>NC_089978.1:199074461-204074461 GCF_036417845.1 Apteryx mantelli | reverse complement strand
CCCTCTCGTGCTCTGGCAGAAAGAAAACAAAATGATGCTCTAACTGAGAAGAGTCTACTAGCATTTGTGTTTGCCACAAAGATATTTTGTAAATATGTGTATTAAATATAGAATAAAGTACAGTTAGATCACATGCCATGTAGATCTTAAAACATCTGGGAAGAGCATTTAAAGGCTATTCTAGCTCCTTCAGTTGCAGAAATAGATTTTCAAATCTTACATAATCCAGAAAAATTAATTGCAAATAAAATCATCCAGAGTTATATAAAAATCAGACAAATTATTTCAGAAAAAGTAGTTTATATCATTGAGTCAATCCTTCTACTTATTTCAGACTTGTTCTACAATTAAAAATGTAAGATGATCATGTTGAGAATCTCTGACCTCAACCATATTTGGCTATGAAAGCAATTATAGCTTTATAATAAAATTTGTATGTCTGATGATTTATTTCTAGCAAGAAGCACTTTTTACAGAATCACATGAAAACAATAAGGAAAAAAAAACCTTGAGACACGCAAATAATATGCTGGCCAAGTGTGACTCAACATACAGAACAACTTCTGCATGAGAACTTTATGATCTTATAAGGTCCTTATATTTAAAATTATACAAAAGGACTAAAGTTATATACTGTATTTTTTTGTTTTTTGTTTTTTTTTTTTACTTTGGCACGTACACACAGATTTAAGGATTACTTTTTCCCGTTTCTGTAAGTTTTGTATCTCTCTTTATGTCAGGCCATTCTGCCATTGCTAAACTCAATGTTTTGTCTTCAACACATGGCATCCCAAAATAAGTAATGAGTGATTTCATTCTGCAAGCAGAGAAATGCCTGACTTTGAATGATCTTAGAAGAGGAAAATCAGTCATGGATACTCACAGTCAAATGAAATGACTAAAAGACTATCCAGATGGTACAACTTACAATTTGCAATATGACTGCATCAGATTGCAGGAATTTCAAAGCTGAGAAATTCAATACGACAGGCAGAAAATACTGTCCTGCATAGTGATTGGTTGATAGGAGGCTGACAACAATTCTTTTGTCTTCTTACTGCTGTGACTCACTGACTCCAAAAAGCTCATGACCGGTTAAAGCACTTATAGGAAAGACTGAAATGGTAATATGACCAGGCAGCAAAACTCTTCCATCTTGAAGCTTCATTTGGAAGCCATACATGTAACTGACAGTACTTAAGGTCACAGCCACAAAAGTCAGAGTCTTGCCAGATGATGGTACTGAGAAGTGAAAGGTACACATCTAAAAGCTGACAGCTGAGACTTGGACAAATGAGGAAAGTAAGAAATGCACCACAAGTGCTTGTATCATTAGGAATGAGATCATCAGTTGAGTATCATTACCTCATGTTCAGATGGAACAGTCACAACATCTGAGAAAAAAGTGGCACCAAGAGTCATGTGTGCTTGTCAGTTGGATATCAAGAGTTTCTGGGCATCTGGGAGTGGTTTTGTTAAGTGTCATCAACCTTTGCATGACACAAAAAACTGTTAATCATAATGTTGTCTCAAGCATTAAAAGAATCCTCATACCTCAGGTCAGATGGTGAAGATAGTGAGAAGTTGCTTAATAGGAGAGTTTTTGGGAACATAGAAGGGAAAGTCAGTACAATGCCCTACATTTTCTTTAAAAATAGCTATGTGTAGTCACCAGAAGACTACTGTTGGGAGGAACATCTCACATGATTCAGGTGCTGGCTCAGTCTTCAACGCTACAGTACTGTTAAAAGGTATTACTGTTTGCTATCTATGGGGATCTGTGGTCTAAACTTAATAGCTATAGTGTCATTGTAGGTTGCTCACACACTGAAGCAAGACATTTAAAAGCAGACACACAGTCTCTCTGTCCCTCTCTTTTTCTATGCAACAGCAAGTCTGGAATCTGCTGCTGTAGGGAGCTACCACACTGTGTAAATACCATAATTATACAAAAACTCCCTTCATCCTTTCCTGGAGAACTTTATTAGCTTATTTAATTGTAGTAGTGCAGTCTAATGAACAAGCCAGAGTTGTGATTCCAGACACCTGGATTATGTGCCTTTCATTTGGGCTAAAGAGATGGCTTTCCATCAGTAAAACTGCCCCCTTACTTTCAAAAATATCCTCCTTCTGCTGCCATGTTCTATATGGCATTATTTGTGATATCTTATAACATCTAATTAATGAAAATCTAATTATATTTTCAAAAAATTTTTAAGCAATTAAAAACATAATCCTTCCTCAACCAAACAATAGTAGTGATGATGTCTCTGGAGGCATCTGTGGAGCTGGGGGAAAGATAAGAGGATAGAAGATACATAATAGCTGAAGGACAGGCCTGGGAGAGGGGGAAGGTGCTCCAGGATCTGTGGCAAATAGGAAAGAAAAATATTTAGAGGTATCAGAGAAGTAAAGATGTCTCCAGTAATACGGCTTGTGGTTTGATAGTAGGGTCTCTGTAGGCAGTTAGGTCAGTGGACGGCTGTGAGAGGTAAGGATATAAGGAATTGATGAGGATGAATCTACATTTGAATATCATGAATATTTCTGGAAGAAATGGAGAGAGCTAGAAGGCTAGCAGTAGTTGGCTGCCATTTTAAGCACTAGGTGCTCTGTGCCAGCCAGCTATGTTTTGAGGCAAAGTCCCTGTAAGTGCAGGCGTTCCAGCCTGTATGAGGACATTCTCGCACGCACTCCTGCAAAGACAGAAAACTGTGAGATATAGAGTTGCTCTGTAAATGACTCCAATTTCTTAGACTGATAAAGTTAGATAGGAGTGGGGAGAATGTTATTGTGAGACTTGCATTTGGAAATTAACTGTAGCCCTGAGGTGATGGGCTTGCTTCAGGTCTAATGTATGATGTCAGCATAGCACTAGTGCCTGGACTGGGGAAGCAGGTAGCCCAGGTTATCCAGGGAGACAGAGGTATGGAAAACCAGCTAGGATGAGCGAGTGCTTCATGAGGCATTACATATCTATTCTCGCTAGAAAGGTAGATTGCCTCAGTGAGCAGAGCAATGAGTCATGAAGTCCAAGCAAATATGTATTAATATTGCAGCAGCAATAGGAGTAGATGATCAGATGACACCTTTTTAGTGTTAACTTCTACTATTCTATTAATCTACCAGAGGCTGCCAATTATGTGCTTGCATATTAATTACTAAACATGCCAAGGCTAACTATCTCAGCTTTTAGGTGCATGCATTTATCTATATATCTACTTACGCAAATTAGAAGATACATATGAAAATATTTACCATCCCTCTTAGTGCACCTATTTCTGTAGATACAAGACATATAATAACAACAATATTTAGAGTTATGGAAGAAAAGTAAAGGAAAAAAAATATCAGTATTATATGAGGAGAAGTAGAACTGCTAATGAGAGAAAAGCGTTATTTTTAAGGGCAGAAGTGACTAGGGCAGATCATCTAGGCTGATTTCTACTTTGAACCCACAGCTGTGCCCAGTTACTGGGATTTTTGAGAGAAGTATTCAGTCTTGTTTTGTATACATCCAGATATGAAGAATCCACCACTTGCCTTGGTGCTTTGCTGTAGTGGCTATTCTCCCTGCATGCAAAAAAGTGCCTAACAACTAATTTCATTTTGTCTGCCTTAATCCCCATATATTTTGTTCTCATTATGTTGTTTGCTGCTGTATTAAAGAGCCCTTTAGTATCTTGTACCTTTTCTCTGTGAAGGTACTTAGAAACAACAATCAAATAACCTCTCAATCTTCCTTTTGTTAAACTAAATAGATTGATTTCTTAAAATCTCTCACTGACCATTAGATATTTTTTCTTTCTCTTCTGACATACAATTTTCTAACATTTCTTCCCTTTGTAAAATATGGTATTAGAGCTATAGTACTGTATGTAGTATTTATATAGTGTTCCCCTATGCGTCTCTTTCTATTGCTGTAGGATAAGTCATTTCCTGCTCACTACTTCCCTCTTCATGCAGACAAAATTCACTTTAGCTCTTCTTTCAGAGTGTCCTTCTGGAGCTCTTGGTAAATTGTTTGTCCTCTACAACCTGCCCAAATATTTTGTTGAAGTATGATTTCTTATTTTTCATTCCTAGACATTCCAGACTTAAAATATGGCTGGAACTAGTTGGTAGATAATGTTTTTACATTTTGTATGAATCACAACACCCATCCAACTCATATTCACTTTTGAACCTTTAAATGAAATATTATTTAAAAAATAATATTTATTTTAATATAAACTTTTTCAAGGAAAGCATATTTTTTCTATCTTTCATTCTTTTACCACAAGAATTGAAAGTGTTGTTGTAGCTCCAACACACCAATAGCCTTGGAGACACTTCTGTTTAAATGGTAAGATTCTTGGGACAATAGTCATTTTACTGACCTGTTCCTTTCATTACTGGTGCCCGGGGAAAGATATTTAGTATAACAATGTATCTAGAAATGTACAAAATATAGAGAAATGTGCGCTCTCAGAATTTACTTTGATCATCTCAAGGGTTTTGCAATAGTGCTGTATTTATCCTGCATTGCCTTGACTGTCGATACATCATTGTTGTTGTGTTCTTATAGCAGCAACAACGAAGAAGCTCAGAAATGGCATTAGAATTCCAGTCGGAAGGTTCTTCCAATACTGTTCAGCATAAATAGCTGAAACAGCATGCTGTATTTTTATATACTCTGCAGCGTTTCCTCCAAGGGGCAACTTTCTATTCGCTTATTATCGTGTAGGTTATAAATTGTAGTCTGCATTTCTTCTATCAAAATGCACAGATAGTGATATTTAACTGTAAAGAAATATATCCCCAGGCAATGAATATAGTCAGAAATTACTAGCTGAATTTAACCAAGAAGAGAATGATCTCATATTGATGTAGTGCATAAATTTTCAAGTGTGGGACAATGGCCAGTATTTATTAACATTTTATCTCCATATTGAAATGCCTGACCTTGCTTCAGCAGTTTTATGGATAGCAAGATCTCTGGAAGTTCAATTTTTACCTCTAGAAAAAGAAAGCAACTATGTTGATGGGAATAAATACAACTCAGATGTAATTTTTCAGTTTTTCTTCAGATGTAGCAGAAAGATGAATACCTCTATAGCATTAGAATTCAGATAATAAAAAGTCCAACTGCCATAAAATTGGGGAAAGAAAATGCTTTGAAATATGTACCCGCATTGTACACAGGTGAAACACTGCAAGTCATTTGATGAGGAAACAAGAGACAGAATTTTTTTAGTTATGTGAATGCATAAAGTCACAGGTAAAGATTGCTTATTACTCACCTACATTTCTCAGAACAACTGGGCAGGTATGCAACAAAATCTTTGGACAACCAATGCACTGAAGGTGGAATTTAGAATTCTAAGTTCAAGCCACCAATTCAAGAAACTTAAGCCTCAGATCCTTCAGATCTTGAAAAGTTCAACATCTGAGACAGAAATTTCTTGATATCAGCTCCCGGGGCTTTTCTTCTACTTTACATTAGAAATATCATTGAATTAAAGATGAAATGATCAAGAGAAGAGGGATAGGAACTGCCAGAATCCCATTCCCAGATGGGTGCCCTAACTGTGCACTAGGCACTTAAGGGCCAGTAGTGCCAGGACTCTGTAGGGCTGAATCTTGGTCCTAGAGGAATGTCACCTCTGTTATAGGGAGATACCTAAGTTGTGCTGGAAACAGGGTCTCAGATGGACTCTTCTCTTTGCTAATTCAGAGCTGCATGTGAAAGCCTTACTGTCCCCCATATAGTGCATATAGAACATTAACGCCTAGTTTAGCACTGTAAATTCCTCTCCTAGAACTGGGTGTCTGACTTTTTAAGCATCACAGAGATAGATGTTCCCCCATGGATGTCTGCCCACAAGTTTTGAAAGCCACACAGGCATCTTAAAAATAATATTAAAAAAAATAGAAAATCCAAATAACAACAGCAAAAAGTTGCTAGTCCCAGCATTACATAGAAAGGAAAATAAAATTAGTATTTGGACCAAAAATTCAGAGCAGCTACTTTTACTGGGGACGAAAATGTCTACTTCTATACAGAAAGTTAATGTAGCATCACCGCCTGACAGATGGACTCCCCAGCAGGGACTTAGCCTTCTTTATTTCCTCGTGTTTGACAGACCCACACAGTTTTAAAAGAAGTCTTGAGACGGTGAGAGGTGAGTGTTCTTTCAGGATGAAACAGGGGGCTAGTTTCCAGGCAAGCTGGTATAGAGGCAACTTTATAAGTCAAGCTGTGACAGATTAATCAATGGGATTTGTTCCAAAATGATCTGCGATAAAAAGAATATAGAGGAAGAGACTGGTTTCATTTCTGCACATCCAAAAGGCAGCTGAAAGGATGCAGAATTGTGTACTCCAAGTATCACACTGTTTCTTTGGGCTTGCTCTTTCTAATGACTGCTTTCTTTAAATAGAAACAAAAGGTGAAAATATTTTAGGATCCATAAAGCTTCTGTTTGACACTCACGCAAATGTAAGATTTTTATTAGTCCTGAAATTGCCATTGAGAGTCATAAGCTGTATAATCCTATTGACAGTAGACTACTAGCCAAAATAAATCAGCTAATGCGGTCCTCAGAACTCAGAAATTCAGAATGTGAGAGGTTGCATGGGAGGCAGAAGCAGTAGTCAAGAGCAAGAACATAGAAATGTCACTGCATAGGGAGAGGGAAAAAAAGAACGTGATTCACAAGAAGAACAGGAAGTGCTTGGAAATTACAGCTCCAGGAGCTACCATATGGGTATTAGCATTCCACTGACCTAGTGAGATTAATTCCAGAGATAGTCTCCATTCAAGAAGAAACTAAATAGACTAAGACTCTTTGGGTGAAAAACAGATATGATAGAGTCTATGCAGTCATGATTAGTAGAGAGTAGGTGAACAGAGTATGAAGTTCCTACTTGAGAAAAGGCAGTGAACAAATTCAACTAAGTGGCTGTTTCAAAAAAAAAAAAAAACAAGAGGAGCTACTTCTTTGCCATACAATGCTTGATTACCAAAAGATTATATGGCTTCAAAAAGGAATTACATAAATTGCTAGAAGAAAGATAAGCCAGGATTATTAAATCTAAAGACATTACCTTCACCGTACATAAATTTCAGCCACAAAATGGTGGGAGCTGGAAAAATATCTGTATATGCTTGTTGTGTTCCTATATGCTTGTCTAAACATTCATTATAGGCTGCTGTCAGAGGCAGCACTAATCATTACTCTTGCAAGGCTTTGTTACCCTTCCTTGGTTTGTTGTATTATTACTGTGCAGGATGTGAAGTGTTAACAGGGGTGGCAAGTCTGTACTGGGTTTTAAGACATGCAGAAACCATTGAAAAAATCTAGTCTGCACTACTGCAGAATATAAACCATAGATCTGCACTATATAATGTCTGTGTCTAGTCTATGACTTAATTAAAATGGAGCATCTCTTCCGGAAAGACGTCCAATACAGATAAGTTTTCACATGCTGGAGAGGTACTTGAAAAAGCAATGACAGGCCACTTTCTTCAGGGAAATCTGCTCTCGCTAGCTAGCTCTCTGAGGTCTTGAAACACTGCCATGAGAGCAACATTTAAATGGGGCTAACTATCCATTCAGTCACAAAAACATCTTTAGCTTGCATGTGGCATGTGCATAGATACAAATGAGCTCAGAGGGTTGTGCTCAGTGGCACAGAGTCTAGTTGGTGGCCTGTAGCTAGCGGTGTCCCCCAGGGGTCAGTACTGGGTCCAGTCTTGTTCAACTTCTTCATCAATGACCTGGATGAAGGAACAGAGTGCACCCTCAGCAAGGTTGCTGATGATACCAAACTGGGAGGAGTGGCTGATACCCCAGAAGGCTGTGCTGCCATTCAGAGAGACCTGGACAGGCTGGAGAGGTGTGCAGAGAGGAACCTCATGAAGTTCAACAAAGGCAAGTGCAGGGTCCTGCACCTAGGGAGGAATAACCCCATGCACCAGTACAGGCTGGGGGTGGACCTGCTGGAAAGCAGCTCTGCAGGAAAGGACCTGGGAGTTCTGGTGGACAAGAAGTTGACCAGCAATGTGCCCTTGTGGCCAAGAAGGCCAATGGTATCCTTGGTTGCATCAGGAAGAGCATTGCCAGCAGGTTGAGGGAGGTGGTCCTTCCCCTCTACTCAGCCCTGGTGAGGCCACATCTGGAGTGCTGTGTCTGGTTCTGGGCTCCCCAGTACAAGAGAGACAGGGACTTACTGGAGCGAGTCCAGCAAAGGGGCACAAGGATGATTGCATCCAGGCGCATTTTGAATATCTCCAGAGATGGAGACTCCACCACCTCTCGGGGCAACCTGTTCCAGTGCTCTGTCACCCTCACAGTGAAAAAGTTTTTCCTCATGTTAAGATGGAAGTGTCTGTGTTTCAGTTTGTGCCCATTGCCTCGTGTCCTGTCGCTCGGCACCACTGAAAAGAGTCTGGCCCCATCCTCTCGACACCCTCCCTTCAGATACTTGTACACATTGATAAGATCTCCTCTCAGCCTTCTCTTGTCCAAGCTAAACAGGCCAAGCTCTCTCAGCCTTTCCTCATAAGAGAGATGCTCCAGTCCCCTAATCATCTTTGTGGCCCTTCGCTGGACTTGCTCCAGTAGTGCCACATCCCTCTTGTATGAAGAGACTGGATCATCTCTCTTATGAGGAAAGGCTGAGAGAGCTGGGCCTGTTTAGCCTGAAGAAGACTGAGGGGGGATCTTCTGAATGCATTTAAATATCTGAAGGCAGGGTGTAAATAGGATGGAGCCAGACTCTTCTCAGTGGTGCTCAGCGACAGAACAAGAAGCAATGGTCACAAACTGAAACACAGGAAGTTCCATCTGAACATAAGGAAAAACTTTTTTACTATGAGGGTGGCAGAGCCCTGGAAAAGGTTGCCCAGAGAGATTGTGGAGTCTCCTTCCTTGGAGATATTCAAAAGCCATCTGGACAGTATCCTGGAAAATCTGCTCTAGGTGACCCTGCTTGAGCAGGGGGGTTGGGCTAGATGATCTCCAGAGGTCCCTTCCAACCTCAACCATTCTGTGATTCTGTGAAGTGCAGACAGACCTCACCTTGCTTATTTTGATGACAATGTTCTTCTAAAATTGACCCATTGAATTGCATTGGCAGACAGGCTGTTCAACATAAGAGTATATCTTGTGAGCAAAAACATGCTGAGACTGTTAATAAAATTGTTTTTAAATGAAATTATAATATGACAGAATAAATTTTTGATATATGTTATACTTTTAATCAGAAGTAAGGTAAATTGCAGTTGCTTTTGAGTTTCAAATATAGTATGGGTGGAAATGAACAGAAACCCAAGAAAAGAAATTACATTGATGAATAAGAACTTTACAGATATTTAGAGGATTGTAAGGCATTGTGAGGCTTACAACAATGGGGTTCAGATTATTGCATCGTTTATTTTGTCCGTTTCATTTGATTTTGATTCTGGATTGATGAGAGAGTATTTTCCAAACAAGCTATCTTTTTCCTTTCCTGCCAAAAAGCAGATCACAATTTTCTCTGCTTGTTTGTTTCTGAAATTTGTTGTCAGTGTCTTCAAAAAACTTAGTTTTTTGCATGAAATGTAGCTTTTCCAGAAATCAAGCTCTCTTGTTTTGTGATGATTACCCAGGTAAGTTGCAGGCTGCATTTCCTGTCGTATGTTTGAATGATTACAATTATTAATGTAGAGAGCAAAAAAAAAATCAGTCTATCTGGTTGAGCAACCCTTTCTATAGAGGCTAGCCAGAATGAAAATTTCAGAGAAAATAGTGACTATTTAAATAACAACAACAACAACAAAACCTATTCAGAGAAGAGGACCATTTCTGAACTCTAATAACAGAACAAGTAGTGCACATGGACAGTAGGCAATCCTTAGGAAAGATCTTTTGGTACAGAGCAAGCCTCCATAACTATTCTTCTAGTCTCCAACTGTTTGTGGTTCTTGAGCCAGAAGTTTTTCCTGGGTACTTAGTAACCTTCCTTTTGTATTGTTTCCATTTGAACCTATGCAAACTTTTAGCGTCCTTAAGATCCTGTAGCAAAGAGTACTTCAGAGAACAAAGCATATATTGAAATAATATTTTCATCATTTATCTCCTATCCTATTTTTCAGTTCTTCTTGCTCAGTTTGAGGGGAGGAAGTAAGACAAATTGGTCAAAGAATTAATATTCACATATGTAAATGTAAAATAAATCTTATAAGAATATTCATTTCTGTGATTTTCACATTCATTTGCCATTAACATTTCACCACTGACATCTAATTAGTGAACATCAGAGAACTAATGCAGAAAGCACATGTGCACATGAGCTCGATATGATGTGCTTCCACTGGTGAGCAGGTAATTCCACTAACATAGAATTAAACATGGCCATTGCAGTGTGAAAGAGAAATTTGCAATCTGGCCTTCACTAAAACACCGTTCACAGAATATAATGTTGGTCTTACTACTCTAATAATTATAATTAGATTTGAAAGGTGGTGGGACCAACTAAATTAACAATTATAGATAGAATAATGTCATCAGCTACTTAATCCCTTAAACTACAATTTGATAAACTGATGTGGGGAAAAAATAGCAATGGGCTCTGTAAGGACTGCAGGCAAATGACTAGGCTGCTGACTCAACCCTGGCCTGAAGCTGAGCTAAGTGGCTAGGATATGGAGAACTACTGGATGTGATATGAGAAACTGCTAAATATAACAACACAGTGAGGCGCTGACGAATGTTACAGATAGCATCATGAAGGTTGGCTGAGTTTCACACACGATAAAGGGAGTGTTACATGAGAGACAGTGAAACTGCACAGATACTTGAGGGGGGGGGGCATTTGGAGAGCACTGCCTTGTAAGGCCAACTGTGACTGGGTAACCATATCAGTATTACCATATAAAGCCAAGATTATGTAGGTATGTTATTAGAAATACTAAATTTGGGTACAGTTGTAGCAGAACTGGGACAAATAAGGTGGGAAATTAGGGTGGATTGCTTAACTGGAGGGGGACAAGGACAGAGAAAGAGAGGTAGAAGGAGGGTCAAAAGAATAATAAGGTATGTAATTATATGACCAGTCCAGGGGTTACCTGTTGGGCAGCCCTGCACTTGGTCATCAGAGCTGGAGCAGGGCAATAAACCAAGCCTGTTGTTACAACCACACCACATGAGTCAAATCTGCTCATGCCATCAGGAGGCAGGGGTGGAACCAGAGTGGGGTGGGGTGGGGTGCTTTTCTGGAGGTGACAGAATGTCCTGATGGATAGATTGAGCGTCCTCATATCCCCATGTTGGTGCCCATTACAGATCTCATAGCATCAGGCTACTCACTGCTTCATAACAGGCTCCATTGCCAAGATAAAATCTACCTGAGAGGACAAGAACAGTCCTCCTCATCTCCCCAAGTATCCTTCTAGCCCAGTCTCCTATTTGACAGTGACTGTTGATGCCAAGTAGAGAAAAAGTTTAAGAACAGGGCAAGATAAGGAGCTTTTTCCTCCGGTAGGTCCTCTCTTCCATTTTCAATCCTACCTTGAGATTACATCTGCATTTTAGCTTTCAGTAATGTTCAATGGACTTTTCTTCCATGAATCTGCCTGATCACTCTTCAAATGCATGTATGTTTTTGCCATCCATCACATTCTGCAATAAGGTATTCAGAAGCTTAGCTGCACATTGCACAAAAATTATGCTTGAAACTTGACTTCAACCACCCTGATATCTGCTGGAAAGACAACACAGCTAGGCACAAACAGTCCTGGAGGTTCCTGCAGAGCATTGGTGACAACTTCTTGACACAGGTGGTGGAGGAGCCAACGAGGAGAGGTGTGCTGCTGGACCTTGTACTAACAAACAAAGAAGGACTGGTGGAAGATGTGAAGGTTGGGGGCAGCCTTGGCTGCAGTGACCATGAAATGGTGGAGTTCAGGATCCTGCGAGGAGGAAGCAGGGCAACAAGTAGGATCACAACCCTGGACTTCAGGAGAGCAAACTTTGGCCTCTTCAGGGACCTCCTTGGAGGAATCCCATGGGTGAGGGCCCTAGAAGGAAGGGGCTTTCAAGAGAGCTGGTTAATATTCAAACATCACTTCCTCCAGGCTCAAGAACGGTGCATCCCTATGAATAAGAAGTCAAGCAAAGGAGGCAGGAGACCTGCATGGATGAGCAAGGAGCTCCTGGCAAAACTCTTCCAGAAGGAGGAAGTATACAGAAAGTGGAAGGGGGACAGGCCACTTGGGAGGAATATAGGAACGTTGTCAGAGTATGCAGGGATGTGACAAGGAAGGCTAAGGCCTGTTTGGAATGAAATCTGGCAAGAGATGTCAAGGACAACAAGAAGGGCTTCTTCAAATACATCAGTAGCAAAAGGAAGACTAGGGAAAATGTGGGCCCTTTGCTGAATGGGGTGGGTGCCCTGGTGACGAAGGATGCAGAGAAGGCAGAGTTACTGAATGCCGCCTTTGCTTCAGTCTTTACTGCTCAGTCTGGCCCTCAGGAGCCCCAGACCCTGGAGGCAAGAGAGAAAGTCTGGAGAAAGGAAGACTTTCCCTTGGTGGAGGAGGATCGGGTTAGAGACCATTTAAGCAAACGTGACACCCACAAATCCATGGGCCCCGATGGGATGCACCCACAAGTGCTGAGGGAGCTGGCGGACGTTATTGCTAAGCCACTCTCCATCATCTTTGAAATGTCATGGAGAACAGGAGAGGTGCCTGAAGACTGGAAGAAAGCCAATGTCACCCCAGTCTTCAAAAAGGGCAAGAAGGAGGACCCAGGGGACTACAGGCCAGTCAGCCTCACCTCCATCCCTGGAAAGGTGATGGAGCAGCTCATCCTGGAGGCCATCTCCAAGCATGTGGAGGACAAGAAGGTGATCAGGAGTAGTCAGCATGGCTTCACCAAGGGGAAATGATGCCTAACCAATCTGATAGCCTTCTATCATGGGATGACTGGCTGGGTAGATGAGGGGAGAGCAGTGGATGTTGTCCGCCTTGACTTCAGCAAGGCTTTTGACACTGTCTCCCATAACATCCTCATAGACAAGCTCAGGAAGCGTGGGTTAGATGAGTGGACAGTGAGATGGATTGAGAACTGGCTGAATGGCAGAGATCAGAGAGTTGTGATCAGCAGCGCAGAGTCTAGTTGGAGGCCTGTAGCTAGCGGTGTCCCCCAGGGGTCAGTACTGGGTCCAGTCTTGTTCAACTTCTTCATCAATGACCTGGATGAAGGCACAGAGTGCACCCTCAGCAAGGTTGCTGATGATACCAAACTGGGAGGAGTGGCGGATACGCCAGAGGGCTGTGCTGCCATTCAGAGAGACCTGGACAGGCTGGAGAGGTGTGCAGAGAGGAACCTCATGAAGTTCAACAAAGGCAAGTGCAGGGTCCTGCACCTAGGGAGGAATAACCCCATGCACCAGGACAGGTTGGGGGCTGACCTGCTAGAAAGCAGCTCTGTGGAGAAGGACCTGGGAGTGCTGGTGGACACCAAGTTCAGCATGAGGCAGCAATGTGCCCTTGTGGCTGAGAAGGCCAATGGTGGGGTGCATCAAGAAGAGTGTTGCCAGCAGGTCGAGGGAGGTGATTCTCCCCCTCTACTCAGCCCTGGGGAGGCCACATCTGGAGTACTGCGTCCAGTGCTGGGCTCCCCAGTACAAGAGGGATGTGGCACTACTGGAACAAGTCCAGTGAAGGGCTACAAAGATGATTAGGGGACTGGAGCATCTCTCTTATGAGGAAAGACTGAGAGAGCTGGGCCTGTTTAGCCTGGAGAAGAGAAGGCTGAGAGGGGATCTTATCAACGTGTACAAGTATCTGAAGGGAGGGTGTCAAGAGGATGGGACCAGACTCTTTTCAGTGGTGCCCAGTGACAGGACGCGAGGCAACGGGCACAAACTGAAACACAGACAGTTCCATCTGAACATGAGGAAATACTTTTTCACTGTGAGGGTGACAGCGCACTGGAACAGGTTGCCCCGAGAGGTGGTGGAGTCTCCTTCTCTGGAGATATTCAAAACGCGCCTGGATGCGATCCTGTGCAACGTGCTCTAGGTGACCCTGCTTGAGCAGGGGGGTCTCCAGAGGTCCCTTCCAACCTCAACCATTCTGTGTGATTCTGTGAAAGTTGATTATCTTGACTTTTTTTATATAAATTGAAAGGGAAAATTGAGTTTTAATTGATGAGGATTGCATTATATGAATGTCTTACACCCATTCACATTCAAATTTTATCTGAAAGCCCTTTTGAAAAAAAAAAACCAAGAAAGAGATTCTATGGTGTAGTTGTAATGTATTACACATGTAGCAATACACTTCAACATATATTTGGCCCATGAAAAACTAGGTTTCTTTTTGTCCTCCAAAATCTGGAGAGAAAGAGCAAACTACTGCTTAAAATATCACTAGGAAATAATTTAACTCTATTTAATGTGTTAAAAAAGGAAATTTAACTTATTTAATTTTATATGGAGAATCAAAATTGATTGCTGTTTCTAACATAAATCCGACAAAACTGAGTTCATTTTTAAGAGTGAAAAAAAAGTATTAGGTATCATACATATTTTAATTTTTAACATAAAGCAGTCTAAAAATATAAACACATGGTATTAGTCAATTAACTGGAATGAAGGAAGGCCAAAAAGTGGAAGTGTATAAATACTACTAAAATACTATTCTGTCCCTACCTGTGCCCAAAATTTCAAAAGCAAACAAATCTTTTGTTGTTGCAATATTGCAGCAGCTGAAATGGAGAAAGATGAATTGTTTCACAGTCTCGTTGCACACTGCAGTATTTACAACATACCACTCCACAGAATTCAACCATCTCTCTCCCCAGTTTATCTGAAAAGTAGAACTACAAAAAATGCCAAAGTATCAAGTGTGCAGTCATTACTGTCTGGCAGCCTTAAATCAGAAGAAAAAAAATGCATCTAAATCACTGATGGTAAGTATAAAAAACTCTGTCCTTACTAAGCTTGTTTGTTTGTTTGTTTGTTTGTTTGTTTTAATATAGTTTACAGAAATCCAAGTCATAGGAAGTTTAATTTGGCCCTCTTGACATAAAAAATGAAATTTAAACTAGACTTATGTGAAGATCATCCATACACAGAGGAGGTCTAGCTTATAACCCCAAACATAAAAAGATATTTCAAAAATATGAATTAGAATATCTGTCTCGGTCAAAAATAGTGATCAGAGGTCTTTCCATGGCAAGAGTCAGTAATGAAGTAGTAAATGGAGGTTTGTCATCATCAAAAGTTTGACCTACAGCAAACACTGGAAAATGTTTAGAGGAAATATTCTTCGTATAAGTAAGTTTAGAGTTATCAGGACTTAATACCTGGACACTAAACAAGGTGGTAAGGTGAAAGGCAGACATCTGTTATATCTTAACTAATCTTCCACATACAGAAAGACAATGAGACAGAAATCAGACTTGTAGCACAGAGAAAGGGTGTGAAATTGAGTACTGTACCAAAATAGCACAGCTTATGGTGAAATAAATCAAAATAATGTTATTGAGTGAATATTATCAACTACTATGCACAAAAGTCAGGTGTCTTTTATGGTAAGGAAAGAGATAGGCAAATGAATTTAAAGGAAGTGCAGATACCTGGACCAAAATGTCTAGGGCCTGAGTCAGCCCTTAGATTTGAAACAGATAATATTAAAAGTAACAAGCTGTGCATTCTTACTGCAAAATGTGTCAAAAAATCTGGAAAACCTCTGTGATCTGTTTCAGTATTACTGCTTCAGGGTATGACTGTATTTGTTCCTAGGAGGATGGGAGATAGGCTGGATCTTAGAAAAGTACTATATTTGTGAAAGAATAAAGAACTGGTAGAAGGACAGAATAGGAAGTACAGTGGACATTTGCCACCTCTATTTACTGTTATGTGTAATTATATGCAAATGATGCAAAAATGTCAATGGAGGCATTTAGAATATAAACTTTTGTATGAACACTTTGAATGGGTACGGGTGGACTATTACTATTTCAGTGGGAGTCATAAATAGTCAGAATCTCCGAAAAACTAGTCTGTCTCTTTAAATATTTACATATTTAAAATAGTCACAAAGATTGTAAATACTCAAGAAGATACACACTCACATAAAAATAGATATTGACACTTGGGAGCTGAATAAGGCCACACAACATGTCATCAGGAAAGATACTGATTCCCCATCTTGCACCAAAATTATGCTAATGGTCTCTCCCAGTCCATTTCTGGACCAACCACCAAATTCACTTTCCACCTTTTGTTTCTCAGAAGAGCATCTAGGAATTCAACTATTGCTTTCAAAACTAACTCCCCTCTTTTGTTGTCAGATTCATTAAAAGCCTCCAAAACAAGTCTTCCTGATGTCTTTCCTCTGGGGTCCATAAGTCTTTTCAATTTATCACAGTTTCAACATCCTTGGTTCCCCATTTGAGTCTCCAGTGATTTGTAGCTCTTCCTATGTCATTTTACCTTCTGAGTTCTAGTTCGTTTTATATCTCTGACAAGTCTTTCTTTAAAAGTAGGCAACTTCTTCTTGCAGTTTTCATTTCCTAGGGTTGCATCTTGTGAATGAATTACAAAGAACAGTTCTCTGGATTTCTTTCAAACTATTCTAAATGAACAAAAGCTGTGTTTATAGACTGTCTTTCTTAATGACTTTCCTTAGTTATCTGTTTCCTTATTCTGTGGTGTTACTGTTCCATCAGACCATCACCTGGCAGGTAGCCCTGACATGCAAAAAGTGGCAGTCCTGCATGTGCTCTGGTACACAGACACAGTGCTACTTTCACCAAATTGAGATGCTTCTGCAAAAACATTACAAATGGAAACACTGTAGGATATCCATTTTAGTACCATTCTTTCCTACCTACAAAGACCAAAATACATTGCAAATCCAGGAAAAAAATTCACAGTTGCCTCCTGCTACATGATCAAATGCCTTTGTGCAAATTTATTAGAAATCCATTAACATATAGCTAAATGCCTCTATTTAAAAAATTAGTTAATCTACCCTCATTTCTTTGGCATATGAATACCATAGATTTTGTCTTGTGTCTCACATGTGAAAGGTTAATAATTCTTTTAGATAATGTGTTATAATAAACTGCCTTTTTTTCCTTCCCATCTAAAAGGCACATAATAAATTCTTCAAGAGTTAAAAAACCCTTGAAACTGAAGCACAAGGAGAACACAGAACTTTGAGGCAGTGAAGATCTCAATGGAATATGGAAACACCACAGTATGCAAATTCATATGCCTTGTTTTAAATAACATATTAGCATATTAGTCTGGCATGAATGTATAAATCAAAGAAAACTGACCCTCTACTTTATCTACTATCCTTGAATACTACAGGAACAAAATAGATGCCCTCGCAATTCCCTTTTCCAATCCCCACCCACACTTTACAAAAAGACAGAATTTCATGAAGCTGTTAAATGTGAGAACACTATTTCAGAGCTCCGCTTCCTGAGGCTAAGCTCTGTCAGATTGGGAATTAAGCTCATTAAGTTGTTTATAAAACCCTTTTTCTCCTCTGCTAGGATGGTGGTGATGAATGGTTGTGTCTGAGGAACTGCAGGTGTCTTTGATGGACAGCCTGCTTCAAATGAGTTGAAGTTCTCTTTTTCTTTCCTTCCCCTCCTGCCTGCTAGAAAGAGTAGCACAAAGAAAGTGCCCTCTCCTACTGGTTTGTCCCCTTGGTACAAACTTTCAGAGAGTGTTTTTTCCTTTTATTTTTAAATAAGATTCAAGTTAAGACAGATTTTTCAGCATCCTCAAGCTGAGAACAACAGTGTGTATAAAAACATAAAAAAGAGAACATCATGAAAAGACTGAGTTTAGTGGTAGAATGTACCTTCTAATCACCTTTATTTTAAAAGAGAATTCATGTCGTAATAATGTGTCAGAAAAATTCCTATTCTCCATCCATGTCCCATGAAACTAAATATCTATTAATAGTTTTAACAACATTGGTAAATGTGTGTGAATATACAGTTTGTCCTTTTTACACTTTATCTTATTTATTTTTCAAGTTATCTACTATATTTGTACAATATACTTATTTGGACAGGAAAATCTAGTTTACTTTCAAAGTCATACCACTCTTTGATTGAAGTGAAATTTCCAGTATGTTTTCTGCAATAAAATTGCTCTTTCCAGAGAAAGCTTCATCTTATGAAATTTCTAAGACAAAAACATGCAAACCCAAAATTACCCTGGCCTTTTTCCAGTGCTACAAATTCACAATATAAAGGCCTGTTGGTGATATACCATGACAAACCGTGAAACAAATTCACACAACATGATGCTAATAATGAATTTAGAAAAAGAAAGGGAGGGGGGGAGAGTGGATAAAAGCATCTTTTTTGGAATCCAATTTAAAATGATACCAATGGATGAAGGCAGATGGGACAGTGAAATATTTGCAGATTCTAACTACCATCTGGCCATAATTTATTATCCATCTGATTGCAGGTTATTATTGTTTTTCTACTATCATTAAACACTTGTTATTTATCTTGTTACACCATTTCTGCATTTAACATTGAGACCTTCACAGATTTGCGTGCTGTTATCTACAGTGACCTATAATTTATGTAAGTCCTTTTCGTGTCCTTACTTCTGTTCACCAGGCATCTAAAAGTGAATATTGCTCTCAGCTTAGATTGCTGATTAATTAATTTCTACCTTCTCTATCCCTGAGTTGCAGCCTTGGGTTATGAGTTTAAAGTAATAATTCACTGTTGCATATAGTTTATCAAGTTAAACTCTGCAAACTTCTAATAGAGTACAATCTCCATGCTACATTTAATAGTTGGTCCCTTAGAAATTAATCCCTTTCTATCTGTGATTTATTTTTTCTTCTGCTGCTTAATGACAAAAATGGATTTTCCCCCCTGATCTGCCGTGATCTGGCTGCCTTTCCTGCAGTATTCAGTGTAAATGACATGACTCCATCTGCTACTTTTTTCTCCCTTGTGTAGTTTTAGCTCTGAAGATTACAACACAAGTTGGAATGTCACAACTGCAGGTGGCAGAACATATAGTTCTAAATAGAGACCAGCAGGACTGGTGAAGTTTGAATAAAATCTAAACATTCCCAACACTTGTGCAGGTACAGAGTTCCTTTTCCAGGCCCAAGACACAGGCTTTCCATAAATCACCCAAAAGCCAACTAATGGCACTTTCCATTATTACCTTCCATAGCACAGTCAAGTTTGTTTCCATGTTGCTGAACCCTTGCAAGTAATCATGAGTTCAAGCTAACCTGCTCCCTTCTCCTAGCATTACATGTTCACTAAAGGTGACCCACCTCCTTATCTCTTTTTCATGTCCCTTTCTCTAGAAATGAGCCTCTTCCTCTCTGCATGAGGCTTCCTATCCTTTTCACGTCTAATGGGGATCATAACTAATAACTTGGATTTAAAGTTAAAGAACCTGTGAGAAATGTTGTACTTTTTACTTTTTTTTTTAATCTGTTTTCTTCCTGAATTAAGACAGAAAATCAAGCTGACAACTCTTCTAACAGAATGGAGTATTCAAAAATTTTGATTCAGAAAAATTTAAATTTTTAATTTATATTTCTTGAATGAACACAGGACATGGATGCAGCTTGATTTGATATTGAGCTGCATCCTCCTAGATTGCCATGGAGTCTCAAAGGAATTGTCTCATAGGAGGGATCAGACCTTGTATCCTACGATTCACCACAACTATTTGATAAAGATGATACCACACTGTAACAGAACTCTTTGTAGCCTCCACGCTTCATTTTCTCACCCTCAACTCTAATGGATAAATTGGTCCTTTCTGTAAACTTAGAATTTTCTCTCTCAGCACAGTCTCTTTCCCTAAAGCTTATCACTTTTTCCCTTTAGTTTTCATTCCCATACATCACTGCCAGTCCTGACCTTCCTGTTCTCTTCCTGTCCAACAAGGAGAACTATCTCTCTCTGCACCAAATTCAAACGCTTAGACAAGGAAAATGTCTATACTAAATGTGCAGCACACTACTGTGATAACATTTTTGGAACACTGAACCAAAAAATTAAAGAGCTGTATTTGTAGACTCTCTGTCCACAGATTTGATTTCTGGGCTACATTTTGACCAACTACATTCCCTCCCCCCCCCCCGAGTTTTCTTTTTTTATTTCAAGTAAGCAGATCTGTCTCTTGTTGTGAACTGCACATCCTGCTGTGAATTACAGAGATGAAATTTTCAAAAAGGTGTTTATCCAGTAACTATTGAAGTAGTGTGATTTTTGGCAGGCACTGACTAGCACCCTAAGCTTTATTTAATGTATATAAGTAGGAAATTGGCTCTAGGTCATTCAAAACATCGTGAAGTCTGTACTCATAATCAGAGTTCCCTAAACATCACAAAAATGAATTATTTAGATAAAAATATAGTCCAGGTTTACTGTTAAAGCTGGGACACAAGGCAGCCAGGAATAAAAGAGCAATGGAGACAGGAAAAGGTAAGAGGAGTGTAAATGTGATCTCGCTGCTATGGCATTTGGTTGTGGATCTCCATGGTCCTAGGCTCTGTTCTCAAAATGAGCCTTGTCTTAATCCAGTATATAATATGTTTACATAACTAGGAACAACTTCCAAATACATCAAACCTAAAAGGCATTAGCAATTGTGATTTTTTTCAGCAAGTTACTTATTTAGCAGTTCTATTCTTTTATAGTGCATAAAAAGCACCCCAAGATCAGCCAGTGATATTGCAACAATGTGTTGCAGTGATGATACAATGTCAGCTGAAGTGAGCATCATTTATGGAGTACTGGATTTAAGACTGTCGCATCCTGAAATTCTTCACTGTCATTCATGGGTTTCTGGAAACTGGATATAGCCATGAACGTCAATAGCACAGAGGTATCTTCATCAGTTTTGCTGATCTTTCTGACATTTTCAATCTCTTCTAAGGGGTTTTCATCTCTGCTGGGATGAAGGTGCAGCGATACAAACAGCAGACACTGGCATGAGGAACTGATACACAAAGATCAGGCATGAGGCTGCAAGACAAGTTCCAGGTGGGAGGTCACTTACGAAATAATACAAAAACTAAGAGAAGCAACCCAGTGAGATACTGTCACATGTGGAAATCTTTGATTTGACACCTTTTCCTTCCTCCTGTGTGAATTTTTGTTTCCTCAATCTAACCCAGTCTTTATAGTCTGCATTTCTAAAAATAAAAATAAAAATAGTTGGCCTTTTTTACAACATCCATCTATGGAGGTGTTCAAGAATCTCCACAGCTGGGGGTGTTCGAGACTCAACCAGACAAGTCCCTGTACAACTTGATCTATTTAAACCTGCTTTGAGCAGCAGGTTGAACAAGATGATCTTTGGAGGTCCCTTTGAACCTAAACTATTGTATGATTCTATAAATTAAAAATCTTCCAGTGTACCAGACTTTGTGGCAGCCTGAACTGTGGCACAGGTATTGTACTCCAGGTTGGGTAACAGTCACCTGCTTTGAAACATGAAGATATGTAGTTCCATCTCTACCACCATGTAGCATTTGTCATGCTAAATTGCAATGATTTCTGCAGGACTGAAAGTTAAATATTCTAATTTAAGAAGTCAGTAACTGTGGAAATCCAAATACTTTTTGGTCTGACAATATAAATTTGAATTGGGTCATTTTAGCTATGCATTATACCTCCATTTAATTTAACTTCCTTTCTGTCATGCTATTTTTGGGCTACATTGTACAACCTTCATTCATTTTGATTCAACATTAATTCAGATGCATAGTCCTATTTTACTCATCCATGAAACTTCCTTGATTTGAAAGGACCTACTCAACTAGTAAAGAATTTGACAGCAAAAGGGTTACATACTGTAGTCCTTAGGCAAAGCTGTTTCAGTTTAGGTTTTTCTACATTAAAAAATACATTCTCTTTGTGACATTTTAACTGATGGTGTTTATTAGTGTGGTTCGACTCTACACCACTCTGTGCAGTTGGGGAATACTTTATATTAATAACAATTATAGTAATACAGAATGGCATGGTGTGCTTGCAGGCCCATATTCTGGATTCTCTGAAAAACAAATTGTGGTCAGGATGGAGTCTCCCTTTAGAAAACATTTGAGCAAATGGCAAAAAAAGCTGCATTCTGGAAGTAAATTCTAAGCAGGTGGATGGGGCAGCAGGAGGCCATATTGAGGAGAAATGGGCAACTTCAGTCTCTCTCATTACATATTTGTCAGCTCCACCTGTTTATGTAATGACAAACAGGCAGACATTAATAACTGTATGGAAAGAATAGCTTCCCATTGAAACAGAGAAGCTGTTTTGAAATTGCATACAAAATTTCTAATTGTTGCCAGTAATGATCTGTCATATAACTATAAAGCATTTATTTTGAAGTAGAATAAGTGTGAATACATTACCAAGGTAAATATTAAGGTATGGAAACAGTACTCTGCTGCAGTCTAGTTAAAGATTCTTTTCCTTTTTACTGTTGGCCACATCCCTCCTTTCTACTTGCCAGTGGCAACTTGTACTGAAAGTTAGTAGGGATGATAATTATTAACCTAACTGTTTCCATCAGTGAGCTGCTCGCCTTACAAGCCTTCCCCAGTCTGCAAATTCACTGCATACTTCAAAAGAAGTTGCATTCTGCCTAGCACAAACTTTCAGAGGAGCTGAAGTATTGGCTTCCTGAATGCTGATATCTTAGATTTAACTATGCATTATTTACATTTAGAGTTATGCTTTATCATTAGTCAATTAAACCAGCGTACATGGATTAGTACTCTGTATTTGTGTTAATTTATCCACAAAACACAGTCATTTTGTTTGTCAGCTGGTAGATGGTTTATTCCATTACTCACCTGAGACATCTGCTTTGACAGTTAATCAGCCAGTCATTTTGTATTAGTTCTTAAGCACCAGACTGTATTTTCAACTTTAGTTAATCCAGGTTGTTTGCTCAGAGGTTTTTCTAGTCACAGACCCTAGAGTTCTCTTGCAGATTTGTCCTACAGCTAATTAAGAAGCTGTTTTTATGATTCACTTTACTAGGGCTGAGACACAAACAGCTCTGCAGCAAAGCAAACCTTCTGAGGGAAAGTGGGACCAAATTGCACTCTCTCCGCTGGAAGAATGACTTAGTTACTAAATAAAATGGACTTAATTCTCCCAGGGCCTGAAATAAAGTGTTTGCTTTAGCTATGAGGCATGTTATTAATCATCATAAATTTAAAAAGATATTTATAAGTAATCTAAAAAAAAAAAAAAGTTTTCAAATTGGACTTCTGGCAAAGACTGAGAGACTTCTGGAGTGTATAGTCTCTGCGATGGAACAATTTTCTAGGTATTCTAGGTATTTGAGGAGGAATTTAAACACACACTGTCAAAAGTCAAAAGAGTTACTACCAGAAGAGAGGAAACATGTTTATCTTGCCTCTACAGGTAGACAGATACACTCAAGAACAGGTGAGGTTCTTCTAGTAATTGGTTATTCTATAACTAAGGAAAGGATCACTGTTTTCTTAAATGACACAAAAATTCTAGAGGAGCCCTTGAATCAAACATATTTGTTTATCATTTACAGAGAGTATATTATTCATCCTGAAAAAAGTAGTTACTGAATACTGCGGGGAAAAAAAATCTCTTTGATTTAAAATTCTCCAATACCTTTCTATAGTTAGGGCCCATGCTGTGACCCTTTCACAGAAAACACCACTGTAAAGTTAGTAGGAATTCAATCTGCATTACATGACTAAGATCAAGCCTTAAATATCTCTGCTCTTGAAGAATAGTATCTAAAATTACACATTGATTTGTTTTTACAAGTCAGGAAATTAATTATTATATCCTCACGTGCTGCCATCAATCATTACTTAAATGAAGAGTTTCTTCTTCTTCTTCTTCTTCTTCTTCTTCTTCTTCTTCTTCTTCTTCTTCTGGAGCCTACTACTATTACTTAGAATAATATTAAGCATCACATAAACATAGATAGCACCTTTTATCAGTGATAAGGCTAAAGTGGAGTACATGCTTTGCATACAGAATATTTAGTGAAAAATGAAATGTTTAGGAGGCATATCGTCTTTTTAGCAGCATTTGACATGTGAAGTTAAGAATAACACCTTACTACAATGGGAAATACAGGAAAATTTAAAGGATTCAAATGTGTTATAAGAGAGTAGAATTCTTGAGTTTTTTTCTGTGAAAAATGATGGGAAATTTCTGATTAATTTGAATGATTGGACCTGAGTTTGAGTTATCTTTCAAGAAGATAACCTCCTTTAGAAATACTGCCCAGGCACTGTGCTTTGGACTTCTAGCTATAAGGGAGAAAAAGTTCCAGGCCTGCTAAATCACAAAGTTACTTTGGCTCTGAGTTCTCCTTGGTGGTCTTCAATCCAAAATAAAAGCAATGTCTCTGTTTCAACTTGTATGGTCACAGCATATTTGTGTTTCCCTGGATATTGCTGAAAGAAACTATTGTTGAAAGAACATTCAAGAAGTTAATATTCTGACAAGAAATACTGAAGTGTAAAAGCTACTCAGCAGCTATTCAGCTACTCAACCCATGTCTCTAATCATATATAGCAGCCCTTACTGAACAGGTGCAAAAAAAAGGTAAATACAGAACAAGGTAAATAAAACTGTGGGAGGAACATTTTAGAAATACAATCAATGCATTTTACTGGCTCTTCTGAGAAATATTCCCAATGCCTTTTACAAGACTTCCCTCCATAGTCATTAATAGATCGTTTGCCAGAAATTCACTACATTTCACTTGGGACTATACAATGCTTGGCATCAAGAATCTGAGTTCTCCCCATGTAAATGAATTCCTTGCTAACATTGGTAGTTAGCTAATAAGTTGAACTCTTCTGACCTCACATTAGTTGCAAACTGCTACATGATTATCACTGTGTTAGCCATACAAAAACTGAAAACACACATATCCTTGCAACTTTCTCTGTAATGAAAAAATGCATCTAAAGTTTGATATGCATATTTTTTAAACACCACCTTTTAAAAAGAGTCTGAAAAATTATTAGGCCTTCTATCTTCTGCAACTTGCACTGTATTATAATTACTTATAAGAAATCAGTCTTTCATATGCAAATATGTGTATATACTCAGACTAATCTACTAATTCTTTGTTTAGAAAATGTTTCATTTCCTTTTCAAGGAGCTTATCTCAGGCTATATTATATCACATCTCCCTCTTAGATGATGCTAAAGCACTTCAGCTTTATGAAATTTTGTTTCCTTCCAATTCCAACACTGATGGAAGATTTTTTGTTTGGTTTTGTGTTTTGCTTTCCATTGCTCAGGGAACAGATTTTCAATTCATTCTTTATTTCAAAATCACCCTCCTTATTTATGAGTTCCTTATGAATATTTCTTTGGTGGTGTCTCTCTTTTTTTTCTTTTTTTTAAGACTCTTAAAAGCAGTTACCTATCGTGATTTGTACTTGCCAGTCTCACTTTGAACAGAGATGTGTAAAGCATTTCCACTTGATTTTTCTTTCCATAGCTAGAAACAGGATTATGTTTTGCATTACTAATGCTATAAAGCATATAAGTTCTCAATCAATTTTAAATTAAAATATTTAAAACTCAGAGGGAGGTGGAAAAGGGATTAAGAATCTTTCCAGTCTTATTTTATTTTTTTAACATATGTAGCAAACTGGGTGTAGAGTCCAAGTCCAGCATTTCATTAAGCAGCATAATGAGACTTTCTGTCCAAATTCAATCATAATATTTTGTTCTTTTTATTTCTGGCTCAGTAAAGCTGATAATAAATAAGTAGTTTGCAAAAGTCAAAGATGATAAGTGTACTGGAAGAGCTTTTTAAAGTCTTCTTTCTATCATGAATAACTGCACTTTTCAAACATAGCTGTTTTCATAACAAAGCTTGTGAAACTTATTTTAGATGTTTTATTATTAAAACAGAGACATTTCTATTGATGTCATACAAAATGTAGTGAAAAGGTTTAGGATTTAGGAAACCTTGTTTTTTATAGCTTGAGTTTTTTTAAGTGACTTGTGGCAAACATCCTTCTTTAAAGTTCTTCCTGACTGTAAATCACAGTATAATGTAGATTGATGGAGCAATGAGCTAGAGATTTGCTGAAAATCGCTAGTACTGTCTACACAGAAAATTTCAGACTTGGTCTTTTTTCTCTCTGAACTCAAAAAGGAAGAGTTTATCATTACCATCAGTTCTCTTAGACTGGCAATGAGTAATCTGAAGCAATTAGAGGAAGAATGACTAAAATACACCCTCTGTTCCTCTACTGAATGGTCTAGTCAGTTTAGACAGGTGATTTTGTTGGGCTTGGCCAGCTTCAGGGATGGTATATAGCAAAAGATGTCTACAAGGCCTAGAACATGACACCCATATTTTCCCTGTTAGGCAGATTCAGCCTTCAACAGAGCTTGTCTGTGCATCCCATCTGCCCTTGCAGCAGACAACATCCAAGATGTCATAGGAAATTCATCACAGCATCTTCAAAGAAGGAATATTAGGTTGCTTTATCACATCTGCATAACAGGTCACTGACAGGGGTTCATTAAAGACTTCTTGGGGACAGCAGCTGTTACCAGTCAAAGATGACCATGAGGATACAGCTGCAGATAAGTAATATGGACAGCTGGCAAACCTGGCCCTGAGCACTGCTTTTGGGCTGCCATGTGTAGCATGGTATGACAAACAGGTAATGGTCAATGAAAGTGAAAGTGATATACTGTATTCAAAAGCTGTTAAGAAGACATCTGTTTTCATGCAGTTCAGGATTAGACAGAGAAAAACAATTCCACAAGAATGTCAAAGACAGAACTAAAATAATTCAAAAACTGAACATTTTTACAGATGGCCAGAATATCCGTAATTATAGAGAAAACAAAAAAAAAATAAGACAAATTTGAGCGAGGCTTCCACTCCCCAAGAGTAAATATAATCATGCTCTCAATATATGGCAATTTCCTGCATTAGAGGATTCAACGTTTTCCACATTTCTGCTAACGTTTCCCTCCGTCAACTGACGCTTCTCACAGACAATGACAGGATACTGGACTGGAGGACCCACAGGTCTAAGAATCAAAGATTCAATGCAGTAATCAGCACAAGCTTAATCATAGATGTTCCTGGAATAGATTCTTCAGGTCCTTGAAGCTCAGCATATCTGGCTTTAAGGAGCCTTTCTTAAAAAATGGAACCTGTGATCCTTCTGATGATCTTTATTAGAAAAAAAATCCTAAATTTATAATTCTCTACCAATCCCTTATTTTCAAGGCCTCTGAAAGCTCTCCCTTTACATCTAGGTTTTGGTCTTCTAGTGATTTGTTTAATGAAAAAGATGAAGTGGGAGGAAAAGTGGACATTGTGCCATGAGTAACAGATTGTATGAGTTTTATCCGGCTCTTAGCTACCACTGCCAATGTGTTGGTATTTTTTGATTGTCCTATCAGTGGCAGCAATCTTAACAGAAGAACAGGTATTATTCACTTTTAATTGAGCTTCTCATGCTGATCTTTTGCCTTCCTATCTATTTTTCTGCTGAACCTATTGCTTAGCCCTAAAATAATACTCTAATACCTAGTTACAGCACATGAATGTACTTTTATCTTGGGAAAAGGGAGAAAAAGAATTCCACTAGCCCCACCTGTGTTTATTATTCTGGAATAGTTGGAGATGTGTTGTATACAAACCTTGTAGCCTTTGGAAATCTACTGAAAAGATGAGGCTTCACTGGATGTTGAATCAAACTGAGAAAGAAAATGTTTGAATAATTGAAATGCTAAGGCTGCAGAGAGAACATACAGTGCTTAGTATTTTTAAATAAAATAAAAAATATGTATTTAAGGCACCTGAACAGAGTTTAATTTAGGGGCTGATTCTTGTTCTAGCACTAACATCCCTATTCAAAGCACTGATAATATATATAAGGGCTGCATTAATTAAGTTTGTTATGCAGAAGAGGTGTAGTACTGGGCCTTTCATACAAGCACTGTCTCCACTCACAGCCCCTGACATCACTCTAAAGACAAGAAACAAAGATTACCATTAAGTGATTTTGACATTGTACCTGTCTGGAATTTGACTAACACACACACACACACAAAAGTTTTCCTAAAACAAAAAGACCAAGTTTAGCTAACACAAAAAGAGTTTTTTACAATTACTTTTGTCCTCCTGGTTAAATATACAAGCCCTGCTTTTATCAGGAAGGCAGGAGCCCCAGCTACTGAATTTAGCTTTGTTCTCTCACATCTTTAATCAGTTTTTGCCATGAAACAAGGAGTTATAAAAGCAAGAGCAGAATTAATTTGGGCTTGGTCAGTGGGAACAGTATGTTGTCTTCTCTTCTGCAGTGAGCTCTGTTAGACAGTAAGAGCTAAGGAAAGATTGCCTGTGAAAATACTTCTTCCAGAGCAGAGATACAAAACAGACTATTAACTCAATTTATTCCAAGAAACTGTATTAGGAACACTCACTGGATTAACCCTGGAAACACCTGGGCCTGTGCTTGCCCTCCTTCCTTTCACTTAACGTGCAAAATTGACCGTTTCAAGGCATGCTTTTGGATTCAAAATATAATCAATTACTAAACTGCAGAAAGCTCTGCTTTGCCCAAGGTTTTTTCTCCAGCAGTTATTAACTTGACTCATGTTTTCAAGACATTCTTAGTTTGGGATTTGTCTTTTCCTTTCTTTGGTGGCTCAACACTTTTTGGAAAAATGATCAAAAGAATTTCATGCTTATGAAGATCCCCTTGTATTATCCAGGTGCATAAATAACCCCCATTCAAGAGCAGTATGTAGGGATCAAGTGGGATAGCAGAAAGGGCACAAGTCAGGAAATGGAAATGGAAAGGAAATGTTTTTACATCTTCTAGTGACAAGCAGATAGTAAATAGAATTTCCTTCTAAACAGTTGGGACTGTATTTTAGTTTGCTTTTTCCAAAGGTGGGTAACTGCACATTTGCAGGGGAGCTGAAGATCATTTAGAAGTCAAACGGTGTTTGGGAAATCATATTTATGAATCGGAGAACTGGCTCTTAACTTTGCATCTTTTGAGGGTGACAGTCCACTGTTCAGGTACCTTGCTCTCTGAGCACATCTTTCTGCAATGACCGGTTAAAGGATGAAACTTAACTTTTTTTGCATCATTTTGGCCACTTCTTTCTATCTCCTCATGCACTGCAGGTAGGAGCAGCTCTTACCTCGGGATAGCGGGGTCAACCCCCACCAAAACGTTATACCCCTCTCACTCTGACTTTTAATTCACTCCTGTAAAAGCATCAGAGCTGCCACTGCCTGCAGGCATATTTATCTGCTTTTTCACCAGTGCTCCTACCCCTAAACTCCTGTAGTTTGCCTTCCTCCCATTTTTACTCTGGGTTTCTCTTCTACAGCTGGTTTCAAAACAGCAGGGTTGTGCATAATGAGCTAAGATCCTTCTTCCTGGAAAAGCAGATTATTGAGATATAAAAGGAGTCTCTCCTACGCTTTTGAAAACTGTATATGATGCAAAGGTTCAGCGCAGTTACCTTAAAAAACATGGTTAAAACTCATAGGCTGGAGCCTGCATTTTTATTAGTCCTCATGTACTTTTATTCTAGACATGCTCTCTTTTTTTCTCACTGTCTCATTTGGGTGTATAGAAGGCTGTGCACAGCAGTACAGTAGTTTGCTGGTAACAGCAAGACCACTTCTGTTGTAGTGTTTGGCTCCTGGAAATAATTGTGATAAGTAAATCCTGCTCAGCCCTCATGGTCTTGAAGTAGAGACTTCAAAACAAAAGGGATTTCTGAATATGTTAATAAAAAGTTAACAAACCTCAAAATATATGAAAACTAAGATGTTTGAGGGGCTCATAATTTTCCAAACTTGTTTCAGATTGTCACCATGATAGCAGAAGGACCCTAAGAGTATGGCTAAGGAAAAATTCCCATTCAGAGAAAAACTGTGTGTATTTTTCCTCATAATAATTCATACTGTCATACCATCAAATACTGACTTTATCTCAAGCTCTGAGACATCAGTCAGCCTGTATTCTACTTGTTTGTTATTTGTGAGGTAGTTAAGTTACAAACTCTGCCACTGCAGATCTCAGTCTGTTTCAGCACTGTGAAGCTTTTAAACACTACAAGTAGTTTCAGAAACGTCTCCTTCTTGTATTTAAAGGCAAACTGAGTTTTTAAGCTATGCATTGAGTCTGTATAGCCTGTTGTGAGTGATGAAGGAAGAATGCTTAGCAAGCTAATAATCGACTTAAGATGTCCAGAATGCATGTTGTTCTTAAAACAAGATTAATACTGATGTAAATTTACAATGATTTTGTCTCTTTTTTGTGCTTTTCAGAATAGCTAATATTTTGATCAATAGCAAGACTTTGCAACCTCAGACTCTTATCTCTAGTCTAAGTTGCCATCTGATCATTGCATGGGTCAGAACTTCATCACCTACCAACATAAATAGTATCATGTTACTCAGTAGATGCATGTTAAAATGTTTTTTTTTCCCACCCCTCCCATGTAAAACATATTAAATCATGTACCTTAGGAAGCAAACTAATAATCAGATATACCAAGTCCTACCTTTCCTTCACATTCTTCAGCTTCTAAGAAGAAAACTGACTGATACTTAGTAATATGGCCATTGTTGCATGAGATCTAATCGTATGGTCAATTGCTTTCAGCAATGACTCGTTAAAGTATATTAGAAGAAATTCTGAGGAACCGTGTAATCCTCAGTTCTGAAATAACTTAACAAAAGGAAAAATGCCTGCTAATTTCATAAATTTGTGATTCATTTATAGCCTGCAGAATGAAAGACAATATATTCAGGGGAAAAAAAAATCTTTGCAAAGGGACATCCACGCAAAAACCTAACACTTTCTTTTAATTTGGATAGGCATACATTAGCTTTTAATGGTTTAGATGGGTCTTGCTCATGAGCTCATGAATTTGGTTCTTGTCTTCTATTATCATATTCAAAGCTGTTCTCTTTACTCTGCATTTGAATGCTCAACTGAAATATGTTTTATCTTTCCTTATCAGTTAGTGAAGCATTTTCTTTCTGTATATTTATGTATTTTGTTTAGCATAATTTCTTCTTTAGATCACTCACAAGTAATTAAGTTGTCTGCCTCCCCATTGATGGCAGACTCCTACACAACCCAAACTCTCTTGTGATCTTACTCTCAGTGCCTTGCTCCATCTAAGGATTGTCTCATCTTAAGAATCTGAGTAGCCTAATATAAAAGAAGAGCTCCCTTAAAAAAATGGTTTTATGAAAATGTGTATTGTTGTTTCATAACCTTTAACCTTTAGCTATCTTGAGTCTAATAAAGTAAAATAGAAGAAAAGGATTTGTAAAGGTAAATTTAAGCTACGTTTATGGCTCGGCATACAGATGTCTGCATATGCAGTGCTTCTGACTCTGTAAGAAATTAACAGTGATGTTGATCCATTGCAGCACTGTGACATCTCAAATTCCTACTGTAAATTGGTTCAACTGGAATGGTGCTCTGATTGATGCTTGTTAGTCTGAAAGAATGGTCTACAAATAAGAGTCATCCACTAAAAGGTTGTGCTTTTTTTACTGTTCTTGTTACTGTACCAGAGGCAAAAGTGACTTTACAGGAAGAACAGAAAGATTTAAAATTATTTATAAAGTTTTAGTGAAATTGTATATGTTTTAAACTAATTTTCAAATGAATGGTAGGTGTATCTTCATCCAACTGAAATAGTATGAGAGAACTGATTAGGAACTTCTGACTAAAATGTCAATTAAATGTGGTGTGAGATCAGTATCTAAATGTGCTAGCTTCAATGATTTCTCACTTTTGATGGGAAGTATGACTGCTGAAACAACACAAGCCCCTTAAGTGCTCTGCAACCTCATGCTGAAGGCTATATGTGTGATATGATCCTGACTTAAGTTACCATTCTTGCTAAGCTGTAAGGTGGAAAATAACCTCTGAATCAGCACCAGAGTGTCATGAATATGGGTCTGTCTTAAGTCTGTGCCCTAACCATGAGGTTATATATCTGCTCTTACAGAATAAAAAATCTCATGATGAAATATAAAAATTGACATAATTCCATTTTCACAAAAATATTTTTTAAAACATGTTTTTCTTCCAATGTGTAATAAAACAAATGTCAAAGTCTCAAATGTTACTACAAAATAGAACTGGCAGCTTCTGCAAAGCTCTGATCTGGCATACCCTGCTAACATTATTTGCAGAGGATGGATCGTTTGGCAGATTATAATCATAGAACTGCAATGGAACCACCATCTTCATCTGCAGACTTTTCCAAGCTGGCTCACCCAATAACAACTCACATAAATTTAAACCTTTAACCATATACCAATCACCTGGGCGACAACCTGACAGTTTAGGATTTATAAAACAGCTTATGTTCATAATATAAAACTATACATACGCCTACTACAGAGAATGCTATTTAACTACAAAAAATCATTCTTTAGCCTTTCCAAATAAGCATATTGATAGAAGTATAAATACAGTTTAATCTTGTACTTGGCAACTCCCTGCTTTATTACTCTGCTAACTGATAGACATCGTGGCATGCTGGAATGCTTTACAGCCTCTAACTGAATTCACTTGAATAAATGTGAGGCAGCTCAGTCATATTGCAAAGGCATTATACCTATAACTCATTTAACTGTGGTATTTTATTAGTTCTTTTAATCTGATAAACAGGCCTTCACCTTGAGCATTTTCTCAGTAACTATACCTCTTGGCTGGCTGGCTTCTTGGTTTGTCTTTTATTTCATTACGTGGTATGTGAAGTGGTGTACACTTAATGTACTCTTTCCCTAACATGGTAGCTCATATCTGTTTTGTTTGTGGCTTAAACTATAGGATGATCCTTTAAGTGGCTGGACAACTGGGAAAAAGAAGTTACATGCTGGTTTTCTGCTGGCTGCTGAACACTGCAATAGGGGCACTTTCTAGCAGAGGGAGCTCACGGGTTCCCAGAACAAGGCAGGACAGGGAGCTGCTGGGGTGCAGGAGAGTCCTGCAGGGAACAAGGAGTCACGCAGCAGAAGTGCTGGAAAGAAACATGCTTCCTAAAGTCCTAGAGGGAACCGTAGTCATCTCAGTGCAAACCTGGAGAAAGCTGTTCTGTAAGGATACATGGGAGATAGAGATATGATGAATTATAAACCCGCTTTGTTTCTATTTTATCTCTCTGGATTTTTGGTTATTTTATACATTTCATTGTATTAGTTTGTGTTCTGATAAGACCTGATAAAGACTTTAGGTGAAGTCCTGCCTCATCATCACTATTTCTATCTTTTGCTTGGACATATCACACACATACCAAATACTTTGATGCCTAGCTTTGTAATAAATTGCTTTCCCATTTTGCAGATGACACTGTCCTTCATCTTGAGTTACAACCAGTGTAGCTAATATATGGAACAATAAAAAGAAAGAAAGCATTGTTTTTCTTCCTTCTAGTCACTTAGTATATCCATTCATTGGACGGTTACCGAATCTAGATGTATTATATGCCACGATTTACACTATTGTTACATTTTTTAAGTAGTTAGTCATTGTTTCTATTAAATTGCTTTAACTACTGTTAGGTGGCTAACTTGAGCTACCCACAAATGTGAAAAATTATTGTTCTGGAATGCAGCCATTTATGGCTGCATGCTAAAAATCCTACCAAAAACCAAACATCAGCAATTGTCAGAAGTTTTTCATTTATTATCCTCTTTTTTTATTTTATTGTATCATTCAGTAACTTTTCTACTAAAGAGTTTTCATTCATCTTGAATCATTTTCATGATAGCAGCAGAGCAGACGAGAACGATAAACAGCAGTAATATTATGGAAAAATAATATCATAGAAATTCTGGAAGGATCTCATATCACGGTATTTTTCATTATTTGCCTACAGATATATATGGATTAGAGGACTTTTTAGTGACTGCTGTGTCTGACTTGCAATTCCATAGTCCAGTAGCTAAAGAATTAATATCACTACCAACAAATGAGAGAAATATAGCTTTGTGACTGTACATAATTTCCATCTTGTATAAGAGGAGATGATGAACGAACTCTAGGAAACTAAGCTCTAAGAATTAAAGATGGAAAAAACGATTAAAGGACTATTGTTAATTGGGCAAGGCCAATTAGAATATATAGTTCATGGGGATGGATTTTGAGTGTTGACTGTAGGACAGGCCATAAAACTTGTCTCAAAAATTCTCATTAATTAACCATTTTTAGTGCCACACTTTAGATTCAAATACTAAATTATTATGATTAGACATTACATTATAATGCAGTGGATTGAACTATCTACTTCTAAAGAGACATCTTCACCCTCAGGGGAAAACTGATACCTTTTTGGCAGACAATAGAAGAGTCCAGCATACATGCCCTTAAAGTACCCATTTTTTCCCTTTTCACTCTTATCCTATATCATATAATAGATATTATATTCATAGACCTCTGTAAGGTTTTTTTTTTTTTTTCTTCCAGAACCCTCTTATTTTTAAACAATTGGTAAGAAAATATGGTCTTTACTGTCCCAAGTATGCAGGCAATACAATGTTCTGTATCTTTCTGCTCTGTGATACATCTCATTTCCATTGGTTAATGTCAGCTGAGGAATCAACTGAGCCTTGATATTTTTCACTTGAGGCTGACATATAAAAGAGAGTAGTTATAAATAGCAAGCTTTCAGAACTAGAACCCTATATGGTAGCAATATGTAGCCTTGTATTAAACTTTTATAAGACCAGAAGCATACCAGATATTTGCGAGGAGTTTTGTTTCATTACTAGCGAATGTTAGAACAAGTCACACCCACACACAGCAATTACTAAACTTTACTCCTGAAATTGATCTTTGCATGTGGACACAATTGTCACTGAGGGGAAAAGATGAATTTGGAATTGTCCTGTGCAGAATTAAGTTCACTAGTCTGCCCCTTGCTTCATGCCTAACAGACTCCTCTGCATACATTCAGGATACCATAAATTCTTCATGTTATTTCCTGGAAATGAATCTGCTTTTATTAGACTGACTTCTTTTTGTTTGTTTTTAAGCATATGCTTATTTCAGACCCATCTCTTCACCCTATTTTCTCCAGCAAGCAATATTAATTTAAAATGGACATTTGATGGACTTTAGCACGCATCTATTTTACATGGTATTTAAGTGCAAGCCTAACTAAATATACACAAACACATGGTAGCTGAAAAAGAGAAAGCCTTGTAATTTATTATTATTATTATTTATTTCTGGCCTCTAGATTCTCCATTTGCTGTTGTTAAGCTCAACTTTCCAAAAGGAGCTAAGTAAGGAAGGTTCTAACTCCTTTCCTAACTCCTAACTCGCCTAACTCCTTTCTCCTAATGTGAATTGACCACACATCTGAACTCATGCATGAGAGCAACAAACTTATTTGTGATTCTCCATCTGTTTTGTTAGACTTCATATACCATTTCAGAGTTTCCCTTCACTGCACCCTTAGCTAATGCTAGAATTCATATTTAGATTTTACCAAACTTTTCCATATGTGCAGTTCAGAAGTCTGATGCATGGGGTTTTATCCCAAGACTATTTAGCCTGCCAGAAACACCACTGTGTAGATGCTAAAACTACTTGTGAATGCATGTGAATTTTGTTAAACAGTTTTGACTGTAACAAAAGTAACATATTTGAAAGTACCCTAATAGCCTCCTTTAGGTCTAATAAAAAATAAAAAGTAAAACTTCAGAAATACCTTGACATTTTGCTCTCAAGAGCTTATAAATTCCCAGAAAGCAAAGTCCTAGATTAGCCCAAGGCCAAGGTAGAGAGTAATGCCCCAACACAGTTACAAGTGTGAATTGTACTCCCTAAAGTACGGCAAAGACAAATTCGTTTACCTCTTCTGTAGGTAGGAATTGATGCTACCCTACCAACTTTTCTTATGTAGGTCACTGGAGAAAGGCCTAGGACCCACAGATGAGTCTTAAGCATTAATCATTTTCTTTAGCTCAGATAATGCTTATATATACTGTGAAGCATGAAAGAACTAAAGATGAAAGAGTTGCTATAGGCTTGGACCTGCCTGACCACAAGTTACATGATCACTGACAAGATCATTTCAATCAGAAAAAGGAAATTGTACTACTGCTAGTTACTGCTAATGCACATAATATAGACAGATTGAAGCAGGTTTGAGCAGGGAACTAACAAAATGAAAACGTCTGTGGTTTAATTCATGAGCAGTTGAGCCAACTCTTTTCTCAGGTGATTCAGGGCAGAGATTTGCACACACACCAACATCTTGGATGAGTATTCCTACTGCCGAGTTACTGAATACAAAAAGGCTATATTTTATGATCTATCCTGTCTTCCTGCAATTTTACAACATATGTCTGAAAAAAATATATATATGTACCTTCCTTTTCCCTGCCCCTTCCATGGATCTTACTTAGTTCATCAGTTAGACTGAATTAGTCTCCCTTTCAGTAGAGGTGCTGCTGGTGCTCATGTTAGAAGAGTTTGCTGTGTCTGACCTGTCCAAGGGAGGTAACTCACCTGCGTTAATACATGACACTTGTCGCAGAAACAAAGTCATTTCATTTGCAAGAGAATGTTGCATCTGGCTGCTCATTTATTGCAGCACAGCATCAGAGCAATGAGGCTGACAAGAAATAAAATCAGCAGTCAGTGGTAAGAATTTTGTTTTAAAAAGACAGTGGTGGTTGTTGAGTTGGAAGAGAGAAGAAATTAGTCACCATTCTTCCCACCTGTTCCTGTGCTAAATATTGGTATTAATTAGCTAGTTCAGAAATGCCAAGCAGTTGAGCACAGGAGGTTTATTCTAAGTGGTTTAAAGTATATCCTGAAGGTTAGTGATCTTATTCTCAGTAAGATGTATGTATGTAAGTATGTTTGACAGGAACACTCCAAGATGTGTTCAGTGGTATCTGATACTGATATCTACTACTGGTATCTAGTATCTACTGATACTAGAGGATTTTCTTTGCTGTATGGATTTATTTTATTTTCTTTTTTTAACTGGTTTGCCAGATTCAAGATACTCAAGAACTAGGCTTCCTTTTTATGAAATTCTGTTTTCTATGAACAGTATTAAAAAAAGTAAGCCTGTGTTTATGAACACAAGATAAATTCAGCAAAAAGTACCTACTTTTTCCTTCATAATTCTAAAGACTTTTAGTTAGTCTTACCATAAAAAATACTTAAATATTTTTATTCTCTTTAGTTAATTTTAGGTTTTTCTTTTCTTACCCATAATCATGAAGTAAATATCTGGAATGATAAACATTTCTGATCTGATTTGTATTAGCCTACAGTGGAACTCTCTCTGGCTGTTACTCCTTCAGTTCCACATTTGTCTTAGAACAAGGGTGAAACTGAAAAACAGTCAGAGCTGTAGAGATTTATTTCCTACATTGTCCTGAAGGAAATCACATCCATTTCAGCAAGTTGTACAATGATGGTAATCCACAGCTCAAACTATTAAGATGAAAAGCAAACAAAAGTTTAGTGAAACATACATTTTTCCTAACTTTCTAGCTTTTCTTTCTAATTAATAAAATCCAGGCCTAGAGTTCTGATTTCTACTAATGTAGACTGTCATAGCTTTGCATAAACTCTAGTGATGTTATTAACTTATATAGATTTTGAGAGTATGCTTATTAGTAACTTCAGAGGTTGACAGACTCTACTTCCCTATCCAAATCGTGCAGTACAGGAAGATATTAATCTGGTTTTTTTGGGTGCAACAGCTCTTTAGGGTTCCTTTGGCCAGAGGTGAAAGGCGTATTTAGCTTCTGTCCTCTTGGACTGATCAGTAAGAGTGGTCGTACTACCCTATGAATAGGGTGGTTGAAACTGGCCTTCAGTGGTCAGGTGCACTGTTATTTAAGGAAGAACCAGAAGCTTGTCATTTTGTGTAAAAATATCCTGCCCCCACTGGTTTAATTTCTCCTGGCAGTAAATGATACGAGGAAATAAGCCATTGGGGTAGTCATTATTGGGATTCATGCTGCTGCTTTCAATTCCTCTTTAGGTTTTTTTTCCCCCCAGAACTCCACATAATCTGCCTAACAATTATTTTATATTTGGTGCAGTGTGGGGCATGTTCATCAATGCTTCAATTAGAAGTGCAAACCCATAATTACCGTCTACACAGCCAGAAAAATGTGAAGTTTCATTTGTGATGATGAATATGCAGCTCTTTTAAAAAGTTCCTCAGTGTATTATTAGAAAGTGAAGGAGAAAAAGAAACAGAGGGGGATTTGTCTGACATTTCCACTAGAGAAATGGCAGTTATATTAAGACACTTTTGTCCCTTTTAGCAGCAAAACATGAAAGACTTTATACCTTTTCTTCAATGTATAGGACATGAGTATAGAGACTATATATACTCTGCTTAGGATAACTTTATTTTAAAGAACATAACATTTAAATAGATGAAAAGAATATTAACTGCATGGAGATGTGCATTTGTATGCTATTATAAAGAAAACAAAGAATGTGCTCGTTTCAGCCATTAGCTCAGATTAAGAAGGAATTTTTACGTATTGAGTATCTCCAGTATTAGAGTACACCATAGAGTTTCAGAATACTCCAGTGATCTAAGGGAAAAACTATACTTCAGAGAGCTACTCTCCCCTACTACAACTTCCAACTTAGATCTTTTCCCCAAGGCAGCTGCACCATGCTTCTGCCATTCCCTATTGCATCTTTGATGTTAACTAACCAGAAGCCATTGCAAAAGCTTTGTACTTCTCTGTCTGATCTGATTGTGTTGAAATTACTCCTGATATACAGCAACATAAGAGATCCTGTTATACCTCAGTCACTGTGCATTGTTCTGCTCCTATGTAATTAGAGGATGAAAGCACTTAAAACATAGGTTCTCCATTTCCCTCACAGGCCCATGCTATTGCACAGAATTAGGATCATCTTGACTTCCCTTACTTCTTTTTGTAAATCTGTGCTTGGTATAACTCCAGTGGCTACGGTTTTCTGTATTGGTATTCAGTGACAAGTGCCACATCTTGCTGATTTCTTTTTTGACTCCTTCATTTTAAAATGTTGCATAAATCATTTCAAGCATAGTGCTCTCTATTTTTTTTTCTTTCAAAAGTCTTATTCCACTAAAGAAAAATGAATAGTGAAAGGGCACTTCTAAATGGTAGTCAAAATCAGATAGTGGAGAAAGGATGCAGCAGAACCTGGTTGTCTGCATAGAAAACAATGCTGATTGTCCAAAGACGTTCACAGTTTACAGCAGTCAGGTATGAGTGACTCCCATGCTATTTTCAGTTGGCCTTTGCTAAATATGATTTGTAAGTTCCTGCTGTTTGAGATGTAATAGAGAGCATGTGGCATTGAGAGTATAATAAACAAGAGGCAATGGAAGATTAAGGTTACTGAGTAAAAAGAGTCATTGTCAACTAGATTTGTAACAGAAAAGGTAATGTTGATAAATAAATGGCAGGGCTATATCTCAGTGGGTGGATAGAACTATTCACATGGTGGACCTCACTTAATTCTTATTCATAAATTCAGAATTGCTGGAAGTCAAGCAGAGATAGACCTTGCCAAGGAAATTACAACAAGTGAAAAAGGTTCTTTAGAAAACAGGAAAAAAGTGGAGTTCCAATGTGGTAAAGGTGACTAGTGTCTAAAAGATAATATGGCTCTAGCTCAAAAATTAAATGAATACTTCATCTCCGTTTTCAATAAAGAGAACTCTATAACACAAAAAGGCAGGATGGCTAATGGGAAATGCTAATTATCATGGCTGAGGTGAAACAAAACTCAAATGACTGTTCAAGTCAGGAAGTTGGGATAATCTTTATCAGAGGATACTAAAAAAATTGGCAAATGAAAACTGAGTTTAGTAACATGGATTCTTATTAAATATATCAACAATTTTGGTACCTTATGCATAAAGAAAAACAAAAGTAGTACTTACAATTAAGAAAGGAGAGGGATAAAATTTATCAAAGTAACTATAGACACATTAAGCTTGATAAAATTCATGAATTTAGAAGGAATCATGAAGGAAATTATTTATTTGACTTTAGCTATTAAAAGAAATCCTGGTTTATCACAAGTGGATTATATCCAACTAATCTGGCATTTCCTTCAAGTTGAAATCTTTGTCTGAATGAGTATCTCAATATTAGAGTTAGGCACAAAAATGAAAAATGTTTTCATAAATAATCAACTCATTTTAACGGTTTTTGCTTTAGTCATGGCCAACATTAATAATCATCCATATTTTATTGGCACAAACACATCACAGTGTTAACTGTACTTTTCAACTGACATTTTCCTCTGTGTAAGAACTATTGCCTCCACCACTTTAACATGAATAGATTTTAAGCTCACAGCAAACACATGACGAAGGGAAATTACCATCTCAGTTTTGGAGATGAAATATGAACCACAGGGTGAATTAAGAGAATCGGCCGGGGAATCTGTGGATTAGGTAGGGTTTGAAACTAGGCTCCGCTCTATCTATTTTCTTCTTGCCTAAATTATTCCTTCTGTTTTACCATCATCATAAAGCAGACCAAAACAGTCACTCCCAGTATCTTTTCTCTTTCCAAATCAACAATTTCAAAATATCCATAATACTTGATTACATTCAGTTTTGGGTATGGCTGCACTAAACCTTCAGTTCTTATAGATGCATAACCCAACTTTCAAAATAATTCAAATAATAGTAATAGAGCAGCTGGTGAAACACAGAGCTTAGCACTGATACAAACTTCACCCAAGAAGCTGAATAAATACTGAGAGTACTAGTATTCTAGTTATTTCAAAAGTATCTGTATAGGAGAAGATTGAGTTCACCTAAAAGGAGATTTCTACAGATAAGGTAGAGGCTTAGTTCAGTTGCCTGAATATAGGTATCTAATGCCACCTGAGGTGCTCTGGGGTCTCTTATCTGGCTTCCAGTCGTTGATACAGAGGGGGATAGACATCTCAGGTCCTGTGTTATATCTACCAGTCTCATGCAAATGTCTTGGACTCCTTACTTCCATGTAGACATCTAGATCTGAATCTCATTCTTTTAATCTACTCAAGTTACAGCCATGCATTTGATTGCAGCCAATATGTACATTTTCAAAATTCTAGCAGTTAAAACAGACATTTCAAATAGCAATAATAAAACTTGCAGGTATATTATGCAAAGTTCATTGTAATTGTAGTACAAGAAAACCTAAATATGCTTCTTAAATTATTTACTAAGTTGGTGTTTCTTTTATACCAAATATGGAGTGTACTTTGTAAGATATGGTTCTCAAACTCATCAATATGTTCCAATTTAAGAACACACATACCTGAGGTATTTCTTCTAGAGAAGGCAAATAAGAGTAAAGGCAAGTACAGGCTTCTGGAAACTAAATTTGGTTCAAAATTTTAGATTTTCTGTGACTTGTAAACTGTAAGTAATTTCCTTAGAAAAGAAATATTTTTGTCTAAAAATTCTGAACATATAGGAAAATCATTGGATCCTAAATGCTGTCTTTATTTGGAAATTTTCTGTGTACCAAGTCAAATGCCACTTAAACTGAGGCTTATTATGGTTCTACCCAGTATATTTTGGATGTTTCCCAGTATACAAGTGTTCATCTTGAGGCTTGAGAGTTCGAAAGTAGAGGCTGGTCAATCTGAACAAACCAAAACTGTTTACATGTAAGTGCCAGTCTGAAAAATCCACTCCTCCCAGTTTTGTATCATCAGCAAACTTACTGAGGGTGCACTCTGTCCGTTCGTCCAGGTCACTGATGAACAGATTGAACAATACTGGACCCAGTTTTGATTCCTGGGGTACACCGCTAGTTGCTGACCTCCAGCTAGACTTTGTACCACTAATCACAACTCTGAGCTCTGCCATTCAGCCACTTTTCAATCCACCTCACTGTCTGCTCTTCTTCTTCTTTAGCCTGTACTTCATCAGCTCACTTATGAGGATGTTATGGGAGATAATGTTCAAATACTTTCTGAAGTCAAAGTAGACGACATCCACCGTTATCTCCTCATCTACCCAGCCAGTCATTCCATCATAGAAGACTATCAGGTTGGTTAAGGACGATTTCCCCTTGATGAATCCATGCTGACTACTCCTGATCACCTTTTTGTCCTTCATGTACTTGGAAATAGTATCCAGGAGTAGCTGTTCCAATTCCTTTCTGGGGATGGAGGTGAGGCTAACTGGCATGTAGTTCCCTGGGTCCTCCTTCTTGCCCTTTTTGAAGGGTGGAGTGGCATTTGATTTCCTCCCATCCTCTCCCAATTGTCATCAGCTTTTCAAAAATGATTGCCTTGCAATGACATTGGCCAGCTCCCTCAGCACTCATGGGTGTATCCCATCAGGGCCCGTGGACTTATGTACGTCCGGTTTGCTTAAGTGATCTCTAACTTGATCCACCTCCACTAAGGGGAAGTCTTCCTTTCTCCAGACTTTCTCCCTGGTCTCCAGGACCTGGGATTCATGAGGGCTGATCTTAGCAGTAAAAAGCAAAGAAGTCATTCAGTATCTCTGCCTTCTCTGTATCCTTCATCACCAGGGCCCCTGCCCCATTCAGTAGCAGGCCCACATTTTCCCTAGCATTCCTTTTGTTACCAATATATTTATTGAAGCCCTTCTTGCTGTCCTTGACATCCCTCATGAGATTAAACTCCAGATGGACCTTGGCCTTCCTAGTCCCATCCCTGCATACTCGGACAATGTCCCTATATTCCTCCCACATTACCTGTCTCTGCTTCCACCTTCTGTATACCTCTTTCTTGTGTTTGAGTTTTGCCAGGAGCTCCTTGTTCATCCATGCAGGTCTCCTGCCCCCTTTGCTCAACTTCCTGCTCATTGGGATAGACAGTTCTTGAGGTGGAGGAGGTGGTGCTTGGACATCAACCAGCTTTCTTGGACTCCTCTTCCCTCTAGGACCCTATCCCATGGGATTCTTCCAAGCAGGTTCCTGAACAGGCCAAAGTCTGCTCTTCTAAAGTCGAGGGTTGTGGTCCTGCTTTTTGCCCTGCTCCCTCCTCACAGGATCCTGAACTTCACCATCTCATAGTCACTGCAGCCAAGGTTGCCCTCGACCTACACACCTCCAACCAGCCCTTTCTTGTTTGTAAGTATGAGGTCCAGCAGAGCACCTCCCCTCATTGACTCCTCTATCATTTGCATCAGGAAGTTGTCATTAATGTTCTCCAGGAACCTCCTGAATTGCTTGTCCCCTGCTGTGCTGTCACTCCAGCAGATATCAGGGTGGTTAAAGTCCCCCATGAGGACCATGACCTAAGAACATGGGGCTACTTCCAGCAATCTGTAGAAGGCCTCATCTGCTTCTTCCTGATCAGGTGGCCTGTAGCAAACACCCATAACAGTGTCACCCATGTTAGACTGTCCCTTCATCCTTACCCATAAGCTCTCAGTCAGCCCATCATCCATCCCTTGGTAGAGCTCCATACATTCGAGCAGCTTTCTCTCATAAAGGGTGGCTCCGCCTCCTCAGCTTCCTGGCCTCTCCTTCCTAAAGAGGCTATGGTTGTAGGCTGCCTACTAGGCAACCTGCTGTTCCCCTTCCTCCAAAAGATTACTGCAGTTGGAGGAGTTTAGCCCTTAGCAACCTTCCTTTATATCTTCTTCCTCTGAAAGGTGGAATGGTTACCTTGCTTGCTGCTGGTACATCAGGCTGACGTTACTAGTGGAAGAATGAAAACTTAATAGGACATATGTGGCTGCACTGGCTGGAATAGAATTACTGAACAGCTTTTAAAATAGTTTGTTGATATTCCAGGCATTTTCAAAATATACCTTTAGGCAGTCCTTCTGCCACAGTAGTGACTGATTACTAAAGTAAATTATATTTTACCTCTGTTTTTCTGTTTCTGACTTTTACAGTTGTCCTCGGCTTGTTGGCATATGCCAAACCATGTTTAGAATGGATAATTTTAACTTCAGTGGATTTCTTTCTTAACAGAAAATGAGGCATTCAGTATATATGGTTCAGTGTCGTCATTCTGAAGCTGCAATGACCTTTTGAGTCTTATATGGTTTTACATGAAAGGACTTGCAAAGAACTTATTTATACCTTACACATCCACCATTTTGGGTTTGTGCCAGGAAAGAGTCAAGGTTTCCGCAGCTATAAATCTATACCTTGGACTTAATGACAAATAGAATGCCCTGTCAGAATCCTGATTCTTTGAAACCAATAGAATGTTTGCCCAAATCAGCCCAAAACTTAATCCTCTATAATATTAGGATTCTGTTTTATGACTACATATCAAAGGTTCATCAAACATTTATGCAGCAATGTTGTGTTCTAGGAATATTGTTCTGTGCTGTAAGTTTTTCAGTTTTGAAATTATTTCCTTGTTATCTGACAGAGTAGACAGCAAGTGGAGGAAGGAAAGAGTGCCACTCCATCAAGTGAAGATGTGTTCTCAAAGAATTCTCCCCTTCTGCCATAATTAGATTTACAGAACTAACGGGTATCTCCACAGCACATATTTATCATGTTCTCAAAGTCAATTTTGGTAGTTCTTTCACTCATTCATACTGTAAAGTTCACATTTAACTTTTAATTAAATCTAGAGAATATAAGATTGAGTTATATTTAACAAAAAGTTACATTCTTCAATTTAATTTTGGAACACTTACCAAATATATGTTATTGCTCTATGATTCAATGGAATTTCATTTATTAAAGGTTTTGTTTTTCCATAATGCTACTTTTATGGCATCCTGATCTCTTCAAAAAGAGGTTTAATTCTGTAAGCAGTAAATTGTTTCCGTTCAAGTTATAAAATATATGCTAACATTTTTAGACAGTTTGCAGTATATCTATTCCCCTGTTGATCTCTATTGGTAATGTTTGTCCTACTACAAAGAACAGCAATGCATTTCACTTAACATGTTTCAAATAACTCTTGTAATAATCAATAATAATCAATAACAGATTCCAATTTTCCTATAACTTGTGCTGATATAATTGATATAATTAGTTATTACTAATCAATTTTAGTGTGAGTGGAGATTTAGACATGTAAATGCCAACATATTACTAAAGAGATTGAAAATTATTTTACATTTATGATAACTGTGTCAATGCATTGCACCTTACATATACATTAATCTAGATGAATTAGGGGATGGAGGGTCTGTGCTGTGCAATGAAGGAGTAATGTCCTGCGTGCTCTACATAGGGATGCCCAAGATGGTTCTGCACATTAGACTTCATCATTACAGGGAGAGGAGCAGTACTAGCATGTTGCTTTCTCTGGATTTTGTTCCAAGCACCTGATTAGCCCATGCTCTGTTGTATTATACCATACGCACATTGCATTTTCTGAGACCAGTACTAGGTTTGTCTATATATTTCTTTACCAGTAGACATACCTCCAGATAACAGCCACAAACAATAGCTCTTTCTATCTCATTTTGTTCTTCCATGGAAAAAAATAGGATTGTTCAAAATTACCCATACTCAACCTCACTTTCATTTTCTAATGGAGTTCTGAATCTCAGTATAAAGATTTTTTTTCTGTAGTCTACTAACAGTACAGAATCTGCCCCAAAAACTTTGCTGAACAGACAAAAAGAACAATCTTTTCCCCTGTGCAGATTAAGGCCTCTTGTAACAGGCTTATTTTTCTCTACCTTCTAGGTTTAAGAGTTACAGTTAAGGAAATACAAAATTTTATTTCTATTGCTCTATGCCTCTACCATGATAATGTGGTATATGATAACTTCACCCTGAAATCTCTCAAGGGGAATGGATATTAGAATGCTCTGATGAGCAGCAGCATCATGGGACAATTCAGGTTGGAAGGGACCTCAGGAGGTCTCTAGTCCAACCTCCTGCTCAAAGCAGGGTCAGTTCTGAGGTCAGACCAGACAGCTCAGGGCTTTATCCAGTGGGTGCTGAAAACTCCAAGGATGGATAGAGACTGTACAACCTTTCCAGGCAGCCTGTTCCACTGCCTGACTGGACTCTTGTTTTCAAATTGTTCTTTGCCTCTTGTCCTCCCACCACACAACACTGAAGAGTCCAGCTCCATCTTCTTGACAATCTCCATGCAGGCACTGAGGGCTGCAGTTCATTTCTGCCTGAAGCCGCCTCTTCTCCAGGCTGAAGAAGCCCAGCTCCCTCAGCCTCTTCTCACAGCACAACTGTTCCAGCCCCTGACAGTTGTGGTGGCCTTTTGCTGAACACACACCAGTTTATTGAAGTCTGCCTTGTACTGGGAGGCTAAAACTGGACACTACTCCATATGCAGTCTAATGAGTTCAGAGTAGAGTGGGGATAATCATTTCCCTTGATCTACTGCCCCAGCTCCTGTTAATACACCCCAGGATGCTGCTGGGCTCCTTTGCTGCCAGGACACTGCTGTCTCATCTTTGATTTACTTTCTGCCAGGACCCCCAGGGACTTTTCTTCAGAGCTGCTTCCTAGCTATCAGTCCCAAGCCTGTACTGCTGCAAGGGGCTCTTCTTTCCCAGGTGCAGGACTTTGCAAAGTTCTTTTTGGCCCAGTCCTCCAGCCTGTCTAGGTCCCTCTGCATGGCAGCCCTGGCCTCGAGCATATTGACTGGTTTCCCCAATTTGGTGTCATCTGCAAATTTGGTTATAGCTCACTCCACCACCTACCCCAGGTCACAGAATCGCTGAGGTTGGAAGGGACCTCTGGAGATCATCTAGTCCAATCCCCCTGCTCAAGCACGGTCACCTAAAGCATGTTGCCCAGGATTGTGTCCAGACGGCTTCTGAACATCTCTAAGGAAGGAGACTCCACAGCCTCTCTGGGCAACCTGTTCCAGTGCTCTGTCACCCTCACAGTGAAAAAGTATTTCCTCATGTTCAGATGGAACTGTCTGTGTTTCAGTTTGTGCCCGTTGCCTCGCGTCCTGTCACTGGGCACCACTGAAAAGAGTCTGGTCCCATCCTCTCGACACCCTCCCTTCAGATACTTGTACACGTTGATAAGATCCCCTCTCAGCCTTCTCTTCTCCAGGCTAAACAGGCCCAGCTCTCTCAGTCTTTCCTCATAAGAGAGATGCTCCACTCCCCTAATCATCTTTGTAGCCCTTCACTGGACTTGTTCCAGTAGTGCCACATCCCTCTTGTACTGGGGAGCCCAGCACTGGACGCAGTACTCCAGATGTGGCCTCCCCAGGGCTGAGTAGAGGGGGAGAATCACCTCCCTCGACCTGCTGGCAACACTCTTCTTGATGCACCCCACCATTGGCCTTCTCGGCCACAAGGGCACATTGCTGCCTCATGCTGAACTTGGTGTCCACCAGCACTCCCAGGTCCTTCTCCACAGAGCTGCTTTCTAGCAGGTCAGCCCCCAACCTGTCCTGGTGCATGGGGTTATTCCTCCCTAGGTGCAGGACCCTGCACTTGCCTTTGTTGAACTTCATGAGGTTCCTCTCTGCACACCTCTCCAGCCTGTCCAGGTCTCTCTGAATGGCAGCACAGCCCTCTGGCGTATCCGCCACTCCTCCCAGTTTGGTATCATCAGCAACCTTGCTGAGGGTGCACTCTGTGCCTTCATCCAGGTCATTGATGAAGAAGTTGAACAAGACTGGACCCAGTACTGACCCCTGGGGGACACCGCTAGCTACAGGCCTCCAACTAGACTCTGCGCTGCTGATCACAACTCTCTGATCTCTGCCATTCAGCCAGTTCTCAATCCATCTCACTGTCCACTCATCTAACCCACGCTTCCTGAGCTTGTCTATGAGGATGTTATGGGAGACAGTGTCAAAAGCCTTGCTGAAGTCAAGGCGGACAACATCCACTGCTCTCCCCTCATCTATCCAGCCAGTCATCCCATGATAGAAGGCTATCAGATTGGTTAGGCATCATTTCCCCTTGGTGAAGCCATGCTGACTACTCCTGATCACCTTCTTGTCCTCCACATGCTTGGAGATGGCCTCCAGGATGAGCTGCTCCATCACCTTTCCAGGGATGGAGGTGAGGCTGACTGGCCTGTAGTCCCCTGGGTCCTCCTTCTTGCCCTTTTTGAAGACTGGGGTGACATTGGCTTTCTTCCAGTCTTCAGGCACCTCTCCTGTTCTCCATGACATTTCAAAGATGATGGAGAGTGGCTTAGCAATAACGTCCGCCAGCTCCCTCAGCACTTGTGGGTGCATCCCATCAGGGCCCATGGATTTGTGGGTGTCACGTTTGCTTAAATGGTCTCTAACCCGATCCTCCTCCACCAAGGGAAAGTCTTCCTTTCTCCAGACTTTCTCTCTTGCCTCCAGGGTCTGGGGTTCCTGAGGGCCAGACTGAGCAGTAAAGACTGAAGCAAAGGCGGCATTCAGTAACTCTGCCTTCTCTGCATCCTTCGTCACCAGGGCACCCACCCCATTCAGCAAAGGGCCCACATTTTCCCTAGTCTTCCTCTTACTGCTGATGTATTTGAAGAAGCCCTTCTTGTTGTCCTTGACATCTCTTGCCAGATTTCATTCCAAACAGGCCTTAGCCTTCCTCGTCACATCCCTGCATACTCTGACAACGTTCCTATATTCCTCCCAAGTGGCCTGTCCCCCTTCCACTTTCTGTATACTTCCTCCTTCTGGAAGAGTTTTGCCAGGAGCTCCTTGCTCATTCATGCAGGTCTCCTGCCTCCTTTGCTTGACTTCCTACTCATAGGGATGCACCGCTCTTGAGCCTGGAGGAAGTGATGTTTGAATCTTAACCAGCTCTCTTGAACACTCCTTCCTTCTAGGGCCCTAACCCATGGGATTCCTCCAAGGAGGTCCCTGAAGAGGCCAAAGTTTGCTCTCCTGAAGTCCAGGGCTGTGATCCTACTTATTGCCCTGCCTCCTCCAGGGTTGTGATCCTACTTGTTGCCCTGCTTCCTCCTCGCAGGATCCTGAACTCCACCATCTCATGGTCACTGCAGCCAAGGCTGTCCCTGACCTTCACATCTTCCACCAGTCCTTCTTTGTTTGTTAGTATGAGGTCCAGCAGCACACCTCTCCTTGTTGGCTCCTCTGTGGCGGATGAATGGCATGGACTCAGGAGGGTTTGCGTCCTGAGACATTTATTGTTTATTTCTGAGCATATTTAAAAAGTTAGCTGCTTCAGTGGTTTCACAGACACTTTGCTAGGCCTATCATCATGCCGATTATGTCACAGGTAGCCAATCATTACACCAATCACACACGCAGAGGTCATGCCTTGTACCTTGCTACTTGTTTAGAAAAGCTGTCTTGCCCTTAACCTTGGTTCCCACTGGCTTCTGCTAGTTTATCTGTACTTTCTCAGGATGTATCATTCCCAGCTGCACTGGTGTCGTTGGGTATGTTTGTCTGAGGCTCCTGTTGCTTGCTACTTGCAACTTTCCACCAGTTTAACCCTGTCATGACCCTCCACATTCCTCCACCACCTGTGTCAAGAAGTGGTCACCAAGGCTCTGCAGGAGCCTCTGGGACTGTTTGTGCCTAGCTGTGTTGTCTTTCCAGCAGATACCAGGGTGGTTGAAGTCCCCCATGAGAACCAGGGCCTGGGATCGTGAGGCTACTTCCAGCTGTCTGTAGAAAGCCTCATCAACTTCCTCTTCCTGATCAGGTGGCCTGTAGTAAACACCCACAACAGGGTCACCCATGCTAGCCTGCCCTTTAATCCTTACCCATAATCTCAGCTCGCTCTTCATCCACCCCTAGGCACAGCTCAATACATTCCAGTTGCTCTCTCAAAGAGCAACTCCACCACCTCGCTTTCCTGGCCTGTCTTTCCTAAAAAGCATGTAGCCTTCCATGACAGCACTCCAGTCATGCGAGCTATCCCACCATGTCTCTATAATGGCAATGAGATCATGGCCCTGCGACCGCACACAGATCTCTAGTTCTTCCTGTTTGTTCCCCATGCTGCGTGCATTGGCGTACAGGCATTTCAGAGAGGTGATCGAGCATGCAGGTTCCCCAGGAGGGGTGCAAGAGGGTCCTCCATAGCCACATCCCATGCGCACTTCCCTGGCTGCCTTCACCTGCTGGAGGCGTCCTGACTTGAGCTGTCTTTTGCCAACTACCCTGGCACTATAACTCTCCCTTTCCCCCACCTTTCCTAGTTTAAAGCCCTCCTTACCAGGTTGGCCAACCTGTTGGCAAAGACCCGCGTGCCCCGCTTAGTGAGGCAGATCCCATCTCTCCCCAGCAGTTGTCAATCTTCAAACAGGGTCCCATGGTCACAGAAACAAAAACCCTGTTGCCAACATCATCAGCACAGTCAGCTGTTAACTTGGAAAATCCATCTACTCCTCCTCTCATCCATCCCCCTCACTGGCAGGATTGAGGAAAAAATGACCTTGGCTCCCAGACAGACCCTTGGCCACCATCCCCAGAGCTCTGAAATCCTGCTTGATGGTTTCAGTTTGCCCTTGGTATCATTAGTGCCACATGGAAGAGCAGCAGAGGGTAACAGTCCAACACATGGACAAGCCTTGGCAGTCTTTCCATGACATCTCGTATTCGAGCCCCCAGAAGGCAACAAAACTCTCCAGACAAGAGGTCAGGTCAGCAGATAGGTGCCTCCATCCCCTGCAGCAGGGAGTCCCCCACAATAATCACCCGCCGCTTCTTCCGGGCGTTCCGGCAAGGTGCAGGGTCTGTTGTTCCAGGTACTTCCCTTGCAGCCATGCCCAGCTCCTCCTCATCCTGGAGGGCACTAAACCTGTTCCTCAAATGCAAGCCTTCAGGAGGAGCAGGAGCCTTTCTCCTCCTATGAGAAGTGACCAGTTTCCAGTCGCCTTCTACAGTGTTATGATGTACCATTTCACACGGCACAGAGCCCTCCGGCAACTCCACTGCTGTGGGTGTTTGGGACTCCTGGAGCTGTATGGTCTCCAAGAATACCCCAGCTATCTCCTGCTCATCCTCTCAGATGCTGCACAGCCTACTGACTTCCTCCCATACCTCCCTTACCTGATGACACAACTTGTCAACAACAGCACACCTCCTGCAGGAGAGCTGGCTGCCAGCCCAGGCTTCACAGAGAGGCCCCAAGCACTCCTTGCAGCCTGAGACCCGTAGAGCTGCATCTGCTGTCAGAAGGTCTGTCTGGGTCAAAGCCTCTGACACAGCAACTCCAACAGCCACTGAGGAACACACTCTGCAGCGTGTCACAACCATACTTGAGGAAGCATACACCACAGGGAACAGAAATAAAGGTACCTTAGTGCACCCTCCTGCATAAACTGCTGCACAAACTGCTGCCTCTGTTCACTGCACTCTAGGCCTGGCTCTTATACAGGCCTCTCCCTAGCACTGACTCACAGGGTGCTTGACCCGCCCTAATCAAGGGCCACCAGGATCAAAGGCCCCAACTCCCTCTGATCAGGGGCAACCCAGAGAGCTCGTTAGCAGCAGCCACTCCTAGCTAGAGCTTTTCCCAGGAGAAGTCAAGGCCTCCTGCAGTTGTCCTTGCCTAGCTTCCCCTTTCCTGTTCACAGCAATCACCTTCTAGTTCCTCGGGGGTCCTCAGAAAGCCCACAACTTCCAACAAGATCCTCAAGGTCTGGTCAGAGCCCAAACTGCTGCGCAAATTGCTGCGTCTGTTCGCTGCGTCTGTTAGCTGCGCTCTCACTGATAAAGACTTTAAACAGGATAGATCTCAGGGTAGATGTCTGTAGTACTCGTTACTATCCTCCAGGCTGAGTACAACGCATTAACTCCTACCCTCTGAGCCTGATCATCCAGCCAGATTTTTACCCATCTTATCATCCACCCATTCATGTTCTAAGATGAATGCAAGGACATGGTGGATGGCACTGTCAAAAGCCTTGCTAAAGTTGATGTAAATGATATCCATTGCTCTCCCCTCATCCATAAATCCAGACATTTGATGATAGAGGGCAGCCAGGTTATTCAGGCATGATTTACCCTTGCAAAATTCATGCTGATTATTTCATATTCTTATCCTTCATATGGCCAGATATGTGCTTCCAAAGGACTTGCTCCATGATTTTCCCAGAGACTGAAGCAAAACTGACTGACCTGTAGTTTTCCAGGTTTACCTTTTGGCCTTTTTTGAAGGCCAAAAGACGGGTGCAACATTTTCCTTTCTCTAGTTGTCAGGATCTCTCCTGATCTCCATGACCTTTCAAAGTTAGAGAGTGGCATGACCTTTCAAAGGTAGAGAGTGGCCTTGCAAGGATATTGGCCAGTTCTCTCAGCACCCTTGGATGCAGCCTGTTCGGTCCCATGGACATGTACGGGTCCAGTTCTCTCAAGCAAACCCAGACTCAACCCTCATCCACTGCTGGCAGTTCTCACCCTCCTTGAACCCCTTCTCTAAGGACAGAGGCCTGGGAGACCTTGTTGTTGAAGAAGATGAGTCAAAGGAGTCATTGAGTACCTCAGTCCTATCTGTTTCCACTGTCACTAAATCTCCCACTCCATTCGGCAACAAACCCATAGTTTCCTTGTTCAGACTTCTACTACCAATGTAGCAGTAGATGCTTTTCTTGTTGCCATTGATGTCCCATGTGAGAGACATTTTTAGGTGAGGCTTAGATTTCCTAAAATCATCCCCACATGCCTGAATTCAGCTGAGAAGGGCAGGAAAACAAAATTCAGACTGGACATGTGGTAAATAGAGACATTTTCTTGGAACTGGATAAAATCATGCAGACTTTTGTTAGAACGGAGCTGACTACTGAAGGCAGCTTACTACAGGAGAAGGAAGCCTGAATGGGAGTCCCAACATACTTGTTTTGGAATTTTTTTTTCCTGATTTTTTTAAATTGTTCTGTAATGAATAGTCCAACTTAGAATTGTGCTTCTTTTCTATGTAAATAACTCCTAAATACTATTGACCCTGATATGTCTCCATCATCACTACCTTCTCTACATATTAACTGCAGTCTGAGAGTCTTCTATTTTTTACCTGTTGAAAAGTACATTATTGACTAGCTTACTACACTTATCTGAACATTACTACATTCATTTAAGCAGTAAAGGTCTCTTCTGCATTCTATGAGGTGCTACTCCATATAATGGATGGAAGAGAGCTAGAGGAATGCGTCTGATCCCACTGGCCTTATGATACAACTGCTTAAAAGGAGAGATTTCAGAGTTCACATACTCTGTTTTCATGCTTTTAAGTATGGTTCCAGAATTTGGAAAATAATGTTTTTAAAATATCATTAGGTAGTGATCCACTGGGTAACACTCACCTACCTATTGTCTCAATATTGCTATGTGCCTGTCTCTGTCATCTGCCTAATTGTGTACATGGCTATTCTTGGTCCTTCCCCTCCTCCAAAAAAAAAAAAGAATGTTAAAGAGCATGAAATTTACAGTTACAAATATTTCAATTAGCTGGATTTTATCATAAACCTCAGAAACCTACTTACAGTTGCATCAAAGTAGAGAAATGTTACGCATAATAATTTCTATTCCCACAGATACAAACAATCTTTTATAATAACAGAACAAGGAATATTTCTTTAAGACTGAAATAAAAGACATAATAAGGTGGATTGTCAAAGTAGTTCAGCTGCGGTGGTAATGAAAAGTTTATTACACATTCCTAGAAATTTAGTTTGACATTTAAGGTATATAGGCATCTGAGTATATCGTTTTATTATGTCAAGAAGTATGTTAAAACTTATCATATAAACTTATATATTTTCCTTCAATGGTTTTCAGATTTAGGTGTGTATGTTTATACAGATTTGTATATACATCTGCATATAGAAAAATACATGACATCTTTCTGGCTTCTTAGTTTTCAATTAAATCTTTATTTAATTGGAGATGTTAGTCATCTAAAAGGTCTATGAAGAAGTCTAACAAAAAAAGGCATTTAATATTTGCATTCTGTTAGAATATAATCCTTGCAAAAGGGATTTTTATCTTGGTGGTTCTGTGTAAGTCCTGGGACCTTCAACCCCATTATTCTGATAAACTCCTTAGAAAGCCATTGCTAAAACTGACATTTATATGGGTGAGAAAATGAACTTGCTTCTCTGCCACGACATACAGGGGGTTTTAATATCAAATTCCTTGCAAAAGTATAATATATTTTTAAAATTATTCTCTTTTCTAAGTTATTCTTTGCGATGAAGATCAATTTGATATCAGATCCTGCATTCTAAACAGAGGAGGAATGAGTCATTGTAACTCAATTGGCAATAGCAGAAAGTTCTGCTTTATTTAAGTTTATGAAGACAGCCAAGATAAAGAAAACAAAAGACCATCTATACAGAACCACATTCTTAAGGAAAGAGTAAAAAAACAGAGTAAAAGAGCATATATCCTCTTGCTATAACTCCCCCAGCTTTTAGGAACTTCTTCAACTATGTTTTATAGATGTCAATGGACATTCATGATTTTTTCAAAATTTCTTTTTTTCATCCTGTTTTACTTTCTCTGTAAAACCTATGGAAATGAGTTTTGCAATAAGACTACTGCCACAGCAAATAAACAGGGTGAATATTCTTGACTGAATGTTTTTCTCTTTGGTGGGAAACTCATTTCTGTTATTCCATGAAAATACTGAAATTAAGATCCTCTAAAACTACCTACCCAAACTTCCTACAGATTTCTTGGGGTGATGACAAATCTTCATTTCTATGCAAGTATGGAAAGAGCACCATGGTCAAGCTAAAATAACAAATCTAATTATTGATAATTTCCATCAGTGAGCTACAATGGAAAATATGTGGTTGAGCCAAGTGAGCAACTATAGAAAAAATAATTTGTTATGGTGGGGGGGAGGGTCCAAAAGTTGAGTTATTTTTCTGCTGATAATGCCGTTTCATACCCTGAGTTATGCCAACCCAGGGAGACTTCTGCTCTTTACCTGACCTTTGATGACACCAGCTTCCACACTCACCCCAGAAAATTAGCGGGATATATGCACTAACTTCTCTGAAACATCCCCTTGAGAAACCCAATGAGTTTGCCTCCCTGAAAGCCCTAAGTACCTCAGATTTGTAGAAACTCCCAAAAAAAAAAAAGTTTTTATTCTCATCAGACAAATGATTATTTCTTATAGAATTAGAAAGAGTTAAAGGGGAGGGGAAAAAAGAGGTGATAAGAACTTCAATATAAATGTGATATACATGAAAATAATATCACAAAATGTGATTTAGCTTTTCAATGAGACTGTTTGTAGCTGAAATAATCAAAAATCAGATCAAGACCTGTGTGTTCAAAACCCTACATAAGATTCTGTTCCTGTCTGTGAGACACTAGCTGCTCATTACTGTGTCTGACATGTCATCTCTGGCTCAAGCCTGTTCCTCTCCAGTCAAATAATGGCCCCTGTAAGTAAATGGTTTGTCACCATTTTGCTTGGATGCCTTATGTGCAAGTAAATCTGCAAAGCAGCTCCTGGGACACCTGCTTTCTTTTCCTTACTAATAAATCTAAAAAAAAAAAGAAAAAAAAGTGCAATTTAGATAAACTCTGCTTCTTGTAAAAATACTAAAGAAAAAAAATGATCAAGCTGTGGTGGGTGAATTCTTTTTACATAGTTCTCGCATCAGACCTGGACTTCTAGAAAGTACATTTACATGGAATCTCTCTCATGACTTGCCTGAGGTAAAATGATTCACTTTATGAGTCTTCTCATAGATTCACAAACATTTGAAATTTTGATAGCTTATAAACTATGTATAATGAACTATCTACAAGGGAAACTTCAAATAAATATATTTGTGTTTTTTTCACAGAAATCACAGAAAATACATAAATAATAAAGAAGGCTGACTTGGCATTTGGCATCCCCATCTGTCCCCCACAATTTTGTCAGAAATTCAAGGCTTGCACCAACACATTTGCAATACTTATTTTCCCTTGGCCCTGCTGTATTTGAAATGAATAGGGGAGTCATCTGTTGCTAGCAAATATGAACAAGTATATTCTATTTTGTGCTTACTCTTTCTACAAAACCAAACTAAAAAAAAAAAATGCTTTCTAAATCCTTGGCGTTGTTCTGCTATGCATGTAGGAAAATGTTTGAAATTTTGGTAAATCTCACAGGATGGAAACATGTTTTTTCCTTTACTACATGTGGCTGTGTTTGCAGATGCTCCGTTTTCAAACTAGCAGTCAAAATAGATAATAAAAGGAGACCTTACACTACCTGGCTCAAACACTCAAATATGGAGATGTCAGTATGTGCAAACACTGTGGCTTGTCCTATTTGGATTGTACCTATTTCTGACAGATACCTGAGGGGCCTGTCTCTTTTTTACACTTTGGCAACATTTCTAGTTTGTCGTGCCAATAAAGTCTCTTTGAATTTGAAATATAACATTTCTAACATAGATGCATGCTCTTTTGAAGCAGAAAATTATGGCCAAGTCCAATGCAGTATATTAGCAAGAAGGAACAATTTTTTTAGAAGTTATGTATAATACTATCTTTTCATGATTTCTTGCTTAATAAAGTATGAAACAATTCTGTAGTAAAAAGATCAAATCATCATCTACCTGGTAAGTAAGGAGGACTTCAATGATGCCTTTTGGAAGGTCTCAGAATGAATGTGTGAGTAAAAACTAAATACATTTAGTAATTTTAGCCCAGCATATAACGTATGACTGCCCCATCTTTTCTGAAAAAGAGTAATTTGGTTAATTATATTTCACTTTTTTTGTTGCCTGTATATTTATATTTATTTTTTTATTTTTTGTTTTTATTTTTATTTATTTTTATGCTATTTTTCATTGGGTTTTTGAGGGGGTTATTTTTTTAAAAAAACGATGAGGTTCTTGTTGTTTGTTTGTAATCAATATACTGTCTAGTATTCCATATGATTCTAGATAAGACCAAAAATCATCAGGTTGGGGGTTTTTTTGCGTCCAGCAGAAGTGTTGCTGTACAACTATATCTGTGAATTAATCACTACTTAAAAAAAAAATCAATATTTGCAGGGCTGCAAAAGGATTTGTAGGCAAGATCAATTAAATCATACTGCAGAAACAGGCTGGCTGGAGGAGTATGGTACCAGCAAAGACAGTTAGCTCCTGAGCACCTTGACAGGTCATCATTTACTCATTTGCACTCCTCAGGCTTCAAACTGCTTTGCATTAAACCTTTACTTAAGTGCATAACTCATTAGATAAGTATTACCTAACAGGATGAATTTTCCATATTACCTGTAAGCATTGCATGGGCTGACACCAAAAATCAGGATCAGTGAAAACATTGGTTAATTTCTTTTTTTTAATAGAGGATGCTATTTTAATTAGATGTAAAGCAGGAATTTTTAACTCCTCTGCAAGATATGTGTTTTTTTTTTACCAGAAAAAAATAAAAGGAAAAAGGAAAAAGGGGAGGAGAAGGAATGAATCAGCCATTATCAAGTTCAATTTTATTTGTTTTCTAGTCAAGATAATAAAACGTAGCGACAGTTAGCCATAGAAAAAAGAAGAAAGAAGAAATAAATACTTTTACCTGACTCCTTTTTTTTTTTTTTTTTTTTTTGTAGGCTATCATATTTACCTGAACACATTTATCAGAAGGGTGGAGTGCAGATGACAAGTTTCAAAGTACCATCCATTTGTTCCTGCTAGAGGTACTTCTTGGCAAGGGGTAAAGGATAGAAGAGAAAGATAAGAGATGAGGCTAACACTGCTTTATTACCGTGATCTCAAGTGCATTAGGTATATGGTTTGGGGTTTTTTTGGTTTTTTTTTCATTTATTCAGATCAGTTCCCTAACGGTGCACTGCTGGAGCATATCTTTCAGTTTCGTTTCATTCAGACTGAATCGGGTTGGTACCTTCGAGACTGTTGCACAAACAAAAGCAAAGCAAACTGTGGAAATGATCGGGAAAGTCACTTCAAAAGTAAGGTCTTGCCCCAAACTAAAACACCAGTGTGGACATCCATAATAAGAGTCATTAAGAACATATTTTTTGGCTCTGCTTGACTAGTTTCATTATTCTATATATTCTTTGTGATGAATTTCTAATCTGAAAAGCCTGAGGCTAGAATTATACTTTATTCCATGTTGTTATCCTTTTGTATTGCTCTGTTCACTACTCTTTGCCTAAAATAACAACAATTTAGAAAATTATTCCTTTTGTTCCCGTGGACCTTTAAAGTAGCTGTTTAATGAAAATAATTATTATGTGTGCTTTTAACAAGTTCATCTCATGCATGGTTGGCCTCTTTTGGTTTGACTTCTGTCAATGCTTAAGCTATAGAAAAGTTATTACACTTTCTAAAATGCTAAAAGATGTCCACATTATAATTTGGTGGATTTCAAGGTGCAGTGGCATTTCTAGGTATTTTGTCAACCTAATGAATAAAAGTATTTTGAGCAAAATAACTTATATTTAATAGTGGATTTAGAGACATGAGCAATGAAAATAAAAGTCACTTAAAGAAGTATATTTACATGAAATACATTATAATTTTGTATTTGGGGGTGGGATGGGAAATAGGTCATAGCTTTGAAGGGGAACTATCCCATCATTTCTTTAAAGTGGGCCCACTAAAGAATTACGAAAGGACTTCCAGTCTCTAAACCTACATCTTATTACAGCATAACCATCCCGATATAGAGAAAGGTTAGCTCTTTAAAACAGAGAAAAATTAGCTCTGCTGGATGAGGTAAATGAAATAAAAGTAAAATGAAAAATACTCTTTCCTCATATGCCCTTATTTTCTAGTCCAGGAACCACAAGCAGCTCCTTTGGTAGCACAACCTGCACACTGTGCTGTTAATCCCTAGGGAATTCTGTTTCCCTGTATCCTATGAAACTTCCTACTGCAACCAAGTTCTGCTTCTCTTAGCACCCTCAGTCTGCAGCCTCCCAATTTATCATATCTCTTTCTCTCTCTCCTCACCAATCCTATACTGAAGAGGCTGGTTTTGGCTGGGTACATTCATTTGCTCTTGAGGAAGGAGCAACCTCCATTCACCTTCCAGGGGATTTGGGGCTCTATCTGAACTGGTCCCCAAATGTCCCCCTTTCCCACTGCACTCTCCAAGCACACCCATGCTAGAAAAATGGAATACCCATGCAATAAGCTGTGAACAAACCCTAAAAAAAGAGATACCTTTCCTTACCATGAAAATCGAGGTCTCAGACCTTTACATAATTGGTGTGCCTGGGAAGATTATAAACACACGAGAAAATGTGATATAGGTAAATCATAGGTTTGGGGTTTCTATATTTTATATCTTATATCTTATTTTTACTCATAAAACAGAAGATCCTGTTAGGCAGAAACTATCAAAGTTCTTTCAAGTTGGACTAAGCAATCTGTTAATGGTGCATGACATATACGATGTACAAAAGAAATGCATGCACTTAAGAAATTTGCCTTGATTTTTGCTGTTAAGGCACATTTAATCTAAAGCCCTACTTTGTAAGCTCAGGTTTTTATCAAATGACATGAAGCAGGATCATGAGTAAGATTTTCTGTAAAATCTTTTGATTTCTCTTACACTGTTTGAATGACTTGAGAATTAAGACAGATAAAAGCTGGTTGAATAGTGCTATATGGTTCAGGGTAAGACTGTATTTTGGATTTCATACTGAAATTTCAAGATAAAACAAAAATGCCTGTGTTTACAGATGTTAACTATCTCATACAGAGAACAAAACAATCAAGTATAAGATACCTAAGATGATAAAGTGTGAGGGAATAGATTATAAAAGCAATGTAACATAAATACATGATAGTGTATTAGCTTTCAAACATCTACAGAAAGAAAAGAAAATCTACAAGTGGACCTGAACATGGATTAGAAAAAAATGAATTACTGTTGAATGTGAGTCATTGGATATACCTATTATTTCTTTAAACTGTGACATTTTAAAAGCACATGGCTTTCTAATTGTTTATTATTCCTGCATGAGAGCCATTGAACTTAAAAAGGTAATTGTGGTTCTAGTCTTAAATGTATAGTAAATCAAGAAAGCTAAAAATTTAGAAAAAAAAACTAAAAAATAAGAAATTAATATTTCTCTTCTCAAAAATGGACACTAAGAAGAAAGGGAATACATGGTGTATTCAACCAAGAGGCATCTGAATGATGTAAACTATAATCTCCAAGATTGAAATAGTGTAGATAAAATCTCATAGCTGATATTATTCTTTATGGAGATAATTTTATTTTATACATAGTGTATATCTGATGAAATGCCAGAAGGAAGCGATAATACTTGTGCAAGTCATCACACAGACAAAGGAGGCTAAATACAGAATGTATTCAAGTATCCTAAAAACTATAATCCATTCAGAATCAGTCTCTGATAGCCTGCCATGAACAAAGCCATACAAAGAATGTTTGATTACATGACAAAAGGGAGGGAAGTGAGAAGGAAAGATGGAGACAATGTTTTTCCAGCTTTCATGGTAAGGCTATGAAACATGTGGATGCTGAATAGCTGTAAATGGTCCAGCAAGCATCAAATACTTGCCATGTTCAGAGAAAGCAAAAGGCTATTTGTGAACAAAGGCACAAAAAAAAAAAAAAAAAAAAAAAAAACAGAAAGGTTTAGATAAAAAAATGGGACCAATGAGGAACCAAAAGATAGCAAGACATATTTAAAACAGCAATAGATGTTTAAAGTAAGTGCTTCTATCGTTCAGTCTATATAGAAGGGGAAGCTGTTAGGAAGGACAAAAATAGGTGGCAGCAGGAAATTCTACAGTCAGCTTCTAGAGGCTTGTATCAGCTTCCCAGGACAGGCTTCAAAGGGAGTAAAAAGTTTTCCCACACCCTGCTCCCTTATTCACTGTTTCCCAAAAGAACACATGCTCAGGAGAATTCTTACCCCCTTGGAGCCCACCCTCACAGCTTATTTAAGTTATGAGATCTTCTGCCATTTGCAAAGAGATTCTGCAGGCAGGATTTAAACAACTCAAGAGTACACATTAACTATTTTTTGGTTAACACGCAGTAGCTAGCTAGGACTTTAGCATGCCATTAGGTGAAGCATTAGTAAACTCACCTTTCCCAGTGAGATACATGATGAGGCTGTGCTGGCCAGGCAGTCATCAGTCAGCTGAGGAAGGTTTGGCTTCCATTGATCCTTGGAATGGGTTGATCCTTGATGCTGCTGACTTGATGTCTTCTGATTCACTGGGGGTTTTTTGTTTCTTTTTCTTTTCTCCTTAGGGTTTTGCATCTTCTCAGGTCAGTATTTTTCTCTTTGACTCCTTCAGCTACTAACTATTCTCACCTTACAAATTGAACTTTATTTTGCATGGCTTAGTTTATGTATTTATACCTTAAAAACAGTTTTTCCAGTAAAACTGAACCAAAGACATATGACCATGCTTCAGCAAAATGGGCCCTGGAGCAGAAGGAGCTGAACTCCTGAGCTGAAGGTTATGTGCAGAAGCAATGCTTTGTTCCACCCATATCTGTCCCCACTCTGCTGTAAATTACAGGGGCTATATTGCAAAGGGCTTCTGTGGTATTGAAGCTAGGACTGTGAGTTTCCTCTTAGCTAGCTGGATTTTTTTAATAAAAATATTTTATGACATTTTCTCCGCTTTAGCTGTTGCATACATTATCAACAATGTATAGGTTCTTTCTCTTATATTTATGAAGGTTAGTCATGAAGGTCTGAGATATAAATACCTGCATGTTGGGCTTTCACAGCTAGCTTATCATGTGATTGACCGAATATGATTCATTCATCACTCATTTCACAGAGTTTTTCTATGACTTGCAAATGTTATAGTGAATTGGAACTGAATGTGGAGATACCTGGGCTGATTTTCTGACAGTGGAGAAAGATTTATGGTTTCTAATGGAAACCAAACAGAACTCAGTGAACCTGACTCCCTGCGCTGCCATAACAAAGTCTATAAAATTACCCTAGCAAAAATTCAGTTCATCAGGATGGAGAATCCACCCTTATGAGTTCCACTATAGTTTTCTTTGAATATGTCTTAAATACAAAGTGAAATATGAGGAAAGATGTACAAATGAAGTCTATGCAGGTAAAAGTAATAAAAGTAATGTGAAGCCCCTGTGAACATAAACTGCCAACTTTGTGGGAGTACGTCTCTCTTCCTGAGTGGAAAATATTCATTTCTTATGTAAGAAATGTTTCAGCCTTTTGTTTAAAAAGCACGTGGAAGAGTCTGTACATGAAAAAGGAATATGCGTAAAAGATGTACCTATCCATCATATCAACTCTGATCTTTCTCAATATTGAGGTGTAAGTTTTATATTTATATTTAAATAGTTAGGGTTTGAGTAAAAAAAGAAGGGCTTTGAGAAGAATTTTATCCTACCTTACAATATCAGAGTTAGTGAAATCATTTACAAACTACAGTGTTCATAAGTTATTGTAAAGTAGACAATCTGCTCACAAAATCAAAACACAAGTTCCTTCTCATTTTTACGTGCAGCTGTGAATGTACTATATTTTTTGACTTATACTTTTGCCCTTTTAGGTGGAAGACATAGCATAGCTATAATATTTTTCCAGGTTTTACACAAGCTAATATTATCTAAAAAATTAATTGATGTTCACTCTTTGTCCTGCCATGGTTTCTCAAAATGTGGCTTGTGATCTGCCAAAAGTATGTCATCATAATTGTTGGAACTCTTTTTGTTTTTCTAGTTATGTTACATGAGTTTGTCTTTAAAGATCTTTTCGCTTACCAAGAAGTTTCATAGGCATCTTATTTGTTCACAAGTATAAAATGTGGTAGTGCATTTGATTGAAAGAAGGAAATGAGAAAAAATTCTTTGAAACAATGACTTGTAAAGAATAATCTTTATCATAGAAAACTTGGAGTTGGTTCCTTAATGTCTTTCACCAGTGCATGTACTTTTCCCTGCGGGGAATGCTTACTATTGGCCTAGCTTGAAGTAGCATTTTTAGTTACATATTCAAAAAAAATATTTTTTTAACATAGTGGCAGTTTTCTAAAAAAATTCTGTCATTTATCAAGTAAATGTATCATACCTTTCTCCAGAAATGGTTTTCAAGAAAGTAATTTATACCTGTGAGTACTCACATAGTTCACTAGTAGAATATAACTATACTATTACTAGAGTATAACACTATTACTAGAGTACTATACACTATACTATAAACATTAGAATATTTATATTTTAAAAAAAGAATAAAACAATTAATGAAAAGTTATTTCTCCAAATAAATATCTGTTAACCAGTTGCTCTTATTTAAGGATGAACAGATCTCTCAGGGCTAACCTATGACTTCTTATCAGTAGACCGTTTACCATAGACATGAAAAGAAAAATGAACATTTTGCTTTTCCTTACCATGAATGAATATTGAAATATTAATTAATTTTCTATTCTGTGTAGTGTAACTTTTGTACTCAATGATCTATAATTTGTTCCACTTAAAATGTTGCATATTTCTAAAACTGTGAGTTTGGGGGGGGGGTGTTAGAGGACAGGAAAAAGGAGTTTTATTCTTTTGATATTCTGGGAGTTCAGATTCCTTCATAACATCTGGCAAAAAAAAAAAATCTAAAATGTTCATGCACAAAAAATTCCTGAGACATTCAATTTCAGCAAATAACAGTTTACTCTCTGTTGCTGATGCCACAACAGCAATTTAAGAGATAAGATATAGAACATATCTGTATCATTACATTCTAACTGGGAGTAAGATACTGCTTAAACATCAAGCCTAAGATATCCCGAGTAGCAATGTGGCTCTTTCTCCTTTCTTTACTCCTTCAGATATCATGTAAATCAAATATAAAAGGAACTTCTGTAGAAATTTTTCCTTTTTTCTGTTACTGAATATATTGTTGAGAGTAATCTTAGGAATCTGAGAATTCTTTTTTAAGATATGCAGCATGTCTCTGAAACTAGGATCACAACTTCTAAAATGCAGAGCACATCAATATTGCAGCATTGTTATTGCTGTATGAAAGTAAGAATCTTTCAAATGTACATTTGAACACATTAAACTCATGACTGCGTATTTTTATAAATACAGTGCAATACCCATTGAAGAGCTTTTCCTACAATGCTGTTGATAATGATGAAAGGATATTTGAAGGTTGGAAACTAACAATGAAGGCTATCATATGAATTCTGAAAAATTTACCTAACATCATTAAAACAGTCATCCTAAAGAAAAGGAAGTAGAACACACACCTACTGATTTTATTACGCATTCAACTTTAAGGCATTGATATTGAATGCTTGCTTGCCGACTGGAGGTGCTCTACTCTCCCTTCTGCTTAGCAGCTGCTGACCTTAGTTCTGTGTCAAAGCCAAACCACTTCATCATCCTTGTCAGACATGGATGTCTGTATGATGTAAGTCTGTGCCTGAAGCTGGGCCTGCTGCTGGCTCTCTTTCTGATATAACACAAATACTTCCAGGCAAAATAGTTTTCCTTGCTCTGTTCAGCCAATGACAGGGCTATCTTGATGTGTATGTGTTTAAGGCAAGTCCAGGAGAAGCTCTTACCCTGGAAAGAGTGGAGGTACACTCCCACCCAAACTTTATAAGTCTCGCTAAAATCTTTGTCCTTCTGTTTTTGTAGCGGCGTGCAGGGACAGCATAACACAATGGAGATTTAAGAGAACCATGCGATTCAAAACAAGATAAGTATAGGTTATTCGTTATCAAAATAACACTAAAAGACAAGAATATTTAGTTGTTGCTTATTGGGAAACAGAAAAATGGCCATTACTCGTCAAGGTCCTTGTAACCTTCTGGTCTACATTTACCTTGCCTCTGTGAGCTTTGGCATAGCAATTTTCCAGGTAGGATAACCATGAACGTGATTTTGCACCAAGCTTGGCAGCACAACACAGAGAAAGGATGCAGAAATGCTCCTGAGCAGTTACCCTTAGTGAGGCTTCCATTAGGCTTACTTATTGTCCTTCTTCCTCTTCTTCCTGAATTTCCTATGAGTCTGTATCCCATTAAAAACCAGGTGGGCAGGGACTGTATCTATACTTCTGATTTTGAACCATCTCTTACTTTCTGAAGCCTGTGAACATGACACAATAACACACTGTTACCTTTCTATCACTAATCTCTGCTTCTGCACTCATGATGGATATTGCCACACAACATTTGCATAAAAGTTAAAAATACAGACAGGATAGAGATCTATATCAGTCAAAGTGAGGTGCAGTCAGGTCTGACAAGTCAAAAGAAGAGTAGTTAATTCCTAAACCAACATAAAAAGAAATTAGTGAATGGTCATCTCTCCTAATAACATGTGAAGTCTATTGGTGTGAACACAAATAAAGTACTCTCTTTAGCGTTCTTCCTTGACCATAATTTCTCCATTTTTCTAAAAACACAACTCTGACTAAGATTAGATATTTAAATTGTTTTTCAAAATTATCCAAAGCCACTATTCAATTAAATGCTAGTATTTTAAGATATTCACTATTTTAATTCCCTGTTGTTCAATATCTGCTCCCTAAAATTAATTAGCAATGTGTAAACAAACTTCAATTAATTTATCACAAAATGTGATACTCTGAAGAAAGTAAGGAGCTTCTGGACTTCATAATACATCAACTTACAAGCAGGAAAATTATTTGAATATGTCAACACATCCTAAAAGGATATTATTCTTTGTTATTTATGTTTCTTTTTTTAAATCTATTACCACAAGTGGCAATGTCCTAAAATTTTAAAACATACTTGTATTTAAAGAAATTAAACACCAAAAAGATTCATAAAATGCATATGGAACCATTATATTTTTTTGGCTCATGCATCGTGGTAAAATCTGTCCTCACAACCTATGTGTACTGCTAGCCACTACTGCATGAGTTTTAGTAACTGACACAAGAGGTACTATTATGCTGAGAACATAAGATGAGATTTACTTAAGGATTTTGAATTCAAACCTCTAGTTCCCTCCAAGCAATTGCAGAGGGATGGGAAACAACACCACTGGAGTATAATCTGCACTTTTTCTCTGTGTGTTGCCTTCAATCTTCCTCCAGAAGATCTGGGTCACTTAACTCCCATCTGAGACTTTAAAACACAGAAAAACAAAACAAAAATACTTTCCTATATACAGACTGTAAGTCTGACATTTCAAACAATTCTACATCTTTGTTGTCTGGGCATGCATTTAAAGCTTTCCTTTGCAACCAGAAAAGAAAATAAAAGGGTCTTCTTCTGGAATTAATTAATATATTTTTTGTTGGAAATCAGAAATAAAAAGCAAGGTGAGTAAAGGACAGCACCTATTCTGAAACTCGCACGGCTTCTACAGAGCTGTGATAACAGTTACCTGCCACAGTAGACTGTTTATGTTACAAAAGGTTTAGTCAGGATACTTCTGGTTAAAAATGAGGAAGAGGGAATCTGTGATAAATTCCTGACAAAAAAACGGTGTTTTTTACCTGTTTACCCTCAACTATTCAACATACAGACTTGATCTCCAAGTATATGGGAACACGAGGAACATTTATCACAGTGGAATTTCAGTCTGTCTCTGCTTTGGTAGGACATCTTTATAATTTACACAACCTCTTTTCCTCCTTCCCTCCCTTGTATGACTGCCAGTATGACATGATGTGACTCAGGAAAGTCTTAAAGTAAACAAAAATTCATTAATGTTAGTAAAGCTCTTGGACACCATGGAAATAAATGACATAGAAACGACTCCTGAGAAAGACAATGAAAGAGATGGGAAGGGAAGGAAAGGAAAAGAATGGGATACCAGCTAACACAAGTAACACATGTCTGTGCGGAAGACATTGATAATCAGAAAGTACAATATCAACAGTCATCTCACAACTATTTTTAAGTATAATGTTGGTGGAAATTGCTGCCAATCATACTAACGTCACTTGGCCAGTAACTAATAGAAAGGACAGTAGAAAAATAAATATGTGGCTAACAAAAGAAGTGTCAGTTAAAATATATATACCCACCTAAAATAGAAATATATGTAAAAATAGTTAAACGTACATGGTGCACTCACAGCAGTGGGTGTTAGTTTTACGCTTAAAGGTTTCATTTGGAACTGATCAGATTCACCTTCCAGTTTCTTCTGAACAGTAGGAAATTCATGACATACACATTCTGCATCCAAAAAGCATGCCATGAAATTTTCCACTGGGAAAAAGACAAGGATTGTAATAAATAGATATATAAATAAATAAACAGGAGCAGTAAGCATTTCTGTTAAAATATACAATAATAAATACCACTAAAAGATCCATCAGAAAGGAAATGCAACAGTGATCTGGCTTTTGATTATATATAAACTCATCTCTGGAGCTGTTAGCAAGAAACAGTCTGGTGTTTCTGATGCCCATCTGTATCTACCAAAGTGTGATTCTTTTGCTTATAGGTGCTTGACATTCTCAGAGGGAAATCTTTCCTGCAGTTCCATCTTGGTGTTGTTTTCAGTAGGATGGACTAGTTATCTAGTTATTGGGGGGGGGGGGGGTTGTTGTTTTTTTCTTTTTTGATTGGATAATTAAGGTAGGGCAACCACATTCTGTTTGGGGATGAATTTCATTTTAATATTTTAATACAGTTTTCTTCTTTGTATTATGACTTCCTTGAACAGATCAGAGGTTTTCTCTTATTTCTTTTCTATCACCAAAGTGCAATAGTACCCTCCCTAACAGCCTGTGACTCCCATTTCCTGTGGCAATTATTTAAATTTTAAATTTTAGTTTGCTTGTATATCTAGACACATCAAGCCTATCAAGACAGATGATATATTGACATGGGATACACTGACGTTATAATAATGTTGGTGATGGAGGAATGGTTAGGGGAATGGTTAAGTGAGAGAGGGCATGCTTTGATTGGGGTGAGCAATCCCCTCTTCAGGGTAGAGGAAGGAACCTAGGCCAAGGCAAGCGAGCCTGCTGAAAGCGGCCTTATGTAGGCCAAGGCAAGCGAGCCTGCTGAAGCCTGCTGAAAGCGGCCGTATAGCGGCCTTGAGCACTACAAAAGAAGGTATTCACGAAACTGGTAAAGAAGTCTCGGAACTAGGTTCCATATATGAAAGCGGACCCCCCTCGTCCTCGTGGACACCTCGTGGACAGCAACCTTGCACCAATCATGTATCCGCTTTATGCGTGTGGACAGAAACTGTAACCAATCATGTAACTATTGCTAGCGCATGCGTATTGCTTATCCATATATATACTTTGTGTAAACTCTAATAAAGGGAGAACGATCATACTCATATTGAGACTCCGTCGTTACTCCGGGCCCGCCTCCCACTCCGGCGTCCTCCGACATCTGGTAGCAGAGGATGGTTCAGCTCCACTAAGATCTCCGAGCCTGCGGTAAGCAGCTAGAGGAGGGGAGTGGGAAATTTCGGCTGAGAGAAGGCGCTGCCTTAAACTGCAGCAGGGCAGACACCGGTCTGTGGGGTCGCTCCCCACCTCTCAGGCGCAGCCATGGAAACTGAGGCTGCGGCCACGCTGCTCGTCCGAATCCTCTCTAAGAGAGGGATAGAAGCCCCGGTGAAGCAGGTATATGATTTGATCAAGTTGGGACGGCGTTGGGGCCATTTTTCTGACCCCCACCTGTTGTTTTCGGTGTCTGAGTGGCAAGAGTTTGGGGGAGCAATGTGGCAGAAGACGATCGGGGGAAGTGAGAAGGAGGAAAAGGAGATAAAAGCCGTTCGCATACTGTGGAATACTGTGTTGGAAACTTTAACCGCAATGAAGGCAGAGAGGGAAGTAGCGTCCGCGGCTGCGAAAATGCTGAGCCCCGGAGCTGCCGCTATCAGACCCCCTCCGAGTAAGACAAGCTTGATGTCGCGATTTTTCGGTGGACCACTCCCCATTAAAGGGCCAACGGTGCCGGCATGTCGGACTGTCGCGGAGGTACTGCAAAGGGTGCGGGAGGACTCTGGGGGGGAAGGGCTGCCGGCATCTTTGCCAGCTCCATCCCAGAAGGCGGAAGTTTCCCCAGAGCTGGCCGGTCCGAGCTCTGAGGCAAACGCGGACGTGCACCCGGAGGAGGTTCACAAAGGGGCGGTGGCCGCGCCCCTCGCTGACCTCATAGATTTGGGCGGAAAGGAGGGCCGGCCTCCCCCTGGTTTCCCCCCCTCACCGCCGTCTCGCATAACTCCTCTGTACCCGCCGTTGCCGCCGCCTGTTCCACCTCAGTGGCCGCCTATCCCCTCCTTTACCGATACCATCAGTTCATGTCAAACTCCATCAGAGCACCCCCCGCTGTTTTCAGCCAGTGAGCCTTTGGAGAATAGTGCACCAGACAAGAGTAGGGTACCGCCGTCACCAGGGGAAACCATGAGAATGCTACAGGACCTATCCGAACGCCTGAGAAAGGTGGAGCTGCAGGCGCAAGAGAAAGACAAAGGGATATCTCCCTGCTTAATGACCCCCTCTTCTGGACTTCCAAGGGAGTCTTGCTGGGGTGATAGACTGCAAATCACTAAGCAACTGGTTGCCGAACAACTTGCCTCCGGACATATCAAGCCTTCTGTTAATCCATGGAATACGCCTATCTTTGTCTTTCCAAAAAAGAACGGAAGGTGGCGACTTCTGCATGATCTCCGCAAGGTCAATGAGCAGATGCAGCCCATGGGAGCGCTGCAGCCCGGAATGCCATCACCTAGTATGCTACCAGACGGATGGCATATACTGATAGTCGATTTGAAGGACTGCTTTTTTGCCATCCTGTTACACCCTCAAGATACACAACGCTTTGCCTTTTCTGTGCCAGCAATAAACAAGGCTGCATCCGCGGAGCGCTATGAGTGGGTCGTTTTACCACAAGGAATGAAAAATTCACCGACTTTGTGCCAACTTTATGTCGCATGGGCATTGCAGCCACTTCGAAATCAATGGCCAGATACCATAATCTATCACTATATGGATGACATTCTTTGTTGTCAGGCAGAGCCTTTTACAGAACAGTCATTAAAACAATTAAGCGACATCTTATCCACAAAGGGACTTGTCATTGCACTAGAAAAGATCCAACGCACGGCTCCATGGAAATATCTTGGATGGACCATTGCAGAGTCAAAAATTCGACCCCAGAAAACAGAGCTTGCAACTCAATTATGTACCTTACATGATGTCCAAACCTTACTTGGTGATATCCAATGGGTGCGGCATTGTGTCGGTATCTCTAACACTGATATTGCGCCCTTGACGGCTTTGCTGCGCGGCACGAATCCTGCTACCAAGATTATCCTGACACCTGAGCAACGTGCGGTATTGCAGCGCATTGTGGAAAAACTACATCTGTCATGGTCCTCGCGGCGCCTCCTAAGCCTGCCCATATCCTTACTCACATGCAATGGGAAAGACTCACCATACGCAGTCATTTGCCAGTGGCAACACAGCCACGGGGAATCTTTTTCCCCTGTTCTGGTCGATGCCGCTGACAAAGGCAAAAATCACAATGATATATTTAACATCTTGGAGTAGGTGTTTCTGAGTGTACAACCAAAAACGAGTATCCAGACCCGAACCAAAGCAGTGGGTGAATTGATACGCAAAGGGCGATCAAGAATCTTAGAGATCAGTGGTCAAGAGCCGAACAATATCAGTATACCTGTTAACATGGCTGACCTCGAGTGGTGGCTCCAAAATGCTATGGCCATACAAAATGCTCTGTTAGGTTTCTGTGGTAAGGTACATTCGTGTCAGTCTCAGGGAAAGTTATGGCAGGTGCTACAGCGAAATCAATGGATAGAAAAGTCCAAAGTAAGTAGGGAACCCCTTTCAGATGGCGTTACTGTCTACACGGATGCGGGTAAGCGCTTGCGACGTGCCGCATGCATGTGGAAAGAAGGTGAACAATGGAAACAACACGTCATGGAGGGACAGCCTCGGGACTCCCTTCAGACTTTGGAATTAACTGCGGTAGTTTGGGCTCTAACAAATTGGTTGAATACCCCTCTAAACGTAGTGACTGACTCGCTGTATGTAGCAGGGATAGTACCACGGCTGGAGGATGCCTTAATAAGGGAAACGTCTAACCCGAGGTTGGGAAGTCTGTTCATCACCTTGCGCTCTGTGCTGGGTCAACGAACAGCGGCTTGCTGTGTTATCCACATTCGTAGTCACCAGCTAGATGTGGGGCTAGGCCAAGGCAATCAGCTCGCTGACAGCCTGGTTAGCTCCGTATGTCATCTACCCCCTATGGATAAGTTTCAGCAAGCTAGGCAAAGTCACGACATGTTTCATCAGAATGCCAAGGGTTTAAAAAGGCAATTTGGCTTGACAGAGAGTGAGGCCCGAGGCATTGTACAGGCTTGCCCAAGATGTGGAAACCATGGCCCAGGCATTGGGCTTGGAGTAAATCCAAAAGGGCTGAAAGCTCTAGAATTATGGCAAATGGATGTCACTCATGTTTCAGAATTCAGTCGATTAAAATACGTGCATGTAACCATTGATACCTTTTCGAAAATGATATGGGCAACTGCATTACCCGGAGAAAAGGCACATCATGTATGCAAACACCTTTTGGCCTGTTTTGCCGTATTGGGTGTGCCTGAGCGCATAAAAACGGATAATGGACCTGCCTATGTCAGTCAGAAGCTTAGGATGTTTCTATCTTGATGGGGGGTTGATCATGTTACAGGGATTCCACACTCACCGACCGGTCAAGGGCTCATAGAACGTACCCACCAAGTATTAAAAGACTATCTCAGAAAGCAAAAAGGTGAAGAGACGGACGCACAGCAGAGGCTGCACCGTGCGCTCTTCACCCTGAATTATCTCTGTCTTATGGGCGACCGTGAGGAGCCCCCGGTGATCATTCACCATCAGCAGCTTAAATTTAATAATACAACCACTTTACCGCAGTTTAAAGTAATGTATAGGGACCCAGTCTCCGGAATATGGACTGGGCCTGCCCCTGTTATTTTTAATGGTCGAGGTTATATGTGTGTTTCCACAGATCGTGGTCCAGTGTGGGTACCCAGCAAGAACATGAAGCCTGTCTTGACTCGCCATGACTCATCTACCGAACAAGACGGCGAAGATCCTGATTCTGGGGATACTGTTCCCAGTGGTAATGGCTCTCTACAAGATTGAGCCTCGGCAAAATATGTGGGTTACCTGGGCGAATAAGACAGGGCAACACGCTTTCTGTTTGTCTTTAGCTTCTGCTACCCAACCTTTTAGAACCTGTTTAATAGGGGTCCCCAGCTATAATGTCAACAGCTTCCAAGAGTACAGCATGGGAAGCTGCAGTGGCAGTCTGTCGACTGCTAACTGCAGTGCCACTCTCATTTCAGGCCTAAACAGAACGCTGCCATGGGACCCGCAGGAGCTAAACCTGTTGGGGTCCATGAAAATTGGGAACACGACGGGAAATTGGACTCAAACATGTATATATTTTGGGGGACGCGTGCACCCTTACCGGTTATTTAACTGGACAGGGTGGACGAACGTCACCCCAACAGCAGTCTACTATGACTATCAAAACCGTGATTCCTTCTGTGGCACCAATGGCACCAGCCGCCAGGGGCTGGGAGCTCTTGGGGCTGAGGTCAAAAGGGGGCACTCAATTTGGAACAATGGTACCCCAAAGGCCTTGCCACCAGACGTCTTCTTGATATGTGGTGACAGGGCCTGGCAGGGAATCCTAAAACGCGTAATGGGGGGTCCGTGTTATCTTGGTAAGCTGACATTACTGGCACCGGATCAAAATTGGTGGAAACATATCACGGAGAACCAGACCGCCGTCCGCAGTAAACGAGCAGCCATAGGGCTCTCACCCGATTGTAATGATCAAGTTTCCCTACGCAGTCCTACTGAAAGAGTGTTCCTGTCCTTCGTGCCTGGAGCAGTGGCAGGCAACGCCCTGAACCAAATAGGACGATTGGCTTGCTGGGCTGAGAAGCAAGCTAATGTCACCACTGAAATAATAGAGATCCTATTAGAGGACCAAAGTAGTCTGCGACATGCTATTCTGCAAAATAGGGCTGCAATTGATTTTTTGCTATTAGCTCAAGGCCATGGTTGCGAGGATTTTGAAGGTATGTGCTGCATGAATTTGTCTAATCATGGTGAATCCATTCACAAACAATTGCAGTGGTTGAAGGAACATACAAGTAAGATCCGTCAGAACCATGGGCTATTCGACGAATGGCTGACTAACCTGTTTGGAAATCTACCGCAATGGCTAACAGGATTGCTTACTGAAGGCTTACGCATTTTACTAATCCTTGTAGTTGGCGGTTTGTGCTTATGTGTAGTGTTAAGCTGCTTTAAGAACGCTCTGCTAAAGGTAGTGAACCACGCCTGGATTGCTCAAAAACAAGAGGGGGAAATGATGGAGGAATGGTTAGGGGAATGGTTAAGTGAGAGAGGGCATGCTTTGATTGGGGTGAGCAATCCCCTCTTCAGGGTAGAGGAAGGAATCTAGGCCAAGGCAAGCGAGCCTGCTGAAAGCGGCCTTATGTAGGCCAAGGCAAGCGAGCCTGCTGAAGCCTGCTGAAAGCGGCCGTATAGCGGCCTTGAGCACTACAAAAGAAGGTATTCACGAAACTGGTAAAGAAGTCTCGGAACTAGGTTCCATATATGAAAGCGGACCCCCCTCGTCCTCGTGGACACCTCGTGGACAGCAACCTTGCACCAATCATGTATCCGCTTTATGCGCGTGGACAGAAACTGTAGCCAATCATGTAACTATTGCTAGCGCATGCGTATTGCTTATCCATATATATACTTTGTGTAAACTCTAATAAAGGGAGAACGATCATACTCATATTGAGACTCCGTCGTTACTCCGGGCCCGCCTCCCACTCCGGCATCCTCCGACAGTTGGAATAATAAATAATGGCCAAATACTTTTAATAGAATGAAATGGTATGAAGTGGTTAATATGAATTCTAGTTAAAAATAGACAGTAGTGATAAAGCAATATTTTGATCAATATACATCCCTAGCTGTCCTTTCATTCTACCTGTTTCATTGTAGATCACTGTTGAGGAAGCTGTAATTTAAATCTCCAGCAAAATTTCAAGCTAACTATCTGCCTTAAGGGTAGTATTTGCAAAGCTGGATAAGGGTATCTAATTCTCACTGAATTTCAGTCTTTGGGGGATGCTTTTAAATTGTTTTTAAAATCTCACACAAATTTTCTGTTCTGTTCCATGGAATATTATACAGTACCACATACTTTCAGCATCTGAATGTGCTGTGTATTTTTTTATTCATGCATAACATTCTCAGTTATGCCATTAAGATGATAAACAAGAATCTTCACTTTCAACTACCTTTTGATTTTTGTTTTTACTGCAGCTTGCCATTCTTTCTGATGACCAAAGAGCCAATGTAAAATTAGTATGACGAATACATAGCTTATTCAAGCAGGCATACGATATGCAAATTGTACCTAGTGACTGATGGACTGACTGGTCCAACATTTGGAATTAAAATCCTCTTCATTTTTAAATTTTATTTATTAAAAAAAAAAAAAAAAAGATCAAGCAGAAACTGTTAGAATGCTAATACTAGATAGTTAGTCAAGGAGATGTGTTTGTTTATCCTGCACTTCAAATTCCCCCCATGCTTTGCAGCCTTGCAGATGAGTTGTTCTCAGTATTCTTACTGTGATTTATTGAGAAAGCATTCCTGATTAAAAAGTACTCACAGCCATTGAAAGCACATGATGTTGAAGGTCTTTTTGAAGCAAAAGGTTTGCTGAAGTTAGCTTCTCCCTTTACTTAGATGAATAACTTCTACATTAGTGGGCTATCTGCCTGAATAAACTGATGATTTGACCCATGATATATACTCTCCCATGTGATTCAGCTCTAGCAGAGGGAGGTGGGTCCCAGCCTTAGTAAAATACGATACCTGAGTTGTCAATCATTATGTAGCCTGTCCAACTTTCGGCTTCCAGCATTCCCAGGCTACAGATTATTTTCTATTCAGGAATCCTTGAGCAGCAAAAGCTGTGGGACTTTGATTAACAACTTCATCCAGCAAAGACTGGATGAAAGAAAGAAAACTAACCATTTTATAAATAATGAACAAATTTTAAACTGTGACACTATTTCCCTGGTATGGTAATAATAACTGTCAGTGTGCATGTAAGACTTTTGGGGTTAGCTTAACTGTGGCTTTCTGTAGAGACTGTAAAAACACCAAAATAACTTTCTCTATAACCTCTTTAATCTTGCAAGAAGTATCAGTAAAGGACTGAAAATAAAGACAATATTCCAGATATAACTTATACTAGCATGATAGATCATTCCCATTTCAATCAATTGAGTTATATTGCTGTAACAGGTCTTATGGGCTAAATATTACTCTCACTAACTATTCCAAGATAAATACAGAGTAAAGAAAGAAGCTAATGAGATTACATTGATTTTATATCAGTGCACCTGACAGAAAAACTTGCCCTCTGGCTTATTTATATAGCCTTAATTTATTATATTTGCTTTTCCTTTGAATAAACTTATTCCTCTCTCATTGAAAGAGGGACAAAATCCCCATTGATTCTGAGGCGGTAAATATAACATTATTTGAGACCTTTTAAAGATACAGTATGACTTTGTCCAGTGAATTTCATTTCTTATCTAGTTGTATTATTTTTATTTAAAATAAATAAATAAATTATTTTTCCCTATTTTTCTTCTCATCTTAGTCCCTGTGTCAGTCTATGCAATCATCTAGCAGGAATACTGATGGGTTTATAAACAGGCAGCAAAGTCACTGTTAGATTTAGGAAAGAAAATTCAAGAGATAATTAACATTGAAGATTCAAGGATTTGGGGGGGTTTTGTTAATGAACATCAAAGTTATTAAGGGAGAATAGGTGAAGCCTTTTTCCAACCAGAAACAAAATGTCCCTGCTGCAAATCTCTGCTTTAGATTATTCCAGTTCTCACTCTAATTAGTATTGCTATCTAGTCATGAAGTCAAAGTCAAAATCTACATTTAAATGAAGATATTAAAAAAGTAAGACAGAGCATTTTGACAGCATTAATTTAACCACTGAGTAGATATAGGATTGCAGGCTTTATGTGTACATACATTTTTGTTCTCCGTGTGGATCTAGTGATGTTCATTTTTCATGTTGCTGAGAAGTTTTTGCAGTGTGAGTTAACAATGTGTTTGATATTACAATCCTCCAGTGAGAGTTTGCAGTTTTCCTTAATGTCTAAAAATGCAGGTGATTTAGCCTAAGTGATTTACACTCAGAAATTAAAAATGAGTCTCAAATACACATAGACCAATAACACCTAAGATTAACAAATTGTCATCTCCTAGCTTGCAAATATGTTATTTACTTTAAGATTCAGAGCAAACATATTAATTTCTTCAGGTTTTTTTTCTCTGTTCATTCTAAATTAATTACTTCATAGCCATGTCTTATATTCCCTAAAGTTTATTTCTTTTATGGCAAACATCCATTCTGTTATCCTACATCTGGCTGTTGTAACACAGTCTAGCTGTGAAAGAAGACTGGCCATGTTTGTAAATATAAACTTTAATTTAATTCTAAGGAATTGAGATTTTATTCTTAGAAGGGAGAGGAGTTAATCTGTTAACTGCAAATCTGTATGTATCTGCTGTTTTGAACAGCTCTGATTATAGCTAGAACAGCTGAATTTAGAACACAGCAATTTTATTGAATCTAGATCACAGAGACTTTGATGTAACATGTAATTTCAAATTACGTTCATGAAGTTTCTCTCTTAATTTAGGGGAGTGACCATAAAACCAGCCATAAAACTGTTGTAAGAAAAGAACAAAATCTAGCTGGAGGAGAGTCTTACTGGTCCAGATTCCAACCAGGGTTTACCAATGCAGTTACTTGGAAGTAACTCCATAATGCTTTTGCTTCAGTATAACACTTGATTTCTCTAACTATAGCAGCTGCAGATTAGTCCTATAACCTGCAGTTTACGCTTTCTTCTTTATGAACCTACCTCAGCACAAGATTACTTTTACATACACCAAACTCCCTGAGCAATTCTGTTGCTTTTATTTACCCAGTAAGTTTGTCAACAATAACACATTTCAAAGCAATGTTATATGAAAAAAGACAATTCAGAGTTCATTTTCTTTAGATCACATTGATTTTTCATTTCCTCCATAATAATTCACTATGAAAACAAAACAAACAAAAAAAGCAACAGCAAAACATATAGAATGTCTCACATGCATTGCATTTTTATAAAAATAGGCTTTATCTGGAAAAAAATCATTTAGAAACACTATTCACAAGTTAACTTCAGACTCTTCAAGGTGCACCTAAGTAATATTATATTTAAACTCTTTGAAAACTTGAAGGTCAATTAAAAAAATCTTAAATTAACAGCTCTCAGAATTTAATTGTGAAAGAAAACTACACAGATAGAAATCTAGATTGTGAAAAAACAGATCTTTGCTGTTGTCATTTGGGAAAGAAACATCTCACTGACTTTAAGTGTGAAGAAGTATTTGGTATTACAGAGTCTTTGTAGATTTTTCTTTGTTCTTTCTCAGCATTGCTGTCTACTATCTGTATATAATGGCAACATTAACAGCAAACAAGTCATTTTTCATTCTAAGTGATGCGATATTTGGCAGAACTCCCAAAAATTCCTTTTCCCCTTTATTCCTTCACTTTCTGCACCATAGTGGTGATGGGCTGATTATTTGTTTACACAAGATGAAAGAGTCAATAAGTGAGTTTTCAAATCTGCAAGCAGAGACATTTGTCATTTAAATAGGAAGTTCTGTGCCTGCAGCAGAACTCAGTTTAATCTGCTAGGGAAAAAAATCCATTTGGTTAAATATGCTGCTGAGGATGTACATTGCCTCAGCAGAGGGAATAGATTAAGAACAGATATACATTTTAGCTCATCTAAAAATATCAGAAAACATTATGACATATTTTCTAGCAAAATACAGTCTATATGATATTTCAAGGGAAAACATTACAGAACTTAACATTAACATGCAGCAAATACATCCCTTAAAATTGAAACAGAATGGGCTTTTTTTTTTTCTTTTTTTTTGATGAGCATATTGTCTGGAGCACTATATTTAAATTTAAGAAGATTTGGTGCTGTTTATGAAGGAGCCAGTACTGAATCTCAAGTTAAGAAAACCAGCTGCAGATTTGATTAGAACGATAAATATTGTAGTGATGCATTGTAAATAGAGTAATGTGTTGGCTTAAACAGCTTAAATGGTGCAATGGAAATCAAGTAGAGAAAATGATGCAAGTCAAACCTACCTCTTTCTGAACAATATAGCTCTATTTTTATTTGAGTTTTCTACAGACCTAAGCCCCTCTCTTGCAATTTGACCTACTCTTTTTACAATATGAGAGGCCTTTAATATAGAATTCTTTGCAGTGCTAATGTGTAACTGTCAGATTCAATAGCTGTAGGCAACAGAATTCCTGAATGAGATCCAGAACCTTATGTTATTTCCTTGGCTCCCCATAGATTGCATGGAAAGTTAAATTAGAATGATATCCAAAGGGATCAACAGCCTAATCTGAGAGACATCTGAAATCAGTACACTCAAGATGCTGCTAAATGAAGCTAACTAGATAATGAGGACTGAAAATCCTTAAATTTGGTCTCTGAAGTGATTTACCCGTATCTCCAGTCACCTGACAACCACAGCATCCAAAACAACTTCTTGATTTGGCATTTTTTGCCAAAACTTTCTTTCTTCTGTTTGAAGGAAGAGTCTCAACAGAATGGACAATATTCCTGTTCTCAGAAAAATCTTGTGGGCTGTTGGGTATGGTTCCATTCTGGTTAGTGGGGGAAAAAAGTCTGAATTGCCTCCCTCAGGAAAAGGAAGTAACTGACTCTGCATCTCAGCCAGCGAATGCTCTAACAAATAGACCTTTCTATAAGAGGGGTGTCACATATAATAAGACAATTCCTATAGGTGTGTTTTTAGGTGGCTTCCACTGCATTTTGGGTATACTGCAAACCTCAGCAGGTATTTTAGGTGTTTTCACAGTATCGTATGTATAACGAGCCCTTTTAGGGCCAAAGGAAGAATTTAATGTGCTTCTTGGGTGTGAACTGAGTCTAGAGGTTCTCAGCATATTCAACCCAGATTAGGTCAATTCTGGATGTGTGGAAGTTGTGACTTTATATGTCTGCAGAAGCATAAAGTTTAAAAAAAAGAAAAAAAAAGTGCCTGGAAAATTTAGCCACATTCTGCCTTAGCATCTGGAATGAAGTTTTCAGATAGCAGTTTGAAGTAAGATGTCTGAATCCATCTATGAATTGGACCTAAGATCTTATCTTTCGAGATTTCAATATCAGTCAAAAGGAATGTTGATCTTTACCTGTAAGGAGCGCTTGAACTGACATTTCAATTCTCTAACTTTTTAGGAAATATGGGAATGAAGCCAAGAAGGAAAAAAAAAAAGTGTGAAAAAGAACCCATACGGCTCCAACAGCAAATCTCTGCTTTACTCAATTCTGAGATGTTAGTAAATACAGCATAAATAGAACAAGAGGTGACAGCTTATCTCTTCCACTTAAGCTGGAGTATTTCACTGAAGCACTGTAATTGTCCAAAGCTGCAGATCATTCAGAAAGGTCTGCAAAGGTGTGTCTTGTCAGAGTAACAGTCCTGCCCCCACAGATTAGTAGGGGACAGGGGATACTGTGCAGCTTTCTGGATTTAGTCCTATAGAACTCAATATTGATTCAAAGGTAAGAAATAATATCTTGTAAAGAATGTACCCTGGATTTCAGTAATAACTAGGATGATTATATTAATTCACATCCAGCCTGTACATGTAAACAAGAAAGTCCGTAATAATTACAGACTAAGTAATGAACATCAGTGAGACTGCTTCTGCACAATATAAGTAATCCCAAAATACATAATAAATGTCTCCATCATTGCTGGCAACTCTGAATGCAAATCGTGATGAAGGGAGCAGAGGATAAATTCATGTTACTTTTCTGTTATTTAAAATCTGGAGCTGAGTAGGGAAACCTTCACAAAGTTCTGCTTTTGCTGTAAAGAAGCTACATTCTGTCTTTAGCTCCGAGCGTACCAATGAGGAACAGTATGTGGAAAGGCAGTAATGACTTCTCTTCCTTGCAGATGCAAGTACAAGAAGTCACGGTTCACTTGGAATGAATTACTGAGTTTTCCTCTTCATTTCACACAGTGTCCAAACCACATTCTCAGAAATCTTTCCTGTCCTGGAAGTGAAGATGCAGGTAGCAAGCAGCTATGTGAGTAGGATAAGATAGAAAGTTCTGGTAAATGGGCTATGTTTTATTGTAAGAAGGAGGCATATAATTTCAAATAGCCTTTATTACAGGGAAAGAGGGAAAGAAAAATCTTCTAGCTGACCACCTGGTTGATTGAGTCAACAGGACATTAAACTAGCAACGAAAGGGGAAAGAGAACAAATAATCACTCATTTAGCACAGAATCAAGATGTCAAGAAGAAAATTCACTAAGTGTCTAAGAGACATGAAAAGAATACATTATTTAATTTCCTATGTATCTCTGCCAGGAGACTGGCTATAAACAAGGAGAGTTAGAATTGCTCATTTGCAAGCACAAATTCAATCTTGTTGGTATCAGTGAAAGCTAGTAGGTAGGATCGCATGATTAGAATGTCAAAATCACAAATTACAACCTTCATAGGAAATCTAGTATGGGGAAAATGAGAAACAGAAGAAATAGCATTCCTTATCTCCATCTCTTTGACAGCTTGGTTCCAAATGTTCACAAATACTTACAGAATACTTACAGATTAGTATCCTAATGGCTAAAACTATCCTAATGGCCGAAGTATGTGTTAAAGATCACAACATCCCATTAGGAAACAGATATGCTCACTAAGTACTCTCTATAACATACAGAAAAAAAAATGGTGCTAATAGGATTTTCAAAATGTGCTAAAAGCCCAGGGTTGCTGATACAAGCTTGTCTTTGGAATTTGTAAACACTTATATAAAACAACTTCTTTGCTCAAGAAGAATAAAAGATTCACATACTCTATGACTGTTGAATTTTACCTTAAACCTCATCACAACAAATAGAGGGGAGCAGATCCAGAACTGAAAGTTAGTGGTTGATTGAATGCAAGTGGTTGTGACTTGTATACATTTGCCACATGCGAAGAGAATGAAATCCTAATCGGTAACATATGTACATTTTATTCTTTAGAGGTGCCAGTTTCACAAAGTGGAAAAAAATTACAAGCCAGTCGCACTGAGAGAAAAGATAAACAGCACAATACCATCACAATATGGGAGCTGCTTATTTTACTAGATTCCCAAAGCTACAGTTGTTACAAAACATCTTAGCCTTAAAGGCAATGTGAAAGCAACAAGAACAAAATTCAATAAAGGAAAAACTGACAATATTTAGCATAAATTATGGGCTAAAATTGCAGAAGGCTCATAAAGAAATAAAGGAGAAAACTATGGCCAGAAGAGCTAGAGAGAATAGCTAGAATTTTTAATAAATCATAAACAAAAGGCTAAATACCAGAAAGAAGTAGCACAACAACAATAATATAGTTCAATAAATATTTCTGTTTTGTAGCTGAGGAAAAGACAGATTATACATATATGTGTATATATATATGTATGTATGTATGTATTATGATGAATTTGAATTAATTTGCATTATGACAGTATGTTAAGAGTATGTTAAACAGCAACTATTAAAGTTGAATGCCTTTTAGTCAACAAATCTAGATAAAGTTGATTTATGAGTTATAAAATAATTGGCTGATGAGCTATCTGGACAACTAATGATGAATTTTCAAAATTAGAGACAGCTTCAGAAAAAACTGTACAAATTACATTAATAAGCAAAAGAAACAGAGTTTGAAACATTTCATTTATCTTTCCTTTATAATCTGACAAGTCTCTGTATTTAAAAAAAAATAAAAAACAAACAAACAGTAAGCTCCATACTTATTGCTTAAATCCTTCAGTTTGTGCTTCGGTACACATGAAATCAGTCATTAGCTGAGTAATCATTTACCCCCAATGGGAGCTATGGTTTTAAGGTAAAATGGAGCACTCTGGTAATTCTAAAAACAGCAAGTTCCAACAAAATCATTGTTTGGTAGTTGAGCAAGAAGACATTCTTTAATGTTTTTTTAAAAGTTATTCTTCAATAGTATTAATGTAAGGATGCATAAATACCTTTGCAATCTTTCTATTCAAAATTAAATTTAATACCAGGCAATCAGTAACTTGAGTATAAATGTGCATATAATTCAAATATGGTAGATACATTTGCTTGTGCCATTTAATTCTTTTGGGGAAGCTTTCCTTGGCAGCTCTAGTGTTTAAGGACCTGCATATACTCTTTTGGTGAGTTTACTCCAGAGAGAGTCACTTGCAGTTTCCATTTGATTGCAAACACTGAAATTAATTAGTTGTCATTTTCAGAAGATACTGGTCTTTCATTGTGAAACATCCGGCCTTTGCAGATTTTGACAAATTGCCTACCATGTTTAGGACTCTTATAATTCAGTTACAAAAACAGAGGTTCAGCTTTTAATGTTAGAGCTGCTAATTTGTACTCTCATTTAAGATGACTAGTATTTTATTGGCAGAAATAATAAAAACACAAAGTTTTGTGTACATTCTTTACTAGTAAGATGCTTTCAACATGGGAATTGCCATATCACTGCAAATAATTGTTACAGTAACAGAAATCTTTTTTGTATAATGAATTTTGATGTCATAAAATGCCCAGACTGCAACACACATCTGTACAAGTGTAGCGATATGCCTAGTAAGTACCAATAGCAATCTAGCCTTTGACCTACAAAGAAAATTTACCTTTCAGCTAGTTTAATCTGCTAAAAAAACACTTCTAGCTAGACACTATTATTTCAACTTTGGCCTCCTCTCCTATTTTTTATTTTTATTTTTTAACGTTGGCCTTCTTTTTTCTACAGCTGTCCTGAGCTGGTTTTAAATTTATTCCAACAGAATATTTAACATATCAGTTGCCCAATTCCTGGAAGCTACCCAAATGATCATAGCCTTTTTGTACTACATATTTCATAGGCTGTGGGACGTAGTAATAGCTATTGTTCCTGGATCAGATCAGTGCACCATGGAAGGCTTATGCACCTGCAGAAGGCTGTTATCTCAGGCTGCACATAGTCAAACTGTTTTTTGACAAGAAAAGAGGTGTATAATGGAGGAAATCACTATCTGAAAATAATAAAGTATTTTAGGGAAAAAGTCTGTGTGATATTAACATTGTGGACTTAATCATGATTGTTACCAATTTTTTCCAGACATTCCTGTTTTTCTAGTTAAAAAAAAAAAATCCTGTTTCTAATCTGTATTTGTCTGACATTCACATTGTGGACATTATTCCTTCTGTGCTGGACTTATGATACAGCTTGATCAGTCTGTGAATATTATAAGCAAAGATCTTGAGTCTATAATGTAACAGACAACCTCTAGTGCTGTGTTTCTACGTGGCTTACAAAAGTTTGTGACATTGACACTGTCATCTTTAGCAATATAATTTGCCAGAAATCTCCTTCTCTTCTTTGGTATAATTTATCTTAACTACTCCTGAAAGTTGCATCTCATATCCAACCGTGTAACTGTTCCAGTAACATTCAAAAAACCTGTTTAGTTTATAAGCCATTTTCTACTGAAAAGTTTTTTAAAGTTTTGAAAAAAACAAACCTTATTATTTGCTCATAGTTTGCACTCCCATTTTGGACAGGAATAATGTGTCTTCATTCTGTTACCAGTAAGTGCACATTACATGATTCCAGCAATGCTTATTCATAATGAATTGTTTATGTTAAGGGTTGGTGCATGCTTCTGAATAATGACCTTATGGGACAAGTGATATTTTTACCCTAAAAAATCACTTACAGAATGTAATAGAAATTGATAGCCTTTTTCTGCCTTTATTTTCCATACTTACCTAAGAGAAATAAAATTCTTTGTTAAGTCATATAGGATAGTTTCATAGGAAAAATTATATTTTTTCTAACCTCTGGCAAGTTTTTAGAATAATTTCTGCAGAATTTTGCAGTTAATGGCACTGTGGGTAAAAACTCACCTCTGTGGGTAAAATTAAATATTTCCCTTACAGAAGATGCTACTGAGGTGTCTACAGATACAGAATTTGACACTGATGGTGATGAGTGGTGTACAGTGTCAGTTCAAGATGAGAGGCTATAAAGTCAAAAGAAATTCTCTGAACATGATTTCCTTGGTACAATAGATGCACTGACTTTCTGAATGGAGATAAGACTTAGAGATAAATGTATGCTGTTAATATATTGCTGAGTTGCAAAAAGTTAAAAAAATGATAAGGAAGTAGAAATCTCTTGCTTAGGTCTTTCTGCCTATTGCTAGATTTAAGGGAAAAACTTGAGCTCTTTACTTCAGCAAAAATCTTTCTTAAGTAAGTCAGAGGTTTGCTTAAGTAAAAGCAGTATAAGTGTCATCCCAACTGCCCTACATCCTGAAAAATGACTGAAAAAGTCAAAAGTAAAGCTGAATTTTATTGACAATTGGATCATATGCATGGTCAAAAATTTTTTATCATTTTTTTCTATTTATTACTTTAAACTATATCTAAGAGAAGAGCAATATTAATGTCCCATTAAATATTACAATTTTACATGTTAATTTTTTTTTAACTATAATCACTGAAAACTTACCAAATCAAATTACATTCTCTTTTGAGAAGTACATCAGTATTCACCAGACCATTTAGTTGTTCTTATACTTCTTACAGCAGTGGCTGGTGCTAGACTCCTTCCTAAAAAAAAGCCTGTGTATTCCATATGCTTAATGAATTATAAATTAAATTAAGCCATGCCACCTCTTATCTGGTTTCTTGTATGCACATGTGAGAGAATGCTTTCTGCAGAGCATAATGATTAAGCCTGAGTATACTTACATATCTTTGAACTACTACTCAAAGCTACTAAAACTACACATTTTGGTATTACTGTTGCTGCCTGACTCTTGCAAACTTAACATGATTTCTATTACTGCTTCAACCTACCTTACAATGACACAAAGAATTCCAGCCTTCATACAATTACTGAAATGCAAAACAGACTGAGAGCAAAACTCATTTTTCTCATGTAATACTCATTGGCCTAGTGGACTTCAAAACTTGTACAGGAATAAAGACATGGCAGCCTTTAATTATGTATACCATGAGTTCCACTCTTTGAAATTCTGCTGACTGTCATTAATACACCTGGGGCCTTCACAGTTATTCTGTGACAAGTTAAATCTACTAACACAATTCTCACAGATCAATTAATAACTTTCAGAAGATCATTTCAGACAGAGATGAAAATAAAATGTTGGGCTCTACTGTAAGAGAACAGACTGTGCCATAAGGACTTACAGAAATAATATGCCATATTAAGTTCTACTGTAGCCAAGTCACAGTATATCTCTGTCTATCTAAGAGCTAAGAAAAATGTATCTTTATTGTTCATTAAAGTATACCTAATTTGTGACTGGAGCATAGTTTAGACATAACCAAGTCCCCTCCCAATGAGTGATTAATGTTGAGACACTGAAGCACAAAACTTGGGTCTCTATCTTCTCAAAGCAAGTGAGTGACCTTCTTTCCAAAGACAGGGTCATACTCAGTGCTGTACTTGCTTTCTAAAACAATCTGTCTTGAAATCTTGTCTAATTGGGCAAGGCTTGAACAGGTGAAGTAGAGAGCATTACCATGGCCCAGTCAGGCAGGTTGGCAGTCTGCTGGAGTTTGATAAAAATGATTTTGTGTTCTCATCAACAAAGGAAAACCCTGAAACGAAATAGCTTCTGTCTGAATATGTTTACAGAAAAGTTATTACACAAGCAGAGTGCCCCCTTTTTTGACTGAGTTTTATAAGAAAACATTGAATTCTTCTCCAGTCTTTGAAAGGCAGAGTTGTGGATCCTAGATGCCCTGAAACAGTCTGATGGAGACATCTGGGGGGCATATTAGGACTTGCTTTTACCCCCAGTGTTTCCATTTTGGCTAAATCTACTGTGCCAGCTTAAAGCACTGACTGTTCAGAATTCTTGAATCCTGAATGGGACTTGGATGTCCTTTTTAATGATGATATTTCAAACAGATTTTTACATTCAAAATCAGTGGTCATCATTAAACTTAGTATTAATACATAAGTATTAAATATTTTATTGAGTTTTAGAAAGTCATTACTTCCTAATGAAGATGTACATTTTTAAACATGATGGTTAGTTAAAAACTCTGCTCTTGGAGTTATTAAACTCTTCTTGGCTAACCTTTTTGCTTGTTGTTTTTATAGGATAAGTTTCAGAAATTTTTTTCCAAAAGGAATCTCAACAAAAAATGAATTAATGCCAGAAACCAACAATTCTTCTAATCATATTTAAGCTGCTTGAAAACTAAAAACAAACAAACAAACAAAGAAAAAACAGAAAAAAAATGGAAAATCTATTCATAGTATGAAGGGTCTTTCAATATCAATAGAGTATGAGGAAGGAGCTCACCCAGAGTGCCTTGTTTGTGCTAATAATGCTGCAACTACATTTACATTTCAATTTGGAGCAATACCACAAGTGTTAAGCAAGTCCTTTGGTTGTCCCCACTTATTACTTAGTATTTCAGTTCACAGAGAAGTTTTAGTGTGCTCTAGTAAAATTTATCTCAGTGGAAACTAAACCAGAAGTTTCTCTCCAGGTACACGCTGAATGCTCCTCAGCCCCTAAAGGGAACATAAAGGTGAAGCACTGGTTGGTAATTTGGTCAGATTTGAGCTATGTGCAGTTGGGATATTCAGTACAGGGGACCAAACTAAATCCAGAGTGAAGTAAAACTCTTGAACTGTTGTTGTGTAGCAGTAGGTGCTTCAGCACCAACTGCTTCTAACTACTGATCCTCTGCTATTTTGCTGAGATACGTGATAATGTAGGCATAGCCTAAGTGTCCAGCTAGGGTCAGTGCCATGATGGTTTTGTACAAGCAATATGTATTTATGAGGAGATTTTTATATAGTTAACAATTTTTTACACTTCTCACATAATGCTGGTTTGAATTCAATCCAGATGTGAAAGATTCTTCTTTTCTAGTCCTGAAAGTTTGGGGTTTTTTTTCTTTTTTTTCCTCCCTAAATTCACCTAAGAAACAAACTTAGAACCAATTGGATTCTCTGATTTAAAGTCTTATAAAAGTGTCATCAGAGACTAGGGTTTTCAGTTAAAAAAATGATGCTTTTGAGAACTGGGAAGCACTGTCCCACCATGAAAAGGGAGATGCTTTACCTCAGTCAGTTCTACTCCTCACACTTTGCTCCTCAAACACAACTAACTTTAACTTAAGGCTCTGTATCATGTTGACCTTTCTTTTGACTTTATCAGACATGATAGGAAAAATGTGTAGTGCATAGGGAAGCCCAGATATCTTTTCATGGATTGGCTCCTTGGGTGCACATTGCCAGTAGGTGCTGACTCCTTTGCTTGCTGTGCAACAGACAGTCATGTGGGAAGTAACTAAGATGTGAGACTGTGCGTATGCGTGAACACAGTGATAACAAAAGGTATTTAAAAGTTCAGCTTAACATTATAATCACAGGCTTATACAGTACTCTTTTATGACCTAATTGTAATAATTAAATCTATTACATTTAGAAGCCATGAAAATAAATTTAAACGAAGAGAGTAGATAATTATTTGCCTTAAGAGACATTTTAAATAAAAGAAATAGTTTATTTCAAAGAAACAGTATGTTAAGACTACCTACCTTCTTTAAATCAATGCAACAGCTAGTATCTAATTATTTTGATTAGAATCACAGCTAGCACCATTCAGAAACCTCTCAACCTTCTTGTGAAAGGTTAATGTTATTAAAAAGAGAGAGAACTGCATAGATGTGCCAATTTTCTTATATTAAGAGAACCACATCTTCTTGTATTAAAGAGATCTTATTTTGCTTTGACTAACATATCTACCTGCTTTGTAGAGGGAAAAGCATTCTCCAAAATGTTGCTTTCAGTTCTTCCCAATATATCATTTTGGGGTTGTTACCCCTGTCGCGTTACAAGTTGGTTCTTTTGTCAGGAAAGTTGTTAACAGAATCAGTGGTAACACAATGTTGTAAGAATTAGCATAAATTTTTGAATTGTTTAGGAGAGGCATTAACTCCATTTGCTAATCCAGTGGGAAATTTCCTGGTTCAAATGGTAGGAAAGGATAACATGAATTGCAATGTGGGAAATAATCTCTCTACAGTCTGATTGTTTACTGTCACATGCAAAGAATCATGAATACATCAGTCTACTAATTACTAATCAGACTCCACACTGTTTTAATAAATTCATCTACTAAGGTTGTTCTGTCAATATTTAATTAATATGTCTTAATATAATGACTGTTTCTGTTAACATCTGTTCATAGCAAATATGGAATTCAGACATTTTGTAACAGCATTGCTTTTCTTCACAGGAAAGTGATGTTTAAACACAGTGTTTTCTTTTCCAGAGCAAATATTATCCAAGATATCCAATAGCTTACAATACCATCCATTTTGAATTAAATAGAATTTATTTAAGAGCCTCAAAGCAGTAATGTTTCGAGTACTATAATTATGCATTTGAATCTTTGACTTAGATGTTAAGTTTATCACAAAATGCATGTTAGAATTTACATAACAAAATTGTATAACAAAGAACAAATTATGCTATGGTAAAAAAGCAGCTCCCTGAAAATGTATGCCTATTATTCAATTAAAATAAGAATGCAAATTATTTGCAATTCGGTCATGTGGTGATCCTCCCAATTTAAACATTCATAATTCAACAGGCAAAGAAAAATAAACTTTCTATTGTGTAGAATACACTAATTGACATTGGATTTGTTAGAATTCAAGCTGTTAACATGTTAATTTTAATTAAGTTTTACAGTTTTCTTCATTGTCTTGCTTTTAAAGTACAATTATACAATATCTCAGACCCAAGTAGTTCATATGTATATTTGCATATTGACCACATTAATTCTCCACTATATGTAAGATCCTTGGGATTTTATTCATTATAATGCAGATTGGCTGGCAAGCCATCAGCTAAAAGCATCAGATGTACTTCATTTTAAGTATATAAATGCAATTAACAGCACTTTATTCAGTCAAAAGATAAGTGACTAGAGCAAATCTTAAGGAAAGATCATGGTTTGGTTCCATTAAAAGTTTAAAAATTGGAGAACTTGCTACATCTAGCACATTCAGTAGTTATTTCAACTTTACTTAATAGAAATAGGAATGTTTTGGAAAGAGTAGAAGAGTGTTTGCATGTGTGTGTTTTAATTTAAATGTATCACCACATTTTAATGAATACATCAGTTATTCACTTGCATATTACTGTTAAAGTGATGAGACTTTATGGACCCTATAAATGGGACTTGACCCCCTATCTCCAAGGGCACTTTCCATCTCATTCTTCTTCTTTTTTCCCTTTTTTATCAGTTAATAAAAAATTCATATTTTTATACAATGCATTTCATATTGAGAATATTTTTCATTTTGTTTTTATTACCAGGTTTGCTTTTGGCAGAGTTGAGTCACAGTGCACAAATCACAGCAGAGCTGCCAACTCTCTTGATTTGGATTGGAAAAGGAGATAGAAAAAAAAAAGTAGAAAAAAACCTTAAAAATTGTTGGTCAGCAAAGGGTAGATATAGTGGTTTGTGGGAAATGTAGATGAGAGCAAAAATCATAGTTTGAAACAGGGCTTTTTTGTTTGTTTGTTCATTTTTTACTTTAAAGCAAACACAGCTGAATAAGTAATGAGTTGATCCTTGTCTGAAATACGATGTCACATGTCCTCTTCACAGCAGACTGTGAGAGATGTATGCAATCATACAGCTGTTTGGATGTCTCAGGAGTCAGAACTTGTTTCACAACAGTTTGCAAGGATCAGCTGGGGATCCAGCTGTATCAGATGACAGGCATAAAGTCATCTGTCTTCCTAGTGAAGGAAGGGGAGGCAATCCAAGTGGGATTCAGATGCCAAACAAAAGCATCTCATGCCATTTAAGATGTCAAAGGGCATTCTGCCAGGTCTCCTACTGCTGTCCAGAAAGACAGTGGTCTCCTGTATGTGCTGTGTCCTGTCTGCAGCTCCTTGCAGCAGATATCTAAGGCATCTTTAGAAACCCTGAAATGTATGTTTAGGCTACTGCGCGTCACCCTCCATAGCTCTGGGAACTCCATATTTTCACAGTCAAACATTCCTATGTGTCATAAAGTACTTGGGTATTAAATGTCTGACTTATGGAGTCATTATGGATCTGTTTGAAATCCTGTTGAAGCCAATAGAAATATTTCTACTAATTCTATATACACTGCATATGTTAGCAAACCATTTGCCTACTGCAAATCATTCACATGTTGAATGTCTGACATTCTTGAACCTTTTACTATGAAATTTTGAAGCAGCAAACCTTGTTATCAAGATCAGTAGAGAGCTAATTAAACCCATTTTCTTAAAACAATACCTGAGTAAAAACAGAACTCCTGACCTGTGGCAAGTTATGACTTTTGGAGATTCCATTTAATGTTAAATTGAAATTTAAAAAATCAAAATATAAACTTTTTCATAAATTCAATATTCCTAGTTTTCTCATTCACATATGAAATGCTCATGGAAAAATATGAACCATATTTTTCATTGAGAAACATTTTACTTGGAAATTCCCAAGCAGCTCTACTAAGTCCAAATTGTGAGATACATTCAACAAGAAACAATGTGGCACTTTATCTTGACTTTATACTATGATACTATACTATACTATATCCTATTTGACTGTGACACTGAAAACATTGTATCAAGATCCAATCAAAACCAGACAAAAATAATGGTGAATGCAAAACTTTGCATTTCTTCTCTCAGATATGTTTAAATGTTTCAGGGAAAGTAAGTATTTTAACATTGTTCCATACTTTTCAGATCAATGTTCAGTATTTTCATAAGCAGCTACAGTGCATTGGAAATACAACGGGAATAGGGTATTGAAGGTTTGACTCGTGATCCCACTGATATTTGTTAGGTGTAAGATAAGGCTCTTAGTCTAAGATTTATACCTCCTAAATTAGGAGAATAGGCCAACTTGGCATTCCCTGAAGTCAAAAAAGAAATAGGAAACTGGACAGGATGATTTAGATCTTATTCCAGAGAATGTATTCTTAGTATTGATAACTCAGCTGGGATAAATCTGACCCCAGCTGACTGCAGACCCAGATGATCAGATGCAGATAGTTCTGCAACTGCCCAGTTTTCCAGTCTGACAAGCTCTTGTCTTAAAGCTGTACAATTAAGGGTGCTAACTATAATCTGTGTTTTAGTTCACTAGTGTTTAGTTTGCTAGTGTTCAGTGTTTTAGAGGCACTTTTGAAGTGAATTTCCTAATTATCCACACTTACCAGGTTTGAGTTGCATCAGGGAGCAATCTCTCAGCACACAAGCAAGATTTCTTTCAGAGTAGACTGAACTAAAAGACATACTAGTGGGGTGCAACTAGTGCACTCCAACCACTAAGGACACTGAGTCCATAGGACAAGACTAGAGCTGAAGTGAAACTCACCAAAATGCAGATAGTACAGACATGTGGTCCACAGTACTGTTTTTCTCTACAAAAATGCTCCTACAGTACTGCACTACTTTTTAATGTATATGTATAATCTTACAGGACTTCAGCAGCTAGTCCTGTTTCTCAGGGGAGCAAAGTGCTATGCTAACACAGTCATACAGATTCAGAGCTGGAGCTGGCCCATGTCCCACAGATTTGAAGTATAGGTGAAGCCCGATTGTGATTCTCTGCCACTTTGTAAACATACACTCTAAGACATGTCTTGAAGGTTTTAGATCTCCTGAATGCTTAGGAACAGTAAAATGCAAGTCCTATTGTCACAGAGATTTTAGTGTTCTTATTTATATCATTAATTCATTTTGAATTTCAGATTATTATAGGAAAAAAAAGTTCCATTATCATTACTCTTTCTCACTCAAACACTTTTAAAATCAACCTTTGTTCTTGCTATTATCTCCCCTTATCTTAAATCATGTGAGACAGATACAAGTTATATTCATTCTTCTATAATAATAGAAAAAATATACCATATTTTTATTTAATTGGTTATACTACAAAATTTTAAATGACTTTCAATATTACACTCTGTCAGATCTCCAACTGATATAAAATAGTATCTCTTTTTCCCCTGTTAGACAGACAGACAGACTATCTAATAGTGTTTAATTAAATGTTCTGAGGATGTCACAGGCTATAAATCCTCAGGGAACCATAACGGACATCCAGTCTTCTCCTATGTATAACTGGCTATAGAACTTTATCAGTTGTTTCCTGTTTGAATAAAATATATTGAAACAGTATCATAACTCAAAAATATCCATCCTTTATTCAAAATCTGGCAGTGAGAGAGACAACAACTCTTCATATGTTATTCCAGTAGTTAATTGCTGTCACTACTCAAAATAATATCTTACTTCTTATCTAAATATACTGTGCTTCAACTTCCATCTACTAAACCTTGTTTTAGTTTTAGTATAATAAATTGAAGACCATTCTGCTAGCAAGTATCTTTCCCTTTTTTTGCTCAAATTGGCTCATAATCTTTAAGCTTTGGATTCTCTATATACTCTTGAAAAAGGAAAGCAAGTGTTAAGGTAAAGATGATCAGCATCTTTAACTCAACATCTGGATGTGTGAATAAAAAAACATGTTGAGTAAGGTATCTAGGTTCATAAATTCAGGAAGAAAGCAAGCAGCCTGGTTCCATAGCCTAGCAGTTATGACAGGGAACTTTGAAACAGAAAAAAAATCCTGTTTTCGTTAAATGGATGTCATCATTACTACTAGTCATATCTGAAAAAAAGTGGACCTTATTATTTGACAGGATAGTTACTGATGATCTGTGAGGAGGAAAGGGTATGTGCTGTTGATCCTCCATGAATAGAAATATCTGTTGTTTAACATCTAAGTTAAACAATTCTGCCTCAAGGACAGCCAGATATATGCAACCTAACCCTCATTATTTATTTGCTAAATATGTGTTGGCCCCCTGTTCTGCATTCTGGGGATCTCATACGGAGGTGTCTGTTTCCTTTATGACTTTCATAAGGAGCCTGACTGATTTTGCTTTGGGCTCCACCCTAGAAACCGACACCTAAAAGTAAATGAAGTAATGTTACACTTTAAATATTTAAACTCTTTACTGAACCAATCTTCACTGAAGACATGTTAGTTAGTAACTAATGTCTAACACATGACCACTGTAATATTTTTAACCAATCTCATGATCTCTCCATCTTCATATGACAAAGTCTATTTTTTAGTTGATTGATTAGCTCTAATTATATCATTCCTTAGTTCTCAGTGACAAAAATCCCATGTCAGCTAATCGACTGTTTTGCATGAGATTGTTATCAGGATAACATGGGTCAACTTGCTTTTTAAAATATTAGAAATAATCTCAGTTTTCCATCAATCTTCTAGAAATTCTTCATCATTCCAAAATTAAAAAAAAAAAAAATCAGAAGCATTTGCTGCTCCTGTGTGCTTTTAAAAACATTGATTCTTCTATATTTCTTTCTTTGATGTGTACTATCTAAAGATGGGACTCAAGCTGACCAGCATTTCAGTCTTTGACATAATACTAAGATAAAAGAAAAGGTCCTTAATCTGAGCTACCACAAGGTTTACTCACTCTGCCTCAGAAAATCAGCATTCTCTTCTGCATAAGAATTCTGAAACAGGGCAAGTCACCACTACCCAGAATGCTAGAGCAGGTAATAATATGGTATACTTCATCCAGGGAAATTATGGGATGGATTTATATAGGAAGGATATAATTACTTATATTGCAATTTAGCCAAAGCATGCAAGTTAATAGTTTGATGAAATGAATCTTGGGACTTTTAGTAATTTGAAATGGTTTATACAATGTTTTATACATCAGGAAAAGTGGTATCTTTCTGTTAGTGTCATCCAGGTAACTGGAGAGACTGCACTGGAGAGAAATGAGACTAAACGGCCAGTTTTGTTTCCTGTGGCCCGTATTAACTTCCTCTGTCTCTAAAGACACATGGCATGACCCAGCTCATGTATGTATGCCTAAACTTTCTCACTGTCTCAAAACAAAACAAAACAAAGTTCAAAGTTGGAATGGCTACATCTAACCACCTATTAGGAATGGTTCCAAACTGTGTCTCAGCATTTGCAAAATTATAGGAATGTTCATTGGAAGGGACCTCTGGGAGTCAATCTACTCTGGCCTCCCACTAGAAGCAGGGCTGCCACCAACCCTGGTTCAGTCCAGTTATGTCACTGTCTAGCAGCGTCCTGAAAACCGGTAAGGGTGGAGACTCCAAAACATCTCCTGGCAACCTGCTCTGGTGCTGCACTTCTCTCCTAGTGAAAAAATTTTTTCCCAGTATCCGAGATAAACTTCCCAAGCTTCATCTTGTGGCTACTGTTTCTTGTTATTCTGCCTGCTGCTCCTGAAAGGGGCAGCTCTTAGGCTGCTGTTAGATCACTGTTGTTCTCCTTCTGGGCAGATACTACCAGCCCAGTCTGATGACTAATAAGCAATTATATTGGCCAAGAATGCCCACCTCTGTCAGGCTGGCCCTCAGTAAATACAGTCACTTTGTGAATGGGAATAAAAAAAATTATTCCACAAGCCAGACTAGAAGTGTGTGTATAGAGATCAGAGATCAAAAACAAACTGTGATTAAAGTACATCAGCTGGGCATACACTAATTGTCAGCCAAAGCCCAGCGGTATGGAAAAAGTAGACTCAATGAGCCACTCAGTTCAGGGAGATGACCTGACCAGGTAGTTTGATCCTTGTTGATGAAGTTTCCCTCTTGTCTGGTATTCTGTTTCTAGCCATAGAGAAAAGCTATAATTTAAATGTTCCACCAGCTTCATCTGATGTGTCTTCAGAGCCAGAGACATCAGTGTCTTCCTACACCAAAAAAAAAGTGTGCATCAGATCCATTCATTCCTTAAAGACATGAATGGCCAGGCTGTGTGATATATGGTTGTGGGATCAAGAGAGAATTCAGGGAGAAAGAGAAGGGGGGCACAAAGGAAAAAACAGTACGTGGCAGCCAAAGCACACCACCCTTTTGCAACATGAGTAACAAGCTAGCTGGGGAAGGCCAGACAGCTTGTTCCAGCTGCATGGCGGAGGAGGGAGCGGTATGGAGGTATGGCGGTCTGCCCCTGACCACAAAGGGTTGCATACCAAAAAAATAATTGCTGCTCATGGACTAAGTGTTGACCTATAGTACCCCTAGCCTCATTATCCCTGATTACCATATTAAAAAACATGCCCTTTGCTGCATAACGATATGTAAATAAGGGGGGCATACCCCCAACAACCGCACAAATGGCAATCTGGCCAATGAAGTATGTCTGCCGCACTTCCACATCCCACCTTCAGCAACTATAAAACAGAGGAGAGCTCACTAAAGTTTTTGGAAGGGAAGAAAATTGAACCCCCAACCTGTTCACCGGAGATTGCTGATGAGCGAGCCTCCTTCTCCCCTCCCCCAAACAGGGACGCCTCTTTGGTAAGACTTGCACCTCCGACAAACGTCGGACGTTACCCGGGAAAATATATTATTATTGAAAGTGCTTAATTGTTAGTTTGACCTCATAGAAAGAAAATTTGTAGCAGCAAGTGCATTTATCAACAGCAATTCCGAACCTGTTGTATCTGTCGCTTTGATAAAATCTTATTCTTTTTACTTTGCAAAACTGTCTCAGGGAAAGTCCTCAAACAGGGGGGCTCTGACAGGCAAACGTAAATCACCAAGATAAGGAAGGGCCTTCCTTCCCTCCCTTTCACGCGACAATGGTATACGGCGGCATTCAGTTCAATGACTTCCTTGATTACCATAAAATGAGACAGGACTGCTTGCTCTCATTACTCCTGGTCTCATTCTACATATTCCTTAGCTTCTTTACTTTGTTAGCTTCCCATTTTTGGACTACCCTTCTTGGACCATGATATTAGACATCCCCACATACAAATGACAGTGCAGAACACATACTCCTTCTTAAATGGCAAGGTGAATTTGTTACTCTTTCCTAATCTTACTCCTACTTTCTACCAGCTCACACAACATGATGTGGTCATAGTGAAAATTAGGGGCTGCAGGTACTTCACCTGCTGACAAGTGTTTGAAGATAGATGTTGTTTGGTTATTGTTTGCTGATATTAAGAGCTTGGCTTCTAGAACAGGTGCTGTCAAACTCTTGTATCTTGTAGCTACACTGGTAGCCATAGGCAACCTGTAAAGTGACTGTAATTATAAATCCTCAAGGACTGCATATAAGTGAAAAGAACAACTTGTTCCTGTCTGCTCTTCCTGACATCCAGTACAATGATATTTGACTTTGTGTGAGGTGAAATGAGTGCATAACCTCAATACTTTTCTCATTTGCATACTGCTACCAGGGAAAAAGCTGTTGGTAGCTTTAAAGTGAGTCTTCTGAGATAGTGGCAGTCGATAATGCAAATTAAGGTTTCCATGTACTTTTCTTCTATGATCTATTCATCTTTTTTTATCATCAGGAGTTATCAAGACTGATTTTTCAAAATGTGTTTTTCTATGGTTTTTGACAATAATGAAAGCCCATAAGTTAAAGGAGAGAGGGGAAGAATGCACAGAGGGCATGATTCTTAGGCAACCTAGTATGTTAATGACAGATTTAAACAGTCTTTATAACCGGAGATCTTTGAGTTGATATATGACCTTGCAAAAGAGCAATTCATTACAGTTCTTGCAAAGGCAACTTCAAAAAAGTCACCAATAACTGCTTGACAGTTAACACAAAAGAGTTAGTAGAGAGGACAAATAACATGATCTTACAGTCAGGGAAAAACTGGAAAATATGCAAGCTTCTATCAGGAATGCATATTCAGTTGTGAACCAATTAACCTAATAAAAGATAATTGAATAAGAGAATAAAACTATAATATTCATCTAAAAGACTAACCAGTGTCTTCGACATTACTTCTGTCTTGTAGTAGTTACTCCTACCCTATATGAAGCAAGAAGTACTGTGGTCTCCATTTAAATGGGACACATTTAATTGGGGTATTTGCTTAATTGGGACATCTCCCAGGGAAACAATTTAGCTGAAAGACAAAGTGTTCAACTTAATCCTGGATATCACTGACACCAAAACCTCCCTCTTCTCAGTGAAATCAAAGGCAATGCTCTCAATGTTTTCAATTGCTGCACAAACGTACTATTACTGGTGTTGCATTTAGCTAATGTAGTCTTATATTTTCTCTTATCAAAAGGAGTTGATAAAGAAAGATTGAAATAAGCATGAAGAATAAAGTATGCCATTTCTTTCTGTATTTATTTATAGCCCTCTTGAAGAATCAGATTGAAAATGGAACCCATTCACCCAAAAGCTGGGTGCTGAAACTTTTAGATAACAGGACCCTGGAAGAGAATCCAGAACGCTGTGTTAGGCACCTGCACTGCCTGTGCTGCACTTGGAGGACAGTTTGGAATGGGGTATGAAACATCTTGAATCAACATTTAATGCACTTAATGTCAGTTCATTGATAACTATACTTACCAACAGAAAATATGAGGGTCAGAGTGCATCTGAAGCCCCATCTTCTTCTCAGGCATGATTACTAAACTACAGCCTTAAGGCAGGCATCTCTGTCTGTATGATCCTTTTCTCAGCATATGTGCAAGGAATCTGTTGTTTCAAAGAGCTTAACAGTACTGACTTTTCTTTCAAAATATGCAGAACGAGTAGTTTTGTTGAAGCTCTGCCACAGTTCAATAAAGAACACACATTTCTTTCTGAAAAGCATAGTGCAGGTAAAAAGAATGTTAGACTCTAGAACAGAAACTATAAATAGTTTTTTATATAGTTTGCATTAAAGATATGTTAGATAAGACGTATGAAGACTCTTTGTATCAAGACTAGAATATAGGTTACTATTCTGTCACCATGTTATTGTTTGTGCTTTTGCTAGTCCACTAAATTTGATGGGTTCTTTTTCCCCCCACTCAGTTATATAATTTTGAAAGAAGGAAAGGAGTATGACTCTATCCAGATAAATGGATAATCTGGTGGTTAATCTATCAGTATGGTCGTGGTTTCTCCTCAAGCTGAAAAGCATGCATACCTGTGGTTAATGATATGACCACAGGCATTTAAGCACATGAACTACAGGCTTTTTCTCTAGATGTATTTAAAAATAAAATGAATTTTATGATGATCACGTCAGAGTAGAAAGTGCTATAGAAGGACAACTGTAGAGTGAATCCCTTGGGGAACTCAGGTTCTTTTTTTGGTCTTTTTTCAGATCATAGATTTTCTTATTGCTTGTTCCTTAAGGGAAATTGTTATTTCAATTAGACAAGGAACAATTAAAATGCCCTCACTTACTTCAATATAATTAATCCAAATAGTTGCTGAAGCAATTGAAACAAGATTCTGTTTATCAGGGTAGATGTTTATTTAGGATAATAGGTTGCCAACGAGCATGATCCTAAAATATTCAAATATTAGAGTCAGGGAAAAATACAGAGACCAAATCTCAGTTTTCAGTACACAGTTGTGCACTAATGAAACAATAATCATATTGCTTCCCTCTCTGTCTAAACTGTCATACTTTTTGAGTAGCTGAACATTATACTTCATGATTAGGTTATTTTCTTATTGGGAGATAAACTTCTTGAAAGGAACACAGTGTATTCTATTCGAGTCTATATTTATTTAAATTATGTATGCTTTTGAGGGGAGATATTAGATAGGAATGCCAAATCAGAACTTATAATTGACAGAGACAGACAACTCCTTAAAGCAACTCTGAAACAGTCTCATGTCAGGTTGTTTTATAGGTATGATTCTTCTCTAATTCACACCAGCTTAAACATTAAAGCAATACTGATGAAACTTTTATCAGTGTAGAAGACAACCACAGAAATGTAGGTTATTTAATAGAGTTAAACCCTATCTTTTCACTGCATTTCTTGATCAATTAGTACTTCATATGATTTTATTGACCCAAATAAGCCACAAATCTTACTCTGTCTTGTTATGCTTTTACTGAAAGGGAAGTACCAATATAGGAAATAGCTGAGGTTCACCATATCGCCTTTTGACTTCTGTGCCCATTTTCTTCCCATGTAAACACCTAAATCTAAGGCACCTAAACCTAAAATTATTTTCCAGTAATCTTTGGATCACCTATCATCACCCCACATGGTAAAAGGATTCCACAAATGTCCTTTTTACAAGTTCCTATTCCCTATTTTACTAAAATCCTACTTTTGTGCATGCCCAGCTCTGCCCAGTTTAAACAGGTTAGTAAACATCTAGACTTAGACAGAGTTCAGAAACTGGGGTGTCAAAGTGCCAGGGCACAGTGCGGGCTGGCTGCTCCCTCAGGGTCAGGGAACGGGGAGCCGAGGGGCATCTCAGCGCCGGCAGGGCAGGGGCCTCTCCAGCCAGGACCTGTCCCACCGCCCCCAGCCAGGGGGGGCAGCTGGGGGCAGCCCCAGCCCAGGGCATCAGGCAAGGGTCAGGGTCCAGATCGGGAGGCTCCTGGCAGGGCAAGAACAGGGCTATGGATGAGCTGGAGGCCAGCACTCCTACGGTGTCACTGGGGCAGGGACTGAGGGCCCTGAGCTGGGCTGAAATGGGCTCCTGGGCCCATGGTGGAGGCCCCAGGAGAGGCTGATCAGAGATATTAAGGCCTGTTAGTGCCCCCAGGGCCCTGATGGCAGCCACTCCTCCCAGCAAGGTGCATCCTCACGCCTTACAGACATCTGGGCTCAGAAGGGACTCCCTGTGTGGAGTGATTTAATGTCTGTTGATTGACAGAGGGCTATTTTGGGGGACACAGAGCCAGAGCAAGGATGGGGAACTGGGAAGGGGATACGGCACAGGGGGCTTAGTGCTTGGGGTTTGAGGGTTTAGGCTGCTCTTGAGGAGCCCCAGAGGCCAGGCAGGCTTGGGGGAAGGGTCCCAGCTGCCCCAGGGAGCCCTGGGGACCACGTGGTCTGGGGAAGGGGCTCTTTTGGCGGTAGGGTTGGTGCAGTGGGGAGATCAGAGCCCAGGCATGCAGGTCACTCCGGAGGAGCTGCAGGGGCAAAGCCCTGCACGATGCCCAGCTGCGGGCTCAGGATGGCCTGAGCTCACCTGCAGGGCACAGCGAGGGCTGCCAGTGCCCTGAGAGACACAAACTGGGATCCGAGTGTGGTGACAAGGCCATGGGGCAGGGGCTCACCAGGCAGAGCCTGTCCCACCACCCCCGAGTGAGACTCCCAGGGTCAGCCCAGGTTGAGCTTAAATGGAGCCCCTGGGTCCAGGGGCAAGGGGCGGGGGGGAGCCCAGGGAGGCTGTTCAGGGCTACTAAGGGCTATTAGTGCCCTCAGGGCCCTGACACAAGTTGTCTTGCAGAGACAGGGAAGAAAAAGCATTCACAGAGCTTGCCTTGCTGTGTGGACTGGATTTATCCTTCATGTCCCACATTTCTTACTATCTAGCAAAAACAGCTCCCCGTTCAGCATTTTGGCTTCTGCTTTTGTAAGCATCTCACAATGCTTTCAGCAGAAGGGCTGGGGAACAGGCGACTGGCCCCTAAAAGTAGGTAGTGCATCACCCCAGTTTAGGTACCTCCATTTCCATTTGATCTAGTTTTAGATAATTATCATCAAGCCATGAAAAATTCATGAAATTGGAAAGAGTGTTTGGAGTAGTGTTTTTAGTGGGTTTTTTTTAATATCCATTTCAAAATGTTTACTAGTTTGGGGGGGGGGGGTGAAATGGAGGTGGGGAGTTGAGGGGTTGGGGGGTTTTTTGTTTGTTTGTTTGTTTCACATGATTCTTTGCTGAATATTTTTAATATGTGTTCTCAGGATTTGCTGCAGATACTCAAACATAGATCAGAAAATAGTAAGTGTGAGGCCAGAGCTGTTATATTTTTCCATTACTGCCATGGAGCTTACCTAATATATTGGATTCTACAGTTCTAACTTGTGCTTGCTTCTGTGCCACTGTGACACTAGCAGGAGGTGATAACAGGACTCTCTTACCTTATTTCCTGAACAAATGAAAATTCTTTCTTTCCAAAGAAAAGGCATCTCATTCTGATGTTTTTTTTTTCTTTTGCCAGTTTTCTATAGTAAGAAAGTTGTAGCAGAGAAAGGATAAGCGTTAGATGTATTTTCTTTATCCCTCTGACGACCTATCTTTCTTTCCCTTGCTTATGGTCCACCTGCTTGTGGTTTTTTTCTCTATACTTTTTATATTTTCAACTTCTTTTTAAACTTCATGTCTTTTTTTTTTCTCTCACAAGGCATAATTGGAATTAAAAAATAAAATAAAATGAGCAAAAAGAATATATGAAGCAATAATTTTAGATAATTCTGGCCTTTCTTTAAATAACGTTCCTTCCAACATTTAAGCATCTTTCTCTTAATAAACTCAAGCTGGTCATCTGCATTAACTGCAGATCATATCATTCCTTTATATAGTACCTCTTTTTTCCAAGACACCACTTCTCAGTTCATGTATGGTAATGTGCAGTTTTTGACATCAGTGTAGCCAAGGTAATACATGCCATTATAGTACAGAGCCCATGGGGTGTGACCTAGTACCTGGCAAAAACATCAGCCTTTAGGAGTCATGCATTATTTTTCCAGCCCTGGTAGGATTGCTGCATGACTTTGGGCAAGTCATGTAGTCACTCAGACAGCTTAGACTTGCAACCTAACGTAAAAGGTGATGTGAATCACACTATCTCCAAACCCATGTAGGCTCAGAATGGTGCCCAGGGTTTGCTAGCAGAGGGCAAGCTTTCCCTCTACAGCAGTCTTTTACCATACGTCATTGCGTACCTCACACAGGAGCTAGGCATGATATCCAGTTAGTCTTTTAATTATCCTATATCTAAGCATGGGATAGTTAGTTATCTTTATAAAAATACTATGTACAGTAAAGATAAAGTAGTAGCTTTTTGTCCAAAGACTATCAAGTTCTTGACTAATATTTAATTCTAATATTTAATTCTAACATTTGATGTAAGTTATGCTACGTTGTTATATCTACCTGACAGGTCACTCTACAGAAGCTGCAAGAAAGGGAGTGACTTACACAATGATAAAGCAAATTATAGAATCCCAAAGTCCTGATTCCTAGTCTTATGCCACACTCCTTTCCTCATTCACAACATCTCAGTGAAAAATTACTACCAGTGTCTGAAAGGATCTTGAATCAATTTTCCCAACATATTCCTTATGTATTTGAGCTGCCCTTTCTAATGAACTTCAAGCATGCTTCCCTTCTTGCCAAGCAATTTGCTAATTTGTCAGTTTGCCAGTTTGCCAATTGGTTTATTTGTCAGGTTTTGTTTGTTAATTTGTTCACTTGTCAATTTGTTAATTGCTTACCACTTTCACAGTGCTTATCCGGTTACATTCACATCTTCATTCTAGTTATTCTAGTGGGGGGAAAAAAAAAAGAGATTGAGCTCAACCCAAGACCTTAGATTTTTGTTTTGTAGGGCAAGATACTGACCTGTAATATTTTTAAAATGCCATGTTTTATACATTTGTATATATTCTAGCAAGGCATTTTAATATTTACTGTACACAAAATTACCCAAGTACCCCACACCAGGAATTCTCAAATCTCTGCATTCTATATATTTGCATTCCAAAACATGATATACTTCATCCAGTGCATCATATACCTCCACAGAAACTGAATGAAACCAATGAACTGACATGAATTTCACTATAGCATAGAACATTGAGTTGCCAGCAAAAGAGCGTTTTTCTTGGAAAAAAAAAAAATCTTTGACCTTTAGGAGCAGTAACAACAGGATAATTCTTTAAAACAAAAGGAGAAAGCATGACAGAAAAGCAAAATTGTGCCATGGTAACGTACCAGACCAATACTGGAAAAGTCAACGTTCAACTTCTTTCTTTGTGAGGATCAAAATTCACATCTCCCAACTCCTAAAAATGTTATCTTGAGCTGCTCTGTTATTGTGGCATTATCAAGCTAGTCTGCTGAAGGCAGTTTCTTTGCAGAAAACAATTTAAGATTTATTGGACTTGAAAAACAGAGTTTTACTCAATAGCCCACTGGTTATAGCCCTTGCTGTGGAGAGAAAAGACACAGGCTCTGATCTCTGCTCCAAGGGCTTGTTGTTCTTTTAAAAAAAATTCAATAATGTTTAAGTACTGTTGTGACATGTGCTTTTAGTTTCTTCTTGTTATTACTCTTTCCTTCATGTAGTGTCAGTTTATTTGAACATAGCTGTTATTTGAACTATTTTAACAGAAAAACTGTTTTTCATGTCATTCTCAGTGTAATGGTCAATATCTGATGACTTAAAGAGTTCAGACTGAAAACCAAGATAGTTAAATTTATCCTAATTTAATTTGCACCTTCTTATGTTGTGGAATATAATACTCAGATGTGACTGAAACTTTTAGTCTTTGCAGAAACACAGATAATTATAAAACTTGAAATTGCCCTAGACATTGGCTTGAAGGACTGTAAGGAGGTGAAAATGGCACTAACATTGATGGAATTAGGTTACTGTATGGGAGAAAACTTGATCTAATTCACTCATTATTTATGAATGATTCCGGGTTTTTTAACTGCATCAGGGTTTATCATCAAAGTTACAAAAAGCCTGAAAAATGAATTTTGTTTATTGAAAGTAGCCAGAATGACTGTGAAGAAGTTTGATTGTTTCATCTAGAAGAAATTTCAGAACCACTCTACAATCTTCTATTGTCTCTGCAAGAATACTAATTATGCTGTTATAACATTTTTTAATTTTATGTTTTAAAAAACATATATTTCTTCATCGTATTTTAGCAACTGAATTTAGTTTTATCCATTTTAAAACATAATAGTAAAAAAAAAATTACATGCTTTTATCATTTATGTCTTCTTACAAATATTTTTGATTGATTTTTAGTTTGTTGGTACAAACATTTACTTATCTGAACAGTGTCATGTTATCCAGGTATTTCAGGAAATACAGAATGCCAACACGCACAAACCATGTGTGTAAGGATATTTCAAATATAACAACCTGGTAATTTATATTACATGTTTTCCTACTGAACATGGAAACCTTAAAAAGTAACAAATTCCAGTAAAGAACTTTATTTATATTTTAATTGCATGTCCAAATCAATAACATATATTCACCACTTAAACTGATATAAAAATGCCTATTGATTCTTCCACTAATGAGCTGATATATAGATTAATTTTACATCATCTTTTAGGGAACTGAAATATTGTTTAGCTTTTTTAATGCAATGAAAAACAGATTATGTATTTTAATCTTTAATTATAAACCGATGAATACACATTATCAAACAATATCCTAAATGTGTCAAACACTCAAAATTCTGCTCTAATAACTAGAAGATGATAGCACAAGTACGATGATTTTATCTTAAAAAAAAAAATCAGGAATTTATTTAGGGCTGAAAGAACTCAGAATAGTTACAGCCTGCCAAGCTAATATTACATAAATTCATCTGGTGGGCAGGATTTCATACAACTACAATGGAGAGAAAGGCCTGGATTAATTCTGTGCAAGTTTAGGTGCCTAACTCCAACATTAGATTCTAATTGCTCTTCATTAGGATTCAAATAGCAACTTCAGAAAATGATTCAGTCATGGAGGGTTAAAGTCCAATGGGATCAGCACGAGTGAGGCACAGAGACCATCTTTAAGACAGTCAGGACTGAGCCCTGAAACTAGTAGTACTCTACAAGGCCATCAGAAAATGTAAGTTCCCCTGGAGACTGATGCTTTGGAAAAGATTTCTGTGGAGTACACATTTGATAATAGAGGACAAAAACATCGTTATAGAGTCCTAATAAAATAGTCTTTGTGAAATATCACTGAAGTTTTTCAAAGTTTTCCTGTGAAGTCAGTCAAAAAAAGTGTTTCCCTACCACAGGAAAAGTGGCTCCATTCATGGGAAGAGTCTGCTCCTTGACTGTGAATGCTTTTTATTCCGTAATTAATTGATTTTCATTTCCTAGCCAATAATACATATCTATCTGGATTTTTCTTAATTGTGTACCAATTTTCAGGAAAAAGAGCTGGTACCCTTATCATTATTGTAGATATTTGATAATGAATTATTTTAGCAAATGATTGATTTTCCTTTCTAGAATATATTGGACACCTTTAGAGAAGCATAGTCCTACATATTAATTCATCAGATGGCTTGCATTATCTGTTTATATTTAATCTACTGCCTCCTCAGTTGCTTGATGTTTATCATACATGCAATTTATTATTTCCTTTTTTAACCTTCTATTTTCAATTTTACTTCCAATGATCATAAGTAAGAAAAACACAAGAATCTTAGCAAGAAGTGAGATGAAACCTGGCAGAAGCTGACAATTCATTCAGACATTTAGTAATTGTACCTTACAAAGGTGCAGACAGCTATACAACCTATCATCTTGCAGTCACATGAAAATAATCCACTTCCTCAGAAAAGGCTTCACAAAGCAGGACAGAGAGGTGAGGAGAACTATTCTTGTAATCCCCTTTAGCTTTAAGATCCGTAGATGAAGACTATTGTTCAGAAACAACACATTTATATGAGCAGCTATACGGGCATAAGCAGCAGAGTTCTGGCAGCTGGGGCTGCAGGGGTGCCCAGTATGGGGACAGGCCATGAGCTGCCCTGTGTCACTCACAGTCGCGTCCAGCCATCCCTGAAACATATTTGAGCACCCTGTCACCTGCCCAAACTTCTGCCAGTCAGGAGAGCATATGAGACTTCCTCTCAAACATATTGGAGAGTGAGCAGCAGCCAGTGGGAGGAGAAATGAAATGAAGGAGACACAAAAAAAGTAATGGAGGAGGCATGTAGAAGAGGACATTGTTGGAGACATGGCTGGAGACGTGCTCTTGGAAGGAGGCACTCTGTGCCAGAGGAGGGACACCTCTGAGGCACTGCGGCTGGTGGAGGACCCACACTGGGAAAGGGACACCCTGAGGGACTGAGGTCCATGGGCGACCCACGCTGGAACAGAGGAATATCAGTAAGAAGCATGGAGCAGACCAAAACTATTGGGCACGTGACCCCAGCTCCTTATGCTGCCCATCATCTCACCAAAGGACTTGTGAGGGACTGAGTTTAACGCATGGTGAAAACAAGGGAAGTTAAGACTAGGAGGTGGGTAGAAGTGATGCCTGATTGAAGTTAAGCCTCAGGAACGTGGAGGAAAGGTGTTTCCCTACGTGTTTGTTTGATTGATTATGTTTTCTTTTTCTCAGTACCCAAATCAGTCATCAAAAGTTGTTAACTGTTAAAAGTCATCAAAGTGTTAACTGGCAATAAAATAAATTACATAAAATGCCCCGAATTGAGATTGTTTTGTCCATGCAACAGCATCCAATCCAAAGAGGCCACCTACAAATGACCTACACTTAATAAAAATCATATCTATTGGTAATTATTGTGTTAGGAGACCAGCATCCTGAGTTGCTGTATGCAGGAGGCACAACATCTTCAGGATCTGTACTTTACAGGATTATATTCCTATTTAAGGGAAATATGCCTGTTTAAGAAAGGGGAATATTTTATTATCATGCACGCATAAACTGAATACTAGTTGTATTCATTAAGGAGATGAGATACTTCATGTTTTTCTGGATTGGAATAAATAAAAGTTTAAATGAATGAAAGTTTCATTTCAGCAAGAATTTAGGAAACAAAATGTATTTAATATGATATTAGTTAATAGTCTACTTTTATATAGTATTTTTCCTAGTGGTTTACAAAGAAGGTCATTATATTTATCCAATTAACAAGCAGGATAAATGAGAGAAAAGGAGCAGCAAAGATTTACTGAACATCAGTTACCCAATAATGGAACTGATAACAGAATATAAATATCTTCTGGTACTATTTATCAGCCCATCAATTAAACTACTAGTTTTATTTATCATTATTATATTAACAAGAGGTAAAGTTTCCCCAAATAGTCAAAGTCTCCCCAAAATATATACGGTCTTGGAAAACAAAGTACATGGAAAGGAGAAGCAGGAGGAAATAATAACTTTTTTCTTTCACCGAAAAATTTATGCTAAATGGACAATATTGAAATTAAAAATCAAGCACTGAAAAAAATTCTACTAGAACAGAGGTATCCACTGTAACCTTAATTCAGTCCCCTTGTACATATGCATTATGATGTGTTATCTAATAACCGCTACTCTCCTTAGGATCCCTCTCTCCTTAAGGTCACTGTATATTTCACACATCTGCTCAATATTTCGCATTCTCCTCATTGTCCAATGCTTGTCTGCCTCCTTTACTTGCTCCGTAAGACTGAAAGCCTGCTCTGGAGAAGGAATTCTTAATTTCCCCATGAGCATTTCTACAGTACATATCACTACAGTCTGTTATTGCTTCATAAACATTAATAAACTAAATTTTATCTGTGGGTTCTGTCACAATTTTAGAGACAGAGGACTGAGACAGAGAGGAATTGAGATTTAAAAAAAAAAGAAAAAAAACCCTCTGGTTGGAATATCTATGACCTCATTTTTCATAATATTAGTGTTAATGGATCTTCATATATTCATAGCACAGCAAATCAACTTAAATTACATCTGTGAACATTCTGTATTTCTGTAACTGAGGTGCAACATATTCAGGCTATTATGAACACACACCTTTAAAAAGTGCAGTTGAAGTGATTTATAAAATAAGTGAAACTGAATGTCACAGGCATAGACAGCATCCGGTTCCCAAATCAGCATTCAGATCCTGTGAATGTAACACATTCCTTCAAGTATTTCAGCTTTCGAAATAAATGAAGCATGACCCTGTATAGGTACCAGTCTCCCCTGTTCTGTTGTAACTGTCCTCTCCTGTCGTGTGTGTGTCTTTCCTTTCTGGTCTTGCCTTCCTTCACCCTCTGTCTCCTTGTTCATCTACTCCCTGTGGACTATTTCTTAGGTAATCTTAGCCTCTCAAAATTTCTTGCTTTTAATCATATCTGATGTCTTCTTCTGCTTGTTCCTTCTCCACCTCCTTTACTTTCCCATAACAAAATCTAGTTTTGGTGCCAGACTCTAAACTGCTTTATTGAGAAAATAGAAGAGAAGGAACCTTTCCATTCGGTTCAACACAGCTATCAGCAGTAGAGGGAAGCTTAGGCACAAAAGTCCTGCCCCTTGCTGAGGCCTTGGCAGGTAAGAATCCCATCCTAAGACATGCCATTTGAAATTTTTTAAAGGCTGACACTATGGAAAAAGTTGGGTAGACCTGCACATGGTGCATAAGGCACACTCCTGATATATATCCTTTCACCAGTTTTTACCCACTCCACATAAGTATGATCATCCTTGAGTTTTCAAAAGAGAAGGTCATCATAATTGGCTGTTGTGGGTGAAGCAATATTTTCCTTTACTAGCTTTGCTCTTGAGAAAAAAAGAACAAATTTAACTCAATCTTTAGAAAGTCAGATTTCTTACCTGAGACGGAAAATTTCACTGTTAAGTTTGACAGTGTTACAAGCAACTGGAAAGAAGGTCTTATGTATCAGGCCTACCTACATAACTCTAGGTAAACATTAAATATATGTATGTTATAAAATACGTTACTGTATATAAGAAACTTGTTTTGTATAATGTGTTTTTTCTTCTTTTTTTCAAATTTTTTCAAAATCTAGGCAAAAACCAGGTATACCTGATTTATTTGAATGCTATAGCTAAAGAAACATCTTTTGCTTTGTTTTGTTTTGTTAAGCTTTCATGCAGATGTGCTGAAGGAAGGCAATATTGCTATTGGCTTCCTGATTTTGGAGTATTTACTAGTATTCTGTCCAGACCAAATTTACTCCAGGCTTGAGGCAGTAAAGGAGATAAGCACTGCAAATGGGATTTAGATGGTGTTTGTGTGCCTGATTCCAATTCTAACAATCCCTGGTGAGCTGCAGTCCACACCTGGAGAAGGCTAAAATGCAAGGATGACTTTACTCTTTCACTTTATTGTTTTCCTGGGCCGTACCTTGTCCTGTAGGCTTGGGCTTAGCTGATCATAAAAGTGAGGTATAACAAGAAGTAGGGAAGTTTCCAGGACGTTTTTTTCTTTGCTGAAGTGCTGAGTAACACTGGGTAATACCGACATTAACAGCCTAGTGAAAACAAAAGGCCTGTGGTTCAAATGAATTATCCACATTTTCAGAAAGCCATATATACGTACATACGTATACACATGCATATAAGCAATTGCAGTTAAAAAATATGAAGCCAGGATTTTACCAAACATGGCAGGTATGCCCATGAAGAAAGCATAATAAGACTACTGATTAATGTGTATATGTATGTCAAACAAATTATACAGTCAATTAGCAAATTGAAGAGTGTGTTAGAATGTAATTATGTAAAAAGGAAGTTAGTCAAATTCAGTTTCTAGCACCTGGACAGTTACTATAGCTCTTGGCTACATTTTGACTGGTAATATGCAGTGTTATTCCATTTTGTTAATTGACACACTATCTACTGACAAGAAACCTGAGTGACAATTCTTACACAGTGTCTGTTCTTACATAGTGTCTTTCACGGTTCATTAAAGAAATGAAGGATTTATATTGACAGGAGGGGTAGACCTTGGTGGAAAAAAGAACAATCATTCAAAAATCAACAGAAACCGTAACTGCTGATGTCTTGACAGTGTAGCATAACTTGAATTTAAGACTGACTGGGAGCCAGAAGCTAAAATGTCCTCTACTGATGTCCCCAAGGAGTTGTAGATGCCAACTTCATGTAGCATCTGCAGCTGCACTGTGGACTCTGGCTCTTGAAGTACTCAGCGGTTCCTGGAAGTATGCAGCCCTGCAGATTCCTCTCCACAGGGACTATGAGCTTTATTCAGCCTCAGAGATCTGCTTCCTTTCTGCAAATGGCTTCCTTCACAATCCTTGTGATATGAAGGTATATTGTCAGTACATCAAGTAATTCGGATTCAATAGAGAGGCAAGTCTATTACCTATATTCTCCATCAGTGATGAAAGATAAAAACCTTTTCCTCTTCTCTTGAGGAGAAGAGAACTCTTCCAGAATGTGTTTAGAAATCTAATGAAGAGGTTTTGTCTACTTAGTCTAGCCTTGCATCTATCTGACCTTTCCTTCAAGGGTTTAAGCTCATGATGGTTTAAGCCTCATGACATTTAGATTAGTACTGAACTATATTCCATGATCTGTGTGTTTATCATTTACCTCGGTTTGTCATTGATGGGATTCAAAGTAGGAATTGATAATGCTTGCAACTACCTATAGCTTCCATGGGTTCTCCACCAGTTAATTAATAATTAAATACCCAATTTCAGATAAGGACTTTTATGGTCATAGGGCCAGATATCATCCCTAGAGTTTTGTCTTTCAATTTCAGACTTCTGCTGAAGAAGTTGACACAAATTTCTTGTCAATTTGGATTTTCTAGATTAAGAACTCTTTTTAGTAAGAATACCCATTTTCAAAGATGCTCTAACAGTAACACAAAGCTTTCAGTAATAAAAAATAAAAATAATAAAAAGCTAAAAGAGTGAAAAAAAAAGAAATAATTGATGACGTTTTGCAAGGATTTTGGGGTGGACTTGGATCCTGATGTTTACACATCATCACAGCAGAATTTATGGTACAAATTATCCCTAGACAACTCTTACTGGGAGAATAGTGGATTCTTATTGAATTGTCAGTATAGAATGAGAGTACTCACTGAGATGGAATTCAAAAATTGCACCTCTCCATTCCATTTGTACCAGGTTTCACCAAGTGTCTTCCTTGAAATCTGGACTTAACAATACGGTTAAAGTCAGTTTTAAATGTGTAACAAAGGAAAAGTACCTCTACAAATGCAGTCATAGGACACTGATAGGAAATGTCAATAATGCCATGAGTTAGCTCATTTTTGCAAGCAGTGTCAAATATTCAGCTGAAATTAGACTCATAAAAATGTGTTTAAAGGAAAAGGGGTGGGAAAGAAAAGCTGAAGTACTAGGATCAGCTTCCATTTAGAAAGCACAGTGCTATGGGGAAAGTAAAGCAGGAAAGCCAATACTTTTTGATTAGTGATAAAATGGATAGGGTCATGTAAAGAAAGTTAAGGCTTGTGTTTATTTAGACTTGTGCCAATTGGTTAAATGCAGAGTGTCTTTTTAATAGATTTCACACTGCCTTTAGCTAATTTGAATTATATTAAAGCAATCAGCTCTTTACTGGGACATACAAGCAATAAAGTCAACAAGAGTTCCACAGAGGCATTTATTTCCACTGACTTGAGAAGCTTGCTTCAGGAAAACACAGTTCTTTAAAGGTTTTTGTGATTTTCTATATCCAGAGTTTTGTTTCTACAGAAATTATTGTATTTCTAATATACTCCTTCTAAAATATAGCTTATATCAACTCTAAATTTGCATATTCAAATGAATGTTATCAGTATCAATTTTAGCATTGTGTACAATTGCTTATACAAAACTTTAAAAAATTCCTTCCAGATAAAACATTGCTTTCATGGAAGCTATATTTTTTGAAGTACCTTTCAGTGATCTTGGGCAATCAAGAGCCTGACTTTATTCTTTTTCTATAAGAATGCCAGTGCAGAAAGTAGTTTATTGCCATACTTCTGCACTGCTTCAGTAGTGAGTTAAAAAGAGAAGTTGCATTCCTGGAAATAGTAATGCCATACACTACAGTAGACGAGGCTTTCTTGGGAAGACTATTACATTTAATCCTTTTTCACTTGCAGCCTCTGACAAGAATAAAGATCCAGGTGAGATAAAAGAAACCATCAAAAAGAGATTTTCGTTTTAGCCTGAGCGATCTCTAATCAGTAAGCGAAGATGGATCATGCCACTGTCCTCTAGACCAGTGTGGCATTCAGTGAAAAAATTGTTAGCAATTACAGATAAAATTCTTGAAACAGATGTGTCTCTAGAAGATCTTTATATGTTAGCAGATCTTTCACTTTGCCTTGATCATTGAAAACTGCCATTAATATTATTTGGTAGTTCAGAAGTTTATTTTGGCAACAACTGTAACAGAAACAAAGGTAGGCTACTCAAGGTCTTTTCATTACTGTTGAACTGCATCTATAAACTAAAATAAATACAGATTATAATTTGAATTAGAAAGCGGAGGAATTTCTTCCAGATCTTTTAACAATGTGGTCAGGAACCAAATGAACACAATGGAACACTTCTTTGGTGATTCATAACAGTGGTAAGAAAATGAAAGCATGTTTAGTTATGCATAAAGAACAGAGATGGAATATTGCCAAAGGCACTGCTGCAGTGAACATGGAAGGAAGAAGGATGAGAAGCTGACAGTAAAAAAATAGTGAATGAACAAATGGCATCAACAGATACACTGGCTGGTGACCCACAGACATCACAGCAAGAGAAAAAAATATATATATATTTATTTAATGGGGACTTCCATGATAAGTAACATTACTGCATTACCACGTAGGTAATCACTGAAGTGATCTAAACCATAGCTGTAAGTCAAAATGAAATCTTGGAATCTTTAATTTAATTTGATTTCACTAAGATTTCACCCCAGGAATTTACAGTGGCTCTTTCAGCCCTACCAATGGTTATTGTATTACTTACGCAAGAAACAAAACTATTTTTTCATAAGGAATGCCAAGTTTTGAGTGTTCCAAGTCTCTTTGAGAAAGGTAGCTCAAGTCATAGTATTCATTCAAACATTGTGAAGTCATTTCTCATTGGCTTAAACATTAGTGACTCAAATATCCTAAGCAATGGTGTACTATGGCTACTTGGCACAATACAGTGCTCTGAAGATAAGCCTCACTAGTGTCTCTGCATGACACTGCAGCGCGTTATATGTGCATCTGAATTTACCCCTTAAGAATTTCCAAACTTCACTCAGATTCACAGCATCATGATACTTCAGGTTCAAAGGGGCACCAGGAGGTCTCTAGTCCAATCTCTGGTCCAAAGCACTGTCAGCTATGAGATCAGACGAGGTTTCTCAGGTTGCTCGAGTCAGATCTTGAAAACCTCCAAGGATGGAAAGTGCACAACATCTTTAGGCAACTTGTGCCTCTAGTTGGAGCTATAGAGGCACAACAGATGAGAAAGTCAGATCATATGCTGATCTCCAATATCAGCTGAAATAAACCACTCTATGTACAAAACTGTAGACTTTTTGGTACGTTATTAGCTCACTTCCCAGTATATTTATTGTAAAGGCAAAAGGAAAAAGAAGCTGATTGCAGAAAAAAAGGCTGAAGAAACATTTTATCTAAGATTTATTTTATAAAGTAAGAAAGCATGACTCATCAAAATACTGCTCCATATTTTGTGGTTTGGATTGTTTAACAGTTTTGACTCAGGACAAGACTGTGAAAAGTATGATACTTAGGCAGCTTAAATTCAGAGAACATTTTGCATCAATTGCATCACATGAAAAGTAGAAGCAAACTGAAAATTCACTATATATGGGGTATATTCATCTTTCAGGTTATTTTAAAACACCCTCATTTAAAGCCACATTTTTTGTTTCACTTCTTATAAACTTCCATCTTAAAATTTACACAATTTTGATGCTTGAACTTGAGACTCAATTTCTGAAATATTTTTATTTGACCATCATAAACTAAGTGATATGAAAGTAATGATTATCTCATGGTTTGTGTTTTATTAATATTGTATGAAAATAATATAATATATATTGGTTATAGCATGTTAGATGATTTAGAGTGAAAGATACAGTTTTGAATATATTGAACTAGAGCAGCTATATACTTTCTTGTAAAAGGACTGGTCAGAAGGAGAACTTCATTTTTACTGTATTGCTTTTCTGTCTGGAGGGAATTCTATATCTGCTATATATATTTTAGAAAACTCTGCTGTTTACTAAATTTATGGGCTAAAGAGAGTAGTACTACCTGCATATCCAGATTTATTGTCATCAGAGCTTTACACCATCCAAGGCAAGGAAAATATATGGTTTCTATGCATTAGCAATGCAATGTATGTAGTAAAAATACTTCAATATAAATTAGTAAATGAAGCTTCCTAATTTATAGACAATATACTGTCACACTTCTTTCTTTTTCTTTCAAGACACTATAATTAACATGATCTTCATGACAGGTGTTGGTCACCTATCATGCACTGGTATTAATTGTTATCGTTAATTGTATTTACAAAGAATAGTGACACTACCCTTTGTTCAAAGAATACAAGTAAAATCACGGTGCAAGCCCATTTCTGGAAAGGCAGCAATAGGCGCAAATAAATATGTGGTTCAAATATTACTTAACCACAAGCATATCCCAGCTTTATTGCGTCAGACCACATGGGCATACCACCTGTTTTACATAGATGATCTCTAGCTGAGCAGGTTATGATTGTAGTGTCCTCAGTAGCAGTGTCTGGGTGCTGTCTTGACTTTGAAGTCTGAGTTTGCAGTCTAGCTGAATCCACACTACAGGCTTCAAGGCTTCTTTGACATGTACCAATTGCACCCACACTGTGCATAGGCAGGTATACACTTGGCCACGCTAGTAGTCTCACAAGCTAGTGTTCTCCATTACTGAAAATTGCTTCCCTTGCATCCATAGAAACATATAATGTAGCTTCCTCAGACAAAAAGTTTGGAGGGTGTCTTGTGCCAAGGATCTCTGCAGCTCAGCATTTTAACTGCCAACTATTCCTGATCCTGCCTTAGAAGAGTTTTCTGTTGACTGAACAGCATTCAAAGGTGTTTTGAGGACTGGGGGTAGATATTTTTCACAAAGGTCTGATTAAGGATTTTTCCACACCCTCAGCGTGGGTGAGAGTTTGGGGAAAGGAGTATAACATGGAAAGATGTCTCAAGGAAAGTGGGGTTATGTTTGCAACCTCACCAAAGATTTGTAATGTCAGCAGACCCCATTGCATTCCTGATGCAGCTCGTGTTTACAGGATTCTATGATGTATTATAATCAGAACTTGCATTTTGTTAGTCTGAAATTTTGCCTTAACACTTCGTTCAGCTGGCAGTAATTTTGCAGTAGGGTGTGGCCATGTGTAAGAGCTGGCTCTGGATGCCAGGACAGAACCTTGGGCCACAGGTACTCTGCTATTTCATTATCAGGTCAATGGCTTTTCATGTCATAACATGCTCTGTTTTTAGATAGAACTTCAGTTTGTCAAGCTTGTCACTGCTACTGACACACAGTGCATGATTTTTACCTAATGACTAGCTCAAAATTCCTGTCCCCCTGATCAAAGGCAATATGTCCTCATCCTTAGGATCCCTTTCCTCACTCAGCTCCATCAACAGAAGCCCTTACACTAATACATGGTTCTTTATTGCTCATTAGATTTATGCTTAACCAAATAGTCTTGCAGGGTCTAATCTTAAGATATTGGAATGATAATCTGAATTTATTTGTTCTGCTCTACATCCAGAGATACTTATTGAGTCATTTCAGGATAAATAAGAGTTTGACTTGAATATTACTCACAGAAAAGGCCTATATCATTTTAAAGAAAATTTACCTACCATATTCTATTTAATTATCAGATGAAGTAATTTACATATTTTAGGAAACACCATCATTTGCCTATTGATATATAGGCCAATTCTGCCCTCAGATTCTGTTCCTGAAGCAGTTTATGGGGTTTACATGTTCAGAGTGATCACCATGAGGACAGAAGCTATCCTTTTGACCTTTAATTAGTTTATAATTTACTGTTCATTTTACAGGAGAAAAGATTTGGTATCCAGATATGTGCAAGATGCAGAGGAGGATATATATTTCTAAATATATAATGCTTCAATAATAAATTTGGACTAAACCAGGTTCAATATGAGACTGGACCAGAAGCCAGTTCTCCTAGGCATTGCCTAGGAGAGAAAACCAGAGTCGTTGCATAGCTTTGCTTCACATTTTCCTTGAGAGGATTTGATTTGTGCTTGCTCTGTATCAAGTGTATACCCTGCTTTTTTGCATTGCCTTAGCTGCTCCTTTGCACTGGAGGAAGGTGGTTTCACTACTTTCTTTGCTATTCGTGCTGTTTACCTTTGTTTATTCATGCTGTTAAGTGAACAATGATATCAATGGCCCATCTTACCCAAGAAAATGAATATGCCATGTTATGAGATTGTTAGTAAGAACGGTAGATATCATCAATATAAATCTTAAATTATCCCTGGAAAAATGTTCAAACTGATATTACACAACAATTCTAATCTAATCTCCCTTTTGAAAAGGGGGGGGGGGGATAGAATTTAGCCCATATGAGAGAAATGTAGGAAATATGTAGTAATGATGGGTTCTACTGAATGCTAATTTAGGAAAATTTTATATGGCCAAAACCAATCCCAACCCAGATACCAATTAAATTAAGTGTAAGCATAAGCATATCTAAATGTTAATGAAAAGTTTTACATGTATATTTGGGGAAAAGAAAAAAAAATCATAAATATTCCTATAGGAGTCAAAAATGAAAAAATGAGAAAAAGATTGGATATCGTACTAGTACTAACAGTAAATCTATGCAATTAACAAATGGTAAGGGAGACGATCAGCCCTCTGAAGAGCAGTGTGTACAAATTGGATTTTTTGAAACACCTGATGAAGTTCCACATCAGAGATTAATGTCTAAGGCAAACAGTCACAGGAGACAGGAAAAGCTGGCCAGCTGATTGAAGACAAAACAAAACAATTGTCTGGGGGGCAGATAAGAAAATGTACCAATAAACACAAGCTTTTTATCCTAGAAACAGCAAAGTGTGCATGCCCTTATAAATAAGGGCAACAGAAACTGCTGCCGGATCTTTGGCTTTCTGTTATCGATCCCAGGATTCCTTAGGCCCTATATGCATTCTTTCTGTGTAGTAGTGTATTTGATTTGAAAGAGCATATTAATTTTCATGAACAAAATCTTTTCCTAATCTTTCCTTATGTTTACATCTAAAACTACATTTTAGCTGGCAATCTCAGCTCTCCCTTTATCTCTTCCCTCAGTGGGACCGCATCATTCTGGACAGCCAACTGTGGAAAGTATTTCCTTTCTTTAATAAATACTGAGTTAACAATAGACTAACCGATCTTCTTGGACATCTGTTCCCAGTTCATTTGCTCAGTTTAATTTAAACTCCTAAGACTCTACAGGGATTTGTAACATGTCACGTGTCATATAGCATACAATACAGAAACTGCATCTGCATGCTGAGAACCTTAAGATCCTTGTCACATCACCAGCTTTCTACAGAATCCATTTGACATATTTGGACATTACACTTGACACTGGTGGAGAGGTTATTATTAATATTAATATAATATTAATAATTATTATAATTGTTAATAAGAATAGCAAAAAGGTTTGTTGGAGTTGCCTCTCAGAACCTGTTGTTCCCCACTCACCTTTTACCACCATCACAAGAGAGGAAATAAACAAGAAATATTTCCATCAGACCCAGAATAGAGGGATTTATAGAGCAATTTATAGAGGAATTCTATTTATGCTGCCATGTAATAGATTGGTTTCAAAAGCAACAATCCCCAATTTATTCCGCAGCAAATTATATTACAAAATACGCCTCTGGATTCTTACACTGCTGGGTCCTGCTGGAAATACTTATGGATAAAAAAAATAAGTGTTGATTATTTTTGTAATTATTTCTCCAGCAGTTGGGTCTTTGGGCTATGTTCTCTATGCTATCCTGGCACTGTTCATTGAGTCTATAGCACCCTGCTTCAGATCTTTGTATCCTGCAGGATTTAGTGCTCAGCTCCTTGTCACTGAAGCCCTAGGTGCTGTTTGTCCATTTGTTCATTTTCGTTCACTTGTTCTTTCTTTCTTCTTTTCTGTCTGTTTGTCTGTCTATACTTTTAAGCTCCCTCAATTCCATATCTGTTCATCTGAATGAAGGCCCGCCTTTATTTCATCAGTGAAAAGTCCAGGCACTGTAATTCTGACAATGATCAAGAATATAACTTGCTGAGACAGACAATTTCCGGAAGGAGAAAGATGTTGGGCACATTCCCCAAGAAGAACTTGATGAACTTTATTGCAGAATATAAACATTAGAAATATATGTTTGTCAAATAATTGTGAGATTTCAGATTCTGATTCTGAAAGTAGAATGAAATTTGCAGTAAATTCAGTGGTTATGGAACTGTCTCCTTGAGGATCATTCAGAAAGAATGAGCTAAAACAAATTTAGAATGACTAATTGCAAGAAAGCATTGATGAAAAGGGAATGTTTCACACGCATCTTTATTAAAGTTATTGTTTCTTAAAATTTTGAGGCACTGTGAAGAAATCAAAGACGTAGGTTTTTTAAAAGCATTTACAAGAAACACAAAAGCAAGTGCATATTATGTAAACACTGGAAAGCCTAACGTATGGAATAATATAAAGAGAGAAGAGATTAAAGCAATGAAGCAAAAACCATCAATATGTTCAAAAGACAAGTAGATAAGCCCAAAACAAGAGAAGACAGAGCTATCTGGGGGAAATGAGGCAATTGAGGAAAGCCAATAGGGATCCAAAGGATATTTTTTGCTTCTACAACTTTATATCTCCCAAATCTCTGGCAATGCAGTGAGTACTTTTTAGGAGTGAGTGTTTTTTTAATGGGTAGCAGTTCTGTGTACTTCTACTGATTTTGTATAGTTTGTTCTGTTTTGGGTCAATGCCCATCAGTACAGTCTCCTTATTTTCTTGTGCACTTCCATTTACATGTGTCTTTATCAATATATTGACTTTCTCTGATATTTAAGTAATTAGGCTATCTATTTGCTTTATATTTGTACAATATACAGTACCTGGTCCAAGGCAGTGTAGTAATGACAATAACAATAATGCAAAACAAAATTTAGGCAGTGAAGTTCCTTCAACTACCTGCATTAGATTTATGTAACAGGAAACACATTAAATTTTACATAATGACTTCTGACAGATATAATATATTCTGGGAGATAACATTAACAAACAAGATGGATTTGTTTTTGTTTTCTTGATATGTAGATGCATGTGAAAAGGGATATGCATTATTTTCAAGAAGAATGTGAAACAACTATTTCCAAGTAATGAGAGTTTGAAAGACAATTCTGTTTTAAATGCCTATATAAATGATTCACATTCAGAAGAGCTCAGAATAAACACCAGCTCTTAGATGAACTAATTTATGCAGGAAGTGGGCTGGAAAACTATCCCCATTGTTCTCTTGAATATTACACCAATAATTTAATTAAGACCTAAAATCATGTTTATTAATTCATTTATTCTGCCAGTAACCAGGATGATTGAATAGCTTCTTCAGTTCATAGGCTGAAAGCAGTGTGAGATTATGTACTGAATCCAGCCAGTGATCAAGAATCAACAAGACAAGCTGCTGATATTCTATTATCTATGCCTGCTTCTGGATGCAGCTAGAGCCAAGAATAAGTGAGATTCTGCTCTCTCCCTAGGGAACTTTCTCTAAGAAAGGGAGGAATAAAAACAGAATACCTGTTTCCAAATATTTACCACAGTCTCTACACTATTATTCTTCAAGCTATCCTCATGATTTAAATATCCCTGGTCCTTTTCAAAATATCTAGATTTTGATACGATTTCTAAAGGGAGAATCATGACATATTTGGCCACATATTTTACAAGGTTATGAATAAATATTTATATTAATAAAGATAACAGAGACCTTTAAACATATCAAAAGAGGTCAGTTTAATGGGCAAAAGTCAACATACAGTTGACGTACAGAGTCCACATAGAGCAAAGAGAAATATTTATTTTTTAGATAGTGTAATTCCAAGAGAAAAAAAAGGAAGATGGGGAATAGTCGGAAGAGTCTAAGAGGATGAACTATGATGATATCAAACACAGAAAACTGAAATATAAGTTATATCAAAAAGGAACATTTTTACAAATCATGGCCCCTTAAACCCTTTTATGATGGTCTTCTTAAATTGTATTTTTAATTTTTAATGCAGAATTCAGCAACAAATCTAAAGACAAGCATTCTTTGCCTGGTGGAGGATTTTCACTAGTGGAGTCTTTGTAGACATTATTTCACTTCTGTTTCCTGTATAGGTGTCCTCAGATAGTTTTCTTTTCTGGGCAAGAAATTTTCTTTCCTTAAATGTCTCTTCCCCTAGGGAAAGGGTTACTGCTTTTGTTTAGCAAGCTATAAGGACAAACTATAGTGACTCCCAAGGCTACACTACATTGTGCATTAGAAAATAACCTCACAGCCAACAATTCCAAAGAGTTTATCCCTACCATACAGACAAATAACCTCCTTGCACATAAGTGCCAGTACATGATGTCTAATTAAAAAAGGTAATAAATATGTGGCTGCAAAAGTTTTTTTTCCATTTCCAAAGAGGAGGGAGAGATGTAGGTTCACAAACAGTTGTCTATTCACAGTTCTGAAAACAATATTAGATCCCAGAGTATTGCTTCGTTAACAAAAAAAATGCAAAAAGTTTCTTAGTATTTTATCATCTCACTTCAATATTCTTACATTGCATTTTATAAAATACACCCTTGTAAATACAAGCCTTGTAGGGCATTTTAAGGTCCTGACCTATTACACAATGTTTCCTCATTTTAGTACGGTTTAGTTTTCCACTTTTTCTTGCTTTTGCCTCATTTGCTTGACCTTATCTCTCTAAGAGTAATGGTACTATCGTAATTCAACTGCAGTCGTTTGAAGTGAAAAACTGCTCATCATTAATCTTATAGTGACAGGCCTTATTGTAATTAAACTCCAAAGATACGCAGCTCCTTATTAAGAGAGATTCTTTTATTTCTCAGCTCACAACTCAAATTTATCTGTTCTCAGAGGCTTTGCCATTTTGGGGTGGCAAGTTGTACCTTATTTTATCTGAGTGTTTTGAATGTGCTGACTTTTGATTTCATGTTTGCATTTCTGTTAAACTAAGTCATAAAAGAAAAAGCCTTATAGATAAGTAAACACAAAAAATATAAGCTGATGCATTATATTTGCAAACATTTAATGAAATGAATAGCTACAGAGTTGTTTTTTATTAATGAGATTTTAGAGATATGTTCTAATAACTGTCACACCAATTATATTTAGACCACCCTTGACATTGATATATTATTGCTGATAAGAAGAAGGTGTTTTTGTGTAGCAGTGAACTTCTAAAAGAAAGGTAATAAACAGATAATTAAGTGTGGGGCATAGAATTTTTAAGCACTCTGCAATGCAATCCATGAGCAACAGAACTCCACATTAGAAAGAAAAGGTGGTTATTAGATTCCACAACGCCAAGAGACAAGTAAAAAGTACAATAGTCTCACTTTTGAAGTTATCAGAATCTGTATAGTACTTTATTTTGAAATTACCTTGTTTATTTTAAAAATCAGTCACAGAGTATATCTTCATCCTTTTTTTTTTTCCTTGTGTAGGCAGGTAACATGGAAAAGGGGCTCCTCAGACTAATGTTTCTTTGTTTTTCCTTGCTAGTTTCTTTCATCTTTGTGAAAATAACGTGAAGAGAAAGGTCATCAACATAGACGATCAAGAACCATATAACTATTAATTCTTTCTGATAAAGACAAAATATCCTATAATATTTTACACATGGGTTGCTCATTGCCAGGGACCTGCTGTCCCCCTCCCCAGGACTCCCTGCCCTAACCGCCCCAGGCCCCCCCGCCCAGCCCCGGCCCCATCTCAGCCCTGCCGGGGGACGCCACAGCGGTGCCAGCTCCAGCCTCGCCACGGCCCTGCCCCTGCCCAGACATGGGACCCCCCCCGACCTTCAACCCAGCCCCAGCCCTGCGGTGGTTCCTGATGCCCCCCAGGGCTGGGGCTGCCCCAGCTCCCCCGGGGCCCTGCTCCCTCGGGGTGGGGGAAGAGGCCCTGGCGGCCGGGCCAAACCTTAATCCTGAACTCCACTTCCAACATTTTTACTTCCTACCAATAATGAAATTCAGGCTTTTATAGTACAGTACAGTTCAACAATGTCTTTTCATTGGCAAATGATTCACATGCCCTATCAACACACTCTAAACCTACCATAGGCCTGTAAATAGGATTAGCATTAATGGAAGTAAAATCTTTTATGATATTTTGCACCACTTTGACCTCAACTGGAAAAGGCTCCTAATAGCAGAGACTGTTAAAATGACATTCTATATAAATATACCTCGTGTAAGGCTGAGGGGAGGTAGTCTTATTCTCTGTAAACAAGAGGTGGAGGTAAACAAAAATAAGGAAAAAGAACTTCTTATAAACCGCTTATGTGTCATTAAAGCAGCTGAATATAGACTTGCCATGGATATATCAAGACTGCAAATTAAAAGATTTTAGACAGAGATATGAGACTCTAGAATATTTTTCCAATAGTTTTCCAATGGGAATAGTGTGGTCAAGATGTTCATGGAACTGTTTGGTCAACCAGCTCAGGACAACAAGACAGAAGTTTTTATATTTTCTTTCCATGTTTAGAAGTGCTGACTATGCCCAGCAGCTAACAGTGCCTGGGTTACTTCATTAGGAACGACATATGATTTGCGGACTTCATATGCCTCCCAGAAAAGATGAATTTAGGATGAAAACATGAACTTAGGCTTTGAGGTTATGGTGTTGGATCTAGAGGTCTAAATCCTTCTTATGTTCCAATTTAGGCATCTAAATCTTCTGTGAAAATGCATACAAAGCACTGCAGAAGCAGTAAGTACATTTCATGATTAAATATTCAATAGGTATTCTCTACTTGGCCTTTTCTCCATCAGTGTTAGGTTACTTTCAGATCCCAAACTTGGGGTTTTCAGACACTGACTTTTAAACCATTTCTGGATGACTTCTGCACTTCCATATTTCCTCTGAAAGAGAAATACATGTAGGCAATAGTTTCTTATAAATTCTACTAATGCGTTAATGTTAGCCTCAGTTTGCCTTCCCCAGAAAGCATTTAAATTAATCCAAATCCAGATATTTGTTGTTGTACTGTCAGTATGGACCAAGCCTGAACACTTCCAACCATCCTAGGAAAAGAGTAAGTCTCTAAAAATTCAGAGATAAGCCCGACTGAAAATTCTCAGGCAGATCTGTAGAATAGGGTTGTCATGTCCCCATGCATACCACACCTCCAACGCTATTATTATGTCTGCTCTTCCCAGATCTATATTTACTAACTCAGCATTGCGATACTGTGCTAAATAGCCTTCTACCAGAATGGATGTGTGTTGAGGGACCTGAGAGCAATCAAAGACTAGACAATTAAAACTCCTTAGCAAGGGAAAAACTGAAGACAGATCAAAGTTGTCACCTACACTGATCCACATAGCCAGGCTTGGGTATATTAATATGGGCTCCCCTGGCAGCAGATTCAGGATCTAATGTATTGACTATGGCTTGTCTGAGCTCAGGAAAGAAATGGGTTTAGAAGTCCATCTCATCTAACTTTAACTGTTTACAGTGTCTGATCTAGTCACAAGTGGGCTACCTTTACAATCAATAGAAACAGTCATTTTTAGTTCCCAGTTGAACTCACCAGTGCTAAAGAAGGCATGATACAAACTTTGCCCTAGTCTCCATTGACTGTAGTGACTAGTTGAATACCAATTTGATTAACTTTAAGTATTCTCTCCTGTCCCCTGGCAGTGTCTATTGCTCTTTGTTGACTGCATAAGAAACTTCTGCTCCTAATGTAAGTGTTTTGATTTGTGCCAAAGTTAAATAATTAAAGTAACCACATGGTGACCAGAAAAGATGAGTAACTGTGATAGTTTCTTGGACATGAATCTCAATGGAATAACAAACTTCAGGATGTTAAGAAAGGAAATTGCTTTCAGCTACAGGGGATTCTTACAAAACTAACTTTACCTAGATTTACTAGTCTCTGTAATCAATGGAGTGAATTATGTTCTTCTGAGGAGCATTTAGGAGAAGGGGGCTAATGGACATGTTCTCAGTCACTCCTCTTGATAGCTTAGTTTCATTCTCAAGAAGCTACTTGCCCTTAAGTCCGTGCACTTAAACCAATATTCAGTAAATAAACCAAATTAAAAATACTGGCTTCCACTGAACTGTTCCGACTGCATCTTTTAAAGGATTTTCTCTTTCTCTTTTCTTTGGTGATTTTCTCATTTCTGTAATACAACTATTCAACTACTAACATAAGTATAATGTAAGTGATAACTTAGGTATGTTATATTAATATGAAGTAAATTGTAATCTGAACTCTTTTCTCAAAAGAATTCTTGCTGTTGTTGGAAGCAGCATTTCACCCAGAGCTTCCCTTCCAAGGAAACTTAACATAATGGAGTTTAAATGAATTTTATTCATTAGCCTAAAAGCTAGATTCTTGCATTCACTTTTTTTTCTTCTTCTTATGCCATCTTTCAACCTTCCAAGATTAACCTAATCTATTCCATTGCTTTCCCCCCCACCTCCATTTTCCTTCTTTCTTGACTATTACCTTGTTTTAACAAGGAGATCATGGTTCTTAAATCTTTTCATAGTAACTGCAGTAGTGGGTATAAGCGAACAAAATATCAAAAAAGTTACATGTCAAAAATGTGTTACAGTTGGTTGCTGTTTCATGTCCTCTTTTTCTTACGTGCCAGTAGTTATGGTCATCCAGGCTCCTTTCCTGCAATGAAGAGTTTGGGCATCTGTAAAAGGTGTTTGGCAGGACAAGGGAGGAGCCAGAAGCCAGTGGCATAATATCACTTTGCATGTCCCCCATGGCCTACAATTTGACAGCTAGTGCATTTGATATTCTTTGATATTTCTTTGGCAGAAAGCCAGCCTGCATGCGTGCATGTTTACTAGGAAGCACAGATGCATGCGAGTAAAGTGCAGAACCTACTTTTTGAACCTTTGGCATAAAAAGAATTGGCATCTAGGATGGAACATTTCAGAACAAGAGTATTAGGGCAGGTTTTCACAGTGTTCAGATTATGTTGTACAAGAAAACAAGTGTCTTTCAATACCGTCTATATTATAAGATCCTATTTACAAATTAAATGTTATATGTCTCTCTGGGTCATTTCTTTCTCTCTCATTTGTACATTTTCCAAGACAGCCACTATGCCTGTTGTTTCTTTGTCAGCACTGCCACAAGCTGTGGATTGCCAACACCCTGCAGCTACTCGTTCAATTGATTGTATAATAGCAGTGGGCCATTTCCTGCCACCCTTGGTATCATAGAAAAAGTCAAAGTCAAACACTCGCTTTCTAACATTTGACTCAGAAGCATGAAGTGAGCATCATATTGAAACAGCAAAAGCTACTGAAAAGTGAAATCCCTGCAGAGATGGATTTATGTGACTCTACAGAAAATCAAAGCAAACTTTTTAAAAGCAAACATTAGTTGCTTGCAGAAGGCATTCAAGTTCCACTTACTGAATAAATACTATCTGTTTTGACTGGAGCCAACCACTTACTTATTCCACTTGTTTTAGTGCCCTCTTGATCCAAATAATGATGTCCCCATGTTCTGAGCCTTGAGTCTATTAAGCAGCCACAGGTGTGCAGATCTCATTTCTGACATAGTAGCATAGTGCAGCTTGTATATCCCAATCCTGCACAGTTGCTTATACATGTTCCTAACCTCTTCCTACTACATGACACTGGGCTACAGGAAGCTCTGGCTTCTTTATTACAAATTTCAGACTTCATATGGCAATAAATCTGGGAAATAGAGGTTTAACATGGCATTTCTTATGGTTACATTTATGCAATACAAGTGAGTTACAACGGAAAACAATAGAATCCTGCCAGGCAGCCCTTCTGAATTTGGCTTGACCGACAAGCTGCTGGAAGAACGTTCTCTTTTCCTTAGAGAAACATCTCTTTCAGATTTGTTTGCTCATGTACTACAAGAAAAGGAGAAGATCCATCAGCTTCTATGTGGACACATACAAAGTAAAGAAATGGCTGACTCTGAAACCTCACTGTCACTAGAAAACTCATGGAAGCCCACTGATTGTTCAGTACTGTTAATTGTCTCAGTTTCTCAGGCAGAGTGGGTATGGGCATCCTAAATTACAGAGTGAACTGTGAGCCTATAAATAACTACCAGTGCAGATACATACTCTCTCCAGAGCATGCAGATTTCCCTGTGCCCATGTGTGCACCAAGCAGAGGTTAACACCATGCTGAAATAAACACATTTTTCATTTAGTGTGTAGTTACTAGTTAGTGTGTAGTTACTGGTTAGTAATTTTATGAGCAAACTGACTTGCTGCCATATAGGTGGAAAGCAAGAAGGAGATACAACGTGCCATACATATGGCCACTCTGGAGTTGTGCTCTTTAACAGAAGCACAGGCACAACTAGTACAGTCAAGGTCTGTTGGACCCTTGCATTTAAATTGATGCTGTAATCTGTAGTTAAAGTTGTAATCTTACTAAGCGTTCACAAAATAAAGTTCCCTCTCCTTCCCTCCCCTGTTTAGTGTGGGAATAGGTATCATTCTTCGGTTATCTGTCCTGTGACCCATGGAATCAAGAGCAGGAGAAGGTCTCTAATTTCTCAAGAGGATGCTCTAGTCAGCTAGTCTGAATATACCTAATGCATCCAGTCAATTAGACAATGTAGGTAGATAAATGCCTAGTTTATTGGCTGCAGTTATGTTCCATATGTTCCATATTCGGAGGACTGAAAGGCTTCTACAAATGCTCAGAAGCAAATGGTTGCGGTCAGAGAACTTTGTACAAAATGTGCAGTCTGTGGACTGAAGATATTTTTCAGGTCATGCAGCAATTAAGTGGACATTTTGAATATCTCAATTTTTAGTTTAAAGACACAAAGTAGAAATTTGATGGGTCTCAGATGCCTAAGTCATTTAATGGCTATAGTGTTAAATGATCTAAGAAAACAAATCCCACAGCTCATACTACTACTCTAGTAAGAGCACTCCAGGCATGTGAAAAATCTTATGGAAATTTCTTGGTCTTCATTGTATTTTCCCCTCTTTTCTCACATGTAGATATAGTTCAGTAAATATGATTTTTGTCATTCCTAACAGAAGGCCACAGATGTCCGTGGAAAGTGTCTGGCAAATCTAGGAAGTCACTGCACCACCACCAACAGCCCTGGAGGGACCTGAGCCTGGGGTGGCTGTTGGGCCATGCTCAGGCCTCACCTGGGGGCACCCAGAAGGGAGCAGCCCATGGGAAGGAATCAGTGAACTACTTCTTCAGCCAGGCTTTTGGACATCTGGAAATTCAGGGCAAATGGCCAAATTTTGTTCTGGCCAGACAGAATTTTGGTAACTTTTGTCTAGTTGAGGGAATCGCAAATGTACAACCTGCAAAAACAATTGACTTTAAATGTCTAAAGCTTTAATATCAAAATGTAAGCTATTTGCCCTAGTCTTTATTCATATTCAATGAAGAGAAAAGGTATAATTTATCTAATGTATCTTAGATACACATCTTTGAGAGAGGTGAATAATAGTCTCTGAAAAGTCTTATTCCTCTCACCTGGTTTTAAAGGATAATATAACTAACTTAGATTTAGAAGTTTAACCATGTTAGGAATATGCCAGCTTGAACTTCTGACTCTAACAAATTGCTACAGGATAATCACTATGAGAATCTAACCACTGAAGAACCTTGGCTTTGAAAGTTAAATTCTGTGGCAAGTGAAAATATTCTAAGAATTCCCACACTGCCATTTTGGAAGATCATATGTTAGTTCTGTTGTGGAATAAATTACATAAATTTACAAATTCATGAATTTAAAAAAGCTGACTTTTCCAAAAGAAAATGTGTAACGTGTAATAGGTCAGTGCAAATACATAAGCAGTCTGTGGCCTTTCTCTCAACCCTGAGTTAATTTTGCTACAGTTGCCCCTTTGGTTTGGTGAAATACAGTATCTATTGTCAGACAAACAACTGAACTACTCAAAAGTATTTACCCATTCCAGACCCAATTTCTAACTGGCAAGAATATCATGAACTCTTGAATGATATGCATTTTTATTTTAAGGAAGAATTGTGAAGACCTAAGATATGAATTTGAAATTTTAATGTGCAGCTTTTTTTTTAAGAGGCTTCACGTTTATACATTTTGTTTTCTAATTTTGATGCTGCATTAATGGAGTTTCCATAATAGGAGAGATAGCTGAAAATGAACACACTGTGCAACTGTCTTTGTCATGAAGGTTTTATCATAGCCACCTTTTAAGAACAACAAACTGATCTAAACAGAGCTTTCTTTATATATATATATAAAAGGGGGAGTTATTCTTTGTTTATTAATAAGTTTTATTTTCCTAAAAGCATGGTTTTGACTGATCATTTTTCTCTTCCAAAAATCCAAAGTTTCCTTACCTTATGAATTTCAAGCAGTACAACTAAACTTGAAACTAATATATTTTGTTACATTTTATAAAACAATCTCCTAAGTGTTTTAACTTTTTTTTTTCCTCCCACCACCTAAAACTAATGGTGGAACTAGAAACTAGTTTCTCTTGTTAATAATTCAGAAAAAAGAATAATACTTTCCATTTATTTTGCATATGGTCTCTCTTAATATAAACTGATATTCACTAGTCATGACTCCTCCAAAAGATATCGATTTGAGTTGAATTTAAAAAGAGAAAGCTACTAGGGCTATGTTCATATAGGATAATCTTTCTCATTCCCCTCCACAAACAACTAGTAAAAATATTGTAAGTATGGGAATAACATTGAAGGTTCTTTAATACTAAAAGAAGACAAGAAAGACTTAAACCATCAGAAAAGTGTATTATATCTGGCTTTCAGTGACCAAAAAATCATGAAGAAAGAGAGTAGGCTTACTGGCAGAGTCTAGTTCATCTAGAATCAAGCAATCAGTGTGTCACCTTCTTCCTGCCTATTGAAGAACAGTGAACATTTTCATTCTCTTAAGTCTATATGACAACATGGACTGTAATGTTACAAAAAATGTTCGCAATCAATTAATTTTGGAATGAAATGCCATTAAGTACTGTGCTTTATGTGATACTTGTACTTTTGATACCTGCTTTTTAAACTGTGTCTCTCATCAACAATTATCAAAGTGTTTGGGTAGGTGCATAATTATTTTAGCCATCTAAAAATGGAGAGACTCGGAGATGGAGTCATTAAAGGAACTAAGTGTCACAGTACCTGCGTCTCAGGTGGCACATGAAATTTCTCTTAACAGTAATCATTAACAACAACAACAAAATAGCAACAAACAAACAAATGAGTAAAACACAATCCTCAGTGAAGTGAAAAAAAGTAAAAAAAAAGAAAGAAAGGTGAATTTGCAGCTGCTCTTCTAAAGAAAGTTTTAGAACTTAACTTACCATGTGCTTCATGAATTAATGCCTATAGTCCTTTGGTTATTGTCTGAAGGTGAGAACTACCAACTTACCCTTCTACACTGTGATGATGTGTTTTAAAAATAATGTGGACATAACTACACTTTGTAACAGCTCTTCTGATAGTGTGGGTTTCATATGTTGTGAGAAAATTTAGCAGATCTGGACCCTCCTTGGACTGCTTCAGATCATGGGTTCTAACAAGGCACAGGCAGAAGAAAGGTGCTTATTCAAAGTAAGGTAATTCTGGTCATGCACAGATGCCAGACTCTGAAGCCTTAAGTTAATACTGTGAGTAGGCTAAACAAGGATTTGCCTATTGCCAATCAATGATCCTAGGATGGATGACTGCTAAGTAGTAGGGTTACAGTTTTAGACTAAAACACTTCTGTCCTTATTCCAGTGACCCAGACTTCAGAACATATAGACATCAATTACTGTTCATCACAACCCAGCCTTTATTCCTTAATATATATACCTTAATTTTATATATATATATATATATACACACACACACACCTTAATATATATATTATTATACCTGAGGATCAGGTAGCTCTACTTATTTTATTATACGAACAAATAATGAGCATGTTGCTCCTGATTTCCGCAATGCCTAGTACAGTTTAAAAGGTAATCTGTACTTTTTTTTTCTTTTCTAAATAAATACTCCCTATATTTAAATATACCAAAAGAATTATGTTCAGTAGCACTTAGTGATACATTATTATCAAATTAATCACTCTAATTTATTCTAATTGTAAAAAAACTATATAAACAATTTGGCTTTCACATAATTTCTCATGAAAGATAATTTCATTCTCTTGACATTATTTTATGTACAATTGCCAGCTTGACAGCTCTAGTCATCTCTGACAATTTTTGAGTGCCTCAGAATAATTTAGAAGAAATAACTGTGTACCATGTGTCATTAGTCTACTGTTATAACAGAAGTTATTGTCAGTGTTAATACTCTTCAATATTTAGAAGCTACCTACTTCCTTTAAGTCCTCAACTATGTGGTTTACTCCTTGGTTCATCTAAATTCTTTAATATTATTGTGGCATTGAATATCAGAAGCTAAAACCTATCTAGGAGAGAAAGCTTTAAAAAAATCACAGTCATGGATCAACTTTTTCTTAAATCATTCTAAAAAGTGTCCTGCACTGAATGAATGAAATCTCACTACCGTAGTATTCCAAGAAGAGAATTTCTACTGGTATATAAAATGTTCATAAAATTGTCTACTCAACTTTTATGCTCAAATCATTTTTTAGTCCTAAGACTAAACATTTTTTTCTTTGTGAAAACTTATGAGCAGAAATGCTCAAGCTTTCTATCTTTACCCACACAGACAATTCCACTTAAGTCGGGGGAATAACGTGTTATGAATCAATGCAGTGCTGTGTCCTGAAGCTCTTAATAGAGCTTCAAAGTTATGGTATGATTCTTCCTATCTAAATGCATCCAGACAGCAACTTCTTTTGCACTCTGGCAGGTAGACTGATCTGAAAACTAAGGAATTCCATTTAAGAAAACATGCTTGTCATTTTCAGATGTTTTACCTCCATGTAGAGTAAAAAAACTAAAATATTTAGAAAGTTCTCAAAGAGATATTAAGGGAGACAGAGAGAATTTTGCACCCCAAAACTGCATCCAAGCACTGAGGACAGTCACTTTGAAAGTGGTAGGTCCAGGCTTAGCTTCAAAGTGAGAGATTTAAACCTAGGTCTAACCTTCCCTGACCACAGAGGTAGGTGTATCTCCATGCATCAGGATTTGACTGGAATTCTATCTTGGATCTGAAAAAAATTTTCTTATGAAACTTTTATTAAAATGAGATACATTCCTATGAAAAGCTTTTGATTTCAGCAAGTCAACGTTTTCTGATGAAAAATGTTTTGTCAAAATTATTTTCACCAGGTCTTCCTGAAAGATACAAGAAGACAAGTTATTATGACATTATTTAAAAGATGATACCTACTTTTTTGATTCCCATCTGGCAGGGGACCTTAAAAAAGTGTGTAAGATTCTACAACATTGGAAAGGTATTGGAGTTTCCGAGAACGACATTTTAGTTTATGGGAAATCTCATAAAGGATGTTATCTAAGTTTAAAAGTAGCTTAGAAAGAAGATGAGGTGGCTGGATTGCAATTAAACTAAAGGAAATGTATGCTGTGACAGACTCAGTTCTTGCCATATTAAGCCTGTAATGGCTTTGCAATTAGGTGGAAAGTCTAATGATTCAAAAGCTATCTCTTAAAATTATATTGGAACTAAAACTGACAAGACAAAAAGAACACTGTGGAGAAAAGCTTCAACCAGCACCACAGTTAATCATAAGGCAGGAGAAATCACCTATGAAGATATCATTGAAATGCTCTGTCTAAAAAAATTCCTTTCCCTCCAATTTCTATCACGTCTGAAGTTTGAAGAACATCCAAATCAGTTGAAACCTGTACAATTCTAGTACATCAGAACTTCCCAGAATAGCATCTAAAAATATGTAAGATTTTTACTCATTTTGTTCTCAAATGCCAATGTTTCTTATGACCTGTTTAAAATATTGTGTAGATCTGACATAAAGCATAAAGTTTTTGTGTGTGAGAGGGTTTTCTGGTTATGGGAGCTTTTGGGGCAGGATCATTCTGCAGAATTTTGAGCAACACAGAGATGACTGAAAGCTGGTATTATGTGAATCCCAGGTACAAAGACTATCCATGTTCAAAAGAAAGCCTACGGACATGCACACATTCACAACTTACTTGAAGGGTCTTGTTAGTTTCTTGTTTAGGATGTATATCCAGATAAATAAATAGACATGATTAAGGTACTTCCTGTCTACCAAAGATGGCTCACACAGCTGATGAGATTTAAAAATCCAGTGTGGAATATGCATCTGGGAAGTCCTTAATGATGAGGGCTGGCAACTTGTCAAGGAATCCTACTGATTGTCTTAATTCATGATGACAGAGAGATGTATTTAGGTTCCATTCTTACTGTCCTGCTAGCTACAGCACAGAAATAAAAATTAACCATAAAATATTCACTACTGTTGTTGTGAACAAATATATTGTTTCCACATTTTAAGACAAGGCCAGCTCAGTTACTTTTAAAATTTTGAACACCGCTTTTTCAGTCCAGTAACTAAAATTTGATTAACAAACTGCGTGGCTCACTCTGTTCCAAACAGAAAGCTGTTCTATTCATTTGGAGATAATATTACAGATATTGGCATGGTGGAGGCAATGGAGTTCTACAGGGGAGCAACAAAGGGATGTCTTGAAGAGACAGGCAAAATCAATATTAGTAGCCTGAGGCAGCAGTTAGCCAGCCTGTGTGCTAGTGTGGCCAGCAGGAGACAGAACCAAGTTGTTCTTGGCGTAGAAGCATTTCCAACACCAATCAACCAGCTGAAGTTCTAATGAGCTGAAAACTTTGGGGAATTATCACTTTTTAGAGCCTTGTGCATCAAATGTGTCTACAACAGGTTAACATGAACAGCTGAGACATACTATGCTACTTCGACTGCTGTAACTGTAACGACATGACTACATTCAACAGGATTCAACAAGATATGAAAGTAAAGATTTCTATAAGGAAGAAAGATAATGCTGTTTATTCATGTAAATAGTTTATATACAGTGGTACCAGGCATAAACATTGCAAGTTACTCACTTATAATAAAATAATATCCCTTAATTAGGATTGTAATGGGGAATCTCAAAGGCAGTGAAGAAGAATTTAACTTCTCATTTTATGAAACTTACAGATTTTTAAGGGTAAAAAATGAAAGAGTAGTAAGTTTTGCACAACTGATTTTTTTGTAAGACAATTAGCATTTGCAGAAACCTCACTTTCCTAGTTAAGTGTCTCTGTTAATTAAAGGGAAAGAAACTGGTTTGAGGAGGACAAAGAAGAATGTGAGTCTAAAGTAAGGGAAAGGTTAGAGGAGTGAATAACAATGTCTTAATCGTTACATTTCTTTGATCTTGTCAGAAAACATATTGTTCTGATTACTAATTTTTTTCTTTTTCTTTTTTTTTTTTTTTTGGTTAATGAAACCTGTCCTAGATATAACTATCCAGAAAAAAAATTAGCTTTGTGCTGGTTGGAAACTGATTCAATGTCAGAAAGTCAATTCCATGGGTTATCTCATTATATGCAATGTGATACCAAATTTGTCATCAATGTTACATACTTAAACTAGGCATTATCCAATTCACAGGCAAAACATGGAAGGTAAGGCCAACTAAATCAAAATTTCCTGATATAAATCTTCTTCAGTGGCCTGTCCTCATAATTAAGCACATTACACAGTCATTGTTCAAATTACAGAAACAGTCCTGCAATTAGACAAGAGATTGGTCTCCTCTCAAGGTGAGCATCCGTGTAACTATATTATAGAATCAGTTTCACTTTTATACTTTCTCCTCCTGCCCTGTAAACCTTGATTTATTATACATACAGTGACACTGCTTCACCAAAGGGATTGCAAGTGCCCCATTATAGAACCATTGATTGATATAGATTTGCCTAAGGCAAAGAAGAGAGCTGAACTGAGTTCTCGTGCATCTTGAACAAATGTTTTAATGACTAGAATGTACTGAGGACATCGTGTGGCATTTGTCCAGTCACCACCACTTCATTCTTCTCTAAACACAACACTTGGTTAGAAGGAAGGATTATAGGTGACTACCTTCAAGAATAGCATCTGGGATAGAGACCCAAGTGAAAACTGCTTGTAGTCCTAATGAGAGAATATGATTTGCCCTTGTCCTCAGTATTTTATAGTGGCTATCTACTAGCTATTTCTTAAGTTTCATCCATGTGCTGACTTTGTGTTTAGATCCTGTGCTGAGGTACCTAGCCCTCACCATGCCATCTGAAAGGATGAATGTTACTCAAACTCTTAGATGCTACTCTGCAGTCAAATACCTTAAAAAGAGGCATGATAACATCTAACTTGTAACACTCAAGTTCTTTTCTTGATTTAGTTTTGTTTGATTACTTTTTAAAGAATGGTTGATGTTGGTAGAGATGGAGATTGCCTAGTCCAACCTTTCTGCTCAAAGCAAAGTTGTCTAGAGCAGGTTGTTCAGGACCTTGTGCAGGTGGGCTTTGAATATCTCCAAGGATGGAGACTCCACAACCTCTCCTGGGCAACCTGTTCCACTGTTTGGCCACCTCCACAGTAAAAAAAACCCCTTATATTTAAGTGGGATTTCCCATATTTCAGTTTGTGCCCATTGCCTCTTGACCTTTCACTGGGCACCACTGAGAGGAGTCTGATTCCATCTTCTTTACTTCTTCCCATCAGGCATTTATACGCATTGGTACGATCTCCCTGAGCCCTCTCTTCTCCAGGCTAAACAATCACAGCTCTCAGCCTCTCCTTCTATGACAGATGCTCCAATCCTTAATCTTCCTCCTGGCCTTTCATCAGACTCTCTCCAGTATGTCCATGTCTTTCTTGTACTGGAGAGATAGATGGACATGTGTGTCTTGTACTCTCCCATACTTTCTTTGGAGTCCAGCGCTGGACACAGATGTGGTCTCACCAACGCTGAGGCAATGAATCACCTCCCTCAACCTGCTGGTGATGCTCTGCTTAATACAATCCAGGAGGCTGTTGGCCTTTGCTGCAAGGTCACGTTGCTGGTTCATTTTCAAGATGGTGTCCACCAGGACATCAGGACTCCAGCTAATCTGCAAAGCTTCTTTCCAGCTGGTTGTCCTTAAACTTGTACTGGTACATGGGGTTATTCTCCCCAGATGCAGGATTTCGCATTTGCTTTTGCTGAACTTTGTGAGCTCAGTGTTCCCTCAGTGAAAGAGGTTTTATTCAAAGCCATCCTTCAGCATGGATATAATTTTGCAGGATGCACATGGCACTGGCACCTTCAGAAGAAAACTGGTACATTGCCTTATGAAAAAATAGCACTTGTGTAATTCTCTTCTCCTGAGGCAATGAATCACCTCCCTCAACCTGCTGGTGATGCTCTGTTCTCCTCCTCCACCATCACCACGCCAAAAAACCCCAAACAAACAAACAGAAAACCCAAAACCTGAAGGAAACGACGAGTTGACAAACAGGTTTTCAAGTAATCCAGTAATCCAACGCTTTGGAGCTTTCTAAAGAAAATGTAATTGCTCCTTTTTTGTAGTTTGCCGTTGTCTTTTCTACCTTCTAGTATCCTTTCTTCTCCTATCCTTTACATCTAAAATCCTATTTTAGAAGATAGAATGTGTTTGATGATGAACCATGTATTTCAGCTGATGCGAAAAGTCACTGGAAACATCAACCCCTTGTCTGCTCTTCAGCATATGACTTACAGCTTGTCTGCTTCTCTGAAAAAGCCCACCAGGCTCATAGGCTGCAGTTTGTACACTATGCTTTACAGTAAACTGATAGTTTCTAATTTCCGGTCCTGATGATTTTAGATGAAAATTTTAGCTTTTGAATCCACAGCTTTGCTTAGTTTAGTTCAAGAGTCCTTATTTTTCTGGAGAAATTTTCTGCCGTTTGCTGATCAAACATATTGCTTCATGGTGAATTTACATACAAGCTTAGGCAGAGCATGACTGCATTCACTGTCACACCACTGAGACAAGTTCTTTATGATATATTACTAAAACGTTTGTGCCTTCCTTCACTTTCAAAGAGAGTATTCCATCAAAAAGGGCTATACTTTAGAGGGAAATCATTAAATCCATTCACAGTTCCAGGAGAAACTGAGGAAATAAGACATACTGAAACAATTAGACAAAGCTGCCAGGAAAAATATTGGCTTCGTTAGCAAGAGAAGTCAGTTCTCAGAAAGCAGCCATATATTCTATTGCCAGGCAATACTACCCCTTCCTTCTCCTACAATGAGGTTTGTGAAGAAGCAGTGGGATTTCCAGAAAATGTTGGGAAGACACAGTTAGCTGCATATACCCTTACTTCTCTGCTGTGTATAAGCATGGCAAAGGAGATAATCAGTTCCACAGTAATTCTGCCTGTGGCTTTGGAGCACACTCCCTGAAAGACATAGCTCAGGGTCCCGTAGCTGTCGGACCAGCACTGATGCTTTTTCTTTTGAATAGGTAGCTGCTGAGTATATGTGTATATAAATATATATATGTGTGCGTGTATGTATGCATGTATAAGATACTTTAATTTCTCTCCTTCAGAGAGCACAGCATAGGGAAATTATCTGCCACAGGACTGGAAAAAGGCCATGGAGTAAGTGAGGAAAAAAATGAGTTTTTTGTGATTGTACACTTGTTAACACCTAGGTGATGTGTAAGTTATTGAAATGTGGTATGGTTTTCAAAGAAAACTTATAAATGGGAATCAGAGCAAAGAAAGACAAAATGGAATAAATTACAGAACAAGTTGTTTATTCTTTCCCTGCTTTAAATCTACTGGTACAAAAGTTTTGTATGTTAACATCTATGTATCAAATGTAGCTTCTTTTGGAAACTTTGGACCAGGTACTGAATTCAATGTCTCTTTCATCTGAATATTCTAAATGAAATTAGATCTAACCTACAATAAATTTGATTAATGGTTTATGTGATGTCCAAGACAAAAATTTACTCACATTTAGTTATTTCTTATCCCTCTTTTTCTATTTCCTGAAATGAAAGTAATTTGCTATATTTGGATTTATTTCAGTCTTGTTTGCTGTTTCATGTTCTGATTTCTTTCTTAATTTTTAAAAATAACTCACCTTCTTAAATTATCCATGTATGTGAGTTAGTTATTTCTGTTCTTGCTGTCAAATCCAGTATATTGCATCATTCTAGCTCAGGTAATGACTCACTTCTGAATGATTTGGTAATTTGCTAAACTTTAGACACTTTCAATAATAGCATTCCAGATACCAAAAAATATTTTTTTTCCAAACCAGTGAAGGTTGCTAAGTGACAGAAACGTACTTACCCATCACATCAGTTGTAGTTACTTCAGTGCAAAGAAACAATCTTACACATCCACATCATAAAAATAAACATTTTATTAGTATGTTCTATAAAAAGCTGTAGTTTATTAGAACTCAACCTTAACTCTGACATTTTGGCTGTTTGTTTTTGTGTATCAACATTTACTGTGTGTTGTTGTTTTTTTTTCTCTCAATATTTAAGGATTTAAGTGAGAATGTTGTATTTTTTACAAAATGTCGTTTCATTTCTTGGTCACTAGCTATGATTTCTTTGAAAAAAATGGCAAAAATATTTTCATATGATATTATATTGGTGTCAGTTTCTTATAAAAACTGTGGACTTGCCTCTGACAGAAAATGGAATTAAAATGTATCTGAAGTATCTCTCCTTCAGACTTTTTCTGCATTTTAGTGTGAGTTCTATAAATAATATTGGGTCAGAATGATAATGGGGATGTTGTGATGACACATCAGTTATACAGACAGGTATAAAAATGTTTTGTATTGGCAGCACATTTCCAGTGTCACTCCCATGCTTTTTTATGTTTAGATTTTGCAAACAATTGGATAGCTTAACACAGCCATCAGTGAACAACTTTAAGTATTTAGTTTTACAGAGTGAGGATTTCCCATCACTTATCAGGATCTTTTCTGTTAAATAGGAAACACAAGAACATACAGTCTTTCAAACTATATCTATAATGTTGTTAGCAGACAATTAGAGTGAAAAAAACCTAGCTAAATTAATAATGGCTAGGAAAAAAAAATACTGCCTAGTAGCTTGAAACTCAAGTAAAAAGGCACAATCTGTGAGTGATCCATCATATCTATAGGTCTGTAATAGTCAGCAAAAGCTCATCAGTGAGAGCACCTGGCATGTAAGCAACATAATGCAATAAAACAATATGACTTTGCTTTGGTCCCTGCAAGAATGAATTGTCAGTAGCCTCCTTCTAAATATATGTTGACTACTTTTCTCCTTCATCTTAAATGTTAGAGAATTGTGGAAGTTCTCAAGCAGCTTACTTGACCTTGATAAAAGCCTTTTGCATGAACACATATCAAAATTTATCTCTATGAATTTTTAAAGTACTTAAGAGAATAAATACTTTTACTAAAATACCATGTGAGAACTAAGTTCCCGATCCCATAGTTTTAGATACATGTAGGTCTCAGCCATTTAGACTCAAATATGATTTCTGCTTTTGAAAGGCTGAAATCACTTTCTAATGTGATTTCAGTGATTAGATTTACAGTCTAATCACTGACAATAAAATCAGCATGCATCTACACTCTCTGTCTCTCTTCCTTCCTTCCTCCCTCTTTGTCAAAAATACAAAAAATTTCTGGTTAATGGAAACCAACAGCAAAACATTCCCTATTAGATGGCCACTATGGGCACTAAGCCATTAAAGTATGCACCTAATTTAAACCCTTTGTTTCCCCTCAAACAGAGCCTAAGATTAGTAAATATAGAGATAGCAAATCTTCTCTCAAAATCTCCTAAAAATGTTGTTCTTTCTTTAACCATGAATCTGTAACACCTGACCAGTCTCCACTGATCCCTTCTTTTTGAGGAAGATAGAAGAAAAACTGCAGTTCCCTCGCATTTTTTCTGATGCTTACTCTGGATGTTAAAAAGGTGCTTTGGATTGTTACAGAGATATATACACAGTTTTTTAACTACATTGTTATAAATGTAAATATTTAAATAAAGTTAAAGCACTTTTTTAGTAATAAGCTCTACTGTTCTTCTGAAAATTCTGGTAAGATAAAATAACAAGCTCATATTACATAGCTCTTGTTATATTTAATTCATGTTTTTAATATTATAAAAAAGACTTTTTATTAGCCATATTCGCTTAACATCTATTTTGCCTGTATTATTTATTGAAATCAACAGATCTAAACAATAAATACTATTCACAGATTAATCTGTGCTATCTTTAAAAACCAACACTTAAAATCAACTGAAGCATTTCACTTTATCCAAAGCCAAACTCAATTGTATTGCCTTGAATACTATTGTCTGGCAATTGTTTATAAAGTAAACCAAACTAGTGCCTTAGAATTTATCCACATTTTACTCAAAAATTGTTGTGTCAAAGCAAACAAGCAAACTCAAAAAGAACAGAAGGTCTGCCTGTGAGATGGGAAGAATGTTACCTTCCTTCCACCACATACATGTTTGGTGCTATATAAATGTTAGTATTTATCCTCTGCAGGCTGCACCTGTAATAGACGGCAACATCACTGCATATGCTTTACAGGTCTGACATTCTAGTAGGGAGCAGTGGTGCGTATACACATCATGGCCAAACTGACACAGAGATATAGCATTCAGCAGGCTTGAAACTATGCCTGTTTCAAGTCAACAGAAACATTTTGCCTGCAATTTCAATGGGACCAATGGCACACCCTATCTTAATAAATAGCATAGCTATTATTTTAATTTCCTTGTAGGTACTAACTCTGCCAGCAGCAGGGGCAGAACAAAAGGTCTGTGTCCTTGATGATATGGGAATAAATCTGATTTCTGACAAGTTTATTTCACCTTGATATACAGCCTTTAACTTGGTTTCTGTTTTCCTATTCAAGGTATGTTCTCTTTCAGAAATCCGTCCATGGGTTTAATGTTTTTACATCTCTGCACACTCAAAGGTGCAAATACTGCAGTTGAGTGGGAGAAGAGGGAAACATTAAAGTCTGCCTCACACTTTTTCCTTGAAAATCTATGTGTGGAGACAAGAAAGAGGCAAGCAAATTCATTTAAGGTTACATTCTGCCACTTTTTCATTGAGCAGAATTTTACTCTGTGAGTAATATCACTCTGGAGTGAGGTACTTTCCAATACAAGATAGCGTAGAACAGTGAGACTGTTTGGGGGTTCAAAATCAAAATATACACCTTCATACCGTATCAACAGTAACATAAAATTATTTTTAAAGCAAGGTTTTGAGACTTATCTTTCCTTTGACTATCATATCAGAATGTAATGTTTGAAAATCTTTCTTCATATAATATTCCTTATGTAAAATTATTACAGGCAGATGTGGATGGAAACATCAAGACCCCAACTCTGAAGCCTTTGCTCCCAGTGAATGGCACCTTACTTTCTGAGTAACTGAGTAGTTCTCAGACACCAGAATTAACCTGCTTTTAAGCGAATAATATCAGTTTTCAGAATTAGCAAAGCACTAGTTTCTGTATCAGGCTTCAGGCTTGATTTAGGTTAACAGTAATCATGACTCCCACTCCTCAGACTGAAAGCTGGACATATCACAGAATCACAGAATGGTTGAGGTTGGAAGGGACCTTTAGAGATCACCTAGTCCAACTTTCCTGCTCAAGCAGGGTCATCTAGAGCAGATTTTCCAGGATACTGTCCAGATGGCTTTTAAATATCTCCAAGGAAGGAGACTCCACAACCTCTCTGGGCAACCTGTTCCAGGGCTCAGTTACCCTCACACTGAAGAAGTTTTTCCTCATGCTCAGATGGAACTGTCTGTGTTTCAGTTTGTGCCCATTGCCTCGCGTCCTGTCACTGGGCACCACTGAAAAGAGTCTGGTCCCATCCTCTTGACACCCTCCCTTCAGATACTTGTACACGTTGATAAGATCTCCTCTCAGCCTTCTCTTCTCCAAGCTAAACAGGCCAAGCTCTCTCAGTCTTTCCTCATAAGAGAGATGCTCCAGTCCCCTAATCATCTCTGTAGCCCTTCGCTGGACTTGCCCCAATAGTGCCACATCCCTCTTGTACTGGGGAGCCCAGAACTGGACGCAGTACTCCAGATGTGGCCTCACCAGGGCTGAGTAGAGGGGAAGGATCACCTCCCTCGACCTGCTGGCAACACTCTTCCTGATGCAGCCCAGGATACCATTGGCCTTCTTGGCCACAAGGGCACATTGCTGCCTCATGCTTAACTTGGTGTCCACCAGCACTCCCAGGTCCTTCTCCGCAGAGCTGCTTTCCAGCAGGTCAACCCCCAACCTGTACTGGTGCATGGGGTTGTTCCTCCCTAGGTGAAGGACCCTGCACTTGCCTTTGTTGAACTTCATGAGGTTCCTCTCTGCACACCTCTCCAGCCTGTCCAGGTCTCTCTGAATGGCAGCACAGCCCTCTGGTGTATCGGGCACTCCTCCCAGTTTTGTACCATCGGCAAACTTGCTGAGGGTGCACTCTGTCCCTTCATGCATGTCATTGATGAAGAAGTTGAACAAGACTGGACCCAGTACTGACCCCTGGGGGACACCGCTAGCTACAGGCCGCCAGCTAGACTTTGCATCACTGATCACAGCCCTCTGAGCTCTGTCATTCAGCCAGTTTTCAGTCCACCTCACTGTCTGCTCATCTAGCCTATAATGTCCAAGGGAAAATCTCTCATCAAACTGCAACTTAATGGGTAAACTATAAGATTTACTATATAAAATTCTATGGACTATACTGCAAGGTATGGCAGCCTATGTGCAGTTGTAGCTATTCCTTGTGGCTTTAAAGTTGATTATATATGCCATACTATATATCTCTTGGCAAGCTACTAAGATTTTTTTCCTTTTTTGTAATAGTTAAAATATATCATTCAACAGTATGTTCAATATACACTGGTGTAACAGAAATCAAATTTCATTTCATATTTACAGAAACCTGTTTAATTTACATGTTAGCCCTAGAATTGCAATGAAAAGCAGCACATCATGCTGAGGCATTTTTGTTGCCTAATACTTATTTACATTTGTTCTGAGAATAGGAAATTTGAAAGTCCCTATTTTTTTAAGAAAAAATTATGCATTATGCATATTATTATGCAGCACTACTTTAAAACTTCAGACTGAAGTAACACTTCAATGGATACCAAAGGAGCTATGGAATTTATATTGATTTACAAAGAAAATTTAGTGTCTAAATAAGGGATAGAAGGTTTCCCAAAGATTTAGTCTCTAAATACAAAATAGTATTAAAATGCTCTTTTACATGGTATGGGTGGGTGGAGAATAAAGCTTGCATGCTGCCTTAATGCTCAAGTTGTCCTATATTGTATTTTTCAACCATAATAGGACATTCCCACTGAAAAACAAGACCAAGGCAAGTGACATTTTGGACGAGGAAGTTGTACATATAGTAAAATGATAGTTCTAGAATCATCTCTGCGAAGCATTACTTGAACATATCAGCCTCCTGCCCTACTGGCTCAGGATGCAAACTGCTCTGGTAGAAAAGCAAATTTGAAATCAAAGAGATTACACTTACAACGTCCTCATAGTGCAAAACTGATCCTGGTTACGAGTGTCAAGTCCGGTGCAGTTGTACAAAAAATTCCCTACAGTGCTGTCTTGTAAATAATGTATCACTCATGCAATTATAGGTCCAGATATGTAAATGACAAACAACCAGACAAACCTGGAGCTACTAGATCTACTTTTTCAGGGTATTTTCATTATGCAAACAGAACACAAGGGGATACCCTTCCATGACCCAGCTCCTCTTCTAGTCTGCCAATCCTATCTGTACTCAGCATGTGACTACCTTGCGCAGAGCTTAAAATATTAATTTGAGGACACCGCTAAGGAGGATCTAAATGGAAAAGCTCAACTACCTGGTCCCTCTTAAAACATTCAGGTCTTTTATTATTACCATAAAGGTCACTGGGGCACATGTGGTGCTGGAGCCCCCTAAATTGGGTTTCACATTGCCATATCACTGCCACCATGGTGGCAGCAATCGTGTGCAAGGACCCGAGATGAACACAGGACAAGGGACAGCGCCACTAACGCCGGCGACCGGCAGAAGGTGCAGTGGCGGCTCGGGACGCGCCGTGCAGGCCAGGGCTGGGACGAGGTCCCGGGCGCCGCCTGCTTCCCTCGAGGCGCCGTCTCGAAGGAGAGCAAAGCCAGGGCCGCCCCCGCGGAGCCCCGCGCCCCTGCCCGGGCCGCTCCGTGCCCGCCGCACGGGGTTAGGGCCCCGGTGGCGGCGCGGCGCCGCGGGCGCGGGCAGGTGGTGCGGCGCCGGGGAAGGACGCTCCGTGCGCTCTTCACCTGTGGGCGTGACGGCCGTCCCTCCTCCTCCTCCTCCTCCTCCTCCTCCTTCTCCTCCTCCTCCTTTTTACTCGAAGGGCCGGCGCCGCTCTCGCGGCAGAGCCTAAGAGCGGCGCAGCGAAAGAAGGAAAGCCGCCGCCGACCCTCGTTGTAAAGTGTCCCGCCCGCCGCGGATCCCGTCCCGCTTCGCGCCGCGGCGAGCCCCGAGGAGCGGCCGGCGGGGGCGACCAGGCTGGACTCGCCGGGGGCGCCGGGCCCCCTCCGCCCGGCCGGCGGCCTCTCCTCCTCCCTCCCCCCTCGGCGGGTGCCGCGCTCGGGAGCGGATCGGCCTCGCCCCGCGGAGCGGCCGGGCGGCGGCGGCGGCGGCCGCGCATCTCCCGCGCCCCGCGCTGCCCGCGGCGCAGCCGCGATGCTGCCCGCGGCTGTGAGGCGGCGGCAGCCTGACCGGGGGGCGCCCTAAGGCGGCGGGCGGGGGGGGCGGGCTCCCCGCGGGGCTCCTCCGCAAGCCCCGCCTCGGCCGGGCCCCCTGCCCGAGGGGACTCACCCCTGGGGGAGGGGGGAGAGAGGGGAGGAGGAACACAAGCTACACAACTTCTGCAAATTAAAAAAAAAAAAAAAAGGAAGGCTCGTTTGTGGGACCTCGTCAAAGCTCGGCATCCCGCCAGGCGTCCCGTCCTCCCCGCCCCAGATCCACCTCGCTCGTGAATCTCGCCACCGTAATGGGAGGAAACCTGGCTGAGGCCACGAAGTCTTGCACACTTTAAGTCGCCTTGGCTTTCTGGCTGGAAGATGCTTCCTGCAGCAGGACCGCGTGGCTGCTGACGTGCCCCTGGTGTGTGGAAGATGCCTTGCTTTGGGATTACGCCTGGAGAAAGGCCATCAGTCAAGGGGAGAGCTGGCTGGTGAACCTCTCTGACTTTTCCCCCCCTCCGGGGAAGTGGCTTCAATGGCTCCATCTCCCAGGAGAAGCAGTAGGAAAGATGCCAACGCCTTGCCAAGCATGTCCTCAACTCTCTGGGCCATCATGATCCTGGCTAGTCTCCTGATCGCTTACTGCAGTAAGTACATATTTGCCCTGGTGTTTTTCCTGGACGTAAATCCACACCCTTCCTGTCTGAGGTGATGCTTCGGGCAAAGGCCAAGATCTGAAGCAGCCAGGCGTAGCTCCTGCACCTTAGACTTACTGCCTCTGCTCCTCTCCCCTGCTCCCGCTGCCCCATGATAAAGCAGGTAGACCAATGCTTTAATATTGCTGTTTCTTGGGAGCATCAGGTGTCCTTAGGTTGTAGATGTGGCATTTCGGATCCAAACAGAAACATTTCTTGCATCTTATGAACAAACTTTTTAGCTGTAGTACCTGTGATCCAGTGCTCGCTGTTTATTATCAGATGTTACCAGCTCTCTTCAGGACTGCTCCCTCTTCATACACACTCTCTTACTCTAATCCACTTTCCATGAACAGGAGCTATTTTGTTTATGTTAATTCCTTTAGGAAGCGCGTACTTAGTCCAGTGACAGATGTCTTAACATCACTGGGATCATATGTGATTCCCTGACTGTGAAATTGCATTGGAACAAGCCCCAGAGCTTCCTTAGCACATCCTCAGCAGCACAGTAAAGCCACGCTATCAGTTTTAGAGCTGCTACTAGATGAGCAGTTGAGTTTTGTACAGTTCTTTTGCAGGCTTGATAGATTCTCTGCCCATTAATTGCACTGGTTTGACATCTGCAGGAATCAAGTGTCTGGAGTATTAATGCTTTAAAACGTCTTTATTTCTTCTTGCTTCATTTTAATGCTCTTAGTAACTGTAATTTTCAAGCAGTTATGTAATATAAATACAGTTAATACCCATACTGCTGGGGAATTCAAGTTTGTCCATAGTACCAGAGTGGGAATCTTTCAGCAAGAAGAACAGAAAAAAAACAGTTTCTATGCAATAATAATAATAATAATAATAATAATAATAAGTAATTTATCAGGAGGGACTAGCACAACTTTGCCAGAATGAATCTACACTGTATTTTCCCAACCAGAGCTGACTGTGATCTGTAATTTACCTGTAGTGTGTATGCCTTTCATTAGCTGTAGCATAAAAGACTTTGCACTAGGCTTGTCACGTTGAGCTGTAATAGGTGTAGGTAATGATGAATAGGAAATGTGTTCTGGTTTTCAGGAGCATGCCTACTGCATTTCTTAACCCTCAATTGCATTCCCCCCAGCCTTATTATACAGGTTGGAAAAACAGAGATATTTCTCTATTTTTCTGAAACAAGATTGTAATTGGATAACATAAGCTTTAGTTCACTACTTTGCATGTTACGGGGACTCTTGATACTGACATTCATTCACTGCCTTAACAGTGAAAGAGGCTTATCCCATCAATAACATTTTCTTTAATTCCTTTTTGTAATTTAATACATTTTGCATTATACTTCTCATTAAAAATCATATCAAAAAAACACACTTTAAAATACTTCCATTTTGTGCTTAATGCCATATTCGATGTGCTAATAAATGGGTGTAAAAAGGGTGTTCTAAACAACTTAGTGAGATTTAAAATAATTTATATGCATACTGGGAGATAAGTGCCTCAGAAAGTGCATATTGGAGGATGAATTGTTAAAGTGTAAGGAGAGTTCAGCTGGATAATAGTAGTTGAAAATATTAAGTTTGCATCAGAAATCTCTGGAGGGTCCCAGGATTTTTATGAGAATATCCAAATTCTTCTGTGAATATACCTTCTACAAGCATAGCCTAAGAAAGAGTTAACTGTGAACTCAGACACTTAAAAAATGATTTATTTTCAACAGTGGAGTTGAAAGAGTTAAGAACTGAAGGAAAGAAGTTGTTAATTTGAATTGTTAGATCTTGTTCATTATTTATTTTTGGTACTGTTTACTGATGCTGAACAATGCAAATGTTAGCTGATGTTTGAAGACAATTTCTGGTGTGCTTAAATGATCATTTTCTAATGACTTCTATCAGCCAGAATAGATGGTATTCCTCAAACATGTAGTACACTCTTCATGCCATATAGAGCTGAAAAACACCATGCAGCATAAAATATGCAGTGTCAAAACACTCCATCATTTATGTAATGTTTCACTGATTTGATAACTGTGATTCCAAATGTTAATGAAGCATCATTTACATCTTATCTGGTTGCTATAGTATTTGAAAAATTGTTAAACTGTTTTTGCCCTGTGGAAAGGGTGAAGATGTCTAAAAATCAAGGAAAAAATTGTGGAGATATTTCTAGTAAATTTTATGAATTCTTCTCAAAATCATCTAGGGTTTATTCAGGCCTTTTTCTTCTGATGCCTTATTTTTTGAAAAAAAACATAATTTGGAGGGTAGCAATGTTTTAAGGATAACAATCTTGCTGTATTTCTTAAAAAGTAATAGAAAAGTATTTGCTTGAATGTAAGGTGTTCCATAGTTTTTTCACACGTCTTATAGTTAGATATATGGAACTATGCTAACTTATATCTCTTACATCAAGCATGAAAAACAATATAAGGTGAATATGTTATTAAAGTAAATACAATACCTCATATCTGATTATCTCACACTGTATCATTTTACTGTACTTATGTCAAACCCTGCAGCTTCAAAAAATCAGAACTTTTATATTTTTCTATATTTTTATAACACTATAAGCAAAACTTTCAGTCTATCTTGCTTATTTTCTTTTTTTATTTATTAGCCTGACTAAGCTTATGCAAAATCAGTTATGTGAATGTTTCTTCCCCTTCTTATTAGTGTTTGGATTTTTATTTCTGGGAATATATTTGCTGTACAGCACAATCATCCCTATTAGTGGCAGCAACCAGTGAATACCATACTCTCAGTTCCACTTGACAGCTAAACAGATATTTATAAAGCGTGTCCAGGATATATATGTGCAGTCCATGAGACTTTCATTTATACTTTAATTTCTGAAGCCAATTGTGTTCTCTTTGTCATGGTAAAATGATAAGTTGACCATTTTTTTCTTCCTTAAATGTTTAGATTATACTTAGGGATAGTGGCTCCATCCTATGGTGGAAGAGAAACCTGCATCAAATCAATTAGGTTAGTTGCTATAGTGATAAATATAGTGTAATATTCTCCTCCCAAAGAAAAATGTTCTGATTTGGTGGGCTCTCGACAGAAGAAGGCAAACATGAAGTAGCTAAAATAGTCTGTTTATATAAGCCCACTTCTATCACAACTACCAAAGAGTTAGTTTACTTACCAGAAACATATGTAAATGTAAAAACAGTCTTGAAAGACACTATCCTGGTACAGAGTGAACACCTTGAACTGCGATTCAGAATTATAGGAGCTGTTAAATTTTTTGATTCCAGGCATGAATTCAGCGTACTAGTTTCATGAACGGTAGCAGACCAGGGAGAAGTATCTATAAGTTTAAGTTGTTTCTGTGTTGTGAAGGTACATGGATTTTTTTTTCTCTCTCTTTCTGTTACTGGTATTTACATTTTCTCATGTTAGCAAGTTTGGTCAAATTAAGAAAATTTTATGTGATATCAAAGCTGTATGCCAGCTGTGTCATCAGAAATCTAAGCATGTTTTCAAATCAGAGTGAGTTTTGAGTGCGTTTATTCAGTTTGCGTTGCTGTAAATATTGAGGTGCTTGTATTTGGCATGATTTTTGTATGTAAATGATGACTCTTTAAAAAATGTTTGAATCAGCTTTAGCAAAGTTGTGGCAGTTATGAGTTTTTGACTTTCCTTATTTTATACTGTTGCATAAGCATAAGGAGTAGAACATTACATCCCCATGGTGTGATAGGTTTTGCTGTTTAGGGCAAGCAAAACAGATTATTGAAAGGCATTACCAAAACTGAATGCTATTTGGAAAATTCACCTTCTTGTTTTAAATATTCCATTTGGAAGACAGTGTAGTATGAAGCCCAGTATTTATGCTGAATCAGTGGTGATAATACTAAAAAAAATCATCCAAAGTCCAAAATCAAAATTTTTCCTGTAACTCTACAATTATGCTTGGTAAAGAGATGTGCAGCTTCTTTTACAGTTATGAGAGAAGAAAAGAGGAAATGTTCTCCTAATTCATTATTTCTTTTGCTTGCTGAATGCAAAATAAAAACATTGCAATGATGAAATACTGACAGGTCATATTAAATGACTGATACTGCAGTCTCACATTTAAGTCTGTGGAATTTGCTGAACAGAAAAAATCAAACCCTTAGTATAAATAAATGCAAAAATCTCGAAGATTTGATGTGGTATTATGCAAAATGTAAATAATTCCCTTGCAAATTATTATTATACTGACCTCACCTGGAACAGATCTTATTCATACACATTGGGTACTTATTTGAGAAGTACAATTTTTTCACTGTACTGTTCTGGAATTACTTTCTTTAGAGAAAACAAAGGCTATTATGGTCTTTAGGCCTAAGTGTTCTTTTATGCTATTTAATACCCTCAGCAAGGATGTCAGTTAGCTCTGACTGTCGCCTGGAAACCTCTCCAACGTGCACTACTGTAGCATCACACATAGTTGCTGAACAGTCGTCAAATGATAAATGGTCACTACTGATTTATGTTGGATGCAAGTAAGTGACCTCTCAGTGAGGGGCTACAGCTCCTATTACTGATCCTGTATCATCCAGATCACTTTTTCCGCTTTTTTTTTTAAAAACAAATGAAAAAGACAGATTTATTAATCTGTACAAATGATCTGTAGTTTCATTATATTTTCTGCAAGATTTACTGTGCTGGTATTTTCCCCAGACTCTGCACATTGACTAAATGTAATGTATAGAGCAACTGTCAATGTTCAAACTTTCTTCAGTCAAGTTTGTGTATAGAAATCAAAAATAATACTTTTATGGCATTAAATAAGAAAGATATTAAAATTCAGTCTCTTTATGCAACACCCCAGCTGCTCCTTTTTGAGAGGGTTCACTTTTTGAATTAAAAGGGGTGCTTTAAACTTAATGGCCTCTACAACATACCACCTGTTAATGTGAGCACCAAACTGACATTTAGGCTATCTGACCAGTTGAGTTGTAATCTGTCCAGATGATCTACTACATAGATGCAGCTGGCACTAGCATGAGAACTGTCTTCTTGTCATTGCTTTTAATAGTGAATTCAACCCTTTAAGGTTGGGAATTATCATTTACAGTTTCTCAAATGTATTTGAATTCTGTTAACTACGACTTCGGTTGCAAGTATAACAACTGATACAGATGGATATATTGGGAAGCAGAGATGGAGGGAGAACTACAAAGAAATGGATATGTTAATTAAATATGAGGATGAGGAGTCTCCCAGTGGGATTGATAGGAGAGAGATTGAGACCACTTTGTCTTACTCTTTTTTTTTTTTCCTGTTTATTCAATACACAGTGATGTTCATAGCATATACTATTAAAAGAATATTATAAGCACGGACTAGAGCCCCTTTGTCATGGACAAGTACATAATGACAGTCTAGACTGTGTCTTCTTTCCCTCTGCCCCTGTTAATCTTTTATTCTTTGCTTAGTGACTCCATCGAAGAAGTAGTGAGTCCTTCACTGCGACCAGCCTTGTGAGTGGGCATTCTGCTAGAATGGGGAGGGATGACATTTCTCAGTTTTTAAATGTAATTTATTTTTACATCTCCTGCTTTCTTAGTGAGTGCTCTAACCATAAGATTATTATGTGAAAAACATATACCAGCAACTACACCAGTGTCTGCCATGCCAAATATGTGTTTATTAGATGTACACTTTGCCTGTTGACTTTATGGCCTGTGTCTTATTTTAGGCTTTGGATGGACTGCTTTTGACACGTTTCTTCAGACACTTGTTTGCTCTCAGATACAGAAAAGTACCTTATCTAACTCTGGATGAGGAACATGGTTATTTTCCAGAGTGGTCTCTAAGCAACAAAACTTTTGGTTCTTTCTCGATTAACAGCTAGTTACCAAACATCCTTCTGGGTTTGGAATCTCTTCGCACTTCATTTAGGTACCTGTGGCCCAATACAACAATAAAGAAGTTACTTCTCTAGGATGAAATATAATTTCTTGTGCTAAAAGGTATGCTACTGTTGGAGAAAATGTGAAGTATAGCTAGGGAGACGTCTGTGTCCTATTTTACCTGCAGCTACCATTCTCTTCGAGGCTGTAGGTTGATACGATGTATTTTCAGTTTTGATGTTCTCTGCCTTGTTCTCCTGTAGCCCATCTTAATGTGTGCTTTCAACTTATCCTCACTTTTTTCATCTTTAAGAGCTTTCCACCACTGGCAGCTCCTGTTCCTCTAACAAGAGTGTGTTTTAACAAGGCAGAATCTTTTGATATTTTTAGGATCATATGTCTGGCAAAATAAAGCCTTCGGTCCTTGTCTAGGACTGAAAGTAGCGACTCAAGTTATGACCCCCTTGTTCTGTTTAGTGCTTTGAATGCTTGGAATGAGGACTGACTTTATGTTTAATCTTTTCTATTTTGTGTGGAGGTTAATTCCAGAGCAATGATAACAGATGTGTTCTGTATGTATTTCATGTACCAAAGACTAAAGAAAAGCCCAGAGCAGAATACTTAAGAGATAAGTAACATTTCACATTACAAGTTGTGTTGGTTGGACTGATTTTCATCTGTTGTAGAGCAGAATCGTAGTGACTATTTGTGTTAAGCATAGCGGTAGAATCAGCTAGTTCCATTAGCTGACAAAGCTGTATCGTTTGAGATGATCATATGAGAAAAGGGTCCTGAATTCTTACAGAAACAAGAAATTACTGGATATGAAAAAAAAGTTTGATTTCTGAATTCTATCAAAAAGAAAAAGAAGGCAATTTTTATTGTGCTCTCAGTAATCATAGCTGAATTTATAGTGGCTTTTACCTTTGCTCTTAGAGCTTTTTTTTTTTTTTCTGATTATTTTAGGACTTTGATTTTGACAAATGTGTTTTAAGAAATGTTACTTTGACAATCTGTGATGCTATTAAGTCCGTAAGCCTGTACCACTTTTGAAACTTTCAGAAGTCTGCACCCCTCTTAGTGAAATATTTAATTTTTCCTCTGAGCTATGCTGATGCAAAGTTTGGCAGAATAACTTAGCCAGATGATAGAAGTGGGTTTATGCTAAGCTCCTGCACTTTTCATTAAATGGTTGAAATGCAAACAGAAATGCAGACATATACTCAGAAATACTATGGGAACAGTGACTTCTGGCACTTCTTGTTATCTTGCTTTCAACTAGGCTAAATATGAGTGTAATGGTCATTATAGAAGGTTATCTGGTACTGATAGCATTCTCTGGTGTTAGTGAAAGGGCTCAGAGGTTTCTGTTTTTGTTGAAACAAATAAACTTTGAACAGACACTTTTCTACCACCTGAAAGAAGTGTGTCATGTTAAAAAAAAAATCATTTGAAGTGTGTTTACTTTTCCATTCTTTTTGTATAGTGGCATATTCCAAAGTAGTTTTGGATATAGACTTGAATCATGAAATTACAAAATTTTTTACTGAATTGAGCTAATGTACTAATCTGAGTTAATACTGAAAATAATTTATTGAAAACGAATCAGAAGTGTATACCAGAGATTCTTCTATGTACATTGCCAGTACTATTTTATTGAATGTTCATTTTAAGGTAAGAGAATATGTATGTGTTTGCATGTATGTGTGCTCAATGCAAGGCACATCAATAAATAAATAAAAAAAACCCTGATACACTCTAGAATTTATTCACACTGAATGTTAAAGGTGGTAGTTTCCCTGAAATTGCCTGATCCAAGGCATTTGATTTAACACATCATCTTTATATATCCTAATACCTGGACTTGTTTGGTCTTCCTGAGTTTTTTTTGCCTGGAAATTCACCTACAAAATTTAGGACAAAACTGTGGTGGTATGGTCTGAATCTGTCTAGAATGCCTGCTGTCAGCTAGAGTATTTTTATCTTTGGGCCTGTAATAATAATAATAAAAAAAGAATCCAGGCAACTAATGATACTTTAAAGATATCTTTTAAAGAATTTCCATGGATGTTTTTTCTATTAGGCTATCAACTGCAGCTAGAAAAAAAACAAGCATATATGTTCTGGAACTCAGATCCTATTGCATTAAAAGGTATGACTGGAAAATACATACAGTTCCCTCTGAGTAAGATTCATCTTTCCTTGCTTTAGAGTTCTGCAGTATAGTCATCTACATCTGAACTTGTTGCAATCATCTCCTTTTAAAGTCAATGGAAAAATAGACATTTTTAGAGTGCAATTCATGTGACCCGTTTTAGATATCTGCTGTAATTTGAGCTAAATTGTGCTGCATAAGTGCCTGTTTCTGTAGACTATAAAAATGCCTGTTTCTGTTGACTGTAAAAGGAGCTTAGAAAACTTGCTTAATTATTAACATTTATGTTATCAGATGAATCCAGTCTTTCATGATTGCCTCTTTAAAATATTACTTGTTTTATTTTCAAGCCTCATACTTAATATTTAAATGTTTAATGCTAAGTAACTGGTTCTGTATTGGGGTGGGGAAGATAAACCACAGAAGCATAGGCTTTGATACAGATCTGTTAAGACCTTAGGTCAAGATCTGTACAAACTGAGGGATATGGTTGGCATAAATTACTGGGAATTTCTGAAAACATCTTTGGAAAAGTCTTGTATCATGAACATTTTTTGTAATTTGTTTGTCTTACTGTAATTTCTCCAGTTTCATTGCGAGTATTTTCATGCTCTGGTTACTCTAAAAATAATGTCTTGCCCCAAAAGGTGGAAGCAAGGTGAATTTTAGATCAGTGCTCCAAAGGTTACCCACTTTGCCTTTGTCGTCTTCTCATTTTGTAAGTCTCTTCTATAGAAAAGATTGAGCACATTTGCACCATGCAACTTTTTGCAGTGTGATTAAGGCATAGTTAAATCACTTTTATCTACCTTATGATAAGAAAAATTTTAAAAGAGTTGTACAATGTGTATGTATATATAAGAAGCTGTAAGGGCAAAGAAAGACTGGAAATGCTTGTCTTGATTACTTGAGCAGGTAAGGTTTTCACTGAGCATTAAAGTGCCACCACCACCATCCCCCATCCTCTGGAAACTAAAAGCTATTTATGAAAACAGGCTTATATTAAATGGTTGTCTTTCATGACATGGTTTAATGACCTGAGGTGTTCCTCCAATTCCACATTCTTCGGTGTAAATGCTATTCTTACAATCCTTGTCATCGAGAGAGATTTGTTGTCTTCTATACTCAATTCTTTTATCAATATGGTTTTGTTCTAGGAATGTTACCTACTTTTAACCTTTTCCGTGACACATATGCTCAACGCTGTTTTTTCATTCACAGACATTTTTTGCTTAACAGCTGGGCAAATCTGTTTTTGCTGCCTGTACAATTAGAACATCTATATTAATCCTGTCTAAAATGCCATTATCTTTTAATATAATCTTTTTTAGAATGTCTTGCTGAAGGGACTTTTTAAGGCTTTATGGTGTTACATGGGCTCCCTTTCCCATGCTTTCACAGAGTCTTGTGAAATGCTCCTGTGAACTGTTAGGGTGATAACAAGTTACATGAACTGCCACTTGTAATTATAATAAATGGATTTCAGGTATTTTAGATATAATTCCAAGAAATTAGTTTTAAAACAATTTATAATTCTTGAGTTGCTGGGATTTCAAAAGCAATCCCTATGAAACAGCTTAATCCTTATCTTTTTCCCTTTTGACATTTGACAGGAGTATAGGTAAGCCAGTGTATCCTTTGACACAAATTTAACATTGACTTTATAAGACTGATTTTGCACTGAATATATGTAAGACTGAGAACTGTTGCTTAATAATTTATCAGATGATTTTTTTTTATATAGAGGGAAGGGACTTGCTTCAAAATCCTCAATTTCACAGAATGAAAGTAATCTCGTCCTCTTGATGTTTTAATATAAGCACAGATGCAAAATAAAATGAAGCTACTGCCTATCTCATTCTTTAAGTGAAGCCCTTGAAATTTCTGTGTTTTATTTCTCCATCAGCTGTAGACCAAATTTGTAAAAATGATGAAAACATTTCCTACATTACCTTATTAGAGCACATTCTCCATATATTGTGCTGCTTTTCTCTTCACTACTTGTAATAACCGATGTCTACTTCCTTCCTGAGAGCTGCTTTTAGAATTTGATGTCAGTATTGGGAGTATTGGGTCCCAATAATAGTTTTGCTACATTTTTTCACTTCTTTTTTATTTTTCTTAACTAAGGTCAAGTGAATCAGCCTTACTGTTTGTCTTGACGCTTTTGGAAGTGCTTGGTCTGTTACTAGGTCTGACAAGTACACCTATGTGAACCGTGTTGGTTTGCCAGTGACTTCTCAGACAGATCAACTTGATATATGTGTAGGGACTTTTTTTCTCTCAACTGCTAGCCATGAAGGTGTTTGGGAGTTGGGGTTGCTCGTGCTCGTTCCACATGCATCAGGTTGTCTGCCTGTGATGGGGCATACAGTAGGTTTGCATGTGAGTATCTTATTAGAGCTTAGTAAACTGGCAGTGTTAATTGATAGTGCACAGAGTATATAACAGATCCAAAATTAGAGTCTAACTTTTCTCCTATAGTTTTAATTATATTAAATGTATATTAATGTACATATAAGCAGATATGACTATGAACAGAGGATTAGAATTGAGCTTTTGAGAAACAAAATATGCCTTCACTTTCAATGCACGTAATTTGGATAAACATTTTAAGTTGCCATTCTATCATTGTTTGGAAGAGGGGTGGGGAATTTTTCAGGCAGTACAAGCAATATAGCATTGTAGGGAAGTATGGTAGAACTGCATGTTTAAAGCAGTCTCCTGTCATGTGACTCTTACATGACTGAAATGCTGGAGAGCCCTGTTTCATGCCATTCAATTTAACAAGGATGTCTACATTTCAGATACGTGATAATATCATTCAGGTTATGCATGTTTTGTGTTACAAAGCACACCTGTGTTTTGGCTGGATAATGTATGTTTTTCCAGTTATGGAACAGGAACAGCTCTCTCAAAAGTGTATGTCGGGAAGCTAGAACTTAAAACAGACCCAGCTGCTCATGGTCCTTGTGTGAAAGGGGTCAGGAAAAAGTAATTTTTGGCTGACCACATAAAGCATATGGAATGAAAATTTCAAATCTTTCCTGTAAAGTCAAAGGACAGTGTTTCTAATGTAGGCTTTCTGTCTGTTTCATGTTCTGCTTTCTGCTTTCTGACTTACTCTTCTCCTGTCTTTATTGGGACAGTGTATATTTCTATAAATGCACATATTTATTCCCAAGACGTAGCACTGTAACTGAACTTAACTTGAGTTATGGAAATATAACAATATTTCTCACATCTCCAAATTCATTATTTTATTTTTTTTTCTGAAGAGGAGAGATACCCCCCCTCCTTTTTTTTTAATGGGAAGGTAATTTGGAAACCCCAGTTAAAAAGAAAAAAAAATACATTTAAAGAAAGGAGAGAGGAAGTTAAATTGTGAATTTTGCTTGCTGACTTGTGAAAAAGAATTGGAAGTTGGATTTTAACTTGGATTTGCTGACTTTGACAGCATTTCTTTAAAAATCAACCAAGTGCTTTTCAAATCCAGTACAGCTGTCGAACAGGCAACCAGAGGAGAAAATTCTATACATTTAAAAAAAAGAAAAAAAATATGAGTTCATACTTAAGCTTATTTATGTGCTGGTTGCTTTTCCTCTTCCAAAGTCTCAGGACTGACTGATTTATAAACACATGGATACACATACAAGTAAGCCATATGATACTCCAGATCATCCATATTAATTTTACTTCATTGGAAACGAATGTATCCTATTGGTTAATTTATATCTTGTCTGGATTTTTGAGAGGAGTAGTTGTGTTTCATTTAGGAATAATTTGATCAGTAAAGAAATGTAGTATGTTTTTCTTCCATGACTCTTTTCCCCTAAGATCATATCAGAGCACTTCAGTATTTAAATCTTGATAACACCAGTTCTTTGTCTTTCAAGGACTGCAAAATAAATAGCTTTACTGATCTACAGGGCGTTAGATATGGTTACAGCTGCAAATCATTTAAAGAAAGCTAGGAGTTGAGTTGAGTGCTTGCTTGCCAGCAAAGTGGGTAGTGAATTCTGTATCCAGCCTTGTCTCTGTAGCACCTTTTCCAGAGGCATCTGTGTCTGAAGCATTACTTGCTGACTAGCAAGCTGTACCTAAGGAAGGTGAGAATGCCCACTTCGATCCCTTTGCTTAATGAAAGAACTGTCTTAGAGGAGATATTAAAAGCTGTTATGGACCATCAAAATGTTGATTCCCAACATCTGTAGTACTTTAGTTGGGAGGAAAAATCATAGGAAAGTCAGTATTTTTTGGAAGGTATGTTGGATAACTAATTCAGTTGCTGCACATACTAACACAGCTGGAATCTCTTCCAGGAGGTTCATCCACTATTGCAACATCTTGCTCTAAAGAATACAATAGCAATAACCATAGAAATGTATTTTATTTCATGTTGAAAGTAGCTGTTATTGGGGCTATACTCAGGCATGAAAAAATAATGTTGCTTGATATATTTAAAACCTGCATATATTATCAGTTAATATTATTCCAGGAAAATGACCGTAACGTTGATTTCCTGACAACAAGGCTTTTGAGCAGGCTTACACACACAAGATGAGGAATAATATATTGTCTGTAAACAGTTGAAAAGACTCCTTTAAAATCAATTGTAGATAATGAAAGAGAATTAATGGTGAAGAAAGACGACATTCATTTATTTCTGAACTCTGATTTACGATGACTGATGGTGAAGTGACACATTGGTGATTTGCATGAGCGTCTGAGCCAGTAAAGCTAACAAAGCCTTTCATATGAGCTTCACAGCTTCAACATGTGAAATTCATGCAAATGTTATCAAAATATCTATCAAACTCTACCTATTTCAAACCTGTCTGATTATTTTATTTGGTAGCTCTTACTTCTATGTAAACAAAATATACACCTTTTCTTGAAAACAGCTAGATTTCTAAAGGTAGTTTTGGGATATCACTCTTAAAATATGCTCACTGTCAGTACAAAAACATTTGAAAACTTTTTCATGTATACATTGAGCTTATACAAATACTGGGAAATTAATATTTTTTGTTCCCAGACTGTCTCTTTTTGAGAGTGATTCTGACTGTTTTTATAAAAAGTATATGCATAGCCTGAGCCTCATTTTATAGTAGGCTTTTTTTCCTCCATTGCCTGACTAGTTTCTATACATATAAAAAAGCAGCTTTATGGAGAATGAACTTCAATTTACCATGAGGAATATTATCTTACACTAACAAAATGTTTCTGAACATAAATGTATTTTATATGGATGTTTCAATAACATGGAGGAAAAGTGTTTGTGGCATGTTTTTTGCAGGACAGGCATAATGCAGCAGTTATTTTTGCCTTTGATAAAAGACTTACTACCTCAAGGAACTTAAAGTTAGATTCTATTATTTTTTAAAGAAAAGGGAGTACAAATCTATGAAACAAATTCTTTTGAGTAGCAAATTTGGCTGTTAGATGAATCAAAAGAAACTGGTCTTTTTGACACTTCAGGTATGAGGTACATACTCTAATTCTGTGAAGCTCAAAAACAAGTGTCAGGTAGTTTTATGGGCCCATTACCTTTCAAGTTCATAAAACACTGCCAACAAGAATGTCTCTCTCTCTCTTTCTAGGATAAATAGCTCAATTAATTTATAGAAGTCTTTCTTTTTTTGTGTAAGAGAAGAATGGACAATAAATTAATCTAAATAAATTGGGTTTGTATTTTATTCAGTTAGTCTTATTTTTGTTGGAATTAGTATCACAATAATGCTAGCACTTTCATGAAACTTTTTTTTTTCCTTACACTTCAAGAATGACAAACTTAGATGTTTTCTTAGAATGGAGATACCAATAGACGTTACTTTCACAGACCAATGTAGTTGTTTGAAAATTTGAAATTGAATTTTGTACTGTTTTCTATTGCTTGATGAATCTTTTATGTTGCTGAGCACAGACTTTTGCATTTTGGAGCTTTATTTTCACATAAAATCACGATTCCATCTTCCTCCCATACATGCTTATGGAGATGGTGACTGTATCACCATGACTAGCCCATGACTGGAAAGCAGATGATCTTCCAGTCAATTTTAGGGGAAAATCAGTGGGATATTTTTTGCTGCCATGGCTTTCTGAGCCCAAGATGAGGAGGTAAAGCCGTCTTTGAAGCTGTGAACCGATTTAGTGGCACAATCATCTTTGGAAATGGGGGTGAGTTTGGTGAAAGTTTGTTCTTCAGAGCACTTCTGTGAGGCTTCAAGCATTATTTTGGCCTTCCTGGATTTAGTTTTTTCCAGCTCTTTGAACTGGTGCTTTTTATGGAATTTATTATGTACACGCTTGGCACAGTGTAGAGTTGGATGTTGTGTGTATACTATGCTACTAGCACTCTAGATCTAGATCCTGATGCAGGATGGATAGGAATATGATCACAGTAAGAGACTGAAGATGGTAGAGAAAGAAACTGCTTATAATATCCTGAGTTTGGTCTGAGAAAAATGACCCAAGTCATTTCAGGCTATTACTGTTTACCCTCTGCAGCTGTCTTTGGGGTGGACGCAGGAGTGTTTGGAGATGAGCAGTACCTGAACTGCCAAGTCTGTTAGAATGAATATGACTCTTCTTTCTTTCCCTGTAATGAGGAGGTCATCCAGCAGAGCAACAGGTGCTGTCGCAGCCCGGTGCCCTGGTCTGAAGCCCAGCTGACAGGTGGTGTTAGACAGGAGGGTTTTTTACTACTTTCTTGAATAACTTGCTTAGGAAAAGGTGATCAGATTCTGGCCAGCAGCTGGAAACATGCCCAGCGCTGGTATATCAGACTGTTGCATGAACAGTCTTTCCAAGTTAAACTAATATAAGGTACTTTTTTGTACATGCATGTTAAAACTCAAGATCAAATTGTTGTAACCGCATTTAGAGAAAAAAAAAATTACCCCAGTAGTTAGAAAATGTTGTGTCAGATTCTCCATAGAAATGTCATTGATTTGACCCCCTTTCAAAAGAACAGTGCATTTGTTAAAACGGTAGAAAACCTGAGAATGCTTTCTTGTACTTGGTTGACATGGGAGCAAAATAAAAGAGTAAGGCTTAATCTTCACTGTGTCTCCGTACATCTTTTGTTCCTCGGATATGTAGTTCTCCATTTACAAAAATTGTGGTAAAAAGCTTAGCAGATATTAATTTGGAATTTTTTTTTTAATTGATCATGTTGTTAGAACATGTAATAAAAGAGGGAGAATGAGAGAAAAGGAGAAAGGTGACTAAGTGGCTACTTTATGTTCATACTTTCAGACTCTACTTTTCAACAGTTTCCCATAAATTTAGGTAGCTGCTGTAGTATGTGAGTGACTGTAGAACTTATTCTAAGATGAAATTGTGTATCCTTGGCTGCTGATATGTGTGAATAGGCCAACAGTTTATATTTTTTGTTCACTTTCACATTGATTAATTAATTATTTAAAAAGGTTCTGAATCTTAATAAATTTATTTCAGTGCTTTGCTAGTAATGTTCTAACAACCTATTGGCAACAGCAATTATTCCCAAAGTTTAAACCATTTTTCGCTAAAAAGGATATGATTTTTTAAACAGCTACTTCTCCTGCTTTCCAGATAGTAAAGTTAGGAGTGCAGCTGTTTCCTACTAAATGAAAAGTATTAATCATTTCCTTTTACTTATAAAATCAAATAGCTTTTGCAGTAGTCTCTGTATGTAGAATTTGTTGTTTGGCTGGTTTTACTGTTTTAGAACAAATGATATAACCATAGCATCATTCAATACAATCTGAGTCTGGGACATTTTGTGTTGCAGTCAAAAGTTGAAATAACATCAAAGAATGCGTTACATCTAATGCTTCGAGAAGCAAATATATTTGGATTGCATACATCAAGAGAAAGGTATTTGGGCTGCATTTAAAAATGCTATGGATATGGTAGAGGATGAAGTGTAACACCAGTGGATGATGTTGAAGACTGAAGCATGGGAAGTATGAAGACTGAATGGGAACGAGCTACAGTCAGACAAAGTACAATATCATGTGTTCATTAATTATCAGCATGAATTTCTGCAAGTTCAGAGGAAAGGAATGTCTACTGCAGAAGAGAATTTTAGAAGTGCTTTGCGTGTTTAGTCAAACAACAGCTGAGAGATATAATGATGAGTACATCAGAAGAATAAATAACAAAGAAACTAAAGGCCAATGTAAGCTCAGGATTAATTGTATATACACTGATATCAAATTAAATTTGAACTTAAAAGAAAGAACTCTGATTATCAGAGGAAGGAGATTTTTGAATGTCCTTCCAGTGTAGTGCCAGGCAAAAAAAAAAAAAAAAGGTTTAAAGTGGGACTTAATTGACTTACAAAAAGATGGTAATACACAATGGTCTGTGATAGCAAGACACTGGATTTGATGACTCGAGGAGTTCTCTTCCAGGCATGTTCTTATATAATGATACTGCTTTTCTTAACATTAGGCAACTATGAGGTGGTAATATCTAACTGTTAACTTATTACAGTGTGTTTTCAACAAACAGTCCATTATATCACTCAACTGCTAGTCTTTAAGGCGTTATGTGCCAAAGCAGTTCAATACCTCATCAGAAGTAGACCCCTGAAGATTCCCCTAATACTGAATTTCCCAAATTGTGGGTTGTGCCTCTCCTGGGCAAGTCAGATGGGGGAGAGCAAGAGGTTCCCAAAGCTGAGATGGGTTCCTTTAGGGCACATCCTATTTGCATTTGGGAAGGGTGGAACGTGCATAGGCTGGCTTTCCCTCGAAGCAGGAAACATACTGTGGTAGGGTCTAAACCACTGCCAGCACCAATTGCCAGTAGTTCATGGTGTAGATGATGATGTACAGTAGAATAACCAGCCAGCAAAATTTTTTAAGTGTTCCTATATCTGAGTATTTTTTGGTTACTTGGTACAAATTAGAACAATTTGCTGTATCCAACGAGAGTAAGAATGTTTTACAGCTCTTGGTTCACAGTCACTTTAAGTCACCATAAACTCAAGCAGCTGCCACACTGAGAGCCCTATCAGGAAAATGATCCAGATCCAACATATTTCTCTCTCTCTCTCTCTCTCTCTCTCTCTCTCTCTCTCTCTCTCTCTCCCCCTCCCCCCCCTGCTTTCCCTCCATTCCCTCCCCCCCTTTCCTCTTTGGTCAAGTTAGTTTTGAGACAGATGGTTTCCAAGAGTGCTAGGCCTGTCATAAGGATGTGGGTAGGAATATGTGGCTGGGATGAGGGAGACGTTATACTTTCTGCTGACAGTCTTCACTAAAGTCATAGAATTGACCAGGGAATTGCAGCCTGCATCTCCTGAAATCTCTTGCATCTTGCTTAGCTCCTTTGGATGGGTTGATAAGGCCTTTTAAGTTCAAATTGCAAGAGTTAAAGCTGGAGTCTCTTTTGTTTATATTGTATCATCAGTGAAAACGTACTAATCTTTAGGACTTCCCAAAATGAGTCAGTACTGGGAGAGGCCCCTGTCTTTTGGTTAACATTTGTTCTGTTGATAAAACACATTCAAGTGCCCAAAGTTGTCTGGTATTTTTTGATGATTTTTTTATGGACTGCAAGTGTATTTAGTTCCATTCTTTTTCTGTGCTGAAACATAAGAACAAATGTACTTGGTCATATCAAAAGGTCATTCAGCCCAACTAACCTCAGCGCTAGCCATAAACAGATACCTAGGGAAGTGTAAGGACAGCACAAGGATATATGATGCTTCTCCTTCTCAGCGCCCAGCTGTTTTCTGCTGAGAGAGTCCTGAGCTGGATGAAGTTTTTAGGGATTTAGTAAACCACAAGGGATTTCTCTTCCATTAACTCCATTTAGTATAGGTCTTGAGAAATGAAGTTATTTCTTGTCTCCTGTAGTTTATGGGATCATCAGACACCAATATAACTGGTGTAATTTAGAGCAACAGTATTATGTCCTAAATTTTGTCAAGCTGCAATGGGCATAAGGATCATGAAAACACCTGTTTGCTTTAAAATGATTTTATAATTTCTCAATACAATGGATAAGGCTTTAGGCCACTTTCTGCTCTCTTAATTCCTGACCATCATCTAAGATTCTTTGTCACATATTTTGCTGAAATCTTCATTAGGGAATTAGAACATATAACGCTATATTCGAGAATACAGGTACAAATGTCATGATGTTATGAATATCAAGCACTCCCCTATCAGTAATGTATTTTAAATGTTCTCTCTTTCTTCTGCTAAATTCAGAATAGTATATTCTTTGTGTGTTTCATAAAGCACATATTTATTATGCATTCTTTGAAATGAAATTCTATTCTGAAATTCTTTTTTCTTTTTCTTTTCTTTTTTTCCCTCAGTGCAGAAACACCATCAGGGAAAATAGAATTTTTTAGGGTGATAGAAAAATGTTCAGTTGTGTAAGAATTTGTTACAAAATTCCATTTTAGTAGAGTAGTTTTAAAGACGAACAACAGGAAGTAGTTTTTAGCTAGGATTGAAAAAAAAAAAAAAGGCCTGCTGAAAGCCAGCAGCAGTGGAAGGCTGAACTTCACCAAGACTGTCTAAAAATGGGATTATGCAAAACTGCTTGAAATCACTTTTCAACTCAAAGATGTCAGAGTGAATCTCTAAATCCTGACTTTCACTCTGGTATTACAATGAATAATGAGCACTCCTTATTTCACATGTCTAGTTGATCAAAGTAGCAGATTTCAGAAGTCTCACTGGGCATATCTTTTCTTGTTGAAATGAGGACTGAGATTGACTTTGGTATTTTGATTCTTTAATCAACATGAATTTTATAAACTGCAGTTTATTTCCTTTTAACAGACAATCCTATGAAATCTTGTGAATATTTAATGCCATCACATCTTCTCAACTATTTTAAAACTATTTAAATCATTTTCTTATTAAAATGCTTACAAAGGATTTTTGTCATTTTCTGCAACTCTAATTTAAAGGAACATTTTGGATTATGACTAAATTCTTTTACTGAATAAGCATAAGATCTGAGTCAATGTAGAGGTGACAATCCTGAGCTAGCATCTGCTAAGCACTGGCAAAATGTAATACTTATGCAAAAGCCTATTACATTGACCTCATAGTCAATGGGTTTAAGAGAAACATCCCTGGTGAAAAATCACAGCAGAAACATTCTTTCTGATTGGCTTAACAATACTGTTACTATTAACTTTATAGTGCACTACCTAAGGAATAATTAAACCAGATGGTGTGTTAAACCCAACTGAAAGAATAAAGACATTTTTACTTGTAAGTTGATCAAAATTAGGTAAAACAACATATGTTCATGTGCATTACGATTCCTTTAACTACATATTAACTGCTTTCCTTAATATTCTTCCTGGTGATCCGAGAACTCTGCCTCTTGTAAAGCAAAACACAAGCCCTCTTTGAAATCTTCCTGTCTAACTCTCTGGTCACTCATACCCCTGTGTTGCTTTGTTTTTGGTATAATTTAAATAAGCAGGTTGCTCGCTGCAGCTTTCTCGAATTACATGAGATTAAAATGCAGGCCATTTTGGGCCACATTCAAATTATACAATTTAGGGCAGGTACATGCAAAAAAGGATTGGAGATTGCCTCTAAAGAAGCACAGCTTGCACAAATGAGCAAATTACATTTTATGCAACAGATGTTAAGGAGGGAATTACAAATACTCTATTTCCTGTTGTATTAGTACTAACTTACCACCATTCCTCTTCAGCAATACCATGCAGGGCTAATAATACAGAATAACACACCACACCACATACATTATAACTAAAGTGTCTCTGCTCTCTGTGAACCAGAGCTATGTTACATTACTCCCCAAAGCATAAAGCACTATTACAATTACCTTGTCATATCAATAACTCTCTGCAAGCAGTGACAGTACATCTTTCTTCCTGAGAATGGTCTGGTCCTGAATGGAATGCAACTTATGGAAATAATGTAGTCCCATTGCTTGAACTGATATAAAATTAAATGTGAGTGGAAACATCCAAATGAGATTTATGATCATAACGCATTATGAAATAAAGTTTTATCTTTACATCTGCTCTTTACCTAGGTGCTTGTAAAAGCAATGCAAAAGATTCATAAAATGAAGTTGACTCTTTCTCAGTTTTGTGGGGGATTCTGAATAACAAGCTATTTATGGGCTCCATCATTTTATATGCTTCAGTGTTCCTAATGTAAATTACTCCTTAATCACAACTACCTGTTCAATCAACTTAGCAGAGCATTGAGGTGGGAGTAAATATCTCTTGTTGTGTTTGGATGGGCCTTCATTAGGATTTTTTTCTGGGAGAGCTTTTGGTGGCTGAGGTGGGCGAGAAAATTTGGATTTTTTTTGTCTCTTACTTCCCTCAACCCTAAATTTTGTCTAGTTATGAAATCCATAGCATCAGTATGAGTTGTATTACAATCTAATAATGTTAAAGTTTTTAACTATGGAGACTATCTTAAATAGAAAGGACCCTTGATTCCTTGTTTCTATCTAAATGGAGAATGAGTGCAATAAAAGATAAATTAATACACTTCACAGGTTTAGCAATTTCCTATGCATATGCAAACCAAGGCATTTATATCAGCATGTATATCAAGGCATTTACATCAGCACAATTTGCATATAAATAATATATTGCACAACAAGTGTGTTGCTGTTGGAGATGCTGCAGAACTTTATTGGATTTAATACTTATGTAAGGACTCATTATTAGCTAAAGTCAAGCCTCATGCAGTCAACATACTAGTTTGACTCTGTACAGGATGCTGCCACCTTATTTTTTATTCTGCTCCTAACATTTTTGTCATACCAGTTCTGTACCTTCACTGGGCGTCAGTCTTGTATGAAGCAGGTCACTGTTACAGAAGAAAGAATGATGTGAAAAGTACAGTCCTGCTGCCCTTCCAATTATTCAACTAATACTGAAAGTACTGAGAGTTTTCAGGCTCTTCCAGTCTAATCTTGTTTCTGGGAGAATTAATTCTGAAAGCAGTGACAACCATGAACTTAACAAAATTCTTATAAATACAATGAATAGTCTATTGTCGGACTTTTGCCCAACAAAACTGCATTAGTAGCATTAAAAGATGACCTCTTTGTGGAAGGGAAGGAGGCCACATCCCTGTTCACTGCTCAGTTTGCATGAACTTTGTAGAGTACTGTGCTGTGCCAGCTCTGATCATGCCTCCCAAGAGGAGGGTTTGAAGGGTTTGAAGAGGAGGGTTTGATGTAGGCTCTGTGTTGTTTAATAAGTAGCTGCAAGAGGTCCTCAGAGAACAAACAGTTCACCAATAACTTCTGCTCAAGGTGTAGGAAAAAAAAAACAACTGTGTTATTAGGTAAGGATGTAGCCACAGTAACTTCATCCAGTGTTATGGTAAGAGTGAGAAAAACCATGCTTACTTACTTTCTTCTCTGATTCTCAATCTGCTTCCACTTCCATGGCAAGTCCTTGATCCTTAAGACTAACTACTGCACTATTTAGAGCAGTCATCTTCCCACAGTTCTTGGTTAGGAAAGAGAGTTGCTCCTTTCCTGGAGCATGAATTAATGTAGCTCAGAACATAGTTGAATAAGACCTGGAGGTGAAACATTACTAGAGAAGGATGTTGAGTGACCTACAGAAGAAAATTAGACCAAGTCATATTTTGACTATTTCTGACCGTATTTTATGTTTTTAGCCTACACAGAGCTTCGTAGGACTTGTAAAGTATAAAATTGAAAATCTTTCAAACACCCATTAAATCTGGTAGTAATGGCTACTTTGGAAAAGCTGAAGATAAGATGTGTTGCAGAGACCTATGAAATGAATCCGTTCCTGAGGAGACTCTACTCAAATACTTTCCTTTGCAGATGGTGTCCTAAAACACAAGCCTTTTCTTTCTCTGCCACAGATTATCTCTAGCCATGTGATAGAATCATTCATCTTTAGTGAGTTTTTAAACCAGAGTGACAGAGAAATGCAAAAGCTGTAAAAAGATACATAGAATAATAACAACAAAAAAAGATTACACAACAAAAGATTACATCAAAGTATGAAGTTCTCATTTCTAACTGTGCCTGAAATCAATCACCACATTTTTTAGAGGTGCCCTGTTAATGTTAGTAGAGATAAAAACTAATTAAAACCTACAGAAATTATAGTAAAACAGTATTCAAATGCTTTCCTAACTCCATATAAACATCCTAGAACTCTACATGAATGTGATTATATTTTAAATTCAACAAGACCTTTTCATAAATGTTTGACCTTGTTTTATTAGGCAGCAAGGAAACTTGCCCCTTTCTATTTCTGGTTATTGTCAAAGACTAGTGGGTCTTACTGCTAACAGTTGATGGTGCCATGAACAAGGTGAACGAGCTAAACACTCAGTAGTCTGAAAGGAACAGGGTATATTCTGAAAATTATTTGCACTTGCACACAAAAATAGATCTTGATCTCTTTTCTTTCAATCATGTTTTTTTCTCCATTGCCTTAACCTTTTAGTTTCTTTATCAGTTCTGTTCACTCACTTATGCTAGTCTTTCTACTTGATTTTCCCAGTAAAGGATTTGGGATAAAAGACCCATCGGAAAGATACAACACAACATTTTGTATAGCATTAAACACAGAATAATTCTGTGCTTTATACTGTCTCAAGGTAATTCAATGTTTACCAATAAAGTGAGTGCAAGCTAGTTCTTCACAAAGAAGTCAGTGCTGATTTTGAGTAGACCCAGCCTGATTTATGAAAAACAAGGTTGTTTTTGAAAGATGATATGACAGACATGTCATATGCAAGAAGAAAAAGAGTGGTGCACCAAAACAGACTGAATGTTGTAGCAAATCTGCAAATTATACAGACACACAAGTCAAAAAGTTACATTTATGCCAAGCCTGCTTTCTCACTGAAGGGATCTTTACATTGCAAGTTGTGTTTCATTAAATAGTGTGGTAAAACACTGCCACTGTTGCAAATAACAAACAAGCAAAACCACCAGTCTTTATAAAACACCTATTTTCTGCAACTGTTAATGTATGTTCTCTTTGGAATGTGGGTCTAAGAATGCAACTATTTATTTACAGTAACAAGAAACCTGTCCATCAAACAGCCTCCTTGCACAAACTAACAAAACTTCCCTTTTACATGAGGAACTTTTTGCACATGGAAACATTCAATTCAAAAATAGGTGGTAGTAATTTTTCATAGAAGCAATTCTGCTCTTTTACAGATGTGGTATAGCATGCCAAACGTATAGCCTATATTGGACCAGAGACTAGTGAGTGGAATTCTGACTTAAAGCATCCGTAACTAGATCCCATTCCTGCAAGCCAGGTGTTATTTAGGACCAAAGTAGCATTTTTCAATTGTGGATATTTAATTTTCTTTTCAAGTTCCATTTCTAAAAACTGAAGTACTGAGTGGATACTTGTTTTGCAGTAATGTTTCCCAGCAGCTAGAGCTGCAGACTTTCTGCAGCACAAGTTTCCTTCCTTGCAGAACAGTGAGATATCGAGAAGAACAAATGTGATAATGTTGGCATCAGGGGAACTAGAGGTTTTGCACAACTTACTGTACAGATATTTCATTCTTCAATTCCAGGTGTTCTGTCTTATACACAAGATAAGGCAGAGGTGGCAAACTGAATGCTTGCTAACTCTGGTTGTTGATCTGGTTTCGAAGGGCTGGGGACTACAAATCCTTGAATGACAAGCATGCTCCCTGACTTCTTGACATATAAATAGTTCAATTAAAATTCCATAGAGAAGTCTTTCAGAAAAGTACCCACTTCAGGAAAGTAAAAAAAAAAAAAAGAGAGAGAGAGAGAAATAAAAGAAAGAATCCTATTATAGTTATCTCTAAATTCCCCAGATTTGACTCAGATGTCTGAAACACCATCAGTCAATTTATTCTCCTATTCATTCAAATGCGCTGAAAACATTTAAGTGGTACAGAATGTCGTAGAATATCCAAACCTGTAAGACAGCTTTCTAATTTGATCTAACACTTGAAAATTGTACTCAGAGGTAACAATATGAGAAATTGCCCTTAATCAGACCAAGGGTGAATCTAGTTTAGTATGCTGTCTCTGTCAGTGGCAACAGGACAGCACATGAGCCTGGCCATTTTCTACAGCCTGGAGTCTGTTGTTTGCATGATTTATTTATCTTGAGCATCTGTGTCCACAGTAGATAACCCAAGGCAATAATTTTTCATACATACTTTGGTTTTGTGACTCCCACACTATGTAAAGAGCTTACTGTGATTTTACTGTATTTCTGTTAGGACAAGCACATGGCCTAAATATAACAGAGAGCTTATTTAGAGTTAAAATGTAATTTGGACAGCGTATCACTGAGGTATTTGCATATGAGTGCACCTAGGAGAAAAGACCTGGTCTTGTTTCCCACTAATATTCATTGTGTTGTTTTGTTCAATGTCTTAAGGTATGATATTCCTACCATTGGACACAACAGTTTTATTTAGCTCTTTGTTGACTAGGGAGATAGACTAGAGGTCTGACTAGAGGGACTGTCTTCTTGAGCCATGTACCTAACAACAGGCTGTATTCTCTTAAAAGAACTTACATATGATGCCTGAACTTGTGCTTATGTCTTCTGCTGTAAGCCATATATTTTATAGTCTGTCACCATTTAACTTAATTTTCAACAATGGTCAGAGTTTGGAAAGTGATAGAGCTTTTTTTTGTTTGTTTGTTTGTTTTTTAAAAAAACTTCTTTCAAGTGCTATATAGATGTAAGAAGATTTACTGTTTATTTTTAATTTGGCACAGGATTCCAAAGCAAAACAGGAAAGCTCTGAAGACCCTTCTGATTTAAAGACACTATAAATAATCAGATATTAATACCTTTTTAAAAGCAATCCACCATTCCCATCCCCAATCCTGTTACTGCAGTCTCTGCTAGTATCTGTGAAATCTGTTACTATCAAAAATGCACTTCAAAGACTCTTTAGAAGTGGTTAGTGTTCAGGTTTTGAACTTCGGTATGGAAATACTGATACATACTGCCAGAAATGCAGCTATAGTCAGTTTTTATTATAATAAAGAAGCCTTTAATTCGGCAAGGGTCACTGACATTTTTTTGACTCTTAATGCAAAAGTTTCACTTTATACTAGTAATTAGTGTAATAACAGTAAAGGAGTTCTGTGTCAAGTCCCAGCACAGAACCTATCCTCCAAATCAGTATTAGTGAAACTCTGCTGGGGAGAGGTAGTGGATGAGCCTTCTCCCTCAAAGTTTTACCTTTGCAGGTGAATGAAAATGTTACATATAACCTGTTTGCATTATTGACAAACTGCCACAAGCCATTGAGGACAGTAGAAAAAAATAGAAATGCAGTCAGATTTCTAGAAACCAGTTAGAATCTTGGAAGTTCCTGGCTGTACTTTGCTGTAATGAACAGTGTGTTAATAAGGTACCCTAAATAAATGCCTACAGTTTACTTTAAATTTGAAAATTAACACTGAATCAAAAGAGACTGGGTAATTTTTCATTCAACCTGGAAGGCTATTTACTTTCTGAACTGATACTTAAAATACTGATGTGTGATGCTAAAAGGTAAATTATTTTGAGCTAGGTTGAATTTAAATTTCATTGAATATTTGTTTGAAATAGGGGTTCAACATTCATTTCTTTCCCTTCTGTTTGAGGATATATCACTTTTAATAATTCTGTTGCCTAGTGCCCTAATCTGTTTATTCCACTATAATTTAACTTGAACAATGCTGCTTCTATTCAAAATAAACAGATTTGGTATGTCTGTGAAATAGACTTATATGTAGTAGGATGCTTTACCCTCTACAAAAGCTTGGAGGTTTCTGAATGCTTAAGAAATGATAATGCCAGTGGATTTAGCATTTGTATATCTGCAGGCTCATGCTTATTCAGTTGTACCAAGGCAGCTTAAGCTAATATCTAATCTTCTTATGGAATAGTTCTCCCTGTAATAACAGGATTGTGCATAACAAGCTCAAAAAAATGTTTGGCTCCAACTGTTGTGCGAAAGCAAGGAAAGGAGGAGTTGCTTAACTTTTTATTGTTTATAAAATCTGTAATTACCATTATCCTTGTTTATTCAGGACAAACCAAGAGTCATGCTGTGATGCCATGTACTCAGCTCATAGGAACTAAGAAGTCATGAATAGATTATTAAAAAATGTCAACCTTAATGCTCTGCATTAATGCTACTATTCCATTAAAAGGGGAAAGAGGAAAAGGTGCAGAAACATGATACTGTATTCAACTTAGGTATATGGCAATGGAAAATTTGGGTGGAATTCACCACATATTACAAGGCAAGACAAATTAAAAATTCTAGCAATCTTTAATGAAAAATAGTGTTCATTACCTAGTTCATTGCCCAGTGTTCATTGCCTAGTGCCCTAATCTGTTTATTCCACTATAACTTAACTTGAACAATGCTGGTTCTATTCAAAATAAACAGAATTGGTATGTCTGTGAAATAGCCTTATATGTAGTATATATGCTACGTATATTTTTTGTTTTTGATAAAAAGTATACTAGCTATTTTCAACTGTTTATATTTATTAAGTATGGAGCAGATATCTAAATGGCATTATCTTAACCTCCCACATTTTAGGAAAAAGAATGAGGTGGCTTAGCTGTATGGGAAGATTTGAGTTCATTTTGCTCAGCCTTTTAAATTATATTCCATTGGCAAAATTGCCTTAGACTTCAAGGAAGGTGGAGGTCCTCTACAGTGGAAATGGGAAGCCAAAGGAGCTATAACATGAGTTGCATGTTTTGCAAAAATCTAGGAAGAGAGTCAAAGGGTGATGTAGGAAGGAAATGGTATGGGGGGATTGGTAGTTTTGTTGTTGTTGTTTTTTCCAGTGTAAAAGGCTAAGTAAATCTCTCTCTTGTGCGTTTCATTGATCCCATTGATGAGGTGAAATAACACAATAGCCCAAGATGAATCTACCTCCTGATCTACCTCCAAAGATTGTCTTCTCTTTAACAAAAAATGCAGCTAAAACTGTCTAAGGAGAAAAACAGTAAGATCAGCTCTTCCTACCCAGCTCCACAACAGGTTCATATCATCTCCTAAAGTTAAATGACCTAATCTTGTTCCCGTTGTTGCCTCATATACAAAGACCATGTTTTTCTTCCTGTCAGCGGTTTCTAAACTTATACTCATTTTTCAGTGTCATAAAAGAATACCAAGTTCTTTTACTGTAGGATTTTAACGGTTATAAAAGAATCAATTATCTGTATTTAACTAGAGAAATGAAGAAAGCATGGTATGAATTTTGAGGTTTTTATTACCTATACTACTGTGGTAGGAATTGATAGGCTTGTGGTAAAGTGATTGTTTTATTAATGAGAAATGAATAATACAAGAGATTTGACAACTTCTCTGGTGTCATATAAGAAAGGGAAAGAAAGGTCATGTTATTTGTTAAATGGCCCACATGCTTTTTTCCCATACAGAAATGTGAAAAATAAAATTGAGGAAATGGTTTCTTGTTGTGCTAGAGATCCAAGAAATTTGTTTTCGTATTTGCTATAAAAACCCAAACTGAATTTAAAATTAAATTTTTTTGGAGGACAAAAGGAGTATTTTGATATGACAGATTGAAATGTGTGGTGTAGAGACTTCTCTGTTTAGGGTACTCCCTATAGCAAATACTGACTGTACAAATAATTTCTTTTGTTGTTTAGAAAGCATGTGTTGCATATGTGTTCCTATCCTATTCATCATTTTCCTTTAAATTAACATTATGTCTTGTACCAAATATTTCTTTGACATAGTAAAAATATAAAAAGTAAGAAAAGTCAGGCAAAAGAAGCTTTGTGAAAGTAGATAGTTAACATAAATTTATTCTCTTCATCTTTCTGCAAACCAATCAGACTTTATTTTGCCTATATGGTCACCTTAATTTAGATAAAACACAATCAAAAAATACAAAGTATGGACAGCATCTCTTTCACAATTATTAGTTCATACAGACAACTTGGTTTTAGTAAAATACCTCTTTACTTTCCTTTTAAAAAAGAATTTTGATGCACCAAGTTTACTCAAACTTGTTTTGTTTTGTTCGTCACACAATGAGAGATAAGGGATTTCTATAGCAATTTTAGGAGGCTGCAGGTTAATGAATAAGATTTGGAATCATAGAATCAGTAATTTTTAGAGTGGCTGCCTATAAAAAGGCTATTTGCTGCTTGTTTGATCTCTCGTTGATGTAGTTTTGGTGTATCTATATCTTTTTCTCCCTTGTCATCAGCTTTTGTTCCTTTATTTCAAACATATTTTTATTCCCATCACCACATTAAAGGGAAAGGATAATAATAGATCCATTAGACTTCATTAAACTGATGATTAAAGCCAGAAATTCTAAAGGACTATTTACAAGATGAAGAAGTTTTATTTAAAAGTATGACTTCTTGGATCTGTCATATCATAATAAATCTTTAGAGCTGTAACTAAAAAACAGCAGCAAATGGTTCTAATATATTAAATATGAAAGTAAAATATGACAGAGAGATTAAAATTGTAGTCAGATCTGCTGTATATTTGTCATTAAAAATAATGATTAATTGCTCCAGGATATTCATTGTTATTAACAGTTGGTTTCTTTTTATTCCTGTGAATTTACAGCTTGTAACTCAGATATCTGTTGGAAATTTTGGGCAATGGGATGAGTTCCATAAATGTATTTAAATTCTTCTTTTTTTTTTCCCTTGAGCTTTTAAAATACTCAGACTCAAATCCTCAAATATTCTGGTTCCTATTTCTCATTAGATAGATGGGAATTGAGCATCCAAATATAGCAATAACTGCATAAATATTTGTGTGGATTTGGGCTGCTCATGTATTGCACATAAATACAGAGAAAAGATGGGCAACATATTGATCAAAGACAGATAGACTCATACTGTAGAGAGGTCAGAAGGGAGAAAGCATGACATTGGTATAAAGATAACAATTTATGTATAGAAGATATAATGTACCTGCCTATTCCTTTGCTAATAATTCAAGGAGGAAAGAATGTTTAACAAAAATGACAGAAAGAAACAAGCTCAGGATGGATAAAACGATCTTTTTCTTTGACATCACATGATGAATCCATTCAGCTTATTGCAAGAAGGTACCAATGAAGCCAAAAGCTGGATAAATTTCAAAGTATGGTTATTTGTTTATATGGAAAAAGTGAACATGGTTAATTCTAGGAAAACAAAAATAAAATTTCACATATAAACCCTCATGATTTTTGGAATAAGCCTATCCATAGCTTGTGATGGCTGTGGAACAGCCTCCATGTGGACATTTTATTCTGTACCTGTTACAAGCAAAATTTCCTCTTAGAAGGTGAACCTGACCGTTATGAGCAGCATGGTGCTAGACTAGATGAATCACTGGCCTTATCTCATGTAGTAACTTGCTTCTTGTATTGCAAATATGTGACTGATGTTTCTAGTTTTCATGAGATGCTTTATAGGATTACTGGGAGGTAATAGAATGACTTAGTGAGGAATGTGTAGAGGTGATAGAGGTCACTAGACTTAAATTTCTTCTTATCTCTTGGTGTTAACTGAATACACGGGACATACATCTGAAGATGTAAGTGTCAGAAGAAAGAAGCAGATGTTAAATTTTTGTTGGATTTCTACACTAAAGTTCTGGAAAGTTTAGTCCTTGGAACCTTTTGAAGCTTTCCAGGGTTTGATTCAAATTAGCGCAGTTGCAAATTCTATCTGTACTTTTATGCTGCTCTCTGTTATTTTGCCAAAGATCTGATTTTTTTTTCCCTTCTTTCTTTTTTTAATATAAGGCATAAGTCCAAAGATCATTTCAGGGATGATATGTATATTTTTTACTGTTTTGTAGACCTCTACATTTTCTAGCTTTCTTCCCCACAAGTTCCATCATGCTGACCTATTGTTCCTATTCACTTTAACTATATGTATGCTGCACTTCTTAGCAGTGCACCAGAGATATAATAGTTAGGTTTTTCTTCTCATCTTTGCAAGGCACAGCTGAAAAATTGGACCCAACAGTATGCCGTCTCAAAAGCTTATATAATCTCACCTCATTGTTAGTCTAATATAAAGAGTCTTCTGGTATAATTTTGCATTTCAGCAAGGTTAATTCTAGTCTTTCATTAAAAGTGCCATTGTGATCTAAGCTTCTAATGGAGATTTAGAAATATTTCATCACCTGCATATTTTCAGGGCCAGAGCTATTAGGCCAGAAGTGTTAGTTTCTTACACAGGCATGAAGAACTCTTTGAACAATTATGATGATTGAAATAGGGCTGAGAATTTTTAAATTTGAACTACATAATGTTTGCATTATATGTTTAGAAACCTATCTCAAAATGAGATTTTCTCTTCCTCTTTTGCTGGAGGAGAAAGGTTGCTAAAGAAACTTTCTTAATATAAAAGCATGTGTGACTAATCTATAGCTACCAAAAATTAGGGAATACCTGCAGGACATCCAAATGGAGAAAGACTGAAAAGTTTGGAGTATTTAGAATAGCAAAGAGAAGGCGTGAGATGATGCAACATTTGTGAACAGAGAAATGAAGATAACGTTTGGAATCTGAGTGTCTAGGTCAATATGTAAAGTGAACTTTTTGTGTAGCAGGTTTATTTCACTGAGACACAACATAACTTAGTGGATGGAACAAGTGCCCCAAACAGAATCCATAGGCATGACAGCCTTCTGCTGCACTTTTGTGAGGCTTACATTTATTTTCTTTTAATTTCTGTTGGGCAGATGTTGTTCCTCTTTGGCATCAGATTGTCTTGGGAGGGAAGGAAAGAATGTGGAGGATGCGGCAGCCCGGAGTGCGAGGTTGCAGATCTGGGCAGGTGGGAAGATAAGCCTAAGAGAGAAGCATACGCTCCCACCCTTTCTAAGGCACGTGTTGCACGTAAGGCACATAACTGCGTGCATTGCACTAAGCAATGTAAGCTGGTACTCACTCTTGCCCTAGCCCCTGGGTTCTGTACTATGAAAACTGTAATGAATCCTCAGAAAAGAGGATCCAGTTAACTCTTGAGGAAGGGCTGTGGCAAACCCTATCACGGCTCTGATTATGCCGTGATCCAAATTGGCTGTAGCCTCAGAGCTAATCATTTGTTAAAAATGATGTCTTTGCTGGACAGAAATGTTGATAGTTATACTTTCTTTCCAAATGCTCATTAAAAACCTACAGAGGAAGAGTGCATAAAATAGAAAAAAAGACCAAGTATTTGTGCAGGGAGGGATGTTGTTCACATTACAACACATGTACAGCACATGTAGTGTGAACAATTGGTGTATTTAATGAAGGGACTTTGCCCCCTTCCTTGTCAACAGAAGGATTCCCGGGTAACTTCAAAGAAAGTTTAACTTACTCTGGACGTTATAGTACATTTCCAAGAGGACAAGTCAGGAACATTTTGTGTTAAAACATACAAAATTTACGGTAGTTTAAATATAGTAGAAAACCTTCGATTGTGAGGTTTCTTGCCAAATGGTGGAGAATCTCTGTTTAAAAGCTGTTGAAAGAATTACTTGACTGCCCTCATCAGACAGTGCTCCATTTCTTTATTTACAAAAAGAGTCACAGATCATCATTTCTTGGAGCCTTGGCTGTGTTCTGTCAATTAGGTTGTCTCATGTTATCATTGGTATCATGAGAGAGAAAATCACTTTTCTTTTTGCTTTCTCTTAACATTAACTTTGTAAAGAGGATGTGAGTCTATTATATGTACAATTTGGGTAGAGTTTTGCTGAATTATGCTTGGTGCTTATGCAGCAAAATAGCACATGAATAGTCAGCATACATTATGTTAGCAAGCTAATCTATTCATAGGATTTGAGCTAAAGATCGCTTAGTTCCTCAGTCAGGCTTTAATTACTTCAGAGGCTTACAAGGAATCTATGAATCTAATATTTCAGGGTTTCTGAAACTGGATTATTCAAGGATTATTGGTTGTCTGTGGTTACTTGTAATTAGCCATCTGATTTTTGCTTTTTCTGTCTCTAGGGAAGGGAACATGGCCATATGAATACAGTACTGGATTGAGACTGCAGAGCCTTAAATTTTTTGCTTAGCGCTGTAATTTGTATGCTGAGTATCCTTTAAAAGGCACTTGACTTTTCTGTGCCTAAGTTTCTCAGTTGATACTAATGGAGATTACAATACTAACCTTTGTAAAACATTTTGTGAGAATTGATAAAAGCACTACATAGGACTAAGTATCTTTCTTATCACGTCCAGTTATGAGAAACAGATCAAGTGGGAGAAACAGTGAAATAAAGCAGGGAAAATAAATACCATGATACACTCATTACATACATAATTACTCTTGCAATATGACTTGAAAAGGAAAGAAAGTCATATAGGTGTCAATGAGACCAACCTCATTTAAGCGGAGCTTTAATGTCTAAAATCTTAGTAGCTGCTGATCTGAGCTTATTTATACATCCATCACTGTAGAATTTATGAGTCAGAAACATTGTGATCATATCAGTATTAATCATAAATGTTAGAAGAACCTAGTATGTATAAACCAGCACTGATACTCTTGAATAGCATATATTTACAGTTTCACCAAACTATCAGCTCACTACTGTAGTGCCTGGGCTTTGGGGAAGCCACACAGTCCAGTGATTCTAAGAATGTTTTAGGTAGGAGTACCTCTGCTCAAGGGAGACAGTAATCAGACAGGGAAGTGGGGAAAATTATACCACCTCGACTGAGGTAGAGCAGAGTGTGTCTATTCACTCATGGACAGTACCTATTATTTGCTTTAGAGCTGTCCTTTACCTAAGGCATTGCCATTTTTTGTCTGCATAAGTTATAAAAACACATGAAGCTACCTGAGATCTTCTGAGAAATATAAGCTTGACTGTCTGTCAGAAACTATTTAATTATGTGTTTAGAATTAGAGCACAGCCGTTTAAACAGGTGTACAACTCCAAACCAAGGAGCCCATTATTTGTCCTTTTCAGGGACACAAGCTACCAGCTTTCCGAACTATGGAATCATATCCTTTCCTTAAACCATTTAATTTTTGCCCATCATTTTTAATATAATCCCTTTCTTTCTTCCTCATGGCATTAATCCTCTTTGTCCACTTTAGCCTCTTCTTTCTCAATGTCTCAGCAAAATTTAATAAACCCAATAGATTACACAATGATAATATGCAGCTTATTATTTATAATGTTTTCAGGATGGATCTTCAGCACATACTACCTATATCTGTTCTCTTTCCTAGTTTAATAATGTAATCACCATTATAGTTATTAGCTTTTAATTTTGTTAAGAAAGAAAAAAAGTTGGTGTAAGCATAAAGGAAAAAAAATCTACAGAAATTGAAGACAGTCTTCTCAAACTGATAGAGGTTCAAAAAGATTAGACTTCCAAAATTTAACTGGGAGTTGCTGATCTAATTCTATTTGAAGGCCTAAGACAAGACTTCACTTGAATACTCTCCAAATATTTTTTAAATGATGTGGTATCCACCTCTCCTGGATCCCTAACAGCCGTGTCAGTAGACAGAATGAGTACTGGATGAGAGAAATACTTTCTATTCACTAAATGCTTCAGAATAAGCCAGTCCATTGCCTTTACATTATGCCACCACGCACATCCTGAGCTTTAGCTTTCTTTATAATGACGAAAGAAGAATAATGTTTGTCTAATCTGTGTTGCTAAAAGTACAGGTAAAGATATGTAGAAATATTCCTTCTCCAAATTTGTTATGGACTGTTATGGAACAGTCTATGATATGAATTTGATTTCATGTTAGGTACTGAACAAATTCTTTGCAAAGAATTTCTTTCCAGAGATTTTATAATTCAGCTGTAAGACTACAGATGAGAAAATAAATTGTTAGAGGACCAGAAGGAAATAATGTTAGTTAGCACAAAGAATGGCAGTCACAACAAACTATGTACATTGTTTATGTAGATTTTTAAGGTAGGGAAGGGAAATGACAGTGTAGTGGCTTTTCCACTTTCTTTCGGGGTATAATTTAAGAATTTGATTTTGATTTATGAGCCCTACAAAGCTTGAAACTTGACTTCCTAGAACTGCTCCTCTGAGGCAAGCCAGTTAGCAGCTCTCTAAATGGAACTGGTGGCTCAGTGTGTTTCACTGAGGGTTGTTAAAGACTCAAGATTCTGGACTCTATATTAGCATCCTTTTCTCTAATGTAACCAGATAGTCATCCTGGGTTTTCAGTGCTTTGATAGGTTTTTATACATGTTGTTAGAGGAGAGTTCAGTTACATCTGTCTTGACGGATGAATTAGTTATACCATGTTTTGAATCTGGTATATACATGTTTAATATAAAAATATGAGGCTACAGAATCTGTAACTACTATTTTAAACAAATGCATTTTCAGGAAGAATAAATGCATACTCATACTATGAGATAGATAGAAATAAACATAGCAGAATGTTTGGAGGAAACATTAAAGTAAATAACCATCTTGCATACCAATCCTGCCAAGTGCCTTCACCTCGTAATTAGTGATATGTAAGATGAGAAGACTGAGCATCATACTGCATCAGGCTATAAATGTTGTTTATCTCCATTATCTCACTATTCATTAATTTCACTTCAAACTTTGAGATTGTCACTTTTAGGAAGCTGATCCATACAGGATAGTGAAGAGGGTTTCAATGCTACTTATTGTTACATCTTTCCTGGTCTTTACAAGATTAGACAATGTCTTGTGAATTCATTTAAATGTTGATTACACTGTCATTATGTGTGCTCTGGGTTTTTTGCAGGAGAAGAATGAGATGATCAAGTTGGTATACTGTGAATAGACTTAAAAAGATTGCAAGATGGCACTTTTATTGGAGGAGGAGATTTCATTTAAAAATATACTGTCAAAATGTGTTTTTCTTAAATGCTGAACTGATGATTCCTTTTATTTTGCTTTTGTTTCTTGAATGTGTCATTTAGAAAATTAACAGAGATCTACTGTTCATTGGAATTGTGGTTTGTCTGACAGTGAGTACTGAAGGCGTCATAGTGATTTTTATCTTCCATGATTTTTTCTTTCTTCTTTATTTGATATTTCTGTATTTTGACTGTCAAACTTTTATAAAGCATCTTTTTTTATGAAAACAGACTAGGAATTCAGTGAGTATCACAATCCATAAAAGCAATTTGAACTAGATGAAAAGCTACTCACTAAAACCCCCCCCAAAAACTTAGCATCAAGTTTCTAGTCCAGTTGAGTCCAGTTGGCTAAATAATGGTCTTTTCTCTGGCAGTCGTTCCCTATGTATAAATATGACATGATGCCTTGTAGCCATGCTGTTGTAGGGCAAGAAAAGCTCTCTAACAGCACCTTTAGTAGTGCTTAATTACCATGCAGATGAGGAAAGAACCTTTTCATGGACCATATGTTTCCCTCAAGATGGGGACATATATCTTTAAGCAGCCAAGATAAAGAATGCTAATTATTCATGTACCTATTTATAAAACAGGTAAAAAGGAGGACAGGGTGGGGGGGGAATGGATCAGCTGGCTTCTACTTGTTACAGCTTCAGAAGAAAATAATGCCCAAGTCTTTTCCCAGCCCCTAAGTCATTGCATATTTTAGAGAGGATAGAAGTAGTTGGATGTATTAGGAGAGGGCTTTAAGTGTTAGTGCCTGAACTGCGTTTACTAGACATCTGGAGTAATTCCCTGGAGTCTGTGGCTTAGTCAGAATTTACAGAGGTGTAAGAACGGAATTTGACTTCAGAATTTTTATGTTCAAACCTTCTTAGCTCTCTTTCGCTTCCCCACCCCTCCCAAATCTGCATGTATTTTCAACTGCCAGGACTTGTAAACTGCTTGGGAAAAGCAGGTTAGTGTGTAAGAGAGTTATATATACATATTATTATCAACTAAATAGCTATGTTTAGAGATTGGTGCTTTGGCTAAATGTGGAAACTATTGTCCCTTATTTGTACATGAATTACGTTATGAAGACAATAATTAAGCTAAAGTGGAAGGAGGAAGATAAAAAAAAAAGAAAGAAAAACTCTCAAACTCTGGCTTTAGATATACTTTCACTATATGCTCCTTTTAGAGAATAGGTTTAGAGTAATTGTCTAATAACAACCTCCTGTGAGACAGGAAATAAAGAGCAGCAGATCAGTCAGCTGTATAGCTTCAGAAAGAGAATACTTGTGTCTCAGTAGTTCTTAGAGTTCATGTTTTGCTCTCTGAGGCTCTGACAGACTCCGAATGGTTTAGACAAGGGATTGGCATGCTACATCCAAATGAGGAAAGGAGGTGTAGCAGGGAAGGCCTGGCCCCAGCTGCAAGTGAGAGTGGGATGAGTTTGGAACATTGCCTGATGGCCAAATTATAGCATCATCTGTGTGTGCGGCGTGTCAGTGATGGGTCTGAGTCAGGAGACCCCGCAGAGCCTGAGTCAGACCCACCAGCACAAAGAGCATCCTTGTTTGGTGGAACAGCTGAAGCAATAGGTTGCACTGTGATCACTGGGATTTTGACCCTGACACTGCTCTCACTTTAAATGAGCTATCGTAACAAACTTGGAACGCTTTAGATGAGGAACTGTGATCCTTGTAGACAGATGCCTCTCTTAACCGTATGTAGAAAACTGATGGAGATAATAATTCCTGGTCATGTGAGTATCTTTAGTCAGAAATGGTGACATTATTAGAAGAGCTTGGTATGTTAGGTATGGGTCTCTTAAAAATCTTGCCAGAACTGCCACAAGAATTACTAGGGGTTACGTACTTTTAAAAAGCTGGGCAGGTAGTTCACTCTTAAGCAATTTTTTAAGCATCAGGCAAGTTATAAGTTTTGGCTGGACCTGAGGTTTTTTACAAAATTCCTGCTTTTGCTATTTCATGGTAAGACATATTTTAGGTGTATTTCATAAAGTAAAACGATAGCTTTAAAACGATGTGATCTGGATAAACTACAATTAACACCACAGATGTTAGTAGTAATAAGTTATTTCAAGGTCTAAAGAATGATATTTCAACTAGAGCCTAAGGTAGCTTCCTTATAGTTCTGGCATTTTAGAAGCCTCACTTGCTGTAGTGATAGCATAAAGAAATATTACGTTATACTGCAGAAGTAACTAATACTCTCTTTTAATCTCAATTTGGGATACAGTTTCATTCCAGTCTTTCCAATAAGGTCTGGACTCTGATACCTCTTTAACTCCTGTTCTGTCTGAAGCTGACTTCTGATTAGTTCTGTCTTAGTGATGGAAATTAATGTCATTGTTATATGTAATGATCTGTAAAAGTCTACATTTAGTTTGTTTGCTTGTTTTTTGCTGTTTATTTGGTAACTTGAGGAGCAACAGTTGTACCTTAGAACGTATCTGATGGTTTTCAGAGGATCAAGGACCTTGCTTTCTGGTGTGTTACAAGCCGGTAACTTCTATTTAGGGAACAATGGCCTTATGTATCTCAAACTGAGTGGCATTTAAACACAGTGGCTGTGTTTGCTGGCTACTTATTTCTCTTTTGAAAAGGTTATGAACCCCACTTAGGTCAGTGAATCATAGCGCTATGCAGTACCTAAAATTTACAGGCTGTAAGGAGGAATGTGGAATGGTGTCCCATATCACAGCTGATCAGAGCACCTCCTGAATACTGCTTGTTTGTGCAGCCATTTATGCTTTTTGTCTTTCCAGATGAATCTTGAATTCTTACCTCCATTAGGCCAGAGAAAGAGTGTAGCACTAGCCAATACAGGCTACTGGTTAGAGTGTTCACCTAAGAGAAATTGGATTGTTTCCTGCTTCAGCGCACTAAGCCACAGCATGAAAAATGATCACTGCTATGGATATCCCCTCTGGCTTTTCTTAAAGGAAGAGACACATTCTTTATTCTTTGTAAGAAGGATCATAACCATAGGACATTCCAGCTGTGAATGAGGCATCTTGTTTCATCATTTTCATCATTTTCCTAGTGTTTAACTTTACATAGAAACTGTGGCGGATGAATGGCACGGACTCAGGAGGGTTTGCGTCCTGAGACATTTATTGTTTATTCTGACACATATTTATACTAAAAAGTTAGCTACTTCAGCAACTCACAGATACACTTTGCTAAGCCAATCATTATGCAGATTATGTCACAGGTAGCCAATCATTACACCGATCATGCACGCAGCGGTCATGTCTTGTTTGCTTCTTTGTTGGAGAAACGCTGACTTGTTCTTAGCCTTGGTTCCCACTGGCTTTTGCTGGTTTATCTGTACTTTCTCAAGATGTATCATTCCCAGCTGCACCGGTGTCCTTGGGTATACTTGCCCCTGTTCAGACCCTTCTTTGTTCGAGCTAGCAACAGTTTCCCCTGTTCCCCTTTTCCCATGGTGTGCAACTTTCCTCCAACTTAACCCTGTCATGACCCTCCACAAGAAACTACAGGTGGCTTTGCCATTTTGGTTTCTGTTCTGGAAGACCTTTCTGAGGGTTCTGGTTTTTGTTCTGAAAACAACCAAAATATTAAGCTGTTACTATTTATTTATTTATTTATTTATTTATTTTTGATTTGGACAACTTGTAGCCATCTGAAAAAAAAATGTCCAGTTTAAGCCATTTCTCTAAATTTTCTCCCGAGTCAGTGGAAAAGAAGAGGCACAACCAGCTGTGACTCACCCTATTATTTTAGGTGCATATCTTATGACAGGATGAATAGTTTTTTGGATGTGTCTCTCTCTGGTGACCTTTGAGGGAACCAAGAAAACTAAAGTCAACTAGATATCTAACTCTTAGCCTGCTAAAGTAGCTGCAGTTATGTCTCAGCTAAATGTTTTGCTTGAGGAAACAAACCCTATGGCAAAGAAAGGATTGATAGTCTGCTCTCTTGACCATTTTACTGCTAGTTTGGAAAGCAATTTTTTAATTGGGTGTTTACCAGACATCCTACTCTTTTTCATATAATTGGATTTCAGTGTATGATATGGAATATGTAACCTGTATGTTCATTTCACATTCTGTTACTTTCTTTCATATAATGAGAACTTTTCAGCCATGACCTTTCATCAGAAGAAACCTAATCACTTAAAGAATATTCTTTGAATTCTAGAAAAAAACTACTGTGAATGTGCATGCCAAAGAAAAATTCAATACTCTAGGCGAAAGGAAGCAGAGAGCAGGGCATACAAAAGTAAGTTGTGACTGATCATTGGAATTATTCTGTAAATGTATAGGAAATAAAATGCTTTGTACTGTGCTGAAATACTCAAGCAGTGGAGTATTAATCTGACAAATTAAAATGAGATTAGATCTTTGAGGGAAACAGTAAAACCATCCTTGTATCTAAACAAAATAATTTAAGTGCTCCTTAAAAGGGGGTAAAAAAAGGTAACTAGTGATGTTATTGTTGTCTCACTTCTGTTTGCAGAGGATTCGCTGGCAGTGACACTTTTGTGCCTTAGGTTGGTCTGTCCTCTGATGATCCCCAGAATGTTAAATTTAATTGGAATATAACTGTTCTTGATTTTTTTTTTTTGTTGTTAAACTACTCTTTTCAGATAAACTTACTCTTTTCTTGCTCTGCATTGTGCAGCTTTCTCACATCTTTCTAAGCAACAAACAAGGAGGTAGCAAGCCCTGCTTCTAAAGATTGGAAGGAAAAAAAAATCATGTTAGAAAAAAATTTAATAAAAATTTAACCCCTTGATGAGTATGAAACTTTAGGTGACTGTTCTTATCTCATCAGTATGTATAATGGCACTAATAATAGACAAATATTCAGATTTCAATCAGTTTTTCAGAATGTATCCCCTTTCATTGAGATATGGTTATGGTTTGTTTGACATGCAATTAGAGGGCTGAATGAATTTCTGTATTGGAAACTTCCTTGGAAATGAGATGCTCTCCAAGATATAATGTAAAACTATCCATTAATCTTTATTTTTTATGCTAAAGATCTGGAAGGTCAAGATTTGTCCCACCTAACTGAGCACCTAACTGAGCTTCTTAAGGTAGAAGTGCTGTCATGCAAAACTCACTGATATCTCTATTAAATAAACCCATCTCTCTCCATTGATTTTTGGGAAAATCTAAGAGAACTAAGTGCCTAATTTAAATTTCAGTTAAGTATCCAAAATTAGGGATTTATGTTTTGAAGTCTTCTTGAAGCCCAGTAGTTCTCATAGCTGAATAATATTTTTTTTCTTGAAGGACTTCTCTGTAGTAGATGTCAGTAGTCACTATTTTCAACTATAATCGGAATTTTATCATAGTGGAGACTCTTTTAGATCTGTTACATATACAACCAATGTTTTATGAGGGTAGTGCATTAATTTAATGAAATCCAAATAACATTTCTTACTAATGCACTGTTTTAATGTTGATTGTTTTGTACTATGTGGTGTATTTGGAATAGCAAGTAAATCAGAGATTGGGGAGCGGCTGGCTTAATCATTTAGGACCAGCAGTGCTGAAACTGCAGAAGTGGCAAAAGAAACAGAAGGGGAGAAAGCTGACCCAAATTTAGTCTGTAGAGAACATTTGTCAAGTCTGAAATTTTGTATTTTTCCTCTACTTTTTAGAAAACACCCTCCTTTTTCATAGATGTAAGGCCAGAAGGGATTATTACAGCATCTAATCTCTTCTTGTGTTTAAGTAGGCCATAGAACTTCACCAGACTGTCTGTGTACTGAACATAGTGTTTGTTTGTCTTGTTATCCTTAAAATACTTTGCTGAAACCTGATATCTGTAATCTGTCTAGCATGTCTTTAAGTGATGATTTTTTACTGACCCTGAATTTAACCATGATTTTATTTTATTATTTGTATATGATTGTTTAAGGAATTAGTATAAACAAGGGCAACAACAGATTTTTTTAATATATATTATGTCAATTTCTTTCAGGTATTGGACAATAATACAAATACATTAGTAGTTAAGGATGCATGACCTTCTGGTCAAAAATGGTGGAAATATTTTTGATTTGGTTTAAAAGATAGGAATTATTCTAAATAATATTCTACAATAATATACATTACCCTAGAGATGTAATCAAAGTGATCCGAAATCTTATGAAATTTTTCATACAAAGTCCTATCTGAATATGACTGTATTTTTAAAAGATCTTTTTCTCTTACCCAACATATAATATTTAAAAAATATATATAATAAGCATTCTAAATTCTGTTCATGGCATGAAGAATATATGATATAGAATAAATAAAAAATATAGCTGGACCAAAGAGTTAGTAGGAGACAGGACAAAAACAAATTAATCAACAGAGAAAAACTTCTTTAAAAACTACCTTTGAATTTTGCAATACAAGGAATGTTGCCAACTACTTTAATCAAGCAGATTCATATTGTCTCCAGAAACGTTCCAGCAAAAGAGGTCTGTCTTTTGATGCAACTGGTTTTTGTGAGAGTTTTACTAATACTACCTGTCGGACACGGACAATCCTTGTAGGCAAGTAGGAAGAGAAGATACTCAGGTACAGTAGTTATGCTAACTACATATTCAGAATACAAAAGCTTGAGGAAAATACTGCTCCACTTAAAATGGCTTAAGGAATAGGGTGGAGGATAAGGTAATGCAGACATTTAAAAACTCTCCACCATCTGTCTCTGACTATAATGGAGCCTGTTTCTGCTAATTATTCTGTGACCTTCTGCATTGCAGAAGCCTTGGCAGCTGGGAAGAGCAAAGGAGAGCATTGAGTCACCCTTCCTGGACAGCATATCAAGGTGCTCTTGCCGTAGTATGGAATACATAGGTTAGAAAAAAAAAAAAAACTTTCTGACACATCAAAACTTTTAAATCTGAAAGCTTTTTGAATATCCACAGTTGAATGTATCATCTGCACTGTGCAGAATGGCGATAAGAAAACTACAGTTCAAATTTGCTAGGATTTTGCAGCCATCTTGCACAAGGAGAAATGACTGAAAAAAAAGAGCAATCAGACCAAAATGGTCTATTTATGTTTTGAAGTCTTCTTGGACCCCAGTAGTTCTCATAGTTGTTTGAAAAAGTAAACTATATTAGTTTGGGTGCAAGGCAAATCTAGTGCTCCTGCAGGTTTCATTAGCAGGTACCGCTGGACAAGCCATAGATAGAAATTAAGAGAACAAAATAGAACAGAAATAAAGGGGTGGTTGACAAGATGTTTTTGTTCTCTGTAGATCTATTACCAGATGGAAGATACTGTAAATGCATGTGTGTTATTGTGTGTCTGACTGTCTGCTTATTGAGGCCAAACCACGAACAATCTTTTACCACTGAAGGTTGATTAAGGTAATTCAAGACTCCTTCCTTGGAGGAGAGTACTGTAGAGTAGTTGTTTGTTTGTCCACAATATTGGTTAGTGCACACTTTATATTAGAAGGCAAGATGGTGGCCTTAAAATGGTATGCATTTTCAGTAAACTTACAGCATGGCAGTCAGAAGCAGTGTCATCTGTGACTTGGATACTGATGTCAAATATTTTGAAAAAAATGCATTGAATCTTCAGGCCTTCATCAAAAATGATTGTCTTTTATTTAGTATTTTATTTCCCTTTCTGGTTCTCTGCAAGTGTACTGCTGGCTGATACTGAACAGCTCCAGAGCCCCTACCAGAAACCTCTTGTTCAGTGTTTTGATATAGCACACTTTTCTGTGCATCCGGAATCCAGGTTTCCAATTGCAATCAGCTACTTACAAAGTAGCATCAACATAAAACTCTTCCCCTTTCCCTATCCCGCTGTGTAATTCTGGAAGTAAGCATCATTTCCACAGCTATCTGACCATTCTGTCATGTGAAAGGATAAAATGGCTAGCATTTAATTTTAATAGAAGCTTTCTGGAGCAATATGAAACAATCGATCCTATATGTAATATATCCAATATCTCCATGAAATTGAAGCATCAAGGTAATACTTGTAAAAAATAGGCAAGTGTTTTCTTTAGATGGAAAAGATTGATTTAAATGCAGTGTTTTTTAGGAAATTGTTTCTGATCAGAAGAAAAAGGACACACTAGTCAAGAGGTTTGTTTGTTTTTGTTTTTTTTCAAACCGCACTTGACAAGCTGCATAGATGGCAAGCATTTTGAAAAAAAAATCTAATACCAAAGCCTTTTTAGTAAAAAAGATTCTTCTGAGAAAAAAAAAAAAAGGCATATATAAATATTTCCAAGATATAATAACAAGAGGCCTCTTAAAGGAGCACTGGTCTGAAGGAACTTTTATAATAAATTGGAAGAAACAGCCATATCTTAGAGTGACATGATCCTTAAGCTTTGTTTTTATTGTGTATGTATGTATACACATGCACAGGTGTGTGTGAGAAAAAAAAATACTTTTTTGGAAGTATGATTTAAAAACTTATGGAAAAAATTTTTAGGCAGTTCAAAATTTTTTGTTCTTATTATATTCCTAGTCATATATTTTGAGTTTGAAGTCACAGAAAAGTAGTGGCTATGTGGGCATCTCTTGAGCCCTTAACAGCATCTTCTGTGATAAATATGTTTGATAATTGCCTAGTATATGAATCATATGGAAAGGTACATTGGCATGGCATATATTTTCCTACTCTGAATAGCCATCTCAGTATGAAATAAAACTGTCTACTGCCCTTATCAGATCACAGAATCACAAAAAATCACAGAATGGTTGAGGTTGGAAGGGACTTCTGGAGATCATCTAGTCCAACCCCCCTGCTCAAGCAGGGTCACCTAGAGCACGTTGCACAGGATTGCATCCAGGCGTGTTTTGAATATCTCCAGAGAAGGAGACTCCACAACCTCTCTGGGCAACCTGTTCCAGTGCTCTGTCACCCTCACAGTGAAAAAGTTTTTCCTCATGTTCAGATGGAACTGCCTGTGTTTCAGTTTGTGCCCGTTGCCTCGCGTCCTGTCGCTGGGCACCACTGAAAAGAGTCTGGCTCCATCCTCTTGACACCCTCCCTTCAGATACTTGTACACGTTGATAAGATCTCCTCTCAGCCTTCTCTTCTCCAAGCTAAACAGGCCAAGCTCTCCCAGCCTTTCCTCATAAGAGAGATGCTCCACTCCCCTAATCGTCTTTGTAGCCCTTCGCTGGACTTGCTCCAGTAGTGCCACATCCCTCTTGTACTGGGGAGCCCAGAGCTGGACACAGCACTCCAGATGTGGCCTCCCCAGGGCTGAGTAGAGGGGGAGGATCACCTCCCTCGACCTGCTGGCAACACTCTTCCTGATGCACCCCAGGATACTATTGGCCTTCTTGGCCACAAGGGCACGTTGCTGCCTCATGGTTAACTTGGTGTCCACCAGCACTCCCAGGTCCTTCTCTATAGAGCTGCTTTCCAGCGGGTCAACCCCCAACCTGTCCTGGTGCATGGGGTTATTCCTCCCTAGGTGCAGGACCCTGCACTTGCCTTTGTTGAACTTCGTGAGGTTCCTCTCTGCACACCTCTCCAGCCTGTCCAGGTCTCTCTGAATGGCAGCACAGCCCTCTGGTGTATCAGCCACTCCTCCCAGTTTGGTATTGTCGGCAAGCTTGCTGAGGGTGCACTCTGTTCCTTCATCCAGGTCACTGATGAAGAAGTTGAACAAAACTGGACCCAGTACTGACCCCTGGGGGACACCGCTAGCTACAGGCCTCCAACTAGACTGCACTGCTGATCACAGCCCTCTGAGCTCTGCCATTCAGCCAGTTCTCAATCCACCTCACTGTCCACTCATCTAGCCCACACTTCCTGAGCTTCCCTAGGAGGATGTTATGGGAGACAGTGTCAAAAGCCTTGCTGAAGTCAAGGCAGACAACATCCACTGCTCTCCCGTTTCTATATTCCTCCCAAGTGGCCTGTCCCCCTTCCACTTTCTGTATACTTCCTCCTTCTGGAAGAGTTTTGCCAGGAGCTCCTTGCTCATCCATGCAGGTCTCCTGCCCCCTGTGCTTGACTTCTTATTCATAGGGATGCACCGTTCTTGAGCCTGGAGGAAGTGATGTTTGAATATTAACCAGCTCTCTTGAACGCCCCTTCCTTCTAGGGCCCTCACCCATGGGATTCCTCCAAGGAGGTCCCTGAAGAGGCCAAAGTTTGCTCTCCTGAAGTCCAGGGTTGCGATCCTACTTATTGCCCTGCCTCCTCCTCTCAGAATCCTGAACTCCACCATCTCATGGTCAATGCAGCCAAGGCTGCCCCCAACCTTCACATCTTCAACCAGTCCCTCTTTGTTTGTTAGTACGAGGTCCGGCAGCACACCTGTCCTTGTTGGCTCCTCCACCACCTGTGTCAAGAAGTTGTCACCAATGCTCTGCAGGAACCTCCAGGACTGTTTGTGCCTAGCTGTGTTGTCTTTCCAGCAGATATCAGGGTGGTTGAAGTCCCCCATGAGAACCAGGGCCTGGGATCATGAGGCTACTTCCAGCTGTCTGTAGAAGGCCTCATCGACTTCCTCATCCTGATCAGGTGGCCTGTAGTAAACACCCACAACAGTGTCACCCATGCTAGCCTGCCCTTTAATCCTTGCCCATAAGCTCTCGACTCGCTCTTCATCCACCCCTAGGCACAGCTCGATGCATTCCAGTTGCTCTCTCACATAAAGAGCAACTCCACCACCTCGCTTTCCTGGCCTGTCTTTCCTAAAAAGCACGTAGCCATCCATGACAGCACTCCAGTCATGCGAGCTATCCCACCATGTCTCTGTAATGGCAATGAGATCATGGCCCTGCGACCGCACACAGATCTCTAGTTCTTCCTGTTTGTTCCCCAAGCTGCGTGCATTGGTGTACAGGCATTTCAGAGAGGTGATCGAGCATGCAGGTTCCCCAGGAGGGGTGCAAGAGGATCCTCCATAGCCACATCCCATGCGCACTTCCCTGGCTGCCTTCACCTGCTGGAGGCGTCCTGACTTGAGCTGTCTTTTGCCAACTACCCTGGCACTATAACTCTCCCCTTCCCCCGTCTTTCCTAGTTTAAAGCCCTCCTTACCAGGTTGGCCAACCTGTTGGCAAAGACCCGCGTGCCCCGCTTAGTGAGGCGGATCCCATCTCTCCCCAGCAGTTGTCGATCTTCAAACAGGGTCCCATGGTTGTAGAAACCAAAACCCTGTTGCCAACACCAGCGGCGCAGCCAGTCGTTAACCTGGAAAGTCCGTCTCCTCCTCCTCTCATCCATCCCTTCACTCGCAAGATTGAGGAGAAGAGGACCTGGGCTCCCAGACCCTTGGCCACCATCCCCAGAGCTCTGAAATCCTGCTTGATGGTCTCCAGTTTGCCCTTGGTGTCATTAGCACCCACATGGAAGAGCAGCAGTGGGTAATAGTCCGAAGCGTGGACAAGCCTTGGCAGTCTTTCCATGACATCTCTCACGCGAGCCCCTAGCAGGCCAGAAACCTCTCTAGACATGAGGTCAGGCTGGCAGATAGGTGCCTCCATCCCCTGCAGCAGGGAGTCCCCCACAACAATCACCCGCTGCTTCTTCCGGGTGTTCCGGCAAGGCACAGGGTCTGTTGTCCCAGTTACTCCCCTTGCAGCCATGCCCATCTCCTCCTCATCCTGGAGGGCACTAAACCTGTTCTTCAGCTTCAAGTCTTCAGGAGGAGCCTTTCTCCTCCCATGAGCAGTGACCAGATGTACTGGTCAGGTTCAAAGGAAGAAAAAAAAAAAAAAAAGCACATAACTTGTTCAGTTATGATTACCATTCAGGTTGGGCTGAAATAATCACTACAAATAGGGCTTCCTTCACAAGTAATCAACTTACTTCCATCTCCAGTGTGAGTACTTAAAGATGGAAGACTACTTGTTTTTGAAGATGCTTGGGAAAGAAGGGCTCTTTAAACCACCATGATTACTGTGAAGATACAAAGATAGAAGAGATATAATTAGTGTGTAGATAGAATGTGTCTATCTATTTAAATGTAGATCAGGAGTACACTTTGGAAGCAGATTTCCCAATCCTTACTTACTGTGCCTGTTCACACTGTGGAGTGGTCTTGGAGCTTGGGAATTGAATTTCTTTGAGAAAGGAATCAGAAGATGTTGGACCAAACTTGAGCTGGCCAGGGATGTTTGTGTTTCAGAGATATTTAGTGTAGATCAGGTATTCACCTGCTCTGCTATACAGGTCTTCTTCTATGGGACCATCCTATTTGCTGATGTAGGCATAGCCAAAGGCTTCTATTCATGACTCACTTTTCTCATCTTTCAGTCCTGAGGAGAGAAAGAACCCACCAAGCATGACCTTAGTTTTTGGTCTTTCATGTGTTACTGTCATATTCCAAAAAGTTGTAGTCTTGTGAGAGTGGGAGCTTATACAGTCTCTACCATAGTACGCAGTAATATGTCTGTCCTCTCTTTGTGTAATGTCACTCTGCCAAATCTATCAAGACTTAGATCAAATGTACTGCTTGGATGATGCTCAGTAAACCCCAATGGTCCTGGGAGAGAATTGTAGGTTGTATTTGTCACAGTCATGACTGCAACTTGTAAACATAGCTTGCAAAGCTATTTTAGGCTGCAGATGCCAGTCACGTTAGTATTTCAGCCAAAGAGGTGTGTAGCTGAGAATGGACTAACTACCTGAGAGTCTATCCAGAGTCTTGGGATAGTTTTACATCTTGCACTGAACTGCATGCAGGTGTTAGTGCTTTGAGCTGGCTGGCTTAATCCTAGTCTGGGTACATCTGCATAAACTGCAGTCATGCTTCTGCTCTGGAGGGGAGATAATATTCTGATATTCTCAGGACTTGCTGGAGGCAAGGTTATATTAAGGCAAGAAATGAGTCTTAGAGACTCTCAGAGTTCAATGGCTGTATTGGCACTTTCTAAAATCTCCTTTTTCCAGTTCCCCAAAACTTAGAGATATGGCTGAACTGCTAAATAATAAAGAAAGCATTTTCTGGACCTGAGGTCAAATGAAATAGGCTGGCCGAACCCACGCTATATAACATTTGGCTCTGGGTCTCCTCTGGACCACATTTTATTTATGTTTGAGTTTTATGAATATTCTCTTTACCAATGGCAATCTTACCTACTCTGTTATACTGAGATGTGGGGACAGGTTTAAAAAATACAGCTATTAGTGGCTCACTACTGCCAAACTAGGAATACCAAAGAGTATTTATACACTTTCTATTTTACCATTTACACTTCTCAAGAACTTTATGAGAGAACAGTATTTAAAATTTTGAAATATGTTTTAAAGGAACAAATTCTTCCTTCCACCCTGCCCCAAATATTGCTAATTTTGTTATCATCTCATTCTACAGATGAAACTTTAGGTCAGTGAAGGTCATAATTTTAAATGTATTACATGACTTACTGATTTCTACAGAAAAGATAAAATTATAGCATTAACAATGGGAAATCTAGCCTAAGATTTTTAATTTCTTGAACAGAATATTTTCCATTTATATTTTTGTATGTTCTTACATATTTATAGATACAGATATATAAGAATATCTCCCTCATATTCAAGAGTGCAGGCTCTGTTTCATCTCTTTTCAGAAAAGATTTTGTATATACCATAATCTCATGATAAACAGAAAGAAAAGAAATACAAAACTAATACTTGGACAAGAACAACTGCTAGTTTCTTTATGTATTGTTCTTTCCATTCTCTTCTGCAATTTTCAATTTATCTTGCACACAGGACTTCTGTAACATTTTAAAATACTACTGTTTTGCTGGTTTTCTGACTAGAACTACTGGCTCTGAGTAATAAAATGCTCAGAAAAATTCCAGATCTTAAAATGTTAACTTGCTCTCCAAAATATTTGCCGTCTTCAGAAGGTGAATTATATCATATAGGAACTGTGAAATTCTGGTTGTTTAGCAGCACTACTTTTAGTTCTGTTTGTTCACTGCTGTCTAAGTACCATGCATTTAATTTGCAGTACTTTACTATTCTGCAGTGACCACACTGCATACAGGATGTGTACTCTGTGGTACAAAAATTAGCCTGAACAGACATGTCAAGTAATAGCCTTTAAAGAAGCCTCCAAAGTCCAAATTCTCAGTTTGCTAAGGAGTACTGTGTGAAGCTTCAGATTTATATATATGGTTTTCAGCTTGCTCCCCCTTACTCTGAAGGGCCTCATCTTGTATCATAATTGAAATTATTGTCTTCTGATCTGGGCCAGGAGGATTTCAGCACAAAATACCTTAAATCCACTTATTGAATCAGTATTTTTACTTTCACCTTTTTCATTATAGAGATTGGAAAATTCTATTTACTGTTCAAATACTGTTTCCCCCCCTCCAGTAAATTCACCGTTACTCACTATACTCAGCTACAGTTTTGAATTCAGCAGATTTGTTTCTATCTCATTCCCTTGTGAAATACATATTGAGAAAGCTGTTTAAGAGGTGGTAGTACCCTGAAGTATGGAAAAGAGTTCACAAAACGGTCAAGGTTGGAAGGGACCTCTAGGGATCTTCTAGTCCAACACCCCTGCCCAAGCAGGGTCACCTAGAGCAGGTTGCTCAGGAACCTGTCCAGACGGCTTTTGAATATCTCCAAGGATGGGGATCCCACAACCTCTCTGGGCAACCTGTCCCAGTGCTCTGTCACCCTCACAGCAAAAGAGTTTTCCTTATGTTCAGTTGTTACTCAATAGAAGATTTATTTCTTAAAATGTTTTAATTTGTGTGTAAGCACTTTAAATTATTTATTTCATTTCTATTTTCACTAGAAAGCTAGACTTGGTCATCAAGAATGGAACAAACTCCCTCCCATAATAATGTTGTAGCAGTTATTTCTAACATGAATGTGTGTAGGCTAAACAAAGTAGAAATGATTAAAAAGGATCAAAAATGAAAATAAAATTCAGCTGAAGTGTGTATATGGCATTCTGTAACACTGCCAAAAGTAATTTTTGTTATGGCAGACAGTCTGACCCAAAGAACAGTGTATTAGCAGGATCAGGAAACCTGTGTTCATTTTTTGTCATTGGCCCACTCGGTGACCTTAGGTAAAAAACATCATCCTTCTGTGCCTGAGTGTCCTCACTCTGAAATGGGTACAGTCATAATGATGTTTTTTACACACAATTTTGAATCTGCTTATAACAGCTAAGATTTTTTTTTAATTCTCTCTCAAATAGTATATTCTTGACAATGATCAATCTTGGTGGATGTAGCCATTCTCACAGAAGTGCTAGGACAGGCGAATATGAATATAAGTTATTGGACAAAGAGATTTACTGTGATACTTTGGAAATATTGTAATGCTGAGAAGCACAAATATCTAAAATAGCCAGATGGGGATGATTACAGAAAATAAACTGCTTTCAAGTTAGCACTTAGTTTAGGAGCATGACACCTGAATGTTCTCTCAAAACCATGTCTCTGAAGCTGCAGTCTACAAAACGAGGCAACAGTTTTTGTACTTTATCTTGTATTTATTGTTGAATATTTATTTTTAGGACAGAAAAAAGATAAGATAATGACATTTAAATTCTAACTTAGACACCACCTGTATTACAATTTGGAATTAGCATTTTTATCCATTAGCAAGTGTTTTGTATTAGATCATTTAATCAAAATGATTCAATATCTCTTGTCTTCTTTGTGATACCTCTGTTTCTCCTGCTAACCATGTAGCTTTAGCAACCCTCTGTCCTTGTGCTTCACCATTAGACATATCCTATATACGGAAGACCTCCTTCCTTTCCTTTGCATAGGATACTTCCATCTTCTCACCATGCTTCTGACTTCAAAGACGTCAGGTGAATGTCTCTTTCCCCCACATCCTACTGATCCTTCAGGGGAAAGAAGAGAAGAAGGAGGAGAGGGCAGTAGCAGTGTTTTATTCAGTTGCCCATGTGTAACAAAAGCACATATTTCATCAAGGAATTGATTGTGGCTCTCCTTTTCCATGATGAGGCAATTGAACTGAGAAATAATATATATTTCACATCTTGGAAGCATCTTTTGATAACGTAAAAAACATTGGCCCATTATTCAAAGACGAAAAGTGAAGTTGTAAGAAATTAAGTGACTTTTTCTAAAGCTACACATTTTTCAGCACAGCATAAAATCAGGTCATCTTGTTCTGATTCTGGTGCACTGTTCAACATACTCCATGAGAACTCTGCCTCAAAAAGACTTGAGGAAAAATAGAGTCAGTAATTCAGGATTTTTCCATTTTTCTCCTATTTTAAGATAATGTACTTTCCTATAGTTTTCTTACACCTTTTAGTATACCTTCTAAACCTTTTTATACAATCATGTGCAATTTTTCCTCCTTTCAGATTTTGCTTGTAAATTAATTATCATGGAAAAAAAAGATCTTTCTTAAGGAACAATTAATAATAGCAAGTAAAATCTTACCAGATGGGAAGAGATTTCTTTAACTTTTGTTTACGTTTCTAAGGAGCATGGAGGCAGAAGATGTGTAAAGGATGCTTTTGTCAGAAAGATTATGTATTTAGTGCTAATGTTTTTTCTGTGGAGATTTTCTGAAATATTGTCCCAGAAGTGATCACTTGCTGGTAAAAGCTTTATGTGAGATCTCATGAAAGTAGAACATTAATCTGTCAAGCTAATCTAAATAATTTAGCCTGGTTTATTTACAGAAAGATTTTTAGAGAACATAATAAAGATTCTGGAAACAGGTTGCTCATGGTCTCTTTTGAATTAGGCTGGATCTTGAAATGCAAAAATTTAAAAGAGCATTTTTTTGCATTTTAGTGGAATGTCTTTCCCCTTGTCCTTTGATCTGTTTTTTTCTGCAAAAAATTAGTAGTTTTCTTTCAGTCATCTATTCATATTCTTTGCTGTTTTTAAACTCTCATTATGAAAGAAAAAAAGTGAATAAACTAAGCTGTAGAGTTTTGGTGAAAATGAACTTAAAGCACTGTGATAGTTCTCTTGCTGGCAACCAAGAGAATTAAATGACACGGAGAGTTGTGTGAGCTTGTCTACTTTCTCTAGGTGTAAGCCATCTTGCCGTTCATTGATGTGGCATATCCTTTTTCTAAAGATTCCCAGAGCACATATGTTCAGACCTCCCTACCTCACTTTTCTATCCTTGGGCCCTGAAGCTTGTTTTGCAAACATACAGGAAGCAGAAGCGTTCACTCATATGTGCCGCTTCCAGAGTTGTGTGCAATCCAGTTTCAAAGCAGTTACCATTGCTGCTGTAGTCGCCTGGTAAGTTACAGTTTAAACAGACAGCAAATTCTGTTTGTTATCACGGCAAGAGGAAAGGATAGTAATAGTGAAGTCTTCAACAAAGCCATGTTAGAATGGCAGGTGGTTTGGAAAGCCTTGTAGTGGGAGATGCTTTCCAGGAGCATTCTTTATTTTCTTGGGAGTCCAATGCCTGTACATTTTGTTTTGCCCCTAATCTACCTGTTTCCCTCATTTTTCTGTTAGAATGTGAATTGAGCTTCTTGATGATTTCCCTTCACCAAACATTCTTCAGATTAGTTTTCATAGTGATACCTAACAACTATGTGAGCCAAATTCATTGCTGCTATAGAAAGATGGATACAGCATCACATATTTCATCAAGGTTCTGCATTCTTCTGCCAGCGGTAAACCTGGGCCTCTCTCTGGTTGCTTATCATGTATTTTTAAGCTTTGACAGAAAACAAGTTTTTGGTGAGATATCATATTAAGACAGTCCTTTGTGGCATCTGAATTTCTAAAGATTGTAATGATATGTGGGTTGCCTTAACTTTGATCTGTGTTATTTTTTTGCCCAGACATGAATGTGTCTAGTGCAATGATCACTATGGCTTAACCATTTATCTCTAGAATAACTGTGGAGTGGTGGCTAATGAAAGTACCAGCTAAACTTCCTGTGCATCAAATTACATTTTATTCATGCAGCAGGCTTAGGTAATACCCAACTTTTGCAGTGTTCTTTGATTATATTACAGGTCAAAACTTCAGCTGATACTAACTAAGCATGGTTCACACAACTTAAGTATCTAATCAAATGAGCTTTCTTCTGAGAGGAAGAAAAATGCTACAGTGTCTCAGTCTGTCTGAATACAGATGATAAATTCCAACATCCTAGATTCTTATTTTTTCAGTTTCTAAAGAGTTAAACTAGATGGCTATGTAGAATAAACATTTAAAATAAGGTATTTTGATAGTCAATCTAATCTTATTCTGATGCTGTTTAGTACAGTTTTATGTAGCTCTACTGATATTTTATTTCTTCATAAAGACAAGATACATTTCAGGAACATTACATTTAAATGTGAAGCAGCCAAGCTAGCAAAAATGATCCTTCCTTCTTGGAGTAAAACATCTGCTGAAACTACTGAAGAGTCTATTTTCTCTTAATAATTTGATGCATATATTACTTCTATTGATTGAGTTACATGTGCATCTGAAGAAGAAAATAAAATTCTAAGGAAGCCTGAAAATATTTTTTTCTGAGCTAGCTTTCTGACATGATTACAGATTAGAATAAGAATTACTAAGCAGTTTGCCCACAGATTTCTATTGTCATTATTCTTAAGTATGACAATATATGGACCTTGGGTTGGAAAGAAAAGTATTGCTCTAGCGTCGTTCACATTTAAGTGCAGCAGTTGTCTTCCAGCTCTTACAAAGAAAATGATTGGTTGCGTTTCCTCTGTTAGGGATTCAGATAGTATCATTACTTTTTCTACTGCTCAATTACAGTATCACAGTGCTGTTCATGAACCTAGCCTTGAGGAAAAGATAGTGATGAGAAATGTTTCCTTCTACAGTTAGTGCCTACACACCGAGATCTACCGCATAGCAAAAAGACCTCCCAGTTTTGTAGTGTACTTGAAATCTGTTTCCCCAGTTTTAAATATAGCAGCTTGGCTTGGGGTTAGACACTCTCAGTCTTTTCCTCGTATGGAAATCAGTTGTCATAAAATAAAATACAACTGGGTGGCATATATTTGGCTTTGCAAAAGAAAAAAAAAAAGACATCCTTGACTCTGAAAGCAAGTGCAGTTTCAAGAATCACTGTTCAGCTAATAGACTTGAAGGGTTTTTAGTATATTTGTACTTTGGCAGACTGGTTTTTTTTCTTGTTTTGAACGGTAAAATATTAAGTTCATGAAGAGATTTTTATGTCTGTAAACCTGGGGTTACCCAACCAGAAATTACCTACAAGCAAAACTTCTGATACTTCCTATTTCTAAAAATCAAAATAATGTATAATTACTAAGTAATACTGCCAAATCTCTTGTGGCAGAACCCTCTCCTCTTCTCCATCTGGACCATTGCTGCTTTCTTTTAAGAAGGAGAGGAGACAGTGAAATGGCTACCTCTTACATCGAAGTTAACTGATTTCCAATTCAAGCCACTTCATGCTGGCAGATGATTCTGAAGATGAAGAATTATGCTGGGGAAAATAAGCTTGTATGTATTAGATATGCTTATTACAGACCTCATCTGAGGTATTGTACTTTCTCCATTTTACTATGGCAGCCATTTATAAAAGATTTAATGGAAGAATATCTTGTTTCTTGCAGGCAAGCTTATCTGACTGATTTCACAGAGGACTTTCTGTTTGTTTGAACCAACCCTAGAGAGCATAGAGAGCAGATGAAATAGCTGATCTAAGCAGAAGTCAGTTTGCAACAGTGCTGGCAGGCTATTTGGAGTGTCTTCCTATTTCTTCTTCATCTTGAAGTACTGGCACATTCTGATGGGCAGGGGTTTGAATGCTTTGTTTCTTCCCAGTTAGTCAAAGCCTCAGTTCATACAATAACTACCTTTTAGAAAAAAAGAGTGACTAGCACAAATTTGCACTGCTGGCAACTTTAGCCTGAAAAGAGTTTTAAATGGTTATTATTCTGTATGCAAACAAGGAACTGAATTTACGTTTGAGCACTGTAAGGTTAGATGAGCTTCTGTAAAACCCAAATAATATATTTGTCAAAAATGACAGAATGTCCAATGTCTGACTCTTATAAATAATGTTGATATTTTTCCCCCAGTATGCAGTCCAAGGAATTTGAGTAACTTCTGCTCTTGTACTACAGTACAGTATAGACATATGGCTTTACTCAACCACTGTAGATTACGTGTTGTCAAAGCTTCATGCCAGCACTTGTTTGGCCAAATAGCTTGCTATGAGGAGCAGGGAATCCAACCTGGTTATCAAAATTTGACGTTTTGAGAGAGCACGAGGCATTTTTAACTGTGAAGTTTCTATGCCAACAGCTTTCTCTCTATTTGTCTTCATGACTTATCTTTGCCATTCATGAATCTATGAAACAGATTGTTTTATGTTTAACAATTAAAAATATATTTGCCTCATCTTCACTGCAGAAAATTCACACAACTGCAATTATTGGTCTGCATAAATTGTATAGTACATAAATCTTTTGATTGCTGAGGCCAGCATATATTTTGATGTAATCAGCTTGATTAAATGGTAATCAGGCTTCAATGATACTTTATGTCAACACTTAAATAAGTAAAGCTTTGAAGTGGGTTATAATAAGAACAAGATTAGGAGCATGGAGGTCAATCTGCTGTTCTTCACTTTGCAGGTCTGCTTGTGTGACCTTAAACAAACGTGGTGGGTTCTTTTGAGTGCTTCTGATTTTGGATGTTTAGTTTCAGACACTGAAAAATTTTCATGGTTCTGAGCAGCTGAGGTCTCATTTAAAACAATTTAAAAATACAAACAAACACATGCAATCTATCTTTCCTAATAAATATCTAAACCAACTTCTTACCACTCTCTTAACCAGAGAAGATCACAGTGAACTAATCAATCTCCTTCTAGCTCACAAAGAAAGAAGATGGGGTGAGAGAAAGTGTCATTTTTTTCTCACTCCATAGTCACTGTTGTTGCCTTAGGGCTGTATCAAGCTTGCTACACTCTCCCCTCTGAAAGACAGAGAGAAGAAATCAGATGTGTCTATAGAACTGAATACATTACCACCAGACTCCGAATGCCTTGAGCAGGTGATACAGACATGCACAGCCAGTCCATATTGCCTCTGCTTGAAGGAGAAGCACTGTATCGCTTGTGTTCAAATTTTTCTGCTTCAGTGGCATTAGAGTGAGAAATATTTTTCCTCTGTGACTGTGTGCACTTCATATGTAAATATAAAATATTGAAAATAACTGTTAATTCTTTTGCCTGTGCTTTAATTTAGGATTTTGTTTCTCTGACCACAGCTAATAAAAAGTACTTGGAAAACTGTTTGTTCCATGAGAAACAGAACTAATGATACTTGATTTCCTAGGGATTTGTATTCTTTATCCCTAATCTTTCCCTCCTTTCTGCTGCGATAGCCATCACCCTGTCCCTATGGGAAAGCATCTAGGCAAGAAACAGCACATGCATATATTGATCAGCTGGCCGGTACACACATCCTGACTGGCTAGCTGCTTGCTGTCAAACAGTGTGTTAAGAGCTCTGTTCCCACTGACTCTCTCTTTCACTAAAACTCTTTACCTAACCACCCATTTTAATGAAACTTGTAGGAAAATAATGGACTATGTTTTTCAGATAGACACAAATTGTCCAAAAGATTCAAAAGTTAAAGGAGTGCCAGATGGAAAGACAGACATTCAAAGCAATGATCTACGTTTTGTTCCTGTAAGAAATAAGCTAAAAATACACTACATGAATGTTATTCATGTCTCAATGTCAAGCACTCAGAACTTAGAAAATGTAAGAGTTGAGATTGCCTCTGCAATGTGACTTTAACTACTTTGTGAATGTGCTGTATTTTTAAAGACATTAACCATATGATCACATACTGTATTTTCCATCATCGTCTGGAAGTTATGTAATTAGGAGGAATGTAACTTGCTGCAGTATATTTTAGATGTTACTCAGATTTCACCTGCAAAGATCAAAGTCCCAAACTCAGTAAACTTGTTGCAGTAAAATGCACACACACATACACATGCACACACACAACATTGACAGTATTTTGTTTTAAAGTGCCAGTGCTTCTTGTAAAGATATTTAAGATTAGTAGCTATTGATTCGACTTGTTTCTGCCCTCATTAATTGACATAAACAGGGGTTACTCTAACTGAAATCAATAGAGAGCACTGACCTACCTAAGTTTGATTTACACAGAATTTAAACAGAGTGTGCTGGAATTTTTCATAATTTTCATGTGAATGGCAATGTGTTTCACAGTAATAAGTAGATATAGGGAGTTGGAGTAGAGGGTTTGCAAACTCCAAGACTAGCTCTGACGTGATTAACATCAGTGTGAGACAAAAATGGTACAAGTGGCAGCTAATTACTTCTGCATATAGGCCATTTTATTAAAAACCTACTACAGTTATTTTTTTCAAAAAAAAGTCCACTTTTCTTGAGAGTAAAATTTATTGCTTGCCATTGTTTATATTTTATGTAAATAACTATTAATTATAAATCTTTAAGATGCCTCCTATGTAGACTTTATATTGTTTAAATCAAGTATGGCGTTTTAGATTTGATGTAATTTGTACTGTGACATCTGAGCTATTGCTTCTAATTTAGCTGATCTACTTGCCTGGAAGGGAAGTACATTTCTTATATGCCTCACCTTCTGAGCCCTCCATCATGTAATCTGGTTGATCTGGGAATCTGATAGGTATAACATCAGGCATTTCAAGAAGGCCTTCAAGATGGATGTACACGGTGATTGACAATCTGTGTTCTGCTGTCACATATAAAAATAACTCCTTGGAGCAAATACTTTTTTTTTTTTACCTTCTTTAAAAATGTGCGAGATTTCTTTCTGAGATTACATTCATCCATTCCTTGTCCTATTTTTCCCTTTGATAAGAGATATGATCACATTTATATTCTAAACTGACACTGAAGAATGTAGTGCATAAATTTCTGTGCATAATATCAGAAATTATTTCATATTTAGGAAAAAAAATGATAAAGAATAAAGTGATGTGTCGGCCTTAGACCCTGAGTTTGTTTTAAAAATTTGCCCACTGGATGATTATAATGGGATGAATCGAACCTCTAACTCTAAAGACAACAAAGATGAGTAACTGAATACAATTTCTTAGATGTAAAGTATGAAGGTGATCAGCTCACACGATGAGCTTGAGTCTCATCTCTCACTTGGGGAAAATCGAGGGTAATGCTTCTGAAATCAGTAGAATTACATTAGAGCAAGGGTTTGTCTATACAAGGGAAATGGACCAGAATATGTTATTCTGCTGTAATTATTTCCAAATAATTCCCATACGGACCTTGTGTTCTGGAAAAAAGGTTATTGAATTAAGAATAATTCTAGGCAATTTCTTCAGGTGAACCAGGCCTAATGCCCTAATGTCAGATCTTGTTCATGCCTGGACATAAAGTGGTTGAAATGTTAGTAGTGTGATACAGGGGCTTGGGTAGCAAATTACTGATTTGATTCTAAAATGTTATTCTGGTAATCTGGGGCTTACTGTTAATATTGACTCAGTTGGCAGTCTCTGACTGGAGCAGTATCCTTTATCCCAGACACTCTTTGTATTTAGAATCCTACTTGGCTGTTGCGATAGAATAATAAAAAAACTGTGGCTTGTTCTTAGCACTAAAAAAGATGTATTTTTGCTGAAGTATAATTTAATCACAGATACTATAAAGCTGTAAAATTTTGATAGGGACAAAGCCCTGTAATTTTTGTCACAATTTATAAACTTGGGTTGAACACATACTTATAAAACTTTTTTTTTTTCCAGTGAAAGCATAGCCTAAGAGAGACAGAATGAACTGCCCAGAGATGACAGAAGTTACAGTGGCACAGTCTTCATCCCTTTCTGCTTCTGGCCTGTTATAGAGCATAAACAAGCCTCTGTTAAAACTCTGGGCTGTTAGTATTGCTTGTCAAGTTATGGGAGTCTTTTTATACTGCTTTAGGGACTGCTGTTTTCAAGAATCTTGACAGCATATCTCTATCTGGCAGTCCCTATATGACAAGCTTTAATTTGACTCCTTAGAAAGCATTTTTAAAACTGTCTTTTGGAGTACTTGCACTGACAAGACAATCTTCTGTAAGAAAGTGAGGTTTTTGGGCCTCTTTAGACCACCCCAAACATATGAACTACGCTATAAATACAAAAAGTAGGAACAGCTGAGCTTCATCTCTCCTAACATACACAATCACAGTGCAGGGATTTACATCTGAATTAGTTCTCTAGGTTTCCTTTATAATTAATGGAAGGCAACAGGCCCTTTTGAGGGCAATTCACTTAGCCTTTTTCAGACATCCCCTCTGAGAAGAGGTAAATGGCACTTCCAGAAGGATCCATTTCTCTCCATTGGCTATTAGTTGAATCTAGACAGATAGATTAGATTTAGGTATCTACATTGTGAATGTCTCAATTTAGGTGAGATAAATCTTACTAAGAGTGTCACAATTTCAAGGACCACCTTAAGATCATCTTCACTTGCTTTGGAAGTGGGCTAATGACTTAAGATGCAGCCAGACGTGAAGGTGCAAAACAGAACAGGCAGAAGAGCGGTCAAAAGCACATGACGTGATTACAGCCAAGAAGGCTGCTCCTGCACAGCAGCCCTGGTAAAGCCGACATGTTGTGCCTAGATGGGAAGGAGTCCTCTGTGCCATCAGGCACTGTCCATGTGCATTCAGAGCCAAATTCTGCTGCTGTGCTTATCCGTGTGTCTTCCACTGATTAGACAGCTTGTGTACATGCAGCAGTTTATTCAATAACTTTAATTGGGGGGTAAGGAGTCTTTACAGTTGTTACGGAGTTAGAACTTAAGTCCCAAACTCTGGTGTATTTGCATAGGCCTAACTACAAAGAATGAAATTGTTCTTCACTGCCAGCCGATTGCCAGTGTGTCCTCTGCATTCCTTCATCTCCATAACTTAAGACCTGGACCTCTCTGGGCTTTAACCTGGTTGGTTTGCTACTGACTTAGTGTCATTCAAATAAAGGATACTTGCATGAGCTATCCCTACAACCTGTATGGAAGAGTATTTCAATATTGAGGTACATTATCTACTGCATTTTAGATGTGTGACAGGACAAGGATACTTCATTTAACATAAATCCTGCACACTTTCTCCTATATACTCTCTTTTATACCCTAATCTTAAAATATATTGTGTAATTCATGGAAGAAGGATCAAGATGAGTTGCTTTGAAACGACACTTTTAAAGAAGACAGGCCAGACAACTTTTCTGGGGGAAGGCATACTGCATGGGCCAAAAGGCTAATAAAAACATAGCTAATAAAAAACAGTACTATAGATACTGAGAAATCATTTGTTTGACGGATTTTAGGTTTTCTCTGGATATGAGCAAATCAGCTGGAAATAGAGTGAAACTCAGCTTCTAGGAGAAGCTGTGGAGGGGGAAAATTTAGATATCAGACCCTCACTTGCTGGAGTTCTGGGGTTCCTCTTGTCAGTGAGGATCTGTTCACTTTAAGAAGTGGGTAGGGTATTTCATATTTTAGGAAAGATAACTTTTCATTTAGGGGTAATTCTCAGTATGTAAGATAGAAGTGCATTTCACTTTAAAACCTTTGTTCTAAACAATAGATAATGAAAGATCTCACAGGAAAAAATGGTGGAAGTAGTCCAATGGATAATTAACTCATTTAGAGCTTGGCCATGTTGCTGTTTTGGAAATGCACTTTTATAGATACATGCCAACTAGACTTGACATGGAAGAAAAATGAATATATAGGGAGGTATAAATTAAGTACTAAAAATAACCAAATTAAATTTTAGTTGCTTTTCTTCAGCATTTTCAACTTTTTACTGCAAATATTCCAGACATATTCATGTTATAGATAGAAATAAAATGCTACTGTAGCAGAATACAATGAAAAACTGCCTTTATTATCTATCTGAAATCATTCAAATTTATGTTAATCTGAGCATTACTTCCATATGTATAAATATAATCTGTGAAAAAGAAAGGACAGCTCTTGAGGCTAGGATGAAGCAAAACAGGTAAGAGCATGGATTTCTTTTTTTTCTTTAGACATTCAGCAATTAATTTATGTAATTGAGAAATTCATTTGCCTGATACCACATAATTGGCAAGTGATTCTCACCAAGAGGGTGGAATCAGTGCCTGCTTGTCAAGCTCTGTTCTCCACTGAAGTCTGCCCTGACAGCACATGTTCATCTTGGCAGTGCTTTGGAGGCAATGTGATAGTAATGCTTTCTGTCCCAAAGTTGCAAATGATGCTGCTACTGATGCATTGTTAACTTAGATGACAGTCATGGGCTACCACCATGGTTTTACTTTTCAAATTGTATTTTCCAGGATGAAGAAGCTTGATGTGATATACATTTATATCTATATCTCTCTACATATACTTTTAGCTGCTGGCACACAATTGTGTTCAAAGCACGCAGATGGGCAACTTAGTTCCATTTACCTCTGGTGCGCATTCTGTCATTGGCAGCCGATATGAGGAAGCCATAGGGACACATCTCCATACAAATGTGATTTTAAAAAGGCAATTTCCATTTTTTATGGTGGCTTTGAGGAGTTTTCACAAAATTTAATGTGCAGATAAATTCCTATAGCATATTGAAAGTCAAAAGGCCTTATTCAACTTTTGTGTTTAACAGATTCCATGATGTAATCATGGAATTACAGTGTAATTACTAACTAAATTCAGGTTTAAGTTTTAATGCTTTTAAAATATAGTCTGTTATCCTTACAGTGAGTGAAGCCTATACATTGCAAGAAAGACTATGGATTTTTGTTATTGCTATTGATGTGATTGCTGTTCTTTAGTACTGTTATTCTGTTCAGCACTGCTTGAGGATAGTGTTCAGATGTGACCAGCCTGGGAGAGAGGATACTCCTCCGTGGGCCAAGGTAATATAGCTACCACTTTGGCTGCTACGTGCTGGGCTATGCTTTTGTATACATAGTCCTCTAGTCTTTACTGCCATTACTAATTAGAAACTGTGGCAGCAGCAGCAAAACTCCCCCTCTAGCACTAACAGGGCCTTGGACCAGTGGAAAAGACATTCTCTTGTTCAGGCTCTGTTCACTGCTATAATATCCATTCCCTGTATCCTTCAGAAGAGCAGGTGAAACAGAAGGATCAATTTGTCCCATATGTCATCACCTAGACTGTACTGATTTATTACTGTTAAAAACTGACAGAAATAAAAAATCAGGGGCATGAAAGACGTCATGAGTGTTAAAAATATTTATGAATTCATTTCAAACTCTTCCTTCAGTTAATGAAGCTATGTTTAGCTACAAAGTCTAAAAAGTCTGTGAATTCACACAATTACTTGACATAAGAGGTAATATTAATATATTCACTCTTTAAATATTTCATGTCCTGTCAGTATTCTCAACCCTGCAAGATATCCAAAACAGTAAGTCCTTGGCATTCCTCATACTAGGGAATTCTCACTTTTGCAAACCCTTTCTACTCGACCTAGTGCTTAATAATTATCTTATTGGCTTAAATGACAGCCCTAATAGAAGAAAATAATGCATTCAGTAATAGATATTTGTGAGATTGTTCTTTAGAAGAGAGATGTTCAGAAGATGGGACACGTGGCAACTCAGTAATTAAAATATAAGAAAATAATTCTGTGTGCCTCTGGACATCATGGAAAGTATCCAACTTAAGGGTTTTTAATGATGAGTGAATGGGGTTTTAAGTGAATGGGGTCTGTTAAGTGAATAAAATTTTAAATAATTTTCCAATAAAAATAGCTTTTAGTAGTACTATAAGTATGCTGTCATAATTGTACAGTTCATATCAATTATTCTAAAATACTGGACTACCTTATTTTTTATATTGAATGATTTGTAAGATCTACTATAAACATTGTGCTTACATTTCATTTATGATTTTTCTACCAAAATAGAAAAATGATAACAGATCCTTACTGCGGATGCACTTACACTGTGGCTGCATTTAACTTAGCTGTTCCCTATGCCTTATGTAAAAAGTCATATCATTCCAATCTAACCTTGAAGATACCAGGGGGTTTGAATGACTCAAATTTAGTGATATAGTTATGTGTGGTACTTTGTTATATAGACCAACTCATAAAAATATTTATTATAAACAATGGTGACCTATATGGTGTCCTAAAATTAAAAGTGGGGGCATCTGGGAATTTTTTTTCTAAATTTGTTTTCCTATTATTCTCTTGAGATTAAAAGTACTACAAAATCATCTCTTGTAGTCTTAATTTTATCTTCTACTTCCGGACATGTTTATGTCTTTGATTCTGTTTGATTGATATTATGTTTTTTTTCCACTTCTGTTTGAAATACTATCTTATTACACTGGGTGTTAGATTCTTTTGCCTCATTTTGGTCTTGGAAACTCTGCCACCTTCACCAAATGTTTCTTCATCTCATTTTAAATATTTTTAAGTCTGTCCCTCTAAATATTGGCTCTGCACAAATTTAGATCTGTAGCTGAGTCAGCATCAGAGAAAATTATTAAGGAAACAGATTCAGCAGGCAATTGAAAATCTAAAAGATTTCTCAGAGTTTATGTACTGGCCTGGCCAAGCAAGTGGATATAATAAATAAATCAGTAGAATTCATCTTTTTGTAATGACATTTCAAATTTTACCAGAAAAGAATATTACTGAACATTCTTTTGTTGGCAAATTCTCATTGTAACTCTGCTGGTGGTCTTCTAGGAGATTGGCAAATCATTTCTGTTCTTCAGGTTTTTCCCCTGAAAATAGGGGTATTGATATTTACTTCCATATTAGGGGGTGAAATTTTGAGATATAAATAAGATCTACTGGAAAGATAAGCTATGTAAGGGCTAGATTATGATATTACCATTTTATTATATATGTACATTCTTCCAAAATAAATAAAGTTTACCACTTATTTGTTGAACTGCAGCCTTGATTTTTGGTGTTTGGGGTTACTTTTCCTTAACCCAAACCCCCAATTAGCTTGAAAGCCTGGAGGAACAGTCATTAATGTACTTAGTTATTCCCCCCCCCCTTTTTTTTTTAGTGATTGATACAAGATTATTCTTTTACAGTGAATAGAGAAAGCAATGCAAATTAATTGGAATTTTGACAGTAGAGTCACTGTAATTGTTAATAATTCACTAGTTTTGCAAATTCATTGAACTGTGAATTATCTGATTTAGAGGAAGCTTGCTGACAAGGGTACATTACCCAACATAGATCAAATGAAAATGTGGCTGATCATTCAAATTCCAGAAAAGTAAAATTCCATCGTCTCAGAGTTATTGAAGTACTTACTGTAAAGATATAACTATAACTTGATGGAATATTTAGCATTCTTTGAATCCTACCTCTTACTTTTTACTGTGTCATTACTGGTGGATCAGAACTGTAGACAGAGAATATAGTTGTGATATACATAACATTTAAATTGGGATCCTAACCTCTCAATCCTTGCTCTGTCATTAGTGTACTTAACTATATATGAACTAGTAACTTAGGGACTTGGTAATTTAAATTACCTGTCTAACATTGTTTAGGTTGAATATTTAGTTCAGCATACAAATACATTTTTACTTTCCATTTAAACACTCAATTTAACATTAGTTTCAACAAGTTGTTTGTGTTTTTGTTTTACTAACCTCTCCATAGATTGTCATTACTAAACTGTAGCCCAATTTTCCATGCCCTGAGTATATCCTAGCACAACTCTGTGTCTGCCCTCTGTTTATTTTTAATGTAGCTTTTCTTTCTTTTGAACCTTGTGTTTTAGGACTTCGGGAATTCAATTTCTCATATAGAAATCCATATGGCAATCTGCAATTCATATTTTTTAAAATACGGACTCAGACTAGGATCGTGTTGTCTCACTGGCCATAAATTATATGGTCTTTAAAATATTCTCTAATATTAACAGGCAACCGCATTTTAAAAGGATATTTTAAATAATAAAATCCATTTGTGGGCCTATCCAACCTTATTCATTTTAGTCATTAGTTTTAAACCATTTCCAGGAAAATAATTCAGTTTCTTGGCATGGCTTTACTTTTTACTTTATCTTCTGTCTTTCTTCTTTTTTTTCTCTTCGGCTAATATTAAGTTGTAATATCTTTAGCTTCACTCCTGATCAATAATAGCAATGCAATTTTGTTCCAAGACATCAACATATTTTCAGGTCCTTAGGATTTTTTTTTTTTAGTTTCTTTATAAGACATCTGTAGACTTGACAGCTTTTCTTCCATATCTTCACTGTATGCAGGTTCATTCACATCTATTTCGATACAAACCTTTGTTGAGCCAAGAGTATGTTGTATCATATTTTGAAAAAAACAAATGAAATGAGACATTGAATTTATTGTAAAAATGTAAGTTGTTTTGTTGCAAGCATGCAGAAATGAACGGAACCAAGCCAGTCTTCAGGTTCAGTCCCCTCTTACTGTAGCCAGTCCTGCCACAAGGATTTGGCTCAGGAGGGTCAGCCAAACCACACACACACTTCGGAACATTTCCCGATGCCTTGTACCAAACTTCAGATCTGGGAAATGAGGAAGAGACACAAACACAATGTGCTGTAAGAACTCAGCAAGAGGAAGTCCCATCCCTTCTCTCAGTCTGCTTTGAGGTACTCCTTATTTCAGTTCCTGAATAAGAGGTATTTTGGGCACTTATATCAATATAAACTGCAATGACACCAGGTGAAGTCAATGATCTTAAGTTTTGCTGTTCTATAGATACATGTTATAGAAAATTTCTGGTCCAGTCCCCTTCAGTCACAGGCCACTTCTCTATGTCCTGTGTGGTATGTGACATATGAATCTTGTGAGCAAAAAGAAGCACACACACCTCAGAGAGCCAAGGATTTATCATTAGGCTGATTAAAATCTTAACAGTCTAAAGAAAACAAAACAAACACTTATTACTAGTCTAATTGCAACAATAATCCAAATTACTACTAACCCTTCCCGCCCCAAACCTCATTAATAATACCCTTCAGGTTGCTATAGAGGAAAATTTACTAGTACCTATCCATTTTCCCTGGTGTTGCGCTCACCTTGCCAGGTGCTGGGTCTTATGGTGCCAGTCTTCCTCAAGCAGCGATACGAGGGGGTGTCGCAGAGAGCTGCCGGTGTCCCAAGGTCTTTTGTGGACGGAGTTCAATGCTGGTGCAATAGATTCCTTACTCCTCAGTCACGGGTCTGTTTGGGCTTTTTTATCTGTTTGGTTTGAACAGTTTTCTTCCTTCTCACTGGTTCCTAAAGCCTGAGCGCGGCCCGGGCGCCCCCCGGGGCGGCTCAGCGGCCCCAGGGCTGCTGGCGGGGGGGGCCGCAGCGGCTCCCGCGGTTTGCCAGACCCTTCCCGCGGGCGGCGCTGGCAAAGCTCGAGCTCACGCCGCGGAGGCGACGGGCGCTTGGCCGCGAGGCCGGCGCGGCAGCGAGCGCAGCCCGGCTCCGGCCGCGGGGAGGGAGCCCGCGCCAGCCCCCAGCCGCCGCGCTCAGCGCCCGCGCAGCCTCCCGCCTCTCGCCGCCAACGGCAGAAATCATGTTCACTGGCCGCATGTGATACTATAATAGATTTTAAAAAGCCATAAGTGGGGTTGTTGTATGCTTAGGAAGCAGCAGAATTTTCTTTGAATGAACTTACAAAGGGTCTAAAAATTACGTTTCCTATATAGGGTAAGAAAGAAAGAAGAGAGACCTGTTCTAATGGTAAGTGGTGAGTGAGAACTCAAAGGTGAAGAGACTGATGTATATTTGAACACAAAATGTTATATTAAGCAATACCATGCACATTATTTATTGTGAAGTGATTTGAAGTCCAATGCAGAAAGGACTAGAGATGACTGATTTTAAAAGCACCTATGATTTCCTCCCAGTAAAATTAATGGTAGCAGAATTATACCAGTATTAAGTGCTGTTGAGAATACTGTCCCAGATGGGCAATATAGCTGCTATTATCCTTTTTTATGGACTACCTTGCCCTGAATAGATGAACCAAATTAAATCCACATTTTTGTTAATTTAATGACAAGCTATATATATGGAATAAGTGCCCTGTTTCTATTTTGTTAATTGCTTTTTAACAAAGACTTGCACTCACATGCTCCTTTAGTAGACTTCAGTTCTTCATTTCTTTGAAGTGTACTTCTCTGAGTATAAATGATTTATTACTCACAAAAAGAAAGTATTTGAACCTGAACTGAGGTTTGAGCCTGAGGTGAAGAGGCTGCATTATTTTCCTTTAAAGTTCAACTTATGTTTGAGTAGGAAAAATGCTAATGTCACTAATTTTCATGAACAGTGGTAGGGGTCAGATTCTGTTCTGTTTTGCTACCTGAATAACCCAGTCCTCCCTTTACCTAACAGCATCCAGAAGTACTGTGAAATATCAACCTACCTGCTTGGCCACATACTCAGTTTATTTATTGGCAGTGATTCTCTATTGCTTTATACTTAGGTCAGTAATTCCTATTGTACTGTGCAAATTGAAGACAATGTTACCTAATTGTGATGATTGAGATTGTAAAGTGATAGACCTGAAAAATGGTACTGAGTGATAGAAAATTGATTTAATTACGTTGGTTCATTTGGGTTATGGCTTTAGATAGTGTGGTCATGCTCTTCTTTTTGCCTGTGTTGCCAGATGAGAAGAGAAGGAGCAGGGAAACAACAGCTCAGTTTCAGTTCATCTCTATTGGTTTAGTATCAAACACTTTGGTCGTGCTTCTACTAAAAGCACAACCTGTGAGATTATCCCAGACAAAACCCTCTCCCATCCACCCTGCAAAATACTGCTCCTTCCAGGGAACAGAGTCACCCATGGACATGCTTATACCTTTCCCATCCTTATTCCCTACTCATGCTATAAACACTACTCAGACATTTCCAGCTGTTCCAGCACCCATCTCCTGCAACGCTCAGGGCAAATGCCACAGCATTATAACAATCTGGTCTGTGGCAGCTGTCTTCCATTGCTTCCATTGCCTGTGAAGAACACAGGCTAAAACACACAATTATCTTCAATATGGGAATTTTAAAAGATCTTAGTATCTATAAATGTAATTACACAAGGAGCTGCGAAAAACTCACATTCGTGACTGTATTTGTGGAACTGCAACTGAAAGTGGAATCTGATTCTCTAGTCACGCTGCAATCAAAACCTTTCAGCAATCAAAAATTGGTTGTGTTAAGCTTCAGACAGAGGGAGCATAAGCCTAAAAGAGGTTATCTTTCTACCTAAGATCACTTAGTAATAACAAAAGTTGCCTTCCTGGGATATGAAATTCATAATGGTGACTTAGTTAAATCAGACTACTGAATCTCTTTTTTTTTCATATCTTTCCTAATATAGCACTTCTAGAAACCTGAGAATTTGCTAATTGTTGTTTACTTTCAAAATGTTTTGATTTGAATTTTTTTTCACTAGTGTGTTTTGCAAATTTGACCTAGATTTTTCATTCATGTTTTAGCAAAGTGCTGTAGTGTTGGAATGACTTAAAATTAAATATGTATTTTTAGTAAAAACAAGGAGATTGGGATGACAAAGTCTTTCACTTTAATTAACTTTAAAAAAGTAGAACTACAGTATCTTTGTTGTCATTAAAAAACAGAAAAAACAGCCAAAGGCAGTATATACTTGGTTCTTAGAAAACTCATGTTTGTTATATACCAACAAATTCTGTATGTTTGGAATATGCTATTCATAAATTTTAACACATAAATCATCAAGTAATGCTTCTAAGCATTAAGGTAGTATTTAGCTAAAAGAATATTGATACTATTTTTCGTATGAAAGTGTTATTAAGACTTATATTGTCTGGTGTGTTATTAATATACTGTTTGGATACTGTCTCAGCTTTCATGTTTCCAGTACCGACAACAATAGGTGCCCCAAGCTGTGCTTTAAAGTGGTACGTTTTAAGGTATTTTCATCCTCAAACACTGTTTCTTTGTAATATTGTTGAAAATATGACCTTTTTCATCCTCCTGAAGTGATTTGTCTTATTTAACCATTTTATTAGCATTAAGCACTGCAAATAGGTAAATCTTTTTTTACCTGAGAGGCAAAGAAGGCTCCTTTTCTTGTGCTTGTGTGATTGTAGGCATTTACTGGCATTTGCAAATCTGCCAGTCTGTTCTGGGTGCCTATTGGAGAATGATTATTTTCAGAAGCTTGTGTGGATTCAGCGATGCAGTCAACCTAATTCCAACCATTTTTAGTTTTCCTGTGAACAATCAACAGGATTGCAGGGAGAGAGTCTGATAATTGCATTCTCCAGCTACCTTGGAGGTCCAGTAGTGTGAGAAAATATAAAATTAACATCAGTTGTGCTTGGGTTTGCATTAGTTTACTTACTAATTATGCTAGGCTACCTTGAATAAAGGAAATGGAATTCTAAATTCAATAAATAATTCAACTATGCCACTATCTTTTCTATTAATTTTACCTTTTGTTGTTGAGTATACATATTTTTAAATCATTCCTTGGCTTGGTCAGTATTTTTCACATACTCTCAAGTATTATGCCTGCTAGTTTCAGCAGGATATTAAGTTTAAAATCTATTTCAAAAGCATCTATGGCTGCAGATCATAATAGAAAGCTGCTTTGGTGTTCAGACCAATAAATAAATTAGAAGAAGGGCTTTAAGCTCTGCATGATAAAATGAACTGAAAGTAGGGCAGAGAAAGAACAACCTTTGTAACGAGCCTAGCCTGAGGCTAAGGAGAATCAGAAGTTCATTGTGTATTTCAGTACATGGTGCAACAACAGTATGAAGAGTTGGTGACTGAGGTTTTTCACTGCCTCAGGATACTGGTGATTCAGCTGTATATAATGATAAGGAATGCTGGGAATGCACTAAATAAATCCTGTCTCCATAACTCATAATTTTATACTGGAACTCTGGGCAGGATGGAAGACTTGACATGAGTTTGTAGACAGCAGGATTCAGCAGGGCCCTGTTTGCTGTACTTACTTGATCACTAGGGGACATAGAGTGTATTTTAGCACTGTAAGTACATAAAAAGATGAAATAAAAACATAATAGAAAAGAGGCATACATTGGTGGCATATAAAATATTTACTTGTGGACTAAGAGAAGAATCAAATTTGAAAATGGTAGGATTGAAAATGCTAGCATCTTGAAAATAAGGGAGGGAAACTCTAAACAGATTAGTGGATGCCTAAGCTACAGCCATCTTCCAGTTGAGAACCCATGAACATTAGGGTTCTGCCAGTCTCTGAAGTACGTTTACAAGATGTTTTATCTGATCTTCCTTTCTGCTGTGCGTTTCGCTCATGAAAACATGGTAAACAGCATGGTTACATGTGTTTGTATAAAATAATTTGAAAAATATGGATCTGTTTAGTTGATTTTTGTTTATACATTTGTAATTTGAAACAAAATTAACATATTCAAAGTATTGGATTAGGGCTATATTTTTAGTTTAAACTATTGAATTACTACTTGATTAGGACATGATTTTTCATCCTTTTATACTGTATGTTAAAATTTTCAGCTGTTGTTTTTTTCCTTCTTCCTTAAACCTCTCCAACCTTGCGATATTTTACTTGAAAAGGTTGATACTAGATGAAAATACCTGAATGCTTGACATGTAAAATTGCTTTGAACAGTTGATATCTGAACTACAGTATTTTGAATTCTGAGTGCCTGGAATTTTCCACTTTCGTTGATATAGTCGGTAAAGAAAATCACAACCGCTTGAAAACAGAGGAGTTACAAGTGGATAATTCACAGTAGTGACTGTATTAATGCTATTCACAGAGATTTTTGCTTAGAGGCTGAGTGAAAGCAGTCTTCAAGAGTGTATGGGTGTAACTTAGTGACAGATCTAGAAAACATAAACTGCTCTCCCTGCCCACTGCCCTAGCAGCAAAATTTCCCAGTGATTAAGACATTCATTTAAAATGAAGAAGTTCCATTGTTATAAAGAACTGATTCATTTAAGATGGAAAGGTTGTTTATTTCTCTTCCTAGTCCAGCAATTCCCATCTCAGCTTCTTTTACATGAAATCCATAGCAATATCTCACCTAGAAATGTAAAAAAAACCCCAGTCACCTGAAGTGCTCTTTCTAACGTGACTGCCACACCTTTGCATAAAACCCAGCTCACTCATTTAACCGCCAGTAGGCCGGATTCCTTGGGGAGCAGGCTGCCCACGTTAATGTCAATGACTCTGCTAACAGATGCGGCCCTGCGTATTTTCCTCTGGCTAGAGCTACAAGTCAACTATTAACTACCTGGCTAACAGAAAAACCTCCTAATTCTGTCATGGCTATATGTGGCTTGGAGCAGACTACAAAAAAATCTGAAAAGCTGGATTAATACTCATCTGTTATGTAGTCTATGCTGAAGTCTGGCTACTGAGATGGTTGTGTTAATCGAGGTTATGTCTTTGTGAGCTGTCTGAGCTCAGTAATTATAATGCAGGAAGTATCCTAGATCACTTCTGAAAATGAGATTTATCCTTTGTCACTTTGGTGTTGCCAAATAGCGTTCACTCTAAGTTCTCCATCAAATATCTTCATAATTCCAGTTTACTTAATACTCAGGTTTTCTCATTAAACGTTAGTCTGATTCTGGGTTGATGCACATTTAGTCTTGAGTTAAATTTAAATGTTGTTATGCTGCATCTTGGATGACAGCTGTTAAATAGCTGGTAGAATTTCATTTAAAAATGCAGATTTATCAGTAAGAAGTAAAACTTTATAAATAGAAATTATGCTTATGAGGACTAATTTCTTTTATTAGTCTCACAGAAGACAAAATGCAAAATGCAACAGTTAATGTTGAGTTGAGAAGCCCCTTTTAGAGGTTTCTAAACTGATGGAAAGGCAAGAAACTGGGAGGGGAAATGAATATTTCCATTAAGATCAGAAAGAGACAAGGGGTTGTGTGTGTTTAAGTTTCTGAAATATAATATTTATTAAATGCTGAGAAGTTGAATGATAAACAGTTTACTAACCTTCTTCATTATCTTAAGTTCTCAGCAAGATATTAATGTTTTGACTCATGTCTGTGGTTTTTAGGATTGACTCGAGCCAGCAGGGAGCTCTTTCAAAGGGAATGGCCCACCTCCTTCTGAGCTGCTCTCCTGGTGTGTTAAGTAGAAAGCCAGTGGTTGCCTTTTCTTTCATGCTGCTGCCAGAAGGTTTTCTTCCTCAAGTTTTAGAAGTGGTGGGTCACTGCTGCTTGGACCAGCAGTGAAAGAGAGGCTGCTGTCTAGGCTGTGATGGGAAAATGATGTCACTGTCATGAATTTGTCCTCTTTCAGGAAGCTCATTTTAAGCAGAATTGCAGCATTTCTGTGCTAAGCCCAGAAAGGCACAGTAGCTATTTTGTGCCTCATTTACCTCAAATATACCCTAATTGTTGCTTGAGGCTTCTAAAATAGAGGCATGGCAATAAAGGAAGTCTCATAAGTTTTAGCAGTAGTGGTAGAAGTAATATATTAAGTATTTATTGCAGTAATAGCTGATAATGAGTAACTCAATTAGTTTAGCCTCCCTTTGTTACAACACCATTCAAATATATAACAAGTTGTGCTCCCTACTTCAAACAGCTAATAACTTAAAAGATTAGGAAATGACAAATAATAGATAAGATAAAAGAAAGAAGAATGAATAGCAAAGATAATGAGAGGTTTTAGCACAAACAAGTAGTGTGAAATACTTGGCATTTAAGCTTTTATTACTTGCTTTCTGCCAGTATGTATGACAGCAGGAGAAAATGTTGGAAGAGATTCTGGCTTCATAGATTCTGACTGGGAATTCTTTGCATGTGGAACAATCTGATATTTTGAGTTTAGTGTTACTGGCAGCTAGAACACAGAGGCTGGCCTTGCAGGAGGATAATATTATAGGGAAGGTACAATTAGTTTTGTGAGAGCTTTGCAGTTTAGGACAAAAAGTTCTGGGATTTGAAATGCAAAAAAAAAAGTGATCCAGTGAAGGTAAATAAAAATAAAAAAAAAAAAGTAGTAATCAGTGACAGTCTAGAAAGTTATTTTACTTACCAATATTCTGAATTGATTAAAAAAGGAGTGATAAGTGAGTTCAGTAAGGACTTGAGACATCAAGGACAGTAATAAATCGATGATTAGTTGGTAGATGATAGCTCTTGCAGAAAGACAAAATTAGAAATAAGTTATAAGATTGGAACAGTTAAGATTCTTTCCTGCAGAAAGTAGTGGTTCACATACTAGTATTGTACTTTGTAGCTAATTAATAGCCTACATGAAATTATTATAGTTAATTATGTGGTCATTAATATCCCACAAAGAACGACTCTTGGTTTCAGTACACAAACTGCTGCAAAGAAAGATTCCAGTTTAATTACAATTAACAGTAGAGCAAGAAAGAGAAATCTTTGTTAATTATATTTAACACCACATTAATTCCTTTCTATCTATCTGTGAGAAGACATGTCATTAGATATATTGGGTTTTATTGCCATGGGTTGCAGCAATATTTTTTTAGTGCTATAGACAATTTTCCCTTCTGCTGTGGGAGAAAACATCTAAAAATGGTCATATTTTAAGATTTTTTTTTGATTCTATTACTTTAAAGAAGACATTATTTGCTAACTATCCTGCTCTTTATGATTTAAAAAACTAACAAGCATGACTGCAGTGTGACTAAATAAAATTAAATTTTCAGTTGAGTTACAAAGGCAAAATAGGCTTCCATAATATTGTCTTACAATCAGATCTTGCATTAGATTGGGATATTCAGTTTGAGATTAAATGAGAGATCAATGCTGAATCATGTCCAAAATTTGTATTCAGGCCAGATACTACTGGAATCTGGGGGTTATTCTAGGGAGAATCTTATCAGCTTGAGTTGAAAGTAAATATTTATGGATTTGGTGCTAAACCAACACTGATGAATTTGTTTGAGAAATTCCCCTTTTAAAATTATTTCTCCTCTCCCCAATTTGTTTTAAGATTTCAATGACTATCTTACTCCATAAAGTTTTTTATTCATGTACAAGCATTATTTTAATGCCTGTTCAGTTATATATTCTACCTCTTGGTTTTCAATTGGGTAAACTGGAAGGACATTTTCCAAATAATAGACTATTACATTAATGCCTGGCATGTGTGAAGAAGTTGAAAAATAAACCAGAACTGATTTTTTTTTAAACTGTATTTCCAGTGTTTTGTTTTTTGAAGTGCCTGCAATATATGAAGAATGCACGAACATACTATAAGCAAAATATAAGCCTGTAGTATTTTGTGTCATTCAAACTATCTTCTAAACCATTAAAATTTGGCACCAACTTAAAAGTACATAAGAGCAAGAAAATATTGTAGCATTTTGGGCAGTCATTAGGTCCAATTGGATGAATCTATTTACTGGCAATACAGATGTAATTTATAAAAACAGTACTTTAGAAGCTTTTATATTATTTTTCCAACATGAGGGCTAGTTTATTCATTTAAGTCATAATTTTATTATTTCTCTCAGCATAAAAGTAATTTATCACTCTACTTATTACTCAGAGATTATTATTAATCTGCTCCCTAGTAATCTTTGCCTCTGAAAACATGCTGGCATGAGAGCTATTTGCCTGCCTTCAACAGTGCAATCTTACTGCTACCCTAGTTGTCTTTGACTTCTGTAGAACTCAATATAAAAGAGAGGGAATTGGGCCCAGGCTCAGAAATTTGATGCATGTCAGTCACTGACCGAGCAAGACATGAGCCCTCAAAGTGCAGGATACACCAAACTCTCATTAAAATGTTGAAACATAGAGTATCTTCAACTGCAAAGCTTCTAGCACTGTAAGGTTTCAGACTCATTCATTTGACTCAAAGGGTTCTCTGGAAATGTCAGAATCACAGAATCACAGAATCGCTGAGGTTGGAAGGGACCTCTGGAGATCATCTAGTCCAACCCCCCTGCTCAGGCAGGGTCACCCTGAGCACGTTGCACAGGATTGCATCCAGGCGCGTTTTGAATATCTCCAGAGAAGGAGACTCCACAACCTCTCTGGGCAACCTGTTCCAGTGCTCTGTCACCCTCACAGTGAAAAAGTTTTTCCTCATGTTCAGATGGAACTGTCTGTGTTTCAGTTTGTGCCCATTACCTCTTGTCCCGCTGCTGAGCACCACTGAAAAGGGTCTGGTCCCATCCTCTTGACACCCTCCCTTCAGATACTTGTACACATTGATAAGATCTCCTCTCAGCCTTCTCTTCTCTAGGCTAAACAGGCCCAGCTCTCTCAGTCTCTCTCAGCCTCTCAGAGGATCACCTCCCTCGACCTGCTGGCAACACTGTGCCTAATGCAGCCCAGGATACCATTGGCCTTCTTGGCCACAAGGGCACATCGCTGGCTCATGGTCAACTTGTTGTTCACCAGCACTCCCAGGTCCTTCTCCACAGAAGAGAAGTAATATCAGTAAATGTTCAAACTATGTCATGATTTTGACTTCAAAAAATGACAGGAAGCTAATTCTTGAAGATGAACTGCCATACTAAAAATGTTGTTCTACAATAAACATACTCTATTCACTTTCCTAATGATGCATAGATATCCTCTGCATGTGTCGTGACCAGATTCCAGATGAACATTTGCGTGATTTTTTTTTAAGCTTTTATTGAAGAATAATTGCCTGCAATTAGGAAGTGCATCTTGCTTTAGCTCTCATTCATTACTGGTGTTCAGAAAACTATCTTTCATGTAACAGTTTTGCCATTAGCACTTTTTAATCATGTAAATATCACCTACGGCCATAAACCCCACAAAAATAGAGTGCAAAGTTCTCAGCAAAATGAAATTGTGCTGCACAGTTATGCATAAAAAAAAGAAGTTGTGAGTCCAAGATGCAATTTTCCGTACTGTTACAGTGTCATATTCATATCTGAGTAAAGAAATCTTATATTGAGCTATTCAGTACACTGTGAATATGATAATGCATTACCAGGGAATATCAGTATATAGTAATTTGCATAATCAATTTATTTTTAAATGAAGACATTCTACAAAACAAATATTAAAACATGCAAAACATTAGAAATTATATATTTCTTATAATTTGCAAACTCTCATAAGTGCATCTGTTAACCTAATAAATTTCTAATAAATTCAGAATGGAAGTGACACAAGGTATTTAAGAATGCTGCAGCCTAAACTAAATGGCCTCATATCCCATACTTCTTCACAGCAGTTATAAAATAGTGATATAGCATTTGCCTATAAGTGTTAATTTCTCTCTCCTGTTAGTACTAATACTAATTAGTACTATTACCTCAGGCAAGGTAAATCCTTTATGGCCTAAATAAGCATGCAGTTCTGCTCAGTGTGATATCTGGGTAAATACTAAGTACAGACATTCTCATAGACCAGTTTCCCACCCCTGAAAGCATGAAGATTAGGAGGTTGAAGTGTTTAACCTTCAGGAAAAACTATTGGATTCTAAATGACTGCAAGTGAGAAGACAGATCATATTTCTTCTTCCTGTTTTTTATGACAGTGGAAGAAGGCTGGTTTATCCTTCTTGTCAACATCCCACTGCCAAAACTCAATATCCTGATGACTACAAGAAGCAGAACATATAATCTTCTGGTAAATCATTATCCGTGTGGTTTACTGGTGGTTCAATGCTGACTTTCTGGCTAATACAAGCCTTGGAACCAGTTTTTTTGAGGAAGTAATTTCTGAATGATGTTATGAGAGTGAAGATAATATAAAAATGTGTCTGAATTGAGAAGCAACTGACACAGATTTTGGATTTTCTTTTCGATTATTAATAGCTAAACAAACCCCAGTTGTCAAGAATTTCAAAGCAGCTAGAGGTAAAATGAGAATATAGCCACACCTACAACATCCTTCTTTTGGTAGGGATACTACATGATAAAGGTTTGCCAGCAGCTTTTGAATCAAGAAAACAAAACAGCAATTTTTAACAGAAGCTATACTATGAGGTACATGAAATATATAAATACCAAGACTGTATAGCCAATCTTGTACAAAACCACAAGGTGAATTACCATGTCAGAAAAAGGTAATTGAATTTCACCTAGCATGAGTGTATTCAAGCACAGCAAGTTCAGAAGACTTGCTGTCCATGGTTAGCTGACTGCAAAGTAGAAAATGAAATGTAGTAACACAGTCTCTAAACATATATCACAATTTAAACTGTAATGTACAAATATTCTTTGCAGTCAGTCAATCAATATGTGGATATGTTGTGAGCTCTTTCAACATATCGGAAGACTTCGAGTCTCAGAAAGACAGCTTTTCCTGTGGATTTTTATCCAAACCTTCATACTAGGGACGTGAATCTACCTTTCAACCTGCATTCAAGAACTTTTTATAATTTTGATAGTTTTGAGGTAATCAGGCCTATAGGGACATCTGTCACTTTACAGACTAATAAGGAAAAGGTTTAATCACGGTTTTGTCCAGTTAGACAAAAGAGCCATTTCTTGGTTAGGCATATAATGGACAAAAAAGATGTAACACAAACCCTGATGACTGGTACAGCATGGGTCAAATTTATATGAAAAGTATTATTGCAGTTCTTACTAACTCAGATAAGTAATTTGCTTGTATTCGTCTCAAAATTTCATACCCATCTGGCAGGAAACTGGACTGTAGCCTAAAAGCCACAGAAGATTTCATGAAATCATGCTTACTGTTTTTTGAGAGTTCTTTTTGATGACAGAAAGGTGCTTAGGAAATCAGTAGAATTTTTTTGTAGCTTGCGTGAGTCAGTGTAAAAGTGTATTTCTGGGAATATTTGTTTCAGTATTTGTGGAACAAATTAGGCTGTAAATAGTCAATGTTATACTAGCTGGAGCATTAGTGTCCCATTGTAATGAAGGTGAGCAAACATAGGCTAGATTTGTAGAAAGGTTAATGAAATCAGCCAGACTCTTCCTTACTGGTCTGTACATTGTTCCATACAATACTATATTCTGTTTGGATCTGCTCCTCCAAATTAGATTACCAGCTCATCTTTCTGAAATTTCTTCCTCAAGTTGATCACTATGTGGTTATAGGAAAACTTCTCAGAGTTTGGGCTGAACTAATTAGACAAAGCACTTTCTGAGTGCTCTATCAGGCTAGTCTCTTCTCTCTTTTTTTAGTAAAACAAAAGGAGGAATTGATCTTCATACCACCTCAACAATAAACTTGCAGTATCAAAATAATTGCTCGATAACTTACTTGTAGGTTATACAGTGAATATTCTAGAAGGCTGCTGAGCAATCCTGGAGTCAGTTCTACAAATAAAGAGGTAATATTCTTGAATCAACTGTAGTTGTTTTATTCTCAAGGCTATTGCTGTCATTACGATAATATTTATTTATAAAAGATAAACCAGGTAAGACTATAAGGATCTTGATCTCAAAATAAAATCAATGGGTTCAAGATGTAAGCATGATATTAACTACTATGATTCATTAGGTCATACTCACCCATCAATAGCAGGATTATGGGAAATTCCCTAAGGGAGAATATCAATAAGTGACTTTAAGGCTCTCTATTCACGTATTAAGCTTTGATGACCTTTTCTGCTATCATTTCCCTAATGGAAAATGATAGTGAAATGGTTCTTGAAAATGAAAAGAAATATTTACAGAAACATTTGTAATAATACATAGGCTAATATCTGGTTCATTCTATTTAAGAAGAGATAAAAGTAAAAATGAGGTAAAAATATTTCCATCTGTTTTGTTCTGGTAGTCTTTAAAACTGTCAGAATTCTTATTACCCTGCACCTTCTCAATTTGCCTGTCTGTACAGGGAAACCAATATGAGTTTAAAAAAATGCAATGTGATAAAGAAAATCTGGTGTTACGACAGCTATTAAAATATTTGCCATATCTATATCTGTTTATTTGCATAATGAAATGTAAGAATATTAAAAATGAAAAGATTGCTGGATATAGTTTAATTTAGCAGATGTAACCTCTAGGCTTCAATTCACAGAAGCACAAAAAATGTTTGTGAAAGTTTACTTTGATGAACCTAGGCACATGCTAAATCATGGTTCAGAATAGGGATGATCTTAATGATCTAGGATTGAACTTTTCGCTCACCAATTATCAAACACAGCAGTCTCATATTTAGGTGCAATGTTACATGTCAACCTATCTAACACAGCCTAGACATAGTAACAGGGGGCCTGCTTCAGGTGGAAAACAGATATCTTGAATTAAAACTCTGCTGATCTGGCAAACGAATGTTTTTCCTGTGTACTGGACTGCAGACAAGATTATTTAACTTAGGTGAATATGTCATTTATACTTTAATACAGGCTGCAGAAATGTGTGTTCAGATTATCTTTGCAATTAAACTTTATTTTTCTTAAATGTCGCTGTTTCATTGGAAAACTATTTTAGCATTAATACCTCTTGAAAATTTTCTATATAAGAAAATGGATTTGTACTAGTTACATGACCAATGGGTCAAATTCATAGCTTCTTGGTGTAAGAATATTGGTGTAATATGTAGAAGTTGTCACATTCTGGTGGTGATAATGAATTTCACTTGATTGCAAAGATAATGCAGGGATAAGAAATTCAGATATAAATCAAGAGAACTGATTAAAACAAAACCTCTAGTCAGTGGATCTTCAATCCATTACTATCCATTCTGAAATATGTCTTCATTAACATAGTCCATGTAAAGGAAATATATTTTTCTCATTGTGTTGCCTGGTCTTGCTGTGTGAGAATGCCACTTATACCAGTTTTCTTCTTAATATATTTCCAAAAGTAGATTTATTCACATGAGCTTTAAGATTGAAGTTTGATTTAATTCTTTGACATGTACAGGAAGACAAAAGACCTCCGAGAGTTGGCCATCCAAATCTCTCAGTGGTTTTCTAGTTGTGGAAATGATGTGTAAGTCTTTAGGAGAAATTTTCATGTTATTTTTTGAAAATATTTTTGGCATAAAGGATTTTCAGAATAGGATATACTCAACTTGACATGTCTGCTGGGGTATTTAATGTTGTCAGAGGAATTCTTACTCTGCTCAAAGCAAGGAGGGTGTTCAGTAAGGTAAAGAACGAAAGATTATTCCTGAAAGATATGAAACAGGAAGTATGTAGATGCATTCTTTGTAAAGCTTATCCCTGAATGCCAACTTGGAAAAAGTCTGATATCATGATGTTTTTTACTATATCTACAAATGATAGTGAGCGATAGAGCTACTAGCAATATCTTCAGCACTTTTTTTTTTTTTTTTTTTAAGAAAAAAGGAAGAATCAAACTCTCCCTGTCAGTTCATGCACAGGAAGAGTGTCTGTTGATTGGGTATACATATTATAAGGGCAGACAAGCAAGGGTTTGTTGGTTGGAAGCACTCTACCAAAATAATTTATGTTGGCCAGGACCGACTCGTCTTTTTTTCCTGAGGGCCTGCCTAATGTAGATAGGGCACTGGCTACAGCTTGTATAAATTGTTTTGGTAGCCAACTGATTAGTGCTTTCTTTCCCATAGGCCTTTCTCTTGTTACCTAGCTGGACACAGTACGACAAGGTAGCCACCATGTCCTGTGAAGTTTAAGTGCCCAGTCAGGTGATGAGTGTGCATAGGTGAAGGAAGGGCAGAGGACCAAAGCACACAGGTATTCCAAGCAATTGATGAGGATCTGCCTGGTCCTGTGCTGAAGGATGACTGCATTTTGGTCACATAACCGGAAGAGTAGTAGGTCAAGTAGCAAAACATGTTCCTTCATGTTCATGCATTGGGAACACCTTCATTTTTGCAACAGGAAGAGGAATCATGCATAAGCACATGTCCATAGACAGACTGGGGAGATGGCAATATATTAGTGGTGTGACTAGTGCACCTTTAAAAGTGTATTGACCTCATGCAAAATCACAGTTATAATGAGCAAAACAATTTCTGTAAGCAAATAATTTCTGTCAGTATAGACACTGTCTTTGTTTACAATTGACCACAGTGTCACTTAAGGTTGAACACTTCAACACTTCATCACTGTTAAACTTTGAACTTGACCTCTGGCAGCTCTTGTCAGAGAGCAGTGAGGGCCAGCTGTTCCTGAAGTGATGGGGAGCTGAGCAGGGCAGGGGTCTCACCAGCCAAGGCCCGTTCCCACAGTATTTGAGCAAGGGAGCAGGGCAGACCCAGAGATTGTGGCCAGGTTCAACCAAAAGTCCAGATCATCGGGCAAATCCAAGTGATGATTCATGTCCAAGGTCAAGCCAGGCAGTCAATGCACAGGTCAGGGTTAGGGTCAGGTCCAGTGATCACCAGGCAGGCTACAGAATGGTTGAAGTTGGAAGGACCTCTGGAGATCTTCTGGTCCAACCTCCGCTCAAGCAGGGTCAGCTACAGCTAGTTGCAACAACAACCTATTCCAGTGTTGAACTACTCTCATGGTGAAGTGTTTTCTTGTGTTCAGATGGAACTTCCTGTGTTTCAGTTTGTGCCTGTTGCCTCTCGTCCTGTTATTGGGCACCACTGAGAAGAGTCTGGTCCCATCCTCCTGACACCCTCCCTTCAGATATTTATGCACATTGGTAGGATCCCCCCTGAACTTTCTGTTCTTGAGGCTGAACAGTCCCAGCTCTCTCAGCCTCTTCTCATATGAAAGATGCTGCAGAACTGGACACAGCACTCCAGATGTGGCCTCACCAATGCTGAGTAGAAAGGAAGAATCACCTCCCTTGAGCTGCTGGCTATGCTCTTAATGCAGCCCAGGATACTGTTGGCCTTTGCCACAAAAGTGCATTGTTCGTTCATGGTCAGCTTGTTTACCATCAGCCCCAGGTCCTTCACTACAGAGCTGCTCTCGAGCTCTTTGGCCCCCAGCCTGTACTGATGCAAGGGGTTATTCCTCCCCGGGTGCAGAACTTGGCATTTCCTTTGGCTAAACTTCATGACGTTCCTCTCTGCCCATTTCATCAGCCTGTGAAGGTCCCTCTGAAAGGCAGCACAGCCCTCTGGTGCATCAGCCACTCCTCCCAACTCTGAATCTCTGTGAACTTGCTGAGGGTGCATTTGGTCCCATCATTGGTCATTAATGAAGATATTAAGCAGAATTGCCCCAGTATTGGTGCCTGGGGGACCTGACTAGTGACTGGCCTCAAGCTGGACTTCATGCTGCTGATCACAATCCTCTGAGCCCAGCAGTTCAGCCAGTTTTCAATCCACCTCACTGACCACTTATCTAGCCCATAGAGGTCTATAATGATGAGGACTGAGATTAAGCTAGGAAGTCAGCCTACAGGTCAGGATCAACAGAAGCCCTAGCCCAAGCCCAGCTGGAGACTCCAGGCAGGGACTCAAGCCCGCTACTGAGTTTAAATGGGATCCTGAGACCATGGTCAAGGTGTATGGGTGGAGGCCCCAGGTGAGGCTGGTCAGTGCCTTTAAAGCCTATTAGTGCACTAAGGACCCTAGCTGCTCTTCAGTTCCACTTCATACCATTACTGGTGTGAACTCACCTCCTGATTCTTCTTTCTGCTTTGTGGAATGGGTGCTGCAGGAGTTGTACACGTAGACAGCCAGTAATCCCACGATTCTGCTCCTCTCCATACCATTTTTCTTTTCTCTGTGGCCCAGAATAAAGAAACAAATGTGGAATGAAAGATAAACCTGGTTATCAGAAGGGTTCTAGTGAAGGATCAAGAAGCGCAATATGGATAGCTGTGTTGCAGGCAGCAAAATGAGATATAAAGGTAGGTATTTAAATTCATGGCTCTGTCCAGATGAGACCAGCACTTACTGACAACCTGAAACTGTCCATGTAGGATAGTCAAAATGCTTAATTTTAATACGTCCTGGATATAGAACCATATTCAGTTTCATGAGAGCTTCAATATGCAAATATTATATTTGCACAGACATTGATCACTGATTTCCATTGCTTCATTAATTCTTCTGAAAGTAAGTATGAATTAAAGTCGCAATGTGAAGGAAGGGCAGAGTTTAGGTGTAATAGCTACCATTTCAGGTTTGTGTTGTGTTTGTGTGTGTGTGTGTGTGTGTTTGATGGGAGCTGGAACAAAGTATTTTTTGGTGTATTCTAGCTTGGGCACCATTTGTATACATGTTCCTGTTGCCTGACTCATCTAGCTTTTTACTGTCCTCTCTGCTCAGCCATGGGTCTTGTTTTAGAATTTGTTGAGTACCTTTAACATTTGCTTAATTGGGTCAACCATTTTAAATACTCTATCAGCGTTTTTTGCTAAGCACACAATGCTTAAAATAGTTTCAGGATGTTCTAATGTAAATTAACTGATCTTATTTGGGTTTTGGATTTTTTTCAAGGTTCAGTTTTGTTACAGGAACTGACATGAGAGAAAAAAAATCTTAAGAAAATTTCAGTCACCTGCCTATTTTTATAATCCTTAGGGATTTTTTAAAGAAAATAAGTGATTTATATTTGACCTTTCCAGTTCTATCAAACTAATAGAGTAGCCCTTTCAATTCATTAAAATTAATTTAAAAGAATTTTAAAGATGAATGTGAAAGTATGCCTGGAAAGCAACTGTTATATCAGGTCCTCTCTGCATAGTGATATTCCATTATAAATTGATCACTCTGTAGATTTTCTCTCTTTGAAATAATATAAAATCAAAAGTGAAAATTGTGGCACCCTTTACTACACCAGAAACTCTGTGAATACCTTTTTGCCAAATGGTTCATTTATCAGCATCATACTAGAAATAATGTTTTCAAAAGGTGTAGGTTTTTTAATATATGGAAAAGACTAAGATTCTGAAGATGAAATTTTCTGTTCCTGTTTGAAAATAATTCTCTTTTTTTTTCCTAAAAATGAATGTAGAACATTGCAGATATATGGTCTTTTAATCATATTTGAGATAAATCTAAGGTTTTAGATTTTGATAAATATGGCTGCACTAAATATCTGGTGGAGCCAGTTCAGATTCCAGAATCACTCAGATGGATATATGATATCCTACCCTTTGTAAAGATGTTAGATGCTGAGATCAAAGACCTTTTTAAAACCAGGATTTTATTAATCTTTTTATCCAAGAGGGAAAGACATGCACAAACCTCATCACTGCTGAATAGTACTGAAAAACAGAAAACTGTTGAGTCCAGGCTTTGCTCACTAAACTTGTCTTCTCTGACCTGCTTTTGAACAGACATCAACAGACATTGAACAGCCTTTATGAAGAAAGGCTATGCAGATTAATACTGACAAACTAACCAGTTTAAACGTCCACCACGAAATCATGTAGAATACTTTTAAATGTATATATGAAGTAGGAGTACTGAATTTATGTAAGAATACCAAATTGTTTTATATCATCCCAAATAATACCTAATCTCTGGTCATTTTTCATGATAATCCAATATTTTCCTCTTGATTTCTCTTGATTTAGAGCCAAAATATTTGTCCATAAGCTTCAGTGTACAGATATGTTCTTGTATATCTTGTATGGATACCTGCTATCTGTATCCAATTAAATATTTTCTTCTTCTTAATGTGTATAAATTACACATTTTTATCACATCAGTTAATTGCTCTTGAGCAAAACTTCATATCTTGAATATGATGGTATTACAGATTTGAAAAAAATGAGACTGAAACCCAGCTTTAATGAGAATGCAAATGAGAATTGCTAAGGTTCAGTGAAGGTCATAGCAGCTTAATCATCAATTTATGTCAGCAACTTCTCACAAGTAACAAATGAGTATTAATAAAAACTGTTGTCTTAACAGATTATGCCACAAAATTATGATTGCTCTAGAATTTGACCAGCTGTCCTTATACACATGCAGTTCAGTTTAAACTGACTCTTTTATCTACAGATTCAAGAATAATCTATCTAGGCATTGTTTGTACTTTTTTTTTTTTAATGAACATTTTAAATAATTTTGTATGGTCTACTTCCAGGAGTTCTAACAGCATGTTTTTGGTGTGTCTAAGGAATCATTTTTTCCCTTGAAAAAATAATTGTGGTCATTCTCAGCTGAAACTGTAAACTATTTGTATCAATTAAAAATAGATAGGTTGCATGGATATACTCCTACTAAGTTGAATAAAAATCCTAAATTTCCTAGGGCAAATTCACTTCACTGAAATTTAATTTGAATCTCTTTCTAACTTGTAATTACATCTCTACAAGTAGATGATTTTCAAGAACATAATGTATTGCTGAGAGGGATAACAGAAAATGATCTTCTTTGTAGCTAAAACATTTGTAAAATCTAAACAGAGTAACCCAGAATCAAACTTTTCTGTAGTTCTTTTCTGTGCTTAGGTTTCTGTTTTGACAGTTTGAATATATTTATTATTGAACTAATGATATTCCTCTGATGGAGATAAGATGTAACCTTAAAATAATGTAATTAGCAAGTATTTTATACTATGCAATGATGGGTAAATGCTTAAATATTTAGCCACTAAAAATATCGTCAATTATTGCTAACAGTAAACAGGTATTCAACCTTTTATTTTAAGTAAAGCTTCCCGATTTTAAAACAAGCCAATTCCGTCACAGTTCCCATAGTCTATACATCTCTTGGGTGTCTATGTAGCCAGGTATTAGGCAGGATTTATTAACACAGGCACAGTCCTCTGCAAACATGACTTAATAGCTGCTGGATCATGAACAGTTCCCACTCTGACAGCTTGCAGTGTGGGCAGTGCTTATGAGCTACTTTTTGCACCTGTTTAGACAAGCCCACAAAAACACGTGCAAGCAAACACATTAACAGAATGGTGTTTTCCTTGAGAAAGTTTCAGATTTCAGGATCAGACAATGATACTCAAGTATCTCTTGCTATCTTAGCAAATCAGTGAAATCAATTGAATAATACTGTGTTTCTGTTATGAGGCCAAAAAATGCTTTTCTTTCTAATATCTAGAATTTAAAGTTAGAATATTAACTTAATAATGCATTTTCAACATGCTGGAAATTGAGGAAAGAAATCTCCCTATAGGTGAGGTTAAATAATCCTGGAAGTTAGATTTTAGCAGAAGGGAAACTTGAAGCTTTGAAATTGGTGAAACTTCCAGAATATGAAACATTGTTATTACTGCTAAGCATTTACAAAGAAAATTGAATTAAGGACTGCTTAAACAATTCTGTCAGTATTACTGATTTTAATTCATAGTATTAAATAAGAATAAAAGAAATTTGGGGCAAAACTTAATCATGTGAAAAGATGAACTCAGAAGCTTGGGTACCACCTATTAGAGTGGAGAACAGGGAGTGACATCTGATCTGTCAAACTGATTATATAGTGCTGAAATAGTTCTGGGTGTGTGCATGCACAGGGGTGCAAAATAGAGGTGCTGTATGACAGATCAGATCTCCTGTGATACAAATTATGTAGCTGGGTAGCTGTGAGTAAAAAGCACAGCATCTAACTTTGCTTCAATATTCAGTACAGGTTTGGCTTTCACAGAATCACAGAATGGTTGAGGCTGGAAGGGACCTCTGGAGATCATCTAGTCCAACCCCCCTGCTCAAGCAGGGTCACCTGGAGCACGTTGCACAGGATTGTGTCCAGGCAGGTTTTGAATATCTCCAGAGAAGGAGACTCCAAGACCTCTCTGGGCAACATGTTCTGTGGAAGAATGCTTAAGTGAAAAGGGGCATGATCTCTTAGAAGTGAGCAATCCTGTCTTCACAATAGAGGGAGGATCCCTGCAGCTATGTGAACTGTCCTTGAGCATTCCTAGACCATTACAGAAGGGGAAGGCAAGTAGTGGTAAACAAGTCAAGGAGGGGGCCGACAAGCCCCTCCACGGAACAGCAACTTTGCACCAATCGTGTATTCGCCTTAGGCGCATGAACAGACTGTAAACCGATCATACAGCTATTGCTAGTACATGCTTATTGCTTGTCTATATATACTCTGTGTAAGCTCTAATAAAGGGAGAACGACCATACTCATATTGAGACTCATCGTTACTCCGGGTCCGTCCCCCCACTCCAACACTGTTCCAGTGCTCTGTCACCCTCACAGTGAAGAAGTTTTTTCTCATATTTGGAGGGAACTGTCTGTGTTTCAGTTTGTGCCCATTGCCTCGCGTTCTGTCGCTGGGCACCACTGAAAAGAGTCTGGCTCCATCCTCTTGACACCCTCCCTTCAGATACTTGTACACGTTGATAAGATCTCCTCTCAGCCTTCTCTTCTCCAGGCTAAACAGGCCCAGCTCTCTCAGCCTTTCCTCATAAGAGAGATGCTCCAGTCCCCTAATCATCTTTGTAGCCCTTCGCTGGACTTGCTCCAGTAGTGCCACATCCCTCTTGTACTGGGGAGCCCAGAGCTGGATGCAGTACTCCAGATGTGGCCTCCCCAGGGCTGAGTAGAGGGGGAGGATCACCTCCCTCGACCTGCTGGCAACACTCTTCCTGATGCACCCCAGGATACCATTGGCCTTCTTGGCCACAAGGGCACATTGCTGCCTCATGGTTAACTTGGTGTCCACCAGCAGTCCCAGGTCCTTCTCCGCAGAGCTGCTTTCCAGCAGGTCAATCCCCAATCTGTCCTGGTGCATGGGGTTATTCCTCCCCAGGTGCAGGACCCTGCACTTGCCTTTGTTGAACTTCGTGAGGTTCCTCTCTGCACACCTCTCCAGACTGTCCAGGTCTCTCTGAACGGCAGCACAGCTCTCTGGTGTATCAGCCACTCCTCCCAGTTTTGTACTGTCGGCAAACTTGCTGAGGGTTCACTGTGTCCCTTCATCCAGGTCATTGATGAAGAAGTTGAACAAGACTGGACCCAGTACTGACCCCTGGGGGACACCGCTAGCTACAGGCCTCCAACTAGACTCTGTGCCACTGATCACAACCCTCTGAGCTCTGCCATTCAGCCAGTTCTCAATCCATCTCACTGTCCACTCATCTAACCCACACTTCCTGAGCTTCCCTAGGAGGATGTTATGGGAGACAGTGTCAAAAGCCTTGCTGAAGTCAAGGCAGACAACATCCACTGCTCTCCCCTCATCTACCCAGGCAGTCATCGCATGATAGAAGGCTATCAGATTGGTTAAGCATGATTTCCCCTTGGTGAAGCCATGCTGACTACTCCTGATCACCTTCTTGTCCTCCACATGCTTGGAGATGGCTTCCAGGATGAGCTGCTCCATCACCTTTCCAGGGATGGAGGTGAGGCTGACTGGCCTGTAGTTCCCTGGGTCCTCCTTCTTGCCCTTTTTGAAGACTGGGGTGACATTGGCTTTCTTCCAGTCCTCAGGCACCTCTCCTGTTCTCCGTGACCTTTCAAAGATGATGGAGAGTGGCCTAGCAATAACATCTGCCAGCTTGCTCAGCACTTGTGGGTGCATCCCATCGGGGCCCATGGATTTGTGGTATCAGGTTTGCCTAAATGATCTCTAACACAATTCTCCCCAACCAAGGGAAAGTCTTCCTTTCTCCAGACTTTCTCTCTTGCCTCCAGGGTCTGGGGTTCCTGAGGGCTGGCCTGAGCAGTAAAGACTGAAGCAAAGGTGGCATTCAGTAACTCTGCCTTCTCTGCATCCTTTGTCACCAGGGCACCCACCCCATTCAGCAAAGGGCCCACATTTTCCCTAGTCTTCCTCTTACTGCTGATGTATTTGAAGAAGCCCTTCTTGCTGTCCTTGACATCTCTTGCCAGATTTCATTCCAAACGGGCTTTAGCCTTCCTTATCGCATCCCTGCATACTCTGACAACGTTTCTATATTCCTCCCAAGTGGCCTGTCCCCCTTCCACTTTTTGTATACTTCCTTCTTCTGGTTGAGTTTTGCCAGGAGCTCCTTGCTCATCCATGCAGGTCTCCTGCCCCCTGTGCTTGACTTCTTATTCATAGGGATGCACCGTTCTTGAGCCTGGAGGAAGTGATGTTTGAATATTAACCAGCTCTCTTGAACGCCCCTTCCTTCTAGGGCCCTCACCCATGGGATTCCTCCAAGGAGGTCCCTGAAGAGGCCAAAGTTTGCTCTCCTGAAGTCCAGGGTTGCGATCCTACTTATTGCCCTGCCTCCTCCTCTCAGAATCCTGAACTCCACCATCTCATGGTCAGTGCAGCCAAGGCTGCCCCCGACCTTCACATCTTCCACCAGTCCCTCTTTGTTTGTTAGTACGAGGTCCAGCAGCACACCTGTCCTTGTTGGCTCCTCCACCACCTGTGTCAAGAAGTTGTCACCAATGCTCTGCAGGAACCTCCAGGACTGTTTGTGCCTAGCTGTGTTGTCTTTCCAGCAGATATCAGGGTGGTTGAAGTCCCCCATGAGAACCATCTACCTTTTAAGTGGTAGATGGGAAATAGTTAAGGATATTGTAACCCTCTCTCCTCCTCATTACCACCACATGGGTCTATATGTCCTGTGATGGTGTAGGGACCTTTACTGCTGTGCAGACCTTTCCCACTGTCTGTATACTACCCTTAGTACTGCTTTAATCTTCATGTATGCATATCTGAAACACCAGTATGCTTTTATTTTCAGGTGAAATTGTATTATATGTTTGTAACTACAGGAGCTGGTGAGTGTTTGCAAGCATGTGTATTGATGCTTTCAAGTTCCATTCCAGCACTCTTAGAGTGACTCACTTCATCCTTAGCTGCTTCCAACAGTTACCTAGTTTATGCTGAAGAATCTATGGAGGTAGAGGTATGATAAGACGAACCAGCTTTAAGTAATGCTAGCATTCCAGAGCAATGATTAATGCATTAAAATACTAGCCCTTCTACTGAAGATGTTATATTATACCTCTACCTACAAGCTTTGTTTCTTCTATGTTTTGGGCCACTGCAGGTACAGCAACACAGCTAGTCATCTAGGCTGTACTTATACTTGGAAGAGAGAGAGAGGCATCTTCAGGTAGAAGTCAAACACAAATAGAATGAAACCATCTTGGTTGCCTATATTCCCTTTAAGATTACAAAGGGAATCTAGATGAGCAGCTGAGGCTAGGCTTCTATGCTTTTTATATAGTTGAAAATTTGGTGAGATTAATCCTGTCCCTAAGTTTTTGCTAGTTTACTTTTATCAGACTTGAATAGCAAGAACGTTATGCTTTGTAGTATGTCTCTTTTGCACATTAGCTCTCCTGAAGTTTACACTTCATGGTAATATATACTTTGTTTTGATAGTTTCTTTTAAATAGAAATACTCTGACTGTAAAAGTTAAATTTCATGGTGGGGGCACCTTACTGCATGTAACTCTGTTCTTAACTTCTGTCATTTTATCTCTTTATAATTTTCATCTTTTACATCATGTATGATTGAATTATGATTTACTTACACCATTTTATTCGCTCTTACTAATTCTGCATCAAATCAGTAACAGCTGAATCACCCTACATTGCTGTTATAACCATCATCCTGCCTGTATAAAGCTAGTTCTTTCAATTTGTTATTTTAACAGTCTTTAGCTAGGCTTTGTATGTGAACCATGCATAATCTCAAGGTGTAATTTTTAGATAACCGTGAATAACTCCTGAATTCCATGCTCAGTTTAGAAGTAATAGGCAAATCACACATTTAAGATAGTGCTAAGAAGAATAGTGAGTTTTATACCTTATATGGTAACAATCCTTTTGTTTATATTATTGTACTTATTTTAGGAGCTTGCATTTGAATTTTTTGCTTTAACAGATCTTTAGTATTGGATTGCATTATAGTGTACATTCCCTACTTTACTTTCCCTGAATGTATATTTGGTGTATTTAAATGTGGCTACTGGATTATGCTGATGATGCTTGACAGTTAGCCTGCTTTAATGGAATAGAAATATACTTTCAGTGCCATTAGTAACTGAATTGATGCTACTGCTATTGCTCTACATTTCCTGTTGAAAATACTCATTTGAGTGAAATACTATTTGTTGCTTTTTTTTCCAAATATCTTGTATTTTAGAATTTCAACTTTGATTAGTGTATTATTTCTAAATGACCAATTCATTGCATCATTCATTTGCCTTCTAATGTGATATAACTGATTTACTTGCTCTTTTGGTTATTAATCCATTCATTATTTCTAATAATCTTAATAAGTAATTTTATTATTTGAAAACCAAATCATCTTGTTAATTTTTGTGGTGTGTTCTAATATGTAGGAAAAGAAATTGACTGCATGATTGAATATGGGATCATTCCCACATTTCATAAACAGTGTTTCTCAATAACGTCAGGGAAGAACAAAAGTGGGCTGCTCTGTGGGGAAAGGCAAGTTGGGAGCTGAGCGTGGCAGCAAGGCAGGCAGCAGTGACCTCCCCAGCAAGGGCCCAGTCCCACAGTATCTAAACAAGATGAGCTGAGCAGGTCCAGTGGCATTAATCAGAGTCAGATGAGAGTCCAGAGCACTAGACAAAACTAGCAATGGGGGATGTCCCAGGACAAGCTGGGAAGACAAGTCAGCAAGTCAGGGTCAGGAACAGGTCCAGGGACAATGACCAGCATCAGTCACAGCCCAATGATTGCCATCAAGTCTGTGGGGACAAGTCCAGGGTCAGAGTCAGGGTCCAAATCAGCAGGGTACATAAACAGGCATGAGCATGGCTGTAATGTAGCTCAGACAAAAGCCTGATCTCAAATGCAGCTCCTGAGCAAAGGAGGGAGAGGCCCCTGCTTCTCACAGCTCTTTCTCGTAGCAGTCTGAACCAAGGTTATGTGTCTGGGCCAGAGCAGTGCTCACCTTGAGCACAGGTGGTTGAACCCCTAGGAGGGGGGGAGTGCACTCAGGACCATGATAAATAATTTCACAGATAGTTGCAAATATATATTTTTTGTTTTCTGTCTCTGAGTCAATCATATGAAAAATACATATTAATTTTATCTAATGGATAGCTGGAAAAAATAGTTAATTTTGACACTTTAATTTCTTTCAGTGATTTTAACCTAAGCATTTGAAGTTCATCACTTAGAAAGACACTGTCTTATCCTTACATAGAATACATAATGTATTTTTAATTCTTGACTTGTAGCTTTTATTTAAAAACAAACGTGTTTGTTTCTTCTTTTCTTTTTCTTTCACATTTTTTTCCTTCTTCAAATAAATTTAATTGAACTCAGCCAATCTCTTTCCACTTTCCATGTGCATACCTACAATTATCCTCATGGAACAACCCAAATCCATTGCAATCAATAGTTCTGGAAGATGACCTAGTATACAACACATACATTAATTATACTTTCAAGATCTGCAGGTAGTGTTTGTGTTTGTTTCAATTACACAGTTCCCCTTTCACTGCATAGGGAATGTAGGTGTATCCAGAAGGCAATTTAGTTTATTCTTCACCGAGTACGTAAGAAAATATCAGAAATGTCGTCCCAAACATTCAGGATACAATCTGCCTACTTTCATTTGAGAGTGGTGGTGTTTACGAGTCTTTTGCATAATAGCTAATGATTAAAATGCTCAGGTAGGTGAGAGGAGACTAAACGTTTATCTCCTTCATTTCTAACAAGTGATCTAATATCCAGACTACATGTATCACAGGTAAGAGTATTTACACTCCATTATTTTGAAGTTGAACCAGTATGACAACAATGAATGTAAGAATTCATGGTACCAGGACAGAAAACAGGCAAGATCTGTTTTTAGTCTAATGGTATGGGCATTGAGTTTGCAGGAACTATAGATTTGGTCCCAAATACAGTTCCTGGAATGCATATCCACTTAACATTAGACATTCTTTAAACAAATGAGGCCATTTCTGCCCTTAAAAACTGCTGTTTTAGAAACAGGATTCTCTTGCTTGCTCTCCTTCTCTCTGAACCATATCCTAGTTTTAAGAAAAGAGAGAGGAAGCGTTTCACAGAAGACAATTACTAAGGCACTCTTGTGAGATGTGGATTCAATATTTTCATGTTAAGTAGAGATGGAGCCCATGTCTCACAGTTCCAGTATGAATGCTGTAACCAAAAGGAGGAGTTACATGGCAATAAGTAAGATTTCTACTAAGTCTAATTTTTTTCATCTTATTCAGAGATGCACAGGCAGTGTTGACCAAAGCCTGGATAGCAATGGATCTATAAGGTCCCATGTCCTTGGAAATAAAGGTGCGGACAAATTAATTTTAGAAGTCATGAACTTTTAGTTGAATTCCTATTGAGTTTAGATTAGGGAATACAGTACTGAAAAATACATGGATTTACTTAAACTGTAGATGTTTAAATCTTGATTTTAGGGAGAATTTAGGTGGACTGGGTTTTTCTTCTGATTCACTGTGTGTGAATGAATATAATAAAACCATAAAAAATTAAATGTATTTAAATGATTTATTGCTTATTCATTATGACCCATAGAGAAGGGATATATATGATCTGTTTAAAGAAAGAAATGATCTGAATAGGTACCATTAGGCACATGATACTCCTAAATAAACTCTTTGCAGACAGCTTCCTCATAATAAAATTTCCCTCTATTGTACAATGAAAGTTCTAATGTTACTAATTTAATTAACTTTACCAAAGAAGAAGGATTCCCAGATGTCTTGAACAAACTTTCAATCATAGCAATTTTAGAAGCACTTAACATTTATGATTAAAACTGTTATGCATATGTGACTGTATTTTCAGATTCCCACCTTTCTACTGGCTGTATCTCAGTGGAAAATGTAAATTATGGGTCTGCTTATTTATTTGCATTTGTTATAGTGGTAACACATTCTTTATAGCCTTTAGAAAGCATCCTTATGAGTGTATGGAATCCATCCAACATACAGAATCCTTTTCTTTTTAATAACTAAAACTGATTTTTCTGTGAAAGAAAATTCTTCATCCATTTATCTTTACAGTGCACATTTATTGAAAACATATATGACATAAAACAAAACTTTGTTCTGATTACCATAAATGCTATTTATATTATTTTACAGCATTTTTTACAGCATTTACATTATGTTGGAAAGAATAACAGCATAACACACTAAAAGCTGTCACTATTATGTAAATGTATCACTTTAATAAATGTATTTTGTTTTTAAGAACAACCTACTGGTATGGTTAACACTTTGAAGGTAAAGTATAATTTCACAAATCCTCTTTGAAGGACTGTAAACAATTCAGTCATGGAAAAGATCTGTTTAATTTGAGGACAAACAAATGAACTAAATCTGCTTAACAGACCTTTGATTAATCATATATCTATTTTATATTTCTCAGGATTATTAAGAAATAAAATTTATTGGAAGCTAGAAAGTATATATAACAGTAATAGCTGCATTGTACATAATAGTGAAGAAATAAATTTCTTTATCAGTGTTACAACCTAAATTCAGCAAAAGCTAAAAACTTGGAAAGTAGATAATCCGACAGTCTAAATGTGAAAATAGCATGTTTTAAAGAAGAGATTTCTGCATACAGATCAAAAACTGGGAGAAGTTAAATAAGAGCCTAGATACCAGCAAAGTGAATTATTTCCAATAATACAAACTTGCATACCTCAAATTACTGAAAGCCATTTATCTGCGTATTGGAGAAACTGATTTGCAGTGCTTGTGCACCAGCCTGGAACTTTCATTGCATTCATAATGACAAGAACCAGATAAAGATAATTTATGATGTATACCATAAGCTAACATCTGATCTTGGACTACCATAAGGTCTATTTTAATTTTGTCAACAGGTAAGTGAAAGTGGCAATAAAAAAATAGCTTGAATTCTAAATGTCAAGATTTTTTTTAGGTGTTTACTGCAAAAGGCCACAAAAAGCGAGTGTAGTACTCCAGTATGAAATCATTGCTGATTCTCATGTTATATACCTTGATGGCAATGAGGCTTTCCCCGTTGGGATGTCAAAGATCCTATTGAGAATACACACTGAAAAGAAATAAGCGTGGAATTACCTCAGTGATTTGCAACCTGAACCATTATGACACTGATCATATTACTGATAATAGCAGGAGTACACTGACAAAATGTCTTGGCCATCTTACCCCAACACTAATGCCCTCAAAACAGATATTTTAAAGGCCTGAACCATTTTGCATGATAATATAGCCAATGCAATAATAGTTACAATACTAAAGAATGCAACTTCACTATTAATATTTTTGTTCTGACTTCAGAGATGGAAAGAATACATAGATTAGATAGGCAGGAATACTTTACATTTAGCCTGTTGAATAGACACCATTGAAATGGTAACGTGTGTGTAAAGTGCTAATTTTTTTTATTTCATTCCCATATTTATAGTTATATATATATTCTCCTCTTGAATCCATCCACAACATCAGAAGTGTTTCACAGATCTTATGTTAAGAACCATATACTTTTGTTTCTCTAAAACATGGCTGGAGCTAACATAATTTTATAGTCCCAAGTTCTTGTACTCTAAGACAGAAGGAACAGCTGGTCTCTATCAACCTCCTCTATGTAGCCATGATTTTGTCAAGCTCTGTCATATCCCCCCTTCCCCTCAAATCATCCCTTTTCTAGACTGAAAATTCTTAGCCGACTCAGAAATGTCATCTTGCGTGATTTAACTATGATCCCTGTTTTGGTGGTTAATACTGGCCTGTATGTTGCTTATATGAGTTTCACAGAATCACAGAATAGTTGGGGATGGAAGGGACTTCTAGAGATAATCAGGTAGAACCCCCGCTGAAGCAGGGTCAGCTACAGCTAGTTGCCCAATACTATGTCCAGTTGGGTTTTGAATATCTCCAAGGATGGAGACTTCACGACCTCTCTGGGCAACCTGTTTCAGTGTTGAGCTACCCTCATGGTGAAGAAATGTTTTCTTGTGTTCAGACGGAATTTCCTGTGTTTCAGTTTGTGCCCGTTGCCTCTTGTCCTGTTAGTGGGCATCACTGAGAAGAATCTGACTCCGTCCACTTTACACCCTCCCATCAGGTATTTATACACATTGATAAGCTACCCCCTGAGCCTTCTCTTCTTGAGGCTGAACAGTCCCAGCTCTCTCAGACTCTCCTCATATGAAAGATGCTCCAGTCTCTTAATCATCTTTGTGGTTCTCCACTGGACTCACTTCAGTAAATCCATGACTTGTACTTGGGAGTCCGGAATTGGACACAGCGCTCCAGATGTGGCCTCACCAGGGCTGAGTAGAGAGGAAGGATCACCTCCCTCAACTTCCTGTCAACACTCCCTAATGCAGCATAGGATATTGTTGGCCTGCTTTACCACAAGAGCACATTGCTAGCTTGTGTTCAACTTCTTGTCCACCAGGACCCCCAGGTCCTTCTCTGCAAAGCTGTTCCCTAGGTGGTGGCCCCAGCCTGTACTGGTGCATGAGGTTGTTCCTCCCCAGGTGCAGGGCTTTGCACTTCCATTTGTTGAACTTCATGAGGTTCCTCTCTGCCCGTTCCTCAGGCCTGTTGAGGTCCCTCTGAATAACACAGCAATCTGGTGTATCAGTTATTTCCTCCAGTTCTGTAGTATCTGCAAACTTTCTGAGAGTGCACTTGGTCCTGTTATCCAGGTCATTAATGAAGAGATTGAACAGTATTGGACCCAGTATCAACCCCTGGGGGACACCACTAGTGACTGGTCTCCAGCTGGACTTCGTGCTGCTTATCACAGTCCCCTGAGCCTGGCAGTTCAGTCAGTTCTCAATCCACCTCACTGACCACTTATCTAATCTATACTTCATCAGCTTGTCTACGAGGATGTTATGGGAGACAGTGTCAAAAGCCTTATTAAAGTCAAAGTAAACAACATCTACTGCTCTCCCCTCATCCACCAAGCTAGTCTTCTCATCATAGAAGGCTATCAGGTTGGCTAAGCATGATTTTCCCTTTGTAAATCTGTGCTGACTATTCCCAGTCACCTTTCTGGCTTTGACGTGTCTGGAAATAGCATCCAGGATTAGTTGCTCCATCACTTTCCAACGGATTCAGGTGAGGCCTACAGGCCTGTAGTTCCCTGGGTCCTCCTTCTTGCCCTTTTTGAAGATTGGAGTGACATTTGCTCCCTTCCAGTCCTCAGGAACCTCTTCTGAAAGACCTTTCAAAGATAATTGAGAGTGGCTTTGCAATGACATCAGCCAGCTTACGCAGCACTTGCAGGTGCATCCCATCAGGGCTCATGAACTTGTTATGTCCAGTTTTGTTTTTTTTTAAGTGTTCCCTAACATGATCCTCCTCCACTAAGGGAAAATCTTCATTGCTCCAGACTTCCTCTCTGGTCTTAGGAGCTTGAGATTCCTGAGGGCCTGTCTCACCAGTAAAGACTGAGGTGAGGAAGGCATTCAGTACCTCTGCCTTTTCTGTGTCCTTTGTCACCAGGGCCCCTGCTTCATGTGGTAGCAGACCCACATTTTTCCTTGCCTTCATTTTGCTGCTTATGTGCTTAGAGAAGCCTTTCTTGTTGCCCTTCACATCCCTTGTCACTTTCGACTCTAGGTGAGCTTTAGCTCTTTTTTATGTTTGAGTTTAGTCAGGAGCTTCTTGTTCATCCATGCAGGCTTCCTGCAGCCTTTGCTTCATTTCCTGCTTATTAGGATGGACTATTCTCTACCTTGGAGGAGGTGATCCATTTATTAATTTCTAAGAGTTAATACCCCAAAACATTAAGCAAAGATGTTCAGGCTAATAACCAGAAAGTAAGCAGGCTTCACTTTTTTGTAGTCCCCTGTATAATTTACAATGATTTTTTCTTTTATTTTTTCTTGCTTTTCAGGTTCTCTATAAAATGCTGGGGTAGGAGAACTGATGGTGTAAGCAGAAATTGCTTTTGAAAGCTAGTGATATTTGCCCAGTTGCTGTTTGCATGATAAATGGTACTGTTTGTTGTATGTCTCATTATTGCTAGTGACTGCTGACTACTCTGCCCTGCAAATAAACCAGCAGCCAGTGTTTTAGCCTATAGGCTAATGGCAAGAAATGGCATATCAGCAAGGTCTCAATAAACAGAGTACTCTATTTGCAGTGTTGTAACCTGTGTTAGATACATTCTGGTGCTGACCTAGCAGCTGGGTACTCTTCTGTTCTTCCATCCACTATTTGTACAACTGTGTTGAGTAGACCTTACATACTGAACTCTACAGTTAAGCGCTCAGTGAGCTTTCTATCTTTAGCACTGCTTCAGTTAGCTTGCCACTTTCCATTTCAAGACACGAAACCTCAATTGTCTTTCTGAAATTCAGTTGAATGGTTAATAGCTGTATACCATATTGGGAGGAGCTGGAGATCACTGTGGTTTCTTATCTGAAAATGAGAATAAAGATTGTCTATCTAAAGCTATATACATATATGTGTGTGTGTATATATATATGTGTGTGTATGTGTGTGTGTGTGTGTATATATATATATATATAGTTACTCTTCTAAATAACAGAAATGTGAAAAAGATGTATGAAGGCAGGGAAGGTATGTTCTATTAGTTCTCAAGTGATTTTCTATTGTTAGTCACTGATGTATGAAGTTCCACATTTGCCTCTGTTTTACACTTCAATGCTATGTTAGCAATTTTGTAGTGGGTGTTTTAGACAGTGGCTCCTGAACATCAGCACAATATCAGTGCTATTAAGGCTGTGTGGCAAAGTGATTTGTTGCAATTCTTTTGTGATGGAAATGTGAATAACTTCACTTATGGCCCTTTTATAAGTATGTACCCAATGACTGGAAGATTTTTTATGTGTACATATACTGTAAGAGTAACTGACCTTTTTACTGGCATGAATTCACATGGATTCTGTGTTTCCAAAGAGAATTGCAATATTTTGTTTTATAGAATTCTGTTTTGGCACCTTGCTAACAGCTGTAGATGTTAGATACCACGCCGTAGATGTCCATTACCATGCCAACATTCATGAATGGGATGCTTGCATCTGTTTTGAACAATGCAGCACACTGGAAACACTTGTCATGCTTATATAGTGTCTGCACAAGTGACTGGTACCAACTACCCTTTAGAGAATATGTTTTTATGCCTAATTATTTTACTGCACAGTTGGAAACTTAAGGAAATCCTATGACCAAAGCTTGGATAACTTTAAATTAGGAATAATAGGATAAATAAGTTTGAGGTGGTCTATATTTGCTGATTTTTATTTTCATTTCTTTGGCAATTACCACAAATGCAGTAATCAGTACTACATTTTCCCATGACATTTGTAATTGATTTTTGAATACCTCCCCTTCCTTTCCTGGAAGTAATATGATTTTCTATGCATTACATGTCTTAAAATGTTTTTTTCTTTAGCATTTTTAAATCCTGGGATTGTGTGAGGGCCTATGCAGAATGTATTGTGGGTAACATTGAGGTACTAAGCTCAGTAATTTTCAGCCAAAATGAATGCATTCTACTTAGTATTGGCACCTTTTTCTCACATAAATAATATTAGTTCAACCAAACTAGTAAGAAAAAAAAAATTCTTAAACTGAAATTTAATTGAAACATATTCACTTTTCTTTAAAAAGTATAACAATTTTTGTTAGTATATATCTTAAACTAGCGATATGATAAGAATAAAGCAGATTTTGAGTCAAACAAATGGTAATGCTTTTGGTCATTATAAACTACATTATTTACAATCAAAATATCATCTTTAAACAAACAAATATTTTTCTTAATTTATTTGACCAGGGAGTTACTAAGTTAACAAATGAGTTATCTGATTCTCATATTGGAATTCTGTTGGTACTTAATTTGGTTTAGTTTTAAACATACTTGAAATTCCTATAAAAGAAAACTCTGTTTAATTTTTCATATATGTAGTGCTCAAAAGAAATACATAATTCTGAAATTCTTTAAAGAATATAGTCATAATTAACTTGTTTGTTTGTTTCTCTTACTGTTCTTTTATGTTTGAATAAAACTATTTTACAGTATTAGTCTTTTTAAAGATGTCATCCATAAGCAGGAATACTGAAGTGTTCTTGGAAATGAGATCATACTCAAGTGAGAACCTGGTCTGATGAGATACCATCTTTTAAAAAGACGAACATCTATGTTTCCAGGTTTTAAATGAAGCTGTTTCGGGCATAGTAGCATAATGTTTTGCTATGCTTTATTGCTTGTACTTTTTCCACAGAAAAGAACAATAGCAATGACTGTAGCCATATATATCAGAAATAATTGATTGCTAAGATGCCTTCTCGGAAAACAAACACAATATATTAAGTGCCATATATGTTCTTACAAATTTTGCATGTTTATGCTTACAAATATTAGATTGAAAGATTTGGACTTAAATATAATCTCATCAATATGAACAGTTATTTTGACTACTTCAGCATCATGAGTAACTATGTGTGCATGTATCTAATTATCATAAAGTATATGCTCACTTTGTGGTTCATTGTAGTTTGGTTACAGCAGGATATACATATTCTAAAAAGGATACTACTGAACTTTAATAGACAATATAGCTTAAGATGATTGAGAAAGTCATATAGTTTCTCTAAAAGTCTAAAAGGAAAAGCAGCATGGATTTCATCAGGAACACTGATTGGAATTCATTGCACAACCTTTCATAAAACCCTTTTCTTACATAACTGCTTTTTAGAATTTCTTGGTTTCTTTTATCCAGGAAATAATACGTTTATAGGGCTTTTTGTTGTTTTATTTTAGAGGCATTTGTTTTCATCTTCCAGTGGAATTTATACAAAGTTCTTTCCTCTAACTACTTTTATACATTTTTTTCCTAATGGTTGGCATTGCCAGTAACTCTGGCTAATGGTGTTGTACAAAGCATACGTAGTGGCCCTGCAAAAAGAGGGTGAGAAAGGATGCTGGCTAGAGCTCAGCGTGTTACAGTACGAGTGCAGGTGCACTGTGCTGAGGTCAGCACTGGGAGGGCGCCTGCACGCTGGTCAGCTGAGCTCCTTAGTCTTTAACAGATCAATGAAATCTCTGAGAGAATGCAAAAATCTTGCTGCGTTGAAAAGAATCTGATTACAGTCAGTCCATACCCAATTACACCAATGAAAGCAAATATGATATGAAATCTGTTTATTGTATTCTGCAGGAATTTGGCAGTGATAAAGGCATGTACCGGCAAAGTAGGCGAAGTTGGTTGTGAAAAAAATTTCTCAATTAAATGGTCCGGAATTAGTGCCAATAGATTACCTTTCTAGAAAAAATACTCTTCACTGAATCATAAAAATTGTAATAAAAAGTAAGTACTGTCATAGATACAATGTATAAACCATCCTTAAGAGTGGACATTTGAAATACTGAAACAAAAATATATTTACCACCTGTGTACAAGCCATCACAGTCAAGAAGGTAATAACCCAGTATAGGCCTTGACTTTCTATTCTCTACCACCACAGTGAATGCTGCATAAAAGGTAGAAAAGGTATATCATATGTTGTAAATTTTGAACTCAAAATGGAAATTCAGAAAATATGATATGGAAATGTGAGTCTCAGAGCAAACTTCTGTCTACTGTTATCAGGAGAGTTTTGAATAAGGTTAGGAGTAGGAATCTGAGGGTAGTAGGGAGGCTTCTTGCTGGGGAAGAGCTGAGGCTGAGAGGCAAGGAGTTGTGGGAAGCCTTTAGATGGGTAATAGACATAGATAAAAGTCAAAATTTACATGTTTAGTGTTTGGAGAAGTGTTGGTATGATGTACATTTGTGCCTGCCCATTTTGCTTAATGTCTATTAAATTTCAATAATCTGTACACAGAGAAGTCCAGTTTTAAATGAGCTGCTTCAAGGTAGGGCATTGGCCATTATAGGAACCAAATGAAGATAAAAAGAAAACAGTTAATAAATTCCAGTAAAACCTTTATTGTGTTGCAGAGTTCAGCTGCCATTGCATGCATTCTTTTGGCAGGCCTTCGTTCTTATTGCCTTGTCTGTGCAGCTCAGAATTACATTAGCAACATTTCATGAAAAGGTAGCCATGGAAAAAATAACAAAAACTTGTCATTCTTTATAACTGTTCTAGAGATTTGACTTTCCTTAAGTGGATATAACTTTTTTCTGTCATGATCCTGACTATTAGAATTGTATGCAACCCTTGTAAATAAGCTATTTACTACTTGTTCCACTGGTTTTATGTCAGGATAAATATGTACCAATGTATGTGTTGGTTGTATGTTTGTTTACCTTTTGTTTGTTTAAGTACCTTTATTTATAGTATTTATAGTAGTGGGTTCATTTTAATGAGTCTATTCAAATGGTGTTCCATAACAGTATATTTGAGGAACAAGTGTGAGTTAATTTATTTGTGGAAAAGATTCAGTCCTCATTTTTTAAGCTTTTACACAGTGGTCTTCTGAAGTAACACCTACTCCAGGGGTGCACAGCACTTTGTTGCAGACTTTGTTTTATTGTGAGCTGTTAGTGAACAATGAATTGCTGTATAATAAAAACAGGTAGATTTTTTTAAGACTGTATTTCTAACTTGTCTTCTGTAGGAGGACTAGCAGAGTGCCTTTACTTTCATATCTGAATATTTCTTCTGCAGGAGACTCCTGATGGTGTAGGAGGGCTTAGACATGCACACAAAGGAATAGCTAATGATATCTTTTCCTTCAGTTTGTATGTGGTGATTATGTAAAACTATTAATATATCTTCCAACTCACTGGCACTTCCAAAAATTAAGGCATGTTTGACCAGGCCTGGGGGCTTGCTACTTAAACTGAAAAGCTGAGTATCCCTGGCTGGCTAGATTCTTTGTTTTACCTCACACATTTCAGTGACTGAAGAGGTTCAAATAGTGGCCTTTTCTTCAGACCTTCAGACCTTCTGTGGCATGATAGTGTTTTTTCTCTACAAATCATTAACAGTATTAGTAGACAAATTTGTAGTGTTTTGGTTTCTTTTTTTTTAACAGCTGAGCTAATTCAGTTTGTTTGCTAAAAGGCACATCGTTGGTGGAGCATATGATGCTCAACTGCAACTCTGCAGTGTGGTGAAGGGAAACAGGAATCCCCCAGATCTATTGTGCTTGCCTCAAAATAAACAAGCAAATAAGTCATAGCATCTGTAGAATTGTAGGAATTTGGCATACTAACTTGCTTAGGCAACTTGTTGTCCCCTTCAAGCCTCCAATTCTATAGACTCATAAAAAATTAAACCAACATCATTCTGAAAGAAAACATCCATTTTTGCTTTCTTACATAACCAAGGCCAGAAAGTGGCAGAGTCTGATACTTTTTTTTATATATACATATGCAGTTTTCAGCTTCTGTGCATCAGCCTCGTTGTGTGATCATTTTATTTTAAGTTGGAGAAAAATTCCAGCAAAAACAGAAGATTGGCAAGTTCTTCTCTCCTGTCTGCTGTCACACAGAACCAAACCCTCAGATGCTTAGATCCTCTGTTTCCTTCATGTTGCTTTACTCACACAAGGGATGGATATCTGAATAGCAAAATATTTGCTTTGAATAGAAGAATACTGGGTGAAATAATTTGTGTCGTTGATTGATATTTATTGCAAGCTCTCGGTCTGTGGTGGGAGATAGTCAGTCTGTATTTCCTTAAACAATTGAAGTCCGGCTTGAGTTGTTCAGCAACAAGGGCTTGTCCAGCACTTGTTTAGCATTTGCTGCTACAAAAAAGCTAAAGGAGCAGTGATCCCTGTAAATTTAGGTATGTACTAACTTTCAGTCATTTGGCTTAAGAGAAAAAGTAGAAAAAAGCAGAAGAGTGGTAGGAGCCTCTCTATCTTTGCTCTGAATAGTATGCATTACATTGTTTTGCAGACTTGTTCCCCAAATGAATAAAACATTCTACAGGTTTGGTTTGCCTCACATGTCTTGAGTGAATTTGCAAGCTTTTCCAAGTGAACCTCCACAGAATTTATTCACCATAGTTCAGATCTGAGTTTCTCATGCTTTCCCCGGTTGTATCCCAGTTCTTTTTCTTCTCCCCATTTGTTCTCAGTATATAGTTAAAATTATCACCACAAGGTGGAGTGCTGAATTTTCCAGCATGTACAATCACTTCATTATATCAACAAGGAGTAAACAAAATTTCTTCCTAACTACTATACTTCAGTTATGTCTGAAATTTGCAGGAGTTTCTATCAGTAGAAAAATACAATACAAGAAGAAAGTGATAACTTAGGAAATTTTTCTGTGGTCAAGGTAGAGTCTTAATGCATAGTTTGTCCTAGATTTAAGGACAGGTGTATGCTTAGTTGAGCAAATAAAGAAGAGTAGATTATGGTGTAGTTTTACTGCCTAAGAATCATTTTTTTCTTCCTCTTCTATTCCCTAATACGTTCACTGAGTGCCAAGGTCCTGCAGCACATCAAAGATGTTGCTGCAGATCTTCTTGTTAGTGCTTACAGAGAAGGAATTTTCTGACTCATGGACATTTGAAGTTTTTGTGAGGAAAACACTATCTACATTTATCACCTATATAAACAATGATTTTTTTATAACATATGTGGGGTTTGGTTGGTATAATTAGTTGGCTGGTTAAAGGAATTCTATTATGCACGCACAAACAAATTGTAAGAACATTTGTTTTTTTAGTTTCCGTTGTGGAGCTGCCATGATTTATTGCTTTGCAACTGTGACAGAATTTTCAAACAGAGATAGAGATTTAAGAGCTATATATATATATTTAAAAATCTTTGTTCTCTCCTATAAACATAGTGTTTTATAAATCAGCAGTGTTTGTAGTCCAGTGTAAAGTACTTCTTTTATATATATGTATCTCAGATCTCAGTGTGAATAGTTCGCCTTTTTGTATCTTTTAAACTTTCTATAAGCTTTAGAATCTGGAAATGAATGCAGAACTCTTCTTGATGAATAAGCTGGTTAACGGCTGGTCAAGCAGCTGAAGTAACACAACAGTTATTAGTAATTTGCTGCATTGTGGCGCTGAAAGGACAGCTCACGGCAGTGTTAAGGAACCATTAATAAATAATACATACACGAAGAGTACAGAAATGATTATAATAAAATAATTACATAGAACTGATCAGTTAAAAGTTGTTTAATTTACATTTATAATAAATATTACTGATAAATAATTATTTGTAGTTTTCTTATTCCTTATCAAATAAATTACAGCAGATGAGGTCATACAAACCTGTGCTTTATGAGGACAGTGTTAAAGTTCTTCCTCTAAAGGTTTCCTGTTTTAATGCTCAGGATAGCTAGAAAACTAGAAAATTAGGCTTAGGTGTGGGTTTTTGGTTTTGTTTTGTTTTTAACATTTGTTGCATCTGTTTATGACTTGACTTGTCATTGTCACTCATCTTCCCTGAAAAGCCCCAGTTTTGGGACATCATGCAATATGATTTTAATCAGTTATGTTGCTTAATAATGATGAAAAGCTCAAACTATTAAAATTTAATTGAATTAAATAAATCTAGTAGAATTATAATGAGGCAATTCATACTTTGCTATAATTTTTCTTAACCCATTTACTCAGTAGGAATTTCATCTCTGAATTTCTGAACAAACTTTAAAAATCCCATTAATATTTTCAGTTTTCTTATGCTATCCATATGTTACTCAGTTTAGCAAAAAAAAACCCTCAAGTAAACAAACTTTACTTTAAAGCCTTGAGAATAAATACTAAATTCAGTAGTCACATGCATGTAAACATGAGAATATGCGTATGAGGAGTCTTTTATTAGGATTATAGAATTTGATCTAATTAATGACCAGGAATGATGTCTTGCTTGGCAGGGACAGAATTCTAATCTAGCTCTGCCACTGACTCTCTCTGTGGTGTTAGAGGGCTCATGGCATATTCGGTGTTTCTGCTTAAATTGCCCTGAAAATGTTTAAAATAAGTATTTATCTATCACACCTTCTGTGACCAGGTTCTCAGCTTAAAGATACAGGCCAGCCTCTCTTGTGCTTCAGCAGGAGCTGTTACAAATACAGATTTTACAACAAAATTTTGCCTTGTATATTTGAAGTTTATGAATGAAAATTGCAGTTCTGTTGATAATTACTATTTGTTAAAGATTAATTATTGAAATATTTATAATAGCTTGTTATTTTTCATGTGCTGTAATTATAACCTGCTAAATGGAAGTTTCATGTCTTTCTTTTCAAATTTTAAATAATGCTGCAATTCCTGAACATTCCACAAATGAATATATGACTTAAATTCAAACTCAGTCCATTTTATGACATTAAAATACAAACAAAAGCATTCACTTATGGTACTGAGCTAAACTTGCATTTATGCAAAATGTCAGCTGCATGCTTAAATAATCTTAATGACATGATATAGTTAGAGAATTCCACTATCTAGATTAGATTTCATAGAATCATATCCAACTTTTGACATTTAGGAGCCATTTAGAGATCTGTGAAATACTGTTAAAAAGCAACAGAAAATGAACATCCATTTAGAACATCCATTTCAGCTATCTATTTTGGTGGGCCAGTCCTGGATGGCTGCACACATTGGCCTCCAAATCTGAAACTGCTTATGTTTGGTAGAGATGTCAAGTACAGTTTTTAGCCTGGTACATTGTATAAGGAGGAAGAAGTTTCTTACATAAAAGCAATAAAAAGAAGAAGAAAAAAAATCTTACAAGTTCACAATATTTTCCAGGTCTCTAACACATGATCAGTGCTGATCCTTGCATAGTTTTGGTACTTTTCCCATAAAATGAGCTCTTAGCCCTTTATTTTAAAAATCTTCTGAATTACCATGATGAAATAGCCATGTGGTAAGAATGTAATCTATTAAGCCTTTTAGGAACAAATATGAACAAGATGTCAAATTGTCTTATTTGAGACAGGATTATGATGACACTGGCTTTAAAGCACTGGCTTCAGTCTCCAATGTTAGCAATAAACACTGTTCACTGCCTTAGTTCAGGCTTTTGTCAGTCTTCTAAAATCTCTGTTTCTTAGACAGTCAGATATGTGTCATTTTTGTACTAGGCTTATAACATAAACATCATATGAAATTTTGGAGCAAGAACACATTATGCGCTTAGCTTATTGACTGAATTCATGTGGAGTTGACTGCAGCACCATTTCTGTGAATGTGACAGCCCATGGATGAAATATCTTTGCTATGTTGGCCTGTAGACAACTGTGTCAGATAGTATTTGATGCTACTGTTAAGCTGAACAGCACTGCTTCTGTCACTCTCTCCTGCTAAAAACCATTTTCTATGTCAGAAATAAAAGCAAGACCTCACTCAAAAATGTTATTTGTTAGAACCAAGTTCTTTCTGGTCTTTATTCAAAGCTTGACATTATACAGTCGTGATTATTTGTTGAACTAAGTATTCCAGAAATTTGTGCGTGTAACATTAACTGGAAGCAACCGCTTTCCTAATTTGGAAAGAGCTATAGCCATTGTTTTCTCTTTTTACCAAGACGTAGACCAAGGACAATCCAGATCCTAATTACCATTGTACTGAAATGATGTTTTCTGGTTCTTCTCTAGTTTAATGTTTAACGTCATCTGAAAATCTTTAATAATAAAGATCAAATCTCCTGTTCCAAAGCCAAAATTTCCTAACTGCAAAAGATTTATGTAAACTGTTGTCTGTCTTGTGATTTGAAATTTTGGATGTTATGAATCTGAACCATTCATACTCACACAAATTGAATAAAACATATTTATTGAATACCTGAACACAAGCCATTAACATTCAGCAAAGAGCAAAAAAATTCTTGCCTTAATACTGGAAGGATCAGAAAAGGGGAAACTACAGGTGCTGCTGCAACTTGTACTTAGAATAATGGTTTCAATACCATAGGTATATTATAAGGGTCTATACTTACCATACGGAAATACATTATATTTTGTGACAATGTAGCTGTTGCATATTCCAGGCTTCATTTTTTTTTTTTCTATCCTAAATAAGCCAGAAAGATCTAACAATCTCTACCTCATTTCTCAAGTGCTCTCACAATAGGTTTGGGAGAAGATAGGTACCAGACTGCTCTAAGTTGTCTTTACCTTTCAGAAGATTTTATTCCAGTTTAGCTATTCGCAGGAGCTCCCTACTATTTAATGTCACTTACATTTCTATGAACATTCTTATCTACACATATTGAACCTTTTCATGCAACCACTTAAGGCAAGATCATACTACTAGACCTATTAGGATATACCAAAGATAACTCAAATACAAGGAATGCAAAATTTAACTGAGAAAGTAGGTTACCAGCTCTGTAATGATTCTGACCGTCATTTTATAACATTTTGGCTATTTCTGCATTTCTTGGTTCCAGGGCTGTGCTATGGGCTCAGTTTCTTCTTTTGATATCTTTTAATTTCTTCAGTATTTGTTTTAATTTACTGATGTCTACCAACTTATGACTAAAACTGGATGTACTGCAATAAAATTTCATCCAAATGTATGTTAAGTCTAGGTTTAATATAATTTGTTTGGATTCACTTCTGGTTGTAGCCTTTACTGCAACTACAGTAACGTTAAGAGTTATGTTATTGCATTGTTTCTTTATCCCACTTCTTTGCCTCAATTCAAATTATTAACATTTCCAAATAAAGTACATCTATTGTGGTGCAAATGGAAAAAATGATCACAGTCTTTAGTCTGTATGTGGAGCACTTAAATCCTAGGTGCATAATTCTAACCTGGAGGGTTCCAGTTGGGTTCCTGTCTTGTGACTGAATTACTCACTGATTTTCTCTGAGCATATCTGACAAAATGTTGCAATACCATCTTCATGGAAACAGTTGGATAGACAGTATTTTCCTCAGATTATTATTATGTTATTGTATTTGTTCTTCCTGTACACTGAACTAATCCAATCCTATATCATTTTATATACATTATTGCAAATGCAGACACATGAATTTGAACATATTTATATATCACTGTTAGCTCTTTAACCACGGATGGAGCAATTAGTTGATTTCTTTTTTTTAATTTTACTGAAATGAATACAAGATGAGATATGAAGTATCCTTTTCAAGAAAGACTCAAGAATTTGCCTTTCATGATATTTTGCCTTCAACTTTTACTTTTTCTTCCATTTTGCCATAGCTATGGCTAAGTTAAGTTAACCATAGTTAACCATAGTTATGGTTAAGTTAAACTAGGAGTTTGCTTTGCCTGTGCCATTCTCTAAGATCTTAACTCTTTATGTTGCTGACAGTCTTCTAACTCCTGCTAAAATGGGCATGCTACTCATGACCAACTGTCAAATAACATTTTATGATATTTTTTTGTTCGGTGAGTCATTGCCGTTCACATTGCTGGTTATGTGGATGGCAGGTGTCCATTTTAAGTGTAGCCATCCATTTTAACTGATACTTAGAAGCCAAAGACTGCATTCCTTTATATGATTTTCCTATGCAGAACCGCAGGTGTTATTGTCCATACCATCACAGCTAGCTGGGACTCCTACAGCTTGCCAGCCTCTGTATGTTCATATTCAAACAGCTTCACTATCAATTTCCAGGTTGGCATTCATGCAGCTTTTTGTGTTAATATTTGGCCAGCCATTCCACTAACTTCCTAACAGATGGCTCCTACTAACATCTTGTAAGGGGGGTCTCTGGTTCTCTCTTTTAGCTTCAGTGGCCTTTTTTTCCCCACATTTTCTGAAAAGCATCCAGCAGGTTCCCTCTATGTTCTAGACAAAGGTTCACTTCCTCCTTGGGTGAGGACTTTGCTCCATGTTTGTACTTCTGGACTTGCCAAATACTGCACTTAGTTTTATGAATCCTTTGTATCAGTGACCTGTTCTAAGGGGATGATACAGTCTGATTGCATTTGCAGAAAGTAGTCCTGGGAGTGAGCAGGTCGAAAGTCTTCCTTTGTTCTGACACACCCTTGGAACCGTCCCCTGCAGTCCTGCTTGGCTGGTTCCGCACTGCCTCTCACCTGGAACTAGGAATCACATAATCCTGTTCTTCTTTTAGTTGGGTTCAGTTCCAGTTATCTCCAGCCAGTCCCTATTTTGACAGTCTCAAAAGAACTGAAAGGAGACAAAATTATACTCATACAGGACACCAGTTTGTTATTTTTCATGTGACCTTTATTTGGCTTTTATGAAGTATAGTCATCTATATTAATCATATTGAATCACAGTCTTACTATATGCAAACATAAGCAGATAGCTTACAGGAATGGGCAAAAAATCTTGCCCTAGAATTGGAAGAATCAGAGAAAAATAAACACTATTCCTACAACCTAAATGAACACCTCAGCTCTTTAGAACAAGAGTCTCTGTTTTTCTAATCCAATTATTCTACAAATATATTGTCTATTTTCATAATATTTCAATTACCTGATGGAATGAGTTGTTGCAGTTTTCTGGTTCTGTAGCAAAGATATGCTTGATTACTGTTCTAAAGATCAGTGACTCTTTACTAAAACAGAGGAACGCCTAGAAACCAGGTCTAGAATACACTTCCTGGAGAAGCACTAGGCTATTCATGCCAAAGCGCTACTGTCAGCCTGATTTTTGAATGAATTCAGTGCTGTCTGATGAACTTGGTTGTGGTCAGACTATTTTGGTCTCTTGGGAACTTAAATCACGTTTTACCTAAATTTGGATCTTTATGCACTTTAATTAAATCCAACCAGGGATTAGAAGCATTGAAACTATATATAGAGAGAAGAGAGATAGGGGTGTGTGTGTGTGTGTGTGTGTGTGTGTACTTATATTTCTCCCTATAAAGAGATGAGAGATAGGGATATATAGAGGAGATATATATAGAGAGATATATATAGAGAGAATATATGTATATATATAGAGAGAAGAGAGATAGGGATGAAAGGAGGGAGGGAAGAAAAAGAAAGAAAGGAAAGAGAGAAAGAAAAAATGAAAAAGAAAAAATAAAGAGAAAGTGAGAATGAGAAAGAAGGGGAGAGAGAAAGAGATAGAAAAAGAAAAAATGAGGGAAAAAGTGTGAGAGCAAAAGAGAAAGAAGGAGAGAAGGGGAGAAAAAGAAGGGGAGAGAGAAGGCAAGAGAGAAGGGGAGAGAAAGAAAGAAGGGGAGAGAAAAAGAAGAGAGAAAAAGAAGGGACGAGAAAGAAGGAGAGAGAAAGAAAGAGGGGAAAAAGAAAAATGAAGGAGTGAATAAGGGATAGCAGAACAGAGGTTCCTGGAGATCTGAATGGCTGTTTGTACTATTTGTACAGTGTTTGAATATATATATAGGACTGGAATGGATCTCAGGTCACAATGTAGTCTATCTCCTCTTATGAATTAGGATCAAATACATTAAGATCTTTCCTAATGGGTATATATTTAACTTGTTCTTAAAAAAAAGAAAACAACAAAAGATGTTGTAGTGTGGATTCCATATCAATGATAATCTTCTCCATCATTTAACTGCCCTAATAGCTGGACTGTTTTCAATTAGCTTCTAATTTAGCTTCCCTTTGCTATGTTGGTCACTGTAATTAAAAACAGATCTAATTTATCTACACCTTTCTTAAAACTTGGAGCCCCAAACTAAAAAGACCGCTGTTGTTGGAACTTCAGGAGTGATATTCAGGAAATAGTACTTCTCTTGCCTCATGTACGAGGGGCAATGGGCACAAACTGAAACACAGGAAATTCCGTCCGAATTCCGTCCAGAAGAAAACACTTGTATGTTTCTGTCGATATATTCCTGAATTACACTTTATTTTCTTGCAACAATATCATTCTTTTGGATCATTATTCACTTTGTGACCCACTACACTGTCATACCTTTTTCTGTTATGTAGGCAGTTATCCTCTATATTTGTATGATTATAATTTTCAGTTTATAAGCCAAATTCTGTTCTCTGAGATTCTGGGGTAAATACACTTACTCCAGTTGTTCCTCCAGATTTGGCCCCATCAAAGCTAAAAAATACTGTGTACCTCCTGTTAGAGAAAAAATGTGTCCAAAAAGAATAGGAATATAGCTATAGGGGGGAATCTAGCTAGCCTTTTTTTCCAAAGCTAAAATCAGAAAAGGTTTGGTACAATATACTCCAATAAGGCAGTCCTCTGTATAATGTAAAACTTTGCATCATCTGAAGAAAAATATTCTGGTTTCAAAATCATGTTCTGGATATGATGCCTCATGTTCTGGATGTGATGATCAGGGAATTCTCTGTCACTACTCCCATATATTAGAACCAGTTATGGCCCATATAACTATCATTGTTTCAGTAACCTGCAGGTTTGTTGCCGTAAAGAGGCTTCCCAATAAACAAAGTTATTCTTATTTATTAAGTCAGCAGTTGGATCCAAAGCTGAACAGAGGTGCCTGTTGAGTAAAGAACTGAGGTTATATGTAACATATTTTGAAATGCTGTATATGGACAGGAAAATATAGTCATGGTTACGGCAGTGGGCAGGAAATCACAGTTTTGAGTCTTGGCTCTGCCACAGACTTGCAGTGTGACTTTGGACAAGCTACTCTTTGTGCATTAGCTAATAATACTATCTCTATCTCCCAGGGGTGTTGTGAGAATACATTCATTAATGTTTGTAAGGCACTTGGATACTATAGTGATGGGGCCATATAAGCACTTAGAGAAACAATCCATTTTTGCAACAATGTGCATCTCCCTGACTAAGGACTTTTTTGCTGGAAGTTTTTCATAGATGCTTGTTATGAATAAATCTGTTTTATAATGATACAGTGAGGTTAAACTGCCTTTTGGAGTGCAGTTTCACGTTAGTATTCAGAACAGGTGTAAACACTCATAAGTTTGAAAGCTGTTCCCAAGGAAAGAGAATAGAATTTTTATACTCATATACTCATATATTTGAATGGAAAAGATACCCCTCCTGATTCATCTAGTTCAAAACATGGAGAATTATTTACATCTGTATCTGTCTCACAAATAGTTTATTCTATTTCAGGCGCTTCTCATTACATTGTCTAAACTACCTCCCCAGGCAAGTCATTCCATTGCCTAATTGCCTTTAAAGTTAAACAGTCTGCTCAAATGTCTACCCTGTTTTTCTCCTTGTGGATATAAGCTGCTCTTTTAGTCTGTCCTTTCTTTCTGAAATAACCTTCACTCACACCTGTTCAGGTCAGACACACAACAGAGTTATAACAGGTTAACAAGTTATTGCTTTAGAGCTGATGGAAGGTAAATTGGTAAGGCACTGTAATTTGATTTGATAATTTGCCTGGCTGAATGCTGTACAGTATTAAAACCTGAATATGGGGCTCACATTACTAGCACTAAGCAGAAGGAAAAGAATATTTGATATTCCCAAGGCCTTTGTAGCAAAGTTGCTGGTGAGAGAGTTCCAAACTAGAGGCATAGGTGCTGTAAAGACTTCATAAAGGGTTTTGTTTTGTTTTGTTCTCGTTTGTAGAAGCTAGTGGCAGCAGATAAATTATGGAAGTAAGGGATGAGTGTGAGCAGTCCCTGAGGACAATGGAGAGGGCTCTGCAGCTTTGGAAGGCTCAGGAAACAAGGTATCTGTTGTGCATCTGTGTACCCCTAATAACTTTTTAATTTTTGGGTTGAGTTCTTCCAAATTTCTCAGAGAGGCAGAAGTCACAAATATAATTAAGTTGCTGAAGGTTTATGAAAATATGTGATAATTAGAAGACAGAGACCCTATAAATGTCTCAACTGTGGGAACAGATTATGTCAGCTCATATGCTATTAAATCTAGAAAATCCACATTGTCTTCAAAAATATCCAACTGTGAGAAATCAGAGTTTACAGTCAATTACAAGATGTAAACATATAGGAAACTAGGCATCATTTGTTCAGGAATGGAATTGCTTATTATTAATTTGCAGCTTTTAACATTTAGCCAGTTTGCTGTGAAGTCCATCCCTGAACTATTGTTTTTTGAATACATACTGAATAGGATTGTTTTTAATAAAACTCCATATGAATGACAGTGGAAATGTTTTTCAAGATGATGGTTTCTCAAGATTAATATTGTTTTTGAGCTATGTTTTGGCTTTCTTAGCTAGTCAGGAGAACAGTTTTCCCACTTTTTTTTTTTTGTCTCTATGAGGACTGGGGATCGAATGGGGTTGGTACTATCCTTTATTATATACATACATACCATATACCATTCTGGACAGAAGAACAGGCCAAAAGAAGGAAAAAAGTAAGCTACACCATTCTAGCGTTGTGGCAACTTATTACCAAAGGAGCTATGAGCAGCAACTCACAATCTTAACTTCCATTCACACTCATCGGGCTTCTCCCAACCTGACGTACTGCATCTTGTTTTCTGGGCTTAGCTAAAGACTCAATACAGCCATCTTTCCTTACAGTTTGTTAGTAAATATAGTACCTGTATTATGCGTTTCTTAATGAAAATTCCAGATTTTGTAATAATACTTGATGCAGAATTGAATAAAAAGCATCAGTGAAGTCGAGTAAAGGAAGCATGATTAACAGTAGATAATGTCATGCTATTATTTTCTCTAAGTTGTTGTATACCCTAACATCTCTTTCCACCTTTTAGTTTATTCATGTTTCTGTTTATTAGGCATTATTTAAGTCCTCCATTACCAAAAATTCCATCTTGGAACATATTTGCGTAGTAAAATAATACAATGACAATAAAATCTCTACCAAAACAAATATAATGTAACTCCTAGGATTACTTTTATCTTCAAAAATGAAAAATATTTTATGTTTTGTGTCAAAATAATCCTCTTTGATACACTGAATGCATCATGCAAACAATTAGGGTGACAAAGATGAATATAGTTTGAACAAGCAGTTTACGAAACAAAAGATGCCTACCTACGAAACTCAGTTCTAATAGTCAGCCAGTTAAAGAAGAGGACCACCACAAATCAAAAATGTGAATTTCTGTTGAAAATGTTTCATTTTGTATTGTGTCTGTCAAAAGGAAGGTACACATCTTCACCTTTATATCTGGAAAAGGAAAAGAGTGAAACCTACTCAGAATCTCACATTTCTATTACTATGTTTTAATGACTCTCTTATCAAATTTAGACAACTTCTTGAGGCTGTTTTTCTACATGAGAAGCAGCAGACTAAATGATGTGATATATCACCAAAGTGTAAGAATCTTTTCCTTATGGCAAAGTAAATTATAGTGATTTCTCACAGTAGGAGGTGATTGGCTCATATACTGATTTTATCCACTTTGATAGGACAACAGTATTGATAAACACCTTCATACCTATGGAATCTCTTTAGGACTGATGCCAGTTGCAGATGCTTACATCAGCATAATAGCTTCTCCCTTGCTGATCGCCTTGGTGTCCTTAACCCTCAGGCAATGCTCTTCAATATCCAGTTAATCAAGATCTTGATTTTAGTTGTTGATATTTCAGTTTACTACCTAAAATACACACCTGCTTCTGATATCTCCTCTGTATTCTTCTGAAGATATTATGAAGAAAACATGTTTATTTAAAAAAAACCCTGATGGTACCACAAGAAAAAAATCTGTTACATGTATGCAAAAAGAAGAAAACAATATAAAATGTTGGCATTTAAAATACTATTAAAGAAATTGAACATCTAAACCACTTCTTTTAAACATAACAATTATTTAGTTAATTACACTGTCTTTTGCTAGTCCCTCTTTTCTACTAGTAATTGTCGTGAGTTTTAGGAGTTTGATTTGTTCTGTTTTTAAAGAATACCATTATTTTTCTGTGAAAAAAAAGATTTTTCTGTCATTGTTACTTCATAAAAAGCAAAGCAAGCTGTTTGTGGATCCAATGTTTGGTAGGCACTAGAGTCTTAGTTTTTATTAAACATAGGTGGGGTTTTACTATGGAGGCAATAATTAGATAAGTGCTGTGTACTATACTATATTTCTTTTTTACAGAAGCTTCTTTCAAAGAATAAGGGGGAGAGAGGTAGAGAGAGGGAAAGAGGCAGCCTTTTATCAAGTTTCAGTTATGTCAGATGTAATTGGATATGGATTTGGTTAACTTATATCTAAAATGACTGCAAAAAAAATCCCCTAAATTAGTGAAGGTCAGTTTTATGAATAATGTTCTCAGCATCTTGAAGTAGCTGTTACATATGGTAGGATGATTATAAGGGGAAACTGTGAGGTCTTCAATTCTAAATCTTCAGGTTTGTGAGCTGTTAGACCCCCTAATGTTGTAGTTTATTCTGTGTTCATTTCCTTTTGCATTTTCAGAAGTGATTTCAATTGAATCATTTATGGTTCTTCCATTCAGATTATAACAGCTATTTTGGAGCGGATAACCCTCAATGGCTGTATATGAGACATTGCCCGGGGTGCTTCCAAGATGCTTTTGAGCTGGGTAAGGAATACACCAAGTGTTGACACATTCTCAAAGCACTGTAGCATGGTTTGAGAGCGTATGGTTTATAAAATGTTTTACTGACCAATTATTCTGTGAAGTATTGACAGAACAGACTATACCATTTTCCTTTGAAATGTTAAACAAAACAAAATAAACATTAAAAAAAATGTATTTTCAAAAATGAAATAGAGTATCTAATCTGCATGCTGTAATTCATACGTAAAAACTCTGCTTCTGATATGCCTACATTTTCTACAGTAGCCATTCAATGTATAATATTATACCAATATAATGCCATAATATTACCAGTATATTAATATACTGGTGAGGTAAACTGTACATAGATTTTTACTGTGACTTCAGGATCAAGGCTAACAGTTTCTGTGGGTGTGTCTTAACCAATATGTTACTTTAAGGCTCAAACTCACATTCAAGCCCTACTATACCATCCCTACTATCTACATGTTACCTTATACATTCTTGTTGAATCTGGAGCAATGAGTCATCATGAATAGAGTCTCATCTATCCCTTCAGACATGGGCATGGGCAACTAAAAACATATGGACTAGTGAACTTGAACCTGTGCACAGCCACAGACATCAAAGACAGTATAGACATGGAGCGCTGGGGTGGGACCTTCTGAACGTGCGTTCAGAGGAATTCAGAAGAAGCTTTCTGTCTCTTGTTCAAGAGCCTGCTGATGAGTGCGAAGATCAGGACAGTCTAGCATAGACTGTGTGATGGTAAAAGCTCCCAAGAGCTGGCACAAAGATGGGTCCATGATCCACTTTGCTCCTTCTGTAAGACTGAGCATGTCCAGGGAGAATGCATATCATGCCATAGAAAAGGATGTCACTCTTACAGTGTTTGAATAATGTTCTTTGTGATGTTCAATCTTTCTGAAATCTGGCTGAATCGGCTACAATGTCTCCAGGATTTTTACTGAAATTAGTCCACGCTGTGTGCTGTCAGTAGTTTCAGTTGCAACTTAACAAAGATAATATTGCTCTGCCTGCGAAGGGCACTGTTTTAATAGCTGGGTTTTTTTTGTTTTTGTTAAATGCCAAAATCTTAAATGCTTCATCTTATGTTGTAATTAAAGCTTTCTATTTTAAAGTAGTGTAAGCAAGCAGAAAAAGGGTTCCTATTAGAATTGCATAATTCAAAATGAAACCAAAGAGGATGCTGCCCTTTAAAGATACACTGTTTTGTGAAAAGCTGCTATACAGTGGCTACTTCATTAACTCTAGTAAGTTATAGGCTGCCTGGTGTATATGGTAAATAGAGAAAATAAACTTTATACAAAAATAAACAAGCAAGCAAATAGTAAGTACATTGTGCATGCAAAGGAAGGCTATATTAATCTGCAGTTCCTGCCATTATCCCACCCCAGGTGTATATAGATGGGCCTCCAATGAGTTAATTCCTCATAGCAAAGAGTTCAGTAAAAAATTTCAAATTAGCTTGCAGTAATCCACTTCATCCTGCCAAACAAAATATGTCTTATACCACTTAATATTATCTGTCTATATCTAATAATAGCTAGAGACTAGCCAATGCTTTTTTTTTAATATCAAGAACTAGTAGCCGATATTATACATGAATGGCTTGTAAAATTATTGTTTTATATTTCAGAATGACAAACAAATTTGTATTCTGAGATTTAGGATAAATTTGAAAACCACCTTCTCCTCTACTTATTCAGGATTGTGGAATGAAGTACTGAACAGAGACCTAGTAGAAACTTAATATTTAAAATTCTGGGCCTCATATAATGTTGCAGTCTGATGCAGGTGTAGTTTTATTGAAAACATAAGCATTTTCAGGCTTAAAAGAAGACTGCCATAGTGGTAAATCCATTTTAATTTATACTTATAATGTAATTATTGTTTATTTTGTGCATGTAACAGTTTTCAACTGTTTATTTGAGGTTATGAATAATTTTTTTTAAAGCATCTGCATTTAACATTTGTCTGAAAAGTATCTGTTTTTTCCACTAGTTTATCAGCAACCAGAGATTACCCCTTCTCTCGATAATATCACCCAGCACACTCAAACATTACACAGGCAGTCATTCGCTCTTCCTTATATGTATACCGCATATCCTCTCTAACCGTGGGGGTGCCTTGCTGTTTGCTCTGTATATACTACATTTTTGTGGTAGCTCCCTTTCCTACTTACTACAGTAAGAAGCACCAAAGGAAGGAGTCAAAAGAATCCATAGTGGCCTGGCTGAAGCTCCTTATTATCAATTTTTGTGATATCCAGGTTTGGAGGTGGAAGGTCAGCAACTAAATAAATGTAAAGAAAGTTCTCTGGTCAAAGGTCAAGCTATAGGTCATGAACCTTATTAGTCAATTTGCCCATATGAATTTGTATCGTAGCACTTCTGTAGAATTTGGATCTTTTGGTTTTTTTTTCTCCTCCCCATTTGTGGGAGGGAAAGCAGCAAAACCCCAAACTCATTAGCTGTGTGACTTTTCCACACAACACTGCTACTGGCCATTCTCTAAGGGTTTGCTATGACTTGACTCAGAGAGTTGCTGCTTGTTCTGCCTGGCTTACCCAATGGGTCTTAGATTGCACTAAGATTTTTAGTGTGACTTCAGGATCAAAGCTAGGATTAAACAATTATGTTTTGAGTAGAGTTGTGTTTTAAAAAAAATCCAGATGATCTTAAAATATATAAAAAGCAAAAACATGAGGATAAATCCTATTAATTTCAGTGCAATTTTTGTGATTAGTCCCATACTCACTGGAACATTCAAGCATATGCCTTTCCTAGAAGTATTAACTGTGAGTTTTAATAGTTGTATACTCTCTCCGAATTATCATCTCAAGATGAAAATCTTCTAACTGGAGGCGGGTAGGAAGGCCCTTGAGATCTTGTAGACTTTCCCTTTGAGATTAGTATTTCTCCCCCCAGATGTAAGCTGCTACCTAGTCATATCTTTTAGCCAGATTAAGGTCTGTTTTGAAAACAAGAATAGATGAAAGCTATAAACAAACCAGAAAAGGTTGGCAGAGGGAATGGAAGGGCAAACAGGCACTGTAATATTACAAGTTCCCTCATTAAAACAGGTATGGTTCTGTCAGCTTAATACTCTGTTTTTTCCCCCCAAAATATAAAAAACTGTCCACAGGCTGCATATGTAATCATGGATCATAGAAATTAAATCATGTCATTTAGAGGACTGCCTGTAAGTATCTGTACCTCTTTCTTCAAACATTTGAATACTTCTTCCTTAAGAATTTGAGTAGAAAATTGGTACATCTCATAAAAAGAATTCCTTACTCTGGAAGGCAAGAAGGAGTTTCAGCATTATCATGCTGCCCCTGGGTCACTCCTCAGTGGCAGCTCATTCCCTACAGTGCATCTCATTTCTCATGTGCATACTAGCATTAGTGGTAGTAGCAAGTACCATCAGTGTAGGAGCTGAATTTTGTAAGGCTCCAGATTTTGTAATCCCAGATGCACTGGGGTTTTTCTGTGTAAGAGATTCCTCAGGGCATAATGTTGTCATTGTACTCCTCAGTAGAAAACCTCAATTGCAGAGCTAGCTGCATAAGAGTTGAATTAGCTGGCACAGTGTTGACTGGAAGATCTTTCACTCGTGCAATGTTATCTCCTCTCCTTATGTCCCCCCACCCCCACCCCTGAGGATTCCTAGTCTACTGCTTTTGGTGAGATACATCTGTTTTCCCCAGCTACAAGAGCTGTGAAGGGTTCCTCTGGGATATCTAAGTATAAATACCTAAGTGTGCCTTCAGTTGCTAGGTTATTTTTAGTCAATGGGTGGTTACCAAGTCATCTGTAATTGTGTAGTTAAATGTGTCAGAGCAGCTACTGCAGAGAGAGGTGCTCCCTGTAACAGGTTGACTGTATAAGGTAAAATGAAAGCATACAAGGGCAACGTGGCGTAAGTGAACTGTTTAAAAATTTGAATGATATAAGGGGAGATTACTGGATAAGCAGATATGAGGAAGATGATCCATGAGTACAACATGGAAGGAGGAGTGTGGTAACATACTTAGACTACACTATCCATAACACGTGTGACTGGCATATTGTGTCATTTTGGATTTGTGTTCCTTCCTTTGGAATTTACCAGTGGTTCAAGGGATCACAGCAATCTTAACAAACCTTTCATTTCCTCTTATCCAGCTCACATACAGCCTTTGTCAGTAGTGGCCAAAAGCTATTACCAACTGGTGGCTGCTGTGTGTGAGAAAGTGAAATGAGTTCCCAATGGGCAACTGTCCACATGACAAAAACTGCTGGCACAGCTCTTTCTCTATAAATAGAAAAGAGCAATGAAACCAAACCAAGATAGGAAGTCAGTAAGTCGGTAGGATGAAGAGAAGAACAGCAAAATACTACAATTGAAAAGCCAAAGAAAACAGACATTTTTACAAATACATCAGAAGTACTAAGTAAAGGTGAATTATATTGCACATTGATTATTCTAAAATATCTATGCCATGTTATCCCTTTTATGAATCTGCCATTAGCAGAATGAACAGGAAAACATGGTTTGGTCAAAAATGATTAAGACATATTAATGTATCACCTGATGAGGTAAGTGAAGAAAAAACAAAGCAAAAATTCTAGGTATTCATGGAAGGAGATGGCCAAATGGATGTGAATTAGTGATTTTTATGGTAGCTGCATCATGTCACAAAACAGAGAATTTAACAGAATCTCTTTAGAGAATATTTTTTCTCCAGTGGTGCTTAGCTAGCATCAGCTGAAGATCTGGGGAAGTATTTTGAGGACTACATGCAGTTGTGACTAGTAAAGAAATTTGAACCAATTGTTGGCATGCAGATAACAGTACGAAAAAATTATTTAAAGGTTGCAAAGAGTAATTAATGGAAATATATCAATCTGTATTCATACAGTGGATATATATTGAATAACATATCATCTATTTTGGTAGACTAAAAATGGGAAAGAATTTATAATGCCACCTCAGGCACATGTGAAAGATGAACTGGGTAAATTTCAACAAAATAAAATGTTAAACTTAGCATCAGGAGAAACATCCCAGCGGAGAGAACCACTGGGCTGGAATAATCTGCAAGTGACTGGTGACAGACTATTGCCTGAATAACTCAAAAGTAGCAAAAATAAAACCCAGTGGGCCAGTGCCCCAGTGGGCATTGGCAAAGGTTTGGGTGAGATAACCTAATAATAGATATTGTCTGCTCTATTTTTTTGTGATTAAAAGCCAGTAGTAGATTCCAAATTCATTAGTGAAAATGGGCTAACGCCATCTCATGTGCTACTGCATTTAGACCTGCATTGGCCATGCATGATTTTGGTTTTAGTGCATGAACAGGAATAAAATCATTATGTAAAAAACATTCAACACAACTGAAAATACCAAGGGTTTAGTTACAGTGATATGGAGCACAATCTGAACATGATCATGTTCCAAGAATTTTAACATCTTTTTATTTATAAAATATCTCAGCATTGAAGAATAAATCTTTGGAAGTTTAATAGAATCTTTTCATAGAATGAAATGCAGAGTACAGAAAATACTTTTAAACCTCTAGAACTGAGCAAATGGTGCTATCTTTGCTACTGAGTTTCAGCTTTAATATTTCTGTAGAACTACATTCTGTAGAACTAGAAGTTTTAGTAAAAGGAACAAATGAGATTATTTCCAAAAGAAAATTGAAATGATTTGGGTATTTTTTTTTTCAGGTACTTTCTCATAAGAATTTGGAAGTGCTTATATCTCAAACACATCCTTGACCGTCAGGAAAATGCATTCATCACTACTTTTCCCAGCTGCAACTAAGGCATGTATTTCAACACCTCCACCAGCCATTAGCCTTGTCAAGGAGCTTTCAAGTGCTCAGCATCCCTCCTCTAATGTTTAAATGTAACTGGGGAATTTGCTGAGGAATGGTTCCCAGACAGAAGCTATTGCTGGGACACGGCCAAAGGGTACGTGCACCCTTTGTCTCTATGCTGCTGGAGATGTGGGGGTCAGATATCTGATAAAAAACCTGGAAATTCATAGTGAGATAGTTCTGTAAATCTCTCTGGGTCTAAGCAGCTTAGAAATTGTTTGGCATATGCTGTTCCACTAGTTGAGGATGAAATGCAGATCTTAATAGGCTGAAAGATAAGGGGAATTTTTGTCAGTGGAATTTATTCAGAAAAGTCTTTCAGAGGAGTCTGTGCTGGTAACTTGAGACATCTTCAGTATTTTATAAATCTTTATGCAGGTGACAAGTCAAAAAATTGAAGACAGCTATTTTTGAATAGGACTCACCCTATTTGAAAGGTCCAAAGCTATTTAGAAAATACAAAAAACACAGTGAACCATATTTAGTACAGCAAGCAGCGTTGCCAGGTACCACTGTCCTCCCAAATGGGAAGTCTTCTGGAATCCCTTGTTGCTATGAGACTAAATATCTCTGTACAGTGTGAGCACTGAACCAGATTTTGCTCACACTTACACTAGCATGCATGTAGGGGGACTCCCCTGTGGCCAGGAAGCACAGTGACAGATTTGGATGTCTTGCTTTTTAAAAGGTCTGATCCAAAGCCCATGAGTATTTTGCTAATTCAGGAGCTTCAAAGAAGCAAGACTAGTTTAAAATTGAAGTACATGGGAGCAGGGCTGTCATTCTGAACTTTGAAAGGAGTAAGCAAGAGCTTTTGACTCACTGGAAGTGTCTTCACATACTTTTAGTCAAAAAAGAAAGTAATGTATTAGTCAAAAAAGAAAGTAATATATTGTGTAAAATTGTTTATAGCTTTTCTCTCCAAACTTAGCATTTTCAAGCTGAAAGATATAGATTGCTTATCCTGGTCTGCATAAACTCTTAAGTTTGAGACACTTTTAAAATCCGTTTATCTTTATCTGTGACTTAAAAAAAAAAAGCATCTATTTCAGTTTTTTTTTTTTTTTTGTGATTGCCTAAGCATAAAATGTGTGGATTTTCTTTAGACACTTGACACTTTTTCCTTTCACCCAGAAGACAAACAAACAAAACCCAACTTGAACTGAGCCCAAGCATGGCCAATTTCTCACCAAAGGGTACACTGCAGAATGAAAGATTTACAAGGGACTATCTCTATTGTAGCTATGACATTGCTTTAACATTGCATTGCTGTAATCTTCAAATATAGAAAATGCAGTAAATGGGTTTATAGGGATTTGTGTGAAGTTTAAAATTCAAAAAATAGTTGCTTTTAATGTTTCTCCGTGCTATCAGTGAAAAACCAAAAAGCACAGGGAGGAACTTAACACAGATCATCAACAACAAAGGAGATGTTCGCCCAACTAAAATACTGATCTTTTATTAATCCGTCCTCCCAAGCATCTAGAAACCCCTCATGTTTTTTAATTAACAAAATAAATAGTAAGCATTAAAAATAAACATAAAACTAAACATTTAACCAAATAGCTACGAAAACAAAGCTACGACTTAACTTGCAGTTATTCCCTTACTTTGTTTATATCTTCAAAACTGCGGATGCGCTTTCGTCCAGATAAACCGGGTAACGCATCAGCCATCGGTGCGTTACCGTCACTGCTGTGCAGGGAAATCCGCTACTGCTGTGTAGGCAGAGCCAGCCCGAAGGGCAGAGCAGCTCCCTGCCCGCGCGGCGGAGCGGAGCGCGGGGGGACGCGGCCCCGGCCGGGCCGGGCCGGCTGCCTGTCTCGGCCCGCGCTCCCGCCTCCTCGGCTCCCGGTGCGCAGGCCGCGGTGCCGGCTCGCTTGCGGCGCGGCGGGCAGCGCAGCCTGCGGAAGTTGCGCGGCGCGGCCGGCGGCGTTTGAACGCGAGAAGCGCGGCGCCGCGCCGGGTTCCGCGGGCGGAGGTGCGCCCGGATGCGGCATGTCCCCGGCACCCTCCTGCAGCCCCGATGCACCCACCGCAGCAGCGCTGCAGCGCGCAGCTGTGCCCCGCGCACGCCGCGCAGTCTGGGCGCCCCCTCCCACCTCGCGCAGAGCCGCGCGCGCGGCGGGAGCGCGGCCGGGACGGCGGCCCAGCCCGCGCCCGTCGGGGCGGCTCCCGATAAGGAGCGCTGCGGCGTGCATGCCCCGGGTGCGCCGGCAGCGCGCCCCGCGCAGCCCGGAGCGCAGCCCCGCGCCGCAGCACCTCCCCGGCCTGCCCCCCCCCCCCCCGCCCCCGCTCGGGGAGCTGCTCCCTGCGGCAGCCCGCCGCCGCTGCGCGGCCCCCGGGCCTTCCCCTGGCGTGGGAAGGCGGCGGAATCACAGGCTGCCGGTTTTGGCGGGGGGGGGGGGGGGATTTATGGCATTATTTCCTTCGCGTTGTTCCCCGCGGGGAAGGCTGCCGCGGAGACATCAGCCTGTGGGCTGAGCGCGCTCTCGCCGCAGCCCGGCGCGGCTGCTCGCCGCCGCTCCGCGGGAGCCGCCGCCGGGACGGGGTCAGCGCTGCGCGGGCGCGGCCGCGGGGGGCTCCCGGAGCCGGGCGAGGAGGAGCCGCGGCCGCGGGGCGTGCGCGCCCAGGCGGCGGAGGCCAGCGCCGTCTGCAAGAGCCGCGGCGTCTGCCGGGCTGAGCCGGGCCCCGCTGCGCGGGAGCGGCGCCGCGGGCCGAGCCGGGGGAGGGGGCGCAACAAATTGCCGCCAGCCGGGAGAAGTTGCGGTGCAGAGAGGTCCCTCCCCCCCGCCGCCCGCTCCCTCCCTCCTTCCCCGCTTCCCCTCCCTGCCGCCCGCCCGCTCGCCCGCCCGCTCTCTCCTCCCCGCGCCGTGGCAGCGAGCCGCGGAGCGGCGGCCCGACGAGCGAGGCAGAGCGCGAGCGAGCGGCGCCCGCAGCCCGGCGATGCTGCAGCGGCTCCCGCGGAGCCTCGGCGGGGTGGGCCCGGCCCCCGCGCGCCCCGCGCCGCCCGGCGGCGGCGCGCGCTGAGCGGCGGCGGCGGCGGCCCCGCGCCCCCGCGGGCGCTGTTGCGCAGCCCTGCGCGGCGCGGCTCCCGCGGCCGCCTCCCTGCCCCCGCCGCGGCGCGGCGCGGCTCCCGCGGCTGCCGAGCGCTGATTCATGGGGCCCCGCGCCCGCCGCCTGGGCGAGGAGAGCGCGGCGCTGCCGCCGCCGCCGCTGCCGCCGCTGCCCCCGCGCGGGGTGTGAAGCCCCGGCCCCTCCTCCGCAGCCCCGGGCTCGCCCGCCCTGCTCGGCAGTGTGGTCCCTGCCGGGAGCCGCCGCGCCGGGCGCACGGAGGGACGCGTTGATGCATCGCTGTGGAAATTCATTGTGTGACTTTCTGGGTATTTACTGAGTTTCAGACCGAGATGCAGCTCTTGAAAGCTTTATGGGCACTAGCAGGAGCAGCGATCTGCTGTTTTCTTATATTTGTCATCCACTCACAGTTTCTTAAAGAAGGTAATTATATCTGCATGTCTACGTACACTGTTCTTTAATATTAAGGTCTGTACGAGGTGCCTAATTATTTTTACTGTTTCCAGTATGTTCTATTTACGACAGTGGATCCACGCTGTTTTTTCCTCTCCTTTTAAAGCCTTCTCGTTTTTGTTCCTTTAGCAAATAGGTAGCTTTAGACTTGCATTCTTGGTAAATGTATACATATATATATATATATATATGAATTTGTATAATGATTGCATTCTGTGTTTTAGGATCAGTGCCTCATTTCCTTACAGGGCATGTATAGTGTGTAGAAAATATTTGTTGCTATCAGATGACCAAAGAACAGTAGTCATCATGGGAGTATTAATAAACCAAAAAATCCTAACAAGTAAACGTCTTATTTTTATACCACATCAATAGGCATCTTCTCCCTCTTCCTTGTTCAGTAAATTTTCAATAGATGGCACTAAAGTTCTATGGAAAGGGCAGGGCAGAGCAAATCCTGGGCATTCAGCATCTTTCTTCTCCTTGCTGCCCCAAAATTGGAAGAGGCCTTTGCATGGTTTCAGGGCTCCTGTTTTTTCCACCTGGTGGCCAGAAAATTTTGATTTCAGTTTATTGGAGAAAATAATTCAGGTTCTGTGGCAGCCCCCCCCCCTTTTTCCCTGCTTGAGTTGGGTGGAAAAAAAAGATGCATTTGATTATGTGGCTAGAGGAATTTTCTTGAGGAGTAACCCTCCTATTTTTTTTTCTTTTTTAGCTTTCTTTCCTCAGGAAATTCACTCTTCTGCTGATATAACAATTCCACTGCCTTTTTGTAAAGCAAACTCTAATATGAGATACAAGTATGAAACCCAAGAGATGTACATATATTTTGGGTTGTGTGTGGGAAAGATCAGTGCTGCTCTTGAAGCAGTGTTAACAAAAATAACACAATTACATGATTTTTTTTTTGGTGAACCCATTAATTCTTTTTCAGCATTGTAATGTAGTTCAGGTTATAACTGCCTGAACATTGAACACAGCGCAGTTTTGAATGCTGGCTGTGCAAAACATGGGGGGTTGGGGGAACTTCTGTGTGACTGGGACAAAGTTTCACTCAGGACTGGGCAAAGTGACAACCTTGGAACCACTGGAAGATCGCTACTGGTGTTTAACTTAGTGTCAGTGCAAAAACCCACAAACTGTACATTTTCAAAGATCTTTCTGTGAAATGAGCAAAACCTGATTTGCTTAATTTGGTTAATTAAGAAGAGTTATCCAGATATCCACATTAAGGAATGTGCCAGAGATTTCTCCTTTAAGAGATTACCCATGCTTTAATTGCTATCTGTGTGTAATGCCTCCCACATACTCACTTGTTTAACATTCTTTTAAAATGCTCCTACTAACATACTTATATATCTCTGTCTAATGAGATGACTCTTTTTAAGGAGATTTTGAAGAAGGAAGTATTGCCAGTCATTTCAGGCTGTTTTTTGTCAGTATTTGCCATTATGCTTCATATTTTTTTGCTCTCTTCGATGGCTTGATTTTGAGACCTTCATTACCGTAAATAATCTAGACAGGAAGAAGCATTTTGTTTCACTTAAAATATTTCTTCTTGCATTGCAGGAGTAGAAAGCTAGGAAGTTTATATATAAAAAAAGAAACTGTGGCCACACACCAAGTACTTTAACAAATTTCACAGTACTTTTCCTCCAGCATTTATAGCCACTCTTACTGTGGACTGCAGAGAGTAAACTGATGTGCTCCTGAGCTTGTTGGATAACTTAATTGCATCAGTTTGTTTGTTTTTGTGAACAAAATGTTTCTGCTTTGTTTAACCCTTAGAACTATATACTTACGGTAAATACAGATTGCATGTATTGGCTTAGTTGTCAGCCTTTTCTTGACGGGTGTTAATCTTCACAATAGCATTTTGACCCCTTTTGTATAATTACTTCAGCAGGGTATGTCTTCCTCTCTGTAGTTTCAGTGATAGCATTGAATAGTTTAGTGGAATTGATTGAAACTCCATATGGTATAACTGAGTTTGTCTTTATGAAGAACTCTTGAATACCTAATAAAATTTGATTTTTAGTTGTAATATATTAAAATGTAGGCATTTAAAAGATGGAAAAATATATAGGAGATTTAAGCGCCTATATATTGTAAAAAAAATGCAAAATCAAGATTTAAATTTTCTTTCTTTTTTATTTGAAAACCTAGTTTTTAGATCCCTTGTAGGTAAACAAGGGAAAGAAGCATGAGGAAAGGAATAGCAAATCGTTTAATCTTATGTCTACCACGCTAGTTTACTGAATAAATATATATAAGGAAGAAAAGTATATGTGAGATGGCTGCTACCTTACCTTCAGAAGATCTGGATTTTGTCTGATATCACAGCTGCCCCTTTACATTAAAATTTTATGAAAAGTTAAGAATGGTATGTCTCATTCCGTGTAATGTTGTTAGACTGTTGATTTCCTGGCAAAAAGATTAATTTCCCATCGGAGCCTAATGGACTACATGGGCTCATTGTTTGTAACTCAGATGTGTGGTCCAATTCCTAAGTTAAATGCTTGGACATTTTCTTTTGATTTTTTTCTTGTATAAAAGGATAATTTCCTGTAGTCCTAAACAACAAACAAGTAAACCACCAGGTCGCCTAGCCTGATCAGATTAGCTGATACCACATATCTCCTGAGACAATTTAACAATACAAATTCATACACTGAGCATCTCTCTTGTATGTAAGACAATTGATTTAAGAAGAGTGGCATGTAAAATTAATTAAAGATCTGCCTTAATTTATTAATGCACGCTCTTTCCATTTTTGCATGTTTTGTAATGTTTACTGCTTATTATTTTTCCGGAGGCAGGTGTTAATAGAAAACTGACATAATGTTCACTTTTCACAGCATCTCAAAATGATATAATTACCACATGTCTTTTTCTGTATTTGTCTGCCTTTTACTCACTTGGAATTAGTGATGTTATCAGTTATGTTAAACTCTTACCACCTATTAACAGAAGGTTCTTTTTTTTTTTTTTAATAATTTCAGTTGTTCTGCATGGTTATAGAGTATAGAAGTTTCATTATATCCAGCTAAAACTTATTATCAGAACCAAATCCACAATCACATTCATAAATATGAGACTGTCTTGCAACTGTCAACTGTAGAGTTTTTATACCATTAATTACTCTTTTTAGTTCCTATGCTGAACTTACATTTTTTCCAAGTAGACCTGTATTGATTCTTAAATTATTTTATATACATTTTGGCATTAAGGCAATTTATAGTAGTATTACAGTACTGAAGTTCAAATGGTGTAAGGAACAATGAATACCTTTTCTGAGATGAGTGGGAAAGAGCTGTTTAAATGCCTATTTTCATGAATATGTTTTTTTCAGGAAGTGAAGAATGGGTGACACAGGGTGCCATTTTTCCACACTTAGGCTTTTGTGTGGAAATACAGGTCATCCTGTGGCTAATCCGTTCCCCTATGTCCAATCTGTCCTTCAGTGTTTCTAAAAGATGAATAGAGCTGTGAGCCGAGAGCAGGGTATTGTGATATATAATTGCAGTCCCATGCCTGTCTGATCTCCCTGCAAAGCAGTTTAACATACTGTAGTCAGTTGCAGTCAGTATGAAGAGGTGTTAAAAATTGAACTATTGAAAACTTTTTGCAGGCAGCATTGAGGATTGTAAGGAATTAAAGTAAGGAATTATATTCACTCCCTGCATCTGATTTAAAATGATGATGTAGAGCCTTTTTATTATTGTTTAACATATTTTTTGCAAAGAGAAGAACTGTAAAACATTCCAAGTTGAGGAGTGCTATGCACCTTATTGGGGGAACTCCTTTGCCCCAGACAAGTATCCTTTTCCCCCAGTACAACATTTTAACCACTCACAGTGGTGATGGGGAAAGGTAAAGGATACAGTTTTAAAATGTGTCTTTGAATCTCATGTAAAGTAGTTCAGTTAGGGGATAACTTTGGAAGGGTAGGCATATATCACAGCCAGAGTGCGTGACAGCCTTTAATATACTTTAAAGTTTTGTTTATTTTATGAACGCTAGTTAAGAGGCTGAAATGTCTAACCTACTAGGGATGATTCAATATTTTGAATGTTTTACGAGATGAAAGTGCTGGGACTACACAGTCTCAAGAATCGTACTTAAAGTTCAGAGGATCGGAACATTCAGATCTCAAAACTACATTTGTAGTCTGTTAGGTAGATGTTCTGTAGTAAGCTGTGTAAAATAAGATGATTTTGCATTTAAATCCGCAGCAGTTAAGTAGAGACAAGAGAATTCTGGTGCTCGTGTTATGTTTATAAACCAGAATTTTAGTATTATTTGTTTATACAAATAGGGTATCTCTTTAGCACATCTAATTCCATAATTTTAGCACATGCAATTTCATAATTATATGTATTTTTTTTACCTTGGGCAAAAGTTATAGGTTACACTCCTGTTGGCACTTTTCTGTCCAACACATTTTGAGGACTTAGTGTCACACTAGCAAAAAGACCGCAACACTTCATAAGAATGCGTTTAATCCTTATAATAACTTGGTTTAGGTTTGTATATGAGATTAATATCTTTATTTTGTCACTTTCTACAGACATAAATATTTTAATTTTCTCTAAAAGTATGGAAAATGTTTTATGTTTTTGTGTTCCTAGGGTGTACATTTTGCAACTTAAAATATTAAGGCAACATTATTCTGTTTAGCTATATAACCCCAAACAACCCTACTATGACTAAGCCAACATTTGAAAACATCTATTGACAATATACCTAAGACTTTTTTTCTCATAACTTTCCCAAAATATATAATACTGTTCATATAGCCCCATAGCTTTATACAGTTGATAAAACTGGTGTTTAGTAGTGTGTAAAACATTTTGAGGAAATGATTTATTTTCAAAACTTTTTGAGATTTTGGCCCTCGAAATTTTGCTGGAAAGAATTGAAATGTGACTTATCATGATAGATAATATTGCCAACCTGTAATTCCTTTAAAATGTCTTCTTTTCATCTTTTAAGTATAAAAATGACTTGGAACAGTTGAAGAAAGAAAGAGGATTGTTCCTAAGAATTTTGGGGGGGGGGGTGTTGAGTTTATGGTAGCGTTCTTTTTCAGTTTGCCCTTTTGTACTTAACCTGTGTCTCAAAACAGTAAGATACCTTGCATACCAGATGTGCTGCATGTTACCTATATATAGTAAAACTAAGTTGAGGACAGTGTGTCCCAGCTGCAGATTTTTTTTTTTTAATGTTTTGTCACTTCTAACATAACTGTAGTATAATTCTTTTCTCTAGTTTTTTATACATTGTTTGTCCAGTTTGTGGAGAGGCAAATATGAATCAGATTATCACAGCAGCGTATCAGACTAGAGAGGGACACTGAATGCAGCAGTAGAACGTTTCTCTTCCTAGCCAGACAACAGATTTGACAGGTTAAAAAAAAAAAAAAGGCTTGAATAAATGCTGCATGAGGAAAGAAAATGTGAAAGGTAACCAATCTGTTATTTTTGTCTTAGCAATTTTGTATAGTTTTTTGGCAAATCAAGTAAAATTAAGAAGACCCAGTTCAGTTGCTATTTGACAATAAGGAACCACAACAGGGCTGAAAAAAAGTAGAAGGTCCTGCTTTGAAAGAAAGTAGCATTGTGTTTGGTGGTGGTGGGCAGGCAGGGGAAGGTATTTTCAGAGTTTTTTTTTTTTTTTTTAAAGCTAAGATTAGAGCAGCATAGCGGTTAAAGAAGTTATGCAGGCAGAAGTTCTTAAGAATTTTCTTGTTGGGGGCTGAGTGGGGGGTTCTTTATCTGGCATTTGCTGTGCCAAGATGTACCAAGAGGGGAGACTATCGGGTTTTCTCCCCATAGAAGGCAGCTTTGGATCAGTCTTTGTTTTTGAGTAATGAAAATGAAAGATGTGTATGCTCTTCATAGAGAAGTAGACCATAGATGGAACAGAAAACCCTACTTTTTCTCATTGAGCTTGATGACAAAAGGAATTAGTAACAGATTTTTGGTAGCCTTTTTATGACTGCCTGTTTTCATGCCACAAAAGCACAGATGAGGAATTATTGACCTTTCTCAGTATTTATCAGCACGCTACCTATTCCTAAAGGTTGTGCTATAGGCTGGTATGATTCACATTATACAAAAGTGTGTGCTTATTAGATATGTTGACTAATATTTAGTTTTCTTGTTTCTAAGCAGGCCTTCTCTTTTCTTGCCATACACTTTTGATCATTACTGTATCAAAAATAAAGCTGGAGTAAAACCAAGACATACATACATTGAGATTTTTTAACTGAATCTAAAAGAGAACATAGAAAAAAAAAAACCATGTAATCCATATATTTAGAACTGAAGAAGTCAATGTAGTATTGGCAAAACCCCCATGTCTTTAACAGTAATTCACTGATAAAAGAATAGGTAAAATTCCCCTCTTCTGGAGATACATTAAAAAATTTTTATAAAATCATATGAAGAAAAGGGATAACACAAGTTTTTGTACTAGTGATAATGATAGTATTTGTTTTCTGGTAGTATTTAGATGCCCTAGTTGAGGATCATTGAGTATCACTGGCCAAATATAGTGTATTCTCACACAAGTTCAAGCCAGGGATCTATTACACTTAGTATGTGGATTTTGCCAAAGATCTCTTTTGTTCAAAAGTTATATGTTCTCACCACTTGTAACCTATATTGATAGAAGATTCTGTTTAATAGCAAAATCTGTTTATTTACATAAATATGCTTTTTTGTGCCTGTTCTGGAAATCCAGCACAATATAATGAATCTGCTTATTCATTATATTTTACATTTGGCACTACGCCAGTTCACAAGTAAATGCTTGTCAGAACAATAGATCTTCCTACTAATTGTTGTTAGTCTTGTGAAAAGCAGTGAGTAACGTGTTTGAAATATATCCAAACAGCAAATTAACATATAAGTAAGTAGAAGAAATAATGTAATGGATCAATACCTGTTGAAATGTTTCCTAAAAGCAGATGCTATGCTAATGTGTGTTTTCATGTGGGTAATTTATTATTTTGATCATATGGAGAAAAGTAAAAGATTATGTTCATTTATCAGATGAAATATTGTAGTGATAATAGACTGGCATATTCTGGACCTCAGTTTCTCTCCGAGGTGCCACAAGGCCATACGGTATTTCAAATTCTAGGTATTTATTTGCAATAACACAATTGAGGAAAGATATAGGCCAACTGAAGTGCATTCACAGGAGAGCAAAGGGAATAACTGAAACTCTAGAAGATATGACCTAGAAAGGAAAGCTGAAGAGACTGGGGTTATTTGGTTTAGAGAAGAGACTGCTAACATGCTAAGAGTTTTCAGTGGGAAAAACACCACCTTAAAAGTAACAAACTGTGCTCTCTCTAAACTAGGTAGATGACACGAAGCAGCAGGTACAAACTGATTTGAGGAGGATTTAGGTTAGACATTAGGAAAAAAATTGTAGCAGGGGAAATTTATGGGGAAAACTTACCAGTGGTAAGGATAGTTAAGCACTGGAACAGATTACCTTGGGAAATGGTGAAACGGTTAACAGAGAGTGCTACTTTCAGGTTCCAAAGTATCTGTCAGGAATAGCGTAGAACAAGTTGAAGCAGAGGGGCAGACTGGGTGACCTGTTAAAGTCCCTTGGAGCCTTATCCTTTATAGTTCTCCAGAATGTTGGCTTACCTGAAGCTTATTTAGAAAGCTGAAAGTTATTTAAACACCTGACTTTTGGGCAGTTTCCTGTTGACTGCTGATGTGAATAGGCTCATAATAAGACACACTGGAATCTGAACGGATTCAGGGGACAAAGCAGTATATAAAACCTCAAGAAAACCACCAGTGGTTTAAGCTTTTTTATAAGCTAAATCAAGTCATTTTTTTGAGTTGCAGATGTAATAAAAAGGAAAAGGAAAGGAAAATCTCATAATTTATGCTAGACTTTTTTGATGTATCAGGATATAAACTACAGTATCTAAAGGTCACTCTTTTAAGTGTCATTTAGGTCTCTAGGACTTCAGGCCATCCTGAAGCAGGGCCTGGCTCTGTCCACTCTTCTTTGTATACAAAGAGTACTGAAATTGGAATATTACTGTCGTCCACTTGCTGGTATCATTGGTGTCATTCACTTCTTCTGGGGTGAAGATTTAGCTTGAGGACTGTTGAACTTTGCTGTTCTGTTCTTGTTACTCCAGCACCTGGCGGTCCATGCCCAGCTGGCATTACAGCTGCTCTGAGAGTCTCTAGTGCGGGGAGCACAGAACCAGCCCCACAGCAAGGATAGCTGCTGGGGGCTTCTTGGAGGGTCCGTCAGCCGGTGCCTGTTTGGTGCTGTTGGTGATTGAGAGCTGTCTGTGATTCATTGCTGTCTGTAGTGGTGTGCACCTTGGTGAACTACCATCCAATTTTTACGTCTGCAGGGATTTTCAAAAGCTATACCAAAAGAATGATCAGCAAATCGTGTTGACCAAAGATGTGCGGGAAAGTAGTCACCAGTGTTACAAAGAGTTGGCCAAGCCTAGATATACTCTGCTGTTGGAGCTGTGAAGTATCATACTCCACAACTGGTTCTTGGAGCGAGTCCTGTAATTGCCTGGAATTCATTCATGTTGCTGGAACAGTTACACACTACAAAGCTGTTCTACTTGGAGGTGCAGAAGAAATGGATGCTAGTTATTGCTTCTGTGAGCAGCAATAACATTTTTTTTTAAAGAGGGAATAGGAAGGCTTTTAGGAGTTACTGTATCACAAGTTAGAATTTCTTGACCCCTTTGCACTAGTTTGCCGAAATGCACCCAGATTTTATGTGGTTCTGAGGTGGGTGCTAATTAGTCATGACAATGATGTTGTATGATATCTTTTGTACATTGCTACAGCTCTTATTGTATTAAATTACATGGTTCTCTGCATAATTCTTTCAATACAAATTTATGGCTTTAAGGGGAAAAAACCCCACCACTGCTCCATTATTCAGAGTAATACATGTTTTGGAGATGTGCGCAGTGAATCAGGGAACAGTCTTTAGCCTCAAGAGAATCAAATAGTTGTTTGAAATGGTCACTGCTTGAGTATCACCTTGCTTACGGCTATGAACTAATTGAGATTGAACTAAAATGATTGTGAGATGCTTCCTTTTCGTGTGCATCGACAGTTTCCATTGTCAATTAATGTTTTAAAAGTATTATTTAGTTATTAAAAAAAAAAAAAAGGATGTGCTTCTGGGTTCTTCTTCCGTTCTAGTTTTTGCTTTTGTTTTTCTAAATACGTGCTGGTAGATGAAATAAAGACTCTTCAGCTTCATTTATTGCAAGAAGATCTTGTAGCTGTTGTAAGCATTTTTGCATGCTTGGCTATAAAACAGTATAGATTATATCAGATGCTGCCTTAACTTATTTTATAGAATTTTAATGGATGCTGATAAGTCTTTGAGTAGTCAAGTCTTTTTTTCTGTTTGTTCTTTTTTAAAATAAAAATCACTTTGCTGTGAGTTACTTTTGTTTTTCTTTGCTGTAATACTCCTGTTTTGCTTAATCTCTTCACCTGTCCGTTATTTAGACTTAAATTTTAGTAAAACTTTATATATTTTAATCCTTTATAACAAGTTGTGCCTCTTCACTAAAGGCTATAACAAAAATAAAAATATATTTTTGTCAGTTATTTAGGTAATAAGTGGCATGATATTCAAGCAGGCTGAAGACCCAAAACCTCCCATTGCCTGCAATTAGAGATCGTGTGATAAAACTTATGGCTTGAACATTTTCTTGGCCATGTCCACTGACTGATTTCATGGCAAGACCCAACAGGTTTATCATTATTACTGGTTAATTCATAACTAGAAAATATCCATTTTATGTGATATATATATCACTTGCAGTGCTAATTATTTAGAAAAGTTGCATTGTAGAATTGGTGCATAAATTATCAGTAGTTTTTCCTTTTTGTTGGACTTTCTTGAGCCCCAAACCATTCTGCAAGTCATACACAGCTCTTCAGTTTAAATAAACTGTCTCTGGTAACAGCTTTCAGAAAGTAATCTCTAAGGTTTGAAAGTAGAAGGAAGCAATGTGCTTAGAGAAAATAAGTACAATATTTGACGTTAAGAATGAAATCTCGTCTCCATGTAAGTTGATGGTGAGTTTCTTACTGTTTTCACTGAGGCCACAATTTTCACTGTGTTAGGTAGCGTGAGGTTCCACTGTGCTTTGACTTATTGACTTGGGAAAGCTACCTTTCCTATCTGTAAAATGTGTGTAATATAAATGACTTATCATTGAAAGGTAACTGTTACTGAAGCTGTTTTCAAATCAACAGATTAAAACATATACTTCACTTCTGCAGGTTCTGTTTAATACTCCAATTCTTTGTGCCATACTGAGGCACTTCGGCTCCTGGTGACATTCTCTTGCTACTGGTAAAATGAGATTATTTTCCCTGTTCCACAGATGTGAAGAACTAGGTATGGCTATTGTGTAATTGCATACTCCTGTGCAGTGAATTGTTAGTGGTAGTAGTATCTGCTTCTGTTCTATCTCACACTGAGGCCCTACCTAAAGCTGGAACCCCGCCATTGTAGTCACTTTACAAATCTAGAAAAGCTTGCGGTTCACAGGAGGAACGCAAAAAAAGGCTGTTCAATTATACATGAGCAAATAGTTAAAATGACAAAAGTTATGAGCTATCATTTCTTCTCGCCCCTTCACAGGCTCAATACTTCTCTCTGTCCAGAGAGAATTGCCTGATTCCTTCAGTGGTCCTTTGCATCTCGCCTTGTCTTGCACGCTCTCAAAAGTGTATGCAACTTCGGCCTGCAAACATATGTGGGAACATGGGCAAAGAAGGGCAAGGGATCTGTTATGATTCCAAATACTGTGCTTTTCTTCCCAAGTTTTTAGGCTCTCTTAGAAATAAATCAATTACTTGCTTTGTCTGTATGCTTGCACGGCTTTGACTATTCCTCTACCCAATATAAAATTCTTCCAGTCTGATTTTTAGGTTAGAATATGATTGGACATGTTATTCAGTTCATTGGACATTAGGGTCACAATATTAGCTAATGAATTACTAGTTTTCTGTGTTAGAAGTGTTCGACACAGTCTGAAAATTCTTGTTTCTAGTATTTTTCTAGTACTAACAGAATATTAAGATGAACAAGGACATACTAATTTGAATTTGTGCCCTTTTTGTAATTCTCTTCTCAATGTTAGATGAAGATTTTTCACTGGATCACAGAGAGCTGCAAACTTCCAGGTAACTGGTCCCTTAGGAGGACAGTACAGATGCCCACACTGGGGACACCCAAGTCTCTATTTCGCTAAGCCTGTATATTTATCCTATATATTTTATTGTTATGTTGCCCTTTTAAGTTTTCTTTTTCAACTTTGTGAGCTCTCTCTTGGTGAGAGCTACAACATATTAGATTGATAATAATTCTCAATATTAATTGTAGTTCATAGGAATTATGTATATTTAATCATTTGTGTTATGGTGTAAAATGAATGCAAAGTCCATTTGTTACAGGTATGTTAATGAGTACCTTGAAAAATGATTTTTGGTTCACAAGTGGATGAGATTTGCATACCTCCCTTTTTCAGCAGACAAATGATGAAAGTCAAATTAAAAGGAGTAACTTGTCTCTCAGATTCGTTCTAATGCTATTACTTTCTGACATGATGTTAAAGATGTCACTTCTGTCTGTAGGTTCATATGATTCCTGCTCACTGTAACGGGAATTGCAGACACCTGTGCATCTTTAGGAAGCCAGGTTCTTTAATTCAGTAAAGCGGTCCAGTAGTAGACTGACATGTCAAAACATAATTTTGGTGCTAAGAAAACAGAGCAATCATATTTTCTTCTCCAGAATTTTTTTTTTCAGGGAAAGAGAAAAAGCACAGTTAAAACTTCAACAGACTTAATAATAAAAAAAGCAACAAAAAGACTGCAGTTTGCAGGATACTTTAATTTTCTAATAATTTATGATTACAAAAGCCAAACAGACAAACCCTTGCCAATAGAACTACTTATTATCTGACTGCTTTCTTCTGGGTTTGTTTATGGTTTTAAAGTGGTCAGGGTTAAGCAGAGGTATGTTTATTAACTGTGATTTAATCATGACCTCTTACTGTAGCTTCATCTTTTAATACGGGCTGTAGCCATAAAGTAAAAAGACCTACCCCCAGTCCACATCAGAGGAAAAGATTATGTACAAATATAATGGAAATAAAGAATTTATAATGTGGTCTCACTGTTAATTTACATTTTGAAAAACAAAAGCTTGCAATAGTAACATGTAAGTTGTAAAAACTTTCTAAGTCTGATGTATTAGATTTAGGAAACTCTTACTTGGATGACAAGTTTCTCAAGTTTTGTGAATAAGGGCATATTTCTGAGAGTTTGTAGGCTTGGCCTCAAATAGTTTATATTTGTTCAAAGCATAATAAAATCTGAAGGCACTGGTAAATTACACAAGCTGAACCTTTTCCAATCAGCTTTCTAATTGTGCTGTTCCCAAGATATATTTTTTTTAACTAAAAGATAAGTAAAATATGTAGGTGCAGTGTAAGAATTTGTTGTAGTTTTTTGTTGTTTAGCAACTGTGCATCTAATATTAGTGATTTTCAAGTTGGCAGGGGCAGTACTCTCCTTTCTTATAAATTTCTTTTTAATTCTATTTACCTTGCTAATTCTTATTTCTAGAACAAACTTACCAATAATATTTTCCATATTAAAGTTCAGAGTTAAATAAAACAGAGCTTTGGTAAGCAGACCAAAAGATATAGTGAAGAGTGATATCCCTTTTGCTATTTTAAAAGTCCAATTTTAGTGCTGTTCACTATGAGAATAGGAAACTGTGATCTGAGTGCTACAAACTGCTTTGTTGTTGGCTTTCTAATTCCATGTGCAGCCAAACTGAGCAAATTACTTTTATGGAGCAATTTGCAGGGTCAACTGTTTAACTAGTTAATTTACTACATATCTGAAGTGTCAGCAAACAGCCCATTTTTTCTTTCAGTGCTGCTTTTATATCTAGTTAAGAAATATGTAAGAAATGATAACATTATGTATTGTTCCTGGTCATCATCTAATACTTTCTAAATATCATTGTGTCACATCCAGCCCTACTGACAATGGCCAGTGGCATTTTGACGCATACTTCTGAACCATTTAACTTTTTAGGATCAAGATTTTTGCTGATCTGTGATATAGTTGAGCTTGAATTACAGCTTGAATTATTCTTCCGTACTGGCATACTGGACTTAAAAATAGATCTCATCTTTGAATATGTTAAATGCAATATGAGAAACTACTTATCGCTGGACAGCACTAAGATGCAGAACATCCTTTTTCAGCTGCAGGCCTATTGCAAAGTCTCCTTTTCTATTACAAATTACTAGATTTTTATTTGAGTAGCACTTCAGTTATTTTCTGTGGAGTCATAAAAAATAAGTCCAGAGCCCACAATAAGAATCGCATGTGCCTGGGCTGTTACTGTGCTTTAGGATGTCTGATGATGGAGGTGCTACAGCTTTCCTGGATTTTCATGCTGCTCTCATCTATTACGTCTGCATTTACTCTGACTAGATGCTGCGGTATCAATCATTCTGTCATGTTGGAAGGCTGGAACAGAAAGCACAGGCACACAGAGAGCTCTTTAAAATGCTAACATACTTAACCCAATTAAATCTTAAAAGATAGTACTTTGCATATGATTGCTGGGTTGCAGTAGCAGAATGTGCTGAACAACAAATCCAAAAGCAGTGTTTTTTCCGTAGCCCAGGGGAAGAGGAGGAACTGCTGGGCTACCGGGGCTCACGGAGGAGGTGCGGTGTCCCTAAGGGGGCCCGCAGTGCTGGAGGAGCTCTGCTCCTTCCAGTCCTTCCTTTGCTCCCGTTCTTGAAGGGGCTGCAGCCATCTTTTATACCTTCTTGTTGCCACCCATGTGTTTGCACCTCAGATAGGGTGTTTTATGTACATGAGATACATGTTCTTTATTCTTTGTTACGCTGGTTCTACCCAGCTCCCGAAGCTGCGCTCCTTTGGTAACCAGTAACGGACAGTGATTTGTGTTTGTACCCTTGTGTCCTCTGCTATCCTTCTGGTGCTGCACCCTGTGCTCCTGGTTAGTTGCTCCAAAATGTCGTAGATCAACACACCGCTGGCGGCTTTAGAATATGCCAAGAATCGCTGTTTAACAATATTAGAGAGTTTCTAAACAATGTGTCCATGCACATTGCTGTTTAGTAGCAGCATTTCTGAAGCTCTTGATCACCTGCTAGGACGGCCCACGACTTTCTCTGTGTCTTGGGGACACAGTTTGTAACGATGCATTCAGCACTGGGACTAATGCCTCTTCGCAGATGCCTTTTGCTTCTTGTTCAAAGGAAAATGTATAAGGGAGAATGTTTATTGATTTTCTTCTTGGCCTTTTTTTTTTTTTTTCTTAAAAAAAAAAGGCATGAGTTCTTCCTAATTTAAGTTAGGGAAGACATTCAAAGAAATGTGCCTTCTCTTCAGCAGTACAATTTCTGATGGTTTTAAAGGAGACCACTGACAAATCTCTGTCCAATGAGACAAAACTGGTAATAAAAAGTCAGGTTTAAAATCCATTTTTATACCCTTGTTTGGTTCTCAGAAGCATTTAGGACACACAATTCCTGCTGTAGTCAGTGTTGAATATTTTTCAAAATCATACAGGTCAAAATAGCTAGTCTTTAAAGTGTAACTTTGGGTTTCTGTTTTTTTAAAGTCTTGGCAAATACATAACTTATTTCTCTATGATAAAGATGTTAATTTAATTGTATATTATAAAATGCAAAATCTGTTGGAATATATTATTTGCATGTAGTTAACTAAAATCAGTCTTCTGCATGTTTTATCTGTCAGGGAGCAGCGTGGGTGGGCTGCCCCTGACACGGGTGCAGGGCTGGGCCTTGGTGGGGCTTGAGCCAGCACCGCTGCGGCGTCGCGGGGCAGCGACTGACAGCCCTGGCGGGGCTGAGACGGGCCGGGGCTGGGCAAGGGGGGCTCAGGGTGGACAGGGCCGACGGGGCTGGGGTGGCTCTTGGGGCCCTGGTGTTGCAAATGTTTTTGTAGCTGGACCTGTAGTACGAAAGCTATTTAAAATGAGGTGCGTATTATAAATGTGGCATTCGAAAATTAGCATTCATTAATGCACTGATATATTTTGCATATTATTTTCCATTTGCAGACATATATTTTTGTTTTAAAAGGCCATGCACACAGCTTCATGAGTTTGGTAACGGGTCCTGAACAAGCTTTATCTGGAGTTCTGCACTTATGACGACTGATGCAGCGTTGTTTCATGTCAATATTTAGGGAAGATAGAAACTGTGCTGCTAAGAATGACACAGCTAGAGAGAAAAGCAATTCAAAAGGGGAGAGGGAATGCAAAATTGAACTATAATCTACTTTATTGTCTAAATCGTCACTGGAGTGTCGGTTAGATGCTCCTTCTTAAAGCTGTGTATGATATAAAGAAGTCTGTTGCATTTTAGTAGTACTTGGAAGTTTTAGAAAGGCCTCAAGTTGTCTTCAATGGTTGTGAGTCTGTAGAGTGTTTTGGGGTACTTCTCAAATGACATTGTTATACCACTGCGAGGTACTTTTAAACTACTTCTTCCATCTCCTTTCCGGCTCTTTCTTCCGCCTGATGCTGCAGTGATTGAATAACTCTGTAGCATCGAATCTGGGATATCCTAGTCAAGCTATAGCAATGGACTGTTTTACCATGACTTAGAATTCAGACATCACTGTAGTATCCAACAGGAGAGGCTAGGTAGCAGTGAAAAGATACATTTAAACACAGTAATTTTAAAATATTTTGTAGAAGCCAGGAGCGAACTGTGCATGGTTAACCTGCTTTTTCCTCTAAATATCTTGCTTATATTGATGTTACAACAATATGACTTGCATCCCCACAAGGAGGTAGAGCAATACTTGACTGTATTTGTGAATGTGATAGAGGAGCTCATCTTTTACAGATTGTCATTCTTGAATCATATATGTAAACATATTGTTTCATACAAACTACAGTCATACAAAGTGTCCTTTGTGTTCCTGCTTGCAAAAGACATGCTGCTGGGTAAATGAAAACGTCCTTTTGTGAGGTAATTTCTGTAGTTTGCAATTATGATTTCTCTTTTAAAATGACATTTGACAGCACTGTGATGCATTGCTGGTAAATCAGTCACCAGCATGCTTTTCTAACCCATCTAGCTGTAGCTTTTAAATTCTGCAAGTATCTCAGAAGGTCTCTGTGTACAGGTATGTGCCACGAATCTGCTGGTGAAACAGTAGCTGTCTTTCCCTCCCTCCTACCAAAGCTTTACTTTGTATTTTGGTTGGATCACAGTCCCAGCTGTCCTGAGCTGTGTGAAGCTTATGTACAGTTCTGAGATCTGACAGTCTTACAAGCACATTCATGGATGGTAGCCTGGCTGAATTTTGCTCTAGCTGGACGAGTGACTACCTGCAGCAGGGTGGGATATGTCGTACATCTAAGAGAGCTCGCATACCTGTACATTTGCGTCTCAGTATACAGAATGTGCTTTTGATTTTCATTTGTGTATGATGACTGTAATTTGATTTTGGGGTGAAAATAGGAAATGTGACCACATAAACAGCATTTTTGTTCAGTCTTTAGTTCAAACAAAGGACAAAAGGCTTATTCACTGCTTTAGGACCCACATTTTTCCTTTTTTGTATAGTCAGAAGCATTCTTAGTTATATATCCTTAATGTTCAGCGTCATGAAAATTATATGAACATGTTTAAAGGACATTTTTGCAATATGTAGAACTCATATATGCTGACTTAAAAGATTGTATTCTTAGCCCCATATTTGTTCTCATATACACAGGTATTACAATACCTTCTCATTCATCCATGTCAAAAACTTGTTATTTTAGTTCAGATGTTAAGATCAATACAATATTTTATACCAAGATGAATTTGTGTTCTGTGGTATTAGATAGTTGTACATGTACTGTGAATATGAAGGTGAAAACTGTTTCATAATTCTGATATGCAAGGGGCTAGTATATTCAAATTAAATGTTTATTAATATTTGTCATTAGTTTTAAGGAACTTTATATCAAGTGAGAGATGATGGAAAATGATTATACACCTCTCAGCTAGTCAATGATATTGGTGTCTATCAATAATAGTAAATTATGAACCTGCATACTGAAACGTGCTGGCTAAAAGCCTGTTCAGCCCTAAATGTATGTATATGTGCTTCCTTATAAGTGAAGAGTTGCATAGTCCTAAGCACCATAGGTCTCATCTGTCTTTTGATCAGCTCTACAACTGTTCCGTTGCTCCTCAGCTTCTCTTGCCTTTTCCTCTTCCCACCTTTTATTCATCTAATTATATTCTTTAGTTTAAACATCTGAAGTTCAATCATGTATCATCGTAGTCAACCACATTATATTCTCTCTATAAACTGGGTTTGTTTGTTTTTTTTCTTCTGCTCCTCTTAGAGGCTGTTTCAAAACCTTGTTGCTTTCATTACTGGAAATCCTCTTTTTTTCCAGCCTAAATGTATTCATAGCATATACCTATTTGTTATTTTGCACTTTCCCTCCTTCCGGTGTTTATCCCTGCTAAATTTATGAATACAATCATATTCCATCTCAGCCTTTGTTTTGCCACACCAAATAAAAAAGTTTTTTCTGGCCTTAATTCATAATGTGTACTTGCAGTTCTCTTAATCATTTCAGTAGTTCCTTCCTGCACATACAATGTCTTGAACAGGTATGATCTGAATTTTAACACTGTTTTACAAGTGTGTTGAGCACTAACATTTATATTTGCCTCCCTCTTTTTAGAAATACCTCCCCTGTTCACATTTGTTAGGATTGCAGTTGTCCTTTCGCAGCCTTTTAACAGTGATGGTGTATAGTTAATCTGTCATCAGTTAATCTTTTTAGCCCTTTTTCCTCCTCTGTCATTTCCAACTAGTAAATTCCCAATTTATAATATCAGTTATTTTTAGTTCCTGCCTACTTGGCTTTCCACTTTATTGTTGTCATCCCACCTCTGTTAGTCCAGTCATCAAAAATGCATTCAGTTTCTTCTTGTGTTGTACTTTTGAGCTTTCTCTGTACTAACAATGCGTCTGAAATTTGTGTCTCGGAATTACTTTGAGCTTCTAATTTAGGTTTACAATAAAGAGACTTCAGTAACGACACCTGCAATAACATTTTATTTTGCACATAAAAGCATAGGGCTGAAAAGCAAGATTTAAGATCTGATACAGGTTTAAGTTGGCTTTTGGAGGTTAGATTTCTAAATTAAAATTGGTGGCTATGTCTCTGAAGACTTGATCAGAAGTAATATAAGCCTGTATGGCCAGCTCACTTTTTTTAGAGTCTGTATCTTTTAAAATAATATTCCAGGCCTTCATGAGTTTTCTTTCATAATTAAATTAGAAAAAAGCATGTTCTTTCCTTCTTTTTTTTTTTTTTTGTCTGAGTAGAACTGAAATTATGGGAGTTGGTTTAGATATGGCAATTTATATTTGAACCAGTCACCTCTAATTCTGTATTCCAGATTTTTTCTTCCTGTTCGTAGTTACAGAACCACTCAAAATGTGTCTTGGTTTTCACTTAGATGGTTTAGGAAAACTATCAGCAGAAGAATTACTGGGGTTATTTGATTTGTGGCAGTTGCACAACAGGAACTTTTTTCTTTGATATCTGGTGTTTGAGAAACAAAGTTTAGAATTGCTGCAGCTTTTACTTTTACAAACAAAAGTTTAGTGTTTTGAAAATTTGACTGTGTATTTTGCAGCATATAGGGATGTGGACTTTTCCGGCTGTTTTTCTATTCATAAGTAGTGTTACTGTAAACAGATGATCAGAGTTAGGGGAAGCCTTTTATGTTGCATAAGACCTGAATAAAGTGGAATTTATTAAATGTAAATTGAGGCAGAAAAATTTGGGGTTTTGGTAATGAAAAATAGGTCTTGAATATTTCAAAAACATTTTTATCAATTTTTATCAATGTGAAATTAGATTTCCCAAATACACATTGTTTCTTTGGGAGGATTGTTTTACATTGCTCACTACTTTCATTTGTGAAGAAACATCTCAGGTGGCTCTCTCTTTTAGATGGGCTGCAGAAAGTAATGTTTTACTGGCTTTGCAATGCGAGTTTTATATAGTTGGTGGTGTGAAACTATTTAGTTTCTGTTTCGATATGAGCCACTTGCCTGACTTGACGTCACTGAAAGGTTAACAGAAGTTCATGATTCTTTTAGGTGAATCTTGGCTCAGCTTTGAACCAAACATACCTCGAGGTCTGCCAGCATAAAGTGAAGGCCTGAGATCTTGAGGTGTCTAAACCTGAAGCTCACTGAAGAATTTAGGGCTATGAACTCATGTGAACTGCATTAAGCAAAAAACCCCACATTCTCCTGTGAGCCATTTTCCATCTCTGCCTCTCTCGTGCAGTGTGTCCTTTATCCCATGGGCTGATCTCGGAGTTGTCCTGGTCCCGTGCGTCAGAGAGAGTGATGAGGATGTTACCTCCTGCTGGCCCCTTAGCTGTCTCCTCTGCCCTCAGGAGGGTTTCACAGGCCTGTGCTTTACAAATGGCATCTTCTATCTTCTTTTGAAAGTTGTTAATACACTTTTAAGTGGAACAGTCTTAACACATTTACAGCACAGTGCAAACTACAAACTTGATTTATATGGAAGTACATGTTTTACTGGAGAAGACAGTGTACCCTAGCTGCCTATAATCTGACTGTAAATTCATAGGATGTTTTAATACTACAAACTAAACTACAGTTGGGAGTTTCTGAAAATGAAGTATTTTGGCAGAGTTGTGTGCCCTCCTTTCATCTGTAAATACATCAGTATTTACATTGCTTCACAGTCATTGCTGATTAAGGATTTCTTTTTTAGGTTGTAATTTTTTTCTATAAAGCATGTTTCACAAATACTGCAGCAAAAGCTGGAGATATTTTTATGCCTTTTAAATAGTTTCTTCTGTTGAAACCCTGAAAGGAAAAAAGTAAAACTGTGAGAGAATTAAAATCCTGCAAGTGCGGTTTGTATATGCTCTGACTTTTTCATTATTTACTAACTCGAGGTGCTATAACTCTTTCATCCTTGGAACCAAAATACTCCATTGCATGGCTGCAGCAGCAGCAGCAGCTCTGAGTTCAGCCGACGAGGTTTGGCTTGTGTTTCTCTGACACAAACATGGCTCACAGAAAAGGGATACGTAGGCTAATTCTGGCAGGAGGAGCAAGAGCTAGCAAAGGAAGCAGTTCTGCGCAGGCTGGAGAACTGTGCAACTCATCTGAATACTGCTCATCTGAGCCACACAACGGGCTGGGTGAAATTTCCTCACATGTAAATATGATTTACCAGTTTTGGCAAGCAAACCTGTGAAATTTGATAAATGTCTACAAAAGACATTTAAAAGGATAGCTAGAAAGCTTTCTTGGCCTGAAATTCAACCAGCTTTGAACTTATCTGTATGCTGTTTAATTGATGTCTTTGTGGTGCGACATTAAAATAATTCTGTACTCTAATCCTCTAAGAAGTAAGACTGTCTCTAACTACAGCTGAATTACATGCTGCATAAATTAAAATTTGCAGTGCACAGTATATTTTTTGGAGCTTTATTAAGTGGCATGATTATGCAAAAATAGAAAAGTAAGAAAATAGACATTCCTGTATAATCATTACTCTGCTGTTATCTTCCTTTTTTTGAACATTTATGTCCAATTCCACTTAGAATTAGCACATTATTGTTCAATTATTTCACCCACCCTTGTTAAGAAAAGCATGCTCCACAGTTTATTTAGTACATCTTGAATTTTCTTCTGACTTCAACAAGCCTGACAGGGGGAAGAAGTCATGTATTTCAACATGTCATTAATTTTCACAATTTACTCTGCTTCTTGCTCAACAGAATAGAGCTTTAAATGTATTGTAAGCTAATGCCGGTTGGAAGAAAGTGATGCTAACACAAATTATGCATGTTTTAAAATAATAAATATTAGCAAATACTGCATTTAGATACAAATCTGTTGTTATTTATTCTGTTCTTTTTGGCAGTCAGGGTCTTGTCTACCATTGTGATCAGTGGCACAGAGTCTAGTTGGAGGCCTGTAGCTAGCGGTGTCCCCCAGGGGTCAGTACTGGGTCCAGTCTTGTTCAACTTCTTCATCAATGACCTGGATGAAGGCACAGAGTGCACCCTCAGCAAGGTTGCTGATGATACCAAACTGGGAGGAGTGGCGGATACGCCAGAGGGCTGTGCTGCCATTCAGAGAGACCTGGACAGGCTGGAGAGGTGTGCAGAGAGGAACCTCATGAAGTTCAACAAAGGCAAGTGCAGGGTCCTGCACCTGGGGAGGAATAACCCCATGCACCAGGACAGATTGGGGATTGACCTGCTAGAAAGCAGCTCTGCGGAGAAGGACCTGGGAGTGCTGATGCACAACAAGCTGACCATGAGGCAGCAATGTGCCCTTGTGGCCAAGAAGGCCAATGGTATCCTGGGGTGCATCAGGAAGAGTGTTGCCAGCAGGTCGAGGGAGGTGATTCTCCCCCTCTACTCAGCCCTGGTGAGGCCACATCTGGAGTACTGCGTCCAGTGCTGGGCTCCCCAGTACAAGAGGGATGTGGCACTACTGGAGCAAGTCCAGCGAAGGGCTACAAAGACGATTAGGGGAGTGGAGCATCTCTCTTATGAGGAAAGGCTGAGAGAGCTGGGCCTGTTTAGCTTGGAGAAGAGAAGGCTGAGAGGAGATCTTATCAACGTGTACAAGTATCTGAAGGGAGGGTGTCGAGAGGATGGAGCCAGACTCTTTTCAGTGGTGCCGAGCGACAGGACGCGAGGCAACGGGCACAAACTGAAACACAGACGCTTCCATCTGAACATGAGGAAAAACTTTTTCACTGTGAGGGTGACAGAGCACTGGAACAGGTTGCCCCGAGAGGTTGTGGAGTCTCCTTCTCTGGAGATATTCAAAACGCGCCTGGACGCAATCCTGGACAATGTGCTCTAGGTGACCCTGCTTGAGCAGGGGGGTTGGACTAGATGATCTCCAGAGGTCCCTTCCAACCTCAGCAATTCTGTGATTCTGTGATTTATCTTGATGGGACTAGGCTTTGGATAAGTCTGCCTGGAATACAGGTAGCCTGCTAACATTGCTCCCAGAGCAGAAAGAGGGAGACTGCGCTTCAGAGACAGGATTAACTACATCTAAAATACCTGATGGTCTTCTCAGTTTGGCAGCTCCCTTTCAGCCCACAGAGGAGCAGAGCGTGGTCGTTGCCCCGCGCTCTGCCCCCCTCCTGCCCCAGCGTGGCTGGGTAGGAAGTGGCCCTGCTCCCCTTGCTGCGCTCCTCTCGCTGGAGTTGGCAGCCAGCACGAAGGGTCCTCAATGCTCTCTGCAGCACCTCTGTTGCCTTGCCTGTTGTCTGCAGTAGAATCAGCAGGTGGGGAGAAGATAAAAAACATGTAAACCTGCTTCGTTGTTCTGAAATCAGTAGGGTTAGAGATTCACCTCTTCTGGTGAATCCCTTTTTATTCGTCAGAAAAAAGTAAAAACTGACTCCCTGTTAGTGACCTGAAGTTATCCTTTTTTGTTCAGTCCTGATGAACCTGAGGATCTGGGATTTTTCATGTAAGGGACAAGGAGAGGTCCACTTCCATGGTCTCTGTGCGCCTCCTGCCAGCAGCTAAGATGTAAGCAAAGAAATAATCAGTTGCCTGGAAAAACTGAAAGAATCTTTGACGACCCAGGTACTTCATACTATGTGGAAAGGATGGAGGAATACGCATATAAATGGGGGAACATACTACATGGGGAAGGATCCTTCTGTAGAGAGATCTGCAATTGAATGCTCTGAGAATGCTACCTGTGGAGTCTGTTTCCAGGAACAGAAAGGCTTTTTGTTGTTATTTTTGCTATTTTTATGGTTATTTTTGGAAAGTGTGAACTAGTAGATTTGGTTAACTGTGAATACAGTTGTCGGAAGACACCAGCCCTCAAATCTGTTTTTAAGAGTCCAACTGTGCACACACTGACTCGGTGATTCATATGCTGACCTTAATTCGTATTACAGTGCCCCTTGACAGTGTGCCAGCTGTGAACATGCACGTGAAGGATCCATACTTGTATGCTTGTCATGAAAATATAAAGCTTATCAGCCTTCTTGTAGTTACCTTTGCTTGTCAGGTACTGCAAACAAGTGTATTCAATGTCATGAAGTATATAGAAGATACTGATATTATCCATCAGCAAAATTTAATTGGTTAGTGTGGGATCTGAATACTAATTGTACATAACACAGCCTATCGGAGAGAGAGGGGCAGAATTTGTCAACATATTTTTAAACTAGACCTCACAGCCAACTTCAATGTATGCACACAAAATGATAGTTATCTTTTGATTAAATGGGAATAAGATTAAAGTCATTGGAGTGAAGTTGGAAGAAGTTTTCATCTTCATGTTTTACTAATGGTATTCAATTTAAGAACTGTGGGAACCCTACTGTTTTTAAATTGGTTAAAAAACTGATTTCCAGTAAAAAATACGGAACAAAAATGCTCACTAACCAGAATAAACCAATAGATTTGCACCTATTTGATTTCAGTGGAAGGTGGAGACATAGTTTTTTTAAGTAAATGACTAATTTAGAGAAAAAGGGTTTTGTATTTTGAAATGAAGTGTTTGCTTAATTGGAATAAAAAAAGCAGTATCACAAAACAACTGAAATATTGTCATTACTAAAGAGCTAGAACATTCCGCTGTCTAAAACATCTATGATAATTGCTGGCTATTATCTTTGAGTGGCCATTGCAGGAAACAGTCTCAAGGGACAGTAGGAAGGGACAATAGCCACCTTGTTACACTACAGCTTGGTGTAGGGACAGTGTCCTGTCCAGGTTCCAACTCAAAATAGCCAGAATAATGCAGTGAAATGGTCAAGTTCCTCTTTGCCATGGTTGTGCTTCTGTAGAGGGAAGCTGCTTATTTGGGCTGTATACCCTGCTGTGCAACACTCCTGTAACTTTACCTTGGGGGACCCCTGTTTTGAGAGTTATCTTCAGGACTGCACACAGTCCCAGATCAGAGCCAAAGTGTGTGATTCAGTAAAAATGCTGCTTCTAATTTTGTTGTGAGATGGATGACAGTTTATTTTACCCAGAAGTAATGCTGGTATTTTTGTTTCGTGAAGAAGTACCAGCATTTGCCTACCGACACAGGCTTGTGGGGAGGAAGAGGAAGTCCTCTACTTCTTCAAGCTTTAGCAAATGTAGCGTAGCATACTCATTGCTTTGTCCTCTGATACGGAAATGACTTCACAGATCTTCCCCCATTGGAAGGGCATCCATCCATCCCTCATTTCCTGCTTCTGTGCTTAGTTGAGCTGTATCTGGTACCTAGAGATTGTGCTTGTGTTTAACTTTGGTTTACATTGAAATTGGAAATGCATCTAGAAAAACCTAGTCAATAAGCATGTATTTCATTTTTAGCTTAGTAATTACTGAATTCCAAGCTTGTGATATCTACCCCTGACATTATTTAAAATGAAGATAATTGCTTTACATTTGTCTGTGGATTGATAGGAACAATGTCACTGTCACCAAAGGTGCTAGTCTAAAAATAGACATGTCATGCTAAAGAGAAAGACATGGGCAAGGCATGGGCAGACGAGTTCAACTATCATTGCCTTGGGAAGGTTTGGATATCTGAATAAGGAGGACAGAAAGAGCAAACGAAGCATCTGTGTTCAGAGGGTCAGGTGAGACCAGACTGCATATTCTGTGTTTAAAAAGAAAAAGAGCATATCTGGTATTTCGTCACCAATTTCTACTCCTCATTGGAACAGCACTACAGTTTGGCGAACTGCTTTTGTCAGTCGCTACAGGATGCCGCTTCATTTTCCTCTCTTCTTTTCTCTCCTGTGTTGTTCAAAAGATCTTAAGCAAAATTTAACCGTGGGCCCAGAAATGCTTAAACATACGAGTAATTTCATCCCTTGAGTAACTGTTTTTTAAAACTGTTGCAATTAACCATATTGAGAAAGTTAACAGTTAGGACCTGATCCTGCAAACATTAAAAAAGGAACTTATGATATGTATGCTCTTAAATGTTGTAAAGAAAAAAAAAAGCAAATAGAAAAAAGTAGAGAGATTATATTTTCATTAAATAATCTGAGACCTTTTTTTGATGAAGATGCCTCTTGCCTAGCTAAGTGCTATGCAGTTTTGTTCTGAGTAGTGTTACTCCCTCCACAGACAATTTTTTTTTTCCATTTATCAGGTAGCTAAACCTTTCTGCTAATTTTTATCCAAAGACTAGCACAAAAGGGATGAGGACTCTAAGCACTGCTATAGTCCACCTGATTTTCATATTACATACACTTATATATTTTTTCAGCAGCTTAATGAAACAAAATGGTTGCACCAGTGGTTACTTTGTAGTTTCAGTGAAGCACATAAAAGAAGAATCAGACAGATTGGTATGGTCTTGTTATTACAAAGAAATATTTTTTTCTGGTGGGTGGATTTATAACTATAATATATATTTTTTAATCCATGATTATTTATTATAAATGTTTCAAGAAATATTCTTGTGTTTGAGGGAATTGGTCTTGCCTATTTATTAACAGTCTCTTTTACAAGTTGAAGCCTTATTGGTCATGCACACAAGTTAAGTGCATGTGGACCCACCACTGGGAAGTTCATAAACCAGTTTCATGTATAGCCGCATGAAAGAGCTGGAGATAGCTGACAGTGGAAAGATGGGTTCCCATCAATTTGGTTTGCATCTAATTGTTAGGTATTTTGTCTCATTTGTGAAGAATGAATAAAATAGAGAAAATAATTATTAACTTGGGTAGATTACATACTTTAAATCCTGTGGGGTCAAATCCTGGCACTGGTTATACACATTATCCACACAGTTTGCAGATTTCATGAACCCAGACTTTTATGACTCTTCATTACTCTTGTAATGGACTCTTCCTGAGACTGTAATAGGTTTACTGACTTAGATGAAGAAGAAAATAGACAGTGCTAATTTAAACAGAAACCTGACTGAGATCAATCCTTAGCTAAGCTGGAGCTCAACTGCCTTTTTCTCACAAACTTGGATCTATGCTGTTCTGGTGTATGTTCAGATAACTTAGCAGAGAAGGCTCTGTTTTGCACAGCCTTCTTGGATGAATGCATTAAGTCAGTGAGTATTAACATTGCATACTGTGCTTTGTCCCTCCTTCCTTCTGACTCATCGGTTGTTAAAGGAGAACTTAGACTGGACTGTGTCTAGGGTTTCCCCTGTGTAAGCAGGGAGAATAATCAGATTGGCTCAGTTAATTAGTATTTGTGAGTTGCTCAGACTTTGCAGTGATAAGGTCCATAAAAATGCCAAGATACAAAATAAAAATGATTAACGTGAAGGCCGTAATCCTCTCTGTCCTTTGTCAACATTTGTCCTGTATAGATTATTATGGTTTCATAGGAATATAAGATGTTTCTGCAGCTTTTCTCTTTGGAAGAATTTAAGATGCTTTATCATGAATTAGTTAATTTTCGCAACATCTTATGAGGTTGATATATATTTTTTCTGTTCGTTTTAACATCTTTAGAGATTAAACCACAATATATGCAACTGAGTTGTCCATGGGAAGCATATGCAGAGCTAATAATAGAACATAGGCCTATTACAACTGTAGCCCTCTATTTAGCAGCACAGTAATATTTTTCTTAGACTTGTGTGGAGAGAAATTAATAGTATCAGATGGATGCATTGCTAACAAAGAAAGTTTAAGGAGAACTGTAGCATGGGGAAAGTGTGTACAGTTAGAGGTTCACCTAGAATTTCTGTCTGTGCTTTTTTTTTGCTTACTTATAAAAATGGCCTAAGAGTCTATGATGCTAGTGCTAGAATTTCATGCTGGCGTGTTCGTCCATAAAGTAGGTTCATAGGTTCTGTAGAATAGCTCAGATATGTATTTACTGGAAGACAGACTGAATGTTTTCAGAGATGCAACCAGTCCTACAAACCTTTGTATACTCCTTTCTCAGGTGCACTGTTTCATCAAAATCCAGCTGTACTCTGTACATCCTTTGAGGCCTCATGCAGTTCTCAGTAGATGTGACTACTGCTGCAAGTTGGCATCTTCTTGACTCTTACAACCTCAGTGTTTACCAAACTGGTATTACGATGATACAAAATGGCAAGAGGTAGAGCAGGAGTCATGTAAAATGCAGAAAGGAGAACAGACCCACCTGCTATTTGTCTGTGCTGCTAGCTGTCCCATTTATCTCATAGGTTGTGTTGATCTCTCAGAAGCCTGATGCAGAACTGACAAACTTGTATCACAAGGCTGGTCTGGGCTCATATTGCCAGCATAACCTATGGGATTGGATATGAGGTAATGACCTCATTGATTGATAATTTCTAAAAGTGCAAGATAACCTTCATGGCTGAATGTCCCTTGACTTGAGGGAGGTTGCACATTTGTTTATAGTTCTGAATCTTAGCCCAGAAGCAGAAAGGTGTTGTGCTCTGGCTGTACCAGGCTCATGCCAGTCTGTAGCATGGCTGTTCTGCACCAAGAAGTCTTCACAGTTACCATTGTCATTACAGTATGAAAGCTCATCCTCTGCATAATACTTTTCCCCTGGTTGATGTCTCGGACACCATGACAGCCTTCAGGAGGAATGTCAGCCAACTCACTGGAGGCATTGCAGAGAGAGCCTTACCAATCCCATGTCCATTTCATGGCCTTACTGATCACTGACAGTGGCTTCCAGCTGTCTGAGGTCTGTATATTCCAGAATTCTGTTTTGTTTTTGTTTTTTTTCTCCAGGGCCATAGATGGAATGAACATATACTGAGGATACCTACCTACTTTGCTGATGTTGTGTATCTGACAAATTCTAATGAATTATGGCACTCACAGGGACTTCAGTTGTACCCTCAACTCTTACTGGGTGCCCAGTGTAGGAGCCTCTGAATGCTCAAGGTTAGCTTTGAAAAGAAACTGTTCACCCCATCCTGCCCTCAGAAAACATCTACCCTTTGATTACAATTAGCAAAAGTGACTTTATTCTAGGGCCTTTCCAAGCATATGCTTTCACTCTTTCCCCAGTGCTGCTAGTTTAACTACTTAAGCTACTGACAATAAAAAGAGCTTCCTCTGTCCCAATCTGAATACTTTCCTTGCAGATACAGTGTTATTATTGCACTGCCCTGTCCCATAGGCACTGGACAGGCCAGCTTGTGAAGATGTCATGCCAATGATAAGAGGAGATGTAAAGGTAACTTGTGGCCCAGGTAGATATGGTAGGCCCATGTGGATATGGAGACTAAAAAGCTCCCATTAGTGCTGGTAATCAAGCTCAGCTGCTTGTGCTGGTTCTGCAAGTGCTGCAGTATTGCCAGCTGCTCGTTCCTCAGATTGCAGTCTGCTTAGGCGTTCTCCCTGCAGTAATGTTTTCTAGGGCGGGTGGAAGTACTCCTAGTCCTCTCCTGTACTGTTGGGCAGGTTCTGCAAGTTTTGATGGCAGCACATTGGGAGTGGTCTTCCACTGCAAGGACAGCACACTGAGCTAGTCCTGGCCCTCCATCTGAGCAGACTGACTGTAGGAAACCTGGGATGGGCTGTCATTCCTTGCAGTGTTTGCTTGTGTGCTGCCTGGGGCAAGGGGCTCTGCCATGCCTGCATGCAGGTTCTTGCTGGACAAATGTGACTTGCCTGGGCAGACCAAAAGCTGTGTTGGCTGCAGGTGCTGTAGCAGAGAGCACATCAGCTGAACCAGTGGTGTTTTCTCCAGGGCTTGAGGGCTGCCCTGTGGGAAGTCTGAGGTGCAGCTGAGTCTCGGAGGTGTGCAACTGCCTGCGGCCACTCTGCAGCTAGTCACCACGTGCGCACAGGGATTTGCCCTCATGGTTGCCTTTGAAGATGCTCCTGGAGAGCAGTGTATGTGCAGACTGTAGAGCTAAGGTTGTGTTAAGAGGAGAGCTGAACAAAGAGAGAAGTGAAGTAGATATTAATGCATAAGGATGAAGGTAAAGAAGAACAAGTGGAAGATTATGCCTTTGTTTGAGATGAGTATAAAAAAGCTCTGCCAAATCAGGCTTTTATTTCTGTGGTATTTGACAGTTAGATTCATATATAATTCATGTATAACATGGCCTGCTTTATAACTGACTATTTAATATTTTTGTGAGGCAACAGATACTTTCAAATCATGTAACATTTTCTATGGTTATACAGGATTATGTAGGAGTCACTAACAAATCCGTTATTAAATTAGTAAATGTTTATCTGGATGTATGCAATGCCTGTGTTGGCAGATTTTCATGCTTTGATTCTGTCTCAGGAAGTACCTTGGTCTCTAGAGCAGTGAGTAAAACCATTTGATGCATAGTGTATCTGCTCAGAGACTGCATCCGTTCAAGATTTTGTTTGTTGTAGCATTGAGACATATGTAGTGAAGTCTGTACTGGAAAAGGCATGAAAGGTTCCCAAACTTGAAATGAAGTGTTGTGCAAGGGATCTTTTTGTTTCCAGAAGCCAAGCTGAGAAATAATTTTTCTTGACACTGACTGGGATTAGACTCTACCCCTGGTGAATGCCTTCTTTATTTTTTTCTTGGATTAGTGTTAATATGTGATTGTGCATTTGCCATTTCCTATTTACCATTTATTTTTTGATAGTATCATATTGAGAGAATTTGGATCACAAGCACAGGCACACCTCTCTTGTAGATGGCACATGCTTGGTATATTTGCATGATTGTAGCAGCGCATAGAAGTTTTGAATAATCAGTCAACTCTGAACATAAGATTCAGAATTGTTTTGTGGTTTTTTTGTTTTTTTTTTTTTCTGCAGGACATTTTACTAGCTCCCATTTCCCTTTCACACAGGAAATTATTTTTAAAACTAAAATAAGAATATGTGGTGAAGCAAAGTACATTTGTTTCCATTGAATTGGGAAATTTAATTTTCAACTATAATTAATATATTGCCAATATTTTTTTCTGCTTTTCATTAATTTGTAAAGAGTTTTTGATATATCTGGATGTGTTTTTCTAAATAGAATCTTGGCAGACTTCCACTGCAAGTTAGTTTTTACTGCTCTTCATTAGCTGACTTATCAAAATAGTATAATCAATGCCTGTCATAACATAAATACATGACCCTTTTGAGTTGCCCAAGTGACTATGTTTTCTTCTCTCTGAAACGAGTATTAAATTCCTGAGGGAATCAGAAGGTCAAATTAACATCGGCAAACTTAGCTTCTAACAGTTTGCCTATATGTTTTAGAAATATTGAAATTTTTTTAGAGGCTCATTTTTCATAATTTTCCTTGTAAGTCATCTAGGGACTTTTTTTTTTTTGCTGATAATGCATTACTGAATTATTAGATTCTGCTGAGACAAAAATACAGCATGGCTTATGAATACACAGCAATCAATGGATGTTATTGAATGAGATGTATGACTGCTGTTACAGAAACTTAAAATAATTTACTTAAGTATCATCTGTGCCTGGACAACAGATTGAAAGAAGTTGAACTTCCACAAAGACTAGTCTAACATTAAAGCAATGTCTAGAAAACAGCGTTGTTAAAGAAGCTCCTTAAAACACTAAAGATATGATTGATGTATTGCTAATAACTCTAGAATGACAGGGAAATGGACTGGATTCTTCGTAAGGTTTTTGCATCTGATCTATTGTTTCCCAGGCTTGTTTTCTGTTTGACAAGACTGATATTTTTCCTGCTTACTTTTGAAGATGTTAGGGTTATTTGCCTGCAATAGGCAAAATTAATTAATTAATTTTAATAAAGTTGTAAATTAATTAAATTACAACTTTTTTGAACTGCTCAGTAAAACATTACTTTTGGTAATATATTTATATAACATATTTTCAGATGTTACCCAAATACAGGAAGTCATTTTGGTATTATTCTGTTGTATGAGTGTATTTGTGCATAGATTTGGTTGGTTTCTGAAAAGTTTCATGTTGTTGGTACAAATGTTGTGATATTAACTATGGAGTGACTAGTAATCTAATAGGAGTAATTGTAGTTTAGCCTAGGTATTTGAAGTATTCTTTTGTTTCTATGTATGTGACATGTTATGTTAGAATGAATGCTTCTCTTTCTTTGCCAAAACATGAACTCTAAAGCTTTTATGAGAGCTACTTTCTGTAAATGTCTGAGGGAAATCTCAGAAGCATTTTAAATCATGATGTACTTAAAATACTACTATAGGTTTTTGGTGGTGAATATTCATATTAAACCATTTAAAATGAAACACCAGATTATTCTTGTTAACAGTTTTTTGCTGGTTGAATGTTAGGGTAGTTTATGGGATAGAGATCTTCTGCACAGAGATTGTTCATTTCTGAACTATTACGCTTAGTGAATAGTGTTAGACCAGTACTGCAGAAATTAAATATTAGAGTTTTAACAGCAGTACCTAAATACAGAGGCATTTTGTCTTGGATTGCTTCCCCCCCTCCCTTTCTTTTTAACTTGATGAAAGACCAAATCAAAATGCAGTACCCTATGTATCTTCCAGGTATTTTAAACACATTATATGAAAATGTCTTGATTGCAAAAACACAGTCAAAAGATTTGGAAATTGTATTGCATATATATTTGCATTTATTGCCTATCTTAAGCCAATTCAGAATTGCAAGTTTTTAGTGATATTGAAGATATTCCAAAAATATGAATAATGTTAGAAAATACAAAACATAGAATACACAAATAGGTCACACCATGGGATTATTTTAATTTCTTTTTTGTCAGGAAGACATAGACTGATATCTGAGATACCTTTTACCAGCATATATTGGTTTGTGGTAAGCAAAGCACGTGACATGGGCATGGATGCTTCCTTAGAATCACGCCCAATGAGGTCAAAGTGAAGGAATTAAGAAGGTGAATGTTCTGTTTATTTAAAAAAAAAAAAGGGGGGGGGTCCTCTACAGAGACCATTATCATTTAGATGTAACATTCTTTGATTTTTTTTCCTTTTTATAACTATGTATTTTTTAAACTACTGAACAAAGTGCTGTCTTGTTTAAATTTTTCTGTCTTTTGCTCTCATTGGCATAATCAGAGCAAAATGACTTTCTCTTAATAGAGCCTGACAATCTTGAATCTAACTTGCTGCCTCTTTTTCTCAGCCTATCATCTCTGTAATGGGACAAGGTAGTTGGCTTTAACAAATTCTTCTTTTATTGCTTGCTTATATCTTTTTGTTGTTGTTACGCAGAGTGGCATAGAATTGCTGATCAAATTGTTGTGTTGAATAACATCTTGAAATTGAAAGTTAGTGCGTTTCACAGTTTGAAACCAATAAAGAGCTACAATATTTCTGTTCACATGACTGCACTACTACTGAGTTTTTGGGAACCTTCTTGTATATTTATTAGTATGCTGCACTGAGAGTAGGAACTTGTTATTGTGCTGTGTGATATCTGCAATTTTAGTGTGATATATTATAAGCACATGATTACCTCATTTATCTTAATTGCATAGGCTTTACACTGCCAAAGTAAAAACATGTATTTATAAAGCCAGACTACACTACTGAGGGCTTGTCAGAATATTCAGTACCTTATTACATCTATACCTTCCTAACAAAGTGTTATGACATGTTTATAATTTTTTTTTTATATTGCTGATAAGAGGACAGTTCATATTATTGAAAGGAAATAAAAAGAAATTATAGAAAATAGAGACAATACTGAAAACTTTGGAAAGTTCATGGTTGCTTCTCTAACTATCCCTGAAAATACATGATTTGAATTCTAATTTACATTGATCTTTTTTCTGCAACATAAATGTATTTCAGAAGAAGCTGATATAATTAAAAGACTCTGTTCTCAATTTGAGACTTGTAAAATTGTTATTTATTGAAATTTTATTGAAAGAAATGGCATTTAGTAAAGCAAACAAGTCTGGTTAGAAAAATGCTATGAAAAATAGGAACTCCTTTAAGCTAATATATTTATTTGTCTGCAAGGGAAATGGAGTAACTTATTGGGTCATCATGGAGATCTTGGAGGGCTTGTTTAGTGTTTAAAAAGAAATCCATTGCAATATATTTTGATTAGAAGGCATTCCCTTAAATTTCCCTTTTAAAGTTATTACTTCATTGCACAGAAATACAAAGAAAAATTGCATACCACATTGTTATTGAATATAATGAAAACAAATGTTTGGATTTCCCATCTTGCTCAGCAAAAATAGACAAGTAACAATATATATGGCAGTGGGAGGTGATAATTGGATACCCCTGAAGTTGCCCCACTGTCTGAGAACTTTCCCTGCTGGTTTTGGTGAGGATCTAAAAAGTCTAAAAAGATTTCCCAGGGATGCTTTTGCTGCTATTTGTTCTGTCCTGCAGCCAAAATACGTTTGTCGAAGGACACAAGAAGTAGCAGATATAGTTTTTAGAAATTTGACAACTTTTTATTTTGAATAAAAATCTCTTTTATGAAGACTTCATTTGAGACTTGTATTCACAGAATTGCACACAGAATGGTTGAGGTTGGAAGGGACCTCTGGAGATCATCTAGTCCAACACCGCTGCTCAAGCAGGTGCACCTAGAGCACATTGTCCAGGATTGCCCAGACAGCTTTCAATTATCTCCAAGGAAGGAGACTCCACAACCTCTCGGGGCAACCTGTTCCAGTGCTCTGTCACCCTCACAGTGAAGAAGTTTTTCCTCATGTTCAGATGGAACTGTCTGTGTTTCAGTTTGTGCCCATTGCCTCACGTCCTGTCGCTCGGCACCACTGAAAAGAGTCTGGCTCCATCCTCTTGACACCCTCCCTTCAGATACTTGTACACGTTGATAAGATCTCCTCTCAGCCTTCTCTTCTCTAGGCTAAATAGGCCCAGCTTTCTCAGTCTTTCCTCATAAGAGAGATGCTCCAGTCCCCTAATCGTCTTTGTAGCCCTTCGCTGGACTTGCTCCAGTAGTGCCACATCCCTCTTGTACTGGGGAGCCCAGCACTGGACGCAGTACTCCAGATGTGGCCTCCCCAGGGCTGAGTAGAGGGGGAGAATCACCTCCCTCGACCTGCTGGCAACACTCTTCCTGATGCACCCCAGGATACCATTGGCCTTCTTGGCCACAAGGGCACATTGCTGCCTCATGGTTAACTTGGTGTCCACCAGCACTCCCAGGTCCTTCTCCACAGAGCTGCTTTCTAGCAGGTCCACCCCCAACCTGTCCTGGTGCATGGGGTTATTCCTCCCTAGGTGCAGGACCCTGCACTTGCCTTTGTTGAACTTCATGAGGTTCCTCTCTGCACACCTCTCCAGCCTGTCCAGGTCTCTCTGAATGGCAGCACAGCCCTCTGGCGTATCCGCCACTCCTCCCAGTTTGGTATCATCAGCAACCTTGCTGAGGGTGCACTGTGTCCCTTCATCCAGGTCATTGATGAAGAAGTTGAACAAGACTGGACCCAGTACTGACCCCTGGGGGACACCGCTAGCTACAGGCCTCCAACTAGACTCTGTGCCACTGATCACAACTCTCTGAGCTCTGCCATTCAGCCAGTTCTCAATCCACCTCACTGTCCACTCATCTAACCCACACTTCCTGAGCTTCCCTAGGAGGATGTTATGGGAGACAGTGTCGAAAGCCTTGCTGAAGTCTAGGTAGACAACATCCACTGCTCTCCCCTCATCTACCCAGGCAGTCATCGCATGATAGAAGGCTATCAGATTGGTTAAGCATGATTTCCCCTTGGTGAAGCCATGCTGACTACTCCTGATCACCTTCTTGTCCTCCACATGCTTGGAGATGGCTTCCAGGATGAGCTGCTCCATCACCTTTCCAGGGATGGAGGTGAGGCTGACTGGCCTGTAGTTCCCTGGGTCCTCCTTCTTGCCCTTTTTGAAGACTGGGGTGACATTGGCTTTCTTCCAGTCCTCAGGCACCTCTCCTGTTCTCCGTGACCTTTCAAAGATGATGGAGAGTGGCCTAGCAATAACATCTGCCAGCTTGCTCAGCACTTGTGGGTGCATCCCATCGGGGCCCATGGATTTGTGGTATCAGGTTTGCCTAAATGATCTCTAACACAATTCTCCTCAACCAAGGGAAAGTCTTCCTTTCTCCAGACTTTTTCTCTTGCCTCCAGGGTCTGGGGTTCCTGAGGGCTGGCCTGAGCAGTAAAGACTGAAGCAAAGGCGGCATTCAGTAACTCTGCCTTCTCTGCATCCTTCGTCACCAGGACACTCACCCCATTCAGCAAAGGGCCCACATTTTCCCTAGTCTTCCTTCTGTTACCGATGTATTTAAACAAGCCCTCCTTGCTGTCCTTGGCATCCCTTGCCAGATGAAACTCCAAATGGGCCTTGACCTTCCTAGTCCTATACCTGCATGCTTGGTATAGGTCCTAATTTTTGATGGCAATTGCATTTTCTAAGGAATTTAACATTTATGTTGGTTAAAGAAATATCCTAGAACTTCTGATGTAGTTATGGGATAGGAAATGGATATGAACCTTTACCAGTGTATCTTCTGGAGTTTGAAGACATGCAGGTCCCGTGCTTTTGCTGCACCTCTTATCTGACAGAGTGTACAGAAGTGAAATTAATGCCTTTGTTTCTTTCTTGGTTTTTCTTTGCTATTTTGAAATCTCTCCCTAAGTCTGAAAACTACAAGTTTCTTCTGCTACTGACATTCCTGTGTAGCACAGGAGTTACTTACAGAGCAAAAAGATTCAAGAGGGGTAAAACCAGTGGCAAAAGTTATATTGATACAAAGTATTTGGAGACCTCTTCCGTCCTTGACTCTAGCAATGTTTAGTGTCTGCAAAGAGGTTAATGTCTGGGGATTAGTTCTGTTACTTCTGTGGAAATGAAAAGATTTAAGTGAGATGTGCAGAATTAGAGCAACTGCTGCATATAGGTGACAAGCTGATAGAAAGACAGGATCTGGAGAATAGTACCTGAATTAAACTCCTAATACCCACCTCCTCATTCTCAGCCAGTGAGGGGAATAACAGCTGAGGTTCTTATTTATGGAAACTTTCCTCTTATCTTTACTCTTTTACTATTTGTTTGTAGGGATTGGCATTCAGCTTACAGAATAAGACATCTACAGTGTTGACATGTATCTGTCTATATGTGACCTAAGTGTCTAAGTTCTTATTACAGTCAGCGAAGATCTGATCAATACAATCATGCAGTCTAGGGAATTATTAACTCATTCTAAAATAGAAACCTGTTTTTGGTCAGCTTAATCTATAAATTTAATCCTACCCTGAGTATCTGGTATGTTTTCAGTACTGGTACTGATATATTGAAGAAAATCTGGGAACAGTGGGAAGGCAAATCAAAAAAGGAAAGAACCAGACCCCCTAATTTTAGGCACTTTAGCATCTTCAGAGAAGATGTCAGCTAGTTTTTGCAAACTCAACTACAAGGATTTCTGTATAGTCAGTGGGAAAAATGGCTAAGATGTACATGCTCATCAAGCTCCAGCAGAAGTGACCAAAAGTGAATATGAGGCACAGGCCGTATATCAGGCACCTCTCTTCTTTTGAGATGCCTGGCACTAGGGTATTTCTCTGAGGCGTACAAGCAGAGCTGTGGCTGCTTGGCAGCATCTGGAGGAAGGGTTTCTGCCTCTGCACAGAAGCTGCTTAGAGCAACTTGTTGTTCACCCTCCTCAGCCTGGGAAGGTTGAGTCCACGTTGTGAAAGAGTGACCCCACTACCACTGTTATGGTGGTTTTCTGGGGAAGAGCGCCCCTTGTTCCTGGCGAGTTGAACCCCAGTGCAGCCAGAGATTTAGGAGTTTTGGGAACAAAACAAACCTGTATAAAGATCAATAGTAGATTTCAGTCTAGTGGTTCAAGCAGTCTTTTGAAGCAACTGTAATGAACTTTTGTCCCTGATCCGTGTTCATGTGCAACTCATTAGTCATTGCATAAAATACACAAGTTGTCTAGGGCTTGGTTGTGATGACAATTTGTAGAATTCATATTTATAGGAAGTTGGGACTTGTGTACTTTGCTATTAGTTAGTGCTTTTCTAGTAACTGTCAATAGAAATCTTAGTATTTATGTTCTAAATTATATAAACATTGAGTAGTGGTATCTTTATTTGTTACAATAAACACAGTTCCTATCTTAGATGGAATTAAACTACTGTGGTAGAAACATTTGTAACAGCTTCAATGAGAGACAAGTATTTAAATTGGCTTGTCTGGTAGATTAATATTTAAAGTTATTATCCAACAGCAGCACAGGGGGAAAGTTCAGTATACTCCACTGAATTACAAACACCTTTTGCCTAAACTAAGTACGACTTACTGGAATTGACAACTTAACTGTTTTTCTATTAGTATCGTGCTGTACTTTACTCATGGGCAAACATGCAATTTCCATCTTTCATCCATAGTATTCTTTTATTTTTTTTTAATATGCCAACCAAGTGTCTAACAGCAAAATCAGTTATTTCATTATTTATAAGTAATCACACCCTTAGTGTATACAGGCCAGTAAATCATACACAGGTTTTTCTATCGCTTTGATGCTTGCATTCTAATTTGGAAGTAGTTACGTGAGGCAGTTTGGTAGAGGTGTGCAGTCAATGCATTATGGTAGTGTAAAAGCTGCAAAAGAGATCCTGGTGCTGCTAACATGACTGTATCTAGTACTTTCTTATGAGTATCAGGTCTGGGCAATTTCACCAGAATTCTGAGAATTTTCGGGCCATTCTTTCCTTCTCACTGTCAAGTATAGACCATCACTCCCTAAAGGTTAATGAAAAGTACTTTGGTGCTTATGGTAAGTTAATGCTTTGCTGAAAGCGTAGAGTCATTAAAAAGCTTTCCCAAACTCATTTTGTTATATTTGGTACTGCTTGTGTAGTCTTGTAACAGTTCTGTTACTAAGGCTGGTGTAATTCTGAGTTGTTTTCATAAATCCTTTTTATCTAGACAGGATTTAATTCTTGTGTCTTGTGACACAATTTAACCCAAAGATTTGGTTTAATAAATGTTTCTTATAAATGTTAGATATAAATGTTAATTATTTCATCTGAGATTTTCTTCTGTTGTACCAATAATAAATACATGACATTTTATGTTCAAAATATTCTTTTTGGCAAAAGGAACACACCATGTACATGAAGCCAAGAATTTATTGCTGATCTAATCAAAATCTTAGCAATCTAATCAAAAGACAACAAACAGTTATTACTAGTCCAGTTTCAAAAATACTAACACAGAGTCTAAATTAATACCGAAAAGCCTCATTAATAATAATACTTGTAGTACTGTTATACAGGGAAAGTTACTAATTTTTGGTGCCGTGCTTACCCTTCCAATGTCACCCTGGGTCCTAAGGTGGCTGGTGTCAGTCTTCCTCAGGAAGGTAGGAGGCAGCAGGGGTCAGGGTGAGTCTTCTGCCATCTTTGCTGGGAGGAATTTCATGCTGGTTGGACTCCTTCCTCCTCAGCCTTGGGGTCCACTTTTCGGTATTCCCATGCGCCGCCCGCCCGCGGTGCTGCGGCGGGGCGCTGCGCGGCGAGGGCTGAGCGCGGCCCGGGCGCCCCCCGGGGCGGCTCAGCGGCCCCAGGGCTGCTGGCGGGGGGGGCCGCAGCGGCTCCCGCGGTTTGCCAGACCCTTCCCGCGGGCGGCGCTGGCAGAGCTCGAGCTCACGCCGCGGAGGCGACGGGCGCTTGGCCGCGAGGCCGGCGCGGCAGCGAGCGCAGCCCGGCTCCGGCCGCGGGGAGGGAGCCCGCGCCAGCCCCCAGCCGCCGCGCTCAGCGCCCGCGCAGCCTCCCGCCTCTCGCCGCCAACCGTAAAGATCATATTTACTGGACTGTACTTGGCAAAAGCTTTTCAGGTGTGTACTTATATCAACTCACTAGCGTCCAGAAATAGGCACTGAAGTCAACAGCTGACTGTTTGTAGGTTGGGAACACTTGCAGTTTTGACTTCGGTGGTTTCGCTGAGTTATGAGTTCCCTGCATCCCTGAAAATCAAGCTACTGTCTGTAAGCATCTTTGGTTAAAGATATTTGTAAAGGTAGGCCAAAGTTCATAGTTAACTTGCCTCATAATAATTAATTTGTCTTCTCATTGAGGCTCCTGTCTTATGGACTTAATTCATTTTTAGCTTTAGAACAAATCTTCTTTTTTGCTTTTATAGGTTAGACTGTCTTCTCAGGCCAAGGCTCAGAGCCTTCTCAGGCTCTTCTGACATGAATCTAGCAAAAAGGAGAGTACTGTAAAGGGTAGGCCAGAAGGTGAAATGTAAGCGAAGCTGTCACAAACTAAAATCCAAACTCAAGCATGTTGTAATTTACAGGAATGCATGACATCTTTTTGTGTGGAAATTTTTAAAACTAATTTCTAATGAAAGTAATCAGAGTGGCTATTAAGATTCCACTTTTCCTACTCTTAAGAGACATCCAACATGTCTTCAGTGCTTCTTCATAATCATGACATGTATACGGTGGGTTATGATTCACACCGGTGGGTGGCAAAGGAGCCTGGCACGCATTTATTCCTGGGAGACTTGGACTCTGTTTCAGAATCACGTTCCATGTCAAATTTTTGGCTCCCAATTAGTGATGACACTGATGTACAGAATGAGGAACTGGATTGTTTGGAGGGAGAGAGATTGTCTGTTGTCTAAAAAATTACAACAGTTACACATTCAGCACATTGGGTTTGACAAGGTAGAACTGAGGCTACATGAAATGGTTGGTGAAAATTTTATTTTGAGTGAAACAAGACCAGTACTGCAATGTGGCAGAAATGGTGGAAAACCGGAGTAGCTTGAATTTAACTACTTGGATCCTCTAGTTGGTTGCTTGGTGGCATCTGGTTTCCAATATATTAGTTATTTTCAAGTAATTTGGAGGTCAGGAACTTGAACATATGAGAAGCACAAGAGAAAGCGCAGGAAAAAAGGGAAAGACTTGTGGTCACATGAGTTGTGATGCACTTGTACGTCAGCATCCAGAGTCCTTTGCTAGAAGGAGTAAAATGTTGAAGATGAGGGCTCCTTCCTCGTCTTTGTCTGTCAGGAGCACTGTGATATCAACATTGATGATTTCTTCCTCACTCTAGAGTCCACTTGGGAACTTTTCTGCATGTTTACTGTCGTGCGTTACACCTTGGTTTTTTTCTCTTTGGTCTGCAATTCCACATTGCATCTGAATCTATTGCATATGGAGTGTCCTACATATTGGATACTTGTTCTTTGTTCTGTTACCCTTGCAACTGGTTTTGCCCAGATCTGCATTTCTTTCAGTGACCATGGGTGTTTTTTTTACAGTCCTGGGGCCTCCATTGTCCACTTTCTCATCATCTCATGCTTTTATTTCTCCAGACCGTATTCATAGGCCCATTTTCAAGGCCTGTGCTCTCATACCATGCATGTATTCCTCCGCACTACACCGTTAGGCTAGAGTCACAGATATTTCCTTCTGCACAGGACAACTACTTGTTACTACTGTCTATGAAAAAGTTATGATTATACCACACAATTGTTCAAATGTAAGCAAAATTTAAACAAATTAGGCAGCAGTCACCTGGGCCACCTGGGAAAATTGCTGTTTCCACTAAACAAGTTAAAACAAAGCTCCAGGCAGGCCAAGGCAGGCTTAGACAAAGCAAGTCTGACAGATGTCAGTCCCAAGGCCGTGCAAAGGTGGTGCAAGGACTGGCAACAGCAATGCTACAGGGCTGCCAAGGAGTAAAGAAAGCAGTACGTCTGGGAAGAAAATAATGACATAAAGAAGTAAGTCTTAGGAAGGGTGCATTGCTTATGTTGTAGCAATAGGCTGTTACTTGACATTTTATAGTCAATTTGTTTTACAGTTTGGGGATATCTTTAGAATATTTCCTATTTGCCTCACCGTAGCAGGAAAACTGTTGTCTGAAAGGTGGTAGTTTAAAATGTTTAAAAGGTGGTAGTAAAGTGTTCTCACTGAAATAAATATTACCCTGATTCTGTACAGAATTTATTTCAGTGATTACTCTGCCTGTAGTTATTCAAGCTTTCTATTAGGCAACAGGAAAATTTACTGAAAAATGTTCCAAGATATGAAGGTGTTCTCCAAATTTATCATGCAAAAAATGAACAAGAAATTTTACAGTGATTGGATTTCTGTAACTTTTTATAGACTAATGGGGTCTATATAAACTGGTCCATTCTATTCCATCCTCCTTTCTATGGGTGTTCCACATACATGTCTACATAGAAGAGATTGTAAAAAATAAATAATAGTTTTGGCCTTTTAATTTAATAAGTGCTAAAGTATTAAGTTTTACAGGCTATTTATAATTCAGGTTCATGTTTTTAGTGTTCCTTTCCTGTTTCTCAGTTGAGTATAATGGGACCCATTGAGGAAGATTTAAGTTAAATAAAAATATAAGAGAAAGTTCTTGCACTGAGCAGCTCAAAGTGTGACTAGGCAGAAGATTTGAAGATTGGTAGAACCGGAATTTTAATAATCTCATTTTATTGCTGAGGGGACTGTGTTATAATAGTTTGCAGGAAAGTTGTCAAGCTTTACTTTAATTCATTGTTTTTGGAATAATATCTTGGCTTTTCCGTACTGAAAGCTTTGTCTCTGTCTGAGCTATTTCTTTAAAGCGTGTTTTGTTGTCATATATTATGGGTCTGGGACAGTTGCCTGTGATTATATGATTGCCCATGAATGCTCTGCTAATGGTATTTTTCCTGAAGAAAAATATTGACTCATTTGTTTTGAACTCCCACTCCACCCACATGTGGTAGTGTAGAATTATGTAAATTTTGTAAATGAGAAAAGTTAAGTTGTACCAAGTGTAATAATGTTTATTTAAATGTGGATCTCTCTTATTTTGGTCTGTTTTGAATGACTGTTATGAAAGGCCTGTTTCAGCACATATATGAAGACTTAGGTTTTTATATTTAATGCTTAAAAATATCACCCTATAAGAAATTGTAACACAACAGAGTAGAAGACCTTTCATTTCTAATTAAACAAACCAGTCTTACTTCCATTTATCAAATATAGATTATATATATATATATAATATTATATATATATATATATAATATATATAATATATATAGATTTATTGTAAACATTTATTGTCATTTAAAGCTTATATCAATTTTGTCCCCTTCCAGCCTAGTTTGCTCTTGCAAGTGAGGTTTTGTGCCTTTGATAAGAGCAGCAGTGCGCACTAGGTACATTGTCCACCAAGCTGATTTAAACCACACTTTCATTTCTTTTGAAGTCTTTATAGATACGGAGATATTATATTGAACTCAAGACATTACTGTATCAAAAAATGTGTAGAATAGCTAAAAATGCTTCAATGCACAACAAAACTGAGAATAACATTGTGAGGATTTCCTTATGAAATGCAGCAAAACAAAGGAGGTAGTGTTGTTCCATTTCAGGACATCCTTTATTTAGATTGTAAAGGTATATTTATTATACTGTCTTTTTATTATGACTTAATATTTCTTTTTCATAGTGGTTTTAATTGTGGAAAAATGGAAACTTAACTACAAGGGATGAATTGCATTAGATGCTATTCCAGGAGTACAATACCCTGCATAAAAAGCTTGAATGAATGTGCATTTAAGCTCCAGTATAGGCAAAGCTTTTGGGAAGTACTACAGAAACCATCAAAGTCTTTACGATATAACAAACAAACAAACAAACAAACCCTGTAAACTCTCTGGACAAGGCTACATAGCATTTGGGCACTTCCAGAAATGAACAAACTGAATGAATAAAGAGAGAAAATGGCGCCTTCCCCCCCCCCCCTTGTTAAACCTTTCCTTTGCTTTATTGCCAAGTTAAGAGTTGGTATTCTCCCTTTCCACCCCCCTTTTTTTTTACTTTCGGAAAAGAACTAGCAAATTGACTGAAAACAATTGTTTTAATTCATCTTAGTTTAGAAGTCTTTCAAGTTGAATTGCAGACTTTTTTCAGAATATTGACTTTCTCTAGAATATGTAATTGTGATGCTTTAGATGAAACTTGAAAGGATAAAACTGTGGCATAAGACTCCTCCCTTTACCTCTTAGTTAAAACGTTTACTTTTATCCTAGGAAATGTCTTTCTGATATATGGCTTTAGTGCCTGAAGGGAGTCAGCAGGAATGAATCACACCAGGTGATGGAGGTGTGATGGAGAAGATTGAAACAGTGATTAGGGTTCTTAATTAGTAAGCATCTACAGGCTATAAATTAGTGCCAGCAGAACTAATTATAGCTACTTTTATTTGGATTTGGTGACAAGTACATCAAGGTTTAGGAGGCAATTTTAATGTGAGGATTAAAAGAAAAGATACTTGTTTATGTGATGTGATACAGATGCATTTCAAACATTCACAGATAAATTGAATTTTTTTCTATTGTTATATCCCTTAGGCCCTTATATTTGTTACCCAGTGGACATTTTTGTTTGAACTCTGATTTACAAGATTTTCTCCTTCTACTTTGATCCCCAGTGGTGAATTCTGATGGATGGTAAAGACTTACTTCATATGCATAAATTTGGGAAGCATAGCTGAGAGTTTTTCTTTTTTTTGTATATATGTACTGTCTTTTCATTATTTCTTCATGAGGACAGGTGTAAAGGAGGGGAAGTCAGACAGATGTGGAGAATGCTGCCTCTCCCTCATTTAGATCTGTTGGCATTGGTTCTAGAAAAGCAGATACTCTTGGCAGATATCTTTGGCCGAAGTACCTAGTGGATACCGTTGTCCAGGCTCTTTTGTTTTTCTGTTACGCTGGTCTGCTCTGGATTAATATGAAGCTATTGGTCATCATGTAGTTTGCAAATACACTGGGTCCTGATGTTGAGCAAATGTTTGGTCATTAGGGATCTCCAGATAGTTTGGTCTATTTTGATGACTTTAAATGTGTCATTATCCTCCTTATTTTCTCTGTAGTACTGCTATAAGAAACGGAGTTGTATTGTAATGCAGTATGGCAACCAGATATTAGAAATTTTGTTGAGATATCACTGTTGACTGATGTTTTGTCACAGCCTAAGCAGTCTGTGGGTAGAATGGAATTTCTCTTTTTCTGGTTAGTAAGCTTTCTGCTTTCCTTCCACTTCTCCTTTACCTCCCTGCTTTGGCAGTTTAAATCATCATTTCCTTTTTTTGCTTTTGTTGTATTGAAGCTGTACTGTAATTCTGACCCTCATTAAACCATAGGAGGCAAACAGCTATATTAACGCTATGATCTCCAAGCACATCAAAATGACCTCTCATAATGCAATGGACTGGTGTTTTTACTCACCTTTCATCTGGCCTAGTTCAGATTCCCTGTTCATCATCTGTGTTGCAGGATCTATTGTTCATATTTTTAATTAGAGGCTGTTTGATGGATAATGTATCTAGAGTTTGTTGAATCTGACTCTCAAGTTGAGTCAGTTTTAGTCCTCCTCAAGCCTCCTACTCCTCCTGACATTTCTGCATCAGAAGGAGTAATATTCTCTGACTCATACCTTTTTTTTTTTTTTAAGAGATCAAAGGGAATTCAATGTGAAGAAAGCATATCGACATATATCAAACAGGAAACTTTCAGAATATTAGTGCAATCTAGTGAACACTTTCATGGCCCCTTACTTTCTGGCTTCTGATAGCTTCCTAGGAAGTCCTCCCCCCCCCCCCATATCTTTTTGGTTCAAGAATCTGTAGATCTGAAAAGCGGACTGCTAAGGAGACTGTTCCTTTTGATTAATAAGTGAATATATTTGCTGTAGAGCCAAGAATGGAACATCTTGTAACTGTTGGCAGCATTACTAAAAGAATAAGTATCCTCATGGAAGGGGGCAGAGCATAACGAGAGTTTGGATCAAGAAGAAAGAAGAAAGTCTTAGAAAGGCTTTCAAGAGTTGTTGCATTGTTGCATTACTGTAAACAGCTATCTGTTTTCTTCTGGATGTGGTCCAGTGACTGCAGGAACTAAACAAGTCATTTTCAGGCTTGTACGATTCTGAAACTGGACAATTTTTTTAGCTACTTGACTTCCCTTCTTCCTTTCTGGCAGACTCTGCCTGACTTTATATGTCTAATGCCAGGAATGTGGCATTCATATTTTTTAGCTCAGGAACTTGCCACTGCAAATCTGCATAAGACTGCTCTCATTTTTGATTCTGAAGTGCTCGAGTTTGCACTGCTAAAGAAAACTTGAGCATATCGCGTATGATGTTTGGGAAAACTCTTTCGGGGGTTCATTCCAAGATGAGCAGTCAGAAAGAAAGCCCGCGTTTGAGTTTCTCCAAAGTAGAGGAGATGGGAATTGAAGAATGGTCTCCTAGTCTTTAAAATTCTCTAGTGGCTGTGGAGTTAGCAGGTCAATGCCAGCTCCTTCTCCTCCACTACTGTTTCTGTGAAGGAGGTGCCTGGGAAGTAGCTGGAGCATGACATACTCTGGCTATCTCTCTAGTTGTGTTATGACTGGGTGTTGTTCTCAAATGTGACAAGTAAAAGCACTTCCCTGCGTTGGCCTTGTATTCTCTGAACCTGAGACAGAAAACACTTCCTGACTGTGTGTCATCAGGGATCTGCTGCATCCAGCAGATTTTGGATGCTGCAGAAAATCTGGCAGCCCATGTATTTTCACACATCTCACAGCCTGCTCCTAAGCGTCAAAGACTAGCATGTGTAAAGGAAGCAGCGCTCTTGAGGAAGCTGTTTGTCCACCAGCTACTTGATCTGACAGTTTTAGCCTTTTGATTCCTCTCCTTCTCAGGAAAAGCGGTGTGTGTGTGTGTGTGTGTGTGTGTGTGTGTATTTTAAGTCACAAATTTCAGTTGAGTATTTTTAAAGGCACAGGTATGGTACTAGTAGGCAATAATAATTTACATCTGTAGAACCAAAGTCCTGCTAGATTTATCAAGGGGATTTCTAGTACCTGCATGTGAATTTCAGTGAACATTAGGAAACTTTCTGAATTTTTTTGCTTTTCTTGGTTTACATTTTATAGGTATAGCTAAAAAACAGTCACTACAACTAAGGCAAAGTTCTTCATCAGTATTTAGACATGTAGTACTGACTGACTGTGTGGTAGCAGGGTGTATGTGTAATATAGTATGTGTGGTTATTTATATATGTGTGCATGTAGTTCTGTATCTTTCAGGATCTCTGCATAAAAAATTCACCCAAATGTCATTAATTATTTTAGTATCTAGATGCTGTAGTAAGTTTCTTTTCTAGATTGATGGAAGTAGTTACCAAGTGAGTGATGCTCATTCTGTCATCAGGTGATTTGAAAGAGGGATTTTGCTTAATAATTCGTGACAGGCTATCACTCAGGGTAGTACTATAAAAATGGAGCATTTGTGAAGACAAGGAAATTTCATTAGCTTAACTTTTGCTTAATTTGCACAACACTAACAATTAAAAAATATAAAAGTTCCAGGAAGGGAATGCTTTTCTTAGAATATATGCACATTCCTTGGAAATATATACATATATATGTATGTGTGTGTATAAAAATGTGTGTGTGTACGTGTATATATATACATACGTATAGATAGACTGAGGCGTGTGTCTCATATATTTCTTTAATCTCCCTCTTCCTATAAACAATTTTTTGCATTTTGTTTTCCCTTTCAAGTTTTATACAATCTGAAAACATTTCTACATCAGGATACCTCTTACACAATATTAATTTAGCTTGATTTGTAGTGACCTATGATAAAACAGAAGTTAATTTGATTCTTTCTGTTATCATATGAATAAATGGGCACTGTGTATGTGGAAGAACATTAGTAAACTAATGTGACAAGTATTATCAGCCTCATAATCTGAGTCAAGAGAAGTGACATTTTCCAGATCAGGACTTTAAGCATGTGCCTACTCTATTAAAATTGTGAGCCCTGTGAACACTAAAGACTTTCAGTCCCAAGGAATTATCTGATTTGATCCCTCCAAGCACTGCTGGAGGTGGTTTACTACCAGCGTGGCGTGGGCTGCAGGGGGTCTGGCCGGAGGCGGTGAGGGCTGCTGCGAGGCTGACGGAGCCAGGCCGTGTCCTCCAGCCAAGCTTGGGGGCGCAGGCTGCTGGGGGACGTGGGCTCTGCCCGCTCACTTGCAATGAAGATCCGGTTTCCTCCTTGGCAGGAAAGCTGAGTCTGGGAGCTGGGGTGGATATTCGGTTTCCTACCTGGTGCAGCACTTCTGTGTCCTTTAGCCGATAAGAAAGACGAGTGATCTGTTCCCGAAGTGGCAGAACATTACTGTGTCCTCCAGCTGATAGTCAAGATCTCCTTTTGGAGCTGAAAGGGAAATGCTGTTTCATTTTAAGGGGGAGGGGGGGAAATCAGTTTGCTGAGTGGCAGGCAACAGTGTGTGTCCTCTAGCTGATACCAAAGACTTGGTTCTCACTGGCTTTGAGGACGGGGGGAAAAGAGGGAGGGAAGCTTTTAGTGTTTGGGTTAGCACTGAAGTACTTAATTTGTAGGTGGGCAGGTGATAGTTCCTGCTGTGTATAAAATAATGCAGAACCTTGATAAAACACATTATTAATTTCAGTTGAAAATGGCTTAGCTTCTCTATAACACTGAAAAGAAAATTAAAGGCTGTCTAATGTTTTCTGCAAAATACACATTTTGCTCCTTATCTTCTGTAAACAGATGTTTTGATGTGATTTCTTTTATCATAAATTAGTTTTCCAATATTTCTTGCATTCAAGTATTTCTAGCCATTCATAGGGTGTCTAAAACATTTTTGTGTAACAAAATTAAAAGTTGATGAAACAACCCCCACAAGCAACAATAATAAGAAAAAACCTGCATATGTGGTTGGGGAGTGACTATGCTCGTGAAATAGGTCGGCTTATCCTTGTAGCAAATGATAGTCGCGAATTGCTTTGACATATTATCTTCTATGAACTTAAAATGTCATTAGTTTAATATTTATTATGCTTCATTAACTATACACAAGTTGCTAAATGATTTAATTTTCATAACTGGGAATTATCTTTGCATAATTCACATAATTAGGACATGTTACTTTACTCAGAACTTTGTTCTGTCTCAGAGTAAGTGAGAATTTGGCTGTTAATGAGAAGACCAGCTACTGTTAGAGGACTCTTTATTACAGTAGAGTATTTATTTTTCAGCCCAAGCAGATGGGGAAAGTGAAGTGGATAAAGAGGTGAAAGTGAATAACATTTTCTTTTAATTTGCATCTATTGACGTTGTTCGTTTGAGTTAACACAACATATCTGATGTTTCAAAATCCTTTTGCATCAGTTACCTTGTTTCCTTGAGTTACCAGTTAGTCCTGTATGTAACACTTTATACCATAAATATATATGTTACAATACACAAAGTACAATCTCTGATGTTTAAAATAGATTCTCCAATAAAACATGCTTCCCTTTTAGAGGGATGATGTGTATGTAAATGTCATACTTGTCATGAAATATTGAGATTAAATTTCTCTACAAGAAAACATTATATCATCTTCAGATAAAATAATCTCTTGCAGGCTGAGATATCAATAACTTTAATGATTACTGAAAATAAGGCTATTCTTGGCTCTCTTGTAAATTAATTGTTTTTATTAACTAAGTTCCAGCAGTCAACACATGATGAGTAACCTGCCATGTTTTTGTTTTTGGTTTTTCTTTGGTAAGTGCAGCAAGTATCAATGAAGATGCAGAAACTTTTAGTCTTCAGTCACTGCTAGATCTATTTACTCGCACACCAGACAAGTATCGGCTTGGAATCACAACGGTTAGCGAAGCCGTGAAGGGACACTGTCACCTTGAGTCAGACTTCAGATATAAGTTTCTGTGTACCAAAAGGTTAGAAAATTTTGTTTATAATTGAGGAATATCTTTTAGTTTGGCTTTGAGTTTCACGTGTAGAATTTGGCTAGCATCTGACTGACAAAATGAAAATGTGGTAATGAAATACAATAAAAGGGAAAAGGTTAGATGATTCTTATTATTCAAGATGAATGTATAATGCAAAAACCAATAGTAATCAATAATGAGATAAAAGTAAGTGTTATACTGGCTTTAATAATTCAACAGAATAATAGCATGGAGAGAAACTTATGTTTTAAAAATGAGTGATTTTCAATTTACTGTTTCTCTTTAAAGCATCTTTTATTTTTACCAGCCTCCAGCTGAGTTATAGACCAAGGAGGATAAACATTAGGACTGCAATAGCACCAAATGTCCTTGCTGAGATACTGTATTTCATCTCTTGCAGATGAAGCTGTAATACATGGGCTCAAATAACTCTTAAAAAGTTGCTGCTCTGAAGTCAGCAATGATAAAGTCAATGCTTTCTCATATTTAGTATATGTAATTTTCTGGTTATTATTAGGCAATACTGACATATTTTTTAATATATGCTTTTGGAATTTCTCACATTTTTTCCCATATTCTTATAGGCACATTTTTTTCCCCTCATTTTACTTTAGAAAAAACAAACAAAATGAAAGAAAAATGCTCTCCCAAAAGTACAGACATTTTGATTGTCCACTGTTTTATAGTCAGGGCTTTTTGTTGATAGACTCATTCTCTGGATGTAAAGGAAGAGGCAAAATGCTAGTTGCAGGTGTCACAGGTATATGGGAAGAAAACCAGAACAGCGGTTCAGATGCAGAAGAGTGAGGCTTGCAAAGCATTTTGAGGCAGGATTGATTTATGATGGGACCTGGAAAGTCACAGTGACGTTGACCTTTAAAATGAGTCTGGGTGCAGAAACCAAAATATTTTTCATCTGAATTAGTGGACTTAGTTGTCTGGTTCAATAGTCATCCTGGCTTAATATTTCAATAACTCTGTTTGTTAAAAACACCTCCCCCAAAAAACTCCTCCTTTTAATAAATGAAATGTACATACTAGTGTCTTCAAAGTGATTTAAGATGGAATATTTTTTAAGTGAAGTAAAACAAAGTAAGAGTTAACTGAAAGGTGAAGCAGTCACCAACACATCTTTGCCCTCAGGCCTTTTACAAGGTCAAGACCACCTTGAAAAAAGCCCTGAGGCCCAAACTCTTCATTTTAGCCTCATCCTTCCCATCAGGCTATTCATCACACACAACTAAGTTACTTCTATTTTTTTTTTTTTCACATGGAATAGTTGGTGTGATTTTCCTAAAGGGACCATTTGAAGTCTGTGCTAAGTCACTGGTTTCCTGGAATTTCCTTTTTTTTTTTTTTGCCTTTGGGAATTGTGGCCGACCTTATTACATCTCTGACTAACTTGTTTTCATGTATTTTCCCTTCTCTATTTGAAGTGTGACAGCAAAATTCTTTTCCCTTCCCAGTATGCTGCACTTGATGGCTCCTACCTTCTTCCTTTCCTTTATTGTGAGAGGACCCCACCAAGTTTTTTACAAAATATTCTAAGTCCTTAATGCTTTTCCTTTTTGTAGAAAGCCAATAAAGGGCAGCTGGTCCAAGAAGCTGTTTAGGGGTCTCATGTGGCTTTCCTTATGTACTGTTTTCTCTTTGTTTAATATAGACTTTCCTGAAAGTTTTGCAATCACATGCAATATCTTCCCCCGCCAAGACAAATATGTTTTTCTAATCAGAAGGCAAGGAATTATTCTGCCCAGTTTCAAAGTAGATGAATGTGATAATTATTTGGAAGCTGAAATTCGCTTTTCTGTAACTCGGTATACAACATGAGAATCTTCATTTCATGGAGGAAACAAAATTATATTTCACATGAGAACTCAAATGTCTGTTTTACTTAGGCTGTTTATGTGAAGTTTGTTATGTAAGACTAATGTTTCATTATGTCCTTTTTCTTCCCACTCTTTCCATGCCACTGTGTTGCCTTTAACCTTATTAATTATACAATGATGGCTATTTGGTCCTTCAGAAATACTATTAATAATTTTTCATAAGTGTGCTACAGGATTCTGAACAAGGAGAGTCATAAATAAAGTGTTTAAGTCATTATTTAAGAGAGGTCAGGCTTATAGTTAAGCATGTACTTAAGTGCTGGCCAGAACTGATTTTGCTCTGATAGCTCAGTTACTAGTGGTCCGTCATCTTTCCTTCTCTTCTTTCCTTTGTTTCCAATATTAGTTTTATAGTCAATTAACTAGGTGACAGGAGAGACAATGAAGTGCATGTGATGGATGTTAGTTCCTGCGCCACTGGAGATGTTGAAGTACCACAGTGATGGGAGTCTTATTCTGCATATGAGCCTACGTAGAGTACAGTAGAGTCTTAATTTCATTCTTCTGTGATTTGACAGCTCATAGCGCTGGAAGAAGTTGCCCAAAAAGGGCGAGAAGGTTGATCCTCTAACGGGCCAGGCTGCTTTGGCAGCCGGCGAGTCTCTCTCGGGCATCACACTGAAGTACGCTCTTGCGTGGTGGAGGCTGAGCACCCTGATTCATGAATGTTTTCCTGCCCTAGCACCTCTTAAGAAGACTAATGAAATAACAAAATAAACTTTGAAGTTGTTTCTTCATTTAAATACAAACCAAGCTTTGGTAGGGGAAAAAAGGCCCTCCTTCATGGAAGTAGCAATTGACTTTTGATCCAGTCTGATATTTCTCCTTTCTGTAAGAACTGATTTTTGCCTTATGTAAAAGGACATAAAATGGACCCTTTATGAGAGTAGAGGCAGATTCAAGTTCACAAAATGATACCACATTTCATTCAGTGGTATGTTGAGCCTGTATGAATGTGTTACATTTTTATGCAAATATATTAAAAGTTTTAGGGACTGGACTGAGAATGAGTATGCACTGTAAATTGAATCTGGTGAGAGGAAGGTGATAAAAGGTTATGGGGAACTGAGCGAAAGGGCATGGACCTTCATTTGTTAGGCTACTTGGGATGCCTGGGGCTGAGATTTTGTGGACATTCTTGCTAATTTTATTCAGAATTTGGTATCCAAGTCCCTGCAAAATGTGCCTGCAAAAATAACAATTTTGATTATTTTTTTTTTAAACAGATTGAGTAATATGTACTGTTATTTTGTAGACCATGGTTGGAATTGATTATAACCACTGCTGCTTTTCAGTTAACTATAGCTGAACTACTGACAAGTTGTGTCATTTTCGTACTTAAATGTTACCCTGGTAGATATATGAAAGATATGGCAATATGGTACCTTTGAGAGATACTGTATATTAGAAGACTCAGTAAACTATATATATATAGACAGATACAATTTTACTGTTAAATATAGATCTTTTTATTAGCAGTATGCCATTTGGCCTATTTTTTCCAGTGTTTCAGTTGCTGACATGATACTGAAAAGTTATATTTTTCTTCATTTATTTTTCTCTAGTCCGTTACGGATAATTCTCTTTTTATTTATTTATTTTGGTTACCATGGCAATGGAATAATACATGAACTGTGATTACTGGAGCTGTAAATAAGCCTAAAAGAGAAATTAAGAGAGAAATGTAGGTGGCTTGCCCTAGAGGATTACACCTAAAAGATGCTCTTTGTGCTTGCAAAATAATATATGAATAAATGTACTCATATAGGAGGTTCAGGGAAAGTAAAGGAGGGGCCAGTTTACCTGAGACCTTTAGCTAATTAAAGCAGTGACTTTGCAGTCTCTCCCTATTTCTTTATCTGTACTACCATCTCAGGGTGCAAGGAATTTTTTTTTTTTTTAAATGAGTAGTGCTTTGAAAATGATGGCTCACTGCAGGGAGGGGGAAAAAAAAAGGATTCTTTCTATACATCTGTATCATGATAATGCAAATTTACGGATAAGTTGGTATCTGCGTGCATCCTACACCACGTAAATTTCAACTAAGAAGTTCAACAAGTTCACTTTTCTTGTTATCTGCTTAGCAAAGGCATGAAGATAATAACTTCTTGTCTCTAGAATAACATTTCAATGAGGGATATTGCTTGGATTACTTTCTGTAAACTTCAGGACCATGCTTTTGTCAAAGATAAAACACTTATCTTTTCCTCTCCTTTCCCCTTCCAATGTCAGAACTAGAGACTGAGAAAAACATCTTTGCTCTAGAACATATGCACATGTATTTAAAAAAAAAAAAAAGAAAAAAAAAGAGAAAGTTATTGCTCCAATTTGAAATTAGAATTTAAGTTCAACCTCAATTTTAATTATAATAATGCATCTTTGACACTTTATTCTGCTTGTTTGCTTTGCTTATATGTATGCCTTAACAGTATTTAAATAAATGTAATTTTCCCTTGTTTTTTTTTTTTTCTTTTAGTGTACTACTCTGAAATCTAACCCAGTTGATCTTTGCATAAAATGTATTGATAAAGAAGTACATTCATTATGCATGTGCCAGTAAGGCTCGGGGATTTCTAAAACTGAGTAACCGTGGAAGCTTTACTGGATAACATAAGGAAGAAAGTGCAGCAGTAAATTTACAGTTAGTCTTTTAATCAAAAGTTATTATGGGGATTCAGTTTTTACAGTGTAAATGAGCTCAGTTTTTTAACTAATCTCTTTACTAGTTTAAGTATCTGCATGTATATTTTCTCTCTATATGTGTGTGTATAAATATATATATGTATATATGAAACAGTTTTTAAAGGAAGCCTAAACTTGAGACAAACATTTTATTTACCTTTGTTACAGTCCTTTTTTGATTTTTATGATTCATTAAATTCTAGCCAGAAAATCCATCAACTTTTCCCGCTTCATTTTTGTTTTGTATAACTTTCTTTTCTAAACGAGTTTGACACCTTTTTCTGAGTTACATATTACATTTTAAAGGCAAATTTGTAAAGCATTACGCGGTGGAATACTCTAGTAGTCAGAGCATTAGAAGGATCACAGATGGATTATTGGACAAAGGTAAAATAAAATGTTACAACTGCAAGGTAAAGTCAGGTTTTTGATAATGTAACGAGTATGTGTTGTTTTTAATGAGATAAATTGCAAAACTCTTAGGGTTTTGCATAGTACCTGGCACACATTCTGATTTCTGACTTCTATATTTCGTGTTATTTTAGACTGAAAATATATATTAGCCTTTTTAGAAAAGTGTGTCCCAAGTATTTTTGGACTATACCATTCATATAATGATCGGCTGCCTAATGTGTTTTTCCTTTATGTCATTGTGAACCTCAATCTGTTATCTTTTCTTAACATTTTTAATCCACATGAGGCTCTACCTCCCTGTATGGCAGAGAATGTGTCGAGTTCTGTGGGGTTAAAAGCAGCAGTTTTTCAATTTACTCTTGCTTTCCCTCACTATCTCAAAACCAAAAGGTCAATGACATTAAGCAATAAGGACAAAGGGAAGATTTCCAGCTTCTGTCCTTTAAACTTTTGAAATTTGGAGTCTGTGAATTTCTTTGGGGTAGGAGTATTTGTATTTCTGTCTAACTTCAGCATTTGTTGGGAAGGAAGTCTTTTGGAATCCTTTTTGCCCATATCTCCCTCACTTGTCTTCTCCTGTCACGCAGAGGAAATGAAAGAGGCAAAGTCCCAAAATGTATCCTCTTGATTTTGGTGCAACCTCTAAAATGCATCAAATGTCAAGCTATGCCCACTGTGAGCAATTCATGAAGAAATTGCCTCAACATTTGGATCACAGTCGGGCTTTTATTATGAAAGAAGTTGGCATAGAAAGACACCTTTAGAAATGTGAAAACAAGCAACACAAAGAAATAGAAATGATAAAATTGTGCACAGCACTGGCACAGTGCAGCCCCTATCCCTGACAGTAACTGCTGTCTTCAACAATAGCCTACAGCTGCCTGGAAAATCCCGCTCGCTATGGGGAATTAATTTCTGTCGGTTAACTTTCATTTCAAGATGAAAAAAAGAGTTCAAGTTGGAATCCCATATGTGAAAAACTCTGAACTTTGAAAGTTTCGTGTGTGTGTGTGTGTGTGTGTCTATGTGTACACATAAAATTGTTGTATGAAGCCCCTTTATTTTTAAGAACTACTTTGTAATGGCACACTTTATCCCATCTGGCTCCATAAATGAAATTCCTGTTATCTGAACGATTCTTGGCAAACAGACAGCCTTACAATCAAAAAAATATAATCAGAACTTCAAGCAAGAAAACAAACAAACAAACAAAGTTAAATAGATGTGCAAACAATTTACACTGCAGAAAGTGGTATCACTTCTTCCTTCCCCAAGCTGTGGTGAGACAAGATACACTCACTTTGAGTGTATATCTGCGATATGATGATACAGAAGCACAGGGACTGTCTCATTTTCCCACAGTTTTCACAGTTTATATGTAATAGGTATGAGGACACTGACTACCACCTTCATCTCACTGAAAGAAGAATTTAAGTCCATCAGATGTCTTACTTTCTTGCAATTTTCTAACCTTCTGTAACCTATCAACAGGCTCAGTAGCTTTTTGTCTATCAATTACAAGCAGGCCCACGTGCTTTCTAATATATAGGGAGGCATATATGCTGATAAAATCTGGATCTAAACTGCCTGGTGTCTTAAAACGAAAGAGTGTTGTTGTTTGGACTTGGAAGTCACTAAGGACCCAATTATCCATCACCTGCCAGCTTGTACGGTCACTTATAACTATGCGAGAGGGTGTAAAACACTACCATGATTTAATGTCATTTCATGCCTGGCATGCTTATATGACAAAGACTACAAAATTATGAAGCAATGGAGTATCAAGCAATTGGTATTTGTGGTATCAGGTTTTGTAGGAAATCCCAGGTTAAATTCAATGTAAATCTATGCATAGAAGCAGTTAGAACCTTTCTTATTCTATTTTAATCTTCTAATGAGCTTGCAGAGGTAAGGACCAAAAAGCACTCATACCATCCTGAATTGAAAGTTTAACCCTGAATCTCATTTTGTCTCATGAAGATGTCAGGACAAAGATGTCAGGACACTTCCTACTGAAATCCTTACTCTAAGAAATAAATTACTACATCATTACAATTCTAGAAATAAGATGCCTTAGCTAGATGGAGCTTGAACTTAGACCTGAATGTTTTAGTGAAGACACTAATTTAGCTATAACATTTGTATTATCTCTTAGGCTGAACAGGGAATTTCTTTCCTGTGCTTTTCTTCTTCAGCTAACCTCCTTTACATGAATGTCTCTCCTTCCAAGCAAGATGGCGAGACAGACCCACCCAAGAATTGTATCTCTGTTGATTTCTGCAGTTTTTGTAAACAGCATTTTCTTTATTTTAATTATTCATATTTCTATACTGATACCTCTGTTCCTTATATTTTATTTATTTATTTATTTAATATTACCAGCTTACAGCTAGCTACTATGACTTACAGTTGGGGAGAATATGTGTTATTGTAGCTCTTTCCCTTTCCTTATTTTTAAAATTTGTCTCATGAAAACACAATGAAAAGATGCTATCATACAGTGTTTCCCTTATTCACATTAACCACCACTTCATATTACCTGCTGAAGCCAATGAGATGAAAATCGTTCAGCTTCCCGTCACAGTGCAGTTTGTTGCACATACAGTCTTGCTATGGGCAAAAGGGGATGCCATGCACATGGAGATCCAAGAATTTGCTGTTAGTCTAATTAAAATCTTCATAATCTAAACGAAATAGAACAAATAGTTGTTAGTCCAGTTACAAAAGTACTAACGCTCATTGTTTCATTAATGACACCCTTAAAACGGTTATAGGAAAAGCCCACCCTGGTGTCTTTTCCCTGGTGCTGTGCTCACCCTGCCTGGGGACGGTTTCAGGCTTCTCCAAGCAGCGGCGGGCAGGGGGTGCAGCGAATGACCGGCGCCCTCCCGCCCGCGGTGCTGCGGCGGGGCGCTGCGCGGCGAGGGCTGAGCGCGGCCCGGGCGCCCCCCGGGGCGGCTCAGCGGCCCCAGGGCTGCTGGCGGGGGGGGCCGCAGCGGCTCCCGCGGTTTGCCAGACCCTTCCCGCGGGCGGCGCTGGCAGAGCTCGAGCTCACGCCGCGGAGGCGACGGGCGCTTGGCCGCGAGGCCGGCGCGGCAGCGAGCGCAGCCCGGCTCCGGCCGCGGGGAGGGAGCCCGCGCCAGCCCCCAGCCGCCGCGCTCAGCGCCCGCGCAGCCTCCCGCCTCTCGCCGCCAACGGCAAAAGTTATATTTAATAGCTGCGACTTATCTTTAAGAGAAGTTTTTGACAGGGTCAGCCCCATTGATTTTGCCCGGAATGGAACTACATGTTTAAACAACACATCTGCCCTGTGTGGTTCCGACAGCTGTTCTAGTATTTCTCAGACTTTTGGGGCTTGTTTTTCCATTTTGCGTGATAGTCTGTCTCACTATTCCCTCCAAATTTGAGCTCTTTAACCTGGAATCAGCTGAGTACTTTTAATTTACGGCAACAGCTTCTTTCCTGCAGGGCAAGGGTGTAAGACCTGGCTGTAATCACTACCTGCAGCTTGAGAAACGTGGAGTAGAAGGAGAGACCTGCAAGGAGGACGGCTGTCCGGCTGGAAGGTGCAGCGCAAGCGAGAGCAGCAATGTGTCGGGGGTCGGCGGGGGGATGCAGGGGTGCTGAAGGGGGGAACACGAGGTCAGGGTTACAGGTACGCAGCAAAGTGGGAGTGGAGCAATTCAGCGCTGCTGGAGCCATGAAGAGGATGAGCATTTGGGGAAAGGTGAGGTGCACTGAGCGCCGCTGTTGCTGCTGAGGGTGTATGGGGGGGTGTCCATGCGTGTGGGGGAGTCTGCAGTAGGAGCTGCCTAGCAGCAACTCTACAGCTGTTTCTGGAGGTGTGGAAATGGAAAGAGCTCTGGTAAAAGCTGTAGCTTCATGTCTGGCCGCACAGCTGGCATGTCTTTTGATGTCCCATGAGCTTCCCTCTCTATGTGAGATCCACACTTTTTTTTAATCAGTTAATCATATGATAGCTGTTTTGTGGTCTTAATACAGGATGGCAAAGAGTCAGGACGGTAATAGGAAATGAATGGCACTTCTCTGAACTGAAGGGTGAACAGTGGGTCAGTGGCATCTTCTGTGGAGCAGCCAGAGATATGTGCATTTTAGAGTGCATTGAAGCTTGATTTTTCAACCTTAAGTTATTGTACATACATCGTGGCAAGAAGCAGGGTAGAGCTAAAAAGTCAGGAGATGACTAACCCTTCTCTCAGGACTATTGTATCTTCCAGAAAAGAAAAGCATCATGAGTTGGGGTCAGTGTTTTGGGGAGGAAGGGGTAATTTGTGACTTTTTGGTCTCTTGAAATAACTGTGTTATTTTAATTAAATATAATATTCTGAAATGCCCTTTTCGATTCAGGAAAGAAAGATTCTATTAGCCCTGGAGACTCTCAGTGTGACTTGCATTTTTATTGTATCTAAAGAAACAAGAAGAGCGATAGACACTATCTTAAAAAAAAATGTAGCAGAGCACAAAGAAGTTGTGTTTTAAAAAATATATGCTTAATGCACTAGCTGAGAGCTTAAAATTGTTTTTCAAGCCGAGATACAAATCTGCTTTTAACCATGCTGTTTTCCCCATTTTTCCAGTGCTTATGTAGTCTTTGCATCTTGTTTGTAAAGAGGTAGCTTTGGTTTGAAGTTTTCTTTCAAAATGAGAGTAATACTGAATTCTCATAAATTTCCCAAACTGGAAAATCCTATCCTCAGTTAGCTTTAGATCTGCACTGGGCAATAGCAGTGCTTCCCTCAGCCTCAGTTTCCAGAAGTAAATTACTGTGGTAAAACATTCTTCTGGAGATATTCTATCATGCTGTCTGCTCACAGACAGAAATGAGATTTTACCAGTTAGACTTAGTGCACATTTTAAAATTTTGCTTTTGCAACCACGGGGACAAGAAAAACTTAGCAGAATCCCAAAATGGGTTTGAGGCAGAGGTGAGCTTGTCTTAGTCCATAGTCCATCCTTACTGTCAAAAGCACAGCTTCATAATGTGAGAGTGGCAGCTTTCGTTCGCTGCATGGGGCTGCAGTGCCCGCTCCCTTCCCGGCAGCAGCTGATCCCTGCACCCTGCGCTGTGTGTGGTGGCAGTGGAACAAATGTGCATTTGTGTATGTGTAAGCATGTGTCAGACTGTTATGCCAGTTCCCATTTCTAAAAGGCAATAGATGGGGCTTTACTGCTCATATATTAGTAAGTGCCAATTTATGGAGAAGTATTAAGAATCAATGATCCATCAAATGTAGGACATGAGTTTTCTATAAAACTGTTTGTTCATTTACTTACTATTTCTTTATACTGATGCATTTTTCTGTAATGATCTATTTCTCTGTATTAACTGCTTTATGGTTCCCATTGTGGAACAATTTTTCTATCTTTACTTGTTTTGAAATTCTTGGTTTGAATTGTTAATTTTATGAGTGTTTCATTCAGTGGTTACAGAGTGAATCATTTATACTAATTCCAAAATACTTAACACAGAAACTTTTGAACCCTTCTCTTCTTCAAGGTAGTAAGGAAACCAGTTTGCTATTGGAGGAAGGATTGGAAGGTGACTGACAAAGATCAAGCATGGATGAACTGTTCTTAAGCAATTAATTCTACTGTTGATTGAGTTAACTTATGTTTTGCAGGGAATATGAGCCAGGATGTTTGGAATCCATTTGGCATAAGCGTAGTGAAACTGGCAGGATGTGTGTGCATCTATTTTCAATACTGCCAAGGTTCAGTTGTGCACCTAGTAATGAATTTTCTCAGCAGGTCTTTTATTCCAAAAGAGGTGGATTGTATTGCTCTGTTTGCATATCTAGTGGCACAGTTGAGGGCAGATGGTGAAAACAGAATTTTCTGCTATATATGTTGCTATTAGTAGAACCGATCTTAAGAAAATACTTGGAAAAGTGGAGAGGAAGGATGATATTATAGATGAAGAAGAGGGCTGGGATTTGGAATGGTTTCCTGCTGCCTAGTTTTACCACATATATTGTGTGAGACTGTGAACAAGTCATGCTCTGTGTCTCTATCAATCCATCTGTAAAGTGGTACAAGCTATACTTACCTTGCAAAGATCTAGTAAAGCAAAATGAATCATATTTGAATGGTGTTTTGGGAGATTTGAACCAAAGATGCTATGATTTATCATAAGTGTTGAGTAGGATTTAGGGCGGGGGATGTTTATTACAGCATGCTGCACTCACAGGGGACAGAGCATTTTGGGGTCCTTAAATATATTCTTTCAGTATTTGATCTACTTATCTGTTCTCCCTCCTTGTCCTGTGCATTTCAAAAATCCCCTACCACACCCTTTTATTCAGCTAAATTTCTTTCTCCGATTGTTAAGCTTTCTCCTTTTCTTGCTGACCTTCCTGGATCAACGATCCTTTTCTCAGACATGACACATCATGTTTGAGATGTTGACAGTTGTCCCTCATGAATTATCTTCTTCTGTCTCTATCTCCTTCCCTATCTGTCCACTGCCTGGAGCTGTACGGTTATGAAAGAAATTCAAGGTTGTGTAAAATTATCGTGTAATTTTGTTTGTTTGTTTGTTTGTTTGTTTTTCTTAATAAAAAAGTGTACCTAGCTAAATATGCATTTTTTTCAGAATTTTTCCTGACAGTTTTTATCTATATTTTTATTTTTAATTATTTACTTGAAAAATTGAAACCAATTCAGAGTTCTTCTTAAATCTGCTTTAGCAATTGTTTTGACATTTAGTTGGTGATAGATTTGGTGATAGATTTTTATAACTGGAATTCCTTTTGGATCGTATGTATTCCATCATGTTCAAGAAACTATGCAATGAAGAAAGTGTTTTGTGTTGTTTTTTTAATGTGGACTTTTATTTTCTTTTTGTCCTTTGCATAATGAAATATTTATATCAGTTCTCTCTACATTACTATATAAACACCTTTGATTAGAGACTGAATATAATGTATTACAATCTATGTATCATATTTAAAAACTGTGTATGTTCCATGAACTCAGCCCTCAAAATTCATTAAGTTTAGAGAATTGTATATTCCATTTGATCCACTAGTATAATTAGATGCAACTAGTAAATGTTAAAAACATATCTTCATGTTGGAATATTAGTTTTGTGGATAACATGAAGATGGGAAGAGTACTAAGTAAGTACTTCTTAGGGTCAAATTCAAAATGATTTTGATAAATTGGCGAAATGGCTTGAAATCACTCAGATGAAATTCAATAAAGGCAAATGCTAACTATTACAGCTTAGAAATGAGATATCAAATGTTTATGTACAAAATGGGAAATCAATGTGTAGCTAGCAGTTCTGTGCAAAAATATCGTGGTGTTATAAAAGATGACAAATTGAAATTAATAAATTGTGTGATTCTTTTGCATAAAAAGGGCAAATAGCTCTGTGACGTACAGACAGGAACATTGTTTGCAACACATGGAAGATAAGTGTTGAGCTCTCTTCAGGGGGTGAGACATCATGTGAGTATTTTGCCTGGTTTTGGGCATTATGCTTAAAGAATCAAATGGATGACTTGGATGAGGTCCAGAGGAGACAAAAAGTGACCATCACCAGATATTAAAAGGACAAAAGAAGGAGGTTTGTTAATGCTGGATAGGAAGGTATACCTGTTAATAATATTGCAACCAATATGTCTTCTAATGTATGGAAGGTTATTATGAGCAATGATTGCTTCTGTTTTCCATATTCATAGCAAATAGAACAAAAAATAATTAGCATAATTTACAGCAGTGATGATTTGGGTTAGATACAAGAAAACTCATCGTATATGACGACACCTAAATACTTGGAAAAACTGCAGGGCATCTGAGTCTCTTTCACCGGAGGTCTAAAATACGTGAGACAAATCTCTATCACGAATGGTCTGAGAATACAGTATCCTCCCCCAGAGTAAGGGAGATGAATGGGATGAGGCTTTTATTATGCACAGTCCTGTATTTTTATGGTGTTTATCTCTTTTTGCCTAATTAAGCCACTATGTGTTGGTGAGATGAGACATGATAAAGTAATCTTTGAACATACTTTAATGATTTTGCAAAGCAAGGTTTTTAGGGAGAAGTGTTAAGAGGTTTTACCTATATATATGCATATATAGGTAAAATACATATACATGCATATATATATGTAAAACTTCTTCGTATATGTATATATGTGAGGGGGTTATAAGCAAGTGATGTTGGAAAAAATAAATGAGCTCTTGGATGCACAAACATTTCTTCAAGACTGAAATCAAACAACAGAGACTGAAAATAGTTGTTCTGTTTAATTTAATTATGTTCATTTAATATACAGCTTAAGAAAAATTTTTTTCTGTTTTTTTTTCTACCTGTGGGACAGCAGAGGCTGCTAGCAAATTTGGAGGTGTTAAAGTTAGCTCTGTGGGATGAAAAGAGACAGATAATGATTACCCATGGACAATGGAGGAATAATCTGGGGAGAGGATGTGAGAAAAATAATAATGTCTCTGTGGTGTTCATGACGTTTAGTATCTGACAGCTCTATGAGTTTTAGTTCCCAGACTCATCTTTTGGAGGTATTTGAAAAGTCTCTGATGAGAAGTAAGTTAAGAGATCAGAAACGTAGCAGATATTTTGTGAAAACTATTCTTCTACTAACTGGATGTCGTGTTTCACTGTTTTCATGTACAAGTTCATTCTGGTATTGGAAGGTCTGTTCACTTTGACCTACATAGCTTTTATAACAGTATTTGGTGCCCTATGTATGTATGTAAATATAGGATTCATGAGTTTGATGGCTCTGGTATGTGACACGCTTAGCATGTTAGTTGTGAAGAGGCACACTGTATATTTTTCATTCTAGGGAAGACTTGTTCCCCGTGGTGTATGTTGATGTCAATTTTGGCAATGAGTTTGTTGAGACGGAAGGTTGTTTTAAGGTTAGGCTTGAGCCTCTGTGAGGAGGTTTGGGTTCATGATTAGCTCTTCAATACTCTTTCTGGTTTTGACAATTTGGCCTTAAATTCATAGATAAGAATTCTTCAAATCAAGTTTAGTTGTTACTGAAAGTACTAATGTATAGTGATTATCCCAGGAGTTTAGTATTAGCAGTGGTTTAAGTCTTCTCGTCTTCTAAAAGAACATAATAGTTTTTGACGATAGTAGCTTTTACACATATTTCACTGCAGCAAAAATAAAAGCAATCTTAGGCTAAAGATATGAAAATTTTCTAATTAATGATTTCAAGAAGTAGCTATAGTTTGCTGCAGCAGTTCCTTTATTCATGGATTAGGACTCTTCAGTCTGAGGAATACAGTTGTGATTATCTGCCCTTCTAGCGGTAATAAGTGGAAGGGAGGTTCTGGCTAAAAGGCAGGAGAACGTTGCTTTTAAAATAGTAAAAGTCACTATTCTGTGAAACGTTAGTGGGAGAAAGACAGTGTACAAGCGCGGTTGGTCCTGTGATGGCTTTTTGCCTGAACGTTGCAAAATGGTTATCCATTGTCAGGGTGGGTGTTTGGCGGTGTTTGGCACAGCATTGTTGGAAACGAAGGGTGGAGAGAAAGAGGGGAAAAAAGGCAGTTGCTGTGTGCTCTGCTGCAAGGACGAGGGCTGTGGGCGCAAGCTGCGAACGCTGCAGTGGTTCAGCTGTCAAACCCTGGGATGACCAGCACAGGGCCATTCTTTTAGCTTCTCAGACTGCCCGATGAAAAACCACTTTGAGATGATAGAAGGGCTTCACGTTTAAGCCCAGTAATAGTAGCCACTGTGACATATAAAAACTGAGCTCAGGTTTACAGGCAGGATTGGCCTTTCTGAAAAGAGTGAGAAAACAATCTCCAGGAGATGGTAGAGATTTTTTACAGGAATGTAGATTGAATCATTTATATTGCCATAACTCAAAGAAAAACCTATATAACATAGACTGTATTGATGTATAAGATTAATAAGCTTAAGTTTGTGTGAAGGCTTTTTCTTATTTTAAAATAATTTTCTATAATGCATTATTCAGTTTGACAAAAAGTGCTTCTAGATTCCCTTGCTTACTTGTTTTAAAAGGCTATTCGTCTATGTCCTGGCCACCTGAAGAAGAAAAGGGTTTACACTCAAACCTTCATGGTAGTACGTGCTTTGATAGACAAGCTAGAGTAAGCGTGGCTGCAGCCTTGTGAGATGTTACAGCTCGCAGGTATTAACCAGGCTGCTTTTGGAAGCTACCGTTCATTGCCACAAAACTGGCAGAAGAGAGCATACACCAATCACAGCAGTGTTTATTCCAGCTGTGCCAGCAATTCCCCCAGCATTTTAGCTTAAAATAACAAACTGAAAGTAGGTTTGCATTAAGGCGCGTGGAGGACATGTAGGCACAAGTTCAGCCCCACCAGCTCAGCTGTGGGGGAATGCGCCTGCTAGAGGGACCAGCTGGGCAGGCAGCCGTGGCCACAGTCCTGAGCTAGCACAGCAGAAAGGGCAAGTTTTTGGATCTGAAAACCCTAAAAAGTGGTGTAAGAGGGCATGTGAGGCCATGCTTTAAAGACAACCTTGAGTATGACTATTCACCTGCATCCACACTAGTGCTATACTCACATTTGGCTGTAGGATTTCTGTAATCATATCTTATAGCTCTTCTCTCAAAAGGTTGGTTGGAATTAGGCTGCCTTTCAGGGCCTGGGCAGGGAATTATGGGAAGAAATTTAGGACTAACTTGTTTAACTGATATTTTTCTGTGAGAGCAGAAGTGAAACTATACCTCTGCATGGGACCCTGGGATTGGGTATTTTACTTTCTTTGGCCCAGATACTGTTGGATGAGTACAGACAACACTGGCACTGCAGCTGAGCAGTGGCCAGATTTACCTCTGAAATGAATGTGAGCCCTAAGAATTACAAATTTGAAAAATTGCACAGATTGGGAAACTGGGAAACAGTGTTACAGACAGTCTCGAAATGCTGATACAGGGAGTGAAAATAGCAATAACTAACAGCTTCAGTGGTATGTTAATCCTGCAGTTATGTGATCATCACTCTTCGATGAGTTTCCATGTCTGAGAATTAATTTTTAGGCATCATGTTTATATATAGCATTGTGCATAAGCATCACCAAACTTCCTGAATTTCATACATTTGAGGGGAGTTTGTGCTCCTGCTCATAGGCATAGATGATGAGCACACAGGTATATGTGGTCCTTTGTAGTTATAGATGATGTAAATGTGTATGTAATCTGCAAGCTGTGCAGGTGGCAAATGAATTTCTGATTACAAAATTTATAAAATAAGTGAAAGGAAGCTTAGCCTACACTGTACCATGACTCATAGGAGCCTCTCTATTTGCCTCAGTGAATGCCTATAGGGAGAGGATCCTGGCTGCATCTTCTAAAATATGGAGCCAAATACTGGGAGTGAGGATCTTTACTAGAGCTGTTCCTGTCCATAAGTCTCTAGAGAAATTTTTTTTTTTTCCTTTTTAACAACTGTCAGCATAAAATGTTAGAGAGAAGTTAGATATAAGATTGCCTAGTGTTCAGTTTGATAATAAGTGCCATCAATTTCAAATGTTCACAGGATTATGTTCTGTTTCTACAATTAAAAAAAAAGTAAGAAAAATGGATCACAGAACATTAGCGTAATTGCTGTAATGCAAAGGCTTTGCATGCGGTCTATTAGTATTTTCCAAGCCATCCGACTTGTGATAATTAGCATCGGAGCTGTTTCTGTGTGATTTATTAGATAAGCACTGTATTTCAAACCCCATATTTGCAGAATTAAGGCCATAGGTTCTCCAGCTCATGAAAGGAAGCAGAAACTTATTGCATTTTCTGTATTTTAGAGACCTGAGTGAAAATAATCATTAATGGAAGATAACCAAATGATTTGAGACATGTAGAAAGCAACTGCTAGAAACTTGATAGTCTTGATACTGGCTTGCTATTAAGGCTTCTCTGCTCTGTGATCAAATTAATTCAAACTAGCTGGCTTGAGTACTGGTAAAAGTATAGCCATAGTAGCAGGCAGCTAGGCATTGGCCAGGCACAAAAACATTTACCTGGCCCTAAAAGCCTTGAACTAGACTCCCTTTTGCCATAGCTATCATGCTAGTTTTTTTTGAGTTAGGTAATACCAGCACTGTCTGAGCCTGTCTACAATACCTGCAATGTCTCACTCACTGTTACAGCTGGATGCTGTAGCATCAAAAATAAATGAAGGCACAGACTAAGTACTAATCTCGAAGTATACTCCCATTGGGTCATTTTCTACACTGCTAATTGGGGCTGTGGTTTAGGCCTGTCCCAAAGATGTCTGTTGATGGGGATATTGTAACATTATGCTTGTTTGGCTACCCTTCCTTGGTATAGACAGATGAAGATCACCCGTATATATATTTTGATAAATCTGTTTTTACTGTTATTTTGCTGATGTCCAAAATATTGTTTTTATTTACATTACAGCACCAAATGTGATAGTCCAGCTTGGGCCAGACACTGTGCAAATATGTAAGGCACTTGTCAGCATGGTTTGTTAGCTTGAATAACGCACCGCAGAGTGTCGTTGAGTCACTTCTAGCCCGGAGATGATTCTCATCCAGCTGATGTACAACACGCTCAGAAAGAGTTCACTCTCTGTCCACATCTGTGCAGATATTCAAACTGCCCTAAAAGGGGGGTGGGGGGGAAGGAAGGGAGGAGTGGAAGGAGGAGTAGGAAAATATGCCTGAGGTTGCACAATTAGATCAGTAGCGAAGCTGTTGTGTTAGTCTAGTACTCTGTGATGCCATATCGCCTTCTGCTTTTTAATTCTTCTGACCTTTTTGCAAAACTCAGTCCCTTCTACTTTTTTGTAGCTGCTCTCTGAACTGCTTCCAGTTTCTCTCCATCTTTCTTTTATGGAGTTCAGCTACCCAAACTGACTGCAATAGTTTAAATGAGATTACATTGGTATTGTACCGTAGACAGAGTATCATGTTGGAAGTGTATGATGGGATATCCTTAGGAGTGGTTACCTTTTTGATTGCTTTATTCTCTTGTACACAAATACTGGACTGACTGTTTACTAGCACCTCTAACTTTTTATTGCAGTATTGCTGTTACTTCATCAGGCAAAATCATTTGCAAATCAGCATTCCAACAGTTTTCACTTTTACTCTTCTAGTTTTAATTTCCTTATGTTGCTAGGTTTGTGTATTGTTCAATATATTGTTCTTCAATTATATTTACAGTACCATCCAAAAATAATTATAGCTTTTAGTCTCTCATTTTTACTCATTGGGAGTACTACATTTCTCCTGGAACAAGCCTGTTAGAGGATGTATTTAAAGACAAATGGGTACTGGGTTTAAGTCTGCCAAGTAAAGGATTGTATTGCTACTTACATGGGCATGTTTATTGCATAGATAATATATTGGTAATCTAATAAATCTAATAAAATCTAATAAATCTAGAAAAGTGAAGTGATAAACTTCACTGGATGCTTTCTTTTTGAACAGTAAAATTCTTGCATCCATGGTAGGGCATGTGTGTGTATTAATAAATATTTATGTAAAATTTTATTTTAGCTCAAACTCACATCTTAAGTGTTATTCTTGAGTATTTGTAATATCATACTGCCTAGCCTTGGCCCGAAATCCTTTTGTGCTCTGCCAAAACAGGAAAAAAAAAAGAAAGAATTCCCACCCCAAATAGCTTACAGTCCAAGATCAGAGAAAACAAGAGTACAAGGAGACAGAGGCATAGTGTTACTCTGAGTGACAAACAGTGGTTACAGCACATCAGCAACCTATCAACTCTTTATGGAAAGGAGAGGAAGTATCTCTTACTAGATTGACTGATATGCTTGGAAAAAAACAGAATTTCAGATACGTAGCAGGTCTGAAACAGAAGCTAAGTACATGCTTGCTTGGAAGTTGAGCTAGTAATTAATCAGATGGTTTGGGAGGTAACACTAGCTGGTGAGCAAAGTTTTGTGTTAGCAAAGGGAGAGAGAGGGGGTGTTGACCAGAAGGTTTTAGGAAAACATTTGAAAGAGGCTAGTGAAGTGTTGGAAGGGGCGTTCTTGCCAGCGGCTGTGGCACACACAGAGGTAGGTGTTTGCCACTCTGGGCTTGTCAGGGACACGAATGAAACAACCGTGGCTTCTCTTTTAATTTGAAAATTTGGTCTTCTCTTCAGTTTGCGAGTGTCTGATATTTACAAAGTATTGCGTGAACAATTACAGAAGCAATTCCGGAATATTCAGGAGTGCTTTTGTTTAGAGACAGATTGTATGTGGCCTGCTCTGGGCTCACGGAAGCCAGCAGAATTTTCTTTCTGACTTCAGAGATTCACATCAGGTTACCTAGATACAGGGTAATGAGGTGCACAAAAGAATAATATAGTTTGATTATGATATATAATTGTCTATCTGTTCATTCCCGATATCTATTTTAGGATTTTTTTGTGTGTTTTTTGTTTGTTTTTTGTTTTTTGGTAAAGAAGTCTGTTGAATGTTGCTGGAACTCTGGGGATAATTCCATGGCCATGCTATCTGTTTTAAAATATTGTGTTTTATCACCTCAAATTAGCATAGAAATACAAAAGACAAATCTTTTTACCATGCTGAATGGCTGCTGGATCTGCTTCCTAGGCTGCCTATGTCTTGGTGCCTTGGAGAAACAGTCTAAGTGCCCATGTTGTTGGCCAGGGGTTAGTTGTCTAAATGGGGAGATGACCGGATACGCAGCTAGGCAATCCAGGAAAAGAGTCAGCAGCTGTGACTTAGCTCACCATGTATTTGCTGAGCAGGTAAACAGGCTTGTTGTCGGAGGCTGCCGTCTTCCTAAGTAGCTTAGAAACTTTAGGAGCCCTGTTCTGCATCAATACACTTGGCAGCCACGTGTGGAGCGGGGAGACCTTGGACAGAAGGACAAGGTGCCAGCAAGCCAGAGCAAATGCTGATGGCAGTAGCTACAGATCTTAAGCTTTGAGATATCAGTAGATTTGTTCAGAAAATTTGGTGTACATTGTATCATCATTCTCTACTTGAAAATGGCTCACTCAAAAGTTTTCTGAACATTTCCAGGTAGAAGAAAGAGTTACAGTAATTCCCTTCTCATTAGAATATATAGGAGAACTTCCAATGGCCAAATGATGCATTTGGAGGAGAAATGAGTATGAACTTGTTATTTATTTTTATTTCTTTGTGCAAACATTTCTCATTATTTCATGTTCACGTGAAATTATTGTTTTATTTTGCTTGTGCTACTACCTGTATGCCTGCTAGATCAATACTTGTATGCTAAAATCGAAGGAAGGGTCCTTTATTTTACGTTATTTTCTTTTGCCCAGTCAGTAGAGCACCTCTGTGATTATGCATGTATAATAAGATAGATTACAAGTGCTTAGTAGTCTTCTTTTTTGTACCTGAGCTATGCATAGCTCAGGGAGCTCACTGGTTGCAACATAAATAGCTCAAGTATTGCTATTCAGTTTCCTATGGTCTTGCCTTGAGCTTTGGTAAATGCCTGACTTAATGGACCGAGATGTCTAAATGTGGCTGTAGGTATGGAAACTGGTTTTACGTTAAACAATACTGTTGGATCTGTGTGCGTTCCCAGTGTTTTGCATAAATTCAAAAACTGGTGAACTCTGAGGCATTATGAAATTTTTTGTTACAAACAATTTCTGAAAGGTTGTGGGCTTTCATATGGATTTTTTGAAAGTTAAAAAGATTCAGCAATAAATATTTTCTGAAGAGCAACATATAACTTTTATCTATGATGGTGATTCAAGTAAATGTGACTTCATGTTAGCAGAGCTAGTCTTTTCAAATATTTTTATCTAATATATGTAAAGAATGGAGATAACATAGGAAAATGTTATATACTATAATACTGAAGCTGTAACGACTGATCAGCAATAAGGGATTTGGAAACAGATGTGCACAATCTATTTATCTTTAAAGTTGAAATTTCAGGGAGTTATAATGGAGACAATTAAGCAAGTGGTCTTCTAACATTAATAGTAAAATGTATTTAGTAGGTAAGACTCAAATATATCTTCTGATCAGCTGACTGAATGAAAAGTCATTAAACTATTCAAGATATTCTGTCTTTGGACCCCGAAGAAAAATCTGTTAAGTGTGTTCAGCACATCTCAGTGAAAACCATTCACATATTTAAAATCTGGCTATGAGTGTTCACATACTATAACTTACTGCATAATTCTATTTGTCCCATAAATAGAATGAATATTTTAAAGTGGTACATATGTAGATTTGGAAGAAGAACTGAGCTGTCACTAACAGAAAATTTATTCTGGCAACTGTGATAAAGTATCACATTTAAAAGGATTTTGGTGGGGGGGGAGGTTGTTTTGTTGCTTTTTGAGTTTGAAATTGTGTGACTATGAGAACCACTGAAGCATATTGCACTGATTAAATGTAGTACTTGGGAGTCTCAAATGTCACAAAACATATGGAATACCAGGAACATTCATCACTGTTTGAAAGGACTGTCTAAAGCCTTGATAGCCTGGTCTAATGATTGTGCCAATAAAATAGTCAGTGAATGAAATGAAGATTTGGTAGCTTGAAAACATGTGAAACAAAGTTGGAACCAAATGCTTGGATTGCTATGGAATTACAGCTTCTTCTTACTCCTCCTCGTCTTTTAAAGGAAGAACGAAGACTGTGGTCAGGAAAAGCCATGCAGACACTATTAGCCTTATTCTAGCAATAAGCAAGCATTGAGTCTGCATATATGTTTTGATTTTTAAAATATAAACTTTGAGTGCAGCTGGGTATTGTCATACATTTTATTTCAGTCAGGACAGACTTGCACAAGTGAATATTACTATTGTTAATCAGGTGCATTATTTTCCCATTAAGTGTAACACTGTTCAGTCTCATTTTGGTGGGGAAGGGAAAGACTCTGCTGAGACAACATAATTTAAAATATTTAGTTAGTTAGTTTAAAAGGTCTGTAGAATAGTGTTAAAGGAAGAGGGAGGAGACAGTTTCTTGGAAACAATCCATAAATATAAACAGCTTGTTCGTTCAGTCTCAGGACCGCATCTTTAATATATTAGAGGGAAAATGGGAAATGGATGGGTGTTACTCATCAAATGTTTGAAATCCTTACAGGAGATGCAGAGGCAGTTTCTGAAAAATGTCCTGATTCTTTTTTTCTTCCACTATCTTTTCTTGCATTTCCATTGAATCTTTACCTGATGCAAGTGCAAAACGTTACCATTCTATGAAGCAGAGTTAGACTTTTTGTTTCATATAAAAAAAAAAACCTTGAAAAAAAAATGGTGACTGCTACAAGACAGTTTATAAAGAATTCTTAAAATAATGTAGCTAACTGCAAAGTGTTATCATGTTTGTCATATGCATCAATTTTATGTACTGAAAGTTGCTGGTTTTAAGTTTTTATTTGATGTGTAGTACAACTCCTCTGAGAGAATATCACAAAGCTCTTCAGTAGAAATATGGGTCTTTAATATTTTTCTCTTTGGAAACAGGCAAGAGTATATACTCATGTGTGTTTGTATACATATGTGTACAAAAACTCAGTCCATGTAACTAATATCCATGTTACAACATTCATAATTCAGGAAAGAATATTATTTGATCTTATTGTCTGTGAATCTTTTAGACCTTAAATATATATTTAAGGTTGAGTCCAAGGTTACAAAAAAATTTAAGGCAGTATATTAACTTTCTATTAATGTGTTTATATTTTAACTGTTTAGTTGAAAAACTTTCCAAATCTTTTATGTAAATAGAAAAAAAAAAAAGATGTGAAAATGTTCTCTACGTAACTCTGAAATAACTAAATTATAAGACAATGTGGCAGTACCAAATCCTTTGCAAGAAAAGAAAGGTCTGTCAATGGTTGTGAATTGTTGACAATTTTTATATCCATTAGTGCTAGTTTGTTTGGGATGTTCAGTAGTAGGTAGGTTTTGCTTTGATTCCATCAGACAATACTAACTTGTCTTTTTGTGGTATAGTTTCTATTTTGATGGGAAAAAAAAAGAATGACACACAAATGAATTCAATGGATAAATGAAGCAACTTCTCTCTACGGGTTTTTGAGAAAATAAACTCTTCAGACTGCATAAGTAGTATTAGCTTTAGTCTGCATACACAAGCAAGTATGCATTTTGATTACCAATGGCCAGGAAGCATACAAATATTGCATATCAGCTCCATAGCAAATGTAAATAAGTAGTCAGACTTCCTATAGCTGTAGATAGTATATACCTATATGGTAATGCTATTTAGCATTTCATTCAGATACTTAGAAATTAAGCACCTTTATAAGTTAAAACTATATGTTATGATCAAGAATAAGACTCAAATAGTAGATTACTGTCTTCCTGTATTGTAGAGTTGACTTTTTTAATTCAGATATGAATTGGTTTTCATTTAAATTTCAGTTTAGAGATGCTTCATAAAAATAGGTAAGTGCAGTTTGGACTAAAATTTCTGAATCCAATTTATTCATTGATTAAGCACCCTAATGTGTGTTTCTGCAAATAATTTTGTGCACAAAATTTAGATTCCCTTATGGGAATACAAGATCCTTTAATTTTCCCACAAGGGAATCTAAATTTCTGCCCTCTCCTTGCTCAGAGAAATATCTCTTTAAATTCTTTTGTATCTGGAATTGGCTAATGTTTCTTTGAGCTGTCGAGGAATAGACAGTCTGAGGACAGTGTTTTACATAATCATTAAACAATTAAGAAAAAAAAATGCACCAATTATATGCCTATATTATGTATGTAGGACATATTGTTTGAGGATCTAGGCATACTTTTCAAATATTTATAGATTCAAAATACTATTCTGGTTTATGTGACATAAATTATTGCTATTTATGCTTGAAAAAAATGAGGCGCCATGTGATCTGGGGATTATTTTGAGCCTAATCATCAAATCTTGTTTACACATGGAAGCTGTTGCAAAATAAGCTAGGATATGAAATTAAACCATGGTAAGTGTTCTGTGCTGTCTTCACTTAAATTCTAAAGTGGACTAAATTACCCAGACAAAGAAATTTTAGGACTAATGGAATAAGAGTGTCTGTAGGAGAAGCTATTATAGGTTGTTTTCCCTGGGTAGATAAGCCCTGAGTCAGTAGAGGAGCTGGGTTGAATCTGGGTCATCTGACTCCTGCTTGTACAGTTAGTTGTCCAGGTTCTTTCTCTCTGTTAAAAGCTTGTTGTGGAATTACATTGTGATGTTTTATACATTTGCATTGTGATGTTAAAGATTATTATGGGATATCTGTAGTTATGATTTTATAGTATCCCACTGAGACATCTACTCAGCTAGGTTGCTGTTTTTGAAAAAGAAATTACTGACCTTCTGTTGGTTTGTGGTTGTAGTAATGCATGTGCTACATTTTCATTATTTGACATATGCAAAGAACATTCTCCTTTTCCTAATGTTTTATTATAATTTGAAATAAAAAAATGAAGTTATTTGCACTTTTTCTTTTTGAAAATAAGGTAACAATTATGTATTGTGGCAGTTCAGGACTAAATAGATTATGCAGATTTTAGGAGAAAAAATATACTTGCAAAATCTGTAGATAGTGTAGAAGATTTTTCTACAGATTTTGGACATGACAACTGTAAAATTTCATGGTTGACAATTATTAAATAATAAGTTCAAGGTACAGGAAAAGGTTTCAGTAGCTAAATCCAGTAGCCTGAGTTAAGACTTCTCGATTACATATAGTTCCTAGGGAAAAGTAGATGCCTCACAGTGGGGTCTAAAACAACCAGGACAAACACTTGGGGATGGTCTAGAACTAGCCCATATGAAACAATAAGCACAATTGGTATTTTTGAAATCCTTCCTCTCCCTGGAGATCAAGCTCCATGTTCAGGATGTCACACAGACACCTTCCTCTGTGAGCTGTCTGCAACTTGATAGGTACCACAGCACTTTTTTTGAAAGCTTGACCAGCTCTTATTCTTGCTTTTAAAGGACTGCAAGCAGAGGAAGGGATATGTGTTTATGTAAGTGTGAGAGAGGGGGTGATATATTTTCTATAACTTAGAGATGACAGAGGTAAAACTCTAGGTGTCCATAGATCTTTAAGGTGAAAAATGACATTTACTGAGACATATAAGAGCCTTTTGGCATGTACATTTGGACTTTGGGGTCCAAATACTGCTGAAGTCCTGGCTAAAATATACCTAGTTCAAATGCATTCTTATCTTAAACTTTCTTTTAATTATATAAAACATATCTAAACTTTGCTCAATGACTAGGTCGTTCTAACAAATGTATATAAAGCCTTTCCTTGGTCACTCAGAATTATTGGATTTAGGCATACTTATGTAGGTTCTGGGCTTTTGGTACTAATTCTTGTCTTTGTTCCAAGTTTTTATCAGAAGGGCAAGATATTACAAATAAATGGAAAAAATCTACCTATTGTTCCTCAAGCTCCCTGCTGAGGAATTGTAGGAGATTTCTATGAAGAAGTTTTCGCTTTTACCAGTGACAAAAGCTTTGTTCTTCCAAGTTGTTTACAACCAATCTGGTAAACTTTATGGAGTCTATTAACTTTCAGAGAAAAACAATAATTTTAAAATCACAATTAGCAGCATGTGAGAAAAACTCATTCTTCGTAATGGATTTTTTCTATATACTTGTACAATTCTGCTATCAAACAGCAGTAGTATCTGGGAGTTAGTAAGGTAGATATAACATTTACTACTTTAATATTTCTCTGCAGTCTAGGCAATTTTACATGTTTATCCATCTACAGGATTTGTTATAGGTTGCCTTTCTATAGTAGCTTGAGATTATAAGCAGTATTATCTTTTGAAGAACTAGTTGTGATGCTGATTTATGTATTAAACAAATCTGGTTTAAGATTAAGATTCAATTAAGCAATTTAATTATTGTGCTATGAGAGATATCTAGTTATTTTTGAAGAATTGTGTGTGTTTCATACTGCCCTTATGATCTGAGCAGGTTTTGCAGAATTCCTGCTATGTTTATCTATTAGTTAAGAAAAGCTGTATGTGAAAATACGTGTTTAGTTAATGTATTGCAAAGAAACTAATTTCTGATTATTGAGAGGCAATGTTGAGCACTATAAAACCAAAAATGGTCTTAGAATTGTAGAACTGTTAGTTTAGAAGAAAACTCCAGAGGTCATCTAGTTCAGCTACTTGTATAAAGCAGGTCCAGTTAGATCTGGTTGCTCATGGCCTTGTCCGGTCAAAATTTAAATGTCTCCAAGGATGGAGATCCCACTGTCTCTCTGGGCCCCTGTTCCAGTGTTTGACCACTCTCGGGATAACTTTTTTCCCCTTGTGTCTGATTGAAATTTCCCATGTTCGTTTCCTCTTGTCCCATTGTTATGCACTTCCAAAAAGAGCCTGGCTCTGTCTTCTCCATATCCTCCTATTGGGTAGTTGTAGACAGCAAAAAGATCTCCTGAAGCTTCTCCTCCCCAGGCTGAACAGACATAAATCTCCCAGCTTCTCCTCATATGTCCTTGTGCTCCAGCCTCCTGATCAGCTTGATGGCCTCTACTGGGCTTGGTCCAGTACATCCATGTCTTCCTTGTTCTGGGCAGCCCAAAACCGGACACAGTACTCCAGATGTGATCTTAGAAGTGCTGAATAGAGTGGAATGATCCTTGGACCTGCTGGCTACACTCTTGCTTGTCAGGGTCTGGTTGACCTTTGCTGCGAGGATGCACTGCTGACCCATGTTCAACTTATCCAAATCTTTTTCTGCAGAGCTGCTTTACAGCCCCTTACCTGTACTGTTGTTTGGAGTTATTCCTGGCCAAGTGCAGGACATTTGCCTAGGACTTGCCTATAACTGTTAATAACTATAACTATATAACTGTCACAACTATAACTGTTGTGATATTTTAAAGTAATGTTGATGACAGATTTAAAGCTTGCAGGATATCCACAATATTCTTTATTTAAAAAAATTAGCAGTGGCCTATTGGGATCTTATTTTGAGGACAGGTTGGTAGTAATAGTTGTCTGTTTTTCTTGGCAGTAGTTTTCCGGAGGAAAAAAATGCTCTTAGAGCTTAGGGAAAAAAAACAAAAAAACCTTGGAATCAGATCACTCGCAAACTTTACAAGCATTTGGTCAACAGAGTCTTAAAATACCTATGTTCCCTAATTGCTTGTTAAGTTTTAAAAGAAAAAAAACATTCTATTATCTTGGACTTAGAAAGCTTTTCACTACAGGCTTTCTGAAGGAATATAGTTGAGGTCCATTGTGATCAAAAATCATTATTTTATTTGGCTGTTTATTGACTTATGTGACAGAAGTTTGTTTGAATCTATTAGTAAACTGAAATAATTGAAGACCGACATTGCATATGATTTCGATTAAGCCCTTTTCTTAGTAACTTCGGAAGCCTAGAATTACCTTCCTCAGTACAGGCTTTAATGAACTGTGTTGTGGTTAGCTGCTGCTAGCAATGCAATTGGTTTCCATATAGCAATAGAGATGGTACTTGACACATGCATTTTTGTAATATGGTCATTAGATAGTAAATGATTTTTGTTAGAACTTTTCTGTTTGTTCAGATCAGGAGGTACAGTCCAAAATCTTGGAATTACGAAGCCAAATAATACTGCTTAGCTGGGAACTGTATGAATTGATGTGTATTTCAGCACAGGTTGGTAGAATGATACTACATAGTTGTGTTGCTCATGAGAGTCTCTCATAAGTGGTAATCTAAAGCTAAAAAATAAGGTTGCTTTGTAAGAGCTTTAGACATGAACTCTAAGTTTCCATTTTAAAATACGCTGGTAACGGGCATCAAGAGTTTACATTTTTTATCCTATTACAAAAAAGCTTTCAGTGACCAACCAGTTCACATAATTTTTCTGTTGGTAAATCATGCAACATAGCCTAAGCTACTGTTAGTAACTTCATTTTTAGATGGACCTGCCTTTGTAAAACAGGAAACTGCTACAATTCCAGATGTATCTGACCAAAAAAGTTGGCTGGAAACAAAGAGGCGTGTAGTAAGTGCTTGCCACCTGGCACTGTAAGGAAGACCAGGAGAACATTACGGAAGTTGAGTTCTCCTTGGGAGTTCAGCGTGCATCACATGGTTGGGAACACAAGTTAGTTCTTTATGTGTGTTTGGATTTCCCATTGACTTAGCTATTTGTTGACAGAATTTGCCTGGTTTTAGTCTTTTTCACATTAATGGGCCAAAAATGCTACATCACTGCTGTTTATTGCTGGACTGAACAACATGTGTAAGCTTGGCTCTGATTATTCAGTACTAACATTGAATGATTTATTGGCCCTGCTGAGCCTTGGTTATTAGTAGGTTCCCAAGGCTCAGCAGTTCTGCTGCAGGCACACAGCCTATGCATGAAGGCAGAGGCCAAAAATTGTTTTGTGTCACTAACTGATTTTTGTTATCTAAATAGTTTTATGTAATGCCTTATGAAGCATGTGCCCTTATTGTTTTCACAATTTTGTAACCTTGTAAAGTATTTATACTTGAAAGTATTGATTTTTTTTTCTTCTACTCACATGGATTTCTGAGTAAACTTTTCATCTATTCTTGAATTGTTTGAAAATAATTTTCCTTCCTTTGCTAATGAAAGAAAGTGTGTTTGTGTATATGTGTGTGTGTATGCCTGCATGTTTGTGCACTAGAAAGGAGGGTCAAAAAGGCTGTTGTCTATTGCAAACTGGAATTGGATACTGCTTTGATGGATTTAGAAAATGTTACAGGCAGTTAACAGTCACTCCTGGGGATTCTCAGTAAACACTTACAATATTTAAGACTTAACTTCTCTCTAAAATCAATGTTTCCTTCATAAACTTGCTATCTTGATTTAAAAATCATATAGTGAAGGCAAAGCACAGGTAATTTTTGCTCCCCTGTGGCTAGTTGAGGTCAACCCAACTACTCACATGCCCCATAACTTCCAATTTTTGTGTGTTAGTGGGTTAGTCTGCTGATCCCTCGTAGACCTTCACACTGAGATAGTTATTTCAGTATGAAAAGACAACTGTATCTTTCACTGGAGGCCTAACTAGAATCAGTATTTCTTTCCTGGTATTCTGTTTATGCCAGGAATGCTGGCATAAACAGCACTGGCAACGTGATAAAAAAACCAAAACACTGTTTCTGGATGAGAGGACTAGCTTTTTTTTTTTTTTTTTTTTTTTTGCTACTCTGCCTTGCAGAACAATGGAACTTTAAAGCAAGCAAATTGTTGAATGCTTTAAATGTTAGCCTACGTTTGAGACTTTTGTTTTACTCTACAGGACTGGCTACGTTCTGAAAATGCATTGAAAAAAAACAAAAAATATCTATTCCTCGTGAGGTGAGGAGACATCTGCTGCTTGCTTGGAAAGGCCAAATTTGGAGAATCTGTGCAAATCAAAGTTTCAAAAGAAGGGAGAAATCTCCTTTCTCCAGTTTCATTCACCATGGTGAGGCTTGGAACTGGATGGTGAACCAAGCCCATTTCAATGCTGTTCTCATTAGATGAAAGAAATTTACCCATCTCTCTCTTCCTTTGGAGGAGAGAGGTGAGGGAAAAAGAAAAATAATATAGAGGTAATACAGAGGTTGAAAAAATCGATTTCACATTAATTTTAGACAGTTGCAAACACATATGGACCTTCAGTAGATAAGTTTAAAACAATAATAATTATTTTTGGATACATATATAAAACCCTTTTTTGTAATGTATACAATTAAAAATAAGATAATACAATCAGAAAATTTTATCAGATTCATAGATTTTCCATCTTTTCTGTATTTTTAAAAAAGACATTATTCCTGTCGATGCTTTCTTTGTATTTCAAATGATTAGACTTTAACTCTTTCATAACTTTAGTCATATTGAATTGGAGAATGGATTGTCAAGACTTCGATCGCATCTTGCTGCCACTTGGTTCTTCCAAGCAGAAAGGTGCTGAATTTACAAGACCCAGCTTTTCTGAATTCTCCAGTGACCCGAATTCTTGTTCATTTTTATATTTTGCCTAGTCAGATCAATCTAACTGACTGGAAGACTACAGTGATAATTCAGTTGTCATGCATGTTTCTAGGCTGTAAAGAAGCCAAGGAAGGTTTTACTGTTTCTTATCATTTAGGGATAGAGTGTGGAGGGGTGAGAAAAATGTCACCTTTGTTCTACTTAGTATTTTGAAAGAATTAATGTATTTTTTTCTGTATTTCAGGTAGTTAAAATTAGATGGGTTATCTGTTGATTTTAGCACTTTGACAATGTCTTCTGATTATGAAAATTAGAACTGTTTCTCTCAGGATATTATTCTCTGCAGTCCTGTAAAAATTACAGTCTGCTGTAGTAGAAATATATTTATGAGGAAACTAGGAAAAATTTAATACAAGAGGTCCATGGTAATAGATAAAATTAGGGAACTGCATAATGTATGTGATAAATAGCAGGTTTCTGCTATAAAAATGCTCATGTAAAATTCACATATTCTTCTCAAAGCAACAATATTTTTATTCCTAGTGCTGTAACTAGACATGTCTTTCACTGGAATGAACTGTTAGATATTTTGAAATACGGTTTTCTCAGACCACAGTCATTTTCTGATTACAGGTTATTTTTCTCCCTCCTATCAGTAGCGTTCTGAAGTAGCAGTCTGCTGAAGTCTCTGTTGTACCCTCATAAAGAAGTGAAGCCAAGCACCAGCCTCTTGTCCCCTTTCTATCCCCGAAGCATACCTATTATTCCTAACTCCATGAAAAATATATTCTTTTCTGCTGTGCCCATGTGAAGCTAATGGAATTGCCTTCATCTAAAAGGAGAGCCAGGGACATAAAAATCAAGCTGGTTGAATGCTGCACTATCTATCTTCAAGCCATGGCAGTCAGTGATATTCCTGAGAAGTGTCCTTCCCTCTCTTGCAAGCCCTGCCGTTGCCTTTATCCTTGGCGACTGAGATAGATGTGTTGATATTAGCCCACAACCTGCAACATGGATTTACTCTTGGTTTCACAAGTGGTAACTTGTAAGATGTTTTCTGCATCAGAAACGATGGAGCATGCTGTGCTTAATATAATTTCCTGTCATTTCCTGGTATCCTCATTTCCCGAATATATTCACCTTTGTAGATCTGTGATTGTCTGTTTTTCATGCATAGCAGCTTCTATGGCCTTTGAGTCAAGGAGAAATCTGCTGCAGAAGTATCTTGTGTGTTTTGGGGGTATTTTTTCTGTGTATTTTTTCTTCCAAAACACAGCACTCCTGGTGTGGGGAATATTTGAATAATAACTTGAGTACTTTAATAACAAACTGAATGTGATCCTGAATACTGTCCAGGCACAATATTAATGGTTTCAGTCTGTGCATTTTTTATATTTTATTGCTCATTGAATCCTCTTCTCTAGAATAGGGTTATCCATGCTAAAATAAATAACATGCTGCAAGTTGCTTTTATTGAAGCCTGTTTTAATTGTAATGAACTGCAATATAATTAGAAAGTGTTTATTGTATTATGGCAACAAAGTACCAATCATGAACTAAAGTCTGACATTGGAGCAGGCAGTTTGTGATTATTACTGTATGTCAAGATCTTCATTAATATGCACATTAACTGAACATAATTGACTATAAGGCAGCTGGACAGTGGTAAAATATTTAGTAATGAACCTCTTGCTGCAGTATTTTCTGCCTCAAGGAGAACAATAAAAGTGTCCATATTTTCTTTTAATACCCTTTAGTAAATGCTGGCATATTAGCAAGCAAAATGATATGATCACATGAGGACCTTGTAGTTTCTGCTTCTCCAGATCACTAAGGCTATTAATTCCAAGGCTGAAGATTTATGAAGGAAAGAGAGCAAAGTGTTTGTTGGAGCTGTGATCTCTGGTGCCTGACCATATCATTTATAATCAAAATTAAAAGAACAAACAAATACAATAAGGCAGCTGGTTTTATTCCATTAAAAGTTGGGCTCCAAAAGCAGTTTTCAATTCATTTTAAGGTAATAATGTGTACTTTTAGGAAATAACTACCCATTTGAACAGAGGCTTTATTTGGTCAGCATCTTTTTTGAAACTGATATAGAATCAGGGAAAGTATATCTTATAGTATAGTTTTGTTTTTCATTACTTTTATAAGTATTAGAAAACTAACTGATCACACACTAATATTTCAGAGATTTTTGATGGTGTCTTACCATCGAATTGTTTACACTTTGTCATACCAAATGTATGAATCTACATTTCAGTGATGGGTAACTTAAAAAATATATATACATATTAATAATAATTCATCCAGTTTATCCTGTATTTATTAGTTGTTTCAGAATTATCAAAGGAATAATGTATTTTTGAAATCTGATTTTATATGAGCTTTTCATTGCATCCTATCATACAGATCATATTGGTGGAACATAATGGATTAGACGCAACAAATTTATAATTAGTGGTTTTTTGCATTTTATAAGAGTTAAACCTCTCATCAGCAAAGGATTGAAGATCTCAATTTTCTTCAGAAATCATAATTATGTAACTGCACATAAAAAGTCTGTTGCAACAAATGAGAAACAATGTAATAGTATTGTGTTTATTATCACCAATTTCCACCGTAATCTCCCTTATGTACTTTCATTATAAAGTGTTATCAGCATAATATACTAGAGCATCGGAATGGTCATATTCTCTTAAAGTATTTGGTGTTATTGCCCCTCAAGTTCTCATTACACAGAGCTATTGAGGTCTTTGCTTCACACAGGTCTGTAATATTCCAGTGTTAAATACAGAACAAATGAACTTTACCAGAGTGCTTTCAGAATAGATAATCCAGTTCTGTACTGTGAGTTTTGAATGGCTTTTGTTGGATTTTGCTATATTTTAAAACTTGATAGGAATTTATTCTTTTATATTCAGCAAACTGTCATCAGCAATTTTTTTTTATTATTCTTTGAGCTATGTTCTAAGGCTTCAGGAAAGACGTGTTCCTTCCTTTAATTTAGATTTTTGAGAACAGATATATAGAGTAATCTCCTGGAAAAGATTTGGTGTGGTATTCCATGCAGATTGATGTAAATAGTTCTCTTTACTAAAATTAAAATGAAAACGAACAAAAAGGTGTTGGTTTTCCTCCTGCTTTTGTAATTCCTTCAGCTGAGAAGCTTCAGCTCAGATGCACCATCTGCAGGTTTTGTCTAGATTTTTATAAGTTAGATTTTGATTTAAGCCTTATTCAAGTCTTTATTTTTTCTTAGACATGGTTTATTTTCACAGAAGGGTCAGATGTTTGGCCCCAGGTCGCTGAGTGCGTCAGTGGCATCTGAACCCAAGACCCTGCTGCTGTTTCATGTGCTGATAGTCAGCATAAACAGACTTTCTCACTTTGTATTACTGCACTGAGAGAGGACCGTCACGCTCAGCTGGCCCCTCTTTCGGATTTGTTTTGCTGTCGTGTGGCTACGTGTTGCTACTACTGTTATGCCATGAATGCAAGTAGTAAGATTTCGAAGAATTTGAGGTCACTGTCTTAACCTATGAAGTAAATGTGTATATAATGGATTAAAAGAGGTCACACACACACACACACACACACACACACACATATCTATCTATCTTAGATTCTATACAGTCATACACAAAATCTTTCTTTCTTAAAATACAATGTCCTGGCATTTAGACATTGAATTCTTAGCAAATTTTCTCTCCATAACAGATTCTTAGTTTTTAATGTGGTAACTTTTTATCCTGACTGCATCTTACTGTTATAGTTTTCTCTGGCTTGTATATAAACCATCCTCAGTTGGCAGTTACCTAAGAGAACTAGAGAACTTTGCAGGAACAGAAAAAACCTCTGTTTCTTTCAGTTGTTACAGTGCGAGTCCTGACTATTTGCATGAAGTCAAGCGAGCTCACTGGTGTTAATGAAAGGCTTATGAAGCCTATCATGTCTCCTGTCCTCCAGGAAGCTTTGGAAGGATTGAGCATGGAGAGCTCCTCTTTCTTTGTCCCCTTCATCTTGTCCCTGCGCAGACCTGATCTGATGCAAGTTCCACCACTCCTAGAGCACAAGGACCCTTCACAGGACACACAGATTGCACTAACTTCTCTGCTACGATTATTTGAGCCATGCTTTATCCTTCCAAACCAGCAATGAAAGCTGAGTCATGGAAATCAAAAGAAAAAGTTGTAGCATTTGAGAAACTAGAAGATAGCAGCTGTTACCCTCACACTTCCTTTTCCATAGCTCCCAGGCCCATAGCTCCTTAAAATAGGTTATTTCCATGTGTTCTTGTGAGAGTAGTATCCTTCAAAACACTGTATGACATTGCCTTGTTGTATGAAAACCTAGATATTAGTGTTTGTTTTAAAAATACATCTTTGTATTTAGTGCCTGTCTAATTTCTGCTCATTTTGTTTGGATAACAAAAGGAGAAAAGAGGGCCTGATTATCTGTAATGTGGAGAAAGAAGTGGACTTTTCATCCGTTATCTCCTCCTCATCCCATGGATAGCTATCCTGACTTAGTGCTTAAAAAGATCAGCCTTTCCTTGAGATAGATATATACCTGTGAATGAATTGAAAAATGAAGCACAGACAAGACACCCTTCCCAGAAAACAATCGGACTTGCCAAAAATGACTTCTGCCATGATCTTAATGTTCTTGCAATGTTGTGTCTGTCAGTTGGTGGGTGTTTATAGGGTTTGGTCACTACTAATTCATTTTTCTCATAATATTTTTACTGCACAATAGTATGGTAATCTCTTTAAACAGTTGACCCTGAATGATCTAATTTTTAAACTGATGAGCATTTATTGCTCTTACTGAAGAAAATCTGATTAAAAAAGGTCTGTTCTGCAGCTGGGGGGGGAGGATATTTGTGTTTGTGTATATCTGTCTGTCTCTTGTACAAGCTCCCTTGTGTGTTTTGATTGAGATTCAAGATTGTTCTTGAATTTGTTTTCTTTTTTCTCTCTGAGAAATAACGAATAGTGATGCTTTTGTTCTGGAAAGAATAACATCATTTCTAGAAGAACAAATCAAGGGGTGGGTGGAAAAGGACAAATTTTCAAGTTGTCAGTTGATAACTATTGCAGACCTTTTTTGGCAGTCTGTGTTTGCATCCCCAAATAAATCCAAAAATAGGAAAATGAAGAATTTGAGGTCAATAAATGCAACTTAAATGTCTTGTTGTTGTTGTTGTTGTTGTTATATCACTTGTGGAACACGTAAGAATCTGTGAAAGTAGTCTATCAGTATGTTTCTATCTGTGTTTGTGTTACGTTTACCTTTTTTAATAATGTGTTTCTTATGAACACATATTTGCATAGTTTTACATTAGCAGTATTTTGAGACATGCTTTATACAGCAAAACCTGTTCTGTTAATAGATGATTTAATAAGACATTCTTATGTGTGTGAGGTAATATTTAGTGCTACTAAATTTATAGGTAAAGATTGTTTTAAAAGTTCATTTATCTAAAGCAATAAGGCAGTAACTCTTGGGGAAAAAAACAACAACTTTTTGTTAGTTGTGGCATAATTTATTGAAACGCTCTTGCATTTTTCTGTCAAGTTGGCTCGTATGTTGTGAATCTTCCTGATGTGCATTATTTACAAAGAGGAGAACAGCTGTTTCCAAAATAAAAAAATATGGAAAACACATAAGCATTATATATGTGTTAAGACATTATAGGATTATAGGGAGAATTCTGTTATCAGCCTGTGTTTCTGTGTACATTTTAAGTACTATTGCCACCATGATGATTACTTTTGCATGGTTTCATGCACTGCACTGAAAGTATCTAATGGTTGTTTATTAAAAACATAAAACTTTTAGCCTGGACACATTTTTCATCAGCTTACCATACTCAATAGCCAACTACTAAATATAGTCAGTTTATATTATAAGTAAATCAACAAATCAGAATCAATAAAACAGAATTCTGCCTAGCTTACTCTTCTAAGCAACTGTTGTTCAAGGAAAAGAAATCCTTTTTTCTTTTTTTTCTTTTCTCCCATGGAAAATTAATTTAATCCATGCCTGAATTTTGTTTTTGTTCTGCCAAAGCTAGATTTGTAAGAGGAAACTATATATATATTTTTTTCTTTCTTTTCTTTTCTTTTCTTTTCTTAGAGAGTATCTGTGAATGAGTTCAGTGAACAATCAACAGTTATTGCTAGACCCAGCTTTCATATTGCTTAATTTCTTTTTCACCCTTTTCCCTATGAAGATGAACACAGCTGCTGTGTATACAATATAAAAAATCTAGGTCAAACAGTCAGATTAATGATATAATCATGAACGTAATCGTGAAATTAAAGTAACATTTTATTTTCTTTGTTTATGTGGAGACTATATATATCATCATCTACAGGAAGGCAAAGCTCTTTTATGGTATAATTTATTATTCAGGACATACTGTAATGGTGAATCACTTCTGTGATGTGATAATAAAAATATGGAGCCTGCATAATCCCTATTCAGATTATAAACAGAGGTGTTCATCTAGATAGTGTGTGTCTGAGCATTTTTATCTTAGTTCATCCTCACTTTGCATTTGAAAGAAAGCAAATTAATCTTTGACTGGTGTTGTTCTTAAAAAATATTTTAAGTGGAAAAAAAATTCTTCACATAGATTTTTTTTTACCCTTTGGCTGTGCTCATTTTAATTGACATCAAATTTTAATTCAATAGCAAAGCACTCAACTGGTGAATTTTACAAAAAGGTGCACAAAATCCAGATTTTCAGTACGAACAAGGTTTTGGTATAGAATATTGTGCATGCAGCAAACGTGTGTGTGTGTAGGCTGTTTCATTAGTATGGCTTCCAGCATTTAAATATGAGGGTCAGAAGTAAATCTTTTGTATACATGTGCAGTGTTATTGAGGTGTTTGGAGTTGCACATGCTTCAGCACTCATTTGGTCTGGTGTTAATCTCAAGGAAGAGAAAGTGTTAGTCTCTCTAGTTTTCTTAAAACAAGCGTTTTCTTTTCTTGAGGCTTTACTTGTGTTATTTAGAAGGATAAATGTAATCTCATAGGAATTTCAGAGCTGTGCATAATCCCTTGTCCTGCTCTTCCTTTTGCTTGTTTGCCCACATTTGAAGTAGATATTTCTAATACCTAGCTGAGGTGGTATATCAGCTGGATAAAGTGGCAAATAAGCTAGGGTGAGCTCAAATGTTAAGCTTTGTGTTAATTTTTACAAGTATCCTGATTACGTATTTTTTCATGGTTCACAGAATTTGTGTGTTGCCTTACCAGATACAACGAGTGGTCTACTGAGTGCGGTATCAAGCCTAATAGGGTACATTTGGGCTAGTAAACAGGAGAGTCAAGGATCTCACATTTCCTGACGCTGTTTTGAACTGGTCATTGCAGAGGGAAGCCTGAGCGTAGTTTTGGCTGAAGTTTACTTTGGGGACCATGCCAAACAGGCAGCAGAAACAAAGTGGTGCTAGTGGTGGCTATTTCCATCCACACCATCCTGTGTCACTAAGCGCGCGGGCTCTGCAGTCTGAAAAACAGACCTTCAGACCGCTCCTAGGAGATCCAGAATTTTTTTTTTCATGTGGCACTAGAAAAAACATCACATTAATTCAGATGTTTTGAACTGCCTGTCCCTCCCCACTCACAGCAGAAACACAAATTATGCCTTAGGGTTACAGGGGTAGCATATGAGTCCAGAGGAGACTCAGGGCCAAGTACTAGGTGGTGTGACCTCAGCGAGTTTGCTCTGGAAAGAGCTGGTCCAAACCGTAAGTATGGATAGGAAGCTGTCTGTTCCACTTGTCTTTAAGGCCATGGATCATTCCCCTCCCGTTTATTTAACAGTATAGAAATACCTGGTATAGCTACACAACCGTTTTATCTTCTCCTTGTCTTGAAGACAATAAAATCTTAGAAATATTTAAATTTTATAATGGATAGTTTGCACCCATGACCCCAAATCTTTAAAGATTTGGCTAAGGGTATCTCTGGCATCATGGTTTTCCTTTTTAATAAATCTCAGAGCACCAGAGGAATGCCAGAAAACAGGAGGAGTCTTTATGTTTTACCAGTATTTCAGATGAGAAGTAGCTTCATAATTGATTCATTTGGTGTCACTTTTGGGCAAAATAGTAGTATATATAATAAAAGACTCAACTAATAGAGAATTAAAGAAAAAGAAAGTAGTTAAGGAGGAGTAGCAGACTTTTCTAGGAAGTTACATTTCATCAATGACTTTGATTTTCTTGATGAAGTTACAAGTTTGGTTGATAAATGTAGATTGTAGATTACCAAATGCAAATATTTTAGTCTTTGTAAATGTCTGATTTTATGCCATCCCATACTTGATTGCTGATAATATATAATTTTTAAATTGCATAGTCAACTGATGTAGAACACAGTAAAAATTTTCACGAGAGAAATATGAAACAAAGGATTAAAAAAATCAGTAATAACTTTTTAAATGAAGCCACTTCTTTTGAACTTATCAGTTCAACGTGAACATCAGCAGTGACACAGTTGCAAGAAGGCTAATGTGCCACTGAAGGAGTAAAGAAAAGTAATAAAAATGATAGTGATGTTATTTTGCCTCATTATAAAGCAGTGTCAGGACTAACACTGGATTGTGGCTGTTCTTTTTAATATTGGAAATAAAGAGGGTGAAAAAAAGAACACTGAAAATGAGCTTTTGGTAGAAGAAAATGACATACAGTTTCATATGTGTCAGAATATGTTTAGCTTATCACAAATGTGATTGAGAGGTGGTTTGCTACCTGTCTAAAAAACTTAGTAATAAAAGGCTCTTTAATTTAGCAAAGCAAGTTAGTTGAAGCTGAAGCCAGAAATTCAAATTAAATATGTGCCAAATACTTTCAGTAGGGAGGTGATTAACCACTGGGACAAATTGCCAAGAGAAACAAGTGATTTTTCCATCACATGAGGCTGTCAAGTTAGAACTAAATAACTCTCTGGAAATTATTTGACTCTTGCCAAGAACAAATTATTGGTCTCAGTACATTGTTAACTAGATGAAATTTTAAAGCAGGTGGTGGGGTTAGCTGATCAAATAATTCTTTAGTGTTATAATGTAAATTCAGAAGGAATATTTTGTCTAACTCCCGTTTGTTGAAACATCACTTTGGGAAATTCATTGCAACGTTATACCATTTCAACCTGGTGTACACAGAAGCAGAGCATTATTTTTTTAAGGCATATTCCCATTGATGCTATACCTTATTCAGAAGATGCTCTCTTGTGACTAGTCAGTCACATCTTCTGGTTTCAATGAAAAACTTCATTTGATTTTTTTTTCTTTTTTTAGTTAATTAAATTTGGAGAAGCAGCTGTTTGGGAAGAGGCAATAGCATTGTCAGTAGAACTAACGTCGGGAATTTACTCCAGCACAAAACTGTTAAATACTGTCTTATTGAAGCAGAATCACTAAGTATCATCAGAATTTATTTAATACTGGTATTATGGGTCAAATGAGAAAAAACACCTTTAAACTGAGTGAACAGGCTTTGTTACTATGGTTGGCAAGTAATTTTCTCTCCTCTCCCCTTCTCTCCTCCCCTCCCCCCATCTTACTGCAATATGCAAACACATGATATGGAAATAATTGAGAGAATTAGTATAGAAATCCTGCAATCCCCTTTAAACTCTCCTTTTGTGATTATATGCGTACTTCAGTTGACTGCCATTGGATTTTCTTCCGTACTCTCATATACCTTTTTGTACATGTCATCTACATTTCATGTACATTAAGAATGTCTAACCATTTGATAGATTCACTGAAGGAGAGTCTAAGTTCATGAGAATATTTAAATGGCAGGTGATGGTATTGTATTAGTGATCGTCTGGGAAATTCCAGATTGGTTTTGTTGCTGAGCGTCAGTGTGTGATTCAGTAGATGCCTCATGCTTGCAATCCCTGGACATCCAACGGGAGTGCCCTGTGGAATTTGATCTTCAGCGATGCTTTGGTAGGCATCGTAAAACTGATCTGAGTATCTTTTCTGTTTTACTTCAAGGGTATTAATAACAGAGCTTAAGTTCTCAACCATTTAAGTTAATGTATTGTTTTGAATAAGCTTTATTAATTTTGGAGATGCAAGAGTATCATACCATATTGAAGAGAAACATGAAAGTCATGCAAAGTGAATTGCATTCTAGTCTGCTGGCCTTAGCAGTCACACACCTGTGCTTTCCAGGCTATTAGAAAAATTAATAAACTCACTCCTTGAATTAATGGATGGGTTTGCAGGACACCACTGGACATAAATTTTGAAGCTGAATAATATTTACATTGCTGTTTGTACTGTAAAATTAGTAAAGGTTATTAATTCTATCTGGTCTTTGTATTACCGGTTTTATACCATAATTACATGCACAGACACACACAACCTCTTCAGAAGAGTGCTGAAACGAAGGTACTTAACAGTACGTGAAGGGCTGAAGCAAACGTACAGAAGTTATCCTATCTGTCAATTTTACATTTTTTTTCCTTTGCCTTTTGGTTGCACTGCTCTTCTTGATGGCGTGCTGGGATCACTGCTTTTCCAATGATCATGCAGTACTACTCAAAGTTTAAGGAGTATCTAGCAGACAGTTTTAAAGACAGAATGCCACTGTGGTGAAATCAGGCTCACTGTCTGTCTTGCACCTACGTCTCTGCTGCAGAGGTTTTCAGGGTTCCCAAGGTTCTTTAAATATTGCCATTTTCTTAGCTTTTAAAAGATGGCATTGATGGTGCAATTCTTCTCTTTCCCATGATGGTGACATGCTGGACAGGGTGTGAAATTTTGTCACCAATGCTACGATGCATATATGCATATTAGATACTGTTATGAGTGAAGAGGTGTGTATGGAAATGGAGGAGTGGAACAGAATTTCAAATATATGGCTTAGAGATTCCTTATGAATATTAAAATCTAAAATATGCACCATCAATTTTTTTTTTTAAGTATCTATGGTAGATTTATTTCTAATTGTAACAGGCAGCTTCCCCAAAACCTGTGTGTGTAAGTTCCTTTTCTTCTTGGCTCTTAGGTTGGGTGAGAAGTTGTTTCCAGCCTCCTACTCACTTCTGGAAGATTTTTTGAATAACTATTGATTTTGAGTAACTCGTTATATGAGTTTCCAGATCATTTTTAGGGAATGATCTGGACAGAGTCAAATAAATTAGAGTACTCTTCAGATCTAAGAAAATGCAGGAAAATACATTCTAAACATATCTTTCTATCATTTAATTCGCATTTTAGAAATCTCATCCTATTTGAATCAGAGGCCCTTATACTGCTTCAGTTACAGTGTGGTAAATATTGATCTCAAAAGGATCCACTCTCTGCAGAGGTGCTAAAGGGGCAGAAGGTGTCCCAGATTAAAAATATTCAGTTTTTCACCACCTGATGTGCCCTTGTTCTAGTAAAAGGTGTACTGAAGAACTAATAGAAAATCTGAATTTGCAATTCTGATGTCTTTTTTTGGCATTTACTTCAAGGTAATTGAAAGTAGATCGTACCCAGTAGAAATTAAAGATGAAAAAGAGTTATTAGATTTTCAAGTGCACTTCCAACCGTATATTTTCTACTTTTAGATCTCCCCAGGGAAGATGTTTCCAATTTCTGTGTCATGAAATTATACTGTAAACTTTATTAGAGATGTTTAAAAATGAGTTTTTATAGGATCTCCTGTAAAGCCTCATACTATTATTAATATTTACTTGCATTGCTGTAGGTCTTCACACTTTCTTTGGCCTAGATGATCTACATTTATCTCATTATAATGACCCTTGTACCCAAATCTGTAGTCTATTATAAGAGAAAAGAACAGAAATACAGTAAACAGATGTGTGATTTTTCATATATTATTTTAAGATAGTTACATTTCTTATAGATTACATTTTTATAGATTAATTTCCCATGGTAAATAATAGCATAAATGGCCCAAAGGCTGTTCAGTTAATTTTGATATAGATAGTTCACCAGTCTTTCATGTGGCTATCCCTAGCCAGAAAGTATCCTGCTTTCTTAGTGAGTCATATTTGAAAGATAAATGATGGTGACAAGAAATTTTCAACTAAAATGTCATTCCATAGTGCTGTAAGAAAGCCAGTTTCAGTGACATTTTTAAGATTATCGGTGAGAACACGTCGATATATAGTGACAAGAATTGAACGGAAATGTAATCATGAGTGTGTCTTGGTTTTTTTGTTGTTGTTGTTTAATAACAGAGATTATTATTTATGATACATAGAGGAAAAATGCTGCAAAAATATATAGTAGCAAATAGCTGCTTGATGACAATGAGGCTGGACTCATTCTTTTATTTCTTCTTTTATTACTTGTTTTATTTAGATAATTGGTTATTGATGATAGGTGCTGTAAGCAGTTCCCAGTGGTAGATGGAATCATCATAGAAAATAAGCAAAAGTTTGTTCTAGTGAGCATTCAAGACCTGAGACTGTTGCCTCAGAAATGCCTGGACAGCCTGCATGTAAGACCTGCTCACCAGTGCTTTGTACGTGTTAGGGGAAGTGAATGGTGCATACCACATCATCAGTTCTTCTCAGCCACCTCATTAAGACTGAACAGAGCATAAAGTAGTGGTAATACAGACTGAGTCATTGTCTATACCATTTCTTCCACTGCTTCTCAGAATGTTGTACTCATACTAACTGCTTATTCTGCCTCAGAGGAAATCATATTTGGAGGAATCACACCATTTGGGCTATTTTGGATTTTGGACAGTACAAACGCCAAGAATATCTACTGAGAAAATATGCAAATAAGTATGATGGAACTGAGTAATTAATGAAATTCTGCTTCAGTTCCTGGATCTCACGAGAAGCCTTTAGGTAAGCAATCTCTCCCAGAATATGCTATTATGGGAAAATCTTCCCTAACTCACTGGTCAAATAGATGGGCATCCTGCTTCCCACAAGTTCTAATATAAACTGATCACTGTGGTGATAGAGGAGTAACCACTTCCCTATCATTGGTACCATTCTGTAATATCTGATCTCCTAGAGATCCTAGCCTTGTGCTCATTCCTGATACAGCTCTGTGAGAGTGTCATTAGGCTCTTTCCATTAGACTCATTCCAACTCAAGTGGAAACACTTTCAAGTAGTTGGCACCTCAGCACTTTCACTGAGAACTGTGGTACTGCGTGTAGTAAACCGCATTTGTCATTTTATACCTCAGCTGTGGTAGATTGTGATGTGCCTTCCCCTATGCTGCTGGTTCCTTTTAAATCTAAAAACCTAGATTAAGGATTATCTCCATACCTTGCTTCGAAGTATTTCAGATGCCAGGAACCCTAGAGATAAGTCAGTGACCTAGTCGTGGATGTTCTCATGTGCTGCAATTTCCAGTATATAGCCAGGTTTTGAAAGAAGATGGAGGAGCTTGACCTCTTTTTTTTTCTTTAGTTCCAACCTCCTTATACCTTATCTGACATGGGAGTCATATACTCTGGGGTTGTACAGGCTTGATATTGTACAGGCTTGATATCCCATGAGCCTTCTTTCTGATTAGTTTCATAATGCTCGATTGATCTGTATTGTCAACTTAAATGATTTTTTTTTGTTTTTGCTGCTCTTGGCCATTGGGCTTGTCTGATACAATAGTGGTCTCTTATCTGTTTATATAGTGTGTGCTTGTGTAGCTCCTAATGGTTGATTTGCCTAATTGTCCTTTCCTGACAGGGTAATGAAGAAGTCTGCAAGGTCTCTCCATCTGTGGCAGGTAGTGGGTATAGACATCAGTCTGCAGTTCCACTTATCTCTTTGAGGTTAATAGTGATGAATTCCTCTTTCCTTGGATAGGTATCTCACTTCAGTGATCTCAAAGATCAGAGCTGGTCGTCGACCTTGACAATCAGTATATTTATCATTGTCTTAGAGCTCACAGTAGTGAGATGTGTCAGGCTTTCTGTGCACATATAGGACATCATGTACCAATAATGCACACCAAATACATGTTCTACAACTCATTCTAGAGGAAAGAACATAATGTGAGATCTCTTCTGGTTATGTAGCCCAATACAAATCACTAGCTGATTTGAGGAATGCTGCAGCAGTCTGCAATTACCTTTGTCAGGGGTTTACCCTAGAACTCGATTGTAAACTGTGTGAGCCATTTCAAACAGGAACATAAATGGAAGGTGAAGAAGGAAGAGGAGTTACCTGAAGGCAGTGTCTTTGACTTGAATGTCAAAAGAAAATGTCAGAGCCAGACCAGCTTTAGGGGTCCTGAAAGCCATACTTCTGAATCCTCTGTCAGAAAGACTGACGGTACTTCCTTCAGTATGTTAACATAATCCATACCTTAACCTGATTCATAGATTAATGGTGGGCCAGCCCTTTGAGCCTTCAGCCAACTTTTCCCCTATCATCTCTCCTTAAAGATACCCTTCTTCAACCAAGGGAGGAAGAGAGATTTGGATCCTTTTGGCTGATTCTTTATATACGAATACAGTGTGTATACATATTTACACCCTCCTCCCCCATGTTTTTCTGTGATATGTCATTCTCAGAAAACATCCTTTCTTTTCTAACTGAGGCATTGCTATTTTATTTAAGCCAAGGCTGCTTATCTTTGCCCCAGTGTATTTGCTAGTTCTTTTTACAGTTTTAGCAGGCAAGCTGTCTCTTTTTTACATTGCCAGGATGAGGCCTTTCAGGAAGAATCCTTGTTTGTCCATATGACAACAAAGTAAGCTAGAAATCAGCTGTTTCAACAGATTGTCTAACTGGATAGCTAACCATGTGAGAAACTGTTTGTCTGCTGAACTGGAGCCACCTCGAATTAACATAGCTGTCTTTCTTTCTTCCGAATGCCTCTGTCCCTAGCATCTGCAGGCTCCAGAACTAGCTGTCGCCTAGAACTCCGCTCAGAACTGCATAACCAAACATTATAGGTATGCTGAGTTATTCCGCATTTGAAGGAGAATTCTTTCAGTCATTATTCATCTTTGAATCCTGAGACTGTCCTTCAAATAATTGCTGTTTTGTGGGAAATACTGCTTAGAGCAACTCCCATGTAATAGAACAATCAAGAGAGGAGGAAAGATCACGTATCTCAGGTAGTTCTTTCTCAGGTGATTTATTTGACTGTCAATCACCACTTTTCCTCCTTCCCCTTGGAGATTTTAAATTTAAGGGTGGAGCACAGGTTGGGTGAGGTTTTGTTTCACTACCCATGCTGGGGAGACGCAGGGGACTGGTATTCATCTGCCATGTACACTTCTGAAGCAGCATGGGCATATGGATCCTGCACTATAAATACACAAAAAATAAACATAACATTTTGAAGTAGGAATTACAGCGTTGAGTAACCTTTCTATTATTTTGCTGCAGGTTTATGAAAGTAATGGAATATATGTAGCTCTCCAAAGTTAGAAAAGATCCTCTGGGCTGTTAGAGTTTGTCTGAAGTCTTGTGTACTAGCACAGTGGAGTGCTCTTAATGGAGTAATGCTAACTGAAAAAGGTCAGAATATGCTCCAGCTAATCATGGTTGTCAATAGAGCTCTTATAATGCTGTTATAAGTTAGCCTATCTCAAAGAGGCACTCCAAGTTTCTCTGTAGGCTGTGTAGGCTTTTACACAGTTTAGAGTAGGTGTTTAAACAGCTCCTGTAGCTTCTTAAAGAAAAGCAAGGTTAGGTTCCAGATTAATTACGCTTTGATTCACAGTTTAATGTTGTGTCTTAAATGATATATTTCTTTCAAAATAGACTATTTAAGGGCAAGTGATTCCTCTCATCCTTATAAATGCCTTTAATTGCTTCCACACATATAGAATATGTTGAATCTTGTATAAAAGAGCAAATGGAATGCATTTGAATCCTCACTTAAAGTAACTTACGATGTAACAGGAATGCATATAACATCAATATCTGCATTTGGTTGTTTTATAAACAATTACTTCTAGATATAATAATCTAATCATCAGTTTGAGGAAGAAAAGTTTGTTTCTGGTTGTAGCAGGTTTTTTCTGTATGAGTAAGAAAAAACAGAATTGTATGAAATATAGCATAGAACAGACGTTAATTGAGTCATGCTCATGTAATACTTTACTTTTACCTGATGTAACTGTAAGAGAAGTCTGTGATTTATAACATTCTTAGAATGAAGACTTTTTTTTAATCTGTATTTTTAGCTTGAAAAAGACAGTGATATATTCCAAAGGGAGGCCTCAGAGCATTTACGGGACTGAAGATGTGTTTCATGCTGAAATAAGCTCATGTTCAGCATTAGTCTAGTATTGAAAGCTCTTAAAGTTCAGACACTTATGTCTAAATCTCTTTTCATTTGTTGTTCTATTTGATTATGTTCACAGTCTCTTTACCTGAACTGCCAGCAACATTGCCTCAGTTGCTGGCAGTAAAATCCTATATAATTGTGTATATGAGCAGAAAAAAAAAGAAAATAAAAGCTGATTGTCTTAATTCTCAAAGCTGTGATTAATGCATCCATCATAAATTCATAGTCAGAATGTTTCTTTCTACTTTTTTTCTTGCCTGGTCTATGCATAAGAATAGTTAAAGCCCAAAGAAATATTTCAAATTTAATGTTATGATACAAATCACACTGTTTAAGAAGATATGAGTCTCCATTCCATCATTTGAAAATGTTCAAGATAAATGAAGAGAGGGACAAAAAAACACAAATTGAATTTGAGCATAATCATCCTAGGGAATGCACTTATGTGATGGAGAAATGAGAAAAAAAAAGTTTGGTCAGTCAAGACAAATTAGAGAGGAGAAGCCCGAAAAAATGTCCTGGAGGGCTTCAAAAATCAGCAAAAAACCAGTATACTGGATTCATTAGAGAAAAGCAAATACAGAGAAGAAATTAAATTGCCCAAAATGATATTTGCATTCTATCCAAAGATCTTAATTAAACAGAATGATTATAAATATAGTATAACAAAATGACCTTTAGATAACATTGGGAAGAAATTTTTATTTTCATTTCAACAATTATTTAAGTCCTATTTTTGCTAGTCAAAAAGCAGGTGACATGAAAATGTAATACGTGTTTACAGAAGTTGAAGAAGAGATATACCATACTGTATAGAAGCAGGATTAATACTGAAGTACATACATCATTGAAAACTTTCCCTCAAAGAGATCAGATTTGAGGTTTTGTGATTTATTTTATTTTAGTGGTATGGCACTGATTTACATGAGATGGAATCTGTCACAATTTCCTATAATAATCTTCAAAATCTCTTGTAAAACTTTGAGCAATATGCCAAAAGACAAAGTTTTTAAAATATTCTTGTCTAATGTATTGCCCAGGAAAGAAAACTAGGGTTAGTGATGTACTTGTTGGTGTAAGCCCTTCATATGAAAGAGGTAAGAATCTTTTTAATTTATGTGTCTATGACATATCTTAATATAACATATTCAGTCAATGCTTTTATCAGAAAAGTGGTTTTCTCTTCATGGTGATGATCATCGATTTTGTCATAGAGTTATAAGGAAAAGATCTAGATTTCTTCTGAAGTCTGTGATTTAAAGTCTCATTCTGTAAAAGGATAATGGGAATGGGATTAGACCCATTTAGTGTAGATTGTGTTTGATATATAATGAAGAAAGAATGGATAACATATATATAAGGTATTACTAAATTAATGTTGGGGGGGGAAAAAAAAGGCTGATCCAAAATTTTATAGATCTTAGTATCTCCTAAAAACAGCAAGATATTTATGAAATTTGCCCTTTGTCTGTGCCTTTTCAAGAGACTTGGAGAAGAGTACTTGACAAGGTCACTGCCAGTATTCTCTTGAGTGAATAGTAAGCAGATAGCTGGACGTGCATCTGCAGTTCCCTTCAAGCATTTTGTAAAATGTTAGTTTGTTTTAGCACTTATCATTTCTAGCCTTGAACTATTTGGGAATTGCTAGTAGTTTTTGTTGATGAAACTACTGTTCATTGATGGTATTAGCTGTTATAAAACTTATCACTCCACAGCACAATTTGTTTGTTCTAAAAAAGTAGTTTGCTCTCTAACTTGAAGATTCAGTGATCCTTGGCAGCATTTAGCAACTGCAAAACTAATCATTATCGTAAGGGCTATCTCAGTATGATGGAAAAATGATTGCCTAAGGCATCATATAATGTATTTTGCATATTTTTGTCTGTATAAGGCATGTATAGATGTTGCCGCATCATCAGTCCTTTTCCTCATACATTTTCTTCAACATCAGCTAATTTCTGAAACTCTGAACACTAGATTTAATAACTCAGCAATATGATGTACTGGGTGATTATTTCATTGGAGCAATATGTGGAAGAGATTGTTTAGCATTGTGGCAAATTTCACAAAACCAAAGACATGTCCTAAATAAACTTATTGTGGCAGGCCAGATTAGCCAATGATGCCCAGCTTTGGTCTTCAGCCATCACTGGTCCACAGTGGGATGCAGCACACCTGCAGCAGGTGTGTGAAACCATACGACAGTATAATTTACCATTTACTTCCCTGTGGCTATGCTGAGAGTTTGCAGAAAAATTTGAGAAGTACAGTGATAAACTAGTCCAAAGAGTCGGAAACTGCTGGTTTAAGTTGTACAGTAGAGCTGTTATGACATGTGTCACATTGAAATGTAGATGTGTTGCTTGCTTTCCATGTCACAATCAGGGGAACATGCATTTTGAGTAGACAGTTTTCCAAAGTTTTATGTCTGTTCCTGTACGGCATTGTGAAATAGTGAGGGTAACAGTATGTCTTTTGAAGTGTCGTTCCATGTTGCCATATATCTTCTTTTATTGATACCTAGTGATAAATAAGTTTTCTGACAAGAGGGGATCATTAGAATGTGCTGATTTTAGGAGAGAATACTGATCTTCCTTAATTAAATTGGTTTAACAAAGTTGCATTAGACTGTGCTTATACTTCCATGTAATGTAGTCATTGCGTGATGGACCGGATTCCTCCGAGGAGTGCCACAAATGCCCTCAGTGTTCCTTAATGTTATATTTTGCATTTAGATCTCTGATTTAGCTGACAAATGTGAAAAAGTACATGTTGCCAGAGAACTCTCAAGAGATGAGCTGTGAAGCCTACAGAACACAGGTTATTCCAGCTAAGGTTGGCATTGACTTTCGCTTAGAAGTTTTTCTCCGAGAATGTAATTTTTAAACTTGTACCTGCAGAATGTAGCTTAGTATTCTTCTGATACAGACTTATATTTTGCAGTTTTATTATGTAGAGGGAATACTACTTTTATTTTTATTCATCTTCTTCCAGTCAGACTCAGAAGCATGTGAGAGGACCCCAAACAGCTAGAGAACAAGATTACATTGGAATTGCAGCATTTTTGCATTTTTTTTCATACTGTGATTTTAAATATGTAAATTAGTACAATAGGAGAACATGTTAAAGATGACATTTAACCATTGTGTCAGCAGGCATGACTTTCTTGACACTGAATCTGGACTAGTTTATGCTACTAGAAAATACCATCATACAGGGCTCCACACAGTTCCCACTGAAGTCAGTGGAAAAATCCTGTTGCCTCAATGAGTAATTCTGAAAAGCATTCTGGGCTCTGAAGTCTTGCTCACAAATTCTGATTATACATCATCTGATTTTATTGTTATCAATGTATCTCAACACACTTTCTCTAAAAATATCGTTCCATTCAGTGATCAGCATGTGGCACAATGTGGCATATCCTATACGATTAGTTACTTGGCTTTATTCAGCTAGTTACACAACTTTATTCAGGGAACTAAATCTCTCTCCTTTCATTAACATCGACATCAATTGAAATTCAGACTGATGGCAGATTTTGCCCATGGCATCAGAAAGGAGAACATGGCAAATAAGACCACACATCTGTACCATATTTAAAGAAAAAAAAAAGTATTAAAATGAACTGCCTACTTTTTGTTGATTAGTTAGTTAATTTTAAAGGCAGAGCAGCTATTTAAATTTCAATGGAACAGTGATGTGTGCTTAAAAATAAAAACACAATCTTCCTAAAACATTTAAAAAATCAGATTTTGTTGGACTTGTCGGTAGAGCAGTAAGAAAACTTTCCAACTAAAACCAAAAGAAATGTCACATTGATTAACATCAGCTGCCTCTGAAGTCTGATAACTTAAAATGTAAGTTTACCCACAGTTATAATGACTTACTATTCTGTTGCCTTAATATATTATTTCTGGAGTCAACAGAAAGAAATGGAATGAAATGCTGCAGATTAAAGGAATAATGACTCATTCGGGCAATTTCTATTAGCCCCTTTGTTATATGCAAGGAACTTGTGTGTGGATTGAAAGTAGCAAATGCAAAATGCTGAATATAATTTGTTTCATGCCTCCTCATAAGGTACAAGGCAAAATGTGGAGTCTATTACATTTTCATTCAAAGTACACCTCCAGGGCCATTTCTTCAGATCCTCATTAAACTCATTCAGAGTGGATTTCTTTTTAACCAAGGTCAGGATGGTTTACTTGCAAATCTTTGGACACTGTGAATGGGAATTCATAAATCCTGACGTTGGGAAGCAAGGTTGCGCTTGTCCTACATTTAATAAGGAAAGGAAGGAAGATAGAAAAAAGAAAGAAAGCTGCTTTGCCTGATGGTTTTATATGGAAGATACAACTTTTCTGGGATCAAAAAAATAAGACTTTCTTTCTTTCTTTCTTTCTTTCTTTCTTTTTTCTTTCTTTCTTTCTTTCTTTCTTTCTTTTTTCTTTTTCTTTTCTTCTTTTTTTTTTTTTTAAAGCAGGTCACAATGCACTGATGAGGTCTCCTGTGATACTCATCATTTATATATCCAGTAAGCTGGCATGTTACCTGCAATCACTTGTCAGTTTTCCTTTCCTATGGTCTGTTAGTCTTAGGTGCCCACCAGTTAAAATACATCCTAAATTACTTCTATATAAAAAATAGAAACAGTTATGATAAGAGACAGATGTTTCATGAACCAATTTTTTTTTATATATCTGTCATAAATAAAGTAGATTGTGTGCCCTGTTGAACAGTTGTGACTCTTTTTTTTTGTTAGTGAATTTGACTTCCTGGCAGGGAAATCTGTTGTTTTTAATTAAGGAAAAATTACTTGAATTAAGCAGCTAGTATGAATATTTTGGAGAGGGCTCTGAATTTTGTGATGTTCTGTGGTGGTGACATACTCTGTTTTTAAACAGAGAATAAAAAATCATAATGTGAGCTGGTATAGTCACATCATTTGATATTATTGACCAATTACTACTAGTGTTTTGCTTGTTTTCAGAGAAGATAGAGCTTACACAGTAGAGAAGGGTTGTATAAATATAGTGGTATCAGTCTTCAGCTGATGATTCAATGCATTTACACTGTAGTAGAGATGGAGTCTTCTTAGCTCCCTTTTCCATGAGGACTTGCTGGTTACAAGGTTAGTCTTCCTTACTATGTTTTTCTGTATTTCTCTGTTGTTGCTTCTTAGGAGATTTTGATCTCTAACAATTGACAGGCCATTTTTTTCCCTCCCCCCCCCCCCCCCCGTTTTAATTAAATAGGTATTGAACCCAGTTCCTTAAGGATACATAATACGAGAGTACTTAGGAGTTGAAAGTGCTGAGTTGTTTGCTGCTGAGTAAGTACCGAAAAGCTCAAGAGGGTCTTTTCAAATATTTTCTTAGTTTTCTACTTCTTTGTTGCTGTCTTTGGTAACATTTCAATCACAGGATGTTTCATATGCTTTGAAAATTTAGCAGACTTTATTGCAAGTTTCTGGGTATACGGGGAGAATAGAAAATGCAGAGTTCATTTTGTTTTCTGGAGACAAATGTTAACTCCCTTCCATTAGGTGGTATTATAGTTGACTGAGTATTTTTCCCTAAAAGATTTATTTTAGCTCTCCTAAGGATATTTCTGTGTCTCCTTGGGAACCCACAAAGTTCATCTTTTCTATCTCCTTCACTCAGTGATCTGTTTGCTGTCTCCAGATTTCTATTCAACCTATCAATTGCTCTTTACTTAGTTGAAAGAGATGGTGTTGAATGTTGCATGAACAGGTTTTTTTCGTTCTCTCTATTTTTGTTACGTTGGCTGCTCAGTAACTCTTTGGCAGTGGATAAAACTTAATGTAAGAGAAATGGCATCTTCACGTCTGTAACAGGCACTCTCGAACCAGCCCTTGCAGAGCTCTGGCCCACTTATCTCTGCACATTGAGGGATGGCCGTATGCCTTCAGTCGGCTAAATCGCAAATGCTTTCCCATGTTAGCCAGAGTAGGGAGGATTAAATGGGTCCTTTATGGTGTTTTATTTGGTTTAAGATTACCTTTTACAACATTACAACAGTTGTAATCATCAAACAGCCTCAATTTCAATGCAAAAAGTGAGTGAAACACTGAGATAGTTTCTTTAACAGGCTTGCGATTTCAGGGAGTTTGGCACGCTGCACATGAGGACTGCAAGTCTAACTCCTTGAAGCAGGCCGGGCACATTGCACCAAACCTCTGAGGTGTTTTAATAGGAGAAGGGAGCAACACAAAATAGAACTTTTTTTGGACACGAGTGTCACATCAGCAAAACAACCACTGCGCAGTGTTGTATTAGCAGTTGCAGTGGTTGCTACTTGCTTACTGCCTTTACGTGTGTAACTCCCGTAACTTTACAGAGTTATGTTTAAGCTACCAATTGGGCCCAAAGCTATTCAGGGCCCTCAGCACCTGCTGGGTGTAAAACTGAGACAAAATCAGGGAATGGGTGGAATGGATGCATACGAGCTCTTCTTGGCCAGAAAGTGGGTGATATACAACAAAATTACAACTAAAAAATAAAAATAAGTAATGAACTGTAATTTCTTTAACAACAGAAGAGATAAAGTTAAAATTCTTTACAATACCATAATAAAGGTGTTATACTTTATGTATTTGAAACATGTACATTTGCCAATTATGGCATCATTGCATATATGCAATTTTTGCACAGAAGGTAGTAGAAAAAAGTAGTATTAACTATAAATTTACTTTGTTTTGTCTAAAGAGAACTGCAGAGGCACAGTGAACTTGACGTGTTTCCCCTTCAGTCAAATAATGATGCTTTGATAGTCATAGCAGCAAACCTGTAGGTTACTTATATATGTTTCTATATTTGGGGGAAAAAGAAAAAAAAAAAAGAAAGAAATACTCTTCCCCACCTTAAGTACGTAACAAACATGCACACAGCAATCACGGGATTCCAAAGGAGGGTGGGCAAGGAAGAATGTCAGAGTGTTTATCATACAGCTGTGCCAAAAGTAAAGGCTGAATGAATGAGATGGAGATTAAAGCCAGTAGTCTGAGCCTGTATTCAATCACTGCAGTCACTCTGTTTGCCTCCTGCATGCTGATGAAGTGTCATGAATGGTCCCATGTACTTTCATTCCAATATATTTCAGGCAGTAGTGATTATTGCTTGTACTCAGCTAAAGCTTGAAATAACTGGCAAACTCTTGCTTAGCAACAGAAGGCCTCATCTTCTCTCTCTTGGGACCACTAACTCAAAAATGTGTTACGTCTTTTAAAAGTTAGAGTTAGGAGGGGTAGGTGCTTTATATTCATTGCTTTCCTTGATAATTTAAAGAAGAAAAAAACAAAGTAAAGCCCACAAATGACTCTGTTCCATAAATAATTATCGACTGGTTTATGAAGCCCAAATCCAATTTCTTTTATCACACATTAAACTGTCTGCAGTTGGACTGCATGGCAATCTTTGTAAAGGTATTGCCTTTATATGTGCTGAGAGAATAGAAGCACTCTACCTTCTTTATAAAAAAATAAAAAAAACTCATAGTGTATTTTGATAAAATCCTTTGGAGGCTATTTCTGTAGTATTAAATCATTTCATGTTTGTACTTATTTTAACTGCTTAGGCTTTGGTTTGTATTCTTCAGTGGGCTCAATCTTAAAAGGAAAATGAGTGTGCATTTGTTAAATAAATGACAAAATACAAAGCTTTGTGTGAGTTGTAGATCTTCAGCATGTGAACTGCAGAATTCATCTGAAAATGCAGTAACATTTTTCTGGTGTGAATTATATGCTGCTCTGTAGGTTTCTATTTTTGGTCACCACAAGATGGCAAAAGAAATGAGCACACAAATGCAAGGACGAGTGGGTTTCATAATAATGCACTCTGCATTCACACTTTATGCACATCAAGAGAGAATCCAAGCGCAGCAGGGGTGACAATCACTCCAACAGTCTTTTGAAATCAAAGCACTTCCTTGAGAATGTCTTCCCAGCGCTAATTACACTCTTGTATTGTGGTTCTTATATTGTGCAAAGTAAAATGTTTACACTGTCACAGAATACAACTCTATTACTGGAAAAATGGAAGGCAAAAATAATCAGATTATTAAATAGATTTATTTTCTTTTATGTTTTGGTGATTTCACTTCTTTGTGCGCTAAAATATCAAAATCTGTCTCCTTTGTCACCAGCGGACTTTGGCAAAGATGCTAATTTTTCACCAAAGCCAAAGCCTCTCCACTCAAGAGAGCTGTTACAGTGTGGAAAGGATTGGTTGCCTAGATATCTTGAGGGTTTTTTCCTTTTTTGCTGATTTTTTTTGGTTGTGTTGTAATCACACAGTAACTGCTATCAATGAATTTTTCCAATAAGAGGAAGGCAACAAAACTGCAGAGACATTTCTTATCCCAAGATAGATATAACACGTGTGTGTGTGCATGTGTGTGTACAAGCACGCACTTGTGTGTATGAGATGCATATGCAAGCTCAAAAATCGCTATGAAAGTCTCACAACATAGGAGAGGATGCATGATACCATTTAAGTTGTCCTATAAAAAAATGGAGGGGAAAAAGTATTCTAATTTTTTAGCATTTGCCTAGCTATGGAGAAGTTTAGATAAAGGGTTAACAAGACATTCCAGTCTTGATCTTTTTTTCTCATCATTACTCTTAGTGTTGTTGAAAAGGATAATTGATAGAAAGGATTGTTAGATGTAAATGCAACTGGGAAACTATTAAATATTCATTGTTGAGAACGGAGCCAAATTTCCCTTTCCTTGCAGTTCAAAGGCCTGGTTCTTCACTGCTTTGTGTTTGTTTAGCCATTTAAAACTGGGCTCATTGCATGGGAAATAGTACTGCTGATCTGAATAGGAAAATGTGAGTTAGTAGTACTGTATATTTTTTCATATATAAAGCATATACTGTATATGCAATGCATGCAATGTGATGCAGTATCTACACATCAAAGCATCCTTTCCTGATCTATATATTTCATACATTATTTACTCTTTTCCTTCCTAGATGTCTTCTTAATATATACATATGTATGCACACACACACAAAAATATATTTATACAGCTATATGCATATATATGTGGGTGTACACACACACACACAAAATATATATGTGTGTGTGTGTACATGTGTATTTTATATATATAATACACACACACATATACACACACACGTATGTACAAAGGTATGTATGTATGTATGTTTCTTAGACAAGAAGTTTACCTGCATGTTCTGTTTGGATACTACTGCCGATTTCAGTTACATTGTCAAATGATATTCCATTATCTCTGATGTTTTTGAGTATGTAAAATACCCTAGCAGAATTTTAAAGTATGCATAATTTAAATTATGTATTATACATACAGATACAATATATGCATTATTTCTCCAATACATATAGTTTTATATTCTCTTAAGCAGTTTTGCACAGTCAGAAATAGCTTATGTATACACTTTTCTCTTATTAAATTCTTGGGATCTTGTACTTGTGCATTTGCTTTTCTAGCAGCGATCAGTTTCGTTTGATTGAAGATATCAGAATTCAGGTATTAAATGGAATAGGATTGGAATAAGCTTATCTCATATCAACAGAGCAGTTCTGTTATGGCAAATTGATATTAATATATGAAATTAGGAGGCAGTAGTAAACAGAAGCTGCCTACTTGAAATTGCTAAATTAGAAGTGGTGAAGCAAGTTGAAATATTTAAAACATTCAATCATCAGCAGCCATAAACAAGCAGCTATGTACACTAGTGCCTATACTACTTCCAAATTGAAAGGAGGATTTGTATATACTTTTTTTTTTCTTTTACTCGGGGCCAGCTTCTTCAGTCCGTCCTTACTGTAGTACTCTTTGAACTTTCAAGTAGTAAATTCTGTAGGATATGATTTTTGGTATGTTGTTTGAAAAGTGAATCATACAATCATAGAATGATTTAGGTTGGAAGGGGTGTCTGGAGGTCATCTAGTCCAAAAAAGATACAGACACCATGGAGTTGTGCATAGCACAGTGTAACACTGAAGTGGTGTGCCTTTGGCTTTACTTTATCTTCATCCTTCTGGATCCTAGAGCACCTTTGTTCAGAGCTGCTGCCATGACCTGTGGTAGAACAACCTGATTACCTCTCTGATTTACACCACTGACTAGAAGCATAGGACCTCAGGACTGGCGGGCACTTGAGAACTGGGACTTGTACCTCATACCTCACCAAAAAGGGAGTGAGTTGTGATGCCAGGGTTGCAAACGTGACTTTATACTGCAGGTTTTGGAGTGAGCCACTTGCAAACTGTTACGCTTAAAGGCTGTTTTGCTGTCATGGCTTAGCACTGCTGAAAATCAGTGAGATGATTTACAGCTTGAATAATAATTTATAGTTGCAGGACTGTGAGAATTTAAGAGTGTTGTTGATGAGTAAAACTTAAAATTTCCCAAAGAATCAGATGGATAACATCATCACCTTTTGACACAGAGAGAATTAAGAAATAGGGTAGTTAGTTAAATGGCTTTTCATAATCCTTACAAGAATTCTAGACCAGCACAGTGAACAGAACTGAAGCTGCATACCCCATCTAAGTAACACCACTTCTGCGGTGTGATCTCTTGTATTAAATAGTTATTTTACAGTGTGATCAAGGGTCTCACTGATATCTGCAGTAGTATTATGTTCAGCACTGTGCAAACATAAAGGAAGACAACTTCTGTTGTGATACTTTTATGTTCATATTGTTTAGAGTTAGCCACACAAGTGTCTCCTATATGATTCCTTGTAAATACTCCAAATTGTGTAGATATTCTTCAGCCATATAGAAGTAGTGACCCGGTCTCTTCAGATAAAATGAATGGTTCTTAAAACAGAGCTTTCACTTGAATATGACTTTATTTGACAAATGTCCGTGGTCAGAATCACAGTCATTTAAGATGTGACACAGACTTGCTGATGCTGGAAGTGTGGAGACTTTCTCATTATACTGTTGAACTTGCTATCTGTGAAGTTAGTGGTAAAACTTCCATTGATTTTATTGGGAGCAGGATTAGCCATTGTGCAAAGATTCATGTTGTACAGAAGATAGTACAACTGTTCTTCAACAGATCTGGAAACATTTTCACTTAAGACTAGTGAAAGATTGTAGTTGTTTAATCCATTAGGTTTCAGCAGATTAGAATAGCTGGATTTTGGTTAATACTACAGTTCTCTGCTTGATTCAACTCTGGGTTACTCCAATTTGATGGTGGTGTAGTTCCACTGACATTTGTGGTGAAGTAGTCTCTAAAAATTAATTACAGGGCCATCTGTTATTGTTGTTATTGCACTGAATTAAATGTAGGGTTCAGTACTCTCAGTCCTCTCTTACACATAGACCTCCTCTTTGTGAATATTGATTCACTTTGGTGGACTCATAAGTAAAAATTTGTTTAGCAGAGGCTACCAGAAGTGTTTAAAATAATGTCTCAAAAAGTAAGCTATTCTTTAGAGGTTTTTTTTTTCCTTCTGTGACTTTGGCAACAGTATTTTTTTTAAAGAAATATATACTGTTACGGAGTCATGTAACTATGATACTCATATCACAGACTATAAGGCAAAAGATAAGAACTTTAACATTCCTGACTCTTTTTTTTTTAACTATTATTATTTTTTTATTGTCAGCATTGCCTGATCCTGTAAAAACTGAAGCCTGGGGGTAGTTTCTTTGATGGACATCCACAGAATTGCTAGTGTACTTAAATGCTTGCAGGTTCTGGATGATATTGTGCTGTACCCTGCTTCTAACAAGAATGATGCTCTTAAGACAGTACTGAAGGTATATGGCAATATCATACTGAATCCCAATGTTTGGGCTGCCATTCCTGTTTTAAAAGAGTGTAATTGTTATTTAATGCATTTCTTCCTCTCAATAACACAGTCACTTTCTGTACATAACTGGGCTTACTTGCGTGTTTCTCTTGCAATAAGGTTAAGTGATACTCTCTTGATTATTCCAAAATGCCTGTCTCCCTCTGCTGTTGTCTTCCCCAGCATGAGACAGAAACACACGTTTGTGTGCATAGACATATACACACAAATAATGTGATGCATGAGAACTGCTTCCAGCTGTGATTAATGATTCAGTTCACTACTCTTAGTTGCTCCTTAGGTAATATGCACTTGTGTTGGCCTGTTTTCTCTAGAGATACCCTACCCAGTCTTTGGCCTGAATAATTGGATTTGTCTCAGTGTCATAAGGAGTCTCCCTTTTAATGGCTGCTGTATAAATTCAGATTACCTATACCTAATTAAAACAACTTTATTTTGTTTGAACCTAATACATTTTGGATTTGAAGCATTTAGACAAAAGGTTATATGGCCTTTCAGAAACCCTTTTTTAATGCAATATTTATTGCCAGCTTTTCTCTTCTGATTCCTATCAGCTTATCCTCAGTTTTCATTCAAGCTGTTATATTGCCATTGGGAAAATTAAAATAAGAAGGGCAGGTCATAAGTGGTCAACAAGACCATGTATTTCTGATATACGTACATGGATTGTTTGATATCATTCAAGTTTTATTATATCTGGTGAGTGCAAACATTCATTCAATAAATCTCTCTTTTTTACTGCTTTTTGACTTGTCCCAGTGGGATCATTCTCTTGTCTATGAATTTTACACTTTCTCCTGCCTACACAGTATTACTACAGAAACAGAGTACTAGAATCACCATCCTGGTAAATTTAAGTATATTCAAACAAAAAGAGGGCAGAACATGTCCTCCTTAATGTTAATGTTAATGGTTCTTCTTTAGTATTTCCTCTGGATGAGGAGCTGCTTGTAGATACATTCAGCCCTCTTTAACCTGCCTGTTTTCCTGCTTTCCTTTGCACCATAGAGCTTCTGGTCAGTGCTAGTTCAGTGCAATCCACGGAGCTGGTCAAGTTCCAAGCCCTGTTAGTTTTTCTTCTTAGAGACTTAGTTGATAGAAGTGGATTACAGTTTACGATACACTTTATCGCAAATTTGAGAGGATGATATGGCATCACCCACCAAACACACTCAGAACACTGGAATTCTGACTACAATCAATATTCTGGTGTTAAACTTCTAGGAAGTAGGTGAGAAAAGACAATGCAAAACACTGCCAATTCAGGACATATACCTGATTTGTCTTTTTCTTTTTTTTTCTTATAGAAGATTGTCTAGAAGATTTTTTTTGAACATAGAAGAACCCTTGGAAGTCAGTGAGAAATCTCCTTACACAGGGAGTTTCTACTTTGACATTTTTCTTTGGGTTGGACCAAAGGTTATATATTGTAAACTAAAATTTATTGTATCCATCTACTATGGTATTATAAAGAGCAGACTGACTGATTTATTCTTTGGTATTAGTATAATAGCTACTGTCAAGGGTCTTGGAAAATTGCTTATATCTTATGATCACTGCGAGAAGGCGTACATTTTGAAGTATCTTCATCCTCGAGGTCATATAGTACAAGATATTTTTCTTTGACATATATGTGTGTGTGTGTTTATCTAATTATATATTTTGTATGTTTAGAAAAATTGTTAGCTGCAGTCTATTCTATGTCTTGGGAAGCATATTTAAGGATGGTACACCATGAGTAATAGTAAACTTATCTCATCAAAATGCTGAGCAAAACAGTGACAGTCCTCATTTTAGTTCCTTTTTATTAAGGACCTTGATCTGAAGAAGTATTATTTATTAGGCATTCATTGGGAAATTGATAGCATAATTTAACTTTTTATTCGCTAGTAAAACTGATAAGCAGTACATAAAAAGATGGACCTCATTATGGAGGGAATAATAAAAAATAAAAGGTTAATTTAAAGTTTTTTAAAAGGTCATCAATGTAAAGACTTTTTAACATTGTCTTCTGTGGTATGAACTCCTACCAAGTTTTGAAGTTTTGCTTCTATGAATGTTTTTGTGTCTATTTTACATCTGCTAGTTTTTACACAGAATGGATTTGTACACTAAAAATGTTTTCAGCTTTTCAGAATCTTGAGATGAATTTTGCATCTGGTGTGAACATATGCAATATATCTCTTATTTCAATGTGAAACCCTCTATATGGTATAGAGGTGAAATAATGGATGTCATGAGTATGCAGTGATTTAACACTTAATTGTTTAAATGGAGGATATTGTTCCTGAAAATGGGACATAGGAGGAGAGAGGAGCTTTTGTGTAAGTCTCTGACCTCAAGCTCTTCTATATTGGTTTGTAAAGGTAGGGTGGGATGACTGTAATCCTTGTTCACTGTACTGTCTTTGGCCAGCCTTAGATACGTGTGAGCAACTTCAAAGCATCTTTTACTGACACTCTCCTTTGAATTGTTCAGAGGAGAATCTTGTCCCATAAATGGTTATCTTGTTGGTGGACTAGAAAAGGGGATACAAAGATCCAGGAGCTTCATCCTAGAAAACTTTTAGTTTCAGTATGCACCTGTTTCATAAGACATTTTCAGCAAAAAGGATAAAAAAGACAAATGCAGCAGTGAAGCTGGCCTAAACATAAAATCACAGCTCCAGGTCTGAAGAGCAGAGGAGAATAATAGCCAGCATACTCATGCTTCTCTTGTCACACGTGTGTAAAGCACTGTTCCCAGTCAAACCTTTAAAATGAGAGCCATCACTCAAACTCATCATTTAAGCAATCTGTCAAATTCACTTCCTCTAGTTGGTACTAAATGTCTAGTGTTAGTCTTATGGAAAGAATATATTCATTTAGCATATATATATATATTTTTTTAAGGCAATGTGATTGTCTAAATCCCAGTGGTGTACCTGCAACAGAAAGGCTTGTGTTTAGGGCTTTCTTTAGGTGCCCCTTAAATGCTGCAGTCACTAAAATCTTGCCACATGCTCAGCATAACCCCCAAATTACTGAGTTCAGTTCTCTATGCAGTATGTGTGGAGAGGCTGGTACCTTTGAGGAACACTGCACTGTTTCTGCATGCTCAGTAGTGAAACTCAGCACTATCCAAGAAGAAACAGCAGACACAGCAGATACATGCTATCTGTTCTGGTCCTTATGTGCTTGATTTGAGATTTCATGCAACCACCGGGATTAATTCAGCCTATGCACCATAAACTTCCTTTATAGTCAGTGGCGAGAGAGAGGCACTTCCAGAGATGCCTGCAAATGCAGCCTGCTGAAGCTGTAGGCCTGGGGTCCTTCATCTGGTCAGGTTTCTCAGCACCAAGCCCTGACTTGGCTTTGTCCATAACACTTAAAATTGACAGTCTTTTGTTATTCAGTGGGATTATTTCTCCTCAGGGTTAATAAAATGTCCAACATTGTTGAAAGTTGTTTCCTCCTTGGAAAACCATGCTTCTTCAGTAACTCTGCTTTTTAGTGTTTACTTTTGCAGTGTTACTATAAGGTTTATATTTCCCTGTGCTTATGAACATGGTGATGTATCCATACGTTCTCAGTAAGTGCAATACCACAGAGCACAAAATCTTGAGAGACTATATTTTTGATGGAGAGTCTTTAGGCACTCTTTCCGTGAAAACAATGGCAAAAGAATGACTCCATCTCCTGGAACACCTTCTCTGCTAGTGATTTGAGGGTACGTCTACCACCTACATTACCAAAAAAAAAAAAAAAAAAAAGTGCTTATTTTGGATTAAAATAGCAGAGAAGAGTAGGTGTTTTCAGTTTAAATTTCATTTAGCATTTTAAAAAGCTACAGGGGCAACTGGGTTGAACTTAATTTTTTAACACGAAGAGCGCCTTGTTCTCTCATTGTTTTAATCCAAATTAACAACACAAGAAAACATTTCCTGCTCTGCATCACAGGGCTGTCACTGGAAAGGCAATGCATTATTCTGCCATATGGCTTTTGCAAAAAGGGAAGAATAGTGTCACAGGCAGTAGTCATAATAAACAGGCTTATTTTAAAGAAATTACTTAGATCTGTTATAATTGATGATTTAGTGTGATCGTATTTGTCCTGCTAAAATGACAACCTTTCCAGAAAACTTCTGTCATTTGAATTTTTGGTTCATTCACAGGTATTAGTTAGCATGTGACACATTTACAAGGCTAAATGTTAGGCAGCAGTTGTTTTCAGCTGTACACTTTGGCTTTCTGGTTTTCAAAACATTGCTGCAGACACTGAGTAATTACACTGTTCTTGTTGGGTAGGCTATAACTTGCTTCCTGCCTGATGATAATCAGAACTTGTGAGTTATTATTTCTACAGAGGTTTAAGGACTAAGAAAGATTGACAGGATTTAATGAAATAAAGTTTCCCACGTGACCTCTACGGAACCAAAATTTACCTCAAGTTTGCTGTAGAGCCCAGGGTCTTGCAGAGCAAATCTTGATACCAGTAGGAAGGGCACTTATGTGACTTTCTGAAGTGTGTGTTGTATGTCTAGTTTTCATGTTATCCTTGAATAACAAATAGGTGGTTAAAAAAAAAAAAAAGGCATCTGAGAAGTTGAAAACACAGTTTACCTATGCTCCTACATTCTACGTTTTGTCTGCCTCTGCTATGCAACTTAATTTGCATGTTCCCTCAAACCCATTTCATGCTCCCTGCAGTGACATATTTTGCTAACACAACAGATTTGTTCCTTCACTGTATGCAGCTTCTGGCTCCAACAAATGTCAGTGGCTTTTTAGACAAACTTGTGCTTTTTACTCCTGTCTTTCTCTTGAGAAATATCAACATCTCACTCAATAACATCTTTTCCTTGTGGCTATTCTGTTTATTTTATAAACAGACTAGCTTTCTTTTACATGTAGGGCCTGGTAAAGACATGTAAGTTGTTGTGTTTTATTTTGTTTTAACAGTTTTAAATATTTTTTAGGGAAGTAATACAGTGACAACTATTTCTCAACTTATGTGAATAAGCATAGCTGTGTTTAATCCAGAATTTATTCCAATTATTTCCTTTTTGGAAATACTAAACCTGCATGAACCAGAGCAAACATTAGGCCTTTTGAGCTGTAGATTCTTCTTGGAGGAGCTCTATGTTGATGAGATTTGCAATTCATACCGAGGCAGGTAGTTGCAGCACTTCTTTAAAGAAGAAGAACTCATGTGCATTATCATTTCTATTCATTGCTGGTAACATGGGTTATATGACTTTCTTATTTGTAAGAAGTGCTTCTTATTCACTATCCAAAAAGAAACGTGGAAGCATGATACTAAACCCGGAAAGTACTGTGGAGGCTAGGAGAGATATTTCTGTAATATTCACGAGATCTATATTGGTATGGGTAGGATAAATTTGGTTGGGTTTTCTGAGAATACATAATAGAGAGTCTAAAAGATCTGGGATCTCTGCCACTGAAATGAGGAGTGAAGGGTTACTGGCTTTAGCGCTCTTACAGCCTACTGTGTTGCTAGTTGGTGTGGGGATGGGGACCGGGGGGGCCCGTGGCGGGGCTGGAGCCAGCACCGCTGCTGAGATGGGGCCGGGGCTGGGTGGAGGGGGGACGGGGGGAACCTCAGGGCCCGGACGCAAATTAATTTCTCAAAACAGTGCTGCAGCAATATTTTTTTTCATTGACTTGATTTTTGAGCCTTTTCTGGTCTGGAATTTCCCTTTGTATCAATTCTGAATGAGAAGCATCTTCAGAAACTAGTCCTTTATGTTTAAATTTTGGGTGAAATTTGGTCTTGCATTTATTTTTCTTTTTGTTATATTTTAAATAGTAAGATTTACAGGGCATGATTCATAATTTACAACAAAACATTAAGCAATTATGTACAATAGCAATATCAGGTGCAATAAGTTAGGGCATTAATCTTATCTGGAAAAAAAAAGAAATCCCAAAATGGATAGTTTAATGTCTTGAGTGAATCTTGAATCTCCACAGACTTTATTTTCTTTCCTATGTAATTTCTTTCCTCCTAATATCTGTGCTGTTTATGTGCTTGAGATGGCTAAGTGGTAGTCTGAAAATTGCAGTAAGATTCGTAATTACTAAGGGGACATAATGTACTGTTTCATTGCAGTGGAACTCTGAAAATACTTAAACTGACTCTTGAGAAGGCATTCATCATATTTTTCACTTCTATTCATAACATTTACTTAACTATGAGTTCTGCAGTGTGATTTTCTTCATAATAAACACACTAAAAACACGTGCATTTAGCCAAATTCTGTTCTTTTATACCACTAAAATCCAGAATTGCTGCTTTTAAGATTGGGAAGATACAGCAGTCACATGGTAAAGTTGATCCCAGCAGAATATGGCTTTAACATGAAACAAACTAAATCTGCTGAAAGTTCTGAAAAACTCAGATGTTTTCTAGCTCACTGGGCACCTGTGGGTTACCTGAGTAAATTTGGATTATCTGAATTAATTAGTTTTTGTTTCAGTAACAATGACATCTATCCTGTGTTCTTCCATTGACAGCATAATAATACCCTCAAGAAAAACTGTGAAAGGCTTTTTTTTAGCTGTACGAGTATGAGGAATTGCTGTGTGTAATCTGTTACTTAAATAGCCACAACATCTATATGTTTCAGTAAACAGATTTGCAATATACAAGGGTCCTAAATGATGTAGTAAGCATCTCTGAGACAAATGCTTTCGACGTCAGGGACTTCCATAACCAAAAAGTATATTTGTAAGAATATATTATTTTGAAAAACTGAAATACCCTTGTATAGCATAAATTAAGATTGGAGCAATGTTCTTATTTGTGAGTTATTTTGAGATCATGCTGATTCCTTTGAACATGCTTTTCCTGTACTGAGTTACAGAAACTGAGCCAAATATGTTTTTTTCAGAAGCTTTGTTGAAGTTGCTCTTTCTCATTTATACTAGTTGGATTTCAACAAATTTTGCTATTGTAGCTGAGAAGTGAGTGTGGTTCTTTGGCGCAAATCAATTCCTTGCCATAATCTCTCTCATTCTGAACTAAAATTGAAAAAGAAAAGGTAATCGGACTGCCTGAAATTGGTTGATGTCCAGGGCAAGACATCTTGTTTCAGGACATTTACTTTGAGGAAGGATATATAACGTGAAAATTTTCAAGTCCTGCTTAAATGTGTACTTTTTTTTTAAAGCAAAAAATGTTTAAATATTTGATGTTTAGTTATTGTCTACTGCAATCATGAGAGATACAAAGTACTTAATTTCCCACTTATTGCAGTAGGAATGGTGGGGATTCAGCTCTGCTTAGGAGTTGGCATGGTGCTGTTGTCAGAAAGACTTCAGTATTGTTATAGAAAACTGCTGAATGTATTCCTATGATCTGATTTTGAAACAACCCCTACATTGTGTGCAGTCACAAAAGAGTGGCTGAATCTAGCCAAGATTTTTAATAACATCTGACTTTATGCATTTTGAACTAAAAGAGCTTGTGTTGCTAGGCATGAAATTGGTGGTGCATGGAAAAATTATTCAGCGAAACTATAATATAAGCCTGCATGTACAGTTCAGAAGTAGAATTCCTGGATGAACATGGAAGCTAAAACCCTGGAAAGAGCCATCTCTTTAGATCAAGTTTTATTTCCATTGTGCCCGCAGATCCCATGAGCTCTTCATCTGATTTTATTTCTTTAAATGAATTTGAGGGAAAATCTTCAGCTTTTCAGCATGCATAAATTAAACATTCATAATATCTACAACTTGCTTGCTGTAATCAGTGTGGATTAGCTGGATTTTATTTTCTGTTAGAGAACAGAAGTGTTTTCCTCCACAGAAAATTAAAATATTATCCTAGGTACCCTCCATGTACTACTAAAATATTTGCTATTTGAAAGTTGTACTTATGACAGACAATAAGCATTTTTCAAGAGTTTTGTTCTTTCAGCCATGGCTCTCAGGAATATGTACAAAAATGCCTATTTGTTTTTAACCTTTTCAGTAAGAAACTCTTTTTTTTCTTTCAAGAAGTACTAAAGATTTTTTAAAAATATAATAGTTTTACCTGAGATATTTCCTGTATCACTTGCTAAATTCATATCCCTGAACTCACTGATTCTTACAGACTTCCATGAAAGTCTCACAGAGAGCGGTTTCAGAATTGCCCACTGTGGGATTTCATATAGAAAAAATCAAAACAGATATTTTGAATACTGCTGTTTCCATTTACTGCAAACAAATCTATAGGTTGTTCTAGCTAGAAGCCAAAAACCTAATCCTGTTGTATTTGGATTTTTTTTTTTTTTTGGACAGGTACATATTTAATTCAGAAACCTATAGCTTTCCTTTTCCTGCGAGAGCTCCATACAGAAATATGTGTGTATGTTTTGGGGAAAGAGGAGACATATCTGTTGGTGTATTAGGAATGAAGTACAACATTGTAGAAGAGAACTAAATAACCTGAGCTGTTTCTCTATTTAGTAACCAGATGGTGACAGCATAAAATCAAATAATTTCCAGTGAGAATGTCATTACTGAAATAGACTTATTATAAATAAAATATAAAACTGGAAAAGGGGGAAAATAGAGAGAAAACTTATTTGCTTGGAAATATGGATCATTATAACTCTGAAAGAATCATTATGCTTGGTCCATAAGTAATAAAAAAATGATGTTTTTTCTTGGAAAAAACTTTCAGGCAAGGATGTGATGAATCAGAGCTTCTGATAATGCTCGCCTTATTTTCCCAAGATTGTTTCATTCAGGCTGGATGGTGGTGAATTGCTTTGTTTATTGCAAGTACATAAATAAGATCTACCAGTAGTATTGAGTCTTCCTTAGACTGTGGCCCTAAATCTCTTGACTGGAAAAGTTCCAGGGAGGGAAACTCCATCCATTGCTGCCTTGAGATTCTTCTCCGCACTTAGGAGTGGAAGTGGAGAGTATTCAGAGGCTCACAGAAAAAATGGCCTTTTTTCATTAATATCCTTGACCAGGGGGTATTTATGTGATGTAAGTGGGAAGAGCTGCTGCAGCTCTGTAATAACTCTGAGTTTTCTTCTGCTGTAGGAGCAAGAATGGCAAAAGAGAAGTGATCTTAAAACAAAAACAAAAAACACCCCCCCCCAAAAAAAAACAGCTATGGAATGTCTTAAGAGTCTGATTTTCCTTTCTTTTTTAATAGCTGCATGAAGTTCCTTGAAAGGCAGCGTGACAACATTATCCTTGTGTACTAATTGCTCTCAGTTAGGTATCCCAGTTTCCCAAGTTCCTCAAAAAATGAAGGCTGGCATTGTGCCTGGAAGAAATTATCATCTGTGAAAATGAACAAAAGAAACAGCTAAAACCAAACATAAACAACAAATAGCCCAGCTGGCTCAAGTTGAGCCTATGTAGAACTAAAACCGGACAGGTTCAAAAGCCGAAGGGTGATCCACAGACATGGGTATTGATAGGCACTGTTTCCATTCCTTGAAGGCTTTTGCGTTCACCAGGTATCTTGACTTAAGGGTTCAGTGTCCTTTCCCTCCAAGCATAGTCCTTAGTCCCCTTCAGCATGCTGTAAAACCTGTTCCTTTCCACGGAGATGAGGTTTTACGCAATGATCTGTGCGCTCTTCAGTCCTCGCCTGCATTGTATGATTTACTGTATCTTTTAATGAAAGTAACAATGGTATAAAACCTTCCAGAGAGTGAAGAATATGGCAGCCCATGCTTGCAGGAATGCTCACGTGTGTCATAGTTATGCTTCCACTTTTTCTTTGGTTTCCGTTCAGTTTCTATTCTCAATGCACGACCTTAATCATAATGTTCAAATACCTAAGGCGTCAAAATCTAAACACATCTCTGACTGTGTCTTTTTTACATGACCTGCTAAAACAGCTGCATTGCTTGGGAGCAGTACATCCCCTGTAACCCAGAATGAAATGTATTAGTGAGGGGGCAAAGAAGGAAGAATGCTTTTTTTCAGTTCTATATGTTTCAATGTAGACAGACTTCCCCTGCCCATATTTGGAAAATCATGTACCACCTCTTTTCTTGATAAACCTTGGCTTCATAACCCAGGGTCTCTGAGGATACAAAGAAAGAATAAGCATGTAGTAGTTGTCATCAATATGTTTGTCCTACAGTTTTTGTGTTAACAGGGTAGGTGGAAAAGAGTAGAAAGCTCATGAAACCCAAGCGGTACCTCACCTCACAAATGTAACTGCCAGGAGCTATCAACCTCTATGGTGATTTTAGCTGGTGAAAATCTTACCTATATTTAGAAATGCCTAATGTCTACTAACTCTCTATATGTCATATATTTGCATGTGTGTGTAGAATACTTTGTTTCATATTCATCTTTGTGCTGCAGTGTAGGAGTAACAGCAACATAAAATTTAGGTGGCTTAGCAGTATGCTGTTGACAGCTCACAAAATTTGGCTATTCTGACTGTTTCAAAACACAATAGGAAACATCATAAGCTGGTTCTGACAAGAATATACTGGTAAAATTGTATTCTGAATGGAAAAAAGGCAGAATACAGAAATATTATTACACTTTTAGACTTCAGCATTTTAATTTTTTTCTTTGAGTTTTGGTTTTAAAATAGATTAAAAATTTCCAGGGTTTGTCTCATTATTTTTCATTATTTCAATAGCATTAAAATAATTTACTGTGAATATTATTTAAGCTGTTTAACTTCATATATCAGCACAACATTTCATTTATTCTAATCTTTAATTTTTATAAAAAACAATATATAGTCAGTGATTGTGGACATATTTTTTCATATATTCATTTGAATTGATTGCCTATAAAGACAAAACCCAATAAAAGTGCTATCTAGTACTGTACCATAAAATAGAGAAGTGATACCGTAATACATCTGCCCAATGGGAAGTGATAGCTGGGTTTTTTTTCAGTCTTAGTTGGCATTGAAATTCAATAATGTATCTTTCTTGCTTGTAAAAGTTAATATTTTCCTATATTATTAGCATACTATTGGTAGTACAAGAAGTGCATCATTTTAAATATGTGGCTTTCACTTCAGAGTAATTTTTAAAATATTTTTTTAAAACTTCCTATTTTGTCTTTTACAGCATGATCCAATTTCAGAGTCAGGTAGTGTGGATTTTTTTAGTATTTAGAAAAAGCAACATATATTAGAGAAGTCAATAAAAGCAGAAAGTGTTACTGAGCTAACCAGGCAGTGCCATTTTACTGTCATTTGCAGCTACATTTGCAGTTAACCATGGTTACAGGGTTAATTTGCTAAAAGAAAAAAGACCAGCTCCTTCAAATATGAGTCAAGTAGAGAATGAATTATTGTTCAGTTTAGATAAGGTAAGAGCCAAAGGACTGACAATCTGGCCAGATTTGGGCATGCTCTGTTATAAAACTATCTTTCCAAAACAACGCACAGAGTAATTAAGACAATTAAATTTGTGGACATTTGGGGAAGGACTTTAGATATTTTCTGTTTTCCTATGTTGTCCATATATTTCATCATTTCTTTCCAGAAGGTGCAGAAACCCCACACCATTTAAATTTCATTGCTGTAATGGCAGGTTGTTCCTTTACCTAGCCGACATAAACGTGAATGTCACCGGTGTGACCTCAAGTCTCCAGCTTCTATGGAACAATAATCATTTTCTGACAGAACCAGTTTGCAGGGTTTTCATATATCCACCACAAAGAAAAATTGTATGTCATCTCGGTTGTATTATATCCATCAGCTGGCTTCCCATTTGTCGTGGAGTGTCTGCGGCGCCGTGGGGCCATGGCTCTATTCGGCGGTAACGGATTGCCTGGAGTGCATTCAGTGACGCTGGTACCTGTTGCTGGTTCTTTTTCCAGGTCAACTGGCTGCAGGTACATGTGAGATTGTTACTTTGGACAGAGATAGCAGTCAGCCCCGAAGGACTATAGCCCGACAAACAGCTCGCTGTGCATGTAAAAAAGGACAGATTGCCGGTACAACAAGAGCGAGGCCAGCCTGTGTTGATGGTAAGAAGTCAAGATCTATTCGATAAGTTTCTGCCGATAAAAGAGTGCTTTCAACTGGTAGAGTCTCATCAAATAATAAAGGCTCTATAGCAGAAATTTTAAGATGTCCCAGCTAGCAGTGGTAATGTGATTGAAATTCCCAGAACAGAGACTGACTAATAGTATGGATATTTCAGTAACAGTTTTTTTTAATTTGAATTTTCACTTTTGTTTTCTTATAATATGCGGTTGAATGTTAAAGGCATTGTACTGCTATATTTTGTATGTGATGATAGGATCAGCAGTGAAATAGCATTCTTTTCCCCTTTTATTCTGTATAACATTAAAAAAAAATTGCAAAAGAAAGACCTGCAAAGATTTTATGCCACTAGGAGCTAATGTGACCACTTCTGTGTGAAAGTTAATGTTGTTGAGGAAAACACTAACACTATACTTGAATGTAGTATCTGAATTTACTTTACATGCCCAGCATTTCTTCTCTCCTTAAAATGATGATTCTGTATGATTCACTGCAGATGCAGTGGTAGCATGCAGCCTGGAAAAGTGCTGACATAGAGGGAGGTATGAAAATATTTCATTTTGAAATCATTCTGTGAGACAAATGGATTCTGGTGTTACAGCTAAATAAGACTAACAATGGTGCAATCTTCAAGGCAGGTCTGCCAGTGCAAGCTTATTAGCAAGCATTCATATTATAATTAAAAGTAAAATTGGAGATATATTGAAAGTAGTTGATGCAAAACGGCATGTATTGGTCAAGGCTCTGTTAACAGCAGTAAAAAGAAGATGCTTATATATGGGAGATATAACAAATTCACCAGTTGCCTTTGAACACCGATTGGTTTGAGTTCTAAAATAAAAATATTGTGAAGAACACCCTACCATTGCTTCAGAATTTGATCTTACCCAGTGACTATCAAAGAAGACAGCTCAAAGGGGATTTCAGAGCCTACCCGCAAAACATGCACATTCTATTTTTGCGTTTTGCTTTCACTGTTTTTGGTACTCTGTAATACCGTTCATTTTTCTTAGCTATCACTATCCTAATATGAGATGATATCTAGTAATTCTCTTCTTTCCTGTTTTATTATAAGATCATAAGATTTAATTGCCTAAGAAAGGAATGATTTTAATGTGTCATTTATAATTGCAACTTTAGTAAAACTACTTGTTAGCAATTAAAAAATTCAACATATGTTTCCCATTTTAAAACAATAAAGTTATGAGGGAAATGTGAGATTTCCTTCATCTGATGGGAATGAATACATAATTTTTTTTCAGTCAGTTATGGGTCTAGGGTGAGATTCGTTTGCTGTAACTTGTGTATCCAAAATTAGTTGTCTAACCTAATCACTCCAGTTTTTCTTTATACTCAATGGAGAGCAAGAGGCACCTTCTCAGAGCAATTCATGTCATCCTAAGATCAGATGCACTACTCTCTGGTACTTACTGTTTCTCTTCCTTGCTTTAAAAGTTACCTGTGGTGACTAAATCAGATTTCAGACAGCTAAAATCTCTATGTGTCAGTAAGAAGAGATAATTTCCCCCTACCCTCCACTTGTTACATTAACTTAGTTTCCAAGTGCAGAAGCTTTGAAGTCATTTAATATTTGAAAAGAATTTTCTTTTTTTCATTTTATCTGAAACTCCTGAAAAGGGGCAATTCCAAATTCTGCTTTCAGTGTGCATGATCATCATTTTATGTAAACAGAGAACTAGATGATTGGACTAATGGTTAGGTGGTGGTGTGTAATCAGAGAGGGTTCTTTGTGTAATACTTCATATTTGAAAAATAAGTGGGAAATTCATCAGTTGAAAAATAGAGCTGCAAATTAACTTGTGTGCCCAGATATTAGCCTTCATTTTTTAAGCTTTCCTGTGTAGTCCTAATACAATCTAATACACTGTTCTTTAATATTTCATGAAATGTTTATAGTCAGGATGTTGGGTCCTTTGCTAAGAATGATAACTGCAAGATGAGTAGGACATGATACTTTTGCTTTCCTGGACACTGAAAATCAAAGCTCAAAAAGCTTAATGGTACCTAGAGCTGTCTAGCAAGTTACCAAGTTAAAAAGCACAGGCCAAATCGTTGGTCTGTAATTTTTACTTATCAAGTATATTATGAAAACATATAGAAGTTTTACATGCAAACAGACCAGCAAGTACAATATTAATTTGCCTTACAGACAATGATATAGGAAAGAATAAACAAGCACTTTCACTTGTCTCTAATCTTCTGCTGTCAAATGAAGATGGCAGATAAATTGGTCATTAACTAGCAAATAAGTATTTATCTGTGAATTGGCCAGGTTCATAATTTAAAGAATACAAACTATTGTTTTTATTCAATAAAACTCGCCTCCAGAGTTAGAAGGATCTGGATTTTTCCATACTGTTTATATTAATTTCTAGAATAGAGTGTTTCAAACATTGCTACTAAATGCATTCTTCTGTCCAGAATGTGAAATCTGCATAAATTCATGCCTCAGAAAAGCTAGTTTTGTCTCTGATGTTAAGTCAAATACTGCTGTTTTAGTAATGCAACAACTGAACTTAGATTTTTCTTACGATAAAGAAGAGTATTTTCGCCAATAGAAATCTTCCATCTAGCAAAAATTCCATTCACTCTTTCTTATATAAATCTCCTTGGCCTAATAAACAAGCAAATCCTTCTTCCAGCTTTTTTAAGTACAAACGTAAATGTATTTTTTTACCAATTTTAATTTTTTTTTTATACATAGTTGATGTTAAGAATGTAATTCAATACTATTTGAGATTTTGCTTATGCTATCAAAAAGCAGAAAATCTAATTGGAAAGATTTTTAGTGTTTTTTTGCTTTGCAAAAACTTGGTTCTTCTAATTTTATTCTTTATATGATCTTGATTTTAATGAGATATTATTTTTGAAGTAAAGGGAAGAGAATTAGACCTTAGATCTTTAATAATTAATGCAAAGTCATTGGATGTGAAGTAAGCAGGCATAGTAAGCATGACCTTCTAACCTACTAACAAGAAAACGTTAGTTAGCATTTGTGTGACAACTTTTGGCAAGTGAATATTTTGAAGCTTCAGTACCAAAACTGGCAATTTTTACAACCTAAAAATGCATCATGTTTTACCTATCTACCATTTGTTCATTGTTTCATGGTGAGAAATACCTTAGAATATATTCAGTTATGCTGTATATTTTCTGGAGCACAGAAATGTGAGTGCCAATTATTGCAGCAAAAAGAGTAAGTAATTTAAGGGCTCTTAAACCTCACAAGCATTGTCTGAGATTGCACTTGTCAACATAGCTCTTAAAAAGAAGTCCTGAGTTGATTACCAAAATCTGCTCTGATTTCCACTGCTACATCAGCTAAGGTCTTTTCATAAGAACAGAGCTTTTCTTGAAATATTTCCCTATTTGTGATTTACTGTTTTTTGTTTTCTTTAACAGTCTTTAAGTATGACAGACTGCTAATGTAGCCTGAAAAAACGGCATCAATATTCACCCTGGTTTCAAGCTTGTTTTAGTGTTGATCGTGTCATTCCTAGACCGAGAAAATCATAATGTATATTTGGTATGCTTGGTTGTGAAGTAATTTTGTACTTGTGAATGCAGGTTTTGTGGTGTTATGACAGTATTTTGCCTGCACTTAGTTGTGTTCTTACTATTTAGAACCTTCATTGCCTAGTCCCTTTTTCTGAGATCAAATTCCATAGCAATGACCTCAGGTGCACTACTTCAAAAAGATATAATATTTCAGTATAGCATCTGATTTATCACCAGAGTAATTTGCCAGTGTGTGAGCCAAGCTTCAGCGGTTTTTTAAGCTGGAACCTGTGAGAGATTGGAAGATAGCAATTACTGGCAATTTATGTCCAGTATCTTCACTAATTTGGGCCTTGTTTTAAAGCAAGTGACAAAAAGTCTTTGGTAACAGTATGGGTGTATATATGCACTCATATGAAATGTGTGGTTTGTGTTCTTTCACAGGAATTGTATCTTTCTGAACAAAAATTTGTTATGCCCAAGTGTTTCAGGCAATATAAGTACATTAACCTGAGAAGGGTGGGTTGATCTTTTAAATATCCAATGGATTCCAGTAATTCTGTCCATTATCTATTTATACCTCAAAAATAAACAGCAGTTTTCTCCACAAAACAGAATCAGTTTATGAGAGGAAAAGTGAGCATGGGAGAAGTGGCTTAATTGCCTAAGAAAATTAGAATGGCAGTGTCTCTTTGCCTGCCTGACTTCCATGATTAGAAAACTCTTGTGCTCCGGGCTTGAGTTTTGCCTACCTTGTATGTCCACAAGGCACTACGAGGAATCCCAGGACACTGATCCTGGGTTCCAAGATTCCTGAGTTTGGAATAGCCAGAGCTCAGATAACTGAATTCAAGCTTTCAGACTTTTCCATGTGAATCAAGGTCCTTTTTTTTTTTTTAATTTTTACTTCTTCTTTTAGAAGCATTCTAATACTATTATAATCTATAGAATCTTATTTGTTATAGATTGTTCATACATTATGATTAACATGCTTTTCAGTTGGCACTGACTGATTTTGTTTAACACAGAAACTCAAGATCCTCGAGGAAGCCACATTAGTTTTAATCAATAATTCCCTGCTCTTCTCATTAGCTCTAGGAGTCTATAGGGATGTGTAGGGGTCAGAATTGATCATTAATTGAATCCTGGGTCATGCACTTGAAACAAAACTCCAGCAGCTAGGGACCTAGTGAGCTTCGTCATTCTAAAATACCTTAAATATCTTATCTATGTTGCCAAAAATTAAAAAAAATGATTTTCAGAAATAGAAATTTTAGCTTTTCCATTTGGAATATTTCATATGTTTGTTGATGTGTTACTCATTTTATCCTGGCTTTATTGCAGATATTTGCAAATGTTTTCTCACTGTAAATATTATACATCCAACATTGTTGCATTTAAGATATGTCAATTTGACACAAATAGATCAGAAAGACAAAGCAGGTTGGAACTGACATTAAAAGGAGATTGAATATTACTATGTAGATGTTTTGCTGGAACGGTAGCAGTACTCTTTATAGTGTGAAAGATTTAAGAGCCGAGTGGGACTATTTGTCCCTGGACAAATGGTATTAATTACACTGTAGTGGTAGCAAAACAATTAGCTATTCTGCTAGCTAGTTATGAAGTTAAATAGGTTAGAACATGTATTTAGTTTTGCTTGCCTCATTATTCGTTTTGAGATATTGGAAAGGGTAACAATTACTTTAAACTGGAGGAAATTATGCCTGTAATGAACATTTGGGAAAATTTATCCTAAGAAAATATTCTGTTGGTTCCCTAGTGTCTGAAGGACATTATCATCCATTTTCTGCTTTTCCTTCCTTTCTTTCTTCTGGATAGGCAGACCCCTCCCAGTACTCACCAGACATTAAAATTAGTGGTACACCATCCTCAAAAAGTAAATTCTTACCACAGCTCTGGAATTTGGGTGCTAATGGGTGTTGGCAACCAGGGGCTAGTGAGGCTTTATCCTTCCTGAATAGAAATTTCACCTGAAGACATTTTTATTTACACAGAGAGCACACGTATCACAAAACACTATCAGTACTAATAATTCAGTTGTAGAATCAGAGCCAAGATTAGAACTTTCTTACATTTTTGAGGACTTTCACTAAATAGTTAAAATCATTGAGTGTCCCGTGAGTACAGAGCTCCTGTCTAGGAGATGTCTAGAACCTCTCAAAACTTAATTTGTAAGTACCCAATATTATATCTGAGTGAGAGGCCATATGGACTAGTAAAGGAATATGTATGCAATGGTTTAATACTTGCTTGGGAATATGCTGGCAGTGATCATAAGTTTGCTTTCCAACAAACAAAGCTATTTTGTTTATGATCAGACTTTTTAATTATTCCTATTTCTCTCTTAAATCAGTGGTTACATTTAATGCTGTGTATGTTAATTTTAGGATATGATAATGCACTGCAATAGTAAAATGTCTTTCAAGAAATGGAAAAAAAAAACCATAATATTTATAAGAAATAGAGGGAGATAAATTAGGTTTCCCCTCTTGACTGGGGATCCATAGCAGGAATAACTGAAGACATGACAAAAAGCACTGCTTAGAAAGGTAACAAGCAGATCTGGGAAAAGAATGATAAGTAGGAGTATTATCATAAAGAACAAATATAAAGGCTGCACTATATTTGGAAGTGTTTGGTTCCTAAACTCTAACAGCTGGCTGTGGCATAAAGATGCAGACCAAGATTTTCCAAAATGTCTGGTGATTTCCACAGCAAAATTCATTCTGCAGCAGTCAGGTTGCAGAGAGTGAGTGCTAATCAGTTTGAAAGTCAGGGCCATTATGGGTTCTCAGACCGAGTACCCCAGACCGTTCATCAGTTAAAAAAAAAAAAAGAATCCACAACCCCCCCTTATATATATAAAAAAATGAAAAGATAAAACCCAGACCTTCTTTGCTGAGATTGCTGCTTCCTAATGGCAAGTAGCTCTATGATCTCCTTCCATGATCTAAGAATATTTATGGAGAAATGTATCAGAGACTTGGAGAAATGAGGGTTAAATACTTATAAAGTGATTTAGCAGATTATTTTCTACAAGATTCTGAAGGATGGAAACATCACAGACTGAGAGGAAACAATGTGAATATGTAAGAGAGATAGATATGGGAGAAGAGTCAATACAATTAAATTGAAGATAAAATACTTGCATCTATAACAAACTGTGACAAACTTAACCAGAAATTATTTTTCACTTATAAGCACCCTCCTTTGAGGTCAAACCTGGCATCAGTTTCAGGTTAAGAGATGACTGTCTTTCTAAATGATAGTGCAGGGAAATATTTAGGAAGGCAGAATTTAATTACGTGATTTGGAAGGTGGCCAGGAACCAGGGGTTAACACTGGTACTGTTGCACAGAGTGCTGAGAGAACTTTAATTGCTTCTAATGCTTAGTGCCTTGCTTTCACATTTCATTTGAAAGACAACACCTTCAGCCTCCCCGTGTTTCATTGGATGCATTAGTTCATCAATGCCAGCAGCTTCATTTCCTTTAGTTCCTAGCTGCTTCTGAGCAGTCACCCATGTAGTCTAATCCTCTTTCATCTACGTGTGCTGATAGCAGTTTCAACACAGAAAGATGGTTGGAGGTTATGTGACATTTGATTGTGGAACAATTTTCGGAGGGAGTGGCTGGAAGCCTAATTACTACAGACATTTTAAATTGAACTGGACAAATAGTAGGAAATGTATTACGCATTAGCATAAGTGTGCACTGCATCACTGGATGGCGTTTTCTGTGTTTGATTTCTTATGGCAGAACGTTACCAACAATCGCAGTGAAATTGCTGCAGTCGGACTCATGCTACCGATCTTCAGGCGCTCGGCTGACCCGATGTTCCTCGTTCGGGAGTGCGGTCACCATAAGCTCCCCCTGCGGACAGCGAGGGGAGAGCCGCACATTAGAGGTCAAGTAGTGTCAGTGTTGGAATCACCTTGCGAAAGCTCTGCTCTTTTCCTCTCTTTGGGGATTAAAAAGAACATAGGATGACAAGCAGAGTAGGTTTTCTGCTTCAGTGTAACGCGTGTAAACACTTCAGGCTATCAGCTGCTCAGATTGCCTCCTGGAAAAGCCACTGTCTTCACTGATTAGAAGCAGTTTAAGGAAGAAACATAATGTGTTTACATTACCCCCTCTGCTTGTCATCCTAGGTTCTCTTTACCTCCAGAAGAGGGAAAAAAGAGAGGAACTTTCAAAGACATTGAGGTTTGAAGGTGAGCTTTTATAAGGGGAACATATTTTTGTAAGAGAATCTGGAGAGATGAGCCTTTGTAAAAACTCCTTAGTTGCCTACCATAAATGCTGCCAATAATTGCCCAAATTTAGGTGGGATAAAACTATAGCCGAATGACATTTGGGGCACTATGTGAAAGTAGTGTGGTGAAAGAGCCCCCCTCCCCCCTTTTTTTTCCAAAATAATCTCCTTAAGCAAAGAGAACCACTATGTTTCATAAAAGTGAATCAAGAAAGGGTGTAATATGGTTAGAAATGTCATTTTAAAGCCATATACCACTTTATTTTTAACTTATATTATATTTAATATCTATGATGGTGTCAGAAGACTCATAGAAAATGTTAAAATTGATTGCCAAATTAGTGGCAACATTAATAGCACTACTACATCCAGCACCTGGAACACAGTAGTTAATGCTAGACATTTTTGTATGCCTCTTTCAGAGTACTCTGCACTGGCCTGATTCAGAGAAAATATCCTCCTTGAAGATGAAACCTTAGAAAGCTACCTTTTTAAGGTGATGCAAAGGAGATGGGTTTCCCCTACTATTAAGGACTGACATCATGCTATAGCATGAGGAAAAGATCATTGCATTAAAGCTGTTTTCTTCATATCGTAATTAAACTTTGGGTAGGACTGTGTTTTTGGTTTGCATAATTTTTGCTTAGAACTTACCATTGTTTTATTTTGGCAATACCATAGCTTCACAGATAGCTGCAATATAGTCCTTGGCTTAAAGCAGTAATGACAAACTTGAGTCCTTGTTTGTACCTCTATACAAGGAAATAAAAATATTTAGATACTTTTTTATTAATTATCCAGACCATGGGGAGTAGGATAAGGACAAAAGCCCTCCAAAATTCTTTGCAGTCTCAAATGAGGTGAAAGTGGGAAAAAATTGCCTCCACTTGCTTCAGAATATTTCTCTGAGAGTCTTAGTCTTTTTTCTCATCATTCTCTTTAGGGGATACACAGAAGGCCTCTACCCCTGCTCATCTCTTTGAGAAAGGTCAAGGTTAAGCCCCAACTGAATGTGAAGAGGATATACCCCTAGACAAGGTGGGATTCCAGGGACTAGGTGGGAGAGAAATGAAAAGGGATGAAGGAAAGAATTGTCTCTCATTAAAGGAAGAGAGGAGATATCAGAGCTAGGTTGTGCTCAGCAGGAAAAATAAGTGGTGGTGTGAAAGTGAACATGAAAGTGAACTGGCACAACAAAAGATGAGTTACTATGAAATAGACTGTTATTTGAAGGGAGGGTGGCACATATGACGAGGAGGGAGCAGAAGTATAAATGGAAGATACAATACAGAACTCGGATAAGACAGAAGGTGATAAGAATTTTATTATACTTTCCACATGTGCATGGCATTCCCGCACAGCTCCCCACACATACCAGGGCCCTCTGTCTAATTCAGCAGCTTGTGAAGAGGAAGCCATGGACCACAGGACCAGCAGGAGGACTGCAAAGGGCTGCGGGGCAGCACATTGTCCAGATGGAAACGTGAGGTTTCAGGGAGGACATGGCGAGTATGGAGCACAGCAAAGATGGAGACTAGTGACACAGAACTACTTAATTCAGTGGTTGGAAAGAGCTGGAAGAGGTAAAAGGCAGAGAGGTTGGGGAGAGCAAGGCAGGGTTGTGTAGAATGAGTCAGCCGTTGGAGCCAGCCCAAAGACCCCCAAAAGTTCCTCACCCCAGCTAGGAGAAGATGTAGTGGTCTAGGTTATGCATCCCAGTGGGGACATAAATTCTTTTGGGGGGTGGAAAGAAATGAGTATTTTAGAGTGTTACAGAGAAAGAATGGACCCAATCTGGAGTTTGAATTTCCAACACTTGGCCAAAAAAAAAACCAAAACAAAAAAGAAAAACTATGAATTGTTTACTTGTTTTTAATAGGATATTTTGATGAACTGAATAGCACTGGTGTTACAATAATAGTCAATGAAAAAGAATCACCTGTTTTCTATCCAATTATAGGTTTTAATGCTTCTCCTTTATTCCTGCTTCACCGTTTTGATTTTAAATAATTCCCTTCACTGTCCTACATAATTGGGGGACTTAGTCCTCCTGACCTTGAGAATAATCAGCTTTTTTGTTTTATTTTTTAAATTTTAGTATTTGAGGGATATGTCATAAAAAGTAAAATGTTAAAAAAAAAATGGCTTTTTGGGGGTAACATCTTCTACATAGTGCAGCAAGCATAGTTTAAACCTCAGGCTTCAGCTTTGTATGCAGTACTGAATTTTTAATTTTGCTAAGCATAAAACATTGAGTGTTTGCTACGTATACTGACCAATCCTGACAGGCTTTTTTAAAGTAAGTAATTACACTAAGCTCAGTATTCACCCTCTTGTTTGACAACCTCAGGTTAGAATAAATTTTGACAAGCATACAGGTTTGAAAGTCTAGTCATTATATATGGATATAAAGGAGAGGGAAATGTCTACGCTGGGGTGTGGGCAAGAAAGCTGGTGCACTGAGTATAGATCCCAGTGAAGTCCAGCCTATTTTGTAGATGGGCCAGACTCAGTGTCAACTGCCCTCACACATGGATGTCCGCCGCCATGTCCTCCCTCAGTTTTGCTCTGTGGCCGTGCGGCTGATACCTGGCAGAGCCCCTCTCGAAGGGCCACCTGCCTGCTAGAAGGGCATCAGCGATGTGTGTGTGGCCAGGGTGTGAGCTACCCTTGCAAGACCCATGATGCTTCCCCCTAAGCTGCTGGAATCCAACTTTGCTGCGATGTGAAACTGGATCAGGGATACACCATGTTTTGGCTAATGCTACCAATGCTTTCTGTGTGCCTTTTATCTCAGAGGACCTCAGAAACTCCCATAGGTATCTGCTTGTCTCTTTTTAATCTGTATTTTTTGTAGTCTCTATCTCAGCAATATTTGAAGTTCAGATTTTCAAAAGCAGATGGATTGGTTAGTAAATTCAGTTTGAATATTTGGCAGCTCTCTGTTGAAGCAGTGGGCAGCAAGCAGATAAACTGCCAAAGCATACCAGCCTCACAGTTTTGGGGCAGGAGGAAATCTGGGTCTAAAATGATGGGGCAGGTCTTTACTGTTATGAAATATACTACTATATTTTTAGTGTCAGACTTCCTGAAAAGCAATTCTTAGATTCTTTATGCAAAAGAATTGTGTTTGGCAATTTTACATTTGTCAGCTTAAGTGGAGGTCTCAGTCTGTATAAACATTTTAAGTATCTGACCTTTTAAATTTTTTATTCAAATCGGAATAATTCCTTTGTACTTTCACCATCATACACTAAAAAGAGCTGTGTTGGTGTTGGCTTCCTTTACCAGTGATATGAACTGCATTATCGTACATCTGTTGGCAGCATCGATTACTGATCTAGCACATTTTGCTGTATTTGTATGGATAACTTAGAGTCCTGTTAGTTTTGAATCCCCTTGCATATTATAGAACCCATTTTATATATTTAGAAACAAAATGTGTACACTGGCTATACATGCTGCCTTCAATTCTGTATGTACTTTACACAGTATGAGTGTTTTGTGATAATTGTACAGTGTGTCTTTCAGATTTACCTCCATAATAATTTTATATATATATATATATATAAATATATATAAAATACCAAATCCTATTATATTATTGCTGTTATGTGGCATTAGTGTAAATGAATTAGGAGCTGAAAGTCCAAGACACAAAACTCTTCTGCCGACAAATAGTGCTCTGATACAAATTACTTGCCTGAACAAGAATGACTTTGCAAGTAAAAAAGTCTTTAAGGGAGAAACTGGACAGTACTGTGCAAAGTAACCTATCAGTTGTAATTGTCTTTATGCTTAACTGTTAATTATACCCATGACAGTAGCTTCCAGGACAAGCCAGAGGACTCAAGTGAGATTTAAACAGTGTAAGAGGCCATCCGTCTCTTGCAATGGCTAAACTAATTTATTATGAATTAAGTGGTGCCAGTTCTTTGTGTAGGAAATCCTAAAATGACATTGTGTCCGGTGTGCAAACAAAGATTATGGAAAAGTTTCTCTACTTGAAGTAGTTTTCTCTGCTCTTTTAGATGTTGATGAGTTTAACTGGAAAACGAACATAAGTTTAGATCCTATTACAGAATTAATAAAAAAGCCTACTCAGACAGGGAGACATGATTCCTATCTTGAGATTCTTATAATTTAAGGTTCACGTACTTTAGCCTCTTAGTCAAATTAAGAATTCTATTGAAGCTAATGAACCTATTTCCTTGAATTTAAATTTACTGGATCAGTACTCTTTTGGATAGATAGCTATAATAAAAAATAATGGAATCAATGCAGTGACATGCTTTCCGTAAGAAATGTATTTGCAGAAGAGATCTGGATTCATGTATAAAATAGTTTTAATTTTGCAGTTCTTTGTGTTAATGATTTTAATTCATTAACTTTTTATGACAGTTACTTTAAATAATTAGTGTGTTTTTTCACTTTAAAAAAACAATCTGTTGTAGACATTTGTTTGGAATTTGGAAGTTTATGTGAAAAGTATTAATATGTATGCGCACCTAAGAAAACTTGGCATCACTTCTAGATCTAATGTCCTAGATGAGCTTAGATGAAAACCAGAAACCAAAATTAGGAGTTTGTTCTTTTTACAGTGGGATTAATGAAGTTTTGTTTCCTCTAGGGATGTGACCATGATCTCTAAATCCCTGCCACAGTAATGTTAGATCCCTACACATATTTCTTACTGGTCCAACTTTAGAATAGTTTCCTTCTGAAGTCACATTTCATTTGGACACAATTATTTCTCTCTCCTTCTTAGTGTGTGTGTGTGTTCTGGAAAACACCAGAGTAAACTCACTAAATTCTCACTTGTTCTACCTTGTTTGTATAGATGGGCTTTTCATGGCTACTGATTACACACTAACCACATGGAGCAGCTTTTGGTGTACAGGTGAAACGGACTACACGAGGGAGATGTTACGACTGGCAATTTGCAATCTTTTGGCTCATGCAAAAAGAGCAAATATAAAAAATGCAAAAATAAAAATAAGCACATAAATTATTTTTATTTGTGTGCTTATTTTTACTTAATTTCTTTTTAACCTCTTTTTAAAACACAACAAATAAGACTCAAGGTAATTTTTTAAAGGTACAGTATACACAGGTGAACACTACAGGAGCAATGATAATTTCATCTTATTTTACAGTCTGGCTGTTCACAACCTTACAAAACTGCATTTTGACTTCATTTTCAACCCAAAAATTATCACTTGAACCTCTCTGCTTGAAAAAAAGTTGATCATCTTGCTTGATGCTGTAATTTGGAGTCATCCCATTGAAGTCTGGATATACAGTTTTCTCAGAGCACATCTGTAGGTCTGGCAAAGAATTGGGATGTAGCTTCTGTTATAATCTTACCTTTGCATGGGGTGTCAGGCCAGTAAGCTTTCTGATTCAGTTCTGTCTGAGAATAAGTGGTAGCTGAAAATATTTTCTTTCTGTTCTGCTGCTAAGGAAAACTTGAAGTAGTAATTTGAATTCAGTTTAAGTTTAAGAAAAAAGTTAAGGAAAAAGCATAAAGCATAAATATATTTTGAGTTTGATTTATTTGCTGTCAGGTGCAATAAGTATTTCAGAATGTTCTGAAATCTTCATATTCAGTTTTGATTGAAGAGAAAAATAATAGTTCAGCCTGTTTTTCACCTTGGGTTTGATTCTTTTCCGTAGTCTGGAATTTTTTACTTTTATTGTGCAAAGACAGTATGAGGGGATTTTGAACTCTGCGTGTGTGTGTGTGTGTGTGTGTGTGTGTGTGTGTGTTTTATTTGAGTTTTGTTGTTAAAATAATGAAGAATAGTGTTCCTAGGCCTTTGACCTCATATTATAATGAATTTTAAAGGTATGACATCCCAGGTCCTGCCAGCTTCCAGTTTCAACTACATTTTTGATTTATTTTTTTTTCAAAATTATGGAACTTTACTGAAATGTGCATTCATGAAGTATTTAAGATTTCAATCTCCAGTTATAAAGAAAACTATGCTTACAAATTATCTTTACCACAGAAAAGTTGTTGCTTTTTATTTTTATTTTTTCCATAGTATAAAATGGTCTGATTTTCCATACTTACAAACAGTTGAATAAAATATTTTAACTTAGAGGGGAAATTTCAGAAAAGTTATGTATAGCAGTGTTGTAGGCACAGGGTGTCTACTATGAGAACACATCAAGTAGATTCATGTATATGATGAGTATAAAGAAAAAAATATGGGCAAACAGAATTCAATGAAAGGAGTATGAAATTATACTGTCTAAGTAAAGTTCATCTATTAGCGTGTGTAAGAATATATTTAAATGCATTGATATTAGCGCACATTTTTATCACTGGAATGGAGACATTTGTATTTTTAATTTCTCATAGACTATACCTTTACAATGTAAAACCAAAACCACCTGAATTACCTTTTAAAACTTTATAGCAATTTCACGAAACATAATTTTGAGTTGTCTGTGAGAACGAACAAGACACTCCTTTCCAGAAATATTAAGATGTTCTTTCTCTTTCCACCTCTTTTCCCTCACCTGTCCATTTTTGAACAGTAGTGGCTTCTGTAGAATACCAAAGTATGCTTTCACAAAGCTATTTATGTCACAGATTTGTTGAGTCTACTATATAATACTATAATACTATAGTACTATTATACTGTATTATATCAGCTAGAAAATGGGCCTTGGCATTCATCAACCTGTAGCCTTGATAACCCTCTGTGTCCATAATACTTCCATTAATAGGATGTACTGTCCTCATATCAGAATTTCATTAAGCTGTAGAGACAGAGTGGCTGAATAAGTATAGATAACTAGCAGCCTATAGGAGTTCCATTAAGAACAGCCATAGACATTTTGAGAAAAATAGGCATTCTATCTTCGAATTCCTTTCCTGTTTTCTGGGAGATATTCAGTAGCTATTGAAACCAAATGGCTATAGTTTTGTATGTTTTATAAGGATTCTTCATCTACCAAAGTTTTTTAATCATTGATTCCAGTAGAGCAGTGCAGAAGTAGTCTTTTCCATTTCAGGTGTACAGTGCATAGTGACCATTTCTGGTGATCTTCAATAGTACAAATACAAATATGATCATATTGATGAGTTACAGGGCTTTTTTTAAAGTGGAGCATAGCTGCTGGATACATCTGTATTAGTGTTCCATTGATGTAACAACAAAATAATACTTCCTATATGCAGAAAAAGCTTGGACTGGAACAGTGTTCAGTTGCATTTTTGCATTAGTTTTGGTAAATGCACTTTAAGAAGAGTAATGGAGTGCTCATAATTTATTCTATCATTTTTGTTCTTCTGTCATCAAAAGTGTGCCACATCCTGTAGAGAGAAATCAGACCAGGTTCAAAGCAATGACTTTGACTTCTTAAGCAAGTTAAAATGAGTAAGGTTAGAAAAAGAGTGAGTGCACTTATAAATAAATGACTGTCAAGATTCTTATTGTTATTATTACTCATGGGTACTGTGGTGGTGCACAAGGACACACAATAATAGTCCTTTATTATGCCAGGCACTATACAAACACAAAATATTAGTTAGTCCCTGTGTGAAGAGCTTACGGTTAAATAGATGGTTAGTAAGAAGATGGGGGAAGGGTCAGAACTTACTAGACCATAGTAGCAAATAGCTTGTTACTGCCCAATTTTATTTATTTTTGTAGGGCTGTAGAAAAGGTGAGTTCTGCTGAGAGATGATAGAGCTAGACAGCAAGAATGCATGATTGGAAGAGATGCTGAAGGGAAAAGGGATGAAGGGAATACAGAGAGGGTAAGTGTGGGCATGCAGTGAACCTGAAGCTAACATATAAGAGTGGTGGACTTAAGAGCTGGTCAACACAGTACAGAGGAAGTCCTACTAACATTGAAACAACTTCTTTGCGTGTCCAAAGATCCTTTCTTTAGCTATTTATATTTTTACGTCTGATTGCTTTAGGATATTACCTTACACTGTGGGGCTATGTTTTCTTTCCTTTCTTCTTTTTCTTTCTCTCCCCTTTTTTTTTTTTTTTAGTAGTATTATTGAAAGCAGGACTACTGTATTTTTACAAGAAGAGGGAGAGTAGAAGAAGGAAGACATGGAGGGACACAGAGCATGAGGAAAGGGTGGAGACAAGGACAAGAAACTAAATCCTGTGGCCTGGTTAAGTAAAATTAGAGGTTGGCTAATGAGGTGAATCAAAAGGCAGTACAGAGGAACTGAATAATTGCAGTAGTAATAGCACAATTTCCAGGAGAGTAAAAGCTGTAATTAGCTTTGAATCCAGCTGTAGTAAAGAGAATAGGTATAGATTCACCTGTAGATAGACACAGAAGCCCATTTTGTTCTCATATTTGTTATGGATGTTAGAACCTTAGCCAGGAAGGTGAAACAGAGGAAATCAATATTGCTATACATCTCTGAAAATATCCTTCGTTTTGTCTTCCACTGATCAGCTTTTTATGTTTTTTTGATTAGAAGAATAGAATTTCTTTTTGCCCATCATGCATGCTCCAATCAGATGGACTAATTGATCTTTGAAAGAAAGACATTAGAAAACTAGTTAAGTTAGTCATTTTGGTGCAGCTCGAGAGTTTCCTTATCACTGGCTATCTTTTGTAAAAGTTACTTCTTCAACCTTAACCCCTTTTCTCACGCACCCATTAACATTCATCATCTATTCCTCATCATATAAAGGGAACCTGGAAATACCACCATTTATCTAAAAGACAAGATAAATATGCCAGCTAACCAAAGAGTTACTTGAAATCCATATTGGTGCAAGACTTGTATTTTCATTTACTTTCCCCTTGTATTCAGTTACAAAGAGTTTTCATAATTTTGGTGAGGGAGATCTTTCTTTAGCAAATACGTGTTCTGCAGAAGTTTCTTCAGCTCCCTCTTTCACCTATCTTGGGTAGATTGTTCAGACTGGAGTATCGTTCCCCTTTTTTTGCAAAGCACTTAGTCATATTGTTAAAAGTAATCTGAGTTAAAATATGAATAAATCTGTTCCTTGTTCCTTGGGCAATAGGACAAGGAGCAAAGGTATCACAAACATATAACGAAGATATAAACATATAACAAAGGTATAAAAAAAACCAGCAAATAATATTTTCTTAGAAGTTCATCTTCTCCTCCCGTTTTCTATATGCTGTATATAATTTATATTACTAACTAGTTAAATGGTTAAAAAAGAAAAAATGTGGATCAGTCCTGGGTTTCATGGGACATGGAGCTTGGATAGAGAGTTTAGGGCCACAGAGCTGAGGAGACTGAGGTATGTTTGATAGCAGGATCAGGAAAACAGAAGGTGTGACGTTAGATTTCTCATGTGGAGAGACAGCATAATTAATAGAAAGTAGTTCAGAGTTCTGCCATAATGAGAGAGGAGTAACACCTCACACCTGCTTCAGGGCAAGCACTTGCTTGCAGATAACTCTCAAATAGTAAAACAAGTGCTCAGATCCATTATAACTTATCCTTCTGCCCCTGTCATAATACTGATTAGTGATCTTGTCAGGAGTTTTTAACAAAATTCACAAAAAAAACTTGCCAGTGAGCGGTGAAGGGTGGTGCGTTCAGTAAGGGTCATAGTATAATAGCTTACATGACAAAATAAGAGCAGCTCCTGTCAGACTGAAGCTCTGCCTAGCCTGGTATCCTGTAGTGGTGGAGGGAAAGGGGCATAAGAAGGCAGCAAGCATTTAGCGGTACTTCCCTGCCCTTCCCCTATGCGCTTTTAGATTTGGTAATCTCAGGCACGTCATGGTGGAGAGATCATGTTCCATCTTTTTTTTTTTTTTAATAGTCCCTGAGGGCTTTTTCTTCTGGTTGCTGTTTGAACCCATGTACAGTTGGGCCTTCACCAGATGTTCAGCTGGTTAGTTCCACAGTTCACAGGTTTTGTTAAAGAGAATGCCCTTTCATTTAAATTGTTTATATCAGGAAATTTTGTGTGATGTCCCTAGTTCTTGTGTTGTGTGCATCTGTAAGCAATGGTTCACTTTTCTCTGGCACTCATATATAGTATCCAAGTAGATTAGTCTGTTCAATTTGTCCTCATAAAGTGTTCAATGCTTTAACTTTCTTTTTTTCTTTCTTTGCTTCTTTCTTGTCCAACTGTATCTGTTCAGTTTTAAAACTGCATAGGTAGTAGAGGTTATGTGGTGTCCCAATGTGTTTTTTTCCTATATATTGTCTGTTCTTTACCTCGAAACCTGTATCATTCTGTTTCCAATTCTGACAGCCACTGAGCACTGGGTTGATGTTTCTTCTGAAATAGTTCTAGTTTCATTTCCAGATCTCTCTCTTAAATGGTAACAGCTAATATTGAGTACACCGCTCTGTATCTGTAGTTAGAGCTGTTTTTTTCTGCGAGTTACTTTGTTTTTATTCACGTTGGATTTCATCTGCCATTTTATCATCTGGTTTCACAGCAGCATAAGATCTCATTGTAACTTTCACAATTTTCTTTTTACCCCGCAGAATAATCTAGTTTCATCAGCACATGTTCCTCATGTTTCCGGATCAATAAAGCGATAGTATCGGAACTTCCAGGTTGTTGGGCACTCCGATTTTTGTTTACCTCTATTCTGCCTTTTTGTCAGTAAACTAAATAAGCTTTACAATTTTGCAGATTTCTCAGTTTAAAAAAGCTTAAAAAAGATTTTTAGACTTCAGGTTATCCTTGTCATTTTTTCCCCCTGGTTCCTGTGTAGAGAATGGATACTACAGGTAGAGAGAATATACCTGTGATAAGTTTTTCCATTAATATACAGAGATAGTATCATCTCCCCCTGTTTGAAAGAAGGGTTTTCTGATATGGAGTTTTTTTAGAATATTGGCCTTTCAGTGCCAGAATCAGGACTTCTAACTCTTTTTCCAGACTGGTGACAGCAGTCAAATGCTTTGGAAAATTTCTCCTTCATGTAAAACGATCAGTTGAATATGTTGACCAGCATTTTTCCTGCTTGCTTTCCACAATGTGATGTGTTTGGTTTGGTTTGGTTTGGTTTGAGTAAAGAGAGCTTTAGTTGATTGCAAGCATGAAGGGAACTTTCAGTTCAATTCAGTTGTCAAGTGCTTGGAAGTATACCTCAGGATGCCTATAAGATGTAATAGTTCATTGAAAATTCACAAAAAATTGTTCTCCGTCTGGTTACAAGAATCCTTATCCATTAATAAAAATTCTACACCTGGCAATTCCATAGCAACAACACGAATCCTACTGCACAACTTTTCAAATCAGGATTGTTTCTTTTCTACTAAATCATAAAACCCTGAAATTGTAGAATTTTTGATCAGCAGAAAAATTATAAATTATCTCACAATCTATTAAGTGCCTGTGTAAAATAATTGACTCTGTAAATCTGTGCTTCTAGCCAAAATGACTTCTGACCCCAGATCTCTAATATGGCATTTTGTCATATTTCCTACAAGCTGATGAGAATAAAGAGAGTTAATTTGTCAGGTTTTTTTGTTTGTTTGTTTTCCTGAGTTTCAACAACTCTCTGGAGATCACCTGTAGTGAAAATAAATGAAGTTTTTTGATTAATAAACCATTGAAACATACTCTGCAAGAAGAGATAAAAGAATGGTTAGGTTTGGTTAAGTTTGTATTCTAAAAAAGATCTTCCTTCCCTGGACTAGGACTTTTTTATTTTTATTGTTGATTTTTTTTTGTATTTTTTTTAATCTAAATTATACTGTTTTTACATTGTAGCATTGTAAAGAGTATTATTCTAATTCTATTAGCCTAAAAAGGCAAGTTTTATGGATGCTTTGAAGATAGGCATTGCAGTTATTTCATGCTTCATTATTACTGAATTTTTTGCACTCCTTTTTTCAGATTTTTAGATGCTAAGGGTTTTGTGTTCATTACTGAATTAGTGCTACCATAACTCAGTTTGTCTCTGAAGCTTTGAAAGAGAATATAAAACTTATTACTTTTGTGGCATCATCATTTACCACTGCTGATTAACAAAGATTAATATTATTTTAAATTATAATTTAATTAGATATCAAATAATACAAACAGGAAATCAGGTCATATGTATACTATTAATATAATTGAATGTCAAACTCATTATATGGTATTATAATTTTGCCACGTTTAGGGTAACTTTGAGAAGAAATACTTGAAATAGTTGGCATTTAGAGCACATATTATGTCTCTGCCTTTAGGCATAGCCTAAGGCTCAGAGCATTTTTAGCAAGTGGAACTCTAATAGAATCTATTTTCATAAATAAAAACAGAATTTAAGTTACTCTTCCTGGGGATTAGCTATCTGGGACTATTCAGGAATGTATTTATATTAGTGTTAATTTCCTTAGCATGCTAATTTGATTTTATTTCACATTTGTATGCTCAAGTACAAACTCCTTCAGGACCATCCATACGTCAATCAGCACATGCAAATACTTTCTTTGGTTCTGTTTAAGCTACTCTTGAAAGAATTTTAGAGAAGTAGATCTATAAAGTATTTCCAAGGGATTTCATTTCTCAGCAGTTAGCTTTACGTTTGCTATACATATTAACAAAGTAACAGTCATGTATTCCTGTAAGCTTATATTAATTTTACATATGATGTTGGAAAAAATGGGTCTCAAATCGTTATGAAAATAGCTTACTTTTTGTAGCTGATAAGAAAAATTAGTCCCCTGAACCTCCTTCCAAGTATTGTGTCCTGGTAGAAATCCCTTCACAATTCCATTTTCCAGCAGTGGGGATGATTTGGACAGGACACAGTTAGGTTTCTTTCTGAACATTAATCTGGATTTCAAGTAACTCTTTGGTTAGCGGGTGTATTTCTCTTGTTTTTTAGGTAACTGGTGGCATTTCCAGCTCCCATTTATAAAACAATGAACTCCTGTTTTGGGGGGTATGCAAAGAGCTTAAGGTTGAAGAAGTAACTTTTACAAAAGATGGTAATAAGGAACAGAGATTTGGAGACAATTTTGGAGAGAAAAGTAAAGGGACTAACATAGAAAGAGGTAGACAGTGTTATGGAAGAAAACTCTTTACAGGGTGTAAGTTAGAGTCACAAAGAAGAGGAAATATTTCATGAAAAAGAAAAGATACGGAAAAGACGCTATGATTTGTTTTAGATATAGCAAGTCAATAAAGATAAAAGACTATTCAAAAAATAAGATGCAGTAAGTCACATACATAAACAAAATCTGTGCAATAAGCTGGGCCTGTTCTTTGTGGAGTGTTCCTGTTAGCATCACTTAGATGCGTATGAACTCAGCAAGTCTGCAAATAAGACATGGATTGGTGATATATTAGAGCTATAAACATGATAAAGTGAATACCAGTATTCTCTTGCTATAAACTGCAGAGCATATGGATTTAAAGGCCTGGCCTGAAAGAGTGGTAGTACAGTTATTTTACTTTCTTCTTAGATATTTTATTCAATATCTCTTAGTACTTATTGTCTTGGCGAATAGATATTAAGTAGATATTCCAAGGATTATCTTTGTTACATAGAAGTCCGTTATGTATTTAGACTTCTTCTAAGGGTTTGTGTCATCCCTGTTTTTCTGGCTTGTGTTGAAAGCCAGCATTTGAAATGGAGAACCTTGTTTTGTGCAGTCTCCTGACCGTATAGCTAATCCGATGGACTGCAACTTGAACTCCTCAGTGTATGTCACTGAAGGTCAATCAGAACGGTCCTGCAACTTTCTGGATTACTGATCAAAACGCTGCAGTTTCTTCTGTGATGTAGTGTGCAATGTAAATGATACATGCATGTCTGCTCACTGTTAAAATTTCACCCAAAGATTGGCAGTCTGTATCCCCAGCTTCAGGCATTGGTACAGCAGAACTTCCTCCTAATTATTCCTTATTCCTCACAACATTTATGACCCGGAAGATGTTCTCAGTCTACGTTATCACTTTTGAGTTGTTTTTCTTTTTTTTTTTTCAGGGGGAAAAGGAAGGGGGGTATTTTTTATTTTTTAGTTCACAGACAAAAGAGGTCTTTCCCCCACATTATCTTTTAAAATTCATAAAGAACAGATTTTAAAGATGGCTCCAGTGTCATTTCTTAAAAAAAATCCTCTAACATCTTCAGAACCAGAAAATTGGATAACAGATCTCTTTATCAGTCTTTGTTTCAGGAAACCTTTGTCTCAGGAAGCTCGTGGCATTTGTTCATGAAATGAAAGCATTTTTTTCAATTATGCTTCTATAGTTCAGTCACTTACAGCTGTCATGCTGGCTTTGAAATATTAGTCTGTTTCTATAAGATAATAATCTTTGATCTTTGATAATGATGAATGATGAAATTACTGGGCAGTGTCTCCCTAAATATATGATAAGCTTTACTTATGGACTGTAACTTTATTGCCAAAGACTTTGAAGACAGGGCAGGCCCTACACTCCAGAGCAACTTTGCTCAAAGATATGCACATAATAAAGAGGTCTTCAGTACGCAGATTCCATTTCCTGTGCAGTAGAATACCTCTGTCTTTCCTTACCCCCCTGCGATATAAAATTCAGATGTGAGAATAGTGGGAAACTGTTTTCTGATCCCTACCTATTTTCTTCTTTTTCAAATCATTCCTGAAATCATTTGGGCTGTGGTTGTATTGTCAGACTGATTGTATTTGATAAGATTGCTCCTTGTCATGGTATGCAAAATGAGCTAAAAATGCTATCATAAGTTTTAAATAATACAAAAAAATAGCACTTAAATTTGGAGAGACCTGAAATCTTTTACTCAGTTTGTAGCACTTTCCTGACTGAAGAAGCACCAGTAATGTTTTTAGATGAAGGATGAACGGTGTGTCCTCTGAAAAATTGAATGATCTGCCTAGCTGTCGGTTGCTGGAACGTTATCATATTGCCATAAATCTCAGTATAGAATAACTATCTGAGTTTGGGATTTGCTGATAATATTGATTATTACTTCATCCCTGTTACCACGATTGACTGTTTGGGAGACTATAACAATCTGTCAATGAGTTATCAGGATTCATCGGTCAAAATGAACCAGAGCTTTTGATGGATAAGGTAATATTAATGCTAATGTTATTTTATTTTAAAACAGACAGTTATTTTAATGTTTTTCACATTTTTTCTCATTTTCAAATACTTTTAACATTTGTGATTGTTTGTGTACTAAATTAAGTATGATGATTCATTCCACAATGCATGCTGAAGTGTAGTTCTCTGTAACAACAAACAAAGTCTAACACAGTGATAGAGGACAATTGCATCTAACATTTCTTTCGCTGGATAAAATAGTTATATTTTCCAACTTTGTTTGTGCTCAGATCCTTCACATAAAAATTAGATCTGTGCGTATGCAGCAGTTATACCCTTTTTTTCATGCTGTTGCATTTCATTTTAGAATTCGACAATTTATAGGATATGGGAACATTGAATATGATAATTTCTTTTATTGTTAATTGATTACAGCAGTTGACATGATGGTTTCTGAGATGAATCTGGGTGTCTTGCAGCAGACACTGTTCTTCTGGGGTTACTAGGCCTGGTACTGTGATGCTGGGGCAAAATATTTGACAACAACAGATATCTCAGTTCTGAAGCAGGAGGTGCAATGAACAGCAAAACAAAGCGCTTGGCAAGCATTGTATGTTCCATTTTCAATTCTCTAAAGAGATATTACAAACAAGAGTGAGGAAATAAAAACTATGTATAGCAATTATCAGTGTCATTGTAGAAGAAAGACATGAACACCTATCTGCAGTAGCAATACATGCAGCACCTGTGCTCAACATTGCACTGGCACATGCTCTTCCTAAACTGTCTGTTTTTATGTTATTCAGAAAATAGTAGCTCTGTTTCATGTCCTGCCATACTCCTTCAGTTTTTTCCTGCCTACCTGGAGTACCTACGCTTACTGTATTTGCACAAGCAAGTGGGATCAAGAACAATAATTTTTCAGTTGTCACAGGTAGTCGTGAGTGATTAAAAAATTCTCCTTAAGTTTAATATATTTGCTAATAGAGCTGGATTTTATTAAGTGATTTAGGGAGAATTCTCTTAGTCAACTGAAGCATCAGTTAGATTGAAGTGTCACTCAGCAACTCCACTGATTTTCAGAAATGTCACTCAGGTCGCTAAAGAAGGAGTCAAGGGAGTTTGGAGGAAGGGGGTGAGTGAAGTTGCTATAAATGCAGCGTAAGGAACTCCCTGTGTGCAACACGCAGTTGCCCCTCTCAGCATTGTCCAGATTAGCACGCACCTCACCTCTTACACGGCTTGAATGCAATATAGAGTTAACCCTGCTTCTTCTATTGCCAAGGACTGCAACACAAACAAAGCCAGCAAGGCAGCTGGAGCCATTTAATCAGATCTGCGTCTCATCTAACCTTTGCCAGAGGTGCCACATAAACAGAGCTGAATTGTGCAGAATAAGAGGAAGGGCAAAATCCTATTTAAACAATTTCTTTTCTAGGTCCACAGAAATGCTATTATTTTTACACAGCATCAATGGCATTAGCTACAAGGCATGAATGTAAAAATTACTGTGCTTCTAAATGAGAGTGGGATTACTATGTATTGTGTGAGAAAACAACAATTTCTTTGGGCTCGATGCTGCGCTATCTTTACTCATTTTAATATTGAGTCTATTTAGTTTAATGCTTATGCCTAAAATCTGCAACTTCTGATTGAAAACTAAAATATCTGAACAATTTCCTAACATAATATGATATTGATAACATTATGGCTATTCAGACTTACCAACAGATATAGCATTCATTTAAAGCAGACATTTCCATTATAAGAATCAAAAAATATTTTCTGTAATGTCCAATGAATGGAAGTGAAAACAGGTAATTTTCATTGTGTGTTTGTGGAAAAACAGATGAACTTATTATAATTTTTCTTCCGTTAACATTTATGTCTCAGGCTACAATGAAGTACTTATTACTCATATTCTTTTCATATATTATCCAGAAAAACAACTAAATATACCATAATACCAGTGGTTTCTTAACCAGATTATTACAGATGGGTTGCAGAGAGACAGGTTATATTATAGTAATTTATCTTGAATTTCATACCTCTGAAAAGGATTGAAATAACCTCTTGGTATAATTGTATTAATATGTTCTCCATGGAATCATGCTCCATGCAGAAATTTACTATTGGTTTAAATCATTGCAATACCCTCATTCCTGGGTGGCAAGCTCAGACTGTAGTTCTTGGTGAAAGTATACATTGGAAGTAATGTTAGCTTCAGCAAACCAGGTTAACCTTAATCAACACTTTTTGTTTTATGACTTTGTGTATGTGTGAGCAATGTTTCCTGAGCAATCTTATAATTTATGATCAGCCTGAGTAATTTCAAAGAAGTAAGGCTAGAAAAAATTAGAATACAAGAAAGAAAAGAACAGTAAATCCATCTGTTAATGAATGTCTCAGATATCATTGCTGAGAGAGCTGGCTGAGAGGTGGCCTTTCATATCATCTTTGAAAGGATGTGGACAGTGGGCAAAGAATGGGGAGACCTGAGACTGAGGACTGGAGAAAGGCAAATGTTCCACCTATCTTCAAAAAAGGGCAAAAAGACAAGCCAGGAAAGTCAGGGCTGTCAGCCTCACTTTGGTCCCTTGGAAAATCATGGGCAGAGTCATCTTGGAGCACATTTCTGGGCACATGAAACAGAGGAAGGTGATTGAGAACATTCAGCTAGAGTACTGCATCCTGTTTTGTTCCCTCCAATACAAGACAGACATTGGTAAACTGGAGCATGTTCAGTGGAGGGCCTCCATGAGGATTGGGGGCTGGAGCTCATGCTCTGTGAGGAGAGGCTGAGGGAGGTGGGCTTGTTCAGCCTGGAGACGAGATGGCTCAGGTGGGAGGGAAGGGGGAGAGGACCGAACAGCAGCCCCCAGTACCTACAAGGAGGTTACCAAGAGGATGCAGGCTCTTCACAGCAGTGCAAGGCGGGAGGACAGTTGAAATCGTAATGGTTAAGACAAGATATAAGGAGAAATTTTTCCACATGAAGAGAGTCAGGCAGTGGAATAGGTTGCCTAGAGGGTTTGTGCAGTCTCTCTTCATCCTTGGAGGCTTTCAAGACCTGACTGGATAAAGGTCTGAGCTGCCTGGTCTGACCTCAGAGCTGACCCTGCTGTGAGCCAGAGGTTGGACTAGAGACCTGAGGTCCCTTCAAACCTGAATTATCCTGTGATCCTATGAAATCCTACCAATTTATCTATTTGCCTTCTTTGACTGTTAAGGAAGTTTAGAGTGATAAGCTCAGATTTAAGCATGTAACCTTGTATAGATCTATTACAACATGAGATGAATTCCAGTCTCTTTCCTAACATGGCAATCACTGATTGGGGTTATAAAATCACTATTAGGGGTTATATAAAGTAGAACTAATCTCACTTAAAGTTAAGTGGTTAAAAAGTTTACACTTTGAGCTGATCATCTGGGCTTTGTTTATATTCACTGAGAAGAATCAGGAACCTCCAGAGGTCTCACCTATCTTAGAAAGCTGTTGTAGGATGTAATGCATTGCCCTTGGAGAGGCTTATCTCTCCTCACAAAAGAAGTATTTTAGACTAGGTGTCAAGTTTCAGATGGCTTCAAAGAAAGATGAGATGAGTTCTCCCTTCAGTATGCTTTTCTTTATCCTCACTCCCTCTTCCCACTGTCCCACCCCACTTGGTAGAGTCTATGCATAAATATCATTCATGAATATAAGATACCACCACCAAAAATAGTGAAACTATTTTTATAACCTTCATATGTAAATTAGTAATGGTAGCACTAGTGTCAGAATGATTGTAGAAAATACACATTTTATCCATACTAGTTTGAACTGTGCCAAAAGCTAAGGCTGCAGTAATAACATTAGCATTTTTAAAGTTAAATACTGAATAAGAATTTTGCTTACCAGCTTATCACAGAAGGAAAGGAAAGGCAGAAGGCTGGGATAATCCATTTATGTCAGTTTAAGACACTTTCTTTTTACCTGTTAAAGCAGTACAAAAATATTTTTAAAGGGAAAATATGATATATCTAATTAACAAATCATCTTTTGCTTTTTAATCATCTGAACATTGAAGTTCAAAAAATGAAAGGAATAATATAAAGGTTTTTACTTTGAAGATGTTTAAGCAATGTGTATTTTTTCAGTTTTTATGATTATTACTTTTATTTCAATTTTAAATAGCATGTAGATGTGAGGAAAATGTCACCCAAATGAGGGCAAAATAACTTTAGAAAGAGCAGTATAGAATTATATTTCATCCTGTTTTCATTTACTGAAGTCAATAGAAAAACTACAATTTGACTTCAGAACACTGGATCCTTTGTGCATATACCAATAAGGCATTCAACTTCACAAACATTGGATTATGTGAATATGTATCTTCTGTAGTAGACAGTTATAAAAACAAACAAAAAAAGATAAATATAAAAAATTTAGAAATGTAATTTTCATGTTGCAATTCTACAATTCTGTTTTTGAGGTTTTGATGCTCTGTAAGTATAGGCCACTAAAATGTTTTGATCCAGTGAGTTAGTGCTATAGACATCTTTGAAATTATTTTCTAGGAATGAGATTATACCAGTCACCCCAAACCTCTGATGGGAACACTTTAGAGAGAAAAACAGAGATGGTGCTGACATTATACTAACACTGTCTTATCAAAGTAATTCCATACCAAGTGCTGTCATGTGTAAAAGGTTACAGATACCTGACACAAAAAAATGTTGTTTGATAAAACAAATTGCTGTAGAATTTAAAAGCAATAATCACTGAGAATCCGATTGTAACCCAAGAAATGTCATTACTACATCCTTTTGGCCTGTAATCAATCTTTGCACGCAATTCAGTTCCATAGAAAGGTTTGAGGTATACAAGTAATGCTTAATCCAAAACCACTATAACCATTCCATGATATGAATTGAATAGGGTAGCAGTATTCCAAATCTAGTAGGTTACAAAATTTGGTCTTCCTTCTGTAATTTTTACCTTTACAGTTTACCTCCTGGATTTTAACTAAGTTGTCCTCAGAAAACTCACATCATTGTTTTAAGCTCTTTACCATATTAATCAGAGTCATTTTACTATAGTACACAGTTGTTCACCAATAGCAGTATCATTCATTTCTAAGCAAGGTGAGATACTTGTTTAAATGGAAGAGTAAAACCATTTTTTTCTCTCTCTTTTGGCTCACATTTTGAGTCCATTTTCTGGACATAAGAAAAATGAGTCTGCTTGTCTCTTGTGGACAGTAGTCCACATCATAAAGCATCATGAATTATTCAGTTAAACTGGCAGACTTTTGGCAAGACAGCCTAAATCCTAGCCAGCAGACAAGCTGATTTACTTCAGAGGTGCATTCAGGACACCTGCAGTGTAATGATATTAAGTGTATTGAAAGAGCTTATCCTTTCTTATATGCAGAGTGAAATAGAGATAAATATGAGATTCTGTTTCCAACATTCTTAGTTCTTTAACCTTCATTAAAAGTGAAACTAAGTAATTCATAAGCCCCTGGAAGGTTGCCGATCACTTCCTACTTAACATTTATTTAAAATCTGTTTGAGGTTTTCATATTTTAATTGTTGTCTGTCATAAAGTAATTCTACAGAAAATGAACTAAAAGAACATAAAAATCTGAAGGGCACCAACATAGGAATTCAGGGTTTTCCTACCAGTAAAGCAGTTAACTTTCTTGTTTGTTCGCTTTCCCCATCATTTGTCTTCAGTCTGTCTTTCTCAAAGACATTGCCTATATCTGTTTTTATACGAGATCAGGTTGTAATAGGTTTTGATCAAATCACCTCTTTAAATGCCACAGTATAGAAGAGATGAAAGAAAACATTGAGGACCTTAAAAGCATTAGAGCAATCATTTTCGACACAGTAACGTTTCAGTATAAATCCCAAACAACTTCCCTGTTTTAAGATATCACATTTAAATCTTAGAATCATATTTATAATTCAGATTCATATTGTCTATTCCAAAGTCTGGAAGTAAAGTAAAATGAAGAAATGAAAAGTAAATGAGAGTCAAGCCTTACTGGTGAGGGTAAATTTTTCTTGACTTAGAGCTATAAAGTAAGTTTGCCGGTTGACACTGAACAAACTAGAGTTCTATGGGTGGCATTCCTTAAGTCTCCAGAACCATTTTTATTACTATTAAAGTTAACTATTGCATTTAATAATATAATATTAATTATTTTCTTAGCAAACTTGCAGAAATCTTGTTACGAAGATGATTGGAGACATAGAGCATGACTTATGAAGAGAGTTTGAGGAAGCTAAGGGCCAATCTAATAGAGGCCTATAGGTACTTGAAGGAGAATTACAGAGATGAGAGACTGAAACTCGTCTCAGTAGTGGTAGTTTGAAGCAGAACAGGTCACCTCAAGAGACTGCAGAATCTCCATCCTTCGATGTTTTCAAGACTAGGCTAAACAAAGCCACAGCTGATCTGATCTAGTGTTGATGATAGTCCTTCTAGAAGCAGGAGGTTGAATTGTACGATCTTATGTATCCCTTTCAACTGACATTTGTGTGATTCTGTGTAGAAAATAGCCAGAGAGAGAGATTCTCTGAGATGCATAGCATTTGAAAACTGTTTAATCAGATCAAGTGACTATTGGCTTAGCACATTTTCTCTTTCCACTAGGCAAGCCTAGAATATTTGCATCCGTGTTTTCATGTGCTAGCAAAACTTTCCTGAGAGGTACTGTCACACTCCTTTAACTCTTTTAACTAAGTAGTGGAAGAAGAATTAGAATTAACTTCAATATAGAATACTATACAGAGTTTAACAGTCTTTAAGAAGGATAGTCTCTGTTTAACTCTGTAGGTGTGCATAGTACTATATTAAATTCCTCTCAAACTTTTTTTCCCTTTTGGCTTCCTTTTTATTTCTTTCAGTAGGGTTTTATTATTATTATTATTATTTGTTTGTTTATTTGCTTTCCTCCTGTAAGAGCTTCCACTGATGTACTGGTTATGTCTCCCATTGGTATTCTCCATAGGTGCTAAGAACCTCATGGCCAGTAACTGGGTTGTCAGACAACACTGGTGTTTGTTTAATACTCTGTCCATTGAGAGGCAGTAATTCCCAGGCAGGCATACACTACAGCACCTCAAATTATGTTCTGCTTCTGATGTTGGCAATTTGACTTTTGTAATACAGGAGATTGGGTCTAATGAGAAAAATGTTGTGGTGTATTTTTTTATCTCTTCATTAATATCCCTTCTCTATTTTTCAGAAGTATCCTTTTCTCTATTTTTAAGAGATAGGAAATCTCTTAAAAAATATCTTGCTTTGCCACCTGCACAAAGAGGTACCTGTGCAATGGCTGTTGCCATTCAAATAAGATTCAATGAAAGTGCAGCAGTCCACTCACAACAACCTGACAGAGTTTGCTAACATTTTTAAATAAAACTAAGTTAAAAGAGAGAGTTAAGCATGTAAATCTGTATGCAGACGTGTTGATTGAATGTCCAAATGCAAAATGCTTGTTTATGTGTCAAGGTCTAGTCTGTGTCTTGGGTTCAAGAGAGTGTATGGGATGTAATAATCAGGATTTCCTGCCTTTCTTTCTCCCTCTCTTTCCATTAGACTTCCCAAAAAGTCCTTGTTAGATCAGACCTTTCAGCCACACTCAAGAAGCTTCTCCAAGTCAGGAAAAATGGTCTGAGAGCAGTAATGGCTCAGCGCCATTCTGTGATGGCTAACATGGGAGAAACAGTACTACATAAGAGTAAAAATATGTATTTTTATTTTTGAACTAGTGTAATCAAGACAGAAGGTAACTCTTGGTTATCCCCTAGTTTGAGGAGATAAGCTGGCTTACTGCAGCTGTTTCCTAAGGCTACAGTCTAAATCAAAAAAACCTCAATACTCATTTACTGAATTAAGTTAATTAAAGGCATTGTTTACTGGTCCATATATGCTGAGAAACAATGTCATCCTGTTACTTGTAGAAGCATAATTCCTGACAAACATATACACACCATAACATCCATCAGCTTTTCCAGTTTTTATCTGAATTAGCTGTTGATGTCAAGAGCTAGTCCTGCACTTCCATTAGATGACTCCATACGGCTGTGCAGTGAGAGTACCCCACGATGGTCTGCCTGCATCCATGCTGCAGGCCTTTGCACCAACACAAGAGCAATCTCACCAGCTTCCAGATACTCTGTTTAGAGTGGGTCCAGCTCAGGAGTGGTGCCCATTCCCCAAGTCACTGCAACATTTGCTCAGCCTGCCTGAGCAGGCACCATCTGCAGTCATTCGCATAGAATTGCTATCGAAGGACAAAATGGAGTTGAGTACGTGCAATTTTCGGCTCTAGCATGAAAGGCGTGTTATGAATGCTCAGAATCACCATGGTGCTGGCTAACACAGCCAGTTGCTATATACATATGGTTTGCATTGGAATCATGGTCTTGGCTTATGAGACAATGTAAAAGAGAGGCTGCTACAGCCAAGACTAAACTTCGCTAAAATCCAGAATTGAAATGGTAAATCTGAGATGAATTCTAGAACTGAATGCAAGACTGTAGCCATTTTACCCTCATCCTGATACAGTAAAAAAAATACTGTAAGCTATGTTCTACTCCTATCATCATTTAAAATAGTAACTATAGTACACAGAATCAAGTGGTATTTTCTTTATTGCCTTTCTGAAACAAACTGGACTTCCCATTCAAGAACATGACATTTGCATTTTTCTGTAACTTTCAGCTTTAGAAAAAAAAATATATATGAAAGCCAGCTTCCTAGATTTGGATTAATATTTGGATTAATATTAAAATATCATTTTTGATCATTTTCCTTAGTGTTTTAACTTATTTTCCCTTTTTGTCACAAGTAATTGCAAGTTTAAAAGAAAAAAGATGGAAGTAGAGGGTTTGATTTGTTTTAGGAAAGAAAAAAAACTATCTTCGTATGGTATTTCTATTCCAGCATAGAATAGAGAGACTGAAAAAGTGTTCGACAGAAGAAGAGAAAGCAGTGTATTGCTTAAGGATCTGTAGATCCTTATTCCTTACTTTGTTGCATGCAAATTGCTGATAACTTGTTTAATACAAAACAATGCTTTTCTTGATTTCCAGTTTCTTCCTGTAAATGTAGATCATATTTAGAGGCCAATGTACGAAAGGATCTCCACAGAAAGAATAATTTGTCTGCATAGCTGTATCTCTCTTTGGAGACAGAAGATGCTACAAACATTTGAGGAGAGGTATGGTAGGAAGGGATAAATCAGAGAAGAAATTGGGCAGTCCAGTGAGATGACAGGATAGAGAAATATCGTCTCTTAACATTTTTGCCTACGTCCAAGTAGGAAGGTTGCAAAACAGAAGGCAATGTTCACTGGCAGATTAGCTTGTGCAGAGCTCATGGTTGTAATGTTTCTAATATCCAGGCCTTACTCAGGGCTAGTTTAAATATATTCATATAACGCTGCAGTGAGCTGTGTGAATACCCTGTTGAACGCTGAGCTGTGTGGCACTCAGTGAGATTCTTAATGAACAATTATGTCCCAGCTGTTTTCACAGATCTGGGCTCACTTGCTGAGCATGCGACATTTGACAGAATCACAGCATAAAGTGAAATGGCTAAAGCCATCCTTTCTCTTCAGTAGGGCTCAGCATGTTGTTGTTGTTTGTTTGTTTTTTTTGGTCAGATGTTATCTGTAATTGGAAAACTGATAAATACTTCTATAATCCCGATTTAGTAGCTTGCTTTCAGAGAGCTTGTGGGTTAAACAGATATAAATCAGCAAACAAAATGCAATTAACAAGGTGACTTATAATTAAAAGAATTCATTCCAGATTCTCTGGGCAGTGAAAAAGGAAGTAAAGGAGATGGTGTGATGTTTGTTCACTGGATGACAAAGCACCGCTGCCACCATTCTCCATAGGGCTGGCCTTAAAAGAATGGGGAGATCAGAGAGTCCAGAAAACAGATGGCTAGCTGTTATAAACACAGACTCTGGAGAGGTGGGCCATAATGTGGATGACTTGCAACATCTGCCCGCCAACTTTAGACCTGTCACGCAGGTACAACATACTGCGTGCCCAGAGAGAGGATGTTTTGTGAAAAGTCATTATTAATAACATCCTGAACTATAGCTATATACGGTGTATAAACTCAGAGTTTAAATTATCCTAAAATAACATGCATGATAGATTGAGTCCAACCAAAGGTGGAGTAGTAGGAAAAGTGTTCCATGGTTTTCCCCACTCTTAACATTCCTTCTAAAAGTTTGGGTGCTTTATTTAACTTTTATTACATCTGCAAAAACAGCAAGAAATCAGTGAAGTGCCCTCTTTTTCACACATAACTAGTAGAAGGAGTGTGATGCTCTTCCAGAAAAAGTCGCAGTCTATATCTAATTGTGTGACCTTAGTGTTTCTGAGACACCCACAGTAGCTCTCAATGCTTAGTGCAGGTACTGGAAGCAAGATAGCTGTCTTTATGTGGTTTTCCAGCCAATCTAATTTATCTTCCTGAGACACTCTGTTCATTGTGATGTGTTGAAATATCCAGAGTACAACCACTCTGCACAGTCACAGATGGAATATCATATCCCCCAGCATAGCCCTTGAAATAGTTCCCTCGGTTTCAGCAGTTGCTTGTGATTTGGGGTGTCCAATCTGAGGAACTCTAAACAAAGATTAACTTCCAAAACATATTGAGCATTAACTGTCTGAATTGTATGAGCTGTATCAGAAGTTAAGCATTTGGCCATTTACTAGAACAAGATTCACATTCTGAAATCATGTAATCTTAAGTTTATATCTATATGATAATAGTGCCTTGCAGTACCCTGGGTTACACTAACAGAGACACTGCAAAAATATGTAAGAATAAGATAAGGATGTATTTTTAACGATTAAGTACCTAAAAAAGCACAGAAGTTCTAATACAACAAATGTATTTCATTTTAGCCTTTTCCCCCTATCTGATGTGGAATACACCTGGCCGAATGCCTTAGGTAAATTGCAGTATGTACATTGTTCTGTTAAAGTACACCAACGCTCAGCTATGCTGCCATACCCTGGTATTAAAATGAAAGAAGCAAAGAACATGAAGTACTTCACTTTTAAGGCAGTTCAGCTGAAGAAGACATTATAGTCTGTTACCTTTTTTTCTTCTCACCTACCAAGTTAGTAGTTTATTATTTATACAGAGCATTAGAGGACACAGCAAGTTCCACAAGAGGTAATAGCAAAGGCTCACTTTCAGTGAAACTCTGATACTGTGAAATGCCCTCCCTGCTGTGGAAGGTCAGTTATTTTAGACTTGTACAAATTTGCTGCCTTTTCATTTCTATTATTCAAAACTGTTTTGACCAAAAACACTGTGAATCAGGTGAATGCTGCATGCAGCAAATACGTGATCCCCTAAGCAGTTTTGGCATCTACCACGTTTAATATTTTTAAGCCTTATTTTGGATGTCTCACACACATAACTGTCTATGCCCGTGGCACATCTGGTGAGCACCTCAGCTTTCATTCACCTCATTTTTGGGAGGATCTTCATTACTTATGAGGATCAGAAACAACATCCTTTCTTAGTTCTCATGTGATTTACCAAGGCTGCTCATGGTCTGTTCTCAGAAATGAAATGATTTCTTAGGAACAAAGATCCATTTTCGTAGTGCTGCTAACAGAAGTGGCCTTTAGTTCTGGAAATCCTTAAACAAATTCAATGGCTCGTGTTAACAGGATGGGTCCGATAGTGAGACTAGCAAGAGAAAATAATCCAAAAATGCTGGTGAGCAAGAGAGTCGATAGTCATCATAACACAGGTCTGCAAAAGCTGATGCTGGGTCCATTAAACAAACGTGTACCATTGGCTGATAACAACCATATGTATTGGCATATTCCAGCACATAAATCTGTCCAGAAGATAGGAATGTTTTAACAGGAAATGTTTGTAAGATGGCTTGAGCATCTAGGGCACAAATTGAATATTTACTAACAAAACATGATTACTGATAATATGTCTTTGCCATGTAGGTTTTTTGTTTAAATTTCCCTTTTTTTCACTGATCTTTGCAACAAATAAGCTTTCAAAACAGAGAGAGAGGAACAAGTTTGTGGAAAATGTGAGAGTTCTGTTTATAAAGATATTGATATACAAAAAGCTTGACCTGTTTTATTTGGTTCTCATAATTTTTACTACATTTTTATTTCAAAAGTGTGTCAGAGACAAAGGACAATTGTCTAGTGCTTTGAAAAACCTGATTATAACAAATGTTATTTTGTAAGGGAGCTGGTAAGAAATAGTCTCAGCATTTTGGGGGGGTGGAGGGCACATCATTTTGATTTGGGTTTTCAAGAGTGTATTTCCTGTACAGAAAATGTATTCAAAATAATTGAAAATATTCTGGCAATGCCCTTTTGCAATTTATCTTTCAAAACTAGTACATTCTCCCCCCCAACAGATTATATAAAGTGAAAGTACAAACGATAGAGGTGATTTATGGACAAAGAATGCAGAGATGAGTTCAGCGTTATTGTTTCGTGTCCGTCCACCAATGTGAGCAAATGATTATGAAGATTTTACTTATTATTCTCAGTCAGCTGTAGCTATATAGGGCAGTTTTTTATTAATTGCCATAAGGTTATGATGGGAAAATGAGTAATTTCTTAGAAATGCTCTTTGGAAGCATTTGGAGTTTTTATGATTGAAAAGCCTGTGCTTTACAACCGACTGAATAGGATGTTTTCCAAATAGATTGTCCTTCATAAAATAGTTTCTCTCAGCATTGAATTTCTTTAATATAATAGCTTGTTTCTCCATATTTTCAAAAAAAAAAAAAAAGAGAGAAACATAAATGCTTTATCTTATTGAAATCTCAAGTAGATTGCTGAGATTTTTATGAAGCCCCTTTCAATATTTTTCAAGTTCTTTATCTGATCTTTCTAGTGCCTATTTTGGGTCATATTCTCCTTCAGCTTACTCAAAACAGATTATAACAATAATGAATTAATACCAATAATCAGTGTAATATTAAGGAATAAATAAAGAAAAAAATCACAACGGTATACTGTGTGAAATGAAACTTGCTGTGTGCCTGTGTCTTTGCACATATTATGGTGTAGTAGATATGGTAATAGTAGCCTTTCAACAACAGCTGTGAACCAATTGTGGATCAGGTGTAGGCATTATAGCAGTGTATTTAAAACAAAATTGTCCAAAAATTATTTGGCATTTGACTATTTTGATCATAGTAAGCAACAATTCATTGATAGCTGCTCTAGTTACAATAATTGCATGTATAATGCTCACCTGAAGGGATGTACTGAGGAAAAACAACTATTTTTTTAGCTCCTTCTCCATGAGCTAAAAAACTTAGATTGTATGTGCTGTGCACAGATTTCTGGGTTCCTTGAACGTCTCTCTTTCTCTGTGGATTCTCCCCTTGCCCAACTTTTTTTGTTACTTTCCTCTATGTTAGTGGTTTATGGGTAGTTCCAAGAATTACTTGTATAGAATTCCAGTATTTATTCACACTAGATCATGGACAACTGTAATCCATGTTTTCTTCTTTTCCATGCTTTCAGGAGAAGGAAAAAAATTCAGTATCAAATTATTTAAATATAATAATGAATTGTAGGAAATGATGCCAGGAGAAGGTGAAAGGGGTAGTTCACACCTGTGAGAACAATTGACATCACTTTCTTTTCAGACTTAGGTTGCAGAAAATATACTTGGTTTATATCTTGGAAGCTTTTATTGCACTATAACTTTTAGGGGGTATTTTGTTGGTGCTGATTTCAGTTTTTAAATTAAATCTGATTTTCAGAAGTGTAAGAATATAACTTAGAGATGGTAAAAGTTTTTCTCTGCATAAATACCTCTGCCCATCCTTGAGCTTCTAATGTGTACTTTTATAAATTGCTAGATTTCCCAAGTTGGGAATATTTTGAGATAAAATATTTGTAATTGCCAAATATCATCATTTGTGCAATATTACTAAATTTCTTTAACGTTACTGATTTACTGAAATGGCTTTCATACCTTTTAGTCAGCTTAAAATAATTTCATTGTGTAATGCCATATGGTTTATGAGATAATCTTGGTGTATTCATGAGAATGCAGATTGTCAAGGAGACAATGAAAGTTGAACATGTAGACCATTTTCAACCTATGCCTCATTGACATGCTGTGAAAAGTAAGGGAAATATTTTTAAGATATAGCAGAGTTAAAGAATTCTTTTAGCAATATATGTAAAACCACTGTCTTATAGGATCCAATGGTTAACGTATTCCTTAATTCTTCTCTCTTCCCTTACCCATTTGTGTTCCCTGGTGCAGCTGTGAAGTTCTCTTAACTGAATCTTAGATCCTGAATTTAGCATTCACACTAACTTGTGCAGATTTATCACATTCACTGAAGGATGAACTTTATGATGCTCCATTAATTTGATGGTTTTATATATGAAGTATTTAATCTTGACACTTTTGTTCTTCAGTTTTGTAACTTTTTCATGTATAATAACTTATTATTTGTCATATCTAATCAGGCCACTGTTCACCATTCCAGTTTTTACCTTAGCTAGTGCCACACAAGCTGGTCCTCTAAAGGATTAAAAACAAAGCTCAGTGCGTTAAAGCTCAGATCATTAGTATGTGCAAGTCAGTGATGACTGTGAACTCCCTACTTCTGTAATAATCTTCTTACATTCTTTAACATGAGATTCAGGTTTTGTCTTAATTTGCATAGACATAAAAATTCATATTTTTCTAAGATTTTCCAGTCCTTATAAAAATCTTCCCCCAGTGCTTTGTTCTGCTGCCGTAGGAGACTGAATTTAGCATCTGATTGTACCAGCTAATTTCACACTGTTTTAAGAAGGGTCGTCTCATTTCAAAGAAATCTACTTCCATTTTCCCCAGTTTGTGTAACTTATCTGAGTGTGAGAAAAGAATAATTGATTTTTGCTTCATACAAGATCCTTTCGTTTTTTCCTATTTATTATAAATTATCTTAGTTCTTATGTCAATGCTGCCAAATATTTGTCCTGTTTAGCAGTTCACCCAACGACATGCTGGAGAGGAAATGAGTGTTATTTATTCTCCAGTGTGCAAAGATCCCTTGGGCTCTGGAGAATTGCAGGGAAGGGTTTGGAGCATTAGGTGATTTGTGAAGCAGAAAAGGTGATTCTTCCCCCCACCCCCTTTTGATTATGTTATCTCATTTTGCTCTCTCTTAAAAAAAAAAAAAAAGTGATCAGAATATATTCCCTGTTGCTGTGTTTACTACTGTATTTTCTAAGCTAATTGTAGTGTCAAAGTATGAAATTTCCTTCTGGACTATATTGGAAACTGCTGTTTTTTTGATTTTGAGTCTACATTAGCCTATGTGTATTATATGTGAATCTTTTAGCATATTAAGTTGTCTAAGACTCACAAAGGTGAGTCTTTCTTTTTAATTGTTCATAACTTTACTAAACTTTATCCTTTTAGACTGATTTGTTTGTTGTTTGTTCGTGTTTTTAATTCCAGCTGTTTGCTTGAGGCTAAATATGGTTCAGCTGTTTCCAAGAAAGAGGTTAGGGGAATAATATGTTGTTCTGCTTTGTTAAGCATCAGACCAAGAATGGGTAGGAACAGGAGGAAACTTGGAGGTGAAACCAGTGGAGGGAAGATGGGAACTAAGTGAAGAGAATGGGACAATGCTGAAGAGCTAGAAATTAATAAAAGAGTTTGATATGATAACAAATTGAAGATAATTAGGCATATGGATTTAATTTGGAGAAAATGGGTAGAAAAATATTCTCATATAAAGATACTCATGATTCCCAAACTATCATTCTTTCTCTGTTAGCAGGCATCAGTGAAACTCACTGGAAAATTTCTCATCTGACTCCAACTTCTCTGTCCATCTCCCAGCTCGGAAATTACCATCTCTAAGTCATACGCAAGCTTGTTCTACAGCAGGGATGTATGTAGTAAGTAAAACAGGGTCCAGGCACCAGCTTGAGCCCTGGCCTGCAATCATCCATGCTGCTTTTTGGCACGGTCTCTGACCTGGGCCAGCTAGCGCTCTTCAAGATGATACCCAAGGGAGCACATATCAGAGGTCCTGCCCAAAGAAGCAGTAGGAAAAAGACAGAACCAAATTTAACGCCTTCCCCAGTTTTCCATCACTATCTCAGCAGGCTTTTCACCATCAAAATACTCCCATGTACCCTCATGTTTTGTACTCATTGTGTCATGTACTCATCCATGTACATGTTGATTTGGTGCCGTATAGTGGGATTTCTCATTTTGCTAACTGCTAGCACTCCTGCTCCTCCCCCGAAACTTCCTGCCTAAAGTAAAATGACATGGAACTGCAAAGTGTGGTTTCCAAAACAATTGTGTCTCATGATGGGCTAAAACTGCCACCTTTCCTTCCATCAGGGCACTCAGAGTTTCTTTCAACCATCCAGATGTCTGTTTTCCCAACATTTGTAGAAATATTTCTTGAAATATTTGCCAACTTTGGTTGAAATCAGCCAAACAACTTTTGGGTTCAAATGTTAATAGCAGGGGTACTCATTCAGAATTATTCTACAAACATCATTTCTTTAGGAAGCCAAACTGAAAAAAATGCTAGAAGAATAATATAAAGGTGGCAAATCGAGCTGGAAAATTTTCTGAGACCAGATTGCCTGTACATTTGACTAGGGGAGTCTGAAATTACAGGAGCCCACTCTGTCACATCGTCAGAGTATGCAATGTTGTCAGAGAACCCCCAGTTCATTTGTGAAGTTAAATCTTCAGTAGTGAATTAAATAAGAAGGACTGCAAAAATAATTGTTTCTGGAATGATATCTTTGAAAATTGAATTTTATTCCTACCTGTGCCACAAATTTCTAAGTCATTGTAGACAAGTCATATTAAACTTTTCACAAGCCATTTTTTTAGATATTCATTGTTTTCTGGATGAACCTAAAATCTGTGCATGTGCTGCTCCTCAGTATGTCAGCCTAACTTCACAGAAGGTTACCCTGTATTGGGGATAATCTTTGAATTTTTTTCAGGCAGGGAGAAGGCGGTGAACTCCAAAGAAGTGGTGTTACAAAATGGTAAATTCCAACAATTTACACTGAGAAATTAATGCAGGTCTCTGAGGAATCTTCCCTCCTGCTGATTTCTGTTCAGAGGAAGGGTTTTCTTAACAGTCTATCTTTTCTCTTTACTAAGCCTCTCGGTGTTTCTTGTGTCTGTTAGCTGTGGATGTAACTGAGGTACTGATGATAGCATGCCTCTTCCACAGAAACACCTCAGCAACTTTTATGCCATGGTGCTTTAAAACGCAGTAAACAAAATGCCTTAGATGTCAGACACTATTCAGATCACCAAAAACCCTTTTTTAGTGAAGCAAATGAGATTTTTTATAGGTGTGGGGTTTTTTTAGCAACAATAATAGGCCTTAACTTTTCTGAAATTATGAATGAAATCCTTGTCCAACTGAAATGAATGAAGATTTTGTTCTTGGATTTTAGAGGGACTCAGATTTAATCCTCCAAATGTTTGTGGCAAAAAATGATCTTAATTACTTCATCCAACAAAACTTGTTGAAATATAGGAGGTGGAATTCATCCATTCTTCTGTTACTGATATGTCAATCCGTTGCTCATATGTGCGTATGGACAGAGTTCTATTATCAACAGAAAAAAAAGCTCTTATGAACATTTATTATATTTATAATTGAGACTTCTGAAATTCCTTTGAGTGATATGTCTTTCATCTGTCCCAGTTATTGGTAAAGAATAAAGTTTCCTAAAGCAATTGATTTGTAAGAATTTGAGAGATCTTTCAAGTATTATATCTTGTTCCAGTTGTAACTTGTTAGCAGGTTACATGTACTTATATATGCTTATACTTTATCCAAAACACTCAATTCATCTAAAGAAGAGTATTTGAAGAAATCAAAATTTCATATAGGGCAGTATCCACTTCAGTGCATCATTGGTTTCATAAAGACAGGCAGTATCTTCCCTACGTCTGAATAGCTGCTTATAAAAACGTAGTGTCTCTTTTCCAACAGAATATTCTCTAGACACTAAAAATGTTGTGCTTCCCATGTATGAAATTTTAAAACACTCCTGGAGGCAGAAATTGGATACTCTGGGCTTCATAAATATCTGTGGTTTATATTTTGCAAGAGGGTCTTGTGTTATAAATACATTAATTTATTGTAATTATTAATTACATTTTCTTATTCCATTATTGGTCATTTTATCTTATATTCAGTAAATGCAGCTACTGTGAGGTACTAAAACCTTTTTTACTTGAACATCAGATGCATGTTCAGAAGGGAAATTAAAAAATACGCTTTATGCAGCAAGGCAGAGACAAAAACTGTGATCTTACTATATTTGCACTCTTTATTTTGATGTGTATATTATATATCAACAGATGTCTTCAATATTGATACTCCTCTTAATTTTTGTACTTGCCATTATGTCACTGATGTACATTTATCTTACAAACTTTACTTGAACAGCAATAGTCTTCAACAGTTGTACATTGCATTGAAGTCCGCTACTCAGTTAATTCAACTCCTTTTACATTCTGGCTCAGCTGACAAGTGATCTACTTCTGGCAGTCAGTAATGCAAAGTTTAAATTGGAAATTCAGATCCTCAGGTCTTAAAAATAATTCCCTAACAGTTTAGATCTACTGATCAGGTTATCTGAACGAGGATTTTGTACACTGTGATGTGGCATCACCTTGTTCCCCTGATTAACTTACCTTTCCAGGGTTTCAAGGAGATTCTGCTGCAGACGAGGTCTAAAACATTAATTTTAATGGATTAATCAAGATGAAAGAGAGAGAGTGTTCCATCTAAATGTGCATTGATTCATCTCAGGAACACTTAAAAATGAGAATGCTACCAAAAGCCCAGCAGATGTAGATTTATCAGTATATAAAACCTGAGAGACCGATTCATTCTGAAAATACACTGTCAGATTAGTGGATCAGATGCCATTTTCAAACCCAATTAGATGTGTTCCTCAAACAAATAGAAAGTCATTTCCCTAAAGGCAGATTTTATCAAGTGCTTCTCAATAGTTTCTGGGATTATTGCTAAGTAATAAGTAGATTTATCACATTATTAACATACTAATACTGTATCAAACAAACATCACTCTCCTTTGCCCTGCTGTAATAGCTACAAGTCTAATGTCATGCTTATTTTTGTTAAAAATGTTAATTAAAATTCCAAACATAAAGAAGAGAAAATGTTCTTGGTTTGTTAAGTTGTAGTTTTATTTTAATTATAGCATCAATATTCCTATCTTTGTTTTATATAACTCTTGTCTAATATTCTGAAACAATATTATTATCTGTGATTGCACTTGCTGTTGAATGTCGAGTTTTGCTTTTCAGCAGGCAGGTGGCTACCTTTCACTGACTGTCAGTCCTTCTCTTCAAACATGAACTGATCATCACCCAGTATTAGGAAGAAATGTCCTTTTGTGATAAAATGTTGCATAGTTGTCCAAGGGATTAGCAGTGGCAGGAGGAGAAGAGATTGCTGTTTTCATAACTATTAGGATGAGGCTGAACTGACAGAAATAGTTTCGCAGTTTGCATCTTCAAATCAGCAGCTTCCCTTTGGGAAGCATATAGATTATAAATCTTTTAAATTGTTTATAAACCAGGCAGATAGCTTTCTGTGAGTACCGCTGTTTTACATTTCTAGGAATTGTTTTTTTATAGGAAGGTGAAGTGCCAAACTCTTTCACAGCAGAACTAAATATGATACCTAAGTATATCATTAAATTGTTAATAAATCATTGGCAGCACACTGGAGATCTTGGAAAAGAACACAATTGGTATATTGTTCGTATATCTTTTTTCCAGATTTAGGCCAGTTCTTTCTCTGTTTAAAAGGTTTTCTTATATTAATATTATATTTTAAATAGTCGTGAGTCAGAGTAGTAAGCCCTGATCTAGCAAACATTTGATGGTTAAAGAAGATGGTTTTGCTTTGCTACAAACTATTATCTATTAGCAGTCTTGAGAGATCTAAAAAATAGACAGAAAAATCCAAGAATGGCGGAATGATTAAATTAAATATTTGGGTTTCCGGAACAGCCAAAGATTATTTTATTAGGAGGAAAGGAGGAAAATAGAGAGTGAGATGCAGAGTTGTAGCTCTTTTGCAACAGCAAGAAAGCTTTCTAATCTTATATTTCTTGGCTCTGCAATTTTGCCACCTCATTTAGATGTAGAGTGTTGATTCTGAGTTACTGTATAGTCTGTCAGAGGCCCAGTAATAACACCTGAATTATATGAGGGTATTTTTGTGTAGTAGAAGTGGAGAAACAACTTCTACTAGAGCATTTTTAATTAGTCTGTTGTGACTGTACACTATATATTGCAGTAATACAAGTGGAAACAATAGCTGTTTAGTAGGCTGCATGTTTATGGCATAGTGTCTTTCCTGGTTATGTTTTATGTATTAATTACACATTTAAAGGTGTAATTTTCCCCCTCCTTACCTCACTGCAGTTTCTGTACTTGACAAATTGTCCTTTCAGGACAAGGTGCTCAGCAGTATCAGAATCGCATTCATCATCATAGTCATCATTGGAGGTATCAGAAGTAGGCCAGGAGTAGTCAAGATATTTTTAATAAAATTATTTTGTTTGCTTGCCTAGTCTCACAATAGGGCTTTAATTCCCAACTTCCCCCTCACAATAATCTAGTATATTTTAGGACAGCAATAGCTGTGGGAAGCTTAGGATATTGGGTGCCTTTTTCTGATAGTTGATATAAGTTGCATTATTTTCAGCGTGGTGACAGGTAATCAACAAAAGGAATGGAGAACATCCTGAGGCTATTTTATAAGGTACTCCTGAAGAGCAAGTGATGTGTGTTTGAAGCATCCCAGTCAAGACAAGTGTTTAACGTATACCTGGCTGGTTGCAAGACCATGTGGCAAGTGCTCTGCCCAGTGTGCTGTCTCTCCCACTAGTCTCTTTTTAAAGGAAAACAGTAACTAACCAACATTGCATTTTCCTGGTATTGTAGGATTATACATATACATATATACACATATATGTGTGCGCAGCTCCAGCGTGCCTATGGAGTTATGCCACAGCTGCACGGGGCTGCACAGCTTGGGTGTAAGTTCCTCCTAGGGCTGACAGAATTGCTTTTTTGGACCTAGCCCAGTGAGACTTAAGGTTATTCTTAAGGCATTTTGTCTAGTTCCTTTTCTTTTTTTCCTGAAGTGTGAACTTTCCTCTGAGACTTTCACTTGTAAAGATTATACATTATTAGCTTTCTTATAAAAGCAATTGGGAACTCGCTGGAAAATAAGCTTAGATGAATGAATTATCGTGATTGTTAATTTATTTTACATTTGAAGAATGTGTTACCCTCCGATCACTTTGGAATACATCAGTTGACTTGCTTTTGTTTTGTCTGTTTGTTTTTCTTAAACAACTGTACAGGATTGTAAGCCATTTTGTTCTTTGTGGAATGATGTTGTAAATCTCTATGTCTTTGTGGTTAGATTTGAGCCATTTTTCTTTGCATCAGTCTTGTTTTTAATCTACAACATCTTAATGTTTAGTGCTGGAAATGCATGATTTATTTGTGATAGTCTACTGCAGTGTAGGATTCTGTTTGCTTTATTAATAGAAACTCATCACCTTTACCTTTGCTGTGGGAAGTGAAAAAGCTTAATTCTCTCTGACTCAAACAGTACTAATCTGCAAACACAACTGAGCCAGGGGATGCTATTTGTCATTCCTCTGTATAAACTCAGGCTGAAAAAGGTATAGATATTAATATTTCAAGATAAAAATACTTAACTAGGAGCCCATATGTATATATATTTTTTACCCCCTGAGGGAACTAAAAGCATGTTATATTATACAGCATTTATGGTTTTGCTTTTTTATTTATTGCCATGAGATTAACTGTAATAATAAAGTAAAGGTCAGTAAATCAAAATCTCTTACCTTTTCTTGATTAGTTTATGACAATTCTTCCCTCTCAAAGGCTGTGACAGTATGGTGAGAATGGAAACATCAATTTGTATGCCATTTTTATTTTCTGAATAACATTCTATAAACCTAATTATGGAAAAGTGACAAATAGAACTGTGCATGCTTGTTATGTCTGTCATTAATATTCAATGAGAAAAGACAGAAGGAGGGAGGGAGGAAGGAAAGATAGAAAGAAGGAGGGAGGAAGGGGGAAGCAGGGGAGGGAATAAACCTAAAGCCCCCATTTCTTTGTTGATGTAAGACACTGCCTCCCCCCCTTGAAAGACTGTGCCCAGATGCCGTGATTTTTAGTTACTGTTCAGGCAAGTTTCCATGCACAAGATTTTCATTTAAGGAAAAAAAAAGTTTCTGAAGATCACACTATTTGTGTCTTGGAAAGACACACAAGAAAATTCTGTATAAAAACCACACGAATTTTGGACACATCATTTCTCACCAGGTAGACAGTCAGGGTTTCTTTTATGTTTCCTTCAAATCTCATTTTCTTCCTGACTGTAAATGCGACAGATACTTTGCTGACTCTGTGGTCTGTTGTGAAGGGCTGCTGGCCCATTTATGAGTTACCTTACCTCAGTTAATTCATCTTGCATAGAGCTCCTTTTCACCTTTGCTTTTATATAATATGTCACCCCAGAGAATTGGCTCAGATAAACAGAACAGTGCAGTTTCAGAGAACAGAAAAAAACATTTCTTGCAGCACATTAGAATAGTGAGGAATTGTCAAAAGGAGGTGGCCCGTCCATAAATGCGCAGCTCAAATAACTTCAATTATCAATGTGAATGACAATTGAGTAGCAGCATTGAATAAGCATCTTATAGAAGTTAGACTCCTACCCTGTTACTAGACCACTACGTTTATTTTATCGATGTACACATTTTGCAAGTCTGCATTTACTTGTGCATTGATATTTTAACTAATCCATATTAATGAAATTATATACGGAAAACTGTAACTTAATTACATGGTAAGCAGGAATGAGGCATTGCAAAGTCATCTTAATGTACTTGCAGGTCCTCAGAGAGTATTGGCAGCATCTGTTAATTCACCCACCATTGTATCAGTAGTGATTGACAAAAAAACAAGCCCTCCCTCCTATCATTCACATAGTTGTAGGTACATATTGCAGTTTACTTTACACTTGGAAGAAATTTGAAATAGAAGTCCATGATACATAGCTGACTGAAGACCAAAACCTTTTAATGTGTGTATCTGGAAAAAAAAAAAAAAAACTCCTATTTTTTCTTTGCCTTTGAAATTGTCGTTATTAGAAAGCCAGAAATTCAGAGTAAAAGGATTTAGGTCTAATAAGCACATCTCTGGGTCCTTCCAAACCACACCTTTGAAGAATGGCAGAGGTAAAAAACTGCTTGTTCTTCCTTCATGCTTTTACAATGCTTTTGTATGTGAAGGAGATTGGTGCAGAAATAGGGGATGTGTGAACTATAAGCACTAATGTCAGTGTTGTACCTTACCAATTGGAGTGATCCACACTGACTTCATTATCCTCTTGGATGCATAATAATGACATAGGATGAATACCAAATTTGTTGTGGGTTTGGGGAGTAACTACTAATATGTAGGCTTCCATCACTAAACTTCATAGACATGTACTGGAAACTTGATATTAAAATGGTTTAGGACCTAAGAGAGGTAAATCTAAACTAAGTAAATTACAGAATGAGTAAAAGATCTGTAAAAGACCATAAAAGCAAAAGAGCACACATCACATTGTAGCACTTAATACAACCTCATTTGAAAACAAAATTACAGAGAAAATGGCATTGATGTAAACAGGGAAATCTCAGTTGAAGCTTGAACTAAATATTCATATTACCATGTAGGAAACAGGATGGCCAAAAGGCATTAAAAAAAGTTCCTGCTCACACTCAGCATTTGGCCTATTTTTATTCACTTGCTGCACATGTATACAGAGGTAGGATTTTCAAAAGTGGTTAATGATAGAAAGCTCTGTTAATATTTGTGGCACTTATGCAATTCATAGCCTTATATTCAATCCAGATATGATTATTCACACAGACACAGTGGAGCTTTTTGCCTTAAAATGTCTGAACATGAAAACTGTCAAGGATGTGTTAATGTGGACAAGGTATCTTTCAAGTGGCGGTATTTTTGACATTGTGCTGTGCAGGTTTTCTCTGAGGAAAGTTGCATGACTCTGTACTTAAAATGCTGATGACGGATGCCTCAAGCCTCATATACATTACTGGTCGCAGCATTGCATGAAGTGGATGCAGAAACGATAGTAAATTTTAGGCAAAAATAGAAAACACTAATGTAGACGTTCCCAGAGGAACTACAGAGCCAGGCGCTTGGTTTCCTATCCTCTTTCCTGGAAGTTCATAAACTAGTTTTGTTTTTTTACATTGTCAGGAAAAGCTGAGAAAGCAAGAATATGTCATTAATTTCATTATGCATGGAAGATTGTTTCCCATAATCCACTCTGATTCAGTTTGTCATAGAGGAAGCCAGATGTAAAGCTCTTCCCTCAAGAGTGCTCCACGTACTCGCTTTAACTAGCTCTGTCAACTTGCATGTGTGTCAGTGCCAGGGATCCTTACAGCTCTACAGCTATTCAGAGTATTACCAAGTACTCTTGTAACAAATAGCTATTTTCCATCCCTCTAATGTCTTCAAATTCTATTTAATGGCCAAAAAAATAATTAAATTAAGGAACCATATCATAAATAATAGAGTAATCCAGTAATAAGTTTGAATCCAAAAGGGTGGCAATAGTTGAAGCTGCTAGATTCCTTATCAAAAAACAAAAACAAAAACAAAAAACCCACAACCCAAACCTAGTGGCACAGTAAGCCTAAAGCAAAAGCTGTACAACATTCTGGCATTGTTGCTATGCTTTTTGGCTTTTGGACTATCAAAATGAGGCACCTTTTAGCACTTTCTAACGCTGTCTAACAGTCACTGATCTATGTGCTTAGCACTGATAAAACCTGGTTCAAATCACAGTTGCATTTACAGAGGTCAAATTATTTTGCTAACTGTCTTCAGAACATTAAATCATTTTATGAGATCATATTCATAATGGCCAAAATCCCATCTGCATTTGAAGATGTATTTCATCATAATTTTAATTCAGATGTGTTCCAATTTGATAGTACATCCCCAAACAGTGAACATTGCATTGCAATGACGTATATGAGAAATTCAGCAGAGACAAAGTCATACTTATAAAAACCTTTGTGTTAGTGAATCTAGAGGTGACTGATTGCAATAGGAACTGTTAAACATCAGGGAATTTGGTATGCTCCTGCCTGAATTAAAAGAGTTGAGAGATGCTTATTCTGTCTTACCTTCTCCCTCTCTCTGTTTTTTTTTTTCTTTTTTTTTCCTTTTGGATGAAAAGAGGCTTCAGGATGATGGCATAAAAGAAATTTAATTTCCATTTTACAAAAAGGAAATTGTAGGCTAAGTTTTATGGACCTAGTTTATTACCCATCATCCAGCAATATTAAAAATGATACCTGTGAACTTTTTTAACATTTTGAAGTTTTTACTTTGTCAAAACAATGTTGAAAATTAAAGTCCAAAATTATAGACCATCTAGAAAATTAGAGATCATCTATCGCTTTTTTTATAATATGTCATGTGCTATCCTGTTATGTCCATTCTAGAAAAAAAGGTGAGTTTTTTAACTTGCTGATGGTACTATTTACTGTTTCTACACATATTTCTTGACCTGGTCCCATCTTGCTTTTAATCCTTTTTAAGCACTGCTGTATACTTCAATCCTCAAAGTGATTCTGAGGGCAAATCAAGGTAAGTGAAATGAAGAGGATGCTTATGATGGAGTTCAGTTTGTATACAATGAGTGTGCATATGAGTCTAAATTAAATACTCATTATACAAGCAGAACACATAGTTTTGAGTTGTTAGAAATAATCATGAGGATTGAAAATGTTACTCATCTCAGAACAGTTCCAGTGTTTTAGTATTCAGAAATACTGCATCTTTTTTTCTTTCTTTCTTTCTGAGGAAATTGGAGGTTTTCTGAAACCTACAGCTTTGGTTTACATATCTTTTGGAGGCTGGTATCCTTTTAATAGGTGTAGTTTAGAGAAGACTTATGTATTTAATTGGTAATGATGTCTATTCTCAGATTTTAGTACAGGTAGGCTTCACAAGAATTTAAGGAACATCATAAGAACAACCTCCTTAAGGTGCTATTCGGTGAGCTAAATTGTCCCTATGTAAGACTTAAAAGAGCTTTCATCTTTTTAAGCCCTGTTACAGGGTAGAGTTGCAGCCTTCCTGATCTTTTAGTACTATTTAAAGTAAAATCTATTTCACAAGCAACAGAGAAAAAATGATGTAACTTTGGTTCCCCAGCATGTACCAAGTTCTGTTGAGTGGAAGGGTGAATTATGAAATGGTCATTAAGAAATTCTGGAGAACCTAATGCTAGAAGAGATGCAAGGGCTTTGCCAGGGTAATTCAGTCAGCCCCTATTAAGATTGTCATACCATACTATTTAATGTTAAAGGAAAAACACTGTTAAATGGCTGACACAAGACACTTGATCTTTGTAGGGGGTCCTGAGCAATTTATGCCTAATGCAAGTCAAGATTGGGTTGCCACAATTCTCTATGCTCAGCTTTCACTGCACATGCATAAATTCTCATTGATAAAATTCAGTAGTCCTATCTGTTAAAGTTATTTATATGCACTTCTGCAATGAAAGCTGTATAGAAAGCCATTGTGCAGGTAAGAAATACTTAAGATTTCTTTGTGGCTGTATGGTCCTAATATTTACAAGTAAAATGTATTCCTTAGAGTCTTATAGTAACCACAGGTAGAAGGGCACTAGAACCATTCATAAGATGAAACAAACAAACAAACAAACAAACAACAAACCATTCAAAAATATTTGTAAATAATTTCAACTTTTAATAGGGGATGAGAAAAATATGTGAGATTTCCATCTGCAGTGCAGTCACTCTGTTACATCATCCCATCGGGCCAGGACCTGACCACCAGGGACTAAGAAAGTGGCTAATTTGAAAGAACGAATTTCTTTAAAAAGCAATTACTTTTTGATATTGTCATTGTCTTTGCCTTGTAAGAAGAGGAATTTAAAGTCATTCTGTTTTGCCTAATAATTCAACATTATGCTAATGGGAGTTGCATTTTCAACTCAGAATGACAATATGTGCTACAAAAAGTAGTGTGAGAGCAGCACACCAAAGTGAATGAGAGGAGGAAAAATCTTGTTTTGCTCACTTCTAGCTATATCTTTTTTTCATCCATTGTTTGATGCCTTCACATGCATTGTTCAACTCATTTTCAAAGGACTAGACTGTGAAATGTAACAGAGATACTAAAAATGTCAATAAGGACACAAGCCTTTAGATCAATTTTAAAGTATCATAGCAGTTCTTACGATGGATCCACTAATACACTTTTTGTATAAAAGTAGTTACAGCATCATCAGAATGTGTTGTTCAGTGTAACAGAGACATTCTTTACTGCTGTAAAAGTAGAGTTGGTCTGAGCTGGTTCAACAGCTCAGACCTGTTATTTCAAAAGTATTTAGATCCCTTCTTTTTATACAACAGCTAATAAAGATGTCCATATAGTCATCCTTTGACTGCTTCATTTTGTTTATGTTTAAGATAATAAATGGGTCTAGATGCAGGGCAGATATCAAATCTCTACATTCAACTTTTAAAATGCCATAAATTTTGTTTTTAAAAGCAATTCTTTCCCAAGATGATGATTTTTAAGAATTTGAATTAATAACATAAACCATAACTATATTTTCTAAAATTTTGAAGAGAATGAAACTAATTTATATCAAATGAGATTCTGAGGGCAATGTCTTTTTCATTCCCTGAACTATGACATACATAAACTGAAAGCTTTCAATGGTAAGAACACTACTATACCATTGACTCTTTCTCCTTAGTCTCACAAATTTATTCCACCACTTTACTTTTTGGGTGTTACAGTGTTCAAAATATAAACCTGAGATTTAGCTGAAGTCTATTTTCAGAATTCTTAGATGACCTTCGACAAGTGGATTTGGATACATCTCCCTTAACTTCAGAGGTCTATATCTCAGCTAATCATCCTTAGCTCCCGCTATTCATTGGCGAGAAATAGGTGCTACTAGATTTGGTTCATCTGAACTGTTTTAGACAGCCACTTTTAGATGAGATGAATGTCTGAACTTGCACAGGATATATTCCATCCCCTTTGTTGCACTGCCCTTCTGGGAAATGAAGAAAATGATGCTGTTCCGTAATGGCCATATCAACATTTAAGAAGGGATAAATAATAGCAATAGGTGACTGAACCTTGATAGTCCATCAGCCCAAAAAGGTTCTAATTTATCTGTTCCTATAAATGCACAGCAGTATGGACAATGAGTCAAACAAGAGGGAAGGTACAGAAATTGGATGAGAAATAGATGATCATAGACCAGGAGATTGATCTAAAGTGCTGATGCACTTGGTGACAGCATAGCAGTATGGGAGAACTGAGAACTAAAGCATGGCAGGATCATCCCACCAAATAAAGGTTATTTTGCATTAAGAATAATGATACAAGAAGTTGAAATGAAGCTGGAAAAGAAGCCAGTATACAAGGCCTTAAAAAAGCATTCTGTACATGCAGAGATTATATTGTTTTAAAAATTATTATGATTTATTATTATATTTAGTGAGAAATAGTTCATGTAATGATTTTTTTAAACTTCTACAGCTAAGAAAAGCTAATTCTATGTGTTATGCTGATCACATATATGAATGGCAACAGTCCCTGGGCACTGTAAAGTCCTTTGTTGCATAGCAATGATTATTTCTGACTCTTTGAAAGAGATTGTTCTCTCAATTTGAAGATATTCTATTACAAAACTTCTCTCCTGGCTACACTGATTCTCATTACAGAAATCCTCTGTATAGCACTCAACCAAATCCATCATTTAAAGATTAGCTTTTGGAGATTATTTTTATATAAGTTGGAAAGCACTGTTCATCTGCCCATACGGACAGGTGTTTTGTATTAGTTACTTAAAATGAGAAAAAAGAACCACCTGGAGGTCTAATAAAAAAAAAAAGTCTTTTAAAGTCTAGAGCAACCTGGAGTCCACATATCAATATATATAATCTCAAAATATATGTTCTGTCCTGTACAACATTTAAATTGGAATGTAAAAGAATGCAAACCTTGAGCATAGTGTGAAGACCTGTTATATGGTATTTCATTTGCATGTATTACTAAGATCTGTACTAACTGCCTACATTAACAACACCGTTCTCATCTTTTGGTTATCATATGAAACTCCACTACTAAAGTGCTCTCTTTTTCACAAATGACCTTAAGAGATGGTTGTTATCCAATGCTTGAAAAAGTATGAGACCTCCTGAGAATTCATGTGAAAAGAAACCTAAACCTCCTGTGTAGTTAATAGAAAGGAGTAGGCTTCTTCAGAGAGTAGTATAGAAGATCAGGTCCTACTTTGAATCATACCATGGGGGGGTCTGCTCTCCTCTGGATGGGAAGGGAGATCAGTCTCCTAGTAAAAGAATCTAAAGTTAACAGCCTAAAGCTGAAATGCCTCTCTTCCTCTTCTTCCTGCTTTTGTTACCCAGTCTTAAGAGGGGGTTTCTCAGCTAGCATGATGTGCTCCCCAAAGGATATATAGAAAGCTGCCAGGGGATCCTAGTTACTTCTGCTTAAAGAAAAGAAAACTCTACTGTCCAGCTCCTCAGAAATTCTGCTCTTTAATGTCAAATAATCACTTTCAGGTCTTTTTTCATACTCACATACTCTATGTCACATATTTGGGCTTATTGTTGTTATCAATACTTTAAAAGAAAAAAAAATTGCTATAGTAAATACATTAAGGGAGCAAAAATTTTCATCTGCCAAGGCCTAAACAGTGAGGCAATTGAGAAGAATGGAAAGAATATGGAAGGATGGGATTTTTTTTTTTTCTCCTCTTTTTCTCTACCAGTGAAAAATAAATGGCAGTCTTGCTAAGGTTGCTGAAGCTGCCTTTATGACATTGATTGACTGACTCTGTTGTAGTTGGTTGGTTATGTTTCAAGGCTAAAACTGAAGCTACTGTAGAGAATATAAGGATTAGATCTGTATATGTAGTGAGCCAAGGATTGCACTTTCATGGATATTATATACTTTCCTATGGATGATTCTCCAGATGCACTTGTGTATTGAAGATAAATGAATAAGAGGACTTTTTTTCTGTTAACAAATTCAGAGGTGGCTGATCAGATCTTTTCTCCTTCAAGAATGTGAGAGGAAATTCAGTAACATACAATCAAAGTGTCAGATTAGCAGAACTGAAAATGTGAATACTCTTTTTATCAAAAAAAAAGAAAGAAAGAAAGAAAAAGAAAGGAAAGCCTAAAGTCAACTAGTGGCTCAGTCTGTGCCAATGGGAAATTTTTCATTTACTCTTATGAAACCAAGCTTTTATTTCTTGTTTCTTTTTTTCTCACCGTAGATGATGGCGATTTATTCTATTTGTTGGCATATCCTATTGGAATTTGTCTTGGTCTAGGTATCATTTGACCTTTGAATTATTTTTTCTGACCATAATAGTATAATAATTATTGCATTGGATTTTTGTAAGGATTGAGACTGCTGACACTGGTAATGCTATATGCATTTAAATAATCAGTTTTTATTTCATTATTATGGTTAATATATTTTAAAATATTTTTCCAAGATACAAAATTCTTAAGATGTACAAAAGAGTATACCCATAAAGTTCGTGACTGCTGTCGCACAACAAGATGTGACCGCCGCATTCTAACAAAATAGGATCTTTGCTTATTAGTAGGATATACAGTATAATGCTGTTCTGTTTTTCCCTTTAGTATTATATCTAATTGTTAACAAAAAAAGGAATAAGACTTTGTGTATTTGTATGAACTAGCAGCGTTTTAGTATAATTTCGTAAGGAGCACAGTACCTGCAGTAAATGTGATTATTCACTCCTCATACTGTTCACTATTCACTTAAGCAAATAGCCTCTAGTCATCATTTTAAAAGTAGATGTGAAGAAGATTGCATTTCCATAATTAAAAATAAAAATCAAATCCCTCTTCTGTCTTCATTTTTAAATTGCTGCTGTCAAATTGTACAAATGTGCCAAAGAAAAATGATTGAAGTACTTAAAAAAATCACTCATAATCCTTAATCTTTGAGGAATAATAAAAAGGTAGAACATTACAAATTGTTATTTCCTCATTCTAATTAGATTATACAAATCCTTAGTGCTTTACATGGGTATACTATGGTACAGCAATCATAAATCACATACATTTTTACACTGTTAAGCATACGTAGGATAGCTAATAAGTAGCTCAACAATCAATCTAATCATACAGCTAAATCTTGAGAAGTAATATATTTTCACTGTAGCTGCTTAACATAAAAATAATAATCAGGATTATTCTCATTAAATTAGACTGTCTTCCAGTACAAGGAGAATCTCTCTTGTCTTGTGTTAAGATGGAACCTGACTGTACTCATCAATCTTTTTCTTTCATGGATCCAACTGTTATTTTTGTTATAGATTGAAAGTGTTTTCTCTTTGTATACTTTATTTTACTCATGATATTTTCTTTGACTTCCAATTAACATTTATTCAACATTACAGGGCTCACTGATATGTCCTTTAAAACAGTTGCAACGTTAATAGGGCACAGAGCTGACATTTGTCTACAGATTAGACCTACTTCACATTCACAGTTTTAGTTTCAAATTATATATTCTGAATACAATCATCTTGTCTATCTCTATGCTTTTTCTGGCTTTGATAAGCATATGCCAAAGATAGGATACTTCTGATATGTGTATGTATGTGTATTTTTATTGTTCATGTAGCTTTAGGAAATATATACATTCCTGATCGTGTATTCCTGAACAGAATGAAATCCTGAATGACATCTCTAAAGAAAAGAGGAATATAACTCAGCATGCCTATGCTGAGGTTAGTGAAGATGTACCAATTAATGCCAGCTGAGATTCTGGCCAATAGGGATAACAAGCAAACTTTTTTTTTTCCCCTTGATTTCTTTTGTGCTTTATTGTTGAGTGCACCATAAAGCATCCAGCATTTGGATTTAATGTTGAGTATAGCAGCCGTGGCATTGTGATTGACAGATATGGTTACTGCCACCCGCACAAATGCTGTTTCATGCTCACATAGTCTTTCATCTGTAAGCATCTGCAAAATGAAAAACTTAGGTTTGAAGTACATACGCCTAGTATCAGAGTTCACAGTCTTTATTTTATTCCATCATAATTACCATGAAATCATCTTAATTTTATTTTTTAAGCAGGATGTATTTTCAATAACTTTTTAAAATAAGAGGCATGTCTGACACTAAGACTATGAAAATGAAAAAAATAATCAGTATTGTTTGAGTGCATCTGCAAGTGTGCTATTTATTCAGTTTTATCTCATTAAATTGTTTGTACAGTGTAATATAAATTCCCATGAAAAGGCTGTGATATATAGGTGGCAAAGGAAGCAAAGCAAAGATGATATGGAGATCCCACAGGCATCTGAAACAGAGCTAAAAATTTTAGGAGGCCAACCTTCGAGGTGTCTAATTGGGCATCCAGCTGTGACAGCTTTACCCACTGCATGGCCACTGCGTGCTGAGATATATATGCTGTGAAGGAAGTTGTTTCAGTGGATTGAGTACTCCGATTGCTTTTATAGTAGGTGGAATGACACTCAGGGCTTGTCTGTCCAAGGGCATTTACTGACTTGACTCTCATGTAAAACTACATGCTATGAATTGTACAAACATAATTCCTAACTACATGGTGTTACTGGGTATAACAGTGGTATTTCTGTGTAAGCAACACAGGTGAAAATAGAAATAAGAGTGTGGATGTGGGAAATAAATAATAATGGTGTAACTATTTTGCTATGCTGATACCAGTAAATTTCACTAGATAGTCTCCTAACAAGGTCTTGCTATGTATAAAATGTCTTTGCAATGACAAGCTGGTGTTCATCACAAAGTATCTGGATTCATTGGAAATACAATATCACCATTAAATTACTCTGGTTTTTGTGTGACATATCTGAAAACAGCGTCAAAAACTAGGAAGAGATATGGCTGTAGATCTCTTCAGCTTGATCCTGTCCTTCATGCCTGCATAAACAAGCAGTGGTTTGTCAATAAAAATGCTCAAAGAAATATAAGTTAACCTTTTATCTTTTTGGCAAAAAACAAATTTTACTCATAAGTGTATTCTCAGGGATACCTGTAGCATGAAGCTTTTGGCCTCTCCCAGAGAAATACATCCTGCTCCTCTGTAAAGTATGGGCAAGAAGATTCAGCTGACCAAAAATTTTATTACTACCAATATTGATTTTTTTTTTACATCCATCTATCTATTTCTCTATTCTTTATTTATGCACACACATATATAAAAATGCATACAAATGTATATATGATAGACAGGTGGGTGAGAGAGAGAGAGAAGAAAGAGAAGTTTTGCTTTTCTTAGCTAGACAGAGCAAATAAATCTTGCCTTGGATAGCCAGATTCTGTTTGTTTCTGCACCTCCTTTAAGTTTTCAATTTTATTTTTAGTTTTAGTATGTCATCACAGGTTCTCCATCTCTAAGTCTAAAAACTGCAGTTATTAAGTGGCAGCAGAGGAGTTCTAGGCATAAGCTCTGTTATGGTGAACCTAATCCAGTGAACTTTAAAGCCCAGGGGATTTCTTCCCTCAGTCTGTTTGCTGCTGTTCCCATTTGCAGATCCAGCCCATGGCGAGACTGGTGTGTATTCCAGATGTGCAGATACACACACATACACACACACACAGAGTATCTGGCCCTGGGCACATGGTCTAGCCAGGTACTGGACCCCCATCCCATCCACTCTGATCCCCCTCTTTCTCTGCCTGCCAAACATACAGCCCACCCCTCCTAACATTTTCCCCATCGGTCCCAATTTTGTACAGCCATACTCAAATTTGTTTTTTCTGATATTGTTACTTGGGTAATTTTGGCCTTTTATGGTTTTACTGATATGGTTACCTAGGTGCTGTTGACCTGGCAAGGCTCTACTCCTCAAAAAGTCCCAAGTGCTCCCCTCCAAGTATCTGTGTAGTCTGGCCATTTCTCGCATAACTCCCCCTTTTCCACCTGTGGCATTCAGACACACAGGCACCCTCATGGTGCTCCGTGTGACTTTTGTCAGCTTCTCACACTGTTATTTGTTATGTCCAGCAATTTCTCATGTTACATGCAGTAGTTTCTCATGGTCTGTTGAGTTAGCTGAACCTCAGGCCAGGGCATCTGTTTGCATACAATAACAAGCTCACTGCATATTTGTGTATAGATCACATAGGCACACTTTATTTTGCTTGATCGTCTTGGGTAGTACCTTAGTTGGATGGCCAATTTGCTTCCATATCCTGACATTACAGAGTGATGCGCTGTAGGTTATTCCAGTGTTACCACCATCACCACTATTGGGATCCTGCTGTCTTACTGATTCATTTCATATTTGATGCCAGAGCACTCCTTTCTTTTTCTTTTCCCTTTTAAAGCAATTTCTCTACTTCACTAACTCTTGACTCCAGTCATCTTGTAACTTAGTCCCAGCCAACTGACAAGTGTCAGCAATTATGAAATCAGTGAGAATATGCTTGCAAATGTTGCACTCTGTTGAAGATGCTTTGCACTCCTCATGCAATATATGCTAATCTACCACCTTCTCAAATCCCTCCTATGTTGAAAATATTCAGGGCGTTAGGACCACTCTTGTGTTTTCTACACTAGTGCCTTCCTATTCTCTGGTTAAGGGGCAAGGTTAGGAAAAGGAGCCATTGTCAGTGGTGTTTTCAGTCTGTCTTTGAAGCTTCTGGGAGGATACATAAATGTTAGTAGTTTAAGTCCTTTCCAGAATATTTTAGAGTCCAACTTGCTAACCAAATACTCTTAGAAAACATGTCAGATGTGCAAAAAAGACCTAAATTCACCTTTCTGTGCACAAACACATTTGAACTTCTGGGTCCAGTGCATTAATTCCAGGCAATTATCTTTATGTTGGTGAAAATCCCTATAAAATTAAACACACATTTTAGGTCTTGTAAGTCCTCTGAGATACTGCCGCTTGAATTTGGAGCTAGTGGATCTTTCAGATAAACCCTGAGCTTTGGCCGTTCTGTCAGTAAAAGTACTTTTTAAAGCATCTTACTTCTCTTTCCTTTTCAGGGAATATCACTCTGATTATTTTCTATCGAAAGAACGTAGATTTAGGCAACTATCATTAACATTAGTTAAGAACAGTATTACAGCTGAATCTGTATACAGGATAAATACTTGTGTTACGTGAAGACACTGTGTTACATGAAGGCACTGCGGTACTTAGATTCAAAAGAGCTTTCAGTCTTTCAAAGCTGACTTTATAAGATAGGGCATTAGGGAGAATGGTAATACCATAAACAAGTTTTATACAGCCAAATATATTTGCATTTTTTCTTCCTCATTTTACATGTTTGCAATTAATTCCAGGCTGCAGAATTATTTTAAATGATTTCTTGTGGGAATTAGGTCTAATACAAGTTTTGAGAGATTTAGAGAAAAATTTAGAGAGCTTTTGGATCTTTTGAGAACAGATATTCCACAAATAGAAGACAAGATGTTCTTTATCATAGTAATACTTTTATGGAAAATGAGAAACTTATGGATAAGCTGACATTGTCACAGAATGACATATTATGTTGTATTTATTTTTTCAAGAGCTCTGAAGACTGAAAAGTATTGCCTAAGCTGGTGTTTGGCCAGAGATACTGTTCCCAATGCCTATCATGTTAACTTAATCACTGTGTCATACCTTTTGTAAATCTTACTACAAAGAAACAAATATCTTGATGGCATCCATCTAGAACAAATTGAAAGTCAGTGAGAACAAGTTTGTATTTACCTCCTCTCGTGCCACCCAAGTTAGCTGGCTGAAAAATAATATATGATAATGAAGTGTAAGCCTTCTTTGCCATCTATTTATGTAGATAGTTTCAAAGTACTTTTTACATAGCTACTGAAAGCTTAAAACATAAACTTCCAGCTTTGGATGGACACTTGGAAAGGTGAAATAGAAGTGCTGAAATAGAAACTATTTGGTAGGTTTTTGGTAAACATGCATATGCTCTATGAGCGGCCTTACTGACTCAGGATGGATCATGTGAGATGACCCCAGTTTGAGACTCTGTATGACTCTGTCTCTGAAAAATATCTCTGTTCTGCCTGGGTTTTCAGCTGAGCGATCTCTTGTGGTGAAAAATATCTTTAGATATGTCTCTTTGTATGTGTACATGTGTTTGATATGTATGTACATTTTATGTATGTACATATATAAAATAAATGACCAGAAAAAGCACATTGGAAGGGAGAAGGAGAAAGTTCAACTGAAATGTTTTTAATCAGCTTTCTTTTCTGCCCATCATTAACTTTTGTTTTTTTCAATTCACTGTTGCATTCATAGTTAGATCTCCATCTTTATTATACCTTCATTAACCTTTTAAATCTCCTGTCTGAACACAGGAGCCTTTCTTTCGTTTAATTATCTGTTTAAAATTCACAAATGGTAGCTCCTGCCATTTTGGCTTTTTGACATTTTTCACCTGCAGACTGTAAAAAACAGACTTAAGAGTCATGTTCTGATGTTTTATGTTGCATTCTGATTTTCGCTGAAATACCAAGGCTAGAATTCAGTCATTCATTGTCATTCAGGAGCTGTTTGAGTTGTGCTTTTGTGCTTGGTGAGATCAGCAGACCTCAGCTGAATTACAGTCTTGAATTTTGTTCTGCGACCATGTATTATCTTCTTTGTGCTGTCACTGTTTCTCCTCTTTAGTATGATCATAAAATATCCCAACTTGAACATTTTATATAGGAATTCCATTTCTTTGGCTTGTAGATAGGATCGCCTGGTTTGCAAGTCATTCAGTTCTCTTATTCATCAGTCGATCTATACTTTTTAAGGCACACTCATCATGCTGCTATCTAGCACACAGATACCGTACAGAAAATATTAGATAGCAGTACTTATTCCACCATGCACTGTTGGGTGTACTTCATTCCTTTTTTCTTCGTGTTGTCAGCGGTGCGTTCAGTTGCATTTCCTAGAACATCAGGTTTAAAGATATGCGCCCTTATCAGGGGTGGTGTAAAATGTTTATATTACTTTTCAGTTGTTCAAGCAGTTCTTTTTTTTTTTTCTCCTAATCAAATTATTAGCACTTAATAGCTGTTGCTATGGGAGCTGGAGAACCAAAGAGTGGCTAAGGCTCAGTGGCAATACATCTATGTTAAAGGTAACATCTGGTCTTTGCTCCCTTGAAGGTAAGAGATGTGGTGACAGGAATTTTAACTACTCATTCACGCACTAACTTATCCCTTAGCACACAATACAATTAACTGCTAGGGAAAAGTGGTGTTGCCAACTTCTGTGATCTCCTTTAGGGTTTGTAAGTAAGGAGAGAGGCTGAGTTTCTGCCATAGCTCCATATCTAAGGTGAGGTGGTTAAAAGAATGCATGGTACTTTCCTGGGTGTCTGAACTATTCATTAATGTTACCACTCTTTGGCTCATTACCTGCCTTCTTCAAAAACACATTCTCATATAAAGAATCCAGCCTAAATGGAAAAGTCCTTGTCCAAATCTGCCCTTCATCATCTCTGTCAACTTTCTGCCTATTCCCAGCATGCTGCATTTCTCGGAGTCGTTCCTTATATATAACATATTGGCATACCGCTTGTCAGAACTCCCGTGAGATAAAACCTTAGTCTTCTTTTACAAGTATCAAATATCTCTTTAATAATCTTCTGTAATTCTGATAGTTCATCTCCCTGGGTGCAGTTCCTTAAAACTTGAGCTTTAATAGTTTTGAAAGTCTGCTGAATAATTCCAAAGTTTGACTCTCATTCTCCATCAAAAACTTTAGCTGTGAAGCTGTGTGTGTATTTTAAACTGTCAAACAGGCAAAGATTTCTCGGAGGTGTACATGTTTCTTTGTCCCTTGGACACTTTTTTTTTTTTTTTGGTAATAGTAACACTGGAATATGTATAAACCTGAGGTAAGCTAGCCAAAATAATTCTTTGTTGTCATGCTACAGTCTTTTTGAACCACAATTTCTGCAGTACATGGTGTCAGTTGACAACCTTGTCTTTATAAGCAGTCTTTTATGTTGTACTTAAAAGTTTTCAATGTTCTTGTCATACCAATTATTTTTACTTAGACAAAAGGGTCTAATTTCATAGGAAAATAACTGACAGTCTAATAATGTTTTGCATTTCTACGGCACCATTCTAAGAATTGCTCAGTACTTTACACACATTAATGAATTAAACTTTCCAGTAACCTTATGAGGAAATGTTATTATCCTTATTATACAGACATGGAAACATGGGCAGAGAAAAGATAAAATATTTGACAAGGACAGACAGCTTATCTGTAGCAAGAAAGGGCAAAGATCCTGTATTCTTAGTCTTTTATTTTGACCACTGTGTCAGGACTTTTCAGCCATTAGATTCCAATATAAAGGTAGGACGTAAGAACATTTACTGATTCATTTACAGGGACTAAAAGAAGTGAGAACAGGGAGAAATAAAGTATTACTGCCTTTGCTCAAAGATAGGAAGCTTAACCCTTCTCTACTGCTCTAGCTTAGGTAAGTAATGTTTTCTCACACATCTCATTAACAAGTGAGGGTTTGTCACTTGCTAGCAATCTATGTCCCTGTCCCTACTCAGCTGGTTAAGGAAGAGGTCAGTGAAAAAGGAGGAAGGGGGGAAGACCAAAAAATCTTTTGCACTGTAATCCTGTAAGAGCCAGGCAAAATAGATGTATGTATTCTTTTTTCTTTCTTCCAAATTGTCTTTCTTCTAAAACCTATTCACTGGAAAAAGTTGAACAAGCAGCATTTCAGAAGATCTAGATGACTTAAGATACCTTTAGCACACTGTGAATGCTTTCAAATTTATTGGACAGTCTGTGTGAAGTTTCACAACATGGCTGTCCATACCATGGCTCCATATCACCCTTTCAGTGAGTCAGCAGTGCTTCGGGCAGTGTTCATCCAGCCTATCTTTAGATGCTTTTCTGAGGTCCCTTAGTCTCTTTAAGCACCCTCTATCATCAGTGGAGAGAAATAAGAGCTTCCAAAGGGAAGTTCTCAGTTGTGTTGAGTTACTTTCTGTGGAGGAACCAGTTTCTCTTCATGGACAACAAAGAAACCGTGGTTGACCAAGCTTCTCGCTTACCTGAACCAGTGAGCTGCATAAAATCAGGGAGACTGCAGCAGAGATTTAGTGCAGAGAAGTGAATGAATGTGCAAGCTAAACTTCCCCCTAACTGCAATGCAGACTAAGCTTGAGGTGATCTTTCCAGATCGGAAACAAAGGCTGCCAGTGTGTCAGTCCAGCTGTGTCCAGGTGTGTCGCCACTTCCTGCTGCAGAACCCGGCATTTCAGGGGTGTGCGAAGGGATGCTCACCAAACATCTGCCAGCAACAGTGGGGTCTGTAACCCTTCAATTCCAACCTCTGTGTTGATCTGATTGTATAAGGTGATGGAAGTGCATATCTATTTATTGTTTCCTACATATGCAGTTTAACTTTGGGTGAGCAGATGACTAGCTGAGTAACATCAGACACTTAAGTTTACCTTTTAACCCTGGTGTACAGGATAAAGCAGAAACAGCACTGCGGAAAAGCAGGAAGATGCATAGAAATCAACAAAATAATAAATGACCAAGTGAGAAAAAACACTGGGTAGTATTGCTTCTGTAAAACTGCTAAGACATTAGTAAAATAGACTTCTAGGTTACATTAGTGCCTTGACAAAAATGCAAGACACTAATGTTTTCTTCCATTGTGAGCAGGAATTCTGTAACCTCACATTAGTATTTTTTACAGTTGCTTTATGAAATGGAAACAGCACTGTTTCCCTGTGTAGTATTTTACTATAACCTTAAAATACAATTACAACTGTGTATTATCTTTGGGGGCTGTGTAACCAAGAGTGATTAGTTCACTCTTAAAAAGTCTTTTCCATTAGCTGTCATCTCTGGAAACAGTCTGGACTCTTAAGAGTCAAATTCTGTATTTTGTATCTCAATAAGAAAAATGAAGAGGAAAAAATCCAGAGTATGCCTTTAATACTTTACCAAAACCTTTAATTTATATTGGTATCTCCTATGCAGTTCTTAGTCCCTTCAGTAAGTTTGCATGTGTGTCATTGATGGAACCATCACAAATATTTCAGTACTGAACAAGATGGAATGGGACCTAGTCCACTTAGTGAAAACAATTTCCTTCACTTTACTACAGCAGCTAAAGACAAGTGAAAATCAGTTTAATCAGTTCTGTCTAAAGAAGATATATGAGACTGAAGAGACTGATGAGACTGATATGGGGCAGGAGAGGTCTGCTAGCTTTATGACTTTAAAATAAATAAAACAGGATCCCTTTCCTAGAGCCCCTAGTTAGAGGCACTTAGGAATTCTATGGAACTGAAGCCTTTTACTTTTTGAATGCTATCACTTTGCGATGATAAGAAATTTAATTCTTTTTTTTTATTTGCATTAATACACAGTTGCTAAATGCATATCATAATTACAACTCATTCTTGTCAATTTAACTCTTTAACATAACAGCATTATTTCTGTTTGGGCTGCTTTTAATTATATAATTTATGATTTTGAGAAGCGCGTGGAATTTGAATTAGAAGAATATTTGAAACTTTCTCCTCTTTAATGAAAAACCTCTGTTTGTTTTTTCTGAAAATTATCATTAATGTAAATTATAAGAGGAATAGCCATCACAGTTTGAAATCACTAATGTCTTGGAAAAGTTGCTGAAATTTTCCATCTTAGAAAAAAGAAAAAGATCAAAATTTCATGGAAGAGAAAAATCGTCAGTGAATCAAAAATCCTAATAAATCTTGATGATTTTCTAGTAATTATATACATATGTTCACATCAAAAGGAAACCGAGAGAAATTGTATGACAAAACATGGTATTGGCTTACATGTGTCCTATCGAGGGTATCAGCTCATTATTTTTTAAATAGAAATGAAACTGGAGATAGAAACAATATAACAATATTGTCTTTTACTTCTGGAAACTGGAATAGATTCTGGACTTTAGAATTTCAATAAGCGAACACAAGGCATTAAAACAGGCTTTCATAATTTTATATAACTTTAATTTTTTTTAACAGTTTCATTTTTGGTGAGCCTTTCTAAAAACCTGTTAAGCACTCATTTTTACACTTTCATTAAACAATAATTTGTGTCCACTCTAAGCTTTGCTGAGATATAAGACATATCAGGAACTTTCTGTGTAATGTGTAAGTTTTTTGTGGTTCTCTTTCATACAGAAAGCTTATAATACAGGCCTGAACCATAGAAACAAATCACATGGTGGTGTAGAGCATGAGGAGTATTTAGATACATGTTGGAGTGAAAATGAAAACTGCAGAAGTGTTTTATGAGAAGCATTTTTTCTTTCACAGAAAACAAAAATTACATGTAAGATCCATAGAAAAGAATTCAGGTTGAGGTATCTAATACTCTCACAGGCTTCCTAGTATAAGACACACTTCCAGGAGAGGAACTGCAGCTTCTGCAAAGGACTGTGCATAAATAGCTGTGGATTTTTCTGCTGTGCAGTAAGCTGTAGGAGTGCTGTGCAGCCCATTCCTGTGCATTCGTGTACTTTACCTTCCTCCTAATTTCAGTCTCTGATTCAGCTGATTTTTTTTTTCCCCCTAAGGAAGTTAGCTTGCAGGAGACAGTGTAAATCAGTGCTGGCCTTGATATCAATCATATGTTTGCTGATACTTTAATATAAAGGAGAAATAATAGGAATTATGATCATCTAGTAAATTCACTCTCATGACTAGTTTATATTTAGTAGGGAAAAAGTTAGAGCAGAGGTTTCTGAAACTTTCCTCATTGTTACAGCACTTCCTGGCAAATAACTTAATGTGATTATAAAAGCAAATAACAGTTTTTGCAGCTCTTTGTGCCTTTCATAATCCCTGTAGAGGTTGTGGCCCTTGCTTGGGAATAGCTGAGTTTGAGGAAATTAACATCAAGACACCAAGCCTGAACAGAAAAAAAATTGTTTGAGGACCAGGTAGGAAGGAGATGAGAAGGAAATAGCTATATGTGATAGGTACCGAGTAGAAGAGGCTGGAAGAGATTGTATATAGATTAAGGGCTGTCAGAAGATGAAGTCCAAGGAACAGTATGAGGTGTTGGAAGTAATGGGAAAGAGATCTTCAATAGAGATTTTGAGGTTAATGAGGAAAGGAAAGGGGTTGAGGACAAAGCAGAAAAAAAATGATAAATGACCTCAATTATCTCCTTTAAAAATTCACTGAGATTTTTGACAGAGATGGAAAGAAAAGCTAAAAGTGCAGAACAGCTTTTATAGGCCTATGTCTCCAAAAAAGAAAAGCTTTAATAGTTGTAAGTAACATTTATTATCTCAAATTTTAGTGGTGTGCTTGACACACAATCAGTGATACCACTGTTATGTCAGGTTGGCCTAACAGTCAATGAAATACATGAAAGGTGAATGCTCATTACTTCACTTCTTAAAAAATCTTTCCAAGTGAGCTGCTTTTGATCAAAGACACATAATTAAAGAATTAGGCAAGTTTACATCTAATAGACTGCCTGCAGTTTTCCACTGCATTTTTACCGAGCAATAGTCTACTTTACATGATTGTCTATTATACTCATTAGGAAACTAAGCAAGCTGATTGTGTTTCTCTGAGAGGAAAGTAAATGAAAGCTAGAAAAGGTGTGTAATGTTTTAAAGAGATGAGTGTGGTGCCTGCTCACAGCCTGCTTGTTTTCATTTAGCACATGCGTCAACTTGTAAATTATCTTCAGCTTTCATGTGGTGTAATGATCCTTTGCCATTTTGGTTGTGCTTCGCTCAGTGGTTGGCGAGTCGTGGAGATGGTGGTGTTCTGGAAGAGGCTTCATTCTCCCTGACAACAAAAGTAACAGTGATTAGTTCAGCTTCTTAGTTGGGGCTCTATGCTATAACCCAGCTTGACATCATAAAGGCAGCAAGTTTTTTTTCTTCTTCTTCTTCTTCTTCTTCTTCTTCTTCTTCTTCTTCCTCCCTCGCCTCTGTCTCTTCTGGAATGCTTTCTGAGCAAATTCTTTGCTTGCAGAGGAATGTCACATTCTCTTGAACTAGTTGATAAATATTTATGTCTGAGAACAGCATAAAGCTCCCTTTTGGATGCTTTCTCATTTTACAGTGTGTTGGCTTTTGGCCTGATCTCTGTATTTAGAAAACACTGTGTATACCTGCATGCTTTCTTGACTCAATTTCCTATTCCTAATGGGTCTACAGCCAGTACTGCAAGAGAGCCATAGTGCATATTGCAGTATTTTCAATGAATTGTCAAGATACTTAAATAAAGCAAGCTGAAAAATAGGTGGCTTCTTCTCTAGGTGTGTAATCATATTTTATGGACAACTTTATAGCTATGCCCAGAAAAGGATATAGTACACAAAACATAAAAACAATTTTTGAAGCACTTCATCAGTACCCTGGTAAAGCTAAACAACTTTGAACAAAATCAGAAAGAGAAAAAATTAGAATTCCTATGGAAGTATTCATTCAACCTCATTTCACAATTACATTCTTTTTCTATCTCTTTTCTTAAATGCATTGCAGAATTTGGCTTTTCTGCTTATCTTAGATTTTCATGTTAAATAAACCTTGTGTACTTTCAGTGAGAAATATTTTCATTATTAAAGAAATTGTTCTACCACTAATAGAATGCTGATGCTGTCTAAAAAGCATCAGTTATGCAAGCTAGCTTATTTTTTCCAGTTTAAAAGGAGTAACAGTACACCTAGATGAATGTATCCAATCTTCTGTAGTAACTTTTCAAGTCAGAATGCTTTGTAAGATGGTGGTATTCCTTTTCCTCAGTAAGTGACCTCGAACAGGTGGTTCTATGAAAGAAACACATGGCCTTACTGTATATATATACGTCATGCCAGTTGGGTGGATGAAAGCTTTTGAGGAAGACAAGAAGACTGGTTCCCACACTGCATCTATCTCAATGCTGAGTATGATTCTCCTTCAAACATGTATGAGACCAATAGGCCATGTCTGGTGTCTCCACTTTGATGTACTCTGTTTGCTTTTGAGGTGTTGGTATGTGACTGGTATAGATAGATAGCTTGCCTAAGATCCTTCCTAAAAGGATACTGTTGTCTTTTGCTGCAAGGGTGATCAGCATCTGTAGATCGTCTGAGCTCAGGCAGTCTGTACAAGCCAGCATGGATAGGCAGAGCCAACCAGGGAGCTGCCCAAGCTTCAGTCCTCCACGTGGCGTCAACCAGATCAGCTGCAGGATGGATTAGGTTGGCCAGCGCTCGTGACCTCATGAGCCACATTTCAACATCTTCTTATGGATGAGAGCCAGAACGATGTGCTGCATGCTGAACAGGGCTGGCTGGAGGGGTTGCTCTGGAAGCAATTCATACATGGGCGTTAAAACACTCCAAATGTGTGTTCTGCTGTGGGTAAGGGTTAGGCTAGGTGCACAGCTTAGTACTATTGCTCTATTGCCCTCAGCAACACAGCTAATTTACCTTCTCTGACGGAGAATTTGCATTACTCCCAAATCTTCATGTCAACAGACTGGCCATATAGTAATAGTCCTAGCATGGTAACCGGATGCAAATTGCTCGTGAGCCTTATGTGGCTACATGTGGGTCATCTTGAGATAGTGCTGATCGCTTTCAGGGTGGTGAAACTATGAGATTGGTAGCTAATGAGCAGTGTGTGCTCTGTGTGTATACACACACACACATAGACACATACACACCTACAAATACTATACAGGATTGGGACTTTAGTTAAGGATCAGCAACTTCCACTGTTACACAGTGTGACCATCTAAAGACTTCAATAGGCACCTTAATATCACCACTTAGATTTAAATAAAATGTTAGCTGAACATTTGTTTTCATATAATTGTTTTATAGATTGTTATCTTGCTTGTTATTTTCAAGTAAAAGAGAAATAGAAATTATTTTGCTTAATAATTTTAACATTTAACTGTTCTTAATTAGGGATGAAATTGTCCTTTTCTTGAGACAAATGGTTTGAGTTGGAATGAACTTCCAACTTGGTTACTAAAGCTGTTGTTTTGCTGGATAATTTGATTGCTAAGATTTATTCACTTTTGGAAGATCAGGTTAATAGGGCAAGAAGCATATCAGTGTATGCTGTAATGAAAATATTTTTGCAGTAGAAAAGAGGATTTATTTAGAAGAGGAAAGAGGAAGGGATTACAGTTTGAAATATGTAAAGCACAACAGAAATTGGAAATACTTGACTATTACTGTGCCAATTATTATTTTCTCACAGTTGCAATTTTCCCTGTGCCTGATGCAAAGGCAGGGTTGGTCTGTTTGGTTTTTGCAGGCTACAGCTATGTGTTTCAGTGACTCAATTAAAATTTGCCTCATGCAAATTATTCCAGGAGCAGATGTGCCTGCCAAGCTGGGCAGAGCTAATGTGCAGCGAGGTCACAAAGTTGGTCCTTCATTATACTCTGCCAAAATCTTAGCAGATCCTCACTGAGCATGTCCAGATGTAAAATTTCAGTCACTGTCTATTTTATTTTTATACTATATTTTTCGTTTTCTGCATTCCCATCTCTACTGAGGGATGAAATCAGTTCTTCCCCTGTCAGCCAAGCAAAGTATCAAGTTGCAGTCTTTTGCTGATTTGGTAATACTTTTCTGAAAAAATAGGGTAGGTGCATTGTGTACGTATTTTTAAATCAGTACAGTGTCTTTTATCAGCCAGGCTGATACTGAGGGGTTGAGGGAGATGTAGCTATGGTGCAGAGCAATCCGCGCATAACATGATGTGGTCGCTTCACTATAAAGCTCCACTAATCTTGTGTTCCCACCCCTCCCAATCACTGTATATGGTCATATTATCAACCATGTCAAATTAGTGAGTGTCAGGAAGACATCTCTGATTTTCGTTTAAATTGCTTTTTGGCTGAGAATGAGCCTTGACAGTTTAAATTGAAACTGAATTTTTCAAATTCATTAAATTCTGAAAACAAATAGAAACCTTTTAGTAATTTTAAAGGGTCAGTGAAGGTTTAAAAAACCACTTCTGCTTGAAAAAGTAAATACCTAAAGATTACTTAAGATTATGGTAACTGAAAAACATCTGATAAAAAAAGCTCTTTTTCATTTTTTTGATTTTCAGAACCTGGCAGCGTATTGTATAAAACACTTTTTTAGGGTCCAATCTTCTGAAACTAACTAACTAAATAAATAAATAAAAACCAGATATAAGAGCATGTGCTTGCAGAGTTGGTAGAAGCAATGAAAACATCCACTGTATTTTTAAACCAGTCTTTAAATTTCAACTACTGATCTCACTTTAATTAAGAGGTATTGTGAGTTAATAATTGTACAGGGGAGTTTTATTATTACTTTATGAGATGAATTACTACTTGTAGGAACCCTAAGTTCCAACATGGTCTTTCAGACACCCCTGCCCCCAAATGTTTGCTATGCTGTAACGTGTCTGAAAGAAAAATAAATGGGATCTGAGACGCTGAAAACCCTGCCTGCTTGTATTAGGAAAGACATTTTTCATCTTCAAATTTTATGCACATATGAGCTAATTAAGACTACAGTATGAAATAAATTCATGACAGTGCAGATGTTTTAGTTGCAAGAGCAATAGCTTCAGTGATTTCCTGTAGGTTTTTAGAAGAATAAATGTGAATCTCAGGCATTGGTCATGCACTCATTTATACTGGCATAATGTATTACCAGAGGAAATAAATGCAAATAAGCAGATAAACAAGCCTGTATACTTTCTGACTTTTGTTCCATTGTTTGTTTTCCTCAGATCACTTAAGATTGATAAATTTTAGCTCCTTCTTGGCTGAGATGCATTTCATCTTGTTTGAATGACTGTCCATTGAATAAAAAAGTATCGTTGGCAGAATTTCTAGCTAGATGACTTGCTGTTGATTAGGAGACAGGCTGCTTGTATCTGTCAGATGAGGAAGCAGACTGTGTGTTTCTAATGTAGCTTCATCCTGGACTATTATTTCTTCATTAACTTGTTAAAAGAGAAAAACCATCTATGAGACTTTTTTTTTTTTTTCTCCTCAAGCATCCATGCACAAAATGAGTATGAGCCAAAAGGGAAAAGAGGGGGAGTGAGGGGAAGAAAAGGAACAAGCGAACAGGGAAATGAGTAAATCATGAAAGGCAGACAAAGAATATCAGTATTTTTGTATTTCATCCTTGCCTTCAGAATCAGGAGTGACCTTTCTGAAAGCCAAGATGAGTAGGCATCTTCAGCAAGGTTCATTTAAGGAAAAAACGGTCAGTTAACAAAACACAGTAGCAGTGACTATGCAATAGCTCCTCAGGGACTTCTGATGAAGTCAAGCAAAATAATTTTATATTATATAAAGAATGTTAGATCAAATCTTTTGGGTCAAATATCTTAAGACACTTATTAAGTGTTTTTTTCCCTGTATGATTGTGGGATGCATGACTGATCACCTTTCTTAGCTTATAGTAGGCTAGAAACTCAGATGGTTTTAAGAAAGGCCCTGAGGGCTGTAAAGCTGTTTCTGTTTGACAGTCACAGGCTGGATTCCCTCATTTATATTTAACTGTAATCATCAGCTTTGAAAAGAGTTTCTAATTTTAAACATATGATGCTTTTTTCCCCCTCCTTTTGTCCTCAGAAAAGCTATAATTTGCTTGGGTGCATCTCTATTTTATCTGCCAACCCACTTGAGCCCCAGAGTGGGCTTCACACATGAAAACTGTGCTGTCTACTTGTGTTTGTGTTTGTTTGTTTGTTTGTTTTTTATTATTAAAGGTGGCTCTTACCCAGATTTTGAGTGTCATGCAAGCCAGATTTGATTGTTGTCTTGTATGGCTTTGATTATATATCATCACTTTTCAATGAGGATTATGATGCCTATCTTACAAATTTATCTTAAAGTAACCAATGTCTAAACAAAAAATTAGAAGTTCAATGAAGCGTTATTTCTTGGACCGATAAAGACCCAGCTCAATATCCCTTTTGAACTATATATTAAATAGTTTTGTGGTTTTTCAATTCAATATCCATTTTTGTTCCGGCAATATTTTATCCAAACTAAAGTCAGGAACCTACTTTTCAATTAATTAACCGCATGTCAGTAAAAAGATTGAGTGTAAGTAATATTTTACTGCAAAATTATGACATTTGCTTAGATGCCTGCACATTTTGTCATCAGAAGGCTTTGTAAAATGTTTGCCTTTACTGCTAGCACAATGCTAACCCCAGAGGGAGGGAAGATTGAAGGGCAACAGGGTTTGTTTGTGTTTGTACAGATTGTTATCCTTTTAACAAAGACCAACATAAAACATACAAGTCCATATGTTTGGGCTTGCTGCTACCACATTAATTATACATATGCTTACAGTGTAACACAGTGAGAAATAATTTAAGATGATATAAAATGAAAGAACTTTCAGGACTGGAGTCTTTTGTCTTCAGTTAGAAATCCCAAATCTTAATGTGACTTTCCTGAGAATATCCCTTGTTTAACAGTCTGTGAGAGATACCATTAAGAAAACATTTCCGTAGTATTAGATTCACCACTCGCTCTATGAATATATATTAACCACAGAATTGCAAAACGGAAGTTAGATTTTCCAGCCTTGCAAAACAAGTTCATTTGTGTGATTTTAGCAACCATTTTGTAGTTAGGCAGATAATTTCATGGATAAATTTAACACAGACCCTCAATCTTACAATGTTCAATATTGTAATAAACCTCCCTAATTTTTGGTGTCCTAACGCCTAGTCAGTAGAGTCAACAAACTCTAGAAAGCCATTCAGCTTAAAATAAACACCTACGTGTGGTCAGGTAAATAGCTCTCTAGACTCTTTTGAATATATGGACAAAGGTCTCGCTTGTTATCTAGCTATAGACATCTAATGCACCGGAGATGCCCTACAGTAACAGAAACCTGAGGCTGGCAGTTATGGCATGAGACTTATGGGAGATTTCTGCATCTGAAGGAGCATCTGGAGGTCAAACAACCTAAGGGTGCTTAAAAAAGCCCTGGATACCAGTGTGTTTCTGGACAGAAGTCTAGACCTCTATCATTTACAACTGAAATTTAGACACCTACATTTGGTCATCTTAATCTGGAGTTTAAATCAGCTCTAAATCTGCCTAAATATGGATGGGACTGAGGTGTCTAATTCTGCCTATACTTATTGTTGGAAACCATGGTTTCAGGTTTTTGACACGGTCCGGTTGTTACCCTTGAAAATGTGAAAATAAGCGCTCCTTCCCTTGCCTACATGATACACAGTATCCTTGGGGTTATTTTAATCTCCCATAGATGGTCAAACATACGTTTCATAATCTTCTTCTGCCTGATTGAAAGCAACGTTTTGAACCTACATCTCTCAGACTGTGGGGGAATTCAGGAAGCCAGGTGAGTGGCTTACAGCTTGATGGCTAAGGCATTTGCAGACCAGATCCACGTTCATGTTAATGTGGGGACTTGAAAACAGGGATCCTACTTCTTTTGTGACTGTCCCTCCCACTGAGCCGTTGGCTGCTGCGTATGTGCTAGGAAACAAGCCCACAGGTGGTTTGTTCTTGCTGCCAAACCTGTTCAAGTGAGTATGTTTTACATACACTTGCTTGAGTGTGACAACATCTGCAGTGCAACAGAAGTGAATTGTCTAATCTGCTGGGGTTTGGTCACCAGATATCTATGGCATATGAAGACTTAGTTGTATGCATGTCAGCTGGCAAAAATGCTGTCTTCACTAGAGGTTAAGATGATTATGGGATTAGAGAACAATTTAACAGGAGCTTTGAGCATCTCATTGGCATCCGAGCAGATCTTGCTGTGAATTCAGACCTAATTCTGCAAAGGTACGTACATGCCCAGATTCTACTTAAGTTCTATTTCTGCTTCAGCTTCTGAGTCCTACTATAATTATGCAAATAAATAGGAGTTATGTGTCTGTTTTTGAAGACCTGGTCTGTAGACCCTAATAAATTGCACACAGATATAAGACTTCTGAAAAATAATCAACTTGAAAGGTATAGGTACTCAACAGAATTGGGCCACCTAAATTAAATATAGTGTCTAATTATGAAACTAGCTGGTTAAGTTTAGGTTGTCCCACTTCTAAAACATTACCCTGAAAGACTCTTTTCCTAGGTTTCCCTATTTGTAAAAATAACATGTTGTTTTGCTGTCCTTCAGAAATATTTAACTTAATTGATCCTTTATAAAGATCTATAATTCTGTATCTGAATACAGTAACAAAATGCCTGTCTACAAAAATGTAAAAGAAACTTTAAATGGCAGCAGCAAATGTCCTTGAGGTCTTTCCACTGATCAGAGTTTTACTTATATTTGTTAGTGGAGAGAATTTGCAACATACACCATTAAATGTCATCTGTCTAACCAAAGAAATCATTTAAGCAGACAAAAAGTGTTCAGCTTCCTCTTTGTTACTAGGGGCAATTTTTATTGGAACCATCATAGGGTATGCACATGCCTGAGAAATTCATTTTGCTGTCAAACGTCATGTGTAAGTGAAGTAGCATTTTCTTGTAAGGATTACTGCAAATTGATATAAATTAAGGTCTGCTTTCTGAGAAGGAGGAAGTTAATCGAAGTGGGATTAAAACTATAGGTTGCTTTCATTCAGTAGAGGTGCTTCACTGATTTATTAAATAATGGATTATTTGATGTACTGTATGAGGAGTGATGTAGGTCACTTTCAGCTTGCAGTGCTGCAGATTTAAAGAAAAAAGAGGAAAATATCATTGCATTCCAGTTTGCCAAATACCATGTAGGAATCTGTGTAACAAATGCATCCTTTTTCCCTCATTTTTTACATTATTTCACGACATGAATTTCTTGGATATCCTTACCTTATTTTACAGCCCTAAAACTCAGCTAGAGGAACCTCTCAAGAAGGAGGCTTTTGCTTTCCATCTTATCAGAAAATATGTTATCATCATCCCTTTTGACCATCTGATTTTTATTTTTTTTTGCATAAATATGAGCCTCAAATTGTTCTTATGGCATTGAATTATGTTTCTGTTGATGGGTGTGGAATATTTAAAGTCATTTTCTTCTTGCATGGGTTTTTTTTTGTTTTTGTTTTATGTTTTTCTGCTTGCAGACTCCATGCAGTTCTGTATAATTTTCTACTCCTGAAACAGACTCTTTGATGCCTGTAAAAGTCATATAGCGCTAGTGATGACTGGATAGCCTAAAGTCTCTGACTTTAAAAGGTGATTAATGTTAATGGAGCTTTCTGTTCAAATCCAAGCTATCATGTGTACGCCTCAGAAAGCACCTGTCTGAACAGATATGGAAGAATGAGAGGTCAATTCAGTTGCAGTTAGAAAACAGGGGTGGGTTTTAGCTCTCAGTTTAAAACATCTGTACTAAGGTATCTAAATTTGGGTGTCTGCAAGTCCACAAGTGTCTAACCTCCCTTTGTAACTGACTGAGTTCCAGCATTCAATTTAGTTGCCCATACATGGGCGTTTCTTGACCTTTGGGATGCTCGAGTGTTTGAAACACCCATTTGGGGCTGGCAGATACAAGATAAAACCTGTAAGACTTACGCTTTTCCGGAGCATCAAAGGGAGACTAGGCAGGACACCCAGTGCCACTTCTGAAGGCACAGGATGCCTGTGTGCAAAAACTCAAGCAAACTCTAGTCAATAGTCAGTGGAGTGCAAGGAGAAATTCAGTTGACCTAGTATAGGTGTCTACTTTAAGGTGAGCTGGATTGCCTTCTTGACTGTATTGACTAGATATTCACTTATATATAGTAAATATATAAGTGAATCTATCCATTCAACACCATTCACATCCCACTTCAACACCATTTCATATGTAAAAAACACAACTGGACACTGAATCCCACCCTTCATAACATCAAAAGGCACCATTTTGGTTAATACAAATTTCTACTTGTGTGTCTGCTTCAGCAGAGAGCCAAAGGCTGACAACAGGGTTTTAGCATAGAGCCAAAAGGTGATTCTGGAGACATAACTTCCCTCTAAGAAACATTTGCACCCAGGTAAATGTTCAGATACATTAGTAAGAGTTATGAAAAACTATGTCAATGGTCACATTCCTTTTCTTGGCTAAAGAATCTAATTCACACAGGGATAGTTTATGCCTTCACTGAGAGTTTACTTGATTTTGTTCAGGAACCCACTTTTATTTGGCTCGGTTTTAAAATAGATAATGTGAAAACTTTGTATGTTTACTGAACTGATTTCCCAGTCTAAGTAGTATGTTTACAATGGAAAATTAAGAAATTGCTTGTATAGTCATCCAGTTCATGTTCCAAATTGGCCAGTTTCATATGCAATTCTTGTTGTAAAGGTTACCAATGGAAAAATTCTCAAAGTATTTTTCCCACTATGCTGTAAAGAGTGAAAAGTAGCAATATTTGTATTCCAGAATGTGTAACTACAAAAAGAAGAAAGAAGCAGTCTGATAAAAACAAAAAATTACATTACTAGTGCCTGTTTAGATGACTTCTCTCAATTAATTACAGATTGATTTATTGTAAATTATTTCTAATGTGAACAGTTATTCACTGTCACATGTTCTCACATATCAGAAGTGTAAAGTTGATAAAGACTGGCTTGGAATTATCATTTAGTTTTGTAATACGAGACATAAAGGAATTTTGGTACACATAAAACCGTAGTGTAAAACAATTGCTTGAAAAGCTGCTCTAGCAGCTCTAGCATAAGTATGTATTTATGCATATTCATATCAGGTGGCACAAGAATTACAATCATTCTCATCTCTTACAAGGAGATTGTAGTGATTAATTTGTTATACTAATAATTTATTTTGGGTATATAAAATAATTTTGGGTATATAAAAATAATGCAATTTTCATTAAAAATGTTAAAAATTGATATATCTCTCCAGCTGTGAACAGTGCATTTCCTTTTCCTTAGTGTTTAAAAACATTCATGTTGAAAATCACAGGTTTGTATTTCAATTTTAGTGTGACTCTAGCATGTGGTATTTTATGGCAAAACACTCAATGTTAGACCTATATAAATGAATCTACTTGTTTCATTAAATTGTTTCTGGAAAGTACAGCCTATTTAGTAGACCAGCCTTCTAGCTAGAAGCTTTGCCTGGTTTCAGGCAAAGTGGTATTCATTGGAAATGGCCATTTTAGTCTAGGAGTCAGAAAAGTTGACATGATTTGAAAATAGAATGTGTTTCGTCAGTTAAGAACTGGTTCACTGAACGTATGTTGAGAAATTAGCTGTCAGAAAAAAACTGCTTGGTTATAGTGTCGCTCGGTTTGTGGGACCCAAAACGTTGTTCTGAGTCTTGTGGCAGAATGTCTATTTCTTAATTCCTATAGACTAAAGAGTGAATTTTATCTGCCTCACTGATGAGCATTCAACACCTGAAAGGATTCCCATTACTGATATCAGATTTCTGTCTGGCTTTGGTCAAGGCCCTGAATGATAACAAGATATAATGAGTAGTGAGTGTTTTGTTCATTATAAAACAAACTGCTTTGTAGAAAAAGTCTCCATACTCACCTCAGTATGAGCACAGCCTTCCCTTCTTTATTCACAGCCGCAGGGTCTTACTGTGCTGTTTCATTACCACATTGTGACACAGTGTTAGGATTCACAGTACGTGCCCTAGTTTTCTCTTCCTCTGAAATTGTATAGCAATAGTCATGGTTCACAATTGCCACATCATCTCATTTCATCCATTCAAAATTCTCTTTGCTTCCATAAAATCACAAACAAAAACATGCAATTCGGATAAATGGGAGGAAGAATTAATGACCTGATTTAGAGTCCACTCAGAGTTATGCATATTTTTCCGTTAACTGTAATGGACTCTGGATCAAATTTCGCATGCATTAAGATTCAGAAACTAGGACAGAAGCTAGTACTCCTCCATACTTAAAAGTAGGAATTTGGTGTTCATGGATGTTCCTCACAATGTGTGAGTTCTACCATGTTTAATAGGTACATTTGTGTTTTCATAATATGTTCACAAATTTGGTTGTCAATTCACCTAATAGCCAGTAATTTTAATCACACACTTTATAGTGTATGAGAGCAAATCACTTCAGTTTCTGCAGAGTATTTGGTATGGTTAAAAAAATATAGTCTTATTGTTATTAAAATTATTTACTTAAGTCAAATCTTTGAAGTGCTCTTTTGAATGCAAAGGAAGAAAGACACATACTGTGAGGACAGATTTTAGTTTGACTGCGACTCATCTAGGACAAATTTGCAGTACTTATAAAGGACAGATCATTATTCCCTCTCTAATTGTTCCCTGCTGGTCCTGGCTTCTCCCAGGAGAAGGCTTCTCCTCATCTGGTATATGAGGGAGCTGGATATTTTTATGGCTATGTGATACAAAAAGGTGCAAGGAAATAGCCTTTTGTTCTCTTCCCTGTCTTCCCTTATCTTGAAGCGCTGAAGCAGTTAGAAGCACCTCTTTCTCTCTCCCTTGAGTCACTCATACATGAATTAGAGGGTAAGGATGTTCAGTCTGTCACTCCCCAGCAGCTAGAACTCTTCATTCTCTCTTACTTTTCTTTGGAATTTCTTAGCACTTTTTACTCTTCTCCTGCTCTTACTTCAGTGACTCCCTCTGAGTTCTCTGCATGTGTTCACTATGCTTGCCTCTATTTTTATTTCACACTCCTCTTACTTGGGCAGAGCATGGGAAGAGAAAAATCTTGTCCCACCAAAGGTCCACTTATCCAAAAATGGTCTAAGAGAAGACTCTTTTGGGAAAGCAGCTGTACTCAGTATTTACTTGAGAATTTGCTCATGTTGGTCTGTAATAATCACTGATGTCCTGGCTTCCCTTTCCACAACTGTATTGGTCATCATTCTTGGAGGAAGCCCTGCAGTTATATATAACTGCAGGTAGGCAGCTGCCTTGTTGTAGCTGCTAATTCAGCGTGATGTTCAGATTAGAGGCATGATGTTGATATGTCTTCCCAAGGTTTTGGAAATGGCCTACCTGAATCCACTGGCCTGCACACTCACTCGGGTGGTTCTTCCCCTCGTTTCTTAGTGTCATTGTCCACAATTGCTGTTTTGCTATCAAATAGGATATAAAACGTGTTTTTTTCTTAGAGGAATGTGTGTATTTACCCCCTGAGAACAAATGTATTCTATAGCTGATACTTTGTAAAGCCACACATAGATCAGTTTAGTTAAGATGAGAGTAACATTTGGGGGTACATATAAAAACTGGAGAACAGCAAGAGGTGTTTTAATATTTATAATTATTTGAAAAACTATCAAAGTTTATTATTATTATTATTATTATTAAGTATTTTTTAGTTGCTAGCAATTCTGTTTACTTTGTTAAGATTTCTTTACAAAATCAAAAGCAAAGATGTAACATAAATGACATAACCACTATGATTTGACACTGATTATACGGAGGCTTGCAAAAACACCTGTTTTAGGTCATTTCAGAATGCTTGAGTCCAAATCCACTCAAGTCAACTGAAGTCCTTCCAGTTTGGATCAACCACCACTGTGGTTACAGATCCAGCTATTCCTTGTTACCCATCTGATTCCTTCCTACCCTATTTTCTGTAGCTGCCATGTCCCTATTTTATCTCTGAGTTTTCAATGAAACTTCAGAGCATTAAATCATGAGGATAGTCCTTCTTTGGAATAATTCTTCTTTGGTCCATGAAAGTGTCACGCTTAGAGTTCATTAACATATAGGCAAATCATGAAGAAATGAAACATGTTCAGTAAAGACTAAATCTTTAGAGAATTTAGTAGCCAAACTCTTTACTTCTCTGAATACAAAACAAACTTTTTTTTTCAAGTTTTTTTTTTTTTTCCCCCCAGAACATCTCTGACATAGTCATAACATTGAAGCCAAATGTCAACTGCCTTTTAGGGAGCAAAGAACTATTAGAAATTCCCAGTGAAACAAATGGAGGACATATTTCTTTCTTAATACAGACAGATCTGTTTTCCCTTTTCCTAATCTTGCTCTGAGATACAGTTGAAACATTTTTCTTAAAACTTTCCTGAGCCCATCAACCTTAGGCAGTTAGGCATCGTGGAAATCTTCAGGTTGAATATTTTTGGTTTAGGCATTGTGATAATAGTATTTTAACAAAATGGTAGATTAGGGAATACTTCATAAATATTTAAACCTCTTACTTTGGGTCATCATGATTTGAGATATTTCTATTTGTTTTGAAATGCAGAAGAGTATTTTTCTGAGCCACTTTTAATACCTATTTACTAACACCACCACAACCAACAAAACATAAACAGGGTTGCAGGCTTTCTTGGAGGAAGATGAAATTAGGGATTCAGCCAGACTGATTTCTCATTTTCCGATAGCTCAGATGTTGTCAGATATCATCTCAGATAGAATTCCTCATCGGGGTAGGAAGGTTTGGGGAGGAGGCTGGCTCAGGCTGATGTTAATTTACCTTTTTAAAGTAAAGGTATGGAGGTAAATTTGAAATATATCCAATGTGTATATGTCAGTTCAGAGCTGTGTAGAAATACCACTTGCTTACAGAGGAATTTTACCTTGCTGTTTGAAGAACTCCTCATTTTTCTTATCTTTCTGAGCTCTATAATCAGATAAAAGGCTTAGGATATATTGTGGGGATGGAAAGTCTAGATTATCACTGAGACTAATGCTGCTGCTACTGCAGCTACATCTGCTGCTAGCTCTTTACTTGCTCTGTTATCTGTTATTGAACTATCTTCAGTATTATAGCTAGACACAGGGAGATGCTAGAGTTGTTCAGCTGACTCACTGGTTTTCATTTTGCATTCAAAATTAAAACGGATTTTTCCTCTTTTTTCAATTCTGGGAGCATATTTTTATATCATTTGTAAATATTTGTGTAATACTTAACAAGTATAAATAAGTCCAACTGTACTATGATTTTCAGCACAATTGGGATGGTTAGAGATACACTTTCTACTTTTTCAGGTGACATAACTATACATGTAAAAGCTTTCCTGTAGACAAAGTTGTATGTACATGACTGTTTTTTACTGATACAATTTATGCCAGTCAGAGGAGTCTCTAAGTTGTGCAGATCTCCAGTTTATAAGCTAGATGGCCAAAGCATTTTCTAATGCACCGCTGTTTAAGAGTTTGATTGATTTACATTAATAGTTATGAGCAAAAACCTCTCCAAGTAGAGACAAGATTTAAGTCTCTGTTTTTGACACCGTCTGTGATCTCATTGAAATTAGTGAAACTGCTAATAATGTTTATGAAGATATGTGTTTGTAGGGTGGAAGCCCAAATGGAAATGGTTGTTATTTGTTGTATTTAAACACAGTTTAAAATCTCCTTGTTATTATTGTCTGTGTGATATTAGAAACATTTTGTTTTCACTTCTTTGTCATTCTTATCATGTCTCAAAGGGAGGCAGGAAATACAAAGAAATCAGCCCACTTCACTTCTGCAGAAACTGTCCTCGAGCTGTATTTTCAGGGAATTTGACCTATTAAGGTTTTACATGATTACAATATCTTTGAATTTCTTTCTGTTGATGTTTGTGCTTTCAGAGACTTGAATTTTTCTCTTTTTTTGCCTTTATTTTTAAGAATACATTTTCCAAATGATGTAGTGGTCAATAGCTTGAATTTGGAGTTCATTCTATCCAGTAACAATAATGTACTTTCATATCACAGATCTGGTATCAGTCAGCACTTACTCTCATTTTAACTACGAAATTTTAAGAGAGTGTGGCATTGTTTGGTTTTTACCTTCTGGGTAAAATCCACTACCCATCTAAGTTAACAGGTGTTTTGTCATTGTCTTCTATGGGATTAGACCCATTATCAAAAATAGATGAAAAAAAATAAGAGGAATACTTTTATTCCTTGATTTGGAAAATAATCATAAATTCTAGAACTAAACAACATATTTAAAATATGTTTGTGACAGATTCTCATAGCTTTAATAATAAAACTGGCATCTCATTTTGATCTTACTATCATTTAATTAAACACTTGGTAATTATAAATTAGAATATTTTTTGTCATAAATAACCATCACAAAAGACTAAAGGTGATTAGTAAATGCCTTTGTAGATTTCTGTATTATCCACACTAGAATAGCTTCCTCTCCAGGTAAAAGTGTGCCTGGTTTTCACATAAGATCATAAATTATCCAGTGACCTTAGCTGTGTGCAGATGCATTTTTCAAACTTTCAAGTAAATTATCTTTGAAAAACTATTGAGGCTATATCATCTGTTTACCTTTGATACAATGTAATCATAGTTTCTCTTTAAGCTGCTGCAAATAGAATCAAGTTGCAACACATTACAAAAAAGCAATTGTTGGTAAGGAAGTTTTATGTAGTGTAATCAAGCATAATCAAATCATAATCAAACATAATGTAAATCAATCCAATAGCCAGCATATACATAAACTTGTTTCCAAAAGAAAAGCACTCTCTCCTTCACTGTGTCCTTCTTGTCATTTAAGTCTGTACTGAAAATTTCTGACTGTTTTAACTTCTAAATGCTAACAAAAACATTGGAACATTGTGACTTTTGTGAATGAAGATGCTTCCCAATATTTTGCTTTGCAAAAAAATCTGCTTCCTGTTTCTTTTATTTAAGTGTTGATAGAAAAACAGATGAGTCTATTCAGGAGGATTTCTTAGAACTATGGTGGAATATCACTAAATGCCACTTCTTTGGAACCTTCCTATCTATTCTGTCTTTTGTTATTATTATTATTTTTTTTTATGCTGTCATTCCTTTTGTTAGGAGGCTTATAGGACAAATGTGCAGTATTTCAGTTTTGTTAAATATTGTGAGGAATAAGATATTACTATTTTTTCTAGTGTGGCATAGGATTCTCTCAGATAATGAATGAAGATTAAAAGAACAAAATCTTTTTTAGTTAGTCCAATGAAAAACAACAAACCTCACCAGCTTGGAGAAAAAAGTCTAGTAAGTCATCATTTTGATTAGAATGATTTACCTCTTTAGGCAGTGTGAACCACAATTGATTTAGTTTTGGCCATTTTCTAAGATAATGGTAGGGACTCATGTAGGGAGATGTAGGGAGAACTTTCCTCTTTCCTTCACAACAAATGGTGAAACTGTACCAACAAAATAGAAACCATTTTAGGGGACTTTTAGTCTGAAAGGATTGGGACACAACTAAGTGTAACTGGTGATTTAGAGCTATAACATTCACCAGCTATACAATAAGAATAGGTGATTCCTCTTCAGCCAGTTTTTTTCAGGACTCTTTCACTCAAGAAAAAGAGGGTGAATATTGTGGAGCAGGTTTTCTGTATCCAATGTTTTCAAAATATTTATAGATCTAAAATTGCTTCATGATACAGATGAAAAATAAAGAAAAAGCTGGCCTATTATACAATAAAATAAGGAAAAGTATCCTGAAGTACTCAACAAGACTGAGGTGAAGATCGAATTTGTAAGCGGATTCTTACTTATCAAGACCATGCCTTATCTATCTTCTTTTTACTAATCTTTGCCCCAAAAATTTAGTTGATTTTTGACAAAAAAGGGTAAAATGTTACCTATTTAATGAAAACAATAGCACCAATTCTTTCTGGTATAAATCTGGGAAGGGACATTATATTTTAACTACTAATCAACAGAGGTGGGGCCAAGAGTACCTAGATCAAGTCTCTGTGTTCAGTTCTTGTAAAGCAAACACCACATGTCCTGTGTGAGCCCCATGGAGAGAGATGCTATTGAAAGTCTTCAGGCAGTGATCCAGACTAGTTAAGGTAGACACTGTACAGTATGAGGAACCAGCGCCAGAAATTTCAGTCCCCCTGCAATCTAATCTCTATACTAAGTGAAAGCCCAAAATAGCACGGTTAGATATTTTACAAAAGAGGGCAGTGGCAGTTCTCACCCCACCTTTCACTTAACGATAGTTGGAGCACTACTCTAAGAAATGGAAAAGAGTCAGATTCTTCTTCAGCTTGATCGGTTTTGAACCTGCTTCAAAGAGAAGGCACTGTCCACTAGTTTCCAGGACATTCCAGTATGGTGAAAGCATGTACTGTTTGCACCCTCTGAAACTCACTGTACATCAAGAAGGGGAGTAGGCAGAGACAGGTAAGCATTGTAAATCTCATCCCCTGGAATATGTAGGCATTTTTAAGAATTTCATTGGGTCTAGAAAGGCAGAGATTGTTCTGGGAACAAAGATCAGAACCTTTATCTCCAGTGGATTGTTCCTGCTATCATTGCATACAAGCAAGGATCCTAGGATGAAAATATTCTTTGGATATCTGGATCCAGAACAGGCACAGATGAGATGTGTAGTGGACTAACACACTTTCAAAGCAAATCTCGCTGTCACCCCCAGTTACCATGCTTTAGTTTACTTTGCAGAGCAATGGAGTGCACAAACTAAATTAGAGCACACGAACTAGATTGCTTTTGGATGAAACCAGACTGGAAGATGTGTTCCATGTTTGCAGCTGGTGTGCTCCCATTACGAATGGCTGTTCAGTCCACGGAAGCAGGATAGATCTAGTAAACCCCAAAGTACCCCCCACCCCCAAATGCATATTAGGGTTAACATTGGGTTCTTGGCACCAGCTATCTCACTCTGCAGCTTTATGCCATTGAGCCCTACTAATTGTTTATATAAATATAACCTCCAGGTGCTTCCAAGGACCCCAGCTTAGCTGATTTGAACTACCTCTCTCCATGGACTATCTGGGGAGTTTGAACTTTTAGTCTCAGCAGAGTTCCTCCTCTTGATACAAATCTTCTTGCCATGCAACCCAAAATAAGGAATTCTTAGTGCTCTGTGTTCATTATTTTCTAACAAATATATATTTCTTTTTCATTTCAAAATGTTTTATGTGGAAGTCATAAATCTGAAAATGGCAATCTTGCCTGTATTGTGAACACTGTTGTACTATATCTGGTGTTTCTATCCCATAAGTTGAGAATGCTGTTAAGAATACTCTAAACTGAATAAAAATTTAGTAAAATAGTTTTGTATGAATACTGCCATTGGGACTTCACTGGTGACAGTTTTTAATTCAGAGAAACCTTATCTAAGATTTATTGATAGCTGGTCAATGATAAGAGAAATAAATTCCAAACTGCAATTGTGGTATCTTGGTTTTGTTAAGTCAAGAAAGCACAAGAAAGTAATGTCATCAGTGAACCAAGAAAATGATAAACATGTATCTTGAGGTCTGCCTTCCATTCGTTAAAATAAAAAGGATTTCCAAGGAGCCAAACCAAAACACTTGCAATCTTTTTAAAATATTAGTTTAAAAGATTAGAGTCCAACTTTGATGTGCCATACTATATTGATGGATTACATGGGATAAGAAAGCCAGTGAAATAACATCTAAGATGCAGGTTTGAAGCACTGTGCTTTAGCAGATGCTTATAAGCCAAGGTGTTTGTTTTTTTTTTTTTTTTTGCTTTATTCCTTACATTTTAGCTTGATTGACAGCTGCCATGGCTTGATTAAATCCATGGCTTGAACCATGCTATATCCACCCCTTTGTTGGAAGAAATCTCTGTTATTGCTGAACAATGTGTGTGTTGAATTTTATTTTGCAGCTCTTTTATATTGCCATGGAATATATTTTCTCAACATTCTTGGGGACCTTATGCTGTTTTATTTTATAAAAGCTATAAAAGCAGGTAAAAGGAAAAGTATCTACTTCAGCAGGCCTTAGAACTCACCTTACTTTGCTTCTTTGCTTCTAAGTTCTTGATTTCTCAGGCAGTCTTCATTTTAAAATTGATCCTTGGAATTATGAGAAGGAGAAATTCCTGATTTTTATTTGCACTGCAGTTCTTTTACAGCTGCCGCAGTATGAAGCTACTGCAAGACTGCATAAATTGCATTCCAAGGCCACTGCCTGTAGCAGATTACCTCTACTGTAAAAGCAATTTGAATTCAAATTATTCATTTCTGAGGTTCCGTGTTGTCCCAAAGAAGAGATTTTGAGTCTGCAGGTTTATCTAGATAAGTTAGATTGACAGGCCTAGTAGAACATATTGCCTCTCACTACAAAGCTTGCTTTGTTTAAGTGCTGTCTCGCATTTCAGGCAGACAGATTGGTCCTTAAGCAATGGAGTGGTTCTTGAGCAGTAGAACCATCGTTCAATGAAACTGAAGAGCTCAGCAATGTACAGAGCAAAGTCAATAGGAAAAAAAATTCAGAAAGGCATATTTTGTTGGAATGTAGAGAATAGTTAAATAGGAAAGTTTCATAGAAATGATCCAATTTGGCCAAAATATCAAGAACAAATTATACTGGCAAATTACCCACACAGCTTCTTAGCTGCAGGAAGTCTGGACTTTCTGAGTCTACAGCGTTTCAGGAGCTGACCTTGTAACTGGCAGCTTTCATGCAGACTGCCCCAGGCTTTGTGGTCTGATAAATGTGTCCCTTTTAGCCGAGCATTTCAGCATTTGGATCTTGTTGTTGTTGTCCTTAATCAGATTGAAATTAGATTTTGGAAAATTAAATTCTCCTGAGAAATGGAGTGACCTTCTGCATGGCTAAGACGGGGAATAATCTGGTGATACAAGGGAAACACTGTAATTTGCAGCAGCTGTTAGACTTTTCAAAGGTGTCTTCTTTTCATTGCTGGCTTATGCAGGGACTGATGGGGTTCCCATCAAACATGCATAGTTTAAGTAGAGAAGGTGCTGGCAACCAAATCCCTTTTTCACAAAATACTATACCTGGGAAATATGAGCAGCCAAATTACAGCTTTCAGGTGCTTTTACTCACTCTCTTCTTAGGTGACTGTATTGTCCGCAGTGTTCACAGTATCTGCAGGTAGATGTGATAAAATTCAAGTAAGGTTTTGTTCTTCTGCAGCTTAGTGAAGCTAAAAATATTGGCAGAGGCACTAGAGCTGGCTTTTGGGAGGATTACAGAGTCCCAACAATATACATTTACACGCAGTTCACGTTTGGGTGACTGATGCTACAAAAAGTCCTAGAATGCTTGGTTTTCTCAAATGAAAAGGAGATCCCACAGAATTTGTACTTGTCTAAGACAGAGGTTGCACTAAAGATGCATGCAGATGAGTGGATGTTTCATGCCGAATTCTGATGCTATTTTGTGTCATCAGTTTGTTTACATACTCAGATGCAGGATGATAGCACAAATGGTATGAATTATAGGGATTTCAGCCGTTCCCTAGACTTACAGGCATGCTCGAATAGCAGCATGTGTATGTAACATATCTGCTACTGAACAAAGAAAGGAAGAAGATGCAGGACACTGAAGGACACCTCTTAATCACTAATGATTATAACTGTAAATGGATTGTGTAACAAAGGAAATGAGAAAGCCTGGCAAATATCTTTTAGACCCAAACCCAGAGACCATTGAAACTGTTTCTGCTGTCTCAATTTTATCTCTTCTTTGTCAGAGAGAAATCGGGTTGGTGCTGTACATTTATACACTACACATTTCTTGGAAAATGGAATGTGAGCTTGCTGTATTGACTTCCTAGCCTTTTCTGAGGAAAAGAAAAAAAAATAACAGAGTATCTTCATATGCTCTATAATTTGGCAAGGATTAAAAAATATGTATAATTCTGTACATTTTACCAATTTGTGTAAATTTTCCATGATTCTGAGCAAGAAAAATACTGACAGTTTTGCAGCTTGTTGTGGCATGAATGATTTTAAGACTGTGTGTGTGCTGAACTTAAATGCTGTCTCACAGGTCTTGTTCTTGATGATTCATCTTTTCCAGCTGTTGGTTAAAGTAAGCAGATTCATGTTTTAACGGAAACCAAGAAACAATGAACTCCAAGGGGATTGGTTCAATTTGCATAGCACAATGAAATATGATGTTTCTTTGAAAGGCATAAGTTTTCAAATTCAGGAACATTTATATTTCCAGCGTGTTTATTTAATACACTTGTGTTTGTGTTTCGTTCCTTGTGGTAGTTTTAAGCAGCAGAGAAGGGTACAGCTCTGAGGTAAACAAAGAACTGAACAAGAACACACTTGCAGCCTTGGCCTGTGAAGCAGGAATGTGCATCATCCTTGGCAGTAAAAATAGTGGGGAGGGGAAGGGTAAACCCTCTGAGAATTCCTTCCATCCCTGGTGTATCTGTGATCAGGGAATACACATATGCAAAAGGCATGTTTTGCCATACGTTCAAATATGTGTGCAAAACTTTACAAACATATATTAATTCCTTCTTTTATCAGTGTAGTATACTTCCTGAATATTACCATTAATTAAGAGACTGAGTGGCACTAGGAAGGATGTTATTGATAGAAATATGGTATGGTGTGGTATTACATAGGAAAGATAGTGGGAAATGTGTGTCTGGGACAGAGAGATGGGACAGGTGTCCCCTTTCCTGGGACAGGACAGGAAAGCAGATACCAGAAAGCTGTGGATAAACTAGTAATCTAAGGGAGAGAAGTAGACCAGGAGTGGGGTGATTGTGGAAGCAGTGCATCAGCCTGAACGTCTCATCTGATTTTTACCACCTGTAATAAATGGGTTGACAAAGGGCACAGATCAGAAACTATCTAGCCTTCAGTCTCACCAGCATTCACATGATTGCAGATTTTGTTCCTGAACACGATGGAAACATCCATCTCTGGGCAGAAGGGATCAGGAAGAGTCTTGTTTACCCTTCTCTGTATCCAATTAAGCATCCTGAATTATTTCTGTGTTGTGTCACTGTGAAAAAAACATATGCGATTTAAGGTAGTAGCCTGCTTTTACTGAAGGTAAGCCATCTTCCTTTTATCATGGGGAAACAAGGGAGTGGATTTACAGTGTTTTAGGCTACTCCATAAAAAAATTCCAAACGTAATCTTTAAAAAAAGCCTAAAAGTTTTACACTTGAATTACTAGTAATTAAGGCAAAATCTCAAAGCTAATGTAACATGTAGTAGCTCCACTTATATATTTGGGTGGTTGCCTCTTATAAGAAATGAACATCCTGGCAAAACATATCATCTGCAAAATTTTCTCATCCCTCTCAATCAGACTGTTAGCTCTGTAAGTACCCGGAAGCAACAGAGGGATCTAGAGAATAAGGAGCCATTCCCGTGAGAAGAGAGAAGCTTTATTCAAGGATACTTGCTAGTCTAAACTCTGGACTTCTAAACTTGTAATATTCTGAGCTTAATTAATATTTCTGCCTCAATTTCCCCATTAATCATGAGACACAATAAAATGCTTACCTTCATCGTCATAAGGATGCTCAGTTGGTAATTAGATGCTGTCAGACAGAACTGCTGTAAATTACAGTAATTACTGTTCATTAATTAATTCTGTCAATTTTATGTTTTATTGTAATGCATTTTTATAGCGCTATAGTGTTTAAATTGGATACCTTTAAAATGAACATTCACATTAAAAAGGAGTGAAAGAGAACCTTTTATTGAAATTAAAAAAAAGTTTCAAAGAAATATTTTATTATGATCTAATTTTGGCTATGGGATGTTGAAGCTGAAAAGTACTAGATACTGGTAATTGGATGTATTATTATAATTAAAAATGATAGAACAAATATGCAAGAGACATTCAGTATTTAAATTGAACTGCTTATTTTAGTGCAGAATTCAGCATTTAGTTGTAGCATTCTTTGTTGAACCAGGTGTATTTCTAGCAAATATTTTGTGCCAAAGAGAATTAAAGCAGGAAAGTTGACATTTCACTGGGGAGCAGAAGACTAAATATTAAATCTAGATCTCCCGCTGCTGGAAATGGGGCTTCCTTTAGCTCGTATGGCACTGAAATGATGTAAATGTTGAGTTTTTTTGTTGTTGTAGCAGTAGTGCTATTTACACTATTACTATGCAGCAATGCATCTGTAAATAAAAAAAGAAGCCTTTTGCACTAGTTTAACTACACCAAACTCTACTGTTCTTTACACAGACAAAGTTTCTACTGACAGGAATGGAAGCCAAGTGCATTTATGGGAACACTTCCATGAAAAATCAACTTTATAACAGGGTTTTTTTCCTAATTACCATAAAACAGGAAATGACTGCTATGTTTTAAATGTGTAATACTGAAATGATATTGCTTGGATATTTGTTCTAGTTAGGTTGTTCTGGAAGTAATTCAGAGAGATCATGTTACGATTTTGTCAGCATTACTGATGTGTAAACATGGAAAGAGAAGGATCTGCTGTTTCCAGTCCTAGGTTAAGGCACAGTTGGTAGAATATATCCACTTCAGACCTCTCAGGTAGAAAAGGACTGTGGAAGTGAAAATGTTTGTAAATGTTTGTAAATTAACAGGGTAATAGATGTGTGTTTTAAGTAATGAAAAAAAAGAGTTGTACCCATCCTTGTACCCATCCTTTGTCCATGGAATCTGTTTTGTAATTTAAAATAGATTAAAAAGCAGAAAATAAAAATATGACTCCCCTACATAAATATAGCATCGGCCCACCCAGGAGTTCTGTGACTCTTCAAGTGATGGGGAATGTGTGCTACGCCCGGCAGTGCCGATGTGGGGACTGCAGGCAAACGGTTACGTTTCCCTAGAAAATCTGTGTCTGGTTTTCTACAATACTAATAAAAGGAAACACCTGTTCCAGACTCCAAACATGATCTACAAGAAAAACTACCAAACTAAAATAGCTATTTAAGCAGTCAGCCAAAGTCAATATTCCTAAGCACAGCACTCCGCTCCACAGCATAGATCTCCCAACCAATTCTATAAATATCTCTATAGCAGCATGCACAAATACATGTTATCTTGCATTGTGACCTAAAGGTTGGAAGGTACAAGGGAGCATGTTTAGGACTAATAATAGAACTGTCTGATGTTTAGTTTATAGTATGTGTTCATTGTGTATTCTGTTAAAAAGGGTAGTGCTGATTAGAAGGAAGAAAGGCTGCTCTCCACCTCACTCTGGTCTTCCCTAGGCACCCAAAGGGCATTATGCCGATTTTGTGGAAACTGAAGAATGCATTAAATTTATCACACTGAAAAGGAGAGCTGGAAGAAAGGGTGGTTCATTATAAGGACTGTGAGCAGGGGTAGATTTATTTACAAAGCATCTCAAGTTTCACCCAGCGATTCTGATTTTTCTCTATTTTAAGAGTTATTTTGTTCTGGGTTTTTTATTATTCTAGTAAAACATACCTTAAGGGAATGACAGCCAAGTATCATTTGATGTGCTCACTTCAAGAAGGCAAGGGAGACAAAAGTAATTCTACTTCAAGGGTCTGGTTGATTTAGTCTCGTAGAGCAGAAAGTTCCCATAAAAAGCAAGGTACTGGCACTCGGCTTTCTTTAAACTGGGAGAAATTTAGCTTAAGCCTCTCTATTGATACTAGCTATGGCATCATTTCAAGTAGGTAGATTGCAAGACATTTGGAGCTTTTTTGATCAAAGCTCTCTTTAAGTGAAAACCAAAGTGTAAGCTGTGTAGGTCATGCAACCTGGAGTGGCACATACCATACTATTGCCTAAGCCAAATGGCACTTTTTCCTCTGATTTAATTTCTAAATTGATCTAAAGTTAAGGCATTGGTGCGAGTCGAGGTGACTGAGGCTATGTGGATATGAAATCTCAGTACAGTAAAGACAAATGGTAAAAAGCATTCTGGAATATTATGCCACTGTTTAATCATGTAAAAGGACCTGTGGATTCAGTACAACCACTGGACTGCCAATCTAATTCGTAATTGGTAAACAGTCTTCAAAAATCGGTAGGCAGAGAGTCCTGGTACCATCTTAGCTGCCTCAAAGGTAGTAGCACATTCTCTGTCTTATCTAAATAGGCATCAATAATTCATCAGTATCCCAGTGATACTCCAATGCACTCAGTAATGCAATAGGTCAATTATATCAGTGTGTATCTCAAATTATTAGCACTATTTAAAATATTTTTCTTCATTAAAAAATTAGACAATTTAAATAGTAATGAAAAGGTAGATTTTTCTCCACAGGAACCTGAGTCTTGCAATGCCTTTGTCTTTGTTTCGCCATTAATGTTTTGTTTCCCAAGTTGGTATCAGCCTGCAATACTAAAGATTATGTATCTCTTCTTAAGCAACTACCCCAGAGCTTTGTTTTGATGCCAAATGATGAGATAAATTATTATTTCACTAGTTTTAAAAATGACTGTGTTGCATTTGTTTGACTGTTTTCAAACGACTGTTTGAAAGTAAAATTTTATATTGAACAGTAACCAAATCAAATCTTTTTGGTAATCTGAGACTTTCTCAAAGGTTTATTTTCAGACACTGCCTAGGAAGAATTGCACAGACTGATCAGTTTGAGTCTATATAAAACAAAATTATTTTTGTTTGTACAATCTTCTATTTAAAGGCACCTATTAAGTGAGACGGAAGGCATTTTTATGTGTTTGTGTTCTCTTTGTTGCTTTGAATCATACTGCTTGCATGTGTCACAGCAATGAATGACAGATAAAATAGGTTCCTTTGTGGGTAAGTAAACAGTGTTATTTGGGTACTTAATATTATCAAGCTATCTTCACTTCATATTTATCTTACTTTTTACTTAGCAAATTAGACTTTCATCATAAATGCTATATCTCAGCTACTGAATAAACTCAGTGTATTTTTGTAATTTACCTAATATTTCTAATTATGCCCTTTACATTCAAAAACATTTTATTTGTAGTTACAAAAAAAGAGAAATATACATTAGATGAAGATGATAATATTGAAATACTCCATATTACAGCAGTCACTGGAGTTATTTAATTTTTGAATTAGTAGTACTAAAAAACTTCTTTCTATGAATTTTAGATTACTGGGTAAAAAACAGTCCTGTTGTTTGTTAAAACTTTTCCATTAAACAGTCATTGTGCTGAAGAAGAAGAAAAAAAAAAGTGAAAATGATTCTGAAAAGATATAGGGGTAGCATATTTGCTCCAATCCCTACACCAAAAATAAAATCATGAGTCCAATTTGAAGATCTTTTGGTCTGGTTTAAATTGTGTTTTTTTCAGCTAGTGTGCTGTGCCCCATCTACATTTTTCCAGACCCCATTGCATTTTATGTGATAAAGGTGCTAGTGTTGATATAACTAGCTAGATGTACTTAGGCACCTCTACAGATACCAAGATTGCAGACAGACCAGAACAATGTGAAATTAAAAATTATCATGCCATACATTAAGGGAAAAATATATTAATTAGCAAGTCTTCTTAAATAATTGCAAATGGAGGATCCCATGAAGCAGCTGTATTTCTGCTGGAAGACTGCCCTTTAATGTGTAACAGGGAAGAAAGTGATAAGTCACTCACAGTGTTTGTGGAAGATTCACAAACTGAAGGGAGATAAAAATGCAACACATTGCTGCAGTTTCACCACTGCCTTTCCAGAACTTGCTCCTCTCCTAGCTCCCCTGCACACTTCAAGCACTGCCTGTCATGCCTCTGTGAATACCTGACATGCAGTAGTTCACAAGTGCCTGCTGGCAAGCCAGGATGAGTAGCACCTGGTAGCAGGTTCACAGGACATCTTACATATGGTTCAGCTTTTCTCTACCATGTGTTGTACTGGCTTTGGTCAGTGCTGCTGGCTGTCCAGAAGTTGGACTTGTGGCTAAGCTGGCTTCTGGTGCTGGGACAAGGAGCCAAGGCTGAGCAGGCACCATGTGCATCTGTTTTCTGCAGCTGCCAAGGAACAGGATGATGCCATGGGAAATAACAAGCACGCTGATGATCTCGTCATGCACACTGACATGGGTGGTTGCTGCACAGATTTGAGTTGCCTGGGAAACCCTCATTTCAGTTTTCAACCTACCATGTCAGGGCAAGAGCCTTAGTAAAAGCTAGCATTTGTAGAAACCAAGTGCTGGAAGGTGTGAGGTTGCTCTGTTCTTAGTGATCTGTATGGGCACTTCTTATAGCTGTGGCTCTAGTGGTGGCCGCAGCTGTAGCTCTTTTTCTGGGGACTCAGGTAGTATGCCACATGGTATTGGAACCTATTTGTATGCACCTTATTGTTAGTCTGTCATTATGCTGACTCTCACAAGTAAGATTTTTACTACATCCTGCCTGTGAAAAGATAAGCCACATATGAAGTCATGAGGGCAGGAGGTCATGATATGGAAGCATGGTGGTATGGGATGTGCTGCGCTGGACGATTACATCTACAAGAGCTCAAGCAGCTCTAGGAAGAGTTGCCTCTGAGTATGGGGTAAACCAGGAAGTGTGCAGAGGACATCATTGCTCAAAAGACCACCCAGAGAAGTTCCCTCCACCATGTTTCAACTGTAGAACTTCAAGATGCTCTTGTGCCCAAAGGCTAAGACTGTGAATGAAAAGGAAATTTATCTATGAATGCTCTGGGGACACTGTCACAAGGCAGTGTGTATGTAGCCATGCAAACTTTATCTTTTAATATGTTGAAATGAAAGACATGGGAGATGGAGGATGCTCACTGAAGCTGAACATCTTAGAGACAACAGCCTGCAAAAGCTAATGCAGCCATTGCGTGAATATTGCGAAAATATATTACTATACATTTGGCACAGGGATGTTTTTTATTAGAATAGTGCGTCCAGTTCTGATGTCCACAATTCAAGGAAGCTAGGTAAAAACTGGAGACAGTTCAGAGAACAGTCATGGTGATGATGAAAGAAACATGCCTTGCAGTATGAGACTCAGGAGCTCAATTTGTACTAATCAAGGCATTGATTAAGAGTTAAGAGAACTAGAAATCTCCTGTGGCCTCTTCCCTAACTCTAACTCTGCAATGTAGAGTTGAAGGAACTAATGGCTGTGACTTGAAGTTAGAAAAATGCAGAACAAGCACAAGATTTTTCTAACAGTGACAGCCGTTTTCCTTTGGGACAAGTCACCAAAGTTGTGGTTGTGATTTGAAAATTTTAAACACAGGATTTTCTCTCTGCTTTTCCACAACATTCCTCTAGTTCTACTACAGCTATTGATATGGGAAAAGTGATGAATTCAGACAATTCCTATGGGTTATGTTGTACAGGAGGTCAGAATACAGAATTATGGTTGGTCTTGCTGGTCTTAGAGTCTGTCATACGTAAAATAAATTAACAACTCCTGTATTCACCAGTTGTGTATTTTTAACCTGCCTTATACTGTCTTTAGCTTTAACAAGTCTTTTCTTTTTTTTTTCCTTAATTAAGTTCACACATTTTAATAATGTGATATTTTATTTACATAGTTTTACGTGGAATTGACTTCTGCTTTTATTTGTTGTATTAGGATCAACTGTTGCAGTTAGGACATGAACTGCAGGCATTGCATTTTTTCTTGTCATGCCCACAGATTTTGAATTTTTTAGCTTCTGAGAATAACTGTAATTTTCCTAATTGTAAGATGTGTTTCTGTGTGCATATAAATAGAAAAGTTTTGTGAATGAAATATCTCAATACTTAATAAACACAAGCAGTTCTGGATTTAGAGCTGATTTAAATCGATTTCATTTTTTCAGTGGAATTATTTTGGTTTATGCCAGTTGAAAAAAGAAATGAATACTCTTTATATTGGTAATGATAGCCATTAAAGTTGCATCTTGTTCTAGTAGTTTGCTAGAAGAAATCACAGGGGATGTAAAAGTAGAGCTCTTAAAAACTGTTTGGAGAAGTTTGGAATTATACTTCAGTGATTCTTACTGTAGAATAGTCATTAAAAATTACATTTCTGCAAGCCTTTGATGTTAAATCAGACTCAGTAAAAATGTGGAGATTTTTTCTAACCAGGGCTTATTTTTATCCCCTGTACTGTTCAGACATTTCTCTGTACATTATGTTAAAAAATATCTTTCAAAATCTTTCTTCCAGGTTACTACTGGCCCACAGTTTTAAATAGTCAATTTGATAATGAGTACTTCTTTATTTATTTGACTGCCTGAGTTAGGGTCATAGCTAACTTCCTGGACTAACTTTGACTGATGCATGAATCCTGAAATGCTTAAAATGTCTTCCTCTGGTATGTACCTTTGGCAACATACCCCACTGCAAGAGAAGCAGACAGACTTGTGTTCATCACCTTACAAGAAAATGTTAAGTTATACTAAAATTTCACTTCATATCTTAAAGAAACTCAGTGATGTATGGTCAGAGTATCTAAGGGAAGTTCTGAGTTGAAGGCCCCTGACTGCACAAACAGCTATGAAAGCCTGAGCTCCTCACATTAACAAAACAGTACAGGGAGGGATGCAGGTTTAGGAGATATTCTCAATGCCAAAAGTGTTATCTTGCTGTTCAGCTAATATGTGTGGTCACTGTGAAAAGCAAGCTAGAGGCTACACATTTTGTAGAATGTATCTACTACACATATACTTATATGCATGAATAGTTGTCATGACATATGTATTAACTTTCTCAAAAATATATGAAATTGTAGGATTAAAAGTAAAAGAACAAACTAAAGAATACCCAGAGAAGCTGCCAGGGAGATACAAGTTTCCATTTTGTCTTCGTTTTTTTAATAAAGATCCAGAAAAAAAAAAAATAGAATTCCTCAAGGCAGTTCCTCCCAGGTAAATAAGGTGGTAGATCACTAGCACCCCAAATGAGATAAGATACTGAAGTAGCTTAGGATGAAACTGGTTGTTATGATGTAGAATTTTTTTTTTTCATGTTCCCAGTCTTAACACATTGCTTCACGAGAATAAATATGTTTTCATCTTTAACCTTGTCCAATATTAAGAGTGTTTTCAAGTGAGCCTGACAAGAGCAGTCATGTTCTTTCTCCTGAAGCAATGAATCCAAGTGCAGAAAAAGCATTTGGATGCCTGAAACTTGGGATATATTTAGGAATTTCAGGAATTGAGTGTGATTTCTGTCACAATTCAAGAGTTATTTTGAAAGCTGCTATGGTTGAGAGGATAGATGTTTGGAGAACTCTCCTGAAGTTAATATAATTAAACATGTATTTATTTGCAAGAGTAGACAGGAATAAGAATGCATTAGACAGGCTCATGTGGTATGTGGCTGTGCTAATGTGGGCAATGGCCTAACTTAGACTGAAATAGATTTTCCAAAGAACTAAGGACAAGACTCAGCCCCTTCCACTCTAAGTACAACATTTGCTTCATTGACTTGCTTTACCTAACATAAACATGTGCATCAAGAAAAAAATAAATAAATAAACAAAACACTCACTGCATATGCTTTTGCCCTGGGGAGTAAATTGGAGAACTTGACAGATACTAGTCACGTTGCTCAAACCCTACAGAGGGGCACTCACATACTGCAGGGCTGCGTGCTGTATAAGAAGCTGAATGGAATACAATAGTATATTAGCAAATCAGGCTTATTCATGGAAGATTTCATATTTGGTGGGGGAGAAAAATGTGATGTATGTGTGACATACCTCTTCTCTTCAGGAAGTACTGTCTGTGAATAGAAATCCTTGCAGATTCTATTATCCAGTGTTGTTGTATGTATTTTAGGCACGGAAAAGTAGATCATATAGATGATTTTTGTATAACAGATAGAGGAAGGTGCAGTAGGAAAAATTAAGACATTAGTTTTCTTTTCTGTTATCAGATTCCTGAGGCAGTTGTATGTTCACACACTTTTATGAAGTACTAATGGCAAACGCAGTGGTTAATGATGTATACAGGACTCAGGCTGAATTATATCTGAGACAAAAGAATATGTGATTTGTGATATTTGTTTTTCTGTGTCCTTAATTTTTCTGTGATTAACTTGTGATGCACCTGCGATGCTTTCTGTTTATTACAGAAACACAAAGAATATTTTTGCCCAAACTCACAGTACAAAATCCTTAAAAAGAAAAGGCATCTTTAAGTACAAATGCATGAACCCTTTTTAAAATGCTATCAATTTAGATCTATTATGGCAAATTCTCCTTGGGATAATTTACGGTATTATGGCTATTGTACCTCTCAGGGGATCAACAGAGAAGTTAATTGTTCCTCAGAGATGTACAATTTCCACCCTTCACCCCTCAATCAACAGCTTGCAAAGCAGTAACTGAGAAAATGTGGGGAAACATTGACGTGTTTTAAGTGATTTCTTGTAGGAACAGTTGATTCTAGAAGGTACGAAATGCGAGGTTACTGCTGGTGCAGGGTTTTTATATGTCCCTCTGGCTACTCGCAGAGACAGGAGCTGAGACTAGACTCATTCAGGTCTGATGCACTATAGTAATTTCTGTGTTGCTTAGCCATAGCCTTTGTTATTCTGGGTCAGTTAATCAACACATTAGGAGCTGTAACCAAGAGCCTATCCATGTTTTGACCAACTGGTAAGGATAAGCTTAGCAGCAGGCTCTACTCTGCCTGCTTATTCAGTGTGAAATAAAGGCACACAAGAGCCTTTGAGGGGTAGTTTCTTGTTTCTTGTTTTACTAGTGTGTGTTACGCTAGCGGGGACTAGGGGTAACTCATTCTAGACAATGATACAGCTGTTAGGGAATAATCAAGTTTATTAACATGTCACAGGGCTGTGTAGTTCAGGTATTTGGAAATATGTGTCTATCTGGTATTGAAGGTGTTTATTGGGCAGTCAGATTGCTCAAATCTGCCCCGTGTCTTTGTATTACTGTAAAATGCCTTGATATTGCTTATATTCCACTATTCCAAAGAGTGTTGTGTTCTGTGTTTTTCTGACCATCTCTCTTTTAGTTACTTCTTTGGCTTGTAGAATTGCCTTTAAATTATTCTTTGGAGGAAGTATAAAAACAATTCAATTTTTGCTTGTTGCTCTCTAATTAATATTGTTGTAGTATCTACGGCTTCCTGTAAAGGCATGGACTTACCTCATGGGGAACTTCAGTGTCCCTGTTAATGCCAATATGGCAACTGGATGTGGTACTGGCAACATAGTCCACCAATTCGTGATATCATGCAGTTGCAGAGTCTCTCTCCTTCTCACCTACTGTTCAGCTTTGGCAATATTTTTAGGCATGGCTGATGTAAATGACTCAAGTGTGATCACTGTGCTTCTGTGCTCTGTCATTTGTACTTGTGACAGAGCTAAAAGTGCTTTTCCTGCCCTTTACAGCAGGGAGAAATTAAGCAAAACTTTCAGTGGAAGCACTCTGCTATTTCTACACAAAATCCTACATCTGGCTGTTAATAAGTAATTCCTGAGAGTGTGAGCTTCCACAAATGTTGCAGATGAGAAAGATCTTTTAGGTCAGCTAGTCCTCCCTTCAGTGGTGCATACAGTAGATTCACATAAGGCACAGCCATGTCACATCTGCACTGAAAGAGAGCATTATTTTCACAGAGCACGAGTGCTTCACTGATACTGGAAAGAAGAAAAAAGACCTTTTTCCTGTAAAGGGTGTGTGAGATGAAGTTGTAGCATGTCTGCATAAAAGGCTCTTTGTTCCTTGCTATTGTGCTAATGGTGCTTTGAATATGAATGTTTTCTAAGCAAGAAACAGGCAATGATTCAGATGAGCAGTGCCACAAAGAAAACGTAAGCCTCACTGGGAGCGAAGGAAAGTCTTTGGCATTTTGGCAGTCTGTTTTTGAACAGGCTGCGTAGACTCAAGTAGTCAAGATCATACATATAATAAACGCAGTACTGAAGCTGTAGTGTCCACTACAAATCTGAAAAAAAATCACATTTACATCACAGAAAAATTGCTGAAGGATTTGCTGCCAATGCGTTCTTTCTGTTTTTTTCTTTTTTTTCTTTTTTTTTCTTTTTTGTCCTTTATACATGCCTCTGCCCCCATTGAAACAAAAGTGAGGCATAAATTTCCAGCAGGCTTGAAGTCCCAGCTAGTCCATCTGTTAGAAATCTTCAATACTGTATATCAAACTGCTATCTCTATTTCCATGATAATCATTATCTCTTATCTAGATTATTTTATATTCATTGGTGAACTTAGAAATCCTTAAAAGATATGCTTAAAATTAATTATCATTTCACCTGAATAGTCAAAATTTAGGAATTTGCAGATTATTCTAGGATACAGCATGTACTGATAATGACATAGGGCATCTGAATAAAAGTTCTGTTTACTAAAGAAAACATACTTATTCCTCTTTTCATGAATAAAGAGGAATTTAAAAAAGCTCTGTGACCATTTTCCTACCTAATACTACAAAGCTAACGTACTCAAAACCCCTCTCCGTAGGTTTCACCTGGGTGCTGCAAATTTTACAGATAGGGATACCTGATCCAACTGCAAACAAACTTCCTCAGCCACTGCAAGCTGCCTGCCAAAGCAGCAAATGGTGTATACTGATGAGAAACAGGCTAACAAAAGTACCCCTAAAGGTGTAAAAAGAAGAGTTAGTGAAGAGTGGATAGCATGTTGTAAATTCTCTATTGAACTTTCCAGCAACTTGCCCATGTAAATAGTTCCTAAATTTTCAAATGCAGGTGAAATGATGAAAGCTGTTTTTTAATCCAATACTAGACAGTGTGTACACAATATTGTACAGTTTAATAAAAATGATTTATATTATTCCCGTACAACTGCAATGGTTAGACAGAGTGTTCTGCTGACCAGGATAAATCATTTTCTTAAAAGGGGTGACAACAACTTTTATTCCTAATATAACAGATGCATAAATACATGCAAACATAGGTGCATACATAATTAGGCAGGCATGGATAGTTAGAAGAACAATTTTAGATCTATTATGTGAAAGTATAGAAATTTTAGTTGAGTGTCCCTGAGAAGACATCTTGAAGATGTTTTTATTTTGGTATGTTGAAAAGGTCAAAACTACACAAACATATAGGTAATTCAGTATTATACTGAAGAGAGGCACAGAAAACTAGCAGTTACGATTTCTTAATCTACAAGCATCTATTTCTCTGCTGCAGGCTTAGTCAAGTAGCACTTCGTCGAGAAGAACCCTCCAGAAACCCATTGCAAGTTTTGCTTGAGTCAGGACTTGTAAACTTGGTACTGCTCATATTGTTAGAGAATACAAAGTTCCAATAAGGCTTGCCCATTGCTTTTGTAAGCTTGAGTTTGCCAAGAAAGCTCTTTTGCAGACAGTTACTATTAGAAGAAACAATGAAAATTCCTGCAGGTGGAGTATTCTAACTTGCTTCCATCCATGTATTTAAAAGATAGGATTACAGATACCAAATCAAGCTAAGTTCGTGGCAGGTTTTAAGCTCTTGTTTGCATCCAATACCAGCATGCAGTTTTTTGTTTTTGCTTTTATTTAATATACTTTTCCATGTAAAAGAAAAAAAAAGCAGTAGTAAGGCGGTAGTAAGAGATTTAAATTTGACCTGATTAATCTTTAGGAACACCTAGTGTTTTGTCAAGCCCATGGCTTTACTGTAGCTGACAGCACACCCCTCAATAGTGCAGGGTTTGGTAGGGGAAGACCAATATACTCCTATGAGAGTTAAAAAGGAGTTCCATAGAAATTGCACTAAAAGCTATGGAACACAGGAGTTTTGCCCTTGCAAATTTTATAGGCTGCCATAAGGGTTTGTAGAGAGGTGATCATTCTCTGTTAATCAGTAGAGGATGTCTTTTTAAAAGTTATGCTGCACCTTGATCAGAAATTATTGAGATTATTACAGGAATTGCTGGGTTAAATTTTATGACCTTCATTATGCTGGAGATCAGATTAGATCAGTATAATTGGTTGTTTCTGTCCCTAAAATCTATGAATCTATCGCATTTCCTGTAAAGAAGAATAGTAAAGAAAAGTAGTTTAACTCTCAGTGGCCTGTCTTGGTCAACTGCTTTGTGTCTGACTGTCTAATTTTTAACAATTTCAGTAGCTGCTGCAGAATCTTACAGCACCTTATTTCCAGAGTTCATAAAGTTTACAAAAGAAAGTCAGCAAATATTATCTGTGCTTTTACTGTGTCCTTTGGCCCAACCAGCCCGCACTGTGCTGCTTTTGACAGAGGTCAGAATTCCAGCTTGCCAGCACAGTGACTGTGGCATATGAACATTTGCATTACCCACCCTAAGAAAGAGGCAGTATTTCCCCTTTTTTTTATATCCCCCCCCCACCCAATCCCTCTGGTCTCTCTGATTTCACAGAAATAATTTTGAAAATGTTGAGTGATATCTTCTAATGATGATGGAGAGAGGGAGAATACTGGCCTTTAAAATACCTTCTGTGGATGTTCATAGATTTGCTGGATGTGTTTCAATGGATAAAGTATTGCCATGCTAGACGAAGAAAGACTCTTTATTCCTTCTAATCATTGGCTATTTCTGTTATAGAGCGCCTTCTTATTGTAGTGTATTTTAAACTGTAATGCATTTGAAGAATTTTTATGAAGTAGAATCTGATGCATCTTTGAAAATTAGGTCCTGTGTGTTTTACATTACATATACAAAGTAAAACCGTCCCCACATTAGCTGGAATTTGGAAATAGATTGCATTATGTGTATTTTTAAAATAGAAACCTTGCATAAAATATAAGGCAGTCATTTGTCAATTTTTTTTTCTTTCAAATACTAAGGCATAAACAGAGAAAACTTTGCTCAGTTTTTGAGACCAGTAATTGCCCAAATTAAGCACAAAAAGGGCAGGGAAAATGTCCAAGCTTCATGTCGCATAAGTCCTAAGAAGGGAACAGTAACATTTTATGTGTATATGAAAAGCAACATTAAATGAATCACGTGTCTTTATCTGCCAGTCAAAAATCATGCTCTGCATAGTTGCGATGTCAGATTGCTTTCGGACAAGATTTGTGATTGACCGGACTGTCCACATATATCACCACCATGTGTAACAGAGTTTCCCATTGACAGCCTACCATTTCAGTGCATGTTGTGTGAATTAACATCTATGCTGTATTTAAACTCGTTTGCTCTCCTGTTGGTGAAACACTGGTAAATGAAAGCAGAAGTCATGACAAAAAGCCAGTTTCCAAGCTACGTAGAGCTCATCACTGCTATGATTACCATCGCCATGGCAAGTTTCCTGGGGAGCTGACAAGGAAATATAGCAAAGGTATTTATGAGAGCAAGTTTCAGAAGAATCACAACTGATCATATTCATTGTATTCTCACTGTGAAAAGTAATATCATATAATTGCCTTTCTTCCTCTTTGTTTTCACCTGTTTTACTCAATTTATTAACAGTTTTCTGAATGTTTATTAAGGCAGCACTGATTTGTGTTAAAATCCCCAGCATAAGCATAGCCTATTTGTACTATTTGGTCAAAACAAAAAGTCACAGGCTGACCCGAAAGAATTTACAGTTTTCTGTAACACAGCATCTAGTCATATAAAATAGGGGAATAGGTTATAGGGGGTATGGTGTAAGTAGAGCCTTGTGGCTGAGTTTCTTTTTCTAAGACTTTAAATTGTTCACATAGGAACAGCTGTTGGTCTCCTTCCATGCTAGTGATCAAAACTCCTATTTCAGCTCAATTTGCTCGCATGTTCTACTCTTACACACATGGCAAAGGAGGGCAAAGTTTCCCATTGCTGTGGGCGCTGACAAAGGAAGCCCACTGTACTTGAGAACAGGAGAATTATTATTTCTTTCAGTGCAAATGAAAATGTCACCACCATGTCACACATAGCAGCAGTGTACATGCTGACACTGGACTTGGAAAGTACCAACGTCAACGAGGGCCAGAGGAGAACCACTCTGCTAAATGCTTCTCCCTTGAATGCACATGGAGAATATTGACTACATTTATCAGAACTGACTTTAAAGGATTAAAAAAAAACTGATTTCATTTCTAATGCACACAGAATCTCACTGCTTGTCCATGCAAAGGATGTAGTGCTGTCACCTGAAGAGTGCTGTTTTTTTTTCTTTCCTACTGACCATGTGCAGAGTTCTCTGAACATACCTAGTGAGCCTTGGTACATGAGCATTGCACAGCTAAAATCCCAATGACCTTAATCCTTGTCCATTGTTTCAAAGTGTTTGACTTTCCTGAGAGTATTGAATCAGAAATTGTGCAGCCATATGTGAAACTGTACGTAAAGTGTCAAGGAATTCTATATTACACAGCTCCAAATGTATCTGCACTCTGAAGCACAGCCTTTCTTCAGCCACTTAGTAAGGTTGGTTTATAAACTTCCTGCTACCCTCCTGCACTCCCTTCCTGCTACCAGTCTCATAATCCTTTTTTTTCCCCCAGCTTCTTTCCATGGCACTAATCACTCTACCATGTACTCTATTACATTTTTTTTTTTCCTCCTGTAGCTGCCAGCTTTGCTCTTGGCACAGTGGTTACCCCAGTATGTGCACATACTTAATAGCTAGGAGTTCTTGGGGTCCTTCTTCCTCCTTTACAGCTGTCCAGGTTTGCCTGTGCGTTACTTGCCTGCATAACACAGGGATGGTGATGAGTATCTGCACAGTACTTTCACATTCTTCCTTTAACTGCAGTGAATCTAGTCTTCCACTGCACTATTCTGCTCATATCTGGAGGATTGGAATTGGTGTGCTTAACAAAAATAACTAAAAAAAAAAAAAAAAAATGTTCCTTAGCCTTCACATTGTCCACATTGTCCTACTGACTTCACTGAATAAGTTGCGTAGGTTTTTGACTTTACTCAGCTGCCTCAATAGCTACTACATAGAGCTGTTTTTGTCCTTGCTGTCCTCTTTTTCCTTCCTTTCTTGTCTTGTTCTTTATTTTCTATTTTCTATTATCTGTTTTCTTGTTACTTTCCATTATATCTCTCCCTCATCTCTTTCCCTTGCGGTTGTCTTCAGATCCTCTTCTTTGGTTCCAAAATTGCTGTCCCTCCCCAGTTAAATTTGCTGTTTTGAGTGTGCTGGCAGCAAAATGAAATGTGATGAAAACCTGATCTCGGAGGGTTCTTTGCTGGCATATCACAGATCAGATTTTTAGTAAATTTTCCTTTGCTTCCAGCACATTAATTGAATACAGCAGAGCAGAACAGCAGGGGACAGAAACAGAAGACACGGAGTCCTGACAAGGACTTTCTCTAGGGGTAGGTGTTCAATTAGCATCCCTTATTAGACGGCAAATGCTAACTACCCACAGACAATGCAGCACTAGATCATTCGCAGATTGAAAACCAGTGGATCTGTACATCTTTGGATATTCGGGCACATGCTGAACTCTGCGCCTGTGCTGTGAGCCAGGCTGCCTATTTAAAGCAAAGGCATTTTGATAAATAGTTAGAAACTGCCAGATTAGAAGAGGCTAGCAGCATATATAATGTATTCAAAGAAAAGTCTAAAATGTGTAGCTTTTATCTGTATTTATTAATCTAGAGTTTCTTGTGTCCTCAGGCACTGATGGTCTCAGGATACTTGTTGTGATCCTGTGAGATCACGTGATACTGTGTGTGTGTGTGTGTGTGTGTGTGTGTTTCTGTTAGATTGCTTTATAAGCAGCTGAAAAATATGTGTTATATTTGCTGAATTACTTTTCCTTGTAAGCAGTTGTAGTAATTGCCAGAGAAAGGCTAGGGGGTTGACGATGAACAGAGACATACAATCTCAAATGAGAGCAATTATAAAGAGAAGAAAATTGGCTGTTGAAATTTAAAATGAAAACAGACATAAGCTGACTGTGAAACTAATTTGTAAGAATTTTTTCCTTAATAGGATATTGTTTCCTTCGTACAAATATTTGAAAAACTGGATGTAGCCAAATGTAAGATACCTATCACTTGATCACTGAGTCACATAGTATTAGGTCTCCAAAGATGAGCTGCAAAGATAGAGGCCAGGTAAATACATGCTTCTTTATACACTACAAAAGGTCAGATATCCTGTCTTCCTGCACATTTAGTCTCTTGTGTTTATTTTTATCATTTGTTTATTTATTTATTGTTTGGAGCATCATAATGAGAAAATTTTGCTATTTGGAGGCACAAACAGGAAAGAAGACAAGAGGTGTTGAATTTTATCAGAATGCTCCCTGATTCTGGATTTTACTTCAGCTTTTGTTTGTTTTTTTTTTTATTTTATTTTATTTTAGCCTCTGTTTTGTGTTCTGGGGATTTGTTATGTATTAGTAATCATTTCTGATTTGTGGGATGTCTTTGGACTTTCCCCTTCCTAAACTATCAGTATGTATTTCTTTTATAGGGTCTTTATGAAGATTTAGCAAAACATTAGGTACCTTCTTAAAATTAAAGAGATGCCTGAATGCTTTGCTAAGTGCAGTGGTTTTAAAGTTGTCTGTACTGCTGTGGTTTATTGAATAAGTTCCTATATAGACACAGCTTAATCGAGCAACCTCTCATGCCACAGCTCAATTTTACCAGACCATTCACATTTCTAGCAGAGGTCCCCCTTAGGCAGCCCTAGCTTGGGATGGTATGGATGATTGCCTAACCTGGAGATAGTCGAGCCATCTGCTATATATTATCCTGATCCTCCCAAATATACATCTTGCATGGTGTAATCTGCACTATTTGTGATAAACCGAGTCTTTTATCCTTTTCCAGGGAACAGATTAATATTGAAGGCCCCTCCTCAAAGCTGGGGAAAGCAATAAGATTTCTCCCCTATTGGAAATAAAGTTGGGGTGAGCTACGGGAAAAGCCTCCACCCCATCATGCAGTCTTTTAGTCTTCATCTAGTTAGCTGGTGTCAATTTGTAGCTACTATGTTGCCTGCAGGAAGAGATCACTTTTTTCCATACATTTTGCCACTTCAGCTCAAGTATCCCTCCCAATCTTGACAGCAAGAGCAGAACGACAAAATGGGTATCTAGACGTTGCTATATTGCTGTTCTTAGGATTAAATAGTCTTTGGTTTAGAGGTCCTATAAATAATTGAGACAAGCTAACTCTTTGTGAATTAACACTACTTCCAATTTCTAAGTGGACCAGAATGACTGCTGTAAAAGGTATCTAAGGTTTGTGATGTTTCCTTGTTGTATAGTAAAATAGATTAATGTTTGGGGCTTATACACTATTACAGTCAAATTGCTGCTCTAAAGACAGTTCATGATTGCAGTGTCTTATTAAAGTGCTGTGATTCACTTTGTGTTTCTGCTGGCCTCTTTCCTCCTGCTGCAATTTAACTGATATATGTTTTTAAAAGCCTATTACTTTGCATAAAATTGTTTTCTGTTGTTTAATTTCTCATATATATGTATTAAAGCATGCTCTCTTTCTGAAGGAAAAATGGGGCAAGGAAAGGTCTCCTTGCTAGTGACCACCAAGAATTTTGAGACCTCAGGTTTTGCTTCCACCTCTGTAATGAACTTGTGTGACCCTGGGCAAGTTGATTAACCTCTGTACAAAATGGGGACAATGATCATCATTTACCAGGCATAGTTAAAACTAGTTAAACTTAGCAAGATCTGCAAAGTGGTTTGGGATCCTTGACAAGTAGACACACACATTTGCACTGAATCAAGCAGAGAAGAGAAGAGGCTGGAGCAAAATGTTAAAATAGTAAAGAAGGGAGGTTACAGCTGAATAAAATGGAAGATGTGAAAAAGAAAAACATGAGGTACAGAGAACAGAGAGGTTGGGAGAGGAGTAGGATGATGGAACCAGTGATCAGTTGAAGGTGATCAAGTAGTAAATGCTGTGGATCCTGCTCAGAGTTAAAAGAGGAAGGAGATCACTAGGATAAAGATGTTTGTCTAGCTACATCTAAACTGATGAACCCAAAGGCATTTGTGAACTTTGGGAATCAGCTATGCTGATTAGCTTTCTTCAAAGTGCAAAGAAAAGGATAGTGCAATAATGTATGAAAATCAAAAAAAGAAATATTTTCTCCTGTGCCTATTTTACATCTTGCTTTAAGAGCTACAAGCTATCACAGAACAAAATAATTGGAAGGAGGACATCCATAGTTATATTCATTTAGATGAGAACTATAAGTGATCTCAGCCCTCACTTAAGAATCATGTAATTTTCCCTACTGTCCACTACAAAGAATCTTCCACTCCTCTACTTCAGGCATCTGGAACTGGCTGATAAACATTAACAAAGGGTTTTTTGTTGTTGTTTTGTTTTGTTGTTGTTGTTGTTGTTGTTTCTTTAGCTTCCTATACTATGTTTTTCATTATGATCTGCTAATATTCATTTCACATGTCAGTTTTCATGTCTAGGAGTACTGTGTGTTCTGAAATCAATCTCAGTATCCAAATGTTTTTACCAATATTCTTATTCAATGAAAAAGTAATATAAATTTTTATTTTATGTCCAAGTTGCTTCTCCAACATTAAAAAAGATGTGTAATAATCTTTCTGTGTTTTAGTGTAACATGTTTTTAGATGGCTGTAAGTTTCTGCATTTACTGCTGCTGAACAAAATTTCTCTCTCTTTTTGCTGTCACAAAAAGTTCATGCTTTTCAGTTGTGAGATGCAGCAGCTGCTAACAGTCTGAACGAACAGCAAATGTGTGAAAAGAAAGTATAGAAAATAAGCTATTTTTCTATAGAAAAGTATATGTTATGTTAAGGCAGGTGCAAAACTTAGTGACAAAACGTATCTAGGTGCAGTATTTATCAGAAAATCATCCAGGATGCTTTGAAACACTTCCAAGTTACACATTCTTAAATTGGCGTATACCGATTGTGGACACAGACTTTTTTTTATAAGTAACTGGAAATCCATTGCAAAATGCTGTATTATACAAAAGAGTTAAGAACATGTTAGCGGGTAGCTTGGCATCATGTCGCTGTAACCTCTGCCTGCCTGGAACACATCTGAAAAGTTTGTATGAGAAGCCCTTGGACAGGCTCCATTTGTTCCCCAGTTCCAACGGTATCCAAGAAAGCAACTCTACCACGTGCCGAGCACCGTCAGTTCCTATTAACTTCGGTTGAAGCAAAGGGGCACAGCCCTTCTTAGGAGACGCAAAGTAGTGTCAGATCAGATTCTTAAGATGAAATTCAGTTCTCTGCAGAAGGTCTGCACGAAGCCTATGTATCATGTAAGTGCCACTTAATTCTCTATAATGGAGCTTGGAGTGGTTTCCAAGAGTCTGATAGTCTTTTTGCTGTCTGTGTGCACAGGGCTGAATTTCACCCCTCATGAATGTACACAGTAAAAATGCACAGATACTGCCTCAGGAAATATATCGTATTCCTTTGCTTTGACTAGTGTAACTCAGTTTAAATTACTGATGAAAATTCTTGATAATATGTTGATAAAATTGTTCTATACTTTGTTCTATATATTATGTATTTTGCTTCACTGTGACATTCTGCTATAATGGGCAAACTGAAAAGCAAAAATGCAAAAACAGACATAATCCCACAGATACGGCTGTGGCCTGGGCTCTAGAAATGTGGCTGCATGTGCTTAACAGAAAAATATGCCTGTAAAAACTTCCATTTATACAAAAGTGTGAGGGTGCCTGCATGGCCTACTCTTGGCAAATGGCCTAGATGACAATGCCTGTTAAGAGGTGAATGTGAGTGTAAATTGTGTGTGTGTGTGTGTGTCTGTGTTTGCGGAACAAATATGCAACAGTGTGTGGAGAGAGTTTGCCCCAAACCGGCCATGTCGAGGAGGAAGGCGGCCATCAGGCGGATGAAGCAGCCTCCGGGGGATTCCCCAGAGGCGTTGGGAACGACGCAGGGGTCAGCTCGGAAAGCGGCGCGAAGGGGCAGCGTGCAAACCCGTAACCGGGGGGGGGGGGGGGGGGGGGGGCGCCGCGGGGAGCTGCCCCGCGCGGCAGCGGCAGTGCGGGGGCAGCGCCGGGAGCCGGGGGGCGCCGGGGCCGCGCGGGGGCTTCGGCGCCGCCTCCGCGGGGGCGGGCGGGGCGCGGGTGTGTTACAACCTCTTGGGATTAGTTAGAGAGGTATTTAGGAATTTGCAAGTGTTTGTTAACATTGTGTGATGTCAAGTATTGTGGTTAGTGCTACTGGTATTGATCCTGAATGTATAGTTCACTGATTGCTGGTTGCCTGTCATTAATAGATTAATAAACCATTTTGATCCTGATTTGCTTTAAACCAGATGAACTGAGTAGATCCCCACTGCCCCCCCCCCCCCCCCGCAACAATACGATATTTGAATTCTCAGGGCCTAAATGTATGAGCTAGTCTATGCATTTAACACAGAAATGTTTTAGATTTTATGTCCTATAAAATTCTCTTGGTGTGTTCTAAATTTGTGCGAGTATAGCCAATACCCAGAACAAGGACTCCGTATATTTGTGACATAGCAGACAGATCCGTTCTGAGAAAGCAACCAAGCAAATACCAAGAGTAATTCACAGAAAAGAGAAATATTTTTTAAAGATTAGTTAAAATTACGTTTCCAGGAAAACCTCCCACCTGAGAGAGTCGAGGCAATCTAATATGTATTTTGGAGTTTAACTGACTATTCAGTCTTTCAGTGATTCTTCATATGGTTGAGTCATTGATAAAAATAGCCATTTTGATATGTGAATTGCAAAATATGTGAATGCAGGTGGATGAGGTTTGCTGTTAATTTACTGAGCTTTTTCTGTAAAGCACACAACTGGATGCATGCCTTGCCTCGGGAAGGATGAGACTATTAGCTGTTACATAGGAGATTTTACCCTTGAAAACTGCTATGATCCGGTTCTTGGTAGAGTAGTGCATACAGACCCCAAGTGCAATCCAGATTTCTTTATAATAGGTGTTATAAAAACTTAGTGGATCTGCTTCAAAAAATTTGTGGTTATGAAAATTGTTTGGGAGTAATTCCTTCAGTGGTACATATTGCCTAATGATCAGTGCAAATTCCTATGTAGAGGCTTGGGAGCTGAAGTGTTTTTTATAATGAAAATCTTAATATGAATTTCAGATTGAGCTTCCACTGAAATAAATCAGTGTTCATTATGTTGCTAGAGCTCACCAGCAATTGTACTGGGACTGAGGATGCAAGTTGTTCACGTCAAAATATTGGAATGGATTTTATTAAAAGACTTTAAATTGTAGTTCTATTTGTTGCCGTGTTCTAGTGGCATTGGGAATTGTATTCTTAAGTAGTTTCAGACAGAGGAAGTCAGGAAAATAGTGATGCTGACTCGCATGTTCAGGTGAGCAGGGACAGCTGGAACTGCCACCAGGTTAAAAAGGCCTGCTTTTAAGCTCCTTGGACCCAAAATTAATTTGGAGCACCATAAGCTTCTTGTACACTTATCTTTCTGAACATTTCCCCTGTGTTTTTTGTTTGTTTTTTTTTTGGGGGGGGGGGTTGTTTTGGCTGAAGATCTGCTGCGTGAGAATGGTGTCACACATCACTATAGGGGAAGGCATAGTCTGTGTCCCTGTATCTGGAATAACTCGGTTGTTCTGCACTTTTATGCTTGAACACACTTACAAAGGAATTAAGGTGGCAAAGCTTTTTCACAGTGAAGCCCAAGACTATTGAGATCATCTCTGAAGGAACTGAGGTCGGTTTTCTATGCACTAAGAACCTTATCTCATTTTAGTCTCAATAAAAGATGCAGTGTTTTGGGGTCCTTGCCTCATTTAGCATGAACATATGGTACCATTCAAGTGAGCACATCTCTGTGTATGTATCCCAAACTCAACACTCTACAATAAACTTTTGACTATAGGGAGAGAATGAAAGAATAATGAAATGTTAGATATTTGTCATAATGCTCAATACTCCACCAGAAGGAACTCAGATACTACAGAGGGGAACACACACACACACACACACAAAAAGAATTACCCTCCCCACTGCTTTCCCCTCTCTGAAGAAAAAACTCTCTGCCTACAGCTCCTCCACAGCTTGTTTAATGCAATCAGAGCTCTGTTGTTCCAAGACTGCTTGCTACATGACCTTGAGGAAATTTTGCAGAAACAGCTTGCCAGAGACACTAGGTGCTAGCAGGAGCCACAAAGCACGCAACACGGTGCCTTGCAGTTAGGGAGCTGCCTGGCGACTTCCTTTCCCCTGTAATAACAGTGTAATGAGGTTTACGCTTCAGTCTTTTCCCTCTGCTTACAGGCTCCTTCCCCACAATTTCTTAGCCTTTACTTCCTTTAATACTTCTTCTTCTTAGGTTCCTCATTCCTGCCCCTAACCATGCCTACTGCTATGATTATCACAGTTTCACAATCACTGCCATTCCCTTGTTCCTTCTCCTTGTTTAATATAGCACTTCTCTCACCACTGTCTCTCATGTCTATTTACTCTGCAAACTCTTCAGGATAAGAAGTGTCTGTTCAGGTTTGTACAGGGTCTAACACAAAGGATCTCAGTTTAAGTTACTTTTGGATACCATAATGATTAGTAATAATAGTAAGTCTTCAGTTATTAGCACCCTCAACAATACTACACCGACTGGAGGGAGTGTGGAATTAGAAAATTAGCTAACTTTTATGTTCTTTTTGCTTACAAGAGGGCTGTCTTGTGTTTTGCTGTTGTTTTTTAAGTTCTGTTTTTATTATGAAATTGTTTGGCACAGCAGGTGTTGTAAATAATTTTGTAAATTGCCTCAGGCTGTCTACATCATAACCTATGGCTGCATTATAGACAACTCTAATGAGAAAGTGTTCAGAGATAAGTGAAATGTGAACCCTTCTGCCAACTGTTTTTGTTTTTCTCTTCCATAGCACGAATTATCAAAACAAAACAGTGGTGTGAAATGCTTCCATGTTTAGAAGGAGAAGGCTGTGATTTGCTAATCAATAAATCAGGCTGGACCTGCACACAACCAGGGGGACGGATAAAGACAACCACGGTAGGCCACTTGTCTTTCTATAGTTCTTCAGCTTCTCTTTCACTGCAGTTTACTGAAAAATAAAGAGTGAGATTTTTAATTGTATTTCAGCACAGATATGTAAAGTCTGATGCCTTATAATTAAATTATGTGCCCAAATGGGCTTGTTGAAATACATATCCATGCTAACACAAAGACAGGAAAAATGTATAATTGCCACAGTTGCTAAAAGGGAGAATTATATACAGGTTTGCTTGAAAGGGACCAGTGGTTTATAGAACACTTATATTCAGCCTGAACACTGTATCTTTTTGCTTTACTATGCAAGAATTTTCTTATGCTGAGGAAGTGTAGGGTATAAAACTGAACACATGGGTTCAGTTCAGCAGGGTGAAAAGAAAGCTTTCATCAGGAACTGGGCAGGAAATAGTTTTGCTATTCCCACTATGCTGAAAAAGCAAGTTTCACAGACAGAGCTTCAGCTTTCAATGAGACAGTAAGTGAGACCTACAGAAAACGTAGTAAGAGAGCCCTTCTTTTAGCTACCTTTTGGTTCTAGTTTGGTGATAAAACCTTCAAATATCTGATGTGGTGTCCTGGGTCCACTTGAAGAAATTGTAATGAAGCTGACAGTGTATATGACAGTGATAGTTTCTGGGGACTAGATTTCTAGAAAATGTTCTCAAACACCAATAATTCTTTGACTTCAAAAAATTTAAAAGATCTGAAGAGGTATAATAGAGCAACATTCTGATAGCTTGCTAGACCTCCTGAAATGATATTTTCTCCCTATAATCTTTTTTTTTTTTTTTAATGTTTACAGGGAGCTTGAACCTATATTTAAATAAGTGCAATTTCAAGAATATTTAATCTTAAACTCTACTTGCCATTCTATCGTAAAAGTACTTATTAGTGAGAACTAAATTAAGGCCCATCATCCCCTGCACAATTTTTCTGTCTGAGCAGGAGATAGACACTAGTGCAAAACCTTTATTGTTTTAGAATGTCTGTATTTTGGAAAATTAGCATGTTTTCACTTTTAAAAATGAAAAAAGATTTGGTGATACATTATGATATATCTACAAAGCAAACTTTATGAATTGTGATCACTGTTTTGATACTCCTGTATTTGTCAGACATAATTTGCTTAATGGACAGCACTGCAAAACTAACTCAGTCTGTGAGGTGTTGCTTAAATATTGTTTGCCTTTAGATCTTTTGCATTCAAGTTATGTAATGGTGACATAAAAACAAAGGTAGAAAATAAGTGTTTGAAATAGTAACAGCAAGTTCCAAGGGCAAAGAGACCTAATATTACTATAACTTCGGCATACCAAAAATAGTATCTTAAATCTCATTAATTCAGGGGTATTTTCTATACCAAAGGTAAAGCAGAAAACTCATGTACTGTGACACATTTCCAACGATCCTTACAGTTCTTTATTTGATGTTTTATGCTAATGGTATGACTGAGTAATGTAAACAAGCAGAGGATCTATGCTTCAGTATCTGTCTTTAACAAAGTGATTCAGACTCAGTTTATATCCTGTCAGATTTAACACCAGAAGCCCGATTCTGAACTCTTAGTTGTTTGTGTAGCTCTTTATTACTACTGACATGAATGGAATTAGTCATGATTTTGATTAAGATAAATAAAATCATAATCATGCCTCATCTTGGTAAAATTATGGCTATGGCAAGTGCGATATTACTAAACAGACTCTATCCTACACGGAGACATGGTTGTCATTGGTGAGGAGAGGTTCAACCCAAGAACCAACTGTAGAGCAGCTATGAGCGTAAGCCCTGATGTAATTGAAGCAGCTTTCAACAGTTGGTATCACATATACAAACATACAAACAAACACACATAGTACTTTTCAGTCAAGCCAAACTAGCAGCTCAGAGTGTTTCAAGAAGCTCTGAATCCAGAAAGAGGGTATGTGTCGGGGGGAAACAAAATAAGAAACAGCCCAAGCTGTAATACACTATTACTAAAATCAGAAATGTGCATTTGGTCTGTTGCTGCTTGGTTGAAGGGTAAGGGAAGTTTTGGAAAACTGTGTCTTACATTAACCGTATGAAGTGCATGACTTTGATAAAGCCCATTAAAGAAAACACACTAAACAGAAATACCAAGAGACGTTATTTCTTGTAGCAGTATTCTTGGGCCAGCAGCTGCTGTTGAAGTCAGGTAACTTCTCTTTCTGCTCCTAATCAACATACCTGAGTTGCTGGGACAATACTGGCATCTAAGCATAGCAGAAAGGGTTAGCAGTATTCTGGGAAGGGCCAGAAAAATGGTCAGCAGGAACCATGGGGTAATTAATGGCCAAATATATTAAGTGAATTACTACACATTAAATGTCTAATATTCAGTGGAAATAATTCTTGACCACATCTCCAGTGACAGAAGGATGCAATCCTTAATTTGTTAACTTTCGATTTTGCCACACAGTTGTTAATGTAATATTTGCAGGCCTTTCCTGCTATTGTTAGTTTGTATCTTGAAGATACTTAGCAGTAGATCTTGCATTATCATAGGGATGATATGTAATGTAGCAGAGATATCACTGTTTGGTAAATGCTGAAGACAATCATTTGCTACCCATGCTAAAGGCAGAACAGTACTGAACTCTGATGGACTGAGAGCAGCTGTCGTGACAATACCAACTCTTGCATTCATTTCAGATGCCTGTGTCAAAGTACAACTTTTTAAGTATTGGGATTAGAAGTAGCACATGAAAAGGTAGTACTAGTGGAGATCCTGTCTGGGAGATAAGTCCCTTTTCATGTGAGAATATACTTTAGGTCATAGAGTTAAATGTACTTCTGCCAAAAAAGGAAGAAAGAAGATTCTCTTTCCATAATGAGTTTAACATTTAATTTTTTTTTCCTATGAAAATACCAAGCAAACAGCAAATGAAAATACCCTTTTCTCCAAACCATAAGTGCAATTTCCATAAGTTGTTTGGAAAGTGCTGCTGCCACTCTATGCTTTGTGTCAAAATTGTTTAGACTTTCTATGCGGAGCCAGATTTTTTCAGTACCTGGCACTTTTTGTAATCACCTCTGGAAATAATGCAACCAAATCGAAATTCTCTCCTCACATGGGTAGCAGTGTTTTATATCCATTTTGTGCTCACTTTGCACAGCTATAAATGACTACACAAGGTGCAAGGCAAAGGAGAATCAGACTCAAAGTATACTCTAAATGAATCTGGATGTCACTTCTGCCCTGTCATCCTTTCTACAAGGTGTGAATGAACCAAGGATTTTTCATCTGCTAAGAGGCTTTTAGAATTGAGGATTGACTGGGCTAACTGCCAATCTATATATTAAGCAGCTGACTGTCAATACAAGGAAACAGTATGGCAACTTGTAAAAGAAGATGCTTGTAAAAGAAGAAAGGGAGAGAATATTACACAATTGTTAGCACTTCGAACATACTAAGTACTTTCATATAACAAATGTCCGTACAGTCACTTTAAAATCACCTGCCTTAAAAATATTGTTCTGCTTTTGCTATTCTCTTTACTCATTCAATTCTTAAAAAAAAAGAAGTTATACAATTTTTTCAAAAGAGTATGTAGTTTCAATAGTGCCAGAAGATCTGTCTTCCTTTTTTTTTTTCCCCAGATACTGCTGCTCTTTTATATTTCAAGTACAAAACTTGCCAGTGTCTAAATGAGAAGATACACAATGTATTGGCTTTACAGGGGAGATTAATTTTAGCACCAAAGTGTATATATGTTGTCAATGATCCATCACTTCCTAATTGTTACTTAATTAATTCCTTCTTCTACATGATGTGATTTCAATGCATGGAGCTTAACAGAACATTCATGCGCCAGTTCCTCAGTAGCTAACCTTTCTAAACCTTCGTGATTTTACTGCTAAATTAGCTGAAGTGGGAAATTAAGAAATGAAGAAGCTAAGAGAGAGCTCAGAGTGGATAAAAGGTGTAATTACTCTGACATGGAGCTCAGTGCTTAGCTAGTAAAATTTACTAAGGATCTAGCTTCACCAAGGGACATGACTTTCTTAATAGAGTTTACTTACACACAGAGCAACTTAGCATTCCTTGCCATTAATATAAATGACATGCTGGCTGGGTTGGAAAGGCAATTTGTTCCTTACCCTGAGAAATACTACAGTTGTTTGTATTGGCTGCAATTTAAATTAAGTTTTTTCTGCAGATCTTTATCATACACAGACGTATGATAAAGATAAATTGGATAAGATGTACCAACTAGTTTTTCATCATTGACTTACCAACAATGTGTTCTCATTCATACCATTACATTCAATTTTCAGAGTAAAAAGAAATATATATATATGTTACATATTTGTAACATACTTGAGAATTTACTTTTTTTTAGACTGAAGACCAACTGGAAATGTCCTGAGGCCATGGTCTAGTGGTCTGAGCTTGGGACTGGGAGCCAGAAACTCCTGAGCTCTAATCCCAGCTCTGACAGTGACTCCCTCTGTGGCCTTGGGTAAGTCACTAAACGTCTCTGCCTCAGTTTCCCCAGCAGTAAACATAAGATTGACAATCCTTAATTACCTATCTCAGAGAATTTGGAAGTCCTGAGTTAATATTTTAAGAGGTTTAGAAATTCAGAGTAACTTAAAAATACAAATATTATTTATAATTGTCCTTATCAGTGATCTTTATGTTGTTGTTAGGTACACACATAACTCTAGCATTCCTGTGCTTAGCATCAGCTATATCCCAGATCTGAGTATTTCTAAGTGTGCATTTCACATCACCACAGGTCAGCTGATTTCTTTCGGTCAAGCTGTTTTGGGGAGTTTTTTGACATTCGCCCAGTTCTAGCTCAGTGTCATTTTCGGACACCATACTCACCAGAATAAGCCTTCAGACTATACTAGATTAAAGCAGTGGAATGATTCAGGCATGCCATGCCATGTCGTATTAAGTTTCCCCCTCCCACTTTGTGGGGGGGGTCAATTTATGGAACAAATACATTATGCGTTTGATCCACTTATCAGCAGTTCATTAAACCAAGTTTCCTCACTGACCTAACTGTAACAAGAATACTACATACAGACCAAGATTAGAGAGAATACTTTTCATGAGGTTGATGTATCCCTTCATCTTGATCCAAAGAATTGTCATAAGAAGCAAGCAAGAAATTATGATCCTGAATTTTCCATTATTCATGGCCAAGATTGTTGGGGGATCAGAATCTTTGGCTATATTTAAGCTGTGGGACCAGAATGCTTGTCCATATACATGCACAATAGTAAGTCCCAATCTCTTCTTGGTCTTCTTTTTTCTTTGTGGCCCTCATCGTAATGGAATGCCTGCCTCTGCCTTGTGAGGGATGTTCTTAGCAGCAGCAGAGGTATCAGGGCTCTGTACCCTCATGTGCTGAGACAGATCATTTCCTCAGCTTGATCCTCTTGCAGATCATCCTCAGTCGTGCTCATTCTGAATTTTTTGCTGAATCTCTAGAAGTTGGGTTTAAGAAATGTCACAGATGTTAATGTTACTAAGAAATGTCTCCATTCTTAACAGCTGCTGTCAGTCATCTAGACATTCATGGTCTCTGAGACCACTCTTGATCAAGCATTATGTATAACATTGGCCTCTAGAACTAATACAGGTCTTGGTAGGGTGGTCCTAAAATTGCTATTTGAGTAATGTTTTCTGAGCCCACTACCACATAATTGTGAATAAATAGGTATTCCTTGGTGTCATCTATTGGAATCATCAGTTTGCACGTGGACTCAGACTATAAAGCGGGAAAAGAGAACATGTACCAGTGACTGGAGTTCTTTAAGGTGTGTGGTCCACATGTATAGTCAATTCCTGCTCTCTCTTTCTCTTTCCTCCAGGGTCTTTCCCAGCATGCATCTGCAGTTAGAGTGAACTACCTTATATATGTTCTACCTTATATATTCGTATACCAAGCTGAGGAAGGCCAGGACATGAACACCTCTTCTGCAGATATTGTTAAGATAAAAAAGTCATGATATTTGCATGCGTGAGCATACATATGTACTACCAGAACTAGGTTACTAATAATTAACCTCTCATTCTAATGTAATTGCATATCTACAGAATCAACCCTAGGCGTGCACCAGTGCTTTAACTGAACCTTATAATAATATTTTTGATTAATTTGATATCCCTCCTAATAGTCCTCGTGCTCAGTTTTGTATTGTAAGAGAAAATATCTATTCTTGATGTGTCAAATCCATGTGTTCCATTGTACACTCTGTAGATTTGTATCACTGGGAATTAGAATCAACTAGTTATTTATTCCGTGGCTTTCAAGAGATGTCTATGCTGTGAACAGTGTTTCCATTGCTCTAACTATCTACAGTAGTGTCATCATTTACATATGGGTCATCATTCCGGTACTGGGAGTGGATTCCTTTCTGTTAATTTCCAAGCAAGTTAGCATGTGTTGGATGTCTTAAGTCTCAACAAGGTTAAAAGTCGTGTTTCTAATCCTTGCTTTAGACAAGTATAACAGTTTGAGACAAGCTTAAAAGAAAAGAAAATACTTCTTTACTGTGAGGGTGATTGAACACTGGAACAGCTTGTCCACAGAGTTTGTGGAGATGTTCAAAACCTTGGAGATATTCAAAACCTGACTGGACATGGTCCGGGGCAACCTACTGTGGGCGACCCTGCTTGAGCAAGGGCGTGATCTAGATGATGTCCAGAAGTGCCTTCCAGCCCCAACTATTCTGTGATTCTGTGATTTTGTGGCGTGGCAGCTGAAGGCCACGTGGGACATGCTAGGTCACAGTATGACTATGTTAAGCAACTAAGTCCCATTCCTCATCTGCTAAACCAGTTTCATATGGTGTTGCCCACTCTTACAGTGGTTTAGTATGCTTTGTGAAAGATTGACATTTGTCTGAAAGTTCTGATTTCTTGCATAAATATGAGAAAATAAATTTTAATTTAATAAGTGATTGCAAAAAAGAGACTATTTGGGGAAACAACCCTGAAGAATACTCTGCAAGTTCTTGATTCATTGTGAGTAACATAAGGCACTGTTTTTTAAAAGGTGATTCAAAAGATGCTGTCTGCCATGTAGATGAACTGAAGGGGACTGCAGGATACATTGTATATGTGGAAGAAAAAATAGATTTGGTAATGCAAATGGAGAGGAAAAATGGAAAAGGTCCAACACAGAATTTGAGAAATACTTCTGTGTGTTTTTTAGCTACTATTTTCTCACATTGTCCACAGTTAAGGTATCAGAGGTTTTAATCTACTAGTCTCCAATTCAGTATTTTGTGGGCATAGATGTGGTAGCTGCCTTAAAATTCAAGATAAAAGGTCAAGCAGGAAAATATTATCCCCAATTTATAGTTCAGATCAGTCAACTAGGACAAAAAATCAGAGATCTCAGATTTCCTCCATTGTATATCTTTATATAGCCCATAAAGTTTCTTTCTTAATCTTCAACTATAGAGCAGGAAAAGAAAAATTCCAACTACAAGAAAAGAAATAAACTTGTGGGATTTTCTTTTTGACACTATAAATCAAAGAGTATATAGTTTAAATCATGTTTTTTTGTGGGCATGTAGCGGGAAACTATGAAGGTTGGAAACTGATGTGTCATATTAACATCAAGAACTTAAAACGATACTAAAAATATTATACATCCATTTCACATAGTGTGAATATTCATGGTACAAATGTTAGAAGATGAAGCTGTTACACATATACATCCATTTTGAAACATTTCTTTTTTCAGAATGCCCCCAAAAAGTTCTGTTAAATCATGCAAAACAAGCTGTAATTCTTGGACTGAACAAAACAGGCAATGAATAAAAAACGTGAAATAGATGTGATAGTATAGGAATTTTGATATTTCTTTTGACACATTATCTTTTAGAATCATACTTGAAAATTAATTCAGAAAGGCCTGTCACATTGAAAACTGTCATTTCAACAAGAAACTGACTGAGGAGCTTTAAACAGCACATAATAATAGTTAAAAAGAGTTTATTGAAGTAGGTCAAGGTGGTCCAGGAAGTGACAGATTTGTGAAAGGTCTAATTTTATTTTATTAGCAATGTTTTCAAAAGCATAAAAGATGTTAAGTCCTTAAGTGTTATTGAAAATCTGTGGAAAGCAGGCACATAACAGACATTTGTGTTTTCCTATATTATCCTGCTATATTTTCATTAAGCATCTGGAATAGAGCTCTGATACTCAGCAGCATTATGTCTGCACACGTTTCCTTACCCTGGGGACAGACCTAAAGGATAATGTTGGCTGTTTATCAATCTAGTTAACTCCTGCCTGTGAGAGTTTGTTCTCATCTACTTTTCCTGTTCACGTGCATATGAGCATGCTAGGATATGCAGGGAGGCAATTCAGCTTGCAGAGTTATTGTAGCATGATAATATCATGGTGAGGCCTGTGTTTCAGTAGGGATGAGCAGTCTCATTCCATGGCTGAGATAGGTTGGAAGTGAACGAGACTGGCTGATGCTTGATCCAAATAAAAACAGGCAATGAGAGTGGGACAGGAAAATAAAGCAGCAAGATGTAGAGGAATCAGACCTTTCTTTCAACTAAGAGTGCAGCTTCATGGTAGCCTAAACCAAACTATATCCAGACTGCCCCAGTTCTCCCTGCCCCCTCTGGCTATACATGCCTGACCTCTCTTTTGGGCAGGCACTAAGTGCTTTTGGAACTGCCTGGAATGCCAAACAAGAATCACTGTTTTTGCCAGGTTAGTTTTCAGCCACATCAGCTCTTGAATGCAGTCCTCCAGAGTTGCACAAGTGCTGGCTCAAGGAAGGAATGGGAATACGTAGTTTAGGTGACAGAGGGAGTAGAACAGGACTGAAATAACCCAGAGATACAGCAGTTTAAATTATCTTGGGCCAAAGCCGATGGGGTATGTCCACCTTTATCTACATAGTTCCAATGCCTGCTGGGCCATTGGCAGCTGCTGCTGGGTGTCTAGTTAGTTCTTTCAGCTAGCAACGCTGTGCTTCCCCATTTGCACTTACTGAAGAATTCTATAAGTTGTCTCTGAGGTGCAAATAAAGCATTTCTTTCCCTAATAGAAAATACCTTAATGTACTTTATTTGGAGGGATATCCTCTAAGATATTTGAAAGCCCATATCCTAAACTGTGGGGGATGCTGTACTATTCTGGAGTGCAGACCTTAAAGACAGTTTCTCTGCTCTCTAATACCGGTCCACTATTCCTCATTTACATTAAGGCATTTATAAACACAGAGACTATACTTTTGAACTTTAATGCAGTCCCTCTGTGAATAATGTGGTGATCGACTGATTTCTGAAGAAATACTTATTTCTACTGATGGATATTGGACATCTCTAAGTATAGTAAAGAAATCTGGATGTCACATAAAACTCAAAGATATGCCCTTGAAGAAATAATTTTGATAGCTGGGAAGCAGCAGGATGTTGATGTGGTGAAAGACTGTCTTGGAGGAACATTCCTAGATCTAGCTGAACATGTGATAATGCAGCTGAAGACAGCTAGCAAAGAGCCAGTTCTGATCACTGAGTCATAAAAAAAAGGTGGTGGCGGGGAGGTAGAGCCCAGTCATCAGTGAAAATTAAGTATTTAATTTCCCTGTGTAGCTAAAAAGAAGTTAGCTGAGATCTGCAGAGGGTTTAACTGAGCTGTAAGATTTGTATGTCTAATGCAAATAATAATCAAGACCTGAATTCTTATGTTAGGCGCCAAACTTAGAGGTGATGCACTTAGGGAGGGGAGCATGTAGGCCCAGTATGGCATTTTTAATTACTTTCCTTTAGTACCTGAGACCTGTATCTACTCTGCAGATACCAGGGAAGCAAGATAAGGACATTCACAAAGTATCTTCACAGAGCAGCTAGAGGAGATTGCGATGCTTCTCTGTAAATCACAGCACCTGCCAGTGTATCCCAGACCAGGCTTCTTTGCAGTCCTTCTTTCAGAAACTCTTGTGCAGAAAGAAGTTAATGACTGATGGGTCCAGAAGGAGGAAATAAGTAAAAGGAATCGACTTTGTGGCCTAGAAAGAAGGGGACTCTTCTGAGGGAGTAGGAAGCACTGAGCACTGATCCACCGGCTACTTATGCATTTTTTTTCAATGAATCATAAATATGTTGGCCCTCAGGGAGGGACTCCTCCCTTCCAGTCATGTTTTTATGCTGAATTCAGTGCTGCCCAGGTGACTTGAGCATTTGTAGCAGATTAGGAAACCTCTGATTACTTAGGCGCATTTTTGGTTCTGATAAACTCATCTCAGATAGTATTAGAGTTTAGTCACCTTGCTTCTCAAACCATTTCTGAGTATCTCAGGAACTCCTACACAGGTGTTTAGTATCCTGTGCCATCTCCCCCAAATAATTTTTTATTTGAATTTAGGTGTGTTGAGTGAAAGGTCAGAATCACTCTTATCACTGTCTGGAAGTTTGGCAACTAAAATCTAAGCTAAGACTTAAGTGAAATTTAAAAGAAGGATATCCATAAGGATTGAAAAATAATGAAAAAATCCCTAAAGGAGTTAAAATTTAAGTGATGATAGCTCCTGTGTATATGTAGGTAAAGCACATCCCGATCCCAGAGGTCAATCAGAGAAAGCAACCAAACACATGTAGAATTGTCTGTGTGGAAATACTTAAAGCACAAAATTTGCTGAACTGACCTAAATGGTGGAGCTAATAGGGGAGCCAGAGATGAAGCCAGTAACAATTTGTGACTGAGTCAAGATCATAACATTGAAGAGGAAGCATATCAGGTGACCTGCAGAGAAAAAAATATGGATAAATAAAAATTTAGGAGAAAAAAACTAGCACTTCAGTCTATTAAGCTGTGGAATAGTTTCTTAGGGCTGGAAATTCCAACAATATTTCAGTTCAAAGCTAGCTTGGACAAAGACCTAGAAAGTATACTGTGGGAATCGGTCTTGTATTGTTAAGATATGAAACACATGAACTGATTGCTCTAACCAGCTGTAAGTTTTTTTGATTATTTTTAAATGTCTTTATAAAAGTCATTGTGGTATTGCTCATGGTACCATATGAGGGGAAGGGCTGTGCTATTCTGAGTATCTGAGATAGCTCTGAGTCATCAGACAGACTTAGTCTTTCTCACAGTGATTAGTTGTCCATTCAACCAGACAGCGGTCTGGTCACAAAAACTTGATACTAAATAATGCCATGGAGTACTACTTCAGACTGAGAAGGTATGGATGGGTGGAGTTCTTTTCAGTATTAAATCAGTCTTATCCATCCTGTAGTCAGAATTAGGCCTTCAGTAGAATGAATCTGTGATCACAGAAAGTTTAGACTTGGAGCAGTAAAAAATGTGCAGAGTCTAGTCTTTAAAAAGAAAAATTGAGGTTATCTCAATTTATCACAGATTACAGGAAACAATACACAGAGGGTATGTGGAAGATGTTTCCTTAAGACAGAAAGAACTCCCTTCCTATACAGTTGAAATCATTAGCAGTAACAAAATGGACAACTGACTTTTGAAATAACGTGAGAATCAGTAAATCTTCACATAGGCCAGATCTCTGAGCACTTTTTTTTTTTCTATTCCTTTTATTTTTTCCCTCCCTCTTTCTCCATGAAATCTTAAGAATCTCTGTATTTCTCCTGCAGAGTATTTCTTGTAATTGTTCCAGCTAAAAAAAAAATTTGATATTCTATAAGGATAAAAATGTCATATATGTAAAAGTTTTAGGGGTCATGGGGAAACTGATGCACAGTTCTCATAACAGTACAGGTAGCCTTCTGAATCTATGTCTCTCTAGATAGTCCTTAAAGGAGATAGTCACCCCTTTGAAAGATACTTGGACTGGATAGGATGAGGTTGAATGGTGATGTTTATTATGCTGACTCACTGATATATTTCATTGGGGGTAGTATTTTACAGACCTCTGAAGTAATTTTTTTCCATCTGAACATGAGGAAAAACTTTTTCACTGTGAGGGTGACAGAGCACTGGAACAGGTTGCCCCGAGAGGTGGTGGAGTCTCCTTCTCTGGAGATATTCAAAATGCGCCTGGATGCAATCCTGTGCAATGTGCTCTAGGTGACCCTGCTTGAGCAGGGGGGTTGGACTAGATGATCTCCAGAGGTCCCTTCCAACCTCAGTGATTCTGTGATTCTGTGATTCTGTAATTTTTTATCTTACACATGAAGTGGGTAATGCAGCTGGAGATGCATTTGGTCATGCCTTAAGGGATGGTACTACCTCGAATCACAAGATAAGGGATTTCTGTAGCTAAGAAGTGCGCAGGGCTGCTTTGGGTGAAAGCAGAACATCCTCTGTGTAACATGCTGCAGTTGTTGGACATATTGTTCTAGCTTGGGAAGGAATCAGGTACAAGTCAATTCTATGAGTTCACTTGGCCTGTGAGATTGACACATCTGGGGCTTGAACAAGGACACCAATTTCATGATCGGATTTATTTCTGAGAATTGTTAATTTTGACTTGAATTCATAATTGGGCACAGTCTAAGTGTCTGAGCCTAGGGCATGAGCCAATGTGCCCAACTTTGCTATCCAAACAGAGAAGTAAGTGCTATCTAGATCTACATCAGGACATTGAGTTTTCTCTTTCCAGTGGCTATATAGACAACTTACATATCTCTAGGAGACAGTTCAAATCTCTTCAGGCTAGTTTTTATCCAATGACAGTTTAAAAGTGTGTATATGTTTCAGCGAGATAAGTCTGTAGCCTCTATTTTAATCCCTTTTGAGTGTCTTATCTACTGGGCTTGGGCAGACTCTATCCTGTCTGCTCTCCATCATGATTCATGATTTGTATTCCTCACTGCACAGTGGCTTAGCTTTTGGAAGAAGAGTGAAAAATAGTCTGATTCAGGTCATTTGCCTGGTGATCATGGCATTTTCCTGAAATGTAGCAGCTAGGGATTCAATTCCCTTTGCTCTAAATAGGCCATAAAACCCAGGTTTCCTGCCTCCTAGATGTATGGTCTAATCAGTAGTTTAATAGTTAGGCAAAAGATGAATGGGCCTGTTGTCATCATCTTTAGTTAGCCACAGGTAGAACCATATGTTTTCTGACTTCTCCTAGTGGCTTAGTGGTTCATATTCTGGTCTGCCTAAATCTGGGGGATAGCAGAGGAGCCTTAGGTGGCCATCTCAAAATATTCACTTCTAAGTATGCATTTAAGTACGAAGAATTTAGAATTTCATTAACATTTAAAATTCAGACTAATTTGAGATACCTAATAAATTTAAGTCTGGAAAGACATGGTAATTAAAAGATTGGATTCCACAGGCTTAGATGTTTATGTCCTAACCTAAGGATTTAGGCAGGCTGCCTCATTCTTTGTGTTGTTTGTCAAATAATCGTTAAAGGGCTTTTTTCGCAGACTTTCGAAATTTGTCAATAGTAAGATGCTATTTGTGGAAGAAAAGGGGCGTGGAGCCTTTAGTAAAATTGAACCCAGGCTCTGGCATATCTAAGCTAGTGCAGGCAATCCAGAGCATCACACTTACATATATAGAGATGGGGTAATGTCTTTAGTGCAGGATAGGGGAGTGTTGCAAAATGTATTTGTAGGAGGCAAATTCCAAACATTTAAATTTGATGACTAGCTTTAGTTTTATAGTCACATTTTATGTCTTTATTTTTAAGTCAAATCATAACATGGTGCTCTCACTCCATGAAACAATTTGACCTGGAGGAGGACAGCCTTTCTTTCACCTCCATTTCATTTACTGTTTGGGTACAGAGATTAAGCATATACTTGCACTTTTAAGGTATGGAAGTCATCCTGTTTTCAGTAGGTTTTATTATATTAAGCATAATTCCTTTCATCTCTGTTTTTCCTTTGTGAACTGCTGTCTTATTCTTCTCATCCTTGGTGTAACTAACTCTACTAAAATCAATGGAATTGCATTAAGAATGAATTTATCTGTGTATGTAATAATGCTAGCTATTAGGTCCTCTAATTACAAAATACATGCTTTGTTGAACTGCTGTGTTTCTGTCATCTCCATCATTAATCGCTTCATCCTTCTTAAAAAGTGATAAGAATATAAGCTCCCTGGCAGATGTTTGTAATGATACTGGTGAGTCAGTCCAAGAGTGCTTTGGTAGCATACTATCCAGCTACTCAAGAGAGTGTGAAAATGTCTCTACCTGCATTATTCAAATGGTCATGCTGTTCTGATATGTTGTCAGTTGGCTGTAATGAGACCAATACATATACTTAGTAATGCAGAAAACCACTCCCATTCCGTACCATAGAAGTCACAATTTATTTTTCATTTGGGAAAATCGAAAGAAAATTGGGTCCAAACTTCCTCTGACTGCAATTTTGTGTCTAGCTTGTGCTTGTTTTGGATTCAGTAAATAAAATCAGACTCTAATAAATGGTTAGATATGTTGTTTCTTTAATTATTAACTGAAAGGAAGTGAACTGACAAAATCATATTCCCTGTAATTTAGGCATCTCAATGAAAGCTAGGAATGCAGTGTTTTATATTGCATGTATATACTAAGCCTGTCAAATTAATGAACTTTAAAATGAAACAAAAAATTTTGGAATGTCTCCCAAAGTGCTGCAGAAGTTGCTGACAAGGCAGTTTATATTTAAGTGTTATTCCTATTAGAAGATACAATACTGAGAACATTTGTCAGCTTTTAATAAAATTGCTGAACTACCAGGAATTTGCATAGAAATAACACAATTTTTTAAAAGGAAAACAAACAAAAAATAAACATGCACAAAACATCTGCCATAGTAATGTCCATATTCATACAAAGAATTCTGCCATGAAACCAAGCATTGCATAAAAACTTGGCACTGTAGCTAAGAAGAGTGTTATAGCTAGGTTGTAAAGAGTGAAATATCTGCACATCAAAGTTTATGTGACTTTTCAAGGAAATCTTCAGTACAGTTATAAAGCTTAACCAAAATCATGTAATCTGGCTGAAAAAAAAATACTTATTTGCAATTACCAGATGTAAAAATAGTTTGTTATGTAGTATATATTACATTACAAATTCAATGTGTGGTTTTAGTTGTAAAATTTTCTGTGAACAGTGGGACTAATGAAGACATATTCTTTATCCCCTGCAATCCTGACTAGTTTTCCTTAATGTCACCCAAACCTCCAAGAGTCCCAGTCCTTCTCAGAACCTGAAAATGTATCAAGTTCCCTCCTGCGTCCTCCACTTCCCCTCACTGCTATGTCATGTGCTCCTTCCCACCTACAAAGTACTATCAGATATCCTACCTATCATATTTGGCCTTCTGGCAGTGTGAGCACTGGTTTGTGCTGGCTATATATGCTGACTGACCCTCCAGCTGCAGATCTTCCCTCAGCAGGAGCTTTAATAAACATTAATTAATCATTAGTAATTTGTTTATTCTGCCCTGATGCCAAACTTTCAAACTTTCAGGGAGTTACTATTTCTGCGATCTCTATCAAATTTATTTGAAAGTGGTTTAATCAAAAGTTAATAGTTTGAGAAGAGCCTGTTGAACATCATAAGCAGAAGACAGGTTAGAAGTGTAGAACAGTGAAGTTAGTGTGTGTCATTGTTGATATTTTCAGATTGATTTTTATGGAGTGATTTTACAAGTATCACATGCTTTTCAGGTCCGAAGTTGTCACAGCTTTGCCAGTGGAATGATCCACTGAAAAGGCATAATGGAGCTCATAAGAGTATTATAAGTACTTTCTACATTTTTTTTATGAAGTCTTACTCCAGGCACAGACTACTCATAAATCATGTATAGTTTGTAAAATTTTTGCTAGCATCAACAAGACTGAAGACATATTGTACTGTATTGACTACAGCATCAAATAAGAATTCTGGTACAGCTTTTAAATTGTCAGCATGCTGCATTAATAAAATTGGAATGAGTTTTCTATATGTTAGTTCAAGAATAGCCCCCTAATTCCACATTCAGGGAGCAGAATGTTCCCAAATAACATCTCTCATAAGATGTGGTTTCCTTTTTAATGATTTTAATGCTGAGGTAGACAATTATATCGGGAATATAGACCTTTGCCCACTTGTAACCACGTATCTTTATGCATGAGGGCATCTTCTGTAGACATGACAGGCTCAGTAGCCAGCCTCTGCTCCTCCACAGCCGGGTCTGGCCTACTGCTGTAGTCCAGATGCAGAAGACTTGACCTTTATATGCAATCCACAGTGCCCGTCTCTTCTAGGGCAGTCAGCAAAAGGAGCAGAAGTGAACTGACACATCAAATTCATATGACTTTTTCTCAGCAACATGGAAGCAGGTTCCAAGCAAATCTTATGGGAATGAGACTATCATGTAGCAATTACTGAAAATTATTTTCCCTTCAGTTATTCTTTTTTTATGAGAGGAGGGCTAAAAACCCATTCACTTACCTTATTTGCCAATCGTAGGTGGTGAGGTTTCCTCCGAGTTTCACTAGATATGGAAGAGCAGAATTTGCAGAGCTTATTTCAGTAACATTCGGTTGACCAGCACTGAGCATGTAAGCTTCATCATACTGCACTGTTTTGTATTTACTTTTCTGTATTATGTTAGAAAAATCTAAGGATTTTACTCCTTAGCATCAATGACCAAATTGCAGTAACGGATTTGGTACTCTTTCAGGTTCTCTTCATTTGTTTATGTTCTGATTATGATTTTTTTTTTCCTTAGTATGTTTACAAAAAGGTTTCTTCCTGGTGAATAATCAAACATAGTAGAAGAACTTTAACCTTTTCAATAAACGAACAGCATCTGTAAAAATAATACTGAGTTCTGTAAAAGCCCATATTGTGAGACAGAGATAATATTGCTCACGGATTATTTTCAAGCTGGTTATTCTGAAGTGGCTTATTATCAGTGCAGAAAGAAACTGACAGGTTATATTTCGTCATTCGCTGATACTGTCTTTGAGTGCTATGATTTCTGGAGCAATCACTTTCAAACCCAGTATTTCATTAGGAGCCGATAAAAGAAGGATGAATAAGATCCCAGAGCAAAAATTATTAACAGACCTCTAGAATAGGAGTAATGTCTGTGCTTGTAGCATATGCTTCAGTAGAAAGTTTTGGTCCAACAGTCACTCTTAGCTCCAGAAATCTCCACATAGCTCTTATGCCGTAATTGTCATCATGGAATGGGATCCTTTCCTGGTCCTGGCCCCTATAGAGGATTCATGGTGACAGGGGAAGGAGCTGAGCGGGGAGAGCCTGGGTAGAGGCAAAATATGTTATTTCCACTACATGCATGCCAAACTCCTCTTCAAAGTGTCCCGGAAAATCTTTTTGAAAGTTTTCTGGAAAATCTTTGATTGCTTAGATTGACTGTTTTGTTCACCACTTTGTGAGCAGACTCCATGTAAGTCCAGGGATAGGCTGTTCTTTAGAAAGCTCCAGTAGAACTGAGCTGTGTAAAAAGCGTTGAGGAAGATTGTAGCAGAGTGGGGACACCTTTTTGTTTACAATCATGGATTCCAACAGATTATGAGGATGTATGAAACTATGATTTCTGAGAGCAGAATCCATATTTTCATTTTGTATGCTGACATCCTCTACCTCACAGAGAAATAAAATAAAGATCTGAGGAGAACCTTCATGGGAATTTTCCTTAGGAGTGTGTATCCTTTATATACATATTTTAGAGTAAAACAAGTACCCCCCCCCTTTTTTATGTAATGTGATTCTAATTACAACGACAGTCAGTAGGCTCTATATTGTGAAATTCCTGCCCAGAAAAAGGCTTGTAGACCAAATTGATAGGATGAGATTAATTTCTAGTTTGTCTAGGCTCCTTCTACAGAACATGGAGAGAGACAGGTTGAAGATAAATGGGATGAATAATCTCACAGATGTACCTGACTCTCTCCATGTACTATAGAGGGATAGTGGACACAAGCAAAACCTAGGTGGCAGAGTTTGGTGAGATGTTTCCCACCTTTACAATCATAATTTTTTTTTAAGTAAACTATGAAGATTAAAATGTTATCCTGTATTCAGAGGCCTTACTGGGTCAGGAAGCAGTTTCAGCTTTAGTTGAATGTGCTTTGCTTTTCAGAGGTCACAATAAGTTCAGTTCTCTCTGTGCCTTAGAAGCCTACATTCTAATCATCTTGGACAAGATGATGGGCTTTGAAGCTGAAGGCCCACCTGAGCCTTTCATTTATAAAGCACACTGATTCTGACTACCAAAATCTTGCTTAGATTTTATCTGTTTAGGTGAAGGTGTAAAAGCCAACTGACATCAAGTTGGTGTCATTTTTCTCCCAGAACAGGTTGGTAAGGAGACATAAAATAGAAATTAAGAAGATTATATTTTCTTCTTAGAAAAGAAAAATATTGATACTGAGGTCTTAGAGCCTGTTAATGGCAATATCCCTTGGGAAAAGATTTTATTTAATAGGATATCATTTTGTCTTCAACAAGCTATCTAAATCAAATCACCATTGCTATTTATTGATTGATTACAGTGATTGATTGTACAATGATACAGTGTTTACAGTTAATGCCTTAATAACAGTAATCATTGGCATCTTTCTCTAATCTTCCTGAGAACAGTATAACGATATCAGCTATCCCATGTCTCCTTGGACTGGTACAGTGAATACTCTGCAGGCAACTAATGAGTGATCTCAGGATGTAAGTCTAGCGTTTTCCACATTGCATATTGAATACTTCAAAGTATGGTAAATACAAATCCTGTAGTATCATCTACCAGCTGAAAGATTTCATCTTTCGGACAAGTTTCAAATGAGATGATTATTAGGCCACAGACACCTACTGTTGCTTTCAGTTGAAGACTTGCTCTGGATCTCCCTTGCTGCTTTATCAAGAACAGCATCTTAAATATAAGTAATCTCATTAACACTCTGAGTCCTCTGAAGATAGGACAGCCCTGATGATAAGGTTAATCAGAGAGCTTTCATCTACAGTGTATGAAGTGCACAGCTAGTCATTTGAGTCTGATTTTTTAGATGATTATAAAGAAAGGGCAGTGAGCCAGTGGGCTCCCCACTCTAAGGGACTGCTGTTCTTCCAGAGCTCTGCCCCTCCAAGAGCCTATGCAAGTTGACTTGACTTGACTTGATCACAGGAGCAGTTTAATCTTTCTAGCAGGGGATGATCTATCTTCTACAGTCCTGTGGAAACAAAATCTCTCAAATTAGGATGAGCATGAGGAATGCGGGAAGCACTAGAAATACATAACCAATTTGAGAAATCTAATAGCTATGGTTCCTTTCATAAAGAATGTATTTTTTGCAACTTCGTTTGCCTTCTATGAGTATATTTTCCTTGTGATGCACTGAAGTGCAGTGAAGCCATCATTCTCTTGCCTAGTGGTGAAGAGTGCCCTATATTTTTTATCGTGTCTCAGTTGCTAAGACATATTTCAGATAGATTGCACTGCTGTTAACATTTTTGGACATAAAAAGTTCAAAGCTACTCATAATAAAGATGAAGGATCCATCATTACCATCATCTTAGTAAAAGTCCTTGTTAAAATAGGATCCCAGGATGGATCTTATGTGTCACTGTAATATACTATGATAAAAGCAAATAAGTAAGAGTTTGAAGAGCCTAGGACTAGGACTCTGTTGGATTAATGTATGTGAAGAATGATACATTTACCTTAAAATTATTTTTGTATAAATTTCATTTTTGTCCTTGGAAAAGTAGGTGATGTATTTGAAATATGATTTTAAAGCTTGTCTTCTAAAGAGAAAGCCCTGGGTGATAAAGGATAAGTGGTCACAAAGAACTTTGTTTGGCCTTTTGTTGTTATTCAGAAGAAGAAGGTGCATGGTAGTAAGCTGAAGCTTTCAGAGTGATCTGAGGACTAGACCTTTACTTTGTAGGTGACCATGGTTTACAGTAACAGTTCTTCAGCTGGGAAGTGCATACTCCCTGGAGGGTGTGGGATGTACACATGGGAGGGGAGAGGATCGGTGATGAGGGCAGAGGAGAGGATATAGCTGGGAGGAGGAGGCTGGGACAGAGATGACAGCGGGGAAGGGGGCAAACTGAGATGACTTCAGCTGAGGGAAGGAGGAAGGTGAGAAGACAGTGCAACAAACAGGACAATCTGTGTCTGCTAGGATAGCCAGCCCAGTGGTTGCCACTGTGACGGTGACAACTGCAGCTGCTTGGCTGGATGTGGTTGGGAAGACATCTCTGTTTTTTTTCAGTTTCAGAAGTAGATTTCTGAGGTCAGGAGCTGAAGTTCCCAGCTGTTTATCTGCAGACTCCTGGAGCTGAGTGATCATTTTTGATACACTGGTTCTGTTGTTTCTGAAAGCCTGAAAATGGGTATCTTTTTTGCCCTTTTTTTAATCAGGTTTTCCAAAATACAAACAAGAATTTCCTTTTTGTGTGTGTGTGTGTGTGTGTGTGTGTGTGAAGCGGAGGGATGCAATGGGCAAAGGACATCAAGAAGGGAAAAAAACAAAGAGGTAAAAAGCTCTTGTCGATGATAGGTTGCTGCCACAATAGGTCTATGTGAATAAAGAACTGCAAATTAAAGAGTGTATCAAGACTTATTTGTCTGTAGGACTTTTCAAAGCAGGAAGGTTTTTAAAGGCTTAACATTTTTTGGATGAACCTCTACAGACCTGAAATTGATATGAACTGTCTGTTTTAAAAATCTTCAGATGGACATACTCTAATTTAAGAACACAAATCTGTCACTGTTAGATATGTTGTAGACTCTACTCTCAGTAGGAGAAGACTACACATCCTTCTTCAGCCTGAGTAAAGACTTCAGTATTTGATTTATTCATACAAATAGACATTGAATAAAATGGTTCAACTGAAACAAAAATCTGGCAGTTACGTATTTTCTTGAGCTTTCATTTTTAGGCTCTGAATGAGCTAAAATAGATGATACTTACCACACCTTTATACAAGAACATTGTGAATATTAATTGTAATGTGATTACATTTCATGCGAACAATTAGCATCCTTAAGAATAAATGTAACTTCTTAGTAGACTTATATTTTTATTATTTGCTCATTTAGATTCTAAAACCATTTTCCTAAAAAAAAAAAAATGAAGCAACAACATTGACTTTGTGCATCTAAGTAAACTGGGATTTAATATGGGAACAGATACTCGACAGCAATGTTTAGTTTTTTCAGAACCTTCTGCATTTCAGTGTTCTTACCTGTATGTTTTTTTTCCCAGCTTTACTGTATCATTCCTTGTTTAAATTTCTGAAGTGCAGTTTGGGTGACGGAAATCAGGAAATGTGAAAAATACTAAGGGAGGTGGTTCTGTGTTCCAGGTCATTTATCTTGGAGCCTTCCAGACCACTAAATTACTGTCTGATGGAGGTAATTTCTTGTTCTAGGTACTGGGCTAGCAGATAACTTTAACTTTTCAGCATTATATTTCCAACTTCTCCCTTTTAATGTTCTGTACTAATACACTGCAATGGCACTGGCTTGTTAAATGAGAAACAGAAGAAATAAATAAACTGTTTTATTTAATGTACCAAATGAAGAAAAAAAAGATTGTTTTCATCTTCATAATGTGAAAGATGTTGGGATTTTTTATCACTGCAGATGTTAACGGATTTATGCCATATAAATTGTGTATGTTAATGATGTTCCAAAATGTTCTAATCAGTGTTTATTCCATCATATTTTATTTATGTTTGTTTTCCAAAATGTATGCAAGTGTGATACAGGAAACTTCAAAATCATAATAAAGTGGCCCGACTGAAATATAAGTTTCAAGTTAACTAGAAAATTATGTATTTTAATTAAAATAGTTGGTAGATATATATTATAAATACTCAGAGGATTCCTAATTTGTTTAGCAAAATAATGTTTTAACATATTTCTTCTGCAATTATATCAGAAGTCCTTTCCAGCATAAAGTGGACAGTGTGCTGATGATCCAGAAAAAATGTGTTGACATGTTTTAAAAATATCTAAGAATTAATATTTAAAATTTTATATTTCAACTTCAAAGCTGAGCTCTTGGAAAGTTCTTTCAATATGTTTTATGTTATGAATGTAAAGTTGTTTAGATGTAGTGTGAAGAATATGACTGATAATCACTAGGTTGCTATGTAAAAGCTAAATGCTGAATTTTCCATTGCTTTCCAGAGTTCTCCCAACCACAAATAATTTTTGCAGATTTTCTGAGGAGTTAAGTGGAATTTAGGTTAGGTGGAATGGATCATAGAGAGGCTTAGGCAGAAGACAGACTTGATTCTTCCTAGAATGCATGCTTTCCCATATATCAGTATCAATGCACACAAATAGATATTTAATATACCAACACAGGGAAATTTGAGATCAGCCTGAGAAGTGGGTAGAGAGTAAAAGTACTTGCAGGACTAGGTAGAACTGGACATTAGATGATGCAAAAATACTGTCTTGGTGTAATTTTGGTACCTGAATATTATTTTAGGCTTAATTTAATTTAGCTTACTTCTAATAGGATCATAATGATTCCTAGAAAGATCAAGAATTCAATCTGCATTCTGAATATCATTGCACAGCCATACCTTTGAATTTCTTCTATAGCCGTTGCATCACAGTAAGTCCAAGTGACAAGTGACCAGAATTCATGAATGTAGTAGTAAGTTTATGTCACACTGAAGTCAGTTTTTGAAAAAGGCAATCAGTAAGGACTACAGCATTATGCAGCATTTGTGTATTTAGCTTTCATGTGGAAATACAGGGTATATTTTGATGACATTTGAAAGCCAAAAAGACACTGAATTCCCTGTTTTTTTTAATTTAATAAGCAAGTATGCTACACATCGCAGAGCACCTCAAATTGTGTTGTTTTGTGTGAAAACAATTATTTTTAGTTTACCTCCTCACATACTCCGTTCTGGTCTTTTTTGCTATCTCTGTCAACTGCTTGTTTTAATTAGTTGCTTAAAGATTGTCTACATAACTCGCTGCTGAAATCTTTTTAGGTGCAGATTCATTTACTAGAATGATAATACACTGGGCTTGCTCAGGTCACAGAGTGATAACAGGTTTTATGGTGCAGACCCTAGAGACATGTTTCTAGTTTCTGTGTATTAAACCATGATCCTGCTGAAATCAATGGAAGTTTTCCTGTTCACTTCAATGAAGTCAGAATTTCACTTCATTTTGAAGAGCTGCAAAATCCACATGCTGTCATGCTAGATGTGGCATCTGTGTCTTTGAGTCATTTGAAGGTGTGATATTCATATGAAAAGTGATTTTGCAGTGGTAAAACCTTGTTATAATCAATGTATATAATCAGAACCACCTTTGCTAGCTCATGTTTTTGGTTTATTCCATTGTTCGTGTGGAAGGACTCACATTAAAAGCATTTATCTACTGCATACCTCCCTCAGAAAATAAGAAAACACATATTCTGACTTTTAGTCAAACCAGGCACTATTACACACATAGCTAAAGACAGTAGACATGCCGAACTGATTTGGCATGCAATTTTTATCATCGTAAATAAGCACATAGTCTGCTCTGTACCCTTTACGCACCCTACCACTGTTAATTTGAATATGTGGATCTATATACAACACATACGTTTCCTTCTTTTAAGAAATATTTTAATCTATTAATGCCTTATTAACAAGATTTATGTAGATAGTTTCCATCTAAAGCTATTTGCCATAAGTATGTAGGTTACATGAAAAATACAGAAAAATTGGATATATCAGCGAGGTATTTGAGATAGATTTGCTGAGCCTAAAAGTGGTTCCAGAGAATAAGGTAAAGTAGGAAATGGTGGAATTGAACAAACTATTTAAAGGTACTGACTGTATATGACGAAGTTCATATTTTTTCTTCTGAAAATTTGATACCAAAGTTATAGCCATCTTTGGCTTTGTCTTGAGCTAACTGCAGGCACTTGCTCAGCAGATAACCTGTGCAGATAGTGACTTTGATAACATTTCAAGGGTAATATTTATGCAAGGATGAACTCTTCTGGAAAAATTTCTCAAGTGAATGAGGTACAAATAAGTTTTCTCTGAAGACGAGGCCATTTTTTTCAACTGTTTCATTTCAAACAAAAGTATTTTTGCCACTAACTGATAAAGAATACCATATTGGTTTGCAGGTTTTGTCTATCCTCATTTTTTATTTCTGCCAGTCTATAAGGAATTCCTTTCATTACATCAAAAGACAACTTTGGACTTTTTTAATTGAGTATTTTCATTATAATCTTTAAAAAGAAAGGAAAAGATCCTTTTTTTTAAATTTATTTATTCAAAACAGTGGTGCAGGCTAAATGCAACTAAATACTTCTAATAAGGTCATTTTAGCTCTTTTCTGTATACCAAACAGGTGAATTTCCCTCCTGTATTACTTACTACTATTCCACTGTTCCACTTTCATCTTCTGTATAATATGAAATGAAAATCACTTCATATTAGTGGAAGTGGCTTAAAGAAGAATACTTGAGATCAGGCTAATCGCGTAAGAGGCACACAGCCTCGGTCCTTTCCCTAGACTTCAAGGCACCTCTGTTTGATGACATCACCTTTTAAAGATATCTTTCAGTACTTGAGTCCCTAAGAATGGCAATGCCTAGAGATTTCACTAGTCATTTTCTGATCTTTGCAAATTGAGGTTGATTTTCCTCACCTTAACATGTAATTGTGTCCATTTGACTGGGCACTGACCCAAACCAGTAAAAGCCTGGAGTTTCTGTAGGACCTAGAGTTATGTACAGGGCTTTGTTTTTCTGCTTGATAATACAATTGTACCAGGGTAAGGACTTCATTAGGAGTGTTATTGTACAACTGCTTAACAAAAGAATCTCTGTCCCATAGAGTTAAGAATTGAAAGACATATGTATACACAGAGTGAACAGAATGCATGTGTATACCTGCTCACTTTTACTATCATGACCTACCTTCATTGATTTCAGAAAGGATCATTCATGATTGTAAAATTAAGGATATACCTAAATGGCATAAGAAGAGGACCCAAGTTAAGAAAATAGCTTACTCATTTTGCTATGAACTGTGTCTTTACACATAATTTCTATTAATTTAATTTTATAGGGGGGTTGATAACTACAGTTTCTAGCGAATAGCAGAGGGATTATTTTATCTCAGTTTACCAATTTACAATTTGCTTGCTTTCCTTTCCACTTGCCAGTATTGTGATTGGTATGTACTTAATATGTTTTAGTATTCTATTGGCCAACTCACTCCTCTCCTGCAAAGAGAAATCAAATAAGCAATGAACTGAAGTCTGCAAAAAGTAGATTGCAGTTTTATAGCTGAGAACAGAAACCTGACTGTTTGTACTTTGCAAATGTAAATTTGAACACTCAAAAACTTACTTTCATTGTAATGCAACTGAATTTACACAGTAACTAACTGTAGAGAAAATTCATTTGCTGATATGCTTTAGATACCACTTTACCTTTCTTTCCATATATCAGACTGGATTTTTACCACAGATTTGGAACTTGACTAAGATATCACAATTGGAAAGACAGTGTAAGTGTTGAGTGTGCGATGTTTTATTACACAGAATTTGGGGAACTGATCATTTTTCTTCTCTCCCCTGTGGCTCAGCTTTTGGCAGGTCAGCTTGCTGCCTACAGAGACTGATTGATCTCTCACAGCATGGACATGGCAGGTGCTTGTTAAGCTCCCAGTGGGACTTACTTCAGTCTGCAGTGATTTCTCTCTCTTTACAGTACAGCTAATAGGCTCTATCTTTTGGTCTCTCAATCTTTAACCAGCAAACAAAATGGGGCCTGTTAAATATATCCAGTATTGCATGTTTTAATTATGGTTCTTTAGTGCACGATCACAAACACCTGGAGTTTAGAAATGAGCGAGTGCCTGGCAAAGAATAGAAGATTTTTGTTGTGGAAATTACCTGTAGTCTACATTCTACTGCATCTTAACAAAAATAAAGTATGAACGGAGAGTATTTCAACTGAAAATTTTATAAAAATCTCTTGGAGGAGAATTCAAAATATTGCATTCCTAGAGGATGAAATTCCACTGGATGCTTTATTTTAAACAACTGTGGACTCATGAATAAAGAAATGCACTTCTTGCTAAACAGGAAATGAATCTTCATTTAGGAGGTTTTGCAAAAACGAATTTAAATCACAGATCCATTCATAAACTAGAAGTTTATACTGCTGATGTTCTTCATCTAGGATATTTATGAATTAATCTTATATTTTCTCTGAATCATTCACTGAATTAATGTATCTGCTTCTGTCAGAAACACTAGTTATTAGGTAAGTTGTTTGTAGGTTATTAGTTTGGAAAAGATGATTGTGGGCTTTTTAAAAAAAACGCTCAAAAAAAATTTTTAGAAAAACCTACAGAATTGATTTTAGAACATCAAGTGGTGAAAATCCTCTCCCCCTGCTCAATACTAGGTAAATGTTTTCAAGAGTCTTCCGTTAGAAAGTTTCACTACACTTTTATGGCAAACTTGTCCATCATCAGCCAGCCATGGGATCTTATTTTACTTTCGCTTGCTGGATGGGAAAATGCGTGACAAAAATTGTATAGATGTTTATAGACTCTGACAGAGTTACTTCTCCATTAATCTTTTTCTTTGATCAGATACGTTGGACTCCCTGAATTGCTCATTAGGTCTGTTTTCATTCCGTTAATTATTTTCTAAACTCTTCTCTGAAATCCCATTTTATCAACGTTCTTCTAGATGACCGTTTTAGCAGAACTGAACACACTATTCCAAAAGCAGTCTTCTACCTGCTCAGTAGGGAAGCTCCCGTTATGCATCCAGAGCATACCTTAGTTTCTTGTAGGAAGGTTATGTTCAGCCCTGTCACCACCTCACAGCACTTTTCAGACTAAATTTTTCTCAGTATATACTGTAAGAGTGACATTCAGTCTTTATTCCTAAAGGTATTACCTTAATTTGGCCATACAAAAATTCATATTTTTTCTCTATTCACAGTTCACCAAGGAACTGAGAGTGTCCCGTAGCAAGGAGGATACCTGCTCATTACTCTCACAGTATTTGCGTTATCTGTAAATTTTACCAGAGATGATATGAAGTTTTCATTCTGCTTCAGGTTACTTAGGTACAGGTTAAAAAGTGTAGGGCCAAGAAGTGATCCATTTGCAAGGGAAGAAAGGCAGGGTTTCTTGGCAGTATAGGTTCTCTGTTTATATTTGCGACTGATAGCCAACCAGATAGTTAGTTTTATTCTGTTTAATAAGTTTCATATTTTCTTTACCATTATAGCTTTTTAAAACCCAGACGTCTTTCGAGTAAGCACAAGTTCTAAGCTGATGGTTATCAGCATTTTTATTGTATCAGGAATTCCTTTACATTCACAGAGAAAACATAAACACTATAAAATAAAAGTTCAGGTATATTATGTTTTTCTTTGTGATCTTCTGATTTAACAGTAGGCCAGGTAGAAACACAGCAAAATGAGGCATTGCATTTATACTATATTACAGATGTCACACCTTCTACTTTTTAGGAACTGTTGGAAGAAACTTTCTCCTTTGAAAATTTGAAAATCATAGTATGACTTTTGATAACTAAGAATGTGAGAGAATAATTATGAATTAGTGCTGGCTATATTACGCTAGCTGCTATTAATTTCTCCCTGAGGTTTTTTGTATCATGTGGTATATACAAAACCTTGGCAAGACTTCTTATAACCAGGGAACAAGATTCTAGTTCTAAAAATAGATTCTTTATTAAAATACTGGGTTTATATTTTGGTTTTTGTTTGTTTGCCCTTTTTTAATTTAAAGAATGGGTTTGTAGAGCTCTACATTAAAACTGATAAGGTAGTTAAGATTTAGTTTTGCTGTTGAAGTATCTCATGCCTTCAGGATAATTTTACAACTTAGCACTCAGTGCTTTTCTTTTGTGGAAAGGAATAAAACAGCTCACAGAGTATTTGTCCCCAAGAGCTATTTTCTACATTCTTAAATCTTTGCAGGATTGAGCTAAACCAAAGAAAAACCTGTATGAAGTCCATGAGGACTGGAGAAGGAATCTCCCCCCACCCTATATATTATAGCAAGTGTGTAACTGCCCTGGGATGGTTATTTCAGGGACACAGAAAAGGTGGGAAAACACAACTGTTTCTTTGCTTTCTTAATCTGATTATTTTAATAGCTTTCTTTTTCAGGCAGAAGCATACTGAGGGAGTTTTAGCATGCTTGTTGATTAGCTTGAGCTGATATCACGGCATTCCTACACCTGTCTATCCTGACTATTTTAGGAGAGTTCATTCCTTTAGTTAGCTACCCGTGACTGTGAGAAGGGCATAAGATAATTACCAAATGAAAGGCTAGACTGTGTGAAATGTTCATCTTGCAGTTAAGCCATTCAAAGACTTCATCAGTGGATGTCAATGTTCCATGGGGATCAATCTCACTTTTTGCAAAGAGGAAATATTTCTCTGACCTACTAGGTCTGTTTACCATCAAGGTATAACTTTTGCAAGGTCTCCTTCTCTATGCAGAATCTCAGATTTATGCCAGTGAAGTACAGAGTTGCAATCATTGTTACCTTTATTCCTATCCACTTGCATACATAGAGCTGCTGTGTTTGATTTCTACACTTAAGGTCACATGTGGAATTGAAATTCATTGTTCTGTTCCTTGAGTCAAAATACCCAAAATAACAACCACTCCTGCAGCTGTCTAAGTAAGAAGTACATTGAGTTTCTTCTATTTCTTGCAGAGTGAGTAACATTTAGAATGTTACAATAAATCCGTAAGCGAATGGTACTGAACACAGACATTCATATATATGTAGAAAGATTGATATTCTTCAAATAGATATCTCAGACCATGGTACACAGCATTACAAATGCTACTAAACCAAATGTGAGGTCTTATATTGTTTTAATTCATGCTACTGTCCACGAGAACTGGCCTGAATGTGGGCTAAATAAAAATGAAGAAAAATCCTGGGAATCTGGCCCTTGTTTCTTCTGCTAGAGTAAAATGAACAAACCTGGACTCTCTTTCTTATGATTGGGGTCATTTCTTAAGGTATCTGAACTGTATTGTCCAGCATTGAGCTGCTAGTGTGATTCTGTGTGACAGCTTGGTGATTCCTCAATATCTTAAATTCCTAGAACAGAAATTACGTTAAAAAAGGAACATAATAATCTGTGTTCAGACAAACTTAAGACACGTTTACTGAATTCTCAAAAATGTTCTGTCTTAGCTCAGTTGCTTCTCCTTAACTGGCCTCAGCTACATTTCAAATGCATCCCTAGTACTGATAAAATAAAAGCAATATCATTATTGTGACTTAATAACAGACCATTTAAAAACTAATAAATTTCTGTTCTCATACCAGAGAGACTGCTCTAGCAATAAAAGTATACTAAAAAAAAATGTTTTTTTCAAGTAGGCTAATCTTAGGAGACTTTATACTCTGTTATGACATGAAGTTATTTTTCTAACTTTTAGCAAATAGAATAAAGGATAAAATTTTTTACCTTTTATTCACCTTTTTTTAATGTTAGGTATTCTTTGAATCAGCAAACACAATATGAAAGTTTTAATTGCATTCTTTATTTAAAGAAAAATATATGCTATGAGAACACTGAGCACTATAAAAACAGGGATTTTAACTTCTCGGCTGAAATAAAACACATAAATCTGATTGACCAAACCCACGTTCTTTCATGCACCAATCTGGGATAATGCAGGAAGAGAAAACATTGCTATTACATTCCCAAAGGCTATTTACAGTAATTGTGCAACATTAGTCTCAATTTTCCATGAAACAGTATTTCATAGAACCATCTTAAATACTTAAACGGTAAATAATTGAAATAAATGAAGATGTATGTAGCTGTTCATTCGCCAACAGACTTTTTAAAAATAGGCCCTTTTATTTTATGCTAGATGAAGCAATGCACATGAAGTGCTTAGTTCAGTAAATAAAGAGGGATGATCTTCTACAGGAAAGTAAATCTTGCTTGAAGGTATAATCAGTACTGTACTATTAGTGCAAATCCAGCTGATGTACAGCAATATAGAAATCAATTCAGCCCACTGGTGCCTTCAAGTGCAAGACCATTTTCAGTGACAAAAGGCACTACACTTAATAATTTTAACCTCCTAATCTTTTGACTCTGCCTCAGAAATGACAGATATGTTCCTGTTTTAACAAAATGCACAAGCTGTCAGAGAGTAAATTTACTTAACATGCTGCACTGTATCAAGTGCCAATAGGACACATCTGTACAGTAGAACACATATTCTTTCCTATACTGAGAATTTGTTTTGTTTTCACCTGAGGCAGTAGGATTTAATTCTTGCAAAATTAGAATGCAGAATTGCTTGACTTTCATCCCCTTTGAGCAATGTGGAGTCAAGAATCATTAATGGTATTCATTTTAAAGGTGAACAGTAGTACTAAGTACTCCATGTCTAACAAAGGGAGGGCTTTCACTAGGGAGAAACAAAAAATGATGTGATTCTAATCTCTTTTCCGGAATGTAAATTCAGATATCACCACTGAAATGAAAAAAATCTACAATATTTTAAAAATGTTGAAAGGACCTTTGAAAGTTTGTGGCTTTTATTGTTTAAAGTTTATTTCCTGATAAAATATTTCCTTCTGTCTTACCTACTTACACTGTTGGCATTATAATATGTATACATAGACGACAGAAATAGCCTCAAGGTATATGTTTCTTATTATGTACAGGAGTCAACATTAAAAGATCAAGATTTGCCAACATTTTCAAATGGAGCAGCACACCATAATTACTTTTCTATTCTAGGCATGGAATTGGGTTGTAACTGTTGGCAAATTCAGACTTTTTAATGGTGTCTGCTTTAAGTAACAGCTTTTCAATTACATGCACTAGCAAAAAGCTGCTGATATCCTGTTCCAGCAATGCGGGTATAAAAGAGCATTTTGAAGTGCCACATGAAATAAAATAATGGTGAATAATAAGCTAGAAAATATGCTTAAGGAATCACTTTACTATTGTTACAGTGTACAAATTATACAGGAAGAGCTGAGGACTAACATCTGTTTTTTAGCTCACTTCTGTGCACTGCAAGCTTAGTATTGTTGTTCACCTACAGCTATTTTTGCACTCATTAAGAATCAGTCAATCATGCAGCTTCTAAACAAAAGAAAATTATTTGGCTTCTGCATTGACTTAGATGGCTCACCAAATGTCCAAATTACGGTTTTCATATGCAAAATGAAAAAAATCAAACTTCTTACCTTTTTCCCAATGACATGTATTAATTTTTTTTTAGTCTAATTATATACCATTAATATCTTTGTAAATTGATAATTTGACTCCTAAGAAAGAAAAGATTTGGTGTTGGGTAATCAACTTCATTTCATATTTTAAAGATGTCTAGAATTGTATCTAGGTTTTATTGTATCAGTAATCATCCAGGGATATCTTCTCGCAGATAGACAGATGTAAATTTTTTTTCCAAAAGATCTATTCTAGTTCCAAAAAATTTTTGCTTTTGCATTATTTCTTTTCCCTCTATAGAGCAGACTCAAAAGGTTAGAAGAGGCAATAACTTTTCAGTATTTTTCATTGGGAAAATAATTTTTGAGAATATTATTACGTGAGCATTTGGTCATAGAACTTCAGTGTTCTTGTCTGACTGTCTCAGTACTGATTCTTCTAAAAACTGTTTATCTTGAACCCAAACCAGGCCTAAACACCTTAATTTGGGGAAAGCCAAGAGAAGAAGATTAGCATCTTAAATTCACAGTGGTGCTGGTTGCAGGTGTCATACCTGTTCCATACGTTCTTAGACTTCAACATCAGACCAACTTCTGTACTTGATTCCAGTTTACTGTGGCCACGTAGAAGACTCCTCAAGAGGTGATACATCAGGAAAGATAATACAGTTTGGAAAGCTCCTTGAGCTGCCTTTCAACATGTCATCTCGTTTCTCAACATTCCAGGTTTTGTTTTCAAACGTGGATCAGAAAGAAGTGCAATTCTGAAATCAGCATAGTTAAATTGCCTAATTAAATATGATAAGCAGTTTTAGTTTTCAGTTGTTGACTAGACTCCTGTAGAGTGATAAAGGGACGATTTAATTGCACATTAGGCAAGTTGTGATGAAAAAGACACACGCAGAATGAAACTCATGTAAGTGGAGTCATTGAGACTCCCATTTAGAATCTATGGATAGAAATAGGCCCTAGCAAAGAGTGATTCCTCTCATCCTTAAAGTAAATATCTAATGCATATCACTAAATGAATACAAGTTCTACAAATTTTTTACTGTAAAGTGAACCTAGGTATGACCATCTGAGGATAGATACATACTATAGGTAAGGTGAATTCTTCCTTTAGTGTATATAATGTAGAAAGCACCCATGTTCCTTCCAAGAAATCTTAGATGGAAGAAATGGTATGTATGCTGTGCAGCATATGTATAGTTAGTTTACAATGCACTGAGCCTGCATAGGCAGACAACACAAAGGATAAATATGAACATGTCCCCAGAACTGACGGTCTTAGTAAAGAATGACATGACTATTCTATATTTCCTGCACTTTTGCTTATTTCTTAGTAAAAAATTTAACAAAACAAATCTGTAAGCAAATGGGGGGGTTACTGGTATGACATCCAGGTCTTAGAAAGTTTAACTGCATCTCGGTTTTTTAAATGATTCGAGTATTGATGAGCACCAGGATGAGGTAACTGATCCCACAGAATCAGAGATAAAGTGTGAGTTACTTAAAAGGAAAATAAAAACTCTTCTGCAGTTTCCCAACTATGACATACCTTCAAATAAACTGAAGCATTTCCTTGATTTTGTGATTAAAGCAGGACATGATTCTTCAGCCCTCACTAAGAATAAGCTATATTGATGACAAGGTAAGCTTTCTGTGAACTAAAGTTCATCCTAAATGATAGTGTAACAGAGAGGTATTTGGTGAAGCCTAAACAGTAGTGCCAAGGAAAATATTACTATGATTTCACATAAAATTTCCTATGTATTATTATATTGCCATTTATTATTGAATTAAATAAACCAAATCACAGCCTGATTCAAACACAGGGCATTCCGGAAGCAGGCCAGTGATGCACAAAAAAACTGTTTAATGCAGAAAATAGAAAAGGCTGAAAACCCAGAGCAAATTGTTTTCTCTTTCTGAGATCATAATCTCAAATGTTCTTTTCAAGAATAATAGTTAAAGTATGTTCATACAAAGGTGTGAATTTTATGCTGGAGTTATCCCTTTAAGTGATTACTTGTTAACAGGCAAGCTGACAGAAACCTATGTTAGAATTTAGTAGAAGCAGGTAGAAAACTGTATACATGACACCAATTGGAAGGTTAGAAATGAAAGTTAATCAAACAATCCTGTTCAGAATCTTCTTAAAACCTCTGTTTTTTTCAGCAGTGGCTTTGGTTTAGAGAAGGGAAGCTCACCACAGAGAAATGGTTCTGAGACAACTGAAGAAAAGCTGTATTAGAAGGAGGAAAGACAACCCTGATAGAAAGTTATAGGTTTCCCAATACAAATCAAAAATGTTTTGTTATTGATGCTTCAATATCTAGTCCAAGCAAAACGAAAGGGATGTTGGGAGAAGAGTTGCTGTTTCAATGCAACAGTAACATCTACCGCCCGTGTCATCTTGTCTGTGTGTGCTGTGGATACAGGTGCTAATAGGTTGCCTCAGGATGCAACATGGCAGTCATGCCCCAATGTACCGATCCACAGTAAAAGTGAAAACATTAATCTGACTGTAGAGGGATCATAATGATCCATTTTGGTCAAAGCAGGATGGTGTGCTGTCCCATGCTCTTTCAGGAAAGGAGCATACCAATAGTCTACTATTGTGAAGATGTGAAGAGCCTTTCTCTGTGGCAGAGAAATATGTTTCCATGATTTAAATATATACATATATATATATATACACAGACACAGACACAGACACACAGACACACACACACATACATACATACATACATACATATATAGGAAGCAAACAATTAACTTAAAATGTACTTACCTGATCAGTGTGGTTCAGGTTTAAACAATGATGGGCAAGTGTTTACATGTATCACTTCATGACAGACTCATAAGAAGCATAGCATAAGACACGTTTACACCTATCTGTGAAGCAGGTGAGAGGCTGCCATAGCAGAATATTAATTGCTGAAAATGATAATGGTAATGTTTAAAAAGAGTTTCAATGTCTTGTTATCAAGGAGGAAGTTTAAGAGCTTTGGGAAACACCTTTAAAGCCCAGGTCTTAGATGCCTAAACGTTTTTTAAGATAGGATGTAAGACATGAATTTTCTTTTTTATACGAGGCTGCAGGATATGGTTTAGCAGCAATATTGTTAAGTATTCAGTAATCTCCTCAAACACTGTCATTTTCTTCTAGCTAGGTTTTGTTGCTTAGAGATTTACATTTTTAAGTGTAAAGTCTTTTTTTTCAAGTTGATTCCAAAAACCCAGATTTAAGGCTACATACGCATTCTGTAATATGCTGTGACATTTATTACATTGTCTACTTTGTCCTTCAACAATATTATACCAAGGACAGTAAAAATACTAAAACAAATGCACAGCCCTTCTGCATCGCTACAGTAATTAGGTCTAGCAAAGTGACTCCTAAGAATGCCTTACTTATGCCAGCAGCCAGTTTGGCTCCCAGCAGCCTTCAAAAATTGAGAAGAGAAGGTGACAAAAAGGTGGAGGAAAGCATGTATGACTTGCAATGGAATGATTGGTCTATCTCAACAGTCTGCTTTCGGCATCATAAAGTGTATATTGCACAAGCTGACCTCTTTTCAAATGGGGTTACAGCTCTGGAGAGGGCATGCCAGAGGGGGAACTCCGTCATTTTTTGAAAGGGTTATTGAAGGCCACTGGCTGAGTACATGGAAAAATGAATGAGAATTTCAGAACTGAGCCTAATGGGACTGTCTGTGCAACAATTACTCTTGTGACAAAGAGTTCTGGAACAAGAGCTCCAGAAGGAGGTCTAAGATTATAGGATTCCATTTTAAAATCCTTACTCAGGAAGTACTTCTTTTCATGAGTCTAGGATTTGTCACTTGAGAGATGAGTATTTGCAGGACCTATTGGGTCCAGAATAGTTATTTCTTCTTTTTCTTTTGTGTATAATTTCCACTTACTCCAGCTATCTCTTTAGCTAATGTTGCTATGCCTCAATTTTTGGAAAAGAAAGACCCCCAAAATTACACAGTTTTGTAACAGAATCTAGACTTTGAGTAAAAGTGAGTTGATATTATGATCTTAATGTAAAATCTGTCATTAGTCTTTAAATTGCCTATGGCAGCACAAAGTTGTTATTCAATGGCTTGTGCATATGCTAAAAAATAATCCTTTATTCTATATTTACTCCAGAAAAACTCTAAATTTACCAATTTCATTTCTGTTCTGTCTTTGTTGAAAAATTCTGTTACATGATCCCTTAAAACTGCTAAAAGGATATTGGAAAAAGTAGTTCTTATTAAGCAAATTTTAAAATCAGGCTTAACATGGCATATGTGAAAAACTCAAGGCAAATTAAAGGTTGTGAATTTTACTGGTTATATGAATAGTGAATATTTACCACGTGGGATTCATAAAATATTGCAGAAATACCTTGAAAATATTGTGACTAACAGTCAAGCTGTTTGAGCCAGAGCATAAGCTAACTACAGACTAAAATAAGATAGTAAATGAAGGAAATGCTTTAGAGAGGGAAAAGTGTGCCACTTGGAGCATTTGCATTTTGGACACCAGGGATCAGAGGAGAGAACTGAGCGTCATCGCAGCCATATTTAGCGCAGATTATCCATATTCTCTTGAGCATGAAAAAGTATAAAGGGTTTAAGAGTGAATTTTCGTGAAGCAAGCAAACAGAAGACTCATTTCTTCTCAAGCACTGATGGATTCCACTGGGTGAGTATGCCCAGGCAAACCCCATAAACCTGCAAATCAGCAAGCTGGGAAGCTCAGGAGCTAGGCCGTGCTTCCTGTTCTACAAGGTCGCTTTGAATTTCTAGGTGACGAGTTCTTGGGAGAAATGTCTTCTGATAAGGAGCAGGTGGCAGGGAAGCAGTTTGTCCTTTCATTGTACCTGTTGCCCTTATTGTTCTTTGTCTCCCTTCTCGCATTCCACAGACGTGAACACACTTCTAGGTTCTTAGAGAGATGAACAGATCACCTTCTTGTGGGTAGCTAGAATTTGCATCAATTTATAGTAGCTTCTTTGACTGTCTAGAACTTAACTACCAAACCAAGGTAGTCATCTAGATTTCTTCTGTAGTCATTGGAAAGAGATATATCCCCTTCTTGGAGACATGATTTGATGGGATAGGGGGATGAATTGCCCTGTGAAGAGGTTTCACTCTGCCTGTTGATTGTAGAGATAACTTAAAGGACTGGGTTAATTTACATGTTGGACTGCTAGATGTCTATAATGAGTCAAAGTATTAATCTGATGAAGTTCAATAAAGGGAAATGCAAAGTCCTGCACCTGGGGAAGAGTAATCCCATGTACAGGCTGGGGGCTGACTGGCTGGAAAGCGGCTTTGCAGTAAAAGGCCTGAGAGTACTAGCAGACAACAAGTTGACCATGAGCCAGCAATGTGCCCATGAGCCAGCAATGTGCCTTTGCAGCATAAAAGGCCAACAGCCTCCCGGGCTGCCTTAGGCAGAGCATTGCCAACAGGTCAAGGGACGTGGTTCTTCCCCTCTGCTGAGCACTGGTGAGGCCACATCCAGAGTGCTGTGTCAAGTGCTGGACTCCCCAGTACAAGAGAGACATGGACATACTGGAGCAGGTCCAGCAAAAGGCAACAAAGATGGTTTAGGGCTTGGAACATCTAACATACGAACAGAGGCTGAGAGAGTTGGAACTGTTCAGTCTGGAGAAGAGAAGGCTCAGGGAGATCTGATCAGTGTGTATAAATACCTGATGGGAGGCAGTAAAGAAGACAGAACCAGACTCCTCTCAGTGGTTCACAGTGACAGGACAAGAAGCAAATGGCACACACTGAAATACAGGAAATTCCACTTAAACATAAGCAAATAACTTTTTTTTTTTTTTTTTTTTTTTTTTTTTTTACTGTGAGGATAGTGAAACACTGGCACAGGTTGCCCAGAGAGGTTGTGAAGTCTCCATCCCTGGAGATATTCAAAACACAACTGGACATCTGGACATGACCCTGAGCAACCTGCTCTGTCTTATCCTGTTCTGAGCAGGAGTGTTGGACTAGGTGATCTCCAGAGGTCTCTTCCTACCTCAACCATTTTGTGATTCTGAGATGAAGCCTATGCACAAAGGGAAGAGGGCAAGCACAGGGGTAGATTTTTTTTAACCGACTTTGGACATTTGGATTTGGACTGATTTCTCTAACCACAGACATTAAAAATGTAGACATATAACTGTAAGATATCCACCCTCATCTCTGTCTGTAGGTAACAGAGAGAAATGGGCATTTAGCAATGTGCTGACCTATCTCAGATGCCTATCTTAAAATAAGATGGATTGCTCTCTGGAGGTGATTCTTTTTCTCCAGTGAAGTAATGGGAGTGCAGACTGTCTCCAGTTTGTTCTAAGGTATTTAAAGGTCAGACATCAAGAAAAGTGTATTTGTTCAAGAAAAACATTCAGATATTCATTGTATTTTACTTTTATTAACTACCATACATGCATGGTAATGCATTTTTCCATGCTACCAAATATGCGAGATATGTCCTATTCCAGTATGTATAGAGTATTAACAAACATAAAGAAAAACAAAATGTAGAACAAATGAAAGTCATTGGTATTTTGATGGTTAAAATACATTGAGTATAAATCTGAGAATTTTTCCATGAAGTTTATATGAAGTCATAGTAAATCACATCTTCCTAAATTAATCAGACATTAAAGGCTAGAATCATTGTTCACAAACCCTAAAAAATGGAGGTGTATTCATTATGCACATACAAACATCTGTATTTGTATGCAAAACTGAGGTTTGAATATATAAATGTGGCAACTGCACACACTATATTCCACTAGAGGGAACAAGAGAAAAAAAAGAGGAGCTGTGTAATAGTGGAATTCCCTCAAGGAATACTCTGATTCATCTGTCACATACTGAAGCCTTTTCAGAGGATGCCAGACCTCTGGAAAGGGGATGCTGGAGGAGGAGCTCAGCAATAGTTTGAAAAGGTTCACAGTGTGCGTGTATCACTGCACAGTTCAACTCGGCTCACCCTGACTGTCCTTCCCAGTTTTCCTGTGACTCTTACTTGCAAGAGTAGCTTTTCCGTCACCTGGGCGCTCATGTGTGGCCAACCACAGCCTGAAGATTATTGGATGTTTTCGTTATGCTGAACATGCCTGATTAAATGAATTGTCAGCGTAATCCCATTGAATTCAATACAACTTGTGTTTAGCCTGCTCTACCTTGTAGACATCAATAGAGAGGTACCATATAAAAACAACTAAACAATAGCCACTGCTTTTGGAGGAGTTAGGTATCATCTCCATTTTACGTTCTGTTGCTACACAGCAAGCAGAGGGAACTCATTTTAACTAGCCAAATGCAGCACAGTGTTTTGCTGACATCAGGATCAATATGCAAAAAGAGTACATGGGAGAGTGCCATTAATGTTGAGCATCATTAGAAATGAAAGCAAATAGAAAAAAATACACATTTGCCAAATGGAACATAACATGTATTTTAAAACATCCAACAGGTTATTGTAAGCAAAAGAGAGAGAGAAAAAAAAAAAGCAATTATTAAAATGCAGTTGAGAGAGTTGTTTAAATGTCAGATGTTGCATTCTACAAAATGCAACAAATCAAGTACCTTAATGAGAGATGCAAGTGTTGTTACATTATTTTTGTTGTAGTTTGTTCCTGCTTTCAATTACAATGAAGGCGGTGCCCTTATTTTAGTATAACCAGTCTAAGACAGCAAACTCAGGCCAGTAATGGGGTCAGTGTTTCTTAGGTATATTTTTATTTGTATTTTAGTTTTCCATAGAGCAGTTTCTTTTAATCATCACCATAGCTCTTTAGCCACTGTAGTTAACACAAGCCTACATAATATATATATATAAATATAGTATAACTGTTTTTTGTATGTGCTAAGGATAGAGACTGGTGGGAAAGAGAGAAGGAGGGGTGTGGAATGGTAGAAGATATTTCCTTTAAAACTTCACACATATCACCAATCGCTGTGACTTAACTGACCTGTCTATACAACAGTCAGTCTCTAGCTACATCACATATACCATTGCAAAAGTAAAAGAATAAGTTAAGAGTAAAGGAAACAGCATCATTTTATTACAGGTATTTAATGCAGCCTATCAGTGAAAATCTTGGGCTTCACTTAAGAAAGACAGCAAAAGATGTGTTTATATAAATTTCATTCCATTAAAAAATGTGCATTTTAAGCAAAAGTAGGAAAATACAGGGTCATGTCCCCCCGCCCCCTTTGGTAAGTCCTATTTTTGAACTGTTCTCATTCAGAGAACAAGTTGCTACTTTTGACTTTGTTCCCAGAGTACTGCATACTTGGTGGTGTGTGAGGCATTGCCTCTTGGGGAAAAGGAGGAGGGAAACTGAATCCCAGCATTTAATTCTTAATGGTTGTTCTGCATGGTCAAGAGGACACAGGACAAGCAATGCTCTTTATTCGTTACTTACTGTTATAGCTATTGGCAGCCAGCCCTTTTAATTTAGTTATCAATACCCAATGTCTTCAATCTTTTACTTAAAAGGCAGTCCAAAATAAGTACTAGCCAATGAGCATCTGTTAAACAGAAATCCTGGAAGATAGATATGGTTTCAGGCAGTGCTAGTATGGACCTACCAGTGTGAGTTCTGACTAAGAGTTGTTTTGTATTCTCTTGACAAGTCTTGCTTTTTTATCAGGATAATTTCTTCTTTGTTCCTCCAACAAAATACCTGACAACTAATGTGGAAAAACTCATAGGTATCGCTAATAGATGAGCTTTTAGATTATCCCACCGCTCTCCCTGTTGATATAGGATACTCCTCTAAAGTACATTTGCTATTGCTAAATCAAGCTTGGATTTCAGTATTCCATAAAGTGGGGTTTCAAAAACTATTTCAGAGATTACTGTGTAACTAGAAAAGTGTCACTGACTGGGAAGATTCTCTTCATGTTTCTTGGCTTTATTTTCACACTGTGGCTGCTAATTACATCCCAGAGTACTGTATAATATAATTCCTTTCTCTTCTTGGGAGTGCTAATATTGCAGGCTGATACTATATTCTTCTTCTTCATCACTTATCCATGCTAGTTAGAGCACTGAGTTCTTTGAAATATTTAAGTAATTTAAGAAATAAAGACCTAAATATTTATTCCTAATTTTTTTTTTATTCTTTGATGAACTTCTTCCACTTTGCCAATACTTTTCTGGTAATGCAGTTTCTTTGTCTGAGCACAGTATGCCAAACAAAGTGGCTTCATAAGACAAGATGATAATCCTCTTTCTCTCTGATGACTTACCTGCTAGATTTTCAAATTTACTGCTCTGGAAGTTTGCTTGGTTAATAATGGATCCGAAGCTTTAACCAACATTTACATATGCATGCAAAAAAGAAAAAAGACATGCAGTGTTGTATTCATAATGCTGTTCTCAGCCTTGTCGCCTGCAAGGGGTGTAGAGAACAGTTCAGCTGACGTGCTGTAGGTGTCCACCCTGAAGTGAGTTGAATAGCTCACAAGATCTATTGATCAAATGGACTAAGGCTTCACTTCAGTTGTCCATGCATCTATGTCTAATGGTATTAGAGATGCCCCAGGTATACCTGCCTAGCCTCCTAACCTCTTCTTCAGAAGAATGTCCCTGAAGTCCTGTGTCATATCTGCCAGTCCCATGACGTTGTCTCAGATACTCTAAGGCATTTAAGTGGAATGGCATTAATATCTGTGTTAGGACCGAAGCTCCATTTTTTCCACCAGCTCGTCTGGGATTTTGGATATCTAATTCACACATAGATACGGAAATTTGGTTTCTCTCTCTGTGAGTCAAATCTCATTCACTTCAATGTCTAAAGTTGGGTGAGAGGAATCTCATCACCAGATGAGGTAATATTTTGCTGTCTGAACTAAAATATCCAGAAGGTGCAGAGCAGAACAAGGAATATTTTGAGGGTAAGGGTTTACTACTTGGCTTACTTTGTGTTGTCATTCTTTTCCTCGATCACAATTTACAGTTAAATATTCCATTGACACGTTATGTTTAATTACTAGGTTTTGTTCTTTTTGTTGCTTATTTTGCAAAAAAATATTATAAAGGTGAGGTCAAACATGATAGCTGGACCAGTGTAATAGAATTATCTATCAGAATCTGAAATATAATTGCTCACACATTTTCCCCTTTGCTCTTGTCAAAATCTTGTCTGCACATTGAATGGGTTTCTCCAACAGGCTAAAGCCATGCTTTTGGCAACAATTCCAGTAACACTACTGCAAATTCTTTTTCTCTGACTTCTGTCAGTTTATTCATTTATTCAGCAATTTCTTTTCTGATACCCTATTTATTTTTCCCATAGTGAGTTCAGTACTGTCAGCTCTGGAGCCTTAAAGAACGTAATAGCAGCTTCACTCAACATTCATTGTAATCAGGAAAGCGATATCAGCCACGCTAAAGAGAAGTGTAAGGATTTTCATTAAAATGCATGTGCTTTTTAAAATCTCTAAAACATATCTTCACATTCCTCCTGAACTTGTCTGCTTGCAAACTGAGGAAGAGAACACTACAGTTTACTCCTAGATCACATTCAAAAAGTTGTCTCCAAACTACAAAGATTAAAAAGAAAAAAAAGAAAGCAATGAATGTGTGATGCTGCAGCATCTGAAAGTTCTCACTTCAGGACATTTTCTAATCTCCAGGGTTCAGCTGAATTTTCAAGGTATCTTGTCTGCTATTTTTGCCTTTGATCTACCTGGAGAATCCAGGCCATTAACAGTGACTCCAGCATCTTTGGGAGTACTTTAGCCATGAATTAAAACTTATGCACTCCCACAGGGTAGCTGTTCTGTCCCAGCTGATTAACTGATCATCAAGACCTCAATTCAAGGAAACACTTGTTTAAAATCCTGTGTAAAATGTCATTTAAGCACATGCTTACAGATGTGTTCTTCAATTCACTTAAAATATGTATTTACATTTACCATTTTAAATAGACATCCCTCAGAATCAGGATGCATCTTTGTGGGGTGAAGAAAATACTGGTGATTGTAGGTACAGATGAAGATTAACAAAGCAGTGCTGCTGAAGTCCACGTACTTTACCACTTCAGCCTTCTTTTTCCTAGTATTTGCACTTCTTTTCCTACATTCCTGTTTTAAATGTCACCAGTATCAGATGTGGCCTCTAGCAGAACTTTGCTGACAGACTGTCATTACTCCCTCTTAGAAGGGGGGCCAGCTAACTAGGTCTGGGAGAGCCACCAGGCAATCTTTTGATGAGAAGGATTCTTTGTTTGTATGATGTGCTTCTCAAATAGTTTAGTTTTGTTCATTATTTATCTGAGTTGGGATAATGAGGGATGGCTTATTTAGCAGCCATAAAAAAGCAGCAACAATATTAAACTCTGAACAGCTCTACACTGACTTTTTTCCTTTTTAAAAGTTTTCAATTATTGTCTGTTACCCTTTTTAGGGGATGAAAATGTACAGTCAGACTAAAACTTCCTCACATGTTTATCTCTTTGTCATTCCTGCTTTTATATATATACACACAAACACACGCACACACACACATATATATATATATGAGAATGTTCTGCAGCAGAACAGAAAAAGAAAGAATGATAGCACAGCTAATGAGAAGTTGAGATAAACTATTTTTATAGATATGTGAAACTGAACATTTTCTTAGGAGAATTAAACTGTTTTAGACTTTTTAAAAAGTATCCGTTAAACAAAGAGAACGCTGGTTGCTATAAAATATAATAGGGTTGAGACTCATCAGCTTCAATCTCTGTCTCCTTGGTTGCTCTGATTGAGAGAACTTGGTGTACATAATGCTGCAACCACCGATGCCTTGGGAATCCCCGGACTACCACAGAGAGAGCTTGTAAATAACAGCTCCAGTGGCTGACGTTTACTGCAAGCAGAATTCAGTAGGCATTCTGCAGCTAGGCGTGCAGTTCAGTGTGGCTTGGCCGCCCTCTAGTTAGGGGTCGACTTCTTCCCGTTAAGGAAAGGAGGATCCATTCACCCGCAGTCCCAGAAACTCCGGTAAATACATCTTGATCAAACCATCGTAATTTCTCCTCCCCAAATGACTGCCTTCCCTTCTGCGCCAGACTCCGTTGGCACAGTGGCCTATTCAAAACTGTCTGCACTTCAAGCAGCTGCCAATAAACAGCTCCTTTATAAAATGCACTTGAAACTGTAGTGAATGTAAAGGTAAGCATTTGCGAGAGAAGTACTCTTTGAAGCCTGAGAAATACTTTAAATCAGATAGTCCTTTCTTTAGCAGATTATGATTCTTTGCAGAAAGTATCTGTATGGTTTGAAGCATTTAGTATCTAATATGCTTGCTCACTGTGTTAATTTTCCCCAAGTCAATTTTTAAAACTAGAATAATCTCCCTTTGGCTTTATACAGCCGGCATCAGAACTGTAGCCATTTTAAAATTAAGTTCCTTTATTGTCTGTAAGTATCTGAAGTATGTGATGTTTCACAAAAAAGCACTGGATTAAAATTAGTCTGATTTAAATACATATTTAAGAGCTCAACAAACTTGCAAGAAAAATAATGGCCTTGATAAACATCATAGTGTCTCACTCGCAAGTCTTTTTTGTTTAGTAGTGCAGAATGATGAAATGCAGAGGGTAAACAAATCAAACCTGTTGTAATATCCCAGTAGAGGGAAAAAGTTTATTTCAGGTCCACTAACAATTTTGGAAACTCTGAATTATTAGATTCATTGTGAATTAAAACAGGTAATGCCGATTAAAAAATTTGGAGAAATTCTGTTAAGCATGTTAAGATCTGTTAAGTTACATAAATACATCTATACCAATATAAGAAACGCATTTCTCTAAACATTCTTATTATGTAGCTAATTATGAAATGTAGACTTCTATTGTGTATATACAATTTCGTCTGAACTTCTGTTATAGTCAGTAATTAAATAGCATAGTGAAGGGTTTATTGCAAGTATGAGAAAGTGCCAAGCAAAACACAAATTATAATGAAATCTGAGATGTCAGTGACAATTAGCTCTGTTATGAATATTCATTTCATGTTCATTCTGGGTAGTGCCATTTTTCACTATCTTTAATGATTGAATAGCATTTCAAGAAATGGAGATATAAATAATAGTCATGTGATAATTAACATGGTCTTTTCTGAATGCTGTAGCACTTGTCAAGTGCCACGTGGGCTAGAGCAATGACTAGAAACTTAATTTTCAAACGTGACCAGTTCAATGTGTTTAGCAGGCCCATTTGACATTCTTGCAGGATTGCTAATTTACAGGAAGATAAAAATCTTCATACAAGTGTTTTTTTACTCATGCTGCAGTTTCATCACAGAGGCTGAGTGCAACACTGAAATTACATGAGTGTAAATCAGGACCCCAAATGAGAGGTGAAAAGCAGTGGAGTCGTACTGAAGCAATACCCCCAAAGAACAGTCAGTTCCAATTAATTTTGGCAAGTGTGACTCTCAGTCCTGCTTTCAGGACAGCACAGGCTTAAGTCCTATTGAGAGAAGACTGAGCATGTGCTTAAATACTTTTTTCAGTCAGGATGGAGGCATCCATGATAGTGAAGGGAGCAGCAACTCTCTGTGCAAGAGGCAGTCTTTGCCCGTACGGCCTTATTCTATTTTGAATACTTCTTAACATTAGTAGTGTTTCTTAACATTGATAGTGTTCTTCTAGTTTTCCCTAGAAAGGTTGTGATACGACCTCCCAATACTGTGCACTGGTGTGCACTCATATAGATGAAATGCTTTGAGTCTTTCATTCAGTACCAGTATGTGAAGCCACACAGTCCATAGAACAATAATGGGATCTTCCCTAAGTCTGACTATTCTGAAAAGAAAGCCATTCTTTCAAAAGAAGAATTGCATAGTTGAAAACCCAAATCCCTCAGAGAAAGAGCCTCACATAGACATTTTACTTTTAAATTATAGAACGATGCAAAAGAACATAACATTTGTTAAATTAATTCTGGAGGACCTCTTTTGTGTAAGTCTAATATGAAAGCAGGTAAGACAAATGTATTGTCGCTACTCCTTCTGCCTCTCACTGATACCTCTCTTTTATTCAGTATCATGCTTCATCTTGCATGTGAGACAATTGGAAAGAAAACAGCTTTGAAATTACTTTGATACAGCATGATTAGTAAAAAAGATGATAAAGCGTGTATGTTAGTTGATTATGTCCACAGTTTGTATTATTAAAAACTCAGACTTCTAATTTATAGTTCATTCTGGAATATGTGTTTTCATTGTTTGAAAAAGAGAGAAGAAAAAAGATTAAAGCAATGGGGAGGACAATCTTGCTTTGCAGTGTGGAAAAGTAAAGTAGCAGAGTATAACAAAAATGAAACAGCACCTGGATTTGAGGGAAGAATGTAGGTAGAGCCCCTCTGAGACTGTTCTGGGAGTTGCAGCTGGCTCTAGGGTAATTGCCCATGTGCATTCATATACCACAGCTCTTAGTGAAATGGGTGCTCCAGAGTACCTTACCTGTCATAAAAGGTCTGTATGCTGCTATGCTCTTAGGAGACTGTGGGGGGATAATACTGCATATGAAAACTGCTGCCAGTGTCTACCCTGGCGAAATCGTGTGCAGCAGAGCTGTTTAATTTCCTAACTAGAGCTTCTGACCAAAAGCTACTCATAACGAATGAGATCACTCAGAATGTGATCAGGTTCCTTCAGCAGTGAACCAACAAGATTGAGTCTCTTCTAAACTTGTGTGTGTTGTTTTTTTTTGTTTGTTTGTTTGTTTTAAGTAGTGAGGACATTATACAAAATGTCAGCTGTGGAAAATAGCCTTGGATTGCATGATCATAAGGTAATTGGGTTTTAATTAAATGGAAGGGTAAATAGAGGCCTATAATGAAGAGTATCAGTTTCAAATAGGCAAGCTAAGGCAGGCAAAAATAATTAATTATTCATCTAGATGACAGAGCTCAGATTCACATTTCACTTGAATGTGAAAGAGGCCTGGAATATGTTTTTCTTGAATGTGCAAAAATGTTCTTGAACATGTATGCCAAGCAAAGAGGTAAAAGACATTGCAGAAAAGCTCATAATTGGATGAATGACCAATATAAATGAGACAATTAAGAGTAAACAGAGAACCTGCAAAGGATCTACAAGGACTGATAAGAAAACTTTTTACCTTGTAGAATAAAATGAGAATTTCCAGAAGTTAAACTGAAGTGAAACTCAAATGGAGCATTAGACTTGACAAAGCACTTATTGAGCATGTAAATACAAAGGGGGGGGGGAAGGAGTTGCTAAGGAAATTAAAAATAGTAATTAATTTGTTTTTGTTTTCAGTAAGAGTAGTGTTGAACAGATAATGGTAGTATGACTCTAAGTTTCAGTATCTTAAATAGAAAGCTCAATGTGTTCAAACTGTTCTGTTCAAGAAGTGAAGTTAAACTAGATGGTGGACAGTACATTTTTATTAGAAACACTGGTGGGTAATCAGTCCAGCAATGTACTGGGAGACAGTATGCAATGAACTTGAGAATGCCTAACCCCTGCCTTCACTTATAACCTCATAGTCACAGTGCAGCACCGTGCCCATCCTCGGTTATTTGGTTTAAACTATTTAGCTAATCTGATTTATATTTGTCTATATCTAACTGTAATAATAACTCTTATTTCCCAATTTACTACTTGTCTTCTCCCAAGGCTAAAACAAATATTATTTTAATCTAGCTTATCTGGCCCAAAGCGTTAGCAACAACACTTGTGTTTTATTTGGTTTCTCCTTTAACCCGAAGTTAGTAGCCTTATTATAAGAGTTTCCTGCAACTTCTCAGGAGTATACCCCTCTGTTCATATGCTTGTTTTGTTATTAACTCCATCTCTTCTGCTAACTTACAGTAGCCCAGGCTTCAAGCCTGCCAAGAAATATGAATTGCTGTGCTAAGTTAAATGTTACGCACCCTTGGAAGCTTCAGGAGAACCACATCCTGGAGTGAAAAGGAAGCACTAATGCCATTGCACAAGACATGAATGAATCTTCATCTGAATGCTATGGTTAGTCGTGCTCACCCATTAAAGGTCATTTCAAATTGGAACATGTAAAGAGAAGTGTCACTGCAATAATCAAAGGAAAGCCTTTCTGTGAAAGGGGAAAAAACGGGCTTTTTGGATCAGTCCAGAGAACTGAAGCCTGAGAGGGTTATATATTGGCAAGAAAGTAAACACCAGAGAGAAAGAACTGTTTTAAGGACAACACCAGTACAAGAACAATTGGGTGATGTTAGTAGCCGTGGACAAATGACCCTGAAATTAAAATGTTTCTGACTGTGCATGGAAGTAGGTTTTGGAATAGTGTCCTAATAGGAGAAGTGTGATAAGGCATTCTAACTGATTTTAATGTATAGGGTGATCGGTGTATGAAAGGGATACAATTGTTTGATATAGAGAAGGCTCTGATGTCCTGTCCTTATAGTCCTGTATTGCTGTGCTTTTTTTAAAGGGTACTGTCTGTACTCTTTGAATATTGGCCTTTCTCATAGCTTACACTGTGTAAAAACTAACGATTTTTTATTCACTGACCCAACTGTGTAAAAACTAATCAAGACAGACATTCAACTGAAACTGAATATATAATCTTCTTGCTATTGTATCCTTTTTCTTTTGTTCTGTTTTGTCTTTTTTTATTTTTGTTTTTTGTTTTTGAAGTGAAGGATGAGGCTAGTCACCAAATTCAAACTTCATTTGCTAATACTTTTGGTCTCTTTTGAATTGCATTTTTGAGTGAACTTCCAGTTCATCAAAAAATATCACTTAACTTCACTGCTGACCCAATCAGAAGTCCTTATTTCCTTTTTTGGCACTTGGTGCTTCTGAAAATATTAAATATACCAATTGTGCACATTCAGAACCCTGAGATTGTCTCTTGTGTCTGCCTCTTGCCTGGATGCTCAAGGAAACAGGAAAAGCTCCTGGTACCCTTTTGTCTGCAAGCCCATGCAAAGCCAAATACGATCTAGCTGAGACTTATCATCTGCCCTTCAAGTACCAGGGGGCAATATGAGGTAAGAATAACAGATGTAGCCATGTGTATAGTATCAAGTGGGAAATAACTCAGAGAAATGTTTTGCATTTAACTTTAAAACATTAAGAAAATCACTTGAATGATTGTCAAGTGGAAGGTCATTCACTCCTTGGAGACAGTAGGAAAAATGTCCTATTCAGTGTCTGGAGATCAGATGAGATACAGATGGTACAAAAAGCAGACTCTGTGACCCAGAGCACAAAGTCTATATGGAAAATGACTCCCAGACCTAAATACTTACTGTTCAGTCTAACGGGTCCATGTCACTTGCAAGATGGCATGTGCTTATACATTAGAATTCAGGAGAGCTGTATATGAAAAACGAGTACAGAGAATGGATGCCAGATATCTTTCTTCCTGTGCATATCTAATAAATCCACTTTTAGAAAAGTTGAAAATGACTCTTACAAGCCAGAAAGTATCTTGACATTATGTGGATACATATGGGTAGGAAAGGGCTTGGAGAGTTTCCCAAGCTTGTGAGGACCTTTTCAGGACTGAGCAAAATTACAGTTCTTGCATTTAGAGAAGTTTAAATCTTTCTCCTTCCCAACAGACCATGAGTTGGGAATGAGGTTTGGTGACAGTCCAGCTGACAGTGCAGCGACTGGAATGCCTTGCATCCTACCCGCTCTCAGAAGATCATAATGAAAAGCAATTGGTAAAACCATTAGGGCTGATATAGGGAGACAGCACTTCAGTTAGGGTGTGTTTGGACATGGCCACTGCTGAAGTCACTGTCTGACAATAGCCATCAAAGTGTGCACCTGTGGAGGAACCGGTCAGGTGTGCTCTCTGTGGGAGCACCAAGACAGGTGCCTTGCAAGAAATGTTACCATATGAAATGTTGCAGAGCCAAAACTCAGGACGTTGCCATGAAACAGTCTAAGAACAAGATCACCAAAGCTGTGTGGTCAAAATCTCAGTGGCATTTACACAGGCCTATACCCTTAACAGCTGACACTAACAACCTAGCAAGCCAAAATTCCACATGACTAGGTACAACCACAGCATTGCCTGGTATTTGATACCACTACTCCTAGCCAAAGCATAACCCAAGCTTTCAAAAAAGACTACGCTGTTTTGCTAGCACTCTGTTTACATTATCTCCTGCCTTTTATTTGTGTTTATGAGGCTACTGTTCTTTTTAGCTTTCCAGTTTTGCTAATAGCACCTCACAGTTTTTGTTACAGAAAGCTGGTGCTATTAAAATTTGCATTATTTTACATACCCACTTCCAGTTTATTCCTTCTGCAATTTTTTTTTTCACATTGTGTCTTTACACCTTCTGTGTGTAACTGTGAAGATTTTGTATGTATTAACATAGGTCTTGTACAAGACCTTTTTCAGAGAAAAGAAATAGTCCATTCAGAATGGCTGATATAACCTTAAGAGAAGCTCTGATTGCAAAGCTCCAAAAAATCACAGCCTGATGCAAAGAAAATTCACCAGAGAAATTCTTTTTCAATTAACACTTTTTTCTATGTTAATAGTTTGCCAAGACTTTTTGCAAGTTATGGACCAAATCTAGTAACAAATGGAGCATGTGTTAGACAACTTGCATTTTCCTTTTGGAAAAACAGTCTGGTCAACTCAGAAAGAGCAACATAGAATGAAGGGTATGAGCAAGCCAAGAAAACAGTTAGGAGGTTCATTATGCAAAATAAAGATGGTTAAGATACCTTGTACCAGTAATGATGAAGCTTTGATAAAAGGCATGTTGCACAAAGATTCTTTTCTTACATTACTATATGAGATTAAGAAAAAGACGTAAAGAAGATCCCCTAGAAAGTACACTGTTCTGTTTAATTGTAGGAGGAAATGAGAGATTTGATGCTGAATAATCAAAGTCATACTTTGGTATATATATATAGATAGATTATGCAAATAAAATACTGTTTTAAATTTTGTTTTAAACAGGGTATGTCACATGTAAGGGGGAGAAGAAACTGTTCAGCAGAGTGTGTATGTCAAGCATTTGTGCAATAGACATTTTGACATCTCTTCCTTTATGCTTACCTAATGTGCACTGGAATAATGGTAAGAGAAAATAAAATTTCAAAAACTAAGCCTGTTATGACAAAAACAAGAATGAGATCTGTAACCAGGGACAAGCACAGCTGGAGGAAATCTCAGGCTTTAAAAGACTCTGTGGCAGCTGTCCCTTCTCAGTATAACAGCACTTTACCCAAAGGGCCAATGCAAATGGCAATGCCTCCATTTTCTAACCCAGTACCCAGAGCATTGAAAATGAAAGGTCCTTCCTTTTCCTCTGCATCCATGATCAAGTGGGAGAGAGAGAGCTGGAAGTGTTGAGACATCTTTCCTACCCATTTCCTCCAATGAGAGTTGTACGAACAACACAGATGTCTAGATTATTTAGAAAGAGAGCTCTTGCAATACCACTAAGACACTGCAGTACCCCTTTTTTACTGTGGCTATAAGAGATCCTGTGGTCTTTGCAGATGTCTTTTGGTGCAAGTACAGATGTTACAGGCCCAAATATAATCAGCCACACCTCCCCATATCATGGACTAGCAGGCCTGGGTAATCAGGTGCTGCATCTTCTAGCAGCTCATGTTCCACTTCAAGTGCATCGTGGCATCAGTGAAGGACGTGCGTTTGCAGAATTCCCTGCAGGATCTTAGCCGCTGGCTGTTGCAGGCAGCCACCCTGTTCTCACGGGCAAGGGGAAGCTGTGCCAGCACAATGCTGGGCCAGGAGCAGGTCATTTGCAGTGACCTCGTGAACTTCTGCGCTGACCTAATCCTCTGCCATGGCTGCAGTGAAGTGGCTCAGAGAAAAAAGGACAGGGTGTACTTATGAGCTGTGCATCCAAATCTGGGTCCTCCTTCTGTGACGAGCATCTGCCTTGGAATTCTGCTTCCCCAGATGGCAAGTTAAAGTGAAGAGGAAGCACAAAAAGAAGAAGGCCCAGCGGCATAGCTGGGAGAGGGTCACTTCATCCCTCAATAATATTCCAGGTTGTGGTGGTTGGTCAGCACAACTCAGTCCTTGTGCTCCCTCGCAGATGCGCCACCACTTCTCAAAGGCAGCTTTGCTTGTCAGGCGCTCATTGTCCCAGATGCAATTCCTCTCAGTGGTGTAAGCTACCAAGAGAAAAGCACACAGGCTGGAGTTCCTGCTTAGGGCTGACCATATGGCTCAGTTTGAGGCATCTGTTTTTATAGTGAAAGGCCACTTAGGTCTGGGTGGATTAGGATAACAGCATTGGTGAATATCCATTTCACTCTCTCAAAATCTGTTTGTGCTTCAGGCATCCATGAAAATCAAGTCCCCAGCTGGGAGAGTGCCACTATGGCAGCTGCAATACCAGAAATCCACTTCATGAACCATCAATAGAGGTTTGTGAATCCTGAGAATGATTGCACCCCTCCACACATTCTGGAAGGGTGCTGCCAGCTTGTGATGGCTTCACCTCCTTGGGGTTTATATGCAAGTCATTGGTGCCCACCATTACCCCATGAACTCCACCCTTTTCTGGTGGAAACAACATTTCTTGAGTCAGTGTTGCTATGAGCAATTTAAAACATCCTAGATATGGTCTATGTGCACCTCTCAAGTAGTGGAGAAAACCAAGATTCCATCCAGGTATGCCATGACATGGTTATCAAGCAAGTCCCTCATGACATCATTTACAGAATACTGGAAGGTACCTAAAGCATTGTAGAGACTGAGTGGCATCAGAAGATAGTTGTGGTGGCTGTATTTGGTGTGGAAAGCAGTTTCCTACTGCTTTCAGTTCAGCAGTTACCCAGCTGAACTGAGAGCGAATTTTAGACCCTCATAGATCCAGCTTGGTGAACTGGTGAGCCCACTGCAGATGGTCAAAAAGCTACAAGATGAGAGGCAGGGGGTGCCATTTCTTCACTGTGATGTCTTTCAGCCACCTGTAATCCACAGAGGAGCAGAGACCCCCCCCATACTTCTTTGCAACAAAAAGTGGGGGGGTCCTAGCAGGGAAGATGGAGGGTTGGATGAACATATATACAAATACACTTGCAAAGTGATGAGTCTAATCCAAGATCAGTCCAGAAACTACAGTCTGCAAGTCAGAATCAGCAGAAGCCAGGGCTGGACACAGGCCATGCAACAGTGTGGATCAGGTAAGGCCCAGGCCTCATCTGAAATGGGCTTCCCGGCCATGGGCTGAGGGTGCATGTTTGGGGGGCCCAGATGAGGCTGGTCAGGGCACTTACAACCCCTGGGTGCTCTCAGAACCAAGGCAGTATGTGAGCATCTTTCATAATATCAGAGTGGAGAAGATCTTTTTGTGTTAGTTATGGGATGTCTGGAAGGCAGTACTTCTGCGCTTTCTAACATGATTGTACTCTGCACTGTGTGTGCGCACATAGCTTAACAAAATGTTTCTCTCAAATTAGTAGGATGCTGGTATTGAAAATGCTTGACACTAGGGTAAAAGCACTACTCTGGTAACATTTAAAATGCTAAATCTAGATATACATGTTAAGTCCTGTATATGTCCTTTTAAAATTGCCATAAGAAGCCTGAGGGCCACTGTTGGCATGCTGTATGTAGTAGATATATATAACCCATTAGAATCAGTATGTCACCTCTGCTGAAAATGCTGTCAGAGTGTAATGCAGGGAAAAAGTAGGGAAGTGATGCAGGAAATGAATGATACCAGAGGCCTGCAAATAAAGCAATAGTATACCTTAGTGGTCAGTATGCCTAGATTTACCTTACAGAAAATCCTTATTTATGATGTACGGTAGAGACTGCAAGTAGCCACGTGTACAAATATCATGTTGAAAAGTATCATTGAGGTGGAACACCATTGTAATTGCTATTACCCACAGTACTCTTTACAGCCTATCATGACATGTTGCACGTGCCTTTCAGTCTTCTTGCCAGCTTGTTCTGTTTGAGGGGTGATTTGGAAAGGGAACATTTTCTGAAAAGGACAAGGACAAATTGTTCCATTGATGGGCCAGAAGAGAAAAAGGAAATGCAGAAATATGATGACAAATATGACGTTTGGCTGTGCTTCAGTCATTTCAATACAACAGTATGTAGCCTGCTCTAACTGACGGCTTCTGAAAGAATGGAGGCTTCAGCATTGTCCCATCATTTAAAAACAAGACATCTGACAGGGAACAAAAGAACCTCAGTATTTTGCAGTTTTGGTGGATCAACAAGATTAGATTACTTAAACTGGCACTGTCAACACAAATGCCCTTCAGTTATTTTCTTTGGTGTCTTTATGTATTGCATTAGTGTAAGGTATGTACCATTCCAGAAGAGGTTATCCTATCTTGCACCATAGCATGGTTTCTAAAATTATACAGCCTGAAGCAGCTGTTGAATTGAAAACAGTGTCTTTGTCAAAGAACAATGCTTTGTCATATGAGGAAGACATAGTTGATCTGAATTCAGAAAAAAACACCTACATGGTAATTCAACTCTGTAAGTCAATTTCTGCAGCATAGCCTCTATTATGAAGCTTCTTTGGTAGACAGTTTGCATATTTTGAAAAAGGCATCAGTAAAATATTTCAATAAGTAGCCAAAGATTACTACCCTCAGCTGATGTGACTGATTGCTATCTGTCCATATACTACAGCCCAAATGGTAACAGGTGTGAATAGTGATCTGATTTAAAAGCATTGTTCTAGTACCTTATGTTTGATACTGCCAAGTTCTTCTTGCCAGGAAAATCAAAGGAAGCATGCACATGGTCATTCATATTGCTGGTTAACAAAAATGTTAATTTCTGTTCGTCAGTAGTAATAAGCTTCACTGAAGGCTGTATGATGTATTCTTGATTATACTGCTTTGTGATGACAAAAGTTCTTTTCAATAGGAATTCCTCTTTTGGACTGAGAGGTAATGTTATAACTCTTTGAAATGAGGGAAGAATTGCAAATTTTCATGCTAGATTGACCATGTTCCCTTGCTTTTTGCTGCCTGTATTCAGCTGGTGTGTTTATTTCTGGTCATGTAAACAGGTCGAATTCTCTAGGGTGGAGTATTTTGTTCATGAAGAGGCAAACTATAGCACCCATCAGAAAACTTGGAAATTAGGCTTCCTGAGAGCAAAGAAAACATGGAGTAACTTTTTTTTTGGCTCAGACTTCAGTGAGAGAACTGAGAAATCAAGAGGAAACCATAATGCACTCATTAATCATAATTCAAGGGAACTTCAGAGGCATCTTTGGGAGTGTTTTCTCTATTGATCCACACAGTGGAAAGAGGTGATTCACTACTCCTTTCATCCCAGGTTCTGTGGAGCAGTATAGGTTGAGCCATTTCAACAAAAGCTGACAGGCTTGACCTCTGATAATACCATAAATTAAAAGTTCTTTAGCAAGGAGCTGGGTATGCTTAGTATGTCTCTGAAGAAAGATTGTCCAGCTTGAGTTATAAACATTTTATCCTGTTTTATCCACTATAAATCAAAATGTTCTTGGTGTTGGTAAAGAAAGTGAAGCATTCTTAGCTTGTTAAATGAAAAGAACTGAAGACCATTACTTCTCTTCATCATTAAACTGCATTTGAAGCATGTTTCATGAATGTTGGATGACTCTTCTGAATCTTATTTAAAGTTACGAATTACCTTTTTGAACCTTGATATCAGCTGTTTTTTTTTCTATTAATATTTGCATTGTAGTAGCATCTAAAATTCCTAGCTAAGGATCAGCAACCACTATGCTATTGTACACATATGTCCCCAAAACTTTCCAGTCTAAATGTGTGAAATGAGGGAAGAGCTATATCAGATAAATAGAAAGTGGAAAGGAGATAAGTAAAAGTTAACAAGACCACTATAACACTTAGCATCTGGTATGTAACATTTTCAAAGTTAATTTTAGTTAATGAATGATAGTATTGTGAAATATATAAGTCTGCAAATAGCTCGTTGGTTCCTGGAAAGATTGGAAACACATTCCTCATGAAAATGGCTTTGCTTGAAATTGTTTGTGATCATTGTTTTAAATCTGTCAACCTTCTGCTGAAGCTTATGGTTCTTAGAAAGGCCAATTCCAGGATAGGAAGCTTACGGTTCTGGTGAAATGGTCTACTTTGAGTCCTGTATGTACAAAGTCTCTGTAGAAAGCAGTGATTATTTTGCTCATGCAAACACTGCAGAATAAGCAACTTCTAAGTGCTATGTTTTTCTAGTATATTACATGTCCCATTCATTTTCCTTGTATTTATTTTTCTCAGGACGTACTTTCAGATTACACCCAATCCAGTATAGCTATACATTACTTCTGAAAAAGGAGTTTTTTCTAGATCTGGCTGTAAGTTCATGTCCTTCTCTTACACAATACTTTGCATAAATCAGTTTAGCTCACTGATCTGACAGAAAAGGTTTTTTTTCCCTTTTTTTTAATGTGTTCATTTTCCATCAGATCAGAAGGCCAGTCCACTTCATCCTTTGATTGCACCATACTTGAATTTGATACAAATGAAGGAGCATCTGCATATATTGCACACCAGGTTCAAAAGAAGAAAGGTTAAAGGTTAAGAACCATGCAGATGTGACATTTGTCACTTTAAAAGTAATAGCATTAGAGCAAACTAAAGCCATCACCTATCATTGGATTATAAAAAGAATGAGTATTATCTGATCAGTCACTGGTTTCAGTTTTTTAAACCTGTATTTCTACCATAAACTGCTCAAGTTTGATAGGTTGTTTAATGCTGGAGATAGGGGAGATGCTTTCTTCTTCATGGCAGGAGTTTAACCTAGATCTCTACTGTTGTTACTGTTCATTCACACTGTGGAGGCTGGTATGAAAATGTCCTTGATTTTGTTCCAATTTATTGGAGAATGCTAACAAAATCATAGAACAGCACTGCCGTGATTTGCACAAATTGGTAGATACAGGGCAGATTTAGTAGAGGAGCTAATGAGCAAGCAGGGACTGCACTTTTCCATTTGTTTCAGGTCTTTGAAAAAAAAGAGACAAGATAGTGAAAAGGAACTTGTACTAACAATATTCATCAGTATCTATTCATGAGTTAGTAGCAATCCTGTTTTAAATTACATTTGTGCACATAAAATAATTAATATATCTATATATATCTATTATCTATCTATATCTATCTATATTTATATATATATAATTAATCTTTCCAAAAGGGAATTAGACTATACAGTGTTATAAATCAAGCAGCTTTGAAATGAATAAAATGCATTTTTAATGATTTAAAATATTATATTATGGACAGCATCAATGAGAAACAAAGGACAAGTGGACTATCTCAAATTTTATTCCCTGAAACCTTATCTCAGAGTCGTATTACATGCTACATCTAGTATAGCTTTCCATTTTTATGGATCCTCTTACACTATCATCTATTTTGATTTAAACAAAGATTGGGAATGCATCAATTGTTGCTGAAGATATAGTCGTACCTTTATTTTGAATTTCCTAGTAATTTTGTTGTATATTTTTCTAAGTAATGAAGAGCTTTTCTTGATTTGTTTTGGAACACACAACACTAAGGAAAATTAACAGTGTAATAAGCTTAGAAAAAAATAAGAATGATGACAACATTTAGAAATATATTAAAGGAGGAAAATGTTGGGAGAAGAGCTATTAAAGTATACTTTTCTTGAGGAAGTATAATATCAGCTTGCATGATTAATTTACAGCATCACAAGAACCCACTGAAACCCATCTTAAACTTCTTTATGTGATCAATTCCATTTTATTGCTGTGAGATTTATGCAATAAAGCAAATAAATGGTTGATTTATCTCACTGTTCCATTTGTGTGACAAAGCATAAGACAGAAGGGATGAAGAGAGATGAAATCAACTGATATGCAGAAAATAATCGATTGTATTCTAATGTTTAGATTTGTGAGGGCAGCTATTTTAGGTACTTCTATCATTTTTAATGTTTTATGAACATATCAGGCACTCCACTCAAAGGATTCAATTAAAGGGTTTTTTTTTTCATTCAAACCTGAATATCTTATGTGTCTATATAGTCCCACTATATTAGAAAGTTTACAAATTATGCCTTTTGCATGGAAACTGAAGTTCTCTGTTTAGGTCAAGAATACATAGTGCAATTGAAATAGGCTATAAACTTCCTGAATGTTGCCCCTGCAAAGTGCCTGAACCAGGTCCTAGCGATACCGTTGCTAGGAATGAGAGGGCCGTCCGCTTTCTCTGCATACAATACACACAGCAGTTTTCTGAGACTGCCAGAAAAAATAGGAAGGAGCAGAGATGATGTTTGTCTAAGACAGAAACTGAAGTTAAATCCAAACAATACAAAAGGTTGGAAGAGACTCTATAAAGAGAACATTTAGAAAACAGGATTTATAAAACAGAAGTCTTTTGTCAAAGGCTTCTGTAAAGGCAGGGAGAAGATGGGGTCCAAAGGAAACTTTGTAATAGACTTTTCCTGAATTTTCAATCATCAGCTTTAGTAATATAAGGTACCATAGCCATTGTTTGTGGCTGCTAAAGACTTTTGCTGATACAGGTGTTTGTATAGATCACTGTCATGATTTTTAGTGATGTCAAAATTTCATATACTCCTCTATCAGTAGAAGGCATTGGGGGCCTGAATCCTGCAACGAAGAGCATGTCAGGAGATGCTGGTACAGAGCTTTCCCCCCACACATGCAGCCAAAGTCAGGATCAACAGACCTTCAGAAACTGGCAGTAAACATAGCATGCAACGCCCTGCTGATACACCAATCAGCCCAGGGTGCTGTCTTGGCACCTCGTTTGCTTCTACCTGCAACTTAAAGTGCAGTTGCTATTTTTTTATTAGCTGTAAGTCAGTTGGGTCGTGGCTACGCCAATGATCAGCAGGGCTCTTTTCCCTGTTGGTCGTGTTTTGTGAACAGCAGGGCCCTGCAGTGAGGCCAAGGTCTGAGGGCAGGCCAGGTCAGAAGCCGAGTGGAGGATTAGTTTGAGCAGGGCAAAGTACTTTTGTTAACCAGTGGGGGGATGAGCTCTCCTTTCCCTGAGTTTATTCATAGAAGTGAATATTAAAGCTTCCTAATATTCTCATTATGCAAATCTCCTTTTTTAGTACATAGTCCAAGATCCCACATGCTAACAGAACCAAGCTTTAACTTGATTTGTGTAGCGGGATTTCACCTCCCAACAAAAAATAGATTAAACCTGTTATAAAGCACAGGACTACCTGCCATTCCACATGCTCATTTATTCCACTTACATTTCAGTCAGCAGGTGATAATCATTAGGAGTGTGTTCAAGGAAGACAGAAAGGGATTCCTTGAAACACAGTCTACATGCTGCTTACAGGGGTTTTGGTTTCTGCTGAACATTCCCCTATCCTCAAAAGAGCCTGTGAAACACCTGCATTACTTGTAAGTGAAAGTCTCAGAGGAGAAAATAAACAATCTCCTAATGAGTAGCATGTACCTTTACCACTACGCAGCTAGGTCATATATATAGCAGAAACATTTTTTTAATATCATAATTCATAGAACTGTTTTTTGCCTCTGCTATCAGCATAACCACAGCTCTCACTAACAATCTAAGCCTGCAACTGGAATGTTTTTACTTTCCTTTTTTTGAAAAAAGGCACATGAGCAAAATGAAACCTCACCAGACTCAGGATTTTACCTTTTTATACACCATGAACGTTAAAAGCAGTCTTGCCATGGATGAAGTACTGTTTAAAGCCACAGAGGAATTTTTAGTACATCTGCTGCCCTTGGTAGCTACTCACCCACACCAGAAATGCCTTAAATTTCACCTTCCTATTTTGCAAGAGGGAAATAAATGAATAGATGTGACTCTGAAGCTAGGAAGAAGGAGGTTGGGGGCAGGAGAATAGTTTTTAGTTTGTTTGTTTTTTACATTTTTAAGATACAATTTTTTTTTCAACTGTCTTAGAAGTCAGTCAGTCGTATAGCTTTTATACATTTAATTTTTCATAAGGAATTGTATATTTCCCATTGGCTTCCCTGGAATTAAAACAAAGATGTGAGTTGGTATGTACTGAAGCACTGGCTGGAGTGAGGAAGCTCTTCACAATCAGAGGCTGTCTCTCAATCACCTCTCATCCTGTTGAATGTGATTTTTCTATTCATTGCAGGGACATTAGACTGACAGGCTGTATGGAGTCCCAAATTAGTTTTTGAGATAAATTGGGCTTTGACTGTGTCCCACTCTGAGATATCCTGTGGTGGCAGGGAAAGCTGCACTAAGTTGGAAGGTGCTATAAGAAGCGCTGTGCCACGTGCAGGTTCCTGGAGCGCTGGCATTCCCGTGTCCCTGTGATGCACCACAAATAGGCAGTAGTTTTCTTCAGCCAGTTGTATAGGACAGAACTATCCTCATCTGCTTTTGTGCAATATACCCTGTTGTTGGTTGATGGTGGAGGAGATGGAGCTGCGCCTCCACTCTTCTCATCCACTTTTGTGTTTGTTACAGGTAAATTGTGATGAAACTCCTCCATTTATCTCTCTCTGTATTTGGAGCTGAGCAGTGAGACAGCCTGTGGGTGTTGTAGAAAAGTAGCAGACATCCTGTGCTATCCTGAGCAATTTAAAAACTGCATTGCAAAAAAGGTATTTTAGATGCTGCATGCAGTCCAAGAAGAAATAAATGTTGGGGTAATTTTTAAATTTTGTTTAAAAGTCAAAACAAGATTGCCATAAAAAGTTGCTAGCACCTCTTTTTACAGTCCCTTTCTCTTGTGTTTTGAATTATTTATTTTTCATTACTACAAAGAATATGGAACAAATACGACAAAAAATTATTATTATTATATCTAACAAATATTAAGATCATACCAGCAGTAAAAACAGTCAGAGTGTATATTAGTGGATCATAGATGCAATCCGCAGAATATGTATTATAAACTCGCTTGCTTTTCACCTTCTGCTGTTCAATACAAGTAGCTATGAAGCAAACATCAAATATGACCCCTCTGTCACTTGGACTATTTTTGGAATTAATTACTGTATTAGTTTCATTTCATTTATTGTATCAATTATTTATTTAAATTACATACAATGAATACATCAGTCAAGTAAGCTGGATTTCCTAAGAAAAATCAGAATGCCTCAGCATTACATAATATTTTTCAGAGGAAACTCAAGTTATCTGTTTGGAATATACTCTATATTTGCAGAATATGCTCTTTTATTGTATGATTTAAATAACTGGAAATAATTAAAATATTTTAAAGGATGTTCTTCTTGTCTGTTACTAAATCAGAGTTCTATAGTGAGGCAATATTTGAAGCTGCAACCCTAATTCATTTACTTCAGGGTTCATCAGGGTAGAAAACTTTACTTCCAGTAGCCTTTAACTCAGCTATTACAACTTACTGGAGGCTATGACTTAGACTTAATCCTCAGAAACAAAATAAAATTTAAAAGATACTTGAAACCCAAGTAAGTTATGTGAGATGTTTTAACCTTTAGTGAATATAGATACTGGTTTTTCCCCAGAGGACAATCTCAGCTTTATTCTCTGGCACTCACAGTTTTTCAGATAATAGGAATTTCAGGAGACGGCTATCAGTATTGGCACCTGCAATGAACTTTAACTGCTTTTAAGGAGTTCCAGCTTTTAAAAGCTGAGGTGTGATTTAACTTTATTATTTTAAATTTAGAAAATGCTCTGTGATCACTAAAATACTGTTTAAAGAAGGATCCTTATTACATAAGCAGGCAGATTCCACGTGTTCTATTGATACTGTTTATTCCTTGATTGTGTGGCAGAAATGCGATGTAGTAATTTCAGAGTACCAAACAATTTGCAAGAAAATTGCAATAATCCCTAGATCCTTTCAACAGAATGGTTATATAGCCAGTTGTTTTTCATTTTATACTTGCATAGTTATTTATCTTTGCCTCAGTTTGTGCTTTGTCATTATCACTATTGTACAGTGTCCATGTGGATCAAAGAAATTTCAGTCTATACCTCCAAATTTGTCAAGGCAATTCTGAATTTCAGTCCCGTTTTCCAGTATATTTTCTGTCCCTCACAGCATTGTTGTCATCATATTAAAAAACATAGTCTTAGTTCTAAGCACTCAATAGTACGATTTCCAGTGCAGCCTCTTCTTAAATCTCTCTTGATATTTGTCAGTGCATTCATAATTAATGTCTGAGTATGGATGGCTAACCATTTTGCTACCATTGCCTGGTTTCATCTACAGTACAACATATTTTCCTATTTAGCTCATTAGAATGTCATGCCCTTTTTGGTGACCATTGATAAAAAAGGCGTATTTATTTCTCTTTTTGCTTCTATTTCTATTGCCACCCTGTGATCAATGACTCAGGTTATACAAATACATCAAATTCCAGAATTCTAGCTCTACAAGAGCTAGTCATTAATATATAAATCCTCATATTTTCATGTATTAATTATATGATATGTTCCTGAATGTTTCTGTCACCTTTTTCCTCCCATCTCAGTCTTCCAGAACATCTTGCAAAGCTTTTTGAGAACATCTGGTTAAGCTTTTTGAGAGCCAGTCTGACCTTAGCCATTCCAGTCAGCCCTAAATGCCTACAGCGTAGCTTTACTATGAAATACATCTGCCAAATGGCTTTGCAGATTTCCACTGTTCTTGCTCTTCAGCAATTCCAAATCAAGTTAACTTCATTACAGAAAGAAAATTAGGTCTCTTTCTGAATACATTCTTGGTGATAAACATCTTTTGTAGAGAAATCCTTCAAAGACAGCATGGAGAGCGGGACTGGTGATCGGTGAGGAAGAAGACACATGCGGTAGAATATCTGCTCCCCCATCACATGCAAAACCTGTCAGCATTCTTTGTTCTTAAAGTAGATATCCATCATGAATCTTGTGAATCCACAGTTATCTTTCCTTTCAGATCATATTTAGGTACCTGAAGGTACCTCAGTGATATTTACTAAGTAGATATTCTGTTACGCTACAGCATTCAAAATGTGTAAGATCACTTTCAAAAATGATTTTGGCTCATTGGAGCCTAGAACCCATTCAACTTTATTCCCTCTGACCTCCCTTTCATAATACCTGAGGAATACCACCCTTGGCCCATACAGAGGTGAGTGCTTTCTAACAGTAAGACTTCTAAAAGTCTTTTAATAGATTTGGTGGAGTGATTAAAACACAAATATTAATGGAAACAGTGTGTCTTGGAAAGAGCACACAGGGTTACAGGCTTCCTTGAACATAGCTAGCCTTGGCTCTTTTAGTGCAATATGTTTGTGTACATACCCTTACTTTTTGTTGACAAGGCCTAAATTCAAGATTGTGTTCAACAAAAACCCTGTCTATCATCTTTGGTCCTTGTTTTATAAACAGCTTTTTTTTCCCTGTAAAGTTGCTTACATGCATAGCACGTGCTCAGAAATGTGGCTACCTTAGCAAAGGTGAGCAATTCAGTGCCTGTCTCACAGCAAAGTGTGTTTGAGACCCACAAAATGTGTATTCCCTCATTTAGGTCTGACCGGGGGTCTGACTGCGGGCTGATCCAGTAAGTATTGATACTCTGGGGTTCCACACAAGACATTGAATCCAAAGGTCCTTTCCTCAAAAAAAGAAAGCCAGACAAGGATGCGCCGCCCACCTTTTTTGTAACAATTTTGCAGAGGACTGAAAGTCAAAACCTGAATCTAGTCCCTCAGGTGGTTTTATGGAGCCTAAATGTTTTGCAGGTTAACTGCCCAGGGCCTCATATTTCTGGGAACTTAGGGTCTTGTGCTGTCCAACCATCTACAAAGTCAACTTATCAGAACTCAGGTATTGTTCTCTACCTGTCTGTACGCAGACTTTTGCCACATGGAAAATGTAAGGCAGTTAAAGATTGATGCAACAGGTGGCCTGCTGCAATTTATTCCTGTGTCAGGTAGTTTTCCCATCTGCCACCCTGCTCAGCTGCTAGGAGCTGCAGTTCCTAGTGAGGAAAAGTAGTCAGTCATCCATGATGCCTGGAGTCTGTTCAGGTCTACCAGCATTCAGTACACTAAGGCATCTAAACATGGCGTGCTGTGTTTGAACCCGTAGACTTAGTAGCTAGAACTAATTCAAATTAATTACTGATGATGTAAGAAATGTGTGTTCGATTCTCATTTCAGCACAGGAGATTCAAATCTACCTTGTTCCTAGTCTAGAAGTAAATTAAGGGGGAGCAAACATAAACCTTTCTTGTTTTGAATGTAGCGCTGCGTAGCCAAGAACATAACAGGGAGGAGAGAGAACATGACGAGAAAACATGATGAGAGAACCTAGCACAAAGGATGTGCTTTGTGGGGGTTAGATTTGGATTCAGGTCCTTTTTTCTAACAACGTTTATGCATTCTCTGCAACAAATCTTAAAAAAAAAAACCTACTTGAGTATTTCTTTATATATCATCTAATTAATTAAAAATAGACTTGATCTGTAACAGGTTGACATTACACTGAGACATCCCCCAAAGTACTAAGCAGAACCCATAGAACCACACAGTACAGCTAAGTGCTTCTTTGTACCTCGTAGTAAAAGTTAATATCTCTAAGTTATGCTAACAGCCATATTGCTTCCAGATACTGCACCTAAATCTCTCTTTAGTCCCCTTATCTCTCTCCGTGATTTATACTGTTACGAAAGTGCACGCCTTATTCCCTCTTCAGGATCTCAGTGAACATCTTTCTTTTCAGTTTATAGGTGATGGTTATTGACTATGTTTAAGGTGAGGTTTGGCTCTTAGCACATGTTTTGGCTGTTCAACAGATCATTTGCCCAAATTTCAATAGGAATTGAATTGTGAGAGCTACAGTTCATACAGTTGTTTGTTCATATAGTCAATCAGTCATAAATCAAAAGCTATTTAATATAGGTATATTTACCTATATTTAATATATTTAATCATTTAATCAACAATTTAATCAACAAATAAATAATTACATTTATTTGGCAAAAGTTCCAAAGAACATCTGTTTATCTCAATTATTTGTAATTTTGTAAATGTTAAGGGCTTAGCCAGGAATTCAGTTCATCATCTTCCTTATTTTGAGATTGAAACACTTCTTTCCCCAGACTTAAGAACTTGCCAGCCAAAAGTTTCCTGCCACACTTTTCATTTTAGGACCCTATATGTTATATTTTTCATGAGCAAAATATACCTTACAGAGATGTCTGGGAAATAAGCCAGTTATAATGGTTTCAGGAGAACCTGCAGGACGATAGAATAGCAAAAAAGTGTACTTGTATTTAAATACATGAATGTCTCAAATTAGCACAGCAAATGGCAATTGGCAGCCTTTGATGAATCTTGGCACTAGTTTCCACTCAAACTGTGTATGAGCCTTTAAAACAAATTTTATTATCTCTTTGTTGACATTAATACAGGTCCGAATCTGTAGCTGCTGAATTATGTTTAGTTACGATCCATATTTTTTTTTCCACATTTTAATGTTGTTTGTGCTGTTTTTGGCCTATCAGACAACTGTATATCTCATAAGTGAGCAAAGCATTGCCATCGCTAGGAATGATAGGTTCATTTTCAAGTCACCCTGTTTGTGAATTTTGATGGCAAAGTGCTCAGCTGCACTTTGTATATGCTTGGCCGTGGGTGCCTGGTCATCTTTGACAAAGATGACCTCTGGCAAATATTGAAATTTTTTTTTTGCCTCTGGAGTCGGCTCAGAGAGTTTCAGCTGTCAGAGTTCTGGCCTATCACAGTGCCATATTTTGGAAAAAAAAAAAAAAAAGATTCTCAGGAACAGAGTTTATTGGTGGAATGTTCAGATATATAGAGTAGGAAAAGAACATTAGTTTAATAAAATTTTAACATAAGTACAAATTAAAATGGAAAATCATTACGAAAATGTGTTCTATTACCCATTGATAGGCTGGTCTGCATTTTTAAGTGTATAAACAGCAAGCACCGCAGGTTAGTTAAGTATAGTTTATCAAAGTTTAAAGACTAGACAGTAGATATATTTCAATAAAATGGATCCCCCCACCCCCGTCTTTTGGTCAGATTGTGTCCAGCTCTGAAAGTTTAAGAGGGAAGGAAGAAGATTCAGGAAAAATTCAGAATTCCTCTTACCCAAATGTTGAATCTACAATCAGAGTAATAATTATTAGTATTTGTTAAAACTTGGAATTTTCATTTTTTTGGCATTTGGAATCCAAAGGAGCCTTTTCATTGTTTCACCATATTATTTTTCATTTTCACTACTCTTATGACATTGTTTAATGGCATATTAGTAGTAGTATTATAGCATTTTGTTCCTACTAATGTGTTATAATAAGATATATCATCAATGGTCAAATCCATTTTTAGGTATATATTTTGTTTTGTGATTATCTTTTTTTTAAATTAAAAGGGCCTAGTGCTACTTAACACTGATTAAAACATGTAGATCAAAGTGACCACTGTCTGTACAGGAATGAAAAGAAGCTAAGCATCGAATGTACTAATTAGAAAAGCGGCTGTTTTCCTGTTAATATCTTAACTTGAAATAAATTTGTCAAGGAAGATGAAAACATCATCTGGTCTTTAGAAGTAACATACCATACAGGTTTTTTTACTAAAAAAAAAAAAAGTCAAGGAATATATATTTTTAATTATAAAAACAATAATTTGTGACATCCAGATTCATTCCTCTATTTAACGCGCTTACCAGTTACATGAGTTGAGAAGCTAGTTGCTGTTAATCTTCTCCATCATCAATGGAGAGACATAGACCCCTCCAAAAGGTAAGGTTTCATTGCATTTATATGATAAAAGCAATAGGGTTTGGGGGGGGGGGTGTTTCCTAAAAGACTGTCAGGCTAAACATTTTTTAAACATTGGATAAGATTTATGGATTCTAATTTAAGGGGCAGCTAAGACAAGTGTGCATAGTTGCAGTATGCTTTAAAACAGTCTGTATTAGCAACTCAAAATGTGTGTTTTTCCAAAAAAGTGTCCACGGCTAACAAACTACTAAATTAGGCATTTAGATGCCTGCAGGTCAATGAGATAATTAGAATCCAGGTTTTTATTTTTCAGATAGAATTATCAAATAGTTTTACCCAGCACAAACAGATAACACTGTGACACAGAAAATAAGACATCTCAGTCAGTTCTATCTAACAAGCAATGCTAATTATTTAAGCAATAAATGTTAGAATTATTAGTATATATTTCTCATAGTGTATCTTGTTACACAGTACTCCTTCTGGGATCCAAAATGAAAATGTAATTGATTCATTTTGAAATGAAAGTTTAACTTTTTGAAATAGAATTATTTTCCTAAGCAAAATTATTCAAGATTATTTCTAAATGTTCTTGTACCAGGAAGTGTTGAGTCTAGCAGTGATAAAAGCCATTATGAACAGAGTTGATCATTGTGGGGAGAGGAGAGTTTCAGCTGAGTCTTGCCAGCAGATATACTTGCTGGGACAATTTTATGCCAGTACCTTGCACAGTGTGTTTTAATAGCATGGTTCTGTCTGTCGTGTCATTTCCAAAGAGGTCCCTGTGAATCTTACAGAATCCCATAGTTCACACCCACATGGTCTCCTACACACAACAGATTTTCTCCCCTACTTTAAAAAAAATCCTCCTTTTTTCCATTTCTGTTTAATTAAGGAAAAGGGGTAGTGTCAGACAACTACAAACTATTCTTTGTTAATTGACCCTGATACATTGACATCTCCAAGAAACTCATGTCTTAAGCCAGGGTTTATTCTGAGGAGAATATACAGGTCTCCACCTGACATTAAGAACTCAAACCAAATGATGTCATTTGTACATTAATCCTGTCCTATACAACATCTAATCCTTGGCCTCTAAGGAAAGATTGGTCATGACTTCTTCCAGCTGATATTTATGAAATGTTGCCCAACGTGTCTAGCAGAGTCAGTAATACATTTTCCTCTTTTTTCTGTTTTGTCTCTTGTTTCTATAGCATCTGAATTTTGTGTGATTTCTCATAAAACATTCTCAAGTTTCACCCACACAAGCCATCTGGACTATAGTTAATATTTTAGGACCTATCCCCTTAACTTTGATGTACTTTCTTGTAACTGCTAAAACACGGTGATATCTCTTCCTTCTGTCTTGAGAACCTCCCCCTCACAAACCCAAACATATCAAAGGAACCAAGGACTTGATATTGCCAGCAGCTGAAGTCTTTCAAATCTCTTGCATTTTTTTCAAATTTGAGAAAAATCTATGATGAGAAAAAGAAATCTATGAGGTCTCAGCAGCAAAAGTCTTAGCATAATGAAAAGAATAAAGTTTGAGACTATAGAATATTATAGTAAAAATAAGTTTCGTATTAGTGGTTCTTGGAACTGATTTGTTGTGTTTCGTTACGAACTCAGAAACAGCACTGTGATAAACGGCAGAGAGCATATACCTCACTAGATTTCACTAATGACATTATCATTACCATATCTTGTTTCCTGTCTTCACCTGATGCTTGTTTGCTTCTCAGGTTCATTGCATTTCATCTGAGTAGCTGTTTTATGACCCAGTGAGGTCCACTCTACACCTACGACTGGAACAAGCGAGGAACAGAAAGCAGTACATTTTAATCTGATTTAACCTAGAAGTATCTTTTAAATAGCTCTGTCATTTTTGCAATATTCTCAAGGCTTGATGTTATTATTTGTCATTCTTAAAATGTGAAAAAGAGCTTGAAAAATAACAAAGGTTCGATAAATGTTTCTAGGAAACAAATTGGCAGCTCTCCTAATACTTGTAATGAAATGTGCTTTGTGGAATAAGATGCTTATCTGGGATCCCATCCTCCTGACCTCCTGGGATTCTGTGATCACAGCAATGACATTTCTCTCTTAAAGATGGACCCACACAAATGTTTCATGGTCTGTTTGGTAGCCTTAGCTAACAGAACTGTGATTGCTTGCTGCTTAGGCACAAGGACAGATCGCAAGATTGTAATCTCATCCCTCTTTCCTGTCCTCTGTGTGATTCACCTCTGAGGAAATGCTCAGTCAGAAGACAAGGGCCTGGACAGTAGTGTATGTGGAGTTACAATAAGGATTAGCAGATAATTTATGGCCAGTTGGGACCCACAGAGACATAAGGAGGAGCTGCTTGGACCTCTTTTCCACTTGAGAAAGAAGAGTAAGGGCAGAATTCAGTTGCCTGAACTCATGTGTACCGGGTATCTGAGGTGCTCCAAGAATCTAAGACATCTTCAGGGGCACCTACACAGGGACTTTTGTAGCAGCATCTGGAGATCAGGGGTTCTGGTGCATGGCACATAGGCACCATGCATCTGTGTTCAGGCTGAATTGAACTCTAGATTCTGTTGACTCTAATTGAGATCACAAATAATCACCACATATAGACACCTAAATTTAGGTCTCAAAATCTCTGAATCCAATCCAAGGAGACTGAAATAATGGGGAGTTGAAGGACTCTATTGGAAGAGACACTGGATTAGGAATCCCTAAAATCTGATTGAGAGAGATTGCTACAGGGTAGGACATTAATCCCACCTCTACAGGCAGCACACAAAACTAGATACAGTGATAAGATTCCCCAAGACTGATATCTTTGCTTGTTGCTCTGTGAAAATAGAATTCTCCTCCACTCCTCAGCTCCAAGAGTTGTATTGTGCTCATTGTCTTTTGTGTGTGTAAAATTCATTGTATATTATAGCAAATTCCTTGACATTTGCCACAGTTTATTTTTCCTCTTTTGTTGTTTGTTTTCAGTCTGCTGCAGAAATCTGATCACCACAGCACTGCTTGCCAAAATATCCTAGAAAAGGGGTGGGGAGGGTAATGGTGGTCTTGCCAGAGAATTTAGATCCAATATGCTGCACAGTGTACAGAGCTCTCTGCCTCTAATAGACAGTGATGTATTGGTTGGTTTTTCAACTGCTGTATTGTATACATCCCTAGTTTGTGTTAGGTTTAAATGTATCTGCACTTTTAATCAGACTGTTATAACCATAATGTGTCTAGGTGTCTGCTTTGCCACTATGAGATTAAAAATGTTTCAGCTGAATAATTTTGGATCCTCATCCTTAAATGCCCTGTCTCATCCTTCTTCCCTGCATTTTCATAGTTATGCCGAACTCAAAACCAGAGAATAAGCGTAGACGTAAAAAGGTGGACATTTTAGTTGAGATTATAAAAAAGTATTACAAAACATATAAGAAGCACTTCCTGAAAGAAAATACAAGAGGACTAAATAGTCCCCAAAGGTGTATGGATGTATTGTCATTAAACAGAGGATGAACATACATTTCTGTATGCAAAATTCTCTGCTCCTTTCTCTTCTCCCCTTGTCTTGTTGAGAAGTAGCCCCAAAAAATATTCTAGAACAAAATACTTTATCATTCACCACATTTTCCACGGTCCTTTCAGAACATGTATTGCAGAATGAAGGGTCTCTGCACAAGCTAGTTTTTAATCTGAAGCAAGATAGGAACAGGAACTTTTTAAGGAAGCATGGAAAGATTTCACTTTCCTGAAGAACCTCACTGTTTCAGTGGTAGGCCATGTCAGGGAGAGATTTTTCACACTTTACAAAGGGTCTTTGGAGCTAGGAACTAAGTCTCATAAACCTGTCAACAAGGATGCTATAATCTGTTAGGCTGGAAAGTTTTGTGTTTGCACTGAAAGTGAGGAGAATCAATGTTTAAAAAGTTGAACTCTTTTGTGCTGATACATCCTGGTACGCTTCTACATGTATTAGAGGATTGTCTAAAGACGGGTCTGTTTTAGAAAATTTTACTTTTACAAAATGTATCCAGCTTCACAGTGGGCATGAGGACCAAGATCAGTGGTAGACTGTCTTCTATTTATATGTCCACATATGTTTGAGCTTTGTTGAAGACAGCCTTTACTATTCTGTCTTTGCTATGGATGACTGTATGTTATTTCTTCAGAAGAATGCAATGTATGTTCTTGTCTTTGTTTTCAAACAGGGCTATGAAAGAATATAAATCTTCCTGCATTCTTCTTTACCTAACACATATATACATTCCTCCTCCTCTCACTCCTCTCAGTCACCCACTTCCTACTTTCTCCTCGAGCCACAGACAAAAGCAAAGTAGAGCAATTTTAAATACTGGGCTTTTTTCCCCATATCTAGCATATTTGTAAAGATTGCTGGTTGAAAGTCATCAACTGCACCAGACTGCTTTTTTGAATGATGTGACACATGACTGCTTTCTTAACTAATAAATTGCCAGGTGGACTACATAAAGCAGACATAACCAGTAAACACTGACTATTCCATTCCTTCACTAGCAGTTGAGCTTTCTATTTAAAGCTCACGCTTTATGATTCAGAATTCTCTCTTTTAATGTATGAAATATCCTAAATATTCCATCTAAAAGCACACTACCTTTCTGATATATTATTCATTGAACTTTAACTATTTTCACATTCAGTCTTAGGAAATCACTGTTCCAATTTTTATTGCAAGTGTGAGGCCAACCTTGTTCCAGACCAGCTGCCTGTCAATCAGATGTCACTCACAGATGCCCCTGAACAATTCTCTTCTCTAATTAGAGATGAAAAAGTAACAGTTTAGATTTGTCTGCAGACTTTAGCTGCTGGCAGATGTGGATTGCTAGTTTTCTCATTCATTATGTAGCTTAGTAAACTTTAAAATAGACAAGATAGATTGTTTTTAAACTTTGCAGATAAAACTCCCATCACCCTCTCCATGAGATGCCCCTCTACGGTGGCAATACGAGCCTCTTTTTATGGAAGATCATTATTTTTATTAAATTCTTATTAACATCAAGCAAAATTAAGGCATATTATTCACAAGAAGGTTTAAAATGATTAAGGTTATCTCTATGTTAAGATTTATTTATCAATAAGCAGTGCACCCTTAATATATAGGTATATAGGTATGATATGCAAAGGTCAGTATAGATAAAGTTACTGCATTTTTATAAAAATAGACTCTTCAGTGCAGTGATGTTTTAGTCTGAATCTGTCTCCTACCTCAGAAAAAAATCTCGGGAACGGTAATTCCAGATTATTTTTCTACCACCCTGTGGAAAGCCCCTGGTTATTCTTACATGCTTTCAATTGTGTTAATATTGCAGTTGCTCCTATTTGAAGAGTAAAAGGAAAGCAGAGCATTAATCAGTTTTCAAGCTTATAATACTCTGTCAGTTACAAATCTTTCTTACTTTTACCTCCCACTAAGCCTCCTATAGGTGTACGCCTCTGACTGTTTTAAAAGAGCAAAAAGAATCAGATAGATACAATTTGGTGACTTGATCAAGGCCTTTAGCAAGGGTTATTTTAAGTGTGTTTGTTTCTTTACCCAGAGCACTGGAGAGATGAAAATTCCCTGTTTTGTGTCGTTGCTCCTTACAAGATGTGTGATCCTGCTCGTCATTCTCTCTTTCCCTCCATGTTGCTTCAAGGAATTAGCTTTAGACTTTCACGGGGACAGAATGAGCCCTACCTGTCCATTTTGTCATCCAAAGTACTTCTAAATGCTATTCCAATAGGAAGTCTCCCACCATCACCAATGCGCTCAAGGTCTTTGAATATTCTAAGCACAGGTATTTCAGACGGGGTATATCTTTTGCCGCCTGCCTTGCCTTTCCTTAGCATATGTTTAGAACCTTCAAAGCAAGCTAGCATTGTTATGGATGCCTGAGCTTGGGCTTTAAAACATGAGTCTCCTATGCGCCCCAGAGTTGAATGTATTTCAGCTGGTTTGTCAGTTAGGCTATATTACTATAGCAGGTTCTACCATCTTTATTCATGGTAAGGATTAACCAATTATAAGGACAGTGCCACTGCCTTCACTAGTATCACAGATGAAGCAATGGGTAATTCAGTAGAAGGAGTGTATGATCTGACCCAGCATATTCCAACTTCTCATAAATTCAAAAAGGTAATACAAGACAAATATGATTTTTGCGGAAAAGGAAATTAATAATCAAGGTGATATTCCTGGTAGATGGTAAGGGGAAGCTGAGAATATAGAGCTAGGAGTGATATTTAAGGAAAAACAACACTTTTTATTTTAGTTCGAGAGAGATTATTGATCTTAAAATGATTGTTGTTGGAAAAATAAATCCCTATTTGCGAAGAGTTTTAATAAATGCTTTCTACTTTCTGTAGCAAAGTGTTAAAGAAACGGCATGCTCTCTTAGAAGGTCACTATTACCTGAATTCTTCTATCTGTAACTCGTGAATGCTACTTTGTCAGATTGCAGTATGTATAGAAAGCATGCCATCCACTACCTAGTATGCTAGACTGCTTTTTATTCATCTACGACCACAGTCATTAGGTTTGACCAGTCTTACTATTCCTAGTTCCATAGGCATTATAATCCATTGAACTCGTGAAGATATCCTGCCCCATGGCTATCTCAGTGACACAGAATAAGTATAGCATTTCTACAGGAAATAACTTTCATGCTTCTTTTTCTTATACCTAATAGTCACAGTCACTTTAAAGTTAGATTAACTTGCCTTTTTTTGAACACTGAACAATTCAATTTGCGTATATGAAAAGCAAGGAGAAAGGAAGGGGAGGGGAAGAAAACAGAATAAATTGTCACGAGGGACAATGGGAGTTCACATAAATGCAACAGGTCTTTGCTACTGCTAGGATCATCGCCAGAAATTTACATTTTTATTCCCATGAAGCATGAGGTATCTTGCAAGACTGTGTAAGGTTTTCCTTGGGCATTTTAATGCTTTTATATCTTCCTTTCTACATTATACATGGTTAGTTATTCAGGGACCTAGAACAGACAGCTGCAGAAGCAGAGGGGAAAGACATGCTGTTTATTTGACTTCCAGTCAGTTATTAAAAGCTTTGGAACTGTTTCCATTATGAATAGATTTTCTGAGACAGAGATTGGCCAAACCTATATCCAGCCTTGTGAATTATTTTTGTATGGTATGTTAGTTTTTTTCATATAATAGTACAAGTTAAAAACAACAAAAGTCATTTACACTGATGGGTGCTAGACAGAATCCCAAGATACACAAAGGCATTTTTAAAACTGTAGTTTAAAGTGTAAAATACTCCGTTTAGACAAGTAGTTCAGCTGTTAGGCAACACTAAAACTTCTAAAATGACCAATTACATTGGAGGCATCGAGAGAATTTCCAGAAATCGGTACTGGAAACATGATAGATAATTCAGAGTTGTCATCCCAGTGTGCAAAGGTAGCTTCACCAGGCAGTCATGTAATAGCACTTGGCTACTGTAGCACAAAATAACAACTTTGGTTCACTCTGATGTTCATTTTTATTCTAAAAATACAGAGTGGAAACCAGATGAAACTGCTAAAGCTTTACCAGGCTTGACATGGAATTGTTGCTCCTTATGTGGATTCCATTTAAAATAAAAGGCCAGTCCAGACATTCTTGAAACTCAGTCCTGGCTCTGAAAATATTTGCCAGCCACGATAAGTCTGGCTCAATTTTCTGTTTTGTGATCAAAAACTCAAACATTCTATCACTATATTAGATCCTAGATACCACAGTGAAAGATGAGGTTTTTTTGATGGGAAGCCTGTGTAAGTCAGAGGAGTACCACATATTCCCGTCTCCACAAGGTGACTTGCAAAGCTTATTTCTCTGTCTTTGACCACGGGAATGAAACAGTGAACTACTTTATTTTGTGTCTTTAGGGCAGAGTTGTAGATAGACTGCCCTTACTCCACTCCTTACAAAGTAAGAGACATTAAGTGTACATTGTTGCTATTGCTCTAATAGGTCAAACATTCTTAGGATATGTTAAAGCCATCCAAGAACTATAATGAGGTATATACGATCATATGAAATGTATTGTTTCTGATGCTTTAGATTATCTTTTAATAGTCAGGAAAATGACTCCTACATTACTCATTTTTTGCTCTTGAACAGCATTCCATGGAGCGTACTGGAGCTGATTATCGTTTGGGCTTCCATGACATTAACAGTCAGATATTGTACAGCAGTATTTTAAGCTCCAGTACTAGATGTCCATTCAGTAACTTTAAGTCCAACGAGTTCAAGAGTTCTCCAAACTGTGATCATCTTACTGCCAAAATACTGAGGTGGATTGCTGAACCATTCATTTTAAGATAACTTTTAATTTTGCCTCCATTTTAAAGTAATTTTTTTGTAAATGTGGATGACACATACAAGGGAATAGTCTAGACTCCAACAGAAAGTTTCCACTAGTTGTTATGGAAAAATTCCTATTAACTGTAGTGGTCTTGGATCAGGCCAAGGGTTTGTACAGAACATTAAATTATAGTGATCTCCTCTGGCTTCAGAACTTCCTTTAAAAATCAGTTAAGTCATTTTGTTCTGTCATGTACAGTAGTACACACACAACTGTATTAATGAATAACTGTAGTTGTACCATACAAAGACTGAAATGCTGCAGCACGTGACTTTCCTATTCTGTTAAGAAATACTGAAGTAAAACTGGGGCAAGTGGAAGGGTAGATGCTTATACTGAAAAGCTTACAAGAAGTAGTAACAAAAGAGAGGAACAGTATTAGAATGTTTTTTTTTTTCTGTTTTGTCTGACATATCAAGTGTCTTGCTATTTTATTGGTTTTGTAATATTATACCAACAATGAGACAGGAGCTGCCTGGTATTTTAAAGCCCAGTGAGGTTCATATTTGGGGATGCTATTGTGATAGTGAAAAGCTTTTAACAAACCCACTCAGCCACTCAGCTTTTGCCATTTTGTGGCAGAGATGAGTGTTTTGGTGGAGCAGTGCCCGTAAGCTACTGCACACCTCTTCAACACCTGTGGTGACTGGAAATGCTGAAGTGGCTTTCCCACAAGGGGAGAAGGTGCTTTTGAAATCTCAGGTATGGGAAAGGAAGACTATTGTCAGAAGAAGGCAAAATACAGAGGGGAAATTTTTCCATTTTGCCTTGTTACCATCTGAGGTAGGAAAAACATCTTTCTACTGAGATAACAGATAGTCTTTGAGAGTTTACTGGGAAACGAATTATGTAATCAGTTGACTTACTGATATACCAAGCATTTGATGTGAGTGTTTCCAATATACCATACAGCAAAGATGATCTCAGCAGCAACTCAGGAAAAATATACTATGGAGAGAAAGCAACAGAAATGGGAGGTTATGCCCACTGCAGCACAGTGGCTGATGTGAGAACAGCTGACTATTTCAGAAGAACTCAGAATCTACTGTCTGAACAGCTGGGGAGAAATTCTGACTTCCCTCAAGTCAATGATAAAGAGACTTCAGGACAACCAGGATCTTGTGCAGTGATACCTAAAATTGACAGCAATCCTATGCAGAGATGGACAGAAAAGATAAGCTGGCACTAGGTGATTGGTACCCAGGCTCTCCTTAATATGATGCTGCTGCAAATTTCCTGAGTAAAGGAATAAAACTATACCAAGGCACCTTTCCCAAGTTTTCAAGCACTTTTGTGTACACAGTTATTTAATTTGCAATTTTCATTCAAATCTCTGTCAACCTAATTAATATTCTAGAAATTATTCCCAAGCAGTCTTCAAGAGCACCATTTTTCTTCAAACTTGCCTCTCAAGGATATGGTACTTTTTATGGTTTGAACTATTAGAGTAAGCAAATCATTTCTATGGTCAGTTTTGAGATCCCTCTTTTAGCTTGCTTGATCTGTCTATTTTTCTGGGGAACGGTTATTTCTGTGATGAGGAATGAAAGGGGAAGAACAGGAAATGAGAAGGTAGGTGCGCATTCTCTTCCTCTTCTCTGGACTCTTCATGCTCTCTCCCATCCTCTCTATCCTTTTTATCTGCTGTTCCTATTATCTGTCTTACTTCTCTTTTTCTTGCTTTCATTAATAAATGATGTTTAAACTTCCCTTGCTAACCTATATCTTTCGTCTTCTCTTTCATTCCATTTTCTCCTGTCATTGTCCAAAGTTGTAAATTCACCTCCTGCTCTCTAATCTGTTTCTCTGCCTGTCATCACTTTATTTCAAGCCTGCTCTCTATACTGCCTCAGCATTTTTAAAATGTGTAATTCTCTCCTCTCTTCTTCTCTCCTACTTTTAAAGTGTTGATACCATATTCATGCAGCAGGGATGTGCAAAGTGGTGTCAGGGATAGGAAGCCAGGAAGAAAGCTTTTAAATCCATGAAATGACAGAGCAGCAGGTATCTGCAAATGAATGTGGTTGTACCTGAATTCTCTCTCCATCCTGGGACCAATATGCTATAGAAATGCACTATGAAAACGATGAATACACAGTCCATCAGCAGTTTATGCTGTTGCTTTTAGCTTTGGGCCATTCCAGCCTAATTCAGGAAAGATTGAGCTAAGTCAGCCTACTTCTTCACACAATAGTAGTTTACCTTCAGACCTAATAAATCATAAAACTTTTGCTTTGTGTTTCACTGCCTAAAAAGTATTACTACCTTAAAAATTTTGTCCTTTTCTAATGGGAGGAAAAATAGGGGGCATAGTGCAAATCCCAGGAAAGAGTGTAAAGGGGAAACACATAAAAACATTTATCTTGCTGAATGTATATTTAAAAAGGGGGATATACCACAATAATCATCCAGGTTTTTTGCCTTCAGCCTGTCTGAGGCCATGTGGTTTGGAGATCTGATCACTAGTCCGAAAAGGAAAGGCTGTTTGCAAGATTTCTGGGGTGTTTTTTCCTGGAAAAGGTGAGAGGACAACAGCAGAAATCTGTGACATACACTTTATGCCTTATAAGGAAAATATTCATCTATCTATCTGTCTACCTATCTATCTATCTTTCTACATACATTTATACAGAGAGAGATACATGTGTTTCAAGCTGTCACTAAATTGATTTGGAGGCAGGTATTTCTTTCATTTACCTCTCTGAGGGATAGGTTAAAAAAAAAAATTTAATTCAAGGCTTGAATGAAGTGAATTGGAATTTCTAATTTGTTTTTCTCTTTCACATTCACTGTTCAGTATTTTCTGGAGTTATTCATGGTATTTCCATCAGTAATGACAATTCTGACTATTTGGAGATAGGATAATGCCAAAGCAGAAAACAGCATTTGAACATTCAAACAGCATTTTGTAATAATTATGCTTGCTTAATACACCTCAAAACATTTTTTGTTGCACAGTATCTGTCTAATTTAGAAACCATTTCTAAACTGATATTTTGGGTGAGCATGACTAGTTGGCCCCTTGTTGTGTAAATTAGTCATTACTTTCTCATTGTGTTTATGCTGTCTTCCAGTATTCTTGTTTTCTTCATAGTGTGAACTTTTGTTCTGTTGTTTCTCTTTCAAACCACTGCCTTTTTCTTTTCCTTTCTATTTTAATGGCTTTTATTCCATTTTACTTTCAACAGGTTCACTGAGCAGTCATATTTCCAGTTTCACTCTTTTGTTTTTTTTCTGGTGCGTAATTAAAACTAATTTCTTATTATATTGATTATTAGTATACATTATTTTCATTAATTTGCACTTGTAGTTGCATCACTAGAGGGCAGTGTTGATCAAATTAGTCTATAGAGCAACAAGTGCATGCTAGTTCTCATTAGAAACTAAAAGGCAGAAAAGCCTTCAGTATAAACATTCTGCCATTTTTATTAAATGTTCATGTCCTTCATGTCCATTTTTCATCATATCTTATATTTAAAAAAATAGTAGCCATCTTATTCTTCATGATCAAGTGCATGTTAGGTAATGCTATATGTAACTAATGCAGGTAAAAGAACATTCTGTGATATTATTTTTATAAAAAAGAATGTGCATGGAGCTTAGCAGAGAGTAGAAGGCATTTAAGCTACTGTAAACTATCATTTATATTCATAACTCTAATTATAAATCATGATTAAATTTTTGCTATTTTTTGTATAATAAATACAAGATATAGGTTTGTTTGTATGTTGTTTCTCAGGGAAAATGTTTGCTGTGAAAAGCAAATATCTTCTAATTCATGAACTGATTCCTTGAAAAAAATCTCAGTACAGTACATTTTAAAATAATGGAGAATAAAGATAACCAGGGTTGTAAATTAAGACATTGACTCATTTGTTCTTATTGATTTACAGGTCTCCTGACAAATGCAGCAACACAGAATCCTCGTAGGAGTGGTTTAGGCTCTGTGTGAGCTACTTAACTTAGTCAAGTTTCACTGCTGTGGATCATCATCCGTTATATGTCATCAACCCAACTGTCTGTTTCTCTGTATCTCATCAAAGACAGCATAATTCCTCTACGTTATGAGCTAAAGTTTGTTCTACCATACTAAGGATCACTGAACTAAGGAATATAGATAAAAGATATGCTTGGGCATTAGCAATACAAAAAAGTTCATGGTTGACGTTTCATCTGCGTTATACACCACTGCTGGACTTGATGTTACCTACTTGTTTTAATCTGAAGAGTCTGCTACAACGAAGAGTATCATCCCAATCAGCCTTAGAGAAGACTGTTTTGCCTATGGGAGGACACTGAGGTGCAAAAGAGAAACTCTTCTTGTGCCCTAAACTGTCTGAATTGCTTTTATTTTCTTATACTTTCAGTATATACAATAGACCAAAGAGAAAAATCTATTTTAAAGTGAACACAATCTTACTGTTAACAGTGATGTCATTAAATTGTAGGTGGTCTCCACAAAGAGACATGATTCCAGCTTTCACAAAGCTGAGATGTTGCTGTTCAGCAGAACTCTTTCTGGAAAGCTGCAGTAAAAACTAACCCAGAGACCTGCTCTTGAAATGCCGCATTCTAGAGAACATAACGGAGCATCGCGGGAAAACGACCAATGTTTGAAAAATGTAGACAAAAAGGACACAAACTGTCTACACAGCACCTTTATTCCTCTGTACTTAGATTGACTTTCTCATACTAAAATCATTTTCAGTTTTAACCAGTTAAACATGCCTCTTCTACAGTTCCATTTTTGATAGTTAAAGTTGGATAATACAGTATTTGCAAAGAGCATGTTTGGTCATCTGTGGCCTATGTCTCATCTGATACACCATTTAGCACCAGAAAGCAAATTAAAGAGAAAACAAAAGTAACACTTGTTTGAAAGAGATCATTAAATGTATTTTGAAAAGCCTAAAGTTATATATTTAACAGTTTTTATATGTTGTATATTTGTAGAAAATCCTATTTAACAATTAACGTGATAACTCTGACAGTCATGACAAGTGGTTCAGAGTTAAGTTGTGTTTTATTACTTCAGTTGTCTCTGAAGTGACTGGTGTCGTTTGCTTTCTTCCATTGGGACATTCTGGATGTAAAGCATGACCAGAGAGGACTGTGTAGAAAAAGCAAAGAATAATGTTGTTTATATTACATAAATGCATTCAAACATTGCACTGTTGGAAGGCATTTTTTATTTTTATTTTATTTTTATTTTTTGTCTTTATGTACTGATAAAAATAGAGTGTAAAATATTTTAATCATTGCTCTTCATAGCAAGTTTTTTTTTTTCCCCTCTTTCTCTCTCTGTCTCTCTCTGTCTCTCTGTCTCTCTCTTTCTCTCCCCCTACTTTTACGTAATACAGTATTAGGGCCAGTTTGCAGCCTGTTCCTTGACCCCATTTTCAGTGTTTTGCCTCACTGTTAGAAAGCCCACTCTTTCAGCATTATTGATTAGTGAAAATTTAGCAAAGATAGCAAAGACGAGGGGAGAAGTGATGATAAACAAACACAAACTAAACCTTGCTCCCTTTTACTGTACCTTTCTCTGTGTAAGTTTGGTACGTTGTTGGTATGTTGCATACAGTTGGTATGATGCAATCAACAAATGAGCTTAATTTCTTCCTGGCAAATGTATTCTGGTTTTAAGTATACTACCTAATATTCCAATTAACTTTTAGTATTATGCTAGTTCTATTCTACTAAAGAAAAATATATAGAGATTGTTCAAGTGACCATAGATGAAAACTACACAAATGAAAAGTTGATTAAAAAAAAAAAAAAAGAAGGCCTGTTCCAATACCGAGGCTTATTTAATGCAGAGGTTGCAGGAAACATGAACTATAGATGATTTTATCTTCAAGTAAAATAAATATGTACAAAATTCTTATTTAATCTTAGGATTTTGACCAGTGTCAAAGTAGCGATTAAAACCCAGCCACTTGAAGAGTGTTATGGACTGACTGCACTATAAATGACCAATGTCAGGTTTAAATGTCATGCAATAAATGATGGTAAACACATTTACTGTACTTGTAGACCTCAAGAGCCAGATCCCTCACTCTACCAACTCTCTGTTTTGATTTATTTTAAAGGGAGTGTAGTAGCCTTATTTAGTACACACAGAACAATTAAAGATGTTACATCATTTTTGTTGCTTTACAGTATTCAGTTTTGTGTTGGTTCAGCTAAATTATAAAAAATAAAGAAAACCCTTTTATAAGTGAGACCTTTGTTCCCTGAGCATGACATCACCATCTGAATTTCATCAGATGATAATTAAGGTGGGAGCCTGGGGAAGAAGACTTTGCCCATGGAATTGAAAATTGAGGACAGGGGTGGTGTTTTGAAATTGAAATTATCCTCTTAGCTTTTCAGGTTTTGGGTGCCTTCATTTTGGTGTGTCTGGTTTTAGACCAGATTATGGTCATTAATTCTTTGGAAAGCAGATCCGACTAGAGGATCTATGAATGGACATCTAAAATCTTTGTGTCATAATACGTAATCACTTTTGAATACGTGAGCTTATGTCTTTGTTTCCTGCGTACTTCAAATGCTCAACAAAAGATAGACATGAGTTTGTTTCTGTGGTCTGTTCTGGACAGAAAATATCAAAGACAAAAAGGTTGGGATTATTCTTCAGAGACAAATTCTGGTTGCTGAGTCGCCTGTGTACAGCAGCAGCCGCAAGATACTTAAAATGTTTTCTATAATCTTTTCCCCCTCCCCAAATGTACAGTTTCAAATGAACTAAACATACTGGCTGCCTTTGTCACTGTAAATTGCTACCCTAAGAACAGTTGTTAAATGTTTCTCTCTCAGGAACAATATGTTTTCAGAATATTGTGAGCTTCTAATTTTACAGAACTAAGTTACATAAAAAAATTGTTTGTTTTTGAAGGTATTTTATGTGCCTCTACAAGAGCAAAATTTGAAACACAGTAGGGAATGTCTTATTCGAATGCTATTAAATATCCTTCATTTCTCAGCTTGCAAAGAAGTAACTTTTTCAAAACACACCTGAAAGGGAACATAAGAATACAGAAAATCACATAATAGACTAATAAAAAGCAACCTCTAGAAATGCAGTAAACCTTTAAACAAATTGTGTAAAAAACTGCTTTATAGCTGTTAGCTCAGGCAAGGACAGGTGTAACTAGTGCTTTAAACATCTGGGATATCAAATGGAGCAAATATTAACACACGATAGCAATCAATATGACACATCATTCTGATTTCATAATTATGTTTTTAGCTTATTTTTTTGTCTGGGCAATTCATTTCTTCTCTGCAGTAGCTCAAGTTTTATGCACGCAGTGTCCTCAATCATTCACTTGTTTACTGAAACTATACCCACATGCTGTTGTATAAATCTTTAACCCACATGCTTACTATCTAATATGGCCTATTCATCACTATCTTGACTACTAATTAGAGTTTCCAGAAGAAAATAAAGAATTCAACGCTGTGGCTGAAGAATCTAGATGAGTGGCAATAAGGTACTGCTGAAATAAAAGGGGGTAAATAGATTGGTTGAAAGGAAAATCACAGCTCTGACTGCCTGAACTGTTGAACCAGTGGAAAGTAAAGCACAAGCCAACACTGGATGTGGATACGAGAAAGAGAAAAGAAGAACTGGAATATTTATTCAAGGGGAAGGAAACAGAACTGGATTTTATCACATAAGCCTACATATAGTACTATTTCCCTATAAACAATACAAAAGAATGCATTTCTTTTTAAACTTCCTTGTATGACACATATTAAGAATGGCACATATATAAACGACAACCAAAGACCAGGAAAGAGTAGACTAGGGATGTTGCATAGAGCATTGTGTTGATCCAAAAACAGTTACCTCTCCTTAAAGCGATGAAGTGAGAGATGACAGGAAAATGGATGCCATTTAGGTTTCTATTAGGTTAGGCTGGCACCTAACCTTCTGTGATTTAAAACTGTTTCAGACAAAACATTGGATCAGTAAGGTGTAGAATAGCATCTACTTGGAATTGGCTTGGAATGAGCCTGGTGAAACTGAGTTAGAATCAGCTTGAACTGTTGGAAAATAGCTCCAGTTTCTGATTCCCAAAGCAACCCTTAACAGAAAAGGTTTAATCTGAGGCGACTTCCTCTAGTGGAGAAATCCTTGGAAGGTAAAAAAGCCCCTTACTATCACTCCGCTTTCAAAGGTGCTCCAACGAGCACCGGCAGCAATTTACAACTGGTAAGGCTTGTGAGAGCAACTGTCAGCGAATGTAAATTAGATTAGCTTTCCAGCTTGGAGACCAGCTTGTTATTCAAATGACTTCAAGATGGGTTAAGGGTAAAAGTGATTTGCAGCTACTTTTATTCTTCCTGCTTCAAATCTGCAGAAAACACTTCTCCGCTATACCAAAAACAGAAGTAAGTTTGCGGCTGGAGCTGGTTAATGATTTTCTGAGGAAGATGACTAATGCAAATGAAAGAGATTTGCCACCTTTGTGGCAAAAATCATAAAGGCCTGGAAAAGGTGATACGTATACTTACTGCAACGAGAAGAAGTAACTTGTACATTTTGGGGGGGGGGGAGGTGAGGTATTTTATGAATGATGATTTTTTATTTATACCACTATCTTCAAAGAAAATTGATGTCAATGGAACATGGGAACTACCGAAACAGTTCAACTGAGTGGTTCCTCCAGGCTGATGTATGTCATGTCTTAACTGGAATCTTTTAAAAAACGTTGGATTCTTTTGCTAGCAAAATATGGAATAGCTGCATATGAAGTAAAGTTGCTTCTGATCCTCTTCCAGTTGCAGCTTTGTGTATGCCCTACATCCTGCAAAGTTGTATTCTTTATACATCTATTTTGCCTTATATAATTACTGAAGTTATAGCTAAGTAATTTTTTATTTCTGTTGCCTAAAAAAAATTCCCAAGGTCATGGAATTGATGACGATGATAAATCAAAGCAATGGCTCTTAGGCTTTCTGAAGTTCAGAAACTGAGGTGGACAGAAAACACACTATTCTATGTTTTCTTTCAAACAGAGGCTTGAATAAGGAAAGAAAATTAAGAAGGAAACTGAAAGGAAGGCAAGACCAGGGGAAATTAAAGATTTTTCTTTTCAGAATTTTTAAAAAGTGTTTAATAAGTGTTAGGGAAACAAAAAAGATTAAAATTAGAAATAAAATATTTTAACTACAAAGATAAGCATTTAATACAACCGATAATATGGTAGTCTTCTTTTGAGATATAAATCCCTGTAAAATTTGAGAGCCATGGGTAATAGGTAAAAGGCTAAAACCAATAATTAAAAACCAGTTGAGAAATAGGAGAAAAGCAGAAATAAATGAGGGCAATCTGGAATATCTAAGCAGCCTAAGCACTACCTCATACTGTGGTCTGAATCACCATGAGCAAGTGCCTGTGTCTTCCTTCGCTTTGCAGGAAGAAGCCTATATATATTCCTATACAGTCAAGGAGAGAGACAGACGGTTGTAATATAGGTCCTTACATAGGCATAAAACAATATATGTCAGCCCCTTAAGGCAGAGAATGTAATGACAGGAAATGTCGAGGTCAGCTGTTGTCTGAAATGACTTATTGAGTTGTGAAGGTGCTAAGAAAAGATTGGCAGTAGCAGCTTAAGCCACTTGTTCACGTACAAGATCACAGCATAAAATTAGGAGCTTACACAGCCCAGACATAGTGAACAGGGCCTGGCCAGCGCAATGACTAATGCAAATGGAGGGTAATATATTTACTCCTCTGTTTGCAGAACATATCCACATGGATAGGTGAAAAAAAATGTGGATGGGATATCTCCATGCTCCCCAGTCAGTTCTACGCTAACGTGTTTAAGCAGCCTCCAGAGTAGAAATGCAACATAGACTGCCTGCACCTTAACTACATATTAGCCTAACTGATATGCTCTGACCAAATAATAAAAAAGTAGGAGGAGGCTAAAAGAAAATTATGTATGAATTTGGCACCAAATCACAATTCTTCCTCAATGAACCCATGTAACACTTAGTTTTCTCTTCACCAAAGACAGATTTGTTTCTTCCCAGAATGCTGAAGAGCCTAATGTGACAGTGATAATGTAACTTCTATCCCATGCAAAGCAAGTCAAATGAGGGTGAGTTCTGGAAGGGCAGGCACCCTAGCTGAGTAAATAACAATGTCCCCACTCTGCACAGGGAACTGATACCCGCAAAAATGAGAAAAAATCACAACAAATAGAAATATCACACAGGCTCCTCATTATCTCTTTGTTATTCAAACTATTACAATCACAGGAGAATCTGCAATACTTAATAGCACTTACAATCCAGTGCAATCATGTGCTTTTAAATCATGTGCTTTTAAATAATGACTTTTGGTTTTGTTTTGTTTTGTTTTAAAGCTGGTAGAACATATCAGGCTCTCCTTCAACCCCTTACCAAAATAGATGGCAATGAGTTCATTGACAGTTATTTTGTACCACTTTATTGATTTAGTTGCTAGTTTATCCTCATTCCTTTATGAATTTAACCCAACTACCCTACTATTTAGTAGTTTTAGAATTTAAAGGACTCTGTAACAGAGTCCCTTTACCCTCCTGCGAAAGCGGAACAGAGAGACTACAGCCTGCAAGTTACTATGTCCCAGGTACTTCTCACTGCATGAAGACTCTAGGGACAACAGAAATAATTGTGGGAAGAGAAGAAAGCTTTACCTCAGAACAAATGAACCTTGCGGAAGGAAAAAAAAAAATCTATTTAAGGGCCTCAAGCTAGAAGCTTTGCAGGTGGAAGCCTAGATCTCGCCAATCAATCACTTTTCCATCCAACCAGTCAAGAGAAACCTCAAAGGACAAGGGATATGTATAACATTTAAGGGCATTTTTCTCACTTTAGAAGTTCTGGTTTCTTTTATTCAGTTGTTTTGTAGACGGAAAACAGCAAACCAAGATGAATGCAATAATTTCCAGTACCTTCTCAGGTAGTGCAAAAGCAAGAGAAACAACACCTATAAAAGACTGCTGAAGTACTGAAAGGAAGGACTTTGCTGTCAGAACTTTCGGATAGTTATGTATATTTGTAGCTAGCCCACATAGTACTGCGTCAATTTTATTTAAGGGGCATAACACTGGGATTGTTCTTAAGGATGGTAAATATCTCCATAAGTCCTTCAGGAAAAGCTTCTATACAGACACCTAACTCTACAGAACCAAGTTCTGCCCATCTTCTATCTGTAGGCAGGGCTGAGATCTTTGGAGATACAAGATGCAAACGGGAAATATTTATTGCTAATCTATCAAAGAGGCAATCAGATCATTTGGAAGTTCATTGGTACGTAGGTGATCACAAAAATTATTCATTATTTAGTCCTCAGTAAGTTAATACCATCACACAGTCCAAGGCTTTCAAGTCCAAAGAACAGCTCTCAGAATCTATAATATCATATGTGATTGATTTCTATGAGGCTGTAATGATGTTTTTCTAGTGTTTATGAGGATTAGAAATAACTACAAGCATGTTTTTACGCTTCTGGCTCAGCAGAACCACAAGAGGAATGCCTATTTTCTGTCCTTCTCCTAAAGCAACAGCCAGGGTCATCTGCTATTTTGGAGATAACTAACTAGCCTTGCTCAAGCCTTCCTAAGTGTTGCCTTTTAAATGTTATGCTTTGAAATTTCCATTGAATGATACTGTCCCATAAACTTCTGGCTTGGAAACAAGTTGACTCACAAAGTCATTCTGATGCAAATCTTTAGTTCTGGTCTGTATGCCCAGAATTGGTGAGCCATGCAGAAATACAGACAAGTTAAATAGCTTCTCATTGTGACCAGCCATATGTACTTCTGTGCGAGATCAAATAGGTTAGGCTAAACCACTAATACAGAGGCACTTAGTAACAGATCTTAGCTGAGATGGAATCTGAGTAGCCAGGGATGGACTGGGTCCCCTCCATTTTTAGGACATTGCTGACACCAAAGGATTCTCTTTTAGAAGATGATTACCAGTAAATTGACTACTTCTTGGTAGTTCTGTTCCAAAATACTCACTTTACTGCTGAGCAGACCTTGAGTGTTATAGCTTATGAGGGATGATTGAGCAGTTTAATTTCTGGTTATGGTATGTTACTGGATATGACATTTAGCATACAGGATATATACTAGAAGAAAGAGAGAAAAGCTGCTTGTTTGCTTTGCCAGGGTGCTTCACCCTTTTTAAAATGTTGTCCTGGAGGAAAAGAGCAGTTTTGGAACACAAAATGGGGTAAAAGACAGAAAAAAACAAGCAGCATGTAGCTTTAGGGTCAAGGGGCTCCTGAGTAGAGCAAAAGGCCACACCTTTTAAGTGGTACAAAGGAGATTCTTCCTGGGAACCCACATGGGTCTCTGTGGAGTTTCTTGCCACCCAAGAAGACATGAAAAGATGCTAAATTGAAAGATAAACACAGAAAGTGGGAGGGGAACAGCTGTTCTCAAATCTTTTTAATTTTAATTACACCCATGAGGTTATAGTTTTGTCTGCTTTAAAAACACCTGATTCTTCCTTACAGTCTAACAAAATCTAATACGACAAGCTGGAAGCCCTGCAAGACCTTGCTTTTTGCTTACTTGAGGAAAACTTTGTAGGTGGCTCCATTACAAGGCCGCTTTGTATTTTTATTATAATGACTGCAGCCCTCTTAGGCAACTGAACTGGCTGGCCTGGCAGCTTTTTGAGGCATGCAGCAAGCTTCGCCTCATTTTCATCCTATTTGGGAGCCACAGCAGCATGTCAGATGGTGACTGGTTGTAGCCTGTTGGGCAGTGCAAGCACACCCAGCGTCTGCCCTGCAGTGTCTACAGGCTGTTCTAAGAGAATTAATTTAAGGGTGTCCAGCCTGATGTGATTGTTGGTGTGATTTTGGCAGTGCAGAGTGCAGTGCAGACTAACAACTCAGCTGCTGATCTTGTCTCTAGCTGGACACTTCTCTGTGACTCTGAGGTCATTTTGGATAGGGTGCATAATCTGCAGTTGCTGTGTGTTGGGTGTCTTTCTGCGGAGAATGGGAGAGAAGGATTTTTTTTCAGTGTGCCCCTCTTCCTAAAAAGGAAAAATATGCTTTTCTAGAAGTCTTGTACTATTCTGTTGGTGGTGGTCTCATGGAAAAGAATTAGGAATATGGACTCTAGATACATTCTGGGTAAAACTTGTTTGCTCTCTATATATTTGTAAAGATACCCTGGGTTTGGAAACAAGGCGTTCAGCTTGTATGACAACCATTTGGGTCCAACAGTAATTTCTGATTCTCTGAGAACAGCTCTTCCTCAAGAAATGACTTGAACTGGAAGCCAAACTGGACAGCAAATGGCTATTGCTTCTCGTTCAGTTTCCTAAGATTAGGCCTACGACAGTTCAGAGCTGACAGCTTTCCCAAGGTTAAACATTTGCTCACTCAGAAAAGAATTCAGAAGTCTGAATGTAATGATGCCACCTGGTGACACCTGCCATAATGATGCTTAGCTCTGTAATTTTTACAGTTATAATATAAAAGCCATAGCCTAGCTTCATCAGCTGGTCAGAGTTCGTAAAAAATACTGCTATCTAAAAGCAGAAATTTATTGCAGAGCTTTCTAATATTAATAATGAGAAAGGTACATGTCTGAGGGCCACACTGCTTTCATTTTACCTTCAAAAACTTCCTTACAACAAGGTGCACCAGTTCTAAGGGCACTAGGAATGTATCAGTTCCTTAGGCAGTGAGTCAGCTGCAGCGAATATACACTGCACAGTAATTTATCGCTCATCTGTATAGCACATATCAGGTTCCAAGGCAATATTGTATTACTGTATTCATTTCACTGAAAGGTTTCCTTTGCTAGAGTTCATTGACCAATATTTCAGCCCTGCCATGAGCTAAAAGTGTGATTGCTACTGTACTGAAGTAATTAATTCAAAATGTAAAAAATAAAATAAAAATAAACCAACACTTACTTATTAAGGACTCCAGCAGAGAACTCTTACAGTGACAGATGACATTAGCCTATAAGCCTTTATAACTTACATGATAATAAAATGGGGTTACGTTTTTGAATTAAATTGATAACATGACCAAATCGATTTCATTAGTGTATCTGTCATATTTGCTGTTAATGATGGCTAACAGTGGAATAGAAACTGACAACAATCCCTGAAAAACTGTGCAGATCAAAATTATATTACACTGGCATTCATGAATTTTAATACCCTTTTTTATCATGGTTTTTTTGAACTCCCTTTTTAAATTTGAAGCTCACAAGAAGAGAATTAAACTTTCTACACCTGTCTCAGCTCCTATTATTTCTATTGTTACAAGTTAATAGGTCTGAGAATGGAAGACATTTCCACTAACTAAAACAAAAAAAGGCCTTGCTTGAGTGTCTTGTGAGTGCTTATGGGGGAATGGATGAATCTCTGCTGCTCAAGTGTTGACATCAGAGTCATTTCTCTTGAACGATTTGAGAGCTTTAGGACACCCAAACTGGTGTTTAGAAGACTGTTTGTGGAAGATGCTGTACGTATCAATAGGCTTTGGTCCTCAGGTGTGTAACTCCCTTTAATGCTAATGGAAGTTCTGCAAAACTCTACAGGAGAATATACCTACTGTCATGAATCATCACAGCTCTATAATCCCATTAGCAGGACTTAAATGTATGTGAGTTAAAAGTGTGCAAGTAATGAAATCCTCACCTTAGAGCTACAATTGAGAACATCAAAATACTGTTAGGTAATGAGATAACTTGACCTCTCTGCTACTTGAAAATGTGACAAGAGAGTAGATATGTATCATAGGAACTGAAATATCATTACTCTTTCTATTTCAAGTCCTTGATTAGGACTTCTTTGGTCAGAATTATGGAAAAAATGGCTGATTAATATGGAGAGGCTGTGGGGTAAACTGGATGTGGGAAAGGTGTAACTGTATCTTAAATGTTTGGGTCTCTCTCTATACATATTAATGGAGAATGATCTGAGTGTATCATTTTTCTTTGCTTTTGTAGTCAATGCCTCTGTTACAATTAGGAACTGTGACAACAACAAGGATAAACACATTCAGAGTAGCTGTAATCCGTATAGTTTAGATGGCAGTGGGAAAAATGTTTAGCTGGTCATATGTGGGGGCTGTTCTGGCCTGGTGGGGATGTTGGATAGTACACAGGCTGCAGGGAACCTTGATGTCTTCATCTTCTCTGTTACTATTAACTCTGTTAAATCTTTTATCTACTAACTCTGATATGTTACTATTAAAGAAATTTAAGTTTCTTCCTGTGCTCTAGACACACTCATGGACTGCAGACTCTTCATGGAGAAAACATCTTTCTCTGTACACGTGGACAACATCTGCCAGAATGTGTGTGCTCTGGGTATTCAGAATAGTAGTACCGACAGTTTATATTCCTGCTGTAAGAGTTGTTTCAGTGGTATGCAGCACTTCTTTGAGAGTATGAAGCAAGAAAAAGTGGAAAAACGCACAGGGAGGAGACGAAAGGACAACTGTGGGAAGAAATTAGGGCTTCCTTACTCTACTGCATAATTTCAATGAACTAATGGCCCCCTTATGTCCTAAATCAAATCAATGACATGCGGTGTACTCTGCAGAGAGAGCAGCAACATTGCACATATCCAGCAGTGCATATCTAGCAGGGAAGTTTTTTTCATTTGTGTTTTTTCAGACAATCTGGTTGTTCTCACCCAGTGGCTCTACTGGACAATTTTACTCAAGAAGCTGCACAAACCACATGATCTCCTACCTGCTGTGAGTGATGGGTGTTTTCTTTTTTTCCTTTTTTCTTCCCCTTACAGCTTTCTTCATTAATTACAATACAGAGAATTTAGTTTATAATCCAGTACAATTCAATAGCAACTGTGTTCAAAAGGAAACTCAGCTGACCCTCAATGCCACTTAAGTAGCAAATTGAAAAAATAATTTAATATCCAGACTGAAGACATCAGTGTAAAACATTATCCTATGATTTCTTACTGAAGGTGCTGAGTCCTGGAGGAAATCAAGAAATCAGTGAAGTCAACAGAGTCTAGTTTTACTTACTTGACAATCTTATTCTGGACTGAGCAAATTTCCCTTTTCCCAACTCTTTGACATCCCGTCTTTGAGGATAATTTTCCTCTCATTGCATTAAACAGAAAACCAAAACTGGAATTAGATTGCAATAAATAAGGAAAAGCAAGAGCCTTTGAAAGAGTGCTTGTTCCCTGATACAGCCAACTTCAGGCATCTGAGACATGAACATCAGGAGTCCTTTGACTGTAGATTACAATCAGAACTTCTTACTGATATGGAACTGCAATCCATGACTTTTCATTTACCCATGGTTGCTGGAGGCTAGTACTTTCATTTAGACAATTCCATTCATATCTTCTTATCCAGTGTATTTATTTTAAGTTTTTATACTTCTGCCCATTGCTGAACATCTTCCATGTGAAGTCCATAGCAATGGGTAGTCTATAACAAAAAATCGCTGGAGAATGTCCCTCCCACCTTCTTTTCCCCTCCCCTCCCAACCCCTTTGCAAAACTTTATGTTCAGTCTTGCTTTGGAAAAGGCAGAGGTAAGTTTGTTGGGTTTTGTGTAGATTAGACATGAATGCAATGAGTATTATTTTATAAGGGAAAATCTGTATTTGCTAAATCTCCAGAAATTTGCTTTTTAACTAGATGACCTTGAGCATGAATGTCTGTAATGCTTATGTGCTACATGCTGGGCCTTCTGATCCATCCTACCACAGTGGAGGTAATACAAACAAACAAAACTTAATACAAACAAACAAACAAAAAGTCCAGCAACTTCTGATGCTGTAGTAGAAAATACTGGAAAATGTGGCAGGAGCATGTTCAAGCAATGCTTTTCAAAAGGAAAGCAAATATTAGAAATCACCTGACTCATTCACTGATATGTATCTTTTCACAGAATGGTTGAGGTTGCAAAGCAGGCTGAACTCCAACAGGTTGCCCAGGGAGCTGACTTAACCTAAGTTAGGTTTCTGTTTTTCACAGGACAGACCCTTGACCTAACTCACTTGTGCTTATTTAGCATTTCAGAGTCTGCCTACAGCACCGTCTGTCACTCTCTTGTGTGATGAACTTTTGTCTTGTCTGTGGATTGCAGTAGTCTGAAAAAAGCCAATGCAAAGAAGAAGATTGCCTGGTAGTATGGTCATTAATCAAAAGATTTCTCTTCTCTGGAAGTCATTAATCTGCAATATAAACAGAGAGAAGTTCAATAATCCTTAAAAAGAAAAATATGGATAACATTACTGCTTTCAAACATAAGTTGTCCCTGTGTGGAATTCTTGTCTCTCTCTCTCTCTCTCTCTGCACCCAACTCCTGAATCAAAGATATCTTAATAATAGCTAGGATCTACTGGGTGCAAGGAATCAGCTTAGCATCCTATGTGGTTCATGCAACACAGATCTCTTGCCGATAAGCCCTTCCCTAATTCAAAGTGTTGAGAATTATTCAAACAACTCAGCTGCCTCTGCTCAAGGCCACTGCAGGTCTGGCAAACTCTATGAGCTCGGGACTAGTAATGTGTCAAGATGCTTCACTGTAGCTGGGAGCTGGTTCTGTAAGCCACATAACCACCTCTGTATGACAACAGGCCTATGGTGAAAAGCTCTGCTGGACTCACATTGGCTCTACGAAGGATTACTTGCCCATGGAACATTTTACGTGGAAAATGGAAAGACACATTTGCTCTTTTGCTTGGTAACAGCTTGGCAGATGCTGATGTAGTTAAAATGAAGACGATGGCATGACAAAAGGACAGAAATCTTGACCTATTGCTGCCTCTGTTTGTTTGCATTGTCTACATGCAACATGGAACATAGTCATTAAAAGGTATCCTTCTTCTTAATTGAGTTTCTTTGCCTGCCTTCCTTGAAAGAGAGATTAGCATATTTCCCTATAATGCATTCATAAGTACATTTTACTTAAAAAAAAAAAAAGGTATTTTTTAGGAAACTTCGCAATGTGACTAGGGACATATATTTCTAATCCATATGATTTCAAGCACTCAGTTTGACTAATACTTCAAAATACACACACACATTTTTCAGGCCACCATTTAATGCATATAACCACAAGATACAGTAACATTGTTTATGATCTAAATCTAATTAAAGAGTATTCAGGAATGAGAAAGGGATCGATACCTAATATGGTTTTCCATCTACTTTCCTCATCACTGCTAACATGTTGGAGTAAATGTCAATACTTTGAACTCACACATGTGCTATGTTGATTTTCCACTGATACAGACAAGGTCAGTTGTGATATAGCATGCTTCAAATCCCCAACAAGTTCTTCAATTAATAGGTTGTTTTGAGTCAACATATTTAGAAACTGACAGAAAATATAAATGAATTTCAATTGCTACCTGTAGGATGTCTTTGAACAAAATAAATCTTTGATTTTAAACACAGAACCATCATCTGATTACCTGCAAAGATGTTTGACAGTTCGTTTGTTAAATACATATTGGATGTTTTTCCATTGAAAGTAGTATCTAAAAGCTATTAGTTTTATAGTAAGTTTCTGTTAATATGGTTTTGCAATATATCTGGTGAAACTCTAGCAGAAATCTTCCTGTGATACACCAGACAATTTATAGAGAACATGGGAATATAATCTTTATTGTTACAAAAGCTTGTAGTTGACAGTCTTGATAGCGGTAATCCACCTTTCCCTGCTGTGCTAATGGTTCCTTTTGTTAGATCGAGCTCTTTCCTCCACTGTACAGAGGTTGGTATGATTATTTCATGCTAAACTATTATTAAGGATGACTTGTGGTCATATAGTTATAAGCAGTATTATCTACATTATTATTCCCAATTTGCGTTTCCACATGTTATTCCTCCAGTTTGCATTGTGTCCTACCTCTAGATTCTGTCTACTACTTTCCCTCACTGTTTGACTATTGCTTTTTTATAAATATGAATATATTTTTATTAAAATGAATATAAATGCTTCTTAGCATTTATAGAATTAGGTAAAATGTTTACTAAGAATTAATAGTGTCCCTATATCCCTCGTGGTTGGCATGTTTGCGAAGAAATTTAAGCAACACAAGGCAGACAGACCAATATTATAGAAGAACCTGACTGCACCTAAGCCTTCTAAGACAATCAGACGGGATACTTTTCTCACACAAACAAATACAAATGGGATTTCTGTCAGTGATTTTAAAAGGGCTGAGATTTCATTCTTCTTCTGTTTAGGCTTCTCTCTACACATTAAATACTGAAATAAATGGTGGTAATAATACCCTGATTCGGGTCTGCAGAAAGGAGTACCACTAGCAAAAGTGCTTCAGACCTTCTGTGGTAAACAATCCATGAAAGGCAAAAGAGCACAAATAAGGTGAAGATCAATGAAAGGGTATAAAAGTATGTGAGTATATAGAAAATTAATCAGTCTGTTTCATAGTGAGGTTACCATTTACCCATGAGGTTGTAATGGATGTGAAATAATAAAATGGACCATTTGACTTTATCTTCTTGTGACCTTGGATTTCAACAAAAATATTTTAGCAACTTATTTGGAAACTTCAGTGATCATCAGTAAAGTGCTTTTACAAAACTTCTAGTTGACTGCACGTTTGGGCTCTTTTTTTTTTTTTTTTTTTTGCTCTATGCTGAACTCAAACCCATTATCTTAGAGAAGGTAGGTATATACTTACTTACATTATTTTTTTTCTCATATTAGTATAGAGCATTTTGACTGGATGAATACTTAACTTCCTGGCTGTTCTTTTTTTTATAATAAATAAATAAATGGTGGCATTAATAGAACTTTTCCTCCTATTAGACCTCAATAGCAATAAATAAATGAATGTTACTCAAATAATGTTAGAGTGAAATAGATCCCTTATGAATGCAACCTAAAATTTTGTATCTGAATTAGCCTTTAGAATTCAATACATGGAAGGAAAAAATACATATATGGGAAGTCAGTGATAAAAAAAAAAAAAGAAAAAAAGAAGAATCCGAAAGAACAAAGTGGAAATTTGAACCATATGATAGACCATAGTCATATAAAAGAAATTTTAAGAAAATCGACAGAGAAATGTCTAGCATTAAATAAGTGATGAGTAAAGTTCATCTAATCTAAATACATTTATCTAAAAGCTAGGTATCTTGAGTGGGATTCTTTATGCCTCAGCTTTAACTGCCTACATCATAGGTGAGCTATGCTTCAGGGCTTCTGTTATAGTCAGTGGAGATCTTGTCAGTACAGTTAATAGTATCTTGAGAAAAATTTAATGTATCCTAAAGGAGAACCAACATTTGGTCCAGTGAATTGCCTACATATTATTAGATATTCATTGACTATAATGAAAGCCTAAATACCTAGATATGTAGCTCCTTACATTACATTTACAGCCAATAGGGCACCTCCAGAAGATGTTATAAATTCTAGTGCATGATATGTATCAGTAGCAAGGGAATTGAATCTGTTTCTAGAGCCTATATAGGAAGCTTAGGTATATATCTTAGGTCAGATGTCTGACTCGCAGGCAATAAATTTAGAAAAGTGAATCCCATGTGATGTGTTTTGAAAGCTCTTCATGTGACTGTAGTTATATGATTAGAAACACTGGCAATCTGTAGGTCACAACAGGAAAGCAGACTATGTTAGCCAAGTGATACATTCAGGATACATTCAGGATACTGGGTATTCAGGGCTGTTATCATGATAGAGTTAAGCAAAGATGACCAAACTGATTTTTCCATTTGATCCGGTAAAGCCATACTTGGATGCAAAAGCAAGCTGATTGTACCTTGATATATCTCTGTAATTCAGTAACTTTCAGATCTTCCTATTTTGTCTGTTAGATTTATAACTGATTTCTTCTTCCAAAAATTTTATCTATCGTTATTTCAGCTTCAGTGTTTCAAGATTAATAGGTGAATAGAAGTAGGACAATTCTCTTTGCTTTAGTTTAGGGTATCTCAATTCCCGTAAGTATACTCTTTGCTTTATAGGGTAAATCATTATGATTTTATATTTGATTTTCCTGATTGGCCACCCTGCATTGTTAAATGGATGATATAGTTCCAATAAAATATAGAAAGTAATCTAAGACTGTTAATTTCTATAGTTAAAAAAAAACCTTATAAGACGAAGTGTACTTTTATGCTCATGAAATTCATGAGGCATTGGAAGAGATAGGTTACCTACAATACTAATTGTATCCATCAAGAAGTTAAATTAGAGGAGAAAAAAGGATAGTATTCTATATGGAGTTTCTGTAGTTCCTTCCATGGATCTCACAGGGGCTAGAGATGGCTATTTTGTTTTTTGCTACAAAAGTGGTATATAGGATTGTTCTTTCCTTTTGTTAGTCAAAAATGCTTTCACAAAATTTGTAAATATGAAAGGTAGATGTATGATCAACAGTAAGCATAAAAAAAATACTTTGTGAAAATTTCTTGCTCTGCTCTTGTAAATTATTTTTAATATAAATAATATAAATATAATATATAAAATATAATATATTATAATTATATATAATATATTATAATTATAGTTATAATTATAATATATATAATATATTATAATATAAATATAATATAAAGTTAATATAAAAGAAATATCTTTTTTTAGCTTTATCATGACAAAAATTTCAATGTCATAAAAACAACAGATCAGGGCGAAGACCCTGCTCCAATGCAGCATTTATATGTGTTTGAGAACATTAGAAGCTTTATTAACTTTAACAGGAACCTTAATGCTTTCAAAACTAAGAAATTGCTAGGTACTCTGTTGGATGATGCTTCCACACCTAGTCATGAAAAATATGAACATATAGTCTGGAAAAATACCTCTCCCTCCATGCACTCCCTTTTTCCAGGCAGCTGTTTAGCCATAATGTAGCCAGCTGATGGCCGGCAAAAATGACGCTTTTCTATAGTGCCACTGAGTCTGATGAAGCAGACTTGAAATATGTTGGACACATCTCTGGACTTTGCCATGGAAGTCTTCTATGACTCCCTGTTCCTTTTGAAGCCAATGGCAAAACTCCCACTGACATCCAAGGGGGCTAGTATTTCACTCTCATGCTGAGCTATCACTGGCTTAAAAAGGAGTTCTGTGTGCACATATGTTGTGAATCTAATCCATAATCTGAGATTCAAAGAGAAGCATATAATAGAATCACCTCCCTCCATGAGTATTGAATCAGAGGCTTTTTAACCAAATAATTTGTGTGCTTTCCTCTTTGTAGACTAAAATAAATGAAGATAAGGTCTAAAGGTGCACTGAGGTGTTGCAGTTTGAGAATAATTTATTGCATAACAGAGTAACCTCTCAAACAATGTTAATTATAACATTGTGAAAAGCTGAAATGCTTAAATCTAAATCATTTAAAAGCTATGTGATAGATATTAAACACCTCTGAGAAGGAAAAATGCTGTAGGCGGTGTTCTTAATAAGTCTAGTTTGGTTAATTATTGCCTGAAGCATTTCTGAACTAATTATTTACCCCCAAATGGGGCTCCATGTTTTCAACATAAAAGTACCAGATATTGATTTTCTTTAATTTACAGGATACAGTACCAGGCAGACCACACAGAGTTGAAGGTTAAGCCGTTTATAGAAAGTCATAGCCAGGCCCTACAGTGTCACACACTGCATCAGTATGAAAGGGAGGCCCAGGCTCTGAAACTCTGCATTTTCAGGGAAGAGGATTATTTGTCTCTGTCATCTAGTCTTTATGGTTCATTTAACATCTTAAATAGCCTGTATAAATTAACTGTGTTTAATAGCTGCACATCTCCCAAGTCAAAGACAGCTTTCCTGTTCAACAAGGGAACTGAAGTACTTTAGCCTTTTTCTTAACAAGACCTACATCACACAACAAATAATAAACATTGAATAATGTCATCACATTTTAAAGTAGATGGTCTAAAAATCAGTTTTCAAACATTTTCTGCACACTTTCCTCCCCTTCTCCCTCTTTCTTAATGAATGATCACTATAAAGAAATACACATATTGCACACAGGTTACCCATGAGAATTTTGACAGTTTTGACCCCTCTCAGCAGGGTCTGGGGCTTTACCAAAGGTATTTGGACAATTTTAGCCTGCCTGAATGGGTACAATTTTTGGACATAGGTTGGGATACATGAACTATTACAAGTGCTAGTACTGTGCAAATCATCATGAACTTTGTATCACATCATGACATGTGTGATGGTATGACAGTGTTTGCTAGAGCCTTTTGAGCCTGCTGCAATATAAAAATGATTAAAAACAATAATAAAAACAGTCATGGCTTCTTAATGTACACTATTAGTGCTAGAACTGCTTATTTAAACTTAAAAAAAAAAAATTTTCTTTTTCTGAATTCCTTGTGATTTCTTGCTCTTTTCTTCAGTCCATTTATGTGTTTTTCCTCTTCCATGGTGATTAACTTTTACTTAATCTTTTCTCTTTCATTCTCTTTAACTTCTGCTAATTTCCCAAAAATCAATTTCCATGTGCTACTTCTTTCTTCCCCCTTTGCCCCTCTATTATTAAAGCTCAAGTTCACCTACTGAAATCAAACTTGCTTGCTTGCTAGGAGCAAAGACACTATAGGCTTTCCCTGTCATTAATGGTGGGAGGTATACCACCAGAGATGACTCAGTTTCTAGGTGGGATGAATTGCTCTCCGAAGGTTCTTATTTCTAACTTGTTGTTGACCAAGAGAACCTTGGTTACCCAAGTTTGACTGATGCTCCTAACTTAGCAGGCTATCTCAAGTTAAGTGAAATGAATCTAGACCTTATTCATCTCAGTTTTTTCTCAGCACAACCCTATTCTAACCTTTGTTTGACATGTGTCTTCATTTTTCCCTTTTTCCCCTTTGCGCTGCCTGTCTTCACCTGCATTCGTTCAGAATGAAGTCAGACTGCAGACACCCTTCGTTGTTCATGAACCCAAACCCAATCATCCCACTGAACTGAGTTGTGCTCTGTGAGGAATGTATTTGTCCTCAGTTCCTCGTATAGTCAATGGAGAAGGACAGGTGACTCCAAAGAACAATTCAGATCACAGGTGAATTGAATTATCTCTTGTAATATCTATACTTCTTCACTGGCTGTATAGGCTGTATGGTTTAAGTACTTTATTTTGATGTGATAAATTCCCATCCAGTTTGTAATAACATTCATTCTCCTTGACTGTATTAAAATCAGAAATTTTGTGAAGAAAATGTATTCAAGCCCCATCGTCTAAATTTTCTATGACAAACTTCATAGAATATTTTGCTCAAAAGAATGACTAACCTATTATTATTCTTTTATTTCTGCATTATAAAGCTGTTCAATTATTTGTTTTTTTTCCATCACGTAAGAGTGAAATCCACTAAGGAGATTCATATCTCAACCTATTAGCTTTATTATCTATATCCCCCCCCCCAACATTTCTGCCTTTCGTCCTAGTATTGATAATAATTGAATCACTAGTTTCCTTTGATCTAGACAGGACTTTTTTAGAAAGAAGATACACCGTAATCAGAAAGACGTCCCTACATAAAAGCAGTGATTCACTCTTTCTCATCCATCTACACAGGGCAGTACATATATCTGGCAAAGTTTTATGCTTATAGCAACATAATAAAATAACCATGGAAATGTATTGGGTCTATCACAATTACCACTTATCTGTTCTTTAGCTAAGGAAACAATGGTAAGGAAAAACCTAGGATATTTGTCTGGTCTTTTTGGTATATAAAATGGATTTGGGTGAAAGTGGGCTATGTATAAAGCAGTCTGAACTCAAAACCAAACTCAGGGGCCTCTTCTGAAGACCTTTGGATTTGACTTTCATTTCACATTTGCAGCTGGGGTCCATCTTGACCTAAAGTACATATATTTGTGTACACAAGCATGTGTATATCTCTGTACACTGAAATCACAGTTTCTTAGAAAATGTTGAGTCTTCTTAGTGGCAAACACTGGCGTCTTTGAAATTTGCTTCACTGCTTCTTGAAGACTAAATTAGAAACAATGAAATAGCTGTTAAGCATCTCTTACACATTTACTGGCTTATGGAGAATGTACACTGTTCTTGGATAACCATTGGTACCGTGACAAAATAGATCTCTGAAGCTCTGATTTGCCCTGTAAACAGTATGAATTTCCTCTTAAGCTGTTGAATTCAATGAAAGTTCAGGTTTTCTTTTTAAGCTATTTAAGCCTGTTGATTTCCATTCTCTTTCAGTGAGATACCCACTGTATTCACTTATAATACCAGGATTAAGAATTCGACATGCTCTATTACAAAGTGGTCATATAATTGCAAAGAGATTATTCTCATACAAAGGATTATTCATATACCACTGAAATAAAGGTGTTTTATACGGCTCTCAACTAATAAAAACACTTCAAGTAACCTTATGAACTTTAGCAAGGAATTGACCCATCAAGATCTCATGGTAACTATCTTTTCTCTAAAGCCTACTCATTGTACTATTTGCAGACACACCAGTTGACAAAAGCTTTAGTAAAGGATTCATATTGTCAGTAGATTGAATCTAGAGTAGCTGGATAATGAACAATGGTTCCAAAATTTATGTATATATTGTTGAGAAAATTGGCTTGTATTTTTCATATAGTATAATACCATGGGTAAAATTTTGTTTCTTGAGCTTTGATTGTTAATTTTGGAAAATGCTGGTAAGAAACAAAAACAGTAGCCAGATAATTTTTTAGGGAAATATGTTGTCTCAACTTGTGAATTGAAATGTACAATGATATTTCACATTTCATTAAAAATATTCATAAGAGTAAAAAATCCCAAACAAATCAACTAAACAAACCTCATCATTGTTTTCTTGGAAATGTCATTTTCTGTAACTGAGTACTGCATAAAGTGCAAAGCTGTATGTGTTTGGTTATCTGTTCTCATGCTGACTTGCGTGGGCAATCAAACCAACCTTTAATTTAGAATCAAGAGTAACAAAGTATATGTGAACAAGCAAGAGATCAAGCTATAGTAGCAGTCATTCTGGAAATAATTTTACAAAAATAAATTAAAGTGAGAAAATCATGAATTGCTCACTGAAAATTTGGAAGCAGGAAAGAAAGAAATATCTGAATAAATTATCAGTCACAAATATTCCAGATATGCGTGTCTGAAGGCAGAATCCCTCTCTCCACCCCCAAAGATTCTGTTGTTTTTCTCTTAAGTTTGAGAGCCACATCAACAAATGATTTTAAGTTTTTGCTATTTACATGTCTGTATTGGATTATCCTCCTCAGATTCTTCCTGAATTTTACAGAGGCTTTTAATTCTTTTTCCAGAAGTCTTTTCTTCACAGATATCCTTCAACAGCTATGTCATTTAGCAAGGAACTTTTTTTTCATTATAAAATCATATAAAGGTTCATTGAAGAAATTTTCTCTAATTTTGTAGGATGTACTGTTTTTCAAAAGTTACCCCCCTAACATGACTCAAAAATTCTAAAGAGCTAGAATTGTTCAAAGTATACAAAATATTTGGAACTCTGACATGGGTTAAAATTCTTTCGGAAAATTTGTAGATTACAAAATCACTATAAAATTTCAGATCAACACTAAATGAAATTATAGTTATTCAAACTGACAATTCAAAAGTGCTATTTTTTTCACTGTTTCTGATCTATTCATTATTTATTAGGTTACTTCATTTCCATTTAATAGCACAGTGATGTTCTTCAGTAGCAATGAACAGATTACATTTTTAAATGTTACTTTAAAAAACAATTACAAATACAATTCTAGCTTCTTCATAAGCCTTTCTCTCTTCTCTTTTTCCAATGCCTATCTTATTTTAAAACAGAAGTAAGAAATTAGTGATATCTTCTTTTAACACTAGGTGGAGTTAGATTAACTCGTTAAGTCAATTCCCATGAGTCTTATGTATTTTCTGATCTTCACTTTTTTTTTCCATAGAGAGTTTAAGTAGAGTATGGCTAAGTTAAGAAGCACAGATTTTATTTATTTATTTATTTGTTTCCTTGTAGGCTTACATGATGTAAAGTAAAGAGAGGTAAAGTCTTTATAATCTTTATCTGTATTTAGGAAATCTCTACTGAGCCCCATGGAAATAAGTGGGAAAGAAGTGAATATTATCCATCCAGTGAATACATAGTGATCATTTACTCAAAGCTTTCCCTTTAAAACATTTTCCTGCAAATCCGTATGTATGGTGGTGCCATTCAAGCATGTCTAATTCTACTGTGATATGGTTCCAAAATATTAGCTTTTAAAAATAGTCATCTTGAATTCTTAATTGCAATCAGGGAAATAGAATTACATCTTATCAATTTGTTTAATAGGAATTTGTAATATTAAAACTTCTGGCCTAAAAGATCTGAAGAACTCTGAAGATTTCTTTTCACTGATATGGGACTTGGCAGGCAAATAATTTGTCTGACTCTGTCTAAACACCGAGCTCATTTCAATGGTCTTTTGAGACATGTTTCTACTGGGAGCTCCACAAAGAATTTCTTTGGGAGAGAGGAATGGGATTCTCGTGTTTGTGATTTTTTTCTGTTATTGAGATGTACATGGCCCTCTGCAGTTTAGTAGTTACATATCATATTGTAGTGCAACAAGTAATTCAACATACACATGTTTTTTACTTCACTATGATGTCTTAAGCTAAATGTTTTGTTTTCATATTGTAGAGTTGTTTATATCTAGGTATTCACTGTATGCACTTCTGTGAGAGAATCCAGGTGAAAGATTGTTTTAATGTATTTGGAGAAAAAAAGTATTGGAATTTGAAATGGCTTTTAGTTCCTATGAAGTTCATTCTACTCTTTGTGAGAGCAGCCCCAAGAGAAGAAAGGCCATATCAGAATGATCCCATGTTAGGGCCTCACAAATTTAGCCCTGAGCTATCCAGTATATTTTCACAGAATATTGTAGCTCCATGAAAAGATATCTACTCAGGTCTGGAAAGCTGTATATCCACATTAAAATGCTATTGAGGATAACTGTGATAATAAGGATGAAAACATCCTCAGCTATTCTCACAGATATGGAGACATGAAAAGAAATACTTCTGCTCTACACCTGTGCTCCTACATTCCCCAAACTATTATTTCACAAGGGACAAACATAGAGATCAAAAATGTCAGGCTGTAGAGAGCAAGTGAACTCGAGTTGTTATTGAAAATATATTTGAAAGCAAAAATATTTTGCTACTTGTTTTAAAACAAGTATTTGAAAAATAACAAGAGGAAAAGAAGATCTGTGCCTTTGTAATTATGTGCCACCTCATCCATGGCACAGAACATTTGATAACAAACAGTCCCTTGCACTGTCTACTCAATAGCATAGTGTATGTATGTGTAATCAGCTGTATGAAGCAATGAGAGGTGAATTCTTAAGCACTGAACTAGCTATGTCTGCAACATGATGTGAAACTAGATAATGGGGTGTGCAAACATTCTTTCTTGCACACATACGGCTCGTTTCACACAGATAAGGGAGTTAACACCGTAGCTGGCCTTATTAACATATTTTCTGAGAACTGGTGGGCTCAAGTTAATACTTGGTACAAGCACATGAGCTTCAGAGATATTCTAATTTGCACTGCCAAACAGTATCTTTCAAGCTTCTGATCTTAAAACCAGGATTCTTGGAGTAGATCATGAAATGCCCTCTTCCAAGTGCCTTAAAAGCCTATGTCAGAGTTATTAAAGGGAGATATTGCCTTGAAGAAATGCCAAAGATTCATGAAACTATAAATAACACCTAGACACAATGCAACAATGATCCAAATCCATTAGAAATGCCTCAGACTTCTTGGCAGCCTGGGAAAGCCTTGCTTTTTTATTAAGGCAACTCTTGATTTATAATTATGCAGTCATTATAGTGTCTCTAGAAGAGAATCTGTAGTCTATTATAGAATACATAGGTCTGAACAGTATTAAAAATTCATTGTACTATATGTGTCATTAGTAGGCACAAAGTTTACAATAATTATCCATTTGAAACTTGAAATTTGAAATTGTATATATGTGCAAACAAAATGTAGTAGTACTTCACTATTTCAGTGTTCTCTGAACACTGGGTATATACCTACTGTCCCCATTCTTCCTTCATTAAATGTGTGTAAAATATGTGAGATATTTTGCAATGTTGCTACATGTTATTAAGTACACTCTTCATATTGATTTGTTTACAGGTTTTAAGTTTGAATCCTAACAGGTATGAAAAATGGGAAGATTTATAAACATTACCTGTGTGAATATAATAAATAAAATCTAACAGCACTGGCTTAGTTCTATTTAATATTAATAGGAATCCCACATGGTCATGGAGAAATCACTATTTTCCAACAGTTACATACGTTTCTCTCATTTAACTAGATCTGTTACAAAGTGGAGGATAGTAGTATATTATGCAATCTGTATCTTGCAACCTCTCATTACAATGGAGGTTTCATGTTTCACCAGTATTGTTCTATGGGGCTTTGTCTTGTTCCCTTTTCTCCTTGCACTTTATCTTGTTCTTCTTTCACAACTAAAAGACTTTCATTGAATCTGGTGTCTCACACATTCACATCATCATTCTCAGTACAAAGCCGTGGTCTTTTATGGCTGGTGTTTTATCCTGCTGTGTCCCTGGTACAACCTCTCTTATGCGATCTTTTTAACCAAAGTTTACAGAGCTGCTGGAAAGTACAAGAGACAATATTTCCCACCTGTTCCATAAATAATTTTAGTTTTAATTTAAGACAATGAGAGGAATAAAAACATTTATTTGACTACCAGTTCAAACTCACTAGTGCATGTTGATTTAGTTGTGATTGCAAATGCTTTGTGCATATTGGCCACGAACAGCCTTGTAGGTGAGCATGGTTCTGCTAGACTCAGCAGTCGGGGCATCTGCATTCAAGTCTCTGCTTTCTCTCTGATTTTCCTGATTATCAGCCTAGTGGGAATTTTCATGTAGCTCTTCTTCAGCCTTTACTGCTTGACAGGCGAGTGAAGAGTTAACAGGACTGAAGTTTGTCAATTGATATGCAGAAGAACTGATAGCACAAGAGCTGACATGTGCAAAGCTGTTGAACAGAGGACTTAACAGGACTAAAGTCGTCTACCAACCGATATGCGCAAGGACTGATATGTGCAGTCCTTCCAATTAATAACGCAGTAATCGATGGTTTCAGGTTATCCTTTCTAAATTAGTAACTGATGGTTTTGTGTTATCCTTCCTAAATTAGTAATCGCATTATTTTAATGGATGTTACTAATCCAAGAACTTGTGTGAGGAAATAAACATCTTTTTATTATTATTACATTACTGTCTCGGTCGTTGCTATTGAAACTTCATAGCATGACAGCGTGACACTGCTGAAACTTTTATTGGTATGAATGGTTGGTGTATGGAGCGAAGATTTAAATCAGGGTCTTTTGTATCTAAGGTGAGAGGTCATCCCACTGGACAGTGTGATTGGTATCCCTTCTTTGTAATCTAATAAATATGCACTTACTTAAAGAAAGTGGAATATCTTCAGAAAGACAGATTTTTTTTTTCAAGATGTTTAACTCATAACTTCATGAAACTCAGGATGATGATGCAAATGATTGCTCTTAAGTAACCCAGATCTCCTCTCTCATACACTGAGCACTCTAGCAGTCAGACTGCCTCCATTCAACCTCCACTATTTGGCTTGTTAGTTATAGCTAAAAAAAAAGTTTGTCTACGTGGATGACCTAGGTCAGGTTGGTGTCCATCTTGTTGGTTATGCTACTAAAAGCAAGACAGGGACAAATAAGTATTTTGGCCTTAGGTGTACAAGAAACTTTGCCTGTATAATTACACCTAGCAGACTAAGGAATTAATTAAAATAATTAGAACTGTATATGCATTTCTTGCTCTCTGTCTTTCTGTCTATATATAGAAAGATTTTTTAAATGTAATTAGCTAATACCAAGCCATTTTTTGATTAGCTTTGAACAGAAATCACTTGGCTGAGATTGATGAACAGCAGGGAACACACATAGCAATATGCATTTTTTTAGCAGAATCAAGGCACAAAACTGAATATGACACTGAAGAGTAATAAAACTAAGGAAGGACACCAATGAAAATAAGTCATTTGTGAATTTAGCTAAACACAATAAAAGGATAAACTTAAGAAACCTGAAATAGGATGAAGAAGGTAACTGAAAATAAGGAGGGAAAATAATGACATTGTGAACTGAAGAGACAGAAAGACAGAATTTAAAATATAGAAATCCACCTCAAGATCAGTACTTTGTCAGAGAAGAAATATTCTGCCCTAGCTAGAGTAACAAGATGGAGTCTACGTGTTTGCCTTGGGGCCAGCCTTGTGCATAGGTATCTCAGAGACCTTAGCAAAGATGCAGGTATACTCAGAGTTTGTAAAAACTGCATCTGTATTGTTTTATGCTTTTCCACGGCATTTGTTTAAGAGTCTATATTCTATTAAAATCAGGTTATTTTCAAGAGTTTTAGAAATTGTTCTGTTTCTCTCAGATTTCTTACTCCTCTCTCCAAAACTTAAGAGTTTAACAATTTCTGTATCTAATCAAGAAGGAAGCTGAGCCACACAGTGCCTTAATACATATTGATGATTGATTGTAATTAATTAACTGAACAACAAGATGCTTCTTTTCATATCGGAGAATATTGAGCTGAGGGAAGTATCTTTCTAAGACTTTATTTTTTCTCTTCCTTAACTTTAGCCCCAGACAGGCACAGAGACAAGAAGATTGTGTCCAGAGTTAAAGCAGGAAAATAAGTTTTAGAAAATGCCTCATCCCATTCTAAAATATGGAAGATAGGTATGAGAAATGTACAGTGAATCAGGAGATGTCTAATGCTCCCTTCTCTGTAGAGGGAACCAAGATTCGTTTAGATTACATGACTGATTTGTAGATGGCTAAAATTAGGCTAAAATTAGCTAAATAAATTATCAAAGTTGAAGTGATTTAAGAGGTTTTTACCTTTAGCTGTTTCTAATCTGCACTCTTTCACTTCCCTCTATCAGATATGCTAGTATATCTGCATTTTGTGGTCTGGTTATGTTAAAAAAAAAAAAAGCAGATTATATGGAAACAAATGGGCTTCTGTACCCCCACCTCTCATCCTCCCAAGCCCAGTTTAAGTGTTGACACTAACCTGAATGATTCTGGCAGAAAATGGACAGCTTATGTATATTAAAAGAATGAATTTTAGAAAGCAAAAATTAGGCAGTATGAACTGCATCCTTTGTATTTCAGTTCCACACCTTTACGATGGGAATAATGTATTGCTCTGTCTCACAGAGTGTGATGTAAAGCCATCAAAGCAGTCAATATTGTGTTAGAGAAACATATCACAGTGAAAAAAAATGAAATAAAAAACAAACTCCCAAAGTTTTATCATTTAATGAAAGTGAACATCAGAACATCTGGCTATAGTGTTAATATTCACGTTGTTTGGGGCCCTAATCTAGCAAGTGAATGAGCAGGATGCAAACCTGCTGCTGTCTGCGCCTATATGGAACAGTGCATGGAGCACCAGATTCCTGCTCTCCAGACCAGAAACCAGGTCAGACCTACTGCCTAACCTTCTGGTCTTTGCTTCCAGTTTGCTTTCTCATGATAATGAAGATCTGAGATCACAAATAGGACAGAAAGGCTGAAATCTTGCCTTGAGGTGGAATTGGGAAACAATTAAAGCACGGATCTAAAACCAAGAACCCCAAAGTTTCTTTGCTCTGTGAGTTCAAATGTTGTGACTGATTTCAGCAAACCCCCTGAATGGATAAGAATTTAAATCACCAAGACTATTTTTAGGTTTGAGGCTTTATTTAGTCCCAGTTGGGTCTCTAACATGTTATTTTTAGAAAAGTGATACTCAGGTGACACTATAAATTTCATACAAATCTTCCAGTTATTTACAGTGTGATTAAACCAAAGTAATTTATTTTGGTTGTGTTAAGTTCTTTTTTCTACAGCTAAGGATAACTGCTGCAACAGCTTCTTACTACCTTCTCCTCCAGTTTCACACTAATTGCTCTTTATACCTGAAGGATGTGCTCAGTTTTCAAGGCCCTACAATGTCAGGCCAAATCTATAATGTTGTACAGAGCGGCCTTGCCAAAGTTACTGAGTCCTGATGGCTGCCCAGTATTAGCCACTTCTGTCAACTACTCCCTTATGTCCCAGGAATCAGGTTTGTCATCAGTCTCCATAAGCTAGTTCTCCAGTAACTGCTTCCAGTAAGCAAGCTTGCTGCTAGTAACGGTGTTCTGCAACTGACCTGCTGGTGATAGTTTTGCTCTGCCATTGCTTTGGGGTATTGTTTGCTGAAGATCTTTGGAAAAGATATATTGACAAGCAAGATCAAACCATAAGCTTACAACGTACAGCTTTCCTGAGCAGTATTTCCTGTCTTTTCACAAGCACTCAGACTCTCTTTGACCAAAACTTATTTATTGAAAGACTATAAAATGCAGCAATTCTGAGAGAATTCCTCATCCTATCGGTACTGGTTCACCCATGCTTTTCACAGCATAAATGTAGTTCTTTGATTTCCCTCAACAATATCTGTTTTTAATGGAAATGTAGACAAGATATTACCAACATACGTTTAAAGTTTGTTTTGTTCATGTGGCCATTATAGTCAAACCTTAGATGCAATATATTATATTATGGGCTGTTTATTAGCATGGTTGAAATTGTCTTTACTTGTACGAAATACCAGGATGAATGCTACAAAAGAACAAAGCATATTACGCACACAAAAATGGCCAGAACTCTAGCCAAGATAAAAGCAGATGTTCACTTAATTGACAAGGAGAAAACTGATATCCAACACTGAGAGAACTTATTTCAGAGAATTTATGGACTTTACTGGTGACCTTGGAGACACTGAACTGCAAGACAAGGGACTGATTCTAATCTTGGTTTTGCTGTGACTTGCTGTGATCTCTAAGCAGTCACTTCACCTTTCTGTGTCTCCATTTCTCCTTTCACCCTTTGTCTCCTGTCTTTAGAGTTTAAGGTCTTTGAAAGACTATATTATGTGTTTGTAGCATACACAATGAAACTGCTGTAGTGTAAATAATAATTATAATGAGGCCAATTTTAAGTCTGCCCTCAACAGACAAATGAAAGAAAATTCCTCATTTTCTGTAATTTCAGAAAAATTACTTGTTATTAATGTTCTTGTGAACACAACAGGAGGAACTGGAGATGGATCAGGCTCATGTCTTCATTCTAAAAACTTTTTGGCTGATTTTCGTGAAATCAACTCACAGCCGAGCTGGACTCCAACCAACCAACAGAAAAGACAGGCTTTTAATCAAGCTTCTCTACAATGGAACACATCCATTTGATAAATGAACTAATTAAGCAAATGAATAAGTATAACCCACCACTGTGAATGACATTTATAACTATGAAAAAGCTTCAGCTCCACATTAATAGTTCTAGAAACCAAGAGAATAGGATGGAAAAAAATAAAAGTTCAATTCATGAAGCACATTTATGTAAATGGAGTTTAACTATGGTTTGTGGTCCAGTATAATGTATGCTGTATGTTTATAAAAATGACAAGAGAGAAAGAAGACTGAAAAATGGCTATCTCACTTCAGAGGTTTTCTTAATATCAGCCATTTCACAGACTCCAGAATATAGCAATGACTCACTCATATGCTTTTTCTAAATATCTTCTTGTTAAAGAAAGTGGAATGCCACAACACCTATATCCTCATCTGTCCTTCAATACCACAAATCCGTGTTAAATCTCTCTGGTACAAAAGCCTGAATGCTACAGAAAAGATAAGGAGAGAGGAAAAAAGAACTCAAACTTAGTTAAAAGTAGCTTTATAGCCTCAGCTGTACTTTTCCTGCTTCATTTGAATAGACATTTCTAGGAAAAATTTGATGGCTCTGGAAACAGAGAAAGTCTTCTCACTGTGTTCAGAGCAATAGCAATGGTCCCTGAGGCTGTGTCAGTGTGCTGCCTCTCCCATACAGAACTGCTGAAACCATTGGGGGTCTTTAAAATTGTGCTTGGATCAAGCAATACAAATTGTGTTTTTCTTTAAGGCACAGTACCCATATTAACAAGTTGTATCACAGTGTCTGTTCCCACAATTTGCTTTTCTCCACATGTGGTTAAGAATCATCAGTGAATTATCAATCAGGAGCAGAAATCCAGTAAGTGAGAATCTTTGTACTGCACCCATTGAAAAATTACCATCACAATAGATTGCTGACCTAAAAGGAGAGTAATAATAAGAAAAAATTCACAAATTGTCCCCATCTTCTAGCTAGCTATGGAAACTTTTGCAAAGAGCAGTTTTGCTCATTGTACATTCATTCTAAGACTGTATGTATTTCAGTAAATGTGCAGTGAGATACCAAGACGCTCATATGCATGCAAGCAAATACTGTGAGAACTGTTCTAACCAAGCTTATTTCTACAGCACGCGATCAAAATGAGTGTTCTTGAGGATAAGAATTGACTCGTTCGAGTTGGTGTGGGAACTTTGATGAATTTGCTTTGAAAGGAAAAGGCTGTTGTTTTTGTGCCACGTTCAAGCAGAAGATTTGCTATAACTGTGTCTCTTTATAGAACAAATACAATATAGTACTACAGTACTACAGTAAAAGAAAAAAAAAATCCCTCCCCCAAATTACAACAGTCTTGACTCAGTAATTATTCTTCCATATACTGTATTGGATTTTTGGTGCATCATGACTTTACTCGGGTTATTTCCATTAGCCTTATTTTCCTTTTCCCCTCTCCATACATTGGACTTCCCTGTCATCTGCATCAGACTTGTGCTTTGCTCTCTTATCCACAAACTTACAATATTAAGGAAAACACCAGACACCATGAAGTAAAAACCCAGGAAAAAGAGGGTTTAGTGACTCTGAAATTTAATTACAGCAAGCAATAGCAGAAAGAAGGCAGAGTTTAGACCATTCTTCAGGAAAGAGGCTGTGCTTGCATGGATCATACATTGTCAAGATTCACTTACTTTTGTGATACGTCAAATCTTTTACCATTGACTTTACTGTAATGTATTATTAGAATGGTAACCTGTTGAAACAATTGCAGCAAGTGGAGTTTGTTGTGTGGTTGACAAATATAATTTTAAAGCAGGTTAAATTGACTGTAAATGTGCTTTATGGGTTATTAGCTACACCAAATGCATGAATATGGGAAATGAAAAACAGTCCTGTTAAAGTCACTTGCTAAGTATGGAATAATAATGACTTTCTGTGGTTATTCTGCAGAATGTCCTGTAAAATAGTAACATATTCATAAGCTACAGTATGTAATAAACAATTCTTGATTATGGTAGTTTGTAACAGTGTTAAGGCTCTCTGATACAGCTACAAGTTTTTCAGAGAAAATGTAGATTGCATTTATATATCTTGTAGTATATTTTACAGACTATTTAGAGTTGTAAAATATGAATGTTCTCTTGAAGTGTGTGATATGAGCCTACACCTATGATATGGCATGGAGTTTGTTACCATTCATTCTGTGAGATATATATATATATACACACATACACACACACACACACACACACACACACACACACATATATACACTAGAATTAGAAAGAGCTGAAAGTTTACACTTCATTCCTTATAAGCAGTTGACTGGAAAGTGTCTGTTGAGGTCAAAATAGTAAACAAAAGTGACATTTATGTGAATCTGTGTGATTATTTTTTATTCTTTAAAATTATTTTTACAGAAATCCTTGTGCTCCACTGGCCATAGAACTGAAAAGGAATTACTGAGCTATTTTGGAGTCAATTCCTTCCCTGTTCAAGAAGTTCTGTTGATTTCCTGGGGCATCTGGATTTATTAAAACAAAACAGATTTCTGCCCTTGAACAACAGATTTTCATTTTTACTGTTAAGGGTGGGTGAGTAGCACATTGTTTCTTTTCCTTTGCGCTAATGTCAAGTAGCCAATGCATTAGATTATGCTAACTTCTGTTGTGGTACATCTACCTTTTTGCAGACTCTGCCCTGTATCATGAGAGTGAGGGATAGGAAGTAAACATCATTCTTTCTGCTCAGTGTCTGTGCAGCCCCTGAACACCCATGTCAGAGGTTCCTGGTGTAAAACTGCAATAAGTTAAAGTGGATAGTAGTATAGAGAAATCAGAGATGGAATCAATCAAAATGTTGTGTTGCAAGCTGAGAGCAATGCTCTTTTGGGAGAAAAAAAAGGAATATAAAATGCTAGGCAAAGTCACTTAGAAGTTTTAAGGCTGCTGTGACGCATTCAATAATAACACAGGGGAAAGGAACATTTTCTTTACAAAAACCAAGCTGCCAGTTGAGACTATTAGCCATTCTGTTACCCCTACATAATAAAGCTAAATCATGTAAGCAGTACAGATAACAGATGGACTAGCAGAGACAAATTATTTGTGATGTAACTGATAACTAGGTCAAAGCTGAATTATTGTGAGAAATGGATTGTACTTTAAAAGAGCAGGGGATAGTTTGCAAGATTAGTGAAAACTTGTCTTCCCAAATGAAAGCAGTGAAAGAAACGAAGTGCATCTTATTATGAACATGTGCTGATTCATAAAGACAAAATACAAGGGTAAACAAATGACAGAACAGATTTGTTTGTAATAAATGTGGAGGCAATCACAGCACAACATAGTTGCCCAGTGCAAACCAAGACAGTTTAACCAAGCAGTGTAACCATGACATAGTGTCATGGTTACAGTTAAAGCCATCTCCTGCAGACATATGTCATTTTCTGGACAAATTATAATTTACAAAAGTAAATTTTTTTTGCTTTGTATACATACAGTTGGATGACTAAGCTGTGATAACATCAGCAATCATTATAGATCTCAAAGCATACATAGCTTTGTTTAAAAAAAGTGACAACAATAAGTACTGGAGCTGAATATAGCATGACTACAAGAAGGATATGGGAAAGACAAAACTTATCCACTGTTAATTTAAAAAACCCTAGCTCACTTCGCCTGGCAGGATTAATTAGTGGTTCTATTGTCTTACAGTGTATTGCACTTTCTTTTTATAACATAGATTTGATATATACTCTTAGCATTTGGTTTGGGAATTCACAACAGTGGTTGCTAGAATACTGTATTTTGTAATTGGGAAGAAATATTAATCTTTTGTAACATGTTTCTTGCTAAGAAATAAAGTGTAGTCTCTTTTTAGCTTTCCTACATACCACACTTTTGTTTCACCAACAGTCTGTATAGGATGAACTTTTACCAGACTCCAAAGATGGATGTAAGTTTTCTCGGGGGTAAGAACTGACTGTTCTGAAGCCTGCCAGTTTTATTCTATTCTTTTCTTTTTTTATTGAGCCAACTCTGCATTGTAGAGTGATTTTTACTCAAAGTATCCCAAAAACCTCACTCAAACCAATAATCATGTGTTGATAGGTGAAATTAGTTTCAGAATTCTAATGAAGCTCAGCAGCTGGGAGACAGACAGCTCATCTGAAGATTAAATGAGAAAAATTGCCACTTTTGCTGCTTCCTTTAGAAACTCATTTACATTCTGTCAGCTCCCATTAGGAATGGGAACTGCGAATATTGAGGAAAATGTGCATGAATTCAGTGCTGAAATGGCCAATCGTGATCAGTTCCTTCTTGCTTACAAAGCTGCCAGAAGATTTTATGTAGTTATGCTTCCTGCAAACAGCGGGTGATAATCTGCTTGCCTTCATGTGTCTAACATTTTGAATTTAACATAACCGAAAGAGCAAATACCCAATATAACAAGGAGAATAGGGGATAACAGCGTAATCCTAAAGGCTAGGATTAAAGTTCTTGGAGTCAAAGTTTTAAGGTTAGAAAAACTGCACACACATATGTATAAAAACACATTTTTAAGTGACAGGAAGTAATGAATACAAAAACAAGAAGCCCCAAACCAGAATTATTTGTCCATGTAACATCTCCTGTGCATTCTACAGTTAAAAAGTGGGACAACTGGATACCTAGGAAGTCACAGTACCTCGCTGTTTCTCTTTCTAGCCCCTTTTCTCATTCAGCAACTTGTAGAGCTTCAATATTTCTCCTTATGTGACACTACCAACAGCAATGGCACACACTTTATTTTATTTGATATACCTCTTGTACCAGAAAGTTACTTGACCACATCCATTCTTCTTTATGCTTTTGGTACAGCCCAGCAATTTTATATAGTTGGTCCTCATCACATCAAAAAATTTCCATGAGTTGTCCCGACAGAGCCAATAGTAGATTAGGAGTATGTATTATGCAGGTGCTATCTCTCCTGACTCAGGAAATATTTCTATTGACCCCACATGGAGGTGACTGTGTCAATGAAAGAAATACATTTAGAAATTTAACCAGGGACACAGAAGACAGTGCATAAGTGAATAGAGAAAAGGTATTGTTGAACATGGGAAAGTATAATGCTGTGGTGTTAGATTTTTTTCCAATTTAGTTTTCCTTAAATAAAGGTTGTAAAACATCACTAATGGCATAGAAAGGCAACATAAGGTGTTCAATAAATATTTTTCTCCTGCACCTGAAGAAGGGTTTGATGACATATTCATATTTTCCAATGAAAAAAGCTATATTTTCTATTTCAGCAGTAATTAGGAAGACCGTTAAATAGCAAATGTTACTTTTTTCTAGATCTACAGGATTAAAAAAATATTCTAATAATTCTAAAAGAAATGAATCTCTTTAAAATGCTATCGTTTTTTAATAAAACTTAATGCTAAGGCTCAAATAGGTCCTTATAAATAGGGACTGGCACTTTGAAGAGGATACCAGCATCATTAGAATAGTACAAAATATGGACAGGTCAGTAGTACAGACTAGACTGAATGTCTTGAATCACATGGGAAGAAACTTAACATTCATAATACCCTTGAAGGTGATGATTTTCTGTAAGAAAATGATGCTGCAAAAAACAGTCATGATAAACAGCTAAATTAAGCGTGGGTTTTGAGAATGACATAGTGCAATGTTATGGTGATGTTGAGTGTGAATACAGAGATGGCACAGACTTTGTGTGAATGATTAGAAAGATCAAAGGCTCTTGCACACAGCTGTGGATGTAGATTCTCACCTGGTGCAGTTCATCCAATGTATCCCCTGAAAATCTGCTCCATACTTCCGTTCTTCTAAAGGACATAAACAAATAAGAAAGGATTCAGAAAAAGCCGCAAGAATGACACTAGTTTTGGAAACCCCATTTCAGAGCTTTGGAGAGCAGGGCTTAGCCGGCTAACCTTTATAAAGGAGTTTAAGAAGGGACATGACCACAGACTTATTATTCATTTAAAACACTGAAAAAATATCTGAAAACATTTAGCAACACACTATAGATTCCTTATAGAAGATTATTTATTTCAAAGGCATAAATATATACAGTGACTAGAAACATAATTTACATGAATTTAGGCTCAAGAAGCAGCATGTGGTATTAAGTGCTGGAATAGCTGGTGGACACTGGTGGACTCTCCATCACTTGGAATCTTAAGCATGTTTGTAAAAAAATATTTATTGCATTCTTTCCAAAACACCTATGCCAAAAAGTATTTAATGAAACACTAACAGTATTTATGTGTATGTTTAAGATAAGTTTAAGTAATTTGAAAAAATTAAAACAAGTTCATATTTCGGAGATTTTAGAGTGTTTATGGTATATTTCACTTCTTTCATTTTTTTCCCATTTACATCTAAATAGAAAGAGAAAGAAATCATAGTGTCAAGGCATAATTAAGTTGGCCTCAGATCTGAGAACTGATGTTGGTATGAATTGCACTTAAAAATTTACATGCAAGTGTTGTTTCAGAAGATTAGTTGTTGGTGGATCTTAAGTTTTGAATGTTGCCCTAAGTGATAGATAACAAAAAATACCTAAAGTTTTTTCTTTCTTGCCTGTTTTTTTTGTTTTTAATATGTGTAATAGAGTGCCTGCTAGGAAAAAAGTTTGAATTTATTGATTTTTCTCTGAAATTTATTTTGTAAGGAGGGCATTTACATAGATAAACATGATCTGCCTGCATTGTTGGCATGTCTTGTTTTTTTTTTCTTGGCACTCATAAGTTAAGAAGCTTTCTTCATTAATTTCCATATAGGTCAATGACCTATATAACAGCTCTGTACTGTAAGCACTTTTATACTCCTTAAATTACATTATGTATTAGAAATATTATCTCCAAATAGCCAACTATCTGTTAATGAACGGTTGAGTGAGTAAAATGTGTGCTGAAAAATGAATAAAGATTTCATAAGGCAATTAAGCTGAGCATTATGTTTGCATTTCTCCATGATATTTGCATTACAAAAGAGTATTGTATGGTTAGAAAAGTGATATGAAGACAGATGTGTTATTGTGAAACTCAACAGCCTTCATAACTAAGTTCTCTCTGCTGTTTATACCATGCTGAAAAATAATTTGTTTTGAAGCTATAACATTCAGTATGTCAAGAACAAACATTTATAAATGTATTATTCATTTACAAAGAGGCTAATAAGAATGTGAGAACATATTGACCATTTGTACTAGATAACTGCTTTACAAGAGAAAAAAAATCAGGCTGTCACAGCACAGGCAAATATACTATCCTCTTTCAAATAGCAACTCAAGCCTTTTCTTATATAATTGTATTTTGCATGAAATTATTGTTACTGTTATTTAACATTTATATTGAAGTCATGCCTAAAAGACAACTGGACTTTAGCTATTGCATTATGAGTTGTTTAGACATAAAACTCAACAGTCTCTGATACAGCATTTCTTTGAAGTGTGTTGGAGGAACAGGGCTACTAAGGAGGAAGCTCCAAGTAGGGCTTTGCAGTACAGAAACAGGCTGAATAGAAGCCTCAGGTAATTGGTATAATACATATTAATTGGCATCATATTAGTCCAAGAAAGCTTTCTGGCACAGTATTTTCTTGAAATTTGTGAATCCTGTAAAAATAGTTTGATGGAGATGGTGTAAGCTTTGCAAATGGACCCTAAACAAATGACATGCTTCTTTTGGGAATATTGCTTAGGCTCCTGGTAATTCACCTGCACAATCCATCGGCAGCATTGGCTTCTCAGGTGTGCAGTTCTCCAGGCACGGCTCTGTACGGTGCTGAGATCCACAATCTGGTGCTCAGTGAGCAAATCCCAAACTGAATACAATATAGTTTTGAATATATTGCTTTGGGATTTGAGCTAATGGTGTTACAGTAGGCACTGTTCACATTTTATTTACTCAGATATAGGTGAAGGAGATAACTTCACTGATGCAGTTGCCAACCACTCTGATTGCCACTGGGCTGAGGAGCCCATGGATTCCCAGGACTGTAACACTGAGCCTTTTTTTTCAATTTAATTGCTAAAATCTGCAACCTTGAAACAGTTATCCATGTTAGCTGTTCCTGAGTCATGTGAATCAAACCCAGAACCAGGGACTGCAGGGTTTTGGGGATACACAACTTTAGGGCAGCCAGGTCTTCCAGCACTTGAGGCAGAACTCTGTTTTCATTCACTGAAAACAAATGATATTCTGTTTTTGTTCCAGTTCTGGATTAAAAACAAATTTAAAAATATCAGATCACTCATGAAATGAAATTACCCCTCCGTGCACCATTCTAATTATTTGTGAAGGATGAGAAGAAGGATGAAGTGATGGGAAGATTAGTGATGAGTCCTTGATACCTCAGGGTCTCTGGCAGCTAGCTTTTTTCAAGCTGCAAGGTATAGAATAAGAATCCTAGCAATGGAAAAAGAGGCTATAAAGAGAAATGATAGTAGTTTCCCTAGAGCAATGTTTCTCAACCTTTCCAAGTAGATGACTAGTTATTCAAAGTTAAATTTTCATGACTCCTTCCCTTACAGTTGCTCTAAAAGTAAGCATAAAAATATATCAGTAGTAAGTCAATAGAATTTACTTGTGTGCCTCTGTTTGGAAAGGTCATTGGAGAATATTTTTCTCTTGAGATTAGTGTGTTCAGGAGCAAGGGAGGGAGATTATCTTCATTTCAGATGGTAATTATGTTTTCAGCACTTTGGAAACACCCTGTTGCCTCTCATGACACCATGACTCTGGGAAGGTAAAAAGAAGTACCTCTTCTGCACTTGTATCTGTTAGATTGTATACTGTCATCCCCATGTGTTTGGTAATGTGCTGAGCCTATAAAACTTTATTAGTCTGGTCAGTAAAGGAGCACCATTATTTTTCCCACTGTCATTTAAAACTTCTAAGAGGTTTGAAAGGTTTGCCCTTACAGAATCCCTACTTCATTGAGCTATAATTGCATAAATGCCATATCACTCTGTCTTTAATTAAATTCGGAACCAGTTTCCCTGGAGCAGAAATAAGACTCACTGGTCTGTAATGTCCAGGATCATCTTTGGCTTTTTTATTTTATTTTTAACCTAAGATAACAACTTCCAATTCTTTGGGAACAGTGTGTAGTTTATTAAGGATATATTGCATATCTTCATTGCTACCTCTGCTATTTCACACTTCAGTTCCTTCAAAATTCTTGCATCAGCACCATCTGGTCCCAGTGATTTATTGCCCTTGAGTTTTGTGAGTTGCTCAATAACATCTTTCTTAGAGGCATCACCCTTTGTTAAGTCCACACATTAATTTCTTACAAAAATTATCTTTGGGTCAGAATTTTCCCCATTGCCATAAATATGGGTGTAAAAAGCTACATGTAGTTTTTATTATTATTATTTTTAACTTGCTTTGGTTGCTTTGTTATAATACTTGATAGTTCAAAGGATTGACAATTGTTACATAGTTTGTTTTGTGGTTTCTGAAGCAGCTTTAAGTTTCTTTCTACCTCTTAAAGATGTTTTGATGATACTCAAACTACCTCCTCCTTTATTGTCTTCCCCAATCATCATTTTATTTTTCCTTTTGTGCACATTTCTTCTGAATTTTATGGGATGTTGGTAGGATTATGTTTCAGTTGATGTGTAGCTATATTTTATTACTAAGCTCTCAGAAAAAATGAACATTGAATATATTTAGGGGCTTGGTCCTTCTTAGTATGAATTATTATTATTATTATTATTATTATTATTATTATTATGCATGTCCCTTGCTGTGGGAAGTAAAATACATCTACCATCACACCTACCATTCTTATCAAGCCTGGCAAGGTCTGGCAAACTGAGTGAGTTGCTGCGGCCCTGCCAGCAGCCCTGGGGGGTCTGAGCCTGGGGGCGCCTGGTCTGCGCTCAGCCCTCGCCGCGCAGCGCCCAGCAGGCAGCACCCACGGGAAGGAAGCATACAAAATTTGCCCCAAGACTAAGAGGAAGGGACCCCCACCATGAATATTGTACTGCTCCCAGTGAGGACCTTAGGATACTAATTATTCATCATATATCATCCACTCATGTACACCCAGGTCTGCTTGAGAGAGACTGAAACTGTCAACCTTGGGATCCAGAGGGACAATGGAAGGTGAATATAGACCAAAGAACAGGGGTGGATATTAGTATGGTTGCATATGACAATTCTAATTGTATTATCAATGAGGCTTTTCTGTATTAATTTGAAATTTTGGGCTTTCAGACTGTCAAAACGTGAATTGGACTGACAAATAAATTCCTAGCTCTATACATCTGGTGTGTTTCCTTTTGCCTGTAACAAGATTTCAAATGTAACATTTGTAAGCCCTTTGCTCATGGCTTGTTTCAATCCAGCAACTTTCAGCTGTGTCTGTTTCAAAACAAACTCTACGTAATTCCGTCATGACCCCTGACTTCTCTCTGGTTCATCTCAAAAGCTCCAACTTTGTGTGGGTTCCTGAGGTTTCCTTCATTACTCTGTCTTTCTGCCTGTTTTCGCTAGCCTGTACTTCTCCTCAGGTGAACAATTCCCCCCCCCTTACCTCCACTTTCTGCAGGATTTGACTGACTCAGGGTGCAGTAGCTGAAACACAGTAAGTGGATGACTTTCTCTCCAAGACCTAGCTGCAGCCTCCGAGAGGAACAGAGCACACAGGAATGAGTGAACATACAGACATTCATATGAGTGAGCATACAGACAATAGCAACAGCAAAATTGTAAGATCTCAGGATCTTTTAGTAGTACATTTCATATTCATACTCACAACATTCCCTGAAAAAGCTTTTTTTCTTAACCAATACATTTTAACTTTATGGTAGAAATTTCCATAATGCCTGACAAATGTATTGACTGCCCTGATGCTGACACGCTGTAAAGATGAAAACTGCTTTTGGTTGATTGTATCTTGTGAAAAGGCACTGTCAAAAGGAAGTTTGATGTGCTTATGATGGCTTTTTGACAAGGAAAACATGAGTTTCAGAAAAGCTGATCAAATACGGCCCTGGAATTTTGCATTGCTATAGGCCAAGCTCAAGTCAAGCGTACATGAAACAGCAGGAAAGTGCTAACACAAACTGTGATAGTCTACTTTTTTTATATTGACATAAATTATTCAGCCTATTAAAATGTTTACTTATTTAATATAATGCAAAGCAAACAGTGCAATTCAAATGGGAATTATTATTGCCTATTTGGAATTACTGTCTGTCTGTAATTCACATTCTATGTAATACCTACAGTAAATCAGAAGTCTGTTCCCATGCATTCTTCTCTGTTAAAGTAATTCCCTTATTCTACACAGCACTGCCAGTTAATTTAAAAATAGATGTCAGCTTTTACTTCACTTTCTTAATTTGAAAAAAAATGATAGCATGATGTGATCTATTGTTATAAGCAGCAATGTTCAAAATCAGACTTTTCTGAAAATATTTTAAAGAACCGAGAAGAAAGATTAAAATCTTTAAATATTGTCACAAGTCTAAGCTATTACATCAGAGACAGTACCCGGTGGCATTTTGTGCACAAAGATGAATAAATGCACACATGTAATTAGCTGATATTTACACAGATATATTCATACATACCAACTTCACATATTTTGTGTTACATATTTCTATATAAGGATATATTGACATCAGTATAAAAGTATATATAGGTATATGTATATATATATATATATATAAATACACATCTATATCTCAGGTAAATATAAATTTTTGTATTCCTCACATATGTTTGTGTGTCTTAATATGAATGTCTGAAGTCCAACAAAAATGTTCAAACATGATACTGATGATAATATTCAGGAGTTATGCATTGCTTGAATAGGTTTGCAAGTTAAGCCAGGTACATTCTGCAAAGACAGAAATACGTACATACATACCTAAATTTTCTTTCTTCTCTCCTTCTTTCCAAATATAGACTAAGTCCTGTGGCCTCAAAAGAATGGGCTTAGTATTTAACAGCATAGTACAATGGGCCGTTGGAATGACAACTTCTGACCTCTAGTTCTGTATTTTAAAGTGAATTCATGTTCACCAATTTGTGAAGCGATGTTCAAAGGAACTTGGATTGTTTTCTAAACCTTACATTCAGCTCTAATTATGACTTAGTGAAAAACGTGTGTATTCATTGTGCATGCAAATCAAGTGACTTCTGTTCTTTGGTTAGTTCAGAAAAATTATCCGTTCACTACTGTAATAGACGCTTATGTTTGAATTGTTTAAATCTGTTGTATTCTTCTTCATCAAAAATGCCTTGTTCATTTCTTAGCATTATTTGTAAGTGGAAAGAATCATGGAGAATAGTCAGAGTAGAAAGTTGCTTCTCTCATCTATTTCACACATGGCAAAAGCTTGATTTTCCTCTTCTACCTTGATCCATGCATTTTAATTTTAAATGATCAGGTGTTATCATTTCACTCATTCTGGTGGGAGACCACTCCAGACACTGTGCAGCATAGTCATTAGAGAATATTCCTCCTATTTTTCCTCAGTTATATCTGTATGATTTCATAATATCACTCTTAGTGATTGTTCCAGATATGCCCAAAGTTCCATTTTCTCCCTTAGCGTTCAGTTTTCAGCTCCTCAATATTTGTTTGAGTATTTCGCCAAGTTAAATAGACTTGGCTCTTCTCAGTCTCTAGCTGTTGAATCTATTTTGAGCCCCATCATAAAATCTAACTGATTTGCTGTTTTGATACTGAAATTCTCAGAACTACCTAAAGTGTGTACTACCATCAAAAAGGTATTTTGCTGTAAAGATGCAAGCTAGGGTATAGCCTTGCTATACAGTGATGTAGGACATCTATAATAATGAGTACGTAAAGTTATTTAGGAAAAAAGACAATTGTAGTCATGTTAATCATGACTGCTGAATAAGGTTCCAGCCACAGACCCAGTCTTTCATAGGACACAGTGCTTCACATTCCCAGAAGAATTAACATTTTATTAACACCATCTACTCCTGACTTTTACACAGCTACTGAAGCACTTTTTCAGCACTACCAAACTTTAATACAAAAGGTGATCTGAATTTGAATAAGGTCCAGACTTTCTACCCAAATATCGCAAATCCACCAGAATCAACATCACTAATTCTTTAATAAAATAGATATTTTATGAAACCTGACAACATTAGTAGAGATTTTTTACAATTGTAGATTAAGCCTTTCACAGGGAATCACTAATGACAGTCAGGTTCAATAGAACAAAGATTTCGTCTAATATTAGTTTCTGGAAAGTCAATTTGCAAGGTTATTTCTGCAGATTAAATTAGCTATATTGGGAGGTGACCCTCTTGCTTCTAAATCAAGAAAGAAAGACAGATGCATAATAGCATATTGCTGTGGATGTATTATTAACCAGTCTTCTACAATAAGGGAATTAGCCATTCACCCAGAAGGGTTGAATAAACTAAAAAGATATTTTAGAACATAATAAATATCTCTAGGAGGGAGTTGGTAAAAGGCCAGCTGAATATCCCCAAGTGTGCAACCTGTCTGTATCTTAGTATTCAATCTCTGGAAAATATGAGTTCTCAGCTAGGTGTCAGAGAAGCATGATATCATGGTTTAAATAGGCTTAGGACCTATGTATGCTGGGCTACATGATGTAATTATATACACAGAAATGCAGCTTTAAACTTTTAGCTACTGCCTTAATTAATTATGAACCATCAGCGTAACAGGATCACTCAGTAGTTGGTGACTTCTAATGTTTAGTCAAAGCAAATAATTTGGATTTGAAAACATTTCATCAAAATTCAACTGTTACCTAACTTTTTTGGTATAGTTATGTTTTAGAGGTCTATTCAATTAGGTTTTATTTCTCAGAAAGGCCATGGATACAAGTACACTGTATAAAATATGCACAGAGGATGGGACTAACTTGTTCTGGGGAAAAAAAAGAAAAAAACCAAACAACCCAACTTAAAGATGAGCCATATCTTGAATTAAACAATCCCTTGTCTGTTTCCCCTAAAACTTCTGTCATGGATCTGAAAAATCTATGTTTCAGTCTCTCCTTGCATTTGACTTGTGGCTGAAGACTGAATATCTTGCAGGGACCCCCCCTTCCTCTAACTAACTGAAACAGTGTAGTCTCTTATGGAGAAAAATGATAAACCAAAAGCAGTTCATTAGTTAGTGTAAATCTATATAGCTTCAGTGGTTTCAGCAGAGACGCTCTTGAAATCCAGGAGCTGAGGTTCTGACCTCATTTTTTCCTGTATAAAATGCTATTTTGTCTTGCTCAGTGAAGAAGGCTCTTTTAAAGAGTATCTTCCGATATCAGTGAACATTCAGTACAGCAAAATTACTTCAAAAGCAAGCGCAAGTGTCATAAAAATGAGAAGATTATTTTTACAGACAGCTTTTCGGAAGGGTTCATGCCAATTAGCTGTACTTTTCTCACTAAGAGAGTGACAAGATAAAGTTTGGGAATAATCAATTTGTCCTCAAATTATCATCATGACTACGATATACTGGACTTCTATGGATCTCTCATACCATCTAGAAACAGATACTATTTCTGTACTAGAGGGCAGATGTACCAAGGCTTTGGGGCATTTAAATCCCATTGAAGTCAATGGAAGTTTGGTTGTATGAACAAGAATAAGGTTTCCTTATGAAATAGCTGACACAGCATCCTTTCAGATACAGATACAATACAATATATTAAGGAGGTACATTCACTTTATCTGATCTCTGCAGAGTCTCATAGGCGTTATTCAGCTTTTGGCAAAAATAAATGGAACACAGAACTGTAATTGTAATTTGTATTACAAAAGCATCTTGGAGCTCTGAACAAGACTAGGATATCGGTGTTATTAGGTGCTGAGACAGACTGTGTTCCTAAGTGCTTACAAATTACATAAAGTTGATGAACAAAAAGAGTACTATTATCCAGACTTTGCCGATGTGACACTGAAACATAAAGAGTGTCATTTCACCAAGGTCAGCCATCTGAAGTATTTTTATTTAGTTATTATTTGCATTTACCAACAATACAAAACACCAACAGAGAGGCATTAAACATTCTTATTCCTTCTAAGGCATTTAACACAGTAAGGTCCTTGGCCCTGAGGCCTGAGCTCAAGGCACTACGTTGGTCCTCATAAGGATGTCCATAATAAATACCATGATTTTTCCTCTCAAAGTCATTTTTGCTTCCTCTGAAAGTGCAAGTGAATGCACATTAGAGAAAGTTATTCTATTTTATAATAGTGACTAGTCAGTGACATTTTATGTTCTCCTACTTGCCTGCCTCTCAGTACAGGTCACTGCTGGGGCTCCTTTCCTACATCTTTCACCTGACTTATTTGGAAGACATCACCTCTCCAATACTGTCTAATGTCTAACAGTGCCTAATGGCTATGTGTGCCACATGACTGCAGTCCCCAGCTGGTAGTGAGTAATGGATTGCTTTATTTTTACATCAAATATGTGTAATGGATGTGTCCTTCCTTTGATGGCAAAATCAGGAAAGAAGAGGGAAATGTGGCCATTATGAGAGAAAATATGGTGTCTGAAAATTTTGCCAGATGTAAGTTGTGATAAATAGACATATAGGGCTTTGAATTGCCTTTGAAACAAAGCTATGGTTCTTTCTAGACAGTTTCAGGCACAGATTGCTGATGACTACAGGAAAAGCCTAAGCACCAGTTTAGTGGAAGCAGCAGAAAAATGAGGGGAAAAATCCAGGTTTCCTATAAGACATGGAAGATTTTTAAATCAGCATTTAGCCATTATATCTTTTATTCTTCCTACTTCTGTTGCACCTTCCATATTTCTGTTCAAAAGACGATTTTCCCTTTGCTGCTTCTAGCTAATTTTTATGGTGCTCCTTCTATTGGTTATGTGTCTCACATACTTCAGTTCTCTTTGCTTTCATTATCTTCTTGTTCATTGAGCTATTCTCCTTATTAATTTAATTATCTGCTTTCTCTTTCCTTTCATTCAGTTTTATCTTGTATTTGTCTTTACAGTCTTTTGTCATGTCACTTCTTTGCTGTTTAATTCTTACCGCTTTCCAGCACAGACAAAGGGAACATTTGCCTTGAGTTCAGTGAGCTCTGCACAGGACCATAGCTATTATTAAGGTTTTGTATGATAGCTGAAAGCTTCTATTTGATGATAATAACTTCTCCTTGGACTAGTCCACTGTTGTTAGTGGTTGGTGCTGACCTGAGAAAAAATCCTTCTTTCATCTTTAATTTATAGAAGATTTACTTTATCAGCTCTAGAAGCTTTATTTTGTGGGTGGAACAGTAATAAAAAAGAGCTCCAGCAGCCCAAGATCAAGGACAATAACTGCAGTCTGTGTCGCACGATTCCCTCATTGTCTTGCAGACTTTGCCCTGGCATCCCAAAGCCAGGCTTTCAGGACAACAGAGGTCCAGAGTATGGATAACAGATGCTCATGTCCTAATATGATACTCATCAGTATTGCTTTTTTTGCTAGTGAATCTGTTTAGACACTACTTGCATTGCTTCAGTCTGCAGTCTAGTCTCCAGTCTTTTCCATGAAATTGAAAAAACCTGTCCTTCTGAACGAAGACTCAAGAGAACATGCCGTCCATCGAGACTGAAGAAATCTCACTCCCCTTTAAGAGACGGGAAGGTGTACAGCTGCATGGAACCTATATTCTCAGGGAAGGTTTACATACTTACCCTATTTTTCTTTAAATTTTTAGCATATATTAGTGACCTTGGAGGATCAGTTGAGCAGGCTAATAGCAGACCTGGGGGTAGAGATGCAGGTCTTCTGAGTTTCAATCTGGTGCTGTATCTACACTGGAGAAGAAGGAATGCAATCTCATATCTACTAGGCCCAAATTTCTTTACTTAATCTAGCAACTGCAATCAAGGAAGAGCAAGCTAGCTGATCCACTGTCTGTCAAAGAGATAAATTATGTCTTCACACACAGACATGCATACACATACATACGAGTAGTTACTGAATATTGCAATTGATCTCAAACAGTACAACTCAGGGTTAGGGCCTAGCTTTATAACTAGTTTGTCTTGTCTATCTGGATTTTGAAGTAGACCTACATAAGAGGTGGAGAGTACCATCAAAAAGTACCACCAACCCCCCCCCCCCCCAAACCTGCAAGTAAGCAGATTGGACGCTAATCAAATCCCCCCCCCCCCCCATCCTAAACATGAATCTTAACTTGTGCTTGGATGACTATCAAAGACTAATTATCATTTTACTACTTCAACAGCTTCTTCAAAGCAGTGTGAAACATGGTCCAAAGGTGAATGGAATTTAAATTTTGATTTAGTAATGATATATCTTATATTCACAGAGACCTTTCCCATTGATGGAAAAAAATGTGAAATGCTACTAGTTTATTACTTTCACCTTTAATATACTCTATACTTATTTGTCCTGTTACTGTAAATAGTTCTATATCTATGAATTAAAAGCATGGTTGCAGTCCCACAAAATTAACAGGATAGTTCATACACTTAAGAGTATACAATACTATTTGCACCTGAAGAGCTAAAGCTTTGAGTTTATGACAAGTTATCAGTTGGCTTGTCAACTATATTAGTAAATTACTCATTTGACAACTCTCAGCTATAGGATTCATCTAAATTCCTCAACAGCTTTCTTTTCACAATCCGTCTGTTTCATGGGACAGAACAAACAATTTGTGGATATGTGAAGAATATTTTTTTTCCAAATAAAATGTCCATAAATGACTATAAAATTATTTTTCTAGTTTTGTATTGTGTAATATATTCAGATTTATTAATTAGATTTCTGTTATCTGGAGTTAGTGAATAATCTTTACCAGTGTTGTCTCTCTGCCCATTGCCTTCATAGCTTCATGCTTCCTCCATAGAAAACTATAAAACTAGCCTGTGCTGTGAAGTGCTCTTGGGGATGGGACAGCCTTAGGTAGGAGGTTTGCTGCATCATCACCTGATGGCAGATCAAAGAAGAAATCTGAATTAAAGTTAATAATGTGCTTGTGTGAGTGCTTGTTCCACACATTGCTGTGGTATTTTTTAATTACTTTGATACTTTTAATGATAATACAGCTTATTTGTAAGTTAAAGCTATGGAGTCACGTTTGAACTCAGTAGTAAAGCAGGCAAAGAATCAAATTTCTCCTAAACCACACCTATATCTGAGCTGTAAATATTTCAAAATTGCAGAGATTAACTTCTTCATCAGCTGATATAACATACAGCATTTTAAGGGGTATAGCTACATACAAATATTTCAGTCCAAAAATTCTAATCTTACCGGACACCACATAGAATGTCAACACCTGCTTTTCTAACAATAATAGAGTTTCTTTGTGTTTACTTCACATCACTCTCAGTGTACTTGCTAAGGTATTTTAGGAAGACATTGTAGCTTGATCCAATAACAGGTGTCATAACCTATGTTTCATGTTCCTTATTGCCCAGCCTCAGTGTAATCACTCCCGGATCCTCCCTAGTTTACACTGTCCCTCCACAGCACCAGAATCCTTCTTGAGTTTTGCTGTGATAAAAAGATGGCAAGAATACTAGGAGTCAACACCTATGAATACAATTACTTCAGTGAAACAGCCCACAGATGGGCAGAAAAATTATTTGTATCATAGTTTTACAAAAAGAAGAATTGAAGGAAGAGTGAATGGATGGAGCTGTCAATGTTAGTGCCAAGGATTCAGTCATGATTCATATTCCTATTCTCAAAACACAAGAAGATATCACTCAATGTTTGCAAAACCCCCTGATTGTAAAAAATGAAACCAGCTTGTTTCTGCAATGTCTCAACCTTTGGATGCTGTGAAATACAGGTGAGCATGGACAAGAAAGTAGGTATGAAAACCATGGTTAAGTCATAAAAAAGGACAGATGATCAGGTCAGAATCTTAGCTGTTGAAACCACAGAAGCATAAGCTGTACAAGATTCCACAGAACAGTTCAAATCCCCCAAAATAATTCTATCCAAAAGATAATGAAATCCAAGTAAATTCTTAGAAAAGCATTTTGAATTTACAGTTGTGAGTTGGCGTGGATCTAATGCAGGATTTATCCTTGAAGTTGGCAAGGGCTACAAAAATATCTGTCTCACTTCAAGCAAGTGACGTAATACTGTGTCTTCCTTCTTAAAATTTATCAGTCATAATTCAACCTGTTTCTGTCTCTTTCTTCAAACCGTATCAGTTTTTTGGTTAATTCTACTTCAGGTCCTTGCTTCCAGTCTCTCTTTAAATAACACAGTCTTTTCAGTTGCAACTATTCTAGCTCCCCACTTCATATTTTAAATCCATTCAAGTTTTACATCAATCTTATTTGAGCTTACCATTTCCATTGTTCACTTAGAACTGCATCAAGTTTTTGAATTGCTTTATTTTCCCTGTCTGCTTCAATTTCTGGGCTTAAATCACATCAGTTTTACATCAACTTTTCAATCACTCTTATCTCAGACATTTATTTTTACTTCTCACTTTAAATCACATCAACTTTCATATTGATGTAATTTATGTAACCATCTCCTACAACTTATTCTTGGCATGTTGACTTAAAAAGGATTTCCAATTTGGATAAATCTTTGAGTATTTGTTATGCTTGCAATACCTTTATGTGATATGCTGCATTCAAAAATAAATTGAAAATTATTTTCTATGTGGAAAGAATGTACCTGGCAACATAGAATTTTAAAAATAGAACATTTTTCCTTAACAAAGGACCTAAACCAAATCTTCTGAAATTAATGGGAATCTTTCCAAGTAGCATTTAGGAAAAATGCAAATACAGCATTTTAAAAGAAATATATACACACATGCTATTAAACTCAAAGATACATTTTCATAGGAAAGATCAAATATGAGATAACTTCAGTACAGAGGTTAAACTTTAAAATGGATATAAATTATAGACTGGTGCTATTCTAGTAACACCTGTTTCTAAATGACAAGATAAGTAATGGAAGCAAATGTAGCTTACATGTCATACCAAGATGATCTGAAGGAAGGCAGGACTGCATTTGGCTTTGACTTAAATCAGAAAGGCAGAAAAGATTGGACTAACTCCACTACAGTTACTTCCCCAGGAAAGAAACTCATCCGCATTTCTGGCGTTCTGAATACAAGGAATCCAGGATTGGAATACCAAATTTTGGTGACATGCCAAATGTCCCACTGATTTCTGAGGGTCCAAACTTTCAGCCCTTTACTATTTCTTACACTGTTATAGCTTGGCAGTTAAACATGGAGGTGTTACAATACTATTACTCACCTATACAGATAAATGGATAGAGATGCAGATGCATCCTTTCAGTTGGAGGGTGTTCTGCCATTTTCCTGAATTAGGCATGAGGCTGGTATTTTCCTGCTAAATACAGATAACTCAGCTGGTTACCACAAGTTCCCTTCATAGTCAATGGAAATAAAATGGCACATCTTGGGTACAACTCATCTCATCGTTTCAATGATACCTTTAAAGCATCTATTCCCCTGTGGACAGAAAAGGACTGACTGAACAAATCCTAAGGTGACTAGCTCAGAAACAGAAGTCTACATCGTCGATCTCTTTAGCTAGGTGAGATGAAGCCCAGCTATGGTGCCTAAAGTACAAAGTCACAGGAACTCCTACTGGGGTTTTGAGAATTGTCACTGTATTCTACTGTAGACTGACTTTGCAACTTCACTGCCAGCTTTTACATAAAATAATAGTTTCTCTGTAACTGATTTACAGAGCTTTGAGTTACATCTTTCTGATTCATTAATAAGTACAAATGATCAGCTTCCATACACAGAGGAATCCCTGGGGTTGGTGTTCAGACAAATTCTAAGGTATATTAACTGGAAGATGGCTAAATCTTTATATATATATATATATATATATATATATGTATGTATGTATACACACACACACACACACACACACACACACACACACACACACAAATAAATAAATAAATAAATAAAAGAACCCCAAACCTTGGTTTTCAAATTAAGCTGCTAACTGCAACTCAGAAGAGAATTCCAAGGATTGCCTGAAGGTTGCACCGGCCCTGACATCCATCATTCCACTTCTCTGGCAGAATTATGTCTTGCATTTCTTTTGTTTTTATTTCTTTATTTGACTTTACTTAAGTTGTGTAGCTTTCCCACTCAAATTTGCTCAGTATTTCATTGTCTACTATTTTCCCCTTCCCTGTTCAAATATTTTTACTTATAATTTATCTGTTTTCTGCATTTCAATTTTATGAAATTTTTTTATATTTCTTTCCTCTTTAACATGGCCAAGGTGTTACATAAATCAGACACTGCCAAGAACCTCACAGATCTCAAAGCTAATACAAAGCAAAAATACTGTAATGACAGGTATACTCATGTAGCCAAAGCAGAAGCCTGTGACATCTATAGAGTAAAGGTTTCTAATATAATTAATATTAGGATGTAAGTAATATTCGTTTGCCTTGAACCCAAAGACATGTACTAAAATAGTGTGACCAAGAACAGTATGTAAGTACTTTGTAATACTGTGATGACATAGCCAGACATAATGTATACACATTTTATAGAAATGTGTGAGCAATGTGATAACCAAAGGGACAAAGAATTGTGCAGTTGTACCTAGGAGGCATTCAAATGATATCGGTTTCAAGATAAAGAACAAAGAAGAAGAAAAGCACAAGTGAGTACAAACATGCAGTTCTTCCAGCCAAACACGTAAGAAGGCTGATTGGCAAAACCAAACCAACATAAGCAGCATCAGCAGCAGATGACAGCCCCCTTTTGGGTGAAGGGATGAATAATATAAAAGCATAAGTGAGGAAGACGGAGAAGAAGGATGACAACCCCACTTCAGTCCTGACTTCTCTGTCAAAGAGCTCTCAAGCCTGCTCACCTTGCCTTCAGGGACTGAGCAACAGCAAGGACCTTAATGCCAACTGTAAAGCATCAGCTCTGTGGCATTGCGTACTCACAGCTCATGTAGGATAAAAGTGTTACAGACTGAGCTTTATATGTGTAATGAAAACAATTAATAATGTGTAAAAACTGACAATTAGCACAAAGTGTGCAGTTAATGTATGAATGTAGTAAAGTTTGGTTTTAAATTTTAAAATGAGTCTGATTTATCAGTCTTATTAACACTCCAGTCGCAATTTCTAATTCCCTGATAAACATGTCTTTATATATACACAAATATTCAGTTGCAACACTCACAAACGTAGCATATAAATGATTCTTAGTTTGCAATAGGTATGTCCAAGTAGAGACTTGCTCAAAAAAAACTCCCAAAATAAAACCCAAAGCCAAAATGTGTGAATTACAACTGTTGCACCTATTTGTGTGTCAGAAAGTCCTTGGTGTCCTGAAAGGTAGCATGACATGTTTTAATTGGAGGCTTAGAAAAATTATTGTTCTAGCAAGAACAACTGAATCTACAAGTTATCAATGACTAAAACATAAAAATAAAATGTATATGAAATAGTGTAACATATAACTAATCATGACAATCTTTTTAAACGACAGTAAAGCCAACATGTGCTACAGCTGATTCAGAGCTATCTGTACAATGATTGACCAGCCAGCAACAAACAGGCCAAACAGAGCAGAACAGAAAAGCACTGAGACCATGCTGTAGCTTATCATCAGTCAGGGCATTACTGTGTTTTTCTTTCCAATCTGAGTCAGCTGCAGATTTCCACGAAAGTTGTAGGAACCTGAGAAGTAATTCAGTTGCCTAAACTTAAGTCTGTTGTCCCATTTTAGACACTCTTGGATGGCAGATATGACACAGTCTATAAATGAGTCTGTACCCTTCTGCAGTGGCTGTTGGAAACCAGAAGAGATTACCCTGGGGCATCTAAAATGGCGCAGATACCTGTACTTAGGTACCTTGACAATAAAAGCGCAGCATGAGAAGGGAGGGCCCAGGGCTATAAACAATTTATCAGTGATTAATCACTTCTTATCAAAAAAATGCAGTCTTGAAAGCTGAATAAAAACTGTCTTAGGGAATAAAAGAACAAAGAACAAGTAACCAACACAAGTAAAACACACCATCAAATTCATATGTAATAAATTCAGATGTAACGAAGACTTGCAGGCCAACAAAGAAAGACCAAGGTGCAGCGTGTGTCCACAAACATTTATGTGATGCCTAGTAGGTCTGAGAGAGAAGAGGAAGAAATCATTAACATCAGCATCATAATCCCAGCAAGATACCAGAGATGCTGATGACTTCCCCATACATCCCCTACACCCAGACTGAAGCCTTTTGCCCGCATAGGACCCAGAGAGGCAGTCGAAGGATGAACACAGCACCAGAAAAAGAGGCAAATACCAGGCAGTTTGTGTATTCAACGTTTTAACTGTATGCAATTTGAACTGTAATTGTTAGTTTCATTGTAACTGGATTAATTATAATTCCTTAGTCTGTTATGCCTTTAAGTAGACCAAAAAAAAATTTTTGGCCTTGCATTTACAATGTGTACCCATACCATGATTTTTCATGTAACAGACTGGTGGGAGTTCAAGCAACCTACTCTGTGTAACTCAGATGCAAAAAATTGGTAACACAAACCTGTTATACTCTCCATGTTAAAGAAAAGAAAGAAAGAAAAAAAAGGAACCACTTTCACTTGAATGAGAAAGAAGTGTTTAAGAGAGATCTTAATCTTAACCAGTTAGATCAATCTGGAGGCCGAGTGAGATATGAAAGCCATTTTGTGAGTTGGTGGGGGCAAAGTCTTTTGACCCAAGAAAAGCAAGGAGGACTTCCCAGGTCTAATCCTGTTAAGATTTGCTGAAGAGTCTTAGTGTTCTCACGTGCAAAGATGGGAAACAGAGAGCTCTGAATAAAATGCAGACAGAGTTGCCTTAGATTAACAGTAACATTCTTTATTTTTTTAGTATCTGTAGGTGATTTGGTCAGAAATAATTGTATTTATTATAATTTTGCAGGTAACTTGGTCAGCTACCACACTTACTCTCAAGATATGTGCCGGAGTTGTCAATGTATATAGCATATGTGTACCTTTACTCAGATAGGCTTAGGTCTTTGTGTAGTATAGATAACAATTTTTGCAACTATAAATATTTCTTTACACTGAATTAATTCCTAATTCCACAAAAGTTTTCATAAATTTCATATGAGAGTATTCATCACTTTAAATGAGTTTAGTGACATAATCTGGCTGGAAGCAGCTTTGTTAATTATACTGAACTAGCCATAGAAGCAGTTATTTTATTCTTGTTATTATACACTCCTCTTTAGGAAAGATGAAATGATCAAACTTTCTTCAGAAGTTGAGAAGTGAAAATTCTTTACAATCAAGAGGTTCACAGGCATTTGACATCAGCACCTTATATACAACAAGGGCAATTTCAAAGCATCTTAATCTAGAATGTTAAGGATGCTAGCAAAATGTACTGTACAGAATATTACTGTATTATCAGGGACATGAACAAATGTCATAATAGATTGATCTTGCTTTTAACTTTGTGAATAACTTCTATAGAAATGATTCAGTCATCAGTTATGATGTTGAGGAAAGCTAATTTTGCACATCTTCCTTTGCAATTCTGAGACAGCTTTTAGCTCTTGTTATTTTTAATCACCCCTCTTCTTAGGTTACAGTTTTAAATCTGTCATCCTGAAATCCCTAAAGCTTACAGTGTTTCTTAGTCTTCTGAAAATACTTCTGCCTTTGGCTGCCTTCAGGGTTGAATCTAAAAGGAAGAGCACAGGGAAATGCACCAAGGTCTTGGATGGAAGTGAAAAGAGCTCTACTGGGCATGCTGCACTTTGGAACTTTTTCCTTGAAGGAAGGCAAATAATCATTACATCTTGTTGAAGATCAGGAAGAAAACCCCTAAACTAAACAAGGAATAATAATAAAACAAAACAAAACAAAAATAATAGAAAAGCCGTGTTACTTTAAAGCACTCTTCTCCACCCCAGTGCAAGCATTCAGCTCTTCTAGAAATGTATAAGGCCTCTGAAAGTGTAATCTATGAATGTACTATTAATTATTTTACTTTTTTTTCAGATCTATAAGATATGGATTGATCTATATACAATGTGCATTTGGACTATTATTGTGCATTATTACTAGTGATTATTACTGTTTAAATATCCAGCAATCTAAAGTGTGTTAGATACTTTACAGAACAACATGTAAGATTGTGTCCATTTTGCATGGTACTCACAATTCAACTTTCTTTCTGACACAGTTCAGAGGAGGATGAGAAACTCTAGTAAAGACTAAGAAAAAAAAGCCAAACTCAAACATTGTTCACAAAAATCTGGCATTAAATAGTAGATATCTATAATGATAAAAATACCAAACGGTATTAGACCACTTTGCGAAGTATTTGTTCTGGAAAAGTTTCCACTGAAATAAATAATGACAGTTTTAAGGGGATATATGTAGGGAATATGTATATTATCACTACAGGAGGTCATAAAGTGCTGGGCATCTAAAATAAACATCTGCAGTTTGGCTCTCATGAAGAGAGTCTGATTTCCCAGGTGCTCTGAATTCCCACTGAACTCAAAACTGTGTTGCCCGAGGACTTCCTTAAGCTTGGATTTTCAGAGTTTCTGAAGCCCCCTGAATCCCCCTGTGTGAATCTGGCCACTGTGCTTTAAGCCGGCTAGTTAAAGAAAATGGTCACTTCCTTAAGCATTAATGATTATTGCACTTCCTCTTGGCAATAGCAAGCAATCTGATGCCATAAGGTGTTGAGCCTTACTGGGACTGTTACAGTCACTGTGGAGGTGGGGAGCTCCAGGTGAACAGAAAAAAATATGTTTGGCACAAACATCATCACAATTCATCAGAATACAGCAGAAGACCAGAATGAGAGATGAATTAAAATAGAGAAAGCAAGCTGAGAGCATGAATGGTACCTAGTATCTCGTTCTAGAAATGACAGCCACTCAGGATTGTTAAATCTTTGCCAGTCCTGCAATACTAAATTTGATATATGTCTCTTTGAAGAGAAGTAGTATAAAGCTTAGGAATTCAGAGCACTGCAAGCAGTTCAGAGATGCTAAGCCACTACTCCTCACAGAAGTGAATTTAATTTCTTGAGAAAAGAAAAATGGAATCAGGTGAGCGCATCAGGATTACCAGTGAATTTCCCGTTTATAATCACTTCAGACAAATCAGTGAGGGATAGCTGAGTGTGTGGGCAAGCATATTATACAAGATACATAGATTTCTGTGTCTTTGATATGCCTCGGTTGGTCTGTAGACAAACAAAAGTGAAAATCATAGGGCTGCACATTGAAATTTACCATTGAAAAGTACGAGTGGGAAGTTATATCCGTATGCCATTTGATATTGGACAGGACACTTACTTTCTGAAGGAAAAGGCTGAGCAGAAAAAATCTCTTTTGTTCCAGGAAATGGGAATGGAACACCATAAAAAAAAAAAAAAATCTGTGCTTCATGTTTATGGTGTAATAGCAGACTGATGTTTATTTTAAATTAGGTAATGTGTGATCTATATATTTAAATCTCATGGTTTGTTGAGCCACACATAATAGACTCAGTGAATCACTTTATTTTATTTACAGACTTGAGAAAAATTAATTATCATCTCAGATCCCCTACAAACCTTGAATGGAAACATATTTCAAAGGTAATTTTTAAACCATGATTATATATGAATATATAAATAATTATAATATTATATTTTGTGGGGAGAAACTAAATATTTTGTTTACCTTATGTTAGAGTAGTGACTTCTCCCACCCCTAATGATCACGCTATTTAACATTATGATCTCGGTCTTTCTTCTTGATCTGTCTTCCTTTGGATATCAAAGATATCATAGTTTTTAATAGCTTAAAAAATAGTTGGTAGAACATATTTCTCAAAGTCACATGCGTTTGCTGTGATAATCTAAAGATCTGTACTTCATGTTTGTGTTTTATAGTCTATATTCTAATCTTGCCAATATCTATGTAAGCCATAATTTCCATAACCCAGTGACATACAAATCAAAAGATTTATTCTGGAATTTAACAATACAGTTTTATTTGAAAATGTATTTAAAATTATTCTGGATACAAGTAGATTATAATTATTCCTTGCTTTCCTTTAGCACATCCAGAAAAATAATCAGTACTCTACGTCTTTTTCTTTGTGTTGTTTTGAGCATGAAAGCCATCATAGATATTTTCAGTCAAGTAGAATATAAAAATAAGGGCACAGAAGAATATGAAGACAGTAATGAATATATCATGTTGCAAAAAGCTAGTTATTTTAGGATATCAGAGTTGTTTTCCAGTTTAAAAATGCATTACTACGATATCACATTGCTTCATATAATGTGTTCATACAATTTTCTCTAATTGTAAATACACCACGAAAAAAGGCTCCTGACTGGCTTTTTATGCATTTCAGTGGAGCTCTGCAATGTCTTTAATGATAATTCTATGACCAACACAAATTTGCGAATACATTTTTTTCTATGTTTACTCTTCCAATTGTTCTCCTTACACAAAAATAAAAGAACACTGAGTCAGCAGTAGTTAAATTTCCTTTAGTATACTGGATTGTTAAGCATATTATGCAGTCGGACTAGAAATGCTAGTAATTAGAGTTATTGAATCTGGCTGGAAACAATTACATTAATTTCCGTTGATTTTATCAGAGCGCTCAAAAATGTTATCAAACATAAAGATAAATGCATGAAATCCTGCTAATACAAATTTTTATTAAGGCTATAAAACAAAACTAGACAAAGAGGGAGAGAATGTAAAAGAACCCCATTTTAAAAGGAGTATCTTTGTTTTTCTCTAGGCTGCTGACAAATGAAAGGACATAGGCCTGGATTCAACCTTGGTGTAACTCCACTGAAGTTAGCTTAGATACACCAAAGATGGTTTTGCCACAGAGGGTTTTAGATTCATTTATTTTAAATGAAGTCTATAAATATTTTAAAATGAGAGTTGCCCTTCAGAATGCAGAAGTAGTGAGTAAAAAAAGAAAGACATCCTGAAAGATTAAAGAAGATCTGTCTGAGAGGAATTAGTTTAGGTCAGAAAGTCAAACAATTTAACTGTCTTTCCAGCCTCATTCATCTTATTCTCATGTTGCTTACAAAATGACAGTAAATTAAACTCTGATGAAGATAGGACAGGGCAAATCATATACCTCTCATGTTTCTGACTGATTTGGATCCTTCCTAAAAGTGACTGCACTTGTCACTTGTTGGGTACATTGCTACACTTAGAAGAACAGAAACAAAGCACTTATCTCTTCAGATACAGTATCAACCTGGAAGACAAAAGGGTGATTAGAATCTTTAGCTTGGTTTTATATGAAGTTATAGACATATAACTCCTATCTGAAGAGGGGCTATGGGCTGGCTGGAAAGCTGGATGTTAGATCCTCTCTCAGAGTCCCTTTCCCCAGCGCATAGAGGTGGGAGAAAATTAAAGTTCATAGAGCACTGCTTGACTCTGTTGTCAGAGACTGAAGTTAATTTGTAAATGGATATAAGGATCAGTTGCTGTGTCCATATTGCTAGATGAATTGTATGTCTAGCAATGAAATTAAATGTTCAGAGTCCACTCTTCCACCTACCCTGTTGTTTGTTAGCCAGGTGCATGCCCTACAGTACCCCTCCTGCCTTCCAGCTGCTACTCCAAAGGCCGTTGACCTCATGTAAATCCTGAGTTATAACTGTCAGCTTCATGTGAATGTACTAGATATCATAGGACATAAAAATGGCTCTAGGTGGCATGTCTGGATAACTGTATCTCCTCATCTTATGAAATACAAGGAGGTACCATTACCTTGATTCTAGTCTGGGTGGGATGGAGAGGAAGGCATAATATCTTTCCTCCCACTATTAAGTTGAAAGGACTGAGCCTGTTTGCTGTGAAGGTACAGAAGAAACCATATTTCCTTGCACGTGGAGCACAGTTAAAGGACTCATTCTCTGAGGCAAATGGTGAATATGAATGAATTCCTGCTATTTGCAGAAGAGATGTAATAGTGGGTACAACTCCTCTAAAAAGTAAGGGGCTTTTTGTAGATTTTTTTCTGTGTTCTTATGCATATACAAATCTCTTTTCATGTGACACATTCAGCAGGATTAGGTTTTCCAATAGCAAAGGAGAGTGTTTTAAGAGTTGTGCTATGGCAAATTACAAAACCATACGCTACACCTAAATGAGGAAGAAAGAGAACAACCTATTGGGCTGTAGCCAACCAAGCTCCCATTCCGCTGAACATATATACTTCTAACAGCATAAAAGTGTAGTGAAGGCATATTGCTCATCCACATTGCTAAAGTAATCAGAGTTGGACGTAGCTGTACATTTAAAGGCCCACAATTTATAAATACTGCATATTTTTCAAATAAAAATATTAAAATAATTTACAAATACGTTTTGAGTAGGCCTCAGTTTGCATCAGTTAATTCATTATCAGCATTTTCAGGAGGAACATGGAACCTTGAAACGGTGCTGAGAGAACAGAGCACAGATCTACAAAACGAGTTTTAGGCTAGGAATGCATTAAGCTGGATTAGCCACTCTTGTTGCCTCTACTGTACACTAGAAGAATTCAACGATGAAAGTGAGTCACAAATGCCAATGTCCCAAATGAGAAGAATATGAGAGTTTGCCAATAGAAAACACTGAAGAGAAAGAAGGCTATAGCTAAAATATATATAATAAATATATCTCTTTTCTGTGAAAGGTTTAGGAACCAAACTGAAATCTTGAGTTAGTTATCCAGGTAAGAAATGGATCAGACCCGAAAACTTCTTTTAGAATTTAGGTATTTCAGTTAGCCTGTTGCAAACATACAACTGGATAACTCTCCTGGCAGACAGGTAGAGATGCCACTAAATTCTGTATGATAATTTTGTGCGTTAATTTTGTGCTTAGAATTTTTATGTTGTTCATAAACTCTTCAACCAAGATTCACTTGAGATTAACCTCTCATTTCCCGTTTCTCTGGAGAGTGCCTTAAACTCTTTGTAAAATTCATTGGATGAATAAAAGAACAATAAACAGAAAGCATGATTTTGTAGCACAGTGGTGAGGTGACTCCCTCTGAGAGAGAGAATATTATGTTCCGGTATTAAGTTCCATGGGATTCCTGTGCATTTTCTGTTAAACAGACCAAAATTGGATCAGTCCCTGAGGAACCTAGTCTAATCCCACAGTTGACCCTGTTTTGAGCAGGAAGTTGGACTAGAGACCTCCTGAGGTCCCTTCTAAGCTGAATTATCCTATCATCCTATTATCCTAATACTTGAAAACTAATGAGATGGACCAAAACAGCTGCTTTAGAGGCAAATGAGAATTTATTTAAAATAATGGGTAATTTCCACTGCAGACTTATAATACATAGATGCCATTTTCCATTCATTCTGCTTTAAAATTTAATTGTTTACAAAGAAAAATATTTCATAAAAGAGTATATGCTTCCACTGCAAGCAGAAATTGTATAATCACTAACATATGTCATGACCTGAATGTAGATTTTGAAATGTGTATACCTCAATCATTGAAATATAATAGGCAACAATGGAGTGATTTGTTAAGGCATAATGTTATACCATATCTTGACACTATGGCTGGTGCTTTGGAGTTCGATCCATAGGTATTACATAGAATGAAAGATTTATTTTTTCCTTAGATTCCTGACAGTTTCTTCTGAGTTTTATAGTTAGTTCAGGAAATGATTGCAGTTACGCAAGTAGTAATGCATTTTGGGATCAGATTTTGCAAATCATATTTAAATGTGCCTTCTTCTAGAGCAGCAGATGAGCACACAGAAGAGTGGGAATCTACCAGCTATGCTGGATGAGTGTTTCAGTTTGCTATTAGGAAGAATAATACTGACTTCCCATGCTAAATACCTACACATGTAGGAACTGTTACTGAGCGACTTCCTTTCAACACAAATAAGTTTGTGTGATCAGTTCATCTGATTTTTACGTCAGAGAACGCTTATATCACCAGGCTTTTTGCTTTCTCTTACCTATAATTTAACTCTTGAGTAGCAGTTTTCATTTTGATTTCAAGACTAGTAATGACAAAGGAATGTATAAATTTGCTACATAAAGCTAGATTGCATTATTCTTAGGTTGAGGAGCACTATACTGTTTATAATTTATTAAAAACAATGGTACTATTACAGAACAAAATCAGATGTTAATGCCATTCTTACACAGTTTATGGACTCTTCTGTTTTGTTACTTAGAATTAGACCACCATAGAAATAAGACCTAAGTGATCCAGATCTCAGCTCTAAACCCATATCTGGGTTCATAGTCAGAGAGCAGGTCTTGCTTTGGGCTCTGTAATAACTTATCTGTGAGCTAGATCTAAATTTGTTTGTCTGTTTGTTTGTTTGTTTCTGTCAGGTATCACTCCAAGCTGCTGATTTTCCTTTTCTTAAAACAAAACAAAACAAAACAAAACAACAGAGAAAACAGAGAGAGTGTCTTTTCTTTTCTTAAATTAAAAAATGCCTGCAGTTAGACTCTATCTCACTGTCTTACTAAAGCCAATGCACAAAAATCCTGTAGCTGTGCTATGTAAGTAGTAGATTCAATTATAGCCATGCATTGTATTCTGACCTTTTTATTGGTGCCCTGTATGTCCTCTTCACTACATCTAGGATATGGTAATCAGACACAGGCTGAATTAGCACTGAAATGCTTTTGTTGCACTGGCTTAGCTCCCTGTTCATTGTGCTGATTTTAAAATGTGATTCCATATCAAATAGCACATGTCGTTAGCTGGCATTAGTTTATGTATTCATGCCTAAATTGAAGAGTTCTTTCTAGTCCTGGTTCTTTCCTGTGACTCCCTCTGTGCAACATCTACCGCATGCCTTTCATTGAACATGCTTGAACAGCCCCAGGAGCAGTACCTGCATTTACAGAGGCAAGCTGAAAAACACTTCAATGAGCACACTTTACACAATTGGTTAAACCAATACACAGCTTTACATACAAATGCATATCCCACATTTCTCTGTTATGTTTCAGTGATCTCTTATGAAAAGGTAATTATTTCTACATCAGAAACAGATTCTGGCATGTATTATACTTGGAATGCATTTCTTACATGTATCTCTTTTAAACTCAAGTTTGGGAAAAATTCCTTTAAAAACTATTAATGTAATAGAAAACTTTGAAATAACCCCCTGCACCTCTACTCAGCCTCAGATCAACTCCAAATACCTTGATATAGAGAATGAAAATATATTTAGGCTTCCTGTGCTGATACAGCAAAAGGTAACAACCATTTCTTTCTCTTCCCTGATTTCTGACACATTCTTTCTTCTGTTCCTTAAGGAGAATCTTTATTCTGTTGGGGTTTTTTTGTTTGTTTGTTTTTGTATTTTTTTTACCTCATTCTCTTCCCCTTTCTTCTTTAACTCTGGGACTAGGATTTTACCTTCTTTGTATTTCCCCACAGCTGTAAATTCTGAAACAGAATCTTCTGGACAGGTGTTTTTCTCTTGCTGTGCAATGACTCCTAAGAGTATTGTTATGCCCCTCATAGGAATGTCCCTGGTGATGTTTTTGTTTATACTTGGAGGTTGCTTTTTTTGCCTTTATACTTTAGAAGTGAAAGAAATAGTACAGCAGCAGCAGCAGCAACAACAACAACAACAACAACAACAACAACAATCTTCTTTCAAAGTATAATCAGAAAAAAAAGATAGCCCCGCCAACATTTTATATAATGTTTTGTGAATCATGCAATAAATTGATGGTAAAGGTAAAATACCCATTTCAGCCTGAGAGTTTTAGATTCATATCTCACCATGACCACTTGCTATAGGCTAATTATTTGACAAAGCTGCATCACTGTGCAAATCAAAGTGTATGATTCATGAGATCGGGAAAAAAAGAACAAAGTGGAAGCACAGCTACAGCTTGGTTATTATGAATAACTCAGGAAGAATGCAAAGCAGCTTCTAAGCCCAAAGTGTGCAATTTCCCAAGCCAGCTTTTTGCTGCAATCAGAAAACTAGTCATTGCATCGTTGCCTTCCCTGCCTGTGCCAAAGCTGTGAAAAGCTGGACTCACTTTTGCTGCCAGCTTCAAAGAAAGAAGCTGGGACAACAGCTACAGAGAGAGGAGACCTCCCCCAGCTGAAGCTGTCACTGTTCTCCTTTTCTCCTCCTGCTCCCCCCAGCAGTGAGGAGGAGATTATCAGTCTTGCATCTCCACTATGTATTTTCTATGGCATTACTGGGCCGGCGCTTGTTCTTCATTCTTGCAGTAGCAAAATTACACCTCATTCAAAGCACTGCGAAACAGCTTAAGAAGGAGAAGTTGAGAATCCCGGTCCCTGCTCTGTGGGCTGTTCATGCCTTTTACACAGGATAATTGTTAAGCATTTCAAAGTTCTTGCAATGGAAAACTGGCACTCTCAAAAATGAATTTGCAATCATTCAGACCATGTTTCAAACTGTAAAGTATAGAGCCAGCTACGAACTTCTAAAAAATGCCAAAGAGAAGAAGCTTTCCTGGCTTAAATTTTCATATTTATTGAGAGCAGAGGAGACAGAATATCAACCCGATGTTGACTATTTATATAAATAACTCTGTGTTTATCAGTTTGAGAAGGTAATGTACATTTTCTTAAAAGACTGCACAATCAGAAAACTATTTTCATGTCCATATTATTTGGAATAGTTCACACTGTAACTCCTGGCTGCTTTTAAAAATAGCCAGTAGAGAATAACAAGTATTGTCTAAGTTATTAACACGAGGACAATTTACATTGTTTTAAAGAAATAAAAATGTGCCAAACAAAGCACTGATAGTCCTTACTGCTAATTTCCCACGTGCAGGTTTCTTTAGTTCCTGTAGGACTGTATTAGTCACATTCAATAACAGCATGTCAGAACTGAAATGCTAAGGAAACAAAGTAGGAAAGTCACCAAACGTGACACATTACAATACAGCCTAGCATGAAACAATAAATCAGAACGTAGAATGGCTAGAATCAATTTATCCTTTTATTCTACAATCCTTTAAAAGAGCAATTTATTTAAGTGATGTTTTGGGAATGTTTTAAATCATTTTTAAAGGATCTACACAACAGCTTCCTGTATTGTATAGCAAGCTGCTACTACTCAAAAGTTTTGGGGCCAATTCCTGGTTCACACGAGGGAAGTGTTACCAGTATCATAAAATAGATGCACACATATGTTATGAAGTTAATGTTAAGATAGAAACAGATTGGGCTGACAACATCCTGGAGACTGCATTAATGAGTCATTTGCATAAAGTCACTTCAGTGAAGAACTTTATATTCAGTTAACTAATTTTCTCAGACAATAAAGAGTTAGTTTAAAACACTAGTAAAAAAAAAGGATGCTTCAGAGAACTGATTGCAAAAGAGCTGTTCTGTGTATGGTAGCATAACAAGTTCTTTCTGCTACAACTTTTTTGTTTTTTCTCTATATCTTCTCCATTCTCTGCCCCAGTAGTTTGCTAATATCTACTTTTCTTTTGTTTTGATAAGAATAGACGGAGTCCTGCCCTTCCAAAAGATCTTCTTATCTCTCAGTTTTTATCTCAGTTTTAGGGACCTTCTAACTGAGGCACCTTTTACAACAAAATGTGTGTGAGTGTACAAACATAATTTTTCCAGCATTTCCTGATTTGACAACCATGAACTCACAGGACAAAATTTTCATTTTTTGTAATTATTTTTTCATTTATCTTATTGCTTAACTTTCCTTTTATCTAGATGTACCCATATTTAATGAGAAAAAAGGTCCAAATGAGTTTGTAGTGAATATGCACCAGCATTTCCACTTTAAACAAATATTTTTCTGACATCAGCTCTTATATTGACTGGGCAAAAGATATTCTGACAAAATATTTTAGAGTTCTTATTCAGATATAAATTGCACATTTGCTTTGAAGAAAATCACATTTAAAGTAATAAACATACCAAATTGGAATGATCTTGAATCTCCCTATTTCAAACTGTCATAAAGGTGTATAGTTTGTTGCAAAACACAGAGCTATGAAAATGCAAAATTATCTTGCTACTAGCAGGTAATTTTGGCTCACTAAAGCCTGGAAAGCATAAAAATAAATAACTAATTAAAATTACTTGCTGTTTTTTACTTTTCTAACTATAGTCTGTTAATTGTGGAACTAGGACTATCTCTTTTTACATTTTTAAAGAAAAAAAAAGCAATAAAGGAAGGAAAGCCACAAGCCTTAAGCCTTTTAAAATAAATTTCTTTTCATAATCTTTTCATAATTCAGCTTGTTTCTGTAATTCATAAGCAGCAGCCAGGGGTGTTAGTGAAGAAAAGAATCTCCAATGAAACAGCTTTATCATTTTGTTATTGAGAATTTAAATTGAGTCACAAAGGAAAACTTCTCTTCAGAGATCCAAGCCAAGCTCCAGCAGAGATCAATACCTGAAACCAATTGGGAGGGTTCACCAGGAAGAAGTGGGCCTAACATGAAAGGGTATTGGAAAATATGCACAACACTTAGAAGAAAAAGTGCAACAATGTTATTCTTGAGAGAAGACTCAGAAAAAGATGAGACTCAGAAGTCAAAGACATACGTCTTTGACTCATTTGCAGGGAATGAAAGATGAAATATAATTTAAAAGCTAATTCATCAGATTTTTAACAATGGAAATTGCAAGACAAGACAAAGACTTCCTATATAGAGTCACTGTGAAGGATTATCATAGAGACTTTTGATTAATTAACACACATTCAATTCTCTGCAATGAATCAGTTCCCATGTGTTTGCTTAAGTACCTTTCCCAAGGCTAAATACCAAAAAAAATAAAATAATAAAATAAAAAATAGAGAATTGGAATACAATTATAAAAAAGAAGAATGTCAAGCTTTTTTAAAGTGATATATTAGAGCTGCTTGTAGGTACTTATAGTTTTCTAGTTTGAAATCAAGTTTTTGCTTCAGGCTGCCATGACAGGGTTACATCGTATGACTAACAGCGGGACTCTGCCATCAGGCAGGTTGCTAAATAATTCAGATTTCCAAAGTGGAAGGAGAAAACTAGCAATGGTTCCAGTTGGTTTCTAGCTGCATTCCTTGTGGTTGCCATTTTGAGAAGTCTGGTCACCATCTTTAAAAGAATAATTCCTTTATTTAGCCAATGCCTTGTTCCTTCTGTATTTTGACTTCTTCAAAGTTATTATTCATGTTCTGAGACACCACTTAAATTGGATGCTTTTCATCCTGATATGAGTATTCTAGCTAAATTCTAGCTAAATAATTGTTTAAAATTAAACAACTTTTTAATGTGAAATATGAACAACTTTTATTTTTCTGGAACAATGGTAATTATCTGAATTCCCACAAATAGCAAATATCTAGAATTGAACAGCACTTAGACGCTATAATTTTTATGATTTAAATGAAGTCACATACCTATGTACCTAGGATCTAGATCTCTGCAACTATTCCCCCTGTCTTTGAAAACCTGGAAGTCTCTTATAAGCTATTAAACAAAACAAAACAAAAAAAAACCCTTCAGAAACTGAGTATTTAAGCCCTATTCATATCTAAATTTACCCATTAACAAAAATTAACTAACTTGGAATACTTCAGTTTGCTCTTATCACCATGTTATTGCAAGACAGAATTGTGAACTCCTGACCCTAAGGTCTTTTCATTTCTGGAAGTATATCTAGAAAGCTTTGGGAAGATTGACAATATAGATAAAAAAAGCAAAGGAAAAAAAATGCACATTTTTAGCTCTTTAAGCCAGTAATTATTTGAACAAGCTTCCAAGGCGTACAATAAATTCTCTACTACTTCAAAAATTTTAATTGAAATTGGCAGCCCTGTCATAAAACGTGGGGAGAAATCCCACTCCTATTGAAGTGAATTGGAATGTTTCCTTTTATTTTTTTTTTTTTTGGCAGGGAGGGTATTTCACTTACGGATGAAAAGAGAAACTGTTAAATGGTATTATTCTGATGGCTGTTGAAAACATCTATTTGTTTTTTAGGACTTGAACTTGCATTTCAGCATCTACAGTATGTTCCTGTGCCAGTCTATCATCAGCTATCTCTGGATTGTTTGTGGCATGCTCTGCAGGGTAATGCAGACATGCCCCTAGTATGACACCTATATTTTATAATAAAGACACAGGTGTAGAAAAAAATAAAATGACGAGGTTCTGTAATTAGCACATATTTCATGAAATCCAGCTAAGAAATACAAAGAATCTAATTTTAATTCTGATCCTTTCCTATTCCATGTCAACTGACATTTAAAACAGTAAATTATTAGGACATGGTCATTTCCCTACCATAACTGTTGTGAGATGACAAGTACAAGATATGGCAGAGAGTAGAAGCTCATTCCCACAAAGACAGCTAAATCCATGATTGAAATCTCACCATCAGGTTTTGTAGTCATTTTGCATTCTTTCGCACTGAAAAGCCATATCAGAGCTTTGGGATGTGACCAACTAATCCACTTAACACTTATTTAATTATCTCGGCACTCTGTTTTATAATTCTCCATGAACTACTTAGATGTGAACTGATACCTTCTCATCACAGAGCTTAGAATACCACCTGCATAAAATTTAATCAAGGAGAAAATTAAAGTAAAACAATATAAGAAAAATGATGTTAGCTATATGTTAGCAATTTTGTTCATTTACAGTTATTCACTGAATGTATATGAATAACATTTTACATCTAAAGCTCATAATTTCATTATAAATTCCAATGAAATAAAGGCTCTTAATAATTGAAATCTCATGCATAATTGCGAATGAAAGGTATGGGAAATCGTAATGGCAGTCATTTTCTAGGCCACTTAATGTATTACAAAGCAAAGATACATTTATTTGGAAAGATATATTATCTTCAGAATCCTGACCTACTACAAATTAAAGTTGTAAGGTCAATAGCAAGCACTGCAAGAGCACTACAAGGGTGATATTGGTTAACCCTTGTGTTTAGGAAGTAGATGCAACTCAGACGTTGCTGTGGGGTAAACTTGGGTAGGTGTCATCACAGCTTCAGCAGCAAATGCTGAATTGACATTAGATTATGTACACTATCTACTGGAGAACCAGATGAACACATGACCGAGTACAGTCATATCAAGTAAGAAAGATTTCAAGATCTGTTGTAACAGTCACGGTTTCATCAAGACAAATTATGTTTTGCCATACTGTTTCTAACATGTCTGTGTCTCTAAGAGTAAATTATTTTTCTGTGCCTACCTGACAAAAACATAAATAATTGTTTCTTGCAGAGTTAATTTTTTTCCCCATTTCATCTCAGTGACTCACTCAGACGTGTGATGAGAGTGCAGTTTCAGAGATATGTCCACGTTTTTTTAAGATTTTAGTTTTATGTTTTACCTTGACTATGTAATCAAAGTTGACATTTTTAACACCACTTTGGACATAAAATAGAATACTTCCATTTGTACTTGCAAACTATTATAATGTGTTGTTAAAATATAAAAGGTGCTGAATAATATTTTCATGATTTGAATCTTACTTGTCTTGCTTTATCTCTATTTACTGGGAGTTACCTGATGTTAACCCGCAATATGCAACTTCAGAATTTATTCTTATATCTCCATCTCCTCCAGTTTTCTTACAGGAGCCACAGAATTATTAGATTCAGCTCCCTGTTTATGTGTATTTTCAATATACACATCGGTAAGTGTTTGGAACATATTTTAAATTCTGTAAAATTTGTATTTATTGATTTTTCTTCCATGTTTAGCTTTTTCACACTTGATAGTAATTATTTTTCACCCAAAGGGACAAATTCAGTACGTGTACAGATGAGCAGAAGCTCAATCTACTTAATATGGAATTGTGTTCAAACCAAAACTGAATTTGGTTCAGTTTGAATAGCTATGCTTTTATCTTACTGACTTTGAAATCCCAGCCGGGTAGCCTTTGGAGCACGTGTACAACTGTGATATCCTCCAAACCAGCCAATCAGATCCCACTCTAATCTGGAATAGAAATGTTAACAGGTGTGAACAGGTTTATGGGTCATCATTGTCACTAAGTAGAAGTTCCTTAGAGAAGAAATAGAACCAACTCTGTTCTGCAGCTTCTAATTTAAAATGATTCCTGGTTGCATCCTAGTGCTCTTGAAGTTATCCCCAAGTGAATGTGCATAGGTGTGGCATGTAGATGGAGATTAACGTATGCAGCAAAAATACCAATCATGACCATAAGAGATTTTGTTATGGAAAGTATTTTTAGCTTCAAATACCAAAATGCAAGACCATTTTATTTCTCTACAGCAATAGGCAAAGTCAGATATAGGTTTAGTTTCATATGGGCTGTTCAAAATCTTTAGAGTAGGGTATTCTGACACTGATCATTGAAAGAAAGAAATTCTCTCCAGACTGTTTTTTTATTTTCCATTATGCCAGCCATTGTCCTTCTGTCCTTCTGGCAGTATCCATTGTCACTGAGTCATTCTTCACCATATGGAATGTATTGTCCTTCCTGGTCATGTCCAAATTCTGCACCATTTTGTCCACAGACTGTGTGTTGCCAGAGCCATGCATAACTGTAAATGAAACTAAGCTCTTCACTGGACTTTAAGGTTCATGATACCGTTTCATAGGTCCTACAGTTAAGATACCTTTTTCACTGATAACTACCACAACACTGCATATAAATGGTAATCCACTTCTATAAACAAATTCCCTGTGTTGTATAACTCTGTCTACATTGACCCCTTGAGATTAGTGTATTACTTCAAGTTTCTTATGCACATATTTGAATGAATATATGTGTGAAATTCCTGTCTATAAGTATTCTTTCTATAACTTTTTCTGCCAAAAGAAGTTTATTGCTTGATGACCGTAATTGATACGGAACTTAGTCTGCTTGAGTAACTTTTCATCTGTAAGAAGTGGGAATTTTTTGCTAAGTGATTTTTTTTAATATCAGAGCATATTTGAATTATACCACTTTTTACCTGTTAAACCAATACCAATCAAATGCTTCAGGGTGATATAAAAAGCATTTCCATTCAGAGGTGCTACTCTATTAAAATTAACTTGATTTCATCTCTATGTCTAAAGTGGGATATAAGACAAACAAAACCAATTTATTATTCTCTCACTTGGAAAAGAGGCAATGGCCAAATCATGATGGCAGATGCAATCTCTTTAACATGCTATCAAGCAACAACAGCTGTTATTAGTCTCATCTGTCTTATCTCTATGAGTGTTTGGCAGGGGCTTATAATTAAGTTTCAGTTTCAGTTTCCAGAATATGCAGCAATTCTAGAAAACAAAAAGTACAATCCTGAGTTCAACGTTTTGTTGTGATTGAGCCTATTATGATCACAGCTGCACTAAGAAGGCCGTGTTTTGCTTTTATTTTTGCTTTGGCCAACACTGGTTTGTTGCCAATCTGGTTTTGAAATGGAAATTATTTAGATCTGTGTCCAGTTTTATCTAAACCACTAAAATCTGAGAATTCTGGAGAAAGACCAGGTTGGAATTTGTAATGAACCACATCAAAATACATCTATTAATCAAAATTGAAAATGTTAGTGGGAACATACCCAAACAGAGGTTTTTGGATTTAGAATATAATTTTCTGGTCAAAACAAGCGAGAATTGTAGATAGAGCCTATATCTTCAACTGTTGTATAGTTTCATTTTAGAGCAGAGGCTTGACTGTGGCTTTTCTTAATCAACTCAATCAATTTATATCCATTTCTCTTGGAAGAATTAAAAGGTCTCAGTTTATACAGATACTGAATAAATTACAAACCTCAATATTTTTTCTAAGTAGATTTTCGTGTTCTAACCAGCCTCAGTTAATTTAAAATGTTTTCATTCTGACCCACTTTTAATTAAGACAAATCTGCGATATTCCAAAGCACTACAGGTGAACTTTGCTTGGATATTTCTAGTATATTATACAACAGATGGACAGTGAAGGTGTTCTTATTGGCCTTGAAATTACCTTTCAAAGAGAAACAATAAATTCATAGATCATTTGACCCAAATATTGTCATATCTAAGACCTTTTTTTAAAAAAGTAGAAAGTATGTATTTAGTTTGTTGTAACAAATTGACAAAAATGGGGAAAACATTTTTCTTGATATCTGCTTAGATATTTTTTAATATCTGCTGCAGCTTACAATTTGGAACTATTATTTTTTGATACTATTGCATATACCTTTTGTCCGAAAGAAATAGAAATAGTAGTTTATCATGCAGCAACATTTTCAGCTCAGACATTTGGATCTCTCAGGTTAATTTCCTGCTTTTGCACGACAGCCCTGATGCTATGGGCCTTCGTGCAGTGTGCAAGACTGTTGCGTTCTAGCTCAAGTGTGAGTGGAAGCTATGCTTGGGCACAAAGAACTAAGCTTCATTCTTTGCACTCAGAAGAAAGAAGTCTGATTGTATTTGTCTGGACACTGACTTTATTCAGACATGCTGAGAATATAAAAAGAGCCTGACAGTGTGGGAAAAAAAAAAAGTTAAATTAAATTCTTCTCTCACTATGCTAATGAGGCATAATCATAATACATATTCCCTTTGCTGGGGAATAGGTAGGGAGTAATAAGAGTGGCTTGTCAGCAGCCTTCAAGTTACAATAGTAGATTTCTCTGGCCCACACTTCATTTTCTGACTATACAGGGAACCTTGCCCCACTCAAGAAGGATCAAGCTAAGAGCTAATGCAGTATGTCAGCTCTCCTCTAAGAATGAAATATTTAAGCATTTTTTTGAGTGGAATAGCCTAAGTTTAACACTTTGTTGTCACCAGAAAAGGGATCACTTTTAACTAACTTAGTTGGTTCTAGATTCTTTTTATAAATTCTACATGCCATTTGAAGCTTAGACTTTCAGCATAGAATTTTTTGTTTTTGTTAAAGTCTTTCTCCTATTGGAGAATGGAGACCAATAGTACAGAATGGACTGGAGACGAATCTTACAATGAAATATGCAGTTTTTTGAGAGGCCAAGCAAATCCATGCTTGGCCTCTCAAAGATCCATGAAGAAATTTTCAAGATAATTATCTGAGACTAAAGACACTTCAACAGAAAAATAAGGACATCCCCACCCACCCAGATGTTTAACTAGCAGGTTTCATTAGAATAAATTTCTAATTAGAAATTAGAATTCTTGATTTAAGCAGTTCTTATTACTGAGATTATCTGAATTTGAATCTTCAAGTTATCCCTATTTTTGATAAGCTTTAGAGACTTTCAGTAAAATTCTACTGAGAGCACCAAAGAGCTACCTAGTTTTGAAAATCCTGCTCATCCCTTACAGCTGTTTTTATACACATGTATTCGTATCCTCCTCCCCACTCTTTATCACTTAATCTTGTATGTATAATTTATTATTTTTGTGCCTCTTACAATCTCACTATGCAGCAAGTGCAGACACTTACAGAATGTCATACTTGTGTGAATACCATTGGGCTGAGCTAAGATTAGGCCTTAAGAATAAGTGTAGCTTGCCATGCAAAGTGATGAAAGAACAATAGATATAGTGAGACAAATCTGTAAAGGATCATGCCTTTCTTGCCAGCTCAATAACTGCTTTGTTTCTTAAGATGTGTATGAAATTGTATCTGATTTGTTTCATGTGGGCACTCCAAAAGAGTGAATCAAGAAGAAATTTGCTAGGAAGAAAATAATGGATTGGCCTAGTACTGAGAAATTATTGCCATGTTGGGAACCTCAGGGAAAAATGTCCAGTATTTTCCTGAGTGAAACATATGAATGCTGTATTAAGGCTAATATTCAGTGCATAAGAGAGAGGCTGGGTGCCATCTAAAAAGAGCAGCCTGATGATTATGCTTTTGAATTAAAAAGGAAGACACATATTTCCTTCAGGGTGGTTTGGACCAGGTAGCAGAAGGCAGATTCCTGAAGGCGTTTGACGTACACAGATATAAACAAAGACCTATTGTATGATTTGTTAATTTATTTATAGTACTGGACAACAGATGAGGAAAGTAAGGGAAGGAGCATGTATCTCAGAGAAAGAAAGGGTATTTTTTTTTAAAAAATCACTAGTTTGGACTCTGAAGTTCTGGCTCCAGTTTCTGACTTAAAATGCTCAGAATGAATTCTCTTTAACTCACTTAAGCAATCTTATAATTAGATTCCCTTAAAATCAAGTGACAAAGATAGGCGCTTACCAAAGAAAGCACCTCCCATCCAGAGCCATGTGTCTTAGGTGAAAGAATTGCATTCCAACTTCTTTAATTTTGGAGAGACTATCTGACTAATGGAATGAAGGAATCAGACACTAATTGTGTGGCACTATGGATTAACTGTGATTTTAGACCACAATGATTTTTTTTTATATCAAAATAGGTCCACTTCTGAATATAAAATAACCTCAGTGGAAGAATTTTAGCCCTCTATCCCCCCAAAACCAATAGTCAAATCCTGCAATATGAAAAGTCTAAAATACATTTGAAATAAATATTTCAAACACAATATAAACCATATGCTCATCAAAGTATTAAAGTTAATGCATTTTGAAAACATTTTTATGAGCAAAGTTTTGATGTGAATCTTAGGAAAAATAAAGATATAAGTTGTGAAACAAGAGAATAAAACATAATCAATATTGACAAATAGCAGCAAAAGGGCATATCTGAAGCAGTGATTTTTTAAGATCCAAGCAAAAATTCTTTAGCACAACCCTAATAAATTACTTTGGTTTAATCATTTGGTAAATAACTGGAAGATTTGTATGAATTTTATAATGTCACTTGAGCATCACTTTTCTAGAAATAACACATTAGAGACTCAAAAGGGAGAATTTAATGTAGAGATGGCATTTCCACAGTGTTGCTTTAGCAATATTTGTTTAAATTAACTGATCATTATGATCTTCATAGGTCACTTTTTCAAGAATTACTTTTGTGCTTTAAAATATCACTTACTGTTACTTTGTTCTCTGGTCATAGCCGCATATATCCTGTTATTCTGGTACATGATGCAACATGTAATTAACAAGAACTTTTTTTATGAGTCAGGGTTTTGGGGGGCAGAAGGGGAAGACTAGGTGCTGAGCACCAAATAATGTTATACTCTGCTATCAAATTTTCAGCTTTGTGTTCAACTTTAAATTGTTTCTAAGGATGTACGTACATGGTTTTCCCAACCTATCCCCTCCTCTTTTTGATGCTGGGATTTGAAGAAGCAGAAAAGGTGAGATTCATGGTAAAATGCAACAGTAAACAAGGTGATACATAAATTGAAAGGGTCTCCAAAGTGGCAACATACCTGGAGTTCAACTATAGGCTGCCAGGCTGAAACAGGGACAGTATATTGAGAGTAGCAAGACACTAACAAAAGCAATCAGAGTAGTGTCACAGGGGAAGAAACTTTTTTCTGGAAAAGGAGGAAATTCTTTTTTATTCCTCTTCCCCAGTCCCTTCCTATGACAAGCCATATAGGCAAAGCTGTGAAAATACTCTTGTCAATAATCTTCCAGTAATTCACAGCATTTTGAGGATGTTGCACTCTTGGAATGTCTGTTAAATAGTAATAATCTTACCCAATAAATGGGAGACAGACACTCAGATCTGCTCAGTGTTATATAATGAATCTTATTGAATCAGGAAATGAATTTGGGTCTCCTGAGTGCAAGTCCAGCACCTGACCTACAAGTCTTTGTCCTCTGACATCTGCTTCTTTCACTGTTTCTCCAGTGCTTATTGCCTTGTGCCAAATTATTACACCTCCCATGTCAGCTCAGTGAGCAAATCTGGGGATTAGAGTATTGTTTTTGTAAGTGTATTGTGGATTTTTGCATACAGCTTCCTAATTCTTGAAATAGCAAGCTGAAGAAATTCAGAATTTTCAAAATTTCTGATGTAAGATATCATTTACATTTCCACCCAAGTCTTCAGCTGTATGGGAAAGATGTTCAGGTGCACCAGCTGGACTTCTTTCGCTGTGGATGGTGGAGCAGAGTGAAGTCTCTGGTGTGAGCTATTCTATGGGGAAGTGAGAAGGTTTCAGTGACATATCATGAAAGCATGAATCTTTGCCCCTTTTGAAAACTGGATGATCAGAACTGACTGATCAGACTAATACTTTCTCCCTTTTATGTCTTTCCTCCACAATATTTTGTAATGTAAATGTTTTTGCCCTTCATCATCTCTATGCACAGGTATTTACTCCAAAAGACAGATGGGCAAGAGGCATGTGCTCTCAGGGGTGGCAATTTTTTTCTGACTTTTTTTCTGTGCAATCTTTCTTTCCTACTTTTTTGTAGATTGTCCTTGTCCTAAAAATATGCTTCTGATCCCAGGACAAATATTCTTTCAAGAGTCTCCTCTCAGTTTGTGCTCAGGTTTATTCATATGCTTTGTTTATTTTCCTCCCTAGTGTCCCTTCTCTCTCTCTCCTGGTCAGGCTCCAGTTCCTGCCCTAAGGTTTTCTGTCTCCACTAGATTCCTCACTTATTCTTCATCCTTAAGCCTGTCATCTTGTCACCTTTTCATCCCCCCCCCCCCCAGTTCTTTATCCTGCCAGTCCCATTTCTGTCTCACACTGCTCCTCGTCGCAGTGGTCCCTGCTCCCCATCTTATGTCCTTTTTCTTCCCCAGTCTGCTTGCAAGGCCAAACCCAGTCTTTCCGCAGCTCTTCCTGCAATTCCATCATGCTCCCAAACAGCCCTCAACTCTTTAGCCCCCACCTTCTGTACCCATTTCCCATCATGGCTCCAAGATCTAGCAGCTTTCCTCAGTCAGGCTCCCGTCCCTTGCAACTTGCTAATCTCAGGCTACCCTTTTTTGTCCCTAGACTGCACCTGTCTAGTGTCTGATGAGGATCATCTCCTTTTCTGAATTGGGTGGCTCCCTTCTCAGTGCTGTGTGAATGCAGCAGAGGTATATGCGTCACTAGAAGCACAGAAAATACAGGTCTTCTCATTTCGATTTCTGGACAGAGCCTGAACTCAGACTAGACTGGAACAATATTAGAGGGAAATTCTGGTTTTGCCCTGGTCGTACCAGGAGGAACTGGCATGTGGGGAAGGCATGAGAACAAGCCTATTAATTATATGAAGATTCTGTGAGTGAGATGAATACACTTATTTCCTGCAGTGGCGTTTTGTATGCCCATCCTGGTCAGGTTGAGGTTCTAGGAAAGGGCATGGTCAGTGAGGATGAATGAGAACTGCTAGCTCTTTCAAAGCTTTTAATTTACCTTAATTTAAGAAAGATTTTCATGAGGAGGACAAGTTCTTGACACAAATACCACCCCATAACAGATTTCAGTTTCCTGCTACACGCTATGTGGTCATAGGGACATTCAAAGGAAAAGTTCACCTGCATGTTTTTCAGTCTGAGGGGAAAAAAAAAAAAAAAAGGCAGCCCTCTGTCCTTCTCAGAAATGGCTAAGTGTCAGAGAAATTCAGACAGGTCAGATAACCTGTTATAAAGAAAAAAAAAATTGTTTGACTAAATTGCAAAATAAATGATGTTGGTATTGTCCCTAGAACAACTTTTTACAGAAAATATTATTGTCCCTGAATATTCCCTCCACCACACTGGAAGCTGAAAAGGATTGTTTATTTATATCAAATGGTACATATGACTGGCAATAGCAGTATTAGCTAATGGCACAAGTGAAAGAATCTCAGACATTAATTCTGTGACCAGTGATATAGGGAGATGTTGGAATGATGCCATTTCTGATTCCACCTACATTCCATATAAAGATTTTGAGGAAAGATAAAAGATATTGTCTCACTAGTAATACTTGAGCCATCTGCTTCTTCAAATATTTTAAAAATGTATTCATTCTGTAGATGCCTGAATCTTAGGTTCAATAAGAAAGCACTGTGTTCAGTCTTACTGGAAATATATTTGAAAATAAAATGGCATGGATTTTCACGCATGCATGTTTAGTATTAAGCAAGAGTTTTCCAGCTAACCATCCAAATTATCTTAGTGATTATACTGACATAAGGGGAAGCTAAGATCCAACACAAATTTTCAGATCATATTAAAATTAATTTACTTCAGGCTATTTGTCAGTGTTTCTAGACTTATAATTCAGCATGTAATATGTTTAAAAATGAAATTAAGAATTCATGCTTGAGGACATCAGTACAAAGCAGTAGTAAGTTAAAGGTGGCTAGGATGACCGCCTTCATGTATTTGTGATTGCAGTTGCCTCAAGAGCAAGGTATTTTCTGGCCCACATTCAAAGACACTGTATTTTTTTTTTTCCTTTCAGACATCAGCACTTGAGAAGCTCAGTATAAATTGGCTTCAGTGACAGAATAAGAGATGGTTTCAACTCAGCTGTATAAAAACAACTCTAAATACTGTGCTTGTGCCATGTCATGATTTATGGTTTTCAAGAGAATGGGATGCTTTTAAAGCTCAGACTTTGTCTGCTGGAGCTCTAGGAATGGTTGATGGTATGTTCAGTTGAACACACATAAAGAGATGCCAGTTCACCATGAATACGCAATCTTTTATAAGCTGATTAGAGTGGTACTAGAGGTTGTAGTAAAAGTTCAAAAGCTTCGCAAAACTCAAAATACATCTTCACATCTGCACTACTGTTCTTTAGTCTGTGTCTTATTTCATCCTACTGCCTTGTCCATATTGGTTTTATTCAACATACACTTCCTTATTCCAAATGACAGTAAGAAAAACAACAGCAAGAACAACAACAACTTTTACATGTGATAGATCTGAGAATTTATCTTCTAATTTAAGCTCCCGACGGATAGGCCAAAAGACTGGGCAGCCTTATGGATACTGTTTCTGTAGGTACGGAGGTTTTTGGCTGGTACTCCTCTGGTTCATGAGGAACAACTGGGCAGCCCACTCCACCGAGGACTCACTCACTACCTACCTGGTAACTGGCTACTTGCAGACCTTCTTATTCTTCCTAGCCCATGCTAGTAGGGACATGGCAAGAAAGAGGCAACCCTGGCCATTCCTGTGGATGGAAACTCTGCAGGCTGAGAGGATGGAGGGAACTGATAGTGTTTTCTGAATATAGGGGGATTCAATAACAGCCAAAAGCTTGGCCCATGATGCAAGCCTCCTGGGAGAGATAGAGATAGATTAATTTTCCCAGACTAGTGAGAAGATGACTTCACTGGGTAGTCTGAAAACCAAGTTATTCTTGCAGCACTCTGGCTGATGGGGAGCAGAACCTGCCATGTAGCTACTTTAGTTTATTTTTTTTCTGGTCTGATGCGGACTGAAAGTCTCTCCTTATGAATTTGCAGAATCACATCAGCAGAATCACAGGCTTTAGGCCTGTGAAATATATGATCAAAATACTATTTAAAAGTAGCCCATGGCTTAGTGTGCTGTGCCAGACTGAAAACTCCTTTAGCCATATATTCATTTCTCAAAGCTGAAATAAGGGTTATACTAACAAACAAACAAAACAAAACAAAACTAAACTAAAAAAGCCCACCCCCCTCAACATAAAACAAAGTTTTTCCACACTAGAGGTTACATTTATACAAATGCTGTTAGCCTGGAGGGATCAAAATAAAGACCTTTAGCATTAAAACTGTTACCTTTCACCGTCTAATGTAAATGAGTAATTGTTCTAGTCTGAGCTACAAGTTATAATAATTACTAGGATCAGCTCTTAAGTATAATCATATTCACAATCCCTGTGTATTGCATAAGTACTTCATTTACTTCACACTCCAGTAGCTTGGCAGTGGGTGTCTGTGAAATACACAGGAACCAGGTAATTTGTCACATTCACCTACAATGATTTTGCTGCTTCTTGTCAATCAGTTAATAGCAGGATCAAACATTTTCAGCTAGTTATAAATTCTTTCTCCAGTGAAATTTAAATCTGTCATTGTGTCTTTGGAAAGTTGTATTGTTATATGGGGTTCTGTTCTCTGGGGAAAAACTGATCTACCAGCTTACAATAGCAGTCTTTAATGAGTTTAATACATATATCTCTTAAAATAAAATTTCTATTAATTACTATCTATCTTTCAAAAATAGTATTCCTAACTTGGAAAGCCTCCAGATATTTGCAAGTGTCTCATTTTGCTTTAAATTGTTGGTATCTACTCAGTAGTATTGAAGCTGCAAAGCTCAAAATCAAAAGTTTTATAATAAGCTTGGTTTTTAACTTATTTTTTTCAAGATTGCTTCAGTCTGAATGTTAGGTTGCTATTGTTATCACAGTCAAAGAACAGCAGCTGAATACCCAACACTGACAGAAGCAGCTATTTTTTTAACTACTCTTTTGTCTACTGTTCAGAAGAGTCCTGAATTAGTCAGCGTTATATAATCATGTCTCTTCCTGACATTGATGCTTGAGAGCTCTGGTTAGCATTATGTTGAATTCAGTGGAAACTGAGATGGACAAAACCCAGCAAAATCAAACTGTAGATATAATATCTCAGTCCTGACTCACACAAGTTACTCAGATGGGGTAGGAATGCAACAAAACAATCATGCATTTTGGTGTGGGCCAGCAGACTTGAAGTCTTAGAGAAGCAGTAGAAAAACAAAATAGGTTGCTATATAAACAGACAGATAAAATGGAAGCATTTCAAAGCATGAATTCTTAGACTTAAAAAAAAGAGCCTATTTTCTCTATTTCTCAAAATATAGAAATAAGTGGTATTCTCTAGAAATCAGAACCAACATTTGGAAGATAAGTCATTCCTGTTTTTTTTTCCACACAGAAAGGCAAATTTATTGCAAGCTGAATGAAAACCAGCTAAACTGAGAAGGAAACTATAACTTCATGAGTTGCAGTCTTACTTTCTGCTAACCAAAGAAGTCATCTGTGCTACTTCTTCTGCTGCTGGTTACAGATTATTCCATGGTTTTTACTGTATTTTTGTGCTATTCTTGGTGAATAAGCTGGTAGCAAAGGCAGGGAAATATTTTATGGAATTCCATATATTTCCTTAACCTTCATATCTATTGCTATTCACCTTTACGGGATGAGGAATAGCTGAGAGATTGAATGTGCAGTCTCTGATGCTGCAAATCACTTGTTCATAAACACAAGAGAACTATGTGCACTCTCTTATTTCCCTGAGTGTTCAGCAAGATGTTCAATGCAATCCTGTGTAATTTAGGGCAAACTACCTAACCTAAGGATGTCAGTAAACTTAGACAGACTGCTGGTATCTTGCAAATCTGTCAGCTTTCTTCAGGCTTCTTTATCTTCTTCGAAGCTATTTCTCTGTCTTCTGTCAGGACTGGCATACTGTATTAAAAGTTAGGGATCTGTAAGAGGTCATAGTTGCAGAGGCTGCTAAAGCTTAAGGGATGTCAGGTCATCATTTCATTTGATATCCTGTATAACACATGCCATACCAGTTTCTTGAATTAATTCTTCTTTGAGCTAATTTTTGGGAAATAATTTCATCTGAATTAGAACTCTTTTATGGATGGAGAATCAACCATAAACCTCCTAAATGCTTTTGAATTCAATAGGGCCTGTGAAGGACAATACATAACAAGATCAAAGTCTATGGGAATAATGTATCAGTCCTGACTCATGCAAGTCACTCTGTAGGGGAGATGATTGCAGTCAAACAGTCTCATAGCTAATGATTTAACTACACTTTCTGTCACAATTTGTGTCTGATTTTTGAAAGAAATTTTCCAGCTTCACTCTCCAGTGAGTGGATTCTGGTTATCACATTTTTCCACAGACATATTTCTGTTTAAAATGTAAGTACAAACAGCTTATGATCAAATGAATCCTTCACCTTCTTTTGTAAATACTAAGCAGATTGAGCTCCTTGAGGACAGTCACAAAAGCAGACTTCTTCCTACCAGTATTGTTGCTATGCTCTATGGTAAGAGGGGTGAAAGAAGCTGCTGTAGCAGAAAATTCAAATCAGTACCTTAAATTTAGATGTAAGATTTATTTTCTTACATTTTAATAAATTTGTAACACTTCTCACTTTTTCTAATGTATCAGGGTCCTCTGTTAACTGTGGACTACAGAGATGGGCATCATATTCCAAAAGAGAGAGTCTGAATGCTGCACGGGTAAGGAATGTGTTAGGCTTTTCCAGGCATAAGATGTTACTGACTGACATCCCCAAGTTTTTAGAGTTTTCATTCCCAAGCAAGAGTTCCCGTTCCATGAGCATTCTTTACAGTCTTGTCCCTAGATGTGTAATTCCCTTTGTCTATATTAAAAGAAATTTTTGTATCCCTGACCTACTGGTGGACACTAATTGCCTGTCATCAGTCTTTCCTTTTCTTCATTTACCACTCCTTCTGTTGCTTCATTACCTGCAAAGTTTTTCACTAATGATGCTGTTCTACTGAGACTGTGAATAAAGCCAAAAATCACTCCCTCTGGCATCCTGTTAGAATAACACATGCTCATTGATGAATCCTTAATTCCAGTTGTATATTAAAACCTACATATTAACAGCTTTTAGTCAGTTTAATGTGTATAATGTTGATTTTTGCAAGTTCTTCTTGTTAATCAACATGTTCAGTGTGAAACTAAATGACCTATAGAAGTCAAAACAATTTCATCATCACCATCCCTATCAGTCCAATGTGATAGCTTTTCCTGATCAGGTTACAAGCAAGTACAAAAGCATCTCTTTCCTATAGGCTCACACTGATTGCCATTAATTATATTATCCTCTTTTAATAGGTTATTCATCAAATCCCATATCTCTTGTTCCATAATTTGTCTGGGATCAATGTCAGGATGACAGGCCTATAATTAGTTGTCCCATTTATACTTTTAAAATATTGGCATAACTTTAGCTTCATTTCAATCCTCTGGAAACGCTCCAGTGCTTCAAGACTTATTGAAAATCATCACTGATGATCAAGAGATCTCCTCAGCTGACTCTTTAAAGCTCTTTGAGGCAAAATTATCTGGACCTGCTGATTTAACAACATCTATCATACCTGTTATTTAGCATCCTTGTTATTTCCCATTAGAATGGAAAGCCTTTTACTATTAAAATCCCATATAACCACAATGTCTATTTTTTTTTCCACAAAACAAGAGAAATATATTCCCGTATATTTATTGCCATAATTTAAAATTGCTTCTTCTCTACTATCGAAAGATTTCTCCTTCTATCCTTTTGTTTCTACCCACCTATTTCTCCTCCCATTTCCATTTTCGGAGTTATCTGAACTTATATAAACTTCATTTTTCTTTTTTATCTTTTACAGACATGGAGACACACTTACTTTATAAACATACATATACTGAATATAGGCTTCTAGCTTTTGGGGAATTTAGCTAAGCTTCTGAAAATAGTCCTTTGGTTTTGCTTTGTTTCGTAAATCATGATCAAATGCCTAATCTACTGTGTATTTGAAGGAGCAGATTAGCTTGGTACAGGGAATACACAGGATTGCTGAAATGTGGTTCTGTTTAATACCTCTAAACTAATAAATAAAATGGATCAGACTGTTTTCTGTGAGATATAATCTGGTATCATTGTTACAAAATGTAGATATAACATTCAAAAGAGAATAATTATTTGACATACACTGAGTCCATTTGAGTACAGTGACTCTGAATACAAGATACTAAGAAAAGACAACCTTCTAAATAGTAAAAAGGGTAAATTTAATCACAACTTCTTGCTCCTGGTCTTTTTGACTCTTAGCTGTTTCCACAGTACCACTGTTCTTTTTTTTTAAAGGAAGTTGGAGATTATTGTTCTCTGTAAGGGGACATGTAAGAGTGGATTTTTATTCTGTGTTTTATTTTTCTCTATGCACTAATCAAACTTAAAAAAAAAAAAAAAAGCTACACCAGAATTGTTTTACATAGTTTCAGAAACTTCTGAGAGATGACTCAAGTAGCTGGAAGGTCTTAAATTGTGTGGAAGAAAATACAAAGTCATTGCCCGTAAAGTCAACGGATGACACAAATATTGTCAGTCATACAGAAAACTCTGTTTTACTCAGCAACCAGAATCATTTGCCTTTTAAAACAGCTAAATGCAAAAACAAACAACAAATGTAGGAAGGCATGAGTATCTTTGGAAAGCAACTAATCAGAAAGCCCTCGGAACTTTCCATGACAGACAATAGCTTGAGACTATTGCGTCTCAGTAAGCAAGAGACTACTGAGTAGAAAGGGGAAGCTTGTATTACTGCATTACATTACATTAGTGAAGTCATTACTGGAATACTGACTGTGTGAATCTCTTTAGAGCAAAGATGGCAGATTGGAACAGCTTGAAAAAGAGATATGAAAGTATTCAATGTCTTGAGAGTGTGTCTTAGAGTTGCTTTTTGGTTTATTCAAGAGAAGTTTAAGCTGTGACTTCATCATGAACTAAACATACTGAAAATTGAAAGGTAACTGTTTAGTGATTTAAAGAACCACTGGAACAGCTTATCAAAGGCCACAGAAGATTCTGCCTTACTTGATGTCATTTTTTCAAGGAAACATGACTTTTGGAAAAAGGTGGTGCAGCTCAGCTGAAAAAAAAGAATGCATCACAAGTATGAGATGCAGTTATATGGTATAAGCTTTGCAAGATATTATACTAGCTGATCATGCTGATTTCTTCCCACATTAACATCTGTGAATCTAGTGAAGAATACATACATGAATTGTACAGCTAGAGAAGAGTTTTCAAAGATTAAAAGTTTAGAGCAGTGTCCATAAAAATGTTAGTTAGAGGACAAATATTAATAGAAACCTGGACCATTGCTGTTAATTAAAATATTACTACTGAATTCAATGAATTAGTATCAAGATCTCTACAAAGCCAATCATCTGAAAAAAGTAAAACTACAAAAGCAGAAGCTAGACTAACAATTAGAGTAAAGATAGTAAGGGTTGCTGAATGGAACAAAGCAGAAACTGAATCAGAGGTAAAATTAGAAGATATTATCTGATGGATTGTTTTCAGTTTATTAAAACCAGGTGCTGCACTTTGCTTGTCCTCTGGCATTGCACATTTGTTTAAGTTTATGCTGTCTATAGTCTATGCAACTTAATGAGAAATATTGCCTAAGTTGCATATTGGATGTTCATGCTGACAAGATAATGTCACAATCAATACCAAGGAGCTTGGGTCAGGGGTTCACCTCCAAAGAGCGTGTTAACTTCTGAAGCTTTTCCACATTTAAAGTGAGTCAGGATCTTAAATTTCCATTGTGAGAGATTTAACTCTATAAGCATTCAGACTGTTTTTCATAAAGAAAAATGGAAATCTCATTTTGTTTATGTTTTCAGTTCACCTCTGTCAAGGAAAAAAACTCCAGCTGCTACACTCATATTTAGGTACTGCAGAAGTTGGAGGCAAAGAGTTGTAACAGGCAGTGGCAACTTTACTGTTTTACTAATCATTAACTATTTAAATTCCCACGTGATGGGAGCAGAAGTTTTCGAAGTGGCAAATATATTTAAATACATGCATTTTCTATTGTAAAAGGAAAATAAGGCATTGCCTAGAGCTCTGATTTAGTGAAGAGTTCAATTACATGATTAACTTTAAGCATGTGAGTAATCTGCTCTCTGTTCCAGAAAACAATCATATCAAAGCAAACTGATGAATTGGGCTCAGTGTAGGGAGAGTAATGTCCTAAGACTTTAGGACAGGAGGTGAAACGATCTAGAAACTCCAATGTGAAAAGAATAGAAAAGGTCACCTTTAATATTCATCCTACTAACTCTCTTGGGAAATCTCTGTCAGAGGCTCTGATTTGGCCATCGTAACCCACACTTGTGGCTATTTTACTCCATGATCCTCTACAAAACTCATAAAAACTGTCTTTCTTTTCTTCTTCTCAACTGTCAGAAACATGATAGCTCTAGGATGTCAACAGAATTATTGTTGTATTTTCTGAAGACATTAAGGGGAAGATGAATGGTGCAAATAGATGTATACTAATCATTGAATTGTCTTTTATATGGGCAATTCAAATGGGGGCAGCTTGTTTTGAAATTTCTGCTAGAGGTCTTGCAAGGTCTTTTTTCCATTCTCATGGTCCTTACATGAATAAGGCCAGATAACAGAACTACAAATCTGAGAAGATGTTGTAGATTATGAATCCAAGTATATGCAGATTATGCCTAGAATATTTTCAAAATGCATGTATAAATACAAATGTTTTAAATATGAATTTCACACATAGGGGGTACAAAAGACTTGTCCCAAACCCAGTTAGTCATTGCCGATCAAGAGAAACCCAGGAAACAGTGATGTCCTGGAAGATAGTGTTCCTTTTCTCTCTGTGTCACACACAAGTAACCCTGGACAGACTATCTGGACACATGCATCTTGGTACTTGCTGGAATATCCATGTGTGAGAGTACAAGTGAATGAAATCCATGAGAGAAATCATAGCAGGGTGAATGAAATCAGTTTTGTTTAAAAACAAATTTGCCTTCCATTCCGTACTCATTGAGGTTTTTACATTAATCTCCTACCCTAGAAAATGAACAAAACAAAAACTTCAGGCTTAGAGTCACCAAAAGTTCACAGCTGGATGTGCAAATATTTGACCATAATCGCAAGTATGATATGCCTGCATCTACTCTGCTGTCTGTGTCTGCTCAGTAAGGTATTTGCAAAGTGTGCATCCACCTGATGCTCACTTCTTCAAATTCTTTTAATAGTGTTTCCCTGAAGAAAACAAAAGACAAAACTGTATAGGGAAAATGAAAGTCAGAATAAAGCAATTCCTTCTTCTTTATATTATCTAGGAGATAGAGTATGTGGAGTATAGACCAGAAGGTTATGAGTATATTTAAATAAAATTCACAGTTACATGCATTTATATAGAATGCACATTTACACAAATAATCCAGTTCTGTAAAAATACCTCTTTGTCCTGACCTATTTCTGAAAACACTTCCTGTGAGTTTGCATTTATTCACACATAATTCCAGTGATGTCACTAGAAATAACTGTGGAGTAACTCTGTGAGTACTTAGGGTTTTAAATTGGTCAGGCAAACTATTGTACAGTCATCAGAAAAGAAATGGGATCAAATACCCTCTGAATTAAAGCCTTTGGCAAAGTTTGAGTGATTTAGAAGTAATAAGTACAATCAATTGCTCTGAACTGTGAAATTTAAGCATATTTTCAGCAAGTATAGATTTAAATGACTAATATGTAATACATATAATTTAATTCTATTTTCCTGGCCCTCTTTCTTTAACTGAAACATACACGCATACATGCACGTGCACACACACACACACACACACACACGTACAGCCCTGAAGCCAACTACAGCAAAGACACAGTTCCTCAGTAATGGCAGTGTAGAGGTTATTCATCTATGTGGTCCCGGAACTGCATTAAATTCATGATGTAGGGGACATTTCTACTGTATTTTATACAACTTCTCTCCTTAGTTATGCCTGTAATAAGGAAATAGTAGTTTTCTTTTCACTGATTTTCAAACAGCTATTCTATAGCCTACATTTGGTTCTGAATTCTGTATTCAGGATTTGGAAAATTAATGTTAGTTCTATTTCAAATGCCTGAATTCATTGCCAATGTGTGACAGTGTCTATTATTTATATATTGTATATGAAAAATCAACCTAGTAGCCAAGCTGTACTTCATTAATAAAATAAAAGCTTCTTAATGGGTGACATTTACAAGTTATTATAGAACAAAACTTGTTCCTCAGTTAGTGAGAAGTTCTGTTTAACTAAAACTTGAAAAGTCAAGAATTTTTTTCTCCACTGAACTAATTCTATGACATTTTATTTTCCTCTTTCTTTTTCTTGCAAGTGCAGAGAATGTAGAAGATCAAATTCTGTAACCCTGCTTCTGCCCTGCCAAATTTCTTATCCTATTTAACACTTAAACAAAGCTAGTGAGAACAGCCAACTGTTTGACTTATTCATGTCTTTATCTCAGGCTGAAGTATCAACAAAACTATGTTTCTCCTGTCCAGTGGTCTTGTTTGGGTTGTGGGAAGATGAGACTGAAGCACTCTGAGAGTGGGCTTGAGCAGCTGTATCATTCTAAGCAAGCAAACAGGAGCACATATATGCACACTAAATGTCCGTAAAATGAAGAGCCTGTAGCCCATTTAGTCATGAACCCTTCTTTTTCATCCATTCCCTATCACATATCAACACCTAAAAAGTCTGTAGATTTTTTTTTTTTTTTGTCCTGAGCTCAGTTGTTCCTGAGAACTTGTTCCTGACATCCTTGGGGTCCACTCCCCAAGGGGAGAGTCATGTAACTGGTGATTCCTGGAGCCTACCAAGCAAGGCGGAGCCAACAGTGAAGGAAACAAAGAGTAGAAGATAACAACTTAAAGGTGAAGTGATAACAACTTAAAGGTGAAGTGTGGATTTTGGTGGAATTTTACTTGCTTTTTGACAAGGGAAGATGGTGAAGACAGCTATAGTATTAACATAGGAAAAACGAAGAGTGTGATGCAGGCATTGCAGTAGCTAGTAGTAGAAACTGTAGATAGCACATCATTCTAGATCACTCATCAACAAACCCAGTTATTTACAACTGAAGAACCACCTGATATAATTCCAGGATGAGAAGGTCCCAGAAACCTGCAATTAGAAACAGCAATGGACTTAGAAATGGCTTTGATGATTTACACTAGAAAGAAGAGATGAGACTGAAGGCCTGAAAACACCTTTGCTCAAACTGGCTGTCAGGTGCATGAAGGCACTAATAGATCTTAATGGCCCTGACCAGTCTCACCTGGGGCCTCTACCCACATATCCTGCCCATGGGCCCAGGAGCCTCATTTCAGCTCAACTTTTGGATCTTTCCTAAGTTCTGTTGGAGGAGTGCTGGCCTGCAACTCTGCCACAGTGATGCATGTGCCTGACCATGGACCCCACTGATGCAGACCTGACCTGTGGCTTGACTTCCTAGCTTGGTCTTGGACCTGCCTTGTCACTATGGACCTGCCTGGCAATCATGGAGTTGTGCCTGACCTTGTCATTGTATCTGATCCTGACTCATGTTCTTGGATTGACCTCATGGATGCCTCATTACCACAGACTTGCCTAATGCCCTGTGCTGGGGGCTGCCCCTGGATGCCCCCTGGCCTGCCCTGCTCCCTCGCTGGGGGTGGTTGAACAGGTGCTGGCTAGAGAGGCACCTACTCTGCTGTCTGTGCTATCACGCTTGGCTTCTGGATCCCCATCCTTGAGGGAGCAGCTGTCCCTGGCAGTGCCCTGATGCTGGCCTACCTAATGTCAGTGACTTTCATGCACTTCTGCCACAGGGTGTTTTCACAGACAGATAATATGCTGCTTAAGTCCCTGAAGAAATCTGAAAAATCTTATACGGCTTCTGTTTTACAATTTGTCATGGGGATGGTGCCTGTCTTTTGTATTATGCTCCCATGTTTTTTGCTACTAGAAGAGTCACGGATTCCTGAGAGGACATGACTGCCACTCAAGGACTGAGAAAGCAAATTTTTTCGGTACACTCTTAACTTGAGGAGGTGTTGAATCATAGCTTTCACATCCTAACAGGGAACTGAAACCAGAAAGCTGCGGGATATTCTGGATAGGAATATTGTCTACTTCTGCTACAGCTAGCCTAGTAGCTAGAGTATGTAGAATGGGATGCTGGTCCCTGTTCCCAGACTTCTTGCTGTTTTTATCTATTTGTGATCTCACATAAAATATAGCCACTTTTCATAGAGGAGAGTCCAACACCATGAAGAGAAGCTGAACATTTTTTTTAAGCCATGTCAAGGTAGAACAGATCTAGAATGCAGGACTCCCTTGCCAATTATGTTAACCATTAGATAGTAAAAATAAGCAGAAGCTGAGTCAGACCTATTTAGTTAGATACTTACCAACAAAAAAAGGTTTAACTTATTCTGGTCCTAAGTGGCTGGGACTATCTAGTATTTCTTGCTGGCTCCCTCCCCAGTTCATGGAAAGGGATAAATTAAGTGGCTCTGATTGTCTAGCAAGCTCTGAAGGCTTCTACAGGCAGACACTTCATTGTGACCTTGCTATGCTATGTCATAACTTCATTTTCTGTTAGTGCTTGCTTCTGCAGAAAGCAAGTACTTTATGTACCATGAAGTATACCCTTGGTCAGGCAAGAGGCAGATCTAGGAATCTAGATGCATTCCTGGTTCCCTCCAGGAGCAAGGAATATTAAGAGCTGATTCTTGGATAACTGGATGCCTCTGCCAAAGGTACCAGTCAAAATAAAGATGTATTTGTGCCAGACTTGAGGAGCTAAGTACAGTGTTCAGGTAAGTTACACTAGATATGAGTTGATGATTCCCTCTAGAGGATAATCAATGAACCAAAGACTGTGTTTCTATTTTAGACTTTGTAGTGATCAACAAGGATGATCCAGACAAGCTGCTTATAAAAAGAAAGAAAGAAACCTCTCAGTGTTTGAATTGCTTCTGTTAATTCAAAGTTACAAAATAGACAAAAAAATTGCTTTTAGCTTTCCTTTGAGATTTTGGAAGAGTAAACTTTAAAAGACAAAGGAAATTATACTGACCGGATAAATGAGCTCAAGATGATCTCCAGATATGAATTGGGATAAGATATCATATTATTGTAAGTCAGAATGGAAATACTATTTGAAGGTGGCATTCAAGCTCAAAAAAAAAAAAAAAGGAATCACAGAGAAGAGCTGTGGATACTCCCAACTAATAAGCCTACTACAAAAAGAATATGTCAGATATCTCAGACAGGATATTAAAAGTCCAAAAAACATAAGATACATAAAAAAGAAAAGATTTTCTAAGAAGAACTGTGTCCTGAAAACTGGAAAGCTCAGAAGTCAAGTGAGAAAGGCCGAAAGTATAGCTAAGACTAGATTAGTCAGACAAGCATTTAAATACATAGCAAAAGGTTCTTTATCAAAATGGAAAGGAGAATAGGAATGAAGAAGTGAGTCTCTATATACCAAAGCTTGGATGTAAGGTGTAGCTCAATGATTGTTTTTCCTTCATTTTCCATGAGGATAATGCTTATGCAGAGGATAAAATTGAGGACCTAGCAATGAGAACGATGATATCCAACACTGGTGCAAAACTTCAATTGCTTATTTTAAAATTAGGGCCACTAATGAGATTTCAAATATGGAGGCTTGAAGAATTGATCCAGGTAGCTAAAGGCCTGATAATTTGATTCCAAATTAGATAAAATCTTACCAAAGCTTTTAAGGGAAAAGTAATAAGAAACTGCAACATAAATGGAAAATTGTATAAAATAGTGCCTGACACTACCAAAGTCATCTAGATTTGGGCTGTATTAATGTCTTTGGTTTTTAAAAGTTAATAAATTCTTAAGAAATGAAGTCGTAGAATGCCCTTTGTAACAGTTGTAGGAGAGAGAGCCTAAATTGTTTCATAATGAATCTTAAGAAATTAGTAGGTGAAGGAAGGCTCTGAAGTACTGATATTAGATGATGTACAGTTGTGTTCCTAGTCATATAAAAATCTTTTTTACTTTCTTTGTATACTTTGCTCATGCTCCTAGATTTAAAACAATTACTACATTTGGAATTGGAGGAAGAAATTTCCCCCTTGCTCTGATTAATATGGCTTGGTGGTGTTTTCAGGATTTTCTGCTTTCCTCTGTAGCAGAGGGCATGGTCCGCTTGCTGAAATCATAGGGAATTTTATCCATCTCAAATTGTCTGCTATAGCAGAGACTTTGGTGATCCCCTTGAGCTTTCTGCCTGTGTAAAACTATGTGTATGTTTATGTCTCCTGGCCTTCTACTATGGCAGTTCACTGTGTTTAGGGTGTGGGGAAGTCTTGTCTCCTAATGTATGAGTGAATATGTGAAACATTTAAAAGTAAAATGAAAATTGAAATGAAAAACCTGTTACAAGGCTTCTTGTAATTGTGAAAGACACTCTAGCCCTCTCTCTAGTCCTAGTCTAGCTGCCTATAAACAAGTTTTTCAGAGCCAAAATAAAGTTAACATTTGAAGAACAACTCCTGGAAAGTGGCCCAAACATGGGAAAAGTGTGGCTGGCATTTATTTGGAAGCATATAACTGTATTTAAAATGAAAAGCAGAATTTGTTACTGATATGATTTTCATCATGGTAAATTACTTATGTCACCTAACAATACATGGCACACCCAAATGAAAAATGCAAACTGGTTGTTCAAACTTGCTCTTCTGGAATGGCAGAAAAAGTATGAGAGATGGTTCAGATAATATCTTATGATTCCTGAGAGGAATTTTAACTTGTGTGATAATTCTATATTAAAACAAACACTTTGTTAGAGACCTAGACTGTTATTGGTTAGAATTGTTAGTAATACCTACAATCACAGCGTCAGCTAGTAGCATTGTTAAAATGTCCAGCGCAACACAGGGAGGTGGCAAGATTCTCAGATGGAGAATTATTTTTTGTTTGAAAAGACATTTTTAGCTTATGGGACTTTGTTTTGAGTAGTAGCAACAATTATATTTTAATTAATTTGCACAGCTCGTAGCGAGTCCAGTGAGAGAACTAGAAACAGAAGGCAGATATTATAATTTATTTTGCTTCAATTAGTAGACTTTGCATTAGCCAATATGCATTTTTCCTTTTTTTTTTTTCTTAGCTCAGTTTGACTGCCATGTATGCCACTACTGCAATTTCATTCAAAGCCATTCATAGAACTTCATAGATTCAATTTATACAGAGAATGTCTTCCAGCCTGGTAGACACTCATTCTCTGTAATCCAATCTCTCCCTGCTCAGTTTTGAAGTTCTGATCTGAGATGCTTGGGTGTAGCTCTTGACATCTTGGGAGAGCCAAGAGGAGAATAATTTGCTTCGTCATGTTTAAAAATGTATTAGTTTGTAAAAATTTTCTCCAGTGTTTCCTGTTATCTTTCATTTTGATGTTCTTGATATTATTTTCTCCGGATAGACTATTACTAATCCTCTGGTTGGTTTAATCACCCTAAGGGTCAAGAACTAAAATTACTCTATGACATGGACATTAAAGTGTGAAGTAACATGCAGTTAACTACATTCATCTGCTAACACAAGCTTGACTACCAAGGACGTCTTAAGTTTATTTACTCTACATATTAAAAGAGGAGGTCAGTTAGTAAGTAAGATGGGACTTAGTGTTTCTGTTCTTTTAAGATTGTTCACTAATTTTCTTTTAATATTCTCCCTACAGAAAGTGTAAAAAAGAAAGAAATTCCAAAGTTTCCTGAACTGTATATTGTACAAAGGGATCTTATTACCTGAGTATCAAAAGTTTCTTTAAAAGTTTGTACTGCAGCCTGACCAGTGTTGAAGCTGAAATATATAAGATAAATGAAGGTAGAATATATAAGATAAATGAAGCAATACTTCTTAATGGTATCAGTGAAAAAGGAAGAAATATGTTCACCTGTGCTCCATATCAGTGTAATAAATCTCTTAGCTTTTATAGTAACATCCTTCACTATTTTATACGTAAGCATGTAAGAATTATATCCTGCTCAGATTTAAAAGAAGGATTCTTTGAGTTGCTTGCTCTCCTACTGCCTAGCTCCCTGAACTGAAAGAGATTCTATAACAATGTTAGAGAGGATAGTTGGGTATCCTAAAATCCTTCAGAACAATGCCTGCTTCAGAAACAATACTTGACCTTGCTATGTAACACATGACCTTTTTCCAGATGCTACAAGCCAAGAGGGCACCTGTGCAGTGCATTGACAAAGGCATCATATTTAAATTAATGTTAAGCACAGAGGATACCTCCCCATCCTTCCAAAAACCCAAAAGCACTAAGCTGTGTAGCAAGAAACATAGGAATGCTCATTCATTGCTAATTTCATCAATGGAAATATTTTTCTGATTTTTTTTCTGTTTTCTCCTTGACCTCTCTAGTATCATAACATTTTTCTTTGAGATATTTTTCTTTTATGAGGCATTTCAAAAAGCCGTTTTTCTTCTTTAAGACCAGAAACAGGAGAGAAAGTGGAATACATGGCCTTGTGTAGCTAAACATTATTTTGATTACTCCTTGCCCATACAGTTACCAAAATGGAGAAAGAAATGAAGAACAGGCAGGCATATTTTATATGACATACTACATTACAGGGCAGATTCACAGCTGGAGTCGATTGTTTTTGCTCTCCTGACCTTAATGGAACTGGGACATTTCGCCAACTGAATATCTATCCAAAACAGCCAGAAGTGAGGGAAAGGAAATTAAGAAAGGCAAGAGATATGGCAGAAAGATATTTTGCTCTCTCTTTCCCTTTCTTATCCTCTCTCCAATTTTCTCTGCTTTTGTCAAGGAAGAATTATAAAAATAAAAGAGAAAGAGTATAGCTGCAACTGGGTACACTGCACTGAAACTTATGTCATGATTGTCTTCTCTTTGCTTCCATGTCTACCACCCATTTTCTGTTAGATGCAGCTATATATATGTACAATATCATGCCACACAGATATTTTTCACTCCATACCCTCAGTTGTGATTTTGTGTAGTTTGACTATGACGGCTTTGACAGTAACTCTTTTCTCCCTCTGATGCTTTGAATATGATTCCCTAGTCCATTTGATGTTTGCATGAGGACAAGATTGGGGGCAATATGTGAAATTATCTCATACTATCTGATAAAGGCAGAAACCCAACTAATGAGATCTGTGGAGAAGGAATCCAGGGAAGTTTCACCAGGTGTGGAGAGAGTGTCCTTATATCTGCATATCCAAGCCTTAGGTGTAGTTTCATATTGTCCAGTGTTACCCAAATATTTAGTTAATAGCACATTCAGATACTCTACCCTGAAGATTTATCCTGAAGGAAAGAGAAAGTAGAATTATATGTTTAATGTATTTCTTAGAGGGAAATTTTGGTGCATTCATAAGATTTTATAGAGTACTGTCACTTCTGGAACTAAAACTGAGGTGTGGAAGTCAACTTTTACTCTCACTAACTCAGAAACAAACATGGAGTTTGATACTTCAGAGAGGAAATGCCTTTTCACTTTCAAAGCAACTCAGAAACTGATAGTTTCAGAGTAGACACATACTAATTTCTCATGGAAATTTGTGTTCCTGTTTTTTTCTTAAGCTAAAGTAAGTGACTGCTAAACTTTTTGCTAAAGACATATGGCTACTCTGTGTGACTGGAAAACTGAACTATATCCTTCTGGCTGTGAGTTCAAGAAGTCACTCTTGCTATTTAAGTTGTTTTACTTCAGTGTGTTCTTAAATCATTTGAATGCTTTTTGTAGTAAGGGATGCTACATTTACATACATGTTGTTTGTATTGAAATAAACTCAGGTAAGTTATTGTTTGCAAGGGGCACCGGTAGGAGTATGAATTACTGAAGGAATCTAGAAATGTAAGCAGCAGATTTAAGTATTACTGTAGTATTCAGATAAATATTTGTTGTGTGTCTGTGCTCCTGTAAAATTGGACAAAATATTTCTCTTTTTCGAAACCTTTTATCTTTAAACGACCACCTCAAAGTGTTCCCAAAGATGCTGAGCACTTTATTATTAAAAGAGCATTTGTATTAAGCAGATGATTTTTTTACATTCATTGTGCAGTGCGGAAGACAGTTTTCCTCCTTTAATTGTATCTCAGTTATATGTATTTATATTTCCAATTGTGGCTTCTTTTTAAAGTGTTATTTCCAGAGCTTTTTTGTATTGCTGCAGGGGAAGTAAAGCCTACAAGCAGATGCAATGCATGTTCCTAGCAAATACAATAAAAGCAATTTACATCTTTTTGTCATGTCCTGCCATACATTTTTCTTTCTGAAGAAGAAAATAAATTAAGGAAATACTTTCAGAATAATAATTTTGATTTTGCTAATAGAATCTTAGGCAATCTTCTCCACAGAAAATATATCGACTGCTGCTTTGTTACTGCCAGATTTGCTGATGCTTCACATTAAAGTTCTAAACTTGCAGTATGGAAATGCTCATGGAGCGTCACACAAGCTTCAGCCAAATGCCTCATGTTGTCTAAAACCGTTAAACTCGTGCACAGTTATCTATTTATGGAAGGCTAATTTTGATTAAAACAATTTTTTCTAACTTAGGAGTGACGCTGGAAGGGAGTCAGTTTATGATCTAACTTGCCGTAGTAAAGAGAGACTCACAGGGAAAACTAATGTGTGTTAAAGATGATCATATGAATTTCTGCATGAGCATAGCATATATCATACCTTGTTATACTAATATATGGCTGAAAGTTTCCCTGTTGGAAAGACTAGCTGGTGAAAATTGTGTTGAATTGCTATACTAAGCTTACACTATGCAGATTCAAAGTTTTCTTTTTATATTGTGCTATTAAACTGTTAATTTCTGTTAGCATCTACAAACAGTAATGTGTGGAAGAATTTCTGTATCAACAGCCAATAACTTGAGAGATATTTAATGCAATTTCTCCTGCCATCACATGAATTAACTGCCAAAGCAAAAGGTTCCTATCCTCATATGAATTACCAAAAATCTGTGACTAGTGGAAATATTCCAAGTAAATAAAACTTTGCTTGGTCCTCAGTTCTCCACATAATAATTTTCTGTCTGCACAGATTAATTCTGCAGAATTTTAGAACAGATTTTGCAGTCAAATTGGACCAGTAATAGAGAAGAGCTGAGAGCAATGTGCAGCAAAGGTGCACAGCAACCAAGTGTAAATATTCATTGTTCAGTAGACACTGCTGACCTCCACAGGGCTGTGCCATCCTACACAAAGCTAAATTTGGCTTCTAGCTTTCAGTCTTCCATCCTAGAATTCAACATAAAACATTTAAGAATGAAATGACTCAGAGCTACCTGAGGTTTAGCAAGAATGACCAAATCATCTTAACAAACCTTCTTGAGACTCCCCATTCCCTAAGGACTCCCATCAATGTTACACTACATACCCATGGCATGTACTTTCTTTCCAGGTCATTGGTTAGAATAAAACACTGAATTCAATTTGATTGAAATATTTGTTGTTGGGTTACATGCTATGGCTTTCTCCAAAATGGACATGGTTTTCATGGGTAGACAAGAATATTTCTGACATGGCATACATGTCAGAGAAAAGAGAGAGGAAGAGAAAAATTATCTGTTCTTTCCTCTGCCTCTCCACGGTGGGACCTTCAAATCTGTCAGGTTCTGTAGCTTGTGAGAAATTGCCCTGAAATTAAGTATGCAGTTTGAAGCAGGACTTTAACAGTGGTTACATATTGAGTTCATACGAAGAACAACATACAGTTTTCTGAGTATCTTCAGATGTTGGCAAGTCAGAGTCTAAAGTCTAATCATTTGGACAAAGGGCATTGAGCCATAGTATGAATACTGGCACATAAAAGTTGAATAAAAAACATGATCACTGAAGTTTGATCACTGAAGTTTCATTTGTTGCTAATGAGTCTTTTAAAAGACAGACAATGCATAGTCTATAGCATAGGTATAATTTTTTGTGTTAAGCTGGTTTGAATTCTAGCACTATTTTTGGTTTAGTGAGGTTTATGAGCAGTGTTGTAGTGTGCTGCCTATTACAGATCACTGCTGCTAGGGTCCATCCTGTCATGCGTAATGATTAATGCTTATGTCAATAGTCTTGTATTCTGCTGCAAATGATTTGCATGTTCAGTTCCTTTAGATGCGCAAGAAACTAGTCCTAACCACAGAGTAATGAGCTCTGGATTCTTGAGGACTAAAAACATTAACTTATTCAGGAAGGTGAACTGGAATGACTGATAGGTTTCCCAAAACTGAACTTCTGTGGGTGAAATTATTCCTAGACAGCTGCCAAAAGAAGCACCACTTTTTCTTTTTTTTTAACATTGAGTCTTCACCTGCTTTTCAACAACAGCATTGCTTAATTTTTTATTTATTATCAATGCTTTAAAAATCAAAATCACAATAAAAATCAGGTATTTACTCTCTAAGATTTTAGAAATCCAAAGCGGATTTGTTGATTTACTGCTTGCAAGTAACCTCAACTAGCTTTCAATTATTTAAGGAATTTAGAGTGGTTACATAAAGTCACATATTTATGTAAATTATGTTAAATTTTCCAAACTGATTACTGACCTGCCATGTTATTATCATGTGAAACACATCTGTAGAAGGTCACAGTACTTTGTGTAGATTCTTTGCAGTTTTTGAAAATTTTCTTCTCAGTTTTTGAAGGCAACATGTGGATCTTACATGAGCAAGTCTAAGATAGTTTTGTACTTAAAGTCTTGGAAAATTATTGCAGCCTTATAATGAAAAGAAAATTATTGATGTTGACTGTATTTTTCCTCTCAGGCCCAATGAATCTAATTGAATGTTACCTTGATAAAGTTATGGGTATCAGGGTTTATTTCATAAAAAATGATTTATTTGATGGAAAAGCTTTCCTTCAAAGGAGTTGTTCTTTGAAGTGTCACCAGATACAACAGAAAAAAAGCATATGTTTAATTTACTAGATCTTTTAGTGAGCATTTTAAGAAAAGACAATGTTGTCAGGTAGAATAAATGTCTAAAAAACTTCATATGCTAATAACATTTTAACTCTTTTTATGACATTAGGATCTCCTGAAATTTATGACATCTGAAAGTAATAACCCTTCTGCTCCTAAAGATCTAGTCTAACATCCAGTAGAGTCAGTGAAAAGATGCAAGGGAGTATCTTCTGTTGCTTGTGACATTAATAAAATTAGGCTATTGGCTAATGCATTAGCTACTGGCAGTGACAGATTCCAGGGCTGAGCAAATCTTTTGGAGGATACTGCTCTGGTAGTTTCAGCTCTTGTCAGTCACAGTGTTTACAAGTTAAGTAGCTCAGCTGCAACAGTGTGGCACACAGCTAACTGCCATGCACTACATTTGTAGCTAAACTAAGGTGTATTTGAAAAAGCTATGGATCCACTTTTGGAGTATATTTTAATGTAGCATAGCACATGAACGAGTGTGGATGATCTAAGAACACAAAACTGATATAAGCCTTCTGAAATTCTCCCACTGGAAAATGCAGTCCCATCTTGCTGGATAGCATCATTATAAGCACAGCTATATATCATTCTGTTGCACGGTGCTTTGTGACATTCCTGCTGTGTGGTTTTGCTTCGTACTGTCTGTTACTAACCATCTCATCCACGGCTTATACTGTCTCTGAAAAAAATTAATGCAAGTGTCAATACAGTGTGCATTTCAGAGTAAGTGAGTCAGGTTCCTCATCCCTGATATGAACAAGAGACCAATACTTGTCATGAAAGGACTGAGCTCTGCAACTTTGCAGTCTAGGAACACCATCACTTTAAAAATGGTAAACTGCAGCAGCTGACAAGTTTGTGACATTTGGAAGCAGGGAGGACTTAATTATCATCCAGCTAATCCCATAAGGAGACATAGTTTGATTTCATTAGTAGAGTATAATTTTGCACACTTCACAATAGCTGCACAGCTTGGCTTAGCTATTCAATGACTCCACAAAGTAGCTTGCATGAACCTACCCCCTTACAATAAAAGGCAATGCCAACAGAAAGAGAATGAAAAATGGGTTCAGGTGACGGGCTCAAATCAGAAACATACTGTCAATTCCTTTCAGTTACTTTTCTTCAAAGGAATTTAGGCATTTCAAGTTAACTCTCTCCAGTACTCATTGCCCTTTTCAGAACAGCTAGAAAAGTGAATTGACAGCTATGTCATGTTACATACTGTATATTAGAAGGACAATTTACAGATAGTGCTGTGGACTGCAAAGGAAAGAACATCACGGAGAGAGGAGGGTAAATACGCAAACAGCACACATGCACACAGTCCTACAAACACCTATTCATGTATACACAGTTATGGGCATGTGTGTATATGAGTACCCTGACCTCTTACCTTTGAGATCAGCCAGTATAGCTGAAGAAATATTTTTTCGTTAGTATAAAAGCAGTTTAAATATGGATTTCCATGTACAGCCAAAAGCTGTTGATGAATTTGGATTTGATGAATGCTTTTAGATGAGGGGACAGATGAGGAGAAATGGTGTATCTGGAAATGCTGTAACAATTTTTTGAAACAGCTCTTTCTGATTATTTTTGTTTTGAAATGGAATAAGAGCAGAAAATTAAATAAAAGCATTAAAATTCCTAAAAATGCAACCCAATAAAACAAAACATTTAATTTTATAAAAATATAGATATTTTGTTTGACTAAATGCAGATTATTTTTGTTTTGCTGGAAGGACTAAAAAAATATATTTCATTTCAAACTTAAGTGAATTATCTCCATTTTTTTGGTTTGTACCTCTCAGGGGCAATAATATTAACTTGAAGATATGTTAAGCTACTAAAAGCTGAAGCAAGTATAGGGTTCTGCCAGCTGAAGTATTTAGTGTCAAAAGCCTTATAAAAATAAAAGTGCGGTCGTCTGAATAACTTTTTAGAATCATTTGAAATAGCATTTTCATTTCAAAAATTTCTTATTCTCTACTTCTCTGTTTGCCTTTTTTTCATTGCCTGCTGCTTGTCCTCTCAGTAAATTTGTGTGGTAGCCTAAGAAGACATTGAAGCTGATTGTAAAAGATGAAGAAAAGGGAATAGTTTAAAAGCAATATAATGGTATGAGAAAAAGGAATTGAAATGAAAAAAAAAATGTTTTGCAATGTAGTGCTACTCAGGGAATAATTCCAACAGAATTAATCAGCTGCAGTACGACAGGGGCTTACTTTATTGCAGGGTTTAAAAGAGCCTTTAGGGTTTCGGGTATGCAGTACATGGGGCCGATCTTTGAGGAAAATCAACAGGAGTTTCAACAGTGAAATTAGTGGGAGCAGGACTGGTTCAAAGGCAATGTACTGGAGAAAGTTGAGTTATTCTTTTTAGGGTCAGATATGAGTTAATCATTCTGATGGAAGTCACTATGCAGAAATTAGAGCATGCACGTAAATCACAACATTGCTGGGTCCTTGGCTGAAATTTGGCAACTACTGAGAGCAAATGAATAAATAGAATTGTGAGTCTATCAGCTGGAACAGTACATATCTCCAAATTAAAGCTAATCTCAGAAAACTTCATGGTGTCTTACTGAGGCCAAACAGACACAGTAAGTAAAAAAATAAAATAAAATAAAATAAAATAAAAAATTCCTGTAAGTCACATTCATGGATCACTGTATCACACAGTTTAGTTCTTCATATCTTTATTAAAAGAACAAAACAGAAAAAAAATGAAGACTAATTATAAAAAATGTGCTATTGTCTAACAATGAGGTATGTGAGCAGCTCTCAAATTTCTCTTCCTATTTAGAGATTGGCTATTACAAGACAACTCTGTTCAGACACAAAGCTATTTTTTAGAGGAACTGAGGGCTTCAGCCTTCACCTTTATTAAACCTTTAATGTCATAATAGTTGATGAGATTACACAGGTTTCATGGTTTCACAAGGATGAAAACATTATATTTGATTCTTGGGGCTGGGAGGGCAGGTTCTGCAGTCAGTAGGATAGCTGCCATCAGCAAGCATGACAGAGTTAGCCACCAAGGGTATATGTACTTTAACTTTTGGCTCAGAAGTAAACTTTTGACATAATCCTGATCATCCTAAAATTTCTATTGCTCTCCACCTGTGAATGGGTGGTCAGGCTATGAGACCAGACTAGAGTCTATGAAAACAAAACTGCCTGAAATACATATGGTTTTGGTGCTGGGACCTTAGCAATGACTGCTTTGCTCTACAAATCACCTCCTCCACCTCTTATCAGGCCATGCTACTTGATAATGTGGAGACAGCCACAGATACACAGAGAAAAAATTCCATACTAGTTAGGGCTTATAATGTTAGACTACTCTAGGAACTTTATTAGTTGTGTCCTTTCACATATCTGTGCTTAAATGCTAGTTTCATTTCTGCCAGTACATTCTTGGGCATAATGTATAAAGACAAAGATGAACTATATATAAAAACAAACAAACAAACAAACAAAAAAACACAGTTCATTTGCCATAGAAGTATGAACAAAGTTCTTTTGGATTCCCTTGATCTGATTTGATTTAGCTGATGTGCTGCAAATCTCTCCCTACTGGCATTTGAGGTTTTCATCCATAAAGCGTGTTCATTTCTCAGCTGCTCCCAAATTCAGCTGTATTACCACAGCTTACTGTGACACTGACTGAGGAGTTGAGCTAAGGTGTCAGATGCTAAGCTTCAGCTGGGATAGCCAAGACTGTGAAATACACCCCTTCTGCTCATGGGACAGTGCAGCAGATCAATAGCTGCAGCTGGAAGTGGCTTTAATCACCTCAGCAAGATAATACTCATTATTGGCCTTTCCAGAGTGCCTTGCTTCAATTTTTTAGAGATACATCACAGAACTTGTATTCTGGAAGGACAGACAGCTAAAATAGCCTAAGTCAACAGTATACGTTTCTGACCTTTGTTTCTTGGGGCCTGGAAAGCCTTTGGGGTAACTTAGGCAGCCCTGAATGTCTCAGCTATGGCATCCTACTGAGGATGGCTTTGATATACTACAGGTTACTCCCAGCACTCCCACTACATCCAGTCCTAGATTGGCTTGTGACACTGGAGCTGTGATAAGACTTTTGAAAAGCAATTTCATGGCTGTTTTCCCCCAGCCTGAATGAGAAAACTCCTTCAGTCACTTTGGCCCTTAACATTGAATGAGAAACTTTTAAAAAAGTGGTTATCACCTGCAGAACATTCCTTTGTGTGGCTGAGCTGCTCTTTGTTTAAATAACCTATTTTTAGAAGTTTTGTTTTGCATGTGATATGAATTGGTTTAAGTATGTCCACTGATGAATTAATTGTTATTTTTAGTAGAACAAATCTTTCAAAAATTCTATTTCACATTGTAGGTATTGGGATAACCTCCTGAGATAAGCAGTTACATCTCATTTTCATTTGTATCCCAGGGTCATTTGTCTTAATGAAAAACATATCAATGTCTCAGCTGTACAAACCTAAGGGGTTATGTCTTACATTCTTTCCACAAGCAACTTGCAAAACTTTGGACTGCACAGCTTTAGAAGTTGAGATGATCTATAGAGTTCAATTTTAAAGCTATAAATCATGGTGGCAGAGACTTCTGGTCAATAAGCTTATGTGAACTTGTTTCCATTTCTAACCTGCATGTAGTTATACCACACATTCCACACAAGTTCTTATTTGTCCTACTTCAGTGTCTTTCAGCGTTAACCTGGCACAAATATGAGAACAAGCTTTTAGCTTATATGTCATATGCTGTAGAATTTGCACCACGAATGCTGAACAAAAATGCCAATCAAATAGTGGTATCAACCATTTCTACCGGTATCAAGTAATGAGAAGCATTAATGAGAACAACAGTGTGATATAGTATAATCATTGTGACTTCAGTAACACCTCTCGGTACTTGAAATTTCATAGACCACCAAATAAAGAATCATAATTTAAGAAGTCACATTTAAAAATCTTGACCTGTGGGTATTTACTTCACACTAATAATGTAATTAACATTTACAAATCTAGATTCTAAAGACTGAGATCAATGACATAGCTCACAGAAAATAGTCAGGATAAAACTACATTAAATAATTTGCCTGTGTCACTTAAAGAATAGATTTTTTTCTGTCTTATTGCATATTCTATTAAAGTGTATAAGAAATGGAAGACTCATCTACTTTGTATTTCTGACAGAGAGGAGTAGGGATCTATCTTGGGTTGAGTTTTTTTTTTTTCATTTGCTATTTTTAACATTTGAGAATGGTCAGTTTTCCACACATTATGAATATACAAAGTATGTCTAATGTGACTACTGTTGGAGTGGATGTGCTACTGAAGGTAATAGCTGCTTTAAAAAGGAAAGGATTCTCCTAGATGACTTTTACATCAAGTGCCAAAGGTGATGTTTTATGAGTTGAGCAGGTTTAAAACATAATGCTGTTTTCTTTGGTCTGGGGTTATATTTTATGAAATACATAAACATATGATAATTGCTTCTTACTGTACACAACAGCATGTCTGAGATTGCATTCTGAACACAAATAAAGAGGTACATCTTTACTCTGGCAATGGCATAAAAATAAAAGCAACCTTTAAAGTAAATTGAAGGGGGTTGGGGAGGGGAACTTTAAATCCAAAAGGCTTTCTCTGTTGCTACAACTGCTGCTTGATTGCTTTCTGATAGAAGAGTGCATATTAAATTGATGGTATATCTAAGCTTTTTCTTGCTACAATTCAAACAATAAATGGCATTTAAAAAAGAATTAATCCCAAGGGTCACACATGATTCTCCTTCAAATGTCCACTACTTCACACTAAATACATCCAATTTCTTTTTGAATTATTATATTCATAGATCTGCAGATGCACATCGGTTAAAACAATTTCTTCTTCCTTCTTTTTTTATATATCTTCCCTGCCATGAAAGGCAGAAGGTTAAAATCCATCATGCCTTTTCACCACTTCTCAAGCTTTTACATACCTAAAAAGCTATAGCTGATGACTGCTTTTTCATCAGATTTAAATGCAGGCAGTCACACTGGTTCATGAATGAGCAGGTAACTCTGTAAATACGTATCTCCTCTCTCCACGATCTCACATACTGGGCGCAACAGGGATTCTTGTTGCAAAACAGCAAGGACCAAATGACGTTGAAAATGCTCTCATCTAATTCTACCACTTTCATCCACTTAGCAATGTAGCATCAGTGCTCAGACTCAGCAGTCCTGCATCTTACAATCCCTCAGGGAAAAATTCTTATGAAGTTGCCAGTGGCTGGCTGGTAAATTATTTCAAATCATCAGGGTGCTATTCATCTAAAATGGCTTCAAAAGAAGAATGATGGAGTTCTAGACCTGGACATTCCTTTTTTTTCCCCCATGGAGGCAGCCATCTAATAAGGGTAAATGGTTCTTGTGAAGTATAAAAGAAAACTAAGTTGTCAAGCACCCTTGTAAAATTTTGTTTATAAGACTGTTTTCAGATTTTGGTCATCATTCTGTGGGAAAAAGGCCTGCTGTGGCAATTATCATTTAGAGTGTCTGAGGGGCTGCCGGTTGGTCTCCTCATGCTAGAGTTATTTTTCATTTGCCAAGGATATACTGAGGACTCAATTTACAAGGTGAAAAAAAAGCCATTTATAGAATAGGACACTTTCTTGCTGTTACTAAATAGCAGGCCCATTAATATCTCTTGTTGGTTTTCTGCTCTGAGGTTGTTTGCCCCATGATGTATCACAAAGGATCTTTAAACTGAAATTACTGGTAGAAAACTGAAAGAGATTAAATGAGAAATATAACAAACTTTTTACACTATTTCCTCCTCATTTGGGCAATATATCCTGTTGATGCCTACTCATTTAGCTCCTGCATGTCAAACTGTTTTCCTCTAATAGAAAAAAAATCTGGCCAAGAGTAGATAGAAAGAATCTGGTTTCATTAAATTATTTTGTATGAAATATAAAATTTAGAAATCGTCTGTTTAACAATGCCACATCAACTGTCAAAAGTGAGAGAAGTACTACTCCAGTTCTGCTCTAATCTTTGAGAATCCTTGTTCTTGTTTTGTGTCCTAGGCAACCATATGTATCTCTGAATATTATGTGACTGTAATAGTAAATCAGAAATCACTTCTAAAATTTGGATAGCATTTTAATACCCTTTTTGACAGTTATAAATGACTATGTATGTATGTATGTATGTATAAAAAGAAATTTGCTCTTAAATCCCTAAACCTTTTTTTTTTTTTGCCTCCTTAGTGGGTCCTCAATGTTGGCAATGAAAATCTTTCAGCTAAAATCAATGAACATTATACTTCATAAGTTAAATGCATCCCTTGCTCTCAAATTAATAAATAAAAAGCTTTCTGGTTTGCCAGTCTGTTTCATTTTTGCTATCTGTAAGGGTTATTTCACAATTCTGAATTACCAAACAGGATATACAAGGTATAAATTTCATTTCAGTGGCTCAGTTCTACTAATAATTTGTACAAGTTTTCCAGTATAGTGTTTCAGGACCTTTTTCAGTGAGGGAGTCGGATGCACATATATATACCATTGAAGTCAAGCTCTAAAGGGAATGATCCAAAGCTGTTGAAACTGATGAAAGGTCTCCAAAAGTCCTATAGCTTGGGTTATGAAACTTTTATAATCCTTGGGTTATAAAAACCTATATTCCTACCGAAATTGGTGGTAGAGGTATTGCTGATTTCAGCTGTAGACTAGACAGACAGAGGCAGTTTAAAGCTATTTAGACACACAGGAAACCAAAGGTAAGAGTTAGATTCTTAAGATTCTGCCATTGGGTTAAAGTCTCCTCCTTTCTCCTGGGCTCACTCACCTGTTGCACGGTGTAAAGTGGTGATGCCATTCTTATGTAGGACCTCAACACAAAGAGTCCTCTGCTAAGTGTAGATGCCAATGACTGTCCTAGCAAAAAGGAGTCACAGTGTTGCCTTTGACTGCAGATGCAGGAGACACTTTTCAGTTTATCCCAGTGCTCAGTAAATTCACGCAGCCATGTGAGGGTATCTAATTTATATATCCTATATTCTGGGAAAGTTCCCTATCTATCAGACCAAAGCTAGTGCATGCAGATTCTTTATTCCTCCTCTTGACCCTGTTCAGAGAAGAAGGCAAACTTTACAGGCCCAGCAAATGATTAAAGAAGAAATATAGTCTTCCTACTTGATAGCTTTGTGGTTAGGGCAGTCAGTAGCTAATAAATAATCTTAAGGTTCTAGGCTTTACTGTCAATTTTCTTTTAAATCCAGTTAGTCTTTACTATAAGACATAAATAGAACTGCAACTGAGATTTCCTTCATCTCCTTGTTGAACCAAGCAACCTGTCTGACTTCTTTTGACTGATCTGAAACCGTTGACTGCTCTGAAACCTTTCCATTCCTTGTATTTTTCATAGTCTGTTCATTAACTTGTGGTTGTGCATTCATATCAGTGCAATCTCTGGGGCTTCACACATGATAGTATCATCTGTATTTCTGTAGAGTGTGGGACTTGCATTGAAAATTGGGACCCACTATCGAAGGCTTGATACAGCCACATGCTATACATGAAAGTGTGCATGTTATCCAGATAAATTACCTGTAGAAAAATACATTTGTGTTATTTCTATTTGCTACTTCACAAGTGTTTTGCATACACAACTATAATCAGACTGAAATATGTTTGAGATATGTTAAGTGTTGGTGTGGACTGAATCCATTATTAGAAAGTAAGCATTTTCACTGGCAAAAAGCCAGATAAGGGACTAATAACAGGGTTTGGCATACAGTACAGAGTAACAATAATTTGCATGTCAGTAATTGGAAATATATACTAATGCATGTCATTTACCTCTCCAAATATGTCACTGATGAATATCTAAAAGCAAGTGCTTAAAGCTCTCCCCTCCGATATTTTTTTAGAAAAATGGTTCTTGTTTTACTGTTTAAAACACTGTATAATTTCCCGCATAGAAATGGAATTGCTTTTTTTCTTAGCCTTTAAAAAAAATATTTTTTATGTTCTTTCCTAGCACTGCTTGTCCTTTTTACAAATTTGCAGTTCTGCCTAGTGGCTTCATTTGGTTGTTTCAATGCTCTAGAAACAGGTAGCTTATAAAGCAACATATTAAAATGACAAGTAATTTCTTCTCTAAATTATGACACATGCCTAGCTTGAATATAAATAAGAAGTCACTAATTGCTACTAATTTAATAAAATTCATGGTCTCTTTGCCCTTCTTTAAGGATTCAATATCTCGTGATTTGGAGGCGAAGACTATAATAGGGTTTATGCATAGCCTGGCATGAGCATTATAGCCAGTTCATGGTTTTCCATAATTTTGTCTCACACTTGAAGATTTTTCATGAGGATAACTTTCAAATTTTGACATTATTCAAATCAAAAACTAAAAATGAAATGTCATTGAAAATTTACAGACGTTTTGGGAAGTGAACCTAAAGAACAAAACATTGAGTTGCAAGTTAATAATTTTTCTTAGCAGATATATTCAATGGCAGAGTATCAGTCAAACTGAAGATAGTCTCCATAGTTCAGCTGACAGGACCTCACCTGGGTCTTATGTGGTAGCTCACAGCTGTATTTATACAGAAGTCCTGTTTCAATTTTTTTTCTTTAAAAACAGACTTTAATTGTTCTGAAAATGTATGAACAATTTTCAGCATGGTGCAAAGACTAATAGTCATGAATTTCAGTGAAGTGCAACTGTAATCTTCCTGCAATATCTACTGAGAATTAGTGAGGAAAGGAGGGAGGGACAGAAGGCAAAACAGATGTGGCTGTAACCTGGGGAGAGAAAGGGAAAAAAAAGGGAAGCTGATACAAGTAAAGGGGACAAGAAGCCAGGGCTCAGCAAATCCCAAGATTAACTTGTGCACTGAAGGTAAGGGAAGGAGATGCTGCTTTTGTCTGGGAGTCCTACTGCTCTCGAAATGTAGCAAACAAAGTTTGGAGAAGAGTTACCCCACAATTTAAGTTACTTGGAGGAACTGGGAAAAAACCTGGGGAGATGACAAATAACTAGAATTGCTGAGTCCTCACAGTTATGAGAGAGCAGTGTTATACAACGAAAAATCAGGTCCTTTGTATTTCAAATAATGCATCTACAATGACCGGATACGGCCTGCCCTAACCTCTCTCTATCTCCATTCTGTATCTGTAAAATGGGAACAATGTCCATTCATCTCACAGCAAAGTAATGAAACAAATTCACTGAGAAGCAATCAGAATGTATACTGATAAAGGGCCAAGAAAAGTCCATAGCAAGCTCAAGAATTCTCCCTTCAAAGCAAGTTTTGAATACAGAGCTGTAAATATAGTTGGGATAGAGAAGGACATTGAATAACAAACAGAAAACAAAATAATACTTATCTACTGACTCAGTGAACATTGTCCGTTATATGTTCTGTCTGCAGCGTGGAATGGTATAGAAAGTAATATGTAATCATGGAGCTACAGATTGTATCATAATTCAGAACACTAAGGTAAAATGCATTTTTTTGAAAATTTTAATTATATTTTATAACTATCAAAAACTTCATTTTTCCACCTTATTAATTTTATTTTAATGAACTTTTTTATGTTGAAAATGCTGTTTAGAGATAATCAAATCCATAAAAGGAAGGAAGAAACAACAACAGGACAAATAAATACTTTTTCAAACACTGTATATTTCAGAATAATACATTGTTAGGGTCTTTCTAGCCTTCCACATGTATGAACAGAAGCCTAGCTTCTGTCTGCTCATCTCCCTGATAAATTCATTTGAATGTTCTTCTGTTTTGCCACCAAAAAGACTCCTTAAAAAGACAAATATTTTATTATCACACAACACAACTCCAGTACAGTAATAATCATAGCTAAACAATATACGGAATTATTCTAGTTAGATTAAACTATATACAGTTGCCTCTGTGGATGTTGTTTCACTCAGGAGATTCCACTGGGAATAGTTCATAAAGAGAGGCTTTGGAGAGGATGCACCTACTCACAAAAATAAGAGGATAAGAAGAGGATTTCTGCAAGCAGTGGGAGAGAAAGCATAGGTAAGTTAATTATGTCTATTTTATCTCTCATTCACACTTCCCATTTAAACTGCATTGAAAAAAAACCCCACCCCACCCAAAACACAAGATTCCAGGGGGTTTTTTGGAAGCAGAGCACTCTGGGTTAAGACTATTGCAATACTTATGCAAACCTAGCATAAAAACTGTGGCCTGAATTTCTACAGAAGCAGAAGGTGTATATAAGTCCCTCATGCATATGTTAAGCTCTGTGTTATGTTAAGCTCCATAACTCAAGGTCCTACAGTACACAGGAGTCACCTTCTGTGGGTATGTGTCAGAGAAGCACATTTAAGCCTTGCTGTTATCATTAGTATGGAGTATTCACCAAGAGACCTTTTGCTTAGGAAGACTGTTAATGGTGAAAGATCATTCAGAACAACTGTTACAGGCTCATGCTCCAGGCAGTCCCTTAGTTCTCTTTTTCTTCACTGACTATACAGGGAACTTAGGGAGACTGTGCTGTCTAAGATGAAGTTATATTCAGTGAATATTCCTACATCTCTTTGCATTGCAATAGGCACTGTATTATGGGTTCTACTATTTTTTCCTCAGTCTGGAAATTCCCCCTCTACACACTGAATACCAAAGGTGTCTGGTAAAAAAGGGAAAAGCCACAAGAGATAGCCCTCTTTTCCTTTTAGTCCTTCCCCAAACACTTCCCCCACCCCTGCTCTGGCCCTCCCCACGCCCCTGCAGCTGCGACAGTTAAGGCATTTATTCTGGGCTAATGGGGACTGCAGGATAGGAGAAATTTAAGGTCAAAGGCTCGGGCTTGGTCTGGATCTCAGTCCACCTGCAGTGGCTGCTGACTCACTAGATGAAACTGCTGCTTCTCCTTGGAGGGAGGTCAATGCTTCCCCTCTCAAAAGGAACAGGGTTTCCCCTGTTAGCACAAGGCTGCTATGCTAACCTTGTGTCAGCTCCCCAGGGGTTTCTGTACAGAGGCTAAAAATGACTGAAGAGGGGACCTTAATGGGTTCTTGAATTCAGGGGCTTCTGAGAGCTGCTTATAGAGGCAAGGCAAAGGAAGAGAGCTATCCAAATCACCTCAGAGAAAAAGAGCAGAGCCTGATTTGAAAGCTTGAGAACTAGCTAGGTTATACCTAGGCTGTGTAAAAACACATAAGGAGTTAATGATTCCTGCCCAAAGGATTGGATAAAGACCAACAGTACACACAGATGCAGCAACCTGCATCTAATTAAGTTTTTACCCGAGATGAGATGACACTGATCTAAGACTGAAGAAAGAAGAATTCTCTGCAAGGAGGAATAAACAGCTTTGTTCAGAGTATTCAGCATTCCTTTCACATTTGGCATGTTTTCTTCCTTCCTTTGCTTATTTCCTGTATCCTGAATGAGAAAATGTGTTGAGCAGCTGCCCACAATTGAGAGGTGGAAACATAAATAGAGGCATAGGATGGAAATGAAATAACCTCATGTCATTCTCTGTTGTAGGATCAAAGGTCAAGATTTCTGTTTTTTTCGCATATTCAGACTACCATGTATACAGTTTATTTCTTAAGATATAACTCAAAGCAGCCTGTGATTGTGAGGCTTGCTAAGTGAATTGTCAGAAGATGCCTGGCACACTTCCTTTCTCTGTTTTGAAATTTGTATTCTGATCAATGCCCAGGAACTTGAAATCCCTTCATATCAACATTATAACTATTTACAAGATTCCCTTAACTGCCTCAACATATTCTCTCTCTGTTATTCTAACCTTAGAGCTCTGTAGCAAACTGTCTACGAATGCTGCTTTACAAGTTTAACTTTCCCCACACTTCAAACAGCCTTTATTAAAGTTATCAGATTGTGTGTGTGATTTCTTCTCTTCAGATTCAATGTTCTCCATCACTTATACCACTGCACTCCCACTCGTCATGTTAAGGCTCACCTTTCTATATATTCCTGGTCTTGGTGACTGAGGTATTCCTGTCAACTTTGTAATTTACCTCAGACCTCATTATTATAGTAGTTCACATTTTATTTCATATACTTTCAATTGTATATTTTATATCTGAAGTACATTTTTGTTCTAAAGATTAGACTATTTCCAGTCCATTTCTTTTTTTCTGCTCCCCAGTATTTGTCAGAAGCATTCCATACATTTTTTCCCCATGTTCTCCAAGTTCTCTTTGTGTTTTTATAAACAAGTGCAGTTTCTTTTCTAGTTTCTCATAGTGTAGGTGGAATCACTTTCAGATAATATAGATCTTATGCTACTAGAATATAAATATAAACCCCTCCATGTAGAAAGCTGATGATTTCGTTTCCATGTCTTTATAAGAGAAAAACAGCAAGATTTCGTCTTTGAGTGGAGACTGTTTTAGCTATGGAGACTGTTTTAGCTAAGATGTTAACTAATCAAGCTATTCAGGAATCACTGCTGTTAACTGTGTGCTGGGTATTTCATGACCCTTTGATCCACAATTCATGAAATTCTTTGTGTGCTTTGGGATGTTCAGATAAATTATTATTGGTAAGATATTACACTATTATGAATAATGATATTAATATTATTAAATTGAATTAGTTTCACGTTGCCTAAACAGAAAGATAAGGCAACACTGAATTTCACTGTTTATAATTTGGCAATATCCACTGTTATGTCATTGACAGAAACATCATGCCTTCAGAAATAAATGTCCTACAGGTTAAATAAAAACACACAATGTCTATCAATATTACAGTGCATTAGATAGGTGTATAAATGGAGGAGAACACTAAACATTAAACTGACTATATGAATATTTTGCCAATTTTGGAAATTAGGGAATTTGTAATTCTGATCTAACTATATTGGTATATTTTTTAATTACTCCACTGGTGTCTGTGTAATTATTTTTTCATACATCTTGAAACTGAGATATCAACCTGTCCCTTTATAAACAGAAGCTCTTTGTCTCTTGCTGCTGATATAAAAAGGGTATCACAGCAAGGGAAATGAGAAACAGTCACTTGAATCGGAGGAGCTGAATGTGCTAATTATTTATCTTCTGTGTCTTTGTTTTGTTGGTTTAGCTTGTGCATAATGTAAATTAAGGCATTCTGAATGCTTAAAAATGTGATCATAATGCAGTTTCATGTTAAACTATTTTTTGCCTCTGAAGGTCACACTGATTTGTAAACCAGTCTCAACATGAAACCTGTGCAGAAAATTTTGATACGGCTCAGGCAATATAAGGATGGAGCTCACTTCATTCACCACTAGAATGCAACTACTTCTGAAACATTGATCTATTTTCTGTGCACAGCAACGTTGTACAGTTCAGGGAAGAAATGAAGGATAACACTTCTCCCTTTTGAATAATATTTATCAGTATAATTACTTCACCTACTGTTTATTTAGCTCATCCACCCACATTACACAGAATCTTTAAGGTTGAAAATTGCTTACAGTCATTGCTCTGCTTCAGCTGAAAGCCATATCGCTGGAGCCTGGCCAGTTTATTTGATGTATTATTGTAAAACAGTACCTACTGCCTCCTGAACATCTCATTGTTCCTTAAAACTTTTTCAGCTAAGTACTGACCTAGCCAAACTCTTCTTAGCTTGTGATATATAAGAGCACAATCTCAAATGTTATGAGTGCAAATCGTAAAATTCTGCACAAAACTGCATAAACCACTCTTTCACTCTGTGTGAAGAATCCTTGCACCGCCGTTAGGGCAAATGAATGAATGTTTTACCTATAAATAAACTTCTCTAGGAAGATGGAATACACGGAAAAGGAATCAAGCTGTTGTCCTTTAACCACGATTATTTTTTGCCTCGTAGGACACTGGAGACCGTGGGATTCCCCAGGTGTGGATTCAGCTATCACCAAAACAAGATGTGCATCTCCTGCAAAATGACAGGGAGATCCTTCTCCCCCTGGATTAAAGGATAAATGAAGACAGTCAGGTCCGTTCACAGACACACATTTGCTTCTAGGGTGCCACACATAATCTGTTGCCATGCATGTCTTAGCTCCCTATCTTTATAACTGCACCTTTCAGTGGGCAACGTGCTAGAATGACTGCCCTTCTTGGCAAAGACTTACTTTGCACTAAATCCTCAGGTGCTAGGAGTGTAGTGCAACAGAGCTGGGGAAAACAGAAGGGTTATTACCTAACCATGACTTCAATTAATCTTTCTCTTCCAAGATTCTCCTTCTCATGTGATGACTGCAGAATTCTTTTTCTTCAAACTGGGAAAACAGAGGACCAAACAACTTTGTCCCTGGGCAGTTTATTGCCTTTGTGCTACGTTCTGTTAGACTCAGAATCTTGTTGTAAGCAAAAGGCAACACAAATTATGTAAGGGACTACGAATTTATTGTTAGGCCAATTAACTTTTTAACAGTCCAAATATGTAACTAATACAGAAAAATCTGTAATAATACCCTTAAAATTGTTGTACGTAAACTAACTCATAGATACCCCTCTTACCTGGTGTTATTCTCACCTTTCCAATGTCCTCCTGGGCCCTAAAATCAGCACTTCAGTCTGCCTCAAGAACTGCAGGGTAAGAAAGGTTTTGATAAGTTTGACAAGGTCTTCACTGGGAGGAAAAGGATGTTCATGGATTGTATGTGACATTTTTGTGTGGTGGGGGGTTCTTCCTCCTCAGTCTGGTACACTTGGGTTTATTTTATACAGTACTTCTCCTCCGCGCGGGTGCTGCAGCGGGGCGCTGCGCGGCGAGGGCTGAGCGCGGCCCGGGCGCCCCCCGGGGCGGCTCAGCGGCCCCAGGGCTGCTGGCGGGGGGGGCCGCAGCGGCTCCCGCGGTTTGCCAGACCCTTCCCGCGGGCGGCGCTGGCAGAGCTCGAGCTCACGCCGCGGAGGCGACGGGCGCTTGGCCGCGAGGCCGGCGCGGCAGCGAGCGCAGCCCGGCTCCGGCCGCGGGGAGGGAGCCCGCGCCAGCCCCCAGCCGCCGCGCTCAGCGCCCGCGCAGCCTCCCGCCTCTCGCTAATAATCACAAAAAGTCATATTCACCAGGTTACAGTTCTATCTCCAGATATAATAGAAACACTTTGTTTGCCATGATATTTGTTGTGATAGCAAATATGTTCAAAGTTACATCTTACATTCATGCAAAAGACCTATTATAAAAAACCTGCCTTGACACAATAGCTTGTATCTAAATATATCTTAAGGCAGAGTTCCCTGGAACAGATGAACACATATTACTAAGCTGTTATTCCCACTGACTTTATTTAGTGAATTAGCTGGTGACCTGTTAGCTACCCTTCTCATTAGTGAAATTTCCATTTTCCTTGAAATTAATTGCATTCAGGTTTGCTAAATAGCATTTGGATTTATTCTAAAATTAATAAGTACATTGTGTGCTCATACATATAGATATGGTGAAAACTTTTTTTGGAGTCATTTTCTTACACATTACTGAATAACATGAATCCAAAACTGTGCTTTATTGCATAGACTTATCTCTGCTTTTATCTGAATGCATAACATTTATTTTTAATGCTAATGCATCCTCTCTGGAAATATCACTAGCCTGTAATGACATCTTTTTTTCGGTTTAAAGATAGCCCTTCTGGGCATGCTTGAGAGAACTCAGAAGAAAAAAAGTTTCTGTTTGTTTGGTTTATTCCTGTTGTGTATTAGGATGATGAAAGGTGAAATGTACAAAATGCTTCATAAAACTTTAACGTGGTGCACACATAAATTAAGCTGTAATAAATACGATTTGTCTCATAAAGACCAAAAGAATGGTTTCAAGAGGGTGAGGTCTAAATGAAAGAATTCACATACAATGAGAAATAGAGAAAAGTTGAATGTTTGTTCTGTGCTTTTCTTGCTCACTGTTTTTGGGGTCACTTTGAGGGTTTTCTTTTTTCCCTATCAAAAATGCTTTAAGCATGAATTTTTGTCACACAGTAAATCAGTATGGAGAATTTTTTAATCCTGGTCTTTCACAGGTGATTAAGAAACACCAAGTACTGCTAGACTGAGATTTTACAAAGGCAGGGAAAGATAACACTTTTGTTGAAGTCAAAGGTGAAGGATATATAAGTAATAATAAAAGATTCAAAGTATCTCTTTTTTGTCCTGTTATGACTTTGACATGAAGCTCATGGCAGATTACACTGGTTTGGAAGAAAAGGTAACTTGAATGGTAACCCTTGATGCTTCTCCAGACCAAAGACTTTTACAAAACCAAAGATTTTTACAGACATTAATTAATTTCTGTAGTGTGCCATGGTATATAACACAACTCAGACTAGATGTTTATTCAGATCTATGAACAAGAGATCCCTTTACACTGTATTTTGGAAGTATCTGGAAACGGATCACAGTTGATCTTTAATGTGGGCAGGCATTAGGTGAATGATCTATAAAACTGGATGAGCTGTTCATTTAGCTTTAATATCTTCTATCTAGATTTGTAATTTTACATAGGATTTTCAAATGTTTTCACCATTGGCCAAGATTTCCATCACTGCAATAACAAGAAGGGTCAGGGGGGCAGAATTAAGAGAAATGCAAAATATTTTCCAGAACTTTCCTTTGGCTTAAGATTCATCTTAGCATGACCTTCCTGAAAGTTGGCTATCTACTCCAAGGTACTTATCTGATCTTCTGGAGAGAGGAATTTGCATAAGACAGTGCATCCTAATGTAGCCTAGATATATGAAATAGGATAAAGGTATCTTTCTCTCTTTGTTGACTACAGAAAGAATCTCACCAAGATGGCTAAAATTAGTTGGGATGAGACTTACTCTTAGGGAGCACATCCCACCAAAGACACCTGATCTCACAAATTGATTCGAGTGTGTACAGAGATAATTGGGATTTTGCTTACAGATGAAATTGCTGCCTTGTATTTAAATGTCACTTTCTTCAAGAGTTCTATTAACAGAATAGAAATTTAGCCCTAGAGTTCCTAGGCATAAATATGAGTTTGTTGTGAAAATTACTTGTCTGTTGTTTGAGTTATGTATCTTTTATTAGGATGTTTGCGAAAAGCAAATTGTTTGAGGGAAAAAGTGTAAGGAAAGAGATAAGAAGGGTAGCTAGGAAAGGATAATTTATTCTTCAATATGTATACGCTGAAGAACATCCAGATACATCATTAATAAAACTGTGAGCCTTAAGATATAGAAATCAAAGATTAAAAGAATGTGCAATGGGAAAATAAATTATGTTATCCCTGTGTCCATTATTAAAATTCAAAATTTTGGGTCATACACGCTAACAGTCCTTAGCAAATATCTCCAGCAGTGTACTGCCAAGAAATCCTAGCTCTACATAGTGGACATAGTCTTTTTCTTGTATGTCTTCCAGACTGAAGAGAAAAGTATCTGCAGCCACTATAATAAACACTCCTGACCTATGGAAAACACAGTGTTAGAAATCTCCAGCACTGTTTACTCCTTTTATTCTGTAGGAATATTAAAAACAATTGTGTGCCTTGCTGTACATATCAATCAGCTAAAATCAGCATAATGCAGTGTCTCACTGAAATTCAATTCTTGCTTTACAAGATTGGTAATGTGATGGGTAACTATGCACATGGTGAGTGCTGATGCTGAGGAATACTCTAAGGAAGGATAATTTCAATTCTCAGGACTCTTATCAACTGGAAACAAACAAACAACTTGTTAAAATTATGTGTCATTAATTTTTCTTTGTATCAGCCTGCCCCAAAGTTAATAGGATCGTATATAGTACTGGGAGCATATAGAAAGCATGGCATATAGAAGATTCTTTTGTTTTGTCTCTTTTGGAAACCAGGATTAAAAGCTTGCTTCTGTTCCTTACTTAACAAACCCTATGTTTCAGTTTATACTTTTGTAGGGTTACTGACTTAAAATAAATTAATGCATATGCTTAAAGTTAAGCATGTGCTTAAATTCTTGGCTATATTAGGGCTGGAATTTTCAGCAATTTACTGGATCAGACCTTTGAAAAATGAGATATTAGCACATAATATTTACGAGAAAAGGAAATGGAAGCAAGAAATTCCTTTTCATTTTTTTATGCTTTCTCTTCTGAACAGCCTTTCTGTCTTTTCTGTGTTAAATTTCTCTCATTCAGGTCTTTAAACATAGTGCAGGCTGACTATTATCTTCTGAAGATGAGCATTAAGGAAGGAAAATAAGAGTAGGATGAAAGGGTGATAAAATTTTCATAGTGAAAGTGAATAAAGACAAACTATAGGCAATAGTTAAAGAACACTAATAACCAGCACTGGGAATCCAGACATTATATATTAATAAAGTTCTTTTCTTTTTACTTTGAAATACCATTTTCTCAGCATTAGTAACAATAATAATGGTCCTCTTCACTGCCTGAGAATGCACACAGAACTTTTACAAGGATAATCACACAGTTTTGTGGAGACGTTCTCCTGCTCCATTACTGCAGTATTAAACTCAGTGGATCTTGGTTTTTTAAAAAATAGCCATAGCATATGGAACAGAGAAGGTTGATTAAAAAATAGTAAAGGACATATGTTTAACTAGAAAAAAAATAAGTGTTCCGCATTGTTTACATATTACTGTGCATTCAAAGTAAAATAAAAAAGGAAAACTACATTTAAATATGTATTTCTTGAATTTTAACATTTACCTCTCTGCTTTTTAGTGAACGGCTTGTGTTCCAAATTTTGATTCTGGAAGGGTTTGGTATTTGGGATAAGAATAAGATTAAGCTTCTCATTTGCAACAAAATGACAGTGCTTCAGAAGACTGCAGCTATGACAGAGTAAGTAGGTTGTTTACCACAGCTAGCATTTGCTTTTGGGATGGTTATGAGACAAAGGATGCTGCATTATTCTTACTTTTTTTTTTTTTTTTTTTTCCCCACAAGTATCAGAGGGATTGGCTGTATGGACTTGCTGTGCAAAAGCAGAGTTATCAGTAAAGTTTGTTTTAAAAAGAGACTGCAAAGGTAGTTACCCAGCTTATCTAATATACACCAGGAAAAATTTCACATAATGAGAACAGTATCAAACAGTCACGATAGCTGTACAGTTTTAGTCCCATCAGCAAAGCCTGCTCTCTGAGATTTTGTACCTAGTTTTACTGGTTGGGTCCTACAAACTGTGCTGAACAGTTCCTGAAGGTTTCAAGCAAAGCCTTTAGATCTTTGTTTACCTGACCTCGCAAACCCAGGTGAAAGTGAATAAGGAGCTCAAAATTTGGCCAGTGATGAAAGTGAATAAGGAGCTCAAAATTTGGCCAGTGATGAAGCAGTAAGCGGATAGTTGTCAGCAGAATGAATTTTTTTTTAATCATTATCTTGTCTCACTTGAGAATCCTGCTCTGGCTGAATACCTGGAAGCGGTATTGCACACCAGCCTTACTTGCACACTAGCCTTTCTGACATGTTGATATCTGTGCAGCAGCTTTTGTGAATGTCATCTTCAGAATGACAGGAAAAAAATATTTTCTCTCCAGAGTTTTCTCTTAATTTCTTCTGTTATTTTCTATTTACAGTTACAGACAAAAAAAAAAAAAAAAAAAAAAAAAAAGCCCAGCTCATCAGTTTAAGATCTTCATGCAATTTCAGTATCAAGTTAGAGCTACACCAAGGCAAAACTGGGTGCCAAAGCTCCTGAGCTAGATCTTTTAACAAGGATGCATTTTAGCAGCTGCAGTTTAGGGTTGCATTCCCATTCCTGTGTTATGCTGAGAATAGTGAATTCACAGTATTGTAATACTTGGTAAAAACAACAGCCTCCTTACTATACAAATCATCAAGCACATCCCTGGCCTGCATTCTAGGTGCCTTTTTTATGATTATATGGCAGAGTATACGCTGTTCCCCAAATCACAAGAGATACCAGTACTAACTAAAGTCACAAGACTAGAGAGCCTCAGAGAATGCTAATACATTTCAGAGACTCTGATTTCTGGCTGTGGACCCTGAACATGGTGACAGCTATTGTGCTGATGCTTCCCATTCTCAAAAGCCTGTCATACCCAATTAAAAATTGCATGCTGGTATTCCCTGTTCATTGCAGTGGTAGCTTGCTGTGGAGATATGCTTACCTTCTACCTGCTACAAGTAATCTTGCTGTGTTTATCTTCTGTTCCCCCCTACACACACATACACATGCACACACGCACACACACAAAGCTCCTAGAACAAAGACTAACTGCTTACTCTGTTGCCTGTGTCAATGTTTCATTATGCATCTTATTTTTTGAATGCAAAATTGTTGGTTTGATCTCACAAAACCCGTCACCCTGCATTTTCCCTTGCTCTCCTCCTTCTAAAAATTAGCTATTTTTACAATTCTTTCAGGCAGCACATCAGCTTATATGATGCTGCCTCAGATGAGACCTCTAATTTAGATGTCTATGTTAAGAAGCTATTCTCCTTGGAGTCTTCCAATATTCAGTAGAAAGAGAAAAAGTGGCTCCTCTGGAGAGTGATTTGGAATGCCATTATAAAGCCCTGCTCTATTTATAAATAAATATAAAGTTGTTTATAAAACAACTTCTGGAGGAGTCTATCCCTCTCCATTGACCACAGAAGGAGCCAAGAGCGACTGGACATTCACACTGAACCTCAGATCAGGTACCGTTATGAAGCAATGTAACTGTTGTCCTAATTTTGCTAAAGTCAGAAGAATTTGGTAATCTCAGACTACAAGGAAGCAGTAAGACCTTGTTAAGGAAATATATTTAGGTTTATATCTTTCAGTGAAATTCAAAGTCTTAAGTGAGAAAGATAATTGCTTGTTTATTTTAATGAAATCTGTGAAACATAGGATCCTGAATATCTTTTATAGTTGGGGACTTAAATACCTGCAAGATGGAACACTAGTTTGCCTCGTCTCATTTGTTATTGTATTTCTAGGATTGTGACACCACTCCTTACGGTAAACAGCAAGAATGTTTCTGACATCTCTGGCTTATGGTACAAGTCTAATGTGTAGAATTTCCTTTAAAATTAATGAGTATTGCTATCAATAGAGTATACAAATGGACAAATATCAAATTTGTCCAGTTCTGCTTTATTGTTACTGCATTTGGGGAAGTTCTTAGACTGGAAATCATTGAAAATCACCAAGTACAAAGAAATCACTTCTAACTCAAGAGGGCCTGCACCTTTCACAGTTGAAGACTGGAAAAGTAGGTGGTGGAAATAAAATGTCTGCACATACACAAGAATTTCAGCCTGTACGCCAACATTTAAGAGTCTTGTACCATGTGAAACAGCTTCATTAATACAGCATAAGCCATTCCAAAGCACCCTTTGCCTCTGTGGCACATTAAACAGGGGCAGCATGGTTTCACGTCCCCATTCTAAATTGGTCCATATGTGGATCTGATCACAGATTTTCTCTGTCCCAGTGATGATACACTGTTACAAAGCTACTGGTTATAAGAGGATTGTACCTCTTGGCTACCTTCTGGGTGGGCTAGATTTGCTCTGAGACTAGAGTGTTGGGAAGGTAAATGAGGAGAGTCTACAGTGAGAGGCTACAGTGAGAATAGTGATGGAGTTTATGTTGGTACCTCAGCATTATAGCTCTTGACCTTGCCAGGTCTCACCTGACATTGTATTTGCAAATACCTACAGTACTATGTCAGCAGACACTTAAAAGCTTGCAGCATGAGACATCTACAGGGCTAGGAGGCAGGTGAATGAGCACTTTGAAGAAGAATTCAGGACCATCTGAGTCTCAGACAGTGCTTAAAATAGCAGTTAAATGCCTGAAATCTGTTATGAATCTAACACTCATATTTACGGAGTGAAAGGTCTATACAGACTAATTCAATAGACTTTTCCTTGCTTGGAAATTTAGTATGCCAATATAAAACTTTGGATGTAGGAAGTTACAGTATTGCACGATCATGGCTAAGATATCCAAGCTCCGTGCCAGAAGAGAGTGAGAATCTAAAGTGGGATTTATAGGCAGTACAGAATTAGTGTCAGTCTTCTAGTATGGCAACTTACAGTTCTGTGTTTCGTGGCTAATACTAGAGCAGGATGTGTTAACTGTGATAACTGAGAGGTATGTGCAGATTCCCCTCTTAGCTTATGCTTAGTATTAACTTAAAACTTTAAAGCACTCTGCAAGGGTCTTAAAAATGTTGGAAAATACAATGCAGGAAGCTAATGGCTAAAGGTTTAAACATAAATTTGCTCTAACTTGTTTGTTTTTCATTTAGTATCTTATGAAGTTGGCTTTATTCCTTACTCACCTACAGAAACTGATGATTAGAGCCAAAATCATATCAGGAAGGGAAAGGAATGAGTCACGATTCACCCAGCACAGCTCCTCTTTCCATACTAATTTTGTTTGTTCAAGTTGGCAGGTACAATCTGGAGTTTTATTCCAAACAAACTTCTTGAAAATGTAATGTTGCTTGCTAATGATTACAGCTGAGATGGCAGAGAAATTGTCTTGAAAATATAAAATGCCACTGGCAAACAATTTATCTTAAAAACAGATATTCTGCTGAGTAATGACAGAAACAAAAAGAAGTGCCAATTGTCCTAGGAAAGTTTGGCCAGTAAACTAGGAATAGTTGTAAATTTAAAAGTACATATACATTTACAAAAATAATTTTAAGTTGCAAATTTTATGGTAAAGCATTTATATCCTGGATATAGCATGCTTTGAAATCAATTAGTTCCATATTTCTGAGAAAAAAAAAATGGATTCAATACCATTTGAAAAGAAATTAAACCCTAATTCTGAGTCAGCTGAAATAAAAGATTGCTGGTCATATATGACTTAAAATAAAAGGAAAAGAAAAAAGCAAACCCCCAAACTCGAAGTCCTTTTTAATTGCCATAATGTCTTCTCTTTTCTCTCCTCCTGTGAATGAATCCTGATGACTGTATAAAGAATTTTGTTAAGCAAGAGAAACTCTCCATTTCTAGTCATAAGTAAGCTTTAAGCGACATCCAAGTTTTACCTGCTAATTGTTCTGTGTTATAGCAAAAAAAAAGAAAAAAAAAAGTAGGAAGCTGGAGACACAAATTTCAGTACCTGTTGAATTGCTGGGATAGATGGCTGTTAAAGCTAAATAACACTAAATTTACTTATCTTTAATAGGATACTGACACTGAAAAATTCTTGAGAAAGAAAATTGGAAGGAAATTCCTAAGAGACTTTTTGGATTAAAGAATTACCATATCTATATGTATTTCTTAACAGCAAGTTCAACATGTCCTATTTAGTAATTCTAAATGAGATTCATCTGATGTCTACGCTATATATCAGAGGTAGTTTTCCGGACTCCCTTTAGAGACTAGGACATGATTCATATCATTGCAGAGTAAATATATTGAAATTAGGTCAGAGGAGCTGTGCCCTCAGAAGCCTTTTGATGTCCATTGGTTACCAGATGTACATGTCTAAGGTGAATGGGAGGAATTCCATCAAATTTATCCCTATTAGCTGAGGTGTATCATGGTAAAACCTATTTGATATATTGAGCCAGATTTAATTACATGTCAGGTTATCTGAAAGGATCACTTTCTGTGGAAGAAGATAGGATTTTTAATTTTTTTTTTTAAGTTTAAGGTTCCAGGGAAAAAAAAATTCTGTGCTGTGAGGTAGCTTTATTACAAATACTGGTCAAAATATTGGTATCAGAGAAACTTGCTCAGAGAAAAGGTACTATATGCTTTACAAAACATTTTTTTTTACAGATCTTTTCTTTGCTAGAAAAGTATAATCGTGTGTTTGATTATTATCAAATATTTATAGAAAGTAGAGGCCATTAAAAATTGGCATTGACCACATACCATTACTATGGAATCTTCAATATTATTCTGTGCACAATTTGGAATTGGTAAGAATATTATGAAAAATTCACATTTGACTGTCTAATCTGTAGACAATACCTAATGCACTGTCACAAATGTGCTATGGCATGTCATAAAATATAGAATTTGACACACTTCTTGACCTGAACATCTAATTTTTTTACAACTGCAAGCTCAGACAAGGTAAACAGAGAAAAAACTTGAGAAAACATTGCTGGTAAGCAAGGCTTAACAAAGATTATGGATGAAGAAATTAAAGAAGAGGAGAAACTTTTTTTTAAAAAAAAAATAAATTTAGTAAGGGATATTGCAGTAAAGGTGGTATTTAGGTTAAGAAATAAATGATAATCTGAGCACAGCAGAAAACATATACCAGGTAGTTACCAAGTGCTTATTTTCAGCAAAAAGGGTCTATATAGCTAGTTCCCAGTTGATAAATAAAAAAAAAGCTATTTTGAAATTTTTTTGATAAAGCTGGGAAATGTAAATGAAAACTCATTGGGTTCTTTAGCAGGCATAATTTTCCCAGTCATAAAGTCCTCTAAGACTGAAAATAAAGAAGAAAATATTTATGAGGGAGAGATAACAACATCATAAATACGGACAAAAAACAGTTATAGATTCCACAGCGTAACACATACCTTACTCTCATTTTGAATCAATTATTATCACGGGATCAACTGTCTTTTTGCAGGTCAATATCCAAACAGCAGGGAATTACTTGCCTAATACCACTGAGAAAAGCTCCACTCAATTATACTTACTGATCAGCTTTTTAAAGATCGGTATTAAACAGGGGTCTCCAGGGAGTCCTCTGAGCTCTTCTGCTGCCCACTGTGTAATTTCTTGCCTGATCTTTACGACAGCTCTTGTAGCAAATCCCTCACATGAGAAACCTTTATGAAAGGTTCTGGCACTGAACCACTCTCTGGAGCCAAGAGCGCTTAGGGACTTTGAGAAAAATCTTACTGCTTGGAAATAAACCTTTTGGCACAAGAGCAGAGCTATTTCCCAGGCTAATGGCACTCGGGGGGTCTGCTTCACCCCTTTACCTTACCTAGTTAAAATCTCTCTGGAGAAATTATGCAGATTAAATTCTGTGGGGCAGCACTTTTCACTTTTCAGAAAAAGAAGGAATAAAAGCAACTCTGGTCCTTTTGGCTTTCAGACTAAAAATATGGAGTAAGCTTCATTAACAAATAAACTTGAACAAGACTGGCTACGTCTACTTTCAGTTATAGGCCACCATGAAATACATGCTGATTTTGGCACTACTGGATGTGATACTTTGCTACCACGTTACAGTTGCTTTGGATTTGTCATTATTTTTCATGAAAAAACAAAAAAGCAGCTCAGGAATTAGAAAACAAGTAAAAGAAGACATGATATTCAAACTACCATTTTAAGAACATAAATTGCTTTGTTTTATTCACATATTCTGTTAATGATGTTCAACATAAAGCCATGTAAAATTCACACTGTTTTGTCAGCTACTCTTTCACTTTAAGTGAAATTGGTAAGGGCTAGTTACTCATAGTGATTCTATGGAGGTTTGTTGTTTGTTTGGTTTTTTTTTTGAGAGAGAGACAGATTTTGAAAATGAAATTTAAAATGATTGTTCCCTATTGAGAACCACAGAGAATTTCTTGAAAATTGCAGATACTTCCAGAAGCTTCCTTCAGGTTGCTTTTGGCAAACAGCAGGTCACACAGGTAGAATTCTGAACAGCACCAGGCCTGAGAAATAAAATTAACACCTGCAAGAGAAGACCAATAATCTCTGTGTTTGTTGTTCACTGTGTGTGTAAGAGCCTTTGGCCTTTCTCATGTTGGGAGCCTTCTTGGGACTGTTACTTTTTGTTCACAGGCTTTCAGCTGAATCTAATCAACAGAACTTCCACCTAACTTAATTTAGTTGATTAAGGTAGGAACAAGAGTTGAGAATGTTGACAATAACCACGCAAAGCTAAAAAGTATATGTGTTTTCAAATAGCTTTTTATTCATTCTCAGAATTATCTTCCATGTTTTCCATGTATCTGCCATTTTTCATACACTTTGCAATAAAGCTGGAGGAATAACAAATTTGTTATGGGGCAACTGAATATACAGCAGAAAATATAATTTTCAGTAAACAAATAAAGAAAAAAGCAATTATTTATGTAATAGAAAAAAAATAGTGAAGTTATTCCAGAAATATTTCAGTGGAGCCACTCCCCAGAAATATTTGGTAAGATTTGTTTTCTTTTCTTTTTTAGCTTTCTATTTTTGATTTAGGCAGTTTCAGAAATTAGAATTCTATTTTGCAAGAAAACACAAACTGACAAATCTGGAAAATTAAATGATTAAATATTTCTGAAATTTAACATTCTGTGTTTAAATTTTAAAATTTGATCCCCCCCCATTTTTTATTCAAGTTTTCAGCTAAAGCTATTTGGCAAATTTGATCTAAAGTGTCCATAGATTATATTTTTCAAAAAAAATTCTATATGCTTTTTTATGCTTTTCTATATTTCTATATGCTTTCCATATACTTAAAGAATTCCATTCCCTGACATTTTATTTTTTATTTGCTGTCATGTTTACAGAATCACAGAATCACAGAATCACTGAGGTTGGAAGGGACCTCTGGAGATCATCTAGTCCAACCCCCCTGCTCAAGCAGGGTCACCTAGAGCACATTGCACAGGATTGCATCCAGGCGCGTTTTGAATATCTCCAGAGAAGGAGACTCCACAACCTCTCTGGGCAACCCGGTCCAGTGCTCTGTCACCCTCACAGTGAAAAAGTTTTTCCTCATGTTCAGATGGAACTGCCTGTGTTTCAGTTTGTGCCTGTTGCCTCACGTCCTGTCGCTGGGCACCACTGAAAAGAGTCTGGCTCCATCCTCTTGACACCCTCCCTTCAGATACTTGTACACGTTGATAAGATCCCCTCTCAGCCTTCTCTTCTCCAAGCTAAACAGGCCCAGCTCTCTCAGCCTTTCCTCATAAGAGAGATGCTCCAGTCCCCTAATCATCTGTGCAGCCCTTCGCTGGACTTGCTCCAGTAGTGCCACATCCCTCTTGTACTGGGGAGCCCAGAACTGGACGCAGGACTCCAGATGTGGCCTCACCAGGGCTGAGTAGAGGGGGAGAATCACCTCCCTCGACCTGCTGGCAACACTCTTCCTGATGCACCCCAGGATACCATTGGCCTTCTTGGCCACAAGGGCACATTGCTGCCTCATGCTGAACTTGGTGTCCACCAGCACTCCCATGTCCTTCTCCGCAGAGCTGCTTTCCAGCAGGTCAACCCCCAACCTGTACTGGTGCATGGGGTTGTTCCTCCCCAGGTGCAGGACCCTGCACTTGCCTTTGTTGAACTTCATGAAATCCTAATTGTACTTTTTAAAAATCTTTATGCTGTCCTGAAACTTTTCTATCATCTTCTTCATCCACTGGTCAGTATATAATTCAGACAGCAGTTTATGTGTTTATTATAGCATAATGGAAGACAGAAATAGAGTTTATCTGATTCCTCTTTCATTGCTAGACAAATAAAACAAAGAGGATACATTAAATAGAACTGAGGAAAAGTACAATCACTTTGGAAGCATGGCCGTGTCCCATGTGTTTCCAAATCTCTTAACGCCTTCACTGGAAGGTGGAGAACGAACAAAAGTTTCAATGGGAAAGTCATGTATTCATCTATTTTAAAAATGAATCAAATTTAACTATTCTGCTAGCCTCATAATACCAATACTGATGGTTTAGTTGGTAGAAAGTGATGCTGCTGTTGGAAAGAACTACCAAAAACTGAATTATTAGAATTACCAGAGAAATGCTAACTTTCCTTCTGTTTAAGATATTGGCTAAAGAGGACAAGCCTGATTTAGTCTTCAGTCTGATTTCTGTGCAGGATCAGGTATATCATTTTGATTGATTTAGTTCTTCTTTTATAGTTTATGAAACATGGTTGTGGATGTGTTAGAGCCTAGACCTAAACTTGCTCTGAATATGAAATGTCCAATGACATCTGTGGAAATTTTATGCAAGGAAAGCTTTTTATATTGATTGAATATGCATGATTCAGAAGACTATATACCCTTTTTCTCTTTTACACCTGAATAATAAGCTCTTGCGACATGCCCTAGAGATTTATCCTTGCTAATCTATGGCTTTTTACGTCCAGTAAACTTGACATAATGAGTGTTCTAAAAACGTCATCCTTTCATTCTTTCATCCTGAAGCTATAGCATGCTCTTTGCTCAAAGTTGACAGTTTTACTTGACATTTTTTCCCCTCCCATCCTTTTTAACAAAGAAGTCCCTCCTAGTATCCTGTTGCTCAGGTTTGTATCACGTCCCATTATTATGAGCAAAATCAGCTTCCCAAAAGTAAGGATTAGATGACTCTGATAACTCTCTTGAATACATGGTGGAGTTGAGAATTAGCATCAGAAAGTTGTCACTCTGAAATAACATTAGCGTATTCTTCTCTGTTGAAGTCTTTTAGTAGAACAGAAGGACAGCAGTGCTATATATGTATACTGAAGTAGTTCTTAGTCATAGGTTTTGACTTTGTTTATACAAGCATAATTGTTAGTATAGAGCTGAGTTAGTTGTAAATGACACTCTACTGATCTAAGATGCAGAAAGCGTGTAGTTTAAACACTCACACTTTTAGTCCAGGAAAAAAAAGTCCAAATTTCCACTGGGGTATTCACACATGCAACACTCATTATAGCCTATACTATTGCTCCACTTTGTATAAGCCAATTAGTCAATCTAAATAATCTGCTTTGCATTCATGTTCTGCTGGTTTTATTTACATTCATAATGAACAAATATGAATGAATCATTTAAATTCATGTTTAATCCATTCTTTAGATTTGTTATGAAATGTCTCATTTGTTCCTTTATTAACTTGGAATTTCATTTGATCTGCTTAAGTGTTGTAAGATATTTATCTATTTTAATAATAATAAAAAATACATTTCAACTTCATTTTATAGCACGATGCTTGCTGCTTTGAGATAATTTATTTAACGTTAATGATGTATTTTCTTCTATGTATTATACTTTTCTTGTATATAGGATAAACATGTCTCTAACTTACTAAAAATGTGTTAGAGAACTTCTGCGTAATTTAATATAAATGACACAGAAAAAATTTGCACAAGTGGGGTCAGATCAATTTCTTTATTTAGACAAAGGATATAAATAATCACACAGAGGGAAAATACTTTTATTTGTCCACACCATGTTCCACTTTAACTAAGCTTCAACATCTGAAATAAGGTAACATTCTGAGGGGGAAAAATATGTTAACAATGGTGCATAGCAAAAATAACAGAAAATGTTGCCTATTAAAACAGAGTATAGTAATCAAATAAGTTTCTATACCTTGGAAGTCTAGAGACACCTTCCTATCTACTGATTTTCCAATTGGCTCAGGCTGTGACTTTTCTGAATGATTTGAATAGGACAACACATGCAAATAAAATTAAATATCAGCCAATCCAGGATTGTACTGTGTCATAATCTAAATTCTAGCAGTACATATCATTAAAATTTGTCATAGGAAAGTGTTTCAGCTAATTAAAATAAAAAGGAGTCAGAGACTGGACTGGGTTGATCCTCAGTCAACATAAGTCAAAACTAAAAGATATATCTTAAAAATTGCTTAAATATATTATTTGGGGTTTGTGGAGCATTTTGTCTTTATACTTTCAAAATGTTTCATCTGAATTTTGAAATGGGAGGTTTCCAAATGAAAATTCAGAACATTTTCAGCCACATATGCTACAAGGCTGTATATCTAATATTCAATAGAGAATAATATGTTTTTTGTGAAAAGTGTTGGTCAAGCTTAATCTCATCTTAGAAAATATTTCTGTTGCTACTTCATTTTAGAAAATGTGGAAAAAATCTTTATATGATTTCTCTCTGACATACATAATGACCAACGTTATAAATTAGTTATAAGCTCCAAATATACAGGTCTGCATGAAGTAGTTAACATGAAGGACAATGCAGTACTACCTGCTAAAGTGTAGGTTTTTTTTAAAAAATGCAATCTCTCCCAGGCTGTTTTTCTGTTTGTAAAGAAGCACTGTTCAACAGCAGTTCTAAATTTTTTAGAGTATCTCTTCCCTTCATCTTCTCTGTAATAATTTAGGCCTCTTCTTCATGCACATCCGTGGATATATTCTGCCCTGCCTCCTTAGTAGAGTGTGGTCCTCCCCGGAAACTTCTGCCCCAGCGAGGCGTAGTGTGAGTGGATGCAGGGAGGAGTGCGGGGCGCTTTCTCACCTCACATCAGTTCCACAAAGCTTTCTGGGCCAGAGTGCATACAGCCAGGAGCCTTGCGAATGGGCTTATTCCCTCCCAACCTGACGCTTCAGCTGCAGCCCTTTCCTGAATATCTCTACCTCGGTCAGTCTTCTGACAAGGCTTCCCTCACATTTTTCTCTCTTCGCCAAATTCCTTTGCCTGCCTGTATCAGGGACCACAGGAAAAAGGACAGCCTGTGGCTGGGTTCTACATGGTATTGGAAGGAGCCGGTGATTTGGCTGTGCGGCTTTTAGAGGCACCAACGCCCTACCAGGAAGGGAGAACACTGACCCCTTCTCATGAAAGACGGTGCCAGATGTAATGCAAATACAGCATATGTGTATTTTTGAGCAGATAATTCATACGTATAGTTGCCTACTTATATGCGCTTGTGCATGTATGCACATATTTAACCCTTCATCTTTCCCGCTCGCTAATTTGGTTCACTCTGATTTTTGACAATTTCTATAGTATATTCTGCTTTTAGTATCACACTTGAACTACTTTTCATTTGCTGAGCACACTTTATCCTGCTTAAGTCCTTCCTTCTTTAGATTCCTTTCTTCAAACCCTCTTTCCTGCTTTCAGTTTTAATGACCACCCTAGCTTTCTCTTCAAATGTTATGCTGATATTTGTCTCCTGTTAAGTTACACTTGTTGTTGTAGAGTTGCCCAGCTATTACATGTAAAGCACTTCTGTGTTCAATTCAGTCTGCTCAAATCCTAAATGGATATGACATGCAAAGCCAGTGCAAATGGGGAACCTGAAATTCACTTCCAACCACTTTGTACTCTACAGCCTAAAAGGCATGGACTATAACTTTAAGGCAGTGTGCATAATGTGTTTGAAGAGCAGACCTACATGGCCGGTGGCTTTAGAGACGCTATACCCAAGATGTGTGATGTTGCTGGGATCAGTGAAATATTACTAACTGGCTCCTGACACTCCTTTTAAAAAGAAAACAGAATTCATCCCTGTACAGTGACTCAACCTTTAACGTATACTTCTCCTGATGTCTTCTTATGAATACTTGTGTCTGCGTACTCTGTGATTTTTTTTTATGTTGCACAAAGGGGAAGTACATGCCCTATGAATAGCTTACACCACACTGAAACTCTGTTTTGAGATTTGAAATGAGTTGTGAGACATATACAAGCCTTGCTGTGCATTGCAATATTTAAGGCATTTGTAATCCTTATGCCAAACTTCAGTGCGGTTATTCACTGCTTAGTTGAATCCTCAGGACAGAATTAGGTACCTAAGCTCCCTGTACTGTGTATGAGGAGAGTAAGCACTTCAGAACAGGAATCACAGAGTTCTGCTGAGTGATGAGTTGATAAAGCTGAATTAAATGCGTAAAGAAGGGTTAGGGTTCAGTTGCTTTCCTGGGTGCAGGATGCAAGAATCGGACTCTCTTACTAGGTAGATGGTTTTCTCCATTCAGGGTCCAGAGTTATGAATACTGTCCTTGTGCATGGCACAAAAGCCAGATTTTGTTGTTGTTGTTGTTGTTTTGTTTTGTTTTGTTTTTTTGGGGGGGGGGTTGGAAAGCACTAGGGGAAGAAGCCTGATTTCTGTGGAAGATTTGAACTTTAGGCACAGGTATAGAATGGGTTTATTCAGCTGGTGAAAAAGTGAAATACTAACCATAGTTTAGTGGTCTAGCTAAACACTGGTGAAAAAAGTTATGTATTTTATTAGCGGAGCTGTTCCACAGGAGGAATTAAGAAAGCCTCACCTCAAAATACCTAAAACATTTCATGGGGTTGTGAGCAACTCCAGGCACTGCATTACTCGTAACTTACTCTCTCCCATTTTCTCTTCTGTTCGAAAAATCTGCTGTTCTACATCTACTGTGAACACACTGAAAGTACTGGCCTCTGTTGATCACTGTTCCTACAATTCCTCGGGAATCCGGAGGTTGAATACAGAACTTCAGCCTGATCTAGGACTGTTAAAGTTTTCTTAGGCTTAAGGTCACTGCATAGGTGGCTTTGCTCTTGCCCACAGGCAGAAATTTAGATGCCTATAAGATCACAATGTCAGAGCATAGCAATGATTTTAGAATCTCACAGGCTGAGTAAGGGCAGCAGAATTAAAAAAGCAAATATTATTTACATGAAATGGCAATAATTAGATCAGGGACCATATCTTCTGAAGGCTAAAGTTGGTGTGATATCTTTTGAAAAAATGGTTGTAGGGGACCTATCGCTTCCCAGACAGGGGGAGACAAGAAAAACAAATGCTGTGTTTTCTTACACATGTACTCCTTCCTTGACCTTGGTGACACTAATGAAAAGAGGTAAGATGATTTCCAAATTGATTATCTCCTTCATCTTTGTCCTACAGAGAAATCTCTGCAGTAAAGGAGCAACCCCTTCTGTTTGCAAATTTGAACATTACTGTCATTCCTATTTGCATTTTGTTAAAACTCACTCAATTATATATTTTTCATTATAGTAAATTTTTAACAGGTGAAACCAAGCATTTGAGGGAAAAGTGTGCTTCATTATTAAATCCTCAAAGGCTTTCCAGTTGCTTTTTGTGTCTGCATAATAAGACACAGCTTTGTTTTAAAAAAGTGTCAGGAAAGTTAGGCAATATAAAACCAATGCATTTTAATCTGCATAAATAGTGTGTGGTTTCCCTGCAGTACCTTCCTTTAGTAATGTTCACAGTTTTAATTTTACATTTGTCTGAACAGGATCAAAGTCAGTCCTCTCCTCTCCTCTCCTCTCCTCTCCTCTCCTCTCCTCTCCTCTCCTCTCCTCTCCTCTCCTCTCCTCTCCTCTCCTCTCCTCTCCTCTCCTCTCCTCTCCTCTCCTCTCCTCTCCTCTCCTCCTTCTCTGCCTTCCTTCCCAAGTTTCTTCTCTTATTGTGGCAAATGACAGGGGTTTGCTAGCTTCAGTGCGATCAGAACTTGTTTCCCAAATTTAAACAGAATGTGAAAATGCTCATAGCAGGTACAGTGCTGGAAGAAAATTGATATAGTGCTCCAAATACACCTGTATATTTTACGTTTCCATGAGTGATTGTCCTTTCAGTTCTGGAAGTAGCACAGAATGATTTTTAGTCCTGAAGAGGAAGGCAGATGCAAGTCAGAGATGTCACGCCAGTTGAAAGGACTCTGTGGAGGTCATCTTTTCCTGAGCTACAATGGCAGGAAAAAGTTAATAAGATTACAGCATCCTTGAGCACATATACCAAAGGCCAGAAATGAAGCCCAGAGATGCACAGCAGATGGTAATATTTTGGCCCCTGAGCTGTGTGCAAGCTCCAGGTACTTGCCTGCTGTTGGGGTGGGAGGGAATTCCATTACCCCTTGTGCCAGCCCTATCCCTTTTTGTGGGGGGGAAAAAAAACACAACAAAACAAAACCCTACATTTATTTATTAAAACGTGCATATATATACATTTATGAAAACTTATAAAAAGACTTTATAAATTACTGCCTTGTTCTTCCTTCCATTTCCTCTGTCAGCTTTCCAGTCAGACGTATATCTGAAGATAAAGAACAGTCTGGCCATGAATGACACCATCTTTGGAATAACGAACTAACAGGTAGAATTTAAGCAATGATGTTAAGTGCAAGAGCTGTGTCACGCTGGCAAGTTTCTTCCCTGGGACTGGATAAGAGCTGGCAGTGTTCATGTCACTCTGCAGAATCACTTTCTGGCAGAATATCACCCCAGCCCAAGGGTGTTGCGTAACCCTCTTCACAGAAAACTTGTTTTTCCAAAACTTGTTTGGCTGACTGGTGATGATTTTCATTCTAAAGATATGCAAGTCTTTTACATAGTCATGAAACATAGGAAGGATCCCTCCATCCATTTGATTTCGGAGCAAAACTGCTGTCTGCTTCAGCTCTATGCAAAGAAATTTTTCTCCTCTTGCTGATCCATGAAATAAACTTTGTATTTCAGAAAGGGAATAACACAAAGGCCACCTACCAGAAGGAAATATAAAAAAGCGAAGATGTACTGAGATGTCAAGTTTTTTTTTTTCTAATACATTTAAAACTGGCTGATTTTTTTCGAGAAACTAAATAAAGCTATGGAGGATACTGCAGTGAAAACAAGGCCAGTCTTGATACTGGAGGAAATGGAAGAGGGAAACCCTTGTTTTTGGGCAGGGAACTTTTCACATGCTGAGGAATGAAAAAAATATTGTATATGTTTAGCAATAGCTAAAGTGAAGATATATTCTGTCAAGTTGCAAGAAGAGCAAGATGATTCAGATAAAAATTAAAAATTATGATGACTCAGATGCTACAACAGAGATGATTCAGAAAATAGTACTTCCTCAGACAAGTCTTCCAGTAAACCAAACATTATTAAATATTTTAATAAACTTGGCCAAATGTATTAGAAATGGCTTTCAGACTTTGATAGCCATGTGCCATGTGGTAGAAAAGAAATACTCAAAAAAAATCAGAGTATAATTACATACACCTAATAATAGACTTTTTGAATGTAAATATTAATAAGTTATGAGGGCATGCAATTAACTTTAATTTAGTGGATTTTATACTAAAAATGACTTTTTGATCAAATTTGGAAATCAAAGAAGTTTTCCTATGCATTTGTGTCACATTAACAGTATCCCTACTAAATGCTAGAGAAAAAAGAGCAGCTACTTTTCTAAAGAACTGTGTGTTTGTATACATTCCTGTTGCTCACACTTTAAAATACTTTTTAAAATACTTTAATACATTTATTAATAATTTATTAAAATTAATTTATTAATATATGTAATATTTTCAATATAATTACTATTTTCTATTTTAAGTATAGGAGCAATACATTCTTCCTTTAACACAGTGGAGCATTTCAGACTTGTAGAGCTTCTTCCAGTCTTTGACCACAACCCTGATAGGGGTAGAGCAATGGCATAGATGACCTCCAGAGATCCCTTCCAACCTAAATTATTCTGTGATGCTATCCTTAACAGCTGTATGATTCAACAGTTCTGCTGGTCACTGTTTTACAAACGTCTTCCTTGGCCCCAAGAACAGTTCATTGTTTGTGCACCCTTGCAACAACAACAGCCTTGAACAAGTACAAAGCTCTTGCGGACTGGATTGTAAGAAAGAGTAGCATGCTAGTGTCTGCATGCCTTTTGGACTAGTTTCTTATAAAAGAATGCATTCTTTCTTCATGTCAATATGACCTTACATAACAGATTGCCGGATACTATGTAATTTCCATTACATTTCAAATATCCTTTTTTCAGAGGTGTTTGAAGGGAGTAACTGGAAAAAAGAAAGGTAGTTTCTTAGTCTTGTAGGTCAAGCTGAACAGAAATGCCTCACTATTAAAAATTAAGTAAGTAAGTCATGCGATTTTATCTATTTTCAGTTCTACATTTTATAAACTTGATATGTTTATTAAATAAGAAACTTAATATCATATCCATTTAATTGTTTCATATCGCTGCTTAGGTGGAGACATGCCGCACAAGTAAAGTATATGTAGGATGTTTTTGATCCATGTTCTTATATAAAAAGTCTGGCTGAGAAGCATAGGAGGACACCTTCTTTTTTCACTATCATTATATAATGTCCTCAGTTTCCAGGGAACAGTATGTTCTTCTGATAATAATTTCTGCAACAACTCACCATGTTTAAGATCTTTATAGCGAAATTACTTAAACCTGGTTTGCTATCTTCAGAAGCACTGCATTTTGTTACTGGAAAGATGGAAAATTGAATTATGAATCAATAAAATGAAAAATAATAGATGTAAGTAATATCACATACTGCAAATTTTAATCTGACAAATGTCAGGACAGCAATTTTGATGACCATGTTTATTTGGAGAATGGAATGCTACTTCATATGGCCTCATTTTTCTAGAAAACTTACACATGTGCTTATCTGTAAGTTACCCCTCTGGGTTTATCAAATCCCAGATGTGTACACAACACACATTTATCCTACTGAATGGCAGGATTATGTTTTTATGCTGTTTCATTTTTTAAAGCATCAGGACTTGCAATGAGGAAAATATAACTGGGATGACTGTTTCCACATAGAAGGTCTTCTGCATGGCTTCTGTTTCACAACAATATTTGCTTCAATTACTTGTGCTCCCTGCATGTGTGCAGAGATATTCATCTTTTTGAAAACCGTCTATGCAATAACAAGTGGAACAGTATCAGCAGGAGAGATCTAAAAAGCCATGTGTACATTAGAAAATGGTGTTGCCCATTAGGAATGGATTCATAGATGGTAACTGTTGGTGTGGAGAACCTCATGTCCACACTATTAGGAATTCAGAGAGTACGCTTCAGGATGGTTTTAGTGCTGTCCTATGGATTGAATGCCTGCTAATAGTAGAAGCACATTAGGCATGTTCTGGATTGCATCTTTTTGTTTAATTTCATCCAAAAGGATGGTTCCTCCACTCTGACAACACTCCACAGTGTGAACCAAGCAGAAGATACTGAATCTGAAAGGAAGATTCACTTCCAGAGTATACTTTTGATCTGAATAAATAAATAAATGAATGAATGAATAAATAAAATAGTAGTAGTAGTAGTAGTAGTAGTAGTAGTAGTAGTAGTAGTAGTAGTAATAATAATAATAATAATAATAATAATAATAATAATGTCGATGCACCCAAACAGTTCTAATTTCAGAACATTATGACATTCCTAAGTCATAGAACAACAATTTGGAATAACTGCTCTGAATCACAGTATAGAGAATATTTAAAATCTAGTTACCTAGATCTTTTTGGTGAACTATTGTTTATCCTGCAATGGGTCTCTCTGGGGACACAGCTTGTCAGAAAGATAAATAAGAAAACAGATATATTGCAGATAGTAATTTTACAATGCTTATTTCTGACTTGCGGGGGAAAAGGTATCAAGGCCTGAGAAAAAAATGTTCCTAGGAAGCTGATTATTATATTTTTCAAAAGAACTTTCCAAATATTGCAGACACACTGAACCTTCAATACTTAAATTTTAGACCCGATAAAGGTAGAAAACCAGCAACATTATTAGAATTCTCTTGTGGGCAGCTCCATTTTCTGTTCATCAATCTGCTATGCCCATTTTCTTAGCCCTCACTGGGAAATTAAATAATCCTGACTGACAACTGACACATTAATTGCCTTTGAGGGAGCACACCTTTAAAAAGCAGTAATTTAAAGTCTTCTGCTTTGGTGGAAGAACCAATTTGCAGCATCATCAGTCAGGGTTTTGACATGTAACTTTGCACTTGCCATTTTGTTAATAAAGAATCACACTCGAATCCTGAGAGAGTGTTTCCCTAAAGAGAAACTTAGATGTCTTTGTGAAATTAAGATGACTTTGATAGGGACATGTAATGAATGTTTAAATGAGTTATTAACCTTTCATGACTTCAGTGAGTGTTACTGCAAGACAATTCATCATTATATTGTCATAAACTGCAAAAAGGTGAATATCACAGTAAGATTCATTTATTTAAAAGTTTATTTCTTGCTAGTTTTAGTGAATAATAAAATTGGGCTCTTGTGTGTCTAAGGTTTAGTAAACTGTGTGAAAAGACAATGTGTCGCTAATAACTGAGTCCATATAAGTAAACAAATGTGAAATTAAAAAAAAATTCTCCAAGCAATTAATATTTTCACTGAAGTTTGCATTTTCACATGCATGCTGATTATTAAGTCAAGAAGAATATTATCATAGTGCTCCTTTCCATCAAAGAGGTAGCTTATGTGTGTATAAAAATAGAGCTTATCAAAAAATAAGTTTCCTTTTCCTTCCTATGTAAAACCAATGAAAACGAAAAATTTTGGGAACTCTAAAATTCAGAATGTTCAGATTCAAATATTTGTTCACATCATTGTGATGGTGTCATGGATGAGTGAGAAATACCTTTTGAATACTTTATTCTTCTACTTTTTAGATGAGTTGGGTGGGTCTACTGAACCATATTTTCTGTGATACATTCAAGGAGTATAAGGTCAGTATGCATCAGAATACAGAAACTGCAGCATGAGATTCTGGCTAGCTGAAAAGCATGAGACATGGGGCCAGTGCTATATAACACTTCTGAAGCCCCATAATGGCTTATAAAAATCATATGCAACTATTTTGTTTTGCTTTGAATAAAAAAAATTTTTTGTATTCAGAAGTCACTTTTTGGGTTAAAAATTATTATTTTTTTACATAAGTCTGGTTTCCCTCAGAAGGTAGTTTTGTTGTATTGTCTTTTTACCTTCCTAATCAAAAAATATTTTGATTATCTTACTGAAAACAAACAAAAAAACCGTGGAGAAGACTGTCATATTCAATTATTCTGAGGAAGTACAGTCTTTCATAAAGAAAAATTCTGCACCTACCAAGAACTTGTTTTTAATGCAGGCTTTCAATCTATTTAGAATAGGAGATAATAGTAGGGAAGCAATTATTCTTTAATAGCTTGTACAGCATGTCATGTCTTTAGATCCTCTGTTGACTTATCTGCAGTTCTCAATTAAATACAATTAATCAGATATATTCTTTATGTATAAAGGGAGAATTATATCTCACTACAGTAAGATTGGCTATTCCTGGGGCAAGCTACATACAGTCTATATTTCTCTTTACCTAAGTGGAAAAGGGTATTGAGTCAATAGTTTCTTTTAATAATTAAAACAATTATTCAATACTAGGAAATGATATATTGAATTGTAATAAGCAATAAGATATTTGGTTCATAAAATATTTTATTTCCTTATTTTCAAAAGAGTATTATAGCAGAAGATGAGAAATTGCCAATGCTTTGAGGTTAATAAAGGCTGTATTATTTAGAAATATGCTGTGAGTACATAAGGAAACAAATAATGGAAAAAGTAACCGATGTGAAAAACAATCCTTGGGAGTGAAGACTTTAAATAATAATGTGAAGGAATAGGTAGGACTGGAAATGCACCATTTTGAGGAGGTGACACTTGTTCTGAAAGAGCTGTAAATTATACACAGTATGAAACTGGAATCGAACAAAGGTATAAGATAATTATCCACAACAGGAGCTATATGTCCATTTGACACAATTCTGTGACAATTACAGAAAGAATGCTGCCCTTTCCTGTAATGCATTTGTTCTTGTTATTTGTCATTTTTGCCATCTTGTCAGCAATTTCAAATTTGAAAGTTAAATCATGGCAAATTGTCACAGTGGTAGTTCAGGCAGTGTTAGGACTACATTTATGTGATAGTTTTAGTAAATGGCTCATTGGAAAAATATTTTCTGCTCAGTTGAGGGTTTTGCTGCAGGGCCTAAGCGTATGAATCTGAAATACAAATTCAAGTTATTCATGTGTAAAAATTGACCTTTCCCTGATACATACTTAACAAAAATATTCACTAAGTTGGCTGCACTAACAAAGTCTAAGCGTGCTTCTTTTTATCATTACTGTTGACAATGAAACGCATCTTCATTCCTTTTAAGATTTTTAAAATGCACATAACTTTAGCTAAAATGTAAAATTCACATAAATAGAAAAAAGCTTACATTTTATAGAAAATATTTCTTTAAAATTGTTCAGATAAATTTTTCTCATGTACAATGATCAAATATTTGTTGTCTTCTTTATTCTAAGGCAACACAAGAGAATAAGAAAAAGCAATGGTTCTGCATGACTTTTTAAAGTTTTTCTTGTTACAAGGTTACCGGTTGTGAATGGGTAAAAAAAACACTCTAGAAATACTGAAGATACTTTAGTTCGGAATTTGTTGTGTCTGAGGTCATCAGCAGAGACATGAAATGTCTAGGGAATTGCATCATCTCTATTTTTGCACCTGTAGCACAAAGTAAATAAAAAGTATCAGGTCGCAGATATGCACATTAGCATAATTTAGTTTTATTTAATATCATAGGCATCTGACTCCACCCAGAACACAAAGGTTTATTATTACACCACAATAAGCAAAGACCCCATAATGATGCTAATTTTCTTTTTTTCTTATCTGTTCCAAATTGTAATTAACTTTCTCATATGAAATAGAGATTCAGTCTGTTAAGAATCCTTCATACTTGATAATGTGCAAGATACTGAGGCTGCTGCATCAGTCCAGAAGAAAAAAGAACATAGAAAATGTAGGAAAACACTGAAACATTAAGTCAGATATGGCAATACACTCAGAATCACTTCCTGCCTCTATTCGTATAACACGCAAAAGTCAACATTTTCTTATGAAATCAGTATCTATGTACCTCAGCCAGTAACACAATTTCTGAAATTGGGAAGCATCTTGCATCTCTGAAGTAGAGTTTAAGAGTAATAAGACTTTTTGAAGATCACAGGAGTTATAGTGTTTGCCTTGCTAATTGACCAAATCACTAGTAAAACACTGTGTTTCCTTAGCTAGTCTACAGGGAGATGTCAGAGGCATCCTGAGTGCTGGCTCCATGTGGGTGTATTGGGAAAGAGATTTGTACGTTACCATGCCAGCTGCGTGCAGGAAGGCTGAGAAAGGTGTGCATATGTGTGCAAAAGTGGCCGTTCTGGTGCCATGACTTCCTTTCCAGCACCCTCCTCATTACATGGGAGGAAACTACTTCCACAAACTATTGCTTTTCGTCACTGTGTAGGAGAGATGCCCAAGAGACTTGAATTTAGCTTGCACAAGAAACAGGAATCTGTTGATTTTAGCACTTGAACTTTTGCTTTTGCAGTTTAAATAATATATTTTCAAGATACTCTTTTTGATGTGCTCTCAAATAGACCAGTAACAATATTTTTGGAGACTCAATGCCATATGTTAGTAGCAATACTGAAAATGCCAAGCTGGTTAGTTGGTGGGGGAGGATAGACAAACAGGAGAATCTAGCTCCTTTGCTTTCTTGGAGGCTTGGTTCACTAGACAAATGAGAGGAAATTCTCTCTTTATAGCTGACTGTCAATTCTGCTGCTGGAGGATGGAGGACTGTTTGCAGCAGATGAAAGCCCATGCTGCTGCACAGATACATCAAACTCAGAGTTTCTATTTGTAAAGATGCTGTGAGTTTTCACCCCATTGTTCACAAGACTCAGACAAAGGAAAAACAGTGACTCTGTTGCTATAGTCAGAGTGGCCTTTGGGTGGCTTGATGACATAGTGTTGGAGAGATTCCTGAGATAAACACCTTTCTCATGAAAATTTACTGCACAAGACAGTGGTTAGGAATTTGGAACATCCTATCTCTAGGACATCTCTAGGGTGTCCCTGCACGGAACAAGTTCTGCTCTATTATGCTGAAGCTGATATGATGAAAACGATACCATAATGGAACTCAGCAGATTTTGATTTGAGAAGAAAGCTACACTAATCAGTTCTCTTGTTTGTTAAAAATATATTCACAGTAGTATCTTCAGAAGTCCTGACATCTCCGACTGCACTAAGAAAAATCGCTTCCTTTTGTTTAGAGTAAAATGTTTACTTTAATCTTTCTTTTTTTTATGGCACTCTGCTTCCAAGGCACCCCAAATCATTTTAATAGTGCCCTTATTCACCTAGGATTTTGTTGAAAGAGTGATATCTTGAAAGATTTTTGCTAAGACCTCTCTGGGGTTAAGTGGAATTTAGAAACCTATACATAGGTTTGATTTTCTGCTCACCTATGACTTACAGAACTAAAAACAGAATGGAAAAAAAAAATCCCGAGCTCTCATGTCCATTTTTAAGTATAATGTTATCACTACAGATCTTTGTAATTCAGTTTTGTAAAACTGAAGAAGAAAAACAAAAAAAAGCTTTATAAAGTCGTGGACAACTTGTGTCCTTGATGTATAGGAAACCTAATTTCTGGTTCAGCAATTCAGTGACTTCAGAAAAGTTCTAGACATACTGCTGCACAAAATGGAAACAATATTATACTAGGAATTCAGCTGTTCAGAATATGGTAAATTCAGGTATGATGCATTGACACTTATCTTTTATAGGAGGAAATATATATAATCTTAAAGGAGTAGTCTTTTGCAAGGTAACATGCTCTTTTTGGTATGCTATGGGGGTTCAGCAACAGGACTGAAGTAATTCTAACAACAAACATTACCTCTTGATTTTTCAAGTCACTGATCAGTGCATGTCATGTCTGAAGAAGGAGGTATGATTAAGGTTATGTGAGCAACTCCATTGGCATGTCTGTGTTCACTGTCTGTACTGAGCCCTGCTCTTGGTGAAGAGAAATGTTCTTATCTTAGTTTAGTCTGAAGACCCTGATATCTTGATTCTTTTCCCAAGTCTCTTCCAGTTCTATGACTGCAGAAAACACTCCAATTTCTCACCTCACCTCCCTCTCCCCTTTCTCTTCCCTTTCCCCTTCCCCTTCCTGCCAAACAACCATCCTTCTGGTGACTTCCTTACTGATAGCTACTTCCATTTGCCTTTCCTTCCATCCTCACGCATCCTGAATGATACTCCACCTTTGTCAAATCCCAATAAGGAAAAAAAACATATGTTTCATCAAGCAGATTGCTATTTTTGAAACTGAATAGTTTCAATGCAGCATGCTTATACCTTATTTCTTAATCATAAGCAAAAGGTGGCAGATGATTTTACTGCAGATGCTATGAAACATTGCTGCCATCTAAAACTCAGAGGACTTTTATTGATTGATAGAAATGTTGAAAAAGCAGCATTTTGAAAGTGAGTATCTTGTATAAGCATGGCTCTTTCAGAGTCCAGCAGCTATAAATATCAAAAGCAAAGTAAACAACTTTTTATGGGCAGCTATAGTAGATCTATTGGAACTTCTCTAAGAAGACTGCCAAAACTGATTGGAGAAGCTTGTATGGAAAAGCAAGGTATGTTACTTAATAAATTATAATTTGAAACATGCTGACATGCTGAGTTCACAGAGCTGGTAGTCAGAGATGTATTATTCCCAGAGAATGATACAGCAGCTGCACAGCATTCCAAAACCGAAGAAGGATATGTGATTCGTGAAAAGAATGGATTGGTCACTACTCTTCTGGTATGTCAGTCAAGGGTAACTACAGAACAGAGGCAAAGAGGTAGTTTTTTTGGCTCAAGTCCTCCTTCTCCTTCCACTATTTCTTTACACAAATTTTAGGCATTTGCAGAACATGTCTAAAAAGACCTTAATAGGAAGGCAATGGACATATTTATAACTTAAAAACATTCCTTGTATTCTTTAAGATTTAATTATTTCTTTTTTACCTTTAATTAAGACAATATTTAAGTAAAACAAACTTGTTAATTTTCTTGTAAGTCAATCTAGAGAAAAGTGTATCTACCGAGAAGTGGATGATTTGCTTTGTCTCAGCCAATACATCTTAAACAAAAACAGTTGACCATGATGTGAGTAACCCAGGTGCAATTACCTTCTTGGAAAAGCCTACATGTCTTATAGCCTTGTTGTTAGAACTTCTTTTTGAAGCTGATGCTAGGTTTTAGGCAATCCAAAGAGCAGAAAATGCTTCTCAATTTTTCAGTTCATTGATGTGTCATGTTTGAAGAACACAGAGCATAAATAAGGCTATGTGAATTTCTCTGCTGGCAGTTTTGTAATTTGAAATGTTTGGATTTTATGTGGAGCAACTATTTCATTTTTTTGCGAGGAGTGATGGGCTAGTTAAGGCTGTTCCTGGACATGTACATTTAGCATACATTTTATTCTTATGAGTAATTTTTAGTTTGTTTTTTGCCTGTAAGTTTAAGTCTTCTTTAGGTTCAAATCTTAGCATGAAGAGGTAACTGAATTCAGATTTCCGGTGCCCTGCTCTAACCACTAAAGAAAAATGAAGTGACATCTTTTCCTTCCTCCATAGAATTTTGTGGGAGGCCTGATCTTGTAGGTATTCCCAGAACACAACTACTGGATGAACCACTGCAAGTGATATGGACGATGAATGCCTGGTTTATGAATCTGATGGGAATTTGCTGAGAACTATATAGCCTGTCATTCCACATTATCAGTTGTTTATAGCATGTCTATGGAGAGAAAAAAACGTAAGCTTTTACTGAAATACCAGATAGTAGAAAATTAGGTGCTTAGGTGTTTTAGAAGGGCAAAATGGCTTTTAGGGGATCTCAGTTTTGGATTGAGGTCCCTACAGAGGCAATTGGTTAGGATATGTAATAAAAGGCTCATCCCTACATGCACAAGGTCAGTGGGGTAGACCCAAAAACCCAGTCAGAGAAATGAGCCAATGCCCTGGCCCTTCTCAGGGCTGTCCCAAGAGACCCATCAGCCCCATGGGCCGGGGGAACACCCATCACCATGAGGCAACAGAAGGGCTCTCCAGAGCACATTTCAGACTGAAAGGGATTACTGCCTGTCTTCTTATTAAACTCCATTTATAACTGTTTTCTGGGGTGAAGAACTGTCTATTCTGTGTGCATGTGTGTTTGTGGAGGTCTAAGCGCCAGAAACTGAAGTGGGACCACACGTCACAGGACCCGTGTGCCTGTAGTGCCAGCAACTGGGAGACCAAAAGAACGCAAGTCAGTGGGAGACTGCTAGCGACTATCAAGCCAGACTAACCAGTGATGAGGGTAAGTAGCTTGGGAGCCAGGTGTGTGTGTGTGTATGTGTACGTGTGTGCATGTGTGTCTCTCGGGGTGAAACAACTAGAGGAGTTGGCCACTGGAGGGACCGGGGGTCCCAGCCAGCTGCTGGAGAGACTGTGGGATCTGGGGATCATACTGTGAAACCCATTTACATGTGTATATGTGTCTCTGTGCAAGAGACAACTGGAGATGAAAGGATTCCAGAGGCAGCTGCTGGGTAGAATGAGTGTCTAAGTTCAGCTACTGGTGGGATCCATATTTTACATATGTATATATTTTCCATTAATGACCTTCATGTAATTAGCCAGAGAAGGGAACAGGGTAAGGATGTCGGCACTGTTTGTACTTGTGTGAGTGCTGTATTTTCTGTCTAAGTTGATCTGTGTGCCTGGCCATGTGTGTATGCATGTGTACTGTACACATGTTTTTGTGTGCGTTTGTGCCTATTGGGAATACATGCTCAATCTTGCTCCTAGTTGGACCTAGGGGCGTAGAACTGCAGTAGCCTTGCCTTTATCGGGCTACCTGATTCAGCAGCTCCTAACAGCAATTAAATGTTACTGAGGCACAGTAGTATGACTCTAGCCATAGGGCCTAAAGATTATAAACAATTCCAGTGTGACCTTAAGCTAACACTGTAGATCAAAATCGCCCACAGGAATCAGTCTGACTCCATTAGGGTCTGGGGTTCTTCCCATGTAGAACAGTTTGCAGGACCTCAACCCACCATTCTACTTGTAGGGTCTTTGTCCTTTGATATCCACATCTTTAAATCTGGAAAAAAAAAAAAAAAAAGGCAAACAGGAGCAATTTTCTTTTTCTTTTTTCTTTTTAAACAACCTGTTGAATGCACTTTCAATTGGATGGCTGTATTTAAAATAAGAAATTGCCAGTTTGTGTTGACTGAAAGCATTTCCAGTGCAGACTACAAAGACTTCAAACACAGGAGAATGTTACAGGCTTTCTCTCATGATTCATTCTTCTCAGCTGTCTGTGGGAGCTTATTTTAACAACCAGAGGTTTCACAAAATAGTTGCTAAATGTACATGCAGCCAGGCTTTTATAAAAGATGCACTTTTTCTAAGGTGTATATGGCTTCAGATCCATTTCTCAAAACAAAAGATACAGAGCTCTGAGACTAGGACTAAAACCTAAGGGGCTGTTTCATCACACTGTTTTAAGGTTTATAGGATATTGCAACTTCATAAGTGTGTTGTTAATATGTTTAAATTAGTCATATTAAGCTAGCACATAGTCCTATAAGTCAGTCCTGAACATCAGTATTTATCAAGAGTTATTAAGTAAAGGTAGCTGAGCCTTTTATTTTATTACATGGAGTCATTTTAAGAGAATGTTTATTCATATAATCTCAGATAAGACCTCTATCCCAAAGCAATTTTTTTTGCATTTTTGCTACATTATCATCTTTCATTATCTTATTCAATTTGACTGTTTTATTCTACCCTGTTCTTATATGGAAGTTGCGGTCATACCACTGGCAAGTAAGGGAGAAGGCAAGGAGCACTCTTCAATTATAAAGCTGAAAGGACATATGCAGACTAAAGCCCTTTCGATCCTTTGTGTACAAAGGCCATTAGAGAATACTAATGGCCACAAAGTTAAAGAGATGAGATTATGCTTCTTTCACCCTTCTTCTTAGCTAGAAAAGCATAGTGCAAAAGTTTACATAATTTAGTTCACATCTAATTAACCTAATACAGAAAGAGGGCCAAAGCACGAAACTGTAATGTGAAAGGTTCTGTGACTGCCAGTTCCAGTTTAGACCATCATTCAGTTTATCTTATTTTGAAAAAAAAATAGTGGATTATCTGATCAAGTATGTTTATTTTCTGTCATTTCTAATTTGCTCATCAGTCTAGCTTTCATAACCTCTTAATGATAGCTACGGCATGTAAAATGGATGCCAGAAGATGTTAAAATAGGAAAAGTAAAGCCGACAGTTTATTTATCAATTTAATGGGATGATATTTGACCTACTGCAGCCATGCTTACTAAACATCACAACGTTCATGAACTGCAGTCAGCTCAGGAAGCACAGAATTCAGGCTGCTAATGTGATGACTTTTCAACTAAAAATGGTGCTCTCCGCTGTGATTCCTTTAGTTGTTCATGTTACATGAGATTTCATCTTCTGAGTCACATGATATATCTCCTTTTTAAAACTGCCTGCAGTTCTGCTACATGTGATGTGGAGAGGCTTAACTCGGGACCAAACAGCAGCCCCTCGTACCTGTGAGTACACAAAAAGAGCCTGGTTCTTCACAGCAGTGCAGCATGGGAGAAGAAGAGACAATAGACATGCACTGAAACTTGAGTAGCTCGTAAACTGAAATGGGTGTGCCTACCCAACTGGATATAAGTAGAAAGTTTTTCACCATGAGGACCGTCAAGAATTGGAATGGGTTGTCCAGGGAGGTTGTGCAGTCTCCATTGTTAGAGGATTTTAAGACCCAACTGGGTAAAGCCCTAAACAACCTAATCTGATCTTGCAGTTGATTGTCCTTTGGCTAGGAGGTTTGACTAGAGACCTCCTGAGGTCCCCTTCTGTCTGAATTATCCTATTATCCTATGATATTCACTGAATGCTTTCCTCGAATCTCTGGAGAGGATTTTACCTTCTACAGAAGACTGGCTAGGGATGGTTCAGGCTTTCGTTGGTGCAGTATGATTGTTGATTGTTTTTCCTACATTTGTTAGTTACATTGTGAATGCTGTGTTTTCTGAGATTAAATGCCACCAGGCTGGTGAATTTATGTGATACCTGAAATAAGCCAGTAATCCCATGTGCACAGACAAGCCTCAGAACTGTGATTCCAAAAAAGGCATAGCTGTCAGCAGACAGAAGCAGCCTTCATTATTTTGAAATCCTGACCTTCTTCTGGATAACACTTTATACAGGAGCTTTCAAGGTCATAGCCAAAAAGGTGACTAGACTCAGAGGACAGCCAAATTGGATTCCAGGTGGAGGTAAAAACCTTGTATTTCCTTCTGAAACCCTATTTGATCAGTGGAGAAAACTGTGTATCATAAGCTTAGGGGAGCTGAACCATTCCCTGGAGATCTGTAGAGGTGCTTCCCATTGAGTTTATAGAGGTAGTTTACACTTATATCAAACATCCTTCTATTCTGCGCTCTCCCAGATAGATACATAATGGTGGATTTCTCTTGTTCAGTGTCTAAATTGGGTACAATGGATGACATCTGGGGATTCTCAGTCCCATGAAAGTAAATATTCTGAAGTTGAATGTAGACAGCCTGAAACTATGCAGTCCATTAAGAAGAGGGTTGGAGTTTAGGTGCTTCAGAGATGAGCAAGGGCTTTTTTCAGAATCTCAGTCTCACGTGGAGTTGCATAATTTTTTGTCCAAGTACCTCTTTGGAAAATTAAATCCTTTTTGGACCTAGACTTCCCTGTTTCATTCTCTTTTAATCTTATAGATTGAACTTTAATAGCATGTAATATACTTGGAATTTTATTTTTGTGTATATAAAGCAGGGACAGAATTTAGCAATAAATTTCTGATCTGTGTCAAATAGTTTAAGGGAATGGTGTTGTCTGCATACTGTCTAGGATTCATTTTTGAGAGAAATCTCTGATATTTTAGTTTGTGTTTATGTTTATATACATTTAAACAACCCCAAGCCTTAGACATAAATCTCCAGTGCTGCCAAATAATATTTGTCATTGTATTTTGGTAGGATAAACCTCACAGATATACTAAAATCTCTGAAATGAAGCACTGATTTATGTTTCACTTGAACTCCACACTACAAGAAGACTCGCTAGAAAGAATGTGAACACCAGGGGATCAGTTCTGACCCCCAGAACTGAGCAAGGTGAGTATGTTTTTAACTTTACCTTTCAAAATGTGGAATGTATTGTTTATGTTTTCAGTTCCATTAATTTGAGCATATCTTTTATAGAAGTGTGTCAGTTTTGACCACTAAGTTGTTGTGACTGCTTTGAAGCTTAAATATTCAAAGCTTGACTACATTGAATAAAGTGTCTTGTATAAAGACATTTGATTTTGTAATCTATAGGGGTAAGAATATTTGAACAATATAAATTTTGACCCAATACAGCACTGAGTAGGAAATAACTTTTATTTTTGAAAAGTACTCTTTTTATTAAAAATGTGTAGTTCATACTTAACTCCAGATTCCTTTTTGTCCTATTTTCCCCTTTTATTTTTTTCTTTTAAATCCTAAATCTGGAGATGGTTTCCTGCAGGAATTAATGAATTGTGAGTTTTCACCTCGTTTTTAATCTCAGGGCTAAAATTAAACTGTGTGATTAGAATTGGCTTCCCATTGAGTTTTATTAAGACAAGTTCTGATTTCTGTGTGAAACCCTGATGTTCTCTTATGTTCCATTAACAGGATATATCTTTTGGTGGCATTTTGTTATCCTACAGAGTTCTTCTAAACTAATTATAAAGACATATAAGTTTAGATTTATTTTAAGTAGAGCCTTAAAACTACATCAAATGCCCTCTGAAAGTGCATGAAAATGCTGTATATAGGCAGGAGTTGAGTGAGGGTATCAGGTCTTCTCTGTGGTCATTGCTCCAGGCTGCAGTTATTTGCGTGCTTGCTGAGCATAGATAGAAGTAGTGGATGAACTTCACATCAAAGCATCTACCAGTAGGTGACAAACTGCTTTACCAGATTGCTAGTGATTGTCCCTAGGTTGTCCCACTTCCTTGCCAAACTCTCCTCCAGTACAAATAGTCGTCTGAAATCTTCCTGAGAGTCAATACACAGTAACTCGGAAAATATTATATAAATCACAGTTTAGCTCTGCTTTTGCTGGTTGCTGATTCACTGACAAAAATTTCTTGCTGTTCTTAATTTAGAAAGTAATTATATACCTTTTCTTCCCTTCTCTTTCCCTGTCTGCTTTTCCTTTCTTCTTCCATTTTTTTTCCTCATTCAAACCAGCAATGACAAGGATAATCCAAGACACAACTATGCACATTTATTTTCTATGCTGTTTATTAGTATCTGAAAATAAATTAATAAGGTCATATTATCCTGGAGAACTGCATGACTTGTATTTCTACAAGTACAATACTTAAATATATCTAAAATAAAGACATCACAGAAACTGCAAGAAAACACAGAAAGGTAGTAGCTTAGCCTTACTTCCAGGAGATAAATAGGAGCTCAGGTTTTCAGTCTTTATTATGTAGTCTGTAACCCTTAAGGACCACACAGAATTCCCTCAACACAGCATGAAAAGCAAGAACCGCCATTTTGTATGACTACTGAAAACTCTTTATTTTGACACAAAAGATTAAGTCTGAACATGAGTCTCTGGAGTGCTTTTCTAAAAAAGATGTAGTTGAGTCACAAAAGAAAGGACTTCAGGAGGAACTGTCCACCTTTCAGCAACCTGAATAAGAAACTTTCAGATTCTTACAGCAAAAGCTTAGTGAATGCAGTCAAATGGGTGGAAATTGTGATACCCAAGAATCCTCCCAGATGTCAGAGCAAAGAATATATTTTAGGACTTAGAACGCAAATTTTGTAGCCTCCAGGCATGATCTAGACCAGCTGTTAAGCAGTGAAGATGACCAGAACAGTTCCAAAGCTACAACTTATCCAATGATATTAAGTCAGCTTTGAGATCACAGACTTCAGACTATCCGTTTTGCAGAAATACACCCTGAAGAATATGACTAGAACTTACAAGATGAAGTGTACACACCTACTGGTAAAATGGTATTTCAAACGCTTTTTCTAGTCTTTAAAAACCATCTTGGGGACATTACAATGTCATAGATACTCACCAGCAAAGTAAATCATCCATAACTTTCAGTTTCAGCAACTCATGTTCTTTAATACATAAACAAGAAGTTAGCCGCCCAGCATATATCAAGTGGAAAACAGACATATTTCCAGAGTTTGAGGTGTATTCTGTCTTTGTTGTGCCCAGTAACTTTTTTAAATACTAATCAAGGCTCCAAGAGATGACTGAATAGATAATTCATAAAATATAGTTCAACTGAGCAGCTATCAGAGTAAAATAAAATGATCATTTCAGCAGACACACACAACAAAAAGAAAAATAAAGAAAAAATAAGACAATAGTTTGGCAAAGTTAAGTTTTTAAGTTATGGTTAGAGTGGAGATAAACGGAACTTGGCAGATACATAACTATACATAAAATAACAAAATAATATGAAGAACAAACAGTATGAAAAATCAAATACTTAATTATAGAGCAAAGTAAATGTTCTAATTTTACCCAAATTGCAACAGGACCTTTTAATGAGATCAAAAGACAGTACAGTCAAAAGCAATTGTTTTTTACACAGTTTAATACAGAATTTTTACTGGAATTTACATTCACATAATAGATTTGAGCATTTGTATCAGTAATAAGAACATCTCCACAGGAATATAAGAAAAAAAAGTAGCTTGCTCAATTCCAGTCAATAAAATATCTTAAAAATTATATACTATGGTCATTTAAATTTATAAGCTTAAATATTGAAAGCTATTCATATTGAATACCTTTAAAATCCCTGCTACCAGCTGAGAGGCTTACTAGAGATGATCTTTTGGGACAATTAGGAACCTAATACTGATTAACTGTGCAGAAAGAATACTGAAATAAACAGACAACTGATATGACCTAGCCAGTTGCTATAAGCATGTGTGTCCACCCAATGAATATCACCTAGTTCTGGAAAAAAGTACCCTTCTCAGTTGTAAGGAATCAAGGGAGGAATCTATGGGATTTTTTTTTATTTTTTTGTATATACAGATACATATATATGTATATACGTATATACAGATACAGAATGACAGATGTCTTAAGACCTCTCATTTCTTTAGGGAATCATACAACAGAATCTTGAAATTATATTCATGCTCACTATAATGGTTTGAGATTACTCACCTAATTATAAATATTATCTATTTGAATCAAATTTAGAAATTGTCTGTTTAGTCATTATTATTGACACATTCAACTAGTTGGAAAGAATAAAAGATGATTTTCCCAATGCACCAGGCACAGTTCCTCTATCTTAACTACTCACAGTGCACTAGCTGTGTCAGTGCACTGATTGCACTAGGAAAAATTGTAATAATCATAGTATTGAGAGATCCTCAGGAGAAGAAAGGTAGTTGTGGGTTTCATTCTATTTTGAGCATTTTTTTCCCATTCTTGACCAAAACAAATATTTTTCTTCTCTATTTCAGAGCACTTTTAAATGTTTTCCTGTGCATTATACTGTACTTATATGATGACTATTAATAATCTGAGTCTAGAAATTAGAAGAAGGTTTTTACCCATGTGTCCATGAAGTTCTGGAATAACCTCCCAGTGGGCATAAGGTTGGGTCATAATCCAGCTATTGTTAAGGTGCTTCCATGAAGAAATCTATTAAGCTCCACACTGTATCTTTAGGAATATGGAAATTCGTCTCATACTGCTGTGATATCCTTTATCCAGTTTCTGTATTTCTTTTTTTCCTACTATAGAGTTTTGATAGTGCACTTGAAAAGACTATAAAAATTTTATTCTAATTCTGCAAAGATAGAATACATTATGTAAAAAACAAATCTGATATTGAGTCATCCATTTTTTTGCCTTAAGATTCATTTCCTGATGGCTTCAAAGCCAATCACAGCCGATGACATAGAACTGTTTGTCATATATTTGCTTCCCATTTAGTATCTTGTTTTTCTCTATCACAAAGCATGGATCTTCTAATTTTAAGAAACCTATTTTCTGACCATGTAAATTTTGGCAAGGCTGTCATGGGTACATACTCCTGGCCTATAAATTGGAGTGCTTAAAATATGATGTAGTCCTATTTTCCAGCATGCTTTCTTTGCTTGATCTTTTTTTCTAGCATTATTATTTCTGTTTTCCTAAAGCTATTTGAGAGTTTATATCAATTATTCTCTCCCTGAGAAAACATGTTAACTTCTTGCCATCCTCAAAATCTGCAAAAGGAATGAGTCTTTTTTTAGCTCCCATGCTTTGAAATTTCTGTTTGATTAGCATCAAAGTCTTTACTGGCACATCTCTCAGAGTCATTGGAACAAACTTTACAGTATGTCCTGTAAGTCTCAGTGTATGGGAAAATGTGGAAGAATGTCGAGGAGATAGGCGATGGAAGCTAGCCAGACCGTTCCGTGGGAAAAGGAGCATCAACAGGGCATGTTGACCCATAGTCATGTGGCTGAGTCTGTGCCAGTGTGGCGCTGCACCTGGGCTTTGAATCGAGATTAGCGATGAGCTTAATGTGCTTACTGCGCACATGTATAGTACATAAAAACCTTGTATAGTGCCCCCCCGGCGTTCCTCGCCATGGACCGACGCTCAGCGGTGCCAGGGACTCTCCCGCTCCATTATTGCCTTGATCAGGAAATCGTTGGGGAACCCCCGCTCAGACACAGAGGTAATAAACACTCAGTAGCAACCATAGCGTGCCTTGTGTTTGTGTATCTGTCCCTGCCGGGAGTCCAGGTGTTGCCCCCGCCGTACCCTTACACTCAGAAAAGATTCTAGCTGTTCCAATCTGTATAAATAAATATTTGCTGGCTCAAGGTCTCCCACATTAGGGGATTTCCTAATCACAACTCCTTTTTTTTATAAGTGACTTTTATTTTTATTGTTTTTATCAGAAACTATATCATTTTCAAACAGCTGCTGTTTCTGTCAGTTGTGGAGAAGTACAGAATCAGCTGTAGGTCTGAAACATTCAGGAGGGCTTGGTGTGGGCCATACATCAGTTCAGATGGAAGAATCATCACTGCCGTTGCTGACAGTTTGCTTATTTCCTTACTCAAATTCAGGCCTTCACTTGGTAACATCTTAGTCAGTTGGATGAAGATAAGAATTGCAGCCTTTATATATCCTTAGTTGTTTAGTTTGTTCTTCTAGGACACGTCATGGAACTTTAAATATTTCAGAAGTCACTTAAAAAAAAGCTGTTTTTAGGGAAGTCAAACAGGCTGATAAAGAGAGGAACAAAAATGTCTTAACGGCCTCATCATTTTGGGTCTATAGGGAAAGCTGAAAGAATTTGTGGAATCTGAAACTATCCTCCAGAGCTTCAGTTTTACATTAGAAAGCAGCATTTTTTTACCATTGCACTTAACAGGTTCTCAAGTGTACTCCTAGTATACGGCTTAACTTTCTTGTTCAGTGAAAAGGTTTTAGTGTCTATGTGCCTTATGCTAAATTATTTATTGCACTTACAAAGAATTCTGTAACTTTCCCTACATAAAAGGGAAAACTTTCCTTATTTCTTATGCTGCATCTCCTTCATTTCTAAGCATTCCCCATTTCCTCAGAAGTATTTGCCCTCCACAGTGTATTTATCAATAACACTGAATCAGAGATCAAGCTACCTAGATGCATTTTATTATTCTATTGTTGAACTGATCATATGTAAGCAATAGGCAAAGAAAGGTCTCTCTCATAAGTTGTATCACAGTGAAAAAAAGTAACTTGGTGGTTTTATTCAGTCTTTTCTCTTTCAACAGGAATAAGTCAGAAAGCAATCTCACAATATTTCTTTGTAATTTTCAGAGGATTCAAACCAGTGAAATAAATCGCTGCATCGAAATATACTACAAAATCTCTGTTGCCTGCAATCCTAACAGGTATCCATGGCTAGGCAGGAAAAACATAACACGTGAAACAAGAGGGTGGTGGCAGTGTCCATAAAATGCTAAGGAAGAAATCCTAAAGAAGGGAGCCTTTATAATAATAATGGGCAACTTCATTTACAGGTAGCTAAATGTTGTTGTGGGCACGTATTGAGCATAATTGGATTGGACTAGATGATCTCCAGAGGTCCCTTCCAACCTCAGCGATTCTGTGATTCTGTGATAAGCGGTGGGGTTTGGGTTGCCGTGGCTGCGGGGGTGGCCCATGTGCGAGGGCACCAGGAGCTGTCCTATGCCGGTCGCGGAAGGTTCCAGCTGGCTCTGAAACTGGCACAAACTGCTCACCATGCCCCAAAACTGCAACCACAGGAGCACATGGTGCCTCTGCTCAAAGGTATTTAAGAAAGAGCCGTAGCTGCTTGTGGTAGGAGACACAGGAGAGACACAACAGGGCACGTGAGGTGACATGGGAGGACATGTGAGAACACACAGAAGGAGACACGGGAGGAGATGCAAAGAGGAGACAGGAGATGAGACACAAGAGGACATACAAAAGGAGATGTGAGGAGAAATGTGAAGAGACGTGTGACAGTGTGCTCCTTTCCCCCTTATGTACTCTTCCCCGCCCCAACCTGACCTCGCCATAAACAGCACATATGCAGGGGTTAATTGAGCATACGCCAACTAAAATCCATCTAGCATGCAAATATGACTATGAATCAATCATCTCCCCCCCATAAATAGGGGGCAGCCCAGAGCCCATGGAGCTCTCCTGCACGGCAGTGGGCTGCACTGCAGAACCTCCTCTTGAGTAGGGATGTCTCTCAAGGTTACTCCTTGAGGTTGAGAGATTCCTTATCCACAACAGATCCTCGGTAAGTGATTAATAACATGCTGAAACTTTGCTAGACTTCACAAAACTTTGCTGAGTTATATCTCTGATTGATTGTGCACATACTCCTTTAGACATAAACCGTTGACCAAGTCTGAGGCTGGGATCAGATCCAGCTGCACCCAGGCTCCTCTCAGGAGGAGTCTGGAAAGCAAGAAGGTCCATTCTGAACCTTGTGACTCAACGGGAGGATCTCCTTGACACTTTCATTTCACCCTGTCCTCCACGCAGTAAATAACTGAGTGAACCTTGCCATCAACCCTTGTTAAATCACTGTCTTATTTACGATTGAACTCTGTTAAATCTCTATCTTACCTCAATAAAACATATTGCTGCTTCCCTCTTACGAGTGAAGTGCATCACTCCTCACTCATCTGCGACAACATGTTTGGAGAAACATGTTTGGAGCAGCAGTGGAGGAGGCACATGGAAGGGGACATTGTTGAGGGGATGGCTGGAGAGGTACTCTTGGAAGGAGGTGCTCCGTGGCAGAGGAGAGATGCCTCTGACGTACTGGGGACCCACACTGGGCAGGGATACCCCTGAGGGACTGTGGCCTGCAGGTGACCCACATGGGTGCAGGTACACCGTTAAGGAACTGCAGCCTGTGGATGACCCATGCTGGGGTGGGTTCACCCCCCAAGGGATTGCAGTCTGTGGAGGACCCATGCCAGAGCAGAGAATCAGTAAGAAGCAAGGAGTAGTGGAGGAAAAGCAAGGAGCAGCTGAAAGAAATCACTACCCCACCCTCCTATGCTGCCTGTCACCTCACTGAAGTGAATGGGAGGGACAGAGTGCAACCCAGAGTGAAAACAAGTGGAGCTGAGAGGAGGAAGAGGGAAGGAGGGGGCTTTGACCAAATTTGAGCCTGGGAAAGGAGAGGAAACATGTTTCCCTATGTGTTTGTTTGTCTTCTTTGTTCCTCAATACCCAAATCAGTAATTAAAAGTTTATGTTGCAGTTGGCAATAAATTGGAATTGGTTAATTCCTGGAGTCAAGACTGTTTTGTCTGTGACAGGGCTGTAAAAGAGAGATTAAATTCTTAAATACCAGAAATTATTCCTTCTCAAAGGTGCTTTTTAGAGAACCACAGGAGAAGCAGCAACTCTTTAGTCTGAGAAGTTCAAGTTGCTTAGTTAAGATGTTATTAACTGTGATCACTATGTACCCCTTTTTGTAGTTGCAAAGGTAGTTATGAAGACACTGTATTAGAAAATCAGATTAAGACTCTGATGTCTACCAAAAGAGTCTGTAAAAGTATAGAAGGAAAAAAAAAGAAAAGCAGTATGATTAGACATCAAATAAATAAGACAATTAAAAGCAAAAAGACATCATCCAAAATGTATAAGTTCTGCCTGAATGAGAAAAATGAAAAAGAAAATGAACTCTGCAAGTTAAATGAAAAAACTAATAAGGCAAGCCAAAAAAGTCAGTGAGGAATGATCTACCAAAAATAAAAAAGCCTATCAATAAGAACTCTGTCATACATTAGAAGAAGGAAGTCTTCCAGGGAGTTAATGGAGCAAATAGGTGACTGAAGTGAAAAAAAAAAAAAAAGACAGAAAAGAAACTAAAGAATTTTTTTCATTATTGTTCCATAAACTTAGAGATCCAACTTTATATGGTTTGTGCCAAGGAAACGTGTCAAACTGAAGTGTATTTAGAGAAAGTTTTATAAAAAATTGTAAAATGTACAGGAAATTGTAAGGCCAATGTAAGAGTCACCAACAGTTCTAAAGGAGTATGTGAATTAGCTGAACGAGTAACTATTATATGTATCCTGTTGCTTGACAAGTTTCAGTGTAACATATATAGCAAGGCAGCAAACATGATGTTCCCTTTTTTAAAAGTTTCATGCAATTTTAATAGACCACTAATTTCTGTAACTGGCAAATTATCTGACGCCATCATAAAAGAACAGTGTTACAAACTTCGTTCTCTCCTCAGAGCAGTTCATGCCTATTTGAATTCTTAGCAGTAGTGAGAGATGTTGTAGATAGGTGAGTGGTCTAATATAAGGTACTTAGATTTCAAAAAGCTTTTAAAGATGTCTGCCACCTAAAGCTCTTTAAGAAACAAAGCTGCTAAGGGAAAGTTTGTTTGTGCCTAAATAACTGATTAAAAAGCTATGAATATTCAGTGTGTAAAATGCCTGTACATAGATCATACATTTCTGCAACATCCTGACTGTTACAAAGAAGGTAAAGGAGATGCATAGTCAAGACTGCACATAACTCATGGAGTATGGGATAGGCATTGAAATAACGAAGCTGCAATTTAAAACCAAACAAAATGTAAGACTTTTTCTCCCAACATCCAATTAAAATGTAGGACTCTTGCTGAAGAAAACTGCAAAGGTGAACATTGTCAGAGAACTACAGAGGACTAACAAACTCATGCAAGTTCAGTCCGAAGGGATTAGCAAGGATCATAGTCCCAAATGCAACCTCCAGTACAGGACCTCTGGCTGTTGGAAGCTAGAAGTGCATGCCACCAGGATGACATACTATATTGCATAATTCTTCTATCCTTTCCTTTGGTGTCTCTCACTGTTTGAGACAAAAGTACCCCTGGTCTGACCCAGCATGGCAGATAATAAGGAGTGATTAAACATTCTGGATGCTATATTGCTCCTTTCGAAATAAATTACAAAACTCTCACTGACCTAACTAGAGCATTTAGAATATTTTTACATGTTTAACTGAGATAAAATACAAGCTATTTTAAAATATTGAATATTGGCTTTAGAGGTAGCTTTGCCTCTTCCATGGCCATGCTGAAAAACTTATTTGGAGCATCTACAGACCCAAAGTGTGCCCTGAATGCTATTGCTGTCAGAGGTGTGATAGGAATGTGTGCTACTGGCAAAGAAACTAATGTGCCTTCATTAAGATAATCCAATGGGCTGAGTTATGTAGCAGGACCTTTAACTTTTTTTTTTTTTTTAATAAAGATGTGACTCAGCAGGGTTTTTTGTGGTGAAACACCAACTAGTTTCAGCTGTGATTTGATTCAGTAAGTGTTGCAATAATTGCCCCCAAAATCATGACTTTACTTCAAGCTGAGTTCTTTAAAAAATCATTGTTAGTGTTTATTGTGACTTCATTTTATCTCATGACATATTGGATGACCTTTCCAACTAGTTATAATGACATTTTCCAACCAATTTAGCACAAGCATTTTTATGCGTTTTTACAGAAACTAATAAAGACAGGCATATACTTTCTTAAAGTAAACAAAATGATGTAGCATTTATAGACAAAAGTAAAGCAGCAAAGAAAAAATGTAAACTATATTTTTTGGCTAATAAGCATTGTCCTTTATAATTCAAAGTAGTGAAGAAAGACAAGTTTAATGTGTTTTGCTAATGATCTTTCAGTAATACATGAGAAACAGAAGTTGTTAACTTTCATCATCAATGGAAAGAGATGTCTTGTACTACAAATTACTGCTATTTGTTGTACTTTTAGCATTTGCTGTAAGGATATATGTCTCAATTTTTTCATGACAGCTTGTACGTTTTGTCCTCTCTATGATTTTAGTAAATGGTCCATGTATTTAGCAATGCACATTCTCATTGTTAGATTAGAAGTACAGTTTTCTTTAAATTGCTAATGAAACTTTATAAGTTTGTATTTATCGCCAGTCTCAGGACTTATCTTCCAATGAGTAACTAGCCCAGCTGCATCATTTCACAAGGCAATAAGGCACTGTAGAAGTATTATTCACACAATTCAGTAGCCTTCTTGGAAATTTTCTCTGGTCTAGAGAAACTATAGCTGCCAAAATGTCAGCCAGCATCAAGTTATGAAATGATTACCAGTACTGTTTTCATGATGGAAGGGAAAGGCAGTTTAACCCATTGCTTCATAGGCCACTATAAATTGCAAGTTTCATCCTAATACAAGAAGAATAAACCCTCTAGGAAATAAACCAAATTCTTTGTATTCAATTATTTGAGTGCAATGTATGATATGTAACTTTGTAATGAATTTTGAAAAATCCAGTTGAAATAATTATCATTGTTATTTTGTGTGTAACAGAAGGTTTAATTTTGCATGCCTTTAGTTTTTCCTCCAAAGCTTATCCTTGTGAATAAATACCAGAGATAAAACACCTAGACTCATAAAATAATAGAGAAATTTGTGGAAAAAATTCCATCAAATGCTATCAAGTACAGTGAACTCTGACTAAGGGAATCCTAAAATTTTAGTTCCTTGAGATTTGAGGCATATTCTAAGTATCACTGCAAACTTGCCTTGTTTTTATATTCTTCCCTAAGAATTCATTATTGGGCTTCTTTGGTTACTGAAGTCTCCTATGTTCTTATGACACAGAATATGTAATCTGATTCTACTTGTCATCTCTGCTCTCAACGTTTCCCTCCTCAGTCCTGTATTTTATCCTCTTTTTGACATTTCATATGTATTTTACTTTCAGTTAAAACATAATATTCTAGTGTTGGGCATTGTATCTGAACCAGACTACTGTCTTTTCTTTTTTTTTTTTTAATTTGTCAATGTCAAAAACCTCCCTTCAGTTTTCCAGTCACACATCCTTGACTCAGTTCTGGCTACAGAAATACGCTTCCAAGATGTATCTACCTACAGTCAGTAGTACTAGCTTTCTTTGAGTACTTGGACCTTTATCTCAGATATCATTTTAGCTACAGTTACCTTGTACCCATCTGATCTAGGTAGCCCATGTTGTTCTGGTAGCATACCAAAATGTATCTATGATCAGGCTGCTCACCTGGTGAGTGATATCAGGATTCTTTTGGGAAGATCCCAACCGATTTTCTGTATCTAATATTTCTTACCTAACAGCAGAATGCAAAATGCTGAGTTTCATGATAAAGCAGTGTGGTTTTGATTGTTCTGTGGATCTAGGTAAAATCCATGGCTTTCTTCTTCTCTAGGAAGAGTCTGGATTGCTGCAGAAATAGTCCCAGGGATGCACCTAAGGCAAGTAAGCTGCATGGGCTATAACTTTGGCCTGGAGTCTGGTATCAAAGCAGCTCATGTGTATCGGCTGAAACATGACCCTTGAGCTCTCTAAACATTGTTCTTATATATATTTAGCTTGCCAATGACCTGATCTAATGAGCCACTACATCACTATTTTTCAGATTATTGCACAAGACACATTACTGCTTTCATGCTTGTAGGACACTTTCAGAGGACAATAAATGAAAAATTGGGACCTCTGACAATGCAGTGGTTTAAAAAATAAGGTAAGTTGATCTTCATCCATGGTTTCCCTGCATTGGGAGCAGTGAGGCAGCTTCTTCATATCCTCTTCGGTATGTACAAGAAATGCCATAACATAAATATAATATATCTATGTGAGGTATTAAATATTCAAGCATTACTCAAAATCTGTTGCTGGAAAGGTTAAATGGGTAGATGGCAAAAGCTGGACCATCCTTCAAATGACGTGAACAGAGAGGTGAGGTAGTAGTTGCTATGGAAGTCATTATTAGTTATTCTAACCTCAGTTCTGACCTATATACACTGCCTTTATGTAATATTTTTGGACAGAATATTCATTTCTATCTTTGTTTCAGTAAGGGTCAAAAGAAAACTGCTGAAAATAAGAATTCAGAAAAAAAGTCTAGTTACATTATTGATATTAGTAGGAGAATAACACATTTTAGACTAGACAGTTGCGTGTGTTATGGTTTCATGAGGGCAAGACTGAGATATTATTTTGTATACCATACTTTTTTAGCAGCTGAGAATATCAGTAGATATTTTTGATTATCCTGTGCATGATTATCTAAAGAAGTGGAAGGCCTAAGTATCATATAAGGTATATGTTCCTCCAGAGTAGAGTTTAAAAGGATAAACTGCAGTGCTCTGTTGTAATTGTAGTTGCCTTCTCTTTTAATCATGTAATAACATGTACTTTTCTGAAGCAGAAATATGAAAACAGAAGAGGGTGAAGTACAATCCAGGAGAGAAATATAACTGAGTAAATATCAAGTTAGTGAAAATATTTTCTGTTTCTCTCTTGATATTTGGATTCTTCTCTTGTTTCAGTCTAGGCTTTTTTCTAGTACAAAATTCATGGTGTTCCATGTTGCTGGAGAGTAAGAGGAAAAACTTAAGTGACAAAACCAATGACAAAAAAGAGCAATATGTGATAGAAACTCTTCCCAAACTACTCAGCATTATTGAAAAACTTCTTTGTAAAACTAGACTTTTTTGTCAACCTCTGCCATACTTGGCTTTTTCATGTACCAAATGTAAATCATAAATCCAGTCCTGCAAAATGCTAAATCTAGCAAATGTGAGTATCAATGAAGCTCTTCACACAAGTGTAATTAACAGAATTAAAAAATGGTCATTCAATTCCTACTTAGGTTGTGTTCCATTTAAGTAAAAAGACAAGTAAATCGCCATAGTAATAAGACTTAGCAACTCCCCAGATAATTGATTCATTACAGGAATCTGACTCAGTTCTCTGAAAATACTGAAAAGGCTTTCTTTAGTTCCAGGTGGTTTTGCAAGAGGCCCACCATGAAAACCTTTCTGATCACTCTCAGATAAAAACAATCTGCAGTATCCACATTCCCCAGTTAAGACATTCCCATTTTCCTCTTGATTAGCAGGAGGAACACGAGAATTACTGTTCCAGGATGCTAATCAAAAGCTGTCTAATCTAATTTTATTTCTGATTTTCCTGGGCAACGTGTTGCAGATGATCCTGTTTGAGCAGAAGGATTGGATTAGATGATCTCAAGAGGTCCCTTCCAACCTCAACCATTCTGTGTTTTTGTGATTCTGTGATTCCTGATACAGGTGATTCCATTTCCACCAACAAAAAAATTCATTATATGCATACGTTTCTTAAGAGTTTTACCTTCCACATACCTCAACAGGACAAAAATGTCTTAACTATACAGTGGCTTCTGGCAGATCTATGTCTGTTCCTGTGAAGGGGTTGGAGATTCTTTCTGAGAATGCTTAATCTTATAATCATGGGATAATTGTAGTTGGAAGGGTTGTCTGGAAGTCAACTGAATATAGCCTCCCTCCCCTCCCCCCCCCCCCCAAAAAAAAAAGCAAGGCCAACAACATTGTGTTCAGATATTTGGCTAGAGGCCATTCTACCCAGTTCAAATGAATAGTCTACTTCTTAGAGCACTTACTAATTTGTCTCCCTCCTCAGCCTGAACAAAGTCAGATCTTCCACATTCCCAAAGCTGTTGAACAGTAAGAAAATTGTGATGTCCTCCACATCTTCTGAAGTCTTCTGAAGCTGAGCAAAGATATAAAAAAGTATGGAAGACTTCTGAAGTTAGAAGAAAAGAAAGTAAGAAGAGGTGTGACTCAGCCTAGTGCAGAAAGTTTCTGTGTTCTAGCTTCACTACTCAGAGCTCTTTATTCTAGAGCTGTAAAACAAAAAATAATCTGCTTTTACTTGTGCATCTAGATGAAACCAGACATTTCATCTTTCCAGCTGAATGTAATATCAGTTTGTTTTTTTGAGTCTGTCACATATTGAACAAACATCTTCAGTTAGGTTAACATGGTCTGAAATTTCTCCTGAATATTTTGTTGGATTTGTTTTATTTTTGAGCTTTAGCATGGTGATGAACCATGCTGATACATTCTGCTCCTAAAAAGACTATTTACACAAGCAAGAGACAGGGGAAAAAGGTAAGACTGAAAAAAAGGAAAACAATGCTAGCTTCTTTGAAGTGTTCCAAAGTAGGCCTTATTTAGAGAAATCTCTTTGTGTGACTACCAGGTCTCTCATCATAAGAAAACAAGTAGCTGAAGTAACTGGTGAAGTAACTGTTGTATCAACAAGCTATACGCATACTTCAAAAAGTCAGGATGACATTGCTATTCAGTATGCCCAAGTGCTGTCAAACATATGAAACAAAAGAAACTCTTCCACAGCATAATCCCTAAGTGATAAAGATTTATTCATATTCTACATTGAGTGATCTCTAATTAGAACTATTTGTGTGTTAATGATGCATACTAGTAAAGCAAACAGAATGCTTAAACCTCTGTGATAATCATGCATTAGTCAAGCAACTAAATTAAAAAGGAAAAGAAAACAGTCTCCAAAACTTAAAAAAAGGAAAGTAGCAACATAGAAAGCTCTTTACTATTTCGCAATCTGATTAGAGCAAAGAAGATACAATTGTTTAACGAGTAGAACATGAAGATATGTGATTTGGACAGTAGGTCATTCTTCTTAGTTGCATTCAGTGGGAGGACCCTGTCCTACTGAAACCCATGGGAGACTGGAAATGCTTCTGGGATAAAAAAAAAAAAAAAACAGATAGAAGGAAAAAACAGGTAGCTGAACTGAATCATCAGTCAGATTTCAAACATGTTCATGCATAATTTTCCCCTCCATCAGCCTTGTTCAGTGGAATGTTGGTTCGTTCTTCTATGGCAATTCTTACATTGCTATGTATAGCGCTAAAAGTAATTTTGTAAGAGTGACATCCAAAGCAGGAAACTAAATTATATTCTATCCTTGCTTTGCAGTGATATATGCTGATAACATGAATGGCTATAGAATGTTATTTACTCCAGTAAAATTTACTCAGCTCCTTCCTAAAAAATTTTTGCACATGATACACATTTTATAACAAAATCTGCTTTTTGTCAGGGTAGGTTGTGAATAGCAAATTATCTTGCTGTCCACAAAACCTCAGCCAGCCATGTTTTCTCATCAACCCATCATGATTCAGGTGAATTCTGCACAGTTCTGCATTTCAGGCCTGATTCTGTTTAAAGTATTTTCATAGCAATGAAAGTCTTTTGACTTCAATGAAATTCCATCCCAGCTCACACTTTCTCAAGGTGAATAGAATTAAGCCCTTCTAATAGTTGCCTGCATTATTGCCTGCTTGATAAGACATGTGGTCCAATGATGAAGATGCTAGATGAGGACTCAGGGCCTGGCAAGGCTCTCAGGTCTTGAATGCAGAGATTTTGGACAGGAATGAATTCATAAATTCCATTAATAAGAGGATGGACATTTTTAAGTTGTTGCAATGCTTTTTACATAGTCTGTTTTTATAGCATCAAATTAAAGTAAGGATTGTTACCGTTCTCGTTCTTACCGAGGAGGCACGGGGCCTTCTCCCCAGGCCCCGGACCATCACCACACAGACACCAATATGAGGAGTGGCAAAATGGCGTTTAATGAAGCGTGTCCTACTCTATTATAATGCTGTAAAGCCCCGCCTTCTTCTCCGGCAGCAGTGCTCCGCCCGTTACAACCTTCCCATGTTCCGCCCCGCAGTGCCTCCCTGCTCATCCTTTTTCCTCCACATCTCCCCCTCTCCCATCAACGTTGTTTCGTTATATCGAGCGGGACGCAACAAAACACGCGGAAGTGCGGCGTGTCTCGACGGGACCGCCATTGGGTGGTTCCTTGCATTAGTAGCTTCGTGAGCGGAGCTGTGTGCTGCCTCCCCTTCTTCCGCTTCTTAACGTAGGCGGTGTCCTTGTCTTCGTCGGTTCAGGGAAAACCTTAAAGGCATAGGCGGGATTGCTCATTTCCAACAGACTATACTCCCCCCCCTCCAAAGCCCAGCCATTCCTCCAAAATTTCTCCTTCTTGTTGTCGAGCAATCCAGACGCGGCCCGCTACTTTCAGCAAGGCTGTCTTAACACAGCTCAGTACTATACACAGGCATAAGGCTATAACTATGAGGATTAACAAAATGCGCAAGCCTTCAGCAAGCAGTCCTGTTAGCCACGGTGGTAGATTGCCAACCAGGTTAGTTAGCCATTCGTCTAAAAACCCATGGTTCTGACAGATTTTGCTGGCATGTTCCTTCAACCACTGCAATTGTTTGTGAATTGATTCACCATGATTAGACAAATTCATGCAACACATACCTTCAAAATCCTCACAACCATGGCCTTGGGCTAGTAGCAAATAATCAATTGCAGCTCTATTCTGCAGAATAGCATGTCGCAAACTACCTTGATCCTCTAATAGGCTCGCTATTATCTCAGTGGTGATGTTAAGCCTGCTTCTCAGCCCAGCAAGCTAACCGGCCGATCTGGTTCAGAGCGTTGCCTGCTGCTGCTCCAGGCACGAAGAAGGCCAAAAACACTCTTTCAGTGGGACTGCGGAGGGAAACTTGATCATTACACTCAGGTGAGAGCCCTATGGCTGCTCGTTTACTGCGGACGGCGGTCTCATTCTCCGTGATATGTTTCCACCAATTTTGATCGGGTGCTAGTAATGTCAGCTTACCAAGATAACATGGACCACCCATTACCCTTTTTGGAATTCCCTGCCAGGCCCGGTCACCACATATCAAAAAGACGTCTGGTGGCAAGGCCTTTGGGGTACCATTGTTCCAAATTAAGTGCCCCTTTGTGGCCTCAGCCCCAAAGGCTCCCAGCCCCTGGCGGCTGGTGCCATTGGTGCCACAGAAGGAACCACGGTTTTGATAATCATAATAGACTGCTGTTGGAGTGACGTTCGTCCACCCTGTCCAGTTAAATAACCGGTAAGGGTGCATGCGTCCCCCAAAATATATACATGTTTGAGTCCAATTGCCTGATGTGTTTCCAATTCTCATAGACCCCAACAGGTTTAACTCCTGTGGGTCCCATGGCAGCGTTCTGTTTAGGCCTGCAATGAGGGTGGCACTGCAGCTAGCAGTCGACAGACTGCCACTGCAGCTTCCCGTGCTGTACTCCTGGAAGCTGTTGACATTATAGCTGGGGACCCCTATTAAACAGGTTCTAAAAGGTTGGGTAGCGGAAGCTAGAGACAAACAGAAAGCGTGTTGCCCTGTCCTGTTCGCCCAGGTAACTCACATATTTTGCCTGGGCTCAATCTGGTAGAGAGCCATTACCACTGGGAACAGTATCCCCAGAATCAGGATCTTCGCCGTCTTGTTCAGTAGATGAGTCATAGCGAGTCAAGACAGGCTTCACGCTCTTGCTGAGTACCTTCACTGGACCACGATCTGCAGAGACACATATATAACCTCGACCATTAAAAGCAATAGGGGCGGGCCCAATGCACCTTCCAAAGACGGGGGCAGTCCGCTGGTAGCACAGCCTATAGTTCAGGTGTCAGAGCTGTTTCGATGAGCTTCTATTTTGCGTAAAAGCGGCTTTACCCAGCGTGTGGGGACCCACCTCGCGGCCTCCGGGCCCCCTTCTGCGCTCGCGACCGCAGCATAACCTCTGCCCTGCGTTAGTAGTCTCCACCCGGTCTCCCATTCCCCCGTCGCGGGATTCTTGACCTGCACCTCGGGACCCTCCGTTGGGCTCGTCCCTCCCCAATGCTTTGCTACCGGTTCATGACTATTCTCCCCTCGGAGGTGATGGTTTAGGGCGTACAGTGCTTTTTGTAAAATTTCTGTTTGTTTCTCTTTGGGGATGGCTGAGTGCTCGGGGATGCCCTCCCCCTCTCCCAACACGTCAATTTTCTGTTTAAGAGTTCTGTTGGCTCTCTCGACTATGGCCTGCCCCGTGCTATTGTATGGTATGCCGTGGATTATTTTGATTCCCCATCGCTGCGCCCACCCTTCGGTGCTCGCCGATGTGAATGCGGATCCATTATCGGTTTTGATGGTCTGAGGTAGCCCCAGCACAGCTATAGCGTACGCCCAGTGCTTTTGGGCCGCTCGGCTCGTGGTTTTCCTGTGCTGCGTGGCTACAATCATGCCGCTGTATGTGTCCACCGTGACTGCCAGCCAGGGATCTGGTCGGAGCCTCTGACATAAGGTAAAGTCGGTCTGCCAGACTTGGTTCGCCATCAGGCCTCGGACGTTCGTCCCTCCCTCCTGCAAAGGCCGCCTGCAGCAGTACGGGCATGTGGCGACCACGCCTCTGGCTTCAGAGATGGGGATGTGGCAAGTCTTGGCCAGGGCTTTGGCTCCGACGTGCAACCACTCATGGAGGTCCCTGGCCTCCCGCAGGGTCATCACTCTGCCGGCCGCCTTATCGGCTTCCGCGTTGCCTTCTTGATAGTAGCCCGGTATTTTGCTGTGGCTCCGGACATGCGTAATACAAACCGTGCCAGTCCGCGCCTGCAAGGCGTCTTCTAGCATTGTGGCGATTGGCGTGCCCGCCCAACCCTGCGTGGCCATTTGCCTCACCAGGTTGTACGTGAAGATGGAATCTGTGGTGATATTCAGGTGGTCATCAGGGAACATTCTCAAGGCCATCTCTACGGCCTTGGCTTCAAGGTACTGAACACTGACGTCTGCCGCTCGAAAGGTGGCCTCCTTCCATTCTCCATTCTCCTGCCAGGCAACGGCCGCTGTCTGGGTCTTTGAGGAGGCATCCGTGAAAACAGTGTTTCCCGGTTTCGGAGTAGGAAGTACTCGAGCAGGCCCGCCAACCTCTATGATGTCCAGGTGCCTCAACGGCTGGAGGTGTGGGAGGTGCTGGATTTCTCCTGGAAATCCTTCCATGGCCATTGCCATCGCCGCGGCGAAGGTCTCTGTCTGTGCATCGGTGCCCTTCTTGAAAGGCAGGGCAATCGCGTCCGGTTCACGTGCGAATGCAGAGATACATGTCTTCCGCCCTTTAGTGATCATTCGTGCTAAGAGGCTGGAATGCGGCACAAACGCTCCAGCCGGCCGCGTGGGCGTGACCCACCAGATCACTCGCATCCGCTCTGGTTGTCCTTGTCCGAGCACAGCCATGCCACCTTGCCGGTTCAGCACTGGGTAGAGCGTGATCTTATCAGCAGGGTCCCAGCGCTGCACCTATGGGTGGCTCAGCATCTCAGAGATGTTCTTCAGAGTCTCCTTGGCCTCTGCGGTCAGTCGCTTCTCCTCCCATGGGTTCCTGCCCTTCAGCATTTCGTACAGCGGTTGCATCTGGCTCGGTGTTATGGGCACCATATTCTGGAGCCACTGGAGGCTCCCCACTAGCGCCTGAGCGTCATGTAGGGTGCGGACGTCTGGGTTCAAAGTTATAGGCAGTGGCTTTATCTGCGAGTGTCCAATCTCCGCCCCTAGGAACTTAATGCCTGGTCCCTTCTGGACCTTTGCTTCGTTTATCGCCAGCAAGGCTGCAGCCAAGCACCGCCTCAGGTCGGCTGCCATTTCCTGCAGCCCTTCTGCGCTGGGTGCTGCCATCAAGATATCGTCCACGTAGTGGATCATGACCCCCGCCGCATGTTGTGTTCGTACCGGGGCTATTGCGTCGGCTACAACGCGTTGGCAAATTGCAGGTGAGTTCTTCATGCCCTGTGGGAGCACCGTCCATTGGTAGCGCCGCGCCGGCTCCTGCTTATTCACCGATGGAACTGTGAATGCGAATCTCTCCCTATCCCGTGAGTGCAGCGGGATAGAAAAGAAGCAATCTTTGATGTCTACTGCCATAGTCGGCCAATTCTCAGGAAGTGCCGTCAGCACCGGCAGTCCCGGTTGTAACTGTCCAAAGTCACACATCTGTTGATTGATCCGTCTCAGGTCATGTAATAGCCGGTAGCTGTCCTTAGTCTTTTTTAGGATCACGAAAATCGGAGAGTTCCAAGGGCTATTGCTGGGCTCTAGGTGCCCTTGCTCCAGTTCGCGAGCCACTATCTTCTGCGCCGCTTCCAATTTTTCTGAAGTCAGGGGCCACTGGTCAGTCCATATCGGGTCGTCACTTTTCCATTTTAAGGGTATAGTCCTGATCTCACTAGCGGCGGTCCCAGTGGCCCCCATCAAAAATTTCTGATCTTGATGTTGAGTTGGCTGAGCGCATCCCGGCCCAGTACCGGGTCAGCAATTTCGGTGACATAAGGTGTGATTGTCGCTTGTGTTGGCGCGCCATGCTGTTTTGCGTCAGGATCGTGCAGGGTGAGTTTCAATGCGAACCGCGAGCGGTACGCCTTCGCGTTGCCTCCCACCCCGGTGAGACTTCCTCCCTGGTCCGTCGGCCAGTTTTTCGGCCACATGCGGAGAGGGATGCACGTGACATCAGCCCCAGTATCCACCAACATCTTTAGCTGTGTGTTCTGGGGATAGGCCCAGGGGTTCTCCAGGGTGACCATGGCCCCAGGCCGGTGGTTGCAGTCTAGTACCAGGGCCACTGTTCCGGGTTCTCGCCGGTCGAGCTCCCCCTCTCCTCTTGGGTATACACGGTGGCCGGGGCTTTTCTTTGGGGGCGGGGAGGGGTCCCCGACTGGCCTCCCCACCTCCCGTTTCCCGGCGCCATGCGGCGACACTCCCGTGCCCGGTGCCCCGGCCTGCCGCAGGCCCAGCATGTTATCTGCGGGGCATGGGTGGTGCTCGGACCCTGACGCGCCTTCGGACAGGCCGCCTTGATGTGGCCAAGCTGGCCGCATCCGAAGCATGTCTTTGATCGTACGACCGCGGCCTGTGCCGCCATGGCTGTGGCGACAACGGTTCGGATCTCTCTCACGGGCAACCGGTTCTGTTCTTCCAGCACGTACTTCATTAACTGGGTAGGCCCCAGGTCCCTCGGGGCTCGGCGAATGATCTCTTTTATGTCGTCATTGGCCTGATTCTTCAGGCACTCGAGCATCAGTGACGCCTTCACCGCTTCAGGGACTTCAGCGCTCTCAATGGCGGCATAGAGTCGATCGCAGAAGGCAGAGAACGATTCTGTCAGCTTCTGCTTTACTGCCACCCATGGGTCCGTCTTTGTCACCACGCGCGCTAAGTCTTCATATGCCGCGCGTGCTGCCGTTGTGATGGCTCGTATTTCACCGGCCGTCAGTAAGGCGGCCTGCTGTTGCGAAGTGGTCATGGCATTATCACTCCCCTTCAGGCGGTTCAGGGTCGACCCGTAAAGTGGATGATTCGGATCGCGAGTTCCCAGTGTCAATTCCTGATGCAATCGGCCAACCCACATGTCCTTGTATAGGAGAACTTGGGAGGGAGCCAGTACTGCGCGTGCTAGCATTCGGCAGTCGGAGGGGGTCAGGGATGCTGAGAACACCGTGTCTAGTGCCGCTTGTGTGTCCCGGTGTCTCAGGCCCTGCTCCGCAATACACTTCGATAGATGGTTCACTGCCTTCGGGTCGATGGGCGTCCATTCTATGAGCCCTCCGGGCGCCAGGCGTACCGGCAGCGCCGACGGCGTTTCAGGGGGTGCCGTGAGTTTAAGACCCCGTAATGTCACCGCCCCCGCTGATAGTTGCCAATCTGGCAGGTATAACTCGGCTCGGGGCTTTTCGCCACTGGAACCGTTCTGGGATCGTGTGTCGGCCAGTCGCTGCAGCATCCGCTGTTGTTTTTGTACTTCTCTCTCCAGCCTCCGCATGAGCCGCAGCGCCTGCTCTAGTCCTGTCTCCACATCCTCCTCCACCTCCTCCGCTCTCACGCCTCCCTCGCGCTCCCCCCCCCGATAGACTTCTTGAAACCGCCTTGTAAGGCTGTCCATCTCATCCTCGCTCACCCGTTCCCTCCCACTGGCTCGTCTCGTACTATCGAAGGTGACTCTCCTCCGCCCTCTTTCTCTGTCCCCGGCGCCATCTTTGGCCGCTGACTCGCCCTGATTCCAGCTCTTATCAGGTACCATGAGTGCCCCGGGGAGCCACTCATTCGGTGTTCGTATTCTCCCTCGCTCATTCTCTCGCTCATTCTCTCGCTCATTCTCTCGCTCATTCTCTCGCTCATTCTCTCGCTCATTCCCTCGCTCATTCCCTCCCTTTCTCCTTCCCCCTCGGGCTCACTGGGCGCGACAGGGCAAGGTTGTCCTGCTCTGTCTGCCTGTCGCAACTCGTCCCAGGGGTAGTGTGGTGGAGGGGCACGCGAAGCCTCTTCTCCCAGCCCGGCTGGCATCACCAAACCTCCGTCCCGTTGTTCCTCCCCTTGCTCTTCGACCCGCTCCTCTCCCCCCTCTGGCGCCGTCTCCTCCACCGCTCCCTCTATCTCCGTCGACCCCACACATATCCCACTCCCTCTAAGTGCCTCTCTAGCCGCCTTCCACGTCTCCCGTTCCTCCCTCGCTCTCCGCAGGAGCATTCTTATCAGCCCCCACACCTTTAACTCCCTCGCGGATCCCCCGTTCATCGGGAACTCCGCCAGCGCTGCTGTGCATTGCAGCCACAGTTCCTCCCGCAGAATCTCCATAGGAGAAGTAATCACTCCCTCCTTCACGAGCCTCTCTACACACACTCGTATCGCGCTCGCCTTCAGCGGCGCCCGCCATTCCTTGGCGCAGGCCATTACTACCTTACATATGGCCTCCATAGTTCCGGATCCGGATCCCTTCCTCACGCTCCCGGTGCCTACGCCGGCCAAGCCGCCTCCTCGGTATCACGTCGGGGTCACCACTTGTTACCGTTCTCGTTCTTACCGAGGAGGCACGGGGCCTTCTCCCCAGGCCCCGGACCATCACCACACAGACACCAATATGAGGAGTGGCAAAATGGCGTTTAATGAAGCGTGTCCTACTCTATTATAATGCTGTAAAGCCCCGCCTTCTTCTCCAGCAGCAGTGCTCCGCCCGTTACAACCTTCCCATGTTCCGCCCCGCAGTGCCTCCCTGCTCATCCTTTTTCCTCCACAAAGGATATAATTGTAATTAATGAAATCAAATTACATACCTTAATATTATTTATATATACAGTATGGACAAGAAAAGAAAAACAAAAAAATCTCTCTATTCCAAGATGTTTCCTGTTGGCAGGATACATTATTTTGCATTTTTCTCTTAGAGACCACAAACCCTAAAACAAAGAATCAGCTTCTATTTAATATTTAATACCTTTGGAAGGAGACTCCAGCTTCTTGAAATTATAGTTCTGATCTGTGATAAGCATAAAATTTTTAGTTAAGTATTTCACATTGTGTGTTATTACCAAACTAATCAGTTGGTGTTAGGAGTTGTCTGGACTTTGCACAGCTATGTAATGCAGACATCCTGGCCTTACTTTCAAAACAGTCATGCATCCTCTAGGTCTATCAGTGGTCAGTCAAGTTGCTGTTGTGTTTGACTTTACTGTTAATGCCACTAGCTTTGGGTCCTTCATGTTTCTCTCACAAACATACCTGTGCCTTCTAGGCTGTCCCTGGAATCTCTTGCCAAAATCTGCCTGTATGTTTTATGTATGTTTTCATAAGTTTCAGATCCATGTAAAATACTCATATCTGCTACACTGTCCACCAGCAGAATGGTGTCTATACTGCTGGAACAGATTCCATCTGAACATGAGGAAATACATTTTCTCTGTGAGGGTGACAGAGCACTGGAACAGGTTGCCCAGAGAGGTGGTGGAGTCTCCTTCTCTGGAGATATTCAAAACCCACCTGGATCCAATCCTGTGCAACGTGCTCTAGGTGACCCTGCTTGAGCAGGGGGGTTGGACTAGATGATCTCCAGAGGTCCCTTCCAACCTCAGCGATTCTGTGATTCTGTGATTAACAATGTGCAGAACTGTTGAATCAGTATGTGTCTAGACTCTGTGATCATGTCTCCTTTTAGAGCACGGTCCTTTTCTAGATGTTCCTTATGTCACCTCTCTCTTTCATTGCCTACTTCATCAACTAATCTGTAATCTTTTTGAAACAAAGTCTTGTCTTTATGTATTTCCTACAAAGCACTTAATATATTTGTGGGTATGACAGTATAGTCAATTCACTATTTCTCAATGAACACAGTTTCTGCTAAACTGAGGTTCAAGGGAATTGTAATTCCTGTTACAAAAATGCTTAGTAATGTTAGAAAGCAAGATATGTAATAACCAATGTCCAAAGAAAATACATTCCTGGATATTTGGAGGAACCAGGAGCAAGTGGAAGTTCTTCTGTTTGGATATTTCAAGGGCAAAATCAAATGGAAATGTGCATGCAGGAAAAAGAAACAAGTGAAACTAGGTATAGGTTACTGCAGTATACTGCAGTGTACTGCATACACTGCTTCCTATCTATGTTAATTAAGGATTAGTTGTTGAGTGATGAGATTTGAATGAGAACATGATTTTTTCTCCTTTAAAATCTTTTATTAGTCTTTAAAATGCATAAGTAGGAAATAACTCAGCTTGATTTGATTTGCAGGGCCTGGATGGAGTCAGTAGCATTGTAGTTAGGAAATAAACGTTATTCATAAACTAAGCTAACCTAAGCAAATTTGTTACGGGATCAGTGAGGCGCAGTGAACATGGAACTCCACAGAACCATTTGGAGTCACTTCACTGTAAAAACACATTTTAATTTCTCATTCCGTCTGCTATTGCACACCCATAAAGTGCTTTGAGACACAGTTTTGATGAACAGCATTACAGAAAATTAAGCTCTATTGTATTATAGCTATGGGAGTTACAGATGTGTATCTATGAAAGAATATGCCTTTTGGAAGTAGGTTTCTAACACACCCTGTCCAATAAAGTGAGGATCTCATAATATTTAGCTGTAGAGATGTTATTGTATTTTCTTTATAATTCTTCCAGGTTGTCATGGATCTCCCCTGATTTTAGCTTATAGGTTTGCATATTTTGTTTATGGGTTGTGCACATTTTAAATGCATCAGTCCTCATCTAACATCAGATGTATGCCTAAAAATTAGACTCTCAGGTACCTTGTAGGTCTTTAAAATGAAACAGTGGTGAAAGCCAAACTAGACAAACTAAAGCAGTGAATTACAGCTGTAGCTATATTTATGTGTGTGTGTGTGTGTATATATATATATATATATATATATATGAAAAGTGGCTACAGTATATGTTTATGTATGCATACAGAGATTTTTAACGAGTGAAATTTTATTGTGAGAAAAAATGGCTTTTGCTGTGCTCAGAGAACAAACTGATAAGATTTCCAAATTGACATCTACTTTTCTCTTTCCCCTGCGGGAGTAAAAAAATAGAGCTATTATTTAGAACTTCAGAAACATATCTATGGAGTCTGTGTTAAATTCTCCTTTCTTAGGAAAGGTTACAGAGGTTGCAGGCCCTGTCTAGAGAAGAAAATAAGTTGATCGTTACTATATAACACATTGTAAAGGTGTTATAACCTGTATACTTCCATTTTAGAACATACTTACCAGTGAGCTCCTTAGCGTAACACACTTCAGTAGATTAGACATGGCTTCAAAAGGAGGACCAAGGCAGAATTGGGCTGCTACATAAGACTGAGGACCTATGGTGGAACTCAGCCCACTGCTCCCAGGGCTATTTAGTGGAAACTAATAAATCCTGGCTCCCCAAAGCCAATTCTTTCCTCTGTTGCTTGCATTCACTCACTTACCTCCTGATCCGAGTGGTCAAAAATATAAAACAGATATTAATGTGCAAGATTTAGTTTAATTTTTCATCAGTCTACTAAGTGGATTGGTAAGACAGAACTGTTTGTTTGCAGTAGTGCAAAAGATGCTTTGCTGATAGGAATTTCTTGTCTCTGAAGAATTTAAAATCTGAGTATGGAGGAAAACAGATGGCTCAAGGCAGTACAAACAGGGACTGAACATGCTCTGCAAAGGCATTCTTCTGATAATTCAGACTAAGATATGCTAAGAAAAACTTAGGGTAAATGAGATGGATTAAGTGTGTACAGACCTTCATAGTTTGCAAAAAGGGAGCAATATCGTGGCACTAAGCTTCTCTACTGTCTTCTTTGACCATGTATCAGGCTTGCTTACAGCAGGGCCTTCAGCTTTTTAACTGTGTGTGCAAGAGGGCTCTGCAGAGCCTTCCTGTTTGTTGTGAGTACTTCAGCTGAGCTTGAGGCTAAATGTAAAATGAACGCACTATTTGCAACCCATGCAAAACTACAGTGTTGAAGAAGATTGATGTTTGAAATTTCATCAGCACCTGAGAAATATCAAGGTTTAATTAACAAGTCATGCAATGGTGTATAGAGCCTTTGAATATTTATGATGACATTATAATTTTTGGAAGAGACCAAGACAAGCATGACATGAAACTGGGAAATATTTCAAAATGTTTTCGAGAGAAACAATTACTAGCAAATGCAAAAAAGGAAGTGAGGCACGGATTTTAAAATTTTAGACAAACAGAATGACCAATGAAAACTTAAAATGTTTGAAAATTTTATCTCTAGTGGATTGTTTTCTGGTATTTCTCTGTTTTTATGCTATCAGATATATGGAGGATGTATGCAAACCAGTGTTCCTAAGATTTAATTTGTGCAAATAAGTTTGCAAAAATGAGAAAATTTACTCAGTAAGACTGTAAATGTATCCTTAATTCCACTTTCAAGTGTACGTTATTACAGGGTGGATTGTCCCAATAACTTGAGGCAATCTTTGTGCATCTACTGGAAAAACAAAACAAAACCACCACTGCCACGTTTTCTTTTTTTCCCTTCCATAGAACAATTTCATTCTCATACAATCATAGCCCATATTTCTATGTTTATTTGAGCTTGTCCTCTGGCATAAAAATTCTTCTTGCATCCTATATGAAGCAGATATAGCTGATTGTCTGGTATAGCACAATTCCTTTGATTTCAAACTTTCAGTCAATTTAACATGAGAAAAAATAAAATATATCTGTGGGCACTGCAGCAAGAAAGAGTTGAATAGAAAGTAAAAGAGTAGTCTCCAAACTTACTTATTTTTTCAGCCAAATCATGCATATTTAGATTGTTTTAAAAATCTACTTAATCCAAATCTTTCTGAGACAGGACATGTCTAGATTTATCTATTGAAAGGCATGCCTAGCCAGTCAGAGTACAACTTTGAACAGTAAAAATCTGTATCACCTTCTATCTCAGGTCTTCATGTTACCTGTCTATTTACAAGACAATTTCTTCAACAGTTTTTGATATGCAATAATGTCTAATTCTCTGAAGTGTTTTTTTGCAGAGCTGATACAAAGAGAAGTTCATTGTTTTTCATTCATTCATAGATAGAAAAAAATCTAATTTTGTCAGTTTGACTGTTTACTTTGAATATTTTACTCAGCTCTAAGCAGTGTTTAATGGTTTCTAAACTGATCCTTACCTTCACAACATTAGGAACTGTTGTGCGGTCTGTACTAGTGGTCCAGCCAATTTAGCACCTTGCCTCTAACATGTCACCTACTGGTGATGCTAAGAAATAAATATTCTGCTATAAATTAACTGATAGAGGAATTTTTTCAAAGGGGAAGTTTCTGTGCTTCAATAGAAGGAGGAAACAAATGGTTAAAACAAGAAGGAAATGGGGTCATCAGAAAAAGACCTACTCATAATAATAACAGATTTTTTTTTTATTTTACAGACCAAGCTGTTTCTAGTCTTCTTCCACTGTATGAAAAATCAGTATTAAAGAAAAAAAAAGTTTTAGGCATTTTAAAGACACAGAACCACCCCCATCTCAGAAGACCAGTTAAAACATTTAAATTAATTAGGGCTTTCATTTGAGCAGTTCCTGTTTTCTCTTTACCTTTAGAAGGCATTAACTATCCTCAAGGGAAGAGAAAGTTCAGTTTAGGTGACAACAGAAGTCTGATGCTACTTTCTCCAACAGAAAACATGACTGAATCCATATGAAGCAATAAGTTATTGGAAAATATTGAGTACAATTTTGGTCTACCAAATCCTACCCTCCCCTGCGGCCTTGCTGGTGGAAAAAGACTGGCATATCTCAGAGCCTTATTTGACACTCAGAGAGTTGTTGAACTTGTTCTAGGGTGGCTTTTGAATCCACTGATTTTATGGCCTTTCTAGTCATAGATTCACAATACTGCTACGGAATGTGGACCCATTTGCTTTGGCTAAGTCAGGCTTTGTTTAGAGAGAAAGTAAAATGCAAAAGGCAAAAAGAGGATTAAGAAAAAAAAACATGCTGAGAAAATAAAATGTATTAAGGAAAGACTGCTAGCAAAAACTTTATATCTACAGCCAAAGCGTTATTCTGTGCTCAGGCAAATGAAGTGAACACAATGATGTAATCCTGTCCCCATTCAGACTGATGTAGCCTCAGTCTGGGCTGTTTTCTTTTCTTTTCTTTTTTTTTTCCCGACAAACATATTCTATACAGCAAGGTTAATTGCTCTTTTGCTATTTTCATTCACTTTGGACAACTTAGGATCCAGGACAACCTTGACAAAATTCCACAATTCCCATATTAATCATAGTAATCTGACAGTACTGTGCAATGTTCAAGGTTGATAAATCCCTCATAGGATTGAAACCTAAACTTCCAACACAAATTACACAAATTGAAAAATATCTTAAACTTTTGGGAGGTACTGAGCACCTTGAAAAATGTGCTATGAGTGAATTTTAGTAATGAGAGTCTATGTGTTCTGGTATGCAAGCATGTAATTTTATTTGCATAATATGCATTTCTAATTTATACATATTAAATTATTTAAATAATGTCTCTTAATGTTCAGAATTGTAAGAAATACAACTGTACTGAAGCATGGGTAAAGAGTCAGTGAGCCAAAGAGAGTCTGTATCAGAGGCTTCAGAAATGGAGGTAAATATTATTTACCTTTAGTAAGCTGGTCTAGAAGGGGAACACTTTCATTAAGTCAGGAGGACATCAATAGATGGGTTTGCTTAAATTTCAAGCTCTTGTCATGATCTCAGTGAACCTCACTATGCATAGATTTTCCATATTTTATTGGTGCTGCTGTGTTTTTTTGTTGTTGTTTTTTAACGCATTAGTACAAATGAGAGACGTGGTTGTCCCATAAGAAGATAGGGTATATGTGGAGAGGGAAACGTTGTCCCTGTTGAGCATTACAGCAGGCTATTGACAACTCTCTACAAGATTTCCAGGTGGCATGAAGTGTTGAAGATTTATAATCTGATTTGATATGTCCTTTACTTTACAGATCTGTGTGAGTGATACAGGCCACAGCTGGCTGTAATTAAGATTTCGTTAGAACATACGTGTGCAGAAGAACGATGGATTGACATTTATTCTTTTGTACTCAGCAAGAAAATATTACTTTCTCTAATCAAGTGCAAGTGAGTTTACATTAAATAATGTGTTAGTGGTTCATTGCTTTTGTGTCTATACTGGAATTTTAAAGGAACAAAGCATACAAAGCTTTTTTTATCCTAATACTGTAGATGATATGAAAACAATGGTGTGGATTTTTTTTTTTTTTAAGTTGAGGCATATTTGATTTATTGTATTTCCAATTGTCAGATAATAAAATCTACATAGACTAAAAGCAGGTTTATATCATACATTTCCTTATGCTTACCAATATAAAAAAGGACCATTAATGCCAAAATCTAATATACATTGTTCTCCTTATAACAGGTTGGATTTAAAAGGGGTTTATTTTGGCCTGTAAGCAAAAATTTTCTCCCAAAATTTGATGTGATTTGATGGCAGAATATTTGGCTTTCTATTTTAGACATTACTACTTGTACCTAGAAAAGAGAGGTGATTGGTGGAGCACATTTACTGTTCTACAAACACTGTAACTAACAGGCAGTAACACTGTTTTGGTTTATTTTACCTCATAGTTGATTTTGATGTCATTGGCAAAAACAAAATAATCCAATATTCAATATTACATAATATTAGGGAAAGCACATTTATTTATATTGATGTTTTTGGTTGTACTTCATGTACTCTAGAAATTGGATACCCAATAAAAATATTTATCAGATGTCTTATAAGGCATTGTTATGGAGCAAGTAGATACTAAACACAATCTCCTTCAGATAAAGCAGTTAGCTTTTTCCCTTAGTGTCTGAAATCATTATCTTGGTTCCAGAGTTTAGTAATGTTTTACAGAATCATTTTTAACAGATAGTTGCTCCTTGCACTTATACTTAAAAATGCACAGTAGGCTCATAAAAGGCAATTCTCCCAACTGTGGAGGTGTCTAATTTAATGAGAGATTTATCAGTTGAAGGGTTTCAAGCAACAGTATCAAGTGACCTCCCTCAGGAATGAAATTCTGACTTTCATTTAGCACATAAACTTTAAGCTACAGATCATTTGCAGCACAAGGGCCCGTTTACATATTTAAACAGAAATCCTGCTTATTCACCAATGATTCTGAAATGGAAGAGGAGTCAAACAACACAGACTATAGAGAAGATAGAAAGGTAGAAATGTGAGACAAAATCAGCAGAGAGAGGTGATTTTATCTGGGATGAAATAGTCATATAGCTGTTTGAATCACAAATTTTTGAGACATATTCCTGGGGGAAAGTGGTTTTGGTCATTTCACTAAATGATGAAAGGAAGGGCGATGCTTCTTTTCTGTGCTTCCCCTTGTACTATGTAAGGGAGCAGTGAGCTGCACCTGGATTAGACTCAAGAGCTTATGCCAGCTAATGAGCAGGTATGGGATGGCAGGAGTGATGAAAAAAGGAAATGAGGTATTCTTAAGTACAACCCTATCGCTTATCATGGTTGGTAAGACTTACTGTGGTCTCTATATAATTATAAAGTGCTGGTTATGTGTCATTGCATCTTCATACACAAGCATGCATACAATGACATTAACCATACAAAAGTTCTTCATCACCATAGTGTCTTAAGTAGGAAGAAATTCTGAGAAGACAGGCTGCCTGGAATTCCTATAAATTCTCATAGAAAAATAAGAATTACATATATTTCCTTTATTAAGTGGGTAAAAGTCAATAAAGAATTTGGATCAGTTATATTAATATACCGGAATGTATTCAGAACGTTGTGAGGATGTTTTAATTTTGAAAGATAAGTTTTAATAGGACATTTCTAAGATTATTTGATTTTGATATGAAGGCTTTTGACAGTATTTCAATCAAGTTACTGCAATCATAAAAAAATTTTGATAAAATATTTGTTAGTTGTTTGCCTATAATGAAATTACAAATATAGAAGTCATAAATATAAATAAGTTAAACTTTAAGTGCTGCCATGAATCAACCTGAAATTACCATGAAAGATGTCAACATGTAAAAAAAAAAGTTCCTGTCTATTTAAAACCACTTTTGGAATTTTTCTAAAGATATTATGTTTTACATTTGTTGATCATCTTGTTTTGTCATGTCAAAGAGATTGAAAACATGAAATAGGGCCTACTATTAATATTTTGTTTTTATGCATGTCAGCCTCATATATTTCTTTTGTAAGGAACTAAAAAAAAAAAAAAATCCACACCTGTCTTATAACTCAAAGACATCATCAAACCATGTAATACACATATTACAAATTATTTTCCCAGGGACAATGGTCAGCATGAAAAGTAATAACCTACAAATTGCACTATGCAGAAAAGCCTGCAGACCAACATCCATACCTCCATAAAACTAAGAACCATCTGAAACATATTGAAATGTTCAATATATAGCCACATCCTTAGATACCAACACATTTTATATCTTATACTGGAAGAAAAGCCTATCTTTAAAGAAATTTTCCAGAACCATGCTTCCAACAAACCCTAGCAATGGGCTGGTGACCACCTCCTTCCTCCTGCTTGTTTGAATCAAATGCCAGAGTGGACTTGGCACCAGAAAATATACCTTTGTTGATCTGTTTGAGTGAATTTCTTTATCTGAAATACATAAGTATTCCAGGCCCATGTACAGAAGTATATATATATATTTTTTTTTTATGTTGATTTAACTGTGCTTTTAACCATGTTTGAATTTATACACTTGGATAATTAGATTGACATCAGACTGGTTATTTGAATATCTTCATGCTTTAGATGTTCATGCAGTTATGTGTGTACGAATTAGGCGTATAACTGCCCTGGCACAGTTTTGTGGGAGCCAGGGATTCAGAATATTTGAAAATCAGGCTTAACAGGTCTTTTACATCTGTTCTGTTTTTAGATTTTATAATAGTCAAGAGTTTTTGCTGGTTTTTTTTTTTTAATACATTTTGCTACATCTCTTTTATAATATAACCAGAATGTATCTGACTGAATTACCCAATGAGATGTCTAACATACAATCATTGGGGTTTTATATGTAAACACGCTGTTCTAAATTATACACGTATAGCTTCTTATTGATGCAAACTTTTTGCCGAGAAAAATTAAAGTGTCATCTCCCTGCAATATGACTTTTGAAAAAATTCCCCAAAAGAAATAAAACAATCAGTCTTATCTCCTTGAGGTACAAGAAACAATGTAGTATACTGGGATATGCCCTATTATCCAAAGATTTGCATTATACTTTGTAAATTATGGTTGAATGAAATTGAATTTATCCTTTATCAAGTATTCAACAGATGTTTCTAATACCCATCAAATTCACTGTGTTGACTCATATTATTTTAATGTAAAAACTTATAAAATATTTATAAGGAGATGGTGCAACAGTACTTTTAATTATGTTTATGTCTTTCTGCTCCATTTAAAATATTTATTGCACCATGAGGAGATGTGTAAATTTGGAGAGACTGAGGAAGAAATAAAGAAACTTTGTACAGCTTGTACAGATTATGCCAACATCAATATCTTGTGTTATTTTATCTAATTAAAGCATATTGTTGAGAGTTAATTGGAAAAATTCTTGTGTTTTTATCTTATGAGTAGCAAATCCTTTACAAGATTCAACAAAGAAAGGGATTTCACATTACTGGAGGAGGAATCCATTTTTTTCAAATTGTTTGTTTCTTGAAATGTTTGTGTTCTGTAAGCTTTTAACAGAGAGAAGTGTATTTCATCAATGATTTTTCCCATCTGTTTCAAAGTACAAAGAAAATTGAAGGCTACTTGACTATATACAGAGCTTCCTTCAAAGTCTCTCCAAATTCCAACATCAGCCAGGCCTCCATATCCATATCTTGGTTCAGTGCAGGTCAGCCAGTAGTAAGGCAGATCTCAATGGACTTAAACTCCCAAATTATTAAATGGGTTACATTTAGAAAGTGTTCTTTTGTGGTATGACTTTTAAATAAAATATTATATGTATGTCTTATAATCAGGTCATTTATATACCCAAGGAACAGAAGGTGTGAGAAAGAAAAAAGCCAGTCCATTATGAGTCATCTTCTCTTCTCCAGCAGAACCAGAAGAGAATGAAACATACTTGAGGTTCTCCACTCCATGAAGTTTTGAGTAGGAAGTGAGTGCTACAGCCAGACCAGGGGTATGAGGTTGTAAAGTCATGGTTAGGAGAAGGCTGAACTCAGAAAGGCAGTGTCAGGGCAGAACGTTCTAAAGTTGGGCAGCCAGAATCAGGAAGTGATAGTCAAAAGAACCAGAATTAGAGAGAAGTTGAAGTCAGGAGTTGAACAGTAGCAAAACAGACAGGAGCACAACCAAGAAACAGAGTAGAAACAAGAAATATAACTTAAGCCAGGAAGTTCTTAGGGTGCCCTTTGTACAGACACTTACTTGGTATTAGCCTAATGATCAGAAGACTGTACTTGGTGCCACATCCTCTTCATTAATAAAACTTCTTGAGTATTCAGTGATTCCTAAACTTCCATGACTGCTGGGCTTTATAGTCTTGCAGTAGATAAGGACTTGTAATCCACTGGTTTGGGGGATTTTTTTTTGCTTGTTTGTTTTTGTTTTGTTTTGTTTTTCGAGTGTAGAAAAGCCAAGATGTAAGAGCTTTAATACCCATACATCTTTCTCTTCCCTTCCTGTGTTAGATGGGAAGACATAAATGAAAGGTTTGAAAAAATCAGTTGCATCTTACATTCAATAATTTGGCTCAAGATTATTCTGCTTGATATGATTGCATATGACTAATTTAAACATTTTGCTAAAACACTGAGGCTTTTTCTTCTGAAACCTGTTTGCTTTTGAGATCAGCTGTCAAAACTGGAAAGATATGCCAGCTAAAGGGATTGTACAAATTTTTCCTAGAGACCTGTCATTATTCCTTTACTAGCTTGACTTTTTTGAAACTAAAGGAGTTTTCCAGCAGCATTAAATGGAAATAAGAACCTGCCTCCAAGGCAGTGATCTAGAAAACCCTTTCCAAGAATTCCTGGAACCTGAGAAGCATTAGGCACCTCTTTACTCATCTTTTTCATTAGAGAACCCCCATATGAATAGAAATTTTTCACTGTGGACATGAGGGTTGGGACTCAGATCACAGATTTAAGACCTTTCAGTACAAGTACATGTCAGGCATCTACTGAAACTTCCATTTATAGTCCGTTGAGAGGTAGTCAAAAAAGTCAATAAAGTCAATAAAATCTAGAAATCTTTTTTCAGCTGACCCTGTGTAGAAGGCTACTTTAGAATTAGCTGAAGAGTTCTCTAAACTCCACTGTCTCTGTTGACTAGATCTCCTTTGAACATCAACCATTACAGACACCCATACAAGGACACCTAAATGTGCCTGAGTTTAATCTTTGAGCTGAATCCTGCCCAAGGTAGCAATCTGCTCGCTAGGGTCTGCTTTGATCCAGAAACTATGAAGGAATACCTCTCAACCTTAGGCAAGTCCCCAAAACAGCTTATCTATTTGACGTGCTCTGAGCACATTTAGCACACATTGAGAGTGCTTGGTCCTTCAGGAATGTTCCCCTAAAGGAATTAGTTTGGAGAATGAGAGCATGGAGGAAAGATCTTCCAAACCTCAGAAATTATCAAGGAAATGACAGCAAAAAAACCTCTGCAATATTGTTTGCTTTCACCTGCCTCCATGATAAAAATTATTCTGTTAGTATTGGTCCTCACTCTAGTACCAGTGTTCATATTCTGCCACTGTCTTAGGAGACTAAGAGTTCGAGTCCGTACTAAATACTAGAAACAATTTTCTTGAGTGGGTAGTAAGTGAATATCCACCTACAGAAGCTGCATAACCTCTTCCACTTTCTGTTTTCATCCACATTGATTCCCCCTCCTTCTGGTCAGATAAGAGACACTTCAGGATCATTCAATGTTTATGTAGCAGCAAATCACACATTTGGATGCATCAGAACTCTGTCCCCTCTCAAAAATCAAACGTCTAAGATGTGCTTATCTTTGCAGCTCTGACAGCTGATGCCAAAAGCAAACAGATTTTTAAAAAGGAAGGCAGGAGGCAGGGAAAGAAGCAGTGTTTAGCAAAATGTTTAAGTTAGTCATATGCTGTTATCTCAAGCAGAATGATCTTGAACCAATTTAATGAGCGTAAGTTACAATTGACTTTGAAAGGATTAATTTATACTCTTGAGCCTCCTCAAATGTAGAGCTAATAGAAGGCTGTCTGGGTACATGAGTTCTCACACATCTTTAAGCTCAACCAGAGATTCAAATGCTAAATCAAACACCCTGGGACAGCTGGGAGGACTTGGAATGCATACAGCAGTGAGCTGATGGTTCTGATCAGTGGCTTTTTATTCCCATCTATAACAATATTGATAATGCTCCTCATGTTAATATTCTGTTAATATTCTTCTTCTAACATTTAGCCAAACAATGTGGTACAAGTTATTAATATTGGTTAAGTGTTACTAATTTTACTGTTTCAGAATGCAGAGCTCTTGCTCTTGAAATTGTATTGTAGGAAAATGCAGAATATTTATAGTATTTATGGCCCCTTGTCATTGCAGTGTTGGAGCTCCTTACAATTTTGAATATATTGATCCTCACATAAGGTCATTTGATGCGGAGTAGGAAAGTGTAATGGATGAATCAGGAAGATTAAGCAGGTTTGGTCTCTGCTCCAGGGTCTCCATGAATATTATATACTAAAGAATTCTTGGATAAAATGTGATTCAGCAAGAGGATCAAAAATTAGAGCTTGGAACTTCCTGTAGAGTGTCTTCAGCCCTGACTCAGGATGATACTTGGTTTTGTTCATGCTCTCTCTGGTCCTGTGAATCCAGTTACAGCTGCACTTTCAATGTCAGTTGCAGCCTAGCCTGTGATCTGATGCATCAACTATTTTCCTAGGAGGAATGCGGGTGAATGCCACAACATGACTGAATGACTGCTGTAATTCCATCACATGAAGTGAGACCACGTGCATCCAGTCCTTGCACTGAATTTCATGATGGAAAGCAGTCAGCTATACAGGACTTCAGGAAGGAGACAGACACACTGTTATGCAGTTCTACAGACTCTCTCCGTGTTCTTGTACCTGATGTGTGAATTGAGATATCAGAGAAAAGCCCTATTGCTGTCCTAGGAACAAGTGAATTATTAGCACAATAGATAAAGGGAGCTAATGGTGACCACTGGCTATTTACAAAAACTGGTGTCCACCTCATAATATTGGGTGTCCTGGTCTACTGTGAGTTTTAAGAACTGAATTCCCATCCAATGTTTCCACACAATGTGTTCTCATTGGCATGACCGAGAAGAAAGTTAAAGTCCAGTATATTCTGTAGTGCAGCTCTGTATACTCATTTATGCTAGGATTTAAAATATTTGTAGCATGGCTGTCTGTAACTCCCATTTGCTTGAGTCCTTCATTGTTGAGGCCACTTTTGGAAGGAACTTTCTTGTCATTTTACTCTGCAATGCTGGTGATGAGACATTTGTGTAAGACAGATGAGATACACGTGCCAGAACTGTAGTTAAATAAGGAAGGATCTGAACTATTCTTCTCAACTATGCCCAATTATGTTCCTCACTTGAGTGAGGAACTTTGTTGACACAGGGTAAACATAAGCTTAAAGCTGATATCTACATTTGGTACCTAAATAGCTCTCTAGACACTTAGATTCTCACAAAATCATATTAAATTTATTTTTAGATTCTATGGTTTGGTTTTAAAAAGAATTGAACTTAGCTACCTAATGCCATCTGTAATCTTGAGTAAGGTACTAAGGTCTTTATAGTATTCATTCCGAAGTGTGTTATATGGTTTACGTCAATTGTGTAGTTCATTCTTTAAAGCATATTAGTCACAGCAATTTATGAACACAAAATCTCTAGAGCTTCACAGCCAAGGCACCTCCACCTGGGTAGGTGGAGGCAAAAATGACTCAGAGCCTCTGTCCTTGTTTCTGAGATTGTCAGAGTGCTAACCTGGCCTCCAGTATCAGCGGTAGCCACCTCAAGGCCATCCTAATTTACAGTTTGATTGGTCCTCGAGGGAGTATGCAGACAGCAGAGGATTAAAACTGCATTTCAATTCTGGACCCAATACACCACATGTTGGGAAAGTAACTACAGAAAGACGGTTTTGAAATAAATCCCTTGTTGCTGAAAGTGCAACTTTAGGATCAATCTATGCTTCTCTGACACTGTAGCGGAAATTTATTGGACCAATAAGGAATCAAATGCAACTAAAAATGGTAGGACATAAATCCACATAGCAAGTCTGTGACTAAATTTTCTCTTTTACCTGTCTAATTAGCTCATGTCCAAAAATGTAGGATAAAACTGTTCTTGATATCCAAGAACTTTCCTGGAGGGTCTGCTTTAGTGATACACAAGTTACCAAGCTTCATATTGAAGCACTGTGGTGAAATTTTATAGCTTTGTTATGCAGAGATCCAGGTATGACTATCTATTAGTCCCTTCTGTCCTTAAAATCTGAGATTCAGTTACCCAAACACAGAATAATAGAGATTGCTCTCTTCTGGTGACCAATTCAGGGGTATTAAAAGTAATAATTCTCTTATTCCTTGGAAGAACTAGACCTAAATACAGGCCTGGAAGACAGCCTGGTATATTGTTCCTAATGACCTTATATCTCCTCACCGTTTTACATAATGCTGTTTATTCCTTCATCACTTCAGTCAGCCAAAACTATTACGTTTTCTGAAAATCAGCTTTCCTGACTGAAATCATAATAAAAAATGTTTATTGATTTTGATGCTTGCATAAGTAGAATTTGACATTTCTAAGCCAGGTTCTAACCTGAACCTACTGCATGCTCTTTCAATGAACATAAAGAGGAATGGAGAGAGTGTGACAGAAGCAGTGAAATATCAGCCTTGTTAATGACCAATGCCTCACTGACTCTGGCTTGATTAATGTCAAAGACTGCTGATCAAGTCTCTCTCATGTTCTCACATTGACTGATTTCTGTGTATCAATTTAAAAAGTCTCATGACGGAGGCATTAATAAAGGGGTGAAATTCTGTATGATGCAGAGGGTCAAGTACAGAGCCTCTGTCTCAACTAAATCCTCAAAATGGGGCTGAAGTGGGGATTAAATTGAGGAGCAACCTCAGAAGAGCCCTCTGAAATAAAATTTGCCATGTCTGTGTACTGTCTTTCTAGTCATTCTATTTGCTCAATTATTCATGATTTTCCTTCAGAATGATAAGTGACAGACAAATCTCACAAAGCTAAGAGGTATGTCTGCTAATTGTTTATTCCAAACTCGGCAGAAATGATTCTAGGTTTTGGAGTCTTCCCATGGCACCTCTGTTACTCTCTTTTCCTTTTCCAGCTAACACAAATGTAGGATGAAAAGGCCTTGGTGAAGATCCAAGGGGTTTGTTTACTAATTGTTGAGAGGTCATCAAAATGGACATTTTTTATTATTATTCCATCTCTGGATATGTTTTCTTCTTCCAACCTTAAATTCTTGTCAGGCTTGGTTCTCTGCACATGCACAGTTGGTATCTGGGAAACCCTGAAAATATTTATGGTAGTCATGTTCTCAGTGCATCCCTGCATTTGTTATTGCTAAGGAGCAGGAAAAAAGGATTTATCTTCTCTTTCAATACTAACTCTTCTGGTAAGAAGATGACCAAAAAGAAATCATTCTTAGCTCAGAAAATACATCTGTATACAGCCATTCTAACATGCCTCCTCTTTTCCTTACACAGGTGATTGACAGTTAATGGGCAAAACCACCAATTCATTTGAGCAACTGCAGGAGAGTGAAAGGAAAAGTAACACTGAGGGGAAGTCAGAGTGACTCCTTATGCGCTTGGCCATGTTGCTAAGGTGGGGAAGAAACAACTCCCAGTGGCCTGAGACATTTGCGATGAATCAAAGCCATCCTTCCCTACTTGTGGGTGTTGCCTCTCTACTGGAAGAAACTGGACACAAAATGGAGAGAAGATGCACAGTGTTCTGTAGAGGACAAAGAAGGCAGAAAATACTGGATAGAAAACCTAGGCACTTGGAAAAAATGAGTCACAAAGCAGCAGGAGTGAGTAAAAGCAGTGGCCTGGGCAGGAAACACAGTGCTCTGTGCATGCTTGTAAATGCAAGACACTGTAAGAGTAGTTAAGAAGATGAGTTTTTGGAAAGAGATTATCAAAGCATTTTCATGGAGCTTTGTCATTTCCAAGTGGCGGGTAAAAATTACTCCACTTATTCCTAACGCTTGTTGTCTCTTATTCAAACCTTTCTTGCTCAACATCATGCATCTGCCTGGCTTTTGTGTTATTCTTGCTGCCCCAAGCTTCAGTTTGACTGTTTCCATGTCTGCTGCACTCCCTTCAGATATTCTAATCATTTATTCACTTTGCCTTTCTCCTAACTAGCCTTTTGTTTTCTCAGTTTGCAGACTGTTCTTTTACTATGCATCGAATGAAATTGTTGTGATACCAACCAGACATTGTACAGTATCCTGGGAAAGTTGGTTGTTTCAAAGAAGAGAGAAAACAAGTGGACAGCAGATGCAGGAGTAATACATTCTATTTTAATCCACTTCCATTTACCAGTGTACAGTTTTTGTAGTTGGAACCTGAACAGAAATTTGTTCAACTAAAACAAAGCTGCTAAGAGCAAAAGCTTTTCTCAGTGTCTTCTGGGGCACTTCTTATTTCCTCTTTTCAAAACAACCAGATGCTTTTATGCCCAGGTCTCCTAGTTGAATTCTGTAACTCACAGTTCAAAACCTCTGAGCCAAATCTATCCCCAGTGTAACTACATAGCCTTAAATCTGGACCTCTGTGTTTGAAACCCCTTCAGGACACATTTAAACTCATCTTTTTCTTCTACACTAACTGGCATTCTTCAGGAACTATTGCACACTGAGATAGTTCATGTTAGTAGGTTGGTGCCAAATTTCTAGAGTACTTGGCAATGGCAGAGGATCATTTATAAAATTAGTAGCTGACTTTTATCTGTTCACTTACAGCATTATTTTGCTAAGTGACCCATCCTTTGAGAAAAATAGGCACAATTCTGCTCTCTGTTACAACTGAGTGATGCTGAAGCTTTGCTATTGAGCATAAATGCAATACTAAGAAATGCTAAGAACTGTACCGTGGAAATTTTAAGACACTCTTTTCTTCTCAGACATACTATTATTCTGTTTAATTTATCTGTGCAGCACAATGGTAACTGATTTTTTCCTCTAGAGAAATCTGCCTTAATTTCATTTGTGTAGGAACATTCAGGAGCAGAATTCAATCTTATATGCTTTAGAGATCTAACCTGCTTTCATTGTAGGAGTGATTGTGTACATATTCAGTAAAATAAGAGAAGAATAGATTTGTCTCTTTTAAACTATTGCTTTCAAAATCATTTCTATCTGGGCACCCATTACCAGCTCTTAAGAGAAAATTTTCAATTTCAGTTAACATTTGAGCAATGCACTCATACTGGATATTGTTATGCCTTTGCAATTGATACATAAAAAAAGTATTTGTGCTAGAAGTACCATAATAAAGTATTAGACTTAGTTTTATCATCCCTATTTGGGCAAGGTTGAAAATACAGGTTCTGTTTGTCTTCCTCAAGGTCTGCGTTATTTGACTATACAAATATGATGCACAAAAAGTAGTAAAATACGTTATCACAGCATTTCCAAATGTACATATAATTTTTATGAGGATTGCCAGAGTGTTATGAACCTGGATGTGATCTAAAATACTGTTTGTTAGTAGTCCTAATAACAACACAGGATTATTTTAATCACTCAGAAGCAGTTATCTTCATGCTCAACCAAGACTCTTAGACCAAATGCTGTTCTGAGAAAGGAGGAGAAAATATGGCTAAGCTAGAGGCAACATGCCTGCTCTTGACATTTGTAGGCAGAATGCATAGAAGGTTGTTGGCAACATTAAATGTGCTTATGATTTACCATGCAATCTGTTTGCAATGTTTCCCTTCCAATGCAGCCTTGCAGCCGTTTGCTAATACACAGCTTTAGAAGAAAAAGCAGTTGCAAGAATATGGCTATTGCTATACTTCACCTGTACTATCTCCCTGGGCTGCTGAGTGCTGGTAGTGCTCTCCCCTGTATGTCCTTAGGAATTTCAATCACTTACCTTTTGTTTGACACACAATATAGGAAAAGAGAACTTTCTCTGTTCATTGGTTTTCCTAGACCATGTATTACTTTTGGATAATGTGAACTAAATATGCAGAATTTATCAAATAGTAAGCTAATATAGAGCCATCAAACAACCTGTACTTTAGACCATGACAGTGCTTGTTTTCTCATGAATATTGAAAGATGTACACAAGGTACCTCAAAGTCCATGCAAAATGACATTGATCCATAACTCATTCCTCAGGCAGAGTATACAGTTTTCCATTAGAGAGGCAGAGTCAGTCCAAGACAAGAAATTTCCTCAGATTTGCTCGAGACTCCTAGATAACTTCCCAGCAAATATACGAAACAACAGAACCTGTATAAATGGGTTATTTTAAATAGCTAAAGTTAAATGATAGGATTTTGTCCTTTCCATGCCCTTTGGAAGATACTTAGTGATTAAGGTGATAGTGAAGATATTTAGAAGATACTTAGATACTTGGAAGATACTTAGTGATTAATGTGATATAAGAACCTGAAGAAATTTAAGTACTATATAGTCCTGCAGTCTTCACTATTTCAGTTCTTTTACTGAAATCAGTAATTCTCACTTAATCTAACTGAGCATGGACTGTATAAATTGATCCATAGGAAGCTTGTCTTTCTTAACATATTTTTCCACTCTGTGATGAATATAGGAAGATGCAGAAAACTAGAATTCTGAAAAATGGTAAGTTTTTACAGATCCTATCCTACCACCATCCTAATGCAGGGAAAATTATCAACTGCTGTAGGGTGTTGTTAGCATAAAAATTGCAGAGCTGGGCTTTCAGCTAACTTGCTCACAGCAGACTAATTCAGTACAATGCATATCAAATAACAATATTAAAAGTCATGCATGGTGTTTTCTGCAAATGTCCCCAAATTAGTTGAACAAGTATAAAATGGTGTCTGCTTACATGAATTTCCTGCTGTGCAAATCTGTTCACCTCATGTTGCTTTCCTTCTACTGTGAATGAGCCAAGGCTACTGTTAACAGCTTGATCATGGAAAGAGATGATCATAAGCAATTCAGATAGCTTCAGTGGGGTTAGTCCTTATTCAATACATGCACAAAAAAATCTGAAATACCCCATCAGAGCTAGAACTTATCTTTTTTGAGTAATTCACAAATATCACAACTGTGCCTGTTGAGGAGATTCTTCCATTATCTATTGTCAGGAAATGTGTCATTCCCCATCACTCAGTAGAGTCCATGATCCATCTACATGCCTTTTTTCATTATTATAAATTCCTATTTCTAGATTAATTGGTTCATGTCTGCCTTCTTATTTTCTATTTTTGAGCCACAGAACAAGTGAAAAGTTCCCAAAGCCAGCTGCATATAAAAATGAAATAGGTCACAAGTATTCAAGGATCAGCATGACAAAATATATAATAAAAAATTAAATATTTCTCTTTCTCTTTAAGTTTATGTCTGTTGCTTTCTTGCTATTGGTTGGCTTGTGGATGGGTTTGTACAGTGAAGAAAAATATTAGGCATTGTGTACAATTAAAGGAAATGTTCAATCCTTGATTAATTGGAATTATTAACCTAAAAGAATATTTTAAAGTATTTCCATAAGAAGTTTGTTTCTAAAACCAGGAAGTATTCCATATTTCACTGTACAGCCATATGGTAACACTGAATAACTATTTGCTTGCAGAACTGGGACATCAGCTCTCTCAGCTTTTCTTCTATAACATTTGCATCTATTTATTTTACATTTCCGTCAGCCTCCACAACATTTACAAAGCCTGATCTCCAGAAGCAGAGCTCCAGAACAGTGACACAAGTTTATTGTTAATATTTTCCTCCCCTGAAGAAGCTGCTTGGGACACAAACCCAATTAATTCCTAGAATGTTTCCCATGACAGATTTTACTTTTCATACCAATTGCATTTGGGCCTTTTTCATCTCTGTGTGTTATGACGCTAACTGTTCCTTGCAACTGTCTTGCTGGAGTCATTTCTAGGGAAGTGGGTGGTTTTATTACCTCTACATATGACAAAAGTTTTAGTCTGCTGTACCTTACTAAGGAAGCTCAAATACAGACTTGGATGTGGGTTAGCTATATAAACAAAAAAGGCAAAAAAAAAAAAAAAAAAAAAAGAAGAAGAACCATGATTTTCCTTCCTTTTCTAAGTAACAAACACTAAGAAATGACCATCCAAGAATACAAATCTAAAAGTAGGAGGACCACCAGAAAGAATTCTGAGCAAAGTCAGGAAAGGCACTCTGCCTGAAGCCTGCAGTAGCTGAGAGGTTATGAGGAGCATATGACAAATATATCTGCTTATTTATATCAGTGGGACTTTGATAGGACATTGTTTCCCATGAAAATTTTGATTTTTCACAGCACTAGTGAATAGACTGTCATAATACTAGATTTCATAAAATTACTGAAGTACTAACACCAGCCATTTCATGAAATGCCTGAAGCTTTTAGGCATTTCATATATTGACTCAGTAGAACAGCTAAATAGTGTAATAGAATGCCTATAATTCCAGGAACAACGTTCAGTCATATCATGAAATGAATGATTTCACAAGATGACTGTAAGGTATTTATAAAATCTTCACTGTGGGCTATGAAACAGGTTCTATAAGCTGGGAGTTTGCCAGTCAGTGTTCTAGGCCAAAGATAAATTGTTTTTGTGAATAGGTATCATAAATCTGACGAATGAGCAGAATTAAAATACCTCTTTCATGATTTAGCCTGATGCATCTTTTGTAGAAAAGTAGGTTTCAAAGCATAACAATAACAAAAGAAATCTAAAATGGAAGATATTGTTCAGAGTAATTTCTAGAGAAAATAAAAACTATTACTGTCTGGGAAGCTGGCTGAAATATTTCTGGCAAAATGCATTTTCACTGAAATATACTGTTTTAATGAAGCTAAAATTTTAATTAAGTTGTATAACCTTGAAAAAAATTTTCAGCCAGAAGATTCTTGAGGCACATTTTCCTAGTCACTGCTGAGGTGTATGTATGTGAAAGGAAAGAAAATGAATGAACTCCAGGTTTGACCTTTCTGAGCAAGAAATTAATATTGTGAGATGTATGCACTTTTGCTAAATTTAATTGATAAGTTTGGTTTTCACTCCCATGTGGAAAAACAAATATGTTTAAAACCCTAAAGTTACATAAGATTACCATGAGAACCCTAAAGTAGCCATGAGTCACATACTATCCAGTCATTTTGCAGCACTCACTCAAAAAAAAGCTAAAATCATCTCTCAGTGACATCACTGCTGTAAGACTGATATTAACATATCGGAGTGAAAATTGCTTCTGTTGGTTTGCTGGGAGGGAAGTGGTGCATTTTATGATACATTATTTTGTACGGAAAATGTGATTTTAAATGTTTTAAATTATTTCAATAAGAACTGTTCAGACCTTTTAGGTACTGTTACTCTACAAAGGTCGTAACACCAAATGTTTTAATCAGTTTCAATTGATATTCAAAAGCCTCTAATCTGCACATATCACAATAGATTAAACACTGAAAACTTGGTTCTGACTATCTCCAGCAACAGTATTCTCTTACACTGGAGTAATTATATCGATCACAAAGGAATTACACCAGTGGAAAACTGGAGTAACACACTAGTGAGCATGGCCCCTTGTGTTTAATTATCCCTTAGAAAATCTCTTTTGAATCTTCCTTTTTAATATGAGTTTCTGTCACAACATAGAGAGGCAATGAAAGGATGATCCATACTCTGATTAAGGAGTTCTGTAATTAGCATCAGGGATAGAAATAAGCTGATTTTTAAAAGGTATATTGCTGAATTATGATGTAGAAGTTGTTTTTCCAGTTCCATGGAAACCACTAAGAAGTAAAACTGCTAGTCTTTTCATGAAAGGACTTAGCATTAATAAGATAAAAAGTATTGGGGATAAATGACATTTTGATAAATATGCAGAAAGAATTAGAGGTGATACCTCTGTTGGATAATATTTTAATTTGCCTTAGGGTAAATTTAATTGTACAGTTTTACTTTTAACCATTACTTACATTAAAAAAGGAAACTCTTTAGAACTTGAAAGTTAATTTTGCATAGACAGATGCATATAATAAGCCATGTGTTGTAACCATTTGGAAGCACAGAGATATTTACTGAAAAGCTCTTACAATTGTTATTTGTGTATCAGTATAAGAAAAAAGATGCTACACAGATGCATGAGATCTGTGATGTTTTAAACACACAGTGGTAACTGATCACATCCAGATAGCAAAAACAAAGCCTGACTGCTTTCTGATATTATCATAATGCAGTGACAATGTAGTCTTATTAAAATATTCTATGTTTTTGTAAAGCTATTACTACACAATATGAACTTTATATCCAAATATGATACTATTTTCCTTCAAATGTAAAACCCTATGAATAAAATTTTTATTTTCTTCTTGTTCTCAATAAGTTCACTTTACAGGTTTGCAAATATTTCACCCCGCCCACTATGGGTTCTCATTAGACCATTTTTTGTTTGCAATTGTCATCAGAATTGTGACTAAGGTTTTTATTCTTGGAAAGAAAAAATCAATGGGCACAGTACATGTATAAAGACATATTCATTTTTATAAGCTCATGTCTTCTGTTCAGAATATTGCCATTTCTCTCCGCATCTTAATCCTATTGTTTTAAGAACCATAATTAAGATAACTTCACATTTTTGTTAAAAACACAGGAAAAAGGAAAATAATAAAAACAAAATATTTCAAATATTAAAACATTAATGTAGTACATGTTAAAAATTTAAGTATAGGAGAACCTCTCTTTACCTTTTTCCTTCATCTGCAGGGAGCTTTTTATCAGTACATTTATTTATATCAGAGTCTTCTAGATGTTAGAGATGATGACAACCAACCTTTATGTGGGAAAACACGGAAAAGATTGGTTAGAAATGTTCTTGTTTTCCAAAACCTGTCTAATGCTGATGACTTCAGTACATAGGTGTTCATGACTGAATTTTGATCCTAAGCTTATTATTCATGAATTGAAGGCAAAAAAATGCAAACATAGCATTCAAGATTAAATATTTGCTAGTGGCAATGCCATGATATGCATATAGTCTGTCCGATGGAGGCAAAAAATGATGAGAAGATCTGATTAAGATCCCTAGAGCCAGCCACTCAGCTGGAAATAGGGAATCCTGAGTGGTAGTCCTTACTCTCAGAAACGTTTCTTGATGCTCCTGATTGTTTAGGATAGTTTCTGAAGACACTTAATAGATCACGTATTGATTATATAGATCATCTTAGGGAAGAAATGCTAAATGTCTGGATGCCAGTAGTTGTGCGATAGGCTTCAAGGTTTCCAGTCTTGTAAAGAATATGTGAATTCAGGATATGTACAAAGACATAACTTAGCTGATGCTGAGGCTCATGATTTAAGGCATTTATCACTCTCATGATAATTAATCTTGCCTATCTATCTTAGAATAGGTATCTTAGAGGTTTTGCACTTTGAAGTGCCTATTTCTTCCACTGGCTGCAGATGAAATTTTGATTTAGAAGTTTAACTTATACTCCATCACAGGCTCCCAAATCCACTTCTGGATGTGGACTATGTGCCTAATACCAAATAGGCATTAAATTTCTCTTTGGGGTTGATCTGTTCTTTCTTTGCTTGAAGCAACAAGCCAAACCACCCTTTACATCAGACTTCCTAGAAATCTTCAGAATGTTGTTTTGCTACCCACTTCCTTCCACATGTTTGCCCTGATCATCATTACTGCCTAAAAAACATTTCTTGCTCTCTGAGACCCTGTAATAACAGCCCTCAGACTGGGTCTGGCATCTTCCACGTGGCACATGTTACTTGTTACTACACATGTGGTACTCTGGAAAATATTCTTGGAACTAAAGCATTTGTGAGGGTGTGCTGTTACCCTGATCTACAGATTTGTCAAAAATTTGTATAAGAAATGTCTTGTCGTTATGAAGTCAACTGAAGTCAACATTTCTTCTAACTGAATTGGATGAGTGTCTTTTCAGTCTTCTAACTAAGCCTTATCACACTTCTTCAGTAATGAAAACACTACTTTCTTGAGTATGTGTCACATCTAGTATTTGACAAGTTAAGAAATTTCTGGGAACTCCCCATTGTCTCATTTCTTTTCCAGTGAGAAGTGTCTCCATCTACTAAACCTTTCATTTTCATCACACTGTATGTTAGGAAACACGCTTAATACAACACATGTATAGGATAAATGCATGATTAAGATCAGCTATAGCAGTAATTAACTGTTTTGGGGTGACAACAGGTTTAAATCTAACTTTTAGGAAGGCTAAAATTCCACGTAAATAGCTAGTGTATGAAAACCAACTCTTTCCTTTCTCCTGTGGAGGTTCAGTTTCTTTCTCACTGCTATTCTACATTTCACTATTCATCTTGCTGCCTATCTACACAATACTGTGTGCTTTTAACCTTTTTCCTGTGTGATCTGAAAGATATCCCTGCTTCAGAACCTTGTCCCACCAGCAACACAGTCTTTTCTCTTTGAAAGTTTGGCTTCAGGGTCTCTGATCTGAGCTAGGTCACAGAGCAACATCAGTACTTAACCTGCTTTAAAAATCCCAATAGATAGAATTTTAATAATTTTAGAAGCAACATGATTTGGATGGTATATTAGCTGTGATTTTTGAGATGTTCACATAGGGAACTGAGAGTCTTGTCTTCCTGTTTACATTCCTAAAACCCTGAAAAAATGCTTTTGTATATATGCTTTCATACAGAGCTAATCTGCTTAAGCACATTATACCTGATGTCGCTTTCCTATATACCTAGCCAAGTGGTGCATTGTCATCCTTCACTGTCAGGCTAAAATCATTGGCATATAGAACTGGTAGAAAGTTTTCAATCACAAGCTGGAGTATGGAGATTAGGACCCAATTTGTTATATTTGAGAGCCCTAAGTGCGCTGTATTATCTACTCAGCCTATAAATATGAAACTGCTGTCTTTCTTGACACAACACAATAGCTGCTTTAGTTAAATAATAGTCTCTGGAAGACAAAGCTATATATGTTTGGTTAATTACTTAGCTTTCATAGAAAATCTTTCTTCATTTTCATTGACTATGACAACTACTAAGCACCTAGACCCAATGGCATGAAGTATATTAATAGACTACTGCTTTTCCTACTACTCTGGTGAAATGGAGGACTCTGACCACAATCACTTTGCTTTTCTTCCCACAGGGAAGTAAAAATGGCAACTGAGAAATATTTAGATATTAAATATGGAAAAGAAACAAGCCACATGAAAGAAATCAGAGTTCTGAGGCTCTAAATAAAACCTTTTCTATGCATTTATAATGCTAAACTTTACTTACCTTTCATATTGACTAAATCTGGAGCAGCTTCTTTTAGCAGACTCCAGCTTCTGAGGTGATATAACAAAAATTCAGAACCATTTGCTATAGCTTTTATCCTGTTCCTGAGGAGCAGAATCCATGGAAAGGAATGGGGGCACAGCATCTTTTTACTCTGAAATTTTCTAGTTAAATGAACAATGATATTCCTTGTTTCCATTCCCAGAGGAATATGTGAGTCTGTAAAAGAAGTCCAGTTTCTACTGCCTTGCTGCTGTCACGCTACAAAAATATTCTCTGCAGAGTACTGTGGCCATGAATAGAGAGTGGGTGCTATTCCTTTCACACACATGAGGCTCAAAATTTGAGCCTGCTGCTGATGGAGAGAGGAATTTTAATTTAGAAATGGGGTACTCAGTTACTCTTTCAGACCGTGACTTAAGTAGAAGACATACCTTTTACAGGTTTGTTGCATGGATTTCCTTATCTGAAGAGAGTGTGATCAGTAGCTTTTTGCCTGTTCTAAATATCACCAAACTCCTCATTAATTTGAAGATGACCTGTCGATGATCAACATCTCAAAAATCTTAAAAATGAAAATTAAGATTAATATAGATCACACCTAACTGCTCATCCCATCCCCACTCTAGAACCACCCTTGAGTTTTGTTATATTCTGTTGTCTACAGCTGCAAAAAAAACCCTCACAGCACCTAAAGATAATGACCTAAATTTCTAGATCAGCACTTCTTTTATTTTGAAGAAAACAGTAAGCCTAGTGCTATAGAGCTTTCCCAGAATGTTGCTGTAATAGCATAGCATAATAAGGTGTCCAGGCTAGTATCATGTAAAAATCTACTCTTCTACAAAGATATACTATAGATATTATAGTAGCAAAGAATTTGATTTAATGTTTAGGTACACTCAACTTCATCATTAATTATAAAACCTTTTTTTTTTTTTTTTTGATTGATCCCAATTGGTTTAAGAACCTAACTGAGGTGGTTAAGTTGGTGCGTATATAAAGTGTATCCTTATAAAGACAATGAAAAGAAAGCTGTATCACTTGAAGGTAATTCACATTTCAGGTAGGTTGAATGACAGCTGGAAACATCTATTTATCCCTGTTGACTAGAGCTAGCCAATGGGTGAGAAGGCTTTTAGGTTTGGTGTCTCAGTTAGGTGACATGAATTCAGGTCTGCATGCCCATAAGGTTCCCCTTTTTTACTATCATTTATTTTTGACAGTTGCTAGCTCCTCAGATTTCTGTTCTGACTGAATAATTAGAATTATTGGCTGGATCTAGTGAAAAGCCATCATTTTCTCCCAGTCTTTTCTGTATCTAAATCTTCATGAGAGATCATCTTAAAATGCTATGCATGATGCAAAGTGGGAAGAAGAGCCTGAATATCATGTTCAGTTTGCAAGCAGGAGAGGCTTTTGGAGATTACTACCAAAATGACTTCTGAATGTACTGATGGGAGAACAACTGTTTTAATTGTTTTGACACCCAGTCAAAGCTTGGTCGTATGCAATTCCATCTGTGTTACCGACAGTCCTAGAGGAGAGATTAATAAATGGCTTAATGTAACTCATAATCATAATTTGCAATACTTACAATACTACACTGAAATAAAAATGGAATGCCCTATATTCAAAGATCTCATCTTTTTATTTCTTCATATTAAGTTCTGAAGTAATTACTCAGCAAAGAATGGTGTTATTTATCAAGATGACCTTAGAAATTCTTTAAGCAAATAGTAATTTCTTTGGGCCAGAAAACACCCCAAGTAATGCATTTTGTTTTTGGATCCTGCTTTGCTTAAATGAGGAGATCATTTACTGTATCCTCTCTCTTTTTCTTTTTTAACCCTTATATCAACACAAAGAGATGTAAATATGATTAACTTTTTGGTAGAGTATGATATACTGAACAAATAGGTGTGAAACAAACAGAAGTAATATAGTGACACACAAGAGACAACATGCCACAAATTCAGAATTTCTCAAGACAGAAACAGAAACAGAAACAGAAGCCAGACAGGAGGAGGGAATCTACTTTGGTTCACCCCTCCAGTAAAGAACATCCCTTAATACACAGAGAATACACAACAGAGAGGGACACTATGAGAAGTCTGCTAAAAAGCTTGAGTTGGAGTTTGTGCTTATCAGACACTAGAGATATATTCCCTAGTCAAAATCTCTCTCACTCCTGCTCCCACTCTCCTGGGTTCTTTGATGTCTAACAAAGAGTGATTTATGATGCAGTCCTAACAATCAGCAAGCACAAATCCATTGGAAATTTGGCTTCATTATTTCTGTTGTTCACAAAATTGCTTGTTGTTCCTCTGATAGTATTTTTTAAAAGCTCAAATTTTTGTGTCTGTGGGCTTTAGAATTAAAACTGATGCTGAAATTTCAGCCCATGTTATTGACAAGTTTATTCAGAAGCAGGAGCATTTACAAGCAAATCTATTAAACCTACATGGAATGAGCAGTCAGCTAGTCAGTCCTGGTATAACATGCTTGTTAGCTGAAATTTTGGATGAATGGAAGACATTTTCCTCGGAGTGCTTTTCTGTCCCCATTAAATCAAGTCCAAGCAGCTCACCTCTGCTTTAGGCTCATCAGCCCTACAACCCAAATATGAAAGCCTAGTTTGCTGATGAAACTAGAAGTATAGTGATCAGAAAAGATGGAAATTCAAATTTGATAGAGAGGTTCTTTTTCATTTAGCATGTGAATATGTCAGTAAAAACTATACTTATTACAGAAGTGCAGGGGGAAGAGATAAGCCTTAGGTTATGTGATAAAAATCATGTCTCCACACACACAAAGGAGCACAGAAGCACAATGACAGTTGGGGAAACTCAAATAATTCCCTGAGCCAGGCATTCCCCCAGCCACCACAGGAGAGTGATCAGCCCGTAAAAGCTCATGTCCACATATGAGGGAGCAAAGAGGTGCAACAGCAGGTGGGGACTCCCCAGTAACCCTGCCCTGGCCCGAGAACTGTCCTAGGAGAGCCCCAGCCTCATGGGCTGGGGGACGCCCATCACCATGAGCCAACTGGAGCAGCTCCCCGGAGCACCTCACAGACTGGGGTGGTGGGGGAAGGCGCCACCTCAGGGTGTGGGACTCATTGTGGGATGCAGGGAAGAGCATTTCAGGATTGCACAAGAGTTGTTATGAGGTGTTCAGGGGAGGAACCAAAAGGGAAAGGGAGGGATCTAGATAGTTTGGAGCATAACAAACACGGGAAAATAGAGGGATAAGGGGATAAAAGGGACTGGTCAAGTGTAAACGGGGCTGGTCAGTACACTTGTCTGGCCATGCCTTGCACCTGATCAGTACAATCTGTCCTGTCTTCACATTGAATTCTATTTCTAACTGTTCTCCTGGGTGAAGAATTGTCTCTTCTGTATGTACGTTTGTGTAGAGGTCCAAGTGCCAGCAACTGGAGAAAGACTGTGAGTCACAGAGCCCAGTTGTCTGTGGTGCCAGCAACTGGAGCGAGTGAGGAACACAAGGCAGATTAGGCAATGAACAGCTGAGGTGGCTTGGGACCAGGTGTGTGTGTGTGTGTCTCTGGGAATGAGACCACAGGAGGACTTGGGTACTGAGGGACCAGGAGAGTCCCGGCCAGTTGCAGTGGTGAGACACCTGGGAAGAATGAGGATCCAGGACCAGCTACTGGATGGACTGCATGTCCAAGGCCAACTACTTGATGGGTGTGTGCACACATGTGTGTGTGTGTGTGTGTGTGTGTGTGTGAATGAGGGGGTCTGTATCAGCCACTGGAGGGGGGCTGTGGACCTCAGGGGCTTGAATGTCCAGGTGCCAGCAACTGGGAGACTGGGGATGAAGGATCCAGCTACTGGGTAGAATAAGCCCAGCTTCTGGAGGGATCCACACTGTACATACATATGCGTATATGTCCCACCAACGGACCTTCCTCCTGATCAGCCAGAGAGGAGACAGGGTGAGGCCATTGATGCTGTTTGTGTGAGTGCTGTGTGTGTCTGTGTGTGTTGATCTCTGTGGCCAGCTGTGTACATATGTATATATGTGTTGTATACATGTGTTTGTATGTGTGCCTGCTGGGAATACATGCTCAGCCTTGCTGCTGGTTGGACCTGGGGGCATGGAGCTGCAGGAGCCTCACCTCTATTGGGCTTCTGGATTTGGGCTCTGCCTAACAAGAAGGCTGCATGACTCTCTTTTCCTGGCTTCTGAGCATTCAGCTGTATAGCCTCACATATAAGCAGTCTGCTAATCATTAATTTATCATGAAATCCAAGAGGGAAGGTTTATTCCTCTGCTAAGATTTATTCCTTTTTCTGTTCTTGTATTTCAGAGGATTTGAAAATAAATAGATGCTCTTCAAAGACTACAGCCAAGTAATTATTTTCTTTTAACAAGCTTATTAGTTTATTGATTTATGTTCAAGTGGGCTTCACAGTCATTATAGTTCATCTGCAGTACATTATTTTTTGAAGAATGATAGGATGATTAGTGTCAGATTACAGTGTCACCATTTGCAATGCTATAGTTAAGGGTCTGCCAGCATTTACATTTCATATCCCTTTGGTTCAATGGCTTCTTATAACTTAGCTATTAAAAGTACTTTTCACCACTGTCCCATGAGTCTGTCTTTCAACAATTTAATATAAAATTATTTCTGCAAGTTTGGTTAAGGGTAAAAAAAAAGTATAATTTTTTGCAAATTCTTATGTAACCAAATATTACAGCATTTTGAAGGAATAAACAACATTTGTAAGGAAAACATCAAGGATGCATTGTAAATGTTTAGCTGCTTGTTGGATATGGCATGTATTAAGGGGCATATTTTATCTTTTCATTTGGTACATCATGGAAAACATATAGTTTGAGGTAACTTAAAAATTGTTGGCATCGTTATGATAAAGACCAGTACATAGTTAAAAAGGCTTCAGACAGGCTGGAAGCCTTCAACATATATACAAGATGGACTACCTTGTGTTTGGTAGGACACTTAATCTAAAATGATGCAGTCTTTGTGCCTGACTAATATATTTCAAGTTTCTTAACTATCCACAAGTAAAAAGAATTTTTTCTATATACTATAGCTACCTCTCATTCTCATCAAGAGCAAAGACACTGATTTTGCAATGCAGTGCAGCTACCCAGCCATTTATATTCATACATATGTTTACTGATATTCACATCAAAGGAATAAGGGCCCACTCTCCTGGATTGGCCTCCAATACTGAAGCAGTAGTTCCCACGCAGCTGAGTCAACTATGACATTCATCACATCTGAGCAACCATCTGCTCAGATATAAAGCAGTGTTTTTACTGTAGGCTAAATGTTATACAGAAAATGGCTTAGTTCTCAAAACAGTCTGAATGCGTTTTACTTAGTCACAATTGGTGCTGTTCTACAGAATTGAATAAGTGTAGCTATACCTTATTACCTGTTGAGGATGTGCTCCTGAAAAGTGGAGGTTAGAGATTTGACAGACAGCAAAGCAATTTTTCTTGAATTAATGTCATGGGGGATGTACGCAGAGGCTTCTCTGCATACACCCTATTTAAATAAACAAGTACTGTATATATTACACAAGTACTGTATATATGATGTGGAAGATGGAGAGGCACGAGCAGGATCATCAGGTTTCTCAGCTGGAGGACATGCTGGCTTTTTGGAGGTTTGCTTTTCAGAGACTAGTGTTTCAGAATGGGTCACAACTACTTCATCCATGAGAATGACTGATAGAAATCTTTCTCTGTGAGCACCCTTGTTATCTCTGTCTGAGTGATGAATCAAGGTCAATCAAGGGTAGAGGACATAAAAACGAAGTATTGACAAAGGTTAGCAGAGCAGAGTATTAAACAAAATGGAGAAAAGATGAACAGAGGAGTAAGCTGTAAAAGCTAACAAATGAACATTGGAAGCATGACCTCTGCTCTCCTTTGGACATTGAACTAGAACCACAATATTCATGGGGCCTTCTTCACTCTCTGATGGGGGACATGAGGAAGACAGGAAGCAAAGTTATATATCTATTCTTGACTTTTGGGCTAGCAATCTAAATGGAAGTGAAAGTGGCTCCTTAGCAAAGGTTGATTTCTTTGTTTTCTCTCCAAGTTGTCCTGAGCTAAAAGCACTCTTAAGATCTGGATGATATGTTTCTCCATTTCATTGCATTCAACAGCTTAATAATCCAGGGAATGCACTCAGCAGTTTGAAAGATTTGGATCACAATGGGTTTAATCCTGCAGGTTACTTATGAGTCTGCAACTTAATGTAAATTGAGACCTTCCTATTATAATCAAAGTCCACAGATTTGATTGCTGAGCTCCAGAAAACATAACATGGACAGCTTCCCAGAGTGTTGGTGGCCACAGTACATGAATTCATCCAAGTCTCAGAATTGACAAATAGCTGCTAGTCCATGTTTTACACTCCAGCTATAGTGGACTCATCACAGAAAATCCAATGTAGCATCAGATATTCATTTTATTTTTGTAGTGCTTCTCTGTCAGTACCTTCTAAATGTTCACTAAACTAGTATTTTAAACAAATTCTACAAAGTGAAATTTGATTCCAGGCAGGGGCAAGTTTGAGCAGTTGTTTAAATCTATCTACCACTTACAGTTGTTGCTATAGTTGTTGTTGCTTGGTATGAAGAGTTAAATGAATTTCAGTACAATTTTACAACACTGAATACACTGTAATAATCATTCAGAATTCAAACACTTTTACATTTAATGACCCATTGAGTAGAGACAGCTATCCATTTTCTAAACAATAACCCTTTCCAAGATAGATGTGCATCTATTGTTCTGTGCCTGATCTGAAACTCAGTGGGAAAAAAAAACCATAACCAAATGGTTCTACCCCACAAAATTGTGCAAATTGGCCCATTTTTTTCATCTATTCTTTAGAGAAGTATGATCCAAATGAGAACAACATTTGGTGCCTGCCTGGGCAGGATGTCAAGTCCTAATGAACACAAGTTTGCAACCCCTTGATCTTTACCATGTTTGTTATCATTCCTTCTGCAGAGTGATGTGATGAGCTGGGGTAGCTGAAGAATGGCTGTGCTTCCAATATAACAGGTATCTGCTACAGAAAATGTCATTACAACTTCTGAGCTGTAGCTAACTACCGTACAGGTGCTATTCTTGAGATCTTTCTTCACGTTCTCCCTGGCCATCTTTACTAAGCGATAAATTTCTATCAGGTCTTCACTCTGCTTCAGGCTCGGTCCCAGACTATTATACATTTATCCTGCAGATGAGTCATAGGTATAGTAACACAGTCCCCGCAAACAGCTTCTGATAACAGAGCCATCTTCCCTGCCTGTGAAAAAACTGGTAAAATTTTAGTGCCTTTTTGATTTTGTAGCTTTTCTTGTGCAAGGAAGTAGTGTCTTTTTAACATGCTTAACATTTTGTCTTCACTCTCATTACCCCGTGATGTGTTTTCAGGGTGGCATTAATTTCAGGTCCCTAAGTTAGGCAGACAAGATCTTCCTCTCTGCTCTTTCAAAGAAATTGTCTTTTTTTCCTTGCCCACAGGCATGTGTTTCAGAAGGAATGCATCCCTAAAAGATTATAATTTTGATACAGGTTAGGTGCCTACGTTAGGCATATTTGAACCCATTCCTTCTATTATTTTATTTTACTTTTTCCTTTTTCTAACAACTGTTTTTTACCACTCTGTAGACAGGTGCAACCAGTTCAGGAACATAGTATCTATGTACTAGATACCAGAAGTATCTATGACACTGATATATATCTAAAATGATACCATCCACATTTTCCATGAAAGCCACAAGTAACTATTGCTTTCCAGAGGACTCGTATTTTCCATACAACCCATTGCTTATTAAATGTGTAAAAGACTTACTTTCAAAATTAAAGAAAATAGTAAAATCATTGCAACATTCATCTCTTTAAAATGTGCTTTGACTACCAAGTACAGCACGTAAGAAAGTATAGGTGAAAAACATGCCCTTCAGTCTCTGTTCAAGTAGTGTTCAAGTGGTCTACATCCATAGCCAGCATCTGCCAAACAGCGTCTGTGAAACTACTTACTGAGGAGCTTATGTTTGTCAGTATTGTACATACCAGTCAGGCTCATTCAGTCACTAGCTGTAAAAGATTAATTAATATTTGCAGTCTTGGTCATGCTACAGGTATAAGTCTGACATCTGCTTTCAGGAAGAGAGGAAACATTTAACAGGTGCAGCTACAGATATTGTGCAGGCACTAGACAATACTATCATTCTGAGAAAGGCCATTCTTGGGGAATGGTTATGACTGGTATACTATGGCACTAATTCTGTGTTTTAAGGGCCTGTTTATATGTTGTGCCGTATGTGAAGTAATGCTTGAGATTTGAAAAATGTGTTTCATATTTGCATGCTGTTTGATTATTTTGGTTCTGCATTTTAAGAAAATTAATCAGCAAGAAATATACTGTACCAGTCGTTTTTTTCAGAACTGTTATAGTACATGGGGAAGCTCACTTTGAAATTTAGTTATTAACATTATCATTTCAAAAGGAAATAAATAGCAATGATCACATCAACCACTCATTTCCCAGGAGACTTTGGAAGCCAAACAACAACAGATTCATTTATTAATGTGATAACAGTCTTGGAACATAACACAGCCCTAAAGAATTTTAACTCTATAATCCCTCATTTTCCCAGAGGTGGGCTTGGAGGAATCAGAAAACAAGTAGGTAATAAATTCATTTAGAATGAGGAAGGTCAAAGTTCAAGTCTCAGTTCCACTGAGTACTTAGATATTTAAATTAAATTAAAAGAATCCAACAACAACAACAAAAAAAAAAGACAGAAATGTTAACCTATTTTTCCTGGAATACAGCTGTTCAAATCCAAATTCTGATTCAGGAAGAAAAAGGGTTTGAATGAAAGTCTGCAGATCAAAGGACTCTGGGACTATTTTGGGGGATAAATGGCTCTCTTTGCTTTCTGTTGAAAAATATTTGGTTCACCATGAGGCAGAATGAGAAAATTTTCAGGTTTTGAGAAGTTTCACTTCATTGAAAGTGGATTCTTGCCTAGATTTACACTGTAGACCCCAAATAACTCTAATTTAGGATTTTGATTTTACAGAACTATTTTCCTGCATCTCACAGCAGAAAACTCTACTACAGGTGCTCCGGAAGCATCATTTCTCTCCATTTTGGTTGAAGGAAGTAAGAGGATGTACTGAGATATTTCTGTCCTCTTGAGAACTTCCATAGGTCATTACAACAAAGATATTAAAGAGACCTTTTTATTCATTAGAGTTAAACCAATTTTATGTGTGTAAAAGTTCTAAAAAACATTTTAACATTTAAAATTTCTGTTCTGACTTCCTGTTATTCTCTACCCATCTTCCTCTGCCTGCATTTGATAGCACTTCCTATATTACTGTTTCTGCCAGGGCCCCAAGTGCACTAATGGGCCCTAATTAGGGGGGACCTCCCCACACCCTCTGACCAGGGCCCCATTAAAGCTCAGTCTGGGGCTCTTGCTCCAAGCCTGAGTTATGTCTTGAGCAGAGGGAGGACGTCTGTCTCCAGTCTTGTCTATGAGGAGTTGTTTTGAGACCCTGGATGGACCCTGGCCCTGGCCCATTACCTTGATGAGCCTGCTGATCACAGGAATGTGACTTCACCACCGCACTCTGGTGCTGTGGAGCTGTGTCCTGTTGGTGAGGTCTCTGTCCAGACTGCACCGTGGCTGCCCTCAGCTCCTGGGGAACAGCGCTGCTCTTGCTGCTCCCTTATGGTTTGCTCCAAAAACAGTTTCTTTTCCTCACGTGGAATGATCTGCAGTGCAGAGCAGCTGTTGTATATGAATGTGGATTTCGTTGGGTGTAACTGCAGGGATTATAAATCATCCCCTATTCATGAAAGCAATGATCTATTCTGTAAATTGCCATCAAAACTGGAATTTGATTGCTGTTGAGTTAGAGCTACTTAATGCCTATGTACAGCAAACAAAAGTATTAAATACAAATTCTCCATGTTTCAAGGAAAACAGCAAAATTGCATATTGAATTTGACCAATGATCTATCCAATTTGTTATTTTGTCTCTGACAATTAGTTTGTATCAGATACCACAATTACATTATAATCTGTTTATAAAGCGGTTTTTCAACCCTGAATGTTTAACAATGGATTCTAAAGTGGAAAGATTTATATGCATAATAACACTTAATCCTAATGATATTATTATAGGAGTTATTGTTTAGATTCAATTGCTCCATTTTTTAATCCTGCTAAACACTTAGCATTACAGCATTGAGTTCCACAGGTTTTTGAGATTAAATAATAATAATAAAAATAATAATAATAGCCACATATTAAGTGACTCACCTTTTAGTTTCATTCAATATCAGCTTCTCCTTGAATTGTAGGAGGCTAGGAGTATCTGACTAATTTTCTTTTTGTTTTCTCTTTACCCTGTGTTATTTCATATTACTCTTTCATGTGCTCTGAACTAATACATAGTTACTAGTACATAAATGCATATTTATCTTTCTTTATTGTGATCAATTTAGACTGGTTTTGCTGCTTTTTTTTTTTTGAAAATGGAATAATACATTTATTTTTAAGGATAAGAGAAAAGAAATAGAAACCCTAAGCTGGTGAAAGTGGCATGATGTCCATCTATAAAATGGGCAGGACTAAGTTTTACACCTTGTGCTCATAGTGTCTGAGTTATTAATAAAAATGCAAAGTATTGTAGAATCTTTGATCACCTATAACAGAAATGTATAGAAATGAAAGGGGCTGAAACTACTCTTCTTTCTACAATGTAAAATTTTATGGAAGAGTAGAGAAACTACATAGTTCTCTTCACATCTTACATCAGGTGAACTAAGCACTTGTGAAATTTTGTAGTATTATATACGGAAGGTGGAAAAAGGGGTAGGCTACAGAGGAGGAATTTAGAAACATTGCTGCAGCATGTAGAGATGCTGCTAGGAAAGCCAAAGCTTAACTAGAAATGATGCGTGCTGGGGACATTAGTTGCAACAAGAAAAGCCTCTACCGCTACGTTAATAGGAAAAGGCCGAACAAGGAAAATGTGAGTTCTTTGCTTTTATGGCAGCAGATGCAGATGAGGCTGAGGTGTTCAAAATGTTATTTGCCTAAGTCTTTGCCAACAAGGTTTCCCAGGCCTGTGATTAGGAAAACATTGCACCTATCTTCAGAAAGGCCAAAGGGTAAATCAGAAGGAGAAAGTGAACAGTCGGCATGGATTTACCAAGGGTAAATCATGTCTGACCAACCTGATTGGCCTCAAAATCAAATGAGTGGATTTGTGTATAAGGGCACCATTTACCTTGGCAAGGCTTTGGATGTGGTCCGCTGCAATATTCTTGTATCCAAACTGTTGGTTGGACAAATAAATGGGTTAAAAAATGGGTTGGATGATTATGCTCCATGGGTAGTAGTTAATGGTTTGTACTTGACCTGCAGGCTGCTGTTAAGTGGAGTACTACAGAAGTCTATCTTGAGATGTGTCTTGCTTAATGTCTTCATTAAAGACTTTGAAGAGGCAATGGCATATACTCTTGTCAAGTTTTGCAGATGCCACCAAATTGGGAGGGGATGAGTTGATATACTTGAGGGCACCTGCAGAGAGCCCTAGACTGGAGGAATGGGGCAACAGGAATCTTATGCAATTCAGCAAGGAAAAATGTCAGGTCCTGTGCCTCAGAAAGAAGACTCCTTTGCAACAATACTAGCTGGGAACTGATGGCTACGGAGCAGCTCTGCAGAAAAAAGCCCTGGAGGTCTTGGCAGAGAGCAAGCTGAATATAAGCCAGCAGTATACCCTGGCAGCAGAGAAGTCCAACAGCCTCCTGGGCTGTATGTACAGTGTCAGGACACCATGGGGGCTGGTGGCTCCCTGAGGGCTGGGATCCCAGGGCCAGCAGGGCAGGGCCCTCGCCAGCAAGGGCTTGTCCCACAGCAACCAGTGAGGGAGCAGGACAAGCTGGGGAGAGAAGGGGTAGTCCAGATCACCAGACCAGTCCATGATGATGATGATTCAGATCTGAAGTCAAGCCAGGAATACAAGTCAGTCTGCAGGGTCAGGAGCAGGATCAGGCCTAGTGATGGTAACCAGCGCTAGGCACAACCCAGCTATCAACCCAGGCAGGTTCATGGTGATTACATCAGTCCATGGTCTAGCTGTGAAGTCAGTCCACAGGTTGAGGTCTGAATCAGTGGGGTCCATAGCTGTGCTGAGCTGGAAACTTGGTAATTCTACAATGTGGTTCAGGCAAGGCCAGAAGGCCCAGGGCTGGGCTGGGCTAAAATGGGCTCCTGGGCCTACGGACATGGGGTCACAAGAGGCCCCAGGTGAGGCTGGTCAGGGCCAGTAAGGTCTACTAACATATTCAGGACCCTAACACACAGCTATTAAGTCAAGGGAGATGTTCATCCCCCTCTATTCAGCACCCATTAGACCACATTTAAATACTGTGTCCAGCTACTGCATCCCTCTCCCCTTTCCATACAAGGAAATCAAGAAAATGGATTGATCACCATGACAGCTGGGGGCTGGAGCACTTGCTCTGTGAGGAGATGCTGAGGGAACTGGGCTTGTTCAGCCTGCCAATACCCATGAGAGGGTCATTGGGAAGACTGAGCTAGGCTTTTCACAGTGGTGTGTGGTGTGAGGATGAAAGGCAAGGGGCATAAGCTGAAACAAGGCTCTTGCTGGATAAAAGGAAGAAACTATTTCTCCATGAGGACCGTCAGACAGTGGAACAGGCTGCCCAGAGAGTTTATTCAGTCTTCCCTACATCCTTGGAAGTTTTCAAGACCTGACTGGATAAAGCCTGGAGCTGTTTGGTATGACCTCAAAGCCGACCCTGCTTTGAAGAGGAGATTGGACTAGATTTGTTTCTATTCTGAAAACCACCATCTTTTATTTTTGGTTGGTGGGGATTTGTAATCGTCTCACTGAAGATAAAAAAAAATACCTTTTTTTTTTTTTAGGAGAAGAGAGAGATGAAAAGACACTAAAATCAAATCCCAAATACAACAGAATCAGAATCGAGTTTGTCATTCTCATGTGACGTACCATATAAAATGCTGTAAGACTTTACCACCCTCAGTAAGTAGGAATGACAAAACTGAAGTCAGAAGCAAGCAGAAAATATCTCAGAAATAGTTTGGAGATGAATTTGTAGAGGACTTTAAAGTTTTCTTTGTGCTGTTATGTCAGATCCAAAACTGATCTGGCTCAGTTTAATGGTTTTTATATCTCATTCATTATTTGTCTGCTAAAGAAATGTTTTAACAACATTGTCATGACAGTTATAGCTTCATCTTCCCGCGTATGCCTTGTTTTTGTTCTATTTTAAACAGTTCCATTTATAATTTTGAAGGTCTGTTATGGCTCTTTTCTTATATAGTCTCTCTATGTTGAAATACTGTATTACATAAAATCTGTAACTTAGTGGGTTTTTTTTCTTTTAGACAGTCAGCATCTGTTCTGCATCCAATAGATTTCCTAATTATTTGTCTGATGGAGTTTGAAGAAAATGATAAATATTGGTTCTACTTTTGTAATTTGGCCTTCTCAAAGCAACAAAAACTCTTGTAAATTAGTAGTTAGAAGTCAGTTCTCTCTCATAGGGCAGCTTTTTATTTTCAGATGTGTATGGGCTGGGAAAGTATTTGTGCACCTTCATTATTTTGTATGGTGGGACAAACGAGTTTGCAGAGATTGTGCTAGAAGAGGGTATGTCTACAGTCAGAGGAAGCATATCAAGGTAAACCAGAATTTTCCTGTTTTGAAGTGAGCAACAGGAAGTCCTGCACTTCTGCATCCATGCTAAGGCACTGTAACCGAATCTAGTACCTGCCAGAGCCAAGAAATGACTCTCTTCTCATTTATTCCATATAATCAGTACTCTGAAAAATGAAAAAGGACTTGCTATTCTAATAAAAATCTTTAAAAATTGAAACTAAACAAGCTATCTTTGAGGAAAATGGGTGAGTGATCTTAAAGATTTTTAAAAGAAACCTGTATATCTTTCCTGGGTGGGTCCTTTCCACTTACACTGCTTCTTACTCCAGCTGCTCTGAATGGGTTCCTGGATTGCTAGAACTCTACCCTGTCTTCCAGTTATCCAGGAAAATAGCTTCTTCTTTCTGTCATCTTTGGTATGCTGCTTTTATCTTCCCTCTGCTTGACTCAGAAATATCTCAACCTCCATTTGTTCCATAGGCTACCTCCCTGCTGTGAATCTCAGACTGCTTTTTCACATTTTACCTAATCTGTTTTAGCTGTAATTTCTCACTGGAAAGGGCTCGTCTGCTGCTCTGATTTCTTCCTATTCCCACAGTCTCCCCCTCTTCCCCTCGCATTGACTTTAGTTATCATTGACTTTAGTTAAGCTCATGCTTGCTAGAGCTGACACAGGAGTATCAGTGGGAACGTACAGCTGCAGGCAAAGAGAGTAATCTCCTTTTCAGCAGCACCCGACAGGTGGGTTGTAATGTGAAATGCCTTCTCTACCAGCTCACACAAAAAATTTCTCCCAGTGTGCATGTTCAGTTGTTTTCAGGGAGGGACAACTTTCCCCCCTCCTCTGAGTGGTTGTCCCTGCCCCATAGCACCGCAGGCAGGACAGAACCAGCAGCCAGCCTCCACTCTGCTCTTCATCTGGCTCCTTTTGACAAAGTACTGGCTTCAAATTATTTTTCTTACTTGTCCTAATTTAGATTAAGCGAAGGATTGAAATGAATATCAGATTACTTCCTGAATCTCAAATGATACATTTTGGTAGTCTTTTTTTTCTCTCTCATATCCCAATATCAGGAAGAAAAACTTCCTGATGAATTATATTCATTGTAACTATACGTATTTGGAATATGCAAGGGGACTCTCCACCAGAAAACTGCTTTCTGATTTGCATGCCCAGGAAGATGTAATGACATGGCATAGCTAAGGTACTCAGCAGCCAGTGCTAGCACCAGGAGAGAAAAGTATTCCTTGAGCATCTTTGCACCTGCCTCACCAAACCCTCTATTAGCTGTGCCTGTTGCTTCCTGCTGAGGAGTGTGTAGTGTAGAACAGAGGCGTTACAGTGGAGAGCTATTGTCATATTCCTGACATGATTCTCCTGTTGTGTAAAGGCAGGCCGGGTTAATGAAGCTCTTTTGAATGCCACATAGTTGCAAAAGACTTAGCAGCATGTCTGTGTTCCCCATTACCTGAATTCTTTTTTCACAAAGATCAAGTTTCATTCAGAAACTGATTAGGCAAACTCAGACAGAATGTTTCTTTTCTTTCTCAGATACAGGTAATTAGTTTCTCATATGTTTGTGGGTTTTTTTTGTTTTTTGGGGTTTTTTTTTGCTTTTTTTTTTTTTTTTTTTTGGCTGTGGAGTGCTGTATTTTCTTTATTTCCATGTGAAAAATATTTTTTGGAAACATTAAAAAGCTTCAGCATTCAGCAAGTTTAATCCTCAAGAAAAAAGGTAACAAGCAATTAATTTTACAAACAAATTATCTTTTCAAGAGCTCACAGATATTTGTTTTTGCATTTTTAACATATTATTCTTAATATTTTTTTTCTTTCATTTTCCCTTTTATTACCTTTCAGCTTCATACAGAAGAAATTCTCATGGGAACTAAAAGTAACATAGAAGCTCACTCTTTCAATATGAGGAAGGTCTTGAAGAGGAGGAACAGACACAAACATGTTCAAATTAAATAAGAGAGTAGCAGCAGGAACAAACAGGAATTTCAGGTAGTCTGAGAACAAGTCTGTGTCATAGAAGGATTCTTGGCTTACCAAGTTTAACAAAGAATGACTGATATTGTATAGAATTTTTGAATTCTTTTTATGTGCTATAGCAAGAACTTATTTTTCAATTTTATTCTAATATTCTTTGAAGGAAATAATGTGAGCCATTGGACACAGTTGGTCAACTTCTCCACTCACCTGTCAGTCAGGAAGAATGCCACAACATTATCATGGCTGGAATAAAAGTGACAGCAATAGTCCCTTTCTTGATCTTCTGTTTGGAAATTAAACTGCTAGTCAGATGAGAGAAATTAGTGATAAATGGCTGGCATGACATGCACATTTACCAGGTAGCTAGAGAAAGGGTACTGCTACATACTTCATATAAATATATCTAAAATCCCTGATCCTACATACCTGAATTACAATTTTGGAAGTGATTCTGCTTTTAGGTAACTTGATCAAATCATTGAAACCAGTGAGACTTTTCATGTGTATAAATTTAGGCAAATCAGTTGGCTCGTATGACACAAATGTTGACACTCATAACGAGATTTCCAATCAAAGTTCTATTGATTTCTGCTATGAAGCAATGGTCTGCCTGCATGGGTCTCCATGCAGGATGAAGATTTATTCTTTAATGCATGAACACATAACGCTGTGACATTTGATTGTGATTTGTACCAGAACTGCACCTTGAAGTGACTCTCACTCTGGTTATATGAACTCCATTAGGAACATGACCTGAACATGAATTTACTTTATTTTGTGCCCTTTTTAAAGGGCATTGACACAGCTGGTGAAAGCATGTTGTAAATATTGTTTAATTTTGTTGGGAATATTTTTACAATGAAAACTTGGGAAACTTTTGGGAACAGTGATTGACTGTAATTTTTGAGACTGCAAAAGCACTCTAATTTTGGAGAACAACTTTTGGCACACTCAGTATTTTGCCTCCTCCCTTCCTCCCTCCCCGTGTTTATAGCAGGTACTGCAAAAAATTTTGGAATTAATCATCAGGAAAAGGATAACACCTAAATTTATAAATAAATCTTTTTGTGAAGTGATGGATAATTGTTATTTCTCCAGTAATTATGATGTATCCAGCAACTTCAGATTAATTAAATTAAACAGTGAGTTTGATATATTTTATTACTTGAAAGCTATAGACTGAATGACTCCTTTTGTTTACAGACAGACATAATAATCTTGGTTCATCTGTAAGCTGCCAGTTATTAGGCTCTGACATAATCTTTGGCTATATGGTTTTGCATTTCCTTAAAGTGAAATTTTGAGCTGAAGTTCTTTCATTTAAACACTATTCCTTGGTCTTAAGGAACATTTTCTACTCCCTTATCTGCTCTCCAAACTGCTCATAATCAAGACAGGTATTAACATATTTGGACTGTATGAGGGGAAAAAAAAATTCTCTGTTGACCTTATTTGAGCAACTCTTTGGATGACAAGGGAGCACTGCCAAATTTCACTAGCTGAGCACATGGCATAAGAATGTTGCTAATACAGCTTGAAGATCTGTATATAATTTCCAGCTCTTCTACAGGCTTCACTTTTTGACACCAGGAAAATAATTTAAGGTTTTTGACACTAGCTTTCTCCTTGGCAGGAGAACTTAGCCTGTTACTAGATTCTGAGACTTTAAATTCATATTATTTATAACATGTTTTTTCAGTCTTTAGATGGAAAACAAAAGAAAAATAATGTATGTCAAAAGAATTTTTTTATCCTTAGTTGAGTATTGATAATTTTGTCTTTAAATGTTTACTTTTACTTTTACTTTACTTAGCTTAATCTTTTTGTTTGGAATGATTAAATACTTTTAATCAGGAGCAGGGACTTAATGACTATGAATCAACTCATGGAAAATCAAGCGGATTCTCTATCACTAGCACTATTAAAATCAACTTTTTCTTAAAAGTTCTAGTGTAAACCAAAATAAATGCAGGGAAGTTTTATAGATTAGAAGGGTCTCTTTTTGGATTTATAATCCATGAAGCCACAGATAATAATTTTTTGCAATGTGGAAACTCAATGGAACTTAGTAAAGGTTGATTTCTTCTACTCAGATCTGATTACTCAGTCTTCCTGACAGAATTCAGCAGAACTTGAAGGTGGTAGGAAGCTATGTTTTGACTGTAGGACCACAATGACAGATTGGTCAATGCTAGCAAGAATTTCATGCTCTAAATTGTTTCTTTTTAGTTTCTTTTACTCTCCATTGGTTTTCCTTAGCACTGACAGAAAAGATGGAGGAACACAATAACTTTATTATGAATGAGCTATTCCCCTGTCTGAAAGTCAATTGTACGTGTTTAAATGCTGCATTTGTTAAGCAGATGGATCCAAAAATTGTTCTAGGTGATTCTTTGTCTCTGTCACTGTTATTCTCTTTAGTGCTGGCACTTTGAAAGACAGCTCAAATCCTAGGTAGATGGCAGATAATAGGCTGCATCCAGACCCACTTATAGTTGGACATTTTGAACAAGGAGGCACACTATAACTATATCTAGTTATCTATCCTTGAGTGTGTGAATAATCTAGATTAATTTAGCTGAGTCTGGATTTCTCAAGATTTTAATTTAGGTGTCTTGGAGATGTGCTCTATGTTTGTGTGAGCACCTATATCTTTCAAAGATCAAAAATTTTGTGTTATTACAGCTCATGTTTCAACTTTGCAGGAAAAAAAGGAAAGAATGCACTCTCCCGATGCAACAGAGAAAAACAGCTCCTCTTTTTTTTTTTTTTTTTTTTCCTTCCTTATTTCACTGTTTCTCTGTTGGTTCAGCTTCAAAGTTAATAGGTGAGATACAACAATGCTCTATTCTGAGTTTGTCAGAAGTGGTATTAATATATTGCTGCCTCTCTAAGCAGAAGAGTGTTTGAACTCAAGTAGAAAGGTTGCTGGATGAAGAGGATGCCTGTTGTTGAGACTGATATAATTTAATCATTGACTGACACATCTAGCTAAAAAACCAACCAAACAAAAGAAAACAAAACAAAAAAACCAGCTACCAAAGCAGTGTTTATCCTGATTTGGGCAAAGATCTCTTCTGATTTAGCTTTATTGTCTGTAAGCCTTTTGGAAAAGAACTGCAAAGGTATATAGTGCAAAGATCAATCTTGACTTGTCAAAAGCTTTTGGATCCTTAAGATACAACAAGAAGAGGAGACTTGCGTATTATGGTGTGCAGAGAAAAAGAGATAAGATAGCTGCTAAAAACTCCTGTCACTCATTGAGTCAACAAATTATGACATAACTCAAAACTGTAAAGGATTTTGTGTATAGGAGTCTCTTTTTCATGGCTAATAATTTAATTCATACTTCAAAGACTACCTCAAAGGGGGGAAAAAACAGTTCTTATAACTCTGTATGACAACACATCTTGATCTACCGACTTGTAAGAGTTGGTGTTGTTTTTCTTATTGTCCCCACCACTTTCTGTATTGATTGTGGGAAGGTGATCTCTACTGCTAGCAAATGATCTGAGAATGAAGTCTTGTTACAGAAATGGATTCCCTGTGTCTCTTGTGAAGAAGAGGTATGTGGATTGAGGATGCTATTTCAGTGACATCTAAGATGTTTTTCATTCCTGATTTAATTTTTCCATCATTATCTGTATTACTGTGACTGAGGCAAGCAATGCTTGCTAATTCCATATAATTTTCATCCTCCCTCCCCCCCTTTCAACTGTGTTTTTGATTTCCTAGTTGAATACCTATACGGTTGAAAGTGATAAGAGGCAGAACAAACTAAAGATGGTCTGAGCTTTAAGAACAATTATATTCCTTATTTGTTGATATGTAAATGCAGCTTCAAACCCAAATTTAAAAACACCCCTTACCTTACCAGAGTCTTTGTTTCACCTTTCTGCTATGTGTATAATTCAGCACTCAGTTGAAGTAATTTTCTTATTTTAATTTTTTAAACTGGGCTATTGCAATGTAACTATCATCAGCCTTCACTCCTAATTGTTAGATGCACTTATGATGTTTTTAACAAAACACAATAGCACATATTAGGTTTCGATTCATCAGTTGAATTTTTAGCTAAATATCAGCTACTGATAGTAGGCCATAGCTGTAATTTTCCATGGACACAGAAAATATTGGCTATAATCTATCTTAAAATATTGGCAGGTTATTAAAATGGATATTTTGGATATTTAATCCAAATTCAAAATATTGGATATTAAAATATCCACAGTTATTAGGGTTTTTTTTAATGTTTTTTTTAACAAGATTATTGTCATTGTTTTTCCAGATGTTCCAAACTGGAATTTTATTTCATTCATAATGTAAAAAGCTTCAGCCAAATTTGACTATTCAAACTTCTGTAATTCTATTTTTCCTCCTCTGATCTGCCTACAGATTCTTGTTCGCCATAACTTATCCTTATTGCTTTTGACTCCTCTGTCATACTCACCTCTGGCTTTTCTCCTACCAGTTTAATTTCCATAAAAATATTAAGATCAGTAATAAAAACATAACCTTTTTGCTTCCTCACTGGCCCTCTAAAGACTGCCTTGAGAAGATTTTTTCACCCATCACTACTTTGCTTACTCCTTCTTCCCATTTTATTTTCTCTGCAATTTCTAAGTATATTTGTCTGTCATTCTCAGTTTGATATTTTTTCAAGTATTTACCAGTCTCCTCAAATTCCACAAGGCAAATACAGACTTCAGCTTTTCCTTAATCTGTCCCTCCTATATACTGAATTTACAGTTTTTAAACTGTGCATAATCCTTAACAAGTTCAAGCATGGTTCCCTTTGACTCAACTCTCTGTCTAGAGTGTCATGATACACTGCAGTTATTAAATAATTTTGACTATTGAGATCCATCCTTTGCCTTTCATATTCCGTCTTTCAAATCCATCTGAAATGTTTCTCTGTGGGTCCTCTCTCATTGCATGTTCATGTGAAGCATCTTCATGTGATGGTTCCTAGCACTTATCTCTCCTTCTGGGTCCTCTACAATTCTCCCTCAGATTCTCTTTTCTGGAGGTACTCGTTTCCCAGTTCTTTCACCTGTTTGTTACTTTCAAGTGCTTTCATAGTTTTGGTTAAACTTAAAATGGCCACTTTGCACTTAAGCTGGTTATAGCCATAGTATATTTCTGATTTTTAGCAACTATTTTCCTGCAACCTGAGATAATCCCTGCACACATCCCATCCCACAACTGATCACTGAATTAACCAGCAAGCCATGACTGGGCATGAACTGAGCTGAGATAGCTTCAGATTTGGAATTAGGTGGTGGGAGCAGAGCTTAAGTCTAAATGTCACCATTGCCACCTTAGACATGCCAGTATTTCGGAATAAAATACCTTTTATTCTGTCTAGCCACACCTCAACCAGTAAACATAATCTATTTCTGTCTTTTCTTAGTGTCTTCTTCTACAAACTAAGTGATTCTAAATTTATCAGTCCTTGCCAATTGTCCTTTCCATTTATCATCCCACTTGCCATATGCTAAATTTTCTCCATCCTACCTAACTGGCACTAGCTATACAAAACTGATTTTTCTGATTTGCTGTCAAAGCATTCCATACAGCAAAGCTAATTTCTGCTTTCATTTAGATCTAAAGTAATCGTAAAAAAAAAAAAGGAGTGACTCCAAATTTACGCCATTGCAAGTAACAGAAGAATTTCTGCCTTAGCAACAATAGATGTTTCTTCACTTAAAGGTAACCCCGTTATTGCATATCTACAGAAAAGGTCATTGTGTAGCGTAGCCAGCTCATTAGCAGCATTCTAACTGCAACAGCACGGGACTCAGTATGGGCTAATTTGTCTTTTTTCACTGTGACTGTAGTGAAGATGTACCTCCTATAATTACAAAGTTATTATGAGCAACTTAGCTTTACTAAATTATTTTCTTGGTGTTGTATGAGATGTTTTAATACTTAATATATTGAAACTAGGGGGAAAAATATATTTTTTTCTTTTATCCTGTCTTTCAGTAGAATGTTGCCACAATTACAAATGTTTCAAATGTGGCTGAAAGATCTGTTTTAAACTGGCTTTGCTCAATTTATTGCTTTATTTCACATCTTGCAAAAGCATTACCAAAATGAGCTCAAATTTCAAAACACACTTTTCTAGCAAACCTATCAAACAGCAAATCATATTAAAGTAGCTTCTGAGAATGAGTAATAGTAAAGATGCAAACAGTACAACTCCTGACAATATTCAGCCTATTCCTTTCAGAAATAAAATATCCTTAAATCAAAGTGACATCAGCTTCAAAAATATCAGGGTTTTTTTTTCAGAAATGAAAATTGCTATACAATACATATTATGCAAAGATCAAAGCAGCTCTCAGAGCATTAGGATAATACAAGCTACACATGAAAGTTTAGAAACAATGGTTTGCAATAACTATTACTTTTTACTGAATTAACTCAATATCATATGGTATTTTAACTGGTTTTCTGGCTGGCACTGAATGGGATGACTGGATATGAGGCATGACACCACTTAACAAACCTGTCAATGCCAACACGTGATTCAATAGCATATGGTTAATTATTGGTTGTTCTTTCAAAAATATGTTATGATTAAATTTCATGATTAGTGTTACAGAACCCCATTTGTTTTGAGGTAGAATTTCACCATCTTTTCTATAAAATGATCATGTCAAAGGTAACAGAAACTGGGTTTTCTTAAAATGCTAGATAACTCTTTAAAAAGGAAAAAGAAGTCAAAACTACTGGGTAAGAGATTATAGAAGATTTGATGATAAATCTCACTTTCTATTGTGTCTTTCTAAGACAAGTCTTCTATTGTGCTCTTGGTCAAGCAAATTTCATGGCTTCTTGGGTTGCTACAAACGTTCATACTAGGAAAAATCTTTTCATTTCCATTGCCCCTTGGATCCATCTGAATGTCTGCCTCCATTTCTGTATAGAATTCTTGTAGTTTCTTCCTGTGCTGTATCTTTCAAAGTACTATTTCATATTTTGTTTAAATTATACACTTAAAAACACAGTGGCAAAATTTTAAAAGACATTTAAAAGACATAAAAGACTAATTCACTTTAAAATCAAGGATTTAAGCACCTAAATACCTTTGAAAACAAGACAGTTAAATGATTTAGATGTGATTGTTGAGATAATTTTTGAAAATGAAACATAAGTCATTTAACTAATGTTTGGTGCTAGGCCTAGCAATTTCTGAAATTTGGAGATCAGTTTAAACCCAAGTTAAATGGCAAGGGACAAGACCTCGATTAATACTTAAGTATCTAAAGTAATATAACAGCAGGAACATCAGGCTTAAGTTCTAGATTTTATTCAGCTTTTAACTGATTTGAAAACAGAGGAAAAATCACCCAAATTCCCCATAATTAAACAGGAAACTTTTCAGGAATGGGATATTCAAATTCAAGAAGGGCTCTGTAAGTCTGCAAATCTACAAACTGATAACAGATTATTGTGTAGAAAAAGGGTATTAAAAGCGGTAATAAAGAACAAAATTAGTAGAGACTTGGATAAATATGACATACTGGGAAAACTCAATATGTCAAAAGGACAGACGTGTCCCTCAGATCTATCAGTTTTTTGTTGTTGATGAGCACTTGGATTTGACCAGTGAGGTACACCTGCCCTTCCAAAAAATACTGAGACTGTCTCTCACCAAATCTTAGATGAAATAGAGGAATATAAAGTCATAAATTGTTCGGGGAACATAAAGAGATAATGGTCATTTTCTATTTGTCACAAATTGAAAATGAGGGGGCTTTTCTGTGGAAATTATCAGACAGCTAGTTTAAAACAAACAAAAGAAAATACTTTTTTGTTTTGCCTAGTACACACCTCTACTGTTGTATTCATTGTTTAGGCCATAGCTTTAGGAGCATAGAGTAATTAAACTAATTAATGGATGTTAAAAGTTTTAAACCCAAGATTGTGGACATCCCTAAGACTTGTAGCTGACAGCTAAGAGGATGTACCATGGGAAGTACCATTAAAAGATTTCAGAATTCCTGAATATTTCTTCCTCTTCAATTGACTGTGACTAATGTCAGATACAGGATACACATTAAAAATGAGTTTTTAGATGGACACTGTCTGACTAATTTATGGTCTTATATCTTATTATCCAAACAAGAGAAAGATTTTTTTTTAATATATGGAGATATATAAGCATAAATGAAAACATGTTGGATTATAAATTTTACTGGAAGATCTTTTGGATATAATTAATATTTTGTCAAATGGTAAATAATCATAATCAAAGAGCACATCTAATAGTCTTTAAAACATTTTCTGCTAGCTCTCTTCTATATTGCAGAAGTACTAAATTCCAAATGAAATGCTAGAATATTTTCTGAACTATGTAGGAAAATGATCTATATCTGCTCTTCTGTCTACTTTTCTATTGTTTCTCAAACGAGGGATTTAAAAATTGCAAATTAACTGTTCTTTTTAATTCAGATCTGAGTCTTTTTAATTTGGACTTAGTCTGAGATGTTTTGAGGTGTTTTAATCTGACACAGAATATCATGCTGTGGGACTACCTTTGAGACCTTCTTCAGAGACCAAATATGACTGGATAGAATTTCATGTGTTGCTTCTTTCCTTTTTCTTCCATGCTTTCTTTGCTGGTTTTGGAACAATTAAGATGCATGTGAAAGAAGTAGATGTGAGCTGTTTTCCACATGTTGCCTATGCATGTGGATGTGAATAAATGGGTATATCCGTTTCAGGAGAATTAGTAATATTTTCAGGGTACACCTTTCTTCTATCTGGCTTATCCATGGCTTGATGCTACAAGCTACTGAAGTTGTTATTTTGATTCAGAGCAGCTCTTAAACTTGTGGTTAATTCTAAAACTGTGAGTAGTCCAGCTGGATTTACCTGCAGTGTTCCAGATTAGAGGATTCCTTTGTTATAAAAATTTTCTGGGGTTTTTTTCAGTGTTTTGAGTGTCTTTCACTTCCACCTTCTCTAACTTCTGGTGTTTCACTTTTCTTCTACCTCTGATCTTATTTATTCCTACTCAGTATATTTCCTGACACTGGATAAGTGATTCTTTATAGGTTAGTTAACTGGCCTGAAAAATATGCACTCCACATGCACAACAAAATAATTTCACAAGTAGAATATATACTGTCAGTCTTCAAGGCTGCAAAATTAATCTATAATGTATATTAATATTTCCATTTAGAAATTAAAAAAAAACATATTAGATACTAATAATCTTGAAGTTTTTCTCTGTGGCATCTACAGAGAAAGAGCTGCACTATAGGAAACAGTCTTGTAGCAATTTTGTAACAACTTTTGGGTTTTTTTGTAATTCACCTGACTCCTTTCTAAATTTAACTTCTGCTGCACATTTATCTTCCTGTACATTTGCATAAAATGATAACATACTTCAGAACACATTTCAGAATATATGCCCTTAGATGCATACTTTTTTGTTTGATCCCTCTCTTTGCTGGCATACAACATTACATTACTAATACAAAAAGTACCCTGCTAAATCAGAACTTCAACAATTAGTGCAGGTCTTAAGATATTCTGTGCCTGTTGATTAATTGCTTGATTTTGTTTGATTTTATTCACAAAATGATTAGCCTACTAAGCATCTAATTATTGCCATGGAATGCATTATACAGCTTGTCACCATTATGTAAACATTGCATTAGTGAACACTGTAACATTTGAGATATCCCATACCTGACCTACTAAAAATAATATCTTCTTGAGGCTGCTTATTTTCTTTTGGTATCTATATGTTTAATTTAGCTTACTCCATAATATTTCCATATTGTTTTCACTGGACCAAATTTCTAACTGAAACAGAAAGAGTCTTCTAAACTGAAATATGGATGTAGAAGTTCATCTTCTGAACAATCTCCTGAGGCTCAAGGTCAACAGACTTTTAACCTGTTATTTTGAGGGAGTCAAATCAGTGTATTTCCCTTCACGTTTTTTGAGTTAAGATCAGCATATAAGAGAAAATATCATATCATGGAGTATAATAGCAATTCATTAATGGGCTGAAGGGCTCATTTTTACATTCATCAGAGAAGCAATTTATTTATTCACTAAATTTTCTTCCCTTAATGATTATCTATTATAAGGCTATTGTTTGTCTTTTGCCTTCACAATATTTCTTAGCCAAAAACTTTTAGATATGTTCTTCCCTTCCTTTTCTTCTAATGTAATTCATGCCTAGTATAAGCTCTTCACTTCCTTTCATTCTAAATGTTATACTCAGGCAAGGATTTTGTTTTTTCCAAATTCATATTAAATATAAAAAAATAGTCCAGCAACAACATTTAAGTACTGCTGAGAAAACACAATGTACTATAAATTATACCAAATAGAATTCCTGTGAATGACTCAGCTTACTAGATGTCTTTGACCCTTATTCCTTGGTGGGGGGGGAATCCTCAAATGGAAAAGAGAAATTCAAGGTTCAGTCCACACCAGGCCAACTGGGAGCAAGACTGCTGTGTACAAAAAAGAATACTTAGCCCTGGAAATGTGACTCTTGCATTCACTTATGTCCCCTTGGCAGATGAAAGGGTGACATTCATAGTCTCCCAAGAGAGCTTCAGCCATTGCTTCTCAGTTGGATGAGAAGGATGGTGGCCATGACAGGTGGCATGTGATGAGGGAAAAGTGTGTGTCTAAGAGGAAGAGAATGAGGGAACGTCCTAGAGGTAAACAGCAACCCATACCATTAAACTATTGTATATAAAAAATGTATATATTTTAATTATTTGGAGTAAGGAACATTTCTAAAATACTACATGTTTTTTTTCCTTTCTTCTTATATATATTTTTTTCAGTTCAGAAAATCAGCTTTGAAGCTGTCTAATATTACATTTGAATTGCATTTATTATTTTATTGTAATTGATTTATTACATTATTCTGAAAATAATGATTGGACTAGTTGGCAAAAATCTATTACAAATGTGTTTATGCTTACTGTGCAGCACTGAATAAAAAGCAGTGTTGTGGTGAATCACTTTTATATGTCTATAATCTTCTGTTAGTAGCATGGGACATTTCACTTTATCATGAACTGTGTAACTGTTAAAAAAATGATTTTCTAAATCTTTGTAAAGGTAAAAGTTTAAAAGTTCTTATAAAAACAATACAGTATTATAAAGAAGACTATATTTGACTCAACTTAAAAGGAAATTCAGTAATCTGTGCAAAAATAATGACATTTGCTAGCTGCCTTGGACATCCTTGACATAATGTCAGCATCCAAAATGGGCATGCTATAGTCTGCACAATTCTAATTATCTTTTAGATGGCTTTGCCTGATATTGATTGCTGAGCATAGTTCTCACACATAATAGTGATTAAAAGGATAATTCCTGATTAGGTCTGTGAAATATTTATCTCCACACTTATTACCCTCCTGCTTATAATTAAATGACATGATGTTAGATTTGCATGCAAATGTACATCGATAGAAAGCATAAACTGGGTATTTATAGAAAGGAACTGTATGTTCACTGCTCGGATATGGAGCTAACTTAAACAGCAGAAGAGCTTGATGCTCCATTTTTTTGTGTATTCAGTGCAGATCTGGGATTTGGGCAGGCAAAACAATGCATGTTTGGGTCTTAAATTTTAAAAAGATTTCATGCTTACAGTGCAGAACACCAAATGGAGGGAGCTCTTTTGCACATCTAGAACTACTGCTCTTAGAGAACAATTAGAGACCTCGTTTTGCTGAAGGACTGATGATAGTAAGATAGTTCAAGGACCATGTGCCCTATCTTTCTGATGTCGAAGAGGAGGAAGTACATAGCTAAGTATATAGCTAAAGTTGTCCCTAAATAACATTTGTTAGGGAATTGATTAGACTTTGGACATCGATGCTGTCTTGTCTCACTAACATATAACCGTTAAAGAAATAGTTTGGTTCTTTTGTTCCTGTCTGTCTATCGTGGTTTTAATAAGGATTCTTGTCACCATGGTACCTTATGCCTTCCTCAAAAATGAAACAAAAATGTTTCTGAAACTATGGTTAACAAAAAAAAAGTGAAATATTTCACTTGCTTTTTGTTAACCATATATATATATATATATATATAAAAAACCCATATATATAATATATATATTGTATGTGTGTGTATGTGTGTATATGTGTGTATATATATGTATTCTGGAATATGAAAGGATGTAACAGTTAGCCCTGAAATTTAGCAGAGCGATAACAAGAGAAAATTTGTATTTTTCCTCTGCCGTGATGTAGTAATGTGAAATTTGTTTTCACTCTAGTATTATATCTTTCTTTGTTTCTAAAATGGTTGGGTTAATCACAAATTACTGTAACTACTGTAAATATAATCAGACTTTCCAATTTCTTCATTCATCAGCATGGCCTTGTAATTGCTTTCTATTTCTTTTACAATTGGGTAGAAGTTTTTTGAACAAATTAATAAGCTCTGAAAGAGAGCACCTTGTCTTTGTGTTGCTTGCCACAAGAACTTATGAATGGTTATTTCATTATCTCCAAATGACCATCTACACTGTCAAATAACCAATCACTAGTCAGTGCCCCTGTAGGGGCCACAAAGAATATATTAAAAATTTAATTTTCACTTGTTGCTTCTTGAGGACAAATAGAGGACCCCAAATCGTTTATACAGAAGGTGGACTGTTATGCTAACTTTATGATCTCTGCAATGGGACACAGGGAAATTTCCAATTCTGTAAGTTTGATTCCAGATCTGACTTAATAGAAGACAATAAAACAATTAGAAGCTACTTCACACTTTTTTCTGTAACAGCTGAATGAATTGTGGCCAGCTGGTGCTTGTGAGATTCTGTAGTGCAGATCCTTCTGGAAAATATTCAGTCTCTTGGAAGAGGAAATAGCAAAGAGTGAAATACCCTTCTTGGATGGAAAATCCTCTTGTTTGTGGAAATTATACTAAATTCTAAATTTTGAAGTGAGGTGCAAGTAGGATTAAACTCCTCCTGATTTGTATGACCACAGTAGTTCTAATACTGTATTACTGTTAGGAAACGTTTCTATTCCTATATCTATAGCAAAGAAGATAAATAGGTATGATCATTGTCCCACTTAAGTGTTTGGTTCTCTCTGATTTTAGAGGAAGTATAAATGACAATACAGTAGTTTGAAGATAATAGTTCTACTCTTTATTCTTGTGTTAGTCAATTAGATAATAGACTGTGAAAGGGCTGAATATTGAACTTAGGTTTTCTACAGCCAAGTGTAGTCATCTATTTCCTCATTCCTTTCCTTTCTTGAGACATATGTTCAGGAGATTCATGTTGTAATCACTAATCTAATCTAATTGTCACTTTAACAACTGCAACATCACAATACTTGCAGTGGGAACACAAGAGTAGAAAAAGTCCCAACTCATATTTTAGTCTCCAAGTACTGTCCAAGACAGTAACAGTGTTTCTTCTTCCAAATTATTTCTAAGAAAATGTCAGGATGTGCATTTTGAGTGTTCTAGTATGTCAGTGAAAATCTTCGTTCTTTGAAAAGTGTTTCATTTTTGTGGATAATGTAGGGTTAATATTAATATGATAATAATAGTGTTGCTGTTACTACAGACTGGCAAGGATATGAGTTTTCTCCCACTGCTTCTGAAGCAGTGATTTTTTTTTAATAATATTAATTTATTCAGTATATTATACTATGTGTTTTCAATTCACCTTAATCTTACAGATTAAAGAAAAGACACTCTATGCTAAGACTTCAAAAAAAAGACCCCTGGGAGAATCTCATGCTCTCTGCTGAACAGAGCATCTATCAAAAACAATACTACTAAATAAAGGAAATGCAAAACAAACCCAATAAGAATTTAAAAAGTATTAGAGGAAGACCAAAGCATCTCAGGCATATAGATCATTCATCTTGCAGCTTCTGATTCTTAACGTGTTTATTCTTTAGAATGAATAATTTAAAAGTATTCAGTAAAGGTGATCACTTTCTTTCTGTGAACTGCTTTATATCAAAATATTCCCTTAGGCACTTAGAATTGTTAAATTTCAATCCCAAATAATCATTACCTGTATATCATTTTTACCTGGTGTATGATATCTAAAGATGTTAAGTTTTGAAATGTGATACAGTAAGTGGTGTAGCATATTCTGCTCCCTAGATAAACATTAAAAAAAATTAAAAATGTCCTGGTTCAGGAAAAAAAAATAAGTTGCTTAAATTTTCACCAATGGCACATTTCTTTCAGTCTACCTGATGAAATTTGTCCAGACACTGCAAGGATACAAGTCACCCAGTAAGTCTAAATTCAAGCTGCTTAAGTGAAAAGAAAAACTTGGAGGTGGGTCATATGAATTATTGTAAGAGCTTCTGTGTTGACTAAGAAGTATTTTCCATCAGTTGCCTGTATTCAACTGAGTTGTTTCTGTTCTGAATCTTTTGTAGCACAATGCAAACTGCTTTCTAGCGGGGGGGGGGGGGGGGGAGCATCTAGGGTACTTCTTTGTCCGTCCTATCATTTTTTTATGGAAGGCAAGGCCAAACAGTCTGATTAAATCTTAATCAAATATCACCACTTCCTTTCTTCTCCTGCCTATGACTTCATGAGATCCTATTCTCTGCTGTAGGATGATAGAAGGCTCAGTGTGGAAGTTGAAGGGAGTTCATCCCTGCAGAGGGAAAACAGAGCCCCTGGAGTGGTTAAAACTCGAAGGAAGAAAATAAAATCAAATGAAACCTTTTCTTGTTTTAGTTAAACTTGTGACTGCTGAGTAATGTGCTTTGGGAATTTACTTTTTCTTTGATTTTTCATGCAATGAAAGAAAAAAAATATAAACAAAGATATTTAACATCCTAACTTATTTATTAACACTTTTCTCTTATTCTTCAATGATAGAATTGTACTGATAAGCACCAAATCTCATGGGAATCTATTCAAATTTAAATATATATATATGAGGATTGGCCTACATCTTTGATTTGCTTACTTTTTTAGAACAAAAATGGCATTACAAATTATGGTCACAGAGATAGTAACTTTGGTCTTATTAGAACAAAGTTGTTATTTAATGTATATATGAATACACTTTTTTTTTAATTAGAAGAACTCATTTGTAGTTACTTGCCACAGACATAACTGACAACAACACAGAAAAAAAATAGAATGATTAAAATAAACAGTATGAAGCTTAAATAAATAATCGGGTTGATAATTATATTTCTCACATTTAAAATAAGATTTAATTTCATCTTTTAATTAATATCTGTTTTGAAGAATTGTAAGTGGTATGTCTAGCCTGAATAATTCTAAGTAGGATCCCTGTCTCAAAACAGGGACATTCAAGCAGCTTGTCTGATTCTTCCTTAATTTTGTTAATCAATACATTTCCACAGAAATGATGCACATTAAGCACAAAATAACACTTTCATTGAATACTATAGCCTTAGGAAAAATGAAAATTTGGTAGTCTAAACCTTCTAAACCTTATACCTAAGGCTTTTGAATATGGCTTTATAGAGCCAGAAAGCTGAGTCACTAATGAGACATTCAATTAAAAGTAGCCAGAAAACCACAGAATGGTTGAGGTTGTACAGGACCTCTGGAGACCTTCTAGCCCAGTTCCCCTGCTTGGAGCAGGGTCAGCTAGAGCAGGTTGCTCAAGGCTGTGTCCAATCAGGTCTGAATATCTCTAAGGATGGAGACTCCACAATTCTCTGGGCAACCCTTTCCAGTGTCTGATCACCCTTAGAGTAAAAAGGGTTTTTTCTTATGTTCAAGTGAAATTTCCTTTATTTCAATTTATGCCCATTACCTCTTGTCCTGGCAACTGGATACCGCTAAGAAGAGTCTGGATCCATCTTCTTTACACCCTCCCACTAGGTGTTTGGACACATTGATAAGCTCCCCACTGAGATTTCTCTTTTCCAGGCTGAACAGTCCCAGCTTTCTTTATATGAGAGATGTTCCAGTCCCTTAATCATCTTTTTAGCCCTTTGCTGGACTCACTCCAGTAGGTCCAGGTCTTGTGCTGAGGAGTCCAGCACTGGACACAGCACTCCAGGTGGGGTCTAACTAGTGCTGAGTATAGAGGAAGGATCGCCTCCCTCAACCCGCTGGCAACACTTTGCCTAATGCAGCCCAGGAGGCCGTTGGCTGCCTTTGCTGCAAGGGCATATTGCTGCCTCATGTTCAACTTGTTGTCCACCAGGACCCCGAGGCTCTTTTCTGTAAAGCTGTTTTCTAGCCAGTCTGCCCAACTGGAATCCCAAGGGAAGAAGTTTCAGGTTTTCAAGTTACTTCAAAAATAACAGGAACTGGCTCTATTTAGAAATCTGGTCATTGGACAAGTTTTGTTTGTATGCCAAATTTGAAGTTAAGTGGTTAGGTTTAGATTTTGATGCACTTGAAAGAATGAGAATAAGAAGATTCACCTAATAGTGTTAAAAGGGCTACGAAGAACAAAGAAGCTTGGGGTTAGTGTAGCGTAAATATTTAGACAATGAAAGCATCAAAGGCATAATACTGTGGAATCATTAGTACACTTCATTTGAAAATACATGCCTATACAACTTGACTTCAGTGGAACTTCTTATCTGTGTATAGATCTAAAGGCCTAGATAAGCACATTCAGAACCTAGGTTTGTCTTGCACTTCATACAATATTCTGGACGGCTTCTTAATTTTAATTACTGCTAACGACATCTATGATGTTCAGAGGTATTTTGTTCTCTAATTCTAAACTGATCTATATGACTGAAAAATGGCTTATAACAAAATTTGTTTGGCTACATAAATCAACTATTCATAAAAGATGTCAGATTCGCAAAGATTCACAAAGATGTTAGACCTCTTCTTGGAATCCACAGGGTAGGAATTATGTTCTCTCATAGGTAAGAACAGGAGACATATATGTCAAGATCCTTCTTTTCACAGTGTCTGTACTGTGTCATTGACCTCAGGCTTCCAAATACTATTGTAAAAGTGAGGAATTATAGTTGGAAGAATAGTAAGAAACATGAAGAGTTTAGGAAGAGTCCCTTTGTTATCTGGTTTTGAGAGAAGAAATTAATTTCTATAGGAATCCCAGGCAGATGCAGTGTACATTCATTTTTCCTATCCTTATATAATGTCCACTATCCTTACATAATATCAAGCATACCTCTAGAGGTTTGCTGAGGAGAGTTTTGGGCTTTGCATCAACTTGTCTCTGAAACTGAGTGGACTTGGTCTTCCTAGAGCCTTAGTGCTCTCTCTTCAAATTTGACTCAAGTTACTGAAGACAATAGAGCAGATAATATATCATCAAATTTCTTTGTTTTTTTTTTTAACTCTGATGTAATCATACTTCAATATTAATATTAAATACTTATTGCTGCTCAGTTACAATTTTTCACGTATAAATTCAGTCTGAACAAGCAGATCTGGGCAAATTCATTATTTTTGATTATTACTGCACGTTCTGCCAGCCAATGGTTGGTGTGCTCAGATGTAGTTTGTAAAAGTAAAATACAAAATCTTCAAACTGTTTTTAATAACAGTTATATGAACTATAAAACACTTAAAAATACAGTTACATTAGCTATTAACATTAATATTCAAATTCAATGAGATTATGATGTTTTGCCTGAAATAGAAGTCATGATATTTTGTTGTCATAAAAATATATAATCAGGAATAGTTTTTGAATATGTAACTTTCTGTAGCTAAGGTTTTAATTTTTTAATTATTCTTCTGAATGCATTTTCACTTCAAAAACCTGAAGTGCAAGCTTGTGAAATGGTTATTATTTTTACATTATATCTGCTGCAAATATATGCATGATTTTAATATTTCTGAGACCAAGAAATGTGTTCTTTATTTCACCTTTCAGCTTTCTATTATCTCCTCTTTGTTAAAGTACATTCTTGACAAGGCTTTAAAAAATCACAGTTTTCTAGGTATTAAAAACATCCTAATGTTAATGAAATATTTTCATGTTCACCATGCTTGGAAGAGTGTTTCTAATACAAATGGTCATGCATGACTTCATTGCATGTAGAGATCCAAATTGTGTTTTAGTAACTCCAGAAGTAAATCCTTCATAAATCTAATAGCTACAGTAGAAGTACTATGAAGTTAAATAGGTAACAAAGCAAAATGTAGATAATAGATCTCATAGGTCCATATTTGTGCTTTCTCTCTTTCCAGAGCTCTGAAAGAAGTTTATCCCATTTGAAAATAAGTTGAGCAGAGATGTCAGACTCTGTCTGGAATATAATGAATACATTTTGATTTCTACAGAAATTATGCTATTCTGAGGACTGATGACAACAATTAACCAAGTTACCAAGTAGTTGAAAGTTATCCTATGTCAGGTGAGCTACCTGCCTCATGAAGTAAAACGTTCACTTAAATTTTTATATTATAGGCTAGTAGCATTTACACAGTCAGTTACACGCCAGTTACATACTGGCTTACAACCATCTACCTTAAGAAATAAGCTACCATTATACTTCATATTGATTTCAAGGGAAGTGCTTGTGAATCCCAGGTAATATCAGCCTTGAAATAACTCATTCTGAAGAAATATGAATAGTAATTACACTCTCAGAACACTCCTGTGAAAGCAAAGACTGTGTGATTGAGACTGGAATAACCATCAGCAAATGCATCAATACACAATATAGGTAGGACACGGTTCAGTCATTAATAAGCAGTGAAAGTATCATATGAAGCTAAAAACAAAATGCTATGATACAAGAATAAATGACCTTGGCTTGGCTCTACCTGTAAATTTTGTGACTGTTTGCTTGTATCGGTACTTACAAAGAATGTCTACTGAAGGGACTCCTTTCAAGGTGGCCTTCTATTTGTTAAATTTTGCCCCTGCAGAAGCAGAATACAATGGCATGCACAGTATTAGTTCCAACTCACCCATGCACATTATTAGTTACAATTCACCTCCACTGCAAATGCCTGTATAAAGGAGTATTAGTAGGAAAGCACCATATTATAGCTTATTCATTTGCTGCCTTCTATCTAGAGCATCTATTTTAAGAACATTCTTTATCCTTTTCCAGATTTCTATTTTACCTGCAAAGAGCAGCCTAATTAAATTCTACCCTGGCTTTTACTGTTGCAAAATTCCAATAAAAAAGAAAAGTGAAACAATATCTTGGTTGTTTTTGATTGTTTTGACTGACATGATTTTTGCCTTAGGCCAAACATGGCAATTTGTAGCCTGTTTGCAGCCAAAGAAAAGGCAATAGAGAGAATAGGTGCCTCAAGGCACCAGGCAATATTTCCAGAGAGGAGACCTAGAGAAAGACAGTATTTTCAAAATGATCATTTTTTTCAAATGTTCATTTTATCCTATATAATCCTACATCCTTGGATTTTTCTATACTTCGAATGTCATTTTCTCATCCTGAAGGATATTCAGACTTCATCTGAAAACACTGCTCCTTTTGCAGACACTTGGAAACAAATCAGTGTTTTGCTCTGTAAAAGCATGCTCAGAACCTTTGCAATATGGTGGTCTATGGACCTGAGATACTGCCAAGGAAAAATTGATGTATAGGCAGAAATGTATAGCACAAATGTAGATTCACTGGGCACGTATTGAAATGTTGCTCTTTGCATAGATAGTGGACATATCTAAGATTATTACATGAAAATTCCAGGTCAAAAAATTACTGATTTTTCAGGAAGCTGCTCGGCAATCCTGACAACCATAACTGGCATAAGTTTCTAGGCTTCCTTCTCAGAAATGCGTGTCAAGGTCCTAACAGGCCCAGAACTTCTTAGATCTGAATACACTGTGTGTGAGCTCAGCTCACACAACTTCATTTGAGTTTCGAGTTTATCTGACATCTTTATTGCTTTCTTCATATGTATCCACTACATTCCCTAAGGAAGCAACTTGCCAAAACCTACATTTTGCAACACTGCCTGCCCTTTCTGTTGGCAGTGCACTCCAGGCTTGGGGACACTTTTTAGGTCACTGAGCTCTTCACTCTCTTCTAATCCTGGAGTTTTTGAGTTAAATACTGCATGAGCCCTAGCCTGACAGAGTGTTTTTGTTTCACTGCTTCCAAATGAGAGAGTACTGCACACCCATTTGTTCTGCAGTCATTTGTGGATTTGAGTGTCCCCCCAAAAACTGGAAGTAGGATTATCAAGTCAGTTTCCTCCAAATTAGAAAAGATGAGCATAGCTAAACCAATGAAATAAGGCACACTGAAAATATTAGAGACAGATGATGATCTTACTGCAAGAGCTAGCCAAGGACAAAAGATGGACTCTGGATCCCAGCAGAGAGTTAAGGAAAAACACATTAGACTGATAATAGTAGTCAATAATTCATTGAATAGGTCGAATCCATCTTAATTTCCAGGAGAAAATTGCTGTGCAAATCATTGAGAAGCAAACAAAAAAGGACCAAAAAGATTGTGAAACTGTAAACAAGCAGCTTTGACAAATAAGCTAATTAATATTCCTTATGACAGTATGATTTCAATGACAATGAGTGCCTTTCATTTCTTGCAAGTAGCTGAACTTTTGAGTCCTTGGAGAGTTGACTCTGGAGACGTTCTGAGGAGACCTCTACTGTACATCAGTGTCATGAGTTACTTGAGCATTTATTGGGAAACATACAATAATAGGTAAAGCTTTTGTTTCTGGATTAATCTTGTGCATTGTTACTGACAGAAATATGGGTTATTTTTTCATGGTCATTAGGCAATAAAACCATGTTTCATTGAAAAGTCATTGAAAAGTGAAACTGAAAGTTCTACACAGCCCTTATATATATACATACATTTTTTTAATGGGGAAAAATGGAATACACAGACATTTTCCCATCAACTCTGTATTTGGAATTGTTCACTCAATAAAAATTTCAAAGGGCCCTGAAGAAAATAAAATGACTCATGATGATCTCCATTTCACATCAAGCCTAACCAAGTCAAAAAAGGACTCTTTTAAAACACTTATAGAAAACATTTCTTGTTCTCTTCATTAATATTAACAGTGCTTTCACACTAGGAACAGGCATAGGAAGGCATAGGAACAATTAAAGCCTGCAAGTTCTCCACATTTGTGTGAGACCAGTGGTAGTGAGTTGTTTTCATCTGCTTCAATTTTCTGTTTGAACCATACTGTACAAAGTACTATGAAATATTAAAATGAAAAAGTAACAGGGCAGAATCACACTGCTTTCTGTTCTATTTAAAGCTCTTGTGTACATTGCATTAAACCAAGCAGTTTAGAGAAAAGAAGAAGAAAAAAAAAAAGACAATGCTTATGTTGAGATTCTGCAATTATTTTCATTGATATAGATTTCTAGTTTGATTCTAATTAACATAAAGAAACACATAAATGTATAGAATGTATATAAATCTGTAGAAAGTATGAAGCTAATAGGGATTTGTCTGAGAATGGCACCAAAATAAAATGTGAATATTTCTGGGGGGAGGAGTGTTAGGTTGTTAATGCAGATCATGCCATGAAAAGCATTCATCAGCGTATATGGTGAGTTTTACATCCCCAAAACTGCACAGGCAGATTTCACAGCTGTGAGATAAAGGATGATTGTGGCTTCTTAGGATTTTTTTTTTTCTTTTAAATGATTTTTCCTATGCAGCTATGTCCACAAAAACAGTTTAGTGAGCCATATGTTAAACTGCAAGTGTTCACAGAATCAGGATTACAGTAGTAAAATGCTTTTATTTCCAACCGATGTTGGATGTGACCAAGTCATTCATCCTGCCTGTGAATAAGCGAGTCGTCCAAATTCATCTCAGGTATAAGTGGTCATAATTCAAGCTAAGTCAATGGAATTGCACCCACTTACATCAGTGCTGAATTTATCTCACCCTTTCAAGGAGTGGTTAAGGAGGGCTCAATGTAAAAAGCTTAACATTGATTCAGATAAGATGAGTAGCACATTATTTTATCACACAGAAGGCTGAGAGAACTTGAAAGTTAATGTCTGAAAACTCATACAAAAGCACACCTTTTCCCAGAACCATTATTTTTACAGGCATTGTATAAGAAAAACAAAAGAAAAAATAAAATATTGAATACCTCTATAAATTTGTTCTCTATGCTCAAAAACATGGATTTGTAAAAATAAGAACTCATGAATTATATGCCTTATGGGTTTATTATAAGAGCATTTTATTTCTCAGTTCTATGTTCTCTATTTGCTGTAATATACACCAAAAGTGAAAGCATGTCTGTGCATGCATTATGCTGGCCTGAGAAAATTTACCTCAATATTTAGCAAATTGGGCCATAGCAGTGGAATTTCTTTTTTTTTTTTTAAGAATATCTGGATATCTAGATTTGAAAAGATATAAGCTATTAATGAACTGTTTCCCTTGTATCTGGGACTGTGCTAGCTATAACAAACCAAATCTGTTCTAGATGGCATCAAAGTAAACTCAGCCTGGTTGCAAATATTTTTACTTAAGTCAGGGAAGGTGGTAAAAGGAATACTATATATATATTTTTTTCATATCAAAGCTTCCAAACAGTGCTTCATGATTAGAACAAATAATGCAATGGAAACAATCCATTTTTGTTTCTATACAGGGAGAGAAATCCTCTATGCATGTTAGCTTAAAGGGCATACATCAGTTCAGTCTATAGTTTTTCCAGATGTACTAATTTCCCAAATGACAGTTAGATGAGTTTTCTATTACTTGCCGAGGGAAGCCAGTAGTTGCATAATATATTTACATTATTTGCATTGAAGAAGCTTTCTTCATAATATTATAAATGAATAATTTCATGTTTAAGCAAGTTTTGAGGCGTAAGGCCCCAGACATGGTACTGTGTATAAAGATAGCAATACTGTTTAACATGAAATATGCATTGATTCTATTAGATACTGAGTAGTAAGTAAAAGAGAGGAAGTCTATCATAGTAGAGTGGAGGGGAGTATTATGTTTGTAATGTATACATCCACAAAGACAAATTAATTGTATTGAAAGCCAGCTTCCTTCAACTGCCTAATTCAAGAATCTTTCTTTTCTTTTATGGCATGCTGTTTACAAGACCAGAAAAATATACATATTGCTAAATATCTAACAGTATAGTATACTTTATCTGCAAACCATCTGACAGGCGCCACAGAGGCAAGTGTGGGACTCCGGATGGTGCAGCCCATAGAAGAGGGGTGCTCCTGAAGAGTTAATGAACCCTGGGTGCACCACGGCCAGTGCCACCACACGGTGGGGTTGCTGCAGCCTGGGGGCGCAGCCTCTAATTAACCCATGATTGACAAGTCCAGACAAAGGAGAAGTGACACCGCAGACCCACACCACCCACTCCGTAGCCATCTCGGCGCTGTGGAGCCATGCCCCCCAGAACGACCCGTTAATGGGTGCATTGCTGCCCACTGAGCAGCGTTTGGGCTGAGCACCAGGCCACCGGCTGATGTGCGCGCTGGTATTGCCCAGGGCAGTGCGGCTTTGGTACGGCTGTGGACTGGCGTTGTTCTGCCTGGGTATAAAAGGGAGTAAGCCACATATGCTTGGTGTGGACTCGGACCCACGGCCAGCTGGCCTGCGGACCCGAGGACTCACCCGTTAGTGGGGACGCCCCTGATGTCAACAGTGTGGGGAGGGGAATCCAGGGAAAACTGTACTGGAGGGGTGGCCCTCAAGGAAAAGGAGAGAGCGGTTGCTGTACTGTGGATCTGTGATTGAACTGGAGAGCTCTGATATGTATATATATTTTCAGTTCCATTTCTAGCTTTGCTATACTGTTAGCTTTGTTATAACTTCTTAGCTCTAATGAATTCTCACACTTGACAAATGATGATCTCTCGAGTTCAGTACAACTAACCCCAGAATCCAAAAGAATCCCGACGCCCCTCTGGTGGCACGTCACACCACCGTACTGGCAAAATGTTGTTGGCACGAGTTTATGTGCACAGCACTGAACATCAGTAGCATCAAGAGAGAGGTTGCCACCCCTCCTGATAGCGATGTGCCATCTTTTCCTGCTGGTGCACTGGCAGAGCAGGAGGGAAAGATGAACACATGTTAAAGCAGCCACAGGAAGCTCAAACATACGAGTGAATGAGTTTGCAATACAGCCAAAGCAGTGAGGCTAATTTCTTCCCCAGCAGGGAAGAAAGGCCAAGATACAGAGATGCTGAGATGGGAGGCAAAGCACGTGACTGTTAGTCACCCCCAGGAAGGCTCACATACTGTACTGCACAAGGTGCCTGGTCCACAGGAACAAATCTGGCTGCGCAGATGCACAGCTGTGGCAGATGGCAGATGGTATGCCAAGAGACCACAAGAGATACGCTCCTGTTCTAACTTGCAGTCACAGATCTTTCTGTCTGTGCTTTTTTTCTCACCATGAATTTCATGGAGGGGAGAGGGACAGTGGAAATGAGGAGGATGTGAAAGAAGAAAATGTAGCCACGAGATTTCAAAAAGAAGTGACTGATGAAGCTTGCCAACAATTCTTTTGCTTATAATATGTGTTCAAAAGACAAGCACAGTGTTTTAGTGTTCCCTGTGTCTTGAATGAAATAGGATACAATCAACTTGCTTCACAGAAATCTTCAGCACCTAGCCATACATCCATCATGATTATCCTTGTACAATAGACCTATGTATAACAGCCTCTTATATCTCAGCAGTCTGGCTGTTTTCCCTGCTCCTTGTGTGAATGTTAAAATAGGAAAAGGGGCTATGAGGGCTGTTCAACACTGAAGATATTAATAATTACTTTTTCTTTTACTTTAATTCTCATACCTATCCATTTTCAATGCCTTTTTTAAAAACCTCAACAAATAACCTATATCAAGGAACAGTTGTCATAGTCTCTCTAAAAGGCTGCTATCCGTGAGACTCCTTTTCAGTCTGACATAGTCTCAAGTGGTAGGCCTATATTGTAATTATTCTTGTAGTTTGGATTCCACAGTCCAGCCACCCTATGGGTCAACTGCCCAATAAAATCCATCTCTTATTGAATATTTTGTTGATTTCCTTTTTTCAGAACCAGAAAAGAAAACATTTCAGGTCTATTTCTTCATAACTTTCATTATCCTATACAATTTTTAACTCATCTTCTATCTGAGGCAAGCAGCAACAAACTTTCTTTGTACAAGAATTTTATTGTAGACCTGGTAGCTTCAGTTTTATAATTTATTTTTGAGATGGCATATCTGTAGTTACTTAGAAATGTTTATTTTCCTAGAATGCCAAATTGCTGATGCATATAAAGTTACATTAATATTGTGTGAGCAAATCAACATTTCATTTGTTCTACAGCACAGCCTTATTTATGTTGGGACAGCAGGTGCATACTGGTCAGAGATATCCACTGAGATGTCTTGAATGGAAAAAAAAAAGGATTTATGAAATTCATCTCACCTTTCTTTTAGATTTTTTGCAATGTGAATGCCTGGATCTGAGCTAGTCACCTGAGGCTATATTTATAATCCATGGAGAGAATATGCCATGTTTGGATCCAGTTATTTCTGGGTGAGATGAACTCCCCTCCAGGGGAAACTATTTCCTTCACTGATTGATATAGATATCTATGTTTTAGGTGTTTATGTTGAGCAGATGAAACCTATTTTATCTTCCTGAGCTCCATAATCACTTGTCCTTTTTATACATTAATACAAACATTGAACAAACATTAATGAATCCATCTCCCCTTCAAACAATTAGAGTAACAATTCCTGAATTAAACTAACCGCAATATAGCTTTTGCAGACTGAATATAAGCTACAAAGTTGATACATCTGTTGTGAATGCCACAGGCCTGCTTTTCCTCTGGACTACACATTGTTGGCTTTCACTGATATGATGGATATGGAATCTCCCACATACTTCCCAATGTTTTTATTTCTTCTGAGTATTCTTTTAAGGATTTGGTGGCAAAATAAGGCACTCAGTATTCCATACTCCAGTGAATCTGCCAAGAAGAAGTTGGCAGACAAGCTTGTTAACAGTCATTGATTTGGGAGAGAGCTAGAATGATTCAGTGCATCCTCTTATGCAAACCACCCAACAGAATAGAAAAGAAGGGCCATCTCTGGAGAGAGAGGATTTAGGTTGTAGACTGAGAGGCACTAAGAAAGAAATCTTAGAGGCAGACACAACTGAGAGCAGATTTGAACAGAAATTCTTTGGGTTTTCTTTGGATGTCTTTACTGGTAAAATCTGAGCCCAGGCAGAGTACGAGCATAGAACTGTGTTTTCAAAGTATGTCAGGAAACTTATCTTCCTTGACAGACATTATGGATGTATAGTTTTTCTCATATATTTCAATATCAGTGGGAAATAAAGATGGATTTTGGAAAGAGAAAAACAAATAGCAGACTCTCTGCACAAAGATCTTACTTCTATGATTTGCCTTGAGTAACACCTACAAGCCAAGACCATTACTGAAACATGTGCTATTCTATCTTATAACAAAGTCAGTCCTTCTCCCAGAGGACTGCAATCTAAGTGATCAAAAAATGACAGTGTAGTTGCTGGTGTAGCCACAGCCTATTTTTCTTTCTCATGCTTCTTTTCCCCACTATATAAAGCTGTAGGACTAAAAAGTACACCTGCACTATCTTCTTGCCCAAAGTGGTCTTCACTATGACATTGTTTAACCCATCCTTAAGAGCCTTGAATGATGGAGACCCTACAGTCTCCCCAAGCAATCTAATGCTTTAGTGAAAAGTATTAAATAACCTCTCTCCTGAATCTTCCTTGCTGCAATTTAAGGCCATTATTTCTTGTCCTGTTCTACGAAAGAAAACACATTACTGCCTTTTCTCTTTGCAACGGCTTTTTACACGGCTATGGACTGCTATCATGGAGTCTCTGAACCCTTTCTTCCTGAGACTAAACAACGCCTGCCTGTTTTTTTTTCTAGGCAGTTGAGTTTTCTATCTTTCTTAGCCTTAATGGTGTGATGTATCCAATTGGTACAGACTGAATACAATACTGCAGCAGAGGTCTTGTTGGAACTATGTTCATCAGAGACTTACCTCATGTTCTGTGGTGTCTATACCCTAATTTATATATCCCAGTATGGTATTTTCTTTTTTCATGACACTGTTGACTCAGCTTGTGATCCACTACACATGAGATTGTTTTCTGTGAAATTGTTATGCATCCAACTCTTCCCAATCATGTATTTGTAGAGTCAATTATTGCTGGCTGGGTTTTATATTTTCTACATATCACTACTGAATATCTTTTTTTTTTTTCTTTCTCCCAAGGGAGTAACTTTCTGTCAAAATCATTGTGAATTCTAAGCTTGTTTCCTATGTGTTGACAGTAACACCTGGATTAGCTCATGAGCAAATTTAATGAACATAATTTCTAGATTATATTTGTTATCTCATCATCTAGATCATTAATAAAAATACTAAATTATATGGATTCAGGATGGATCCTCATGGGACTGGGCAATGGAGATACAGAAAGCTTTTGTTCAAAATACACTAAAAATTGTTTTCCAGACAATGCTGACTATGTGATACAAATTTGTGCCTTCAGGTCTGAACTGAAGATGGAAAAGATCTTTCTGAGTAGAATTTTACTGAATTGTATAATTATTATTATTTTTTAAAAAGTCCCTTAACCAACATTGACTCAATCTGTGATTACTTTATCATTTAATGCCTGTATTTTCTATTTGAAAAAGGATGTAAGGATGTTTGATAAATGCATGTTGTAAATAAAAACAAAGAAAAATGAAATTTTTGCTCAATGTGTAAATGAAAAAAACCACTTATAGGACACATGGACTGCAATTTCATATGTGGAATTGCTGGAAATTCAGTGCCATGTAAATGACTCTTATTCTATATTTCATTTCAGTTCTGTTGAATTTCAAACATATTACAAGCCATATGTGTAATTATATTAGTTTGATGCAACAAATAATTTCCTGCTATGTACTGAAGTTTTCTTTGATTCTTTTTTTATGGATTACTGAACTGTAGCACCTCGAAAACTGACTGGCACCGCAGACAGAGCTAGGGAAATGATCTCTTGTCACAGAACAGAATTACCTCAATGGATATATCTATTACTCTTAGGAATAATTTACACATTTTAGCTATTAAGATAAGCTGGGTGAATAGTGCATGTGGTGAGGTGCGAACTACCAAAAAACATTGATATACTTTTCAATAAGCAGTAATGGGTTTCCTTTCAACTGGGCAGTAATGATCTGTTTGGTTAACAGAATACGTGGAAGATGGTACTTCCAGCACCTCAGCCTGATATTTCCCAACAGTGTAGACACTTAAGAGGAGTTAAAGTGTTAAATTGCTATGAAATAAAACTTCAGAAAGTACACATTACAAGGACTAATCAACATGCTACCTACCGTATGTGCACAAGCACACATACACAAAGCAGATGATCGGCTGTATTGCAGTGTTAGTTATAGGCACTAGGACAAACCATGGAAATGGGATAGTTAGTGGCAGATTTTTTACATTTTTTTTTACTCTTACTCAGAAATGTTTCCATGAATAACTGATAAACACTGAAGTATGCTGCCTGTCTGTGTCAGTAGACTTTAGAACATTATTATTTATTTATACAGGAGGAGCAGAAGAAAAATAATAATAAAAACTCATATTATTCAACAAAACAATAAAGGACTAGAAAAAAAAATGTATTTCCCATCTTGCAGACCTATACTCTGTTCCCAAGGTCAAAATTGTTGTTTTTGAAAATGCGGGTCATGATAAACATACTTTCAGAACTCCAGCATATCATTATAGTAAAGATAATATGTTGTTCAGATACTTTAAGAAAAAGCATTACAAGCAATTATTCTCCCTCCCAAGATTCTTGTGATATTATTAACCGTACTTCATGAACATGGAAACTGAAAGTCAGGCAGGTAAAGCTTTTGACTGAATTCAAATGGCAATTCAATCACAAACCTCTAAATACCATTCTTATCTCCTCTAAGTCTTCCATTTTAATCACCGCCCCTAACGACATACTGTTTATCTCCATTTAAAAAGTTCTAGAAATAAATTTACTAAGACCTTAATTTGTATTCTAGCAACTGGAAGATTTAATGGTGACATCTTTCCTATTATAGCATCCTGTGTTTAAATGTTAAATGGAGCTTTCTTTTAAAATGTCTCTCTCAAGTTGAAAAGTGATTTGGATTAATCAAGTCAAATTCTGATTTCTGTGATTCTTCTGCAAAGTAGAATAAGTCCATTTACTTCACTGGGTTTTATCCAGTTTTCTTGAGGTAATAGAAAATAAGTCTGCTCATTATATCTCCTTATATAAGAGATTTTGATACCTCTATATTTTGCACATTTCAGTGGACCATAAAGATTGTAGCACATCCTATTATAAGATGACAATCACTTCTTGTTACTTCTGAAAGGCCTAGCTGGAGACAACAACAGAACTCTCCCTCCAAAAAAAGAAAATAAAACACAAGAATAAATCTTTGTTAGACAGAATTTAACAAAGTTAAAAAACCTGAAGTTAAAAGAAGTTCTTTCAGTGAAAAAGTATATTTAATATTATGCTTCCATAATCTAGAATCAGAATCTATTTTTACTCCTGTTTTGTTATTAATTTCAGTGGATGTTGCAGTTTGCAGTGCTTAATTTCCGTTCCAGTGCTGACTGATGAGTCTCATTTTTAGCAAGGAATCAAAGGTGACTTGTTTCTTTTATTCTCTTGACAGGAAAAGAATTGTTTGGATTATGAATATCATTTGGGTGCTGACAAGTGAAAGACATTGCCAGCCTTCAGTAACTGACTAAAATAAAACAGAAGTGACCTTGGAAGAAGAAGATACAAAAATAGAAAGTTCAATATATCTTTTTGCATGACAGTTAAAAATTCAATATTTCTTCTTCTTGATGGTCACTTGTACATAATCTGACTAAATAAATACTGTAAGAGTAGTTAAGAACACAGGCGCATGTCTTAGGATCCTGGTTTTGTGTGACAAGGCTCAGCATTACCAAAGACTAATGCTTCTAAACACTAACACTAATGAGTCTAAATGCTTTTCTTTAGAAAACTTTAAAAGGGATATTTTAAAGTTGGTGGAATTGAAGACATTCTTAATACAATCAAACATATAAAAGCTAATTATAAATATGATCCTCTCTAGGCAGAGTAAATTATGCAAGGATGTTTGGAATATTTGTTGTGAAGCAGGGAATGGTGGGATTCCTATATGGCAGGAATTCTTATTGGAGAGTTTGAGATATCAAGGATTACAATTCCAATACTTTCAGAGAAAGAGATGCAACATCACTTATCTATGGAATATCAAGGTGAGGAAACGATTCTGGTAAAAGGCAGCTGATAAATAAATGCAGTCTTAGGGAAAAAAGACTTTTTTTAGTTTTCCTAGCCACAGACTTAGTAAAAAAAGATGGTGCTTTTTTTCAGATACATCAGATTTTATAGGAAAGAAAGCCAAAACATTGATCTAGCACCTGTCACACCTCTCAATGATTACCAATAGGCCTGGACGTTTCATTGTTGCCCATCACAGAGCAAAGACCAAATAAGATGTTTCCAAAGAACACTGGCTGTGCTTTACACTTACTGCAAATTTGTGAATGATAGCACAAAAGGCAAAATAATGGAGAATCAAGCCCAATATTCTGCAGTTGATAGCAAATATTTCCTATTGTAAATACAGGCAAAAGTAACCATAGAAAAAAAAAATTATTCTTTTACTGTAACTGATGGAAATCTCCTACCTGCACCAAACAGAAGTGAAGATATGTTCCTGTGGCAGTTCACTATTTCCTTCTTATTAATCTCAAACATATGATTTGGCTTGGATTTAAAGTTTTTTGGGTTTTTTTTAATGATTTACTGAAAACTTAAACTTTCTGTGCAGTTTTTCCTTCAATAATACAACCTCTTAACAGTTTGTCAATGGGGACACATATATTTTGGAATATGGATTCTTCCAAAGATACCTAAACAAAATAAGTGAGAGTACATCATGTGATTTCCAATTAAAGTGCCGTTCCTACAGATAGTGAAGAACTTGCAGTAGCCTTCTCAGTAGATAAATAAAATACTAAGTCATGGACTCCTTGAGACTTCTTCATATTCTTCACATGTTTACATGAGGGAGAAAACACGTTATCTTTTGTACCTAGTTCTCTTCTAGTGAATGAAGTTATAAATTACAGGTGTTGTCCAGTTTTAGTTTAACATAATCATGAGTAACATGTTATATCATCCTCAATGAAAGAAGGTGATGTAAATGGATTTATAGTAAGTGGGTAGCAATTAACTTTCTTTTTCAAAATGTGCCAAGTGAGGTTCCTTGAGTAGGATCCATTCTTGTACTTCTTATCCAACATTAAAATACTAACTTTTCATTAATTCAAGTATGAATACTGTCAGGTTTCTACCTGCGCAAGCTTTGGAGGAAAATTTCACAAGTACGCTAAGTCACATCTGCATTATCTCCCTCTGATACTGTGCTTTGGTACTTTGGAAGTGTTTTTAGAGTGTAGGGTGAAGAAGATATACTTTGGAAAATCTCAAAGTTTCAGTGAACTTCTACACATCCTCCAAGAAGAAACTACTTATTAGGTTCAGACAGACTCAACCTCTTTGTCTAAGAATAAGATGCCTGGAATATTGACAGCTTCTTCCCCTTTTCTCTTCCATCCTGCACCCTTCTCCTTACAAAAGCTGTCTAGCTGTGCTAGTTTCCATCAACAATAATGCCTTCTCTCTCTTGCCAAGGTGTTGCGAAAGGAGTGATGCACTTCACTCGTTAAGAGGGAAGCAGCACTACGTTTATTGCCGTAAGATAGCGACTTAAGAAAGCTCAATCATAAATAAGAATGATTTAACGAGGTTCGATTGGCAAGGTTCACTCAGTTATTTACTGCATGAAGAACAGGGTCAGATGCATGCGCAACGGAGACCCTCCTGTTGAGTCACGAGGCTCAGAAAGGACCTCCTTGCTTTCTAAACTCCTTTGGAGAGGAGCGTAGATGCAGCTGGATCCAGTCCTAGTCCCAGACTTGGTCAACGGTTTATGTCTAAGGGATTATGTGCACAATTAATCAGAGATATAACTCAGCAAAGTTTTGTGAAGTTCGCAAAGTTTCAGCACGCTATTAATCACTTACTGAGGATCTGTCACAGGTAAGGAATCTCTCAACCTCGAGGAGTAACCTTGAGAGACGTCCCTGCTCAAGAGGAGGTTCTGCAGTGCGGCCCACTGCCATGCACGAGAGCTCCATGGGCTCTGGGCTGCCCCCTATTTATGGGGGGGAAATGATTGACTCATAGTCATATTTGCATGCTAGGCAGGTCTTACTTAGTTGGCACATGCTCAATTAGCTCCTGCATACGTGCTGTTTACAGGGAGGTCAGGTTGAGGGGGAGAGAGCACATCACGGGGAGGAAGGAGCACACTGTCACACAAGGTAACTTTGGAACAATGGCCTTTGTCTTCCTCAGGTATAACTTGTACAAAGGAAGCTCTTTCTTCAAGGGCAGCCTGGATAATGACAATGAGACTGATGACTACAAAGAAGGTCTTACTTTTTAGTGGGCTAAGACATAATAACCTGTGATAATAACACAGACACACATATATATGTATATATGTATATCTATACATGCACACACATATACTCTATGGTACTCTTCAGTCCTCACAGAGAGACCAAACCCATCAATACAGGGACAACAAACCACCCTCAAATACATTTTTATTGGCCCCTCTGAGGTAGTGGAAAAACATTCAGAAAATTTCAGAAAATTCACAGTCCTTGATTTAATTGTCTGTAGGCAGGTATCACTTTCCTGTAGGCAGTAAATGTTTGTTACATTTATGTTTGCTTTCTGAGGCTCAATTAGATTGATTTCAACTGAAAGTAAAATGCTGTATCAAGTAATTTGGTGGGAAACCCAGTTATCACTTTAGAATATTTGCTAAAATGTAATTATATGAGGACAATCAAATTCTTATCAAATGTAGGCTATTTTATTTGTTTGTTTGTTTGTTTGTTTGTTTGTTTAAAGATGTACTAAATGAGCACAGGGAATGTGCTAAATGTGCACAGACAGATATTGTCCCTGACCAGACGAGCTTATTAATGAGGAAAGAAAGAGCAAAGTGATACAAAACACAGCAACTGACCCAGTTAGTACATCACATCAGGTCCAATGTTACTAAATACATCTTGAGACATTTTCATCTGTGCACTCGTTTATTACAGTGAGACAGAAATAAAGCAAGAGAAAGAAATGATTTTCTCAAGCATAGCCTTGATTATAGGAGGTTGTGGTAAGAATCAGTTCTATACAGGCATAAAGAAACAACTCCAAATATATATGTATTTTACATACTTGTAGAAAAAAGATGTAACATTCTCTAAAACATGAGGTGAGAGAAACTGATAGCCATATTTCTTGCAAATCATATTCCCATAAAGCTTGGTAGAGTTATACTGCATTTTTCTTCCTATGAAAATAGGTCTTATTTTACTTCTCTTCATACCAGGTACACATCAAAGACGACAGAGGGCCAGATCTTAAACTTGTAGAAACTACTCCAGGAAATGTCTATGGTAGTCACCAGTGGGACATTGTTAACTAACAGGCCTAGAACCATAGCACCATATACCTTGGATTATAAACATCAATATATCTCTCATTTTCTACAGAAATTTGGCACATGGAGGATTTCTTCACTATAATTATCTTTTCTGCAGACAGTGCAAAAGCAAGCAGTTTCTGACTTTTGTTATTCATATAGAAGATTCTAGTCAATTCCTCATTACTCCTTTCCTTTTAAGACTTTCAGCCTAGCTTATTCTTTCTAGTAGTTTCCAGCAATCTACTGGAGACTTTGGCAGATTCTCAGCAGTACTTGCTTCATCAACCACTGGTTTGAAAGGCGAAAGAGCCTGTTTCTCCCAAAAACACTTACACAGGACTTTTAAATGTCATTCAGGAACCCATTTAAAGAGACTAAGTTATAAACCAAATATTAAAAGGTGACGCTGAGCATGATAAGTTACTGAAATAAGAATCGGGAAAACAGTTTAATATTTAAACTGTGATTAAACATTTTGATGTTTCACAGATTGACTTTAAGTAATAATAATGACAGGAAAAGTGTAACATTACTTTATTTATAGTGGAGATGTGATTTTCCAATCATTTATTAGTCAATCCCTAAATCAGCACGCCGTGATAGTTGTGAATTGCTCTTGCTTACAGTGAAATTACACTGCTTCAGTGAGTTATAAAAACAGAACACTTGTTTAAATAGACTTGATCTTTTTAAAACAAGTATTGGTCAGATGATGTACTTACTTTATATGAATTTACAGCCACATCTGTACCTAATGGCAAAGAGATGAGATAGTGTAATTCAGAATTAATCCAAGAGCACTGTCCTCTAATTCCCTGACATGTAAATGTTAATGGCTAACAATCAGCCTAGATTCCTGATAAAAGCACTGTTTTATGCTGCGACAGTCTGACATTTTTATAATTATTAGTAATAATATTGATAAAAACAAGCATGATTCTTGAAGCATAATTTTATATAGCATATCATATTTTCATATTTATTATTAATAATATTGACAGAAACAAGCATGGTTCTTGATTGCAAGCATCAGTAAAAAATGGTATTGCAACAATTTGTTCTTCTGAAAAACCTTATTTGGTAGAGAAAATTAATTCCTGATTTGTATTGTAGGCTTCCACAGTAAAATTAGGAAGATGAAAACGGTTAGGAAGTGTGTCTAGAGATAAGAGGGTCTGTAACTGAAAAAAAGCTAAACACTTGTCTAAGAAAAGGCATTTTCTAGGGATCAGAACAATTCTATTGCGATGATTTTTTTCATAATTTTTCTTGGGTCCTTGTCTTACTGTCTATTGCTCATTAAAATACAATTAGGTCAGCTACTCCCCTCCTGAAGTCTGGTTAAATATGAAGAACTACAGTGACTTCCTTCATGTGGTCAGCAATTAGAAGACCGGTTAATTAACTAGTAGAAGTGAGTCCAGAAAGACATGTAACACTGGAACAGTGGCACTGGACTTAATAGTAGATCATAACTTCATAGGTATTATTCTAATAACTTTATAAAGTTATTAGAACAGGCATTCTTTTTTCAATTGCTTATATTGTTCTGAGTCTTCAGAGCTCCAACCCTACTATAAATTTGTACACTGATATGAATATAGATCTCTGATTTATCCCCAGACTGAATTCTCATGCTTCAGTCAGAATTGGGTTACATTTATAAGCTTGTAGCTCTGGTGAGATGCTGTTCTCAAATCATCTACTCAAGCTAAACTTAATATACTAACATTTAAAAATGCACAAAATCTAATACATTATAATGTGAAGAATTCAGGATATTGCACACCCAGAATTTAGCCTAATCAGTGAAGGTCAAGTCATGAGCATCCATCAATTCACTGAAAAATGCAGGCAGTACAATCAACCAGTGATTATTGGAAAGCATCCCATGTTGTCTGACATAATCCGATGCAGAGGAGACTGACAGATATGTCAGTCCAAGGCATCTCATTGAACTATGCTCAGGCTACTGTGACCATTTTAAATCACAGAGTGAATAGTTGTAGGTTATAGTAAGTGGTTTTCTGGTAAGCTGGGTGTGGGATAAGAATGAATTCTATATCTAGAACTTTTCAAAATATTTGTTGAATATGTATGGGAGGATTCAAAAAGTGAAAGAAAGCATTTTCTCCTTACATATACCTCTTGAATGACCTTAGATGGACTTGTTCTCTGCTCCAACAATTGCAGTGCATTTAACATTGACATTTGAAAAAAAAATATTTAGTAAAGAATGTGGACTATTCAAGGATTTAATTAAAACAATGCATGTGCCATTGCTTTACCAAAATCAGAATGAAAATAAAGTGCATAATTAATGGTAAAGTTGAGGGATAGTTTATGAACACATTTCACTGGGATCATATATATTCTTTCAAGTTTACTATTTTAAAAAGATAGGAACAGGAACAAACAATATTCCATAATGTATGACCACCACATTCCACATGACCACTTTTAAAGTTTTTTTTAAAAAAAAAGAAAAGGCATCTGAAAATGTGGGAAGATTTTTTTAGTGGACTAATTTTGTTCATTTTTCCCAGAACCACTTGTGGAGGTGAAAAATTGGAAAGCAGTGCTGTACAGAAAGAAAATTGAAAGACTTCAAGTTATTGTGTTGGTGGAGGCTTTTGTATATTTTTATGTATTGATAAAAATATTATAAAGATCTCTATTGATAAAAATAGCATAAACACCAAGTGAAAAGCCAGCCAGCCAGATAGACTGTGGTAGGTTTTGGTAAATCAGCTTTGGAAGGCCTGATGTAAGTGGTGGATGAAGAAAGTTGCAGAAAAAAATTACCTGTGGTGCCACAAATGATCAAACAGCATATAGGTTGCTTTCCAGATTTTTAACTGAAGTATTTTCATTGTTCTTGGATCTTCAGGAGCGACCTTAATATCCCCTGTAAGTGAAATGTCAAAAGAAGTATACCATGGTGAGGAGGGTTTTTTTCTGCAGCTATATAAGAGGCCTGTTGCACCCATAAAATAGAAGCACAGTAAGCAGGCATTAATACTAGTTTGTTTTGAACCTAAACGTAAGTACACTAATATAACTGTGTAGCTAATATAGTATAACTGTATGAACTGTGGTTTTGTACCCAGTGGCCCAGTAAAAATAGTATTGCCATTGCTAGTAAGAGGTCTTATGCTTACTGTGCCTGATGCTCATTGTGCAAGGACCCAAGCCCAGCCTGTTAAGCTTGTTATCAGCTTGTTAGGAGAATTTGCTGTGTGAACCGGAGCTTGATACCATGGGTGTCTTGCTATGATGCACAATTTAAACAAGGGATAAATGCAAAGGCATTGAAAATATGGGCAGAAATTGAAAGCAGAGCCCCAGCACCATGGCCAAGTCACTGATGGGCAATTACGGGTTGTTGAAAAAGTACAACTTGAAGAGCTGGGGAAAGACTGCTTTTGTTTTAAGGAGAGAAGTGAAGAAAAAACACATCAGCCAAGCAACATGATAAGGCACCTGCCCCACACTGGGGAAGTAGCATCCTCCCAGCATCTTGCAGCATGCAGTCCAGGGATGGAGGCCAGAGGTGGGGAATTGTCTAGATGCTCAGCCATCCAAAAGGATAAGATCTGAAAACTGGAGGGGTAGAATGAAGATGTCTGTTTCTGTGCTATTGCTCACACTGAAAAGTTTTAAAGTCTGGCCACTTTGGTGACTAAGATCATCAAGGACTGCCTCCATCAGGCTAACTATATGGTATCAACTCTGTGGTGCATACTCCCAGCTAATGTAGGATGGGACTGTTAAAGACTGACAGTTTTGAATATGTTCTGATAATGATGTGTAAGAACTAATATGTGGTGATAATGTTTAATACTGTGTAAAAACTAACTGTTAGCACAATATTGTGTTGTAAATGAATCTCAGTCTAGCAAAATTTTGGTTACGGTTTTAAACTGACCTGATTAATGAGTCTTCTAAACACTCCCATCACAGTGATCTCTTATTTCCTAACTATATATCTATACCTATATATATTTATGTGTATATTTATGTCTATATACAGTTGCAACATATCCACTGTCAAAAAAGAATGACAGACATCATCAGATGGTGCATCAGATCTTAGATTGGCCAAATCACCCTTAGGGGCCTTATATCATATTGCTAAATAAAACTGAGACCGCTGTCTGACCCTGAGGCCAGCTGGCACAGGCTCACAGAATCCACACTGCACCGTGTTTGGCCCAGGGCTTCTTCAGGGCCCATATGGTGTCTCTATAGCCATAATAAATAATTCTAATTCCGTGCACGCGCGCGTGTGGAGGGGGGATTCAGTTCAAAGAGATTCAAGAATTTGAAGAGATGTGTTACAGTTAATTACAGGGATGTTTTCACAGTAATAAGCTGATGGCTTGTGTGGCCAGCCCTGGTGTGAAGGGTGAAGTCATGTAGTGGGTACGTGAAGGTACAAAGCCAACTGCGCTAATGTTGGAGAACCTTGCAGAGCAGAGAGAGACAGATGGTGCAGCCTTCTCCCTACTGTCCATGGGAAATGATCCCTAGCGTATGTTAACACCTAAATCATGCCCAGGCAATGTCTTGGAAAGCACTAATTGGAATGACTCAAAATATGCCAAGGAGCACACAAACGGTTAAGCGGTATGGATGATCAGCAGTCCAACGCTGACTTTGCCTCCTGGCCTTGTCTTATTTAACAGTACAGATATAAGCTATCTGTCTCCATCGACAGTAGAGGGAGCTTTGGCTGAACAGGTAAGCTTTGCAAGAATGTCTTTATTTTTCATTATACAGTTTAGAACCTAATGAAATTAAAGATTTATGAGCTGAGAAGTTAGGTAAACTGAAGGTAATCCAGAAACTGTAAACTCATGTGTTGATTTCTTTTTTTTTTTTTGTTCTTTTTTTGTTTCTTTTTTTAATATGTTGAGTAATATGTTGCTCATGATAGTCCAGATAGACTGGTAGCATAAGTAGCAAAGATAAAAGGAAAATTATTCTGATATTTCAAAAGACTTAGGTACATTGTGGTACTTTGCATTTCTTTCTTTTTCTTTCTTTGCTGCACCATATGAGCTGTCTAAATTTATTAAGATATTACTTTATATAATTTATTATTATTTCATTCTATAGAAAGTCTAACTTAGCATTCAGTTGCCTGGAAAAGATTTTGAGTGTTTTGCTATCAGCACAGCTGTTCATAAGTCTTTCAGAGTCTGAAATTTATTTAAGCTAACAACAAGACAAATTGCATCAGATAGGAATTGTATAAATGTTTAATAAAAAGCAAAGAGAAAATCAAATTGGCAGCAGCTCCTACCTTAGGCGTGTCTAAGGTGAGGTTAATCAAGTGCTCAGTGCCTGAAACTGATGTTAAATGTTATCAGGATCCCATACATGGAATAAATTATGTTTCACTTGTTTAGATCTGTTACTGAATTGAGGACCTTCCCCGACACAGGCTTGAACCAGATACGCCACTGGATAAATATTGTGAATAAGATGGAGGTGTTTCTTTCTAGCAGCACTTTGAGCAGTAAATATTATTTATTTATTTATTTATTTATTTATTTATTTATTTTGCCATTGTTAGTAAAAAGCCCTGTACCGACCTAACGTGAAGGGTTTGAGGGCTCCCCGCGGCCGGAGCCGGGCTGCGCTCGCTGCCGCGCCGGCCTCGCGGCCAAGCGCCCGTCGCCTCCGCGGCGTGAGCTCGAGCTCTGCCAGCGCCGCCCGCGGGAAGGGTCTGGCAAACCGCGGGAGCCGCTGCGGCCCCCCCCGCCAGCAGCCCTGGGGCCGCTGAGCCGCCCCGGGGGGCGCCCGGGCCGCGCTCAGCCCTCGCCGCGCAGCGCCCCGCCGCAGCACCGCGGGCGGGCGGAGGAAGGGCGCGGCCAGCGCCGAGCTGCCCTGCGGCGCCGCCTCGGGGCGCGGGTTCGCCTGCGGGGGCAGCGCGGCGCCCGGGGACGCGGCAGAGCTTAGGAAACGACCTGCGTGGCCATTTAAAGAGTATTGTCATTAATGAGGCTTCTCTATAATAATTTGAACTCTGCGTGCTAGTGTTCTTGCAGAGGGACAAATAATAACTATTTGTTGCATTTTGATTAGCTTTTTAAGGTTTTAATTAGACAAACAATAAGATATTGGCTCCATGTACGCCACATGTTCTCTTTTACCCGCTTCTAGCTGTGGGTATGAATTTCTTGGAAGTGGTTAGAACTTCCCACCATTGGTTGGAAATTAACTTACACTGCTGAATACAAATGAATATTACAATAGGCTGAAAATCTTTTTGTTCCTGTAAATATTTTCCATTTGTGGATATTTTTTTTCCAGAGAAAATTATATTACTCAGTCTGTCTTTCTGAATACTTAATGATTAATTTTAGAAAGCATAGTGGAACAAGTGAGATGTAGCAGACTTAAAGTACTTTGGAAAAACAAAAATGACTTGAATCTGATTTTTTTTTTTGTAAAACAATTCACATTTAATTTTTTTAAAAAAGAAAAGATAAAACCAGACATAAATTTTAAGTGGTCTGTATTTTTTTTATTTTTCTATCTTGCATTTAGAAGACAAAAACAAAAAATCACCAAAAAATCTTTCTTTTTATGATTGTTCTGGCTGACAACACTAGGTAGAATTCTGGATCTGCTGAAGCCAATGAAGTTTCACCATCCGTTTTTGGAGAGCATGATTTTTATTGTTTGTTCCCATAAATCATGCTAAAGTTTTTATGTGATTGATAACTTACAGTAATAACAGTCTAGCTGTGCTTTCTATGAAATATATTCCTTGGATCTGTATCAAATATTCTGCTTTTCATTTTCAGTGCAAGCTCACTTGCTACTGTTCAGAGAAAGGGAAAATAGAAATGCTACATATCTTCAGATCTTTTAAGTGTCACTATCATGTTACAGACTTTTCTAAACTAAACTATTCCAATCCTAACTTTTTCTTTTGACTATCATCTTTTTTGTGATAATATGTCTATAAATTTATACAGATTTCCTGTTTAAGGCCTAAACTGATTTAGCTATTGCAGTAGTAATGTCCAGCACTATTTTATATTTTGTAGCTTTTGCACCAAATCATTTAATTGATCCCCCCACCCCCGGCTAGGGAAAGCTGTTGAATGATTTTGTTTTTGTTTTACAAATGCATCACACCAAGGAGAAAATGTTTTCACTGAACTGTCTGCAAAGATGGGGAAGATATTTTTCTTTTCTTCTTACAGCTCAGAACACTGCTCTTGCAAATACATATTGGTATCTACATTTTTCTTCTCAGTCTGCAATCATCACCTTCCTTTTTATTTAAACTATGTTTCAGTTGCCACCACATTGGCTGTTCAAACAGGTTTGCTGATCACTCTAAAGCTGTACATAATCCATGACTTCAATTACTCCAAGTCATTTAACAAGTTTAGAACATGGAGATGAATTTAATTCATTTTGGAAAACCAGATCTACCAAGTAAACCACTCTTACTTTATGTCTATTAAGGTATTTTATTCACCATTTAAACAATTTAGTAAGCCATAAATGAACATGGAAAGGGATTACTGACATTTTTTCTTTGTCCTGGCATAGACTTACTACATGTAGGACACACCCTTCACAAAATATTGACATATTTCTAAATAAAGTCAATTTATGCTGCCTTCCAAGAGGATTCAGCATAAAACAGCAATTAATCTTTGTCTGTACAATAGATTAATAAACTTAGTCTTACTTTTAAGTCAGCAAAGGTACCTAGCCTTGACGGTTTCAGAGCAGAGGTTAATAAACATATGATTAGTCTGTCTTCCTGATATGTTTAATACTTCACTTTGGAAAGGCTGACATCCTGAGTCCTCAAGTGTAGTTGCCTTTAAAGAGTTTCTGAGGAACATCAGCAAGTCCCCCTTAGGATTTTAGATAGTGCTGAATTCCTGGAGAACTATTTGCATTAAAAATGGGCTAGGATTTGCAAGCAGATTTTTCATAAAGTGCTCTTGGGGCTTGCTAACTCTAATCAAACAGCCTACATTTCTAGAGAGCGCTTGATGTAATATTCTTTGTAATTAAAATACATTTGGTTCCAAGAACAAACTTTGTTCTTGGCCTTCAGAAGCCAAAAGGCATTTGGATACTGTTAGCGAGGCTAATTAGTTAAGGCATTGGGTAAGTTTTAAAAGGGTAACTCCAGTTAACAATAAATGGATAATGTCTTTCTGTGTTGCTTTTTGGGGATTTTCTTATTTGCATTTGGAGCACCTTCTTCTGAAGTTTGCTACCTTCTAAGAAACAAAATATTTTAATTAGCACAGTGGTTTTATTTCTGTTTGAAAGGAGAATACGTATAAATAGACAATTCAGACGTAAGGCTCTATTTAAACTTATCTACTAATCCTCATAACATTAATACAGAAATTTGAAAACTGTTGTCAGTTAATTCATTTGACCCACTGGATTTTGACTAAGAACAGATTTTAATCTTTTGTATTTTCTGTTATCTGAGAGTGAACTCCCAGTAATATGATATGTATTGCATTCCTGAGAACCTTTTACTTTCCTCTAGTTTATTTTTCTGTAGTTTAAGTCTTTTTGTGCAGCATACATTCTGGATAATGAAAGAGGAAACAAACTGTCACCCGGTTATGGACATAGACAATTGATTCGAGTGGTCTAGGCTGCAGTTATGGATTCTGGATTTTTTTTTTTTCTCAGAGCATCTATTTCCTAAATTACACAGTATGAATGTGAATTAACAGTTGCTTATAAATATACAAACCCGAAGCCACATCCGTAATAGGCTTCAGACATGAAGAAAGTATCCATATTGTTATTTTTTTCTACATGATAACTGGCAAATCTGTAATGCAAAATTAAATAAGTAAACAAACTAGACAGTCTGAATAGCACAGTCTCAGGGATACAGTAGGCAGGAAGAGAAAAAATATATGTATCAGTCTTGGCAGATGCTTACTTTCCATGTAGTCTTTCAGTGGAAAAAATGATACATTTACCACCAGCTGCAAATATTCTTGCCACTCTTTGCGTTTTTCAGAGAGTTTCACTGTATGTGTGTGGATAGTTTTCAAAAGACTAAAAGCAGATACATAAGGGAGGTTGTGTGTATAGCCATTTTCAGATAGAGGGAAGCTTGCTGGTCTCTAAACAGAAGTTACCCAGCCACAGTCAGAATAGTGCTTTACCCCAACAAATATGTCTGTCCCAGGGAAAAAAAAAAAACAACAAACAAAACCAAAAGCCCTTAGAGGTTTGAAATTTAACTTGTTCACTGTTTCATACCCTCTGTTTAATGACAAAGTGCAGCCATACTTTGGTGGCAAAGAAAGTGCTTTTGGATGGTTAAATTTATGAACTTGCCCCTTTATATGGAATCCAAAGCCATGCTGTTAGTTACTATCTCTCCTTGCATGCTTATGAGGACAGAGAATTGCCTTAAAGTTGGAGGCAAATTCCCCAGTGAACAGTAGTATGTCTAGAATAGACAAGGAGTGTTGAGAATGTAGCTTAAAATCCCTTTCTACAATGTTTGCACCTAGACTGATTCCTTTCAAGTACAGAGAGGACATTATTATTTTCTTGTTATAATGAAGCAACAGTTTTCCTAGGGAAGTTGTGCTGTCTCCCTTGGAAGTTTTCAAGGCCTGACTCATAAAAGACCCAGCTTTGAGCAGGAGGTTGGACTAGAGACCTCCGGAGGTCCTTTCCGGAATTATTTCCTGAATTATCCTATATGGTCAGGTCTAGATATCTACATCTGAGCTAACTGTCTGGATTACCTTTACAGTAAATAGAGTGAGACAGTCACTTTTAGAACATGCCCAGAATCATCCTAGAGCCTAAAATACATCAGAGGAATTATGTTCCTAGTGATCAGGGCCCTTAACAGAGGATGCCCAGAATTCCAGGGTCTGCTTTCAGGTTATTGCTGCATTTTATGTTAAAGTCATCCAGTAAAATTCATCAACATCCTTAGGATAGGGTACTGTAGAAGTAGATTTGCAGAAGCCTTGAGATCTTGAGTGTAAAAACTGAAACACTCAGTGATTAGATGAATGGAGGACTAGGCTGTAGCTGAGCAGAGTTTCTCTAGATCATATTTAGATTAGGCATATTATGGTAGAGTCATTCATTTGGATCTATCCCTGTAAGCTAAATGTTAAAGGCTCTGTAAAAATTACAGATTTCCGATATTAATTGGACACTCATTAAATGTACAAATGTTCCTACTATAATAGTAATTGATTAATAAAAGAGGAATATTCTGCAATGATAGTAATGTTACTCTTTTGTCTTTTGCATGGAATTCTTTGTACTCACAATTTTTGCATAAAATTTAATTACTTTGAAGTGACTTTTGGATCTGTTTTTTGAAATGTATGTAAAGTTGGGGAAGAAGGAAAATTAACTGCAAAATATCTGATGTTGCATATGATTTTTATCTGTCCAATTGGTTCTAAAATGTTTGCTGTCATTGAGCTTTAACTGTTTCCTCCAAAGTTTTTTTTTCCCCCTCTTTTTCCCTCTCTCACTTGCAAGCAAACACAAGGAAACAATATGTTAACAGAGATTGTTAGTTACCCTAAGTCCATTCACTTTTATAGCTTTTGGAATCTAAAAATTAGGTGTTTAAGCTAACCTGGTTGCTTATATTTCCTCTGTAGTCTGTGAAGAGAGACAAGCACCTTATGGGGGTGACTGATTTTGTCTATCTTAGATATATTCCAGGCTTTTATACCTGCATTCTGTGAGTGCTGGCCTGATCCTACAAGATATAGGACATTCTTATTAGGTTGAACAAAGTCCTTAAGGATCTGAATGGGACAGGCTCAAGAGCTTGTCTTCTGATGTTTGTTGTTATGACATCACATGAAAAGGACAGCCTCAAGGATTCATAGCTCTTCAGCAAAATTGAATTATGCTGTTTGAAGGATGATGCCACCACTCATGTGTGATGAAAGAACAAGATGTCACCATCTGAGAGGATGATGAGGTAAGACCAGCCTCTAGTTTCTCCCTTTTCTCCTTTCCGTGTTCTGACCTTTCCCATACTGTTGTAATAGAAGCTGGTCCAGGAAGCTGTCTAATATAACACTAAGAATTTAATCTTTTGTTGCCCCTATAGCTGACCTTGTCAAATGTTATCAGGCAGTCGCTCCACACAAGGTGAAAATTTCTGAACTAGCACTTTGAGCAGGTGTTCCCACTTCTCAAGGCACAGTTCCAGGTTTCCAGAATTCCAGTTTTCCCTATTGATTGCCAAACCAAAAATTACCATTCAAAAAATCAGACTACCTCACACAGATGTTCTTAACAATGCTCATGACAAATTGTAAATAGAGGAGTAATAGTCTAGTTTAATTTATGTCATCAGATAATGAGCATATGCCAAACAAGCAATGCAGCTCAGTAGAAAGAACTCTGAGTGATCATTGTGCAAGTCAAACTGGCCTTCCATATGGGGAAGGAAGCACTCTTCCATCCCTTTAAGCTGCCTTTCTTGGGCTTACTGTTATATATGTATTAAACGATTTCTGCTAGAAAGCTTGTTTGGTTGTTTTTATATTGGCTCACTAGAAAAAGAGTAAACAATGTGTTACATAGCATATGAGTATACATGAAGGTCCTTCAGCAGATGTAAGAATTATGCTGTTGATCCTGAAAAGACTTATGCATAATTTATACACTGGATTCAGTGAGGATATGCATATCCCTATGATTAAGCACATGTGCAAGTCTTTTCAGGATTGTGAAGATACAAATCAGACACAAGTCCTCAAGGGTACTTTAGTGGGGAGAATTGGAAACTCAGCCAGCCTTATTAAAAGAAGTACAGATGCACGAAGTAAATGTAACCATTCAGGGTATGATCTGGCATAAGGATCTGCAGCAATATTTGAGGTGGCATTTCCAGCTATAGTGAGAGAGGGAGATCCTTTAGCTATGGGCACCCAAAAAAGGTTACTCATACAGAAACAGGAATTTCAAGAGTTATACTTTAGTCTGTTAAGGAACTACAGGCAGAACTGTTACATGGACAGAATGATGGGGGAGAATTATACAAAATGTGTCATAGAAAGAATAGACATACTTTATGAATGACAAATGGAGGTGAATTATGAATTGAATGCTATAAAATGTAAAGGAGACTATGATATTTTCAGATAAGTACTGATGGCTTATAGACATAATAGAGTTTAGGTTATAACTGCCATTCATTGGGATAGACATAGTATAAAATGGAAATATGAATGATGGATATATTAATACTGGGAGTTTTGGAAGGGAGGGAAGAGGCTGAAGCAGTGTGCCCTGGAAACTAGAAAAAAGCAGTGTAAGTAGAGGCTGACATTTTGATAGTGAATAAAGTACATATGATAAAAGTAGCTGGAATGCTGAAATTTGTTGTGGTCACTGGGTGCGTGTTTCCCCAAATCTTTTTGAGTTAGGCATCAGTAAGTACCAAAATGAAAGTTTTATTTCAAGCAGGCCATATCTGAAGGAATGATTGATGAAAAAATGCAATGATATTTAGGAAGGCATTTGGTAAATCAATTATCAAGAAATGTTTAGTGGTTTAAAAAGTTTAGAATGGATGACTATTTTGAATAACCTAGTGCCATCTAAATAGAAAGTTATTAGAAATAAACATTCTGCAAAATTACTGGATATATCTGTCCTTATGAGCTATTTCATCAAATGAAAAAGGAAAATTGTGAATTGCAGACCCTGAGAAGGATGCTCAAAAAGACAAAAAGGATATTAGAAATGCAGAAAGAGATGAAATAGAAATCTGAGAGGAATGATGAAAAATAGTAAAATAGATAAAGGGGATATTAGAAAGGAAAGAGAAAATTGAAATGGATATGTGTATTAAGAGATGCTAACCACATTTCTAAAAAGATTTTGAACACTGCAAAATAAGAGATCATTGAAGAATGAAGTTGAAAATTTCAAGATGGAATAAGATACAGAGTAAAAGAGAACAGGAAAACAGATAAACCATTAAATTGACTTTTCTTCCATGGACTGCGCAGTATTTATGAGAGAGCAAGAAATCATGTCATCTGATATTAGCTGGGTGTCCAGAATCTTGAAGACTTTCAAAGTCAGTGAAGAAGTATCACATGTGGGCACCCTACAAAAAATCTTGAGGCGGAAAAAATAAGTTATCTGACATTTATAAAAAAATAAAAAATAAAAGACACAAAACTTGTGCATATATACAGTGTAATTGTAGTTAAAAAGCAGAATTTTCAAGATGATACCTTACCTCAGAGAAGATGTAGCATTTATGCAGTATATAAGAACACAGAAGAATCTGTTAATAAAACCATACTTTGGTTTAAATTCATGAAACTTAGCCAGTGTAGTCTACCTAAAAATCCATCAAAACAGGAAAAAATGGATTATGAACAGTTGATAGTATAATGCAGTACTGTATCAGGAACACAGACTAATATCTGTCAAAAAAAAAAGAAAGTAAAATGCCATCATATATTTATGATCAGTCTTAAAATTTAGGATAAAACAATTATTCTCTTAATTTAAACGAAAACATCCAGAAAGGAGAAAACCTTTAAGAAAAAATAATATTAAAATACCCTAAGTGCTTATTAATCAGTACAGTCCTGATCCTGAAAAGTATTTGACACCAACCTCCTACTAAAATCCTTCTTGATATTTGGCAATTTATATAATGTTTTGGGAATTCAGTCAGATTTTTGTATCTGACATCTTTCATGGCCAGAACCATAAACATCTATGCAAAATTCCAGAAAGGGCCTTGAACAGCTCAGCCTCAGGACAGGCTGTCTGTACATTGCACAAGGGATGTCAAGAATCTCAGACTACATTCTCCACGCCTCATGGACCAAGTAAGGAGTCACCTAAAGCTAGGCAAAACAGAAAGCTACCTAAACTGGCCAATGAAAAAAGAGAAGAAACCAGTAACATATGACTGAGATGTATCTCAAATAACGTCTCCCTAATTTACTTACATTTTAATGAAGATTCTCACCCTGAAACCCTCTGATGAAAGTATGTACACATTCTTTTTTCTTCACCCCAGAATGCTTGAGTCAGTCCTTTCTTTCAGAAAATAACTGCCAAAAGCAGAGTTTCCAATCCCTCTACCCTTTATATAATGATTTGATAGGTAAAGTTTATTTACACTTCTCTATTACCTTCCAACAGAATGTCAAAACAGCCAAAATATATTCTCTGGGTTGAATTACTTTTTGGTGTTTCCTGCTAAAGGTAATGCACTAAGGATGAAAGAAAAAAGCTTGTAACTCTTTAACTTCATGAACCTGGGTACCTATTTACCTGAGGACAAGCAGCTAGATGCAAGTTCTGATCCCACCATTTGGGGCTGTATATGCATTTATTTTCTTATACAAAACATAGATAGTCTTTAAAGCAGGGACTAGAAATTATGTTGCCCAGCCTGCAATATATACTCTAACCACAAATCTTAGAGTTGCATGTAGCTTCTGCTTTCTGGCTCATGAATTCTAAATTTCAGATTGCTTCAACAGAAAGGGTTTAAAGTCCCATCTCCTTTGCAGCCATCAAGCAATAGGACACATTTTTTCTAGAAGGGTCAGAAGAGTCTTTTCTCAGAGAAGAAGGAACTGAACCCGTATCTTGAATGAATGCATTAACCCAACAGGCTAAGTCACTACTTCCTCCTGTAATTGGAGGAAGTAATGGCAATGTAATTATGGCAATTTGTTTGAAGCCTAATCTATTAGACTCAAAGCATACTTATTTCTGCTTATCTATACTGAGAAATCCCTAATTACCAGATGCTGATAAAGTTTAGACATAAGCTAAGTAACTACTTACTCACCGAAGGGTAAGTAGAATGAACATAAAAGAAATAAATTGTCATGTGCCTAGGAATTTTTTTTTTTTTTTTGAAAATGGAAGTAAATACATACAAAGTTTAAGACTTTCCACAGAGAGGTGGCAGCAAAGCAAAGTAATCTGAGGATGACTACAAAAGCTAAACTTTGTCACTCTAACACCTTCTGTGAATTTAGCTTTTAGTGTAAAATTAGATTTGACAATGGGAAGAATCACAGCATTTTATAATAACTTCACAGCCATTTCATTCAACTAGAATCTACCCCGATTTCTGGAGGTTATTTAGTTCTCACTGGTCATGCCTAGATGTTTAACAAAAGCTTTTGTGTTGTCATTCCATTCCTTTGTGCTAATATTATATTCCTTTATTTACATAAATTTCCAATATATGTACCTTAAAGTCTGTCTCTGCAAGCACATTTACTGCAGGAAGGAAAAAGTGAAGTAGTTTAGTGTTAAATAGAATCACTGGATAAGTGACTACAAGATTAAATAACGCACTAAAATAGGTTGCAAAATGTGAAGTACCTTTATTTACCTAGATAAGAATATTTAAGTTCAAATCTCTTTTTACAAATCCATTTATTAGGAATACACTTTCATACCATCATCCACAGTTATAATATTAACAACGAAAGCATAATACAGCCCTTGAAAACCTAGATGGCTTTGCAGCTAAAACACTGTTTTGGGAATCAGAAAGAAAGCACTTTCTTTCCCTCTCTCTCCTGTTAATTTCCTTTGCAAAAAGAGGGGATAATAAATACTATATGCCTCGGAAAGTGATGTGAGATTTGATTCATTACTACATGTAACGCCTAATAAGATTTTCATATAGAAGTTCAATATATTGTTACTGCAATTTCTCTGTGCTCCCACTCATGGAGTGGAGTGTGTGTGTGTGTGTGTGTGTGTGTGTGTGTACATCTGTTTTAGATTCCATTTTGAAGTGCAAATGAGGATAGAATTTGTCTTTCTTTCTTTCTTTCTTTCTTTCTTTCTTTCTTTCTTTCCTGAACTTTATAACATCCACAATGTTTGCAGAAAGGGTAGTTTCTAATTTGAGGGTTTTGCTCAAATTTATAGGCTAGCCTAAATGCCATTCCTTCTTTTCCATGTCTTGATCAGTTGCAATAGTTGCATCCAGGCAGCCGTCCGTCCATCTGGAATTCAATCTTATGAAAGTAAGATAAGCTTATTCAGAATTTCCATTCATCTCTCACTGTGAATGTTTATATACAAAAGCAGAAGGCACACAAAAATCTTAATCACCTGCAGCTCTCTCTAAATGTAGCTGTCTGTCGGTATCAGTCTGGGTTACTTTGTTCAGGCACTCTTAATTATATGCAAAAGCACTCTCCAAAGGGGGACATTATATATATATAAACTTAGTAGTGTAAAGCAATTATTTATTCACAAATGCATGCTGAAGACCACTGGGATTTAATGAGCTAACAGGATAAACATTAGTATGCTTACTACCCTGTATTAGATGCCTGAAGAGTGAGGCTAGGCATTGCTAGTGAGGCAGACGTTGGTCAGGAGGGGAAGGGTGAATCTCAGCAGCTCTCTGGAATGGATCCTAAGTGTTGCTGAGTTGCCATCTTTCATCTTCTTTTCATTCTCTTCTTTTTTTAATGCATTTATGCTTTTCTATATTGGTGTTTTTCCTCTTGAAAAACTTGAGCTACTATTGATCAGTGCCTCACCAGTCCTAGCTTTTTCTGTAATTTTATCTTTCTTTTCTTGCATCATTTACAATGTCCTCAGAGGTCTTAGCCGAGGTTGCTTGGCTGGACTGTGGCAGAGCTTGGGACCCTGGATCACGGAGAACTGAACCCAGGGGGTGGTGTGGGGTGAGCAGGACGGAGGTACAGAAACCTGTGAAGCATGACTATATCAGTAGTGTCTTCACTGTGATCAGACAGCCACCTTGGATCCTAAGAACAGTAATACAAATCCTTATCCCACTCCTTGTTCCTATTCTATCTCTCTCGCTCTGTTTTTTTTTTTTCCTATGTCTTTCTGCTTTTGTTTTGTCAGTGAACATTATGTATTGTTCAGAATTGAACAACAGACTTTTACCCCGGGAATAAGGATTACTTGACCGACTAAAATCTTTTACATATTTTATTTATATTATTTATCTGAAAAGATAAATCTTTTACATTTTTGATCAGATTTGTTTTAGGAAACTGTTTAATTTCTATTTCAAAGTATACTGTGTCCAGTTTTGGTTTACTTGCTTTGGTGTCTTAGTCTTTGGTGTCTTATTTCTAAAATACAGCATGACTTTCTAAGTTAGGAATGGTAGGCAAACGAGCTGAACTCTCTAAACCAGAAATATCAAGCCTAGGTTAATTATTTGATTTTTTTTTTTTTTTCCTAAAGAGCTCCTTTGATTCTCTGGGTCTGTTTATTCCATTAGAAATAAACTAATAGTTTTTAAGTTAACCCTGTTTCCTCCTCTCCCACATCCCCAAAAAGAGATATTTAAGTCATCTTGTATTTAGGATGTTCACAGTAGATTCTCATAATCTTTGTCTGTGCGAATTTACTTATATCGCCTATGATATTTAACTGCTTGGTCTATTGAGATAGTCATGTTAACACATGATTTATGCCACTGATGTGGTGTGATATGTCTGAGTCAGGCTCTTAGTATTTGACCACAGTTTCTCTAATGCTTTTCAGTCTGTCCTTTTAAATGAAAGCATTTTAAGAAAGGTCTTGATCAGTGAAGTTCTTGGCAAAGTTACCACAAGCCTTAAGGCTATTACTACATGGCTTAAAGGTACTAGAGTAAGCATACCAGGCCAGAGAGCAGGTTCAACCAGTTCTTAGCATATTTTCCAATGGAAAAGCTGTGGCTTGACTGAACATGTCCACCAATGTGGCAATTATGTGATCAATTTGTCTTAAAATTCTTTTCTCTCATTGTGCCAATGTTAAGCCCTGCTAGGAAGACTGTAGCCCGCTGAGTATGATTTTATCATTACTAGCAAAAGGCCTTAGACTTTGAATGGACCTGATACTGTAGTCTCTCAGGACTCTTCTGGGCTCACTTTAGCCAATGCAATGAGTTCATTTTAATGCTTGCTATTGCTTCACCTCTTTGAGCTTGACAGTACTGTACATAGGAGTGGTATGGAAAATTGAGGGAGCTGCTGCCTAAAAAACAGTAGACTTTGGTGTCAACTTGTGGCTGATGGGCCACTTCCAGACTTCAGCTGGGAAGCAGTGAGAAGGAAGAAGCCTGTGATAAGAAAATATATAAACATAAACCCAAGCAACATAAGACTAAGGAGAAATAAACCCCATCATGAACACCCTTTTCCTCGCAGTGAAAAACCCAGGATGCTGACAACTTGCTTCTTGAAGAAGATGGGCACCATAGACCTTTGCACCCATGTGGACATTGTAAGGGTGAGCACAGCACCAGAGAACAGGAGTACATACTAGGAAACTTATGTTCAAGATTTTAAACTGATTAATGAGGCATTTCTGTATTAATTAGATATTCTGGACTGCTACACTGTTAAAACATTAGCTAAACTAACACTAATTTCTTAGCTCAATATACAGGGTGTATTCTCTTTTTTCCCCACAAGATTTAAGTGTAATAAGAACATTGCCATCATTTTAAATTGCGGTATATACCCAATAACAGAGTTTGACCTACTCTGTAATAAAACTTTTTCTGGTTTAAAACAGACCTAGTGTTCCACAACTACTGATGAATTAATGAAAATAGCAGAGTTGAAAAAGAATATGACAAAGGTACTAATAATCACTTATCATCAAGATCATAGTTTGCCTGACTCCTTTGTATTGTGCTCTTGTAAGCACACTAAAGAGCAGCTTAAAGAGAGCCTTGTCCATTGGGCCTTGATGGTCTCCTCAAGCCCATTCCTGAATGTAGAGAAACACATAGCACAGACTTGGGACATGTTTGTAAAATAATATATAGTCGCATAGTTTAGTAATGCAAGGTTGTGGACATACCAAACTAATGTGTTCAGTTCAAATGCAGAACACAGAATTTGGTTTTGTAAGGTATTTTACAAAGTTTTACAATGCTGTTAGGATACTTTGATGATACATGGAGTGATGGGAAAAAAAGCTCTTGCAAAATATTGTGTAGGGAAAAGCAAGATAATGTCTTTTGGCTAAGGACTGTAATAAAAGAAATAATAATTGGAGGTGAAGTACAGGTATTTAGGAATAATTAGATAATTAGAATACTTTGCTCTTCTGTCTCTCAGAGAAGCAATCACCATCATGCAGTTCAGAAGGTTATATTTTGCTTTCAAATGAAAGGTGTTTTGTTACATAAATAATTCCAAATTCCAGTTTGGAACAGCTTAATATTTTTATTCCTAGACTCATTCTGCATTTCTAAATGTAGCATATTTTGTTTTAAATTGTTGGTTTTAATATCAATTTTAAAGGTTAAAATAGATTCTTGACATAAGGCACATAACCACTCTGATGCAAAAATATGACTGTGCTCATTTTTATGCCTATAGCATAGTTCTTTTGAATATTTATAGAGCTTATTTTCTATTTATTGTGAACAAAAAAAATCACCCTTATTCATTTCTCTTCTCTTTTTTAAGATCAAACTATTTGAAGAACTGCAACACTAGTTAAATCAATAGGAAATGTGGGTGCATACTAAGGGACAGAATTTGGGCTCTTTTGTAATAAAACTTCACCAGTTTAGAAACAGTGCAGAAACGCCTTGGTAATTGATGAGTTAATAAAAATAATAGATCTAAGAAGTAGTCTGGCAAAGCTGATGAGACTTATTCACCATAACTAAAATTTGAGAAAAACACTAAAGGTGTTGAAGGCAGGAGAGATTTATAAAATGTCAGGATTTTCTTGCTGAAACCTGACAATGCTAAACACAGTGCTATCATTTCAACTGAATCTAGGAGGGCTAGAATTTCATCCTCTACTATAATAATCACGAGTTTCCTCTGAAAATATTTTATTTAATTATTAAAGATTTGATAATTACTGTTCCCTTTTCAGAAGATAAGGGATTGATTCAAAGTCCATGGAAATTAATGGGAGCACTTGCAACTGGTATGAATATTTACATCTCTTCATATGTCTTTTCTTCTGATCAATCTCAATAATTCATTTTTCGTTCCTAATAAAATTTGCTATGACTGAAAAGTTGATTTCTTTAACCATAGGTGCTTCCTTCACTCAGTATGTCCCTCTTTTGATCTCCCTTTCTAGTCTTACTTGAACATTTCCAGTTTCTTAACTGTCATAGCACAAAGCCGAGTCAGCAAAACTGAATTGTGAGAAGTCACCTCCTTTTAATATTTTATCTTAATATAAAGCATCTATATTTGTATCAAAGTATTTTTATGCATTCTCCTGCTATGTTTTATACCACCTGCTTGCACTGTCCACTGTTTTACTTATCTCTGTAAAGCAGCTTGTAGGAAAGAATCCTCATTAGGTGTAAGTCAGCATAGCTCAGTCTGACTCCAAAGGACCTATGTTAGATTACAGCAGCTTCAATTCTGTTCAACTTCCATTATGTTCCACTGGATATCTACTTATTCTTATTCATAACAGGAGAATAAGCTACAATTTTCATTGTTTATTAAATTTTAGATTGAAATGACTAGTTTTCTGTTTTAGCTGTTGTCTTTTACTTTATTCACCTCTGTTAAGGCTTTTATACACCCTGGTAGCAGTTCTAAGAGGAATGTTCCAGGTACAGCAAGATGCAGCTGAAGTGTCTTACAAGTTAGAGATCTCTCTCTTCTTCCGGGCATCTGACTTTCATAGCACTGATCTCTAACGGTAGAAAATTCAATTATTCTCCTTTGACTGCAAAATTTAATGGCAGAGTATTGAAATAGGAAAGATTATTATTTGTATTATAGTATCAGCAAGAAGGTCTTACATGTCCAAACAGTTTCACCTCTGAAGAATTCACAGGGTGAAATTCTGGTGTCTGTGAACTTCATGGTATGTCTCCCACTATTTTCAGTGGAGCCAGGATTTCATAAGTCTTGCAGACTGAATGAGCTATGGTGCTTGTTAGGTGGAAGCCGAACCTGGTAGCCCAGTAGGGAGAGGCTGCCGCAGCTCCATGTCCCCAGATCCAACCAATAGCAATGTTGAGCATGTATTCCAGTAAGCTCATACACATAAGTACATGGGCGGCCTCACACAGCAACACACACGGACACCCACAGCACTCGCACAAACACAGAGAGCACCAACGCCCTCGCCCTGTTCCCCTCTCTGGCTGACCAGGAGGGAGGTCCATTGGTGGGACATATATATATATATATATGTATATATGTACAATGTGGATCCTTCTGGCAGCGGGACTTAGACACTCAGCCCACTCAGTAGCTGCTCCTGGATCCCAGGTCTCCCCAGGTGCTGGCACCTGGACATACAAGCCCTCAAGGCCCACAGACTGCAGTGCCTGGTACAGACTCGCTCACTCACAGACACACCTACACACATGCACACACACACTGTGGATCCCTCCAGTAGCTGGTCTTGGACAGGCAGTCCATCCAGTAGCAGGTGCTGGATCCTCGCCCTGCCAGGTGCCTCACCCCCAGAGGTGCACACATACGCACACACACCAGGCACACATACAGAAACAGGTCTCAGTTGATCCTCAGACCCGACTGTCCCTCCATCAGTTGGCCAGGATTCCCTGGTCCCTCCGGTAGCCACCTGCCCTGTGATCTTGCCATTAGAGAGAGACACAGACACATCTGACTCCCAGGTCACTTCACCCACTCACCAGCTAATCTCGCTTGATATTCACAGCAATCACAAACTGACTTGTGTACCCTCACTCGCTATGGTTGCTGGTACCACAGACACATGGGCTCTGTCACCCCTGGTCCTACTTCGGTTGCTGGCACTTAGACCTCCACACACACATGCACACAGGATAGGGTCCCTCACCCAGGAAAGGAGTTCGAAAGGAATTTAATAAGAATATAGGACAGACTGCATTGATCAGGTGCAGGGCACGGACAGACAAGCCGCAAGGTACTGACCAGCCACCTGTTTACATACAACTGGCCCTTTTTATTCCCTTATCCCTCTAATTTAGCCTGTTTGCTTCTCCGCAAATCACGTAGATCCCTCCCTTTCCCCATCTTTGGTTCCTCCTTAAAGCATCCCAAGTCTTGTGCGATCCCAAAATGCTGTTCCCCTGCATCCCATAAAGTGTCCCAAATGGCAAGGCAGTGACCCCCCCCTCAGTCCAAAAGGTGCTCCAGGGAACTGCTCCCATTGATTCATCTTGCTGGGTTTCACACCTGGACCGTAGGGCTCCTGGGACAGCCCTGAGAGGAGCCCGGACAGGGTCTCCCTTCCTCTGAGCAGGCAATTTGGGTTCCCCCACCTGCCATTGTTTCTCTGTGTTCTTTTTTGCTTACGGAGAGGAGCTTTTCATCACACAACCTAACAGTGCTGGTACTGTACAGTTTATATCTTGGAAATGGTAAAGCCAGACCTTAGTCAGTTATCAGGTTATATATACACATCCATATATATACATATGCACACATATACACATGCGCACACACACACGTGTGTATATATATATATATATAATCAAATTATATTCAATTTAAATAAAATAATTTCTTAATATATTTTAAGCTGATAAAAAAGCTTAAAGTAAGGACTGGGTATTAAGGAAGAGATTTTATGACTTTGCAGGATATAAATGAACGTGTATGAGTAAGCTCATCACTATGTTCTTACAGTACACCTTGATAGGGGCCATGACCATATGTGTATGCTTCCGTGTCTTTTTCATCATCCAGAACATTTACTCATCTATTCTATCAAGTACATTTATGGTACAAATGGTGAAATCATATTATCTTTTTTCTGTTTTTATTTTTGATCATGATTTCTTGATACTATATTAAAGTACTACCGTTACCTGTGCTTCATATTTATGTACCCTTTCTTGCGAGTGCTTTTAAAGAAAATAGTTTCCTGCATGAAGATGATAAAACAGTTATTTTAGGTGCTTTCAAATATTGCAAGTAAATATTACCATCAATATGTTGTAAAATGTCATCATTTTTACAGCAGATCCTGACTTTTGCATGACAACAAAGAGGTCATACTCTTGCCTCACATACATACTTAGATCTATATAAAAATGTAATGCAAAAACAAATCTAATTCTTTAGCTGCAATGAAGAATTGTTCTACAAAACTTGGGAAGCATTTGGAACAAATTTTGTTTTCCACCACCTATTTTCTTGCCACTCTCTAGCTCGTCGGAGACATTTATGTTATTGCTGCAAATTAAAGTGCTTGTTCTAATAGGTGTATGGCTGCATTGCACTGTTGCATTGTTAGTGTTATTCTGCAGAAAGCCATTTTAAGAGCACAGGAGTGGCACATCTTTATTATGATAAACTCACATACATACATATTTATAATAAACACACATGCAATTCTCAGAACTCATTATAACTTAAAGATGTATAGGGACATTATTCATGGAACAAGCCACATATTCCCCTATTTAGCCACTGGGAAAAGCATAAGCATTTTCATTTTTGTAAAGGGTATTATACTCCTTGTCCTGGGACAGCATACTTTTTATAAGATCTCATTTGGCAGCTGTACCTCAGATATGAAATCTCGTGGTTCCTTGCAACTTGAAGGTGGCGGAAAGAACATCCTACTGCTCTGGGCATCCTTTTTGTATTGAATGTTGAGACTATTTCAGGAGGAAGAGAATTGTCATTGGGTTTTGGCTGCTACACTCATTTGCATGCCTTTTTGACATGAGGTTAGAGACCAAACTTAAGCTCAAGCATGCCCTATCTTCACACTCAATCAAAAACGATGATTTCAGTTGTATGTTTGAGGAAAGAGTCTTGAAAAAATTCTGGCTAATACCATTTATCATTTCAGCCCTTTTGGTGATGCCATGGGGGCAATGTTAGGCAGAGATGTGGTCCTCTATTTCCTTTCAAAATTTGCTGTTAAAGAGCATCATGGATTTGCAGGAAACCTGATTTTAACTTCCCCTTACAACACTGAGGACGCTGCTCCATGTAGCAGGCTTCTACAGTCTGTAAATATAACCCTACAGATTACAGAAAAATGTGAAATGTTTCAGGAAGCAGTTCACCCTAAACCTATCTATTGAAGGTTTTCCACTGTGCAGAAAAGAATGAAGTGTTCATTAAACAGAGAGAAGGCAATAAGCTCAAGGAAAGTGGAAATTCTTGCTTCTCTCTTTTTCCTTCTCTCTGTTCCTCCACCTCTAAGAAAAAACATAACTAATAAAATGTATCTTTGCTTTTATTTTTATACACTGATAGAGTTATAAGAGGAAAGGTAGAGAATAGTCGCATCCTAAGCAGAGATTATAAAATGGTAATTTAAATATAACTCCAAAGACAGCAGAGATGTCAGTTTATGTCTTCACAGCAAATGAAAGTGTTAACTACCAAACTACTGCATCAATGAAAACTCTTTTCCAGCCAAGCTTTGAAGCAGGGACCACTGGTACACTGTATACAGAGCCCAGTCTCCCAAGCATGTAGTAGGACTGAGGGGTGCCTAGATTGTCGATGATACAAACGATCTTATTTGAATTTAAATAGCAGATTCCTAAATAATTTTGAGGATCAGGTACATGCAGATGTAATGACCTGGAATTTCAGCATTGAAAACTACACAGGCTAGGTGATGCCAGAGGAGAGCAATAGCTAAGCCGAGTCTACTTTAAAATTTTGTATTTAGCTGTTCAAATTTTGCATAAGGCTAATTCTTCAGTACAACATTATAGTGTGATTCCAATTCAGATTCAGACTCCTAACTCTGGATAGGTCTTCATATTCTGTAGGGTGAGGTTCAAGTACCGAAACGTAGGTGCCCACCATCCATTCAGGTCCCGAGGGATATCCTGCCTGGCCCACACCTGCTACCCTAGAGGGGTGAGTCTTTGTGTAATATCTGCCAGGCTGTATGGATGTCTCAGAAAGCTTGGAAGTTTCAGGAGAAACTAGACAGTTGAATGGTGAGCAGATGAATCAGTGCCTTGGTGCCACATTTTCTTTTCATAATCCTGCTGATTTTAGAGTTTAATTATGAGAAATGGAAATGGGAAGGGGAAGGGACATTTGCAGTTATTTCAAAAACAGAAAAACAGAAAATAATAATTAAAAGACAGCTACTGAAGTGTCCATATCTGGTTGTGCTTTCAAGCAATCATAACATAATCAGAATCTTTCTTTCTTGGAAAGATCTATTAAAATCATAGATAGGATATTGATTTTTAAATTGTTCATAAGCATCGGTTAAATAAATATATACATGTTGTTAGTCACTTCTTGTTTAATTTCTTAATTTCATTCTTGAGCTGATCAGAAATTTTACATTTTGTGTACCTAATTTTTATGAACATTTTAATTTCCAAAAGTGATATAATTTTTTACATGATTTTTGTCTGGATTGAAAGCAAAGCTTACAATTTCAAAATTACGTACTTTGGCAATGCTTCATATACAAAAGAATGAATTGCTAAAATGCTCTGACTGCTATTGACTGATAGTTACTGAAAATGCTTACAGTTTTTAAGTTTCTTTCTTTCCTAAAAATGGTCATAAACAGAACTCTACTTTGTGATTTAATGGTAGAGACTTTCACACTTAAGCTACTTCTTCAGCAATCCAAAGTAAAGTGCTTGTTAATGAGAAGTATTTTGTGGGAATCAATTAGCCGCTCCAAATATTTCAAAAGAAGTATCTGTCCTTTGTGTACCTTTGTTTTAATTCCTCACTGTAAAGCAGTTGAAGTGGCAGCCATATCACAAGTGTCATCTACAGATACAATTATATAGAATATATTTAATGCCTCAGTGGATAGCTCCATATTTCAGTTTAATTTTCCACAGAAATCTAAATTTGTTCCTGGGCTGTATATTTTTCCATCATGTTGGATAATCAATATGAACAGAAATCCAATTTTAAATCAATCAACAATACTTTGAAGAAGATTGTATAAAATAACTTGTACAGCTTTTAGTATGTCAACCAGTATGTGACTAGCCTGTTCATTTATTCAATGTTAGAAACAGATCTTCTGACAAGACATTGAAACTCTTGCTAATGATATCCACCTGAAGTGTTTTTTTATTATTCTGATAAATGTTCCCCCTCCTTTTTTTGGTATGGCAGATTTTTTATTTTTTAACCTGGAGATTTCTAGTTCTAACTCTGAGCTCCAAGACAAAAGTAACATTCATAGTGTCTTGAAGTAAATATGTCATGTACTTTGCTAGATTTATAAACAGAATCATATAAATTACAGGTGAAAGATATCTATTTGTCTATTCCTATTTGCCAATATATGATTGTTCCCTACAGTATATCCTTGTGTACTTATTTAGTTGGTTTTAAATTGATGGAAATTATTGGACTTCACTAGTTCTTCATGGACAAAATCTGATGCATGATATTATAACAGCTCTATCCCCTTGATTTTCAGCTTTGGTTTTCTTTTACTTTTTTTTTCTTATTTTTAATCCTAAGTACTTTGAGTACTAAATAATAGCTTTTATTTCTTGCTGTGGTCTGGCTTACCAATGGTCAAAAATAGTCATATTGCATTGACGACACAGCAAATGATTCATTCTGAAGCAAGCCTGTGTTTCAATTAGCTTGATATCCTTTCTTTAATAATATCCAGTATGAGAGTACTACAGGAAGGTTCAAAACCATGATTTCCCTTTCCCTTGAGAGAAAGTGACTGACAGGACACACATGACTGGATCTGGGCAGTGGGGAGTGGAAGTGAACTGCTATGTTCATTCCTCAATTCATCTAAATAGTATCTCTCTCCTTGGCTGACCCACATATCTAGATATAAATTAAATCTCTCCATAGCTCCTGAATGGTATAGACCTGCAGCAGATTCCTTTTCTACTGCCTGGCAAAGGGGCTTAATGTTAGGTTTGACACAGTTCTTGGGCACCTTGCATTTCTAACCTCTCCTGATCTCATGGTTTTCATCTCAAATAAAAGCAAGCTTTATGGTTCTCAAAGTCAACTTCCCTGACTAGTCTTTGGTACACTTTTCAGGGTTACCCGAGAGCATATTTGTACCTAAATTTGAATACTGTGTGCTGATCCTTTACAGGACTGTTGTGGCTGAGATTTTCAGGTTTTATTTCTTGTTATTAGACTTTTATGAGACCAGCAAAGTTTGCTTACACTTTTTAAGAGGAAAAAGAAACTTGGTAGCAATAAAATATTTTGTACTTGTCATAATGTCTCTATTCTCTTAAACATTTCTGCTTTAGGAAGACCTCCTTTCTATCATCCTTTAACCACAAAGTGCAAGTTCTAGATACCCATGCCTGATTCAAAGTCATATGCCTAGAGCAGGTTGAAGGGAGACTACAGAGTAGAGCAGTGAGACTTCATTGTAGGAGAGGAAGCGTGTAACTGTTTGGGGGTTTTTTGTTTTTGTTTTTGTTTTCTCTTCAGTGGGAATGTGGACTTCTTATGTGAGTGTTATTATCTTCTTATGTGAGGCTTATTATCTCCTTTGTTTTACTTTAGTTATTGGATATGACCTAAATGACCTTCTCAGCTGGCAAAAGTCATGGCTTGAACATGGAGTCTTGGAAGATAGCTAAGGAGGAAGGACTGTAGAGTGAGGAAGAGAGAGAAATATTTTTGTGCATGTTTCTGTGGATATATGAATGTGGTAAGAGGCTCGAGTTAGCCCCTTCTGGCAATGCTGTCTTGTGGGTGTAAAGGTTAAGACAAAACTGGTGTGTATGCATTGAGCAATATATTTTCTGATAAGGAAGAACAAGGGGGATATTAGCACTCTTTGTAAAGAATGCTTTCCACTCATTGTTGCCAGATGATAGACAGTCAAGATGAGAGGGAGTGAATATTTTTTCTTATGTGGAGATGTTTGCACTGAGAGGGGCAGAGAAGTGTAGCATTGGATAGTAAGCATAGTTAGGCTTCTGCCATTGTCATAACAAAATAAGTAAAAATCTGCTCTTCACACAAAGTTTGAAGGTAGTAAGGAAAGCTGGAGAAAATTGTTTGAAGAAGGAGAGAAGGAGAGGAAGAGGTTAAAAAGAGCTGGAAATCTCTGGGTCAAGCAGAAAGAGTGGTTCATTCTGTGCTTTGTACTTGGTGGAATATTTACTGATATAAACTCAGATTATGTTGTATGTACTTTGTTCAGCTTGTATACTGAGGATGTGTTCAGTGCTCTCCTACAAACAGGTTGGGAAGACTTTCTGTATAGCTTCAGATTTGATATGTAGAGCAGGTCATAGTGATCCTGATGACATTCTCATTCTTGGCATGTAGCTGATGTCACAGATATCTTCAGCAATCTCAAACCACTTAATGGTACATATGAAGGTCATTTAGTGAGACCTGAGGACAATTCTTTTGGTACCTTGATCATCAAGACAGAACTGTGTACAAAATGCCAGTAGGGGTAACTGTCATTGCTGAGAATGCAGGTTGATACTTTCATGCTACAGAAGTTGATTTCTTAGGCTGAAATAAGATGTCCATTTGCCAGGAGCTGTGAGATGTTCAGACATGAAGAGTATGGTCAATGCAGATGATTCTGGTGTGTCTGAATATTCCAAACTGATAAGTAAAGTCCTAGAATGCTTTACAATACTGGTAACCACTGCCCCTCTCTCTGGAGAAGGAATATGCCTGCCATTGATTGACTGCTGGGGTTCACTGGGGGTCCACTGGGTGGGGATATGTCTGTCACTGATGGTTCCAACAAAGTTGGACATGTTGTATTACCAGAATTCTGCAATGAATGCCAGCACGTCACAGATGGTGATCTCAGACAGGCAGGCAAAATGATTGTAATACAGCCTTGTAATATAGCCTTGTAATACAGCACAAGTATTGTCATGAGCGTAAAGTGACAGGTAGCCAACACACAACTGTTGTGTGACAGATCTCTCAAAGATAAGACAGAAAGCTTCCAGTTCCCTGAACAGATCAAGATGGGAGCTCAGAAATGACACGTCCAGAGCTAATCACCTGCTTCTTGCAGATGGCTGAAGATAGTCTTTCATATCTAAAAATATGTGGTCCATGCTAGGTGATATCCAGAGTGAGAAGTGTTCATAATAAAAGCACCTGTGACATGTTCCTTTTATCTTACCTGAGGGTAGTGGCTTCTGTTACTCTGAGGTTCTCTTGAAAATAGCTTGTACAGTTCTGTGACTAGTTCCCGTATGATAAATTACCTGGCACCTCAGTGTTGCTGGAGGCATCTCTCCTACTGCATAACAGCTCTCAGGAGCTTCCCCAGCCTTGCAGCCTATGACAGCATGTAGAAGCAGTGAAATCAATGCTGAGGGGCCATGGCAGGACTGCCGTCTTAAGTGGATTAAGAAGGGATGATAGATATTGGTGAGAGCAGGGCAGAATCCCTTATATATCTTAAATGGGTTTTGGTGCATATATTGATCCTGTGACATAGGTGAGGGCTAGAAAGGATTTGGATACACTGTAAAGTCTTCTAGGACAGGTGGCATGAAGTATGTTGTATGGCTAAGACTGAGGAATATCTCTGAGGATGTCATGTAGTATATTAAGGATACTAGGTGTGATATGTTTATACCAGCCTTGCACAACCAAATTCTTTTTAATATGTGGCCCTTAGTTCTTTATATGTATATATATATATATATATGAAAAATAATGCAATGTTGGTGTGTGTGTGTATGTGTATAGTTGTATGTGTATGTTTGTACATATATATATTACACACACATTTGTGTGTGTGTATGTAGAGGGGTGGTTTATAAATCAAATTCTGTTGACTCCATTTTGTCAGTCCTTATGTTGTGCATTATATGGGGTACTTCTAGGAGAAGCCAGTGGTCCGTAATGCAGTAGAATTAGCTCAGTATAATGTGTCTGATTATGCAGGTCTCTGCAAGAACTGTTTTGACACCTCGTCACATTCAAATTTATGTCTAGTTTGCTAGATGTTATCCTAACCTTTTTTGATTGTTGCTTTTCAAGAATCACCTATACAACACATGTTTTGGAATACTTTCCTCCAAATACCTTAGCCACCTTAGACTAAACATTTTGTTATCTCATGCAGAGGGTTTTCACTCTTGTCTATATTCCTTTATTATCTCTGCACGTTTCAGCTTTTAGTTCTACCTACTAATATCTTAAGGTGCAGATTACTTCTCTTTCAGAATCACTAATAAAGGTACTTTGTAAAAGCAGATGCAGCAACAGTGCCTTTGAATTGCGACTGAACCATTGCTCCCAATTCCAAGCACTTTTTTTTTTTGACTTAATACTTTTTTTTAACATAGGTTACACTCTAACTAGTAGCTCATTAAAAAAAAACAAACAACACTTTCTCACATGAAAATTTGTGCAAATAATATCTTTGCCTAAGATTATAAAATCTATTCGCGTGAGAAGGGGTTGGGCTGAAAATGGGAATTTGTTTTTGTGTGGGAGTTCTATACTGACACAGTATCTACTGCATTTGCTATAGCCACTGACTTTGTAATCAAATTCAAGAACTGTTCAGCTCTATTCTGTGCTCACAATGAACTGGAGCATATGTCTATCTCTCTGTAAATCTTTTGACAGAAACATAATTTCAAAGATGTCACTCATAGCATTTAACACACCATGCTTCTCTCATTATCATTCTAAGAACAAATTAGGATCAGTGCTTGAGCAATTAGTATCAATTGCTCTATGCTTGTGCATGTGAATAACTTTTATATTTAACTTCATGTGTTGAGTTAGAACAAATTTATATTGCTCGTCACAGGAAACTTAATACTTTTAATCCGTTGGATTTATGCAATGCAATAATTTAGTTCTGTGAAATTTGGAGAGGTTTCTGCTGGTATGTGTAAGTCTTTTTTTCTTTTATTCTTTTTAGAGAGGGGAATATTATAAATATTTTTAAGAAAAAATCTGTATATGATTTTTTGTTTGTACCAAAAATTTTTCAAGAGTAATTCTATTCCAGTAAATAATAGTATAACTGCTTACAGCATGTAATTTTATAGCTGGCATAAGAGAATAAGTAGAATTTAGAGCTGGAAGTCACCTACAGAAAATTACAAAAAATATTTTCAGAAGAAAATAAAGACACACTAATAATAATAAGAGAATCTCTTTCAGGGCCATGTGGTGATTGCCAGATTGAATACTCTCTAACATGGAGCACTTAACCTTTCTGTATAACATAGGAATGCTTATTTATAGAATCACAGAATCACAGAATAGCTGGGGTTCGATGGGACCTCTGGAGACGCTCTAGCCCAACACTCCAGTTCAGAGTGGGGTCATCTACATCAGGTTGCCTAGAGCCATGTCCAGTCAGATTTTGAATGTCTCCAGGGATGGAGACTCCAAAACTTCTCTGGACAACTTGCTCCAGAGTTTGATAACCATTACAGCTAAAAGGCTTTTTCTTATGCTTAATTGGAATTTCTTATATTTCAGTTAGTGCCCATTGCCTCTTGTCCTGTCACTGGACACCACTGAGAAGAGTCTGGTTCTGTCTTCTCACACCAGCTGTTCATACACACTGATGATGTCACCCTTGAGCCTTCTCTTCTCCAAGCTCAATCTTAGCGCTCTCAGCCTCTCCACATATATCAGATGCTCCAATCCCTTAATAATCTTTGTGGCCCTTTGCTAGACTCAGTCCAATATGTCCATGTCTCCCTTGTCCTGGGGAGCCCAGAATTGGAGACAGTACTCCAGATGTGACCTCACCAGTGCTGAGCAGAGGGGAAGGATCACCTCCCTCAACCTGCTGACTACACTCTGCCTAATGCAGCCCAGGATGCCATCGGCCTTCTTTGCCACAAGGACACACTGCTTCTCATAGTCAACTTGATGTCCACACGGACCCCCAGGTCCTTGTCTGCAGAGCTGCTTTCCAGCTGGTCAGCCCCCAACCTGTACTGGTGCATGCAGTTACTGCTCCCAGGTGGAACTCGGCATTTGCTTTTGCTGAACTTTATGAGGTTCCTGTTTACCCAGTTCTCCAGCCTGTCAGTGTGTCTCTGAATAGCAGCACAACCTTCTGGTCTAGCAACCACCACTGACAGTTTTTTCTCTCCTCTGCAAATTTGCTGAGGGTGGACTCTGTCCCAGCATGTGAATTATTAATGAAAGTGTTAAGACATCTAATTTGTGACTGAATTATAAATTTTTTTTTAACAGAAAAAAAGTTTTGCAATGTTTATTCTGAACTGCTCCTGTACTTCTTTCTGATGTGAATCTTGTCATTAATAGTCTTCTGTTAACACATAATAATCTTCTAATGCAAAAAGATAGAAGAAGCTAGGATAAAAACAAAGAAAAGGGTATACACAGTAGCAGTCCTGTAGAGCTAAAGGATGCTGTGGATCCTAGAAGTTTATGCGTATTCAAGGGGAAATTGAAGATTCAGTGTAGGACATACCTCTGCTGAAACAGTTGTTGGTTAGGAGATCCTTAGGTGGAAGTGTCATGCATACTTCCTTTGTTCTTACCCTTCCATAGGCATCAATTAATGGACACTATTGGAGAGAAAACATTGAGCTAGATGGACCTTTCGTCTAATCTAATATGGCTGTTCTTATGATGCCTTTGCACTTCATAACTCCCAAGATCAGATTTTGGAAAGAAGAGCTGCCTATAGTTTTTGATACTGTATGCATCTTAGCCGTTAACTACTTATAGGAAAAATGCACACTGTGGTGTGCTCCAGAGTCTTCACCTCTCCAGTCAATCCCAGTAGAAGATTTACTGGAACATGTCTCTGCATAATCCTTTCCCATTCTCCTGGACCTCATTTTAAAGGAAGCCAGATGCACAAAAAAGCTGTAGCCAGGCTTCTGTCTTTCTGACACATTTGGAGAAAAGGACTGCATAGTTTTCAATTGTTGTGCACAGTTAAACTGGGTAATTTTGGCCATTTTATGTTTAAAATGTTAGCAAAATTTTGGTTAGCTTTGCCTAGGATTCAAGGCCCTTTCATAGCAGACCAAATGAACCCAGGTGCTTCCTTATGCTACTTGACATCATTTTAGGTGTGATGCTACTTCATCAAAGCCTAATGGCCAGTATCTCTGTATTCTCAATGGCAAACACTTTGGAAATCTTGGACCAAATTTCGTCAGAAACCCAAAAAGGGCTGTTCTCTCTGCTTTTGCTGACTCTGCTGACTCTAAAGTAAGAAGAGGACAAGGTACATAAAGCAGTAAGATTACTGGGCAAGTACAGGAAGAAATTGCTCCCATCAGTCTATAATGGAAGAGCTCAATATCTCCCTAAATGCTGGACCAAGGCAATGGTATCTGATACACTGTATCTCCTTGTTCACCCTCTTCAGTATCAAAGGAGACAGGTGTCTCAGTACTTCCCAGACCAGCACTGACACCTCAGTTTAATGATGAGGTACACTTCTTGATGCTGTCAGAGGAATAAAGGAGCTATGTCAACATTTGTGGAAAGAATTCTCTGGCACGAGAGAAGATGAGATGATGGAGGACAAATGGAAAGGTCAAAGTGAAAGAAAATAGCTGAAACAATATAGTGAGTTTTTCTTCACTTTTTTGTAGGCAAAGCTCAGGGAAAGAATATAGGGATGAAGGAATCTAACTGGAATTTTCCTTAACATTCCAGATCATGTAAAAATGCCCTGAACCTCATAGATAAGAGACAGACATGGCCTCTGACCTGGAATTGTTTAAGTGCCAAGATCCCAAACTATTTACAGAATAGGGAAAGGAGTTGATTGTCACTGCTTATTGACATAGCATCTCATTAGGCCCAATCTCTATCCACCAACCCTTTCTTATTTAATACTTTCTAACACATAATCTGATATAATCTATTGAGCTATCAGCATATTAAATAATAAATTCTAACTTTCTCTCATTACATATATATATATATATTTGGCTATTCAAGGTTTTTTATTGGTGGGCAATATAGCTCTAGCTTGGGATGATTTGGCTTTAGCCCTGTAAGGGCTAGTTAAAGGTTAGAAGAAAATAGGGCGAAGGGTAGAGAAACAATTGGCAGGGGAGCAGTTTCTGAGCCTTTGTGAGAAAAGGCAAGGTAAATTGCCTCGGACCTTATAGGTCTAATTCTGCATGGTCATTGAATTTAAATGCATAGTGAGTTTCCAGGGTGGACATGACAAGAAAGGTGAGGTGAGCTGAGAAATAACATTTAATAGAATAAACCACATCTGCATGTCTAAATTATGTAGATCATTTCAGACTTTTGCCTTTTTTAATAAAGGGATTAAACAAGAGAAAGCTTCAGTTTTCTTCAAAAAGATATCTTGCAAAGACTAATAGATTTCTCAGACAAAGTTGAGACCCTTGGATGAAAAGCACTGTGAAGTATGAAGAACCAGTGTGACTACTATTATGATTGTTTTCTTTAGACTTTTGCACACGAACTTTTGTTTGCCTAACTTTGCACAGCAGATACAGTAATCTTTTCTGGGCATACATTCTGGGCTGACAAGCTTAGAAGCTTGAGCTCAGCGCATCTTTCATGGTATGTAAACATGCAAATCTATGTGACCAACTTGTGGTAGCTTTAAATTTGAATCAGGCTTCCCACAGGCAATTTTAAGTGCTCTCATCCAGGTTTTGGCAAGGGAGTTCCTCTCTGTTCTTATAGCAGTTTCACAGCTGAAATAATATAACAGGCCATCACAAAACCTAATGTTCACAATGGATTTTCTCCTACTGTTCGGAAGCAAAACTGAAGGCCAGTGTGAGCAGTAGGAGGTCAGCCTATCTTTACTTGATTTAATTCTGTCTGAGCTGTCTCCTGTAAAACCTAGTGAAAATTCAATATTGTCAGCATGGTATAGCAAACTATTCAACAACTTGAACTTAGAGAGAAAGTTTCAAATGACTGATTCTTTCTTCTACCTGCTCTGCATAAACCTGCTAGCCAAATGTATTTAAATTAATTAGAAACCAAACACAAAAGAGTCCCCCATGCAGGTTCCTACTCTTGTTCTCACATCACTTCTATTCCTAGAAAAGAGAAATAGGAAGTAACTGAAATTGCAGACAGTGTAAAAAAATACGTCTTGGCAACATCTCCCAAATTAGAGCAATGTGAGTTTGTTATTGTAATATTCTCTTTTTTTTGCAGCTGCCTTGTCTGTATGCTTTAACATTTTAAATAGGTTGTAGCTTGAACTGCCTTTTCTGTCAAGTGTCCCAAGATCCTACAGTCTCAAACTGCAGATCACATGAAAGATGTGTTCTTTATCCGTTTGCTAAGGTTTCTTTCACAGTTCAGGAAATGTCATCACCTCATGAGACTGCTTACTTAACCTAAACAAGGGTAGCCACCTGCACTGAATCACTGTCTAATTGGGCATATTCCTCCTTCATTTTTCTCTAGCTAATAATCAGTTCTTCAGTGCACATTGATTCATTGTATTAGTCAATGTGTTCATTGCTTGAATAAATTCATGAAGTAAAATTGCTATGGCAAACAAAAGACATTATTCAAATTTTACTTAATACTATCAGAGACCCACATGTTGCTTGAACCAGTAACATGATATTCACAAATTTTGACTGACAATTTCACTAAAAGATCACTTTTGCAGCTTCAGTTCAACATTTGTTTAGACACTTGATTGATCGGACAAAAACAAAAATGATGCTGTCCATCTTTCCTATAAGTATCAGAGAAAACTGCATATCTTTTTTCTATTTTAAATGATGTTCAGTTTATGTTGTTTTTTCTCTCACTGGAACACACTAGAATAAAAAAGGTAAAAGCAAAATTGTCTGATCATCCCTGGAAAGAAGGTCAAATGAACTGAAAAGGATATTTGTGAAGGAGAAAATCAATGGATACTCAAATTATGGCTATAGTGAATGGACAGTGTATTGTGTGAGCTTGTACGTGTGTCTGTCTGATGGTAAATGAAACATAGCATATAACTAAATGAGGACTTCAAAAGTGATCATGAAGGACAATCTTTTAGGTTAGAACATGGAACAAAATGGATTTTTGTATAGGTCATACTGTTTAATATTTTCAATATAGGTCCAGGTATGTTGGTGGTAGCTGGTGGTAGTTCGGGTAGTACATCTACTTCACTGCTTCTTGATCACCTTTGTACCCCTGAGTGAATAAACTATGAATACCTTGGCAAAATTTTACAAAGTAACCTTAAGAACGAGCTTCTGTTTGTTATAGACCCTGTGAATTTCTTTCTTTCTTAACTGGGCCCTCTGTCAATGACCTCAACCTCCTTCTATCTTGCCTGTCAGAACTATAAAGAACATGCCTTACTTAGAATTACTGTTTGCCTTGGGCTTGACTATAGCTCTGCCCTGAACAAAGGGCAGCAAACTGCTGTGTACTGCAAATGCAAATTGTCATCATCTGCTTCCATTTATTCTGTGGGGAAGTTATCCTGTGACAAGTCATCTAACTACTTCAGCCTTCACAGGAACGTGCCCTTACAATAGCCTGCACACTCTGGCATGAACCCTTGTACAAAGAGCACGAGCAGTGCCCAGAGGATTATTCTTGTCTGGAGAATTGAAACAAGACTAATAGGAGGTGCAATGCTTATGTTCTTTACTCTCTTCCTTGGCTCCGGAATCCAAACCATAATTTTCCCTTTTCAGAGGCCTAGATTCAGAGGAGGATAGGCCCAGATCCATGCAAGGATTTAGGTAGGTTGATAGCTGCCCTTCCTACTTTTTAGTCATTTCATAGTCATAACTTTTTCTCATAAGTAGAATTCATAAATCCAACCTGACACTGTGAGAGAGGAAATGATAACAACCAGAACACTGAGCAATGTTAGATTAAGCTAACTAGTAGCAGATTGTGAAGAACTTTTATGATAAAGACCTTCTTGCTGAAGTTAGCGTTCATTTTAGCAAATAATTTATTTCCCCCAAAGAATACATTTTGCAATTTTGTGTGAAGGAGATCTTTGTTTAATGGCTTAAATCATAATATAATCAACAGTGGAAGATAACAGTACCTTTAAAAATAGTGGAAAAATATACTGCTTCTCTTCTAGATTTAGGTGTTTTACTGCCAATTTGGGTCAACTGGCTGTGCAATTTATCAAAAACTAGCCTCATCCTTTTCTTCTAAAGCATAACTAGAGTAGTCAAACAGGCATTCATTCACCTTTTATATGTAATTGATTCAATTGTTTAGTTGCTACAATATTTGTCAACAAGGTGAAAAATTTCTGCATGAAGGGAACCGACCCACACCTCTCCTTCTCAGCAGAGTGCCTGATGATAGGCTAGAGGAAAGGTGACTACCCTTATGTTCATGATCTGTGCTAGTATAGCAGAAAGCAAATTTCAAGGGGCAGAAAGTGAGTGAATAAGCAAAAGGGTGCATGACTTTATGGGCCAGAAATAAGGTCACTTCTTGGGGAGGGTGGTTTTGGTTATGGTATGCGCTCATAACATTATTTATTCATCTTACCCAATAGTTTTTCATGCAAAATGCAGAAGCAACCCCTGACTTTTGTGCTGCCAGGCTACACTATTCTCTGTACCCAAGCTATTCTAAAGCTAACTTGTGTTTACATGAGCTGCAATCACACCAGTGACTGCAGCATAGACATCTTTAAGCTAGCTGTGTTTCCTCAGGCCTTGTCTAGAGACACTGGGCACATAACTCCAGGCTCCAGGATTCCCCTAAGCAACAATGTTCAGATGCTGCAGTGTTCAGTGATGCAATACCTAAGTCTGTTTGCAGCTCCAGGTCTATATGACTAAGCATAATTGGTGTAAACACTTCAACAAAGCGGCTCTTAGCAAACTTGCATACTCTATCTGCACCCCCTGCTTATCCATTGTAACACTGGGACAAAATCAGAGGTATGATAATTCTGATGTACCTGTCCGGAAAAATAAATTTCTATGAACAAGCTGCACATCAATTGTAGAAAGCTCCAGTATGTTTTCGCTAGAGCTGGTGACATTTTCAGCTCTTAGATTATAGCATAAATAGCATCATTTATATTTCTTTGTATATGGCACAGGAGCTGCTTCAGCATAATTTCCTTATGCTTAGTCTCTCAGTGCTGTCACTTCTGATTGCTTTTAACCAGCTGTGTACACACCCTTTGTTGCTGGAGGCATGAAAGACTCCTGGGAAATAAGAGGTGGAATCAAGGATTTCCTCTTCTAGGAAGATGGTAATCAATTTTAATTATGAAAAAATAAAATGACTGGTGCAGGGAGTTGCTAGAAGTTGTTTTATGAGACTGGGTTCTTGAAGAAGTTTTATGAAAGTCTTATATAGAAGCAAACAGGAATCTTACCTTCATCTGAACTTTGGCATATTATATGATGAACATCTGCACACAAACAGAGTCAGGAAACATTAGTATCAGATATAATTGACTTAGATAAAAAATACACAGAGAAGATACTTTAGAAAAAATCTTAACATTGTAAAATCAAACACTCAGAAAAAGAAAATTAAGACTGCCTGGGCAACTGTAACTTAGCTATATCAATTTATGCTTTATGTCTCATGTAATATGCTTCAATTAGATGATCATACACTACTGTTTTGAAATGGCTCTTGCTCCTATTCAGTGCATGAGGTAGATAGCTCCAGTTTTCAGAGAACAATCACTTAAAGTATAGTTTTATCTTTCTCAAAATACCTATTGGTATGAAATTTCGTAGCTCTATTTGTGTCAGTATATGAGGTGCTGAGATGCTGTAATTCTAAAGAAATTCAGCATACCTGATACAGATAAAAGTGAAAAAAGCTTAACTCTCAATATGCTGAAACTTCCTAAATAGACATATTTAAGCTTTTCAAAAAGTCTTAGAATGTGGCCAACAAAAAGCACAAGCCCAGTGCTATGTTATATGTCAAGAAACCAATAAAAAAATGGTATAAACCCACTTCATATTACACATCCGAGCTTACAAAGCTGGGCACTTCTTGAAGCTGTAAGTTAATACAGAACATGAAAAATATATTAAATTAGGAACATTTCACATAACCATAATACCAATTACAAGTTCTATGGCAAATTTTGCCATTCATAGCCTCATTCCCCTTAAAATCTGACATCAATAGAAGCACAATAAGCTACATTGTCTTAAAATGAACTTTAATAAAACCCAACAACACTTGCATATTTCTGCCTTAATATGATATCGCACTGTTATAAATCTTCTATGACAGAATTAAAGAGTGCTGTTTGCAAATTGAGCCAGAGGCCTAAATTCTAAATTTTGTGTCAATGATGTGAATACTTCTTAGAACATTATAGCCTCTCATCAGCTTAGTGTACGTGTATTCAACATGTATTCATGGCTTCCCTGGGAAATTAGCTCCCTTTTTTTCTGTGGCCATAGTTGTCTTGGGTCTTGCTTCTTGTCACTATACTTGCATTTCTCTGGTGCCTTTTGTGCTTCACAGCTTTTACTTACAGGCTTTGATACATCAGTATATAATCTCTGCTATAGCAGATCATCTCTAGCTGCAGGTTCCCCTGTTGTGGAACTAATGTTAAACAACTAAAGATATCTCTTGCAGGTGTCTTTGTAACTTTTCATCATCTTGCCTTTCAGCCACTCACCATATTTTAACTTGCCATAAAGAACAGCTCTGGGCAATCTGTTATCAAAATATATACCAGATGCCCAAAGCTGCGTAGCTGAATCTTCAGGAGCATCGCATAGTGTGGAATAGTGCTTTAAGGCCTCAGTGTCTAGAATCTAATCCTGTCATTTTATGCCAGCAGATGCATGAAGAAAATGCATGTGGAATTAACTGAGATGCTTAATGGAACAACAAATAGTTCAGACTTCTTAGCTGTACAAAAGAATGGTAATGACAGCTTTACAATACACATTGATTTTTGTTTTGAGCTAGATCCTCTTTTGGACAAGATGTTTTAATCTCCTCAAAAGCTTTATTCGTGTTTACTCTCTGCTATGTGACTTTTGTATCAGTCCCAGAGTTTTGAGACAGAGCTGGCCACAGTAGCAGAATTCATCTGCAGAGATCAGTGCTTTATTGTCAATATTTGATGTTGGCCTTGACATGTTTTCTTCTAGCTGAAGGCTGGAACAGGACTTCTTTTTCTTTATGTTGATACTCAGGCTAAGTAGAAAATGACTTGCTGAAGAGATACAGCAGAGCCTCAGTGACCTAATCAGCACAGATCCTAACTGATGCGTAGGCACTAGTCATGGTAAAGCAGGAGAGGGCTGTACTCATTATGTTAGCCCTTTATTCCTTGGATTCATCCAACTTGTGTTCCAGTGACTTGTTTATGGAAAAATTAATTGCAGATTTTTGGTACTCATTTTCTGACCTGACTATTCAGTAGGATATATAGCTGAACCTATTTTTTTAAGTAAAAACTCAGAAGCTAAGTAGATTTCTCCAAGTATTCTTAAGCCAATCTTTGTTGTCACTGAGCTCATGATCAAGGAGTGCCAAGTACATTTCAAATTTAATGTCAATATTACAAAATGTTTGGACTTACCCAGTGAGATTCAGTTCAAACTCAACAAACCTGTATTTCTTTCTCTTCATGTGGGTGGCAACAGGCATGTTCGGTTTCTAAACTCCCATTACAACTAAATGGGATCTAGTTAGTGCAGTCAATGACTCAGCTCACACTGAAGTAGACATCCAGAACACCATTCACTGTGTAAACACAGACATCTAACGCCAGTCACAATGCCCAAACATACCTTGCTTGGCTGCCCACTGTCATTCAAGATGGGAGTGAGTCTAATTTGTCCTGGACTATATGGCCCATGTAGATAGTATCTGAGTACTGAGCATCTCAGATACTCCAGGACCCCTCAAATGATACTAGATGCCTACAAATAGGCAATGAAATCATACCCTAGTTGTGTATAGCTGTGTTGCTTTTTAGATTCAATTAGCTAGCTTGAGTAGAACTCTGTCAATCAAAATGGGAACTTAAACACCTCACTCTCACCACACCTACAAGGAGTCACTGAAATTTTTATGTCTTAACCACAAGGTGAATCCCATTCATCCTTGGAACTCAACTCAGAGTGTCAGCTGGGGACTATGTGGAACGCACTATGACATTTCAAATTATCCTTAGTGTAGATCTTCAAGAAGTTAAATCAAAACTGTCATTTTCCAAGTTTAAAAGTCCTTTTGTTGTTTTCGTAGGAGCTTCATAGTTAAGTGCAGTGGTAGAGCACATAGATTTGGTTTAAGTGAGTTCTTCAGCTCTCCTTCTGTTCAATGATAGGCAAAATCTATGCAATCTATAAACTATACTTGACAATATATTGATAATTCAAATAAAATAAAAATGTAAGGCATGCTCTCATATCTGTTGAATGAATATTGGCACCAGTACCTTTATTTTACAGGCTGCATAATTCAGATCATTATGACTATTTAGGTATCTTTGCTGTTTTTACATGAGACAAGTTGTCTTCCGCCAAAAGTATGCAAAGGCTTTTTTTTCCCAGTGATAGTATCACAGGATGTCACCCCCAGATGTTTGCTGTAAAAAAGAGAGGGGCACAAGGAATGAATACATCATATTTGGATGCAGAGCAAAAAATAAACTAATTATACTGCTCACATTTCACTGTGAAAATGGAACAAACACATGAGCATAAACCAAACTCTCTTCTATTTATTAACGCTTCCAGCCATCATTTTGCTGGACTTGCCCCATTAATACACACAGCATTTTTATGTATCTCACTCAAAGTTGTTCTCTTGTTGACTCATGCTTTTTCTTTGAAGCAAAAATGAAATTAAGGTCTTATCAGTGTGGAATGGGACTGCATTCCCAGCACCCAGTGCTCTCTGTGAGATTTCAAGTTTGCTACAGGGAGATCTGAGGAGTTTGAATCGTTAATAATCACATTTGTATTTTCTATTCTACCCCCAGTACTGCAGTTTTAGTGTTATACTATCCTACTACTTTATTGTTGCTTTATCAGCATCCTCACACTTTACAAAATGACAAAAATATATTATGACTTTTCAGGCTAATCAAAACACTGTAAATGCTTCCTCAGCAGGAAAGTAAATAAATCTTCTCCTTTCTGTCAGGTGTTGATCCTTAGAGGTCTCTCTGTGTTGTTGTACATACATTTTCCATATCTTTCCAGGTCTTATTAAATTCAGCTTTGGACTGGATAGCCAGAATGTATCCAGACCTACAGTGCACAAAAAGGTGGGAAGGAGGGGAAAATGTGCAAGTGATTTTGATGCCGCATGTCTATAGAGGTACTGGGCGGGGGGGTGTGGAAAAAAGTCAGTTTGAGAGTGCAGCCTTATCAGTTCTAATAACTTAAGAAAGTAGGATGAGTGAGACTTTTGCTTTTTTTCTTTTTGTACTGATTAGCTGACATGGTTGAGAGTGGAAAATTTAGTGTTTTATCTCCATTTCCATCTCTGCAACATAAATGACGTGTGTCCAGCATCTAAATAATGTTTTAAAATCTACAGTCTGCTTTTAATGTTTATATTTCAGGGCTTCTCTCTTTTTTATTGCCTCATATGGTTGTCTTTTCATATTTTATATGTTATTCTAAAAAGGATAATAAAATATCTAATATTACTCTGGAAATTTCATTTGTTTTATTCTTTACTCCTGTGCACTGTGCAGGAAGAGGTGCTATGGCTCTTCAACATCTCTTTTTCAAACACTTTTTAATAGCCTGTAATTGAATTGATATGTGCTTTGGTGGAAGCCCTACATATCTAGATTTTTCCTTTTTTAAAAAAAACTGAAATCAAGCTACTACTTGATAGTAGCTGCTACTTAAATGTGCATACTGTGGGAATTACAGAAGATATGCTGACATTTTCTATGAACTGAAATATTTCAATTAGTCAAATCTGCTGGCTTTAGTAGGTGAAGGACAGCACTATTGGATTGGTGCAGCCTTTCTGGGATAATCTTACCAGAAAGAGAAAGAGATAGAAACTTGCACACTCATGACAAATTATCCCGGCAGTAATTGAATATGAATTTTCTGTGTATTTTATCCCAGTGGAGATTCATTTCTCCTGTCATTTCATGGTGATGAATGGAAATGTTTAGGAAAAAAAAAATGTCTTTCTCACAATGAAATGGACTTCTGCACAGTCATTACCACAGATCTTTTTTTTTTTTTTTTCAGCTTCTTTTGATTCAGCCAACATTTGAAGTTATGCAGATATGCTATCAGGTTTCCTGTTGCCTGACAAACTTAATAAATATGTGCCAGTTATCACATATAGGCACCAGATTTCTCCTTTCTCTATATTCTCCCAACAATTCACTGTGATTCTTAGCTGATCCATTAAAAGGACAGAAAGTAGCAAAAGAACAGCTGTCATTACACGACCAATGGCATCCAGGCACTATTGACCTTTAACATGTCAATGCTCAAGGTAGTATATACCACAATCTTAAAGCGCTGGCTGAGAGTACAAAGTCCTTCCAAGAGCAAGTAGAACTGTCTTGTATTTTGCTGAGACAGCAGAATAACTCCACTTAAACTTCTGATCTAGTATTTCTGAGCTAGTCAATTTATTCTCCTTTTTAGTCAACAGAGAGAAACAAGCACTTCATATGATGTATTTTAGCTGCCTACTTTATGACTAAATGCACTATGCCCTACAAGTGGCTATTACTCTATTACTCTCTGATGAACTAGAATGGTTTAGTTTATAAGTGTGTGTGAGTGTGTGTGTGCGCATGCGCACGCCTGTGTGTCTGTGTGTGTAAAAATTATACATTTCTGGAAGTCAAAGACATTATGCAAACACAGGTTGGGGCTGTTTGCTTTAGATAAAACAAGACTGGATGTTGTGGAAAAATACAAAATGCTGAATGCCACAGGGAAAGGGAATTGCATTCTCTTTTTACCTCTGAAATGACAGGAAAATCAAGGATATTCAAAGAAATTGAAAAGCAACATATTTAAAACTTTTGGAAAAGGAAATTCTCTCTTCTCTCAGGAAAATGGAAGAGTCAGCATAGAACTAGAGGTCTAGACTTCATGACTCCATGACTTAAAGAGATGCTAAAAAAGCCATTGGACTGATTATTAGATTTAAATCTGATATAATTGATTCCTGGATTTCAAAATTTTTGTGTATATTTTTGTGCAAATGCCCTGTGTGAGATTTTAACTGCCAGAAAGAAAATAAGCTTCCCATAATGTGAAACAACATCTTTTATTCTCAATGGTATCTCCATTTTTATTGACCAAATACAGGTTCTCGTACATCAAAGGACTCTGCAGCAGGTCAAACAGATTGTAAATGAGAAGATGGATTTTACTGTGGTCATTTTTCCATTAGCAAAGACAAAGCTATTAGGCAATTAACTGATCTTGCTTTGTTTTGTTTTATGTGTATACATAAAGTACATGTTTCTTGGAAAGCTGCATTCCTAGATCATCACTGACTCTTTTTTTCTATTTTCTTAGATAACTCTTAAATGAGAATCCCATCTTCCAAAACAGAATGTTGGGACCATCCTTCAGTGCACCACGAGTAGCAGAGCTTCTCTGTCATGCATGTCGTGCCTTTCGACAGCTCAATGAAATAATTGCCTACAAGACTGTTGCTGTTGCTGCTCCTGTAATCAGCTTCTATCGTCTTCCTTCTCTTTGGGTTATTCTGCCAGCTTTCTGATAAGTGCTGCCAGGGAGAACAATGTATCAGCCCTGCTAACCTCAGCAAAAGAAACTTTTCCCTAAACATACTGGATAGCCTGCAAAATATGCTGTCTAAAGACAGGAATCTTACAGTTGTCATCCTTGCCACTGGGAATAGGACTAACATTGTCAAAGTAATTAATGATAGGTGCTGTGGTAGAATCGGATGGCTTTATTACACTCTACATTTTTTAGTCACTGATGCCAATCAGAGAGGGATTGATGCTGTAAGGGGAACTATTGCCAGAACAAGAGCATACCTAGATATTTTTATCACTTCAACAAAGTAAACATGCAGCAGTTGATTCTTGTTTGATCTTTTGCAAAGGTTAACTTTAAAACTCCTAATAGTAAGCTATATAAAACCAAAAGACATTTACATTTCTTTTTCTTTTGAGGGAAAACTGAGCATATCACTGTAGGAATCATTCAGTTTTTGACCATTTAGATGACTGAAAAAGATCTGAATGATTTATACCTAGATCAGGATAGAAAGTCATATAAAAAAGCTGGGGGGGGGGGGGAGAGAAAAAGGAGAGAGAGAGCTAGCACTCCAAACTTGTGCAGTTACCTAATGATGTTGGCTAGCTGAGCTTGGGTAAGAATGTTCTAGAGATTTAATTACTAACTTGTTTTTTTTGCTGTTGATTTTGGGGTGTTTTTGTCATGCAGTGATTGATAATTATTCACATTAAAATAAAGAAATAGTCTTGCCTCTAATTCTAGGAGAAATAAGGCACAAACTCTGGACTGATCCACACTCAATGATCCTGATAATACCGTTAAACATATAGACCCGTCTATTAAAAAATGAAGAATGCTGTTGCTTTTCTTTTTTTGTACATATCTGCATGGTATGGTTGTTACAACTGTGTGTGCTGAATTTTCATCAGTCACCTTGTCAGATTTTTAACTTGTAGTCATAGCTGTTTATTATTTGTGGTGCTAGTCCAATCAGGACTTGGGTCTTCCTTTTAAATTCTTAACATTAACATATTTGAGAAACAATGAGGTTTAAGAACTTTAAGGAATTGTAACTTCCCCTGGTAACTTTTGTGAGCGTCTTAGTCACGTGTCAAGATCTTTTTTGAAGTGATAGTCTTTAATGGTCCTCCACTACTAAGTGAAGGATCTGTTCAACCCACAGAAAGAAATTAATGAAATCAGATCGGGTGAGTACCAAGCTTGGAATACTTACCAGTGTGTAGACATGCTTGACTACACAAAAAGCTGGGGAAAAAAATGAAGCAGAGCATGAGGAAATAGGTTTGTTTTTTTTCCCCAGTACTTTTTATCAAACCCAGAAAAATATTATTGCAATAACTGCTGGATATTAAAAGGCTGGAATTCTGATGCTTCTCTCATGGACCTTCTCTAAATAGTTAAGCTAGGTTTTTTCCTCTACTCTTTCTATTTCAAACATTCCATATATTTTCTGCAAAGGTATTTCTTACATAGTGCTCATTCAGAACAAGCTTTCAGAACTCACCAGTGGGACTTCAGAATGAGTCACATGGATTTTCAGACTCCTCCTCATATCAACCCTATATCCCTGTCTCTTCATTATCATTGGGTTACTCCAAATAGGTTTGAAAATAAAAATAATGATAATAAAAAAAATAAGATTTACCCCACATAACTTTATCCACCTAAAGGTTCTACATGTAAGTAAAAATAATGTTTCAGGTCCACTTATAGTCACTGAACAGAGACATGCTCCAAGAAAAGTTCATCTTTCCTATCACTGGCTTAGATGAAGTGCTGTGCGGAGCTGCTTATTGCCTAATATAGCAGGACACTTAAACTAGGCATCTATTTGTTGACTGCTAAGATTGACAGCATGAATAACACAATGAGAGGGCAATAAATGATGATGCCTCTATTGAGGTTAGGGTGAGATTTCTGTCAGTACTCCTAGTCAGTATTACCCTATTTCTTCTTTCACTGAAATGAAGACAGAACTATGTAATACTAGGTGGATACTTCCTAAATCCCACCCTAAAATGTTATCACACTGAAAAGCATTTTTATTTGGATGGATACAAACTACACTTACATTGTTGGCCTCTTTCTGGCCTTGGTGGATAAGAAAAACTATATATAATTTAAGATTTCAAAATGGCCTGGATGATGGAATATGACTGGATGTATTCCCAAATTCCCAGTGTCAGAATATGTGGTAAAAAAATGAGAATATATCATTAAATTATTTTCTTTGCTTCTTCATTGCCTGTTTCCACCCACATCTCCTGTGTTCTCCTCTAGTATTTTTCAAACAGAACAAAGAATTAAAAAAAAAGGAAAAGAAAGGAAAGTACAATGCACAAGATTAACATTGGCAGAAGAATAGACATGCATGACTGGTTGTTGGCAATGTCTCTATAATGCAGCCCACATTTCTTCAGCATACTTATTTTAGTGTGATAGATTACATTCCCTTTTCCTTTATGATGCTTTTTTCTTTCAAATGTGTTAACATGTAAGTATTCCAAAAAATTTTAATTACATTTTGGCAGCTCATCGAACATAAACACTACATCCTCGATGGACTTTTGGACTCTACCCATATGACTCAAGTGGCAGCCTAGAAAGATTCTCAGTCCCATGATGTTTACAGATTTTAATAGCTGTATTTTGAAAGCCATTATTGCAGGTCATCCTAATAACCTACAATAAAATATGCAGACATTTAGCTTGTATCTTAGTATTTTTAAGTTAGATATAGGACTGAAGATGTGGCTTGGGGAGAAACATATGTTGATCTTCCAGTATATTATTTTTAATAAAATTGTGCTGGGGGGGGAGGGGGAAGGAAGGGACATCTTATATTTAAAGACTACACAGTTTCTTCCTTACTCAAACCTAGAATTTGATTTAGATTTTTCTGTCCTGTCCTGAAAATAGGGGTGGACTAAAGGGAGAATTATTTGAATTTGGATTGATTTCTCTAATGGAATTGCACTTGGTTTAAGATCCAAATTAATTAAGTATCTCCAAATAGAAGAAATATTTCATATGTGATTGCAGCTGACTCTAGATCAAACCTGAAAAATAAATGTTGTAAGTTTTGGCTTCAGCTACAAGCTATACCTGAATAATGTCAGGAAACAGATTTGGTTCAAACTGTACATGCTGGTCATTTCTAACAGATAGTGATCAATATCAAGTTTTTTCTTATAGGTTTTTGAAAATCCTTGCAGCAAAGCAAATAGAAGGAATAGAAGAATTGAAGATTTTCTCCAATACTCATTAACAATTATATAATTGAGTTCTTGTAGGCTGCAGTCCAATTATTATTGGAGTTTCAGAAGTTGTAGGTATGAAGATATAAACCACAGAATGTATTGACTCCAGTTCTAAGCAGAGATGTAACCTCATTTAGAAGCTGTAGTGTCACTTTTCTATCCTGAGATATTTTTGAAATTGTATGTTCTTGCTGAATATATCATGACTGAGAATGAATTTTCAGTGAAAATGGTTTTTCTGTAGAAAAATAATCTAATCTCATTTTTCTGAAAAAATTTCATCTATTTATAACACCAAAAAACCATTGTCAGTCTATAGTCTCTCAGAAACATTTTTCTGAATACCCACGGGATGATTATCTTATGTGTAGCTAGCCAGCTCCTGTAATACAGATATGGGCATTCAGAGAGATACTAACATCAGGAAAAGAGCTGACTTCAATACTTTTGACGGGAATTAACTTTGATTATCTCTAGGAGACACAATCATGAAGTCTAGCTATGAAAGTTCCTAAATATTAGCCCACGGGCAAGAACTGTTTGAAAATCAGAAGGTCAGATGAATTCATCAGACACAGTAATTCACACTGTTCTCAGGTACTGTCTCTGTGGATGTACTGCTTGAAAATGAATTGAATGTGGCTTTTTCTTCTTTCCTGCAACTCCTCAATCACATATTAAAACAGCTGTTGCATATCATTCTGTAGGAAGAAGAACATCCCTGTCCCATGCCCAGCAAAAAGGTTCCAGTCACTGTGCTTGGGTTTCTTTGGGAGCAGAGTCTCAGAATACAGTTATAGTGTCTACAAGTCAATGTTTTCCTTTCATAAAAGGTATTCATGCTAGCAGGCAAAACCTCAAATACATGTATCCAGGTTGATTTTTAAAAAATGTATCTTTTATCGAATGATAGCTTTCATGAAACTCAAAACACTAGTGGTAGTTTTGGGAGGACATATTTCATGTGCTTCAGCACATGCATCAGAGCTGGTTGCTAAAGCTATAATTTTTTCTTGCTCACTAGCCTACTGTGACACTGACAAGTGAATGATTCAAGCAACAATAGCAAGAAGAAATAAGAACAACACTGAAGACCTAAGGATGATAAATGCCCCTCATTTTTGTTCCCAAGAACCCTTTAGATCAGAGGAAGATGAACCTGAGTGCTTCTTGCCAACTACATATGCAAATAGCCAGTGATCAATTAAAGAACGGTGCTATTTTCCACAGCTGTGGGATTGTGATTACAAAAGGGATCGAAACATAGAATCGACTGAGGGAAGACCACCTTGCTAACTTGACAGGGTCACAAGAACACCAAGGAAGTCATTTATTATTGCTATTCATTAAAGAAAGGTTATAGTCATCTTTCTAATTACTTTTCTTACTTAGGACTGCTAACTTTTTCTCAGATTGCTTGTCACTTGTACTGACCTCTGTATAAAATCAATACATTTTTGCATTTTTTCGTGCTCATTATGGTGAAACATGACACTGTCTGGAAATAAAGCATGTCTTTCTTTATAATGGCAGCAAGGAACTAAACCACTGATGATAAAGGTTTAGATTCTCTCTTTTATTGTTTCATTGCTCTGTTCACATGTTCTTGCAACACTCACGTGTTGTGACCATTTATGCTTACCACAGAGCTGCTGTAGGATGTTTCAGGAAAATCAAGCTAATATAATATGCAGATCATTCCAAGAAGACCTAAGATATTGTCTCCATTGTTTTCTTTCTTAATATGTTGAATAAATAAGAATGGCCATAGAATTATTTCTAAATAAATGCCTTTATCTCTCTTCTTTTTTTCCCCATCTTTGTGTTGAAATATCCAAGTATCCAAAGCTCTTTTTTAGAGTTAAACAATGGTCCGACACCAAGAAATTTGGATCTAAATCTGGATTTAGTTTTTAATGTCTCAAATGTCAGGCATGTTCAGATCAAAGATTACCATTACTAGAGTTCATTTATTTACAGAATTAAGACTGGAGTCCAGTTTGAATATGAATACTAACTTTTGTGCAAGCCCAGGCTCTTGTCATATGGCACAATGTTGCACATTTCCCACTGTTCCCAGTTCTGTTTTATCATCCTAAAAGCCCCAAAGATGGTTACTCTACCAGGGGCTGAGACACTTAGGAGTCTTATTGAAGCAAACAATAGTGGCTGTGGTCCCCTCCAATATTAACAGAAACTCCTAGCATTTTAGGTAAAACACCTTCTGGAATTGTGATCAATATACACTAAGGAGAAAGAGAATGTTAAACTCTAGATGGTTCCGGGAGATCTATAGATTACTGTCTATCTTTCCCAATGAGATAACACTTAACCAATGATTTGAAACAATACAGCCGCAGAAAGCCTCTTCATTGCATCTTTCCCTTCTATACCTTTTTTGAAAAACACACAAGTCTAGAGAACATTTTAAATAAGGTAATTACTAAAGCAATTCACGTTATGAAAATGTAAAGAAAGCAAAATTGCAATCATTTAGAATGGAGCAAAGGAACCTCTTTGTTTTGAGACTAAGACTGAAAAACAAAAGCAACTTTTTTTTTTTATGGTTCTGAATGACTGCAAGAATTAGAAAGCAATAAGCATTCAACAGCTATTCATATACATTGTAAACGTTTATTTGATTTTAGTAGCAAAAAGGCTAATTGCATCCTGAGCTGTATTAAGAGGAGCATGGACAGTAAATTGAGGAAAGTGATTATCTCCCTTAATTCAGCACTCAGTAGACTGCTAGACTACTGCATCCAGTTTTGGCCCTCCAGTACAAGACAGACTTTGATATACTGGAGCACATTCAGCAGAGGGCCACCACGACAGTTGGGGCTGGAGCACTGACCCTCTGAGGAGAAGCTGAGGGAACTGGGCTTGTTCAGCCTGGAGAAGAGGCAGGTTTGGGGGCACCACACAGCAGCCCCCCAGCACTATGGGGGAGGTCATCGAGGAGACAAAGCCAGGCTCTTCACAGTGGTGCATGGCAGGCAGGCATAAATTAAAACAAGAGAGGTTCTCACTGGAGAAACCTTTTCCCCTCCCATGAGGACAGCCAGGTAGTGGAATGGGCTGCCCAGAGAGAGCTTTCAAGACCCCACTGGATAAAGCCCTGAGCAATGTGGCCTGATCTCTTAGCTGACCCTGCTTTGAGCAGGAGATTGGACTACAGCCATCATGAGGTCCCTTCCACCCCAAATTATTCTTTTATCCTATGGTAATAGTGTAGGCATGGTGGATATTTAAAGTGGGCCTAAACATAATGATGAACAGCAATTTTAAAAATAATTGTGGAGAAAAAAAGTCAGTTTTTGAAAAAAAGAAAAAAAGGCTTTTCCTATCACAGAAGATATTTGGTATAAAAATTAAAACTCTGCATTACTGGTTCTGCCTATAAATAAAGTATATACAGAAAAGGCATGTTATAACTTTGTGTTTTTACCAGCTCATATATGGAATTATTAGTGTTTTATTTGTGGTTTCAGAGGAGTTGCCGTTTTATTCTCTTACTGATCAAAGTTTATCATTTTGACAAATCAGTGAATACAGTTTTTCCCAAGGGATTGGATTCTGCTCTCAGTTATACTGGTGTTGAATACAGAGTAACTCCACTGAATGTAATACCTGAGAGAGATGTTATTTGAGAGTCTTGGAACCTAATAGATTTATTCTAGATAGTGGCTAGCTCAGATAAGAGCAAAACGTGACCTTTAGACTGTAGCACTTTCTATGACAAAAAGGATTTGTGCTAGGTAAATAGAAAGTCAGGAGAACTTTGCCTTCTTATTCATTGTAAATCATTATGAAAAGCTGATGACTGAAGTGAAGATTCTTCCCTAGGTACTTTCTTCCATGACAAGAAAAAGAACAGCAAATTTAACTGATATAAATTTTTTGGCAGTACGTTAAAATTGACATAGATCTAATGATTTGTATTCATGGTAGAGTCTGAAACTACCAGGAGCTACAATTCATCATATTTCTAATTTTACAGAGGCACAGATGGCTGTCCACTCTAGTGGTCCCAACATTACTGAGTTAAACATGGAATGGAATGATTGATTAAAAAATGTAATCAGACATTACTGCTTGTAATTGTGATTAATATGAGTTTACTATTTCTGACAATAATTACTTTTTTCCTCCCTCTTTAACAGAGGAATAGAAAGTATTATAAGTCCAAAAATTCAAGACAGGCTTTAGGGCCAAGTGAACAATTAATTGTAATCGTAAAAATAAAAACTGCTGTTAGCACTATACTTTTAGGATGGTTTAGGGATTCCTATTATCCTTTTGATAACTGGGTGGCTGTTTTTTCACAGCTAGCAATTGTTCCTTTTGGGAAAGTGACAGCTAATAATTTGCTTATATATTATCCTTTGTACTGTTTTTAAATTATTTTGCATGCTTACACTTTCAGTGGTGCCTAGTAACAGGATTTTTTTAAGATCTTTGTACATGGCTTTGAAGTTAAAAACAATTTATATTCCCTGGGGCAATTAAAAATTAGTGGACTGATTTCTATTAATGCTTTTAGCATTCACCACAAGCACAGTTAATGGGTTCACTTGGCTTTGGATCGAGCCTGTATTTCTCACTTAGAGGATCCACATAGTCAAACAGAAATCAAACATGTTTTGTGATACAATCCATGACTTATGTGTGGCTTCCTTGTCTTTGGATGAGCTTGCGAAATCCTACACTTAAACTGACAGTATGTCTTTTCTTTCTTAATTTGTCCCCAGAATCAACAATCAATAAAAAATGTTGGTCATTGCGCCTTCTTCTTTCCAAAATTTAAAAGAATGTTTAAATTTAATCAAAGCATATTAATTTTGAAGAAAAATGAAAAGGTACACTGGAGTAAATCATGTCTAGCTTCTATCTTTTGTTTAGAAGATTTAGTCTTTTAAGCACCACAAAAGAAGCCGAAAAATAAGTTTGACCCAGATGCCTGAAGTGGGAGAGGAGAAAAGTATGGGAACTATGGGAAAAACTATAGGAAAAACTATGGGAAAATCGAAATATATAGGGATTCCTAAACTATTCAGTAAGATAAGGCTGAAGAAACAATAATATATGTGATCCCACAGCCCACATGGTAAGTTTTAAACAACAAGCAAAGATATCCTGAGTTTAGGGCACTAGCCTTGATTTTGAAGACCTGGATGTCATTGTCTGCAAATATTTTCTCAGTGTATTTTGACAAATATTTTCTTCTGTTTCCTGTCTGTCATATCAAAGTTAAGTTAGTGAATGAATACTGAAACATTATGACACATGGAGACTGTGAGGCAATGTGAGACAACATGTCAGTAGTCAAAGGTGTAGAATAATATGTTCTCCATTGCTGGCTGAGTTCAGTAGATCTGCTGACCTAATAATACATGAGGAGTTGTCCAACAAATCATGACTGAAATCTGAGTGTTTAGCCTAAGAATAAGGACATGGTTGCAGCCTTCATAATGCCAGATCTCTTTCAAACCACATATGCATTTGCTTGGTTATAATAGAATTTCCAAACAGGGAATATAAAATTTAGAGTAGAGACTTCAGAAAGGTTCTGCACATAAATTTTAGGATGCATGTTCAAGCTAAGATTTATAATAATTGATGCTTTCTTTTGGAGAAATTAAAAACCATCAATAAAATATGTAAAAAATTAATTAGTATTTAATTACTCTTCAGCCTTTTACAGTAAATAATGTTAAATAAAGAGGTTAACACAAAAACAGCCACTACTTATAGAAGCAAGTGGAAACCCACTGACTTCAAGATTATTCTGTTCCTTTGCTATCTTTGCCTTTTGTGATGTCCTTATTTTCAATTCATTCATGTGCCTTAGTTTTTTTTTATCTTCTGGCTTTCCCATTCACTTTCCCTACATCCTAGATTTTTTTTTTCCCCTGACATATTACATTATGATACAATTTGTTAATGAGATTCTTCATTTTTATATCCCCAATGGAACACATTTTCACTCCTCATCTTTTCTTCTGACACACGATCTGGTCTTCACTAAGCTGTGGGACACAGGTGGTGGAAACACGTGAAGGAGGAAGCTAAACATAACAGTTAGGCAAAGGCAATGTACACAGGAGGTTTGCTGATTCAGAGCATATCTTGCGCTGCCTTTGGCAGCCAGACCTTACAAAGCCCAAGGCAGAACTTAGCTCCGTCTCCCCTGAGCAGAATCCTGGTAGTCAGCTTCTGTGGCCTTGTTACCACTGATTCTCTGAGGGTGAATTAGCAAGTACAGTTCTTTCCTCAGGTGCAGGAAGGTTTAGATTTTCTTTTACTTTACCCGTAGGGATAAATCCTTTTAATTTTACTTCCCCCCCCCCCAATCTTAATCTGTATGTCTGTTTCTGAATCTTTTTTTTCTCTCTTATGACTTTGCACTTGCTGCCTATATAATACTCTGTTTTTCTTTTTTCCTTCTTTACTTCCTTCCAGTCTTGCAATTCGTGTTGCTTAAACTTGGCCCACTTTTCCTTTCCCTTCTGACCACGCAGCCAGTGTACTGTGCTGGACAAAATTATCTCAAGCTTTGACATTCACCTGTGAAAGGACAGTATTCTGTTTTTTAAGACAAAAAGGCTGAAACAATTGGGTCACCTTTGTTTATTCACCTTAAGGAAGTAATTCTGTGTCATGTGGGATGACTTGGAAGGCTTGATTCAGATGCCTAAACATAGTTAGCTAATGCTCTAGAGTGACTGAGGCATCCATAGAGCGCTTGTGGATATAGTACAACATCTGTAGAAGACCTGGGTCCTTCTGGAACAGCTGGAGGCCAAGAAGAGTACCTTAAAGCACCTCAAATGACACTGGATACCTATGCTTAGGCACCTGAATCAAGGCTAAAATAACAAATGTTCTTATGGAAGATCTTACTGAGTAGAATTACTTAAAATTGTTAGAGGTTTTCTTTCAAGTTTATGTTAAAAAAGAGAACTATTTTCTTCTTTATTTTCTGTTTAATGAGATCGGCTGCTTATGTTCACATCTAAGCTTGTTTCAACTGCGGGTTTAGCGTCAAGTGGGGACATCTATCTAAAACACACTGATGCTCTTAAATTCATCCCAACAGAAGGATGGATGATAAGATGTGGTGTGAAGAGGAAGGCGGGGTGGTAAGACTTCTGTGGCTATGTACAACTTTCCCCAAAACATGATCAACCCTCTGTAATTACAGCTGTTATATGCTGTATCACATGTTGCTGAAGGCTGCTATCAAGAGAGATGGCTAATTGGCTATTTGATTAATAGCTCTCCACTAGTCTCCATCTGTAGTGAGATTTAGCCTACTGTTCTTAAAGCTGGTGGAGGCATACCTCACCACAGTGTATCTGTACAGAGCTGAGAAATTTTTCATGGTGAAAAAGTTGCGAGTGAAGAAAAGGTCTCAAGTATATGTAGTTATTGTCAGAAGGTCATGGATCTTTGCCACTGACCTGAAACTCTGTTTTCCCAATCCTACAGTATCTATATTCTCCTTTTAAAGAAAGCATTTTCAATTTCTTGTCTTGCAAAGAGAAAGAGAGAGAACGGAAAAAAAAAAAAAAAGAAACCTTTCCAAAAGTTCAGTGATAGAAAAGAAGATGATGGGAAATATGATATAGACCTAGACTAGCCAAAGTGAATGAGGGCAGGGCAATAGCATAAAGCCAGCTGTAACCTCGGGAGCTATGGGACAATGAAAGTGCCTATAGCTCTCCCTTGTATACTTACTACCCAGAGACAAGTGTAGCTGATCAGGTAGTTGTCCATCTGCATAACCCAGATTTTAGAAGTGCTTTAACAAGCTGGCATAGGATGTCAGTTAAAAATAAAACCAGAGCCTGCTTAACTTTCCCTTATTGCAGCTAACTAGATCTATAACTAATGCTTCTACAGGTATGCTATCCTATCAGGATGTGCATGTTTTTTGCAATGAATATTTTAACTTGGGAAAAATGATAATGCATGAAGTAAAGTAAGATAGTCTATTAAATACTATTGTGTCAGAAGAGGAGACTGCAAGGAATAAAGGACATAAATAAATGATAAAGACGATGATGGGCACATACTATCCTTATTTATTTATTTTTGGTACCAGACAACTAATAAAAAGTCTGTGGATAGGATAAATATCAAAATATGTAACATATTTCTGTATTTGTATTACTTGTTCTTAAAGGTTATCATAACTCTGCTAAAAGCTGATATAAATTGCTACCTGGAGGAAGCATCAGCAGTGGACAACAATGTGCACCTACAAAGCACTCTTTATATCCCTGAATCCTAGCAACTAGCACCATACTTATTAACTACCCTTTTGCAGTCTGTAGTTCTCTAACAAGAAACTTACAGCTTATTCACCTGGCCAATTTTATAAAGACTTTCCAAAAGACTTGAAAACTGAGAAAATATTTGGAGAAGCACAGTGGAAGGGTCTTACAGAATAAGCCCTCCCAGATTTTGTATCAAGTGCATAGAGAGATAGTAGCCACGGCCAATGCAGATACATCAGTTTCTTTGTCTGTACCAGATGCACACACAAATTCAGGCAGCAGCAAAGGACAGGAAAAAAATAGCACATCCAACTGACATGCAACAGTTCTCTATCCTGTGGCTAATTCCTGTCTACAAATTAGAATGCAGATTTCCTTTGCACTGCGTAAGTTTGGTACATCTTGAATCTTTGATGGTAATGTCAGTGTAAAGTTAAAACTTTATTCTTCAGAACAGTCTCATTATCGTGTTTCACCTGCTTCTCCCAGTGATCACTTCATACTTTTTGAACATTTGACCAGATCTCTGGAACTTCAGAAAAAATGCCCATCCCTTTAATTTTATTAATTCTATTCCCACTGGAAGAATTTTTATTCTAACATTTTAAACCTAAAGTTTTAGTTAAACTGTACCTTTGTCTCTCTTGAAAAACTTTTATATATAAATACATACATATATATATGCATATATATACAATTATTGCTCAAGATCAATTCTAACTTCTATGATCAGCTGTGGGAAGTTTTCCACATGTACATAATTTATTTACAGTGCCTGTGATATATTTTATATGTTAAAATCACTGCCACATTATCTCTCCACTCTTTTTTAATAATACAGCTTAATTTACTGCGAACACATCTTCAAAATTATTTACCTGCCTGTCATATGTGGAACATGGGTGGATGTAATGGGAGTAGGAGATATCATAGCCGTTCCAACTTTTTTCACTTAAGCACCCCAAGGCTTCAGTATTTTTTACTTTATCTTTTGTGAGAAATTAGATGCTTTGTCAATACAAGCAAAGAAATGGCTTACAATATCCAAGGAAAAGTATAAAGAAAAACATTGTTGTTTTCCACATAGCTTGTAGGCAATATATTATTTCAGAAAACAAATTCTCTGACAGAATTATTTACTTTGTATCGCAGGCTGTGAATTCAGTTAAAAACCTATAGTTTTATGCCTCACAAATATTTTCCTGTTGGGAATGTAAATAATGATTTACTGGCAAATGAGGTTTCAGCTATAAAACTTTCTAGTTTTCAAAGCAGAATGAGAGTTTTTCTTTAGAAAAAAATAGTTTCAGATTATTTAAGTGCGGAAAAAATTAAAATATGCATGCTTGTGGGTGAGGACCATACTATATTTAGCATGATCCTTTGAAGACTATATACATAGGAAAGAACATTTCTTTGAAGTACATGTGGTAACAGCAGGTGTGACTTCTACTTAATAACAAAGACATTGTGTGAAACCCATGCCAAAGCAGAATATAATGCTCTGATAAAAATGCAATTCGTTTCTGCTGTTTTAAGAACAAAGAAAAATTATTATGTGTCCTCCCAGCTAGTCTAAATTAAATTTATAACAATCAATAGCAATGGGGAATATACAGCAACTCCTGTACTAGCCAACAAAATTTCCCATGCACATTGAAATATATTGCAACCTTAAGGATTAAACAAAGGAATACATTTGATAAAGACCCACATCTTAAGGATAAGGTCTGAAGAATGTTTAAGTGTCAGAAAATGTCAGGAAATACTGGCATGCAAAAGGAAAAAAAAAGAGGGTTACAACACATCTAAGGCAATAACATGCTCTTTCACCTGTTCGGTTGAAAGGTGGGACAGATTTGCAAAACTATTGTTATAGCCAACTTTAATATATTATTGCATCTACTGTAATCTTGCGCCTTTCCCACAGTGTTGTATACACAGAATGGTGCACCATCTAGGAGCATGAAAATCACATTTGTCAATGGACGTAATTGCTGCCAGGAAATAGAAAACACATAAAATTGTGAAATGAAACAGGACAAAATTTAAGAAAAACATTAGCTTCTTAAAGGTCTTGCAGAGGAGTACTTCCAAAGGAACCAGCTTAAATTTATCAAGGGTATTCTTATATACCTCTTTGCTGACAGCTGCACAGTTTATAATTTTTTTCCAGAACTTCTGCAGTATCATTCAGAGTGGGTCCATTGCCTAAATACTGCTTAGTCATTAGAAATAAATGTACTATTAACATGCCAACACATTAAAATGCCTAAATTACAGACGGCTGCACTGGAAAGACTGAGCTACATGAGTGACCTTTCTCTCAGCATCGCTGAGTTGGGATGTTTGTTCTGCCTAAGGGCCTTTTGGTGCTGCTCATTAGTGCCAATGTCACTTTGTTCAAAAGGTGACGTGCCAGTGTGCATGTGGTGAGAGGAAAAAGCATACACCTATCAGAGTGCCGAGCCCACGAAAGCAAGACCCTCCAGTTTTGTTGCAATTTACGTTTACTTCAAAACAGCGACTAACTGCTCACTAAAATTGAAATTTGGATCAAAAGAAATATGCCCGAATCCAAATGGCTTAATTAGAAATATTTTGCATTTATATTAGAAGATTTCTTCGACCTTTTTTCAAAGAAACAGATACACAGTTTTAAAAGAAATCCAAAAACTTTTATAATTTTCAGTTTTCTCTTTTCTCCCCTTGCTTGCCTTATTGTTGCCATTTAGAAAAAGGGAGCGATGGGAAAAAAAAACAGGGGAAATATGAAAATCAGTCAAAAACAAAATACTTCGGAAAATGCCTGAGGCGCTGAAGAGCTCTACAATGGTGATTATAAAAGTGTCAGCACTTGTCAACAAATAGACCCATCTGCTGGAAGTTCTAGTTGGCCTCAGTTTCATGGAGATCCTGAAAAATGTGAGAAACGGCCATAAAGAAATTTGTACATTTAAATATCTTGTTTAACATTAATTCGGAATGGTTGCTATCACATAACATAACTCTACCAGAGGCCAGAGGAGGGCATTTGAAACATGCAGCTTTTAAAACAAACACCAGGCCTAATGCCAAAGAAATAAAACTTACAGCTTGACCATTCAGCTGAGGAGATGAAAATGGTGTTCTTGAGACAGCTACACCACTGAACTCAACCATTTCAGCAGACTGGTGCTTCAAAGATCGGAAAGTTAATAAGAGTTTAAGGTAATGCTCTAACAATGATAAGAACTTACTATGTGCAGGGCCTTGCTACATCAGAGAGCTGTGCTCTGAGTGAAAAATGGATGTGCATCTATTCACCTATGGACCAGTTGACCTGTTAGAGGACCTTTCTCCTATTTTCTATAACTCAATATACTTAAGTTTAAGCTATAGTTGAAACCCACCTTACAAAATAAACTTCTAATATTCTTATCTGATATCACTATAATTATCTAGCATGACACAGGTCGAGCTTTAGTATCATCATATGATTTACCTAAATCATTTTTATGTCATCATTGTCGCAATATACTCTATAAAATCTTGTTCTTTTTTTGACTTTTACCTTCTGACAAAACAATTTCCCGTGTGCACTGAGGCTGATGAATTGTTATTTGAACAGGTAAATCTTGAAAGTATCACTTAAAATCTCAACTTGTGTTTTATAACAAATAAACCAGTTCAGACTATTTAACATTTTTATTTAGTCAAAGACATTTATACACTTTCTTTGAAGTACTAACCTAGGGGATGCATAAAAGCTGCGAAAGTTAAAAAGTCCTTTATTTTGAACAAGGCAATTTTCAGGTTTAAATACACCAAAAAGTATTTTCTGAACCCTTAGAATAATCGGTCATTATAAAATTTCTTTTCCTTTCTCCTCTGTTATGTCAGGTGCAACATTAATTCATTCTTAAGTTTTATCCTTGGCAATCATTTTTCATCAGTTTCTCAAGGGCTACCTGGCACTGCAGCTTGAGATTCAAAGCTTTTAACTTCTTCGATTCTGACTTAGCTATCGGGTTCTTGAGAGTAATTTCACTTATAGAAAACAGAGTTGCAAATAATATATATTTTAGTGTTCTGAACTCTGCCAAGGTTTTACAATATAATTGTTTCTCCCGCTAATTTGTTTTCTGCAAGCACGTGAAAATAACATTTTATGGGATTCATTGACATTTTTTTCCTCTTTCCTGAATTCTTTTGCAACTTAGTCAAAACGAACAATTTTTGAAAGATAGGAAAGACATAACATAATAAAAAGGAATGTTTCCCAATGTTTATGAAATTATCCTCATAAAGTAAAACCTGTGAAATCGGAAAGAGAATGTATAAAAAAAAGGCAAATGGAAAGGGATGCATTACTACAGCTCTAGCAAAACTCGGTAGCACTGTGTGAAAGTGTAGTGTGACGGGATATTTTGTTCCATCTTTCCCTCTACTTTGACGCAGCCAATTACAACTACAGCTTAGTTAATATAACTTTTGCCGTTGGCGGCGGGAGGCGGGAGGCTGCGCGGGCGCTGAGCGCGGCGGCTGGGGGCTGGCGCGGGCTCCCTCCCCGCGGCCGGAGTCGGGCTGCGCTCGCTGCCGCGCCGGCCTCGCGGCCAAGCGCCCGTCGCCTCCGCGGCGTGAGCTCGAGCTCTGCCAGCGCCGCCCGCGGGAAGGGTCTGGCAAACCGCGGGAGCCGCTGCGGCCCCCCCCGCCAGCAGCCCTGGGGCCGCTGAGCCGCCCCGGGGGGCGCCCGGGCCGCGCTCAGCCCTCGCCGCGCAGCGCCCCGCCGCAGCACCGCGGGCGGGCGGAGGAAGGGCGCGGCCAGCGCCGAGCTGCCCTGCGGCGCCGCCTCGGGGCGCGGGTTCGCCTGCGGGGGCAGCGCGGCGCCCGGGGACGCGGCACGGACTGGGTGGGGTAAATCCCCCAATTTTAACTTTATAACCAGTGAGGCTTTTGTCTGTACTAATTAGTTAATTAGGACTATCGCACTGTTAAAATACTACTTGGACTGACAACAAATCCTGAACTCCACGTACGCTGTGCGTTCTCTTTTGCTCATAACAAGATTTTGTGCGTAACACAGCTGTCGTGTTTCTGTTGCCATTCCTGGAAGCTGAATTTCACAGAGTAATGTTTCTGCTTCAGACAGGGTACAGTTGGATGTCAGTGGTAACTTTCCTGCAGTGAAAATATTTCAAGGTAGCAGTTCTGGGAATCATATCATGGTACAACTGTCCACAAATATTTTGCAGGTTACTATTAGCAGTTCATATTTTACCTCATAATCTGTTTGGGGCTAGGCCACATTTCAGGATCAGATTTCTCTTGTAGCAAGAAGAAAGAAAAATAAATTTCCAGATACTGTGGTTATATTGGTATGTATTTAAGATAAAACTCTCGATGAAAGAAAAAAATAGCTTTTCTAAAGGACAATGTTTTGTGCCCTGCTGCAAAAAAAGGGATGTCTAAAAATAAGTGAGAACCTGATCCACAGGAAAGATACTTTCCTTTTAGAAGACATTTGTTAATCATCTACTGATAGGTCACCCACTGGAAGTGTTGGGATTTATAGGTGTATGTCTGGGATGAGAAATAAAGTATTCCTGGTTTTCATTCTTGATTTAGTATTTCAAAATTACATCATTATATCTCACCATATCTTGCATTGGACTGCATTAAAATAAGCCATTGAGCCAAAGGATATTACAGCGAGTGTTGAACAAGGGCCATGCCTTATCATGCAATAATAGAAATGCCTGTCAACACTACAGTTACTTGATACAGTACTGGCTCATGAGGGTAGGGTAGCTGGAAACATGAAATGCCATAAGAAAAAAAATGATTTAATACACTTGACTGGCCTCTAAGTTCTTTCTTTCTTGTCAATACAAATTCTTTCTTTGTTGAACGTAATAACAAACAGAATATTAGAGTAGATGTTGCTTGCATCCTTTCAGTTAAGGGTCTGGCAATATTTCCTTGAAATACTGCACCCCTGGCTTTGTGGGTTTATAACTGAGCTGTGAGATCTGCATTGTGCTAGAGGTTTTATGAGCTACTTTCCATACGGGAAAAATAATGTACAGATGCAGCCAGCACATGGAAAAAAAATGAACTGAAAACTCAACTTTGGAGTCCAATGCAGTAAACCTCCCCCCCCCCCCAAATTCTGAAGCCATTAAAGCATGCAAACCTCAGAAAAAAACAATGGTTGTGGGTTTTTTTGCCCAAAATATGTTCCATGTATGACAGCTGCAATCCAACAAATGTAGTGACATCATGGGTCAACTTGCTAATTGGCAAGATCTAGCAAGAAGAGAAAACAGACTGCAGCATTCCCTGGGACTTCTGCAAGTAACAAAGAGCTGATTCACACTGCTTCCTGCATAACCTCCAAAATACTGTCATTATCAAAATGTTCTACATAACTATTTCTATGCTGTTCAACTCACATTGCATCTACCTTTGCAAGTCAGCTATCTGTAATGTTTTCTCTCCCTCAAAGTTACGTTATCATTTTGGACAGTATACTTTTCAACTAGCCACAGGAATTTAGATAAATAGTAGTCTGCTTCTTTCTGACTACACTGATTAGATTAAAGATGATGTCTCCCCTTGTGAATCTTAAATTTCAGGAAATATTTGGTAGGCTTCTCACAGAAGAAAGTAACAAACAAGCATCTACTTAACCATGAAACTTTTTTTTTTTGACCCTGCTTTTTTTCCTTTACAATATACTTTATTAAAAAAAAAAAGTTAACATATATCACTGTATCATTTGCAGTAGCTTTATTTCATCTAAACTGAGGAAAACTGGGGTTTTGTCCTGCTAGCCTCACATTTTAAAGTGGCAGGAACCCTTTTTAATGATCCTATGAAAATAGTTTCTGTTCATACTTGCAGCCAATGTTCTTTTATATTCAAATCTGTATTTTTAATAATAGAATCCAAAGCACAAAGCACAGTTTTGCCAGCCCCTAGCTTTCAAAAATCATAAGCCAGGCCACTAAGACAATGGGTTGGGACTTAAAAATCAGAAGAACTGCCCTCCCCCCCAACCCCCCCCCCCCCTTTTTTAGATTTTTCTATTTGCATCTAGGATTTTTTTCAGCTTTCATTAGAGATACCTATGTTCAACATCATTGCAGAACCCTGAAACCACCTTTTGTTCCCTAGTGATATCCATGGTTCAGACAGCGAGGCTTCCTATGCCATGAATGCAAAGATGCAACAAAAGAGGAAATTCCTGAAATCTTGTATGTCAAGCTTGGATGTGTCTAAGCTAGTTTGTAGGAAATGCTTATGAACTTAGGGTAAGTTCTCACACTCAGTAGGAGTTAGGCACCTAATTTTAATGAGGAGGAATATTTCTCACTCTTCTCTAGTTTCAAAGCCATCAGTGTCTCTTGAATTAGATGCTTAATCTCTTTTTTGCCTCCCCAAACCCCCAAACTGAAACAATCTGATCTCCTTCTCTCTGTTACATGAATAAACAAAGAACGGAGTGAAAAACAGCAACGAAGGATTTCCTCTAGGACATTCTCCTGACAGTGAAAACGAAGTTCAGTTCTTTGACCTGAGGTACAGAGAAGAGAAGGGTTACAAGTTAGGGTTTCCCACCCTCTTTGATACCAGGTAAGAGATGAGAGTCCAGTAGTCTCCTTCTACTCTTTGTGTTTTATAACATGCTTGTTCTAGAATCTTGCAAGGAAAATAGATGGAGGAATGCAGGGAATTAAAACCTTTTGAAGATAGTCAAGTCTTGCTAGTGTTGAGTGTATGCTTAGCACCAGAAATTTATGCATCTACTGGCTTTTCTATTGGAAACAAAAGGAATCTGGGTAGCCTCCCCCTACCAAATACTTGTTTTTCATGTGAATTCTTATGGACATTTCTAGCACTGTCTTTTGGGATCATTCATATGATTTGTATAGATTTAGGCATTTTATTTTTCATTTTATCTTTAAAAGTGTTTGTTCACAAATAACTAAAAAGAAGCAGATGTGATTGAAGTCAGGAGTGGTTTTCCAATTTAGCATCTCTACCTCATCAAAATTAAAAGTGCACTGCAGAGTAGTGTAGCGTAACATAAAATATTTATATCACATACCAGAAAGGCTTCCTGCAGAGTAACAATAGAAGTATGACCAAATTAATCCGTGGTGTAATTCTACTTTGTATTTTAAACATAACTTCACCCCCAGTAATAGAGACAGAAATCACAGGCATCTCAGCCTTCCACAGTTTGTTAGAATATGCCTCTTATGTCAGGTTACACCAGTTAATTCTGAGATAAAGACAAATAAATAGAAGAGAGAAGAAAGATACATAAATGAAGTTTTTGTGACAGGCAGTTCAGTACCTGGACATTCATTCACTGCCTATCTTTCTAAGGGTGTTGTGTATATACTGGCTACTTCAAGGGGACGTCATAAGAGTTCTGGCTCAGATTCTGAAGTATTTTTTTCATGGGATGCTGTTTACATTCTGGATTTGTGATCGTCTTATCCTAATCTTACAGCATTCTTGACACTACAGCAATCTTGACACAGTCAAGCCTGATACATCACGGTGGTGCTGGCACTGGCAAAAGGGCTTCAGGGAATAACCTCAGTATTGGAAGCATGTGCATACAGGCTATACTATGGCCACAACAGCCGCAGGAATAAAGTGTCCATTCAAGATGAGCTATGGATAGAGTCGAGCCAAGGAGCAGCAAGGCTAAATGGGGGGTTGTTTTTCCCGAATAGTCAAAACCTCATAGGATACATAGAATGAGAGACACAACGGACAGTAGCTTTCAGATTTCTTGCAATTGCTGTGAGCCAAACAGCTGCAGATGACAAACTAGGGAATATATTATCTCCCCTCTGTCCCAGTAGTCCATATATCAGAAGTAAGATATACCTGCATAGTTCATTACAGTCAGAAGTGGGTATGCCCTGGCTATATTCCCAGCTTGAATACTGGAGTCATTTCCAAACCAGAAGGCTTGTAGCCACAGTTAGCATGGGAATGTCCTGAGAGGGAGAGTTGAGTTGCTTCTCTCTCTTCCTGCAGAGCATTGTACAGATTTATATATAGATAAGTCCCAGTTCTTTGTATGTTCCTTGCCTGCATTTGTGGGTTGATAAGACAACTGTTTTCAGTGTTTGAGGATGTTCAGTCATTTGTCAAGTGAATTAATGTCCAGTGTTAAGTAAAGAGAAGTTACTTAATTCATAAATTATAAAGTGGAGGCAAAATCTCTTAATTCATGGCTTGCTTCAGAAATACATTCATAAGTTCAGCCTAAAAGAGGGGTTAGAAAGGTCGATAGATATTTCCTGTCCATTCCCACTATTACTGCTTAAATAGCAGAGGCTGGTTCTATTTTGAAAAGGAAAGAAAGGAAGCATTTCAATGTAGACATTAAAAATCTCAAAAAAAAAAAAAACAAAATGCAGTCTCAGATAATAGGAAAGAAACTGAAGAAACATGTTAAAGAATAAAAGTGCTGTGAAGCACTTGAACAATGAAAAAGTTTATGAAATGTTTTACTGCTTTTGTAATTTAAGATGCATTACACAGTTTACTTTTATATAACAAAGTTTATAAAAGTAGAAAAACTCGCTATGCAACATCAGTGTTGCCTACACTGGCAATTTTATTCTTATGATTATGATATTTGGGTTTTTTTTTGAAGTGCTAGATTCCAACACTACTACATTTAATGTGAACCTCAGTTTTCATTTAAAATAAAAAGGCCTTGTAATTTAGAGAAAAGCATGAACATACACTAAATGTTCAAAAACCAGAAAACAAATAAAAAGTGCCTAGTAAGTATGACTTAAAAATGAATAAAACTGCAGGTATTTTAAACCAGTCAAGTCATTCATAAGGGTTCTTTTTCAATTTCTGAGCAGCTGAGATTGTCAGTTATGCGCACCCCCCCCCCCCAGTTTTATCATGAGGTAACACAGGGAGCTGAACCAAAATCTTCAAGTTCTGATCTCATCATTGAGCTCATATTTATGATCCTTAGAGGTCCTTAGGTGTTCCTCCTTCATGTTCCACTTTTTTTTGCAAGAAGACAACACTACCTACAGTGTCAGAGCCCTGTCAGGATCTCAGTCACTTTAGTAACAAAACTTTTGAAGGCTGAATTTTTTGGGGAAAATGAAGACAACTGAATCTATCCAGCAAACCTCCAGACCCATATGCTGTCTTGTGAGATCTTCTAAATGGGGAAGGGTGTGGGTTCTTATGTTGATGTTTTTTCAAATTTACATACTTGGACAGTAAAGACAAACCAGTAACACTCATTTTATTTTTGTAATGCCTTCTTAACAACTAAATTGTTAAAGACTTTATGAGAGACTAAACAGTTAAATTGGAACTTACGACAAACGTAGGCACAGAAGTCTAGCACTGCATAATATTCTGTGTACCTTTGCTGGTATCCTGAGAATTCACAGACATCTAAAATTAGACACTGTGCAAAATGAAACAAAGCAGATGTAGGAATCTTTCAAGTTGTTAAACCATATCTAAGAGAGAAAGGAAAAATGTTGAAACTGCACCTAAGCCCTCAGGGGAACCTAAACATGTTTGCTGTAAGTCAAGCTGTCTCTCTGAACTCGCATCGGTTACAACATTGCGTCAGGAAGTGAGGGGTCTCTTAAGGCCTCTCTTTCAGAAGGTTTGAACTGATAGCTCCTTCCTCCCAGGCTTGGCGTGGACATTCAGCCCCTCCTCTGAAAGTAAGTGTGTTGAGTAGTGTAGGAATCAAAAGGAACAAAAAGGAAACATCACTTTAGACCCCATTCCTAAAATTATTTTTTTAATCCAGTGACCACCTAATGTAAACTACACAAATCTTTGCGGGACAAGCAGAGCCCCAAGACCCTGTACTTGCTCCCCAGTTTGCCAGAAGCTGACAGCCAGGGACTGTGCAAAGCCCCATGTTCTTTGGAGGCTTTAGGGCAATTCAAATTTTTGGGCCTGCTCCATGGTACAGACTGAGATCCCTGTTCATCCTGAAAAGTTTTACTTGGCAGCTGCTAGTATCCTAGGAAGCATATTTAGTCTGGGAAACCTTTGAAATACTTTTTTCAGATTCTGCTTCATATGTAGTTTCAAAATATTGAATAAGAAATTCTCAAATTAAGCCATTTCTCTCTAGGTGCCTAAGTCTTAGTTCCATTTTTTTTCTGAAAGTAAGGAGTTCAAACAAAAACACTGAAAACTTGGGACTAAAGTAATGGGAGGCAACGCAAGTTAGTCACCTAATGTACATAGGTGCTTTGGGTACACATCTGTACTGTCATGCATTTGAAAAGCTTTACAAAATATAAGGCTTTGATTCATATGTATAGAAGCAAACAGCTGGACTGTTTTAGAGAAGTTAGCTCTGAACTGTGGTAGAAAACAGATCACTGAGGGGTATTAGCATCTTCAGCTGCTGAAGCAAGTTTGCCCGATCTCATCTACCAGCCTGGCAGCTCCTAAGTCACTTAGATATTTTTGAAAATGTTATCCAAATTCTATTGCAACTGACAAAAGCTGAGACTCTAGAGACCAATTTGGAGGTAATTTTGTGCCTGCTGTCTCTGACTACTTACTTCATCAGGCCCCTCATGTGGCACACTCCATGCTTTGAGATATACTTAAGAGTTTGTTATGTCTGTAGTGCTTGAAAGATGAAAACCACTATAGAATAATGAACTTTAGGATGCAATTACTCTGATTATACTTCACAAAATATCCTTTAATAGCCTAAAAAAGACTCTATTACTACAGGTAGAGTACTTATTTCTAGCAGAAGTGTCATAGATCTTGTTGATATTCTGACTTTGACTCCACTGAATGAAAGGAAGGCTAAACACTTCTAGTTCTTTCCATGTAGCTATTACTCTTTTCCCTCTGTTTTGATGTTGTTTTTAAAAATGACATAGTAGGATGTGTTCCCCTCTTCAAAGTAAAATTGATTTTGGTTGTCATATAGAAGTAACTTGGAATATCTTGTACTAGTAAAATTACTTAATTTGACACAAAATTGTCAGTATTAAAGCTTTTCAGCATTTTTATGTTTAAAGTCTCTTTCATCACAAAGTCCCGTATCCTACACCTCCCCATATAAAAGTTTTCACATCCTATGACCCTACCCTACACTCCAGCTCCAGACCATCTGCCCCATCAGTTCCTTTTCAAATTCTTTTCCCCTGTCCCTCTCCCTCTCATCAATTTTGAATCCAAATTGGAGAAGTTCCTTTTCTTTCCCCTCTGTCTGAGAAAGGGTGTAAGTGATTCACTAGACTGATTCACTGCAGTCAGACAAGGGGTCAGTCCTGTGCTTTCTACTCTAATGCATGATTCTAGCTAATGCACAGTATGTAGAAGGAAACAGCTAGAATGGCAGAACAGCTTCATCTGGCTCTCGGGAGCTGGGAATATGTTCAATGTAATTGGAAACTGAAGGGAATTTGTCTGCTAAAATCTGCTGACAGTGCACTGCAGTGATTTTAGGTGATAGTTAATGAGGACTCTGTGTTGGAGCTCTCAGCTAAGATGCATCTGTAGTGTAACTGCAGATACACTAAGACGTTTCCAAACACATAAGGTAAGAACCATGTTTTTTCTCTCTGGCTGCATGTGACATTTTTCTGTAAATACCTGTTGCATATCTGAGTTGAAAGCATGAGTTTAGGCATGAGCATAGGTGTAAAGAAGTTTATTTGACCAGTATAGAGGACTGTCAATTGCAAATAATGTGGAAAAACAGTCAGAAATAGTAGTCTATATCACAGCTCAGGGTTTCTGGTTTTCTTTCCACCTAGTAGAAACTGAGTGATATCCTCTACTGACAAGCACCAATCCAATGAATCTTCACATTTTTATTGAATGGCCCCAATGTACAAAAATGAATTAATGTTTTGTCTTGTTTTAACACTCAGTAATTATATTGTCAGTAAAAAAAACTAGCCAAAGAAAAAAGCACCAAATAATGTAACAACCTATGATTTAAGACTAAACATTAGGAATAATGATTAAATCTCTTTCAGTATTTACATAACTAATCTACATAGTCTGTACCTGGGAGGACATTGATTAGAGCCAGGTTTCTGTCACACACAGTGTACTGCAATGAATAGGAAGCAGTAATCTACTGCAGACAGCTTATGAGTAAAAACACTGCACTACCTCTCTTAAGTGTGTAAGAGATGAGCAGCGGTCCATACCCATTCAAGAGAGGGTTGGATATTTAAAGTCCTTTTATATTAGCTATCCTGAGAGGCAGGGCCCATGTCTATCCTTCTGTGTGATCTGCTCCAGGGCATTAAGTCCTTGTCCGCCCCACCAGTTGATCTAGAATGGCTGTATAGTACTTGGGGCACAGCAGATACATAAAATGGTTCTCCCACCAGATCTTGAACAGAATTTGTTTTTATTCTTCTGGTTATGTGTGAATGACCCTGTCTGGGATTGCTCTTGAATCCTACAACATAAAGCCATGATTCCATATTCCTCTTGTGTCCAGGTTCTTGCAGTCACAAATGACTCCCCTCTGTGGCCTCCTTTCCCAGGTCCAGGATGGCTCAAGCCACAGAAGAGCCCAGGTGTTAACTAAATCCTTGTAAGAGTTAATATCTCTTTACAACACATGCCAAAAAAAGAGAGGACAGTCTGTCACCGGACTGTGTGAAGAATTTGCACTGCATGGAAAGAGCTGTGACAAAGGTATTCGAGTTTGGAAGGCCAGCTGGAGGCTGTTAGAGGTCTGAGCTGGGGGAAAGAGCAAGACTTAGTTTTGTCCTATTCATATTTCCTGTTGCAGTGGAATGAAACAAAGAGCAATCAACTTGATAGTATAGAAACACTCTGTGAGAACTTATTCCAGAGTCATTCTGGATTGTCATACTTTCACAAATGAATCACGTGAACTTAAAGATATTTGGTGCTGATCTGTGTATATTTCAAATCTTTGCTGTTTCTTTTGGGCTCTGCTTTATATCTGACTGTGTTTTTTTTTCCTGGTTTAGACAATGGTAATCCACTAACATTTTGTTTTGTATGCGTTCTTCATCCATGCAGTAAATCAGCAGGCGTCCTTTGAATTGCTGGATGACATGCAACCTTCTAACTTTGCAGGAAGTCTGTAGTGAAGATTTTGCAAGCTTTTTCTTCCAGCTTAGCAATGTCTTTCAAAGTTTTATTGAAGCATTCGATCTGTCTGTTGGCAGGAAAGCAGAATACTGTCTGTATATGAGATTTTTCCTTCTCAGAAAAAAAAAAACTTTTTCAAGATATTCTGAGAAACAGATATCATTTATGATATGCTGAAAATAATAGGCAAGAAGTTGGTTGTAACAGTAGATGTGATTAGTGACACAAATTCAATTTAAGGCCATTTCTTAAGATAATCTACCAAGGCAGTAGAATAGCTACTATGCCAGTGCATAACCAAATGGGCCTGAAGTAACAATCAAAAAGCTTTTCTAATGATTATTAAAGTGTAGGACTCATTTGTGATGATAGCATATGAATTACTGCTTTTTTAGTTTAAGACTGGCTTCAAGTTTGAACCAGCTTTAACTTGAGCATTCAGTTCCAGCCACTAGCAGGGATCTCATAGCTACTGTTTTGTTCTAACAGTCATTGATGTTCATCATGAGCCAACTGTATTCATTGGAATAAATCAGTGAATGACCCTTGTCACAGACATCTTGTAAGGAAAGTTCATTTTGTAGTATAACATACAGCAGTAGAAATGAATCAAGATATTTGGAATTGTTAGGCCATTTTGTTATGGGGAAATCACATAATTTTCTGATGAATCAGATGTGTTAAATTGTCGTTCTAAATTGCTCTCCTGCACTGTAGTAAGTATGCTTATAATCTGTGCAAGTACTCTATATCATCATTTATCTGGGCATCTGTAGAGATAAGGGCAGATGAGATAAGCAGTCAGCCATCACATTTTCAGTTGCTGGTCTGTACTCTATGTCATACATAAATGAAAGTATTCTCACTGATCATCAGGCAATTTGCATTCCTGCTCATCTGAATCCTTTTATAGCTAACAGTGTCATCAAAGAGCTATGATCTGTATGAAGCTTGAATCTATGTACCCAAAGATAGTTTCTTCATTTTCCCAAAGCCCATAAACAATACAGTGGTTCTTTTTCACAGGTGGGATGCTTTCTCTTAACTGCTTCTTCTTAAGTGTTCTTGATATAAATGTTCTTGGTTTGTCCTCATGGATTTGAGAACAAATCTGTTGTCTTATCATCCACTGTCATAACTGTAGGCAACATGGAATCAAACGGTAAGGCCTATCTGTTCACAGTTAAGTCCTTGATCAATCTGAAGTTTGTTTGTGTCTCAGCTATCCAAAGACAGGTTGAAGGTTTCTTGAAATAACTCTGTCAACAGTTAAACATATTAAAACGTACATAGGAAATAACTTCAATTGAATACTATATTGTAAGACCTGAGAATGTAAAGCTTATTATTTGTGGCGGGGTGTGGCCATGATAAATAATTTCAGTCTACCTGTAAAAATGATGGGCCTAAGAAAATCAGCTCTCTGACTGAAACAACCTTTGGTGAAGTTCAAATGCAGTCTTTTAGTGTTGTGGCTCTGCAGTATGAACTATGCATCAGGAATGTTTCCAAACTCAGTAACATCCAGATGAAACTGGACTTGGGGATGGTTATTGAAAATTCTGGGCATCATTCATTCAAAAAGCACTTGATGCTGAAGCAAGGTTCTATAGCACACACTTATAACAGAAAAATCCATCACATGTAATAAATGCAGGGACATTTCTGCTGCCTCCTGCAGCATGACTTGTTGATGCACAGTCTTGCAAACCAAAAGTAGAAAATATCTTGACATTTTGGGCTTCTGTAACTACTTCTGTGTGTGGCTTTCAGTCACCACTCTAGCTAACCTGGTTCATATAGAATGATTGAAGGGTGTCAGATTTCAGCATGGATTTAAAGTGTAAGTGTTCTTACTTGTGAAAACTGCAACTTTTAAAAGCCTTGTAACTGGGCTGAAACGGGGTAGGTTTATTTATGGATGGTAGCAGACATATCCCTTGTACAACTGTCACTTTCTTGCCAAATTTCTATATCCTATAAATGAAAATTTGAAAAAGGGGAATGTTAGTCTGTTACAAAAAGGCTCAGAAATGTTTAATATGGTCCAAGCAATCTATTTTCACCTGGGCTTGCTTTTAAGGGGGAATATATGACCCATTTAAACTAAAAAATTATGATCATAATCATCACATCTGGAACGGGGAATGTCTGAAATTTGGCATAGATATATGAAGCTGAATTCAGGCTCTGTGATGGAAAGGGGGCAGGGGTTAAGCTTAATAAAAAGTAGAGTTCAGCTATTTACAATAATGAGTCTCTAGTCTTCTAAATTATGCCTTCTGGTGTTTAATGTTTGATATTAAAAAAGCAAACAAAATTCACTTCTCCCCCCCCCCCCACTAAATCAAAAAATGAACCCAAAGAAACCTTCTAAATTAACAATTAGTAAATAGCATGTCAGCTTATGTTTTCAGTAAAAGTATAACCTTAATTATAGACTTATACACCATTATATCTTCTAAATAATCTGATAGCTTTTATTAAGATAATGAACTGAAACAAACCCTTTAATTATAGGTCAAATTGCCAGTACTTGGGGTCAAAAGTCATAGATGCAAAATAAAAGTGTTTCTGCAAGTCAGTTCACTTTGCCAATTCTAAATATATGCTTTAAATCTGTTATCTTTAATAATCTGTCTTTTTATGGCTAACCAACAATTACTAAATCTAAACACGCTCTATATTGTCTCACAGATGCAAAAGGGTTTATTTTACTTTTTAAATGTGTATATGTGTTGCCTGGGTTAATGGAATTATTAGTACTGGATTAGTATTCCTCCCATTTAAATGACTGCATTTTAACTGCAGGCTTGTAATATGTTACTGTTGTACAGTGAATTGATTTTTATAGAACAGTTTCACTCACTTGAAAAATGTCTAGCCTTTTAATGAATGTGAATTACAGTACAATTAGATTCAATTTTCAAATAATCCATTTTAACTGTGCAGCATTAGTATGTCACTATCCGTTACAGAACATTTTAAGAAGCAGTTTTAATTATTTGGAAAAAATATATTTTACATGCCAGTGAACATATCTTATAATTAAAAGTAATATCCATATTTAAATAATGATGTAATTGCATTGTATATAATTTAAATTTTACTCAAGTAAATTAATTCTTTGCCCCTTGCAGTCCTACAGTAGTTCCAGTTGAGAAAACTATTGTTACTACTCTCCTGAATTTATTTTATGTATTTTTATGGTATATAGTGTGTCCATGAAATTTTCAGGCCTCTTTAATGCAACTTCCTATTCCCAATAAAGAATGGATTGACCACTGCCACAAGCAGAATACTAGATCAGCATCGTGACTATATATTAAAGAATTTGGGGTCAAAATAGATGCTTTTTTCCCCTATAACTTCTGGTGTAACTTACTATTTTTCACACAATAATTACATGGCACCAGTCCTTGTATTATTTCTGTACAGCTATGGGAGAACTACTCCTTTGGTTGTACTCAAAAGACTGGAAACTGACTGTGCTTAAGGGTCTTGATACATAACCCAACTTCTGTTTCTGGAGCACATTGACAACCACTGAGCAAGCTGCAGCAGAAAGTAGGAATTTGCTCCTTCTCTTCTGTGACCAAGGAACTGAGTGAAATCGAGTCGTGGGCTGCTTTGACAACTGGCCAGGAGGGAATAGCTAACTCTGCCTCCATGGTCATTGAAAAGGGTAGTATTCAAATATTTTCCCCTCCAATGCTGGGATTATCATCTGCTGCATAAGGAAATTTGAGGTGCATCAGTTAGAGTCAGTTCTCTCCTGAACTGCAAATGAGCAATTGTTTTTTATCAGATAAGTCCTCGCCAGTTTTACTAGTCAATTTTCACCACTGGGATGCAAGTTTTATCATTTTATCTTCTTTGATAGAACAAAGGCTTTCAGATTACATTTAAAAAGTTATAAAGTACTCAAAGTATAGATTTATCCATTTATTGTTGCATCAGATAACCATAAAACCATATGGTGTGCTGTGGAAAATTTGACAATTACGAAATAGATCCTAATATATATGCTGAAAGAAGGGCAGCTGCCAGACATGGTGTCAGCCTGTCTTTAATGTGTATTTTCATGCAGCACTTTTGATATTTCTTTGTAAACTGGTTTTCCAAAGTTAATAGACTTGACATTTTTTTGTCACCTCTGAGGAAATCTTAGGTGTGTCCTCAGACTTCTCCCTTCATCCATCAAGAACTTGTCCACTGTTCTGTAACTGTAAATTGCTCAGTCATCCAGAGGATTTTTTGTTTTGCTTTGTTTTCATCCTGACTGGCTATGGATGAAATAAAGAACTGTCCATAGCTAAACCTACACAGCAAAAAGGACATATATAGATTTCACACACAGGAAAGGTCTTTAGTGTCACACTTAACTGTTTGAAAGATAAAACATCTATTTATAACAGTTGTCTAGAGGTATCCTTCAGCATAAAATCAGAGCTGGGCTCAAGCACGTGCATATTTAAATAATCTCTTTTGAAGTGGAGAAAAAATATTGATTTTAATATATAACAATAACATCAATAACATACGATTACATTTTGCTGCTCCAGATCCCCCCCCCCCCCCCCCCCGCTGGCTTATTCCTACTTCAACTGAATTAAGTTGGAAGTTCACTCTCAATATTGGGCTTTGTGGAATCCAGTTGATGGAACTGGAATAATTCCATTCACTTCTCAGTTCCTATCTTTATTTTATTGTAGAATATATATCCCCACAATTATGCCATCCAGACTTACAGATCACAAACTTGATCTATATCATAAATATAACTGATATGATAACTTGATAGATAAGAGGACATACTCGTTCTTTTTTAGCTCAGCTCTTATCTTACCAATTTTAAGTCCCACCCTACCTATTTCTTAGCTCTAATCCAACAACAGTAATTTTAAGAAAATGCTATGCTCTTCTGGTGAAATAAAAATATAGGATAGAGCAGACAGAGAAGCCCATATTCAATACCCTTTAAAAGCAAAATAAGTGTACGTATCTTATGGGTATACAGAGGTTTGACTAAGAAGAAAGAGTGCAATGTTGTAGAACCCTCTCCTTTTTCTATTTCCTGATTTTCAAAAATTTGAGTCCACTGATATTTAATACCCTGGCATAGTAGAAAATACTACTGGTGACCTTAACCTTACTTACCATTGACTATATTGTTAACTACACAGTGTAGCCCAGTAAGAATGACTTCTGCCCTTCCTGGTAAAGAGACCATGGACTGTGCGGGCGCTGCGCGGGCGCTGAGCGCGGCGGCTGGGGGCTGGCGCGGGCTCCCTCCCCGCGGCCGGAGCCGGGCTGCGCTCGCTGCCGCGCCGGCCTCGCGGCCAAGCGCCCGTCGCCTCCGCGGCGTGAGCTCGAGCTCTGCCAGCGCCGCCCGCGGGAAGGGTCTGGCAAACCGCGGGAGCCGCTGCGGCCCCCCCCGCCAGCAGCCCTGGGGCCGCTGAGCCGCCCCGGGGGGCGCCCGGGCCGCGCTCAGCCCTCGCCGCGCAGCGCCCCGCCGCAGCACCGCGGGCGGGCGGCGCATGGGAATAAACCGGAATGCATCCCAGACCAAGGAGGAGGAATGTCCCCACCATAAACACCATACTTTTCCCAGGGAAGACCTTCACAGCTCATTGTAACTGCCTGTTCTCCTTAAGGAAGACTGACAATGTCAACTTGAGGAGCCAGAGGAGTGCTGGAAGAGTGAGCACAACACCAGGGAACAGGGACTTGTTTTGTGTAACAATTTGAGGGTATTATTAATGAGGCTTTTCTGTATTAATTGGATAATTTGGACTATTAGACTATTAAACATTAATTGGTCTAACAATAAATCTTAAGTTCCATGTATATTTTGTCTTGCCTTTTGCTCATAATAAGATTTTGAGTGTAATAGAAGATAACAGTTACTTGAGGACTTAGTGATTATGAAAGAAGCTGTAGTTTTCACTAGGGCTGTAGCTGGTGGTTTACCTAGGTGTCCGCTACCTCTGCGATATCAGTCTTTGTCAACAGTCACACCCTAAAAGCATTATGTTGCATTTCATACTGTTGTACATTACATGGCACTGCAGTTAAAGGTCCTGATAGATAAGCTGCAATGGCTTTAGCTGTAGTAGTGGAAGCCATTTCTGCTTTTTGCAGTCAATAGCACTTCCTCCAAAGAAGGACCAGAAGAGTAGAGTGGTATCTTAGTATCTATTGGTATCTTAGTTTAAAGGGCTGGCTTCCTCATGTACGTATGCACTTTAGTTTGGCTTGTGTGGTACATTCACCCCCTATCGAAAACTGCTTACCTCCCTCCATGATTACTTCACTTCCCTACAAACAAACTTATGTCCCATGCGTTTGCAACAGCAACAGCAAACGCATGGGACTTGGTACATCCTTCCTCCCTTCTGGTAACTAAACACAGCATATGCAGCCCATCTGCCCAAGACTGACCCTTCTGCACTTAGGTGCCTGAGGCTGTTTTGCACTGCAAGGTAGGCCCTTCAGCTGTAGCTCAGCTTCTGTTTTTGTTTGCCATTTCTCCTTTAGGTAAATCACTCCTCCAAGTGAAATCTGCAGGAGCCACAATTCTCCTGTTTATCCCTTGCTTTGAGATGAGACAGCAGTTTGCTGCTGGCCTCTGCTGGTGACAAATTACAGTAGTTTGCTCATTAGCTCTTGGGCCATTCCTACAGTCCATTTGTTCTAGGAAGTAGCTGTAAGCATAAAGTTTCTGCTTCTTTTGACTATCTTGCATTTTTCGAGTAATAATGACAAAAAGAGATTTTCATTCCTCCTTGTGGTTCAGTGCAGTGTGCCCACTACACAGTTGTATTAGGCTGAATTTATGGCACCCTAACTTACTGATAGTATTTCTCTGTGCAGCCACTGGAAGTGCAATCATCGACTTCTTTGAAGGTGAGACAGTTACCCCTCAGGAAAGCCTTCTTTGTGTACACATGAGAAATTAGCTGTAAAGCTCATAACCTAGTTTTCTGTGCACTATGTGCCTCATGTATATATGCTCTGAAATGCAACTGAATCCTCAGGCTACACATGAAAGTATATATTATCTCCTGATATGCAGATCCATTTCTTGACAGAATTCAGTGGGAAAACCCTGTAGACTTAATGGGTGAAGCACACTCTTCATTTTGTACTGACAATCTCTCCTCAGCAGAAGTGAAAGAGCAAAGTGAAATAGCAGCATGAGAACATACCCTGGATTAAGGCATCATGTCTGGCTCTTGCGTTTGCTGCATTTCCTTATTTTTTATGTAGCTGAAATTTCATCCTATGTTTTTAAACAGTCCTTTGAAGGGAAAACTTGTCTGCTTATATATTTTTTGTATATGAATTGAGAAGATATTGTTATAATTGTAGTCTTCCTCCCTGATTCAACTTACTGCTGAACAGATATGTAAGTACACAAGATGTTTATATGCATGTACTGTCATGTACTGTTAAAGCTAATGAAGGCATGTGCAAATAACTGTAGGCATCTTCTTAATGAAGCTCACTACAGTTTTGTAGGTCATTTAGTGTATGGAGGTAAATGTTATCATTTATAATTTACTAATAGTTTAAGCTCCCCAAATAACAACATTGTTGCTGACACTGTGCTGAACAGTAATTTCACTGGAAAGTTTATGTGTGTGTTTGTAAAGGAAGATAGGTGCTTGTAGAAACTATCTGTAAATATTTTTGATAATAAGTAGCACGCTCTCATTCTTAAATAAAAATACGGCTTTAGTTCTAGAATTCACAGGCAGCAGGTATTTCAGTATTTATTAGTTAGATTTAAAATCATACATGTCATGGCTATCTTATTTTGACATGAGATTTGACAGAACAGGATTAATGAAATATTAAGTATTTAAGATCTTCAATGAAAGATCTTATGCAAGTTGATAAGCCTGAGCAATGTAGACTAGAATTTATTTTATTTGAACTAAAAATATAACTATGTGCCAATTCTGTGGATTTACAGCAGTAAAAATAAAATACACACAGCCCTCCTCACTAAACTCTCTATTTATGTCCTTTCGAAGACTTTTGAACAAACACACATTATTGTTAATATTTGACAATGAGTACTTTATATGACCTTAATTTCTGATATGTTTGGTAATTTGTGCTTTACTGGAAAGAAAGGGACCACCCCCCCCCCCCCCCTTTTCAAAGAGTAAGATGCCTTTGAAAGACTGAGCTGCCTTGGGATACCTCCTGTTTTAGAAGCTGTGCATCAAAATGAGAAAGACGTTTAGGGTGAAGATTATCTTTCCTAACTTTGGTGTCTACACTTGAGTCATCTATAGCTGAGCTACTCACTCATAGGCTCCATTTTTAAGTGAATGGAGAGAAATAGTTTTAGGATACGAGTCCTCTGGCTTATTTTAATGTCTGCCTTAGGATGAGTTGAATGATGCCTATGCATGTCTGTTCACCTCCACTGTATGTAAAAAGAACTTTTGATTAATACTTGAGATATAGTTGTTTACTCTGCAAACATCTATATCTGGTCAGAGGAATCCAAACCTTTGTGTTAGTAATCTTTCATGAAAATGTACACTGTGATTTAAACCTCCATGCACTGATTCACATATAGTATATTGTGAATGGCACATATTCACAGTATGGCACATACCTATTATCAAAGTGTAGTGATGACCTCTTCTAGGAATTATGGGAGTGTTGAAAATGGGTTGGAAAGCATTTACAATAGCTAGTGAAAAGCTAGAGAGCTGTTGCTAGCAATTAAAAGAATTAGATATTCCCCAACTAGAATGATACTTAGAATGGCTAAATATTATGTTTTTCATTCTTTCAGTCATCAGGGAATTAAACTATGAAAAGCAGGTTATACAAAGCTCATTCAGACCAAGAGGAGGGCCGATGTTAGCAAAGGTGGAAAATGCTTACCTATGTAAGCACAATCTACAATGTGACAATGCGCTTGTATTGTCATTGCTAAACCTTTGCTATTTTGCAATGTCGCTTTTAGTAGAGTTACTCCTTCTATGTAGTGTTATAACTGAGGAATTCAAGCCCTTTTGTCCTACTGAAATGTCTAAAAACTATTGTGAATAAGGGCTTGAAGTACAAAAACATAGTCAAAGCTGAAAACAAACAAACAAAAACAGCTGTTTCAAATGCTCCATGAATCAAAACTTTCTGATTCTCAACATCTGCTTGGAAATGTTCAGTTCTATCCAGCTGTGAAATATTTTCTTGCTCTTTCTATTTTTTTGCTGAATTAACTTCTGTTAGAACAGAAGAACTTCTGCAGTGATGAACTCTGATCTCAAAAATCTCACCATGTTTTGTCATTCAGACTGCTGAAAATTGTCTGAACTTCTAAACCTGGCATGCACAGTAATAATCCTTGCTAAAGAGCAAGGATTTGTCCACAGACAAATTCATACAACAGTCTTAGGGGTCACTTTAAAATGGGTTGTGCTTTTCTGGGTGTGGTCAAAACATATGCACCAACCTGCTTCGTAGACCTAACTATTTTCCTTTCCTTTATGAAAATGTAACGCATTATTCATCTCACCTGAACATTGATCTGTTGCTCTCAACTTGCTACTTCAGGTCTAAAAACTGTGCTTCTGATTTGCAGTTTTGGAGTATAAAATTTGGAGAATGAATCACGTGGAAACAGAATTGATGCAATTTAGAACAAAGAAACCCCCATATAACTACCTTACCTTGGCATTTGTGGCTTGAAGAGTTGAAAGAATGCCATGACATACTAAGAGCACAAAGTGTTCACAGCTGCAACAATTCAGGCTTTACAGATGTGCTGGAAGGGTGTTTCAGTGTTAATAGTTGCTCATTTTTTGAATTAGTTTATTTTTAAAGACCATGTACATAGGGAAAAAAAAGCAGATAGTAAATAGCTCCATTGGGTTTACCAGGTCATTATATGATACAACCTGGCTATTGTGTTTATTGAGATATAAAATTTCTTGGAAGTATCAAAAAAGGCAGCTCTGTTGAAACATAAACTTTTGCAGAAATATTCTCATTATATGAGTTTATCCATTATGGAGAAAAAGCAAGAAAAACAAGTCCTGAAATATTCAAACAGTCTCATTTATTAATTTTTCAAAATGAAAGGTTCAGTTTTGCTCACCTTTCTGTTTAGAAATATAAGCTGAAAATATGTAATTTAGAAAGCAAAAAATCATAAAAAGTGGAAACTTCTACATGACTGAGATACTGCATTTACTTGAAATTAAACAGCACTTTATTATTATACATCATTTTCAAATTTTTGACTTTCTGCCCCAACTTAGTACAAAATTTTAAAAAATGAAATTTTTGCAGTCTGGATATATCACCTTTTATCCATCATTACAGTATGGTACATCATTAAATTGCATTACAGTAAATCACATGTGAATGAAGGATACTCCTGTTATTTGTTATTCTGGAAGGTTTCTGGGCTACATAATAGGTGGAGCATATATTCTACAGGTATTCTGCATAATCCATAGGACTATTAAAGGTCAAAGGCCATATGCCCCCCTTGTGATATCTGTCTTTCACCTCAATTTAGTTTCTGGCACTCTGCTTTGGTGACTGCTGTTAGAATGTTGGGTACTTTGGACCATGCACTCTCTTGTTATACTTCTGCATATCCCAAAGCTAAATGCAGTTGTATCAACACAAGTTTTCTCAATATCTAATGTAAAAAAGATGTTGCATAAAAGCTGAAATTTATTACATTTATTTAATTTGCACCACTAAGTCCTCCTGACCAGTCACTCACAGAACTTGAGGTAAAGGGCAGTTCTCCACTGGGAATATTTTGTGATAAAGCTAAAGGGCACTGCAGTCCTTAATATTCCTAATTTAGCAAGTATGTGATGCCAGAAAGAATGGGTGTTTGTGTTTTTTTTTAACAGTCCAAGTGGGCATTTCATCTCTTGGGATCTCAAGTAGTTGGGAATAGTATTTCAGAGGCAGTTGGCAATCTTCCACATAAGGGTTTTGAGGTTAAAGCAGCATGTTCTAGGTCAATGCATTTTACCTGTGTGACTGGAAAATAGCAGCAGATGTGAATGAAGTTAAAACAAGATGGTCTGGCACTTCATGCAATCAATGATTATACAGAATTAAAAGCTTGACATATTTGATCAAAGGGAAAACACTTACAAATTTATCAGAACAGAGATGGCCAGTAATTGCTGCCACTACAAGCTTCAGCTTTGGAGGGCCAAGCTACAGCTGCTGGCAACAGAATTAACCTTCACTCTAGAGGCTCTCATGATGATTTAGATTTTGTAAGAATAGCATAAATAATTCTGTTTAAAATAAAGCCCATGGAAATCGCACTGTGTCAATGCAATTTTGCCAAGATGGAACTCTAGAATGATAGAGATACAATGGGTTTTCAGAGAGGGAACAGCAGGACAGCTCATATGTGAGTGGTTGCACCGAGTCTGCCAAAAGAGATCTAATTCCATCTTTTTCCATCCAGCAAAATTATGTAGCACAAGAGGTTTTGTAACTGCAGAAGCATTAATTCAGATAGCCTCCTACATACTGCAGGGGAGAATCTAACTGTGCACTGGGAAAGGCTAGAGAAAACAGAAATGTAAGCTAAACTCACAGATAATAACTTCAATGTGAAAGGGCTTTTTTTTTTTTTAAGCACTTGATGTTTAGCAGAAATCAGAATTCTTATGGTAGAACTGATTTTAGCATCAAACTCCTTAGTGATTTTGCACTGCAGAATTTCTATGCTGTCTCTCATATTGCAAACCAGAATACTGAGTAGGAAGACAATGGCTAGACAATGGCCATATTAATGATCTATATTAATAAGGAAGGTATGGGCTGAAAAGAGGCTCTTTTCCGTAATCAATTTATAATAAAAAGACATTAAAAAAAATCCTGTTTCTTGTTGCTAATATACCAGTGAATAGGTCAGCATTTTAATCCACAATATAAAATGAGAGGAAGAAACAAATAAAATTTAAATTCATTTAAATTCAACATATTTGTATGCTCATAAGAAAGTACTAATAAAGTGAATTAGGATGTGCTTGTCTAAACTTTCAAGGGCCAAAGAAGGAGGACTAGAAAACTGAAGGATCTTTATATGCATGTTCGTGAATACCAGTTTGTCTGACTTTTATTTGGTTCTCTTTAGAGAGACAAGAAATAAGCATGTTTTCTTGTGGGGTCTTAGTTTAAAATAAGCCCACAGGGAATTTAAGTCCCAACCACAGCCTGGAAGATGAAAAACAAATAGTATTTTTCATCTCAAGGTAGAATTGTATCTCCATTTTTTCTGATGTTCTAATGTAACACAAAGGTCATTGGATTTTTCATAGCAATGCAAATAACAAGTAGTCAAAGCAATTAAAGTCTGCACTGAACAGGAATGAAGTATTGACATCTGTTTTCATTTATCAGGAAGGAAAAATGATAATGGTATTATGGATTTGATTAGTGAAGATTTGCAATGTTTTCAATAAAAGAAAATCCCATTTTAAAATATCTTCTAGAGTTTACTTTTTACATTATTGTTTTTATATTTGATAAACCACTGAAAATTACCCCCAGATGATGTTTACCTTTCATGCAGGTTTCCACACTTAGTTTCTTAGTCTGTCACAAAACTATAAGTTAAAAATTTGTTTCCAGCCATTCCAAATAACATGGAGGTGACTTTGTGTGAGAGTATGTCTTGATGATCTACTGAAATCTATAAACACTATCTCAGATGAAGGACTTTGACTTCCTATTTTTAGACTGTTTCCCAGTCTAGACTTAATATCATATATTCTTCCTTCAGGCATATTACTCTGTGAAGTACTTCTGGAGCCAAAGAAATAAAAATCTACAAGATTCAAGTTAGTATGCAAGTGCCAGGATGACCCCCATAGGAAAGATAATAATATTTTCATAAATTAAACTCTGGTTAAATGGTTTAGCATTATATGTACTAGAGCCCTTGGTACTGCAAGGCTCATAATGGGTAACTCTTATATCTCCTGTCATCATGGCTTGTTTTGTGCTGTTAGATACCTGTGCTCTGCAAACAATGCATACAGAGATTTTGATTTCTTTCATAGGATCTCTAAGTGTCAACAAATCAGTTGTATAAGACAACAAAAAGTGAAAGGAGGATGGGGCTTGAGGCTTTAGGCTAGATTTGAGATATTGAAAACTAGTTCTTTATCAAAATTAAAAACTACAGAGAAAGGACTTCAGGCCAATATCCCTTAAGTTAGCACATGAAGAATTTGCCTGAAGAAATTTTGACCTGTGTTCCTTACCTCCCAATTCATCACTACACTATAGGCTATTCTGTGTCATTAGAGTGTTGGAGAAAGAGAGGAAGAAGAGTTAGAGCACAGACTGGAAACTTCTTTCTAATCCCTAGATCATTAAGTTGTTTGCGTTCAGACTCCAGACTGGTAGATTTTAAATTATTCCTTTCAAAGTAAAATAGCTGTAGCAGGAGAGATTGAGAGAACCTTTGCTTCAGGATTTCTTAGTGCTTCATTGTTAAAGAAAAAGGGAGGAATTCAGGCAGCAGGGGAACGGCATAGATTCTAACCCATGTCTCATATATGCTGTGAAAATGAATTAACAGATGAGCTCCTGGGCAAAAGTGAAGGAAATTTCTTATTTTGGCCTTGTATTGCATCAGCTGATACATGGGAAAGGTGCTGTGAGAACATATCCCAGAAGAGTTTCTACAAGACTGAGGAATGACTAACTTGTTGCTGTGAGTGGAATATAAACTCATATATGCCAGATTTGACCAGCCTTAGGGGCAGAGACTCTGAGAGCCTTACCAATGGGAACAAAGGCACCAAGGGACATTAAATGATAGTTGACTGGGATTCTAGAGAATCTAAATTTAATGCTTCCGTGAGTAGCTTTTAAATACTGAGGTTCTTCTGTGGATCTGAATGTTGAATTAGTAGTGTAATGTGAGATTCATATCATGTGTTTCTATTCCTAGGTATCCTTCTTGGGGTGGGATAGAAGATTCACCTCCTCAGACACGCTTCCATGAAAAAATACTGCTGTGTTATTATACTAGGGAAATTCTGTTCTAAGAAAAATATACAATGAATGATTACGTTCATAATATTGGTAATATTGAGTTTTCCTGTCTTTTTATTTTGCTTGTGCAAAGTTCTTATCCTCCCCAAAGCTGCTATACTGAAGAGTCTTTCTCCCTTTTAGCTTATACTAAACACCCCCCCCCCCCCAGCTTTTTGTACTAGACGGTATATAGAACACACATTTTATTCTACATGCTTCTCTTACTATCCTTATTTATTTCTGACAGGTCATCAAGTTTTTAGTTTTTTTCAAGTCTTAGGAGCGTATAAATAAGGTTCCAAACAGATTTAAAAGATTAGAATGAAAGAACAACAAAAAAATCTATTCAATTGCTTTAGAAATATTATAATTCAGTGAAAGATTTCCTTTGCTCCCAGCCTAGGTTAATAATCATCCCATTTATTATATCATATTAGATAAAAAAGACAGTCTATTTAAATATGACAAAACCCCTTTTTATAGATTTCACAATAGATGTCAAAGTCCAAAAAGAGGTTTGTTTTATGGCATTATTTAAAAATATGTACTCAAAAGCATTCTAAAACAGAAAAGGTGTTTTACAAGATAAAAATGAAACAAAGTTTTAAAAAGAAACTACATTTTGAATTAAGGAGTAAGCTAGGATTCCTAGGTAAAGTCTAAAATGGTATCAATAAAAATAAAGAAAAAAGAAAATGCACTATTAAAAAATCCCTTTGTTTAAGCACTGACTGTTCTTTGAAAATCATTTCGCAGTATATTTCATTATTTTTTACTCTGAACAAGATTTTTGCTGACCAAAGTAATTAATGACTTTATGCAAGTTCTAGGAGGAATTCTACAGTCACATCTCTCTACATGCACAAAACTTGGCTGATTGATGTGAGTATAAACTGCTTGTGGGCCTTATCACAGTTTGATAATCTTATTCTGGGAAGAGTCCACTTTGCTTTTGTGGAGTTAGATTTTCCCACAAACTTAGAAATCCTGTATTCGTGATGAGCTAGATCTTGAGTTTTTCTAAGAAAGATTATCATATCATGGAAAAGGATTTATTTTTTTGTTTCAGAACAGGAATGATTATTGTCCAAGTTTCTTCAAAGCCAGCATACATTTATTATTTTAATGGGTAGAAGAGTCTCCTATAGTCTAATTAAACATATAATAGCCATCACGATAAGTGTATTGAAGGGCAATGAATGTTATTGTACTGGTAGTGAATTGTGTCCTTGGAATTCCCTATGTCAAGGACAGAGTCACACTATATTTTAAAAGAGTATTATGAATTTCTTCATGGCTCCTTTTGCATTGATGCACAATTGTAGTGACTCACATGGATTGCTATTCTAACAGTGTGTCTCAGTGAAGCTGTCACAATCACTCTACAGCTAGTTTATGAAATTTCTGCAGCCCTATTTTCCAAAACTATGGCATATGTTTTAGTGTTTGAAATCAATGAGATCTCCTTGTATCCTTCAATGTGAGAACATGAAAATAGAATGTGAAAAGAGAAAATGTACTGAGACTATAAAACCATACTGAGAACCTCAATTCCTATCTGGTATAAAACCAAGCCCAGGTTAGGGTCAGGAAACACAGTGATGCAAAATTTGGACTTTGAGGTAGAGTTTCTGGGTCAGTGCCAACAGCACTGTAAAAACAACAGTAAAAGCAGAACACAGGTTAAAAAAAAAAAGGCAAGGCAAATAAACAAAAAAGTCATAAATGCCTAACTTGTCCCCTCTGGCAAAACACTATAACTATTACCCCACTTGTCCTCTCACTTGCTGACCTTTTTAGAAGAAAAATATATCCTTCTTCTCTCTCACTAGGGACAGTTCAATAGGCCAGCCTAGTTTGGATAAGCACCTTGTATTTAACTGTGTTTATCTGCAAATGGAAAATAGCTTACATTTTTAGAGATTAAATACTTTTTTTTTTAATTTCTGGTGAAAATTACTCACCTTGATGTCTCTGCAAAGAATTAAAAGGGCTAGAGAAAAAATATCTGCCTTCATTTTTTAATGAAGGTTAAAACATTTACCACTCATTTATGGCTATTCCAAATGATATCTCTTTTTTTAGTAAATACAGAAATCTTCTTTGACTTTTATTCCTTGTGCTTTCTGACTTTAAATCATTCATCAGTTCCACTGGAAGGAGAAGAAAAATCCAAGAAGAAGACAAATAAAAAAAATTTTTTTTAAACCTGTTTTAACTTTAAGGGAAAAAGAGCAAAGTAAATCCAATTCTAGGCATCTCATCCAATTCTCTACTCCTACTGTTAAGTTTCTAATTGAAAAGATTTCCCCAAAGTACATGATATTAGAGCAATGATATGGGTTAATTGCAGAATTTGTTGGATGGTGATATGGAAAAATTAACATGCATCACTGTGTAATTCCAATAGCATACACTACCTCATGCAAAAGGAGTAGAAGATAGGGACCTCAGTTCTGCAGACTGCTCATTTAAGTCATCCACATACAAAGTTGGAGACGGACATGCACCATAGACACAGTGCTTTGAAATATGATTCAGCAGTACCCTAATTCATCTCTTGGCATTTCTTTAAGTATGGGCTGTTTGGAAGAACAAGATGGTGGGTGTTTCTTTATATAGGTGTCTGGGAAAACCCTGCAATATGCCTAACTTATTATTCTTTTAGCTGTTTCCAAGGACACTGTTACAGGATATAAGAAGGAAAGCCTTTCACCCTGAATGTTATAAATACATTACCTATACCTAAAATTTTAATATTTGTACTCTCTTTTCTTTTACTGACTATTTTCACATCCATTTTTGAGAAAAAAAAAAGACATAACTGGGACACAATATCATCTTCATTTTGTTTTCTTGTCAAACATGAGAAGAAAATCATCCTTGACTGAACTGAGAAACCAAGATACAGATTAGCTAAATAATGGCTGTTTCACAGCCTTTTCTTTTATTGGTATTTTTTTCCACCACTGCTATCATCTATACTTACATTTTACATGGCTTCTAAAATTAGGGTTCACTGTGCTTACATAGCACCAAATTGTGTGATCACGGGTCTTTGGTTGGAATTATTTGCTGATTTTTTGGGGGAGCAGGGACCTTTCATCTTCTTTTGTAGATGATACATTTTTAGATGTAATATTTAATAAAGTCTTGACATACTCTTGGTATTGCTTACATACATAAATGATAATGAATAAGGTTGAAATAAACTTCATTAAATGATTACAGGTTTTTTCACTGGTACCAATTTTATTCTTTGTCTAACACATACTTGTGAACCTCCATCTTGTGAATTGTCCTTTCCCTTTTTACTCTCTCCATTAAATCTATATATTAAAAATTACACATAGTTTGAAAGTTGACTTTTCAGTTTTGCTGCTTTCTTTTTTATCGCAGAACTTCTGCAGTGAAAGAAACTTCTTTAGAAGTTGGATCTTTCCTAGCTTTTACATCATACTTGGCATGTGATACGAGAGAAGTGGCAGATGAGAATGCTGATAAAACAAGAAAGGTCTGAGATGAAGACAATTCCCACAGCTGGTAGCTAGACACTGCACTCTAGCACTGAGAAACATGCAGAAATTATGAGCTTGACATGTTTGGTCAAGGTGAAAACATTTGAAAATTCATCTGCACAAGAAGGCTGGGGGATACTGCCATAAGTTTGCACCCTGGAGGGTTTGGCTGCAATTGCTAGAGGCAATATCACCAATCCATCTCAGAGGCCCTTGCACTTATTTAGCATCAGCAGCTGGAGAAAAAGTGAGCTTGGAGATGACCCAATACTGACAGGAGTTATTGCCTTTGTGAATAGCAAGAGGGGAGACTTTCTTTTCCTTGAAACTAAATGTTGTCATTCTAAAAAAACAATAATGCAGGGTCAGATGTCTGTGTTAGGCACATTCAAGGATCCAAACTAACATGAGATAGCTTGCAGGATTTGGCCCAGTGCTTCCAGCATGAGGACAATAAGCCTGAAAATAGCAATTTTTCTTTATAGTTGTGTATTTATTTATTTCAGCTAATTGTGACTATATTTAAAAAGCTTATTATTCCCCTGATAAATATTTACTTTGGATACCTATAGAAAATATGGAAATTTCAGTGCAGTCTGAAAGATAGGTCAATCATACTACTTTACATGGCCTTTAGATCTGCTGTTGTGTTTGTGGGAGACCCAGGTGATTTGATTAAGTAACGTTAACTTACGCCTCAGGATAATCAAGTGAGTAAATTCAGACTAAAAATTTGTGACAGCGTGCACAATTTTTACGTCTATGGGTGTATGTGTGACCTTCTTGGGCGTATAGGTCTTACTGCTTTTCTCTACTGCTTTCATAAATTGAATCATATATATAAAAAATAAAATACTATGTCAAAAATATAAATTTCATCAGATTCTATTGCCTAATATGAAGCCAGAAGAAAATAAATAAAATATGTTAATAAAAATAATAAAAATATGTTTCTCTAAAAATAAGTAAAAAAGATTAATGAAGTGACTATGATCTCTATAGGCTATGATCTTAGGGCTATGGCCTCTAGTAGAATTCTTTAGAAGACACTCCTTCTTTCCCTCTTAATTCAAAACATTTATTTTCCTTCAGTTCTTGAACTCTCCCTCAAATTCCTTGTAACTTCCTGACCTTCTCTAGGTTGTCTCAGCTTTGCATTCTTTATCTACTCTTGCCCCAAGTCTGGCTGTCTGATTTTCTGTCTGTATTAAGACACATTCAAGATAAGGCCATCAGTATATAGGATGCCAGTTTAGCTATTTGGAAAGGCAAGAAAGCAAGAAAATAGTTGATAGAATTTTAGTAAAGGTATGATTATGTCTTATTTGCTGACAGGATTTGCATCTGGAGCCCCATGGCAATCTTGCGAAAACTCATTTGGGGATCTGAAGAGTGTACATAGCTCAGTCCCTCCAGGAACACTGCAACGTGTTACCTATTTCATGACTTGCCCTGCCACTCAGTGCGGGGATGGAAGAAGGGATGCAGTGAGGCTCTCCCTCTTCACTGTGCTTCTGAAACAGTATTAGAAAGTACCCCTGTGTTGCAATGTTGAAAGGAAGCAGGAACCCAATAACTACAAGATTCCAGATGTCATTTTCCAGAGGGGGTTGAAGACATGGGAAACTCCCCCCTTACCTTTCTCTGCATCTGCCAAGTAGAACACAGGCCATAGCAATCAGTTCAGGATGGTTGTGGAGGTATGTTTGGTTCTTTATTTCTCTGTTTAATAGAAATGCCAGAGCAGGGCCAACATTACATAGGGCACCTTAATTACTTTTTACAGGATGTCTTTGAAAAAAAAAATTGCTGAGTTGACCAGAAATATCTTACAGATAATGGGATATAAATGTACAAAGAGTGGTTCAAACAGCAATTTTATAGATGCCATCAATCAGAAAATATCCTGCTCTGCCAGAGTCTATTGTTGCCCCAAAGGGAGTGCTTAAATAAACAAAACCTTTATTTTCATTTTGTTATTGTTTTTATTTTTCCGGCAGAGGAACTGTTGATGTACTGCACCTTCATTGTGCACCCTTTCTTTTTAAACTAAACAATAGTCAGCACGCTCAATTTTTTACATTAACATCTCCCCCCCCCAAAAAAAAAGAATCCTACCTAGACAATACAAAATTCTTATTTTTCATAATGACTAATGATGAAACAGACTGTTGCTCTTTCTACTTAGCTTTTCTCTTTCTTATCCTCCCTTCTTTGACAATTGCACCATAACTTCTAGATCACATTCATAGGGATATGTAAAGTGAATTTGTCTTAAAAATGAAAGAAAAAACAGTAATAATATGTGTGAAAATGACCAACAGTCAGGGCACTTAAACCAGATGTGAGAGAGCAGGATCAAGGCACTGGTCTTCTAATTGTGCTTTTTAAAAATTCTAAATTAATGATTTAACTAAAAAGCAATGGAAAAAAAATCTTGGTTCATTTCTTCTTATGTTTAGGAAAGTTATAGTAAGCATGAATAGAGTCATTCAATTGTAAAACTATTGTTTATCCTACATGATGGAGTGCTCAGACATCACTATTTATACTGAATTGTATAAATTAGTAGTTCTTAGTAGAACAAGCCTTTTTCTCATCTTATTTAGAGTAAGTCAGCAGTAATTCCACAGAAAAATAAAGCTCTCCTAACATGAGACATATGTTAGAAATGCACTACGTGAAAGTTAATATAATGATGATCTTCCAACAGATAAACAGAATGTATCTGACCTTACACATATTTTTATTGCCACCTTTCTCTCTTTTGCCCATCTATATGCAAGCTGTATCAGCTAAGATTTTCTTTGCTGTCCTCTAGATTTAACTAGTCACTAAACAAGTTCAGAAATACTTTTGAAAAGAGTACAAGTAATCCTTCAAGAAATTGATGAGGATCTAGTGGTGGTGTTCTCTCTTAGTGAAAGAACAAAATAAATATATGAATTAGACTCTCCACTAGACTCTTAAATTAGCGGTCTAAAATTTTACCAGATATCTTGACTACTTCGGTGGACTTTATGTAATGCATATCTGCTCCATAGATATAACAAAATCCCAACAGCGATAGGGAATCAGAACCCTAACTGTTCTTTTATCAGAGATGGACTGCTGTCCATTTTGCTTAGGGGTAAAGTGAGTTGTGCTTCACATACAGGAAACATTTATGGTAGCAAATATTGAGGAGAAATATATTTTCCACTCGTTACTATTCAGATCACAGTTGGAATAGATTTACTGCATTTGAAATTAAGCATTTGTTCTGCTCATGTCACGAGTATGGTTGGTGTCGTAGAAAGGCTCAGAAATGCCTACTTTAATCAAACCTGCAGAATTTAAAACATTCTTGATAGATTCTTCTGTACAACAAGGGAAAGCTTCTTTTCAAGCAGCCTGAAGAAAATGTATGCAGTTGTCTAAAGGCCTTCTGCTTTTTTGAGAGAAAAATATATGCAAATAATCTGTGTTTCTTAAGTTGAATCCCTGATAAATGTTTTAAGTTAAGAGAGAGAGAGAAAGAGAGAGAGAAAGAGAGAGAGACAAAGAGACAAAGAGACAGAGAAAAGGAAGGAAGGAAGAGAGAAAGAGAAAAGGAAGGAAGGAAGGAAGGAAGGAAGGAAGGAAAACCCAATAAGCTAGCTATACTACTATAATTAATTTCAATATATGGCCTTCAGATCCTTAAGCTATGTGAGTAGATTAACTATGCCTGGGAACATTTCTGGGCACTGAGACCAACTGGCAGAGAATGGCGTGTGTCTACGCTAATATATGCTCTTAATCTCAAAAAACAAGGAGACTACATGCAAACTGCCTGTTAAGAGTAGTTCCTGAATGTTCTGGCTCCTGAACCGTGCCCAGGGATTATTTGGAAAACTGCTAGCTGGCACAAGCAGGGAAAATTCAATGCGGATGATTGAGCTCCAACACTAAGGAGTGTTCCCTGACCTGGTTTATCTCCTGAGATAGACATAGCATGGTAGCAGACTATTCCTAAGATGTAAAGAAAGATCATCATGAAAAGCGAGCTTGTCATTGGGCTTATGTTTGCTATTCAAGGGTCATGCATCTTCACTGGAAACTATTTCAGATCCATAAACTGGAGAAGGTTGAAAATGACAAAGACAGAATGGGTTCTTCTGAGCATGCAAAGAAAGCCACAACATCGCATTCGGCCCACTGTCAAATGCGCATGCTCTGGAAAATGTACCTGTGAGCTGTTCTCGAGTTGTATATAACCTGTTCATAACCTGAAAACATAGACTATTTTGTTAGAAATATATTTTTGGTAAAATGAGATTATTATAGATATTCAGTTTGCATCTTGAGTTTTAAATTGCATGTGTGGTTAACTACCTTTTAAATAATGATTAAAGCACAATAATCTCCAGAAATTGGTGGTTACTGGAACTATCTACTTGGTGTGACATGTTTTAGAATTCAAGAATGGATAAAACTCTTATGATACTCTGGGATACAGGTTATTGTAGCTATATCTTCTTGATGACAGGCTGAGCTACTGAAATAATCAATGTTTCTTCTGATCTCTGTGTGAGAGAGTGATTTATATTCCCTTTGAAATAAAAGCTGAGAACAGGACAAGAAAAGCTGTCACTTTGCACTCTTTATTGCCCTCTTTGCCCTACCTCACATATCAAAGAAGATATTTCACCACAAGATCACATACTTGTCATAGGTGAGACTGGTAAAGAGTCATAAGGGCGAAGTAAGGAACCTAGAAGGACTTTAATGCCTACAGAGAGATAGGAAAGAATGAAAGTGGAAGAAATAAAACAATGTGGGACTGCAGCTGTTGGACTAATGTGAAGTAGATTGCTCCTGAAGAAGAACTCGGGGAGAAAGTCAGGACAGTCTCTCTTATGGGCATATCCTCTTCCAGCAAAATACAGTATGGAATATGAGAGAGCAGATTTTAAAGCAGATTTGCTGAGCTTTTTTTTAAAGCAGATCAGAGAATTTACTCATGAATTATTAGAACTGATAGGAATCATGCAGCAATAACCTCAGCTTTGCTTCAAAATGTCCCAGAACTCATTTAGATCTCTTAGTATTCTATAAATATCAAACAGACTTGTCAACATTAAGAAATTCAATATGTAGAATGAAGTCCTGAGCTAATAGACTTCTTCTTTAGTGTTAGTGCAATGAAAAAAATCTGACTAGCGGATATTGTTTGTGCCTGCCAGCAACTGGCAAACCTGGAGGCTGTTACAAGGCAACCTTCTGGTGAAGGCTGGTTCCTAAGATGGGTATCCAAGGTCCCTGCATCCCAACACAGGGCCTTACAGGTAGCAGTGGAACCCTGGCAAGAGCTTTGAGGTGGATCTTCTTGCACCTTTTTTGTAAATGAGCAAACTAAGAACAGAAAGGGCTTGCATTCTGTAAAGAGATTTCATTCTAATAAGAGCAAAACCAATATGCTTTTAAAGTAAAGACAACATGGTTCTGTTGGGTAAAACATAATGGACTGAAACAAGTTTGTAAGCAATATCCTGGCCACTGGGTCCTGGCAGAGAAGACAGTTCCTTCCCAGCTTATGCTCAGACAAGCATCCTTTAGCAGCCTCTGGGCTGCAGCAATCCAGTTGTTTGTCTATCTTAATGTTTGACTAATGTTAAATAATATTCAGGATGTATGGTTAACTACAGGTACTTCATTCCCAAGAAAGAAGCAGTGTTTGAAAAGAAGTTCTGGTTTGCAAAGCTTGGGTTTCCAAAACACATGCAGCAAGCTCTATACATTTCCCAGCAGATCCCAATTTAATTTTTTTTTCTTTCTTTATATTCCTTTACATACAAGACCTGACTATCTGCTTCCCACTCTCAGGAGTCACTTAAATTTCTATATGTTACAGCCTTTCCCCTGCTGTATGTCTGGCTCCACCTGCCTGCCCCAAACTGCGCTCCAGAAGTTTCTCCCTCTCGTCTCCTAGCCCTCTCCCTGGTTTTATTCGTCACATGCAAGCAGATAGCAACCTCCATCCGCCTCCCCTCCTGAAGGTTCCCCAGACTCTGCGGTGCCGCTGTCAGGACAAGGCAGACAGGCAGCCTTTCTATCCTTCCCACATAGCCGCAGGCTCTTCAAAGGAACGTTATACATACTACATGGTGAACAAACAAAACAGATAAATAAATTGTCTTAGGGGTAATCACAGTAACCCCCTATCACTCTAAAGACTGGATGCTATCCTGAGGCTTTAGCTTATGCAGTGATCTCTTCGGTGTTTGTATGGAGGAGCGGATGCTTACTTATAGATTTAATTATGTGAAATGTAATTTTCATAGTGCAAGAAATTATTTACAGAGATTGAAAGCCTGCTTCACCAGTCTGCAGAGGGCATTTCTATTAATCAATTGATTGGTTAATGGGATCAATTGGTAAACCAATAGACTGACATACCATCAAAATACTGGCTATATAGTCATTAGAGAGTTTCTTTTATTGTCTGGTCAGGAGATGGCTCCCCTAAACAACACCCCTAGGTAGGATACCAGTGTGTTTAAAGCTGTGCCTTGACGTACATCCTTTCAGAAAAGACATGACTGACTGAAAAGTACTGACAACATATTGTGCTAATAGATGGTACTCAGGAGTGATTTGAGCCTAAAAGTATCCAGAAAATAGCTATGTCAGGATAGTCTTATCCTGAGATCAAGGTCTCATTTGGTGAAATCAAACACCTGGGAGCACAGTTTGACCTGTGGATTGCCTGTGTGAGCATCCTGTCACCTTAAACAGGATTAAAAAATTTGTGGAGCTGAATTAAAAGTAGGTCATTTCGGGCCAAGCTTTCTTGTATTCCTATAAAGCTCTCAAAACCTAGCAACTGTTTGATTAATCACTGTATTGTTATGCTTGATTTTACCTTGATGTTTGCCTAGTGTTAAATGATCGTTGGAGGATCTTGGCAAACTGCAAGCATTTCATTTCCAAGAAGAGAGCAGTACTGAAAAAAGGGCACTGTTTCCAGTTTTACAGTGGCCCATACAACGGAAGAATATTGAAGAAGTATATCAAGGTGCTGCTCCCTTGAGTTGCATAGTCTGGTTTGGGAAGTAGCTGGTTTCTGAAAAATATTTTCTAGCGACAAACATCAGTTAGATTGTCCTTGGCATGCAACGAGACAGTGGGGAAGTGCCAGAAGTTTCCAGCAGTTTTGTAAGAAAGGACTTCTGAAGTCCTCCACTCACTATTAGGGTAAGGACTGAAGAAAACATTCCATGAAATTCAGAAGAGTACCTAACATTTTTCTTTTTTGCAAAAAACACCATTGCAGCAGGGATAGAGTCATGAGTTTAGGTGTAACATTGGAAAAATATGAGGGAATACAACACACACAGTGTTAAACATTTTGAATAATCCTCAGGGTGTCACCTTAATTTTAATATTTTTATTAGTCTGAACACTGAAGTGAATGTATTTATTTTCTGGTCAATATAAGGTTTGTCAGTTCAATGCAGTCAAAATAACAGTAGCTACACAAGACTAATTTATAGGAGAACATAGTTTGTAGAACACAGTTTGCATTAGGAATATAATTTACCGAAAACATGTACCACCATGGTACAGACACTGAATCTGCAGTCAAAATGGTTATGAATAGCAGAAGTCAAAACTCCAGGAGGAAAAATCTTATTTCCTTTCTATTTCTAATAATATTACTGCCAAGCTGTATCTACAGTTTTTCTTCTTTATGGTAATTTAGTCATTCTGTTACCCTGTGCTGCTGTTGTGGTAATAGCACTTACAGAAAATAAAGACTCCATTGTGCCAGTCAGTGTTAAATCACCGAAAAAAAAGGTGGTTCCTTATGCAAATAGTTTACAATCTAGGCGGAAAGGTGAAGCCAAGCAAATTCTTGCCCAATATCTGTATATCCCTGAAGAAATGATGAGATTATATTGATCAACAGTTGCATCAACAAACAATGGCAAGAACAGATTGCCAGCCTGCTGTCAAATTCTCTATAGGCATCATAGAAAATAATTGTAAGGCTGGAGCTGAAAAAGATTTAAATGTGGTACTTTTGCACGAAGATCCCAAACCTGAGAATCAGTACAGATGCTCAAAGATGTTTTCTTTGAAAAACTAACCAATGACTGCTAGACTTCCTGTCCTGCCGGAGATGTAAGTTGTTCTGTTACTAGTGAATAAGAAATATTTGGTAGGCTAGAAAGGCTGTGGATGTGAAGATAAGTGGAAAAAAGGGAGATATGGTTAAAATATGGCAGGAACTGAAAAATTAAAGCCTTAGAGAACCTTTCAACAGATGAAATAATACCTTTGTAAAGTGAAAAAAAATCATTTTCAAAGAAGAAAACACCCAAATAAATATATATAAAGTAGAAAATAAAAAAGTCCATTACTGTGGGCCTGTTAGATGACATCAAATAGTTAAAAATCTATTAAGAAGATCTATTAAGGATTGCTTAGGGCAAAACACTTTTTTTAGAGTTTTTTTCATACTAATCTTAATTTTGAAATGCTCCTGCTTTCCAGAAAACAACACTGTTGAAACAAATACCAGTATTTCATTAGTAATTACAATATATTTTCAATTTTATTTTAAGCATATAGAATGAATAAACTTTCCAACTTGAAATATCATCAGTTATACAAAGGTTGATTGGAATACGTATATTAAAAAAACACTCTTCATTTTTACCTATGGCTAAAATAATTTAAAGAGATACGTTTTAATGGACACTTCTATAATTACTCCACATTATGTAAAACAAACCCATTTACCCAAGATAATGACAGCATGATAAGACTCTCTGATGCTGACATAATGGAAGTCAATTGGTATAATATATATTTTAATTAAGTTGAGGTTAAAAGCTTGGGAGATGTCTTTGAATAACTGACGATATTAAAGACTTAAGAGGCTAAAGCAGACTTCTTACATATATTGAGAAAGAAATTTCCACTATCATTTAGTCCAATAACTTGAAAAGATCAAAGGCCTCTCCTTCTTCTGTTTTCCATTCCACCTATTTATCCCATTAAATGTCATTAGATTAATCAACAGCTCTTTTAGACTACCAGTTCTTCTGTTCAGGAAAAAAAGAGGAGATAATAAGAACAGGGAGAAAAGCAAATGAGTATTTCCAAGGAGCAAATTTAGTCACCTCTGTTTAAAAAGTAGGAACAAATTTAGCAATAATAAGCTGTTCCCAACACAGTGCTATGACTGAAGACTGGTGATAGATTAAAAAGAAAAAAAGGTCATGAATTTTCTCCTTTTCTGGTCTATTTTTACTATCTAATAAATTCTGTCAACAGGGTCCTTTAACAAGGCCAGCAGTCTGAGCTATACTGGATGAAATCTGTCTTGATCAAAATCTTCCATTACACACAGGGTAGGCCATTTTGAGTGCTTTTGGGTAATAACTAATAACTAATTACCAGATGAAGCTGACTACACATACTGGTCCAATGACAAGTATAATCCGCTCTCCAGTGCAATTAACACGTACCCTTCATTGGCCTAATACAAAGAGAAAAACCACAATCTTTTTATTCGGAAAAATTGATCTAAATTTTAAAACATTCTATCACACGAGAATGATTGCTTTACATGCATTGTAGAGGTTTCTTCCTTTCCTCTGAAACAGCTTATCATGGCAGCAGTTGGAAACAGATTTTCAGGACAGTCGGATTTGGTGTGTCGAACTGTGTCTGTTCTACTGCCACTACACAGAGCAAGGCAACGTGCAGATAAGGCAGTATGCAAACACCCTCAAGCACAACTGGCTAAAACTGCAGTTCAGATTAACAACCGTACATCTGTCATTTTACCATGCACCTCTTTCCATAGAATCTGGGAGAGTTTTTTGAAAGAAATGTTCAAATATATTTCTGATGAGATTTAGGCTACCATCTTCTATTTTATTCTGTAAGATCTTCCCGAGCTCAGAATTTCAGATGAGATACAGTAATATATTCTGACCTTTACAGAGGGCAATTATTGTAAGTATTCAGACTGTTGAAGAAAGAGAGAAAATCCACTTAAATCTCTTTAGTTTTCACAAGAATTAGAGGTCATGCAAGTGTGGCATGTTTTAAGGATTCTGCTCTGCAATATAGCCTTATATATGTAAAACTATTCTTACCTTCCTAGTAACTATTCATTTAAAAAACAAAATTTTTCATTATTTCAATATTTACTTTTTTTAATCTGTCCCACATTTGTAAAAGAAGAGATAAAAAGGGCATCAACTTCTGTCAAATGTCAGTTAATGTGAAGCAGTGCAGATAAGGCAAATGAAAGTCAGTTCGCTGGAGATTTTCTGACAAGCTGCATATAGACTTCAAAGAGTACTGGTGAAATTAATGACTTTCAAGTAATGCAAGGCACAATTATAAGCTCACTGAAGTGGAACACCTGAATTCTACTAAATGTAGTTAATAAGAGAATGTTTATGTATATTACAACATTTTCAAAGGTTTTCTTTACTTTTAACTAAAATGTACATAAATTGCATTTTGTTGATTGCGATAAATATTTAACTAAATAAACCTGCTGAATTCCCAGCTTGCAGAAAAAGTGATACATAGAGAAGATGTATTTAATCTGTATTTAATGCTGAAAAACAATATTAGCACTTATTTTTTTCCTCTACTTTTTACATGTTTTCTTTCTGCAGGCCAACAAAGTAGAAGGAGGGTAAGAGCATCCACAGGTTTTGGGTTTATGCATGTTATCACTCATTCCATCTATGCATTAGTCACAACCTAGGCATTAATCAAAATGATAGAAAACAGTGCAAATGAGATGGCATAATAATATAGTCTCAAATTAACACATTTGCTTTAACATTCATTCACACAGAAAACCTTTCCAACTGTCAGATGATCCATTAGGTTGTTTAATGAGTTCTAGGGTACTTCCAAGCTTCATATACTACTAGACCATAGTAGTGTAAGCATATTAAAAGACAATGCACTTGCTGATTCAGGTCGGTAGTTCTTTGGCTGATTGCAGTTGGTTAACAGACCCCTGCTGTGACAACACATTCATTCAGGACCCAAGATGGCTCTCAGGTTAATCCCCACTGCCATTAAACAGGGCTGGTAAGGTGAGACAGCTCTGGGGGTTACCAAGGGGACAATTAGAAGTTTGGTCATGACTGAGCAGAAATTCTCTTTACTTACTTCAGAGCAAAGCACCAATGATCACAGTGTAAGTCCACAAATAGGGAGAGCAGTCCTGTGAAATCAGAGGCAGGAATCCAAGAACCCAGAAAGAAGATGAAAAAGCCAGAGATGCCAAACTGGACAGGATAGAGAAAAGCCTTGGAGTGCACAGCTAGTGAAGTCTGGCCAGTTCCCACTCTGACAGGATAACGCAGCCAGGAATCTCAGCTGTTTGGAAGAGATAGTAGAGCCTCCAGGCTCCTGGGACTGTGGTACTGGTTCACAGGTCTACGGATTAGGAATACTGAATTGTTTGAAATGACTGGTTTTCTTAAATCAATGCCAAAGAGATTGTTTCTACTCAGACACTCAGGAACTATGACTTTGACCCTGCATCCCAGAATTAGAGGAACTTGCATATCTTGACTGTAAGCTTTTAATTACAATATCTGTCTAAAAATCTATCTAAATCTTTTTAAGCACAACATTTGAATATGCTTGCTGTATGCTTTCCTTTGCATCAGGGATGAGTGTGACTCTTGGCTAGGATCCTTTTACAATAATGTGTTCAACATGTCCTTGTTTTAGGAGGCAGAGGGTATTTTGTCTTTAAACTCATTATCTGACTTTGGCATAAAACACAAAACCTTTGAAACAGGACCCTCATAAAAACACAATACCATACCTAGAAGAGTAAAACTTTAAGAGAGGAAGATTAAGAAGTGAAATATATAAAACAAAATGAGTTTTATAGCAAAGTTTATACTGCACCAAGCAAGCACAAACTCATTGCCCAAGGCAATAAAAAGCTGATTGATGATATCATGGTGACAAATGAATTCTCATTTTGAATTCTGTCTGCTAAGTAATTAGTAATGTCATCGATATCATTACTAACTCTTCATTCAACTTCATCAGCAAGCTGTTCTCTTTGCTCATTTTTCAGCTTTTCCTTTCTGTGTTTCGGTGAAAGGCTAGAACTACAGTGGGGACTGTTTCTAGCAGCTACCCAAGGGAGCAACAAAAAAATTAAGTTGTCAGACAGAAGTGGTCTGTCGAAAGGCTGAATTACATTTTAATAGCAACTGCATCATGATTCTTTTAAAGTGGTCACTAACCTGAGCATTAGTGTCTAGGTTTTGTCTGAATTATATTTAGAAACTGATTTAATATGAAGAAGAGATAAAATTCATGAGAAATAATTAGTGTTTATTACTGAGGAAGTGACTGTGGAACAAAGCCTTATTAAAAATGTCTTCTCATCTTATTTTCTCATGCTTCTGTCATGGAATGCAACATTGCCAGGGAAGATGACTAAAACATTGCCAACAGGTATTTTCCACAAGCTTCCACTGACATTCTCCATTTTCAAAAAGAACACAAACAAAACCAAAATATTTTCTTCTCTTTCCAAAAAATAATAAAAAAGTGAAAGAATCCTAATGAATCCTAAGAAGTGAAATATTTAAAATGTTTGCAACTGCATCTTTGAGACCAAACTAAAATCTGAGCATTGTTACAGTAAATTAAGAGAGGACATAGGACTGACAGGGTTTATCCTCTCATTTCTTGTGCAACCAATTCTATATTTTAAGAGAATATGATTAAGTTATAGATTCTTTGTTTTTTTCAAAGCAAGTTAGTCATTGTATTTATTCCACTGCATTAGGATTTTTCAGAGGTTATTTTAGTTTCACAAACAGACTTACCTACCTAAATTGTTGTTTGATACATTAGTTCAAAATTAAGACACACTGTAACTACAGTTGCATTCTGGGCACCTTAAATGCATATGTTCCCTTCAAGTCATGTATTACCTTATTAATTCAGATGACGAGTGTGATTTCAGATTCTCCTGAGTATCTGATCCAAACTTAAGCTTTCACTACAGAAGAGGGCTGGTCTCCTGTAGGTCATGTGTGATAGCTGCCAGCCCATGCAGATGTCTCAGATATCTCATAGTTTCCCAAATGGTTATATATATATATATATATATATATATATATATATATATATATAGTGTATATATATATATTTAGGTAAGAAAATTGAGCCTTAAGACTGAGATTCAGTTTGAGGCTTGGACATTCTAGATTTAGCTGTCTTCACATAGATATCTACATGTAAGTTGAGTGACTAAAATCAGTATGATCAACAGACAGAGAGGTCCAGTAAGTATAGTCAATGAAGCCAAACAGTGTTGATGCAGAGTATCAATAAATGCTAGTAGTACAGATGAAACCGTGCTTGAGTTTTTATCCTTTAAATGTTGTTTTTCTGGAGCTCTGAAACAAAACTTGCCATAGAAGCTTGAGATCTTCTAATACATAAACTAGTTTTTGCTCAACATAACTGGATTTAAGTTTCTTAGCTTATGTATATATCTCTCTCTACATAGATCACTTAAAAATTTGGCTGTTCAGAAAGAATTCTAACAAATAAATTGGTAAGGCTGTATAAGGATGAAGGAAGCGTGATTCTACTTAATTCTGGAGTCCTTCTGAACAAAAAGCAGACAGCTTTGAGTTAATGCAATTGGATTCCAAAATATTCAAAGCAGAAAAGGTGTTTCAGTCAAGATACCCTTCAACATTTGTATCCGTTCTCCATTCTTTTGTTTGTGTTCCAGCTTTGAATCACAGTTTGAATTGCTTCAAGGAAAAAAAGAAAAAAAGAAGAAAAGGCTTTCAATTTTCTGCAAATATGATATATAACTAATTCTCCATTTTGGGTTACTTTGTTTTGGACTGTCCAGTTCATCTGATCTCTCAATAAGATAGAAAAACATTTTGTTTTTGATGTTAAATCATTGATACTGTTTTGTCCAAGGCAAGACAGAAAAAATATTAGCTTTCCACCATGTCCCATTTATATTTCAATTAAAGATTTCAAATACTGGTCTGAATACATCTACTCCATCTACTATGTTCCCATTAGGTAAATACTAGACCTGTTCTGAGATGTAAAGTCAATCCTCTTAGTTACGCATTTATCACAATCAACTTTTGTCAGTATCGATTTGTAGAATTCCTAAAATTGTCTTCCTGCCAATTTCTTGAAGTGAATCAGTGGCAAAATGGAGATGAGGTTATGACAGATGATGAAATCTAAATTCAAATTAAATTTCAGTCTGTTTTGCTGTAGTTGTTGAATAATATCAGAAATTGGTCTAAACTAACATTTCAAAATACATTACAGGCAGTTTATAGAGCCACAGCATCCCTCAGTCTGGCTTATGCAGGATTTTATCTGACCTACTGAACCCTAGAAGTAATGATAGCATCTTCTTGCAAAATGGTAGCAATTTTTATGGATTCTTTCAGTCTATTGCACTATTGGAATAATGGTCCTTGCTTGATATGAAGTTTCTTTTCTTTGCTCCAAGTTCTTCCATTTCTTATGCAGTGATCCATATTTGGAGGCTTGTTTTTTTTTATTTGTTTTCTGTACTCCTGAGTTACATCAGTTTTAAGGATAGAACTCTCTTTTCCCTAAGTTTTTTTGAATATTGAGAATATGCCTTACAGAGAGTGACTGAATCCAGCTGTTACTACTTGTCAATTCTCCATTGACTTATTTCCTCAGGGAATGCTTTGAGCTGCTTCTTCAGTTGATGCATACATAGATATGTAACAGGAGTTATAAATGTTTGTCAAAGTTATTGTCTTTTTGTGTTCTAGTCCATAAAGTCTTTAGAATCTCTGAAATTTTATCTTTGATTTTTTTTTCTGTTATTCAGTCTACTTTTGAAGCTGCTATTACAGTTTTAAAAATGTGCAACAAAATTGGGAAAGGCTTTTTCAAACAAATATACATACATACCAATATCTTTTTGCCTTTTAGATGTAATATACCTTTAGGATAATTTTTAGGCCAGAACTTGTCTCAGAGCTCATTTCCCTTTACACAAGGCCAGTCCTCACCAGGCTTCTTGTGTCAAATGTTTATCTATCACCTGAAATCTCCATTTTTTATTTATTTTTTATTCCTGAGGGAATTGATATGACCAGCCTGGAGATCAAGGGTTAATCTTCAGCCAAGGGAAAATACCTTAATTTAGCTTTTGTTCTCCTACATGCTTAGCAAGAAAGTTTAAAAATGTTTGAACATGACAAGTTTTGCCCATTGTTTGTCACACTTACATCCAGAATTGATTTTTAAATTTAAAATAGATATTTTTATTCTTCCATTTATACATCTGATATTATAATCATGCCTGCACATCTTTCTTCTATTATTGTTATTATCTGTTTTATAGTGGAACCTACAGATGTAATAAGATCAGGAATCACCTGATCCTGGCCTTTAATAGCATGTGATATGAAACAGATCCTGCACAAAAAAAATGCCTCCTGAACAGATAAGATTCTATATGGGACAGGAAGGAGAAAGGAGAAGAATTATGCAGTGAGTGGCATAGCGGGAATTAAATCTAGACCTGCGTTCTTCACTGTTGTCTTTCAGTTATGGTTGTCATTGCCATGGTAATGGTAAACCTATAAAATATCTTTTAAAATAAGTAAGGAAGGAGATGCCTATCCAAAGATGGTAACCCTAATATAATTGTGAAAATATTTGGGAGATTCCAGATTAAAAAAATTGAAAATGACATCTTACCACTGATTGTAAATTTTACAGGGAGGAAATCATGTCTGAATATGAGATCTAGAAAAACATACTCCAAACCACAGCATGTTTTTGTGATAAAATAATACAAATATTAAGTTCTTAGAGTAATTATTTTAGACACAATACATAATAACTTAAGAAAGGCAAAAAATCTGTAGCAAGATGCAAATATCATATCCTTCCTTTCTAGAAATTCATGACTTAATTTTAGTCTAACCACTAGCTTTCAGGGAAACAGCTGTTGGCTGGGCTGCTAATAGGCAAAATTTCATAGTAGGAGTTAATTGAGCCTCCTCTATGCATGCATGACTACTGAGAGGCACGAAAAGAGGGAAAGAGTCATAGCATGAAAGTAAATGTTGAATGCGAGTGTGAAAACTAATAGGTAAAAACAAGACATGCTCAACCATTTTTAAACTTTCTTGTTATAGACGTAAGAGAATAAAGAAGATTGACACCACAGGCCCCATGGCTGTTTCCAATCCCACTGCAAATCACTAGCTGACAAACTCAATGGCTTGGAACCTGGCAAAGACAGACAGTCCGATAAAGACGAGGCTTAGGCACACATTTTCGTTTAGACTCTTTGACAAGCAACATAGAGAATTTTAAGGCAAATAAGCTTAAGTCAGAGAAAATCTCCTCCTTGTTTTCAGCACAACTGGTATCCACTAATTTCAGTCTTGTTTAAAGTGTCTGTTTAACCTGAGGTTAACTGTTATTTGAAGGGTCAAGAGAGAAAGCTTTACAGTGTTTTTTCCCCTTGACATGAGTGTTAATGCTAGCTTGATTAAAATCCAATGTCATAGTTTGAAAGGGATTAATTTTAAACACAGGAAATCGTATCTTTCTGGAAATTTCCAGTCTGAACTGGGCTCAGATAGCTGAAAGGCCCAATTTTTCCCTACTGTCTTGAAGTTGGATGTGCTTATAAAATGTAAGGAAACTTATGGAAATATAAGTTGCAAAGAAAAAGGCACTAAAATGTGACAGATTTACCTTGTAAAAAGTGTGTCTTGATTTCCAAAATGCTTAACCTATAAACAACATGAAAAAAAAATTATATAAATCCCTTATGTTGATATTAAGAGCAACAGCATTATTAAAGGTTACCCTAGAATTTTAAACAGGTAGCATTTTTAAAACTGTAGATTCTTTCACTTTGATTCAAAGTAAAGATCACTGAATGTAAGCCATCAGTCTTAATATATAAAAGATCAAATAATAATTTTTGTGTTTAAGAATCTTCCTCATTTTTCTGGAGTACAGTAACAGCCAGTCTAGGGATTCATTTATCTTAATCCCATTTTTCTGGAAACTAATAATGATAAAACTCCAATTAACTTCAAAGGGGATTCCTTTTAAACAGTGGAATAGGTTTCTAAGACAGCTCTGCATTATAGAGTCAAGATCACTGGCATTTATCAAGAATGCCATAAGGCAGGAAAACAATCATCTGACATTTTGAGGTATATTTCCACCACACTTTCTACCACATTCTGTATGCTGCTACGGATCTGCTACTAGGGCTGCGGACAGCACAGCTAACATACTAAACATTTCCCTATAGTCTTTGCAGGTGGAAGCAAATTAATATAAGTAGTTGTTATTCCCCATCTGGCTTGAAAGGACAGACAATAATCTGTCAATAAAGATGCTTATACTCTGTTCATCATAGCAAATAGTCAAAAAACAAGTGAATATGGATACTAAGTGAATTTGTGCAAAGAACTATGGAGTCTGGGAATACAAGGAGATAAAACTAAACTTCTGAAGATGTTAAGATGGAACGTAGGTATGAGAAGCAATGCAAAGAGGCATAGTGCCAGGAGATATCACATAAGGAACTGGAGAAGGAAGTCCCAAATTTTGTCGATGCTGCTAAAGTTATAATTACATTTTGGGTTATGTTATGAAGGATATCAATTTATGTTGTGCATTTCCTTATCTATGGGAGACAGAAGAGAGTTCTTTGTGAAGGTGTTGTGTCTGTCACTTAGTGGAATCAAGGCATGTGAACATCATGTTATGGTGAAGACTTGCAAGAAAACTTCACATTTCTTTATTTGCAAAGGATTATGCTGTGGAAGATGGCACCACTAATTTTGTTTCCTTGTATAGGAAATACTGGCTCATGAAATTATTATTAACATATTATGCAAATTATAGTAACGCCCAAGAAGGGCTCAGCTTGATAGGCACAGTGCAAACCCATAATAATAATAATAAGTGACAGTAGAGAATTTACAAACTAACCAGATGTGGTGGTTATAGTTCAAAAACTATCAATTCCTACAGGACAGGTCTATAATTACAGTTATGTAAGTAGAATTTACAAGAGTGATAAAAGCAAGACCCACAAAAGCACTTACGTATTTTTCTAGGTTCATAAGTGCAGACAGTCAAGCTACAAAAACTGCACATTTTCTTAGGCAGTTCTGGTTCTATGTTTTCATATGAAGGACTATTTATATTCCTGCATAGTGCAGGGACACAGAAACTATCTAGAGCTGTGAATCTCACTTTGCATTGCAGTTCCCACTCTTTATAGTGCCTGCCTATATTCTAAGCATTTGCTGCATTCTAGGTATTTACTCATAACACCACTATATTATTTTGACCAAATAATTTGGATTATTTTAATTTTCAGTGGGATTTGTTCTTTTGGAATTTGTTCTTCTGAATCACTTAAGTTCTTTTGAAAAATTCACTGCCAGTTTACCAAACTCAGCAGTCCAAATATTCATATTAACAGGATTTTGAATTCTTTAGAAACTTGCCTTAGTCTTTTGAATGGACTGGAGCACAGCCCTACTCATTCAGCAAAGAATTTGGGACTACTATGTGTAACAAGATACGTATGGCAGCACTTGGCCTTCACTGAAAAATATGTCTCCAGAAGATACAGCTATGTCTATATTCTCTCTCTCTTTTTTTTTTTTTTTCCAGTATACACTGAGGAACTAAAGAAGAAACATAAAGTGACTGACAATTTTATGTATGGCAAAAAGTAGATTATTTTATTCAGTAAATAGATTAGGAATATTTCAAGCCTTTTAAATGAAGATATTAGAGTCCGTGAAACATCATTCATCATCAAAGAAATGGAGCTTTATTTGTTTATACAGCTCCGAGGGGAAGGGGAAAGGAGGAGAGGCATACTGGTGTTGCGCAGAAACACAGAATTTCCATGTTGTGAGGGGATGGGAGGAACGACTGCTTAGCTGTGCTCGTAATGATGTGTTAGGCTGCATGGCAGATAGCAGTCTCTCAGTATTACATGGAAAGTTGAATTCCTTTCCCATATTTCTGCTTCAGCCAAAGCATTAAGAGGTTGAAACTCCCGTGGCATCCCAACAGTAATAATTTGAAGCTCCATTTGGAGCTTGCAGTGTACCTGCACCAGCATTTTGCCTGGCAGTTTGGTTTTAAGAGATTGTATAGATGACTACTGAGTCACATGGTGCACAAATGTAATAACATTAGCTTGCAAAAGGGTAATGTTACCTTCTGGGGGGACCCCTTTCAGGTTGCTGCTCTGTTGCATTAACCTCCTTTCTTCTTTCCTCTAGCTGAAGCACAGCGGCGAGGCATCTTTCCTCTTCTGACCCCCATGTGACAGGCATAGCTGTTTGACAGATCACAGCTAGGGTATGCAGTTGTGATTGGCATGTGGGATCGCAATGTATGACAAATGATCTGGTTTTGTACTATAAAAACGTGGTACGGAAGTGTTACTGTGAGAAGGTGCAAACTGAAAGCCAAGTGTGTGAGTCTCATGCTCACTGTGTGAGACTCGAGAGGTCTGTTCACAACATACCAGAACATTTTCTAGATATCCTGGTTTCTCTTTTACTGAGATACAGCAGTGTAATAAAAGATTACTGGCAAAGAAAGGGAATTAAAGTCAAACTACAGTGTCAAGTATCATTTTAAAATTAGATATGTATATATATGCATATACAAACACATACATACAGATATACATAGATATGATTCCTTTCTTTAATTCTAAAGTGAACTTTGATTGCAAAGAACAGAAAAAAGTAGTTTAAAGTTAACATTAAACACAACAATAATAATACCAAATGTAACAAGAAATGCTGCAGAATTCCAAGCAAGCATAAACCTAAAACTATTAAAAAAGACTGAATCTTAAGATTCTGTTTTATTCTTACAGATACTTTTTATGATAATGTTTATCTAACTTCTCCTTGAAATGATAGACTGAAAGGATTCCAGCTTGCATCTCTGTCCTTCCAAATAACATTAAGAAAAAAATGCCAATTCATTTTTCCCCAAATATGTGAGACAAAATTAATTTCTAGACTGAAATGTCATGTTTCATATGCCAAGTTTTAGTCTTTACACATTTTTTAAGATGGAGTTATAAACTCCATGTTAAGACATATAATGAAAATGCTGACATTTTGATTTCTTTCTCTGGTATTTCAATTTATTGTTGTTTTATGATCTTGTTGTTCTTTTTTTGTACATTTCTTTTCATGCTTTCATTTCCTTTCCTCTTATCATATTGTGCTGTATGTTGACTCTAACCAGACCAGCTGTGCCTATGTTTAGGTTGTTTCTTTGGGAAAGGATGGGGGAAAGAAACATAATTTGAAACACTTCTTTTTAAAGACAAGGTCTGGCTTATGTTTTTAAATGAGCCAGATGAGAATAGCAGAGAAAAGGACTAATAAATTAGATATGCTGAAATCCCTTAAGATCACCCAGGAAGAAATTTTAAATTAATTCCAAGATGACTAATGATATATTGAAATAAGTCCCTCGGCAGGCAGAGGCAAGATTGTCACCAAAAAGGATATTACGTCCTTCTTTACATCCTATAGATATCTTCCTAGAATCAGGATTGTAGAAAAAAAGACAAATAAGTGAACGCTGTGATGCCATAATCATCAGTGGCTAAGATGATAAATTAGAGCTGTGAGTAATTCGGGTCTTCAATTGTTAATTGTGCAACCTATCATTTAGAGTTCACTTCTCTCACTTTTCCAAATTTCTTCGCAGTATCTGGGTCAATGCAAGCATTATTTTTACACAGAAAATCTTCCATAAGATGTGGATCAATTAAACACTAAGGTTTACAAAAAAGATGCAGCCAGGTTTAAAATGAAGGACAAAGCAAAATGGGGAGCACAGCTTTTCCAGTGAGAGAAACCCAGGATCCACACTGATGGATGGAGAGTATCCCCCACACTAGGGAGGGCAAAATGTGCTTCCTTGTGTTCCAAAATCAGGTTTTTTGCTGTGTCTCATATATGGATACTTAAGATCAAAGAGACATTTAGAAAATGGTTTGTCTAGATTTGGCTCCATAGGGAGTGAAATGTTGGGTAAGCATCCTTGCAGCTTCAGGACAAGTTTCTGTGCTGATCCAGACACAATCTAGCCTAAAGAAAAATGGCCAGATTTGGACTAAATATAATTCAGAAATTGAAATGAATGGGACTTGAAAGGCACCTTTAGGTGCCTAAGAATGAATTTAAAAGCCTGGAGTTAAGCTTCTGTTTTAGAAATGTAGTAATTTATTTTGCTCAAAAAAAAAAAACAAAAAACAGAGTGAAGCCAACTTTTCCTAGTTATTTGTAAGGAAAGCTGTTACAGTGGACTATTCATTATTTAGGGACACCTACAGATAACAGCCTGCATTATCAGTATGCAATCTATATTACACGATCTGCAGGAGTGGTGGAAAAAAGCACACACCTGAAAATCATGAACAAAGGAGCAGTGGAAAACATTATCCTTTCAAGGCATGCTCAGGATTATCTTTAATTGCTTTATATTGCTAAGGGCTGGTCTAAACTGTAGCGGGATTGCTAATACATATATCTGAGCAAATGCTCTGAATGTAGGCTCAGCTTTTACTGATAAAAATGTGTTTCTTTGGCTGTTGAATATATCGGTTCCTCACACAAAATAAGCTGCATGACAAAAGCACATTTTTGTTCAGAATTGCTGTGTCTGCATTAGGGGCTTTGGTGGTCTAACAGTATCATTAAACACTCCCAAAAGCCTAGAACTGACATTGTTGTGCTAGGCAAAGTTTCTAGGGTAGACCCAAGGCATAGTTACCATGGTGACAAGGCAATTTAGAGTTATCTTGGTTATTGTAAACATTGCAGCTTAGCATAGTGTTCTGTTTGAATGTTCTCTTGCAATTCAAAAATGTGAAGAAGGCTTAAACTGGAACCAGGCAAATGTATTTCCTAGGTGATGGCTCACGTCTAGAGTACAAAAGCATTTTTTTCTATTAACATATATCAGTTTCACAGTGGAAGAAAACTGCCACATGAAAAAGTCTGGAGTGTCCTAAGCATTTTGGTCTTCAAGAGGAATGGCAAGAGAGATCATGCGTTACCTCTAGGATATATGCCAGGCATCAACTGCTATTATAACTGTTAAGGTAAATGCACATCGTGAACTGAAATCAGTGGAATTACTTTATGTAAACCAAATTAAAGGGAAAACATCCAAAGTTTTCTATAGAAATTCTAGAACACATCCAGAGTTTCTATTTCTATATAATATTTATTTCTATAAATAAACAAACATTGTGATATAGTAAGTGAAACTGGATGGTTACTGTGTGCTGCTCTATTTGCATTTTATAGCAATTAAGTTTATCTTAATGATCAGTAATGATTTTGTTGCAATTAAAAAGATCCAGAAGAATTGAACAAGTACAGATTTAGAATTTTGAAAATCTCATAATTTCCCCTGATAAGGACTCTTTTTCAGATGTGAAGCACCCCAGAGTCATAGAATTCTCTTGATTAACTTCATATAAAGAAGAGAAATATTTTTACCAGCATCCCAGAATGTGTGTATATACATGTTCAAAGAATTCCCTCTGTGGTTTGGTGGCTTTGTATACAGTTGCACAAAGCTGATATCCCATGTCCTCGATTACCGTGCATAAAGAAAGAAATATCTAAATGATGAACTAGGTTACCTAAAAGAAGTATTGTACCATGTGCTAAGTACCAGTAAATTCTGTATAACAGCTGAGGGACCAGACAATATGCCATGATAGTATAGAAAAAAGGAAACATATAATAACACAGATTGGCATGCGTTTGACAAATAGGACTGACACCATCTCAAAGCACTGCCAGCTTATCCTACATAATTTTGTAAACCATCAAGCAGAATGTTATAATCGACAGTGTCAAAGACAGCATTCAGATCAAGCAAAATTAAAATGCTTGAGCAATCCAAGCCAGACTGCATTAATAAATCATTATAAACTGTAACTATAGAAGACTCTGTGCTGTAGCATGATTGAAAAGCAGATTGTTATTTCCCATAGAGTTTGCTTCCCGCTAAATGGTGATATAATTGAGAAGCTTCGACCTGCTTCAGGGTCTTGTCCAAAAACGGCAAATCTGAAACAGCTCGATAGCTACAAACTCCATTTTGAATCAAGAATGTTTCTTTAATAATGAAGGTAATCCATTCAATTTTTAAATAAGATGGAGCAATTCCACAGCTGAACAAAGTGTTGAGAGTTTGAATAAACACAAGAATAACGTCAGGAAAATATCTGAAAAAATATGAACATGGAATGGAGTGAATCATACAAATGGTAAATAGACAATGCTGGAATCGCTTTTGCCATGCCACAGAAGTACCTTTGTAAATATGAAAATGAGCTACACTTCTAAGAAATAGCAATGAGTAGCAGTGACAAAAAATCTAGCAAGACTTAGAATACATATAAAAGGTCCTAGTGCCTCATTTCTGGAAGCATTTTCAGATTCCTTTACAGCTGTCAGTTGAGTGGACCAAAATGTCATCCTAAGGCAGGTAAAACTGGAGAATTTAAAAACCCACAAGTGTCTTAAAAAGATCTTTCATGTATTGCAGAGTGTATTTGTCCCAGAGCGCTGTATGTTTAAAATAAATTGTACTACCAATTGCAACTCATGGCAACCAATCCCTCAGTCTCTCATGGTATTTTGAGCACTGGCGGGTACTCAGTTTCTTAAACTTCTTCTGCTTTGAATGTGCTTGTTCTGAATATGGTTTAAAAAGCCTTGGTAATTCATTCTTTTACTGTATTTAGTTAGCATTCAAACAATAGCTCAGACCCTGTGATATTCTTAACTAGAACCAAGAATATTCGAAATCCAGTCAATTCTGCAGTTAAGTGACATCCATTTCATGCAATAAAACAGTCTAAAACTAAATGAATAGAGTGGCTGCTTGATATCCATTAGCCTTGCCTTAAAAAGGCATATTCTCTGTTATGGATAAAATGATATACTGTGTGTATCCTATAAAAGAAAAAGGCAGTGGACGGAAGTTAGATAGAAAGTGTGTTCTTAAACGCAGTGTGTTCCACCCCATTTTGGCATTTTTGTTCCTGTGTACATGATGGTACCTGTAATGGCAAGGCACGTTCTGCTGAGAAACACTACAAGTGAATTGCAAAGCTTTCTCATAGCAATTCCCATGGAAAGCTGTGGTCAGACATAAGTATTAACACAATATGGACAATATCATTCCAAAACGTGGGCCACTTACTTAAGGATCAGACAGGACGGGCACAGCGATGCACGTCCATCGGAGAAGACATTTAAACTCCTCTTTTTTTTTTAACTTTCCAGTAATAAAATATAGATTCATGGATTTATCACGCCTATAGTGCAAACACATGGAATCCAAAATTTAGTTAAAAAACAGACTGGTGAAATCCAAAGATGAAATAGAAAACCATGTATGGTTAGGAATGTCATGGCTGCATGTAAACCCAAATAGTTTTCTTCTGTGGTAAAATCCAGTGTAGCCTTCTGGTTTATTCCATCAGGGAGCAAAGTTTCTCTTATACAGGTACAGAGCATATAACCTTCTCCTAGTTATAGTTGCAACAAATATTTTAAAATTCTGGATGGTATTACAGCCACACTGAGGTAAGAACAGAGTGAAAAGAAAGTCCTCTGTGGGTCTTTTTCCAAGAAGGGCACTAAAGCTGCAGAGTAACAATCAATAAATATAGCATAGACAAACACTGGTCCTAAGAAGCAAAGAACATTTCTATACTTCGCAATAGGTCTATTAGAAATATCTAATCCAGTAGGAAAATAGCCAGAGAATGATAAAAACATGCAAATAAAAAAATACATTCAAGAGAGAAATGCCATGAAATAATAAATACAAAAAAGATATTTTGCTAAAGCTAAGAGTGCAATAAAGAATTCGAAGTACTGAAAATATCTAATATGCAATCTAATATCTAATATGCTTGCGAATTAAACCTAGTGTCTCTGCAAGTTTGGGTCATGGAATCAATGAATCTGGAATCTCAATCAATATTTTAATGCACATTTTAAATAGGATTAGCTATTCAAATTCTGTTTTAAAGTATATTAAAAATATTGTAATGCAAAGTCCTCTTTGTGAAATGCCCTGCTATATTAGCATTTTAAATTCTAGATAATAATTATGTTTTTCCCCTTAAAACACTGTGAAGAAAGCATAGTTGCTTCATCTGTGTAATATTGTGAATGAGCTTATTTTGTGTTTTTAATTTTATCTGTCTAGTGTCTATGCTTGGCAGCAGCAGCAATGTAAAAAAATATTTCTGATGTTGGTCTGGGAAACTGCTTTCAAGGTCATGCAAAGTGTAAATGCAATCCAGTCTCCACATGATTACACCGATGAGACAATATCCAGTTCTTCACATTGGCAATTGTGAGGCTTCTCAAGCATGAACTATCATATTATTATCAATTCAAGACCATTTGATAAACATTCATTTTTCTAAAGTAAATAGTAGACTTAGATTCTCTCAACTTATTTCAGTGGATCCTTCTTAACTGTTAAAAAAAATTATTGAAAAATAACAAGGAAAGGTCAAAGCCCATATACTACCTATTAGCATTTTGCTGTTTATTGAGTTTTTATGCATGGTTTAAAACTGAATTACCACTGTATAGAGCTGAAATGCATTCATGCCCTTCAGGAAATTTTGTACTTAAAAATTAAATTATATTATGAAAAGCAGAGACAATAATACCAGTGCTAAAAAGAAAGAAAAGTTGATTTTGAGACCTGATTGTATGTGTCTGTGCCTTCCAATTATTCAGTTTTGCAACAGTAATTTTTATTCATAGAATAATAACTTTAATTGCAATCATATTGTTTGTTTGTTTGTTTGTTTTGTCCTTTGCTAAGATTTCAGGGGACCCTTCAGTAGTTGACATGCTTACACAGTACTTGTTAAGGTTAATGGCAATTGCACGTGCACACGATTGCAAGAATAAACCCCTTAATTTGCTAACTGGTCATCCCTAGATCACAGATTGTTAAAGTCATATAGAGACACATGGTCAAGCACTACGATAGCAATATTTGGAAAACTGAATTGTCAGACATTGATTGTTTTTCCTCTTTTCCTTTTATTTTATGCATATTTTTAGTATTTGTGAAAGAGGCTGCGTAGTAAACAATCTCTCATGGCTTTCCACATATTTTGCAAGGCAGATTTTAGTTAGGCTAGCTTGACCTGAATGGGTTGCCTCTACAGAATGTAAAAATAATCTGGGCCCTGTGTCCAGTTCAAAGAAATTGGTATTTCTAAGATTTGTGCTGGCCATTTTTCACTGCTTTGACTACCAAAGAAAGTCTTAGTTTTGAAATTGAGAGTGGGAGGGTTTTGTGATCAACAGTCACTGTGCACTGTATTGAAACTGCTATATGTCAAGAGCAGACTTTTAAATACATTTTTTCTAGTAAAGCAAACAAACAAACAAACTTCCTTTTCAGCTTTTACTGATGTTGGAACAAATATCCAGGTCCTATTTGTATGTAGTACTCTCAGACTTAGCCATTTAAGGCAATGGGAATTTGTCTGAGAAAAGGCAGGGTGAGCAGAATATGGGACCTGACCCTCTTTTGTAATGTTGTTGGATTTGGTATAAATTTTATCTGAACAAATGGACAACATTATTTTAACTTACATAAGCGACTGAATCTACAAAAAGTCACAGTTCCTATCAGGATGACATAAACATATTTTATTTAGTGATTTGACATTTATGAATTCTCTGAATGTTGAAAAATACTGCAACTCGTTAAGAGCAAAGTTCAGACCTTGTAAGCTGCTACAAATTAACCTACAGTGCATTTCAGGAAGAATGGCTACTAGTTGCACTTTGTCAACAGCCTGAACTTTAAAAATGTCCAGCTAATCTACACAAGGTTTCACTCTTTGAATTTACAAATTAATAGCAAAAAAGCAATTTTAGTAACACAGCCACTTTTACTATTATTTTTTCTGTTAACTGTTTGAAACTGGCTTCTGATGTTATATCCCAGAAATGCTTCCTTTTAAACAGATAAATGTACCTTATGCATTATTGAAGAGAACATACTTTATAATGCTGTCGTTAGGGAATATTAGGAAGTGTTGTCTGACCTAAATATCTCATTTTATGATGGCAAAGAGGTTAAATTAAACTCTGTATTCTGCTTTCTCTTTCATCACCTTTCACATGTCTGTCCCTTGATTCTGCTCATACATTTTTTATCTTTAGTGTCTTATTCCTCGTAGAAAAAGTTCTAATAACAAATACAGCTCTGTTTACTGGCAACAAACCTCTGATATCCCATTCTTTCAAATAAAATGTCTTTCCATCAGGTCCATTGCTCCTGAAAGCCACAGCTCAAGACCTACTTCTGACCAAGATATATAATTATCCAGAAAATGAAGAGTTGAGATAGAATAAGGGTCAAACAAAAGCTAGAACATATAATGAGAGATATTTTTATATATGTAAATAGTTAACAGGAAAATGACTAGTGGAAGGTGTTCATGGTTTTATAGGTTTCATATCATTGATAAAACTTTCCATTGTTTTCTACTTTCTTCTTTACGTCAACTCTAGGCATAATAATAGTGTTGTGGATGCAAGTACATCAACTCTGAAGAACACATCACACCACCAATTATGCTATATAATTGCTTTGGAAGCAGCAGTCAGTAAAATGGCCCAAACCATGTCTTCTTCAGCTGCTGCTGTTGGGCAGGGAAAAAGTTTTAGAATCTCACACCTCAAACCCACAAACAATTTGGTATTTTGTATTTGATTTGAGGCATGTTATTTATCAGGGTGTGGGGAAGTTTATGTAAACATATGGAGCTTCATGTAAACATATGATTCCTGTAACACCCCACAAAGAGTTATACATAGAAGTTTGATAGTAAGTCTTCCTATAGCATGAGGTTCTTCAAAAACATCACATCCTCTCAGTTCCTGATGTAAATTAAAAACAGTACAGCATCTCCCATGAAGATACTGAACTTTGTCAACCTCTGATGAACAAAAGAACTTCAAAAAAACAAGGTCACTGCAGCATAAGAACTTAGAAGAGTTAGTGTCCAGTTTCCACCAAGTGTTAAAACCTTTTCAATGTTTAATTTTTAATGAACTCAATGGATCGATTGGCACATTGATTTGAATGGACAATTAGAAGTCTATGCTCTTTTGGATCTAGACTTAAAACCTTGGATAAAATAGGAAACCAGGAAAAGAGAAAAAACTTTGGAACAGTGTTGGAGAGTGTCTTCTCTTCATTTTAAAAAAGGGTTGCTGTATACTGCATAGTTTGACTTTCCAATTACCTTTTCCATCATCTCCATCAGGAGGTATTTCAGTAACCTGAACTAAAGATGAAAAGATGTCTTTACTACAGAGGACACAAAGTCATAATGAAGAAAATACTTGTATGTTTATTTGTCATGCTCCAGCAATGAGCCCAATAACCCTTAAAATAGCTACTACCTTTATCACAAGAACAGGAGAAATTTTTAATGAATGTCCTGACAATTTTCTTGGAATATTTCCCTCTTCCTGCTAGTATTCCCATTATTTTTTTGAGCCAGGACTGAATTAAAAAGGTGATAGGTATAAAGATGAGTTTATAACTCTAGACTGCCTTTATTATCAATGGAATCAACATCCAGACTACCATTCATCTTTTCCTAGGAGCTACAGATAACTCACATGAGTTTAGGGTGACATGTTCACCCTCAAATGCTTAATTTATGGATAGCTAACTTCAGCTGAGATTAAGATAGCATCTGCAACTCAGGGATAATGCAATCTTAATCTCAGTGTGAAGAATACACACCTGTGCTCTGCACTGCCTTGTGCCATGTCTGTAATTGGTGCATGATTGTCTTACTTTAGTGCATGCAGTTATTTACTTCTGAAGAGATCTTTCACAAAAGAGACAGCCCTGAGACCCATAGGACACTGAAGATCAGCACTCTTAAGGAAAGGGTGCAGCTGATCAGCTGACTTCAGAGAAATGTCTGACTGGAACGAGCAAAGACAGCTAAGTCCACCCTTGTTTTATCTTGCTTGCAAGCCATCAAGCAATTGTGACGAAAGCTTCTGAGACATCCAGCAATATCAGCAGAGATAACTGTCCTCTGATATCCAGGGCATCTCTATCTGTTTGACCTAGCTATACTGTAATCTTCACATGCTTCCACATTTTTTTGTTATAGGTCTAGGCAGAATTTTTTCATCAGATGATTGATTTGTCAGTGTTAAATTTTAAAAGGTAACCCACATATTAAAAACAAACATACAAATATTCATTTTGCTTAAGGAGGAAAGGCACCAAAAATTCACATTTTGATAGTGAAATACTCTGTTTTGCCGTTTTAGGAAAAGATTTCATTTTTTCTTTCTAAATTATTTTTGAAATAAAATTCCTATTTATACATTGACAAGCTCTATTTTTAAACACTCAATGTTTTGATTGTATCACAACAAAACTATCTTGAGTGAATTATGTTTCATGAAAGCCATTTTCAGAGGAAATTTCAAAATTGTGTTATATGGGTTGAAAAAAATACAAAGGAATTTTCCATGAAATGAAAACTCAGATTATTACTGTGCATGCATCGTCTAAAGCAGGAACCTTTATTTCAGTGCTTAGTGATTGGAATATATAAAAAAGAAATAGTTGGAATTAGCTGGCACTATTTTTGGTATAGCTGTATGGCTTGGGGATTAAGATGAAGTTTCTTCCCCAGATATGTAACATTTAGAGAATGGTTACCCTATAGGCTAATATAGAGGAATATGCAATGTAGCTACAGTACAATTTATTTTATGCAGTTTAATGTCAATGTTAAAAATGTAGTGCTTTTTGTGAGCATGGCATTTTAAAGGAAAAAATGAGTTATAATCATTCAACTCAGTTTTGTATATCTGCAAATTTATGTTCTGTAAAAAAGAACTAAAATTTAAAATTTAAAATATGACTTTTAAAATATTTTTATATGTCAGTTACAGGGTTGACAAAATTATTCTACATTTTTTCTTTTGTTTTCTTTGAATAATTAGTAAAAAGATAAAGAGCATCTTTATCTTTCCTAAATATTTCACATTCTCAGAATATTGACTGTCTCTCCATTTGTCTGTCTTTAAGCACTTATTACTAATGTGTATAGGCCTTGTGCAATGTTGACTTGACAGAGCAGGCATTCTCCTAATTATAATGGCAACTATGTTATGCACAAAACCCATAGTTTTCGTAGTACTTGATATTTGGATCTAAGGAAAATGACTTGTAATTAAATGAGTAAGGACTGGCAGCAGAAGGGATCTTCCTAGTAACTAGGGTTAGAAGTCAGTACTTTTGTAGAATTTTAATATCACTTGAACAAATCTTAGTGAAACACCTTCTAAGGTACAAGGTGACTCTCCTTCAAATGAACATGGTGTGGTAGATAAGTTCAGAAAAATTGCATTGAAATTCTTTTTCCTATGTACCATTTTTAGCTGAGTGTAGACTATTCCTCAGTATGAATCCAGCTTTCTTCCTGCACAGACAATCCTCCCCTGCAAATAAGAGGGTAAAATAAGATATATACCATTTATATAAACCTTGGAAAGAGGCTAGCATCATATCATTATTCCTTTATTTATTTATTTTTTTCCAAATGCATTAAGGGGACGTAATTTATCCTGAGATAGATACCTTGGGGATAGTCTCCCCAGATGTTTTCTGTGATCATGTGACTGTGTTGGGTAAGAATGGGAATGGAGCTGCTTAAAAGCAACAGTGGAGTGTCATGTGAAATGCCATAGGGTATCTTGCCTGGCCTACAGCTGTTACTTCAGAAAGGTTCAGGTATCCTGCATGTCATGAATCTTACCTGCCAGTCCTGTGTGGATGTCTTGCGCATCAAGGGCAACTCATATGGTACTAGATACCTGTTTTTACACAGCTCAGTTTTACCCTCAACATCCACTGATTGTAAGAGATGCATAAACAACTACCACACAACTAAACATCTGCAAGTAGATATCTAAAATCAGAGTCCTTATTCTGTGAACTGAATCACATTTTTATATTCATGCCCTTTATTGTTAGTCTCTTTTGAAGTCTAGCGGAAGTACAATAACACAGACTTAATAGGAATGGATTGTTAAGGAGATTTAAAGGAGGATGTACAAGGGTTCCAGAGAGGAACAAGGCTTCTGAAAAGAAAGCTTTTTAGAGTCCAAGAAGATACAATATATATTTATAAAATACTGCTTACTACATTTCAATTTCCATTCAATAGTGATTCAGATCAGATGCATGGTATTCTTTTAATATCATCCAGATCAGAACCAGTGGACAAAGAACACAGTGACAGGATCAGGCCTGTATAGTAGGGATTTCTGCATCCAGTGTAGTAGGAATTTCTGCATCCAAACTTGAATAGGAAAATGTGGAGAAGGATGAGATGGAGGAAACTGGTCATGAGATAGGATGCTCTGAGGAAGTGAAAATGGCAGCAGCAGGGAGCGGGATGTAACAGAAGCTCTTTTGAGACAGACAGAAATCAGCTATACTGACCATGTAGCCAGTCTGATTGAATCAAACCAGTCTTCCTCCAGCATTGATTCATACTGCGGTATATAATGAGCTTGTAGAACAGAAAACTATGCAAGTCTCTGTACACACTAACCTTTAAAACCCTTTTCTCACTCTATCTGGATTGCTTCCTCTGAGCTTTCCTTTCATTCAAGGGTAGCTGAATGTGAAGTTGATTCATTCAAGATATACCACACAAGATTCAGCATCTAAAAGCTCCATTTTTTGTGGTGAAATGAGGTAGGCTTTTATTAATCTACTTTGAGTAGTAATAGACAAAACAGTCTTGTCACTGATTAAGAGCTCTTCAATATTTTCTAAAAATATATGAAAAATGTTTGCTAGTTCAGAATGGATTGGTTCTGAATTCAGAGATCAATAGTAAATAGGAGATCCATCATCCAAAACATTAGCAGACCTCTGCCTGGCTTTTTCAAGAGGTTTATGATTTAAAAATTACTGTGTTGCATTTACTGTGCATTCAGAATAGATGAAATTAGGCCACAAGCTTGCAACATAAGAATTAGATAAACAGAATGCTTTATTCCCCATCCTTTTAGCAATTATCAGCTGACAGATTTGCTCTAAGTGATTCAACTATCTGCTTATAAAATAAAGGTGGTTAGTGTGATGGCAATTTGGTGGTTATTAGAAGGATGCATAGTATATTTATTACAGTTAAAGAAAAATATTTTTAAAACTAAGAACAATAGTGCCAGTAGGATGTGCATATTCTGTCTGCCACGCTTAAAAGGGAGCAAGGTTTTATGTTCGAGTTTAAAAGAATGACCACACTCAATAGAGAGACTTAAGCCAATATTTCCAGTTACATAAAATCCTCTGTAGGCATGTAGGTTAGGAGGACCAATTTTCAGTAACACTGGAAGCCCCAAATTCCATGCAAATCAAAAGAGATTGTGTGTGTTGCTAATCACTCTAGCTGAGGTCATTTACTTGGGTGACAGAATATTATTATGAACATATCTCTTTAAAGACATTGCTTTGATTTGTTGGTTTTGTTTCTGTTTGCTCTTTTGGTTTGGGTTGTCCATCTGACAGAAGGATCAGGTGCACGTCTAATCACTGGCTTAGCTGATAACAGATGATCAATAAAGGTACAAGTGTTTTCTTAGGCTTCCAGAACTAGAGTCCTGAAAAAATTTGGAGGTCTGGATGCAGTAAATGACCATTCTCAGAGCTTAAGGAGAGCCAAATTGAATATAAGCTCTGCCAAGTGTCTTCACATCAGGGAGACACAGTGAGGCTTTGCAATCGCTTGCCCTGTAGGAACTATGAGAAAGCCTTTCAGGGAGATCTGAGCAAAGTAGGTGGGTCTATACAGTGTCTTAGTTTCACACTCTTTGTTCCTATATAGCATCCCATAAAAAGTTTCCAAAGGAACAAAATATCAGCTGTGAACAACTCATTTCTGTCTGAACAGAAGAGAAATGACTGATGAGCCTTAGATTTGTTATCTATATATATTTCTGAGAAAAGCTTGCTTTCTAAGAAGAGCCAGGATTTTGCAAGTGAGGTAGTATAACAGTCACTGATTACAAAATAATACCAAAGGGTCACCTTTCTATTCAAAAGGAAACCATCTTTAAATAATAATTAAAAATAGTAGCATTATTCCTGAACTACATCTGCATAGAAACAGTAAATAGTAAAAAAAAGTGACTGGATACATCTTCTCTATAGCATCTCAGCTGTAACTGAAAATAGCTACAAGATCTCTCAGCCTTCTCTTCTTAAGACTGAATGAAATCAGTTCTGTTAAATCTCTCCTTGTACTTTATGCTCCAGAGCCCTCATCATCCTGGTTGGCCTTTTTCACCACAAGGGCATGCTGCTGAGTTATGTTCAACTTATCCACAAGGACCCCCCAGGTCTTCTACTGCTAAACTATTTTCTACCCAGTCAGTGCCCTACTTGTGCTGTTGCATAAGATTATTCTATCCCAGATGGAGTACTTTGCACATGCCTTGCCTTTGATGAACTTCATGAGGCTTACGTCAGCCTATTTCTCCAGCCTGCCAAGATCCTTCTAAATATCAGCTTTACTCTTCTGTGTATTAACTATGTCTCCCGGTTTGGTATCAACTGCCAACTTACTGAGGGTGCATTCCATCCCATCATCTAGCTCTTTTATTAAGACCTTAAACAATATACCCTATGGTCAGTCACCAGGAACCTCTGACTTTTCAAAGACAATAGAAAGTGGCCTTGCAATGACATCATCCAGCTCCTCTATCACACTTTGTTGCATCCCATTATGTCCCATAGACTTGTGTATGCTCAACTTACTTGAGTGGTCCCTTACTCTATCTTCCTCTACTGCTTTTCTCTCACAGCCTCCATTCTTCTGCTGAAAATGTATTTATAGAAATCCTACTTGTTGCCCTTCACATGCCTTGCTAATTTCAACTCCGGCTGAACTTTGGCTTTCCTATCTCCACACCTGCAAGCTCAGAAAATATCTCTATATTTCTCCTTGGTAGCCCATCCCTGCTTCCACCTTCTGAGTACTTCTATTTTGCATTTGAGCTCAGTTAGGAGTTCCCTGTTCATCCATGCTGGTGGTCTGCCATGTCTGCTTGCCTTTTTGCATGTTAGAATGGACCATTCTTTTGCTTTGAAGAGGTTGTCTTGAAGATCAGCCATTTACCCTTCAGGGCAGTCTCCCATTGGATTCTGTCAAGCAGATCCCTGAACAGGCTGAAATCTGCTTTTCTAAAATCCAGGGATGCAATTCTACTATTCCTCTTGCTTTCTCCTATCAGGATCCTAAACTCTGTGAAATCATGACTACAGCTGAAAAGGCTGCTATTGACCTTCACATTCCTAACCAGTTCTTCTTTGTTCATGAACGATAGATTCAATGAAGTGCCTCCCTTAGTCGGTTGATGAATCTCCTGTGTCAAGAAATTGTCCTCAACTTTAAAAATTTCCTGGATTGCCTCCCATGTTGTCCTTACAGCAGATGTCAGGGTGGCTAAAGTCCCTTAAGAGTATCAGGGTCTACAACCACGAGACTTCCACCAGTTGTATGAGGAAGCTTTGGGCATCCAACAGCTCCTGTTTTTCAACACGGAGAAAGGATATTAGTATACAGATTCTTCAGAACTGTGCCAACACAAACGCAGACATATGCAAACACATAAGTGCTCATACACACACACAAACACACACACAGTTCTTCAGTTCTATCTGTGTAATCTCTCTTCAGCTCTGTTTGGTTCCCAAGCATGAACACACACAGATTTAAACTCATGGTTATAAAGGCAATTTCTTTTCCATCAGTCTAAAACTCTGTAGCTTTGTATTCTGTATGAGAATGAGTGCTAGCAAAGAAAAGATGAAACTTACTGTTTATCTTGTAACTTTAGGTATTATTTACATGTGACAATTGGTTGAATATTTGTAGGTAAATCCTCCAAACAAAAATAATATAAAAGAGGAAAGTAAATAGGGACTTTAACTGTTTTATATATATTCTATATGATTTCCAGGTTGCTGGATTTTGGTGTCCTTCCTGTTGGTTGTTTTAGCTTGAAATGCTTACAGGCTACAAATGTGCTGACCTTTATTTAACATGGCATTTTACGGGCGACCGATACAACTTGCCGTTTAGGTATTTGTGGCCAAATTCACCCCTGCTGGAAAACCATTGTTTTTAAGTCAACTACAGCAACATGAATTTGGCCCAGACAGCTTAGTACAGACAAATATGAGGAAAAACAAAACCAAAACCAAAACCAAAAAACTTTCTCACTCAAGCCATTTGGCTGCAAAATTAAGGCCAAATATTAGTAACTCTCATGACAGCTATATTCTAGTATGCATCAATCCATAAATTCATTCGATATAAAATTATTTTCCACCCATTAGCTATAAAATTCTTTTATGTGAAACATACATATATATTATGGTGCAGAAATTGTTCTCACAAGGGTAGAAATAAAACTGAGTCCACCACTGCATTCTCCTTGTTTGTGATTTTTATGTTTTGACCAGTGGTATATATGAACAGACATCTCTCATGGAGTATATATAATTCTATTCACTGTGTGAGATCTAGAAAAGCACCTCTTAGCAACGAAGCTATTTTAGTATTTTGTGAGTTACAGAGAATTTTAATCGTGTATTCCTAGTTTTCTTATCCTTCATACTATTCCTCTTTTGATTGCAAGCATATCAATAACTGGAACACCATTAAAATTAAAACTCCTTCTAGGAGGAAAGCTTAACTGAGGATTGGAGAACAAGGCTAAAGATAATTGAAGAGATGTTATACGAAACATCACAGAAGACCTCTGGAGATGGGAAATACTCAACCTCCACATGTGAGGTAAGGTAAATGTAATTAAAATGATTTCTGCCCTGCAGTTTAATTACTTATTATGAACAACTCTAATAAATATCCCCAGAGACTATTTCATTACTTAATAAATCTGTAAAGAAAAAAAAATCTGCTATCAATGATAAAACTAAAACTCCTGAATGAAACTAAAGAAATTACATGCCCCTGTGAAGAACTGTCATTCACAGTATGCCTAACCTGACATTATATCAAATCAATATTATCACACTTTATGCTAATACACTACATGACTCAAAGGAAGTATCAGCGTCAGAAGGTCAGAATAGAGCATGGTAGTGCTACCCTACTGAGAGATTACATGTTAAAATTACCAAAGGCTCAATTCTCCAATTTGCTGAACAAATCATGAGTGATGTTGAGTGTTTTAAGCTTTCAGAGAAGCTGATGAGGCTGCCTATAAAAGAATCGTTTACATACATGAGGGTTTCAGAAATGGTCTTAAACAAGAAGTCTAGGAGTAGATTAGTTTGGTGGAGTACAGAAAAAAGACCAATAACTACTCTGTCTTCAAATAAATAGATGCTATGATCAAAGAATTTTCTGGATTAAAATTAAATAAATAAATGAAGCATACCTCAAGAAAGCAGAGATCTGCAAAGATCAGAAGGAAAAATGTCAAGAGACACAAAGGTCTTTCGGCCTAACTTATGTCAATCTCCAAAAGACAGCTTGTTTGCAAAGAAATGGGGAACATCAACAGTTGAACATATCTCATTTTGTTCTGACTTAATAGTGGCTGAAGGACTATATGCATCTTCTCATGGTACATGTAACACTCAGACATGTCCATGAGTTGGCACAGAAACAGCAGTTACTGCTTTCTTTATTACCCCTAGTAGAGATGGCATCTGCTGCTGCTAGTGTTGAACCTGGCAAACAAATTTTGGCAATCTGTGTTATATTTATATAACAACCACTTGTACTCCTTCTCAAGCCTCATTTCTCTCTCTCTCTCTCTCTCTCTCTCTCTCTCTCTGTGTGTGTGTGTGTGTGTGTGTATTTTTGACATGTCAGGCTGGTTAAGTCTTTAGGAAAAAGTTTCCCCATCGTTCTAAGAACAACATTTTTTTTTTCTTTTCTTAATAGTATTTTTATTCTAATAACATTCACTGGCTAACATTAGCACAAAGTGCCTAAGTTCTTTTTAGCTTGCCACATGGCTCGTCGAAAGCAGAATCAAGGCTAAAATATAAGTAGAATTTTCTTTAATTTTGTACCTATAATAATAATAATAATAATGATTCCATTCTTTCACAATTAATTAAAATCTAGTTCTTTTAAGTATTCAAAAAAATATGTATATTTCACAGACAATTAAATCAAAACAACCTATATCAAAAATATTTCAGTGAGAGGCCCACTGTAGGCTTCATCATGATATACAAAGGATCAAACAATTTTGTGGTTGTTGTTCCTATACTCTAAGTGCATAGTATAAGCATTACAAATATTTACAGAATAGCAAAATATGACAAAAAACATGCAGATATTACGTACCTCAGAAGAAATGGATTTTGATACATTTCTGGGTAATAAATCCCAGAATTATAATGTAACAATCCCCCATCTATTGCTATCCACTTAATTATGTTTGTGTGAGTGGCATTATTTTTTTAATCCCATCAGGCCCCAGCTACTTTTAAATCTTATCTAGTAGAATACTTACAAAGAATGACATTTCTTGATCTTTCATGTGTTACTGTTGTGCTTTAATTTTGAAACTAAAACAGCCTTCCATGAAGAATATCATTTTACAACAGTAAAAATAAAAAAGCTGTGTTTTTTTTCACCTATTTGTAGGATTGACCTCTGTGAGTATTTCCTTATTCAGCTGAAGAAGTTTGATTTTCTCCCAAAAGAGTGACCAGGAGTTTATACCTTTTCTTCTGTTATTCCCGGCACTCTTGATGGGCAGTTTGGATTGTGATTGTTGGCTGGAGGGGTGAGTTAGAGTATTAACTGCTGGAGCTCTTAATACAATTTAGCCTCCTGAGGATGTCTGATGTAGGGCTTTGAACTATATCAAACTACCAGTAGTTCATCTGTATGAAGCTCAGTCCATATATGTGCATATATACACAGACATTCTTCACCTGATATCAATGAAACAATGCTGATTTACACCAGCTATTAATCTATTTCTTTTTAGGTAAAATAATACAGTGGTGTTATTTTTTATTTGCAATTGTTTGTTGGATTTTTTTATTTACGGTTTAAATGAGAGAGACTTTGATGTATATTTCATATAAACAATAACATAGTACATTCAAGCTGTTTGTTTTTCAGGAGCGGACAATGCCATTCACGTTGGTTCCCTTCATGATCTTGTTCATGGGGACTGTGAGCTCTGATTGAGGGATATGACAGAAGCTATGTGATGCCAAATTAGCTTATGCTTCTGTGTCTGATTAGGCATTTATTTTCATAATATCCTGACTCTTTCCAATGAGGAATGGATGCAATAGGTCTCAGTCATAGGACCACAGGATAATTCAGGGTGGAAGGGACCTGAAAACTGAGTTACTAGTAGCAGCAATACATACAGCAGTCTGCTTAGAAAGTGCATATTCCCAACATATCATAACTGTATATATTCCTGACTCCTGTCCAAGGCTTGGACAATATGAACTCTGCAGATGCCTCTCAGTCTTACTCTATGTCCTCTCTGCATAACTCTGACTAGTGAGAGAGATGAACAAAGTGTGATGAATGCTTTTATTGGGGGGAAAATTGAAAAAAGTTTTTTAGGGATTACATTAGATGTTTTTTTCTAGTAAGAAGACCAAATAACAAATCAGTTTGATTAATACAGGTATGAATGATGAATGTTAAATAATGAAAATAAATAATAAGTATTTTTATATTAGTTTGTTACAAAATTAATATCTTATTACCACCAGGATGGGTCCTGGTCCCCAAGACCATTTATCATGTACAAACATAAAAATATTGCTCTGTATTTTAGTATCCTGTCTCTTCTGTCATGTCAGATAGATTAATTTTGTAGGGACACAGAAAGGATTTTCAGATATTCACGTTGCTGGCATAACTCTTCATCACTGATTTTAGATGGCCAAAGCTGTTATTTGGGTGGATCCAGACTTACTTGAATGCAGTGTGTTCTTGAAACTTGCTGTCTGAAAATGCAGTCTTTGCTTGCTGTCTTCTTTTTTTTTTAGAGTGTGGCTTGAATGGAGCAAATTATATTCCCAGTTACTGATTTTAATTTTATATATCATTTTCAGATGAGTAAGAGGGTAATGATAGAGTTCAAAAGGGTAATACTCATATCACAGTTAAGACAGGAAATTACAAACTGTTACTCTTTGGGTGCTAATTCATTACTTATTAGAAAACACTCTGGATAAAAAAGGTCAGGTAGTGGCAGCAACTCGTAAATAGGTTTTGACATGTTTTAGCCTTCCTGCTACTTGCTCAGAAATATTAAAAGCAAGAAAGCAGTGAGATGTAGCTCTGGATATCCACTGGTCCGACAAAGAAATGCTTGGCAAAAGATCTGAGAGCAGTTTGACTGAAAGAGGTTTTACAAGACATTCTGCCATCTAGGTTTTGCAACTGTTCTTACTCCCATTGGACATTGAGAAGAAGTTCTAAGAGGCTTTTCATAGAGGCCATTGCAACAGCCGAAAACTGTTAGGGCATTGGGAAGGGGTTTTTTTGTTTGTTTGTTTTTATAATTACAGATACTGCTTGCACCAGGAAAGACTTGGAGAAGGTTTAGCCCAAAGCTGGAAACATCTTTGAGATGGTTAAGAAGCTTTTAAGACATGATTTGCACCTCTAGAGCATGTTCTGATCGATATAACAGAAGTGGGTGTGACCCCGAATGAATCAGAATCAAACTGATGGAAACATAAAGGTCTCAAATGTACTAGTCTAGAAGTGCATCTTGTGGTTCAGTGAAGAAGTGCTTTTATTAACACTTGCTTTGTGGCCAGGCTAATGGAGATAGAATAGTACGGAATTGCCTAGTAATGCAGAGCACAGATTCAGTTATACTGCACAGGTTTACCTTATGTTGTTGATAGCACAGGGGCATATAATTCTTAATGACAAGGTAGTTGTAAGAATCCATCTAATGCTTAAGTGCATTCACAATCGAAATTTAAAAAGAAATCTGTAATGCTATAATTTAAATATACAACCTCTGCTTACTGCAGAATTTTCTATTTTCCTGCTTAGAACTTTCTATTTGTTTTATTTGCAGATTCAGTCTGATGCTTCATCATATCGCATTCAGTTTATTCCTAGATGATTAAAGGTGTTATTCAGGTCCAGCTGGACTGGATGATGTTGATAACTCTATTCACAGATCACTATGTTTAAAGCATCAATCCAAAGTAAGCAGGTGTGCCACGCTTCACAATAATATTTCCTTCAGCATATGACCTGTGATCTGCTAATGTGTCCAGTAAGAATAGAACATGAGCCATATGAGAATACAACCTTTTAGTAAGTGAATAGAATTTTAACACATTTGAGACTTGTCATCATGACTTACAGTTTGATCTTAAGCTATCACTAAGAAGAACTTAACATTCCCAAATGGACTTGTACTGAGCAACTCAAGAGAAATTCAAAATGCATAGATAGCCCACAGCTTGCAAAATCACCTTCATTCCAACACACATTGTGTGTCATCTATTAGTCATCTAATCAAGAGGGAGATGAAAAAAAGGTTTCTTGAGGCACCAGAAAATGTGAATCTGGGAAATTTAAAGAAATACAATTTTAAAATCTTCCACAGAATCTGTGTTTTTTAGGTTTTCAGGGATTTTTTTAATAGTGTTTCTGTTCATAGTTTCTCATCAATCAAGAATACTAATTCAAGAATGAAAATTCAAAGTAAAACTATGTTTTCTTATTTTCATAATATAGGAAATTGTTTGTGTACACACATATGTATGTATATATACTTTATTATAATTCCACAAAACAGTCATTCCCTCAAAAAACTGTATCAGACAAAACACTTTTTAGGTTATGCCCAACCATTTTTGAGATATCATCAGATGTAAGTATAAGATCTTAAGAGTAAAAATTGAGTCAAGGCAGGTGAACGAGCAAGTTCACAACATAAGATTAGTTTTGATTTGGATTGGCAATTTGACAGAAAGTGAAAAAATATTGTGATCATTTGAGCTATATACCTTGAGTACTATTTTCAAAAACAAGCAACTTCAGGGGCTACTATTACAATGTCTTTTGCCTTGGGAGTTTCAGTGAAGCTCAGAGTAAGGACCTTATAAAACTATAGTATGCAAATCAGAGTTTCATGGTTCTTTAAACAAATTGGAGAGACTTTGAATGTATTCTTACAGATATTTTCCACTTGCTCAAACTAAGGGAAGTTTTCCCTAGGAGCAGCCAGAGTTTTTTTAGGGTTCTTTTCTAGGGCGCTGTCACGCTGTCATGCTATGAAGGTTCGATAGCAACGACTGAGACAGTAATATAATAATAATAAAAAAGATGTTTATTTCCTCACACAAGTTCTTGGATTAGTAACATCCATTAAAATAATGCGATTACTAATTTAGGAAGGATAACACAAAACCATCAGTTACTAATTTAGAAAGGATAACCTGAAACCGTCGATTACTGCGTTATTAATTGGAAGGACTGCTTATCCCTACTTGAAAGCTTTCTTGTTCACTCTCCTAGTGAGAGGGCTCTCAACCTCGAGGAGTTACCTTAACCCAGCGTCCCAGGAAAAGGGGAGGGGGGGGATACTCACGGTCCAGCCGGAGAGGATGGTCAGGTCACGTTCCCGTCCCTGCTCAAACTCTCCTAGCTCCCAAGTCTCTTTTTATACGGCTGGGGCTCTGGGCAAACACTGCTTTTGCTGACTTTTTGCAAGTTTCGCAATCACAGGACTGTCTGTTTGTCTGCTTGGGAGGACCCTGCTAGCGAGGCAAGACCACAACACCTCCGTATTGCTTCTTCCCTCCCTGGGGGTCCGTGCAGATTCCAGGTGGCAGACCTCTTCAGTCTTGTTAATGCTGCCATTCCGCAGCCTTGCGCATATCAATCCTTGCGCATATCGGTTGGTAGACGACTTTAGTCCTGTTAAGTCCTCTGTTCAGCAGCTTTGTGCACGTCAGCTCTTGTGCTATCAGTTCTTCTGCGTATCAATTGACAAACTTCAGTCCTGTTAACTCTTCACTCGCCCGTCAGGCGCTCTAGTTCCTTTATGTAGCATAGCAAGGGCAATGTGGCCCCTTGAAGGTTATGGCTAGTCAGGGAGTTTGGAAGATGTTATTCCTTATCTTAAATGCTGCTTGAAAGTGGATGTTATCACCAACTAATAAGTGGATCAAAGCAATGCATGTCATTTGCTAACAAGTTACCATACATAATTCTGAAATCTATTACTAGGAGCAAAGTGTTATAGTACACTGGAAACAAGGTAGAAGAAACACCCTTTTGAATCTAGAGAGGTGAAAAAGTATCTTAACACTAGTAAATAATTGTTGTTTTGCATATCTGTATTTATTTTATACCTTAGATCTCTCAATAGGAAGGTAAGCACTAAACATTTTGTGTGCATTAAATTTTTAAAAGCACTACAGCCTACTATATGTTTAAATATAAATGCAAATCTGAATAGTGATAGACAGTAGAGCAATTTCCATTAGTTATGAAAAAGAGCATCAAGATTGATGGGGGACATTGAGGAACCATAACACACTATAGGAACGTATTTGGCTGCCCTTACTATTGGATCAAATGTCTTGGGAACAGAAGCTAAAGACAGAAAGATAGATTAGATCTCATCCTCGTGCAGGGCATGACTGTCCTCTAATAACTGGGGGAACAGGGGAACGGAGACAGAGGGAGGTTAATGTGCTCACAAAGATAGAGAAGGGCAAGTTGCAGGAAATATGGATTTATGAGCAGAGGCAAGAAGAAATGGAAAGGAGAGCTTGGAAAGGGAATGGCCAGGATTGTGATAGAGCCTGAACTTCGTAAAGACAAATGGACTGACAGACGATATGGTACAAAGCAAGGAGACAGAAAGCTATAGAGTACATCTGGTCAGGGAATGGCAGAATCTTCATCTTCTCGATAACACTCTGTTACACATAAGGCTTTGGCATGCGACTAGGGGCCACGTGCACACTCAGAGAGAGTGCAATAGCAAAACTGATTTGAGGAAATTAGTTCAAATAGTGCCTACATCTTTGGGATCTCTAAAGCTGAGAGCAGCAAGCGTCCAGGCTAATGTCCAAATTCCCAATGAGACTAATACACAGATCACGATATTCATTCAAAATCTTATTTCATAGAAATAAAATACAGGAACATACAAGCATACATATTTTATTATAGGGATCCTTAAAAATAGTTGCGGGTAATGCAAGATTTCTACTACTAACAAAGAACCATATCTTTAGTCAGTCCTTTGTTAATTTAGCAACTTTCCGTTTAACTAAACAGGGGCTATATCCCCAGAAATCCCTCTGATAAAGTGGGTCCTGGAATCTGGAAGATTATCCAATTACAATTTGGAAAAACTTACAGCAAGGATGACTGACTAGAGGTAGAAATTTCTGAGAGTGTCAGGAAAAGAGAAAGAAAGAGAGTGAGAAAGTGTATGGAAGAGACATAGCTTTACTTTCTCATGAGTAAAGTGATCAGATACATGTCCTTAAGCTTTCTGGTAGAGTCCAGTAGAGGCAAGGTCCCTGCTGTTGGGTTGGACCTTCTTGCTTTCCTTCCATCCTTCCTTCTCTTCTTCTACTTCCCTCTCTTCCTTCTTCTATGTGCAGACCCCATATTTATATGAAAAACTTACATTCGTTCTTATGGATTTTTTTAGATGTACATGTGTTAACAAAAAGGGGCTTTTAGCTTAAGAGCACTGTGTGGGGCAGTACCAGTAGAGAATGAAGACTGCTGTTCCTCCTGGGCTGAGTCCTGAGATTGCTCAATGGATGCTGCTCCTGGGAACAGAAGGAAGGCTCCAGAGAGCCACTACCTTGGAAATCCTAGCCCGAGTGGGATCTTCAAGAGCTAACAGAAGCTCTTCCTGGCTCTTCCTAGGTGCTGGGAGTTGTCCACAGAAGGAGGCTGTATTATTATGCCTGGAAGGAGAATTGCACTATATGCATTTCCATCCTACGCAGTCCACAAGTTTTGCAGTCCCTGAGCTGCATAGGAGAATGTCCGGTTGATTCAGAAGCATTTGAGTTAGACTGCCAGATCAAGCCCATCTACTCTTTATTGCCAAGAGCTCCTGCCTGACTCACGCTTAGGCATGTCTGGGCAAACCTTACTGTTTGACGCTTGCAGCTTTGGATCTGACCCTCTGCTTCAGCCAGAGTGACTGTCAGTTGATTGCCTGGGCGCAAGCTGAGAGCTCTGTGTTACAACCCTCACTTTTACTACAAAGCAAGACGAAGACCAAGTGTGGGCATTTCATGGCTCCTCCTGCTCATTGTTTCCTTTGTGCTTTTGGGAATAAACCCAGCTCATAGCACATGTGTTCTCCGGGCTTGTCAAGCCTTCAAGATGTTCACTGTGATTGTACAGGAAGCTGTCTTTATTCTCCCAGAAGACTTTCTACTCCAGTCTGACAACAAAGGCTCAGAGCCATCAGAGGGACTGATGAAGACTTACGCGGAAGTAGAGAAAATAATCCTTGGAAATCTGTTCACAATTATTTTTAAATGTTTAGTGTTTTTAGAAGGTAAACAATGCCCATGAAATGGCAAGTTTGTGGTCAGGCAGTTGCACTGAGTCCTTTAGAACTGATTCTTGTTTTGTTTCTTTGTTTGTTTTTGTTTTTAATATTTGAGGTATATTTTCCAGTCCCTTATCTAATCACTCCTAGATATGGACTCCCATCCTTTTTCATCCATTAGCCATTTTTTTTCCCCACTGCCCGATGTTCCCCTTTTTAACTTTAATTCCTTCACTTCTAATAATATTTTCTTATATTAGACTAAATTATTCTTCTCCTTTCTTAGTGTTTACTGCCTTCAGATATCTGTAGTTGTTTATTATGTACTCTCTCCACCCTAACCTAATTACTTCACTAAACTATTTGTATTTATCCTTTTAATCTTTTATAAGTAAGTCCATTCATCCCTTTAATCATTTCCATGACTCTTCTTGGAAAAACCTTCTTTTCTGAGCTTTTCATGATTTGCAAAATGCTTGCTTTATTTTTTTCTTGTTAAACACTAATTTAAAATTTATATTTGATATCTTGGCCAAGTAAGTAACCACCCCTTTATAATTCTTTTCATCAATTATTATTAAGTCACTTTTTCTCATGTCAATTTTCTCTTTATTTGTAAGTCTATTTTTACATCTTTTTATCTTGTTGGCTTAAGTATGGTCACTTGCCTTTTCCTTCACTTGTATTGTGTAGTTTCTTACTAGACAACTGCTGGATGGATAGGGAAATACAGAAACAGAGATACACAATCCAGCTATCAGTGATTTTGGATTCAGGGACAGAAAACACTTCTAGCATGGTATCCTCTGTGGGCACCTATCTGCTTTGAGTTCTGTGCTCTTTCCCATATGCATCACCTGCTTTTGTCTAGTACTGACTTCAATCCTGACATTATTTTTTGCAGTCTCACTTTGTACACATACATACTTCATCTCCCATACGGCACACAGAGTGTGTTTTCTTTTCTGCATTTCAACAACGTGTCAAATAGTTTTACAGCATCTGCTGACTGATAATATTCCATGGTGGAGCAGTTTGGACAAAATTAAAGGTGAGTTACAAAGATATTTTTGCAAAAGGCTTGACACATTTGCTGAAGTGCAAATGAACTTGTTCTCTTATTTCACTGATTGACAAAGCTATAACCTGTTGAGGAGACAATGTACTGTAATTTAAAAAAAAAAAAACCTTCTGTAAAATATAAAGCTGTGACTTAATGTCTATTGTTACTAAATACAAATTAAAATGTATCTGCAGGAGTGTCAGAAGACATGAGCAGAAGTTTAGGGAGCAGAACATAGCTAACTGATGTTGCTAAACAGACTTCCATTTCTGCCTGCCTGCATACTCTTTTAAGTGTGTGCATCTGAATAAGACCTGTCTGGAATAGGAAGACCTGGCAATACTGCATTAGACAGAAATAAAGGTGGTGGGAAACATAGGTTTGACCTCAGGAATACACATCCTTGCAAATAGCAAACTCCTGGCCCCACCAAAACGTGAATTGTACTGTTTCCTGTGTTGACGTGGGTGTCTCTAATAGATGCTGGGCTTATTCTTGATTATATAAACACTTACTGCCACATCAGTCACTAGCAGTTTTTCTTCAACTCTCTTCCCATCCCCATTTCATACATGCCTGTTAGTGGACGGATGATTTTAGTAGTGATGAGTAAAAATTTTTACATTATTTTTAGAACACATATAGATTCAGCAGCACTGAAAAATCTCAAATATTGAGATTCTTTCATTCTTTTTGAAATAGCAAGGCATACGTACTTTTATACATTTTCAGAGGAAAAAAAATCTATTTAATTTGGTTTGTTTCATTAAAAAAGCTGTAACTCTTTGTGGAGTTGATATATCAAGGGAAATACTCCTGCAGATCTTAAAATGCTATTATTTTAATTCATTAGTCTGTTATTCAAATGGGAATGATTTTTTTCTCCAAATTGCCAGTTACCAACCAACAGAAATATCAAATTCTTTCAATTTGCTCTAGTCTCCTCTCCTTGCATTGCTGTCCTTTTTTATCTCTTACCCATTAGCCTTACAAACAAACAAACAAACAAACAAAAAAACCCCTTACAATATAGGTACACCCAAACATTCTGATATTAATTTTAGACTCATTTAAAACCTTTTTTTTAAGAAAGGGTATGTGCTTGGACAGTATTTTCTAACTTTTTCATGTAGTCTTCATTGCATGTTATAATGACTAATAGTAGATGAGAGAACACCTTGTCTTTTTTTCTTTTTTCTTTCGGCAATTTCTCCATTTTCATCGAATGTCCCCCTTTCAAGTGCAGACCTCTTGCACTGTACTTACAGCATTTCTGTATACTCAGGAAAAACACAGATCTTTTTATACCTGGCATACTCTGCATCTATTAGAAGTGAGGGTAGAAAATCACATCTCTACATTCCCAAGCAGATATAAATGAAATACTTTACCTATTTGGAGATTAAAAACTCTACCAACATGCAGCATAAAATAGAGTCTTAAAACTGTATATATTTAGGCTTAGGCCAAACACTGAGTTCTACCCAGATATATCTTCAAGCAGTGAGCTCTAAGATCAAGCACTGAATATTTTTATGCAAACTTATATCTCATTGTGCTTTAAACTAGTTCACAAGCACAGTTCTAGTGTTAACTTCCATTTCCTTTCCTATATCTACTGAATTGTCTTTAAATTACACTTAAATTTATATAAATATATATAAAATGTATTGAAAACTGACAAATGCTTAGGAAAAAAAATAGAATCTGTATTACTTTTGCTGATCATGGATTCAATTTAAATAAAAATGTTACAGCTGCAAACACTTACTCACTGCAGGTGTGGGCTTTGGTATCAGGAAAGATTGGGGAAGGAGGAAGGACAGTCTTTAGAGTGTTTAATTCCCTGGGAAACTGAATAACTGTGTCTAGTTGTCTGAATGGTTTTTATGCAAGCAAAACCAGCAGAAAAAAAAATGATCCTCAGGGCTGGCTATATTTTATCCATGTAATTCTACATGAATAACTAGGATTCTGGTCTCAGTTGCTCATTTAGTATTACTGGAGAAGCAGAGTTCAAACCCTGGACTCAAGTTTTATAAAAAGCACGTGTTTTTTAAATGCGGACATATAATACTTTTTAGATTTTGAGATCGCATCAAGTTTTGTAGGCACTGAGTTTCTTCTATTTGCTGTTGCTCCAGCCCCAAAAGAAGCTTATGAAGGTCATTCACTTTAGCAATTTTTGGTAGCATGATTCTGCTGTTTTCATCTGCTCAAAGAATATATAGAAATGCTTTTAGAAATGCTTTATATAGAAATGCTGAATTATACATGACGTGCACCATGAAATGAATAGATAGTCACTTAGAATGATTCTGTAAATACTCTAAAACATCTGTGACATTAAATTTTAGAATCCAAATTAAAGGTTGATTTTAGTTCAATTAGATTTTAATTTCATATATCTCTGCATATTTATTTCCTCAAACTGTTTCTTCAAAAGAAGGAAAATATACCAAAATATCAGATTTCAGAGTGAAAAATGTACAACTCTGTTGGTTCAAAGAAAAAACATTATCTGGATTCCTGCTGAAGCACCATAATAAATGCTGAAATGTGTTTTAAATATAATAGGTATTTCTAATACATGGAGCCACAACAGTAGGCTGTGCGAATACAAAAATGCCTATTTGTTTCCCTGATTTAATTGTTTGTACAATCCATCAAGCATAAGTCTAAAAGAATCAGTGAAATTCTTTCAGTGAGGTGGTAAATTTCCTAAGGCTTTTCACCAGTCCCTTTGACTTTTTTAACAGACTTGTTGTGGAAAAAAAATGCTCAGAAAAGAAGAACAATTCTTGTATAATTCTCATATAATTGGAGGGGAAAAAAAACAGCTGCAAAATTTTAAAAAACTTTTGGCAGACTAGAGAAGCTATTGTTTTAGTAATTCAGGTTTCTTTTACCAGGTAAACATGGTATTGGAAGAGAGAATTTTATAGGCGTTACAGTAACTGCATGTAAGTGAGCTGTATATTGAGAAGATACATGGGAAGCAGGCAGAGGAGGAAAGCTATCTTTTTTGTAGCACATACCTTCACTAAAGCTATCTTTTTGTACTTCTATAATGGAAGAACAAGATCAGTCTCAGTTTAATGTCCTCAGAGAGTATATGTTGTATTTGCACAAGAGTATTCCTTAGATTTTGTGCAGTATGGATGTTCACCTGTGATTTTGCATGGCCGGGAGGTTGTTCCTTATTGATGCAGAAAGAATTCACATCACATCCTCTTCCTCTCTAACTCCATTTATGTAGTAGCATTCAGGAGGTCCTACTTATGTATTGTTTGTGTGGTTAGTTAGTACAACTACCCACTGGCTGCTTCAGCACTATGCGGTTCAACAAGCGCAACACCAGTTTCTGGTGACAAGAGTGGCAACCTGCTGAAGTTTGAGGATAATCAGCAGCAATTATTGAGCTGCTCCCAAGAGCAGGAGGTCATGTCTGCAACCTGTCACAACTGCTAAACAAGAATTCATATTTCACAAAAGTACAGCTGGATATGATGTGATGGGACACTTTGAGAAATCTGACATAAATCCATTCATGCCATGGAAGTCTTAATCAGAAAGATTTCTTCATTATCTCAGAGCAAATGAGGTAAATGACCCTGAACAGAAGCTGACTTTCTCTGGATAGTCTGCAGGGCTTGCTCAGTAGGAGGCTTAAACTAGCATCACTATAAACTGAAGAAATTCATGTCAATGAAACCCACATCACCCAGAAAGGTGATCATCTTCAGTTAGCTTATAAGAAAACAAGGGACTAAACCACATCAGCATCACCTGACAAGTTCAATTATTCCTATCTATGCTGCAGAAAGCAATCACAACATACCAGATGTAGATTCAAGGATGCTGAGTATCATTTCTACAGGAACGAAGGTCACATCAGATGACGATATTAAAGGGCAACACTGCTAGCAAAAGGAACATGACAAAGAGTCTCAAGTAACAAAAAAAATAAAAAATAAAAAATAAATCCATGGATAATGAGGTAAAGAAGCTTTACATTCAGAGTGTCTAAGGTAAATCTTGAGCTCTGAAATACTTGCAACAATGCTTGTTAATTAACACGGCCGAAAAACTGAAGTCATCCCTCTGTCTGGAATGAAGATAATCACTGAAGACACATTCTGTCATTTCTTTTCTACATTATTCTCCCAAATTCTCATACTCACCATTTAATCTTTGAAACTATTGACAGCAAACTGCTGTCATGGGAAACCACCAGACAAATACCTTAGGCACCTTCTTTGAAGGAAAACTACTTCTCGTTGTTGGAAAGTGTAAGTAAAGAATCCTTTTCTGAACTGCAGCTCAAGATTGCTGCTGAGCTTGAGCACCTCTTTGTTGAGGAGGTCCTTAAGCCAGTCATAAAGTGGGCTAAACCAACTGTACCAGCTGTATCTGTGAAGAAGATAAGCACATTAAAATTATAGCACTCAAGCAAGACGCACATCTAATGTCTTCTGTTAAGCAACTCTTTGCCACTCAGGCTAAAGAATAACTCCATAAAATTTGATCCTGTTCAAGTGAATGACATTGCCAATGATAAGGACTCTGCAGATTTGTGAACATCAGTCACTGAACTCTATGAGTCAAGCATCAAATATGGGATTTCTGTTATTCGAGGCATTTTCTAGCCCCTAATGTAGACATTAACTTCCAGGTGCTTTTAGGTGCTTCAGCCCATCTCAACAGTGTACTGATTGTGGTTTTATAGGAGGATAGACTTAGTAACCAGGTTCAAGAAGTTTGCATTGACCTCTGATAGTCTGGTAGCCATGTCAATAAAGAAAAAACACTACAGGGAAATTGGAGCAGGGATTATCACCTTCTTGAGCTACTGCAGTTATAGACAGAGGCTACATAGGTATGTATGCTACACAGAACAAAGTGAAGGCAATTTTGAACACCCCTCAGTCAAAATCTAAACCAGGACTCTAGACATTCCTTCTAGAATTTCTGCTACAGCTGCCGGCCACAAGAAGCAATGATCACCAAACCTCCTCAATGCTTATTTGACAAAGCAGTTCCAAAGAAATGGACTTTCTGGCATGAAGTGAATTTCAAAAATGTGAGCAACTGACTGACATGAAATTCCACTCATTCACTATGACAAACAGACACTGTTGATTATCTTGTGTGATGTCCCAGTCTATGGCATTGGAGTCAATCTCTGGGACACAATACCAGATGGGAATGAAGTACTCATCACTTACTATTCAAGAACTTTGACACCAACTGAATGAAGCTATACACAAGGAAAGTACTTGCTATTGAAATTCTAAATGATGTCCATAGTTATAAGTTGGAGATTTGCACAGATCACAAGTATGTTCTAGAAAAAGACAAGCTGACATTGACAGTTACATCCTGATGACTGCGGAGATGGTCTTTTTGATTGCATAGATGTTTGCAAGCCAGAAAATTTGACATGATGAGCTGGCTGCTGATGTAATGTCAAAGTACTCTCACCTCCATCTGAAAAGCTGATACTGGAATCACTCCCTGATTGGTCTCTTCAGGCCAGAAATGATTGTCAGTGATCCAGTAAAGACACAGCTCAGTTTGGAGAGAGGGCCAGAAGGGAAACTGGTTGTTGGGATTTAGATAATTTCTTTTCATTTTTCAACATGAGCAGGCTGTGAAAAAAGAATCCTCTCGTGGGGAAATAATATTACCCTTCCTGACTGAGCTGTCTGAAAGACCCACTAGCAAACCTTATCTATATCAGGGATTTGCTTCCATGAAAGCATTGCTCATGAATCAACACCTATGTGGAGAAGGTGGTAAATTAATGTATTGTTTTTCAAGCCTCTTGGTCTTGATACTCTTGCTAAGAATCTGTAGCTGCTTCATTGGTCTCTTCAGAGAAAGAACTTGATTTCAGTAGGTTTTTATTTACAATGGCTCAAGATAATTTATGCTCATCACGAACAACTGCTGTGACAGTTTGTGCTTTGCCATCCATTTGCAAATCGTGTGTCAGCAAACACTGGCATATTCAGTAATAGAATTGCCTTTATCTCTGACTAGTTGAAGGACTTGAAGTGAAAGTTTCAATCCACAGTTGAGGTGGACTGAAAACTGGCTAAACTGTCAGGCTCAGAGGGTAGTTATTGAGCAGCTTTGTGCTGCTTCTGAGTGAGCCTCAACAAGCTGGAGAAATGGGCAGAAAGTGGAGTTCAGCAAAAGGAAGTGAAAAATCCTGCACCTAGGGAGAAATAACCCCATGTACCATTGCAGACTGGGGGCTGACCAGCTGGAAAGCAGCTTTGTGGAGAAGGTCCTGGGGATCCTGGTGGACAAGAAATTGAATATGGGTCAGCAATGTGCCCTCGTGGCAAAGGCCAACAGTATCCTGGGCTGCATTAAGAAAAGCTTTGCTAGCAGGTCAAGGGGAGTGATCCTTCCCCTCTACTCAGCCCTGGTGAGGCCACATCTGGAGTACTGTGCCCAGTCCTGGGCTCCCCAATGCAAGAGAGACGTGGAGCTACTGGAGTAAGTCCAGCAAAGGACCACAAAGGTTATAAAGGGACAGGAACATCTCTCGTATGAGTGAAGGCTGAGAGAGCTGAAACTGTTTAGCTTCAAGAAGAGAGAAGACTCAGGGAAGATCTTATCATGTATAAATACCTGATGGGAAGGTGTAAAGAGATTGAGATCAGACTCTTCTCAGGGGTGCCCAGTGACAGGACAAGAGGCAATGGGCACACACCAAAACACAGGAAATTCTACTTGAACACGAGAAAACACTTCCTTTCTGTGAGCGTGATTGAACACTGGAACAGGTTGCCAGAGAGATTGTGGAGTCTCCATCCTTGGAGATATTCAAAACTTGGTTCACGGTCCTGGGCAACCTGGTCTAGCTGACCCTGCTTGAGCAGCGGAGGGTTGGACCAGATCATCTCCAGAGGTCCCTTCCAACCCAAACTGTTCTATGTTTCTGTTATTTTGTGAATTCAGAAAAAACAACATAATTCAAGCTTCTATGATGCTATTCCTTAGCAATAATCAACTGTAGGGATCGTAAAGATATATAAAGCTGTCACTCCTTATCCCATTGCTACAGTCAGTCCAGCTGAGCTTCTCATATGATGGTGTCTGAAGACACCCTGAATTGTCTATCTTTTTTCTGTAAAAAAAAATAATAAAAAATACCAGGATCACTTGCCCTGTGTCAAGAAGACCCAGACCACCAAAGGGTAGATTTCAACCTATCACATTAATGAGATAAGAGTAAATCCTTTTACATCAGTGTTGCTGTGAAGAAGACTGTGGATGTGCCATCTCTAGAAGTTGCTATTGCGAATGTACTGCTTCTAAGCCCTCGAACTCTAAATTGTCTCAAGCACATCAACAAGTTGCCACATAAGCCAAGGTGAATTTGTAGCTCCCCAGTTTGAATGAGGAAGAATGACTGAGATCAAGGTTGTTCCCAAAGAAGCAATGTGGCTCCCAGCCTGGAATAGATTAGCTGAGCCTGGCTAGGGTATGCAAGTGCAGCCAGCCCCAAGGATAAATTCTCCTGGTGACCCATCAGGTTAGCAGGGATGTGGCCTGGCAGCCTAGAAGCTAAAACAAGGGCTGAAGTCAGGAGGTGCCAATGAAATTTGTCTTGTCGTACACACTGAACTGTTGCAGTGGGATGGTGCCTGCTGCAGCAACCTCCATTCTCCACAGACCTTTGGCTTGACCTTGCAGAGCAGCCAAGACCCATGGAAGTGTGTGCCTATGGCTGTGTGTGTATCTCTGAATAAGTGTTTTCCCCTGAATTCTGTATCTTTCTATCCTTTACTTTGATGAACTACTCTCAATAAAAATAAATTGAAAGTAGCTTTTGTTGGACCAGTTACTGCTTTGGGTAACAGATGCTACTATCCTGATTAGAGTGACTTCTTAGTCACAGTTTCCAAAGGTATATAGCTTACTTAGAAATGCTATGAGACTTTTGTATGATTAAGGCTGCCCATAGTGGATGGATGATAACATCATCAAAGGGGGAGAGGAGTATTATATGTATACAAGGGAGGTAATAGTCTTGTAGGGTATGAATTATTACCTAGAGGTCTTACTGAATGCATTAGATGTAGTTTTCTGTTAGACTGGAAAGAATCGAGATCACCTCTTGTCCCTACCTCTCACAATTCATGTAGCACACAAGAACAGCCAGCCTCTTTTATGAATTATTGTTGTTTATTGTCGGAGGACACCGGAGTGGGAGGTGGGCCCGGAGTAACGACGGAGTCTCAATATGAGTATGATCGTTCTCCCTTTATTAGAGTTTACACAAAGTATATATATGGATAAGCAATACGCATGCGCTAGCAATAGTTACATGATTGGTTACAGTTTCTGTCCACGCGCATAAAGCGGATACATGATTGGTGCAGGGTTGCTGTCTACGCTCCGTCGACATTTATGGAACCTAGTTCCGTCCAGACTTGTTTACCAGTTTTGTGAATACCTTCTTTTGTAGTGCTCAAGGCCGCTATACGGCCACTTTCAGCAGGCTTCAGCAGGCTCGCTTGCCTTGGCCTAGATAAGGCCGCTTTCAGCAGGCTCGCTTGCCTTGGCCTAGGTTCCTTCCTCTACCCCGAAGACGGGATTGCTCATCCCAATCAGAGCATGCCCTCTCTCACTTAACCATTCCCATAACCATTCCTCCATCAGTTCATGTAACTGACAAGGAAAGAATTACATTCACTATTCATGCCTGCTTTACTTCAACGAAGTCTGCTCCAAAAACCCAACAGTATACAATGGTATAAGCAGTCTGTCCAGCAACAAAGCTAGTCTAAGTTCACAGCTTCCGGTTACGGTTATCTTCTTGCCTGTGGCTTCTCATCCCTGCCCATCTACCATGGTTCACCCCTCCCTCAGTTGGTCTGACATGACTGTCTGCGCAGCCACATTATAAAGCAGATCCTTGAAAAGTTCCAATGAAAAATTTGTCTTAAAAATATAAAAAGTAAGCATTTCAGTGATTCGACATATAGTGCTGTAGCCCAGTGAATATGACTTTTTGTGATTATTAGTGAGAGGCGGGAGGCTGCGCGGGCACTGAGCGCGGCGGCTGGGGGCTGGCGCGGGCTCCCTCCCCGCGGCCGGAGCCGGGCTGCGCTCGCTGCCGCGCCGGCCTCGCGGCCAAGCGCCCGTCGCCTCCGCGGCGTGAGCTCGAGCTCTGCCAGCGCCGCCCGCGGGAAGGGTCTGGCAAACCGCGGGAGCCGCTGCGGCCCCCCCCGCCAGCAGCCCTGGGGCCGCTGAGCCTGGGGGCACTGAGATGGGAGCATTTTATGATTAAAAAAAACATTTTTGAATGGTTTCAAACCTACCCTGTATTGAGGAGAAGGGGACCCTCACCACATGTTATACTTTTCCCAGCAAAGACTTCTGGACACTGATGGCTCAGTGTAACACCTCAAGGCTGCTGCTTGAGGAAGACTGACACGGTCAACTATAAACCCATTAGGATACTAGAAGGGAGAGTACAACACCAAAGAAAAGGGGTATATCTTCACCACTTTTCTTTTATGACTATTTTAAGGGTGTTAAATGCTAATGAGGCTTTTCTATGTGTAATTAGACTGTGAGTGTTAGCATTATTGTACCTGGACTAATAATAACTATTGCATTTTAATTAGATTGTAAAGATGTTAATTAGGCTAACAGTAAATTATTGGATCCATATAAAACAGGTGTGTTCCTGTTTTCCCTCTTTAACAGTGCAGTCCCAAAATCGCGGCAGCAAACAGCAGTGCAAAATGCTTGCCAGGGATTGTGGCAGTATGGGAGGACACAGCTTTAACCAGTATTTCTACAAGACAAAATATTTGTGTAGTTAATCACCAACATTACTGTAGCACTTGTTTATTTTCAAGAAGCTAGGATGCTTATGATACGTAACTGAAGCTTTCCAATTAGGATTTGAACTGATCTAAGATACAATATATCTGCTGGCTGTATTCTCTTCCAATCAAATGATGCAGCTGTTCCTCTTGCGAGAGATGTGAGTTTTAGTTTTGCTATTTCCAAAACTGTTTACTGGGTACCTCAATTTCATGAGAAATGGAAATTCTGTGATTGTTCCTTTTTTTTTTTAAGAACAGTGCTTTATAAGGAAATCATTATTATGGTTCTAATGCTGTTACCATGTGTGTCACCAGTGACTGTTGCTTCTTTTTACTGACTCAAATATTTACATTACACCCATTTTGCGTTCCATATGGGTTAGAATTACTGACAAATCTCCCAAATGAGCATAATTTCTGAGGGCACAGGGGACTTGATTAGGAATGCAATCAAGACTGTGTCCTACTAATCAAATTATTAGCAAACAAAACCAGCTACTTAAAGTTGGACATAGAATAACTGAATCCATTTCACTGAAGAACTGTGCTGGATGTCTGAAAATCTGCTCAGTTCAAGGGCCAGAAATTGACTTCTGATTGTGAATACACAAGGTCTGTTACAGTCTTGAACAAAGTCAGAAAGAATAAACAGTCTCAGGGACCTCAAAATTATCATAGTATTATCTTAAATTGTTATTATTTTTTTTTCCTAAGCCCAGCTGTAAAAAAAACCCTGATTATTCCATGCCTCATAGAGCTGTTCAGGATCTGATCTTCTTTACTAAGAACTAGAAGAAAAGAGTAAGATCAAATCAAAGTTTCATTTAAGTCTCATGTATTAGTTTACAGAATTTCCCTGCTTTATTTTATGGCTGTCTGAGATTTTTTTTGTAATGCTAATAATTTTTTGAATCCATAAAAGATTTAGAGATGTCACCAAAACATATGAAATGAAATTAAACTTTGACACTAACAGTTTTGATCAAGTGAGGTCAGAGACAATAATTGCATGTATTAACATTTTATGAAGGGAACTTTTTGCCTTATTTATGAATATATGGGAGGAACTCAACTGACATGATATGTCAACAGTGTCAGAAAGAATTTTTAAAAATAATACACAAGAGATTCACTTGACGACATGAGCGAAGCAAAAGCCATTCAGGTTCAAGCTGTTGTGACAATTGTGCTAGTAACATTTTTTCTCTAGACACCGTCAATGTTTTATTTCATAAAATCACTTAAATGAAACAGTCATCTTTCAATCTATCTGTCTGTTTTGCACAGCTATGGTTTATTGCCTCTTGAAATAATAAAAAAGCTAAATTAAAGTTAACTTTTAATAATAATATTGTATTGAAGCTAGGAATAGATATAGACATTGGAGAATTACTGCTTCTCTTTTACCATTGTAGTTTTCCTCTGAAATTAAGTTAAATATAAAATATCGTGTTCCACTGCTAGTTATGAGCATCCCTATTGTAGTAAATTAAGAAATGATAGATTTAATAACTTCATGGTTTTTGTTTATTCCAACTGCCATTTTTGCACAAAAGAATCAAGAAGTGTGTTCAGAATTTCAGGTCCCACCTGTACATTGTTATCCGGCATGGGCGAACTCACTCCCAAACTGCTGTCTCCATCCTTTAAGGCCTGGTCCAGCTTGAGAGCAAAAGGAGACTGGCCACAGTGTGTGTGTGGTTTGGCAGGGGGGAAGAGGGAGTGTTCCTTTATTTTCCGCGTTGTTTTTTTGCCACAACAGAAAACATTTTCCACAGTATTCCATGCCGAATGCTGTTTAACCTCTACAACAATACAGCAGCACTTGGGAAGCTCCACTTACTGTACAGTAAATCACAATCCATCATAGTAATCTAAGACATATACAGGGGGGAATCTCTTGAGGAAACATTCTGTGAAGTCAGCACCATTTGGATTATTAAAAAGGAAACAAAACATAGCCTAAGCAAAATGTTTTGTATAGCTTTCTCCAATAACGGTGGAAGATAACAAAGGCTTAATTTCAATTATGCTGCAATTCTATAGCACTTACTCAGAAACTTTTCTGGGATATATTTTTCAGTTCACATATATAGCACCTTTTTATCATCCCTCTGTATTTCCACCATACATTCATACAGCATAATTTTTTTTTGCAGGCAAGCATTATAAGTAATCCCCAGCCTCTCATCTATTGTTTCTCAATTTAACAACTGAAGTCTTATGTTCTCTGGAGTCTTTGAAAGAAAAGGCAGTTGGGAATCTGCAGGAATTCATAAAACTAATTTTACTGTTTCTAAGACAGCTGTTTTCTGCACAGCTAATTGTACATCAGCTTTTTAAATTGTAATAATACAACATAATATTTAAAATCACACGTGTCACCTCCACCACTTTACAGAGGAAACTAATGTATCATCAACAAATGTTTATAAACTGGACATTACAATAAAAGAATATGGGGACAGCTACTATCAATTGATATTGCCTGGAGAGGAAATTTTGCCTATGACTTGTTCTTTTTATATGGCACATGCATGGAGGGTAGATATTTAAAAAAAAGAAAAAAAAAAAAAACAACCAAAAAACCTGATCATTCTGTGAAGTTATTACCTATTTGTGATCAACTGTCAAAGGGAATTTGGGGAGAGTTTGTTGAAGTTCCAAATGTTGATTGAGTGTCTTTTCATGGACACCCAAATAAGTGTGCTATTTATGGCTCTGAAAATAGCACAGAATAAAAACACATACTTCACTAACATACATGTCCATGTATGTCTTAAATGATCTATTATTATACTTGCCATAAATAGGAGTATCAGACCCCGGAGATCTGATGTCCAAGCCCATAACCTAACCAGCAGATAACTCTCATTCCTAACTGCAAGGTTACCATCATGTTGCAGTCTCTCAGGCTCCAGCATAAATCTCAGTGACTGCACATGAAGCACTCCACAGTGCCTAAAGGAAAATGTTCCAATTCATTATAAGGCACTATGCGCATTTTCTTCATGGGGAATTATGTGCCATCTATTTCAAGGACATCAAAGGAACTAAGTGAAGCATAATAGTTTTTGTATAAGTAGTACATACCAAAGCCTTGCTAATGCCAATAGCTGAAGTATTTCTAAGGATCGCTTCCTCTGACACTGTCGTCCAAGGAAGGTGCAATATGTCACTTCTCTTAACAGGAGGAACTTAAAGTTCAGGTTTCTGGTCTTTTTGCTTTTATAAAAATATCAAAAAATTTAATCACAGAATGGTGGACATAACTGCCTAATAGGCTTATGGTACTATTTCTGAACAAAACATGTCTGTGGAATATTCTCCAAAAAATAAAGTGCACTGAAACCTATGATTAAAAGATGTCCCATCTTCAGAATAGTCTCTTATCTCTGTTAATGGTGTGAGGTTGACAGTTTTGATACTCCCATTCAGTCCTTTAAAATTTGATAATTATAGAAATGCAGAACGATAAATCCTCAGTGGGACTTCAAAGTTCCAGTAGATACCATTCCTCCCAGGGAACTCATAGCACCCACTTAATCAAGTGTGGATTATTTGGTGCTACAAAAATGGAAACCTTACAAAAAAGCATTCTGCACAGGTTATTCAAGATTACCCATACAGAATGCAAAGCCTTAGGCTCTTTCACACCATGATGGTTGGATGACTAATTTTTCTCAAGAATCTCAGTGGTGGGCCTTTGTCCTAAACTTAGATGTTCAAGTCAGGCTAATCACCCTCATATTAAATAAGAGAGAGAGATTTTATGATAGCCAAACTACAAAGCATGCACTTGCTGCTGCCAAACAATAAAACAGAGCTTCATCATTGTTGACATTATCAAAGCAACGTTGATTTCGTTATAGCCAATATCTTAGTGTTAATATACCTTCTTAGGAGTGAGAAAAATTCATTTTTCTTCAAGACTTAGGACGTTTTATACAGACAGCAGGAGTTCTAGGATATAAATGCTCAGAGCAGACTTTTCTTACAAAAGGCAAGTACAGAAAATGCAGAAAACGTGGTCGGGGAGGCCACTAAGTCCTGTTCTCCCTCAATTTGTCTGAGTGTTTTTTTCCCATGGGTATATTGGCTGATTAGGAGGAAGGCATGAGCACTTCTGTCAACCTTGTATTGGGGAAAGCTCAACTTTCAGTGTGTTCCCACACACATTGGAATTGGGCACAGAACAAGAAAAAGAAAGTTGCTCAAAGTTCAGCTTTTTAGTTCTAGAGGGGCTTGGATGTGAGTTAACACACCTGTGGGTTCACTTGTCGGATGGATTGAGGTAAGCCTAGGGGTGCACTTTTTCATACCTATGGACCTCTCCTCATGAAAGCACTGGCACCCCATAGGATGACTAACAGTGGCTGAGGAGAAGATGTGAAGATTCTGACTGCTGGGTACATATACAACATGGATAAAGTAGAGATACACAAAATGACAATTATACACCTAGTTCCTAGCTCTGTCCTTCTGTTTTATTCAATTGTTTCTATATACTCTACATCCAGCAAGGTAATATTAACGCCAAACGCATCTGTAGGACTTTCTATTTTCAAAGTATCTTGACAATTTTGAGAGAGATGATAGTTCTTATTTTAGTGATTATGATATTTGATGATACACCCATACAACTGAAAATCATTACTATCTAGTATCTGGCTCATCTAACATTTTGAGGGGAGAATGAAGAATAACTAGGGTAAATATTTTACAGTCATAAAAGCTCTCTGACAGAGAAACAAGGGAACTGCTTTACATCAACAGTGGCCCAGCTTGATGACCAGCTGTCCTCAGGATGAAGGAACAGTATTAGACATAGATAGTCTGTTTTCCACACTGTTTCCACATTGCTTCCACAGTGAAAAAGGATGTCAAAATGTCTATAAGTTAAGTTTACCCAGTGTGTAGGAAGATATTACAATGTAAATTTTGCCATTGGACACATCAAGGATATCAATGAACTAAGCAAAACTTCAGAAATCTTTCTGTTACTTTAGGGGAATGCAAGACTATTTGGATTTTACTGTGTTTCAATACATACAGGTCATCTCTTTGCCTCAAATCACGTTAAGGATGACAGAAAAATTGCTCACATGATAAAGCCCAGATATCAATGAAAAGCACCCACAAACCAATGTAGGTATTTATCTGTCATTTCTCCATAGCATTAGAGAAATTTGTTAGTCTTAGGTTAACAAGAGCTTTCCACCCTTACTCATTTTTTCAAGGATGATCCTGCATGGTGTGACTATTTCAGCAAGTATTTGTTCCCTTTACATTTTTGCTTTCAGAAGCTATAAAAATTTTAAACATTTAAAATGAAAAATATAGACTTTTTAAAATGCAGCAACATTTTGTAAAAGCTTTTGTATTCAAAACACTCTTAAATTTTAACTGAAGCCATTAAAAAAGCTTGTAACTGATGCCAAATATTTCATTTATATTGTTTTGTTAAAATTAAATAATTTGATCATTATAGCCAAAAAATTGAATAAGCAAAAAAAACCCCCAAAACAAAAACAAAAAACCCCACCAAAATCTAAAACAGGATTTCACATGGGGAAAGTTTTCAGAACTGCTAATAAGCCATCGTCTGCCTAACCCCAGCCACTAATATATTAGATTAAATAAATATCACTGATGATCCAAATTCCTCGCTTACCTGCTGCAGTAGGGACTACATTAGGCTTTCTAATGCATTCAGTGTTTTTGTCAAATTAGAGTAGAAGACTGAGTTAAATATGGTACCCTTTCCATTTTCCAGAAAACTATTATTACATATGAGATAATCTGGTGGGTACCCCAGTCTTCTGAGTCATTATCTAAACCAACAACCTCACTTCTAAGACTGCTTTCTTCTGATCCAAATTGTGTCTGACAATCAAGAGATGTGATCTATCTGTGATACTCAAAGAAAAGTCTTTCATTTCTCTCTGAGTTTCTTTTTGTCAGTTCACTGTGTGGTAGAGTTGTTTTCCCCTGCAGATACAGCAAAATTTCAAGAATGAATGATTTGAAGGAACATACCAAATGTACTTTGCATCAAAAGAGAGACTAAAAAAAACCCCCAAAAACATTGGGAGGCATTGGCAAGAAGTATTTGGGAAGTATTAGTCTCAAATACTTTTGCTGCTCTGGGAAAGAGAAAAATGGATTCACTTCATAGCTCCCAGTCATAAATATTAATTATGCTTCCTTTCCTATCTGGAAATGTATCAATTAAATAATTAACTATTCATAGAAGTACTTTGTTTTCCCCTTTCCATTCAAATTCTTTTCATATCTGAATTCTTCCTCTTGTTGTATGTAAAACACTTTTGCCTCTACATTATACCAAAATATGAATTTCCATGAATAAAGGAACAAACTAATAAATAAATAAATAAATATGATCATGGTTATGGTCTGTGTAAGAAGGAGAAAAGAGAGGAGGAGAAAAAGAACTGTGAGTCAAAATTATATTGCCATGACTAAAATATGCTTAACTGTCATATCTGAATGGTATGAGGGCCTGCAAGAGTTATGCAAATACTCTGCTGTCTTCTGCAGTGTTCAGTGTTAAACAGATGAAGTTACTGCACCGATGAAAAAGGCGGTAGCATAGTTGTAAATAATACATTCATGTATACAGCTTCATCTACAAATGACCAATTAATGGTGCTAATATTTTCATATCATTTAACTATAAGATAAGATGGACAGTTTGCATGTAGGTTCTGTAAAAATAATTTCATAAGAGCTTTTTTTCAGTCAGTTCAACAAAATTGAAGCACTGGTCATTTGGAAAAGCACACAGGACACTTTGACATTTTACACCTTATGTACATGTTCTTGTTTGTGATGGAAACAGATGGAGAAATTCAGAAACATTATAGGGCATTATTTTCCACATGTGTAAATGAGAATCAGTCTTAAACTACAGAGAATAAAGGGATTGGGACTTGAACACTGATCAAAATGGAGGTATATACATACAGATGTAGAAACTGGAATTCTTAGTACTATTACCATACCATTTTCTTCAAAAGAAAAAGACTAGTATGCCAAATATCCCAGTACAGAGGAAAGTGCAACATGGTATCCCAGTGCTGTGGCTTACTTGTGGCTTACTTTTTAAGAGATATAGATAGATATAATGAATATCAATATTGATTTTTGTGTGTGTGTATATATATATTTACAAAATCAGTGTCAGTTCAAACTGTGTGTATGTGTGTGGAGATGTATGTTTTTATGTGTGTGGAGATGTATGTATACATATGTATGTGTGTGTATAATCATATATACATATGAAAATACACATATTGAAACAAAATTATGTGTGAACATAGGACCTTGTAAAGGTAAGAGCTTGTCTTTTATTTGAAGTGAGCAAGCCACAAGATACTAAGGGTTCTCCACTGTAAAAAGCTAGGCTTTTAGAGCACAAGAACACTCAGCTAGAGCTATGTAATGCTTTAAAATGGGAAAGCTCTGTTTTGTTGAGACAAATTAAATGAAACTTGGAAATAAATCTCTCCAGAGCCTGCTGTGTCCTTTCTGGGTGATTCTTTCCCTTCAGTCATTTTTTCCCGTCCAACAATTTCCAGTGGTTGTTGGCATTGCAGGCGCCTCTGGAGAAAGTTCCTGCCTTTTCATCACTTCCGTGGGCTGACTTCGAGTCCACTCCCCTCGGTGCAGTGCATGATCCCGGTTCCTGTCCTTGATCCCACCTACCCCATCTTGTGTTTTCGTACGTTTTCAAATCTGAGCATGTCTGTGGCTCCTTTCTCCAAGGACTTTGACCAAGGACAAGACAAATACGCGGCCTTTCTTTTTGCTGCCCAGCCTCACAGTTTTTCTTAATGCAATATGCCATATACAGTACACATAAAGTAAATTATGAACACAGAAATCAAACAGGTTCACTATTCATCATACACACATTCACAAACACACTACTGCTATATCTACATCTATTTATTTATCTACCTACCTGTACATATATACACTGTACTAAGATGTCAAATGCATATATTGGCTTCTTATTCAGTGGAAAATAATATAAAAAGTCAAGTATATTCTCTACATTTCTGTATGAATGATGAATATATATATGCATATTATATACGCGATTCTATGATTACTAACAACGTGTAGTTAAAATATATTTATCTACCATATAGTAATGTACTTATATATAATATATTATAAATAAGTTGATAATTTATTATAAACATGTGAAACACTTGTTATAGATTAATTTTACTATCCCTGGTGATAAAAGATGAAAGGGGTGCTTTCTCTATACAGGGGACCTTAGTGACCAAAAAAGCTTCACCTTCAGAGGAGAAAAGGTAACGTTTTTATTAATACCTTTCTGGACAAGGCCAGGGATGTTTTACAATGATTTGTGCTGTAAGCACTCTACGATCCTGCCTGGATAAGGATCAGCTAGGTGGTACTGAATTTCTGCCTGCTTCCCTACTTTTGCAGTCTCCTTCCTGATCATCATCTCCTCTGTTTCAGAATAATGACAGGAAGATTGAGGTTACAGAAAATATTTTCTCCATCTATTCACTCATCTTACTAATAGGCATTTTACTTGGTTGACCAAGGCAGTTTAGACTTTGAAAGACTCTAATCTGTCACGTTCACAGACAACTATTCAATGACTTATGTGAAAAACAGCCATTTCCATGAACACTAACGTTTTCAGGATCTGATCCCTTCTTTCTTACTCTAACTTAAAAAAAAAAAAAAATGGAGGGGGCCAAAAATTGGTGACGTTCACTTATGCTCTAGAATGAATTGTTAATTTAAAACAGAGTGAGGAAAAGCACAAGATTTGAGCAATGAAATTGAGCTAATACAAAGACCTATTAATCAATTGAGACATTTGATTAAGAATCCTGGGGATAAAAGGTCACAGAGGATTATAGTAATTCAATGTATTTATTTGATTTCAAGTGAGGTGTAAAACATATGGGTGGGACAGAAGAGAATTTCAATATAGATTTACCTCTAATTGAATGCATTTTTATACAAACTAATTAAAAGCGCTGTATTTCTATGCAGTTGTCACTCATGCCCAAAGGCTAAAATACTATAAAGTGTGGTCAGTGGTTTTATATAAAAGAAAACCTGACAAGCATGTTAATTTACTCTTTTTTAGGAATAATCTTCTTTCTGCTTAGAATAAGCAGAAAAGTCTTCCATTGTTTCAACAGGTGCTAGGAAATACTTTCTGTTACATAAACATTCTCTAAAACTGTTAATTTTTGCAGCTGTTGCTTGTTCAGCAGCAAGAAACTAAAGGAAGATGGAGCTTGGAACAGGACTAGAGAGGGGATAGATGGGTGAAGGAATCCATGCTGGATCCTGGATAAGGACTTGAGACAAATCTGAGGAAACTTATAAGCCTGGATGGTATTGAAGCTCATGCTCTGAATTATACAGAGTGTTGAACTGGATGTTCAGGGTAGACCTTTATAATCTTAACAATATGAATCTATAAATCTCTTAAATTGATTTTACTAGTTACAGTCCCTACTTATTAATGCATAGGTTTATATTTGTGGGGGGAAAAAAACAAAAACAACATTGCGAACTGATTCAAGTTTATCCTTACTTAATATTTATGATGAGTGCCAGAGTTATGCACATGTATTAACTTATGCAACTCAGTTTGATAGGTACTTGAACAGGTGCATCTTTGTACTATACTGGGAACTATATGGTCTATAGCAGGGTTCATAACAGGTACTAGCTTGTTTGGTGCGAGTTGTGCACTGCCATGGATATCAATGATGGTGTTTAATGAAATGAAGAGCTCTGAGCTGGATGCTGTCTGGACATTTGGAAAAGATTAAATGTTTCCCATTGCATTTCAGTGGAAGACCTATGAGGCATAATGTTTCCTTTATTTTTCCCCATGATTGCCCATCACATCTCAGTAGCTAGCACTGTGTGCAGAGTAGGTGAAATTAAGCTCCCAAGTATATGGTTTACTTGTAGCTGGTGAAAAAGTAAATGATATTTATTCTTTTTACAGTAATGTTTATTTACACTTCCTGAGTATTTTCATTTAGTTCCTTATTCCCTCAGTGCTCACTTTTTCCAATTATTTGTATGCACTTTGGGTTTTTCAATTACCTCCATATTACCTATTTGGGGAGCATTGTTTTAAATGTGTACTTTAACAGCACAATTTGCTTTGACAGAATGATTTGTAGAGCTGCAGCAAGCCATTCACCAGAGATTTGAAATCTTATGCACAAACTCCCTAATCTAGCAAGCTTTAATTCGCAAGCTTGCTGCTGTTCCTCCATTAAGGTAGTGATGAAATGCAAATCGGAAATTGTTCTGTCAAGCTTCTAAGCTGCTAAAAAATTCAGAACTGCTAAAATCCTACAGTTCTGTGACATTTACGACGAGATCATTGTATCAGTCATCATTTTCTTTTAATTGGGAGAGGGTACAGGAGAGTATGGGGAGTATTAAGTGCAAGTTGGATGATAGCAAAAGAATGAGGAAGTGAGCAGTGCCCTCAGCAGCCTCACTAGATTACTAAATCACTTATTCACTCTCTGCTTTTATAGATATTATATTCTATTCACAATGGCATATTTTCAGCCAGAAGCAGGGAAACAAATGTGGTTCCATTTTTGCCACTGGTTTGCTGGTTAAGGCACATTCCAGGAATTTGCCCAGTACTCTGAGTTGGAAAGCACCCCTCAGGTTACCAAACATTGTAACCCAGCTTTCTCATTATTTGAATTAATGCTATAACCAATCAGTTGTACATAAAAGACCACTGGTGCCTCCTTTTCTACTACTGTGCAAGGAGTTAAAATCTAGGCTTTATTGCATGGTGAAAATCAGAGTCATGATAGTTGGTATTTGTTACAAAGGAGAGATAAAGAATGATAACAAAGTTAAATTTCAGATAATGTTTTTGTATTGTTAGTTATGAACAAATTGTATTGCTATTGCGTTCTTTCTTCTGAAATTAAATTGCAGGCATAAGGAGCAATAATGTTTTTGTGTATGCAAATGAAAATTGAAAAATCACTGCATTTTTAACAATCTGCATATTTACAGGAAAATACAAGTATCTCACTGAAGTCTGGGTTTGTTTGGACACATAAATATGCAAGTCATTATATTTCATGCTGAGGCCTGAGTTTTATTTTAGGTTGTAAAGATGCGGGTCTTGTTCTTGATATTTATTGTATATTGCAATGGATGGCAGCATCCATTACATTATCAGCTATAGACTTATGAAAGGCACTATTAAGTTTTTATGTAAGTGGAAATTTTTCAATATAAAGAATTCCACTGCCTTTCCAAAATGAATCTAATTGATAATTCATATTTATTACACATAGCAAGTTCATAATTCTCCAAATAGAGAGATTAGACAGAGAAGCACATTACATCAGGTACATTGGTGTTTATCAGGTCCACCTTTTCTAAGATTACTGCTTCATGCGTACTTGCCCTGCTTTGGTTGGTCCCATTTTGCTTCTTGCAATGGCTTTCAATAGCTCCAATAAGTCACAACAATGTTCTTCTTGACATCTGAAACATCTCATGGGTGCCTTCAGGTTCTCTGTCTGTTTCTCTTCCATGAAAAAGGAATATTTTATCCTAGGAGACTTGACCAGAATCACTGAGTGTCCCATATTCCTATCAGAAGTTAATGCTCACTCTTTCTCAGATCTATCATACCACGTTTTAAAGAAATTAAAAATGTATTTTTCAAGAGTTATAAAATCAAATACTCCTTATTTTTATTTCTAGAAACAACAAACTACTTAAACTTCCCTACCATATTCTTGTTTGTATTCTTAATTGTTCTTTGGACTTGTCAAAGGTCTCTAAAGAGCTATTTCCTCCTCTCTCAGTTTCAAATGAATGGTGAGAACATATACATACAAACTACTACTACAATGCCTGCATATCTTTTAGCTGCTAACTTTTTGACCAACCCTTCTGAGGATAAAATTCATTTAGATGACTTGTTGCAAAAAAAAAAAAAAAAAAAGACAGAAAGCTTTTTGTTATTCCTGACTGTCCCATTAGATTCAAGAACTGTCAGCACTCTTCATCATGCCATGTGGAGATTAAAAAAAAAAAGAAAAAAAAAATCTGAATCAACTCTATTGTCTAACCAATTTGGATATGACTGAGACATACTGGCTCAAAGATCAAAGAAGACTGATGAAATTTCTTTGTACAGGTTACCCAAATTATAAGAGAACTTCATTCTTAAGAAGTTATGAAAAAAAGTATATTTTATTAATATAAACTTATATTTTTACACATTTTCCTATATCTTTGCTGACTTTAAAAGGTGCAGTTAAGAATGTCATAATTGTAAAAATAAATAATAAGAGCAAAAAATCACCCAAGAGGTGATTTCTTGGTTCATGAACCTCTATGTGAATTTTGTTTTCCATTTTATAATGCTTTGGGGTTTGTTTTGAAAAATCTGAAAGGTGCATATATGCATTATTTATGTTGACATTTTACGTTATCTTAGGTATTTGCTGAGAGTTTTTAGATGTAAGTTGCAATTATACACCAAGTATAGGAATCAGTTGATGAAACAGCAACTGTAAGAATATTTTCTCAAAAAGACGATAGATGCCTCCACCTTTGATGGAGTCACAGTAGTCATAAACATAGGCCTTCCTAACTCCCTTTTTTATCTTTTTTTTTTTTTTTACAATGAAACTTAGAGACAGCAGTCTAAAACTGATTTCATATATAAACAATAGAGGTTTTTTTCAATGTTAAGAACATTTATTTTGTAAAATAATTTCTAGAAGGTACTCGTCCTGAAAAACTAGTGCTTCTGCTAGCCTGAGAATAGCTGTTTGTTCCCTAATTGGTTGAAATAGCCTTTACTTTAGTTGAGAAGTACTAAATATAAATGCAAGCTTTTTATTTCATTGTTATTTGACTAGTAAAATGGTTATTATACCAATATACTAAGGTCCTTTGATGGTATAATGAATTCTAATATGAAAAGCTATCAGAATATTAAAATATTTATGCTAATTAATTTAAATTAATAGAAATATTTAAATTAATTGATTTGGCAAATATTTAATAACTTCTTAATAAACTGAAGATGGGAATTCCCATTATAATGGTAAGAAATAGAGGCAATAGCTTTTGTGAAGTCCATACAAATATTTTAAAATAATTTCAGCATTTTAACAGGAATTCTTGAATTTCTTTGAAATGGATTTTTAAATCTGATCAAGCATTAAAAATGTAGGTCCAAACCTTGACCTTGCTGGTATAAATGTCTTTGGCACTTACTGAGTCACACTTACTCTCCGAATTTGAAAATGATTGCAGAAAACATAATGCATATGTAACAGAATGGAATACATATATATATGTATTTTTCTGTCAGAGAGGGTCATCTCAGGTATTGAATAATCAGCTTACCTGCGAAGAAGAGAGGATATGCTATGATTTTGAATTGTCCTGACATGTAGCAAGAAGTAGCCTGCGTGGAAAGAATCTACAGTCCCAGATGGTTCGAGGATTGTCTGGCCGTCTGACCTAGGGGACTGCTGATAAAAGGAGTCATCATTTTGCTATTTATGATACCGTTTGCCCAGACCATGCATAGGTTCTGTTAAATAAAGCTCTCTTTCAACAGACAGACTGTAGCCTGGTATCTCTAAACATTAAAGGGTTAAACATGGATTTCTAACTCTAATAACAGAAGAATGGATATCTCTCAATAGCAGTGCCCCTGAGTGTAGCCTACCTGGGGGTGCAACCTCTAGTAAGTTAGTCAAAGGATTGAGCAGCCCAGCTCAGACCAACCAGGTTAATTGCATAGGAGCTGAATAACAAAGGTTACATTTTCTGTTTTGTGGCTTTTTTTTGTGGAAGCCAGAGGGTGATGAAAACCACAGTGGCAACTGCATGACAAGCATGGGGCTTGTCATGGGGCATGTGGCATGATGAACAAAGCCATTGATGGCTTATCCCAACAAACTGACATAGAAAACAATAAATGGTTAAAACAAGAGGTCCCAGGTGTGGGACAGTTTGTGGGTTCTGCAGAGACTAGAGCTTGAGGATGAACTGCTGTGTGCAGGGGCTGAGCTGTGAGCCACAGACCTGACACCTTGACCGCGCAGAGTGTCCTCTTCCCCTGAGCCCACCTCGTGTCCAGCTGAGATGGATCGGAGGGGCAGAAGCTCTGCTCTGCACATATATCTGTGCTTTATGCAACAGGAATTGCTCTACTTGTTCTGCAAAGTAAAGAAACTTTAGATGACAGGTCACTGCGTGTTGTGACTCTGCTTTACTGGCAACCCCACCAGTCTCCCCGTGACAAGCGGCTACATGCCTCTTCCTTCCTTTGGTGTATTATCCAGAGGAGAAACAGATGAAAGACTTGTTCTGCTGCTATCTGGCAGAATCTCACTGGCATGGAAATCCCTTTTTTGGGTTCCAACCAAACTTCACCCACTGATTTTCAGCAACAGTAAACTGAGTTTGAGTTCTTAGTAAAAACAAAGCAGAGGCTTAAACTTTATATTTATCTGGTTTTCTGTCTTTTTGTAGATATGCATGGATACAGGCAAGTAGAAGAATAACATTGTTTTCTAAAATAAATACATCTGTCAATAAATAAATTGATAGACACCTGTGAATTTAAAAATGATATTTTGATTTGGTCCTTTGATTAAGGAATCTAAAACTTTTGTCAAGTAGTTAAACTTAGAGCAGACACTTAAATGAAGAACACGTATGTCTTACATATTTCTTTGCCTTTCTCTAGTAGGAAACTGCAGTGACTAGAATAGTTTGTTATTCTATTGTAAAGACTCTAAATTCTATTTCCTAAAGCAGGCTTAGTACAAGATAATTTCATCTGATGTCAAATTCATAATTCAGTGATTACCTCTTGTATTAATTTGAAGACTTAGGTGTTTGAAAATGTCCATTTATTGGCTCAGTATTTATTGTGATCTTAATTAAAATTGTTCTGTCTATAATTAGTTTAATTAATTGTACTAATATGCTTGTTTTAGATGTATATTTGCTTGATTAGTCACTTTAATCCAATTAATAAAATACACATAAATGGTTTATTCCATCAAATTGCAATCTGGGTCATGAAATCTGAGAGTTTAGATAACTTCAGGGAATATTTTTGCAAGCAGTTAGACTCTATTTCCAGATTAAAATAATGGCACAGATTTAACCCTATCTGTCCCCTTTCCCCTTTCCCTAAAAATCTGGAGACCCCTAAATTAGCCAGAAAACAGTGGTTTATGCCAAAAGCTGTGATCTTGAATGCTCAGCTGCCACCTAATGCCAGTGACAACTAAATTTCATAACAACCCATTTCCATTTAACTTTTTATTTTAAACAGTCTTTAAATACCTGAAACTTTTCATCCTGAAAATGGCCATAGGCACCTCAAACTTGATATTGCTGAGATATATGTTGTCATACAAATGTGCCTGACTGGAATTCAGAAACTGGCACTTTTCCGTGCAAGTGCCCTCAGGGGCTTGACCCCCTAGTTTTCTTGTTCAGAGAATCCCTAACACACAGTGACAAGATCAGGCACCTCATAAAATACAGTGGTAGCTGCTGCTTTCTTTTTGAAGGCTGCTGCTACGATCAGCTTATTTCTATAATAGCATAGTGGTTAGAGCACTTTTCCAGGAGTTAGGAGACTTAATTTCATTCCCTTTTCAGTGTGCCGGGATTTAAGCTCACATCTGCTGTTTCCCGGAGAAATGCTATAATCATCAAATTGTAGACAAGGAAGGAAATGAAGAAAGCAGGAGAGGATTAAAAGACACCCTTAGCCTGGCACCCTTAGCTATGCCACTCTGGTGAAAGAAAGCAAGTTCCTTGAACCAAAACAGGGGAAAAGTATGAGAGTCAGCATGATCTTTAGCCAAAAGGGAGGAAATTTTCATGGGAGGGAGAGGACTCAGAACTCAGTCCCCATTTATATATTTTACCTTGGATAGTCATTGCAAAAAATTTGGAAGCAGCACTAAAGAAAGGCTAATATTCCATAATTCCCATCATAAATTGTGGGTTTAATTTATCTGAAGATTCCCATCAGGGTAAGAAACAATCTATTTCTATGGAAATCCCTGCACAGTGACCTACAAAATATACTATAACTGAGGGATTGCTTATTTATTGCTTACTTGTTTGCATCTTAAAGAATCATAAATTAATCATTCAGATTATTTTGGTGGACTTAGATCATAGCTTCTTATACGCATCGTAAGAATAGCTCCATGTGACTAAGTAGTGGCAGTTACATTTTTGGACTAAAATTGGAAGATGTAATTGCTAACATTTCTCTCTCTGTAGACTGCTTTGCTGCTGATTTAGAGGTCCTAATGCATACTATTCCTGAAATTTGCACCCCAATTACACTGACAATTGGAAAAGCTGACAAGGACTTTCCAGACATTCTCAAAAACGTGCTATTTTATAAATTGCCAGTAAGCGACTTGAAATCCTTCAGCAGTGAACACTCCTGACCACAGGCTTTTTCTATTAGTCTTCCTCCTTTGCTCCTTCCTACTGTTTGTTTAGTGAACCTGGATGAAACTTAAATCCTCATCTAGTTTTTGGTTAATATTACTCGCACAAGCAAATTTAGTAGTTTGTGTGTTTGAAGGCAAAAAATCATAGTTCATCAGGACTGTGACTACAGTACTAGCTTGTGGTGTTTTTGTCTTTTTGCACATTACATAGAGATGGGAATTTTGACCATTTAGAACATGATGACATAAACTGTCATTACATGGAACTGAGAAGCTACTTGAAAAATATTGATTCTGTAAACTAAAAGGACTAGCAATTCATTACATATTTTTCCTCTGAAATGATTGCTCTATTTAAAAGGAAATAGTATCATTTTTTTCTGTAACAATAGCAACCAAAAGTTTCAAGAATTAAATACTTTCAAAATAAACAAATAAAAGTATATATTAAACTATTTTTTTCACACAGTATTCTGAAAAAAATTGGGATTTCGGCATGAGAACAATAGGCATAATTTTCTCCTAAGTCACTTCTCACACTGATGTAGAAAAAGTTGTTCACATAAGAAGGGGAACCTGTCCTTGCTGCATGCATGTCTGTGGAGTGAAGGGCAACTTGATACATGATATTTTAAATGATTTTTTAAATCATGTGACATCATATCTCAGCCAAAATAGTATGCAATAGAAATATGAACATACACTGTGCCTTGTGTCTAGTGTTTAGGACATATTAGAGTATGTTACAGGCTTGTGAAAGAGATATTCCCTGAGTGGTTGGGTTACAGATAATCCCCTTGCTTCAAATCTTCAGACACAATAAAAATATTGAAGAGTCTTTACATTGTAGAGCAGGCAAAGATCGCTAAGCTTCTCAACAATTGTATCACAAATAGTTAAAAATGTCTCAATAAAATCCACAGATGTTTTCTGTAGATAAATGATAAAAAGTAAATAAAAGTGTAGCTAGTCATTCCTGGAGTTTATCCTGTGCTCAGAATTCTTAGATGTGAAAGGATGTCATGAACTAAGTTAAGATATGTTCATTGTCATTAGTCAGTGTGGGAAAAGTACATACCTATACATCTATACTGGTGCTTTCTTTATGGAAATAAAATCTGAATAATTATTCAGACTGAGTAAAATAATTTAATTCTGTATTACTCACATAAAGTTGTGTTTGTTTTTTAAAAGAAATTTTAACAAAGAAATCTGATAAATAGGTATGGCACAATACAGAACCTGGGAAAACTCCCTCTGTTACAAAAGACAAAAATGAATCAGCTAGGACTGCTCCCCTTGCATAAATGCAAATCTTTCATTTAAGCTCACATTACTAAGCTATTTTATGAAGATGGTGAGGAATATTTGAATCCTTCAGAAATGTGCCTTTCAGAAAATGTGGATAATACCTATGAAGGCAACTGTTACATAATAATAACTCTCCAGAAAATCACTAACAATTGAGTTAGTTGCCATCAGGTATCTACAGTTCTATTTTTTAGCATTATGGAGAAGTTTACATTAGACATCTGTCACAATAGCTGGTACCTTAGAGTTCCTTTAATCTTGTCATTATGCCTGAGAAAAGATTATGCCAGGAGACCTAATACATAAATAATTTCTAGCAGGCTGAATGAAAGCAGATGTACCAGAGGACTTTAATACCACTAAAGAAAAGATGGTATTTTTGTGTTCATATGGCTGCATGGTAAACTCGATGGGTAGCAGAGTCAGGTTAAAGCTAAGCCAGCAAAAGCCCCAACAGACTAATTTTTAACATGAGTCTCTTTTCCCACTTGATTTACAGTGTGACCATATGAATTCTTGTGATAGCAGAAGGCAGGCTGAAGTCCACGGTATAATAATTCTGTCAAAGAACGAATCCATGGTAAGAAATAGTATACTAGCAGTAGGATATAACACTATAGTACCATAAAGTAGTAGGATTGGGCTAACAGCTTAAGATCTTGTCTAATATCTAGTTATGCTCATCACATATCACACAATCCATACCACACTATTGTCCCATGTCACCATCACACTATATAACACTAGAAATTTCTATCTTGGTCACTGGTGGGGACTTAAAATGAAAAAAAAGAGGCAAAATAAGAAAAAAAAGCCTTCTTTATATTTCTTTATCTTGATGAGAATACATAGCAGGCAAAATGCCATCACTACTTAAAAACTCTACTTAAATCAATGTATAGATCTCTTGAAATAACTTTTCTTTGGTTCCATTACACTTTAAAGCAGAATCTGTGCTGTAAGAGTTATTTCAGCTGAACCTGAATTTGTTCATGGCTTTAGCTGATTAATATCTTATGCTATATGGTTAAAACACATTTACTGCATGTATTTTTTTTAATAAATCCTTAATGCCATTATTATCTGTCAATAAGAGTTTTCAGCGCTGCAAATCATTGAATCTTTGCTAATGTTAGCCATCACAAGATAAGGAGCATCTTACAGTATATCCAGCGCACTTTAGTATCACCACTATGTTAAATAACATCTAGCATGCTGGAGACCAAAAGTGGAGCATCTAACTTGCCTAACTTCAGTTGTTTTTGAATGGGTGATGATAAATATATCATACATACTCTACAGCTACAGGGGGCTGCTCCACCAGTGAAGAGAAGCCAGAAGCTGTAGGTGACCCCTGAAGAGGCAGGGACAATATCCACACCGATGGGTGCTGTCCCATAGCCCCTGAATGGGACAAGCAGAGCCAGGGTAGTGACAGCAACAGGTCCCATCCCCAGCCTGATCACTGGACAAATGCAAAGTAACAAGCCAGGTCTGAGGTCAGTCTAGGAAGTCCAGTCAACAAGTCAGGATAAGCAGGAGCATGGCAAAGCACAGGCCTTCCTGCAGCAAGGCTCGGGCAAGGACTGAGGGCCCTGACTTTAGCTTAAAAGGTGCTCCTGGGCCACAGGCCAGTGGAGTGTGGGTGTTTGAGCCAGTGAGGATGGTCAGGGCAGTTAGCCTACTGGTACACTCAGGGTGATGGCAGTGTGAGCATGGGAAAACTGAACTGGTAGGAACAACAATTAAAGTCATTTGGTTATTCAGTCATTTGGTTATTTAGCAAGGATACTTCTGTGAGCAAGTGAAAAGATGTAGGGTAAATTTCAGTTAGATGATACAATAGCAAAGGAAGAAAAGCTGTTCTAATTATTAAGCTTTGTTTTTTGTAATTTTTTATTGCTAAAATTGCATCATCAATACCTAAAGACAGTTACAGAAGATTGCCTGATATTATAGTATTTGCCTACAAGCACAGACATTTGTTATACACTTTTCCCCCAAAGACATCTGGAAACTTCATTCCTACTGAAATCAGTGAGACTTACATTTCTAATTGTTTACATGGATCCATTTTTTAGGAAATTTAAGTGGGACTTAGCAGGAATGTAAGTACCTAAAAATCCCAAACTAACATACATAAATACCTAAGACTGCAATCTCGACGTCCCTATTTATCTGGCATCTAATCTGTTTGCCTCCTGAGACAGAATCCAAAACCTCTCCTGTTACTCCCCTTTTCTCCCTCTACCTTCCTTAGAGCCCTGTAATGACAACTACCTCTTCTTTGTTGGTCACATATGGAAAAGGAGTTGCATGCATCATTTTTATTCAATAGCTTCCTGGTTGTAATAGGATTTGCTTTTACATTGCATGAAACCTAAATTCTCTTTTTCCCTACATCTGAGGGGACCTATGACCAGCTGCTACTGCTCTGGCCAGAACCATAAAGACATGGCATTGAAGCCATATGTCGAGGCTTCAAAGACTGGCAATGTTTTTTTTAATATAAAAAGATCATTTGCTAAACTATATAAACTATATAACCAGGCTTTGTACTAGGGATTGGGACCTAAGAACTTCCATTCAGTGAGTGCCCAAAACAATAGGCTAGAAAATCATACTCATTTTCACTGTACAGGGGAAGACTTTCAAATAGAGGTATTCCTTTCATCTTCCTCCCTACTTCCCTACACACAGGATTGTCTACAGCTTTTTGGCTAAAACATTTTCCCAAGAGGCAGGTCATAATTCCTCACGGATTGATGAGGAAACTGAACATGCATCTCAGACACCAGTGCTGAAGCACTCTAAACACACATCATGCTCAACAGATAAGAGTAATTCTCTTTTCCCACTTTTTGTGCAAATAGCAATTTCCAGTTGTTTAAACAAAGCCAAGTGTGGAAGGTTTTCTAGAAGGGTGCCACTTGGATCCCAGGACTTTTCTTGACAATCTGATAGTCTTCTTGCAGGAAACTTCTAAAGAGTAAAAGAAAAAAAGAATGAACAAACAGCCCCCTCCCCCCTCCAAAAACAGGTAAAACTAACTACAGCCTCTGCTACTAACCTTGCTCCCCAAAACACAACAAAAGTAAAAACCTATACAGTTTTGCTGAACTTTACAAATAAAAAATAAATCTAAAGCAGAGGCCAAGTATAAGTATCAAGCTATTCAATCCACATTTTTTATGTCTGACAATGTTATATGCAAGTTACAATGGTGGGTGGTAATGAAAAAAGGAATATGCTTAGTATCAGAACACCAGCAAGTCTCCATATAATTCTACACTCAAATTATTTTCATTAATGTAACCCTAAGATATGTTAACAAATTATTTCAGTCATGTTGCCTTAAACTGTAACATATCCTCATGACTATCCTTACCTCCATTAGTGAATTACTTTCAATCCTCCTGAGTTCTTTCACAAAGGCCTATTCCCTGCACAGTATAGTTAAAATGCATGACTTTGAAATCTCTTTAAAGAGTCATAGCTTCAAGAATATATTTGCTAAATCTGTACCATGTATATTATTTTACAAAGATAATTTTTCATCTATTGACCCCCTAGAAATTCAGTGTTAGAGAAACCCATATTTCTTTAGTTTCTTTCTTTTTTTGTTTTTTGTTTTTTGTTTTGGAATACACACTGTCCATTATAAATTAGTGAGATATACATCCTCACCATCCAATCCCTGGTTTGTTCTTGCAGCAGCAAAAATATGTGGTCCCCTTGCACAAAGCTCATCACAAAGTTGCAACTGAGCACTACGACAGAAATCAGTCAGGGCAGGTACGCATCTTATGTAGTATCCACCCTATTTCTGGATCTGAGAGTGTGATTTTAAAACATTTAGTCTGCATTAACTTCCAAAGGCATCTGTTTGTCCATCTTCCTCAGGCACAATGAAAAATCACTAGTAAACATAGTATATAGCAGAAGCAAAATTCTGCAATGTGTACTACCTTCATACACTGTTCATCAAATCCTTTCCAGTGTGCTGATCCTGTCTCAGTATTGTTAAGGAGTTATGCTGTCTGTGTTTTAGGTGGAGCTTTTTCCTCTGTGTTATAAGAACTACAATAATTAGTATCTAACTTCTGTTAGGGTCAGAATTCAGCTGCATCTTCACTACCATGGAGCGTTCTCAACTTGTTTGGTATTCAGGACAATCTCCAAAGCCTACATCTTTTGGTGAGGCCCAAGCAAAGGAAAAATCTCAATAGTAGTTTTCTGGAACAAAATCTAGAATAAGGGTAAAGTATATGTGCGTTTGGAGGAGACTAGCTGAAATCTCTGCAGTTCTGTCTATATTTAGTGTACTGCAAGGATGGGACAGGAGCATCAGATTCTGTTAAAGTTGCATTGGGTCAATGACATTTCTCAGGAAATAGGTAAGAAAGAATATTTTGGCCCTTCTGAAATCAGTGTGAAAACTGTTGTTGAGTCTAATGGGAGAGAATTTAATCCTACAACTATGACACATTTCATTTCAAGAATTACCCAGTCCAGGTGAAAATGTAAAATTTCTAAACTATATACGTAACTGAATTTTTTTTTTCTTATGAAAAAATCCTTAGTTCTTTTTAATTACTCGAAAATGTATATGACCATGAATATTTCACAGAAGATTCACGACTACTTTGCATTACAATCCCTCCTCCCTGAAATCCTCATGGCAGCCAGAAGCTAATTTCAGCCTTCAGATATATTTGTTCTGCTCCTATTGACATTTTCTGCTTTTAGGCCTGTAATTCTAAAATTACTTTTCCAATTTACTCTTCCTTTGAGAAATTCTCCCTGTCTGTAGGCCTATGCACTACTTATATCCTACATACTGGCATGACTGAGCTTAAACGATGTGTCAGACTTGGGTTGGCCCTATATGAAATGGATTCCAGCCCCCTTTATCTGCCTGTGTTTACTGTGCAGGACGATTTGCTTTACTTTTTTACAGCATTTAGTAACATTATGAGCTTTTTAGTTTAAACAAAGAAGATACTGACTAGCAACACAAATGACAATTAATTTTGCAACAGAAAAATAATTTTAAAGAAGAAGTAGGAAAGCAGGAGACTGAAGATTTATCACTCAACTCTGTGACATTGCATGGCTGTCATCCTAATAAGTTACCAGAGTTGCCGAAATATCAATTTGGCACATGGTTTCACATGGTTGCCTGCATTCCTACTTAGGGCCTATTACTTAATTCTTCTGTCATTAGGAAATTAAATCAGTGATTCTAGGCAGGACCGGAGATAGCCTGATATTTATATTTAAATTGACTATTAACTGTTGCATCAGAAACTGATTCTGAAGCCTGAAGAATCCCAAATGGATAATGAAAAATGTGGTCATCATTTATATAGGAGAGAGAGGAAGGGAGGAGCAGGAATAAATATGTAACAGTGAGCAGCTCTTCATAGTGCAATTGTACTGATTTTCTCGAGAAAAAGTACAACAAAATAAAACAAAACAAAAATTTGTAGATGCTTAATTAACTGTAAGGAACAATCTATAGATTTTTCTCATCCCTGTCTTTGCTGGCAGAATCTCTACTTGGAAAACGGTGTCCAATCTCTAAACTGTTAAACAGCCATTATCTATATTTCTTCCAGCTGGCTTACCACTAAGTATGAAAGAACATTTGTTTGGTCACCTAATTACGTGTTCCAGATAGGTAATTAGCTAGAAAATACAGGAAAAAAATTACAAAGACATGTGATGAGGCATCCACCAATGCATAATTTTATGGCTACATTGGGACCATGTTTCAAAGCCGTATCAAGTAAAATAAGCAAAGAAACTACTAAAAAGTCTTGATGCTGTGCCTGACTATGGTCTGGCAAAGAGGAAGGAGGAGACACAAGAAATCTACAAAATGTCCTATCTTGCAGATCCCCTGGTATTTAAGAACTTGTTAAGAATGCTAGGCTGGTTGAAAAAGTGACAGAGTAAGAAAACTTGGGGAACCCCTTTCCCCAGAATGAATTCTCTAACCATTGAAAATGTGGAGGAGAGCTCTCAGTATAGGAAAAGAGAAGAAAGATTATATAAATCAAGGGACGGACACCTTCAGACCTGCCAGGATGAAATGCACCTGTATTGATTCTTACTTCCCTGTACTATGTTGCCCTTCCTTGGCTTTTATCCACCAATGGAATTACCTGCATCACTGCATAGTGTTGCAAGAACTATATTTTCATTATTTTGTTCACATAGCTAAATTCACAGCTGTTGCTTTGAAAAGTCCGCAGCCTGTGATACATCACTCTTAATGTACATGAGCTGTACAGATGACCTGTGCAGGTGTCATGGCCATCTGTACCGGATTTCCAAATATCTGTAGTACAGTAAGATCTAAAGAAATCACGGATGAATGACAAAATTCCTATATTTCTCTCTGGGCTGCTTCTAGATGGAAAAAAAATAGATATGTCAAGGAAAACTTGGAGGTATGACAGCCTTTTTTGATGTAGTTCTATGAGCCTTTTCCATCTTCATTTTAGGGATCTGAGTCCATATCATAACAGAGTATGTCCAAACCTCACAGCTAAATATTATTTAGAGGAAATGGTGACAGCATAAATCAGGAAGCCTGTCTTCTAAATGAGGGACTGTAACCAGAACCTCATAGATTTATTTGGGGAAAAAAAAATCACAGATTTCTTTGCAAAAAAAAAGGAGATTAAATAATTCTTCAGTATTAAGGTAGGAGTTTTTCCAACATACAGCACATCTGGGTATTGCTTGTGTTCCAGCAAATGCTATGCCAATGAGAGGAGTGTGAGTGCCTCTAGCTTCCCGGGTATCCCACAGAATATCAGTAGTCGGGAGCTAGGGCAAGCTTGTCGAAAGTTTGTGATATGTTATGAACGCCTTTAAGGGGGGAAGCAGTGATGAACCTCTGGTTTCCAGATCTTGTTTGAAGGCTATGCCCTTGAAGTTTTCTTATAAATGAGATCTACTACAGTGAAAAGAGACTGTGGTTTCAAGCCAAACAGAATATTTTCTGTCAGGAAAACTGTGTTTATTCCATTTATTTTTTCTTATTTGTTTATGTGTCTTAGGTTTGGGATTGGTATTTTTTAATTTTTTTTAGTTTAGTTTGCAAGAATAACAGATGTATCTGACAAAAAGGAGACATAATTTCTAGACCCTGAGAGCTAACATATAGGACATGAGGTTGTCTTCATATATCTCCTCCTAAGTTCACTTTCCACAGACACAGCACTGGGTATTTTTCTCTAGTTACTGAATGATAAACTAATCTTTAAAATGGTTCCTTTGTGGAAGGAATCTTGAAGAATAAGTGCCATGCTAAAATCTACCAGTATAGGAACCGAGAGAAAAGGGCATTTCCTTTTGAATTTGAATACTCAAATTTCCTCTGGAGGGACAGAATGAGAAACACAGCTTAAAAAGGAGAAACATACGCTGCCTGAGCTTCCAAAAAATTCTTGTTCTCATAAGAGAATGAAAGTAGGATGTGTTCTCATCATATAACTCAAGAAATAATTCAGTCTAATTAAACTATAATGAAACATCAGATCTGATGAGACAGAATAAACATAGTTTACTGATTAAAGTCATACCGCTAAATGTGTTTTTTGCTTGCTGGCAAACGTGTTGCAAGGAGATTGGTGTTCATTGTAGGATTAGTCAAGAACTACAAATCCTGAAGGAAAGAAACAATATTTAGTCTGACTGGAATTTAGTCTGGAAGGAATGTTTGACCTAGATTTCTGTCTAAGAGTGAGAGGAACTGGAAATTTCACCCTAACAGAAAAGAATGCAGGAAAATCAAACTAAGTTGTTTAATTTAAAGATCAGAAAAGGATCAGAGGCATCCACTGAGCTTATTGCATAGCTTCTACCAGCAAAGATCTCAATAAAAGAGAAGTATTCACCTATACAGTAATTAAAAATAACTCAATGACGTCCTTGTCAGAAGCTACCACACAGTTTTCTCCTCCCTGACTGCACCAAAAGCTTAGTATTCTCTAAAACTATGATGGTGAAGAGATCAAAATTTTGTCCCAAAAATTCAAAGTGTGAATACACACACACACACACACACACACACACACACATGCGCACGCGCGCGCAGATAGATTTTGAGTTATTCAGGCTCTAGTGACATGCTACACATATTTATCCAGACTAGAGGAGGGATAGGTAAGTTTGTTTTCAGCTAATGGTTACTTTTTTTTTTTTAAATGTGAGGATTATCACACAGTCATATTTTCCCTGTTAAAGTTCAGAGGAGATACTACCTGCAGGTTTTCAGCTCAGTAACTCTTGAATAACAAAATATGGCAACATGTCCTGGTCCATGTTTCTGGTCTGAAATAGTGTGTCATGAAACTAAAAAATAAACAAATTACAATCAGGATCTGTTTCCAGTATGCTTCCTTATGGGAATAAGAACGGAATGTGGGACTGAACATGATTTAAACAAATCAGAATTTGGTTACCAATGTGATTCAGGTTTGGGAACTCAGTGTATCTAGCTAAATGTATATATACAAAGCCCAGTCCCGTAATTATTCAACACTTCTGGGTAGTAGCATATCACAATATTTTAATAAATGTTAAAATAATAGATATTCAAGACTTAGCACATAGCTTGTTCCATTACGTGTCTTTGACTTCTCTTTTGTCACAGTGAAAAAGAAAAATACATCAATGGTTATTTTTCTACCAAGAGGACTCACACAAAAACAAATCTATTGAAGGCAGTTTTTCATCACCTTTTTCACAGTAATAGTTAACATTTTTGTTGCCCAGTGTAAATTAAAATGTGGAAACGAAGCTTGCTTTTCTTTAAAACTATTCTTTTCTCTGGAACCTTTGACAAAGATGCCAAGTTGGACAGCGTCCTTGATGTTAGCTTTCTCATCAGATGGAAGGCAGATCACCTCTTTTAAAATAGTTCTGACAAGTCTATTGCAATGTCAGCTTTTCTTTCTGCAGCCATACTGTGAGAAACATGGTTTCTCCTGAAAGTACCTTTGTTTTAAGGGGCTCTAATTTCAAATATCTCTCTCTACAGGCTGTAGGCTCTGATCATTTCTGAAGAGTATTTTCATATACTAGTTTAGCAACCATTTTACCAGCAATGAATTACAACTTGCTGTTCCTGGTTCTGCAAGTCATCTTTGCTCTTTTGCTTAAAAAAAGGCAATTGAATTTGTAAGTTTAAGGAGAAAATATAAAGAACCATCACATGTAATATTGTCTTTAGTATTTCCTAATGTTTATCAGATAACGCACTAATTGCGACAACATGAAACATTCTGATACAAATTATACAGTGCAGGTAACGTATATGCATGTCTAGTTCTTGTGTATTTAAAGATAAGAATGTAGTATAATGTCCATAAGAATGGTCTTCTGGAAAATATGGAAAATATTGTGTAAATTTAATGACCAGTTATTAAATAGCAATAATACCCCTTGCGTATACACAAAACCTTTATAGGGGAATAATTTATATTAAAGTTGTATTCATAAAAAGTTAATATACATGCTGGAGACATTTTATGAAAAAATTGTTATATACTCCTGCAGGTGAATAAAATTAGTGTGGTTTCTACCCATCTACATACAATCTTCTGCTGATGCATTTATAACATAACCAGTGCCTAAAACAAACTTAAAAATCTGCAAATCATTTATGAAAGGAATGTGAATATTATCTGTAGCCCATTAAATAAAGTTAATCCTTACATAGAAATTTTCATCCTGTAGTTTTGAAATACTTTAAGTCTTTGTTGAGATACACTCTGCATGGATGATAATGCAGTCATATTGATTTTAATATAATGTTATTAAAATATCACATTTAATAAGGAAATCCTCAAAAAGACAGGTAATAGATTAACATTGAATAGCACTGTGACAGCATAAAACATTACCCTAGTTTTAAAAATGCATTATTATTTTATAAGGCAGTCCCACTATGTTCAACTGCTAAGTAAAACAGATGTGATGGAAGAAGAAGATAGACAGATTGACACATTTCTGACCCTTTCTCATGTATTTCCTGAAATGAAGCTGTAATTATTATGCATGTTGCAGGTTATACTGATGAGCTGATAGAGGAGGTTGTCAAATTATACAGCACACAATCACTCAATGACACAACAGAACAACAAGTGGAGCAGGATTTCCAAATCTGTCTACATCACATAAGCTTCCAGACAAAATGAGCATTCCAGAAGACCATATGTCACACTTAGGCAAATTAGACATGCATATGTTGTGCACAAGAAAACACCCATAAAAAATAAGGCAACAAACTGTTTATAAGTTATTAGATGGGATCCAGATCAATCATTCCGTACAACTGGGAGAACTGAGAAGATATACTTTCCTAACTATTTCCAAAAGGATACAGCAACTGCCACTTAAGTTGCTACCATTTTATAATCTCAGGTTGTTAAAAATATATATATATTAAATGTGAAAACCCTATTTTTGAATCCACAGTGGATAGCAACTTTATAAAAAACATTAGCTGAAAAAAAGTCAGAGAGAAATATGAGTGTTTTTTAATCATTTTAAAAATGATTATTTCAAAGGAGCCACAAGCCACTTCACAAGTAAAATAGAACACACACAAAACCTTTAATGAAACTATTGATGCTGGCACATCAGCCTGGATGACGACCATACAAAGAAATAAAGACCTAAATCTTTATTGTACCTGGAAAGTTAGGTTAGTGTATTATAAAAGCAGTCAATTTGTTCAACAGATCCTTTGGGTGGCAGCATAGTCTATCATTTTTCAGTGATCCATACTGGTGTTCTGCTTGTCTTGGAGGTGTTCTCAACCTTTGTAGTGATCTATTTATTTGAAATGCTCTTCATCCTGAAAGAAATAATCAAATGATGAACATTTTTGGAGATACTTCAAAATCTCTCTCTTTTATAGACATTTTCAGAGAAGACGGCAAAGGAAGGGAGAAGAAAAGAGAAGAAAAAGGAGAAGAGGGCAGGGCAGGGGAGGGGAGGACAGGGCAGGGAAGAGGAGAGGAGGCGAGGAAGGGGATGTGGTAGGGGAAGGAGAAGGAGGAGGAAATAGAAATTCTTTAATTGTAACTTTCATAAGATCACATGATTGTGATAAAATTATTTGAGACTTACCAAAAGTAGATATCTACAATGCAGTCACAAACGAGTGAACTAGCCATCTAGGACTCACTCATCTATGGCCAGAAATAGGTATTTTCAGGGCACAATCCATCTCATTTTAAAATAGATGTCCATAATAGGTCAGATGAATTGTATCCTAGAAATGCCTATTTTTCTCTATGGACTGTAAGAGAATGTCTAGAGTGAACGGTCAAGGTGGATATATACTTTGTAGTTTTCTAAAATTATATGAGAATCCCTTTTTTAATGCAGATTTCCTATATTAATTTTAGTTCCTCTTCTACATCATCAATTATTTGACAACCTACTGATACATATAAAATTAACTTTAGTTACGGCAATCTATTTTTCTATTTTTATTATACAGTTACTTGGTTTAATATTATCCTTTTAAGGACTTTATCAAATGCGTTATATCAGTTTTCTTTTTTCTGCTATTTGTTCGGTTGGTCAAAAAATTCTAATTGATTACATTCTACTTCGCAGAAGCCAAGATGTTCTTTCAGGTACTTATATACAGTTAAAAGCCTAACCATATATTTGAATATTATTTCAATAATATATTGTTTCAATAATTCAATAATACATTCACATTGAAATAAGATTTTCCTGTTAGCCCAAGGTCCTAGAACTGGTCATACCACTAGTATAACATTGGGTGTCTTTTTTATTAGGTGCTTTTATTTTGGTTTAGACATATGGCCACTTAAATTAAAATAAAAATTAAAAAAACAGAGTCTGATATATATTAACTGGTCTGCATGAACTGCTACATTTCAAGGTTTCAGCTTGGTTTCCATTTGATTTGAATGCCAGTGTCTTATTTTTGTTGTTAAGAGAGAGTAATGAAGGACAAATATTTTCCAATAATCATGTTGGCAAAAAGTGATACCAGTAAACTGTATAAATCTTCTGCATCATCTTTTTTTTCCCAGTAACTACTTTTTATCATCTGGTAGTTCAGTAGGTATACATGTAGGCTAGCAGGTTGCTCATCTTGATTAAAAAAAAAAAAAAAAGACTTATACTCTTAAAATTCTGTGGTGATGGTCCTAACTGCCAATGTACATATTCCTTCTGTTTATATTTTCTCTCAGATACACTTTACTTTGACTGGGTAGATCTTCAACAGGTGTCTTCAATAACTGATGATAGAATTTGCCCCACTGTGTCTAATTGTTCCTGAACCCCTGTTCAGGGAGTTTAAGTAGAGATAATGTAAACACGCTTCAGAATTTGTCCAATATGTCATTTATTATAATGACTTAGTGATCTTTGATGGTAATAGTTTTGGCCTTCAATAGGAGGTTCTTCCAGCAGCAAAACTCTTCCTAGTTCACACAGAGAACAGATTCAGAGTGGCTACAGAACCACTACTATGCCCTGCAGTGCCTGGGAAGTCCTCGAAGGTTTTCATCTCCAGTATTGGCAGTATTGATCATCATCAGCCTTGCTTAGTTTAGGAGTCCCTGCAAGACAGTGAATGTGGCAGGAATATAGGTTACAAATTGCTTTTATCCCCATCCTAAATTATCTAAATTGATTATCAACGCTGTTTAAAAATATGATCTTGTAGAAACATATTGTTAATAATCATTTCCTGAAGATGAAGTTTAAATGGCTTACCACACCAAATGTCAGATACAAAGTGCAGCTAGTGCCAAAGTTAACTGATAAGCTGTAGCACTGTCACTGAGAATAGACTATCACTGCTCACATCCCATTATTAAAATGTTGGACTTCTCTGCTCTGAAGATTAAAAAATTTTAGCTGTAATCCAGGTCTTGTCTGACATGACATTTTGGAAGCAAAAACTCAGAAACTTTTGTACTTGGCAGTAATAGGATAACATGCTACAGTAGTTACAGTAATTGCCCAACTCCTCTATTACTTAGCTGCTTTTTTTTTTTTTTTTAATCCTCTATCCTCTCTCCCTCTGTCTTCCACAAGGAAAATGTTAAAAGAACTACCCATTTCAGGAAAACAAACAAACAAACCAACAAAAAGAAGAATACCCCCAGGCCCAGCCTCTTCCGGGATGTGAGGGATAGAGATCACAATGATCTGTACATGTGACAATACATTCCACTGAACACAACAAAGATATGCCTGTTACTGAACCAAAGATGCAGTGAAAGCATTACTTGATTGACTTATGAATTGGTACTTACTGTGAAGTTATTTTCTTTGAATGATGATGTGTGTGTGGGTCATGTCGTTCTCAAAATAACTAGTTTTGGATAGTTATGGAAGCCTTTAGAAAACCAAAATAATCATATTTCCCCCCCAAATTTCCCTATTAGTTTTGATGGAGCAGGTTTTGATGTATTATTGATTTTTATTTGGGCTAAAAGAAAAGCTAAAAGAAGCCTGGATAAGTACTTGGAATACATTGCTAATAAGAGATCCACACTTACTGTATGCAGTCAGCCTGAAGCATATGAAGTGTGCATGGCTTTTTCATACAGGACACATATAACTAATAGACTACAATAAGAATTTTACCTGAGACAAAAAGAAACACTGAGTTCAGGGATTGGGTTAACAAAATATAATAAATAAAGGTACACACAATAAAACTCAGCCAAGATAATGACCCAGATTTTTTCAGGAAAAAAAAAAAAGAAGAAGAAGAGAGGGAGAGAAAATAAAGAATTGTTATAAAGAATGCAAGCAGCATTCTTTATATTCTAGAGGAAGAGGATGACAAGAACACCACAGGCTAAATGGAATTTTTCATAAGAATAATGGATAATGTTGTGATAGAAGATGAGTGGACTATTGGCTGAAGCAAACTGAGCATTTCAACTGGTCACTTGTAGACACCCCAAATTTGTGCAAAAATCAGAACTGGATTAGCACTGGAAGAATAGCCAGAGTAGTGAGTAGATGAATGAAGCTTTGGGCAATAATGATGAACATGAAGTAAAGACAAAAATTAAATATATGGGTAAATACAAAAAATTGAAAATGTACAATTTATGACAGAATTAGCAAAAATGTACCTTCTGTTTGCTTATAAAAAAATGTGTTGAGTCTTTGGTCTCATAAAGAAACTGTGTCACTGGAGTACAAAGAGAGAAAATAAAGACAGTCTGAGGATATCTTTGTCCTCAAATAGGAATGTGGAAGCCTTTGAACAGAACAGAGCTGAAAAATCCACCTGTTTCACAACTTGTTATACTAATCCTTTTGACCTAAGGTAGAACCTAATATCAGAGATGAAATGGAGTGCCTACCCTTGTTTGCTATTGAAGACTAGAAGGACCAGATCTGATTTTGGTTTGGTTTGGGTTGGTTTGGTTGGTTGTTTTTGTATAGATTCAAAAGAATTAAAAATCTATATGAAGACAAACACTTTCCCCACATACAGAGAAGAACTCTTTGGGGAGATTGTTGATGCCAAATACTTTTGCACTTGCTTCATCCACACTAGTTGGACTGTTGACCTGAGAATAACAGAAAACTTAACTGTTCATATTCCATATCCCTGTCGTGGAAAATGCAAGAAAACTCAGCACACTTAATATGGTTACACAGATTATTAATGTCTACACAGATCAGATTCAGATTATAATATCTACACAGATTTTGTACCCATATGAGGCTAAGATGCAAAAAGTTTTGTACAGATTTGCTGTCTTCTCTGGATGTATATGGTTGAGTGATCTGTAAAAGCCTTTGTAAACTTTATACAAATGTGTGTCCAAGTATTAAACAAAAAGTGATGGGAATCATGAAGCAACTTTGTCTCAGAGGAGGTGTATGGGCTATTCTTCCTCTTTATCAGATTGCTTCAGACAGGACACCCATAGTTTGTTTTCTTTATTACATACAGAAAGCACTGCAACCCCCATGAGCTCCATGTAGGTAGTATAGCAGTAAGGAAGGAAGGTGCTAGCTATTGCTTTCCCTGGACTTCAAATTTGTCTTCTGATTGTCTGGTTTCACAGAGAGAAAATGTTCTACCTGCTTTTCCATCCTTTTTACCTGCACAATCAATGCATCTGGAAGATGGTCAGATGGATTCTGACCCAATGTATGTTAAAAGCTAATGCTTTGTGCAAATGCAGTATCTAGTCATACACAAATTTAGTTTGCTACCTTTCGTTTGCTCCAAATACACTTTTCTAAGTAATCAACAACCATATTCAACAATTTACCTCTGGCTGTAAATATTTTCAAGATTATAAAGTTACCAGCATCATTCTTAAATACACCTTAACAGCTGCTTAACTGTGCCTGTTCCAGGTTTACCAAAATAAAGACACATTTTTATAATCATGCCCTACTCTAGTCAAACACTTCTTCAGCACCTTTTCAGCTTGCAGTTTTAACAGAGACAGCTAACAGTTGCCAAGATGACTATCAACATGCCATCAGGTCACAGTATTGCAAACATCTGCCTACGTATCTGGAGGAACTCTCTTAATTGTCATTTAATTAAGATAAAAGTATGTTTCTTGTTCATACTTACTCTAAATGCTACCTGATACCAATGGGAAAACATAAACAGGGCATAGTTGCCTCTTTTTTATATTCTTAGTGGATGTCCTGGCTTTTAAATGTATATATTTAAATGTATATGTTGAAACAACATATGTTCTTCAAACAAAATATATGGTAGAAAAGTAGAAAAAAAGTAGGAAGTATTAAATTTGGTTTATGAATGTGTACTTATTGTTGCTATTTTTGCTATTCTGGCCTTCTGAAGGAGCTTGCTCTAAGAAAGGTTCTAGGCAGGTCCCCCTCAATGCTCTGGCTAACTTTGGGCCTTCCCACAGCAGGTTGCTAGACTAACTTGTAAAATTATGCCAGGCAAGGATTCTTTGAGAAATACATTCTGAAGCTTACAGAAAGCCACTGACACACTTACTGTATGGTTTGGCTTCCACAGACATAAGGAGGAGGAGTCAGTAATGCTAAAATTTCCTAACAGTCAAGGCACTTGGACACGTTGCGCCTCAAATGCACTGGGCTGAGTCCATGAAGCACAATGTGGGTCAGAGAGATAGACAGCTTTGAGGCAAGGTTTAAATGATTATGGAGTTCTTTTAATCCATTGATTTAACTAACGGATTGTATAACATGTTTCAATAGTTGCAAATAAAGGGAAAATTTTTAAGTCACTAAAATTAGCAACTGAAAAAGAACTTCAGAACTTTAAATGATAAGTGCTTCATCACTTGTAGCCTTTAAGGCAAGATGTGTTGTAATTTCTAGAAGAGGCTATATTTAAATTATCTGTTGTTGACCTGTCAAATAAGAAATAGCTATTACCTCAATTTCAGGAATTACCAATTTTATGGTACAATATGCATTGAGATATACTGAGAAGATCATATCAGTTCTTTTTCTATTTAAACACTAAGAATATATGAGGTCCTGAGATCATGCAAATGTCATGCTTATCTTTTACAGGAATGAAAAAATATTCTATCCTGTATTTTCAAGTTCTCAGCTAATAAAAATGATTTCAATTACATGGATATCTCTAGTAATGCAAACTAAAATAACCAGATCACAAAGTCATGAAGCATCTGTTTAGGTGTATTCTAATCCATCTAGTTTCAGTTTGACACTTAGAAAAGGTGGATACAGCCCTTGAAATGCCAGCACACATTGCCTGCAAAAATTCAACAACTTTACATGATGGAAATGAATTTCATCAGGTATGGCTCAATGTGTCTAAGAAAAATGTGCAAAGGTATAAATTTACCTTTAGCCTTTCATAAGAAGGATATGTCCTTCTTAAATTGAATAGTCCTACTAGCTCTGAAAGTAGCACAATTACAACACAATTACATCTGTTCCAGATGTGCTAAAATCCTAGTGGAATGTGGAGCCCATCTTTGGTGGGCCTCACACCACCTTTGTGATGTATACTTAGATTTGCTGTAAGGATATTGAAGGGAAATTCATCTCACTTTAGGCATTTAGAGCCTACAGTGTATCAGTCTGTTGACTCTGAAGGCAATGTGGTCAATTAGCTAAGAGGCAGTCACATTAATCCCACCCCTACCATGAGCACCATTACAAGACATGCCCAGGGCAAACTCAGATATCCCTCTTCCAGCTGCTCTAGGCCTATAGCTCAAGGAGTGGGCAGGAATTAAGCCTATTTACCTTTACTTACTGTCCAGCCAAGGAAATAATCTGTGGCGACCAACTGTGTACTGCATTCTTGTGATGGCGGTATTGCTCATCTAAACAGTAACCAACTTTTGAAGCTGTAATTCCCATCCTCCATTCAAAATCCCTACGGAAAAATAAAATGAAATGTCCCATATGCTTCTGTTTTAGCTTTAAATATTTAAGTAAATTGGAAAAAAAAATGTGATTTTCAAGGGTCAGTGTATTACTATTATTTGGCAGATTTTCTTCTGTAACTAAAATGCTCAGAGATAGTTAGCCATAGATTAAGCGAATCTAAAAGCTTTTCACACTTTTCAGTGTTTGCCACAGCTACAACAGGAAATCATCTAAATATGCAGGTGCAGTATTGATTTTAAATGTGCCTTCCTCATCTCTATTCATGGCAAGAAAAGTACTAAATTACTTGTAATTGAAGAAGAAAGTGAAGAGTCCATTGTTGTACACCTAGCTATATACATTTGCCTCCTCAGGTTTCAAGTTGAGAACATGTATAGTGCAGTATACTTCTAACTTGTTTGTTACTAATTTTCCCTTGTTCAAAAAAAGATAATGTCAGATACGTAGGATTTTGTTTGCCTATTGTGGTGCTCATTAATAACAACAGCATTTAAATGCTATTATTTCTGTGTTAAAGCAATTGTCCAACACTGAGATATTCAGACTTCTGTGAATATTTCTGTCTCAGATGTACATTTTTGATAACAAAAAATCAACTTCTCCTCAAACTTTAACATATTTTTTCCTTTTGGGCTTTTTAAATGTGTATGAATTGAGAGGCGAACAAAAAAGCAATAATTATTTCATGAATGGATTCAAAAGACTTGCAGCTGGTTTATATGTGATATATTTGCTTGCCAGATTTTAAAATTCTTTAGTCTGGGATCCTGTAGGCCTCTATCCCTAAACCTCTGGATTATTTCCAATATTTTGTTAGCAGTTCTTACTAAGCTAACTAACAATCCAGCTGAAAAAGAGCATTAACAAAAACTATTGTTTTGGTAGCTATACCAGAAGATGATAATGGAATTCTGCAGTGATAAGCGAAATACTCACAAAATTAAAAATAGCTGGCACCCCAATGCTTGCCACCACTCAAAGTTCCAAAGGTCTACAGGAGTTCAACAGCTAAATGGTCATGTGGTGCTTAATTAGCCAAGGACATATTTTATTCTGCAGAAAACCTTATATCATAATAATCATTGCCTTGCAGAAGAGAGAAAGCAAAAGTAAAACTCACAAGACAAATACTATTAATGATATTTTATGCATCACTGAAAGCTGCTCATTATTACAGTTATGAAGGTGATATAAAAATAGAAGTAGAATAGAATAATTCTATCTGTGCTGATGGATATATCACTAAATTAATAACAGTGCTAAAACTATAAAACTAGCAATAACTATTTCTGAAAAAAATGGCCATATAGCATGCAGGTGAAATTATGCATCTTAATGTGAATGTCTTAATAATGTAATAAGTACATAATATGTGTGTAATTTGTAAATATACATCTTAATAACAGTCACTTTCATTAATGGTTATTTAATCAACTGATTTAGATGTTATTATTACTTGATCAGCTGGTGCTTCTTATGTGTGGTAAATATAGTAAATGATCAGTTTGCCCATGCGCTAGAATAAGGGCAAGTCATGTTAACCGAGCAGGAAAACAATTTTAATGTCTAGATGCATTTTAGACTGTTTATATATGAGATGGTTTTATCAATTAAGAAATGAAAACTAAATAGTATTTTCCATGCAGAAATTTGAACTTTTTTCACAGAATATACAGATGAGTCTTTTTAAAAAGTTTGTGAAATAATTCCATTTCTAATCATAACTTGGTTTCATGGAAGAAATACTTACCAAATAAAGCAGTTAAAATATTTTATCTCAGTTTTTTCTTAACTTTTTTTAAATTTTGAAACATTGCTTCATTTTCAGATCTTTATATGCTGATTTTTTTCTAGATTTAAAAAAAGAGAAAAGAACAAAATTTAATAAAATATATTGCTTTGAGACAAAAAGATTTAATTGTATTCAAACAAAATTATTTCCACATTTCCTTTCATTTGAAAAATGAAAATATTTTGCATTTTTGCCTGGAATTTTGCTTAAATTTGCAAACCTTTAGAAAGCTGAAGAAAATCGATCATAATTATGGCTATTATAATTGCACTCTACTAGCACACAGCACAAAATATACTTGTCTATTGTATATAAATAGAGCTATAGAGCATAGAATCATGATTTTTAGCAAAGAATCCTTTTTAGTGGAAAATGAGCCATTTCAAAATCTATTCAAATGACAAATAAAAAATTCATAAATTAATAGAGGGAGGGGAATGCCATAACAGGAGTTCTGAAGGGTACTTTGTGAGAAGGCCGAAAAGAAAGAGATTGTGATATGTGCTAATTTGTTGCATCAAAGTGAGAAACAGCCTTGGGAACATCTTGTATTGTGGTATGTACTAATTTGTTACATCAGTGAGAAACAGCCTTGGGAACATCTGTGGGAACATCCTGTGGTGGGGGAGCATGTACCTCGCCTGAGAAAATTGAGTCGAGCTAGCGAAGCGGCAATGTTAGTTTAGATAGCCTAATATGGCACACAATGCAGAGGAAGACTCCAGCCTTCATCCCCACGACCACCAGAGGGCCGAAGAAGACCCCCTAGCAACAGCCGGCGCAACCGCAGAAGTTATAGGAGGTGCCCCGTATACCCGGAACTGGAATCGCATATAAGGAGACTGTGAGGGGGGGTTGTGCGCGCCGTTGGTGGAGCAGGAGACTCCCCCCGGCCGCCCAGCGCTGTTTTGCTTACTTGTGACTTGCTCAATTATTTTATAAATTGCAATTTATGCAACCCGGCCCGAGTGGTTGTCAATTTGTCACGTTTACCTATAACAAGATGGTTCTCTTTGATCTTGCTGCTGTTACATGGTGGTGTTAGTTTCTTGAACAGTGCCAGAGATAACTGTACTTAGAAAAGCCTCATCCTAGGTATCCTTAAGATGAGAAGTGGGGATGAACTGGACCTCAGTTTCCTAAGTATTTTTGTAATTTACCTACATTTAGGAAATTGAAAATTTATTGCTTGGCTAAACAGACTGAATTCTTTTAAGAAATGAGCTATAAAATTACTATTAACATTATTATCAACTTAAAGCAAATAGTCAGAATCATCTTTGTCCTTAATTTAATTAAAAGACAATACTAGCCATCACATCCTTCCTTCAAATACATTCTAAAATATCTACAGAAAATTTGGAGTTCCTATTTATCTTAAAATCCATGAAATCCACTTATATTTATCTTCCTGCTTTTATAAAATGAAATATTTTATGTTTTTTGTTTGTCTCATATATTTGAGCATTAACATAGCACTAACACTTTAGAAAAGTTAATGTTTACATCTCACTTGGTTGAAATGGTTTTACCTAATAAAGACATCAAAACATTTTGCATTTTCAATATCAGAAGTCTGTCATGGAATATCCATAAGACTGAACAGCTCAATTAATCTATATGGTACAAACATAGCTTTAAACTCAAATTAAGTTAATTTTATTTACCGTTGGGGGAAAAAACAAACAAGAAAGTAATATACTACGGTGCAAGAAAATGTACTGCTGAAGTACTACTAGTAAAGCAGAGTGCTCTACTATTGGAAAGTTTTGGAGATCCAAAGTTAATTTAAAGATGTGCAGGATTTAAAGTAATGGTTATCATTTCAATGTTTATGAAAATTCAGGTCAAGTTATGGAGAAAATCGTAACTCAAGAGCATAGCTTAAACAGAATGTGGATAAAGAGAACTACCCCATCCTCTTCAACCTGACATGGGACATGCGTCAGTCATCAATACGCAGGCTCTTCAAACCAGTGAATGTGTCGTTCTCATGAGTGGTAGAGAAGCACAAAGCATTCTTTTCAACCGTTTCCTTCCCTGGTGATAGTTTATTACTCATGCAGATCTTAACTTTTCCTGTTAAACAATTTACAAGAATACTGTAACAGTAAGAATATTCACCTGAAGATCTTCTACAGCTGCAGAGGTAGAACAGAAGTTGTTCCAAAATTGTTGGCATCTCCTCTTCAGTGTCTTACTTCTTTCAAAGAAAACAGTCACCGTCAGCAGGATAACTGCATTGGAATGATTTAAGGAATTACATTTTAAAAATACAAGCTACCAAACATTGCCATATATGTTAGAAATATTCCCTCTCACTATTACATCACCGATGAAAAAACTTAATGAATGCAGTCTTAGAGTCTAAAATGGCTAGAGCTGCAAATAGTGAATTCCTTCAGAATTGCCTTATAACATTGTTTTCATCCATACAGTATTTGATTTTGACATGTTAACAATAATAGTGGCAATAACAACACACACACACATGCAAAAATTCTGACTGCCATGATAATCCTTTATTGTTTCAGATCATAATGCTAACATAATCAGTTACAAGATCTTGAATATCAAGCTATTTCTCAATCTCTTTTCAGGACAGAGAAGCTACTCAGTTATGAAACATGGTCTGCAAGGTGATAAATCCAATTTCCTTTGGACTTGGGTCATGGGATAATCTATCTTTTTCAGCCATCCTGTCTTATATGGAGAAGATAAACTTACATAGTTTTGTTTTTTTTTTTAACGTAAATCGGATCGTGATTCATTTTTAGAAAGAAAGTGCTGCACAGACACTCACAGAATGCTTGTTAAAAAGAAAAAAACCTTAAATTATTCAGATGTTGTTAAAGGGTAATGTTCACATGAGGAATCCAATTCTTTGAACAGGATACTCAGTCACCTTCCAAACAGCGACAGGAATCTCTATTGCAAAGATCCTTGCAATGACGTCTTCAGCTGGATCGTGTGAGACTCCCCACATTGCTGTTCTGCTCAGTTCTCATAACCAGTTGGTTTGTGGTTCTACATGATCACTCCAGAACATGCATGATCCATCCCACTGCTAGCGATTATCTTAAACCACATACAAAATGCCTGCTAACTATCTTTACTATGTGCAAAAGACCATCCTGCTTGACCATGTCTGCATCTGCCTTCTGACTATTTACAAGTGTCTTACCTATGTAGAGTTTGGTCAATTCTGCAGTAGGAATCTCTTGTGGAATCTCCAGAAGGGCCAGCTTCTTCCCCATGATTTTAATCAACACATAGAAACACATAATTTAGTGTGGGAACTGCAGGTGCTGCCTGGGGAAATACTCAGGACAGTCCGAAATTTCCACCAGGAGTGCTCCTGCACTAATTAATCCAATGCCTTGTTGTGAAGGCAGCGAGTAGTTCAGTCAATCACCTTGTCTCAGGTTAGTCCATTATATAGCAGTCCATTATCTCATCTATTCAGATGACTAGCTAGTGAGTTCCTGCACCACCCAGGGAATTAATGTCTTAAGTGCACCAGGTATGCACAGCCCTGATACACTGATACCCCACAGCTGTAACTACAGGACAAGCTTGAATTTCATTTTTATATCTCACTTAAAATTGAAATTCTATGATTCCTTCCACAAAAACTATTAGAACTTCAAGTGGCACTGCAAAAAACAAACAAACAAAAAAAAGATGGAATGGAATAATGGAAAAATACTTTTTCTTCCCTTTCCTCAAAATAACAAGGTCAATGAACTTTCATAGCTTTATAAATATCAAGCAGGATCTCCAAAGTAAACTACTTAAAAGTTGCATTAGTATTCCTAAACTTATTTGCTGTTTATCTGGAAACCCTAAATGATTTCCAGTTTGTAAGTCTCTGAGTGCATTTAATGCCCACTGTCTTAGTGTTTCAACCCAATAACCAACTTTAATCTGAAAGCCACCTTGGTTGATTAACTCTCTCCTTCAGGCTATCTCAGATTTCATCTTCAGTTTTGGTCTTTTCTTTTCCGGTCTTGCCACTGTGGACATCTGAATATATGTTGATGGCTGCCTCAAATTACACTGCTTTTAACTACTTTTTTTCAGGGATGATATTAATCTGCACAGTCTAGTGCACTGTCCTCCACTCACTCCACAGGTCATATCCCCATCAGCTCAACCTCATCTTCACTTCTAACTCTGTCACATGCTCTTATTCCCCAGAAAAACCTCTCCCAGACTCTGCTTACCTCAGCTGGAAATTGTCTTTAGACCTGAAGTCACCTTTTCCTTCCCCAACTCCCAGTATCTTCCATTATCCTTCCTTCGTTAACCTGTCCCATGAAATGCATTAATTCTTTTTCTCCAAGACTTTGATGGTTTAGATTTATCCTGATGTTTCTGTTACACTCACACATCTTTAAAGTGCTCCTTCTTTCTGTAAAATATTTATTAATACATTTTATTATGGGGCTATTTATACTACCTTATGATAAATTATTGTTTATATTAACTTGATGTTCTGAATGTCTGAAGGATCATTCAGAACACAAAAATATTTCTGACAAAATTATCTTGATTGTCTTTGGGACTAGGTAGAATCTGGTCAGGTAACAGAGGATTGTGGAATTTTTGCTCCTAGACATAAAATACATAGACATCAGAAAAAAAAGAGAAGGGGAAGGGGAAGGGGAAGGGGAAGGGGAAGGGGAAAGGGAAAGGGAAAGGGAAGGGAAGGGAAGGGAAGGGAAGGGAAGAAAAAAGAAAAACTACAAAGACTATATCTCTGGATAATTCTACTGGGAAAAATTGCCTTGAAATAGTTTTAAACAGAAGTTATAATAATTAAAACTTGAACATTATATTGATACTTGTTTTCTTTTATGAACAAAGTGTATTTTCTTGGCAGTAAATAAAATTGAAGTCAATAATTTGAATGGCTAAGGGGTCTGCAGAAATGGAATGTTTAACTTTTAGATCAATGACATTGCTGCTATTTTAATCTTGGGGTCAGATGCAGCAAGGAAGAGGCTAATGTTATATGTACACAGTGTTTTATTTTTAAGCAATTTATCAATATCATGAAAATATTTCACCAGAATCTATACTTTGAGCTGAATAAGAAATTAATAAAGGCTCTCAGTATTTGTGGTGCCATTCGAGTTGATATTATATTGAATAAAGCTTTTTAATCTTTCCATAAAATTAAATTCCTTGTAACACCCTGCATCCCTTTCGTTATTTTGTTGCCCTCAACTGGCTTTTTTATGGAGTGAAAGTTTGCATTATGCAGCAATCCATAAAACTAATATCATACCACTTAAATAATTACACACCTATTCTCTCAGTGATATGTGCACCTCACTCCTGTTAATATTAACATGAGCAAGTATCAAGCAGATAATATACCTCTGAATGTACTTATCTACCGAAGTATGTAAACACTAATAATAATTTCCTCACTGTGAATGGTGGATTAGGAGGAAGTTATCTTATTTTCTCTTTAAAATTTCATTTAAAATGTAATGTCTTTGATTGGTCTGCTATCATTTATTAGGAAAAATAAGAGATTTCTAAAAAGCTCCTTTACAGTTCTTTGCTTTTGCCTCAGTCTTCTGGAAAATCATATCAAATTAAAGAGATAAAAAGTGGAGACTTTATGCAGTCAGAGTTCCCACTAAAATGGTCAAGAATGTTAAATAACTTCAGTTTTGCCTTGAGTGTGCATTCATGCTTAAAGTGATTTTTTTCTTCAAATTCTGTTACAGACGTAGCATTACCCTTGACCATATCTTTGCCTGGCTTCAAACTGCAGAGGATTTAGGTCTTCTTCTGGCTTGATGTGAGGCTTTCTTTCACAATATTAAAACAATGATGGTGTATGCCCTCTCCTGATGAGAAGGACAGCATAGATTGATAGAAGACAAACTAGAAGTAAAGATATCTGGGTTACATTTCTGAAAAAAGTTTTTTTTTTTTTTTTCCTGAAGAAGTCTTCTGTGTTTCTGTTTCCACATCTAACTTAGGTATATCTGGTTTACGTAGACTACAAATTGTTTCTAGAGGGAATTATGTTTTGCTGCTTCCAGTAAAGCTCAGCATCTAGTATAATGGATCTTGCATCTCATCCGGTGTCTCCCTTTGCTGCAATAATTAGTCCCTTATGTGGTGAATTCCACTGAAAGAACACTATTTTGTCACAGGCCATGGATCTTCCATGAACCTTTGAAGACTGGGTAAGAGTAAGCTTCTCTGTGATGATTAACTATAGCTAAGAGGAGTGCTCCTAGAGATACTGACTTAAACCTCCCCTGTCATCCCCATGTGACATCCTACTCACACACATTCTTTTCTCCATCAACAACACAGAGTATAAGGTCAATACTACTCACTGGTGCATGACTCACTAGGAAAAGCAGAGCAAGCCACGTGCCTGAATTTGCTGTACTGTGACGTACTGGGCTTTCCACTCTGTATGATGGGTAGGTCATGCTGCCTCTGGACCATATTCATGTCTGGGTTTACCCATGCTTCTAGTGTATGACTTCAAGGCCTGTCTAAATAGACAGATGCTAGAATAGGATGAGCAAAAATCAGAGTTTCAGACTGATGCTTGAAAATGTTTAGAAATATAAAATCTTGCCTCTGAATGTTTGTTAGAAACTTTTTATGGTAAATAAATTTGCCCTGTTGCAAATTAATTACTGCGTTCTATTTCTGACAGTGAAACATATTACCATTGTCCTTAGTCAAAGGGATGAGACTAGGGAAGGAAGGAAAGCAGAGACAGACAGCGAGCAGCTGTACTGCTCATTATGTTCCTCTTGTTCTTGTGTGAAGATACACAAGATATCTGAATAAAATTAATGATATTGGAAGTAAGCTCTGATAGTTGTAGGGAGAGACACTGATACAGGGGTGATCACCCACCATGGCACAATAGCTGCTATAGCCAGTTCTGAAGGATGCCACTGTATGCAGCTTCTGCCCGTGAAAACCTTCATGAGCAACCAAATCCCATTTTACTTATACATGATTGATATACATGACAGGATTATATATGATTGGATTATTCTCTGGAATAGGACAGGGATTAGGTGAGAAGAAGGTTGTAAAATAAAATGCTTATCATGGAGATGAGAGATGCACTTTGGAAAATTTAATATTTTGTTTGAAAAAATACTATGCCTCAAATCCTTTGAGGGTTATACAGCAAAAACGAAAACATAGGTGAAAGCAAAACAACAACAACACAGTCAAGTCTATAAACTTGTGTTTACAAAAATTGAAAATTTATGCTTTTTACTCACATAGATTTAACAATAGTAGGAAATAAGAAAATATGTCTTCAGTGTATGTCAATTCTACTACATGGCATTTCTGGCCAAGTTGGACATGCTGACACAGGCCTACAATGAAAGTATATGTGCATTAAAAATGTGTGCAGTAATGTACTTATAATTTTCATTTGTACAATTTAAAGCCTTAAAAGAACTTGCCTTATGGGTTTGTCAATACCTTCTATGTGTGCATAATGTAACATTCTATGTACAAACTTTTGAATAACATTACAACTTTAGAGAATCCTTCTTTGCCTCTGATGGTTCTTGTGCATTTCTTACTTTAGCATAAACACAGCATGCAATTCAAAGAATATATTACTTTCATTTTATATATAGTATTTTAAATATCAAAAAATGTGCATTTAAATTGAAAAGGTACAGTATTTTCTCTCTTTTTTCTTTTTTTTTTCTTTGCTTGTAGTCATTCTTTTAGCGATTGAGGCATAACATAATGGCATAATCAAATGGCAAAAAAGTACAAATGAAGGCACATTAGTAAATTAACACTTTTCACCATATTGACATTATTCTATATCATAGGCATGAAAATATGGAATGAAAGATCTTCTGCAAGTTTTTAATTTCAGTATCTATATAGGTGTCTATACTAATATGACGACATTGCATCTGGCGAAATTATTGAACAGTCAGCCAGCATGTGAATTTAAAGTTTATAGCTACACAGCACTCCATTTTTATGGAAAGTCTATGAAGATTAATGTTTATCTGGTGAAATTCCTTTATCCAGGAAAGCTTACCCTGGATGCATAGCCTAAACAGTATAATAAGAGTAAGAAGTGCAAGATCAGGACACAGTTTTGTAAGCAATAAAATCATATTATTTTCATCTGAGTGATAAAATGTTGGTCATAGCAAACTAAATATTCCATCTGTAGTTTGGTTATAATTAGAAATACAGTTTCTCTGATCACAGCATTAACTATTTGTTAACACTGCATAATAAATTGAGAGGACAGCCAACAGAAACAGGCAAATTTTGTGAGGGAATTGGAAGGAAGAGAGCCAGAGGAACAAAAGCAAAGAGATTTCCACTCACTGAGAAGCTTTTATCTTCACATATAAGGCTGCTACTTGGTCTGTCTCCTCTTGTACCTCTAAAAGCTACTTACAGAGCAGCTATTACAGCAACCAGATCCTGTGCTCCACTCCGTAGGTTTTGGCTGGAGTTGCAGAGGCCATGGTCAGCATTTGCCTAGCACAGGACACGCAGACAACTCCTGTCAGACCAGCGTGCTTCTGCAACCTTTCAGGAAGCAGCGGCAGAACATTAAAAGATGGTAGCCAGTGTCAGAAACTTTTGTAGCCATGGTAATTCCCTGAAGTCACACACACAGAGACTTCCAGAGAAATGTAAATCACCCAGCTAGAGAAGAAGCAGCAATAGAGGAAGGTACTGCTACTTAGGAAGAAATGCAGGTTTTTTCCCAGCTTGCTGCTCACTGAAATTAGAAACAGTCTGATTCTGGCAGCGTGATCCAACCTTGGTGTCAGAGGGGGAAAAAACAGAACTCTAAAGACTGCCAGACCCAAAGTCACCACACTCAAGAGATGAAGCGTGGTGGTTGGTAGCTCCCTAGCCAGTTACAGGGATGGACCTTTTTACAGATTTGATTTATAATTCCAGGATGATGTGCTACCTGAGACAGCTGCTGAAACAACAGCTGAGACTGCTCTGAAAGTAGATCCTTCTCCATCTGCATGTACTGGCTATTAGTCGGTGCTGCTCACTCAGCTGAACATTAAGAGTGCTTTCAGGAACAACCTTAGGAGATGAGTGACTAAAAAATTGGATACTTACATGGTGTTCATCAGTTGTTTTCTAAACAACACAAGAAAGCATGCATAGGGACAGACATACAGATATATGACAGGAGTGAGTGGATGATGTTGCTGGGAAGCACAAAGGCTGTTGAGCAGAGATGATTCTGTGTCACAAATATATAGGTCTAGTACTGTCATGAGAAAGGCTTTAAGCTAGGAACAGTGGTAGATGGCAACATAAGGCCATAACTAGGTATACACTCTAAATGTCTGGGGAAAAACAAATGATAAAAAACATACTCTTTATCTTTGTGGAGGAGTCTTATGACAGATAGGAAAAAAAATGTGAGTCAGTAACCTAAGAAGTTTATGTGTCTGTATACCAGTACAAAATATATGAAATAAACAGGATGGGCTGGAAGTCTTAGCATATAACCAAATTTATGAGGTAACCAGCATAACAGAGAGCTTTAAGTTAAGCAGCATAACTGGGGTATTCCTGCAGAAAGGTAAAGCTAATTCAGGAAGGCAGTAGGGAAAGGATTACATACAAATCAATATTGCTCTTAGGTCAAAAGTGCAGTGTGAGATAGACCTGTTGGAAATGTCTAGGTAATAAGAAAAGGAAAAAAGTCATAGCTGGTACTTAAGATAGGACTGTGGGTGTAGACAGAGTGTGTGACACCCAAAACTGCCGGTGGGCGGGGGGGGTCTGCCCAAACCGGCCATGTCGAGGAGGAAGGCGGCCATCGGGCGGATGAAGCAGCCTCCGGGGGATTCCCCAGAGGCGTTGGGAACGACGCAGGGGTCAGCTCGGAAAGCGGCGCGAAGGGGCAGTGTGCAAACCCGTAACCGGGGGGGGGGGGGGGGGGGGGGCGCCGCGGGTGCTTCGGCGCCGGTGAGTGTGTGTGTGTGTGTGTGTGTGTGTGTGTGTGTGTGTGTGTGTGTGTGTGTGTGATTACAACCTCTTGGGAGGAATTTCAGGTGATTTTTAACATTTAACATTTCATAAGTGCCTAGTATTGTGATTTATCTGTTGCATTAGTGATATTGAACCTGAATGTATAGTTCACTGATTGGTGGTTAATAAATCAATTAACAGCCTCGATCCTGATTTGCTTTGAATTATGTGAACTCGGCATTTTTTTTTTTTTCCTGGGGCAGAGAGGGGGAAGAATTTGCTTTTCTGTTTTTCCTTTTCCCCTCCCTGTCTTCCAGCTTGTTTCATAAAGTAGCAGAACTAGGACAATGTGATGATGGGGGATTTTAACTACTTGAACGTCTGTTGGGAAAGGTGTGAATCAAGTCACAGTCAAGAAGTTTATGGAATGGGAATCTGATCAGCTTCTTGATACAGCAAATGAAGAATGCAACAGTAATGGATTCTTGCCATTAGGAGAAAAATAAAGGTGAAAAGTATCATGAAATGAATCTGTGATTCTTAGGAAAGGTAGCAGATATCACTAAGAGCAGAATAACAAGTATTCCTTTTATTTCTGGTAATAGAATAAAAGTGTTTATACTATAACAGTGTAACAGAATACATAAATAACAAAATAAAGTTCCTGTAATTTCTACAATCATCTTGTGAGACTTTAGTCACTTTGTGAACCACTTGGTTCTAGAGTTTTAACTTCCTGCAATGAATTTTACACTGGGCTTGATGTTATGGCCACTGGTAACTGACTGAGACATCCCGTTGCTGAGAGACTGGACCTGGACAGGTCCTTCATTACATGTTCTTTTAACTTATTTTGTCGGTGTATCTCTTCTGGAGAAATTTAATGAAGAGAAAGAATCTGTCATACTTTCCTGCATTTTTTTTTCAATTTGGTTTCATATATCGAGAGAAGCTGGAATTTTTCTTTTTTCTTTTCTTTTTTTTTTTTTTAGTCTGGATCTATTTATTTGCCAATGGACCCAAGGATTAAGATATTCTTCCTGATTATTGTAGCAATAGATATGTGTCTACAGATTTTAATATAATATTGAATAGCTGCAGGTTTCCCCATTTACTGTGACAGATGAAAGTAGCCTGCAAAAGCTGGTTCCTAGCTATAAGTATTTCAGACTCTTTTTTTTTTTTTCTGGATACTGAACTTGATTCATACTACACGGTTTCATACAATTTGAATGAGGATTTTTCATACAAGATAGTTGTTACTTATTGGGCAATTTTATTTGCTAGATTCATTTTTAGATCCAAGTTATATTTATTTTTACAGTGTCACATCTTCATGAAAAATTTAAGATACTTGAATATAAATGATTAAATAATAAGACAGCAGAACTACTTCATTGTTTATAACCATAAATAATACTTAAGCTCTAGAAAATGTGCTTAGGTTGTTTGAGATCTTTACTCATTTCCCACCTCTGTTTGGGGAGAGTCAAGAACCATCTTCTCAAAGGCTGGGGAAAATTGCTGTGGGATGGGAATGAAAAACTCCATCTTTCCTTCAAAAGTTGTGTCAGTGTGCAGAAGTGAATGCCAGATACAGTATGGGAATAAGGTGATTTAGGGGGATGAGGAGGGGAGGTTTCATTTCCACTTGTTCTCTATTCATTTTAGTCCACAATTGTTTCATCTAAGATGAATAAACCATTTTAGAGCTCTGACTAGAATAAGTAAAATATCTAATAAGTAGATAAAATGTCCTTGACTCTCATAGAGTTGGTGAAGTAGTACTTTAGCAGCAAACTGCAGGGCTCAATTTTGGAATCTGGATGTTTTACAAATGCGTTTAAGCTAGAGAACTTAGTATACAAAATGTTTGCAATGTATAACTCTTATATATAACAGTATTCCAAAAGCTGGGGGGAAGCCTTCATTATTAATTCAAGAAGACTTAATGAAGTTGGATTTTATTTTGTTGTATTCATTCAGTTCTTTCAGTCTGAGAAATGTCTCTGTCCCTTTGAAATATATGATCATTTATGGGATTGTCATACATAGTTAAGTCATCTTACAATGTGTCCCTTTTTTCTAACTAAGATGCCAGCTTTCTTGCTTATATTTTATTATAGTTCATTTTCAATCTATTCTCTTTTATTTGTATAATATTTTCATTGCTACTAGCAATGTTCTTTTTTTACTTCTTTTTAATTATTATTTAAACACTGCAGAAAACAGGGTTTATACCTAAGAGCTGTTTCAATTTTTACTTGCTTATTCAGAGAAAAGATTCACTACTCTCATTGAAGTAGGCTGTCATGTAAACACAGTATCCCCATTACTGTGTTGGCTCACACACACACACACCAGAAACATCTGTTTAGTTTCTTGAGTGGGTATTTATCAAGGCTGTCAGTATATGATCAAATCTACTTAGCACTAGGTGTTGTACCTCTACTGTCAGAAAGAATTTCTTATTACGGACGTTTCAATAAGTAAGGGAATAATTTGGCCAGTGAGTTTGTAGATAAATGAGCCTATCACTGAGAAGACTGCAATGCACTATTTCTTTAATAAGCAGAATACTTTTCCACAGTGTGAGAAGATTCTGCAGTGTGGAGTACTATCAGGACTGAAGTGCTAGACAATATCATTTTATTATTTCCCTGCCTAAAATGTTCAATATTCATCATAATATGCTTTTTTCTCTATCAAAGATATAAGAGGTAATTGCTTGCATTGTGAACATATCTAGATATTGGGTACAAATTATTAATTTCAGGAAGGAGAATGTTCACTCTAAAGAAAATTTTCTTCCAAATTTTCAACTTATGGATAAAGCAAACTATGGAAGACATACCTAAACTACGTATTATATGTAGGTTACGTTCATGAGGAGATCTACTTATGCATCCCTTTAAAATTCAAAAATAAGCATTTTGTTGAAAAAGAACAATATTTGCAAAATTTATTTTGAAGTATACCATATTCATTAACAGAAGTTACCAAGAAATCAAACTTATTTTTGTAGTGATTCCTCAGCCATCAATCAGTGGCTTGTTCCTGGAAAACCTCAGATATGCCCATTTTCAGGAGAGCAATTTTCTTTAATCTGATGAGTAATACTGGCTGTGTTCCACAGCAAAATCCCTGTGTGTATGTGTTTAACCTCAGGTTTCAGAAAGACTTTAGGTAGTCTGAAAGCAGTAAGTTTAAAGCATCATGGCTCCAGGAAGAATCCACCGCAATAACTGTTCTATTAAATTATAACCCCTCTGGTATATACAGGCTGAAAGGGCATGTTTTACATTGCATTAATCTAGCTCTGTTGACTGTGCCAACACAAGCAGATGGTTTGCCATTTTTATTTTTTATTTGTCAGATATGGAACCCATAAAAAAGGAAAATTACCATCTTTTTTTCTGAGGTAGGAATGTAGCTGAAAGATTTCAGATCAAAGGTGTCCCACAATCTGTCTAAAAAGTTTTCTGTGACTGAACATCAGTCAGATGTCTTCTTAGAATTGCCTCCTTTTAGTTCCTTTTTACGATATTGAACAGTAGGGACAACAACAAGAAAAAAAGTAAAAAGTTTACTTTTAGCATAGCCAAGCCAAAATGTATAGTGTCACATCAGAGGTAAACCTGGACAAATGCTTTCAAATGTTGCTTGCTTATTTTTTTACTGCCTGGCCTGGCATATAAATGGTCCCACCAGAAGACATGTTGGACGGCAGCTGCATTCTCTCAGTCACTTTCAAAGGGATATGAGTGGAATCTGTCCAAAACGTTATTCTGCTGCAACAAGATGGGTTTTGCTATTTAGCAGCGTGACATTTTGAGTGTTCATTTTCATCTCTCCCTTTCAGTGGATTACACCTCCCATAATAACACTGAGCTTGACTGTAGAGTCAAGCTATTTCTAAATGTTCAGGTATCTGTATAGTATTTCACTGTTAGCTGTGAATGACGGTTTATAGCAATTCTAATCACTGAAAATGAAAAATATAAGAAGAATACACTGTATTGAAAAGTCCAGCATGCAATTTTAGTTTAAAATGTGCTTTTGTTATAAGGGATAATATTCTATTTCAAATCAAGCTGTCTACAAACTATTTCATTTAGTGGCATGAACTGTGTTTTGTTATCGATGATGAATATGCAACATTTCATACATTGAGTTATGGGAATTTTGAAATACTTATCTTCCAAAAAATTCCTAAAATTATCCAAGTGTATTCATCACATTTCTGATAAAATTTGGGGGCATAGCTGTGCTCTATAATGCCTAAGAGCAGCAGCCCATCCTGTCCATGTTTATCCGTACTGATATCAAAGTTTTGTCCCCGTTAATATCCATAGTTGCATTATGCTAGAGGAAAGAACAAATGTCATTAATCCTCTGTTAACCTCTAGTGTTATTCTGTGTGGAAGGTTTATCATGAGGTAAGCAACTGCAGTGTAAGGTATGAATTTATAACACAGTATGTTTTGTGCACCATCTCCCCTTCTGAATGCTGTACTCTGAAATTGGAACGCTTTTGCCAGGTGTAACTAGCAGAGAGTCACTGTGATAATCGGTGCATTGTAAATTCACATCTTGGCTTACTCTGCACAAAAAAACTCCCCTGCGGAGGAAAGTCCACAGTGTACCTCTATAGTATTCTTTCATTTCTTGAAAGCAAGTCAGAAGTAAATAAAACATGGTCAGTATAGTTGCTGCTTTGGCAGAAGCTTTGCGAGCAGCTACCAACCTATCAGCTGTTTGAGCTGCTGTTTCGACTCTGAGTGAAGGTTTTATTTCTTTCGGCCTATGAATTTATTGTTGAGCTGTCTGTCCAGGGAGAGTCAATCATCATTGTTGCCAGACATAGCAACAATGCATAGCTTGTGGAAATAATCATATGCTAATAAGAGTATATGAGTGTCCTTGATTTTTAAAGGAGCTCATCTTCAAAAAGGAGATCAACTTCTTATTGCCATCTGAGGTATGGTAGACAGTTTCCATAGAAAACCATGATCTCATTGCCATTACAGAGACATGGTGGGATAGCTCGCATGACTGGAGTGCTGTCATGGATGGCTACGTGCTTTTTAGGAAAGACAGGCCAGGAAAGCGAGGTGGTGGAGTTGCTCTTTATGTGAGAGAGCAACTGGAATGCATTGAGCTGTGCCTAGGGGTGGATGAAGAGCGAGTCGAGAGCTTATGGGTAAGGATTAAAGGGCAGGCTAGCATGGGTGACACTGTTGTGGGTGTTTACTACAGGCCACCTGATCAGGATGAGGAAGTCGATGAGGCCTTCTACAGACAGCTGGAAGTAGCCTCACGATCCCAGGCCCTGGTTCTCATGGGGGACTTCAACCACCCTGATATCTGCTGGAAAGACAACACAGCTAGGCACAAACAGTCCTGGAGATTCCTGCAGAGCATTGGTGACAACTTCTTGACCCAGGTGGTGGAGGAGCCAACAAGGAGAGGTGTGCTGCTGGACCTCGTACTAACAAACAAAGAAGGACTGGTGGAAGATGTGAAGGTTGGGGGCTGCCTTGGCTGCAGTGACCATGAGATGGTGGAGTTCAGGATCCTGCGAGGAGGCAGCAGGGCACCAAGTAGGATCGCAACCCTGGACTTCAGGAGAGCAAACTTTGTCCTCTTCAGGGACCTACTTGGAGGAATCCCATGGGTGAGGGCCCTGGAAGGAAGGAGTGTTCAAGAGAGTTGGTTAATATTCAAACATCACTTCCTCCAGGCTCAAGAGCGGTGCATCCCTATGAGTAGGAAGTCAAGCAAAGGAGGTAGGAGACCTGCATGGATGAGCAAGGAGCTCCTGGCAAAACTCAACCAGAAGAAGGAAGTCTACAGAAAGTGGAAAGGGGGACAGGCCACTTGGGATGAATATAGGAATGTTGTCAGAGTATGCAGGGATGCGACGAGGAAGGCTAAGGCCCGTCTGGAATTAAATCTGGCTAGAGATGTCAAGGACAACAAGAAGGGCTTCTTCAAATACATCAGCAGCAAGAGGAAGACTAGGGAAAATGTGGGCCCTTTGCTGAATGGGGTGGGTGCCCTGGTGACGAAGGATGCAGAGAAGGCAGAGTTACTGAATGCCTTCTTTGCTTCAGTCTTTACTGCTCAGGCCAGCCCTCAGGAACCCCAGACCCTGGAGGCAAGAGAGAAAGTCTGGAGAGAGGAAGACTTTCCCTTGATGGAGGAGGAGTGGGTTAGAGATCATTTAAGCAAACTTGACACCCACAAATCCATGGGCCCTGATGGGATGCACCCACGAGTGCTGAGGGAGCTGGCGGACATTATTGCTAAGCCACTCTCCATCATCTTTGAAAGGTCATGGAGAACAGGAGAGGTGCCCGAGGACTGGAAGAAAGCCAATGTCACCCCAGTCTTTAAAAAGGGCAAGAAGGAGGACCCAGGGAACTACAGGCCAGTCAGCCTCACCTCCATCCCTGGAAAGGTGATGGAGCAGCTCATCCTGGAAGCCATCTCCACGCATGTGGAGGAAAAGAAGGTGATCAGGAGTAGTCAGCATGGCTTCACCAAGGGGAAATCATGCCTAACCAATCTGATAGCCTTCTATGATGGAATGACTGGCTGGGTAGATGAGGGGAGAGCAGTGGATGTTGTCTACCTAGACTTCAGCAAGGCTTTTGACACTGTCTCCCATAGCATCCTCATAGACAAGCTCAGGAAGTGTGGGTTAGATGAGTGGACAGTGAGGTGGATTGAGAACTGGCTGAATGGCAGAGCTCAGAGAGTTGTGCTCAGTGGCACAGAGTCTAGTTGGAGGCCTGTAGCTAGCGGTGTCCCCCAGGGGTCAGTACTGGCTCCAGTCTTGTTCAACTTCTTCATCAATGACCTGGATGAAGGCACAGAGTGCACCCTCAGCAAGTTTGCTGACGATACAAAACTGGGAGGAGTGGCTGATACGCCAGAGGGCTGTGCTGCCATTCAAAGAGACTTGGACAGGCTGGAGAGGTGGGCAGAGAGGAACCTCATGAAATTCAACAAAGGGAAGTGCAGGGTCCTGCACCTGGGGAGGAATAACCCCATGCAGCAGTACAGGTTGGGGGTTGACCTGCTGGAAAGCAGCTCTGCTGAGAAGGACCTGGGAGTGCTGGTGGACACCAAGTTAAGCATGAGGCAGCAATGTGCCCTTGTGGCCAAGAAGGCCAATGGTATCCTGGGCTGCATCAGAAAGAGTGTTGCCAGCAGGTCGAGGGAGGTGATTCTCCCCCTCTACTCAGCCCTGGTGAGGCCCCATCTGGAGTACTGCATCCAGTTCTGGGCTCCCCAGTACAAGAGGGATGTGGCACTACTGGAGCAAGTCCAGCGAAGGGCCACAAAGATGATTAGGGGACTGGAGCATCTCTCTTATGAGGAAAGGCTGAGGGAGCTTGGCCTGTTTAGCTTGGAGAAGAGAAGGCTGAGAGGAGATCTTATCAATGTGTACAAGTATCTGAAGGGAGGGTGTCGAGAGGATGGGGCCAGACTCTTTTCAGTGGTGCCGAGCGACAGGACGCGAGGCAATGGGCACAAACTGAAACACAGACACTTCCATCTTAACATGAGGAAAAACTTTTTCACTGTGAGGGTGACAGAGCACTGGAACAGGTTGCCCCGAGAGGTGGTGGAGTCTCCTTCTCTGGAGATATTCAAAAGCCGCCTGGATGCAATCCTGTGCAATGTGCTCTAGGTGACCCTGCTTGAGCAGGGGGGTTGGACTAGATGATCTGCAGAGGTCCCTTCCAACCTCAGTGATTCTGTGATTCTGTGATTCTGTGAAAACCATAGAGAACTGTGGTATTATACCTCCGAGAGAGTTGTTTCAGCTACTGCAGAAGCATACTGCATAAGTCGGAAGCTAAATTTTCTCAGTTTCTGCTGTTGGAATAGTTTGACATAAAATTAAAATTTAAAATTTAATACATAAAATATTTAGATGCTTAAAATACCTCCAGTGCCATTGGCTTAGTTGGATATTTTTCTGTGGTAACAGATCAATAGGTAGCATTACTTTTCAGGTCATTGATAAATTCATACATGCTAATCATCTAATGTAGATCTGAGTGCTGCTTCATTTTGTTCTTCTGTGTGATCTTAGAAGCTTTGCTGAATACATACATGGGTTGACCTATATCCCTTGATAATTTCTTAGCTCACCATCTTTTTACTACGGGTTGCAACTCACTCTGAAACTTAGGCTTTCATCATAAGTCCGTTATCAGCAACTCTCCAACCTTCTTTTCCCACCTTCTTGCCTTTCTTAATCCTACTTTATTTCAGCTCCAATTCATCTCAGAATTCTTCCGTGGAACTCAGAGTACTGTTAATAATGTCAATATTATTAATAGTAATGTTGATGTTATTATTTATTACTATGTTAGTAATATCTGTGCTCAAAAACTAAGCACAATATGAAAAGATACAATGTATGATATGCTTGGAGAAGGACAGTTTTAGTAATTTAGCTTGTGCTGTAACAGCAGTGTCAGCAGCCCACTGATTTTGGCACTGGGAAGGATTTTAACATGTGTCTGCCATCTCGGTTGGTTATCCAAACTCTTTGGATAACTCTTTACTCTTTCTAATTCATCAAGTATTTATTCAGAGAAGATTGAACTTGTTCAACAGGACTGGCTGTTAATAACCTGACAAACCTGGAATACTAGAGATTAACATTTAATCCCTGATCTGAATCAGACAAAATAGATTTACAACTGGATCACCCACATCCCAGGTGAGAGCCCTGGTTACAAAACTATTCTGGTCTTCAGAAGGTGATCTTGGAAAAGAAAAAATAGCACCTTGAAAATTTTCAGTTTTGTCACAAGAGAAACTAAGATATTTTCTTAAATATTGAATTCTTTTGCATGGATGGGTGAACTGTTTCCCACTGAGATTTAAACTCCAAAGTATCAGTACTCAAGGACTCATTAGACAACAGCTTCATTACAGAGGACAGAAGTTTTGTAAAATTCAAGGTGTAGGAAGGGGAGAGCTCATTTAGGTGATCTTTTATGTAATTTTTTCCCAGGAAAGTACTCTGCAAAAGACAAAGGCCCATCTATGTAATTTAGGGTGAATGGATTCTGTAGGTATCTATCAGTTTGGATGGAGAAAAATAGTTACCAGGCCAAACAGAGGAAATGCAAGTGCTAAGAAGCTAGTGTGTGACAGTTCACCAAGGATGGACGAGCTCTGGAGACTAGCAGACCTGTTAACTCTTCAAGGACTGATAATCTCAGGAGGTGTAGGGTCTGCCAAACCCACACAAGGCCACTGGCATATGTGAATGTGAGCAATGGGCTGTGTGACGGACCACATCCAAGAGGTCGCTGCTGTATACAGACAGACTGCAGGATTACATATACACCCGAGGAAACAGAGGACCCTCTGAGGGAATTTGTGAACACCAATCTAGTACCCACTGCTGCATCAGTATGATCCTCCGCTTCTGAGTACATGGTGGAGTTGGCCACCTATCTGTTTTTCCAACCATGTAATTATGAATGAATATGTGAATGAATACATCAGTGAATTAGTGAATGTGCTGTGCAAACAGTTTTCTGTTATTGATAGTAATGGTCTGATTCTATTAAAAAAAATAAAAAATCACAGCTTAATAAATTAAAGGTGTTTAGAAATAATGAGAGGGGAACAGGTCACAGCCAATCTCCTTTTAGGGAAAAGGGAATTAACAACACAAATTTCAACCAAAGAACGTTGTCTTATTCTGCCTGGTGTAAAATACATATCAGGGTCTACAGCTCTGCACAATACCTGAGACATGAGTTGCAGGAGCTCTAAAATCTCTCTCTCTCTTTTTTATTTTGATACACACACACTTTGTAAGTACTGAGGAAGACTGAAAGAACATAAATACAATCTTGAAGAATGAGTTATAGTCTCAGAATCTGTACTGGCGAGATTGCAATAATGCAATGTACACAGTGATTATGGTAGTCATACTTATCCATAAGCTAACTGTAAACAAATTGGCTTAAAAAAATAATGCAGCCAGATATAAGTGAGTGAATAAATGAATGATTACAAATCCAATCTGATCCAAATCATACAGCAAACTTTTCAGAGAAAGTCTTAGAGGGTTATAAATATAAAACTAACAAAAAAGGAAAGTTTAGGAAACCCTGTAACCAACTCAGATATTTAAGTATCCTGTGTTAAAAGATTGATTTGCAGACATTTATTTACACTGACAAGGTGGCTGAGGTACCACAGTTCTGATGTAACTGAAATTAATAAAAAAAAAAAGGATGGAAAAATCTCAAAATTTATTAAGAAACAAACTTTAGAGATTTTAAATGGGCTGAGTACACATGTATATCAAATGTATATATGTTAGAGGATCATATGAAAAATCGTGGGAAAGATATCGAATGTTAATCAACATCAGTGACTAATGAAAATTCTATATGTAGCTTAGTTCTCCTCTCTTAAATCAGTTCATGTCTACAGTGAACTTGCTAGCTAAGAGAGGTATCTTGCAATCTAGATGTGCATACTGGGATGGAGTTTCCTAAATCCTGCCTGAAGTCTACTAACGCCAAATCCACTGTCTTACATTTCTCAAGAAGAAAAGAAAAAGTGTTTCCTGATTTAGCTGATACGGATTGCAAAGACAGCCAAACATGAAATCACACTTTTGAACTCCCCAAGCAGAGATGTTAAATCTTTAATCATTTAGATTCTTGGAGAGATAAAACCTAAAGCTACAACTGTAGTTAATTAAAACTTTGCAAAATCTATATGGAAAATGAAATGCTGCCTACACAAAGAAAATTAAGCTGAGGAAAGCAGAATTTTCTTTGCACATCTGAAACTGGGAATCAAAGTAGTGTTTGAAAGTCTAATATAAATCATTATTATCTTCATACTGAACTCACTGGTGAGCCTCAAGTACTCGTGTGATAGGTAGGGATCCTGGGACAACTGAATACTTAAATTCTACCATCTACTGATGACTAAAGTATATGGTTGGGGAGAATACTGTCTTTTGAAGTAACCTTCCTTTGACTGATAGCAGTGAATTAGGGGTTTGATTTGCATTCCTGTGTCAAAAGCAAAAGGGATTTTCAGATTATCCATTATAAAGGTATCAGTATCAATAATTGTATTAATATTTCTAACCTTCTAGCAGGGAATCTAGTTCCTTGAGGTTGAAACACACACACAGAAGTTCAGTGGAACATCTAACTTTTCAGAAAACTGTTTGAACCAACTCTAAGTATGGAACATGCCATAGCTGAATAGCCAGTATGTATTTGTATAAAATAGAGAGGTAATAGTACTGTAACAAAAAAATAAATAAATAAATAGACCCAAACCTTAGTATTAGTTATACCATGTCTGTACAGATCTATGACAGTAGTGAAAAAAGTTAATATATATAATGCCAATATCTCATGCTAAAATATTACTCTATCATCCAAACTGCAGAGATATATTAACACAATACACAATAGGACAAACTGCTTCTTTTTATAATATCTCCCAGTTGTAATGTCTAAATAGAAAAAAGAACATGATCTGATGAATATTGAACTAAACATGAAACCTGACTACCCTGAAATAGACCATTTGCTGTGATTCTAGAAGGATTCTGTAATACTGCAGTGTGATGATCAAAAGTAGCTGTTAGATCCAAAAACAGAAAAGAAATGAATCTGTTCAAATAAGAGAAGGCATATAGATCACTATTGTACTTTTAAAAGCAGTTTCTGTCATCAAAAGAAGGAGAGCCTGTGAACTCACTACAGAGATAAGATTCAAATGGTTCTTAAATTGAATAGTTGTTGCTTTTTCAAACTATATTGCAATTGCAAAATAATTGCATCCTATTGTCAGCAACAGGGTGAAAATTAGCATTTATATGCATTGGAACATCAGATTTTGAACTCATAGCATTTATCAGGTTTGAGGGAAGACTAGTTATGTGAATTACAAATGAGGCAAAATTTGCTATTGCAACAGAGGATGGCCAAGAGACAAGTTCCTATTACGGTTTAGATAGTAAAATTTAAAATGAAAAGAAGCATTTGGTTTATTTGTTTTCTTTTTTATGCTGAGAAAGCAGTTGCTCTGAATTAATGAGTACATGAGGAAGGTCCAGTTCTGAAAGATCAAACAAGTTTTATTTCCCTGCAGAGTATGAAACAGCTTCAGAAGTTATTGCAGCCTTCCCTCTCTGCGTCACTTTGGGCACCTTTTTCTTTGTACAGAGATTCTGCAAAGAGGAAGTTAAGTATAAGGCAGATATCCATGACTAATACTCACAATAGATAGCTAGGACAAAGAAGCTACTGAGTTATGCATTAATATGTTCACCATCCCCAATAAATTACCTAAAGGTAGTTTACAGGCCTGGCAGTTATCAGTTGAGTTGGATGGGTCGGCTTCCATTGCTACATGGAATAGGCTGACACTCAATGCTGCTAAGTTGCTATCTTCTGCCTCTGTTTTTTCCTTAGAGTTTTATACATTTTCATGTCAATGGCTTTCCTCTTCTATCCTTGAACTGCTAACTATGCCTGTATCAGTAGTTTTATCTTTCTCTGCATTTTTATTTATCTTACATAGCTCTATTCCATATACTTTTTCACAGCTCTTTTTCACAGCTTGGCAATTTTTGCATAAGTTTGAGTCAAGGTTATACAGCTGGACCATATCAAAATCAGGCCTTGATTCACATACAGCTGTACCCCTAGGAGAAGAGTAACAGGTATCATTAGATGATACGGATATAAACAGGAGCCTGAATGGGAGAGGACTGATAATACTTTTTTTCTTGCTGAATCAAAATCAGTTGTGAATAGTCTTCAAGGTTCTGGTGGCCCTGACTACTGTATTTTCATGGACATGCTTGTACAAGTGCAGTGCAGCTACATATATATGGAATAAATTATACATTTCACATACAGTAAGTCTAGATTTACTTCAGGTTCAGCATACAGCTGAGCATGTTCTGCTAGAGTATAAGCCTGCTTTCTTGCATGAGGAAAACGATGCATCTAAGGCATATTTAAGGCACATAAAACAGCTATATTGGTACAAACCAAAGCTTGTCTCCAGTGATATTCTAAAGTATGTGCATAAGAGGAAGCATAACTGTAGAAAAAGTATGTTACAATACCTTGCTTTCATACTTTCTGACATATTGCAGGTCAGGGATTTTCTAAGGCAGAATAGTTCCTATAAATCTAGTAAGTATCTGTGGCTTTGTCTTCCATTAACTTCTTCAATTTCTCTTTCAATTCATATAAACTTTTAGCATCTAAGGCATCCTATGGCAAGAAGTCCTGAAATTTTGCTGTATGTTAACTAAACACACAAAAAATATTCTATTAAGTGTGATCACCTTTTTTGTTGTTTTTTTTCTGGAACTTTCTGTTTCTACAGTGTCTTTTTTCAGATGAAGGAGTTGGAACTACACATTGTGTATGAGATGATGATACTATAGATTCATATTGGTGGTAGTAGTTAAATGTTCTTGCTTACCCACCTGAGAGGCCTTTTGACTAATGAGTCTTTAACTCTTGGCTTGGAGGGAGTATTGAAGTAAGCATGACAGTATAAACTAAGAGCTAAGCCTATGTAGAAAAGAATAATCATATTCAAACCCACCAGATAATTATAAAAGACTGACCTTTATCATCCAGAACTAATTCACAACTGCTTAAGTTAATCCTTTCTTACATTTCATCTTGAACCCACAGAAAAATGCTGATGTCCGTTTATCCAGTAAAAGGGATGCCTTTTCTTAAAACAAGAAACGTATTCCATTGCAGCCACTGTATTTGTTATCCTTAATCATAAGCTAGAGCCCAAATCTTGTTCAGCTCAAACTGCAGATATGATTATAAACTTCTTTTAGAAGTTTAAGACAGAATTTAAAGATCTCTTTTTCAAAATAAAAAGACTATTTTCTATACAAGAATGTAAAAGTTAGTTGAGATCTCTTTTGTTATTCTAATTTCTTCTCTGTTGTTTTCATACTCCCAGGCTTCTGGATATACCGATTAGAAAAATGAGAAAAATAATTTCAAACTAAGAATTAATTTAGCCATATCCCAGTAAGAAGAAGGTAGATATTAATAAAAGATTTTTTAATGAAAGCCAATCCTCTGCAGCAATTGAACCCGTACCCTTGCATAACACAGTCAGTTACCCTATTCACAAGGCTACATTAAGCTAGTAGCACAACAGAATCAGGTGTTGTATTAGCCAACAGAGGATGCTCTTTGATCCCTATGAATATAATAAAAATATATTAAGAGAAGTGAAGTAATTAAAATCTTACATGACTCTGGAATATAAACAAAGTGCATTCCCTAGGTCATTCCAACGACTATGTGCATGCAATTTAATGACATACAGAGGAAATATAGTGTGCATCTGCCCCACTGTTACAGAAACACTTGAAAAGAAAGATAACATGCATTTTTTTTGTCTTCAGCTCTTTGAAATAAGCTTACTATGATGACTTTTGGTATGTGATATTATCGGGAAAGATCCTCCCAAAATATTAATGACACTTCACTATTTGGAATATTAATTGCTGCAATGTATACTCAAGATATTTAGTAGTTAGAACTATAACTAGTTCTGAGAACATTCTTAAACTGATATCTTTTTTGCAATTGTTGCAGGAGTTTATCCCTAATGCCAGAGCTCTTTTTGCTTTAAAAAATTTTTTTATCTTAATGATCAATTCAAAATATTTTGAGCAAATTCTTTCCTGCAATCAAAATGAACAGGCTTTATTTCAGAATTTGAACTTTTGCCATATGTGAGGAATGACATAACAGGTCCAGAGAAAATGAGTATCTATACTCATAAGCATCTAAGTGTAAGAGTGAGTGAAAACAACAAAGTTGATCATGTATTTACTCATTCAATAGATTCTATGAAGTGAATAAAATATACCACCTAAATTTAAACATGTAACCAAAGCACTTTTCATTATAGGTTTTCCCTATAATCTGCGAAGAAAAACAGGTGCTTTCTAAGGCTAATGTAGAGTTTACTCTTCTTCTACCATTCTAGTGAATCTCTAGAAAAGCCTAGGCTTGTAGTTTAAGTGCTTCAGTTGTGTGTCTATAGTTAGGTGGGGTTAATTGCTTTGTCCCCCCTCCCTGAATGTGTAAATAATAAATAAATAAATACAGAATGAAACAATTGATGTTAATGTCATCAAAGTCAATGAAGTTACTCTAGATCAATACCCAGTTATTAAAATCAGGCTAACCATACTTCAGCTTTTACTACACAACCTCATAGTGAATGAACCTTTCATTGTACACCATTAAACATTAAGTCTTGAGTCTAGAGTATCACAAACACATTTGTGTTGATATTTTCATTAAAAAGCTGTTATCAAGAAATAAACCATGTATCACCCGTATACCAGAATTAAAATCACAGTCTATTCAGGCCTAACTTTTGCAGTTAAAATTAAACAGGAAAATTGTAATATTATGGAATTAGGCAGTTATTGATGTATATACAGATTTGTTAATCTTTAAAAAGAACATTTTTCGAAGAGGTCAAGTCTCATCAGCTTAAGGTTTCTTTTTTTAAGTTGTTTGTTGTTCATCAACTTGAAAAAAGACAGCATCTTTTTACAGCAAACTATTGTAATAGTAGATATTTGAGTTCTTTTTCTTGCTTTGTTTTCCTGTTTTGGGCTTTTAACTAATTTGGTAGCTATTGTTATCTACAGCAGTGTGAAAAAACAAATTTCTCCCTTCAGATAGGAGCTGTAAATGAGATTCTATAGCTGTTCAGAAATCCAGCATACCAAGGGTATTGCTATCAAGCGTATCAGATATGGAGGTTGTGAAGGAGATTAAAGATAGTACTCCCTATTTGTTCATAACAGAAAAGTAGATGCATTATTATTCCTCCAGCCAAAATGTATATGGTTATTATGGTGAGGCCAAGAAGAGTGAACAAAAGATGAGTAGACATTTCTCTCTCTTCAGTGTCATTGAATGTTTTGTCAAAAGAGCATTGCATTTAGCAACATATTCTCCCTTTCTACATGTAAAGCTCTTAGAACAAAGAATGAGTTTTCATGGCCTATACAAATGTACTATTTGTGTCTGTACATGCAGTCAGTGTTTAGTGTCTAGTACAGGTGAGTGGCTCAAAGGAGCTGGCATGAGTAGAAGAATGGACTGCACAATTCAGAAAAAGAGGGTACATTTCAGATCTTCGTATTGAGGTGGCCTTCATTCTTCATAGCAAGAAGTATAGATGTTTTTCATTTCCTTACAAAAGAGAAGCATAAACTCATTATCAGGGAAACCGGATGAGGGACAGAAACTGTTAACACTTACAAAAGTATGATGTTGCAGGAATAAGAGCAAGTAGATGTGGAGCTAGAAAATAGGAGAGAAAAAAAATCTTGGGACAAGTCACTGAAAAAAATGCTGAGATTCTAGAAAAATGGCAAAGACATCACCTCAGCAGATTAGTTAGTAGTCTTGATTCAAGAAACTTTTATAATCAACATCTTGGCAGAGCTCAGAGACACTACAAAGAATCTTTATCAGAAAGTGTTAACCACCATTAGTCATTTATTACTAAAATTCCAATTAATATCCCATTGGTTCTTGAACTGCCCTTCTTTTTCACTTCAAGTTTTTTGCATTGATTTTGGAAAGCCTGAGATTAAAATCCCTTTTATGTTTTGTAATCTCCTCATACGAATCCTCCATGTGAAGATGAAAGATTCAGATTGGCCATTTGTGACCATAATCACAGTTTGCCTATGAACTGTGAGCAATCACTACACTTTTCTTCAAATCTTCAGATTACAGTTGTTGAGAAAGCTGCATTTTCATCCACCTCTAACACATCATTCTAGTTAAACTAGATAAATTTGTAAATTTGTCTTACAACAGAAGCATTTTCTCATGTTTCTCTTTTCTTTTCTTTTCTTTTCTTTTCTGTTCTTTTTTTGTGAAAGGGTCTGTCAAAGAGTTTTTGTGTGTGTCATATGAGGTATGAGTAGATGCATGAATTTTTTAGACATGTAGTGCGGAAGAGTCTCTCGTGGATAGAATTCAATTCAATTCAATTCAAGAATTCTGAGGCACGCTTTAGATGCCTCAGTTAATCCATGCAAGTGTGAGCTTGTTGATTGAGACTCCTTCTACAGTCAAAGAACCAAAAACCTTCTGGAGGTGACTATCTTGGCTTGCCTTAGGCTCATCATAAGAAGACAGGAATTACCCTTTGAAGTTGTGCAGGATTAGTTGAGAGTTTGCGGTGATTGGCTTAGCTGTAGTTATTTTTCAGATCCCATCTTTCCTGTGTTCTCCCATTTTTTATGGGGGTCTTTTGTCCATGGCAGCAGCCTTTCCGTTATCTAAATGTTGTGTAATTCTTTGAGAAACAGTCAAGTAGTAATTAGCCCAAGAGTCAATGATTAATTATCCACCTATATTCATGAGACCAGTCAGAGAAATTTGGAACAATAATAATTCAAGAAGAGTATGTGCAATTTTAGAATCTGAGAAAGGGATAAAAGGTACGGGTGGTAGTAAGACAGAAAAATTAACAAGTTAGGTGCTCGTTTATTTTTGTTTTTTGTTTTAAAGGTTTTTGTAAATTTTTCTGGAATAAAGCAGTGATTCATTCTTTTAAAGTACTGGGTTTAAAACAAATGGATCAGACACATGGCTATAATTTGCCCAACCTAAGGAAGTTTCTTTAGTATTTTATAATATTGTTTTTGTTGTGAACTGTACATAAATTTACAATTAAAATAAAAACAAACAATAAAGCAAACTACCCTAAAAAAAATTAGTGAAATGAGCTGGCTTGGTCTGATGTTTTTCAAAAGGTTAAACAGGCTTTGGGAGAGTCCTATGTATTTCATACACTTCTAGACACTCCAGTAATTTGGCTTCCTTTATCGTGCTTGAATTATCAATATTTAGAAAAAAAGGAACACAAAATGCGACACTGGGTAGATGAACATGGACATATTTCTGTTACAGCACAGATACAGTGTCCTTCACTGGTCTATGTATCCCCTCCACTAGCTTGTGCAATATGCTTGCTTCCTTGACACAGAGATATTTGTGACCACACAGCTGTACAGCTTCTCGTTCCCACCTGGGAGAGGGCAGACCTGCACTGTTATTAATGATATTAACAGTTGCATTCATTCCCTGGAGTGAAGAATACTGGGCAGTCACTTCTACACTACTTCTACGCCATTGTTTCTAGGCCCATGCTCAATTTATCCACAAAACCATAGAGGAACGGTAGTCTGGTAATATCTCGGTGGCATCATCTCATCCCATCCACAACTGCTGTTGCATTCAACTGAATAATTCTCTAAGCAAAACACAACATGAAAGCAAAATCAAAGCCTTCTGCAAGGAAAGTGAAAAATATTTGATTATATTTTACCACAGATTAGTTTTTGTCCATATCTCACCACCTACCGGGCCAGAAGTCTTTCTCTGGAAGTCCTTTTTTAGCATGTTTAGATTTTCCCAGCAGTGTACTTTATGAAAAGTCATTTCTAAGTATACTTAAACCAATATGCAACTTGTGGACAACTGGTTCTTTGTTGAAGAGTGTTAATGTGTCTGTCACTGTGCTGATGGCTTTCTTGTCTTTTACAAAAGAAGAAACAGATCTGCTCTACCTGAAAATTGATATATTTTTTTTTCTTGTCAAGAAATGATGATTCACTGATGCTGCAGGTTTTTATTTTTAGGCAGAGGTACTTAAAACAGGATTTGGGAAGAGGGCAAGGAGGGAAAGGACATTAGACAACAGATCTGTTTTTCTTATTTTGTATTTGTTTATCATGCTGTATATGTTTATCATATGTAGTTCTAAGATGTTTAAATTCATAGGTTATTTACTTTGAGGAATAATTTTGAATTCAAGAATACACATATGCATATACATTATAAATGATGTTCTGATAGTCACTAGTATAAAATATGACCAGAGAGTAAATTTGAACCTCTAATGAAAGATATTTTTTCCCCAAGCATATTTCTGTTTTCTTTCAGTGTGGACTAACAGAATAAACATAGCTTTACAGACTTGTGTAAATGTCTCTGTTCCATTATGGTTAGATGATATAGTTCAGATAAATAACTAAAGAAAATGAAACAAGCAGAGCCATGTAAAAAGTATTATAATTAAGAATCAAATGTGTCTGACAATAAGAATTGTTACAGATTTAATTTGCCATGTTTTGAATGTATTGTACTGATACATTCTAATTTTCATTTGTGATATTATGATTTTGTTTGTTCACCAACTACTTAAACATTTTCATATTTTTAAAGCACCAATAATTTTAACTCAACAAATGGCTAGAAGTTCTAGCAGTGGACAAATGAAAGAGCAAGATAGAGTATTTTGCAACTCACGTATTACTCTGGGTCATGAGAACGATTGCCTACCATGTGGGAAGGAAAGGGCACTTCACCTACTGGTTTTATAAATGTAAAGAGAGATATGTACACTTTAGATCTTGTTATATTTTCTGAGTCTGATTTACAGAAAAACAACTAAATAACCACAATGGTAAATCTATCTAATGCAAAAGCATGTTTGAAATCACAGTATGTGGTTTGTTATAGAGTAAACTTTACCAAAAAGAGCTTTCTAAATGTCAGCTTTCATTGAAATACTATGAAGAAATCCTTTGGGAGCCACAAAAATTGTTGCATTGTAAATAAATATACAGGAATGTACTTATAAATCATTTTTAAATTATGACCACTGCCAAACTAGTAGCATGCTTCCAACTCCCTTGAGAACTGTGTTTTGGACAGTTGACGCTCTAACTTAATCAAAGATTTAGTTGAAAGTTTTTCCTGTATGGAAGATTCACTGCTACTTCCAACTCTTCAGAGAGCTGTTCAAGGTTGTTTTTTTTATTATTATTATTATTATTTTGTTTTGTTTTGTTCCAAGTTTAAAGAACACTTAAAAGTTTGGTTTGGATAAAACTAGCTAATCAGCCATCACAGAGAGCCTTGGGTCATCCAGGCCGGCTTTCCCAGGGACAGTCTCTTGCTCATTTTATACCATCAGAGGTGATCACGCAAGCCTCCAATGGTATGAGGATGCTTCCCCCTTGCTTTCCCCTGAAATCAGCTGTTACAACATCAGGTCCAGCTCCTGTTCTGCTTAACAGAAAGCTCCCAGCTGCAGACCACTTGTCAGCATTCACTTCTGAATGTATTTCCTGTTCAAAAGCATTTTTCAACTGAGAGAATTCTTCTTGCAGCTGCCATGAGTTTGGCCAAAATAGTATGCATGCAGGTATATGTGTGCATATAGAGTAACTATATGCAAGGTTAACGAGGCTTTCTGGAATGTTGACCTATTCTGCCTTAAGCATTGTTGTTGGGAACAATTCCTGAGCATCATTACATTAGTGAGTAGATAGAGGGTACATTAGTGAGCTAAGAGGAACGTCTTCATAGAGCAAAGCAGGTGGTACAGAGGACCTGATATTCACCCTATATGCATTTTGAAGGGTTTCACTTCAGACTAGCTCTAGGTTAGTCCCAGGGACGGATTACCAGTTATCAGTTTAAGCACATTAAAGGTTATCCTGGAACTCTTTTCCCACTTTGTTTACATCTGAGAGGCATCCATTTCATGGTCTTCAAAACTGCTTGGTGGTGTGAAACAAAGATTTGGAAACTCAGAAAAAATCAGTATACTCATTTTGAAAGTGTCTTACTGGTCAAAACTAAAACGCTAATACAGAGGCAACCATAGAGACACCCATTGTCCACTCTCCCCCCTACCCCCACTTTTCTCAAGCCCTTTTTGCTAATAATGTTAAGTTACTTGAAGTTATATTAAAGGCTTAGCTATAGCTTCCTTACACAAGATCTCAATACTCGCTAGCTTGATGCACTACCCAGAGGGGAGATAAATGGGACCACTGTGTGAATTCTGAGTCTGCATCTGTGGTTTTAATCGGTTAGATTCAGAGAAATATTAAATTTACTTGAACTGGTATAAATATATTCAAGTAAATATCAATGCATATTGTAATAGAACTGTAATTTTAACAATGAATAGAAAACCATACTGAACCAATTTGGATCACAAATGTGTGAAATAAATAACAGACTAAAATAATAAAATCTATAACAAAGATGAACAGAATAACTAGTCTGGTAAAATAAACTTAATCTATAAAGGACAGCTAATTAGAATTCATGCTTTTATTCTTGATATAGTCTGCATAGCATCCTAGGGGCTGTTGAATAATAATATTTCCTTCATCTCATTAGCAGGGATTTATCTGGAATAGGTTCTAGTATTCTGATTAAAAAGAAATAGTGTGTTAAAAAGCAAAGGTGGAAAATCGGGCTTCACAATTACCTTGTCTGCAAACCACAATATTTTGAGGTTTAGACATATATGAGGTGCTGTTATGACAAGCTTTCTCTGGAACAGAAAATATGTTTGGGTTCCCTCCTCCAGACATTGTCTTTCACAGTGGAGTATTTGAGCATCTAAGCGAAATGGCGCAAATAGTAGTAGTAATGTTGAACCGAATATGAAAATGGCAAGAGCTAGAGACAGGCTGATAGGGAAAGTGGGATTGTTTTTTATGTATAAAATAATATAGTTAATGAAACTGAACATGAAAACTGTGGCTTTTTCCTTATTTCCCTTCAGTATAAAAAAAATAGTGTTTTAGTTATTCAAAACTATGAAAGACTTGCCAGCGTTTAAGTGTTAAACTTGATGTAGTGCTAATCATAGCTGGACTGATTTATAGTGTGGCCTGTCACAAGATCAGATGAGTTAAAACCTTTGTTAATAAAAATCTGTGACTAAAAAGAAAACTATAACTGAAGCAATACCAATGAAGAGAGCAGACTTCGGCCTGTTTAGAGACCTGCTTGGAAGGTTCCCATGGGAGATGGTTCTGAAGAGAAGTCTAGAAGAGCTGGTTGATTTTCACTGATAGCCTCCTCCAAGCTCCAATGGTCCATCATAATGACAGGAAACCTTGACAGGCTGGAGAAATGGGCCAAGAGAGACATCATGAAGTTCAGCACAAGGAAGTGAGAAGTCCTGCACCTGCAGAGGAATTACCCCATGCACCCCCCAGACTGGGGGCCAACCAGCTGGAAAGCAGCTTTGCAGAAAAGGACCTGGGGGTCCTGGTGGACAAGAAGTTGACCATCAGCCAGCTGTGAGCCCTTGTATCAAAGAAGGCCAACAGTATCCTGGGCAGCATTAGGAAGAGCTTTGCTAGCAGGTCAAGGGAGGTGGTTCTTTTCTTCTGCTCAATGCTGTGGAGACCACATCTAGGGACTGTGTCCAGTCCTAGGCTCTCCAGTACAAGAGATACATAGGCATACTGGAACGAGTCCAGCAAAGGGCCACAAAGATGATAAAGGAACTGGAACGTCTCTCATATGAGGAGAGGCTGAGAGAGCTGGGACTGTTTAGCCTAGAGAAGAGAAGGCTCAGGAGGGTTGTGATCAATGTGTATAAATACCCAGTGGGGGTGAGCAAAGAAGACGGAGCCAGGCTCTTCTCAGTGGTATCCTGTGACAGGACAAGAGGCAATAGGCACAAAATGAAATACAAGAAATTCTATTTAAGCATAAGAAAAAACTTTTTTACTGCAAGGGTGGTTGAATACTGGAACAGGTTGCCCAGAGAGGTTGTGGAATCTCCATCCTTGGAGATATTCAAAATCTGACTGGGCATGGGCCTGTGAAACCTGCTGTAGGTGGCCCTGCTTTGAACAGAGGGGTTGGACCATATGATCTCCAGAGGTGCCTTTCAACTTCAACCATTCTGTGACATAGAAGTATTTAGGTCCCTTCCGTGACTGGAATTTGTATAATGACTTGGGATTTGTAGTATGTTTGCACTATATATAGTCCAGACGAAAAGCAATTCAATGTATTTCATGACTGGAGAGGAAGAAGGGTAAAAGAGAGACAGTGTAGTTTCCACTGCTTTCCCTAATGTGGAATTGCAAAGAGATTTGAGAGATGATGGGAGTAATTCAAAGAAGGCTTATGAACAGAAGATATATTAATACATTGACACTTTATTGACTAATTCTGCAGTAATGCAAATACATCTCAAAACACTCTTGCTCCATGCTTTTACATGCTTTCACAGCATATAAAGCATCTTTGCTCCAGAGCAGAAGATCTTCAATTCTATTGGGAAAGGCAGTTTGAAAAAATAGAGTGGAGACAGCAAAGCAGCAATAGGAAGAAACCAGACTAACTATCACTGCCTCTTTTTCTGAACCTGTTTGCAATCACAGAAGCTAGCCCTTCTGACAGTGCTGTTCTCTGTCTTGCAATAAATATCCCCCAAGCCCCAAAGTAATTTTATATTAATGTAATATTCTTTTTTCCACTTTTGTCTCTATGTCTTCCTAGCCATGTGATGATTCTTCTCAGACTCTTTCCCTTTTGCCCAGTAGATTTTGTGATCAGGAATAATACCTCAAAGCTGTGGAATCTGAAAGCTGTCTGCATTGTCGTATATCTAAATTCTTACTGACCAGCTTTGTATATCATGTACCTCTTCCACAGCAACTGGCTACAAACGATGTTCTTACAAACCTCTTAAAAGCACACATTTCTGTGACTGGTATCCTTCCCTCAGTTGTCCCTACTTGTTGACTACACACTCTTTTTTGCTCCTCATGTTCATAACTTTCTCATCTGTTTCATAGTTCCCATCTGTTTTTTATTGTATTATTCCTCTACGACAGATAAAAATCTAACTGAAAAAAACCTATGTGAACCACCATTAATGCTGAGGATTTCATAAATAATTTCCTTCCTTCCCTCTCCTTATACCCTGCTAATTCTTTCTTTTGTTTTGCTTTCTGTCATATCATTATAGTTATAGGTAATGAAACTCTTTGGGGCAGGGATTAGGGCTAATTTTTCTGCTTGTATAATATCTTAGAGTACTGACAGATTAAACAACAATATCTAGGGTAGACAAGGTAACTTAAGAGAGGAAAAGAAATTTCAGGAAAATATTATTGCCTTTATAGAGCATTTGCTCAGAAAGAGATCTGCTTTTGTTTTATCACCAAAGTATAATGATAGATTTCCTACTAAATTTAATATATGACAGTCACAGAGTAGAATTTATTTTAGAGTTTAAAGTTCTTGAGATGTGTTGTCCTTAACCTCTTCTATAAAAATCCCCTTTTCCATACTGAAGATGTGCAATGGATTTGATTTTAATTTTAACCATAAATTGAATTAGTGAAGGATTTTTTTTTGCAGACACTTAAAAAAAAAGACTTTTTAATACCTTAAGAGAATGACCTGCACTTCATTGGGCCCTAATCTTTGTTCTGCCTATCTTAAAAAAAAATAGTAGAAAAAATAAAATTTGTTTATAAAAGCCCCTACAAATGATAATTTAAATTTTCCAATAAATACTATGAATTCAGACAAAAAATAGTGCAGATTCTTTTCTGCTCTGTCATAAATCAAAGTGAATTTACTGAAGTCAATGGAATTATGACAAATTTTGATATCTGAGAAGCCTTAAGCAAAACCACAGCTCAGGTAGAGTACATCAGCAGTAAGATCACAAATCCATTTTAATGATAAATTTATTGTTAGCTATATTTAAGTCGATAGGCAGACTTTTCAGAAATGTATTGTTTCCAAGGAAAATAATGCTATATCCTTATATTTTGCTTCATCAGTAACTATGAGCTAATATTTGTCAGTAAAAACACAGGGAAATGTCATAGAAAGAGTTCTTTCGAGTTGGACCATGAAAACCAGAGAAGGATAACTTTGCTTAAAATGAAAGCTGGACTTCTATTTTGCACTGTCTCCATATACCTCATGGTAAGCACATTCCCTCTAACAATTGTTTTAAAGATCAAAGAACAGTCAAATTCAAAAGACTATACTTCATTTACCATATTAAGCTCATTGTTTGCAATTTCCTTACTTGAGTTTATTAGGGAATCTTTGAAATGAGAGATTGGAAGGGGGAAAAAAAAAAAAAGACAGAAAAAGAAATTAAAAAGATTCCATAGGATAAGATGAGGAATTGCCAGTCTGGACAAGATGGGTCAGTGAGGACTTTGCTTTAAGTATTTCCAATAAGAGGAAAAAATAAGAGAGAAAAAGTACAAAGAAGAAAAATTTAACATCAAATAATCACAACACAGGAGATATTATTTTGTGCATAAACACAATGAAAACAGTTGATTGTATAGCTCTATTTCATGGCTGGCTTGATTTTAAGTAGGCCATTTTAGGAACAATTAAAATTGGATAAAATGAAAGGAATTTTCTTAAATATTTCAGACATACAGAAGTGCTTTCCAGGCATTGCATGGATGATCAGCACAGCAAATGTGGCCATTCGCTGTACTGATATCCTTGCTTTGATCCTACAGAGGATATATACATGTAGTTGATATTGCTCACAAGTGTATTGTTGGAATCAGGTCCCATTTCTTTTCTGTAATTCATCTGAGATTTTAAGACTGAAAGGAAGCCCTACTATCAACTGATCTGCTCTTTAGCTGAAAATTTCACCATGGCTTGTTTGTGACTTCATTTAGCCTACAGTAGTATCTTCTGACATTTATTTTGGCCCACCTTGCTTCTCTGCCCCCTCCTCCCCCATTCCTGTACCCCGACTGATGCCTTTTCACTCCTGCCAAGCAGCTGGCAGCATTGACTCCTGCGATGCTGTGAGGGTACCTGACTGTGCCCTTTATGATACACCTCCCTCGATATATGAACAGCTCACAGCTGATGCACTCTTTGCCAGTCAGAAACTAGGGAAACAGAGTATAGATAATATGGAATGGAATGGAATGGAATGGAATGGAATGGAATGGAATGGAATAGAATAGAATAGAATAGAATAGAATAGAATAGAATAGAATAGAATGGAATGGAATGGAATAGAATAGAATAGAATAGAAACCTTCAATTTATGAGCTCACTCTGCTGCTTCAGGCTCCTCAGACACAAGTCAGCTCTGAGCTGAGATCCACACTTCATTTTCTTGCAGGTCCTTTGAGCTGTGACAGCCTGTGGTGCAGGGCTGGCCCTTACCTGGCACATTCATAGTGTGGGAGGAAGGTATTTCCCTACTCCTGAAAGACCATCATTCCTTTTAAGCAATATCCACTTTCTAACTGATGAGCCATTTACACCATCCTTAAGTAACTGGTGCCAGTTACTTTTTATGCTCTGTGTTCCATATATAGAATGATATAGTTAAATACACAACATAGCCATACATATACAAACACAAGCACACACTCAGGCCTATAAATATGTAGGTAAAAATATAGAACACACATTACCACCTCAAAAAATCTACCCACAGGGTAAATGCAGAAAAGAGTCATTACTAAAAGAGTACTGTTTTCTAAAGCACTTGTAGTTTTGTTTCTCCTTTTTTCTTTTTTTACCCCCCTCCCCTTGGATCCCTTTATTTCTGCTTTATTTTGTGCTCTCCTCCAAACCCTTCCCTTTTTCTTGATTTGAATCTGTCTTCCACATCTTTTGACTCTGCTCTCAATTTCCTTCTTCTATTCCCTATTCTTAGCTTTTACTATCCCACCTCCCTGCCAAACCTGGGCTGTTCATGCCAGCGCTGCCTTTGCAGAACAAAGGCTTGAGACTAACAGAGGAGAGTGGCTCTCTCTACCTCCAGGCCAGACACTAAAAGTTTTCTGCTCTAAAGTACTAGAAGACTGAAAAAAAGTACAGGGAGAGGCATTTTACACTGTTCTAGCCAAACTTAATAATCATTGCAAGATTTAGTGTGAGCCCTGAGTTTCAAAGCAGTCTGAAAAAACGAGTCTTGAAACAGCAAATTGCACTGTTACATAAAACCTAAACTTGGTATACACACATCTTTGGCACAGGTAGGGATTTGTTATTCTTACCTTCAGGCCAGTTACTAAGCCTAGGAGAGTTAGTACGGTGCATTTCAGAACTCTAGAAATATTTAAATGCAAACAGATCAGAAAATGGTGTTCACTTGTATAGGATGCTGGATGGTAATGAGAAAGATTAGTTCATGTTATCAAAAAAAAAAAAAAAAAAGTTATGTTTCCATTACAAGATAACTGTGAATACTTAGCCTACTGTACATTTTTGGAAGGTACTTACAAATGTCAAGAATCACTATAAAATATTTATGCAAACCAATGTCATGTTGTCAAAATTTATTTGAAACTTCATGTTAAAAAAAAAAATCAGAAAGCTGAGTTTTTCAGATGCCATACAAATGCGAATCTAGCTAAAACAGACTGGAAGATTTACAATATCATCAACACCATTTTTTTTTTAATTTCTGATAATACCTGCTCTTTTGACATAATCTCTTAAAATTCATTTCATTTTATTTGCACTTTTCTTTTTCACTGCATACTCATATCTCCAGTTCTTATTGGTATGTTCTTATTCTTACCATATTTTATTGTCTGGAAGTACTGCATCTCAAGAACCTAGATCTGAGAGGCCATTTCTTATTTTGTACTGGAGCATATATCATTGTTTAAAAATTATTTTTGTCACCTGAACCACGCTGCTTCAAGAAGTCAGACTGCTAAGTCTGTGTGTTCAAAATACTCATGTTGGCCTGATCATGTTCCCTGAAAGTGAGTGGTAAAACTTCTGTTCATACCAGTGAAAGTAAAATCAGGCTAGATGCTTTTAGAAATAACTGAAACTCTTTAGAGTGAGCTAATTTTGTTTTAAAGAAGAAGAAAAAATTATTGATATTGCAGCTGTGAAATATTTTCATTTTAACAATGCTGACAAGTGTCCTCATTAGCAAATTTCAAACTGCAAACTCATACTCAAAATGTACAAGGGCTTGAAACATTTATCTGTGGTATTCAACAAATACGTTCTGCTTTTCTACATCAAAAAAAAGTTCTATTATCTTATACTGCCCTTATTTTTGTAAATCCATCTGATAAAGTCAAAATTAAGTTCTTTTTGAATTTCTTCAGACAATCTTTAATTTTGTGTAATCCATACTGAAACCACAGTAATTGTGCTCCAGGCATTTTAATAAAATGTGCTTCATATGTTTCCTAAAGAATCTGTGTTTTAATTTGAATTAATAACTTTTTTCAGCTACAAATTTTCAAGATCTTACCAGGTTTTTGTTTGGCTAAAATTTGATCAAACAGTGGCATCCAGTGGGAAATGTAGATGTGCGTTCCCAAGAAGTGTAGCTATTGACATATGTATCAGCTACGCTCATTTTATCAAAGGAAGAATGCTAATACTCTATGAAAAATCCCCAATATTTTTTCTAATTTGTAATAAGTTACAGTATGATAGACTTATTAAGCTGGTTCAATCTTTGCAACTCCAGCTGTAACATGACTTCAGCCCATCTCTGCTTCCTTTAGTTTTTGCTGGACTGTTTTCATTTCACGATAGCACAATTTGAATCATTATCAGTTTCTGACAGTTGCTTCTGCTACTGCTATCTTCCCTGAACAAAAGGTACAGTATTGAATACAACCTACTCATGTGATGATGAGAAAAACAGGTGATTAACGCCCTTGAAACCTAATTTATTGTGGATTGAACGTACATGCATACATTGTGCCTCACTTAAGTTTATATTCAAGACCATTTAACTGTGTAGAAATTATTAAGAGCTAATACTTTAAAATAAAATAAAAATAAAGTCTTCCAGTATTTTACAGCAGAAGAGATAATTAAAATATGAAATGTCTGAGAAACATTAATCTTTCTAGGCTCAGGTCCTTCAAACTTGCTTTATATATGCATACATTTTCTCCCCCCTAAGAGAATTTCCACTTGTAGGAAGCTCTCTGCTAGTAAATATTAATCTAATCAGCCCATGGCATTTTAGCATTTTACATACATTGACTGAGAAAACAATATATTTAAAAGAAATTATGTGACTGATATTAAATTTTAGATACCCAAACAGAGTTTTGCCAGTTTCCAGTTGAAATTGCGATAGCACCAGTGTCGTGTCCAACCTGCGTGTGGTATTATGGCTACTGCATTTCTAGAAGGTAGATTTCTTAGCCTTGGTTTACACCTGTAACAAGCCAAAGTCTGTCTGAGGTTAAGTTGGGGAACACCTGTTTGGTATGGGTACATAGTCACTCTGTTTTCCTAGAGGAAGGTATGCATGACAGTAAAATAAGAGAAACCATTACCACCATAGTCACGGATGATAAAGGCTGTTTTTTTTGTTGTTTTTTTTTTATACCAGAGAGGAACTCAATTTGCTGCCAAGAAGAGACAGAGGCTAATGATAAATGAGGATAGGGAGGTAAATATTCATGTATAATTGCAGTCTTCTTCAATTGGTGCAAATGTTAGTGGTATCTAGTTCTTATTCTATAGTGTTGGGACACAATTCCTCTTGTAGAAGAGTCAGTGGATTGGTTTTCCTAGAGATTTTACTGGAGATAAGTAGAAGATCCAATCAGTACTATGAATTCACGAAAAAATTGTCACTGCAGGGAAAGGCACGTGAGGAATAAGTTTTAAATGGAAAAAAATCAGTTAATACAATCTGTTCTGTAAAGCAGCACTGATAAATAAGTATATGATTATTTTAGCAATAGGTCTAGTTTTCTTCTGCATCCATTTTTTTACCAATTTTCCAAAGACTGCAAGGACCTTCAAGCACAGAAAAAACACAGATTGTACAAACATGAAAGGGGATCATAGTCATCCAGTAACACAGTATTGCCATTGTTAGTAAAAGGCCAAATATTTTGCAATGAATTTGCAAGGTCTCAGGACTGAGGCTTGTCAGGCTTGCTTTGTCTGAACTAGTCTTGACTGGCCTGCAGCTTTGTTTTCACTTGGTCTCACTGTAACTGTTTTTTTTTTTTTCTTTTTTTTTTCCCTAAAGACCACATAGCTATTTCCAATTTATTTTATTTTTGCTTATCTTTGCATGGTACAACACCAGGTTTTATTCTGTGTAGAATGAAATATTTATTACTCTAACACTGCAGTGTGGAGAAATACATATGATATCAGAGGCCTTGAGAAGCAGAGACACGGGATGTGGTATAGAGACGTACAGGCATGGAACGATAAGGAAGAGAGCATAGGCATTACTAGGGACACAGTGGCTATAAACTCAGTAATGCTCATTTAAAAAAATGCAGATCTGGAGCTGAACAAAACCAGTCTTAGGCATAAAAAAGAGAAAAAAGAACTTGTACCTAACCTATGTAAAAGTCACCGTATGTATAGTAAACTTGAATGTAACATGAAGTTCAGACAAACGAAAAAGAGCAAGGTGCAAAAGCATATTAGCAAATGTATAAAAATGACCTCAAGTGGATCCTAGAGTGAGGACAAGAAATCATCATGATCAACATCATGATCCCGGCAAAGGACTCAAGAGACTGACAGCTCACCCTATCCCCACACCAGACAGAGGCCATCAACATTCCATAGGGAAAAGGTGAGCACAACACCAGGAAAAGGGATAGATATTAGGAACTGCATGTACAACAATTTTAACTGCATTATTCTTATTGAGACTTCTTCTGTATAGTGATTCTTTATATTATTTTTATTTATTTATTTGTTTGCTTGTTTTTTATAAGGATTAGATATAGATTAGTAATAAGTCTTTGATTAGATGGTTAAGGTTTCAGTTATACGTAAAACCAAACATTTATTATTAGTATAAAGTGTGCTTCATTTTTGCCCCTAACAAGATTTTGAGCATAACAATATGATGCTGCTATGTAGATGTTATGGCTGACCTAGCTTGCGTATAACAAGGGTTTTAAAAGTTGCCTATATAGAGATAGATTCTGTCTACTCTCCTTGCAAATGTGTGTCCCACATATACCTTTTCCACATTAACTTTGTAAAGAGTGATACAGGTTGATATCTGTAGGGATAAGGGAGGCAGACATCAGTTTAAAGCCAATGAATAACAAAGGTGTATAAAAAGAAGAGAAATCCAAACAGCTTTAACAGAATTCTCTCTTCGGTTTTAGTGGTACTAAGAAGTGAATGAAAACTTTTGGACCATTTTGGACAATTGCATCAAGAATCATATAGTGGTCTGAAAGAGCAACAGGGAATTTCTCAGTGTTTTTAACTGATAGATGAAGGTGATGAAGGGAACTTGAAAAAACTGAATATTCTGCTAAACATAACTTATAACTTACTCTCTGTAACAGAAAATATGGAGGAATCAAACTTCCTTAGAGATAATACATTATTATAATGATTCCTCTATTATCAAAGCCAAACATTAAGGTAACATCATGTAACCTGAAAGTAAATGATAAAATACAGGGGAAAAGAATCTGCCAAGAGAGAGATGTTTTTATTTATTTTTTTATTATCAAGTTATCACACTTTATTCATGCTGAAATAACCCATCTAGGATTTTGGAGATGAATAAAGAAAAACCAGGATAAGTTTATATTAAGAAAGAATGGGATATTTAAAATTCAGTCCTCCTATTGCAACACTTGTTTCTTGAAATTCAGGGAGATGGTTTCCTTATTTCTCACCTTTCACCTGATAAGTTAAATTTGTTTCTGCTAATAAATAAAGTTAAAAAATGCCTATTTCCATGGTAGAAAAGGAAAAGCTTAGTTTTAGACCATTCTCATTTTAATACTGAAAATAAAAACCTACTCAGTTTCATTTTTAGGTTATTTTACCTAACCATCTTCAGTGTGACTGAAAGGATGAGAAGTCTCATTTCTGTTTAGTCAACAGGGAAAAAAAGAGAAAAGAGAAAAGAAAAAAGAACTAAAAAGAAAAAAGAAAGGGAAAAAAAAAAAAGGTTCCAGAGAAGATTCAAAGCATTTAAATCAGATCTCTAAAGCAGCCTGACATACATGGCTAAGAACTTTCTACAGTTTGCTTTAAGCATAGGCAAAACAGCCACTCATGCTCTGTGTTCAGCTGGGAACAACATAGTCTTGCTCCTACTTCCCTTCTTCTGGAAAAAAAATCAGCCTGTGTCTAGCTCTGACCTGTACAGACCACTATACCTACTACTACTCCTCCTGAGAGCAGGAGATAGAGAAAGAGCCAGGCAGCTGCCTATGCTCTGGGAGAAAGCAGACATTGCCCTCTCCTGCTCTTCCGTCACGCTTTCTCAGAGGCAGCAGGAGTAGTAGCAAGTGGCAATCTCTGGAGTGCTAGCCTGTGTCTCCGGCCAGCACAGACCTTCCACCACACTTTATCACAGCTCTTGTTTTGCTTTGTCCTCCCAGCTGCAGTGCTGAGAGGCTGTGAGCTTCTTGAACTGCTGCTTTTAGGGGAGCATTTCCATGTGCTTCCATTCTGAGGTGGGGCCCATGATAGCTATTCTATAATCAAATTCAAATTGGGATGGGAATGGAGGGAGGAAAAGAGGGATGAAGAAAGGAAGGGAGAGAGGGGGGAGAGAGGGGAGAAGAAAGGAAGGAGGGATGAAATTAACTCTGAGTATTTTCGGTGAACAGTTGTGTTCTTCCCCTTTGCATTCTAATTTTACTTTTGCAGCAGAGGCGTTGCTATCTGTATTTCTTCTTTGGAAGTTTGTCCCAATTTTATATTATTTAGGGAGGTGTCCTCTAATTAAATGGCTGCAGTTTCTGCATGATTTATTTCTCTTATTCATCATAACCTAATTGCTTTCCACCAAGAGCCAGTTGACAGAACTGTCAAATTTCTTCACTTCCTTCTGTTAGCCTGACTCACTGATTCATCATCTGCCTTCTTCAAATACACTCAGCACTATTTCTGACAGGCTGGCCAGCAGGAAGACCTGTCCCATTGCCAGCATATTTTTCATTCTTCACATCACTTTCTTTTTCTTTCCAGCTTTGTTACTGAGCTGGGTTTATAGATGTTTAGCTGACTGGCCATGATCTGTGAAAAAAGCTGATAGAAATATGATATGATTTTGCAATGTGTTCTCCCTCAGCATAGTCAGCATCTTCTCTTCAAAACAGTAGCCAGCTCTAAGTTGGGCAGCAAGTGTTTTACTACAATTACCCTCTCAAGGCCTGTAATGGCAATGACAATATCTTGCTATAGAGCAATCTGCTTACTTGAGTTCTTTTATAGCAGGGTTGCAAAAAACTTCAGGAACAAGGAATAGTTCTCCTCCTTTGCAGGAGAGAAGAAACAGTGTTGGTCTGTTTGTAGGAGCATAGATATATAGAAGGAAGAGGGGGAGCTGGGATTGCAGAATTTTAGGACTAATAGTCAAGAATTTCAACAGTTTTTTTTTTCTTTTTCTTTTTAAGAGCTTGGAGGAAAATAAAATCAACCATCGTTTAGGTATTATCTTCTTCACTTTGCGTATCACAAGCAGGAGGTATCCCCTTCACAGAGCTGGATTTAGAGAGTATTTTTAAGCAACACTTTCAAATGACTCCATTGTGTAAGTTCACTGAGATGACTTACGACTGTAAAACAATAAGCTTCCAAACATCTGAACATGTTTGTGAACTGAGTCAGTAAGCAAGTTTTGAAAAAATGCAATTATACCTGTCTGATAGAGAAGACTAATCCATGAAGATTTATTTTGTGCTCCCTCACAAACATATCTGATTAATTTTTGTTTACCTCTATTCCCCTTCATTGTGTGTTCTCATAAACTCCATTCTTAATCATTTTTACATCTTGTGCTGTACTCTTGCTTGCATTGTAAGGAAGTCATGTTATTATACAGATGTAACTGAGATCAGAATCTAGTCTATCATATTTACATACTATGCAATATATCTCCTTATGACTTGAGAGCAATAGTATAAAATATTTAAATAGCTGAAAGTGAAAAATAAAAATATATAAAAGTTGTTTATTTCTTCCTGGAGCAGACTGAGGGAGAAATAAAGACCAAATGGCAGTGCTGTTAATAAACTTTACTAAAAGGGACATGTGATGTACAGCATCTAATGACCTTCATTTTCTGTAATTATTTGGAAATCCAGGTATGTGGAGCTTACCTAAATGCCACTTAGATAAATAACTGTTTAGGATTAGAGGCAAACTAGGATGTAGATATTCAGCCCCTGAAAGCTTCAGCAGTGACTTAGGCACAACAGGCCAGTCAGGAGCATCCACCAAAAAGAAGACTCTCTCTCAAATTCTGTCTTGCATTTAACTACTAATTTCAGGGCTACAACTAGATACTTTTGAGAACTTAGGGCCTAAAAGCTCCTCTTTTGCTTACGTGTCTGAGAAAACTTAGAATCATAGAGTAATAGAAAAAAATGGTTGAAAGGAACATCTGACGGTCCTCTAGTGCAACCTGCTGCTCAAAAACCAGTCTGTCTTCAAAGTCAGACCTGGCTGCTTGGGTCTTTTCCAGTCAAGCTCTGAAAATCTCCAAGGGCAGCAATTCCGCAGCCTCTCCAGGCAACCTTCTCTGGGCCTAACCCACCTTCCTGATGAGGAATCCTTCTCTTATCTGCAATTGGAATTTCTTTTACTGCAGCACTGTGGCCATTTGATCTTCTCTGTGCATCTCTGGGAAGGGTTTGGCTCCATCTTCTCTGTAATCCCCTTTTAGACAGTAGAAAACTCCTCTTCAGCACTCAGTTAGCTTTTTCTTCTCCAGGCTAAACACACCCAGTTTTCCCAGTTTCTCCTTGTATTTCAGCTCTAACTCCCTAACCATCTTGTTGGCCCTCCACTGGTCTCTCTAAGGTTTGTTGATATCTCTTTTCTACTGGGAGGTCCCAAATATGGACACCATATTCCAAATGCAGCCTCATGAGTTCAGGTAGTTCCATCATAATGGATCAACCTTATTTGATTTCACTCTCTGGTTTGGCAGATTAATAACTGAATTAGACTAACATATCTGTAATAATTTAAATTGACTTGGACAATAAGTATCTCCTAGCCCTTTCCTTTTGTCTCTTTGGGAAGACCATGAGTTCATATAAACTTTGAAATCTTTCTTTGAATAAAATTGATTGAGATCATCAAAGACTGATTAGAAAAACTGAAGGAAGCAAGAAAATAAAGCTTCTTTCCCATACCTTGAAATACAGTTTTTGCTAGCCATATGCTACAGCTCTCTTTAAACTGCGAGGGAAAGAAATTTCTCCATTACGCTTTTAGCATTTTCATTATATTTATTATATTAATTAGTATATCATTTAAATTATGCGTTGTCTCTTTCTTATTCATGATATATTTTATACTGGCTTTTCAGAACTTTTAGGCTGATTTTGTTCAGGACTTCAGACAGTAATACTCCTCTTTTTTTTTTTTTTTTAATGGAAAACCAGCTTATATCTTTATTTGAGAAAAGACAAATATTCACTCCAAGAGAGAGTTTTTAGAATTGCTTCTCTCTGCCTCGTGAAAAAGAATATATGGGTTTATTTAACTTGGTCAGTAACTTTAGCAATCACCTCATCACATCTATTTCCTTTTCAGACTGTGTTTTAGCAGTTTATTATTGGCATCAAGCACAGAGAATTTTGAAACTGCAAAAGCCTCTTTTTCCTTTAAGGTAACACTCCCTAGAGGCTGCACAATTATTTAAAATTTTATTCCTTCAATATATACTAAAAGCAAAAAGCACCCTCACAATCTGACAGATAAAGCCTCCAGAAAATAATTCTTCAGTGACAATGTTCCCAAAAGAAATCCAACTTCAACTAAAATTTGAATAATGCAAGCAGGAAGGAGCTGGAAATGTACATTAATGAATAATTGTTCAATTCATACAACAGAATCACAGAATCACAGAATGGTTGAGGTTGGAAGGGACCTCTGGAGATCATCTAGTCCAACCCCCCTGCTCAAGCAGGGTCACCTAGAGCACATTGCACAGGATTGCATCCAGGCGCGTTTTGAATATCTCCAGAGAAGGAGACTCCACCACCTCTCTGGGCAACCTGTTCCAGTGCTCTGTCACCCTCCCAGTGAAAAAGTTTTTCCTCATGTTCAGATGGAAGTGTCTGTGTTTCAGTTTGTGCCTGTTGCCTCGCGTCCTGTCGCTCGGCACCACTGAAAAGAGTCTGGTCCCATCCTCTCGACACCCTCCCTTCAGATACTTGTACACGTTGATAAGATCTTTAATCCAGTATATATTACACTACCATAATTCCAATTATTTTGATGTGAAAGGATGATGCATCCATGGTCCTCTGTCCCTTTTTGTATGCTTGTCTTGAGGTTAGAACTCTTGACCAGGGAGTAAAAAACACCCAGATTCTAGGTCTTTGTAACAACACAAGCTTACATGTCTCTGACACTATCGTGCTGCACAACCCAAACAAGACTGCTCCTTACTCTTCTCATGCAACCGGGAAGACAAGATTTGCAGCATTAGGGGAAGGGCATGGAAGAGGGAGGATCACTTCAGCCTTTTGATCAGGATGGTCATCACTGGTTCAGAACATCTCGCATCCCCAGCTCCTGCCTGAGTGACCTAGCTTCAGCTGACTGTTCTGTCATTTGACAGCATGTGTCCTTTTACATAGAATTACATTGTGAAATAAAAGAATATTTTTTACACATGTACGTATTTACAACTCTTTTCTAACAGTCTTTCAAATGGTTCACTTGAAGCTTTTCCAGATAATAGCATTGGCAAGCTAAAAAGTTATTTTCAGATAGTATGGCCATAGACTATCACAATGAATATAGCCTAGCATTGCAGAACAAGCTTTTGGTATTTTCATAAACATAATTGTGTGAGAAAAAGTCCCAACAAATTTTAAATTCGAGCATCTAGAGATACTGAGCAAATGTTACTGGCATTTCACCAGAGAAAAAGAGCTTCATTCAGGAAATATAACTTTTTTTTTTCAGTTGGAGTCCCTTAACCTTTTCCAGATTATTCTTCTAAGCATATATAGTAGGTGTTAGTCTACATTCAAATTCTCCTTTCTGTTTGTTATTTTAAGGCCTGTCAACAATTGTTCATTTAGGGGAATATTCAGCTGCCTACCATATGAAAACATGTTGTTAGTAAATTATTGACACTGAAAATGTTGAATCACAAAGCTTTCATAAGGCTTATTATATATGTTAAAGAAATTAATCTCCCCTTGTTTCAAAGTTCCTCTTTTACTCTTTTATTATTATTTTTGTTAGGAATTACTACCTGTCTCTTATTTTCAAGGCTAAACCCTGCAGAGAGCTATTACTGGACTGAGATACAGTGACTAAACCTTCTGCAACAAATTCCAGTTAGTTCGTCAAAATAAGTTGGTGTGGCTTTTGCAGGAAATTCAGTGGAACAGAAAGAAACTAAAGGAGTAGGGAAAAAAAAAGAAATAAAAAATAAATTTAAAAAAGATAAAAAGAAATACTCAAGTAATTCACTATGAATTCACTAAAGTTATTCTCAAACAAGATATATACAAACTACACATCTAACTTGTCTGCAGGAAGTTTTGAAAACTGTAAATAACCACTGACCCCCAAAAGAAGCTCAACTATGTTCTGTAAGATTATTCTTTTTTTTCATTTTTTCTGGCCAATTCTCTGTGAGTGAAATATGATGCTGATATTTAGCAGAACCTAGATACTAGAAATGCTTATTTGAAATTATCTCTTTCTTTATTCATCACTTTTTAATTATGTTCTAAATACTATAAAAAACAAGCAGAATGCATTCTCTAAAAAAGCAGAACATGTCATTTCTCTGAATTACCTTTACTGGCTGAGTATTACTTATGCAAATGATAATGAGCTTTCAGAATTTTTATAATGATCTGTTTATTTTTAACAAAATCAGAGACCAAAACTTGTAGTTAACTGTAAATCTTAGGCAATTTAAAAAAATCTGCATGTACTTTAAGCACACCATGCATTTTATTTTATTATGGTCAGTTCACAAAGACTACAAAAATATGTGTTTTCCTGAACATATGTGGCATAACAATAAATTTGACAGATCCTGTCAGTTCTATACCACAACTCAAGTTGAAGCTTTTCAAGTAAGATCCAATTATCCTTTTTTTCCATCTCTGTTGCTCTGGCAGACTTGCTTCATTAGCAAAAACTGCGTGCCCCATTGCAAAAAATCTCCATACTAATATGCATTTTACTACTCCTGAACAACTAGGGAACAAGAAAATGAGATGGCATGTTGTTCATTGCAGTAATATGCATATCTCTTGAGTATGCTTTGAATTCATTTATTTATAGTATACAGGGTCATTGTTGTGAACAAAAGTCCTTTTTCCATCTGTTTATCTTTAAGTCCTGCATTATGATGGAAATTCTGTGGGTATGATCTGACTGGTGGGTTCCACTGATTTCGATGAAAATTAGGAACAATCATGATTAGACATTTTAAATCATCTTCTGAACATTCTATATTATTTTATTTTTGTTCTGATTCTTTGTTTTTAGATACAGTTCTTTTCTCGGAAAGTAATTATATTTATACAATATTGAAAAATATCATCAGAGTTAAAATCCAACCTAACTTTAGCGCTCTGGTAACCTTCAAATACCTCCGATTATGTCTTCTTTTGGAATTCATTCCTTAATACTAGATAATACTAGGAAACCTCAACATCTATTTTATTTATCATTTTTCTTTCCATTGTAAAATCAGCATAAACATCATGTAAAAATTGTTTGTGTTTTGTTGTGTTTTCAAGTAGAATAATAAAAATTACAGTAAATATTACATTACAAATACATTAAAAATATTACAGTATTTTCAATAAGCTACAAATTTTGTGACTGGTCTGACAATTTTTTCACTGTGTTGAGCATATCCTGAGAAAGACTGGAGGACTGGTAGAGTTCTGAAACTTTGTTAGTATCTTTGAATCTGCAGCAGCTTTTTCATCTGTACCTGACACAGTAATTCTGTAGCTCTGTATCCCACAAGAGGAAGAAATATGAAAAATGTTAAAGCAGAGCTGAGACTGGCAAACACCGAAATTAACTCCAAATTTCAATATATTTTGTACAGTCCTGCCTTTGGTGCAGCATACATTCCAAAAAAAAAAGGGGGGGGGGAAGGAAGAGAAAAGGAAAAATGTTTAAAAAGGGGGGAAAAAAAGAGAGAAGAGAAAACATCAAGGAGAAAGGAGAAAAGAGAACAGAGGAAAAGAAAAAAAGAAAACGAGACTTTTCTGTGCCAATAATGCTAGTGTAAGGATCAGAACCAAAGCCGCCTGAAGTTAATGAGGCTGGGAGTAAGACTGCCATCGACTTATGTATCTGTAGGCCTGTGTGAAAGTGTCTATATGTGCATGAGGTGCCTGAGCAAGAGGTGTCTTCATTCTTACCATGGAGATGTTCAAAGAGAGGGTCAAGACAGTCAGTGAAGCTTAGAGAGAGAGAGAGATTCAGGACAGCTAGGGTTTCGTTTGCCTGAACACAGCATCACATGCCATTTTACATGCGTGAGGGTATCCCCCCGGTTCCAGTTTTTGTTCTAGCAGAGCACTGGTCTCCAATAGTTTATTTGCTGCAATTTCATAACTGCCAGTTCCTTATTTCTTAGATACCAGAAGGCTCCAAAATGGCACTAAACACCTCTATGTGGGCAAGTGAATCATGCTCCTACCTTCAGGTGACCCAGCCTAGGTGGAACTGCATTGCTTCATGCAGTACTGAGTCATTCTCTTCTTGGAGTTACATCAAAAATGTGGCATAGAAAGGTAAATACCCAAAGAAAGATGAAGCTATGAGATATATTAGGGACAATATAAAGTCAACAATAGCCTTTTTTTTTCTCAAAGTCCTGGGCATACATGTATTTCTTGATAATCTATTTGTGTTTTAAGTGTTTAACTCTATTCACTCTATGCTTGCAAAGAGGAGAAGCAGAGTTTTAGGATATGAATTGTAAGTAAGCTGGACCTCTTTCTACTCTCACTGAAGTATAATTTAGAAACAATTTATAGTAATGTGAAAGCATTCTGGGAATTCTTTACTGAAAAGGATCTCTAATATTTGACTGAAACAAGACAAGAATGTAAAGCTGGAAATATCAAAAAAAAAAAAAAGTATTGGCCTTGGGAATTGCATAGGAATAGATGTAATTTATTTCACCCTCTTATTGGATCATTTGGTATTGGAAGTGTAAAATGAACATATGAATTTATCACATTTTTTCCAGAAATTTCAGCTGCAAAAAGTGTGACCCCTTACTCAGCTCACACATAAAAAACCAGATGGCCAAGTGAAATCAAAAAGATTGATACAAGATCTGGAGGCAAACTGAAAGATCTGACTCACCATGAACATAATTCCATAAATTAAAATATCTATGAATTATTTTAGAAAGACACTCAGGACAAATAACTCATCATGTAATATAGGTGCTTTGTTTAATATGTTAGGTCATGTGTCACTGAACTTCAAATGACAAAACACTGAATATTGAAATTTAAAGCAGTAAATAGCTATAAAAACACTCATTATGCATTTATTTGCAGCTAGAAGAAAAACAATCAATTCACAAAATGGTATTCACAGCTGAAATTAAATGGTAAACTGGCAAGGTACAATTGGGTAAGTGTCACAGTTATTCATGGTCTAGTATCTAAGTGAGAGTTTGTCTGCATTTTAATTACTAGAGAGCACTTAACATCTAACTCTGATAAAATATAAAGTACTAGTGGCCATACATCATTATGCTTTTATAAATGTAAGAAGTGGGCTTTATTATTTTTGGATTTCAAACAGACCGAGTATATATCTTCCAAGTATTTATTTTTAATAAATACTAATATATTAATATTTATTGAGAGCTTAAGTTTTTCAATTTTGACTTACTTTGTCAACATAATTTAAATAATTGCTGAATAGTTTTATAGTAGGAAAATTTGCCCAGTTGTATTAAATTTGATAAGCATTATGGTACCTTTTATGAATTATATGATTTTATATTTTTAATTTAATTCTGATACTTTGTTGCATTTTTTCGAAGTTCATTAAATAGAAGTTGTTTAACTCCTAAACAAATAATTCTCAAAACTCTAAGGAAAAATTATTTCCTTTTTCTTTTTACAGATTCAAGGTATTTGGAGTGTAAAATTGTTCATAGATGCCAAATTTCAGTCATAAGAATTGATACTATGTGAGTGGATTCTTATGACTGGGGACAGGTCAGTCAATGTGCAAAACTGGACTCCACACAGGCTTACCTTTCTGTCTTTCTGGTTTTCCTCTAGAAATTATGATGGGATTCATCTGCTTTTATTTTTCTAATGTCTGGAGATAATCACCATAGGGCAGTCTTATGGAAATAGATGCCCATGCCTGACATGGGCATATAAAACAGTTTAGACAAGGCAGTCTCTGAATATTTCTGCCTCTACACTGAAAACAATGGGATTTCAAGGTAATTACTGTGGTTTTATATGTCAAACTACATAAAGGTAGCAGAGATCCTTAGACCAGCAGTTGTAGCTGTATCTCTACATGGAGCTAGGCACTTAACATTAATTGACTTTTATATAAATTACATGCTTTAATCCTTATTAAATGTACCTAGAAAGGTTCTGAATTGCAACTTAATTAATTCTTTTAAAAATCTGAATAAAGCAAAAGTTTATTAAAGAAGTTTTCAATTAATTTTCACCCTTTTTTACCCACATAGACAAAAAGTTGTCTTTGATGATCAATATTTTTATTGGCTAATTTCATCTCCGTAAAAAAAATATTTTAACATTAATATTTTTGTGGTACTGAAGCTTGTCGGAGTGGGAGGCGGACCCGGAGTAATGATGAGTCTCAATGTGAGTATGATCGTTCTCCCTTTATTCAAGCTTTTACAGAGTATATATAGACAGGCAATAAGCATGTGCTAGCGATAGCTGTATGATTGGCTTACAGTTTCTGTCCACGCGCATAAAGCGGATATATGATTGGTGCTAGGTTGCTGTCCACGTGGAGGGGTCCAGGCCCCCCTTTACTTGTTTACCACTACTTGTCTTCTCCTTTTGTAATGGTCTAGGAATGCTCAAGGACAGTTCGCATAGACGTGAGGCCCTCCCTTCATCATGAAGGCAGGACTGCTCACTTCTAAGAGATCATGCCCCTTTTCGCTTAACCATTCTTCCACAGAAGCTGTTCTGTGGCCTAGAACCAATTATGATAAGAACTTTTTTTTAAATACTTCTAAGATAAAACTAATTCTCGGAATGGTGCATCCTAAAAGAGTTTTAATATGTTTTCATCTGGTATTGGGAATGCATTGTACAAAGACGTTCTTTGTCTATAAAGGCTAAAAATAATTCTTTTCCCTGTTAACTTAGTTTGAATTAAATAATGCTAAATAAAAGGTGAAAACATCTTTTAAATCTAATGTGTTTAATTTTACTTTTTTAATGAGAAACTGACCCCTTGCACTCTTCTTCACTGTGGAATAATTACTATCTGCTATTACTAACACTTCCAGAAATAAATGATCCAGTCAGGATTAGAATTAACAAGCACAGCTGATCAAGCCACCATGAACATGCCTTCCTTAGAGTCAGTTTCAGCTGATATTGTTCACTCATTCCCAATTAGGCACTATTTTAGAGAGTTTACTTACTGAATATTTACTTGCTGATCAGCAAAATCTATAGCTATTTCACAGGATGTAAAAAAAAACAGTCAGCTAGAATAGGGAAATGTAACTGTCGCATACAGTGGAGGCCAGAGTGATATATGCAATGGTAACTTAATAAGTTGATGACACTGTACTGAACTGGAGTAACACGATTTAACAATTCTTTTCCAAGGAAAAAAAGTAACATGACTTGTTAAAGTCGTGTTTTGATTTTAAAATGTAATAAATTGAAAATTAATGCAAGTCATTATTTTTATTGCATTGCCTAAATACTGGCTTTAAAGATTTTTTCCAAATTTCCAAATTAGTTTCAGATTGGTCCACTAATGCAAATTTACTGTTTTGGTGAAAATGACAGCTCAATATACTATTAAAATTTAGACTGTAAAAAAAGAATTTTGAGGAAATCTGTGTTTATGTCTTCACATAGTTTATGTTATTATACAATGATATTCATTTATGCCTGATGCCAAAACAAGCAGAGCATGAAACTTAAGGACCAGAGCAGTAGAATCATAAAATCATACCATACCAGCTGACAAGATTGCAGCAGTGATTTTCTAAATCACTCCTGTTCACATATATTCAAGTGATTAAAATGTTTTGGGGTTTTTTTTTGTTTTTTTTTTTACAACTTTGAAAGATGACGCAGGAAAGTAAATTTAAGATGTATTCACAGCCACCTTGTATTTTGATCTGATATTATAATATTATGAGGATTAAAACAATAATGACAGTTGCTATTATATTATGTCTTCATCTCTTTCTTTCAGTAGCTCAGAGATAGTTTCCAAAACTACACTTCTAAGATGTAAGTAAATTATAAATCTTCAGGGCATTCAGATGTGCCTGAAATTTATCAAATATTATGCAATCTTATCAAAAGAAAACAGTATAATAACATGCATTCTTGTTGGCCATGGAGTCATATGTTGGTCAGTAGTGATGAAGAATCTTGGTCTGCTTTTCGTACGTGTTAGATCCTATAAGCACAATAGGAAACAAATCAGGGAACATGATTATTCCCCTGTATAGATCCAAGATACTTCCTGAACACTAAGTTCTTTTTCTATCCCTCAGTCTCAAAAAGGATATAGGAGAATTGGAAAAGTTTCAGAGAAGGATGAGAAATATTCAAAAGTAGGGAAGGGTATAATTAAGTAGGATATGGCTCTTCAGTCTGAAAAAAAAAGATGATCTGGAAAAGAAATGGCAGAGGGCTTTCATATACCATTCCTATTATGACTAGCCTAGAAGTGGTGAATATGGACAACCTTTTCCCTGCCTCTTGCCACAGAGGAACTATGGGGCATCCAATGAAACTAGTAGATGATACAAAGGAGACCTAACAAAGAAGTTAGTCTTGCCTTGAGCATGAGGTTGAATTAAATCTCCAGCCTAAATTTCTCTACAATTCGATGAGATAGTTGTTCACAAAATATATAGTTAAGCTGTGGAACACCTTAGGATCAAGAAAGAAACTGGGCAAGTCCAGGAATTCATTGAGATTTCCTAAATTCTTAGAAACTGCTTTGATTCAGGAAGTAGCAAATTATTGGACAGTACTTGAAAGAAAGTATGCTTTCTTTGCTGTAATACTCTTCCCTAGCCATTTCTTTTGCATAGTGTTGGAAAAAAAAGGTTCAGATTATATGGACCTTTGGACTTAAAGTTAATAAGTTTGCGAGAATGTCTACATACTCTGAGTGGTTACTCTTTATAACTCTCATTTCTCTTCCTTCTTCATCCCTTATTTTTACCCCTTCTTCTTTCTCATTCTTTTTTCTGTCAGCTGGTATTATTGTGAGGTATCAGATCAACCTCCGTCCATTTTTTTCTTCTCTGAAGAGTAACTTTCTTCAGCATTTGATGTTAAGATTCCTTTCACTGGAGCTGTCTAAAAGGTGAGGCATCTTATCTAAATTAGTACCGTAGCCTCTTTCCACAGATAACAGAAAGCTGTAGATACCTTCTCTGCAGTAGATGAAGGGGGGAAGAAAAAACAAAAAAACAACTCTCTCTTTTTTGCGCAAATTTATCTAGCTCTTTCTGTCTATCTGTCAACTGGTTTGTTAGACTGCAACAAAATGAATACAGCTCCCTCCTCAGTTTCCAACTTGGTCTCATATGGCCCTTTTTGCGATTTGACAACTAATCTCTCACTGACAGCTGGACCTGCCTCTTCTTTGAATCCTGTTAGTGACCTCCTGTTGCTTCCAGTATGAAGTCCAATACTCCACATTTTGGAGTTCTGCATATTTGAAACCAGTCACTGGAAATTATTTGAGAATGTGGAAATAACATCATCCAAATTGCTGAACTGACAAAACACCTATATGGTTAATTTAGATGAAGTGAAGAAAGGGCCCTTAAAAGCAACAGAGTGTTGGTCTTCAGCTGAGGCAATGACAATTTTACCAGTTACTTCAATGAAAATAAAATTAGGCCACTAGTGAGCATATTTGAAAGCCTCACAGTCATTCCCCGTATGAAATACTGTTCCCTACTTCCTGTGTAATTTCTTTGTTTGGGCTATTGAGAGCATCCACCATGTTTGTACCTACAAAGTAGGTACATGTTGAGTAAAATGATTTTCTTAAATTTACTGGGAATTTACTCTGACTAGAATTTTTTAGTTTAATGTGATATCTTCATAGTGAGGTCTGTGAATGGGTTTCAGATTTGGCACGTAATCTGAAAATAAACTATGGATAGATAAGATACTACATTGTGCATGGGCAGTACGCTTCTGGTTCCCATCTGTGATGCCTGTTCTAGTGTGCTGTGGTGGTGGCCACTCCACTGTGTCTGTCTGCATAGTGAAAGAGGGAAACAACTCAGAAAGGTTTCACTGAGTAACTGTAAAGTATAGTAAACTGGTGAGGATAGAGGCCATAGTTCCCCATATAACAGCTGCTCCTGCTATGCTGTTACTACAGCCTATTACAACACCTATGTATAAATGCTAAAACATTCTTCTGTGACATTTAAACAGTAATTAAAATGCAGGTCAGGAAGAAAAGGGAAATTAATCTTTTCTAGGAATATCTGATATAATCTTGGTTTTAACTATCCAGTCATTTTACTGTTGAGCTGTTGCTAAGGAAGCATATGAACTCAGCTATACTTGTATTGGTGCTTTAGTTAAGGACTTAACCCGTACCTGCATCTGTACTCGAGGTCATCAGACCAATGTACTAAAGAGTGCTTAAACAATTAACAATCTCTTAGATATGTGTAAGGCTTTACATTTATTATGGGGAAAGAATTCTGCTAATGAGATTGAAAATTGTTTGAAACTGACACATAACAAAATGGAATCTTGAACACATTTTTGTCGGTACATCTTAGAGTAAATCAATTTAGATGATAATATAGCAATATGGTACTGTCTGTTATATATTAAAATTGGGCTTAAAATAATTGTCACATTATAGGAACTGTCTCCTGCTTCCACTGATGATTGTGACAAAAGTGCCATTAATTTAGCAGGAACAAGAATTTGTCTGGGAACAGTAAAAGCAGTAGGAGAAGAATATTTTAAAAGTTAAAATGACATAATTCGTAATAGAAGTGAATATGCATTTGGGGGGAAAAAGAAAAAAAAGAACTAGTAAACTCCTGCAAAATTAAGAGTGTTTCTTTTCGAGCTAAACTGAAAACTGAGGTGATGATAATAAGCCTTTCACATCTGCTTCACTAATTGGAACATGCCAAGCAGCCAGACTCAGATCTAGGCTACAAAAAAATGGCATGTTTGCCTCAAGAGGGTATTGAAAAGCTTCTGAAACTTCTGTTATGTCATGGTCTTTCAGAAGTTGTGTAATCTCCCATTGCTAGCCTAAAAAGAGAAAAAAAGAAATAGGAGAAATGGGGCTAAGCCAGTATTAATAAAACATATTTTTCAGGTAATCAGCTTAACCGAATTGTGTAAGTGCCTTCTCTCAGCAGATTAGTCAGACAGAGAGTGATAATATTCTACTTGTACAACTTGGAAGGGGAAGGTGATGTCCCAATCTGTGTATCATTTGGCATCTCAATATTTGCATCTTGCAGTATGAGAAATGTATTTCTAGGTAGTAGTTGTCCAGAAACAATATGAAATTGTTTCTAATGTTCTAATGTTTCTAATTTACTTTTTTGTAGACAGTTCTTTGTGTCTGGTAAGTAACTATGCAAATTAGATATTTGCTGAGAGGTAGATCACACTGTAAATACCTGTGGTGTCTGAAATACCTTTAACTGTAGAAATACTGAAAAGTTGGAGTCATCTATTGATCATAGATTAGTAATAGAATATATTTTTAAATCAAAAAGCTATTTTTTAATATATAATACTTTATTTGTTTCAAGAAGCCTTAATTTGGCAGCTGTAGCAGATCACACTTGTTTGGGATACCCATTTTCCCTTCTACTTTTTGCAAGAAAAATTGCAATAGTTGTGTGGTGCTTGTTAACCTTGTTAACAAACATGGTTTCTATTAAAAAGCCTACTATCACTTCTAAATACCAAGAAATTGTATAAAGGCAGGTGACATGGTGAATTATTTTTCATCTGCAGTCCATTTTCCCATAAACCTGTGACTTATCGGTCTAAGATAATTTTTCTCTTCTGCGACACTGTGAGAAAAAAAAAGGGTGTTCATGATCATGAACAACTCATGTTCATGATCTTCTCTTTGAGTTCTAATGTCTAGTATAAGAACCAGTAATCAAGAGCTTTTCATTACTTGACATGAAGATGTGACCAATGTGAATATCAATTTTCTTATCCTTTTCTCCAACAATAATTGTCTATGTTGTAAAATATATATATATATATATATTTAACCAGAAGTGATTCTTACTTGTGTCACAAATGGAAGAAGTTTCCTCCCAGTTCACTCTATGTGCACAGCATATTATGTTCTGTAAAAGAGATTGTTCTGGGGACCAGAGAGGTGGCCCACTGAGAGGGATAGGAAAAGAGGAATGAGGCATTGTGCTTTCCCTGGCAGTGACTGATCACACCTAGTAGATACAGTTTTCTGTAATGGAGGGGACACGCAGGCAGCAAAATGTCTATGGCAGGGTCTGAGACTGAGACCCTTGGTCTGAGACCAAGAATAGCCGGGGTTTTGCTTGCTGAAGACTCAAAGTGTAGACCTTAGAACTGATGAATAAAGGAAACTTGCTGAGTGACCTAAGAACCGATTAAAGTTGCCAGATTGGAAGGGAACACTGGAGGAAGAGATGCAGTGGGCAGAGAGGAGAGTGATTTCCAAGCTTTCCTAATGAATGAATTTTATCATCACTTCTGAGATTTTTGAATTTAATAAACTAAAATATAATTTAGATTCTGATAAAATGGAGGTTTAGAGATTACAGGTTAATATCCACGGTTATCCAGTAATAAGCCAGTATAATAAGAGAGCATTAGATGTTAGGTGCCGCTTCTGTAACCATGTAGCTTTGTAATATAGTATTTTCATTACCAGTAACAGGCCATAAGCTTTGTACTGAGTTTGTGAGGCCTCAGGACTGAAGCTTGTCAGGCTGCTCTGTCTGAACTTTTCTTGACCTGTCTATAGCTTTGTTTTACCTGGTTTATCTGTGACAGCAATTTCTAAATGACTGGGTGTCTATGGCTAGTTTGTTTTACTTTTGTTTATTTTTGTGTTTTACAACCATAGTTTTATATAGATATCAGTAACAAGCAGTTACTCTATGTAGAATGAGATATTTTTGACTAACACAACAGTGCAGTGTAGAGAAGTGCAGTCCTGGTGTGACTTCAGAGGCCTTGAGAAGTGGAGACATGGGATGCTGCATAGAGACGTGCAGGCATGGGGTGGTAAGAGATGGGGCACAGGCTTGGCACCAGGCACCCCATGATTATAAACAACTCACCAATGGTTTGTTAAAGAAATGCAAGCCTGGAGCTGGACAAAATGGATTTTAGGGGGCATCAAAGAGAACAAATAGTATCTAATGCACGCAAAGGTAACCATATGCAGTAAATGTGGATGTAATATGGAGCTGTAGACAAATGAAAAGAGAGAAAGGTGTAAATGTGTGTTAACAAACCTATAAAAATGACCCCAAACAGATTCTGGGGAAAGAGGGATAAAAAGAAACTGTCAACATGAACATCATATTCCTCCCAGCAAACGACTCCAGATGCTAATGACACCATTAATACCCCCACTGCCACCACCAGGAAGGAACCACAGACCTTGGGACCCAGGGAAGCAGTAAAAGGTATAATACCAGGAAAAAGGGGTAGAAACCAAGAAGTGAGTGTATTATATCACTTTTATTGTGACTTTTTCTCTATATGTGCTCTACTGTATTATTATTGTCTTTTTCTGTAATAATTAGATCTAGACTAAATATGCTTCTTGACTTATATTGTTAAGATGTCCATTATGCTAACAATAAATTCTTGGGTTTACTTATAAGATGTGCTTCCTTCGCCCATAAACGAGATTTTGAGCCTAATGCTTCATAAATATTTAGGCCTGCTTACCTGCTTACACAATTGCATCTTTTTTTTTTCTGTACATAGCCCCACTGTGATTAAACATCTCCAGAGATTAGAAGAGAGCAGTACCTAGTTTTCCAAGTTTAACTTTAGCATGGTTTCAAGGTATGTAGGTCAGCACAGCACAAGACTCGTTTTGTTTACTTAGACAGTAATATTAGTCTGTCATTTTAATAAAGAGCATCTTTTAAAAGCAACTAAAAAGTCCTTTGGAGCTTAACAGGCACCTTTAAATTTAAGCTTTTATATAATTTATGTCCTAACAAAGTACAATATAAGATATGGTTTTCTAATAAAGTACTTCAAAACCCTGAAACTGATCACTATACAAATGATCAAAGATTTAGATTACATTTATGAATTTTTCTATGAGTTTGGTTTTTTGAATATTATTAATGGTAATATGATTCCACTATGAAAGCAAAGACATTTCACTGACTGTGAAAGGTACATTGATGGGTTTTCTGAGTTTAAGTAGAGGTTAACATGCAAGCTAAATATTCTGATTTTCATACAGTAGGAATACATTAAATCATTTTGCACCTGGGTTATGCACAGTCAAACTCAAGCATCATTTGTATTAAGTATAATTTCAACATTGTGCCAGGCACTGATTTAAATGAGTAACGAAGTTGGGAAAATGAGTTGCATGTGGTTTATTAAAATTCAGAAGATCTTTTAATAGTAGGTATTGAAGATAACTATGCTTAAAGCATGCAGCATAAGTCAAATTATTATCAGTGTTTAAAACTCAACATTTTTAAATTTTTAGTTCCATCTTTCCCTCTGCTTTATTCCAGAGAAATGTTTAAAGTCCTGTATAGATGTTCAGGAAATTAATGTTATTATAACTAAACATATAAACACTTTTTCCCCCACAAGCATTTAATATTATAGATGAGGTAAATAAATAGTTCTGATCATGTTTTCCCTGGAATTTTGATACCAGTGTAGGAAAACTTGAGAGACATTGCAAACATTAAGGAACAGTTTACATTTTCCTTTTCTTCAGTCTCAGTTCAAATTCTAAGTCTAGACTTGAATTCTCTTCACTCCTGCACATTCACTGGTGATTTTCCAGATTTATTTTCACATCTACTTATTCATCATCTTTACCCTGAAGGTTGCTTCCATATGTTAAGTAGGTTTTTCACATGAAAATTATTCTGCCAATATTAGCATTAAAACCTCCCCCCAAAACTTGCAACAATGTAAACCAGTGCATTTTAAGACTGATTAAGGACTATATGCTTTACCTTCCTAATAAAAGCACTATATTCTTTGCTTCTTTGCAGAAAAATATACTACCCAGAGTAATATGACTTAAAAAATCTATAGTAGACATCTTTTAATGCAAAGAATTTAATTCTTTTCTTACAGTAAAAGGAAGATACAGGAAGTACTCCAGAGAATAGAATGATGGAAGTATGAACAACGTCTTGGTTGTTGTACTAAATCAGAGCTATTGACTTTCAGGTAAACGCTTTTTTTTTATCAGCTCTGCCAGGCGCTGCATACATAAATCTAATTATTTGTTGTATTAAACTTAAAAGTAAATACAAATACCAAAATTAACATGACAATGAAGATAAAAACTTGGCTGAAACAGGGGAAGACAGGGAATTTAAAGGTAGGGCTGAAACCCATCCTTCACTCATTCTGCTGTGATAACTCTTTGATTAGCCAAGTCTGCTCACTGCTTTGAGGCCTTTACTCTTGCTCTAAGCCCCATCCAGAAATAGTAACATAATGTGTACTATGTAGAACAACGGTGGCTTTGGTAATAACAGAGATCTGGACTGGCATCCGTGACCTGGATTTCTCTTAAAAAGTAAATATAGCACCAGGAAAGTTCATTACCTCTAATGTAAATGATATAAAAAGCAATAATTTCCAATAGTAAATCTGAAATATCTGTCCATTATTCTGTGAGTCTGCCCCTCAAAATGTTTATGATAGATCATGGGCACAGAACAACGGCAAGGTGAGTTTTTACTGTCCTATTGACCTCTAGCTGAGCCCAGATACTTAAAAATAAATAAATAAATAAAAAATCCCAAATGAGTTAGATGGTATTCTAGGTTAAAGCACTAGCCTTGTACTTTTGAAGGGATTACTGCAAATGTTCCTTTAAATCAACAGTGTTGAGCTGCCTAATTCTTCATTAGGACAGACCTAGCCTGTTCAATATAACTACATAAGTATCTACTCTTTATGATCTCATGTCTTTTCAGCATTGTCCTCTTTTAAGAGGGAACAATGGAAATTCCCTCCATTCTGCGTTCTCTCTGAAGTTTAAGGAATTTGCTTTTGTTCTATCAGTATATGATCATATGAATTCAGCCATTGTGCTACAAACTTCTAATATTTCAAGGAGCTCTTAGCTGCTAAGTGAACTTCATAAAGTCATGGAAAGATAAAGAAAAGTTTTGTGCATTGATGACATTAGATATTTGCTTATACTTGCCATAACTGTATTAAAATATCCATCAAGCCATGTACTGCATGATATTGTCCTTATGTAACAATGATAAAGTAGCTAATATAGCATTTCTTTTTTTCTAGCATCAAATAATTTTATTAAAATAAGAATAATAGTTTTGTCCCAATGCTATCTTCTTACTTCCTCTGTCTTTCTGTGAGGTACTAATATTGTCCTCAAGCACAAGGGATGTGAGCTTTTTCGTATCTTTTTATCCTCGTATCCCCTCTGTGAGAAAGAAGATCACTATGATCTTCATTTCAGAAAGAAAAGAGAAGGACTTATTAACCTGAACAGCGTGCTGTACAAGCATCTGGCTCTCAATGACTTGTACTTGATTCCAACCAGATAGTTGGAGTAGAATGAAGTGATGATAATTCAGCAGATTTAGTCATAAGCTGACTCCTTTTCTGTCTCTGGTTTGTTACTGGTTCTTATCCTTGTCTGGGGATATTTTAATCCCTAGATTTGAGATAGCAACAAGATATGCATTAACATTAGAAACAATTATGAAAAAAATTTTACTGAAAGAATTTGTTCACTGAATTTATTCCGTCGAATTTTCAAGATCCAGTGACATCAAGATGTCACTGAATAGACAGTTTTCTTCAATACTTACAAAAGAATATATCCATAAAACTATTACTTTTAAAATATTCTTAAAAATGGTGAAACCTTTATTTGGGAATGTCTACAATGCAATCAATGAGTACTCCCACACAGTGAAATTAAGTAGACAGTAAAATTTACACACTGATTGTTAAGATAAATTACTGTACTAAGATATAAGATTTTCTTGCCCAAAATAGAATATGGATACAGAATTCTACTCACATTTAAAATTGTCCATATATTTACAGTTTTATTCATCTGTTTGTTTATACTATACTCATTTTCAGCAGATTATAAACTTAAAAATTTAGGTGCAAATAGTTATCTGTTTAAAACTTATGATTTCATTTATATTAATGTAGATATAAACCGCAAGTAAAAAGATCTTGAAGAGATGAAAAATGATGTATTAAGTTGTCAAATCATAGGCACAAACATACTTTTAAGATGAAAATTACAATTAGCTATGTAAAAGCTATGAATGTTCATGGAACTAGGACTAACTAAAAGATTTACGGGTCCTATCCAGAGTTTTACCTCTCTCCTTTCATTGTTTCCTTAACTAGGGATTAAAAGCTATTACCATCTAGGGGGTTTCTAGTGCCTGTTGCAAAATAGGTTCTTAAGATACTAATACCAACTTCAGGTGGCATTAGTTAGCACCCTTATTGCTGGTCTCTGCAGGGAAGTCACGAACCGAATGTACCTGAAGATTGAGCCATGTGTTGATCCATTAAAGCCAGGCACTTGAGGATTTAAGCTTAGTGTGGGGTAGTGAGTAAACCTCCAGTTCTATTAATTGTCCATCTGTGATAAACACCAGTAATTTTATTTTCCAGTAATGGTTATTCTTTGGCAAGCAAAAATTTATTTGATTTATGCATTTTTAAAGTCCTGTAAAAAGTCTTTTTTGATCCCCACCCCCTTCAGCTGATTTGGGGTATATTACATGAAGTATATCCATAGCCTTTTGACAACACTAGGAAGTCAAATTTTTGAGGCTTGTGTAAATGCGAGGATGCTTTTAAAGAGTCAGCCACTATTTATAGTGAATGTCACAACTGAAGAATTATACATCATGTTATTAACATGATAGAAACATCTATAAGTGAGTAGTAAGAGACCATCAAAATAGATGAGCCTGAAGTTAGTAGTGCAATAATTACCAATCTCTCTAAATACTCAAATAAATAGAAGAATCACTCTGTATTTTTGGGTGATTAAATATCTTGAGGAAGTGACCCAGAGGTAAATATTCATGATCATGCTTATGTAGAGTTGCTGTTTGGAGGGATGGCCTCAGAAAATGGTTTTCTTATTATTTACTTCTATGTAAATATGTACTATTGGAAGTAAATGTTAATACTTATAAGGGGGTCATATGAGACTGAATAGTAACATCTTATGTCCATCCATATGTCTAGGACAAGAATCTTTCCTGTCAGACCACAGTGACCCTTTGTGTCTCTGTAATGGGATGCTGGATATAATATCACCTGAGCTTTAACTGAGATTAATGAGCTGTAGTGGAAATATGTGCCTGTGAAAGACAGTTTTGGGCTACCTTCAGCAATATCATCAACTGATCTCTCCCAGTCACATGTTTATGTACTTATCAGGTGTACTTTAACTTAAGTCTGTACTTTGCATGTACCATGTCTGGTTGTAATGGCAGAGGCTATCACCTGCTCAGAACTGTGTAGGGCATGCTTTGCTTGGTGATGAATATGTGCACAACACCTCTTTGACATCTCAGCAAATTAAAAAAAAAAAAAAAGATACATCAGATCTTTATGTGGTGCCCTTAGTGGAGCAGCACGCAAGTCCATACAGCTGTATTTATTTACACCTCTTCAGGGACTGATCTCACATATCCAACCGAAAACTATGGAAACGAATCATACTTTATTTATGTTGATTTATGACTTCCACTAGGAATAAAACAATTCTTCAAGTATTCTTTCATGTGTAACTTCTTCCAGTTCACTTTTAGATTTTGAAAATTTAAATGGTAATGCTAACAGCAACATTGGACAGAACTGATTCTCTCGGTAGGTTAGTTTGCATTCAGTGATTCTAGTGGAATCAAATTAAATTTGCAAAAGCAGCAGCAGCCCTGGATTCCATGTGATCATCCTTTATTAATTAGCATTGTGAATATGGCAAGAAGCACGCGTTGCTGCACAAAGATAAATTAAATGCAGACAATTACGCATGTCTCAGCAAAGCTGCAGTGGGCGATAGGAATCTGTGATACACCTCAGAGTGAGCTGTACATTTCAGATCACTGGGACGCTCCGTGCTGATGCAGTGTGTTTCACCACGTTGCAGCAAATTACTACCTTGTCCCTTTGCTGCATCACATAAACTGCTAAAATAACAGAAACCTTGCTGCTGCTCTCAGATATGTGCCTGCACAGAGAAACATTAGGCTACAATCTGAGAGCATCCTTAGAAATGTTACTCTACAAAACAGGAAAAGTATATTATCGTATCAGTGAAACGGAGTGTTCTTATACAAGATTTCCCCTCCTCCCCATCACTTTGACTTTGATTTTACACTTTTCACAAAACCTCCCTTTATATGAAAATTGTAAGGTAGCTTAGAAGTGAGAAGTGTAAAAGTATTAGTTAAATGAATGTGAATTAGAATGTCATGAATTTCCACATCTACCCAAGAACTAAACTCTCATGAAAAGATCACCCAAGTCACTTTCAAGGCAATTAGTTATTTTACCTATGATAACTGGAAAACAGTATTTTGAGTCTGCTTTCTTTCTGAGATATGAAATTGAGAGAACACTTTTATTAGTGTGTTAATATTACAGATCTCATTCGTGAACTGAAATATAATGGGAATAGCATAATCTAAGGATAGTATATTTTAAGCAGAACTTTCTTTGTGGATTTCGTTATGTGCATTACTGAATTAGAGGTTTTGTTTTTTGCAAGATAATACTGATTAAAAAAAAAAGAAAAAAAGACCTTTGATTCAATAGGCTTTCTGTTCTCAGGTTAGAATTTGATTTTATTTGATGCATTGCTTTGTTTAAATATATAACAATAATATTTTCACATATTTCTCAGTTTAAAAGCTCTCAAAGGAACAAAGGATTTGATTTTCGACCAATTAGTACAAATTTTTTTCTTGCCTTTTTTATTTTCCCCAGATTGTCACTTCCATGTGTTATGTTGTCATCCTATTGTAGTTAATTCATTTTTTTAATTGAATTTCATTACATTTACTGTTCCTACCATAAATACTTGTTAGCATCCTTTGTAATATTTGAGTAAAAATAATTCATATTCATATGAATGTCATAATGTGTGATTTCACAGGAATGCCACTTTAATTCGTTATTTTAAATTACTTGCATTGGCTATATGGAGGGGAAAAAGATCAGAAAAATTTGTTTCCATTCAAGCAGTTGGGAATTGCCTGCAATTTCTATTAGCCGTGAATAGTTTAAGGAAACAAATACTTCTTCCATAAATAATCAGAATGAGAGAACTAACTTAAGTGTGTGGAGGCATTGCTCTCTGAACCATTTTCAAATGTTTCTGTCCTTTCATTAAAATTATCCCCTAAGGAAATGTTCCTCAAATCCTTTACAACTTCAGAAGTCAATAATTTCAAAGTATTAAAGCAATTCTTTTAAGGGCTTATGATGGGTTTCTTATTTTTATAGCTAAGAACTGATATTATAGCTCACTGATGTAAAGGACCCACAAGTTACCAAAGATAAATTACAGCATTGTTTAGTCCAAATTTGTATACAGGACAATAGAGTTCAGTTTTACTCTCAAGAGTTTGGTTACAATGCAACAGATGTCAGAAAGTGTATACCAGAGTCCGTCATGTCAGTGTTCATCTTCTAGCTAAAGAATAAAAAGATTATGAAAAACAACACATGCAGACAGTAGGAAAATACTCACAGTACATGCAAAGCCAAGATTTTGAAAGCAAATGCCGAACTGGATTGGAAGTGCCCACCTGAATTTCAAGATCCCGTAAATGTGATTTGCCTCTTAGACATTTTTGCCTTTAATTACTATGGATTTATGACAGAGGGAGGATCAGACAAAAGATTATATAAGAACAATGCTATTTTATGCCCTTCTGTGTAATGCTTGAGTGATTTTTCTTGTTCTTTTTTTTTTTTCTCTTTGATGACAAAAGGAGTGAGCAGTATAGAAATGATGAACATCATTGGCTTCAGGTTCAGGTTATTTTCTATTGACTTTCAGTATTTAAGTCTCAGTTGATATGGCATGTCAGTGAGGGGTAGTTTCCTGTTTGTACTCTTGTGGTTCTAGGTTTGAGCTTCCAGGAAATTAGGAACTTGACAGATGCATAGACGTCTATCAGTTAGAGTTTTCTCGGAAATCACTGAATTTGTATATATTGATGAAGCTGTGAAACCTTCTCTGGTTACAGTAAACACTCATCTAGTTACTGTGGCAAATCTTGGAGTGCAAATGGGAAATACTGTATAAGAAATAGGGGAAAATCAAGGTATCATAGCATGGGGATAAACCGGCTACATTTAAAAAATTCTAGAGATGTTGTTACTGTAAAACTATTCTTCATATGACATCAGCAAAAAACTTAGCCGACACTAGAGAATATTTATACTGGGTAGAATGCAGGTAGATCATAGAAGCTGGTGGAGGAAATATGGTGGTCACACTGAAAAAAACACTCCTGCTGGAAATACTGAAAGAATCCCTCAGTGTCACATCAGGGCACCAATACCATCTTTTGCTGTTTTCTTGTAAGATCTGTCATGTCCCTGAATATTCAACAGAATATAGGAATAGAAAATGAGATTTAAAATAGTTGTAACCATAATTAGTATTTTCTTCAAGGTAGTATTTTTATTAGACAGCTGTTCACACAGAAGTACACTAAATGTTCATCAGGATCACTTTAAAATAAGTTCCTTCTGGATAGCTGAAAAGAAAGTGGGTAGGAAAAAACTCACCTTCAACTTTGGGTGTAATATGGAGGAAATTGAAGGAGACAGTGTTTTGGGTTGACACTATGGAAATATGTCAGTAATAAAGACTGTGTCATCTGTAATTCATTAAATTACTTATTTCATTATTGCTTTGGGTGACTTGTTAAAGATGTGGTTTAGGGTATTGTTCCCATGTTAACGATGGTGATTCCGTTATCAGAAGAATGAGATCTAGTAAACATATTGAAACATGTGGCTGAAATTCCCAACCTTCACATTTAAAGTGAAAGAAATGGATATTTTTACAACCAAAAAATATCAGTTGACTTTGGGGACTGGTCCAAGGAGCAGGAAGTTGAGTCAGAGGTGTAACCAGGGCAAACTAAGATCCAGGCATTTTGGAAAGTGTCGATTTCTACAGCTGAGTCTGAGTGAATAGGGAGAAAAAGGTGAAGTTTCCTGAGGAAGTGGCAACAACCTTGGGGAGTAAAGATTACTAAAGTCAGATTTTAACAGCTGGTTTGGGAACAGGCCATGGCTTTAAAAGCTGGTTTTATCCACCTGAAGTAAACTGCTTTTAGGATAAAACCAGTAAGCAAAAATTATGCTCATGTGTAGAATCAGATTGCCTCAGCTATACTAGCGGCTTCCTAAAACACAGGCATATGCTGATCAAAATGCATGTGATGCAAGGTCCTCTCTGTCCTCTCTAGTAATAACAACAGTTTCCTTCTCTTTGATTCCTGCTGCATTCAGGGTAGCAGGACTTTGTATGTGATGTTTAAATAAATAGGGTTAGGATTACAACATCAACCACAAAAATAAAACAAGCAAGCAAGCAAGCAAGCAAGCAAATGAAAAACCAGTGGGCTTCAGCATCATTTTCGCCCATAATTGAATCCAACTGATATGGCTTGAATTTTGGCCAGCTCCTTATTACCAAAAGAAATAACAATATCAGCACTGTGACATTGCAATGCAGGAAAACACAAAACAGTAACAGAACAGTAACAATAGCAAATTGAGTATATGGTGCTGTTTTGTTGGAACACAGAAAATGTATAAATCCATCCTGCTTACTTGAAATAGTCAATTCATGAAATTGGTTCTTGAGGATAAATCTAATTTCAGGACCAGACAATGGCCAGGTACTGGAACATAATGAAAACGTCAGAAAGAGTGTGTGGCCATCAGAAGCTAACATCAGTGATATTTTAGTGTCAGAACTGGAGCAGTGCAAACCCCTGAAATGGAAAGGAAACCTCTGATGTGTTCTGTAGACATATAAAAATATCAGCTCAGAAGCATGGTGATTCAGATACAATTGTGATTCCTTTAACATGATCTGGAGTTACTGTGTATGAGCATCAGAGGCAGAATTATTCTGAGTTCTGAAAGTATCTGCTCATTTGGAAAAGCACATATGACTATGTTCATGTCAAAAAGTGTAATGAGGAAAGAAAATTATATAAAATTAATTCATCTTGTGACAAAGATTATAATAGAAGTGGAGATTAACTCTGGAATAAAATGGTCTGGTATTTAATTCTCTACTTACATGTCTTAAAATAGATGTGTGCAATCCAGAGAGTCAGTTTTAATGTTTGCATTTTCATTTCCTGTAATTTGTTGGTGGTTTCTGAAAAAGTATGAAGCCAAGCAAATGGATACTGTAACTAGTCTTCTTCAAGCTGTATTATTTCACAAATACTTTTGAGGCAGCTGTGACCCAAATATACTTAATAAGGCATACTTTAAAATACTATTGTCCTTTCAAGCTGTCAACATTACCGGTTCATCACTACAGTTTCAAAATCAGATTAGTCTACATTTGTACAGACAAAAGAAATTGGAAATTGGTGTTTGTAATTTTATTCTGGATACACTAACATCTACATTTTTAAAGTATTTAGAAACATTTTAGATCATAAAAAATAAATTCATTTGGATAAGACTAGTATAAAATTAAATGATTTTCATAGTGTAACTACTCCATTTTGTACAGTAAAAGTCCTTTCGAAACCATAGTGATAAATTACTATTAGTCATTTTCAAGACTCAACTGAAAGTCAGATTATATGATTTTTTAATATTTAAAATATATTTGCATTCGACATAGCAAAATTTGAAATGACAGACAAAGTCAGACAAAGCAGATAAAAAGAGAAATCCACAAACACTAATTAAAATGTCACATTATTCCAACAGATTTTACCTAAAACAAGAAAAATAACAATAGAAACCACTAACAGGTACTATTGCCATTTTTTTCCTTTAACATGAAAAATCTCAAAAGCTATGCTGATGGACAACCAGAAAGAACAAGAAAATCAAAGATTTTGAGCAAGTTGAAAACCAGCAGAACATTTCTCTCTAAAGGGAAATTTTTATTTCTAAATATCTGTTTCATATTGCTGGCAAGGCTCCATTGGCTGTGACCCTTGAGGCTTAGTGGCCTAGCTCTAGTTGGCTGTGAGTTATGTTGCAGTTGGTGATATGCTTGCTTTTCACACAAACAGCCTACAAGGTATGCCAACTGCTATCCTACTAATGCCATATTAAAGTATAGTAAATCACCGGCAGGATCGTCTGTCTACAGAGGATGTCCTCCAGCTGTACCTCTAAAACATGTTTGGTTTTGATACTGACAGTAAATCTGGGCTTGAGGGAACACCAATGATCTGTCAGAAGCTTAAAGAGTTTAGATACACCATTGAATTTTATAAGGATTAGATATTACAGTTATTAAATAAATTTTTTAGACATCATTTGCACAGGGGTCAAATCTTGCAATCTTTGCATGAGAAAATACTCAAATAATTCAATACTAATTTGTTTTTTCCTAATGTCTGAGAGACTGATCATAATGTGATGCTGGCTGTTTGAAAGACAGAATAGAGCAGACTGTCATATCAAAATATTTGCAGCCTCTTTGTGTACCTGGGCCTGTTTAGCCTGGAGAAGAGAAGACTGAGAGGGGATCTTATCAATGTATACAAATATCTAAAGGGAGGGTGTCAAGAGTTTGGAGCCAGACTCTTTTCAGTGGTACTCAGCAACAGGACACAAGGCAACGGGCACAAACTGAAACACAGTTCCGTCTGAACATGAGGAAAAACTTCTTCACTGTGAGGGTGACAGAGCACTGGAACAGGTTGCCCAGAGAGGTGGTGGAGTCTCCTTCTCTGGAGATATTCAAAACGCGCCTGGATGCAATCCTGTGCAATGTGCTCTAGGTGACCCTGCTTGAGCAGGGGGGTTGGACTAGATGATCTCCAGAGGTCCCTTCCAACCTCAGCGATTCTGTGATTCTGTGTATATTGCTTGTAATGAGTTAAATGTTCCAAACCAGGTAAAAGAACAGAAAAGGTCGAGAAGAGAAAAATAAAAAGTCTGACCTTATCCTTTGGTCCAAACAAGCTCTGTAATTCACATAAAATGGAAAACTTATACGATTCTGTTGCTTGCTGTGTATTATATATGCCTGATCTACAACAAGCTACAAAAATTATAAATGTGCAATATAATGAGGATATAAAATAGATTAACTTCACTGGGGTCTGAGAATCAGCTTTTAAAGTAGAGAAACCTTCTTTAATCACAGAGATGCAGATTTTAATAAAAACAGCCACAGATGTTTGAGTTCACGTTGTGAAGTACCATATCATCTACAAATGTCTTCTTTCCGTAAACCAGGTTCTTTCTTACCAGCTGTTGCAGTTACCAACTTATTTATTAGTATTTTGTATGTTGTTGTAAAATGGTACCTGGATTTTAAACAAGTCATTTCTGAAAAAAGTAAAGGAGATGGAGGAAGATAGGCAAAGAAAATATAGCTTTGATATCCACGAAGGTTTTTATTTACATTTTCTGACATTTTCATATGCGATAGATAAATTTATTTCTGTAATCTTTAATGACTTTCTGATTTATTTTTAAACTTCTATTTATCATGAAAATGACTGAATGTTTGTTACATTTATGTTCTGTTTTGTAAGAGTCAACAAACTCTAGGACAAATGCTGGAAGTCTGTGCTGCGCTGTGCAGCTGGGTTGACCATGGATCCTAGGGAGACACGAAGTGAAGTCAGACCACAACGCAACAACTGCTAGTGTAAGCAGGAAAACGGTATCATCCATCTTGTAGGACACCTTAGTTTCCTAAGTTAACACCTACAATTAATAGCGAAAATAATACTTCAAATATCCATTTTGCAAATCTGACTGGGTGTGAGTTTATAAGAGCCATAAAATTTAATCCACAGGAATGTACTCTGAACACGGTATCCTTCCATATGGAACCCTGGGCCCTGTATTTGTTTTAAAGGGAACAACAGGGAACATTTTACCCCCTGCCATCTGTCTGGAGAAGTCATAATTTGGCCATAGAAACTGAGGAAAAACATGAAAATCTCGAGTGCTAGCAATATTGATAACTTCAGAATATACTATTTCTGCGTAGAAAAGAGAGATTTCTCTCAACATCCCTTATCACCCACCTACCAAACACACACACATGCATAAAAGCTACTGCTGAACTTTACTACTGAAGTGCTTCTTACATGTTTTCACATGTGCACAACACCAGGCATAACCCTTTCTTTGCCTTAGTGAGCATATGTACTCCCAGCTTCACAGGCACCCAGTCCTGTAACATGGTGCATTCAGTAGTCTATTCCAAAATGACTCTATTCGGGCAGGCATTTTGGGAAACCTGAGTGTTCACCCAATTGAAAGAACCACAGAGCACTTTAGAGAGCTCTTTGTGTCCAGCAGTCTCAATGGGGACATCCTTTTCCACTGAGCATAGCATCCCTTTCTTTCCATAAGGGATGCTGTACTGGGAACTAGGATGTGAAGACACTGCAGCAAGCATACTAGAAAAACAGCATCAGCTATATTCAGAGGAAAACAGTATAGGCAAAAATCCCTAAATGGAAAATCCTACTCTCCAGAAGCTTCATGTCAATATGCTAAACTCAGTGGGAGCAGGGAGAAAATACAAAAGCTGGCAGCTACAGTCTGTGAGGCTGAGAGCAGAAACGCTACTGTAAAACCAGAACAGCAGTGCTGCAGGCACTTTGCTCGCTCTGGGGAGACAACACCCTGAGGCTCCAGGAGGCAAGCTTGATACATCGCAGACACCTTGTGAAGCACAGGATATTTTTTTCACCTGGATATGAGCTTTATCAGGGATAGGGAAGGAAGTCTTAAATCATGCACAAAGTCAGTGCTTAGCTATTTTAAGAGTAGCAAAGTCACTGCAAAGAAGCCAGGAAGCCTTGTATTGCTCTGATGAGCAGGGCCCGAAAAAAAAGGAATCCTTCTAACAGAGCTAACATCCTCGTTTCTCTGCAGCAGAGGCTTCCTGCAAGCCTCATGCATGAGGTTTTGAAGTCCCACTCTAATGCTTCAGACCTATGATATAGTAACTGCAAATGAGAAAAGAAGAAGGAGCGTTCTTGTGTTTGCTGTTCTCCTTCTCTGGTAAAGTGTAAATAGCTTCTCACCTAATAGACTTTGTCATTAAAAACCTCGTTGAGGGCCTGCAATTTCATCTCTCCCTTTTATAACAATGTTTTAATCCCTTAGAGATGTATATTCTTTCCCTGGAAGAAGGTCAGTCATGTGGAACATTCTAGGCAGAAACTTTTCTTTCAGAGAAAGAGAGAGAGTTGCTTTAGGGACAAGCCTGTTTCTTTATTCTAATATATTCCTTTTTTTGGTGCCAGTGACTCTTTCGATTCTTTATCAAAGTCAGAAGACTGCACACACTTTCTCATCCTTATATTTGCCTGCTTTTAATCCACTAAAGGAGAGGCCTTTAATATTTAAATTACATTAAAGTATCACATTATTTTTTCTTGCCATCTTTATTAGACAATAGAGTTTTTCCCAATTCAGACTGGAGAATTTTGCTTTTTGCTTTCATTATAAGGCCATTCTAATATAATATTCTATTATTAACTGCTGAGAAAAAAACTTTGCACTGAAACAATTGCTGTATCTGAGTACCTCTATGAGCCTAAAAAGAAATCTTCACATATCTACATTCTGTTTTGCTGTTATTTTTGTTCTTTCTACCATTCCAGTGACATACAAAAATTGTGAAGGCATACAACATTGTGCAGCAGCTGAGGGCCATTGCAAATCACCCACTGGGCAAGTCTATTGAAAGATCACTTTTAGTCCACTTACCAGTTGCTTCAAAGCCGAGGTGGCCAAAGGAGTCCCTGCAGTGAGAGTGAATAATGATGAAGTGAGGTTTGTCAGATCCTTTGCATTGCTGTGAGGAAATCCAGGTTCCAGTTTTGTTTCTCAGCACCTGCTGGTGCTCTTCTGTGATATTAGGTCAGGACCTTCTTTTCCATTGTTTTATTCTCTCCACTCTCCTATTCCTCAGTCACACTTTATAAGCTTTTAGGTGTTATATACAGCCAATTTCTTTCACTCTGTGAGGACTACGCCAGGTTGACCCCAGACAGTCGGCCATCGCTTCACATTCCATTCTACTTGCTGTGGTCCTCAGAAGTCTCCTCTTATCACAATATTAGTTTCAAGGCAAGTAACACACTTTGTTGCAAGGTCAGTTTCTCACTTGCCAGCTTATTTAAAATTGTTTTGGGGGCCTCCAATACTATTTGAATAACAATGCCTCCCAGTGACTGTATTTGTAACACATTTCGTAACTTATTGTGTGCTGCAAAAAACATTTTGGAATCCCCATCTAAAGCAGGAAATGAATATTTTAACTAAGAAATATTGAGATTTGGCTATTGAAGTTTTCAGTTTTCTTCATACTTGTTTCAACCAGGAAAGCCAACCCACAGCCTGGGAGATACCTTGCAGGTACCATATATGTCTTTCCTTGTGTTCACATGGTCATCTATCTCTAGAGCAAGGTTCTTCATGGATGTTTTCTGCAGATTAACATATACTTTTGCCTAAGTTATTGGTATATCCAATAGGATATTGTGAAAAGATTTAGATGCTTACAAGCTGGGCAAAAAAAATGTCTTTTATGTGCCTGCTTCCTATACTGGAATCCAAAACCTAAAGTTAAAGTCCTTATATTGTATGTGGTTATAGTTACAACGCTCAGATGGATGATCCAGAATACCTGTGTGCTGTTCAGGGTCACTGCTTAGCACCATCCTTTGGGAAAAGCTAATTATATTTAATCTGTTTACATATTTACCCAGAATAATTCCTCACAAGGTCTGCTGTAATCTATGCCTTGGCTCATCAGGTTGTTTGCTTTCTTCTTCTTCACATTTTTTTTTTTTTTTTTAGTAATTGTTCACTCTTGGCGCTTGTATTTATATCTTGTATAGGCTCTAACTTTATTTGTTACACTAGGCCTCTCTCTGTTTTCTGAGATATGAAGTGAATTCTGCATTTCCATTTATCTTAAAATTCTTTGTCTTTCCTTACAACTGTAGTTTTACCTGCAGCTATATATCAAGTGTCTTCTCTTCATGCATTCAATTCCTAAATCTTTATTTGCCAGTAGTCTGTCCTGAGAATTACCTCTATCAGTATTCTAGTCCACTAGACTACCTCCACTTTACATTTCCCACGTATCTTCTTTAAGGCAGGCCAGCATTCTCCTTGCTTGTACTTGGATGCCTATTGACCTGTCTGTCTATTGACCTGTTCCTGCAACCTCTTTTTTCAGGTTCAAATTCTGCCGGTTCTTCTTGTCCTGCTTAGATTGAAACTGACCACTGACATCTTCCTCTGCTCCTCAACTATTCCCTGATCTGCACTTTGCTTCTTAATGAGCACTTAGTCATAAGGTATTTGAATACCTTTTTTTCAATGTCAGCTCTGAATCCACCTGTAACTCCAGTGACACTTCCTTGTCAGCAATATCAATTACAGAGACACCTTTAATTTGTTCTTTATCTGTCCCAAAGTTGCAGGGCTCAGCCAGTTCAGACAAGGGCTTAACAAATGCTTGATAGTATAAGTTGAAGTGAATAAATTCCCTAAATACTTCTAAAAATTCCCTGGCAGAGCATCCTCTCACATACAAAATGTTGTTGAGAGCTCTTTTATTGGGATGAATTCTATGATGATTTTTGTTTGGAAAGTACTTGACTCATTTGGTAAAGAAAGTCAGAATGGTATATAAGTACAAAAATTCCATCTTCCAGTGCAAACACAATATGAAGGCATTTGTATTTATATATATCCCATTTAAGATATAATTCTACCTTACGTCTGGTTAATAGGAACCACAGCAGATCCACAGGATCTTCGTCTTCAGATTGGAAAGTCGTGTAATATCTACCGAGGACTTTTGGTAGTGAGATGATTTGTCTTTTCAGTTTTCGTTATGCTAATCATTCTCTTTGTGCTCCTGTTTTCATGATTCTGTAAAGCATAGATAGTGCTAACATCTGGAGAGGGAATAATCAGCATTGCTTCTTTTATGTCTTAATCGTATTTACTTTTTGCCTTTAATAAGTGTAAGTTTCTGAATATTTTAGTTGCTACATAAAACAGAAAGCACACAATGTGGGAGAACATGAGGGTATTTTATAGACCCATGTCACTACACTGGGACTTTTATGTAGAAAGCATTAGTAAAAACATCATATATCTAATTTATCTGTGAATAAAGCTTTCACGACTTAGGAAACTCCATCAAAAGCATTTGATGCAACATTTTTTATAAGACCTAATTTAAAAAGTCTTAAAAGTCTTTGGGTTTTGATTTTGATTTCTTTCTCCTATCTACCTATTGCACTGTAGAATTTCAAATCAGTTCCATTCCTTGAATGAGTGTGAAAGTTTTAGAAATGATGATTAAAGATTTTCAATGAAAGGAAGTGGAAATAGGGAATAACAAAAACTCCTCCAAAACCCAAAGTCCTAGCTTCAATGTCAGGATCTAGCGTAAACCAGCAGTTTTATAAAACAAAATATTAAACATAAATTATGATATTGTGACCTCTTATGTTGTAAAGAGCTAGGAATTGACAAAAAAATCAGTTGGTAAAATAATGCAGTTATTGACATTTGTTCTAAAAGAACCACAGGACTGGGTAATAAATGACTGTTCCTCTGCCCTCTGCCATATACATTAAAAATGTTTTGCTAGAGCTATTTTTTCCAGCCCAAGAAAGATTTAAATTTTTCTTATGTCTTTTGGGATGTTTTGGGATGAAGCAACACACTTCAAAGCCCCCCCAACCCCCCAAAAATTAAGATTATGACCCAATAACTGGATAATGATGTGTGAAAATGGGGTTTGACTTCTTGCTTCATTTATATCACTTACTATGGTTTAATAGATGACGATCAACCTCACTATTACTGGTAAGCTTTTCAGAAGGGCAATAGGTAGGAAAGAAGAAATCTAGGTTAGATACATATTTATACACACAGGTACATATATACCTATATATGAAAATGTAATAGAATGAGACTCTGAATCCCAAGATAGATCCAACAGCATGGGTCTATGTGGAATGCTAATGTAGGTTCTGAGAATCATCTAAATATTACCTTCTGTTGGTGCTAATATTCCATGTTTTCTTAACAATTACACTGATGCAGCTACACTGTCAAAGCTCTGTTTGAAGCAAACAGAAAAAGAGTATTGAAAGGTCAGGTTCTGCAGTGACTGTCAGTGACTGTCCAGATCTTGGAGGCTTGTTGGTTATCCTAGGATGTAACACGCCTTTCTGTGGTTTTGACCAGAAATATCTCTCAAATGGAGCTGATGATAGACAATTTTACAAAAATATTGATTTATGCAAATAAGGATTTTCTAACAAAAATTGTTTTATCACAAAATTTAGACAACCAGAAAGGCTACTTTACTAAAAACAGGTAATTCTTTCAAGTCCCTCAGGTGTATTTGAGACTGACTATTTCACTGTCCACCTATCTCTCTCTGTTTACCTTTTGTGCAGAAGACAAACAGCTTTACCAGAAAACTGACTAAAGGTTATCAGACTCTCCATCATTGTCAGCTACACAGAGAAGAGAGTTTGCAATAATTTTATGGCTGATAGTTAATATCACACATGAGGTGAATTAATAATACGGATATGAAGAAAAACAATTTATTAATGTTAATAACTCCTCCAATAAAATTTCCAGGAGGACCTATAGTGATAAATTGAATAATTATGAGTATAATTATGACTAACTAGAACCATAATTTCATGCTAATGCAATAATAATGACACAAAAGTGTAGATCATGAATTTTAACTGCTTAGTTATTTCAAATTTCCACAAGGAGAGACCGAAAAAAAACCCTCTCAGATTTAAAATCTGATCAAGTTATGCTTTGCTGTCAAAAAACCCTATTCATTGCTAAAAAAAAAAAATCTTATTTTAATTAGTGATCTACTACTGTCTTGAAAGCAGGAAATGGATAGTCTGTGGAATACACCATGAATCATTTATTAATCCTCTGCTGCTTCTAAGAAGAAAAAAATACATAGAAGAATTATGGTTAAGTTAAACAAAGAGCTGTAGCACTGGTGTTTTACTTCATTTTTTGGGAAATGTATATAGAGTACAATCATCTCGGAAAAGCTATGCAAGTATTTAGTAGTGATATCAAGTGCAAGCTGCCTCCCACAGACAAATGTAGCTTGAGGTCAGACTAATTTTTTACCAGATCAGTTTGGGTTGGGGGATAGTGAAGTCAGAAAAAATGAGAGGAGTTGGTGAAACCAGTTGAAACCAACTAGTTTCATTCCTGAGGGTTTATTACAAAAACTAATGAATCTCTCTGGCGACTCAGAGTCTGAGGTGATTGCTATTGTTTTGCTTTAGCATGGAGCAGACGATTTAATGGGTTCCACTGATGATGTAAACTCTTAGTCCATTAAAACTGCTGGGAATTAAAATTAGTGGAGCAATGCTAATATATAACACCCGAGGATGTGCCTCCAGTTCTGTATTTTTGTTTAGGTAGAAAAAAGTTATTGGTTTATTCTAAGCAATATGGACAGAAAGCCTTGGCTCCGAAAATGAAGTAACACATATTTATCTATTGGAGGCAGCGATTGTAGCTATTTACTTTCTCTGCCTATGCCTTCAAGCATGTGAGACCAAATACATTATAAGAAGAAATATACCTATGATTTGATTATGCATTTCTCTGATGACTAGTTGATTAACCCAAATGGCCTACAGGAAAAAGCCTCAGGTTTGTTCTAACCACTAACCCCTGGGGACTGCTTGCAAAAGCCGCAGTTGGCATTGGCCAAACTCATACCAGGGAGTAAGCTAACACTGTAACTGAAAGTTTAAGCTCATTTCCTGGCCCTGTTTAGTTAGAATAGGTAGCTCTGATTTTCTTTTCTCTCTCCTGAAATGCAGCTTGCCTCAACACTTCACATCCAAGGCCATGGCAGAATTGTAGCTGATTTTTTTTCATGTATCTCAGGTCAAACCATCCTCTTTGCAGGGTTTATTCTGACCATAAAACAAACTTGTCAGGTTTTGAAGATAAATTTCAAAGATTACTCAGAGTGCTTCTAGTGGCACCAAGGTATCCTCTTCCATGGGAAAAAATATTGTTAGAAAATTGCTCAGTCTATTAGTTATAGAAATACTAGAGAGTCTATGGCTAAAGCTATAAAAAAGATGAAGATTATCACAGCCTGACACAGAGCATTCTTAGCTGTACTCTGAGTCCTCATATAATTTTGTAAAAGACAAAAGTATGAACTCAATTTGGAAATTCTGAGACATTTCAATATCTACTGTTGATGATTTAAAGAATTCCTCAAGATAACTGTCAACTATGTAAGCCTCATTCCATCAAACATGATTATGGGCAACAAATTTATCCCTGTGAGTTAAGGATGTACTAAACACACATAGGATGTCCTTAAAAACATTACTGAGATCAATTTGGTTTAAGTACATAATTAAATGTAATCACATGCTTAAGGGCTTTGTTGAATAGTTATGGAAAGCTGAATCTAGACTAAGTCAAAATATGAAAAAAGGGAAGTAAATCTAATAATTTTAATTTTTGACCATGTCACTTTATCTATCTGTTTATTATCTGCATGTTTATGCTAAAATTCCAGGAAGATTAGAACTCTTCTGAAAGAAGAACTTTTTTTAAGAGTTAAATATTATTGTGTTTAAATTCATGACAAAAAGTAAAAAGCAAAAGGGAAGGGGAAAGGAAAGGCAAAGGGAAGGAAGCCTGAAGAAGAGTAATATTCCTGTTTCCTTTTTATGGAAGTGATATAAAAAAAAAAAAGTTATGTAATTTCTTTATTTACTTTAACTGATTTATGATCTTCTTTGATAAGCACTTATGATTCATATAGTGCAGCAATCAGCAATTGCAAAAAATTTTTTAAATTAGATTTTAAAAATTGGTTGAAATAGAGCAGAAGTAATCAACAGTAGAATCCATTATGTACAGCCACAACATCAGTTATATCAGTAATTTTTATAAAGAATGTCCAATATATAACTTTAGTTCTGTGAGTGTGGAGAAGGGAAATTATACCAGTGCTTGCAGACAGGAGAACCTCCAGCACTGTTTCATGAATGTCAACAAAGGTGTGACTTAGCACTCTCAGTTAATGGCAGCTAATGTAATTTAATTTTCTTTTTAGTGGGAAAAAGATTCTGTTTAGAGTAAACAAGGACAGCAGAATCTCTTCTGGTATTAGCTGTAGTAAATATAAAGCAATGTGACTAAGTTACCACAAGGTATCTAGATGTAAATTTTTTTTTATAGCTAGTTGACTTGAAGCTGTGAAAGAAGTAACTGTGAGTGAATATTGTGTGTCTGGGCTGGTAGTTCATCCAACCTTAGTTCACCAAGGTTGGATGAACTACGCTGAACCTGAAAAAAATAAAATAAACAAAAATGAAATTAAGATATTTCTTAGATTAAAGAGTATTTTCCATTTTGCATGAGTAAACATGTTCAATAGTATTCTGATAGTTCCAAAATGCATGAAAACGGAATGCTTAATATGAAATATGCATAATGAAAGCCATAATAAGATAGTAAAAGCTAGTTTCCTCAAACAATGAAGCAATCAGCCCAGTTACACAAAGTAACAAATGACTGAATTGAAATTAATCCTAAAATTTGATGCCAAGATTTTTTTTTAATTAAAAATGTAAAAATTAGATGTTCTAACACCTGAGTTTCCTGCATGTCAGCCTAACACCCAAATCTGTGGATCATCCGTTCTTTCTCATATTTAGAGTTTCAAGAAACATTACTTTTTAGAAATCTTCTTCCTATTTATGGATGATCTGTAGGACAAACTTATGACTCAGGCTTTCATTGCTAAGTTACTTGCCTGAAATCATGAATGTGGAGTGAAGTGTTGAGCACGACAATCATGAATTTCAAGTCAATACGCTCATTCAAACACAGATTTCTGAGAAGCCTAGGCAATCTCATACTGGAACTATCCTGACATGAAACTCTTTTTCATACTTACAGAAACTCCAGAAAATCTAAGAGGGTAGGTCTCTGAGAGACCTCTTTTATAGGTGAATTTATAGGCCCTAAAGAATCCTTTTATGTCAGATGATTTACATTTTGAAAACAAAAAGCAGCAATAGCCACTGGCCCACAGTTGAAAGGGGAACATAAAAAGAGTCTAGCAGCATGCTCAGCTTAAAGATATTCAAGACACTGAAAAAACTTTTTTTTTTCTAATTTTTTTCTAAATACAGTCATTTCCAGCTACCATTGGCCATTTCACAAAGGTACAGGAACAGCAGTATTTTCTGAAGAATTAGTAGGGGAATGATCAAGAAATTAAGAAGAGAAATGAGAAAAGACAGACTCATGAAAGCAATGTGTGGCACAGTGCCTCAAGAGAGAGCTTCTAAATAACGGTATAAAAAGTATCAGAGAAATAAAGGAGGTTGGAAAACAAGCTACAGGATCAGACCAGGATAAATTAGAAGAGTTTCAGAAGTGTAAAGAGGATGGAAACCAGCCTGAGGCATGAATGAGAGTTTGCTCCAAAGTCTGCCAGAGTTCTAACTCTCATCTGAATGTCCTAGTTTCATCTGAAAGCTAGAATAGGATAGAGCCATACAGTGTTTTACCTTCCTTTCTGGCATTTTCCTTTATGGCTCTCCTGAAATAAGGAACATTTTAAAACCCACACCTCCTCATCAGTTTTCAGCAGCTGACAATATTAGGCTTTAATTTGTAATACACAATGTCAGTCTGGTTTCAGCTACAGTGAAGCCAGGTAACATTTCCTCTTACACAGACAGATAAAATATAAAGTGAATCTGATCAAAGGTTAATAATTACTATAATTCCCACGAAAGCCACATGTTTGAAAAGTATTGAGGAGGAACTATTTAAACGAAAGGAATAAATTCTCAGTTCAAAGTCTTTTTTTGTCAAGATTAATAACTTTAGTAGATAGAAATGAATACAAAGTAGATAGTACATCCCTTATGCATTTTTTTTTAATCTAGCTATTGAGACCAAGTCAAAGAGGCTTGCAATGAAATCTTTGAGATTTGACTTAGCTTGGTGATGTCTTTGGGAGAGAGAAAAGCTATAAAACTCAGCTCATGGGATGTTTGATGCATTAATATGTAAAATTTTTATTTATGGACTCACATGTCTCAAATGAAGTTTTTAATATTATTATCATTATGTTACCTTTTATAGTTTCAAAAATAAATTGCATTTGTTCAGGTCTCTCTTTCCCTGCTGAATAAGTGAAACTCTCTTTCCATTTGAAAACAATATCCTCATTCTGCCTTGAGTGTTTCCTACCTCTGTTCACGTTGCTTATGCTGTTTGGATATTACCGTTGGGAAATGTGTGTTCTTGATGAGAATATGAAGATAGAAGTGAATATATTGTCACTTTGTTTTTCATATTACTCTGACGTATCAGCAGTACTGAACACATCCTAAATTTTGCACACATAAATGGAAGCCAATCTATAATTTCAAGTAATTAGCCATTCCAAGTGACAAAATGAAAACACTCAGGAATCACCTTTTTCTAATATTTAAGAATTGGCCCACTGCATGTATTTTCACAAGATGGAACTTCTGTTAGTTCTGAGGAACTCATACATAAGAGGAGTCACATTTTCTGCAAAGGTTTTAACTTGCAATACTCCAAAGCCCTTTCTCAGATTGTCTGAAAAATATGCCCAGTTGTTTTGGAAAAAAGAAAAAAAATCTTTATTTATCACTTAATTTTCTTTAGTGTGAAATAAAATAAGGCTGTTGTCAAGCTATGTGCTCTTTCATTGGCTTCCTTTTCTTTACACAGCAAAGTCAGGACAGTAAGCAAAAGTAGTTTTGGGGAGTGGCTTCCTTTCCTCAGTATGAGCAAGGAAAACACAGAACAGACCACTAGCAAAATGCTGATTTTCACATTTAAGATCTCCCTTTTATGAAAGCAAAGCATAATTTGTACATTAACAATTAGGAAAAACGGGAGTGAATAATGAAGAATTGGTCACCAATAAGAGGTTCTGGTACTTTTGTTTATGCTTGACATATACAAATGAGAGAAGTTTGATGTATTTGCCTGAAAGACATCTATTCTTTACTCGCAAGGTTAAATTACCATTTACTTAATGGGGTGTATGTAAAACACCTAACATAGACACCTGTGCTAGGAAACACTCAAGGCAGAATGAGGATATTGTTTTCAGATGGAAAGAGAGCTTCACTTATTCAGCAGGAAAAGAGAGACCTGAACAAAAGCAATTTGTTTTTGAAACTATAAAAGGTAACATAATGATAATAATATTAAAAACTTCAGTTGAGACATGTGAGTCCATAAAACATAAATAGCATAGATGCAAAAGAAGGTTCAACAACAAAAGGGATGATACTTAATAATTGTGCAATGACAATGGGCCAGGCCCTGTTTTGCAAATTCTCACTTCCTTTCTCTAAATCTTCCCGTAGCTTATTTACTTTAGCTAGACTACTTGCTGAGCAAGTTTGCTGTTGAACATTAGTAGAGATATCAAAGTCTGATTTAGCAGATCAATGATCATTTTGAATGGAGTATCCCACTTTGCCTTCAGTTGCAATCCAGAGCATGCATCACCTATAGTTCCTCTGCTCTCTCTTTAGGTCTTACGGCACTTCCCAGCCCAGTGTGGATGTCTTGGGTCCCCAGGATGTCTCAAATGATAGTATACACCTGTGTGTGGGCAGCTGCATTAAGTCCCAGGTGTACATTTTGTACATATAGGTAGATTTCAGGTGTTTGCCCAAGTTCATTACAGCTGTGCTATCAAAGGATCTGCAATGTTATCATCCCTTATCAATCCATATCTAAAGATATATTTCCAGACCCTATTCTTAGACATCTCAAGCTATGGAAATGATGTCTGTATTCTCTTTATAGGATAAATGAAGAAAGAAAGGTTCTCATAGAGAGGGATTCAGAACATCTAAATTAAAGTTCTATCTCTGACTTCTTCCATTTGCTATATAAGGAGACAAGCCTCCAGATTAAAACGTGTTTTGTGTTTACATTTAGAATGTGTGAATATTCTCTCACAGTTTCCTGCAGACTGAAAATTTAATGTCTGATTGTATTAAAGGCTTTTTTCAAGGGCTATGAGACTATGTAAAATCTTCTGTTTTGTTTCCTAGCATTTTCCCATATCCTATAGAGTATAAAATATTTCAGTATAATTGAAAGTTGCGTAAATGTTCTGAGTCCAGCCTTGTATTTTCTCTGAACATAATGATGATGAAATATTTCTGTAACTGTGAATAAGTTTTTCTTGAAACTGGTAGTAAAATACAGGCACCTTCAAACTGTTGCAGTAAAAGTTTTTGCTCACGGAACCTAGAGTAGATAGAATCATACAGTCATTCATCACCTCCGTGTTGTAATTTCAAGCAAAATGAAGCAGAAGTTTCTTTAAAAATTTTTTTTTCACTTTTTTTTCTGTATTTTGAAGGAATATTAAAATTATTATACACTGAATGTTACGTATAGCAGGATAATTCCGTATCACACCGTGATACATCAGCTAATCACAACTAATCAAAAATCTTCAAGTGTTTCTTTCATAATAAGAAAGGCAGTCATGTTCAATACTGGTAGAATAGATTGTGTGATTGCCGCTGGAAATTAATGAAATGACCAAAGACCCAATTCATAGAAGGTCCTAATCGAAGAGTTATTTCTAATAGAGAAATTGCAACCTCCTGTTTTTAAATGTTGTTGTAATGTTACTTTTTTACAAGTCAAAATTGCATCCATTACGAGAATGCTGCAAGGGTATGTTTCTCCCAGTTTTGGCATGATACATTTTTTGTGTAAAATAATAATTTGCAATATATTCTTTATATCTTTTTCTGAGACTTTCTGGTGTAAAAATTTCTGGTGGGGTTTGTTTCAGGGTGTAAGGTGGGGGAAAGGAGGGCGAATATACGTTTTAAAGGCCTTGACCAAAGCTTCTCTGACATCCAGGAGCGCTGATGTTAAGAAAAGGACTCTTGTGCTTTGAAGAAAGTAGGAAAATTGAGTTTTATTATCAATTAGCCTCATATTCTTGCTAGGATGAAGGCCCATGCTGGGCCCAAATGGCACCTAGGGTTCGATTGTGTCTGAAGTTCATGCATAGAAATCCTATGCCACCTGTTTAGCATAATGGCAGAGAAATTATGGCTGGAATAAGTAACCAGGGTGTACTGGACAGTGACTTTTCACTTATATTAATCCAAGAACAAAACTCATTTTACCAGAGCTGACCAAAGTTTTTTGGAAGGAAGGTGACATCACAGAATCACAGAATCACAGAATCGCTGAGGTTGGAAGGGACCTCTGGAGATCATCTAGTCCAACCCCCCTGCTCAAGCAGGGTCACCTAGAGCACATTGCACAGGATTGCATCCAGGCGCGTTTTGAATATCTCCAGAGAAGGAGACTCCACCACCTCTCTGGGCAACCTGTTCCAGTGCTCTGTCACCCTCCCAGTGAAAAAGTTTTTCCTCATGTTCAGATGGAAGCGTATGTGTTTCAGTTTGTGCCCGTTGCCTTGTGTCCTGTTGCTGGGCACCACTGAAAAGAGTCTGGTCCCATCCTCTCGACACCCTCCCTTCAGATACTTGTACACGTTGATAAGATCTCCTCTCAGCCTTCTCTTCTCCAGGCTAAACAGGCCCAGCTCTCTCAGCCTTTCCTCATAAGAGAGATGCTCCACTCCCCTAATCATCTTTGTAGCCCTTCGCTGGACTTGCTCCAGTAGTGCCACATCCCTCTTGTACTGGGGAGCCCAGAACTGGACGCAGTACTCCAGATGTGGCCTCACCAGGGCTGAGTAGAGGGGGAGAATCACCTCCCTCAACCTGCTGGCAACACTCTTCCTGATGCACCCCAGGAGACCATTGGCCTTCTTGGCCAAAAGGGCACATTGCTGCCTCATGGTTAACTTGGTGTCCACCAGCACTCCCAGGTCCTTCTCTATAGAGCTGCTTTCCAGCAGGTCAACCCCCAACCTGTACTGGTGCATGGGGTTATTCCTCCCCATGTGCAGGACCCTGCACTTGCCTTTGTTGAACTTCATGAGGTTCCTCTCTGCCCACCTCTCCAGCCTGTCCAGGTCTCTCTGAATGGCAGCACAGCCCTCTGGTGGATCAGCCACTCCTCCCAGTTTTGTATCGTCAGCAAACTTGCTGAGGGTGCACTCTGTGCCTTCATCCAGGTCATTGATGAAGAAGTTGAACAAGACTGGACCCAGTACTGACCCCTGGGGGACACCGCTAGCTACAGGCCTCCAACTAGACTGTGTGCCACTGATCACAACTCTCTGAGCTCTGCCATTCAGCCAGTTCTCAATCCACCTCACTGCCCACTCATCTAACCCACACTTCCTGAGCTTGTCTATGAGGATGCTATGGGAGACAGTGTCAAAAGCCTTGCTGAAGTCTAGGTAGACGACATCCACTGCTCTCCCTTCATCTACCCAGCCAGTCATTCCATCCTAGAAGGCTATCAGATTGGTTAGGCATGATTTCCCCTTGGTGAAGCCATGCTGACTACTCCTGATCACCTTCTTTTCCTCCACATGCGTGGAGATGGCTTCCAGGATGAGCTGCTCCATCACCTTTCCAGGGATGGAGGTGAGGCTGACTGGCCTGTAGTTCCCTGGGTCCTCCTTCTTGCCCTTTTTGAAGACTGGGGTGACACTGGCTTTCTTCCAGTCCTCAGGCACCTCTCCTCTTCTCCATGACCTTTCAAAGATGATGGAGAGTGGCTTAGCAATAATGTCCGCCAGCTCCCTCAGCACTCGTGGGTGCATCCCATCAGGGCCCATGGATTTGTGGGTGTCAGGTTTGCTTAAATGATCTCTAACCCACTCCTCCTCCACCAAGGGAAAGTTTTCCTTTCTCCAGACTTTCTCTCTTGCCTCCAGGGTCTGGGGTTCCTGAGGGCTGGCCTGAGCAGTAAAGACTGAAGCAAAGAAGACATTCAGTAACTCTGCCTTCTCTGCATCCTTTGTCACCAGGGCACCCACCCCATTCAGCAAAGGGCCCACATTTTCCCTAGTCTTCCTCTTACTCCTGATGTATTTGAAGAAGCCCTTCTTGCTGTCCTTGACATCTCTCGCCAGATTTAATTCCAAATGGGCCTTAGCCTTCCTCGTCGCATCCCTGCATACTCTGACAACATTCCTATATTCCTCCCAAGTGGCCTGTCCCCCTTTCCACTTTCTGTATACTTCCTTCTTCTGGTTGAGTTTTGCCAGGAGCTCCTTGCTCATCCATGCAGGTCTCCTGCCTCCTTTGCTTGACTTCCTACTCATAGGGATGCACCACTCTTGAGCCTGGAGGAAGTGATGTTTGAATATTAACCAGCTCTCTTGAACACTCCTTCCTTCTAGGGCCCTCACCCATGGGATTCCTCCAAGTAGGTCCCTGAAGAGGCCAAAGTTTGCTCTCCTGAAGTCCAGGGTTGCGATCCTACTTGGTGCCCTGCTGCCTCCTCGCAGGATACTGAACTCCACCATCTCATGGTCACTGCAGCCAAGGCTGCCCCCGACCTTCACATCTTCCACCAGTCCTTCTTTGTTTGTTAGTACGAGGTTCAGCAGCACACCTCTCCTTGTTGGCTCCTCCACCACCTGTGTCAAGAAGTTGTCACCAATGCTCTGCAGGAACCTCCAGGACTGTTTGTGCCTAGCTGTGTTGTCTTTCCAGCAGATATCGGGGTGGTTGAAGTCCCCCATGAGAACCAGGGCCTGGGATCGTGAGGCTACTTCCAGCTGTCTGTAGAAGGCCTTATTGACTTCCTCTTCCTGATCAGGTGGCCTGTAGTAAACACCCACAACAGTGTCACCCATGCTAGCCTGCCCTTTAATCCTTACCCATAAGCTCTCGACTCGCTCTTCATCCACCCCTAGGCACAGCTCAAAACATTCCAGTTGCTCTCTCACATAAAGAGCAACTCCACCACCTCGCTTTCCTGGCCTGTCTTTCCTAAAAAGCACGTAGCCATCCATGACAGCACTCCAGTCATGCGAGCTATCCCACCATGTCTCTGTAATGGCAATGAGATCATGGCCCTGCGACCGCACACACATCTCTAGTTCTTCCTGTTTGTTCCCCAAGCTGCGTGCATTGGTGTACAGGCATTTCAGAGAGGTGATCGAGCATGCAGGTTTCCCAGGAGGGGTGCAAGAGGGTCCTCCATAGCCACATCCCATGCGCACTTCCCTGGCTGCATTCACCTGTTGGAGGCATCCTGACTTGAGCAGTCTTTTGCCAACTACCCTGGCACTATAACTCTCCCCTTCCCCCATCTGTCCTAGACATGACTTACCAGAGAAACGGTTCAGCTCTATATGCTGAAGCTCCTACCAATAAGATAGCCAGATATTTTCTCATCTTATGCAAGTTTTGAAATAGGATTTTTAAACAAAGCTATATTATTAAAACACATTATTTTTCTGCATGCATTTTAGTATATAGGCATGGATACCAAATTCCACCTTGAAAATTCTATGAAAAATATTTTTATATTATGTCCTTATTTACTCATATCCACATTTAAATAAATAAATAAATAAAATGTCTCTTAAATAGTTCCATTATCAAACTTGTACTGTTGGAATAGCAATATTCTAAATCACTTTAGTGTGAGGATGAAAATGAGACTTTTAACATCGTCTTTTGTGACCAATGTCTTTCTAAGTAATAATCAGATTTTCTAACCATCTAATCTCTGATTTCAAAAAATAATACTTCAAGAATACATGCTCATTAAAAATCAAGTCTGTCTTCTAAAGATATTGTAATGTATTAGTAGTCCATTATAAGCCAAGAGTATTTAATTCGATGTAGGTTAGTATAGCTCTCAAAAGAGATACACAAGGGCATGAGCTAAACAGAGACAATCGGTCAAAGTTTACAAGGAATGTACAAGGGGTTTAACATACTGTTTATAGCAATATATCCAATTACTGCTGGTGTGTATGGTACATGTATTATGCAGATTTGGTGCCTTAGAGCCATACTTGAATCTTTTTTTCTTAAGAGCCTATGCAAATATAATGGCCATATCTTAATGCTGTTGTCAAGTACAATATCAGATTTATTGTTTGTGTATTTTGAAGTTTTCACTAACAAATGGAAAAATGTTTTGGCATTCCAGCTTTAACAAGAAGGATTAACCGTGTAGCAAATGCTTTCGTAAGCATGCCTCCTGGCCTTTCATCACATCTCTGGATTAATGAGGAAGCTGACTTACTTAAAAATGATAGACACTTCCACAGCTGTATGATGTAAAACTAATAGTTGCATGTTCTGAAATGTGTGGATTGCTTTGTAACTCTGTCACTAAAGACAAGCATGTGGAAGCCCTTTCTCTTTCTTGAAAAGGGTTTAAAAAAGACCACTATACTTTGCCTAGAAGTTGCCTAGAAGCATGTGTAAGATCAGTTATTACAGGATGTTGATGTTCACTAATGGTTATATGATGATAACTGTAAAATGTTCTCGAGCCTGCCACAGTGTTCATCTCATATCCTGCCTTTACACTGACTTTATAGTAATATAATCTCTCATTTCAATTTCAGTCATTATTAACATTAGAGCTTTTAGATTTTGTTAACTCTGCTCTCTGTTTTGAGAGATACTTTTACAACATTTTAACATTTTGGCATAAAGCCAAAAGTTTGTTTAATAACTGTAATTTTTTTTAAATGGTATTAGGGAAAAGTTGAAATTTAATTATGGTATAATATCACATCTGATGATGATATCTATAACTATTTTGTGGTACCATTTTCCTAAAAGCTTTGTGTTCAAGAGTAGCAACAGCCTGTACAATGAGGAAAGTAGAGGATTTGACTGACACCTCATATCCTACTAACAATTTGACTCAAAAGATACATTTTTGAAGTAGGAAAGAAGCACATGTGAACAATGAAGCACAGATATTACTATATGGTTAATGTAAATAATGTAAAGAAAAAAATATTTAAAATAATTGTCTACCCAGTGTTACCAGGCAATGGTCCTGCTGTATTATAAACCTGAGGTGAACATGCAGGCCAGGTCAATGCACAGGCCTGCGTAGGGTCTCTGAACAAACATGCATTATTTTCATTATAACTAGATGAGATAAGATATAGAGACGTATACCCTAGCCATGGATTGCTATACTAGGACAAAATCCTAAAAAAGCAAATAGGTATGGGATAGCAGCTGTATCCCTTCAAACACACTAGTACTTCCCAAAACTGCAGCACTTGCTAATTTCCCTCCTTCTCTCATCCTAGATTTATTTGAAGGGAAAGCCACTGCAGATTAAGAGATTTCCACACAGGAAAAAGCCCATTAGTAATATAATAGTGGCAATAACACTGTCCTGTATATTAATAGGGAGCAATAACTAGCTTGTGTATTTGTAAAGTAGGAGGAAAACAGGAAGACAGTATAGTTATTTCCCCTCATTCTCTGTTACTACTAAATAGGCACTGTTTGCCCAGCTTCGACTTCACTATGTCTGCCCAATGCTAGCAGACAGGAACTGCATAAGTTAGAGTAGCAGAGTGACAGAAGCAGTGTGTATCAATTAATACCACCACTGAATCCACCTCCTAACCTGTAAGGAAAAATGAAGCAGGAATGAGAAGGAACCAGTCACATGTGCATAAGGTCATGTGGAATGAAAGCAGAAGGAAAGGATAGGAGAGAGAGCAATCTGAACATGGTCTTAGTTTGACAGAAAATGATGCATCCAGTGCTCCAGGTTATCTCCAAAAAAAAAAAAAAAAAAAAATCAGCTAAGAGTCTTAATTATACACTGTATCCAAAAGAGCTTTTCGGGGGGGGGGGGGGGGGGAAGTTGCAGGATTCCATAAAGACCATGGTAGTAAAAGAGTACTATCCTTTGCAAGTATTTTAAAATGAGGACCAGTGTCTAAAGTTGATCTCGTACTGCTTGCACTGAACATACTTGTTTCTTGTACTGATCTTGTACAGCTTATGCTTATGCCAACCACAGCATTGCACAGTAGTCTTCTTTTGTTACCTGCAATGAACAGTGTCTGCCTATTACCACACTTCTAATCCACCCTGACCATTACATCATATGGGGGCACAAAGTAAGTGACTCAGAGAGTTTGGGTTCAGGGATAAAGAACTTTGCAGACTTTGTCTAAGGATGAAGGACCTAGTCTAAGGACTATGTCTTGTACTTCTAGGCCTAATGTTGTCATCAGCCACTGCATATAATAGGTTTAGTTTCAAAGCAAGGTAAGTATTTCATTTTTAGATCTTGGGCACATCTTTGGAGAAGAGAACTAAAAAGGATTTTGGTGTTTATATGCTATCAACAAAAAGTGAATCATCCATTAGTTGCTGTGATAGAATAAGATTATGGATATTACCCTAAGTAAATCAGTGACTGGCAGAATAGAAATTATTTATAGAAGTAAGCCTATGAGCATTTAATCAATCATCATGCAGTTAGAAAATATAATAATAAATATTTACACTTTGTTGAAAAAAGAAAGAAAAAAGGAAAGCTAAATACCATGAAAAGCATATGAACTAGATCAGTAAAGGATTATTATTGTACTCTCAGCTCTGCTTTCTATTTCATTATGCATGTTCAAAATAAATCTGTGATATGCTCTGTGAAAACCTGAACCCTACTAAAGCCACCAGTAAGTTTTTAATGGTTCACTGAATTGCACTAAATATGCATCTCTTGGAATTGCTTCTAACAACTGCCATTGAAATACAAAGTATTTAGTATTTTGCAACATGTAGCTGGTTACTAAAGTGAAGACTTTGAAGCCTGGCTTCGTGTCTTCACTTTTTTAAACATTAACTACTAGTTTTCTTTTTCTCCACTTTTGATGGCCACGAAGGAATTCATTTGTGAAATGAATTCAACAGTTACAACTGAATTGTAGGTCTCATAAATTATTCAAAAGATTGAATTGTTTATAGATTCCTGAATCTTAGGAAATTGTTATAATTCAAATCCATCTATGAAGACATAATTGTCTGAGCTAAATGAAATTAGTATAAAACCTTCACTTTGAGAAAACAACAGTGATTCAAGTTCTTCATACTTTTTAAAATAAATTGCTTACAATACATTTAAGCATAAATGACCATCAAATTGTGATCAAAGAGCTAGAAAGTGATTTTCATTTTAATTTATTTGCTTCCTTTATCAAACTGTCAAAACAGTAAAGGCCATTTGTGTGATGGAACAATTTACACAGTTGTGATGAACCCATTTTCTTCTGTCAGAGTCAGATTTTTGCAGTATCCATTAAGTTATCCCACTGATAACATTATGCAAATAAAATTGATACATTTGCTTTCTCCATTGCTTTTGAACAATTTTTTTTATTAAGTTGTGATACAGAGTTATCCACCTAATTGAAACAGCAAGGTAAAAACAAAATCATGTCAATTAATCAGTTGTCTAAATACTAGAGAATTATATGTTTATATTATGCCAGAACCCAGTTAATTTAGTTAATGAACTGCTTTAAGGCAGTCACCCCATTTAAGACTACATTCCACTTACTAGAGTATTGATTAAAGGAATCCATTCTCATATTTTGGAATGATGGTCAAAGATAGACATTTTGTTAATATTTGAAGAATTGTTTAAGACTTCAGTGCTAAAGTGCTGTAGGGGGTTGAATTGTCACTGAATGGACAGGCTCCATATGTGCATTTAGCAGTCATGTCTGCTCATTTTGGGGGAAAAAGTTTCTACAAATGTATTTTTGTTGTCTTTAAAGAACTGATGCAGATCTGAAAGAGTAAGTTAAATTCTATTGTGTCTTGAACATCATCAACAAAACTGTTCATTAAGTTTTAACTGCAGCAACAAATTCTGGCCTCATTTTCACTTTCTTGTTAGTCATGAACAAACATGTATTAACTTTTGAATTCCAGGGTGACTTTGCAGAGTTATTAACTGGAAGAATTGTCTTTTAACTGAAACCGAGCAAACAGCCTTGGTTGGCATCAAGGGTAATATAAACATGGTATCGACACAGTATAATTTGCAGTGAATCACATCTCAAAATGGATATACACTTTAAACATTGTAGTATGATGCATTTTATCCACAGAGATGTTCTGATATTGGTGGGGCTCCAAGAGGTGCTCCAATAGGGAAAAAAAGCAAATTTTCATCCACTTGGGTCACAAAAGTAGTGGTTCTTTTTCTAACATAATTGCTCAGATGATTCATCTTAAAAATCTGTCATTGTGTTATATATGGTACTTACAACTACTGACTGTATGTGCTGTTTGGCTCCCATGCTGTCATTATTTTCTTTCCTCCTATCATATTCTCAAACCTATCAGTAAAGCTGAAATTTGTCTCTGCCTGTGTTACTACAGAGTTTGCTTCTTCAGTGGACATTCCTGCTTTATTAAATTAATATTATCATATTATTAATAAGAATTTTCAGTTTATGCTTTAAGCATGGCTAGTAACTTCCTTCTAGAATAAACTTTTGTCAGAAAAAGCTTATTTGTGGAAACTGAAATATCATACAAGAATATATTAAGTTTTAAAGTCTATTATGCTTAAATTTTTAATCTCTACACTTTTTTCACTAAATTTTAGGTGGCTAGCCCTGCAGAATAGACCTGTTCCCCTGAAATGCTCAAATGTTTGATATAGTCAGTAGAGAAAGGCACCTGCAACGTCTGCAGAGGGAAATACTCTTGGCCTAATACAGAAAGTTAGTCTTTTCAATAACACAGCAAACCGTTAAAAGAAATTTGCCCCCTTCATGTCTGCTTGGGATCTTCAGTTCTGTGCTGGACGTAGTGAAGATTTCATATGCAGAAAGTTTCCCAAGATTCCTTGTTGCCCACCTCTTAAAAAACACTCTAACTTCTAAACTATTATTGAAAATATGAGTTTCAGCAGCATCAGTATTACTCAATAGTCCTGACCACAGCATGTTAGGCTTCTCTAGTGAAGTAGGAAATCAGAATTTGGATTGCAACAGAGCTCTACAGGCTGAGGGCACAGACCTGTCTGGAAAAACACTTCTTAGCACTCAAGGATACAAGTCTTTCATGTTTAGGAGCTCTGCAGTGGATTTAGATTTCCCGAGTTAAAAAGTTCTGGACAAGTGATAGAGTGGATCTTTGTTATGGGACACAGGTGGGTTTTAGGTGAATGAAATCTCACTCAGACATGTTTTTATTACATAATAATTGCCAATATTTCTCTCATTCTATCTGCTTACCTTTTGTTGGCTGACCCAGTGAGAACTGCAGGCAGCCCTTGCTTGATTTTTTGACAGCCTCCCTGGCAAACTCTCAGAAAGATTAGATGCTACAAGCTCTACAATATCTTATGATAAAGAGCCTAAACTCACATGATCCTAGGTCAACACCATACCAGAACTGAGGTGACTGTGGCACCCAGAAATCCAGGAAACTCAATTTGGAAGTTGTCTAAGATCTGGAGAGGCTGGAAATCTTGGGAGTTCAAGCACTGCATACTGTTCAACTTTCAAGCCTGCCAAGCTGTATAACTCTGTCACTAACAAGCAGCTGAAGATTTTAATACATGCAGGAGCCTTAGACATCTTGCTATAAAAACAAGAGTACGTTTGGTTTGACTTTTTTAAAAATGAAATTTTGTAAGTCCTGCTCTAGAGGAAAATTTGAAATTTCATTTTTTCTATATTTTGTTCATTTTGGTTAATTTTTATTTTTGTTTATTTTTCTTTCCTACTGAATGGGAATAGTTTTCAGCATCTACAACTTTGTGCTCAGAACAGTTCCTGTAATACACAAAGCTCATAATACTCTTGTAAATTAGATGGAAAAAAAATCGTTCTCTCCTCTTTCTTTCTTAAAAAAGAAACAAGTTTTTTTTTAAGCATTACATGGATTACTAGGAGGAAAGCAAAAGGTATCACAGGCATACTGCTGGGAAAAGCACTAGAAAGCAATTGAAATATAACGTAGTGACAACTTATTAAAGGACTGTAGAAACAATAAAAGCAAAATGTGCAAAGAGTAAGGGAAGAAGAAAAATTGCTGTCCAAGTAGTACAGTCTGGGAAAGATGTGGTTAGTGCTGTTGGTAAACACTAAACACTTATCTGGAAGCAACTAGCCATTACTGATCATCTAGAACCCAGCATTGACATGCAGATGGATAATCTGTCAGAACTAGAAAAATACTCCCTATACCTGATGATGGATAAATATAATTGTTAAGTCTCTCCATTGTAAAATTCCATTCTACAGTTACTGAATCACAACATATTAGCAAGAATTTCTAGGCCATTGTTGAGGCTACAGATTAAACTAAGACTAAAAGAAGCTGCTAAAGAATGACAGATTCCAAATAACTGTTTACATGATCTGAAAGACCGTATGTATTGGAAGTACTAACAGGACTTCATCTGGACTGTTAAGTAAATTTGGGCTACTCAAAATTATTTACCAACTTTCTTCATGTACTATCATCAAGAGTCAAGTTCTGAAGCTCAGTCTCAATGATGCTCAAACCTCATAGCAAAGACATAAAAATGTTTATAGGGAAGAAGAAAATTTTCATGGAGTAATTCAATGTTATAGTGTTAGCTCCACTGACCTCACAGGTTGTACTCAACAATACAATACTGAAATGAGCTAAGGATTTAAAGTCTATTTTTCTGAAAATAAATAATTGTGAGAACTTGAAATGAATGAATTTGCTGTAGTGACCAGCATGTACTGAAAATCAATTTTTGTGGTGCATTTTTATTTATTTTTTCCGGAAACAAAGTGCACTAGATGATGCCACACTTAAAACAATGAAACCTTTTATTCTTCAAATCAGCCCAATGAGATATAGGTGCCATTAGGTGTCAAAGTGTAACACTGTATATACCCAACTGAAATAGCCTGAATTTCTTTCTTTTTTTTTTTTTTTTTTTAACTTAGTATTCTTAACCTTGTGGTTAGGTTCAGAGGTGGGTGAAAAGGCTGCCAGGGCCCTGAGTGCACCCTGAAGCTGTAGCTGCCAGGGGTGCTCGCTGGGACCCCCCCACACCTCGGCTGCAGCCCGGGAGCCCCTCTCTGCCCAGCCTGGAGCTGCTGGAGCCCTGCCAAGGTGCAACTGTTCCCGGACTCTTCTGGTGGCTCCCATTTGGCTCTCCCAGACTAACCTCAGCCCTGAATTGTCTTCCTTAATTGCCTTAACGAGGACATTTATTGGATATGTACTGGCCAATTCACTGTCTGTTTTGGTGTGTCCAGACATTACAAAATGGTTAAACTCCACCAATGAATCCAAGTTTTGAAAGATATGGCTAACCTACATGTTGTCACTCTCAAAATCTTTTTATGGGTAAAAGGAAACACACCATAAAAACACACAGCTTTGAATTTAGTGTTACTGTAATTTGTGTGTTAACAATCTAATAGTCCAAATCAGAAAAGCCTCATTAATAATACAGTAAAAATTGTTATATGAAAAAAGCATTCCTGATATGTGCCTCTGTTCCTGGTGCTGCGCTCACCCTTCTAGCGGCACTCTGGGTACTGAAGCTGATCGTGCCAGTCTTCCTCAAGAAGAGCCCAGGAGGGGCTGAGGGCAATATGATGTTCATGGTGGGAGTTTCTCATTCCACTGTCTTGGGTACACTTGAGTTTATTTTTATATGCACCCTTATCTCTCAGCTGAGCGTGGCCTGAGAGCCTCCCCCAGGCTCAGGTCCCCCAAGGGCAATTGTTTGCTATGAAGGGACTCCCTCCATTTGCCAGACCTTTCCCACACCCTTTGACTAAGAATAGCAAAAATTACATTTGCTGAGCTATAAATTTTATTCTCATTTACATATAAGCTATCCAACCACCACCACCACCTGCTTGCACGCAGTCATGAGATTAAAGGGAAATTTTTTCTTTTAATATACTGTGTTGCATAATGAAAGATCAGCAGTACTTAAGACTATAAAATATGTACACGTGCTATTATAAATAACTTTTTTCTAAACAGTAAAATTGCAAATCTCAACAAATTCTAAGATTTTCATGAACTGTAACCAATTTTTTTTCTGAAAAACCAATTAATGATAAAATGATAATGACAGCAAACACTTTTTGTTTGAAGTGATCTAATATTTTTAAATTATTATCAGCAACAACTGATATCTTTTTGGCTCTGTATTAATCATTTTGGCACAACTTTAAAGTTCAGAATGAGAACGGGTTATTACACATTTATTTTAAGTTCAGATATCAAGGTAGAGAAGGAAAGACTTAATCTTAGAGGTTCATTTAATTCCATTTAAAGTGAACAGTTCCAGCACTTTGTAGTGATTCGTGTTTAATTCCCATGTCATGCTGGCTTAAGATGCAATTGTTGATTTAAAAATATTTTTTGATAACAAGAGCAAGTGAAACCATAGCGAGAATGCAATAAATTTTCTACGACTATGTTTTTTATTCATATGAAGGAGATCCATGCTTCTAGTTTAAAAATTGGGCTAGCAATGCATATAAACACAAAATTAAGAAAGGATGAAATGTTTCAGTGATTATCACTGTAATCCTGTTGTGATAACAGATTGAATGTTAAATCTAGGGGGGGAGAAATTGCTTGTAAAATAGATTGAAGGTTCTGTATTATCCTATTTCTGTAAATCTTTATATAACTAGCTCTCATTTACAGGCTATGTTCTAAATTTTCTTTAGGCATATTAAAATAAATAACAAGAGGCTGAATGAGAGCAAGATATTTTCATTCTCTTATTTTCATACTGATTATCATTATCCAAATAATTTTGAAGAAAAGACGATTAAAAAAGAGCCAATGACTTTTTACCTAAAATTAAAAAAAAATAAATTCAGTTCTCTTTTGTGATTTGCAACACTTCACTCACAATGGCTGTTAAACAGCAGCTTTTCTACTGATCTCTGTAGGCGACAAAAAAAGAGGGTGACCTAGAAAGACGATTTCTTTTTCCCTTACATGGGTAGTAAGTGCTATATGAACAAAATCTTCTTCATGCACCACATTCTCATGAGTGGCAATGAGTCTGATAACAAAAGAGAAATAGGAGGCAGTGGATGAGAAGAAAGAACAGAAGATTTCTCCCTACCAACTGATGGCTTATGGTATATGTCTTCTGGTGAGTCTTTTCTACTCACATCAACAGAGAAATCCACATCATTCTCTTTATTAAAAAAAAAGACAAAACCCTCTAACAAATAGCAAAGGCAAATAAAAAACAGCAAAAATAACATCTAATCTACAGACTAACATCTGTAGTAGCCGTTTCTTCTTAAGTTATATGTTTTTTACAGGTTGCAGTGGAGTTTACAGATACTGAGCAAGATTTTTATGAACTAACTTGAATTTTGGGAGCATGCTGGCCATTGGAATATGGACTGGCGGACTAGGTAAAGTAGCCCACATAGCGTTCTTTGGCTCTACGGTTAGAACTGCTAAAATGCTTTCCTGACATGAGCTTGTTCGTTAACACTTACCTCAAATGTTCCCGCAACACACTGAAATCTACAGCATAGAACTTGTAATGACATCTAAATTTTGTTTTTCCTTTGCAGAAAAATATATTTAAAAAATAGACTTGAAAAGATTTCCTGCCTTATTTAAACAGAAAAAACAACTTGGAAATACGAACCAGATACATGTACTGCAGGATTATCTTACTGTTTAGGGATCCTGTGTAGATGTTTAGAGATCCTGATATAGTTCATCTAAATCATATGGAAATTCTTCCTTCTTTTCAAATTGACACCACTAAAAATAGAGGGAAAGTGGGTTCATCATGGGAGTGCATCAGAGTTATGCCACTGTGAGGAGACCCTGGAAGAGGAGCCCTTATGTCTAAAACATGTTAATTGCAGATGGTTTCCATGAGTGCCATGAAATTACTCTCTCTAGTGGTAATGAGGCCAGAGCACTGGTCCACAGGGTGAGCTTTCTTTTCTGAAGAAGCCAGGTCAACATACCTTATATACCAAAATGCCTAGAGTATCTTAATCCATTGATATTTCTCTTTCTATCCACATTTCTGGGTATCACATGATCTTCACATTAGTTTTCTAAAAGTGTCTTTCAAAAGTCTTTATTACTTTATTAAAATCAAAATAATATACCCCAAGTGCTGCCTGAGACACTATGAACTCCTAGGGCAGCTTCTGTGATTGCCCTCTGCATGCACGGTATAGTAGGGGCTGCCAGCTGTTGGGAGGATGCTTTCATTGCTGCAGGAGTGGAAGAACGGCAGGGAGTGCGTTGGGAAGTTGTTTCTTCAAACAGCTGAAGTCCATCTGAGGCATCTACAGACACTTGGACCTGACTTTCTCTGTTGTCACCAAATGGTTGTAACCCTAACGAAAGGGAAATGAAAAGGTGGTGGCTCTGCTCCAGAGACAGTTATTATTAAAGTCTAACAATACACTAACTAACTTCAGCAAACAAAAAATTCATTTTTCACTCATTTTAACAGCAAGATATGCTACTGATACCTGCTCAAGAAATATTATGGTGTCAGTTCTGACTGCTTTTTGAGTTTCATCTGGTCTACTAAGGTTCTTCCACACTTCTGTTTCTACTTCACTGCTCTGATAGATACAATCTGCTTCCAAATTTAGACAATGTTGGTTTGCTTCTGTGATTTCTTTTTCTTTTCTTTTCTTTTTTTTAGTTCTAAAGGGCTAGTTTTAAGAAAGAGATGGCTGTACAGAAAAAGCCTACCAGAGCAGTGATAACTAGAATGACGCCTTCTTTTTATTAGCTTGCTTGCTTTGAGATTGACTGGGAAAACTTTCAAGATTAACAAGTCTATTCTCTTTCAAATGCAGATCTTCCTTTCTGTCTAGCAGTGGTAATTTATATTAGATTAACAGTTATCTCATTTTAACATTGTGATTCTCCTTAGCTGTTGCTGAGGCCTTGTGAAATATCTTATTTTATATGAGGTTCCACTTTCAATGAAATACTAGAGAAGGGGTATCAAAGTGACATCCTGCCCATTCACGAGTGAGTTTCTCTCCAGCTCTGATTTTGAGTACTCATTGGCAATGCCTGTGCTGTCTTTGTTGCACATCCCAGGGACTGAATGCAGATTTCTAGACCAGAGGTGAAGGCTAACTTATACCTTCTGCACATTGACAGACCAAATCTATACTGCATGTCAACACATTCTTTAATAAAAAAAATAAAAAAAATTACAGCTCTTTTGCTCTTGGCAACTCTCATTTACACCACATTTGCTTCTTGCATGCTTCATGACAAAACAGGCAAATTCCATGTAGGAATTTGTACTACATTTTTAGTATTAGGCACAGTTTAGTACCTGTGATAGAGTGATAATGAATCTGGAGGCCATCCGAACAGGGTAAGTCAGGATCAGGTATATGTACCCATCTTGATGCCCTAGAACATGGCTCTCATGAGACTATATTTTTATACAATTCTAGAATGACAAGAAGTGACTCCAGACTTTTAAGACGTAAAAGATCACATTAGATGCCTTATTCTGGTGACTGTCTTTTAGAAAGAGTATACTATATTCATGTCTGCTGTCCTTATGAGTAGGAGATTTGTTGCTATCATGTGGAGTTTAGCATATAGCTCATAAAGCTTGTTGAGGAGTTGGTTTGAGGAAGTACTGGGGTCCTGTCTTTTTGAGGAAGTCTAGCACCATCAGCCTTAGGACTAGAAGAGGATTGGGAGGGTGAGTACAACACCAGAGAAAAGGGTAGACAATAACTAGTTGCTATTAGACAGTAACAGTATTATCAAGGAGACTTTTCTGTGCTAAATAGGTAATTTGGACTATGAGTATTAGTGGTGTTGTAACTGAATAATGACTTAATTAATAATAACTGAAACAATAATAACTGTTTGCTGTATTTTGATTAGTCTGTTAAAGCATTAATTAGACTAATAATAAATTCTTGGCTCTGCATATAAGGTGTGTTCCCCTTTGCCTATAACAAGATTTTGACTGTAACAGTAACCATCTGTGTCTTGTTGACCATAAGCTAGATATGGCAAGTGACCTCTTTGTAATACTGTTGGGAATGTTCCTGACAACAAATCTTTGAGACAACACAAGGTCCCTACAGGTAGAAACTAGAGATCCGATCTCTTCCAGCTTTTGTGTGCTGATTTCTGAGACAGAAAAATGAATAATGAGATGGCTTTTGCAAAACTCCAGATCAGGCTTTTTAGAAACATTATCCTGAAATTGGGCAATTTGTATTCTGGGAAGTGTCATGAAAGCCTGCAATTTGCTGAGCTGAAGGACTGCACTGAGTGGAGAAAGCTAAGTCTGCTATTAGAAGTCTGTTTCAAGCAGGAGCAGGAGTAGACAGACACCACTGTCTGCTGGGTGTATATCTGGGTATGAATAGCTGGTCTGCTTCCCTGCCAAGTAAAGAGCTTGATTCCCTCTAGAATAGAGTCCAGAAGCACATTCACATCCCCATAGATATGATCAGGAGACTACAGCACTGGAACAAAATGGTGAAATAATTTGGTAATACAGATGCAGCTCTGTAAATCTTCTATACAATGGTGATAGTTACTCAACTTCAATCTAATCCTAGCAACTCATAGCAAGATGAGCTTCTATCCAGAATTTCTGAAATTCCTAATTACTAATTTTCTAATGCAAAATTAGTTGTTTTAAAGAAGATATCACTAGGGCAGATTTTTTTTTTTTGATCCAGGGTGGAATTTCTACTGAGAGGCAGATTCTAAAAACAACACCTTTCCTGATCACCTAAGCTCCATGCTTACTTTATTGTTAATGAGTATGAAAGACATGAAGTTGTGAAGTGCATCTTTATTTTTCTGTTAAGAAAACAAACAAACAAACAAACAAACAAAAACACTGGATTTTTCTTAGCTCTCCTGCTGCCCTCTGTAGGCTCACTTAAGGAGGCACCTCTATTTCACCTCTTAACAGCACATAGTCTGCGGGGCCTGACAGCAAATGGCTTGTAGGAGGCTTGAACATCTGTGAGTTCTTACCTCACAGATGTTCTTTTAGCTACATGAAAGAAATCCCTTGTCACCTCTCTCCATGCAATTCCAGTTCTCAACTAATTATGAGTTTGTGTATAGTGATGATCACTCCCAAGTGTCACTGAAGGAATTCTGACTAGAAAGTTTATGCAAATGAAACTCTGCCTGTTTCTCTTCAACAGGAGCTGGAGGCAGAGAGCATTTTCCCCATTGGGACACCCGTACTTTTTGGATTCTGAATAAATATTTTCTACAGAAGTAGACACGTACGACTATTCTTACCCTGGAAGAGACTTTTTAAACATTTCCAGTTTTTGGACTAATATAGTTTTACAGTAGAGGAAAGGATCCTGTGCAGTGTGCTTAAGCCTACTGACAAGAGGCTTTTTTTTCTGAGTTATTGTTCCCAAATCCTTAAAGATAATAAACAGACAGACTTCCTAGAACTTGAGGCTACTTTTTTTTTTTTTTCATGGACAAACAGTTCTGAGAATAATGTTTGCATTACTTCAAGAATTATCTAGCTCTTATGTGAGACGAAGACTCCCCCTCCCCCTTCTCACTCCAATTTCACTGTGAGCTGTTTATATCATTAGTAACAATTTATTTGAGAACATTTCAACTCATTCCTTTATTTCTAGTGTGAGAGAATAATAAGATAAAATTAACCTAGAAAGATAAAGCAAATAGCAAGGGAAAAATGCTGTTCCTTTTCCCCAGCAAACATATAATGCCAATTATAACTTAATCTATAATAAAAATATGTGACACTTTATGAGAGAAACTCTTCCTCTCTCTTTTTTCTGAAAGTTTGAAAATTTTTAGCTTGAGAATCTAGTGTCACACCCTGTAGAGACCTTCACAGCTAAAATACAGTGGCTGAGCAGTGAAGCAAAAACTCGTCTACAGATATAATGACAAACCAACAAAGGCAAATTGTATATTCGATTAGAAATGCAAGTAGAAGAAAGGATCTCATATTTGACTTTAGAGTTATTTTTTTTATATGCTGTATCTAATTTAGGATGGCATACAATATAAAGTGTGACCAATAATTGTGATAACTGTCATTGATTTGGCATGGAAGCATTTTTAAGTTATGTAATTGAGTGCTGTAGTGCCCACAGCTAAACTGGAGGAGATTTTTATTTAAGTGGCATGTCAAGCCCTTTGACCCATTTCAGTCCAGGGCTGAAACTGGAATAAATTTCTAGTGAATAAAATTTAATTCAAATTAGGAAGTTTTCAGAAGGGGGAAGGCAGGAAAGAAGGAAGGAATGGTTTTACTAAAAAGAAAAAAATGACTAGTTCAAACAGGAATTGAATTTTAGTTATGCTAACATTGCTAATACTCAAAAGATTCATCTGAGGATGAGAAAAATTAAAAAGAAATATTAATTTGATACATTTGGAATATATATACCAAGAGAACTTTAGGCTGAGATATGCTGTTTAAGAGGACAAAAGCCTAAAACCATAACAGCACAAAAGTATTACAACAGTAAAAGTATTAAATTGATCTTCACAGAGTGACAGAAGAATTGGAGTTGAAAGGGACCTCCGGAGCTCATCTGGTCCAATCCCCCCCTTCTCAGGCAGGGTCACCTAGAGCAGGTGGTTCAGGATCATGTCTAGTCAGGTTTTGAATATCTCCAAGGATGGAGACTCCACAGTCTCTCTGGGCAACCTGTTCCAATGTTCAACCACCCTCAGAGTAAGGAAGTGTTGTGTTCAAGTGGAATTTCCTGTGTTTCAGTTTGGGCCCATTGTCGCTCTTTCTGTCACTGGACACCACAGAGAAGAGGCTGGTCCTGTCCTCTTTACCCTCCCATCAAATATTTATACACGTTGGTAGGATCCCCGCTGAGTTTTCTCTTCTCCTGGCTAGACAGTCTCAGCTCTCTCAGCCTTCCTTGTATGTCGGATATTCCAATCCCTTAATTCTCTTTGTTGCCCTTTGCTGGACTCACTCCAGTATGTCCCTGTCTTTCCTCTACTGGGGAGCCCAGGACTGGACACAGCTCCCCAGATGTGGCCTCACCACTGCTGAGTAGAGGGGAAGTATCCCCTTCCTCAACCTGCTGGTAACACACTTTGTAATGCAGCCCAGGTTACCATTGGCCTTCTTTGCCATGAGGGAGCACTGCTGGTCCATGGCCAACTTGTTGTCCACCAGGACCCCCCAGGTCCTTCTCCGCAGAGCTGCTCACTGGCAGATTAGCCCCAGCCCATATTGGAGCATGGGGTAATTCCTCCGCAGGTGCAGGACTTCATGAGGTTCCTCTCTGCCCATTTCTCCACCTGTTGAGGTCCCTCTGAATGGCAGTGCAACCATCTAGTGCATCAGCCACTCCTCCCAGTTTTGTACCATCTTTAAACTTGCTGAGGGTTCATTTGGTCCCATTATCCAGAACATTAATGAATATGTTAAACAGTATTGGCCACAGTTTTGACCCCTGAGGGTCACCACTAGTAGTTACTGGCATCTAGCTGGACTTTGTGCCACTGATCACAATCCTCTGAGCCCAGCAGTTGACACAGTTTTCAGTCCACCTCACTGACCACTTAGAAAAGAATATTATAAGATAATAACTAGATGTGGGCTAGATAAGTTTTTAAGAACTGTTTCATTTGAATGGGGGGGGGGAAATGTAGATATTACAAAACTCTTCTGTCCTGTCTCTTGTTGCTTCTATAAGGATTTAAGCCACCATAATGCTTTGATACTTTATATGAGACCTGCATATATCACTTCTTTGACCAATTTATTTGCATGGATTTTTCAATGACCATAAACTTCAAAAGACATTTAGGAGAAAACAAAATGGTCCCGGTTCTGCTACCCATGCATAAAATGTCACATGAATCAAGACTAGCTGGAGGACTCTTCTCAATAATTCTATTATTATGTCTCTACCTTTTGTATGAGAGATGAGAGTAAGATATTTTATACATAACAACTTATTTAGTAAATGTATATCTTTATCTTCTTGCAAATTAAAAAAAAAAAGTCAGAAATGCAACTCATAGATAACCATTTAAAAATTACTCATGCAAACTAATATTGAATTATGGCTTTCTAATAAGCTTTTTTTTATTCATCATTTACCACTGCTGCTTCCAATTTATTGCTCAAATCGTCTGATATTAGTTTAGTTCTTTTAAAATATGAAAATGTCATGTTCACAAGTGATTCCCAAATACTTTTCACTGTATGACAATAGTAGGCAAAAGAAAAAAAAATACAAGAAACTAAACATCATCTTTTCCAAGAAATCCATGAAGATATTTCCATTCTAAACTTACTTTCAAATACTTCTTTGTATTGATATTCAAAAAAATTCATTTTTCAGAATCTTTACTACATATTACAACAGGAGTATGGAAATATTGTGAAAAAAATAAACTAAAAGTGTTATGACTCCTCACAAAACAAATGGATATGCTTCTTGTCATGTTCTTATATATGCTTCCTGGCAAAAGGCATAGAGCAGGGTTTTACTGACAGAACTATGACAACTTCTCTGTGAGTCATAGAGGGTTTAGCTATTGTAGAAGCTGAACCATTCACAAAAATTCCTCTCATTCATTTAAAGACTACTTTTTACACCCAACAGAGAAAATTTTGTTTTATATGGACTTGTCTTTCGTTATGTTTTAAGTATTATCTGACATATTTTTCACCCACATTTTGGTATGTTATTGTTGCAATGGCTAAACTTATGTTCACTTAAATATATATATATATATACATATCATAGCACCTGTTATCTGAATACAAGAAATTAATTTAATACAGGCCATGTGAAAAATTACCATTTACTCTTTTTGGAAAGGAATATGTTATTCATCTCTGAAGTTACACCGAGTTAATTCTCACTGGAGTGTACATTACTCTTCCTGTTTGTCAGATAGACAGTCATATAATTCATCAATACTGCCATTCTTAGGTTTTTCTGTTATCCCATTGTAGGAGTAAAATGCAGGAATGTTCCTTGCAGTATGGATTTTCCAGTGGAGGATCAGTGCAGAACAACAAAGAGTGAAATGGAGCAGCACTGACGGCCAGAAAAATGTTCTGTATAAATTGTGAGCAGAATGAAGCTGAAACTGCCTCTAACAACCTTTCCAAAGCAGCAAATCTAGTCCTAGGTGGGAGCTGGATCAAAGTGACTTTTACACTCTGTCCTGTGATACACTAGCTGATCTTCCTTGAAAACACCTTTTCCTGATGGTAAGGAAGTGAAGCTGTAACAAAGAACTGGGGAGACAAGGCTTAAGAAAAATCTTTGACAATAGAACACTGGTAGATACATAATCTCCCTGATCCCATGAAAGGGTCTTCACTTGCTATCTGGGGATAAGAATGAGGAAAACTTTAATTTATAGCTCAGCATACTCAGTGATGTTAATAATACTTTTGATCAATACCATCTACTGTTAAACTATACTGTGACAGATAATCAGACAGATAATTCTTCTATGATCACAAATGTATTGGATGCTGTTGCAAACATTGTTTTAACTAGTATTTTTTCTTTCTTTTTTTTTTTTCTCCTTATTATGCACTCAGTTCAAAACTTGTTATAATACAAAGGAAAGGGACATTATTCTGTTAGCTTATGACTTGATGTTGGAGCTGTCCCTTCCCAGTGATAAACTTAGTGCACTTGCATTGTTTGACTATAAATTCACTTTTAATACCTCATAAACAAATTGTGAGCTACTTTGTTGATTCTGTACATACTCAATCTGTACTGGTGGATTTTTTTATTCCTGACTTTTTTTCTAGACTATTTCTTTGACTGAGCTAGAAATGAGTCATATGATATCTATTGGCTTTTCCAAGGTGTTTTCAACTTTACCTTAATATTTTAGCTAAAATTTGAATTTACTGTGAAAAGGTAACATTTTTGTATTAATTAAATTTATTGTAATTTACATTTGACTCCCTATCATTTGCTGTGAGCTATGAAGTCTGAAAGAAATTAGAACGCTGTTATCAGAAATGTCACATTTTCTAATTTTTTGTAGCACCACAGAATTTACATCTGATGGATCATTATATCTTTTGTCCCTGGGTTCTAAAATATATACAATCAACTAAAAGGCACGTGCAGTAAAGACACTGGGTATCTAGGAATTAATGTACTGGAAATCTGTCTTACTCCAAATGTAGTGACTTTCTAAACAGCAATAATGAAGAGAGATAGAGTCTGGGAATAGGCCCTACCAGCAAAGGGCAAAAACCTCATTCCCTGGTTGTCTTATGTATTTCCATCTGGTGAGTAAGGGACAACCCTTACACTGGCTCTTTCCATGAACACTAAGAGTGACTTAGCACTCCCTTTCTATGAAAGGCATTCAGAATTGTTCCTCCTGCAGCAGATATATCCTATGCTAGTGCAATTTAAAGCCAGTTTGGTCAGCCTAACTGATTTTTACAAGGTGGCATGTGTTTCTTCTGTTTAGGTGGAGTTTTCCGACAGGAAGTATTCATAGATCGATCATAGTACTCGTGGGTATAGAGAGCGCTATATATTTGGTAATGGATCTCAGGAAAAAATATTAAAATATGAAATATTTTTACAGTATAAATAGTATTAAAATATAAATATAAACATTATGCACCTATAGTCTGGAAGTGTATTTTTCTCTGCGAGTATGAACTTTGGTTAGATTGATACTTAGTATATCTTATAGTTCAATCAGGTCAACCTCACATTGGCTATGTTTTTCCTCATCCCAGCTGTATTAATATACCCAGTTTCTCTCTATTGCCCTCATAGTACTAGGCTGAAAATAATAATTCATTGAATGACAATGAATAATTTCATTTATTTTGAAAACTGCAGTAATTTTACCTTACTGACTTGACAGCTACAGCGAAGATATTGTCTGCATAGTCTAATAAACCCTTCACATATTTTGAATTTCCTGTTTGTAGTTGTGGGGTTTTATCTTTTGTAAATAATACTTGACATGGTTGAAAGATCAAAAGAATATTCTTGATGTGTAAACAAATTTATGAATTTTTATTAGCTATTTCATAATTAGTAACCTAACAGCATAAAATGCTGCATGAAAGACAAGTTTTGTACTCACTGTTTATACACCTAGATGCAGCAGATTCACCAGTGCACATTTAAATTACAAATGACTAATATTTTTAAGTTTTCATATTTGGCTGCTCAACTGGAAACATTTTTAAAGGTTTGATTTTAAGGACTTTTCCTTTCAAATACTGAATTATTGAAATTGTTCTTAAGTTGTTATAAATTATTTATTTTCCTAAAATTGTAGTACTAGTGGTAATTAACTAAAATCTCAATCAGAATTTCTCAACATATGCTACCCTAACTTGGTCACTTTTAGAATATATCATTTAAAAACCAATACTTTCTACTTTACAGCATTTTTGTTGTTGCTGTTTTCTCCACCACTGTTAAAGTTGTTGCATTTCATCTCTGAAATGAGAGGTTTCCATATGCCTAATCCTACCATTGCTTTCCTTTGCATTTAAGGCACATGTCACCTGATTTAGGATTAAAAAAAAAAAAAAAGTAGCACATTTTAAATTTGGCTCTATCTTTGCAAATGAAAAGGTACAATTAACAGAATGTGCTGAGATCCTTCCCCAAAAGAAGATAACCATATTAAAAAAGCCTTTCTAAATTATTTTTTCCTATTTCTTGTTCTCTTGTATCTGTAGCCACAGGCATTCTCTAACCAAAAGAGTACTACATAAATTGCACAAACAAACAAAAAATCCTCTAGACAGTATCTGAATGAGGGTGGGAGGAGGGAAACTCTTAACCTCACAAAATGTAACCTGCAGCGAGTGAATATCTCTAGAATAAATGACTCCTAGAATGGGATTTTTCTAAAATTATTTGGAGCTGAACATTTGACATATAGTGTATGGCCTAAATCCTGCCACTGTAACATCGTAATGCAATACTGATATGCTACAGTCATTTTTCAGAACTCTACTTTGTAACAAAGACTCAGACTCTTTTAGGTTCAGTTAAAGTAGCCAAAATAGGGGGCTACCTGAGCTTTGGCAAGATCTGTGATACCCACTAAGCAGAAGGTTGGCTGGAACCATGACCACCATTTTTGTGGCCTGGGGCTCCTGAAGTCTCTGCTGTATTCAGAAAGAAAACCCACACAATGTAATTGTATTCGTCTTCAGAATATGCCTGACATTTCGTTTGTCATTCCTTCTGCAGCAAGATTGGAGAATAAAGTTAGACAGTAGATCTGAAGGGATAGCTAAAAATCAGTGCTATGTTGAGAGATTGACTTTCACTTATACACTGACTATAAAATATGATTTACTGTAAGACTGAACCAACCATTTCCTTTTAACAGCACATTGTTTCAGTATCTGTAGCTTGAATATAGCACCTTCCTCACTGATAATCCCAAGGGCATTAGCAAAGATATTCTATACATAAAGGTCAGTCTTATGACCACAGAAGGTTTACTGTGAATAGAGGAATATGTTCATAATATAAAATAATAAATTTGTAGAGCCTTAATATTTCTAAAAGACTGAAATAAGACATTTTTGGAGTATGACTTTTTACCTAATATTTTTGCAAGATCTATAAAAACAGCAATAGGTAATTGCATAGATATATGCACTAGATGACAATTTGTGAGACCTTTTCAGTAATAAACTAGAAAGAATGGTTATGATGATACATTGCTTTCTCCAACAGAGTATATACTACCAATAGATTACACCTTCTTCCTCCTCTGTCCCTGCAGCTGCTAGATTTTTGCCTACAGCTAAAGCTTATTACATTTTTAGGGTCCCCAGACTACTCAGTGTTGTAACTTGTCTATATTTAATGCTTCCAGCATGTCATAACTGAATAATCTAATGTTCCCATTGTAACATTTTTCTGTCTTCTAACAATTTACAAAATTCACCTAATCAATGTTAATTACAACCCCCCCCACACACACACACACATAGTTAGTGCACTGGTTGAACTAAATGTGTTTTAGAGCTACCTGTATTCATGAATTATAGTGAAAGGCAATAAAATTAGCCAAAAAGGATATAGCAGAAAGACCTTATTAAAGAATTTACTTCACCAAGGGAATTAAGAACAATGTTCCATATGTAAAAGTTTCCTGCTATCCGTGCTGCCTTTTGTGGCCAAGAAAGTGTTTTAACTCCTGGATTAGTACATAAAGATTATATTATACTATTAAGTTGTTAATTTGAAAGGTCATTAGTCATAACTTTTTGTTTTTGTAATTACGAAAACCACTCTGCCTATCTTGCCCTTATGCCTTTAGTCAGCTCTGTGCTTTCCTGATGATAAATTTTATACATAAAAATGAGGAAAGACTTGAAAAAAAGTAAAAAAAAAAAAAAAAAGTACACACTATCACCTGTGTTCATTCAGCTTGACCACTGTTTCAAGGCTGTTTCCACTTGTGTAGCATTTACTCCAATTTTAACCAATTGACTTAAGTAGTATGAATAATAAAAATATCCTGGATAGATTTAAGAGCTTGACTTACCAACCGTTCCATGCACAGATCTCCATTTGATTTCAAGAAAGTATTCATATGCAGCCTAGTTATTTAATAAAAAACACATCTTTATTAAAAAAATAATAATAATTTTGGTACAAAAAATTGTAACTAGGAACACATTGGTAATATGGAAAAATCAGTGTCAAGCTCAAAATCCAACAAGAGATGAATCTGAAGGAAGGAGAATGAATTTGCCTTGAGAGAAGATTTTGTAACTACGCTTGCAGATGCACATAATCGATAGATCCCTGTTGCACACATTTATGAGCAAATCAACCAAACATTACAAGATCAGAGGCAAAGTAGGAAATTATGTGATGTAATATTTAAAGGAAACAAGAAGAAGATATTGGGACCACTGGTGTTTTTTGATGGAAGGAATCAATAACTTTTAGTAAAAAAAGAAGCTGCCGTGATTATTGGTTCATTTCCCTGTTTACTGAGAGAGACTGCTGACAAAATCTTCACAAAATGCTTGGTGAAAGGTGTAGTCTAACCTTCTATTGGGTAAAAGTTCTATTTATGTTACCAATTTTGTAATTTGAATAGATATTGCATTATATAAATTTGAGAACTGTACAGTTTTGGTGCAGTATGAAAAGACCAACCACAAACATCTCTTTTTTCAATTAAATGCAGAGTGGCTTACAATGCTGCTTCATAATGCAAAGATGTCACAAGCTATTACCTAAAATGTAGACACAAACTATCAAACAAGATGAAGTACTAATTGCATCTACTGTCAAGTGATCTTCTAATACAATCTCCAAATGTCAAACAAAATCCTGAAGAGAACACTAAATATTCCCTGAATTAAATGAGAGGTTGCAGTGGATCTATCACACTGAGTGAACATTTCAGAAACATAATCATTAAATATTTTTTGCTCAAATAAAATGCAGAATATCTGATTAAAAACATATAGATTTACACCAAATGCAAATCTGATCCATCAGTGCTTTAATTTTTATGGTATTTCATGTGCTCCATAAGCATCCAAAGAAGGTCTTTTATTTCCTTTCCCAGAATCCTATGACTGGGGTTGGTTAATAATACTGTACTCCTGAGAGTTTCAATACTAGCACCTAGGAGCAGTATCATGCCTGGGCCATCTAGGCATTTGCATTCTTCACAGACATTTCATGGAGTTCTGTGTTTTGGGATGTTCTTCTAGCTTGGTCAGATAGGTGAGCCTACTCCCTGTTATCCATCTGGCTGACGTACTGCAGGGAAGTGAATGCTGGTCTCCCATATGTTATCTCTTTCTTTATCACAGTTAGTTAGTTAGTTAGTTAGTTAGTTAGTTTGCTGTGGGGTGGGGAAGAGAATGTCAAGTTGTCTCATTGTTTTGTTCTGCATCCACAGGAAACATTTCAAAACATTTTAATTTCTCTTTTTAAAAAGAACTGCTGTTTTCCTTTAGGTGAGCTAGAGGCATTGTGCCAACTTTTGACAGTCCTCAGAGGAAACAAAACTATTTTACACCTCTTTTGGATAAAGCCTCCTTCTCTGATCAAAAGGCTTTTTAAAAGGCCATGTCCCCTAGGCATCTCTGTCCCCAAAAGCTGTTGTTTTCTCTGTAGGTGTGCTCCACATTTATAGCCCTCTAAAGCTCTGGTTAACACATACTGTACTGAAATACAGTATAGTTTGGTGATTAAAATATTATACTGGGAGTTGCAGTTTTAAATTATCTTGAAGAAAGCAAGCTATAAACCTGTATTCCCTATTTCTCATGCAATTGGGAAATCTTTTAGAAAAAGGAGTTCTTCCTTCAGCAGCTTTTGAATACAGCAATGGAACCTTTCTCCAGATTATCCAAATTTGCAGACAATTTCAAGAGGAGTCAAACTGTGTTTTTTTACTTAACTTATGCACAATACAATAAAAATAAATTTTAAAACTAGATCTAGTTTCTGTTTCTCCAAATGAATGGATTGAGGTCTTTCAGATTCAGAGTACTATTGTTGAGTAGAATGTAGAATGACCGAAGGTACTGGGTGAAATAGCAATAGACAGAGAAGGGACAGAAAAACTCATAGCAGCAGCTAGAGAAATGCTACTTTTTATAATCTCATTTTATGATAGTAAAAGTGATACAACAAACTTAGAGGCTTCATGATATTATTATAGTTATGAGTTGAAAATATGATACACATCGGTACAAATTCAGTACTGGATTCCAAAATGGAAGAAGAACTTGACTAGTTCTAATCCTGTTTCTCATCAAAACAGTAGTGTGGGAATGTGCTGCATCCTACACGAGACTCAGTTCAAGAAAAATGCAACTTAAACAGGCATGAAGACTTTTTTTTTTTCAGTTATAGGTAACAAAGTTGCATATGTTTGCAGGTATCTTTTACAAGTAGTCTGACAAGACACAAACATTCCTGAAACTGGATTGTTGGAATTTTTAATTTTTTTACGTACCCCTTTGAAAGTAGGATACAGTAGCAGGGAGGAGGGTGGTAGGAGTGGAAGGAGAATATTGAGACATGGAAACACAAAGCTAACTGAAATAAGCAGCAATGATGATTTTCCGCTAATTCAAAAGGGATGAAATCCTTGCTTCATTGAAATCACCTGAAGTTTTGAAAATAATGTGAATGTGGCCGTGACTTTATTTCTGAATTCTATAGGAGCACCAAGTTGTATGGAAAGTGGTATGGATTTTCCCCCAGAACTATGCATTTAAACAGTAAAAAAGGTAGAAGTCAAAATTAGATTTTATTCTTCCCTTCTGAACTATATGCTGCTTTGACAATTCATATTTATAGACATTAAATTATATAAACATGCACATACTGAGAAGTGAGAGATTTTATTTCATATTAATTTAAAGTCTGTTTGAACTACTTGATCAACTTAATATGATAGGTCCCAAGGTGCTGTGAGATCTTCGAGGTCCATATATATATTTTTTCCTTTAGACTTCTGATAAAATTGAGTACAATCTACATCATCCACAAAAGAAAGTATCAGATATTCTACTTGGCTACTCTACACCGACAAATCTCAGTTATTCTATTAATTTTTTCCTTGGAGTAATATTTTTTTAAAAAAACATATGCATTAGCCTTTCTAGTATTTCCTTTTATTATAGTACTGGACAACCTTTTTAGTATTTTATTTTTCTCCAAATATAGCTACACATCAGAAAAGTGTTATTTTAAGAAATATAAAAAATGACAGGTGGAAGATTACTAAATTAACTAAATCAAATAAACCTTCTGCTTTTCAAAGTTCTTTTTCTAGATAACTCATTACTAGACTTTAGTCCTTAGAGCAATGCAAACTATATAAAGTTGCCATTGTCTGGTTGCAGGAGCTACTCTATTCAAAAAGCCTAAAACATCCTTACTCGAACTATGATTGCTCAGAAAGCCTTGACCAATTTACCATGCTTTGCCTTGAGCAATAAATATAGCGATATATTTTACAGATCTCTGACTTCTCCTCAGCCTTCTACCCAAAAGCTTTGAAGCTATTGTAATACATGGAGGAGAGACACAACTTTAATGCCATTAATTTTCTGCGTGGAAAAAGATTCATTATACTTACATCAAAAAAGTAAAGCACTTGTTAATTTCTTTAAAGCCTGCTTTGCAAGGGAAAATGAAATTGTAAAATGCTTTTAACCAGGACAATGTGATTTACTCAAACATTATTTATTTTAATTTGCCCTTCAATCTCATTTAGTGCATGTATTGCCTATGGCTGCAATCAGAGCTGCTTAGAATTCCTTGAACCAGATTAAAGATCAAAATCCTTCTTAGTGCCAACTTATTGCATAGCAAATACAAATTCAATACAATCAGCAAGCTTTAAACAAGACTCAGATGCTAGTTAGTAAAGCCACTGGAGATCAAGAAAAAAATGAAGAAAACAAGGTAACCCAGAACGGAATATTAAAGTCTCTTCTGTATTTTTGGAATCTGGCTAAAGCCATGAAGTTATTCTTGTATATAGAAATATACCGCAAAGGATATAATTCTTCTCTGGAAACTTGAACCGGTTTATAATTCCAACTGTTGGATCTACTTTTTCTACTATTCATATATATAACTTTTAACTTTCTGCCTGTTTTGCACAGGGATCTCAAAGCATTCACTATCAACTTGTACCATCAAAAACAGAAGAAGAAAAAGCTTGCATCTTCTTTATGTGTTTTTAATGAAATAGATTGTCGCGGTCCGCGGGAGTAGCGGGAAAGAATCATACGCAGTCACAGAATGCAGATTCAATTCCAACTTTATTCAGCAATGTGCCCATCTTATATACGTTTGTGCAGTCGTGGCATGCAGGCATGCGGCGCCTTGGCCACTATGATTGGTTAGCTGCTATGAAGCACGCGGCGTTTGCCTTAATATGATCGATTTACAGTTTCTGTTCACGCGCCTAAAGCGAATACACGATCGGTGCAAAGTTGCTGTTCACGTGGAGGGGCTTATCAGCCCCCTCCTTTACTTATTTACCACTACTTATCTTCCCCTTCCGTAATGGTCTAGGAATGTTCAAGGACAATTCACATAGCCGCAGGGATCCTCACAGATTATTGTTGTGAAGCACTGCAAGGGCCCCAACAATAGATGTTGATCATGTACATTTCAAGATAAAGAAAAACAGCTCAGAATTATGGTGTGTTTGGTGTTCCTGAGTGACCAGACAGTTTCCTAATCAGCACTATGCTAATGGTAACCCATTAATATTTTGTCAGGACTTTTTACATCTAGCTTAAAAGTTCCGCCTTTAAAAATGACTTTGTTACTGTGTCATACAGCTTCTGTCACAGTTTAAAAACATATTATTTACTTACTTCTCAACTATGATAGTTTTATACAAAAATAATTGTGGTTACTAACTTGTTACAAAAAATAATCACAAACTGAGTTTTATCCTAATGAAATGATGCTCTCTCTCATGATGCTCTCTGCCTCGTGGGAAGCTAACAGAAAGCAGAATTTGGCCTTTTCCCCCCATTAGGTCACATGGTCCCAGCCAGATTACTCTGCAAAACAGCCTATCTAGCACTTATTCTTTACTACATTTTTAGGATAGAGGCCACAGTTTTTTTGAGAAAGAAGCTGCTGAATGTACATCTGAAAGCACCATAGAAGGGGTTTCTGTCATTCAGTAGATACACTTTTGATCACATAACAAGAGTTTATCTATCAGATTATGTGCACTGAGACAGTCTGTGTGTTGTATCATGTGGTTGGATATGTGCCCATAAAATGATTAGGAATGCATTTGACCATTTGTTGGATGTACATCCAATTATGCAGGTGTGCAAACAGCTTTGATGACATGAATTATGTTCTTGGAGAGTCTCAACACCTAATGAGAGACACTATTTTTTTTTTACCGCTCAGAACTTCCCAAACAAAATGATTATTTAACTTGTTCCAGAAGAGTGCGTATATGTGTGTTTGTTCATTTGTCTTCATTTTGACATGACGCAAGAGAAAAAATCAGTTCATGAACAAACTGAAATTGTATTTTTGCTTCTGTCAGCAAACTAATCTCCTCCCCAACCTCAAATCAGAACAAATGTCTGCATAGCATGGGATTAGTACATTTTAAAGGTGACATTTTTAAAGGACATTGACAATCAGTTACCACTGAGAAACAATGGTAGCCTAGTTCCTTTTGCCTTTTAAAAACTCCAGCCTAAAGGCATTATACACCCATGTGCTCTGGGTACTACTAAAACAGGCTCAGGTGTAGGGACATAAAAACAGAGGTCTCATTGACCAAAGCTGTACCATCTACTTTGATTTCTAAAAATCATTTCTGGCCTTTTACTATACTCATAGAACATGTTTAAATCGATTATCTTAGATTACAGACATATTAACTAAACTGTGTCTCATTAAAGAAAGAAAGAAAATCCTTTTTTTCCTGTGCATGCATGAGTAATGTTTTCCTTTACAAACTTGAGGGAATGCACCTATGTATTTTAATAAAGCTGTGCTTTATTGTATTGTACTTTCTTAACAGCAGAGTAATGTGACTTACAGGAAGTATAAGCTTCAGGCTACAGTACAGTGCAATCTTCTTCGTGAAAACTAAAAGGATAAAGAAGTTATAGACTGGATTTTTTTAATAATGACATTTTTTATTTGAAATGATTGGTAAGGATGCTACTTTAGTACAATAAGTCTAAAAAAAAAATCTTAAACCTTACCAATAGAGAGGTTTCACCCCCGTGCCTTCTCTGGGAGCTACCTCTTTTGTTCTATCAATATCTCTGTCAGGGACATCGATGAGGTCTCTTTACATGTTCAAAATCCATTTGTACATTGTGTACACATCCAAATAATGACTCTGGCACTGTGAAACACAGTGCTGTAATACCTTAAAGTCTTGGCTTGGGGAAAAGGATTCACAGTACTGGTGACTAAGTTGCAATGAATGGTGAGATCTAGCTGTCTAACAATGGCAATTCACAGCAGTTGATACCCAAAATATTTATGACAGGGTATGTACTAGAATGGGTTTTGTCACTAACAGAGGAATGGAGAAAAACATCTTTAGGAAATAGGATTCAAAGTCTGCAATCACTTCCTGCATGCAGAAGCTTAAGTTGTACATTTGGATACAGCTGTAGGCCCCTATTTTTGCCTTTTCCACAGCCATGCAAGGAGGAAATGCTAGTGTCCAATTCTAATACAACAGGCTAATAATTGGCACTGCTACCTGAGTTCTGACTCCACCTCTGCCTTAAGGGTTTGAATCCGTATCTTCCATATTCCAAAAGAAGACTGTTTGCTGCATGCAGGCTGTTTAATTTCCTCTTGGAAGGAATTAAAGAAATCAGTGTATATGTAAAGATGTATAAGAATACAAAAATCCTAACACTAGAAGAAAAGTAAGGGAAACCAGATGACACTCAGATGAGAGAAGAGAGTCCAGGCTCTCAGAAATACTTTTTTAATATCTAATGACTGCCTAATATTAAATTCATTAATAGTCGGGGAAGAAATGGACCTAAATCCTCTGCAAATTTGGAAGCAGCTTTTTCAACTTCTTCTAAAGAGCACATATTTATCAGTACCAAGACATTCCCATTGCAATGACTGATTTTGTTGTAGCAAATTTTTGTATAGCAAGTTCAAATCATCTCATGCTCCAAGGTACTTACCATTCTTTTATAGTTACTCAGAGGTTTGAATTCAACATTTAATCAGAATTTAAGATACTCTTGTGTATTTTTATTATTATCCAATCCTACAAAGTTTAGTGGAGATGAAATCAGAATTTGATGGAATCAATATATGATTTTATAGATGTTGCTTTAAGCCCCCATAGAATTTGGTAAAGATGAGACCCATTCTTTAGCTTTGTTAATAGTCCTGTAGATTTTTCAATCACTATGTTCTTGAAATACATACAGGTTTCAAAATACCTACAAAGTGATTATGATTTCTGATTTAGTTTAACTGCAGCCTTTCCAGCAAGGATATAGCAGAGCTAGAAACTATTTAGTTCAGTTATTTTTGACAGCTGCAAGTAAATTTATAGACTGTAGGCAAAGTCTGTCTAGAACAAAGCCAATAGGCAACACTCCCACTTACTTCACTCGGGCAAAAGTGGCAACTAATGAGTTGTTTTGGGCATCTGGTATACATATTATTATAAAAGAATATAAGTGCATGTAGGATCACTGTCTTAGTAAGAATCGTACCTAATAAGGTTCAGACATGCTAAGGTGTCTTTATTAAACAGCAGACATTTGTCTTCTCTACCCTAGACTTGAAACTTTTTTTATACAATAATCACATACTTTTAGTGTATTCATCATATATCTAGAAATGCATATTTATGACTGTTGCAGTAACTGTTAAGCTTGTCTAATGCAACTACTTCATTTTGTTAAGCAGATAAATAGTGATACAGAAGAACCTTGGTTAAGAAAGAAATGACAAGAGGTAGAATAAGGTAAATATTAATTTTACTTTTTTATCTTCTTATGATGATGAAAAAATGCAACAAAGAAAAAATGCAACAGGAAAAGAATAAATTAGCTGTTGAAAAAGATTAGATGTAAAAACATATATACACTGAGATGTTTCATTGTAAAAAAGGTATATACGCTTAAAATGAAGATCTTGACTTTTCAATCCAAAGCTAGAATACAGGGAATATACTATAATAAAAATATTAAAAATGCATATTTTTGAAAAAATAATAATGATACTGTTATGAGTATAAACATTTAAAAACTAGAAAGTCTGACCAACATTGCCTATCTGGTACTTAATGCCTACTCTGATTTCAGGCAGCAATCGTCTTTGAATGCTTATAGGACCATTAGATAAGACTGTTAAGCCTAAAGGTTTCCTGGATGGCTGATTTTAGCCTCACATAGATGTTAAGAATTGTCCTTTCTGAGCAGATAGACACTTACCTGTTCTAAGAGCTCTTCCTTTCTGAGAAAATATTTGATAAGTTAATGGTAGCAGCACAAGAGGTAAGAGAGGGAGTGGTGGTGAAAGTAGTGCCATCATGATCATATGAGTTTATAAGTTTAATAGTTAGAGCTCTCACTGGAAAATGAAGTCCTTCACATAGCAATTTTAATGATACCATCTTCAACTACCTTGAACTTTATAGTCAACCAGCCTGAGATCAAAAATTATTATAGTTGTTTTGAATGGCAATCATTAAAAATGTTGCTTATGAGATATTTCTCTGATTAAAAGGTTTTTTTTTTCAATCTTCGTCAACTATAATGGTGTAGGGTTTTGGTTGTTTTTTTTTTTTTTTTTTTGAAGACCCTTGAGATAATTTTGTGATTAAGTCATCACTATGCAGCTACGTTGCTGGCACAGCCTATATAAAATAAGCACTAAGTCTCTAATTCTTTAAAAGTTTAAGATGAATCATAAGTCCATTCCTTATACAGTCTATAAAGAATTATTGCAGATACATATGCTCAGTTCCAGCTGTGTAGAATAATATATTTCTGCAGAGGACCTCAAATGATGTCAAAAGGAATTTGTTCATGCACCAGTTATAGAACAGAGTTTATAAACTCCTTAGCTATGCATTCTAATATACTTTAATCTGTAAGATGAATATTCTGTGTCATGAAGACTGAGTATTTGTTTAGGTTACTGAGCCTGCTCTGGGCGTTTCTCTGCTGCTCAGCACCTTACAGAGGATGTATAGCAACTTAGAGAGGCAAGCATTGCACTGGGAAAGGGAATTATGAATAACAATGTGGTGTCTTTAAATTTAGGAGGAGGCTAAAGCTTTTCAACCTCAAACTGAAGTTTTAGGGATAGGATTCTTTTCATTGTTCTACTAAAGTTCATTTATTCAGTACTGGCAGCAAGTGTTTTTTCATCATGGGATATTATTTTCTGCATTTCTATACTATGTAAAAGTATAAAAGAAATTAAGTGCCTACTATAATAAATGGTTTCTTTATTCCTGCAGGGACAGAAGGTCTTGTTAGCATATTTACATCATCATTGTATAGTTATCTTTTAAACTTTAGTACATTTTAAAAGTTCTATTCAGAATGGGTACATGCTTCTCTACACCTTGTGATTCAAAATCCTTACATACAAATCCATTTAACAGAGTTCTGAAATGGTCAAGGTGACAAGTTTGGTTCTTGCGTAGACATTAGCAGAAGTAGAGATGACTGGCAAAAGCAGCAGAAGAGATAAGTAGGGAGTAGATAGTGTATTTTAGAGGCGAGGATTGTGGACTTTTTTTCCCCCTTATAGAAATGACTTCAGTAAGTCTTTGTGTCTGAGCAGAGTCAGTGTGGTTGCTTTCTTTGTTATAAAGGCTGTCAGCTTCTTTTAACTTTACATCAAATGCAGAATATGCATTCTCTGAAATGATATTCCTTCAAAATGCAAGGATTTTATCTTTATAATTGCTTAAACCTAGTAGATTTTGCAATCAGGATGATGGCAATTACCTAAGAATGTATAAGTGGCCTACAGAGTAAAAGCTCATTTAAAGACTTTGCAAGTGTCCAATGAATGCAAAGTTTCAGAAGCAAAAGACAAAGTTGGGTGGAAACAAAAGGCTGTATAAGAAATGTGGGAGTCTTGCATCCCACTGACCTATTTTTGCTGTCAAGTGATTTGAATAAGTTCATAAATCTAGTCCTATTTTTTGCCAGCATTGTAAAAGAGTTTTGATTAAAGAGCTTTGCTAAGAATGGTTTTGGATTAAAATATGATTGCACTTATTAAGATTCTTTTTAATACTTGATTTTCACAAGTGATGTGGAGAAAATTTTCATGTCAATGCCATTACTGCAAAAGGATTTTCAGAAAGGAAAAAAGAAGTCATTATAACAGAAGCTTATCAACCCCACAGGGTACTATCACAGTACAGAGTTGGGACTTTAAATGGAACAAGCCTTTAAATACTAAGGGAAGATATTCAAACCTGAGTTACTAACATGAAGAGATGTTGTAATCACATGCAGTAAAAAAGAAACAGTAGAAGAGCCTGTGACAGTGGCAGGTAGCTCCATGGTACTTAGATTTAAACTCTTCTAAATTACAGACTATTATTTCAATAGATTGAATACATCTTATCAGATATGTATTATCTTTAGAATTAGCTTCATAGCAGTGGGGCATTCTTACAAAGACTACTGTCAACTATTGATAACAGTTTACTAAACAGAGTTGTGGCAGCTGTAACGTGGGAGGTTGTGTTGTTTAATTAAAACATGACGAATGAGTTGAAATTCTAATGTACACAGCTCATTACGTTTTTTTGAAGAAACCTCATTATTTTTTTGAAGCCACAAGATTAAAACAGTGATGTCCTTCAAACCAGAATTCCTATTAACCTCAGGTTCTCTGTTTACACTTTTAGAATTAATCTGGAAAAAGTTGGACGGTGGAATCTCTTGATTTACAGGTATAACCAGATTTTTAATATTCATATTGCTCCTTCTCCTCTTATCCTGTGGCAGTCACACAGATGTATTTTTTAGGATAAAAACATCCTGAGTTATCTTCGTTGAACTTTATAATATTATGTGCTGTATATAACATTGATCAGACAACTCAGTGCTGATATCAGTAACTACATCATTAACTACATACTACAGAAGATAGACCACAGTCTAACTTCCAAACAGGTATTCAATCTCCTTTTTAAGATACCTAGGGACGTAGAATCCACACCTTCTTTGGGTACTTTATTCTAGTGGTTAATATCTTCACAGTTTAAAAGGTATGTCTAATTCCCACTTTGGAATAAAATGAAACATGAAACATGAACATTTGGTTAACATCTTTTTTTTTTTTTAACTTCTACAAGCCTGTCTCCCAAGCATTGCATTTTCCTCTAACAGGGATTTTCAGACTGATATCATAACCTCAGTTCTGCTTAAGACCTGATCCACATTTTTGTGTATTGAAGACTAGGGTTAGCGCAGCTAACAGAGGCAGCGAACAGACGCAGCAGTTTGCGCAGCAGTGGTTGGGCTCTGACTAGAACTTGAGGATCTTGTTGGAAGTTGTGGGCTTTCTGAGGACCCCCGAGGACCTAGAAGGTGATCGCTGTGAACAGGAAAGGGGAAGCTAGGCAAGGACAACTGCAGGAGGCCTTGACTTCTCCTGGGAAAAGCTCGTGGGAAAAGCTCCAGCTAGGAGTGGCTGCTGCTAACGAGTTCTCTGGGTTGCCCCTGACCAGAGGGGGTTGGGGCCTTTGATCCCAGTGGCCCTTGATTAGGGCGGTCAAGCACCCTGTGAGTCAGTGCTAGGGAGAGGCCTGTATAAGAGCCAGGCCTAGAGCGCAGCTCCCAGAGGCAGCAGTTTGCGCGAAGGTACCTTCGTTTCTGTTCCCTGTGGTGTACACTTCCTCAAGTATGGTCGTGACACGCCGCACAGCACGTTCCCCAGCGGCTGTTGGAGTTGCTGTGTCAGAGGCTGCGACCCAGACCGACCCTCTGACAGTAGATGCGGCTCTACAGGTCTCAGGCTGCAGGGAGTGCTTGGGGCCTCTCCGGGAGGCCTGGGCTGGCAGCCAGCTCTCCTGCAGGAGGTGTGCTGATGTTGACGCGCTGTCTCGTCAGGTAAGGGAGTTATGGAAGGAGGTCAGTAGGCTGCACAGCATCCGAGAAGCAGAGCAGGAGATAGACAGGGTATTCTCGGAGACTGTGCAGCTCCAGGAGTCCCAACCCCCTGCAGCAGTGGAGTTGCCAGAGGGCTCTGTGCCGTGTGAAACGGTACATCATAACATCGTAGAAGAAGGCTGGAAACTGGTCACTGCTCGTGGGAGGAGAAAGGCTCCTACTCCTCCTGAAGACCTGAAGCTGAAGAACAGGTTTAGTGCCCTCCAGGATGAGGAGGAGCTGGGCATGGCTGCCAGGGAAGTACCTGGGACAACAGACCCTGTGCCCTGCCGGAACACCCGGAAAAAGCGGCGGGTGATTGTTGTGGGGGACTCCCTGCTACAGGGGACGGAGGCATCTATCTGCCGACCTGACCTCTTGTCTAGAGAGGTTTGTGGCCTGCCGGGGGCTCGTGTGAGAGATGTCATGCAAAGACTGCCTAGGCTCGTCCATTCTTCGGACTATTACCCACTGCTGCTCTTCCATGTGGGCGCCAATGACACCAAGGGCAAACTGGAGACCATCAAGCAGGATTTCAGAGCTCTGGGGATGGTGGTCAAGGGTCTGGGAGCCCAGGTCATCTTCTCCTCAATCCTGCCAGTGAGGGGGATGGATGAGAGGAGGAGGAGACGGACTTTCCAGGTTAACGACTGGCTGCGCCGCTGGTGTTGGCAACAGGGTTTTGGTTTCTACGACCATGGGACCCTGTTTGAAGATCGACAACTGATGGCGAGAGATGGGATCCACCTCACGAGGCGGGGCACGCGGGTCTTTGCCAACAGGTTGGCCAGCCTGGTAAGGAGGGCTTTAAACTAGGAAAGATGGGGGAAGGGGAGAGTTATAGTGCCAGGGTAGTTGGCAAAAGACTGCTCAAGTCAGGATGCCTCCAACAGGTGAATGCAGCCAGGGAAGTGCGCATGGGATGTGGCTATGGAGGACCCTCTTGCACCCCTCCTGGGAAACCTGCATGCTCGATCACCTCCCTGAAATGCCTGTACACCAATGCACGCAGCTTGGGGAACAAACAGGAAGAACTAGAGGTGTGTGTGCGGTCGCAGGGCCATGATCTCATTGCCATTACAGAGACATGGTGGGATAGCTCGCATGACTGGAGTGCTGTCATGGATGGCTACGTGCTTTTTAGGAAAGACAGGCCAGGAAAGCGAGGTGGTGGAGTTGCTCTTTATGTGAGAGAGCAACTGGAATGTTTTGAGCTGTGCCTAGGGGTGGATGAAGAGCGAGTCGAGAGCTTATGGGTAAGGATCAAAGGGCAGGCTAGCATGGGTGACACTGTTGTGGGTGTTTACTACAGGCCACCTGATCAGGATGAGGAAGTCGATGAGGCCTTCTACAGACAGCTGGAAGTAGCCTCACGATCCCAGGCCCTGGTTCTCATGGGGGACTTCAACCACCCCGATATCTGCTGGAAAGACAACACAGCTAGGCACAAACAGTCCTGGAGGTTCCTGCAGAGCATTGGTGACAATTTCTTGACACAGGTGGTGGAGGAGCCAACAAGGAGAGGTGTGCTGCTGGACCTCGTACTAACAAACAAAGAAGGACTGGTGGAAGATGTGAAGGTCGGGGGCAGCCTTGGCTGCAGTGACCATGAGATGGTGGAGTTCAGGATCCTGCGAGGAGGCAGCAGGGCACCAAGTAGGATCGCAACCCTGGACTTCAGGAGAGCAAACTTTGGCCTCTTCAGGGACCTACTTGGAGGAATCCCATGGGTGAGGGCCCTAGAAGGAAGGAGTGTTCAAGAGAGCTGGTTAATATTCAAACATCACTTCCTCCAGGCTCAAGAGTGGTGCATCCCTATGAGTAGGAAGTCAAGCAAAGGAGGCAGGAGACCTGCATGGATGAGCAAGGAGCTCCTGGCAAAACTCAACCAGAAGAAGGAAGTATACAGAAAGTGGAAAGGGGGACAGGCCACTTGGGAGGAATATAGGAATGTTGTCAGAGTATGCAGGGATGCGACGAGGAAGGCTAAGGCCCATTTGGAATTAAATCTGGCGAGAGATGTCAAGGACAGCAAGAAGGGCTTCTTCAAATACATCAGGAGTAAGAGGAAGACTAGGGAAAATGTGGGCCCTTTGCTGAATGGGGTGGGTGCCCTGGTGACAAAGGATGCAGAGAAGGCAGAGTTACTGAATGCCTTCTTTGCTTCAGTCTTTTCTGCTCAGGCCAGCCCTCAGGAACCCCAGACCCTGGAGGCAAGAGAGAAAGTCTGGAGAAAGGAAGACTTTCCCTTGGTGGAGGAGGAGTGGGTTAGAGATCATTTAAGCAAACCTGACACCCACAAATCCATGGGCCCTGATGGGATGCACCCACGAGTGCTGAGGGAGCTGGCGGACATTATTGCTAAGCCACTCTCCATCATCTTTGAAAGGTCATGGAGAAGAGGAGAGGTGCCTGAGGACTGGAAGAAAGCCAGTGTCACCCCAGTCTTCAAAAAGGGCAAGAAGGAGGACCCAGGGAACTACAGGCCAGTCAGCCTCACCTCCATCCCTGGAAAGGTGATGGAGCAGCTCATCCTGGAAGCCATCTCCACGCATGTGGAGGAAAAGAAGGTGATCAGGAGTAGTCAGCATGGCTTCACCAAGGGGAAATCATGCCTAACCAATCTGATAGCCTTCTAGGATGGAATGACTGGCCGGGTAGATGAGGGGAGAGCAGTGGATGTTGTCTACCTAGACTTCAGCAAGGCTTTTGACACTGTCTCCCATAGCATCCTCATAGACAAGCTCAGGAAGTGTGGGCTAGATGAGTGGACAGTGAGGTGGATTGAGAACTGGCTGAATGGCAGAGCTCAGAGAGTTGTGATCAGTGGCACACAGTCTAGTTGGAGGCCTGTAGCTAGCGGTGTCCCCCAGGGGTCAGTACTGGGTCCAGTCTTGTTCAACTTCTTCATCAATGACCTGGATGAAGGCACAGAGTGCACCCTCAGCAAGTTTGCTGACGATACAAAACTGGGAGGAGTGGCTGATACGCCAGAGGGCTGTGCTGCCATTCAGAGAGACTTGGACAGGCTGGAGAGGTGGGCAGAGAGGAACCTCATGAAGTTCAACAAAGGCAAGTGCAGGGTCCTGCACCTGGGGAGGAATAACCCCATGCACCAGTACAGGTTGGGGGTTGACCTGCTGGAAAGCAGCTCTGTGGAGAAGGACCTGGGAGTGCTGGTGGACACCAAGTTAACCATGAGGCAGCAATGTGCCCTTGTGGCCAGGAAGGCCAATGGTATGCTGGGGTGCATCAGGAAGAGTGTTGCCAGCAGGTCGAGGGAGGTGATTCTCCCCCTCTACTCAGCCCTGGTGAGGCCACATCTGGAGTACTGCGTCCAGTTCTGGGCTCCCCAGTACAAGAGGGATGTGGCACTACTGGAGCAAGTCCAGCAAAGGGCCACAAAGATGATTAGGGGACTGGAGCATCTCTCTTATGAGGAAAGACTGAGAGAGCTGGGCCTGTTTAGCTTGGAGAAGAGAAGGCTGAGAGGAGATCTTATCAACGTGTACAAGTATCTGAAGGGAGGGTGTTGAGAGGATGGGACCAGACTCTTTTCAGTGGTGCCCAGCAACAGGACGCGAGGCAATGGGCACAAACTGAAACACAGACACTTCCATCTGAACATGAGGAAAAACTTTTTCACTGGGAGGGTGACAGAGCACTGGAACAGGTTGCCCAGAGAGGTGGTGGAGTCTCCTTCTCTGGAGATATTCAAAACGCGCCTGGATGCAATCCTGTGCAATGTGCTCTAGGTGACCCTGCTTGAGCAGGGGGGTTGGACTAGATGATCTCCAGAGGTCCCTTCCAACCTCAGCGATTCTGTGATTGTTACCTGTGTGGAGAGAAGAGTTTTCTTTGCATGCATATGGTAATGAGAATGTATCACATTCCTGCTTGCCTGTGTTCCATCCGAAGTAACTAGATAAGTGGTAGACAGTGTAAAAGACAAAAGAGAGCAAAACATCTAGCTGCATAAAGGAAAATAATTCTAGCTAGTCTTCTGCAACTAACATGCTGTAAGGATATCATGTCCTTGCATGCAAGTGTATTGGTCTTCATTTGTTACTGGAAACCACAGCATTTCTGCTGTATTCTCTTTATTTTTAATAATAGAAACTTTTCACCTATGTGCTTTAAAAAAATCCCCTTTTTTTCTGTTTATTTTTAATAAAATCCCTTTAAAAATCTGATCATAATTAAGTAGTTCAAGATCATTCTGTAAATTTGTGGTAGAGTCAGGGACTGCAGACAAATTTTTTGAGATTCAGATGAGTCCCAGAGTCCCAGAATATGGTTTTCTGCTTGTGCTTTCTTTCCTTTTCTAGATGATAAATTGATCATTTTTTGATTTGATCATAATTTGGTCTTTGAGCAAATGTTTCTCAAGTTGGGTTATGAATAGATACTATCAGTGGGGAGTACTTTGGACTAAGTTTCTCAATTACCTATTAACTGCCTGAAATCACAACAGCAACCCTGATATTGCACTACTTTCATGAGGCAATATATTTATGCCACACAAAGGATTTAAAAAGTGGTTAATGAAGAAGCAGAGGGATCAAAATAATTAAGGAAAACAAAACTCCCCCAAACATATGCTTTCTTGCTTTCTCCCCTGTTCCAAATTATCAGCTGTTAAAATATCCTTATAAAAATAATGTTGAAGATAAAGAACAATTTTTTAATATGAAATTATAATACTTATAATATTTTTTGTCATACTTTTGAGTTTTATTTATTTGTGAAGCATGAGAATAAACTTTGCATATCAATAATGTATGATAAAGATGTGAAAAACTGCAATAGGAGAAGAATGAAATAATCAGGAAAACAGGTTAAGAAGATTATCATATTTGTCCTGTTTCTCATTTGAATATATAGATATTTTGAAGTCCTTACCCAAACAAAAATTTCAATGCACATTTTATCTGAGTAAAGCCTGAAGGAGAAGGACAAGAATTATTATTGTGAAAACAAACATTTTCTAGCATCAACCTAGAGTCAGTCGAAAGTCTCAGCTTCAGTGGAGTCCGAACCAGCTTAGCCTTGGTTGTGGATAACAGCGCAAAGCTTGTTATAGGATATATTTTTATAATGAAATGAAGGAAAAATAATTACTTTGTGGATACATTCACAGGAGAAGGCTATTTAGCCCTGCACTCTGGCATACTGAAAGATGTTTTGCATTGTATTATATTCCAGAGTTTATTATGAGTGCAGGCTATGTTGAGAGAGAGGAAAAAAAAAAAAAAACCTAAGGATTTGTTTGCTGTTGTGTGTGTTTGACTAGAATTTAGAAATGAACAGTAGCATTGATAGTTGTATAGTCCTACATCTAAGCCTTAGTGTGGTGAGAAAATTCTAGTTAACACTGAATCATGATATAATAATTTCTGAATAATTTCCTTATATTATTTAAAATGAAATCTAGGAAAAAATGGGATACTGTCAGGATAGAACAGAGACATTGGCTATTTTTCATTGTAGTTTAATTTTATTTTCCTACTACCATGGGAAAAGAAACATTTTCACAAAATATTTCCTCAGTACAGGAAGCACACAATTATGTTTAGGAGTTAAAAAAATAAATATATATGAGTTGTCTTTGCAGTGGACAAATTTTTCTAGAACAATTTTTTCAGAACACATTTAATTTTCTCAAAGCTTGTCTGTAAATTTTTATCTTTAATACTCTTTTTCACTACAAATCTCATAATTAGTAAATAAAAGTAAGTTCATTTCAGTTTTTGCAATGTTGCTTTATCACTGAGCTCCAAATCAACAAATACATAGACATCTAAATTTAAATGGGAAGTTAGGAATTTAAGTAGAAGTTAGGACCCTAAATAATCTGGATCATACTGTCTTTGAAAAATCCTAAACAATGACTTAAAAAGTCTTTAAAATATCTTAGGTACAGTGCTCTGAAGAAATCCTAAGACTGAAGTGGCAAGCGATTAACCAGCTATTGTTGTCTGCTCTCCTTCATTTAGTAGTTATTTTTTGAATTGTGAAAAAAGTTCAAAACCTATACTTGGTCAATTTAGTGTAAAACTTTGTTTAAACACCTGCATAGAGAGAGGTACCTAACTTCTTGACAAAATTAAGAAACCGCTAAAGAAATTAGTATGTTATGTATGTGTATGTGTAGCCACAGGTACACATACATATTCCTACAGACACACTGAATGACTTTCTACCCTACCAAAGATTTGGGTTCCTCATTTTAGTTCTTGGTTTTAATGGAAGGTTAAGTCAACAGGCCAAGCTACTATCCTTCTGCCTCCGCATTATTTGAAGGTACCATCTTTTTCTTCCTACCTGAGCTCAGTTTCCTTCACCTTTGCCAAGACTGTTGCATTGCTCACCTGTAAAGTTGAAAGCTAGAGTGCATAACTTCTGCTAAGGTGTGTTGGTTGGCACAATGACGAGATATTTTGCAGCATGTTCTTCAGCTTTCCACCATATTATTTACTGAGTCATTAAATGATGTTGTTTCTGGTTCTTAGAATAAGGAGCCAGAAGGCATCCTCTCAGCTGTCCTATGCTGTAGCTCACAGCTATGCCATTGGCCTAGTGAGGAGAACAAAATTCATGAAAGCTTATGGCACAAACTGTATCACTAATTGCAGCCCTTGAAACACTTTTTTTAAAGCTTATTTAAAAGAAAAGAATGTTGAAAGAATGCAGAGCTATAAACACAAAAAGACCAATTGATTTATTATGCCTTCTGCACTGGTGACACTTGTCATGTGGTAAGAAAGAAGGAATATTTAGCTAAGTTTTATTTGTCTCCCTGGTTCTCATTACTTTAGCTGATGTCTGGAAGGGAAAAAAAAAAGCCCAATCTTAACGATCCAACAGTGCTCTCTGGTGGTGGGAAACAAAGGTATGTTATCCTCTGTAGAAAATTTACAGAAGTCCAGTACACAAGTCTTTGAAGACAGATAAGTGACAGGAATTCTCAACATGTTCCTCAGTGATAAGAAAAATAGAGTAATAAACAACTTTAAAACCACCAAGGCATGAAATGTGAAACCTGGCTTAGTGAAGGTAATGTAAATAAAAATATTTTAAAATAATGTTTCTTGACCAGCAGATGTGTTGGATTATTAATGTTCACAAGGCACATATATCTTCATCAGGTAATGCATATCCAAGCTATGAGAAAAATGCACTGCATATTAATATATTTTACCATGAAATCATTTTGAACTTTAAGAAATAGTTTCCTCATTGATTTTTTTGCTTTAATGTGTATTGTCTGTAAGTGGCAAACAGCTTAACCAAAGGAAATATTTTGGAAAGGCTAAAGAATAATTATAAATCAGGGTCATTAAGCTGCAGAGTTCAAAACAATATCCTTTGCTGTTTTCTCACAAAGCTTCTATCTTGGGTTTTGATTATATAAAAAAGCTTTGAATAAAAATAAATAAATTACCCACACACCACAGGGGTACATCACTTTTTAGCTGACAAGTAGATGAGGACATTGTACATGTTAGGCTGTATTTGTTTTAAATTTCTGGCCTTGAGCAGTTGGTGTGCAGTCTCTGCAACTCAGAAGCTGTGCAGTTTAATACAGCCTCCCAACCAGCTAAATGTCTAATTCTTTCTTTTAAATAAAGGCTAAATATAGTCCTTGTTCCCCTAACTCCCTTCTGAAGTGAAAAAAAGATGATTTCCTAGGAGGCTATCTGTGCAATGACAGCTAGATTCTACCTGCACCAAACTAATACTCAGAGGCTTCTGCACTAGTCATCTTGTATTGTACTCCTTCAATTATCATGTGGTGTTTCTTTTTTTTTTCTTTGTTTAGCATCCCCTGAAACCATGGAGACATAACAAATTATGAAGAAATACAGGAAGAAGTTGAGGAAAAGATAGAAAAGACAATTTTACATGGAAAGTAGCCAGAATCCCTGATCATAAAGAAAGGTTTTTCTCTGTGCCTCAAGACCGATATGTTTAGCTCAGGTAATGATACATTAGAAATACTATTACTGATGACATCAAAGCAGTAAAAAGTCTGGAAAAAGTGCTGGCCAGTTAACTAGAACAGACCTAAGAACTGTTTAAGATGTTCATTAAGAGTGATGCATTCTACGCCAAGACAGGACTTTCAAGAGTCTTTAGAACTGCAGAAGTAAAGAGGTGCATGTGAAGAATCTTCTCTGCAAGAAGCAGGGAAGGATATATATGAAGTCAGTCAATATCTTGAACTGAGTATCTCTCAGAGGAAATACCAATACAGACATACAGCAAGGATAAACTTTTCTGTGCTGATGCTACTGAAGTATATAAAAAAAAAAGTATGGGCAAGACTAACTAAAGGAGATGTGAACTGGACTCTATTTTTTCCTGTAGAATTTAATGTCGCAGAAAAATATAAGACAAGTTTTTGTGTCAGAGAACTTTAGGTTGTGCTTGAAAACATCTGGAAAAGGGATAAAGACTTGTGCATAAGGCATATGTAGCTCTGTGAAAGCAATTGGAATTTAAGAAGACTAGATCTTCAAATTCAGGGTGTAGAGTTAAAGGAAAGAGTGAAACAAACTAAGTTTTCTTTAAAAAATGTATTTGAACCTATAATTCATTCTCTTTCATCCTCTCCTGAAATCAAATATAAAATTTTTACTTTGATTTAAGATTGTTCAGTTTTGGTGTAGGTGGGCCTTGGCAAAGAGAAATTAAATTACACTAAGTCATATAATAGTCCTTGTCAAGCCTGTTTTTTTTTAATCATTTTATTTATTTATTTATTAAGTTCGCACACATGTACATACATAAGCATTGTGACCGTATGTTCAGTTCTTAATTCCCTTTTGCTGTGAATGGATAAAATTTCCATGAGATGTGTAGGATAAATTCCACATTTAGCTTTCTATTTTAATGGGAGGCGACAATAAGGAAGAGACTGAGTTGCCTACACATAGGCATCTGCTGCCATTTGATGTTGTCCAAGGGTAGCCCATCTGGTGTGTCCTTTTCAGCCAACCAGAAAAGTGTGGGTTTCATGTAAATCCCATGTTCTCCAGTGCTTATCAGATGCCCTTGAGTATCTTAAGGCTCCTCAAATATCTCTAATACCTATGTTCAGCTGACTGACTCAAGTCTTTGTTCTGTACAAATACTGACTTTAGGCAGAAGCAGTTTTTGTTTGATGTAGGAAGAAACAGAGAAGTAGTATTTTCTTTTGAAAGTTTTTCTCCTCTCATGCCTTGTGGCAAAAGGTAATGTCCTGTCTCTCTGAAAAGACGGAGGAAGAGAAAGGGAGTCGTTCTAGAAAATTTTGTGAGGAAGATGGAATAGTATTATTTACTTGGCTTATAGAGAATATTATGTGCTCGGAGTCAAATAAAGCTGAATCACTATATTGTATCAGGTATAGATGTTACTAGTAGAAGCTATGCAGGCACCTCTCTCTCTAAAGTAGAGGCAGACCTGAAACAAGGTACTTGCCAGTCATTGTTCATAGTTATGAGTGAGGTTTGGCGGTAGTCACAGTCAAAGACTAGAACCTGTGAAAAGCAAATGAATTAAAGAGAAGTAAAATTTTCTGAAGATTTAGGACTATCTTACTCATATTAGGCATACACTTTAGGGTCATGTTTTCGATAGTTTAAGATCATGCTCTTTCTAGAATTCAATGATATCTTCAGGATTGAAAAAAAGATTATTTCAATTAAGAGAAAAATTTCATGAAATTATGTTTATTTCACTAGGTTGCTTTAGGAAGAAAAAATAATAAATTCTTAAAATAAATACAAATATTTTTATTTCTCTTTAAACCCAAAATGAGTTTTTATATATTTTTTGGAACTAACAATGACTCATTTTCTCAATTCCAGGTCTTTTCCATCCACTACAGACTTCCTTCCTTGTATAGAGCTTCAGATGATGTGAAGAGGGAAATTCTGCTTCTGAAAGGCATCAAAGAAACTCTTTATTTTTTCCTTTGAAACATGTAATATGTGGGAAAAGGCCTGAAAAGGAGGCAGGAAAAAGGAAAGAGAACTTAGAAAGGGTGCTCAGTACTAGCATTTGTCACCTATATTATTAATACTTATTATAAAGTTTCAACGGAAAACTAAAAGCATTGCAGAGACTCTGAGTTGCATGATATGTATTTGTAGTAAATACTTCTTATGATACATGATTTATAAAATATTGTAACAGTCTTGAAAATAGTGTAGCATTCCCCCTCATCCTATGATAAAACAGAATGTTTAATTTGCATGAATCCGTCCTAAGGCCAATTACTGAATGTTTCATTTACATTAAAAAGGTTTGAGAAAAAGATCAACACAAGAGATAAAGAAAAGATAGGAGAAGGGAGGTGGGGACAACAAAGTGAATCAGAGTAGATATATTTGGGATAAGTTATGTAAATCATTGGAATTCAATTGCTACTGGAAAGAATGAGCTGGCAAAAAAGAATTTAAATGAACGAAAACAAGAGAGTGTCAATCCTGAAGAAATGAAGAAAGTGTGTGAATTGAAAGGCATCTTTCAAGGTAGCTTCACGAGGGAAAGGTAAGGGCTAGATTGTCAGTCTTCTGAGCTTGTTTATTATTTTATAGATTCCTCTGTTTCCTGTTTTGTAATCAATAATTCAATCTTTAATCTACCAGAAAAAAAATCTAATTTTTCAGCCTTAAACTAATCTGATGTTAAAAATGAAAATAGGTAGAAGGGACACCACTCTTTCAGTATTAAACATAGTTAAAACAGTTCATGAAGGTTACCTTTTTCAGACACCTGTAGTTTACAGAAAGATTAGGTGACTCAGTATCTGTAACTTCATCACTGTTTGTGTACTGATATACCAAATTAGGGCTGACCCCCAGCTAGATTTTGATCAACTATGAGATTATAAACAGACAGAAGATAGTGATGTAGATACTTTCCAAGGCCGCAAGTAGATTTGAAATAGTTTAGTTATTTATGAAGGAAACTACTGATAAATTGAGCTTTTTTGCTGTTGCAAACCAATGGTGTTGTTAGCACAAAAAGGGAAGATCTTGTTGCTGTCTTCAAGACTTAACCAGACTTTTCTTGGAAGTGCAGTGACAGGGAAAGAGGAAATGGACACAAGCTGCAGCACGTGAAATTCCAATTGTATTTGAAGAAAAAAAAATCAAAATGAGGGTGGTCAAACACTGGAACAGGTTGCTCAGATGTTTAATCTTCATTCTTGGAGATATTTAAAATTTGACTGGACAAGGACCTGAGCAACCTGAACTAAGTCGGTCCTGCTTTAAAGAGGCTTATACTAGTGTTCCCTAACAACTTAAATCTGTGATTCTATTATGAAATTACGTTTGAAAAGTATTTTCCAGGCTATGTGAGATAGATCATTGATCCTTACAATATTGTTATGTGATTGCATTTTGCAAGAATTTAGACACAATCCTTGCCCAGCAGAAATTAATGTTTGTATTGCAGAACATTTTACTCTGATAACCTAATTAAAAAAATGATGAGAAAAATTAAGACGAATGAGGAGAGAATGGAAAACATCTGAAAGTGAAAACAGCTCATCAGAGAAGTTACAAACAATGAAGCAAGCAATTTATTTCTGTGACTGAACTTGATTACAATTTTTTAAAGTTGTCTAATGCATAAGATGAACTTGGGCTAAATTATTGAACTTTGTAATTCATGACAGACAATTTTAATCTGTACTTAGGAACTTCTGTGCTAGTGCTAAGCGCCAAAAGCGTTCAACACAAAAATTTCTGTTAATTTCTAGATTAGAGTGGCTGTATGGATCATATAAATAATTAATTTACTTGTGAAGAGCAAAGGATAGTAGCAAATGAAAACTCCTTAATCATCAGGTAAAGCTTCAAGTAAATGTAACAAATCATATATGATCCTTAAATAGAACAGATTTGTTTGTTGTTACTTTTTTCCCACAAAATGGGGCTTTTTTCATAAGATGGATATATTAGTGGAAAATTATATATTCTGTCTCATAATATCTCATTTATGAAAAGCATTTAATTATTCAATGATAAGATAAATTTATTAAACATCTCTGTCAACATCCTGCATGGATTTGGCAAAGTATCTTTACTTTTGTAAAATGGGAGAGGAACAAAGAGACAAAACAAAAGATACTGGCTCAAGGTTCTTTAAACTGACACCACCTGAAGCCACATACCTATGGGTATAATTCATTATAGAATCATAGAAAAGCTGAAGCTGGAAGAGACCTCTGGATATCATCTGGACCAACCTTCTGTGGGAAGCAAGGCCCTAGATGAGGTTTTCCAGGGCTCTGTCAGGCTGAGTCTGGAATGTTTCCAGTGAGGGAGATTTCAGCACTTCTCTGCAGAACCCATTCCAGTGCTTCATTGGTGTCACAGTGGAGAATTGTTTTCTCAGACAGAATTTCCCCTGAGGCAGAAGCAACCTGTGCCCCTTGTCTTTTGTCCTGTCACTGTGCATCCTTGTGGAGAGTAGCTCCATCTTCTCTAAAACTACGTTTTAGGTAATGCCAGACAGTGATTAGAGTCCCCCTGCCTGCCCCCTTCTGCCCCACCATGCCCCTGGGGTTTCCACTATCCCACGTGTGTTCTAACAAGTGCTGAGTAAAGTGGAACAGTCACATCCCTTGATCCACTGGCTACACTCCTGCTGACGCAGCCCAGGAGGCTGTTGGCCGCCTTTGTAGCCAGGGCGCTGCTGGCTCACCTTCAGCTCGCTGTTCCCCAGGACCCGCAGGGCCCTGTCAGCAGAGCTGCTGTCCAGACACCACTCCCCAGCCTGTGGTGCTGCTTGGGGTTTTTCTGTCCCAGGTGGAGGACTTTATCTTTGTTAAATCTCATGAAGTTCTTGTTGGCCCATCTTCCAGCCTGCTGAGGTCACTCTGTATGGTGGCTCTTCCTTCCATCATATTTAGTTTCTTTAGGAAAAAAAAAAAATCATTTTTTGCAATGCCTTCTAGCTTCAGAAATCTCTAACTTCTACCATTATCCACTGTTCTAATTAGTAGGACTGCAGCAAGGAAAGTAGAATAAAACTTAAACTGGTCTTATTCTCTTTCCTTCAGAGAGATTGTGCCTCTATATGCGATGTAAAGCAAATTCAAATTGTTACCTGAGAACAAGCTGCTCTAAGAGTTAAATGACTAGTCATAAAAAACAGTCTATTCAAAGAAACAAATCCAAGAAAGCAGTTAAAATGCCAAAAGGAGAACAGGAGCTGTGGATCTTCCCATGACAGCAAATAACAGTATTTTGTACTTTCTCTGTCTTATCAGGCTACTACACAGAATATTGTCCCTTTACCAGCATCAAATGGTTTTATGGATTAAGTTTAGAAGTGGACAGAACTTCAATAACAAATCATTTCCAAACAGCAATTTCTCTTTTTCATTATCAGGGGCATACACTTGATTGACAGCATCCATCTCAACACAAATATGTTCGCAGAGTGTTTGCACTGTCCTCAGTACAATGCATACATACAGCCTCTAAAGACTGAGACAATATGAGGACAGAAGTTGTATTTGGTTTTGTATTTTATTGAACAGTTTTCCCGTCATAACAGTAAGCTTTGCATCAGCATCATTCACAGTCTTGCCTGTCAAATATCTTCAAGTGTAAATAGCACACCTCTTGCTTGCTTCAGCACTAGCTGTTAATTCATTTCAGCACTCAGTATTAGCTTCTGAGCCTCAGAAATAGGAAATTTGTTAGTTTAGCGAATGATTGCTACAACTACTAAAATTTAGCTTTTAGGTGGTACTGTTAAGGTAACCGATAACTGATTTGCACTGATTTTATGCTGTTTTCAAAATCATGTAGAAATATAGACGTGTGGTTTTGGGGCCCAGGTAGTGGGATAAACAAATACATCAGCATAGAAAACTAAATGTTGACTCAGAGTCTTGTCCATTAGGAACAAAAAACACAGCATTGCTTGTTCCCGGTAGAATTCAAAACTGGTGAAGATCAGTTCTAACTTATGTTTCTTGCTCTTGTAGTTTACTAAGTTTAAATATAAAGTCTGTTTACATTAAATAAATAAATAAATAATAAATGCTCAAGTTGAAAAGTATATATGCAATGACTTATGTACCCTGTACCCTTCCTTGTCCTGAACCAAGAATCTTATTGAAATTGGTTGGTTTTTACATTTACCTCATACTGTTGGAAGAAAATGGTGTTAATAGAATCCTATCTCTACCTTTGTCTTTAATGTGCCCTTTTGCCATATGGTGAGAGATAATTCATCATTTCAGATAACATTTCAGCCTAGGCAGCATTTTTTTTTTCCATATTGGCCAGAAAAGTCTTTCCATTTATGAGCAACTTATATTATAATTTTGAATAACTAGATGATAGCAAATGCTGCCTGACATTACTGAACTCTGAAAGACCTTAAAAAGAAAGAGAAAATATCCCTAAATAAGAGATAGACCTAGATGTTAAATTAATTGTCCAACCTGGTGACAGAACTGAGAACTGCCTTATAACAAGGCTGTATTTCAATAATTTAAAGTTAATACAATTAAGGTCCCATAAGGGAGAGAGAAAAAAAAAAAGAGAGAGAGAGAGATGTGATTGTCATTAGAAGACAGCTCAAAAATCTAAGGATGCTGTTTGGTAATTATACTACCTAAATAATGGCTATTTATTAATAACTTAACAGATGTTTTAGATGTTCACACAGAATCTGTGACACTTTCAGGAAATAAGGAATCTGGAATCCATTCAAACTGAAAAGTAATATGTCGATGTATACATTTGTATGCATGTTTCATTTGCCTGTGATAAAAAAAGCAGACATTCTGTACTTTACAATCATTTATTTAGCTATTTAGGTTCCTGCCTCACCAGGCAGATGAAATGAGGACCTTTTCTTTCCCCACCTATCCTCTGTTCTGTCTGCAGTTCCACAATGTTCAAGAGATTTATGAATGCACGTAGATTTGAATTGACAGCCTGATGTAAGAATAGTGTCATCTAGGGCAATACTATACATTGCAGTCATCAAACTATTATAGCCTAAAGAGCTATATGCATTTTTAGATAGTAATTACAGATCATTAATTAGTTTTGATGGAACGGTACATGTGCAGTTTGTTCTTCCATTATTTGGGCTAATACTCTCAGAATCACTTATGCTGTGTCACCCCAGTTTGAACAAGTTGCCAAATACATGTGTTTTGCTTTGAGCATCCATTTCACACAAAAACTTAAAGCAACTGATACCTGTAGCCATGACCTGATATAGAGTAATTCTTGCTGTGCAGCTTCTCGTGGGTATAACCACAGTTATAACCAAGCGAATGAACTAGAACCTGTTATCTATTAATACCATGGTTAGCCATATTTATTTATAATGATATCAATACTAACACAAGAACACATTGCTAACACAGTCTTTGAGTTTATAATGATTTTCCTCATTTTACTCATGTGACAGTTGTGATTAAATGAGTTTACTGTAAAACAGGTAAAATGAATGATTCCATATATAGCATATTGAGACATCATACAACTCTTTAAAGAAGAAATTAAATATATTCTACTGTACTGGAAGGAAAGAGAAAATGTAGATAGCCACAATATAATTACTTAGTTCTGTAATTTGCAAGACCACTGCTATGTAATAATGTAACTATTCAAGACCTTTGTAATAGTCTTTGGTGATTTCTTTAAAGAATTGTCCAGGATCTCAGCTTAATGTCTTATCCAAAAATTATCACATCTATCAACAGAGTACAATTTACAATATATGAGGATATCAGTTAATTATAAACATACACCCTACTTCAGAAAAGTATTTGGGTAAGGTTCATTCACTTGATGTAAATGGGACTCCATATGTACTTGCAATTAAATACTTGACCGAGAATCTGACTGGAACATTTTCACTTAAAGAGAAGAGGTAGCATCCAAAGAAGAGCAATGAAAATGACTAAGGGTCTAGAAAACAGAGTTGTCATAAACCAGTGGAAGATGTGGGCTTGTTCAGTTTAGAGGTGGTTGATATAATTGTGTTAAACACATAAAAAATAGCTGTCAAAAGGAAGGAATTAATAGTTCTTCTTGAAAGACATAGAGAAGATGGGTTAGAATTGCATTTATGATCATTTAGGCTAGACATTAGGAAGAAGCTTTTGTGACAAGCATAATGCCCATCCCTGAAAATAAATAAAAAAATAATAATAATAAAAAAAAGAGAGAGAGAGAAAGTAGGTTAGAGAAACATCTGTGGGAACAGATTTAGGTCTGGCTATTTCTGCCAGACTTTAGAGAGTCTGATCAGATCATCTCTGAAGACACTTGCAACATAGTTTTCTTCCATCCAAATATATGTTCAAATTACAAAGAACAAAGCATCTATAACAAATAGGGTTTTTTTTCTTTTTTGCAAAAATATAAACAACTTTGAAACTATAATCAACAGTAAAACTGTATGTATACCAAGCATATGTCATTATTAATCGTTCTGTCCTTTATTTTCTGAGGCTTCCTTATTCTGGGCATAGTACTTCACAGTACTTTCCTTCTGAAGTGATGAAAGAGAATATGCCTACCTTCCTACACATTTTTTGAGCAGTATTGGGACTGTCAGAAGAAATATGGTATGAAAAGCTGAGATATCATTTTTCCTTTTCTTAATCTGATTAGTCTCATGATACAACAGGTTACAACAGGTTACTACAATAAATAGTTAGGTCTTATATAGTCCTAAACCCATTGGATTGAGATCTTTTTAGCTTATTATGGGAAACAAGTCTTAGACTAATTCTTCTCTAGTAGATATTTTAAAATTATGATTCAATATTTAATTCCTGAAAAGGGAGGAAATTTCCTCACACATTCCTAGATCATATTCAGTTGATATTAAATAGCCTAAAGCGTTGTTGTTATGAACTTAATGCATCCATTAACACACATCAGCAAAGGGGTGATTAATGAAAGAAAAATTTGTGATGAGTTTCTTCATCCTGCTCAGCTGGAAATGTAAATATAAGCCTGTGACAAAATACACACTTCTGTCCACTTACTCTTCTACCAGTCATAGCAAAATTGCTGTGAATTCAGAATAGGATTTTGAAAGAAAAAAGATCCACTAGTCTTTTTATCATTTCTGTGGATTTTTACTCCAGAACTGAGGAAAGATAAAAATAAATTCAAGTAACATGTTCATTTAGGAACTAAAAGAAGCACCCTGAGAAATGTTAGGGATGTTTCCTACTTCATGCCACTCCTAACAGTATCATTTTCACTATGTCTCTCTATAAGCAAAACAAGAACTTTCAGCATGAAAGGATTGAATGAAAGCAAAAAAATAAATGGTGAAGTCAAAGTGTTTGACAGCTGTAGATGAAACTCAGTTTCTGAAACGAAACATACAAAGCTAACTCAAAGGAAGTGCACATTCACACAAGCTTCGAAAAGTACAAAACACCTGTAAAATATTTTAACTACATATTCCACCCTTCAAGAGGTAGAAACTCTCTCAGAAAAGTAAAATTCCCATGAAGAGGTATCTGCTTTTCAACGTGCTGATAAAAACATAGCTGTGCAACAGGGTATAATGTATCTTAACTCAGTATTCAGCATTTAGGATGTGTTAAATCTAAAAAAACATACAGCTTTATTGGCAAGGATTCTACGATCTAAATTTAGTGGGTAATGGATTCCTAAATTAACTAGACCAATTGTATAAAGCAAGTGATCTCATATTATAAAAGGTTATCTCGTGATAGATGTGTTTAATTCCTTTTAGATATGAAAATTAGCTATGAAAAGGTCATAGAAATGCTTAAACATAATATAATCAGGTAATTAAGTCAGATAATTCAGATCATCATTGATTGATTAAAATTCATGCCAGTGACACCTGATTAAAATAATAAATATTTTTGAAGTTTACATAATTGCCTTTTATGATGAAAAAGTAGCTCAGTGGATGAGGGGAGAGCTGTGGCTATCATCCACTTTGATTTCAGCAAGGCATTTGATCTGGTCTCCCACAGCATGCTTGTTAATGAGCTGGTAAGATATGGACTGGACATATGAAAAACAGCATAGGTGCTTGCTAAGCTTCCGAGCTCAAAAGGTGGTAGTTAATGCCTCCAAATAGGACTAGCAGTCAGGCACAAGTGGAGTTCCTCAGGGGTCAGTACCGTCTCCAGAGCTGTTCAATATCTTTATGAACAATCTGGATGCTGGGACTGAATGCACCCTCACCTAATTTGCAAATGACACCAAACTGGGAAGAGAGGTAAATATGATGGAGAGAAGAGCCACCATACTCTGCTATGCAGAGATGAATAACACTTCATATTTGTAAAGGCAACTTTTGAACCAGGTCAATATGAAAAAAAAAAGATCAGTATTTGTTAATAATTGCTACTGCTATCTGAATAAGATTAAATCTCTGCCTAGTGGCAAGCCCTACTGGCACTCATACATACCATTACTTTTCCAAGGCTTAATACTGGGCAAATAAGTTCAATATCAGGACTTAAAATTTTCCATTTTGACCAAAGACTTTCTCTCCCTTACACCCCTATCAGCAAATCTGGGACAATCGTTTTCTAACCCATTTCCTTTTTCCTTTATTTATGTTATGAACTTTCTGGAGCAAAGAAATTCATTAAGCTTCCATTGTAATCGGGCACTGAACTTTCTGTTGAATTTAGACACCATATTTCTGTAGAAAGTTGCAGTTAACTGAAGCCAGACACAATAAAGGACAATATACTGCAAGCTTTTAATGATCTTTTGTTCTTTCACAAAACACCTCATTCATGGTAACAGTCACTGAATCTTGTAGTTTCTGATAATTTGCCATTAATCCCACACCAACAACTATAAACTAGGAAATATATTTGAACAGATCGTAGAAGTGTAAGGCTGAAAGGGATCTCAAGAGGCCACTTAATACATATTCTAAATGTATTACATTATTCCTCACTGGTTTGTCAAAATTATTCTTAAAGATTTCCAGTGATAGAAGTTCCATTATTAGGCATTTTCTTTTACTAAAGAAAGAAACAAACAAACAAACAAAATCTATTCCTTGTAACCTATATACTCTGAAAGACAAGGTAATTTAATACTGAAAATTCATGAAGACATTTAAAACAAGTTTTTTTGTTTGGAGATATTAAACCTAAATATGTGAAAAGTATTTTTAAATATATAGATTTGTTACAAACAAGGTTTTTTCTCATACAATATAATAATCTAAAAGGTTTTTAGAAGAGCATCCTTTATTCTCCTGAGTCTATCTTTCATCTTCATCAGACAGTTTGAATGTTAATATTATGTATAATTTCAAGCTGGTACACTAGCTTGTATTTTATGTGTGATAGTTGTGATGAATATTGAAGATTCTTGTGTAAGGAACAAATAATTCTTGTAGTCTGAATAGTTCTGGTTGTAATGGATTTGAAGTAAAGGATACATTCCTTAAACTTGTAGAGTTTTGCTGACACCCCCCCCCCAAAAAAAAAAAAACAACAAAAACCTACAACTCCCCCCAACAAACCTGTATTAAATATTAAAGTAAAACCATTTTAATAGTTTGTAAATAATCATGTCTATCCAAAATTGCAGAAACTAAAGGTTGTTCTTCTGAAATCTGAAACTCTGATTTGATTTAGATAAGAAAGAACGTAAGGCACATAGTGTCATTTGAGTTGGTCCACTCCTAAAGTACAAGTTAATTATAAATATATTGCAAGCTCTGGAACATTCACCTATTCTCATGGATTAATATCCCCATTCAGCTTTTATTTTAAATTACACTGTCAGATACCAAGTGATCTTCCAGTATATTAGAGATGAGACCCATTAACTAGAATAGTATGTTGTTGATAGCATCAGGTACAAAAATTACCAAAATCTCTCTCTCTCTCTTTTTTTTCTCTCTCTTTCAAGTACAGCCTGGTTTCAAGTACAAATTTTAGAGATCTTAACCAGTGAATTACTCCTGTACAAAAGGCGAATAACTTGTCCAAAACTATTATGATTTTATTCCCTGAAGAGAATCAGAGTTTGCCTGAAATTTGCCCCCCAAAATCTTATACTCATTACCAAAAATGTTTTGTTTCTCCTGCAGTAACTGAATAATCAATAGGGTCACAAAGTTCTCAAGAATGTTCTGTTGACATTGGGCAGGACATGCTCAGTGAAACAGAAGGATCAGGAACCATACTGGAGGGAAGTTTAAGGCAATATGAACAAACAATATCTACATGCTGCGGTGAAGATTGTAGCAGGACAGAATTTCCTATTCTGATAGGAAATTTAATAACGATCTTTGAATTTCTACTTCTTGCAACTGTGGATGCAACTACCTGATTTTTTTTTTCTTTAATGAAGTTAAATGAGTTATAATTAGATAATGATACTTTAAAAACAGAGAAGATGGGGTTCATCTCCTTAACTTTAGATATCTACCTAGTCATCTAACCTTTTTATAATCAGTAGATAAAAGGAGGCACTGCTAGGTGCTCATTTTTTCCCATACCTGAGGGTATTCTGCAATGAAGAGATGAATAATCCTTGAGAAGTACCTTTTTCTATGACTGTAAGAGTAGTTTATGTGATTAGCCAAAATTAAGATGTCTACGTTATAGGGATCTGAAGGTAGCTGAGCTGAATCTCATCCATGATCTCCATATAATTCTGTGATAATTGAAAGATAAATTTCAGACAAATTGTGAAATGGAAAATGATGAACCAGAGCATATAAATAACTCAGTTGGTAGACTAGTAAGACATAAGCCTTATATCATCCAGATACATTTGGAATTGCATGAATATAGTAGTACAGCTATTTTGAGTTACCTCCTATCCTGAATTTCTCTCAGGGAAAAAAAAATATATATATATATATATATAGACTTGTTTTCTTTAGCTTCTTAGAGCAAAGAGAAACTCCAGAATGGCCAACTGTTTCAATTTTTTTCAAATTTTTTAGAAAGCCCAGCCTACAGCACAGAAGTACTCAGGGATCCTACATTATACATATACATAATGGCTTCCAAAAGATCCACATTTAATTAATCCATGCATTTAATTGCTAAAATACTACCTTTTTCTTGTGCAAATCTAAATATTCCATTTCACTATTTAATTTGTTCTAAAATATGTGATAAATCTCAAGCTTAAAATTTATCCTGAACAATCCAACATATCTTTCAGTTAGCTTGTAATAAATAACCAAATGTGGGAGATCCCAATATGGACAAAGCTTATTCTGAAGTAAGTATTTTGCCATGAGCTGTACTGAGATCTCTGTCATGTATTTTCTTTACTATTTTCACTATTTTTAACTTCAGACAGTCCTTGATGGAGACACTCTATCTGAATGTTACTTTCCTCTTTGTTTTTGTCATTTAGATCACAGTTTCACTTTGCAGTTTTGTACCAGCCAAACTCATCAGACTGGGATGATAATTCTGGTTTATCAGTTTGAACAGCATTTTTTTTCTTCTTCAGTGAATATAATTAAATTTCAGGATAAGTGACCACTCCACATGGTCCAAATAACATGACTATGCAGATGTATTGAACTCACCACACATATGCTGCAGAGTCATTGCAAATATCTCAGAGGTGTAGGATGTACTCTGCCTACATGAATTAAATGTATTGCATAGATACAAAGGACCAGATTATAATAGGTTCCCTGTGTAAGTAAATATTACCTGCGCCTGGGCAGCAGATCTAATTCTGGAACTGTTGGTAGGTCTCCACTCTTCAAACATCAATGTATTATAAAACAAATTAGACTGGTATATAGGGCACAGGAGATAAGCGCACAAATCCTGCTTACTGTGATTAACAGGGTTTGTATGATTTCCTCTTTGACATCCACTTTAAAATTTTACTTCTGAGAGTCTCTCTTTCTCTCTGTGGTTACACTGATTGACATCAATACCTAAAATGGCTTTAAATATCATTGTTATGCAGATAACCTGCAGATTTATTGCTACTTTATGCTGATAATTTCTTGACAAATCCTATTTCTGCACTTCAAGAGTGTTTGATGGAGATTCAGCAGTGGATATATTCCAGCAGGCTGTCTTTTAACATCTTGGAAACTGAATTATTATCATATCTCCATCTGCTCAAAAAAACTGTATGGTGCCTTCTCTTTAACTTTTCTGTATCTGCCGCAAATCTAAAGAATTACCATACAACCTTAAGTCTTAAAAACATTCTGGTTTAGCACCTGAATGCATTTTTTTAGCACTGAAACAGTAGCAATTGCATTGGATTATTGTTTGACAAGTTCCTAGAAAAACACCCATGGACTTCAGAACTGAAGATTTATGATCAATGCAGTTAATCTCTTTCATCTCTCATACAAAGATTCCATATAGCAAAAGTGACTGGAAAAGGTAAACTTCTTTATTCTTAAGACCAGCTATTTCAAAATGCTTAAATCTCTTACTCTTTAACAGGAAATCTAATCTTGTATCTATATTTCATTTTCTCCATTCTCTCCCTCAAATATTTTGCTGTTGTTATGGACTTGACCTAGTGATATTCATAATTTAATATTTATAGAACGATGCTGATATTTTTTCCTTAACATCCTTAAGACAATCTAAATACTATGAAAAATATACATTACAAAAGACTTTGAAGACAAGTAGATGAAGTTTTTAAAGAAAAAGAATAATTTGTTGTTATAGTCAGCATCTCTTTTGCTTCATGAGAGGCATTTTAATTGACATTTGAAGGCAATTCAGAAATCATGTTTGTACCAAGGGGCAAAATAACTGATAGGGAGAGATATATTTACCTTTAAATTAAAGAGGAGCCTTCTGTGTTTTCTAAAATGGTCAGCTAGCTTAGTCTGAATCCAGAGATACTTTCACAAGGGACGATTCAGTGAGACATAGCGTATTAGTCAAATACTCAGCTCTGTTTTAGGAACTGATTTGAGCTAATTCAGATCTCATTTGTTTAGCTGAGATTATCTGAACTCTCACCAGAACGCAAAAACTTAACTGAGGTCTGTGTTGCAGATTTTAAAAAGTGACCAGTGCCACAATAAAATGTATAAATAAATAAATAAATAAATTGATGTTATTTTCAATATATGTTTCAAAATGTTAAAAGAGATACAAAACACAGTTTCTAGCTGTCTGCAGGCTGTGGAATCAGTGAAAAATTTAAAAAGAGTAATACGGGTTTTGACAAAATGATGTCTTGTGTCATATAGGCAGGACTGGCATTCTTAGACCTCATCTACACAAGGATTGTTGGTAGAATAAGTAAATACTGTGCTATCTTTACCATTATTTTCCGCAGATGTACATTTATAGAAGCATTTTAAAGACAGCTTCATGGAACAGAACATCTTCCTTGATTGTCTGGAAGAACATAGATGGCTAGTAACACTGGGCCTTGCAAAGTGTAGATACTTTAGATTGTTTTTATCAGATATGTAGTTCCAAACTGAGGCATAGACAGTTCAAAGGCATTTTGAATAACTGGACAATTCTCAAAAGATTCTCAAAATTAGTCAAGAAATCCTATCAAAATTACAAAATGCTGAAAGTGATAGGGCTGCTGCTCTGAATCACATATCTGTAATTTTTTGTGGGTTTGTTACTTTGCAGAAGGGCTGAAGTTGTATAAAGGAACTCTAAAACTCCCATTATTACGTGAAGTAAGGAGTGTGAGTGAGGAGCGTTCTACTTCAAACATTAAAGATTTCTGGTAGAATAGGGGGAAAGAATTCTTCTGCTTCATGTTATCTCTGGTAGGATTGATTTAGAGCCTTTGGGTATATTAAGTTGGAATATTAAGTTTTAAACTATGGTATTCTCTGTTACAGTTAAAATGTAACGGCTGACATATGTTGGCTGGAAAAGATACGCAGGCTGTAAGACTTAATCCTCTCCATTAACATTAAAGGGAATAGGTTTGGAGCTGAAAATGCAATTTAGTTAACAGAAAGAAGTGCTAAAACATCTCAGATTGTCATTTCAGAAAAATGGCTCTGAATTGGGAAATGAGCAGGAAAAAAATTAAATTGGACATAAAAACATGAGTGTCACTAAATGGAAGAATTTATTGGGAGTGTATAATTAGTTCTATAGTTTATTTGGACTAAGCAGACATTACACAGATTTTGATTAAAATGTGATACTAATAACATGTCCAATAATAGTGACTTGCATATAATCAAGATATGTAAAAGTAAAAAAAAACCTGGCAAAGTGTATCTTCAGTGAATGCCAAAGGTTCTTTTTTTTTTTTTTTTTTAATTAATTAGGTATTTTAATATGTCCAGAGATGAATTGCAATGCAAGGTCTTCAGAATCTTGAAAGGTGAAAGAATAGCTTTCTCAAAAATAAATGAATCCATGAATGCTGTTTTTTAAATAGCAACATGATCTCTAAAAGAAATGAGCACATTGGAAAAGCAGTTTAAAGTATTGTAGAGCAGAAGACCACTGAAAATGTCATGCAAATTATTCAAGTCTTTTGTGTGGTTTCAGATGTCTATTTGTATTTTTTTAATATATGTATTTTATATAAAATGTAAAAAAAATATATTAAACATACACATAAGGATTACAGTACACATTAAATTAAATACAATAATATAGTAATTATATTTAGTGAAATATATTAATTGAATAAGAATATAAGTGTAAATATATATATATAGCCAATATATACATGCAAAAACACATACATATGCACATATATAAAATCCACACAGAAAATGCAAATTCTTTGCACTGAATATTAATCTTTATAGATTTGTTTCAAAAATCTGCAGGCGAGAAAAAGACTTTGGTGTGGGAATTTTTTTTTTTATCATCATATAAACAGATTTTTTTTTCCTAATGTCAATCAATTATTTGACAATTATAAAAGGTAGCATACAGTAGCTCCATCTAGAAGAATTAAATTGGATATTTTCTTTTAGTACAGTGGTAGCATGATTGATTTCTCATCTGCTCTCCCAGTAAAGAAAATTCAAGAACAGTGCTGAAATTATAAAACTTTATTTGCTTAAGCATCATAAAAAGAAAAAAAAATCTTATTCTGCTCTGTTATGAGAAATATATACAAAAGTGAAGTGTTGAAAAGGAATGAATATCCATCAGCTGACCTTCCTCTCCCCTTAATAAGTGTCTCTCAGTTACATACTGTATCTCTACTTCATATTCCCAGCTTATACACCCAAAGACCACTTGAGCTTTCTAAGCTATAGCTTTGCAAAAAGAACTGTGTTTAAATGCTTAACTACTGTATCCTGTAACTCTTTTTCAGAGCTATTGCCCTCTAGGATCAATAGGTTGACCTGGTAGGCATGCACACCAAATACACACTGCCAGGGGTTGGACCCTTCATTGAGTTCAGTAAGAGATGCTTTTGTTTTAAAAAGGAACCAAAAGGAGTGGCTGAACTGTTATACTAGAGATAGTATATAGCACAGATTTTATAGTTTAGACAGAATCATCAAAGGATGTGAAAAGACAGTCCTAGAGATAAGAAGTTATTCCTCCAAGGTCGTGTATCAGATGAGTACCCATGTGCGGCATCCCACACGAGAACATCCTGCATTGAGCTGTTTTGTAAATCTTCATCATTCCTCTGCTGCTGTGTAAATGAAGATACAATATCTATGTTTATTTCAGACTTTGTCTTGCATACAAGTTTTCACAAAAATCAATAAGAATTTGGACTGAGTAAATACTAATAAAGATTTCTGTTTGACTTGAGCTATTTTCTACTGATAACAAAAGTAGTTTAACTTTTTAATGTGTTTTATCAATAACAGTAAACTTTAAAACCTTAAAAAGCCTGATAGAAAAGTGACCCATTCTTGTTTACAGCTTGTTTCTAATGATTTTCTGAAGATTTTTTTTTAGTGTTCATTTTAAAAGATCTATAAAAGTTTACTGGCATGTTTATGGCCACCTATCTCTACAAAACCTATACAAACATTGTCCTTTTTCACTTTAAAATGTTTAGAAAGCATCACAACTTAAAAAAAAAAAAAAGCATTTTCCTCTGAGGATAAAATTGGGCTACTTATCCATGGGCTTAGTTAATAAGGACTTTCTGGGGTAAGTAATCAACCATTGAAATAAGATACCACCTTTCACTGTAGATTAGAATTAGGTCATACGGGGCCAAAGGGTAAGAATTCAATAGCTTTATTTAAAAGAGATTATTCCAATGTACTAAAAAAAATGTTTTTGATAATCTGCTCATATTTGTCTCAACTCTATTTCATCTCATAAATTTATTACCCTCCTGATATGCCTTAAAGGACTCTTCAATTAATGACCACTTGTTGTTTAGCATAGTTCAGGAGGCATCACTGAACACAATAAAATAGATACAGATAAAATGGACAGAAGCATGTTGAACCTCATCAAAAACAAAACAAACAAAACAAAACAAGAACCCCAAACCACTGTAAAATTTCTGTATTAGTCATTGAATTGTGTAAAGTCTCCTACTAGGCCAAATAAATCAATAGAAAAAGTACACTGCAGAGAAAAATTCTATCTTGACAGGAGTGCAGGAGATGCCCTAAAACGCCTTTTCCACTTTTCCACCCCTAATTTTTATGACTTGGCAATTCTATTTTTTAAAGAGCTTCAGTCTTTATCACTTGCCAGAAGTGTAGAGTATAGACTTAATATTTTGGTTCTAAATCATTTGTCAGATAAGATTTTCTCTTCATGGTAGATATGGAGAGAACTCACTTACTGAACAAAACAAGACACTGTAATTGAAAACTGCTTTCAAATAAAGAAGATAAAATATAGTTGAGTGTGTAAGTAAGAGAATCATTAACTTATTTCAGAAGATGGAGAAGCATTTGAGTTTACTTAGGGCTGAGTTATTTGGGATCATGATCAACAGGCACTATGTCTTGTAGTAATACTATACCCACTGGAGGATTTTTGAAGCAAAATAAGGTCCTTGTCATGTTTGTATAATAACTATTGATATTTCTATAGAATCTGAAAGATCTTTGTCAGCTTTTGATCAACTGATTCCTTCATGTGAAAGAATTAAGATTTGCAAATTTCACAGATAAAATTCTAAATTACTAAATTCACCTATGATTTGAAACAATAAAACTGGGAAATTCTGTACCCCAAATTTGGCCTTAGTATTTGGAATAAACATTGTGTCAGAGCAAATGAGAAGGGAATGTTTTTCACTCTCTAAAGGCTGTTGAGCACCGTAATTCTGATCTCTGGAAGCTACTGTAGCTTGACAATTGCTAATGACTACGTCTTCCTCTTTAAAAGTTAAGCAACAGCTGAATGCAAATTAGAATAAATACTTATTATAAACCAGAAGGAATATTTATTGCTTAACCAGAACAAAATGGTTGAAATTTTCAGTTCTAGGACTGCACTTAGTTCTTTTGCAAATCTTCCTGTACCTTCCTCTTTATTCTGTACCTCCAAGATATTCTGTATACATATGGATAGTTAAAAAGTCCATATGTATACCTATGATAATGAAATCTGGTTTTAGTAATCATCTAAAGGAACAGCAAAAATAATTTCTTAATATAACATTGGTATTAACTGATGGTTAAATTAAAATTACAAACAGCTTGGGGATGATTTTGTGTGTTCCCTTCAGAGCAGAATTTACCTGATGAATACATCTTTAGCACCGATTTCTCTTTCAGACCTCAGTCACAAAGTGAGATATGCTTCACTGATGTCTTTACACACACACAAGGCCTCTAAGTTGCATTGAAATCTTGACAGGCAGATGTTCTACGCATATGCAATACTTCACTGAGGTCTGTCAGCCTCCATTTAAGTACAGTGCTTCTTGAAGATCAGGACTTAGATGTTTCAAATACTTAAAAAATATATTAATATTTCTACATACAGCTCAGTGAAATTACTTTTCATATTTCTTGATGTCTTTTAAAATTAACCATCCTATCTGGAAATTACTCTGTTGGTCCTTAGGGTTAATGTTTCAAAGTTGTTGTTAGTTCAGGTCTTTGTGCTTGTGCTGCATTCTCAGGATTTGTTGTTGCTGAGCTATCAGTCACTTTATATGATACTAAACACTAGACATGGTGAGAAAACATCTGATAAAACTGCTGTTCAGTTCTGACAGATATTAAAATTTAATACAATCTCTGTATGAAGTTTGCTTAATCAAATGTCAGAGAGATCTTAAATCTGTCAGTAAGGACCTTAATTCACCCAGGGGGCAAAATCAACATTGAAGGCAAAAATCCCAGACAAGAAAAGAGTCTTTAAGAGTTGTATTTGTAGTGCCATCTGCTTTGAGTTAATTGTTCTCAACAGGCTACTCAGCTGCCATTTAATCTCTGTATTACTTATTAAAGAAGTAGTGAATACATGGAAATATGTCATAAGCATTAGTAAAGTTCTGATATACTGATAACACAGCCTGATTGGTATACTTATACTCCACCAATATAAATCTTATTTTCTTCTCTCCAAGTGAAATACCAATCTTTGTGTATTTACAGCTACTAATTAATAAACGTGACATGTGTGTAATTTTGATAGGCAGACATATTTAAAAGAACATACGATAACACTTTTGGTAACCCACAAATGAATGTATTGTTCTTTGAAAACAGCTTTTCTCATAGACTGAAGTTCTGGTCAAAATTTCTTACACTGTAGGATTATGTCCTATATAAGAGAGACACTTAAAAGGTTGGGAAATGATGGTTTGCTCTTGTGTCTAGCAAGCTGCTCTTTTATTCTGTTGTGAAATTAATAACTATGGGAATCTTACCATTTGTATGAGGAGGATAATGCAAAGTGCAATGCATCTGTTCTCAGACCTGCAGTCTGAGTACAGCAGCCACAGCAACAGGGAGAGCAGGGCATAGCGGATGGAAGGCCTCCCAGGACACCGCAGTGAAAACAATGCAGTTTTGGAGCCTTCACTTCCATCTATTATAGGTTCTTGTCCCTTCTTTAGAAAACCGTTTATCTATATGATCTTAGGAAAGGAGAACATACAGAAATATTTCTATTTGTTAAAAGTACAGAAAAAAAATAGTTTTGGAATCCAGAAAGAATAATCTGATAATAGAGCCACATTTGCATTACTTCTTTAACTTTAAAAGAACTTTGATCATCAGCCTCACATCTCTGATAAAGTGCTGAGCCTATGGTACTAATTGGTACTAATAAAGCTATTTGTCAAACACTTGTTGCCCAGCGCACAAGAAATTATAATGTCACTTCTTAGAGTTAACTGCCTGTACTCCTTTTTAGACCCCGTAGTAAATTCTTATTTCTTTTCCCAGTTCTCTCAGTGAGACACTGAGGGTTATGCATAGAACAAATACCTGAAATGGCAATATGAAGAATGTTGATGGAAACTTCATGAGTCTATGGAGAGCACAGATGTATTCTGTATAAAATAACTCCATGACCAGGATATAAGGTAATATTTAATTGATTATCTATTGAAATTGAGTTAATAAACAAGCAGTCTTCCAACTGGCTAAAACAGCGATACATTTTAGGGCAGAGCTGACTCCTTCACAAAAAGTAATTTTCCCACCAGGGTAACTTTATTTACAGATAAAATGGTAGGCTGTACATGTCTGATCAACCCATAGAGTCAATATATCTGACCAGTGCAGTAGCAATTACTACATTTTTAAGCCTTCAGACACTAAGTCTGATTTCTTAAGAGAAAAAAAATGTTGCATTCAGCAACAAAAAAACCCTGAAGTTCCAGCGTAATTAGCCAGGTTAAAAAACAAACAAACAAACAAGTAAAAGTTTAATTCAAAAGTGGTAATAAAAATTAGATTATGGATTACTCTATTGATCTCAATACTGTGGAGTAAATGTATATTTAAGTTCAAACATATGGTTGATTCTACTGACTTCGGTGAGATTACTCTTCTCCTTAAAGTTAACCTGTTGTTCTCTCTGTTTAATCTGTTTTTCCTTGATCAAGCTTATAAGTCAATAAATATCCAGTATGAATGTTATCTGTATTGTCGCTGGACAGTCAGTTTGCATTCATCCATCCATTTACCCTCCTTGGGGCTTTCTGTGACTTCCAATGAAGCTCTCCATATATATATATTATTCCTAAAGTATCATGCATTATGAAGGGACCATATTAATGTGTACCAGTGTGCCACCTCTTCTATTTGTGTTTTTTTTCTTTTCTCCCCCCCCCCCTTCCACAATCCCTTCATTCTAAAACAAGGCTTAAATGAGATGTGTTTCAGAACACATGCTTAAGGCAAGTAGAGGAGGCCCCTGAGGTGTAACTGCAACTTCGAAGTCTCTGCACAGACTTCTCTGTCATTTTCTGACCTGTGCTACATCTTTACAGGTAGATTTGGTGTCCTGCCACTGCCTACGGGACTATGGTGGAAGTGTAGAGACATCTCAATGCTGAGTCTACACTTTTATTTCCTACTATTTAGCTTATGAGAAGAGTGTCTGAAGGACTGAGACCTGTTCTAACAGTGTACCATTCATCAAATTCCAGAAGAATTCAAATATGGAATTACTTAGCTGCTTACTGTGGAGTACAGCCATTTCTTAAACCAGGGTAAGTATCAGAGAAATTAAATGCTCAATGCATAATGTCAGTTTTTAAAGAGGTCACAAGTCTGATCTCTGTACTTGTTACACTCAAAAACTTGTTATGAACAAAAAGGAAATCACTATACGTGTATATATTTAGCTAAGAATTTTGCGGTAGTTCGGTTAATATTTTAACAGTCTACAAGTACAAATTCCTGAATTAATACAGATAAAAGCCTCATTAATAAGAGAGTTAATACTGTTACACAGCTCCAGGTGCCTGCCCGGCTGCACGGCGCGGCGCTCGCCCCTCCGGGCCCCCGAGCCACGAGGCGGCGGCCGCGGCGCTCGGCGGGCGGCTGCGGAGGGCTCGGGAGGTGCCAGCGGCATCCCGAGGCCTTCGGCAGGACAGGCGCGATGTCTGCTCCGGGATCAGCTCGGGTTTGTTTTATACTTCTCCTTCGCGCGGGTGCTGCGGCGGGGCGCTGCGCGGCGAGGGCTGAGCGCGGCCCGGGCGCCCCCCGGGGCGGCTCAGCGGCCCCAGGGCTGCTGGCGGGGGGGGCCGCAGCGGCTCCCGCGGTTTGCCAGACCCTTCCCGCGGGCGGCGCTGGCAGAGCTCGAGCTCACGCCGCGGAGGCGACGGGCGCTTGGCCGCGAGGCCGGCGCGGCAGCGAGCGCAGCCCGGCTCCGGCCGCGGGGAGGGAGCCCGCGCCAGCCCCCAGCCGCCGCGCTCAGCGCCCGCGCAGCCTCCCGCCTCTCGCCGCCAACGGCGACGATCATACGCAATGGGCTGCACACTAAGCAACTGATAGAAACAGTAGTAAATTGTGATTAATAGACACATAGATCAATTTCTTCCATAAGAGAAGAGGCAACATGACTTTCTGGAGAGAAATCACACCTCTCAAATTTTCCAGTGTCCTTTGAAAGAGTTATACGTGCAGATCTGGTTTGATATAATGCACTTGGATTTAGAAAAGCTTTAGAAAAGTTCTGTTGTTGGGAACTAAGCTGTAACTGGATATGAGAAAATCTTTCCATGGATTACTGACTGGTTTAAGATAGCAAAGAGAGGATGGTGAGAAGGGTCAGTTTTCACAGTAAAGCTAGGCTATCGATGAAGATCCCAAATACAACACCAGCACAGTATAGTCAAAAATGTTCTGGAAAAGGATTTAAATAGTGAGGCAATAATGTTTTCTGATGGTGCAGAATTATTCAAAGTGGAATAAAAAAAGACCAGTGCCATAAGCTGACTGAAAAACTACAGCAGGGTCTTATGATAGTAAGTAATCAGGTGATAAAATGTCAAATAAAATATGATATTGTTTAATGCAAAGTAAGATTTTCAAATGTAAAAAAAAAAAAAATACACCATAACAAACTTTAGATATTTCTTTTTCTGGAAGAATTCTACTTAGAAATTTCTTTAAAATCAGTACTCTATTGTTCACAAGCAGTCAAAAGACAGTGTTTGTTATTCTTGAGAAAGATGTTCAGAACAAAAAAGAAAGGTCACTGTGACACTGCACAAATTGATGATATACTCATATCTTGCATATGGTGAGGGCCACCCAGAGAAATTATTAGAAGATGATCTTAAAACTCAAAGGAAGGCTTTTTCAGGCAATGCATAAATGAAAAATATTTTGAAGATAGGTATAGAAGCTAAAAAATGTAAATAGGTTTAAAAAGTCAGGGAGAATAGCAACTAGTAAGTGCAGTAGCCTGGATATACCTCTGTCCTCGGAAGTCCCTGAGCTGTGGATATCCTAAAGCTGGAGAATATTAAAGAAGTCAGCTCACTTTATACTTGCCCAGTTTCTGTTAGTCTTTTTCTAAGCATCTGCTACTGGCTGCCATCAGAAAGCAAATATCGATCTAGAGGCACCTTTTGATCTGATCTGACCTTTTGGACAGATACAAGTTCTTATCATTTCTAAAGATTTTACAGTGTATTAAATATGAAAACAACAGAACAAATAATGTTCTACTCATTCCTTTTCTGTAGCTGACAAAACTAAACTATTGTACATTATGGTAACCCCCCACTATATAATCTTTGTTATATTTCTCTTTAGCCTAGATGTTTTTATAAATAGAAACCTATAATTCAGAATGTCACCAATGTCTAAGTAATATCTGAGAGTGTGATCTGCAATTTTCATGCGGTAGATTTTGAATGAGAATGCATTTAAGTGTATGGAAGGCTAATGCTTATGGAAAACTTAGGATGATAACTCAGAAACTATAATATGATCTAAAGTAAAAAGAAGAGCTATCCCTGTTAAAGAATATCCAACTATGCTATCACTTGTAACTTTTTAGTCTGAGGGAAAGAGAACTGCTTTAAATAACATAAATGATGTTCTGATCAATATTATAATGAAATTTAATATTTGATGTTAGATTATTAGCATATAATGAATTTGTCCTTTTATTATTGATGCTTAATCAGTGTTTTAATCAGATTCATCAACGATATCATATCTAGAATTCAGTACGGCAGGGAAATGAATTGCTGGATTGCTAACAAACATACCTTATTACGTTTTCCTTTTATATAATCTTCAGTTACTGACTTTATAGGAAAACTATTTTATAACTACAGTAAGAACTTAATACCTTGATCATTAAAGTGAAAACATGTTAGTGCATATTTTTACATTTAACAAAAGGAAATAAGGAAGCAATTTTTTAAGGTAGGGACATCCTAATTCTGAGATGTTCTGACTTGTCACAGTGACTGCCATGAATTTTATGATTATATCTTTTACCAGAAATAACTTTTTACTTCATGGGTATATATTTTAGTGAGTGGAATGTGAAATTATGAAAAGATATTCCCATAGAAAAGAGAAAACCTGACTACCTTAGTTAATGTAGTTTAAGAGTAACTACAATAATGCCTGAATTGTGAGAAAAGTATTTTTCTGTAATGATTAACAGTTGATCATCCTGATTTAGAATCTAAAATATAATCTAAAATATCTAAGCTAATGATATATAAAACAATTTAAGAAATTATGACCTAAAATACACTTTCACTCCTATAAGGTATATCTGAGCAATCTTCGCTCTTTGAAATAATGGTGTAGAGTATACCAGTTTCTGATCACAGCTTTGAATCTTAAGGAATCTTACATAAAAAAATTAAACTGAGTGACACCTTTGACTACAGTCTCACAATATATGGAATCAGAGTTGAAAAAGTTCTTCATAGGAATTAAAGTGTGTTTTTTCATATGAATTAAAGGTTGTCACCCCAGGCAATCAAATTTTTGTAATTTTCATTTTATTGGATATTTCAAAATTTGATTTTGTCCAGTTCAGATCAGACTCAGACATATTTATCTTTTACAGTTCTTATGAAAAGTAACTAATGCAAATACAATAGAAAAATCAAAAAGAACAAGTACTACCTAGTACTATTCAAGCCACTCCATCTCATGAATCAATGTAAAAACCATAAATTATGACAGTATCAAAATGCTACCGTTCCTGAAACGAAATTATTTAAATCATCTGCTTTAAAATTAACTTAATAAAAAAAAAAAAGGAGCATATGTTTTCATTCATATTTAACTCAAATCTTTGCCTCCAAACCTCTCCCAGAAGTCCCTCTTTAAAAAAGAAGATAATGGGTATTGAATAGCTAAAATGACATTATTTGTTTCCTGTGAAATGAAAACTCAGTGAAATGTAGCGTTTTAGGATGTCTTGGTTAAAGATATGGTTGCTCATTTTAAGGATGCACAGTATATGCTGAGTGTGAATTAGAAACTCAGCATATATTTCATTAAGGAATGAAAAAAAATGAAAGATATACAGTTAGGTGCAACAAGCACTGATCTTTGCTGCCATTGAATTGAATGAGAATTTTACCATTGAATTTAATTGTCCTAAAGTTATACTTATGCTGAGGGATTTTGGTAGGTAGGGAACAGAACTTGCTTTATTATTTTCTTTTCCTTGAAACTATTGATCACAGAATATTTTTTTGTCCTTATTTTAAAACAAAACCACAGTAGCTGACAATATGTATTTCTTGGCACACTTACCACTATGTTTACAAAGAGGGATGTGAAAGCAGAGAACATGGAAATAAGTACAGAGGGAAGGGAAGGGAATAACAGGCAATATTCAGAGTTTAAGGAATATTTTGTAATACCAAAATCACAAGTCATTTCAAACTTTCTGCCTTTTGGTGAGAGATACCAAGCAAAGATTGAGATAAACAGTCATGTAGATATACTCAGATATATTATGACAAACATGTCACCAATAGTTCAAATATAGAAATGGACAAATTATTTAACTGCACAGTCTGTTAGTATCCACTTTGCATTATATGATTCATACTGACTCTTTGCAAGTTAAGCACTTATAAATTGATTTTGTGCCATATGACTTGTTAATCTCTTAATTCATTCTAGAGGCTAATTGTTTTACCAAGCACACTATTTATGTTTCCTGTTGTCAGTGCTTGAACATCTGTATCAGGGACATTGGTATAAGGTACTAATCTGATGCCAAAGAATACAATAAATAATCAGTCCTTAAGCATCCACAAGTTTTCTGTTAAGCTAATGTCTTCTGATATCCTCTAGAGAAAGATAAAAGTAAGAGAATGTGATTTTGTCATCAAAAGTGGTTCCTTACTAGAGATCGAGAAATGCTCAGGCTCATGACTTTTTCTGCTCTCTAGTTTGCTATCTGCATGATTTATGATGAACTTATCACTACTCTAACATTTTGGTCAGTGCTTTCAAACTTCAGTCTCTCTGGTTTACACAGTTCACGTTGACTCATTATTGGATGTAATCGTCACCTCAAAGCAGACTGAAATTATTACCTCTTGTTTGCTACTCTGCTTTCATCTACAAAGTTCGCATAATTTTTAAGTGTTGAGGGAGGTCTTATCCTAGTACTATTAAGCACTTATATCTCACTTTTTTGGTCCATCTTATTCCTCTGAACTCTGAGAGGTGTGGTTATTAAATGTTAAATTTGGGAGCTTAGTATCTGGAAACTGGCTTTTTCTTCTGAATGCAAGTCAAGTGCACTGTTTTTTAAAGCAATCCCCCCCCCCCCCCCCCCCCCGCGGGAGCATCCATTGCTTGCCTTTCTTAAAGTGCAGATTTGACCACTTAACCAAGAGAAAGAATTTCTCCGTAACAAGTGGTGTTGGCTACTAAAAGTATAATGGACAATATATATTTGGCTTTGTTTCTGATTTTTTATCCTTCTGGATATTTATGACTACTGATTTTATCATAGATGAGACTCCTCTAGATTACTCTTCATTAGATCATAGCAGTGCCCATCCTTTTAATTTATGAATAGACTGTGTTTTTTATCATTATAAAGCTCCCATTCATAGATACCCCTCCCCCCTAAAAAGCATGGGCATTATTTAAATTTCTGAAAACAAAATACAGTATGACCGGTTCACCTCTTTTAACCAGGACCAGTATAAATCTCCTAAGCAAATTTTCCTGTCACTTCACATATACCTTTTTGAAAAACTGGTCATACATAATGAAGTCACAACAGATACTGAAAACCAGCAAAGATGCTTTATATCAGAATAGAGAGTATATCCTGCCAGTCATTTTATATGAAAATAAGTCACATATCATACTTTGACTAATGTCAGTTACTGAGGGATGATCTTTTTCATAGCCTATTCATAGGTTATTTTAATCTCCATAGTCAGACATACAATGTAATGGCTTATCCAGGTCAGTTTTCCGAATTTTCAGTGCCTTGGACTTATCTGTTCATAGGACATGAGATAGATGATGCTTTTTCTCTCCAGCCATCTCTTTCTTAGCATGTCCATCAGTACATCCTCCTCCTTGCATTTTTTGGTCCTAGTGTTGCTTTCTTTAAATTAAAGTGTCTCTCACATGGCCTTAGCACACAGTTCCCCAGATTCCTTCATTAAGAATACAGAGGACTACTACTTGATTTATACATGTTTGAGAAGTCTCTGCAGCTTCTCCATCTTGTTAGTATGTATTTCCCTTTTGCTTCAGTAAAACCTTTCTCACTAGAGAATGAATGTCTACAAAGTGTCTTTTCAAATCATATCTTTATTTCTCCAAGCTTGTCTTTCTTTGCTTTGCTTCTTTCAATATAGATATGAAAGAAAGAAACTAAAAATATTTTTTCCTAAATCATAATCTCATGTTTTCTTAGATCACAGAATCCAACAACCAGAAGTCCAAAAACTGGGAATTTCTCTTTTCCATTGAGCAGATCTTTTATATGGACAAAATCCCTTTCTGCCTTTTTCAGGCCTCACAAATAAGTATAAGCTATGAAAAATAGTAATTATTTTATTTAAAAATATACTCTAAAATTAGTCAGGTCCCTCGTCTTATTTGTTGTCTGACAAGAAAAAAAAAGGCATGACTTTTTAGTTTCCTCAAATTGAGGATTTTAATAAAGACTGTCAACAATTTAGGAAACAAGGAGAAATAGTACTCAGAGCATGTGTGTGTGAAGGATATATGCAGTCAAGTAATAATTGAACTGTAATTATGGTCACCATACTCTCCACTCAGTTATTGATACAAGCCCATATGCTTATACTTCATTTTCAGTACAAATCTGTCTGAAGACAGCAAACTAGTCTGTTTTTATTCTTTGCAGAAATCAGACTTACCAGTTTTAATCGTAGTTGCTAACTTCTAGGTTGTCCTTCACATCTCACTGGTCAGCTAACAGTAATCAACACACATTACTCACATAGGGCTCAATCCTAATTACTCTTCTCAGCCTACAATATAAACAATCAGTGATGCATGATCTGAATGCTGACTCACTTTTTAAGCTTTCTAAGTTTTCTGAGCTGCTCTATAATCTCTCTACAGACTGATCCCCAGGTATATGAAATGTAACCACAGTGAATGCACCAGACTGATTATAACACAAGTTTATGGGGTTCTAGTGCCTTTATTTAGACTAGATAAAAATATGACATCCAAAATGATGTATGAATTATTAACCAAAATCTAGAATCTAGTTTCTCACTTAAATGAGTATTATCTACAGCTGTTTGGGGATGCCAACAAAAGGAAAAGTTACTGTTTTCAGAGCAACATAGCATGGACTGAATTATTTATACCAAATGAGGATATGGGCCTAAAGGTTTTGTTATTGTTTCTTCATCTGTTATTGTTTTCTTCATCTGTAGATTAAAAATAAAACAACAGTAAGAAAATAGGAAAAAAAAAAAAACCTACCAATAAACAAATGATTGTTTGACACTTGAAAACCCTGTAGTGCAGGGTAGCAGAAAGGAAATTACAGGCAGAGGTGAAAGTAATCTAATTGAAATGAGGGTGCACACAGCTGTATCATTTCTAGTTAATGATGGTACAGAATGATACTGCTACAGGTAGTGCTAATAGGAAGAGGAGGCTAAGCCTTTGGGAAAGCTCTGAAAACTGGTCTGTACTTACACTCTGCACTGTATATAAGAAAATGTAATTGTTGATTTCAGAAAGGTTCTCTGGGTAATTTTCAATGCAAATGCTCTTGCTGGGGGGGGGAAGGGGGTTGTTTGAAAACTGTTTCTTTCTCTATTGCTAAATAAATGATCTTTTGTGAACTATCTGAAAAGATGCTAAAACTGATAAAACTCTATCTTCCATGGAGAAATTGTGGACTCCTCATTTTCTGAAGCTATTTCACTCTTTTCCAGTTTGTATTTTCTCCCACTTGGGATATGAAATTAAAGTGGGAAAAATTGTGATGGTGTTTCTTATATTATATTTTAAGGAATGCATTAGAGGATTTTGAGCTAATTCTAAAAGAAACTCTTGTGAGAGCGCATGTACTGTTGTCCGTATCAGAGGAATGTGGAACAATTTTGGGACAGGAAAAGGCCACAGAATGTCCTTGGGAATAGGAAAAGGTCTTGGATAGAATTAAAATAAGAAAGTTTTAGAATGCTTACCTTTAAAATGAAAGGAAATGTAGCAGAATGTGGTATCTCTATTGATGTAGCTCATGTCCATTAAAAAAGCAGCATATAGCTTGCGTAAGGAGGTACAGTAGAAATTATGATCTGTTTTGAGTCACTCCTGAGGGAATAAAGGAAAAAATGAAGAATTAGGGTAAGATACTTATTCAAATCCAGTTGTGTCCCCAAAGGAGTAGAGTAGGGCACAGTAATGCGTCCTCTTTCTGAGCTTCAGTGTCAGTTGTTAAGCTGAGGAACCGGAGTGAACTTTTAAAGCCATAATTCTCATCCTATCCCCAGTATAAGATGAGGCTGTTTTCCCCTTTGCACTGGAAATGCTGTGGGCACTCTCCACTAACAGCATAAAAGCAATGACTTTCAGTAACTGTGGCTTTTTAAGCAAATGTGCAAGGAAAGAATAAATACATGGGGGGGGGGGAAGGAAGCTGAATGTTAGTAACTTCAGTTTTAGTATTGTCACGATTCCCCCATCTAACATGAGTGGCATGTAAACCATTTCCAAGAATGTTTCCAGCATGCAGCTGAGGTCTACTTCTATTGCTGCTGTTGTTGATTCCCAAAAAGGAAAGTTTAGGGAAGAAAGCACCGAAGCTTCCGTTTTCCTGCCTTATAATATAAAGGTTGTTAATGGAAATTATAATATGAAGAAATTCAGAAAGACATTTAAAGAGGGGGAGAAAAAAAAAAGCAAAATAACCCTTCACTGGGTTGTTAGTCCATATAATTAAGTCCCTGAATAAATTAATGAGACTTATATTACATGATGTTTCAATTGTGGATTAGATGGATCTCAAATCTATTACAGTTATTGTTTAAAAACATAGAAAGGTTATGCATACTTTGTTAGTATCTAGCTACCAGAGACTAAAACAAGAGCAGTGTGAGAGGCAGACTATTTCACATCTTCCTACTGTAGAGTTCTCACATCTCTACCTCACACTGGCCACTGGAATATTTTCTGCAGTTTTCAAGGATTTTTTTTTCCCCCCCCCCGGATGAAAATTTCATCAAGAAAGTGCTCATTTTCTTACTGTCTGTATTAATTAAAGTAATAACTCTGTAAACCTAAATAATATTTGAAAAACTTGGTATCCATCTTTAAGTAGAGACATAAAAATAGTTGCCATGTCTGGTTTTGTGAAAGGGGAGTATTTCTGCATAAGCATTCTGTGCTGAATGCACCTTGTGTTATTATAAAAGCTCCTCAGTCATGGTTTTGATCAGTACTTACCAGGAGGTAGTTTAGAAATCCTGGGTGTTGCAAACAGAAGCGGTTTTGTATGATCTTCTATTTTATTAGTACTAATTGATGAAAACACAAAGTCTGATTTTTGTCACGGCCACTGAAGAAAGGAAAAAAAGGAAGAGAAGGAAGACAGTTATGAATGAGAATTTCAAAGTTATATTTTACAATTACCTCAAATACTTTAGTTTATGGGTAGGAATATGTTGGACTAAAGATAAAATCTCCAGAGATAGAAAGTGAGAGATATAGGAAAGGATTCAAACTGACATAATTTGCTCTTCTGTGAAGATGAGAAGTCAATAGAAGGCATGATGTTACTCTTTTTAGTTGTTATGCTAACAGAATGATACCTTACTTCTATAATCATCTGTCAATGATAAATTAATACTGACATGCAGCTGAAGTATTCAGTGACCATGGGTATAATCTTAGGAGAAAAGAGAGAAAAATTTCTCTGAAAATGTAGACTTCTAGAGTAGCACAACTAAGGATTTCTGAGGAAAGAAACTGCCTACCATTATTTATTTCTAGTGTGTTCAAAAGAAAGTGTGTTGAACTCTGCCCCTTCTCTTGTAAATAAAGAAGACTAAAGAGAATACACTACACTTATATAAGTAATTTCTCCTCTTCATGGAAACAGCTTTGCAAACCAAAGTAGTAAAATAAAGTGTTCCCAGAAAGCCTATTGAGGTCAATAAAGAATTTAATATGTACGGGAACAGATGCAACGAAAACAGGGCTTAGTGTGTTATTTACTGGAGTGTTTCAAAACTTTGAATTTTCCTGTAAGATTGAGCACTTCATTCTGCCTTACAAGTGTGAAGTGTGAAAGGACATGGCCTTTTCACACTCCTCTTTTGTTGGTGTACATGTGGAACTATAGGCTCTTAGATTGTCTGTGGGGCTAACATTCTTATTAACAGTGACAAAATAAGGCAGGCAGAGAAGGTGAGGACTTCGGGACAAAGCTGGAAGGATCTAGTCTTCTGGAGAGAACAGAGTAGATGAGGATGTAGGAATAGAGGAAAAGGTTTGAAGAGACACTCCAGTAAATGCTTGAAAGCCATGATCCTTTGAATCTGAATATATCCAAGTGGATTCTTAAATAATAAGTGACCACAACCAAAACTGTGCATTGAAATCAGAAAATTGTTTTCTGGAACGGCACAGAAAGCCACATTAAAAATTTCTTATTCAATGTGGTCTTATAAAACACTTGCAGACAAAGTTTGTAAGAATCATGAAAATGGAGAAAGAAACTTTGTTCCTCATGGGCAAGTAGTCAGTATGCTGATGCTAGCTGGAAAACTCTTAGGCTTTTTCAGTGAATAATAATTTTATATGGTCTTAGCCACTTCCTTCCAGCTATTTGAAGTGTCTAAGACTTTTTTTTAACTTGAGGATGACCTGGAATCACCATCTATCTGTTCCAGCTTATGACTGATGAATCAATGCTGAGCTCCAGTTTTCTGAATTGACTAGGGATGCTTGTTGCAGAGCTGTAAAGCCCCCTTCTAACAATTACTAAATGTCATGGGAAACTGGCCAAATAATTGTCTGGTAAAGCTTTTCTCCCATGAAAAACATCACTCACAATTTTGTTGTTAGGTACCAGGTGGATATTAAAACTGTCTCACAGTTACACTCAGGAGTCCAAGCCTAACACATGATACAGAGCTATATGTCTGTAGAGTTTGGTTTAACATATGATCATCTGAAAAAGTAATGACGTTCATTTTATGAAACCATACCTTATTTTAGTGTCAAAAATTCACTTTCAGGGTTCTCTAAATAGCTTAGAAATATGGCATGAGCTTTTTCCAAGTTGCTATTTAATCTTCTACAAGAAATTCACAAGCCTGGCTACTGACTGTTGGAGGACAGCTCTTCTTTCTTATCTTGTACTTGTCAACATGCTTGTGAACATTTTCCAGTTGTTTCTAAAGCCTGTCAAATGTATAATTAGATTTGGATCTCACTGCTTTAGGTGATATTTTGTCAAGTTATTTAAAACTGCTAAGGGTCATCTTCCTTCCTAATCTTGAAAGAATGGGTGAAATGTCCAAAGATTTTTATATGCTACAGGTAATATATTTTCATTATGATAATTATAATATAGGAAGTCAGTGAAGAACATGCTCAAGTACAGTGTAAAGAACACTATACCCGTAGAGATATAGCTGCTGACTGTATTATTCATTAAATGCCTATGCTACACAGTTTCTCTTTCCATTAATGTACAGTAGTAGTTCACTTCAGGTTTTTCAAAGATGTCTGACTGCTGCCATTAGATAGGGGACATGGACACTGACAGATTTATACAGTATGTGCAATTGCACACAGCCATTCCAATGGGTTAGGTAACATTTTGATGGCCTTCAGCTCCTTCTAAATAGGATCGCTTCACTGCTACAGTGTCATCAGAAATGCATTTCCGTGATCTGGGAATAATGCCTGAACAGAAACTGTATGACCACTCTAAAAACTGCAACCTCAGGATATACTCAAGATCGGTGATCCTATGAAATAATTCAAATCAAAAGCAGTGAAGGTTCTGCCTCCTTATATTGCTTTCTACCTCCAAGATATATAGGCTGGCTCAGCTGGGGAGGAGATGTTAAGAGGAATTTGATTGCTTTCTTACAGCTGTAAAAGACATGTGGAATTTGTGGCATGAACCAACTCCTTTCTGTTTGTAACTTCCATTCTTCAATACTATTCCAGTGGAGGATCTAATTTAAGATATTTCACTTCCCATCCTTTGCAAGATGTTATGACACCCTCAAGTGTGGCCTTGCTCTAAACCAGACCAGGGAGACGAGTAATCTTAAGAGCAAAACACACTCGCACTCATTTATTTTAGTAAATCATTTCAGGGAGTGTAGATTATAGTAAGGTTACACAAAAATTGAATTGAACAGGGATGGTAATCTTTTCTGGGGAATGAGTAAGTGTGGGAACAGGAGAGGCAGAACACTTAGAATTTGCTGCTGCTGCTGGCAGGTTATTAACATGAAGCCATGGTTTAACAGAGCACTCAGACTTTTTCTCCTAAATTTAATTCTTAATGACTGTTATAATAGTATGCATCAGAATATATTTTTGTAGTGTTCAACACTGAGAGATATTCTTTATTATTCTGAAAATGGAAATTTTGACTAAAAGGAAAGCTACTTTTGTTTTTTCAAGTCTGACTGTTCTGCTTGGTCTCTGGATGATAATAATGGCCAATCTACTACCTCCTCTAAGTGAAAAGAAGATATAACACTCCTTACATAGCAGTCCTCTACCTTCTGAGTTACTTTTTAAGGTAGAATAAATCAACAAACGCTGGCCCGCCAAAGTCATTGGTACTGTTAGTTTATATTATCTGAACATGTGGCCCAGTTTTACAGTGAACTTTCTCATGTTATTGAGCTCTGTCCTTGCTGAGTTGCCTTATTTGCAGTTCTGCTGCACAGTCTCACTGGAGACTTATTTATATGGGGAGAAAGCTCTAGTGCTAAATCTCTGCTTTGTTTTCTCTGAGTCATTCAGTAGTGCTTTTCCAAGATTATTGACATTTTCTTATGATACAGAAAGGTTGTCTTCTGACCCCTTCCCCCCTCTTCCAATTAACTTTAATGGTAAAATTAATGACTATTTCATATATCCTTTCTAGCTAGACATTTCCACTGCTTGGCCAAAGTGACAAACCAGTTCTGTATACCTTAGGAAAACTAATTTTTTTTTCTGATGAATATATCCTAGGATTCTTTTTTTTACACATCTTAACAATATTGTTCAATGCAGTAAAACTGGGCTTTAAATCAAATGGTTATTTGAACAGAATATAGGGGGAATATTAAGCCACCGCCAGTAAAACATTCTGTGCAAAACAGTTATGTCTGGCATTTAAAGTTGGAAATCAATTAACCTTCTCTGTTATTTTCATGACTGAGAATGGGAATGCTTTTGAGAGTCCAAATACAGTAGTATCGATGACAGATAAGATCTTTTTCTTATATTCTGAATTTTAAGTTAGACCTGTTCTTAGAATACCTTGTTTTCTTTTTTATTCTTTTCATTTGTAAAGTTCAAATATGACTGAAACATTCCTTAGCTAAACACTGGAACTATCAAATAGCTAAGGAAGGGGGGAAAACTAGGTACCAGAATGAATGAGGTGCTTGAGGACAAAAGTAGGGACACATCTTTTACTTTAAGGCTATGATTAAATTACCCTCTTAGGTGTACCCTTTGATTGCATTATATTTAGATTACTTTGAAGACAACACTTAACATATGATAGCAGTAACATAAAGTTTCTATCGCAGAACTGTGTCCACTCTCTGACTTATCCATTGATTGAAACAAACCATATTGTTAATAAATATACAGCGTGCTGTTTATGTAGTAGAGAAGTGTTAATCATTTGGGTGATTTGACTGAAATAAGGTTGTGTTCCTGCTCTATAGTATGATGTTCAGAGCTGTAGCCAAGACTTTAATTTCTAGGCATCCATTTCCTTCACTCTCCTTTCTCTGTAACATAATCTGCTTTTCTTAGCCTGCTCCAGTTTGAGACCTGTAATTCTATCCATCAGATGGCTGCAGTAGCAGCTAGCAGGGATTGGGCATATTTATTTCCATCTGAGAAGTAACCAGAGGGGATGGAGGAAAAGGGCTGGTGTTTTTCATACTCCAGTTAGACTGACTGAAGCAATAGCATAAGTTCTAATGGTGTTAAATAGTGTACAACAAAGCTGATTAACATAAACATGTAAAATTAATTAACCTCAGGAATTTTTATAATTGATTTCTACAGTGTACTAATAAAAAATCTGTGAGACACATGACATAAGATGATAGGTCTACACTGTTCTTAGTGGAGTCATTCTTTTCATTTCAGTCATGTTCTCCCTTGGTAAACTTAATAGGCCATTTTTTGTGGCTTACATGTGTTGGTAAGTGTGTGTGTAGGTGTATACAGCTAAATGTAATAACACACAATTATAACTATGTTTACAACCATATTTTTTTGTGTGTACCTTTATTTATCAATGTAGAAGTATTTACTTACAAACATCCTGGATTTATAATTTCACATCTGTGTTACCATGTTGTCATTATTGTACATCAGATTATCCCCATGTGTATGAGAATTAAAATATAGTTTTCATAAAAATAAATCTTGGTCATACACATTTTTTTTTCTGTTTTGAGTTTGCTGAGTTTTGCTTTGAGCCTGTGAGCTCAGGTAACCCTGGGTATTCAAAGAAATATTCAAAACAGTAGTTTCACTGATATCAGATGAAGCCATGTGAAAATGAGTGTTCTATTGGTTCAGACACAAAATTATTCATTGTCAATGAGCTTACTCAAAACTGTTTTGAAAATGTTCATGAAAATGTTCAATGAGCCTGGTCTGAGCTTTGTTTTTTGAAGTCAAAGATACCATTACCAGGATTCATAAAATTTTCGGTTTCAGAACAAAAGACATAACCATTATTGATCTTTATTATGCAACGTCCAACCTCTCTGAGGTTTCTGAGGCTTGCTTTGTATAGTAGCATATAAAGTTTTGTACAGTGAGGAGCAAAAGAATTTATTAACTGGTATAATAAATGGAAATTGTTTAGACCACACTTTCTAGCACGAATTTGGAGGTTTTCAAAACCTGGCTGTATAAAGTCCTAAGCAACTGTGTCTGACCTCAAGCTGACCATGCTTTGAGCAGAAGGTTGGATTAGAAATGTTCTGAGGTCCCTTGCAAACTGAATATGACACTGAATTATTTTATGATTCCTGATTTGGAAAGGTGCAAATATTCATAACTGTAGTAACACAGTAACTTTCAGATTTTCTGGTTCTTATTTTAAATTATTTAAAGAATTAAAGCAGTATTTAAAATTGAAATTTAGGAATAAAATTCATATATTTTAGAATACTTCTATAAAAATATCAAATTTATTATTTTTACAATTTATCCAAGATCACGGTCTCTGTCCAATCACTTAATGTTAGTCATAACTTCTTACAGCAGTTGCCTGTCATATTCAGTTTTGGGGTCAGATTTTTTTTTTTAACTGGAAAAATTATCATTACAGAATCACAGAAGTATTGAGGTTGGAAGGGACCTCTGGAGATCGTCTAATCCAACCCCCCTGCTCAAGCAGGGTCACCTAGAGCACGTTGCACAGGATTGTGTCCAGAAGGCTTTTGAATATCTCCAGAGAAGGAGACTCCACAACCTCTCTGGGCAACCTGTTCCAGGGCTCTGTCACCCTCACAGTGAAGAAGTTTTTCCTCATGTTCCTGTTTTTCAGTTTGTGTCCGTTGCCTCTCATCTTATTGCTGGGCACCATTGAGAGGAGTCTGGCCCCATCCTCTTGACACCCTCCCTTCAGATACTTGTACACATTGATAAGATCCCCCCTCAGCCTCTCTCCTCCAGGCTGAGGAGTCCCAGCTCTCTCAGTCTTTCCTCATAAGAGAGATGCTGCAGTCTCTTCATCATCTTGGTAGGCCTTTGCTGGACTTGCTCCAGTAGCTCCATGTCTCTCTTGTATTAGGAAGCCCAGAACTGGACACAGCACTCCAGATGGGGCCTCACCAGGGCTGAGTAGAGGGGGAGGATCACCTCCCTCGACCTGCTGGCAACACTCTGCCTAATGCAGCCCAGGATACCATTGGCTTTCTTGGCCACAAGGACACATTGGTGGCTCATGGCCAACTCGTTGTCCACCAGGACCCCTAGGTCCTTCTCCACAGAGCTGCTCTCTGGAAAGTAAGCCCCAGCCTGTACTGGTCCATGGGATTATTCCTCCCTAGGTGCAGGACCCTGCACTTGCCTTTGTTGAACTTCAGGAGGTTCCTCTCTGCCCACCTCTCCAGCCTGTCCAGGTCTCTCTGAATGGCAGCACAGCCCTCTGGCGTATCAGCCACTCCTCCCAGTTTGGTATCGTCAGCAAACTTGCTGAGGGTGCACTCTGTGCCTTCATCCAGGTCATTGATGAAGAAGTTGAACAAGACTGGACCCAGTACTGACCCCTGAGGGACACCGCTAGCTACAGGCCTCCAACTAGACTCTGTGCCACTGATCACAGCCCTCTGAGCTCTGCCATTCAGCCAGTTCTCAATCCACCTCACTGTTCACTCATCTAACCCACACTTCCTGAGCTTGTCTATGAGGATGTTATGGGAGACAGTGTCAAAAGCCTTGCTGAAGTCTAGGCAGACAACATCCACTGCTCTCCCCTCATCTACCCAGGCAGTCATTCCATCCTAGAAGGCTATCAGGTTGGTTAGGCATGATTTCCCCTTGGTGAAGCCATGCTGACTACTCCTGATCACCTTCTTGTCCTCCACATGCGTGGAGATGGCCTCCAGGATGAGCTGCTCCATCACCCTTCCAGGGATGCAGGTGAGGCTGACTGGCCTGTAGTTCCCTTTCATCCCATCAGTGAAGGTCCTCCTTCATTTACCTTCATAAAAATCTAGGGCAGTTCCTGTATTCTGTTGTTTGAAGTGTCAGTCTCAACTGTTAATGATGTATCATGAGTATCCTGTTTAAAAGTAAATAAATCCTGCTGATGTTCTTTGAAAGCTAATTTTCAAAGATACCTTTCCCTGAAAATCAAGTGACAATGAGACCTTTGAAAATAGAATGTACATGCCATTGGAAATATTACCCTTAAAATTTGTCTAATACTTGCTTTATACCACTATTTTTTTTTCTTTTCTTTTCTTATTAACCATCTCAGTAAGTGTCTAATACCAATGGTTCAGTTATTTGCTTGGCCTTTAATTTGTTTTCAGTATTTGGTTTAATTATATTTTATTATATTTTGAGAAGCCATGAGCTAGCATGTTGCTTTTCTTTCAAATTTGTCTTATGTTTGTCATTGTATTCATTGTTTTTAGTCTTTAATCTGTGTTACTGATACTTTTATAAATTCACAAGAACTTCTGTCTTTAGGATTATCCATGCAGCTGTGGCAAAAATGCACCTATGAAGCAAGCTATTGTTTTTTTAAAAAAATCTCTGAGCTCCCAGGCATGGAGTAGTTTTACTTAAACTCAGTGGGGACATCTACAAGCAAAAAATTAAGCAGTAAATTAAGCAGTAACTGGTGAAATTATGCTATAAGATTAGAAAAGAACATTGTAGATGCACAGGGCATAACACATTTCCTGGAGTGAACATGTGACATGACTCTTGTTCATGTTTCATGCTACTTGATAGTTGCTGAAAGATTAAACCAATTGAATTATATAATTAAAGCAGACTAATGAAAAAAATATCATAAAAGTAATTCTGAAGAATCATATGCAGTGAAAGATGAACTTGGGGTTGGGGAAGATATGTTAAGTCATTCTCCCCGTGGTACCTTTTCTTTTCTTTTCTTTTTTTTTTTTTTGGTGTGGACATTGTCATTTAAAACGTAGATTTAGAATGAGCTAAAAGATGTTTTTTTCAGTTCTGTGAAGGTACATGGTACTAAATATTTCAGAGAATCAGACTCTACCTATTCTAAAATAAGTAGTTTAGACCACAGTCAAGCCAGTTTGATATCACAAATTACTGGACATTTTTGAAAAATATAGCTGTGATGTAAGGACACAAGTTCCTTAGCTGGCATATACAGATGAGGCACTACTATTTAGCTAGTAGGATATTCTTAAGACAGATAAACTTATATTTCCACAGTGTTTTGAAGATGCAAAAAGATAATTTCATGTATTGCTATAGTATTCATTGCAGAGTATGAATTTCTCAGTGTCTCACTGGTGGAGGAGTGTTCATTCTTCACCGAGATTGATGATTTAAACTCATGTTAGTACTCAGTAAAATCCTGTTTCTACATGTGATATCACTGGAGTTGTATTTTGACACTTGCAGGTAAAGTAATTTTCTGTTCAAACGCTCAATTTTCTTATACAAGAAATCTGATGTTGTCATCATCCCACTTTGTAATCTCTTGTTTTTTAGACTAGGGTCCTTTTGTTTCTTTCAAGTTTATTCATCATTAATCTGTTATCTGCCAAGAACATTTGGGGTGACTTCTTTACACTATCCAAAACATCCACATCCTAAAATTTTAGGACCACCAATGCAGTTCTGTTCAGCTGTTTTGGTAAGATTAAAGGGTCATCAAGCATCCCTACCTGGCAAGTTATGGCTGATCTAGTTGAGAAGAATTGGAAGATGTTGAGGATGTTCCAGGATACAGAGCACCAAGAGGATGTGTCCAAAGACATGAATGTGGTCAAAACTTTACAATTTGATGGAAAAAAAGTAGTTCTAATTCATCTGAAAAAAAAAAAAAAAGCAGTTCTAATTCATCTGAAACTGGTAAGGAATTCATGAAAAATCCAGTTTCTAGAATTAAGTTCCAAACATGTAGGAGATATTCAAACTTTCATTTTGAGAAATTTCCAAAATTCAATTTATTTAAAAGCAGTTTACCTGCTTCGTTTGCCTACATGTTTTTCCAGGCAGTGCATATATCCTAATAAAAAGAATTATTGGTTTTGAACAGAACAAAAAATTTTAAAACTACTTTTCTTTTTTCTTTTCTATTTTGTGTCATGAGGGAAAACAGAAGCATTTGCATTTGGAAACAGCCCTAGCATTGCTTTCAGGATAGTAGTTTGGTTCTCTAGAATTTGTGTTTTCATATGAATGATCAGCTGGCAGAAATGAATGGATGTGAAGTTGCTGTAATGTAAGTTGATGTCTGACCTATTCAATATATTATCCTGTGAATTACTGAGAAAAAACAAAGATGGTGTTCTACCCTCAGAATCATGAGTTAGGTGTGACTCATCCAAAATCTAAAATTTAACCTCTCAGTGTCTGTGAGGTAGTTTCAGTTACCCTCTCAGAAGGTGCATACAGTGCTGGAGAGTCTTTGGAATACCATGTGAACAGGAATCTTCCAAAATGACACATTTCATTTTATTTTGGTGTACTTAAAAGCATAATCACCTTCATGATAACTTAACAAGCATTACATTCAAGATAAATTTAACATTCAATATCAAGAAAAAAAACTAGTGCTCTTCCGTAGGTATGTACATTGTTTTCCTGTAGTAGACTTTGTCTTTATAGTCACCATAGTATTGTAGACAACTCTGTCTCTTGCTTGCTGAATTCATGGCTCTCAGTCTGTGTCTCTTTTTTTTTTTTTTCCTTTTAAAACATCAGTGCTATTTGAATTTCCTATTTTTGACCAAACAATACATTGAGACTGAGGAGCTGATTCTTCATGACCACTGCATTTAAATGGATGCTCTTCATTCAGTCCACTGTCTTTCTTAACTCTTCAGCAATTTTTCTTTATCTCAGACTATGTATTCAGGCAAGGTAAACCCTAAGAATATGATATTCATAAAAAATAATGAAAATATTTTTTCTGTTTTCCCAAAAGTATTGTTTTTGAAGCCACAGCTTTCACATAGCTTAGCCTAGAAAATGCTATAATAAATGCAAAATAGCAAATGCTGTTTTACACATGGACTATATAAAATATGCTGTTGCAAGCAAATGACAAGGCTGCTGACTAGGTTTTGGCCTGAGGTTAAGATAAATGAAGAGGACATGGAAGACTACCGGACATGACATGAGAAACTGTTGAATATAACAAGTAACAGGGAGAGAATATTACGAAAGTTGTAGATAGCAACTGTGAGAGATGGCTGGATTTCACCAGTCGTTAAGGGGGAGTTATGTGAGAAATAGCCAAACATCACAGATGCATGGAGGGGAGGACTGGGGACCTTTTGGAGAGTACAATCTTACAAGGCCAACAGTGCCTAAGTAACCATATCAGCAGTGCTGTATAAAACTGAGGTTACTAAGGTGACAGAGAAATATCAAATTTCAGTATGGATATAACAAAACTCAATAGGAAAAAAGTGATTAGTGCAGGTAGTTTATTTGGGAGGAGACTGGGGTAGAGAAAAGGAGGTGCAAGGTTGATAAGAAGGAGCAGAACGTGAATAAATAGGAAAAAGGATAGTAAGGTATGTGACCAGTGCTGTCTGGGGGTACCTGGGCAGCCCTGCACTTGATCATGACAGATGGAGCAGGGCAATATGCCAAACCTGTTATTGCAACCACACCACGAGTCAAGCCTGCTCCTGCCGTCAGTAGTATGGGAGTGGAAGTGGGGTGGGGTGGGATGAGGTGCTTCCCTGGCCAGTGATGGAATGCCCTGATGGATAGATTGAGCATCCTGGTATCACTGTGTTGCTGCCCGTTCCAGATCTCATGGTATCGGTGGCTACCTACTGCTTCATAAAATACTTCAGACAGAGTTGTGTTTGGATTATTGTTTCTTTTGTTCTGTTTCCAATTCAGTAGTTAGAACTGTATTACATTGGTAATTTTGTTAAAGATTGTTCAATGTAAATAACACTGCAAAGGATTCCAGTCAAAATGTTTATAGTGTAAGGCAAAAATATGGACGATGGATTGTATTGTCTTATGCAAAGGCTGTCTAATTGCTTACTCTCCTCAGTCACTTGCGCTGCTTATTTCATACAAGGAGATTTCTAATTCAGAATTACTGCAAGACATGATAGCACAACACTGATATTTTCAAAAGTGAGTAGCGTCATTCTGCTATGAACCAGGACATGCTGCATTTCCCTCATGCTATCTACTGTTCAGTGTTCTTTGATACTCAGAAAGCAAGGCTGTTTTATTTTGTTTGTTTGTTTTTCCCTAGAGATTGTAAAAGTCAGTGTTCATAAATAGGTACTGTTGGATCAATTAAAGTGCATTCAGGACACAAGAAATAGAGGTAAATAATGAAAGGACAATGTCTCTTGTTCACTATAGATTTTTTTTTTCTATTGATTCATATCATCAATAGTGCTTGCATTGTAAAATATTTGCAAGGTAGTCTGTAATGTCAAGATGAAAGTGATTTTCTCTATCCTTGAAACGGCATACTAGTTACATAGTGATGTCCCAACAAGGACTACTTTTCCATAGCGAGTGTGCAGCCTGTGAGATTGCTTTCAGGGAATCACAGCATAAGACAGAGTAGTTGGGATTGGAAGGGACTGCCAGAGCTCACCTGGTCCAACTCCCCTGCTCAAGCAGGGTCAGCTAGAGCTCAGATTGTCTAGCCGAGTTTTGAATATCTGCAAGGACGGAGACTCCACAACCTCTGTGGGCAACCTGCTACTGTGTTCAACCACCCTCACAGTAAACTGTTTTCTTGTGTTCAGGTGGAATTTCCTGTGTTTCAGTTGGTGCCAATTGCCTCATGTCCTGCCACTGGGCACCACTAAAATGAGTCCGGCTCCATCTTCTTTATACCCTGTTTTCAGATGTTTATACACACTGATCAGATTCCTCCTGAGCCTTCTCTGGGATAAACAGTCCAAGCACTCTCAGCTTCTCCTCATATGTCAGGTGCTTCAGTCCCTTGACATTAGGTAACTACCTAGTAGCTCTGTGCTGTACTTGCTTCTGGAGCTCCATGTCTTTCTTGTGCTGGGGAGCCCAGAACTGAACACACCACTCCAGGTGTGGCTTCACCAGGGCTGAGTAGAGGGGAAGGATCATCTCCTTCGACCTGCTGGCAGTGCTCCTTGTAGCAGCCTGGGATACTGCTGGCCTTCTTTGCTGCAAGGGCACATTGCTTACTCATGCTCAACTTGTCCACCAGGTTCTCCAGGTCATTCTCTGCAAAGCTGCTTTTCAGCTTGTTGGCCCTCAGCCTATACTGGTGCATGGGATTATTCCTCCCCAGGTGAGGACTTTGCACTTCCTTTTGTTAAAATTTATGAGGTTCCTCTCTGCCCATTTCTCCAGCCTGTTGAGGTCCCTCTGAATGGCAGCACAGCCCTCTGGTGTATCTTCCCAGTTTTGCATCATCAGTGAATTTGCTGAGAGTGCATTTGGTCCCATCATCCAGGCCATTAACAAAGATGTTCAACAGTATTGGACCCAGTATCAACCCCTGCAGGACACTGTTAGTTATTGGTCTCCATTACTGGAGACCAATGGACTTCCTGATGCTGATCACAACCCTCTTAGCCCCGAAGTTCAGCCAGTTTTCAGTCCAGCTTTCTGACCATTTATCCAGCCTGCACGTCATCATCTTTTCTATGAGAATGTTATGGGAGACAGTGTCGAAAGCCTTATTAAAGTCAAGGTAAACAACATCCACTGCTCTTCCCTCATCCACCAAGCCAGTCATCTCATCATAGAAGGCTGTCAGGTTGGTTAAGCATGGATTTTGCCTTTGTAAATCCTGGCTACTTGCAATCACCTTTTTGTCCTTCACTTATCTGGGAATAGTATCCAGGATTCATTGCCTCATCACCTTTCCAGGGATCTAGGTGAAGCTTCTAGCCCTTCTTGAAGACAGGAGAGACATTTGCTCCCTTGCAGTCCTCGGGAACCTCTCCTGATCACTATGACCTTTCAAAGATAATTGAGAGTGACTTCAAGTGACATTGGCCAGCTCCCTCAGGACTTGTGGGTGTACCCAGTCAGGTCCCATGGACTTGTGTATGTCCAGTTTAAGTGTTCCCTAACCTGATTTTCATTGTTCTAGACTTCCCCTCTGATTGCAGGGGCTAGAGATTCCTGAAAGCTAGTCTTACCAGTAAAGACTGAGATGTAGAAGGCATTCAGTACCTCTGCTTTTTCTGTGTCCTTTGCCCACAAGGCCCTTGACTCATTTAGCAGAGGGCCCCCATTTTCCCTTGCCTTACTTTTGCTGCTTATGTAGCTAAAGAATCCTTTCTTTTTGCCCTTCACATCCCTCACCAGATTTAACTCCAGGTGGGCTTTAGCTCTCCTGATCCCTTTCTTCCATGCTCGGACAGTGTATCTATATTCCTCACTCGTCACCTGCCTCTTCTTCCACCTCTTGTATGCTTCTTTTTTATGTTTGAGTTTAGTCAGGAGCTCCTTGTTCATCTATATAGACCTCCTGTTGCCTTTGCTTGATTTCCTGCCTGTTGGGATGGAACATTCTTGAGCTTGGAGGAGGTGATTCTTGGAATATCAAATCTTGGCCCCCTTTTCCCTCCAAGGCCATAACCCATGGAATTCTTCCAAGCAGGTCCCTGAACAGGCCAGAGTCTGGTCTCCTGAAGGCCAGGGCTGTGATCCTGTTTTTTTTCCCTCCTCTCAGGATCATGAACTCTACCATCTCTTGTTTGCTGTAGCCAAGGCTGCCCCTGATTTTCACATCTCTGACCAGTTCTTCCTTGTTTGTAAGTATGAGGTCCAACAGAGCACCTCTGCTTGTCAGCTCCTCAAACACTTGTTTAGGATGTTGTCATCAATGCACTCCAGAAACCTCCTCCCTGCTGTGTTGTCCCTCCAGCAGATATCAGAGCAGTTAAGTCCCCCATGAGGATAAGGCCTGCAAACAGGAGGCTTGTGCCACTTGTCTGAAGAAAGACTTGTCTACTTCTTTTCGATCAGGTGGTCTGTAGCAGACGCCCACTGCAATGTCACCCATGTTGGTCTGCCCACTAATTCATCTAGCCCCTCACTTGTTCCTAGGCAGAGCTGCATGTGTTCCCACTGCTCTTTCATATAAAGGGCAACTTCCCTTTCTCACCATCCTGGCCTACCCTTCCTAAGAAGCCTGTATCCATCCATATCAGAACTCCAGTCATGGGAGCTATTCCACCACATCTCCATGATCCCAATGAGGTTGTAACCCTGTAACTGCTCACAGACTTCTAGTTCCTCCTGTTTGTTCCCCATGCTGTGTGCATGCCCATGCAGGCACTTCAGAGAGGCACCCCAGCTTGCTGCCTTTCTGGAAAGGGCCTGAGAGCCTTCCCTACAATGTGGTCCTGTAGGAACTTCCTTATTTACATACATACGCGTGGAGTGATTCCATTCAGCCCTGTTGTGCTGAATAAGAGTTCCCTTCTGTTTACTTCACCCCAGACCCTTTGGTTTCCAACCCTGTCTACCATTTCTTTACCTGACGTTGGTCAACCTATTCCGTCTTCCCCCCACCCCCAATATTCCTAGTTTAAAGCTCTCCTTACCAGAAGGATATGGAAGGACATGCAGGTCTGACCAGGAACTGGCAATACTCAGCATCATGATCGGTCCTTTAATAATATCCTACATACTGCACAATACCGGTTTTACCTTTGCAGAATGTCCTCCTCGGCCTTCTCTGACTCTGGGTCTGTCTTTATGTGTGTGTATGTGTGTATATCTTTTTTTTTTTTTTTTTTTTGAAATACCTGACAAGATCATAGAAATGGCCTAGTGTCATAGAAAAGAGACTGGAGATTCAGGAAAAGGTGAAGAAAGGTAGGATTAGCATTTTACAGGTGTTTTTCTTTAACTAACTTTGTAAAATGTCTTTACCTGGCACAATTTACTTAGGGATATTTTCAGTATCTGTGATATAGAACTAAATAAATCTCTGCACAAGGTACTAGTACAAAAAGTTAGAAGGCATTTGTATCTTGAACCTTTGTTTTATTACCTCAAACTAGGTGACTACCTTAAGGTGGGGCTGCTGTCTGTCTGCGTGTCTGAACATTACGTTTTGCTTTGTCACAGCCCTACCTTTAGAACTCAAACATTCAGAAGGCTCAGAATTCAAGCTTAATGCCTTAAGAGTGCACTTGCAGGTTCATTTATTTAATTTAGCATTTGATTGACTTCCTACTGTTTCTAATAGACATTTCTGGCTTCCAAAACAGAAGTTTCATTCTTAGAATACTGAGGAACTGTTTTATAATATGATTTCCTAATTTGGTGGAAAAATGTACTATTTCTTCTTCTTCTTCATTAAACCTCAGTCAGTATATACACTCTTACACAAGAGTTAGGTTTTCAGGTCTGTTGTCCTGAGTACTATACATTTATATAATCAGGGTTTGCTTTTTCTACCTTAGTATAAGAAGAATAGTTTTGAATTAGGAAAAGCCTGCATGAGTTTGCAGCTATTCTGAACAAGTACTAATAGCTCTCAGAAAAAGCTAGTATAGCTTGCTTACAGTTTGTGGACAGACATTGTTTTCTGTTTGCTTCCTACTCACTCCAGCAAAACAAGTTTTGTTTTGTTTATTTGGTTTGTATCCATTTAATTTCTCCTCCAAGTGGAAATACATTGTAATACATCAAATTCAATTAAATTTTCACTTCATTAGCACAATGATTTTACTAAAAAAAGTGTTAGCAAACCCGAAAGCTGGTAGTAAGCATTTAAGAAACATTAAGTGGCAAAATAAACCTAAGATGAATGTTCACAGCCAAAAATGTACATTGGAAATAACATTTCACGTGTGGAAAAATGAAAGTCTTCCTTACAAAAATGGAATCAACTATGATCTTTATTGTATTATTATTTTTTCTCAAACAACTTTTATTTTTTATTAATAAGTTTTGATGTCCATATTTCTGAGATGTTCTCTATGAAGTTTTTACTTTATTTCTGAATAGCACTTATGGGTCTCTTTGGGGGATTTTTTTTTTCTTTCTTTCTTTTTATTACATCTGTTCCCCTACTATCAATCTCATTAATCTGTTCCTGGCTTATTTTGGATTCATTTATATTAAAACCTAATGGAAAGAAGAGTACTTCACTCCTAGGTCACTAGATAAAATACTTTCCATGGACCTGATCCAATGCCTACTGTAGCCAAAAATTAGTTGTCTTTCTCTTAATTAACATTTTTGCATTGGATCACATTTTATATGAGTAATGGCTAGCAACTATTAATATCTGATGATGGTGCCCATTCAGTATTATGGAGGAGGTATGGAAATTATTTTTCAACTGTGCCTAGAGTATCTAAATAAATAAACATGGTCTATAATTCTAACCTCAGTTGAATAAATGTGAAATTCTTAAATCAGTCATTTGAATGGGATAAATTTCACCATGAAAAGTGTCCCTAACAGGTCAAATGGTAGAGCAAAATAATCTGCATAAAATTTCTTATATTAATTTCATCATTTTAGTTAAAAAGTAGAGCAAAAATTAGCCCAATAATTATGTTAATGGGTCATGAACAAGCTTTATGAATCAGCAAAGCTGAACCAATCTTTAAAATGCGTTACTGTGTTTCTGTCACTATTACTGTGCAAAAACTTTGGAAGTTTTCTTTGGGCCTTTTTTTTGTTTTGTTTTCCAGGAAAAAAATACAATTTTTACTGAGGAAACTTGATTTTTTAATACCTTTCCCATCTCTCCTGTTCTTTCTTTCATAAGCTTTTATGGTTTTTTTTTTTTTTTTTAACTTATGCCCCTTTTGCAATGTACTCTTTTACCATAGTTGGCTTCATTCTTAGGCTGTAGGTATAACAGAGAAAATGAGCTACTTAAAGTAGTAGATCAGGTTGGCTGACAAAATGCTTATGGTCATATCACTTACTTAACCTAAATCAAAGACCAGAAAGGCAATCTCACTCTTCCTGTTAGAGCCCTGGGTAGAAAAGAAGTTGCTCTGCTTGTAGGATGGTCAAACTACTCCCAGACGTGAACACAGGGAAGTTGGGCTTTTTGTTTTTTTGTTTCCCATTGGTTTAAGTAGTTCCCCTGGATACCTCCTACTTAGGGGAAAGGAAGTAGCTTCTCAGCATTACAAAGAGATGGTACTGTTTTATTCTTGGTATTGAAATCTTGCTGGAAACACTTAATCTTCAGGACTCCCCAAGTATCTTTAGCTACTAATGATAAAGGTCTAGTGTCATTCCTAAGAGTAGACATTGTACCATCTAGTATTAAGAAAAGAACTTAAGGTATGTCAGACATAAGTTTATTGACAGAAAGAAGAAAAAATGTCACATCGTAAGAATTCTTTTACCTTAGCAGGAGAGAGAGTAGTCAGAAAGTATTACCAGTAGAATCACTGCTACACTCCAGATCTCATTATGGGAAAAAAGGAACATACATATAGATGGAGCAAAAAATATAGTGTTAATTCAATTAATGTTTTAATAGTCTAACAGTTCAAATTATTTGATATAGAAAAGCCATTTAACATTTTGTTTCTTCCTCTTTAGACTTCAATTAATTGAATAACAGCAGCCTGTTAAGAAGAAGACTTCAAAGGTCTTCTAGGACATCTTTCTGTTAAGCCATTCCATACAGAACTTGAAGACCGTGAAAGATGTTTTAATAAGCTAAATTTTGATAATCAAGATCTCTCTAATTAGAGAAATATTGTAAAGACAAAACTCAGAGAATGGTGACTGTTTTCTTGTGAGAAGAAAATTTTCATGTGTATTTTAAGTGTTGAATAATTAAGAAAATCAGAATAAATTAATCCTTTTTTTATTAATTCCATTTTGGCATTGCAGCTTTAATGTCTCTTTTTCTCATAGTCAATTGATGTAACTTTCAGGAAGTCCACTTTAAACTAAAACATAATTGGAGATTAATGTCTGCATCCTGCTGCCATGGAAAGGCACATGGGCAATATCATTCAAAGTTTTAGGAGAAACACTGGCTTTTAAATATAACTAGAATTGATCTGCTGAATGTAACAAATTGGATGAAATACAAGCAAAGTGACCTTTGTGTTTGGAAAGCAAATAAACTTTCCACACTGCAATAATATAAAGTTCTTTGAGAGATTTGTGATGTCTTTGAATTATCAGTTTACTATGACACACAGATGTGACAGTCGTTGGAGGCAGGTAAACACCTGTAATCTCTTGAGATGTCAGTAAAACTGACAGAATTTATGAGATGCTACATCTTTGTCTCACATCACAACTTTGATTAAAAATTGAAAGATATTTCCAAAGCTTCAAAACAAATCTCTTAGAACTAAAGTTACAAAAGAACTCTAATTTCAAATTTTTTCAAAGTTTTTTGCTTGTATGTCTTGTTAATTTAACTTTTCTCTTAGTAAGTATTTCTTTGATTTCCAGTACTGGAATCTTATATATAAGCTATTTAAATATTGATTGATTCAAATTAGTTCCAATAAATTATGAGTTTTGAAATTATTTGAAGGAAACATTAAAATTCTGAAGTTACTATTAAAAAAATGTATCACAGGCTAGAGTGGTACAACTTCAAAAGATTTAAGTAGACATGTCAAACAGAAAAGCAAGAATATGGGGGAGGTTAAAACCTTATTGAGCCCAACTATCCAACACAAAAGTGAAAGCAATGGTTTATAACCAAACAATTCCGTAAAGGGGGGGGGGGGGAAGGGGGGCAAGGAAATGCTGTTGCCAAATGAGTCACATTAGCCTTAGAGAGATCAAGAGAGATAATTAAATAGAGGACAAAAAAAACCTAAGTAAAATAAGGGGACTAAGTCAAAGTTTTCAAGCACAGATTTTCAAAATCAGGGAGTGTTTATGTAAATATTTGCAGGTATAAAATGAAGAAAGACACAAGATCCATTTGAGAAGCAGCTTACACTCTTTTCTCAATTTTACTGCAGAGTTTATCTAGCTTGACTTTGAATCCAGTTCTCTTCTTTTGCTTGTTCTCCAAAGACAGACATTTGAAGCATGAGCTTCTGTACCAAGGGCATCCTAATATCAGAACAACACCGAGTCAACTAACAGAATATGGGAGCCATGAGGTATATTTTCCATTAAAGTAAATTACCAATGTTATGTTTTTTTTCTGGTTGGCATGGAGGCAGCTGTCTCACTCTACACATTTATTTCAAATATAGTACTGTTCAGTCTCTGTCAATAATATTCTAGAAGGTCTACTTCTTTCTGAAGCTATCAGCAATGGTTTGTCTGGGAAAGTAACTAAGACATAGGGCTGAAGATTAAAACCCTTTGAGTTCTAATCCTGATTTTGTTCCAAGGCTGATCCTCATCTTGTGAAAATTACCACAGCTCCAATGAGATTTCTGAAATTATTCTGATTTATGGCTGCAGAAGATATGACGTGATGTTTAATGTTAGCCAAAATTTACTGTGTGTAATTAAAGTTATTGTCCACACTTTAAAAAGAACCATTTCAGCCATGGTTAGAAATGCTTTTCCTAATAGTTTTTATGTTTTATTTCTTCTTCTTGTCTTTCTAGTTTATGTCACATTTTTCAGCCAAACTCATAAAGGGCCAAATCTGTCTGCCTGTATATAGATAAATACAGCTGCATAGCAGGCAATCATAGCATGACTAAAATTTTCAGGATACAGAAGGTTCAGGAAAGCTGCTGGCAGCTTGCATTGCTCCACACTGTGTGTCTATAACATAAAGTACAGCTCTGGTCCAACTCTTGACGTATGCCAGTATGACTGTTCTGGGAGAATGCCAGCTATGATGTTAAAAAGGTTGACAGTGTCCCTGACCAGTCGACTCTGTATGCTAACATTTTTGCAAAGATAACTCCGTACATTTGCAATGCTCTGGTTTGGAAGATGTTCCTCCTTTAGTCCTTCAATTCTCTGCTAGCTTGTGGAAACATGAAATGGCCCAAGGAATTTAAAACTAGAAAGGTACCCTGGGAAAGCTTGTCATTATTTTTAATCCAAATGTAATTAAAAACTATTTTAGATACCCATTATTATCATAATTCATGAATAAACAGAATTATCATGAGATTAGTGTTCTAATTATTAAAATCAATCAGAACTGCACTATTGCTTGTATTGCTTGTAACCTGTGTAAATATTTATTTAATTTAGTAGCTTTCTTTTTGCTTAAAGAGAAGGATACTGTTACAGAACCAAATCTATAGTCAATGGCAGATAAGAGTTGTAACTAGGTACGTTGCCAATCAACAGATGCTCTTAAAAATTAAATACAACAAAAAATAAGTAAGAAAGTTTACATAGTCCCTTCTATCTTCATATGAAAGTACATTTCAGTGCTGCATACAGGTTTGCCTTTCATCTATATCAGTTTTATAAAGAAATATGTTCCTCTTTCTCATCATGTGCTGTTTTCAGCAAAACCATTAGGACTGAGGTCATATGACATCATTTTAACCATCAAAAGGTTAGGTTTCTTATTAACTATGTTCCCTCTCACACTGACAGGCACCTGTATAGGCAATTTACCCCATCTGAAAGCTGCTGTCTAACATTCATGGAAGATAAATGCTGCTTCCCTTCATTTCCTACAGAAGAAAGTAAGAATGGACAGCTAACTTTTAAGTACATAAACTTTGTGAAATATATCTCCCTTAGATGGCATCTACTTTTCATAGATTAGCTCACATCTCTCCTACGTTCTGTATTACTGAATTCAAGGTTGATTTTTATCTTGCATCTTCCAGAAAAGTCCCTGAAATAAGTGCTTTTAAACTATTAATATTTTCAATACATTTTCCAAATCATCTTGAAAAACTGATCTGGTCTTTCAAATTTATCTAACAAAATACACTTTTAAAATTAATTAATAAATTTCAAATTTATCTATCAAATTTATCAAATTTATCTTACTTCATTTTCTTACCTTAATTTTATACTTTACAACATGATAATTTAAGGCACTAGCTAAGAAATTGAACTCTGTCACCCACGTGCTGCAGTGGTGAACCTGCATCTGTAGGCACGGCAATACAAAGAACGTATGGGTATGTTAGAGATGCTACAGCCAACAGTGTCCAACACACAAAAAAGACCTACTAATTGAAAGCTCCTAAATAGAGAGTCATATATTTGAGCAAACTTAGTTAGCCATTTCATGAGTGCAAATTGTTTGAGGCTGAATTCAGAGCATTGATCATGACAAACAAATGTGCATTCCTGACTTTTTTGATATATCTGGGAAGCGTGAACCAGAAAAAAAAAACATGATAAGAAGATTTAAAAATACTGCCTTTAACAAATAACCACTTTCTATTCACTAATCAGAAAAGCTCTTGTTCTGTACCATTAGCATATTTAGAATTTGTTCATTTCAAAGTCTATGCTTACATCTGTCAAGCAAATAATTCATTTCCAGTTTAAAAAAAAAAGTGCTTTACAAGTTTTGTATTGATTACATGCTCATTTTTGAATGTTACCAATAGCAGGTCCACAGTAATTATTGTTCCAAATAGGCAGAGCGTAAATGTTGTACATGGTTTGCATCAGTAGCTACAGAACAGTACAAACATTCCCTTTTCTGTTTAACCAAGCCCTCATTCTTTGAAGAATTTTCATCCTGGTCTGTTTTGTATTTTCCAGTTGGATGAAGGGAACTGCAGGTAAGAGTCTCTCATTAGAAGCGCGTCTGATTTAATTAATCTTTAATTATTGTGCAAAACAAATGAAAGGATAGCTTCGATCAGCAAATTCATTTGCAACATTTATCAGCTAGCTGATCTTTATCACCCACCCAGATGACAGTAAATCAAATGCATGCCCCTTTTCAATTCATGGAGCAAATGATTAAAGTGTCCATAAGAGTCCCTATCCTAACTAAATCTAATTGTGTGTGAATAATCAGTTCAGATGTATGATGAATGTGCCATCATAGAATCTAGTTCATAATCAGATCATATTTTAAAGTATACTTTCAAAAGACACACTCCTGACTTGAGATGCTATCATTGTTCCTCTTCTTGATTTTGTGAATCTGCAGTGAGTTAGGTGTTTTTAACTTAAACAAAATAAATGTTAAAGCAGTCTAGCAATAAAAGTATTTATATAGTCATTCTATTATTATGAATTCCTAGCATCACCATGAAATCTAGTATTATGACAAAGCATAAGGCTGATTACTCTTCTGGAACACTAAGACGCAAGCTTTTGTGTCTGTAATTAACTATGTCCCTGTTTTAACACTTTTAATCCACCTTTCCTCCTCCACTGATTAAACTCACCTCTTACTACTGCAGATTTAACTGGTTTTTTTTGTTTGTTTGTTTTTCATGACATGGTATCTTATAGCCTACAGTCATTAACAATATTCCAAGGAATGTGTCTAGCCTGCGTCTTTAGCCCATTACTTCCCCATTTCTCTTTTTCCTTTTCTCTCACCTGAGGTTTACTTTTTCTACATTTTTTTTTCTTTTCAAGTACTCTATTCTTTTTCTTTTTTCTTTATTTCTTTTTTCTCTCTGTGTAGCCAATCATGTCTCATAGAAAAAGGTGTCAAGACTATTTACTGGTCTGAATTTCAAGAATTTCCGCTTTTGCTTTTCTAGGGTTTTCAGTATGTTTTTTTTCTTATGGAATTTCAGTCTTCTTTATTTAATTTCTGTCAATAGGTCTTTTCTAAAATGACAGAGACTGAATGTCATTTCATTGACAGATAAATATATATCCCATTCATTTCATTATTTTTTCCTTGTTTCCTCTCTGACCTTTCACATCAGCTTTTGGGGTTGCCTTCATTTGACTTTTACAACTGTAATAGATTCCAAACACAGACATATATTTTATCAAAAATCAGCTCAAGTCAAATGTAAGAAGTATTACTCTGATATATTACGAAATCTTTATCAGTCCAAAGCAAATTTTCATGTCTTTGCATGCATAGCTTTGATTTTTTTAGACTGTTGTTACTTGACTAGCTTTTCTCCATTTAACATGCAGAAAAAATTCAGAATTGTGTATGTTTAGCACAGAGTACAAAAGGTACCGAAAAATAAAATCACACATTCTCTTTCAGAACACATTTGACCTGAAATACAATCTTTTGACCTCTGATGTTCTTAAATATTGATGAACCAATTCTTTTCTCATCTGGACTTTTAAGAACCCTTATTTATGGCTTCCTGAAGCTTTTGTTTCCAGACAGAATTTTTTCTAGAGGACAAGAGGATTTCAAACCTTTAGGAATTTAAAATCTTTATATATTGCTTCTGTCTATAGTAATACAAAGATGGAAGGAACAAAATGCGGTTCACATAGGAAACCAAATGTCAGAACTAAGAAAGCTCTATTTGCTCCCAGGCATATACTTTAAGAATGTAAAATCTTGACACACAGTGGTGTCCTGGCTTTGTTTTGGTTTGTGTGTGGGTTTTTTATTATTATTATTCATTATCCAATATGTATTATCTATTTGGAGGATGCCCTTAGTGGCAAAGCAGTTTCATTAACTCCCACTTTTATCCACAGTAATGATATGTTTGGGTGAAATGTGTACTCGTCTGATATGGATTCTGCAGTTATCAAAGAAAATGCACCCATCAGATGACAGAAGGCAGATCTTGTGTAAATGCACATGCATATCAGTCAGCTAACTTCAAAAGCTGTGCTGGTTTAAACCTGCTTTATATCTGGCCCCAAGATATTTCAGATGACTAGATGTCATCCACAGCCACATTGCTGGGTCACAGAAGATAGGTCTCATATACACATGCACAGAAGTAGAGAATGAAATAATGAAAAAGTTATGCTGTGTCCCTAGGGCAAAGAAAGCACCAAAGGAACATGCCAAAGTATCCCCAAATGAATTAAAAAGATGCTTCATTAAGTCTGTAACATTATTTGTTCACTTCATTGTAATTCAGGGCTTAATTTATGTGTAAATGTGAGTAGTTCTTTAAATACTTACAGTTTTTCGTTAGGAAAGTATTTAATGGGGCATTTTGCCTGCCTTTCTTAACATCGTATGAGGTGATTTCATTAAATTATTAAGCAAGTAATTTAATAATGTAAACTTTCACATTTCTAACTGAGAAGCAGATGTTTTATTGGAAAACATATTGTTTCAAGAGAGCAATACATAGGCACATTGTCACAGTTTAAGACCAAATGACAATGTGGAGACTAAATGGATTTGGTTACCAAAATATTTTAATTACCAATTTATGCAATTTTACAAATCATGTGAACTCCCTGTTCCATGGGAGAGGTGATACAGTCCCGAAGAGAAGTTGGGTGGTCAGTGCATGGTGCTGGAAGTAGTCCTGGGGCAGAGTTGTGAGGTCCTGTGTTGCTTTTTTCTGCTCCTCGGGTTTCCCAGAGGTTGCAGAGATGGTCCTGGATCCTGGAGCAGGGCCCCCCCACCCTGGAGTCTTTCAGCTACTTTGGTTACCCCCAACATTCTTAAGTTTCCTTAGTTATAGGACTGGGTAGAAAATACTTCGTTGGTGATGAGTCTTTTCAAATTGCCATCATTTTCTGATTTGTTGTTGCTGGTTTTGGCACTCACAATCTGCTTGTTCTGAATACATGTGGACATGTTTGCACCATTTGGATATCTATTTTCTTGAGCACACCAAAACTATTCTGTTATTTGGGACAGGTGGTTGATCACATTTTTTGTACTTCTACTATAGCAAAAAGTCAGTTAAGCTTAACAGGCTATGCTAACTGTGTCTAACTCATGCTAACTGATACATTCATTCTTGTTACTTGCCTATGCAGAAATGTAGCAGAAAGGCTGGTAGTGTGTTTCCAAGTGCAGAAATCCTCCTCAGAAGTTCTATGATCTAGAAATGGGTGATTTTGACCAGATATGACTAGTATTCCTTTGAGCCTGTAGAGAAAAATCTTCCCTCATCTGCAAAGGGTGATAGGTTTTACCTTTCCTGCAACAGATGAAAGTTCAAATTTTTGTAATAGAGCAGTCAGCAATACCCAAAGAAACTAACTATTCAGCACAGTGTTGGGTGCCTGGGTAAACTGGAATAAGGCTTATAGTGAAGATATGCCCTTCAGAAAACCAGGAAATACTGCTCCTCTCTAAATATCCTCATCCTCTCCCTTGTCTGCTTAGAGAAAGGAGACAACTCTCTAACCCCTGTCTGAAAGAAGGAGGACTGAAGGCTACCTGAAGAAGATCATTTTCTCTGACAGATACAATCTGTGTAGTTATCCTGTAGTAATCCTGTGTTGTTACAATTACTAAACATAATGTAGGGCATACAAGGGCATTGAATGCCCTTGTAGAAATCTTTTTCTTAGCCAAGGGGAAAAGGTAATATACAACTTAAAACAAATATATGAAGACTGACTTCTAGAAAGATAGGAGGAATCATAACTTAATGATATCAAAGGTAAAGAAAAAAATCCCTTTAGTATTACTGGAAACATATTTTCATCTATGGTTCTTGACACATAAAAAAAATACAGGGTTATAGTAAGCACTCAAAGGTTATGACCTACTAGAATATGTCCACACAACCACACAGCAGATGATACCATCATAGTTCCCTCTTAGCAATCATCTCTCACTGGAACTGCAGGATGTGTGCCCGAAGAACACCTTCCCACAGTGCTCCTTCACATGGTAAGGGTGATCTGAAATTGTAGGTGTGGGTCAAACTCAGGAAAGTATAATTGAGCCTAGCCAGTTGCTGCTGTCACTGAACCTGTTGCCCCGGTTCACAGTGATGAGATGAAAGCTGGAGGGTGAAATGGGAGAGTAAAGATCCCAATATGACAATTTATGCTTGCTCCCATTTTGGAGGTGGCTATTTTCTGATTGGGTTGGATTGTGGACAGAGAAAGGCTGTAAATTAAGTGTAGGAAGAAGCCTGTAAAAGATTATGTAGACATACCCGAAGTTCAAAAAATTTTAAATGTTTTACATAGATTAAAATATCAGTTTTATATGACAGTGTGACCTATTTGCTTGAAGGTAAACTATTGTCAGAATTGGAACATCTTTATTTAATTCACTTTTAGTAATGAAATATTTTCAAATTCTACTGAAAGAATACGTTCAGTACTTCTGCAGCCACGTTTCCTGAACACAAACACCATGCTCTTCATAGGACTTCAAGTGCAGAATAGTCTGTCATATTGATGAAAACGATATATAAGCAAACAAGTCCTTCATAATCATTGGAGAGCCGTAGACAAGGAAAATGACTGTGTTAAACTTTGCATAGGGTCTTGATAATCTCTTGACTTGAAAATTAGGATTCTGGTACACATGGACAAAATATAAATTGTATACAAATTTTTGCTTTATATTCCCACTCTTCACTCATTTTACACAAATATTACAAGCACACAAGGAGAGGCAGAAGAGAATTATGCCCAGGATATGCAAAATTGTTCAGAAAACATATATTATTTTCTTCATAGAGAGATTTTAAATCTATCAAATGGTTTCTAAACCTTACTGTCTTGAGATTCAGTGCATTCAAATATTTAAAACTAGAAATGTATAAAACTGCAAAACTATATAAACAAATTTACTAAAATAATGCCATAAAGAATCTAATTTCCAAGTTTTCAGCACAGGTCTGGTCTTTCCTAAATATTAGTTTATGTTGGATTGGATTGGATTTGGATGTTTTCTGGATTAACACAAGTATGAGTACATCAATTTTCATGATTATATTTTAAGTTTGGTTGTGTGTCATTTCCCCTTTAAAATTTCACTTCCTGTGCATATTCTTTTTTTTTTGTGAAGATTTTAGTTTTTACTTTTCAATTAAGTTTATAGCTCTCATGATGGCAGAACATCAAACAACGGACATGGCATACTCAGAAGAAAAAGGGAAAAGAAATCAAATCTATTAGTTAAAAAATCTTTTTTATCATTCATTAGACATTCTTACGACTTGCAGGGTCTAATGCATAGTTTGTGAAGAGTTACAGCTGGCAGCTCTGTGGACTGTACTTCAGACAGATTATTAGCCAAAGTTGTCTAGATATTGTTCTGAATGATTTGTGGACTCTAGTACTACCTTAATATCAAAGAGGTGAGTATGGCAATGTTGCTTTGTACAGGTCTAGGGGTGCAAGTTCGCTCAGCTGAAAGTCCAGTTGGCTTAGACTCACCTGGTCTGTGAATACCTGGATACTCAGCTGGAAAGGCAGAACAGGATAGATGTTACGCTAATCAAATCATTCTGTTGTGTCCATTTAATATGTGTGTGAGTGCATCTCGAAAACATCAGCTCAACAGGCCTTGCAGAGCTGTCTGGCTGAACTAGTGTATTCAGACAGGTCTATATGTAGTTGCACGACAACTGCAAGTACAGAACAACCAGAAATATGAATTATAATACTGGCATAGGTATTTAATACATGGGTGCATGTAGCGAATGACAGCACGGACTCAAGAAGTGGTGCATCTTGAGACCTTTATTGTTTATTTCTGAGCATATTTATACTGAGAAGTTAGCTGCTTCAGTGGTTTTACAGATACGCTTTGCTAAGCCAGTCACCATGCTGATCATGCTCCTGTTCATGCACAAGCTAGCCAGTCACCATGCTGATCATGCGGTGATCACATGGTAGGTAGCCAATCATCACACTGATCATGCGGCGATCACGCCTTGTACCTTGCTGCTTGCTTCCTCCTTCCCACAGCTTGCTACTTGTAACCTTCCGCCAGCTTAACCCTGTCATGACCCTCCACATCTCCCCCTTCCTTTAATAATTGAAGGGCTAAGGCGGTATGAACTTGCAGGGTCATGACTTGTTTCATACTGCGATCAATCATTCTTTGTACTCAATTCAATAAGCATGGCACACAGATTAGTATTGCAATGAATACAAAAACTATAATGAGTCCTAGGACCAGTATGAGTTTTAACCAAGGCCCTACAGCAAGCGTATTTAACCAATCGAAAATTCCCCATAAGTTTTTCCCACCGTCTTCTTGCAATTGTTAACTCCTTCAACTTTGCAATGCTTGTATGTATTGACTCAGAATGATCACTCGTATTCATACAGCACATTCCCTCAAAATCCTGACAGCCATGGCCTTGGGCCAACAGAAAAAATCAATTGCAGCCCGATTTTGTAAGGTGGCGTGTCTAACTGAATCTACGTCAGTTAATGGGGCGTTCAAAGCAGTACTAGTAGCATTTGCTTCCTTTGCAAGCCAACATCCTAATTTGTTAAGTTGTGATAAAGCGTGAGCAGTTCCTACTCCTGCGAAAATACTACCCAAGACACGTTCCCTTGGATTCCAAAATTCTATGTTGCTATTGCAACCTGACGTAAAGCTGTGAGTGGATCGCTTTGTTCGAATATGGACAATTCTATTAATTAACCATTTTTCGGGATGGAACAACATCAAAAGCCCAAAGGTACATGGGCCCCCTACAGCTTTACCTCGTATGCCTTTCCAAGCTCTCTGGCCACAAATTAAAAATACATTAGTGGATAACCCTATAGGTTGTGGTCCAGGTGTTATTTGGCTCGAGGTGGTGTGGTCACACCATACAGATTTATTGGCATAGATGCCCGTGGGAGATACGTCAATGCCACTATCATTAAGATAGCTCCCTGAAGTATAGTTTAGATAAAAACAAATTGCAGCCTGCGTTGTTCCTAGTAAGTCAAGTTCTTGTGGTTGCAGTGGCAGGGCAGAAAAATTATTTGCATTGCGCATATTGTTATACCATGTGGAATTTTTCGCACCCATGCGTCTCCATTCTGCATTGCACCACCATTTGGGCTGAAGTGTACCTGGCGCACTGCAATTTGGTAACACAGTATCATTGTAAAGAGACCCCATGCGCTGTGTATCAAGAGGAAATCCGACCAGGCAAGTGCAGAAGGGGTCTGATGGCGTCACCATTGATAAACACAGGGTGTCTGTATTGGTTACATTTGCAAGAGTCACGCAGACGTTGTCACGCTCCCAGGTGTCTGGTCTGACAGGCATGCTTGCTGCTCCGAGGATGAGGCAACTTAAGGTCGTATACATCGCGACGGCACCCATCATAACCGAGTTCCTGTAGAAACACAAGCATTTCCCCTCCCCCAAGTTATCAGTTCCATTGGTCCCACCCATTGACCAGAAACCAAATCTTTGACCAGAACTGGGGGCTTTTGTATTAATCTTATGTCTGAGGTGTACTGACGTTCAGAACTATTATGACCTGTTTCATCACAATTCAAAAAATTAAGGACATACAATGCTTTGTGCAGTTGTTCTTGTGGGGTGAGCAGTGTCTCCCCCTTCTTTTGTTTTTGTATCATGTCTTTTAGGCTGCAATGTGACTGTTCAACAATGGCTTGGCCAGTGGGAGAGTGGGGTTTTCCCCTTTATGTGAGAAATGCCCCATGTATTAAGAAATTGGCGCGCACAGCCTGAGCAATAGGCTGGGCCGTTGTCTGTTTTGATGGTCGTTGGCACCCCCTGGACCACAAAGCAGGCAAACCAATGACAAGTCACATCCCCAGCCTTTTCACCAGTGTGGGCAGTGGCCCACAGCAATCAAGAATGGATGTCAACTGTGACATGTACATATTTGAGGTGGCCAAATTCTAAAATATGCGTAACGTCTGTTTGCCACAGTTCATTAGCCTTCAAACCTCTAGGGTTCGCTCCTTCCTTCGAAGGCATTGGGGCGAACTGCTGACAGTCTGGACAAGACAAAATAATGTCCCTGGCCTGCTGGATGGGTAGTTGAAACTGCCTCTTCAGCGAGCGGGCGTTTTGATGAAAGAAGGAATGAGATAACCTGGCCTGTTCTAGAAGGTTGGGTACCACCACTGGCATGGCTGCAGCATCAGTGTGTCAATTGCCTTCAGCAATGGGTCCAGCCAGGTCCGTGTGCGAGCATACATGTAAAACATAAAAGTCATGCTTTCTACGATTAATAAGCGTCCAGAGAGTGTAAAGTTCTGCAAAGAGCAGCGGATTGGAGACTTCCCGGAGAAAGGAGGCCTCCAATCGTTGTACAAGACCTGCAGCATAACAGGAATCAGTAACGACATTTACAGGTTCATTGGCACAGAGTTTAAAAGCCATACGGACGGCCATCATCTCCAGTACCTGTACCGACCCTTGCTCCTGTGCCTGTACTGTTGTTTTCCATTGTTGCGTAGCAGGGTCCTGCCACATGATTGAGGCTCTTTTTGTCCTTCCTGAAGCGTCGGAAAAGACAGTCAACCCAGGAACCGGGATGGGGCGACAATGGCGTTGAGCAACTAGGGGTAAGTTGCCGGCCTCCGCCCACAACTGTGCCAAGGATAATGGATGGAGAGTTGCCCAGTGAAATCGGCAAGGGCTATTTGAAAACCCCAATATTCCGATATTAACCAGTTCAAGTTTTCGATTGTGGCTGGGATATAAATAATGTCAGGATCACAGCCATTCATGGTTTGTAGTCTTTCCTGTCCTTTGATAATAAGCTTAGCATACATTTCTGTAAGAGTCCATAAGGTTTTTGGTGGGGTATGTAACAGAAAGATCCATTCCAAAATGTGCAGTGGATCTGTGCTTTTTACATCCCATTGAAATTATACTGCGAAAGGTTGAAAGTGGTTGGCAATCAGAGCTAAGTAAAAAGGCAATGAGAAGTCACGTCGCCAACTCTGGCATTCTTCCAGAGTGCGGGCACATAACTGGAGTGCCTTTCTTGCTTCAGGTGTTAAAGTCTGAGTAGAAATTAGAGAAGTGTCCCCTTTGAGCATTTCAAAAAGGGGGTGTAAGAGTTCCGTAGAGAGTCCTATCACTGGTCGGAGCCAATTAATGGCCCCTAATATTTTTTGCAGGTCATTAAGCGTGACGACAGCGCTTAATTGTAGTTGGATCGGCTGCGGCCTAATGATATGCTGTGTAATATGCCACCCAAGGTAGAGCCACGGTGGCTTCCATTGTACCTTTTCAGGGGCTACTTGTAATCCCGTAAGATGTAGATGGTGTATAACCACATTAGTTACCTCATGTAAGATTTGCTGTTGGCCAGTAGCTATCAGAATGTCATCCATGTAATGGTATATGATAGCGCTGGGAAACCTTTGTCGGACAGGTTGCAAAGCCCTTGCTACTGCTGCCTGACATATCGTAGGGCTATTTTTCATACCTTGTGCTAAAACCACCCAGTGGTATCGTAACATCGGCGCGGCATGATTTACAGAAGGTAGAAAAAAGGCAAACTGGGGGGCATCCTCAGGATGCAGGGGAATAGAGAAAAAACAATCCTTTATGTTGATTATCACCAAAGGCCAATTGATAGGTAGCATAGCTGGAGATGGCAATCCCGGCTGTAATGCACCCATGGGTTCGATTACAGCATTAACAGCCCTGAGATCATGTAGCATTTGCCATTTACCGCTCTTTTTCGGGATACAAAAAACAGGGGTATTCCAGGGGCTAGTAGTTGGTACTATGTGCCCCAATTGTAACTGTTCTTTTACCAACTGCTGTAAATGGTCCAGCCGTTCCTTCTTTAGGGGCCATTGATCAGCCCACACTGGGGTGTCCATTTTCCAATTAAGTCTCAGAATTTTTGATCCATCTTGTCGGAACGGCGGATCAATGGCCCCTGTCAAAAAGTCGAATGTGCAGCGGGGGCAGCTTGAATAGTAGTGCCAAATTGGCCCAGCACATCCCGTCCCCATAGCATACAAGGGATGGGAGCTATGAAGGGCGCCGCTCGGGCCGACTGGCAATTGGGCCCTATGATAGTTAGTAAGTGGGCACTTTGTCGAGGTCTTTGCATGCCCCCGACACCCACGATGGTTGATGCTGGTGATATGGTTTCCCAATGGGTGGGCCACTGTTTTGTTTGTATTATCAAAACATCTGCTCCAGTGTCTACAAGGCCCCTAAACTTAAGTCCATTTATATGGCATTCTAGCATTGGTTGAGAGGAAGTAATCGCCTTTGCCCAATATATCTGAGGTGCTCTGGTGCTCCCAAATCCACCATCTTTCCTCTCGCCTATCCCCTGCAGGGTCTTACTACAAAAGGGGATGATTTGAGCTATTTGTTGTCCTTTAGGGATAAAGCAAGGGGGAACAGGGGTCCAGGCCATAATGTTTATTTCCCCTTGAAAATCTGAGTCAATTATGCCTGGTAAAACAAACAGCCGCAGTTTCGTGGTTGACGATCGACCAATTAGGAGTCCGTGCAGCCCTTGCCTTAATGGGCCTCACACCCCCATGGGTATAAGGCTTACTGCAGTCGAAGTTAGAGTCACGGACTCGTTGGCGGACAGGTCCAGCCCTGAGCTTCCTCTTGTGGCTGGGACGAGCTCACTGACCAAGCGTTTGTGCCCGCATTTGTTTGGTTGTTTGGGGTGCGCGGTCTCGCCCCACACCTCCCGTTTCCCTGGGTAGTAGGTTCCCCTTTATTATTAAACTTGGAGTGACCTTCGTTGGCCCAATGCCGCCCTTTCCCACGCTTGGGGCAGTCACGCGGGAGCGTCAGTTTCACGCCAGAGTTCTTTGGACAATTGTTTTTGAAGTGGCCCGCTGCCCTGCAGCGGAAACATCCTTCCTTCCCTTTTGTCCCCCTTTGCACATACAACTGAGCCGCTAGTGCAGCGGCAAGAGATTCGGTGTGATGGCATATAGAACCTATGTTCTGACAAGCCCGTACCATATCGGCAATAGTACAAGTTGCTCAATTTCGAATCACCTGCAAGGCTCTCACGCAGTCAGCATTTGCATTCTCAAAAGCAAGCTGCTTCAGCAATAACGCTCGAGCCTCCTCATTCTCAATTTGCTGCTCAGTTGCCGCATATAATCGATCAACAAATGCGGGGTATGGTTCCGTAGGTCCTTGCAACACTTTTGCAAAGGACAAACTTGAGTCGGCGCTTACACCCGGCAGCCCGTGCAAGGCTTGTAAAGCGAACTTGGCAATCATTTCATATGTTTCTCTATCATAATCCGATTGGGCTGCCAGGTTTGCATGCAGCCCTTCTCCTGCCAATCGAGAGTAATCTGGTCCCTGTCGGTTTGTCACATTGTCAACAGCTTGAATAGTACACCTTTCTCGGAAGTCTGAAAGCCATACAGTGTACTGAGTGTTAGTCAAGACCATTTTCATTAACGCTTTCCAGTCATAGGGAGTCATCACATACGTAGTGGAAAGTGCCTCTAAAAAGGTGACAGTATGACTGGATTGGACTCTGCTCTCCTTTACCAATTTCCACAATTCTTTGACTATCTCATAGCTGAAACTCTGATAAGCCGGACGTTCCCCTGGTTTATCGATGACTGGGAATGCGGTAATAGTCTGTAAATCCCCTGCTCGTAAGGCCTCCCGGCGGCACTTCTCCCATTTATCTTTCCCTTGTCCTGCCTGTAGTCCCCGATCGTCATCGGGAGGGTATAAGTCGGGCTCCTGCTCTGGATCTATAAATTACAGGTTGCCCAGAGAGGTTGTGGAGTCTCCTTCTCTGGAGATACTCAAAACGCGCCTGGATGCAATCCTGTGCAATGTGCTCTAGGTGACCCTGCTTGAGCAGGGGGGTTGGACTAGATGATCTCCAGAGGTCCCTTCCAACCTCAGCGATTCTGTGATTCTGTGAAATCCCGGGTCGAAGGGATCGTCTTCATCCCTGCCATCGGCTTCTCCAAGAAGAGCTTTGAAATGCGAGTTCCCGGAGAATGGGGCCGGTTTATGAATACTCTTCCTATTTTCCCCATTCCCCAACTCAGGGGTCGTCTGGGCAGAGCCCAGGCTGTGGGAGGATGCCGCGACTACCGAGGGCTGCTCCTTTAAGGAGGACGCAGAAGGTAAGGATGTATCACAGGCGGAGGGGGCAGAAGCCAAACTCTTTTGTGTAGCTTTTAGAGTGTTCATGATTGTCCCCCATGTAGCCAAATGCTTACAAACTGCGACATCTCCAGTCCCTACTTCTTCATATAGTCTTTGACCTACTTTTGCCCATTCATCGAGTTGAAATGTCCCATTTGCAGGGAAGTCGGGTACATTTCTCATAATCCAATCCAAGAGTGTTAATAATTTGCCATCCGAAATGCCCCAATTATGCCTGTCCAAAAGCCGTCTCAATACATCGAGACTTTGTTTCTGTTCTAGGGATAACCTTCCCCCCATGATTCCCGACCGCTCACCTTCGTCGAGGTGATGGGCACACAGTACTTGGTAAGGCTTGGAGTCTTGGTTCAGTCGGGTTTCGCTACCGGATAGGCGTCGTTTTCTTACACCGAGCTGGGTCCCTGTTCGGGCGCCATTTGTAGCGAATGACGGCACGAACTCAAGAAGTGGTGAATCTTGAGACCTTTATTGTTTATTTCTGAGCATATTTATACTGAGAAGTTAGCTGCTTCAGCGGTTTTACAGATACGCTTTGCTAAGCCAGTCACCATGCTGATCATGCGGCGATCACGCGGTAGGTAGCCAATCATCACACTGATCATGCGGCGATCACGCCTTGTACCTTGCTGCTTGCTTCCTCCTTCCCACAGCTTGCTACTTGTAACCTTCCGCCAGCTTAACCCTGTCATGACCCTCCACAGGTGCATATATGTCATAATATGGTGAAAATAATTTCTGTATTAAATAGCTTTTGTGTATTATTACCAGGAACTAATTCAGTGAAAGATATTTTTATCCTATGAAAGACAAGAAATGAATGATACCTTCTGCTAGCCAGCATTAAGGAATATTTTATTCAGATTGCCAGGTCTGTTGATTCATCATAACAATTTTGTCAGATCACATCAACTAAAATTGCTCTTGAAGACAGGTACAGTAACCAAGTAATGCTGATGCATAAATTAACTACCCTAGAAAAAAACAATCAAATATAAAAAGCTTCTTGACATGTTCCTCGACAGTAAATAAAATATTATGTGATGATTACACTCTAATTCAATAGAAGCAGAAAACTGATCTATAAAATATTTAACAAACCAATCTGAGTGAAACAAGCCCAGTCTCACCAGTCTATGTGAAAAACTGAATTACTGCCTCTTCAAATTCATCACAAATACTTTGGTATGCTCTTTTAATCGGAAGGTCATTTAAAAAAATGACAGGCAAGAGTTATTTCTATTTCGGCAAATATTTGAACGTACTACCTTGTTGTGTTTATATAAAACTGTGTGCATTGTCCTTGTGTAAGTACTTTTCTCTCTGACCTTTTCAAGCATATAGCAAATAAATCTTTCCTTGGCTTTAAAGTGGCTGTCACAATAACACCACAGGGTTCTAGGCTTGTTGACTAACAATTTCAAAACAGTCTACTCAATTTGGAAACATTTTTCTTTGAAATTAATAAATGTTGGTATGAAATGACTAGTCAGCTTTAGAAGCTTCAGTCCATGAATTTGAATGCATTTCCCAATTACATTCGCTTATAGTTGTATAGATAAGGAAGTTGTATCATTTTTTATTTAGCTGTGATTAAAGTAAACCATTGCAGTAAGGTAAGGTCTCACGTACAAATATTGTATCCATTTCAGCAAGATTTATTTTGGTTTCCCTTAAACTGATCAGGAATTTTTCTGGTGCAGTTAATTAAACCACACTTCTAGTTACAGGAGTGACTAGGTAGGAGTTTGCACAGCCTCAATTTGAGAGCCCTTCATTTGAAAGAAAAATGATTCATACGATTTTACCCTTACTGCCAGCACTTCAAACTCTACTCAGAATCTCCCATTCAGGCTACATACTTTCTGTGCTCTGACCTAAATGAGCTTTTTTTGCTTAGGTTCAGGGATCCTTGAGGTGTGACATTCAGAATTAGGATAGAGTCAGGTTTGAACGATCTAGGCAAGCAGTGAGGGAAGGTACAGAAGGGAAAAAAAAAAAAACAGAACAAAGCAAAACAAACAAACAAAAATGTCTTGTGGGCAATTTGCCAAAGGAGATTTTGAATTTTCAAGATAAAACTGTTTTCTTCTATCTCTTAACAAACCACTCACGTCAAATATATGCTGCAGGACTGTGGCTTCTACCTGTGATCATAACAAATCTAATCTAAATGTAAGGCTACCACCTGACAAATATCTATGGCTGGAGAAGTGTGAGATAATAACTGAGAATAGGATGATATCTAAACTGTGATGTACCGTGTGGGATTTATCTCACCTGGCCTCAAACATCTGAAGCACAAAAGCTATGAAGCATATGAAGTATATGTGAAGTATATGAAGCTAAAGCTTGCTGTGAGACAAACCATGTGTCAGAGTGCCGCGGGACCAGGAGCTCCCCGAGGGCTGGTATCGGCAGGGACTCCCGGTGGCGGCAGAGCCGGGCCTCGCCGCCAGGACCTGTCTCGTCCCACCACCCCACAAGGGAGCAGGGCAGCCGGGGGCAGCTGGGCCCCTCAGGGTGCTGACACCTTGGGTTACGGCAAAGATAAATTCACGCTACCCGCTGCCGCTTGTTTTGTGTGGTAATTTGAGACAACAAAGGAGAGTGCCACGTCCTCCTTTTTTTGATGGTGTTTAATACAAATCCTCAATCCCAAACTTGTAAGTATGGTGGATCTTTCACAGTAAAACAAGTAGATTGTCAAAAACTAGGGGCCCTTTAAAATGGGAAAAGGAGATATATCAGATAGAGTTGTCTGCTATTGTTACCGCTGTTTTGTACTAGAAAAGGTCTCAAAACAGGTGTGGCAAAGCATCTGATGTAGTCAATTTTCTCAGGTTGCCAGAACCTGGGAATATGAGAAGTTCATTCTAAAATACTTAATGTAGCCTTCAAACTTACAGCTACATCACTGAATATAAAACTAAGCATAAAGCCAAATCATTTGCAAATTAAAGAGAATCACTTTAAACTGATGATGTTAATAGGGAGGGATTTAACTTAGTAGAGAGAAACTTAAAAGGCCAAATTACTGCAACTACTTCTAGTGATAAATGGTCTCCTAAATAGTTAGAAACCTGCAAGAGAATAAAGATTCATTTTATATATAATATATTTTATCATAAATGATGTATTTTAGTCTGCTTTAAATGCAGGACCAAGTCCCTAATAGCGTGTAAATGTCTCTTTCCTTCCTTGATGTTATTGTGTAATGTTGGGCAGTTACTGAAGATCTCTTTAATGTGTAGTAGGTCTGATTCTCCAGTGCGTGGTTCTTTCTGCAGCTATCTCATTTACATCTATTTTGCAAAAGCAAAGTGATCTTAATCTGCTTTTGCAGATGTGTTTACAGGAGTAGGAAATTAGAAGTTGTTTTATTGTCTTTTGTTCACTAATATAACACTATGATTCTGGATTTACTCTATAAAAAGTTAACTTAAACTGAACTTCCCTCTAAATAGTTTTCATACGTCTTAACTGGAGCTAGTGCTGGAAAAATGGAATAAATATAGCTCTCCAAACCACACTTATTATAGTTTGACCTATGTTTGCTATGCTTTGTTCTAAAGAAAAAAAAAAAAAAAAAAAGTCTTTCTTTCTATTTACTTTGGTTAGTGTTATTTCAAATCTATCGACTTCCATGGCTTTATTCCTTATCACAGTAGGTGTTGTAACTAAAAATGAGGCTATTAGGAATATTGTTGAAGCAGACTGGGTATTATTTAGCAATAAATTACTCAAAGTAGGTAACTCTTCCTTCCATAATTTGTAGCGCTTGGTAGTGGTCTGACATTAGACCTCATCATATCCTCTTTTCACATCATTAACCACAACTAGAAATCACAATTTCACAGTAATTGAAGCACTACTCTGTAACAGTGTTGTGGGCTCTATTTTTTAGGGTTATATTATTTTGAAATGCTTTGGCTATGTTTAATCAGTTATGTTTTTAAAAGACTTCAGTAGACTTGTCTGCAATTTACTGTGGAGGGGAAGTAACACTAGAACATTACCTCTTGTCTGAACGGATTTAATACATACCGCAGATAAATTTTACAATATGCAGATCTGAGATGCATGATACTAGTATTCAAGCTCAGTAACATAAAGGTAGAAACCTACATGGAGTGGGTTTTACAATCCGAACTACAGACAAGATCTCTGGACTATGATGAGAAGGGAGCAAACCTTCATAGTGTCCAAGTCAACATACCAGAAAGAAAAAGAAAAAAAACCTTCTCAAATGAAAAGGAGTCTGACATCTTATGTGGGTCAGACCACACAGGAACCAGTATTCATTTAGGGGAGGCATTCTTCTTTGTGCTGTAGAATTATGTGGCTGCTTCCCAACTCACACAGCTTAAAAATCCTTCCTTCCTGAACTTCAGCTTAAAAAGATTTCTCATTCAAATGGTGAAGGAGTATGACAATCAAGAGGTTTCCTACACCATGCCTTAACATCTACATATCTGTAAGATAAAAAAATTCTTCAGTGTAAGTATACAGCTAAGATTTTTTTATTAACTTTTGTAATGCATTTTGTTTACAAGCTTTGTAGGTAAAGGGATTACAATTTGGTAGAACTGTTAAACAAGTGACTATAATCAAATTTCATTGAAACAGTTTAAATGCATTACAGTATCTTGAAAGTACTACTGAAACAGTTGGAAGTATGCTTTCTTCTGGCTAAGAGATGGGAAATCAATTAGATAAATGGAACTCTCACATCCACTTCTTTCTATTTCTGCCCAACCGCTTCCTATTTGGGAAGTAAGTTAAAGTGAGATCCTTCAGCACTGGAAAAAAAAATAAACTTTTTAGTTGTTTTTGTTAGGCTGTTTGTGGGTTTTTTTTCTATTTATTTTTTATGCCTTCTAAACTGAGTACCTGCCAAGATTGAAATGGCTGTATAACAGTGATCCTCAGCCAAATCAAAAGAAAAACTGCTGGACATCTTGAGGCATCTGCTTCAGTGAGATGACCTGTCTTGTCCACAGGCCAAGGCTCTAAACTTCAACAGCATTTAAACTCCATTTGACTGGACAAAAAAATTGAACCGATGTAGTTATCAGGACCCTGAGGGCACTAACAGGCTCTGCAACCTCTTCCCCCACCTCCTTGGGGTTTGGCTCCCTGTGTTGTTCAAGGTCGGCTCTGATATGGTGCATTTGTGTACCCTGGGATCAGACTGCTGTGAAAACAGCCAGGCTGTGAGAAGAAGCTGTGGGGAATTTCATGTGGGGTCTCTGGCCCCTTTGCTTGGGAGCTGCACTTAAGCTCAGGCTGTTGCCCTTGGTCCTTGTGTGAGTTATGTTGCATCTGTGCCTCTGCCCGGCCTTGTACCGTGCTGACGCTGACCTGGCCTTGCTGACCTGACTTCCTGGCCTCATCCCAGACCTGCCTTGTCACTATGGACATGGCTGGCAATCACAGGGCTCTTGACTGACACTGGTCGCTGTCACTAAACACTCTGCTCTTCTTGCGTGAGTGCTGTGGGACTGTGTCCCTTGTTGGTGACTCGTCGCTCCTGACGCCCCTTCACTTGTGAAGCAGCCTTACGATTGCTCTGGCAGTAGAAAGCTCATTTGCTGGATCAATGGTTTTGCAGAATGCAATTTAGTTTAAGACTAAGTATGAAATGGTGTTTTCTCTTTCTTTTTTCTGATCCTCGTATTGATGCAGAATTGGCCTACATTGCATACTGAAATCTCTTATATGTCAGAATAGCTGGCGAACTTTGCCAGATACACCTCCACCTCTGGGAGATCTTTGTTACATCGTCCTTCTCTCTTATGTTTCCTGGGAAGCAAAAGAAACAGACCTTTATATGTCACGTTTGCCTAGTTTAAGGGATACATACCTGATGTCACAGAACTTTCTTTTTTGAGCCACCAAATTTAGGACAATTTGGGGAGTTAGGGTTAGCCTTAAATCAGCATTTTTATTCTATGACACATTGTGTTTATTCTTATCATTATATAAATAGAGGTGATCAGAAAATTTCCAAAAAAATGTATTTTTCCATCAGAAAAAAGGACAGTTCTGAGTTTTTTGTAGGAACACAACAGTATAGACTGAATTTTCTTTAACAAATGATCCTGCACATCTATAACAAAGTTTTAGTCAAAACTGAAGAGTATAAGACAATTAGCCAAAAGAGTCCTGGCTGCAGAACCATCTGGTGACCACAGTGTACACCCCGCACAGGTTGTCATTTTCATTCCATCTGCGTGCCCTGATACGTCAGGAATCTCTTTTCTCAGTATTTCTTTTTGCAGACAAAACTAAATATTTATTTGGTCAATGTAAGACTGATGCCAGAGTTAAATAATATTGTCCTCATGTAGAGTATGGGAAACCTGGCTAATACAATTACTGTTTATTTATTTACATAAAGTCGCACAGCTCCAAAGCGGAGACCAAATGAGACTATTTTACCTTGTGGCTGGGCTTACAGTCTGAGCAAATATCAAGTTGAGGACTTAAAACTTTGTCTTTCGCTATACAAAATTACCCAAGATGTAAGGGTCCGGCGGGGGTGACACCTGGACTCCCAGCAGGAACAGATACACAAACACAAGGCACACTGAGGTCGATGCTAAGCATTTATTACCTCTGCGTCTGAGCGGGGGTTCCCCAGCGATTTCCCGATCGAGGCAATAAAGGAGCAGGAGAGTCCCTGGCACCGCTGAGCGTCAGTCCATGGCGAGGAACGCCGGGGGGGGCACTGTACGTGGTTTTTGTGTACTATACACATGCGCAGTGGGCACGCTGAGCTGATCGCTAATCTTGAGTCAAAGCCCAGGTGCACACCACACTGGCATAGGCCCAGCTACATGGCTATGGGTCAGCATGCCCTGTTGATGCTCCTTTTCCCACAGAACGGTCTGGCTAGCTTCCATCGCCTATCTCCTCGACATTCTTCCACACTTTCCCATACACAAGACAATCCAGATCCTTTTTTTTTCTCACCTCTCACTATTTTTGAAAGTTTTAAAAGTCCAGTTTTTGTCCCAGTGAAGAACACAATATTTGAAACTAGTTTTATTCTTTATTGTAAAATACATTTATTTGGTATGAACATCATCTTGTTCATAGCTCTGGCTCTAGCTAGTTACAATCACATTACACACAGGTCTGTAAAGCTGACATTGTGTGTCAGGTTAAGAGTTTAAAAAACAAAAAAAAAACATAGCAGCAATCAAATTAGCTGAAATAATTAACAGTTACAAATAGCCTTTAGCATAACGTAGACTTTCAGTTGCCTAAATGTTCATCCAAAAGTTAACTCTTTGATGCTTGGCTTGCTTTAACCTCAGAATTGCTACAGAAATGCAGGCTGGAAATGAAATTTAATTTAATTGTAGAGATAAAGTAGTAATTTAATTGTAGAGATAAAGTAAGAAAGTAAGCTAACCTTTAAGGCTGAACCTGAAGTGTTGGATTAGTCATCTAGACCTGCCTGATAAGGAGTCATTTTGGGTTAAAATCTATGTGGTTCTATGGAATTCAAGTCACATATAAAATTCACAGTATCAGCATTTGGAGGCATCACAGCATATCGGTCAGTGTATTACATTAACTGATGATGATGACTGTTGTTTTTTTTTTCTTCTTCTTCTTCTTCTTCTGTACTTCCTCTGACTTCTGTCATGTTTGGGCTGCATCATCATTCTTCAGTGGTGTTATTTTGACTAAACTTCCACATAAGATCTATTTCCGAGAAAAGCCTTTCTGTACCACTGTAATGGGACCACTAACCGAGTGAAGGATTCCAGACATTCATTGCTGTTTTGTACTTTTCCTTTGAGACTTGGGTACCTGTCTTGTAGACAATCTTCATGAAGTTATCCAAGCAATGGCCAGAGATTTGTATTATTTGAATGGAAAAGTTACTAAGATTAGAAATAAAAGCCTATTCAAGTAAAGGTACACACTTTCATAATCTCCTGTATTTGATTCCTCTCACAGTGAAGCAAGGAAGTCTCTTGGTTTAGTTATATAGAAAAGAAGGAATGACAGACTGGAAAATACATGTCATTTTTTCTCTCCTTTTGTTGCCAAAGCAGAGGCCTGTGATACATATGAATTAAATACATATCCATCTGGATAAAATTAATATTCATTTACTTACAATGCATATTAATACTTGTTTGCCTACAAATACAAGCATACAAAAATAGTACTAACATAGTGTGAACAAAAACAGTATGTAAGTATTGGTAACACTGTGATGACATTGCTAGTCATGCCATATATGCATTTTACACTGGTACATGAGCAATGTCACCCCAAAAGGAGCAAACAAAAACATGTGTAGCTGCATGTAGAAGACACACAAGTGATACAAGGTTGAAGGCAAAGAACAAGACAAGCACAAGAATGTGTAAATAGGAGGACATCCTTCCAAATACAGTATTGGGAGCAGATGAGGTCCTGTTTTTGTGAGGGGTTGAAAATAACATCAAAACAATCAAGCATGAAGAGGAAAAACAGAAAACAAAGAGAAGCCTACATCAATTCCAGCTTCTCTCATCAAAGAGCTCCTGAGCTTGCTCACCTCAGGGTCAGCGATGAAGTACCTTCAAGGACACTATCCATCAGCATTAGGCATACAGCATCTGCTCTGTGGTACTGTATACTCATAGCTAATTCAGATCTAGTTGCTAAAGACTAATAGGTTTGTATATGCAGTGGAAGTGTAAGTATGCAGTATATTTTGTGTAAGAATTAACTGTTAGTATGAAGTTTGTTGTCAATAAATGAATTTAGTAGAGTTTAGTTTTAAACTAGTCTGATTTCTCAGTCTTGTAAACACTCCCATCCCAGCAGTCTCTAATTTGCTAGCATATATACATTCAGTTGCCTCACTTGTCAGCAACTTATCTCTTTTCTGGGTCAATAAAGATCTTCTTACTCCTAAGACTTGTTTTTCAAGCCCTCTACAGTTGGCAGTGTTCTTCTGACATGAGTGTACTGTTTTAGTGAATTTTTTTTAAGTAAATCTGATCTTATGGTTATTGTTCTTACAGGACTGCAGAGAGCATAGTGAGCTTGGGGTGATTTGAGTCACTTAAAATACTTTTTTTTTCCTTTTTTATTGTAAAAATATAGGTTTTATATTGAGATTTCATTTGGTGTTTGCCTTTTGTCTCTCAACAGTCGAAAGTGGAAAGATTTAAGTTCTAGCATAGTCAAAAATGCAGAATAGTTTCTAGATAGGGTGTGATGGCAGGGATTTCCTTGCCTTATGGCCTTTAGACACTGATGATTAGATCAGCATTTTGAGTAGTACATCAAGGCTGTTGATGCTTATGCCTAATTAATGCAGCGAAGAGGACAGGCAGATTTTTCCATTGATTTTAATAGTAAAAAATCAAATAAGAGTTGTTTTATAAACTGGTGACTTTTTATTTTATTCCACAAATTTCTCTTAGAAAATGTTGTCTTTGCCCTTGTATTTCTATGAAAGCCAATGATTTTTATCTTTATATTTCCTTTAATTAATTTTATTATTATACTTCTGTAGCACACCTAAATATGCTAGAAAAATACTTAAAAATTACCTATGAATCTTCTGTTCTAGCTAAATACTAGACAGTTTATTTAGCCTTTTTCATGAGACTCTTCCTTGCTTGTTTTCCAAGTAAGGAGATAGCATATGAGAAACACATTACTTTTCTATTTGGTTTCCATTTTGCGTGGAATGGGGACTTATTGTAAATGGAGGTGTTTTTAATTCGTCAGTGCTCCCCATGGGCTGCTACCCTAGAGGCTTAGAGCTGTGTAATACTTCGTACATGAATGGAGTCTTTTTAACTAAATAAACAAATAAAAGGAAAAATAAATACTCTCTGTGACAATACAGAAAGCCAAAATGTACAACCCAGAGATAAAGTAAGAAAACATCTACTGGTTACCATTTTAGATGTCTTCTTCACACTTGTTGAATAAAATGTTTGACTAATCAATTTCTAAAATATTAACTGAAAAATCTGTAATATATTTGAAGTATTTTATGTTCTTTCTTTCTTATGCTAGAGGAATGACTATGGGTTGTTCATCTAGTCAGAGCAAAGATGGACACCCAATATTAGATATGTTAACTACAGAATAATTTTTTATCCAAGAATATATACCATGTTCTTATTAGGTTTTATATATATATATATATAGATAGATAGATAGATGTTAATAAATACAACAAATAAAAGGCACTCTTTTGGGAAATACTGAAAGAGAATTGCTTTATTTCTCTCTGTCCTTTTAATTTTAAGACTCTGATGTTCCTAAATGAACTTGTAAAGAAAAGTGAAGTTTGAAATAGGACTCATAATTCATTTTGTCAAGCTGATGAAAAATGTTCTTATAAATGGAAAGATACAGAAATAAATGATTACTTTTTTGATTGATGGGCTGCATTATGTTGCTCAGATGCAGTGCGGGTATAAAATAAATCTAACTGTAATAACTTTTCTCCTGGATAATTTGATTATATATGTCATAATTAGGAATATACATATGGCTAATGCCACCAGAAGTAAGATTAACATTTAACATACCTAGAAAATATGTTATCAATGAAGTTTAAGGCATACTGAAATATAAAATGTGATTAAATAAGATTTTAGTCCACGTCTTGGATCACATGCTTAATGTATTTAGACTCTTGTTTATCCTGTCGATATCTCACTACAGTTAAGGTGGAGTGTTAAAATATGATCGCTACTTCACAGGTACTTCTACATATGGATATCTTCAATTCAAAATGACAGCTTTAATATCAAAAAGCAACTTCAACCTTCATTGAAACATTATTTTATATATTGATCCTAGAAAGGTGACACTTAGTGAGTGCTAGAATTTTTCTATATCATTCCCAAACTTCAAAATCACCCTTTAGAGAAACTTAAAAAAAGGGGGGATTAAAACAAGAATCATAATTTCAAATAACAAACTCACTGAATTTCCTGGTACAGAAATTTTTTGGTACCAAGAAGAAGATCTAACTACTTTCACATTTGCAAATTGTGACATAACAGCCTGATTATCATATACTTATGTACCATCAAGTCAGCTGGGACTAGTCTTTGGCATAAATTTTCGTAAGACAAACATAAGATTCCATTCCTTACATATTAACTGGTGCTATTTGGCGTAGATGTAATACAGATAACTGTGCTTGGATGTCACTATTCAATGAGAAGATCACTTCTTTCCTGTTAAGTTAGACTAAATTTGAGATCTGAGCAGGGAATTTTTTTTTTTACCATTGTAAAATAGGTTGTTTTTTTTCTTTATAAACCCACCATCTAAAGGCTTAGTTATGATGATGGTTAATCAGCTCTTTCTGTCTGATAAATCTAGTTACTATCTTATTAAGTTAATTAATATATAACTATCTCAAAATGTTTTCAGTGATTATGCATGATCTTGATTACTAATACTACATTGCAGATTGTGTATGGACTCTTCTGGATATTTCTGACACTTAAAGCCCCCCCACAAACATAAAGAACATGGGCTCAGATCCTCAAGGGCAGATCCTCAAGTATAAATGTGAAAATTTAGTCCTTTTTTCCTAGTGGCCTTGACAGAACTGTACAAATGTGGCTTCACTACAAAGATGTAAATCATGCCTGTTCTCAGAATAATGTCCCACCCTCTACCAGAGGTACCGAGGATTTAAGCTAAACACTGGTGAAAACAGCAATAGCTGCTTTACAGGCGCATTGGCCTTTTCTGCAGACATTTCTGTTTGACAAGAAAAACGCTGGTACAGTCGTTGATACAAACAGTGGTGGGTAGTCTGGAGATGACAAAAGATAGAAGCAGGACAATATTATGGTCACTTCTGTTTATTTAAAGCTGTTTGTAAATAATGAATAGAGTTTATGAGCTTCCATAAAGAACTGAAAGAATTTGAAAAAGAGGACTCTACAGTTACTATGGGATGGATGAGATATAGATGAGATCAAGACAGATACCAATGGTGAGAGCGGAGGGGAGAATGAAAGAGGAAGATTTGATGGGAAGTTTTGTGAAAGTGTGAAAGAAGAAACGGCTGCAAGGAGGTGGGAAGTGGGGGAAGCAATATGAAGAGAGAGTAACTGAATGAATATGAAGATGATGGATAAGGGAAAAAATATTGTGGAGTCAGAGAGTTAAAAAATAAAAATAAAAAATAAAAATAATCTATAAGAACTATACTTCTTTGCTGATGTCAGTGAAGCTGAAGGCACTGGACTGACACTGATCGCATGCCAAGGTGCAAGTCAGCTGATAGAAGTTTCTGCTTAGCAAAAATGCATATGTCCTTGCCCTCTGCTCTGCTGGGGAGACAGAAGAGGAAACTCTGCTGTGAGCTGTATACTCACATGGTGGATTAAAACTGCTATTTGCTCCAAAAAATTTCAGCTGTAACAGAACTTACACTTAGTTGTTGAGTGGTCCCAAGAAACTGCTTGTTGGCTTCCTCACTGTGCTACACTAGGCCTCTGCCAAGAGGAGCTTAGAAGCCTGATAACTTCCTTTTCTATGAAAATGTGTGTACATCGTGTTTAAAATTTGCTGTCTGTGAGTACTAGAGTGTGGAAGCTAAGGATTTACTTTCTGTGAGCATCCATGTGAATAAAACTCAATCACTCAAATGTTCAAGAAGAACAAATACAAAACGATTGGGAGGATGGCTGAAGCAAATATATTTCTAAACTCCCTTTTTGTTTTTTGTTTTGGGGGTTTTTTTTTGCTTTATTCACCAATCTTTTATTGGTTCCTAGGAAAGATTTTCTTCTTTTCTTCTAAAATTTGTCACTTTGGTAATATAGGAGAAAGCTAAGGTATGGTTACACAGCATGCTTTAGTTCTTTTCTAGTGCAACAAGAAATAAGCTTAATAGAATTGCTAATAGCATTTTACATAGGAATTTTACATAGGAATGCTTTCTTTCCCTCCTTCACTCCTCCCCCCCCCTTTTTTTTTTGTTACAGTAATTGCTGTCTGAGCCTCAAAGGCTAGAAATCGTTTTTCATCTCATGCATGAAGAATTTTAGTCTGATTGATGACAGCTATGGAACCTTTCCTTAGTCACTAAGCTGCACTAATTTGCAAGCTAAAACAATATTAGCAAATTGTTAATGATCCATGAAACTGCTGCAGCAGCCTTAAATGTTATGCTCAGAACTTTCTTACAACTAAAGCAGCTTACCTAAATTCCCACAATGGACACAAAATGAGCTGGCATTTACAAAACAACAACAACAACAACAACAAAAAATAATTGTAGAAGTGACAGGCTTGGCTAATGCAGTACATTAGTGTGAATAATTTATACTGAGGGCACGTGAACAATTAACATTAAAACCCGGACCTAGTTTGTAGCAGTTTGGATTTAATTTTCATGTTGAGTTAAAGCTGGTGCACACATTTCCTGTCTGTGCTTAATGGCTGTAATTTTCCTCTATTTCCATCACTGTGTGGCTGGCTTCTAAAATGAACTGCATTCCTGAAAAAGGAAAATAGAGTCCGTTTTGGAAATACACCTGTGAATATCACTTCCCATACTGAAAGAAAACCACATTTCCTTTTCATTAATGGAGCCCAAAATACTATGTGATAATGTATTTTTGAAGTGCTTTGAGAAATTCTGTTGACTGAGCAATATTCAAATGGTTTCATGTCATCAGAGCATGTGGAAGGCTGGTTCCCAGTCAGCAAGTCAGACTTTGAGAAAACATTTACTTCATTTTCAGCTATGTATTGACTGACAGCAAAAGGAGACCGATAAAGCAGTATGCCCTTTTTTAGCGTCTGTGTGGCTCACTGTAGATGGCAAGAAGAGTTTAAACAAAAGTACTGCTATTTCACTAGTCATGGGTAAATAAGTTATTGAAAATATTTTTTTCTGTGAAAAGTTTGAAGATTTAAAGCAAACTATTCATGTGTTTCATATGAAAAATTTTAAGCATCATCTTAAAACAAAAACAAAAGTAGCACAATGTCAAACTGTTCCAAAACAACAGACAAAATATATCTAATATTAAAAATATATATATATATAGAGAGAGAGAGAGAGAAATAAAAACCAGAGGTAACTTTGGACGCCTAGGGAGAATCTCATAACTGAAGCTATAAAATAGATTAACCAAAGTAGATTTCTGCTCTCTATTCTTATCCTTCTTATATTAGTAGAGAAGGACTTAACGATACTGCTCAAGCATTATGTGCTATTTTATGTTAGCTATGCTGTATTTCATTGTATGTAGTAATGATGTTATTAATTATGTTTTCTTTCAGGAAATCAAAAAGGCCCTCCTGAAGGACTGATGCCTTCTGTGCAAATATATACAGAGACTGTACCTTTCCAGAAGGCTAGCAATCCAAACTGAAGCAAGATGAAGCTGAATGAATAGGGGACAGTAAGAGCTAATGAAATATTATATGTTAATGTAGATTATCTTTTGTACTACTGAATGGTTTCAAACTGTTGAAACAAATATCTCCAAGTAACTCTCAACATTTTTTCATCAGCTTCATCAGTTCTCGAATTTCATGGTCATACAAAGGGTATTTTTACACTCCAAAACACCGTAAATTAGGCTTATTCCTCTTGTGCAATTGTGAAGTTCTGTAGCAAAATGTTTTTATGTGGCCTCAGCATTGGACTGTATATTAACGATATGTATACATTCTCTATTTATAATTGTTATGAATTCTCTGTTAATAATTGTTGTTCTTAGTTTTCCTCAAAAACATTAGTTTATATCCCATCAAATATGAAGTATTTATTTTCATGGAGTGGAAATGTATGATGTAACAAGTTATTACACCTCTTTTTTTTTTCCTTTATAAGCTACATAGAGATGAACTCTTACAACTTTCATGATCTTCTTTCGCACCAGTCTCTTTCCATCTGAACTGATGCTGAATGTAAGATGCACACAAGTTCAACAATATTTTTGTAGCAGAAAGAGGGCTGAAAATAAGAGCTCAGTTTACACATATCATAAGTTTAACACAGTATGATTGTATTTGCCACTTTTCATTAAAGTAGGAGAAATAATCATACTGTTCAAGTGAGCTAGTGTATGTCAATAACAAAAGAGGGGTTTTGCTATTGGAAACTCCTTTCTATTTATGTTCAGTAAAATCCACTGTTAGGTGAAAGATAAAGATGAGTTTGGATGCTTTGTTTTTCACTGGGTCTGGACAAAAATACTCTTAATTGTTATATAAGTTTTTAATATAATGATCAATCAACCAAATCCTACTTCATCTTGGTCTCTGTCTCTGTCAGTGGATTATCTGATAAAGAAATAAACTAGAAAATTTGGAAGATCTAAACTTGAAGAAAAATGTTTAAGTAGGAGGAGAAGGAAGAAAAGGTCAATATATATCTCTCAAAATGTTTCTAAGAATGAAAAATATGAGAGAAATTTTACCGCACTGAAGTTGATGAGAATTTTGTCATTAAGGTTAAAAAGACAGAGGTTTCACCTTTTAGTATTTATACCTCTGCTGCATGACTGCTATACACTAATAGAAAGTGCAGAGAAATGATGAAGCAACATTTAGTCTGTGGAAATAAAGGCATAAAAGGACACTGCTAGAAGATATGATGCTGAATCATCAGGGCTGCCAGTGTGGCCTTTTTGTTTTAAGTTAGGTAAAGAGTGAATTATAAAAGACTGTCAGGATTAAAGAATAGATTGTTTTATTAACAAAAAAGGAGTAAAAAGAGGTTAGTAATTTTGAAACCTTTCCTCCAATATATCATTTGAGGCCATATGAAGTCTCCGTTTGTTGTTGTTGTTGTTGTTGTTTGTTTGTTTGTTTGTTTATGCAGAACTACCCGTCAATGTCTGTCTGACACAGATCTTGAAAAGTAGCTGTGAATAAACACTGAGAGACAGGTACACAAAATGCATTAAACTATAAAACATTTTATGAGCATGGAGAGATGTTGTAGAGGGACATTTCTGCATTTCTTTTTTAACTTATTACAATTGATTTTGTTTAACACCATCACCACATTCTGATTACCAACAAGTCACAAGATGATCTGTGGACATGGTGGCTTATCACAAAATGTGCTTTTAAATGAATTTACTTTTTTATAATTGAAAAATGTAATGTTATATTTCTATGTTAATAGAAAAGGATAAACAAATTTTAACAGAACTGATCAAACATTCCAAGAGCAAGTATACCTGTGGTGTTTGATTTTGCACAAACATAAAGCAGTTCTCTAAGCAATTTTTCATTTTATATTTCTTGTTTTAATTTGGAATAAGAGGAGAAAGACAAAAATGAAACTTAAAGTAGAGTTGTTCTTTTTCCTACATACGCTGAGACAATAAGAACATCTTAAGGTAGTATTACTCAGATAATGGTAAGAAGCACAGGGCCTATGGTATTTTTTACAACACACTTTGACTTCTACATGTTATTTTCCCAGGAAATACTTTTAGTAGTTAAATGAATGTTTTATTTTAGAATTTTGCAACATACAAAAATACCACAAAACCAGAAATGCTGTGTTGCTCCTCGATATCCCTACAGTAAGCTTAACATTCCATTTGACAGCAAATAACATTTGGAACCTGATCTCTGTGGCCTTTTTAAAGTCCAGATTCCTCATGGCTGAGTATATGCTTCTCTTTCTTAAAGCAAACAGTTTTAACAGAAGCTTCCCCCATAGGCAGCATTCTCTGAAAACTCTTGAATTCACTATTATATATGACAATGGCTTGATTTTTCTGTTTTTCTAGGTGCATGATTTTTTCAAGCAAAGAATAATGTAACCTTTATGCCCATCTTTGAAATCTTACAATACTTGTAATTCTTGGCAGAGACAGGAAACTTTCCTAGACTTTGAGAAAATATTCCTTTTACATCTAAGGTCTTAGGTTTCATCCTAGATCCCAGATTAGTTTGAACTTCTGAACAAAGTACAAGGGAACATTTACTACAACTCTCCCATAAATTGCTCAAAACTTGAAATATAAAAAGGAATGAGGAAAAAATTAAAGAAATGCCACTTTTGATCAGGTATGTTCCAATATTTTTGCATAACTCCGGTAGAGCTGTAATTCCCTGATTTAATGATGTGCTGTTTTTGATAGTAGTCTTTCATTTTGACTAATATGCTGCATACCAAAAGCCATCAGTCAACACAGTAGTGACTGTAGAGTTTCTGCATACAAACCAATTTCTAAAACCTTGTTTAAACAACACCTGTATAAAAGTTTGTGAGTTTACTTTAAAGAGGCTTTTGAAAACCTTTTTTTTTTTTTAATCTATACACCTGGAGATCAAAATTTCTTGAACTTTAGTCTGGATTTTGGATTTAGAGAAAATCAGTAAGATAAAGAACCAAGTGGGAAACTATTTTCATCTTGATTCACTTGAAAACTATGAAAAAATGCAAGCTAGGGACCTAACCAGGTTTAGCCAAAAACATTAACTTCAAAAAGAGTTTAGACTGAGGTGTTCAAATTAACCCTGAAAAAGTCAGTTTCATGAGGATGAAACTCTCCCAAGATTATTTCAGAAAATAGGTGCCATCATTTTATGACTGATCAGACTGAGGTAAACTGTTAGGGCTTAACTACTCCACTTCATTCAACTCAGCCCTGACACACTGGGTCAAGTCTGGGTGTGATTTTTAAACTTATTTTGGGATGGTTTAAATCTCTCTGTAGGCATATCTAGGTCTTGAAAAGACATAATCTATAGAGAGTTAAAGCAGAGCTTAGATGATTAGCTTAAATTGGGCAGTTAGCTTTTAGTTGCCTGCAGTTGCATGACATGAATCTGGCTGATGAGTTGACTCATTTTAGTCAAATCGGAATTGTCAGTAGCTTCCCTGGACTCTGAGACGATGCTCTTCATGTATTACTGCTTGCCTCGTTAATGACATTTGAACTCACTGCTAGCTTTAACCTCTCAAGCAGGCAAAAAGAAAGGCTTGTTAGTGGGGAATGTGTCAGGGTTTAGCAAATTCTTCCATCTACAGACATCAGCAATAACTAAGGGGAGAAGAGGATTTCAGTTGTGGTGGATTCTCATCAGCTATGCTTGCTAGTGGAAGACTGATGGGTCAAGGTACAAGTAACATCTTTCTTATTCCCAATCTAAGGTCATCACTGAGAAGAAAATCTCAGTTCTATGTTTGTTACTGCCTCTGTTTAAGTGACATGCCTGACAAAGTAAGTTTACTGCTGGCTAACCCCATGAACAAATCCACCACTACCTCAGAAAAAAAGATACAAGAACTGCTATATCAGATCAAGCTAGACCAAGGCAGGCTGACTCAGGTTTTGTGTTCCTGAACTTCTGAGAAACCTGACATGAGTTTTAAAACAGAACTCCCAGGCATCTAGTATTTTAGGTCATAGTTTTATTGGACAAGGTTAGGAAAGCTGGAGTATAAATACAATGTTGAGTCTCAAGCACTTATGGCTGCTGGAAGCTGTAATTCTTTCTTACACTTCCTTCCAGGAAGACAAAATCATGTGAAAGAACACAAAAGGATACATTGACTTATTGCAAATTTTAAGATGTTAAGAAGGCAGGTAAGACACAATAATAATACTGGTCTTTTTGACCAGCAGCAGCTTGTGTATTTGCATATACGGTTGATTCATATATGGTATGGGTGATTCAATTGCTATAAAAGTGACTCTGTTTAATTCTAATGGCCTTGTCAGTATTATGTGAAACTGAGATTTCTTTCTTTCTTTCTTTCTTTTTTTTTCCAGTGAGGAAATTTATTCTTCAAAAAAAGTCTTTGAATAACCAAAATTGTCTATACTATGGCAGAGGTATTACACAGATACCATACTGACCAAAAACATATTCTGAAAATTCAAGACTGTAGATGCATTTTGTTTGAAAGGACCTTTTAAATACAATTTTTTTAACCTTCTATTTGAAGTTATTTTTTTGGTCAGTCAGCTATTTTTGTGGATAAAATACCCTTAAAGTAAATTAAAAATGTCATTCTGTGCTATGAGGATGAGCATTTCCTGACTTTCCTGACTTTCTCTCTCTGCCATTTCCCTCATTATTGATTTAACTGTGAAAAAAAAATCACTTTTAGACTTCTCAGAAGTATTTTTCTCAATCTTTTATAATTTGATTACTGAACTGAAAACTTTTAATGTTAAATGACAGAGTAAAATTTATCACCTCTATTTTTTTTCATTCTTTCTAACAAGTAGCAAAACATAATATAATAAGTAAAAAGGACATTTGATACAAGATGGAAATTTTTTTTTGAGAAAGAAATATACATTCTTGATTTTAATCAGAGAATTTTTTCAGTGTAATCTAACCTCTGCAGCATTTTTTACTTGGTGTCCATGCAGTGCAATGTTGCTGTTAATCTTTAAGTCCATCAAGACCTAAATTCTGCAGCTTCTTTGTTTTCAGATGAGAAAGTGACTGAGGATCAATATGAACAAGATGGAAGTCAGGTTGGCAAGTGGTGGCTATCATCAAGATAAATAAGTAGAAGATGAAAATATTTTTCTGTTGGAATTGTTTTTGCCTTAGTCAATATGATTTGTAGGTTAACCCCACTGTTGGAACTATAATTAAGCGTGGAGTTGAGAGAAAGAACTGAGGGTTTTCTTTGCTCTAAGAGGATGTAAATACTTAAGAAAACTTATATTCTACCAATCAAGAATCTTGACCGATATATAGAAGTGAAAGCTAACTTATCACACAGTTAAGATTCATGTTCATGAGTGAGTTATGCAAGGACTGTGGAAGTGCTTCTAACAAGTCTGCAATCATGGTGTAACCTATTACAGAACAGAAAGGAGAAGAACAAATTGCAGCCTTCACCTAAAGTGCTTTCATAACTTTTTCCATAAGTAGAAGTTATTGTACACTATTTAAAGTAAATAATTATTAGCATAATGGAAGAAAATTAATGAGAAACTAATAGAAAATCCCTCTTTAAAAAGGTAGCTGAAGACAATCAGAGCTTTGCCTGGCAGGATTCATCTTAAAAAGATTAAGGTTCAAACCCATAACACTTTTACATATATATATTTATTTATTTATTTGTATGCTGCCTGCAAGCTTAATTGTGCTAAACTGTGGAGGGTGAACACTTTATAAATGTCCACTGAGAAAGCATTACAAAATGTTTAGATAGATAGTCTTAAAATGGGGAAAAAATACAAGGCAATTTCTCTTTCCAAATAGGAAAATAATATCTCAGATTTAAAATTGACCTTAAAGAGTGACTTTAAAAAATATTTTAAGGCATTAACATGACACTTTTTTCTGTTTGCTGTTACAGCTGATTCTTATTTCATTTTTAAAAGTTAGGAAGAGACAACTGGAAAGAAAGTGCAATGGCAAACAATTGGAAAGTATAGGTGAAATTGTAATGACTTTGGTGGTTTCATGTTGTTCCATCAACCTTCTCTCACCAAATAAATCCTCTTTTGACCTTCTAATTTGTTTATAGATTACAGAATAAATTTAACTTCCTGCTGCAATCTCACATCTTTGATTTTAGTGGCAGGATGATTGTTGGTAACAGTGCCTTGTGAAGGCAGCCTTTTTGGCTATGAGGTTTTTTGTTTGTTTGGTTGTTTTGTTTTTTTCTGCTATTTTGCAGCTGTTGATGTCATATTCATAATGGTTACATTCCTGAAATAGACAAAAGAAAACAGCATGTTTCTCCAAATAAGGGTATATTTGCTTTTTGCTAAAGTTTTAACAAAATCTACGTAATTAAAGACAGTCTAAGTCACTTTTTAGGAACTTAAATTGATTATATGCCACAGTCACATTCAGATTCAAAATACTAGTGGCGGTGGAAAGCTTTGTAACATTGTAGGACACCATCTTTTAACAAACAATATGAAAGAGCCATATTAAATAACATATTTGAGACAGAGTGTTTAAATTGCTAGAAGAGAGTGTGAAAACAAATCATTGACAGATCTCACTGCTTTTTTTTTATAAAGCTAGAAGTAAAACTCATGCAACTATTCCTCAATGTATAAAGGAGAGATCAATATCCTCAGCTTGTGAGATTTAAAAGTATAATGAAGGTGGAATGTGGAAATCATTATTGACATCTCTTTAAGATGTTTTATTAGTGATTAAAAATATCTAAATCTTCTACTTTTATTTCTGATCAGTGAAATATATATTTTTTGGAAAAAAAATGTTAAATTCATGAAGATTTTAAATGTGTACAGATCTGTAAAGTAATCATTTTTAGTCACTTAGAAATTTTACATAGAAATATTTACTAACCATTTGCCTGGAAAATATTCTTGTTTCTTTTTTTCACTTAAGTTTACCTCCTTTTTTAATCTCTCTCCTTTGTACACTAGAAATAAAAATAGATTATAAAAATATGAGTAAAGAAAAACCAATAATATTTTCAAAATGACATAATAGTTAAGAAATCTTTTAATGACAACTGTTTCCTCTTGAGAAAGGGAATTACCATGTAAGAATTCTTACACAATTTTTAAAATATGTAAAATTGTTGGTCTCTTAAAAATGTAGTTGTTTCTTTGTATACAATAGAGCAAAATCCTTCTTTGCTTCTGCAAAATCTTGCAGAAATATTATTCTGCTGAAAAATACATGGAGTTTATCCTGGAGTCCTGTTTTAAGATATCATCAGCTTTTTGCATCAGTTAAGATCACTTTAGTTCATCATATTGAGTACACAACAGGCATGGTTCTATTATGTCAAATATGCATCTTTGAATTCTCTTCTTTCTTGGCAACAGAGCTTCAAAACTTTCTCTCCTTGCAAATGATCTCTACTTCTTCAGATTTTTCCAGACATATGGAATGTACGTGGAATATGAAATACAGAATAACAAGATGTAGAAATGGTCAAGTCACTGTTAAATCCTGTCTTTTCCTGTGGCTTTAATGGGAGGCAGAGTATGATAAAAATGATACAAATGTTCCCTGATTGTATCCCCACTGTTAAGTCAAAGTCACCTTAACCTGCACACGCTTATCAGGGAACCAGTGGACATTTCTTACATGCAAGTCTTTGTACAAGTATCATAGTGAAGAAAGGAGCCAATTTAATTTATCATGTCTTTCTCCAACAGACTTCTGGCCTCTTGCTGTTAATAAAGAGGAAGTAGACCTTTAATTTCATAGAAGCTTAGCATTTATTAATGATAAGAAGACATTTTTAACATCAAATTACCAGGATATTATGAAAAGTTAAAAGAAAAGAAGTGGGAGCCATTTTAATGGTATTATTACTTGTGGTTTACATTTGCCCATTAATCCTTGTCAATATGATTTCATTGTGTGGTTTGTAGTATTTTTTAAATACATTCTGTGTGTGTATATATTTTACTCCTTTTAAGAAACATCAGGAAAGAGCCATCTGGGATCCATGAAATGTAACCTTTGATCATAGTAAATGCTAAACACTAGCAATGAGTTGTATTTTCCTTTTGCATGAGTATCATTCATCCAACTTCAATGTTGTTTTTCTTTTGTTGCTGTGAGGGGAGAATAAGGCCTTTGAAGTGACAGAGTGTTGTTTTTTTTTCCCCCCTGTTTTCATTTGACCAAGTTCATGATGGGTTACAGGATATACATAAATGAATAGACAAACCATGCAAAAAATATGAAGATACCAAATGTGATTAAATAATGTTGAGCATCTGATATAAACTGACAAATACATAACTAGGTGACTTTGTAAAAAGTTTACTGTGTAATGCAGCTGATAGAGTAAAACAGCATCATTGGAACTGATTCACTCTCCAAATTTAATATGTATTCACAGGTTATTTTAATAGGGGTATTCTTTATGCTGAATTAGGCAGAAAGTAAGGAGTCTCTCTGTTGCGTGAGCAAAGGCTTTCTGGTTTGAACACATGGATGACAGCAGACAATTTATAAAGGCAGATGTAAGTAAATTGGGAAAATGAATCTTTTGGACTGCAGGGGACTGCACCAGAGACAGTCTAGGAGACAATGGAAGGCTTGGAAAGGCAGATACAGAGAAGCATAGGGATCGTGTAGGAGGACTGGACTGTACAAAATAAAATTCAGATATTTCAGTTACACACAGTAAAGATGTATTCAGTGGAAATATTCCTTAATATTATGTGAAAATGTAGTTGATTCTTGCATCGCTCAGTGGGCTTTCCAGTGTAAAGCCTATTCTGCAGGTATAATCCATTTGCCAAAGCAAAAGTAGTTTTAATTATTCAGTTTTCCAAACAAGAGCCAAGATTCAACCACACTTTTGCTTTTTGCTTTGTGTGTGCTAAGTGTTATACATTTAGTCTGTTAGTCATCTAGGCTACCTCTAAAGCAATTTAAATAAAGAGACAGGAAGGGAGACCTCAAGAAGGGCATCTCTTCTCACCTTCTGAAAGCTGGCTGTAATAAGTCTGATGAATGATACACTGGAGATGTCATTCTTGCTGTACAGACCTCAGAAAGACTTAATTAATCCAGAGACCTCCATTTTAGACTCTGAATATATCAAATGGAAGCAAGCCTAAGTACTTGGTTTTGAGTATAGAGACTGAAGCTTCTAAAATCAGTTTTTTGTTGATTTCAATGGATTTAGATTAATTCTCTACACAAGAAAACTGATATGTAAGTACCCAGTGATTAAAAAAATCATTATTCATGCATAGTGAATTAAAGCAAACTTAAGAATAGTGGTATATATTGTTTATGGCTTCCTTAGAAGCCTTCTACATTAATGATTCTCATATATAAAATAATAAATGTCCTCCTGGACTGATATTATATGGTAACATTAGTATTCTGATGAACTGCCCAGTGAGCAGGATCTATAAATCCCTTAGAAATGCCAAAATGCCTACCTGATTCACGTAAAACATTCCCTCTTTTACCTCTGCAGGTGTGTTGTCACCTGCAAATTAAACTCTCATGCCTACTTTTTTCCAAGGCCATTAATGAATATATTAAATAAAATCAGAACAAGAATATACCTCAGAGAACTACATTAGTAATCTCTCTACAACTTAATAGTCCTCCTTTGAGAAATACCCTTTGTTTTTGATTTAGTTTGTTCTTTATCCATCCTGCATTTTTTTTATTAAACTCCATTCTCTGCTGTTGAACTATGTCCTGTCTGTGAAACCATATCAAACACTTCACTGAATCCCAGATAACTTGGATCTGCTGTGTTTCTTTTGTCTAGAAAGTCAGTTATTTTATCAAAGAGCAATACCATTTCTTTATTTCTGTGTTGGAACAGGAAATAAATACTATGTTCATGGAAACAACAGTTAAAGTAGGGAATTAATCATATGAGTGGAATAATGCAAACTAGAAAATCTCTGGAAAATTGATCTCTAAATTCTGTGTTCAGAAGAAGAGGAAACAAAGGAACTAGCAATGCTAAATCATACCTGAGATGAAAGACTTAAGAAACTTCAAACAGTTCTGTACTGATGATGAAAAATAAAACATGATGTGTGACATTAATTTTGACTCTTTTCCATTGTTCTGAAGCCTTGCTAAATAATATATGAGTTGTGAGCTACACAAGTTTTCACTATGTACATTTGTAGTGGGAAAGGAAATAATACTGAATTTGTTCTCTAGATTCCTGTGTATTTCACAAGGGTATTTGGGATTCAGTAAACACATTTCCCTCTACGCAAGGCTCCATTTGCTTGGCATGTTCGGATCAAATCTGGTTTGCTCTGATTGCAGATGATAATGTTGCCTCTCTTCTATGTAATTGTCTATTCACTAGTTGGAGCATTTCTCCAGTAGCTGGGACACCTAGATTTTAATCCTTCCTCTACCTAAAGGTGTTGGGGGCACCTGCATCTGTATGATAAAAGACTTCCCTGGCAACTAGGCTACAAAAGGGTTTGGGAAAGGCAGCTGTCAAACAGTTGTTGCTGACCCACTATATAGACAGACAGGTAAAATCCTGAGAATCAGGACAGAAGAAAAAGAGCACAGTTATGCAGTTCTGTGTCTAGTGAATTGAGGAGTGAGAGACACGGTTATTGGCACTCTGACCCAACTACTGTTTATCAAGAAAAGAATTTCAAGAGCAGGAACCAAAACCAGATCATCTATGTTGGTTAAGAGTCATTACCATGCCCCATGTAACTAAATACATACGTTTCCATTTTATGGATGTTTCTGGGTTCATGCAGGAGTCAGAGTTTGAGAAAAAATACTTTATAGTCATTTTTACTGGCTAGGCCAAGAATCTAGAAAAAATAAGTATTAACACTGCTGTTGACCCCAGCCTATGAACCTATGGTCCTTCGCTGTATGTAGTATTGAAGTGCTTTATGCTATCTTTTAAACGATACAAGATGGAGTATCTCAACACCAGTGTCACCTTGTTATACATCTTATTGCACATTGAACATTATACATTCACAGAAAAATATGTATCTGCATCATTCAAGTTATAGATATGATATTCAGAAAACACATAATTCATCTTATGTGTCTCTAAAATAAAACATCCCTACACATTTTCATTAAATGCTGTTTCTAGTGTGTCATTAGAACTCTGGGCTGCTTAAAATAATTTATAAGCAGTCTTAATGCAGTCAACTAAATAACATTGGCTTGTCAGTCAACAAAAAGGCGTTTATGCCTTTTGGCTACTATTAGGATAGATGTTTGATTTGCACTTCATTTTAATTACTAATAAATTAATCCAAGCCTACTACAGCATATGTAATTAGCATTTTGTTGATTGATTTGTCACCAAGAAATGACCCCGATTATGTTCTTAATAATCGGTTTACTCTTAATTGGCTTTCTTTCATTACAGCCTAAAGAGCTATACATACTGACCAAGGTATAAAAGTAGCTTAAACTGCACTGTAGTACCACCATTTTTCTGGGCATAATCATCTTTGATTTTTATAGAAATCCAATTAATCAGTAAAATTGAGAGATTCAGGTTAATTGCCAAGTTCTCCTGTCAGTGAGTGGTAATCAAAATGCAAGGGCACCAGGGCATTAAATTTTAAGAGAGTTCATGAATATGAAACATATAAGAGATCATTTGTTTCAATAGAAAATAAACAGATAAGCATTTTTAAATACAGGTATTTTACACTTTCTAATGTGGGAGTGTGTCTGTGATGGGATATATTTGTTTATGTGTATTTAATGGACAAATGACCATGAAAAAATGGTACAGTTAAAAACAGAGGAAAAATAAAGCAGAAAACATATCAATAAAAAGTCAGAACCTTGACATGGCTGTAGATAATCTGTAAAGAATACAAAACTAATGATCGAAAAATGCTCGGTGTAGCTATAATTTGGCTGCTTAGAAATGTTTTGAAAACAATATAAAATACTCCCTCTGTTCAAACATTTATTGTTAATGTTCATATCTTCCTAGGGAAATAATCATCCTCATTTGAATGCCAAATTGTAGAATATAAACACAAAAAGATACAAGGAACAAATATTAAGCAAATAAATCTGCTTTTATATAATTCATTCACAAAATTCATATTAAATGACAATATATTAACAAGTTTGCAGAGTATAACGTGCCAGCGAATCATCATAGCCTCAATAACTTGTTTTTTTTGTGTAAGGCTGACTGAGCAACATGCTGAGTGCACTTAACCCAGAGTGAAGTTCTCAGGGAGCTCTAAGTACTTAACCCTTCACTAAGTACTTAATCAGAGCAGAAACACTGCATTGCCAAAATAGCACTGCTTTTTTCCTTGCTTTCTCTTCAGCCACAAGTGCTGGTCTGTCAACACTCCCTGTTCCAGTGGATTTGTAATCTATCTGCATTAATTACATTTCAGCTCAGCCCTTTCAGCCTTTTTCTTGCCCTCTTTTCACTTTTTTTTATGATATGATGTGATGGGACCTCGATTTGTCCTGTACCTTACAGTAGAACTGCTCTCTTCCCCTTCCTTTCTTTAAAACAGTGACCCAACAGACTGGAAACTCATTAGTTTGCACACTTAGGCTGCTCTCTCCCTCTTCGTGGCCGCCCTTCTTGCTGGTTGCTTCTAAAGTTTCTCCAAAGGTGATCATTCTCATGTGTTCTCTGGGAAAGAAGCAACCTCCTGCTCCCACCAGAGAGTTCACCCTGGCCCAGCAGCCAGAACAAGGTAAATGTTCAGCCACCCTCATTTCTGCATACACTTACAACTTTGCAATGCAACATACGATATATAGTGCCATCAAGTAAAACTGTAGCCAAACAAAACAAGTAGTTCTATCATTTATCAAAGAAGATGAATGATTCTTCTGGCTTTTATCCTTCTGTACCCTTGATTCTTTGCCCCATTCCCTTAATCATCCCCACGATCACATCACTAGTCATACTTTTTCTATTCCTGTGGGAGCATGTACTAGAATACACATGGCCCACTTGATTTCCTCCATTAAATTCTTTGTAATCCTAGCTCTTATTTCAGTACTTTTTCTCCTTCAAACCATCTTCATTCCCCTCATCCAGTCTCCATCTCTTGCCATGCAGGAACTAGCTAATCTCCTCTGAGAAAAAAAATTGACAAATATTATGTGACCTCAACTTTGCTTCTCTCCTTCCCCCCTCTTTCCACTTTCTTCTTTTTTCCCTGTCACATATGCAGAGATTCTCAACTTCTCTTTTTCTCTAATGTGCACAAGAGTCCTATAGGGATTGTTTTCAAACATCAGACAATAAAATATATTCATAAGGCCATAGCACTGAAGATTTTACCCCCATTATGTATGTATGAATTCTTTCCACAGTTGATTTGACTTTGGGGTTAGTGTCTCAATAAATCTTTGCTGAGCACTGAATCATTTTTCATTTTTTAATAGTGAGTGGGAAAGCAGATTGTTTGAAGTTAAAGGGTTTTACTTCTGCATGTTCAGCATCACAACAAAAACAGAAGTGGGACAAGTCAGTCCAACTCATCAGCTTCTGACAGTTTCATGCTGATATCAGTGATCAATGGTCAACCGACTGATGGATTAATAACAGAATATCCATATTCTTTATTAATTAAAATTATACATTTTGTATACATTATTATACATTTTTGTTTTTGTACAGGCCAGTCAGCCTCACCTCCATCCCTGGAAAGGTGATGGAGCAGCTCATCCTGGAAGCCATCTCCACGCATGTGGAGGAAAAGAAGGTGATCAGGAGTAGTCAGCATGGCTTCACCAAGGGGAAATCATGCCTAACCAATCTGATAGCCTTCTAGGATGGAATGACTGGCTGGGTAGATGAGGGGAGAGCAGTGGATGTTGTCTACCTAGACTTCAGCAAGGCTTTTGACACTGTCTCCCATAGCATCCTCATAGACAAGCTCAGGAAGTGTGGGCTAGATGAGTGGACAGTGAGGTGGATTGAGAACTGGCTGAATGGCAGAGCTCAGAGAGTTGTGATCAGTGGCGCAGAGTCTAGTTGGAGGCCTGTAGCTAGCGGTGTCCCCCAGGGGTCAGTACTGGGTCCAGTCTTGTTCAACTTCTTCATCAATGACCTGGATGAAGGCACAGAGTGCACCCTCAGCAAGTTTGCTGACGATACAAAACTGGGAGGAGTGGCTGATACGCCAGAGGGCTGTGCTGCCATTCAGAGAGACTTGGACAGGCTGGAGAGGTGGTCAGAGAGGAACCTCATGAAGTTCAACAAAGGCAAGTGCAGGGTCCTGCACCTGGGGAGGAATAACCCCATGCACCAGTACAGGCTGGGGGTTGACCTGCTGGAAAGCAGCTCTGCAGACAAGGACCTGGGGGTCCTGGTGGACAACGAGTTGGCCATGAGCCACCAATGTGTCCTTGTGGCCAAGAAAGCCAATGGTATCCTGGGCTGCATTAGGCAGAGTGTTGCCAGCAGGTCGAGGGAGGTGATTCTCCCCCTCTACTCAGCCCTGGTGAGGCCACATCTGGAGTACTGCGTCCAGTTCTGGGCTCCCCAGTACAAGAGGGATGTGGCACTACTGGAGCAAGTCCAGTGAAGGGCTACAAAGATGATTAGGGGACTGGAGCATCTCTCTTATGAGGAAAGGCTGAGAGAGCTGGGCCTGTTTAGCCTGCAGAAGAGAAGGCTGAGAGGAGATCTTATCAACGTGTACAAGTATCTGAAGGGAGGGTGTCGAGAGGATGGGACCAGACTCTTTTCAGTGGTGCCGAGCGACAGGACACAAGGCAACGGGCACAAACTGAAACACATATGCTTCCATCTGAACATGAGGAAAAACTTTTTCACTGTGAGGGTGACAGAGCACTGGAACAGGTTGCCCAGAGAGGTAGTGGAGTCTCCTTCTCTGGAGATATTCAAAACGCGCCTGGATGCAATCCTGTGCAATGTGCTCTAGGTGACCCTGCTTGAGCAGGGGGGTTGGACTAGATGATCTCCAGAGGTCCCTTCCAACCTCAGCGATTCTGTGATTCTGTGACTTGTGTCAACACTGATGTGCCATTTAAGATGATCTAGGTTATGTGTGACATCTGCTGGCATACGTGAAACAGTCTTCATGGGAGACCTGCACCCTTCTGAAGCTGCATCTGCAGCCCAGGCAAGATATCCAACAAAGCCTAAAAGAACACTAGGCACCTATGTTTAGACAGCTGAATGCTGCTTAGCTTTAGTTTAAGTTATTTCTTCAGTTAAGATCTTAAAGATTTTGGTTTTATTACTATTAAAGCCAAAGCATAGCAACTTAAGTACATGGTTATGTTTAAGATGTTCTTACAATTATATATGTGTGCTAAGATCAGAAGGAGAAACTCGCACCAAATTAGAATTAGCTATAAGAAATCTGTGCTTACAGTTAAGATCACTTTCCCAATCCAGAGCAGGCTGATTGAATTTCTTGAAGTTACAGCACAGAAAGGAGAAAAAAATATATGATCCTGATTAAATGTCAGCTCAAGGTGCTCCAAGTCCTTCATCAGCACGGCTCTTTATCTGACAGAATCTCCCTCTGCCTCAATTTCTTTCCCAGTAGTGATTTCCTTCTGGCTTTTTGGAATCCAATTCCCATCTAGCCTGTGATACTTCTGTGTTTCTGGTGACAGTTTTCATTACCCTAATGGACATCCATTCTAGGATTACATGCTGAACATATGGATTTGCCTGCAAAACACACACTGAAGTATTCTGCTACTGACATATATTTAATTCAGATCACTCTAATTCTCTTTATAGTTTTATGCTGCCAATTTAATTTTAAATGAAATGTAGTTTGATCGTAGATAATAATATGAGTTTGACTATATTTGCCACTTACCTTATGCTGAAATTAGCATTATCTTTGGATAATTTATTGCCAAGGAATCTTGCCTGGCTAATCTTCTTTTGAAATTTCCGTAAGGATCAAAACAGTTTGACTTAAAATGTTATGCAAGAGAATAATTTTTGTATCTCTGTGTATCTCTTTCCCTCCTCCCCATTCAACCACCCCCTTTTCCAGTTTTAAAGAACTCCAAGCACTCTTGATATCCAACATATACATACATACATATGTGTGTGTGTGCACACGCACATGTGTGTGTATGTACACACAAACTGCTCTTTAAATCTTGTTAAGTCCTTGGCTTCAGGAACCACTTGTGTTAATTAGCTTAATCATCTTCTGAGTGAGAACTAATGTTTGTTGATTTAAAAATTTTACACCTTTTAATTACATGTATGGTGCAGTGAATATCAATGAAATGAAAAAGTATGAAATTCAACACTATTCACATAACAGCTTTGAATTTGAAATAAAGATTTGGAAAAGATAGCAAGCCCAGTGTTTCAGGGCTTTAACTGACTTCTTTTTCTGTCTCTATGCTCTAGCTGCACTGTATATCCCTACGTCATACTCATACATTTACTCATGAGAGTAAAACCCTTCTGCTGATGATTATCTATATTTTAAGCCCATGTTCTCTTTTATGATTAGGTAAATTGGCTTTTTTTTTTTTTTGTATGGGATCAGGATCCCTTATGATTCTTTTCTTTCTGGTGTTTTATTGTTGCAATTTGCCTGCTTAAGCCTTTTATTCAGGCAACCAAAATCTGAGCCATTGCTCCCATTCTATATATTTAAACTATTCTTTAAACACTGTATCTTTCACTTTCCTACTTCTTGTTTTCATCTATGAGGCATCTAGCATACATTTTAATCAGTTAATTACTTAATTTATTTACTAAATACATATTCAACTTCTAATTATTATCAGCAACATATGTTCAATCTGTTCTGTATATCTTTTGATGCCACACTTGGATATTTCCTTATCTACCTATCCTTATCATACAGTACTGTAAGTGTGTCTTGCAGGACTGCAGGCATCCTACTTGTTGCTCTATTAGCAAGGTACTAATCACTCACACTCCTAAGAACACATTGCTTCAGCTGCACACCTGCAATAACTAGGCTTCCTGTGTTCTCCCTCACAATGTTATAACTATTTGTCTGACAATTGTATGTTGTAAATACTTGTTGTGAATTAAAAAATACAAAGCCTGGCTCTGTACAATGAAATGTCCTTGGGACTCAAGAGTGTATGTTCATTAGTTCATTAGGAATTTTATAGTGTTTGGAGCAGGGAGAACTGTTAAGAAGAAAGAATTGCACCTCTGCTATTTACCAGTGTATTCCTGATGCATATGCTGATAGTCTAGATTTGCACACAGCTGACTTTAGAGTTTATTTACCTTTATTTTCTTGGACAATCTACCCCTTTTGGGAGAGTTGAACAGAGACTTTAAAGACCTGTAACAAGAGGTTTTCAGTCTCTGCACTTTGCATTTTGAAATCTTACTGCAAAATCTTTACTGAGAATAAGAGGGAGACATCCTATGAGTGAAACCCCTGATGGCCTTTATAATCACAAGGAACACACCCACATAACAAAAGGGGAGTATTTCCAAAGGTTTCTGCTCTTTTTGCTGAGTCTTTTGGATCCTCTGCACTGTATTCTGTGGAATGTGTTCATAAAAGAAATAAGAAAATGGTTTTGTAACAAGAGTTTGCAAGATAATGACAATAATAAAACATTTGGAAAGTCAGCTTTGGGTTCATATTAGTCTTCATGCTAACTGAAACTTATTTTACAGTATATTGAAGTATCTTTCCATTTTGCAGTACATTGGAGTGTCTTTGTATTGTGCTACACCACTTAAGAGAGAAGATACCATTCACATACTTTGCAAAAGAGTTGACATATAATACCATAACCCCAGCACAATGAAAAAAGAATGTTAAATGGCTTTATTGCTCATCCTCCTGCTCAAGGGAATCTTAAAAATGTTATTACAATTATACTATATATTTCACTTTGTCTTCTACTGAAGATATTGGCCTTTCCTTTCAGCATCTGCTTCTTACTTTTCAGATACCCAATTCACACAGTCACAAAACTCAGATAAGAACTGGATTTGTCTCTTAGGAGCTTTTAATAAGATGAGCAGTAACCAGCTGTACAGTAGTCTGGAAAGTTCTAACCAGATCCCAAAGATTAGACCAATCACACCTATGTGTGCAAGAACATCTATGACCACATATTCCCATGGTGGATCATCTGTCTGGAATTCTTTCACAAGTGACACTTTTGTATTTATAACAATAATTGTCTACTGCCCCGCTGTTGCCTTCGTATTTGATAATATTTAAGAAAATAGCTATGAAGTTTCTAGGCAATGTAAGTATACTAAAACTCAGAGCCCTGGTTAGGTGTCAATAAAGTTGAAGAAAGATAGGGACAAACAATGGAAATAGCTTGACAGGAGGTTCTATTTCCATCCTAAAGACAGAGCCAGCCAACAGCATTAATTCTCTATCCTCCCTCACATAAATAATATCTCTGCACTGTCCTTACTTGTATTGCTCATCTGACAAAGAGTTCTTGGCCCTTCTTCAGAAAGGTTTCCATAATCTCAAAGTCTTGGGCTATTTTTGCCTGATACCTGCTATACTTTACTCTCATAGTGTAAGAAGCCATGAAAGTCATCATACATGTCATTTTTACCTATCATGGTACCCTAAAGATAACATAAGTCCGAAGCTATGAAAAAGAGATTTGATGCAAATGAAGTTCAAGCCCTAAATCTCTACAAATAGCTGGAAAGTATATAAAAGTGAAATAATCTGCTCCAGTGGTCAGGTTCTCCATCTTTCTGTATTACAGTTTACATATTCTTATGCCATATAAGTGAATAGTCACTGTGGTAGTTTTAATTGCCCTTCCAGATGCACTATAACTGACATCAGTACCTTCTGACAAGTAACTACACTTCTATGTAAATCAGAACTTTTAATAATAATTGCTGAATGAAAGTCACAGTTGAAAATAACACATCAACATGTAATACTACTACTATATGTACATACCAATTTTTTTTTGAAACAGTAAGTTGCTGGTTTTGACCTGTATTTTTAGATATAAATTTTAAATGTATCATATAAATACATGCTATGTATGCATCAGTAAAATATAGGATGCTCCTTTGAAACAAAGGTTTGGCTTGGAAAAACTGATGTATAACCTCGGGCTCATAACTATGTGTCTTTAACCCAAGAAAATGCCCAGTATCAGAAGGTCCCTGAGCGCTGCTTTTTGTACTCATGTGCTTCTATTGAAACATGTATGACAGGAAGCTTATTTGCCTTTTTAATTTAAAATGGGAGAAAATTTACCTTCTTTGGATGAATAAGAAAAGGATTATACCATTAGTAATGTGGATGTATATGAAAACTTATGATGCCATTTTATTTGTTCTACTATGAAGAATTAACAGGCTTTACAGCCACAAGTTTCTTCCGTGTTTCATCCAGTTAGATTTGATCACTGGTGGTTGAAGCTTTCTAATGGATTTAGGAATTCTCTCTTCTATTTAATCTGTTCCAATACTAGGAACAAAACCAAGGGATCCCTTTTTCTTGATTATTAAATGGTAATTCTTTTGCCTCCCTTGTTCCCTGTTCTAGTTTTCAAATGAAACTGGGATAAAAAGGTGACAGAAGAAAGGTAAAAGGGGAAAGGGGTAAAGGGGTAGAAGAGGGGGAAAAGGGGGAGAGCGAAGGGGGAAAGATGGAAGAGGGGAAAAAGGGGGAAAGCAAAGAGGGAAAGATGGAAGAGGAAGGAGGAAAGGATACATTTCCTCTGTTAATAAAGTATAAATGTTTTGTCATTTCTGTGGCTATGTTATTGGTTACTGCTAATTAGTTGAAACTCTGATAAATATTTTTCATCAGATGTTTTCTCATTCTGAACTCTTCAGCAATTCTTGCAGAAATATGTATTTAACAGAAAATCAGCACTATTTGCTATTTGTTCATTATTTTCTTAGTGTTATTCTACAACTTACCATATTTCAGTCATCCAGCCATGCAGAAGAAATAACACCCTGTGACAAGGATTGCCAATGTTTCAACATAAGCAGTAAACAGTCCGAACAAACTGCTTATCATGAACTCTATAGCTGAAAAAATAACAGATCTGCTTAAAGAAAATCAGGATTGACTGGCAAATAATTTACCAACCAAGAAAAGAGCTGTATATCAGCTTGTTTTTACTTACAGATAAGTCTTTAGTTCTCCTTCTGTGAAAATTATTCCTGTATGGAGATTTAGCACAAGGCCTACTTACTACTTAAATCCCATGTAATATATCGCCTTTTGCTGGACCTTGAACAGGGCTGAATTTCAGCCCACTCTTACTTAAGCTGAATGCGCAGTATTTCTAGCTGGGATCACAAACAAAATTTTTGGAAACCTTATAACAAAGTCAGTTCTGAAGAAGCCTTGGTAGCTATGCTAGCTAGCCTTGCTAGCTATTTTGGTACAAAATCTCTAGGCAATTGTGGCACGCTATACATTTTATGTATCTTGATTAAAAGGGTGGCCCACGGATCATCCTAAAATTATACTAAAAAGCCAACTGTGGTTGGACAGGGTTCAGTGAGTTTCTGGCTCCACCTGAAGCTATACATGCAGCCTTGGCATATGGAAGACAGGCTAGACTCATCTTAAAGGCTGCCTCAGGGTTGCCTTGAGCAAAACACTGCGGGCATATCCACTTGAGTGCTTAAACAAATGAAAGCTGAACGCCTATGTTCTGATGGTCATTTGTCATATTATCATTGATCAGTATAGAATTTATGATAGCAAATAATAGCCTCCATGGTCCAAAACACAGCTGAATTTGAAATTTGTAACTTGAGAGACTTTTTTTCTCTCCATCACGGTGGGATGTCTTCCTGAAAAATGGCACACTTTCAGGAACACCTGCTATGACTGAAAAACATAGCAGAGAACCCTTGAAGATTACAGAAACTGAAAGCAAAGGTAGAAAGTGTGCGTATATGAGAATTTACAGCACTGAAAGCTCTTTACATGGCAATTAATTTATATTCTGATAATATGGAGAGAGAATAGTTTAGCTACTAAACACTCTCTATTAACCCAGTTACTGTACAATCTCCTTTTTTGTCATATCAAAAATATATGATCCCATCTTTGAATTCAGATAGTGAAAATGGAGATTGGCTTTTGAAATATTTATATTTTAACTTTATAGCCAAAGTCCTTTTTAATGAAATCTTTTAGTTACTACCATTTGTCAAAGAACCTGAAGCAGAAACACTTCCTTTCCATAAAGAAATGACATTAATTTCTGTGGTGGGGGTCACGTTAGACCAAAAGAATAGGTATCAGTTTTGGTTCACTAATGTTCTTTCAACCTCAATGTCATTTACAAATAATCAATCTCCCTCCAAGGAAGATGGTGCTAGCTTTTGGTATAGTGGAATGTAATTTAGTTTCTGCAATTCTTTTTATTCCATATAATTTCTTTTGGGATTATCTACTGTTTCCTTTCCCATCCCTCCATCTCTTTGCAATTCCTATTCCTTCTCTTCATCAGAACAATCGTTTTATTTGGTTCTCTTGCCCTGCTTCCTCCACTTTCTTGTTTTGTATTAAGAAATTAAATATTCTTCCTTAGCCTTCCTTCTCTATTTTGATTCTTCACACTACAGGTTCCATGACCCAGTTTTGGTGACCCAGTTTTCATGACAGCAATATAGTCAGTCATACCATTACCTTCATCCCTTTCACTAGCCTACAAAGACTGGGCAGTTCTTCCTCTTACCAGAAAGGCTGTTTTCATCTATCATTGCTGTCTCTCTGAGCTCTTTCATCACCATTACTTGACTGCTCATTGTATGTCAAGATTTCACTTTTGGCAACTTAATACCAGAAAAAAGAAAAAAAACCCGTTTCCTTAATACCAGATTTTTCTGGAGGTTTTAGTCTAGGCAATGGCTCCAACTTTCACTGCAAAGTAAAACTCCAGTTACCATAGTAGATTGCACAAAAGCAGCAAGTTAGTTTTCTCACATGAGTCTGGATGTGACCCTTTGTTTTCTTATCCTTTGTCTTTGCTATGACAATGCAAATGTCAGCTCCAAATCTAATTCCCAAAAAAGCAACTGAATCAAAGCTTCCAAAACCAGCTCAATTCATATCAGCTAACAATACTCAATATGTCCTATCAAAAGGATTCTTTTTTCAGAATCAGTGTAAGACAGACAACAATAATACACTCTTTTTTATATCAACACTGTTTCCCTTATTTATTTTTAGATGGACTATGAATTATCTGTTCAACTGTCTGGGACCAGCAGTCTGCACATTGGTTACTGACTGACTTTTAAAATAAGATTTAAGAATGTTTCAAGGGATGCTCAAGAATTCTGATGAAGTATGCCCAAAACAATCTATGTGACCTTATTTGTGTCCTTTATCTTAGCAGTCATGCATGATTAGATGCACTTCCAAAGCTCTCAGATAACTAGAGAAAAAAATAATACAAATGTACTAGCTATTTTATCAAATGCTATTCTTTCTTGTAGGCAAAGATATTATGTGATTGTGTAAACATTATTATTTGGATGATGCTTTTTAAAGAAAAGTATATCAATTCGGCTTTTGAAAAAAACAGCAATTCTTCTACCATTTATCTCACCTTTGTTTGTCAAAAGAATAAACAATTTGCATTTTGCCAGGTAGCTGACTGCCATTATTAGTGTGCATCACATTCTGAAAGTTAAACACAGTCCTAACTGAAAGGATACATTTTGTGACTTAGGAGTTCAGTAACAGCTTTTCAGGCACACTTAAAAGTGCTCTAGCTGTGTATTTTAGTTTCCCCAGATATTTCTAGAACTGTTTTAGGCCAGCTGAAGTTACTACCTGGCAGGAGATAGCAACCTGTGCATGACAAAGAAACATTAATATATACCTTTAAGAGTGATCTGATGTGCTGTATGTGTACTGATCATCTCTACATCCCCTGCATGGAAGATCTAATGCTTCCTAGAAGTATAAGATGAAAAATTGATACCATGCAACTCACCGCAATTGCTCCTTTAGTAAAAAGAAACAAAGCAAAACCCTACCATTACTGCACTTGAGTGACTCAGAATACTGTTTGAAAAAAGTGGCCTTTTGAGAGCTATTAATGCAGTTTCTTCCTTAAATAAATAAATAAAATAAAATAAAATAAAATAAAAGTTAAATTGTTGCATTGGAGAGGTCAGTACGCATTCGGATGGCAGATACTACAAAAGCAAAAACACCACTGGGCTCTCTTTGGCACTGAAGAAACAAACATACTTAAGACAAATTAGTGAATAAAATGGATCTCTCAAAAGAATGAGAGAAAGAATTTGGAAAGATTAGAAAACAATTCTGTTTAATGCAAAAATGGATTTAATCTGGGATTTGCAAACATCAAAAAGAAACACAATTATATGCCACTGCTATTTTGCCTTTCCCATGCTGATAAATTAGAGAAAGATCCAGTCTCCCCCCACTAGCAAAAAGGATTCATGAACATAAAAATGTGGGCTCCAGCAAGTGTTTGGAGGAACACATCTTTTCGTGTTGCTCTTATATGATTCCCAGCTCTGATGCTGACATTCTGTTACTGATGTTGCTGAGTTTCTCTGACATGAAATTTTTTACAAGCAATTTATAATCTCTGTAAGTAGAAAATAGTAATTATCAATTTATACTTCATTTATGGTAATGAATGACTTTTGGAAAGTGCTTTAAGATAATCAAACAAAGAGAAGATAATATACAGTAAAGGCACTTCTTGTATTAAAGACTTTCTCTAGGATGACAGTGTTTTATAAGCTTGCCTGAGATGTTAAATTGGGAGTTCCTTCTTTAACTCAGATGAATTCAAAGTAATACAAGCCAAGAGAAATGTAAATTGGGCTCTGCTAAAAAAATCAAATCGTCTTTGGCTACTCCAGATCAATGAATAGTCACTGATGAAAAAATAAACACTTTAATTTAAAAAGATAAGAGAAAAGTAGGACATTAACTGAAATAAAAAAAAGAAAGTATCTGGAAGGGAAATGCACAGTTAAAGAGAAAAAAAAATCCGTATTTAACCTAAGCATTAAAGACCAACTTTTCAAAGAATATTGTCAGCATATGTAAGGCAGAATGTGTAATTTTCAGAATACTGTTATTTGCTCTTGTACTTTTTTGCATAACCAATGATGCATGCAATGGTAGTGTATACACAGGCATAAATTATTTGTGCCTAGGTTTACCAATTTAAATTACATTATTTACATATATACAGAAACAGTGTTTGACAATATAGTGCCTCCCCATTGACATGTGCCAGTGAGTGGTTTAGAAATCTGATTAGCTGATCACTTTGATGAGAAAGATCTAAAAGGACCTACCTGGAAATGAATATGGTCAGATGCCTTTTCTGATCCCATCCTTCCTTATTTTTAAACAGGTATTGTGTCACTTGGAAACCTGGAAGATCAGCAAGCCTTCCTGTTCAGCGCATTGAAGAAATTCTTTTCTCCCTCAGCTAAATAAGAGTCATAGTCTTATGTCTGTAAGACTTTATGATTTTTTTTGTTTATTTGTTTATTTATATCTTAGTGTCTACATAATCACACTGAATATATGTAGTTCATTACTGCAAATTAGGGCAGTTTTCTATAGCAGCTTTCTGGTGAACATGGATTAAGTGGTTAACCCTAATTAAATCAAATATTGTGAACTGTAGTGTTGTCTTAAGCTTTGCGCCTAGTGTCTTCTGCAACATGGAATACTCTTCTGTATAAAACTTAAGGTGAGAAGAGAATGTGGTCATGCATTTCAAGTTTTTTTTGCAGTCAAAGAGTAAAGGTGGAAGGGAAACTCTTGCCTTATCATTTTTACTGTATCTGTGAACACTGGATCAGTTCCTCAGCAATCCTTAGAGTCCATGACTGCTAACTCAGAATGAGTTAAGGATTTGTTAATGAATGACTGTCCGACTCCCATGTTCATCCTACTGTACATCAATATGTGAATCAAATAACCGCTTAGTTAAAATTAGTAAACTGCATTTTCAGCTTGTAACTCTACATACTCAGCTAGTAATTGTTACAATAATCTTTCAGAAACACTGTATAAATATCTCAGGAAGACTATCAGCTGACTAAGCTGACTATCAGCTGAAGAAAACCTGTATTATATGTTCAGTGATAATTACTTGGTCCTGGGCTGTGAACTAGAGTGAAGTAACAAATATATTTCTGAATTTCCTTCATCAGACTTCATCAGACAAAGCCTTAGCAGATGTGTTGGTAATTAGCCGGAATTAAAGAGGGATGGAACTAATGGTAATGTAAAGTTGTAATCTCTAGAAGTTCCTTTTAGCACAGTCTCATTGTTAAGTCTACACAGACACTTTTGTCTATAGTGACAGTACTGAAAATTAGGAAAGCATAAATTATAAATGTGTTAATGTATCTTTTGTATCCTTATAAGGTGTGTTGATATAAACTATGTTATATTTCATATAATGATAGAAGTGATAAACAGCTTGCAGGGTGTGTTGGGGGGAAGAAGGAATAGCTGTACTCCATCATTTTTCACAGTGCTACTATTAATCAGGAAAAAGTGTCTGGTCCTTTATTTTCTGAAATGGTAGGAAAACTCCTGGCTGGAGGTAAGTGGGAACAGAAATGTTTTAAATTCTTTTACATACTGTACTGTATTTGCTGTTTCCAGGGAAACCACTTTCTTTATCTATATCTGCTGACAACAGCTCCACCATTAGGAGATCAGCTGGCAGGGAGTTTGAATATTAAGAGTGGGACTGGGGGAACAGAGGGAGAAATAAGAAAATAATTGAAAATCTGTATGATATTGCAAATAATATTACAGGGTATATTTATGAATAGGGTGATTTTGGACAACTTTTATCCTGGCTTTCATCTTCAGGAGACTGTTTTTGTATGCTGCCTATCTTTGAAGTAAGACACACCGTTTACTGTTGTAGAAAAATAAAACATATAAATATTAGAGAAAAATATGGCTCAGCTGGCTGAAGCAAATGCTGACGAGTTCCCTTAGGCTGTCGTGAAAACTGGCATAAACATTATATACAGGAGAACTGAATGAATTTAAGAACGGTTTTCTTTGCAGCAAATAGCTCATGTCTCTTTTTACTTGGGATTGCTAGCCTTCATGCGTCAATAATAAATGAACAGAAAAAGAAACAATAAAGGTGACTGAAATTCTTGCCAGCTCCTGACAGTTTCTCATATCTTCAGAATTCTTCTGTATTAACATGTGTACCAAACCACGAGAACAATCTTAGAAGATAACCTTCCACAAAAGGGTGTTTGGGGGATGTTATTGTGCAGCCAAATATTTAATATTTGTCATTATTAAGTCATTCTTGAAAGTGATGTTTTTCCATGCATTAGAAAGAAAGCTTTTGAAAAAAGTCAATCTTCATGTGATAAATATAGAAATAGATATATACACAAAAAGTAGAGGATATATGGCATGGAAAGGAATGAGGTGGGAGATGTGGAAGGAGATGAAAATGGAGATAGAGAAACTACTTCCCTTTCTGTCTGTTTCTGTTAAAGGTAGAGGAAAGCCCAGCTACTCTCACACCCTCCTTACTGAAATAGGAGCTCCCCCTCCTGTTTCGAGCTTTCTCTCTCTCTTTTTTTTTTTTTTTTTTTTTTGTGATTAGGGGATGACTACAATTTGGAAGATTCTGTTGTGCAATATTGTTCCGTTGTTCACTGAGATTTCCATATGGATGTTGAACTAGGTCCTGGATTTCAAGGATTTGTTCAGAAAGTCATGTGTGCTTCCTTGGTGACAGTTTAGAAAGATATCTCAAAATGACTAGTAGGAGAATAGGAGACACTGTGGGCCCATAATATTGCAAATGCAAAAAAGGACAAAGAAAACGTTTTTCACAAGGAAAAAGAAGGCACTTTTTTTTTTTTTTTACTAGTGACAGCTCTGTATTATAAATACAAACATAATTTTGCCTAAAGAAGGCAAAAAGTCCTGTAATTTCAACTTTTGTGGAAGTCTCGTAGTTCTTCTACTTAAAGAATAGCCTTAGCAAATAAAAGCAGTCAGGGCAAAACACTTGGATTGTAACAAGCCCCTGTCTAGACCAGAAATTCCCACAGTAAATGAGCCAAAAGCTGAAATCAAGTTCTGATTTTTTGACAAAACTCAGATCATAATAGACTCTAAAGAATAAAACAAGCTTATGAACCTTGCCACTATTCCAAAATATGTTCTAGCCTTTCAGAATTTCACAAGTCTCACAATGAAATATACAACACAAAAGTTTCTCAGAGTTTGCACTCCATCACACTGAGAACTGAGATAGTATCTGCAAATCAGTTGTACTGCTGCTCACGCTGCTATGGGTTATGTAGGCCCAGACTGGTCACTGAGGTAGTATTTGTCCAGATAGAAAAGTTGCTTGAACTGGAGGAGTTAAATATTTGAAACTTTGTATGTGAATCTCCAATCCAGAAAATCACAAACTATTTCTCAACTACCAAAATGCAGAATCAGGTGGGAAAGTGGAGGGAGAGTCCAAAGAAATATTTAAGAAGAAAACAATCTGACACATACGTATCCTAACCTGACTTATCAAGTCAAGTTCCTCCATCAATTCAATGATATTATATTATTCTGTGTATGACACAGAATCTTAAAATTATCTTACTCATGTAGAAACCATTCTTAACCAAGTCAGGTCAATTTATTTCTGCACTGTTAAATTCAGGTTTCAGAGAGAAACTAGGTTTTTACAAAGATGCACTTTATGAGAGGCTGGAATAGTTTTGTGGTGGAAATCACAAGTAGAATACAGATGACTTGTCTCCATTTGAATGTGAATTTAGGACAAGGTAAAAACTATGGAATTTAAATGGGAAACTACACGGCGAAAAAGATTAAAAACTTGATTGCCAGTAATAAAAAAAACAGCCGTAAATTACAACAAAAATCAGCTCTTCGTATACATTTACACCAGAAGCAAAGGAAGGAGTAGAATTAATATATTTTGTCATATGTGCCCACTATGTTTAAAGAAAATGATATAGGATAATACCTGTGTCACATATACTTGGTTGGATTTGCACACTATGCCTATGGCACCAATAGATTTCCTTGTATTAGACCAAAAGTGGCTTTTTGACCTGATTTACTTAGGAGATAAGAGCTTATCAGGGTAGCTGAAAAAGTCTTTGTGCATCTGGGATAACTATCACGATAAGCACAGAAGCTCATCCTAAGGGGCATATGTATAGCTTTTGTTCATACATCTTGTTCTTCACATTGCCTCAAGTGAGTAAATGTATAGAGATACAGCTTTGCTCATAGAGTAAGACAAGCACATTTTGTCTTCACCGTTTTCCCTATGTCTTAGGTGCTTTGTAAATGTATTATGTAAAAATCTTAATACTGTTGACAAAAATGTCCATTTACAAGTCGTAGTCTGCATCTGTGTGATAAAGCTGGCTACAGATCTCATACTCCAACACTAGTTACTCATATCCATCAAGGTGAGTCAAAAAGTGCCTTAATGAAGTGACGTACATATAATTTCTCTCAGCACTATTTCTCAAGGCTGTGGCTAATTGGGATAAAACCACCAGTCTTATGTGAATATTGTATGCTGCAGAGAGACTTATAAAGGGTTTAATCGAGGGTAACCAGTTCTTCTTGCTTTGAATAAAATCATCTTCAGAATGTCCCAGTGTTTTAAAGCTGATGGAATGCCAAAAAGGTTACTTTCTGTAACCGGGCTTTTTCAGCCTCATTTGATCTTTTTCTGAGATGTCTGAAGCCATGTTTCTGGCACCTGTTCATTTGTAGCATGTGATTATGTTGATTCAATCATTTTTGAGCACATGAAGAAAATTACTGATAATTCACCAGCTGCTTTTTGAGTACAAATTTGATCTTTTAAAGGAGAAGGAGAGGAAGAGAGATACCACACTTCAAGGTCCTTAACAAACTATAGAACTGTATCAAGGTGGGCACATTTTAAATGAATGGTAAAACGATTAACAAACAAAAACTGCTAATAGAGTGGTATAATTTCACTTGTGGCAATGATACTAGGGAATTTTTTAAATGCTAATTAAAAAAAAATGATGTCACTAATAAGTTATATTGTTTGTCTGAGAACAACTGACCATTTCTTTTTTTACAGCATTTCTTCTTTGAAAAATCACCCAACTTACTTATTTGTTTTAATTTGGCATATATATTATGAAAAATGAATGAACATGTTAAGTGCAGCTGTTTAGAATACCTAATCCATTGCCTAGACCTTTTGTTAAATGTTTTAGAAGCACAAAAACCACTAGTGTCCAACATTATCTTGCTACAGATTTGAATTATTGTCACCACAAGGTGGAAAACATTGTATCCCAATAATCACTGTGAGTCACCCTGAAAGAGGTAATTGCTCTTATCACATACCTCTGAAAATTCACAAAATGAAAAAAAAAATTATACCAATAAATAAACATGCAAACATATGCATATAAAGCTTAATGTAATTTAATATTTGGGTCTAGGTTTTGTAATACACTGTAATCAAAACATGGTGTAAAAACTGAGCTAAAGTAGCAGGAGAAATAAATACTTTCTAAAATATATTTAAACAAACATTTAAGTATTTTAACAGATATAAACTATTTGTCAGATATGAAAAAGGAAAGAGCTGTTTCTTTCAGGTTATTTTATATAATAAACCTTGAATGATGTCTTATAAATATCAACCATGCAGTGTAGCAGACACTAATTAAATTCTCTAAATAGTGGCTTAAGTGAGTTTCCAAAGTTAAAGAAAATCAGCCAGAATAATTCTGAAAGAGGAAATGATACCAGAAAGACTTTTGTAATGTTCATATCCTCTGAGGTGGCAATCCCTCCAGCATTGCTTTGTCTGTATAATCTATTTATATGAACTTTCCCTTCATTGGGATTTGATTGTTGATGTATGAAATACAGTAGGATTCTTCTTCCTCTTCTTTAATTCACCCCATTTTAAAGGGAAATTTGCTGGTAACCAAACAGCTTGAAGACCTTTTCTACCTTGTAGACCTCATCCCTGTCAATGTTCAGAGGATGTTATTAGCAGCAGAGATTACTCATCACTGAAGGCAGTAACTACACCATTCAATAACTTCATGGCTGCATAACTGAAGGCAGTGAGATGTAAATTTCCAGGCTAACACACTCATACTAAAATGCATCTTCTGCACTTTGAAAGTTTTATAAATGCTATAAATATACTAAACAAAATAAACAAGTAATTAAAACAGTACAATATATACTCTTGTTTACAGGTTTTTATACTGTCTCAGTGTGTATAGTGAAGGATATTAATTTAATGCTACCGAAGGGTCATACCTAGAAAAAAAGTACAAAATGTTTTCCACTCAAGTTTGATACACTAACACAGCATGTTTCTCTGTGGACTAACCACTCAATAGGGTGTGCATAACACACATAGTGAAACCAAACAAATTATAGACAGTTGTGATCTTTGGGGCACTTACCAGGCTGGACAGCAGGTGACAAGGATTTAAAAATATTTTAATTCTTTACTAGAATCACAAGTCTTTAGTAGATTTAGCACTCAGTGACCTTCAAATGGTGACCGTTATAGTGCTGAACTGGGCTATCCGGTTAACCCCTGGAAATGTCCCATCTCACAGTCTCTCAAAGGTATAGCCTCTACCTTCTGAATGCTATGCATTTTAAATCAACAGTTTTGAACTTTCTGATGAATAACTGACTCTGTTAAATCAGTAAGGATAGAACGAAAATATATTCTTACAGAAGTTTTATTTAATACAGTCTTGCCTCATATGGGGTGAACTGTTGGAGTCTAAAGGCTGTGCTGATTACCCAAGCATTCAATTATGCGTCTGTTATGACTAGCTAGTTTATATAGTATGTGTATGCATATTTAGTACATTTAATTAATATATTCCTAGGCATTATTTTATAATCATACAAAAAGAATAATCATGGTCCTACAGTTTGGACTGATCCTGGAAACACTCCAAACACAAAGCTCACATTAATTTCCTTTCAAAGTAAGTGAGAGTGCTGTACTCAGTCCATCAATAAGGACTGTGGCTACACAGTCAGGCCTCTAACAGATCTGAGATTTGTTTTTGTTTTTTTAATAAAAATAGAAGAATGAATAAATATCCTTCACTGCATTTAAAATAGAACCCTTCTTGCTATGAGCTCTGACAGACAACATCCTCCCTTTAGCAAAAACCAACTTCTTAGCTTAATTAATATGTAATTAATGAAAATTTAATGAATGAAACCAGAAATACTTCTGTAAACAATCTCTGACTTATCTCCATTTTGATTTCTATAAAAAAAGTTGTGCTAACAATAAACTATCTTGGGTATAAATAACAGTCAAAGCAGGTTGAAGAGATGCTCAATCTACATATATACTTAGGAACTTAGAGGATGAAACCCGGGCTGCTCCAGCTACACTGTTTTTGTTGCACTGACTATTGAATTTAAAATTTGCTGTGTTTTCAGTTATAATTCTGAAAGTAAACTCCAATTTTCTTCTTTGTTTAATGAATCTATTAATTGATATTAGTTGAGATTTGTATATAGAGTGATGCAAGAATAAGTCCTAACTGCATGGCCACAATGTTTATTTTTCTGTAGTGATAGCAAGAAATATCTACTCTGAGACAGAAGCGGAACTCTTACGTTTGTTAGTGGCCTTTATGGGTAAAGCAGAGTCGTTGCTTCTGGATAAAGGAGTTCTAAACTCTAATCTGGTTGTCACAAGAAAATTTCATCAGTCCTCAGTGTTCACTGAAACAACTTTGAGTATGGAAAATCTTGTCTTATTGTTGTCTGGTTTAAGGCAATTACTTGATTCCTATTGTCTTTAATGGGAATGACCTTTCACTATAAGCTGTTACATATTGTGAGGCTCTTTTTTTAATTTCATTTTGAACATTTATATTCTTTGTTCTAGATTCCTTCTACAGTTAATTTCAAATATTTCATGCCAGTATTTTCCTTTTTCAGAGATTTATCACTTTAGAAAATGTACTATTTTTTCAACACACCTTTAGTGAAAGAGATCTGGAAGTTCTTTTGAGGAGTTTCTTCTTCTCTATTAATCCTTGTGCTGTCTGGTCCTATCAAAATATTATCTAAAAATAAGAAAAGTGCTGTTCTTTTCTTCTTTTTCTTTTCTTTTTCTTTTCTTTTTCTTTTCTTTTTCTTTTCTTTTTCTTTTCTTTTTCTTTTCTTTTTCTTTTTCTTTTTCTTTTTCTTTTTCTTTTTCTTTTTCTTTTTCTTTTTCTTTTTCTTTTTCTTTTTCTTTTTCTTTTTCTTTTTCTTTTTCTTTTTCTTTTTCTTTTTCTTTTTCTTTTTCTTTTTCTTTTTCTTTTTCTTTTTCTTTTCTCTCCCTTCTGCAGAGAAATGTTTGCACTGATGAGTTTTAGATGTTTGCAGGGTTACTGAATATTAGGATTCCTGCATGTGTTAGTCCTGATGTATGATTATAAACTTCAAAGCTTTATAATAACCCACATGCTACCTTTGAAGAAAACAAATGTAACTTTTTCAGGAATTGTTTTATCCATAAGTTTTATTTCTTCTTATGGGTGAAAAACAGCAACTGCAAATTTCTACTCTTTTCATTTCTGTCACTCTGCCTAGTTACAAATCTGATGAACTGCAAAATGAGGCAACAAAATCTGAAAATATTCTACAGGAAAAATAATATATATGCTCAGTCCTGTGTGGGGTTTTTTTATGTAATGTGCTTGCTTGGGAGATTCTAAATCAGTTATTTCTCTCAGTAATATCCATAAATTCTGTTCATATGCTAGTGACATTCTGTATCACTACCAACTCGCAGCAATTTGATCCACCAAAGCCTGCCAGATTAAATCAATTATCTAATTGCCACAGTCAGTTAAAAGTGAAATTAAATGGATCCTGGACATTAATAACAGGCTGTAATAAGACAAACTATCTCTTAATGATTCATGGAACTTTAATGAAAATAAATTTCCTTTTTTTTTTAATTGGTGATCATATAAAAGAAATTTTATCTGGTAAATTTAGAATTAATATTGAGTGAATGGCTTATAATTCATAACACTTTTTTATTAAAATTAGTTCATTCGGTGAATATTTGAACTGTAATATATGTCAAAAAGAAACTCCAAGATAAAATATAATTGCTGTAAATAATTGTAATGATTATTTAGAGATTATGACTGCTGAAACCTTAGAGTAGCAATAGCTATTTCTATTGTCTCAAAAAAAAAGTATTAGGCTGTTGAAAAGAAAACCTTTTTTAAAACAGAAATCTTAAAGATGAGGTTCCATTTTATAGTTGATTGATAAGATCTAAAAGTTCGCTGTTATTAAGAGTGGCAATCTCACTTTCTAGCCTTGTGTTTTTGCCCCTTTCTTTGTGATGGCTATGGCACTCATTGACACAATTCAGCTCAATAATTAGGAAAAAACCAACAAACAAAAAAACTTCCCAGCCAGAATAGCAAGTATTTGCCAGCTCTGTGATCTGACCCACACTGCTCCACAGAGGAGCTCCAGAGCCAGTGATTTTGAGGAGTGCGTTTTGACAGCACTGAGCTATTAAATCAACACAATCATACCATCAAACTTCATGTAACAGCTTAATGTAGAGTTTCCATCATAGCATAGCAGAGGAGAACTTGTTCAAATCAGTAGTCTACACATGAGATTTTCTTTAATCATTTCACCTTTTGTTTACTATAGTTTCTAGCCTCGTTAATCTTTATGCTTAATGATTAACAGGAAAAAGACATCTTCAAAAGTTCTGTCAAGCATGATGAAAATATGGGAGTTATTCTATTGAGCGTGGAAGCCAAGCCCTGCAGCAGCAGAAGGACATAAATTAGTTTAAATGACTCTATTTAAATGAGAGCAAAAAATTGAAGACATTTTAAAAAAAGCAAACATTCCAAACAAAAAAAAAAGTTTTTGTTAAAGAAAATTTTTTAATTTGAAAATTATTTTTCTCTATTCTGATACTTCTATAACATTTCAAGAACACTAATCATAGAAGTCCTAAACAAAAAATTGCTTTTTGCTCAGCATGTTTGTTGACCTTTTTGTCTTTTAGGCTCAGAATACTGCTTCCATTATCATGTTTGCATCTCCACAACTCAAGGGAACCCTTTTCTTCTATTAATGAATGTGAATAACACATTTTAACTTCTTCTTTTTACCATTAATAGTATGTTTCAAAAAGATGTATATCTTTCCTTAAGCTATGTATTTTAAATTGTAAAGAATTAAAACCATCTGAAAACTAAAAAAAAAGTATAGGCTCAGTAAAGACACATACTTTGTTTTCTAGGGAATATTTAGCATTGATTTACCTATAATATGTCTGCTATTAAAATATAGTTCAATCATTTTCCTTACTTGAGTAGGAATGGACACTGGTCAAATGAAAATGTTTATTTACTGTGACATTACAAATACACATTGGCGCTGTGTCTAACACTTAAAAAACCTACAACACTTAATAATTTCAGCATTTCTAAACATCCACACATATGAAACCCAAATCTGAGTGAATCTGAACTTGTCACAGACATATGGTGATGTTCATAGATTATTGCCTTACTCCATCTAACTCTACTAGTAATCCCCGTCTAACTGGAGCAATAGATACCTGGTACAATCTAACTTATTTTGTTTATTTAGGAAACTTTGCTCAGCTGTCAGGGCTTCAGCTTTCTGAAAATAATGTCTAGACTAAGATAAAGAATACATGTGACTGGTTAGAGGTGATCGGACTTGTCCTCATCATAAAAATTGTACACAAAAGAGGTATAAGACTGGAAAATACAATACAATATCCCTTCCTTATTGAAGATTACATCCTGTAAATACGAGGACATAAATCAAAGGGCAGACAAGTAGGTCACTTTGCTGTGTCTGACTTCTGTAGTGCAGCAGTATCAAATACTAGACAAATTCACAGAATTATAATAATAATAAAAAAAGCAGAACTGTGAACTAAAAATGACAGTTCTTTAACTAAAACCTTCAACTCTGTCAGCACTCCTTGAGAATCACAGTCCCTTTAGTATGACCCAGGTTCTTCCATTTGTAACTCTGTATAATGCTGCCAGCTCTGCTGACACTTGCCTCCATTGATCCTTCTGTAGTCGCTGCAACTGATATAATCATATAAAAGTTTCCCCAAGAACATCAGCTTTTCAATGGATGTAGCAGCAACCCTCCTGCTGATAAAGTAACCTTACTTCCCACAGAGTGACAAACACTACTGGAGCTGAACGGCAATGGATACGTTGGTCTTTTGGGGATGATTATTTTTGACTCAGATACTGAGGAAGAGGCTGTAATATTTTGGAAGAGACAGAAGATACTCAGATTACCTTTAGTGAGAAAAGAGCTGAAAGAGAAGGGTATTTTTGTCACTTTTGTGGTTATTTTTTTACAGAAAATCAACCTACTGAGACAGATTTTTGTGTAAAATACTCTGAAAAATTCAAGGTGGCTACTCTAGGTGTATCCTGACCTAGCTACTATTAGAACCTGTCTCATCATGCTCAGCTTTACCCACCTTGTTTTGATTGCTGTCACAAAGTGAGATAGTCCTTCAGCCAGTCTTCCATGCTATTCAAAAATCTCTAAAACATGCAGCTGAAGCTTAGGAAAGTTGGTGTCTGTGTTACAGTACAAGGACCTGCAGAAAGTAGTTTTATTTTGGTGAACTATATTAATTGTTTTACTCTTCTCAACTGTTAAGACCATTTAAGTCAAACTGGGATGTAACTGCTAATTTTTTTTTTTTTATTTTTTTTTTGAGAGAGAGAGAGAAGTGGGTGGGAAAGTACTCAGTGATCAATTGTCACTACGTTGTGCTGCATTCTCCTTTATAAAACCTCAGAATCACGTGAGGGCTTGATGGATGTGAAATTAATCAGTGTCATTGTTTTGCAGAATGACACTGAAATGTTTTCCACATCATTTGTAGGTTTTTTTACATGTATAACAATCAGATAAATGGCATGTATTTTACAGTTTTCTAAAAGAGGATAATTCAATTGGATTTAAATTTTCAAGTTCTTTAACCCATGCAAAATTGATGCATTTCATTGATCTAATTGCAAGAATGGGATGCTGACCACCATCAAATTAGGTTTGACCCCAGTCAAAAAATTAATTCTAACAAAATACAAGGCTGATAGCATTAAGTCAACCCAAAAAAGTCATCACACCCAGTATCTCTTCCCTAGCAGTGGGAATAAGTGGACATCACAGAAAGAAGAATGGAGGAAGCATATATGAAATCTCTTCAAACCTTTTTCTGCCTCTAAATGTTTTCTTTTCAGGAAATATCCTGAATCAGATGTGGTCTGACTACTTACTAGCCCTTACTGAGTTTTTATTTCACACAATTGTTCAATCAGACCTTGAACTTATTTAATTTTTTAGAAACAACAGCGTTCTTTAACAATGAGTTTCATGAAGGTACTACATATTGTGTGGAAAAAAAAAAAGTCTTCTTCAATTTTGAACCTGCCTCCCATTAGCTTCATTTGATAGCACATAGGAATAAAATGTGAATGACTTATCCCCAATAACCTCCCTATGTCATTCCTGGTTTTGTGGATGTTTATCACACCCCATTCTGTTTTTTACCTAGAGTTGCTATTCAGTTCCTACCTTTAGCACCCTACTCGTTACTTGTATGGAAGCATTTGCATACTTTTGATCAGACTTTTTACCCTTTTCTGAACTTTTTACACTATGTTACTTTTTCTACTATATCCTTTTGAGATTCTGGGACGGGCGTTGTAGAGAATATTCAGAGTGTAGGAGAAACATGAATTTATACAACGGCATAACGACATTTTCTGTTTCATTCTCTATTTTTTTATCAGTTTTTGTTTCACTCTGTTTCTAAATTTGGATTTGTTTTTTCACTTTTACTGAGAATTAGAGGTCTGTCATAAACCCAGGATCTTCCCCTGAGAGATACTGTCACCTCAGTGCCCATCATTTAATGCTTTGAGTTAGAATTGTTTTTCCTATGTGGATCATTGTACATTTATCAACATTACATTTTATCTGCCATTTTATTACATCTTGTATGGATTTTCTCAAATTCTACACAGTCAGACTCTGTCCTCACCGCACTGAATAACTTTTTACTGTTGAAGACTCTGTCAATTGACTGCTGAACCCCTTTTTCAGGTTATTTGCAAATGGGTGAAAAAGTATTTCTATCAACACAACTTTATGCTAACCTTCTATCTTTGCAAGAAATGACTACTTACTTTTTTTTTTTCTACACCTTACTTTTAGCTCTTCCTCCCTATTATATATCCAGGCAAAAAGCTTCTCTCTTACTCAAAAGCTGTATCATGTATTTTAAAGTTTATGGCAAGGGAATAGGTTGAAAAGTTCTTGGAATTCCAAGCAGATTATATTAATCAAATCACCCTTATTCTTATGTTTGCTGGTCCCTTCAAAGAACTTCAAGAGAGCTGTAAAACAGGGAAGGGAAAAAAAAGGGGAGTCCCTTAAAAAAGCACTACTGTTTTTCTTCAGGTTGATTTTTATCTAGATGTTTACTAATTCTATCTTTTTTTCTAATATCTTTCAAAGTAGAGATCTCAAGCTTACAGGCTTAGAGAAATTCTCTGGATCTTTTCTGGTGTCACGTTTATCACCTTCCAATCCTAAGGTACAACAGCGGTTTGGAAGAGAGAAGTTACATGCTACCATTAGTAATTCAGCTATTTCATCCTTGAGTTATCTTAGAACTCTTGAGTGAATACCATCTAGTCCTAGCAATTTGTTACTGTTTATTTTCTCAGTTTGCTCCCTAACCCCTTTTACAGTCACTTCAATTTCACACAGAACCTCTGCTGAGTCTCTAATAAAAAAGGGTTCCAGTAGAAGGATCTCCTTGTTTTTTCCACAGTGAACACTGATGCAAAAAATCCCTTTAGCTTCTCTGCAGTGGCCTTAACCTCTCTGAAGGATCCTTTTATACCTTGATAGTCATCTGCCTCTGCAGATTCTCTTGCAAACTTCTTATTCCTGTTTGGAAAAGGATTTAGTATTTGTTTTGACTCTTTTTGGTAGTTTTTTTCTCACCTTTTCTTTGGATGTTTTATTGTGTTTTTAATTTTAATCTGCTAGACTTTACAAACATTTCTATTTTCTTCATTTGAATACACCTTTAGGTTTTCAGAAAATAAATTCTTCTTTCTAATAGCCTTCCCTTATGTTGCAGTTTCCATGTTGTCTTCCTTCTTGTTATTTCTGAAGCCCTTCTTAATAGGCAGTGTGCATTGGATGTGTGCTTCCAGTATAGTGTCTTGCAATAAGCTCCATGCCATAAGGTATTAAGGATTTAAGGCAGTAAGGATTTAAATCACTTTGCTGTCACCTTGATTCCCCTGTTAACAGCCTTTCTCGCTCTCAGGTGGTTTTTCTTTTAGAAGTTAAGTACATCTGTTGTGGATTTCTTTGTATTTGTTGCTCTAATAGGGATGCTAAATCTGAATACACTGTAATTGCTCTTATAGGGTGGATCTTAGGTTGTGGTTCTTGTTAGTTTTCTTTATGGTTAGTCTCAGTTGTTTAGCTTGGGAAAGAAAACTCTCTTTTGAAGAAGAGATCTTTTCTCAAGAAAATACTTAAGTCTATATGTAATCTGAAAAAGGTGACTGTTCCATTTGCTCTTGTGCTCAATAACACGGTAAACTAGTATTGATGCTATTATGCTTAGTAAAACTATAGATTTTACTTAAAAAAAAATATATATACACACACACACACACACACACACACACACATTATTTTCACTGTTATAGCTTCCATTCCCGCAACAGGAACAATTGAAAGGACCTAAAGCACAGTTTAGTCAAAACTCATTTCAGGTTGGAATGAGATGTAGGCTGGCATTTCATCAGAGAAATATCTATTTTTAAATATCAACTTTTAAAGTCTCCACTTCTAAAGCCTAACTTTAAAATCAACTGTTAGTGTTTAGCAATAGATTTTCTTATTGATTATTTTTCCAACCTGAAATGTTGCACAGTGAAGTCTGGTGCTAAAGAAATCTTGATTTATTTATTTTTTATTTTTTGGGGGGGGGGTGAGGAGGTGGGCTAGGGAAAAGCAGAAGATATTCTGTAGCTAAGTAATTAGGGAACTTTTTTCAGAAGTAAGACCTCTACAGCTCCTGTCTCTGTTTTGAACTTCTGATCTTTAGTAACCTTGACCAACATTCTTATTATGTGCTAAAATATGATGTAAAAAAATGCTGCAAATAGAATTATGGCTTCTTGAACAATTTAAGCAAAACACTTCATTTGACTGACATCACAGAGAAGACAGTACTAATATATTGTAGGAATATTTATTTTTAAATAAATTCAAATTTATTTTACCTTGTCTAGAATCCAAAGCTGTGGAATGTCTGATTTAATTTATCGTGAACATTATAGGGAAAGATAAAGATTTGGGAGATATTTATGCCATTACATCAAAATTAGATTATGTTATGTTGCACCAATTAAAAACGATAGAAGAGTTATTATAAATTCACATAACCTGAAGTTCATACAAGTATATGCAAGTTCAGTCTCTATTTTGTAATATTCATGTCAGTCTCCCTATTAGTAGTGGAGAGGAATTCCTTAGTTATTTTTCAAGATGATATCCACTGAGAAATTCCAATTTGTTTTTTTTTTTATACTCAGAAAAGAGTCTGGTTTTGGCAGCCCCAAAGACCAACCGAGATTTGCTTTGTTTGAATCTCCTTGGTATTTTTCCCTTTAAATGTGCCTCACCAGTTAATTAAAGCTAATTCCTGTTTCTAACATGAAGAATAAGATTAGTGTGCACTCATCTGATATCAGGAAGTCTGGAATGTTAAAAAGCATATTGCTACCTGATGTAATCAACCAGGACACCTTTGAAATGATCAAAGTGTGTCTTTGAAATGATTGTCCAGTGTAATCAGACTGTGACACAACAGAATTAAACAGTTACTACAATTTAAAGTTTTGCAGCTGAGCTGCTCAGGATTCTGCCCGTAAGGTGCTTTGATGTAGTCCTCTAGGTATTACATCAATAGCTTTTCAGGCATATCAGAATTTAATGAATGTATTTCCTATCATTTTATTTATTTATTTATTGCTTTCTTGCTTTCAGAGGATTGGCTCTGATATTTCATTAGGATCTTACTGGTATTGGGTTTAAATCTTTATCTTTCTGACCTTCACACTTTAGAAGAAAAAGAAAGTAGGAAAGCCAGTTTATCTCATTTATTATACATATTTTAACTTATTTGTTGTTTTGAAGGTAAAAGCATGTGTTCATAAAAGAAAAAAAGAAATATAAGTTCCTTTGTCTCAGAGTTTTGAAAATAACTTTAATTTTGTTTAAAATTAAACAGTAAGTCTTTAGTGCTAATTACTTAACACTGCCCGTGCTTTCTAGTATGAGGGTGAAGATTTTCAAATACGTCTAAATTTAGGAATTTGGGTTTATTTTATAGCACTTAAGCAAGTGGCCTGTTATCTACAAATGTGTATTCTGCATTAGCCATTCCACTCCCATTCCATCTCTTCTGGCACACGCTAGCACAGGAAAAAGAAAGAGAAACAGAAATGATCAGATAATAATAAAAGATGATGCATCTTTAAAGGAGCCTTTTTGATATAATGGTTTAATAACACAATGAACAAGAATGCCCAGTTCTTCTGCAGGTTCTGAAACTCTGCATTGATTTAATGGGAGCATAAGATCATTTGCATGTTCTTAGTGCCCTTTCCCTCTTGGGATCTGTCAGTCTATGATGGTTTCTGTCATTAGCAGCTTCAATTACTGACAGCTGTAGCTATTCCTCTCTTCTCTGGAATGAAGACAGGTACATCTCACACAGGTTAGGATACTCTGAATGGAGATTACAGTACTTCTCAAAGTTAGCTCCATTTATATCTAATAGCAGTTTGGAGCAGACCTTGTTCACGTCCGAGAAGCAGAGACCAGAATTCACAGTATTCAGATCTTAGAAAAGTGTTGGGATTCCTGAGCTGCAAACCCAAGCTTCCTCTTGTTTGCTGTGCTTTCAGACTTTGCACTCTTTATGTCTAGCTTCAGCAGATGTTCCTGTGCTTTCCTCCATTCTCCAGGAAAGTTTGAACCTTCATGGTGCTGCATTGTTCCTGAAGTTTCTCTCTTTTATATATAGGAAATGGAGTCTATCTTGCCTTCAGCTCCCATTCTGATTAGGGAAGGTGCAGGCACCAAAAGTTAGGAAGTGCAGTGCCTTAATTTGTATACATGCACGTCCTATCCTGGAGACATAATGAAGTTTTTCTCCTGTTTCACAAAAAGAAAATGTCATGAAGAAGTTTGAAAAACAGCCTTTCAAGAAGTTTGCAAAACCAGCACATTTTTTCATCCTTAATTCTGTGGAAATTAAACAGCATGTCATGCTTACTAGCAGAAGCGATAGTCACTCAGAACTGTTCTCTACATTAGAGTCAGATCAAGGCAGTAGTCCATAACGCTCTATCGTCTGCTGTAGTTGTTAACCTTTGCAAACCTAGAGCATTCTGAGCTGGCACGTTTCTGGCATTCTGAGCAAACACTTTTGTGCTTGCTTTGCCACACACAGTTACCAAGCAGCAGAGGATCAGGCCCATTTTTACTTACATTTATCATTCATTAGTCACAATTGTTTCAGATTGTTGAGTATAAAAATTTCCCACCATAACCAGTTGTATTATTCTTCCAGCCACATGTCATGCCATTATTAAAATTATTCTCCAAAGCAGTTTCTCTAGTAAATAATACCTCTGAGAATGCCATTTTGCAGAAAATGAATCAGTACTTCTGGCAATGAAATGACTTTGAGTCTTCTGCCAGTTTTACTGAATAGAGATGAAGCAGTGAGATATCATCCCATGTGGTGGACAGCAAAAGAGAGTCCAGTGATAAAAATGTATTTGCAGCTGTGAACTTCTTCCCATTTTCCCAAATTAATTTGATTCACCAAGCCAAAAGAAGACTGTCATTTTTAATTACTTACACCCTGACTCCTGGTTTAGCAGAGCTGCCCTCTTTGCATTTCACTAATTGTAGCAGTTGGAGGCCAGTGTATCCTGAGGTGTCAATCAGAGCACCCACATAGCTACTGTGAATTATGCTGATCAGTAATGGACCTTAAAGAAATGTTATACCAGACAGAGATGACTGGAATGAAGCAGTGCTTTGGCAATACTTCCTCCTCAGTGAGAAGGACTCTGACTTGCTGAATGATTTCTCCACAAAACTTTAACTTCTGATGGACTGATAGCATGTATTTTAGAAAAAGGCATCCAGGGTTTGGGAATTTTTTTGGTTGGAGAATTTACTTCATCAGAAGGTATATAGTTCTAGCGGTTATTTACACACATTGCCAAAATTGTGTGTCTTATTTTGTCATCTGAAGGAGCTTCCTTTATCTTCCAGACACTGAAAATTGTTATGTCTGCTTGGGGCAAATTAAACTACTATCAGAAATCTTTTCGTGTGTCTGATCTGTGCTCAAGCCTTAACTTTCTCTTTGATAAATGAAATATACAATCCCTTTAGTCTCTAGGTGTAAAGTAGATTTTACACAGCCTTAAAACTTAAATGATAAATATAAATACCCTAAGATTATTCTCATTTTGACAAAGAAATCAGTATGCACATTTATTATGTACATCAAGGTACACATGTGATCTTTAGGCACAAATGTGAAGTTACCATTCTAGCACAGGTTTTGTTGAACCAAAGCAGTGTATCTTAATTAAACAGAAGTCTGCCTTCAGAAGTGGGCTCTAAACTAATTTTATTTTCTGTAGATCTGTTTCTTTTTTTTAATATTTAAGCTTCATTTTTTCTTTATATTATAAAAATACACTTTTTATATAAAATATAAGCCTAAAATTTGAAAGTAGCTGATACAAAAAAAAAAGTTTTCTGTAACCCCTTTTCTTACATTTGTTGTCCTCAACAATTTTTCCCACTTAACAGAACTGTACAGTACAAAAACTAAAATCCTTCCACTTGAATCCAGATAAACTCAGATAGACTCTCCTTACTTGTAGAAACTGAGTGATGAGTAAATTGCTGTTATAATTATAAGCCTTATAGCCAGAAGCTAGAAGGAAAGTGTTTCTGTCAGTAGTTCTCCAATATAAATTGGTTTCAATCTACTCTCTATCCAAGTACAAAATAAAATTCAAGAATTTCACTAGAGGGAAGAGATCAACATGTAAAGAATTTCAAACCAGGATTAAATGCATTAGTCCCTTGAGCTTTTTTGTGCCTCTCTTCTTTTTAAGACAGTTCCTTTAAAATGTATTTGGCATGACTACAACTACATCATAGTCTCAGTTTAATACACTATTATACTACCTGTTGTCATTTACTCCTGTGAAGTGAGTGTGAAATATTACAAAACTGAAAAGAGTAGATTTCAGAGTTCATCATTCACAAGCGTAAAAGACTGCACAGTATGCAAGGTTAGAGAGGCTCCAATTCACAAATTGTGGATCAGAGATACCAGTGTTACCTGCAAAACTCTGTTGATGTTAATGGACCTGTCCTAACTTTTATTAGCTAATGTACTCAGTGTGGATACTGATGTGCACACTGTCAGAAAATTAAATATATATATATATATATGGGAAAAGCTGTAAGATTATAAAACTTAAAACCCTCTTCTTTCCCTAACATTCTAAAAAGATTTTGAAGAGAGGAATACCAATATGCATTCTTCTTTGAAGACTATATGGAAGTATCAAAATGTGGGGATGTCTAGCCTCACATTTCAACGTCTATAAATACTGAATCATTCTCTATAGAGAAGAAAATTTCTCTTGCATCATAGTATTTCCTTAAAAAAAACCCAACATCTGACAATTTGCTCATTTAGGTGAAAAAATGATATACTATGTTTAAACAGGTATAGAAATAAACCACTGATTTTTCCGGTTCAGATCATCTGTCAGTGACCTGAATTAAATCATTTAATGATTATCTGTTTGTGATTTGTAAAAAGAAGGCACTGATATAAATTCAATTAATTAACAACTGTGAACTAGAAAAAAGATCTTTTATTTTAACTTACCATAAGCAAAGTATATTCTATTTGCCCTCAAAGCTTTCAGAGAGATGCTTTCCAATGAACCACATTTGTGAAATTCAATAATATACCTTAGAAGGTTCATCTTTGATAAAGATCCAGAGATGCAACTCACTTAATCTCATATTTTAACATTTTATACTCCTCCACACTTTATTGTTGCTATTTTTAACCAGTGAACATTTTCCTTTTTTTTTTTTTTAATTGTGAGAGATAAGTGTCTGTCAATTTTGACAGTGCCCTTGCCAGTGTCAAGCCAGGTAGTAAACTAACTCAAAATCATAAAGCAAAATTGGGTGAAATGTGTATATTTTTATTTTTGGAAAGGGTTATATAGAACACAGATACTTGAATATGTTGTTGACACGGTGTCATATCTTCCAAGTTTCTTTGCTTGAAAAGAGAAGGTACTTCTGGTAGGCAGAAATGAAATCTACGCACTAATGCTGTGTCTGAAAGCATTTGCTAAGACAGGGAAATCTGGGGGAAATATACTGAGTGAAATTCATGGACTTTAGAAAAAGACCGTGGGCAAGGAAAAGAAGGATATGACAGACATGATATTGAATAAAGTCAGATACTCCAGTATGCTGACCCGTCCTGCTTGTCCTTTGCTAGGTGTTGTCAACCCTAAAGTAAAACAAACAAACAAATAAAAACAACAACAAAAAAAACCCAACCCTGATCCACTCCTGAATCAGCTCATAAACTACAGCAGCTTTCAGCCCAGTACAAGCCCAGTGTAAGCATACTTTAAGGTGTGGGATGTAGCAGACTCATTCATCTACTTTTAATCCACCACTTCAAGTCTTATAGAGCCCCAAGGAAAGCCCTGAAGAAGGAACTCACACAGACAAGCAATAAAGGACAGAAATACCCAGTTACCATATGAGAACATTTTTCACGAAACAAGCACTCCCATCTCAGATCTCTCAGTCCTACTCCTCAAGGGAAACCAACAAAATACCTTCAAAAGATGAGCCTGGGAACTGAAATTCATAGCTCCACTGTACACTAAAAGTTATGGTTTCAATAAAGACACTGTTTTTATGACCCATTATAACGTCCTCCACACCTTGTCTTCTGACAATTCCTGACTATTCCACAAGCATATCTACTTCTGCTTTTTTTTCTTTTTTTCCCCACAGGCACTAACAATCTGTCACCTCTGCCATGCTAATTCTCCTTATATTCCACGACTATTGTCCTACCTCAAATTGTCATATTAACATAATTGGGTTGTACAGAGCAATTATTCCCAAACAGTATTTAGACTGATGTTTGCTGTGTCTATGTCAGATCTAAAGTAGACTTGAGTCCCTGGAAACTCATCCATTCTCTCCAACAATATACATTTCTTTAAGAACAAAGAAAAAGGCCCTCATCCTAAAAAAACAGATTAAAAAATATTACTCTCATATCCTTCCACAGTAACAACTTTGCTGTCAGGAAAGTCTATGTACAGTGTCACTGTGAAGATGGTAACATCAGGGGTTTTCAGTGTAGTATTTAGAAGATCACCACATGGCTAGCAGTACAAACTCAGCACTCCGTACTCAGTTTTGGAATCTAACTTCCCATGTTGACATCTTGGGAACTAGGTATAAAGGTCAGTGGTTAATACATCTAAATTTAACTGTCCATATCTATGCACCTACTTATAAGCAAAGTGCTTGAACCCCCATTGTAGTCTATGAAAATCTAGTTGCCAGAGTCATTGTAGCCTAGAGGATGAGTCTGTTTGCCTTGAAATAGAAATCTGATGGCTGGCCACCTGCATTTCTGTCTAGTCTCCATTATCTGTACAGATTAGATTTCAAGTAAAGTTTAGGCTCCTACAACACATGTAAACATCTACACATAGACTCTTAAATGTAGGAATCCTAATCTCAAAATTTATCCCACTCAAGGGACTAGTTTCTGTTACTCAGATAAAGATGTCTACCACCATCTCTGATGCCCATGTGTATCTATCTAAAGCATCTGCATGGAGCTTGTAGGTATGAACAAGAGACATCTTCAGTCTTCTTCAGCAGCAGCTGAAGGCCAAAGAGACTACTTCCCCAGCACCTTAAAAAAAATTACAGTCATATATTTAGACAACTGATTCATGGATAATATGTTTATCTAATATCAAACTTTCATTTTATCCCCTAAATGCAAAATTGAAAAATGCAAATGCAAACTGATTCTGGTGCACTTTCTACTTAACACAAGGAATGTCCAAATTTGTCTCAGCCACTCCTGTTTAGGAGCTCCTCCAGGATAGACATATCTCGGTCACGGCTTTGCTGATTCAAGTACTGACCTGCAGGGAATCCTTGAATTATAGGAGGAAATAGGAGACGCATTGACTAGTTGTGACATTTGGGTAAAAGTTAAAGGATCGAGCTCATAATTTCACTTGCTATGAAGCAGAGGGAAAGATTATTGGAATACCTATACGATTCCTCTATTACCTTTTGCACATTCTGTGGAACGCTGGGGTAACTGGAATGAAAGCAAAGGTTACATCTTCCCCTTCGGAGCTTCATGCATTCTAAAACACAATTGTTATGAGTATAGAAAGTGGAATTTGGAATGTGCCCTTTGGAAAGCTTACAAAATTTCATGCAGAGTGCACATCAGATATTCCTCCTTTCTGCATATTAAGAAAGTAGGGTTCCTAGTTTTTTTGTCAGTTTGCAATTAAATTTGAAGATACGTTATAAAAAGAAGCAAACTCTTCCAGGAGTTTCTAAACCTACATGAGCAAAATCCTCAGAGTCTTTTCATTTTCCAAGAACTGAATCATTTATTTGCTGTATTTGTTAGCTGATACTTTTTAACCTTGATCAGTCTGAAGAACTTCATGCTTAGATGTATTTATTGAGTGGATTATTCCTTTATATATCCTTTTGTTTTTTAATACAGTCAGCAATTCTGTCAGCCCTTACCAAGAAGAAAAGAGCAAAGAAATATGAAGGCTTATAATTAGTAACATATAAAAGAAATGATAATAAGTGCACATAAGGTGAAAATGCAAATCTTGCTTGTGCCTTTGTAGATGAAGGTGCTGTGAATCAGTGGTTAATCCATGGAGATTTCATTAATGAGCCAACAGGAGTATAACAATTCAACGGATATTTAATAAATATCTAAATTATGTTTATACATCTGTTGCTTTCTCTTTTGTGACTTATAATTAAAACAGCTATTGTATCTCTCTTGTTTTGAAGGCAACACATGCATTCAGAAAGAAAAGAATGAATTGCTAGGTTTAGAAGATTTGCTCTCATGGTAGATCTCATGCAGGGAGAGTTGGCTTTGCTGTAGTTTAGAAGGTTCTAGTGTTTCTTATCTCATTCACTTTTGCTCCATTATGTTAAGCAATCTGCTGTCACCAATTTGTAAAGTATTTTTTGATGGATTTTGGTTTTGCTTTGTTTTGTTGTTTTCTTTTTCTGAAAATCATCAGAATAGAATTATCCAAAAGAATGTTCCACCTTGTGTTAAACAGCAACAGAAAAATAAAACACATTAGTATCACAAGATATATATATATACACACTCATTTAATATCTAAAGAATGAGATTAAAAAAAAGTTCAATCATGAACTTTTTCCAATATTCTTTTAATGTAGTGCTTCTATTTTGAATTCCCCAAGAGCTCTTAGGGCAAGTGCTTCAGCAAAAGCACACATTTTACTAGAGAGCCTCAGTAATGGCTATTCCTTGCAATACTGCATTTTCTTCCACAGCTTTTATATCTGTTTGATATGATTTGCATTCCCTCTAGCTTCTCCATTCTGTTTAGGAACTCTCCAATAACAAGAAGTATCAATGTAGAAATTGCTATTGGAACTGGGTGAAGATTATCTCATCCACTCTACCTGCAAATTGACACCTAGCTGGATTCAGAACATGTAGTTTGAAATTATCATCCAAAAAATGAAATTAGATTTAAAGCAAATGATTCATTAGACTGGGAATACTCCTTCTATCCATTTGCCAAGACTTTAGTCAGAAAACTGCTTCCTTTGGCACATCCCTAAGCAGGAATTTAATGGGATATTTCTGTCAAGAATATTCCAATTTACAGTTAGTAACTTTTGTTGTAATAAACTTTACCTAGACAAATATTTCTTAAGAAAATAATGTGGATATATTGGAGACACAGCTTTTCTGTTTGTTTGTTTAATATCTAGTCTGTCATTGTGCATGGCTATGGTTCTGTCTCAGGTAGATTTGAGTTTGCTCTGCCAATGGGACCAGAGTCAGAAGCTTCCTACAGCAGAGGTTCTGCCGCAATGTATGATGCATCTTCCTCTGGCTTTATTGCAACTCCTACTTTAATCCTTTTCCTTATAAAAGGATCTCTGCACCAGAACACTAACCTCAGGATATAAACTAGGGGAGAAACAATATCTTAGAACATAAATATGCCAAGAAATGAACCCTGCTTTCCTTTTTTACCATTTTTTTCCATAATTGGAGCATTTGCATTCCCATGTTGAAAGTTTCAAAGTTCAGCTACTGATCTATAATGATCCATACCTCCAAGAAACTAGTGGTCAGACTTTAACATTTATACAGAGGTGTATATTTCATGCTCTCATAGCTATAAAACATCTGAAGGGATTTTCCTTTAATATTCCAGAAATATTTGCTTTAGGAAAGCCAAGCATGAACAGCTTTAAACTTAAAAAAAAAAAAAAAAAAGTTTTTTATTAATTCCTGAAAAAGTTTAAATAGGAAGGAGGTGTATTATACAGCAAAGTTAAATTTAGATTTTGTTACTATTGACAGCTGTCACTTTACAAAGAAATGTAAATTTCTCTGCCAGGAAGGAGCTGACTTCCTCATTTAACCTTTATTTTTAATGAGAACCCATTTCCCATAAATAGCAACAATTATCTCTCCAAAACCATCTTCCACATGGATATTCAAAGCAGCAGCAGGTTTTATGCACATACAATATTTATGTATTTTATTTATTCCTATTTCAAATTAAAATGTTTCACTTCCAGTAAATCTGAAATGTAGGTTAAAATACAGCTCTAATCTGAATGATGGTTGATCAGATTGATGGTTTAATTTACAAAAAATAGAACAAACTGACAAAGAAAGTGTCATAACAAATATACACAAGGGAACAAAAATAAAGATAATGCAGGAAAAAAAGAAAGAGCACAAAGGATTAAGAGGGAAAAGGAAATAACAAGTAATGTCATTTATCTGGATTGCTGTGATACTGGCTGATTTGGGACACTATTGTAAACTTTGACTCTCTCTACTTTATCCATTTTAAATTGAATTAGTCTTCCTCAGCGATGTTTTAAATAAATAAATAAAACTAATATAGGGGATTTTTTTACTCATTCTTCCTTTGATTGGATCTTTGATTTTTGCTCACCACTGTTTTCTATGAGGCTTTCAACTGGTGATGTGACTGGTGTTCACCTTCACCACTCATATCTACTTGTTTGTGAGCGAGTCTGTTAAAATCTCTGTGTCCCATTCAAGGAGAACTCGCACTGGAAGCCATCCAGGACACACAGTTTTTCTCTTAGTTGTTTATTTTAAGCTTCTGAAATGTTGTCTGCATATGGATGCAAGGAATATGTGTGCATTCATCCATTAACACTCACAGAAATATCCCATGCTGTAATTTTGTTCATGTCTTTTCAAGCCTTTTCAGTTTTCCCGGGGGGTGGGGGGGGACCCAAAACCCTCCAAAACACACTGAAATAGGTATTAATATGTACCTGCCTCTTTGCTGCTCATGCAAGGTGGTAATGTATTTTCCTCTATAATGAAAAGTGTTCAATGGGGAGAGAGGAGCACTGAGAGCTTTCATGTTATTCCCATTGGAATCACTTGTTCTCTCTCCACATGTCCTGAACAGCTGCCTAATTTAAAGTTTGGCTTTCAAATAGTTCAAAACATGTACAGTAATAAGGTGAAAGAAGAAAGAAAGAAATACTAACTTTTTTTATTCTTTGTGATGTTGCTAATGAATAAATTATGGGATTTTTTTTGACAGTTCTTGATTTTTGGTGCAATATCCTTCACTGCTTGTTCTGCACTTTGTCTACATCTTGTGCCAAATTCTGATCTCACAATATTTTCACATGGATACAAATTCCTTATTTACACTGGAAGATATGAGATGAGAAAAAAACTTGACAAGTTTTTTTTTTTTTTTTCCCCCCTCTTTCTCTTCACTCCCTCTACTCTATAATTAGTGATCCTTCAGGAGAAACTACTCTTGGCCTCTATAGACTTCTCATAGATCACTTTTGTGACTCTTCTGGTCAGTCCTCTTTCCCTTTTTTCCCTACCTCTAGCAAAGTGTCGTTATGCTTTTGTGTGCACAGTCTTCCTACTCAAGAATAATAACGGTATTTATGTATTTTTGTTTTGTTTCACTAGTTGTGTTATATTTTGTTTAAACTGCCTAATTAGAAGTTATCTTATTTGTTTCCACCTGATTTTAGCACTCGGATGTTACTTGCTGAATATTTTCATTTCATAAAGTTATTAACTTGATTTTCCAGGCAAACAAAGCTTTTGAATCTTTCTGTCCCTGAATATATATGTAGGTGTATCTGGTTCTTTCATTACCTTTTGAGGGGATTGACCACTTTTTCAGCTGTTATCAGTGGAGGATCTCAAAGATAAATTAAATTCCTACAAGTACCTCAACTGAGGGCAAAGTTACAGTGGGAATTCACATCTTGTCTGTCACCACTCTGAAATTAGGAGCTCCAAATGTAGATATTTTCATATATTCTGGAAGTATAAACTCCTGTCATAGCCAATGGGCACATTATACATTAAAGAGGACATAGACAACAAATGACCTTTTCCTAAAGTGGATACTTAAAATACAGGTAGGCACCTCAATTACTGCCTTAATCTTGAACTGACTCCTACCTCTGAGAGTCCACAGGGAAAACTATCTGTAAGTGTTCCAGCCAAAGGAAGTTTGATTGGTACTCACAGTCAACCACAAGACAAAAAATCCCTGGGAGATAAGACTTCGTTATGTTTGTGCTTGCACAACATATTTTCCTTTTTTTTTTAAACTAGGTCTCTGTCTTTGACAGTGGGAAAATACTGCTCATCAGTTAAAAATGTAACTTGGATTGATCTCTGAGCTAAGGAGTACTTTATGCAGTTGATATAAGGGCCCAGTAAACTATTTGGGATAAATAGGATCTGATCTGAACCTTTCCTAAATAAATTTTTTGAGGTACAAAAATCCTTGCTCAAACAAAATGCCTGTCAGATGAAGATCAAACTGTGTGAGTTGTGAATTATTAACTCATGTATGCTTTTAGGGGGAAAAGGGCACAAGAGTCCATTAAAGAGTCCTACCTTAGTGAAGTAATCCTAATTTAAGAACCCCAAAATATATACACATTTTCATAATAGCATTGTAAGAAATAAATGCCACCAAATAAATGCATCTTGTTGTACTGAGGTCAATTTTATTTGAATATGGTTTATGGACAACTGAAATACTGGCTAAGACTTAACAATTTTTCTGAGAGAAAAAAATTTTCATCAGAAATGCCAGTCACTGAGCCTGAAATGAAGCATTTAAATATGTTTATTTTGATGAATTTTCACCAAAGTTGACACATTATTTTTTTTTAAAAAAAAGCTCTTTACCTAGACCTCTGTAATTTATCTGTTTTCAGGTAAATTTACCTGTAATCAAACCCAGGACTAGCTGCAGCACTCTTAGCATCCCTAGACCTTCTAAACATGCTACATGGCTGAGGACCCTACATTTTCAGGGGAATCTCACTGGAAACCATGCTCTCAGTGAGGATTAGTGACCTGATATTTGCTTCAGTAACCAAAAAATAGATTTTTCATTTCTGAAGAAATAGATGTGGCCTTCCTTCTTCAGGCAACTGGAGGAAGCCTCATGTTCACTGTCCCTGGTCTTCCTGGGGGATTTTAATCACTTTATCTGCTGGAGAAATGCAGGAGGTTTCTGGAGTGCATTGATAATAACTTCCTAATACACAGGTGACCAAGGAGCTGAAGAAGGCCAGTCAGCTTCACTTCAGTCCCCGGAAAGGTGATGGAGCAATAATCTTGGAAACCTTTTCCAAGCATATGAAGGACAAGAAGGTGACTGGGGGTGCTCAGCATGGATTTACAAAGGGGCAGTCATGCCTCAGCAAACCAATAGTCTTCAACTATGAGAAGATTAGCTCAATGTGCAGTGGATGTCTTTTATATTGATTGTAGCAAGGCTTTCCTCATTGTTTCCCATAACATGCTCATTGACACACTGATAAAATATAGACTAGATAAGTGGATGGTGAGGTGCATTAAAAACTAGCTGAACTGCTGGGCTTAAAGGGCTTTGATGAGTGGCATGAAATCCAGCAGAAGGGCAGTCACTAGTTGTGTGTCCCAGGGGCTGACACTCAGGCCAATATTTTTAACATTTTCTTTAATGACCTGGATGATGGGACCAAATGCACCCTCAGCAAATTTACAGATGATACAAAACTGAAAGGAGTGACTGATGCCCTCAGATTAGAGATTCTGTGATTTTGTGATTCTGTGTTTGGGGTTGACTTCAGGTTCTGGAGTTCTGAGGCTGTTCAGGCAACTAACAAGAGTGTTAGTGTCAATGAGAAGCTGATGTTCCAGGAGAAATTTATACAGGTTTTGATCTGGCCAAATTTGAAAGAGCACATCCATAAATGGGGTGAATGCCAGGTAAATGATCTAAATGTGCACTTAAGGACACTGGTCTGGGACATCTGTCTGTTCATTCTGTTGAAGATTTCACTTTTTTTAAAAAGAAATTAAAATTCCTTTAGTGAAAAAAACAAAGAAATATTCTTGAAGTAGGAAATATAGACTGAATTCTATATTTTTTCTCTTGCGTATTGTCAATTGATCTTCAAAGAAATGTTTTTCTGCCTGAAATGTAACAGGAGGGATAAGGAATACCTCACTTCCTCTCTTTGTCCATTGAAGTATTTAGATCAAAAAATGTCTGTTATTGTTTATCTTTTCAACTTCTATTGCAAAGAGGTATCACCTTCTGAGGACTCTTTAAGTGCCTGAGTAACACCCAGATGATGTATTAAATACATCATAAAATAAGAATGTTCTTAAAGACAATCATCCAGTATATTTCATCTGCTACCAAAACTGTGCTAATTTCATTTAGCACCTTCAATAGACATTGGGGGGAGGGGAAAAAAAAAGCGGATGATGACTAAATTTGGTAATTTTCCATGCTCCTTCCATTCTTAGGTATCCAATACTGTAATTTTCTTCTACCTGTATGTTCATTTGGCCCTCAGTGTTTTATTAGTTTTAATATTAATTTAATTGTGAACTTTACCACATTACTGCCTACCAGCCTTTTAACAGTTTCTGTTATATGAAGTAAAATTTTTTTAATCACCATATTTAATGATTCTAAGTTCCTGTCCTGTTAAGAAAACTAATTCCACGCAAGGAGATGAGCTTATTTTGTTTTGGGCAAGGGCCAAACCCTTTCTTTGAGTGGCTGTTATATCAGACTTCTCAGCAAGAAAGAAACAAGGAAATTAGTGTGTGGCTGAATCTGAGATGAAAATTAGCTATTTTGAAAAACAAATCTCTGATAAATACAGCAAGGATTTATGGCTAAATTTACAGGCGGCACAGATGGTACTTGATGACATTTTATCTCAAGGGGAAAAGTATTCTTTTTTTTTTACATTAAAACATCAACTTTTATAGGTTTGGGATTATTTGCAGAATATAACACTCCTCTATGTATGCAGTGAGTGCATCTCCAACTGACTGTTAGATCCTGTTGGCAATCTGGAAGATCTTTCAAGCATGTACTGCATTTTCAAACAAATTGCATTTTCTTTTTTTAATAAAGCAGGTTAAAGAGCAGGAAAGCCATGTGTAAATACTGAAGGGCAACAGTGTCTAATCTCAAGCTAAAATTATTAAATCCACCTTTTATTCTTGAGTTTGAAAGCTTTAGTGTGAATTTTTGCATATATATTATTGTAAAGAAAAAAAAAATCTTGATTTAACAAATGCTAATCACAGTGATATGATCCACTTCCTTCACTCTCCTTCTCCCATCCTGCTTCCTGTTCTTACTTTCAGTAAGACTCTTTGCAGTGCATGATTTCATTATGCTATTTGTAAGGAATATTAGTCACTCATATGACAAAACACTTTTGAGACAAACTATTTTCCTTGTCTAAAGATCAAGCTGAACGTCCCAAATAAACTTCCATGGAAAGTACATAATTTTATGTCATTTTATGAAGAAACTTTTCTTTTAAACTCATTACAGAGTGTGTTTTCAAATATGAAGTCAACAAATCACTTTCTTGAGGGACCCATCTCTGTATTTTAACTAGAATTGGAATGTAGGTGATATTCCAGCTTCCAGCATGATGAGAAGTTTCTGGCATCTCAGTTAGGTGCTAAAAATCAGATGTAATTTTCAACTTCTTTCCTCACACCTTTCTTCCTTTGTTTGATCACAGAATTGCCACAAACTCAATCAATGTTTAGTTGATCTGTATTGTCATGCTTCAGTGAAAACCACATTTTTCTACCTACAGTTATGGCAAAAACTGAGAAATGGTTTCCAGTCTTACAGTGAGAAATATCTTATTTATTCCACTGTTTGGCTCATAACTGTTTTTGTTTTTATCTTCTTATTTATAGCTAACTAAATAGAAATGAAACATAGACATGGTAACGTATTTCTGAGGACACATGAATCTCTAGAACTGTGCATTTATGCTTATTAAAGCATTTGGAACTCCAGGCAATGTAATGGATTTATACTAACAATTATGTTTGGTTATTTCTTGGTCATTATTTGTTTTAGTCCCTGTCTCCTGTTAAAAAACAGTTCATGACCCAGTCATATAGCCAAAATAATACGACCAATCATATTCTATGAATAAAAAATAACTAGCAATTGAGATGTACAGTTTTCAAAACATCTTTTATTTAAAACTAGTGGACCAGTCCCTCACAGCCCTCATAGCTCTTCTACACAAAGATGGTGGGAGCCTGATGTCTTCCAGTTTTGGACATATAATTCTATAGTCCCTTTGCTTAGTCCCATTTTATATGAATTTCATTCAATTCAAAGCCTATAATTTATCTTAATAGTTGGTATGATGTGTCCAAATTATTCTGAAAAAAAAATCAAATAATAAATAATAGAATAAAAAGTATTTTCAAACAGTGGAATAAGATATGGGAAGCCTTAATTCATCATATTTCTTGATTTTCATCTTAAAACTTTTTGATCAGTGACTTCCTTGATTTTCATCTTCTTTACGCTCTTGCTACACTCCCGCAGAAGCCTAGCAAGTGCATTATCCAACCTAACATCAAACTTTGTCATTGGAAAGGATTCAGTCCCTTCTGATTTTTCTTTTGTATATTAGCAATGTCATCTCTTATTTTCTTTGGCATTTTAGTTATCCATTCATTGTTACCAGATTCAGGAAATCACATTTCAATGCCATTTTGGGGCTTAAATCAGATCCACCTACAATTTAATATTCTTTACTTATTTTTTGAAACAAATATTAGGAACTATTGGGAAAATGATAGAGGACAAAATGGAAAACATCATTGTGCCACTGCATAAATCCACTGTGCAGCTTTATCTTAAACCTTGTAGCTCTTGTTCTTGTTCTCAAAAATATGATCAGACACATGGAATGGTTTTCACATGACAAAAAGTAACTAAATTAACTGACAGTCTGACACCTGGAATAGGGAAGGAGATTTGTTTAAGGTCGATAAAACATGGCATGGAGAAGTTAAAGAAGGTTTCTCTGTCTTCCAAAAATCAGAGTCCATCAAATTAAACTAGCAGAAAACAGGCATAAAACAAACAAGTAAGCAAAATAAAATCAGAGATTATGTAATTAAGCTTTGGGATTCCTTGATGCAGGAAATCTATGAATATAAAAAATGATTGTGCACATTAGTGGAATATGGATTTCTACTAAATACAAAGACGCCACCTCTAATTCAGTTAATAGAAAATTGTTTGAAGCAGTGATAATACTTTGAAGTAGTATATAGTCAACCTTTCCTGAGATGCACAGAGAATTATATGAGCTTTAGATCTGACCAGGATCCACTCTTCTACTGTTCCATGATGCTTCAGAGCTTTGTTTCTAGAGGGCTTTCAAGCATTGTACCAGCAAAAACCTAAAGGGTGTGTGATTGGTGTGACTTTCACTAACCAGTTGAAGAGATCTGACCTCTTGATTAGAAAAATGTGAAATTTGTTTTCTTAGCTGGGTTATGACAGATAGGAAACTCCATATATCCACAGCAGTCTATCTTTGATTTCTCATTTTTTAATTTTGAACATTCTTATTATCATAATGGAAATTCAAGTAAGAGGCTATGTGTTGTCCATATCACATGAACTGTTTTTTGGGAACAATAGCTTGCTCTTAAAGATATGTTCTCTATGACTGTGTTTCAAGATACCATCCTGAATCATAAAAATCAAATTTTATGTCCTAAATATACTTGCGATAGTTAACAAAGGATTTAAAAAGGAGACAGAAACAACTTGTCTTCCTTACAAATTTTCAGTAACAATCCATGTATATGAAATCAGTTCCACTGTAGAGGAATGTAAATTAAATCCTCTGAACACACAAAAACACAGCACTCAGCTATGTACAAAACCAGACTGACAGATGATTAATAATCAAAAGAGATTCAAGAATGAATTCTCGTTTTGGTCATGAGGCTGAAGGGTGAATAATAGTCTCAGTGTTTGGAGTTTTACCTGTCTCTAGAGGTAATTAAATTCTTGATTATTCTTAAAGATTTTCATGAGAATTTGTATCTTTTATTTGCTTAGCTACATTTAAGTGCAATACAGATCTTGAAAAGACACGGTAATTTATTTATTTATTTATTTTCATCCTGGATAAAAATACTTAAGAGATGTAAACACATTGACTGAAAATGTAATGTAAGTTTCTTCTCTATGATAAATATTCAAAGCTTTATGTTTAATATTTTGCTGTTAAGATAATTTTAGAATATCAGGAATGAGATTTGTCCCATACTATATTACAAGTATAACCCAGCGAGGTCCAGTGTTTAAAAAGAGAGGAGAGATAATTAAGCTTCCTTTTACAATCTTTTTTTGCCTAATGGTATATGCTACAATAGATATTAATAAAGATACAATTCATTCTTTCCTTCTTAAAATTTTGAATGCTTTGAATCAGAATGTTTCTAACTATTTAAAAAATGACTTTCTGTGGATTTCAGGGTATTTTACTTGACAAATTTATAATATTTGTGCACACTAACAGATTAGAACATTTAATTCTGTCCTTCCATCACATTTACAGGAAAGTATCTGATTTAAATGTGTTATGTATCCATGAATGCCATTAACATGAGTTAAGTAAAATATTAGAAAGATTGCAGTAAATCTCTTTTCAGTACCCATTTTCAATTTGTGTTTTATACCTTCTCATTTCACAAAGAGTTGTGTCTAAGGTGCTAAGTTCTCTGATGCAATCTTGCAAAATACTGAGCTACATGATCATTTTTAATCATGTTACTAGCTCCTGTGAGTTCAATGGGACTAATAATTCACCAGATTATAAACACAAACTTGAGTACTGTGCTAGAATAAAGTGCTCAGTGGTGTGCTGAAAGGACCCCATATTTATCAAAAGCACCTACTCCTTCCTCACAACTAAGACTGAAACTCAGGAGACTTAAATTAAGTGGGAACAAAACAGGACATTCAGTTCTTCCTTAAACAACATGTTTTGGGCCACTCCTTTAAAGTTACTAGAGTTATCTTACTGGCTTCAGTGAAGCTTAAGTTAAAAGCAGTGGGAAATAAGTTTTACAGGGGGACCCTATGACTAAAATTTTTCACCTTTATTTGAGAGCTTCAGATAAATGTATCAGGATTTTCCCAATGTTATCATTGCTTAATTAACAAAATATTTCCAGAATCTTCCGAAAGAATTAGGACTGGAAGAGTCTGAACGAGTTTGAATTTTTGTAAAGGAATTTAAACCCAACATATATGTATGTTTGTGCCTATGTAAGAGAGATACTAAAAATTCAGTACTCTTCATGCTCAGCCAATTTCAATCCAAGTTCAGATAGAATAGAGGAAAAAATGTTTTTCAATGTTTGAAAACTCTCCTGATTCTTATTTGTAAATCCTTGTCTGTGTGTAATTTATAAATGGTTAGTTATTTTCACACAGTCATTACGAAGAAATAATGAGCGTTAACCACATGAACCAATCAGACGAGAAGATATCCCTGCAATATAAGGAGAAATAAAACTCTCTTCATGGAGAAGCTGTTGGCAAGATGAGTTGTCCGTATATCAGATTATCAAATATTTCTCTGTGCAAACAAATGACTCTCAGGAGTCATGGAGTTGTCATTGTTAACCCATCATTTTTTCCATTTTGTTTCACTCATTTATTAAATAGATCTTGTAAACACTTTGATGCAGGAATGATATTTTACTGTGCATTTATATAACACTGAGAAAGCCAAGAAGGCTGGATATGCTGAACAGTATTTTATTAGTGTCATACACATAAACAAATGCACACACACAATTAATGCTATTCTTCATTGTGACACGCTTTAATAACAGCATGAAAACTGGCAAAATAATTGGAGAAAAGAAGATCCAGCTTTAATGTGTTACCAAATGCTTTCCAAGTAAGACTGAATATTGAGTTCTCAATTATATACATATTTTTAATTTATATTAAAAAAGGAAGGAAAGAAAGCAGGCAGGAGTGAAATCATCCTTTTCTTCTTGGTTTCAAAACTGGTTAGAAAATAGAAAACTGAGATATTTCATGGTTCTGCTCCTGTAGACAAACTAAGAACTGCTGAAAATCAAATATAAGTGCTCATGGGATTTTCATGTCTAACCTGAAAAGATCAAGATTATTTATCTCCTGATTTTATTAATTCAGACAGTCTAGATTAGTCAATGAGGTTTCATACTAGCCATTTCATTTGAACTGTAAAAAAAAAGTTCCTTTCCTAATTGTTCATTTTTTTATCCAACACACTCTTTGAATTTGTAAACATCAAAAAGGTTTCCTATATATTAGGACTATACACCACAGAGTATGGCATCATTAGTTACAAAATATAATGGCTCAGTCTTAATACCTTGTAATTTTTCCTGATTCATTAAAAAAAAAAATAAAAAAAATGGATCTTTGTCATGCCATGAACTAAATTTAACACTGTTTTACAGATGCTGGGATCTATTGTGTTACCGTTGCTGGTGTCTTTACTTATAGCAAATCTTATTGCTATTTGTGTCCTTGGTAGTATGAGACTTAACTATAAAGTGGTGATACGATTGTTGAAACTGACTGCTGTATGCCAGTTATTACATCTCACCCCAAACTTCCAGGTAGTGACTCTTCAGAAACAGAAGTAGTTCATGATGATGAAATTAGAGACTGCATGCAGATGCACATACATAAGAGGACTTAATTTCATTTTCCTGTTTTACTCTAAAGCTAATGTGTATCTGAGATACCTAAAAATCTGAAATATTATTAAATGACTGGAAATAAATTTGTAGCAAGCCTGATATATTTTTGTCAGTATTCACTAGGCTGAAACACATAAGAAATAACTGGGATAAAGCTTTTTTTTTCTTTGCTTCTAACTTCAAATTTCATTGCAGTTTTCTTTTTCATGAGACAGATTCCTATGTTTATCTCCCTAGGTAGAGTTAGTACTTTCAAAGAAAACTGAAAGGGTTTTTGTTTTAAAAACATTTAAAACAAAAAAACATTTTGTTTTGTTTTAAAACTGTTTTAAACTTACAAGCATTTAAAAGTATAAGAAGTTTCTCTAATTTTGAATGTTTACAAGCTATTTAAAATTTGAAATTGAACATTTAAAGCCTGGCAAAGTGGTTTAAGGAAAGGAAGGACTTGAATGAATTTAGAAGGGGAAAAGTTCATTTTCAAAAGATATGATTAATTGGTTGCCTTGGGACTGAAACTAATTAGGACAGAAATAAGAAGAGATTTTTTTTTTCTTTTTAATAGCTGTGTGCAATATTTGCTGTGATGCTCATATAGTTTTTAGGTGACTTTCTAGGACTGAGTGCTCAAAAATTAGCAGGACATTCTATATGCTCTGCTTCTGCTTTGGCTTAGACACAGTACTACACCACCAGTACTTTTACTGTATTTCTTGGGAAAAACATCATAAGACACTTTACATAATAAAACTAATCAAACAAATGAAATACACCTGGAACTAGTGTCTCTGACATCAATACAATATGCAGTTACAGCTACATCAAGAGACTATGCTTTCATCCTGGATTTAAAAGGTAAATCAGACTGAAATCTCTTCACAGTGAAGGAGTTCCAAGAAGTTGACATATAACCAATGAAATCTCTACAGCTGACAAAACAGTATTAAACTGTTTTAGTATTTAAAAAAAATGGAAAGAAAAAAGTCACATTTCCCTGCAATGATCCCAGAAACAGTATATACTTTAAACACAAAATGAAAAAAAAATAGTATCTATCTTTAATTTATTTTGAGTTGTAGGTAACATGCAGACCACACCTAAAAATCATGTTTTAATTGGTCTGACAAAGCCATACAGAATATAACCCTATGACTGGGGATGCAGAGTTAAAGAATTTAAGTCTCTAACATGCTGTAGGGGATTAGTTTTCTTTGGTTTTACTTTACATTTCTTATCATTTAGATGATGTCCTGCCTACATTAATATTTTGTTACTGCACAGCCACAAAATTGGGTGTATTATGTTTTGAAAATAGCATTAATTTTTAAATTAACAGGAGTTAGTACATATATTTTTGGTAGATGTTTTCTACAGCTTCTATTAACTTGGACTGGGGGTAGGAGGAAGGAAGGAAACTAGAAATGTTTCATCAGATCTATACATATCTTATACAAGTTTCCCGTTTGCCATATTTTTAACATTAGTTTGCATTTTTATGGTGAGGAGAAACACTTATCCTTTCTTCTTCTTCTAGAATGCATCTTTGAATTTGGAACTGGAGCCAATTTATGCTAAAGTTGTCTCTAAACTTTAGGTGATAAAATGTACTATTTTATAAAATACATTGAAACAGTTGTAAAAATGGGTTTATTTCATTTTTACAAATTTGTTGGGTGTTGTGAAATATTTGTATATATAATTAGAGTGATTTATTTCATGTAAAATACAGTTTGTTCATACATTAGAATCTAAATCCAACACTGTCTGGAGAATTTAATCTAGCAGAAGAATTTTCTTTAGTAGGACTGCTCAAAATTAAAGATTAATAATAGCATTGTTAGCACTGGGTTAGAGATCTCAAAATTCTAGCACTAAAGCCCCTTCTTATTCTAGGTACATAATCTATAGAGAAATTGCTGGTTTTCCTTATCCATAACACAAAAGTAAGGGTTAAAAAAGGGATAGACGTAACATGTATATTCATTTAAGATGAGTGATAAAGGTCTCTAAAAGGCCTGCAAAGCCTGTAAAAATAATAACGTGCTGACATGCATAAGTTTTTTCATAAAGGTAAGAACGTAGAACACAAAATATAGTTGATGAAGCAACTAATCCTGGATACCACTTCCAGGCACTTGAGGGAAAAAAAGTTCATCTGGAGTAGTCAGCCTGGATTCACAAAGGGGAAACCATGCTTAACCAATCTGATAGCCTTCTATGATGGGATGACCGGCTGGGTAGATGAGGGGAGAACAGTGGATGTTGTCTACCTTGACTTCGGTAAGGCTTTACACACCACCTTGAATAAAATCCTCACAGACAAGCTGATAAAGTATGGGCTGCATGAGCAGACAATGAGGTGGATTGAAAACTGGCTGAATGGCAGAGCTCAGAGGGTTGTGATCAGTGGCATGAAATCCAATTGGAGCCTGGTAACTAGCAGTGTACCCCAGGGGTCAATACAGGGCCCGATGCTGTTTAACATTTTCAGTAATGATCTGGATGATGGGACAGAGTACACCCTCAGTAAGTTCACTGACAATATAAAATTGTGAAAAGTGGCTGATAAACCAGATGCTTGTGCTGTCATTCAGAGGAAACCCAACAGGCTGGAGAAATGGTCGGAGAGGAACAACATGAAGTTCAACAAAGGGAAGTGCAAAGTCCTGAACCTAGGGAGGAGTAAACCCATGCACCAGTACAGGCTGGGGGCTAGCCTGCTGGAAAGCAACTTTGCAAAGAAGGACCTGGTGGTCCTGGTGGACAACAGGTTGGTCATGAGCCAGCAATGTGCCCTTGTGTCCAAGAAGGCCAAAGGAAGAGCTGCATTAGGAAGAGGGTTGCCAGCAGGTCAAGGGAGGTGATCCTCTCCTCTGCTCAGCCCTGGTGAGGCCGCATGGGGAGTGCTGCTTCCAGCTCTGGGCTCCCCAGTACAAGGCAGACATGGATGTGCTGGAGCGAGTCCAGCAGAGCGCTACTAAGGTGTTTAAGGGCCTGGAGCATCTCTCCTATGAGGAGAAGCTGAGAGACCTGGGACTGCTCAACCTGGAAAAGAGACGACTGAGGAGGGATCTTACCAATGCGTATAAGTATCTGAAGGGAGGGTGTAGAGAGGATGGGGTCAGACTCTGCTCAGTGGTGCTCAGAGATAGGACAAGAGGCAATAGGCACAAACTGAAACATAGGAAGTTCCATCTGAACATGAGGAAAAGCTATTGTGAGGGTGACTGAGCAGCATTCAACCTGTTCCAGACAGGAACATTTCCCTCTTCAAATATCTGATCACATCACATTCTCTCATCTGAGACAGCACTTGGTACCTCCCATCTAAGAATTTGTCCATAAGGTTTCCTCCTCTCTTTTCCACTCTCCTCCACTTCTTCACTGGGTTGTGAAGTTACCCCAGAGTGGTGGATCAGAAGAGCAGCATTCACTGAGATAGGCACTGACATTGACCAAGATCGCCGGCAAGCAGCCATGCTCTTAGACACGCAGCGGGTAGAATACGGCAACAAACTCCACTGCTGCTCATGTTCTGCCTGAACTCTATAAAGGCTCAAATCCCACTGCGTTTCTCTGGGCTGTCCTTGTCCTAAACCAGACTTTGCAAGCCATAATGAGTTTTTGATCAAATTTAGGATGGTTTCTAGTTTGAACAAGCTAGTTAATCTTCAAAGATCCCTTCATATCTGAATTATTCTATAATTATTCTATAATTATTCTATAATTCTGAGCAGTAAATTAGGGCGCAAATAGAGACTAAACATACAAGGATATGTCTACAGCTAAAGGTAGCAATGAGGCCATCGAAGGATAATAAGCTGGAAAGACTAGGCTAGAGTGTAATCTCTGTACTGCTTAGGACTGAACATACCAGGGGAGTTCATATACTGCAGGAGAGACTGATGGGCTGCCCACAGGCCTGTCCCAGGTTGCATGTTAAAGGAGTGAGAACTGGAGGTGGGTGAGAAGAAAGTGAGCTGGAGAAGAGGCAGTCTGAGCTGTCATCTTTCCAAGGGCTAGTCTTTCAGGAGTGCTACTCACCATCAACAAATTTGCCCTCTGCAATACCAAATGAAAATCTTGGATTTGGATTTTGGAGCCCATGATGCAGTATTTGAATGGGACTCTCAGTGAAATGATAAAGTGTTTTCATTTATGGTTTTGACTTTTATTAAGAAAAATGTTAAAACATACATTCAAGTACTTTTGAGGCCTGGGACCTTGGTACCTTAGTTGTGGGAATAGAAATGGGAATCATACCAGTTAGGAAAGATACATTTTTGTACTTTAGATGCTCAGTTTCAAAAGCATTTTATTTAAATGCTTAGGACAGTTTTTTCCTTCAGGTAATTACATAGATTACATAAATGATGTCATGGCAAGGACTGGTTACACAACATCCAGTTCACAGACCAAAAATATTAATTGTAACAGTCTCTATGAAATCAGAGAAAAATATTTAAATAAGTTAAACGCTGTCTGACAAACAGTGAAATGCATTTGTTGCTTCCAGCTGAATAAGGAAAAAGGAATATTAACCCCTGTTTGTGGGAGCAGTCTGATCTCATGCATGTCATTGCAATTCTCTACAGTCCTTTCATTTTGTTTCTCCTTAGCAAGTGCATTAAAATGGTGGTCCTTTATATCTTCTTAAATAAAGCACTTTCTAAATTCAAGCTGTTGCTAATGTGATTACTGATGGTATGAGCAAACGAGGGGTGGTTTCTTATCCCCACATTTAAATTCTGCATACTCTTTCCTCTGTTTCATTTACGTGCTGGTAAGTATCTATGTAATTCTTCACTTCTTTTATCAGACATATGAACAAGCCATAGCAGAATCATATGCAACTTATACAAATCTTTTGGAAATCAAATCTGAAGTTAGAAACACAGACAATGAACTGGAAACACAAGACATATAGTATATTTCTTTTCTTTTTCCTCAAATAGAAAAGTTCCTTAAAGTATGTAGCAGAATCCTTTTTTTCTTCACATTAACAAGTAAAGGGGAGTGGGAAAGAATATGTTCCTTGTCACTTGAAAGCCAAACTGGTTGACTATTGGTTGTTTCTTTACAGGGCCAATGTATCTCTGTGATACTGTGGAACGTGTGGGGGAGTTTTTCTGATTTTCGTTCTCTTCCCCTGCCTCCCTCCCTTCCACCATATTATATGCAGCTTCTTTTGCTCTCTGGTTGCTCAGATGCATTTCTATGCTGTTGTTTTGTTCAGTTTCCACTGGAATTTCTTCCTGATATGTACCCAAAATCTTTTTATAACTGCACTTTTATTTGATCATATTGATTAATCACAGCAAAACAAATCAATCTTTTTAACTGTGCAGAGAAGTTTAGGAGCATTGTATACTGATAAAATTGCAATTTGCAGGAGATGCCATCTGCAAGCAATGTTGTTTTCAAACAGAGTTACAAGCTGTTAGCCTTTTGCTCTACATAACCCAAAATGTAAAATCAAAAATAGTTATAGCCAGATCTCTAAGTACTGAATACTGTTCTGGTTTGTGACAGAGAAACTCTGCATTCAGACAAAAGTTGGTAAACTGGGTCAAGCATGTGGTTACCTTGTAGACATCAAACATTTTGAAAAAAAAAAAAAAAGATTTTTTCTATACAACTAAGCAGATACTCACTGTTTTCTTGCTGCACTATTTGAAAACTATACATTCTTTTATGTCTTTTCGCAGTGTTTGCAGATTAATCCAAAATACCTAAAAGACAGCCTAACCAAATAATAAACAGCAAGCATGTGCAAATTTCTCATATACTTGCCTAGGATCCCAGGATTCAGCTAAGTCATCTTGGATTTTGTTGTCCTCTTTGAGTACTGCAAGAGGTATGGCAGGCAAGGAGTTATCTAAAATGTTTTAAAGGCTTTGAATGTGCAGGAGTCCATATTGTCGGTGACTCTGACATTTTAAACAGAGAAATCTCATGAGGGGAAAAGCACTCTCCTGCCCAGAACCCTGGGGTATGTTGGTGGGGAGGAAGATGGGCATGGGTGAGCAAAAGCACAGATGCTCACCTCCAGAGCGCACTAATACCTTCCACCTTAGGGTCTCTCCGTTGCCACAGCAATCCAGCAGCACAAATCACTCTTGCAGGATGGACCAAGGAGGAGGGAAGAGAAAAGTTGCAGCAGGAGATGCTGGTAGATCCTCAGTGATTCAAGTGAGACCCAGGTTAGCTTTCAGCTGTTAATAACACCTCGACGTTGGATGCAGACATTAAGTAGCTGCTTTTGAATTACTTTGGGGTTGAGTTTTTTCTAGCATAAATCAATGTAGCAATGAATTTAATGAGGAATGTATTAATTTACAATTATTAGGCTCTCACAAAAGGGAACATTTTTATAGTGTTCTGATAGGCTAAAGTTGGGACATCTAACTTTCCCAATGCAAAAAGATGTTGTAATACATGTAAAATGGTGGTTTGTAAGTCAAGAAGATTTAATTTCATCAACATGTTTGATGTTGAACAAAAATTGATTTATGAATACCAAATTAAAAATGTCTTTTTTTCATTTAATATTTCAAGTATCTTCATCCAAAGCCCTCTAAAGTCTGAACAACTATTTTACAGCTATTTGGATATATAAAGATGTAAATAGTTAGCCTGACAGGGTTTTCGAAAGAACTAGAGTGTCTAATTTTCCAAGACATCTGTAGGAATTCTGATGAGATGTGGAATCTTTTTGAAGCTTTTGCATCATTCCTACACGCATTCACATAGGTAAATATTTTTAAAATGTGTAGCAGTATTCAATGGAAAATGTTCTTTTTATTGGGAATTTATTTACTAAAATAAAACAGTACTAATTCAATTCAACCTATCTAGAGCAGTAGAAGGTAGGCTTTTAAAGTTACTTTAAAACACTCTTCTAAAACTCTAAGTTTTCTTATAAAATCTTGTTTTTTCCTTTTAAAATATACTGCTATATGTGAACACAAGGAAATAACTTATACTTGGTTTTAATATTTAAAAGACAGATTCTCAATGAATGCAAAATGAAGCTCTGCAGATTTATCACTGATGGGGATTGTTTTTAATTTGGGCCGCAAAGCTTTTGCAAGCATCTTTTCAATGGCTAATCTTCAATGATAGGTCAATTCTAGATATAAAAGTGAACTCATACATAACCGGTTACATAGTGTCATCTGGTTAGACATATCATCAAGCATGTTGCATGGGATTTTAATTGCATAAATTGCCTGACACGCAATGAGACTGTCTTGGCTTAAACTTGAATACAACACTCTGAAAAAAGTCTTTGTAGCTCTAAGCAGAAAATAGGAATATTCACAAAGGACTCTACCATTGTAAGGTTGGAATATTTCCAGGCTAACAACTGAATAGTTTGTGCTGTAATTCTTATTTATTATAATAAATGCTTTGTAGGGGGAATGTCAATAGTTAATAAGTCCTGCATATTGCCATAAAAAGATTGGCTTAGAGATCTCATAAGTGATTTGTGTTGGAGCTTAATCACATAAAAATTGCAGACATTATTCAGAAACAAATTGAATCACTATAAAACAGTGTTGCAAGGACAAGGGTAGCTACATGACAGACCTAGAGGCTACTCCAAAGCTGCCAACATAATTGTCTGAGGAATCTGCCAAGCAGACAGATGCTGCTGATAGAAAATAATGTTCCGTTCCCTGGCATTTGGTTATAGCAATGGTCTAACTTAAGACAAACAGAAGTGAAACTGTGTTCTTCATTGCCACACATTGCTATTTCATATCTATCAAAGGTGAGTACATTTGTATTTTCCTAGTTTTCTCTTAGACAAATTCCCATAGGAAATTTGTGGCACTCAGAAACTGATTTTTACACAAAAAATAAACTGTCCAAACTCTGCTATGAGTATAAAAGGTGACACCTGTACTCCAGCACACAAATACCTTTAATGTATGGCAGCCTAAGAAAGAATGGTTTTAGCAGAATCATAGTTATCTTCTTAACTCTGAAGTCAGCAAGTCAGAACTGATAGTTTCATATTTGTGTTTTTGATATCTTATTCCTTGTGGAATTCCAGAAAGAACTCTCTTGGGTTATGGTGTATTAAACCCTGCTGCAGTCAAGAAGATAACTTAAAGCAGAAAGCTCTGTTTGCTTTACGGTGTTACACTTTCAAGATTTATCAGATTGCTGACTGAATTGGAAGCAAGAATACAAACCCAAGGGCTAGCACCCAAAATCCCATTTCAGAAGGGATCACATAGCCAGCGCAGTACCTAAAATATATGCTACACCATTGATCGGCCAGTGCACAGCTGGTCTAATTCTGACTTTCTGAACATAGGCTCAGTGTATATGTCACGAGACTGCTCTGTGTTGAATGCATGGAAGACATGCTCATTAGTGAGAGGAACTGGAATGCAGTTGAGGGTTGGAGGCCTACCACAAACACAGTGCATCAGTTAGACAGAACCCCAGAAGGAGCACGGTTAGGAAGGTACAGGAGTTTACCTTTAGGCTGGCTTTCTCCTGAAGAGCGAAAACCAGTAGAGAATTTACAATAGATACAAAAACTCAAGTCCTTTGTAGACAGAAATTGTTTATTTGTATTTTCATTTGAACTATGAGTTTGGTGAGGGATCCACAGAAAAAGGCAAGAGCAGTAAAACTTCAAATGTAATGTAATGACTGTTGTTGGGAAAAATAATCCTAACTATCCAAACAATGTGATGCGCATTATACTATCACCAGTCAGGAAAAATATTTTAGAGTCATTGCAGAGTCATTTCTCTGAAAATATTAGCTAAGTGCTTATCGGTGATCAAAAAGTCAAATTGGACATCAGGAATTATTAAGAAAGAAATAAAGAACAAAACATAAAATGCTATAATACCACTGTGGAAATTGATGTTTGTGCACTATACTGTGCATTGGTCTTGTCCTCCCATCTCAAAAGATCACGTAATAGAACTAAAAAAAGAAGCAAAGGAAAGCAAAGAAAATGATCAAAGATATAAAAAGGCTGCTGTTTAAGGAGACATTAAAAGATTAGCACTTTTCTTCCTGGGGAAGAGACAACTGAAAGACATTATGATACAGGTTTATAAAATCACAGATGGCATTAAAAAGATGAACAACAGATGTTTATCACCTAGTTTTACTAGAGAACTAAGAGGCACACAAAGAAATGATTAGGCAGCAGGTTTAGTAGAACCAAAATCAGGTATATTTTCATACAAATCATAATTAACTGCAGAACTCACAGAAAATGGAAAAAGTTCAAAAATCAAAAAAGGGAAGAAACTTTTATTGAAAGCTGAGGAGATACATTTCTCTTGTATGCTTTTTGTAAGTGCATGCCAGCATCTCAGACTAAATAGAGGGCTAGGCAGGCCTGCAACCTTTTCAGCTATTCTTACTTTCCTATTCTGTGTGTCCTGCTTTTTGCAAGACACAATAAAAAAAAGGATCTCAGGACTAGTAAGATAATATATAGGATATTTTGTAGTGTTTTCTCATTATTCCTTTTTTAGATATTATTTATAGACCTTGATATCTTGGAAAGCACAACCATAGCACGATCGTATTGGATACTAGAGTGGACACCATGAGCAGCTGCTTGTAGGATGAAACCATGACACCTCCATACTCTACAATAAATCTTTAATCAAAAATGCTATGTAAATTTACCTATGGAGAAAAGTTGATACTAAGACCTTCCCCTCTTCCTCTTCTTTTTGCGCTGCAGCATATGCTTTCCCCTTCCCTTTCCCCTTCCCCTTTCCCTTCTTTCCCTTCTACTTCCCTCATTATGGCTTTGCCAGAATGAAAGTGCCCAGCAAGTTTTCTGTCTCATTGTCTCACTATGGGGTTACAGCTTCATGCAGAGCCATATCTGTCACCCAAGTGTCATGGGATGTTGTTCAGTGGCTTCGGTTCCTTTGGACATCGTGGCATACAAGTGATTTCTAAGGACAAGCCTTGTGGTGAGACTAGAATCACCTTAGGAATAGCCTGTGCTAAGCTGTTTGCTCTGTAAACCCATTAGGGCTCTGCACAGTCATTTTACTCCGGATTTCAGCATTAAAAGGGGGAGACAGCTGGTGATAGCTCAAGGCAGCTGTTCTCTTCTCTCTCTCTCCCTGCTGCCAGGACAGGTGGTCTCTAGGAATTATCTTGTTTGTTAATAAACATAATAAAATTGCATCCTCTTGGTTACATTTGGCAAAAATCTAATACTTCTGTCAGTCTTCATTAAGCCCCTGCCATTCACAATGTTGCAATAACTAGGGACTGAATTAGTGGGTTCCTGGTTCAGTACTTCTGCAAAACGGATGAGGTATTTTGGATCAAATCCTGATGATGGCCGAATATAGTTGAGTATCTACACTCTTCAGGTAACACAGAGCATTTGGTTTTAATTTACCCCTTTTCTGATGTTCTTTTGCAGTGTCATCAAGGTGCCAATTTCCAAGACATTTTGTCCAAATTATTTCACAATTAGGTAAGTGCACCCATTCCTGGACAGCAATTATTTCTCAGTCTTCTAGGGCTTGTTTGTTAAAAATAAAATAATACAAAGTTCTGCTCACTCTTCAAAAACATTTGTTCATCTTTTTTCTTTAGAAAGTAAAATGAGGCAAAACAGAGCCCTATTATTTTTTAAAGTAAAAAAAAACAAAACAAAACAACACTGGAATATGAACTTTAATTCTTCAGCTTCCAAATGATTGTTAAATTGTTTAGCACAGTTCTTCTAATAACCTCCCTCTGATGGCTCCCTTTTATATGCCTTTGGAAGTTAAATCTAATTAGAATAGCTGTAGAACTGTTTGGCATATGTCTCATAAAATTCTTTACCCCCCTGCCCTCCTCCATGCTTAATACTTCCTAATTAACTCTGAGGAGAAAATGAAAAGGAATTGACACACATATCAGTTTTCACCCAGACAAACATAGAAGAGGTCTCCACAGAGCACCATTAAAAACCACGCTCACTTAGAATGAATCTGTTCGTTAGCAGAGAAAGGGAGAGGCAGAGAGAGAAAATGCATTTTTTATATAAATAGAACACAGGTCTTCAGTTTCTAAAAGAAGTCTCCCTGCTTAAAAACCATGCAGGTAGGTCAGTTTAGGTCAAACTCTCTGTATTTTCTAACTAAAGATGAGGTTTTTAATCCTAAATTATTGTCTTGTTATATTCTTAACAGATTTCAATCAGCTTAAACAGAGCACATTTCTCATGGGCTGCAGGAATGAACAAGAAGCAATGAGCAAAAGAGCTAAAATGAGATGCTGACTACATGAATAACTATGAACTTCTAAGCTTTGTGAAAGCTGAATTTTTTTAAGCTTATGTTTTTAAGCTAATGCAAAATTAGTGCTCCATTGCTTTTGATCAGAAAATTTTGAACATGCTTCCTGAAGTTCTGGGGTCAATTAAAAAAAAAAAAAAATATATATATATATATATATATATATATTTTACTCTTGTAGCTTGTAAGCTTCTAGGGAGAGTGACTGTATTTTCTTTGCATGATGGCTTGTTTCTGGTTAACAACTAAAGTGATTAAACTGTTTCTAGTCCCGAGGTGTCCATCCTGTTCCTGCTTGCTAGGGATATAACTCAGCTGCTTATATAGAATCATGTAGCAATGCTTTCCGTACTTTGTATTTTCTTTTTAAAGTCATTATTATACATTGACAAGAGCAACTTGAGTTATCAGATTTATTTCCTATTGTGATTAAAGGAAAATTGCCTTGTGGGGTAAATATCAAATGCTTGCATTTTTAATAGCAATCATTCTATTAGGTTATGTACATTCATATATGGTCCTGCCCACTTTTATAAAATCACCTACAGGCATTCACTGGGTCATAATATTGCAGAATTCTATTTTCTAGAAATATTTCAATTTTAGGATACCTGGGAAAGATCAGATCCCATCTTATATAGATCCCATAAATGTTCATCTGTTCAGTTTCTCTGTTCTATCATACTACAGAAATTATTGTGATATATGAATTCCTGAAAAATGAAGGGAAGGTGGGAGGGTTGAAGAAAAGGAAGTCAGAAAGGCAGGAAGGAAGAAGGGAAGGACGGAAGGACGGGAGGAAGGAAGGAAGGAGGAGAAAAAGAGAAAAGGAATGAAAAGGAAAGAAGAAAGAGAAAAAGAAAGAAGAGTTGGAAAGAGACAAAGAGAAAGAGAAAGAAACAAAGAGGGAAGAAAGAAAGGAAGGAAAAGATACTGACTTTGACTGAAAAACACTGAGAAAATTTCATCCTTCAGGAGCTCAAATTCATAGCCTAAAAATCTTTATGTGCATAACAGAAAGAATGTAGGGCAGCGTTTGATGAAATTTCAAGTAAATAAAGCTACTAGAAATTAATCTACATATCTGGTATATATTCTGAGATGTTTTCCAGCTCCCTGTGATTTTTGTACCTCTTATGTAGCTACAGATACAAAAATATTTTAAACAAAACTCAAGATTGAGTTGTTCTTACAGTGAGCTACTTGAAGGTAGAATTCCATCAATATTTTCCATGCAATTCCATACACACAGATGACTGCTTCCATGTTCACCATGGCAGAATCACAGTTCAGTTTTTTTGCATTTATTTATAACTTTTAAATAGTAATTTCTGTCCATGGCTCACCATGAAACTGTATTACCTGAAACAGCCACCATGTCACATTTGGCAACGGCTGTGGCCAGGGTGTTTTGCATCCTGCATCATTCTTCCCTCAATTTTTTTGAAACTTTGCATTAAGACAAACAAAGTAAAAACTCACTTCTATAGGATGTATTTTACAGTGTTAAAAATGAAAAATATATTTTCTAGATGTATTTTTAAAGAATTTTTATACTCAGTTCTATCTGCTCTCCTGCTTCTACTAAAAAGAGTGTTTGCAGCAACACAAAAAGCCGTGTCTGTCTAACTGTTTATAAAGAGATGAAGTGAAAGTGATTGTACATATGGTATTAAATGAAAGAAGAGGACAAGAAAAAAAAAATCAATGAAAGCATGTACACCACTTACACTAGCTGATACTTCACACCTTTTTTTTTAATTGAAAGGCTCCTTTGAGATGGTTCTGCTGAACTCTCCATCTCACCCTTGTGATCATCATGTTGGTTTCAGTTAGTAATCATTATTTATATACAAATTGTGTTCCCATAAACTTTATCAATCTTTTTTTCATATTTTTTAAAACATTTATTTAATGTAAACATTATGATATCCCCTTTAGGTGAATTTATACCAGCAGTGAAACTGGTTCAAAAATAAATCAAATAATCTCAAAATGAAATAAGAAAAATGAATTACCAGTATAAGAAGATGAGGCTAGAATAGATTATTTTTCCAAATCAAATATTTTTGTCTCCTATTTTCAACATCTTCCCTCACTGTTTCTCCTTGCAAGTTTTCTTGTTTTTCATTCATTCATCTACTTGCTTGTTTTTCATTCATCCATCTCTTGATGTTGATTATTTATAATGAAGTTTGGATTAAGACTGTCACTTGGTAATAAACTTCTTAAAAATCTAAAACCCTAAGTGAGTTTTGAAGAAGGTTGAATTGATACAAATGACTAGGTGTTATATCAAGAGAAATGGCATAGAGATCATGGCTGCTTAGCTCAATACAGACACTGATCATTTTTACAACAGTTCAATGCTTTTCCAGCAATTGCAAAATTGCTAAATGTATCCTACTTTTGCTATTATCCTGGGATAATACTCAGGTGGGAAGGAGGTGGTGGTGGTTAGAGGGTAGAGTGAGCAAGAACAAGGGGACCCTCAGGTCTTTCAAGGTAGATATTGTTACTCTCTACGCTCCATTCAGACCTGACACAAGCGGTCCTTTGGGGCACCATGTTTTTCCTGATTCGTTTCCCCTGAAGCAGCTTATTAACAGTTACCAAATTGATCCTGTGAGAATTTCTACTGTTTTAAACAGCTCTTTCCAAGGGCTCTGTGTTCAAGTATTCTGAAGCTGAGAAAAGAAGGCTTTTTGAAAGACCATTGGTTTGATTTTTCTCCATCCCCTCTGACACTATTCTACCCCTACAAAGACAAAAGAAAAGTCCTCCTGGATTTCTTTCTGTGTCAAACAACTGTAGAGAGGATTGCACAGGGCTCTAAGGGGAAATAGGTCGGTCCCTCAGTGTCTCATCATACCTCAAAGGGAAATTTCACCCTCACACAGGCAGTGCAGGGTGTCCCTTGCTTTAAGTCTTACATCGTAAAAAAGAGGCAACAGCAACCCTGCACCTCTGATAAAACACAGAATGATAGACAGGAGACCAGACAGACATTCACTTTGTCACATGCATGTGAAGTTTGGTAATACATGTTTGAAATGTTGAATAACTTCTTCATTACCCTACAAGAAGATGACATTTGTGCACCGTCTTGAGCAATTTTAAATGCTCACTCACCAGTCTCTATGGCTGAAGAAGAAGCCCTTGCTACTTCTACAAATTTCGGGAGAAGAACTCTACACTAATCTAGCACATTTAAAACAACGTGGATTTATCCCATTATAAAGGGGTAAGAATTTGATCACTGGTGTTAGAATGAAAGACTCCAATCCTCATCTGCCCTGTCTATTTCATAATGAAAAACACTAACCCACCATCACGAAATTTTGAGAATATGGATCCTTTTCACATACAAACGTGCACTTGTAGGTGTGAAACAATACACACATGTCTTTAAGATGGTAAATTGTAACCTTCTCTTGTTTTGATCTACATGATAATAAATTCCTTACTATGTTTCTGAAAGAAATGTTTACTGAGGTATAACTAATAAATTCATCAGTCACTGGTAACAAATCAATAAGTCATATGTCTTTGTTAATGTATGGCACAAGTATATCATCAAAGTAATGTCTTCCCAAAATATATTGATGCTATTCATCATGATGTTTTTGTTAAAGTTCTGCAATGTGCTCAACTTTTCTGAAAAAAAGATAAGAAAAAAAACAAAAAAATTCAGTTTGGAAGTATGTGGGAATAAAGATAACAAATATAGTCTGAAAATAATATAAATAAACAATATAATAAATGATGACAAGACAGTTGGCTTGCATTTATATAGATCTTTTTATTCTTGTTAAAGTAGAAATCAGACTTTCCAAACTTTAGTTTATATATGAAAGATTCTTCATCTTTAACCAGATAATACAAGCACCTTAAAAAAAACAGATCATTGTCTTAAACTGAATGATAAATTATAGAAGTATAATTATATATTGATAGAAAGAAACATAAACAATGCATGCCACTCTTTAACTTTATTAGGGTTTGGTTAACTCCATAACTTTCCTCCTGAATGTCACAGGGCAAGTTGGGTCTGCAAAGTTCCTATCTTTGCTCCTTATTCTTCATATACCTCCCTTGCTCCTGCTTATTATCCCTGCTTCCTATACTGTTTCAGAAGTCTAACATTTTTCTCCTGTGTCTAGTCCCACCCCACCTATTCCTTAATCTTCCTATTGTCCCAAATTCTTCTACTTCCAAATCCCTGTATATATATTGAATTCTTTTGCTTTTCCTAGTAAAAACTTCTCTTTGGAATATATATAATTTATTCAAACTGGCAATAGCAATAGCTAGAATAAAAATATTTGTCTCTCTGTATAACCAAGCCCATAGAAAAAGGAAAGGTAGTTGTATAGCTTCTACTATACCACTCTGGATGTATCTAATGGTTTAAAATCTTGTGTATGTTTCCATACATAAAAGGTAACTAAACAGATGCTGAAAGGCAGAAACAGGAAAATCCAAAGACAAGCAACAAAAATGTAGAAAATGTAGAAATGAAAAATTAGGGAAACAAAATTAATGTTTTGAGAAAAATATTAAAATTATAAATGCTTAAAATCACTAATATTATATAAAAACCGTTGGTCTCTATGTGTACCTAATTTAATTTTTTTAAAGCAGCCTATACTTATGCAGTGCATGTTAAAAGCTAGCCCAAGCCATAACATCTCTTCAGTTTAAGTAATTCCTACTTGTAGCTTTTATAATCATGCAATAAAAAAAATACAATAACAAACGCAATTTAATAATATATAGGTCTCAATTCTTCATGGCATCTATTCCAGTTAAGGAGGTGTTGTAGTTGCTTGTTGGGCCTATAGCGATGGTTCTAAGACTTTGACTATAGTGAGGTGCAAGTAGGACATACTGACCTAGTAAATCCCAAAGGGAACTTCTCTCAGGTGAGTTCCTGTGAAGTCAGAATTGCAGCTTAAAACTGAGTTCCTGCTGAGGAATCCTTGCCCTCAAAAGCATTCTTATAGGATGCAGATAACTTTTTCTGGAGAAAAATGTTAGTGTCTAAGCATCAAAAACTTATTTTCTATTCTGGTCTGAGTTACAAAAAAATATTTTTGAATTCTTTTCTATACATTCATTGTTCACTTCAAAATCAGCTTTAAGCTAAGTAAATCTTGAAGTAGAATCCAATTTATATGTTCTGCTAATTCCGTAAAGCTAATTAACTTGATTCTGCTTTTTCATTCAGTTTGGTTGAATTTAATGCTTATGTTTGGTAAGCAGACAGATAAAGAGATAAATGGGTCACTGTATTTATGACTGCTCATTATTTCCATTAATATCCATGTTGAATAGTGTAAGTTCTGATTACAATTAAAATGCTTTTATGCCCTCTTAGCAGTAATTGACTGAAACAGGCAATTTGTACTCTGATTCTGTCTGTAAAGTAAATGACGATCACAAACCATTTCTTGAGAATGCATTTAATCAGTCATCTCTTTTTCAAGTGTTTAGAAATCATTTAAGAATAGGCTTGTTCTCTAGTGTGAAAGTTTCTGAAAGTTTTTCCACATTCCTTTCTCTCTGGCTTTGCTTTTATTTCCTTAATTATTCTTTCTGTTTGTTCTCTTTATTCCACTTTCATATAAAATTCCCATCACAAATTGTCTTTTTTTTTCCTTCATTTTTATCTCTGCCCTCAGTTTCCTATTTGCTTTCCTGTATGATTGGTGTCTGGGTAGAGTATCCCTTTCTTGTCATGTAAGAAACTGTAATAATGATTCCAAATCCTTATTCTAGTTAAAGAATATGTTACACTGGCTAAAAATTTGCCCAGCATTAAAATGCACTAATATACTAACAGGACACTAAATAAACAACTAGTAATAGGTTACAACAAAGCTGAAAGTCTCTTGGAGAACATGCAAGTTCATAAAACAAAATAAAACAAAAAATACTGTAAGTTTTACCTAATATTCAGATAAATACTTCAACCTATTTAATCTGATACATTAAATAATTCACTTGACTGCATTAGGTTCACCGAATGCAAAATTCAAAAGAAAGAGAAAAATAACATCTATCAGTTCTATGCCAGCTGTTACCAAAGTCTAGCCTAGAGCAAACTGGCCTCTTTGCAGCTATAAGTTACACTGACAATGTCAACACCTGCCATTTTGCACTTGTGTTTGAATGCAGATGAAAAATTACTTCAGATTTGCATTTGTAACTACTTGATTCTGTTCAAAATATCTTGGTACAAAGCTATAGTATTAAGTTGTTTCCCACTCACATACTTTTCAACCACAACCTTTTGCATTCTCCTCAGCTTTGTCTTTCTGAAAGCCTCAAAATAAACTCAGATTCAGCTTCACTAAGTACAGACAAAAGTATCATAATCAGTCTTATTAAATTGACATTAAAAGTCTTTTATGCTTTTCATTTTAAGGTAACACTAGCTGGAACTCAGCATATCCCATGATTTCTGTATTAATTTAAACCCAAATCTTACTTATGTATGATTAATTTTTCCTTCCTTTAGTCGCTCTGTGTCAAGACAATTTGGTTTTATGGTCTGCCTGGTTGGTGCAACCTCAGTAACTGCGGAGATCATATCCTGTCCTCGGGTCCTTCTTTGTCAACTCCAGTGACCCAAGAGAAGTTCCTGACTCCCTCCAGAGTGAGGGAGCGTGTCTGCAACAGAAGCACGTCTTCCCGTGTGGCCAGAGAGGTGATGATTCAGATTCTAAGGGCCAGAGATTTGGGGGGCAAAGAAAGCATAAGGTTATGTTGGGGCTGCGCTCATTTTGCCATTTCCTCGTCTTCTCTAGAGAGAGGTGGCAGGACAGATGAAATCACCGAACTCACCACCTGATACTGCTAATTGGTATAGATGCTTTGACAAAGGAGACATTTGGATAATATCCAAATAATATATAATTATTTCACTTCATAGCAGGCTGCTACATTTTTATAATGAAGTGTTCCACTCTCACTGCTTTAATAGTGTCCCTAATCTTGCACAGTCAATCCAAGTTGAGTCTGCAAATCACATTTCCGGTATCATTGCTAAACAGGTTTTTAAGTCCATCCATTTTGAGTTCTTAGATTTCTTTTTTTCTTAGATAAAAGTTCTACTTATGCTATTTTTTTTTCCTGGGCTTTATTTTCTGTAGAAAATTCTCAGAATACACCAACTAAAAATATAAAAATATCACTTTTTCACAAATAACTACAACAGCAACTTTGTTCTCTTGAAATAAAAACATATTATGTGATATACATCACTGTGCTTTTGTATTTCTCAATTCCCACCTATGGACAGAGAACTTTATATTTTAAAACATTTTTGTGTTAGCAGCAGAGGTTTCCACTATTATTTTTGGTAGCTTAATTTACTTCAGTATGTTTAGCATTTTCTGGAACTTCATGTTTAAATGCAATCATGTATTTTCATACTGTTTTTGATTACACCAGGATTTTCAATATAGCTAAGCTTAATGAAGTAAGTATGACCATTTTACATACTTTCAGAAGCCTTGTACTATTGAAGTTAATAATGAGATGAGGAAACCAGTTACAGTCCACTTCAGTGAGATTTCTTGGATTTCAAGAGACACAACAGCATGGAAACTAAATGTTTGATAAAGTACTCTTTGCTAAATCCTGTCAATAAGAATGGCTCAATTTTAAGACTCTTAATTCACCATACTTCCTGATCCAATAATAGTTCATGGGGAATTTCTTCCAAAAAGAGATTTTTGCAGACTAAGGCTTCTCAAGCTTTTGGTAGAACAGTTGGATGTGTTGCTCCTGATAAATGTTTACTGCTACTGGAAAATAGTTATCAGAGTTTGGCTAACTTTAAAATAACAAATTCCCCTATGAATTGTTATTTTTCAAACTCCCCCCTTTTTTTTTTTTTGGCAGTTCTGTGTACAATAAGGGAACAAATACCCATGTAGCTATTTTAATTAGAATTTTAGTTGTCAAAAGGAAAAATGATGTGCTATAAATATTTTCATGAGATTTCCCAGGGCTGTGCAAAAGGTAGTTTAAATAACTGTTGTCTGGAGCTAGAAAAATTCTGACTTTCTTTGCTTCCCTTAGTAATAATAGAACCTATCCAGAACTCAGGAGGACTTCATATGGAAATGAATCTTATTTAGAAGAACTCAATTAGAACTCATATAGAAATGGCTTTACATGACTTCTATATTTTATCTTGATTGGAAAAGAACTCAAAACATTCAAAGAAACTGAAGTTGTACTTATTGGTTTTGAAGTAAAGCAAAGATGGTCCATAAAGTTCCCATTAATCTAAATGGTAGGTACATTTACTTAAGCCAAGATGAGCAGATTGTTAACAGAGTTCAGCAGCAGGGGACAAGGAATTCAATCAGTTCTGTCTTCACCAGTAGATAGATAAGGGGAAAAAAAAAAAGATTTTAACTATCGGATCACATAGATATGCTATACAGTAAAATACAAACTATATGAAGAGAGTCCCTAGATTGTATGTTCTGACATGCAATTTGGGAAATTTACATATGACATGCTCATGCCTGTGTAAAGAATTTTGCCTTGGCTTAGATAGCTTGGACAGCTACAATAACCACAGAATATGGGGGGGAGAAAATCTAAAATTCTTTTTAGAAATAAGAAAAGATGCTTAGAATTTTTATTTGGCTTTAAAAAATAACTGTGACTTGAGACAATATTTGTTAAATAGTAAGTATATAAAGGAACCGCATTAAAATCTATAATGCATACACGAAGACTGCAGCTTAAAATCACCTAAATGGCTGGAAATTTGCACACCAAAATCAAGCTTGACAGAGGTGAATCTGATGAAAAAAAATTCTCAAACTTTTTGACCCACTAGTAGTTAACTAGAAAATATTCTGACCTCATCAGATTTTTTTCCAAACCCATATTACATTCAGTAACTAGAAGCAAGTTCAACAACAAAAACAGGTGAAGATGACAACAAATAAGTTCAAACCCATTGAAAAATCAGTGTGACTTCTATTTTTCTGGTTTGGGGGAGGTTTTTTTGTTTGTTTGTTTTGATTTTTAAAATACCTACATAAGGATCTGAGTTTTCTTCCACAGTCAAGCCCTAGGGAGCCTATGAGGTAATCAGCTTGCATCATCACTGGGAGTCATTATAATCTCTGTGAATTAAAATGGAATTAAAAGAATTTCTTTAGCTAAAGAAGTATGATACAAATTGTAGTATAATTTAGAATGTAAGAATGAATGAAGATTATGAGATGTCAGTAGATTTCTCAAAACTTAAAACTTCATTTTACACTAGTTTGAACTACATTTTGATTGCTTTTCTTCTCCTCTATCTGCTTAGTAGAACACGTTATTAATTGAGAAGTTTTGTATTTGTTTTTTTTCCCCTATTAAGGAGATTAGACTGTTGATACTAAGTTGCAATGACTTTGGTTTTCAAAATATCTAAGCAGATATTTTCCTACTTTACATTTTCACATGTAAATCTACCAGTGACTACAGGTTTGTGCTGCTGAGGCTATACAATGAACAGCAGGCCCACTGGCAGGCCAGCACTGCAGCTGGGCGGTCTCCACTGCGTACTGTCATCCTTCAGGTACGCATTCTGGTCAGGCACCAGCTAAGTACTAGGATGTGATCTGGATCCATATTATTCTCCCATGCAGTAGTCAAAAACAGGTCGTTTGTCTTACAGAGATATTTTCAACCCTTATCCATACTGTGAAAAATTTCCATACACATTTGTACTTTAAAAATATTAGATGGGATGCAGCTATTCTTAGAATTTTATTTTCCTATTTGTTTCCTGCTTCTAATCTCATAAACATCCTTCATGGAAGAGCAGGAAACAGGAGACTGAAGTATACAGCTGTAGGAGTTATATCACCAAACACAGCTTTGTAAGCAGAGTAAACTATGTCACCTTCAAAATGAAACATTTATTAGGGAGCAGGAATAAATGATTTTCTTTTCATCACATACTCAATATTTTGCAAAGAACATAAGTTGTTTTGGATTTTCATCCATTCCTGGCCTACCTTTTGGAAAGTGAGTTTTAGTATGTACATTTTGGGGATTTAATAGGTGAACCTTTCAAAAGAGCTAAGATTCGCTTGGAATAATGTCTCCCACTCTCATATCTGAGTCAGATTTTTGGTTTCTATACCCTACCCAGCACTGAAGGGTGAGAAAGGAACTGGAATTGTCAACTAGAAATGTTTCTAAAGCTTGCCTTTTCTGGAGGACATATAGATGGCTTTATGTCATCCCTCCAGCTGGGAATCCTTGGCTTCTCAGAGGTTTCATCTTACAAATACGGACAGAAGGGTAAGGTTTGGTCAGAAGAGTTGTGATGATGAATATCTCTTTAGGGACTGTTACCAGGCTGTATGGAGCAAAACCTGCCAATGGCCTCAGCCCCAGAGGGATGTTAAGAAAGCATATATCCTCTGTCCTCCTCTGAAATATTGCACTGAGAATAGTAACTGTGGATGCCTTTGGATGCATCTACTGAACAGTATATGCATTCCCAAGGCAGTGGTCCCTCAGACATCCAGACAGGGGTCTGGCTGAGGCATGCTGTGGTTTTCTTCTACTTTTTTTTTTTAATTATTATTTATTTTATTTTATTTTACAGAACTGTAGAATCGTTTAGGTTGGAAGGGACCTCTAGGTCATCTAGTCCAATCTCTTCTTTAAGCAGAACCAACTTTGAACATAAATCCAATTTCAAAGTGAGATCAAACTGACCTTGACATTTTCTAACCAAGTTTTGAATATATTCAGGAATAAAGTTTTCACAATGTCTCTGAGCTTGAACAATGACAACCCTCAATGTGATTTTTTCCCCTTATATTTAATTGCAATTTCCTTTTCTTCAGTGAGCTTTCATTACCTCTTTCTGGGAGCCTTCAAGAAGAGTTTGGCTCTGTCTTCTTTATAACCACCTGTTACACAGCTAAGACAGCAATTAGATCCCTCTCAGCCTTTTCAAGGCTTTTAACCAATATTGTCTGTATTTTCTTCTCAAGAAAACTGGGAAAGAGGCAGGACCTGTGCTTCAATGTCTTCATGACACACCTGGGATGTCCACTTGCCAGTATGTCCATTTTCTTCCCAGTTAGATGTAGCTGTGGTATTCTGTTTGATTTTTAATTGATAACATCAATAAAAATCAATAATCAAAATAAAATATTATACAGATATTAATAGACAAAAGCATTAAAGCTTGCAGGCCATCTGCTCAATTTACAGTGAATGCATGTTCCCTTTCAAATATTGACTTAAGATTTCTGCAACTTTGATTTACATTAAGACTTGTAGTATTTCCATTGAGAAAAAAAAAACCTAGCCATTAAATACATATGATTTTCAAATAGTTGATCATGAAGAAAAGTTTCCATGAAGAAAACTTAATGATCCTTGTTTTTATTTCATTTGGATAATCTTTGTGGTTCCCTTGTGACTTGCCTAAGATTTTCAAAGTGATGCAAAAATATCATAATGTAGGTCAGTAAATATGTTTTTTTTGCCATTACTGTATTAGTAAAAGCCATGTACTGACATAAAGTGCAAGGTTTCAGGGCTCCCCGCAGCCAGAGCCGGGCTGCGCTCGCTGCCGCGCCGGCCTCGCGGCCAAGCGCCCGTCGCCTCCGCGGCGTGAGCTCGAGCTCTGCCAGCGCCGCCCGCGGGAAGGGTCTGGCAAACCGCGGGAGCCGCTGCGGCCCCCCCCGCCAGCAGCCCTGGGGCCGCTGAGCCGCCCCGGGGAGCGCCCGGGCCGCGCTCAGCCCTCGCCGCGCAGCGCCCCGCCGCAGCACCCGCGCGGAGGAAGCATTCAAAAATACACCAAAATATTCAAAAATACCCGTTGACCAACAAGGAAGAAACCCTTGCCATGAGCATCATTGTCCTTCAGAAAAGGCCTCAGCACTTCACATGACTTGTCAAAAGCCCTCCTCTTTGTTAATCTGGAGGATGATTGTCAATTTAGGACCAAGAGGGACATGGAAGACTGAAAACAGCACCAGAGAAGAGGGGTAGGTGCTAGCAAGACTGTATTTGCATAACATTTTTAAGGGTATTATTAATGATGCCTTTCTGTATTGGTTAGATAATTTGGACAACTGGAGTCTTAAAACATTGATTCTGCTAAAACTAAATTCTTAGCTTCACGTGTGGTGTCTTTTGCCTATAAGAAGATTCTGAGATTAACAGTAGGTTACGCGTGGTTTCTGAAGGCAATCTATAGGATACATACATATACACATTCAAATAAATATACATATACATAAACATATGTATGTATGTATGTGTATGTTTTAGTAGCACTCTTTCCAAAGGAGTCAAATTGGTCACAGCTCTCCTGTCTGTCCTAAAAAAGGGAACTCACTTACAAGCAGAATTTAGCTAATTATACTTGTTATTCTCAGTGGGAGCGGTAAGCTACAGTACATGAATATGAAATAAGTTTTAATCAAAAGCGACCAAATTCTGCCCTCCTTCTTAGCTGTAAAGACCCTTTAAAGTCTGAGGGGTTGTATGACTGAAACAGAGGGTAGAACTTGGCCTTCAGAGCAGTGTAATTAATATTAATAATAGCAACATTTTAGTTAAAGTGCATTTTAGTTCTCATGAAAGCTATTAACTGTCTTGAAGACTTCAAAGCTCCTTCTTGCTGCAGATCAGATAGCTCAGGAGCAATACCAGGAAAAGCTGCTGAATTTGATTTTACCTTTGTGCCTGAGTACTGATGTGGTGGGACTGCTTCTAAAGGTGAGGGCACAGTTCAGTCTTTAAACTGGGGATGGTTAAATTATTTATTATGTTTACTGAATTATTTACTTCTGTTCACAAATAGGCTTGATTTTCATAAATGTATTTGGCATGCATCATTGGTTGATCAGTTTAGCCAAACAAAGTCTAGCTTCTGAGTGCCTGACTAAAGTCTCAGTCATGCAAGGCGATGAGGTTTGTCATCATTTAGTTAAATCACATAGCATTTCTGCTCTTTGAATAAATGACTGAAGGCTTCAGGAGACTGGCAAATGACAAATTACAAGCAAAGCAGAGCAACTAGTTTGTTTTGCTAACAGATCTTCACACACTAATACAGATCATCCCTGAGGAGAACTACCTCTTTGATATTTATGATCATGGAAATAACACTCTCATGCCTCTTTATCAGTATCAAATAAAAAGGGTCAAAAATCAAGGTTGAGCTAAATGCCTGTTAGAAATCTGAACAAACATTCATGCATACTGAGCTTTATCAGTCCCACATGAAATGTAGGTCCAGAGAGAAGAGAAAGGGAAAGAGAAAGAGAAAGAGAAAGAAAGAGAAAGAGAAAGAAAGAGAAATTGGATCTTCCTTTTCTACTTTGGAGTTCAGAGTACAGGACTTCAGTAGGCAGAAAGCTGTGTAAGCCTGCAGTTTCACAGCAGCACAAGCTGAAATAGTTCCTTTCTAATGTGCTTCCCCTTTCCCGCTACACATTTTTCTTCCCCTTGTTTAGATTGTCTTTGGAATTCATAAGATCCTGTGTAAAGCTGATTTGTCACATCAAATTGGTAATATATATGTATATATATATATGGTCACATTATTGGCAGTTTTATATGTTAAAATCACTTAGGGAGGGATATGATAAAAACCAGATGGCAGAAGGCAGAGGTAAAGGGAAATTTCATAGTAACCAGGAATTATTGGTTGATCTTGGTGAATCTGAAATCTAAGTTTGATGATGTCATGATCAGGACATGACTCTATTTTGTTAACAGAAGAGCAGCACTAAATTCTTTTAAAACGGTGAAATACCTTCCATATGACTGCCTGGAGGTTTAAACATCCAGAAAATGGGAGATCTACTACAGTAAGAGACATTTGAATCTCCAATGTTTTTAGATTCATTTTCTTTAAAATATGGGGTTTTTTTTCCTTGAAAATTCAAACTTATAGAAAATGGGTGATAAAATTCTATCATAGCAGAGCATGGATGTAACCATAATGATGGTGGAAAGACTGTGTGGAAGTGCAACTACCTGTCTACTGTGTGAGCAGAGAACCTTCTGCAAGAGCAGTCAACAGCCTCCTCATTACCCTTATGTTATACCCGCCTTTTTATGGCAAATAATAAAAATCACTATTGAGGATTATTTTGTCTTCAGTAAACTATAAGAGGTGAAGTAGGTGTATAACATAGTATTTCAAGAATTCAATTTTTTTGAATCCTGAAATCTAGAAGCTAAATATATATGCACCATGTATATGCAATTATAAATGGTTTCATGTTAATGATGCTTAAAGTTTGGGCCTATCTCCAGGACAATTGGGCACTTCATTTTTCTGTTATTCAAGTCAAGGGCATGCCTACACCATGCAATGGATCACTGTGCTAGAGAAGCTCTAGGTAAGTCCGAGCAAATGGGGATGACTACAGGCCTAGAAATGTACTCTGTGGAAAGAGTGGCTGGAAACATGAAAGTCATACAGAATTAATTACCTTGGACAAAGTGTCACATAAATACAAACAAATTATTTCTGGGTCTGTGTAAAATATGATCTTTACCATTCCTTTTGTTTAATGCAAAATTTTGAGATGGTTTGACTGAAACTGGGGACATCTCTGCCTGTTGAACTCAAAGATGTCTAATTATCAGGAAGTGCTTCCACTTTCAAAATCAGGGCTCTTAAGGTGTTACAGATTGGATACCTCAAAACTGAGGTAACACAAAATATCAATTACTTTTGAAAATCTCAGGTCTATGTTTAGTATGAAATTCTGTGGTTTAAACCTTAAGAGAAGATTGTACATGTCCATCATACATAATGTTAAGTTAAATTCTCATTTTCACAGTGATATTTTTAGTCTCATCCTTGAAGATTTGAGACAAACTTGTGTCAAATATTAGTTTTTCACTTTTTGGGGAAAAAAAAAGACTTCTTTGGTTGCTTTGATTTTAAAGATTCAAAACAGATTATAATTCTAGCTCAGAAGATAATGTCACTATGTGAAATGCAGTTAAAGTACAGCCTTTCTGTTATTTGGAAATATCCTAATAATTCAAACATCTGAAAGACGTTTGAGCAAACTTAAATAGTGCCATAAAGAAACACACATCACATTATAGATAACAGAATGAGTCACATTAGAGACAAATGTGGCACAAATTGCCTTCACTAAGTATTTGCAGATATCTTGAAATTCTGTGGATACAGAGGGGCACTGAAGGATTCTGGCTTAGTTAGGACATATGGCCGGTGTAAGTGTGGTCTTTGTAATGCTGATGCAATACTGGGCATTTTTTTCCTTAATTTTCTGCTTTACTAAAGTTCTGCATCATTCCCTCTAAGCAGTAATGATAATAGGTTAGGTTAAGATAAGCCACAGTTATTATTGTAACTTGGACTATTAGATCACCCAGGAAGGGCCCAAGAGTCTACTCTCTGTCATTGCCGGCGGATTTCATAGCTGCCTTATTGACATTGCGTCAAACCTACATGTATGGATGAAAAGGAGTTTGCAGCTACTTTTTGACAATGCAGATTAATAATAGACCAAACAATATAAAATTATGCTTTACAACAAGCTATTTCAGTAAATAAAAGTAAGTGTTTTGCAAAATGCATTTTAAACACATTCAGATTTTTGCATGGTAGTGGAGAACAGTTATTTCAAAAGAAAATGCAAACAGAAAGTATTGTTACCTCCATGAAAAAATGACAGCACTGGCCTTTTATCTCAGGAAAACAGCACTGCAGTTTAGTCTGAATGTCTAACTGAACTGAGGTGCCACTCAGAAGAGCTAATATAAGGCAAAAACAGTCCCAAATTCAAAATTAACTACAGTCAAAGTGAACATATCCATTTACATGGAATACACCTTGTCATGTTGGTGGCCTGGAGAACAAAGACCGCCATTCTGCGTTCACCTGGATGGTCCCGTAACTTTCCTGACCTGTGTAGGCTGCTTCTGGCCTTATGCCAGACTTACTGAGGTCAGTGTGGTCAGGGAGCTGGCTGCATCCTGCAGCACCTTCCTCTATAGACCAGACTTATTTTTAATGCAGGAATCTTGCCAGGAACTAATAGAGCTCAGAACTGAATTAACTCCCTGTGGGCGTCTTCTTTGACTATTACTCCACAGACATAGGAAGCCCTAGACAGTAGCAGCAGGACTTCACAATAAGAAACAAAGAGATTCTTCTTCTAAGTCCTTCATCACAGCTGCAGTACTATGCACTATTGTAACCCAATATCTGATTGTTTTTTAACAAGCTAGAAGACCCACATTTTCCGCTAAAGCTTTTTCTTCATAAGATGTATTTTACATTCAAAAACAATAATCACATACATCTGAGGCAGAATTTCCTTGAACTGGACAAGGATGAAAAACAGAGTAAGTGATAATCTGCAGCCTCCCCCCAAAAAACCAAACCAAAACAAAACAAAACAAAAAAAAACTCATAGTATTTAGCTTTATTAGATGGAATTACTTGCTTAGAGGTCACTAATGTATTATCACTAATGTATTATTCTTCTCTTCACAAGTGTTCTTCGAGTGTAAAATTAAATATTTTTCAAGAGATACTTCTCCAGCTAAGCAGCTGGTAGCATCTACTTGTTAACTCTGCTTGCCAACTATTTCATTTTAGCTTGTCCTCTTTTTTCTCTAAATATTTAATAATAGATTTCACAGTACTCACAAACCAAATAGACATTATATTGTACAGGCTCAAAGCAATATCTGCTAACCAGTTTTCCTAAAATTATATACTTATCTAAGGAAACATGACACTTACAGCAGTAACCAAAGAACACATAAAAGAAAATGTGGGGCTTTCTTATCTACTCTTATATTTGTTTCTCTTTTCATTTTTCAATTCCTCCATTTGTTTTTTTCATTATTATTATCATAATTTTCTGCAATACCTTTTTTTGTATCATCTTTTTCTTCCTTTCTAGGAAGAATAACCTCTTCTTGTTTTACCTATAGTTTTTTTCATAAATGTTCTACTCTTATCCCTCTTCCACTTGAACATTTATTCTAATACCCCTGTAGCCATTCTTTGATCCCCTCCCCCCCGACCTCTTTTCAGTTTGTCCTCTCTTTTCTATTGCCAGACTTTCATTGTTCAAAAAAATATTACTTGATCTTTCCATTACACAGTGAAAGAGTGAGATCTCAGAGTACTTTTGGGACCTTCATTTACCAGCTCACTAAAATTATAAGCTGGGAGTAACAGGTTGGATGGGGAGCATTAGAATAATATATTTTAGACAAAACCCTGGGACCTAGTTAGTGACTGGTGTTTGAATGGGGATTTTTTTCTTAATCATGAGAGGGACTAGAAATTTGTTTTCTGGAGTATAACAACTGAGAATGTTACCAACAATAAAAAGCTTGCTATGAACTGGGAAATAGAAGATGAAGATGTGCTGATCCTCAGTGACCTATTATTTTTCTGTGCTCAAGAGAACTTAAGGGTCAAATCTAATATTCACAGAAATAAACATGAACGTTTCCTTGACGTGAGCACTTCAGATTTTAATAAAGAAGAACATGGGCAAGGGAAGATGAGGACAACTTATATATACTGGTTCCTTCCCTACCTTTCATTTATGTTCTTATATTTATTTATGCATTATCTATACAGCTCTGAAATTTCGAAGTGTTTTACTAGAGAGAGAAAAAAAATGGCACTATAAAGAATAAATTGAGACCAAGGTTTAACTTCCACCACCTCTTCATACAAAGAGTCCCATAAAAACTAACAGAGATAATTGTCTGAACAAGTGCTAGAATAACTATGACCTTCACTGTCTGGCCCTTCATCTCACCTGGGTTTTAAATCCATGATCAAATTTTATTTCTGTATCTAGAGCAGCTTTCTCCATGTTGTCATGAGCCAACCTGATGGAAAAAAAACACCAAACAGACAAACTAGAATGGCGCCGGAAAACAAACAAACAAACAAAAAACTACTTTCAATTCCTTTCCCTTCCTTTAGTCCCTCCCTAATCTTGTTATGCTTCCATCTGTAAGGAAGCCAGAGCAGGAATAATTAATCATGTTCAAAAAGAATTAATGGCTGAAAGTACTGCTATGATTTGATATTATGCAGCTTATTAGACTGGAAAGAAAGGTGCAAAAAAGTAAAGTTCTTTATTAGGAAAGCTATCTATCATCATTTCTTACTTTTCAGTGAAGACGTCAGTAGTACTGTGCTGTCTCTTTTAAATAAATTTGAAAAAAAATTGCCATTAAATATATTCAAAATCAGGAAAGGTGAATTATTATCATCTCCCATTCCATTTGAAAACAGGTAGATATGGACAAATGGGGTGTGTGACAGGAGACAATAAACCTTCAGTTCTTGCAGTATAGTACAGGAAATAGCTATTTTACAAATGTAAAATATTCTCCTACTTTCCTTTACCTGGATTGTCAGTTTAGATCATAATATCTCTTGAAGTCATATTTACACTGAAAAATGAAGCATGGTGAAGGCTTTCCTAGGAAAGAGCTGACCCAAGCAGGTAAAACTATGAAGTGCAGTTCAGAGCAACTCTACAGTAAAACAACATTATATGATTAAGCAGGTGCAATCATGTTGATAGAGCTACTCTGGTGTAAATATACACCAGGTTTGTATTAGTTTGCTCAGAGCAAGAGTAGCAAATGAATCCATTCAGATGCTAGTTCAGAGATTAACCTCCTTTCCCTCTCTCTGTCTTTACAGTAGAAGTATAACAGGAGCCCTGAGATGCCCCATGTTTACACACAGCTTAACAAAATAATGCCTATTCTTACTTGGCTCGTAAGCACTAAATAGTGAACATATATAAGAATGCTCCCACATTGGACTTTAACCAAATTTAGATCAGTAAAAACAGATGCATGTACTTCAAAGGGCATTCAAAAGACACTGTCACCCATCTCTAGGAAAATCTTTGATTCAGTCTTTTGGGATTTCTCTAAAAGACTGTTCTTTGTAATCCATTCTTACAGGGCTATAAGGTCCCAATGTACAGTATTCCATCCTTACAATATCTCAGCTACTTCCTTTAATAAGATATATTGATGCTTTATGAAATACTTTGACAAACTTGCTGACCTATCTGTTTTTGAAATTTTTACCTTGTTGCAGTTTTATTTTGTTCTTAAGAACATCTGCATGAATACAGAATCTTTGTTCTTTGGAGCTGATCTGCTCCTGCTGTTTATCTCCCACCTGAAAATCATAATACTGCATTTGCAACATAACAATTGGGGAGATAATTATGGTTTTTCAAATAGAGAATCCCAACTTCATATAGGGAACAAGGCTTAGATTAATCTCTAAGGAACAAAGACATGTTGTTTTCTGCAAATGGTCTGACTGACTGAAGCAGGAGTGGAAGGGGCAAAGGATTCATAATTTTTTTTTTGATAAAAGCAGAACTGATACTAATTAGAAAGTGTTTTCTTTCCCTAAGTTTTCTACGAGGAACCATGCAGCTCCTTAAGCTTTTGAAATTGTAAGATATATGACTCTGTTCATCACCAGTAAAAGTGGTAAAATCTAGCATTAGGCAAATCTGTGGTGCAAAAGGCCACTGTTTCACATTTTTGAATGAGTTTTTTTTGGATCCCCTCATGGTGACTAATGATCATTGTCTATTTTCAAACGTTGGAAAGAAATTAACATTTTGAAAACATTCAGAAGGGATAATTTTAGTTTCCAATGTAAACTTTAGTCTCCAATGGCCTACAATAAGTGATTATAGCTGTTTCTAATCAAAGATAGATTCCTCAAGGAGGTGATTCAGAGCTGAAGTCTAAGTTCTGAATGACAACCTAGAGGGATTGTGCCTTATAGAGTTCAAGAGATTATACTAAAGTTAGTCATTATGAAGCTCTCCTTGCAATCCAGAATTAGGCCAGTAAGTGTTTTAAGTATCAAACACCTTTCATTTCCTTTTCTCCCAGTATTGTTTGGCCTTGCAGTGGTGCATTAGATATAGGTCAAGTTGGATCAAATTAGCAAAGAATGTGGAACCATATCCTCAAAAGTCCTTATGCGTCTTATTTCTATAAAAATCAAAGTAGAGCTGATTTGAAGATACCTGTTTGATATCTATTTGAATATAGATATTTGTATTTCAGGCTCTGGATCATGGTGAAATTTCTTTAAATTGAAATTGCAGGTGCATGTTTATCTAAAAGATAAGCTATCATTCAAAGGGTTATTAGAATTTATGGTAATTACTGGGAGAAAAAAAAACAACAAAAACCAAAACTATGTATGCTGTTCTTCTGGATAATAACACTGATCTTTTATTTAGGATTCTGGGATGATTAATAGAAAACAGAACCTCTTCCAAGCTGAGGCCAGTGCTCCAGAACCTTAAGTTTTCTTTTTCAAACAGAAAAACCCTTGTATATGTTGTTGAAAAGAAAACCCTGAACTTACAGCCAGTAATAATACTGCTACTAGCATCTGAACAATCCTAAATCTGTAAGTATTGCTCCGAGCAATATGAGATGCCATATCTGTCTGTTAATTTGGAACAAAACAACAATGACCATTTACATGCTAACCTTGACAGTTTGTTGATTTTGACACTAGGCTTGAAGGTGCTAGAAGATCTCAGATCATCTGCAGTGACTGACAACTCATTTTGTCACCCTCACAAAAGTGGAGCTTGGTAACAAAGCTGTCTTTTGCCACTTGCCATTAAGGAACCAAGCTGAACAAGTCTATCAAGTGAAACTCAGTAAAATGTATTGGTACATTAAGTTCTCAAAGAAAGAAAGATTGGAAAGTTTTATAATTCCATTTTCTAATTTAAGAGCTAATTTTCTCTGTCATAAGTTAAGCAAAAAACCAAACACTTAGTATTTGTAAGTTTATAGATGAAAGAACCTGCCATACTGCACACAATATAATATTAACAGGAGTTTCATCACAAAGTTCTGTGGGAGTATAAAGAGTAAGAACTCATTGAAATGAATTGAAATGAATATTGAAAAGGCAAAAACATGTAACATCAATGTGAAAATAATGTACATCTAACTAAATAAATGTAATAAAGTATGTAACATACCATATATATGCATATAGACACCTCCCGCACACATACAAACACATATATTTAAGGTCTAAATGTGAATATGCACATACATACAAAGACAGTTCAGGTAGAGCTTTCAGATTCAGTCAAATTTGTTTTTAACATTTTTGCTAGGAGGAACAAAAGCCAATTTAAAATCAACCTGTTGATATATTAGTTTCCATCTCTTCTGATGCTTAGTCTTGTTGCATTGACATTAATATTTGCTTATATATGCAAACTTCCTTTTTGTGATAAAATATGTATGACATTAGAAGAGGCACCAAAACTCAGAAATATAGTACTATGCATTAAAAATAAAGTGTACTTAATAAACTTTTGATCTATCAGATTATTCAAGAGCTGGAGGAAATTTTGCTTATATTGTCAACAAAGCAATTATTCTGATGCATGTATTTTTGGAGGAATTTCATTTGCTGTGCCTGTTTGATCAAACATGGATTCAAAGATTAGCTGCAAGTATATAAATAATCCCAAAACATAGAGGACTTTTAGAAACAGTGTGTGTAAAGACAGCTTTGAATAACAGAAGTGTCCTCTTTACATAAATCCTTTGCTTTGAGATATGTTGTGCAGTAAGACAGTTTAGGTCTTTTGTAGAATGGAAAGGCTTATTGCTCTAGAATGTTTGCTTAAAGTATAAAGATAGAGGAAATAGTCTTAATACTTACACTAAGAGAATATTTATATCATATTTTATGGGTACAGAAAGAATTTTAGGATTTACCTTTCAATTATTTATAAACCTTTGGCCTTCTATTGATTAAGACATAGTCTAATTAAAGTATAGCATTATGTGACTAGTTTTTATTACTTTTTAAATGAAGAATTGTTCTATATTTATATCTTCAAGGCTTCCACATTGCATACTACAGAGGAGAGATAAAGACAAAGAATGAACTGAAGAAATATTTGACTGCCCAAGTGTACGGACAGAAAGTGTGGGGAAGAGACTCGGAGTGCAGAGACTTCTTGAGTTCAGCCTCCTACACAAGTACTGAAGGAACAGAGACCACCTATATGACAAGATGAGGGAGATTATTATGGGTGAATTTTATCTACTTATAATATGGATATCTGCATCTGACCTTCTTACCTCCAGCTGCCACTAGAGTCAGTGGAGTCACTACCCAGTCAATACAGTCTTAGGAATGACTCATCTTACCTTAAAGTAGACATTAAAACTAGGTCAGATAAATAGTGCAATGAATAATGCCTATTTTCCTCTAGCAGATGTTAAAAGAACTATAACACAATTACTTCATATCCAGACATCAGTATTTTAGATGTCTAAAGCTAAATATATAAATCCATAAAAACAAAAAGGAAAGGGAAGTACAAATCTGCAATCAGACAAAAATGGGATTTGAGAAAAATAGGATATTGATCATTACAGATTGCCATAATTAATACAAACCTCGTTCTACCCCAACTGCCTAAATAGTGCTACAAGGTAACTCTTATCCACAGTGTAACTCTCAATCAGGATAAATGTAGTCATGGTCTGCGATTATTTCAAATATGAGTCTTCAAGGCAGTGCACAGTATAGAATTTTCCATAAAAAATTATGGAGCATTTTAAATGTTGTCTGATTAACTATCTTTTAAACTTCATGTTTTATACTTTCCTGCAAATCAAAAAAAACGCAAAAAACCCACAATTTGTTTGTTTGTTCATTTGTGTGTTTACTTTATATAAAAGCTGAAAGTCTAATGTAATAAAAGGGCTTCATGCTAAGAAGTGATGAGGTCAATCAATGTATATTAATGTGTAACAGTCCAGGATCTGGCCCCAGGTTTAAGTTTGACTTTGCATTTTAAATTAAGGTAAATTATTAATTTAAATTATGAACAAGAGAAGATTTGCAGACCTAAGCAATCATTATCAACCACAAAATATTTTGAGAGATAGGCAAAACCATCAGCCATCCCTAGTGCAAAGTTTTTTATTAATTGTAATCATCATTATGCAGCCAGGCACTTTCAGGTTGCTCTGTCATGAGTATATTCTTTGACCTGGGACATGACTGCTAAATCTGCAAGTCAGTATTAGGGAAGATGTGCACTTACAACTTGGTTGAGATGTATGAGCATAGACACTTGTGTGTGACTCTGAAAGCTTAATCAGTTTCAGCAAATCTCTTGCATTCAATTATGGGTCAATATGTGCTATTTCTGTTGACCTCTTTATTGGAGAAAGTTATTAAAGTAGGTATGTTTGTGCAGTTCATGGTATTGTACTACAGGCACTTTAAATACATTTTGTGGGAAAATATAACAGAAATAGGCAAATCATTTTGATGACTCAAGCCTTAAACAGCATGCATTTATAAAGTAAATTGTAATTATATAATTATACAATATAAAATTATTTAATAGTGAAGGAAATACTATATGTGCTGTAATTGCTTAAATCAAGCATATGCTGCATAAGTTAACTTCCCTGAGTTTCATAAGCAGGTCATTTTCTTACAAGTAATAAAAAATATTGGTTATGGTGAGCTGAGGTTTTATTTCAGGCCATCTTGCTGGACCTCGTGATGATCTTAAAGACCAGCCATCAATAGAAGGGGATGGATTCATGAATCCTACACTCATACTAGTAGAGCAGTAGACATAATCAAAAAGGTTGCATGCTCTACTTCCTGTGCTGTATGGAGGGTTGAATACCTCTGTGCTAGTTAGTGTGGTATTTCCAGGTGTAAGGGCATGGATTCCAGTCAGCAATCTTTGGCTGGTAGAATCATCCACTACAAGAAGCAAAAGGATTATCTGACATTACTAAAATATCACATGGCACTGTGGCCAGGCATTGCAGAATGGAACTGCTTGAGGAAAGCATAAAGAAATCATGGCATTTAGAAATGAGTAAGAAAGTGGAACTGCAACTACTCTGTAATATTGAATTTTACTACTTATGAATTTTAAAGGGATCCAGAGTAGACTAACCAGAATGAAATCTACTTGTGACTGCATTTGACACTTAAAAAATGAGTTAAGAAAGAGATGTGGGAGTAAATCTCAGCTGATGGAATATGCCTAATTACCAATTTTTTTCAGAGGAGATTCAAAGAATGATGTAGCACGAAGAGAAGCAGCAATGAGGACAGTGGCAGAAAGGAAAAGTAATGCCATTCTGAAAGCTACTAGAAGGAACAGGGCAGCTTCAGTCTTGAAGGACAATTGGACTCTTGCTTGGCACATGTCTTGCACAGGGTAGCTTTCATTCCAGCTTCCTGGTATAACTTTGTCAAGCTTCTTCAGATATGCCATGCTCTGTATTGCTATTATTATTATTACTTTATTTTAAGCCTTCAGATAATATAGTAAAGCCACTCCTTAGGTACATTAAAGTTGCAGGCATTAGAATTCTTAGAAGTCTCAGCCTTCTGCATAAGACATATTTACCCTAACTATTTTAAATGAAACAGAAAATTCAGCAGCATCTGATTTTAAGAAAATTTCTGAAAATAACAGAGTAATTGATAGCAATACATGGAGATAAAATATGATTTCCTAATATTCCCACAAAAACTTTAATGATTTACACCACCACACATTGGATTAAGGGAGAAAATAAGGTCCACATTTCACAATTTTTCACATTCATTCCACAGAATAGTGCTGGTAGGACATAAAGTTCCTCATTGTTTAGTTTCTTAATGCCATTACATTATTATAATGATATTTCTGTCCCAAAATGCCATATTTATGTTGTGAATGTGGTTCTAAACAATTGTACACAAATATTACACCATGAATTCTACACATTTTTTCCTGCTAAGATACCGATGCTCCAGCAGATTAACCTTTGCTTTCTCACCAAAAAGTGTGATGCGTACAATATATAGAGGCTACTTCTGCATTTTATTCAAATAACATGCAGTTCCAAATTTTAAGTACATACCTTATACATAAAATACAGCATCATTAATTTAATTGATTGCTGTGGAAATGAACTGTGAGAAAAATCATTATTATTTCAAAACTGCAATATAAGTAATTCTCCTGTTGCATGCCAGGATTAGCATTTTAGACACATTATGTGACTACAGAGCTCAGAAAACTAGCTTTTGTTTCTTTTCTTCTTTCTTTAGAGTTACTGTACCTGTGTACAATTTAGTTTGAATATTCTGATAAATACCCCCAGGATATTTCACTCACTAAAGCAGAGAATGAGCTGACTATATTAATATGTTTGTAAAGAAGGGAGACTTTTGCATATGTCAAAAATTTCCAGAGAAGGTATTTCCAGCTTTTTACAGGCAAAAGAAACCCTTTAAAAGACAGTGATGGCAACTGTTTGCTTAAGAGTTTAATAAACTATCATGAATGTTAAATACATGCACTTAGGAAGTGATTTGTAATGAGTAAAAAAATCACGTTCAGATTTTCAAAATCTAGATGTCTAGTCAATATCTAGGTGTTTCATCCTCGCTCAAAGCAGTGCAAGTCACACACATAAATGTTAGCAAAATTCAGACTTAGTAGCTGAATATCAACTCTTTCCTGAATGAGGAGATGCTGGCTGCATGAGCAAACACTCAAATGTTTCACAGGACATTCACCCCCAGGGTGAAAGGATGCTGTTTGCATCTCATTCTCCAAAATTTCACTAGGAGCTGCTAGCTTTGACTTGCAACCAGGTTTTTCTACCAGCCTTTGGGTCGGAAATCACACTGAAACAGCTGATTCCTAAACAAGGCTGATTCAATATTGAAAGTTAAAAGAAGATTTCATGCTTCTCAACTGGCTATAAACAGGCAGATGGAGTGACTGGCTAAAAGAGGAACTGATTCATTCGTACAGTCAAAATACTTCTGTGGAACTGGGGTTATGAGTAAAACACAGGAAGCACGACTTTCTTTCTGGAAAGTGTGGTGGCTTTGCAGAAGGAGAGGGATGCATCTAGCAAGGCACTTCTGTGCTACATACACTGCCACACTTGGAGTTTCAATTCTGAGTAATCTTCCTATTTTGAAAGCTAAGAAACCAGAACAGCCAAGCCCTAATTCTTCCTTTCAGTACCACAATGTCTATTGGTTAGTTCTAAATGCTGTCAACCCTGTCTGCTGGTAGGAAACTGCAGGCTAAACTAGAAATGACTACCACACCATTTAAGAAATGCAGCTAACTTTTGGTGATGTTTTGATTGAAGTAGTAGGTCCTGTACTATGTTGCTTCCTTCAAATCAAAACTTTTCATTTCTATTTCATTTGTTACTGAGTTTTTCTGCTTCTTGGCTGGAAAAGCACTAAGGCAAAGTGAAAAGACCTGACTGAAGCACTTGGTCATAGGAGTAAAGGCTCCCTGGTGTGGAGCCCCGGAAAACTGAGACATGAAAACAAAAAGATTGGAGGTGATCTGAAAGGCAGATCAAAAAATAGCCTTCATACAATATTTTGATCCTCAAAATTCTCTCTCAGATGCAACCTAGCCTTGGAAGCACTGAAAATTCCTGAAACAGCCACAGTTTCCTGGGTACCTGAACTTCTGCTGCTAGTATGTGCAGATAACTATCTAAAGATATTTCAAGTCCAAGAAGCAGAAACAGAAGCATCCAAGATTTATAGCTACTTATGGAAAAACAAACCCCAAAATCACATGAAGATTGTTTTTTCTGACAGTATGAAGGTTCACAGTTATTTCAGCTCAATTTCTGATGCAGCCATGTCACTCAAAATGCCTTCTTATTTGACACCATCTCACAGTTTTATTGGCAATTCGAGCTGAAACACTCAGTTTTTGACTTGCGCTTACCCCTAAAAGTGATCATGCCAGCTCACAATTCAGGCTTATGAGATGGGAAATCTCTTCACAGCTGTGACTGAGCTGACTGTTCTGGGGACTTCAGAAGAGTTACAATCCCAAGGTTATTAATATAGACATGTATATTCAAAGATCTATGAAGAAAAATAAAGTGTATATAAGATATCGGTTCAAGTGTGATTGCATCAGATAATATAAACGATACGCACCATGAAATAATCTCAGTTGTACTTTGTTGGTTAATAAGGTGGTTCATGCATCATTATTTTGATTTGCCTCCACTTTGTGTTATTAGGTAAATTGACTTCTTTATTCAGGTGCACAGCACTGTGACATATTAAACCTGTTTTTGACATTTCTAGAAAGAATAATGAAAATGCATATTTGGGAAATCTTTCATGCTTATTTAGGGTGATGCAGCATGTGAGAAATGTTGTTATACTACATTCACCTTTCCCTTCAAGTGCTACAAATATTACTGGAAACAGATATTTTCACACATTAATTAGCAGTTAAAAACCTTATAAATAAAGTCAATTCATAAAGACATGTCTTATTAAAATGCAAACTATTATTCCAGATGACTTTTAAATAAGAAATAAACAGAAATGCTAAAGACTGACTACTAACTATGCAAGAATATCTTCAAAAACAATTTGCTGAATATTAATGAACTGAAAATGTCATTTCTGGTCCAATTACTACAAGTAATTAGTTTTTTTTTTTTAATTATGGAGGAAGTGGAATTTTAATAAGGTCAATTTTACAATTACAGTTTTGAAAAAAAAACTAATTGTATTGTCATCATCTTATACAATAAATGGAATTAACTCAATAACATCTGTTGGAGTTAATGTAAGTAAAGGGGAAAAAACACTTTGATAATTCAGGAGGAAGTGAAATTTTAATGAGATCAGGTTTGTGTTTAAAGGTGAAAAACAGATTTTAGTTACTTAAGTATCAGTTACAATAACAAAAGTCTTGATGAGATTGCATGCAAAAAAACCCCAATATTTTCTATGTGGAAGGATTAAGAAGACTAACATGAAACTACTGTTTCTTTTGAAATATTTACTGTGTAACTTTTAAGTTTACTGAGATCATAATAATTAATTCCTAACTTGAACAGAGATATTACTTTTCAGTAATATGTGTTCTAACTGCAGTGCAGGTCAGTCCTTTACTATAAAAACACAACTCAGTCAAGACTTTATTATATCTGGAGATTCTAAAGCTCAAGGGTAAATTTCTTTGTGCAGCTTGCTATTTAGTGTATATATTTCAGAAAGAATCTCCTTACTAAGAGTTCTTTGTTATAACTTTAAAGTTAGTTAGAATTCAAGTAATTTTCACCTTTAACACAGGGTGTGAATTTTACTGAACAGATTTCTGCTTTAATCTTGCAAGATGAGCTATCCCAGACAGATTTGCCATTACAAGCTAAATTTTCATAACTGAGTACCATGTCTGCCCTCATAAACTAGCAAATGCAAATGAACTATTATATATACAAATAAAAATGTAGGTGCCCAATTTTTATTTTTTTATGCAAACAATCATTCTGTGGATGGAATGAATATCAGTCGATATGTCAGTGAAGTACCCTGGCATTTACAAATTTTTAATTGATATTTTTATTCTGATACAAAGTGATCATGTGTTGAAATCTGTATAATTTATGTAATTTAAACCACAATATTACATAAATAAATAAATATATGTGTGTGTGTGTGTATAAATATATGTATGTATATATATATATATATATATAAATGTTTAACATACCAAGATTAAAAAGGATTTCTGCATGTGGGATTCTGAAGACTTTATCTTTAAAGGCAGGGAAAAAAAAATCCTGTAATGGTCTATACCCAGAAATCTTTTTTCTTTTTTCTTTTTAATTGGAAGACAGCTGCAACTTGTTAGGAGGTAATAGCTGTACAATATCCAAAAGTATGTTCTACTTAGAAGAATGAAATACTGATATATTGGTCAAGCAAATCTTTCTGATAAAATGTAGAACAAGAGGGAAATTTTTCCGGCCGTTATATTTATAGATAGCATTTCTTCAAATCATTTAACAATTTCATAACAGGAAATGGTAAAAAAAAAAAAGGGTGTTAGCATCATAGAACCATTTCACTGGTCAAAAACACATTATTTTGTATTGTATCCCAAGCAGATCTATCAAACTGTTTAATTTTTTCTTCTTTTTACATACTCAAAGATTTCTGTCACATATCCGTGTACTCTTCAGACTGAAGTAACTTGTCATTCATACTTTCTCATGCATTATGCTTTTTAGGCTTGTAAATCATTTTTATTCATTTTATTTGGGACTTACTCTAATTTGTCAAAAGCTATCTTAATGTAAAATCATCCACAACAGTGCCCTAGCTGGAACATTCACAGTTATAAATAAGAACATTTTCTTTACATGTATTCTTGTTTATGCATTCTTTTCCTATGGCTATTTTGCAGCAATAATTATTGATTAGCATCCTACTTATTTCAGCCATTTCTGACATTTTCAGAATAATGACGATCGCCAGTCACAGCCTCTGATTTTCCTATAACTTTTCTTTGCTTAGTAGCATCCTTAAAAAGTAATAATCTCTGCATTCTATCATCCAGATCATTAATGAAAATACTAAGTTGGACCTGGTACAAAACTGATCCCTGAAAAAATCCACTTGACACATCCCAGGACTGAGGTCATTTTGAATATAGTTTTCTCAGTTAATTGTGCATGCCTCTTTCTATTGTATTATCAAGACTGTATTTCACTTATTTATGTATGGAAATGACAAATAAGAAAGTATCAAAAGTCTAACTATCTGGCAATGTATATGGAATCTACTGCCTATCCTTTTCTTCTGACCTTCCTCCCACCCCCCCCCCCCAAAAAAAAGGTTTTATGATATTTTCATGGTTCTAAAGAAGCGAAAACATGTTCCTGTAAGAACTGACTGCTGAGTCACAAAGTAATAGATCAATGCTTCTTTTAAATAAATAAAGGAAATGGATTAAGAAACAAGTCTAAGAATCAGTAGCACATTATCCCAGGATTATGTTGAACATTTGACTTACAAAGATAGCACTTTAATTAAAGATGTGTAAACAGTAAATGAACTAAAATAATTTTCTAGTCTGTGTGTGTGTGGGCACATCTGATATCCCCATTCACTTTATCCAATCTGATGACTTCCTCATTAAAATGAGGACAAGGTGTTTTCTCAGTTATTTCTTTGATGTCCTCTAACCATGAAAAGTGAACAAAATAGCAACAGCAGCATGCTACCACAGCTTGAAACTTGTTGTGCTTTAGTGGTTCAGCTGGGTCTAAGGGCATTTCAGCAGCATAAATTTCTAACTTTGTAGCTGGTGCCCATCTAGATTTGCAAGTTTAAAAACTTTTTATCACATTTTTTATTTATCAGACATTCAGGGAAACCGTACAGATTCATTGTCCAGCAGAGCTAAGAATGCTTACTTGGTGAAGAAAAGATCAGGAACAAGGTTGAATTCAAAGCCCATTGAAGTTAGACATCAAGATTTTCATCTTTCTTCTGTTGAAATGAATAGCAAAACCTTTATTAACTTCAATGTGCAGAACAAGTCCAAAAGTAATCCATGAGGCATCTAGGAACAAATCTGAGTTTGAGTTCAGCTCTCTAATCAATGCCTCTCATCCTTTATTGTGGAAGGTTAGTTACTTTTGTCAATAAGACAGCAAAAAGCAGAATTTGAAAAAAAATATATATGTATTTTGCGTTTAGAAGAAAAGTGAGGAGGAAACCCAGCCAGATCTCTCCCTAGTGGCTTCTCATGTGTTAGAGTGAAAAAGAGCCAACCAAAGATATTGCCTATTTAACTGTGATTATGAGCCTGGGCTTGTTCCAATCTATGTACTTGCATACTATATTAAATTAAGAGAGGAAAACAATTCTGAGGTGTCCAGAATTTGCAAAAAATTAACTTTAGGAAAAGAGGAGAGATTTTAGGTACAGTTCTGTGCCCTTGTAGCCCAGGAGATATGGTGCTGCCATTGCTTTTAACAGGCCCCAAGACCTGCCAGGCTTACTCTGGACGTGTCTTGGCCTGCCTGGAGATTTTTGTAGCTTGTCATGGCAATCATCTAACTACCAGGTGACTACTACCTACTTTGTTTTAATTTTTGCTTGGCTTGATGTAGTTGTTATAATATTGAAATATACATATATATAGATAGATATAGATACATATACACATGTATAAAACAGTAATAATAACAAATAACTTTTCTGTGTAAAATGAACTGCCTTAGAAAAAAATGTAGTATAGAGGACTAACAATGCAGGATGACCTTAAAGGCCTTGAAAATATCAGCACTGGTCAATACTGTGAAACCCAGAACTCTAAACAGCTCACCAATTACCGGTCAATTTTTAGCCATGCAAGGAGTACAGGCTTGGGAATGGGATAAAACCAATTGGGGTGGAACCCAGGGACCAAAGAATTAGTATCCAACCTATGTGAAACACACCATAGACAGGTAATTCAGATGTCGAGCAGTGAAGAAAGAGCAAGGTTTCAAGCATGCCAGCTAACATTTAAAAGCAGATTCTAAAGGGAGGAGGAAGAAAACATCAGTGTTATACTCCCAGAAAAGTACTGGGGATGCCGATGTCCCCTGCTACACCCCTCTACACCCACACTGAAGCTGCCCCCTATTAGGACCCAGAGGGGCAGTGGGAGGATAAACACAGTACCAGAGAAAGGAACACATACCAGGCAGTTTGTGTGTATATATCATTTTAACTGCATAAAATTTGCACTTTAAGTGTTAGTCTCATTGTAACTAGCCTAATAATAATTCTTTGTCTGGGCTGTTAGGATTTTAATTAAACTAACAGTTTAATTAAATTAATGTGGCTTTGCATGTATGAAGAGTTCTTTTTGCTTATGCAGAGAGGACTCTTCTGATTCTGGTGAACAAGCTGAACATGAGTCAGGAGTGCAACCTTGCTGCAATGAAGGATAACTGCATACAGGGCTGCTTTTACAAAAGGGGAGTCACTAGGTTGAGACAAGTGACTTCTCCCCTGTTCAGCAGTCTGGGATTCTGTATCCAGTCTTGGGCAGTTACTGTCTGACGGAAGAGAGATGTTGACAAATTGGAGAAAGACCACCTGGAGCATATGATGTACGAGGAGATGCTGAGGGAACCGAGTTTGTTTATCCTGGAGAAGAGAAAGCTAACAGAGGATCTAATTGCAGACTTCCACTACCTAAATGGAGGTTGTAGAGAAGGTGGAGCCAGACTCTTCCCAGAAACACCCAGCAGTAGGACAAGAGACAGCAATCAAAAGTTGCAACAGGGGAAGTTCCAACTGGATGTTACTAAAATAGACTTCACATTTACAGTAGTTAAGCACAGGAACAGGCTGCCCAGACAGTCTGTGGAGTTATATTTCGAGTTATTCCAAATTTGATGAGACAAGGCCCTGAGCAACCTGATATAAATGTGAAGTTATCCTGGCTTTGAGCACAAGGTTGTACTAGTCAATCTTCAGATGTACCTTTCAGCCTAAGTCTCTCTATGATTCTGCGACAAACTTCATTTTAGTCAAGTTTGATATTCAAAACCAGCAAGATCTGTTTTAGAAAGTTTCATAAAAGTAAAATCCAGACAAACAGATAACGCTGGGGCTGGGAATCAGCATGAGCCATTTTGGTCCAAATAGTGTGATGAAATTAATTTACTCCAGATTTATCCTTTCTAAATTATGAAAACAGTATTAAACATCTTTAATTTGTCAACAGGACATGGAGGTATGCTGGGCCATACTCAGACTGTTCTTTATTGTTCCTAAATACATGTTTAAATTCAAGAGTACTGTGATTAATTCAGTCTACCTATTAGCAGACATTCCGGATCTTGATTCCTTAAACAACCCTTAGAATTATTGGCCACAATACAAATAACTGTAGAAAAGTAACTTAAGCTCTTCCAATCTAGCTGATTTTCTAAAAATCTTCTGAGGTGCTACTCTCTGGCAAAGAGTTCAGAATAATACCATGCCTGACAAAAGATGAGATACAAAAATAGGATCCACAAGGTCTTGCATGAAAGGCCTTTCTGCAGCTACCATATAAACTGCAACAGTCTAACAAAGTTTGTGCTTTTTTATTTAATTTTAATATAAAAATTTAAAGCTACTTTAATACAAAGATGATCTTTTGACTGTGATAGGCTACCCAGATCTGCAAGGTACCGCTTTGTAATCTGTTACATGAAAGTTACATGAAGCCTCATAAGGTAGGTTATCATGTAAAAAACATACAAACCAATAAAGAAAACCCAGACTGACAACTAATCAAGTGAACAAGCAGGAAAAGAAAAACAAAACAAAAAGGGTAATAAAACTTTCTTTCTTCCTTTTTTTAATATAAGTTTTTCTGTAGCAGAAAAGACTTAACTGTTGAGTAATTTGAACACACTAATTAAATGTGGAGATGCTTGCTCCTTTAAAATAAACTGCATGTTTAGAAAAGTAGAGCAATCAGAGCACTTTGACATTTTTGTATTAAACATTGTTAAAGTAACTACTAACAATCATCGGCACAATAATCTCTTTACTGCTTTGGGATACACAACAATTGCCCATGTGTTTAAAAGTAATGGTTTAAAAGTCATTTGATGAACTACCATGAGAACATGTATTCTTATCCAGCTGTTCTGTTTTCATAGCATTATAATGTACAGTAGATGATTGCCGAAACTAGTGGATGAATTTCTGCTGGGTTAACTTCTCTAAGGAATGTGTGCCCATCAGTTGAAGTAGCCAAGGAAAATACATCTTTTGTCCTCTGGATGTGATGGAAAGGGTTAAAAGAAGACCAGTCTGAAAACAAAAAAACCCTGTAGATAAAAATGTAAGTTATCATATTTGTTATGGCAACTGAGTTTTAGAAAATATTTTCAGTAAGAAATTTCTCTGAATGCCCCCCTACTTTCAGATTGTTTTCTTTATATCTATTTTTCCTAATGATTTCTGGCATGCTTTCATACAGATTTTAACAATGTTAAGTTGTTTTACAATGTTTTATAAAAAGCTTTTCAATGTTATGAGTTTTTTCTTAGATTAAGAATAAGTATTTCTACTTCCTTAAGATTTATTTAAAAACATAAATCAAAGAATATTTAGGGGTAAAAACTACATGTGGTAGAAACATTTAACATGTTTTGGTAATGATGGGCTTAGTTTTCATAAAAAAATGTATTTCAAAGTCCTATCAAAGTTTTTCTTCTATTTGAGGATTACAATAAATAAAAACAACAAAAATGCATTTTTCATAAAGCATTTTAATTGAAATGTGAAAATTATGCAGCTTTCAGCAATTTATTATTAATTTATTCATATTTAATAAATATATAATTATATATTTGCTAAATATATAATTATACATTTAATAATTAAAATAATACATTTAACAATTATACTAAATATATCATTTGTAATGTTATATCAGTGGAATTAGAGGGACAGAGAGCAAGAAAGTTATTGTTTTGCAAATATAATAGCACATCCAATTTCCCAATCATAAAAAACAAAATTCACAGTACCATATAATATCTAAAATGTGGTAATTTGGTATTGTTACATAATCAACATATTCAACCAACATACCAAGAATGTAGTAACGGCATAAAATAATGATCCTAAAAAAAAAAAGAAGAAGAAGAAGAAGAAGAACCAAATGTACATTTTGATTTAAGCAGTCACACACAAGGCAAGGTGTCTGGATTTATTATTTTGCCATCACTTTACTAGCTTCATCCTCATCCAAAGACTAGAGAAGTCCATCAGAAATGCTAAAAACCAAAATGTTGTAATATGAACAAAAGAAGACACTTTGTAATGCAGACACACAAGAACTCTGCACTGGGTTGTCCTGTCTGCCCTTCATCCTTCAATTTAGAAAGGAAGGTAGGGCCAGTGTTATATTCACCACCTTCACGGATACCTTCTACCCCTGAGTATCTCAAATGGCACTAGACATGTGTGTTAAAGCAACTGAATCACACCTCAGACATCAATTTATTCTACTGGGCACTCAGATACAGTGAGGTTCAATCTACTAAACTTAGGCATGTATTGCCATTTAAGATCCCTTTGGGTATCCTACCTGGCTTCTAATTGCTATTCCAGAAAGCCATAGGTCTTGTGTCATATTTGTCTAAGTGTTTTTCTGTAGGCTTTATGTGGATATGAATGTAATCTTAGCAGTAGTTGGAAAATAAATATAGAATTATATTATTAGATGAAGTCTTAGTTATGAGGGATGAAAAATATATGTGGCTCGGTTGTCCAAATATAGAGGAGAAGAACTCTGAGATTTATCTTCTTGACCTATTGTGCTGATTTTGGCTCTGTATCTCTTATTTGTGGTGTGAAGCTAACTTTTAGACTTGAAAAAATGCACTACGAACAGGTAAGATTTTAGCATAACTCATGGTAGCAGTGTGGCTGACAAAACACTGACATTGTGATGCTTTGGTGAAAAAAACTGTGTACTTACCATATTTATATTCTGTGTTAGACCAGGGTGGTAAATATGAAAAATGAAAAGACTGTTCTGGAAAGAACATAAAAACCCCCATGTGCTTAATCCAATCAGACAGGGGAATTTTGTACTGTTTGCAAATGTCACACTGTCTTTATTATAATGAACCAAATAATTTATAAATGCCAGAAGCACTGAAGTTTACAGCTGAACCTTCCTAATGGACTTTTCTGATGTGGGATTTCCTTGTCTTTGGGGATTTGCTGTTTTTCCTTAAGCTATGCAGTATAAACTAATTAATAGTAATTAATACTGTTAAATTCTAGTGATAACTCTCCATTATTATTTAGGGTCAAGATATGCAAAGCATAGACAGTAATTGTGTTAATGACATTGTTTCAGGCTGCACTTGTAATTAAACTTAAAGCAGTGTCTGAAAATGTTTACAATGATTAAACTAATATTTGACCTAGAGTTTCAGCTTATGAAGATTTTAAAATGAAACCTTATTTCCTTGAGATTTGATTATAATTTGTATGCATATTCATATCTATTTGTCTAAATATATTCATGATAAATAATCTGCTGAGATATACAGTATTATCTTCTTTATCAGGGCACCTTTCTACAACACAAGCAGCAGCTGCTAGTAGTACAAATAAAAAAGAGAAAGAATATTGCACGGTTATAAGCTTCTCTCTCTCCCTCACGCATACAAACAATGCAAACTATAATAGTAAACATCATACTAGAATTAATTTTAAAATTTTACACATAGAATTACATCTTTAAGCATGACCCTAGGGAAAAGAAAAAGAAAGTACAAGCTCTTACATGATCTTGAGAAGGATTTCTGGTTCACTGAACTAATAACTGTCCCTTGTTAAAACCGTTAGTGTGTTAAAATAATGGATACATTCTTATATGTCCTGTATCCCAGAAGGGATGTGGGTTCCTGAGGCACAAGTTGCCCCATAAAGTGCCCGGGATTGGATAAGTACACAGAAAAGATAGTATTCTGACAGGGAAAGAAAATTGGTATCAGGTTTAAAAATATCTAAAATCCCCTTCATCTCTGTATTTAGACATATGAGTAAAGGATAGAGGCTACTGCCGTTGCTAATTCAAGATTGTTGCTCAGAATTCTCCTCTAAGATCGAGTATCTTCAGTTCCTGATTAAAAGAAATGATCAGCACTCACATATTCACTTTTTTTTGTTTGTTTTTAATCTAGATAAAGACAGACCACTTCCCTTTTATCTAATATTCTTACGTCTAGAGCTGTCACTAAGAAGAGCTGTTTAAAACACATTTCTTTCAGGTGAAAGCCTTCTACGGTGGGGAGTCCCCCAAAGTTTTCCCTGTGAAATTAGCAGAACACACAATGAAGTAAGGACAGAAAGGAAAATGTCGGTCAGTTTACGCACCCCATTCCCAAGTTCACCTTCTGTGGCATTATGTTTAATTGTTATTCAGCACTTACGCAGAGTAATATTTAACGAATCTGGTAGACTGATTTCACCAATAGGAGGCTGCAACAAAAAAAGTAAACGAATACATGAATAAACCACATCCTGATGCAAGGAATATGCCCACTTAAAAAAAAAAAAAAAAAAGTTGATCAAAGGATCAAGGAGAAACAGAAGGAAGAAATACCATACGAGATCCTGCTCTCCTACAACAAAAAATAACAAACCAAAATCATGAAGAGACAATTGGACAAGACTTAAGCCTTTCATGTAAGGGGAGCAGAGAAAAAAGGCCATAGTAGCTTTTCCCCTGTTCCTTTTCTTCCTTCCTTCCTTTTTTTTTTTTTCTAGAAGAAGGCCATATCAATATTAAAGAAATAGTAGTAGGAATTAGAGAGGCTTTCTGCAGCTACAAGATGGAAGTTGTCTTTAGCCTAGAAGAATGGAAAGAAATGTTAGCAGAGGTGCAAAGTAGCCAATATCCTTAGTATTAATTATAATGCTAGTAACGAATTTTGGTATTTTAAGTTGTCACATTACTGCATATCTATGCTTTTAAATAAACATATTCTTCCAAGAGCCTTATCTAGTGAGAAAGCTGTCAGTAAGTAACACAGAAAAAGCATTCACTCCAACTTGAATAGTAGCAATCATTAAAAGGGGACTATTAAACACCATTAACTATTGAGGGAGCGTAGCCTATGCTAGACTCCTAATTTAGATGGCAAAATTAAGCAAAATGAATCCTCCAAAGAGCTATCTCAATAATCTTTCAGAAAATATTAAACATTTTCTCCTCTTTTAAAAGTCTTCTTTTTTTCTTATTTGCATATATGAAGAAACCTCAGAGGCAAATACACTTCCGCTTTTAACTTAAGTGCTTGAATGCTCTACTAATAAAGATGAAGATGCAAATCCAGAAAAAGAGAAAACTGGAAAACTAAAAAGGCTGAAAGCATCTCCACTGAAAAGTGATGGCAGACTGACCATCGTGCAGACAATAAACTAAAAAATACAGCAAATTAAGGGAGAACATTTCAGCAGTGTGAATATAAATTTGAGAATTGTTTTTCTATCTTTATTGCTTTTTATATCCCTGCATTTTTTTGATCTTTGTTCGTTAACTCTCACTTTTGACCTCAAGAATCTGAACCTTTTAATGTTTGACTATTTTGTCTATTCTCTTTACATAAGATGGATGCACATCCCATTCTTTTCTGAAAGAAGTTGCTGTTGAAGAAGAGTTGCCATGAACATGCTAACAAATAATAACTTTTAAGTATTAAATAAATCTTGACAGAGCATAGTTTAATGTCTACTCCACTCACTCTCTAGTACATTAATAGCCTAACTAGCATGACTAGTGTTTTAAGTTGACATTTGAAAATCATCACACTGAGTCAGGTAAATTCTGCTCTACTTTTAAAAGAAAGTGTAAAAACCTGGGCTTGTTCATTTGGGTAAAGGACAGGCAGTTGATTTAAAATATATATATATATTTTTTTCCAGTGAATGTGTATAATATTGTTGTATTGTTATAGTTGTTGTTCATCATTCATACTGAAATGACACCTAGAAGCCATCTTCATGGAGCAGGACCCTGTTACGATGCGGAAACACAGAATGAAAAGGCCGTCTCTGGCCTTGGCCTGTGCCTAAATAACCTATGTATACACTTCTGCCTGAGGACCCATTATCCTTAAAGCCTAGTTTTCAGGTTAGAAATTTACAAAGCAGGCAATATCAATCTTCTTTTTTTTTCCCACATTGAACTACTTCATTATAGACAATGCTGAAATGATGAAAATCAAAGGAATAATTCATCATAACAGTCTCTACATTATTACTGATAAAATTCCATTTTGCCTAACAATATTTGCTGTTTGATAAATCTCATCAGGATAAACTGATCAAAATACCAACCAATTACAATTCCTAACTTATCTTCAGTATAGAACAAAAAGGTAATTGTTTTGAATGCTGACAGTTTCACAGATACATTTAAGGTTAATGCAAAATAATAGACAGAAAATGAATTTCATAATGAAGAGTGTCATAAAAGAGAAACCAGTATACAGTGTGTTGTATAATATATGACAACATTAACCTAGACAAGGAACATCCAAAGACTTGCTGAGAGCCTGGGAGTACCATCCTAGTTACTCATTTTAACTAACTTATTCAATGCATGACCTTCTGTTACTTCAGTGATTAATTCTGAATTAACATTAACCTATAAGTAAGTGTCATTGAATTGGACTCCAGTCAGAATGATCTCAGTAATAGATGTCTAGGCTGCACTAACTTCATATTAAGGTTTTACCATCTGAGCACAGTCAGTGATAAGCCGATTTTAAAAACATTTAATTTAAAACCAATTTACTTATTAACTGAACTACCCACAAATTTGACTAACAGAAGGATTTTGTTCAAACAGCAGGTCAATGTAAAGAGATTGCCAGAGATATGACCATTTTTCTCTTGGCAAATTTTAAGCTGTCAAAGCCCTCCAAAATGAAAGTGAAGTGGTGACTCCAGTGATCTCCATAATAACATTCTCAGCAGGTTTGCTGATGTCGGTTTCCATGAAGGTTAGACAAATCCTTATGAATAATCACTTGGATGGGAAAAATATTTTCAATTTTCAGTTCACTCACACTGAAGAGGGGACTGGAAATAACTTTCTTGGCCAACAACTTGCAGTTTTCAGACATTCTTTCATAGATAATCCACATCAATATAAAAATTATATCAGGTGTCTATTCACAGTACTCCAGCATGTCATCATAGCAAACTTTGGTCTGATAGGAAATTTTCATGTTTTTCATGATCAAAAGATACTCTTTGCTCCTCTGCCAGCACTGTTCTTCATTCTAAATAATAATTTTCTCTCTCTGCATCTCCTCTCTGGAAGTCATAGCAGTCTCTTCCCAAAGTTGAATGTTTTTTTAGAGTTTTCTTGTATGAAATAAGCTCTTCATTCTGTTAATCATTCTCATGATGGCAATCAGCTCCAGAGTAAAACTTCTACATATAAGTGTCTATATGGAGGTGTCTTCATGTGAACTACATATCTATCTTCCATTGTAGTCAATGGATATCTAGTCAATGCAGTCAGTGGATCCTAAGAAACAATCAACTCAGCCTAAAGAAGACTTTTAAAGCACAGATCAGTCACCTAAACATTGATGTTTATTGCTATTTGAAATGTGCTAGTGTGATGTGTGGCTTGTAGCTGCTCTGAAAAGGACTAAGTCTCTTATGGGTCCTTATCCGTATCTGCCAATCTTTTGTGGAAGTCTCAAATTCCCTAGGGCATCTCAAATATCACTAGATATAATTAAATCTTGCTTTTCTTGAGTTGAATTCCCCTTGGGCACCACTGAATAAATGGAATATATCCCCATTGTTTGTAACGTGACCTTAAACACTTAACTCACAGGAAAACATCTATGTGTCAGAATCTAAATGTAGTCATCTTTGTGAGCTGAACTTTTCTGGTGTTTCAGGCTGCACCTACTTGTCTGGGAAATACCTCAGCTAACAGATCTTGAGCTTGTATTTGACTCTTTCATGCCATACCATGCTGGTGATTCACAAACATCATACGACAAAGGAAAACACCAGTTTTTCTCATTCTTTTTCATCCTTAATCAGAAAGGAGAACAGAAAAAAGTCTGTCTGTTCCTACCAAATATGTGACCTTATATTTTATACTATAGAATTTTATTTATATCTACTATGTAAGTATACAAGATCACTCAGTTCTTCTTGTATAAAATTCCAGCTCTTCACTGATGATTCAAATTTCCCACCGTTAGCCCTCTTCATTTGGATTTTTTAAACTTTTTTTCCTTCAAATTTGCTAGCAAAAGCATGAATGAGTTCAATCCCAAGAACAAAGTCTGGTGAATACATCATCATTACTTACCTTCTCCCACTGAATGCATCTTGTTACAACAGCTGCAAAAGCTCTTGTCTGTGTCCATGTAGACACATGGACATGTGTCTATGTATATGCATGTATGTCTTTCAATACATTATTCTTTTTGCAGACTGAACTACTAAGGATCATCATACAAGGATGTATATGTGAATAAGCTGTGATTACAAAACCTTAGGTTTTCAGCAGTCCAGAATGCAGAAGCTGTTCAAGAAGAAAAGGGGCTTATAACAGGGTCCCCCTTCAGGCACAAGATTTTTATAGAGGCCTTGAAAGTACAAGCACAAGATGATAATGGAGTTGTCAGGGGTATAAGGAAATCACCAGTGGTTACTCACAAGACTTTAAAGCAATGAAGCCTTAGAAGCTGGATAAAAGATGCTTTAGAGATAACAAAGCAAACAAAGAAAAGGTTTCCAACAGATGTAAAGTGTAACATAAATAGAAAATTTGCATATAATTTGAAATTGTGGACAAACAAGAAATTAAGACATACAGGATATTAGAAAATGTATTGAAGTAGACGTAAGTGAACTAGACTGTAAAGTGAAGAAGAAATCCCCCACCATCAACACCATTCCCTCCCAGTGAAAAACTCAGGATGTTAGTGGCTTGTGGTAAACATAAATTGGAAGAGTGAGCCTAACAGCAGAGGAAAGGGTAGGTACTAGCAAGCATATCAATTTCAACTGTTTCATTATAGGAAAAAAACTAGTAGCTGGATAATTTGAAGTACGAATGTCAGTACCATTGTAACTGGAACAATAGTATTATTTGGTTTAAGTTGCTGAGACTAACAATAAATACAGGGCTTTGTGTACAAGGTGTGTTTCTTTAGCCCACACAGATTGCACTGGGAGTCTCTTCTGTTAGCCAGCGATTAGGGACTGGCTATCACATCTGGATGCAACAGAGAGAATTGGACCTATGGAAGACTTTCTCTTTTTCTAGTTTGAAAGACATTGGACTAGATCTTCAGCTTTTATTTTATTTATATCAGCACAAAAGAGGTGAAAATATTAACAAATCACATTGGCAGTATTACCTTCTTAGCGATGATGAAAATGATTATAAGTTATTCAAGAAAGCTGAGAATTCCATCTGTTCTTCAGCAATAAACTCATGAACAATGGTGCTGGTAAAATATTAAAGGGCATTTTCTCTTCTCCTTTTTTTTCCCTTTTTTTTTTAGACAGACTACATTTTTCACCACTTTCATATGTCTTATTCAGTCATCTCAAACTTTGTCAGGTAGGCTGATTCATATCACATTTCTCAGGATATACTGCTGATCTTTAGAAGTACTTGCTTATCTACTTTTCTCTTCCAAAATGTTCATGGACAAGAGCATATAAGACAAAGGTAAAAAAGTATGGATAGTTTAGATCCACAAGCATCTGATTTTCCTCATAAGTTTTAATTGTGTTTTATTATCCGACAAGGAGAATATTACTGGTTTTATTTACATATAATATTTTTATATTATCTGAGTAGTTTAATTGATTTTGACTATCTATTTTTTTTTCTTTGGGTCAAATACAGTGATAGAGGTGATTTTTAAATTTTTAAAGTCTTTTTCCCATGTGTGCACATGTATGTATGGTACTGTTCATATACTCCTATTTATATTAGTTACTAGTGAGCAAGAAAAGCCTAAAATACTGAAATTATGCAACCTTTGTCTCATGCATGTCTTTTTCTGTGTTTCTTTTACATACTTTTCTGTGTTAGACAAGGAATAGGGTCTGACATATCTATTCATGAGTTAGATACACATAAAAGTTTCTTAGGTTCTGATTAGATATTATCTAGCCAGACTTAAAAAAAAAAAAATCACTGGAGAAATACATTTTCTTTAAATCCTCTTCATAAGCCATTCCCTAGAGCAAGGGAATTTCCAAAGAAGCAAAAGAAAGAACCAGTTGGTTACAGGAGGTGGGGAAAAAACATATCTTGGGCAAGAGAAAAGAAAAGGGTACGTGATTTCGTAACTTAGGGAACTTGTGTTGAGGACTAGCCAAAAGTAAAGTAGCTGAAGTATGGTAGGGTAAGATAGATGCTGACTTCTTAATTTGGCAAAAAGTCTGTGTTCTGCAAGAGAAGGAATCTATATGCTCTGATGCAAGTCCAAAGAACATTTCCAAGCCATGAAAACACAAAATAAAGATATTTAGGGTATTGTTTCTCTCTCTTATTACCCTGTCTCAAGCTATATATCTTTGGTAATAATGAAACCAGGAGTAACTGTGTTTAGAAATTTTGTGAAATAGACATGTCTTCTTGCTCTTGCACCATGGAATATTAATCTATAAATCCACAGAACTAACCAAGGCTGAATACTGGGAAAGAATACACCTAAACAACCAGGAACCTAGTAGAAGTCCTGGTCATGAGGCCTGAAGGATGTGAAATTCTGAGAGAGAGCAAAAGAGACTATGCTAAGGAAGCATGCTAGAAAAGGCGGAGAACGAAATTACACTGCAGAATGCCTGGACTATTTTGGAACACAACTACTTTGGTCTTCTGAATTCTGTACTCCCACAGAAAGAGAAAACTGCAGTTCAATTTTCTGTCCACTACAACCCTCAGGTTCTTTTCTGCAAAGCTGCTTTTCATCCATCCATTTTTGGACAGGTTAATCAAAACCAAGTGCAGGATTTTTCATTAGTCTCTGTTGAACTTTGGGAGGCTTCTGTCAGCCTATTCCTTGCTATATTATTGACCTGTTGTATGATCCTGTGTAAGTGATTTTACTTTTCCATGCATTTCCTTAATCTCTTTTTGACTTAGAAATAAACCATCTTATGGTAGTGATCATTTTTTAGTATATGTTGGCACAGCATTAAGCAGAATGACATGGGATTCTTGTTCCTACAATTCAAGTAATACACTGTATTAATCTTTTTATGCAAAGACTCTTTTAAAGAGTTTCCCACTTGAAAATTATTTGCTCATAGTTAGCTCAGGAAAAGGGCAAGCTTTGGGAGAGGAAAGATAAAATTAGAATTTCTCGTTAGAGTAACTTAGGTTTACTATTAGAGGCAAGCCTTTTGGAGATAAAGAGATTTTTTTTTTTTTTAATGGAGAGAAAGTTCTTTGGGAAAAAAAAACAAAGAACAAAGTCCAGAGCGGGCAAATGTTATTAGTTTCCATGTGTATTTCACATGTGGTAATGCGAACACCTGAGCAGGACATGCGAAAATACAATTGACATTGTAGGGAATGTTAAGAAGTCACACTTTCATTGAAGAGCATCTCTTTACAAAGGAAATAATATGTATTATAAACTATAAGAATGACTTTGAAAATATACTGTATTGGCAGAGACTTTATATATATTCACAAGAATAATGTCTGTTCATTATTTCTCTTTTTGTTCAGCATTCAGGGTACCACAACTGTTTTCAGTCTTATAGTCTGGAATAAAATGGAGTCCAAGACACATTTCAAGGGTGAGTACATTTTGGATTTGAATCACCTAAGTTAATGGACTGAAGAAGGCTTATATTTCAGTCCTGAAATACTGTTCACTTTTTTGTGGTCATTCATTCTGATAACAATATTTGTAGCAGCGTCTCAAGCTCACTTTTTTGGTCATATTCAAAAGATAATTTAACTAATGAGTCATAACGGAATCACATGAAATTCATATACTATATATTTTCCATGAACAAATCTGTGTTTTCTCTGTATTCTACTACGCATGAAAAAGGGCAGCTGATTAAACACCCCAAGCCCCAAAAATACTTTTATGTACTTTTATCCCTCCTGGGAAACCTGCATGCTCGATCACCTCCCTGAAATGCCTGTACACCAATGCACGCAGCATGGGGAACAAACAGGAAGAACTAGAGGTGTGTGTGCGGTCGCAGGGCCATGATCTCATTGCCATTACAGAGACATGGTGGGATAGCTCGCATGACTGGAGTGCTGTCATGGATGGCTACGTGCTTTTTAGGAAAGACAGGTCAGGAAAGCGAGGTGGTGGAGTTGCTCTTTATGTGAGAGAGCAACTGGAATGTATGGAGCTGTGCCTAGGGGTGGATGAAGAGCGAGTCGAGAGCTTATGGGTAAGGATCAAAGGGCAGACTAGCATGAGTGACACTGTTGTGGGTGTTTACTACAGGCCACCTGATCAGGAAGAGGAAGTCGATGAGGCCTTCTACAGACAGCTGGAAGTAGCCTCACGATCCCAGGCCCTGGTTCTCATAGGGGACTTCAACCACCCCGATATCTGCTGGAAAGACAACACAGCTAGGCACAAACAGTCCTGGAGGTTCCTGCAGAGCATTGGTGACAACTTCTTGACACAGGTGGTGGAGGAGCCAACAAGGAGAGGTGTGCTGCTGGACGTCGTACTAACAAACAAAGAAGGACTGGTGGAAGATGTGAAGGTCGGGGGCTGCCTTGGCTGCAGTGCCCATGAGATGGTGGAGTTCAGTATCCTGCGAGGAGGCAGCAGGGCACCAAGTAGGATTGCAACCCTGGACTTCAGGAGAGCAAACTTTGGCCTCTTCAGGGACCTACTTGGAGGAATCCCATGGGTGAGGGCCCTAGAAGGAAGGGGCGTTCAAGAGAGCTGGTTAATATTCAAACATCACTTCCTCCAGGCTCAAGAGCGGTGCATCCCTATGAGTAGGAAGTCAAGCAAAGGAGGCAGGAGACCTGCATGGATGAGCAAGGAGCTCCTGGCAAAACTCAACCAGAAGAAGGAAGTATACAGAAAGTGGAAAGGGGGACAGGCCACTTGGGAGGAATATAGGAATGTTGTCAGAGTATGCAGGGATGCGACGAGGAAGGCTAAGGCCCATTTGGAATTAAATCTGGCGAGAGATGTCAAGGACAGCAAGAAGGGCTTCTTCAAATACATCAGGAGCAAGAGGAAGACTAGGGAAAATGTGGGCCCTTTGCTGAATGGGGTGGGTGCCCTGGTGACGAAGGATGCAGAGAAGGCAGAGTTACTGAATGCCTTCTTTGCTTCGGTCTTTACTGCTCAGGCCAGCCCTCAGGAACCCCAGATCCTGGAGGCAAGAGAGAAAGTCTGGAGAGAGGAAGACTTTCCCTTGGTGGAGGAGGAGTGGGTTAGAGATCATTTAAGCAAACCTGACACCCACAAATCCATGGGCCCTGATGGGATGCACCCACGAGTGCTGAGGGAGCTGGCGGACATTATTGCTAAGCCACTCTCCATCATCTTTGAAAGGTCAGGGAGACCAGGAGAGGTGCCTGAGGACTGGAAGAAAGCCAGTGTCACCCCAGTCTTCAAAAAGGGCAAGAAGGAGGACCCAGGGAACTACAGGCCAGTCAGCCTCACCTGCATCCCTGGAAAGGTGATGGAGCAGCTCATCCTGGAGGCCATTTCCAAGCATGTGGAGGAAAAGAAGGTGATCAGGAGTAGTCAGCATGGCTTCACCAAGGGGAAATCATGCCTAACCAACCTGATAGCCTTCTATGCTGGAATGACTGCCTGGGTAGATGAGGGGAGAGCAGTAGATGTTGTCTACCTCGACTTCAGCAAGGCTTTTGACACTGTCTCCCATAGCATCCTCATAGACAAGCTCAGGAAGTGTGGGTTAGATGAGTGGGCAGTGAGGTGGATTGAGAACTGGCTGAATGGCAGAGCTCAGAGAGTTGTGATCAGTGGCACACAGTCTAGTTGGAGGCCTGTAGCTAGCGGTGTCCCCCAGGGGTCAGTACTGGGTCCAGTCTTGTTCAACTTCTTCATCAATGACCTGGATGAAGGGACAGAGTGCACCCTCAGCAAGTTTGCTGACGATACAAAACTGGGAGGAGTGGCTGATACACCAGAGGGCTATGCTGCCATTCAGAGAGACCTGGACAGGCTGGAGAGGTGGGCAGAGAGGAACCTCATGAAGTTCAACAAAGGCAAGTGCAGGGTCCTGCACCTGGGGAGGAATAACCCCATGCACCAGTACAGGTTGGGGGTTGACCCGCTGGAAAGCAGCTCTGCGGAGAAGGACCTGGGAATGCTGGTGGACACCGAGTTAAGCATGAGGCAGCAATGTGCCCTTGTGGCCAAGAAGGCCAATGGTATCCTGGGCTGCATCAGGAAGAGTGTTGCCAGCAGGTGGAGGGAGGTGATTCTCCCCCTCTACTCAGCCCTGGTGAGGCCACATCTGGAGTACTGCGTCCAGTTCTGGGCTCCCCAGTACAAGAGGGATGTGGCACTACTGGAGCAAGTCCAGCAAAGGGCCACAAAGATGATTAGGGGACTGGAGCATCTCTCTTATGAGGAAAGGCTGAGAGAGCTGGGCCTGTTTAGCTTGGAGAAGAGAAGGCTGAGAGGAGATCTTATCAACGTGTACAAGTATCTGAAGGGAGGGTGTCGAGAGGATGGGACCAGACTCTTTTCAGTGGTGCCGAGCGACAGGACGCGAGGCAACGGGCACAAACTGAAACACATACGCTTCCATCTGAACATGAGGAAAAACTTTTTCACTGTGAGGGTGACAGAGCACTGGAACAGGTTGCCCAGAGAGGTGGTGGAGTCTCCTTCTCTGGAGATATTCAAAACGCGCCTGGATGCAATCCTGTGCAATGTGCTCTAGGTGACCCTGCTTGAGCAGGGGGGTTGGACTAGATGATCTCCAGAGGTCCCTTCCAACCTCAGCGATTCTGTGATTCTGTGATTCTGTAATTTTTGATTGTGGAAATATAACAGTATAAACAGCTACGCTGTGTAACTATATTATTAATAGTTATACTGTTCTTTCTACCTAAATTCAGAAGACAGCTCAATTTGTTGAAGAACCATGCAAGTATATCAAAGAAAGTGAGACATTACAAGTACATGTTAATTAAAAAAAAAAAGTGTTTAGCATCTACCAGTATTTATTTAAGTCTTTGTCATGCATTTCTTTGTCCTTGTTTTCAGAGTGTACTGCTTTGTTCTGCCACTTAAAAATTGATATAGACATCTTAATATTATAAATGTATTAATCTTTTATTACTGGCCTAGATTATACCTTTTATTCATCCATAGAAGAGATAGATAATTCATTCATTTATCAATGATAAAACCATTAATAATGTTCAAATCTAGCAATATCCATATAATTATATTTTTAAAGCTATTAAAATGATAAATTTAGATATAATGAGCTGATATCAATGAAAATAATGAGTTGGCATTTCCTCAGATTGGTTGAATATACCACATGAAGCCAAGAACATTCTTCCTGTAAGAAGTTACTAAAGAAGAAATGAACTAACATAAAAAGGCATATTGATTTTACTTTACCAAATATTCAGTTTATGCTTTGGTGATTGTTCTTTCACATTTAGGCACAAGATGAATGCCTTCAAGACCTTACAAATAAAAACATTTCAGTCACAGTAATTTTTTACAGAACCAGTACAAGTTGCTCTTCTCATTATTTAGTTACATGCATTTAAAAATGAATTGGAATGGACAGCATGATTTTGTACTACTTTTATAGCACATAAATTATGACTAGAAGCTCTACCTGTACAAAGCCATGTAAGAAAAGCAAGTACATAGGCATGGGATTCTCAGCAGCCAGAAATGGGAGGACTAGACTGTACAATAAGAAAAATTACAAAGGACGGTTTGCTAAAATACCTCTAGAATTTACATGTCTTCTACAGCCCTGAGTTAGACATGAGTATAGGATTGGTATTCCTAACTTGAAACTTTATCCTGGCAGTTATTGGCACCCATTTTTTAGTAGAAAACCCTGACTGCCAAACATATGTACAGTGGAAGTTGTGTATCAACATGTTCCTGACCCTTATGGGTTTGAGCCAAATCTGTCTATTCATTAGGTTATAGAGACCTAATTAATACAGGGTAACATGGCACCAGCAAGCTATGAAGAAAGGCAGAATTCAAGGCAACAAAATGGACTTTTGTGTTTCTTGATGGCTAATCTACATAACTGAAGAAAGCTGGGGTTTGGGACTCTTAGACACATAATTCTCTCCCCTCATTGTATACAGATTTTGTGATTAGCTTCAATTTGAGAATTTCACTCCAGGATGGGCAGTTTCACTCTAGGATCTACTAACCAAGTGCCCAAGATGTAGATACACAAATAGATGAGAAAAAGTATAAAAAAGTAGTTAAGAGCATTCAGGTGGTGTCTTAGTCAATGATCACATCTTGAAGGAGGCCTATAAAAGGCAAAATACATTCCATTTACATTTCTCCTTTGCTACATATGATTTCTTATGCTTGAGTTCCTTAATCCTTGGTGATTAAGAATATGTTGTTCCAGCTTTTCTAGCAAGCCAACATTTGTACCAATTAGTTCTACTAGAACAGAACTCTATTTATGGGTGTGCTTGAACATGACAGGTATACTGCTTTGTTTTTCTGTGACTTAAATGTAGCATAAACCCTCCTAAAATCAGAATAACATTCTGTTAATTAGTTGTGAACTCCCCTTTCCATTTGTGTCACACGTTATTGGAGATTGTAAGGAGAATTCCACTCTTGAATGAGAAAAGACTGTTGATAAATGTTAAAATGCAAGTTCCTTACCTGATGACATTTCTTCAAAAGAAGAGAGTTGTTGAATATTTTGACATAAGAGTTTCAGTAGTGCACAAACACATGAAACTAACACTGCCATCTCACTTTAGCAAACTCCTCAATGTCTTGCATAAAATTTCTTAATTTCTTAACGATCTTAACTATGCATGATTTAATTTATTTAGTCAGTTAAATGTAAAAAGAAATGTTTTAAAATATTCTATTAATTTCACCGTCAGCAAAATATATATGTATATATACTTACATGTAGGTAAAAGATTGCACTATAAGATTTCAGACTTTTCACACTAAATAAAGTATTTTAGTTGCTTTAACCCAACTCTCAGGTTTGCTGACTTCCAAAACAGAATCCAGAAGTCAGTTAGGACCTGGCTCCAGCATCACCATCTCTTTTTTCTGTCCATGAGTCTTGTTCCCTTTTCCAGTAAGGCTTCCAGAAAAGTCCTTCAGTACACATCCTTATTCTAACCAACAGGCTGGTAATTAAGAGATATACACTTGAATCTGTTTAGGCCAAGAAAAATGTTTCAGGGAGATTGTCACTTCCCGGCTTTAGGACTCCAGCTGTCTGGCAACAAGGTGGGTTATTATATAGACTTTTGGTAATATTACTGGCCTCAACTACATTCTTTTTTATGTCTATGAACATCTCAAGGGCTATGCATGCTCTGTAAGTGCTTCTGATATCAAATCTCTCAGATAATTGATCTCAGGAAAGACCTTATTTCAAGAGCAGAGACTAAATGAGTGAAGCTTTTTCATTACAAATTTTTGAACTTAGATGCCTTTACTCCACAAGAAGTTTTATTATAGTCCCCAAGATCTTTTTGAATCTATCTCCTCATGTCTCCAGGGCTGCTCCTCTCGTGGTTTACAGTTAATTACGTGCATTTTCAGCTTGCAGCTACTGACAAAGAAACAGCTCTGTAATTATCAGTACCCTTTCCAGAATAAGCAACTTTCTTTTATTTTGTGAGTTTTGGATAAGAGGTAGAGGCATGATCTAAAATATCTGCCTGTCTGTCTATCTATCTAGCACCTACTTATTTGGTCATTTTTCAGTAAGTATAGTCTGATTGCTTCACTGAGAGGAAGACATTTCTACAGACCTTTATTTAGTTCAAAGAAACCCACAGGAAATCATGGAGTAAGTTATCGTCTTCTAATTCATAGGTTAATACTAATTTTAAAAATCAGAATATCCTTTTGACTAACATTTGGTTAATCAGATAAGATTTTCAATGATAAACATATCTTTCATGTGTCTTTATCTGGTAGCAATTCATATATTCACATAACCATTGAGATAGTTAAATAGTCGTGTCAGGCCCAGTTGCTTTGCCTGTTCATAACATAATTAGTTCAGGTTGTCTTCAGAGATTTTACTCTTATTAGCTATTAAAACCTATGAAATTCTCCAAACAGAAACATATCAAAAATTCATTGTGAAATTCAAACTGTTTGAGTGCCTCTCTACATTATCTCAGCTTCATGACATTCTTTCACTAACAGCAGTGACCCTTTTGAATGAAATCAGTAGCAAAACTTCATGTTGAAAAATGTGTCGGGAGATGTGGAAAAAAATTCTGTAAAGCAAAAGAGTAGCATCTAAAATTACTAAGAAAAAAAGGTTATCTTTTCAATTATGATGTGATTCATACCATTAATATAACAGTTATAAGTAACTAGCTCTACCCTATACCCTGTTAAGCCATGACAGCATGAATTGGTGAACTTGTGCTTGTGGAAACAGATTGCACATTATTACACAGCTGGACAATAAACATGTCGCAGCAAAGCAAGTATTGTTTTTCCTTTAATTTAGGCTTTCAGTTGTAAAACAGAGCGTTTTTTTTTTTCAACAGAAGTAGTATATCTGGGATCTGGATTTTGGTATTATTACTAAAACAAAGTGGCATTTAATACCTTAATGAAAATATTAAACTATTTGATGATAATAAAACAGTGGTAATAATATCAAGAACTGAAAATGAGACTGAACAAAATATCTTTAGCAGACATTAATTCAATGCATTATTCTACTTCCTTGCTCAGTTCAAACCCAGCAGCAAACCTCGGGGATGCAACTATTTCCCGTAAGCTGGGAAATATCCAGTAGTTACAGGGCCCAGGGTCTCTTAACCCAAGCAACAAAATAAATAAATTTTGGAAAAGATATCCCTTATGTGAATTTAATAAAAAGAGTTAGAGTTGCTCACATTTACTCTCCAACAAAGACAATTTGTCTAAAGACTTATTTCAAAGAATCCTATAGCCACTGGAATTTCTAATTAAAGCTATAGATAATGCACAAAAATCATACATCCTTACGACTACTTTGCCTATGATGTTTCTCAGTAGTGTTGGACCATCACTCTACTTTCTGTAAGCAGGAAACATGCCTCTGCAACCTTCTGCTGACACTTTCAGCCTGAAAACAGGTTTTGTTAGATAATTTGTCTTGTCCCAAGAAAGTTCTGAAATCCAGGAAGATTTTATAGCTGCATAAGGAAACCTTCCCCAATCCAAACTATTTGCAAGAGGCAACAAATTACATTATTTGAATACAGTACCTAAATGTAATCCTAAGAAACAAGGATTACATAGATTTTAAGGAAAGATGGAAATCTCCCTGATGCAAAACATCCATTGTTATATCTTTATGGGGCATCTGAATTCCAACACAAGATCTTAATTCTAGGTTTCAGGCTTTGCTCATACTGTTTTCTTATGATCTGCCTTCTATTTACCAATTTCTAGAAGACAACTTTCTGCTGTGGATCCTGGATTCACATGTGTGACTGCAAGGCGGGCAAGAGAGGGAGAGAGACACTCAAACTTTGTGAGGGGTTAAACAGGATAGATTTAATAAAGGACTTACACTCCGAGCTGCACCGGGAGACTCGGGAACCGTGAGGAGGTGTCGCTGGCAGGAGGCTGCTGGAGTCACAGGTCAGACGCATGGGTCAGATGCCCACCCCCCATGTATCCCAAGGGTCCCCTCTTTTATCTACTAGAACTGTTTCCTTATATTACCTGTGCTAAGTCTGAGAAACTACTGTGTGGGAAGCAGCTAAACATTGTAGACAAAACAGAATATGCATGCCTGGCCCTGATGGGAATTTGGTCAGTGTATAGTTTCACATGCTGGGCCTGCTACCACGTACTCTGCCAGTCACTGACTTCTTGCCAGATCTTCCGCAGGTGTTCTCACTACATGTTTACAGTCCATGATAAAGACCTCCTAAGAACTTCTTAATAGAAAGAGCCACCCTGTCAAAACTAGAGAGCAAAGTTAATGACTTTGGTCTTAAGTAGGTTACATATACAATTGATGGAGAGAAGTACTTCTGAAGAATGACACAGAAAGTCTACACTAGAAGCAGCAATATGAGGGATGTCTCACATCTCTGTGAGAACAATTGTTGCTTGAATGAGAATGAAAATTAGATGTCTTCATCTACTGGGGGAATGCTGTACTATAAACCCTTTGGATACCAAATGCAGAAGGCAGAGGAAGTTGACATAGCTAGAGGCTAATAAATTCTGCTGCCAAAAAAGGGACAAAGGAGAAATCATGGTATCTTGGCCATTTTGAACATTTCATTAGAAATTCAAAATTGAATTTTACATATGAAGTTTAGGTACCTGTGCTTTGTAACGTGTTTTAGTCCTCAGAGACTTGTCTTCTTAAAGCACGTATAAGTTGAAAATTAAAATTAATCTGTCTGGTAAAGAGCATTGCAAGAATCAATTCTCACCTTATATTATAAGAGTTGTAAGGAGCAAACCCGCTACTGGCACAGCTCCATCTGAAGTTAGTGAAGTAATGTCAGGAGAGAATGTGACTGTGGTTCCAGATCTATTTTGTGATTGTTTTATCAATAATAACTAGATCTTGGATTTTAAATATATTCTGTTCTATATCCTATTTTTTCCATACCAACCTAATATATTACAGAGAATGGTTTATTTTTCCTGGCTAATTTATGTAGTCTTGCAAGCCACCTTTAGCCTGTTAGAATTACAGTTAGTACATTTATTTTTTCCCCAGTAATTACATCCTGCCTTATTTGTGTTGCTGCCTTTGTATTTATGTTGCACAAATTATAAAAATAAATTAAAATAAAGAACATTTCTCCACTTATACTGGAAGATGATTCTTCTTCATTAGACTAAACAGTGCTGTTAAGTGATATATCTACATCTTTTAGAAGCTTTTTAGAACAGTTGCCCTTTTCCTGCTTTTCCAACGTCATTTTTTTCTTTTTGTGTTGACTGCTTTTTAGTAACTGTACAATGCATTATGTGATTCAAACTACCATCTCACTAGAAATTAACACCAGCCATTGATTATGATATGAACTATATACTATATAAACAGCGAATTGTTTAATCTGCCATTGCTTATCTACAGTTTGCTCTTCAGGAGAGCTCTTTCCATTGAAAGACTGCATGGATGAAAAATTATCTCACCCTCTTTTCTTAGAATCAGGCAACACTCCTGTCCAAAGATGGAAAATTCAAGACTAACCAAAGACAGTCAAATTTGAAATGGCTTTTAGGAATCGTCGAACTCTTATTGTGTGGTAACATTGTCTCCCAGAGATAGTTGGTGTTTTAAGTCCACCAGGGAGGACTCCCTTATCCTCTAGGCCCACCCCTTGCAACAATTTTTGTTGTGTTCAAAAAAACAAAAACAAGCAAACAAAAACCCCAACAAACAAACAAACAAACAAAGCGTCCAGATCCTGTGTAGGTCTCTGAGAAAGTTCAACACCTAATGACAGGACTGAATACATCACAAATGCATTTTTTTGTTGTTGTTTCATTTAAAAATTCTAATAGTACAATAAATATTTCAGGAGATGATAAAACATTACAGTTAAAAAAAAAAAAAAACTCGAAACAAAACAAACAAAAACCCTCCACAGGTTTAATTTTCTCCTTAACCTTAAGGAATTCAAGTTCACATCTCCTGAAGAAAATACCTGAGGACCTTAGACGTAACATTGAAGAAGGAGGAAGAGTTTGAGGAAGAGATATCCCTTTTTCATTCCAGTTGAAGATGGGCCATTTTGTAGCAAAGACAGCACCAGCAGGAGAAAGGAAAGTATTTTCTGTGCAAAGATAGCAGAGGAGGGAGAACTACATGAGTTATGTTTCCTACATTCATATCAACCTTTATTTTTTCCCTTTAATTACACTTTAATGTAAATTCATTAACAGCGGTGAATAAAAGCATGATAGGCCTGGTCTTCCACTTTCTGCTGACTGCCCAGCTATTCAGGCAGCTGCTGGCATATTCTTCCTGCTGGCGTCATGAACCTTGCATTAGTTTTCCTCTTCTTCCTATACTGAAAGAATTTTTTTTCTTTTCTGAAAAACATGAGATGCTTGTAGTCTGCTTAAACTAAGGAAGACTTGTGTATCTTCACATTTTGTCCTAGAACATATGTTCACGGGTAATCTTCTTTACAGTCCTGACTCGCATGACTGAAACTTGCAGAACAGGAGTTTGGTCACATCCTTACCCTTAATTTTCTGTATTAACTCATTCAAGAGCAACACATATTAACACTTAAGATCAAATACTTACATGTATATTTAGTTGCCTAGAGAAATGTTTTTTGTTTTGGAGTTGCTAAACACTTTCAGCTCAACTAAAATTAATTGAACTTAGCTCTTATCACCTCTGAAACAGAATCTATTTCTTGAGATGATAAATACACACTTTAATACCCATATATATATATATTTTAATCATAGCCTAAAGTATTAATTTTGAGAACAAGCATTTCCACATATAACACCAGACATATCATGGCCAAATTGGAAGAGGTATACTATCATAACAAGACATCAGATATGTGATTGACTAAGATTTAGAAAGTCTGGTTTCAAGTATTCAGTTGACCTAAAATAAAATGGATAAGAAATCTGAATAAAAATATTGTACATTTTATATCAACAATCTTTATTTAACTAATCATTTCATTAGAATTTCCCAAACTAATCATCTTCTCACATGAGACATTTACTTCTGTTAGATATGTTGCAGCTGTAGTATGAATAACAGTGTTTATTATTTTCTAATTATGCTTTGGTCCACTAGATATAAAGACCTAATAGGCCTTGTAAATATTCAGCTAAGGTTACAGCATTTTTTTTTTTTTTTTAATAATGATTCTTTTCTGCAGCTCATTTTAGCAACCATACCATACCTCAATGTTCATTATATATATCCTCTTCTTAATTTTAAGGCAATTAAGCCATCAGATGCAACAGTTGATGCAGCAGTTTCTAGGCACTGCTCAGATCTTGACCTTCTAGGAACTTTTTCTGAGATCATCAGGGCACTCATGGAAACCATCTGAGAAACATGCCTGCTGTGACAGGGAAATGATAGCTAGAGGAGACCATAGCTGCAAACAAGCTCTAGCAGCTCTTAACAAGCTATGTCAGCTATTCTTGATCAAATGGTGCTTTGAGCTTTTGTCCAGCTGACTCCTGATTAGGGAGCATCAATCACCCTGTCAGCAGGTACAAGGTAACAGGTACAAGGGCTGGCCTAGAGCACAGCCCCAGAGACTGACTAGTAGGAACAGCCAGCAGATGCAGCAGCTTGTGTAGAAGGGAACAGGAACATGCTGAAGACAATGTATGTGTGTTCAGCAATGGTAGTGATGTGCTACATGTCACAATCTCCAGTAGTCACTGGATCAGCTTGTTTGTCTAATGTCAGGGGCCTTGACCCAGATCAAGCTCTCAAGTGAGGACACAGCTGTATGGGTCTGGGGCCTCTTGCAAAGGCTAGAGAAGAGAAAGACGGTTTTTGTCTACTGGAAATGTTTGCTGGGGTAGGATCTCTGTTGCCAAGTGAAAGAGCTGTAGGGGGAGGTCAGCAGACTGTGTTTCATCTCTAATTCTAAAGAGACTAACTGGATCTTCTTTGAGACCATACACCTTCCAGAGCCTGAACTCCCAACAGTACTGAAAGAGGCACAGGGAGTTCTGGGACTCAGATTCAGGATTTCTTGGAGAGGCTGCAGATGTTTGTCCAGTCTCAGACTATTATCCCCTGCTGATTGTCCATGTGGCCACCAACAATACGGCTGGGGAAGACTGTGAGGACATCAAAAGTGGCTCTGGGAGAAAGTGTGAAGGTCATGGAGACCCAGGTGGTGTCTCATTGATTGTACTGGTGATGAGGGGGAAGGGCTTGAGGATGAGTGGATAGGTCCTGTGGGTCAACAACTGCTTGCATGACTGGTGTTGTCAACAGGGATTTGGCTTTTGTGACCATGGGGACCCTCCGAGGACTGCCGGGAAGAAACTGGATCCACCTTACAAACTGGGGCAAAAACATCTTTGTCAACAGGCTGGCTAATATGATGAAGAGAGCTTTTAATTAAGAATGACAGAGAAGAGAGATAATGACTTTCAATCAAGTGAGGAGGTGGTGGATGGGGTTGGCAAACAATGCATGCAGGTTGATGTAGGGGGGAGAGACACTGAAAATGGTCAAACAGGGCTGAAGGGGGGATCAAGCGTATGTGCACAAATAAAGGAATGCTGAAAGGGTACCCCAGTGGGGAAAGTTCTCACATTTTTTCAGGCAAATCAGCATGAGTAGATGTCTCTCTGAAGCACCTGTACACAAATGCATGCGGCAAGGGGAATAAACTGGAAGAATTAGACATCTGTGTGCATTTGGAGAGCTAGGCTCTCATTAGGATCACAGATATGTGGTGGGATAACTCACATGACTGGAATGCTGTGATGGATGGATAAAGGTCCTTTACAAAGAAGGGACCAGGATGGTGAGGAGGGGGAGTCACCCTTGATATGAGAGTAGTGGTTACGCATGTGTGAAACTCTCCCTAGGGACCAGCTGAGAGCTTATGGGTTAGGATTAGAAGGAAGACACATGTCGACAATATTGTTGTGGGTGTCTGCTGCAGACTGCCTGATCAGGAAGAAGATAAGGCCTTCTTCAGACAACTGAAAGAATCCTCATATTCACAGGCCCTGGTCTTCACAGGAGACTTTAACCACCCAATATCTGCTGGAGGGGCAACAAGAAATCCAAGACATTTCTGGTGTGCCTTGATGATATTGCCTGATAGAGATGGTTGAGGTGAGGCACTTTGCTGGACCTGATGCTTACAAACAAGGAAGGTCAGGGATGTGAAGGTGGGGGAAGTCTTGACTGCAGTGACTGTGAGATGGAGGAATTCAGCAACCTGAGAGGAGGCAACAAGGCAAATAGTAGGATCATGACACTGGACTTAGGAGAGTAGGATTTGTCCTGCTGAGGAACCTGCTTGGAAGAACCCCACGGAAGGCCATCCCTGTGAGAAGGGAGGTTGAGGAGACCTCAAGCAAAGGCAGCAGTGGACCTGCACGGATGAACAAGGAACTGCTGAAAAAAACTCATCCATGAAAAGGAAGCATACAAGAAGTAGAAGGAAGGTCAGGTAACCTGTGAGGAACATAAAGACACTGTCCAAGCATGCAGGGATTGTTGGGATAGGAAAGACAACCCAGAGCTGAATCTGGTGAGTGCCATGAAAGGCAACAAGAAAGGCTTCTGCAAGTACATCAGCAACAAAAGGAAGACTGGGGAAAATGTGGGCCCACTGATGAATGAAGAAGGGGACCTGCTGTCAAAAGATGTGAAAAAAGGCCAGGGTACTCAATGCCCTCTTCACACTGGTCTTTTCTGGTAATATTTGCCTTCAGAAATTCCAGACCCTGGAAACACATGGGAAAGTCTGGAACAAAGAACAGCAGGAGGGTTCAGGTGGACCAGGTAATCTCCAGAGGTTCCTTCCAGCCTCAACTATTCTGTGATTCTATGCTGTCCAGTTACAAGACTGGACAAAAGAGGAGTGTTTCATTATTATGCAAATATTTTAATTATTCTACACACCTATGTAATTCATATAATTTTCATATTCAAATAAAAAGAAATAGATTATCTGTAAAAAAAAAAAATTCCTGTATTATGGAAAAAGAAGTAGTTTGTGAAATATATAGTTTAAATTTATTACCTTTACAAGCCAAGAATATATTTAGTAAAACATTTTTTGATGGCAATGAGAACTAAGGGGGAAAATGCTATTGTTTTTACTTAGAATTTTCCCAAGGTAATGACATTTAAATAGTTTAAGAAGACATCTTTAAAATATTATTCGCTAAATTTTGAATTCTGCATGCATTTTGATCAAGGATAAGCTTAATGAAAGATGAGGAATAACTTTAGAGAATATCCTATTGAAAATATAGAACTTCTTTCTCTTGAAGCACAGCACCATTTTTAAAGGAAGTATTTCTAGATAAATGTTCTATTTTTTTTGAAACTATTCAAAATATACTTGACTTTTAAAGAAGCACAAACTTAAGTAAGGTCTCTAAGAACTATTTCTAAATTATTTGTTGAACTAGAGGGACATATAATCTCACTGCATATGCATGACAAAAAAAAAGTTTTCTACTCTAAGTAATTTTGTCACTGGGAGAAAGTATCTAAAGTTCTTGCTGGTTCAGGTTTTCTCATTCTACTATGATAGAAACAGTTTCTAAGCATTGATTTGGTTTGATAGTTTATTTGAATATGAAGGGAAGTTGTGTAAACAAAAGGACTCATTAAGTAAATGGACAGAAAACAGGAAAAAAAAAAAGAAAGATTGTATTTGTAGCTTTGTTTAAGGAAATACAAACCTTATTGTCAGAATTCTGTTCTTGTCTAACGAAACTTCTTGAAGAATGGAGAAGTATGCACTCTCGAGACTAACGTCATTTGACATTATTACATGTGCTCAAAATATGCCATCCTTCTGCCAACCCTCTCTTCAAGAGTTGCATAATTTCATTTACAGACAGTTCTCTCAACCCAAGCATTAGCTCATATTCACAGCTTTAACTTCACTTTTTCATCAGACTTCACTTTTGGTATGCCCATTCCAAGATAGCTGGATTTTGAAGCATACACCTTTGTTATGTTCCAAATCTTGTTTAGAAAAGAGCAAACGTATTTTTACTTTTGCTGATGTGCTTTTATGCCTTTGCTCTTTCTTCATTGGTCTGCAGCTCCATGTTGCATGTAAATTTATTACGTATGGTGCCTTTAACATATCATAGGTACTATTTTTTTTATTCTCTTTGCCCCTAACACCCGTTTTGTCCAGCTCCAGAGCTGCATTTTCTTTAACTGACCATTGGTGAGTCGTTTATAGCTGTGGGGTCCCCAGTGTCAAGCCTGTGCTCCCTGTCTTGCTATCCCATGCCTGCACTCCTCTACGCCGCATCCTGTGTCTCCACTTCTCAAGACCTCTGCAGGCGCGCCAGGACTGCACTTCTCTACGCTGCGTCATGTTAGTCATAAATATTGCGTTCTGCATGCAGGGCTCAAGCTATGGGCAGGTCAAGGAAAGCTTAGAGAGAGCAGCCTGACAAGCGTCAGGCCTGAGGCCTTGCAAATTCAGTATAAAGTTTATGGCCTGTTACTAGCAATGGCCGTACCATATTGCAGGGCTGCACAGTTACACCTTTGGGCTTTCTTTGATCTCGCACTTAGGGGTCCTGATCAGAAAACATTTGGAAGCTTCTCTGTTGTCTTCCTTAAAATCCTTTTGTGCTAGGATGTGTACAAGCAATTTCATAAGGTACCTATTGCCAGCATGCGCTGAATCCTGCTTCTGAAACTGCTCTTGTCTTGTTCTTTCTTGGAGTCAGTTGAGCAAAAACAAGGAAGGAAAAATAAACAGCACAGATAGGCTTCTCAGGAACAAATATTTTGTTCAGTTTACTTCAGTGTTTATGATGTTAGCCTTCCTGTTTATCTGACCCACTTTATTTTAGCTTACAAGATCTGCTGAGCATAGGCAGGGTCACTTCACTCGCAGTTTATTATTTTATTGTATTTGGGTTTACGGAGCTCATTTGTCAACACCTAAAACCCAAAACTTTTTATTACTTTTTTGATGACTCAGATTTTGTTTTACCATCTGGTCATGCAGCCTGAGAACTACTTATGAACTATACTGAGTTACAGCGATGACTACCACTCATGCAGTGCATTTGGCTTCATCTCTCTTTACTTTTTTTACATCACTTCTTTCTTTGATTAGAGGCAAGCTGTGTGTTTGACTTGGAATATCAAAATATTCAGTCCCAGAGCACAGCACATCTATAAAACTTAGTCATGAAAAGAAAAATAGTCAAAATCTTACTCTTCAGGAATAATACAATGGACTTAACGTTTCCAAGATTGGGAAGAAAGGATAAATATGTGATTCTTTGTGAATTTCCTGATATTACTCATTTACTTTTTTTTTTTTTGGAGAGTGAATTAAAAAGTTCACATAAAGAACATGTGTATTACAAACAAGTGAAGCCAATGGAGAAAATGTTAATTGGGCTTATAGAAAAAGATAAACCCAGCACATTTTTTTATGACTGATTGTATTCTCACATAGAATCTGCCCGTACGTCTAAATTTTCACTAGCTTTTCAACCTTTTCCTGAAGGGAAGGAAAGAAAAGAATTGAGTTTGTGACCTTCAGGGGTCTAGGAGAGTTTGTAAGCTTTGAGGAGAACATATTGACATGTAGATTCAGAGAACTTAATTTTAAAATGAACTCTATTCAGTTAGGTATTTAAAAAATTAAAATTGAAAATTAAAAATTAATTTCATGATGATTAATATCACTATTTAAGGAAGGCTAGAAACATACAGCCCTGGACATTGAATCTTCACATTATGTGCAGCCTTGGTTTATTTGAAAATCAGGCTTATAACCAGACACAAATCTAAGATTGAATCCTGATATATATCTCCCCAGTAGTCTGAGACAGGTGGAACTGCTGTATTTGGCAAGCATAGATATTGCTGCCTTTGCATATCCCGAAAGTCTATCACTGAATGATGGCAGAATACGAGGTCATGCTCTCATCACCTTCTGCATTGGCATTACTTAACTCATTATTAAGAATCAGCCACTTGATGTTATAAGCTATACATAAGGTATCGCCAGGTGCTACGGTTTATATATTTACCAATGAGACAAGTATAAACTCACTTAATTAGACAGCTCCCTATTGGCTGGTCCTTTAAAGAGGTGCAAGTATATAAATTATTTTTCCTGAAGTCACTTGAAATTTGTGCTCAACTTTACCTCCATGTTTGCCTTTGCTGATGGAGGGGAAGGACAAATATCGAAACCAGTCAAAATCCAGACAATTCTAACTTTGAACAGCAAATTTCATCACTTTTAAAGGGGCTCTTCCACTAAGATGAAAAAGACCTAAGGGTAGAAAAGCACACTTTCTTTAGCGTGACAGAATAATCAACAGTAGTTTTAAGTGCAGCGGCCACCATTAGCGATTCAAATGCTTAACTTGTTCCGAATATCTGAATTATATAGTGCAGAACTACAGGCAGAATCGTCCCCAAAGGATGCCACTTTAGGAATCTCTCTCTTTTGGTTGTGGCAAAGTGATTCATAGTTTAAATTAAGAACTTCTAGAACCCTGCGGGCTGAAGCCACTTTGTTGGCTTCTGTGATTCTCAGAAGTAATTTTTCTTTCTCTCAGTCTGTGCTGTAAAATACATAGCAGGCGAAGGCTTTCACAGAGGAACAAGAGCACAAAACCTAAGTTGAGGCAACTTTCAGAATAAAATCTAATGGAAAAAACTAAACTTTGCTAGTGTCCCTTTTGTAAGTTATGCAGAAGTATTTAGGATACTTTTCATATGGTTTGTTCTCTGTTGATTGATTAATGTTTCTTCCTACCGTTCTTCTGCTTATTTTTCTAGCTGCAATTAAGACATGGAATTCACATAGCCTGTTGGCAACACAGTGTGCATGAAGACTGACATGTAACATAAATACTCTTTCAGTATCACTGGAAAGCAATGGAAAATCCATCTGTCAGTGCCTTGCTTTGTTAGAGTCTCAGTGTCAGAGTTCAGTACTCTCTGATCAGGTTCTTTTAGATGTTCCACAAATGGAGAGTGCAATGTTTAATATAAAAGTTTATTTTGAAGGTATTTAATGTTATAAGGGATTTTTGATTTAGCAGAGTGATCCAGCAATATACTGAAATCACAGTACAAGTGTACACTTATACAATTCAGTCACAATGTCAATGTGATTGCTGTTACTGGTCTCTATAATATGCTCACCATCACGACGCTGGGCATCCCCAATCACCAGGAAAAAATACATGGGTTGAAGACAGCTCAAGTCCGTTGCTCTCTTTGAAATTCCTTTTTTAGTTGTTCAGGTTTTATACCCTATGTTGGGCTGAGCCACGTATACACTTCCCTCATGCTGGTCTGGTTAATCTCAGGGAGACATTCACATTCTTCTGATCTACTCAGGAAGAAATATTTACACCACTTGATCCACTCAACAGATACATCTGCTTATCTAACACAAAGACCATCCTCTGGTGTGCTATGTGTTGAGATAAAGTCAGTTCTCTGTGCAACAGCTGTGATTAACGAGTCACATCCTACATGATTCCTGAGCTTCATGGGCACCTCACCCTTGCCCATCTCCTCTGAGCCTTCTTCCATTGTAGGGGTTATTGGTCAGTCACACTCAGAAAGAAAAGAAGTGTGACTAATAGAGGTGGCACACCACAACGACGTTAGCTAAGGTAACCGTACAGTGTTATCCAGAAGATTTGGGCTGAGCCAACATCAGAAGTGTGCTTAGAGGTGAAGGAAAAATTTGCACAAGGCTGGAAAAACCTGCATTCTTTTTCTGCCTGTCCTCTCCTTACCCCTGCCGCCCTTTGTTTTTTATCACTTCTCTGTTACTTTGAAGATCTTCCTTCATCTTCTTTCATCACAGATAACCATCATACCATACATTACTGAAATGTAGTGAAGTATATTACATGAGACCTTTTTTGATGACTTTTGGTAAGGTAATCAAGAGACATTTATTTCAGGAAAATATTTTGCCAACCTCAAGTCTTCAAAAATTATATATCAAATCTCAGAAAGTAAAGATTTAAAAGGAGGAATATAATCATTTTTAAAACATGCTTTCATGCTCCTTTGTTTTGTCTTCTGGTCTTGAAACTTTTGGATGGGTCTGAAGCCTGCTTTTCAGCTTTTCTCTTTAAACTTGAGAGGAAGTTTTAATTTAAAAAAGAAGTAAACAGAGGTAAGAAAAGAATCATGGAACTATACACACTGAGATGTGGTAAAAACAAAGACATATTCCAAATATGTATTTCCCAACACAACCAATTTATTCTTCTGAATACTTTTCCTTCAGTATATCCTAACTTAATATTTTTGTTTATGTTATCCTTGTACCACCATACGTTTCTGGTACTCTTGATTTCCTTTCTGTTTATCACTGTCTTCTAAAATGACACACAAACATGTTTTTATAATTATTTTTTTTCAACCAGAGTGTCCTCCTTTTCTTTCCACTGATGATCCTCTTTAATTTGGCAAAGCGTCTCTCTTAAGTTTCTCCTATGCTTACCCATACTGGTTTGACATTGAATTTTTCTGCATTTGAGCACATGAACTTCAAATTTTTTTTTTTTCAGAAAAGACTTCCAGCTGAATGAAGACCAAGTTGTTCTGATTGCTTTTCAGTACGAATAATTTCTGAAAGACAGCAGCTGTCATTCCTCACATTCTCGATGTTGCAGTCATATCAAGCTACAGTTAAACAATCATTTGTACTGTAATTTGTTTTGTTGGTTATTGAGTTACTATTGCTCACCACTTTTCAATATGGTATGCATATTTTTTTTATATGTAAGAGGTTGGGTTTTTTTTGTTTTTTGTTTTTTTCCAAATGCTGTGTAGTCTTTGAATGACTGATTGAAATCATGAGGATTCTGGATCTCCCATGGGATAGGGTCCTAGAAGGAAGAGGGGTACAAGAAAGCTGGTTGGTATTCAAGGATCTCCTTCTTCAAGCTCAAGAACAGCTCATCACAATGAGTAAGAAATCAAGCAAAGGGGGCAGCAGACCTGCATGGATGAATAAGGAGCTCCTGGCAAAACTCAGACAGAAGAAGGAAGTGTACAGAAGGTGGAAGCAGGGACAGGTCACCTGGGAGGAATATAGGGATGTTGTCAAAGTATGCAGGGATGGGGCTAGGAAGACAAGTGCCCATCTGGAGTTTAATCTGATGAGGGATGTCAAGGACAAGAAGAATGGCTTCTTTAAATATGTCAGTAACAAAAGGAAGACTAGGGGAAATGTGGGCCTGCTGCTGAATGGGGCAGGGGCCCTGGTGACAAAGGACACAGAAAAGGCTGAAATAGTGTATGTCTTCTTTGCCTCAATCTTTGTGGATAAGATTAGACCTTAGGAATCCCAGGCTTTGGAGACCAGGGAGAAAGTCTAGAGAAAGGAAGGCTTTGCCTTGATGACGGAGGATTGAGTTAGGGATCATTTAAGCAAACTGGACAAACATAAGTCCATGGGCCCTGATGGGATACACCCACAAGTGCTGAGGGAGCTGGCTAATGTCATTGTAAGGCTACTCTCCATCATCTTTGAAATGTTGTGGTGATCAGGAGAGGACTGGAAGAAAGTAAGTGTCACTCCAGTCTTCAAAAAGGGCAAGAAGGAGGACCCAGGGAACTATAGGCCAGACAACCTCACCTCAGTCCCTGGAAAGGTGATGGAACAGCTCATCCTGGATATTATTTCCAGGCACTTGAAGGACAAGAAGGTGATGAGGAGTAGTAAGTATAGATTCACAAAGGGGAAGTAAGCTTAGCCAAACTGATAGCCCTCTATGATGGAATGCCTGGCTAGGTAGATGAGGGGAGAGCAGTGGATGTTGTCTACTTTGACTTCAGCAAGGCTTTCGACACCGTCTCCCATAACATTGTCATAGGTAAGCTCAGGAAATGCGAGCTAGATAAGTGGGCGGTGAGGTGGATTGAGAACTGGCTGAATGGCAGAGCTCAGAGAGTTGTGATCAGCGGCGCAGAGTCTAGTTGGAGGCCTGTAGCTAGCGGTGTCCCCCAGGGGTCAGTACTGGGTCCAGTCTTGTTCAACTTCTTCATCAGTGACCTGAAGGAAGGGACAGCGTGCACCCTCAGCAAGACTGCTGACAACACAAAACTGGGAGGAATGGCTGATACACTTGAAGGCTGTGCTGCCATTCAAAGGGACATCAACAGTCTGGAGAAATGGACAGAGGGGAACCTCACGAAGTTCAACAAAGGGAAGTACAGTCTTTCACCTAGGGAGGAACAATCCTACTATCTTTATGTCAACCACTCATAATTCTGTCAGGCATAAATTCTGCCAAGCTTTTATTTTTACCTGCTAGGAACTGCCGTTCAAATGCTACCATTACTTCTGCATCATCATTGTTATTGTTACATTCTTGCAGTACATCAGTCTTCTTTGAGCGCAGCTAACAGAGGCAGCGAACAGACGCAGCAGTTTGTGCAGCAGTGGTTGGGCTCTGACTAGAACTTGAGGATCTTGTTGGAAGTTGTGGGCTTTCTGAGGACCCCCGAGGACCTAGAAGGTGATTGCTGTGAACAGGAAAGGGGAAGCTAGGCAAGGACAACTGCAGGAGGTCTTGACTTCTCCTGAGAAAAGCTCGTGGGAAAAGCTCCAGCTAGGAGTGGCTGCTGCTAACGAGCTCTCTGGGTTGCCCCTGACCAGAGGGAGTTGGGGCCTTTGATCCCAGTGGCCCTTGATTAGGGCGGTCAAGCACCCTGTGAGTCAGTGCTAGGGAGAGGCCTGTATAAGAGCCAGGCCCAGAGCTCAGCGAACAGAGGCAGCAGTTTGCGCGAAGGTACCTTTGTTTCTGTTCCCTGTGGTGTACACTTCCTCAAGTATGGTCGTGACACGCCGCAGAGCGCGTTCCCCAGCGGCTGTTGGAGTTGCTGTGTCAGAGGCTTGGACCCAGACCGACCCTCTGACAGTAGATGCGGCTCTACAGGTCTCAGGCTGCAGGGAGTGCTTGGGGCCTCTCCGGGAGGCCTGGGCTGGCAGCCAGCTCTCCTGCAGGAGGTGTGCTGCTGTTGACGAGTTGTGTCGTCAGGTAAGGGAGTTACGGGAGGAGGTCAGTAGGCTGCGCAGCATCCGAGAAGCAGAGCAGGAGATAGACAGGGTATTCTCGGAGACTGTGCAGCTCCAGGAGTCCCAACCCCCTGCAGCAGTGGAGTTGCCAGAGGGCTCTGTGCCGTGTGAAACGGTACATCATAACATCACAGAAGAAGACTGGAAACTGGTCACTGCTCGTGGGAGGAGAAAGGCTCCTACTCCTCCTGAAGACCTGAAGCTGAAGAACAGGTTTAGTGCCCTCCAGGATGAGGAGGAGCTGGGCATGGCTGCCAGGGAAGTACCTGGGACAACAGACCCTGTGCCCTGCCGGAACACCCGGAAAAAGCGGCGGGTGATTGTTGTGGGGGACTCCCTGCTACAGGGGACGGAGGCATCTATCTGCCGACCTGACCTCTTGTCTAGAGAGGTTTGTGGCCTGCCGGGGGCTCGTGTGAGAGATGTCATGCAAAGACTGCCTAGGCTCGTCCATTCTTCGGACTATTACCCACTGCTGCTCTTCCATGTGGGCGCCAATGACACCAAGGGCAAACTGGAGACCATCAAGCAGGATTTCAGAGCTCTGGGGATGGTGGTCAAGGGTCTGGGAGCCCAGGTCGTCATCTCCTCAATCCTGCCAGTGAGGGGGATGGATGAGAGGAGGAGGAGACGGACTTTCCAGGTTAACGACTGGCTGCGCTGCTGGTGTTGGCAACAGGGTTTTGGTTTCTACAACCATGGGACCCTGTTTGAAGATCGACAACTGATGGCGAGAGATGGGATCCACCTCACGAGGCGGGGCACGCGGGTCTTTGCCAACAGGTTGGCCAACCTGGTAAGGAGGGCTTTAAACTAGGAAAGATGGGGGAAGGGGAGAGTTATAGTGCCAGGGTAGTTGGCAAAAGACTGCTCGAGTCAGGACACCTCCAGCAGGTGAATGCAGCCAGGGAAGTGCGCATGGGATGTGGCTATGGAGGATCCTCTTTTACCCCTCCTGGGAAACCTGCATGCTCGATCACCTCCCTGAAATGCCTGTACACCAATGCACGCAGCTTGGGGAACAAACAGGAAGAACTAGAGGTGTGTGTGTGGTCGCAGGGCCATGATCTCATTGCCATTACAGAGACATGGTGGGATAGCTCGCATGACTGGAGTGCTGTCATGGATGGCTACGTGCTTTTTAGGAAAGACAGGTCAGGAAAGCGAGGTGGTGGAGTTGCTCTTTATGCGAGAGAGCAACTGGAATGTATTGAGCTGTGCCTAGGGGTGGATGAAGAGCGAGTCGAGAGCTTATGGGTAAGGATCAAAGGGCAGGCTAGCATGGGTGACACTGTTGTGGGTGTTTACTACAGGCCACCTGATCAGGATGAGGAAGTCGATGAGGCCTTCTACAGACAGCTGGAAGTAGCCTCACGATCCCAGGCCCTGGTTCTCATAGGGGACTTCAACCACCCCGATATCTGCTGGAAAGACAACACAGCTAGGCACAAACAGTCCTGGAGGTTCCTGCAGAGCATTGGTGACAACTTCTTGACACAGGTGGTGGAGGAGCCAACAAGGAGAGGTGTGCTGCTGGACGTCGTACTAACAAACAAAGAAGGACTGGTGGAAGATGTGAAGGTCGGGGGCTGCCTTGGCTGCAGTGCCCATGAGATGGTGGAGTTCAGTATCCTGCGAGGAGGCAGCAGGGCACCAAGTAGGATTGCAACCCTGGACTTCAGGAGAGCAAACTTTGGCCTCTTCAGGGACCTACTTGGAGGAATCCCATGGGTGAGGGCCCTAGAAGGAAGGGGCGTTCAAGAGAGCTGGTTAATATTCAAACATCACTTCCTCCAGGCTCAAGAGCGGTGCATCCCTATGAGTAGGAAGTCAAGCAAAGGAGGCAGGAGACCTGCATGGATGAGCAAGGAGCTCCTGGCAAAACTCAACCAGAAGAAGGAAGTATACAGAAAGTGGAAAGGGGGACAGGCCACTTGGGAGGAATATAGGAATGTTGTCAGAGTATGCAGGGATGCGACGAGGAAGGCTAAGGCCCATTTGGAATTAAATCTGGCGAGAGATGTCAAGGACAGCAAGAAGGGCTTCTTCAAATACATCAGGAGCAAGAGGAAGACTAGGGAAAATGTGGGCCCTTTGCTGAATGGGGTGGGTGCCCTGGTGACGAAGGATGCAGAGAAGGCAGAGTTACTGAATGCCTTCTTTGCTTCGGTCTTTACTGCTCAGGCCAGCCCTCAGGAACCCCAGATCCTGGAGGCAAGAGAGAAAGTCTGGAGAGAGGAAGACTTTCCCTTGGTGGAGGAGGAGTGGGTTAGAGATCATTTAAGCAAACCTGACACCCACAAATCCATGGGCCCTGATGGGATGCACCCACGAGTGCTGAGGGAGCTGGCGGACATTATTGCTAAGCCACTCTCCATCATCTTTGAAAGGTCATGGAGGACAGGAGAGGTGCCTGAGGACTGGAAGAAAGCCAGTGTCACCCCAGTCTTCAAAAAGGGCAAGAAGGAGGACCCAGGGAACTACAGGCCAGTCAGCCTCACCTGCATCCCTGGAAAGGTGATGGAGCAGCTCATCCTGGAGGCCATTTCCAAGCATGTGGAGGAAAAGAAGGTGATCAGGAGTAGTCAGCATGGCTTCACCAAGGGGAAATCATGCCTAACCAACCTGATAGCCTTCTATGCTGGAATGACTGCCTGGGTAGATGAGGGGAGAGCAGTAGATGTTGTCTACCTCGACTTCAGCAAGGCTTTTGACACTGTCTCCCATAGCATCCTCATAGACAAGCTCAGGAAGTGTGGGTTAGATGAGTGGGCAGTGAGGTGGATTGAGAACTGGCTGAATGGCAGAGCTCAGAGAGTTGTGATCAGTGGCACACAGTCTAGTTGGAGGCCTGTAGCTAGCGGTGTCCCCCAGGGGTCAGTACTGGGTCCAGTCTTGTTCAACTTCTTCATCAATGACCTGGATGAAGGGACAGAGTGCACCCTCAGCAAGTTTGCTGACGATACAAAACTGGGAGGAGTGGCTGATACACCAGAGGGCTGTGCTGCCATTCAGAGAGACCTGGACAGGCTGGAGAGGTGGGCAGAGAGGAACCTCATGAAGTTCAACAAAGGCAAGTGCAGGGTCCTGCACCTGGGGAGGAATAACCCCATGCACCAGTACAGGTTGGGGGTTGACCCGCTGGAAAGCAGCTCTGCGGAGAAGGACCTGGGAATGCTGGTGGACACCGAGTTAAGCATGAGGCAGCAATGTGCCCTTGTGGCCAAGAAGGCCAATGGTATCCTGGGCTGCATCAGGAAGAGTGTTGCCAGCAGGTGGAGGGAGGTGATTCTCCCCCTCTACTCAGCCCTGGTGAGGCCACATCTGGAGTACTGCGTCCAGTTCTGGGCTCCCCAGTACAAGAGGGATGTGGCACTACTGGAGCAAGTCCAGCAAAGGGCCACAAAGATGATTAGGGGACTGGAGCATCTCTCTTATGAGGAAAGGCTGAGAGAGCTGGGCCTGTTTAGCTTGGAGAAGAGAAGGCTGAGAGGAGATCTTATCAACGTGTACAAGTATCTGAAGGGAGGGTGTCGAGAGGATGGGACCAGACTCTTTTCAGTGGTGCCGAGCGACAGGACGCGAGGCAACGGGCACAAACTGAAACACATACGCTTCCATCTGAACATGAGGAAAAACTTTTTCACTGTGAGGGTGACAGAGCACTGGAACAGGTTGCCCAGAGAGGTGGTGGAGTCTCCTTCTCTGGAGATATTCAAAACGCGCCTGGATGCAATCCTGTGCAATGTGCTCTAGGTGACCCTGCTTGAGCAGGGGGGTTGGACTAGATGATCTCCAGAGGTCCCTTCCAACCTCAGCGATTCTGTGATTCTGTGATTCTAGGAAGTAGTCCCTACTCGTTTTGTGATTTGATTCACAAATTTTGACCAGGAAGTTAGCAAAATTGCTTTCCCACAAGAACTATCCTTTTCCTACAAGAATTTTCTTCTAAGACACCTCTGTATCTTTAGTCCTTGTTTTTACACAAGATACCATCTTACACCACATCCCTTGATTCCTTTAATAGTTGTATATGGTGCGAGATATTTTACCACACAGTGTGAACAAATTCCAACAGCAGAACTCTAAAATAGTGATATTTTGAAACACTGCCACCCTGTGGTACAGTAAACGGTATTGTTTCTAACTAGGTCTTTCAGAAGCAGCAAAGTATAGATTTAAAATAGAATTTTTAAATGACTTCTTTTCCTCTACTATGGTGATTTCTAAAACACTGATACCTAAAAACATTTTATATTTCTTTTACAGAACCATTTAATTTTCAAATAAATATTTCACTTCAAGTGCTAGGTTTTAATGAAATGATAAGAATATAATGATGATAATGATATGTTGAGAATTATAATATTATTGCAAAATAGAATTTTTGAAGAGTTTCAAAATAAAGCAGTGAACACTGTGAAAAGCAGTGAACACTGTGAGGAATCATGGAATGCTTAGCTTGTATTCCTTCAAAAGATATTAAATAATAACTTTTTTTTATACATATTCAAGGCCTGGATCCGTATCAATAATGTTCCACTCCAAACTCTGACTCTTGATTTTGTGAGCTTATTTCATTATATGTAAAAGTTCACTACATTAACTTTTTTGCCTCTTTCTCTAAGTCTTTTATCATTTCCCAACAAATTTTCTTCAAACATGCCTACAACTTGTAAAAATGGTAGTTTTTAAAGCATTGACTTTTTTCCCAATTTGTTTATTAAAAAAAAAAATCAGTAGGATACAGTGTAGAATATATTGAAAAACACACAAAGAGAAAAGGTGTGAATTAATGACTTGATGTTCTCAGTACCTCCTTTGAGAAAATACAATTGTCCACAAGGGAGGTAAACTTCTCCACTAGGAAGTAAAAATACTTGTGTAGTAAAAAGCTGTGCTTCCCATACAGTACCTTTGGGAGACTGGAAAAGTACAAATCAGGAAAGTACTGAGTAAACACTAATTTTACCCTAACTAACAATTATGCATAACTGTTTGGGATAAAATTGTTCCTGAGATAACTTCAGACAGACTGTTAATATCAGCTGTCAGTGTATGATCTATCTTCCTTACGCAATAAAACACAGACTTTAATAAAGAATTAAAAAAAAAAAAAACAACCAAAAAACAACCAAATTCCTAAATTATACTTGCTAAAACAGAAGTTCCCAACTCTTATTTTAGATTTATTATGGTGGAATTTTGCCCTTGGAGACATGTCTTGACCCATAATGTGACTTTAAAACATTAATTTTAGCACTTTTCACTCAAATAATTAAATATAGAACAGTATTTTTCAAGGTTGTTCTATTGACTCATTATTATCAGAAACTGGAACCCTGATGATATCCTATGATTTAATATAAACATTAAATAATTGTGGCAATGATTATCACAGCATTTTTGGGAAGGGAGGCCTTATCTTCTAATTTTTTGTGCATAACCATTGTGATACAGAATGAGAAATCTGATGCAAATGGGAAATATGAGTATAATAGGCTACTTGGTCTTTCTTTTTTTTTTCTTATACTTGTATTGCCATAATGCCTACACTTCCCTCACATCATAAGTGATTGTGCAAAATGAAGCATAATAGAAAGCATCTCGTGCATACATATGTATAGACATAACCAATGGAAAGGAAGATCAAGCACACCAAGAGCAGCAAACATAAAAACTTCTGTTTACCGTTGTCAAGGAAACAGCTAAAGAAACAGATAAGCACAAGGCAGAGTTGTCTATGAATTTACAGTACAGAGCTACCACAATAACTGTCCATTTCCTTACTTCTACAGCTTATCGTAAAGGCAGCTTATTCCACATTCCTTAAAGTCAGGTTTCCTTTCTTAGTGTTGTGTTTGTTAAAAGTAGATTTTTTTGAAATAGGGTATATTCATTTAAGAATGAATGGGACTTGTAAAGACATATCATTTCTGAAGAATGATACTGATTAAAAATGTTTGGGAGTCTCTTTGTACTTATAGATTAGCTAAGATTATTTGTTCATTTCCATGATTCCTTTCACCTGAGGATATCAAAGCTCTTTACAAAGTTGAGTAAAGCCTTACTGACATATGTGAAGTAAGTAAATACTTTTATCCTCATTTTACTGAGAAAGAAACGGAAACATTGGAAGGGCTGACTTGAACTAACGTAGTGGTGATGAAATTAGAAACTGCATCACTCAATTCACAGTTTTCTGGCTTATTCAGTATGGCAAATCACTGTTACTTACTGAATGTTTAACACTGAAGTTTGAAGAAGGAATAGCTGATATGAAAATTAGTTCTAAATGTTTAAAATACCTAGAAATAAAGTATACCAGCATCAATAAAAGTTTGCAAAAACAATATTTACTCATAACAATTCTCAGATAATAAGATATTATTATAAAATGTAGGAAAGCTACATATGGTGATCTAAATTTCAAAAGTGACTAAGCTGAATACCTCCAACTTGAAAGAAGCAACCTGAGGCATCTCAAAGAGGTTAGTTTTCAGAAAGATGCTGATCTTTTCAGTGTCTTTGAGACACTCAAACAATGAAACACCTGTAGTTCCTAGGCATTTTTTTTTTAAATTAACCTTTACACTCTTTGGGTCAAATAATGCCTGTTTCATACAATTTTTATACAGTGCATGTCTCAGTGGGGTAGCTGTAATAAAATAAGTAACATTTGATAAAGTTTTTGCCATTAACAGAGCGTATTAGATTCTCTAAAAGCCTTTAATATTTCCTCTTGTAGTACTAAGCAAAACAAAGTTAAAATAATTATAAACAGAAAAATAACAAATGTAATTAGAATACTGAACCTTACTATTGTCAATATTAACACACAGTACCATTTTTAAATCCCAGCAATAATAATGATATTTACAGTCAGAAGCTCCTGGCAAAAGGAAAGCATAACACTTTGTTTTAGAGGGCCTTTTTTTTTTTTTTTTAATTGCCCTATATAATTGTATCCTTTTCCAGTAACTTTGTTATTTAAAATTCATGCGGTTTTTATATCAGGCTCAGCTCCCATCAGAACATGGGCATTTTACAATTCACACATGAAATATTAACCTGCAAGCAATGCCATATTAACACAACCCTTTGTATTGTGTGAAGACTAAATTATTAATATTAAAACAAAAAAAACCCCAGGATGTAATCGGCATGAGACATGGCAAACTACCATTTTATAATGACATCGACTTTTTAGGCACAAAACATGTTCTTAATACTTGTTATTTATTCTGTTTCACATAGTTTAGCTTATGTTTTAAATATAAACCCTTCTTTTTACCTAATTAAAGGGAAGAATTCTTTATTTTTTTTCTCATTAAGAGCAAGAATTCTAGGCTTCTGTTGAGACGGATAACCTTTTCTGCATGAGATAACATTAAAGTAACATTTCTCACACTTGGAAGACCTGTAATGTACTGCAAATTGCTGTAGTTGTACATTCACCTGGAATCCAGCTAAGAAATGATGCAACAGACTTGTTCGCTGATGAAAGTCACAAAGCAATTAGTTGATGAATATAGATAAGAGTGACACTAGGTTCAATAGTGGAGAAAGGAGATGATGGGTTAACACATATTTTTAGCCTCTTCCCCATAAGTAGACACTGATCCTCTGTGTGTGTGCGCGCGCATGTGTGTGCATGTGTGCATGTGTGTGTGTGTTTTTAACAGATGAATATTGCACAGTTGTGAGTTGTAGATGAAGTCTTTATTCAATTTCAACTGCAATTTAGGCCTGAGCATGGGGTGCTTAGGACTTTAAGACTGAATTTACTTGATTTTGTTTTAAATTCAGAACAGAAAATTCCAACAGAAGGTATTCTAACAACTTTAACAGTCAGCAATCTTCTGGGATTTCTGTTTAATCAAAATGGCAGGTTTCTGTAGATGCTCTTGCAATTTGACAGAAATGAAATAATCTGACTTTGTCAGAAAAAAAAAATCCCTCTGCATTTTTTTTATTGTTTGCGAAAAATGGATTAAAAAAAAATCACCACAGGTTTTTCAGTATGTATGTTCTTTTAACCTTTTTCCGGTATGTATGTATCCTTGAGTCATTAGACTTTATCATGCAGTCATATAGATAAATGTCAGAGATACTGCCCATTAGCAATTTTGTTTGAGGGGAAAAAGAAAGAAAGAAAGAGAGAAAGAAAATGCTTCCTTCTGAGAAATGGATCTGGTGGCAATTTTCTTGTGTTCTAGCTCAACAGGCATCTTTAGGCTTTTCGCAAGTCAAGAGGAAAAGTGGTGAAAACCTCTTTACACATGGCTCTCAGTGGTATGGGTTAATGGGATAACGCATTCATGGAGTGGCAGACTCTCTGATGATGGTCAGTGGTACAGAAACATAAGCAGTGCTTTGCTTCAAGCTGGCACTGCGGGTGCTCGGAGAATTTATCTTGGAGCAGCAAGGGCGAGCTGCTCCGCGAGGGCTGGGAGCCCAGGACGAGAGCAGGGCAGGCAGGGCAGTGTCCTTGCTGGCAGGGGCACAGGCCCACAGCACCCGAGCTACGTCTGGTGATGGCCACCACATCCAGTCAAAAGTCCCATGACCGCCAGGAAGGCCACAGCGATGCGGCAGGTCCACACCAAGCCAGAACGGCCCCCAGCAGGTCAGGGTCAGGATTCAGATCAGCGAGACGTGCGACCAGGTGTACCTGTGACATTGCCTGGGCAGAGACCAAGGGCAAGGGCTTGAGCTTGCACATGGCTCCCAAGGAAGGAGGGGAGGCCCTGAAAGTCTTCACATGGCTCTTCCTCGCGCTGCTCTTCCCAGCAGCCCGATCCATTGTCACACAGCTGCACCACATCAGAGCTGTCCTTGAACACAGACAGCTAAACTCTGATAAGGGCCCTGACAATAACTCATAAACCAACTATAATCATTTTTTTTAATCTTCCTTGAAGCAGGCAGAAGAGTGGAAATGCCAGAAGAAGGCTGGATTTAATGCCTAATACCATTTACTTCTGCTAGTTTATTACCATGACTTCAACACAATTATAAGGAAACAGGCACATTAGTGCTTCTAATATATGTTTTAGCAAGCATGTCTTACTGCAATAGACATGTGTGTCCTAGAGCTGCTTATTTTTTATTGCTACTATCGCTCAAGAATAGCCAGAAAAATCACAGAATCACAGAATCACAGAATGGTTGAGGTTGGAAGGGACCTCTGGAGATCATCTAGTCCAACCCCCCTGCTCAAACAGGGTCACCTAGAGCACCTCGCCCAGGACCCTGTACAGATGGCTTTTGAATATCTCCAGAGAAGGAGACTCCACAACCTCTCTGGGCAACCTGTTCCAGGGCTCTGTCACCCTCACAGTGAAGAAGTGTTTTCTCATGTTCAGATGGAAGTGTCTGTGTTTCAGTTTGTGCCCGTTGCCTCGTGTCCTGTCGCTGGGCACCACTGAAAAGAGTCTGGCTCCATCCTTTTGACAACCTCACTTCAGATACTTGTACACGTTGATAAGATCTCCTCTCAGCCTTCTCTTCTCCAAGCTAAACAGGCCAATCTCTCTCAGCCTTTCCTCATAAGAGAGATGCTCCACTCCCCTAATCATCTTTGTAGCCCTTTGCTGGACTTGCTCCAGTAGTGCCACATCCCTCTTGTACTGGGGTGCCCAGAACTGGACGCAGTACTCCAGATGTGGCCTCACCAGGGCTGAGTAGAGGGGGAGAATCACCTCCCTCCACCTGCTGGCAACACTCTTCCTGATGCAGCCCAGGATACCATTGGCCTTCTTGGCCACAAGGGCACATTGCTGCCTCATGCTTAACTCGGTGTCCACCAGCATTCCCAGGTCCTTCTCCGCAGAGCTGCTTTCCAGCGGGTCAACCCCCAATCTGTACTGGTGCATGGGGTTATTCCTCCCCAGGTGCAGGACCCTGCACTTGCCTTTGTTGAACTTCATGAGGTTCCTCTCTGCCCACCTCTCCAGCCTGTCCAGGTCTCTCTGAATGGCAGCACAGCCCTCTGGTGGATCTGCCACTCCTCCCAGTTTTGTATCGTCAGCAAACTTGCTGAGGGTGCACTCTGTCCCTTCATCCAGGTCATTGATGAAGAAGTTGAACAAGACTGGACCCAGTACTGACCCCTGGGGGACACCGCTAGCTACATTCAGAAGGCATTTACCTATTACCCATTATTTACACAGAAATGCCAAAAATATAAACTCACATTAATGCAAAGTAGCTTTATTAAACTAATAAAAGAGTATCTTTGAAACAAAATTACCAGTAAATTTCTAGACAATGTTTTACAAAGAGGATAAATGCCTCACCACATAAAGTCAAAACTGCTTTACAGTCAGAGCAAACAGTTTGTCTGACAGGAGAGGAAGAAACAACATTTAGGAATGGAGAGTGTGCATTCTGCAACTATAGCATCTATTTGACTCTATGAAAAAGCAAAGAAGAAACAAAAGGCAGCAAAAATATAATTTTTAAGCTCAGCAGTCTTTTCTTTAAATTCCTTTCTTTTGATTTTTCAAACTAAAAACCCTTATCAATCCAAAGCTGTCTTTTTTTGTTTTATTTTGTTTTTTTGATATGGGCTTGGATGGGGAAGGTGACAAAGAAAAGGCAGGGCAGTGCAAAATATTGTTTGGAGTGGATCTAATCCATTTGATTTCAGAGAATCTCTGATCATTTTTGCAGACAAAGAAATAGTCCCATAAAGTTTTGATGATTATAAAGGACAAGGCAGTCTCATGACCATCAGAGTTAAAGCATTCATCAGATATGCATCTACAGCTATGCCTGTAAAAAGCAACCAATGCTAAGGCTTATATTATCTTTAAAATGTTATAAATCTTACCTAGAGACCAATGAGAAAAATGGATGAGTAGCGCGGTGATTTTGCAGTGTACAATGGTGATTTTGCAGTGGAGAAGTACATCTACTTTGAACTTAAAACAAATGTAAACTATCTTTTCCAGAAAGAATACAAACAACTTCACTTGAAATAGTTGGGACTTTCTGATGTTTTCTGCCTAGGAATGAAAGGTGGAGTGGAATGAGAACTGTACTTCAGAGAGTCTCTGAAATTACAGATATTTCATATTTTTATAAATAACACAGTTTGATATATACAGAATAAACTAGGTTAGATGAAGCACTGTTTGTAATAATAAGCTGAAATAACAGGAAGAGCTTAGTAAGTCTCTAAATTCTATACCTCATTGTTTTGTAGGAACTCTTGCTCAAGATTATAAATGTGGATTGTATTCTATTATTCTTTTGTGGGGTTTAACTTTTAATGAAACTGTTCCCTTTAAAAGAATTTCCTTGTGCATTAGTACATCCATTGTCTTTTTAATTCAATATGATTCTTTCCTAAGCAATTAATGTACTATAGTTTAGAAGTGCCTTTAATTTCTAATGCCTACAGGCTGAAGCTTGTCAAATTCTTAGAGGCCTATTGAAAAGGGCTGGTTGAATTCAATGTAGAGTGTCAATGTATAGTAGTCCAATTGTTCAGGGGTGCAGAAGAACGTCTTATTCTGTTTTGAAGGAAAATTGGGTTGGGTATAATGACACACACACACACAGAAAGGAATCAAGTTGAAGGCTCTTTCCTATAAAAACAGCTAATAATTTTTTAAAGTAAAGCACAGACAATAGTGTAAATAATCATAGGCTGAATTTTTCCATTCTCAGTTTATGATAGTAGCTTTACTTGAATGATAACAAAGATAGTACTTAAGTTGTGAGTTTTCAAGAGATACTAAAGGGTCTTGAATGCCTGCTTTCAAACAGCCTTTTCAAATATCAAACCAAGAACTTTCTGCTAACCGTATTTTGACAACATAAGTATGGGCAAACCAAGGATACACTCTTCCTCAAAAGAAAGTGGAGTCAGCATATAGGAGTGTGTATTTGCTCAGCTTTCCCTCAGTGAGCACTGTGGCACTTCGCCAACACATAGTGAGAGCATAAACCCTGCTCGTATATTCTCACTAATTCTCTTCATTTTTCTCCCTGTTCTTTCAAAGGGATTGTCAAGATGAGGGATATTATAATTACACTAGCATATTTGGCATATTTCTGCTGGCCTTTTGGGAGGGATCACTTTATAACTTGTGACTACTTGTTAGCATTAGAAGTCCTGTTATGAAATTAGAAAGATGGCTTTGTGACATTGTTAGGCTTGTATTCCACCTATCGTTCTCACTGAGTTTCTTGAAAAAAGAGTAATAACTTGTGTCAATATGTCTGCATCTTGTTCCATCACTTGGTGTGAAAAACATTACCAAAGCAGTGAAATAAGAATTAGTGCAGAGGAGCTGCTGTTATTTACCTGTATATTCCAAAAGTTAATTGACCCATGGGGCAGATGCTATTGCAAAGGAGAGACAATTTGGTCCAGTTTGGGTTCTTAAACTAAAAATAATAGGATATTTGTGTGTAAACAAGATTTGACTAGCGTAACTTGACATTAAAGAATCATATAAGCATGACTAATAGCTTTCATTATGAGATACTTAACAGTAGAAATTCTTTTAAATCACCAGGCTTAAAATTACGTTATGTTCACTGTTCCAACAAAACTACAGCAGATAGTCGACATTAGATAGGCATCTGTCTCTTTACAGTAGGTTTCTTACATTGTCACAATTTAGTAAAATAGGCTATTATTTTCTCTCTCCTCAGGAGTATAATCAAATCATGACTTCTTGCCCCCAAAAGTGTGACTCTGCAAATGACCTTTCCCTCAAAGAAACACTGTGGTTACTCTGCAAATCTCATTTTAAATTTAGGACTTGCAGCAAAACTTTTCCCCTTTAAATGAGGGGAATGCAAATATGCACTACTTTCTTTTGACATGGGATCATGGCAATATTATCTTTCAGTCAGCCAAAATCCACCTACTACTTAGGCTAGCTGAGGAAATACTTGAGTCAGCCACTACTGCAAAGGTCTGCCACTAGTTGAGGATTAGGGTTGAGGAAGGGATGATTTCTCTATTCCTTGCTTTTCTCAGGTTTTATTCAATTTCTATTTCTTTTCTGTTGCATAATCTGCTTAAGATGATCGACTTCCTCAGATGGCTGCTGACACACTTTCTATTTTTTTTTCAAAGTTTAAAATGATTTTTCTGGTTTTTTTCAGCTTAGTTACCTGTTGTAGTCATGTCATTGCTATCCATTAACATTTCCATTTATATGCTAATATTTAATGTAAAACTCTACAAAAGCTGCTTTATTATTATTATTATTGTTACTACTACTACTATTACTGTCACAATCATGTGACAGTTTGTTAAGTGGTTAGTGAGTACAGAAGTTGAGAAATATGTTTTGTCCAAAGTAAATGCGCTTGCAAGCCAGGGTGAAAGTTCATTGCGGAAACAGACTGTAAGGATCCAAGAGCAAGGGAAGCTGAAGCAAGTTAGTCATAGATTAGCCCAGATTAACTCTATAAAGAAGAGAACACAAACATCTTTCCCTCTGTTGAAGTTCTTCTGAAGCACGGGATTTTGAAACCCATAATCAGGAGGTCAAAAGCTTGAGATTTTAATAAATTAGGTGCAAAATAGATATATAGATATATAGGATATAACCTCCCGATTCTGACTTGGACATGCTATGTAACACGAATGTATGCACTGTGTGGATGCTATAAGCATGAGGCATGCTAGACTACAAAACAGCAATACCAATGGAAAATGTAAAAGGGAAGGGATCATAAAGTCACTGGCTTCAGCATATCTCAGGCCTGTTTGGCAAACTAGTGTACACATAGCTTCATCTTCTTCAATGGAGGAAGGATGGAATAACTTATGCTAGTAATAGCTAAAGCTAAGATCTTAATATGAATTAAACCTCTAAATTGTCCTATATTTAAAACTTATTAAAATTTTAACTTACTGTGAGGCAACTATTGCAAAGAAAATTATACATCTCATTGAGGAAATATTCAGAATGTGTGGATACAGAAATGTGTGAAATCTCCAAATCCAGGCTCAAGGTTCTTTATGTAAGTTTTCTACAAACAAACATATTCTGTTCAGTGATGTTTTGTTAAAAAGTCATTGTTCAGAAAGCAAACTGATCAGTGAAGACAAAAATAATTTTCCAACTGAATATGGCAAAGTTGTATTTGCTCCATCTGCAGGCTATCAAAACATATTCACAAGGACTTCAAGACTGAGAAACACCTGTTTAGATTTGCAAGATCTACATGTATCAACAAACCCATTTAATCAACCCAATTATCAGCATACAGATGAATCATCCATCAATTTTTTTTTTTTTTGACTCTCCCATATTACATTGTGTGCAATCCTGTAGAACCTCAGCCAGCATAGGCCTTGAGATGGCATTCTTTGAGAAATCTTTCTTGTAGCTATAGTAAGTTATGGAAAGCCACAATCTGTTGTTTCTGTTGCAAAGCAACAATATGGCTAAAACCAAAAAGATTAGATTATTTCAATTTTAAGGCAGTCTCAGCCGTAAGGTCTCACATAACAGGAAATAATCATTACCAGTTTCCAGAATAGAATACCTCTGGTGCAACACAAACTACCTGCTGAGATACCCCTACTACCTCAGACTGCCTCTGTAGCACAAGTGCAGGACTTGCAGTCTTGTTAAAGCTGCAGATTATTAGGATAACACAGCAGGGTAGAAAGGCTTGCTAAGGGCAGTTCTTAAAGAAATTCAACCCAGTCTTCGACATTGGTCCTAAAAGTGTTTTTTAAAGAAGCTCGCCCCCCACACAAAAAAATCAAAAACGTGCTTATTTGCATTTTGAATATATGCCTGTATCAGAAGACAGAAGACTTAAAGCATAATGTATAACCTTCCTTATCTGCAATGAATATGTAGGATTAAAAAAAAAAAAAAAGAAGAAGCTCAACAATTCAGTACCTTTTCTACAGAACCCTCTTTCTGGGCATCTTTTCCTGCAGCTGGCAAAGGATAACGTAAGACCCTAGACACATAATTCAGAAATAATAAAGACGTTGTAACAGATAACAGACTTAGTCATGGAAGGCATTCTACTTGGGTTAGATTAATCAGAGTACTCAGACTTGGCTACTATGCCCCCAAGTCAATCACACAGGACAGCCAGGAAGACTACATTTGTCGTTTTAGTTATTTTCTGAGATGTTTACATCATCACAAGATTTAGAGAGGTAGAGTTTAAAAAAGACACAAGATAACTAGGGAACAAGAATTTGTGTGAGCTGTGTTAAATAACTATCACTGCATTTTGAAGCTTTCTCCTAATGTAGTCCCTAGTCCATGCAGATGGCTGTTTAGATCTGGTAGGATGTTTGTCTGGCATGATCTCCTCACAGCTATTCTGCAAAAGGTAACAAGGAGTAGGTAAAACAAGCTATAATGGGTAGTTGTTCAAAATATTTCCTTTTCACTGCTAAGCAGATGCAAAGTAAGAACCATGCCGTGCCCACCTTTACTACTTTGCAGGTATAGGATTTTTTTCTTGTTTATGTTTTTTGTTGTGAAAAGTCTGACCTATGTCTGATTTGATTCATAGGCTAAAAGTTGTATTCTTTTTCTTTTTTTTTTCATTTTTCTGGTATCTATAAGGCAACCATGTACATCCTTCTAAACCAATAAATTTGGTTGCCTTTTATAAAAGCTCTTGAGCAAATGTAGTCTTCTCAATATTTAATAGTCATGGATTTAAGTAAATGTGATTCTGGGTCTTAAATTAATAATCATAATTATAGGTAACACAAGATTAGAGAATGTAAATGTTGAATTATTTATAGTTATTTTTTTCATAATAGGGAAGCAGCTTTCCAGGGCAAAGTTCAAGCTATATAAAGTACTGCTTTCCATAGTTCTACAATTGTTCTGTTGTACTGAGCAAATTTTGATAGCATAATGGAGGATAGCATAATGTGATTGGATAAGAGAAGACAGGTCTTTTTAATAACTACAGCAGCATGGTATGCTTCAAGTCTTACATCTGCATGAGAAATTATACATTGAAGAAAAGATGATCTGAAGCAACATTTGGCCAATTTCAATTACAGCCTTGCTGTTCTGATGTATTGTAATATGGCATGTATTTTTTCATGAACTTCAGAAGTCTTCTCAAATATAGCATCATCAATACAATTCTATATACCAGCCTGGTTACTGAGGACTGCAAGGATAATTCTTTGAAAAATGGGGGCACTGATGCAGGTCTGTATTGCCATTTTTAAAACACAAAAGACCATGGTATATTATAAACATGTTCAGATCTATGCTGTCCTCAGTACCATTATTTGGTGTCAAATATTCTCCAAATTAAGAATAAAGAACATTTTTGCACAAAAATATTGCAAATAATTTCTCAGTTAGTGGAAATGGATGGCTGTCAACCACTGTAGCTCCTGAAAGTCCATTCAATCTTTTAGCTTCACTGAGAAGATTCAATTTTTTCAGTACTTTATCAGGACTACATTTTAAGCCTTTGGAATAAAACAATTTATATACCACTTAAAACGTAAGTAGTATAAATTCTACAGTCCATATCCCATATTAGGTTGATTTTTAATTTTATGAATAAACCTTTTGCTCAAGCAGTCCTTTTCCTTTGACAGTTTTATTTGTAAAAGCAGAAATCAAGAGTCTGTGGTATAATAGTGTTTCATGGTTTTGAAGTAATTTGCTCTCTGTGTGAGCACAGCAGCAAATCAATTTCTGTTTAGGACGTGAATATCACTGTGCACAATATACAGTCCAGCAGGTGCTCAGTAGGAATCAGAAGCCATATTTACTTGCAGAGAGCTTACCACAGGAATTTGGTTCCTCAGTAGCTTTCTAGATTTAATCTATGTTTAGTATGTAGCAAACCTCTAAAGCGTTTTAGGTAAATAGATTTATATAGAGAGATATAGAGACTATTGGGCCAGTTTCCAGCACTAGTTTGATAGAATGAGGATGACCTCCTAACACAGCAAGAACGTTAGAGTACACACTACTGCATACATGCTGCGTTTAGAATTGCTTACATCCGCATAGTAACAACTTTCTCAGCCACATTGTATACCTGCTGTTCAAACTGTGTGCTTAACGATATATCTGATTTGTCTAATACTGGTTGCACTGAGATTTTTTTGCATAGCACATCAAAATTTGGTCTATTTTGTACAGATCCATAACAATAACATTTTTACTCTGGCAGCCTTTTTTTTTTTTTTTCCCTTTTTTCCCCTTTGTTTTTTTCTTGGCTGTATTCAGCATTTTTTTTTAAATTTTTCTTAGGACATTATTTGAATGAGATCTATAACAGTTACTTGAACAGGACTTGTTTTATCCTGGCTTAGGAGTGCTGATTTCACCATGTCAGTGTTGTCAGTGCTCTTTGCCTAAACATAGGTACCTCCTGCCTTTTTGGACTTCTTTGGGTGTGAGACATGCATGAGGCTTGTAGATTTAGCAGAGAACCAACTTGAGAGACCTAAGCCTTTCTGAGAAGTATCTGAAGGCCTGGCATTGGGATCCCGCAGTGAGTCACAGTGGATAGTAGGCACCCAAGTTTAAGCAGCTGAATACCACTCCTGTAGTCAACACAGGGAAATGACGTATTTACAGAGCAAAGCACCACGCACAGAGATGTGTCTAGGATAGATGGGATGGGATCAATCCTTGTAGGTACCTGTTTCTCTGTAAAGATTAAGGAAGTCTGAGGGTTCAATTCACTTGCCTATATCTAGTGTCATTTTAGATATCCTAGGATATTCCTACCTGGTCTCCAACTCCCCCTCCAGGAAAGCACATGTTGTGTAGTACCTGTCAGCTGCTTGTGGAGACCTAGGTGTCTCAAATGGCACTAGGCACCTAAGCTGAAGAAACCCCATATAATTATCCTGAGAAACCCTGGATAACTAGATCAGGCAACTAATTTTCAGCTAAATTTAGGACAAACATAATCCATCCAATTTAAATAGTACTGTTTCTAGCCTTATGTAAGTCCATGTCTGATATAAGCAGTATGTGTTCTTTAATAATAAAATAACCATTTAAATAGATTTTTATGAGCTGATCTTAAATTAGCTTAGTTGTCCTACTTCTAAGGTGGTATATGTAATAAATTTTCAAAGCAGCAGCAGGAGTTCTGTTGACTCACTTCTGTCTGTATTAGCAAAATACATGGCATTTAGCTAGGTCATGAACTTTATGCACAAAACTGTTTTATACTGTGAATGTGATATATTCTTTTAGTATCTGATAGGGGGGAGCATGTAACTCTAAACATGTCTTCTGCTCCAAGGCAATGTAGACTCGGCACACACTTGCATGTCTCAGAAAGGTTTTTGTTATTATTTATCACTATATAGTTTGTGACTAGTCTGACCCAAGCATTAAAAAATGAATTACAGGCTCACCAGGGCTTTGCAGGGTAGCAGGGATGGTACCATCACTACTTCTGTTGTTTAGCCAAATTAAAAGGGTAAGTTATCTTCCAATCCATTAAATTTACTAAGAAAAAGAGATTGACAATAATCACACCATATACCAAAGACAACAAGTTTGGGCAGGTCTTTCCCCACCCCCCCTTTTCTTTTTAATTTACAGAGTTTATTTGAGTATGTCCCTCTATTAAGATTTATTGCCAAAAGGTAACTTCAAAGTTATTGCCAGACTGCTCATAACAACTCCCCAGGCAAAATGGTGACTAAGTCTAAGTAGGCTGCAGAGCCGCACAACTATACCTCATGAACAAGAATGGGAGGTTAAAATTTTCTTGGCTACTTTCTTTCAAAAAAGTGTTCTTGGTACTATTTCTGAAAATTCTGAAAATTATCTCATATGTGATAACTTCTTCCCTGCTATGCTGTCTTACTTGTTTCAGTGTAAGTCTATGTAGAAATCTGCTCACAAAGTGTAGTTTTTAATTTCTGAGTAAATAATAGGAAAAAAAAGTAAAGAACAGTCTCAGTACTTGTACACACAAAAACACTGACACAATGACACGCAGACACAGACACAAGCCAAATTCAAGATTTCCAAATTTGTAAAAGAAAAAAAAAAGCTCTTCCGAAAGAGCCTCCCTAGTTTGCATGATTTATGATATTCTATTTCTTTTTGTCTCCTTGTCTTTAGTTTTTGGCATTGCTTATACCTATCTGTAGGAAAAAAAGAAAAAAAAAGTAGCTCTGGGATTTTTATTTTTTTTCTGTTCCTGTGAATGTTATTGACATTATGGGAAACACCCGGCATTCTAAGATATGTATTTGCAAGTGGAGGGGATTAGCAGGAAGAATGCATTTGAATACAAAACCAACAGCTGAAATGTGGTCTAAAAATAAAACAAGGACAGATGGTGGCTCCTAGGAAAGAAATCCTGATAAAACCTCATAGATTCCTTAGACCTTTTTGTCAGAGTTTATATATATGCTCCCTTTCCTCCTTTATAGACAGTTGATATTCCATCCCTCTCTAGGATGGAACTTGAGGACCAGTATAATAAGCATGATAAACTGAAAAGTTCGTGTGCATGCCCACTACTTGTGCATGTTGCACAGCAAATTTTTAGCATCCAGAGACAAAGCTCACATTCTGCAGACCTGTGTGTAGGCGTGTGCATTCTAAAGAGATTTCGGAATAGCAATCTGAGATGAGGAACTAAGAGGTGAAGATATGTAATGAAATGACTTCACAGAATTAAGTCAAGATAACTAAATTCCAAAAAATGGACAAAGTCAGTTATCAGTATATCAGAATGAATTGTTTTTCATGGTTAGTAATTAAAAATCACCCAAACAATTAATAATAAATAACTAAAAATTACCCCTCTCCCCCAAATCCCTCAGCAGGGAAGTAGTCTAAGAAGAAAAACAAAGTAACATGGAAATTAAAAAAAAATTTTTTTTGAAATAATATAAACAAGAAAAAATAGGCCTTGGTTTATAAACCTATCAGGTTCTTTCAGCTATATAACAATTTACATGTGCTCATTGTTTTGAATATTTTTGTATCTCCCTAAGGAACAAATGTCATACATGAAAACCCAAATGGCCCTTGCTCAAGAAGACTAAAGACTTAGGTTACTACCAGTCTGCTTAAAATTCATTTCTTTTTTGGAGAATCAAGACATTAGAAACTAGAGATGATTTTTTAGCACTTCTTTGAGATGTGGATTTCAGTTCAATTTTCAGAAAAAAATTGAAAGCAAATCACCATTTTCAGTTTTATTCTGTGCGGTACTTACAGGGTCTCTTATACAGTGGCTAAATCAATAGTGTTAATTGAATAGTAAAGGCAGACATTTATCAATGCATTTTGTAATATATACATACAGATATAGATATGGTGAGATGGAGATACATTTTTGTATATATATATCTATCTCACTGTATTTATATATATCACTCTATTTATATGTGCTTAGGAAGTAACAAAACCCAAGGAAAAATTCATATAGGAAACTAAAGAAAGGTTCTGGAACTCAAATTGATACAAATTTATGAGGAAGAAGTTAAAAAAAAGAAAGACTTAAAGATTTAAAGGTTCACTTAATTTACTCCACTATCTCTCTGAAAAATTAAGCAGCAAAGATTCAGTTCTAAAGCATGAACTTCTGTTCATGGAAATCTATATGCACAGGGAGAATCATCTGCAATGCCAAAAATATGATTATCTCTCCCCGTCCCCCCCAAAAAAGATCCATTCTTTTCATACGTGGTGAAAACATGCAAGCCGTTTACTGTTGTTGTATTCAAATACTCAACAGACAAGAACTATGCATTCTTCCACACAGTGGCAATCTAACATTCAAGCTATTCTGTACTTCTACTGATTTTAGGAAGAAAGTGATAAGGTTTCCTCTCTTATTTTTAGCTGTACTGCCAAAATAAGATTCCCCTGGCCCAATTAATTTCTCCCTTCTTTTTAATCTTACACTCCCATGGCTTAAGAATGGAAAAGGGTGTAAATTAAAATGTTCTGGGGGTGACATTTACTGTGCTAATTTTCATCCCTAAGCAAATTTCTTACTGCTAAGTTATAAACCCTTGAAAAATAGGGTTTATAATATAAGTGTGGCTGCAACCTTGAATGTAACTGAACAAATGACACAACTATAATTATGCTCTGTGAAAAACATAATAACATATACTGAAGTCATAATTTGGTCATTTATTTTATTTATAATTGCCTTTTTAGTTTCTGTTTAAATGAACCTTTATAATTTTATAAACAACATGGTCTTCCAACTAAAAATTAGATTAGCTTGTCATCTGGTAGCACTGGATTGCTTAGTCTATATACAATCTCCTTCCCACCCTTGTATTACAACTGCAGTCATTTGAGACTGTTGTGTGATACGAAACAAGACTAAGGACCAAAAGTAGACTTCAGCTCCTTCGAGATGGAGCTCTAGATGTCCCCATGTCTGACCTAGCTATCTAATATTTGTCCAAGAAAAAAATGAGTTAAAGTTAGAAACAACTTGAGAAACATACAGAGAGGCCAAAACCAGAGTTTCTTTCATTTAACTTCAGCCAACTAAAAGCAAAGCATTAGTCTAAGTTGATTGTCCAGGCTGTAGTAGTTAATAAAGAGGGAAAAACACCTTCAGAAAGTGAAACGTCTCACCAAATCTAAATATCTCTTTTTTGACATGATGAATCAGCTTAGGACATGCCTGTTTGTCTGCGCTGGAAAATGAAAAACTAGAAACTAGATGAGACTATATACTTAATTTTGGGAAGATTATAGGCTTTAAGATGCTTCTTCTCTTAGAAGAGAGATTTTTGGTAGAAATGTGAAACACTTGCTTTTGTCTCACTTGTCTGTCTTCACTTTTTTGATTCTGGGCTTCTCAGGCACATTAACAGATTTCAAATTGTAAGATCAGAAGAAATAATCAGAGCATTTATTCTGACCTTTGTACAACTCAAGCAACAGAATTTCTTTTGGTTACTTTTTTTAATGAGAATGACAACCTGTTTGTCATTAATTATAAACAAAGAGGGTTTGAGAAAAAAGCATTTGAAAAGCTTTTTTTTTTTCCTTGTAATACAGTTGATTCCAAATCTGAATATTCACAATATTATTCACATAAGTCATAGGAGGGGGGAAAAAAGGAACAAAATATCAGACATTTCTTTGGGCAGTTCTATTTACATCTAAATAGTATTCACAAACCCCTTTTTCCCAGGATGGAGCAAGAGCAAATGAAGGCCAAATAGCTTTGCTACAGTTGGTCCTCGCAAAATGCTCAGCTCAGACTACAATTAAACATTCCTTTTCTTTTGACAGAAGTTTTGACTTGATATGTTTCCACTTCATTCACCTCTGACTGTATGTTTCTACCTGTGAAACACACCTTTATTTGTTCTAACACTGCTCTTTGCAAAACTACATTATATATATCAGATTAACAAACCAATGCAGGCTAAACAGAACTGCAAAAAAGACTTTTTTTTATTCTTCTGTGAAAAATTTAGAAGCTTATTAAAGACTTAGAATGTTTAAAATACCAATAGATCAAAATGTACGTGCATGTCCATTACTAATTTTCTTATTACTTGAAGTCTATAGGAACTTCTTAAACATATAGTTTGAAGTTTCCTCCAATTTTGCAGTGGCTGTTGCACATATTCTCAACAATTACCCCAAAAGACATTGTGCACTACTCAATCTATCTAGAGATTGGTCTGAAAAGGTCTAAATTGTAGTTCTCACTTTTCATCATGCTTTTAAAGAAATGTGGTCTCTATTCAGTCACGGTAATTTTTTAAATTACCAGAACACTAAGGAGGCCAGCTTCTTTTAAATACATTCCCAAACCCATCAGGAACACAGACTGAAAATTTCTTAAGCTTTTAAAGCTGTTATGCAATGAGGTAAAATGAATAATAGTGATTAATGAATCTGAAATGTGTCTTCAAATGTTTTCTCTTCCATTGCTATCTAATTGAATAATTACAGTGTAGGTTCAAATTTTTTCTTCTGACCTAAAGGAACTTTTATCTAAAACATGGGCATTCTAACTGAAGAAACCAGGCAAGGCTGACTGAAGAAGAGAGATGATGGGAAAATTTCTATAAATACCTGATGGGAGGGAGTAAAGAAGGCAGAGCCAGACTCTTCTCAGTGGTATCCAATGAAAAGACACCAGTGGACACAACTGGCACATGGGCACAAATTGAAATAAAGGAAATTCCAGTTAAACATAAGATTTTATTTATTTATTTTTTATTTTATTTTTTTACTGTAAGGGTAGCTGGACACTGAAACAGGTTGTCCAGAGAGACTGGGGAATCTGACACCTTGGATATATTCAAAGTCCAGCTGTACAAGGTCCTGGGCAATCTGCTGTGGTTGACCCTACTTTGAGCAGGGGTTGGACTAGATGAACTCCAGAAGTCCCTAACAACCTCAGCAAGTCTCTGAAAAAGAATCAGTCAGCACTTTGTTCATACAGATATCACAGCTATCGTTCACCTAGCTACAAATTCCCCCAGAATTCCAATCTGTTGTTCTAAATCTCTTAGTTCTGTCCTCTGCTGTATTAGCTTGCTGCTTCCATACTCTTTCATTGAGAGAATTCTTGTAAGTGTAAACAAATCTGAACTAATCTACCCAGCACCCAGATACCAGTTTTGTGGCATTTGCATACTAGAAATAAAAGGTAAGCATGAAGAGAAGAAAGAACTGCTGGCCACCTCTGGAAAGTCTGTGGAACAGCTTCTCCTGAAAGTTGCTGCAAATGTGAGTGCTACTAGAGAGCCTTCTTTTGAAGCTGAATGCAAGGAAGGAGGAACGATTTTTGAGGCTACCGGGGATTTCCCCAAAGTAGGTGGAACATTATTATGAAATAAGAACAGAGTATGTAAGAAGGATAAGGCAAAAAGTCCTTTTGCATCCGGCATGCTAAGTCAATGATGATCAGCAGTAAGCTCATAAGGAAGAATACCTGAACAGAAAAAAATGTATAGAAATGCATCCTCAAAGCATTTGTCTAGCATCCAAAAGTTGGCAGTTTAAAGACTCATGGACCAGAGATAGTATCTTTGTATTAAATACCCCTTGATAGATTTTTCTTTCATGTATTTCTTCACTTGTGTTTTGGACTCTTCTTATCAAAATTTACAGTTTTGAGGGAACATGCCAAGTGGCATTCTTTTGGAATTCACAGAATGGATAATTTTTAAAAAGAATCTATTCCTCTGACTCATAGACTGATTGGGAAAGTAGCTATAATCCTGAAATAGTGTGGAAAGTGACAGAGTTTAGGATTTACCTGAGTTTAAAGGACAGTAAAGGATTGGATGACTAAATACTACTATATGTACTTGATTCTGGATATAGCTCTAGAGGGTAATATTCAGACTGTTAAAAATGCAGCTTGTTCCTCTATGCTGGTTTTGCATCCTTCAAATAGAAAAAAGTTTCAGGCACCATGATGGACCAATAAATTCCTACAATGGAAGAAGGCTCAGAGGAGATGGGGAAGGGCAACATGCCAGTGAAGCTCAGGTAGGGTGTGACTGACCACAGCTGCTGCATGGAAAGCTGACTTTATCTCAACACAAAAGGGACTGGAGGGTGGCTTTTGTTTTAGATAATGAGCTATGTCAGTTGAGTGGATCGACTGACTACATCCTAGCTGAGTGGATCAACTGGTGGTGTAAATATTCCTCCCTGAGTTCATTAAAAGACTGGGAATGTCTTCTTGGGTTAGCCAGACCAGCATGGCAGGGAATGTGTACCTGGCTCAGCCAAACATAGAGTATAAAAATGAACAACTGACAAAAGAATTTTGAAGAGAGAATTTTGGGCCTGAGTGGGTTCAGCCCACATATTCCTTCCTGGTGACTGGGGATGCCCAGTGTCATGACAGTGAGCATATTAAAGAGACTGGTAATGGGGATCACATTTGTATTGTGATTGAACTGTATATTGCAGCTGCTATGTTTTCCTAAGTGCTACTTCCCATACACTTGTATTGTGATTTCAGTATATTGCTGTATCATTCTGCTAAATCAAAAATCCTGTGTAACATCAAATATCTTCAAATAAGTAAATTTTGATATTAAACATTACACCCTCCATGTGGAATATTTAAAAGAACCTGGTCAGAGTATTGGACTCTGAGAAGCACCCTTGAAAGACCTGAATGATTCACACTTTTTTGGAATAATTCACCTCATCTTGCTCTCTTCCTTTGTCAGTATTTTAAGGGATCTTACCCTACTCTCATTATTGTAAAAAATAAAATAAAATAAAATAATCTAAATTAAAAATCTTCACACAAAGCAAAAGAAACCCAAAAGATTTCTTCAAGAGAAGCAGAAGGACACTTCCCTGGGGCATAAAGCCATTATCACATATCAGGTATCAAGATAATGATGAACCATGATAATGAAAATTAATACAATGCTAGCAATTTTTGCCTGTTCTGTTTATGAATAGCATTTGAATATAAGCAAATACTTTGAAAAATAACATTATTTAATGGGTTGATGATCTCTGTGAAGCAAATTCAGTGTTCCTTACTGTGGAACTGAGGAAAGTTGTACTTAGGCATCTAACTGAATGTGGTTCAGCTTGCAGTTCTCTATTAATTTTATTATCATCATGTAGAAGAAATATAGAACCAGTCTGTTGAAAGTGTCTATATTTATTTCCTTATTACACATACTATTTGCTAAACATATTATTTAAATATTTCCATTTTTCCTGGATTTTCAATTCAATTCAAATTATGTCAAAGATTTAGAATGTTCTTTTCTTACATTTCCAAAGGGGAAAAAAATGAAAATAAAATTGAATTTGACCATTCAACTAAAACTAATTTTCTACTAATTTATTAGAGCTGCAACACAGTCATTTTATCACATAAGCAAGTCCAAATGTCTTGTTTCTGAACATTCAAAAGACTAAAAATGTTATAGAACTTCTATGCTTTGCACAATTTAGAGCAAGTCCAAGACAAATGGCACTGAAAGAGTAAAAGTTTCTAAAACTAGATAGCTCATGTCTCCACTAACTAAGCAACATTCAAAGCCATCTGTGCAAATTTCAGAAGATTCAGCCAAGGTGGAACTGATTTGCAGAAAAACTGATCAACTTTTAATTGATTGACTTTGTCCTTAACTATGATAAAAATTAAATGTGTACATGTCTGTAATGATTTTTCGTAGGTAGACTTGACTTTGGATTCCAGCAGCAAGTATTCCCAAAACTGACATGGTTCAGTAACCTGCCTCCTGAAGTGCATTATTTCATCAATTCTTTTACTCCCCTTCCATACACGAAAAAAAAATCAGATTGTCTTACCTTCACATATGATTTGCTATATTATCTTAGATACGAGAAAGACAGAATGTGAGGATGGTAGAAGGAAGATCAAGCTGAGAAATGACATTTATTGGAAAAGTAAGTAGTATTTTGATCATTTTGACCACCTTATTTACAAACAGACATTACATGACAAAACAGAGTGTTGAAATAAATTCACTTTCAGTAATAGTTGTCAGATAAAATGAAGTAAAGTGAGATTTATCTAATTTAATCAAATCTAATCTAATCTATGATCAGTGAAAAAAGACAAGAAGATGAAAAAGAAGCCATTCTAAACCAGGTATCTAAAGAAGGTGGGATCAGTCACCCTGTTGAGGTATCTATTTTTCATTGCTCATTGGGGATGAGGAGCTAAGGAAAACAGTTTAAAACACACTCCTAACATTTGAATGGCTTAAATTAATTATGATGAATCTAGGCGTATCCATGATTTACTTAGAAAAAAAGTATTTGAAGGGTGGCATTACAGTACAGTAGAATATACAGCAAATAGGTGTTCTAAATTTTCTTGTCTTGTCCTTTCATTCCCCTGTCACAGAAAAAATATATATTTTGTACAAATCATAAATTTTTAAAAAGGCTTGCAAGTGTAGGCTACAGAGACAGCTGCATTTATTAAAGCTGCATTCACAGTAAAGAGTCTAGTCTAACATACTGTAAACTCATCCTTTTGTGCATTATGGTTTTTAGCTCTGGGAGGCCTTATCCTGTTGTACTATTAAATGAAAATTCGTGATACTGAGTCAGTAATGATCTATTAGTATATTACAGAAGTTTGCATCTTTGGATTTAGTCATTAAGATTCTCTAAAAAGTCTTAAAGTTCTAACTGTCTTATATTGCTCAATGAGAGCTTAAGATGTTATTGGAACTTTGTGACCAAAAGAAATTGTAATTGGATCGATAGCTGAGAAACTGGTTATTGTTTTCTTGTAGTTTTCTTGGGAACTGTACTTTAGGAGACTAGTATCTTGCCTTTTCAGGTACAGGTGTTAATGATACAGATGACTGAGGTCTGCACATCTTGTTTGTTTCTAAGTGACAAGAACAGGTAGAAAATGTTTTTTTCGTTACAAAACCTGTACAGAAATTGACTGGATTTTTCTCATATCATCTCAGTTTTCCTGGAATGATCAATGCGAATGCTTCAAAACTCAGGAGGGAAGATGTGAAACTTGTCACTTCTATTTTAGTTCTGTTTCATAAGACCAGTTTTGTTTACACATTGATTCTGGTTTATATTTTAGTCTAAATTTTCAATAACTTTTGGGTCTGAATTAGGTAGCTTGATAGCTTGAAAAATAGCTTGAAAGGTAGCTTGAAAAAATTAAAGTAGTTATTTTGCTGATACATCATAAAAATAGAATATATTATCTTCCTTTAAGGCTACAAACTTCTAGAAAGCCCACGCACTACTGATTCAGAGAATTTTCAATTCTGTTGATATATGTTTTGTCTCCAAAAGTTCGTCATTATATAGTATTATATTTTACTTCTTCCCATGATATAATCTACTGATTCTATTGTCCATACACAAATAACAGAATATTGCGCAAATGACAGGAATTTAATGATAATGGAAACATTTAGAAAGGAGGAAACTGTGTTGAACATGTTTTATTTGTGAAGCCTATCATGACTTTCCTGAATTTCAATAAACATTCAAATGGGATAATAAAGAAAATAAGGTGATAATATTTTCAGCCCTGAGCAACAGGGACAAGGGAAACAAATCATCTATCCATTATGTAGCAGGCATTTATGAAATATGTAAATTAATATTTAGGGAAAAAAAGTATATCACAATCCTAATACAAGAGGGAAGAAAACAGCTTAAAGCTATGCTAAAGAAAAGAGAGTGTAGATAAAGGATCTACACCAAGAAGCCAAGAGAAAAGCAAGAAAAAGTCATAGGACCAGAAAAGGCAGAAGGAAAAGGGACTTTAAATCTAGGCTTATGTTTTGGGCCCTGAAATGAGAAAGCAGGAAGTTCTTATGTTCTCCCTGGATTATTTCTGTCATTATCCTAGCAGTGCTTCCTGTAGAATCACATAGCCATGTGTAACAGAGCTGAGAATGTGTGTATCTTTTAGAAATATTTGCAGTAGACAAATATGATTAACAGATTATCCTAATAAGAATATTATCCTTTATGGCAGTCGACCAGAACAAAAAACAAAAACAAAAACAAGAAGCACCTTGGTTTGTAAATGTATCCCTTTGTACTGCATTTCTTAATGAGGTTTCAAAGGGAAAGACAGCACCCTATGAAGAAATATTAAAAAGCTATGGGCATTCAATACACTGTAACTCACTTCATACACTTCTTTATCCTAATTATGTCAATAATTTTCTTTTCAAAAGGTATTTTTTTCTGCAATCACCCCTTACAAGAATTCTAGTGAATCATTTCATTCTTTTGTAACCTTCATATCTCTCTATATAACTTTCACATTTATGGTACTTTTCTAGAAAGTGCCTGTCACCTCACAGACCAAAACACCTTCAAAGTCACTTACTCAAAAATGACTAGCATGCTGCCTCTACAGAAATACATGCTTTCATCAGTATTATGTTCCATTAAACGTGACAAAAATTATTATATGTATTCCTAATACATATATTCCAACTGAATAATTTCCAGCTCACTAATGGAATGGTTAGTAAGTATTTTCGGGAATATTTTATTTGGAATATTTCAAGCACAATTAGATATACTGAAACTTATAACATATTGAAGGTAGACAAAGTTTTCATTCTATATAAATATCTCCATAGCAGAGGAAAAGAGGGGAATATGGTTGGGTGAAAAAAAGGTCTACAGACGATAAAAGGCTGGAGCAAATGATAAAAATGAAAGGCCGAAATCAGCAGTGGATTCCCCTGTTCTACTGGAATCTGTTGGGAATATACTGCTGAAATTGCTGCTTTGTACCAACCCCTCCTGTAGGACAGATCAAGAGAGAAACCAGACTGCACTGTGCTGGGAAAAAGCAGGTAAATGCACTGCTTGAGACATGGCAGTTAGAGCAGTCCTGTCACTTTCCATCAAAATTGCAATCATTATAGAGATATCTGCGTATTAATCTTCCCTTTCTTTTTAAAGCACCTTCAATCCTTTAGTCTCCTGACTGGGGTAAATAAGGTTTTCTTCACTTTTTCCTCTCATTTTGTTACATACCCCTGCATAAATGGCCATAGCTCAGCTGCATCTCTATTTACTTGAATGTCTGTAACACTTCCATTGTTCTCAAAATAGAAGCAAAACCCCCAAAGCCCTACAAGTCTTATTTTTGCATTTAAAAACAAAACAAACAAAACAAAACAAAACAAATAAACAAAAAATACTGAGTTCCTCTAAATATTCTGGAAATATCAGCCAAACAAAGTCAACATACTTTCTAATAAAACTTCAGTGGTTTTTTTCCAGAATTTCATCAAGCTTCAGCGAAAAAGAAGTAAGGATGCTGCCAGGAGATACAGCATGCAGAATTTCGAGAATAATGGCTTCTTTTAAGAGAAGCAGTGATTCGGAGGGTTAGTGCATCTGATAATAGCTTCTGTACTACTTATGAATGAATGATCTACACTCTAAAATACTATGTAGAAATGCTGCATGTGACAAATTGCTTATAAGACAAAATACAATTTTTTTCCTCATCTAAAATAATTAAGATTTTTCTTCCGGGATTTTATACTTGTATGTCAAAAGTTTTCTGTATAGGAAGGTAAATGAAATCTTTTTAATATCAATAATGATGAAAAGTCACACTTCTCTTTATTATAGTATGCATACAATTCAATGTATTATGTTAATTATACTGTATGTGTATTTTATTAGTTTATTCAGTTACCACTCTCTAAATGTTGTTTTAAATAAATTCAAGATTATCTTCATAAATCTGAAATGAAGAAACAGGAAAGTTGTTAAATTTTTTTTAGCAAGTAGTGTAATAAAGTAACCGTTGCTTTTTGCCTAATAATTTTTTTCAATATTTGCATGTATATGATCTCACTCTTTCAAATAGCTTTGATACCATCATACATAATCTTTAGTCATAAACTTCTGTGAAGAGGGCTGTCCTTTACAAAGAAATTTCTATAAGAGATATATAATTTATCTTCCTATATACATAAAAGTGTACATTCAAAATATTTTAATGAATTATAAATTTATTTCATCTTTGAACCCCTGTTAAAACTTAACTAGCATTTTTAATTAACCAGATTTTGTTTAAATAAATGCATATATTTTCAATAAAATAATAAAGTAAATATGCTAAAAAGGGTTAAAATATTTAATAAATATGTTACTAAGAAGTAGAAATATTTTATGTTATTGTATCTTTAAAATATTAGGTTTTACTGCATAATATTCTGATATTCCTTGTGGATGGGTGCAAACAGCTTTATAAACTAAATATTAAGATCTGATAGTGTACTAAATGCAATATGAGCTTGTTTCTTTTGGCTGTATATTTTACAATAACATTTGTTTAAGATCAGAAATTGGTAAAGCTACAAATAGCATTAGCAATTTTTGGTTCCAATTTTTCACTCATCTCCACAGGATATTATTACATGCTCTTTTAATTATCATATACAATATAGACATCTTTATGAAATTATATGAAAAAAAATATGTTGCCAGTTTTAACTGAACTATTGTGTAAAACATTTAAAGAAGACTTCTGAAAAGGTCCATACAGCCAACAGATTATTAAAATTGTAAACTTAGTTTTCCATTAACATTTTCTATTTTGGCATCTTGAAAAGAGTGGAAGTTGATTTCAGCAGAACATCCTGTGGGGAAATTAGTTCATTTTGCTAAAGTATCTTAATAATTACAGTGACATCAAGGTTAATTGCTTAATCTGTATTGCCATAGTGCAGTCCTGTAGAAATCCCAACACAATCTGTTCTATAGTTAGTGCCAGAATATCCATATATAGAACAAGCTGTAACCTAAATAATAAAAAAGTACTGGTATTATTAAAAAATAAGATTTACCAATGTATATAAAAGTTGATTTAACTGAAAAAGAGGGTTAATGAAAAAATGAATTATTAAAAATACAGTACTTTAAATCCTTTGAGGAGATAAAAACATCTGAGGTGGAAAATAACTTCAAGCAAGTTTTTTTTTTTCCCCTTACTCTTTTTCAGCTGCAGAATGTGATTTCTAGCCAACTTCATCAGACTTGTATCAGGTCTGATTTTCATAATGCAGTACATCATGATAGAGAGTATTTTAACCAAAATGTACATATCTCCTTTCTAAAAGGGTGTACTGAGTTTTGTTTGCAAAATGTTGCAACCAAGCCAGAGAAAATATTCTTTTTTCAAGTATATACATTCAAACTGAATATAAACACACTTCATTTTCACACTTCACAGCAGTTACTATTCAGGTCCTTTATGTTTCTACAAAATGTCAACAGCTGATTAATGTCTCAGTTGAAAATGCAAAACTTACAGAAACATCTAAGATGTGCATACACAAGCACTATAGTATTTAAGACCAAAATTCACTTAAGATTGCCACAGTAAATATTATTATTTGGTATATAGTAATACATATGGTGCATATGTAAAAATATTATATTGTACTGACAGATTGTACAATATTTGTCTATTCATCTACATCATACTATGCTGAATATTCTAAACAACACATAAGAACTGGTAGTTTGAAATAGTTTGCAATATTCCTTATAGGAACAAAGTGGATCTTAGTTGGTAGAAATTACAAAGTTCCACCAACACCAATAGAAATACATTGATTCACAGCAGGTAGCACAGCAGAACTCACCTTCTTTTTAAGGAATACTGAACAGATAACCAAGACTAACCAAGCTTCTTAGAGACTCTCTTAGTACTGATATCACAGTTGCCCGTGAGAGGAACTTATCAACATCAAATCTCTCACCTCACCAACTGTATTATAAAAATAAATAAATAAATACTCTGTGCTATCTTTTAAAATATGCAAAAAAGTAAGGTATTTTTCACCCCATACACTTACCCTTTTCAGCAATACTGTTTTTCTCATTTTTTTCATAGATTTGTCATTAGTTTTATTTCTATCCCTTCATAGAATTGGCCAGTCTGGTGCACAGAGTTTTGGTATAGTTATTTTTTTCCTTTTCTCCAGCTACAAGTTCTCCCCTCTGACATTACCTTCCTATTTCATTGCATCTGTTTCACTGATTCTTCACTTTCTACACTTTATCTTTCCACATACATTTTCTCCATTTATACGCCTACATACCTCTCAATTTCTGTATTATTATTTTAACTGCAAATGCTCTATTTTGTTTATCATGTAGTGGTTATTTTATATGTTTTCTCCTTTGGACCTTCCTCTGAATTCATCAGATTCATAGCAATTCTTTTCTCCATGCTAATTCTAGAAACTGATAGACATACTATGCTTTGTTTGTCCCATGCCAGAAACAAAGCAGGTCAAAATTTATAAAATATTTTGGAAGATCCTTCTACTTTAATTTGGGGGTAAAATTCAGTGATATTGCCTATTATTGAGCTTACAGAGTTTTTTTTTACATTAGCACACTTGGTGCATGATCCCATGCAGTTTCATTGCCTGTTCACAATTTGGATATACCATACTGATTGATACTGCGATGCCCCGGATAACCCAGGACAGGATGCTATATCTTCCTTTCTTAGCTATTGGATAGGGAAACTTGCAGTTTTGTCTATACTGGCCAGATATACAGGTGAAGTTTTAAGGTATTCACTAAGTACATAGCAACACATACAGTCAACAAACATACAAAAGAAATTCTCCTTTTAAACATAAGAAAAATATGCAGGTGTTTGATCTTCTAAAGATTACATCTATTCCATTTAGTGGAAATTGGGATAGGTAAATCATAGTCAAAGCTGATCTCAAACGTGCACCTCTGAAAATATAGTAATAGAACAAAACATGTTCTATCACCTTTTATTGTACATTTTGTACAGCAGAACTGAGATATATAGCTTGCATAGTTGAAAGTATACACTAACTTAAGATATACATTGCACTGACAATGTTGAGCTCATCATCCAAATGTTGATTTCACTTTAACAAGGCCAGATTCTGGTTGAGATTTTTGCTTTGCAGGACTTGAGGAAACAAATTAGCCCTAACTTTACAGATGGGAGAAATCCATCCTTATTGTTCTCAAGCACATATTCTTTACAGTGTGATCGTTAAATAATCAAATAGCTACAATAACAGATATTTTAAATTATGCCATATTTAAATTTATAAATGTGGCTTTCATCTACCTTGCCAGCTTCTGCCCATCTGTGTATCTGTCTGAGTAACTTTGAAGGTGCATATCATATAGATCCTAGAGATAGATCCAGCTAGATGTGGAAATGCTTCATCTTAGTAAATTTCAGCTTGGTGAATTTTAAAAGAGTTGGTTTCTTAAAGCAGTAACTCAGACTAGCAGGAATTCAAAAATAAAATGAGTAAACCTTTAATTTTCATACATTTTACTGGCTATTGCCTCTTATTCAGTGTTTAATCATTTCCAAGGAAACAGGAATTAACTCGCATCCTGCAGTAGTTTTCTTTTAAATGGTTTCTCAGCTAAACACCGCTTTAGTTTTAAATGCTCATACTGCATGGTGAGAATTTATACGATTTACAAAGCTCATACCTTATCAGTTGGGAGACTGTTATTGCGAAATTTCGTATGAATCTCTTTTACCTCAACAAAAATTCTGTTCTTTGAATTCTCCTTAAAAAGGCAGTTGATAACCTGATAAGTATATTTTGGCAGTCAAACTGCAATTAGTAACCTGCAGTATTATTAAAGAAGAAAGCTGAAGGTTAGCACAGCAGTGAGTCTATACTTGCATATAATTGCAGCTTTCTTTTACTTTTCTGTATGAGTAAAAACAATAACAACTTGCAAAAAACTGAGAGTCTTAGTAATGTCCTAAGCTTCTCAAGAGACGCAGCAGATTTTAATATGGTTGTAGATGAATAATATTATTTGGTTCTCTTTTTTTTTCCTCTCCTTGTCACCATGGATACTGCTTAGAAACGTTTTATAGCTCATATGATATCATCCCAGTTGAAAGTGGGTAAAAAGTAACAGGAAAATTGTACAGACTACTTACTTGTTTTGTTAATTTCTTATTGCATTCTATTTAACTTAATTCTTTACTATAAAAAGTGCATGCATCCATTTGTTTTGTGCTCCTTTGCAAAACTCTCCATTTTTTTCCTCAAAAAATACATACAGCAGGAGCTGGAGTGAGATCTGTGTTAATGAGAATTACACAGATGATATTAAAACTCTACAAACAAGCTTCAGTTCAGTGTTTCTAACTTTTGATAGGAAGTGACAGTAAGAGACAGGTAAGTTCTTTTGAACTGCTTAGTATTGCATGACTTCAGATTTCAGCAAGAAGTTGAAAGAAAAGAGAATCTTTTTGCACATTTATAAAACATTACTGAATATTAGGTAAGGAAAGACTGATTACTTTGTGTTTATATATAATACAAATCTGTCTCCTTATTTAACTATGGCTAGGCAGATCTTTTTTCCAGTCATTTGATGTACAGCATTAAAGAATGTGTTTACAAGGTCCCTCCTGTCATTTTCACTATGGAAGTTATCTGCTGTTCAGCCTTTAAAGGTCACATAATCTTGGCTTCCCCGACTTAATCAATATGAACTACATGTCTCTGCATCAGAATAAACAGCCACTGCAGGCTCCTCTTCTTTTTCCAGGTGAACTGCTGTGCTGTTCCTGATCTCTCCTTGCATCTGGGTCAGGTCTTTTGCCACATTCATAATCAGTGCATTGGGTGACCAGAATGACTGCAAAGAGAAGAAGGACATGGGAGCAATGTTAATGCAATGTATATGACTGATTGGACAACCTCAGCAAATTGATCTTCCTGTCACCCCTTCGAGTCCACTAATGTCATGTTGTTTTTTCAAAGAGACTTAGGTCTACTTGATAGACTTGTCCTCAGGTATTTCATTCCAGTCTCAAATGGAGTAAGGGATGAGGTGATGGAGAAGGTCACTGACTATTGAACTTAAATTAATTAAATGACCAACAAGCCTTCAAAATATGATTATTATCATACAACTATTTGGACTTGATTCATTAGGTCAATATGGAGGATGAGCCTATTCATTGTTAAAGATATTTATTGTACTACAAGAGTAAGACTTTTATCAATAAAGACTCCATCACACCTAGAAACTTGCATTTATTACAACTTGTTCCTATTTGCAAGAGAAAGTATGCTAATTAAAGGTACAATATCCTTTGAGCTTTCAAACATTTGAAGTCAATGATCTGTATTTCATCAGTTTTCTGCAAGATAAGTTGTGAAACTGACAAAATATGTCCTCAGAAATCTTAATTTAAACAAATAATTAACTACAGACAGTACAGAAAAAATATATATATACTGATAGCTGTTTATGATCTTGCAAAGTATTTATGCTTACTGAAACTTTTTGAAATATATAGGTCAACTGTAGACTGAAATTAAGATTTGCCAAAACACCCTAAAACTGACAAGTTTAATGAGAAGCACTTTTTTTTTTTTTGATTGCTTTCAGAATTCTTTGACCATTTTTCCTTAAGGAGTAAGACATATGCAAAAAAGTTATTATAATACCCACTTGTTTGTCCTTCTCTGTTTATTTCTGTAACCATGGAACCTGGTCAGCTTTAGCCTGATTGGGCAAAGGAATAGAGTTCTCAGAATACTAAGTTATTTAGAGTTTCATGAAAATTGACAGGAATGTAAAGAAAATTATCTGTGAAATACAATAAAATTAGAAAATAAAAGATTCAAGTTAAATAGTAATTTTTACCAAAAAAAAAAAAAAAGGCAGCAGAAGGATCTCGGCCGTACTAATATAATACTACACTGGAGAAAACAAGAGAAATTGTATGTTACAGAGCTGTTTGAACAGTAGAAAAGGAAATCATAAATCATGAATTTTGCCTTGGAGATATTCTTTGCATGTATTTCTTTACATTTAAAATCCAAAACAAAATAGAAGTGACTTTGCTTTGCCTAATTTTTGTGTTGTGCCTGAAGACTTACATACTATGAAATGAAACAGGAGGAAATACTGATGTGAAACAATCACTTCCACATACTCTGATAATCACTGTTCTCTCATTTACATTATTATCCTCATCCTTCCTAAGGTCCCAGACCTCTCGTCTTTGTTGGATGTGGAGCTAATATATCTAGGTCAGAGAAAAAGAGTTTTTGAAAAGTCATAAAAGTTACTAAAAGCTGTGTAGGAATATGGAAGGGTTGTTTAAGAATATCTAACAGCATTGCAGCAGCCTCTGTATTTTACTGTCATTTGCAATTTTCAGCAGAATATAACCTCACTAAGAACATGCGCATGTGATCAGTTGTGCATACATATATGCTATATACAAAAATAATATCATGTGTGGTAATGCTTATAATCCAACATTTTCTACGACTTTCAAGATTATTATTTTTTGAGAATTAAAGATTCATAAAAGAAAGGTGTGGGGAGTTGTTTTGTTTTGTTTTGTTTTGTTTTGTTCTCCCCATCATTTTCTGAAAACACGGGAAACCAGTCTAAAAAGGCAGCCTTTTAGGAGAGGTAAGTCCTTTCTACATGTTCATAAAGACTATACCAGTATTTTTAGAGAGCCAAAGGCTTCCAAAACAGTAACACGTTCACAGTATTCATTTACAAGGACATCTACCGTAGTGACAGGTTCAGCTTCCTAGAAAATGTCGCTAACAGTATGATGTAAAAGAAAATATTGATTTTGAATGTAAACATACAGTATTGTGGTAGTATTAACAAGTTATACAGCTCACCCACTTTTGTTCTTGCAGTGCTGGCTAGCGTAGAGAATACTGTTTAAACCTACATAAACATAAGTTGATGTAACCTTTCTTTACTGAGGAATCAGCACCACTAAGATTATCTGAGATGTTATAATAAGAAATTCACTGCACTAATGTGAATATATTGTTGGACTGAATTTCCTGAACCTGCTATGAGTCACTATTTCTCTCCAAGATATTTCAAACCAGACTTTTGTTCATAAAGAACTTTAGCCTTTTGTCACAATAATTTGCTTTTGATAGGTTTGCTATAAAGATATATTTTCCGGTTCAAATCCATAATCCTACTTATCACTTCTGCCCCCTCTTGCTAGCAGATAACAGCACCAGAACCTTGCTTTTCAGTCATTATTTAATTAATTTGAATGATACCACAGGGGTTTCTGAACTTTTAATGTATTGATGTATTTAATGTAATTTATTATGTATGTATGTATGTATTAATGTATTTAATGTAATGACCTTATCAGTAATATTACCACTAATTTTTGCAGATTCTTTTCTCTCTTCCTATCTTTCACTACCAATATTTCAATATCATGAAAAAGTATAAATCTAATCATTGTTATCTCAGCTCCCAGTTACTGCAAGCAGAAGCCTGTAGTGAAAAAATGAAAATGATCCTTAGCATGAGGTAAAACACTAAAACTTAATTTTATACTGCTGTTCATATTTTATTATGTGATGAACTAATATAAATCCTCTCCTTTTCTCTTGTTCTTTCCTTTACTCATATATTGCATTTCTTTAGTTTATACCTACCCTCCTGATTTTTCCCCCATTTCCTATCATTTTTTTGAACAAATGATCTCTAAGTTGAAACTCAATTAGGATGACAAAGATAGTCCTGAAACCTCTTCCAGTGCCACCAATCCTTTATTGTTCAGTGACTTCTCTTCTACTGCAAAGATTTCACACACACTGGAAATCAACCCTCCACAAGAAAGAAAAAAAATGTACATTTTATATTTGAGCTTTCCATCTGAATTCATTAGCCAAAGAGTTAAGTCTTTTATAAAGAAAAATATTGCCTAATGTTTTTACATATGCCCTTCAAAATTTATAAAAAACATATTTTTGTTTTGGGTTTGACAAGTCAACTCTGTCTAAGCTATTTTCTATTCTATAGAATAACAGATAACAGGACTCGAAGGGAACTAAAAAAGGTCACCTGGTCCATCTCCCTGCAGTTCAAAGATGACCTGCTGGGAAATGTTATTTTTTTTATGCAGATCCCTGCATAGTCCTAACAGCATTAATAATAATAATAATAATAATAATAATAGAATTTTTTTCCACGTTTGTATTCCATTTGGGTGACAAAATGCTGTAATGGCCAGTTCTTCAGAAACAATCAGTGAAGAATTATGGCTTCCAACAAGATTTGTGATAAATTTCCTTTATGCAGTTGTCACGAAATGTGTCTCAATGGCAGGAAAGGTCTCTCTGCTACAATGAGAGACAGAGCTCAGTTATGACATGACATTGAATAAGATTTACTTTCAAGTTATTGATTTCCACCTAATTTTTCATCTTCAGAAGAAATATTTTTTAAATATACAACATGGGTACATGTTAAGTTCTCATCAATACCATCTGGTATCTTGAAAACAAAGTAGTTATTAATATTGCAAATGGGTCAAAGCAGGAGCCTGGGAGAAAAACATGTGATTTCTTCTTTTAAAGTATTGTCAAATAGAATTATGAAACCAATACACAACATATCTACGATATCAAAATTTGAACCTTATTTTGCGGGTATATCAAAATAGTTTCCAATTAGCACAATTATTTACAATATAATAAATTATAGTTCTTTACAATGATCTTATTAAAAGTGAATTGAAAGCCTAAAATATGTAATACTATATATATTTTTTTACAATGCAGAAACATAGTATTAGAATCATTTTCAGTTGAGAAAGCTTGAAATTAGCCTTTAAAATAATTATACACTGTGAGAAGTCATATGGAGTCCATAAAAGATGGAGATATAAGCTTTTCAAAATGATAAAGGAGTGCTTTTAATACACTATTTTGTGCTTTTGCAACACAATGATATCAGAAGAGTAATTAAAATGTGGTATCAGCTACTGCTGTGTGATACCAGTGGTGCAGACACTGCAATAGCACACACAGTGACATTCTAACCTCTTTGGTTAGAGGTTATAGTGAGGCTACTTGGATCCCTATCAGTTCTTCATATATAGACCATTCAATACTCTTTCACTGTCACTGTTGTTTCTGGAAAAGACTTTGATGGGCTCAATCTAAAGCCATAGGTAGGCTTTCCCTAGAGGAGATCCCTAAACCTCCAAGACTATAACACTATCAGGAATGGAAGTCTACTAAAAGGAGGAAGATTTCTTCAGCACAAGAACTACTACAATCTCATTGAAAATGAAGAGACAGCAAAACAGAAGACATTTTTTTCTGCCACTCCCATATCCCTGTACCTTAGACAATTTTGTTCTTGCTCTCACTTTTGTGAGTTGAAAAGTCATTTATAAGTGGAACTGCAGACAATGAGCAATATTATCCATTAGCTACATCTGCTGGCTTTAAGACTCTCCTGAAATCTGCTGAGCTACAAACTCACATTTTCTCATCCATAATTTCTTCTACCTTCCCTGAATCTTTATTGGCTCTCCTACCTGCCCTAGAGCTCTTAGTGTAATACTCTGATGCTGTGAAGGGTAAATATAGCATGGTCCTGGTACTGCTAAATATAGCATCATAAATTATGACTTAACTATAATGTTTTCTGTGTACCTTTCTGTGTACCTTCTTTTTATTGTTTAACTTAGGCATTTTTTTAATTGCATTTGGGGGAGAAAAATCATCAAAACCATTTACTATTCTCCATTAGGGAGACTTTGCACAGCTCTCATGTAATCATTTTTACTTCACTTAGGACTATATTATAACAGTAATTAGATTCTAAAATGCAAGCAGCAGCTCATTGACATTTTTAAATGTACCTAAATATTTTACCTCTAATACACATCAAAGGTATATAGGCAGTTAAAGACACAGGTATAAGCCTAGAGAGATCTCAAAAGGTTTTTCCTAACTCCTACAAAAAATTTTTCTTTATGAAATGATTAGTGTTTCTGATGTTCATAGATGTCCATAAATCTTCAGAAGTCTAAACTCTTCTGTGATTTTATTTTCTGTCTGTAAAAAGAGAGCTTTTTTTTTTACAATACCTTTCTGAGAAAAGGAAACTAATACTTTAAAATTGTGAAGAGCTTAGACATTTTTGTAAACAAGACACAGAAATTATACAGTAGACAGGGACATAAATCCTTCAGCAAAGTTCTATTACAGTGGTGCAACTGGCATAACGACAAACAACGGTGCAATATCTTCTCATCTAATTAAAGAGAAAGACTTGCTTAAGTAATTTTTCTCATTTTTCTTAAATGTAAATGTAAATAAATAAAAACAAGTAAACATAGTGATCTCAAAAAGAAGTCAGTAGTAGTACTTAGTAAACTAGCAACAAAGCACTCAAAAACTGTCTATGCTCTTCTAGAAAACTTTTCTAATTGTATCCCTATAATTACCTACAGCAGTCTCCCTATTCTCTAGGTCTGTCTAGCTGTCTTTCTCTGGGTAAAAAGCCACCAGTTATGCTTAATTCTGTCAACTGTCTGGACCATACAGCAAGTACTGTGGTCAGGTGCTAAGATTATTGCGACTTGCAAATTAGAAACAAGCTCTTTATTATCTGCCAGATGGAATATCCTTCCTACAAACCAGGATAAAAACGATAAGAATAAAAGATCTGTCGTTTCCACTCCCCTCTACTCAATCTGCAGTTCTGTGTTTTCTCATGTCTTTATAAAACAAGAGATTCTTACTGCTTGTCCTTTTATACACTAAAAAGATATTCTGATCAGCTAACATAAGCTGCCTAAGTTAAGAGGCTAAGCTTCCTGTAGTCAAGGGAGAGAAGTAAATGTTTCCTCCGAGTGATTCAGACCTGAACTGCAGGACTCAGCTCTTAGACCTTTTCTGTTAGGTCTGAGGTTCAGGCCCATATACGACCATGTGCAAGCTCTGCACCAGGGCAAGGCTCAGGTTCACACCAGGCTGTGCTCACTCGCCACTCTCTCATCCTTTCATGTCTGAGTTTCCCTGGGAAGGAGACCTGCATGCCCAGGACTGAAATGGAGCTTGCGGTCTTTGCATATGGACTGCTGTGATCCTTTGCCTATGGAGTAGCAGGCATGTACCTCTGGGGCACTCACCATACAGTCCAGTGAGAGAGCTGAAACACCAAAGTTACATATCTCTTTTCACCATGAAGAAACTTCTTTCTCTCCTTAGAGAAACTAGCTTTTAACTCAAATATGTAAATTGTTGGAATACATTTAGGCACTGTACTCCCTTAAGTCGCAACCCAGTTTGTTGTAGACTGTCAATGCCCACATTTCAAAAAAAGAAGTGTTTGATAACAACTATTGGTAAAGTCAACCCTCAGATCAAACCCTATCTTGCCACTTACTCCATCAAGAAAATTAACAGTGCATTATCACCTTGCATCCATTAAAGGGTAAAACTTTTCCTTCTAGGAAAAAAAGCAATACCTGGCAAGACTCCTATTAGGAAAAACAAGTGTTTGAATTCTATGTAGAATGCTGAAAATTTTCACAGGCATGATCTCTGAGGGAATGAAATGAACTAAACAGTCTCAGTCTGAATGGCATTTTTTTAGATCCAAGCAGAAAAGGTCATCCTAAAAACATAGTCTGCAAGATTCAAAGCAATCTCATTTTACAGAAGAAAACACAAATACAATTCTCTTAACTGTTATTGTTCTTAGCAATACATTTTCAACTAATCCAGATATTCTTATTTACTTGAAAGTGGTCTGAAATCAGACTTTTCCCACATCACCAAATTCATCATTAAAGTCTATTAAAACTGGAGTGGTTTCCATATATTTCATCACAGAAGCATTTAATTTATTTTGCCTCTGACGAGGAAGCAGAACTGCTGCTGACTCACTGCAGGGTTGCTGCTTGTTACTGTAACAATAGATTTTGAAACAACAACACTAAGTACAGATTTTATAAGTTTTGTCACCAAAAAAAAAAAAAAAAACTTTAGAGATAAGAAGAAACATTAGTTTTGTTTGCTCCAGGACATTCATCAAACAATTGTTGCTGATGTAACTATAGTTAATTACTGCAAAGAAACATTTTGTCTATTGCAATATTCATCCTCTTTACACTTGGGTCTTATTTTCCAGAAGCTGTTAGTAACGGATAATAAGGGAATAGAAATTAGTGAACTCTGAACTGGATCTTTTTCTAGTTAGACTGAGAAACAAAAGGCAAAGTAAAAGAGCAATTGAAAATAATTACTAGAGACAACTTCCTCTCCTCTGTGTTCCTCTCCACTCCACTCGTTTCCCATCCTATCTCACTCCACCCCACCCCGTCCCATCCCATCCTGCCATTCTATAGTACGCTATTCTAGGCTGTGCTATGCTTCACAACATCTAAGCATTTTCAAGGTGACTAGGAGGAGTGTTTTTATTCATAGAAAGGAGTAATACACATCCTGAGTGAAAAGACCACAGAATGGTTGAGGTTGGAAGGGACCTTTAGAGACCATCTAGTCCAATCTCCCTGTTCAATGAGGGTCACTTAGAGCATGCTGCCCAGGATCGTGTCCAGATGACTTTTGAATATCTCCAAGGATGGAGACTCTACAAACTCTCTGGGCAAATTGTTCCAGTGCTCAGCCACCCTCATATTAAAAAACTTTTTTTCTTATATTCAGGCAGAAATTCCCATGTTTCAGTTTGTGCCCGTTGCCTCTCATCCTGTGGTTGCCCATCACTGGGCACCACTGAAAAGATTTAAGTCCTATTCAGATTCAAATCAGTTTTAATGTTTTAAATTTTTTAAATGTTTACATATTCTGTATGCTCGTAGGAAACATGGAAACATATGCATTCCAGAAATTGCTTAGACAAGCAATATTTCTTCAGATAAAATCACTAAAAATAACAGCTACCTGAAAAAACTTATAATTTCAAAACTATATTCTGGAGACTGTTAAATAGTTCCCTCCTGGAAATTTTCTTAATGCATATTTTGAACATTCAGCTACAATATAATATTTACTGTATTTTATTTTATTTTTTTTTACTGATTTATGGCCATAGATTTCACCTCTAATATTTTATTTCTGAATTTTTAATACCAGGCATTATTTACATAATAAGGAATATGCCTGCAGTTATTTTATTCAAAAATATCTTCTATGAGTGATTGTGATACACTCAGATGCGAGCTGCTTGGAGAGAAGTTAAAGGGTAATTTGCACAGTAGCATAACTCTATTTCCAGCATTAAGAGCATATATTTTCAAAAGTGATTTTTGTCCTCTTAGAGCTGAGGGTGGGGAAAAAAAGTCTTTTTCCAGACTATTCAAACTTAACACTAACAATTAAATCAGATTGGAAAGATCAAAATGAACACAAAATATATTTTCATTTTCTAAGTGAAGTCATGAAAAATCAACATAAAAATAAAGTATCGTGGAAAGTTCTTAGCCTGCTGTAGCAGTCATAATTCAATCTAAAGTATATAATCATAGCATTCCAGACAGGTTGTGTGTTTTGAGCAGCTATGGCAATAAACCAGAAAAAGGTGGCAAGAAAGAAAAAGTCAACATGGAACCCACCAGTTCTGTGATATGAGAAAGAAAATGGATTTTTGTAGCTGGATGTGCATGTAATGCCATTTATCTTAGATAGGGAGGTGAAGATAGTTTAGGTGATAGGTGAAGGTGATGGCTTAGCTTTTGACTAAGAAATTTGGAGGTGGTGAAGTACTGATGATAATTTGCCTGTGTTTTAGGTCAGCTGTTGGGCTGGATCAGAATAGCTGGATATTGGGTCATCGGTAGGTTTGGAACAACAGGCAATTCATTCTCTGGAGAGACTGAGAAGGCAGGAAATAAGCTGGAATGGGTTGCTGGGCTGTGGGGATACTGGGATTGAGACAGGAGTGATGACACTAAGGTGCATGACATGATGCCAGCTGAAAGCACGTCTGATGGTTGGTGGCTGGATGTTAATGTTGGCATTAATGTTTAGTCTTTACTTTAATCTCAGCACTGCTCTGAAACTACAGAAATCCATAAAAGAGCTGTAACTCATACCCTGACACTATGTACTATGTTGAAAGGAAGAATATAAATAGGAAATCATGCTGACATCTGTTCTTTGTATGCACTATTTGCTATCTGTGACTGAAGGCAGTGCCAACATTTTGGGGCTACAAGATGACTGTGCTACTGAAATTTCTGAATTATTTTATTTGTGAATAATGTTTTACTACTCTCTTCAAAGAGAATAAAAATAAGTTAAATCATAAATTTTTGTTGCTTGTAGCGTATAAAGATATTTTATTAGATGACTACCTCCTTTTCATGAATCTGAAACATGCATGAATATGCAAGGTCTTTGAAGTATAACTGTATTTCTATATTAAAATATCACTTTATGCAACTTGCAGAATCACCTCGTTGCATATAAAACAATATTCTAAAATATTTTTTGGATATTCTTATTTCTCAGGATTGGGTTGAATGTTTTTCAGTGGTAGACTTCTTCTTTGACAGTCAATGAGTTAACTAGCACTTTTACAGCAACACTGAAGAAAAAAAACTAAAATACTTTGAAATGAGGATTATATTTCCATGGAAACCTGCCAAAGGCTTTTTTTTTTTTTTTTTTTTTAACCTATTGTACACCAGTAAAAGTAACATGGAACAGATTAACATGGCAGTTGAGAAACTGTGGGCAATTTTTTTACAAAATAAAATGGAAGAGAAAGAAATCTTTTCTCAGCAAAGAGACTCAGATCAAGCTCTTAACACTATATTTAAATATGGCCTCTCAGTGTCAGGACACTCACTACAGTCTGAGTACTCAAAAATCAGGTGACTTAGTTCAGCAACAAGCTGATCTTTGATTAGCCTGTATAACATTTTTTAAATCCACTCACATATCTAAATTTTTATTTTAAATTTCTTAATAAGAGTATTGATTTGTATATAACCATATTTCTTTATTTTAAGGTTTATCATGGTCACGTATAAGACTGTATACATATATATAGGACTTAATCTGGCATTGACTCTAGGTTATCAAATATTTTTTACCAGAAAAGAACACTGTAACCTTTTCTATATGAATCTCTTACACTTGCATTGTTTGCAGGCAGCTTTACTAAATTTGGCAGAAAGAATCTCACTTTGGGCTGAATTTTTGTTGCATGAAATTCCATTCAGATATTTTTGTGATGTAAATGGAGGAGGGGAGGAGTAAAAACAGGCTAGGTTTGTCACTGTATAAATCCCAGCTGCAGCATGGAGCCCAACTATCAACATTTGCATAAAATATCCACAGGGAAAACACATGGGGCAGAGATCATTCCTAAACATTTCCTGTCAGCCACTCTTCTCATATTCAACACATTAATTGCAAATTCCCCTTAAGGCAACATATGGAACAGAACTTTCTGAATATGCAGGTGAGGAAAGATGGACGAAGTTTCTTGGAAGTACTGTGTACAAAAAGCACTTCCACCTGTCAGCCTGTTCTTCTGTTAATGATATACTTTCTTCATTATAGTTATTCTTCATCTTATATAGGAGTACTGGCTAAGGATAAAGATACACATGTTGAAGATACGCAGATGAAGGCAAGGAGGCTATTTGAAGTCATCATAATTTTTCTGAGTGATATTTACTATATGTCATTATTTCATCATATACAATACATCTATATATATATGCATTTAAATACATATTACACTGAATTTTTTTGCTTTCATAGCCCAGATTAACAAGGCAATGGAACTGAAATTATAAAGACAATTTTACATTTCAGAATTTTTAATACTTTGTTACCTAAATGGGCGACTTCAGTATAGAATTTGCATAGGTATATATGTATAAATTACAATTTATTGAGATGGCTTGGCTTGGGTCAGTCATGCTTGAACAATATGATTGCCTTCTGTGAAGAAAAAGCTTGCTCAGCTGGTGCAAGAAGAGCTGTAGAAATAATCTACCTTGATTTTAGCAAAGCATTTGACACAGTCTCCAACAACATCCTTCCTGACAACCTTTTACTATATGGACAAGACAGACAAACCACAAGACGCGTGGAAAACTGATCCAACTGCCAAGCTCCAAGGGTGGTTAATGAATCAAAGTGGAACTCCTCAAGGGTCAACAATGTCTCTGATACTTTTAAATATCTCTATGAACAATCTGGATGTTGGGATTTAATTAACCCTTACCAAGTTTGCAGATGAAACAGAATTGGAAAGGGAAGTACATAATGCCAGAAGGAAGATCCTGGAAAGGGTCCAGTGGAAGGCTTCCTGGATGATGAGAGGGCTTGAGAACTGGACACAGAAAGAAAAATTGGAGGAACTGGGTCTGTTCAACCTTGAAAAGAGAAGGGTGGGGGATGGAGAGGGACAGGAGAACTCTAATCACTGTCTTTCATTATGTAAAAGGTAGTTATAGAGAAGATAGAGCTATTCTTTTCACAGGGATGCACAGACACTTGACAAGAGGCAATGGGCACAAGTTGACTTAGGGGAAATCCTATTTAGTTGTAACAACAATAAAAAAAAACTTCACTGTGAGAACAGTGCATAAAGCATTGGGATAGATTCACCAGAGAAGTGGAATATTTCCCTCCCTGGAAATATTCAAGACTCACAGGGCACTTGATTACCTAATTTAAGGCCGTGATTTCAAGGTTCGTCCAGGTGATCTCTGAAGGTCTTATCCGATTTAGATGTTTCTATGATTTTGTGAAAGCAGAAAATATATATGTATTTCAACTGCATTTTTGTTTTTATGCTACTGTGAACTGACAGAAATCAGGAAACAGAAAGAAATATTCTTCCATTAACTATTCATAATCTATTTTCCTATTTATATATCTCCTTAATTTGACTTTTTTCAAAAATCACAATTCCTGTCTCTGATTTCCTCTTAAAAGTTATAGTGTTCTCTTACTGAACACCACAAAATGGATTTTTTTTCTAATAATATAATATTTTCTAGCATTATAAATATAAGGCATTGCATTTTTCAGCAGATCAGTATGGTAGTTTGTTTTCTCTATACAGATATTCATTAAACAATAAATGATATAAATGAAAACAGAAGTAATACTGGCATTACAGGATCCCACAATGTCCAGAGTTTTGAGGTGGATCTGCCTAGGCCTTCTCTTCATATGAAACTTTCCAAAGAAGACTAAAGGATTCATATGAGGAAAAAGAAAAAAAGGAAAAAAAAAGAAAAAAAGAAAAAGGAAGGCATTATTAGAAACCTTTTCCTTTTCAGGCTACCGGCCTTCTTTTGTTTTGTAGTATGGACACTGTCATTAAAAAATTCATAAGTGACTTTCCCATTCTGCCCTTGCAGGCATGTCTGGGTACTTTGTCTCAAACAACACAGGGGCCTTCTGGGTTGCAGCAAACTCTGAATAGTCCAGTTTGGTTCCTAGATAAGTTTTCTTCCCTTACTGCTGAGCTGGGGGCTTTTTTTTCCCTGCTCCTCTCAACGATCTGTCTGTGAGCTGCAGGTTCTTTCTCTCTACAGTGTCTTTCCATGCTGCATGCCACACCTTGCAGTCTCTCAGCTGATCAACCTATGCTTTATCCAAGGCTTCTACACAGTCCTGCCACTTTTTTTTTTTTTTTTTTTTTAAGAATAGCACACTAAAGAAACTGAAAACAAACCAATCATAGATTCTGTCCGTCACACTAAATATGATATTTAAATGTATTTGGAGACAAGCTGAAATAGACTGGTAAAAAAATAAATTTCCTTTGTAAGCCAGGTCTCCATTTCAAATGTTGCTTAGATTGGGTAGCAATCAAAAAATACCATCATCTGACTGATGAGCTGTTAGATGGTGCAAAATATGTGAAATAAATTGATGTCTCAGTCAGTTCCCTGTGGACAAGTATCCACACAGCAAAACAACAAGTAAGATTATTACAAATGTAGACATTTTGGCAGGAATCAAGAAAGAAACTATACTCCCCCAGAAAAAGCAAGCACTCTTGAATGGTACCCTCAGACTTATTACATTGTCTGTGACAATAAGGAGTATACAGACACCTTGTGATTTGTCTGGAAAAACTTACGAAAATAAAAGTAGAACTACAACAATTGTCAAGGGAATAGAAAAGCTCCTCAAAAAGTGCAACTTACAGAAACAAACATCAGGGAAAAGTTAGGATGGTTCATATGTTCTGAAAATCAGCTGCAAAAAGCCTTTTTCCCATGAAAGTTTTGCATCCACGTTCACAGAGAAGTAATCACATGATAACACTATTGTAACCAGTTAGACATTTGTTTTCAGAATCAGAAATATGACTTCTGATAAGTGCAGTAATATTTTTCTGTGTGATCTCAGAAACATGATATGTGCACACATATGTTTATACTAAGACAGGTCTTCTTTTTCTCTCCTTCTTTTGAAGGAAGTCATACAAAAGTGCACATTTTGCCTGTGCCAGGAGCCTAGAAGGCCAGTGTATCTGCTGCAAAGTGAGGGCTTTGGTAAGTGCGGTTGATATGCTGGGGGCCTGACTTCCACCCTTGCCATGAAGCCATCAAGAACCACAGTTTTCCCAGCCGTTCTTTCCTTCTCTACTTGTCTTTCATATCCTTCCTTTTCTGTATCAGAAGTAGCTCATTGCTGGCCTGGCCCCAATGCCTCATCTTTGGAGTGAGAGAAGAAGTCAGTTCTCTTGTACTGCTGAGAAGCCTTGAGCTGGCTCTATCCCTTGTGGGCCCAATATGGATGGTGTTTGAGACTTGTATCATCTGGAAATGAACTTTCACACAAAAATATATTAATTACAGCATTATTCTAAAACAGAAAAGTGAATTCAGTTTATCCACACAGGGAGAGAAATTCTGACTGGGATTAAGATGGGGAGTAGAAAAAAATCTCAATCCAGCAGAGGAAAGTATAGCAAATCCAATATCTAGAAAATGGTAAATCTTAAATCCAGACTAGAAATAAAGTACATCTTTAATAGTGATGGTATTTTAACCATCAGAAGTACCTGTCAAAAGATGTAAGGTGTTATGTTTCATTTTCAGTCAAGGCTGAATACCTGTGCTTTTCCTGTGTGACAGGCATCCTTCATTGGGCATCCTGTAGTGGATCCCGAGGGTGTATTTTCAAGCAGAAACGTATGTTGGAGCAGAAGGAGCACCCTGCACCTGACTGCCTTAGTTTCTTCTGGGAGAAAACCCAGCAAGCAGGAAGGTGGGGGCTACAATGTGCTTCAGTAAGTCCCTTGGTCCTGTGGGACATGCCAGGGAGGGCATCTACCCTGCCTTGTAGATGTCTGCCTAACATATGCTGTGGCTCAAACAGAAATCATGTGCTTATTGTAAAAGTTAGGGCAAGGTCTATAGCCTTTGTTCAACAGTTTGATCAAGGTAACAGAGGTCTCTTCTTTTCTGGAAACTTACAAAATTATGAAAATGGTATATGTGTTGAAGTAATTAATATTGGCATAAAGCCAAACAGGGTATTCAGGTCTACATGAGTGATATCACTATTTATATAACTATTTATTTCTCCCTGTGAGCTCTGTTCTGCCCCTCACCACATCATCAGCGAAAACATTTAATATTACTTAAATTAGCATAGCAGCTACCACAGTTCCCCAATAGCAATTCCACACAGAAAGGGAAAGCACAGACCAACAAAACGAAATGGAAATGTCTACTATGACAATTATGTAAAACCTATTCCGATAAATCATTTTCTACATAGAAACTTGGGTGAAAAAGAATGTGGAAATGTAACAAAGTTAAATAGTTGAGACTTTTTTAAAAATATCACCAAGAAATTAGAGATAAGTGAGGCACAAGACCTCTACCTTTTGGAAAATCAATGAAACAGGAACCAGTGAGTCAGACAACATTATTTTTTTGTTACATTCTGAAGAAGTTATCACAGTTTATCAGAAGAAACTGTCTGTTTTCTGCACAACAACTTGACACAACATGAATGTGATTTGATGGTAAAATAGTGATAAAGTATTTTATAGATTCTCAGTGGTTTAGAACAAAGAGGTACTCTTCAGAAACTGGCAGAAAACTTAAATACCAAATATGGTATCTTAAACACTTCAGGTAGATTTCAGCTTCATATGTGCTCCTGAAGTAACATCTTACTTTCATGAAAAATAAAAGAGGGGGGATCTTAATAGGAACATTCATGTTTCAATAGTTAATCCCAATGTAATCTTGAAACTGGCATGAAGATAGAGTGGATATATAATGAAAAAATATATATATATTGTCCATTTTGCTATTGGACTTTGCTCCCTCAGACACCTTCCTTTGTGCTATGTTCCAGAACATGCAGTGAATATCTCCAGTATTATACCATGAAAACACCATTTTGGTGAACTGGAACATAATCCTCATTTCAGATGCTTGGAACTGAAAACAATGCACATATTAATAATTACTCCATAAAACCACAGGAGTCCCTAGAGGGCTCAGAATTGAACCAATTTACCACACAGTGTGGATGTGGCCATTCTTTGCCACTTGGACTCAGGGCCAGAGAACATTTCCTAACTTAATTTTATTTGGGGATTTAGACATAGCCTTAAAGTCCTATTCTGGTTCTACTCTGTTCATGCTGTAATGGACTGTGCTAGTTCTGAAGTAAGATGGATTTCTTGGCCAGATTAGCTCTGAAGCATTTTTTCCTCAAAGCTGAAGGAAAAACACAGGAAAAAAAATCATATATTATTAATAATTTTATATCTCAATACTTTCCTTTGGAAAAAAAAAGTAACCTTTAAGATAGAAAGTAAAATAAAAGGGTCTTATTCCTTTTTTTATATTATTATTAATGTAACCACATTCCTAATCATTTCAGTGATAGGAGAATTTTGATTTGGGTATTTTTAGAATTTTGTTTGTTTTGAAAGCCACTGAAATTATATAGAATATGGTCTTTTAAAGATATATTGTTTGTGGGGATATTGAAGGTAAAGATAATCTCAATTATGTGTATATATTTCTTTATTTTTGCTCAGGTTAATTGCACAAAAATGTTTTTTATTGTCCATAAACTGATTGCTCTGTAGCACTAAGTCTTGTTGAGTACCTTTGTGTTCTTTTTAATTAAATATTTCCTTTGGCTAAATACTCTTCGTCTAGCACTTTATCTTGCTTCTGCTGTGTCTAATATTATTCATATCTTGTAACAATTTTCTTTTAGCAAAGCTGTTACACAGCTTCTCAGTTTAAACAAAGCCCAGTTAGGTTATGAAAATAACCATGTCATATTAAGATTTGAATCAGACCTTGCTTATTCACACTATATGTACTTATCCATAGTTTAGCTTTTTGTAGTCTTTAAGTCAGTTCGTATTTCATCTGAATTTGTATTTAACTTTACCTTATAATGCAACAATTCTGAACTGAAACTGCAGAGTAAAAATCAGCTCTAGACTTCTGTATCTTAAAAAGGATTTGAAACAATGTGGTCTTGAATGCTTCATCACAAAATCCTGCTCTGAAGCTTGGATAAAAGAACATGGAACAAAGGCTGTCTGAGCTGATCTGTGGGAATGTATTTTCACTGGAACAGTAAGGACTTCAATGGGGGCTTACAGTTGTCTCTGCTATCTACACAGATTTTGTGATGAGAGTCATCAAAACCTTTCATTTCACATAATTATTGACTATGGTGGTTGTAAATATTCTTAACAAAATTCCATACTTAATCATGATATTCAAATCAAAAATAATTATAAAAATGAGAGTAACAAATGGAATGAGTTTATCACATCTGCAAGGGCATTGGTAGTAGCATTCAACTGGTCATGCTTTAGAGAAAGAGATTTCTGATGTTGACATCCCCTGCCAGGAGAGCACAAGCTTTACATTAGGAGAAAATGACAGGACTGAATAAATGCAACATCAAGGGACTAAGAATACACAGCAAATAGGCACAGCTAGGAGGTCATTTGGAAAGAGAACCAGCTGGATGCAGTTGGTGTGAGGGCACAGTGACAAATCTATCATCTGTCCACCAGCAGAGAAAAGACACAGGATACTGGACTGACTTCAAAGAGTACCTGTATTAGTAAACAGTTTGAAAAGCGATAGCTTAACTGGAAACTGCTACTCTCTCTTCAGTTTTTCCTTGTCCTTCCTCTCTGTCTCCTGTTCCTGAACCTGTCCTTTTCTCCTTCCTTACTGCCCCTCCCCCAAGCTTTAAATATTACCTTACCATGCTTCAGAATAACCAATATATAGTTGTTATTCAGTAAATTGCATAAGCATCTGCTAATATCAACTTTTGAAATCAGTTGTGGCCAATTTGTTTCCAAACGGCTAATGGGAATTGCAGTGATATCTTCCTTCCCTGGAGTTTCAAGGACAGTCCAATGCTAACTTACTGGGAACTATACTGATGATAAGTAGGCAAAGAAGAAAATAAGTATATTCAGTGATTCTCATTCTGTCCCATGTTAATGAATTTTCAGTATACAATATTGACACTCTCTTCTATCTCTGTTTTAACTTACTACGTTCCTATGATAAGGACTTTTTGGTGGGTAGGACTAAAAAATGTATGTGATTCTACAGGGGTATTTTTAAGTTTTTTTTATAATGAATTTTTGTTATTAAATATTGCACAGCCTTCTTCCTTACATCCAAAACTGGATCTCTGCCATTTTTCTGGCTAGTCAAAAAGATAGCTGTTGGAGGCAAAATCTAAGTCTATTATGTATACTTTTTTCTGCATATTTATCTTGAAATGTAATCATGTAACTCAAATTACATGACAACTGCTTTTTAGAATATGCTCTGATCTAGAAAGAACACTTGTTGGTCAGAACAGTTTGTTTTCCCTTGTCCTACTAATCAGAATGTCTCATTACTGCTCATTAGTGCTCCAGGAGGCCATTTTAGCAAAGTAAACATTCATCCACTGGAGTCAGATGTTTTCTTGAATATCTAGAAGGTTTTACAACATTTAATTGTTTTCAATGCCTGTAGAGTTTAGCAGTACCAATGAAGAAAGACAGATAAATTTTCAGCTGTTTAATATGGGCTCAAAATTTTCCTCTTCAAAGAAAATATCATTTTGGTTCCTTAAAAATCATATAGTGTTTGTCATATATAGCTCTTCATCAAATGTGTGCTGCAGGGGTTGTGAGCATCTTAGGTGATACACATTATTATTAATGATATTTGCTACTCACCTATGGGAATTGTCTTTATTTATGCTACCAGGCATCTATTAGCATGACAGGACTGGAGGACAGCAAGTTAAACAGGTCATATAATCAACATCTGCAAAAATAAGTCATTTATCATGCCCATGTCAAATTTGCCAGAAACACAATCTTTCTGGAAGCAAGAAAGAACCACAAGAAAGGTTAATGGATTTAGAATGCTGTTGAAGTCTTAACAAATAAGCAGTTGCAACAATGAACTTATTTAATATTTGCCATACTTTGTGTTCTCTGCTTGTACAGAGTAATTGAATAATCTATTTGCCTTTTACTATAGCTGCATGACATCCTATGGTTCAAACTATGTTCAATATGAATAAATGTTCTTGATAAATGCTGAATAGAAAAATGCACTGGCGTGGAACCAATGAATTGAAAACCTCATTTAGGACCTGATCCTGTGAAACACAGAATGAACCCTGTAAGTGGTTATTCTCTCAACTTGCATTACGCTGAGAATTAAGAGCTTCTGTTTATCACCAAAGGCATCTTGCAGGATCAGATATTAATAAATAATAATTCTGACAAAAAAGCATGTCTTTACCCTTTCTAAATTTCCCTTCTTCGAAACTGAATTTGAAAACATATGAGAAAATTAACTTAGGATATTCTTATCTATCAAAACTATACTGTTCAATTTCACTCTCACTCTAGTTAGATATTCAAGATGCTACTGTACTTTGTTGCTGCTTCACTGACTGTTTTATTGTCTTAATTTTAATTAATGATGGAAATGGAAAGTAACTATAATACAGCATAATACAAAACCAGGATATTAGATGCATCAATCATGCATATTTTATTTCACTAGTATAACCAATTTTCTAATTTGCAAACTTAAATTTGCATACAGAGGCTCAAATTAAATGAAAATAGTTGTGAAGGGAAACTTCATGTTTGAAAACTCATCTCATCAATAAATTAAGACTCAAAAACAGATGCACAGTGTGCCTCTGTCATGGTATTGTTGAAAACTACATATATTGAAAACTAATGCATGCTACATTACTTTTATAAGGTTTCTGGGATTTTACGTATGGTGCTATCAATTTAATTAGTACAATTTTACAGAAAAAGAAACATGATAATTAATGAAACATTGCATTTACCAAAGGTTCATTGACATGCATTTTTATAGTTTCTATTCAGTTTAATGTTATTCAGATTTTAATCACTGGATGGATGGATGGATGGACACACATACAAAAAGAACTTTTGCACTTCATAGGAAATGGAAGTACTAAATAAACAAGAGCATGTTCTTCTAATTATTTTATTTCACTTAGAAAGAACAACAACAACAAAAATAAAAATAACACAGAATCCACTTCTCACAGTACTTTCAGTCTAGAGTAAGGCATAGGTTGCTTACAAAGGAAAATATTTTCTAATATTCTAAGTTAATGATATCCGCATAGTAACCAAAAAAAAGTCTTATGTGCTGCACATCAAAAGTTGAAGACAAAGATATTTCCAGCTGAAAATTTCATACACTGAAAGCAAATTAAATTCTGCCACCATGTCAGGTACACTTGGTAGCTTGGCAGGCAAAAATGAGGTATTTATGGTTGGCTGAGAATTTCTTTTACACAATAAATAATGTCATATAATTGAAATTACTTTTGAATAATCATTTCAGATCAAAATAAAAGATTCTGAATATATATTTTGCATTTATCTTTTCATCCTGTCTTCAGAAATGTGTATGATTTTTCTTCTGTTAATTCAGCTGTATTTCCTTTGATGTGAAGTTTTTGTTCTCTGTTTCCATATTTCTTTTCAGCAATATATCTTTACTTCTAGTTTCTTTCTCATTTTGTTGTGTATTTCTGGAGTGTGCTGCCTTGCGTGCACTTTCATCAGAGATGTACAAACTGTTCCTCGTGGGTTTGGTGCAGTCACTTGAAGTCAGTTTTTCCTATGAGTCAGTGTTTGTCTGTTTATTTGTTCATTCCTTTGAAGCTCTTTCTGCAGCACTCTACAGGCTGCATCTTTGCTGAAAGACAAAAAGGAGCAGCAGCTTCTGAAGAGGAGTCTTTGAGCCCAAAAAGAAATCGGGCTCCTTTTTTGCTGATGAGTTCTCAGATGGCTCTTTAGTTGACAATTTTACTGTTGTCTGAGACGGCACTTATTCACTGATTTAATGTCACAAAGCTTACCTTCATCCTTTCCTGTTTTCCTGACTCAGGAAGCGGCTACTGGCTTACATATAAAAGGAAAAGATTTTACCCTCCTGCTCCCAGAACCCCAGTGAAAGAGTTTTTAATGGGGGGAGGGAGGAATTGCAAAGTGAGCCTGCTCAGAGTGACATTATTCTTTTGCAATCTGTAGAGCAAAGGCTAGGAAAAAGGGATCACGTGGAAATCCTTCTATGAGACTCCCAGTGAGTGAAGCCAGGGGAACCAGCAAACTTTGCATAAAGCCTTTACCTAGGTCCCCTAAGAAAGTCTGTAGCAAAATATGTAAGGCAAGATGCGAGAGGGTGATGCTGTAGAGAAAAGGAGATCCTCTCCATTCACTCAAGCATAATAGACTATTTCTCTTGAGCCACCACAGTGACTGCTGTTAAAAAACGGAAATAAAAAGACAACATTCCACTCTACATTGTTAGATATAGAGGAGATAACAGCTCCTTAACTTCCGAGTATTATCTCCATAGCAAGGATAATAAAGTTCTTATTCAAATTTATTTTGTTCATCCACATCAGGACCATTTCTATAGCAGTTTCTTAAGTTCACATGATGTAGGATCACCTCCTGGGGATGCACACAACGCATCCATTACTTCATGATAACTCCCTGCTCTTACACGTTTCAAGTACTTTATAATTACAGGAATCTCTTTAAGTTTCATATACCCCTGTATATGTATATAGTATAATACTTTTATCTTCCTCAGTATCTCCTTTTTCTTTAAAAGTCATTCAAGCTGACTATGTCTGTTCCAGCTCAAAAAGGCAGTTTAAAATGACTGAGAAAGAGAGAGGCAACATTGTTAAACATGGAGCTTTTTGCAATAGTTGAATTATTTAAAAAGGGATACAAAATGGTCATGGCCTTTCCAGTGAACACGGAAAACGTCTAAGCAGGTGGCAAGCTGATACTATTGTCTGATCAGTTCATTTTACTATCGCCTTGTGTGTCACCACAGCCATCTGTCTAACTTAACTGCCTGGCCTGCCTAGCTGCCATGACCTTTAGGACAGGGGCTACTATTTCCTGTTACTACTTTTTTTCCAGTGCAGGGGGGCCTAGATCATTGATTACTAATACAAATACAATATATTGAAAATCAAGAAATTTAAGCATTGTCCCTGTTCCAAATGCATGAAAATAGCTCATATGTTATGGAAAATCAGGCTCGCCAGCCTCCATAACAGGGTCCGACCCTAGGTTCCCGCTGAGGCAGAAGTTCGAAGTCAGATTGGAGAGAAATAAAATTTAATGATACACATGCGGTAATTACAGCTCGAGCTGGGTGCCTCCAAAGAGGGACCCCGAACAAAGAAATCCCTGGGCAATTATACCCTTACAATCTAAATTCCGCACCCCTTAAGCGATAGTTTGGACCAATAGTAACAGTTAGGTCTGGGGTCTTCCCCTTCTTCACTGGGCCCCTTCATTGTCTCTAGGCAGGCTGCTTCTTATCTTCAAGGTTGGCTGCTCCTGCTCTCTATGTAACTTCTTTATCCCTCCAGCTTGAACCGGCTCTGGGGCCCCCTTTTACTTATCTAACTAAAAGTTCACAGCCTGAGGCCTAAGGCTTCAGCAAATTTAGCTACTAATGCTAGGCAAGTTATGCTAAGCAATTAATTCTAGACAGCTTCAGTTCAATATTCTCTAACACATATGATAACTTCTGCTAATGAATAAATAAAGGCCTTCCAATGGTGGATATTTTTAATCCCATAAACATTGTTATAGTTAACTGAAGATGCACATTCTAAACTCTTTCACTAAAATAGTTAAGAGATTAAGAGATTTTCTTAACAGTGATATGCAATAATTTCAGTCAACTTTTTTATCTGCAATGCCCTCATCTCTTTCTAATACAGCTGGACGATGGGAAAATTCTAATATGTCATTCACTTTTACTTTTTTTAGCCTACTGTTTTTTTGTCATCTTTCCTGACATCATCATGTAATCTGCAGCTTTAAGCAAGATGCCAAAGATACTATGACAACCTTTCCAAACAAATGTGCTGTAAACAAAAGAAATTGGTTTCCTAGCAATAGGATCCATGTGAATTCTTTCTGAAGAACTTCATCCCTCAGTCAAGCTTCTTTCAATGTAGTGAGCTGCTTGGGAGAAAAAAAAAACAGAAGCAAATAACAGTGAGAAAGACCAAGCAAGCCAACTAGATGGAATGCAGCTGGGAGATCAAGTGCTTATATGCACATCACTTGGAAGTATCTAATTCCTAACTATAGCTTAGTGAATTCTTACAAGTAAATTTAATATATATACAAAAATTTAATATAAATAAAAATTTCATTGAGAATAGTAGCAATGATAAATTATAAAACAAATGAGAAAACATAAACTAATGAGAAAACATAGGCAATACTTAGTTTCCTGTGTGAGCCTCCCATTTCAGATCTGTTGCTTCCTTAACTGACCCATTTAACTACTTATACAAATCTATTTATATCCATTCATACATGCATGCACTGATGTATGTGTCCATACATATAGGTATATGAAATATATTTTTTCAACTATTCCATTATTTAAATTTTTATTTAAGATGTGCATTTGAAATGTTTTCTTTCCCTCCTCCTCCCTCTCTCTGCCTCTCTTGCATCTAGCTGAGGACAAAGTATACCAAAGACAAGGTAGACACAGCACATAGGAACTAAGCAGAAATATGGGGAAGCACTCTGGTATAGTGCAAAGATACAGGATGCAGTCTGAGGTAGCGTTTTGTTTCTGATACTATCCTGGCTTTTAAACAGCTACTTAGAAATACCCACCTGAATTTATACTTCAGAAAGACTGCATGACTTGAGTAAAATGTAGTTTCAGATGCTTGACTGAGCCTACAAACCAAATTTTGCCATTCTCTAGTGCCTTTGATTAATATACATATTATTTTAATGGGCAATACAGTAGTACAACAGACTGTTTTCAAAACTTCACTGACTTTAAACCTCCACCTATACTGTTTACATACATCTGTCTCATCTGTGATTAGACTTGTATCCTGACATGCCTAGCCAGTATTTTTGTTACTCAGATAAGTTGTGTGCCATGGAGATGCTGCCCTCCAATTCAGAAAAAGCTGTATTTCAGGGTTCTTTTCATGTTTCTAGCTTGTAAATCTATAGAAAGAATATAATAAATATATCATGTACAGAAAAACAATTTTAAATAGGAAAACTGCAACAGTATGGGCCATACAAAAAGAAAGATCAGACTAAAATTCCAACATATATTTTCATTTTTCTCATTAAGATCAAACCTGAAAAAGTAATCTTCTATTTTTTAATAGTTTACTTACAAGTTCTGATGCACTGTACAAGCCACCAATACTTTGTCTCAGGTGCACTGACAGAACATGTCATTTGCAATGATTGCTAGCCTCCTGTCAGTTCATTTCAATGCTGTCAAAGACAATTATCTATTGCAAAGATGCTTGGTGCAACTGTCATTGACCAGAAGTAACTGAATTGAACAATATGTGTATCTGACACAATACTGCAAAGCCTTGAAGTCAGTTTGCAGACTGCAAGGCCTTCAAGTTTAACTGAAAAATATTGGTGTAAATAGTAATAATATGAACACATGTCAGCTGTGGAGACCACGTAGGAACTGTATGATCCTGAATGCTTATTAGATTAAAGCCAATATACTTTTTAACTCCACAGACAGTAGAGTGAATAACATGTTAATTTTCAGAGATATTTCATAACTGTTTGATTAGTACTTATCATTGAAACATTTTTGTATATGCTTTAAAATGGTCAAGAGAATTATCCAAACTGATCCTAGATAAATATCAAGGTAAATGAAATAGTGTCAGGATGGTAATTGACCCATTATTTATTAATATCTCTGATTGTATTTATGTAATGCTTGTATAATGTTCACAAGGAGAAATAAGGATAGGTTGAAGGGAGGAGTCCTTTCTAGAACTCCTGTTTAACTAATATGAGACCAGCCTAAACCTCAGATTAAATATTCAGGTTGAAGATTCTTTTCTTGACAGCCGACTTGATCAGATTCCAAATTTCTTGCCTAGATCTGTGCTTTAAAATATGTGGGGGAAAGGTGAGCTAAGAGCAGGGAAAAAGCAGGACTAAAGCATGAGATACTCATTACTTATTTGGACCTTAAGTGAAATGTATATATTGCAGTGTGTGTAACACCTAACTTTCAACTTTGTTTCTTAAAGTATAGTCTACAACCTGGATTAGGCTGTTAATGTCCCTGAGCAATGGCTGGGAAGCACTGGATGGTGAGAAGAGTCAATGCAGGCAGCACAATGGGAAGGTCAAGGGAAGACCCAGCTAATGGGAAGAGCTGAGCACAGAGGTGAGAGCTTTTGTCTGACTTTGGCTTAGGTGCATTTTCTGGAGAAGTGCTTTCCTGAACATCTCATGATTTGCATCATTTGCCAAAAACATGGCACCTGCATCCTCCCCCCACCAATACTTCTACAGTATTTTATAACATTATAAGTACTTTTTTTCAAGTACTTAAAGTTCCTTCAGTTTAAATGGCTCCTCTCCATTCCCATTTTTATCACTAAGGCAGTTACTTGAATGTTCGCATGAGGCACAGTTAAAATTTCTTTCTCTGCCTGAGGGACACATACACTCCCAGATCAAGGGCATTCTCACTCTTCTCTTTTGAAACTGTTCCATTTTTCATGCAATAATCAAAGACCGTCGGACCAAAGACAGAAAGAAAGCAAGGGAGAGAATATGCATGTGTGTGACTTTCTAGCTTACTGATTAAAGCTGTCATTCAGAGGAAGAGAAGACATTTGTGTTTTAGTTTCTGCTCCAGTAGCTCTGTGGGTTTTCTGCTATTACTTTTATTTAGTATTTTTATTACGAAATCATATAATATGTTTTAGAGCAGGGGTTTCCATCAATTTTTTTACGGCAACCCAGGAGAGAGATTCCTGACACTTTGCCTCTCTCTGGCCCAGCGGCCACAGAATATGAACATACAAACTAAGTCTTAATGAGAACCTAAGCCTCAGAAGAATTTCTGAATCACAAGGCAAGTCAGGCACTCTTACCGCACCTTTCTGATCAAATTAATCTGACATTTTTCTGGAAAGTGCAGTGGTTTCCAGAGTAATGATACAAAGGCTTTATGCCTTACAATACCTGGAATAGAATATATTCAAGCAGAAGAATGATTTCAAAACAGCTTTTTTATAAATCATAAATCTGAGTTCTAACTGTTTAGTTATTGAATTAAAAAATGGTGATGCTGCTATGGAACCTGTTTTGGTTAGGTCTTTCAGACAACACAGGACATACATAGGACATTCAGACAGCATAGAAGAATGCCAAGTCTGCAGATCCTGACGGAGACTCGTGAGAGTTAGATATTGGTCAATAAGCTCTATCAGTGCTGCATTGAACTCCTGTTGGACATGCCCAGAAAAGAAGAGCAAGGCATCTATAACACTGCAACTTAATAAATAAATAAATAAATAAATAAAAGGCTTGTCCAGGATTTGGTGCCATTCAATGCGAGCTTTGAAAATGGCAGTTTTGGATACCAGTGACCAAAGTTAGAATAAAATGGAATGTAAATGTCTATGTTCTTTTGTACTGCTGGCCTTCAATGTCTTTAAAATCATATCCAAAATCTTTCAGCTCTGATGTGACAACCATTAAAATGATGAAGAGCCATACCCTGTTCATTTATTATTATATAGTACAAATCTGTGGGAGCTACTAGTGAAAAGTTGTAAATCTATCTTGTGAAAGCTGATAAATAAATAAAACTCATCAGTCTGCTCAGCTGACATGCTTTTTGAGCTGGTGTCAATAGAAGAAAAAGGAGCAGAAGTAAAGAAAAATTCGTATGAGTCATTTGGTTAAGTGTGGAAGACAAAATAGGCCAATAAGAGAAAAGAAAGAAAATCATCTAGTAAATTCTTAGGAAAATTAATACAAAATCTAGAAAATATTTGGAAGTACATTTTTCCCAGGCATTATCAAACAGTTATTATCTGGAGGTAAGAAATCAGTCATTTCCTTATATGGAGAAAAAATGAGTAGTCATGAACTTACAGGTATTCCTTATGCATTATTTGCAAAACTCATATAGTTCATATAGTTCCTGAAGAAAGAATAAAATCTTCAGTGAAAGAAAGCTTTATACATATTGCATATAGTTTAAAAATACATCATACTGGACCTCTGCCAAGGGTCCAGCAGATCAGCAGTTCATTTTTTTCCAGAAAGGCATCATCTCATACAGTAGAGATCCTCAAGAAGACAAAAAAAAAAAAATTGTTAAATCTATTTCTTAGAAAAATATATATCTAGGGTGATAGTTACATTGAGTATTTTTGCTCTGAAAGTCCATGATGCAGCTGTACTACAGTGTCAGTGCTAGAATAACTAGACAACTGTCAAGCATTTAGGGACAGCAGAAGAGTTGCTTTTGTCTTGTAGATAATTCCAAGTGCCTGCATTGGGTGCATCTAATCCCTAATATTATAATTTGAAAACAAAACAAAAAGAGCCAGCTGGATCTAAATTCTACTGAAATCAAAAACAATTTGGCAAGTTAGTGGGCACTGGGTTAAGTCCAGTAGTAAGAGAGTATAATTAATACCTCCAACATGTAACAGGCCCTCCTTGTGTAAATGTATAGTAAGAGAAAGTCCTTGCACCAGTAAGCTCAAAATTATTGAAACAAATCAAACTGGAGACGCAGAATGCAAGAAGGAAAACTGATACATAGGAAGGTGAAATCATTCGTCCATGAATAGTAACTCAGTAGGAAAATTAAGAATAGAATTCCAGCACCTCTCTTCTGTGGCTCTGCAGCTGCCCGTTTTGTAAAGTAGAGGCTTAATGTCACAATCAGCAACCTCCTGTTAAAAAAAAGTCACAAAGTAATATGCACCCTGGAAGACATACATCAGTGTAATGCTTACCTATCTAGAATGAATGTGAAACCATATCATGGGAAAATAACCTGATGCCAACAGTCATAGATGAGTTATACTCCTGCAGATTTTAACTTCTCCCCAATCCCAAAAGTGATACTTATAAATGACTTCTTCAAATCCATTCCTCTGAGACAAGGGTAATGGATACATATATTCACTGAAAGGAAAATATGTTTCATAAAAATCCAAACAAAAAAATTAGAAAAAGGCAGCAGCCTAGTAAGCAATGGGATGAAATAAAAAGAAAAATAAAACTTAAATGAAATGTAGAAATTCCTTTCAGAAAACAAACATATAGGGAACAAAAATTTCCAGTAAGTTTTTATCTTTTGTAATTTTTATAATAGAGTAAGGAAAACAATATATCAGAAGCAAAAAAAAAACCAAAAAACAAAAAACCCCACTACTTTGGAATAATATTTGATTTTTTTTGAAAAAAAATGTGATGCAGATGACAGTCTATGAAATATATTAGAGGATAAAATTGTATGAAACATGGAAGAATGACCACTGCAGCATCTGAAAAGTACAAATCCACCAGTCAGCAGGTACTTAAAGGAAAGAAAATTTCTTTGGAGTACTTGGAGTAATGAGCTAGAACTTCAGCTGTCATAAAATTCAACAGTTTTTTTGGCTTCAGCAGAGGATCTGGTCCAGCGCATTTCCTTTCAATTAATGAAATCTAATTTTACTGTCAAAGCAATGTGGTAAACATACTATTTCGTGTTCAAGGAACTAAAGATTTTGCTATGCATTAAGAAGGGGAAAGTTCTCCATTCAGAGAAATTCTAGAGAACTCATAACAGTCAAAAGCTTTTATTTCTAATGAGTGTCAGGATTTGTATATAATCATTCATTCATTTTGATGGGGTCTTAGAATTTAGAAGCATGATAATCAAGTAAGAAGACGACTTTTTTACTCACTTTAAGAGATTAAAGTTGGCTTGGGCCATCTATAAAGATAATAAAGGAATAAATCCAGACATATCATCTCCTTATCATCTATAACCTGAAGGGTCAGAGAGAAAAGGTTTTACTGTCATCTCTTTAAGAGAGCTTTAGAGTACAAACTCAACCTTGAGCAGATCCTTGGGTCTTTTTGTGGCTATTTTATATACTAGTTAATATATACCTTTTGCTGCACTGTCGGCAGCTGTAGAGAACTTTGCCACCAAGATCCCAGAAAGTCTCCAGAATTTGTGACCTAGGTACTCTTTTAAATACATTTGCTGTAGGATGGTTGTCTGGTGACAGGGAGGTGATGAGGAAATATTATTGCTCTATTTATATCACTGTGTGTTCTATTTTATTAAACCATTTTTTAAACTTACATACTCTTATTTAGAGTTCGTAATGGTGACTGAATTAAGTCTCTCTGAATGAAGCCAAGTTGTTTTATAAAACACTTCAATGGATTCTAGCCTCTTGTCTTAACTAGGAAACATCTTTACAGAAGAAATGATTTGATTACATCCAGTTCAGCCAACCAAACTACCTGGGCAGCATCTTTCCATCAAATGGTAGACAGATCTCAGTGAAGGTGCTGGAGGACCAAATAACTTCCTTCTCTGAGTAGCTATGAGGGTCCAAAACAACAATATCTGCTTTTTATTCTATAAGAACAACTTATTCTGTTATTGTTCAAATAGTTGCATGTTGAGAGCTTTTGATCCTTTTCACAATTTTTTTTCCCTGATTATTCAAGAAAAAAATCATCAAAGAAATGTTTGAAAAAAACAACTAACGGTTGCATGGGCTCCAATCAAATTGTTTTTGTGTATTGATTTCCATCCTTTAAAGTATAACTTAGAGAAAAATGAACATACCAAAACTTGAACCTTTCGTTTTCAGCTGAACTTCAAATCCTGCTTTAATTCTCATCTTTAAATCTTTTAATTTCTGCAGACTCTTACTTGTATTTGTCTCTCTGTTTTTTCACTCTGTGACAGTGTGCTCCTTCTCCCCCGCCCCCGATGTGCTCTCTCCCCCTCAACCTGACCTCCCTGTAAACAGCACATATGCAGGGACTAATTGAGCATGTGCCAACTAAGGCCCATCTAGCATGCAAATATGATTATGAGTCAATCATCTCCCCCTCCATAAATAGGGGGCAGCCCAGAGCCCTTGGATGTGGCGGATGAATGGCATGGACTCAGGAGGGTTTGCGTCCTGAGACATTTATTGTTTATTTCTGAGCATATTTAAAAAATTAGCTGCTTCAGTGGTTTCACAGACACACTTTGCTAAGCCAATCATCATGCAGATTATGTCACAGGTAGCCAGTCATTGCACCGATCACGCACGCAGCGGTCACGTCTTGTACCTTGCTACTTGTTTAGAAAAGCTGTCTTGCCCTTAACCTTGGTTCCCACCGGCTTCTGCTAGTTTATCTGTACTTTCTCAAGATGTATCATTCCCACCTGCACCGGTGTCCTTGGGTATGTTTGTCTGAGGCTCCTGTTGCTTGCTACTTGCAACTTTCCACCAGTTTAACCCTGTCATGACCCTCCACACTTGGAGCTCTCCTGCATGGCAGTGGGCTGCACTGCAGAACCTCCCCTTGAGCAGGGATGTCTCTCAAGGTTACTCCTTGAGGCTGAGAGAGATTCCTTACCCATGACAGATCCTCGGTGAGTGATTAATAGCGTGCTGAAACTTTGTGAACTTTGTGAAACTTTGCTGAGTTATATCTCTGATTAATTGTGCACATAATCCCTTAGACAAGTCTGAGACTAGGACTGGATCCAGCTGCACCTAGGCTCCTTTCCGAAGGAGTTTAGAAAGCAAGGTCCTTTCTGAACCTCGTGACTCAACGGGAGGGTCTCCGTTGCACATGCATCTAACCCTGTCGTTCATGCAGTAAATAAGTGAGTGAACCTTGCCAATCGAACCTCATTAAATTGTTCTTATTTATAACTGAACTTTGTTAAGTCGCTATCTTACGGCAATAAACGTAGTGCTGCTTCCCTCTTACGAGTGAAGTGTGTCACTCCTTTCGCAACACACTCTCTTTTCAGTATAACTTTTACTTTCTCTCAAAATTCTCTTGGTTGACAACAACAATACATATATATCATTTAGAACGGGAAATACAGGAGAAGGGCTTGGCTATACATAATTTCAGAGCTAAATTCTATAAGAGCAGAGAAGAGAGAGCTTACACAACACAGACTTAGCTTACAATCTTGTTCATAGGAAGTGTTGCTTCGCAATCGCAAAGCAATGATGTGCTTTGTATAGTCATCGTACACTGTCTAACCTAAGATAACATCTGCATTTGAAATGACAGATTCCTGAGTTCACTATAAGAGCAGGGAAGGAGAGGAATCACTCATTCATTTGTCTAAGTGAGGAATCACTCATTCATTTGTCTAAGGTATACAAACATATCTATAATGATGGACTTAACTGTTTTCAACAGTAATTTCCGCTAAAATTAATTGGGGCTAAATCAGTCATGTAGTAAGTCTTCAGATTTCTTTCTTTCCTTTTTTTTGTTTTTTTTTTCCATTTTTCTGTAGCTTTTTCTTGACTAGTCCAGGAAATTAAACACGAAGTCAGCTCTAGGAACAGAAAGCACCAGTCCTTTCATAGCAATGCCATGGAAAGTTCTTTTTTTGTTCTGCAAAAAGTTCCTTATAGAACACAAATTTTACAGGATTTGCACTGATGAGGAGCACAGAGTTGTTTGGGCTCTAGAAATAGATTTTCACACCAAAAAGAACAGAATCAAGAGATATGTGAAAATAAAAAAGTTCCCCCCCACCCCCATTTAAAGCAGCAGTTAAAGGGAACATTGGCTAAGTCTTTTGGCTTCCTGAAAAACTGGTATATGTCTGTACATTTACACTTATGACAGAAACAGTTCTCTGCATTTCTGACAGACTGTTTCTCTTCTTACTAGAGCTTGGAGAGCTACCTCTGTGCAAAATTCTTTTGCTGATTTTCCTGATAATGCTTTTTTCTAGTGAATGCAGGAGAAGATGCCACATCTACAGGCATATTGCATATCATTTGCAATTTTTTTTTTTTTTGCTGCTGCTGCTTAATCTTGTGAAATAGAGTACAAAGATTTCCATGTGACAAGATAAGAAAAATCTGCCTTAGCAACCAAAGATAGAACTACTGATGCATAAAAAGACTAAACTACTGATTTTATCATGTCATCTAAAGCTTGAAGAAAGAAGACATGGGTCTAAAAACTTTACGAGTATCCCAGGACAGTGGAAAAAGAATTTAGGAAAACTAAAAGAGAAATAATTTGGCTATCCCTTCTTTCTTATTTTTTTTGAATTGTCAACAATATATTTGCTGATGGAAGGAATGAAAGGAAAAAAATGAAAAACTTTTGGAATAAAATATGAATGAGGAAATCTAAATGTTGCTGTATCAGAATAAATGATTTTCAAATTTTTATCCTCTCCATCCTTCTCAACTTTCATTTAGAACCATTCTGGTAAGATCCACATTTGCAATGTCCTATATAATTTCATTGCTTCATTCTGAAATTCAAACCATAAAATGGTGAAAAATATCTTTCACAATACATTGATTTTTGTAAGTAAAGAAACTAGCTATTACTTTGGAGTAAGCTTCATTGCTTCTTTCTTGATTAATTTTAGGCTTTAACCTGCATTTGGATTCATATAATTTAAGTAGTAAGATAGAATAAAATATATGTACATGTTTAATATATAGAATACCTATTTTATTTATTTTATTTTTTTAACAAAAAATTAAACTTTATACATTCCTTACCTAAAGCTCAGCAACCCCTAAGGTCTGACCTGTGTTTCCCTATAAATGAAATAATTTAAACAGTAACTTGGTACAGCAGAAAGAAAGAAAACTTGAAAATAAAAGATAAAAGCTGCTAGAAGCAATGCAAAGCTGAAAATAAAAGATGAAAGGTGCTAGAAGGAATGTAAAGCAGAAAGGAGGGAACTGCAGAAAATAACTAAAATATCAATACAGTGCATGAAAAATGTATGATTGCAATAAGTATATAAACATAAAAATAAGTATATAAACAGAAAAAAATCAAGCATTTTGACTTAGCAGATTAGTTAGAGAGCTCTCATTTGACACACTAAAAATATTTATAATAATTTTCAAAAAAATACAAGTGTGATATTATCCTTTCATCTTAATTCTTCTTTTAATATGATGCAGTGTTTAACAAAGTGCAGGTTTTTGTTTAAGAGAGCTCTAAATTAAATGAATAATTCTGAAATTTTTCCTCATCTCACATGAGATCAGCAGCTTGAGGATAAATTTTCTTTCCATATTGTACTTTGCCTTTAGTTAATTTAACTGTAGTCTCAGGAGTTTTGACTCATTCACTTTTCATGAAAATTCATGCAAGAGGGATAGAGGAAAAAGTCTAAGCATGATTATTTCTATAACAACCTGATTCATATTCAGCCAGTGCAAGATCATACAATTTGCCTTAGTTTAGAAACTAAATTTATCTAGAGGTATTTTTTACACATGCTTTGAACATTCATTTCAAGCTTTATAAAGCGTGCCATAAAATAATTCTATATACAAAAGATCTATAGTATATGGTATAAAATAATAAACATTCTATACGTTTCTGAACAAATTTACAGAATTTAATAAAGAATTATTCTCCCACTATAAAATTCTATAATTTTCTGAAAGCTGTGGAAATACCAATTTATTTGCTCTAAGGAGCAAATTTTCCATCTACATTTTAACGTATGATCAGTAGAATCTTATTTATTTGTTCCTACAGCTTTAAACTAGTTATACTTTCTAACCTTATTTACTTTAATGTTTATACAATTAAGTCCTCAGAGGTCTTAGCCAGGCCATAATGCCATTGTACTGGATGATATAAAAATATATATAATAAACGATCATCTCTATCTATTTGAGATTTGCTTTGAATCTTCAAGGCTGGTGAGAAGTGTTTCTAATTAGTCTTATGTTGTTTTGGTTTCAAAGAAAGGTCAATGAAAATATAAAAAAAACCTAAAAGCTTTCCTAAACCTTCAAAATCTTTAATTAACAAAAGAAAAAAAAATAACACATTTTCATCAGAAATGCTACTATGTTTACTTGTACAGTTGTAGTCTGAGTGCCTAGTCTCTTCCACCTCTCTGGCCAGACTAGCCTTCCCACAATGAAGCACGTTTTCTGTTTTTATCAGCCATCGTATCTAACCTTGAAATCTTGGATGTAGTGTATAATTAGAGGAATCATCTTGCTGGGATATTTTGACTGAAACACTGAAGTCAATTTTATTTGTTTATTTTCAGTGCAAAGCTGACAATGTTTTAAGGTTTTTGGTGTTTCACTTAGGAAAAACCTTCACAAAAAGCAATCATTTACAAAAAAAAAGAAATCTATTTTCTTCTGAAAAAAGATTAGCAGAAAAATCCACCAATATTACCCTTTGTATTCTATAACACATATCTGGATATAGATATAGATATATATAAATACAGCTCATAGAGGAAAAATTACCAAATCCCATAAGTGCAATATAAGGATTCAGTCAAAAGGAGTGAGAAATGTTCATTCTTTGCGAGTTTTTCTAGTTCTAAATAATGGCTCCATAAGGAGCTATCATAAACCAGTGAAAAATTCCATGTCCAAATCAGTTATTTTGCCACAGTTGTTTATGAAACAATAAAAGTACTTGACTGCTGCAGTAACATAAGTGGTTTTTTAATCATTTTTTATCAAAATCGTTTTGCCTTAATGAAATTATATTTAATGCCATTAAATTTCAGTATTTATTTTCAAACCTAGTCTCAAACTGAACATTCAGGAGATGACTGAAAATAAGATTCAGTTCTCTTCTCTAGCTGAAAAGTCTTCAATCCAAAACTGACCATCCTTTCTCCCCTAAGAGTGTTTTAAACATTGGGTAAGAGCTATCTGTGAAGGGTTCTCCTATTGAAACTGTTCTAAGTTGCATTAAAATACTTAAATACCTATCTGTCCATGGACTGGAATCTAGAGAAACTCTAGAAATGTCCAAAGTGAAAGCTTCATCAAAAAGATCATTCTCATCATCTCTCTCCACCTTAATAAAAAGTTATGTGCTAAAAAATATTTGTAACAGGAATGACAAAGGAAAAAAAAAACAAATATGCTTTTCTTAACTGCAGTGCTCTTGAGAAAGACATGAAATCAGTTCAGATTCCTTTTCTAAAGATCTGACTTTGATTTCTTGTCTTTCAGCTATGTTTAATGACCAGTGATTCAGAGTCATTCTCCCAAGCGCAGTGGATAATGATTTAAATCATGTAAAAAATGGTTACTGAAGATATGATATCTCAGGACATCATGCCAGCCTGTTCCTGGAGTCTTATATATTGTGGCGAAGTGCTTTAAATGCTGGGCAGCCAAGCAGCAGGGGAATATCCCAGCTGAATGAACTGGGTCTAAGTGTATTCTTTCATTGTCATCACTTTCTTTTCATTAAATAATTAAAAGGAAAATATTTCACTCAGTCCAACATGATACCTATTCAGACCATTGCTTCAATTAAAAGAAAAAAAAAGGAAAAAAAATTGGATTAAAATAAAATGAAGTATTTTTTTTTCTCTCCGTCCCTGCTCTCTCCTAAATTTGACTTCAGTGACTGAACTGGAAAATTAATTCTTCTCTCATCCTTGTTTCTACATTTCAGACCTTCACTCCAGCCATTTTGTTTTGCCACTATGCCGTATTCTGTGAAGCCTTAAGTTGAGATCTGTGTTAGTACAGATATTGTCCTGAGTTTGGTCTTCAAGTGTTTTCCATTTTCAAAGTACTTTACAAATGTTATGCAGTTAATAGTTCTGTGTTATTCTTCCAGAGAAAAACATATGTGATACAGAGTTATAATGGCATCTCAAATTCACACAGGAGTTGGCAGAAATGAATGAAAGAGCAGGAAAGACTTTCCTATAACATTTCAAAATTCTAAACTTATTCTATTCTTTGAAGCTTGCAGGCTTCAAAATTCATCACATTTCTGTTTCCTTTTTTTTGCTTTCTTTTACCTAATGTTTTAGTCAACATATTTATTAAAACTATCAACCTCCTTTTTATTTTTAATATGTTTTAATATATTTAAAAGAAGATTTTTTTCTAAGTATATATTCATACTTCAAATTAATTCAGTCATTTGAATTTCAAAGTCTTTCTAGCAGCTATTAAGAGTCACCTCTTTCAGATACTTATCACACAGTGAAATCAGGCACAGCATGGCTTTTATTGCACTAGAATAGAATATCATATCACTGATTCATTGATAATAGTATGGTACTTATTTAGAAATGCCATAGAGCTTTTTGGGGGCGTGGGGTATTGTCTTCTTCTTTTACAAAAACTAATGGAGTTTATCAGTTCTTTATCTAAGCTCTGCAAGAAATATGTTTGGAAAACAGCATCATTGAATGCTGGAAATTGTACACTTTTATTTAAGTATCTGCTGAAAGGTGGTTTTCCACCACCAACAGAGTCCAGCATTTTGTAACAGTTTCCTTGTGACCCATATTTTAATTTTTCTATTTATAGTTAATTTATTCAAGCTTGCACTCTGTAGGGGATAAAGAAATGGTTTTCAGTGAAGGTAGCTGGCCATGCAGAAGAAGCACCCTTTTTTAAAAAAAAATTCAAAGTGAATTATAAGGGAATTAAATGCAAAATATATATATATATTTATCAAAGTTTTCCTCATGAGGGCAACTCGTGATTCCTCTGGGTTTATGAAATACTTTTTAGATTGTTTGTCTGACACTGTTGGTGTCTAGATTATTATGATATGAATCTATTTCAGACACTAGTCTAAACTTCCAGCTCTGTGGGTTCTATATTTCAAGATACATTAAAACAAAACTTATTACTCAGCTCTGTTCACTCTTCCTCTGCTTGTGGTACTCAGTAACCAGGTAAAAAGGTGAGTATGGTAATTAAGTTTCATTTCTGTTTTTTTTTTTAAGTCATCTATGCTTACAGTATAATGAGACATATCTTATTAACAAGAAAAAATACAGTTTTGTGTCTTTCCCCTTGAAATCAAATGCTCGCTACTAGATTACTGCTTTAACTGCTAAACTAGAATTACACTTCTTTCTAACTCCTCCCCTATAATTGTTCTTTTTATAGCCTGCCTCAGTTTCAACAGAAAACATGCTGATCCTTTGTATTTTTTCAGAGTATCTCATTGACAGATTGCTACAGGAGTCTCATGGAGTGAAGAAGAAAAAGATTTGGCCCTCGTGTAGGTATAGACACTCTGATTTCTAGCCCTTCATCTAAAAAACGTATCACACAGCTGTTATACCAAAAATTGATGTTGCTGCTTTTCATGTTGAATAATCAGATGTGATGTTTAACTCTTAGTTTCCAAGCAGCTTTCAGGCTGATCATGGAAAAGCCTCGTGGATATTTCAGCACGACCTGGTTATGGCATGTGAGAGTGTAGTCAGTCTGTATTTATCCCTTTACTAGGCTTCAGCCATCCGCTTGAAGCAGAATTACCATCAGTGCCAGGTCAGGTCAGTCATGTTTTTTTTTCATTAGATGTTAGTGGATTCTTCATGGATGGAGATTTCATAGCTTCTCTGGTCAAGCCATTCCAACACTGTTCTATCTTTTAGAGGTTTTTTGTTTTTTTTTTTCCTCCCCTCTCCCTATTGTCCAGCCTGAATCTCACAGGACAAAACTGGCTTTTGTCTCTTGTTATGTTGTCTGCCATCACTGGAAGGAGTATGGTGCTGTCATATTTGTTAGTGTCATTAAAAGAATTTCAGCTTTATTCAGTTGCCTGCTGTTTATACTCTTGTTCATCAAACTAAAAAATTCCAGCTCCCTCAACCTCTTCTTACCAGTCATATGCTCTAAGACTGTGACCATCTTAGAGGTTCTCTGTTGGATTCTCTCGAGTTTCTGAACATCTCTTAATAATAACTCCCTTAAATGTTCTGGCTAAACCTCTTAATGTGGCCCAGTACACAGTTTTTGATATTTCTAATGAAAGCTCACTATTGGCTTATAGTTAGCTACGTTATTCACCTTATTCAACCATATTATATTCACAATAACCCTTAACCTGTCAGTTCCCAACCCAAACTGATATGTGAGAAGTACGTATTGGACAAAAACAAATTTTCTGACATTTTATGAAAAAAAAAAATCAGTTTCGTGGAGTTCTGCACTCCTTATTGTATCTAGGACAAACTTCCTGTCTGGTTCCTTTCCTGTGATGAATTTCCTGTCCTGACAGCAAGACCTGGGGTCTTCAAAAAATGTAAAAAGACCACATTCAAGTATGAAATTTTGTTGCTAGAAAGACCAGTATGCAAATATAAGAAACTAAGACATATAAGAAGGTAACAGAGGGGCTACAACTACACTTTTGATAGCTGACAATCCCTCTCTGTGGTGGGTTTTCATGGACAGAGGACAACCAGACCTCTCCCACTGGGACTGTCTCCAGCCAGTCACCTTGCAGCGGCCTTTGGCCTTTTTCTAGGTTCCACATCTCAGTATGGGGATCTCTGAGATCGCCAATGTCTCTGCCACAGGCCTGGAGATGAAGCCTTAAAAGTACATACCTGTGGCTACTGTTTGAGGGAGTAGAAGGCCCACAGGTTTGCACCCATATAGGCTCTGTATAGGGAACATGATATGGAAGTTTAGGACAAAAATATCATGATAATAAGTCATTCAAAACATTCAAGACGTTCAAAAGGACCCAGATAACACAATATACCATGGTATCCCATTTCTAGATTTGCCCAGAACTTTTAAGATCATCAGAAATCATACACTAACTATTTGGTCAGAACATATTTAATGAGGCAAAATAGGCAAATCACCACACTGGGCTGGAACTGGCCTAAAAACTACCATCATCATATTGTTGCCCAACTGCCATCATCATATTGTTGCATCACTACAGGCAGGAGTAAACATATGGCAATGGCAATATCACATCATCCCCAAGTTCAAAGTAAAAACATATCTCAATCACATTTCTCCTGGCACCTTTCCTGTTTAACTTCTTTATTAATGACCTACCTGGAGGAGGTGACAGTGTATTCTGGTCAAGTTGGCAGGTGACACCAGATTAGGAAATGCTGTCGGTATACGCAAGGGCTGCCATGCAGAGGGACCTGGTCAGGCTGCAGGAACCTTTTGAAATTCAGCAAGGACAAATGCAAAGTCCTGCTCCTGGGAAGGAAGAATCCCCTGCAATGAGACAGGCTGGGGACTTATGGCTGGGGAGCAGCCCTGTGGAAAAGGCTCTGGGGTTCAGCAAGCTGGACATGAGGCAGCAGTACCCTGACTGCAAAGGCAGCCAACAGCCTCCTCAGCTGCCTAAAGAGAATCACTGCCAGTAGATCAAGGAAAATAATTTTCCCCTTCTACTCAGCTCTTATTAGACCTCATCTAGAATACTGCATCCTGTTTTGGACCCCCTAGTACAATAAACTGGAGCAAGTTCAGTGGAGGGCCACCAGGATGATTGGAAGCCAGAGCACCTACCCTGTAAGGAGAGGTGGAGGGAGTGGGACTTGTTTAGCCTGGGGAAGAAGTGGCTTCAGCAGAACCTGATAGCAGTCTTCAATCAGACCTGAATGGAAGTTACTAAGGAAATGGAGCCAGGTTCTTCACAGAGAAGCCTGGTGGGAGGACAAGATAAAACAGGCATAAGTTGAAAGAAGAGAGGTTCAGACTGGATATAAAGACAAATGTTTTCTCCATGAGGACAATCAGGCAGTGGAACAGGCTGCCAGGGAGGGTCTGCTGTCTGTCTCCATCCTTGGAGGTTTTCAAGACCCAGATGGATAAAGCCCTGAACAATCTGGTCTGACCTCACAGCTGACCCTGCTCTGATGAGGAGGTTGGACTTAACCTGAACTATCCTATGATCCAAGCTGTTTGAGGCATGAGGCCCAGGAAGAACTGATATGACTTGGCACTATGGCAGAGGGTACCCAACTTTGCTTTTCTGGAAATATAAGATGAACACAACTGCTGGGAGACACAGACAACTCAGGGCTTCAGTGTGGACATGTATGGCTTGAGCAATTTTGTTAGAGCATGGCTGCTAAGCACAATATAAAAATAACTGAGGGTTTGGTCTTAAGCTACATTTTGTTATTACTTAAGAAAAGAATCATAAGTGCCCCATATTAAAAGAAAAAAAAAAAAGGTTACTGTCCTGAGCATTACTATGACATGCAACCAGCAGAAATAAAGAGATACAAATGTTTTCCAGGATCTAATAGCAGACCTGGAATGAGTTTTTTCAAAAATAAAATACAACTATATTACAGGAAATAGTGTCCTGAAGAAGCCTTCATAGCATCTGGTGACTATCAAGAGAAGAAAAACATAATGAAGAAACAGATTTATTAAATATTATTTGTCATGATAAAATGTTCTGTATGAAACTGCAGTCCTTGTATTGTGCTTGCAGCACTGAAATAGCATAAGGAAATAAAGATGAGAAAATACTTTTATCACATGCATTGGACAGAGCAATATTTAAAGAGCTATAGCATACTTACTGCAAGCTTGACATGTGCATACAGCTCACAGAGAAGAAAAGGAAATAAAATAGAGAAAATCTAGGTATAATTTGCATTTCAGAAAATATTCTTTGTGATATTTGATTGAACTCCCTCTATTCCTCCTTAGAGCAAGGGATCAACTTCTTAAAAATACAAATTCTTAACCCAATCTAATTAAATATATTTTTATAGCATTGTGATAGACTCATGTTTGCTTTTTCTAAAAAAAGAAAAAAAAATATTCCCCTGGAACCTGTCATCTGGAGAACTGGCATTAGCGAGACTATGACTTAAACAGATCTTACAAACCTCTTCTCTAAGTCCTACTAGAGATTGCCAATTTAATCATAGATTGAGATCAAAGTAGAAAAAAAAACCCTCTGTCTGCGAGTAGCTTGTTTGCTATAGGAAGATAATTTTATGTGGATGCCATGTACCTGTCAAACCATGATTTTTGAAAAGCGTTGTCATTAAATATCTCCTACTGCTTAATATAAAGGGAATGTTATATAACACTTGGCAGAAATCTAGTGTCAGCTCTCTAAAAGATTGTTCAGATTCTCTTTTTCAACTGGATGCTCTAGAACAGAAAGTTTGATGCCACATTCTATTAAACATCTATGATTTCATTCATTTCCCAACAGAGGGAAAAGCTTTTAGTGTCAAGCTATGCAGTTTGGTTTATGAACAACATATCTATTGAAAAACCTAGCCATGCCCAAAAATCATGCTGGGTGAGGTTCCTTTCACTTAGCTTCAGACTGTATAAGGTGCAATCTGAGCTGAGCTAGTCATCCAGATTTCCTCTAAAGGTAATGGGGAAAAGTAAGTACATGCAGGTTGTGATTTGTCTTACCCTAATGTGGATGTACAAATTAGGTCAGCTGAACGATGTTCTAGAATTGCCTCTCTCATCCCACTGACTGTGCAGACAATGGACAACTCAGACATATATTGACATCTATGCCCTCACAACTTGACTCAGTTGCCTAAACATAGATGCTTACTCCCACCTAGGAAGCCATGAGGTGTCCCACATGGTTTCCAGATTTCAATCCAAAAATTATGTGTCTCCTTTAGATGCTTCATCACATCTAAGGGTCCTGTGTGGATGGCAAATAAATCAAGTCCTAAATACTGAGGTCTAATGAAAGAAATTCCACCTGCTGTTATCCTTTAATATATAATGGCTGATGCAGCAAAATATCCTACCGGAGACTTCCTTTAACCATGTTATAGCATAGTGGTTGCTTAGCACAATACAGTGCAAAACAGGGACTGGAGCTAATCCTAAATGAGCCCGACCGGTACTGGAAACATGTTTAGTGTTTTAGGATGGCTAATTAGGAAACCACTAGTCTTCCTGTAAACAGGAACATTTTCACACCTATATGTAACATATTTTGTGTTATTGCATAAGTAACAAATCAATTGCTAGATCATCAGTCTCTACAGATCACTATGTTCTGTTGCCTGTAATGAAGCTAAGACATTTTATACTACATGAGGAGCTGGATTTTATTTTTACTATATATGTCAGTAAGTGCAGTAGGAGAAAAAAAAATCTTACTCAAGTACTAGGAAGCGCAACACAATACTGTGCAATAGGCCAACTGATGCTGCAAGCTACTACTGTGTAAGAATACATAACTAGACCTGTGGTGAGGCTTTCTACCAATCCTCTGAAGTAAACCCTTCAGGCACATTTTGAGGACCATGTAATCACAGTACTCACACAAAATAGATCATAAGCCCTTCTATTCCAGTTGCTAACAATCACAGAAAAAAATACAAGCAAGCTTAAAAAAGAAGGAATTATATTCAGAATAATGTCTTCTGTCATAATTAGTCTGGATAAATAATTTATTTTCTGGTTTGGATGCTGAGCTTAAGCAAAATTAAATAAACATTGCTGCAATCTAAACAGAATCAACTGTTTTGATATATTTTGTTCTGATGAGAAAAGTTTTATATATTGAGAGAACTGATTTACGTATAGAAAGATACACTTTTATATAAAAGAGTAAGAAGTATTGTTTGACTCAAAACAAAATATTTAGCTTCCATCTGAGGATCTTTGAAAAGAAAATAAGACAATGGAAATTAAGGGATAAGAATTAAGTATTAGCCCTAAAAGCATAAGTGGTCACCTTACAAATTCACATGTTTTCCAATGTTATTACCAAGCAAAAGACATAAAAAGTAATTGAATCAGTTCATCTGAAGTAACCCTATGTCCTTAGCTCTTAACCCTATAATAACAAGCTATTTTTGGTGAAAATGGCTCTCCCTTATATGTATGTTCTCTGTATGTTCTTCCACTCTGTACTTTGGTATATGGTCATTAATTAAAGACCAGTGCACACATCTTTTAAACCCTGGGTGAATGTTCTAACCAGAACATTAAAAAACGATTTTTTTTTGCAAGGTTTCTAAATGTCTAGCTTAATGAACATTTATGTTGTGCTACAAAGTTGAACAGTGTTAACAGTAGAGCTTCAGCTTCCTTATCTCTGGTCATTTTAATGACTGAAAGCACAATAGTGGAAATTATAAGTTTAGGTTCGGAATCTCTCTGTTAAATAAGGATGGTCTGTGGCATCCTCAACATGTACATCAGCAAATATGTTGGTGAAAAAAGGTAGGGGAAGGACTATCAACTGAGCTATGAATTCACATTTTTCATGGTCAGAATTATTTAGGAAACTCAACCCAAGTTCAAAAATAGAATGACTAATACCTGTGGGAGCTACTGTAGGAAATTAATTTCTCATCTTGATGTTGCATCTTTTAAAGATTTATAAATGATTCTCAAATACTAAATTGTTCAGTCAAGTTACATAAATTGATAACAGATCAGTTAGTCTTTTTTATAAGAGAATCCTTTTGATTACATTCAATTAATTAATTAATTGTCCTTCCTTTGAGTTTTGTACCTGTACTGTTATTAATCACAGGCCTTATTTTGAAGGAAAGGTGGCTGCACAGTTATACATTTCTAAACATCTCGAGCTCAGAGGTGCACTTGCTGCCATGAGCAGTGTTAGTAAGGGAGGAAGGCAACGGGAATGCTACAGCCCGCTCAACTTTCCCAACGATTGTCATGAACTTCTAATTTGCAACTGTATTATAAACTACTGATACCTATATTGTTGTCCTCTCTTACTTGAAGTCTTTTTGTACATCGTTGCTTCATGAATGACTACATCAAATTGAATATGTATACTGTAAATAATTTTCACATCCTGTCAGACATGTTGATGTGCATGATTTTAGTCCACAATTTCTTAACTCCTCTAAGTCTTTCGAATGTTCTGTCTTTACTTTAGTTACAGTATCTCTTGCAGCATTATGGTAATGATATTTGGCACCTCATATAAAATAATGCTTTGTATCATCAAAGAAATTTGCAAACAGTGACTGAGTAATCCAAAGCATTATCTGTAAATGTAATTAAAGTGCTGCATATATACTGCTTCTTCTAGATCATTAATAAAGAACATGCTAAATATAATGGGAGTGAACACTGATTCCTACAGTGCCCTAAGTAAATACTTTGCAGCGTATATCAACATACTGGTATTTATCACTCCATCTTTATGTATACTTAGCCAAGGTTTAGGTCTGTCAAATTATGTTCGCATCTCAGGCTAGTGTGAATTGTTCTCAGTTTCCAGTACATGAAGCAAAGTATTAAATCCTGGAATCCACACATATTCTTACTTCCTTCATGAATTTTGTAAATCCATCAAAGCAGTGAACAGTTTTGTTCTATATCTTCTGCTCTTTGTAAATGACTTAGATGAATTGGGTCAAGATTTCTCCAGTTACATGCATGAACAAACACACACACACACACACACACACACACACACACACACATTCTTACATACATAAATATATATAATACATATTTGAATTACCTTTATGTCCTTTCCATTTACTAAAATGATTTATTGGAAATAATCAAATATGAATGTCTCTTATCTTAAAAGACTCGGAATACTTTTGACTGTATTACATCTTTTTAATTCATTTATATCTTAGTCATATATAAACTCTACTTCCTTGAGTATTTATTCCAGGACAGTTGCATCTTTTTAAGTCAATACTGATGTTTTAATATTTTGCTAATTACTCTTATTTTTGCTAGGTTACTCTTATCTTGTCTTTGTCAATAACCATTTATGAACATGTTTTTTGTTGTTGTTTTTCTTTTGTTTTTTTAGTTTCATTAGTTTTCTTTAAAGAATTATTCCCTTTCCCATAACTCTTTTTTGTTCATCTCATGTTGCTATTCTATTCCTTCTCCCAGTATCCCTCTTAGCTGCTCTACTAAGGTATTAGTCAGTAAGGAGTTCTACTATAACTTTGCCTACAACTGGAACAAACACCAAATTCCTGTCTAAATTATGTTATGTTTGTCCCAAACATCATGTTAACTCTAGTATTCTTTCCTCCACTTAATATTAAGTCTCAGAATCATAATCCAAACACAATTTTTCTTTTAAGAAGAAAATTTTCCCTAATATGTTCGTGACTTTGAAAAATGGCAATGCATAGGAGGATTGAAATAGAAAATTATTGGTAATCAATATTATTTGTAATCAATGATTTTCTATTTCTGTTCTTCTAAGGATATGGCAAGATGTCATAACTGTAACCAGGATTCCTTAGCTAATGCAAAATCCATCTTATTTTTGAATCTCCTTTTATATAGTTGTATAAAATTACTTCCATTCCTAACTGGTGATTTAAAATTCATCTTTTATATAGGGCTTTGGGTCACCCTCCAATCAGTAAGTATATTCCCCTTATTCTCTTTTGCTATATTTATATATTGTGTAGGACTATTATTCTTGCACTGTCTTCCTAACCTTGTTAGCACATTCTTTGCAGGCAGTCCGTCTGCTGTTCACACTTTCTATGAGGCCTACTTTTATCAATTCTTTAGTAAAACCTTTATATTATTATATACATTAACCAGTTCTGCAGCAAAATCGACAATCCCCATATGCGGATTCCATTTTAAAGAGAATATTAGTACTGGCGAACATCCCCAGAGCAAGTGATCTGTCTATATGTAGCAACAGTATAAAACAGGTAGTAGTGATGCAAGCTCCACTAATGTATTTCAAACTTTGCCTGGAAGCATTATGGAGGGCCACAGCAGACCACTTTTGCCTAAATATTTTGTGCTTCCCTGTTTCCATTGAAGGCTGCCAGTGAAGGTTTAGTATATTTTTCTGCAATGGGAAATCCTATCTAGAAGCAACTAAAGTAGATCATTTATTCATTTCTCATAGGCCGCCAAACACTCATCAGACAGTATTGACTGTGAGGCATTGCCGAGCTTGCTTGGATTAAGACTGGCAAATTAGAGATGAAAGGCTCCGCATCTCAGATGAATTGACTTTAGTGTTCTTTTGTAATATTTTGTTCTAAAATCATTATGGCAGTATTACTTTCTGAATATGTGCTTTTCTCATGGGCATAGGATTCAGTGAACAACAGAGGCTGAGACTGGTTCCAATTCAAGATGTACATATGCAGAGAAAAGGGAAGAAAACAACACCTTAAAAAGCAGCCTGAAAGTGTGCATATACTCTTCTTTGCACTTGGACTTTTTTTTTTTGGGGGGGGGGGGGGATCTTCACTACTGAAAATCATTACAGAGCTAGAATGTATCCAAAAATTGGGGCAAGAGGAGGGATGATATTTTAGGATATCATTTGGCTGAAATCAAATTTGGAATATAGACGGTATCCTATATAGACAAACATATCTTATAAATGCATTTTCTACATGGAAGGGAACTAAACCATCAGCATATTTCAAGGTATTTTAAATAACTTACTAGACCAGTAGGTACACATGTTTAAAAGAATGCTGTCTTTATTTTCAGTGTTATTTCTCATTAATGCTATCCCTTTCAAGAAAAATTATCTTGGAAGTGATGACAGGCTTTGTCTTCCAGATGATAAATGATGCATAACTGAGTTCCCCGTTACATTCCACACACTTCTTAAATTTACTGTGGTAAATGGTATTTCACATATTTTAGCTGAGAAGAACTGTTGAAATGGGATTATGTTGGAAGAGTGAATTGCTATTTTCCAAAGGAACAAACCTGCTTCTACTTCATTTATACCTGATTAAAAGCAGTAGGGTTATTCCTGTTTTCAATTTATGAATGAAGATAATTAGCTCTTGTATTTCAAAAAAACATATATTTCACTTTTAAATGTGTTTTTATTGTGATGATAAGGACAGGAAAAGCAGAATAGGAAAAATACTGTATTAAAACTTTTTTTATTTTTAATTGATTATGAAGTTCAAAGCTGAGAGGTTCTTCAAATATGACTTTTTTATAGTCTATAGTCATCCATATTATATGCAATACTACCGTAAAACTTCAGAGGAAAATCAAAGAGTCTTGCAAATTATTTAGAGAAGCGTACTGATTTTGGTTTGATTCAAAAGAATTAAAATATACCTCTGATATGTAATTAGGATTCAAGGTGAAATCTCCAAAACTGTAAATGACTTTGTTTCTATCTACAGTTGCTTGTATACCCAAAACTAACTCATGGAACAAAATTATCCTTAATTTCCATAATCTATTAAAGTTAATGATTTAATCATAATCATGATTATTATAATTAATTACAATATATCCATAATCATCTAAACAGTTGGAAGTAGTTATTAGCATCGTGAGTTACATTTTGAACATTGCAGTTCGGCTTTGTTCTAATTACACAAAGGTATTTGCAATAAGTAAAAACTTCACAGTAATCTATTTAGATTGTTACACCTTACCACATCACCTCAGCAGATAGACATCTCACAAAATACTGTTTTTTCTTTATAAATATCTTTTCATATTATTGTGCTTTATCTTTTTTTTCTTCAATCTGTTGGGAATGAACTTTGTTTTGGTCTTTTGTTTCAGTTAAATAGCTCCTCTGAAAAAAAAGTGGTTTTGAATTTATTTTTATTTTTATTTTTTTAACCTATGGATATTTTGCCTATACATACATGATATTTTATTATCTAAAATATTTTAAACGATGCGTTTTTTATGCTGAAATGGAGAAAAGCATTGAAAGCATTATGTTTTATTGATGGAAGAGTGCTAGAAATTTATTGGCAATGGAATGTTAAAAATAGAGTTTGCTCTTGCCAGCAACATATGACCTTGATGTTTCATATTTTTGTAATTGTAATTAAAGTACCTCCAGAAAAGAATACAATTTAATGATATTCCAGGATGTACCTGTTCTAAAGAGTCGTAAGCCTTCCCAACAGCACATTTTAAAGAAAAAGCTATTCCGTACCATGACCTTGAGTCTTAAAAAGAATAAAGGATGCAAAGATTCACTTTGTACTTTAACAAGTTATAGATAGAGCTCTGTCCAATTTAGAGGTAAGAAATTGCTCTCCTGGGTTAAACCATATCCTGCCACAAATAATGGCCTGTAACAGATGCTTAGGGAAAAGCAGAAAATAAAATATATGTGTGTATACACACACACACACACACATATACATATACACATATGTGTATATATATATGTATATGATGTTCTAAGCTGCCAGTCTCCCAAAGTTTGACCTCTAACAGGCTAGGGACCTCTTAGGGCTGACCTGCTGGTGAACAGCTCTGCAGGGAAGGACCTGGGGGTTCTGGTGGACAATGAGTTGACCATGAGCCAGCAATGTGCCCTTGCGGCAAAGAAGGCCAATGGCCAGTCCTGGGGCCTACGAAGATGGTGAAGGGACTGAAGCATCTCTTATATGACGAAAGGCTGAGAGAGCTGGGACTCTTCAGCCTGGAGAAGAGAAGGCTGAGGGGGGAACTTATCAACGTGTACAAGTATCTGAAGGGAGGGTGTCAAGAGGATGGAGCCAGACTCTTTTCAGTGGTGGTCAGCAACAGGACGCAAGGCAATGGGCACAAACTGAAACACAGGAAGTTCCATCTGAACATGAGAAAAAACTTCTTAATGTGAGGGTGCCTGAGGACTGGAATAGATTGCCCAGAGAGGTTGTGGAGTTTCCTTCCTTGGAGATATTCAAAAGCCATCTGGACACAATCCTGGGCAATGTGTGATGACCCTGTTTGAGCAGGGGGGTTGGACTAGATGATCTCCAGAGGTCCCTTCCAACCTCAGCCCTTCTGTGATTCTGTGATTCTGTGATTCCTGAGTTGAAGATCGCATTTCAACACATGTCTTTAATGTCCTTGATGGACATGCAGTCTCTTTTAAAATTCATTATATTTTTGTTTTTTTCAGTATTCTGTGGCCATGATTTCCACAATATAATTGTATCCTGTATTTGAAAATACTTAATATCATATGATTTAAATGTATTACTTCTAAATTCTTTTAAAATGAGAAATAATGTGTATTCCCAATTTGCTTTTCAATTTTTTTCATGATGTTGTGTCTCTCCACTGAATCCCTCCTTTGCGTCTCTTTCAGGCTGAAAAGTCATGTATTTTGTGGTTTATTTAGACTTAAGTTACTCCAGATTTGTCTAAAGAGCATCTCATCATGTCCTGAAAAAGCTGAATGATGAGAGAACATATGACAAAGAAACTCATTGTGAATGACTGTAAAGTATCCACAACTAGATGAAGAGTTAAAGTATGTTCACAGTGATATATTCTGAAATAATGAGGTGAGGAGAGGAAGCAATTTAGTTAAATCATGAAAAGACATCATAATACAAAATGTTTTGAAGGATGGGAAAAAAAAGTGTGCGTCTGATTACTAATTTTACTGAGTGAGATTACAACGTGCAATAAATATCAGTCATCTGTCTCTTGACATGAGACAACAAACTAACTTTCTGGTTTTGCAGTTTAAGTTGAATAATGTCCCATTTTAGGGGCTTGCACAGAATATCAAACTAGTTTTCTGTTTCTAAATATCAAGCCAGTTTTCTGATAAGATATGACAGTGGTTATGTTGCTGAAAACAAAATCATTTGCAAATCAAACCAGAAAGATACACATACTTGTGATGATTATTCCTGGAGAAGCTATTAGGCAGGGAAAATTGAGGTAATTAGAGATAGATTGTAAAGTTTTTTTTATAAATACACAGCATTATAAGTAAATGGAAAAATTAAGATCAGTTCAAATGAATAAGAACACAGTACTTGCCAGAAAAGGAAAGGAAATGATAAGGCTCAAATTGTCGTGAAGCAGAAGAGCAATTGTGATTTTGCTATTCTTTAAAAAAAGCTATTAATCAATTTATTTACCTAACGCTCTTTAAAAGTTATAGTTTAAAGAATCAGACAAGCTAATGAAGAAATAACTGTAAGAGAGGGATTGCCAAGGCACATTGTTTTCAGAGAAGAGTTGTGAAACTTTATGGCTAATTCTGTGGGAATTGTTCTGACAGCAGCTGGCAGAGAGGTTGGCTTCTTGACAATATTAATGGTGCCAGCTAACAGTTTTCAAATCTGTGTGAGCTTTGGTTTTCTGAAGATGAAGACACCTTGGAAGTATTCATTGCTCGTAGGTGAGATGCAGACAAGTTGAAAAATCTTGTATTGATTCACATCCCGCTCACTTCAAATGGATTGGCTGCACTGCAGAAGAAATCAGTGCAGTGTTGGCCCAAAGTATTTTTTTTGCCTGAGGGCAATCTAATATATTTTCATGTTTATGTTGTTGGTAAGCATCTTATGGATACAAAGGTGGTGCAAAGAAATATATTTTACGTGATCAGAGTTTAGCCAAGTGTAACAACTCCAGGTAGACAAACCAAACCAATATTTCAAAAAGTCCAAACTGTCATAGAAAAAGAAAAGGGTCATTTAACTGTGGATGAAGTCACACCACAACTCTGACACTCCACGTCTGTCTGTCAGCATGGCCCACCTAGTAAGCAGTCACCCAGAGAAAGACTAAGGCACTGCAGAAAAATGCCGGTTCAGAAGTCAGTGAAGTAGAGGCTGGAGCTTGTATTTCACTTAGCTTCCTGTTTCACTTAGATCCTTCACGGGGTTTTGTTGCTCCATCTGGTTCACCGTACTTTGAAACTGTGATGAAAAAATTAATTCCTGCAAAGAAATTACAGTTTCCACATCTGCAAGTAATGTTAATCACTACATTTGAATTCACTTCAAAAGCACATTGTATGTCTGTGACTGTGGCCCCAAGGCAGGTTGTGTGAACAGAAGTTTGCGCATTCAGTCTGGCTGTCACAACTCCACCAGTGCCTTCACAAACCCACCCACACACAGGGTATGTCAGAGTGGTGCAGAGACATTCACAGAGGCCAGCCATCTCCCTCAGCTCTCTCTGCAGACGAGAGGGAACATGGTCCCACCACCAGTGTAACTCAGGGCACCTAAGGTTCAGTTGCTAAATTGTACGCATTACCCTTGGGGAAGCACATGTCTTTCTGCTGAATAAAAAGTCTAGAGAGAGATAAGTCTACCTAGGCTAAAGTTAGTCTTAGTGACTGCCAAACATATAACATCCATGGTCACAAAAACTATGAAGATGATGTCTCTGGAATCTGTCTTTTGTTTTACTTAAGTGGCATAGTTTGCGTGGAATGGCCTCACTGTAGATTAAAAGATCAGACTTCTTTTTCCCCACGTGTTTAATTGTTTCTTTGAGATTTCTGATGTATTTATGCAAAACAAGGAATCAGAATTTATTACAGTTTTAAGTTCTCTTTTCATAAGGATTACATTCTTAGTATAGGTTATAGATTACTTAAACATATATTCCATAATCATACAGAATTAATATGACAACTGTAATCATATGTTGCTTTAAATAAACAAACAAAAGTATTCTTAGACTTTTATTTCATCAATGACTCAAGATGCCATAGCTTGGATTTCCTAGACATTATGCTATTTAGCAAAACAATAAGCTGATGATGGAAAACCACTTCACTGGAAGTAAATGCCTTGATCTACCATGGCTAGTTACAGAAGAGCCTAAGAAAGGTTTGTAAGCTGGATTCCCAGGTTCCATCCTCTGATCAGATAGATTTTTCTGCAGCCTGTCTTCCAACCAGCTGTCACACAGCCAGTAGTGTCTTACGCCAGCTTTTAGGCTGTGATAACTTCTCTGCATGACCACAGATGGGTGATGGATGGTTCCTGGCACAAGCTATGGATGATTATGTATTAAAAAAGATAATGATAATTAGCTAAGCATTTGGGAGCTTTTCTTTCTCTTCCACTCGCCAGAGCGTTGAAGGCAATTCCTGATCACTAGCACTGTGATTTGCCAGGTGGAGATTTTTCTGTCCCTATTTTACACTAGTTTTTAAGGTTTTTTCTTTTTTTGTTTTTCTTTATAGGTCCTAATTAAAAATATTCTTTGATAATATTCCATGTCATGAAATCCATACTTTCTCCCTTGATAAAGTCTGGAATGTTGTTATCTACTGGAAAGATCTCTTGATGCAGATTAAAACTTGGAAGCAGATTAATGTTCTCTCAGCCATCCATATTGCATCATAACATTTTCCTGAGGAAAGTACAGTCACTGACTGAATTACAAAGAAGCCTGAGCAGTATATCCTTGTTGTTGCTAACAATTCTAAAAAACTTAGAGGTGCCAGTGCTCAAAAATTTTGAGTTTGCTGTTCTGAAGTGTAATAGTGTGATAGTTTTATCATATCAAAACAAAATGTTTTGGAAATGCCCAGTAGCTACTACAATTATGACAGTTATTGCTATATCCCTTTTTAAGTTTCCATTTACATTTGTTAAAAATTATCAATATCTGTAACATCTTGTAGGATACATTTCGGGGCAAGAGGTGATAGAAGAGATTGGGATTAGTTGTAACAAGAATGTAGAAGAGATCAGATTCTAAAATAATCTAGTTCTTAGGTAAAAGTACATTTTTTTGAGAACGCTGAGGGTAGGATTTGTCTAACTTAGTTCTGTAAAAATTAGACATCAAATCATAGCCATTGGTCTTGGCTTCCTGGATGGTAAATAAAGGGACACCTCAACAGGGAAATTCATAACTCTGTTTCAGTGTAAGGTAAATAAATCTTAGAAAGTTCCATCTTTTTTCTTACATGCCTATCGATTATAAAGTCTAGTTAGATTATATTCCCAGTTTCTAAACTTAGTAAAGAACAACCTATCCCTGCAAATAAAATCTCTGAAAAGGAATAAAACCCCGACAGTTTTACTAATGAAAGTTTTACTACTGTAGGGGCAGAATTTCAGTCTTTTCCTTTACCTAAGGAGCCTTTATCTGAAGTTCCTAGCTTCAGGGTTTGGGAAATGAACATGAGGGTTGGTCTCAACAATATCTTGTCTGAATTTTGTTTAGAAATTTGTTACCCCTTCTTTTAAAGACAGTGTGGCCCAGAAACTGCACATCTGTTTGATTTCTTTCTTTAATGAACAGCAGTTCTAGAGACTCACAACAAGCAATATACTGATGATGTGATACAGAAATCTAGGTCCCTTTGAGTACATGAGAAGAACAGATTAAAAACAAAAGCTCCTTTGGATAACAATGGACCTGGGCAATTGTCTCCCAAACCTGCCAAATACTATCAGGCAGTTTCAATGAGAATATCAAATTAACTAGAGTTTACACATCACATGTAAGTTTTCCTTTTATTCCCAGATAATCCATGGAATATTTGCCACTAATGCTTTAGGAGCAGGATCCAGCTGTATAACATAAACCTTTCTTTTGCCTTTTTTTTAAAAAAAAAATTTCTCTTCAACATACATTCAAATGCAAAGTTATACTCAAATCTAATTTTATCCTCTCCACACTTCTTAGTCATCACTGTCTAATAGATTAAGTTTCCAGGCACTCATTTAAAAAACATGAAACACTCCAGTTTTTAGACACCTGTATCTACTGGACATTTCCCCCACACGTACACACCCTATGAGTTGCCTTGAGCCAAAGGTCTTTTTTGTGACACAGGAAATTTTTAAAATTATTAATGTAATTCCTGACTAGATAATATGAGATATTTAAGCATTGCTCTACCTAGTGGTCTGCGTAATGTTCTTCATCACTACATTTTTCACTAAAGAGTGTGCTGAGCCATGCATTACGTACTGAAACCATTTTATTACAATGCAGAAAATTCAAATGTATCAAGAGGCTAATATATGAACCACAAATCTATGTTTTGTAAGTGAATTTATTTTTGACTTGCTGTAAGACAGCAAGATATTTTTCAATATGTCAAGTACATACATAGAAGTGACAGCGACTTTAAACTTGCACGTGCCTTTTCAGTGCAGCTCTTTATCTCTGTTGTAACTGAAGTCTTGAAAAAGAAAAAAAAGTGATTTTTACCTGGGATGCTGTAAAATGATAATTTCAGCAGTATTTGAATCAAGCTATCAACTCACTACGCACAGAATATTTTTGAGGTCATGCAAAGAATGTTGGCTGTCCCAGCATTTGCAGCTAGCTAGAATGTGTATTGCAGACATTCTGAAATAAATGTGGATGCCACTTCTAATTTTTGTTGCCCATTGTGCTGAAAAAAGTCTTTTCAGACAATTACCACGGACAACTGTAATGTAATGCTGTCCACTGACTTTTAGAGTTATAGTTGACTCAAGGACAAAGTTAGGCCTCAAATACCTATTTGTCTGTTGTCATATCTGTAGACAGACTTCTTCAAGCTTCATTCACTACTATTTATCTTGTTCTTCAAGGGTATTTGGAATCATCAAGCACCTAATTAAAAGCCAACATTTAATCTTCCAGATTAGAGCCAGTTCACGTATTTTTCTTGTTCTTTGTATATTCCTTTGTGAGTTTATCATCATCATTATGATCAGGTTTCATGTTTGACATATGTTATGACAAGCTAATGTACAGTAAAAATGGTAAAAACATGTTGCACATTAACCTTAATGACACTGGGTCTAGTATGCTAACGGATGACATTAGGCAGACGAAGTGCCAAGATAACATCATTGAGAAGACAACAGGATAACATTTTATTTTAATAGCATTTTAATTGATGCTTAATTATGTAATGGGGTTGTGCATAGTGCCCAGTGGAAGTGTAATGCTCCCTCTCAACAAAGGCTATTCAAATGTGCTATCATAGAGTATATGTTAAACTGCATTTTTAACCTCCTGCTGCTGCCATTGGTAGGAAAGTGCTACTGTGGAGGAGAATCACAGGTATAATGGCACTAAGTTAGCATTATCCTCTTTGGCTGAAAAGTCAAAAATTAAAGTTGAATTTGTTCCAAATAATCCCAGAATTCATTGTGCAAATATTGAATCAAAATAATTGCTTTTCATGAATACCTGGTAGCCAATTTACACCGTATGACACTTTTAAGGGTTATATAAAATCAAGAGACCTTTGTGTATACCAAATAGTAGTGAATTATACATATTTCTGTGCAACATATAAATCCATGAGCATGAACCATGAGCAGCTGTGTAGGTAAAAATCTTGTAATTGTACAGTTTCCCCACTCTGTGTGAGTGGAAGGGGAATATTCATTTGTAAGAGGCAATAGAAAAATACTGTTTGGAGATCAAATCCATTTACAGTGCCACATGTACTATAAAACTTATATCAATGTCATTTGGATTTTGTACCATTTAAAAAAGGAGGAATGAACATAATATGAAGAACAGAGAGAGAGAAGGTCTGGACTATAACAAAATATTTCTAAAATGATGTCGCGTGTTCATGAGAACACTCATTTGATTAGAATAAGTACTGGAGTCTGCCAATAAGTCCAGTGTCACCTGTTAGGCAACTTCAATGAACATCAAGATTCATAGATTTTAAGTCCAGAAGAGACCATTAGATACTCTATTCTGATCTGTTGTAGACCACATTGCCAGTACATTTCACACATTGATCTCCAAAACTTGTATTTGATTAAAGTATATTGTTCAGATTGGCATCTATTCTTTATTTAAAGACACTGGGTGACAGATCATCCAATTTCCTGAACTGATTGTCCCATAACTCTTAAACATTTGCATTTTGCTTTTAATCCAGATTTGTTTGGCTTTAGAATCTAGTCACAAATTCTTTCTATGGCTTTCCCTGCTACATCAAAAAGGGATTGCATCATCAAACAGATCTTTTGCTTGGTTGTTTACTCAGTCTGAATACCTCATTCTTTGCAGAACCACTGCTTTTGCAGGGCAGTGCCTCCCTCCTGCTCCTAATCTTCTTTCTTTAGTAAGAGATCAGACATTCTGTTGTATCAGCACATGTTCTGTGTTAATTGGCCCATATCACTAGTCAATCTATGTTCCTCTGTGTGACTGCCTTCTCTTCATCAGGACATATCAGTAAATCTAATCTCTGTGCCACTGGCAAATGTCACCAGCAATTAAATATATATTCTATCAGCTCCATTTGTGCATTGGAGGCTTAGAACAAATCTCTGCAGTGCAGTCCTAGAAGCACCTCCATAGAAAGAAATTCTTAGTTCATAACTGCTGGTTGTGATCCATAAGTTAGGCAGTTCTTAAAATCTTTGGCATGCATTTTATGGAAGCCACATTCTTATTCTTATCAGAATATTATGCAGATATAAACAGTTTTACTTGAATAAGGGCTGTGGGTTTTAGCCTTAAGCCGTTTCCAGTTGTTGACCATAATGCTATAAAATTCATTAAGTAGAAAATATGCCATGTCAGGGAAAAATTTTACATGATTTTTATATATTGAAGCATGTGTGATCTTTGCTGTGTCAATGTTATATAGTCCATAAATTATTACTAACTATTTATTTTTAAAGACAAAAATATTGTCATGAATATTGCTAAATATCTTAATTAATGATTGTCAAGTTTGGGGCGGGGGGAGTATCTGTTTCTGCTAAAAAAAAAAATGTAGGCAAATACAACATGTAAGGTAGATACTGTACTCTTCTCCAGTACACTATCATTCTTTCTACTATGGAATCTCAACACATTAAGTTAGTTTCTAAATAAAAGTCTGTTACTGCACTAAATTCATGAAAAACAAATCAATATAATACTGCTTATAATGACTGTGCTTTTTCGTAAGTCAACAAATCTCCTATTAATTAACCAGTGATTAAAGTCAGCTTGTGAAAATTAATCACAGCCTGGAAAAGTCATTTGTCCTTGTGTGCTTCATTAGGACAGTGTTTGCCCTTCAGGCAAGAAAGCAGCAAGTAAATGCCAAGGAATGAGCTGATTAAACTAGAGCTACAGCGAGCTGTTTGCCAGAGACTCAAGCTCTTACAAACACATCCACTTCTAACCTACAAGCTTTCTACAGTTTGCCTGTTGGGCAGGAGATGAAATAACAAATGAAAACTCTTTGTTGATCCACTAAACATTTCAATGTAATCCATAGAATAAACATGTTGTATTGCTCAAGACACAATAGAGAGTTACGCCCAGAAATGTTGTGAAACTGAGAAACAGTAAAGATAGAATCTCCAAATAGGTGCAGACTATTTATCAAGGTAAAATTTCACATAAACCTGAGTATTTCTTTTCATTTCAGTCTAATTGCATAATGGCATAAAATTGATTAAAATACAAAACATTATTTGAGGATTCATGCCTACCATAGAATAGCAACAACAACAAAAAAATGTTATGAAATATGTCTGGCTTTTGGGTGTGATGGTGGTGGTAATGTTATTACTTTGAGTAGGGACTAAGAAAGCTAAGGTCCCAAGATCATGAATAAACACTTTCTGGACAGTTCATAAGGAAAAGAATTATAAAGAAGAGCAAGGGATAACTAGAAATAACAAAAAAACCCTATACTACGTGACATTTAAATAGTTTCCTCTAGAAGTAATTCTATTCATTTACAAACTAGGTAATAAAAAATTATTGTTCAGCAATGAATAAGGGAGCACGCCTCGATACGATTTGAGGATACTGAAAATGAATTAGGAAAATAGTTTTCTCCTTCCAGAAAAAGGCTAGAGCCCCTTATCCTTCCCCCCTCCATACAAAAATAAGCTCAGTTATACTATAAGAAGTAGAATTAATGAAGACTAATTGTATACAGATTTGTATTCTGTGTCCTACAGTCTCTGTGAGTCTACTCCTATGGACATGTAGCTGTTTTGATAAGGATCTCTGATAGCAGACATTTAAATAGTCTCAGATTCCTTTATATCTCCTATGCCCCTCGTAGTTCTCCAGTTCATTCCCGTGTCCTCAGCAGCTCCTGAGCCCTAACAGGTGCTTCCTTTCCTCTCACTTCTGCCCTCCCACACTCTCAGACCCTGCTTCCAGTCGCTCTCCCACATTCTGTGGTTCACATGGGGACTTGGGCTGGCTGGCTGCCTTACCTGCTGATGCTGCTCTGGAAATACTTGTGCTGATTGGTTAACACAAATAGAACAAAACAGGAATTGAGCTCTTTGATTTTCTTTCAATAGGATTATTAATAGGATCTCTCTCCTAAGCACATTGTCTACTTTCACCAAACCTGTAGAAACTTACTATTTTTGAGATCTCTGTCTTGCTATCAAATTTGGTTTTAAATAGGCTGGAAGATTAAAAAGTTATTAGGGGCAAGACTGATGGATATTGTTCCATAAGCTTCATTTCCCTAGGAAGTAGGGCTAAAAGTAGAAAATGGAATAATGCTTCCTAACTTTTTTTTCTTAGAACTGGGATGAACATTGGAGGCTCCAGCTCATCAGGCAGGCTAGGACAGCCACTGTGTGTAAGAACAGAATTACAATATCTGTTAACTCACTAAGCAGCTGTGCTCTTTAATGTCTAACAATGGCAATCTGCACGGAATCATGACATGTGTCCTTTTATTTGCTGAAAATAGCTGTTGTAACTATCCAAAGGTTTTAATTAGGACCCAACTGAGTGTTAATCAAGATTCTTATAAAGTATTAAAGCAAATCTGTATGTAAAAGCCAGAAACTAATCATATTAATAATTAGAATTGTATTTTGAAAAGTATTCCTAGAAATTAGGAAATAAGACAAACTGGTTTGATAAAATATACACATTGAAAGTCTGATCAACACATTACATGTCTTCCAAGGAGTCTTACCACAGTAAGACCAATGAACAACAGAGCTAGTCTTCTAACTCCCTGCTCCAACTTGCTCTTGAAGCATTCAATCTTTGCCAATCACTTGATTATAAAGTGTTTTAATGCTATTTTGTGTGATTTAAAGTCCAATATAACTGACTTGTTCAACTATTCATTTCTCCATGTTCTCACATGACAATTGACCCAAAGACTGCTGAATGGTGACAGAGACCACAAATCAGAAATAATAAACTCTACTGAGTATTGTGCAATGGGAGGGTGAGAACAAGAGTATTGAGTAATTTGGGATTATATGCCTAATTCTATCATTAAATTGCTGTGATCATTAGGCAATCAGTTTTCTGTGCTCCATTTTCACTTTTGTACAATAGACCAAATAGCAATACATGAGAATGATGGAAAAAGATAACCTAAAAGTTTTCTTCAATCTCCTAGTATTTTCTGTAAATGTATTTTATGCTATCCTTCACTACAGAAATGTTAAAATTGGAACCTTCAATTGACTCTCTAATCCCAAATATTATTCCTAACTCCAGAACGAGGGCGAGGAACTCTGCACAACTTTAGAACCAGCGTAATTTCAAATAATTGTAAGGCATTTCAAAATAATGACAAAAAATAATGCAGTATGATAGATTTCACATAAACCATACATACAGAAAGTGGCTATGAATGCTCACTTATGATAAGCAAGAAAATAAATCCAAAGACATGGATGGGAAAAAATTACACCAGAAACCTAGCCTGAAGTTTTTCTGTTCTAGTGCTGATACTTTTTAGATGGTAAATCCTCCTGTAAGCATTTTAAACATTTTTCAAAATTGACTGAAGTCGAGGATGTTCTTTACTTCTTAGGATAAATTTGTTTTCTTTATGCCCATTTGTAAAACTAATAACTGAAAATTGTCTCTTTAATCCTCAAAGGAAAAGAGAAAGCTCATTCTGGTTGAATAAATAAATGTTTAATTAATGTCATTTGTAAACAAAATATCTTCTGCACTTTTCTATTGTGGCTGGGCAGAGAAAGCAAGTGAAAGCAGGGGACTGAATAATAATTTATTTTTATACCTTTGTTATTAATAATGATTTTTGAAGAATGTTTATGTAATTTACATGTTTTTAATGTTCATCTCATTTCTTGGCTCCTATTTTTATTGATTAAATTAATAAAATCTCACTCCAATGTTCCAAGCCTGCAATTGTGCTATCATGGCTGCCAAATCGCACTGAAACCCAAAGAAATCTCCCAAGGTGTAGAGGTTACCTGCCCAGGTACCTTCAGTCATTATGATTGGGACATTGTTTGAGACCTCATTTGCTGAGAAAATTGCTATCAGAATGATTAATCAATTCAGAAATAGTTCAAAACACAAACAACATGATGTTAGCATAAGCATAGAGACAACCTCCAGCTGCCCTCTTCCTCCCTTTGGATCAAAGTAAAATCATGAGGGAGGACAGAAAAAAGACCTTGTAAAATCAGGAGAGATCTTTTCTCTTCTTCCTTCTTTACACTCTTACTGTTTCTCTTCTGACTGATGGATTTAACCTCTGGTGGGTTAGTGGGGTCCTGCACTGTTCTTGTAGCTGTCTTTCCCATATGTCACCTTTTACAAGTGTACTACTAGACTAATAGGTTTCTGTGGATATGGGGCTGCACCGGCTTCAGTAAAACAGCTCTTATTTAATAATGGATCATGGCTTGTGGATAATTTAATAATGGAGATTTTCCAAAAATGCAGAGACATACCTACGGGACCTACAGGGTACCTGTAAAGAGAAATGATTCAAATGGATAAAAGGCAATGGGAATAACCAGGAACCCTGTAGACCATGATGGAGTGAATAAAGCAATCACTTAAAACCTTGGGGAAACAGAATATCACTTTACAGAGCAAAAGGACTTCTGAATGCTGGAGTTCTTAATCTTTATTTTCTCTGTTCATGACCTTGAGTTTTTTTGCTTTTGTTTGTTTGGGTTTTTTTTGTCTTTATTGAAGTACAGAGAATTTGTTTTGTATTGAGGAAAAGAACCAAAAAGCTTTTTTTCAGTTACACATGCTGTTTTTTACAACCAGAAGAAAAGCAATCAGAAAATAACTCAAAGTCATCCATTGCCTAATGCATCAAACAGCTGATGGCAATAGAGATCCTGCAAGGGATATGACCAGACACACTATGCTGTGTCTGGTCATATCCCTTGTAAACTCAAACTCTGTCTGAAATGGTAATGATTTGCCAAATGATACTTGAAATGAACTGTTTCATTTGAAGAGAAAGAACTATAGAGGATGATAAAGCCGTAGGTACAGGTAGTAAGCCTGGCTTGCAAATTGCAAACTAACATCTCCTCCCTCTAAAATAAATAAATAAATAAATAAATAAATAAATAAATAAATAACATACACTGGCAGGAAATAAGAGGCGCTAAGACAAGAGAGTATCCTGCACTATCTGGAAATTACATACATTTATCCTGCCATACCATGGTTCCAGCCTTCTTTAAGAGTCTGTGAACCAACAAAACTTTTGTTCAGTGAAGATATGTTGTCTAAAATATTAACAAAGTATTAGCAAGCACAAATAGTAGGAGGAAGAATAATCTCCTAATTATTATTATATTATTATTATTACTATTATTACTTTTCAGAAATCAATCACAAAGTCTCAGCTGGACTTCTCTGGTGGTACCAAAAATCTTATGTCAGAAATTTAGAGATGCTAGAAAGAAACCAAGAGAACAATCAGTGTACCAGGAAATAAACTAAAACAGAAAAAAGAAAAGAAGAAGAGTTAGATAAAGAGAGTTTGTAAATATAATATTGCATAACCAAAAATGAATTTAATAAGTAAAAGGATATACGGTGCAGTGAATAGGACATTGAATGACCTTAAGGTAGTAGAAGACAAGTATCTACCTATTTTCTTTTTCTCATTTTCTCCACCTGCAGATCTGCAACTGCAGAATAGTTTCAGTGCCCTAGTAGCAGGCAAGGGGAAGAAAGCTGTGTCTGAGGAAGAATCAGAGCCAGCAGAGCCTGAAGCACACAGCCACACCAAGAGGAAGCAGTGAGTGATAGCACTGGGAGACTCCCTACTGTGGGGACAGAGCACACCCATCGGCCAATCTGACTTGATATCTTGGAAGGCTTGCTGCTTGCTGTGGGGATCCTAGATGTTTCAGAAAGACTGCTGAGTTTTGTCCAGCCCTCACACTAGGGACCGATGACACTTTCAAGCATCAGAAGTGACTGCACGACTCTGAGGGTGTAGGTTAAGGAAATGAGGACCTATGCAGTGTCTGCTCAATCCTACCAGTGATGGGAAAGTACTTGATAAGGAGCAAATACATCAGCACTTCAACACCTGGTTGCATAGCTGTTGTTGATAAAAAAGATTTGTTTTTTAGTATCTTGAGTAAGGACTGAGGACTGATAGGGAGAGATGGGATCCACCTGATAAAGTGGGACAAGAACATCTTTGTCAACAGACAGCCTGGTAAGAAGCGTTTTAAACTAGGAACAATAATGGGAGAGATCACAGAATCACTGAGATTGGAAGGGACCTCTGCAGATTGTCTGCTCTAAACTCTCTGCTCAGAGCAGGGTTAGCTGTATCGGGTTACTCAGGTGTCAGGTTGGGTTTTAAATAGCTCCAAGGATGGGGATTCCACTACCCCTCTGGGCAACCTGTTCCAGTATTTGACCACCTTCATGGTAAAAAGTTTTGTGTTGTTTTTCTTTCTTATATTTAAATCAACATTCCTGTGATTCAGTTTGTGCCCATTGCCTATTGTCCATTCACTGAATACCACTGAGAAGAGTCTGGCTCCATCTTCTTTACTGCTCCACATCATTATTTAAACACCCTGGTAACATCTCCCTGAGCTTCTCTTCTCCGGGCTAAACAATACCAGCTTTCTCAGTCTCTCATCACATGTGAGGTTTGGCTCTAGATTCTTAATCATCTCAGTGGCCCTTTGGTGAATTCAGTCCACCGTGTCCATGTGTCTCTTGTACTGAAGAGCCCAGAGCTGGGCACAGTACTCCCCAAGTGGCCTTCCAGCTGAGCAGAGGGGAAGGATCGCCTCCCTCAATCTGCTGGTGTTGTTCTTCCTAATGCAGCCCAGGATACCATTAGCCTTCTTTGCCGCAATGGTGCATTGCTAGCTCATGTTCAACTTGTCATCCTCTATGACCCTCAGTCCTTTTCTTCAAAGCTGCTTTCCAGCTGTTCACCCCCTAGCCTGGTACTGTTGCATGGAGTTAATCCTACCTAGGTGCAAGATTTTGCTTTGCCTTTTGTTGGACTTTTTGAGGTTCCTGTCAGGTTCTCCAGCCTATTGAGGTTCCTCTGAATGGCAGCACAACCACTCCTCCCAATTTTGTATCATCTGCAGGCTTATAGAGGGTGCACTCTGTCTTATTATCCAAGTCATTAATGAAGCTCATGAAGGTCTCTATATTCCTCCTGGATCAACTGTCTGTGCTTCCATCTCTCTCATACGTTTCTTTTTATGTTAGAGATTTGTTAGGAGCTCCTTGTTCATCCATACAGGCCTCCTGCCACCTCTTTGATTTTCCTGCTCATTGGGATGGAACATTCTTGAGCTTGAGAACATAAGCAAGGACAGTCCATCTCAATACTGAGGAAGACAAGCAGACCTATCAGGACACTGGGCTGGCTAACTGGATAACCAGTCAGGGAAGTCAGAAAAGACAGTTTACAGAAGGTGGGAGCAAGGACAGGCTACAAAGGAAGAATTTTGAAATATTGCCTGGGCACAAAGGGGTTGTGTCCAGAAAGTCAAAGTTCAACTGGACTTAAGACATCAGGGGCAACAGGAGTTTCTACCGTTACACTGATAGTAAAAGCTGAAGATGGAAAAGTGGGCATATCACTGAATGGGGTGGGTGATATAAGTGACGGTGATCACAGACAAGGCTGAGGTATTCAGTGCCATCCTTGCCGCAGCCTTCACTAACAAGATCTCCCAGGCCTGAGTCCTTTGAGAAAGGGTTCAGCAAGGAGGAGAGCTGCCAGCAGTGGATGAGGGTCAAGTCTGGGATTGCTTGAGAGAACTTTACTTGAACACATCTGTGGGACCCGATGGGCTGAATCCAAGGTTGCTGAGAGAGCTGGCCAACATCTGCATCTTTCAAGGGTCGTGGGCATCAAGGTAGGTTCCCTATGACTTGAGAAAGGAACTACCAGCTGGCCCTCCTCACTTCAGTCCCTGGTAAAATCATGGAGGAGGTCTTAGAACACATTTCCGGGCATATGGAGAAGAAGGTGGTTGAGAGTCGTCATATTGAATTTACTAAGGTTAAACCTGGCTAACCTGATTTCCTTCTATCGGAAAATGAATGGATTTGTTGTCAAGGGGAGAGCAGTGGATGTCATTTACTTTCATTTTAGAAAAGATTTATATTCTTGTATCCAACTTAGGACATTATGGTCTGGATGTGTGGACAACTAGACAGGTAAAAAAATGATTGGATGATTGGGCTCAGAGTGTAGTGGTTGATGCGTTGTACCTGGCCTGAAGGATCTATCCTGGAATCTGTCCTGTTAAACATCTTTATCAATCACCTGGAGGAGGTGACAGAATGCACTCTCATCATTTTTGCAGGTCACACCAAATTAGGGGATGCACTCAACATACGCAAGGACAAGGCTACCATCCCAAAGGAATGGGTTAACAGGAACCTTACGAAATTCAGCAAGGACAATGCCGCTCCCCTGAAGGAAGAACCTCTTGCAAAGGTACAGCCTCAGGACTGACAACTAGGGAGCAGCTCTATGGAAAATGCCTGGGGGTTCAGGAAGCTGAACATGAGCCAGCAGTTCCCTGGCAGCCAACAGCATCCTGGGTTGCATTAACAAGAGCATAACCAGTAGATTGAGGGAAATGATTTTCCCCTTCTTCTCAACACTTGCTAGACCACATCTAGAATGCTGTGTCAATTTTTTCCATCCCCAATGCAAGAAAGACATTAATAAACTGGACCTGAGCACTTGCCTTATTGAGGAGAGGTTGAGGAGCAGGGCTTGTTCAGCCTGGGAAAGAGACAGCTGATGGTACATAAAGCTAGGTCTTACATGTCCTGAAAAATATGACATTTCCTGTGAAAAAACATTGTTCCTAATCCAGGATATTTTTATTTTTTTTTAACAGCTAAGGATAGTTAGAATTCTGAAGAAATATTTTGTCAGACTTTTTTAGGTATAATCCTGATAGTTATATTTCCTGCTACTTAAAAATGACATGTTAAAATGTGAAGGGAGAAATAAATGGTTAGTTCTCACACAGTTAGGAGATTTCCACAGCAAACCCAGAGCTCTTGGTGCAACAATCCATGTTAAAACCTTCAACATACTAATAAATGATCTGAAAAAGAGATTAAATAGTGATGGAATAATTTTTCTGCTGGCCAAATTTATTCAGAACAGTCAAAATTAAGGCTGTCTGTGAAGAGTTGCAGAATAAATTCACATTGTACTGAGTGATTAGGCATAAAGTGGCAGATGGAGTCCAATGTCTATAAATGCAAGGTCATGCAAATGGGAAAAAAGATAACCCTAAGTATAGGTATAGAGTAATGGTCTCTAAATTAGGTTCTGCAGCAGAAAGAGGTCTTGAACTTACTATAGACAGCTCTCTGAAAATAGCTCTCGGTGGACATCAAAGATGTTAACAAACTTCAGGAACCAGTTCAGGAAGACAGAGTAATATGTTTAAATCCATATTACATTTGCAGCTTGAAAAATGTATGAATATTAGGTTACTCAGCCTCAAAAAAAAAAAAAAAAAAAAAAAAAGCTGCTGGTTGGGTTAGAATAAGTCATTGGAAAGTTGACAAGGATGATACTTATAGGATGTTTTCCATTCAGTAAAGATTGGACTATGATGCTTCAAACAGCAAAGAAGATGATAGGAATGGTAGAATTTTATAAAATCAATAATGATACAGGGAGGTTAATTAGAGACTCACTATTAAGTTCTCGTAACACAGAAATGAGTTGTTATTCAGGAAGTAAGTTTAAAATAAATAAAAAACAAGAAAACAAATTTTCACATAACAAAGTTACACTGTAAAACTCATTATGACAGAATGTCACGAAAGTCAAAAGGAGGTTAGACAAATTCAGGGTAGATGCATCCATCAGTGTGTTCATTCTACCTAATGATCGAAATGCAACCTCCCCTTCAGGAATTTTCTGAACTGCTACTTTTAGGAAGCTGGAGGTTAGAAGACTAGAAAGGAAAGTTCACATATACAAAGTTCACTTGGTATTTACACTTCTTGAATTGTGTTTCCTAAGTTTTTGGTGCAGATCACAGGACTAGAGTGATCTTTGGTCACAGTATTAGAGTGATCTCTCGGTTGATATTGTACACTTTTATGTTCTGAAGAAGGTACTTTACAGTAAATACACTCAAATATTCCTTATGTCCTGATCATGTGCTGATGGACTTATGTACAATACAGACTAAAATAGAAAATACAATTATCTTTCTTCTATATAAGGGATTTTAAAAAATAGAAAGCGTCTAACACAAAAGAAATGTTTGGAGAGAAAGACAATAATGATAACAAAGAAAGATAATAATGATAAAACTCATTAGTGAGTCATTATCAAAAATAAAATAAAGTAAATACCTCTTGGATCTTTTGAAATTGCTTAACCTTGGATAGTTTGCAAACTCTATTTTTCCCAATTTATATGCTTAGCTGTCTGTGGAAATCTTCAGCATGGAAAAAGGATGCATGAATTATTCCTAAAAAGAAGGAGGAAAAATCTGAGAAGAGCTTAAATCAAATGAGATTCTGTGTTTAGTGGAGTTGTCATAACCAGGCCGTAATTAAGTGCATAGACAAAAGTTATATGAATGCCATATCCACTGAGACAAAGCTCAGCTCATTCATGCTGGAAAATCCTGTTTTCTTCTATTAAAAGTAATGATAGACTTTTTAATTACTGAGACTGTTTTAATATGTATAAAAATATTGCTTAGTTAAAGGTTAATCCAAGAATCTGGATTCCTCCTCCCAAAATATTACATAAAACTTGTATTAAAAATGCAGCAGCGTCAGCATGTCCAAGCTTCTGCAAGAAAAGGACAGTACAATGAGAAATATACAAGTTCTTACATATTTTACCTTTTTTTTTTTTTAGAAGTTTTATTACATCAGAAAGACCTATTTATATGTTCATTGACTAGGAAAAGAAAGAGTATTTACTGTCTACGTTTTACTCTATCTAGTCTTTTCATTCTGGTAATGAGCCACTACCTGAACACAAGACTTCTCCAAATAGCTCCTTAATTCTCAACTAAAAATAAAGAAATCAAGTTATTAAGTAAAAGGCCTGATTTCTGAAACTATAGAAAGAGTGAGACGTGTGAGTGACTTTAGATAAGATACATAAACCATTTTTCTTTCCAGTTGTTGAAAAGCATGGTTGGAATAGCTCTACTTTTGATGGTCCAAAGGGTGTTTTAGCAAAAGATTATTTATAAAGTGTCAGTAAAGAAATACACTGCTGAGAAATTCTATGTTTCTAGTGGAAAAAACATCAAATCTGTCCTCAAACACCTGCAGATTCTTCTGAAACATATCTAGAACTCAGGGATTTGATAGAAGTCCAGAATACTTTGTGCTTTGGCATCAGTTCAGAAGCTATTTCTTTGATTCAGGATTTTATTGTCTTGACTATTCCCAGTGTTTCACCTAACAAGCTTCAGTGTGAAAATATTTTGGAAACAGTATTTCTCCCAGGGGAAAATGAGTATCATCAGCCTTTAGCTGTATCTTCATACTTGGTGACCCTGTCTCCTTCTAGGGATGTGCAGCCCAGAGTTGATTTGATGTCTATATGAGTCCTTTGTTGCAGGAGTATATTCTACATACAAATCCAGGAGAACTAGTCATCTCTGCAGAAGTTCAGTATGACCTATTTAATTTTTTCAGGCTTGTTCTACCATTGCTTTTCTTTGACCAAACACAAGGACTTCTTTTTCGGGGTGAACAGAACACATACATTTGTCAGCAATGGAAAAAGTAACAAATTAATGAAAATTCAAAGGTCAATGCAAATTTTTGTCCTTAATGAGTCAATGGATTTGCTTTAATCATTTTTACTTGATTATTCTCTGCTGCTCTGAACTAGCAAATAATATTCACTCTCCTTTGCTGTTAATGGACAAGGAAAGGGAATAGAGAAAATAAAGTCAACCTTCTGATCACTTGGATGGCTACTTCAGTCTAGTATGAAGCAAGAATTCAGTATATGGAGACACTTGAGGACTGTATTTTGTTCTTCATCAAATACTAAGTAATTATTCATGATCTGAACCTCTTACAGTATGGCATAAATCTTCTCATCCTGTCTTATATGTCAAACACATAGCAAGACCTAATCAAAGAGAATGAGTTTGATACTTCGAAAGATACTATGAAATAAGAAGATAAAGATTCTAACAAGCAGTGAGATGAGGATTCCTAGTAGAGCTTGCCTTTTTGGATAAGCCAAATTTGGATAAGTTCCTCAATGAAGGAGTCCAACAGGAGTCATTTTTATCCAGAGCACGGAAATTTCAAAGGGACAAAGGTGAAATTTGGACTTCCTTCCAAATGAACAGGTAATAATATGATCCTTGCAGCAGTTGGTGCCAAAATCATTTTGTAAACTTAAAATATTGAAAGTCCTTTTGACAACAAGTACATGGTAAATGTGGCAGGAAAAAAGGGACAAAGAACTGGCAGTGAATGCTGAGAGTAGTCTTGATGGAGAAGCCAGGAATTTCCTTGAAATGTGCAAGGCACCCTTAAAAGCACCAACATTAAACCCCTTGCGCTGAGAAGCAACAGCTGATCTAGCCCTTCCTGCCTGAATTTTTCCCAACCAGATGGCTCTTTTCCTCTTTTGTGTACCATCTCCCCAGAGATTCAGCAGTTTGGGGAGCACTGAGTGCCCAGCTAGAGAGGGAAGCAGAAAGCAGAAAAAGAGAAAGAATTCTAAGGCTCAAAATGGCAAAGAAAAAGGATTACAATGCGGAGAAGAAACACAGGTATAGGGGAAAAGAAGCTAGTAAAACAAGCACAGAATGGACTGGGACAAAAGGGAGAAATTCCAAGGAAAAGAGTGTACACACAGGGACTGTGGAACAGAAAGAAAGATATTCCAGTGTTTTTATAGATTCACATATGTAGCACTTTGCTATATATAAAAGATTACAGTGTTGAACCCCAGAAAGAAGATGCTAAACTTGAGATTGCCTATATAAGCTTGATTGATTCTGGGCATATAAGTATAAATGCAATTCATTCTTCCTCTCTTAATTTTTTATATATAATTTTTACTTACATGCTTGGGGTTTTGGTTTTGTTTACTCCCTGTGGCATGCATTTTTGGTGGAAAATTTAAAAAGATCAATATCTGGAGGTCCTCTCATTTGTTGTACTGTGTGTAAAAAATGAGGAAGAGAATTGCTGGGAATGAAAAAGACTCTTAGTATCTCACATTGAGCTCATACTAATTGTCTTGCACTGGCTTCTTAAACCATTCACTGCTTCCCCTTCCACAAAACCACAACACCTCTGTCAGTCTCCAAAAAAGGACAAGCAATTTTTTTTCTTGTCCTCACTGGCAGTGTGTCAGTCAAAAATGTAGGAGAGATACTCCTCCTATTCTCAGTCCCTATTCCTGACACTCAAACTATCCTACCTGCTGTGAGAAGGAATTGCACAGATAGTCCAATTTACTTTCTGCATCAGCTGCATGTACGCTCTGTTCCTTTGTATGAGGAGCATATGTGCACAGTTGCTATAAAGGAGCTGCTAGGGATGGGTAATTCCAAGTACGGATGGATTCTGAATAATTAACATTCAAAACTCCAAGTTTCAGCATGAGTCATTTAAAATTTTCATAGACTTAAAACTTGGCTAAGTTTTGGTTGAGTTTTATAACAATAGCAGAAAATATATCTTGGTAATTCAAATAATCCTTTAGCACAATTTCAAAATTTCCATCATAGATCCAAAGAAATTACAAAGTCTGAGGCCATTTTCTCACCTGGTTGTTCCTGGTTAACAGTTACCTCCTTTCTAGGACGTTCTGTTTCCAAACCTACCTTACTACTCTGCACATGTCACCTTTTGTTGAATGCTTGATGAGTATAAGCCAATATACTGCAGTGAACAGAAGTTTCCTAGGGAATGCACACATTAGCCTTCTGAAGTCACTCTTAGTGATAGAAAAATCATAATAAAAAGTGAAAATGCATTTATTTTACTGAAATGTGAGTTTCAAGAAATTAGCTCTTATGCTTGGAGAGAGGTATTAATGAAATAGTCATGCACCTGTCTATCTAAGTCTTACCGCTGCTTGGCTTCAAAATTATTTCAGTACTCTCTGTTATTAGCAAATTCTCAAATCCAGATAGCTTCCATGATAATTTAGTCGTCTTCTGGAACTGAAAACCAGTCCTAAGGGTGAGTCTACATTAGTTTGAAAGTGGTTCTGATCAGGAGTGTTCCTTTGAGGCAAATTCCCTAATCATCCAATTTACTACATATCTTTTTGCATCATAAAGCCATTTCAGACCACAAAACCCAAATGTCTTTGGGAGGATGCTGAAGGAGAAAATGCATTCCAGAAAAGCACTCCACCAACGCTGGGTACCCAGTACACTGAAGACACAACCTATGGCAACACTAATTCCTCAGGTTTATTTTTTCCAAATTGTTTCATCAAATGAAGTGAAGAAGCCTCCATTTATATCCCTCTTTCTCAACAGGTTTAGATTAAGAAATTCGATGTTGAAGCTTCCGGAGACATTCAGTGTTTTTAATTAATTCAATCAGGGTATGTGTGATGCGCCACTAAAGGGGTGTCCAGCATTCTTTTGGATTCCAGGGTTAGCTGCACTGAACTTGAGAGAGCATCATTTGTTAAATATAAGAATTTTTAGAGTTAAGTATAAGAATTTGGTAGAGCTAAGCGGTTCTACACATATGACGGACACTGGAAAACGTTAAACAATTAACACCAGAAAATCTACAAGTACAACAAAGCTAAAAAGTATAGTAAAGAACTAAAAGTAAGATACACATATCAGAGCTTTATGGTTAAGCCACGGATCCATGGTACAATGACCATTCTTGCCCTGTCCTTGTCCTTATGGGTCACCCCTCCGGTATAGTTTTCCCCTAACTGTTCTCGCCATGCTCAAGCTGCACCAAGATGATTCAGGTTCTCCCTGGCAGTTGGCATCAGGGGTGTCCCCACTGATGGGTGGGTTGTCAGGTGCGCAGGCCAGCTGATGGTGAGTCCAAGTCCACACAGAGGTGTGTGGCATACATTCTTTTATCCTTCCTGGGCTTATTTCGTTATCCAATCGATCAAAGCCAGACCACAGTTACACAATAGAATAGATGGCCTCAGTCGATAACAGGATGGATACTAGCAGGATGCTCAACAGGATGCTCAACAGTATGGTCAACAGATAACAGTATGCATATTCAACAGATAACTCAGTGCAAAGTTCCATACTACAGAGATGCTTACAGTGTGAGTCTGTGGTTTCACTTCCTCTTTGCTGACTAGGTTTGCTCAGCACTCATGGGTTTATTGGAGGGCTACAGCAACCCCACAGTGTGGTGACTCTAGCTGTGGTGCACCCCGGGTTCCTAAACTCTGGAGGAGCACCCAGAGCAAACCGCTCTTCTATGGGCTGCACCATCCTGAGTCCCATGCTTGCTTGTGTGGTTCCCAGCAGGTATGTTATCTGTTTCCTCAGTTAAAAAATCCTCTCTGATCCAACTTCAGATATTTGTTATGGAACAATGTCTTTGGAATTCTTTTCTCTGTAGCTCACCTGAAATAATAAGCCTACAATACTGTGAATCTCCCTTGCACAACTGGAAAAAGGCTGGTCCCACTGATTCAGCTTTATTGCCCCTCTCTTACATCTTCAGTGGCACGGTCTGTCTAAAAGAAGTGGGAAGAAAGTCTCTTCTTAATTACTTTAAAAGGTGTCAGTAACTCCTCAGCACCTGTGCCAAAAAGAAATGAATTGTTTCACTCTGAGTACCCCAAAATTAGTTAGCACCAAGAAACTGAGCATAGCCAATGAATTTTCAAAATATCCTTTGAAATAGAGAAATATTATTAATATTGTTCCCATAAAAGAGAACATAAATGAGAAGAATGAGGGAATAAATGAGAAGCTTGACTCAAAGCTACAAAGAATTAGTACCAATGATGAATATTTCTGACTTTGGAATGGTCCTTAAAAATCTGCTTTTGTTTGTACTGTTATAGGGAATCCAAAATATGTTTCAGTTTATTTAGGTAAGTGAATACCACTGGTAGTGGGATGTACACAGTTCATTTCTTCACAAATATTGCTCTAATGCAAGCCAATGACTGCCAACCTTAAAATTAAATTAAATTAAAATTAAATTGATTTGAACACATTTTCTTAAGCCTGAGTTACACAAAATGTAGTATCACTCAAGAAAATAAGTATGTAAATATCAAAAGCAAGGAAGTATTTCCAGATAGCAACACTCAGCTTGGAAAGTGGCATCAAAGCTCAGTGAAGGCTTGTTGTCACTTTAGAGAATTACTCCAAAGAGAACCAGGAAGAAAGAGAGATTTTGAACCTTTTTTCAGAGTTCAGATTTTTTCGTATTAATGGAATGTAAAAGTCATAGATCTATAGCCTCTGAGAGAAAGACAGGGTATAACCTTAGCAATATTATGGCAAACACCTGTATTACTTTGCTATTTCTTTTAATTTTCACATTTGATCATTGAGAACTCCAGGACTAGTGAATCTTCTCTCAGGTACCTGCATAACAACAGTTGGGAAGGAAAGCAAATTGAATGATCTAGGTCAATTTCCAAAAGCCCAGTTCCCTAAGGAATTGTACAATATCCAGGTTTTTGCTTCTACATCAGCAAACAGAACCCCGAATTATAAAACTGTTGAGGAAAAAAAAAATCAGTACTTCTCTTTGGAAAAACAAAATGAATTTCATTACCTTTCCCTGAGGCTGCTTTGGGAACTCACATTGTTCTTCAAGGCCTCACAGCTGAGAGTGAGAGAAACCTGGAAGGCAGGGAAGGCTCGGTCTCTCAGCACAGGTATGGTCCCTGTTTGATACCAGGCAGCTAGAGCACACTTTTTAGGCCATCTTCTGAAAAGCAGAGGATGGAGTCCCAAGAGCTCAGTTGCAAGCCAGGGCTTTCAGGCTGTCTGTCATGGACTTGAAAGTTCAGAAAGCTTGATTTCGGCCAGAATTCATCGGCACAAAGATCTCTTTTATGACCCTCAGATAAGCAAATTAGCAGGAATGAGTGCAGGTAGACAGATATCTGGATTCTCTTCAAATATTCAGGGAAACTGACATTCTTGTGAAATACTATAGTCTGTCAAACTGATATATTTCCAGAGGACAAAAACTGTGTCTTTTTCTTCTTTATCCCTCTATCAGGTATTTTGCCTCTCTTACTATCTTCCAAGTGTCCTGTTTTACTAGTCCAACCAAATTCCACCTAAACTGGAATTTAGCTGCCCACCTTCCAGCTATTACTCTTAACAACTATCCAGCCCTCATCTTCACTGGCATTGCCTAATCCTGCAGATGCTAAAATCATTGTGCACATCATTATTTAGCTTGAAAAGTTCCTGGGTATAAGAAAAAATAAGGCTCCAGAAACATGTAGAAATGTCCAGTGGTGGGAAGACAGGCATCTATCCAAAGATCCAATGTATTTCCAGTTCAGGTGAAGCCATGTACATTTTTCCTGGATTAATCAAATGTCAGATTTGCTCCCATCAGTCCTTTTTTAGCCCCATACATTTTACTTCCCTTGTTTCTCCTTTGCCTAGCTTCCACAAGAATTCTAGACTCTGGTGACTACAGTTGCGTAGAGAAATTCAAAAGAGACAGTCCCAAGCTTCTTACTGTAAGAATCCTTGAATCCAGGTTTTCCACTTTCTGTGGAAATATTGTAATATTGTAATTGTATTTGGAAATATTGGAATTGTAATATTGTAATTGGAATACTGCAATATTGTAATTGGAAATATTGTAATCGTATATATGTATACATATATAAAAATGCATACATATATACATACATACGTATATATATATATGCAGGGCTCTTCTCCTTGCCATCTTTCCTCAGAAGACGAACTGGCAGTCCAGATATCAAGTGGAGCAAGATTTTCATTACCAAATAGTTCCATAAAAAGCCAGTGGAAAGAGGTACCTAACTTTTGCGATCCAGTTTGCTCTCTGGTGGTCTTCAAAAACACCTTCTCTTTAGTGGTGTATCTACAGTTTCAGAAAGCTTATCTCCCTGATATTTTTTTTTCTTCATAGTCCTCTGATTTGGGCAATTAATGTTAAATTATCTCCTAGTTTTTTGTTTGCTGTTATGAACCAATTTATTCTCTTTCAGACAAAACTTGGCAAGAGTTCTGGAAATAGTTTACTTCAGCAACCAATCTTTACATGCAGTGTGGAAAAGATTGCATCAGACTTGGGTCCTTTTATTCTGCATTGTTGTCCTTCAATATTTTGATGGATTCCAAATACCACCTCAAACACTTCAATCACTCTCAAAACACATGCAGTGTCCCCAGGCACCTGTAGTGTACCCTTTATCATTCTGCTGCATAATATCAATTTAACATCACGTGACATGTTATTTTAGTCACTTGGAATGTAAAACCAAAACAGAAAATAAAACAACAGAAGAATAATTATTGTATACAGACACAAAAATTCCGTGTGGTGTTCATGGACTAAATACTGGACTAAATACTACTCCAGGCTGATGCAACTAGTCCTCTCTACAGAGACTAAATCTGAGTACATGATATAAACCATGTGAGCCAGTCCAGGAAGGAGCACTTTTAGCCATGCATACGTTGTCTAAAGCACCTTAAGCAAACAAACAAACAAACAAACAACAACAACAAAAAAACTAAGGTATTTATCAAATACAGTTAGTCATCACCCTTTATAATGGAGAGAAATAAGTGATTACAGAACCAAGAGCTATTTCATCTCATTCTAAACTAGGTGTCTGAGATGTAAATTGCTTCCCAGAGGTGCCTATTTCCAGGTATCTTTTGCTCTCCATTGCCAATATTGAGGGCATGAGAATCCTATTCCAGCCTTTCCTTTTGACATCCTCAGTGACCTGCCCATCAGTCTGGTTACCAAAAATAGAAAGCTTCCTCCATATTCCGCTGTTAAAAAATACTCCAAATATATTCTGCAAATTATTAAGTGCCACCAGGCAAGTCAATAAAAATCAGCTAAATATTCAATTTATTTGTCCTTAAGGAATGACTACTTGCTTCTTCCTTATTAATGAAAAGTTCCACAAAAACTACATCATTTGTAGGCTGCCTAGAAGGCTGTCCTCATCTTTGTTATTATTTATAAATAATAACATATATCACTGAACTCATCTCCCAGTAAGCATTATCTTTCACAAGTTATTGTTATTGTTATTATTATTGCTAACATTTCACAGAAGAAAAAAATAAATAATCCTACCAAACAACTGCAGAAATAAGACATGGAGCAAAGTCAGCTGTAGCATCATGCAAGAAAAACAAAACAACCAAAAGCAACATTTCTTCGTCTGGGTTGTCATTAGCTTCCTGCTTTGCTAGTTACAAACTGGCATTTTGGAATCTACTTTAGCAGAGTCACTAAGGCGCAATAAGAGGAACATGGCACAATGGATGCCAGCATCATCACAGAATTGACAGAATCCCTTTGATTTAGCAGTAGTTCAATAATGGAAACCAAAACCATAACATTTTTAATAACTAGATCCCCAGAAGTCTCTCTGAAAAGACACTAAAGAGATAGAGATATATATTCCCGTATGACAGTATATTTCGTATCACAAGTTGAACTGATATCCTGTTTTTATGTGCTGTACACAAACCAAAGAAAACATTAGAGAAACAAAAGCAAAAAATAGAAAAGGTATCATTCTGAAGAATTCCTCATACTGCTATAAGCACTAAAAAAAGGTAGAAGTGCTTTCCTTTCTGATAATGAGCCTAGTACAAATATGGAACTAATACAATAGTATGAGGACATTCTTTTGGCAAAGAAACAAAGAGAATTATTTGAAAATGAGCATATTACCTTGCTTACATGTTCAAATTTGAACATTTTTACAGGAAACTTTTCCTTTTGAAAGAGAGACAATGGCTAGCGTGGAAGTAATTTTTTTTTTCAAAGTCTTGGATTTTTTGTATAAATAAAAGACCTGTAAGGAGTCTGACAAAGTTGTACCAAGGAAAAATGTACAGTTATTATGATAGTTTATATCTTCTGTGTTCCTTTTCTTTCAGTATCTCTAATTTCCTATGCTTGCCTTCCACATAAGCCCTTAGAGACATCTTTTTTAGATTTGCATAAATGCGTGTATGATTTAATTGCCTAAATCACGCAATAAAAAATCAGTCATCACATTCTCCCTTTATAGTAATTTTTTTTTTAAAAAAAAAGGTCATCTCTTTGCAGCAGATCATCTCATTCTAAGAAAGCTGTCCAGCCAGGTCAGATAAGTCACCCACTAGACCTCTTCACTGATTACAAACTGACACCAGGCTGACTAGCTTACTGATATAGATATGGCTAGCTTATATTTAAGACTCTAACTTTCAGCCAGAATTCACTGCAATGAAGACCTCTCTTATAGTTCTCCAGGTAGGCACATCATCAGGGAAGTCTATAAATCTGACCCTACAAAAAAAAAGGAAGGGGATGAGAAAAGTCGTGAGAAACCAAGCAGAAGCATGTATAAGTAATTAATTCTGGCTACCATTTTTGGCAGTGGTTAATACAAACGTACTGAAAAAATAGATCACTCTGGGGTTCTCAGAAGAAGAGTATATTCGTTATTCTTCAAGCAATCATCATATCAGCCAACTCTGGGCCATACTATGGCTTTAAGTGACTTAGATGGTGAGGTCCTCAAAAAGGATAAACAAATATGAAGGTCATCCAGAATGTTTGGAGCCTGGAAATCTATATGACCTCAGAAAAGTTCTCCTATTAGACACAAAATATTGTAGAAGGAGACAGTGAGATTGATTTATGAAGAGCCTTGCACAGATGACCAATGGAGCAGAAATCTGTCAATTTTCTAGGATTTCTGTGAAGATGTATTATAATTATTATGGTGCTATCTACTCTTATTAGGTCTTTAGTGTAGTTGCATTACTTTGCAGTCAGCTGTAGTGAATACTGCTGATTGTTGATTGTCTGTCCAACAGGACAGACAGCTATGTTTATTCTGTTTATCTAGTTAATAATTCCTGTCTTCCCTGTTATTGTCCCTTTGTCTTGCTGCTTTCAAATGCCTCAGGTAGTCTATCTTATTGCTAGTATCAGTTGATAGAACTCCCAGTACAAGCAGTACATTTAGGAGGCCACTCGTGAAGATTTTGACCTTTTTTTTTTTTTTTTGACTTCACTTCTGCAGTGTGTTTGTATACACCACTGACAAGAACTAGTGGGCAAAGTTAATCATTTCACATGCTCCCACTGTAGAGACCAAAACTACAAATTGCTTAATACTCTAGCAAATCACTCTGCTTTTTATTAGTATTGGAGAATTTATTTTTTACTGTTTCCTCAAAAGCACTTGCTGTGCATTAGAATAAATTAAATTGAATACTGGATGGCTGTACTAAAAATAGAGCCTGCATAAGAACCAAGAATCAGATAAGAGAAAACTAGTGCATACTATGCTGCTGCTTCCTTCTCTTCTCTTCTCTTCTCTTCTCTTCTCTTCTCTTCTCTTCTCTTCTCTTCTTTTTTCTCTCCTCTCCTCTCCTCTCCTCTCCTCTCCTCTCCTCTCCTCTCCTCTTCTCTTCTCTTCTCTTCTCTTCTCTTCTCTTCTCTTCTCTTCTCTTCTCTTCTCTTCTCTTCTCTTCTCTTCTCTTCTCTTCTCTTCTCTTCCATTAAGCACCTGAGTATAAAAGATAAATCCTTGACTTACTGTCCTGGGATTCCTCTGAGCAGATGCTTGGCCTTTGTCATGAGGCATCCATGTGAACTGAAACATTTCCATTTAATAGTTGTGACATTTTTCTCCTCAAAAGATAATTCTCCACAGTTTTTCAGGCTAATTAAAATACTTATTCAGGGCCCAAAGAAGGAATTAGAAATACATTCATCCAAGAAGCATCCAAATTATTGTTGCACTATTTCTGCTGTAGCATTTTAATACCCATGTCACCCATGTAGGGGAACAGGTTTGCATTTGGGTATTCTCCAAGTTTGGCTAATAGGTATAAAACAATGTTCTGTAATATATAAACTTATATACATATATTCATGATAAGGAATTAAAAACTCAGTACTTTATTTCTCAAGCTACTATAACACATCAAGCATCATGAGTTCATAAATAGCTGTAGTTCCTTGGTGGAAAAAATAAATGATGGAAGAAAAAACTAACGCCATATTAAGAAGAATAAACTTACATGATGATTGAGGGCCCCATTGCTTGGACTCTTTAATGCAAACATTTTGGTTTATTACTGGTTCTGTGGATTTAAAATAAAGTACATGTTTAAGTAACTTTCTGACTGAATCCCTGATGGAGTGGTTTGACTGCAGAAGACACAAAGAATTGGTGGGACTTTGTATTTTCTAATACTACAGAAAAAATATTGCAAGTAGTGTTTAGTAAGCAAAATAATTTGTTAGGTTTACTTTGCCTTGGAGCTGCTGTTTTTATTTCAGTACTGAACTTATCATAGGATAAGTTTAATCTTACGTAATTTTGTCTATCCACAAGTCATGCATTGCCTACAATGACAACAGACACACACATCCAGGGATTGTTTCATCCTGCCTTTCCTAGAACTTAATTCCCATTTTAGGATCTAATAAGCTGTGCTAAGGGATGGGAAAGGGCTGTCTCTGCTCATTGGTTCTGGTTATAATTAGAAGATTAGTTTCAATTAGATATATTTCTTTTAGACATTTATATCAGAGGTTTGGCAGGAATTTTTACAAAATATCAGCTAGTTTTATGAGAGATAGTAGAATGACAACTTCTAAGTTAATAAAAGAACTTTTTTAAAGTTATCTTTTTGCTACAGTTACTGTAGTGAAACACAGGTTTAGATCTCTCTCCTCAGTAAAAATGTCTACAGTTTTTAAAAATATCCACAGTTTTCTTCTTGTTTCCTTACTTCTGAATCCAATCACCTAATCTTTGCTTTGAAATTTCTAATACTTACTGGTTTATATATACATATATATGTATATATGTGAATGCACACTTACACATTACACAGAATCGCAGAATCACAGAATCGCTGAGGTTGGAAGGGACCTCTGGAGATCATCTAGTCCAACCCCTCTGCTCAAGCAGGGTCACCTAGAGCATGTTGCACAGGATCGCGTCCAGGTGGATTTTGAATATCTCCAGAGAAGGAGACTCCACCACCTCTCTGGGCAACCTGTTCCAGTGCTCTGTCACCCTCACAGTGAAAAAGTTTTTCCTCATGTTCAGACGGAATTGTCTGTGTTTCAGTTTGTGCCCATTGCCTCGCGTCCTGTCGCTGGGCACCACTGAAAAGAGTCTGGTCCCATCCTCTCGACACCCTCCCTTCAGATACTTGTACACATTGATAAGATCTCCTCTCAGCCTTCTCTTCTCCAGGCTAAACAGGCCCAGCTCTCTCAGCCTTTCCTCATAAGAGAGATGCTCCAGTCCCCTAATCATCTTTGTGGCCCTTTGCTGGACTTGCTCCAGTAGTGCCACATCCCTCTTGTACTGGGGAGCCCAGAACTGGACGCAGTACTCCAGATGTGGCCTCACCAGGGCTGAGTAGAGGGGGAGAATCACCTCCCTCGACCTGCTGGCAACACTCTTCTTGATGCAGCACAGGATACCATTGGCCTTCTTGGCCACAAGGGCACATTGCTGCCTCATGCTTAACTTGGTGTCCACCAGCACTCCCAGGTCCTTCTCCGCAGAGCTGCTTTCCAGCAGGTCAGCCCCCAACCTGTACTGGTCCATGGGGTTATTCCTCCCCAGGTGCAGGACCCTGCACTTGCCTTTGTTGAACTTCAGGAGGTTCCTCTCTGCCCACCTCTCCAGCCTGTCCAGGTCTCTCTGAATGGCAGCACAGCCCTCTGGTGTATCAGCCACTCCTCCCAGTTTTGTATCATCAGCAAACTTGCTGAGGGTGCACTCTGTCCCTTCATCCAGGTCATTGATGAAGAAGTTGAACAAGACTGGACCCAGTACTGACCCCTGGGGGACACCGCTAGCTACAGGCCTCCAACTAGACTTTGCACCACTGATCACAGCCCTCTGAGCTCTACCATTCAGCCAGTTCTCAATCCACCTCACCGTCCACTCATCTAACCCACACTTCCTGAGCTTCCCTATGAGGATGTTATGGGAGACAGTGTCAAAAGCCTTGCTGAAGTCTAGGTAGACAACATCCACTGCTCTCCCCTCATCTACCCAGCCAGTCATCCCATCATAGAAGGCTATCAGATTGGTTAGGCATGATTTTCCCTTGGTGAAGCCATGCTGACTACTCCTGATCACCTTCTTGTCCTCCACATGCGTGGAGATGGCTTCCAGGATGAGCTGCTCCATCACCTTTCCAGGGATGCAGGTGAGGCTGACTGGCCTGTAGTTCCCTGGGTCCTCCTTCTTGCCCTTTTTGAAGACTGGGGTGACACTGGCTTTCTTCCAGTCCTCAGGCACCTCTCCTCTTCTCCATGACCTTTCAAAGATGATGGAGAGTGGCCTAGCAGTAACATCTGCCAGCTCCCTCAGCACTCATGAGTGCATCCTATCAGGGCCTGTGGACTTATGTATGTCCCGTTTGGCTAAATGATCTCTAACCCAATCCTCCTCGATCAAGGGAAAGCCTTCCTTTCTCCAGACTTTCTCTCTTGCCTCCAGGGTCTGGGGTTCCTGAGGGCTGGCCTGAGCAGAAAAGACTGAAGCAAAGGCGGCATTCAGTAACTCTGCCTTCTCCGCATCCTTCGTCACCAGGGCACCCACCCCATTCAGCAAAGGGCCCACATTCTCCCTAGTCTTCCTCTTACTGCTGATGTATTTGAAGAAGCCCTTCTTGCTGTCCTTGACATCTCTTGCCAGATTTTATTCCAAACGGGCCTTAGCCTTCCTCGTCACATCCCTGCATACTCTGACAACATTCCTATATTCCTCCGAGGTGGCCTGTCCCCCTTTCCACTTTCTGTATACTTCCTTCTTCTGGTTGAGTTTTGCCAGGAGCTCCTTGCTCGTCCGTGCAGGTCTCCTGCCTCCTTTGCTTGACTTCCTACTCATAGGGATGCACCGCTCTTGAGCCTGGAGGAAGCGATGTTTGAATATTAACCAGCTCTCTTGAACGCCCCTTCCTTCTAGGGCCCTCACCCATGGGATTCCTCCAAGTAGGTCCCTGAAGAGGCCAAAGTTTGCTCTCCTGAAGTCCAGGGTTGCAATCCTACTTGGTGCCCTGCTGCCTCCTCGCAGGATACTGAACTCCACCATCTCATGGGCACTGCAGCCAAGGCAGCCCCCGACCTTCACATCTTCCACCAGTCCTTCTTTGTTTGTTAGTACAAGGTCCAGCAGCACACCTCTCCTTGTTGGCTCCTCCACCACCTGTGTCAAGAAGTTGTCACAAATGCTCTGCAGGAACCTCCAGGACTGTTTGTGCCTAGCTGTGTTGTCTTTCCAGCAGATATCGGGGTGGTTGAAGTCCCCTATGAGAACCAGGGCCTGGGATCGTGAGGCTACTTCCAGCTGTCTGTAGAAGGCCTCATCGACTTCCTCTTCCTGATCAGGTGGCCTGTAGTAAACACCCACAACAGTGTCACCCATGCTAGCCTGCCCTTTGATCCTTACCCATAAGCTCTCGACTCGCTCTTCATCCACCCCTAGGCACAGCTCCATACATTCCAGTTGCTCTCTCACATAAAGAGCAACTCCACCACCTCGCTTTCCTGACCTGTCTTTCCTAAAAAGCACATAGCCATCCATTACAGCACTCCAGTCATGCGAGCTATCCCACCATGTCTCTGTAATGGCAATGAGATCATGGCCCTGCGACCGCACACACACCTCTAGTTCTTCCTGTTTGTTCCCCATGCTGCGTGCATTGGTGTACAGGCATTTCAGGGAGGTGATCGAGCATGCAGGTTTCCCAGGAGGGGTAAAAGAGGGTCCTCCATAGCCACATCCCATGCGCACTTCCCTGGCTGCATTCACCTGCTGGAGGTGTCCTGACTTGAGCTGTCTTTTGCCAACTACCCTGGCACTATAACTCTCCCCTTCCCCCATCTTTCCTAGTTTAAAGCCCTCCTTACCAGGTTGGCCAACCTGTTGGCAAAGACCCGCGTGCCCCGCCTCGTGAGGTGGATCCCATCTCTCGCCATCAGTTGTCGATCTTCAAACAAGTTCCCATGGTCACAGAAACCAAAACCCTGTTGCCAACACCAGTGGTGCAGCCAGTCGTTAACCTGGAAAGTCCGTCTCCTCCTCCTCTCATCCATCCCCCTCACTGGCAGGATTGAGGAGAAGATGACCTGGGCTCCCAGACCCTTGACCACCATCCCCAGAGCTCTGAAATCCTGCCTGATGGTCTCCAGTTTGCCCTTGGTGTCATTGGCGCCCACATGGAAGAGCAGCAGTGGGTAATAATCCGAAGCGTGGACGAGCCTAGGCAGTCTTTGCATGACATCTCTCACACGAGCCCCTGGCAGGCCACAAACCTCTCTAGACAAGAGGTCAGGTCGGCAGATAGATGCCTCCATCCCCTGCAGCAGGGAGTCCCCCACAACAATCACCCGCCGCTTTTTCCGGGTGTTCCAGCAGGGCACAGGGTGTGTTGTTCCAGGTACTTCCCTTGAAGCCATGCCCAGCTCCTCCTCATCCTGGAGGGCACTAAACCTGTTCTTCAGCTGCAAGTCCTCGGGAGGAGCAGGAGCCTTTCTCCTCCCACGAGCAGTGACCAGTTTCCAGCCTTCTTCTACGATGTTATGATGTACCGTTTCACACAGCACAGAGCCCTCTGGCAACTCCACTGCTGTGGGCGGTTGGGACTCCTGGAGCTGTACAGTCTCCGAGAATACCCTGTCTATCTCCTGCTCTGCTTCTCAGATGCTGTGCAGCCTACTGACCTCCTCCCGTAACTCCCTTACCTGACGACACAGCTCGCCAACAGCAGCACACCTCCTGCAGGAGAGCTGGCTGCCAGCCCAGGCCTCCCGGAGAGGCCCCAAGCACTCCCTGCAGCCTGAGACCTGTAGAGCCGCATCTACTGTCAGAGGGTCTGTCTGGGTCCAAGCCTCTGACACAGCAACTCCAACAGCCGCTGGGGAACGCGCTCTGCGGCGTGTCACAACCATACTTGAGGAAGTGTACACCACAGGGATCAGAAACAAAGGTACCTTCGTGTGCCCTTCTGCGCAAACTGCTGCGTCTGTTCGCTGCCTCTGTTCGCTGTGCTCTGCACACATATAGAGTATTTAAAAGATACATACAAACATCAGTAACAGTTGATTTTACTAGTCACTTTTAAAGAAAATCTGCCAGAATCTGTCTTACATAAATAAACATAGCTACAATTTGAAAGCAGAGAAAAATAATAATCTTTTTTATTAGGGAAAAAAATGTGAAAAAAGGTAACAACATAGCAATGCAATGAAACAAAGTGATCAAGGGAAGCCTTCATCCACTGGAACATGAACAAACTAGTCATTAATACCAATCCAAGCAATATGTAATGTTGAAAATTAATTGATTCAGGAGTATGGTTTCAAATTCATTTGCTTTCAGTAAATGAAGAGAAGTGACACTTTCACAGTTTAGAAGCTATGTGACTATTGATCATTTAGGAAGTCAATACATGGGAGTTACACAACATTGGTAAGTCAACAATGAGCCTTTGAAAAGGTATGTTCTCCTATAATTTCCACTGATATCTAAATGCTCTTCTCCAAAGAATTTCAGCTTCTTCCAGAAGTATTTTGAGTTTTGTTTTGACTGACATTCAGGCATGCTGTGTATCACTCACTTCCTTCGCTTCCAAGTTAACATCTTCTTGCACTGTCTTTCATGTCTTCTCTTTTTCTCAGACAGCCTTGCTGCACACCCAGTTTGGTTAAAGGTAGAAAGAATATTCTAGGCATACAAAAGATACTTGGTTTTGAAACTATGTATTATATATGATCAAATAAAATATTGCTAAATGTGTAAAAAGTAGACGTGGCTATTTTTATTGCTGACTTCCTTGGGGGCCAAGATTTTACTCTAAGAGTGTCAACTGCAATATAAAAATTAGTTACAACTCAAATGGGTTGAGCAGCCATCTGTCAGAACAAGAATTCAAGGGTCAGGGCCCTCAAGGCACCGATAGGACTTACTGGCTCTGAGCGTTCTCACCTGTGGCCTCCATCCACACCCTGCCCATGGACCTTGGATTGAATTGAGGTGAAGACATCACACTGGGATGTATTTAGCAAGGACTTCCAGGACAAACTATTTAGTCTAGACTAATAGTCCAAGACCAACTATTAATACTTTAGATCTCAAGAGAAATCTGTTTAGTCTAATATATCAGCCTGATCTGAAAATCACCTACACAATGTAAAGTCAATTTATCTTTTCCTCTCTAAAGAGGTATGGGCTGTGCCTTCTTTCAGTCTTTCTCCTCTCTCCTCTTAGAAAAATTAACAGAATACAAAAATGTTGATTATACTAAAATTAAAATTGAGCTCTCCGTTTCAAAATTTGAGTGATTTTTCTTTCTCCAGTCATCATAAATTAAATTCCCAGTGCACACTTTTCATCCATTGCCTTATGAACTGTGTATCATTTTATCCTATTATACAAAGTGAGGGTAAAATGTTCCACAAAAGAAAGTGACATTTAACCAAATTCTACACTGCTACTGTAGAAGAAATCTAGACCAACTCTCCACAGACTTTAGAATTTAAATTTTTGATTTTTTTTGTTCATGACTCATATGAATAATCTTTTTTAAAGACCACTTCGCAAACTTTACCTCAATCTTATTGCCGGTTCAGGTTCACCTGTTAATTACCTTGCTATGTGCATTTTTTAAACATAAAGTTATATTTTATATATAATTCTCATATTAACTCTTGTTAAAAACATAGTTTAAAATATGCAGTATTTTCCTTCTCATTGAAAAACTTTAATTAAATGATCCAAAAAATTATCAAGAAATTAAAATTTCTCTCTTAATGATTAATCCAGCATTAAGGTCAAGTGAAGAACAAATATTTTATGAAGATTCTCTTTCCAGTACAGATCAAGCTCCAGAATATTCATGGAAAAAGAACAGAATATTACCTTTCATCATGTCCACAGACAAGTAGAAATTCATTTTCTATTTAAAGTGATATTTGTGAGGAAAAAGCCTTTTTTCTTTTTTTAAATGAATGATTTTCATAATGTTCTCCTCATATAAGTACGGGATACTTAGACTTTTTCTTTTAATTTCATGTCGAGACTAAGAGATTTTCTCTTAAGCATGTATATTTTTAGTAATACAAGTTTTAAAAATTAATCTAAGTGAATTTCCAAGGCTAATTGTTCCATTTATTTAAAATTCGTAGGTGTTCAAATATCTATGAAATACTCTTAAAAGTTCATATGGAATATCCACAGTGCCATCCTGTGACTTTTACCTCTTTCCCTCAACATTTTTTTCCAGCTGCACTTCTCCAAAGTTTATACATGACACTGACCTTAATTGGAGCTGGTGATATATGCACCTCACAGACAAATACCCTTAAAGAAAGAAAGAAAGAAAAAAAAAGTACTTTTAAAAGTTTTAATTCTGTGAACTGCTTAAAAGCGGGATTATCTCTTACTGTGATTGTTAGCTGTGGTCAGAACATTTATCCCCAAAAGAAGACAATCTTTTTAATATTTCTAATTAGAAGAATCACTGTTTATAAACAATGTTTTAAATTCAACTAAGATTGTCAATGTTGGAATAGACATAAACACTTCTTCCTCTTTAATGATGTAGATTATTATACTATACTGTCAGGCAAATGATATTTGATTGCTCTCTTGTGAATATATGTTGCCAAACAATGTGAAGTTATGCCTTCAACTTGTGCTTAACACTTCCTGTCTTAAACTTCTGACTTTGCAACTTTAAATCCTCTCAATATGATTGTTCTGAATGGAGTCTATAACTGAAGACTTTACAGAACCATGACTACCCATTTTACCTGTAGCAGATATCTTCTATTTTAAGAAGCAAGTGCCACTCAGCTCCATGTAATTGGGAGCTTTCACCCCCTGAGTGTAACAGATAACACTTCATGGAGACAAATGAAGGGTAAAGGAGGTTGGATTTAGAAACTGGTTTGAAAGAGGAAGGCACAGAGCACCACAGAATAGGAAGCAATCAACAAAGAGAGTAGGAAAAATTCCTTAAGGAGATGAAGAAACGAGAAAGACCAATGAAGACCCCACAGACCGCTGTGTGTCCAGGTGGAGGATGGTGCTGTGAAAGAACTCACAGTGAGGAGAGGTATCTAGTCTGGAACTTTTCTTGAAGGCATTTTTGGGGAAGTCCAGGGGGACTCCTTGGTTCTTGTTGCTCTGAAAAGAATAAATAAATAAATAAATAAATAAGCCCAGCAGAACTGAACAGAAACCCAGGTATTGACAGAAGACATTTGAAAAAAAAACAGGGGGCTAAGAGCCATTTGGTTGGAGAGTTGAGTCACAAAAAAGTTATACTAAGGCATTTGTCTTTCGACAAAGAACGTTAGATCCAACCATAGTCTGTATGATGAGTTGACCAGTTATAATCTCCAATTTTGAATAAAAATAAATCTCTGTCTTATGTCAGCTTCCCTTTGCATTGTGCAATTGTGGACAATATTCTCCATTTAAATAAACACCTACCTGGATATCACTCCACTGTTTTGACTTTGCACTTTTAATGTTTCAATGAAAATTTCAACGAAAATTACACAGAACAGTCTGTTCCAAGTGTCATTTTTCCTTATATGTCCTATATTCAGCTAGCGTAGAGTCGCAAAATTCCTTATCACTCATCACTGTTTCACTTAATTGGGATTGAGTTACTGTCTGGTTAGTCATTTTAGTGAGTAGTCGACCTTTTCACAAAACAGTATTGTAAATCACTATTTAATTTAAAGGCTTACTCAGGAGAAGAATTGAGTGTCACCTAACCAGCTGTGATTAAGTAAGTGTATTGAAATCTTGGTGTCTCAACATCTCAAAAAATGTAGGCTTGGGAGGAAAAGTCTGTTAGAATAAAACTATGATGTAAGTAACTATATGCCTTAGAAAGCATCAGTGAATAAATAACTCTAGTATTCTCTCTAAATTCTGCATCTTACTGATGCCTAGTAAGACTTACTGTGCCTAGTAAGGTAACCCTTTAGCTTTACTAAATTCTTTCATTAACAACACATTTTCTGCTACTGCTTTGTTCTTACTAGCTACCTATTAATCATTGTCACTGCATATACAAAACTGTTAGCAATTGACAGTTATATCTTAAGTTAGATGTGAACATACAATACTGTGCAGCTGATGCATACAATTAGCATTGAGGGCTACTGTCCTTGGTGATGTTTAGTGGCTGAGATTGAAGTGAGAAGGCTTAAGAGCTCTTTGAGGAGAGAATTCAGAGCTGAAGCAGGGCTGACATCTTTCTTCTCTGTCTTTCCTCACTTATTCCTGCTGTCTTTACGCTACTTACTCCCCACCCAAAAGGGGGATCTCAGCTATTTCCAATATTGCTTCTTTTGTTTTTTGGGGGTTTTGCTAGTCATCCTTCTCGCCTATTTGTGGTCTCTTGTGCTTATCTGATTCTTTAGCTTGCAACTTTTTGTTACTTGGATGCCTCCTATGTGCCTCCAGGTGCCTCCTATGTGCCTCCTGTGTGCTATCTGTGTTTGCCCCTTTGGTGGTCACATTGTCCACTCACTTATGTAAAATACTTACTTTTTGTCTACTAAAGCCATCACAGCATTACAAAATACTTATATACTGTTGTTGGTAACACTATTTTGGTACACTTACATTTGGGTTAAAAACAAGCTAATATTAATTATGATCTGATTAATACATTTATAATTTAGAGGTGCTAGAGTCCTCTTCTATGCCTTCACCAGTAAAAATAATACTAACATCTGTCATCCTAGTGTCTCCCTAATAGTCTTAAAGTTTCATTAACAACATAGTTAAAAATGTTATATAAAACCTTCCCTGTAACTACTCTTTTCTCTGGTGCTATGCTCACCTTTCCAATACTCCTCTGGATTCTAAGAATCGTGCTGACAGTCTTCATCAAGAAGAATGAGGAAAAGGGTTGCAAAGAGTCCTCAGCATCCTGAGTTCTTCTCTAGGAAGGTGTGATATTCACCTTGGTGTTCCCCCTCTGTCCTCAGTCTGTTTGGAGTTTATTTTTGTACATTTTATTAATACAGTCTGCTTAGGAGCTCTGTTTTAAAAATGGTTCCCAATTATACCAATAACTCTTTGTTTACTCTGCTGTTGATTTCCCTGCTACACAAGGTACTCCTGTAGTAACTTGTGACTGACTATTGTGATTTTTGCTCTGGTATCATCCTGTGCCTCCACTCTTCCACACTACATTTTTATTCTGGGCTCACAGTTAACTCCACAAAGAATAAACACTTGCTATCACTATAAACTAAAACTATACTAAAACAAATCTAGACAATAGTTACCTGACTTATGTTATCTGGCAATTGTTATCACAGTTAAAACCAAACTAAAATCCACTCAGGTCATGGAAAGCCCAGTCAGGTTCTGAGACCCTGCACTGTCAGGTCAGTACAGAGCCTGTGGCTGTTTACTGGAAATTGCAAAAATCATATTTACTGTGCCACTTAGGAGCCTGAAAATTTAAGAAACTTCTTTCTGCCTGAGGAGAATTTTTCTGCTGAATTTTTCATGGAACTGCCATCTTGCTGCTTCTTTGAGGGGAAGCAGTAAAGGAATCAGGCAATACTGAAGACCTCTTTTATTTTCTTCTTTTTGTTTCTTTTTTTCCTTTTTTTATTTTTTATTTTATTTTATTTTTTTCCATGTAGGAGCTTTGACTTCATTCAGAACTGTGGAGTTTGGAATTAATAATGTGGAGATGACAGATTCACTACAGGAAAGATTTTTTTTTAGGCTAGGACCCTTTATTTGGCTCTTTAGCAAATCCTGAAAGTGTCTGATAGTAGCTGGTAGAGTCCCACCTCACACCAAGTTCATCAGCTAGAAATGTAAAGATACTCTCTAGCTCAGGGGAGGTCAAGACAATGCTACAACAAATTGTTCATACTCTCCTACAGTCCATGGGAGAACTACAAAACTTTTTTTTTCTTCTTCTTTTTTGAAAAGAGGATCATGAAAGAATCACTAGATATATCATTTAATGAGGAGGACAGCTAAAGACAGAATGGGCAACTTTCTATTATATTGCAACACAGAGACTTAGTAGCTTCTCTGAAAGTGGAATGAGCCTGTTTTTATTCTGAAATACGGCTGATCTTTCCTTGCAGTAGGAAGAGACTCCCTGGAGGTTAGCCAAGGCAAAGAACGTGAATGAAGAAGACAGAGAGGATCAAGGATATGAATTAAGAAACCTGTGGTAAAACCTTGATGTGAGGGCCTGTGAAGAATTTTATTTGTATTATTGCAGACAAACATGTTGACAACACCTGTTGTTCATCTGAAATGTCTTGATTTAGGATGAGAAATTTCTAGCTAATTATAACTTCAACAAAATATAATCACTTTTCCTCTCTGTCTCAGGACAATTATAACTGTATTTGTAAGTTTCATTACAAGTAGTTCGGATCTCTCCAAGATAGAAATGAGAAGACAATATGTTGATCTGACCAATTATGATTGATGGAATATGGGTAGAGGTCCTCCATTAGCAGTATCCAGTGTTGAACACGGACTCCTCTGGACAGTAGATGCTGTTTTTCAGTCCTGTCTTTTCCCTATCAACTGCTGGATCTGCCCCTCAAAATTTTTAAGAATATCCTTAGAGATATTACTGAGATACTTTTTACTTGCTTTTCATTAGGATCTTTTTTTTTTTTTTTTTTTAAGCAGTAGGAGAGAGCTACTTTTGTTTAAGAAACATAATATTGGCTAATTTATGAGCTTCTGAAATTCAGTGTCATGGCCTGAGTGCATCTCCCATGCAGGGGGTTTGGCTACCTGGGCTGAAAACCAACTTTGACACAGCGCAGATCTGCAGTCTTAGGAGACCTCATAGGGGTCCTGCCCTTGCTTCACTTTGGAGCTGCTTTTAAGCTCAGGCTCTTGGCCTTGGTCTCCACCTGAATTATATTCCTGGTATACCTGTGCCTCAGCTTGTACCTCTCTGATTCTCATCTTGACGCTGATGACTCACTTGACTTTCAGCTTGACCTCAGACCTGTCTCATCACTACGGACTTGTCTGGCGACTCCTCTCTGACCCTGGCTAACGCTGCTGGACCTACTCTGTTTTTCCTGGTTGGATATGGTAAGATTTCACCCACACTGGCAAGGCCGCAGTCCCTGCCTGCCTTGCTCTCCCAGCTGGCTCCCAGCTGGCCTGCCCCTATGGAGCAGCATAGCCTTGCTACTGCCTGATACTCAGATCAATTCAGAAATGGTTATATGGAGTAAAGAGCCATAAAAGTTTGTAGTTTAATTTCTACTTTTTTTTTTCCTAAAAATGATTTTAACCACTGAATTTGAGAGACTGGGAAAGAGAAGGCAATTAGAAAGCATGCTCATTTAAACTAGTTCAATGACCCCGATCCAGGTAAGTCAGATTTCAGGGTAGAAAAGGGGACGTGAATAGTGTTAATGGAAGATTTGCCATATGTTGATATCAGCTATAAGTATGTGCTACTCAGACTTTTCAGTGCTCCTGGAATGCATGCGAGTTACAGAAAATTTTTTGTATTTTTTTTTGTTTCTAAAATACATGCTATCCAGAGTAATTTTTTCTTCTTCATGAAGTTTAGAGTTATTAACATAAAACAGAAAAATCCTACTTTTTGATCAGACTTGTTATAAAAGTTGTAAAATCAAACAAAGTTTAGGGAATGCCAAGACTATCTACAATTTTACTGCTCTTGGGAATATGAATTATTACGTTCTTTCCGTGTGATGACCAACTGTATGTTCAATGTAACATCTTTCTTCTTCCAGACTGTTCCCCTCCTTTTTCTTTCCTCTTCTGCTCCCTTCTGCAGTTTTGTTACTAGGATTTTTGCTCAGCTTCCCTGCCCTAGATAAGACTCTGTTAATATCCAGTCTTGCATAATTATCTTCATATCTCTAATGTGTGATGTACAACACTTTTTTTTCTTTTTGTGCTTAAACTCATCTCTGCTTTCTCTTTTGCCTGTCACAACATTTTATTAACCCAGTTCATTATGCACCTGACTTTGCTATGCTTTCTATAATGAATGAAAGTCATTCACACTGGTTGTCATGTTAGGTTAGACATGTGACAGCATAGTCGTCATGAGAAACAAGAAACGTAGAATTTGGCTATATGGTCCTGCTTCAAAGCAGACCTTCAGGCATTCCAATCAGATTTTCCCAAACGCTGGTTTGGATCTCTCTTCTTAAACAGACTTTTACAATATTTATTTCAAGAAGCAATCAAAATTAAGATTTAATAATGGCACAGCCTATACATATTTGAATGCTTAATTATTCTCTACAATAGCTACATATTTTCAGTACTGTCTATAATGGACAGATGTATTTCTACTCATGATTAAAAAGTGTTCATATTAAAAAGGCAATTGAAGTACTATATTGGGATTCAGATGCATATGGAGACTGCTCTGAGTTGATCATTAATAAGACTCAAGATATAATATCAAGGGTACATTGACATGCCTTGCTATAAGCATAGCCATAAGAAGGTGACAGCCATTCCAAAAATGTTTGGTATTAGCAGAACTCAGGATCTGAGTTTTTCTGAAGTATAAGTCACAGAATAGTAGTAAGCAAATGATTTATGCTTAGGCAACATAAAAAAGTGTTGTGCAGTGGCTGAATGACATTCATTCAAGGACACAATTAATAACCTTTGTACATGCACATACACATACCACACACACTCTCACACAGAGGAACAGCAAATATTTAAATAATTTTATAAAATTAAGAGATGAAATTAATTAGTGAAAAATGAGAGGATGAAGTAGGAGAGGACGGTTGAATGGTGGAAACTCAAAGCATCAACATGTACAAAGTTGTAAGATGATTAGATCAGAAGGAAATAGCTACATAGCTAGCAAGCTTATTCTGAAGAACAGTTTTGTATACAAAAGCTGAGCAATGCTAGGTTATGGCTTCAATATAAAACAAAGCTAAAATTTATGGGCAGTACTCTGCTATCCACTTTTAAACCTGGGAAAACCTCTCTTGTGTTGTGTGTAGAGGTTTAATCACAAATGTGCCTCTTGGGCTTTACATAGTGGCAGTGGAGCTTGAGGGGGGTTTTTTAGACTCTTGAATTTCATTATTAGCAAAGTGGTGGAAAGGATCAAGCAGTCTTTATTTCAATATTTTCTATAGATTCCTAAGAACAATGTAACAGACATCAGTAGCTATGGTCTGCCATAATCTTTAGTGAGGTTATCTACAAATGATGCTAACTAGCCATGAGAGTATTTTACTAGTGGGAAAAAGGGGAAGATGACCAGAGCAAAATGAATAAGATTAACCTCAGTCCATCTTCAGGCAACATTCTGAATGAGCAAATGAAGTGTGATAGAAAGTGGAAGTGGAAAGTGGAGGTCAATCAAGACTAGAAAATCTTCACATTTTCTAACTTCTATCCTCTAGAAGGCCAGGTTTGTTTGTTTGTTTGTTTGTTTGTTTTGGGGGGGGGCAGTAAGTACTGATAGCTGTTGGGGTTCCCTGGCTTTTTTATGCCTTCTCAGAGTTTCTCCATAGATAGAAGTTATACCATCTTAGCTTGTTAAAGAAAAAATGGAAAAAAGTAAAATTCACTGAGGTATTTTAATATTGTCTCTCAGTACTGCAATAGAAATTATAATAGGAAAAATAATGCACAAAGTAATTTCTTGGATAATTGTGTGCTTTTTTCTGTTAAAGTTATGTCTCAAGATCATAATTTTGAAAAAAAAAAAAAAAAGTGGAGCTATCAGAAGAATTTTGAAATCTGCACTCTAGTGCAGTAGATTCAACACAGATAATCCAGTATAGAAGGATTATCCTGCATATGTTCATAAACTTCTCTCTTCTGTTTATTCGCCAGGGAGTGTAACATAAATGCTTTGCACTTCTTCAGTATCTTTTGTCTTTGGATCTCAAAGCACTTTATGAACATTAATGAAGGTTCTCACTGCCATAACTTGGTGCTGAAAATCATCTTCCATCAGTTCTGCACATCTGCTAAATATGATCCCTAACCATCTGGCAAAGCAGAAATGCTTTTAAAGATAGTATGAGTATACACACACAAAAAAATATAAGTAGCTTCAGACTCATTTTTATTTCATGGTACCATCTGTACCTGATCAGAGAAAGTATATCCCCACAGTTTGCGTTTTTCTAAAACAGCCTTTTTGTAATAGTGCATCTAGTATTACGTTAATTATTGTTTTAACTTTGTTCAGTGCCTCAGATGATAGCAGTGAACAATTTCAAAAGATTTAAATGGTGTTTTTCTCAGGAAAGCAGTGTGCTTAATTCAGAGCTGAAAGAGGGTATCTCTTTTTGCTTTGGTTTCATAGGCCTCAGATTCCTCCTGATTTCCACCACATTATCCAATCCTTCTCTTAGACAGGACAGAAAAGGATACACATGCGCACTTGCGAGCATGCGCACGCATACACAAAACCCTATGAAAAGAAAATGATTACAGAACCTTCTACAGCTACCAGTTTTCACTTAGAGATCTCACCAAGGGTGAAACAGAAAGAATTAAGAATTCTAGATGTCATGAAATTTGGGCCCATGTTTTCAATATTTCAGCAATATGACGTAACAAGCATTTTCTAAAAGATTCTCCATAGGAACTGGTCTTTGTCTCTTTTATACTGAGACGTTTCCTTTCTACAAAAAATACTTGAATATTCACCAGAGCAGTGACAAGACATTTCCCACATACAAGATGCTTTGTTGGCTGAAGTATTAGGCTGACTATTATAGGAAATAAAAGGTACTGTAGTCATGTACATAGGAAAAAAAAAATCATGATTTCTGTTACAGTTGTCTCAAAGAAGAATTTGGCTCATGTTTAGAAACTGTAGGCCAAGTTTTGTGTTCAGTGAAAATACAAATATGTTGAGCTCAGTGGGCTGGCACAGTCTTGCTGTGAGCAGAATTAGGTCTTGTGACTACAGTGTCTCATAAAAGACAAAATATACTATTCATAACAGAGTGCTATTGTAGTTAGTTGACAATGTTTAAGTTAGAAGTATTCTGGTTAGGATTTTTGAGACAGCAAAGGCACCAAACTTACTGTGAAATTAATGGATGTAGGATAACCAATTCCTCTATAGATTTTCACATAATAATTGTTTTTGTGCATTTGTTGGTACCTTCTTTGCTTACACATTTAATTATCTTGTTCAGAATAATACAGATGTGGGCAAACCAATGTGACTTTTATGAATATATGATTTCAGTATGATAGTATCTAAAAATGTAGCTAACAGCCTATTAGTAAATTTAAATATTATTTTGGTGACTCCTGCTTAACTGTTCAAGCTTGGTAAATTAAACATAGCCATATTGAAAAGTCAGCTCTGGACACATTGTTAAGATGATAATGGAAAGATGGTACTATGTGGCTTTGGGGGATATATTTAATATAATCCAAACACCCAAAGATATATGTAACCCACTGCATAACACAAAATATGCAATATTACCCAAACAGGAAAGATTGGTAGCTGCAGCTTTGAGTTACACTGACTGCAGACACTTAGTTTGCTAAGATTCATCAAGTGAATAAGATACTTGTTTTAATAATTAATAAGTTCTGTCTCATACGTTCTGTAATGCATTTGATTTCATTAAATGCCCTTGTATAAATTTTAACTTAGAAGCTATTGCATCTTATTATATTACCTGCTACAATCATTCTTTCCTTTTCCCCCTTTTTCCTTGTTTCTCATTGATTTTATGCTACATTTAAAACAAATATTTTGCATTCTACCTCTAAAGTACACTGAGTTTGGACATTTGCATTGGTTTTCCAATTGAAAACAATGAAGGCTTGATTAAGACAATTTATATTTAGGAAATTTTGAACTAAATGTCTAATTACAGGCACTGAATGTGAGCCCATTCAACATTATCCCATTTCAATTGTGTATGGTTAGCTTCCACCTATGGCTACAGTTGCCCCAAGACTACTGCCAAAGTGCCTGTGATTCTTATCTAGGCATTTTGCTGAAATGTTATCCATCTGAAACCAATAACAAAAACTCCTCAGTCTTCAATAGCAGCAGGTTTCCACCCTTTGTTTTTACTGAGCCATATTCTCCTTCAGATATTACTGCAGGTAATAAGGATCTCCAAAAACACATGCAAAAGCATTTCTCCAATAATAATTAATTTATCATAACAGAATTAAGTTAAAGACAAAATACATGGTGAAATACTATGTGGTACTGAATAAAGGATCTGTATGCTTTGTCAGTGTTTATGTCATCAAAAACTGGTATGACTCTTAGTTTCTTCACTATCTCATTCCTCCCATAATGAACAAATTAAATCATATTTTTAAGTCAATGCCAACACAATTATGCCTATTTAAGGATTTCTGACATTTATGCTTTATCTGGAATAAAGTAAACCCATCTTTACTTTTGCCAATATTGCATTCTAAATGGCCATTTCTGCCATTCAATCCAAAGTCTCATGTTATCTTCAAGTCAGATATTTCTTATAACAACAGGGTAGATAGAGGAGGACTATGTTCCAGAAAGAGAATGAACTTTTTCCACTTTATGTAGTGACGGGCGAGTGAAGAGTTAACAGGACTGAAGTTTGTCAATTGATATGCAGAAGAACTGATAGCACAAGAGCTGACGTGCACAAAGCTGTTGAACAGAGGACTTAACAGGACTAAAGTCCTCTACCAACCGATATGCGCAAGGATTGACATGCACAAGGCTGCGGAATGATTAACAAGACCGAAGAAGTGAAGTCTGCCACCTGGAATCTGCACGGACCCCCGGGGAGGGGAGAAGCAATACGGAGGTGCTGTGGTCTTGCCTCGCCAGCAGGGTCCTCCCAAGCAGACAAACAGACAGTCCTGTGATTGAGAAACTCGCTAAAAGTCAGCAAAAGCAGTGTTTGCCCAGAGCCCCAGCCGTATAAAAAGAGACTTGGGAGCTAGGAGAGTTGGAGCAGGGACGGGAACGTGACCTGATCATCCTCTCCGGCTGGACCGTGAGTATCCCCCCCCTCCCCTTTTCCTGGGACGCTGGGTTAAGGTAACTCCTCGAGGTTGAGAGCCCTCTCACTAGAGAGTGAACAAGAAAGCTTTCAAGTAGGGATAAGCAGTCCTTCCAATTAATAACGCAGTAATTGACGGTTTCAGGTTATCCTTTCTAAATTAGTAACTGATGGTTTTGTGTTATCCTTTCTAAATTAGTAATCGCATTATTTTAATGGATGTTACTAATCCAAGAACTTGTGTGAGGAAATAAACATCTTTTTTATTATTATTATATTACTGTCTCAGTTGTTGCTATCGAACCTTCATAGCATGACAGCGTGACATGTAGGCTGATTTAAACATGTTTATTTCTCGAAAAGAAAAAGAAAAGCAAAAGAAGAGGACAAGAATCATCTGAAATTGTGCATTCATAACAAAGTAGATGAGCCACATCTTACCTACATGAAAAATGACCAGAACAGCAAAGAACAACCCTAAACTTGAAAGAAAATCTAAACTTGAAAAAACATCTGGACATGTTTTTATTTCTACTAACTAAGATGAAAATTTTCCAGTTAGTTGAAACGGGAGCTATATCATGATGTAGAAGAAGAGAAGGAAGAGCATCTTATACAGTCAGCTCAAGTTACAAAGCAGTATTGCTTCCATAATTTTATATTCCCAGGAGTTATGATTTCAGGATCAAACAGTGCCATTTTCTGTAAATGTTGTTCAAGAATGAAAGCTTGCCAATGCTTCTGCAGCTGCAGCAGTCCATTATGATAAAGCAGATGACATATAAGGCGAGGGTGAATCAGTTTGTTCAACCTTAAGAGCTGAAGGCTAATGGGGGATTTTACTGTCTTTAATTGCCTACTGCGAAGATATAAAGAACAATATAATGTAGAAATAAGTAGAAGATATAGAGAAAATAGATCCAGACTTTTTGGATGTGCACAGTGGTAGGATTAGAGGCAACAGACACAACTTTCAGTAGGGGAAATTCTGATCAGATATTTGAAAAAAAAAACCACAGTCAAGGCAGTCAGACTTTGAAACAGAGTTTCAGAGTTTCTTTGTCCAAAGGGTTGTGGAATCTCTGTTGCTGGAGATATTTAAAACTCAACTGGACAGGGCCCTGAGCAACCTGATCTAAATTGTCCCTGCTTTGAGCAAGGAGTTGGACCAGATGACCTCCAGAAGTAACCCCCAGCTTATATATTATCACAGAGCTCTGTTTTAACTAACAACCACTTCAACATCCATGGACATTTCAGTTCCTAAGTTTAAACTTATTTCTCTCGACTGGATTTCATTCTCGCACACTAAAATGTTTCACAAGATGGACCAGTTTTAAAGAGCATGTATGCTTTAGAATGGCTAAATAATTGCAGTGTGAAAATTATTACAGCATTTTTGGTACTTCCCCTAATTATCACTTCTGGACTATATTCATAAAAAATGACTCTCATTTTATTAATGTAACTCCTCTAATTGCATTCATGCATAAGTAATTATAAATTTTAACTTTTATTCATTAAATTGAAAAGGTTGAGAGAATTGCTGACAGAGATGTTCCACAAGACTATTTTAGCAGCAGCTTAGGTAAAAATGTATACAAAAATCTACAAAAATTACTGGTATTTAATTGCTGTGTTTATTTCTTGAGATACTTGCAGCATAAAATATGTATAAAGCTTTCTTGTTGTATTAAGAATCACTTCCTACAAAACTGCCTATTGCATTATTAGAATAGTTGGTATGTTCTCTTTTTATGTGTTGACTTTTTTTTTATTTCTGGTAAGAATATTTTTCTACTGATTAATTAGATACAATATTAGAAATCCTAACCACAAAATAAGAGGTGGAAAATGAAAAACAGTCATAGTCAAATACAAAAAAAGAAGAACTCAGAAAAAAAGAAGACTCAGAAAAGTACATAAACACAGAATTACTTTCATTGGGTTCAGTTCCAAGCAGTAAACAAAGAAGGCAGTAACTTAGTGCAGTAGACTTCTTTCTTAGTCAATGGCAGAGGAGATGGTGATTAGCTTTTCTGTCAAGGGTCCTTACCTCTTATTTGTACATTTGTTTTTGCTGTTGCCACAAACTTAGTTGTGTGGTATATAAAACTACATTTATTGTTGTCTTCACCCCGACAGCAGCAGCAACAGCTATCCAAGTCCATCTCTCTGGTTCTGCTCCTTCCCCCTTTTCTGTAGCAGACACATGTCATGCGACTTCTGTTTCCTCTTCCAGAGGGCTGAAGAGAGACTGAGGAGGATTTTTTGGAAAGGGTTAGAGGTAAGCAGCTGACAAAGGAAGTATGAGTCAACCTTCATCTTGGGAGAACTGGGTTAGAGGAGAGGGTCCGGGGGGGATACAAGTCTAGTGAGGAGAAAGGAAAAAAGAAAGAGAAAGGATCAATCTTCTTCCCTACTTCTTCTTCCTCCTCACATTTTATGGTCCCACTCCAGCTCCCCTCCTGTAAAGCATTAAAGCCTGACATCAGCTTCCTAAAACATACCGTGACCCCTGCCCATGTCTCTTTTTTCTACAGCCCTCCTTTTGTTATTATGCTCATTAGAGGCACTGCCTTAATGCTCCAATTTACAGCCAATGAAAGTTGCTCTGACAATACCATCAAACTGAATTTTCCTGCCCCCAAATATTCTCAGTTACTAATTCAGCAAAGGATCTTTATTTGGGTGTACATTTTAGCACATGAATAAATTTAAAGAAAATTAGATATTTACAAAACAGGTTTCCTAAACTGGTGCATGTATCTTTAACTAAATACCTGTTATGTAGCTTTGATTAAATACCCGTTAACCTCCTTTGCTGAACATTAGCCTTCCTTTCATCAGGGAAAAACTCCCCCAAATTTCAGAAGAATTCACTGTGTTGTGAATTAAGGTAGTATTTGACTTTTATGAAAGATTGCAAAGATGAGTCAGAGAAATAAGTATGCAATGGGTGAAGTTATGGCTTTATTGAAGTAAAGACAAAATTCCTATAGAATGTAATAAAGTGAAGATTTCATGTCATATCTTTGGACTGACCAGAACAAAGCATCAGCCTTCTGACTCTTCTCATTTGTGCTGAATACTACTTTACAAATAGGCCCTATGTAGTCAATAGCATTATTTGAAGTATGGCATTAGTCAGCATGAATAAAGGTAATCGAAATGTAGTTATTTTTGCTGATTAACATGTTTTTAACTGACAGATACAGAACTGGGAAAATTATAACAATTAGAGGATACTATTTGAAGTGGAAATGTTATTTTTTTGCTGAACACAACTAAAATATATATATATAATATGATATATATATATATATATATATATCATATTTTGTTCTGTTCCACATGTTCCATAGTTATTGTCCCCAAAAATGTTACACACATTCTTATCTGAGAACCCATCCCTTATTTGCAACATTTGGGGGCAGGAGACCTGCATGGATGAACAAGGAGCTCCTGGCAAAACTCAGACAGAAGAAGGAAGTGCACAGAAGATGGAAGCAGGGACAGGCCACTTGGGAGCATTATAGGAACATCATCTAAGTATGCAGGGATGTGACCAGGAAGGTCAAGGCCCATTTGGAATTGAATCTGGCAAGGGATGTCAAGGACAGCAAGAAGGGCTTCTTCAAATACATCAGTAGTAAAAGGAAGACTAGGGAGAATGTGGGCCCGCTACTGAATGGGGCAGAGGTCCTGGTGATGAATGATACAGAGAGGCCAGAATTACTGAATGCTTTCTTTGCTTCAGTCTTTACTGCTAAGGTTGGCCCTTAGGAACCCCAGACCATAGTAACCACAGAGAAAGTCTAGAGAAAGGAAGGCTTTCCCTTGATCGAGGAGGATTGGGTTAGAGATCATTTAGCCAAACGGGACATACATAAGTCCACAGGCCCTGATAGGATGCACTCATGAGTGCTGAGGGAGCTGGCAGATGTTACTGCTAGGCCACTCTCCATCATCTTTGAAAGGTCATGGAGAAGAGGAGAGGTGCCTGAGGACTGGAAGAAAGCCAGTGTCACCCCAGTCTTCAAAAAGGGCAAGAAGGAGGACCCAGGGAACTACAGGCCAGTCAGCCTCACCTGCATCCCTGGAAAGGTGATGGAGCAGCTCATCCTGGAAGCCATCTCCACGCATGTGGAGGACAAGAAGGTGATCAGGAGTAGTCAGCATGGCTTCACCAAGGGGAAATCATGCCTAACCAATCTGATAGCCTTCTATGATGGGATGACTGGCTGGGTAGATGAGGGGAGAGCAGTGGATGTTGTCTACCTAGACTTCAGCAAGGCTTTTGACACTGTCTCCCATAACATCCTCATAGGGAAGCTCAGGAAGTGTGGGTTAGATGAGTGGACGGTGAGGTGGATTGAGAACTGGCTGAATGGCAGAGCTCAGAGGGCTGTGATCAGTGGTGCAAAGTCTAGTTGGAGGCCTGTAGCTAGCGGTGTCCCCCAGGGGTCAGTACTGGGTCCAGTCTTGTTCAACTTCTTCATCAGTGACCTGGATGAAGGGACAGAGTGCACCCTCAGCAAGTTTGCTGATGATACAAAACTGGGAGGAGTGGCTGATACACCAGAGGGCTGTGCTGCCATTCAGAGAGACCTGGACAGGCTGGAGAGGTGGGCAGAGAGGAACCTCCTGAAGTTCAACAAAGGCAAGTGCAGGGTCCTGCACCTGGGGAGGAATAACCCCATGGACCAGTACAGGTTGGGGGCTGACCTGCTGGAAAGCAGCTCTGCTGAGAAGGACCTGGAGGTCCTGGTGGACAACAAGTTGACCATGAGCCAGGTCAACCTGGCGAGGCCACCTCTGGAGTAGTGTCCAATTCTGGGCTCCCCAGTATAAGAGAGACATGGAGCTACTGGAGCAAGCCCAGTAAAGGCCTACTAAGATGATGAAGGGACTGGAGCATCCCTCCTCTGAGGAAAGACTGTGAGAGCTGGGACTCTTCAGCCTGGAGAAGAAAAGGCTGAGGGGGGAATCTTATCAATGTGTATAAGTATCTGAAGGGAGGGTGTAGAGAGGTTGGAGCCAGATTCTCTACAGCAGTACCAAGCAATAGGACGAGAGGCAACGTACACAAACTGAATCACAAGAAGTTCCATCTGAACATGAGGAAAAACTTCTTTGCTACGAGGGTGAGTGAGCACTGGAACAGGTTGCCCAGAGAGATTGTGGAGTCTCCTTCCCTGGAGATATTCAAAAGCCATCTGGACACAATCCTTGAAAATATGTTCTAGGTGCCCCTGCTTGAGCAGGAGGGTTGGACTAGATGATCTCCAGAGATCCCTTCCAACCTCAACCCTTCTGTGATTCTGTGATATGCTCTAGCAAAGCTGATTTTCAACAGCACATGGCATTTTGATGGCTTTGTTTTTATATCCATTGTCAGACATGGACTTTTGATTCTAAGAACCAAAAGAATATTCTGATTACATTTTAAATACATAACTGATTGCATTATATACACATACACTATTGCATAAAATAAAACATATAAAATATAATACATAGATATATTTATACAAATATTTAAAGTAACTTTAATATACTTAGGAAATACAATACTTCATAATTCAAAATCTAATGTTCCATGAAGACAAGAGTCCATGCAGACAACTCTCTATGTCTGGAGTTACTTCAGCTGTTTGTAAGTAAGTCTCATGTAGTCCATCAACAATTTCTGCAATGCTTATGCATTTCAGTATGTCTGAACTTTTAAGTTACACCCACAATGTTGTCGCATACTTGAAATGTGAACCTGACATCATTGTCTAAAGCAGACTTCTGTGTTTCTGAGAACACAGGAATTTAATATTTTCCCAAATATTTTTAAATTAATTTTCAAATAATCTTTTGTTCCCTTGATGAAGAAATATAATTAGATCTCATTTTGGAACAGTTCTTCAGTTTCCTAATAGAGAAACTGAAGAAAAGAGTCAGTACATTCTCTAATGTCACACGCAAAACCTACTGCAGGAACTAGAACCTACACCAGCTTTGTGCTGTTTTTTTCTCCTATTCTGGAAGTGCTGTACAATATTTTCTTAAACAGATAAAAGTGTATATGCATCCTTCTTCTATATTCACAATAATACAAAAAAAAAATGTGGCACTTTTAATCTGAGCATTAAAAATAAGAAAAGCTCTAAAGCAAGCATAAATATAAGAAAATAGAACAAAGAAAATACTTTGTTATCCATCTCTAACACTTTTAAAATTGAAAGTGAATTGGAAAGAGTAAGAGGAATGTCCTCTTAATAGTACTCCTTGAAAGCCTTACAAGTGACTTTCAGCCACGATACTCTGGTGTACAAGCACTTCAGTTATTATTATGAATGGTAAAAGAGATGTTTCCCTAACAAGAAAGCTGTAGAGCATTTATTTAAGAAAGAATATTAACAGAACACTAAAATACTAAATTATGGGAAAAATAAAAATAAAAGTTCTTGATGAGACTTTAAGTTTCAGTAGAAACTTCAGTGAACTATAATCATTTTATAGAATTCAGTATTCTTTAGATATATGAGTACAAACAGGCATAACATGGCAATTCAACGTCTCACTAGAAGCCCAAGCACAAGAATAATTAGAATTTAACTCACCTCACTGAAAATGTTGACAGTATAGAAATCTGAGACTAAGATAGCCATCTGTTTTTTGTTGTTGCTATTGTTGTTGTTGTTTTAATCAATAGAACAATTTAATTATATAAGGTGATTCATATGACCTATTTTTGACAGGTACCTTGGAAGATGAATCACTATCATTTGGAAGATACTTCCTGTAGATCCCTGTCACAAGGACCACTGTTGTTTGGACTGAATGTTTGGCACAAGCTTTGGCAGATAAAATGAAATGGAGTTTCCTGACCAACTTCACCACTTTTATCTGCCTCATCCTTCGCTCACCTTTGCTGCTCAGTGCTTTTGCCTCCTCAACCACTGAGACACTGGTGAAGTTGCAGTTTCGAGACCCCATGTTGTCAGCAGATCAAGGAAGGTAATACTTCACCCTTCTACGCACCACACGGACACATCTGGGGAACTATGTGCAGTTCTGGGCTCCCAGTACAAGAAAGACCTGGATATACTGGAGTGAGTCCAGCCAAGGGACACAAAGATGATTAAGGGACTGGAGCATCTGCCCATGAGGAGAGGCTGAGAGAGCTGGGACTGTGTAGCCTTCAAAAGAGAAGGCTGAGAGGAGATCTTCTCAATATGTACAAATAGGTATTTATTGGGGAGGAGCAAAGAAGATGTAACCAGACTCTTCTCAGTGGTATCCAGTGAAAGGACAAGAGGCAAAGGGCACAAACTGAAACACAGGGAATTCCATTTGAACATAAGAAAAAACTTCTTCATGATGAGGGTGGCTGAACACTGGAAAAGGCTGCCCAGAGAGGTTGTGGAATCTCTATCATTGGAGGTATTTAAAAGCTGTCTGGACAATGTCCTGGGTAGTCTGCTGTAGCTTTGAGCATGAGGGTTGAACTAGATGATCACCAGAGGTCCCTGCTCAACCCCAACGATTCTGTGATTCTGTGACCCTTAATAGACCTGTTTTTGAGGAAGGTACAAACCATTAAAGACAATGTAGTTGGTATTATTGTCAAGAGCAGGTAAGCTTTTGATGGGTTGTTTGTAAAGGGGCAGAATGATTGCTCTACCTCTACTTCAGTGGTTAGAAATGATAATGTTACCAGCCAGAAACAGTAATAGCTCTCAACAGAACATAAGAACCAAGATGCAAGCTGTTTTTTTTTCTTTTTTTTTCTTTTTTTCATAAAGAAACTTTGTATTCACATCTTTTTGCATTTTCAACAAAGTTCTGTATTCTGTCTCCAAGGATATTCCTTGTTATGGTAAAACTTTATGGCTAGAAAAATTATTTCTCTGCCTATCCTTCAAGTGATATGGTCCACAAATCTGCTACAATGAATACTTCAGCTTGATTGCAGACTGTGGGCAGAAGTAAACCTGTCAGTCACCTGTCATGCAATACATCCTAAAGCACAGAACACTTCAAATCTACTTTCCTAAATTACAGAGGGTTTTTTTTAGTATATGTTGAGGAAAATGCATAATGATTCTACTTCAGAATATGGTAAATTTCCACTACATAAGTTCATAAATTTAAATATTTGGATGACAATTTCTGTCTTTGTGTTGAATTAACTATTTATATAGAGAGTATGCCATATCCATAGCTCTCCCAGCTGTATTACCCTGTACTTTAAGATAAAATCCACAGATACATTATATTGTGGTCTTTATGACAATGATTTCATATCATTGTGTGGAGCCTTAATCTTTAAATATAGGCATCTAAATGACTTAGGTAACATAAATCTCTCTTCTACTTTCTCATGAGCACTAATGTGTGTGGAAGAATTCTGTTAAAGGACAATAAACAGAATAGGTTAAGATCAGATCAATGTACACATACTGCCGAATTAATAGATATTTGCTAGCTCTCAAAAGAGAGCACGTAATTACTCTGCTTTAAAGAATGACTTTAAAGTTCAAATGAAGGAGAAACTGAATGTGTTTATGTAATCAATGCTATAATGCTTGTTAAGGACTACCTGTCTAAATTAAAAGTACAATATCAGATCTCACTAAAATAGGCTCCCTGGCCTCAGTTTAAATGCATAGACAAAGGTTACATTTATACTAGTGCATATAATGGAGAAGATAACCATTCTCTGCCCTTAAGACCAACTGGCACATCATGCCTCATGTTCATGCAGCCAAATTCTCTTACCTCACTAAACTGTATAGTCCATTCAAATTGCCTATTAGGAATGATCCCTGATCTGCACTAATTCCCAAACATTTCCCATGAAATTTTTGGAAGACAGGTAGCTGGCCAAGACCAATGACATAACAGGGACCATGTCAACAGTTAAACAGTGTGAATGATCACAGACCAGCACATGACGCTATTTAGTTTACACTTAAAGGTATACACACCCACAAAAAATCTATTAGGATGCCTGTCATAGATAAGTTTATCAATATATTCTGTAGAGATATCATCTTCATAATGTTGTAAGGTGCAGAATGGATGTCCAAGGACATGCTCTGTAAGCTTGGAGGATTGGGAAGTGCATATTCCAAAGATTCATATGGTTGTAAAGATTGTATATAGTTTCCTTTCTTGCCTAGGCCGAAAATATTATACCACAGAAACTGATTTTTTGCTCGGACACTTTTGTGTAATCACTGTGATAGCCTTCTGGAGGAACTCAGTTTCATGTCTTCACTTATTTAATATGAGTGAAGTTCTGCTTCAGCCAGTGGGATATGTTCTTCTTATTGAATTATCTTTTGGGATCATCAAAAGCAGCATTTACCTCATATACACATAAAGGAATAGTATAACCCTTCTGTGACACATGAACATATAAAACTACAGTGTTATTTAATAAAGCTTGAAAATAACAGCTTTTAGAATTAGAAAGACAGACAGTACACTAACTTTCTACTCAAATCTCTCATATTGTCCAGCTACTTTGGTACAGTCAGATCCTGCCCTGAAGGAAAAACAAATCCTTTATAGACAGTGCTGTGTCTCTACTTAATGAGACTGGGTGTTGTACCTCCCCAGGCTGGTTCTAGACTCATTTCTCCTGCTCCTGTGCTGGACCTAACCAGGAAGGCTATGCAGAGGCAGTACCATCTGCAAGTCTCTCTAATCATCTGACCTCAATGCTACATATTGAGATCTTTTTAGAAGTGCACACTAAATATATGAGAATGGGAACAGAGAATTATAACAGAGTAGTTCTGAAAAGATGAAGAAAGTGTGCCCCCTATATAAAAAGGGGGAAATCTTGAAAAAAGATAAATATAAAGGGCTTCTTAATATAATAATTATTCCTTGTCCTTATTTGTCAAAATTATCCAATTCTCAAATATGAGTTCGTGTATTCAAGCCCAACCTCTAAAATCTTCACATAATCAGAAAGATTCTAGAAATTCTTAATCAGTCTTTATTCATTTGCATGCATAGTCCATTGATATCACCAAAACACCTACAGGAATGAGGGTGTTCAGGGACTAGCTGTCAGAGCCTGTTTTTATTGGTCATGATCCCTAGGTTGACTGTCCTTGTGGTTAGACCTTTCCCTGCCCCCACTAGTGCAGACCTCCTTCTTCACTACTCTTCAGAATGGATCCCCACAAAACACTCTCTAGCTTCACCTCTTCACTATTTTTCCACAACTACTAATCAGAATAATTAGAAGGTCAAATGAATTTGTCATTTGTAAGTGACTCCTATTCAGCAGATACAGAAAAGTAAGTATACCACTCAGTGAAAAGAAAGCTGCTTTCTAGAAATGCATGATTTACTTTACCAAGAAATATACAGTAGTCAAAAACCTCTTTAAAATAATATGGAACAAATCTGGGAGACATTGGTGTGCATACATTACAACATGCCTCAGCTTCAGGAGTTAGGATACAGCTAGATCACTGCACTCACTATACTCACTAGTTCGTAAGTGTTTCTGGGTCATTTAATTTAGATTTAATTTAGATCACACCTGTACCTGAATTTCTCCTTAAAAATCCATAGGAAAACCTGATTTAGTCTAAATGTCCCTGAATCTTAATGTGCCGTGTTACAGCTTTTTTTCTACAGTCTGGGTCAGCCTTAAATGACTGATCACATCCTTCTTTGTTTCTTATTATTGAGGATCTCTTCACAGAGCTGTGCTCCTTAATCTCCCTTTTAAGAGCAAATGCCGCCATTCCCCAGTCTAGCTGGCATGATGGCTCCTTGCCATAGTAAAGCTCATGTTTGTGTTTGGGGGCTGCAGGAATATTATCTAGGCTCTAAATTCACCCTTCATTTATGTAATTGATCTTGATCTAATAGTACATACTTCTGCAAGATGATATCAGGTTAATACTAAGGGACATAATAATAATAATAATAAAAATAATAATAATAATAAAATGCTACAAGTTATTTCTATTTTCTATGTGAACCCAAAGTATTCTCTTAAGTTTTACCTTCTTACAGGTTAGAATTTAGAACTACCCATTTTTAGGCCTTTGGAGAAATATTTTGTAGTTCTTACCAGGAAGTTAACCATCTCTTAAAAAATGGCATTTTGTGGTATTATGGGAGCACCAACAGAGCCTTAGTGATAGCATTATGACTGTGAACTATAATTACTGATAATTGCTACTGCTATGTATACATGTTTGGTCATATGATACAGCAAACACTACAGAAATAGCTCTGAATCATACAGGATCACTGAATATCTTTCCGTTTTCTTTGGAGCAGAAAGAAAAGTGATTATGTTAAAAAAAATAGATTATTAAGATTTAGTGCTGGTTAAGCAATGTTACTTTCTTGGAAGATCTGGTATTCTGCTCTTGTGCAACAGTGTTTTGAAAAGGGCATTGTTACACCATGACTATCTTTCAAATTTATCAGAAAATACAGATCTATTTAACTTTTGTAACTGTTTCACTTTCTTTCCACAGTGTTTCTCAATATCTCAGCTTGAGCTTTCACAGCGACATTTCTAGCCAGGAAAAGCCGGACAGGTCTGAAAGCAATTTAAATGAAGTCAGGAACTCCAGCCCTCTGCTGAGAAAAACACTGATGTGATTGGAAACCTGTCCCACTGCCCCCCCTTGCAAGGAACACCAGGTAACTGAAGCTAATAAGTGAAGCAGGCTAGTTTCCCTGGCCAGGAGTCTTGCATCGGAGGGGAGGGCAAGGAGAGAAGAGCTCTTAAAAGCTCTTCCCTTCCTCTTCCTATTTTTCTTTCTCTTTCTTTCCTTTTGCTCCTCATCCTTTTGCTCCTTTCAAGCCCGAGGAGTATGCTGCATTTCTCCCTCCTTTGTCGCCACCTAGAGGAGAGAGGAGCTGATGACAGCATGTAAGTGAGGAGAAACCAGGAGAGGGTCCAAAAAGGAGGTAGAACTGACAGGAGTTGGGTGGGCAAACTGATGTAGAGATGCAGGATGAAATTGCCTGCTGGACACACAGATGAAGTAACAGCTCCCATAGCAGAAGCTAAACTCACCCAATGTGGTGGTTTGGGCTACATAAATTCTCCTACAAGCCCATTAGCAACAGGCAGGAATAATTTAGACATTAATTCCTCACCTCAATTCATTTATATTTTTATTGTTGCCGAGAAAGGTCTAATATATATACTTATAAAGCCAGGGTTCTGCACTCATATGTACTGTAGTTTTAATTTAAAGTAGAGACTGGTATGTCTGAGGAGTTCAAAGAAACTGTACAACAAAGGCTCCTGACTTGCTGGAGGACTGTTGCTGTATTATGGGTTAATACCACAAATAAAAGGATAGGATTAATTTATAATGAAAGAGGCTCTGGATAATCTGGAAAAAAAGCAATCATATCAAAAATAAACAATCCTATCCTATTTTTATAGCAGCTGGAAAAGAAATCTTGTCAATTAATCATTTTCCTGTCACAAGATGGGAAAACTTTAAAATACCATAACAATTTCAAGAATCCCCCAAAGAAAGCGTTCAGTTCCTGTCCAGGTAGAAAAATCAGCAAATGCAGATACCAAGAATAGTTGGTAGGAAGTTCTACAGTCAAGAAAAAGTTGGAAACAGAAGAATAAAAGAATGCTGAACAACTTGGGAAATGCTGTGTTCTTCCCAACTTGTATTAGAAATATCTCATGCTATCAGTGGTTGAAACTGAATTATATGCCTATATAGAAAATTAGAAAATATTGTGTTGAAATCACTGATTTAAACATTGAAAAATAAACTGCTGTGTGATTTCAGGCCTCAGCACGTTCTAGTCTTGTAATGGTAGACAGTCTCAATATAACCGTCATTATTATTGCTGTTGTTTTTCTTGTTGCTTTAAATATCATGATTTACTGGTGTCAGAATTCAACCTATATTTTTTTTCAGTTTTTAGTGTACCATATCTGGTACCACAAATATTTTAAATAAAAGTTTGCTACTTTCCAAATTCAGTTTATACCCCTCACTTAATCTTTCATTGAAAACAAAGTAAAAATTAGCCAGAAGCCTAAATAAATTTAACACACTTTAAAAATTCTGGACATGCCTTTCAGATTATAAGGGAACATTCATTCATAGCAACAAAATTTTCTGTTTCTTTCTAGGAAGGGTCCATAAAATGTATAATCTGGTATGTAAAGACAAAAGGTATCTTAAAAATCCATAAGACTTAAGCAAGGAATCCTGTAGAAATTTATCCCTTCCTGTATACAGTTTTCCCTTTTCTTCCAGTATTCAAGGAATTCCAAGAGCCTGATCCAAAACTTAGAAGTCAGTAGCAAACCTTCACTGCCTGTCAAACAGGCCTCAAATATAGAATCTGGATTCCTAAACAAGGTTTTCTAAAATACTTTGTATGGAATTAAGAACCTTTTCAAAAAAAACTCTACAAAGTAATCTACGTTTAATAAAACTGTTTTCTGCATTTTAGGGATGTCAAACACTTTAAAGTCAAGTGTCTGAGAGGATTGGTAATGCATTGAATGACATCGGATTTTCAGTTTATGGTAGAGGAATGGGTTTGATATCTTTTTTTAAACAAATTGATATTTAACCTTTACAGCTATTCAAGGCCCCCTATTGCTGACAGTTGTACTTGTTACACATTGTCTGAATTTTAAGCAAGTCAGTAACACTTCAGGTTTTATCACAGCTATTTACTAGAGTGGGAACACTGACCTTCACATGACAGTGACAGAAAGACGCATTTTCGAGCCATTGAAGCTGGACTGCACATCAAGTACTAAGTTCAGCTCTTTAAAGATACTTTGGCAGTGCAACATCTAACATTTTCTGTGTTCTTTTTTTAGTAGAATCCTTGGACACAGATTAGAAACCCAGACTCCTTATGACATGCATTGAGAAATTTGGATGTTTAATAATGAGACCCATAGAAAACAACTGACTGATCAGCTATATAGATTAGCAAGGCAAAAAAAAAAAAAAAAAAAAAGGTGCAGCTTATGCTCCTACCAACCTGACTGGCTAAAGATAAGGTGCCTAAACTTAGCGTTCACTTAGCGTTACAGGCAGCATTCACTTTGTTTCAATACTTCTGCTAGCTCTAAGCAAGGGACAACATTTACACAGCATAGTGTAATATAAAGATGCTACTTGGGTCCTGAAAAACTGGCTTTGGGCTCATTAGACCTTCTTCAGCTGAAATTTGGATTTGAAATAACATCCTAAAAAGCCAAATAGAGTAAATCATGTTTCAGGAAGGAGTCTATTAAATTTATGAAATAAATTATATGTAGTTGTGTCTGGTAATGCAAAGGGATAGGATTCAGCAATCCAAGATCTAGTTTCCCTAAGAACCCAGGTCTCCCCTATGTTAGTGAATGACTATCTCACTTAGCAAAGCCAGTATTACTACTTTTTAGATGGTCTAAATGGGCCTGAAAATGCCTTAGCAGTAGGACCTGCTGGTGCCATAGAGGAGTAAGAATCATGTTTCTGTTTGAGCTTGTTAGTTGAACAGTAGTGTTAGTGTGTGCTTTGCCTAAGTATATCATTTGAAACTTAGGTTTCTATTGGGTCATAGCATCTAAACAGTAATAGGCATATAATTCGCGATAAATTGTTTACATAAAAATGTAGATTGGTTCATGATATTAAATGATCTGATTTTCTAAGTCAGCCCTCTAAAATGAATGCCCAATTTCTGCATCTCAAAGACAAAAAACAGGTGCATGGTCCCAGCTGGGTGTGACAGGGAATCTAAAACAAGTTTCCTTATTCCGTTAAAAGAGAGAGCCGTGTCTCCAAAGAGTGACTTATGGATGCCACATGCTGAGCAAGGGATTATCCACAGCTAATAGCAAATATTGGGTGGAGAAATGCATTTCCAGTCCCCCTTGAGGGTCTATTTTGTCTTCAGTCATGAGTCGTTTTGAAAGATGAAAGGAAGGACAGATATCCTAATTAAATGGTTAGGAGTTTTTAGGAGCTTAAGAACTTGCCTCAGACTTGTTCATTAGTCACCTCTAGCCAAGTATGATCTGGTTAATGGAGTCCTCTCCCAAGGGTAAATACTTAACTGAACACAGCTCACTTTTTAATCCATCACTAATGGTACAGATCTACTTATCATTTGAACAGTTTAATAGAACACTTGCCCAGGATATGGGAGACATGTTCAATTTCCTTTTAGCTATATCTCCTACTTCACAAGGTCATACTCACACTGGTGGAACAAGAAAGAGTGAAAAAGGACACGAGAAAATGGAAAGCTCCTTTTACATCGGGTCACTGTGCAGACAGAAAGGTAGCAGTTATAAAGACAAGAGAAGATCAAATAAATGAAAACCTGAACATGATGATCCCTAAAGATGATTCTTCCACCTGTGGGAGTTTCAGGTTTGAAATCCCTCAGGTTATGCCTGGGTCTTACTTTTTCTCTCACTTAGAAAGCGAGTGTTTTAATTATCATGTCAATATATAAAAAATATGTGACTTCTGCCATATGTTATTAGGTATTACTCATGTGAGTAAACTTTTACAATTTGGGATGTAAATAGAATTAGAACTAAATAGCACTGTGAAATTTTAGTTCATGACAGCAGACATCTTGACTGCATACAAATGAGGCTGATCATAGAGCAGTAGCTTAACCATGTAGTAAAGATATCTGTTGTTTAAACAGATGTGTAACCTGTGTTGGTTCCAAAAAAATCCCCTTGCCCATGAACGAAGCAGGATCTCTACATCAGAGACAGCCTTAAGGAAGCTTGCTGTTCAAATGCAGGCACTTTTGTTTTGTGTCCATTTGCTTTCATTTCTGCCTTCAAAGGGTGGCAGCATTTTGAATGCCAATGCAGATTGATGTCATCACTAAAAGGATAAGCATGTGGAGTGTCACTTGGTGAATGATTGACATTGGGTGTACATCAAGTTCTTATTCTGTCAGACTTTGGCATGTTTCTAAGTGTCAAAGTTAATCCACTGCCAGCTATTTGACAGGATCGTACTTAGTGCCTGATGCCAGTCTCCAAAACATTCATGATTAAGGCTGCATACAAATGCTGCTTATTCAATTGAATAAATAACAGTTCTGCTCGCTCTCTCTCTCTCTCTCTCTCTCACACACACACACACACACAAAAAAAAAAAGGTGGAATCTCCATACCAACATGTTATTTACACAAAAGGTAACAAATCAGGGCATGGGATATCGATGTGCTTGTGCTGAGGGTTGGAACTGGCAGTCACCTTTGCAGGGCTGGCGGTCATGAGAAATATTACCTATGTGAGGTGTAATGTCAGCAGGAGAGCTCTGGCAATATAAAAATCAGTGGTAACTGCCCTGGCCAAAAGGAACAACATGTCAAGTTCTCAACATTTTGGACTGTGCATAGAGGGGTAGGACCCTAGCATCTCTCTTTGGGATTTGCATTGTTTCCAGTAGTTCAACAGCTAAAAGCTGTTCTTCTAACTAGCTCTTGATCTCAGGAAATGTAAAAGGTCTTCTAAAGAGAAGTACACAGGACAGAGGTAGAAATGACATCCTGCCTTTCCTCCCCAAGGTTCAGGCTGCCTGGATCTATGCATTGCCCTGTATGGCAATACAGGATACATATTTACACCAGTAAATATGCCTACAGCTGTCATGACTAAAACAAGTCAGAATGTTATAAACACAGCAGATCTGTGAGTAAAAGAAGTTTGAAATATCATCTCCATCCTTGACTTCTCTCTTTCCTTAACTCATTATCCTCTTTATCCTCCAAACTTATAGTCTGCTTTCTGTACACACTGCTTTTATGAGGTAACAGATGTAGGAATTTTGCAAATTTTCCAGCACAGCAAAGCATTGAAGGCAAACCACAAGAGACCCAAGGAGGCTAGGCAACAAGAAGGGAGCTTGAAAGGACAAAAAAGAAAAAGGGAGTGGGGATATATAACAGGATGATCAGAGAGCAGAAAATGGACAGGAAGAGAGGATGAAAGAAAAGACGATGATCATGTGGATGGAACTTTACTACTAGATCACAAACAGATATTTAAAAACTCACAAGCCTTGACCATATTCCTGTCATATTCTCTTCACACTTCTTAGTATCCATCATTTTTCTCCCATATGCAAAAAGTTGTAAGCCCTTCAGGGCAGAGATTTCATTTCAGTTGTGGGGCCCCAATTACTGACTGAGACTATTAAGTGCATATATGTATGTGTGTGTGTATCTACATCTATATCTATATCTTATAAATAAGAGGAGCAGTTCACCTATTCTATGTAATATCTATGTAATCTGGAGAGTTTATTTCAGATGAAAATTGTTGTTTTTATGAAACTTTTTTTTTCAGTTTTCCTGCAGGTAAAAGATATAGAATAATTTGGTTTGGATTCTGTAACCTAATTCAAAATATTTCTTTTTGAGAACTTACTATCTATAAGCTGTTAAGAATTCTGTTTGTTATCATGGGAGTAATCCTCATGGGTATCAGTGAAATCCATTTTTCCTCCTAAGCTTTATTATTTGTGATCTTTCTAATTAATTTTCTCCTCTAACCTGTGTCATGGATTTCTGACACCAGTGTAAAAATGGAGTTAACATAGGTATCAAAATGGGAAATGGAGATAGCATGATGAAATGCAGAACTGAAAAGAAATGTAGTCAATTCTTTTACCTTAGAAATCTCTGAAAATTCTGATATGTTCCCATAAACTGGATTATTTCTGGTGTTTATTCTACATAAAATCTCAATATTTCAACTCTTTATTCACTTTCTGAGGATAAAATAATACTGAAATGTTCTATCTTTTCTTGGTTTTAATAAAAACATGTCAGTCTGGTTCCCATGAAGCCATTTCACATCTGGATATTCTCAGACCAGCTTTTTTTCAGCTTTTTTTTTTTTTTTTCCACCCCGTATATGTTTGAGTTTGTTTTTTATTTGTCCAGGATTTCCAGATGTCTGCCAGCCATATCAGTTTGGTCTGTACTACACAGTAGCTCTGACCAGGCTGCTATGCATCCAGAAGTCCCAGATATGTCCACAGTGAATAGGCATCATTTTGTTCAATAAGTGCAATACTTCAGTGAAATGACTGACAAATCTTTGCATACATGGTCACTCTGCCAATCTGAATAGGTCCAGTACTCACAGAAAGTCTGGCCTCCTCTGTGCACTCTGTGGATGCGATCTGAGCATATGCATCGAAACTCACAGAACCTGAATATACTGGATACACTTAAGCTCTGGGGTTTAAAAGGATTTTAGCACACAGTGATATTTTTCTCTTCAGGAAATCTCAGACAAACAAGTGATAGCCATTGTTGCTATCCTGTGGAAAAAAATAACCATTTTATCTGGTAGTAAGTTCCAAAGTGTGTCCCACATGGGAGAATTTAATTCTTCCATACATTAGCCAGTATAAAATTGGGTTTCAGTCATGCAGCTTGCTTATAGGAGGATTGTTAACCTGCACAAAGCAGTCAGTTTACATGCAACACACTGCAGGAAGATAAACATTACATTACCCTCTGGCTTCCTACTTCCTCCTAAAGTAATGGAGTCCCATTTGTCACTGCTCACCGGCTGCACTATTTCCTAATCTCAGCACCAGAAGTCAGGTAAGATGCTAACAGTGAAGATATAGATCTGTTTACTGATTGTACCTGGTGGCAGTTAGACTTTTACCCTTTAGCAAGCAGCGCTTGATCCTCTTAGTCACTAAAGTCAGTAATTTGTAATATATTTTTGGTCAGAACAGTGTGGAAAGGGAACCAGCATAGCAAAGAGCTGGCAAAACTTATCCAGAACATGTTTGTTATTATCACTGTTTGGCTTTTTCCCTTATGTTATTTGTAACTCAGCCAGGTGATTCTTCCTTGAACGATACTTCTTTAAAAAATGGTACATTTTCCTGGAGGAAGAGCACAGGTTTTAAGAGCAGGTTAATCAAATACTTTTTTTAATATATAGCAATGGCCCAAGTGCAGAGCTGAGAACAATGGAAACAGAAGTCTTTTGGGTATGTGTCTTTTTAACACATCAGCCAAGTGTTACAGCTGTTATGGGCAAAAGGGAACATGCCGCATATATGCAGCCAAAAATGTATTGCTATTCTAATTAATGTTTTAACAGCCCAATAGTCTTCACTTCACTGTGGGGACCATGATGTTCAGGGTGGGGGTTTCTTCCTCCTCGGTCTTGGGTTGTTGGGGTTTATTTTTATAATTCCTTCGCGCGGGTGCTGCGGCGGGGCGCTGCGCGGCAAGGGCTGAGCGCGGCCCGGGCGCCCCCCGGGGCGGCTCAGCGGCCCCAGGGCTGCTGGCGGGGGGGGCCGCAGCGGCTCCCGCGGTTTGCCAGACCCTTCCCGCGGGCGGCGCTGGCAGAGCTCGAGCTCACGCCGCGGAGGCGACGGGCGCTTGGCCGCGAGGCCGGCGCGGCAGCGAGCGCAGCCCGGCTCCGGCCGCGGGGAGGGAGCCCGCGCCAGCAGCCGCGTGAACGCAGCCAGCGCTCACACACGCAGGAGCAGCCCCGATGGTCCGGGACTGCTCCGCTCTCCGACTCTTAAACACACACGCAATACGTGTCTTTCCAGGGTGTTAGACACACAGTTTAGCCAGTCCCTGGCCTCCAGACCCCAGAATCACAGAATCACAGAATGGTTGAGGTTGGAAGGGACCTCTGGAGATCATCTAGTCCAACCCCCCTGCTCAAGCAGGGTCACCTAGAGCACATTGCACAGGATTGCATCCAGGCACGTTTTGAATATCTCCAGAGAAGGAGACTCCACAACCTCTCTGGGCAACCCGGTCCAGTGCTCTGTCACCCTCACAGTGAAAAAGTATTTCCTCATGTTCAGATGGAAGTGTCTGTGTTTCAGTTTGTGCCCATTGCCTCGTGTCCTGTCGCTGGGCACCATTGAGAGGAGTCTGGCCCCATCCTCTTGACACCCTCCCTTCAGATACTTGTACACGTTGATAAGATCTCCTCTCAGCCTTCTCTTCTCCAGGCTAAACAGGCCCAGCTCTCTCAGCCTTTCCTCATAAGAGAGATGCTCCAGTCCCCTAATCGTCTTTGTAGCCCTTCGCTGGACTTGCTCCAGTAGTGCCACATCCCTCTTGTACTGGGGAGCCCAGAACTGGACACAGTACTCCAGATGTGGCCTCACCAGGGCTGAGTAGAGGGGGAGGATCACTTCCCTCGACCTGCTGGCAACACTCTTCTTGATGCACCCCACCATTGGCCTTCTTGGCCACAAGGGCACATTGCTGCCTCATGCTTAACTTGGTGTCCACCAGCACTCCCAGGTCCTTCTCCGCAGAGCTGCTTTCCAGCAGGTCAGCCCCCAACCTGTACTGGTCCATGGGGTTATTCCTCCCCAGGTGCAGGACCCTGCACTTGCCTTTGTTGAACTTCAGGAGGTTCCTCTCTGCCCACCTCTCCAGCCTGTCCAGGTCTCTCTGAATGGCAGCACAGCCCTCTGGCGTATCAGCCACTCCTCCCAGTTTTGTATCGTCAGCAAACTTGCTGAGGGTGCACTCTGTCCCTTCATCCAGGTCATTGATGAAGAAGTTGAACAAGACTGGACCCAGTACTGACCCCTGGGGGACACCGCTAGCTACAGGCCTCCAACTAGACTCTGTGCCACTGATCACAACTCTCTGAGCTCTGCCATTCAGCCAGTTCTCAATCCACCTCACTGCCCACTCATCTAACCCACACTTCCTGAGCTTCCCTATGAGGATGTTATGGGAGACAGTGTCAAAAGCCTTGCTGAAGTCTAGGTAGACAACATCCACTGCTCTCGCCTCATCTACCCAGCCAGTCATCCCATGATAGAAGGCTATCAGATTGGTTAGGCATGATTTCCCCTTGGTGAAGCCATGCTGACTACTCCTGATCACCTTCTTGTCCTCCACATGCTTGGAGATAGCCTCCAGGATGAGCTGCTCCATCACCTTTCCAGGGATGCAGGTGAGGCTGACTGGCCTGTAGTTCCCTGGGTCCTCCTTCTTGCCCTTTTTGAAGACCCCAGTCTGCTGCAATTGCTGGTACCTGGACCGACAGGCCCCTGAGGTGTATGGTCCCACTAAAGTTGCTGGTACTTGGAGCACTTGTCCTGCTCACCAGCTAGTCCAGCATTAAGTTCAGCAGCGTTCACTAACAGGCTAGAAACAGGGTGCACAGCCACACAGAGGATAGTTAGAAATAGGGTCTAATGAGAGTATAAGATAGACTGAGGTGATCAGATACAGGGCTCAGACAAGTGTACTAACCAGAAACCTGTTTACACTCAACTAGCCTCTTTTATCCCCTTTTGTGTTTACTGTGATTATCTTTTAATCAAATAACCTAATACTTGTAATGGCAAAATCATATTTACTGAGCTATGCCAGAACCTTAGGCTTTCATTAGAATTATTAAAGAGGGAAAAGGCACAAAATGGAATACAGCAGATTCCATTTAAACATAAGAAAACCCCCCCCACCTTTTTTGGTGTGAAAGTGGCCAAATACTGGAACAGGTTACCCAGAGAGGTCATGGAGACATTCAAAACCCACAGAGGGGTTCCCACACAGGACACAGCCCTGAGCAATCTGCTGTAGGGGACCCTGCTTTGAGCAGGGGGACTAGACTATACGGTCCCTTCTGATCTCAACCATCGTGGGAAACTGTAAAAGTGCTGCAAGAGAAGTGAAAATTACAAATCTCTGTGCTCACCTTGTCACCTGAAAGAAGACATTTACGTCACCATTTCTAATACCATGAATCTTCTGCTACCAGGAAATTAGTTTTGAAACCTAAATTAGGAATACCTCGTTTCCCTCATCATTCTTTCTGCAAGACTACATTCCTTTGTACTCTCTCTAGAGCTGCATTCTCTGATAGCTCATGATGAGCACATTACTCTTTTTTGGCATTACATTTGTATTTTGAATTCTTTTTTACTTTCTTATAGGGTTGGGGGATCCAGTCAACATCTATTGCTTTAGCAACGAAACTATGCTGATCTCAAAGATCTCACTCTTAAGATCTCATTCTAGTTTGCTGAAATATCCTCTCTACTTAAACTATTACTACTACCACTACTTTCTGTGCACCTATTATATGTAATACAGAAACAATCCTTCTTCTGAGAGATTATATGCTGAGTTGGACAAATGAGTGATAATGAAGGGGAACATACAGCATGGGTGTGTTAGAAATATTTGCATGAAGTTATAAACTCTTGTTTCCTTTTTTTTTTTTCCTGGACATGCCCAAAGCTGCCTAAGGACAGGTTGTTGTAATGTGGTGAAGGAATTTTTCTGCTAGAATAGGCATAACTAAAAGATTGGAGAGATGTAGGAGGAACCACTTTTTTTGTTTGTTTTTTGTTGCTTTTGTGTGTGTGTGTGTGTGTGTGTGTGTGTATAGAATGGGTGGTATTAATGATCCTCTAAAGAAGGTCAGATCAGAATTTCGATCCCAGGGCTCTAGATGATGGAGCTAGAACTTAAGAAAACCTTAAATGCTAACAGTTGACTTAGACCCAAGATGACCTAGCTGTTCAATCCACTTGCACTCAACTATAGATCACCCACTGAGGTCCAGGTAATTTCATTTTGGAAGACTTTTTGATACTTCCTACATATAAATCTACTTTTAAAAAGTTTATATTCATTGGTAGACCTTATGGGGATCTTTCTATCCCTGCTTTTATGACAATTAAAATTAAAAAGGAAGTTTTTATTTAGTATATTTATTCTTCTTTAGGCTTCTTCTTGTTCAGCTCTTGCTATGGTTTTAAGGTTTTAAGAAAATCAGGTTTTAAGAAAATATGTTAGTGGTGCACTTGATGTTTGATCAGTTTTCCTGTTTTTTATGACAACTTTGTTTTCCTACACCATCTTCCTACACCTGCAAGAACAAAAGATTTCTGATAAACAAATAACTTATGAGGTACCGGTACTTAGCTATTATTATACAATACAGAAAATGTTCAAAGCACTCAGCAATCTTTGTACTAATCAGAAATTCTATGAGATAAATCCTTAGGCAAATATTTTATCATTTTATTTTGGTACCTTGAAGTCAGCCGGTATAAGAAGGAAATATAAAGACCTTATGATGTAAATCTTTTCTTAGGATGTTCACTGGCAAGCTTATGTCATTCCCACTCCATCATAAGAGAAAAAGGAAAAGAAATAAAGAGGCAGTATACTGTAGTTTGGTTAGTCTCTTTTCAGAAATTCTAAAATGTAAGTAAAATCAGTCTTTGACTGTTCAAGCTTTTCTCAGAAGCAGGGAAGGGTCCCAAAGAGTCTGTAAATAGGGGGATATACTAATAATGGGCAATAAGAGCTGAATCTTTTATGAAACCAAGAACAAAAAAGCATCACGGAGTCACTGACTATTGCCTTCTTTCAGACAAGGGCATACTTAAGTTTCAAGGACTCCCATAGGAATAGAGACCTTCTCTCCTCCTGAATCCTATATTCCCTAGACAATCCAATCGTGCTGGAAACAAGAGAAAGTGGACTCCAATTCCTGGTGAAGGCTGCCATAGAAGGGACTTGGACATCTTCCCCTCTCTGAGGATATGGGTTCCCCTAGCCTAATGCAGACTACTTAATCCCAGCTGATGCCTATGACCCCATCCTCCAGGAGAAGCAGGTATATCATTGCACTTTTACAGGAAAAAGAAAGAGAACTACTAGGCAGGGCTGAGCAAGAGGAGGAGGAATAAGGTCTGTTGTCAGCACTAACATGTTCTCATCACTGGACAAAGAGCATGAAATAGATGGCAAAGGAATGGTGCTGGGCTGAGTCATACAGAGTGAGTAGCAGTAAATTATCATCATAAATGGCAAACCAGCATGATACATAATTAATTATAGTGACTACTATAGTAATAATAGAGAACTGACTGGTTGATCATTGCTGGGACTTGCAAATGTAACTTTTTGGATTTAGAGTAGGGGATGTGCACAAGGGATGTACACAAAACAACAGAAAATTAGAGTCAGAATCAGAGAATCAGAGAACAAGTTAAGTTGGAAAGGACCTCTGGAGGTTGTCTGGTCCAACTCCCCACTCAAAGCAAGACCAGCTTTGAAATACAGTCTAACTTCAGTTAGATCAGATTGCTCAGGGCCTTGTTCAATCATGTTCTGACTTTCTCCAAGGATGGAGATTCTTCATCCTCTTTTAGAAACCAATTTCTGTGTTTGACTACCCTCACTGCAAATTTTGTTTTCCTAATGTCTGATTTGAATTTCCCTTGCAACAATTTGTGTTTTTTGCCTCTTACCATTTCACTGTTCATCTCCTAGAAGAGTCTGGCTCCATTTTCTTTACAATTTTCCATTAGGTAACTGAAGAAAGCAATAAGAACCCCACAGCTTTCTTCTCCTCAGACTGAACAAGCACAGCTTTCTCAGCATCCTTCTGTATGTCATGTGCTCCAGGTCTCTAATCACCTCCATGCCTCCTTGCTGGACTTGCTCCAATAGGCCAATTCCTTCCTTGTACTAAAGCCTAAAACTCCCCAGTACGAAAACTAAACTAAATTCTCCAGGTACAGTCTCAAAGAGGGGACATAGAGATACAGTCTGCAGATAAAGGTAAGCAATCAGTTCCCTCAAACTTTTGGCTGCACTCTTACTAATGCAGCCCAGTATGTGGTTAACTTTCATCACTCCAAGGGCATATTATTGACACAACTTCTTGTAAACCTTCTGCATAATTAGTTGTAAGGATGTTTCAAGAACATGCTGAATAAAAACCTAAAAATGAAATTCTGTAATATTTCTGCTTGTCTCCCTGTTCCAGAAGATGTTTGCAAAATGAATGCTTGTGAATATTTAGAAGCCTCAACATAATATATTAAAAGAGAAATAAAGCACATCATAGAATTTTTTTTAATTTATTTTCAAAGTAACAAATGTTTTAAGAAAGGCTTGTCTTCTCCCTTTCAGATTTATTTAAATACAAGAAAAAAAAATCTTTTATGCAAAAAAAAAAAAAAACAACACACACTTCAGACTGAATTCTTTCTGTGAGGTATCTCTTCTGAGTGTTATACAAAATATGGAATATTAAAAACTGTTGGTTAAAGATTAATCCACTTTGTCCTTTAAACAGCATCATAGGATTTTTGTCGAGCTACATCTCTAAAAGCTAACGTCCATTTTTTTATCCAGTGCTGTAAATTACACTATCAATTTAAATTCACTAAAGGAAAAGGTGAGTTAATGTAATCAGAACCTTTAAACAACCTTTTTTGCTTATCTTTAGTATTATAGTAACAGGTGTGCAAATTGATAACCAACAGTTCTTTAAGACTGACAAGACAGAGAACTGGTCTGGTTTGGTTCTGCTGTTTTGGGTGGGGGTTTTTTTTGTTTTTTTTTTTTTTGGTTTTGTTTGCCTGAGAACTGAAAAGGTGCTTGTGAGATCTGTAGGCCAAGTTATTTGCATGACTAATAAGTTTAAATTTGATGCTATAGCATTGACAGATGCTCATTTTCAAATATCTATCATGTATGTAAAGGTAAATGTCAAGCAGTACTTATTAAGAAAAGACCTTACTCCTGAGAATTAGGATGAATTTGAGAAGAAGAAAAACAAGATAAAGTATAGCAGACATGTCAGTAATGAAAAATGACTGTGTTTCTACAGACATGTGCAAGGAAAGGCCTACATTTTGCATTTTATGGCTATGTTCTCTAGGTAAGACATTTAAATTTCTTCCAGTTGGTATCACAATTTATTGTCAGTCACATTTTATATATAAAATGGAACTTCATATAGCTTATAAATAATTAATACATGAATAAAACACCTGTAATAAACATTCAGTCAGTTCATACTTTTTTATACAATCTGGCAAGAAAATAACTGCTCATTCTATGCTTTATAATAATCCAGTTTTGACAATGTTAATCAACCTATGCTACTTCTGTTTGTAATATTTTTTAACTTCTATTTATTAATGGAATCCAAAATGAAAGTATGACCTAATTATATGTATTACTGGATCATCTAAATGTTTCAAGGTTAGGATTCCACTGTATGAAGTGCTGTACAACTCCAAAAAGACATCCATGCTCCTGAAATGCATGCTGAATCTTAATATTTTAAGATGATTTAAAGTTTTTTATTCAACTCTGAAAGTATAAAGACACTGTGGAGGAAGTGAGAAAACCTACTTCTGAGTTAATAGCACTTGATGACTCTAACTTCAAGAGAATGAAAGAAACTGTGATACCTAATTAAAAAAGGTGAAAAAAATATTGAAACCTTACTAAGTTCTAATTGTTTTCAACAGTTTACAATTAAGCAACAGTGGACATTAGTCATTATTATAACATTTGTGACTCTAAATGAGATTTGCCTCGAAACGAGGGAGGGAGCACCTCACCTGGACCCAGGCCTCAGGGAGGGATGAGCCAAGACATTTAAACAAATCTACTGCATTTTTACTTTGAATGAAAAGGAGAAAACTCTTAAAGGAATTATGTTGTGAACACAAATTACCATTTCAGCATTATATCAACTAGAAAAGAAAAGAATGAACATTCAAAATTAAAACACATTCAGAAGATATGTCAAAGAACACATTTTATACCTGGCATATTGCCTATAACTCTGACAGTCTTTGGAACCAGATGGCATTTTTCCTCATGGGGGACCATCTCCCCACAGATTGGAACTCCCTTGTTCCGTCAACCCCGTCACCTTCGCTCACAATGAAAAATGGATTATAAGCAGGACTTAGAGGTGGGAGAGAGCTTTGAATCTCTCAGTCTGATAAAATGGCGATAAACAGCAGAGAGAAGGGGGAGGGTGTTACCCGGTTTGCCCTTAGGTTGTATTGGCTCAGAGACAAGGTGGTTAGAAACAAAATATCAGAGCAATTATGTTGCTTTGAAAGAGAAATTGAGCTGGATAAAATTACCATAATTATCTTCACTGACTCAACTTCTCATTTTTGTCACATTTGTTTTTTCTGTTTATGATACAAGTTCAAATGTGTCATATCATTATCATTAACTGAGCATTATTGAAGTTAGATGATAGAAATTTGTTATTTCCTTTAATCTCACTTTGTCTGATCAGTTATTAAACGTACTTCTGTTTCTCAAACTCTCTATAAATGATTGTAATCAAAGGCCTTGTTAAAAAAGGAGAAAGAAACAAAAACAGATTTTAATATAGAATTATCTCCACCAATTTCTTAATTCAAAGCACCAGTAGAAGTAAACACGCACACACATACTTGCTTAATATTCAGAGTCCAATTCTATATTTACTGTAAAAACTCTTATGTTGCCATTGCAAAATAAGGCATCCTCATAATGATGCAAACAGAAATCAGACCATGATGCCTTAAAATATACTAGCTCTGTTACACCTCATAACTCATATAAAAGATTCACTTTATTCTTAGAAATGTATTAAGTCTTCCTTTCTTTGCTGCACATTGTGTATCTCAAATTGTTTCTCTGTGGAAGAGACAGGTAGAGCGAAGGATATTAGCATGAAAGGTGAGGAAGGGGAAAATGTATTTAGTCTTCTTTTTTTTTTCTAAGTAACAGTAGAAAAGACAGGTAATTTGAGCAGTGACCCTTAGGGTGATCATTTTATTATCTTTCTGTGGCAGCTACTTCACTGAAATGCACTTTCTTTTTTTTCTTTTTCTTTTTCTTTTGACTTATAATGAAATCTTGTGAAATTGTACTAGTAGTACATTAGCTGCCACTGTGAAACTGGAAAATAAATAACTTCATCATTTGCATTTAATGTAAATAAAGTGTCCACATAGCAGTGGTATCATGATGGTGAATGTGTTATGCTCCTGCCAGTTTTGGGGTTATATATGTCTTTGTTACTTTTATCTGGCTGTAACAAGAAGTTGTTATTTATAAAGGCAATCAGAAACGACCAAGAGACCTACCCAATTGCACTGAGTATGTTATTCAACATGAGTGGTTGATCTAATAGAAATATCAGACTGTAAGAAACATTTTCAGATACTTTTATTTTTGCTTGCTCCCATAAATCCATTTGGAAGGCTGTTTTAACAACCTCACGGTTGTAATGATTAGAAGACTCATAGCCATAGAAGCATGTGAACTATTGCTATGGTGGGATTCACTTGATCAAATATAGATCTTTGCTGTATAAAATAACCATCTTACCCTTCCGTTATGGCTAATGGAGACAAACAGGCACTCTTAAATCATGATTCATCTCATGCCTAAAAGTAGGCAGCTAAATTTTTTCAGGTGAGCTAAGTACTTGCATCTTTCCACTGGCTACAAAGAGAATCTAGATGACTGAACTCAGATGTAATGTTGATACTGCAGACACCTGGAGCTAGGTTAGTAGGATCTGTACTTCCTGTTAACTCTTACAAGACAAGCTCCTCTTTCTAACTCTGAAAACCCTTGGTCTGCCTCTATGCCTAAAGAATCATGCTGTAAATTAATAGTTCTTAACTTTCTGATCAGCAGAGTAACCATGATAGTCCATATTCACTGGTGGTGAAATATATTCATTTGTACTGGCTTTACCATGTACTTTGCTGTGTTTGTCAACAAATAATTCTGGCTTATGGTCAAAATAACCCAATATCCTAGTGTGTCAAGGTTACGGGTAAATAACAAATTAATGCATTTACACCATCAAACCTGACATATACAGCACAGCTACTCCAAACTGATCTCTGGAACTTCCTATATCTCTTCATGGGACAAGTAGGGATTCTGGGATCATGAACATGGGCACTCTGGGACTCGCATGAGATATTTAAAGTGAGACAGAAGTAGCAGTGAGCTCCCCCACTCCTCAAACATGCAGACAGTTAATTATTTATTTGTAACTCATGCAAAAATGCTTTCTTAGGAATCGGGTTCCTATTCTGTTGCAAATTAGACAAAATATCTGATAATTAAGAGATAAATAATTAATAATTAATTTCAGATAGTTCTGTGTAATCTGGTTAAGGATTTTAAATTTGTATGTAAGTATCCCAGACATTCACTTATTAATAAACAGTCAAAATATTTTGGTACTAGTTTTAAAGATGATGAGGGAGAGTGGCACATTGATCAAATATTTGGAATTAGTTATATGCTTTAATGAAGAAAATTACAGAAGTGGCAAATTCAGCCAATACATTTGCTGGAAAAGGCATTAGCCAATGTATTTAGCATAGTCTGAAGTATGATAACGGGGCACTTGAGGATCAGCAATGTGCCAGTTCTGTATTCTTGGATTTAATATTTCAGTTCTATTTCAAATACAATAAATGTTGCCCTCCAGCGCTCTGGTAAGCTCATTATATGTTAAAGCTTTGTATATAACATTCATCCTGATTCAGTTTCCTACCAAAAAGAAAAAAAAAAGGGAAATTCAATGTAGTTTGGGTTTCAGTTTTTCTTGGTTTGTTGGATCTGAACATTTTTACTTTCTGTATATAGCAAAGATATACTCTTAGAGATTTTTTTTTCCTCCGTACACTGTGGGTGAAGATTAAGGGGATGGTGCTCAAGTCATGTAACCCAGTGCCAGAAACAATAAAAAGGTGATGTCAAAAAGTACAGATACTTCTCTCTTTTTGAATTAAAATCTATTATCTTTGCAGAGTACTCTAGCTCCAGTTGTCCTAGTTGGATATGCAGGGGGCCATGATTTCCCTGTGTTGGAAGCCATTCCTTGAGATTTGGAAGTTTAGCTAGGTCTGAAATAGCCTCCAACTATCATGGGGCCCACTGAAGTCAAAACTAACAAAAAATAAATGATAAAAGTGACTCTGGTACTTGCAACATTCTATACATAAGCAAATAATTTCAGAATAATTTTTAATATGACAGCATTTAATGAAATATTCTACTTGGGAAGTACTGATGCACTGTAATCCTGTATTAGTATTGAAATTTTAAATAACCTCCCAAAGAGGTTGGTAACAGGCAAAGAGAATCAAATTCCTAAGAAACTCTAAACATCTTGTTAGTGAAGAATATTTTACAGTTGTAAAGCAGCAGAAAAAAAAAATCTGTGCATAAGCAGGAAGGAGCAGTTTGGTGCAACACTCCCCAACTGATTTAAAGCACCCCAAGTAGAGGCAGAAACATTCCCAAGGTTTTGAATCTTGTCCAATACATAGCTTCCAGAAGAAGATGAGAAACCGGTACAGGTTATTTTGATTACAGATTAGGTTAAAAAGGTCATATGGAAAAGAAAAGTTATTCTGAAAGCATGATATAAAAGGGTGCGCGTTGCAGCGTATTGTCTGGATAGCTGTGGTCCTGAGACAAAGCACTTATTTGCCTAAGCGCCCTCCCAGCTCTCCACCACGCTGCTGGCTTGCAAGACTGAAATGGGATTCCAGTCTATTACCCTGAAAGGGATCTGCACAACAAATCAAGCAGTTCTCCCAGCAATTTCTTGCCTGATCACAGATGAGACCCCTAAAACAATATGCGCCTACCACAATATTCTGTCTGTGTGGCTGAGGCCCTGCTTGGATGGGATAACTTTATGGATGCTCCATACCAGATGACTTGAAATAAAGATGTCACAGAAATGTGATAATAGGCAGATTTACTCAATACAATCTTTTCTAGTTTCTTAATACTGTATTTTATAAAAAACATTCAAAGAGATTGCACAAAAATAGAGGATGAATCAAAGAACCAGACTTAAACAGATCCAGTGACTGAAATGGATTGAAATAGAGGGAAAAGAAAAGATACAACGATCATTGCTGGTACTGAATTTCTTGCAGCTACAGCCATGACATTGTATGCATGCATATGAAAACTTGGTTTTAGTTTTGAAACAAACTCACTCTTTTTAAATCCTTTTGCTGCACAATGACACCTTTTAATTAGGAGTCTGCACCTGAGATTAAAACTTGGTCTTTTCATGAGCAACAATTTGATTTAAAACATACACGTTCAGATACCTGGGGTTTTTTGTTATTAAAATATGGAACTCCTGGAAACAGATGCCAACTTATGTAATGCAGACTACAGGTATTAAAAAAAAAAAAGTAAAGTGGAATTTATATCGTTTTCCATGTGTATTTAAATCAAATAAATAAAGTGGATGTTAAATGGGTATTCTGAAAGCAATAGTCCTTTTTGGGGGGCTTAATATATATTAATACTTTGGTCAGAGATTAGTATTAGAAAATTTAAAATCTTAGACCAAACATGAAATTTATATTCAATGAGAAATAATGAATTTTAGATAATTACTTTTCAACTTTTCTAAATACAATTCTAAGAGATGTTTTTAGACATGATCATCAAATACACAATTGTAATTATTAATATAAATATGCAATAAGATAATTAGATCAAATCAGTAAACTCATATACACAAGGCAGGTGATTTTAGAAATTAAGTATGTTTAAGTGACACAATTTTAAGTGATGAAAAAAACAGTTATACACATTGCCAGAGAGTCATTTTGTTAGCACAGAACAGGTTGTCATTTACAAAACAGAAACAGAAACCTGCACTGGCATTTCACTGAACTGAACAGAAATGTATTGTTTGATGTATGGCATCACTTTCAACAAAAGTCATCTAATTTTCTCTTCTGATACCTTCTTTAAACAGACTATGAGAACACATTTGGGTTTACTTTCTAGTTTTTCTGTTTTTAGGAGACTATAGATGTCAGCTTAGTAAATCTCCACATTTTTATAAGCAATGAGATTGGATCGGAAAAACATAAGTTCAGACAAAAAATGTAGCAATAACTCCTTTAATAGCCACTTGAGGTAATGCCACCATGCATCAGGTGAAAATAAACTTGTTGGTTTTGAGAGAAAATCTTAATGTTTAAGTTTTTAACGCATGATAATGAGTTGATGAGAAATCTAAGGTCCCCTAAACTATTGTTAAAGTTAGTGTTTAACACTAAGTGTTAAATGTAAAAGGATTAGTGGTAAACTTAGCATTTACCATTGCCTAGTAAATGTGAAAATTGCAAATTTCTTGCTGTTCAATAGATTTTAGTATATGTAAGTTATCATTTGTTGGCTAATAGTATATTTAAATTGAAAAACAACTTTCCTGCTCAAACTCTACTGCAATTGCTGTAAAGTAAGACTAGTTAGGGTCGTAATGTGCATGGTGGGGACTACTTCAGTTTAATTTCCTATGTAAAATATTTACCTTTCTTCAGCTACTTTCTTTCAGCTTTACCAAAGCCACAGTATTTACAAGACAAGACAGAATTCAGCCATTTTTGGTAGAATTTGAAGACCAGTTTACACATATTTTCAGCCATATATTATGCCAGGTTATAAAATCATATGAAGAAATGTAATAGTAAATCCTTTAATAAGCAGCATGACAGCATCTGGAAAATCATTCAAGGAAAGTATAATCTGGATTAGCTACAGCACACTGTTTTTTTGCTCAGTGGTGATGAACTAAGCAAAATAGTGGATAGCTAAGGCAGATACACAGACAAGGACACAAATGGGCAGAATTGATTAGTTCAGCTGCATATGGAACAAGCAGGTGATAAGAACAGAGATTCATACACATATATAACCAACTCCTCTGTTGTAAAAGAACATGCTCTCACTTTACTACTGTGCAAATGAGTTTATAATCTGACCACTTGGATAATTTTTATTTTTGGGGGGGTAAATTAAATAAAAGTTGAAGAAAAATCAGGAGACCCAAAGGATAAGAGTAAGTTAGGGCAATCCTCAATTTTTCAAGGATGTAAGAAAAAAAGATTTTTATAATAAAGATCAGGATAACTGATCAAAACCTAGATATATTCTTCTGGCATATTTTCTAGTATGGGTTAAAGATTAATCTCTGTATAATACAACCAGAGTATTATACATATGGTATGCCAGTTAGTGTCTTTGAGAAATATGTATCACAGAAGTAGAGAAGAATGAATTTGAAGATGTCATATTATGTCTGCAAGTGGCCACAAATCTGAAAGCAGAATGAAAAAGTTTACATTAATAGATAATTCTATGATAAGACAGATGAATTACTCTATATTCCTTTCTTCCAAATTTATCTTTAGTACACAACAAAAGAATTTTCAGTTTATTAAAGTACTATGCAACAAAGTAGTCTTTAAATGAATTCATTAATTAGCCAAATGCCACATCATTGCCTTAGCTGGGTGTACTGTGGGGACACTCTCCTACCCCCTGAAAAAATATGTGCATTGCACATGTGGTCAAAGCATTGGGTTTTTATCTGGTGAGTCCATTGGCTGAATCCTTTTCTGTCTAAATGATATGGCATGTGCTAATATTACACAGTCAAATAGAAGAGAGATGTGGCAAATTCAGTACAAGTATTTACAAAATGGTTTACAAATATATAATAAGCACTGGTAATATTACTGCTTTCCACATTCTGACTGTAAAAGTGATTATGCAACCAGCAGTGTGCACATGTCCAGACAGCAAAAATAAAAATCAGCATTGGGCTGGCCTGGAGGAGGGGAAGAGGTGGATGCAATTTGGGGATTGTACGGTATTGTCTGTTGGTGATCCTTTTAAAAATAAGGAGTATTTTATTTGCATTTTCATTTGAAAATAATTCCTTTGTATCATTTATTTATTTGTTTGCTTTGTCATAGGTATTTTTTATCTGAATTCTTCCAGAAAATCATTTGAAAATTTTGTAGGATTTTGTGGAATTTCTCTGTACTGCTTGAAAAGTCACTTTACGGTTTGTAAAATGGGACCTGAGTACTAGTGAGGTTGAGAAACCTGTCTGAAGACAAAAAGTGTGTATCAGCAAGAGGAATTCTAAACCAGTTCAATATGTTTCTGTAAGAACCCAAGAATAAGAGTAGGTGATATGGGCTGACGTTAGACTGGCCCATTTAAGAATATCTGTGACATCCATAGACCTGAAGTAGATTTTAAGGACAAGGGTTGTATTTTTACAAGGAAGCAAGACAGACAGACCGAGAATTCATAGTTCTGTTCAGACTCTAACATCATAATATACTAATACAAATAATAATACTAATTCCTTCATTCATGGTTTTTTTAAAAAAAGTAGAATAATAAAACAAATGGCAAGGAGTTCCAAGGGTATTTGCATGTAATTTATAATCCAGAGGAATGAAATAATTCCCTTGATTACATGTGTTGTGTTCAGTCTTCTGCTCTGGCAATAAACACATCTTTGAAAATTTTTCTCTCTGTGGAACAATATTTTTTTTTGCTACTGTCCTCAAAGTCTTTGTCAGAATAGTATAACTCTTAAACTGTATCTCATACATAATATTGTTCTGTAGCGGAGCTTTTGCTAACAAATATTTATGCACTGCAGCATTTGAACTGCAAACAGTTAAAAATGTAGCTTCTCTGAGAAACTGAGAATTTTTATCTCACAAACATCAATGTTAAAATGCTATATAATATAAAAATAAATATGATATCTCTTGCTAGTCATTAACATTATCGAAAGAAGGGGGTGGGACAGAAAGCAAGCATTGTTAGGATGGGGATCTTTATGTATCATTTTCTATCTAGTTTGGACTTCACACACAGCCATTTTATGCAAAAGTTGCATGCACTGTATGGCAATATATAATGAAAGATCAAAGAATAGACTAACTGATGCATTTTAATCCAATTTTATTCTGGAAATGTTGTGCCACAGCACCATCTGCAGGTGTACAATCATAAATTTAATGCTCTGGTGTAGTCAGATTTTGTTAACGTCATCTGTCTTTTTCTAGTACAGATTTGGTCTTTGCTTTTGTGGAAAATCCAGCAGTCAGTGAGGTATGGACTATTTTTCAGTAAATAAAAGACTGTTCATAATGGATAATTAAAAATAGCCTAGAAATACAGAGCTGAAATTATTTTTAGCATACATTCTGTTTGAAAGCCCTTTTGTTTTGAAGAACTGAACAGACTAACCTATTTAGTTACATGTTTAATGTAATCATGTCTTATTTGCAGTTATACATTCTATATTTTTATGGACATGTTCCAAATATTTATTTTTATTTTTGTAAAATATTAGGCATTATAGTTCAGAGACTGATCAAAAAGGGGGAGGGGAGGGGAGTCAGTGTGATTCTGTATAACACACTTGGTAATAAGCCTTACTTTACATCAGTCAAATTGCTTTATAATGTATCATTAAAAAGCATTATTGCTGCTTTTCTTAAAAAAAAAAAAGTTTGTTGTGCTACTTCTACCAGAAAACCTGCCATTCTTAAGGAACATATTTTTGCCTCATTTTCTTTCCCCTCTATCGCCTCCAACCCCTCGTAGGTGTTTGGAGTAGAAATATTGTGTACTTTGAAAACTGGATGAATGATTATGCAGAAAATTGCGGGGAGGAAGGTAATGGATGGTAGGTCACCTATCTGTATATCAATCTACCATTTATGTTTATTCACATTCATGATGAACTCAGTAACAGAGAATATGTAACAGTAATATAACCTGAATATTACTTATGATATCTGTTCAAATGATGCAAATAAATATTTCAGTTATAACGCAGAGCTTCTCATAACGGTACACAGTCTTCCAGAAAACATACAATGACACCCCTAGATTCTGGATTACTGTACTTATACATAGGTTCAAAGCTCCAAACCATTGGAGCTGGTCATGATGTGTGATATAGAGTGAAAATGAGAAAAAAAATGCTTCAACTTCATCTGTGTTCTCACTTGAGTGAGAACTATACAGTGTAGGACTCAACTGGTCCCTAGCACAATGCAGAAGAAGCAATGAGTTACACCTATTTACACACTGAAATAAATCTTAAGGGCTTAATTCTTCATTGTCTTATGCTAATGCCTTTGAAAATCAAATGCAAATCAGAAGTAAAGATTATAACATAGTAAAATACCTGTTTTATAGCCATTTTCTCATTCTTGCCACACACACCTAGGGACTTCTAGAGAGCTTCCAGCCTACCAATCTACATTTAAGTATCCCCTTTGTAAGATCTCAAGAGTTTTCTGCATCTATTTAATGTGTGCTTTTACTTCACAGAATATTTTTCTGAGTATTCTTTAATGAATATCCATTAAGAAAATTTAGTTAATATAGATTGTGTAACATGGTGTTTGGAAATAACAGAACGATTTTCCAACATATTTGTTTAAGACTTTCAACAAAAAACACTATCATGAACAGGTGTGGATGGGAAACAAAGGCAGCTGGGCATTTTTCAGTGAAGCTGATTTTTGCCAGAAAATATTGACCCATTAAAATGGAAACTATGGCTATAAATACATAGGGTTGGAGACATTTCAACTGGGAAAGCTCATTATTGATATCATTTCTGACATATATTGCTGCAGTTCTGAAGCACAAAATGTCCCTTTCTTTCCTATCATCCTTCCATTTCTCCAGGTGTCTCCTCTCCTTTTTTCCTTTTAATTGTTTTTTTGGTAGTATTACCTCATCTAACATTCTACCTACCATACCACCTACTGTAATATTGAAAAACAAATGTGCAAAGCAAAAAGTTTCATGACAAAAATAGAGACAGACAGACAGACAGAAAGGGAAAGAGAATAAACACCTGGGCAGTTCAGACATTCTGTAATTGTTCAAAGAGAAATGGTTCCAGAGAGTGAGGGGAAGAGAAAGTTCAGGTCCTTTTCATTCAATAAATTCAAGTCCCTTCTACAACTAATTCAGTCCCGGAACTTGAAGCCTTAGTCTCTGTATCCTGCGTGGACATCTATCTGATTATGCCTGAAGTGTCTGTGTGTGATGTGCAACATTCCTGAAATCTTAAGAAACTCCTGGGAAGGGAAAAAAGATACTTCCTCCCAGTTTTGCATACCCAGTGCCTCATAAGTATTTCTTTCCAGAAATTTCAAAGAGAAATATGGGACCTGAAACTACATTTTGCCATGTATATAATGGGAAACTACATGGCTACCCAGATCCTTTACTGGTGGGAGAAGGAAGATGATACGTCTGTGTCTATCTCTGCTACCTGTCAGAAGTTAGGATCAGTCCTTATGTCTAAGTGACATGGTTTCTGACTCAATGAACACACAGTGTAAAATGCATTAGAAAGCAGAAGATGAAAGAACAAAGCATAGAATTAAACTTGTGAGAGTTATGGCTGACAAAACCCAGGTAAATCATCATTCATAGTAGACAGGGAATATTTGCTTTGTATGTTTGTTTTTAATTAATATATTACAGCAGACAGAATGTGTGTGGGGGAATGGGATGGTGGAAGAAATAAGGTAATACTACCAACAAAGTGATTAAAAGTAAGAAAAGGAGAGGAGACAATGGGTGAGACAGAAGTATGATGGGGAAAGAAAGGGACATTTTATGCTTCAGAACTACAGCAGTGTATCAGAGATTGTGTCAGTAATGAGTTTGCAACACCTTGCTGAAGCAACTGAAATTTTGCAAGCTAAAATGTAGGCTAGAAATAATTCTTGCAGACATGTTTATCACATCATGAATCCGCAGCAAACAATTTTATGAGGTCTTCCCCTCCATTGACTTCTAATGATATTATTTGTATCAGTCTTCATATAGCATCACACTAGTGTCTTCACAGAGTTGCATGAATGCTGCTTGACTAGTTTGACATCTTAACATCGCTCTCTGTTTTAGATGACAGTGCTTTGATAATTTTATGGCAATAATTAAATCAAACCAATTTTGCTCTAAGCCTGACAAGACAAAATGCCAACAGCTTAGTTAAAATTACTTGAATAGGGGCTAGAGAGGAGAAGTTAATTGTTTGAAGGTTAAAACAGAAAAAAATCCATTGGGGAAGGAAGGAAAGACAGTGAGGAAAGGAAAGAACATAGACATCCATGTGTTTATACAGTTAAATAGATCTGTCATCTGTAAAAATACAACTGTATGTATATGCTCATATACACATATTTATGTATGCATAGTGGGGGGTACTTGCATGGCTCGCATTTGGCAAATGGTCTGCATGACTACGCTTGTAAAGACAGGAATGTGGGTGTAGACACTATGGGTGAATCGTGTACACCAAACTGCCCGGGGTGAGGTGTCAGCCCAAACCGGCCATGTCGAGGAGGAAGGCGGCCATCAGGCGGATGAAGCAGCCTCCGGGGGATTCCCCAGAGGCGTTGGGAACGACGCAGGGGTCAGCTCGGAAAGCGGCGCGAAGGGGCAGTGGGGGGGGGGGGGGGCGCCGCGGGGAGCTGCCCCGCGCGGGCAGCGGCAGTGCGGCCGGGGCCGCGCGGGGCCTTCGGCGCCGCCTCCGCGGGGGCGGGCGGCGGCGGGGCGCGGAGCCCGAGCCGGGGAGGAGTGGGTGGGTGGGTGTGCGTGCGCGCGATTACAACCTCTCGGGATTAGTCATAGAAGGGCGTTTCAGGAATTTCAGGGGGGTTTTGTTTTGTTTTGTTTTGTTTTTAACATTTCATAGGTGCCTAGTATTGTCTGTTGAAATTCTAGAGTTCACTGATTGCCAGTTACTTGGATGTCATTAAAAAACCAGTAAATCACTTTGATACTGATTTGGTTTACACTATGTGAATTAAACAATTTTCCATGCAACACCCATGTGTCCTTGTAGATTGAAACACCTTCTGCTTTACATATTACAAACAAACAAACAAACAAACAAAAACTCTCCGTTTCTCAGCTGTGAGTTTCATCTCCATGGCATTCTGAATAGGAAAGATATTAAACTTCGAAAATCATTACCTGTAATAGAAAGTCATGTCAATTCTAGTACTAGCAATGTCACTGCATTGCTTGTGGTGGAAGCCCAAGCTTGAATTCTAAACCACATGTTGCTCCCTTTATCCTGCAGCTAATCCGGCATGCACCCTGCACAGACTGGCCACCCGGATACAGTACGAGGGGGAATGTACTTCTAGGGATACTGACAGGGTGACACTCATGCATAAACATCAAGGACAAGATTATAAACAGTCTCAGTTTAATGAGTCCTCTTGAGACTTGGACATTGCAGCTCTGGTCTTTCTGTCACACATCATTTACATAAGGAATCAGTTTTAAAATCCAGGAATGCGCCAAACATTGAAAAATATGCTATATCCAAGCTTCCTTTTTTAGAAGAATACATATAGTTCACCTGTTAATTTTAAAAACACTCCTCAGCACACTTATGTAAAGCTTTCCAAAATAAGTAAACTATGAATAAAATAGACAAAATACTTTGACACTGGTAGTAGCCCATTTTAATTTTCTGTAGACATATTTATTCATTTCCAAGATCAAATTTATAATGAAATGTTATTTTCAATCATTTGTAAGTACACTTAAATATTTTTATTACTTTTTGTATGAGAAGCTACTACTGTAATACTACTGACTATAAGCAAAACTAGCACAGATTGTAATCTTACATTCTTATAAGTCTTCAGACTCTGTTCTGAGCTCTCAAGTAATCAGATTTGAAAGCAACTCAATTTAGGAAAATCTGAAAAAAATAAATAATATACTTGCTGGGAAACAAAATAGAATTAAGTCAATTTTCATTAAAGTATTGATAATAAGTGTGACTTTTATGATCATAATCCTTTACATCCTTTAAGTATTTGAAGTTTGAGATGAATTTTTGGCAGTTTGTACTGTGTGAGAAAAATTCTTGCCCTGCTCAACTGAGACAACTGTAGCCCTATAATCCACTGGAAATACAGTGGATAAACAACCCGGGTGCACATTCACTGAACACACTGTAATTCGATCTTTTCACCACGCCTACTTTGGAGTCCTTCCTCTGATGTCAGATGATTTTCCATCAGACCTGTAAAATCTTTCTCTGATAGTTTTCAATCCTCCCTAATTTTCGTTACAGATAGAAGCTGGCTGCTTTGACACAGTGAACTGTGTTCTACCTTCTTGGTATATTTGAGACCATCTTCTTCAGGGTAGCTGAAGATATGTGTGTGTGAGTGTATGTATGCATCTTCCTTTTATGAGGTAATGCTTCGATCCCTACCACAGGTGAAATACCACAAATAAATAATAAATTTAAGAATTAATTACAACGATGACTATTAATTATTTGTTATTATTAGAAGTAGATGAGTACTGAGATACAATTCCAGTGAATTATTTTTCCTTATTTAATTACTTAACCATACTTTTTATTGTTTAATGCTTACCTCAGCTATCATATTTTTCTACTGCTTTCTTATACTTCACTGCTAGGTGTTCCTTTTTCTCCATTTTCTCAGGCAGACATAAGCTTTGGCTTTTCAATACTAAAGGCAATGTGAGCTTTGACACTGACTTAAGTAAGTAGATGATCGAACCCCTGAATATTTGCAGCAAATAGATCCCATCTGAATCTTTCTGGATTTGTTTCTGTACTGTGCTCAGATAATTTGTGGCTTATAATGCATTTTAGCAATATTAACATTTCAAAGGTTGATGACATAAAGCAAACGAGTTAATTTAGTGGAAAAGTTACTTGTTTCTAAAGGCTTTGCTTTCAGCCACTGCTTATGCAAATGCAACTATAACTTTAAAGATATATATTTGATAATATAATATATATCTCATTATATATCTGTAAATATATATATATACGTGTATATATGTATGTGTACATATATGTATATGTGTGTATGTGTATACATAAAGATATATACCTTTGCTTTTATGTAGAAAGGGGTGAATGCAGTTGGATAATAGTGTATATATATCCATTTGATCTGCAACTATAGGTCTGCAATTTTGTAAAAATGGTAAACAATACATAGAAATAGTGAATGTAGTTTTTAAAATAAGCCTATTCAAGTATGCTTTTATCCAAACACTATAGATCTAAATATATTTTATCCAGTAATAATGGTTTCTTATGTCTTCATTTTATAATATAGATATAATAGGCTAACTGATTTTGTAAACTAGTTGTAATAATTCTACAATTAGTGGTTTTTTATAATTACTGTATTGAATTGGAACAAAAATCAGATAAAATTTGTTATTGTGCTTATATATACCCCATAACAGAAAACAAAATTTAATGGTAACCACATTAAAAGAAATGTATTTTTTTTTCTTTCTGGAAATCCACAATGAATAAAAATCCTGTTGGAAAAGATTACTACCTGTTGTGGTAATAACATAGTTGCTGGATTTTTTGATAGAATTACGTTGTGCTTATGTGAACTCTGGAAAAAGCATATGAATTCTGAGATCAATTAAATTGCCAATAAATAGAACAACATATTAAAAAATGTCTTTTAATGGTGAATGTGAACCAGGAAAGCATACTGTAGCTAATAATTTTTTCTGCCTACTTTCTTCCAGACTGGAATTCACTTTCAAAGGTGCCTCTCTGCTATGTTTCATTAATTGATTTTGCTACAGACAGCTCTTCAAACCTCTCAATGCTCTTTGCATTTAGCGATCTTCCTTTGTTTCCACCAGAGCAGCATTGTTCTTTCCTACAAGTACTTTCATTCTCTCCATCTCCCTTTTTTGTCACACTCATATCTTCACTTTTTCATGAAGTTCTTTTTGAATATATCAAATATACAGAGGAGGTATGTAGTAACACATGGATGTAGATCAATTAAAATGTTTTTTAATAGATGGGGGGGCGGGGTTTGCCCCCAGAGACCCTGATTTCCCTGATGGGTAGGCAGTGAATAGTTGTTGTGTGGCTGGCTGCGGAGAAACAGATAGCAGATTACCAGAGAGCTGCAAGTGAATACTATAAATTGGGAAAGCTACACTGTTGTTTCTCCTGGACTAATAGGATCCCAGAGAAAGATATTTTGCAGTAGTCGGTGTATAAGCAGAACTGCACTGGGAAACTCTGAGCAAGCACAGTTACTCTAATTCTGCACTGGTCCTCAGAAGTGAGGGACAAACTTTGCGCTGATATTCTTGTAAAGGTGGGGGAAAAAAGGGTTCCCAATGCAACTGTGGTTTTTTTTGTTTGCTTGTTTGTTTGCTTAATTATTTTCTTGTAACCATATTATCGACATTTTGCTACATTTTTAGCACTGAAAACTGTACATGGGGGCCACTGAAGATAAAACTGAAAGAGGCTTATTGCTGGGAAACCTACAATCATACCATCAGGGTCCAAGAGGGACTGAAGAGGGCCAAGTGACAAAGTGGTGCTTGCTTTCAGTGTACCAAATTGTAGTCTCTGAGACATTTAGCTTCAGATTTACAAGCAACATGGGAGAATACAGCAAGGGGAGAATGACAAGGAAAAAAGAAAATCTTAACTACCTCCCTGTTTCCTTTCTTGCCCTAATACAGCCTTCTCCGATACGAGCAATTAGCATATGGGCTATTTTATGGAAGCCTATATACACAGCTGTGCATAACTCATACAAAAGTGTGGCAGATTGTATTTGCTATCAAACCAGCCAGCAATCAAATTTTCAGAGGGATTGCCTAAAAAGGTTCAGGCAGAGAGAGAGAATGTGTTAGCATATCACACTCCTTGGGAATACATTTTGTTATATGCCTTACCCAGAGGGTTATAGGTATGTTTCCAAGAAAGCCTTATCTATTTCTATCATTTCTTCTCAAATTTTTGTAATATATATAAGTGTTTTTTACACAAAATGAACCATCAGCAGTAATGGCAGTGTGTTCTAAATGTATGTTGAAAGAAAAGCAAAATAGAATAAAAATATAAAGTGATGCTAGAGTTAAAAACACCTGATTATTCAGTTCCCAGTAGAATAAAAAAATCTTCTAGACATCTATATACATCTTTCATTAAGAAAACCTCCCTTTAGCAGTATACCTCTTCATAGAGAAGCTTTCCATGCTTTGGCTTAATTGAAAAAGCCTACTGATTTACTTACAGCTGAGTGTAGTAGTCTGATTTCAGCTGGGTACTAGTAAATGTCTTTTTTACTAAAACTGGGGACGTACTTGCCAAAACTATAGTAAGTTAATCAACATGTTCTATACGTTAAGATATAGTCATGACATGGTTAGGGCTAAATCCTACTTGTAAGTAAGGCAAGTGATATGAGAATCATACATCTCACCTACTCAGCCTTTGATATGCTATAGTGAATTTGTGCTTTCATCTATAGGCAAAGAACAAACAGCCATGTTGATTTGATCAGATTCATCTGTCCTTCATCCAGACATATCTGCTGGGCCAGTGGTACAGAACAGCTGGGAATCATGCTAAATGAGTTGCCTTATTTGGACTTTTTTGTTTAATAAGCTCACATTGATGCAGACAGGAACTATCAGTACCGTTCTTTGGAAGATTTAATACAGTCTGAATGATTGTCCACACTGCTTACAAAGATGAAACTTAATTTTCAAAGACTTATATCCCTGATATGATGCTAGTACTGAGCATCTCCAAGGCTATCCAGCTACACACCTTCAAGGCCAACGTCCAACCCAAGGGAGCTCAAAATTGGGGTCTTGAGGAAGCATATCAGTACCTTCTTTATTTACTGTTCTCACAAGGCCATTGGGATAGTTCTTGAAAATACATGAAGTGTCTTATATATGTCAAAGACACACAGATTTCCATCTCTATTTCATTCAATTTAGACTGAGTAGTTAACTGCACAGTTGGCTTCTGGGAGACCAGGTATGGGATAATGGTTATCGGAGTGTAGTGGGCTGAAAATAGTAAGAAAGGATTAAAATTAGCCTTCTAGAAGAGCGTGTCTACCGTTTATGAATTAGTCCATCCTCTGTAAAGTCTGGTCAAATTCCCAGCTTCAGGCTGGAAGGAAGCTGCCATGGCAGGAAGGGCATGGCAGTACTGGCCGAGTCAATCTTTTATTGTTCCTGCCCAAGCATAGATGCTGGCAGAAAATTGTACTTTTGCTTTGAACTAAAAGTATAGTCACCTATACTTTTATTCACAGAGCTTCTAGGCCAGTGCTGTCATAGGATATTTGTCAGAGATGTTCAGGGCTTCACGTAATTATTGTATCTAGTTAGGATAAATATAATGTCTCTCCAAGCCCACACCATTCCCTGAAAATATATCGCAAAATTAAGAATCTTTTTTACCCTTCTTTAGAAAAGAAAACTTGACAATAACTTGGGATAGAGTGAGATTCACTGAATCAGGCAAGCTGATATTCCAGCTTTCTTACACTATTTTGTTTAATGAAATATCATCTGCAGGCTTTAGTTTCCTCTTGTGATTAGTTTTACTGCAGCAGTATTTATACTCTGGCTTAGAGACTGCCTTAGAGGATTCTTGCCATCTGTTGGCTTATTCACATGTGGAACTCTGCTTCGGATTGTATTTCATAGCGTTATAATACCCAAATGTGTAGATTCTAAGCATATCACAGATGTTTGGCACATACATGAAAAATTTTGATGCTATTTTTTTTTTCATTATATTCTTTTTTTCAGAGTTCAGTTGTTTTGTTATCTGTTACAAATACCTTAATTCTGGAGAGTCCTGGTAGCCACACACTTCATTTGAAGAGAAGATCAGCCTAACGTTGTCAAGACGTTTTAAGGTGTCCCCTAATGATATAGAGGGAATCTAGTCCTCTATTCCTACCCTTACTCTACTTATATACCTAATAAGAGTGTCAGGTTTTCTTTTAACATCTGAGTTGTTCCCTTAATTTTATTCACCTGAAAGCATAAAAAAACAAGCATGCACCAATCACTTGTTTGGTCTGCAACACGTGTAGATTTGTGATGTGCCTTCCTTATCAAACACTTATCTCTGTTTTAGAATTTGAATGTGTTTTCAAAGAAAAGCTACCAAAGCTTATAAGGTAGTTATAACTGGATGCTTTATCACAAGTGCTATGTGAAACATCAAAGAACTACATATTTTTGTCAACACTGCAACAATAACAATTTCTTTACTTTATAATAAACACATAAAAAATACACAATTTACTTGCATATATTTTTTGTTCCACCTTTCCATCCAGTAACTAAAACTAGCAATAGCTATTGCAGATCCACTTCTTTATAAACCAGCAAGCTATTTCATTGCTATTTAAATATATATATACTTCTACTGCAGGGAAATTCTGCTGTATTTGATGAAGGAAATCAAAGACTGTAAGGAAACCCAAATGAGTTTGTAAGTATTGTTAACTTCTGGTAGGCTCTCTTAGGGACACACCAAACTTTTGTTATTGTAAAGACTGAACAATAATATTTTTGCAGTGTGTCCAGTTATGACATTTGTTGTTTTAATTAAATCAGGATCCCTAGACTTCCTCTTTCCAGTATTTCACTTCTGTACAGAGGTGTTATAAATATATTTTGTATCTTTACGATTTTAAACCCATATTAAACTTTATACTTCTAGAAAGGATAAAACATCTTTGTCATTTCTGCTACTTTTAAATCTGATAAACCTACCCCAAAACTATGATCCCAGAAGTCATTCATTATGAATTTCCCTTTGTGTTACAGTGAATTAAAAAATATATATATTTGATAAACAGAGAATTAATCATCACTACATACAACAACAACAAAAAGTGGCTACTGTATTCCCTAGGATCATAGGACTGCTGCTTTGGAGCAAACTTGTTGGTCCATTAAGAATAGCATCCTGCATCTACAGTGGTTGGCACATAACACCATGGAGGAATGAATACTATTTGCAGCCTTCTGAAAGAATAAAGAACAGAAAGAAAAAAAAAGAGAGAAGAAAAGATGGAGAAGTGAGGTGAGAAACTGTTGTACTTCCCATTAAAAAGAGTTCTTGCAAAAGAGCTTCTGGCTTTATGTACTCAAATGTGGAATCTCATAAATTCCTTTGATTTAGAATTGAGCAACCTACAGGGGCTTCCCTGTCTCCAAGCCTGCAGTGTGTCTGTATGCATGAGAGAATTTGTTCCTGACATCACATCTTGTTTCCATTGTAACATCACAGGGTAATGCCTTTCATTTCCAGAATACAGAAATCAAGGCATCTTTCATGTCTATAGGCCTGAGTTTGGGACGAAATATGAGTTCTTCTTCATTTCCTTGTCTCAGCTTTGTAAGAGAGGTGTTCAGTAGATGAGATCTACCTTTTTCCATGCAAAATAAAGAAGATATAAGCTGCATATCTCTGCCTTCCAATAAAATAAAATCAAGCCAATATAGTGTTTTATCTAATTTTTAAAATTCATCTCATACCTTATTCAGGTAAATGTCTAAATATAAATTAATCAGGTCCACTTATATAACTCTGAATTGAAAGAAAACCTAGATATTCTTGCAGTCCAAGTCCAAGCATCCTAGTCTTTCTAAAAGAAAACCTTTATAGTCAGGTTCAAATCTTCAGTACTATTTAGGCAACTAAATTCTATTGATTTCCATGTAGTTAGGCACCTATGAGTAGGTGTCCATTCAACTTGAGCATCATCATAACTGGTTTTTAGACATTATGCCATTCTGCCATTCTAGCATTCTCTGTTAGTCCATCTGCCAAATTCTTCATCTAGGGGGGTTTGAAGTCTATATGATGGATTTACAGATGCTTGTGTTCTGTGTCCAAACCTAAAACTGGAACTTCTAGAGAATATGTGACAAAGACAATATAGCCAGGCTCAAATGGTACCAGGTACCAGGCTCAAATTCATAAGACCTTCTCACAGCATTTCACTCTGTTGAGTAAATTGGTGATGTCTGCACAGAACATTGTTCTTCGATGCAGACATTCCTTCTTCATTCATGTTAGGCTTCTAGGTTTCAGTTATATTGTTGTCTTGAAACTTTTCCACTGATCCCCCACCTTGTGTGCCTGCTAAATCACTTCCACAATCCTTTTATTAGGTCTTTTCCAAGACAAAACTCGGAGCTCGTCAGTAGTTAGATTGTTTCCAGAAGTGTTCCAAAAAGCTCCTATATTCTAGACTCCTAGCCCAGTCTCATGACAATACTATAGCAGGCCCTTCTTTCTATTATCCTTTGTCCGATATTGCCCCCTCACATATGACATAAACCCTTGGCATCATGATTTGAAAGTATGATAACTATCTCATTATCTTGGCCATAATTTAAAGAGATTTAAATTATTAAATAACTTATATAAAATATATAATTTAATATATAACTTTAAGTTATATAACTTAAAATATTAAATAACAGTGTAGTTGTGTACCTTACATGAGGTAGGTGATTAGGTAGAAAATTGGAAAAAAAGTGAAGAGTTCGTGATCAGAAGAATTTCCCTGTGTACCTACAGGATCTTAGCAGGCTGGCTTATCATTGAGTTCAAATTCTACACTAGCAAAATCAAACAGAATTTTGCACTGGCTTATGCAAAAATAAGTTTTGAGAATGCGTTTGTCATAGAATCTGACTTTTCCACATGATGGCTATTCCCATCAAAAAAATTAGGTAAGTCTTTTCCTGAAAGGAATGGAAGAGGAATGTTCCTTAATCTCTGTGATACACAACAGCCTAATAGGTAGATTGTCCACAGTGGCTGTGAGAGAACATTTATTTCCTTTATTTGAAGGAGGTATCCAAATCAAGTTCTTTCACTGTTCCTGCTCACCTTGCTAAAACCTTTTTGAGGCACATCAGGCTTGTGTAAAAACTTCAACATTCATTATGCAATAAAAATACTGAAGTTGATTATGAAGTTTGTCAGCTTCAATACTCAGAAATCTGAGTCCTACCTATTAGGCTATTCCTCTTCCTTTACCAAATAATAGCCATTTTATGACAGTATCTAGTCTTTTGGCTACTTCTGACCTTTCAGTTTCACTTTGACACAGATCTGGAGAAGAAAAAGAAAGAAAAAAATTCAACAAGCAAAATACAGAAGGTCCGCATATTTGTTGTGCTTTAACAAATAATTTAGCTTTAATTTTCAAAAGAAGCAGGAAACAAGACAGAAGACCCTTAACCTGTACTTCCTATTTCTATAAGAGTCAGGCATGCTGAGAGAAAACTATCTCCCCCCATGAAACAGGGAAAATTTTCTACTCTTCTTTAGAAAATTCACCTCTGAAATATTTGAACATGTTTCAAAATCTCAACTTCCTGATTCCGCAAAAAAACATAAGTGCCCAGATGAGAAAAATTGTTTGGTTTGGGGAATGAAGGACTTTCACCTTTTCCAAGCTAATTTGTTCTTTCCAATTTTTTTGTTTTGTTTTGTTTGAGAATCAGTGGTTTTGTGTCTTTTAGGAATTTAGGAAAGGAATTGTGCTGCTAGGGAGCACTTTTTCAACTCATTCTTTTTCCAACTAAGAGAAACATTGGGAAAAAAATCAACTCTTTGCTAAAGACATAAACTCTAAAATTATAAGTCTCTAGCTTTAAGAGAAAAAAGATTCAGAGCTGCAAATGTGATTTAATAATACCTTTGAAACAGAGATCAAATCGTATTTACAAAAAACGGAGGGAAAAAATAGTGAAAATAAACCTTTATTCAGTGACAAACAACTACAACTACAACTGAGCTGCAATTACAACCTCTTGTGAACTACAGGATTTTTAGAGATTTAATTGCCTATATACAATTAAACAGTTAAAAGAACTGCATAGTGGTCATGAATTGCCCCTTGCGTATAGCTACTAATCAGTCTATGAACAAGTGTAATACTTTGAACAAATCTCTTGCATAGCCAAGAAGAAAGGAAGGATTAATGACATCATTATTTTCAAATGTATGTAATTTGATGTAGATGATATATAAGCACTGATGATGTTTCATGGGTAAAAAAATAGCTATGGAACTCACCCTACTGGTCTTTTTTTGTTCTCAGTCCTTTTTTACAATTCTCTTTAAATTTATATAGCTTTAAATCACCTCTGTATTTGAGGTGATTTGATTAAAAGAAGCTCTGATTTGAATTAAAGAAGTAGTAGTATGGCAACATGCATTGTACTGTATGTTCTAAACAATGCTCATTTCATCTTTTTAGTGTTTCATTTATTCTTAAGCATCTGCTATGTTCTGTTGTTGAATATAATTCTTCAGATGCTCCTTCATAAATTGAGAGGGGGAAAAGCAGCATAATTCAAGGTCATTTATATTATTCTCTGAATATGATGACCACCCCACCCCACCCCCACCTGCTCTATGCAGTCCTTGTCTCAAATACTAAGATTAGTTCTGCTATCTGTCTGTAAGATAGCCACCGTGGGGCAGACAAGTGGTATAGCTCCCTCGGTGTCCTGTCTCTCACAAGCACTCGTAGCAGAGGCATATAGAACAGTATAAGGACTAGGTAGGTAGAAAGTGATATTTTCCCAAGCATGATCTCCCAACTTCTGAAAATTAATAGCTTTGGGACTTCCAGATTAAGAAATGACATTTTCGTCTGTCTCTGCTGTTAAATAACGTAGCAGCAGAATTCACCACTAGGCCCTAGTCCTTTGGTTGGTTGACTCTGATTAAAATAACAAGTTTCTTTTCAGACAAATCCTGGATGATATTCTGCAGATAGGTCACTCCATGAGCTACTTTTTTAGACTCATTATGGATAAAACTGCACCAGTTCATCGCTCCAAAATCCTGCAATACTGTCCCTGTGGGCACTGTGCCCTCATACAACCTTATCTGCCCTCATGCCATCCCCCCAACCCATACTCCCACCATTTCTGTATCCAGACAACACTACCCTCACACAACCCTCATTTCTGGCACCTTAAACCGGGGAAAAGAAGAAGAAAAAATACTTCTAAAAATTAATAGTTATCTTGGGTCCTTCAAGAGGCCTGGGACAGGGAACATTCAGTGTGGATGTATCAGTCCACTGTAGAGACATCTAGTCCTGAGCAGTCTGAGTGTGAGCCACTCTGCCTTACTTGCTCTGAGGGTCAGAGCTCATTTCCTGGAGTGTGTTCTTCTACCAGCGTAGAGGTGGTCTCCTTTTTTAATAGCCTCTAACATACTTCTTTTCTGCAAATTAGCCTAACGCATCTGATAAATATCAACTGGAAACATAAGAAAAAGAAAGAAGAAAAGGCAAAGGTTATTGAAACTACACAGTAGGATATGGTTAAAAGTACACGGTAAGGAGTGTTGAGCTGAAAACCTGATAGAAGTCCATATAAGAGAAATATTATTTTGGGTTAACATGGGACACTTTTATTATACTCCATTTGATAGGTTTCTACTTTTCTAGTTTTTCTAGCATGCTCAGTTTTCTGTTTCATGTTTGTTTATGTTATTTTTTTTTTTAGTTCTTCTTTTTCTCTGAGCTGAATGGATAGAATTCGGTAACATAACATACCCTGAAGCCGTCCCTTTCAATTTCAGGCTGAGGAATATTGCATAGTTATAACGGACAATATTCTCTGGAATTAAAAAAAAAAAAAAGAAAAAAGAAAAACAAAGAAAAACAAAAGAAAAACCCTAAGAAATATTAAAAAAGACAGAATCCTAAACTGTAATTATTTTTAATAAAGATTCATTGTAATTTAGTATAAACCAGTCTTGTATATATGTAAGATGATTCTTTATCCGAAGAGGAAAATATATGAAGAGGAATTATTGCAGGAGAATGCAGCAAAAATATTTGGCATTGACTCAAAAATCTACTCCAGCTGCAAGGAAGTTAGTACTGCACCATGTTACAAATTCTGTATTAGGGAGTGAGTGGTCACAAAATAGTGGATTTGGGGGCTAAGTCATCAATACTACCTTTTGAGAAAACTGCTTCTTTTCAATCTGTAGTCCTCCACATAATGTCTAAGTGGGCTTTGCAGTAGCTGAGAGATGAGCAGGATTGCTATTACTTTGCTGTTTGTGTTGGATTGCTCAATGCAGACAGTGAATAATGGGTGACTGACATCTCTGCTCCCAGGCTGGCAAATTTCAGCACTGAACTTTCTCTATGTCACTAGAGAGTGCACTGAGACAGGTCATTTAGGCAGAATAGTAGAACAATAGATTTAAAAGATCAAAAAGAATTATCAACCTAAACTATTTGTTTTAGAAAGTTTGTTGTTAAATGCTAAGGAAAATAGGAGATTGCAACGTACAAACTCTTCCATGGTACTTATGAAAAAAAGGTATAACAACACCTTTCAAGCATATTAAATATTTAAAATTTGAATGCATTCTTATCTGAAGAGTGTTTTTTATTTATCTCTAAACAAAATTCAGTACTTGCCTTATGTTTTATTCTTTCAGGCTAAACTTTGCCACAGTGAGCAAAACTTTGCTCTTAAAGTAGGCAGGAACACAGGCTTTCCTTTTAAGGGTCAAAAAGTGTTTTGTGATTATCATGCTGTCTATGAAAACTTTTAATATTACATGAAACCAGTGGAAACTGCCACTATTAAGCTGATTGGGTCAACATAATATAAGGCTGTCCATATCATGATATTTACTAAATAGTGTTGCCCAAACACTATAAAAGATTGAAGACCATTTGTTACAATATTTAGGGAAGTACTAATTAGCCTTGCTTGCTTTTTTTATTAGGAATTGGATTTAAGAAGCCAATCCAACAACAGAGCACTATCTGAGTTAGAAAACCCTGAGAGTGCTCCTATAGAGAGCAAGGTAAATGCAAAGTTCTGTGTATATGGGAATGGTGATACATCAGAGGTCCTAACTAGTGTCTTGTATGAAGTGCTGGTGAAGAAGAAATAACTACTCCCTATTGTAGTTAGGGTTTAGAAAACAAGGGAACTACTAGATTCAGAGCGACAGAAAAGACACATTGGGAACAGAGTTATGCCTCCATACATGTCTTGTACACAGAGATACAAGATGTTGAAGGAGGTTGGTGAAACATCGAGGGCTACTTATGAGAGGACTCAGAGCTGAAATCCTGAAGAATGAGTGAACCTGTTTTTTTAATACCAATCCCAATCTGTTGGGTTACTAGCATAAGAGACCTGCAATGTTTGTAACTGCTCAATCAGGATTTTTTTATATATAGCCCACTTGGATGACAGGGAACATCTGCAAAATTCAGATACAAATCTGATTCTGTCTTCCTCCAGAATTTGTAAGTGTCTGAGTGTAAGGTTGCTTCTCCTGAGCAGTGTTTGAGTTTAAAATGGTTTGGCTGAAGTGAATCAGTGTAAGCCTGCAAACTCTCTATCTACCTGCCAAACTGGCATATTTCTCAATGAGATGAATATCATTAATGGCACTGGGTTCAAAATCTTGAAATAATCTGCTTCTGTTGGCTTAATCTTACTCATTAAAAAGAACATAAATCCCTTTTCTGGAGTTTTATTCTCCAGATACTCAGATATATTTCTATCTCAAGTTTTGTGTGAACAAAAAATGCGATATACTATAAATTATAGAATAATTCAGGTTGGAGAGGACCTCTGGAGGTCATCTAGTCCAGCCTCCTGATCAAATCTATGAGACCAGACCAGGTTGCTCACAGCTTTTTCGAGTCTGGTTTTGAAAACAGTCTCTCAGAGCAACTTGTTCTACTGGCTGATTGTCTTAATAGTAAAAAAGTTTTTTTTTTTTCCTTCCTAGGCCACTTTTATGCCACTATGCCATTAGTCTGTCACTGACATTTTTATTAGTGTAGTCTCCTGGAAATTGAGTGGCAAGTTGTTTTAATTCTCAGTTTGAATCTCTTCTGATACAACTGAAGCCAATAGGTGTTTTGTAAAAGTTTTAAGTGGCATCTCATTTCTTGTTTTAAATCTTTTTGGTCTTTCAACAGGTTGTTTCATAAAAGCTAGGTAGATATAAAGGAATAAATTACCAACTGTAAAGGTGATCTTGCCTTTATTTTATATATACACACACGTGTGTGTGTGTGTGTGTGTGTGTGCATGCATGTGTGTGTAAAATAGGGAAGAACAGGCACAAAGACTTTGGAGAGGAATCAGAAGTGCAATGCTTATTTAGTGATTAAGAATAGTAGGACATATATGATACAATCTGTAAATAGATGCCCGGAGGGTGTGTAGAATCATAGGATAATTCTGCCTGGAAGGGACCTCTGGACCATCCCTCTGCTCAAAGCAGGGTCAGCTTTGGGTTCAGATCAGGTTGCTCAGGGCTTTACCCAGTTGGGTCTTGAAAACTCTGAGGACAGAGACTAGCTCAGCCTCTCTGGGCAGCCTGTTCCAATGACTGACTGTCCTCATGGCGAAAAATTCTCTCCTTATATCCAGTCTGAATCTGTCTTGTTTTGATTTATGTCCATTGTTTCTTGTTCTCCCGCCATGCACCACTGTGAAGAGTCTGGTGATGTCTTCTCAATGGCCTCCCTATAGGCACTGGTAGCTGCCGTTTGGTCCCTCCAAAGACGTCTTTTCCCCAGACTGAAAAAGCCCAGCTCTCTCGGCTTCTGCTCACAGGGTAAGTGATCCAGCCTCCAACCATTGTGGCAGCTCTGTGTTGAACTCATTTCCATTTATCAATGTCTTTCCTGTACTGGGGGGGGGGAGAAAACTGGATGCAGCATCTAGATGTGGTCTAACAAGAGCTGAGCAGAGGGGGATAGACATTTCCATCAATATACTGCCTCTGCTTTTGTTAATACAGCCCAGGATGCTGCTGGCATTTTGTTGTTGGGGAACTGCTGGCTCCTATTCAGCTTGCTGTCTGCCAAGACCCCCACAGCATTTTCTGCAGAGCAACCTTCCCAGCCCATATCATTGCAAGGGGTTCTTCCATCCATGTGCAGGACTTTGCATTTGCCCCTGTTGAATTTCAAAATGTTCCTCTTGGCCTATTCCTCCACTCTGTCTAGCTCCATCCAGATGGCACCTCTCCCTCCAAGCATACCAGCTGGTCTCCCCAGTTTGGTGTTATCCACAAAAAATGCTGAAAGTGTACTTCATTGTTTCCTCCAGGTGACTGATAAAGATGTTAAACAGGACAGGTCCCCTGCAGTACTCCACTTGTCCCTGGCATATGGGTAGAGTACAATCCTTCCTCTGAGCCTTATTGTCCAAACAGGTTTTTACCCATTTAATTGTCCACCCATCAAGACTGTAACTTTCTAACCTGGGTACAAGAATATTATGGCAGACTGTTGAAAGCCTCACTAAGGTCAAGCTAAATGAGAAACACTGCTCTCCCCTCATCCACAAAACCATTTATTTTATCATAAAAGGCAATCAGGCTAGTGAGGAATAATTTACCTTTGGTAATCTATGCTGACTTTTTCCAGTCACCTACTTCTCCTTCCTTTGCCCAGAAACGTGCTCTGAGAGGACTCAGTCCATGATTCTTCCCAGGGACTGAAGTGAGTGTGACCAGCCTGTAGTTCCCCAGGTCAACCTTCTGGTGAGTGCAACATTTGCCACTCTTGAGTCACCTCAGGTCAACCTCCCTGATAACCATGACCTTTGACAGATGATAAAGAGCAGTCTTGCAAGGATGTTGGCCAGCTCTCTTGGCACCCTTGGATGTGTAACAGGTCAAGTTCTCTTAAGCAATCCTAGACTTGACCCTCATCCATTGCTGGCAGTTTTCCTTGTCCTTCTTGAATCCTTCCTCTAAGGATACAGGCCTGGGAGGCCTTGTTGGCTGCATGAAAGGTAGCATTGAGTACAGCCTTGCCTGTAATTGCTGTCACTAAATCACCCACCCCATTCAGCAATACACCTATATTTTCCCTGTTCAGCCTTTTGCTATCAATGTAGCAGTAGAAAGTTGTTGCCCCAATGTCCCTTGCAATCATTAACTCCCGTTGAACTTTGGCTTTCTGACACCATCACTATATGCTCAGGCAACATTTCTAAGTTCCTCCTTTGTAGACTGTCCCTGCTTCCACCTTCTGTAAGCTGCCTTTTTACACTGGAGCTTCATCACAGTTTCCCTGCTTAGCCAGGCCAGTTTCCTGATAGATCTGCTTTTCTTCCCAAGAATTAGGATGGACCATCCTTACTCATGAAGGATGTTGTCCTTAAAGACCAGCCAGCTTTTCTACTCTCCACACCCTTCAGAGCTGCCTCCCATGGGATCCCATCTACCAGTTTCCTGAATAAGGTTAAGCCTGCTTAATTTTTTCCTAAATAAGCTGAAGTCTGTTTAGTGAAGTGGTATTCTCTTGCATATTTTGCGTAAATCATTATCAGGAGATTCTGCATTCTATAGCTGAATAGATCTTTTAGCGCCAATAGTTATGGTATACACTTTCCTCTGTCAGACATTGTTTAGGTGCATCAACTTCACTCTCTTGCAAGCAGTGCGTTTCTCTTACCATTAAGTCTAATGTTCAAAAGGGAGAGTAATGCATGATATTGTTCATCACATATCAGTTACTTAATGTTCCCAGCCTGAACTGACCTAAAGATGATGACTAGGAATGCAATGAGAATAAGGATCATTAAGATGCTTCAGTACTGTATGTCAGGAAAAAAACACAGCATAATAATGATTGCTTATTTGGATCTAATTTATGAATTTCAGTTTTATAGCATTGAAAGTGAAGAGGGAATACTATTTTCACTTTCAGTATTTCCACTGTTTAATATTACCAAGTTTTTTCATATACAGTATTTTTCTTAAAATCTATGTCCTGCAATCAAACAGTATGAGCTTTCACACATTGTTAAAGAAAAAAAAAAAGAAAATTTGAAGTAAGAAATTCTTGAATAAAACCTCACTTACGCAGTTTATTCTTTTTTTTTTTAACTACTTGCTCACTCAGTACTTTCATTAAACTTTTGCTAAAAGAGTCTGAGATTGGATTCCAAGTCTCAAGTAATGGGAAAGGCATTAAGCATAAAGAAACAGATCAAAATGGGGAAACAAAATGGCTGCAAGGAGAACACTAGGAAGTGTAAAAGGAGCCAATCCATCAGCCATTACGAGGCCTGATAAGAGCTGGAGAGCAGCCTGCAATGCAAGAAGGCTTTTCTGCAAGGAAAAGCCATGATCTCTGAATATATCCTCATCTACAGTGAGGGCTCCTCTGGGAAGCAATCCTCTCCAGTAGACAAGGTTTACCAGAGACAAGAACGGTAGGGCATATATTAGGCTTCTTTTTGTATGTAATGTCGGAGGATGCCGGAGTGGGAGGCGGGCCCGGAGTAACGACGGAGTCTCAATATGAGTATGATCGTTCTCCCTTTATTCAAGCTTTTACAGAGTATATATAGACAGGCAATAAGCATGCGCTGGCAATAGCTATATGATTGGCTTACAGTTTCTGTCCACGCGCCTAAAACGGATATATGATTGGTGCAAGGTTGCTGTCCACGCGGAGGGGTCCGTCGACATTTATGGAACCTAGTTCCGTCTAGACTTGTTTACCAGTTTTGTGAATACCTTCTTTTGTAGTGCTCAAGGCTGCTGCAAGGATCGCTTGCCTTGGCCTACATTCCCTCCCTTACCATGAAGACGGGATTGCTCATCCCAATCAGATCATGCCCTCTCTCGCTTAACCATTCCTCCACAATTCCCCCTTCTTGTTTTTGAGCAATCCAGGTATGGTTCACTACTTTCAGCAGAGCGTTCTTAAGGCAGCTTAATACTATACATAAGCACAAACCTACCACTACAAGGATTAGTAAGATGCGTACGCCTTCAGTAAGCAACCCTATTAGCCACTGTGGCAGATTTCCAAACAGGTTAGTTAGCCATTCGTCTAATAGCCCATGGTTCTGACGGATTTTACCTGTGTGCTCCTTTAACCACTGAAATTGTTTGTGAATGGATTCGCCATGATCAGACAATTTCATGCAACACATACCTTCAAAAATCCTCACAACCATGGCCTTGCGCTAATAATAAAAAATCAATCGCAGCCCTATTCTGCAGAATAGCATGTTGCAGGCTCTTTTGGTCTTCTAGTAGGCTCTCTATTACCTCAGTGGTGACGTTAGCTTGCTTCTCTGCCCAACAAGCCAATCATCCTATTTGGTTTAAGGCGTTACCTGCCGCTGCCCCAGGTACGAAGAAGGACAAAAATACTCTTTCAGTAGTACTGCGCAGGGTAACCTTATCATCACACTTCGGTGAGAGCCCTATGGCCGCCCGCCTCCTGCGGACGGCAGCCCTGCGCCCTGTTAGCTTGCTCCACCAATTTTTATCGGGTGCCAGCAATGTCAATTTACCAAGATAACACGGACCACCTATTACGTTTCTCGGAATTCCCTGCCAGGCCCTGTCCCCACATATCAAGAAGACATCTGGCGGCAGGGCCTTTGAGGTACCATTGTTCCAGATTCCCTTTTCCCCTGACGCAGCCCCGAAGGCAGAAGTCTTGTTTTTGGAGTCTCTGGTGTCGTTGACGCCGCGGAAACCATCTTCCGATGAGTGGTTGTAAATCTCTCCGTCTGGAGAGAGGTCCGTCCATTCCCCCCGTCCCGAGGAATCGCTAGAAAGCATGCCGCTCATTACAGGCTTCCCGAAATACAGGCACGTTTGAGTCCAATTTCCCGAAGCATTCCCAATTTTCATTGACCCTAACAGGTTTAACTCCTGTGGGTCCCATGGCAGTGTTCTATGCAAGCCTGTAATGAGTGCGAAACTGCAGTTAGCGGTCGACGGGCTGTTGCTGCAGCTGCCCGTGCTGTACCCCTGGAAACTGTTTATGTCATAGCCAGGAACTCCTATTAGGCAGGTTCTAAAGGGTTGAGTAGCGGAAGCTAGCGATAAACAAAAGGCTTGTTGCCCGGTTTTGTTTGCCCAGGTAACCCACATATTTTGTCTGGGTTCAATCTTGTGAAGAGTCATTACCACTGGGAACAGTATCCCCAGAATCAGGATCTCCATCTTCCTGTCCGCTAGATGGGTCACGGTGAGTCAAGACAGGCTTCACGTTCTTGCTGGGTACCCACACTGGACCACGATCTGTGGAGACACACATATAACCTCGACCATTGAAGACAACAGGGACGGGCCCAATCCATATTCCAGAGACTGGGTCCCTATACATTACTTTAAACTGTGGTAACGTTGTCGTATTATTAAACTTAAGATTTTGGTGGTGAATGATCATCGGGGGTTCCTCACGGTCGCCCATGAGACAAAGATAATTCAGGGTGAAGAGCGCACGGTGCAGCCTCTGCTGTGCGTCCGTCTCCTCACCCTTTTGCTTTCTTAGATAGTCTTTTAATACTTGGTGGGTACGTTCTATTAGCCCTTGCCCGGTCGGTGAGTGTGGAATTCCTGTAACATGATCAACCCCCCATCGAGATAGAAACGTCCTAAGCTTTTGACTGACATAGGCAGGTCCATTATCCATTTTTATGTGCTCAGGCACGCCCAATATGGCAAAGCAGGCCAACAGGTGCTTACACACCTGTTGTGCCTTTTCTCCGGGTAATGCAGTTGCCCATATCATTTTCGAAAAGGTATCAATGGTTACATGCACATACTTTAATCGGCCGAACTAGGGGATATGTGTGACATCCATCTGCCATAATTCTAGAGCTTTTAACCCTTTTGGATTTACTCCAAGCCCAATACCCAGGCCGTGGTTCCCACATCTTGGGCAAGCCTGCACAATACCTCGGGCCTCACTCTCTGTCAGGCCAAATTGCCTTTTTAAGCCCTTGGCATTTTGATGAAACATGTCGTGACTTTGCCTAGCCTGCTGAAATTTGTCCATAGTGGGTAGATGACATACGGAGCTAACCAGGCTGTCAGCGAGCTGATTGCCTTGGCCTAGCCCCACATTTAGCTGGTGACTACGAATGTGGATAACACAACAAGCCGCTGTTCGTTGGCCAAGCACAGACCGCAATGCGATAAACAGACTTCCCAATCTCGGGTTTGCCGTCTCCCGTATTAAAGCGTCCTCCAACCAGGGCACTACTCCTGCTACATACATCGAGTCAGTCACTACGTTTAGAGGGGTATTTAACCAATTAGTTAGAGCCCAAACTACTGCAGTTAATTCCAGGGTCTGAAGAGAGTCCCGGGGTTGACCTTCTAGGATATGGTGCTTCCATTGCTTGTTTTCCTTCCATACACACGCTGCACATCGCAAGTGCTTGCCTGCATCCGTGTAGACAGTGACATCGTCGGAGAGTGGTTTCTCACTTACATTGGATTTTTCTATCCACTGATTTCGCTTTAATACCTGCCATAGCTTTCCCTGAGGTTGGCATGAATGTATCTTCCCACCGAAACCTAACAGAGCATTTTGTATGGCCACAGCATTTTGGAGCCACCATTCTAGGTCAGCCATACTGACGGGTAGGCTGATATTGTCCGGCTCCTGGCCACTGATCTCTATGATTCTTGATCGTCCCTTGCGTATCAAGTCGCCAACTGCTTCGGTTTGGGTCTGGACACTCGTTTTTGGTTGTACCCTCAAAAATACCCATTCCAAGACATTAAATACATCTCTTTGTCTTTGACTTTTGCTCTTGGCAGTGGCATCGACCAGAATAGGGGAAAGAGATTCCCCGTTGCTGGGTTGCCACTGGCAGATGACTGCATATGGCGAATCTTTCCCATTGCATATGATTAAGGATATGGGCAGACTTAGGAGACGGCACGAGGACCACGATAGATGTAGTTTGTCCGTAATGCGCTGCAATACCGCATGGTGTTCAGGTGTCAGGGTGATCTTGTTAGCAGGATTTGTGCCTCGCAACAAAGCCGTCAGGGGTACGATATCAGTGTTAGAGATACCAACACAATGCCGCACCCATTGGATATCCCCAAGTAAGGTTTGGACATCATGCAAGGTACATAATTGAGTCGCAAGCTCTGTTTTCTGGGGTCGAATTTTAGACTCTGCAATGGACCATCCAAGATATTTCCACGGAGCCGTGCGCTGGATCTTTTCTGGTGCAATGATAAGTCCCTTTGTCGATAGAATGTCACTTAATTGTGTTAATGACTCATCCGTAAAAGACTTTTCCTGGCAACAAAGAATGTCATCCATATAGTGATAGATTATGGTGTCTGGCCATCGGTTTTGGAGTGGCTGCAATGCCCAGGCAACATAAAGTTGGCACAGTGTCGGTGAATTTTTCATTCCTTGTGGTAAAACAACCCACTCATAACGCTCCGCAGGCGCAGCCTTGTTTATTGCTGGCACAGAAAAGGCGAAACGCTGTGTATCTTGAGGATGTAAAGGAATGGTAAAAAAGCAGTCCGGTCCAGCGAGGGGATTCATTAAGCAGGGAGGTACTCCTCTCTCTTTCTCTTGTGCCTGCAGCTCCACTTTTTTCAGGCGATCCGATAGTTCCTGTAGCACTCTTACGGTTTCTTCTGGTGACGGCGGTACTTTATTTCTGGTGTCAGGCGTGTTATCCCCCGAAGACTCGCTGGACAAAAGCAGTGGGGGGTACTCTGATGGAGTCTGGCGTGAGCGGGTGGTCTCGTTGAAGGAGGGTAGAGGCGGCCGCTGAGGTGGCATAGGCGGCGGCAACGGTGGATGCAGGGGACTGTTGCTAGGCAGCGGCGGGGGGGGAGCACTAGGAGGGGGTCGGCCCTCCTTTCCGCCCGAGTCTATGAGGTCAGCGAGGGGCGCGGCCACCGCCCCTCTCTGAGCCTCCTCCGGGTGCACTTCCGCGTTTGCCTCAGAGCTCAGGCCAGCCGGCTCTGGGGAAACTTCCGCCTTCTGGGATGCAGCGGGCGAAGGTGCCGGTGGTGTTCCCTCCTCAGAGTCCTCCCGCGCCCTTTGCAGTGCCTCCGCGACAGATCGGCATACCGGCACCGTTGGCCCTTTATTGGGGAGTGGTCCACTGAAAAATCGCGACATCAGGCCTGACTTACTCGGAGGGGGTCTGGTAACGGAGGCTCCAGGGCTCAGCATTTTCGCAGCCGCGGACACTACCTCCCTCTCTGCCTTCATTACAGTTAAAGTTTCCAACACAGTATTCCAAAGTACGCGAACGGCTTTTATCTCCTTTTCCTCCTTCTCGCCTCCCTCAATCGCCTTCTGCCACATTGTTACCCCAAAGTCTCGCCACTCAGACACCGAAAACAACAGGTGGGTGTCAGAAAAGTGACCGCAACGCCATCCCAACTTGATCAGATCATATACCTGCTTCGCCGGGGCTTCTATCCCTCTCTTAGCGAGGATTCCGACGAGCAACGTGGCCGCAGCCTCAGTTTCCATGGCTGCGCCTGAGAGGTGGGGAGCAACCCCACAGACCAGCGTCTGCCCCGCTACAGTTTAGGCCAGCACCTTCTCTCAGCTGAGGTTTCCCACTCTCCTCCTCTAGCTGCTTACCGCAGGCTCGGAGATCTTAGTGGAGCTGAACCATCCTCTGCTACCAGACGTCAGAGGATGCCGGAGTGGGAGGCGGGCCCGGAGTAACAACGGAGTCTCAATATGAGTATGATCGTTCTCCCTTTATTCAAGCTTTTACAGAGTATATATAGACAGGCAATAAGCATGCGCTGGCGATAGCTATATGATTGGCTTACAGTTTCTGTCCACGCGCCTAAAGCGGATATATGATTGGTGCAAGGTTGCTGTCCACGCGGAGGGGTCCGTCGACATTTATGGAACCTAGTTCCGTCTAGACTTGTTTACCAGTTTTGTGAATACCTTCTTTTGTAGTGCTCAAGGCCGCTTCAAGGATCACTTGCCTTGGCCTACATTCCCTCCCTTACCATGAAGATGGGATTGCTCATCCCAATCAGATCATGCCCTCTCTCGCTTAACCATTCCTCCACATGTAACAGTGTATGTCAGGATAATATCTACTGAGCCTAGAATGGGAAGCTTGCTGGTCAGTAAAATGTTTGACTTCATCCAAACTTTGAGTATCTCTTAACCTAAACCAATTTATAATGATAGAATAAATAAAAGTTAGAAATGAAAGTTAGAAACTACCTTTTGAGGAATGTCCATGAATATTGCCTCAGTCAGCTTATTATATAGAGAGAAATAATTATATAACAGCTTCATAAATTAAGCTTAAAAAAGAGCTATTTAATGTACCCATTTTTCCAGAGGCCATTTTTTATTTGTGCATAGGATTTTACTTAACTGCTGCATCAGTAAGGGTTCTGCTTAAGTGCTAGTTTACTCAGATTGTCATTATTAGAAGAAATGATGTCTAAGTAGCAGGGAAAAGAAAAAAAAATACACCTATAAGTGTTTCACCTAAAGGCTTTTCTTCTCTCAGAGACTCTTTTCTATGGAAAAGCATAGCTTCTTTCTGTAAATGGTATGAATTACAATATACCTTATGAAAATGGCTTTGCAATTCATAGACAAAAACCACTGACAAACTGTCTCACATTGATATTCTGTAGTTATGAACTGGATACATGCAACCAGTGTAATCTTTAGCGAGCAGATTACAATTCAGTTCCCTGGTCAGATACTTCATCCTTGGCACAAAATGTGTGTGTGGGGCAGTGAGTTATGATTATTATAACTACAGCTTTAATGCCATAAGCATGAGTATCACTTTGTTTACACCAACACTTCAGAATCAAAACAAATGTTCTTCCAAAGCAGATATGCAAAACACCACACATTAAAATCAAAAGTTATTTACACAGGAGGTAAGATTAATTTGGGGCAAGTAAGACACTGTCATATCCATAAGCTTCTAATATGGCATAAGAATCATGAAGCTGTAAGATTAAACCAATAGAAGGTATAGATGGATGGAGAGAGTTGAACATGTTTTAAATAACTAATGAAGTACTACAATTTTTGCTAATAAAACGCTATCTGAAAACAGCAAAGATTGCAACACTGAAGTATTGCCACAGGAGAATTCAGGGTGAGATAGTCACAAGAACAAAAAAAAATTACTTAGTGGGATGGTTATAGAGGGTGGATACTGATTTTTGGTCTAAGATGTCAGTTTTCCATCTGCCTGTCTCTCACACACATTTGGTATAGACCACACTCACACCACTGTAGCCTCTGGGCTCGATGGGACCAGAACTACAGACTGGGAAACAGGACCTCACCCCACCTGATCAAGATGCTCAGGTGGTGGCTCCCAGTGGGGCTTTTGTGCCTCAAGCCTCAAGCCTCAAGCCTCAAGCCCAGTGGTGGATGTCCACAGATATGTTCTTCCTCTGCCAGCCCCACAGGGCTGTTGTCTTTGCTATTTATTGTTTTCTAATTTAGGTGGTGGATGCCAGGCAGGAATGGCCTTACTAATCAGGTAGCCTTGGGCCAATCTCTGTCTTTCTCCATATCTAAAGCCAATTAGTGGTCATTACTTTGGTCATTATCACCTTCTGGCTTCCAGCACCAAATGTGCTAAAAGGATATAAGGTTGTTAACTGTCCATTTGAGCTTCTCTGTTTCTTTTCCTCCATAACTAAACCATGAGAGAGGGCAGATGCAGTCCAGAGCTCTGGGGTAGGACCCCACATGCACCCTTTGACAATTATTTGTGCCTTAATTGTTTTCCTGGTACATATAAGAACCTTCTCATGAGTTAGAGCTGAGCAGATGCAGTTGAGATCTCATTTTTTTCAGAGCAGTGTTTTCGGGTGGGCTTCACTCCATGACAAATATTTCCCTGAAATATTTGCCACGTATTCTGGGTTTGTTGTTGTTGATGCTATATATACATATATATGCAAACTTCCAGATAAACACTAAACACTGTTCAAAATTTTCAAAAAATATGGAATTATTTTAACATTTTAATTAAACCTAAAATATTAAATGCATTTTAAAACATAGTTTATGATTTTAACTACTTGTCCATTTCAAAGTAACTAACAAAACAAGAAACATATTTTCCTATTAAAGCTTTACAAAAATCCAGAGCTGTCAAATAAATAACATTTCAATTTCAGACACAAATCAAACTTTTTATGTACCAAAAATTAATTCTTTGCCAATGACTTAGATTAAAATAAATTGTATTTTACACTGATGTGAATGAGCTACATAATTCTATTGATGAGAAATTTCAGAGCTTCACATTTCAGAATTGTGTCAGTAAAAGATTTGAAAATGTGGCACATACGAAATAACATATTTGATACCATTAACTGGTTTCTGACAATTCCTTTCAGAAAGTGTCTTGAAATTTCACAGAATCCAGGAAAGATTGCATGGAAATGAGACTTTTTTTTTTATCAAGGTCAAAAAGAGCGTTAAACAAGAGGCATAACAAGCTCTGAAACATTTATATTTTAATTACTTTCCTCAAGAATCAAGATTTTATGGACAGATAAATCTCTGGTGACTGTAACAATCTGGAACAAAAGGTGACTGTCAGCAGAAAATTCACTTTGTAGCAAGAATTATAGGTGATAACAGTTGTACCAGTTTAAGTACCACAGTGCCACAGCATGAAGTTTTGTTCTATCTAACATGCCCTTCTGCACCATCTTCTCCCCAAATGCATGTACACAGGAGAACTTGATTAAGTTACATACCAGAACTATATTTTGCAAGTTCTAATACACATCTGCATACTTCAAACTTTATCCATGAAGAAACATTTAAAAACCACTAACTTTTTTTTTTTTTTTAGTGAAAATCTGATGACATTTAACTGGATAGGAATAATGTCAATTTTTGGTGATAACATAAAGAACACCTGCCCCTCTGCACTTCCAGATAGTGAGATGGCATCCAAATGAGACAGAACTTACTACCCTTGTACTCTCCCTACCCTTGTAACATCCTGGTGAGTATTCTCCACCTGAAGTATCAACTTTCCAAGTGGCAGAGATAAGTTTTATTTGTATATTTGTTTCTTTCCTAATTAAAATCCAAAAGCAGTCACAACTTTTTTTTTTTTAATTCATTAACTGCAATGTGTGTAAACTGAGGATAAAAAACTGCAACTTAATGAAAACATCAGTGGTTAATTTCCCAGTAGAAAACATATAAATAAAAAGATAAGGGCATTAAAATTATTTTTATAGACAGTTAAAAAGAAAAACTTCTCAGAATTTTTCCCAGTAAGCCATTTTGCAAGAGCAGCAAGCAAATTCTCATCTTCTTAAATGTAGTGTTAAAGTAGACATTTGACTGTTACATTGCAGCTTACTTTCTCTGTTGATTTTAATCTCAACCTCTGCATGTCACATTTATGCTAAATGCCTTAAATCAAATGGGAAACTGACTTAAGAATCAGGCAAATATGGATCACTCTACAACATATTTGGTAGCTGAACTTGAAATAGAAATTAAGAGATGTCAATTGACAAGAAATTGGATTGACCCATCTTCGCATATGCAAAGAAATATAATTTTAAGATCTTAACTGAGATGTTAAAGTCATAGTAAAAAGAGGCATTTACCATTTTTGCGTGTGTTATTTAATATGCTTTATTTACATTAGAACTATATCTGCTTTTCCTTGGAGATGGTACCTAAAGAAATATCAGAAGATTCAGGTTCAGAATTAATCACCCAGTAAAAAAACAATGGAATTTTTGGACCTTCTACCCTAACAAAGTATTCCCTTTCGCAAAGAATTAGCACAGAAGATATCTTTCTAGATGCATCCAGACTCTTGGGTCATATCTGGGTAGAGGTATCATACCAGAAAGTAGGGACTCAGGGTCCCCCTATTAAGTCTTCAGAGGTAATAGCAGTTAAATATATATATATATATATATCAGACAAGAATACTGGCCTAAAGTATGGCCAAACTGTCTAGAACAGTAAATATTTGGATTTGAGGCCTTGCTTTGTATGCCTTATTATTTATATCAGTTTCCCACCTTAAAAATGGAAATACTTACAATTCTGTACTGTCATAAGACAATATTAGGACTAAACATGATAAAAAGCAAAGGGTAGTAGGAGGCTGTCAACCTTCTCTTACCTCTGCCAAAAGCATCTGAACATGTGCAGAATTTCCAAAATTTCATTAGCCATTTGGCTGGATAGTGTTCCTATACCTTCACTTTTTAGATTAAAGAGCCATTTTTTTCCATTTATAAAATATTTATTCACTTCATATTGCTGGTAAATGGTGGCCAATAGTAATTTAGTATCCATGAAAGAAGCCACTTTTCGTTTCTTCCCTGTTTCTCCATCTGATTCATGACTTCATAGGGAAAATGGGGAGGGAGCTTCCCGCAGGAAGGGTCTGGCAAACCGCGGGAGCTGCTGCGGCCCCCCCCGCCAGCAGCCCTGGGGCCGCTGAGCCGCCCCGGGGGGCGCCCGGGCCGCGCTCAGCCCTTGCCGCACAGCGCCCCGCCGCAGCACCCGCGCGAAGGAGAAGTACTATATAAAATAAATCCAGCAACCCCAGACCAAGGAGGTACTCCCAACATGTTCATCACACTCTTCCTGGCATTTAATGTGGGACACTGAGTATTCATTGTAAACCACCCTTCCCTGCACGATTTTTTTTTTGAGAAAGTCTGAAACTGCTGAAAATAAGACCCAGGGAGATACTGGAAAGGAGAGCCCAACACCAAAGAAATTTATATTAATAAATTATCCTGTATGACAATATTAACTGTATTATTAAAGAGACTTTACTGTAATATTTTGGACTTTATGATGATGTGACTGTTGTAACTGAACTAATTATAAGTGTTCATTGCATTTTAATTACACTGTTAATTTTTTAATTAGGCTAGAAATAAATTATTGGCTACATATTTATACAGTGTGCTCCCTTTATCCGTAACAAGAATATAATACTCTTGACCACTTAAAAGTGTATTTTTTTATCAGTGCTTTGTCTTTCTCATTATTTAGGACTAACCTAATCCTTGAGTCTCTGTGAAATTTATCAGTCCTGATCATTATGTTCTCTTCTAGTTCACCAGGAAAAAGGTTAAGTAAAAAAAACATGAATAATGTGTGATTTCCTGTTTGGTGAATTCATCAGGTAGTTTCTAGTTAATTTATACTATGTCATGTTGATTTTGTATTGTTTTAATTTCTTAAGAAAAAGCGCTTTCCCAAAGTCTAACAATGTAATTTCTAATACATTTATCTTCCAAACTTGTCATCTAAATTCCAAAACCTATTTTCATTTGAATTTCACTATGTTTGCATGCAGAAAGTATATATGAATAATGTTTATTCATACATGAGTTATCATTAGTTTTTTTCCTCTGTGATTAATTTAAAATGAGATCAAATATTGCAGAATCACAGAACAGTTGAGGTTGGAAGGGACCTCTGGAGATCATCTAGTCCAACCTCCCTGCTCAAGCAGGGTCACCTATTGCATGTTGCTCAGGACCCTATCGAGATGGCTTTGAATATCTCCAGAGAAGGAGACTCCACAACCTCTCTGGGCAACCTGTTCCAGTCCTCAGACATGCTCATAGTAAAGAATTTTTTCCTCATGTTCAGACGGAACCGCCTGTATTTTAGTTTGTGCCCATTGCCTCTCATCATATTGCTGGGCACCACTGAAAAGAGTCTGGCTCCATCCTCTTGACACCCTCCCTTCAGATACTTATACACATTGATAAGATCCCTCCTCAGCCTTCTCTTCTCCAGGCTGAAGAGTCCCAGCTCTCCCAGCCTTTCCTCATATGAGGGATGCTCCAGTCCCTTCATCATCTTAGCAGGCCTTTGCTGGACTTGCTGCAGTAGCTCCATGTCTCTCTTATACTGGGTAGTCCAGAACTGGACACATCAAATTTCCTTCTCATGTCTAATACAACTTTTTTTGAGTTAATAAATTGGTATTTAAGATTCTGAGTATGACAAGCACCTGGCAGAAGGACCTTTCAGTTTTAATAGCTGGGCAGCCACTAATGATACCACAACTTTATTTCTTCCAGTACATAAACAGCAAGTCCTAAATACCCATATATAACTAAAGTCCTAAGATCATTTCAGAGTTCTTAGTCCTGAAGAATTACTACTGACCCATCTCTACTTTATCTGTTAGAACATTTTTCCCTAAACATTCAGAAATGTTGGCTTCTGAGTTGTCAGATACTTGAAAATGTGATGCCATTTTTTATAGAGACAAGTTCTTCCCCTTTTGCTCACACGCCATTTTAACATTTTTGTCAGGTCAATAACCCCACCAAATAGAAGTAAACTGTACTTACAAGGGAATAATTCCAACTCCTCTTGTTTATCACTGGGACTACTAGTGTTAGCTAAAAGCAGTTAGAATATGTCTTTCCACAGTCGGTAGTAGGTTGGCACTCTTAACCTCCTGCCCATGTGGTACATGCATGGTTATTTATCCCATCATTTATTTTTAATCTTAATTTTTCCATAATTGGTATAACCACCTCAAATCCTACCTGACATATTTTGCACCCTTTCAGAGGAACAAAATATTCTCTTTCAGCAAAAGGGTGAACTAATTTCTGACAAAGCCAAAACTGTTGCTTTTTTTTAGGCAGAAATACTTGTTTCTGCCTTGCTATTTACTGAATGACTACTGAGAATGAGAGCCTTCCCCAAGTAACATTCAAGTGACAATGCTTTTGAAGCTAGGATGGTCTAAGGAATAAAGGGTTTGCCCATTTTTTCCCAACCACATTAGCTGATCTACACAGAGAGATATAATTGTATGCCAACACATTTGTCTTCCCAATTCATCTTACAAACTTCTTGAATTCCAGAAATCACCTATAATCAAGGAAATATAATTTGTGTCAATAGATGCCCTTACTAGTCAATCGTTCTACACTGACATCAAAAATCTCTTTGATTTTAAGGTCATATATTATATTTTGGCTTCAGAAACCAGGATCTTTGCTCTCCTTTTTTTTCTCTTCTTTTTATACTTCTTCATATACAACTCCAATGGGTATTTCCTATTTGTCCTGGATTATTAACCATAATTTTTGATCTGTTAAATTTCCTGTAATTTCCACTGTCAGACCTTACTAATATATAGTGACTTGGAGTTATGGTTACCCTTTTTTTTTAAGTACTCAGAGTCCATTTATCTTTGTCAGTCTCCGGATAGGCAGAACATAGCATAGTATTCTTGCCTTGGATTTCTTACAAAATTTCAGTTACTTCTTTGATCTTTTGCTCTTGGTACATGGTTCTTTTCTTCATTAAATCGGCTAATAACATTTACTGAAGCCTATCCTGGCCTCCTTTTCAATGAAAACATTGTACAGTATCTACATGCATTCTTTCAATATGAAAAGTCTTTCCATTGAGTAAAGCCACAAACATATGCTTCATAAAAGCCTTAGCATATATTATAGTTTCAATTAAAAAACAAAAAAACAAAAAAAAACTTAGACTAATTTAAATTGGAAGAGACCTCTGGTGATCACCAGATAGTTGAAGACAGCAATTAGATCTTTCTCCTAGCCTCTCTTCTTAAGACTAAGCAAACCCAGTTCTCAGCTCTGTGCATCATGCTCCAGCCCTCTAGTCATTCTGGTAACCCTCTGCTGGACTCGCTTCAGTTCATCAATAATTTTCCTATACTAGGGAGCCTGAAACTGAATAATGTATCCTTTATCACCTACAGTTATTATTCCATTATTAATCATCATAATAGTGCATATAGAGTTGTAGCGAAGAAGCAACTTTCCCACATTCCTTCTTTTTAACTGTGCTCAGAATTCCCATACCTGCCATTGCTGTTGACGTTCTCATAAATTCAAAATACACACACTTTGTCTCTTTACTTAAATTCACTACCACCTTATGAATAAGGAAGAACTAGCCACTCATCTCTGCAACAATTAACACATTTTTTCATGGCTAGTCTTGCATCTTTCAACATAACACAGACACACTTGTCTGAAAAAAAGTCCATTCCAACAATTAAACTCCATTGGAAACCAAATAATTATGCAACCAATAAAAAAAAAATCAAGTTCTTCTTTTTCTAAACAAAAATTCTCCAGGTGTGTTCTTAAAAACTCCCATTTTTCTTGTACATTCACTAATAATATTTTTAATTTCTCTTTGTAATCAATATGACTTTTCACATATTTCAGAGCTTCTGTTGCAGATCCTCTGAATATTTACACTGACAGTAGCTATACTCAGCTGACTTTTTCAGAGATTTGTTTCAGCAGAGGTAAGGAGAGGGTTCTTTTTTTCTAGGTTGTTGTTGTTCAAATATAAACCTGTGAGCGATGGAACATAAAGTGGTGGCCTCAAAATGCACTCTAGTTTGATAAGCTGCCATAAGTCAGCTATTTCAAACTTTGTGCAGGTGAATCAATATCCCTAAACTAAAATGGTTGCAAACACATTTATATTTCAATTGCTTTGTTTACAAGCAGTAGAAGCAGAAAATATTAGAAAAATATAAGGAACAAAGGCAATAAATGAATCTATGATTTACTAACAAGTGCAGCCTAAATCAGTTGTAATGGGCTGAGCACTAGTATTACCTGGCAGGTGTAGATTTCTTGCAAACTATTTGCAAGGCTGCCAGACAAAATGGAATTTAATAGTTCCTACATCTCATGGCCCTATACACAAAATCAACTTTCATCCATTACTGAGCAGTCCATGAAAATGGACAAAATGAAGTAATTCATCACTTTCATGAAAAATGTTGATCTGTCTAGCTTTTAAAATATGATTATGTACATGACTGTTTTTCTTCCTTTTATGTTATTTGGTTGAGAAAGGAGTAATAGCTAATATAGAATATCTGCCTAAATCTCAAGAAATATTAGTGATGCATGAAGTCTACTGAGCTATGTGAGAGTGTTTTCAGTCAGCTTCAAGAAAATCCTTATTTTCCCCTAGAAGAACACAAACTCTATAATACTCAGTTCAGCTATACTTTATGCTGTATCTTTTCTTCATGCTCATACTGTGCACACCAATGCATTTCTTCAGAGTCCAGAGTGATTTGAGTCTCTTTACAGTTGTGTAGCAAGATCTTTGTAACATGCCTAGATGACTGCCACAAGGTGCATTCTTTAAAATGCAAAGATAGACCTATTTTTGGAGCTGCAAATACACCTAGCACAAGCAGAAATAAAAGATGTGCTATCAAGTTATGCACCTATCACTGTGCATGTAGAGCCACCTGTGTATTCCTCAGCTTCTGCAAATGAGATCTAACATCACATGGTATGCAAATGAAAGGAGGCACTTTGTGCTTGCATTCATATGATGAGCAATACCCTTTTGCTTGTCACAATACCTATTCCCTTCAATGTGTCCCCAATAGTTCTTATCTCTGAACTTCAGAAAAGCTCTTTTCTTTGTTCACACAGTAATCTCTATAGCAAAAAAGGTAAAAACATATTTTTAGTGATGCAGACTATGCTGCTGTTTTACTAACATGTTCATTATTCTCCTCCTTTTTCCTATAACTCCACAAGTTCCTGCAATTCCTCAGAGGTATTAGTTTAATAGGATCTAAAAATGTTTCACTAGCAAGAGTGGAGGAAATTCCAGGGCATCTTTTCTGTGGGCAATGTGTAGAATTAGGAGAGAATTCGGGAGGAAAGATAAGGGGACACAAAGGTACCTGGCAGACAAAGCACACCACCCTTTTGCAACAGGAGTAACAAGCTAGAAGGTGAAGGCCAGACAGCTTGTTCCAGCTGCACGGCGGAGGAGGGAGCCATATGGAGGTATTGCGGTCCGCCCTGACCACAAAGGGTTGCATACCGAAAAAATAATTGCTGCTCATGGACTAAGTGTTGACCTATAGTACCCCTAGCCTCATTATCCCTGATTACCATATTAAAAATCACACCCTTTGCTGCATAATGATATGTAAATAAGGGGGGCATACCCCCAACAACTGCGCAAATGGCAATCTGGCCAATGAAGTATGTCTGCCGCACTTCCACATCCCACCTTCAGCAACTATAAAACAGAGGATAGCTCACTAAAGTTTTGGAAGGGAAGAAAACTGAAACCCCAACCTGTTCACCGGAGATTGCTGAGGAGGGAGCCTCCTTCTCACCTTCCCCCAAACAGGGACACCTCTTTGGCAAGACTTGCGCCTCTGACACACATCGGATGTTACCTGGGGAAATACATTATTATTGAAAGCATTTAATTGTTAGTTTGAGCTCATAGAAAGAAAATTTGTAACAGCAAGTGCATTTATCAATGGCAATTCCGAACCTGTTGTATCTGTCGCTTTAATAAAATCTTATTCTTTTCTACTTTGTGAAACTGTCTCAGGGAAAGTCCTCAAACAAGGGGCTCTGGCAGGCAAACGTAAATTACCAAGATAAGGAAAGGCCTTCCTTCCCTCCCTTCACGCGACACAATGGAAATGGAAATCTTTTCAAATGTCCTGAAAAAGTTTTATTTTGAAACTATTCCACAAATTTTCTTATTAGCTTACCATCCTTATCAGGGTGGTAGGTAGTTCAGGCTGTGTAATTCTGTGCCTTCAAATGCAGTGCATATTTTCCTCTGCCCGAGCTCTACTTAATGCATCTTTGTTTAAAGAGGAAAAAAAGGGACATCTTACATGTGAGCTCCAGTTTCCAGAAAACAACATACAGAACAGGGAAAATGTGGTTTAATTGCTCAAAATAATCAATAAAAAAAGTTTTGATCTTTCTGTTAGCTGAAACACTTCTGTTATGATGTATATCTGAAGCAATTCAGTTAAATTTGTATTTTTCCGTGGGATACCTTGATTTTGCAGAAATACCTTCTCTATTTGAGAAAACAAATGAAAACAGAAAATAATCCAGAAAATCATTATTCTTCTCTAATGGGAAATCAGATTCTGAGGTGTCTTCTAACACAATGGAGCACTAAGACAAAATCAAATTTGTTTATTAGCTGCTTATGTTATTCCCATCTTAAAAGTCAAGGAGGAAACTGGGAACTGCAGGGTGGTCAGGCTCACCTCAATATCTTAGAAGATTACGGAGCAAGTTTTCTTGGAAGCCATTTCCAAGCAGATGAAGGACAAGAAGTTGATTAAGAACAGCCAGCAAGGATTTACTAAGAGCAAATTGTGCTTGACCACAAATTGTTTTCCATAATGAAATGACTGGCTCTGTGGATGAGAGTACATGCTGTTTACTTTGACTTTAGCAAGGCTTTTGAAATGAGTCCTAGAGCACTCTGGGTGCCAAACTGGTGAGCATGATCTGACTATGTGAATGACAAGGTGGGTAAAAACTGGCTGAACCATCAAGCTCAAAAGGTAGTGAACAACACTTCAAAGTCTAACGCATAGCTGGTCATGCCTGACATTCCTCAAGCATTGATATTGGAGCCAATATTGTTTAATGCCTTCATTAATGTGGACTATGGAATGGAATTAACCCTCACTGCTATTTTGGATAACATCATACTGCAGATACAGATTATTAGCTGGATGGCAGGGTTTCAATGCAGAGAGAATTCAAAAAGCTGGAGGAATGGGCCAGTGGAAACTGAAGGAGTTCAGCAAAGACAAAGGCAAAGTCCTGTCCCCCGGGATGCAACAACACCACGCATCAGTGCTGACTGGGGACTGACTAGCAGGTTAGCAGCCTTGCCGGGAAGGATCTGGGGTTCTGAACATGAGTCTGCAGGGTACTCTGAAGCAAATGAAGACTCACCACTTAGTAGGCTGGATTAGCAAAAGTGTAGCTGCAGATGAAGGGAAGTAATCATTCCGCTCTACTTGGAATTTGTGAGGGCACATATGCAATACTGTGTCCACTTTTGGCTTCTTCTAGAAGAGAGATATCAATAAACTGGATAAAGTCCAGCAGAAGGCAACTAAGATGCTTAGAGGATTGGTGCACATAACATAAGGAGAGACTGAGTGGCCTGAGTTTGTGTACCCTGGAGAGGACAATATTAAGGAGGCAGGGGAAATCTAACTGCTGTCTTCTGCTACCTGAAAAGAGGGTATAGAACAACATGGAATTAAACATTTCTCAGAGATGCACAATGAAAGAACAAAAGGCAATGGTCGCAGACTCCAGGAAAAAAAGAAAAAAAGAAAACAGGGAAAAAAAGAAAGAATTATTTAGAATTGAATAAATATTTACAATGAGTGTTTAAGAGACCATGTTGCCCAGAGAAGCTGTTGAATCTGCATCCTTGGATATATTCAAAACTTGACTTCACAGGGCCTGAGGCAACCTGATCTAATTTGAAAGTTACCCCTTCTTTGTGACTAGCTGACCTTCATAAGTGCTTTCCAAACAACAGATCAGGCTGGTCATTTATAAGTAGCACAGATAAAGTTAGGGAAGAGGCCTGAATATCAAAGAATGGGAGAAAAAGTATAATTCAGTATGGGAAATGGAAGTGATCTGGCTGCAAACAAAGGTGGGAAGCACCAATTATGTAAGCATCACTGTGGAGATTTCATAGTTTGGGTGGATTTCACCTTGCCTATCATAAGGTGTCTGGAAATATGTTTCATGTATGAGCTATTTGTCTCAGCTAACACTGTAATCAATGGAAATTTAGTCAATACAATCAGGGGAATGTAGAAAGTGATTCCTCAGGAAGTGGGGGGAACCTGTGCAGGCCATGAGGTTTACATTTTTAGCATGATAATTATGTAACTGATCTTCTCACCTCTTCCACACCTTACTCCAGTCAAGCTGTACTTTCTACCAGTTATAGTAAAACTACTTCTGTAAGTGCTAAAAGGAAAGAAATTTATTTTCTGTAAACACAAGAATACATTTGTTTTTAATGAATGCATCTTTAGAAAGAACTTCTGCTGACACTACTTTCTCAATGAGAAGTAAATCAGGCGTGTTACTTGTCTGATTCATACAGCTAGGCTAAAAAATGTCTGTAGTTATGAGAGAGGGAGTCATCTTGCCTGACTTTAAGTGCCTACAATACTGGCACTTCTCCAGAGACCAGAAAAATCACTCTCAAGACCCCATTCACTGTATTGCCTAGATCTCCATAGACTATTGTGGTAGATGCCTAACTGCTTAACTGTGTGTTGTTTCATGCACTCTCTGAGAAATTTCTGTGTTTCAGCTCAATTTGCAATTAAATCAATTTTTTTCATAGCTATAACAGCAAGACACCTCTTTTATCAAATGGAAACTCATCTTGTGGAAAACTGAGAAGTCTGACTCAGTATTCTTGGAAAATTTTTGCACCCTCATACCTAAAAGTATGGACAAGTTATGAAATTACTACCCTAAAAGACTGAAGCTACAGCTTCTAATAAGAGTATGTATTTGATCAGAGAAGGGAAGCAATACCATATGTGACTGATTATAAGTCACACATACAGTACAGTATCTGAGTTTTAATTAAAATGCAGGCATTGTTTAAATACAGGTGTTTTGTGATCTGTTCACACAATATTTCAAAAACAACCCCCTGCTCCCAACAGCAACAGGAACTCTGTAAATCTCACACAGTCATGTTGTCTCACTGTCTTGATGTAGGAATTACTGAATTAAACTCTATGACCTGCCTTACGCAGGAAATCTATCTAGATGATCTTATGGTTATGTGTTCCAAATAAAAGGTCAGAGTTTCAACTAAATTATCTGCTGTAACGTTTCTCTCTCAACTAGGAGGAAACAGCTGAAGTCAGAATGGCAGCAGTACTCTGCTTCTCTGGGTATGGAAAAGGACATGTGAAAATGGATTAACATATGGAGATGTTCATGCTCAGCTGCTAGTACGATTTCCTTAGGATAAATTGTGTGAGCAGGGATACTGAGGTGCAACTTCAAAGTTAGTTCTGTGCCACTTCAATCTCCCAGTTCTAGTTAGAGGGATACAGAATCACAAAGTTTTTTGAGGATCTCTTGAGTTTACTTTCTGGCACCTTTGTACCCAGACTATGACATAAGCCATCTTTCTCCTGTGGAAGATCTGATGTACAAGATTCTTCTCATGTTGTGTTCATAGTAGCCGTGTGCCATTGTCTGAAGCAAGCTTTAGGGTCAATGTAAGCTTGCTTCGCTTACATAACAGCAAAGCTTAAGTTAGCTTTAAGATTACTGGCACAAGCAAACTTCTTTTAACAATAAACTGAATTATACAATACCCATGGAGAGAGGGGGGAGAAAGTAATTTCCTCCTAAACTCCTATTCATTTCCTGAGAATGTAACAACACAAAATTAAAACCTGATAGTGTGTATTGTAGAAATAAAAGAGGACATCTGCAGATTTGAGACTCTGATTGATCACATTAGAATCTGATTAGCTATTCATAAGGTAAGCTAGATATGCTTTTTTTCAGTTTTTAGAACATCAGTAATTGTGGAATCAGTATATTCATTGAAACTGTGAAAGAACTGAAAGTTGCAACAGCAGAAGTTTGCCTGTTTTATTATTTTATACAATTGGTGCTAAATTTAACTTTTAGTTGTTCATTTTTGAGCTCTGCATCATGAGTTTTTAAATGAAAATGATAAGGAGTGTAATTAAGCACTGCTAGAAGCAAATCAAATAAATAACCCCCCCCACACAGTTTCCTGTACTAAAGGCACACTTGGGAATATTATAGAGACAGCTGTACAATTTGTCTGCCTCTTTGACGTGCTGGTGATAAAAGCCATAATATACAATATAAAGTCAAATGCTTGCTTATACAATTCTAAATGTGCCAAAACCAGCATCAGAATCACAATTAGCTAATTTGCACCTTCCCTCACACCCAATGCTATTGTATTTGTCTGAGTGATCACTGAACAAATGCACCCTTTTGCATCTGTTCCTAATTTAACTGATCAGAAAAGCCTACTACAACAGAGAATCTATGGCTACATCTAAAGGTCATATTTAGGAGACTAAAAGTGAAAATTAGAATTTTAGATACCTAGCTGAAAATTTACAATTCTGCTAACTTCAGTTTATTGCTTCTTAATTGTGGAAGTGCTAAACAGTTCTAGTGCCCAAGGAACTGCAACTTTTAAGGTTAGAGATCCCAGTTCCTGAAATGTCTACTTTGAAGATCAGAAGTGCCTCTATTCTTCAAGGCAGAAAGTGTTTGCCTACCTTATACTTAAGCCCGGGAGGAATCCAGGAGATCACTTTACTCAAGGATCCAGCATCCAAAAGTTCAACCACATTTAAGTCAATGCTGCCAAAGTCTCACCCACCCCAGTGATGTGTTCTTATGTCCTCCTTTTCACCAGCACATGTATCCATTGGACTGCTTAAGGAATCATTTCAGGGCACTAAATCAGCAAAACACCAGCTAATCAGATAACAAACTGAGTCAAAAAACACTACTCTGTAAGGTTCTGATTGGCTTAAACTTCCTGGTGTAGCTGAGAAAAAAATATTTTTTTCCATTCCTAGTGAAAGGCCATTGACCTTGGCTGGGGCGGGCTGCGCTCGCTGCCGCGCCGGCCTCGCGGCCAAGCGCCCGTCGCCTCCGCGGCGTGAGCTCGAGCTCTGCCAGCGCCGCCCGCGGGAAGGGTCTGGCAAACCGCGGGAGCCGCTGCGGCCCCCCCCGCCAGCAGCCCTGGGGCCGCTGAGCCGCCCCGGGGGGCGCCCGGGCCGCGCTCAGCCCTCGCCGCGCAGCGCCCCGCCGCAGCACCCGCGCGAAGGAGACATTTAGAAACCATTCAAAGTAGGTCCCAGGGCTTAGGGGGAAAGGATCTCCAACACATTCCTCCTTCTGAGGTGAAGAACTTAGGATGCTGATAATTCACTGAGACACCCTGCCACCTCTCTACCTGAGAAAAGCTTGAGCAATCCACCTGAGCAAGAGGAGGACCGCTGGAAGGTTGAGTGCAATACCAGAGAAAAGGCATAGATATTAGCATGTTTTCTTGTACAACAACTGTAATTGCACTATTAATGAGACTTTTTTGTTACAACTTGGACTACCAGAATTAGCAATGTTGTAACTAAACCAATAATAGTTCTTGTTGCACTTTCATTAGATTGTTAAGATTTCAATTAGGCTGATGACAAAGTCTTGGCTCCCTGTTTATATTATGTTCCCTTTACCTCATAACAAGATTTTGAATGTAATACTGGGCATCACTCTGTCACACTGTTTGACAGTCAGAATGTTGAACTGACATGCATATGCGCACGCACACGCATACACACACACACACACACACACACACACACAATGTGGTATCAGTAGTACCCATCAGTACCCTCCTGTGTAAAGGCAGTGTCCTGCTTTTAATAGTGGTTAAAGTACTTGCTCAGAAAATCAGAGAACATTTATTTCTGTTTTGAAAGAGATCCAGATGCTTGCCTTCCCCTTCCCAAGGGAGACATCTCACTGCCAAGCTGCTGGTTTGTGTTATCGGGAATGCAAATTATCCTCCTCCTTGCTGAATGCACTAGGTGCTAGGATCCAAGACAAGCCCAGACTCATCCTCACTCTCCAATTCAGAGAGTTCAGAGATCTTTTCTGCCCAGTGGTTCTTCTTCAGGGAGACTGAAGCAACCCCACAACCCAGACCAGTGGTGTCACAAAAAGCAAAACAAACCTCACATTATTTCAGTCACTTCAAAATGAAAATCCACCGACACAGAGACAAGTTTTCTTAGGACCACAGGGCTGTCACATAGATCAGGACAAAACCTGGTCTAAGTTCTGTACAGGGCAGGTGTGAACAGTCCTTTCTAGGGATTTCTAGCCTTGAGGCACTCCTAGCTTGGCAGTCAGGGACTGCTCCTACCCAAGGATGCTTTTGCAAAAATACTGCACAGATGGCCTTGGACCTCTAACAGAACCACGGCATATCTGCTGAGTTTAGGTGCAAGACAAACATCCTTCTCTTACTTCTTCTTTTTGGGAACAAATAAAATGTATGGAGGGGACCCTCACTAGATTTATTGATATTTAAATCTTGTAATCCATCTAGTAATTTCTTTGTCTCTTAAAATGAAACTAAACAAAAAAAAGAAGTAGTGCAAAATTCACATATTTTCAATTCAATTTATAAGGAAAATTAAATTTATTCATGGAGTTGAGCAAACAATATATCATCAATAGCAAATTTTCAGTGACAATATATGTTGTCTTTCAACAGCATTTTGTCAGGGTTGGCACAGAGATACATCTATCTAAGTTATCTTTATGGCAATAAGAAACTAGAGTGCTTGAAGGCTAACAAAAAAGGTTTAATCAAAGGAAGAAGAGACATGTTTGAAGATTAATATTTTTTATTATTGTTCTGTATATTAGAAATCAAAAATTGGAATAAGGCAAGCAAGAATAGGTACAGTATAGCCTGGGTATTATCAGTATTTTACAGTACAGAGAGAAGCATGAACTTCACCCAAGGGGGACTGAAAAATGCATGTAGATAAGTCTGTATTGTGGCTGGGATTCATATTGTCTACAATACAGCAAAGCTAAGAGATAAGCAGCTCCAATGGGGAATCTATTATATCTTAATATAGGATGAACCTCAATTAGTCATCTAGCCTACCTCTTGAGTTTAGGCATTCAGCTCTTGGATGATAAAGAGTAGGTGGTAAAAAGCCAACCCCAGGTCTGCTCCTTTAAGGAATAAAGTAACAATCAACACAGACACCACTAACAATAAAGAAAGGATTGTGCTGGTTTTTGCCAGCTATTATGTGGATAGAAAGCTTGAATTAATTTCCACTTTTGCAAGATACCAGCAGTGGACTGAAGGATGTGAACGAATAGTTTGTGAACGAAAGCATGCTCTGTGCTGTATGGGAAAGAACAGACAGGCTATGTCCACACGGCATATCAAGTAGCCCAAGTTTGTACCCTAATTTCCTAACTGCACTGTTATATCCCCAAGCCCTAGCTGTACAGTGAAGGATGAGAACTATTGGGTTTTAATATGTAATGGGATGGAAATAGGGAGTCACAGACAAGAGGTGGTCTAGGAAGTTGCTCCGATCTGCTTCTCATCTATCCCTTGCCCTTTCCCAACTGAACCCCAAATCCACAATGTGATTGTGTTTCTTCTCCTCCCGGAAAGCTACAATGCTTTCTCCCAGTGGAGAGAAGTTTGGTAACTGCATGTCCCAGGAACCAATCATTCATTTGTGCTATGATTTTGGCTGGGAGGCAGGTTTGCTTGTTAGAAGATCTCTACCATTGTGTTGCTTGTCTACTGGTACTAATGAAGACTGCCACTAAGCAATCCAGTGGAGGAAGAGTCCACTCTTCCAACAGTGTTTTTCCTATGCTCTGTTCCTCAAGACAAAGGTCTCCCCTTTCAGCAAGAAGATGCTGAGAGCAAGCCTGCTGTCTTCCAGGAAGTGGACTCCTTCCCAACTGGTTTGATCTAGGAAGTGTAGCTACATGAACCCCTGTGGACTGAGAAGCAATGGTTACCTGGGCCAACCTTCCAGCTAAGCATTTTTATCAACCATGGAGCAAAACCTCATTAGTCTCAGCTCATACAGTTGGTGAATATTGTTGCTAAATCTCAGCAATTTTGGTCTGCCATATGCAAGGTAAGCCCTATACTGGAGATTTATGAATTTCAAATCAGTTAACTTTCTAAGTGAAAACCAAAGGCTCAAGCTCCTATCTAAAGTCCGATGTAGATACGACACAGTTGGAAACTGTCAATAAGGTAGATTTTAAAAATACATCATAAGGCAGGAAGTCACCCAAAACACACTGTGGGAAATGTACTTTTCAAGTATGGTCCATGCAGAGAAAGCCAGAAGTCAGAGAACATTTAAACATTTAAATAAAGGAAGTCAAATAGCCAGTTGGGTAGTGGGGAGATCTGAAGTCATGCATCTGTAATTAAGGATTCCTAGATTTTAAGATGAGGAAGAGGTGGATCTGAACTTATGAGTTAAACCCTTCAGTTGCTTAAGGACAATTTGCATCAAGGTCTGTAGTTTATCGCACACTATTCCCTAAACATTCTAATGAAAGATTGAGATTGGAGATATAAATATTACTGTACATAGAAACTCATTCTGATCTTACCTCAATTTTACCTGAGATTTAACTCATCAGAGACGCTCTTGATTTGAGCTAGCAAAATCAGCATGAAGCTTTGTGTAAAACCATCAAAAGTTAGGAAACTCAAGGACTCATGTTATCTTTAGGTGTGTACTTTTTTCTTTAGAGTACTATTTTGATGCTTCAATATCCATTGCTTTGTTTGAAAAAATAAATAATACAGTTAAAAATAGGACAGTGAAACTGTAATGAATGACTCCCCTCCCCTTTTTTCCTGCCAATTAGTAGCAGTATATCTAGAGGTGAACAAAAGCATTTATTCTGGAACATTTGACTGAAAACCTGAGAAACTACATTTTCATATGCAAAACCAGTTTTCATTAATTATTTCTTTTTTTTATTGCAAATTGGTAGACTTACAATTAAAATTTCAGTGAAAGTAAAATACTGATTTCCTGAAATATATTCCCATTGGAAATCATTGGAAATAATCTCTCTCTCTTTTTTTTTTTTTCAATTTTACCCAGTGTTGTTCATTTAAGAACAATATCAGTTTGAGATAAAGTATTGCAGAGGGGGAGATGTGTTGAAATATCAGATATGCAAAGGTTACATTTGCTAACAGAGATCAAAGACAACATCAGTAAATTTTGTGGAAAAAAAATTAAAACAGAAACATTTTTATCCTCCCCTCCTGACAGTGGTGACACAGGATAATCTTTTTCAGTCTTTTCAATCATTTCAACTTCCACAGTTTCTATTGAAGATGGGGTCCATGCAAGAAAAGATCTGTTTCACTTCAGTCTTAGTTCTACTCACAACTGATAAGTGAGGTCAATGAGAAAAAAAATTAACTACGATCTCAGAGCTATCCCTAATCTCTCAAAACAGACGCCTAAAACAAACTATTCCCATGGTATTAACCTTTCTGCTTTAACCACTTTCCTTGCTTTCTTGCTTGGATTTAATCCTAGAAAATGCAATGATATGGCATTGGTTTTACGTTACTGCAGGAGTTAGAAGTCTAGCTTATTTATTTCTGTGGAGGCACTTTGAGAATAGAATGCAAGATTTTTAATTGTTAATTCATGTTAAAAATATGCTAACTTTAAAAGACATACCAAGTCCCTGATCTTTGTAAAGAATGAATCATTAAAAAAGAGCCTGTGGCAAGTCTGGAGATAATGATTAAAATTACATTTTCTGAGGGGTCTCAATGTAGGAAATGACATTAGACCCTTTTAAGGAGGGTTATTTGATTATGGCTCCACAGAGGTAATGATTTAAATTTACCATTTCAGTAGAATTTGGAGTAAGCAGTAAGATTTATTACTGAATTTTAAAGACAAAGTCAAAAGATTATTAAATCAAGTCAAGTCTTTGTCATTTAACAAGTAAGCAGTGAGAAGTATTGGGTGTTGTTTTCATCTTTTCAAACTAGATAGAAATCTAATGTTGTGAGAATGGGAAGGGATGATAAATATCAAACTCAGAGTTTGGAAAGTGGAATTAAGGATTGAAATACAAAACCACTCAAACACACTGTCTTAGGAAAATTCTTGTATAAGCTGAATTTCTTGCTTCTGATCATCTATGATTTTCTATCTACTACTACAGTGTATGTAAAATGAGGTAATATTATACAGTTCTAAATAATAGGATGGCTAATTATTTTAACTGTGTAACTTTAGTAATTAGGACTTTGTGATTTACAGGCAGCTAGATAATAGGCTAATGAGCTGAAAATACATAGTGCATCATAGGAATAGCCAAGGTCTACAGCATATACCTCTGATATTGTCCAGTGATAACCAGCAAAATATAAAACAGACTATTAAAAGATAGCCAAAGAATGTTTTATGCCCACCGCTCTGCTGTTTGTGGAGGAGACTGGCTACAGCCACCTTTCAGCAAGCATGACCTGGGTCTCCCTGGGCCCAAGGTGCTATGTCTGTGATTCTTAGATATCATTCCTTGTGTGGTGCTTTATAATATGATGTGTCTGTTGCTTGCCTCAGGACAGGAGATGAGATTATTTGGGAATGTTCCAATGTGCAAGAACTGCTCAGATAGTCTTGAAGAACTGTATAACCTGGCAAGAGCAAAACTAGTATGGTTTTGCCCACACTAACCCTAGGAAAAGTTTCTAGAGCGAATTATTTCCATAATTACACTGGGTTTTGTCACAGGAAGAAAAACCTGACCAAACTAACATGTGGATGACCAGGCAACTAGGGCCCATGACTAAGCTGGGTGCCAGTGGGGTAAGGACACAGGAGTGAGGTGAGGGATACTCTCACTGCTACCCACTCCGTTGATCTTATAAAGGAAACCCTGTGGAAAACCTGTAGTGACTTGAGTTTTGAAACTGGGCAAGAGTGAATGAATCCAGTCCATGGAAGAGACAGATCTATTAGAAATGTTTTTGCCAGTAGTCATTTTTTAAGAGAGTGAACAGCTCCACCCTTTAGCTGTGTAGACTGTTGTCAGTAGTCAGGAGCCTAGGTCACGTGTTAAGTGCTCTGCAACTTAGATAAAAAAGACTTCTCCTGATTTAAGAAAAAGTTAGAAAGATGCTCAGGGAATGCTAGAGAGGATGTAATAATGTTAATTGGCTTTTTACTTTTGTAAACTTTTTTATATAAAACATTATGAGTTAAGGTTTTAAGCCTAATTTAGACCAAAAATAAATTTTAAGGGGAAAAGAATAAAGGAAATAGTGACAGGCAAGAAACTTCAGGAAAAATAAAAAAGGCAAAAAACAAAAAAATTTTAACTTGAAAACAGCTGAAAAACAGCTTGAAGTGACCACAGAACAAAACCAGATCAAATCAGCTTACTTTACAAGGAATAGAAAATAGGCTAAAGAATAGATCTAGTCTGCCTAAAAGCAAGGTGATGTACTAAGTATATCCATTTACTATACCTATAATAATGCAGCTGTATATTAGCAATAGATACTAAAATAAGGGCTCTGCCTTGGAGGAGTGTTCCTCTGACATTAAATTTCTCTGGCATTCTTTGTAATAAGCCTCTCAACATACAGGTGCAATGAGATTTTCACTTTCTTGCTGTTCTATATCTGAAACTTGTTCAAGTTTTAGCCTTAATAAGCTGACCACCTTTTAATATTTCTTAACATCTTATACATTTACAAGTTATAGTATAAAGATTTTTTTCTGTTAAATTTATAAAATGATACTACTGATATTTTGCTTTCATATAATACTTACATGATGTTATTTAATTCATTTTCTCTTCTCCATGATTAATATTTTCCATAAGATTCTTTTGAAAACATTTCTTCAGGAATCTTGCTCTTTCTGGAAATAGTTTTTTGAACTCCCTTGTGACCCAATTTGTTTCTGAAGGGTAAAACCGTCCTGTAGAACTTATAGGAGGAAAGGCTAATTAAAAAAAAAAAAAAAAAAGTAAATTTTATTGTCCTCTATGTACCTTATGGCAAATGAAAAATATGGCAAAGATTGAATTGTGACATATATAATTTTGTGTTGTTTATGCTGGAAATATATTTATACAATTGGACTTTTACAGCAGCTATATTCCATTCAGCTTCATGAAGGAGAGATCAAGAGATCAAGATATTATATTCCATAAAGATGACCAGTTTGAAAGACATGATTCTTGTATTCACATACATATGTATTCTTTAAATTAATTTCCAGAAAACTAGAAAGAATTAAAATCTGGGTTTGAGAATGACTGACTTAAGTGTAGTCATGTTGCTTCATCAGCTGCCAAGAATGTCACCAGTGACTTAGAAAACATGTAAAGTTTTAGGAGTTTCAACAGTCCTTTCTGTTAGGTAATTGTTGTGCACACTGTCTTGAAAGGGCATACACATATTCATGTTAGGTGTATGATGATTAGCCCTGTGTTGATGCTTGATGGTTGTTACTCAGTACATTACAGTAAGTAGCGAGTACTGTCATGCCTGATCTGCTCTGGGTCTGTGGGCTTTTTTTCTTTCCTTGAACAATGATGATAAGACTTTGGGGTATAAACCAGAGCTTTGGGATGTGATAAGCATTTAGACAGTGTCTTAAGTATCAGTCTGCCCAGCTCCTAGGCAGGTACCAAGTAAAAGTGGCCTAAATTTCCTTAAACTGTAGCACATTAGAGACAGGATTCTTCTGAGTAGTCTAAAACCTGTCTCATTTAGTCTAAGACTAAATGATAGAGGCAAAAACAAACATTAGGTTTCAGAGGATACCTCATTTTCCATCTATGTTTTTGAAATGGAAAGCTACTTAAAACTTAAAGGATTTCAGTTTTCAGGATTTTGCCATTCAGCACATACACAGGCAGTGAGGCATGCTGCCCTTTACTAGTACCAGTCCATCTTAAGAATTTTTACCTAGTACTTAGTAGATTCTTTATGATGAAATAAAAACATTCTAGTATCAGATTGGTGTGGTCTAACAAGCTGTATGTTTTCTCATTTATATAATATATAATAAAACAAAAATAGAATCAAAACTATGGTGGAGCAGCTTCTCATCCAGGTTAAAAAAGCAAACTGTCAGGAAAAGAAAACTCATTAGTCTAAAGTTTTTTTACTCTGAAAAATTTTCTTATCAATGATTCATTATATATCAAAATGTTCCTGATGGAAAAGATATCACTGAGCAAATTTGAATTTCTCTAGACAGTAATGCCCAGATGATTAAGTGAGAATATTCTTGTTTCATATATGAGGCATTTCCATTGAATATGGGTTGAGAAGATGCAAAACTTATTTTCTCCTGATTGTAAGCACTACATTAGCTTAATCCATTTTGAGATGAGCAATAATTTTAAAAAGCATAATATCTTTTAAACATTATTATTTGAACAACACTTACTGTTCAAGTGTGTAAAATACACACGTAAGTAAAATCTTGCTTAATCTGCCACATTATATTTTCTCTTTAAATATATAACTGCCTATAATTCCTGGATCTGTAAATTTGGAGGGGGGTATTATTTATTTATTTATTTATTTATTTATTATGGATTCATTATATAAATTAATATGTCCATAATTTCCATCATTCTCAGATGCTTTTTTCCATGTATCAGGAGAGCCTGAGAAGAGCCAAAAGGGCTAGCAAGCTACGCTTCCTTATCACTTTCTTCCATACTTTTGCTTTTCCAATTTTATTATCCTAGTCATCCAAAGAATGACAAGTTTTGTGCTCCCCCCCCCCCAAATCGGCAGAGTTTTAGTTTTTATCTAATCAAGACTCCACTAACCTACAAAGTTTTTGTTAAGTTTTTAATGTTTCAGAAAAAAATTATCAAGTGCCTAGACATAATCTCTCTCTCTCTTTCTCTCTCCTTTTTCTTTTTCCTGATGTTTTTCTTGCTCAGTTTATAATTTCTTTTTATTTAATGTTACATATGACTTCCACAAAACTTCTGAAGTGAAAGTCTTTATTTTTATTATAGTATTGAACTCTGTCACTTCCATTTTCGTATTTAATAGAAAAATAGAAAATGAACAGCATGTCTCGCTTGCTCGTGTTTTTCAATGATTGCTTGATAAATTAACTACAGACTGACTAGACCAACAGACACTTTAAAAATGTTGTAAATCCATAGTCAAATCCTACAAAATAGACTCTATAATATATACATGTTACTTTTATGGACTCCAAAGTGGAATCAAGCCTCAGATTTAGTTGCTTAGATTCTGTACAGGTGTTCAAAGAGGCAATTGATGAAGGAAAGGAAGAAAAGAATGAAAGTGAGAGGGAGAGAGAAAAAAAAAAACTTCTGTGTCCTGAGCACAAAATTGTTTATAGTTAGTCCACAGTAAATGCTAAGCATAGGGCAACCGTGACCTCCTGGTGCAGCATGCAGTGTGACCCAGGACCTTTAAGTGGTTGCCTCTTTCTGCAGAGTTCACAGAGTTCCTGAACTTTCCTTTCTAAGAGATAAATATGGCTTACACCTTCCTTCCTGGTCTTGTCTCCCAGCCCTTATATCATGCAATAGAGATTGTGGTAAGACAATAGTGAGACACTTGGGATTTTGGCTTTTTTCAGATAAATGAGGTTGAAACCCACATCTTTAATAAAGGTGTTCTACCCATCAGACTTGAGCCTGGAAAATAGCATTTTCTACATCACTAGCAGTGAGCAAGACAGTGTTCCCTGTGCAGTAGGGGTGGGATCCATCTCACTTCTAACTTTAGAGGTGATTTTAGACATAGAAAGCTGGACCTGGCTAGTCATCTAAAATTACTTTTTAGTAAATGGAATTATACTTTGGAAGTTATTTTGACATACTTAATATATCTACACTGGGATCAGGTGAATAGAGTCATAGAAGAACATCTTTCCATTAACTGCAAAAGGGTTCTAGATGACTTGGTTGGCTGTAGACTTTTACACAATAGACTTCTACTTTTGGATAGCTGAATCCCACCTAGCTGAGCGTGGAACTAAATATGTACATAACTTTATAAAGTAATGGGAAATACATACAGTGAGTGCATTGGATTCTAGCCTTTGTTCTAGACATTGCTGTATTCATTAGACATTGAATAGTTGTGGGGATAAAGGAGATATAGCCCCTGGAAAAGAAAGAATAAAATGAGATTCTCTTATTGCAGCTGAGTCTCTAGTTTTCTGTTACTTCTGCCACCACAAATCTTGCTTTTCTTTTATTGTTAAACATTTCAGCTCCAAGAGAGCAGGGAAAGATGCCCCTGGGCAGCCTAGTTCAAGCTGTCAAGTTTTTCCGAGGTGATAGGTAGTGTAGTTTTAGATTGTTTCAGTGGATGCTCTACAACCCCAAATTCTTCCTTCTATGCTAAGTGATTTACCCAAAGTAAATTATATATAGTAATATAAGTAAATAATATTTCGTAATAATACAAAGAGGATGTGCAGTTGTGGCTTTGAATAAAAGTAATTATTAGGCTCTGGGTAGAACCCAAAGACATCCACATATGTAAAGCGTAGTCTGAATGCACCTAACAAATTTGGCCCTTCAGAATACTGAGTTACTACTCTGCCTAGTTCCTATTGTAGTGCAAATCAGAATTATATACATAGCTGCAAAGGAAAGGAGAGGCCTGCATATGATGTTGCCTTGTAATTTTTTTTTTAACTTACCTCCAGGAGATGTAATGTATTCATTGGTACCTTTGGGTAATGCAATATTAATTTTTTTTAGCTTTTATTTTTTTTGTGTGATCCTGTACAGAGTATGAATTTCAAATTTGATTTCTTGTCACAACAGTAACATTTGCTATTCCAAGAAACAGAAAACCACAGTATAGGTCCTCCTTGTAAGCTAATGACTATTACTGCTTTCTAAAATACATGTGTTACCACTTAAGCATCACCACCTTCCTTCTGTCAGTATTGATAACATTGAACTACGTATTTGCCCTTTCAAATGGCATCCATAAGATGTAGGGGATTCCAAACAATGATTCCTCATTTCAGGATCATCACCTGAAATGTGCAGATACAAAATAGTGAAGAAGAAATATTATGACACAAAATTTCCAGCGCCCTGGACACGGGACTCTTTCACTGATGCTTCAACGAACTAGGTGCAAAGTGAATGGTTGGTCTGTTGACCCTATATACAATAGTATTATAGCTGTAACTTCTGTCACTCAACTTTTGCAAAAGTATCATTTACACAGCTGAATGAGGAAAAGCTGAATTAAGAAACATTTTAGCATCATGATTCTACTTCTTCAGTTCCCACTCTCAATTTAGATTCCTGTCAGTTGAGCCTTTTCTACACAGGGAGGAAAGCCTTTTTTTCTGATTACATATAGAAATCTAAGTGGCAGAAATTATATAAAACACCAAGCAGTGTGTTAGGACTGTGTTAGGTCTGCAGATCCTGTGCTACCCCTGTAAGTGCTGCTGAAAAGCTGCTGTTATCATATTTGAAGAGCTACTGAAAAATTTTATCTACTGTAACAAGGCAGCAGTGCAGGTGGGAAGCTGAGGGGACAGATGCTGCCTATGCCTGATAGAAAGATAGGAAAAGAATGGTAGGAAAACTTAATTTATGAAGTCGGAACAGATTTATTATTACACCTAATCTGAGTACAGGATGTCTGCTTGATTGCTGTTGTGGGAATGAAATAGAAACAAGAGAGGCACTCAAAATAACTGAGAAGGTTCAATGTCGTTCAGGTGAAAAACAATTAATGGGAACTACTCATTTCTACTGTCTGTATACTGTGCTGAATTACCCTGTTTAAAAACTAATTGAGGAAACTGTAAATTAAAGACTCTGGCAGAGCTGGAACTGTGCCTTTAGAGGCTGTATATATTTTGTTCTGCTTGGCTGGACAGTATTCCCAGTTATTCCAGCACTATCATAAAAGCAGTCTGACTCAGATATTGGGAAGAGCAATGTCTGGAGAATGGTCTTAATCTCTGTAAGTCTCTGATAAAACCAGACCACACCAGCTTTGGGCAGTCCATTTCTTCTATAATATAGCTACTTGGAAGAGTTCTAGTTCCATCATAATAGAGACATGACACTTCTGAATGTCACCAGCAGTGAGTGGGTTTAAGTTCTCCTCAGAAGACTTTGGCTCATTTCATGAAGCCCTTAGGAACATTCAAATTCTCTAGTCAAGTGTTTTACACATTAATTCTATTCATAGGCTTTTTTAGGCACACAAAAGACAATTTCTTCTTATCAGTTATGAATTTCTGGATAACACAGGACAGTAGTTTGACTGGTGGCCTATACCAGATCCAGCTTGTGTGTTGATTCCAGCTGATGTTAAGCTGTCAGCTTTGCAACTATAGGGCAACTTCAGGGATACTGTGGAGGTGAGAGGAAAAGGCTGTTACTAGCAGCCTCTCGGGTACTAATGTCTGTATACAAATTTCTATCTGGATGTTGGGGCAGAAGATACGACTGTTGATTTCTTTTCATATGGTTTACTGTATGTATGTTGCACATTATGTTCCGTTTAAGAGGAGGAGGCTGGACAGTGGAGAAGAAAGCTAACTGTCTGCTTTGTCTGCACGAGGCCCAACATCGAATCTTCTGGAGGGGAAATTGCTTCTCCCTGAGAACACAGGGGCCTTCTCAGCCAGAAACCTCCAGGAAAAAGACTAGGTGGACTAAGTAAGTGGACACATAGCAGCCCTCTAAGGTGATAGTGGAAAGACAGCAGTTTTCAATCTTTGCTTTTAAAAGGCCGAGCAACAGAACTGATTTATCCCTAATTAAAGACTTTATTTTTCCTCAGTTAGAAGTTCATATTTTAAGTAAGCCTCACTTTGGGGGTTAGAAATCCTTTGGTATTTTTTGGGTGTTCCTTGTTCTGCAGGACTGTGACTAACTTGGGGTCCCGTCACAGTGCCAAAGCCAAACGGTTTCTAAACCAACTGGCTGAAGCCTGAGGAAGTAATACTATTTTTATAAGAAGAAAATATAACATTCCTGTAAGAGAAAGCACACCTATCCCTACAACCACCCAAGCTCTCTCTTTCATATCTTGTCATTCTCTAATCTTTCTAAGAGGATAAATCTTGAATTTTCTCCACCATGACTTTTGCAAGAGAAACTCACTCTGCAATGACAGCATTTTCTAGCATAGTCATATTGATAACTAGCTCTGTTTCTCTGTAGGAGCAGTCTATAGTTTATCAGGTTAGAGAAAACCAAAATCAACAAATATAGACTGTGAGGGAGGGTAGAGGAAGGAGTAAGGGAATTGACATTTAATTCCAAATACCACTTTCCTTGACAGTGGGACCTCCAAGAACAACTCAATCACTCACAAAGCACTTCTTGAGATTTTAGTGTAATTTTATTCATCAGAACTATATTTATTAAATCAAGAAGAAGAAACTTCAGAGTTGTTGCCAGTGGTATGAATTTGAGAAGTCAGTGTAGGAAAAGCCAAACTGTTCAGCTCAAGTTTACTTTGAGCTCAAATAAAACAGATGTTTTTTGTTTTCTCCACAGTCTACAGATGCATCTCTTCTTCCTCTTCACATGCTGAGATAGGAGTGAGACAGCTATCTTTGTTTTTACACATTTCTGGTCCATTTGGCTGGGCGACCAACATGATATCAAACCAGACACCCTTGCCTATTTCTTTTGTTAAACTGCCTCATGCTTCAAGAACAGAGGAAAGCTGGATCTGTTATGGTACTGAAATGTCAACTCACTGTGTGACAATGAAGAAAGCAGCTTCCTTACCTTGTCTTGGCTTTGCAGATAGAAGGCATGATTACCCTCTTCACAGGCACCCAGAAATATCTATAATGTCATCAAATAAATTTATGAATGTGTCTATGATCTTGTGTTTGTCTTTCAATATTTTGTTCAAAGATTTGCCACAGGCATAATTTAGACATTATAAGACAGTGATTATCCAGATCACTTCTCTTTTCTTTTCTGAAAATCAATCCTTTTTAAATTTTATTCAGGGTTTGTTTGTTTGTTTGTTTGTTTGTTTGTTTTTAATACAGTACCATAGAACGCTTATTATCTAATTCAGTAACTAGACAGTAATTAGTTAATTCTATGAGGCACTTCTTTATACTAGTGGCTTTCTATATATTTTCTATACTGAGATTTGGTAGAGTCTGATTCCCAGGGGCTGTTACGGTTGCTCACAGATGCGGAATGAGACCATTTTAAGTGTCTCACCTTCCTTTCTCTTCCCTGCTGCTAGCCTCTTTCCATTCCAAATACAAGCGTTCATCCTGCAATGAGCCCTGAGCAGCTGGATCCCTACAATTAGATGGAAAACATATTACATGAGTTCTCAGCAAGGCAGAAAAGCCAGTCTCTATGCAGCTCATTGCTAGGTCATGGTTGTTATAAATTTCAACTGTTGGCTGCTGTTTTCCCATTATCAGCATGATCCTTCTTTCTCCATATACCCTCCAATAGCTGTTTCATGAAATCCGATAAATTACTCTCTTCCTTTGCATTCCTCATTTTTCAAAATAATGTAGAAAACACCAAAAAGAAAATAATTTCTACCATCTTCATATATCTCATGTACCCATCTCTTATACTCTTACTGCTGCTGTCTCTGCTTTTTTTCACAGCTGGCAGTGCTTCACTTTAATGGTTGGCAGAAACATTAAATGTGCAATATATGGACTATGACTGGGTGAAGTATAGAAGGTACCTTTCATTGCAAAGCAACGGTAGCAGTAAAATATATTTCTCATATGCTTGTGAAGAGTCATAATGCAGAGTGTTACAAAGAGAGGAGTAGTGCATAATTTCTGTGGAAAATGAAACAGTGACAGGATTTTGGACTTTTCATCCTGCAAAAATAATATCTAGAAGAAAACCTGTAGATAGTTTAGCATATATGACACAGTAGGAGAGAAACAGATGACAAAAGGTGTGTATTAATAATATCAGGCTAACTGGCTGATAAAGGATCCAAAGAAATACAGATGGGATTTTTTGTAGTAGTCAAGCTAAATTTGGTTTCTTTGAGAGTCTGTATAATTAAGAGACATGAAAATGGTAGGAAAGAGAAATTAGGAACTGACAGGTGGACTCCTAGGCTAATACTTTGGCCTCATTTCAGCAGCTGTCTAAAATCAAATGTCAGTGTTTAGATTATCTTTCCAAAAATTTTATGCTTCATCTGAATGCATTATTCTTTTCCATTTTTTGTCTTAAATCTTCCTATAGTGTAATAACCTTTCATCTTAAAAACGTGCTTTTAATATGTTAGTGTAACTTATGAAGTTCATGAGATTTGGGAAGCTAAGGTACACTAACATATTAAGATATGATAGAAGTGTTATACAACAACAAAATTTTGTCTTTAAGAAAGATCTACCACATCTTTAGAAGTCTTCTAATTTTTTAATCCCCCCAAAATTCCAGTTCCACTGACTTCCACTGGATTCACAGAAATACAAGGAAGGAGATTGCAAGAAATGTTATGTTGCTTCCATGATAGTAAAAACATAAAGTTGAACCAGAGTATCAGAGTACCTGGTAAAAGTGGTTTTTTTTTTTTTGTTTTTGTTTTTGTTTTACTTTTAATATTAAAAAAAGTTATATATAAGTGGAGAGTGACCAAAAAATATCATGAAATATATATATATATATAAAAGAAAGGTTTTCTGTGGATTTTGTTCAATACCAATGTAATTAGAAATGAACTTGAAAAAAACATATATGTAACCTGGAGCTTCTGCAGAGTTTTGTATCACTGATCTCACCCACATTAGGAAGCTCTGGATATAAGGGCAATCTGGATATAAACTGAATGTCCAGAGTGAATATGATTTTTTTAATAGAATCAATAATTATTGCAATATTTCTCACTAGATTTGGAGAAAATGTTAATTTGTTGTTGACTTACTGATGATATTTCAGTTTCTTTAAGCAAATTTTCTTTAGTTATGACACTGAAAGCAGATGGCACATTATGTAGTCTAACTTAAATGAAAATAGGTTGTATTTGTTGTTTTGGGTAGCCATTTTCTGACATGACAAGCAAAAATAATCACATGATAGTAAATTTAAATATAAACAGGAAAGTCTGGATTAGTAAAAGAAATTTAAGGAGAGGAGAGATGCAGGAAAAACAAATAAGTAAATTTACTAAAATAATGACAAGCCATATAATGGAAGAATGGAGATACAAAAAAAAAGAGAAATGAAAATAAGATTTCCAAAATTCAATAAAAACAATAAAATAAATTGGAGACAAAGAAAGGTAACCTAAACAGAATATGCAGATTGCAGGCCAGTTCTGAAGGAATTTGCTTTTGATCACAGGAAGTTGCTTTTGATCACTATGATACTTAAAATTATTATTGCTAAAGTTATAAATGAAAACAAAAGAAATAGCAACAAAACTTTCCTAGATTCAAACCCTTTGATTTTGCAAAGTAAGCCATGACTTAATTGCTTCAAACGGCTTGGCCATTCACAAACAAATCACACACTAGCCGTGGAACACTTACTTGCATTCAGGACAGTTTTCTACATGCATTTTTGTTGATCAAAAAATGATAACTAATGTTAATATTTGCATGCCATCTGGTCACGAGAAGACACATTTTAAATTAAAAAAAAAAATGTTACTACTGATCTAAAAGGAAACAAATCATTGAGGGTTATATTAGGCAAAGGAATAGTTCCAGTTTTCAAGAAAAGAAACTTAGAAACATCTGCCAGGGTTGTTGAAACAGATGAACATGCTTTTTCAATCTGATTGTACAAGTATGACCTTTTAAAGGAAAGGTTGTGAAGAAAGACTCAGATGAAATACAGCTTTCCCTGACACATTCCCTTCCTTACTAATACTCGTTTTCAATTATATTGTCAAGATGTCCGATAAGGTGATGGTGGTAGTCAGTCTATGGAGAATGAAGGAGGGATAGTGATGTAAATAGAACAAAGCAAGGTTAGAGCTTCATTAATTTGAATGGAACTATTTATGTCTTATTATAAAACACATGATTATGTAACTTGCAAAGCGAGAGAGGGTTTGGGGAGGGGTGTTAGTATAATCACAGATATCCCAAAGTGTAGCAACTTTGTTATGTTTTACCAGTCTGAGCAAATCTTAAAAAAAGAGAAAAAAGACTTATCATTGCACATTCCATAATAGATGGTTTTTCCTGAAAAAAGTAATGAATAGCTTACTTAAACAATGGAGGATCTATAACAAGTACAACTAGAGAAGGATGAAAAATCACATTCAATAAATGAAGAAAATATCATCCAATTCTTGGTTGCACCATGTTAACCGGCAGTGTGTTTTTAGTGAAGATCTGCTTTGGCTGGTTGTGACACTGTTGTGACAGTTTGACTTCCTTTGTAGTGAGTGATCTACGGCTGTTTCATTGGTAGTTCTGGATTTAATCAAGCTTTTGTCTAATTTATTCAATTTTCTTTTTAAATTTTTATCAATTAATCTTTAACTGAGTTTTGGTTTAGAGCCTTGGATTTATTTAATGTATTATCAGATCATGGTATATTCTATACCAGATTGCTGCCACCTGTGCTGTTTAAATCCACTATAAGTTCATGTAAAATGTCCTTGAATGGTCACAGGTTCTTAGGGTTTGAAATCTGAGGAGAATCAGTAGCTGTGGAATGAATTTAATTAGGCTAAGGGAAAAATGTAACATGATGGAATATTGGATTAGTGGACAATGCAAAGACCTTGTTTAAGACTGTTTCGTAGAGGTGCAGCAGAACTAAAAAAACCTGAAGTGGGTGGGTACAGGGTAAAAGTAGGCAATATTTTTGTCAAATCTTTTTTCATGGAAAAATGGTGATTTAGGTCACACCTCAAAAATTCCTATCAATATCTTTGCTTGTTTTCAGACAGAATAATTCCTTTTTTTATTCCAATTATTTGCATAATTTTATTTGTCAATATATTTCAATTTTAGCAAGTGCTGAAATATCTTCAAAAACAAATAAAATAATGTATTTTTTTATTTCAATGCATCTCCCAATTATTTTACTAATTGTTAATTACTTAGAAATGAGATATAGATAATAGAAATATTAATAATTCTGGGAAAAGTTTCTCAAAGTTTTTTTTTTTTTTCCTGTTCTCTTTTTCTCTCAACAGAGGAAATCTTTTGGACACTAGTCAGACCACTCCCAGCCTGGCTGCTATGTACATGAAGATATCAGACAAGCAGTTGCTAGTGGACCTATATCTTAGAAAGGGCCTAGAGTTGGAGAAGAATCATCCAGCTCAGGCAAGCTGGATCTCTCTTGTCTATGCAGTGTTTATGATATAATAGGAAGATATCTGGAAACTGAGTGTGACAGAAGGCAATTAACAGAAGAGAAGCGGTAAGAAAGAGATGTTATACTACCTTTAAGTGGTGCTTGACTTTGTAAACATTTTTTTTCTGCATTCCAACACAAACTGAAACAATTGCTTAGATCTCCATGGTGAAACTTAATTGGTCTGACCTTTCTATGGTGTAGCAAAAGAGGAGAACCCCTACAATCACAAAATGATATCAACTGGAAGAAGAGGCTTTCAGTCACTACTTCATGAGTGAGACTCATTCTTGACAGTCTGAGTGATCTTGCTCTGTTCTTTACAGGGCAGAGCTGAACAAGTTGACATTGACCCACTAGCTAGGAAGCAAAAATAAGTGGTAATATCTGGTGTCATTTACCAGCTGCTGCCTCCTAGACATCACACAGTCCAAGCTTTTCCTTAATTTTGACACAATAGCAGGAAGAGAGTTTTTATCTTATAGTCAAGTTTACTGTCCAAGCCTATGCGACCAATGCCAAAAATCCTTTGTAACAGTAACACTTCATTCCTTTCAAAAAACAACCTTTTTCTGTATAAAAAGTAGCTGCTATTTTAGTCTACCTATTCAGGATTGCTGGAGTAAAGGTATACGGCGCTTAATGAGAACAGCCTGCAACAGACTCTAAGCCTTGGCAGAACAGGACAAGATAGCTGACGCTGATTGTTGAATGTGCTGCCCACATTCTTTTAAAATTGTTGCTGTTCTTGTCCAGTTCTCTTAGAACTGTATACTTTTATGAATGCACATGGCAATGAACCAATGGACTTTGTTTCTTAGTTATTTTATTTTCTCCAGATCCAGACATACATCTGTGTTTCTCAGTCATGAAATTTGGACTGAGAAAACTTTCTTTTTTAAGTCAAAGCCAAATAAATTTAAATTATTTTCAGTTTGAATACTTGGGAGTGTATTGGGTTTCTTTGATACAATTCAGTGAGATAAGTCTTTTGAATTCTAATTATATTTTAGGACATCTGGGTTAATTTCCTAATCTGTCTCATAATATCACTTGCTTGTACAAGATGGATTTCTGTTCCCTTAAGCTTTGTATTAATTTTTTAGAGTATCCAGGGAAGGCAGTTTTTTCTTTGCCAGATGTATTTTTTAATCTATTATGCTATTACACTAAGCAGATTTAGTAATTGTAATGTTCCCTAGGTAGATCTCCTATTGTTACTTTATCATCTTCACAGTAGATCCAGAAAGGGACAGGTACTAATTACTATTTTCAAGTATTTCAAAAACTTAGGTAACTATACCTCTCTTTTTAATGACTACCTAGACATATAGAAGCCTAAAATTTGTTTAATTGCAAAATAACTTTGGAAAGATGAGATTTATTCATCATTTTGAACATAGAGTAAAATGAGTTGCTGACCTGGTACTTCAAACAGAAACCAAGAAAAATGAAAGTGTCCTTGGTGAATGGATGACAAAGCTAAAGCTAAAAAACATTTTTTGGCAAGCCTCTTAGAACCGTCAGCATCTGGCTTTCTTTGGGACAAATGACTGCTGATGTATCTAAATTTTCTGTTGAAAGCTTATGCTGTTCCCTAGCACTGTCCAGTTACTTTGCCCAGCAAGGATCTATCCAGGAGGAAAAAAAAGAAAAAGAAAAAAGAAAAAAAAGAAGCATAATTTTAAATATATTGTTGTATTCAATACTGTTTGGAATACAATGAAACGGTTGATAATAAGGAAGCTGACTGACTCAAGTTCTTTCCTAGCTTATTAAATTTGCCTTTTTGTACTAACACTCACTGTTTAAAGTTTTTGTATTTAACAAAGGATGCATGAGAGATGAAACATATGGGTGAACATTTATCACACCTGTGTATGGAGTAAAAAGAATTAATTTTAACTCCTAGTATTTTGACAATGGCATTTTGCATTCTCTGATTAGATTTTTTTTATGGGCAATTCTGAAGTCTTAATATTTAAAAAGAATCTGAATTTTTTCTCAACTTATTACCTCTGTTCTCTGTTAAATGTTTTGTTCGCCTATCAAAAAAGCTGCCAATGAAGCAGAGCATCAAAACTGACTGAAATAATAATATATCTGATATATCTGCTTTACACTGTCAATAGGAAACTTAACATCTTCAAGCATGGGAATCCTGTTTGATGAAGAAGCTAAGGATAACCTTTCTGGTTCTGGTGAGACATATAGACACTTTTACTGTATTTCTTTTGTTGCTTCTGCTGTTAGGAAAACTCCTGAACTCTGTTCAGGTGCAAGTAAACAATAGACACAAATCTTGGAAGCACTGGGATCAAGGCTAACTGATCTCTGCTAATAATTACTACTTTTTGTAATAGAAGATTAAGAGTCAGCCTATACAATTTTTATATGTTTCTTTTCTATTGGTTCTTGCTTTCCAACCTTAGGTTTACTTCAAATGAAATTAATGTAAGTAAGTATTTTTTTTTGGGGGGGGGAATTTTTCACTGCACAGGTTTTGTGAAAGCATTATGTATTCTTACCCCAGTGTATCAGTATTTTCTTCTTGATTTATAATTCATACAAGTTATCTGCAGAAAGGCAAATTGATTTCTGCTTAGCTGCTAGATATTGTCATACAGGAAGATTGCTTTTTTCATAACTAGATTGGTAGTGAATGGCAGTGAGACACTATTTTTTTCATATCACCACTTCAGTACAACAGGGATGAAAAAAAGGCCTAGGAAGCCATTTCTTTCACTGTTGTCAAGACAGAGAACCAAACATATTTTAAAGTTTACTGCTAGCAATGTCAGAGAGATTGATTCAAACTTTAATTAGTACTGGCTTGTAAAGAAACACTGCTATTGCTCTGTTCAGTTTCACAAATACGGTGCATGTCTATGCTACCCAAAGTGCAAACATTCTTTATTTTTTTCTTTCCCTTTTTTTTTTCTTTTCCTGATATAGAACTGACCTGAGTTAATTCCCAGCAGCAAATGACAGACATAAAGCCTCAGTTGGCTATTGTGATTATTTACTAGGCACTTACCTTATTATGTGTGCTCCCTCGGGGATCAGGTACAGTGGTTGCGAGGAGCAGGTTTGTTTGCCCCAGCTCCAGAACTGTCACACAAGAAATAGTAATTATTAGCAGAGATCAGTTAGCCTTGCTCCCTGTGCTTCCAAGATTTGTGACTGTTGTTTATTTGCTCCAGAACAGAGTTCAGGAGTTTTAACAACAGCAGAAGCAACGACAAATCAAGTTTCTTGGCACTTTGGTGTCAGAAACGACAAGAATGCCTGTGTAAATAGCTTCTCTGGTGGCTACACTCAATCTATTTAATAACCATGATGTGTAGAATATGTTTATTATCACTGTGTAAAAATTCATAATGAAAGTAAGTATTCATTCCCCCAAAATGGACAACCATATGTTCATAATTTGCATAAAATCTACAGGAGTTTTGTAAAGGACTAAAAATTCTCCTTATCCACTGCATTTCTAAAGCTAATGAAAAAACATACAAAGTCTTATCATTTGTCTACTTATTATTGTCAATTCTTACGTAATTGATTGCAAAGAAGGAAAGAGAGTTGAGAGTGGCAAGCTTTGTCAGATAGTATTAAAGTGCAGAATTACATTTCATTATGTTCCATTAACAATAAGCAACCTGATTCATAATTCAGTGTTAAGTGCCAATTATTATAAGCACTCTGCTTATTAATTTACATGTGCTAATAATCATTATATCTTTAAAAAAGATGGAGATGAATTGGACTGGCATACTGATTCTTTCTGACCTGTAAACAAATTTAGTTCCTAGTGGTGTTTGAATTGAGGTAGTAGCTACTTATCAATATTTTGCCTCAGCGGGAACCTCAGTCTAAGCATTATCTCTTATGCCAAGGTCTTCCTCCAAAAATGCGCTAAGTACCAGTAGGCAGCTCCCTTCCTCCAGGCTGCTGCCCTGAATAGAATTATTAGAATTTTTCTCACATCTATCAGTCATGAGCTCAGGTTTCTCACTTTGGTGAAGGAGCTTCTAGCTCACAAAACTTAACAGCATTTAAGGTCTGAAAGTCAAATTATCCCTACAGCTTTATCTATATATTATAATTGTATTTTGAGAGAGAAACCTTTTTTTTTTTATTCTGTGACATTATGTTTACCTTTGCAGCCCCCCAAATTTTTTGAAGATTTATTCTATTACTTGAAATGTTTGAGAAATGCTATCAATATGTTTTCTTCCTGCAGTGTACTGCTTAAATTAGAGATTCTCCACCAAAATACAACTTAATGTTAAACACAGTATTATCTGTTACCTTGCTTCCTATAATTTTTCACTAGGCATACTGAAGAAATGTGGGAATTCCCTAGAGAGAATCTCCCAGAGACAAAGCAGCCTGCTAACATGCAAAACATTGAGGTCTTGATTTTTCTTCAAAAATCTATTAGATAAAAATAGAAGCTAATTTATCAGAATAATTCTACAGAACTTTCATCTGACTTGTCATAGTGACTACCTTTAATCCTAGTTGTTAAAAATTTCATTATTAATAGAGTTGTCAACACATGTAGTTTGGAATAAGCCTATACCAGAATTTATTCAGATGTGTCCAATTAACAACAAAAAATATATATTTGTTTATGCTGAAAAAGAAGCTCGGTAGTAGAGTCAATAGCCATATAGTCTGCTTACATTAACAGTGATTTTGGCTCATTCTCTGCTACTTCTTTCATTCTTTACTATTAATAACATCAATTTACTCTCAATAACCCTCAATTTACCGTCAGTAACATACATACATCACTTCAAGAGAAATTTTGAGACACTACTTTTGAGACTCTATTAGACACTTGCCAGACCTTCCAAAAGCTGTTGCCATTTTGTACCTACTGGCTTCTATTTTTTTTTTCTTTACATTAACCAGAATAAAATATTAAACTCCTGAAGTAGGGAGCTGGATATTCTGCATTAACCTGCAAAAAAAGACAGAAAAAATGTATGTGGCTTTAGATATTATCATTATTACTAACAAAGCTATAAGCATATGACTTATTTAGTACCATAATGCACTTTGACAATAAATGATTCCTATAATGCAAATGTGCAAATGAAAAATCCCAGAGGGAGCTCCCTCAGGTATCTCTTGATGTTTTGTGGAATCAGGGGCAGGTTTTGCTATGTAGCAATTATGCTACACCAGCTAGTGGAGTAATTTAAGTTTTGCATAAGAACATTGTGACCTTTCTCAGGTGTATTCTTCATCTGTGTGCTAGCTGCAAAGAATGTAGTTACAATTAATTTTGCTGTGTGGATACTGTTTCAGTAACACAACATTGATCTATTTATAACAGTTTGGCTAGCCTGCAAAATGTCTGTGGTACGTTCTCAAGTCACAAAAATGTAATTAGTCACTGTTCTGCTACACAGTGTATAAATTCAGCTGCTAATGCTATTATTTTATTTTAAAACCAATCTGACTTTATTCCTTAGTGATCTGGGACACAGCTGCACAAAATACAGAAACTAAGATTTCAAGCATATGCCCAGCAGCAATAAAACTTAGTCCCTGAGGTTATTAGACACTCTTTAGGTAGACGTAAAACAAAGGTGGAAATTCATCAGCTGAGATTAGCTTTCTTTTGTTAACTAACAGCTTTTATGTATGGCACTTTGAGATTCATTCTCCATTGTGTTACTGTACATAAAAGAAAGGCTGACTGAATGATTGATGGATAACGAGGCTAAGCTTAAGAAGGGCAGAGTTTTCCCTGGAGAACTTTGAAAGTGTTTAATGCTTTATTTTCTTGTCAAGAAACTCTAAAATGGGAAAATTAGAGAAGAGTGCCAGTAAGGAATGAAAAAAGGAATCAGAATCTGAATTCACAAAATACCATAGCTTTTGATGGAAAAAAATATTACAATTTACCAAATGTTCTAAACAATTAGATTAGTTCAAAACTTATGATGAGAAGAAATACTCTAATTTCTTTTACTGGAGGCTTTTAGCTGTCTGGGTGGAAACTGCCAAAGTAGTATAAAATTTTTAAAGTGTTTTCAAGTATCGCCTCTCTAATTTGAGAATTCTTCCTTCTCCCTTTCCCTCGTTTCTCTCTATTGATAATACTTGAACTATGTCTACTAATATCAAAGATGCATCGAGAACTGTGACCTTTAGATTAGGAACAGAAAAAAACTGCTAGAAAATGTTTTTTACTGACTGATTTTAAAACAATGTAATGTATTGTAAGGTAATGTATTTGATCAGAAAGAAGTATATTTTAATTCCCTTTTAGGCAGAAGATGATTTCTACTCACACTGTTCTTATACACTGAAATCCATCAGGCATTGTACTAGAAATGATGCTACACCCTGTATGGTATTCTTAGGACTTTTTGAAAGATCTGTGCCTAAGTTGCTAATCAACATTAACTGTTATATCTACTATGCCTGCAACGATATTTTACAAATATATATATATATGTATATATATAAATGTAACAAACTAGGAAGTTAATTGGTCCTATCAACACAGGAACTAACTATCTCATGAATGGATTTAAACACAAGAACACATTTATGATGTAGAGAAATATTATCCCTCTTTATATATGAGGACAAAAAAAACTATAGATCACCATGTCATTTCCCCCAGACTAAAAAGGGAATTATCTCAGATACATCAGAAATGGATTGAGGTCTTCAAGACAAAGGGTTGAACTCTGTAGCTCAAATTTTGGAGGCTTGGACCATTTCTAAGAAATAAATATGTAGCAATTTGGACAGGGAAATTGAAACTAGGGCCATAAAATTAACTCAAAGCATACTAAGAAAAGCAATTGACTTTTCTGTGAGAAATCATTCATGTCTCCTTAACTTCAGTACTTTCTACCTGAGCAGCAAAGCAGAAAGTATTGCTGCCTACTCATAAATATAAATAATGACAAAGAGTTCTTTAGGAAAAAAAAAAAAAGATGAAAGAGCAGAATTTTCTGAAGCCCTAAATTCATGGATATTTTGAACATGTTGCACTTTTGATTCAGATTATACAGATTGAACTCTTCATTTTCCCTCCAAGTACAAGGTAAATGAAACACCTATTTGAAATAAAATTAAGTCCATGATAAAATACTTTTTAAGGATCTCAGGGCTCTGGGGTATTATTATGAAGACCAAAACAGATGAAAACTCCAATGTAATATAAATACTATGAAATTAAAAGATCAACAAGAGTTAAAAAAGTTTAGGAGTCAATGAGAAGTAAAAAGATGGAAACAGACATAAATTTGATTTGATAATTAATAAGGGCCCAATGAACAAATCCTCACCATTGCTTTTGATGCATGCATTTTAAGCTCTTTGGGGTGGACTTATGGTTCTTCTGAATTGACTCAGAATATTTCCATCTATTTTCTGTTGGTCTCAATTTCACTGGTTTTTGACTATGACTTTTCTGCTGCATGCAGGCTTAATTCTGTGGTGTACTAAAGTATACTATTTTGAGTTACAGTGCCAAATACAATGTTTTGGTTTCAAACTGGTGATAGAAATTGTTCTTTTTTTTTATGTACATAAAATTTTCTGTTCATAAGCTGAGATATAGCCACATGCTATGAATTTTTAAGAAACATTTTGAGCTTTTGTGGGTGGTAAGTCTTCTGTGCAGTTATTCTGAAAAAGTCAGTATATTATTCATTTTGTGTTCTCTGGAAGACTGGAACATCTGCTGAAGACAGGAACCCAGCTTAAAATCTGCAGGTGACTGAGGACACAGTATAGAAAAAATAATAGTAATTGTAGATGAAACAGGTAATGATCAAGAGTAACAGAAATTAAATGACAGCAAAATTATCCTGTCTTAGAAATGATGGCAGACTTGTGTCCTGCTCTGTGCTACTGGACCTAGTGTGACACTGTCTTTCCTCTTCCTGTTCTTTGCATCCACCTGCTATCTTTTTCAAATTTGTTTGGTTTTCTCAATTTCGGTAGTGGAGAGGACCTTTTCAGGCCATAAATGATCTTTTCTTCATAGTAAAGTGCAGAAGATAACTCCCATCTTAGGGCAGGAGAGAGGTCAGAGGCTTCTGTGAAACATGGAGGGAAGTGGGTGAGGCAGAGGATTTCAACCTCCCCTCCATGTCCTGCAAGACATGTCCCAGCCCTTCACAGAAATCAGATTAGCTAATCAAAGACACCTGGGAAATAAGGGATTAGAGAAAGGCAGAGGGACACCCCATCCTCAAAACAGCTGTCGTTTAATAATTCTATGATTTTGGTATTTTTCGCATTCATTTTTATATTTTCAAATGTTCAGACAATATTGCTAATAATTAGTAGAAGGATGTTCACCTCTTCTGTGGACAAAACTTTTTATACTGATCAACCTGTCAGTGCTAGGGGGTCACAAATACGTAAGAGGGTATATGAATCCTGATTCTTTAAAGCTTCCTCCCTCTTGTAGAAGAGGAGGTTTTTATGATGCAAGACAGAACTCCCTTCTCAGTAGTTCTTGCAAGCAGTGGTCTTGTAAGGCCGCTGGAACTGTCTTACTGACTGTATGATATGTCAATAAGTAAATGATAATAGAGAGTGTAGTTCAGAAAACAAACAAACAAACAAACAAAAAACAGAGCACTTGATTAATACTTCTGCTTACTTCTTTTTGAAAGCGGGAACAAAGCAGTGTATAATTTCATTTAGTATATATCAAAATATTTCCATACTGAATTATGATTTCTTTTTTTGATTGTTTGCTTTAATATTATTTGTAAAAGTATTTTATAATGTAGACATTATCCTGTAATATCAAAGAAGTATCCAGATAAATTCTTATACCTGAAAGAGAAGAAAACCAGGACAGGTTTTCATATATGAATAGTCTTCTGTTCAAATGAAAGTCCCTTTGGGTAGAGAAGGCATAGATCAATAAAACCAGTTCCTGTTAACAGAATGTTAGCCAATTCATCACCCAGATGAAAGACAGCAGTGATATCCTGGGCATCACAGAATATGTTCAGTGAATGATTTGGGGAAGGTATAAATCTCAACAGGAGATGGCATGTAGATGCTCCCTTGCCTTGCCTTGCCTTGCCTTGCCTTGCCTTGCCTTGCCTTGCCTTGCTCTCCCTTTCCTTTCCTTTCCTGATGGTGGGTGGATCATTGATCTCTTGAATAGTCCAGAATAAAAAGTGAATGGTTTAAAATCTCTTTTGCAAAATCTAGGTGTTGTGTATGTCAAATATCATATATCAGTAAAGACTGTTAAAGTATCTAGAAAGGGGAAAGGGGAGACAGCTAAAATGTCTCAGCAGCTGAACCACAAGGACCCAGTTCTGTGAGATGAAAATAGTTTGTATCCAGAAATCATTCCAGAGTGGTTAAAACAAAAGTATTGTAGTAGTGAGTAGCAGAGAATGCAGAAAAGCACATGGTCAAGTATGTGGGAACTGAATTAAAAAATTAGACCTGGAAGATCAAAAACACTCAGGAAGAGGCAAGAAAACTTGAGAAATTCTCACCTGAAATCAAAACTCTAGAAAACAGATGAAGAACTCATGGATCTTGTAAAACTTGCAGAGATGGAGAGACAATTTTGTCTATGCTTTAAAACCATTGCTCCAGAGCCCTGTGTGTTGTCTAGGTATGAACACACTTCTTTTAATCCTGTTGTTATGACGCTGCAATAATAGAGTTATAAAGAGTATCCATGATAAAGCATTATTTTAGCCCCACTATAAATTTGCCTTGAAAACTTGTGGCCAGCCAGTTTCCCCTGTGCTTACCTACAGTCTGTTTAGAGAAGTGGTAAACAATCTTTCATAATACAGGGAAGGGAGACTGCAGCTAAAAGCACTGGACAGATATTGCTCAAGGAATAATTTATTTTACATGCTTGCTTCTTTTTCGTATTTGCAAATTATTCACAACAGAGTTTAATGTTTACCAATGTGTTGCTTATATGAAGTGAATTAAGAAGCAGTTTGTGTGAACAATTTAATACAGTTCAGCCCACAAATTGATTATGAACACCTCGCTTTGAGCATTAACTATTCAGTCATTGTTGTTCTTGATGGTCACTTAAAACACCTGATAGTATTTCCTTGTCCTTACTGAATGTTGCACAAACCAAGAAGGAACTTTCAAGAGGCTGCACAAACATGCCCTTCTTACTAAGTAAAGGTGTCATAACCGTGGTCAACCGTAGTCATCTAAGGATATTAATAAGGCTGGCAGTTTGTCTATTTAGGGCTTGGTGGCTTTGATAGAGGAGTAAACATGTAATTAAGGCTGAGAAGAGACATTAATTCTTCCCATAGCCTTGTTTTCCTTTGAAAATGCCTGTAAACATGAATGCATTCCCAAACCTCCTCCTTTGCTGCAGTCATTCCTGCAAACAACATGACAGCAGGCACCTTGAGCATGGGACAAGCCGCAAGGCCACGGGTGACAGGTGGCTCTGAGCAGCTGAAGTGACAGTGTACATCACTGATTTTCAGTTGTGACTGTGAGTCAGCGGAAAACCTTAAACTGCCATACGGCCATTTAAAAACCATCATCACAGTGACTGCAGGTAAGCCTGAAGGCTCACAACATCAGGACTCCAGATGGGTGCCTGAGGCATACACAGTTTAATGTAAGAAAACACTTTAAAGAATATAAATAGCTAAATAGAATTAGGGGACAAATGAGCAATAACAGTTCTGAAGCATTTAATTTTCCAGCATGAATAATACAATTATATCAAATTTTGAATGACAACCCTGAAAATATTCTGTTGAAGAGTACAGCTGGAACCTTAGATTTTCTTTCTGGATCCTAGTTGACAACATAATTCATTCAAAAACTCTGCACACGAGTTTAGAATGGTGCCAAAAGCCCTAAATGGAAATATTGTTCTTTCATTATATTTCTTATTATTTGAATGTGTGCATGGTAGCAAACAGCAGAGCACAAATTACAGCTCCATCTCCAGACAAGCCATCTGCTACCTTCCTGTGGTTCTTTCTGTGCCTAACTGTTCTGTGAACATCAACAAGCGAAGCACACAGCATGGCCAGCAGTGCTGCTGCCTGTGGACAGCTGAGGAAGGGAACAGTATTTTAAATAGTTAGAGCAGACGTCACTGTAGGGACAGCATGATGGATTTTATTCCTGATTCCCTCATCAACTAACAGTTTTTATTATGGACGAATCTATTCCTTAGTTTCTTTATTGGTAAAATAAGGATGTTACAGAGTGCTGGAAAATACGTTGATATCTCTGAATAAAGGATGTTTATATGGAAAAGTTTTTTTACTATCACAATGTTTCTTTTTCCAAAAATAGTTTTTTGAATCAGGCTTCAAATCTGGACAGCCTAGAAAGGAAATTAAATAGCAAAACTGTTATACCTCAAAGAGGCTGGCAAGAAGAAAAAAATAAATTCAAGTTATGACATTTAGTTCAGCTCTATACTTTCTTATATGATTCTGGTCTTTGTAAGTGTGATTGGACAGTTTTTCAAGTATCTTTTTTATTATATACAGGTTACAATTAGATGTTTTGTATTGCTATTTCATTTCTTATGTCTTCTCAGTACAGGCATTTATGTTTCCTGTGTCAAATTCCTGTTTAGTAGGGAATATAGGCCTGAGAAATATATACTAATTCTGGTTCATTAATTGTAAAGCTATAGGTGGAGATTGCATTCATAGCTATTTTGAGGCAGCACTGCAATAGCATTTTTGGTTTACATAATCAAGAAGCAGATATTATCCTAGAGAAGTATCTATACAATTGTGCAGCTTGAAAGGACAAGAGAATGAGTTTCAGCTTTATAAATAAGTTACAGTCAATTGATGAGAAAGTGTAAATAGGAATGAAGTTATGGAATGAAAACTTGAAACATGACTCATAAACTTGAAAGAAACCTCAGCTCTATAGTTTCACTATACTTCATAGAGAAACAGCAAAACAGAAGTAAGGTGTGCAATTTATAGTTACTAAGGGATTTTTTTTTTTAAGTGCTCATCATACCAACTATGCAGATAACTAAATCTGACCAATTTCAAGTTTCCCTTTGGTCACTGACAATGAATAGGCACTTCTATAGCACAATTCCCCTGTCCTGTTTTTGGTATATATTAGGATGAGACAAATTGCATCCTCTAAGTGCTTGTTTTTCTCCACTGACTGTAAGGGAGTCTGATTAGGTCATGTAGATGCCTACTTTGTAAATATCTGAAGTTAAGTGAGATGAACCAGATCATGACTGATGAGGCAATGCCTAAGTACTTTCCTTAATCCAGGTCTTAGGCTCAAGTTATCTGACTCTGTCAGTACTGCCCAGCAGGTTGTGACAGAGGCATCTACTTTCTTTGCATCTCCCTCAATGTGTTTCTGCTCATCTGACAGTTCTGCACTTTTCTGTTTCATGTAAAATGAATGTTTGAGTGAACAGAATATGACTGAAAGTCATATAATTTCTATCTTCTTTGTGTAACTGCTGAATCCTTTGTCTCTTTTCACCTTTCTTTTGCTGAAATTTAAAGGGGACAAGTAAGCAACTCTGTGCAAGTAAGGGCAGGTCATTGTTTCTAGTTTATGCTATTTACTGGAATAAAAAGGTTTAGCAGTCTGGAAACAAGGAGCTAGAAAAGTATATTAAAAACTGTAGAAAACTAAGACAATAACAAAGAAAGCTGGCTTTTGCCAGCTCAGATCCTTGCACAGTTGAGGAAGGTATGGATAATCACTTGGACTCTGCAGCTTGTTTGTTTATTTCCAGAGCTTTTCCCTAAGGTGGGTGTGATAAATACAGACAATTTGTTTTCTCCATCTGACCAGAACACCTGTTTGAGTTTTTGGTTTTGTTTTACAAGCTGACCCATCCGCTCAATCTGTGTGATACATCTGCTGGGGTATGGTTGCTGTAATGACTCAATGACTCAGAAGGAAGAGAACCAACACTGAAGTAATGCAATTAATAGAGCTAGCTGATAGCCTGTCTTTTTTGTATGCCCAGTAAGGTGGACCAACAAAGCATGATGGAGTTCATTTCTGGCTTGATTTATAGGTCTGGCAAGCTTCTGGTGGCTTCTGAAACACTTAAGGCTGCTAGAGTGTGCATACATTATTTAAAGGTACACTATAGCATTTCTTGCATAAAAATGATGTGATTCTTTTCTTCTTTTCTTTCTTTTTTTTTATGGATATTAACTTCTGGACTGAAACTAGAAACTGCAGATATTATCTGAAAATCAAGAACTTTTATTCATGTTGCAGAGATGCCAACAGTAGGTTATTGTTCAGCTCTCTCCTCACATGGTCTTGTTGAGAAATACCATGGAAAAACTGCTTTGCCTATGACCTACTATAGTATTCACACTTGCCAAGTGAACATTGTAAACCATTATTTCAGATTTTTCTTTTTTTTTTTTAATGGGGGTGGAGGGGAAGGGCTGGCTATAATACATAAAAATAGCTTTGTTGAATTCAAAAACTAATTATAAAGAGTTAATACATTTTCACACTGAACATGTTTTTCCTTTGGAATCAAAGAAATACAGAAATCTTCATATTTTGAAAAGTTTCGTTAAAGTTTGAACATGTTTCAGTAAGATACGCCTTAGTTAAATGCAGGTTATTGAACCTGTGGTGCACAGTAGGACACACTAGATGATATAATGTCCCTTTCTGGCATAAAAGTCTATGAAACTATGAATTAATAATATTCCTATAATTCTCTAAGCACAGGAGCAGAGTACGAAATTTAAAACCTTGCATGAAGATTAAATCATTAATATAATGCTAACAAAATGCTAAAAGGAGACAAAGTTACTCACAGCCCAGCCTACTATTGCTAAAAATGTTTCCTTAACCGCACGTGCCAACCACAGTAACTAAAATATCAGGAAAAGCGGTTTCTGGAGAGCTCAATAAAATGTGTTACCATTAGTGGACTTTTCTTCTCAAGACATTTCCAAGATAGTCTTTTCTTTGAAAATACAAGCTGAAGAGATTTCCTGTTTCTAATCAGTAGGTCAGCAATCAAAAAATTGACCCAAAAGTTCTCTATGGAAAAAAGAAAGGGTGATTTTATAATTTTTAAATTTGGAGCATTAACTTGGCAGAAAATACCTGGGTCCACAATTTCCCAGCCTTTCCTACTTTGATGGGATAGTTTGTGAGTGGATGGACCAGACAGTCACTCTAGCACAGATACTCACAGAATCACAGAATCACAGAATCGCTGAGGTTGGAAGGGACCTCTGGAGATCATCTAGTCCAACCCCCCTGCTCAAGCAGGGTCACCTAGAGCACATTGCACAGGATTGCATCCAGGCACGTTTTGAATATCTCCAGAGAAGGAGACTCCACCACCTCTCGGGGCAACCTGTGCCAGTGCGCTGTCACCCTCACAGTGAAAAAGTTTTTCCTCATGTTAAGATGGAACTGTCTGTGTTTCAGTTTGTGCCCGTTGCCTCGTGTCCTGTCACTCGGCACCGCTGAAAAGAGTCTGGTCCCATCCTCTCTACACCCTTCCTTCAGATACTTGTACACGTTGATAAGATCTCCTCTCAGCCTTCTCTTCTCCAAGCTAAACAGGCCCAGCTCTCTCAGCCTTTCCTCATAAGAGAGATGCTCCAGTCCCCTAATCATCTTTGTGGCCCTTCGCTGGACTTGCTCCAGTAGTGCCACATCCCTCTTGTACTGGGGAGCCCAGAACTGGACGCAGTACTCCAGATGTGGCCTCACCAGGGCTGAGTAGAGGGGGAGAATCACCTCCCTCGACCTGCTGGCAACACTCTTCCTGATGCAGCCCAGGATACCATTGGCCTTCTTGGCCACAAGGGCACATTGCTGCCTCATGCTTAACTTGGTGTCCACCAGCACTCCCAGGTCCTTCTCCGCAGAGCTGCTTTCCAGCAGGTCAGCCCCCAACCTGTACTGGTGCCTGGGGTTATTCCTCCCTAGGTGCAGGACCCTGCACTTGCCTTTGTTGAACTTCATGAGGTTCCTCTCTGCCCACCTCTCCAGCCTGTCCAGGTCTCTCTGAATGGCAGCACAGCCCTCTGGTGTATCAGCCACTCCTCCCAGTTTTGTATCGTCAGCAAACTTGCTGAGGGTGCACTCTGTCCCTTCATCCAGGTCACTGATGAAGAAGTTGAACAAGACTGGACCCAGTACTGACCCCTGGGGGACACCACTAGCTACAGGCCTCCAACTAGACTCTGCGCTGCTGATCACAACCCTCTGAGCTCTGCCATTCAGCCAGTTCTCAATCCACCTCACTGCCCACTCATCCAGCCCACACTTCCTGAGCTTCCCTATGAGGATGTTATGGGAGACAGTGTCAAAAGCCTTGCTGAAGTCTAGGTAGACAACATCCACTGCTCTCCCCTCATCTACCCAGCCAGTCATTCCAGCATAGAAGGCTATCAGATTGGTTAGGCATGATTTCCCCTTGGTGAAGCCATGCTGACTACTCCTGATCACCTTCTTTTCCTCCACATGCGTGGAGATGGCCTCCAGGATGAGCTGCTCCATCACCTTTCCAGGGATGCAGGTGAGGCTGACTGGCCTGTAGTTCCCTGGGTCCTCCTTCTTGCCCTTTTTGAAGACTGGGGTGACACTGGCTTTCTTCCAGTCCTCAGACACCTCTCCTCTTCTCCATGACCTTTCAAAGATGATGGAGAGTGGCCTAGCAGTAACATCCGCCAGCTCCCTCAGCACTCGTGGGTGCATCCCATCAGGGCCCATGGATTTGTGGGTGTCAAGTTTGCTTAAATGATCTCTAACCCACTCCTCCTCCACCAAGGGAAAGCCTTCCTCTCTCCAGACTTTCTCTCTTTTCTCCAGGGTCTGGGGTTCCTGAGGGCTGGCCTGAGCAGTAAAGACTGAAGCAAAGAAGGCATTCAGTAACTCTGCCTTCTCTGTATCCTTCGTCACCAGGGCACCCACCCCATTCAGCAAATATACTCAAATATATTTAAAATTCTAGTTCTCACTAAATTTTCAAAAAAGAAAGTTTTACCTTTACAGCAAAAATCTCTGAGAAATTTTACCACATTTTCTTCTTTGTACAGGAGAATGCAATAATTATAAAAGTCATGTAGAAAATTCAAGAAACCCTGGTACAAATGACTTAGAGATAAGTAGTGTGAGAAAGATGATGGAGAAAAAAAAAAGGAACTGGAAAAAGAAAAGGAATGAGAAAAGGAATATAATATAAATATTATATATATATTTATATAAATAATAACAGGACATTGAAAGGATAAAACAGCTGAAGATACAAGATGTGAAAGAAATAGAGGAGAGGATAAGTTAGAAAGCATAAAGACAGGGGAAAATGATGCCTAAATCTTTTAATGCTGCACAGCTATATCATGTTATAGTTTGGTTGTGTTTTATAATGATGGGCAACAATAAGGTGGCCTGAGAAGGTGTGTGTGCCTAAGGTGTGTGCCTGAGAATAAGATATTATTTCAAGTGCATATTTGTTTTCCGTTCTTTATTCACAGTAAAACTGATCTATGGTTACTACACTGATCTTATAATAAATATTGGTAATTTATAGCCAGACTACGTCAACTGAGAAGCAGACTCTTTATAGTTTCATAGACTGTCACTGTCATTCATGTTTTGCAGTATTTCCTTTTTTTCAGAGGGTTTTGGTGGGGGGGATAAGGGCATGAAAGTTTGCTGTTGAAGTGCGTGTGTAAAAATTCCTGGCACAAGAGAAGGAGGCCATCTGTTAATTTTCAGCAGGGGCACAGTGCAAGCATTTTGATTTAGTTCCACCACTGGACTTAAAATCAAAGAACAGAATATCCTCTTGATGCATGCAGTCATTTCTTGTAAACATGTTTTTAAGTGTTCCAGTTATTACTGTCTGGTTTTCCTTGGTGAGATGTCCTAGGCACCAGGGTATAAGCTGCTCTTCATCCCATTTGAATTCTGAATTCAGTCTTCACATATGTTGAGGGGCCTCTTTTTCCCTGAAGCAGAGAATTCAGGGATTCTTTGAGTCAGACTATATTAATCATCGAACCCCAAAATGCATCCTCTTCTACACTCATTACCCAACATGGGGGATGTTATTAATTGCTTCACAGTTGTTTACAGTTCTCTCAGTGTCAGTATGAATTCTTCTAGTGAGAAGGGTTAGAAATGCTGATTTCTGATCAGGATTAGAAATTCTGGATTCATCTGCAGTATAGAAAAGCACATTTCATTGACAGGTAATTAATTTGTACTGTAAAGACTAAATCAGACTAACAACGTCATAAATGATCAATATACACATGGGAAAAATAGAAGAGCATGTGAAGATAGTATAATAAAGCATAAGTATGTGAGTTACCACTTGAAGCAAACCTCATAATACACAATGTTAACAGAAAAACTATTTTATTTATGACTTAGAAAGCACAACAAATGAACAAAAAACAGTGAGAATCTAGGAACCTGTAAATCTGTCAAAAGACTGTGGGGAAGTAGTGTAGCTAAAGTTCTCATCAATTTTGTTATCTTCACTTTTAAAGAGTCAGCAACTGGCTCTGGAAAAAAAACAAGCCATAATTAATGAGCTTAACAAAATGTCTTTATAAGCAACATTTTTGTAATATTTAGTTTGTAGATGATTGTTGGAAAGACAGCCTTAATAATTGTGTTTAAAAGTATTACCAACTCTAGATACTATCACTTCACAGTCTTCTGTAAAATGAGTTACCAGAATTGTTTACAGTTGTTGAAATATGCTTGCAAAAGTTGAAATATGCTTTCGTCCTTTTTGTAAAGTGGAATTGAGTAGTTGCCCCAAATATATCCTGGCAACAAAAGAATAGTTAGGCACAGAGGTCTTGAATTCTACAGCAAGATCTAGGATATTTTCTCATCAAAGATCCATTCTCCTCAACCAGTCAGTTTATATACATATTTTTTTCTTTTGGACTCCATGCTAATATTTGCCTTGCTTTTACTGTTCCTCTGCTTTGCTTGTGTAAGAAGAAATTTAAGAATGCCAAAAAGGCCCGAAATCTATATGAGGGGAAAGGAACTGCTGAGCTTGGATAAGTCAATAGGTCTTAGCATAAGCAGCTATTGCAGCAGAAAGGAACTGTTGAGTTGGGTTGCACCTTAACACATGGCTAACCAGCGTATCAGGGAAGGACGGCTGCTGAAGTCAAGATGAGCATTGGCATGGCTTTTGCTAACCCTGCAAACATATTTGGTTTTGTTTAGATATAGACTACCGAATTGCTGATTAAATATAACTTTTAGATCTTGGAATATCTATTGACCAAAACAACTGTTGAACCAAAGAACTGCTGAGCTAACATAATAAATAGAACAGACAAAAATAATGGATAGTGTGGTTAAGTCAGCCTCAGAATGAAGGAAAAAGGCACCATAATCTCTGTTTAATTTCAAGGAATTAACTCCCCAGAGGAACATCTACAGGACTAGGCCACAGTGACCAAGAAAACAGTGACCAGTTATCTCCGGCCTGAGAAACTGACTCAGCAAAAGCAAAAGTCAGTTGGGAAAACTGAGGAAGCAAAGAACAGAAGACCATAGATCAGTGTTTTGAAGAGATAAAAGACAACTCAAAAGATTACTAAGCAGAAGAAAATCAGCGTTGCAAAACTCAGCAGCTGAGATTCAACTGCTGTGGAGACAAATGTTTTTTCCAAGCCACCTTGACACTCCTGGTGGGATGCCCCTGGATCCCCCACGGCATGAAAGTGGACTCCACGGACCCAGAGATCTTGTGCACTTTAGAAAATTGGGAGAATTCAGAGATTTGGGGCTGAGATTGCCTGTCATAACCATAACACTATTCTGCTAATGTTTTAATGATAGCATACTGCTGAGTTTGTAGTAGTTATCCAATACCATTGACATAATCTAATTGCTTATTTTATAAGATTGCTACAGTTACATTATCTGCTGCCATTCTTGCAATTATCTTGTTGTCACAATTGCCAGTTATTATTGGTTGTTTTAGCTGTCCCACAGTTGAATGTTGTTGAGCTGTAATTGTATTTGCTTTTGCTACGCTTAAGCACTGGAATTTACACAAACTTCTAAACAAAGTAAGCTATTAAAAATCATACCTACCTCTTCACATAGTCAGTCTCTTTCTTGCTGGGTAATATCTTTACACGTACCTGAAGATGCCCCCGCTAGCAGTTTGACCACTGAATTCCACTTCCTCTCCTGCCAGTTGTTCATTCAGGCTGGCTCCCTTGGTGCCTCCGGACCATCAGCTGTGTCTTTCCATGGGTTCTAAACTGCTTTCTAATAAAAATCTTCATCTCTGGGCTCCATGTTTAATCTCACTTTTTTCTTTTCCACAGTATTGACTTATTTATTTTGCATAGACAGACTCAGTTCTGCAACAATGCCAGAGTTTCTTATGAGCCTATACCCATGCACATTCACCTAGCCTTTCCAGACACCTCTGATTTCCCTTCATGTTCTGCTAATCATGGATTTCTGAACCACCAAGTTATATACATGGATCCTGCTGGCATTTCTTGTTCACTAAGCCTCAGTTTTCACCGTGCTCCATGTTTTCCTTGAAACCGAACTTCTAATGCCCCTCCTAAACCAGTCTACTCTTCTAGCTTTTATCTTGCTTGAATTCAAATAGGATAATTTACATCCTTGTCTCCTCTCCCCAATTTCTTTTCCTGCCTGAGCAGATATACAGGGTTGGAGACTGGTTGTTCAGGAAGCAAAAGCTTTTTGTTGTCGCATACAGTGCTTCGATATAGAGCTGCCATCATACATGAATATCTGCCTAGTCCTGGCCAGAACACGCTCAGTGCACATAGAATATTTAGGAATGGAGCTGTGAAAGTCTGCTTTTGAACTGAATATGTGTGAATTACTTTTTTTTTTTTGTAATATTTACAATTTGGCCAAGTTGTGTGCTTTTTCACAAGCACAGCAAAATGCATGTTTCCTGACAAATTTCTGCCCCATGATTCAAAGCATGAGGCACAAAGAGCTTTTAAGAAAACCTCTGTATTTCTTTAACAAGATAAAAGCAGATATTCATCTTTATCCTCTTTCTGAGAAATGTTTAGCCTTTTTTTTTTTTTAAACAAGCATGCATATGATTTAGAAGCTGAGAGTTCAGATGATCACAGTTTGTCTAATTATGGTTAAATAATAAGACAGGTGAAAAAAAAGGGTGTTATTCCAGGAAACACTGGAAAACCTCCTTGCTGTAATTACTACTTTATGGAATTACTTCAATTGTCAAAATACTTGTGTAGCTTACTAAAATTAGATTTAAATAATTTACACAACACCTTTCTTGTCGTTTGTAAAATTTTATTTAGTAGTGTCCAAGACTTAAGTTTGACCTGAATTTCCACTGAACAGGCATGTTCTATGTTAAGGATATAAAATAAGAAAATGATCAGATGTTTGTTAAATATCCATCTCTCAGATGCGTGTCAGCCTCTCATTACATATTATAAAATACAAAACTAATTTAAAATGTTTTCAACTTTAAATATCAGCATTGACTATAGTCACTGAATAGCCATAGGCAATGATATTTGGTGTTCAAATATTTAATTAGGGCTAAAAATGAGACTTCATAGGCAGCTGGTCATCTGGGATTGGTGAGTCAGAGCAGATATTCTTAGTCTTTCAAATGGTCAACAGTCTTTAGACTAGACTGACTTGAACATGTGCATAGAATAATCTTCAGGTCTCAGCTTTTTCAGATAATGCAGTTACATGGTCAAGTGATGTTGCAGTATTTCCATCTAATACAGTTTAGCCTTAAGGACTGGTAAAGACAGGATTTTTAATTAGTGCCAGTTTCTGGGTAAAGAACTGTTCCATTCTTCATTTAACAGCAGAATGATTTCCCTGCACATGACAAACATAATAGTTTACTTTCCCAGCAAGAGGTAGTGTCATGTTTTGCCAAGATGATAATTTTACTTAAAAGACAGAAGTCACTTTAGAAATTGATATCATTGCCCTGACAGCTAATACTGCTTAGGAGATCCCAAGATATTTTTTAATGGTGATGATATTAATCCCATTTTGCTTGCCAAATGGTTTGGATAAGTGGATTTTGTCTATTTAAAACACCCCTACACTTCACAGTGGAGAAGTTATTCATCATTTCCCCTCTCAAAGGCTGTTTTTTTTTCCTCTTTTCTTTTTTTAAGAAATTTTGTTAAAGAGAATAAATGCTATGCTATATCCCAGAAATGGCTACATTTAAGTAGTCAATGACTTTGTCAATCAACAAAAAGCCCTGTTGAAAGAATGAAAAATGAATATCAAAGAACGTAAGGAAAATGAAAGTTTTTAACACTGTTGTTTGCATGAAACCAATGATATAAAGACAGGCGTTTCAGAGATAGGGAACTTTGATAGAGCTCACCTATAGAAAGACTAGAAGATTTATCAGTACAAGACCCATAGATCATTTGTGGCATGACATTTTAAATTAGCTACTTGGTACTCCTCAGCCAGTTTGAGAGTGTCATTTGCAGTCATGATTTAACTAATATTGGCTGATGCTAAGGACGATTATTAACTCTTCAGCCCTCCATGAGTGAAGTTTGTATATGAATATTTTTCATTTCTCTGTTTTGGGAAACAAAAAACACCTACTACTTTTTAAACTGTATTTGATGCATAAAGTCATATAAACTGAAACAGGCTGTGTATTTTGATGCTGACTTTAATATTTGCCCATTATTTTGTTATCAGGGTCTGAATTATCATCAAACTTTTAAACCTTACACAGGGAACTGGAAGGAAGAGGAATCATCAGAGTCTACTTATGTGTACATTTATGTATTTTCATGAAATTTATGCATACACTTATGTATTTGCAGATGTACAAATACTTTTCACATGGAAATATCTATTCATACAGCTTTATACAAATATTTTGCTTTCTTACAGGCACGCTCACAAGATTGATCACAGTTTCATTTACAACTGCCCAAATTTAGAGTAGTGTTATGCTTTGAAAGCTACCTAAAATAATTTAAATAAATTCAACTGAAGTTGCATACCTTTGACAGAACTGACTGTACTGCCTATATTTTATATTCTCTAATACTTTTGATGATGAACTATCTTATTAGTGCTATATTATTTTAAATAATATATAACTGTTTTAGGAGCTGATGATTATTGTTTTGGTCACTATTTGAAATTATTGGCTGATAATTCCACGTATATGCTTTTATGTTTATACTCACTAATGGAAATCAGTATTTCATCTGTTCAAAACTATCAAGAATGTAAACTTTAATATCTTTTCTAAGCAATTAGCTGAGAATCAAGATAACCCCTATAAAACAGAATCATAACACAGAAAAGCAACCCCCTTAAAATGACTATTTTCTAAGAATTATTACTAAGCATAACCCCAGATGGTTTAATGTGATGGAGGTCTGTTGACTGAAATTTTAGCAACTCTCAGCTAACCATCTCAGTTGTAAATGTAAACAGAAAAAAAAAAAAAAAAAAACTGTTAGCAGCAGAATACATGTGTTCATACTTCAGGAACATACTTCACCAGAAGTGGAAATTTAACTTGAAAGCTTCTTAATTTTGGTGAAAGGAAAGGACAAGAGGAGAATGATTTTGTGGAGAATTTGGATACTTTGCTCATTTCCCACATTTTCCCACATATGCTACCTTGCATTTTAAGCCAGCACACTGAAGGCTCCCACTTGATGTGCACACTTAATGTGTGGAGAATTTCCATTAACTTTCTGACATATAATTAATATTTTTAGTGATGAAGGGCTGTCTGAACATGTGCCAGAAATCCTGTCTTCTTCTCTCTTTCATGTTTGATTCTGCCTCTGCCTGGACCTGATAAAACCAACTGTTGCTGAGTAGAAGGGTTTTGCAGGTCTGCACTTTGTTACTTATTGTATCTCTTCAGTGTGTTTTCTAGAGAAATTGTGCTACTAACAGAGCAGGACTTGATCCTGCCAAGCAATCTTTCTATAGTTGCAGACTAAAAGTATGTTGAACATCATAGTAGGGATATGTCATGAAAGGAGTGATGCACTTCATTCATAAGAGGGAAGCAGCACTACGTTTATTGCCGTAAGATAGCGACTTAACAAAGTTCAGTTATAAATAAGAACAATTTAACGAGGTTTGATTGGCAAGGTTCACTCACTTATTTACTGCATGAAGGACAGGGTTAGATGCATGTGCAACGGAGTCACGAGGTTCAGAAAGGACCTTGCTTTCTAAACTCCTTCGGAGAGGAGCCTAGGCGCAGCTGGATCCAGTCCTAGTCTCAGACTTGGTCAACGGTTTATGTCTAAGGGATTATGTGCACAATCAGTCAGAGATATGACTTAGCAAAGCTTTGCGAAGTTTGCAAGTTTCAGCACACTATTAATCACTTACCGAGGATCTGTCATAGGTAAGGAATCTCTCTCAGCCTCAAGGAGTAACTTTGAGAGACATCCCTGCTCAAGAGGAGGTTCTGCAGTGCAGCCCACTGCCATGCAGGAGAGCTCCATGGGCTCTGGGCTGCCCCCTATTTATGGGGGGGAGATGATTGACTCATAGTCATATTTGCATGCTAGATGGGCCTTAGTTGGCACATGCTCAATTAGCCCCTGCATATGTGCTGTTTACAGGGAGGTCAGGTTGAGGGGGAGAGAGCACATCGGGGGGGGGGGGGGGGAGAAGCACACCGTCACAAGATACCAATCTTATTAAATTTGCAATAATTTATGAATATAAAAATGAAAGTCCACCTTAAAGCCAAAACACTCTGTCCAACAACAACAACAGCAAAAACAGAAAAAAGAACAATCAGAATTATTGTGTTTGGAGTGATTGGAATGTGGAAAATGGGAGAAAAATAGTGTCTCCTTAAAATTCTGTAACTACTCATATTTGTCTCATTATTATAAGAACATTATATGAAAATTTTTAGAGCCTGAAGTTAAACTCACTTTAGGGGATAAGTAATTCCATTTGTGTTCAAGATACAATTTGAATATCCTACAGAATGCTGTCGGTGTGGTGAACCATATCTTCAACTTTGTGTACTGTATTAGTCACATTTCTGCCTATGACATTTCTAATTTTTCAGGAAACCAGTGAGAAGAATATTCACTGGTTTGTCATCTTGCAGTTTACTTCTTGTAGCTATCAATGGTAGATTTTGCAAAGTGCTTCTCCTAATTTTTCAAAACACTTGTCTTTCTTTGTCTGAAAATGTTTAGGCTGTTGTTAACACTACTTGATATTTTGCCTTCATCTGTGTTTTCTTTAAGTCAGATTTGCAAGTTGGACTTTCAATCCCTTACTTGGAAAAGCAAGATAGTCTTAAGGGATGTTATGGAGGCTGTTGCCTGCAGTGGGCTGCAGGCTCCAGGGATTCCTGCTGCCCAGCTGCTGGAGTCCAGCCCATATCTGTCCCAGGCTGATGGATTCGGCTGCTGCTCTCCTGCTTGCAGGTTCAGCCAGTAGTGAGGCTGAGTGCGTAGCCTGGAGACACACACGCACACGCACACACATGTGCACACACATGCGCACGCACACACGCACTCACGCACACACGCAGAGCTCTAATGCAGCCAGTTGCACAGACTGACACAGACAAAGTGCTGCCTTCAACAACACCCACATGTAGCTACCAAAACCCGCATAAACATAAGCACAGAGAGTCAAGTCCCCTTCCTTCTCTCCAGCTAGTAAAGCCTCAAGTTCACTAGTGAAATCACACCCTCTCACTCTCTAGTTCACAAGCACATGCACATTCCCAGATCTCTTGAATATTGGCACAGCCTCTCTGTCTGTCTGAAATGCCTGCCTGGATCTCGCCCCTTTACTCACGATACAGGCATCCTACTCCTTGTCTAGTGCAGCTTAAAGTTTGCTAGTCTATTACACTCCCACAATCCCCCAACATACCATTTTAGGGGAAAATTCAGATACTCCAGCCCCCCAGCAGCTTTGCCCAGGCGCATGGGCACTACAATCCATGGTCCCTGCTTAAGGGGCTGACACTGAGATACTCGCTTCACTTTCACCCCACCCCACCCCCCTTATCTGGCCCACAAGACACATGGGCCTTATGGCCCCTGGTATCTCCCCAGTAGCTGACCCTAGGACCCTCTCTCACCCCAGTTGTGGTACAACAGACATGGGGACCACCACTGCCCGAGGTCTGACTCCAGTTGCTGCCCCACATTCACTCCCTCATGTTTCTCTAATTGCTGACACCTAGACCTTACAGTGCTCCCACATGGGATACAGAGAGAGATTACATGGAAAGATAGTCAAGAAAGGATTTAATAAGAAGATAGGATAGACTAAGGTGATCAGACTCAGGACTTGGTCAGACAAGTGTACTGACTGGTCACTGCCTACATGCAACCAGCCCTTTTTATACCCCTTCCTCTCTATTCCCCTCTTTGTTCCTCTCCAATCCGCTTCCCCCAAATATTCCTCAGTAAATTTTGCATGGTCCCAGAGACCCCCATGAATAATCTGAAATCTTCATGTCTGCCTTCTTAGCAGTTCCAAAGTCCAGTTTGGCTTTCCCCAAAGGTATGTCTGTTGTTTCCTAATGGCCCACCAATTAGTGACTGGAGACTTTTGGTCTTTGTCATTGTCTCTGTTATCTCTTGTCTATCAGGTTTGTGTCTCTGTTCCTTTTCCTTTTTTCTTTATTGCTTCCCCCTTTACTTGCAATCTCTTTTGCTCTGGAAAGGTCCTTGAGCAGATAACCTTAATAAAGCAGATGCTCTCACATTCCACATACTCTTACAGATGGCATGGCTTGAAACCTTTATTTTGAAAGAGCATCTTGTACATCATTTAGTGTTAAGCTGTGTCATATCGGATTAAAAGCAAGTACCAAAAAATGAATACTGAAATCTCCACTCTGCCAAAGAGCCAATATTCAATGTCAGTCACCATCAAAACAATCTGTGAGTCCTGGACACATCTCTCCTCATCACAAAACAATTTGATCTGGAGTCTTATGAGAATGAATCTCTCTTTCATCCAGGTACAGTATCAAATCCATAGATACTTGCTGGGCTATAAACAGCTGATGTATTAATTCCCTTGCACTTGAAAAATTTTACAGAACGGCTCCCCTGTTTCTCATGGAACATTCACAGATACCTTCTTTGCTTTTTAGGAATTCAAGGGAAAGTCTTTCTCATTGTACCACTGAGGTAAGGTACAGTGTGTTGAGCTGAAGTCTAATTAGATTTGACATTTTAATTGAAGAATGATAAATGTCCTTCACCAAACTTTGTAGAAACTGTTCACAGGTGACTGCTTACATAATAGATTTAATCAACAGCAGCCTCAAGATATGCTGTGAAATTCTTTGTAGCCACAACTCAGAGAATGCAAAACTTCTTTTTTTGGCCTCATCTTACTCTGTTGTGAAAAGTATATATTCTTTTTCATTATCTTCATTATTGAACAGACAGCTGTTCATGACTCAAAAATTATTTGTTGGTATGTCTGTAAAAGTTTATAAACATTTGCAAATGAATCCAAATTGTATGTAACAGGTAATAGGAATATTATAGAAGCAATAATAAAGAAAACACCTTGTTCTTTTATTTTTTTTCCAAACGAAGCAGAATATCCAGTGCATATTCCTATTGCATCTGCATTGCAAATCTCTTTGTTTGTTTTCCCAGAAAAAAGAAGGTAGAGCATTTCTCTTCCTGATCAAAAGGTCTCAGAGTCAGTGTGAAGTATGGTCCCTGGACCACTTAAAATTTCCTATTTGTCACACTATGAAATTGCAATGAGTAGGTAACGTAAAGCAATCAAACACATTATTTGTCCTCAAACTCACTGCATAGATAGTGAAAAAAATCTCCACAAGCCATCAGATCAATTCCTGAGTGGCTTTGCCATGTACTTTTACATGTCACTCTTAGCATTTTCCAATTACACTTCTAATTAGAATATTCTGAGTTGGTTGGCTGGAAACAGTTGATGTCTTAGAGTCACCTTAATCTTCTAGGTTTTTAAGAGTGTCTCTACACTGAATTTTAAAGTTCAGAAATACACAAATTAGTGGATATTTCCAGTGGGTTAGTGGGTTAAATGACTTAAGTACCAGAATGTCTGTGCTATTAACCTAAGCAAGGGCTAGGTATGTCTGTATAGATCTAGTCAGGGACAGTTAGAAATACCTGTAGTTTCTGATCCAAATACAGCTTGCTTGTCTCAAACCTCCCTTTATGAAATTCATCACAATGGAAATAGAGTCCATTTGTTAAACATTAGAGGCACAATTGAATTGACAAAAAGTCTATATTCAACAGAATATTTTCCATTTTTTTTAAATGGTTAAATAGCCCTGTATCTGACCAAATTAAATTCATTGTACTGAGACTGACAATGGCAATTATCCTGTTTATCAGCAAAGTGATGTGTGAGAAACACACATATTTGGAGGTTAAGAAGGGCTTTGTATGAACAATCATGTGTATACCAATTGCATTCTGAAATGTAGAATATTTGGGCACAGCACAAAGTAACAGATAAAATGTTTGCAGTAAATCATTTCTCAACAACTGACATCACAGTTAAACTATATATAAATTATGACAATGATAAAACTAGCTGACAAAGCCAGAAACAAACAAAACACTCAAGTGAAATTATCTTATCTGCAACAGTTATATCAAATGTGACTTAAAATTATGGCTAAAAGGTTTATTTATGACTTTCTTTACATCCTTTTTTCTTTCAACTTTAACTATAAAAAAGCAAAGCATCTAGTAGAAACCAAGAAACAAGCTAGAAATGCCTAAAGAGTCCATATTTCTTCATCGATAGCCCAGAAAAAAAAAAAAAAAAAAGCAGTAGAAAATAGGTCCTAAGACTTAGATTCATGAAAGTACTGAGGATTCAGAAAATACAACAAAAGTGACCTTGGTCATCAAAGTCCAGGAGTGTAAGCAAGAAAAACCTAGCCTTTAGTCAACTGAAAGTCTGATGGTGACTGGCCTTTCCCAGGAAAGCTTCCTGCGGATCTCGCTACGTATGGTCTTGGGCTTTAAGTCTTGCCAGAGCTGAGGCGACGGCTGCCTGCGTCCCACTGGCTGTAATGTGGAAATGCCTGTCTAGCTGTCAGTATTTGCATTCCCTGAGGAAGCCAAGCAGAGCCATGTTCAGACTACATCCAAAACACACTGAATAAGCATATTGGCAATAGTCACTTTCTCTAGAAAGAAAGGAAGACAGAAGTGTTGCTTTCTTATCATGTAGAGCCCACTCCTGTGATACTGCCAAGGAGGGAGAGACCTCATCTCTGCACTTCCTTTACCTGAGAGAAATCAGAATTTTTCACTTTACATTGTCCTACAATCTCCTTTCATAAAGCAATACTTTTAAGAAATATAGAAGCCTGTATAGGTCTTGTGTCAGAGAACAATAAAAATGAAAAGCCTGCATGAAGCATGAATTGATGAACATCCTCATTAATTTGATTTATACCAATTAGTTCAACAAACAGGGTAGAATCTAATCTGTCTAATTTAAGTGTTTGATTCAGGCACTGTCATGTCCAGCTAGCCATGACTAACTTTACAGGCTTCTTCAGGAATTTAGCTAGATTAAGGTTTTGGATATTTCAGGTGGTTTTCTATCAAACCACAACTTGCAATGAAACTTTAGGCAAAAATACCCCTGTTCCCAGAGTGGGCTCTTCCGACCAATTTCAAGACAAATGGAGAGGTACCTTAATGAATTAAAGGCCTCCTAGATGAAAGATAGAAAGAGACAGAATGATTTTTTGGAAAAGTTAAAGATGCCTAATCTCTATTCTAGACAGGATTTAAGGGGACTGAAAATCATCCCAGATATATTTGGAGGAATAAAGATTCAAATAAAAACTGAAACCAGAAAGAAAAATTCTTCAAGAGAATAGCTGAAGAACAGAAAAACTGGAGAACAGAAACATATCCTTTTAGCACAGTGATATGAATTGTAAATCAAGGCTGTAATTTTAAGACAATGTAACAAAACCTGATTCCCCATTGCTATCTAAAGTAAGCATTGTCACAGTAGACACGTACAGTTCAACACCTAGGAATGAAGATAGATTTGCTACAGAGATAATTTATTTTTCCTTTAAATAATTTTCAAGGAAGATGTGGAGAGATTAATTTGACTTCAGGCTAGGAGGCTAGCTCCTTTCATTATGGCTTTGCAATCTGTTCATTTTGTAGTTTCACAAGCAGTGATATGCATTATTTTCAAAGCCAGCACAGTCCGGGATTTGATTTTGCAAGTCTCCAAACCTCTTGAGTTTTTCCATCTTACAGTACCTTATTTGCAGAACAGTAGTACTACTACTAGCAATACTGTTACTATTAGTATTTTAATATTAATATTAACATTAATTAACACCATAATGTTAGTACATAACATTATAATATTATATTAATAATTATTAATATTGATAAAATTATTAATAAGAATGGTGGGAATAATAATAAGAATAATGAGAATGAGAATAGTGAGAATAGGAGAGTCCAGCTGAAATAAGCTATTGTAAATATTGGAGTGATTTTTTTAATACTTCTTTGTAAAGAAAACAACTAACCATAACATTTGTTATGATTACCAGATCTTTCACAAGGATCTCTTATTGGATTTATTCATTTTCACACATCCACAGTTCTCATTATTATATATCTAATCCAAAGGTTTGGGGTTTTTTTCCTTAAAAGACCTTTGAAAACATCTTCATTTTCTTCAGTGAGTCCTAAGCATCATGATTATAATGATCCTTAGGCTTCTTAGTCAGACTGAAACTGCATGGTGATAGATCTACAAAAATAAAGCAGAAGTTTGCACCTGGCTTATTTCCCATATAAGACAATGTATAATTTTAAACCACCTTGCTTTTCACTGTTTGATTTTTTTTTTCCTTTCCTGCTTGCTAGATGATCAGTGATATGCACTACTGAAAGACAGAGATTTGGCTCGGTAGAATATTATACGTCAGTGGATGTATAATGTGTGATGTCTTAAAATTTTTGGTCAGATTAGATAAATCATCCATAAAGCCCTCCTGGATATGTTACAGAATTGCATCTTAAAACAAGATTAAAGGCACTGGTTCTGAGGCAGCAATAGTCATAAAATAAAAGGTTGTAAGACTAACCTGAATACATTTCTTTTTATCTGTGTTGATAGGAACAGAGTTTGACCCTTTGCTTGGATTCCATGCGTTGCAGATAATCTTAATCATGCAGTAGTTATTTAAACAGATTTCTATAATTTTCAGGAGCAACTGGTAAGCTTTAACAGACCTCCTGTGTGGAGAATGACAAATGTGTAACAGAAGAGAAATAATACTTCCAAGCACCCAGCAATGCAGGTAGATGCAGGAACGTCCTATCTAAAATTTCCAAATCACTTTTTCAAGATTTATGTTTTCAGCAAAGGCCCAGCTTCAGAAACTTTTTCCCTTTCTTCTTCACTTAAAACATACATGCTCTTATCATTTCTATTAGAGTTTTTAACAGCAAGAGTCATTCTCTGACTGCCACTGATCCTGAATTGTCTTGACTGTGTTAGAGCAGTCCCACTACAGTTATTGTCTGGTTGCATTTTCAGTATTAAAAAGCTTTTCTCATCTTGTAGGAGTTTTCCCAACACAGTATCTCACTACAATGCTTGTGGACTTTCAAATAATCCCATGCAGGAGGCAGAAACATTCAAGCAAGTGCATAGACATCAATTCATCATAATTATTTTTATTTTTTGTGAATGTGTTTTGATAAGTTTGATATTTTTATTGTTGAGTTTTTGAAGTGTTCCTGTTGATTTCATATGACAAATTACAAATTCAATGTCCATTTGATAAGTCTTTAAGTACGAGAATAGAAATCTTATTCTTATCATCAATTTATGAAAACTGCAATTGAAAATTTCAGATATGATTATATTATAAATGGATCGGACAATAAGGAAAATATTAGAAAATAATTTTCTGTCATTATAGGGCACAACTATTCACAGCTGAGCAGTATACTACTAACCTGTTATCAAAGATCAGCATATGAGAAAATTGCATAATTCCTTAGACAGAGATAAAAAATGAAGTGCAACTGCAGTAATCCTTGTGAAAGAAGAAAAATCCATTATGCAGGCATTTTGTTTGGCTCTTCAAAACGCTTGTGAACAAGGGTATATATGTGACTATAAATTATTTACTGATTTTCACTGCATCACTATTATTTTAATCGACAGCTGTCCACTTGATCTTAATGAGTAGCTCCAGATGTTAGGAATAAACTCTCATATACATGTTTAGTCTAAAAGTATAAGACTTTATTATTTTGGCTAGTAATTACTAAGGTGAAGTGTTTGCAATATTGAACATTAAACAAATGAGAAAATATTTTTTATCATTCATATCACTGACTTTACTATAAGTAGTATGGACCATACTTTTTTACACACATCACAGGTTTTAATTAAACTGCCTGGTAGCAAAATTCATGATGAATGATAATCTTTTATTCTTTTTCTTGTCTTTTCTTGAAAGGATTTTTGTTTATTTGTTCTGTACAGAAATTTCTATTCTGTTGTTTGACTCAAATATCACAACAGTGAGTTTACAAAATTGATATAGGATGTGAAATATATCATACTTTACTTTCTGTTATGAAAACAATACCTACACTTATGTAAACTATGTAAATTGCAATATATGCTTTAAAAGTAATTAGATAAATGTGATTATTAGGATATTTAAAACTTTAGACATACTTCTTTCCTTTGTGAAATATTTTCTGTCAAAACTAACTGTTTTCTATATGGTAAAGGTATACTCACTTGAAAGATTTTTAGAATTATCTAAGTAAACCTAATTCAGCTCCTAATTAGTAAGACAGATATTTTCTTTGTCTTTTCTTAACTGAAGTAATAAATCCAAAATGTATATTTGCCCTTACTGCAGCCCACTTAGATCTGGATTTTTCTCTTCTGTGGAAAAATGGAACTGGGAAGTAGGAAAGTACCTTGAAGTTTTGTTCCAGACTTGTCCTAAAATGGTTTCTTTCACTGGAAGTGTAGGATATTTTATCTACTCCCCTTGTCTTGCATGGGAATTTCCCCAAATTTGTTAATCCCACAGAATCCAAAAGAATACCAGATGCTTGCCTGAAGGTCTTAATGCATCTGTTCAGTTTTCTAAGACCCTCCAGCCCAAATAGTGGGCCAATAAACTTCAATACTTTAACCATAATTACCAGACTCTGAGTTCTGGTAAAAATTGGTCAACTACATTAGTTCACACGATTCTGCCATTAAAACACAGGGACTACCTCTGCCTTGGACTTCTAGACACGGAGAGAGAATGAAGGCAAAGGTCGGTAGAGTCCTGTCTTTTGTGTTTCTCAAGAAATATAAACTTCTGAGTTAGACATTTTTCTTCTGAAATTAGTTGAAGGGGTATATGAATCTGATAATTCTTGTATATAATTTATCTTAAGATCCTATTTTCAGCACTGTTCTTTGTTTGTTCTACAATATAAAAAAATAAAAACAAAAATAAACAAACTTCTAATCATTTCTAATTCTAAACTTCTAATCATTCAGTCATTTGAGATACCTTAGGGAATCATAAACACCTGTATGCGACTGACAGCTATGACCTAAGGGAGACACTTATATTCTTCTCAACCTCAGCTGGAGGTCTAGTGTGACCCAAGCGGCAGTAGAGACATCTGCTCAGGAAACGGAATCAAACTCTTGCTGTTCCTTTACAGAGGAAGTTATTGGCAATATTAGACTTTATCCCTATCAGGTAAGCGCTTAAAGGAAATTCATTTTCGTTCCTCTCAACATGTATTCATTCAAACACAGTTTGCAAAAGTTAGCAGAATGACAAACTGTATAGGGGTTTCCTACTTCTTGCTAAGAAACTTTTTTTTTTTTTTAATGAGAACATCTTACATTTCTCAATCATACATTACTGTATGTGTTCATAAATACTTACTAAAAACAGCCAAAACTTAGAAAATGTAACATTAGATCAGTGCTTTAAATTATTTAGATAGGTTCTCTTACATATTTTGCACATGTAATTATGTACAAAGATTTTCTTTCAGAGGAATGAAAAAACAGATATAATTCAGAATGTGAGCTACTAAAATAGTATATATGACCTTGTAAAAGGAAATATTAAATACTAACCTCTAAATTGGTGAGGATTAAACAATTAGCTTGATGGGATAGAAATCCTACAGTTGTTTGTTGAAATTTTACTTTAAGCAGTTCCATAATTATGATTTCTTATTGAGATCACTCTTGACCCCAGTGGAACACAATTTATCAGAATAATGATTAGATTGTGGTAATTAATGCTTTCAGCCCCAAATATTATTCCCTATAAAATATGGAATAAAATTTAACTTTCTGCTCCACAGCATCTTTACATCCTTGTTGTGGTAAATTCAGTGCTTTGAATCCATTAACTTTTCATTGTGTGGTGTTATCATCCACTGCTAAAGATTAGCTACTGACACATTTATCAAAGGATGATAAATGAGCTGTCCTTTCAGATGTCTGATTATTTGACCTTTATTCAGTTAAAAGCACAAGGGGTTGACAGTGTTAAGTGCTTGCTAGTTTAGAATGAAATTGAACTCAGGAAATGAATGTCTGGTATTGTCTTCAATAACACAATTTTATTCTATCAATTTATGTTTAAATTAAACAAAACAAAATTTAAAGTAAAGCTCTGTAGAATGCCCCTATTTCCACACAAGTTTATTTTAAAATTTTCAATATTTTATGAAGAATCCTTAATTTTAAAAATTGCCTTAGAGAGAGAACAGTTTTATCATTAGTCACTTGACTGTAGATAGTCAGCCAAGAAACATATAGGGCTGCAGAATGCTTTGAAATGTCTAATAAAAATGTGTTAACTTTTAGCTGTTTTCATGACATCTGTATAACTCCTGTCATCTAGATGACAGTGATTCTAGGAGAGGTCCTCATCTTAAAGCTTAACTCTTAAGTTAAGTCCACCAAGTAGAGTTAAATTAATCTAAATGTACAATAGGATAAGTTTGCTCCTTTAAAAACTGCGTGGTTTATGCATATTTGGATATGTAAAGTAAGATGCAACTTTCAGATTGCATAAAAGATACACAGCACAATAATCAGTGTTAAATATACAACCATAACTGTTTTTGACATGCAACATGAAATATGAAATAAACTTTGCTAGAAGTTAGAACTGTAAGTTTCCATTTTACAGAGACCTTTTACATGCCCAGAGACCTCTGGAAGTGAAAATTGCCCATGTAAGTTTGGTGTTAGACCAGATGCTCTCACTGGTGTGAGGCTGAAGTTTACTGCTGATTTAGGAAATGTCAGTAAATCTTCTTGCAAAAATGTTTTTATACAGTCTAACCATCTGCTTCAGCTGCTGCCTGTCACTAAGGGAACAGGATGACTAGAGCAAGTGGTTATAATCTCCAAACCATGCAATTTATGAAGACTCATCCTTAGTATAAAAAGCTTCAAATTAGAAACCAATATGAAGCAAGTTATTAGGTGTCTCCACTGTGCTAGGGATAATTTTGTGTTGTCTTTTCCAGGCAAATGTTAGCAACTATATCCTTCTAAGATGTGTGGATAGGAACTACCTCTAAACCAGAAGTTATAAGGTTGAGATAGAAGAATATGAGTGAGCCCGACATTGTTACTGCCATGCTATCATGATCAAATAACTTGGGTTGAGGGTAAGCTCATGTACTTTCTCTGGCCACAATGTAGACAAAGAAAGCTCACATCTGTTTAAACAATGTCATGAAGACATGCAGATACCATTTCAACTTACTTTTCTTATCATGGGAGTGACCATTTCATTTTAAGACATTTAGTTAATATAGGCTTTTTTCAGACTATAAATGAAGGAAGACACTATGGAAGAGTAAGTGTTGCATGTAACAAAATCTTTTGCTAAGGAGAGATCTATCCTAGGAATCATTTGAATCAGTTTTAGTATATATAACATCATTGCTATTAATTTGGTATGGTTTATCCTAACCTTTATACTGAGATAACCTATTTTAGTCAAAATGTAGTTCCACTCATAGGTATCTTTGATACAGTCATTGGCAGTGTAACTATACTGGGCAAAGATCAGATTAATCTCTTTACTCTGTTCCAGAACAGTTATTCTTACCGTTTTTTGTAGTAGAGTCTTTTACAGTGATGCCCATGACACTAACTAGCCTCTAGGTATCAGTATCTATTTAAAGTTGGTCATCTGGGCATTTCTGGTAGTAAATATGAGCAGAGAATCACTAGCTGTCATAAAGAGAAAAATATCCTGTCAAGATATCTTCCTCCTTACATGAAATTTAATTAGCGCTTAAGAGTGGGCTGACTGGAGGATTAAATCTTCTAAATTTAGCTCTCTATATGTGTCCAAGCCCCCACCAAAGGTTAATACACTTCATGGGTGTAGTCATCTACAGGGGAAGGTAGGATCTGATCTTGCTTCGTATCAGCCAGTTATGAAGGTATTTCAGATACTTTATGGACTTTTAAGGGGCATGCGACACTAATGCTTAGCCAAACTAATCATACCATGTGGTTATTGCAGGGAATGCCTATTCTAGGTGGCCAAATTTAGTTAGGATTCATCCTGTCTTTGTTCTCCAGTTATTGATTCTTTAGGCAGAACTGCTTCTCAAGAGTAGGAAACTAGGTTTTTGGTAAGATTTGAGGGAAAATAGCCTTTTCACTCTATTTATGTTTGGAACTTTCTTCTAAAACTAGTGTAAACAAATCTGCTTACATTTAGAATACACACAGTGTCCCCCAAATTGTCCTTCATTAGGCACTAAGCTTGCAAGGCATTAAATTTAATTTTTGTTTGTTTTACTCAATAAAGGGTACATAATGATTTCAGAGCAAGACTGGCACTGGGAGAAGTAGCAAAAAACACTATTCTAATTATTTGTTTCTATCACAGTAATATTCAAGTTAGCTTTGTCTCATCCAGTCTAATCTAATTCATCTAACTTCAGTTTAGGCATAAAGTTAGGATCAAACCTAAATATTTTCATCCCTTTCCAAAAGATAAGCCACCCTCCCTCTCTTTGAAACCTGTTTTAAGTTCAACTGAGTTGTCTTTTGAGTTCTTTTTTTTTTTTTTTTTTCCATTGACATGAAAAGGACAGAGACTAAATGGCTAGCTGGAATTAAATATCTAACTTTTACATTACTGAAGGTGAGACAAGCCCCACACTTTACAGTAGGCTGTAAATAGCATACTGCTTCATTTATAAAAGAGAAAGTGAAATGCAGAGTTTATTTGCATTTCCTAAAGCCAAGCAAGTCACTTTGATTTGATTGCTAGCCTCTGGTCTCCATAGCTTACATAGATAATCAACAGTAGTAAATCTTCAGAAACCTGATTGTACCTGAATAATGTCAAAATATTCAGAACTTTCAGACATGCTTATCTATCCATTTGATTAAAACATTTCTTCGCCACTGATGCTCTCTATCCTGTGAGTTTATGTTGCTGAGAGCCTTACTTTCAAAGAGGTACCTTCATGCTGACACTATGCGCACTTTTATGGGTTTGGAAGATCAGAATGGACTCCACCTGCCCTTTTCCTTTAACCTGGCTGTCTGATAGTGGTGTCATGGGTAATAGCTACTAGTGACAACCAAGTATATTAGTCTGTTTCCATTCCAGCAGACTAGCTGACAATCCATCACACTCTAGTAGCCTCCCGGGCAGTCCATAGGGATTATCTGCCAAAAGTCTTGATAACATTTGAACAGCTGATTACAATTTATTGAGAATCTTGACACAGCAACCCCATAAAGTAAAAGTCATATACTGCAGCGAAGGATGATACTTTCTGAGTTAACATTTGAGCCTGTATGCAGTTCAATGTGATGTTAGCTACAGTGTTCTAGCAATAGTGTATATCCTGGGATAAAGTGAGATATTAAAAAAAAAAACAAAAAACTTGTCTGAATGGCCCATAGTCTTGGAAAAGGCTCAGTAGGTTTTTGTGACTTTCACTCATGTTTACCTAAGAATTCTTTTCATCCCTGTAAAAACTATGGTTGTTTCACCAAAACTGTTGCTTTTTAGAAGCCTTTTGTTATACTTCCTAATTTTTCTAGGCATGTAACAACTGAAAAGACTATAGACCACTCAAAGGTAAATCAATTAATGGAAGCATTGAAGAATCTTATGAACAGATTGTCTCATAGAAAGCTCTAGGATAGAATTTTGACTTCATAAAGCACTGCACTTAGGCTGAGTTTGTACAGTTTGTATGTAAATTTCTGTGAACAAAATGATACTATGCAAAAATACAGTGACTCAGGTTTCAAAAATAATCATTGAACCACAGAAAAACAATTTTGGAATGACCATAACAAGCAATCAAGTCCACTCTGTTTAAAGCAGAATCAATGTGTCTATAACCTTCTTGACAGATGTTTGGTCTCATAATTTTACACTCCTCTGATGAGAAATATCTCCCAACCATTCTGGGTGCTTACTATTGGAAATGTTTAAGACAGTCTTCCCTGATGTAGCATCCCTTTACTTTCTGTACTCTTTCCAGTGGACATAAAGAACAAAATTGCCATTCTCTTCAAAGAAAATTTTAGCAGTCTAAACTCTAATTATGTCTTCCTTAGTTTTCTATATTGTAGAATAAACAACCCCAGTCTTCGTACTTTCCTTGTAAGTCAAATTCAATAAATACTTAGTTATTCCAGCTACATTACTTATTGTGGATTTTCTCCAGTTATCCCATGCCTTTCTGGAAATGTAGCACCTATAAATGGGTATATACTGCAGCTATGGCCTTAATAATGCTGCTCAAAGCAGACTGCTCCTATTTATACATCCCTCTCTTCAGATCAGAATAATTAGTAGCTGATTAGCTCTTTCCCCATCCTGTATTTGTGTGCTTATTTCTATCTAAATGTGTTTATTAAATTGCATTTTTTTGTTCAAAACTTTTCCAAGCAATAAAGGCCTTTTTGAATTGTTATCCTTTGCATTTTCAGCCTCTAAAATATACAGGGGCTAAGAATTATCTGAAAAATAAAAGTACTCCTTATTCCATTGCCTAGGTTATTAACGCAAATTCTTAGTGACTCTGGCCCAAGACAGACCTATGGAAAACATCACCTTACACATTTTCAGGTAGCAAAGAATACTTTGCTAATAGTATGGTACGTTTTTCCTAATCTTGAGCCTATTTGTACACTTGCATCCTACAATATTTCCTTAGCTTGTTTACAAATATCAAGCATGGCTGTGTCAAAAGCTTTCCTAAGGTCAAGACACAATTCATTCTTATCCCTAAAGCTTCCCAGTCTGTCATAAAACAAAATTAAATTGCATTGACATGATTTGTTCCTGACAAATCCCTACTGGCTGCCATTCATCTTTTTTCCTCTGTATGAATAGAAATAGTTATTTGTTTGTTTATTTATTCAGTATATTTCTGAGAGTGGAAGAAAAAATATGAGCTTCTACTTCATAGTTTTAGTTCCTCCCATTTTACCAACAGGAACCATGTTTTTAGTCTTCTAGAATCTCACCCATTCATCATTTCTTCAAAAATAACTGTTAACAGGTATACTTCAAACACTTCTCTAAGTTTTGCAATTTGGGTTTTGACAAGTCTAGCCTGTTTGAAGCCATCTGAATTATAACATTACTCTCTAATCTATTTTTCTTACTGGCCACTTTGTGACTGCTGTTAATGGAACTAGATGCCTAAATGCCATAAGATTTATATTATTTTCATTATTTTCATTCAAAGGGCTTCCATTTTCTTATCTGGTTCAAACTTCATTTTGATTCAGTTAATATTTTTTTCTTCCTCTTTTGAGGCAGGATCTTCTTATTATTAGTCTTACACATCATCTAGGCATGAAACACTTATCATGAAAATAATTCTAGTATGAGAGGATAAAAAAAGGATAAAAATTGATAAAAGAGTCATGAAGATACCAAAAGAAATGGATACTTAGATGACATTCAATCTGATTCCTTCTGTCCCTTCAGAAAGCAAAGGTAAAGCAAGATTTTGAAAATATATGCTTCAGAGAATGGTGCTGTTAAAACCATTGTTGCAAGATGTTAATGAAAAAAAGCTGTTCTTGGGTGGAGAGCTGTATTTGAGGAACTGATTCCATTTAAATACTTATGAAGAATGAAATGACACAACTAATAAAACTAAATTTATATCAGGAAATCAGAACAAAATACTAGGATTTTCTCCAAATCTAGCACAACTATATTAGAGTAATGGAAACCAGGCAAATGCAGATGTGGCTGTGGAAAAAAAAAAAAAAGTGGCATGTGAAAGTAACATTAACTGAGAGGTAGGAAGTCAGATGTGATTAACGATATCTGTCTATCTATATAATGATATATTTAAAAATTTGTGCAAAGATTTGGCATTAAAGTGCAAGAACTAGGACTTCTTGTGTAGGCTATGAAATGAAGGTACAGGAACTGATACATGGGAGAATCACTGTTAAACACAAGAACTGATGACAGAACTCATTGGAAATTTAGAAGAAAGTGTGGAGGATGGTACAGTGTTGAAATGATTGATTGTAGCAGATCGAAGCAGTAATGACTGAAAATGACTTCTGGAATAACATAATTTAAGGCAACAGAGATCCATCTAGGTGAAAGGACTGGCAGGGATAAAGCTATAGCTGTCTATGCTGTTACACCCCAAACACTGTACTGGGAACAAGGGCTCTCCAGTACAAGAAAGACAAAGACATACTGGAGACACTCCAGTGAAAGGTCTCAAAGATGATTAAGGGATTGGCGCATCTGTCATATGAAGGAGAGGCTGAGAGAGCTGGAACTGTTTGTTGGAGAAGATAAAGCTCACATATCAATGTGTATAGATATCTGATGGGAGGGAGTAAAAAAGGTGGAGGCAGACTCTTCTCAGAGGTATCCAGAGAAATAACAAAACCTAATGGGCACAAATTGAAATTCAGGAAATTCCACTTAAACATGAGAAAAAACTTTTTTTAGTATGATGGTGGTCAAACACCAGAACAGATTGAGTGGAGGGGTTGTGGAGTCTCTGTTATTGGAGATATTCAAAACCTGACTGGACACAGTCCTGAGTGACCTGTTCTAGCTTACCCTTCTTTGAGCAGGTGGGTTGAACCAGATGATCTCCAGAGGTCTCTGCCAACCTCTACTATTCTGTGATTCTATGGCATAGCTCAGGCAAGAACTGGGGACCCAAGTCTGAGCTGAAATGGGGCTCCCAGGCCATGGGTCAAGAGTGTGTGGGTAGGGGTCCCAGGTAAGGCTGGTCAGGTCAGTTACAGCCCGCTGGCATACTCAAGGACCTGACACAGTCTTTCTTATGAAGAATGGGAGGAGGCAATTACAATGAGTCATCAGCATCCTGAAGTCTTTGTGGGAAGAAGTATGATGTTCAAAATGGGGGTCCCTTCCTCCTCTGTCCTGGGATCAGCTTGGGTTTATTTTGCACGATTCCTTCCCACAGACTGCTGCCTGCTGGGCGCTGCGCGGCGAGGGCTGAGCGCGGCCCGGGCGCCCCCCGGGGCGGCTCAGCGGCCCCAGGGCTGCTGGCGGGGGGGGCCGCAGCGGCTCCCGCGGTTTGCCAGACCCTTCCCGCGGGCGGCGCTGGCAGAGCTCGAGCTCACGCCGCGGAGGCGACGGGCGCTTGGCCGCGAGGCAGGCATGGAAACAGGCTTAAGCCAGCTCCTCCTAAAGCAAATTGTGAGACTCTGAACTCTCGGGTAAGTACAGAGCGTATGGCCTTTTATTAATAATGACAAGGTCATTTTTGGTAATAATCTGTATAAGATAATCAGACAAATAAGTACTAATTGGAAATAGTGTGATTGAAGGGAGATTAACTTATTTGAAAATAAATGCCAACAACAATGGTAGGAGAATATAAGGAAAATCTTCTTTACTGTGAGGGTGACTGTGCACTGGAACAATTTGCCCAGAGAATTTGTGGAATCTCCACCCTTGGAGATATTCAAAAGCTGTCTGGGCGTAGTCCTGGGCCATGTGCTCTAGGTGACCCTGCTTGAGTAGGGCAGTTGGACTAGATGATCTCTAAAGGTCCCTTCCAACCTCAATTGTTCTGTGATTCTGGGAGAATGATATTCTCAAGCATTGCAAGAAAAATATTTCTTAACCAAATAGCCAATTAATGTTATTTAAACTCATTTTTACTAAGGATGGGAGAATAGCACGTATGAAATATCTTTTGGAACAGATCTGGCCTGCTGGATTCAGTTTGAAACCATTCATATTCATAGACCAGTGTTTGAAGGAAATGATAGTTAAGAGCACTTAAAATGAAAAACTGAAAGTGATTAATAGAAGAGTTCTTCAACTGGAAAAGGAACTGACTAAAAGAAAGGCTAGGGGAAGCTGTAAGAATAAGGAAGTTATCAGGGAAACAGCAGAGATGTAATAGTGTTCCTTAAGGATAACTCTTGAGACTGAACCTCTTAAATATAATTTAAAGACCTGTAGATAAGAAACAGGTATGTGATCATGAAATCTTTGGGCAACAGAAAGTTGGAAAGTTAGTGCCAATACAAAGAGCATTAAGTGGCCTTACCAACTAAAGTGATGGACCTGTGGTTATATTGACTCGTACAAAGTGCAAAATTAAGTGCTTAGGAACTGTAAGTAAGAATTTGTGCTCTAAGCTGAGATGTCATCTGTTGAAGATAATAGAAAATGAAAAAGATTTGGATGAGCAGATTGACTGGAGGATAATTATGAAGTGTTAATGTAATGCAGCTGTAAAAGGAACTAATGCATTTTTTGGATGAATTAAGCAAGCAATTTCTGGAGGAGACAGAGAATTGTCTCTGTTATTGTACAAGCTATTGTTAAAACCCAAGTGCTGACCAGCTATATTCAAAAAGATGTTTTAAGTTGGAATTAGAAGAGCTGGTAGGATGATTAGGGTAATGGAGTACCAGTTATATATAGGGATATTCAAGGTTTATTCAGTTTATTTAGCCCAGACAAATGAAGTTTGAAAGAAGTTATAGTAAGTCTTTTTAAATACTTAGTGAGTTTGGGAAAATATCCAGTAGGGGAAAAACTAGTTGAAGGATGGCAATGGGACAATATCATGTTTCCATCAATTCGTAATGAAGAAATTTAGCCTGGAAATTAGGAGACATTTTCTAACATTTAAAAGACAAAAAGTCCTGAAAGAGATTTCTAATTAGCTTAGTGAGGCCATCACTAGATATACTTTAAGAAATAGACCACTTTTTATACTGCATATATGCTCTTGCATCATGCATTTCATATCTTTGATATTACGTGGATCAAAGAATTTAGTTGGCCTTACTCTACTTGGAATTAATGCGGGTCGAGGTACAGATTATAATGCTAATTTTTTTCAAGATGCTTTCAGTTCTTGGGTCAGGAATGAGTTGTAGCTGTTTGTCAAGTGGTCAGCAGTGATTCAAAGAGTCACATTTTCTTCCTTGTTTTAGAAATACTTTGGGGAGGAAGTGAATTCAGTATTTACTTTTGAAGCAGATGCTCATCCAGCCTATGCAATGAGACTCAAGGCCTCTACAGCATGACCCAGTAATGGGATGACATGCTCTTCCCTTTACTGTTAAATAGGTCAGTATTTGTTTTCCCATGGCCAGTGTTAGAGTCAGAGTATAGCCATGTGCAGGACTAAGAAGTATCTTATTATCCATGCTTCCAAGCAAAGGTTGTGAAAATCTAGTTGCAATGGGCATGAAATAAGCATATTATCCCAACTCCTATGCTGCTGTGAGAGCAGCCTCCAAAGCACCCAGTAATAAATAGAGTAAGCTGTCAGTCCTGTCCACCTCCTGTGCACACGGCTGCCTTGCAGGTTGCCTATGCTGTGCAAGTATGGACTGGATGCTCAAGCACACAGCAGGCTGTGAGCTCTGGATGTCCCCCACGGCTGCCCTTGCAAGCTTTCTGCACAGAGTACTGGCAAGTCCAACCCTGAGAGCTGCTCCTTCAGGAGTAATGATGTGTCTGGGTCCTTTCACTGTATTAGCTGGCTCCTGAACAACATCTCATAATAGAGGGAAAAGAATGAAAACAAGTAAGTACTAGCCACATAGAAACAGATTTTAGTCAACATTCTTCAACATCATTAAGAATGTATTGTGCTTCTAAACAGTTCATTAATGTGAATTTCTTCAATATTCTCATATATATTAAGACATAACATTATGGTACGGTAGGTTCCTTTATCACTCCAGTTGCTGCTGGGTAAAATACAGTGTCTACTCCTTAATATACAGTAACAATGCAGATGGGAACTGAAGTAGAATTTTATATGCAGTTAAAACTATTGGGGGAATTTAAGCAGTTCAAACATAATTGCCTGGGCTGGAGTCTGGCCAGAATGAAGAATTTTGCTCTCACTGATATGTCCTTTGGATCTCTGAAGATCACATTTTCTCATGTATTTGTTTCTACAGCTTACTGGACAGATGGTAGGTATCACCAATACAGCAATATCCATATAATCCATGTAATATTTGGTCAACAAAGAGGGCTGTGCTTATGGAATGCCTAACACTGACTTCACTTGAATGTGGTACTCAATAAATAAAAAAATATATTTAAACTTTAATATAATTTGTATAACTGTCACTTTTCAAGGCTGTGCTAGTGTTAGTATTCATTAACTTACTTCAACTCTCTGCCTAAAAGGTTTAGTTAGATAAACGAGCTCTGTAAAGTTCTTCTATCAAGTTTAATTTAAAATGCTATTGTAGAAACTGATAGAAACTATTCTTGCTAATCCCAGAGGTTAGTTAAAGTAGAATATCTTTGTATTAAGATACTGGCTTTATTTGAGAGTAAGGAAAAACAATCACTTTTAATTAGGATAAATAACAAATTAGCTCTAACTTTTCTCCTCCACATTTGCATGGGACCTTTGGATGCAACTTAGCTCATTAGACTGTTGATGTCTGCTGATGCAAGTGGTCTACTGGAGGTAGGTAATTAATGAAGATTTGTTCAATAAAGTGTGACCTCAAATTTTGTCATTTAAGGCTTCAGACTCCTCTGGAGACACAGAAGACAAGCCTGTAAACAAGACTGCACACATACAAACAATGCATAGCAGTAGCAATCTGGTGCAGAAAAATAGTAAGTCACTAACAGTCTATCTGATGGCCTGAAATATGATCAATTCTGGCCCAAGCAGGCAGGCAGATAAGATATTTACATTTAAAATGTTAGAAGTTAAGCAAACGACCCCCAAATAAGCATTGTCTGTTATTTTTCCTCTTTCCAAAGCAAAGTCTTGTTAAATACCTAAGAGTCAAACCTAAATTAAAATCAGTGTGACATTTGGTGAATATTAGAGAAAATATAGTAAATAAAACTCAGCAATCATAAGGAAGACTACAGCAATCAATAGCACTCAGGGAAAAGTTAGAAAGGATCTGAGGACAGATATTATTGATGGAAGGGCTAAGACATCAAGGACAGTAAATATCACATGGGAGCAGCCTCAATGGATAGACCTTGAACAATAGAGAAAATAAATACTGTTCAGGATCTGTTTTATTATTATAGTGACTGACATAACAGACAGCAACATCAAAATACCACCTTCCAGTGTTAATTCTAGAATTACTCACTATTATTTCCATTCCTAACAGTGCTCTAGGCAAACTACTAAGCTGACAAAATAATTTATCGAATAAAGGAGGATATAAAAAAGCTGGTATATTTTATGTGGATAATGTCACAAGAAAGCAATCTAAGCCTTACATTATTAGAATCTGAATATATAACAATAGTTGATCTACTATATTATATAAGAATTGCAATATACTGAATGGCAGTGACCAGAGTAGAAAGCAATATTTTGTGTCTTGTACAGTTACTGAATGAATACTATATTTGAGCATGTTTAGAGGATTTTCTAGTTAGATTCATTGTCTAAGCTCATCAAGCTGGCAAGGCTAAGTAACGTCAAGATGTGGTCAACATCACAAATAGCCACGTCATATTTTCAGGCCAAAAAAGGTAAGATAGTGGTTTACAGTAGGATTTGAGTGGTGTTAAGATTCAACAGACATTAAGTGGAATTTAAATTGTTAGATCTGAAAACTTATAACATGAAGCCTACCACTAAGCTATGACACTCAGGACTTCTTCAGAAGTTTTAGTATGGATATATGTCCTGGGTTTGTCTCAAATCTGCAATAAGATGAGAAACAAAGGCTCCCCTTTGTAACTTTAGTCGCTATTCCCCATTAATATCACAAATAAGCTAACATTGTAATTCAGAATCTGAAAGAATGAGTAATCTAACAAAGAACTCAAGACTGGAAGGAGTTGCACATGCTAGTGAAGGTGAAATGTCATACAAAGGAAGAATTAAATAAGTTTTTTTAAAAATGGGAAGATGATGATGTTTACCTTGGAAAACCCAAATCAATACACTTGGGATAAATATACCTGGAACACATGTATTTGGTGGAAGGGTAGAAATCCTGAAATGCAGAATGCTGAGAATGATTTAAATGCAATAGTGATTTGGGCATGATGCTTGTGTAGGGTGATATGAAAGAGCAGGGATACCTTTAGCTGCCCACACCGGGGCCAAAGACTAACAGTCCGTTTTTCTGAGGACCAAATATAGCTGGCCTTGAAATACTTTTCTCCATTTAAGAATCTACCTCATTATTGGAATTAGATAGAAAAATGAGAAAAATAACTTTCAAAGAGTAAGTATCAGCAATACTGAGAGGGAAAAGAACAAGTATACTATCTGATATATTACAATTGATTTTATATGAGATATACCAGCTATACTCTAAGTCCTGTCTGTATTTGAAATTCATCAGTTATTTGCCAGGGACGAAGGAAGCAGAAGTCCCCTAATCAACGCAAAGAAAACGTTGACTATAATTTGTACTGGTTAAGTCTATCTGTGCTCAAAATCAGAATATCATAATCACTGAAAACCATCCTTGAACTTGTCTGTACTTAAGGCTGGCAGCAGCAGAAACACATGGGTTGCTGCTAACTGACTGCTTAATTATAGTTAGACCTTGCAATATGACACGTGAAGAAAACTGTTTTCTGAGTGTCTTTCAGGGCCAAATCATGGCTGCATAGATCCTTTGTGCTTATAACCAGAGGCAATCAAGAATGATCTGATCTGCCTTCCTACATACCTAAGGCCATTTATTTTCATCAGGTTAGAGCCGTGCTGAGTCTGGTATCTTAGGGGTTGAAATTAACAAAACAGTGCAATTTGGCTGAAGGAAATATTATGAAAAACAACTGTATTGCTCTGCAGTAAACAAGAACAGAGAATCCCCATAGAGACAGGGAGGGTGCTGAAAGCCTGTTTCTCTGTTTAATTATGCTCACATTAAAACTTTGCTCCTAATTTTGAGTTTGATGTTTTGTGATTTGAGATTCCAGCCACCTGACTGCCAGACACATTTTGGCTACTAGGAGGAGTTTGAAAGACCTTCCCCAATGACACAAAATTAGCTTTAAAATGTGATTAATGAGTTTATTGAAATACTTATACAAGGACTACAAAAATAAATTCAAAATAACACAATAATGTTTTAAACAAATGCATGTATATGCAGTATAACATTATCAACTTAACAGACAAAGGAATCTTACTACTAAAAATTCTTATGTTCTTAATTTTTAAAAGAAATTTTAGGAAGTAGCTAGTATATGGAGGAAAACTTACCCAATCTACACTGAAATTCTTCTATTACCTCTAAAAACAGAAACTTCGGCATTAATAGGAGTTTGTTATGAAAGAAAAACCTCTCAAGGCAGATTTTTAGTTCAACATTAAAAGAATTTTAGTTTATCTGTAACATAAAGCTGCATACAAGATCTAACTTTAGCCTATCCCTGTTATCCTTGTGGTTTCTTGAATTATCTTTATTTCCTATGCTGTCACTTAACTAATTCTAGTGTTTCAGAAGCTTTTCCTTTTTGATCACCTTCCTGCATTTTTTTGCCCTTAGCAGTTCCTCCTGGCCTTTGGCCTCACCTGTGTTTTCTTATGTTTGTAAAAGGTGTTCTGCAGCTTGCTAAAACAGTCCATTATTTTTACTACCCCATTCTTTGTACATATTTGTTCTTTGGGTCAGAGGGACCCCTTCCATCACTGCACAGCTCGTCTCACAGTAGGACATTGCAGCTGCTACATTGTAGCCCAGTATAAAATGATGTTTCCATTATTCATAAAAGGCCCCATACTGACCTGAGAGCACAGGGTCTCAGTGGCTTGTCTGGGCTTGGCCAGAGCTGGATTGAGCTTGTTTTACCGCTTGCCTCATGGGCAAGTGCCTATTGCCTTCCTGCCTGAGCCTAAGCTCTGTCAGTGCCATCAGCACTGTCAAAATCAGTTTGTTGTCCAGTCCAAGGTGGTAACCTTCATGTATGTCATGAATAGAGAATATCTTCTTTTTTTTTTTTTTTTTTGGAATTACTCAGGCATTAATTCATCTGTTCTCTGTGTATGTGTTAGCATGCTGTTAATAGGTAACTTAACTCTGTCAAGAAATGAATTATCTTAGACTGAGTAGAAAGTTTTAGCAAAATAGTGACAGTGCTTTGGTACCTTTGCCCATTGACTCAGAGCTAATTGGAGTATCCTTGCAGATGACTGTCTTGTATGACGTAGACATATTGTGCCAAAGACCATAGTTTTAAAGTCAGTGGTAGAAACAGGAAACCAATATAAATTTCCCTTGTGGTAAACAACAGAAGTGACATATCCCTGTATATAAATGCTAGCTTTCCTTTTGAGTTTTCTAGGTCAGGAGCAGTTCTGAATATCACAAATAATAATAACATAAGTAATCCCTTTCATTTTATATCTATTCCACATTTGCAGAGAAAGGCTGAAAGGAATATTGACAGCAGCTAGTACTAAACACAATTTGAGGGTTTGGTGTAACCGGATGTGATTCATCTCTGGCTTTACTTGTTGACTTTGATCTGTTTCCCCTTTTTCGTAACAAAGATCAGTAAAAGTTAACTTGACACACATAAGGTAGTTGTCCTGTTTCCTACAAAACCTTTATGTTTTGTGAATAACTATGCATAGACCTTCATATTTCATAGTTACTGCTAAGACTTTGTAGAAATACAAATCGAATTAAGTTTTCAGTTAAGTTCAGTTCCATCTGAACATGAGGAAATACTTTTTCACTGTGAGGGTGACAGAGCACTGGAACAGGTTGCCCAGAGAGGTTGTGGAATCTCCTTCTCTGGAGATATTCAAAACCTGCCTGGACGCAATCCTGTGCAACGTGCTCTAGGTGACCCTGCTTGAGCAGGGGGGTTGGACTAGATGATCTCCAGAGGTCCCTTCCAACCTCAGCGATTCTGTGATTCTGTAAGTTTTGGTAATTGCAATTGTTTGAAAGATGTCCTTAAAAAAAAAAGAAAGAAAAAAAAACAAACAAAAGAAAACCCAGCTGGTCTTTGAAATGTTGCTCATCAGTCTTTTTGCTAGATTTATTTGAATAGATTATGATTGCTTGTCCGGGGCTGAATTATTCTGCTGCTTGCTTATCCTGTGGTTACTGTGACCATGAAATTAAAAAAAAAAAAAAAAAAAAAAAAAAGATAATGATATCAGCACTTCTATTAAAACAAATTTACATTGTTTAAGAGCAGATGGCTATATTAACACTTAGTGAGAAAAATTGTCTTTTAGAATTCATTTTGAATTCTGTCAGTAATCCTGAAGTGTAACATTCACAGCCATTGCTGCTTTTGCAGCACATTAAGCTTTTATGAAAGTAAAAGTTAATTACACATGATGACTAAACTCCGGGGATCATAATTAGCTGAACTGAATGACTGCACATCAGTAATTAAATGTCATTCCACTTCATCGTACTGAGCCCTAAACCCAACCCTTAAAATGTCATAGGTACTGGAATCTGTTGTATATATAGGGTCATTTCTTCAGAAAACATGAATGCAGAACACTATTCAAAATATATTGAGTGGAAACAATAGTTAGGTGTTAGGTATAGCACTTAGTCATTGAACAGATTAACCTTTATCATAGGTCGTCAATGCAAAAGTGGTTTTACTTTGGACAGATTTTTTTTCCTATTGGTTTAATCTGTAGGGCTCCCTGTCTTCCCTCCTTATGCATGATTTTTTTTTCTCATTCCCCCCACCCCTTTATTCTTTCTCTCTCTCCTTCTTTCTTTTTCTTTTCTTTCTTTTCTTTCTTTTCTTTCTTTTCTTTCTTTTCTTTTTCTTTTTTCCTGCCTGACAGGATGTTTGAGTTCTCTGAACAATATTGTGTTCACAGAATATACAAAAATAAATTACCACATGAATCTTTGGATAGGGTTTGATTTGACTGATGGATATGAGAGTGAAGATTTCATACAAAGAAAGACCATTTGTCTTAACTTGAGTAGAGCAAAGCATGGTGCTCCACTACAAAGAGATGTTCTTGATCTGCATTGCTATGCAGAACCCATCAGCTTTATAGCTTGTCAGACTTGTCAGCTTTATATATTTGCCACTCCAGTTGTTTGAAAAGACTTTGTTTTCATATCTTATTCCACTGGCCATGCCAAAAATTATGGATTTAAGAATATCTGGATCTTCTTGTGAGAAGATAAGAATATTTAACATCAGTTTTCCACTTCTTATCTCCAAATACTATGAAGGGAATTTTAAAGAATATAAGAAGGTGTCCATGAGATGCTCTCTACCTCTATTGGCTATCAAGGGAACCATTTTACCTTCCTTATTAGACCTAGGTTCAGAAAGTAACATGATAACATGAATGCTCCTCTCACTCCCCCAACTCAGAATCCAGGTTGCAACATTATTTTCATCTGTTTTGCGCCTAAAGACATTTCATATATTTTGACTAGGTCCTTAAAAATGTAAGTCATGAAAATCTTTAAAATACCATTTTGTATGTTCAGTGCATAAAAGATAAACTGTAATTGCTTTTATGTAGTACAATTTGTTTTTGCTCGGCTGGATTAAGCATCCTACTACCATATGTCACCATTTCTTCTCTTCCATTCACCACCTGAGACAATATTGGCCATTGCCAGTATCACAGGAATCCAGGTCCAGCACAAACAGATGGTCAAATTGTAGGAAAGCCAAATTTGGAGGACTTGTTGAAGGATTTTTTTTTTTTTTCATTGAAACACTTTGACATTCAGAAAACTTAAAAAAAATCAATAGGAACCTTAAACAACTAAGAAACCCTGACACACATGCCTTATGCAAAATCAAAATAGATATGTTTACATTCTCTATACTTTTGTCTAAACTGTGTTGAAAAAGAACACACATCAAATTTCATTATGCTTGTGCATATAACAACCCCACTTCTTTTATATAGTAAATCTCAGTTGCACTATCTAAATATAAAATAGGACTCAGATACTTGTAAAATGGCAGTCACTTAACAGGTCACCATTTGTCAGTTGTAAGACCTGTCTGTACTTCCCTCATGTGCTGCACATGAGAATTAATATACAGAGCTTAATATCAAATGAAATAGCTGAAGGATGCACATAGAGAAGATTACTTGTTACTGATTAACTTGTTAAGCCACAGTAATGCATTTGCTGATTTTTCTGTTCTGTATAACTGTTAGAAAAAGCAATTGACTTCTGTCTATATTAAACAAATAAATACTCTTATTAACATAGGCAAATAAATGTGTACTTTAAAGAAGCAGGGAATAAAATTTAAAACAGATTACTAGTTTTGCCCAGGCTCCAGATTCTGTCCAGTTTACTTTGTTCCATGTCGGAGATAATGAACTCTGTTAAAAAGTGTGTTGTATTTCAACTAAGTCTCAGGAGTAGAATACCAGAAGAAACACATGAAATAGAAGTATATTTCCTTTTTATGATAACAAATACTTACATATTTATCGGTACAGGATATCAGACCAATTAGTTTTGCATATACAGTTCTGAAGAAAAGATGCATCTGTACAACTGTGGGGTTTTTTTTCTTGCCATTAAGTATACAATCCAAAGGTGATTTCACCTATTCTATCAATCACAGGTAACTGCAATAGGCTGTGGCACAATTCTATACATGTTAAAATTATTCCCTGAAACTGATTCTACCCAGTCTTAAGGTTGCATTTATCAGTAATTGCTTATTTGTGACTTGTTTTTATACCTCTGTGGTCTCTGATATCATCCTGTGCTTTTACTTTCAAAGCCTCTACCATCATCTTGGGCTTGTACTTCTGGGGACTCCTGTAAGTCTTAAGTTTCTCTTCAACAGTGTTGAAGATGTGGCTTACTGGCAACATAACTAGTGGTTGATTAGCACAACTTAGTCACACTTGCATCCTTGTTTACTTGGGATCATTTAAAAGAAAAGGAAGGAAGGAAAGGAGGAAGGGAGGAAAGGAGGAAGGGAGGATGGAAGGCAGGTGGGACAGCTTTGATAAATGCCTGTTACTATGATCTATTGCTTATGGCAGTATCACTGGTACATTGTCAAAATGATTTTGTAACAAATGGCAAGGCGGTCCTAAACTCATAATTGTTTGTTTTTAGCATGAGAAACCTAAGACATTCCTTTGGCAGATCTAAATTCTTCTTCTTACTCTTTAGGCCCTGCATAACTGCATAATTCCCAGTTTGGAGAAACAAGAAGCCTCTCTGAATCCATGTCTTCCTCTAAGTCCTGCAATTAATGCAGCTTAAGATGACCTGAGGATCTTTGCCTTTTTCAATACAAGAATCTGAACTATATTCCATATGTATGTCCCTAGGGCTTCTGAGAACAACCATGAAGACCATAAGAAAGATACAAGAATGACTATATCAGTTACTCTAGACAAAGGGACATATAGGCAGAAGTTAGCCATGTGTGACCAGGAAACTAATCCTAGTTGACCTCTATCCTACATAGACATTTGAGGTTTCAGGGGAAAACTTCTCTACAAAGCTAAAGTCTGTGTTATTGTCTTTGCTGAGCTGACCTCTGGGATATCAACCTTCAGGCTAACAATTCTGCAGTCCTTACTATGTTTCTCGTTAAGAGCCCCAGTAAGTATCAGTGTCATGCATGATAGCCTGAACAATAGGAATTTCCAAAAGACAAGGTGTTTATAAAATGTTATCCCTTTCATGGAATTCAAAACCTAACACATTGTCCTGGTTTTAGGGACCAACATAATTTTTGATTCTTAAAATACAATTTTTCTCTTTCTCTCTCTCTCTCTCTTCATCTCTCTATCATAGCTAGAGAGATGTTATTAGTGAACACTGTCTCAGAAAAAAAAACACACTAACTTGTGGTTTAGTTTCAAAAGGAATTTAATGAATGGAAGGGTTGGTGAGTAGAGGCAGAATTTTAATCTGTACAAGGAATTTTACAGATGCTTAAAATGGACAAAATGTGTCCTGAGATGCTGAAGTGCTAACACAGAATGAGATAACTCATTACAGGGAAGAGAGTATTAGGGGAACAACCAGCTCATTATTTAAAGAAAGCCAGAAAACCACTGTGACTGGAATTAGACATCTCCTCCCAAAGTTTTACACACATACTACCCACATTTTTGTCCTTGTTTCCACAGCATATTACATCAGAAAATCAAGAAGTCAAAGACTCCCTTCAAATAAAATGAGAATCCTGAGCTACAACCTCTCCAGTCAAATCGCCCCATCCTTTTAGATGCCATATCTGCTTATCCTGGCACTTGGAAAGATTTATTTTATCTTGAGATTGGGAAAAAGAAAAGGTGACAGAATGAAACTCAGAATAAAAGAGAAGATTAGTACTTAATGTTCATAGGTGTAAGAAGAATGCATGATTTTGTGTTTGTTTAGGGTTTTGTTTTATTCTCCCAATATACAGCCCCAATGTTTATATTTGAAAATAGAATAGTTCAATAATCTTTGAACATTGCTGAAGGCTGAGGGCATTTCTTCCTGAACAAAGGGAAACAAGTAGAATACAAAAGTAAATAATTAAAGTTAAAATGGATGGACAGCCTATATGGCTGGTACTAAGATAGTGCACTATGCCTCTAGGTCACTTCTTCACATGTATACTAGATCAGTAGTGACAGAAAGTGTTACCCTCTGACAGCTATTCAATGGCCTATATGAAATGATTTAGTGGTTTTAGTCTCATTCCTAATGGACAAGTATCCACATTGCAAATGACATTAATTGCAATCCTTGGGTGGTAATACAAGCAGAGGGGACAATGCCTAAATGGGTCTTGAAGACTTAAAAAAAGACTTCTCCCCTCTGGAGATGGTCACTCACAGTTAGGGCTAAGGTCTATCAGCACAAACTTACGTGTAAGGTATGTCAGATAGCTGGGGGTTTTTTGAGAAGCATGTTGTAATCCATCTCTAATTAAATAGAAAATTGTAGCATTTGGCATTACCAGATACAGTCCAAATCCATTTATTTCTATTGATTTTAAACAAAATATGAAAAAAAAATTGTATGAAAATGTTTTAGTATATGCAGAAAGATTCACATACACAAAACAACTCTTCATCTACCAAACACAGAGGCACTGAGATGCTCTCAGAATGGTATTGAGAAAAGTAGATCTCATCAGTAATATTACAGCAGAATCTCTCTTTCTCGCTCGCTTTAATGGGATTTCTTACCTAAATTTTTAGTCAAAAATAGGAGAGAAAGAGACATTCCATATTGCAAGATTATGTATTTGGGTTGAATCTGATAGTCTGATACTGATAGAACAGTGACCAAAGTTTAGTTTTCCACATTTCTTATTCCAGGTAAATCCTCTAATATCTGGGACACTGGCTAGCTGATCTATAGGCTAAAAAAACTTTTGTTTAGCTTCTTTCTTAATCTGCATAGAAAAACTGAAAGGTCTAAGTTTTATTCTGTAGCAAAACCAGTCTAAAATCTCAAAATCTTACATAAAACTGAGATCTTGTTTTCAACCTCTAGTTGTAAATATGGAACTAAATAATAGAGACAAAATTTCTGTTATCTAGCTCCCAGCCCTACTGTTCAAACTTATTTATTTATAACTACTATCCACAAAATGTTTGTAAAATTAAAAACTATTCTCCATCCCTGAAAGTTAACCTTTCTTAGCATCCAAGCTGTCTAAAAATCTGAACTATTTAAAAAGTTGTATCTTCCCACTCCCCTCACTTCTGAGTTTGCCAAAATACATGTGAATGACTCCCATAACAAATCTAGTCATGAGAAAATTTATTTTCCTATATAATTTAGAAGGGTTCCAGTTATGGGAACATTTTGGTTTGTTAGGTGAGTTGATTCAAGATAAGATTTACTGTGTCTTGTAAATGCCTTGTTTGGATACCCTCAGCACATCAGGACAGAAGGAAATATTCTTCCCTTCAGACAGCAAAGTTGACTAAAGGTACAAACATGAAGTTTAGCTAGTAGCCTGATTTTTTTATCAGTCAAAACAATAAAAACTTTATACTTATGCAAAGAACCCTGTGTTTTCAGACATTAGAACTTTCTCCATGTCATTGGGTCTACTGCGAGCACACAGTACCATTTGGAGTCTCTTTGGCTGTTAGCTGGTTAACCTGTATCCTGATACATAGTCTAGCAGTTGTTAGAACTACATCAGGCACGTTTGACAGATGCCACGTCTGATTAGACTGTAATACAGTTAAACAGATTCCTCTGTGATGGCCCATTAGAAGCACGGTTATGAAGAAATTACTGATCCATAAAGAACTGTCTGCAGCAAGCCACACTGGTCTTTTTATATCACTTGTCATTCTCAATTGAGAAATACTGTCTGGTTCTTTGAAATGAATGGATACTCAGCTTAAAAGTAGCACTAAAGAGTTTTAAATAAAAACTTTATTAAACCATTTTATGTTTTATTTTTCATTGACTGATCCTGTTAAAGGAAGTATTAAAAACAGCTTCCAAAATAAAAGAAAAATAAAAATTGAAATCCTATGTAAAATTCCTTTAGAGTTACTGTTCTAACATTATGAGAGAATCCTAATAATAAAAAGCATGAAGGAACATGTGCCTTAAAAAGAAATTCATATGACATTTAATTTTATATCAGGAAAACAAACCAGACAAAAACAAAATCCAGAAAAAAAATATATATATATATATAATAAAGTAGATAACTTTTCTACAACTAAGCACAATGAGAATAAACACGCCTTTTTCAAAGATGCTTTTTCAACAAAAGCTATCAAAATTTTACCTTGCATTGTTATCCAAACTCTCCGAGAATGAACTTTAAATAATTCCCTGTAGAGTCCACAGGTGGACATGCATGCATTTTGAAAGAATTAAATTTACTGACAAGCATGGGTTCTCTCATCTTAAGCTGGCTAAATAATTTCAGCTAGAAAGAGGTAGCTGTGTTTCCCTTTTATCCATTACCTCAACAGCTAGGATACTTTCTTGTGAGCTAGAATTTGGAGAACTGAATCCAAACCAGAACTTAGCTGAAGTTAAGTCTCCAGCATTTTTAGAGAGTATTTTAAACACTAAGGTATACGAACGAAAGGGGTCAATACTGGGGGATCTATAGAAAACATTAGGAAAAATTAAGTGTTATAAAAAATATCTTTGATTTTCCCCATTACTTTTAAGTGTGGAAACAACAATTTCTTTTGGGCTGCTTTCTGTTGTTGTTGTTGTTGCTGCTGCTGCTGCTGTTGTTTTTAATTGTGTAACAAGAACTGATATTTGTCAAATTTGGAGGAATTTCAATGGATTTTTTTCCCAGTTTTAGGTTTGGCTGTACTGAAATATCAATTATTCACCAAGACATTCTGTCATTTTGGTACTTAAAATTCCTTATTACATGCAATATAACTTATTTTCTATCACACAAAGCACCAGACATGCATGCAAATACCTAGGGAATGCATATGTTTCTAAATTATTCAGTATCAGATTTTTCAACTGAGTTTAACAGAATATTAGAATATGCATTTCAACCATCTAAGGAAATGCAGCACAATTTAAAATGCAGAGATATATCCAAATCAAAGGTTGACTAGAAACATTGTATAAAGGTTCTGATCAAGCCCCAGATGCAAGGGAGCGGGTAGCATTGTAGAGTCTGCTCACAGCAATATGATGACAATGCAGGAAGAGAAGTTTGATGAAAAGAGAAGGTATCAAAAAGACACATTTTCACTACATTATAATATAAATTCTGAGTGACAGATACTCAGCAACTACTGTGATAGACTTGATAGAAATATGGGGAATTGCTGAAGAACAAAAGAATATATAATTTAACATACTACTTTAAATAGAGAGTTTGTATATCTTAAGCTGTATACTCAGCCAGCCACTATGAATCTAGGCTGCTTTCTGGATGAAATACTTTGAGTTTCTCCTACTATGTCAGAGTTTCTGTCTAAATTCAAAGGAAGGTGGCTACCTACTGCTCTCTACTGGCACTATATATAGTCATTTATAGATTAGTATTCTTCTTGTAGCAATATCTGTAGCCCTAAGGAGTCAGGCATATATTACAGAGAATGCAAAGAAAAGCTCAAGGTGATCTCAGAAAAAAAAAAATGCAAATGTTATTCTGATTTTAACTTCAGTGGAAGAGTAGGCTACTGGAGATAAACACCGTTAAATTATAATTTTAAGAAACTAATTATTTTAGTGATTTGTAAGCTCAGACAACTATGATAGAGCTCTGTTCAGTTTCCATTGTCAAGGTGCTGACATCCATAATACCTAATGATCTATAAGAGAACTAGGTATTCAGAAAGCAGAATACTGTAGCCCATTGCTTTTCTATATGAGTTTCTAAGCTCACAGATGGTAATTCTTAATTCATATTGAGTGCTGAGTGCATGATATTGAATATTACAGACTCTTAGTTCATATTGATTATTATCCCATGTTAGCAACCATTCCAAACTCTCATTTAAACTCAGGCTCTCTATGGGAAAGTGCAATAGAGAAATATACCTTCTAGAAGATGTATCATCAGTTATCTTTCTCTCGTGGTCCAAAGACACATATCATTCTTGTGCACACACACATTCACAAACACATATATAGGTATATATTGTATACATATATTATATATACAGAAGTTATCTGACGTATATTAGTCACCCAACTGAATTTAGTGCTCCTTTAGCCTCCCATTTTACTTACTCTGCCAGAACAATAGTCTACTTTTTACTCAGCTGAAATAGAACAACTGCTGCCAACATTTCACCTAGCTTATACTGAGTGATAGACAAAGATTGAAACTAATTTTTTAAAGATCGTTTAGAATTGAATCCTACTTTAAATTGTTACCAGGAATATCTGAAAGTGCCTATTAAAAGCAAATGTTAATACAGGGTAGGGTTAGTTCGATTTTTTTTTTTATAGCAATTAAAAAAGTACTTATTTAGTACATTGAACATATGATCAAATGTTGACGTTAACTGGACCTAGCAACTTCATTAAGGTGTAAGATTAACTCTAGCTTGTTATTATAATACTTAGAAAGGGTTTTCATAAAGACAATATATCTTGAGAAAAAAAATGTATTCAGTGCTGTAAAGAGATTTTCAGTACATAAATTCAAGTAGCAGTGCCTGCAGATGAAACCCAGAAAAGGTTTGTTCTTCATCCCATACATAAGAAACAAAACCACATCAAACAATGGCCAAGCAGAGGATCCATGGAAATACACCTGAAGAAGCATCAAAAAAGAATGATATTTAATTTTTAAATGTAAATATATTTATATATATGTAATAATATTGCAGTTAGAGAACATGAACATTCGTGGTAATGCATTTAATTATTATAGTTCTCTGTGTTTATATTTCTGGAATGATATTTTAATATACCAGTGATAAAAAAAAAAAAAGTAATTCCTGTAATTTGGGAGATTTGATGAGTAGGTCAAAAATTTAAAGGAATGCCACTTATTCTTTAGTTGACATTCTTTAAATGCAATATTTTTCTCTTGGAAAATACAAAGGGAATAAAAGCTGAAACATTTCTCAGTATCATGTTCCATTTTGAATAGAAACCATGCAGATAACAGATTCCCTTTTCAGCTGGCAGGCATCAGAAGCTTGCTGAACTCCTGCTTGCTCACCTGTTAGACTCCTCAAAAGCCTTTCCTAAGACTGTTCAGAAATCAGAAGGATCTCAGACTGGTAACAAGTTACTCAGCTGTTACAGCTTTGGAAGCAGTAGGATGTCTGTCTCCCAGACTCCCAGGTACACATTTCCTTCCAGACGCTGGAGTTTCTTTCATTTTGTAGCAGTCCTCCAAGCAGGCAGCCTAGAACATAGCGTTCATGCCTGAAACCCCTCAAAGTTTGAATACAAACTAAAATTAACTTTTCTAGATGCTATTCAGGTCTGCCAAGGATTTGGTATTCTAGCAATCTTGTCGTCCTGTAATGTTAACTTGTAAAATTGTAAGAAAAAGCAAATACAAAGGAGTATTCAATCAGTTATTGTTAATGTTCTTAAATGACTGTCTATAGAATATATTTTATTTTTACAATAACTGTCAAACTGTACAGATAGGGATTTTTTTTTTAACCTGTATTCCTTATTTACTAACAAAAAATGTATGAATTTTTGGTTTGTTTGTTTTGTGAATACAGTGCTAGCATACATTTTAAGAAGGTCATTTTTTTGTGTGCTAAAACATTTATATAAATGCTTTTAAATTATGAAGTACCATGCAATCTTTTCTTAGAAATAAAATGACTACATTTTAAAAACTTACTTTTGGCTAGACTTTTTCAGAATATCAGTTACCAGTATGCTTCAAGAGATGCACTTTGAAGGTTCATTTCTTTCATATTTTGAATGTTAAGCTGAAGATAACAGGTGCTTTCAACCAGGAATTTCCTGTTGATTTTTTTCATATTTAAACATGTTTAAAACTTTATGAAACCTACAGCTTTGAATTAGGATGAAGAAGCAAATTGTGACCTATCAATTCTGGTTATATCAGTTACTTATCATTAGTTGGAAAGTATTTAGGTTTTTTTTTTTTTAATGGAAATTCTCCTAGGGAGAGAAAAGCATTCTGTTCATAAATTCTGGTATCTTGGACAACAGACAAGATCCTTTGAAAACACCTGTGCTTAATTGCCTGTGCTAATTTATCAAGGAATTCCACAAAGTGGTATTCAAACTACTATAGTAATTTGAGCATGGACTGGTCTTGTGCTGAATTATGATTTGCACTGTACTGATATGAAAATGCTATCATATGGAATAAAGCCCCACTAAGTTAGGTACTATAGAAATAGTGATCAAATTTGTCAACTATGTCCATGCTGATTCTACGGCAGAATATGGAAAGGCTGTCTTAAAAATTTTCTTTTCCACTGCCTGTAACTTAAAGGGACTGCCTAATGTAAAGGGATTGCCTGTATTTTCCTCTTCCACTGTCAGTGTTAAGTATTCAAGTGCTATGGGCCTGATCCTCAGTAAACTTGGCAACCTTAAGCTCCATATACCAGAGCTAGAAGATCTGTCTGGCAGCTATTAAAATGATCATGATCAAGTTTACCTATATTCCCATCACTGTGACAAAATCGTTTTAATTTTTGCCCTTGGAGTTTAATGAAGATTATTTGCCTCTATGAAAATATTGTAAAGAATAAACCATTTCAGCTTTGCTGTCCCAAATTTTTACTCTTAGTACTTATATAAAATAAGTCTTTGTTATCCAAGTCTGCCATTTCAACCACTGTCTTCTGCTATATGCAAAATCTTGTTTATAGACAAAGAGGGAGCACAGCTTGTATATAGGTAAAGCCAGGAATTTATTGTTGGTATAATTGCAGTCTTAAGAGTCTGGTCATTATTGGTCCACATATAATTGTTGCAGAAAAAGAAAAAATCATAATGCAATTAAAATTTTTATACACACTCTTTAGTTGCTACCCCTTTTCCTCATGTTATTCTCACCCCTCCCCTGCTCCTCTGGCTCCTGAGGCTGGTGTTTTCAACCTGGTGGGCAGGGGGAAAGGGGTGTTAGGGCAAGTCGTTGGCATCTGGAGTCCTTCTCTGGGAGGAACGTGATGTTCATTTGATGGTTTCATCTTCTTCCCTCTGGGGTCATTTTATATGTTTGCTAACATGCTTTTATGCTTTTGCACATTCTTCATTGGTCTGCAGCTCCATGTTGCTACACCTGGTGCCTTTTAGGTGTCATAGATGCTATTTCTTTGTTCTCTTTGATACCCCAAACCCAGTTTTGTCTGGCTCCAGGCCTGTGTTTCTTTAACTAGACATTGGTGGGTTGTTTATAGCTGTGGGGTCCCGGTGCCAAGCCTGTGCCCCATCTCTTACCATCCCATGCCTGCACGCCTCTGCGCCTCATCCTGCGTCTCCACTTCTCAAGGCCTCTGCAGTCACACCAGGCTTGCGCAGCTTTACACTGTGTCGTCGTGTTAGAGTCATAAATATCTCATTCTACATAAAATAACTATTTGTTACTGATAAACACAGGTAAAACAAATTAGATACCTGATCCATTAGAGAAATTGCTGTCACAGCTAAACCAAGTAAAACAAAGCTGCAGGCAGGTCAGGAGAAGCTCAGACAGAGCAGCCAGACAAGCCTCAGTGCTGAGGCCCTGCAAACTCAGTGCAAAGCTTACAGCCTGTTACTAGCAATGCCAATACTGTATTGCAGGGGTGCATGGTTACACTTTGAATATTTGTGGAAATCTCTCAGTTCTCACCTTGTGTTCTCCTGCTGTAACCATGTAGCTGTAGGTATCACCATTGCTAGTAAGAAGCCATAAACTTTGCAGGGCCTCAGGCCTGAGGCTTGTCAGGCTGCTCTGTCTGAGCTTCTCCTGAACTGCCTGACGCTTTGCTTTGAGCTGAGATGAAATCCAAGCCACAGATTCTCTTCTCTTCCAGAATTTCACTAATTTCAGGAGAAAGGAGGCATTTTCAGAAGGTCATGTGGCCTCCATGACTGTAAATTCTCCTTCTAGTCCAATGTAATTTAAATCTATTCCTGACACCCCTTCTATTATTTAAACTACTCTGCTATCAAAAGAATGGTAGAGCGGAACTCTTTTGGGGCTTGTGCTGACTGTCAGAAACTCTGGCTTGAGAGACAGAGAGAACTGGTTAAGGTGCAAAGTAGCAAAGAAATAAACATAAAAGTAAAAATATTCTTACACAATAATTCAAAGGTGAAATTCAGAGGAAAATGTGAATGAAGTCTTATAAAGCTGCAAGATTGTTAAAAGATTAATTTTAGCTCAGGCAAAATACATCACTTTTCATAGGCAAATATAAATAAAATCAAATTCTGTCAAAGACTGTGTGACACCCCCCCCCCCAAATCGATTAATTTATAAAACAGTGGCACAGCCTGGCTATATGCCTGACTTGGATCCAGAGGTTCACTGATAGTCCTTACACAAAGCAAGATTAAGTGTGTTCATGCAAAGAGAGGTACAAGATTTGTACACTGATTGATTGATTTGATTGATTAAGAATCTGACAGAACAGACAGTTATGGATGAGTTGCAGGTACAGTAATAGAAAATTCAGAGGGCACAGGCTCTGTGGGAAAGGGCAAACTTCTACAGCAGCCCTTAGTGAAGACTCTTTAAAGAATAGCATATTTGTCTTTTACAAAAGAAATTTGTGGTTTACTAGGGTGAAGTGTGCCTAAGAGGTTGAAACAACAGAACTGTACCTCATTCTCTGCTGAACCTGTTCCATGTAGAATTATAAATTATTTCTTCTTATTTTTCAGAGCTGTAGCAGTCGGTCACAAATTTCAGATCAATATCAGGTCCTAGACTATGGGTATCCCCAAACTTTGATGATTTGTGGAAATGGCAACTTCAGCTGCCAGATGTTACATCTCTTGATGTAACCCAAAGACATTTAAAACATTTTTTATACAGTATGACATTGTCTAGTTCTGTAATAGTTATTCTTAAAAAAGCATTTTTTTTTTTAACATGGAAAATATTATTCAAGTCTTAGATTTAATCAAAGGGGTAAGTGCTACCAGCACAAAAGTCTGCAGAACTGGACTTACGCCATTTGGCTATATGTAGAAAATAGTGATAGAAAATACAGCACATGACTTCTGTTCCCATAGTGAACATTTTCAAGTAAGCTACAAATATAAAAGTCCTTACAGAACCATAAAAATGGATGAATAAAAAGATATTTATTTCCAGAAATGTCCATTTACTTTTTTAATCAAATCTTCTTTGACTTCATCCTCTTGTGCACGCCCTCCTGTAAGAATCTTGCATATCAGCTCAGTAGCAGGCATATTTACCAGTGACAAGGTGATGGGATACATTCTGCCTAAATCCCACCTGAATTAAGTCATATACAATGATCCATTTTATCTTGTATCCCAGAAATGCTTAGCTTTGTGGAAACCCAGCTTCATTAGGCACAATCCTGCTGAACTGGATGCTTCCTGGATGGCTAGCTATAATCACTCAGACATATTCGGCGATGCAGTAAGGTCCCTATCCTGTCAAGTACTGTTTTGCCATCCATATGGCAAATCCTAAGAGGAAATCTGGAAAGTTAATAGAGTCCCTAAGACATTCTGGAAGTCAAGGAAAGTGAGGAACTCTCCTTCTGTAGAAACTGGGCCAATGCACAATTAGAAAGAAGAGAACTATGAAACCAGAAGTGTTCTCGCTAACAGTAAGGCCTAATGATGTGGCTGCTCTTCTGGGGTGTAGATTAACCCATTTCTCCGACAGATCCCCCTAGAATGCAGCCTCCACTTTTTGGAGAATTATCTGTCCATAAGGTTGTTTGGTAAAAGGGGAGGAGACTGAAATCATTCTCTTTTTTAAGTACCAACTTTAATCCAGGTTATTCTCAGAAGAGAACTGGGAGGATAAGGTCCCCAGGAGCTTTGGCTTCTTAGCACACCGTGCTGGCTGCTTATCAAATCCAGGCAGGAAAACAGGTTTAGGTGAACTAAATTCTACCTGTGTCCCACTTATAGTCGTGAGTGAAGAGTAGGTGAAGCCCAATAGCAAATTCAAACCTCCTTGGAAGCATTTGTGTGAACATAGGGGATCTGAGAAAGACTGGTTCATTCACTTGTCCTTAGATTTGTGCCTGAAGTTTGTGATCTAGTAGGACATGATGGCTTTTACTGAAGACTTTTAGGTGTGTATCGGTAGAGAAAAGAACTCTGTTCTAGGTGTCATCCATTCAGGAAACAGAGGAATATCATATGATCCATATGCCCAATAAATAAAAACAACTTCATCTTCCAGTATTGAACATTCATAATAAACTGCCTGCAGATGAGGCACAGAATAAGAATCATTTGCAGAAATTATTCAGCAAATAAATTCAAATAAGGGATGCATTTGAGAACATAATAATCTGCTCGCTGACAACTGGCAAACAGAAACAGAGGCAAAATTTGTCAGATAAATGACACATTATGAATTATTCACTCAGTTTTGCAACACACTGATTATACTCTGTAATCAAATACTGTGCAACTCATTTAACCAGAGGGACTGAGGTCTGGAAAAGAAACATGGTTTCACAGCACACTATTAAGACAGGGATGAGGATAGTTTAGTAAAACAGCTGGCTCCACAGATTTAACCCTTCTGAACATTTGTTTCCTCAGTCTGGCTTGTTTGTGGTGTAAGTCACAGCAATGATCATGATAAAGATTGCTTTCCGTATTTTAGCTAAACTGTTTTCATCTTTGTTTATGTACTGTACATTAGGGTTTTTTGATTTTAACTGGACATCATTTAATATGTTAAAAGAATTCGTCTACTAAAAGTCTCTATCCTCAGTTAGTGTACATGAAAACAGGTCTCATATTTCTGGAGATAAATCTATTTGGTGTTAACATAGACACATCATAGGATAACTGTATATTAGGCTTACTTTTTATTCTGCCAATAATAGCTGAATATCAGTACCATCATTCCATCCACAAAAAGAGAAGTCAATGCAGAAGAAGAGCATAGAGAAACTGTACATGTTAAGGGAAAAGCAGGGAGCAGACACAGGGCAGAGTAAGGATGCGTTGTTACACACTAAACAGAGCTCCATAAATATATCCAGAAAATATGATGGATAGGAGAGACATACCCTTGTAAAATGGCATGAACATCACCTTTGTCCCTGAACGACAATCAGAATCATTCTGGGATTAAAGGAGAGATACGAATGGACCATCTGACTGCTATGGGCTGCACAGTGTGACAAATAGAGTGATAAAGTAGGCATTGAGAGAAGGTTGTGCTGCTCAAGAAACATAGATCAAAATTTAAAAGAACAGGAACATGGTTTTCTGCAAACATAGAATCAGTTCACTCTTCACAGCAGAAATAAGGAAATCCATGACTTAAACAGTCCTCCATACTGTATAATATTAAGACAAATATTAACTTATGAGCAAATGAGGGAGGCTTACCCACATGCTCTGACTTGTATTAAAACAGAGCCCTTGATTACTCTGCACTTCACCACTCAAAGATATTACTTGAGATACTGTATGCATGGAACATGCAGAGGTTTAAGCCCAGTTACATACCACATATCCATTAAGTCATCACTGATAAAACCCTTGGTGCCTTTCAGTATGGAACTACAGACACGCTCATGCTGGGAGAAACTGGTAAAAAAAATGGTGAAACACCTGGCATTCCATAAAGGTACTGCAATGTTTTTAACTAACTCAGTATTGCCATATGTCCTGAGTCTTGAAAGTGCAAGAAAATATGCAAAGCATTGGCTATTAAATTAACAGTTAACATAAGTTTGCACTGTGGGGACTAACACCAATTTATGTGCACTGTTATCTTTGTGCAACAGAAATAGTTTCAGTTGCCATAATTTTAACAGAAGCTCAAACTTCCAAGGGACTGATTTTTCCCAGTTCCCACTGAAGTCAGCAGGAGCTGAGATCTATGTACACATGACAGGAATGTTCAGTGTGGAACAGGGCTTTATTCACCAAAGAGTAAATTTACTAAAAAATCCAGCTTACTGTCACTAATATTTGTTGAAAACATGCTGAAATCAGATAACAGCTTTAGCTGAATGAAGATCTTTCTGCTGAGGGACTTTAGGGGCCTTCAGAAGAAACCCACTCTGATTGAGTTAAATACTTTACTCCCAAGAAAATATAGGGAAATTGTGTTTATATTCATCTCCACACTAAGAAAGCTATGTGTCTTCTTGCATCTAATAATGCCCAAAGAACTTTTAGGCTAAAGGGAGGTACAAAATAAATTCAAATTTTCAGGGATTTATTTATTTATTTATTAAAGCTCTTATGTCCCAGTTTAAGGAAGGGAAACACAAACTGGATCCTATTCCAAAGCCGGATCATGAGCTTGAGATTAAGCTGATATGGTAAGAAATCTGAAGCAAAGAAGAAAAGATTACTTAAGAATATTTGTAAATACTGTTCATAGGTCCATAGCAAGCAAAATGTATTAGAGTATTTAGCCTGAAGGAAAACTGGCATTGGATTAGGATTTCTATTTAGTAATAAGCAAAGTGGTTCTTTTGTGAGGCAGAATATCCTTATTTTCTCCCTTTGAATTTGCTTTGTTAAGAAGCATCTTGAAAGCGGGTATCAAAAATATGAATACTCAACAAGAGGAAACAAGAATGTATAGAAGGATCAGTGGACATGTAAGAATCAGAATGACCTAAGAATATATGTGCATGTTCCTGGTCGTTTTTGTGAGGGGGTAATGAGTGGTTCAGATGTATGAATATTTGTCGACATCCTACCTGTGGGGGTGTTCATATGGCCCCCACTTTGGAGAAATGGTCTGGATAACACTAGCTGGTAAGATAGGGTTATGAGTTAAACAGTGTGTGTGAATGGAGCACCCCAAATTGCCTGTTCTGAGATGGTGCTTGCCCCCAAACTGACAATGCTAGAGAGGAGCTGATGACGACCATCGGCTGGATGTTACCAAGGGATTCCCCAGAGGCGTTGGGAACGACGCAGGGGTCAGCTCGGAAAGCGGCGCGAAGGAGCAGTGTGCAAACCCGTAACCGGGGGGGGGGGGGGGGGGGGGCGCCGCGGGGAGCTGCCCCGCGCGGCAGCGGCAGTGCGGGGGCAGCGCCGGGAGCCGGGGGGCGCCGGGGCCGCGCGGGGGCTTCGGCGCCGCCTCCGCGGGGGCGGGCGGGGCGCGGGCGCGAAGCCTGACCCGGGGTGGGGGGCGTGTGTGTGTGTGTGTGTGTGCGTGTGTGTGCGTGTGTGTGTGTCATTACAACCTATTGGGATTAGTTATAGAGAGGCGTTTAGGAATTTTTTTTTTTTTAACATTTCATAAGTGCCTAGTATTGTGATTTATCTGTTGCATTACTGATACTGAACCTGAATGTATAGTTCACTGATTGCTTTTTAATTACGTGTTGTTAGTAAATCGATAAACTGCTTCAATCCTGTTTTGATTTAAACCATGTGAACCGAGCAGTTTGTTTTTTTCCCTTCAGACACTATCTAAATAGTTTTAGACAGACACGTCAAACATCCCCTATAAGCTATAACATTGGCAATCTTAGGGAGAAGAAGATGAAGGCATCTGTCATATACTATACTGAGAGTTGATAAGGACAGTGATTGAAGAGAGTGTCAGAAATGCGAATTGTCCAAGGAAAGCAAGCTTTCTTAATGATGTCGGAATTGCAGAGAGCCCTTTGCCCAAATGCTGAGTGACTGATGAAGGACAAAGCATTAAGGTCACGTGGCTGCTAACTGTGCATTTCCATATCTTAATGCAGTTCCATTTCTTTTAACATAATACTGAATTCTGAATTTAAAATGTTTATTTTAGGGATAATTATAAAATCCCTGTAATAAAAGATTGTAGGGATTCTTTTTGATTAAATATTTCTGTAATTTGATAGAAATTTTTATTCTTAAGTTATTTTCTGTACAACAATTGTCTACTCTTTCTATTATAATGGCATTTATAAGCCCAAATTGGAGACCAAAGATCAGAGATGTTATAACAATAATTATTTTGTCAACTGAAATCATGAGAGTAATTTTTTGATTGGGAGTAGTTGCTGAGTGTTTGTTACATAACAACTTGCTGTCATATTAAAAATAAACTTAGAAGACCATATTATTTAAATGGAAGCATGCTATTTTACTAGATCCTGTTAATGAAAATTATATTATATGAGAAATCAAAATATAAGAATTCCTGTCTGTGTTCTACTGCTTTATAAATGATCATGCTAGGCAATGAAAAAAGCAGTAAGTTTAGAAATTTTTAAATTGAAGAGAAATGGTGTTGCTAATTCTTTCATGTGTACAGGTAGAATTCAGAATATGCTAGCTTTATTTTTCCCAAATCAGAATTTATTCTATTAAAATTATTATTTTATATAGATATTGATATTATTTTACCTCGTCACATAAAATTTCTCTAAAACCTGTTCTAAACAATGCTGCTAAATGTAGTATTGGTAACTCGACAGACTGACACTATTAGGCCCAGCGTACTGTAGCCATGTTCAGTTGATGGTAAGTATGCTAAAGTAACAGCATTTGTCAATGGCCATTTGTCAATGGAAAGCAGGGCATAGCTGGTTCCAGATAAAAGCACAGAATTATGGCTGTTCATCTGATATATCTGAACTTCCTGACTCAGGAAAATTGTGTGGTAAAATTATAGGCGAACAGGTTTTGTAGAAAGATTTGTGCTGTTAGCTTTTCATTTGGCTGGAAACAATATAAAACTATCCTTACTGACTAGTTTTGAACTTTCCTCTGTTAGTCAAAGCTGAAACTCTAATTTCATGTAATGTTAAAACAAAATAGGCATTTCTGAGAAAAAAATATGTACTTATTTGAAAACAAGACTGTTTTGGCAACCTTTGCAGTTTCAAATGCTAAACAAGTTCAGAAGTTTTCTTTAATATTTTTATAGTCTGTTTTGTTTTTACATTCATTTAATAAATATCTTCAAGTGGCAAGAGCACTGTTTTTGAGTCAGTGCTTATTTTAGGAATTAAAAAAAGATTTGCTGATATTTTTATCTATATTTGTTTTTAATATAAAATAATCACCAAATGATAGCATGTGACAGGATATAGTTCTAACTAGAGAAACAAATTAATCCCACATACTTGTTTAAAAATCAATCTTCATTGGTTTAAAAATGAAATACACAATAATAATTAAAAAGAAAATTGCACGCCTATTTAAGCTTTACAGTTTGGAATAATGCAACACAACTGGCAAGTTCTGCTTGATAGGCCAAGACTAGAACTGCAAAATTTCCATGTGAGAACTGAGATACATTGGCAGAGCTATGTGAATGCTTGGCTGAGTAAATGCCCACCCAATATCTGGTTCTTAATAGTGGTGTTAATCCTTCACTTTCCCTTAATTAAATTCCCCTATTAAATTCATGAAAAAAAAAGTGATAAAAACAAAACATTAAAGCAGAAGAACATGCAAACCATTTTGTCTCAAGTAGAAAACGTATCTGAAGGAATGTCAGGTATGAGTTTCAGGCATAAGCATTATTTTTTATAGCAGCAAGCTTGTAAAAAAATGTTTTTGCCTCTAAAAATATATCAGGGGTTGGTATTTTTTGTTTGTTTGTTTTGCTTTGGATATGTTTGCTCATATTTTGGTAGATTTATGATAATTTTCTCTTCTGAAGGACTTGTATGCATGCTAGTGATGTTCCAAAACCAAGCATGGATTTACTGAGAGCGAGCAGCAGAGGGCTGTGTATCTACCCCTGCCTCGGGCTGTGCGGTGTCACACACATTTCCAGCCACTTGCCACGGAAGAGTTTAGGGTGGGTGCAGCCCTCTCCCCTTTGCCATCGTGTCTGGATCCATTCTTGACAGCCATAGCCGCACACATATGTACCTACACTCATACATAATAAATGTATACCTGAGCTACTGCTTTCTTTTCTTTAAGTGAAAATGATAAATCTGTGCTAATAAGCAACAACAATTGCAGTCACCTGACTTTTTTTTACATGACCTTATTTTCTTTTGCTTATAACTTTTCAAACTTGAAGCATCTGAGCTTCAATTTTCTATGCTGGGTTTATCTTACTTTTTTGTGTAGAAAAGACTTTGTTGGTTTTGATGCCACTGGTAGGGAAAATAGTTTGCCTTGCCTTTCTTAAAAAAACCCGATGTTATGCACTTAAGGGACTTCGAGCAAATAAGTAGATATGTGGGGAAGGTGTGATGCTGAAGTTCAGATTGCATTCAAAATCTCGTTTTGCTTCAATATGTGCATTGTGATAGCTTCTTGATTCATTTCTGATCAATTTTCATTAAAATAGGTCAAAATATTTTTCCTAAAATTTTAAAAATGCATGTTCTAGATAGATGACAATGCAGAGTACAGTTTACAGGGCCTATTATGAAAACTTATCTTATTCTTTGCTCATTTGATAAGAAGTGTGGTGAGGCATATCATGGTTTCTCTTTACTGAAATTTTAGTTTGGATCAGGCATGTTTTGGAAGCAGATCTTCCATCAGCCTCAGTTAGCATACTTTGATATGCATCATAGCGTTGTTTCGAAACACATGGATTGGATTCCTTTCAGATTAATTTAAAATGAAGATGCACTCCAGGAATGCACCTAAGGGGTTCCAGCCATGAACAGGATTTGAGTCTGCAGCACAAGGCTAGAGCTGATTGGAAGTAAACCCTGCTGAAATGCATTTACGATGTCAGCTACTCAGCATCAGCTTTCGCATTCCTCAGATCCACTTCTGTGCACCGCTGTTTTTGTTAACGTAGACATAGCCAGTGGCTTTTGTAAACCTTGGTCTACTTACAGTTTAATCTAGAAATTCTTCCTTAGGAGATGTTGAAATGAGTGTTGAATTACACTGCTATATTTGAAAAATGGTATCAGAGCTTTTAATAAAAACACATCACTGCAAAATTATGGTGAGAAATAAACTTTTACAAATAATTTCCCTTAATTTTCATTCTTCAGTATGAAATCTTAAAATTTTTAATGTTGATGTTTTCCTTGATTAATTACTTGCAAGGAAACAATTTCTACTATCTTTTTTGTCTTCACTTTTGAATGAATGTTTCAACAGGTAAGTTCAATGCGAGAAAGTTCATAGGAACAGAAATCTGAATGCGTGTCAAGTGTACAGAAGAAATTTAATTTTAAGGGCTTTGCAATGAAGAGACAGAAGTGAACCATGTATGCACGGAAAGCAACACACGTTTCAATAAACAAATACTTACAGTGAACTCTTGGAAAAAAGATTTAGTCCAACAATCATTCACATAAAAGTATTAAAGTAATTTAGTACTTGTAGGAGAGAATTATATTTAAAATTTACAAAATAAAAGGTGTCAATTATAAATGATTTTTCTATTAAGTTATTTGTCTAGCACTAGTGAAAAGAAAATAAGTTAGATGATAAGACAGCAAAAGTGAATATCAGGTTGATCCCAATTTAGGAATCTATAGGGATGTTATAGGTCTGCATATGGTATTTCAGACTGTCTCATCTTTCTATGTGACTCTGTCATGAAGGTTCTTATCAGCTTTTTGAATTACTCTTTGTCTCTGTTTCGTATAGCGATACCAATACAGCCTTTGCATTTCCTTCCCAATGTAATCTCTATATCTTCCCCATACTATTCTGTAACTTTGGAGCACGTTTTTAGACCTATATAGGAGAAGTTTATAATAGCCTCCAGTTAATCCTCTGTTTCTGTTAAATGAACTGAAACAATACAAAGCAAGGGAACTCCAAATGTTCTTCACCGTTATCCTTTCTGAATATTTTTTTTTCTAGAGGTGTATAAATGCTCCATTATTCTAAGGAAAGTTGTCATAATTCCATTAAAACTCATCCATGAATCAGTGCCATTTCCTGGATTTCTTATTGATTCCTTGATCTTTGTCTATTTAGAGGGCAAACTCATAAAGGCATATATGATGTCTTTTATATCTCATATTGCAGTTACTACAGAATTATATTTACAAAACGATCCTAACTAACTAAATAAGCACTAATAATCTTTCCCATGAGAAGCATATTGCAATAGCCACGAAAGAAAAAAAAAGAACAAACCTCTTCCTGTATGAAGGTTCTTTCATTATTATGTACTAATGTGACATGCAGAAGCTGCTAATTATAACATAAATGGTATTTTAATTGAAACTATCCTGTGATCATTAGTTGATAGACTTTATACTTATCTTTTTTCTCCACTGTGGTAAGAATTTAGGGTATAGGTATGTAATTTTATTATTCACAAGGACTTCAGGTGTTAAGATTATCAGCTATTCCAGCATCTTATTGCAAGAATTCAAATGCTTTTTACATCTTTGAATCCTGAACAGGTAAGTACATAATGTTTCCTCTGCTGTAAATTGGTAGGTGTTGCTGTTTGACACTTTTTATATGCTTAGTGTTTTGAGAAAGAAAGAGATAATCCCTCCATTTCATGCTTTTACTTTTTTGAGTATCTTTACACTAAATAAATGTTCTGCACTGTGATAATTCTTGCCTGCTACCAACAGCCTCGATCTGATTCTTTAAAAGTCCATTAACTTCACTGTAAATACTAATTGTAAAAAAAAAAAAAACTCATGAATATCAGCTAAAGAAGAGACCTCAAAAATATTTTAAAAAATCTGTTATATTTATTTTATTTCACATGCTGAAGTTATAAACAAGGATAATACTATAAAATCATAAGTATTTTGTCCCTTAGAGACTATATTCCCTCTATTTTGTAACAATTCAGGTTTTATTAAGATGGACTGACTTCAGAAGTTTCTGGAACTTCGACTTTGAAAAAAAAAAAAAATATATATATATATATCACCTTGAAGTAAGAAAGGGCTTCTGCATGTGGCAAGATGAAAAATATGAGTATCTCTAGGAAAGATATTGTTGAATAGTAGTAGCCATTCTAGTCTATGTACTTGTCCTTTTAAGATTAGGAGTGCTTCCTAACATTGGTTTTTAAAACGATACTGCATCTTTTGATCAGACTCTGGCTTTTGCTGTCACAATTTCCTTCCAGCTGAGATTTCAGTTAGAGAGAAGAGACTCTTCTACCAGGGGAACTTATTCCAGGGCTCTTCCTTTGGCTGGAAAGGGAACTTTGCATTCGGGACGAGCCTGATGCTTCTGCTAGTGCAGGTTTTTACAAGTCGGTACTTCGCATGTCAGTAAGGAAGAGTAATTGATGTCTGACACCCTCTCTGAAGCAGTAAAAGTGGATAGCTCACTGTGATTATATAACTATTTAAAATTTTCTAATTTTGTACGCAGATATTTTCTATCCTGTTCCCATTGACTAGGAAAAAAATGTTGCTGTTTTTAATAACAGCAGAATTGGGCATCATATGTAGGTGTCACCATGTCTCCCTAGCACTATCTAAGAAAAATTCAGTTGTTTTTCACTTCATGGACACCTACTTGTAGGTAAGCATTTCTCAGTGTAGTGTGTTGCTCAATATTTCTACAGCATAAAAGAATCTCTTCCCTTACGTATCTTTTTATATTCAAGCTAGGACTGTCGACTGAATGTCTTCCTTGGCCTCTTCCTTTATAGGTTCTGTAAAAAGACAGCAGTAGGGATCATAATAGCATTTCAAAGTTAGAAACTAGGATAAAGATACTTTTTTACATATGGCATTTCAGTAATACGTTGTTATAGGTCAGCCTCTAAGCTTCAGTTTAAATGGAAAGTCTAAAACAGTCCCACAATTTATATTATAGTCTTTATATTAATAGGTCATTTAAAAAGTGGCCTCAATATATTAACTCCACAAAATTGTTTCATTTCCATTATTCTCAGTCAGACAAACCAGAAGAATGAAGATACAATCCTGAATTTTATGAAGAGACATCACATTCCTTATTCAGCAGTGCAGAATTAGCATAGCTAGGTGACTGACTCGAATCATTTTGTGTCTCTCACATTGACACAGTGCAAAATGCCATGAGTAAAAGAAGAACTCTACTTGTAATTTTTCTATCAGAAAGCACTGAACCTGTGAAACAGAATTTGCTCTATTAGACATGTACCATACATGGCTTGAGAACAACAATGGCAGCTTAATTCCATTATTTTAAAAACAATTATAGTACTGACTGCTCTGATATAGTAAGAGTCACTCAAGATGATCAATAAAAGTATTGAAATTTTCTTTGCAGCTTTTTGTGCCCACAATGTTTGGAAACAATGAAACTAATATAGCAGGGAGGACATCAGGAAAAATTCTAGCAAGATAAAATAATTCAGTGATGTTTATAAAGGCAGATTTATTTCAGCAATATTTACAAAGTGTTATCCTTATTTTTTTCAGTTCTAGCTTTATTAATTGAAGAGATCTCTAAATCTGTATATGAAGTGTTTATAGTAAAGCTTTTACCTGGTAATATATACTAGATGTTGTTTAACCTTTAACAAAATATAATGTTATAATGAACATGTTATCATTTTTTATTTTTGTTATAATTTTTATTTTAGATTTAAAAATATCTTTATGAGCTGTTTGTCACTAAAAGTTATTAGAATTCTTCATAAATTTAAATGTAATCTCCCACTTGAAGCAGCTCAGTTTGTCCTCAAGATCTTGTCAAGTTCTTTGTGACTTGAGTCCTTCCACCCAGTCACTTCATTTTATTCAAAAGAGGTATAATAAAGTGAGATTTTGTAGTAATCTTGAAACATGGCTGAATTAGGTTTTTCAATAACTTTTCAATATTTACAGCAGTGCATCCTTCCTAAAATGTATGAATAATGCTTCTTGTCTGACTATGCCAAAATTATTTTTGTACATAAATAAATGCTATTACAGTTTTTAAACTACTAAATATTCCTGATTGCAGTTTATTTCTATAATTATAAGTAGTTATTTTTCAAAGTCTGTAATGAAAACTGCACTAAGCTCATGAATAAGCATGACATTTCGATGAATTATTTCCTAAACTAACATATGCCATGGACATAGACTTTCTACATAACAATTTTTGGAATATGGTATGTTAACCTACATATTAAGAAAGCCCACAGTAAGTTCAGTTCCTCCGTATCATTTGAAATCCTTTCAAATGTAATGTCAGAAATATTTATACTGCTGCTTGAAACAGCCTTCCAGTTTCACAGGAAACCTTTCCCTTAAGATTCCCCCCCCCCAAAAAAAAAAAAAAAAACAACTGCAATGGTTTCAGGCATATTATATCTTTAAGTGTCTTAGGAGAATTGGGATGAAACACTTTTGGGAGACACTTGTTTCTCAGAGACCCTGTTGACAAACAATGGATTAAAGTAACTCGTAGGTGAACGAAGCTGGATCAGCTATCTAGCTTGAGAACACCAGGAGGGCCTAGTAGTCATTGCTGAAGCACTAAACAAAGCAGTAGTTCTTATTTATTCTATTAGAAGTTGCAACATTTGTTATTTCCAGGTTAAAATGTTTCTTTTTTCCGATTAACAGCTTTTTCCCACTATTATACCTTTTATAATCCTCTGCGAGTTTATTTTCAAGATTCTTTCCCTCGATTCTTTTGCAATATTGCATTCTGGGTCTGTGTTGTTTGGAAGGAAATTCTTCTGGTTTTTTTTGCTATCCCTTTTTAAATTTGAAGCAACCCACAAAAATTCAAGGCAACAAAAAACTGAACCTTCATTGTCCTTGAAAAGTGTTAAAAAATTATTTTGTTGTTGTTGTTGTTTATATTATATTACAATATGTTTATACTACATTACATCTGGGAATTGTCTTGTGACTGAAAAAGTTTCAAATTAGAAAATATCTAAAATGTTATTTCAGCCACAGAGGTTCACCAAGATGAAGAGCTTCTCTTCTTCACCTGTTCCTTCTTGTGCCAATGATACCCTGCCTGAAGTATCTTCTACTTTGAGCTTTTTCTACTTGTATGACTACAAGTACTTTAGATAATGAAGGCTCATTCAATGTCATAAAAATACACTTGAAATGTCTCCTTTTACCCTCATCCTTCACAGTAACAGCCATTCTCCTCTTGTAAGCTATTTATTAGTCCACAGCTCTCTACATGGTCTTGGTGTCTGTGGATGAACAGTTTTTCTTGTATATCACACAATTTCCATTTATGACCAGCAGTAAACGGCACCGTATTCCTCCTTTTTTTTTTCTTTTTTTCTTTTTAAAGTTTAAACAGCATTGTCAAAATCACATGTTCCTTTTGCTGCATACATTTCTTCAGATAATGAGAAAATGGAGAATGGAGAAAATATTTATTTTTGCTCACGTTTTCATTCATTTTGGTTTGCAATGTAAATGTAATCCTCTCAATTGTATTCATTCCCTTGTTTATTTTTCTACACACAGGCACAAACACACATTTAGAAGTGGATATATTTTCTTCAAATAAATAAGAATAAAACTGCAACATCTGTCCAAGTTAGTAAGGTTTCTCTTAATGTGCTGCTTTGACACATAATAATTATTCAGAAAATTGGTTCTTCTATCCATAGTATCCCCTTTGAGTTTTAAACACTCATTTAGACAAGACTGGTTGTGCTAATTATTTCTGCATGAGCTGTTCAAGTCATACTCAGTTACTAATGTGCAATTTATCCCTAAGTATATTGATTTCTCCCTTGCTAGTTATAGTCAGATAAATAAACCAATAAACAAAACTTGTTCTTATCATCTCCACAGTTCAACAATACTCAGTTCTATTTACTGTTTTCTGGCAAATGTCCCTGCAGAACTTACCTTTTCGTATATAGCTGGCATATGAACGATATTCTGGTACCTGATGCATCATTTCCCTCATAGCAGAAAAGTAAAGCAAAGTGAATCCCTAAAGAACATTGGGAGTCTCATTGAACTGCCTTAGTCTTGCTTTAAATCAATGTTTGCATCGTTTTAGTCCTTAAAATCCTAATTTGCTGGTAATAGCAGCTGTTCTCTCAGCCTATGCATGGATACACTTATTTACTCTTTTCTCAGCTGCAAGCAATACTGTATTTTTTAGAGACTACGCTAATTCTTAAGTATGTCAACATTCTTGGCTTTGACTGTGCTACCTTTGATTTTTGTTTCTCTTGGAAGGCAGGAAACTCTGAACTACGGCTATGTCTCTGTGACAGAGCATTGACACAGCTGACAAGTGCTTTATACATGAACAGGTTACCAGGACAACCTTTGGAAAAGGTGGATCTAAGGTCAGTATCAAGCATGGAGATTTGTTTTAATTTTTAGTCCTTTGCTGAATGTGAGCTGGCTTGAGCCAGATTTATATTAGCTGTGCACTATGACTTAACCAGAGCAGTGCCTTCTACTTGGATCTTTGTCAATTCAGGCAGGCAATTATTCACCAAGTCAGAAAGCCTACATCTGTAGCCTGAGGTACAGAAAACCTAACTTAAATTTTCTACTTTAAATAAACCATGTGAGGGATGAAAACCTGGATCTTCCATATCTAGGCGATGTCTTATGTCAAAATGTATTCATCCATCTTGGGTATTTAATTAAGGGACATACACTAGGAATAGTAAAACACTACCTAACAGTGATTTTGGAATGGCTTAAACACCTAGTAGCTATTTCTCTCCACTGATTGTAAAGAAAGACAAGGGCGACTGTTTCCTGATTGAGGAGAAATAGTTGAGTAGCCAAAATTAATCTTTGCCACGAGGATATTAAAGGCATGTGATTTTTTTTTTTTTAAGATGAGAGATGGTTAAAGCACTTTTTGTTCTTGAAAGGAAATTAAAACAAGTGTCAACATCTAGATTTTTTTCTCAGAAAAAAGCAGATGCTACTTCCCACCCACTCCTAACTATACATCTCTCAATTGAGCTGAACTTCACCCAGAGAACACAACCGTTGTAAAAGTATTTGTTTTGTTTTTTTAATATGTATGTCTAAAAAACCAGTTACATCTGAGATGTAAAACATTATTGTTCACAAGTATTCATTACGCGGGTCTTGTGGAGTGAGACTGTAATGAGGAACTAGGGTTGCTTTGGGGTCTCTAATTGAAGACTTCCATCTCCTAAACGTTTCAGGTTTCTCTTACATGTACTCTTGCTTCTGAATTGCTAGCCTTTTAGAGTTCTTTAGTTGAGCGTTAATTCAAACATTTCTGTTATCTCTGATTACTTCAAGGATATATCAGCTTCTAAGGACATACTCAGCTTTAATTTCACTGCAAAATTTTCATTTGTTTTTTTCTATCTCAGATTATACATAGGATTTGCTTTGAAGGTACATAAAAAGATGTTTGGGTGCTTGTATGTGAATTATTTTGTGACAGTGAAAAAATTTTTGGTTTGCACTATTGAAAATGAACCAAGCCTTTAAAGTGGGGCTGAGGGTGGAGGGGGATATCATACTCAGTTCTGTCAATATATTATGCAGAATAGGATTTTTAAAAATGTGATGATGCTCTGTACTTTTATATGTTCCTAATGATATGTTTTATGAAGCTACCATAGGTATTTTCTATATAGACTATGACAGTGAAAGTAGAATGCAGCAAGGATGTATTTTTAAACTTACTGTTTTCATCTGGCAAAAAAAAAAAAAAAAAGGAATGGTTCCTATTATTTTTCTGTAGAACTATTTCTGTCATCTGAATATCAGGTGTGTGTGCCACTTACTGAAAATTCTTCACAAGTTGAGAGTGGCCGTATCTCACATTAAAGTTCAGTGTAAAATTTCCAGGACCATTGCTCTTTACAAGAATTTTGAGATTTCCCAGAGCCAGACTTCATCTGTGCCACACTCCATCAGTTTCTCTAATACAGAAATTATCCACCTGGTCTCTACTACTGTTCCTGCTATAATTGTTAAATCATTGACATGTGCCCCTGCAGGACGGTAGCATGACCCCTGTACTCATTAATGGGTCTCTGCTCGCCTTTTGCAGCTGACTTAACTAGCAGTTTCATTGCTAATCTAAAAATGTTACAGAAGGTGGCATTTGTGTTATAATAACCTTGTAACCCTCTGACAACTTCTCCAACCTGGAGCTCGAACAAGCTTTGATGTTTTCCGATGAATAACTGCACTTTTCCAGGACTGTAATATGTGCTTATACATATTTTTATATTAAGATCTACTCTAAGTGCCCAAGAACTCAGTGACAAAATGCCATTGACTTTACAGGTCAGGATTAGGTCCCTATAGCAAAGATAAAAAGCATGAAAAGAGAGAAAAAAACTACATTGCTTTGCTCATTTGCAGAGCAGCCAAATTGTGTTCACAAATGCAACACTCCTGTAACAGAGAAATGTGTCTTCTCTCTCTTCATAACGTTAGTAACCTCTAGACCAGTACCAAAGGATTCTTTCCTTTCCCTATTCCACCAAGACATTTTTGCAGATTCCCTGAAGTCGGTTGATTCTTCTTCCCTTGGCATAAGACAGTCTTTTGATTGCCTGCTTTATGTCAGTATATGAGGCTCCTAAGTCACTATGATTCTAGTATTATCTGCCCTGCTTTTATATTGGAATCATTGGTATTGCTGCATAACTAAAAGATATGCCATAGCTCAAACTGAAGTTATGGGGTTGATATAAAAGTTTTTGGATGAATTTCTTAGCATTATGCATGAGGTAAAAAGAGGTAGGTCATAAATTGTCCCTCTTGGCCCTAAAATCTATGCAGACAGTGAGAACAGAAGTTCACACGTTTACCCAGACATTTTCACTGCTTAAGTTTGCACATCAAGGTTAAAATGACACTATCAATATTCATGTAGACTATAGACCAGATTTTCAAAAGAAATTAGCTTTTGGTTTGGCAATTAAAAAGAACCTGGATTTTCATAAAAACTGAGCAATTAGCTTGCCATGTACCTTGGACAATCTGGTCTCTAATTTTTGTGGACTGTTTTAAAAATATGGCTCTATTAAAACTAATTGCAATTTTTATGGTATTGCAAACATGTTTTCTGTCTGGTGTTTCTGAGAGAAACAGTAATAAATGGAGATACTCAGCATGGCATTTGTATGCTAACTTTAGAAATCTGTGCCCAAGCTGGACTCTTTTTATAGTCAGTAGAAAGGAACAGGCATCTTCAGGGCATGATCACCTGATCTGTTTTGGACATCTACAGTAGCTTGTAATAAATGACACTGGTGATTTTTTCTAGGCATCTAGCTGACTCATTAACTGCAGCTCTACATTTTGATCGGATGAATCTTTGCCCGATTAATTGATCCTATATTGGGAATGTAGGGATTCAAAAAATAAACTGGTTAAAAAAAAAAAAGAAAGAAAATATTTGTTTCCCTATACTATTTCATTTGTAATACTCTTATAATAATATTAGACAGCATTTTGAACCAAAGCATATTGCGGAAATCAGCAGTGCCTTCTAAGCCAGGGAATCCTTCAGTTCTGCGAGTATCAGCCTGAGACTTGGGTGATTAGGCTGTTTCTGGCTCTGCCACTGACTTCTTCTGCATCACTGAGCAAGTCAGTCAGTCTTCCTGTGCTTCTGTCTTTCATTTATAATGTACAGAATAACATTTTTCACTGGGGTGCTGTCAGGATAAACATGCTGGTCTTGTGAGGAACTCAGCTATGATACTATGATCGAGATGGAGACAAATCAGTAATGAAACACAAATAGTTTGCTTGCTTATGGCAATCACATTTTTTAGAAATCATCCTTCTAAAAAGACCGGTACATATAAAACATATTTTGTTTATCTGATTCTCCAAAATTTATTTGTTATTTTCATTAAGTTATTTTTTGTTTATAATTTGCCCAAAGTTTGGAACTTAAAACAGTAATTTCCCATTCTTTTCTCTTTGTAGCTATTTGGCTACCAGATCTGATTTTTTCTTTTTTTTAACTGTCTCCCAGACTTTTAACACATTGTTTTCTTGAACTTGCAGCCCTGGCAAGCCTCATCTGCTGACACTCTTCCTGATACTAAGCCTAGCTACCAATCTTCCCCAAACAATAACCTACATCACTAAATGGATTGTACAATCAGGAAACTTTGTCAGGGCCCTGAGCTGACCAACAAACTCTTTAACACCTTCTTCATCTCCCCAGGTGTTTGGCTGCCTGTGTTCAAGGTCAGATCTGATTTTGTTCTGCTGTAAAACCTTGGATCAGTCTGCTGTGAAAATGGGTAAGCTGGGAGAAAGAGTCGTGAAAGTCCTTATGTGGGGCTTCTGCCTGCTTTGCTTGGAAGCTGCATTTAAGCTGTACACAGAATTTGGAAAACAAACAAGCAAACAAACCTAAATGATAATAGAAAGTACAAATGTTAATGTGAAACAATGCAAGACCTGAAGCCAGAAAGCAACTATGTGAGATAATGCAGAAAAACATCTCCTGACACCTGACAACTGAAGCCAGTTGTGCCTTAAGTCGTTAGGGTCGGTAAACACATTGAGGAGTCATTCTTGCGTTCCCACAGTTCCCTAATAAGTTTCAAATGAAAACAGCAGCATCAAACACAAAACCATCAGGTCCAAAAGTTCTGTTTACCTACAAAAAAAAAAATTAAAGCATTAGCACTTGGAACACTTGTCCTTAAAAGAATATATTGTATTACAACACAAAGAGGTAGTACATGTGTTTAATAGTTTATTACACAGTGATTATTCATAAGTTACAGAAAAACTTCCCAGAGGCAGCAGTTGCAGGGGTGAAAAACAGTATTTAGGGTCTTGGATCACAAGTGGATATAGTGAGCAAAGATACACAAGCGGTGGACAGATCTTTAGCAACTGTTTTAAAAATAGGTGTGTCAGGCCAATTTAGACCCTCTTTTATATCTAATATGTAAATTTCACAACTATGATAGTGAAAAATCCCTCTTTTGTAGGTCATTGTTAAATAGAGTGAAAAGCCTACTTCATTCTGTATATTCAAGGAAACAAACCTCTCTTCCCCCAGCTTCTCACTTTGTCATCCCTCTCCCACTGGTGTATGATCAGCAAGATTATTATAATTTCTGTTTAAAAAATACACTTCTTATCTGGGCAAAGTGTGTACTATCAAAATTTGCTACTGTGGTGGACAATTAGAAATGTAAAAAAAAAAAATCTATCCATGATGATAAAATTTAAACTGACATGCCTTTCTGATGCTTTTTCACGACATTATTAAGTGTAACAGGGAAATATATATATATTATGAGTTTAAGCTGTCTCCCCACCAGGGGGCTTTGCTGGTATAGCTATTGTAAAAGAAAAAAAAATCTGTTATTCAGATCAGATTAATTCTTTCAATAAATGAATTGAAGGGCTAAATAATTAGTTCCCCTCCCTTCCCTCCGCTCAGAGAAAGCCCCAGGCTGGAGAACCCCGCTGTTGCGTGGCCGAGCAGAAAGGGACGATGGGTTCCAGTGTCAGGAGCACCATGGGGAGGACCCCACTCTCTAGCAGTTAGCACTGGTTGGAAAGGGGAGAGGGTCCTGAGCTCTGCTCCTAAAACTGTTTGTGAATGCTAAGCCAGAATTAGAAACAAAATAAAAATCATTTGGGAGGAAAATGCTTTTCTTCATCATCTTTTTTTCCCAGAAGAATTCTTACCATATTAAAGAATCTGTCTCTCTCTGAATCCATGGATTTTGAATCCCTTGTTGGACAGTATTTTAGTGAGAGAGATAAAGAACTCTTCCTTTTTTACATCCCTCCTCCAGACATGATGATGGTTCATAGCTTCACTGTTAAGACAATTTCTCAGGGAATGGAACTTGTGAGTTTGAAGCTCCTTAATCTGAGGAAGCAACTGAACTTTGATTTTTAGGCTATTATCTAAAAATTGGACAAAGTGTCCTCCACAGTTTGAGGGCCCCACCCTTGGGTCTGCTTCAGATGTGTTCTGAGTTGGTCTTTCTTCCGAGTCCTCATGTGTGTTTAGGAGGGAGTTAGACTTCCACCTGCTCAGGCTGTGTACACTCTAAAGTGAAGAGGCAGAACTCTAAGGTAAAGCTATCAAATATTCACGTTCTCCCCAGAAATGTCATCTTTCCTTCCTGGAAATTTTGTGGGAGAGGAAAGAGTAATTTGCCCATACATTGGGAATTTCCAGATGTTTGGCAGCCAGGTCAGATGAGTAACTCCAATTCAATTATCAGCTTCCCAATGTCATATAGCTACTGGGTGTACAATTTCTGGGATGGACAGAATGAACAGGGAGTCTGATAAGCCCAGCATTACCAAACTGACTGTGCATGCATCTGCAGTAGAGGCAGTGCTTACATCTCCATTTCTATAGCTGGGAATATCTGGAAAGAAATCTGAGGTCTGAGTTGCATGTAGGAGTTTACATGACCAGGGCTGAAGATATCTAGATATGTGAAGTAGCCAGAACTTCTACAGGTGTCTTTCCAAACTGCAAGCTGCTTGAAAGTCTTTGCTTTTCAGTTTCTCTGTCAACTTAGGTTTCTGTGTAGCACTTACTACTACATATGCAATGTTATATTTACCTTAGTATCTTCTTGAAAAATAACATATTAAAATTCCTGTAAGCTATAAAGAAGTAATTTCACTTCATTTCATTTAAAATTGGTTAGTGGACTACTGACCACATTTAATTTGTGAGGATCTTATGTATAACCACTGAAAGCAGAGAGATTAAACAAAATTGCATGGAAATAGTAGAAGACAGGAGAAAGGGAAAAAAATAAGAAAGAGAGAGTGTGACTCACGAGTAATCTTTCCTGATGGGTAAAATTTGTTGCTGTGTAGTAGAGTAAAAGGTAAGATGTCTCTGCAACATGGACGAATTTCAAGAATCTCAGGCAGTTTCCTAGACTTCAGATGAAATTGGTCGTAGTTTGAGTTCAGGTGACATAGCTACAGAATGAAGGTGGTGGAAAAGTACCAAAGTCTCTAGGCTGGAGGGACCCATAAATGACATTATAAAGGTTGAAAAAAGACAACTTTGAGCTGTAGTGGTGAAACTGGATAGGTGAACCAAAGAAAATGTTCTACCCCACAGAAAACAGAGAGGATTTTCATTTCTTTAAATGTAAACAGATGTGTTAGATTCAGACTCTTATAAAATACAGGATTATGTTAATATTTCTACAAAATTAACTAATGGGTCCATATTTCAAATGGAGAGAAATACTATCCTTTGCATAATTGCATTTCATTTGATCTTATAAAGTGAGTTTCTGTTCATAGAGTTCAAAATGCTATAAAAGCGTGAATGCAGAAATGTCAGACTTTGGAGTTGGAATACACACTGGAATCCACCAAATTCATAGCTAAAAGAGAAATTTATGTTATATCCTGAAGGAGCCATACGCTCTGAGGATCCTCTCATATACTTTGGGAAAGAAAAAGAAAAAAGGTCAGAATTGATGTACCATGGCAAGGAAATTGCCCTAAATGCTGGATAAGTATTTCAGAGGGAGTTGAATTTGTGGATTAAATACTGTCAAGTCGAGCCCCAGCTGTGGTAATAATTCATGCACTATTCAATAGAACTATCCTGGATAAATCAAAATATTTGCACATTTTCCTAAACAATAAGCTTACACATAGGCAAACTGTATATGTCTTATTTAAGTTAAATATATTAATTCAGAACATCACCAAGCCTTCTACCATAAAATGACTAAGGTCTAAATCCAAAAAGCACTCAGGCTACATGCTAGAGCTACTCTAATCCATTTTGTTCATATGATCAAAAGTATTTTTTGTCTTTGCAGGAAATGGACCTAATAATAAAGCATTTATCTTTCACCTCAAAAGTCTGTGAATATGAATCTACTCATAAAGGAAATAAGGTGGATGTTGTGGAGTACAAGTACACAAGAGAATGAGTGTACAGTGCATCGTACAAGCTGAATCAGTGCTCAAGCAGAGCTTTGGCTACATTTTTCCATTTTCGATTTTTTTTTCAAGGAAAAATCAAGATTTTTATTTTTCCTAAAGAACATACTCATACTTTTCCAGGAGAATGTTTTCTTCTTGGTAGACTTAAGCCTTCTCTATGCAAGAAAACTGCACAAGTTCTAAAGGAATTTTCTGTTGCAAAATAAATTAATACTCTCTAATGAGTGACGATAGCTGAGTGATGTGAACACATTTTGATTATTGCCAATGTGAAGTAAAACCTGCTGCTTTAGCACACTAGAACTAATTGTCTTCATTGCCCTTTAAAATATGTTTTGCTCTGTGTTTACAATAAATTAAGAACATGCACAAGGTTGATTGTTGCATCTCAGTAAACGAGCAATAAATTATAAAATCTCAGGCACTTGATTGTAATGTAAACTAAATTTACACAAGGAATTTTAAAAGAAATTTTTAAATGTCCCCAAAAGATGAAAATCTGGGTTATTTCTCAACCAAACCAGATTATTTTCCTTGAGCTTTCAAATTTTCTCCTAGATCTGACGCTTTAGAGTTTTATCTTAGAAGGTATAATAAGGAAATACTGTAGATATGTAAGAAGCATACATCAGAAAGTGGCATATGGATGAGAGTATCCAAAGTAGATGGGTATAATTCTGGTTTCTTTGAGGTTAAGGCCAAAAGTTCAGCTGTCCTTAGGGGAGCTAAGATTTCAGAACAGAAGATACATACCTATTCACAAATTAGGGCAGTGTAGAGAATGTGCTTGATACACCCACAGACAAAATAAAGAAAGGCGTGGATATTACTGTAACTTGTTTCTCTGGTTCTAGTCAAGGAAAACAAACAAACAAAAAAAAAAGACAGGAGGTTAGAGAAACAAGGAAAAGTTTTACCAGATTCTGGAAATTAGTTTCATAATGAAAGTATCACATTACACTAATAAATAAATAAATAAGATTAGTCTTTCAGAAGACCTGTCAAACCTGACTAATTGGCAAAGGAAGAACATTATTCAAATAGTCGCCTTTTGACACATCCTCCTATAGTTTTGAAGCAGACTGACAAGGACAGTAAATGCTGGTTATAGTTCATTTTCCAACTTTAAACGTTTTAATGTATTATCTGAATTTTCTGGAAGGCTTGTAAATTCTCTAGATAAAGTGTAAGTATATATTAATCCCTAAAATTTACTGTTTTAAATTATTTTTCTGACAGAAATGATGGTTAAGGGATACAAAACATACTAATACAAGTAATAGAATAGATTATTGTAATAGCATTTCTTGCCAGGTAACTCTTTCTAAAACATCACATGATATTGTTAATAGGCTCACCGGTTATCTTGTTAAAATAATGCACTTGTAAATGGTTTTATTTTAAGTGGAATTAAGCAAAAAGTGGAAATATTTTATTCCTGTTAGAACAACATCATATCTTCAGTGAGGTAAGAATAAGTAAGTAAATAAGTAACTAACTAACTAGATACTAAGAGCGGAGACAAAGAGAATTGTAGAGAAAAAAAAAAAAAGAGAGAAAGAAGCAGAATAGACATCAACCAAAATTTGAGTTCATAATAGAGAGAAATATAAGTAAGAGGAAAGATAGCCAAAGGTAAAGAAAGTCATGTAAACAGAATGGAATACAGAATAAAAAGGAAGTCATCAAAATAATGTTTGATGGATAGAAAAGTAATGGAAGATGGATATAAGAAGAAGAAAGCCTGTAGAAAGAGAAATTCAAGGGATCCTCCCAAAATTTAGGGGCTAAGGTGTTTAAAGCATATATTTGGCAAGAAAATGGAGGGGGAGGGGAACGGACTTGTTTATTCATCTCATCAATAATGAGAAACAGCTTATAAATGTATGCAAGTAAAATCCTTGACTGCCCCTTGAAATGTCAGCTTCATGCCATTCATTTATCCTAACGGGTGGAAATCCTACTCTTTTTATATTTTCTTGCCTTTTCTCAGGTCTTATTTTTGAGTTGCGTTCAGAATAAACTAGAAATGGGGACTGTTTCTAGGAGTGATGAGGCAAAGAATACCAGTGGAAGGTCTTCTGCCTGTAGTAAAACCAAGAGGTTTTTAATTTGAGATGTTGTTTTCCTTTTTTCCCCAAACTTCGCAGTGCAGTTCAGTATGACTTGCAGCATTCTTAATGAGGATCAACATCATTTCAGGAAACCTTATGTCCATTAGCAACAAAAATCTGCAAGGTCAACCACAAGGTGTCTATCTGGCTACATGATGACTGCCTCTAGTTGATTAATGCACTCAACTTAGACTACTGAATGTAAAATAAAGCAGTTTGTATACATTCTGTTTTACCCAGAGGCTATCATTTTCAAAGTCATTTCTGGCACCTAATACAACACAGAAATTGAAAAAGTTGGAACCAACAATTTTTCATTTAAATGTCTTCTTTAAAGTTGGAGGATACATATTTAACGATTCACTTGAAGCTAGAATCTTCTATTTTATGTTGCAATAGTAACTAATTTATAGTGACATTTTGGATTTAGGACACAAGAGAGTAGCTCTGGTTAAAATTAAACCTTTTTAACTTGGTGTAGTCTTGTCATAAATTGTATTCTTTTATCTAATTATGGCTCAAAATTTCAGGATATTTAGTAGATGTGATGTATTTGAGGTAATTTATTAATGGCTGTAACAAATGCGATCTCCACTTTTAGTACTTCTGATTAAATGCTCTTCTGATAGAATTTTAGATATAGTTTACAGTGTTAAAATAGGTGGATCTTAGTAAAATTTTGATTTGAATTAAGGTGTAAAATGAAAATGAGTCATTCACTTTTTTCTTTAAAAAAATTAGAGATAGCAAATAGTGATTATTAAAGAATTAGGGATATGCATAAAGGTCAGAAATCCCTATGACAGAGTTGGAATGGCATGAAGAGGTCAAAGTGTACAGCTTCAGTGTATGCATATCGAAAACGTAGAAGAAAAGGAAGTCATCTTCCAATACAAAAAGGAAACTTTTGCCATTGTAATTCTGCTTCCATTGATAAGCTATGTTTTTTCACAGTTAATCTTCTTGCTTTTCTACAAATTCCACCCAGCATCTTGTGCGGTACTGTAGGTAGATGAAAATTTGTTGTGGTTTCTGCAGACTGCTTTTCCATCTCATTGGTGATTAATGATAAACTGAATTTTCAAAGGTGCTAGACATCCAAAATGTCACAAAATTCAGCTTAAGTATATCTGAGAATCCAGTCATAATTATACAATGACATTCATAAGAATGTGTGCTTCAAGCAATAATGACATGGGTGACAATTTTCCCTGCTTCCTGAAAAGCTTTTTTGACTTCTAATTAGAAAATTAATTCAGTCCAGTTGCAGAGCAATGAGGAACTATCTATTTTTATATAACCTTCAACTCATTCTTTTTTTCTGGCATTCTGTCTATCTGTCTCTCTCTCTCTTTTTCTTTCTTTTTTTTTTTCTTTTTATTAGTCTCTTTTATTAGTCTCTCTTTTCCTGGACATGGACTTCCAGCTGCTGGCAGAGACACTTCCTCCTAATTATGATAAAGTACTTTACAATCTTAGCACATACAATCATTAAAAACAAGAGGTGCAGTATAAAATATTACTCCTGTAAAATCAAAATATGTTGGCCTTCATTGGCTATGTTTCAAAAACAGTAAGATAAATGCCAAACTGCTTGAAGTTAAGATGGCTGTAGGAAAAATACATGAGAAAGGCCTTTCTTTCTATGAAATCATTCTATAAATTTGATAGAATAAAACAGAATAACTTTATGATACAAAACTGTGTGTCTGAGATAGAGATGGTACATGCAGATGAGTGTCCATATGGGCCAGATGGTGAGGATTGCTGTAGGCCAGAAAGTTACAGGAGTTTATGTTGTGGATAAGGCACTTTCCCAGCATCCTTTCGTTTTGTCTCAGGCTGTCCAGGTGGAAACTGAATATTTCATTTCATCCCTTAAGAGGTCCAAGGGTACACCCATTAACCTAACATACTTTCTGTGGCTTCGTCTTCATCTAATGTTCAAAGTTGAGGAGCAAATGCTGACTAGCACGATGACAAGACCATGCTCAGTTCAGTGTAATTCTCTGAGACTGCTGGCATGGTATTACAGTCCCAACGTTTAAGAAAGCGACAGCTGCAATGCAGATAAAGCTGCATTTGAGGACTGAGCTCATGTGCCCATTTGCCAGTGCTGACAGCTGCTGATCTGGGGGTAAACTGATATGTATCAGTACTCAAAAGCCAACTCAGCTATTGCTTGAATTTTCTCAAGGAAAAAAACAGGAGTTCCTCCTCCTTGACTCTGTGTTATGTCTTAAAATGTGTCACATGACCCTGAAAACTTTTTTATTTAAAACTTTCTTGTGTTTGAAGTTTCAAAATGTGCATAAGAGAGAAAGACCTTGAAATCCAAGAAGCTGAATGGCTGATTAAAAGTTACTATAGACTTATGTGAACCTTTTAGGTCTCAGATTAGATAGAGTATAAACTATCTGTATGCATGAGACACAGACTGGCGCTAAAGGCCAAATCAATCCAAGGAAAAATTTCCTGGTGGGCACAGACTTTTTTACCAGAAGACTAGCAAATGTACACAAAGAAATAAATTTAAGATGAAACATTTAGTGCATGTGTATCTAAAATATTTGTAAAATTCTAACTTAAAATTCCTTCCTTGTTTCCTTTCTTTTTTTTTCTTTCCTGAGTGTCTATATGTAATTCACTTTCTTAATTATGAACATCTCTGAATTGCCTTTTATATTCAGACATCAGAAATGAGTCATAATCTATAGTTTAAATTAAGTTCTCAACAGACAAGTGGGGGAGGGTAAATAAATGAAGTATGACAGAACAGACAGAGATGGGGTGAGTTATTACATTATATATATGAATTACTATACTGAATTGTACTGATCAAACTGGCTACAGATCACTTAAAAAGGAACAGATGGAAATGAAAAGACTCTTGCAAAATATGAATTATATATATGGACTATATGTCTTTAGGAGCATGCTCACAAGGCTAATAAAAAACATCAACCAAAACCAGAATATTCACAAAAGTGGTCAGAGGGGAGGTTTTGTCTTGGAGCTGTTTGATATCATCAGCACTGTAACAAAGAACATAAATATCACTACAGTTTTCCTTAATCAGTTATTGTGCAATATTGTGATATCTCCAACTTTGCACTCTTCCTCCTTATAAAACTAACATTTAATAACCAAAATTACGTAGCTACCATAATTTCCACTAGAATCCAGTGAAACATATCACCTAAATCTGTAATAATGCAAAAGAGCTGCTAATAGAAATTATGCAAGAATTATGCAAGTCTATTTAACAGACAAAAGGTAATGGGAAAAACAGAAAGACATTTTTATTGCAAAAAAAAGGTAAATATATGGATTAGGAAATTTTAATGACAACACCAGTATGTTCAAATCTGAAAGCAAACTATGACAGAGGAAAATAATACTTTGTATATGAAAATGGTTTAATAATGTTCTTTCAGTTAAAGGTCTAACATGGTAGCCCAATGTTTAGGCATACAGATATGTGAGGAACAGGCCTCAGGTTTTGCTGCTGCTACTGTTTATGTATATTATGCACAGGTATTTATATATTTTATGTATGTATATAGGCATGCCAATATTTTATATTTATAATAGACCATGGTTAAACAAAAACAAACAATTAAACAATGTAGATGATAGATGTTCAGGAGAAAGGATCAGAAACTTAAAGGTAGTCCAATAGAGTTTTTTAGAACAACAGTTTCCACAGTCCTGTGAGGTATAGTACTTCTTTGGTGGAAAAAAGAAAAACTTATTACAGGAGCGAGCCAGAAGGCAATTGTCTGCTCTTTTCTCAGGTAGAGAATTCTCTGTCAAATTTAGGGATTAAAGACCCATTATGCCACTCTAGCCTTTAACTCTAAGCAAAAGGCAATACATTGAAAATACATTGTTGGGGGGGTTTTTTGTCTCTCCATTGTGTTCTCAGAAATCTGCTGTTATCAAGTTATTCTCTTGCACAGAGTCCTTTCCAACTAACTCACTGATAAGTGGATATCAAAATAAGGTTTTAAATTAGTCAGAAAAATACCATGTGAACTAAAATTAGGCAACTCAAATATTCCTAGTTCAAGATTATTGTTCTTTAAATTAAAAAGCAAAACATTGTTATATTATACATATTTATCTGCCCATTGAAGCTTTGCGCTTACATCCCAAAGGAGACGTTATGACGGTCGGTTACATTTCTAATGCTTCGGATAGTGCTTATAGAACAGGGGCAAATTTATTCCAACGAAGTATAAAATTTCTAAAAAATATAAACAGATATGCACCTTAAAGAATATATATTTACACACACACACACACACACACACACGTAGATGTAAAACTTATAGAAATAACTTATTGGTTTAGAGTGACACATAAGTCATACAACACTGTAGGCTACCTGGAGAGTTACACTTCCTTAATTTTTACAGATATTATGGATGAAACTAATAGGTCTCCTAACAGCATACTAAAAAGATTACACAAATTACTCCAGATAAAAGTTTCTGTGTGCATGTATTTAGGAGAAATAAAACTACATAAACACAGACTAGGAAAATAGATTTCTAACAATTAAATTGCCAAGGCCAAGGGAATACTACACTTTTCTGCTACAGGCAAAGCACTGAAGGAAATCATATGTCATCTTGAAGACTATTTCAGGCTTGAGGAAGGCAAAAAAATCTTAGCCATCTAATTTAGTAAAGGACACAGGGAAAGATTACTCCATTCCAAAATTCTATCTCAATGTGAATAATTATAAAATAATAATTTTGGTTCATTAAAAAAAATGGAGCTACATTGTACACGCACACCTCCAGAAGATATGAATACTGAGGAGTGGCTGAGGGAAGACTTGGTGTGCTGAATAGCTAATCATGAAAAATAACCCTCCAGCCTATTTCAACACTATTAGTCTTTACTAATCATACTTTAAAAGGTCTGCTTTTACCTCTTTGCTCTTAGGTACAAAATTAGATTTCTAACAAAGTCAAATTTCCAGAATTTCAGATGCCAATCAAGTGATTTGCTCTCAGAAACAAACAGTCCCACTACACTTTTATGGAAATCAAGTACTAATGTGTGTATGTGTGTGTGTGTATATATATGTATGTATATATGCCAAGGTTTCTCAGCATGTTAGAAGAACTATAAGTGAATAAAAATTCTTAGGGACCTATACCTTCATGTTTTTCATTTCAGTACTTTGCTACAGTCAAATAATTGTTTTCACACTGTGCATGTTATATGCATTATAAGGGCAAAGAACTTAGAGACAGGAAATAAATGTTGGGTCATCCACTCACGGTCTTTCTGCCATAGGACAAGTTTTTTTTTACTACATTTATCTGTGCTAATAGTTTTAGTGCTAGCTCTTTGGCCCAGTTAGGACTGCTTTTTGTAAAGCTGCCTCTGAGTCAAGAGAACTGACTACTGGAGGTTTCTCCGTGTATCCAGAGTGCCATCAGCAATGCTCATGAGCTGTGGAGGGTTACTATTGGCATGTCACCACCTCTTCCTTAGCGGGATGTGGAAGACATAAGTCACTGCAGTCATCTCTCTATCAGGGGACTATCTGCGGTCTTTTGGGGGATGTCTAATCCTCACCTTGTGCTATATTTAGGAACTACACTCCTAATAAGAAATTCTGGTTTCTATTCCAGGATTCAGGCATCCAGAAAGTGTGTTTTGAAGAGTTTAAACCTCGAGTTTCAAAATCTTTTTTTGGATCCAACCATACTTTACCTCTGTATTAGCATATTTTCTTTTAAAGCATCTAGGACACCTTAGTATGCTTAGTAATGTTAATAAAGACTGGATACATTTTTGGATTCAAAGTGGATATGTATTTATCATTCATTTCATTCATTCTAGCCTTGTTCCTTTCAAATTTAGACTGCAAAAATCAAGTACTATTCTAGGAATACATTTTATTCTTATCATAAAGTGTAACGAAGAACTATATTCGCTTTTACTATTAAATACATATACAGTCATGTTTTTTGGCTTATAGTGTATTATCCCTCTTTTATGAGGCAAATAAAATTAGGACATTAGGAGGAACTAAAATTAGGAGGAAGCAAAATAAAAATTCTTTTCCTGAGAAAACAATAATTTGTACTTTTACTGCACTTACAAGAAGAAGTTTATAGATTATGAAGAATATTACAATTTGTAGGCCAACATAGGAAAACAAACTCATTTTATTCAAACTCAATGAGGAAAGCACCTAAAAGTGTCTACTCACTCTAGGTGTTGCAGTTTATGAATCTATAATCACCTCCACCCTAGAGCAGGATTAAGCTCATCCTGATGTACGCAGCAACAGAACGATGGAGTTGGGTCAGCATCCAGTGCCATTTTTATGTCATAGGGTAAGGTGCCTCACTCCAGCTGCCTCCCCCAAAGGGTACTGAACTCTCACACATCCTGTGAGATACCTGCCAGCCCCACGTAGACACAGTGGGATGTTCTCAGTGCCGCTAGAGTCTTTGATGGCTTTAACTTGACCAAAAGAATCTAGTTCTTATCACAGAGAACAAAAGAAAGTTCATACCTTGATTTCAAATAGAAATATTTTATAGAAAAGGCATACGTGCTGCAATTTTTAGAATTTGTTTACAGAAAATAAATATTACCATTTTGGCAACTCTAAGCCTCTAAGTTTTTTAAATTGTTACTAAAACATCTTCCCCACTTCCAAATCCAAAGAATTGTAATTTGTGATCATTGTCTGAACTCCTCCCCAGTGTCATGACTTTCCTATGAAATTCTTGTTGACCCCATATCCGCCAAGTCTACTGCGGGATTATCAATGTCCCCTGAGTGTAACTGAGCTATATTGCAAAATAACTTGCTCTAAGAACCTTTGAACCTTTGGCTAAATCAAAAAAAAAAAAAAAAACTAATAAAGGAATGTCTTGATAACTTGACACCAATGCGTGAAGGATAGACTAATGCTTGAATGCAAATGTATGTCATTTGTGTTGAAAGTTACATGGAGAAAAAGATTTATGAAAGATGGTAAGCTTTTAATTGGATCTTGTTCAGTAAATAAAAACACCAAGCATCTGGGGTCAAGTCACTAGTTACATAATTATCAGTGAACTGCACACCTACAAAAAGTTTCTTCCCACTGAACACTGGCAGTTTCAGTTTTGAAAATGATTTCTCTTTTATCAAAATATACTGATCTGGAATCTGTGCTCCTTGACGTTGAGCTTTATCTGTATACCATATTCTTCACTTACTTGTATCAGCAAACCTGAAGTCATGAAATAATGTGAGTTAGGATCTTCTGCAGTAAATTGGATGTAAATCAGATTTAAGGTGTAATTTTCTATTTAAACAGCACATTTATTTTAAAGATATATTAAATACCTGATCTAGACTGCGCATGAGATGTTATCATTTGAAATTTGCTAGGAACTGGTAAAGATAATTCATCTTCATATGAAAACTACATATTCAATATGTCACTTCATGTGATAGACGCAATTTTAATACTCAGTTTGCAATGAAGCTCAAGTAAATATATATAAGCTGTTACCTGCATAAAGTGATTTAGATTAAGCCAATGTAATACAGCTTGTCTGTCATTTGAACACAAAATATAAAAATATCAGAACATACAGATATCTTATAAATTTGCCTGGAATGTAAGATGGGAACAGACGCATCCACCGCAGGGCTCAGGCAGCCCCGGGCCCGGTGGAGACGGGGGATCCCAGGCCGCAGCTGGGCGGAGGGTGGGGGGGAAATGGGGGCAGGCCTCTCAGAGCAGCTATGGCCTCAGGGCCCTAACTCACTTCCATAAATCATATATACAATAAAGATGTTTGTACTCAGACTGTTCACAAAAATCAACATTTGTGTGATTTTACTACGGAGTGAGCTCTTTATAAAGAGAACTACTTCCTTTGTGTTTGAATAGCTGCTATCATATTCTGACTGCAGTCTTGACAGAGAACTGAGGATAACTCTATAAAAATAATTAATTTAAAACAAAAAAAATTATTAATTAATTATTAATTAATTATTAATTATTAATTAATTTAAAACAAAAATAAAACTAGTATGAAACCATCAGAAAAGGGTATTTTAATAAAGCTAAATTCTTGTTCTGTGTAGAAATCACTAATGACAAAAGGCTTAAAGAAATATCTTTTTTTTTGGCCAGATTTCAGTAGATATTAAAAGCAAATGGAGGTCTTTAGGAATACACTACTTAATTTTCTTATATGGAACATGATATATAGCAAAAAAAGTTGTGAATTAGCCTTTTTGAATAAATAAAGCATGATCTATTTTCAATAAAGTATTATAATTTGACCAGATTTTTTTTATCCTTTTTTAGTTTAATATTCTTATGCTTCAATTAACTGTCAAAGTTCTGATCTTCTGCTGCTTCTTCTACTCCTTCTTCTTCTTCTTCTTCTTCTTCTTCTTCTTCTTCTTTTAATTAGAGATGGACCTTCTGCTCTGGATGGGCAAGTTCTCTATGATTATAGCATGTATGATGGTTAAAGAAGACATAGGTTCTCTTAAACAAGACTAGGACTTGAACTTGTGATTAAGTGCTCACCAGAGTTAAAGAAATCCCAAGGTTATTCACTGAAAGAGAGAAAGAGAAAAGAAAAGAGGGAAGAGGAGGGGAAGAGAGGGAAAAGGAGAGGAAGAGAAGGAAAAGGAGAGGAAGAGAGGGAAAGGGAGATCAAAAAATAGCAAACTGACCAGGAGAATTGGAAGAACACACCCATAAATTAGGACAAGTGGTTGTCAATAGAGATTATTGTGAGGATAGCTTTAGTGGGATGGACAGGATGGTAATTAGATTGAAGAAGACCAAAGGAAAAGTTGTCTGAAAAATTAATGTAACAATATTAAGACACTAGACCACATGCACACATAGGACTGAGGAAGCAATGATGTGCTAAAAAGGAAGCAGAAAGAGGGGAAAGAGTGATTGGTGTAAATGTAGTTAATAAGTAAGTAAGAAAGAAAGAGAAAAGAGAAAGAAAGAAAAGAAGGAAGGAAGGGAGGAAAGAAGGAAGGAAGGAAAGAGAAAGAAAAAGAGAAAGAAAGAGAGAAAGAGAAAAAAAGAAAGACAGACAGACAAGAAATCCTGGCCTCTGGTATAAAATCTTGGAAATGTTCTGTAAAGAAGGATATGATCAGCAGTCTAGAAAAGGGAGAGGGCTAATTCTGAGAATTATCTGCTTATTGTTTTGTTTTCTTGCTACGAATCCAGAAAAAATATCTTTAAAATGCATCATAAAATACTGAGCCAGAACAAAGCAATGGAAAGGTTAAAAACAGATGCAATTGGAAACTTGTCTGAAGTCATTAATAAGTGTTGAAAACTACAAATATATGCCTGAAACCCAGATATGCATAGTACATTAGAAGCAATGTCCTCAGATGTGAAGCTGTTCAAACTGAGACTCACATCTTCTTCTGGGAAATGATGTTTTCCCATCACATCCTCTGGGAAACGGTAGATCAGAATTCAGCCATCATGTGGGACATATGGCTTTTATTTAACATTTGGATTGTAGAGACTATGCAAATGATCACTAATTGCTCTCTGGAGAGAGGAGTGCACCCTTTTTGATCTATGCATTTATCCTGTTCATTCTTCTGAAAGTACAAAAACACTGGAGGAATTGCACAGCATGCAGTTTTGAACAAAGGTTACGAAAGAGAGGATGTGTGCGACTTAGGAATATAAAGTATATCTCAAATTTAAATTCCTCAGTTGTTTTATATGTGGATATATAACACATCTTTGAGGAAAGATTATGTGATGTTTTTAACTGAACAACACAGCAATTGCTTTTGATTTAACATTTTTTACTTACACTGACAAAATGTTTATAATCTATTATTTCTCAGTGGATATAGTCAGTTGAATATAAGATATATATTCTGAATCTAAATTCTGTGGCTAACATTTTCAAAAATATATTAGTCTTCAATTTTTCTCAAAACCATTCCAAAGACTAAAACCCACAGGCAAGAAACAGGCAAGAAACAATCATTTACACAAAACGTGGTAAACATTAGAACTGTATTTCATAACCTCAGAACATAAAATAAGTTTAGTATTTCACAGTCTCCCCCCTCCCCCCCACTGTGTTCACACGCTAAAACTACCATCACAACCCCTGGCTCACTTAGGAAATAGATGTATCAGGAAAATGTAAGCATTCAAAACTATATGAAATTGTTAGCCTCTTTTCTTTGTCTGTTTTTAAACATACAGACAAGACTCTGTAAATATTCAAAATGGCATTATCTATTCGTTCTATGTCTGGCTTTTTTTAAAATGCAGCCATTTGGTGCTCTCTTCTCCTATAGCAATATCAAAATCTCTTGTGCAAAATTTTACTGTCCAAAGTCTAGGCAGTCCTCCCATGATGATCTGTAATACAACTGAAAGGAGACTATCTTGCCCCTGTGGACACAAAGAAATCAACCAAATTAACAATTTATACTTTAACAGCTTTATGCCTTTCTCTCAGATATTAAGAAATTCTCTTATGAAACAGTCAATCTTTAAATGTACACAGGCTTCACAGTTACTAGGGTAAATTAGTTATGAAAATTCCATTACCCTAAAGGAAAATGACATTGACCTAGCATGTGATCGTGTAATTAAATTAAGCCCCTCAGCTTCAGTATTATTCTAAAAATATATGGATATATAGTAGGAGATGCTCTGGGCTTGAACAATTTGGGGAACCAGAATAAAAAATTCTTGGCTCCCTAAAACAGCAGAAACTTGCTAGTGTACAAGAAGAAAATTTAACTCTGAAGTAGTATGACCAGCTTTTATTAAACTTGTAAATGCAACATTGTCAGTTAATGTTAATGTAACAATGAGCAGGTGCTCAACTGGTGTAAATTGTCCTAATCTCATTGAGGACAATGGAAGCGTAGTAATTTATGTGAGCCTAGAATCTGTCCTCAGGGCTTTGTTTTCTTGTTTGCTTCTATCTATGGAGCTCTAAACAACACTTTATTAATAACAACAAGAATCGCATTTCACCAAGGATTTTGGACAGCTACAGCTTTGAAAGATCATGTCTGAAACCTAGTCAGGAAATAGACAGAGACATAATTCTCATCAGCATTTTCATAATCAGATCATTCATAGGAAACTCCAGGAAAACAAACGTGTTGAGTTTCCTTATCCTTCATGTATTCCCACAGATGTGAGAAAAATGTCTGTCAGAGGGATAGCTTACAAGCATATATTTCATTTACCTGTTTTCACTTTTACTGTGATGATTCACTTCAACGGAGATCAAAATCAGAATCACATTCTGGAAAAAGAATTATCTGAAATCATCAAAGAATTAGTTGTGGCCTGTTCATTCCAGCATCTGCTCCCCCCCACCTTTATTTTGTGGGGGTTTTGGGGGGGATTGTTTTTCCAAATACAAGAAGGATTGTTTTAATTGGCATTTCAAATTAGCTTCTGATCAACCCACATCAGAAGGAGACAGAAGTACTTGCTCTGGACAAATCAATAACCCAACTCTTCAGTGAGTCAAATGGCTTCAACTGATATAGCAACTAGATGACACAGCCTTCTGCAACCAAACTAGCTGAAAGGCATTGATACCACTTTATAATAACTCAAAGGCCTGTCTCAAATTCCAAATATATCACTATATTCAGTAAAATCATTAAAACTGTTAGCTGACCAAGACTTAGCTACAGAAAGTTTTTTGTGTCTAAACTGATGACTAAATTAATAATAGTCTGGGTCATTCTGAACATATTTTGGTTATACTTTTCTGAACCTGAAACTTGTTGGCACAGTTGAAATACTGACAAATGGAAAAGCCTGCTCAGGCTTCACCCAAGTCTAAGAGACTCAGATATTTTGAAATTTTCATTCCTCATTAATTTCATAAGCATCAAATAAACATTCTCAAATTCTGTCTGAAGTAACCAATAGAGTTCCACCGATGATTGTGAAATTGCTTACAAGTAACTTGTTCTGAAGGAGTAAATATGTGCGTATTTTTAATGTGCCAGTAGATAAATTCCATTTTCATCCTAGATGTCATCCCTCACTTTTCCAGGCATGTAGTAATATCTCTTTCTTTCTACTGTAGGCTTGTATCAAAGCACATGATTCAGTCCTATAATATAATTTCCATACCTGTAAGTAAATCAAATTTTAATATAGTAATAAATATTACTGTTTAAAAATTTAGTAATTAAAATTTAACTATTACTGTATAAAGAAAGAGAGAAGGAGAGAGAGAGGGGAGAGGAGAGGAGAGGAGAGGAGAGGGAGCAAAACAACAAAACAACCTCCTACATTTACAGCATATATTGTTCGTTCTTATTAACACAGTAACTTACCCATGTAGGAGCAAGTTCTGAAACTTATTTAATCATACCTCATTTGGAATACTGCTAAAGAAAATTACACAAAATATTGATAATATTGTCAACGAATTCAAAAATTTTCCAAGAATATAAGTAGAGACAGACAAGCATTTATTTAAGAAATCATCATCTTTACTTTGGAGGGCTTGGGTGGGGGTTAAAAACAAAAAAAATAGGAAAAGTTCTCTAACAAACATACAAAAGCTGCAATCTCTGAGTCTAGATATCAGTGGAATTTGAACTCTGAACTTCATGTGGTTTTGAAATAACTGAAAGAAGTAAGAAGCTTGCAAAAAGGTATATTACATAGCAGATGGTATTGCAACAGAAGACATGTATAATATCTACAGCTTCCATTTTCATTTTCTTCTCAGAACACTCTTGGAGAAATCAGGAAACACTATAGTGTACCACAAACACAAATTAAAGATTTTCACGTTTTTCTGTGCATGCTATTTTAAAGACCATCTAGCTGAGTTCTCTTCACCTTAAAAGCAGTTACAGTGCACGTAAACTTAAAAGCAAATGGCTGTGTATGTCTTTGCAATGGATTCAGAAAAGAGAACTTTTCTTCTAGTTCTTCCAAGTGAATGAGTTTTTTTCTTTTTTCTTTTTTTTTAAATAAGTCTTAGTAATGGTGCTGAATTAGACAAAATTGTTAACATATTGATTGATACAGCATGAGAAGCACCCCTCACAGACACATGCCTCTCTCCACTCCAAGCTTTCCACTCTCCTTCCTGTCCTGTAGAATCCAAGCGTGATGGTGTGCTCCTTTCCCCCCCACTGATGTGCTCTCTCCCCCTCAACCTGACCTCCCTGTAAACAGCACATATGCAGGGGCTAATTGAGCATGTGCCAACTAAGGCCCATCTAGCATGCAAATATGACTCTGAGTCAATCATCTCCCCCCCATAAACAGAGGGCAGCCCAGAGCCCATGGAGCTCTCCTGCATGGCAGTGGGCTGCACTGCAGAACCTCCTCTTGAGCAGGGATGTCTCTCAAAGTTACTCCTTGAGGCTGAGAGAGATTCCTTACCCACGACAGAAGTGATTAATGGCATGCTGAACTTTTGCGAACTTCACGAAACTTTGCTGAGTTATATCTCTGATTAATTGTGCACATAATCCCTTAGACATAAACCGTTGACCAAGTCTGAGACTAGGACTGGATCCAGCTGCACCTACGCTCCTCTCCGAAGGAGTTTAGAAAGCAAGGGGGTCCAGTCTGAACCTCGTGACTCAATGGCAGGGTTTCCATTGCACATGCATCTAACCCTGTCCTTCATGCAGTAAATAACCAAGTGAATCTTGCCAATTGAACCTCATTAAATTGTTCTTATTCACGATTGAACTTTGTTAAGTCACTGTCTTACTGCAATAAATGTAGTGCTGCTTCCCTCTTACGAGTGAAGTGCATCACTCCTTTTGCGACACCAAGTTAAGAGAAAATGAAAAAAAAAATTATAATATTTCTGAGGTTTATAATACTCCCATCTTCAACATCCATTGAATCTTCCTGTAAACATAAAGGTTTTAGAAATGGAGTTCTCATTTCTTATTTTGTCTATGGTCCTTTAAGCACATTTCCTTTCCCTCGATTTTAGTTATGTTTATCACACAGGAAAGGAGGGGCACCACCTCCTCAGCCAGCAGATGAATAAAATACTTACAAACAGGCTGCAAACCACTTGGAAAGGATATATGATAGGTGACCGGATGGTGACAGTTTCTAATTCTGTAATTTATAAGTACTAAGAATTGTAGGGGTGATTTTAAACAGACCTTCACCGCTTGCTAAACTAAGGGAAGAGTTAGCCCTGCGGGACACCCCCATTGTTGATTTTAATGACATTTCCCTATGAAGATGATCATACTCAGAATTTTGATTTTTAGGATGCATTCTGCACACCTGGAGGAAGAGGTGATGATGATCATTTCTACAGTGCATACTGGTAGCAGAAAATAACTGGATTTAAAAAAGTATACATTTTTTAAAGTTATGGGCTGAAGCTTAATTTACATGTCTCAAACTTTCTGTTTGTGGCATTTGTCAGCAAAGTAGAATATAACATCTTATAGGGCATCTTTAACAAAGTAGATTTGGTTTATTGCTAATAGTTTGTAGCAAAAGATCCTAATATCATAGGATACTAGCAAATGAAAATTAAATGAAAGAAGCAGCAGCTTACACATTCCATGAAGAAAATGAAGAGGCAGCCTGGGACATTAAACATTGCAGCAGTTGTATACTTTTGGTTCAATATAATTTCTGCAGAGGTCAGATGTGACTACTCTGTCTGGTCATCATTTTTAACATTACTAATAAGTCTAATAAGTCATTCCTAAATAATCAGTATTCTAATTTCCATTTGTTCATCTCCATTGTACTGACTGGTACTCAAAACTTTTAATGGTTGCTAATACGGGAAACTTTAATGAACCGAAAAGCAAATCTTAAAGTTATAGATTTATTGTCTGCTCAATGTCTAACAGATAAAGGCTACATCTATGTGTTTTGCTGAGCCTTTTGGACTGCTGGGGACATGAATAGCTTTTCTGGAAACAACGTAAATGTCAGGATGGGATTCCTAGAATTACATTCAGTTATAAACATTCATTTAATTAAAATTTCCACATTTTAAGAACTCAAGGAAATATTTATAAAATATAGTTTATGAAACTATTACTACATTTCATGAAGCATCATAAAGATTTAACTATCCCTGTGAAAAATATTTTGTTTTATAAAGTTTCCCTGTGTCAAATATTTATGTAAATATGAGCCAAAATTTCTATTTTAATGTAGAGAGGTTGATTTTTTTTTCACCTCAGGCATCACTCCTTCATTAAAAAAGATTACCTGTATTCCCAAGTGCACTTTTCTGTTGTTTTCATCTATAATATCATAGGGAAGCTGATAGAATCTCTCTAAAAAATCTAAACTAAAAACTAAAAAAACTCTAAAAAATTGAGTTCTGCTCTGTAAAAATTGTAAAATGATCTTAATTATTTTCCTACCTTATCATCTGAGAAGAGGAATAACACATTTTTAGTAAACTATTTATGTTTGTAGGTAAGGCATAACATACATTTCAACATATTCAATAAGTCTGGAAGGATATCCAGGGAACTCATTAAAGGCCATGACCTTGAGCAAACTTTATTTAGCCTGGAGGTTACTGAAATAATGTGGTGTTTTCTGGGAGCTGATAGTATGACTGCAGAATATTAAATACTTTTTGAAAAGATTTCCTTACCAAAGAAGTTCTATATGAAATTCAACTCCCTTTTTACTCCAGATACTTTGTCATTCACTAGCAAAGTAGATGCAATGAGATTATAGAAAACATGAAGGACACAGCTGTGCATATTTGGTTGAAAACTGTTATTTTATGTATGCAGTGACTGTCATTCACGCACTCATTAAGTCACTAACAGATACAAGAATGATATGATGAAAAGGAAAGCGTAAAGAAGGCAATCAATCAGACTTGGGGGAGTTTAAGGAGTTGTTTCTGGATGAATAGCCACTACAGAGTTGAAGAAATGAGAATTCAGATGTTGTCTGCCCCAAACTAGTTCCAGCAAAACCCAGAGGGTAATTGCCCCATGTGGGATTTTGTATAGCCTTGTGACGAGAGGCTGAAGTACCCTGAAACTTTTCTATCTTGCATTTTCTTTTTATTTTAACAGATTGTCTCAAGAAACATTTATTTAAAATGATGAGTTCTCAAGCTAACAGTTTTTTCATAGATTTTTTCAATTTTTTTTTTTAGAAATGCACTCAGAGTTTTAGAGAAATTATGCCTCTGTTAATAGTTAAAAACTAGCTAACTTGCATAATCCATTATTAAAATTTGTGGTTCTATGCAATCACTCAGCTAAGATGCTGACTAAGTCACTCTGTTTCTGGCTATGCAGTAGAGTGAATGAAGTATTTTTAAAGGAGAATAGCAAACATCAGGCAGTGAATAATTCAAATATGGATAACAGAGATTTTCTCTTCTCATTCTGGTGTTGCTTGTTTTCCTACCTTTCTGCTTCTGCAGTCTTTAATAAACTCAATGTTAAACTCTCCTCTAAAAGTAGTATGCAAAAGGACAAAGTAAACTTATCTCAGCAGCATGTCCTAATCAAAATACATATCCAGTATATCCATGTTCAGACACTTCCTTCCTTCCAGTATAAGAACTTTTGCTACGCCATTAAAAAAAAAAAAAAAAAAGATTTGCCCAGAAATATGAATACTTTATACTAATTGTTTCAGGACATGACAGATCTCAGCCTTTTTTCCTATATTATATATTTGTTTGATACCTATATTATAATTATTATTGCTGTTTGTTTAAACACTGTTCAATAGCAAATTATCAGCAGCCTTCTGCTGCCTTTTTCTACCAAGCAAGGGAAGACAGACTTTCACAAACAGCAGCTTCCCACACTAGTTAAATGCCATCATTCCACCTACCAGAGAAAGGTCTGAAACAGGCCTGAAAAAGTCACAGACACCCCTCAAAAGTGATATAAATACTATGACTAGCAGGTAAATTTAACTGAAATAGAAAGAATAATGAGGTGCCCATCAATGTAAATGATATGTAGGTAAAAAAGAATCAAGAATGTTTCCTTTTCTTGACCATGCAGATTTGAAATATTACTAAAACTGTCTTTGCCTACTGCACAAACAATAACATAATATGGAGGGATATTTGGGAGAAGGAAAGGAAAGAGTCATATGCATAGCTATATATTAAAATCCATTTTCTAGTCCAAATCACTCAGCAGACCATCACAAAACCTCTGCATGCTCTTTTGCTGCCCACATACAGCCCAAAGTGTAAATCAATGACCTTTTCAACATAGATTTATGTTGAAATGTTCATGAACAACACTATTCCAATCTCAGAAATCAAGTATCTCTATTTTAAAATTTTGTGTTTTTTTGTTGTCAGTCATTCAGGTGATCTATCCACTCTCAATCCAGAATTATAAGTACATAAACAAAAGTGCTAGTAGCATTTTTTGCAGTAACTGAAAGACAATGTCATGGCAAGGTATGGAGAATCAGCATGATGATCACTCACTTGAAAACCTGCTTTTTTATTTTTTTTAATGTAAAGTTGTCCATCTCTTAATCTAAGAAATGTGTTGCTGGTCTTGGAGACTTTGGATATTTTTGTCTATTTTACCATTTTTTTTCTGTGTTTAAAATTTCAGATGCCTAATTTCAGCAACTGGTCGTTTTATAGATTTAACAAAACCATATTATTGTGTCACACCCTTGAGAAGAGCTAGTTCCTTTAAACTGCAGGGGCAGTAAAAGAAATTTTTCATTATACTGAAAAAATCCTTGGTGTCAGATATTTTTAAACTTTTTAGAAAATTTACATATTTATAGGCATTTTCATAATTCATGCCTATTTTACTGACTCCACATTTATGGACAGTTATTAACCACCACACTGCAAGGCACTGAAACAGCTGATTGATAACACAGTTGAATGACTCTCTGATATTAAGTACCATGCATTTTGTTTTGCATATTCTCAAGGATACTTTCGAGAGAAGACAAGAAATCTTAAAGTTCTTTTTATCTCAAGGGTGGGTAGGAGGGTCAGAAAGACCACAGTATCTGTGTACACACACAGTTTATCTGTGTAAAAATCTTGCAGAGGAGAATATGTTTATTATACTCCTCTTTTTTTATTACTGTAACTTTGAGGATTTCAGTTCAGATACTCTTGATGAACGTCTCCGTGATAGAAGCGTTCTGTATATTATCAAACATAATAAATAACTGTCTGTACTAAATTAAACATGATTAAGCTACCTATTTTTTTTTTTTTAATTTTGCAGAGGAAGAAGTAGTATGGACATCCATAATCTGTCCAAGAAGAAAACATGTTGCTCTAGCATGCTATGGTAATACCAGATTTTCAAGGTAATGATCCACTGTCCTCCTTGAAGTAAGTAATCTCTGATTGTTGTTGGCATTGCTAAATATATTCATAAATTATGTTAATGGACTCAACAAAATTAAAATTTAACCAATGTGGTGAACACTGAAGACTGCTTTTCATGGGCCAGGTCTTGCTTCCTCAAGCCAAGTGATTCCTCCTTAGGCTCAGCTCTGTGAAAAGGTTGTGTTTGATGGAGAGCTTGGTGGTCTGGACACAACTGGCTGCTGAAAGAGCCAACTCCTTGCACTCTTCGCTATTCAAAGAAGTCTTAGTGCAGGCTTAATTTTGGTTTTAATTAATCATCTTCAAAAAGTCAGTTTAAAACTGTAAAACCATATGACTGAATTAATAATACAATTACCTTTTCTTCTTTTATGAATCTCTGATAATAAAGGTCTCATAGATGACTATTCCTGTTAATCATTAATTTTTCTTTTTCAGACCAATTTAAGATAAAGCTTTAGTTCTTTGTGCGACTCACGTTGACTTGATGCCTTCCATTTTGTTCCAGAAGACTTTAACAGGCTAGGAGGACATGGCAATTTTCCACTGCAACTTTTATTACCTGAATTTGCATATCCTTTATCACTGAACTGTGAAATCAGCATTACAATTTCAAGTAAGCTCTAGTTTCCAGACATGACAAATAATTATGAGGCCTAGATAAGATCAGGCATCAGATCACCTTGCTTGGATCTCCCTGTATTAATTTGAACACAGCTTTGCCCTGAAATTCCGCTTCTTGAAAAGCAATGCTATTTTATCAAATGATTCTAAAAATAAAACCTTCTACTGTTTGGCGTCAGAGGAATATAGAAACACTAATATTATAAGGGATGAACATAACAGTGCACAACTGATGTCAGAAAAGCTTCAGAATATGCTATAGCAGAGCTGTTAATTAGTAATTGGGAAGGACCATTGAAGACAGTTAGTGTTGCACATGACTGTTGAAAACAAGTCTGAAACTGTCCATTGTGTAGAGGATTAACTCTTTAAACTCCTGAGATCTAGGATCAAGAAACAATTTCTTCACAGAGCAGACTGGCAAGGAGCTATGGATTGTTGTGCTGTATTGCTTTAGATGATTTCCTCATTTATGACAACCGTCTTTCACAAAAAGACTTTGGAAGCTAGCAGTCTTTTTCCTCAAACATCCAAGGAGACAGTCAGTGCCCTTAAAGATCTTACTTTTGTTATGAGATGCACAGATGTTCTGTGGCTTGTGGTATGCTGGGGTTTGTAAAAGGCTTAGCATTCTTCCTTGCAAATAATACCTATCCTAGACATAAATTTGTCAGGTCGACCTGATGAGCCATTCCAGTCACATTTTCCTATTAAAAATATGTGGGTTTTTTAAAACTTTTTTATCATATTAGATAGAGAACCTCTAAGATTTAAACAGTCCTCTTACAAAATTGTATCTCCAGTCAAACTTCATAGGCAATTCTTGTCCATGGCAAGATGCATGAGTGACTTCCAGCATAGGCGACCGAACCATTTCAGAGTATTCCCTAAACTTTGGGTGAGTTCTACTCCTACTATTACGGTTTCCTGAATAGATGTCTGGTTTCAACAGGGAGCATCTGGATTATCATAGAATTAAAGAATCTTGGAATAATTCAGGCTGAAAGGGATCTCAGGGTGTTCCCTAATCCATGTTCCTGCTTAAACTCTGGCTATGGGGTCAGACCAGGTTGCCCAGGGCTTTACCCTACTGGGTCTTGAAAACTCCAGGGATGGAGAGAGACCACACAAACTCTGTTCCAGAGCTTTAGTGTCCTAATGACAAAGAAGCTTTTCCTTACATCAGATGGGAACTTCTGTTTTGGGGTGGTTTTTTTTTTTTGCTCTGTCTTTTGTGTCTTGTACTTTTGTAGTGGACTGCTGCTATTAAGTATCCTAGAAAGATTTCATCTGGGACAAATGTTTACATCCATTAGTTTACTTTATCTTACTTTTCTTACTAAACCTAAGAATTCCTTAATCTAAGCATTAATTTTACATCACTTCCTTTGAAATGTATATAATAGTTACTTAAACACATCCCTGCATATTCAAAAACTGGAAGAAAAACAAAGAAACAAAAAATATTCAGCAACTCCAGAGGCTCTAAGAGGATGACACAATAAGAGGTAGATGAGAGGGGATCCCTGAAGGAGAAAGAACTATGTATTTGAGTGAGTCCACAAAGAAAGTATGTGGGGGTGTCACTGTTTTCTTTTTTTACATTCTCTAATCAAGGGCAAAGTCAATGACAAGTGGCACTTGTAATTTGATCCATTTCTATACATGGAAAACCACACGCAAAAATTACAAGCTTTCCTTTTTTTAAGATTTTTTTTCCCAACATCATATAACTTAAAAAAACAAACAAACAAACACTAGTTTAGTTCAAATTCTCCAGGTAGATTGCAGCTAAATGTGAGTCTATACGGAAATCTTTTTTTTTTTTTCCCTCCCAGTGGGAATTATAAGAACCATAGCATGGCTTTAACAGCACACTCAAAAGGCAAAAGAATATCTAACAATTGCAAGGCACTACCTATGTAGCTTTAAAAAAAAATCTTATCCTCATTTCAGCCAAATACACTTGTGCCACCCTAACAGGAGTAGCTTCCCCTCTTATTAAGGGGTTTTAAATAATTAGGTTCAGCTGAATGTAATTAGCTTCCAGCTGGCAGTGCTTATCTAAGTTGCACTGAATAGTGGTGATTTCCATAGGAGAGGAAAAAAAACAAAAAAACAAAAAAAGCCACTCCTTTTCCAGTTGCTTATTGCCAGTGTTTTCTGTTCACCTTTTCTTGACTACCAGACGTGCTTATCTTCACAGAGCAATCTGTTCAGTTGCTCACTGGATGCAATAAGGCACCTTTTAGCCATGTTTGGGCCCAGCTGAATGTGTTGAGTCATTATAAGAGCCGGCTTCCCGTCTCTGACGGGAAAGCTTGGGAAGTGTCTGAATATTTACTGCCTCAGGTTTCTGACCTCGCTTTTTCTCTCAGTGATGTAAAATGCAGTCCGTATCCTACAGAACACTTGCTGCTGACAGCCTCAGAGCTGCGAGGTTTCAAGGTGAAGAGTGTGTGAAATGTAGCTAGTTTTTACCGGACGGCAGTAGAGTGCCGCGAGGCACCTATCTCGCGGTCCCTGGGGGTCAGAAGTCACGTGGTCTGGGGCTGCAGCCATTGGTCATTATGGGGAGCTGTCTGCGCTCTCCTGCTGAACTTCTCACCGGCTGATGAGGTTCCTGTGAGCATCATTTGGCTTCGTTTACTTGGAGAGTTGCATAATAATGGAAGCTAATTCTTTCACTGAGGGAACATTGTTTTAATTCTTGAAGTACCTGCAGGCACACTGCTGCATTTTTAATCTTTTTTCTCTGCAGTTCTTTATCTCTCGTTTTACCCATCAGGTTACTGATATACTTGTTCAGCTATTGACTTTGAGAAGCTCTGTTTTCTTTTGCATTTTCTGCTTTTCCATCTCTAATTCTACCTTTCAGGTTTAATCCTTGTCTACCAAAAGGAAATTCCCACATGTTAAATTATTTAAGTTTCCTTCTACAAAATTCTTGTTTTATCTCCTTTTTGAAAGACTTGAATGTACTATTAGGACACATATAAAAAGCATATGAAAGAAACTCTACCTATGGAATTGATTTCTGTCTGGACTTTCCTCATTTGCTTTTTAGTCCTGATTTTTATTCTTTCAACTCTCCTGGCCTTTATTTTCTGTTTGTTGTTATTACTCACATTTCAGTTGCTGTTCGGAAATACTTGTGATAAGGATTAGGAGAATATTTGCTAGTTTAGCTTCAAAGCTGATTAGATAAAAGAAATGCTGTATTTTCACTATTCTTTGATTTTTTTTTTTTTGATGTAAAGTACCACGCTAAGAGCTGATAGTTAGTTTTAATGATAGTTATTTTAAATAGATAGAGCAGTTTTTTTCATGGATAATTAAAATCACAACAAATAAAAGAAAAAGATGCGTTTTTTAAATAAACAAATCTATATTCTTCTTCATTAATTTTTGATGCTAAGTATATATATATGCATGTCAGAAATGCAGAATTGAATATGTATTTATATAAATATATATATTTAGTCTTCTTGTTGAGGCAAGATAGGAAATCATGTTAGCAAAAATTTTGCCTGCTAAAGACTTCCATGTATACGGCCTTGTGCTGTATGAACAGCCTGAAGCTTACAGTATTGTCCTGTCCTTCACTATTCTACTCCTCTTTTTTCTTTTCTAGCCAATGAGTAAAAGCAAAATTAGTTTATAGGATTTTGAATTTTGCAACTAAGATGCATGGACCAGTGCCAGAGTTGTCTGCACTTGTTTGAAAGCAAAAGTTAAATCAAATACACAAGCTTTTTATCCCTTTTGAAAGGGACGGTGTTCATGGTCACCTTCTGTTTCTGCAGGAGTGAATTGCACAGTGTAAATCCAGCTGCCGTAGAAGTTTCCTCTTTGAACTTTGCTCTGACTTGCTGAAAGTGTTATATTTGGGGTGCCAAATAACTATTGTGGGATGTCATGTCTAACATCTTAAAAAAGAAAGAAGTGACCTCTTAAAGTATCTAGGTCAGATGTTAATATAAGATAGAAAACTTAAGTTTTAACTGAACTTTCCATACAGCTGTTGCATAGAAAATAGATTGGGTATCTGACACCAGTGGTGACCTGTGTGATTGTAATTGGTGTTTTTTTTTCCTAGGGAAATAGATTAATTCCTAGATATATTTCATTCATATAACTGTAATCTAACATAGCATGAATCAAATATCAGTCCTTTACTTTTAGTTTACAGCTATAAAAAGTGGTGAGTCCAGTCTAGCATTTTCTTCCTTCCAATCTAGAATAACAAAAAAAAGATAAAATAGGATACAATAGCTATCCTATTATAAGTTATCATATTGTAGGATCTGAGAAATTTAATATGCTCCTCTTTATTTTGAGGCTTATTTATTTAATAGAAAAAAAATGTGAAAGAAGGGGAGGTGATGTGGTCAAAAAGTTTTTGTTCTCTTTCTAATATTTTATGTTCATGTTCTTTTTTTATGTAAGAAACAAACTGAAGGTCAAAACATCTACAGTTTTCAGTCATTTAGTTGAAAACTACATCTGATGCTTCTTGGACATGCATTTTTGCTTCTCTTTTTCTGTAACCTCACTAATGTATAGTTTTACTATATAACCTTGCAGATAGAAGCATCCAGGCTCTCAGCACTTTATATTTTGAATCATGCAACATCATCTCCCCTGACCTTAATGCAGCTATCCAGAATGCTACAACAAATGTCATTTTCCTAATATAGCTCTTTGATCTTCTATAAGTATCTCTACGGCTTTTTTTTTTTTTTTGTCTTATTGACCAACATTGTCATTTCTTTTTGTTATGTCTGTATGTCAGTATGTATTCAACAGGTCCTAAATCCACGCTTATAACTCCTTAGGGCTACAGCAAAAAAAATAATTAACAGTAATTTTTCCTCAACCGCCACAGCATAGTAAATTGGCTAAATGCTGACCACAGTACATGGATGACAAAGGTTAGAGATACAGAAAATAAGAAAGCTCATTGCTAACATATACAATTGAAAATCAAAGCAACTGATGTCTCCAGCTGTTATGCCTTTTTTTTTATTGCACTTCAACAATATTTAATTGCAATGAACTTGCTTATTTTGTTATGCTCAAAATCTTGTTTATGGGCAAAGAGAGAACATACTTTTTATATATGCACACATACGTATGCATATGCATAAACCCAGGAATTTATTATTAGTATAATAATAAATCCTAAGAGTCCGATCATTATTGGTCCACATATAATTGTTGCAGAAAAAGAAAAAATCATAATGCAATTAAAATTTTTATACACACTCTTTAGTTGCTACCCCTTTTCCTCATGTTATTCTCACCCCTCCCCTGCTCCTCTGGCTCCTGAGGCTGGTGTTTTCAACCTGGTGGGCAGGGGGAAAGGGGTGTTAGGGCAAGTCATTGGCATCTGGAGTCCTTCTCTGGGAGGAACGTAATGTTCATTTGATGGTTTCATCTTCTTCCCTCTGGGGTCATTTTATATGTTTGCTAACATGCTTTTATGCTTTTGCACATTCTTCATTGGTCTGCAGCTCCATGTTGCTACACCTGGTGCCTTTTAGGTGTCATAGATGCTATTTCTTTGTTCTCTTTGATACCCCAAACCCAGTTTTGTCTGGCTCCAGGCCTGTGTTTCTTTAACTAGACATTGGTGGGTTGTTTATAGCTGTGGGGTCCCGGTGCCAAGCCTGTGCCCCATCTCTTACCATCCCATGCCTGCACGCCTCTGCGCCTCATCCTGCGTCTCCACTTCTCAAGGCCTCTGCAGTCACACCAGGCTTGCGCAGCTTTACACTGTGTCGTCGTGTTAGAGTCATAATCTCATTGTACCTAGACTGAATGCTTGTTACTGCTATCTGTTTAAAACCATGGTTGTACCCTACAAAACTAAATGTAAGGAAAACAATTTAGCCATAGACTCCTGGTCAATTGGAGAAATTGCTGTCACAGCTAAACCAAGTAAAACAAAGCTGCAGGCAGGTCAGGAGAAGTTCAGACAGAGCAGCCTGACAAGCCTCAGTGCTGAGGCCCTGCAAACTCAGTGCAAAGCTTACAGCCTGTTTTTAGTAATGGGAGTACAGGGCTACATTGGCTTTTAGGGATACATGGTTACAAGCTGGAAAACAAAGAAAAGAGATGCCTCCTTATAAAACCAGGGGAAAGACATGAAATTATTAAACAGTATCCAAGTGTACCATGTAGAAACTGAATTCTTTTAATTCACAGAATAGAGTATTTTATCTCTATGCCACCACATTGTTCTTCTTAGAAGACTCAAAGCAACTAGATGTGAAACATGCTGAAGAAGACTTTCTGACACCAGGAATACTATGATTATTCCAAAAGGTATTAAATATAAATGTTTTTGCATTCTTAGTTCAAAAAAAATTAAAACTATTTTTGTTCATGATCCTATTTTTTAAGAAAGACTTTGTATGTGTTGAAATTAGTCGTTCTCTTCCTTGGAGAGTTAACAAGAAGTAAAATGGTTCTTCTCCTTTTTGAAGATTTTTCTATAATCTTCAGCCTAATTTTTGTTTTCTCTGAAATGTTCTAGTGAGTAGAATTTATAAGCAATTCTTCATATAGGATCGACATTGCAAACACTTCTGTCTTTGAGAAGATTTTGAAATTTTAAACCTCAGAGTCTTAGTTGTTAGTTATTTGAAATGTCTAATTTAGGAATAATGTGGGGGCTACATTATTTTTGTAGGACCATGTGGTTGGCACATTCTGCCAGCTGATATAAAAACGGGGTGCTGCTGATTTCCTACTTTGTAGGCTCTTGCCAAATATTTTTGGGCAGGCACAGTAACAGAGTACTTTCAACAGGCTAAGTGAGTATGGAATTTCTAATTTCAAGAGACTTCTGTAACATGGAATTAAGACAAAAAGACACAGAAACTTTTCTGACCCTTTCTTACCTCTTAGGGCCCATCTCAATCTTCTTTCTAATAGACTATCCCATTACATTCATGGGCAAAAATGAAATGCCTGAGAAAAGCTGTGAAACCCAGAAATTTAGATTCTTCATCTATACTGGATTCAAGCCTAGAATCATTCAAAACGGGGGTTGAATAAGGCTTTCCACATCCCAGGTAGTGTGCACAGTCACTAACCTACATTAAGTCACTCTCTCATCACTGGCTTATAGAGACACTGTTACATTCCTGCTTCTACAAAACAGAGTGTTTTCCCCCCAAACAATTGATTTTACTCTCAGCCAAATGGAGAAGTGATTTTTACCTCAATTTTCCAAGGGCATTTGAGAATCCTCACTGACTTGGTACAAACGTTTTTTTTTTTTTTAATTGAAATATTCTCTCTTGTAACAGTTTTTATTTTCCAGGCAGCCCAAATCAAAATAACATGTTAAAGATAGGATTATTCAAGCTCATCTTTTTACTCTATGCTTTAACAGATTTATACCAGATTTTTTAATGTATATGTCTAAAGGATGCATTCTTATTTACTTTCCCAGTAACAAGAATGATGGCAAATTTTTGTATGTAGTTTTAATATTTTCCCAAAATTGTATTAGGATTGACAATATGGGCTTTGCTAAAATTTTCTACCTTGGTAGTGTTTTCTGATGCTAGCCTTCAAATGGATGCTGTATAATCAATTCTAGGCAGTCTTTTAGACAAAGAACATTACACTAAGTAAATAGAATGCATAACTGTGCTCAGTGGATAAGAATTCAAGTGCATTCTTTTCTTTCTTCTTAGATTACTGATATTCCCTAGGAACCATCTTGTTGTGAATGAGATCCTGTTTGTCTTTTTCCTATAATTTGTCTTCATTCGTTACAGCTGCTGTAATTAAACAGCAAAATGTTTTTCAGTTTGCATTTTTAAAGTATTTTATCTATTGTGCAGACAACATCAGGGTTATAATAACCTGAAGCTGATTAGACTTTAAGGTGTGAAGACGTTAAATGACTGTTGTCTGCTGTACATGTACTGAGACAGTTAATCATCTCCATAGAGGGGGTAGAGAGAGGAAAAAAAAAAAAGATAATTGTAGGGGGAAAAATAAGCAATTTTTGGAGAGATATTTGCTTATTGTTTTCATCTTGCTTATCTGAGTGTTCTAATTGCCAGATGGATTCATAAGCTAACTGAGGTTTTCATGGCACTTACCGCATGTAATGATCAGCAAGGCTCACCAGTTTACAGTGGTGTAAAGTTAATTGGTTTTATAACACTGAACAGACTTTTCAAGAATTATGCATTTTTGGTAATATCTTTTATTTTCTTTAGGTTTGTGGAAAATTACAATGACTGTTGCAGCTGAGAATTCGTTAACCATCCAGTTCCAGCCTTTTACAATGAACCTGAAATGGTTGTTTTCTAGAATATAAAGATGAATCATATTACCATATGCATTTGTCAAGACAAAAGAGATTCAGTGAGTTGCATGTTGCATGCTATACCTTAGAATGGAAAAGTATGTACTGTGAAGTAAAAACTTTAATCAATCAGCTGATGTAGATAAAGAAAATAAAAGAAGTGTTTTCATGTCCACAAACCCCTCAGAAACTAAAACAAACAACAACAACAAAAAGAAAAACATATTATAAAACTCTTTTGGTTGATGAATGAAGGTCTATCAGTTGACAGCTTTAGCAGAAAGTTATACTTTCCTGATAATTGTAGTCCTGAAGTTTCTGTCACCTGAAGAAAAGGCTTACAATGCAGTTCCCTCTTTAGAATGACTTTATAATTTTCAGTAAGCTACCAAAATTAACTTAGGTTGCTCCAACCATGACCCTGTAGGATTTACTGGAAAACATCTTGAGGTGACTAGAAGCTATTTGGAAGTAAATCTTTCATTAATTGCTGTTACTTTATCCTGAGGAGAAGCTGGTGTATGGCACAAAAAAAAGCCTCTAGATTCAAGTGTGATTCAATGTTAGAGCAGTTCTGATTTGCTGCTATAATTTAAAGTTCTTTAATTGTGCAGCATCTGTGAGCATGTGTGTGGTAATGCAGTAAAGGCTAAAAAGCTAGCCTGATCTTCAGTCATCGTGAGCTGTTGATTTGCTGTGACAGAATGCTGTTTTCACCATTTGTATACATTGTGTATTTGAAACCAGATTTTTTTTTTTTTTAGGAGAATACTTTTTTCCCAGTGTAGGCATCTTAGCTAAATTTGTGTCGTGACAGTCTCTTGAGTTCCTCCTCATTCCGCTTTATCTAGTGATAGCCTTGATTAGATTCTTGCAACTCGCACGTGAAGCACCTTCATATAGCTGACAATAGCAAACAGAAATCTGTTTATATAGCATCAGGTTCAGTGGAGGAATATGTGACTGACAGTGTTTCCTTAAAGTTTTTTTTTATCATTTCCATTAATATAATTGAAGGCAAGTTGCCTCTCTGTAATATCCTTATAATTTGATACTGGGGACGCTTCACCTAGAGCATTGTTAACCAGGGGCCACCTGGAAGAGGTAGGTGATATTTAGAAAACACTTCATAATAGCACAGGCTGATGGAAATTAATTTTTTGGTCTAGAAAAGAAAAAAAAACAATAATTAGGAAGGTATGTAAGCATTCTAGTACATACAAAATCATTTTATGCTTATAGAAGGTCATTATAAGAAAGATGGTTATCTAAAAAAAAAAAGTGAATGAAAAGATATCATATTTGTCAGTATCAAAGTTCATACTAATAGAGATAAAAAAAAGAAAAACCTTTATAGAAGAGTAGTAAAACAGTGTCATAAGCTTGCTAGGCATATTATGTATGTTCCATTGGGAGTTTTTGAAAGCAGCCAGGAGAGCATTTATTTGGCATGACTCAGTCTTGCTTGATCAGATTTTAATATATGGGTTTTTACTAACTGAATTCTTGACTTTTTTCAGCCAATGATTCTGTGACTGTAGAACTCTGTACTGTATAAACTGATGAAGATGGGACCAGAAGAACTACAGACTTCTCTTCAGTAAAATTTCACACAAAGTTTTTCTTAAATTACTGGACATTTTTTAGAATTCTGAGCCTTCTAAATCAATATTATTATAAATTAGATTTTTAACATATTGTTGCAATAAGGTGGAACAAGGTGGAAGGCTTCCTCCTGTTGCTTCATTAAAACAGATAAAGGCAAAAAAAAACCCCTTCTATCTAGAAGACTAAAATACATTCCACATTTTTATTATGTAAGAGCCATAATAGCCAATGTAAGAAACAGCAAAAACAATAAAACACAACACCTGTTGATAAGAAAGGGAAAATGACTGCTCTAGGGATAAAGAGATTTCCTTAATAATCTTCTTATTTTGTATATCTAGAAGGTACTCATGAGAAAATATGAATGAATTAAACAACTAGTCAATACTATTCATAAAAATTAGCTCGTATCTAAAAATTAGTTTCTGGCTACTGTCAAAGAAACAGGGTGATCACAGATTATTACTTTGTAAAGGTTTATAGGCTGTGGTCTTTACTTTTTAATAACAAATTCCTTCCAGCAAGAAAGTGAAATTAAGCCTTGTAGTTAAATACATATATTTGATCTTTGTTTTTCATTTTTTTCCACAGGTAACCAGTATTGGTCACTATTAGAAACAAGAATACTGGAATAACTCTAGTGAGTACAAATTCATTGTGTTGTAGTGCAAGCTTTGTCTTCATGTTGTCATTCATATATCATCAAATGACAACAAATACAAGGTCTTTCAGTCATATACAACCCAGTCCCAGCTCACATTCCTCATATTACTTCATAATAATATTATTTTCCCTCTCTGAAATACAGTCTTCCATTCAGTTATTGAGGTACAGGTTCTATTTCACTGAATGCAGAAGAAGAAAGGTTTTTATGCTAGATGCTGCTTTGTACCAAAATGATAAAAAAAAAAAAAGTTAAAAAAAAAAACAAGAAAAACAAAGGGGAGAATTTTACATCTGAGTTGCCTGAATGTCTTACATGACAGCAAAATTCATAACGATCACTTTTTCCTTCCTAATTCCCTCTGACAGGAAGATATGAGAGGTGTGCGTTTTACCATATATGCTGACACAGACTTCTGACGTTTGTTATTGATCAGCTCTTGTTTTCTTTCAGTCCATCAACATCACCAATATTTGTCTATTTTTTAATTAATATGTATTCCCATAACTAAGCAATTAGCCAGTGATAAGGATTTTTCATACAAAGCAGTTATTCATAGTCATATGACTGCATAGCTCTCCACTGTACGTGTCTGCATCCATGCTTAAGGATAGTCAGGCCCCTCTACTCAGCCCTGGTGAGGCCACGTCTGGACTACTGTGTCCAGTTCTGGGCTCCCCGGTACATTGGAGCCAGTCCAGCAAAAGGCTACAAAGATGATGAGGGGAGTGGAGCATCTCTCTTATGAGGAAAGGCTGAGAGAGCTGGGCCTGTTTAGCCTAGAGAAGAGAAGGCTGAGAGGAGATCTTATCAACGTACACAAATATCTTAAGGGAGGGTGTCAAGAGGATGGAGCCAGACTCTTTTCAGTGGTGCCCAGCAACAGGACGCGAGGCAACAGGCAAACACAGGAAGTTCCATCTGAACATGAGGAAAAATTTCTCTACTGTGAGGGTGACAGAGCACTGGAACAGGTTGCCCAGAGAGGTTGTGGAGTCTCCTTCTCTGGAGATATTCAAAACCCGCCTGGATGCAATCCTGTGCAACGTGCTCTAGGTGACCCTGCTTGAGCAGGGGGGTTGGACTAGATGATCTCCAGAGGTGCCTTCCAACCTCAGCCATTCTGTGATTCTGTGAGTTACCTATGCCTGTCCTTTAACTGATGGACAGACAGGTTGCAGCATCAACATTTGTTTATGTCTTGCACAGTGTGTTTTGAACATGACTGCTACACTGAACACTGTTTAGTTGCAGACCTGTACCTTTTCTTATCTATTATGGCACTTTTTAAAAGGAGATCCTGGCTACTTGGAGAGACATCTCTTTGTCAGTTTTCTGTGGCCATATGCTTTGTAGGCATCAGAACCTTAATTCAGAGAGGAAAAAAAAAAAACCCTCAATAGTTTGTAATAACTGATAAGTTGAGACGGGCAATTTTGATAGAAATTGATAAATACTTTATTCTTAAGACTGATGCCTAAGCCAAAATTATTGACTATATAAAAAAATATATAAAGGAAGTGAGATTTTTCTTGCCTGACTCCAGATGTTGTACCAGTTTCTCTGTAGTCAAGAAAGAAGTAAGAATCTCCATCAGGCAATTTATCTTCACTTAATACTTAGGGTGTCCATGTTCTAGATATCCAAAACTAAGTGAAACCAAATACCATTACAAGTGGTCCCAAATACCATACTTTTCATATTTTTTTTTTGCAAGTTCCTTGTTGGAGCCATTGGGTCTTATCATTATATAAATAAAAATATTGGGTATAAAGGGAAGAATGTAACTTATTGATAAAGGATGTGTAGTTACTTGGATTTAGCAGCCACAGGATTCAATGGGAGGCATTTTTTTCTCGGTCATTAAAAAAAAAAAGTAGATGCTGCAGTAATGAGATTTCAGGAGCACTTTGAGGATATTCAGGGCTTCGCCCTTGGCTCAGGCAGCCAAACCCGCTGGAACGGGGAAGGTGTGCTCAGATCCCTGAGTCTAGGCATAAAAAACCTAAAGGGAAAGAAGACATAATATACTGAAATGGCATTTTGGATGTGCAGGATGGGGACGGAGCAAGCTTACTACTAAATTATCTCCTCAAAAGGACTGTGAGGTCCATTCTGTCTATTAGGTGTTATAAAAGATTTGAAAGACGTTAAAGAAAAATCTCATAAAGAAATTGAGAAAATCCAAGTTTCATGTGAAATGTGTAAGTATGACATATGATCATATTCTTCTGTGTTGTACTCCATTTTCAGAATGCAGGTAACCATTACTGACATTTCAATAGGAGTTACTTTTATGCAATGACAGGAAAATTCAAAAGTTTTCTCTAAGAACTGAGCAAAAGCAGATAGGGGGATTGTTGTTTGGTTTTGAAGGGAAGGGTTTGGGGGGGGGGTTTGGCCCACAACAAGTCTTTTCTGAAAATACAACTTCTCTGAAAATATAGCTTTAACCATCGTGAAGCTATGGATCATGGATTACAGATTATGGGGTCTATTTTCTTGATGGTAGGATCGTTTAATTTTAGCTTTGCTTATTGCTACTTTCTGTAATGGTGGATCTTTGCTAACTTAACACATACACAGTCCTATTTTTGTCTCCTTATCTTTATCTGCCTTTAAGTGGAAAGACCAAAAGCATTTTAATACTTTTATTTTGCTGCAGGGCACAATACTTTGCAGCTTTTCCTGTACCTTGGGCTCTCAGGTCGTCTTTGTGTAGTAGAAATATCTGAAGTTTCAGACAGGCTGGCAATCTCTTTTCTATTCCTTATCCCACTTCCTTTTGATGTACCTGGATATTTTAATACTTCCTTTTGCTGCAGGGCCCAGCACTTTGGAGGGGAAGTTTCTGAATACTTAGATCATGAAGTTTTTCTTGATATGGTAGCACTGTGTGCGCTCTTACTGCTTCAGTTCTTTTCTATCACCTTAAAGAGTTTTACATAGCATTCATATTAACTTTTTTACTGTGATAGCCCTCTTTAATCCATTCCAGCTATGATACTTTATCACAGCAGCTTCTCTCCAACTTGCTATACCAAAACTACCTCTGCAGTGGTCTTTACCAGCATCATGAAAGCATTTTGATCTCTACTGGCAAAATGTTGGGTTTTGAAAAATATTCTTGTTGCTGAGTGTGTGAAAAGAGAGATGTGGGCCAGTATATGTCAAGGTTTCTTTCACTAATGTGGCACTCTAGTTTCATGTTGATGTTAAAACTTTTAACGTGGACAAATTTACAAATATATCATGGCTAAAATTTTGTATTTTTTTCATTATTGGACAATGAAGAATGTTATCTATTTAAAGCACGATTATGAATCTGAGCCAATTGTACTCAGCCCTGGAAAACACATAATAAAAAAGCTTTTCAAGAGTCCCAAAGAAGTAACAAATTAAGTTTAAACTGAGAGACAACAGGTATGTGAACACAGAGGAAGCAGTAAGTGACAGTGAAACGATACCATTTTCTAACTGCACTTGCTGTCTGTGTAGTAATTATGGGCAATGGGTCACGAATCCAGCTGATATAAATTCCTATAGTCCTATCAGCTGCACTGGAGACGCATAGACCATCACTTGACAAAGATTTAGTTTATTATATAAGATTTTGCTGGGTGTGTTTCAGTACATTCCCATTTGTAGGGCTGTCTCTAAGGAGAAGGCCTTCCCCTTCTCTCACAGATGTCTGTGCTAAAGGGAATTCAGTCTGGTTTGGTAGAATTATCTGGCAAAATAGTGTCTGTTCTGGGCTGCCTCCAGGAAATTCCACTTTCTTCATCTCTTTTGCCCACTTCAGAATCTAAGTGGTACTGCATACAGCAGATTCTTCCTCTTCTTCTATCTACCTATGTGCAATATATATTTCCCTGTCCCTTGCCCTGCCCTTCACATTGTGCTGGTCACTGGTAACTGAGATATCCATCTCTACCAGTAAGACTCTGGAACGAAGGTCCATCGTTTTCCCACTCATAACCTGTGATCTGATTTATGCAAAGAATACCCATGGCTGTGTCTTCTGTTCCAGTTTATATTTAGAATAGGTTTTTCATAAGGAGAATGATGCTTACTGGTTGTGGTTACGCAGCCTTCTTAAACATTGTCATTCAATATTAATAGTAGGGCTCTGCATGCCCAGAAACATAAGGTAAAATAAGACACAGAGACCTAACTCAGCGAATTCAAACTGTCATTCAGACAATTAAGCCATTGTTTGACAGTCAGCTGTGACAGACAGTCTCTATCTGCTCTGTCTTCTATTAATCTTTTTCTCTCTTTTTGTAAAAGGAAAAGTCTCAGGCCTCTTGCACTTTTACATCAGTCTTGGTGAAACATATTTTGTTAACTTTTCTGGCTTTGCTATAGGTTAGTGGTTAATATTTGCCAATTTGGGGGATTCCTAAATTTCTTGTGAGTTGCAGTCATGCCAGCCTCTCTCTCTACTCAACTAATTTAAATTGAGTAATTTCTTTCACTGAGGATGCGTTATGTCTGTCTGACTGACAAACTCCTGTTAAACACTGGCAAGCTTGAAGTAAGAAGAGAAGAGAAAAGAAAAGAAGAAAAACGGTTTCATTTGGGTAAAGTGAAATGGCAAGGTCTTGATTACAAATCTAGAAATATAATTACAAAAGAAAAAAAGTTAAAATAAATGTCCAAGAATTAAAATCTATGCTAAAAAATACTTGTTTCTGTCTTTCATCTCTGTCAAAGTTCCCCTTCCTTTCCCTTCTCTTCTGCCTTACTCTAAACGTTTTCATAACACATCCTGTCTTTTTCTTTGTATAAGACAGCTCCTCCTCCTCTTTCCTCTGTCCTTATCCTTACTTTCCTCCTTCATTCTTTTTCTTAAAGAAATTCAGCTTTAGAATCTGTATAAAGTAGTTTGTGATGATTTCAGTCTTTTAGACCCTTTCTGACCGTTGTATTCTCTTTGAGTATCCTCTTCCCCTTTACCTTGTCCTTGATTGCTTCCAGTGACTGAATTTGTCTCTGCTCCTGCTGAGTTTCTCTGAATTTGTAATTCTATTCTTTCCCTTGATTAATATGTTTTAATGAAGCTGGTGGCAGTCGTGCTGTTTAAAACATTTTCAAGGTTGTTACCATGTATTATGCAATTGCACTTTATAAGATGCACTCACTGAACAAAGATGTCACTGGATTTGTAACTTCTAGCTTGATATTTGCTGTATATACTAGCCACATATCTGACAACACAGGTAACATAACTGGAAACATTTCCTCCCCATCACCCTTTTTGTCATTGTTGCTTTGGGGATATCTAGTCATGTTTCTTAGTCTGGCTCCTTTGTGTTATGATGAGGATGAACATAGTAAATATGGCTGCTTCTTCTAGCCAGGTTATTCCATTGTCCTACATCCATGTCAGGAAGATGAATAGCAGTTGCTGACATCACCCCTAAACATGATAACCCAATTACTCATAAGGGAGTTTCTGACTGCTATAATTGTATAAAGGATGCCGAGACAGGTTCACATGCACAAAGATTTATTGGAGGGGTCTCTGACTTATGGCATACATCTCCTCTAATGGTGAAAATTACTTTTGGCGAAAAGTAAGAATAAAAGGAGAGATAGAAAGAGAAAAAGGAAAGGAAAAACTCTCCTTAGTGGTTATCTGGGAAGAACAGCAATGGGGTCCTAGATGAGCATCCTCCGGTATTATAGGTCGTGATGATTAACATGACAAGGATGCTGATGACTTTTTGCTGTGCTTTCTGCTAGTACTGTCCGCTTTTCATCCAGGATGCCCTCAGACTGCCCCTAAGTTGTTCCTGTTTATGATGCTACTAGTGCTGATTGGAGCATGAAAATCAGGGGCAAATGTAGCACACTGGTTGTTAAGCTTCCATGTACGTAAATTTCTGGATGATATTTATCAAGTACTTTAACTTAATATGTTGTGCCCTATCTTTGGTTTTCTCTAATATAAACTTAAAACTACAAAACGAGTTAAAGAGAGGTGGGGGAAGAGGTGTAATTCTCGTGCCACTGCTAGTTGTGTCCCAGGAGAACCCACCATAACAACACTGCTGGGGTTTGCAGCTGTAAGGCCATGAGAATAACAGCATGAGAACAACAGAAGGAGAAAAGAAAAAATACTGCTAAAGGATCTCTGGAAAATGATGCCTCAGCAGCTTCAGGGAAAGGTTATAAAGCTGAAAATAGCAAACCCTTAGGTGTTTCAGTTTTGTTTGTTTTTGTTTGTTTGTTTTAGCATGAGATGTCAAGGGACTAAACTACTTCAGCCTGAGAGAAAGAGAGAATTGTTAAATGACAGGGATCTGGAATACAATTCCCTTGGGAAAAATTCTCCCCATAATTGGAAGGTTATGTCTTGCAGCTTTATCTCTTTTTTTTTTTTTTTTTCTGCAAAAGCTGCTTCTTTCCCACAAGTTAGAAAATAAATAAGTTAAAGGGACACAAAAGCAGAACCATAACATGAAGATAGTTACTTTTTTGCCAACAAATTCATAAGCAAAATATTTCAAAATCTTTTGGCAGAGGAGGATGATATCAGTATTCTGCATCAGAAGACTAAGTTAGGCATCATGAAGGATTTGATTAGCACTTTTTGATGAAGAAAGACATGTTGATAGGTGACAATATGCCTCCAATGTAAAAATGATAAACAGCATTCCAAAGCAATTTTCTTGAAGAAAATATCCTATCTGAATGATGTGTATGCAGTATGCGAGATTGTAATCTCAAAGATTTTAGGAAAATGAACATCCATCTGATGTCTTAATGTAAATGCATCCAATAAAAACCTATCTTTTTATAAAGCTAAGCAGATTTCAAATGTATTTGAAATTTGAAACACATTTGGATTAATTCTTTGGAGATGGAGCCTACAGCCAGTTATTTTGAAAAGGGGAAAAATAAACAAGCAACGACAAGTATTAAGTACTTCAATGTCCGGGTTCATTTTTATCTCTTACAGGTGTGATATTACTTCAGCTCTTCAGAATCTTGTAGGCTTCATTCCAGAACTGTGGACAGAACTATGTTCCCTGTTTCACAGTTATCAAACTTATACTCCTAAAGTAAGGAAATTAGTTACAGAGCTATGGACCACATGTTCATGGTGTCAAACATTTGCAGTTACCATAAATTAAAACAGAAATTGAGAATATCTGGTACTTATGAAGACTGGTCTTTTTTAAGTGTAGGTCAGTGCCTAACTACTGTACAATTTTTGATGGTCAGGTTTCAGAACTTTGGCCACAACCACGAATTCATAGCTGATCTGTTACCTCTGTTATAGCTCCTCTGCAACTGTAATTTTTTGTTTTAGGAGGGTGAGCATAAATGCAACATTTTGCAGCCCCTTTGGTTTGAACCTGTATATTATTTGTTGTATTTGTGTGATCTGATGGTAATGTATTGTCTTTTGTTTGAGATTTGGTAGCAAGCTGAGAAGTTAAACAGTTTAAGAAAAAAAATTTGGAAACCAAATTCCTTTACCTAGCAATCAAGTAATAGTTCAATATATTTAGCAAATTACAAATAACCTTTTTAGCTGTAAACAGTGAAAAGGTAAACACATTTAATATAGTATTTTCATGTAATTAGCACCTTGGAAAAAAATCTGTATATATTAAAGTTTTGCAAATCCTGGTAGTTACAAAATTATTAAATGTGTTTCCCATTCCAAAATAAGGAAATATACTGGTATTTCATATATTCTGTTGTGGTAAATACTGACTTATTACTGTCTGCTACTATTGTTAGTGACAGGTTTGCTTTGTCAGAAGACTTTAATTAGAAGCAGCTCCAGCTGTGGATTGACTTTGCAACCAGTTTGTAGTAGAGAAGTGTTCACACCCCACTGGGCCGTACTATAAATCTTTTGTTTCTTCTTTCCTTAACCTTTTGCTCCTAAGGACATAAAATTACCCTACTGGGTTGGACTATTGATTGTCTCAAACAGTGACAGAGAGATAATATTAAGGATGAACACACAAGCCTGGCCACTTTCCAGAGTCCATCCCTCTTGTATTCCTCCTGCATCCTCAGCAGTACATGGAGAGTACATCCCTGCCTTCAGAATGTGCTTAAGGAAGTGTTTTCCATGAATTTACCTAATCGTTTTTTGAACTGGATGATACTATCTGCCTTTATAACCTCCAGTGGCAACAAATCACAGTAATTCACTATCTTTAATATATATATATAAAAAAAGTATTTTGTCTTTTTCTAACCTCCCATTAGTTTCAACAAGTGCCCTGCAAGTTCTAGTGCTGTGGCATTCAGTGAATGTGTTGTACAATATGTTATCTCATTCACCACCTTCATGATTCTTTAAACCTGACCTCCTTTTCTCTTTGCCAAATGTCTATCCATAACCTAACCAGTGTATTCCTAAACCTCTCATCAGATCTTACTGCATCTTGGAAGAGCAGCATCATTCAGCTCTGGCAGCTTCAGGCATCTAGATTTTGGGTGGTGACTCCTAACACATTCACTGTCAGAGTGCTATTACCTTTATTCTTTCAGAGCTTATTTTTCAAACATAAGCTTACTATTCTTGAGAAGAAGAAATATTTCTTAATTTATACAAGTTATATGTCTTGATAATAGTTCATGTAAAATATGATGGGACCAGTTGTATAGGGTCTTATTCTATCTCACTGAAACATGTAAAAAATCAAGAGTACATATCTTGAAGCTAATAGAATTGTTTTATACTAATAGGAATATACCCGAGACCTGAATCAGGTTGCTTGCATTAAGAATAAATAAATAAATAGATGTTGTGAGAATTCTATTTATTTATTTATTTTTGAAAACAAAATAAGTAATGTGCAAGGAAAAGTATATCTCTCATGGTTTATTTATTTCAACAAATTAAATACCCTGATAATTTATAAGTTATACATTTTCGAAAAAATAATTTCTTGTGAATATCATTTTCTACTATGGGATTTTTTATCACATTGTACTGAGTGCAGCAATATACCCTAGAGTCTTAATTTACAAAGGATTTTTTGCATTCTGTCCTTTCAAAATGTCGTTTGTTATTCATGTAACAATTTATGTAAAATAACAATGAAGAACGGTTAGTTCTAGCACCAAAGTTTTAAAGAGTAGTCAGAAAAATAAGTACATTCTATTATTCACAATAGTTTCACTTTAGTTCACATACATTTAATGTAAATATATATATTTTTTCTCTTTTAAAGGAACCCAAATATAATGCTGTAAGTATAAATATCAGTGAATTGAATTAATGTGAGTGTTACACATTGCATTCTTGCATCCAGTTACAGCAACGTGATGAAAGAATTTACCTAGAAAAACAGACAATAAGCAAAGAACTTTGAAAAATGGCAAGCTGGATAGTTTAAAACAGAATGATCCAACCTTGAGGTAACTAAGGTCTATTTTCTAGTGGTTGGAGACTTTGAATTTGATTGAACTAAGAAGCATTTATGATTTTTTGACATAAGAAGAGCAGCCTATTAAAAGCAATAGAGGGAAACCAAATGCCTCCCTTATTTTATCTCTTTAGCAACAGGCAGAGCCATTTCTGGCCCTGCTGATGTATTTGCAAATGATGTTGACAGTAAAAATAACATTTTTGTAAGGTGTTTCAGCTAGTAAAGGTGAAAATATGTAATAAAATGGAAAATTATATAACAAAATGGAATCTTTTCTTGCACTGCCATGTTATGGTAAAATATGCCATGAGATATATTTTAATTATATAATATTGCTTTAAAAGTATTTCAGGTTAACCCACTTCTATGAAATAGCCCAAACTAATTGTAAGGAAAGCTGATAGAATAATGAATTGTTACATTGTATGGTTTGAAGAGTTTTATTGTTCTTTCTATATGCTGCATATTTGGTTGTGTAACACATGTTTCTGTACCTGAAGCTAGAATGGGATCATTTTGAAAATTTGAATATAATTATAATAATGTAAAACTGCATGGAAGAGTTTACAGAGAAAAGATTATAATAGTATAAATTATATAAAAATATACATTTTTTCCAGCTGCACATTTTCTTTGAGGATATTTGCACTACAAAGAAACTATCTATAGATATTCACAACTGTATAAATGTGTTAATAAATTTCAGTACTGTAGCTGATTAATTCTGAATTTTTAATTCAATTAATTGCATTCCCAGAAAAATAAAAATGGAGAAAATGAAATTGCCTGAATTTTAAATTCAGTTCTTTTAGTATGTGTGTTCCATTTTTCTCTACATATGTTTTCTCTGTATAGTTTGGAAGATTAGATGCTTATTGGTATTTTTGTTCATAGAAATATTTGTGATTGTATAATTTGGAAGACATCACTTTTTAAGAAGTATAAGACTCAATATTTCTGAAGATCTGAAGCCCCAGTAAAAAATGAATCCATATTTGAATGTCTATTCACCTGGGTGTTTTGAGAGATACACAATAATTCAAGAGCAAGTGCTAAGACTGTATGCACATGCACGTAAGTTGGTTTTGATATAATACATTTCTCTTTCATGCAGTCAGCAAACATAAAAGAAAGCTGCATAATGCTTGCTTTATTTTGTTGTTAGCAAAACAGTTTGTGTAGCTTTAACAAAGTGAAAATGACACTTCTGTATATCACTAAAAAATCTCTAAGGATACATGGAACAGCAGCTGTTAAGCTACCTATAACATGCCCTTTTGTGTGAATTGCTCTCATCTGATTGAAGAAATTAGTTTGGCAGAACAAATTCTGTTGCTTCATGAATATATAATGATAAATTAAGTACTGTTACCTGTTTGCAACAAAAGTTATGAACAGATTTTTACTGAGCAGCTTTCTTTTGTAAGGCTTATTCATAAAGACTTTTGACTATCATCTCAATTAATAAACATCAAGTTGCATAAAGCTCAGAATCTTCAAACACAAAAGTGCTACATGGTCTATACATACAATAAATGAATTGTTTTGAACTGCAAATGAGTACAAATGAAGGTAACTTCCTTATGATAGCTTCACTTTCATTTCTAGCTGCACTCCAAACCAGGGACTACGAAGGACAGGAAAAAAATAAGAGTACTTTGAATCATGCCAAAAGTATATGAGATGTAAAAATGAAACCCAAGAAAAATTTCTTTTTTCCCCAGAACTATTGTTAACTACTTCTTATAAGGATGCTTCTTTTGAAAGTGTCACGAGCTCACTGAAATTTGTTTTGTTTTCCAAATGTTTTTATTAGGAATTTTATGTGTGCTGCAACAAGTACCTATTTATAACCATAAACTACTATTGTTCTGAGTGCTATACTGTACTCCAGAGAGAACTGTTTAAGGATTTTTAAATTAAAAAAAAAAAAAAAAAGTTCGGGGTTACACTCAGAAATGAAACATTAGTAAACATTCTGCCCCTCTGCAACCTCTAAGCACTCACCTCAAAGTATCCTCTAAATAAATTGCTGAATTTTGCATCCATGGAAGTATATGACTGGTTTCTAAGATTAAAACTCAACATGAATGGCATTACAGAATGAGCTAAGTGATGTTTTGCTCAGATATTATACAGATGTGGATCCAAATCTCAACACAAGTTACCAATGATGAAAAAATTCTGTTACTTAGAAAACTGGAATAGTTAACAATCCAATAAAACTCCTGTTTGCAAATAAATGAAAACAGATTGAAAAGGCAGAGATAAGAAAAAAGAAAGTACACTTTTTTTCGTTTAAATTTTCACTTTCTCTCGACATAAACTAATTTGGTGCAGCTGCCTTTTCCATCTTTTTATTTTTTAACTCAAAAATCGATTTTTTTTTTATACAGAAAACCACTTTGAGGGATTCTATTTTGGATAACCCTAATTATTTTCTTAAAAAAATGAGTAAGCTATTTTAACCATATGATTAGTTTTGGTGTTTTTTCTTGTTACTTCTCACGAACATAATCAGGATTTTTTTTTCAGGAGTCACATGAATTTGTTTTTAGTGATACTCCAGTGCCATAAAACAAATATCATGAAGTAAACTTTAAGAAATGTAGTTTTCTCCATCCTGAGGACACTGAAGCCTGTTCCACCCTATTCTCTCACCCAAAAGTTTCTAGCATGTCTTCTACTGATGGGCAACAAATTCCCTGGAGAAATAATAACAGTTTTAGTGTGAAAACATACAGAATATGATCTGTCACTCTGTCTTGCCTTAGAATGTCATTTTTAGAAAGTTAATAAACTATCTGCAGAGAGTTGAAAGTTTAGTTAAAAGTTAGTGGCACAATGAGGGAAACCAACAAAAATGCTAAGTTTCAAAGCTGGCATGATAGCTCTTGGAAATACAGAGTAAAACCACTTAGCACAGTGCAGGAAATGCACACCTTTAATTTGATAATAGAATAAACTCCACAGTAAATTAATTTACGGTGTCCCCTCAGATTTACACACAGAAGTGCAGGAACAAGTTTGTTTACTCTTTCAAATTGAAAGCTATTGATTTCCTTTAGGAATACATCTCTGTTGACTGTGAATTAGTCCATTTATTTCACATTCCCATCAACATATATATTATAAAATACATTGTATTTCTCTTTTGGCAAAAAAACTATATTTAATTTTGAGTTATTCACATCAGCCTCAACTTAAATATAGATAAAATAGAGCAGGTCTTCCCTGTTTGGAGAAATAAGAGGTTTGGTAAGGGCTGAAAACATCTAAATACCATCAAAGCTGAAACCGAGAGCACACTTGGTTTATTATTTCTTTCAGCAGCAGGGTTTGCTTAAAACCTCTGGCCTGTCCTGACTGCCCATTCCCAAATCTGTGACATGCCCTCAGTACTGCCAATACCTCTGTGTGTGATAAAATAAACTGAGATTTGCTCTAGGTTAGAGTTAAATCAGCAGAATAAAACCCCAAAGGCTGTCCCACCCCCCACAGCTTTATTCCAGGTAAATTATCCAATCTGGGTCACCACATGGCTCCAGAAGCAGTTAAACTTGCACTGTTGAAGGAGATGTTGAAGAGTAGAAAGGGACTGTGGGCAAAAGCCACTTAAGCCAAGGTTCCTGCTGAAACTCTGCCCTAAGACCCCTCAGGGATGTGAGTGATCAGGAACATTAAAGACTTAGGTTCCACACAAACAGTCCTAATAACAGCTGCTTTCATTCAGAAACACAGGAGAGGGCAAACTGTTCCATTCTTGCATAATTGCATTGGAGTAAAAGCATTTTAAGTTCTTTTTAACCTGAAGGTATTCAAACTATTTTTCTCTGTTCTAGAAGAATACTCTAGCCATAAAACCACAGGCTAATCTGACTATATACAATCACTATTTCTCTTGTTATAACTGTGCAGCTAGAAGTGCAAAATTAATGAAGTCAGAAAGAAAGAGCAAGCAGGCAAATAGTGAGATGCTCTAACATGCCGAGGGAGGTATTCACCTAGAAGAAAGGAATACTGACTTCTGCTTGTAGCGCCATGTCTGAATTTTGCTTTAAGCAAAGTACTGGATAAAACACAAAAACAATTTTTGGTAAAGCTGTAATAGTGCCCTTTTTTAAGTGAACTGTGTAGTTGGGGAGAGAGAGAAAACAGACATTCTTTTGGGCACACATACCCTTCTGGAGTGGAAGCAGCCACCTTCAGGCTGAGAATGATTGCTTTGAGTTTATCTTAATTATGTAAGTCAAGGAGAAAGTGGTTGCACCTATATTGTCTTTTTATCCAGCTGGGGAAATGATCCCTATTCCCTGAACCAGCTGATGCAAAGGGGCAGCGTGCAGCAATGGGAATGTTACCTGGTTAAGTACTTACCCCAGAGGTCACCGTGCCTAGCCACCCTCATGTACCAGCTCCTAATGCTACACTGTGTAAGTCTATTATTAAATACAGCACTTTGGCTTTTTTGTGTGTGGAGGTGCTATGGGTACTAGAAATGCCTAAGTCTTATTTTCCTTCAGAGTTATGCGGGGAAAAAAAATTCTGAAACTTAGATAAAAACAAGAATAGCTGTGTTTTAGTCTTTAGCAAGACATAGTAAAGTTGATTTTCAAAACCTGCACGTGAAGTAATGGTGATAATTATTTTTAAACAGGATTTTAAGATGTGTGTTCTCTGCTGCTAAATAACTTCTATAGGAGCTGTGAGGACGCTGGGGAACTGGAATCATGTTGAGCCATTGGACATAATTCTGATTGCTGTTCTGTGTAGCATCACTAATTTTGCTCTTGTTTTAATGGTCTCCATAGATTGTTCCTGAAAGTAACATACCTTTAGTTATGTATGTCTAGAACTTGTATATATTATACTTGTCACTTGTGACAGTGAACGATATTGGTTTCTTGAAGATTTTGTATTGTCTGTTACATTACTGTTATAAACACAGACTTGAGGAGCTTTTGTATTTCATACCAATGATTTTTAATGTCTAATTCAGTGATACTTTTGGTGTCTGCATAGGGTGGTTTTCTTTTTTAAAAAGAAAATCATCATATTCAACTGACAGAAAGGAGAAAGTTGCAAATTTCTGTTCTTCTTGCTGTGCATTTTGAAGTTAAATTTGAGTTGAGCTAGACTGCAGTAGCTTCTTCTTAGTATATTTATATGTATATATAAACCAACTGGATTTTCATGTCAACTGTTTTGAGGCCATTGGAAAAAAAAAACAAAAAACAGAATGTGGTAACTGAAGTTTAATGTGTGACTTTTTAAATTCTCTATTCTTGGGATAGAAAATGCATAAATAGAAGATTTACTTTGATCTACAGTAGTTTTTACCAGACTACAACAATGGGAAATTATGGAAGAGAAATCAAACCATGTCAATAGGGTATTTAAAAAACAAGAAATTTGAGGAAAAGATTTTAATAATCCATCCTTGGTAGCAGATTAAAATCTGTTAATTTCACATCACTGCACAAGAGCTGTTTTGTCGATATCTTCAGATGGATATGTAATTTAGAGTTATAACTGTAATGTGTATGCAGGAAAATAATATACTTTGAGGACGTTGCCCCTGAGGTACTGTGTTGATGACCTAGTACAAAATGTAAAGATGAAGATTGACTTTAGTGTCTCATCTACACAGAAGAGTCTGAAATACAAGAAAAAGCTAGGAGAAAATATTTAAAATTTGCTAGGTCTACTGGCAAAGCAGCCACTAAATTCTTCAGAATGAGACAATGAGTATGTCTCTGGAAAGATCTTTACTATCACAGTGGTTTCCCCTGCTTGATGATCCTGTGAATAGAGACTAATATGCTGTCACAGAAATAAGTAAAAATGCTACGTAGTGGGGAAAATGTGCTGATGTTCTGCAACAGTATTTGAAGAAACAATGCAACTAATACTCCTCTGATAGTCTCAATTTTCTGATTTCTATTTTTGGCTTTAATTGTAAAAAGGTCTCCACAGTCTCTTTTATACTGTCAGTTTGTCACCTCAGCCTTTGTCCCATATGCCCACCACGCTCTCTTCCTCCTTTTATTTCTCTCTCCCTGCTCTTGACCAATATTTCTTGCACTATTTCCTTCAAAATGCTGCTCTTGCATCATTTGGGAATTTTTATGCTGCAACTTAAAGTGCACTGAGAGTGCCAAGGTCCTCTAAATAAGAGATTTTAAGTGCTTTAGAAAGTTAAACTGGAATATGTAGTGTAGTCTAGCTGTAGAAGTATAGTTAGGCCTAGTTTATTTACTTCTACAGGATCCCACGTGATATTTCTGTGCAGTCTCTCTCTTATCTCCAACCCATCTTTAGATTCAAGATGACATCCCAAACTTGATCACTACAAGCAAAAATATGAGCCACAGTAAGATTCACAAACTATCACTTTGTTATTTTGTACACACTGCTCTGTGCTTCTTGTTCTTTGCTCTTGCAAAGAGCATCTGTCATGATTATTTATTTTTCTAGGTTTCTTATTTCTATTTGCACTATAGGGTCCTATTATTGTCTTAGCTTAGACAGTTTTTTATTATCAATGATTAATTATGCATAAAAAAGCCAACAAAACACTGAGGTTACACTCTTATATAAAATGTTTCCCAACAGATCCCCTAAAGTAGAGATGTTATGCTCTAGTGTCTTTGATTTAACATCCCTTCATTACTGTCATGGAAAACCACGGCACATCACTATTATTGTATAACATGAATATAACAATCCAAAATGCAAGGCCTGGTGACGATCTACTTTCTGAGTAGTTCTGTTCTGTTTTCCTCCATGCTGATTGGTGTCAGCAAAGGGACAGATGTGAGAACTGGTGAGACACTCTCCTCTGCTCTTAGATAAGGTGGTTGTACCATAGTGGTCCACAGCAGGTAGAACATCTCTTGCAGAGGAAATCTTACTCAGAACTTCCTACCTGGAATGGATGAAGAAGACAGGTGGAATCTGCAGATCATTTATCTGTCAAATTTAGCGAGCTTCAAATAATCATGTGATATATGAGATCAGAGCTTTCTAAGGTTTTATCACCTAGCCAAATGCTCGTGCTGTTTTTCCCCACACCTTCCTAATGAAAAAAGTTCCAATAGTCACCAAACCAATCAACAAAAAAAAGTATTTAAAAGTATGTAAAAGTGCTTAAAATATGCTGTAGAACTTAACTTGATCCTGATAAATGACTGAACTTTTTTTTTTTTTTCTAAAACTGCCTTACAGTCTGAAAATTCAGATTTAGCAGTGAGCTGCTAAAAACATCATGTTAAAAGACAGACTTTAGGAAACCTTCAAGATGGATGCTATTAGCATGCATAACACAGGTTTGTCTCAGATGTTTATCTTTGTTTGTTTGGTGTTTTTTTTGTACTGTCATATTGACCCCATATATTTTCTTATTTTACTTGCTTTACTTAATTTACTTACAAAATAGCATCAATTAATTTTATCTCTGGTGGCCAAAATTTAGACGGTTTCTGATTATGTCTATTTTGCAAGCAAGCAAATGATTCACTGATGAGTCAGCTAGTCTAAATTAATTCATCTTGAGACATGAATTTCCCTTCAGTACAATCCCATAGGTAAAAGATAAGTAACTTATTCATTACACCATGCAAATCCTCCTAGTATTTTTTCAGCTTTGTATGCTTGTCTGAATATAACCGTTGGTCTTTTTGTTGTGGTTATGTTTTTATAAGTCTGGGCTATCACATTCTTTTGAGGAAAATGAGTATCTTTAGAATTATAGCTCTGTATCCGGAAGCTGGTGCGCTAGTGTATCTCAGAAGAAACTGTTACTAAAAGGCTGTTTTGAGCTATTTTATTTATACTGTTTAGCTTGCAAATATGCTAGAATTTGAAATAGGGGAAACATTAGTCTACTTTGTATATGTAAATGAATATTTCTTGTGCCCAAGCTATTATTCACATCAAAGTGCCTGTGGAGACAGTTTTTACTTGCAATGCAGTCCTGAGGAGGATTTATGAAGAAACATTGATCAGAAATTATACTTGGACGGATTGGCAAATGTGTCAGCTCCTGGGCTCAGAACCAATTAAGCCAAAGCCCATAGGACCTGCAGATGGCAGGTGCGTGGTATACCTGCTACCTTCTGAAGAACTTCCCCCAGGTTCTTCGGACACTATTAATTTATGGTTTGGAAGTGCAGATCTCTTCAGATCCTCAAGGGGGAAGTTTGCATTGAGCCCAAGGCTGCACCAGTGAGATTGTTAGTGATATCCAAATGAACTAGGTCAGAGATAGCTTTGGTTTCCCTGCAGTGTACTGCAATTGCTGAAGTAATATCATGATTTTCCTTAACTTGAAATACACTGCAGCAATTGTCTAAAAAGGATAAATCGGTCTTACATTTTAGGTGGATATGGAGATTTTCACAAGCTTAAATTACAGAAGAGGTACAGACCAATATACATCTAGTTTTGCTGAAAGACAACTAGTAAGAATAATAGTTTTCATTGATTCTTCCACAGGTAATGACACTGATAATAAGTGACTCCATCTGAATACAATTATATTTCTGTCTGTATAAAACTAATACTACACTCTGTACTGTCCTGTGCACTTGACTATTGCAAGGCCTTTCTGTATGGCAGTATGTCAAAAATTACCTCACAGTGACAGTCATTTGGCAGTGTAACAGTGATAGGAAGAAGAAATATGCAGTGATTCTGCTGTACAAGGCTGAGTGTGCCAGACTGTCGAGAACAGAAAGGTAAGGAGGTACTGCGGCAGATCCTTAGGGCTTAGTGATACTAAAGAGATGGCACAGCACAGAAATGAAAAAAAAACCAAGCCCTTTTTCCCTTTCCTTTCCTTTCTTCATTCCCCTTCCATTCTCACCAAGGTCTCAGGGGAGTTTCCAATGGCTGGAGAGATTATGAATAATTTGTACATAGATTTAACACCAGCTTTTGTGAGGCCGTCATAGAAAAGATTCAGGGCTGAATGAGTAAATTCTGGCCATTGCAATGGTAACACCAAATATAAAACCAGAAATTGTGAGCTAAGAGAATAATGAATTATATTTAAGTGTCTGAAGCTTTGTCTATGGGTAATCCTGTGCATTCTCTCTTTTCTCCAATATTCTTCTGTCAAAGATTCAGGTTATAAATGAATACTTCAGCTTTTCTTTTTTTTAATTATTATTTCAGATATAAATTGGGCAATAAGTTTAAAATAATAAGTAGATGAGTTTCTAGGTATTTTTCCCCTTTATTTATTTTTTTATAGTAGTAATTTTTTTTAAGAGACTGCGAATGACAATGCACGCCAGTGTTATTTTTACCTATATATATATATATAAATATATATTCACTGCACATGTCTTTTTTATTATATTTACTTGACTGAACAATAATAATGAAGAATATTAGATACCGTAGGTACAATTCAGCTGAGAATTCTTGCTAGATTAGAATTAAGTTAACTGCTTCAAAAATCAATGAAGTATAGTACATGAATTTGCTATATGAGTTAGGTAGATGGCAAAATTTCTCTTACTCCATTCTCTGGACCATATCAGCTCAATTTATCTACATCTCTCAAGGTTTTTTTCTTTTTTTGTTTTTTTTTTCTGTTTTTTTTTACTTTTGTGAAAAAGCCAAATAGAAATTTCAGTAAAAGTTTGGTGAACAGGGAGATATTTGTACTTTGCAATAAAGGATAGTGCAGAGACACCTGACTGTGCTCTAAATAAAGCTCTAAATATCAGGAGGGGAAACTGATCCCTAATCCTAACATCTTTTAAAATAACAAGGCCCAATTTGGCTAGGGCACCTCATTTATTTCTAGAAAGTCATCACCATGAAGTAAAATTCAAGGTGTGGGATCTGCGTTTTTCTGGCCTGGAGTTAGATGCCTGATTCTTTGTGCCACTGAGTAGAAGACAACTTTTTAAGGAGCATACAATTGGCTCTGATTCCATTCTCCCTTAATTATGGCACGTACACATCATCAACCAATCAAGTACATTGACTTGACAATTAGACTTTTCCTAAATGTCCATTCTGACACTAGTTACTATATAAAAACAAGCTATGGGACAGGTGAGATTTCCCTGTACACAAGACAACATTTTCTCAACGGTCTGAACTTTGAGGTTACAACATTGAAGATACAGAACAAAATCCTGTAAGAATGAAAAAAAAGAAAAAATGCAGGTGTCTCCACTTTCTGCCCCAAGCTCTCTTTTGCATCCTTATTGTCTCTAACATAAGTGCATAAGAGCCATGTGTATTAGAAAGCAAATATCCTGAACTGAAAGTCTGTTGAAATGAAGTAAATCTAATATATAGTTTTCTCTGGAAAAGGTAGGGGAATTGAAGCTGCGTGTGTCAGGAGTGGTACACCCTCAAGCCACCCTTGTTGAGATGTGCAGGACTCTGTGTCCCATTACCTGGCTGCATCTCATTAGTAATGTGACCAAAATGCATGTGCTCTCACTACCTGAAGGCTGCATGTCCAGCTGTGTGACACAGAGACTTCAGGCCTTGTTCAGGTATGCAGAAGATGTTGCCTTCTCATGATCTGAGGCACATACGAGCTGTTGTGCGCCTCTTACAAGATGCAAGATACCTGCGTTTTGCTAGATGTACTTTTGTGATGAAGTGACAAAATATGACAAAGAATGGGTCTTTCAAGAAAAAGACTGACATGGGATGCACTGGGTCTAGTAGAATTGTTTTGGTTCGCAAAATGCTGTGACTGTGCCAAAGACTGGGTATCCTTGGCGTTAGAGAATACCAGACTGAAGCTGTCTAGAATTAATTGCTTAGCATAACTTGCCTAGCATTAGTAGCTAAATTTGCTGAAGCCTTAGGCCTCAGGCTGTGAACTTTTAGTTAGATAAGTAAAAGGGGGCCCCAGAGCCGGTTCAAGCTGGAGGGATAAAGAAGTTACATAGAGAGCAGGAGCAGCCAACCTTGAAGATAAGAAGCAGCCTGCCTAGAGACAATGAAGGGGCCCAGTGAAGAAGGGGAAGACCCCAGACCTAACTGTTACTATTGGTCCAAACTATCGCTTAAGGGGTGCGGAATTTAGATTGTAAGGGTATAATTGCCCAGGGGTTTCTTTGTTCGGGGTCCCTCTTCAGAGGCACCCAGCTCGAGCTGTAATTACCACACGTGTATCATTAAATTTTATTTCTCTCCAATCTGACTTCGAACTTCTGCCTCAGCGGGAACCTAGGGTCGGACCCTGTTATGGAGGCCGGCGAGCCTGATTTTCCATAACACTTGGTTTAAGGCACTAATCAGACACTGCAGTGTGGTAAGTGGTAGAGAAACCCACAGAGAATAGATAAGTGAAGGACCCTGAGGCAAGTCCTTCAGGCTGCAGTATGCAATGCCTGCTCCATAAAGAAACAGAAAAGCAGATAATCCAGCTCCCTTACTAGCCAAGTAACACTGACAGAGAGTGGAAATGATGTATTTTTCTTTGGCTCTTACTTAATAGACTCTGTTTCTCCTCCATAAGCTAATATATTGCATAACTAGGATACATAGTTCAAAATGCACCAAGTGTATTTATATTATATTTTCTTAATTAAAAGCTGAAATAAGTGAATCATACGCTCTAAAGGTATATCGCACAGTTCTCTTTTGTGAGGAAAACATATACACATTGATCAAAGATGTTAGTAAGCAGAAGCACTTTAACATATTTAATTTAAAAATGCCCATTCCAATTCCTCAGCATGTATTTACATTTTTTAAATAGTTCTTTATTTTTAATCAGCAAATAATTTTTAAAACATAATTTGTATAATCTGTTCCAAGAAACTGAAAGTAAGCAGGGCTGCAGAGGGGATTAGTTATTAAAACCCTTCATTAAGATTCAGTGTAACCAGCACTGAGCTATGATCCAGTTCAGTTCAGTTGTCATTGATATTGTGCTTTTGGGCAAGGCTGGTGAATGGTTCAGCAGAAAAAAATCTGGAAAGGAAGCTCTTAAAAGCATGAAAGAATCTTAAATTTCAATTGTGCTATTCTGTAGAACAGAAAATAAAGTAAATTTAATTTAAATAAAATTTAGAAGTCTTAGCTTTTCATATAATTTGGAGGTTTGCGTGATCTGCAAAAAAATCAGCCCATTGCATTCATGTTCTCATTAATATGATCTGTCATTTTTCATGACAATTAGTATGTCATTTTTCCTGATGAATCTGTTCCAAGTTCTACTAACTACAATAATAATAAAAAAACCCCTCAAACTATATTTTATTCTTTGTGACACTGCCCAGTCAATCCTATCTGTAAATATTTCCATGTTTCCATTCAGCAATTTAGGTAGCAGTCAGTGATTTATGTAGCAGCTCAGGATTGTTTTCTATTACAATAAAAGGTATTTTCAACTAACTGAAGTTGTGAGAGGCATGCCTTAGTTCTAAGAAGATGCATTTTCTGATAGTACACAGTGACTAAGCTTATAGAATTTCATATTTTTAAAACCAACATATGCAGTGCCTTCATTTATTACTGACATCCTGCAATGCCATAGCAGATAAAATCTTTCACAGTTTTCATTACCATTAGGATATGCTTATTCATTTTATTATTTTTTTAAGATAATATTTTCCAGTTTACTGCCTTTCTTTCCAGTACTAGAAGGTGAAACAAAAATAAAATTTGACCAGATTTCATGCCTGTATTTTCCATAAGTGAAAGTTACTTCCTTGCAGAGAACTCATCTCAAGGTCTCTGGTAGTCAAAAGAAAAATAAAATCCATTCCAAAAATAACAATATTTTCCAAATTTATCCCATGTATAAATTGTTTATACAATTAAAAGTAACTTTTCAGTAAATTTCTCAAAGAGTGGAGAAGAAGAAAGAAAGAAGAATCATTAATGACAGTAATATTTACTTCCATGTTTGGAGACCTTTCCTCATTTTGAAGTAAGACTTTCCTTCTTGAGATTCAATTATTTTGAGGTTTAAAGTACTATAAATGTGATAAAATAGAATTATCCTTAAATTAGTTATATTAAAACCATAATGTCAGAGTTTATATCTATTTTAATGGACCCCGGAATGCTTCCCAGTACTTTGTGTGTGTGCATACGGTTGGTCCCTGATTTTTCAGTGGGGTGTGTTACACTCAAAATCTTGTTATGGACAAGAGTAAACAACACATATGTGGGGCCCAGAATTTATTGTTAGCCTATTTCAAATCTTAACAATCTAACTGAAATCCAACAGAGTCCAGTTACAATGATGCTGAGCCCCGCAGAGAGGTGATGGGGTGTCCCAGCGAGGCGTCAGCATCCCCCGCCCTTCCCTGGGAGAAATTCAGCGCTGCTGCTCCTGCTCCCTCCTGGTCCTGGGCTCCCGCCCGCCCGGAGGCGCCGCCCGCCCGCGGTGCTGCGGCGGGGCGCTGCGCGGCGAGGGCTGAGCGCGGCCCGGGCGCCCCCCGGGGCGGCTCAGCGGCCCCAGGGCTGCTGGCGGGGGGGGCCGCAGCGGCTCCCGCGGTTTGCCAGACCCTTCCCGCGGGCGGCGCTGGCAGAGCTCGAGCTCACGCCGCGGAGGCGACGGGCGCTTGGCCGCGAGGCCGGCGCGGCAGCGAGCGCAGCCCGGCTCCGGCCGCGGGGAGGGAGCCCGCGCCAGCCCCGAGCCGCCGCGCTCAGCGCCCGCGCAGCCTCCCGCCTCTCGCCGCCAACGGCGACGATCTTCGCTACCGGGCTACGGTTGTGAAATAGACAACTTTAACAAAGTTACTTGTTTTCAGTCATTTGCGATGTACACTGCCTACAAACCCAACAGGACCTAGCTGTTAATAAATTCTCAGAAACTTTTATTTTATACAAGCAGTTACTATTGTAAAGTAGACCGGTTGATTGTCTATTGTCTATTGAGTTTTCTTTGTCTGATAGAAAAGAATAGCTTTTTCAATCAAGTGAAAATTGTCAAAGAAGCTGTCTGCTTCCCTGGAAAATGATTGATATGTCAGGAAAAAAAAAAAAAGCTCTAAGTTGAAAACTAATGAGAATAAAAGTTGATTTTGAAAAAAAATTACTTTTAAGGTGAAATAGACGGGGAAGAGGGACAGCATAAAAATGTAGGAAGGTCTTGTATGAAGAAAAAGTTAATTTACTAGGCTTTTACACAAAACTCAACAGCATGTTCTAAGAGTTACTTCTGTAGCTAAATCCATTATATCTGAACTGTAAACAAATTTTGTTTCATTTTTAAAGTCCATACATTGTCTTGCTGTTAGAATCAATGTCGTACTGTCTACATTTTACATCAATAATGTGGAAGAGCAGGATTTCCATGTATTAATTTAATTTCCAATTTTGATTTTTCTTTACCACACAAAAAAACCCAACACTAATTAACTAACAATTATACTATTGTTCTTCCATAAATACTTATAAAAAAGTATTCCTTAAGGGTTACAATTTAATTTTTAAGAAGTCCTTAGCACAGAAGATCTTTGATCTATACTTTTTATTAGCAAAACATCAGCACAGAACTAGATTTTCTAATTCTGGAAATCATTGTAATAGAAAAGTCAAATATTAATCTCTAGAAGGACAAACAGCTTAATAAAAGATTTAAATCTATTATTTTAACATATCACACACACATTATTATATGAAAGCATAATGATATTCATATATACAAGAATTTCTATAAAAAGGCTAATGTCAAAGGTCGGGTTTTTAACCTCTCTTTCACACTTCTGCTACATGATGCAGTGATCTACTGGAAGTCTTCAGGCAACATGAAATTCACTGTGCTATCACCGTCTATTTAAAGGTGAATGAAACATGCTGAGGGAGACCTCAGGATGTGAGTTAAGGAATATTTTGTTAAAGCCAGTCCTACTATTACAATCTCAATTAAACTGAAAAGTTTGAATTGCCACAGGATGTTATGGAAGTTAAAAGTATAAATTAATTCAAAAAGCATTTAGAAAAATCTATGGCTCAAAAGTCCTTCCACATCTTTTAAACACAAAGATATAAATAGAAATTTTAACTCAGGAGAAGCCAGTAGCACAGACTGTTGGAAGCTGAGATAAGGGATACTGGAGAAAAGATGACTCTATATATGACCCATTTTTATTTTCCTTCTCTAAGTGTCTTGCCACACCACTTGTCACGCTAAGTCAGAATCACAGAATCACAGAATGACTGAGGTTGGAAGGGACCTCTGGAGATCATCTAGTCCAACCCCCCTGCTCAAGCAGGGTCACCTAGAGCACATTGCACAGGATCGCGTCCAGCGGGTTTTGAATATCTCCAGAGAAGGAGACTCCACAACCTCTCTGGGCAACCTGTTCTGGTGCTCTGTCACCCTCACAGTGAAGAAGTTTTTCCTCATGTTCAGATGGAACTGCCTGTGTTTCAGTTTGTGCCCGTTGCCTCGCGTCCTGTTGCTGGGCACCACTGAAAAGAGTCTGGTCCCATCCTCTCGACACCCTCCCTTCAGATACTTGTACACGTTGATAAGATCTCCTCTCAGCCTTCTCTTCTCCAGGCTAAACAGGCCCAGCTCTCTCAGCCTTTCCTCATAAGAGAGATGCTCCAGTCCCCTAATCATCTTTGTGGCCCTTCACTGGACTTGCTCCAGTAGTGCCACATCCCTCTTGTACTGGGGAGCCCAGAACTGGACGCAGTACTCCAGATGTGGCCTCACCAGGGCTGAGTAGAGGGGGAGAATCACCTCCCTCAACCTGCTGGCAACACTCTTCTTGATGCACTCCACCATTGGCCTTCTTGGCCACAAGGACACATTGCTGCCTCATGCTTAACTTGGTGTCCGCCAGCACGCCCAGGTCCTTCTCCGCAGAGCTGCTTTCCAGCAGGTCAACCCCCAACCTGTACTGGTGACTGGGGTTATTCTTCCCCAGGTGCAGGACCCTGCACTTCCCTTTGTTGAACTTCATGAGGTTCCTCTCTGCCCACCTCTCCAGCCTGTCCAGGTCTCTCTGAACGGCAGCACAGCCCTCTGGCGTATCGGCCACTCCTCCCAGTTTTGTATTGTCAGCAAACTTGCTGAGGGTGCACTCTGTCCCTTCATCCAGGTCATTGATGAAGAAGTTGAACAAGACTGGACCCAGGACTGACCCCTGGGGGACACCGCTAGCTACAGGCCTCCAACTAGACTCTGCGCCACTGATCACAACTCTCTGAGCTCTGCCATTCAGCCAGTTCTCAATCCACCTCACTGTCCACTCATCTAGCCTGCACTTCATGAGCTTGTCTATGAGGATGCTATGGGAGACAGTGTCAAAAGCTTTGCTGAAGTCAAGGCAGACAACATCCACTGCTCTCCCCTCATCTACCCAGCCAGTCATCCCATGATAGAAGGCTATCAGATTGGTTAGGCATGATTTCCCCTTGGTGAAGCCGTGCTGACTACTCCTGATCACCTTCTTTTCCTCCACATGCTTGGAGATGGCCTCCAGGATGAGCTGCTCCATCACCTTTCCAGGGATGGAGGTGAGGCTGACTGGCCTGTAGTTCCCTGGGTCCTCCTTCTTGCGCTTTTTGAAGACTGGGGTGACATTGGCTTTCTTCCAGTCCTCAGGCACCTCTCCTCTTCTCCATGACCTTTCAAAGATGATGGAGAGTGGCTTAGCAATAACGTGCACCAGCTCCCTCAGCACTCGTGGGTGCATCCCATCAGGGCCCATGGATTTGTGGGTGTCAGGTTTGCCTAAATGATCTCTAACCCCATCCTCCTCAACCAAGGGAAAGTCTTCCTTTCTCCAGACTTTCTCTCTTTTCTCCAGGGTCTGGGGTTCCTGAGGGCTGGCCTGAGCAGAAAAGACTGAAGCAAAGAAGGCATTCAGTAACTCTGCCTTCTCCGCATCCTTCGTCACCAGGGCACCCACCCCATTCAGCAAAGGGCCCACATTTTCCCTAGTCTTCCTCTTGCTACCAATGTATTTGAAGCAGCCCTTCTTGTTGTCTTTGACATCTCTTGCCAGATTTTATTCCAAACGGGCCTTAGCCTTCCTTGTCACATCCCTGCATACTCTGACAACATTCCTATATTCCTCCCAAGTGGCCTGTCCCCCTTTCCACTTTCTGCACACTTCCTCTTTCTGGCTGAGTTTTGCCAGGAGCTCCTTGCTCATCCGTGCAGGTCTCCTACCTCCTTTGCTTGACTTCCTACTCATAGGGATGCACCGCTCTTGAGCCTGGAGGAAGCGATGTTTGAATCTTAACCGGCTCTCTTGAACGCCCCTTCCTTCTAGGGCCCTAACCCATGGGATTCCTCCAAGGAGGTCCCTGAAGAGGCCAAAGTTTGCTCTCCTAAACTCCAGGGTTGCGATCCTACTTAGTGCCCTACCTCCTCCTCGCAGTATCCTGAATTCCACCATCTCAAAGTCCAGAATACTGAGTTAGATGGATGTTTGTCCTAATTTCATATAACCGTTCCTAAATGTTATTTTCATTTCTCAGTGTCCCAAGTGCCATAAGATTTGATCTATACATCAAAGACGGGTAAGGACAACAAAAGGAGCATGTACTTGTTCCTCATGCGTTCTTGTCATTAAGTCTATTGTTTGAAACAGTATGTTGAAAATTTAAGAAAAATACTTCCATGAAAATTGTCATTCTGGGCAAAACATCTTTGTTAGCATATTAGCATTGGAGAAAGGTGTTACCATTTTTTTTGAGCTACAGATGAATTTAAAGTGCTCTGATTTGCAGTGTGGGATAATTTCCTTTTCCTCTCACTCCCTCTTCAAACCACAAACAACTTCTCTGTCTATACTCCTGGGTTAGCTGAAGTAGGCATCTTTTTCTAATTATATTTATGTCTCTGAAGTCCATGCAGAATAAAACAAGAATAATTACCTGACTCAATGGAGCTTCCTTTAACTTCTAAGAGAAATTTGAAGTAAAATTAAATATAAAAAGGTGAGGACTTTAAAAAGTTATTTCTTGACTAAGTTAGAAATTCTAAAACTAATTCTGACTAAGCTCTACAAAAAAAATCATTCTTAGAAGCTCTACTAGAGAGTATGGAGTAGCCAAAGAAGTAAGAAGATGGATTGAAACGTGGCTCACCTAAGATTTTTGCAGAAACTGGAGAGATTAGAAACCTTAGCTTGAAATTCAATGAGCATAGATAAAATAACAAGCTGAAACACTGTGCAGTGCCTGTCTTTTAGGTTCATATTAGATCCAAAGCTTTCAGAGTAAAAATGGCTAATACAACATGGATGTTCAAAGCAAAGGAGAGTCACACTCACAGTTGTTTGCTGTCTGAGACATTTCCCAGGCATTATCTTCTAAATTTTGAACTGTAACAGTGAGCTGGCAAAAAAAAAAAGATGTTGCATGAATTAATCATGCATCTCTGAAGCTATATGATGGCAATTCCAGAACTTTGAAGAGAACACAAGGTGGCTGATGGTCTCATGAGACAGTCAACACAGCTAGAAAAGTTGTCTAAAAAGTAAAATTAAATAAAAAAGCACATGTTTCTGGTTATGAGAAGGATGGTGTTTTCAGTAGCATTGCTGACTAGGCAAGAGAGAAGTGTATTTGGCTGGGAGCTATGCTTAAAGTAAAAGAGAGATTATAGGGACATCAGTATGATTGATTCTTACAGTATGCTGGATCAGCTAAAGGCTTGTACTTCTGACATTTCTGATTTGTATACAAGAAAAATAGATTTTCGCCCCCTCTGTATTAGTTTAAGCATCAATAAAAAATATAAAACAGTTCTATCAGGCAAGCAGTGTTAAAAATTATTCTAAGAGATGTTAAACCACTTGACACAGTCTCTGATGTACTCTAATGTGCAACAGCTATTCCTGCAGATCTGAGCTACATAAGTCATTGTAAGGGCCAGTAATACTGTATTTTCACAGCACATCAGCACAAAGTTTTTCTGCAGCAAGTGCTGGTGCAGTTATGATGCAGTGGGGACAGTTGTAGTGTTTAATGATCTCTAAATTCCCACGCTAAATGCGTTTGCATGTTGGCCTCTGCAATACATCATAAGACAGGTTGCTGATTCAGACCATGATTTTGTTTTTAATTTGTTATCTGTGTGTCCATACTTAATCCACTCTACTAAGCCTCCCTATTTATATTTAAAACAGTATTGTCACTATTTTCAATACCTCCCAGAGTTATAATATCTTAATTAATTAAGACTCAATAGGTTAAAATGTCACACTTTTCTAGAAATTTAAGTGGAGAGTTGATAATTATCATACAGTTCAAGTCGGTATAGGTGGTCTGCCTTTCTTGATGTGAATATTTATTTGTTGTGCAAAAAGTATTTCTTGTTTTAGCAATATTGCACATTTAAATTAATTTTAAATATACATAAATATATATGTGAGATTAGAATAACTACATTTCAGTCATTAAGGATAATGCTACAAGGATCGTTATGGTTGCAGTACAGGTTGGTATGATATGCATTTCTTTTTGAATGAACTTCTGTTTAAATTTTTCCCATGAGTCTTCCCTACTCCTTTCTAAAATATGAAAATGTTATTTCACTTATAATACATTTGGTCTTATATGTGTTAAGTATTTTGATATATTCAAATCAAAATATAAATGTGATGGAATGCAAAAACTTATCTATATTCGTCCATGAATTATGGGTATATACTGTTAAAATTGGTGAATACATTTAGTAACTCATCTTTTTTTATATGGTGTTTCATCTTTAAACAAATTGCCTTTGTGACTGGTTTTTCCTCAAGTGCCATCTGACTGTCTTAAAAAAAAAGCTAACAAAGAAGCCTATCAATCTCTTGTCAATTCAAAATTACTTTTGAAAGCAGTGTGTAAGGCGGCCAGAGATATTTTTCTGACAATCCCCCCATCTCTGAAAGTTGTTTGAAGAGCTGTATTAAACAACCAGCCATCAGTTCTGGATCAAAGTCAAGAAAGAAATTTCCTACTACAACTTACAATAATACCACTAATTTTATTCATCCTTTTTTTTCTTCAAGGACATATATATCTTATAAAAGAATGTCTTGTTTTCAGATTAACCTTTTCCTTCTGGTCCTGTCAATGTTCTGATATCAATACTTGCATAAAATCAGTAAATTAATAAGGCAGGTACAACAGGCATTTCAAAAATTCCATATTCCAGGAAGTCAATACACCTTTTTGCTAAAACATTTATATTTTATAGCAGACCTGGAGTCTTTTTTCAAGTACAATACCTGGGAGGGTAACTTAGAGCTTCCAAAAATGCAGATAGAAAGGAAAAAGCCAAACTTTTCAGATCATGTCTGCCTACTAAAATTCCTAACCTATGATTAAGCATACAGAATTAGAAAAAAAAAAATGGCTATGAGCCACTTAAATTTCAATAAGAGTGTAAATCAATGATTTTAAAGAAAAAGATATGTGTTCATGTATCTATTTGCACGTTTTGCACAAGTCCTATCAATGGAAAAAAAAAATGCCTGAAAAAGATCTTTGATCTTTCTACATGGAAAATGGTCTGTGCCTAGTCACCACCTTCTTAAAGATGCTAGATTCAAGTGGATTCTTATTTTAAAGTAACTTTTTTGATGTCAGATAGCAGGATCAAAATAATAGGGCAAAATGGGAAGACCTTACAGATGCAAAAATCATGTTGCCTCGTTTACCATACTCATTTACCATTTACCAAACACATTTGTGTTTGAACATTGAACTATTTATTCCAGATTCAATTTGGGGGGATAATAAGCAATAATACTTTCTTATTTTGTGCTGCCAAATCCTCTTTCCTGACAAGAATCAGATATACTCAACTGATCATTATTCATTTTACAGTTTTGAATAATTATATTAGAAAGTTGGGTAGCCAACTTAAAAAAGTTTTTTTTTTTCTTTTTGCCATTTTTGTCTTGAGATAAGGATTATGAAGAGCACTTAATAGAGGAAATGTTCGCTGGAAGGCCAATAAGATCCTTCTGTCCTGAAATCATAGACCAATTTATTTTGAAAAGGATCTCTGGAAGTCATTTTGTCCAAACTCCTGCTCAAAGCAGAACTAACTTCAAAGTAAGACCATGTCTCTCAGGGCCTTGTCCAGCCGAGTTCTGAAAATCTCCAAGGATGGAGATTCCACAACCTCTCTGGGAAACCTGTTTCAGCTAATTAAGCATTTTGAAGATTCTTTTTTCATGAAATCCAGTGTGAATTTCCCCTTAGGCAACTTGCACCTTTTTTTTTTTTTTTTTTTGGCCTTTTTCTATCCACCTCTTAGAAGAGTCTGTCTCTGTCTTCTCTATAGCCCCATTCAGGTTGTGGAAACCCCATTTAGTTTTCTCTTCTTGAGGCTAAACAAACACAGTTCTGTCAGCCTCTTGTATGTCGTGTGTTCCAGATCCCTAACCATCTTAGTGGTCCTCTGCTGGAGTCTCTCTCATCTGTTGATACCTCTTTTCTATTGAGGGGTCCAAAACTGAACATTTTGTGCCAAGTAAGTGGAATCCATGCCTCAATCTGCTGGCTACATTCAGCCTTTATTAATGCTGTCAGCCTTTGAGCCTGGTGGTCCAGCCATTTTTTCACATTTTCAATTAAAAAAAAAAAAAAGTCCTGCTATCCAGTCCGTATCTCCCCAGTCTGGCTACCAGGGTGCTATGAGAGATGATTTCAAAAGCTTTGCTAAAGTAAAGGTAAAGAAAAATATCTACTGCTATCTCTTCCTTCACAAAGCCACACATCTCATCATAGAAATCAATCAGACAATCAAGCTCAATTTGTCCAGTCACCTTTTTCTCCTTCCTGTGCCTGGACATGGCTTCTAGAAGAGAAGGCAACTGAAGCAAGGGGTGCTGGCCTGTAGTTCCCTCGATCTTCCTTCTTCCCTTTGTGAAGATGGGAATAGCATTTGTCTCTCCAGTCTTTGGGGACCTCCTCCTTTCACCATGAGCTTTCATTCAAAGGTTATAGGGAAGGGCATCAAAATTATATCAGCTAGATCCTTCAGAGCATTCATACACATCCTGTCCAGTCCCATGGATTTGTGATTGTCCTGCTTAAGCAAGTAGATCCTAACGTGATTCTCTGTTATTGTGGGCTGTACCTCTCTCCCCTAAACTCTGCTACTAAGCATGGAGGTCTGGAATGCCTGTGCTAGGGCCCTGAGTACAGCAATAGGCTTCATTGTCCTGACCAGCCTCACCTGGTCAGGCAATGCATGGTCATGCATCTTCAGCCCATGGGTCATGCACCTTCATTTAAGCTCAGGCTCAGGCCCCCAGACCTTGCTTGAGCTTTGCTGCAGGTGTGTTTAGCACTGTTCCCTTTGTTTACTGGACTCCAGTTCAAGTCCTATTCAACAGCAGGGCTCTGTGCAAGTGAAACACTTCTTTGTGTAAACTGCAACCCCCATGCTTGTCTACCCTGCCTGTCTTTCCTGAAAAGCCTATCCATCTATTACAATACTCCAGTCATGTGAGCTGTCTCACCATGTCTCTATAATCTCAGTGAGGCTGCAGCCCTGTATCTGTACACAGACTTCCAGTCTCAACTTTTTTGTTTGTCATGCTGTATCTTTTTTTGTGTACAAGCTCTCTAGATGGACTTCTGTTTGTCCTACTTTCTCAAGGGATGTGTGAGAGCATCTCAAGCCACCCTGTCCCAGCTGCATTCTCTCCTTTTTGTCTGTTATCCTGACTTATTTGCAGACCATGGTTTTTGCCTTTTTTTGTCAAGGCGATCTCAATTCCTCCCCAGCAGTTCTTATTCCTTTTATAGGGTCTCATGGCTATAGAAGCCAAAGCTCTGCCTGCAACACCAGTTGGGCAACCACGTGTTGATCCTAACCAAATTTTTCCACTTGACCAGCAGGAATGAGAAGAACACCACCTGAGCCTCCTCACTGTTTTTCACCCTAAGTCCCAGAGCACTGAAGTTACTTTTGGTATATCCAACATCTCCCTCAGCAATCTCTCTGCAACATCCCAGATCCAGCCCCTGGAAAAGCAGCAAATCATCCAACCGGTCAGGTCTGATCAGCATATTGGAGCATCCTTCCCCTGCAGAAGGAGATCTCTGACTACTGTTGCCCACTGACTTCTCTTTATGGCACTGCTTCTGACACGTGGATTAGGCATAGCCGGCCCAGGTAGACACACTCTCCAGCAGACCTTGTTTAACTTCTCTTACGTCAAGTCTTTATAACTGCTCTCCAAATCAACTTCTTCAGGTGGGGAAATCTTCTATTGCCACAAGTCACAACCTTCCAGGTTCTGTCATAGTCCTCTTGGAGTGCCTTCTGCCTACTTCTGCACAATGTAGGCATAGGTTTTTGCCTCTGCAGAGTCTCTGTGAAAAAATAAATGTCTCTTTCCTCTCACCCATGTAAACTCAGATCAGGAAGTGAGTCACATCCTGAAATCTTCCATTAGGAAATCACAGAATCACAGAATGACTGAGGTTGGAAGGGACCTCTGGAGATTGTCTAAGTCCAACCTCCCTGCTCAAGCAGGGTCACCTAGAGCACATTGCACAGGATCGCATCCAGGCAGGTTGTGAATATCTCCAGAGAAGGAAATGTGCTTAAAATAAAGATAATTGTATCTGAGAGTAGGATATTGCCTTAAGTTCATCTCCTTAAAGGACCGAGAGACTTCTAGTAAATTTCTGAATAATAAAATAAATGAGAATCACAGCTTAGATATGTTATTGCTTCATTCTGTTTTGTCTTATTGTAGCACCATTTTAAAGCAGGCTTTTTTTCTAGTTTTATAATAAAATGTTCGAGGGCAGGAAGATAAAGATATGTTCAAATATGAGAAGTATAAAGATTAGCAAAAAAATATATAATGGAATTTCAAGCCTGTGCCTTATGAAGGTACTTAGTTTTGGGAAGAATTTACGAATCAAACTGTGGCTTAATTTTTTCCTGGTTAGCTCTAAAGTAATTAGGAACTACTTTTTCTGTTCCACTGTATATGTGGCCTGAGCTTTCAAAAAGTTCTCATCTCACTCAGGAAAGAAGGAATATTACATTATGTTAATAATTGTAACCCTTTTAGGCTTTTGAGGGTAGAATCTTGTGAAAATAGCTAGAACCAGTATGAGATTTCACTGCTATTAACCTCAAACCCTGCTTCTATCTAAAACCTGAATGTTAGGTTCAACTCTAAATATAACCTGTCTGATCACCACAAAGCTCTAATTTAGCACCCAATAATTTGTCCACCTGCTTTATGAGCAAATGATAACTGTTAGTTTGAGTCATATTTATTCATAACATTCAACTTGATTAATCACATCATACTTTTCCAAACTCTTTATGATTTAGATGCAGGTAAACATCAATATTTTGTTTAAACTTGTAACAGTATTTTTAATTCATTAATTTTATTTTTAAATCATCTAGAATGAGGTAATTTTTCCAAGGACAGTGAAAAAAGAAAACTACGAGTTATAATCATTGTGACATAGCAAATGCAGTGTTACAGTAATTAAATATTAATAATAATCATGGTACACTATAGAAACATTTTATATGTATCATGCTGCGACACTGGAGTTTTAGAGCTTATCCTTTTTTCTGTAACACTGAATTATACCTGGATATATTGCAGAAATGTAATTTCTTGGTTATTCTAGTGTGATGGTGGAAGATACAGAGATATTGGTTCAGCAATATCATCCAAGCTTTCTCACTCTCCTCAAACAGCCATGACCTGGAATCATGCCGGAGGTGACATTTACTGTCTTGAAAGAGAAAATGCACTTTTTACTACACTCAGGCTACTTTACTACCTATGAAGAGGTACACTGTTAAAGTGACATTTTTTTCCCCCTCTGGTTCTTGTAGATAGTGAAAAGGATTATTGCCATTTTGGGCTGCTGTATGTGTCTCTATGTACGTACTGGGGCAGGGGCAGTAAAAAGGCAGGACAGCAGCATCTGAGTAGATGAACAGTCCTTTCAAGCCAAGCAGGGGTTCTGCTCCTTATTCCAAATATTATTTTTCTTTTCATACAGTCAATATGTAATATGAAATGCCTACACATTTAGCTGGAGCTAAACTGAAGTCCTGGCACCAGCCAGGGGAAAGGTTTACTCTCTAGAAAAAATGAAACGCTTTCTTGTCTGCTGCTCTTATGATGTAAGGTTCTTGCATGAGTGGCTACATTGTGGATCAGAAGAGGATGCACTGACCAGAGATGCCTATTTTCCCCTTTGCTTTTGGTTTCTTTTTTGGCTTTTGTCTGACCTGTGAAAAAGGTGCATCCATTCATCTCTCAAACTAAAATATCTTGGGATGTTTCATGTGGCTTCACCAGTTGCTTACTATGCAAGAGAGAGAGAGAGAGCAACTAAAGTACAATACTGGTCTTCAGGGGAGAGTGAGACAAGTCATATCCTATAGAAAGGATTGTATTTATCATTTCCTATTGATTCTCTCCAAATAATCCAGCAAAATCTGCCAGTATTCAGTTCATTCTTCTCTCGATTTTCCAGAAAAAGTAGACATTTAAACTAGATCTTCTCCTGCCCCCTCCATTCCCTTTATGTTCTTAAAAGTTCAGTTAGTGCTACAGTTAAACTCCAAAATAAGCACATTGTAATAATAAAAGGTATTTATTAACTAAAAAGTAAGGTTAGAGACTAGAGTGATATCAAGATAAATGTAAAACACCTAGGAAGAGAGAAATATAAACTATTGAGCTGGAAATAGTTTTGCAAGTAAGTCTTAACGTGAAAGAAATGGAATGGCCCTTACGCGAAGCTGCTAGAAGAAGAAACTATGGCCTATATGATAAAAGGCTGTCCTTCCTTTTCAGATTTGCTTTTTATTCCCTCTGTTATACCCATATAAACATATAGAACTCAGCAGAGCTCTCTCCCACTAACTAAAGGTAGAATTTATCTCTATAAAATTGTCTCTGATAACTGCTATATATTATGCTTATTTTCAGTATTTTATTTATTGCTAGCTGGATTGCAATTGTCAGACTTTAGCTAGTGCCCGACTGTATAATTAGCGTACAATATTAGTGAAGTGAGACATTTTAAAACACATAATCAGTCATTATCTAGCTTGTTTGTATGTAGAAGCATATTACACCCCTGAGTTCTCAAAATTCACCCAGCTAAGAAAAACAGAAGCTAGCTTTGCGCCAGAAAGAGTCTATGTAGGAAACAGAAAAGCAGCATGGATATCTTGAGCAGCTGGTGAATTTTCTCATAGCAACATGGCTCTGCTTTTAAAGTTCTATGTACACAAAACCCTGCCATAATTAATAATTTTCTAAAGATTTATTTAAAAACATACTTCTAATGAGTCATATGGGTTTTGCCTAATAGCAAAATCCAAGAACTTTACCAGTCATCAGAGCACACATGGACTGATACATGTTCCCGAAAAAAAATATTTCATAAAACACAAAGTAAATTAGTCCAGAGTATCAATGAACAAGTAATTTCATTATAATGCTGTAAAACAGACCATGAATGAAGTAGTAATGGAAAAAAAGTACAAATAGTTTCTGCTGTTTGTCCATATAGCTGGACAATAAATTACTGGCATATTTAAGACCTGGTTGAAATAAAAATTCGCATATGGCTACCCACTACACATAATACTCCCAAATCAGGTACATCTATAGTACCTTCTATAAATATATCATAAGGTATTTGAGGTTAAGACTTGGCGCAACCATGGTAAAATGGGATTGTTAAAATATCTGCAACTATGTGGGAACTGATAAGTGGAATTTATACTTGAGATTGTAATGAGAGTTGACACCTATTTGTGCCATGACTGTATCATAGATTGCCTGCAGCATGATAACATCACAATTTCTAGCAGGCAAAGATGTATTTGCTGAAGGTGAAAATGTCATTTAAACAGTTGATACCTTTCAAATAGTTTAAGCTAGATGCCTTATACAGTTCCTGCTTTTTCAGAGTAAATATACACAGTTTAAAATTCTGGATAAAGAAATAATTCCTCTGTGATTATTAAGTCAAATCAGACTATGCATTTGCAGCAACACACATGGCCGTCCATAAAGGAATTTGATCTGTATTGGCAAACATTCACAATCAAATATTGTTGCAAAGCTGTGTGTATTAATTTGACATCCTGAATATCTATTCCATTTATGCATCTTATATATTGAAATAAAAGCCTTGCAGCTGTTTTAAAAACAGCTTTTCATTTGCACAGGATTTAACACAATTGTATCCTCTTATACAACAGGACGAAATGAAAAATTGTTATCCTGCTCCTATATGAGAAATAAAGAAGTATTTGTTGACAGCTGTCACCAACAAGGAAATTTGAGCATGAATTAAAAGTAATACACATTTAAATGTGTAAATTCAAATGTTATTTTTATTTATATGAGAGATTATATGCAAGAGTGGATAAGATTTACTCTTCCCTTCTGCAGTATTTTTTTAAGATTAAAATTCATCGATTGCCATGGCTCCAGATTCTAGTCTTGTTGCTTTATCCTCAGATCAGCAGTCTGTTGACAGAACAACTTCTTGCATGCTTAGATTTGTGTTCATTTAACTAATGAAAACTTCTTTTGTCTCCTTTTGCTCCTCTTTTCCTGAAACTTTCCTCTCTGCACTCTTACCTTCTTTTCCTATTCTCTCTCTGTACCCATATCTTCTCATTCTTACTCACTCTGTCCATTCACGTTTGTCGCTCTTTTGCATCTTTCTTTCTTTTTAGCCTGTTATCTCTCCCTCTTGTTCATGCCGGTGGCTGTCAGGGAGCTGCAAAGACACGTGTGTCCCTAAGGAACAGGGATCCAGGAGCCAAGCACCGTAACACGGCCGGCAGGGCAGGGCCCTCCCCAGCCACAGTCCATCCCCGTTTCTGTCCACTGCAGCGCTGCCGTCATGCGAACTATTCCACTTTGTCTCTGTAAACACAATAAGATCATATCTCTGCTACTGGTCACTGACTTCTAAATCCTATTTGTTTCCCATGCTGCATGTGTTGTGCGCAGGCACTTGAGCTAGATCCCCCACCTTGCTGCTTTCACCAGGAAAGTGCAAGAGCCTTGTCTATCAGGCTGTTCTCACAGACACTGTCTCCCCTGCCTCCACTTCAGCCTTTGGTCACCATCCCCCAGCAAATCTAGTTTGAAGCCTTCCTCATTAGGCTAGCAAGCAAGCTGGCATAGGTATTCTTTCCCCAGTTAGTCAAGAGGTTCCTGTCTCTTCCCAGTACTCCCAAATCCTCAGAGAAAGTCTCATGGTCAAAAAAACCCAAAGTGCTGCTTGCAGCACTAGCCAGGTGTGGACCCACAGAAGGTATGTGCTCCATGCCCTTCACCCCACCCCCCAGGTCCTTGTAGTCATTCTTGATATATTCAGAGCAGTATCTTTTGTGTTCATGTGGATGAGCAACAAGGGTTAATATTTTGAGGGTCAGATGACCCTCAGCAATCCCTTCACACCTTCTGGGATCTGAGCCCTAGTAAGCAACAAGCCTCAAGAGACAGCAAGTCAGACAAGCAGATGGTTGTCTCCATTCCCTGCAGAAAGGAGTCTCCAACCCCTATTACCCACTGCTTTCTCTTGGTGCTAATGGGTTGTCCAGGTCCAGCTGGCCTTGATGTCTCCTTGATGGAGTTTGTTCCTCCTGATCATAGGGTACTGTTCCTGCTCCACCAATGTACATCAGCCAACAGAGAAGGACGCTCTCTTCTATTGTCAGAAGTCACAAGTTTCGAGTCTTGGGAGTCTCCATCTACTGATCACTTCAGCATGACCATTGGATTGGATCCTCTCTTCTGCTGAGGGCTTTTCAGGGAGGAGTAGGTTGATTGTTCAGCACTGTATGGAGCAAAAAGTTTAGAAAGCTGGGGTGGGGGGGGAGAACGAATGTTCTCACTGCTGAGGTCTTGGATAAGAAAATCCCATGCAGCTGTTTTTGGAAAGAAATAATATCCATCTTAGCTTGTGAAGGAAAAGAACTTAGCCAGTATCTTTTGGAAAAAGTTCAAGGTGGCAAATCCAAGATGGGTTGAGATTTTAAGAAATATTGTTTTCTTGACTTTCTGATTGCTTCTCCATTCTGTATGTGGACTTTTGCACATCTGTCCTTAACTTTCTTATCTTTGTTTGAGCAGATTCAGCTGTGGAAAACAGGAGTTTAAGAGTTAGGCTGTGATGTTGAGAGTTATGGCACAAGGCCCTTCTTATCTGATCATATCTATCTCACTTGTCAATGGATTTCTCTTTTCTCTTTCTTAAATCTACTTCATTTTCACAATCTTCTCTGCTTTCATTCCGTCTGCTTCTGCCTCACAATTACATTTCTCTCTCTCTCTGTCTTTTCCTGCTTCTCTCTCATTCATACATTGGTTAGAGCCCCTACTTATAAATTATAAACTTTTGAAAGCTTTTTCTTTCTTCCAAGGATTAACTCTTCCTGTCCGTGTGATAAATGCCTGAACCTTCATGCCCCCAAAAGAGATATCCTTGAAATTCAAAGTAGTTACGTGCTGTTTAGGTACCGCATTGAATTCCAATATAGTCAATACATTTTTCATTTACGAGTTTGAGAAGCATAACTTGTAATGACTTCAGATCTATTCTTAGAACTCCTTTTCCTACTCTTGGCTTTGCTGCTTTTCCTGCCAGCAGGGGGAAGGGTGGAAACCATTAGTAAAGCTCCTGCTCTAGAAGCCCCTGCTGAATAGCATTTATTTATCCTTTTTCTGTGTTGCCCTGAATATCAGGTAGGCATTCACACTGGCAAAAGTAAGTACAATCAGCTACAAATTAGGACATACGCATAAGGCATCAGGTAATAGATAAACAGGCAAACTAAGATGTCTTTGGATCAAGCCATTTGGGTACAGGATTATCTATCCATGCATTTACTAAATTAGCACCACTAAAATGAAGGCATAAACTTGAAGGTGTGTAAGTATGTATCATTTTTTCTAAATGTAGGAAGTAAGACAAATGGTACATTAGTAGTAAAAACAGGGTGCAGCACATCTTCACTTTTAATTATGCTTCATGTAGACATAACCACTGAATAGAATTCAAACTATAGAAGTGATAATATTAGCACAAACTGGGGCAAAAAAAAAGGTTGCAATGTGTGCATAGGGGGAATTGTTGCAGTGAGGGGGGAAGAGTAGAAAAAAATATAAAGGTTACCTAGGGGAACAATATCAAAATGATAAAGACAGTTTCAGGAACTACTATCAGAACATTATTATATATTCTCTAATGTTCATGTTTATTTAATTAGCTAATCTAAAGTCCACAATGGTTGAGGGAGATGGTCCTCCCCCTCTACTTAGACCTGGTGAGGCTGCATCTAGAGTACTGTGGCTAGTGCTGGGCTCCCCAGGACAAGAGAGACATGGAGCTACTGCAGCAAGTCAAGCGGAGGGCTACTAAGATGATGAAGGGACAGGAGCATCTCTCATATGAGGAAAGACCAGCGGTGCCCAGCGATAGGATGAGAGGCAGCGGGCACAAACTGAAACACAGGCAGTTCCATCTGAACATGAGGAAAAAGTTCTTTACTGTGAGGTTGACTGAGGACTGGAACGGGTTACCCAGAGAGGTTGTGGAGTCTCCTTTGCTGGAGATATTCAAAAGCCATCTGGACAGGGTCTTGTGCAAGGTGCTGTAGGTGACCCTGCTTGAGAAGGGGGGGTCTGGATCTCCAGAGGTCCCTTCCAACCTCAGCCATTCTGTGATTTTGTGATATTTGTTATTAAAAAACATGAAAACACTCTATTTTTAAAATAACCTAATGTCTTTGTCACCGTATCAGTGCTTTTGGTGCCCTACAGTGTTGGTCCTCTGCAGGGCCAACTGTGAACTTTCTCCTCAGGTGCTGTAATCACCTGAAGTTTACACAGTTTACCGAAAAGCAGGTCTAGAGTTCCTTCCAGGTTAGCAAGTTGTCCCAGAAGAACAAATAGGCCAAGATTTATGGAAGGAAGGGGAAGAAAAGACATTACAGCCTGAAAGAATTCCTGAATAAGGGAGGGCATATTTTCCCACGTACTACCAGAGTATGATTAGCACCTCCTTGCTGTGTTTCCCCTACTTTTCAGATCCAGGCTGCCTAGTACTGTTTCAGATTCACTGTGAGCAAGTACAGACCTTATTCATTGACAATACTTGCAAAGTGTCAAATTTAATAACATGGTCTATGTCAGCCAGATTATTACACTGAGTTCCATGTGAAGAAAAAAAAAATAATAAGCAGCGTTATATAATCTGTATTCTGTAGGGAATGGTTTCTAGACGGAAACTGAAGTAACAGCTTTCATTTATGTTCTTATTCTGAAGGTGACCCGGGTAGTGATACTTATAGTTGTTTGCCTGACACTTTTCCATTTTAAAATCCTGGTTTCAGTTGCTTATAATTTTGCTAAGCTTAAAACATATCAGCTGCCTTAGACTACTTTATTGTTTATTTATTTATTATTTTGTCAGCTTCAACTAAAACAGGCCTCATTCTGTACTTAGCATGTGGCTACTTTGAAGCTTATCCAGGAGTGTGTTGTAATGGGAGCTGTTCCAGACAATTTGAGACTTTTGTGGGATTTGCACAACTTCTGTGAATTGACAATAGCAAGTAACAGTGATAAGAAATCTGCTGTGAATGTATGAAAGGCTATAATATCCAAGTACTTTGAGAATCCAGGTTTCCAGAAAAGTACTGCAAACACACACAGCTGTTTGCCAGGAAATAAGAATTGTGAAAGTCATTCAGGAAACTAACAATTCTGCACTGCACATAGAATCTGGATGGTAAAAGATCGAAATGAAGTTTGAATAAGTACCTGTTCCCTGTGTCATCCACATCACTGCTGTGTCATCCACCTGTAAGGCAGAGAGATCTTGAAAGTATATGAATGAGCAACTGTAGGTATGATCCTAGGTCCTGCATTGAGAAGAGAGGGAATGGCGCTTTGCAGTCACATAGACATGCTCCATCCTGTGACAGGGAGCATGCATTTGCCAGTTGATATCAGGTGATATTAGACTTGCAAGATTCCCTACTCCTCTTTCCTCATTAAATGCAAACAGAATAAAATCCAGAGGATCATTTTTTTGGAGGGAGTGGGTGTTAAGTCTTCCATTTCCTAATATTTTATGTGATTGACTTTGTCACCCCGGATATTATTTTAATGCTTTTTATATTTGCTGATACCTTTTTTTTTTTTTTAGATTTGTTACCTGCTTTAGAAAAGCAAAATGGATGGATGCCTGCTGAAGAATGTAAAACTGGAAAGTTTGACAAATTATAGCCTGAAAAAATAAACAGCAAATGACCAAGGAAGTCAGTGATAAGTATGTTTCTTATTAATTATGTGATTATATGATTACTCTGAAAGCCTTGAGTACTACCTTGAAAGACTGTCTTGCTGACTGTATAATACCTCTATGTGATTGCTGTTATGCTCAAACCAGAGAAAATTCATGCTCCACAGCAGAGCTGCAAGAGAAAAGTCTCAAGGAAAGATCTTTGACTTAGTGATTTCTCTTCCATGTCAGCTGAAATGCCTTGATTTTGCAGGAATAGACTTTTACTTTCCCCTTGAGAATGTTCAGTTTGGAGAATTTTGGAGAACAGCTTGTATTCCTCAACTGTAAAAACCTTAAGTTATTGCATTTGATATGACTATTGTGAGAAGTTACCTTTTTTTTTTTGTTATGCAGAAATAAGTAGAAGTGCCTATTATTTAGTGAGAATTCTTACTTTATTCTTGTTATACACACTATAAATCAGATGCTACTGCTAAAAACAAGCCATAAAGCCTAACAAGCTTTTAAATTCTTGTTCTGTACGCAGTTCTGTTTTCTTAAGGACAACATCATTGCGATGTTGTCTAGGCTCAGAGACAAATGCTGGTAGATGATCTTAAAATAGACAATGAATGTTATAGGCCAAATTCCCACCTGGTTAGCTGAAGTGGAGCTTTATGCCAGTTAATGATTTTTCCTTTCATGTTCAAAGCTATAAGCCCCTGAGAGGAATTGTCTCTGATGCTAAAGATATTCTTCAGATGCTAGTATTTTTGGGTCAGAGGATTGTGTGCCAAGTCTTCCACTTCCACCCATTATTTCTACTAGTTGAGAAACTACCTCCTCTCCTCTTGCATGAAGGAAAACACACACACATATACACACATGCAAAACACCAAAAGACAGATATATTTCTTGAAAAGTTTATTCTTTGTATATTTTTGTTGCTCTTTGCTTTGTCTCTCCAGAACGTTTTAGGAGAGATTCTGAAAACTCATCTCAGGTTTATTTCTGCAGCAAAGACCTCCCTGATGAGCACACACTATTTCAAAGAATACTAGCAGTACAAAGGATTTCAAGAGACTGCTTGACTCCTTTGTTCAAGACTGCCAACACTTTCAGTCCTACAGAATTTATAGGAACTTATGTTCATTTACCAAACTAAAAAAAAAACAAAAAACAAAAAAACCTCTTCCCTTTCAGAAGCTAACTATTGAACTCTTCTCAAACTATTTGGCACATTTTGATGAGTAATGCATTGTCTCTAATTTCTCTATTATCAGGCAATACACTAGGCCATGCAGAAAGCCTCTTCTCTCCCATTTGTTTGAAAAATAAGCATACAGAATTACTTGTCTCTCCATTCAGATTATTATTATGTTTTACACATTTTGTGTAAATTATATCACATATAGAAGATGTGCTTTTCGACCTTTTTTCATCACCTTTACATTTTAATTACTTCATATGCAGTTGTTTCAAAAGGGGAATCCATAAACTTTAATATAACTAAACCTTTTCTCTTTCTTCTTTTTGTTAGAACACACAGGTTTTATTTTTTCTTATTTTGCTACACTTATGGAGTCACAATGGATGAAGCTGCCTTTAGAGCAGGAAGAGATCACATGTTCTAAGCTGTTATGTTCAGACTTTATTGACTAATTTCCAACTCATATCTTATTTTCTGCATAAAATCCTGCGAAAAGCTTATCTTCATACAAAATTTTAAATCAGAAAACAAGAGGGAATGGAATGAATCAAAATCAGTCTGACTTTTTTTGAGGTTAATAAAGGCATTTTTGAGGTTAATAAAGGAATTTGTCTTTCTTGTGAACCAGGTCATTTTTGTTATCAGTAGGTAATTCTCACAAATATTTTACTCATACGGTCTTTCTGCTGTGAAAATTCATCTTCCTCAAATGTGGTGGGCAGCAGTGTACAATTCCAAACAAAACTTGGTTTTGGAGATATGTAACTATTGCAGCTCCATACCTAAACACGTAATTTTCTTTTGAAGTCTGCATGCATTTTTATTCTCCTGCCTATCTTAGAAAAGGGAATGTTGACAGGACTGTATCATCCACACCACTGTTTTGCATCTGTCTATCGAAAAAGGCATGAAATAGAATGCTCTGGTCTGTCATTGATTTGTTGCCAGTGTAATCTGCTTTATTCAAGTCACAGTCCGACTGTTTCTCCACAACTGCGTTATTTCACAATTTCTCTTCCCCAAAGCTGACCATGCATTATGAACAAGTCAGATGTGTTCATTCGGCTTTGATTTTTATACCTCTTTTAAATCAATACCTCAGTGATTGATCTTCTGAAATTTAAGAGTCAGTGGACTGTATAACTGTAATGGCAAAGAGGGTAGGAGGAGGGTTTTCAGTCTTGAATGAAATGAACACCAGGTGCTATATTGTGATTTTAATGATTCACAGAAACAAATTAAATGTGTTGCAATATAGTTTGTTACCATACCTGCTCTCTTTATTTAAATTATAAATCAAGCCATTCTCTCTTCTCAGTCAGACTGGGAACTAGGATGCAACAGAGCATATAAACACTTATTTAGACTTTCTCTTTACAGTAAGTTCATTTCAGTTAAAAATGTAGCAGTCCTTTTCTTAAACTGTTTTCTTGATTTGTTTATGCCTGTATTATAGCCACTGCTACCTAAACATGCAGAGATTACTACAGCAGAACAAATGCATGTTCCACCAGTCCAATATTCTGTCTATAGCAATAGTTAGTACCAGATATGGCAGAGGAAGATGAAATTTTCCAGCTGAGAAATAGTGTAGCATGAAGTGGGGAATTCTTAACCCTGAAAATTATTAGTTTACACCCTGATAATTAATATTCTGTGTAAATTTCCTGAGCAGATGCAGAAATTCAGACACCGTTTTATTCCTATAGGATGTGTCACTTAGCTCATTGAAGTCAGTGCCAAAGTTTCTGTCCGTGCCCATTCAGAAACGGGCTTTGTATGTCTAATTGTTTTGTTATTACAGCTATCTGGAGAAAGCTAGAAGCACCTAGCTGGAATTTTGTCTTCTCTTTACTTTGTCTATACCTATTATAGCTCTTTTTACTCTTTTCTAAAGGGAAATGTTTCATCTAGACTACTTTAAATGATCTTGCATTTCTCCCCTCTCAAGGAAGAAAATTCTTTTGTGTCCCTAATGTTATAATCATAGTAACAGTGTACTTAAAAGCATGTATATATTTTCTGTTTCTGATACACTTCCCTGAGATGAAATTATAAAATTGAATTAAATAAGCAAATTACGATATATATCGAGGCTCCATATGATAATATATATTTTTCAATATTTGATTACTGTTCTTTATTAATATTTTGTTAATTTTATTATCTCTTTCTTAGTTCAACCTCTACGCCAAAACTTTAGAGTGAGATTCACTTCATGTAGTTTTAGATCTCAGAAGCTGAGATGCCTTGCCTTAGCTATTCATCTGTTTCTTTAATAGTCTACTGAGAGAATTAGAAGCTTTTAGAATTTGATTCCTTTTGTCCTAAGATAAAAGGAACTAATTGCCTATAAAAGGTGCCTGTCATAAACTAGGCTTCCTTATAGACATGCTTAAATTTAAGTGTGTGTGTTGCTCCAATGATTTCAGTTACAGAGATGGTTACTTGAAATAGAGAAATGGAAACCTCATGGCTGTTGGCATTTTTATGGAATTATTATAATAATCAGCTTTGTATTAACAAGACTGATTACTTATTCATGAAGAATGAAACAACAGTTTCCAAATAATTAAATTAGTTTGAGAAAACAAATTAAGAAAATCTCAGATTATCAAAATTCAGTGAGGTATAGAATAACACACCTTTGTGTTACGTATCATAGAGTATTCCTCTCACTGTAAACTCTAACCAGAATAAAAGACAAAATACAATGGTCACAGTACAATATCAATTCAGATTACTTTAATTGTTTTCTACTTCTGGGCCACACTTACTCCATTTCAGATGTGAGATTCAAGAGCACACGAGTCCTGAACTCTGCATGCAACATCTCAGTCACAAAAAAAAAAAAAAAAAAAAGACAATAGTGTCTTCCCTCTACTGTGAAAGTTGTGGCTAAGAAAAAGAGAAGGATGGCTGGATGTGTGTGGAAAGGAAGAAAGAATTTAGTAGTGGAAAATAAACCTGGAGGAATAAGGGACAAAATAGTTGGTTCTCTTCTTCAAAAAATCCACTTAAATAAATGGGAATCTACATTAGTAAAAATATCCATGCTCCTTTTCCCTCAACCAGCTGGAAGGACACTGAAAAGATAAAAGTACATAGACATCTTGATCTTAGAATTGTCCAACTGTTTTGTTTGTTTGTTTGTTTGTTTGTTTTTAAGTTGGGCAGACCATGAGAAGACAATTGCTCAGATAACATGTCTCTGGGACTGTGTGCATACCACCATCTTCAGATCCAGGTTTAGGTGCCAGTTTCATAAACATATCTTTGAATGAAAACTTATTTTGGGCTGTATGGAAAGTAGCAGAGCAAGCATTTTATGAGTGTTTGCCAACAAGTTAGAATAACAGTGAACTGCTGTCTAACAAAAAAACAGATGAAAAAGGTAAAGCAAATGTTGAATACAGGTCACCATGACTTTTTCTGTCATTTCTGTCATTTCTGTTAGTTTTGTTTCCATAGCTGAAATGTAAAGGGGATATGGTTATGATGAACACTGATAGCTTTTCATCAATGTCAGCAACACAAGATAATTGGGACTTGTGTAACCCTGATTGGAAATCTTATAAAGGAAAGACTTAACAAACTTGAAAGCTAAAAGGAAGGCTATACCAGATCCTAAAACTGAATGCCACATTGAGCAGAAAATTAACTCTCCTTTTATATAGAGGTGTAAAGGCTTGAATCATGTAACTAAGGTTTGAAACATGTAACTGTTTAATTGTAATTGTTGCAGTGGGAGTCTCTGAATATTTATAAATCTGTCAAACTATTTGGCCTAGGCGCTGTGTCAATGGATGACAACGAACAGAATTTCTACGTACTTTCCTGAAAATATAATCACAGCTCACACATTACTGATAGTTATTCTTTTGCCTTTTACCGTATTTCTTCTATGTTTGCCCAGTTCAGAGGCTATTCTAGACCTGGAGATACTATACAGAAACTTACACAGAGTCTCTTGCCTTTTAACGTCTACATACTGGATGATTTGATCTGCTATCTAAGCTACTCTCATGGGAGAACACCATGCTCTGATGGCCTCCTCCTGAAACAGACTCTGGGTAGACTCTTAGAATGGAAATCTGATTGCTGTCTATACTGTGTCTACAGACTGTGGAATAACTTATTACTCAGAAAGCAGCAATTATTTTTCAGTAATAGAAAACTGATATCTTGATAAAGTTCTGAGAGGTGAAATTCGCATCCAATTCTGAGACACTGAGAAAATCCACAACATCCAGTATTCTTAGCTACAAGTGCTCCTCTATATACTATGTAACTACAATAAGCTGATCAATCTGATTTCAAATATTCTGTTATTTTTAACTGTTTTTTCTTTCCTTAGTCATATTTAGCAAACAGAAAACTTTCACAATAATTTAGGTAACTTTCCATAAGAAGAAGTCTAAATATTGTCCAGCTTGTTTTTACAGCAAAATGACAACAGTAGTAAATAGAAATATGAATTTAAACTTTCTTATACCACAGATGAAAGAGTTGAGAATTGCAAAAAGCACTTACATATCTGTACTAAAGTGTTTTTTTAATTGTCTGTTTTCTATTTGTTTTGTTAGAAATAATATAATGAAATATTGTGTTTATATAGATGATAATAGAAACATTAATAAGGAAATTTTAAACACACAAAGGACATTTATAGAAGCAACATAAATATAAGCCAGGGAGAACTGGATGTTTGCTTCCCATTTTTGTGTTTGAAAATATTTCCCTAAAACACTTTCTGGTGATAATTGTTTGGGTTTTTTCCCATGAAATGTTCTGTTCTTTTCAGCAAAGAATTGTATTAAATAATGCTTTTTAAGCATTTTATTTCAAAATTAATATGCTGGTGTTTTTGTGCAATGTGATTTATAAACCTTGGAAGAAAAGAAAACCAGACGTTCTCCTCAACTGAAGACCTTGTTAACAGGTTTCCCACAGTTTCTATTTAGTCCATTTAATAGCTCTACTGCAGGAATAATTTGTTGATTACCAGGTGTTGGCAAAACTTGCTATATCTGATAATGTGATGAATATTGCATTTTAAAGCCTTGATACATCATCATGTTTTTCCACTGCCATCTGGATGCCTTGCCTCTGTGAAATCTGCTGATAGAAATCCATGTTTTAAAAGTTCTCAAACTTACTGTATTTATCTGTTTGTGTCACAGTGAAATGCTCTGTGAAGCAGAGGTTCTTTATAATTCAAAAGAGCCTTCTATGCACCTGGTTTTATATCTACATAACTTCAGCTACTCATTTTACATTAAAATTTGGCAATGCAAGCCATTTTATGTAATTTTAAAATGTGATAAATGTTTTAATATGTTTTAATGATCCGTGCATAAAGATGAGAAGTTGTACACAAGCTCCTTTACACAATTCTTTTACAGCATTTTTTTTTTAATCTATAGGACTTCTGGTAGCCTGTTCATTGTGTTTTACATAACAGAGATTTCTGTGTATGACAAACTAGAGAACAGCTGGATATAGGAGTAAATGACTTTTAGAAAACAATGAGATCACCATTTCACTCATGACATAAGTAGATTCTGAATCTTTGTTTTTACTGGTGAAAAGAAATTCATTAGATCACTACATCAGCTGACAGACACAATGAAGTTGCTTGAGCTGCAGAGAAATGAATTCTGGCCTTTTCTTACCCTGGAAATATAGCACTGCTCTCATCAGTTACCTGAGGCAGCCACCCAACATTTAGGTTTTTTACCAAGATGAATAAATACATTCCAGATAAAACATTGCAGATCTATTTGCAGTAACAGTTACTGTTCACACAATATAATTTAGAAATAATGAGACTGCCTATATCAGCACCTCCTAAAATTTTAGATACTCAGATTTCAAGTGTACTCCATGTAAGTCATGACAGAGGACAATGTGGTTTACAAGGATGAATGCAAAAACATACATGATTTTGTGGTAGTTAATTGTGAGACACAGGGGAGGGTAGGCAGAAGCTGAATTCACATTCAAGCAAATAATCCTTTAATAGGTTCACGCATCTATGTGATGTAGGATCTGGAGCAAGGCAAAGTTATTCACAGTCAAATTTGCTAGAGGAGCAAGATGTTTTGAAAGCCTGAATGCATAACTGTCTTATTAGCATAAGACCTACTGAAAAGCAGGCACATATGAGCTCTCATCACATTTATACCCTTACTATTAACAGGGTTTAGATATGTACAACCCATAAATTTCATAGGTACATGCATTTTCTCTGGCAAAATTTCTGAAGGTCCTATCTTCAGAACTACCACTGTCTTTGTGGAACGCTTAAGTAAGGAAGGTGAGACGCTCAGCTCTGCCTGCACAGGGGTTACAGCACTCTTTTGTGAGGTGGGCTTGAACTTTATGAGGCTTAAAGGGGATTTGAACCAAGATCTCTCTGGAAGAGTAGTCTAATTAGGCTATTATATGAAAGATGTGAATCATCAACAGTAATTGTGCTTGAAAAATGTGAATTGGTCATCTGTAACAACAACCAAATATAGGCACCTAAATCAGTCAAGAGGAGGTTCCAGGATGTTAATCACTACACATCTGTGATCATGGTGCAGTCCATCAGTGGACTTAACCAATTTGTCATTTAAGAAACTGGCTGTTGTCAACATTATACTATGATGCTAAACACTTTGTATGCATTGAATAGAAGAACTTAGATGTCTTTTTTAGTGCTGTATGTGTCATTCTTTTGCTAGGTACCTAAAAATTAGTTCTGCCTATATCTCTTTGTCAGTTTAACACCCAGCCCAAAGAGCTTTGGAAAGCTTTGGATAGCTTTGAAATATTTATTTTCAGTTTTTATGTGTTTCTTTTGAACAAAAGGCATATAAAAAGGACAAATATTATCACTGACTCTTTATTCTTCTTTATATTCTGCTTTATTTACAGTTACATAGCTTTACCTGACTGCACATGCTCAGCAGTTCTGAAAGGCCACTTGTAAATAAAAGCATCTATCAAGACTTTAGAACAGATTTATGGGTATTTAGGTGCCTATAGAAGCAGATCAATAAATAATGCTTCAAGCAAAAAATCCTAAACAAGTTAGATAAATTATTCCCATTTAAATAAATTGAAATGCATTTAAGAGTGTTAGAATGCTGTTTCTCATTCTTTATCTCTATCATTCACATCAAATGCTGTTTGCCTTTTCCCACTTTGTTCCTAAAAGTTATGATTTTTTTCCCCCACAAATGCATATTTAAAAGTAAGCTATGTAAAATGATCTTCTTAGCAAAGACCTCCAGACAATGTCTTTTATGTAAGCATTTCTGCAGTTTGAGGGTCAGAAGTCAGGTTTGTTACAGCAACAGACATTATCCAATGAATCACTGTGAGGGGAAGTGACATCAGAATGTTAAATTCAGATATTCATTGCAGGCTGAAAGAAAGAGAAATGTTCTTGATGGCATGAGAGTGCACCTAAACCTGAAGTCTATGAAATACTAAAAAACACTGATTTTTCTTATCTGTGTTTAAACCTAGGTGAGGTAAGAACATCTTTTATTAGTCTGTCTCCTCTCTGGTATTATAATCAAAATCACAGTGTCCTGTGCTACAAGCATAAGTTGGTGTTCTTGCAGTTTAATTTTGCAGTGAAGGAACTGAACAGAGAATAGAATAAAGTAATAAATTCAGCATATCAATAAGGTGCAGATGGAAATGCAAGATGTATTAATTCCCTGTCTACAAATGAAGCTGGCTGTTCTGCTTCTATATTCCTTTGATGTTCTCAGAACTACACTGTGGGAAACTTGTTTTAAGCCAGGTCTCTTGTGGTACGATGAAAGACACAACTGCAACTGGCTAGGGTGAAATATGTTTGAGAAAGCACTCAAGAATCTTATTTCAGATGTGTGTGTGGGGGGGGAGAACACTCTTAAGACAGAAACACGTAATCTATTCATTTTCTGCCATTCTTCTAGACTTCTCCTATTCATCTGGCTGACCTCTTGGCCTGGGATCAGCAAGAGCAATTCAGTTGAGAAAGATTTTCTTTCTCTGACTTCCCCTACTGTGATACTGGGAACTTTCTTCCAAGCCAGTAGTCTTGCAGGTACAGGTGCAACATCACTAAGAGAATTGCATTACCTTAACCCTTCCTTTAAGGTTCTACTAACAGGTTCCCCTGCCAAATATAAATCTCTAACATCTAAAATTACACTGGGTAATTACTTAAATCAAAGATATGTTTACTTTCCTTTGAGTTTTTTTTTTTTTAATAATACTGAAATAATTTTTTCACCATCTACGTGGATTACTGCAACTACTTTTCTCTCTTGGCTATGTAGTAGCAGACGTTTGGAAAATTTCAAAAGTAGGTGGTCTGGTTTGCTGACAGATCCCTTGAACATAAATGCTATCATTGCCAAGTTAAATAATCTGAATAAGACACTTAACGATTATTATTTTGTACCTGGCTAGTCATTTATACTATTCATACTATTAAACTTAATCCTATTTATCTTTCCTGCTCTGTGCTTTAGTGTAAGTAGTTTTATAAGATATAGCGGAGCCCTCAGTTGACTCTTCAGTTCCTTCAGAAACAAAGGCAAAACTATAAGTCTGACTTTGATATCCAATTTATATCATAATCCTCTTCTGGCACAGGAATCCACATTACTCCACTGCTTAAAAGCAGCAGATTAACAGGATTTGTGTATAGTTTCTCCTGCTCATCTCAGCAGCTACCTTCTAAGCCAGGCTTTTGAGGGTGAGTGTGCAGAAGCCAAGGATCATAATAAATGACCCCTTCTATCACAGTAATATTTTAACAAATGTGGCTTCAGTTTTAGTACACACTTGTGGAGCAAATGTCTAAGAGAGAGAAGCAACAAGTTCTCTGAGAATTAGATTTGAAAAGATTTTTCAGAGCTGAAGAGAAAATCAACTAATTTATTTGGAGCAACAGCAGACATATTAGAAAGATTCCCACGAACAGCCTGCAAATAGTTACCTCAATAAGACTACAGAAAATAAAAATTAAACTCTGGTCAAGGCATCTGCAGAGAAATGCATGTTTGTCTTCAAGAAAGTTGTTTTGTGACTTTCAGGTCTTTGGGGAAAAGTCTGGAAAATGCTGTATAAACTGTTTCTGTTTTAGCACTTAAAGAAATGGTTTCTAAATATGGCTCTGCCAATAAAGGAGTAGATTGTTCAGCAATTGTCAGTATATGTATGAAACCCCTTGAGGATTTGCCATCCAAACTGCTGTTTAACAGAGGTGAATGGAGCATTATTCAGAAAAGTGCTGCATCATTTGCCTACTTGTTTGTGACATCTTTGGCACCCACAACTTCCAGAATAAACTCTCTGTTGTGGAATTGCTGAATTCTAGTCTAGTAGATGCCTAAGTCCTTTGTGTTCTGCATCTTTATTCTTTGGACATCAGTCATTGCTGTGTAGTTTATCAGCAAAGCTGAGTGCTGTAGCCCAAGCTTTGCAATTCTCAACATTACAATCCTGAAAGATCTCAGATTCCTGCCTCTATATGCACATCATAAGCACAGGAAACCTGCTGATTCACAGAATCATAGAATAGTTGAGGCTGGAAGGGACCTCTGGTGATCACCTATCTGTTCCAACCCCACTGCTCAAGCAGGGTTAGCTACAGCAGGTTTCCACAGACTGTATCGAGTTGTGTTTTGAATATCTCCAAGAATGGAGACTCCACAACCTCTCTGCACAGCCTGTTCCAGTATTCAGCCAAACTCACAGTGAAGAAGTGTTTTCTTGTGTTCAAGTGGAATTTCCTGTGTTTCAGCTTGTGCCCATTGCCTCTCATCCTGTCACTGGCCACCACTTAGAAGAGTCTGGCCCCATCTTCTTTACGCCATTTCATTAGGTATTTATAAAGATTGATAAGATGCCCCCTGAGCCTTCTCTCCTCCAAGTTAAACAGTCCCAGCCCTCTCAGCCTCTCTTCATATGAGAGATGTTCCAGGCCCTTAACCATCTTTGTGACCCTTCACCGGACTCGTTCCAGTAGCTCCATGTCTTTCTTGTACTGCAGAGCACAGAACGGGACACAGTACTTCAGGTGTGTCCAAACACCAGAGCTGAGTAGAGGGAAAGGATCACCTCCCCTGACCTGCTGGCAACACTCTTCCCAAGATACCATTAGCTATCTTTGCACAAGGGAGCACTGCTGGCTTATGTTCATCTTGTAGTTCACCAGGACCCCCAGGACCTTCTATGCAAAGCTGCTCTCCAGCAGGTCAGCCCCTAGCCTGTACTGGTGCATGGGGTTATTCCTCCCTAGGTGAAAGACTCTGCACTTCCCTTTGTTGAACTTCATGAGGTTCCTCTCCACCCATCTCTCCAGCCTGTCAAGGTCCTTCTGAATGGCAGCACAACCACCTGGTGTACCAGTCACTTCTCCCAATTCTCTATCATCTGCAAACTGTCTGAGGATGCCCCATCATATAGATCATTAATGAATGTGCTAAACAGTACTTTTTTTTTCCTTAAAATCATGAAAATGAATGCTAAGGTTGGAAGGACAATTTTATTAAAAAAAAAAAAACTTAAATTTGCCTTTTTATACAGGTATTATGATGCAATCTTTAACTACATGACTGGGTGGTTTTTTTGGTTTTGTTTTTTTCTTAACATAAGGTCATTTCCTCAATCAATGCATAGGATGAATGTTGCTTTCTGCATGGGTCACAACTAATCAATTTCCTTTTTTATCCTCTTAATTAAATGCGTGGCTTCTTTGTGTATTTACAGTACAATGTCTGAGCCCTGCACTGAATAAAAATAATACCTTTCCCTATGCACTTTAGTAGCAGAGTCATTAACATATCTCAAAATAATAAATTATTCTCTTTTTCACATGCCTTATGAAGACATGCAGTCTTGGTTTCACCATTTGCAGATGGAAAATTTAAAAAATGGAGTTTAAGGCCCAAATTGTTGAAAGTATCCATTAAGTTTCCATTTGCATTTTTTCCCATCTTGTATCCCCAGATGTCTGATTCTTCAGAGTATTTAGCTCATTTTAGCTAAATTTTTAGCTCATATTAGGACTCCAGATAGAGGAATGAGGTTTTAGCAGGTCTCAAGTATCACAGAATGGGTATGCAGAAGGATGAGGAAACTGCTTTTACAGAATGCCAGTGAAAAGTTAGGATAGGCGATTTTTCTAGCATTATGGAAAAGCAGAAAAAGAATTGCATTTTTTTCAATATGTTCAGATGCCTGACTTGTAGATCATGTCTTTATGTTATTCCCTGTCTCATTTATTATTGGAATATATCCTTCCAGTTTGTTAATGAACAAGGTAAAATATATATTATTTAAATTGACAGAATAGTTTCTATTTCTTTCAGGAATGAATTTCATTAAAATTTAAAAGTTTTGTGGTAACATGAAAATTTTAAAATGAAAAGTCAATGCAAACTGTTTCAATTTTCTCATTTTCTTTCAAAAACAAATTTTTTTCTTTACAAACATTTATGTAACTTTAATGTGATAATATATTACATTTAATATTATAAGATGGTTCAGAATAAACATTTAGATAAAAAATTATGATAGGTAAAATACAATATTTTTAAGAATTCTTTTTGATGGGAAGTTGTGGTGGAAATTAATAGAGTATTCCAGTTACAAAGATACAAATTTACAACAGAAAATCAAAACTTTCTACACAATGATGATTTTAGACCAAATTTATTCAAAGCATGTTGTCCGATTTCCTTAGGAAATACAAAAAAGGTCCTTTGAAGACCAAGATTAATGCATTCATTGAACATCATTCATCAAAAAGTATTAAATGAAGAAGAAATAGACAGAAAGAGCTACTATGTGATCGTGTAATAAGCTTTTATGTTATAACATCTCTAACATTTTCTGAAGCATATTTCTGACAGTTCTGAAAATGTTAACAAGTCTAAATTTTAACTTTTATGTCAAATGTTCTGCTATCAGAAGGACTGAATGTAAGAATGTTCAAATTCACGACACACATCCTTACCACTTGACCCAACAGCTAAAGATAGAAGTTGATTACCCACATTGACCAATATTTGAAGGAGGGCAAAAAAGTGCATTTTACCCCTCAATTAAGAGTCTGTTTCAGAACCTCAATACTCTGTCTAAATGTATTCAAACCCATCCATAGTGATTTACATATAAACTTTTCCTGAACTAGGATGATTTATAGCTCTTCTTTCCTCTCAGTGTTTTCCAGTTTTGATAAAATCATAAACAATTATGTCTTCTCCCATCCTTTTTTTCTATTTAAAATTCAAATTCTTCTGCCTCCCACAATTCCAACTTTCCATTCTACTGTTTGTAAAGAATTTTTCACTTTTAGTTTGTCCCTCTTGAATGTGAATACCCATAACTGAACATAGTATTCCAGATGAGGTTTTGCTAACATCATGTTCAATGACAAAAACGTCTTCCGATATCTGTAGAATTACCATGTCTGATGTATTTTGAGATTCTTTTTTCACAGCTTGACATTTTGGCACCTGATATTTAGTGTGTGACCAATTAATATATTAAGATCTCTAAAGTCCTCTTCAGCCAGTAAGCTCAGAAGACAAGTTTTGGAGACTAATAAGCATCCAAAATTCATGACTTCATGTTACTTGAGTCATCCTATTTCTATAGCCCTCAGAATTGTGGTTTTCCTTTATGATATGCCAGGTCTTCTACAGGTAAAGTCTCCAACTTTTTGTTATTAATTTCAGCACATTTTTCTATTCACTTGAAATATGATAGTTTCTATTTCACTTAGAAAATGATTTGTTCTTAACATTTTTTCTAAAGTTCTTTTGTGGCTCATTTTTTCTAAAGTTCTTTTGTGGCTGAGGTCAGACTAATAAGCCTATAGTAGCCTGGATACATCCCCAATTATTAAATTTAGGTATTATGTTAGTCATTCTCTTTTTATATGATATCATTTCTGACATATTTGTTTTATTAAGAACACATTACTGGGACAGCAACTACATATATTAGTTGTTTCAGAAGTCCAGGACCGAAATTAGCTTAAATCTCTTTCTATTTTTTCCCTCCTCCTGTATCCAATAGGAATATAGAACTCTGAATATTTCTTTCACTAGAGTTGAGTCTTGCTTCCACTTCATTTTCCTATTTTCATGTCTATGATTTATCTTTTTTCTTTCACACAAGTCAACCTTATAATGTTTACTGAATACTAAGATAAAAGGTTCTTTTTAATTCTAGCATCTTGTGTAGATTATCTTTAAAATCTTTTTTGTTTTCACTCATCTTATCTTTATCTCTCGTGTACCTGTCCCATAACTCTCTGGTTTCTCTCCAGTTCTCCTGCAAACTCATATCCACCCCATGTTCCTCCACTCCACATCCACTTCCCTCATATTTCTTACAGCATTTTCATGTCTCTTTTCTTATTGCTCAGTTCTTTGCCTCTCTTTGCTTAGCCTGTCCTAATCCCCAGCTGTTAGATATATGCAACAAGCAACAGAGGTACATACAGACATGAGATATCTTTATTTCATTACAAATCTGTATTATTCATGAAAACATAAATTCCTATATCTTTGTCCACTTTTTTAAAATATACTTTAGTATTGGCTTTCCATTAGTTTAATTTCTCTGAAGTCACGGAAAGATTATGCATTTCTTATTTAATAATTTTATGAGCAATTGGCATGAAAAAGACATATTATAGGGAAATACACATTTTACACGGCTTGCTTACAACAAGTATGAGCAAGCACTTGAAGTTGAATTAGCCAAATAATACAGTTTTATAAGGATGCTTTCTTCAAAAGATGAAATCATACAGTTTGGAGCTGTTTCAGACATTGCAAAGTGAATTCATCCATATGTAATGAATTATCAAATTCAGGTGATTACTAGAAAATTCAGAGCAGAATTTGATCTTAATTTAACTTATCCTAAAAAGAGTTTATTACAGAAATGTGTGATAATGTTCTTTTCAGTATATGAGGTCATGACTCAGCATGGATTCTAAACCAGTGGGATATTTATGTTAGCATTGTTCAAATCTCTGTGATTGAATTGTGTTTTGTATTTAAAGTAGAAATTCACCTTTTTTTCTCATTCATGACACTAGTGACAAACAAAATACCCTTCCTCTGTATGCACACGTGTGTCATAGAGACAGAGTGGATGAAACAAGCAAAAGGAGGAGGAGAAAGGAAGGATGATTCCACATAAGGAAAAACTGTTCTTTCAAACATTGAAAGCAGTCTTTACTTAGTATAAATTTTATTCTGGGTTAATCAGCTGAACGTTTCAAATTCTTCATAAGAAAAGGAGCAGCTGGAAAGGAGAGGAGAGGAGAGGAGAGGAGAGGAGAGGAGAGGAGAGGAGAGGAGAGGAGAGGAGAGGAGAGGAGAGGAGAGGAGAGGAGGGGAAGGGAAGGGAAGGGAAGGGAAGGGAAGGGAAGGGAAGGGAAGGGAAGGGAAGGGAAGGGAAGGGAAGGGAAAGGAAAGGAAAGGAAAGGAAAGGAAAGGAAAGGAAAGGAAAGGAAAGGAAAGGAAAGGAAAGGAAAGGAAAGGAAAGGAAAGGAAAGGAAAGGAAAGGAAAGGAAAGGAGAAAAGAAAAGAAAAGAAAAGAACAAGTATTTCAATGTACAAGTTTAAAAATATACATAATGTAATATATGCAAGTAACAGAACAGGGAATTATTTCCACAACTATTAACAATAAATTGATAAATTTCCTCCAAAAAAGTCTAAGAAATGCCAGATTTGGGGATCAGAAATACTATCTTGTGAACAAAGCATATATTATCAAGGACAAGGGTTGGAAGTAATGTCCTTTAGTAGTAGTTTGTATGTCTAGTAGTTTAATAGTTTGTATGTCTATGAGTAGTGACAAGCCTGGGCCTTATTTCTATAGGAATTCATTTTGTTACTTTCTTCATTAAAAGTAATGATGAGTGGAAAAAAAAAAAATCTAAGTCAGCTCATTTATATCTCTCGTTCTCTTCACCGAGAGGAACCACTGCTTTGAAAAAGCAAGAAAATCCAAGGTTTCTTTGAAAGTTTCTGTAACGTAACATTAGTATTAAAGCAGTCTTTCTTCACCTGTTTTTCAGATGTAGGCTGTATGCTGCATATGATGGTTTAGAATAACATGCACATCTGGTAATACAAATAATTAAAAAGAGTGCTTTCCGGGGAAATCGTGAAATCTACAGGTAAATCTGTTTTCTCTGCAACAAGTGGGAATTTTGCAGTTTACTCTAGAGGGTAGATAATATCATTCTACCTGTATCTTTAAAAGATACTTCTTTTGCATAGCATTACTAGGTTGGCCAGATGAGAAAGGATTTATTTATGTGTCCAGGAAGTAGGATTTCAAAGGCTCCAGTTAATTACACTTGTTGTTGTATTATGGTAAGTACACCACACCACAGGTGTGCTACCCAAAAATCTTACCAGTAACGTTAACCAGAGCATACACAACTTCAGAGGTCTAATATCTTACTTTAGTGTGTTCGAGTGAGGAGGAAAGAAAAAGGGGCGGCAGAAAGAGAAGTGTCTGTGATTGTGGAAAAATATCAACAAGTTAAAAGAGCAAAAACCAGAACTAGTTTCATCTTGTGCTGAGGTCAATACAGTCTATACTATTTCATCTTTATTTTCTGTGTTTTTAAAAAGATGCCTAAAATACATGATTTGCCATGTTGTAGCAACCACTTAACCACATAAAGGGTATGGCCCCTTGCCCAACTGTAGTGGATGGTTTTTGGTACAGGATGTTACACAGTAATCTTATAGGCCACAGATGCTGTTACCCTTTAATCACTTCAGCTCCTTACAGGGAATTTTCTTCCAGAACTTGGACCACTTATGTCCTGTAAACCATCTATACTATTACTGTAACCACACTAAGCTTTTTCTCGTGTATGTCAGTAAAGAGAGAAGCTGAATAAGAGATAGTTTATGTATGTGTATATAATTCTGGCCTTCGGGAAGACCTGTAGCATCGATTTTTTCCCCCAACTTTATGTTTCAAAGGTGTTAAAAGACAATGTTAACATATTAGGTTGTCATACAGCATTTAAGGTGTCCTTGCTGGCTAGTGTATTCTGGTGGATCCTCCCCAATACATTCTTATATAGCTATGACTCCAGGGTCCATCATATTTAGACTTTAGTAGAAGATAAAAACTGCTCTGATAACTGCACACGGATGACTTCTGACTAAATACAGTGATTTGTACTTTCTATTTAGTCAGCTAAAATGGTCCTCTTGCAAAAAAGATAATTTGTTAATTGCCTACTTTAGCACAATTCACTTTTTGTTATCATGTGCCAAAGTAGAGGCTTAAAATATAATTTATTGTTAGCATACACACAGTAAATGCTTAATGGCAAGCATCTTCTGTCAGGTCTATCAGATTTAATAGCGGCCTGCATGTTCTGTTGTCTCTTCTTAATTCAAGATCCATCTGGTTATGTACAGTAATTGAGGATTTATTCATGTCTTTTGTCTGATATTGAAAGGGTTGGAACTCTGAAAAGACTATGGTCTTTTACAACAGAGGATAGTGACACAATGGCATTGTGCTTACTCCATATTCATTGTGTAATTATTAGTTATTTGATTAAATATAATAGTAGTTCTGCTTGAACCTGATTAAAGTCACAATAGTACAGTATGAAATTTATTTTAAATGGTACAAAATTTTATAGCTCTAAATGAACATCTAGAAAGTGTCTCTATGGGAATTAATTTTCTATAGATTGAAATTCAATGTTTAGTGGTACTGCAAATGAAAAATTTGTCTTTGCAGAAATGCAAAACACTACACATATTAACTTCACAGACTACACATTGTCTCACTGATGTTGACAGAACTGTTCACAATACTTAAGTAAAACTAGAGGACTGGAGCTTAAATATGTAACCTACATTTTTCTTTCGGCTTAGTCATTACACTGAGGAGACTTTCATCACTTGTAAAATTCCATTGATTCAACTATGTCATGGTGCAACAGAACCTTATATGGCTTTTAAACAGAAATAGTACCAACCAAGCTGTCTCTACTTTTGGAGGATCCAGTTCTCCACCACTGGTATCAGGGAGGCTGCCGACACAAGGCTCTTAGTTTTGAAATGAAATGACTACATGAGGTTGTGTCACCAGTCTCAAACACTGTCTTGCAATTAAGTAGATCAATTTACCATTTAAAATTGGATTTGGATTACAATTTTGCAAAACCTAAAATAATAACTGTATCTTCATAAATCCCACACAAAACATTTCTGTTTTCAAAAGAGCAATATTTATAGCCTGTATTGAGAACTACAAACAAATGTGCAGAGTTTTTTGGCTTTAAGAAAAAAAAAAGAAAATAAATAAGGGAAAGAAATGATCATCATTAATGAGCATGAAGGTAAAATGAAGTGTTGCATATGAAAACAATTAAAAAAAATCCTTAGAAAAATAAGTAAAGACTCTCAAGTATTTTTTGTTGTTGTTGTTGTTTTTCCTAACATGACAGTGTCCTTTTAATCACTTTTTTGGCTTTCTGTGTGGGAAACACCTATAGAGATATTAAGATCAGTTAGACAAATCCCAGATATGTATTTCCCCTTGATTGCTCAGGCAAGTACCCAGCCAAAAAAAAAAAAAAAAAAAAACAGATGTGACTTTCTGCTTGATTTCCTAGGCATATACCCAGCAACAAACCAAACCTAGGATAAATGAAGAGGTTCAATGCTGAACAGATGTCCAAGGTGTGAAAAAAGAAAGCAGTGTCTCATCCTAGAAACCAAGAAGAAGCAGGGTGCATAAAGCAAGTATAGAAGGCTAGATTTCTTCGCATGCTCATGGCATAGTAGCTAGTAGCAGATGCTATCTCCATAAGGACCCTTTTAATACTAATCCCAAAACTGCAAATATTCTGAGGACAACTAAGTAAAAGGTCTCACTAAATAAAAGAAAACTTCAAGTCTATACGAGGATTTTATTAAGGAGATGTTTTGCTCAAATGCCCAGAATTTATTTCATTAAGGAATAAGGACTAAAACTGAAATCAGAAAGAATGAATTTTAAGCATAAGCAAATACCAGGGGAAAGTAAATGGAGTTTTTCTTTTTTTACATCTCTTCTTTCAAAAAGGCTTCCCTAATAAAAAAATTAACATGCATTTGAAACTACTTTTACAAAATAGCACTTTCTGTGGTAGTGGTGACATCTTTACATCAAAGGCAAAGGAAGCTGTGTATTAATTTGGTTTCTGGGGAGATAGTACACTTATTCTTACAGGCATACTATGTGCAGAGGAAGCTGACAGGTGGAGAGAGTAAAGCAGAGCCTAAAAGGATCATCCTAACTATATCGGCAGCTGTCAGGTAATTTCATGGGCTTGAATCATCGCCAGGAGACAAATGTAGAGAGGTGACACTGTGCATCGAGCTCCCTCTACAGCCTTCCTGGTCCTTATCGAGGTGTACTGTGGGACTCTGCTGATTTCTCAGGTCACCTGAAAACCCAGATTCCAGAGAAATGACCTGCAGTCCACATTGCCCCGGGCTCACTGAAGTGTGGTTCAGAGAGCCTGACCCCTCTCTGAAAGAAGCAGCTGCTCCTGTTTTACTGAGTAGGAAAGCAGCAGTGGTGATGAAAGAAGTTGGGCACCATCACTATTTTTTTTTTTAATATCAATCACTCAAAGCACTAATGAGAACAGTGTCTGCTGTTAATCAAAATATCCTCACTGTGTTTCTATTCATTTATCTCACAACAATAGAATAATCTGGCCCCAGAAGTCATCTCTGACTGTTCAGAAGCCAGGGCAGTGTTTAGAAGCTGATTAGATAATAATGATAATTACAGAAATATACCCATATGGCCATTATTATATCAATTTTGCTGCTAGTAATTATGGTAACTACTGCAACAAACCTACATTATGTAGTCATACAAACTAATTAAAATGTAATTTCCACATCTGCAAATGTTTTTGCCATTGGCTAAATTCTATTGGAGTTCCTGAGCGTACTAAGAGGAGTTCTCGGAGAACTCACTGCTATAACACTCAGGCTCCGTCTCAAGCCCTTCCACCAGCTCTGCATGCCTTTGGGCAAGTAACCAGCATGACTGTGCCTGCATACCTATCTGGAAGAAAAAGATACAATATTCCATGTTTGGGAGAGGAGAAGGAAAGTAACTGAAGTGTAACTAATCTAGGTCAATAATAACAGACTATTTTCAAACCTGTGTTTCAAATTAACAGTAACCTGCCCCTCATCTTTATTTAAGTGCCAAGAAGCTCCATTTCAAGGAGTACTCACTCACTGACTAATGAACTTGGCATTGATCCTGGAAGATCTGTACCCCAGGGGAAGCCAGAATCCAAGTAGTAGGCCGGCATAAACACTGCCACCATGGTCAGGGTCAAAAACTGGACAAAGAGTTGGGGAGTTGAGATTTCTAGTTTGGGTCAACAGTTTGCGGGGTCCAAAGTGCACATACTACAAACTCAGCAGCAGCAGATAGGAAATGCTAATATTTTGCAGGCAGGCAGGCATAACACCTGTAGGCCTGTGCAAATTAGAGTTAATATAGTCACATCAGTGAAATCAGACACCTGACTGGATAAACAAGATTCACAGAAAATATGTATAGCCTATGATGAAATTAGTACTCCCATGTTTTCACTGTTATTTTTACAGGGGTTAAGAGGATTAAAAGTCTGCAGTGACATCATGTGAGAGGATGGATAAGGAGAGAGACAGAGACCAGGGAAAACTTTATTTTCAGATTCCTAAGACTAAGGAGCAGAAAAATCCAATTACAGAAAGATGTAAGGGATATATTTTCCAAGTACTCGGAAGTCTTCCAATTAGAGGTGCTATACCAGCGCAAAATAAATAACAATTTATTGGTTATTACCTGACACCTCTGAAAGCTACACAACATAAGGACCAGATGTCCACATATAAACACCACATAAATCTAGAGCATTTTTCCAGAGAAAGATGGAATGGAAACAGAAAGAGGGGAGCATTCATTGATTTTCTTCTCCACACCTAATACTCCTACAATGCAAGAGTGTTAGGAACAAGCATACTCGTTGAATGATGAATGATCTCATCCTAAGTGAAGACAACTTAGCTTAGTTTTGTCTAGACAGATAGGACCAATATTTTTGTCAACTGGTTACACTCTTGTCTTTCCAGTCCCATGTTCTGACTGGGCTTTTTGCCCTAATTCTACTTCTGATATTGAGCGAATAAACATTAATGAAGAGTTTCTAAGTATAATTCAGCTTATAGTTAAGCTTTCCTGATTAGGTCAATATTCTTATGTGAAATATCCTTTAGGTACTTCCTCCTCCTCATAAGAAAAAGTAAAGGTTTTACCTCACACACCAAAGTTGGATTTTGATTGTCCTCTTCTCTTTTTCAAATGAGGACAAGGTTGAAATAAGAGCAGATCATATGACCTGAATAAAGCCATGGTTCCAAATTGAAAAGCATCATTATTGATACAATAAAATTATCAGCAGATATCAAATCAAAAATTATCAATACAAAAATGAAATTATAAATAAAATAAAATCTTAAGCTATTTCAGCCTAAATCTGTGGCTTTCTTTAAATGACCTGATTGTTTCTCTGTTGTATTTAAATTTATATTACAGTATGCAATATATATCAAATATATATTTACATGCATACACATACAGAAGCTTATTTTCTTTGGAAAACAAACAGAAACTAGTTTCACTGGGTTAAAAGTATGGACTTCTTCCTCACATTGGTGTGTAAGCTCACAACCTTGTCCTCAGTGTTTCTAGATCCCAGTATCTGCAGTCTTGGTGGGCTGAACAATGACCATGAGCAGAAAAGCCAGCAGACATGTCCCCGCCATCAATTATTTAATTGTCTAAAACAGAATTACAATGATGTTCTAAACTCTTTTCCAGTTGTGTCAGAAGAACAAACTTCCTAACAATGCAGCTGCTTGTTGGCTGATACAGGCCAGCTGCCATGACCATTAACGTGGGTGGTGCAAAGAGAGTTGAGATTGTTCAAGAAGCTTCTGGGGAAAACAATAAACAGTGATTTGTACTATGTTTTACTTTTTCTGCATTTTAAAGAGAGTACAAATAAGGCAACAGGTGAAACTCAGCCCCGTTCTTACCTTCCCAGCCTTTGAGGTCTCCCCATCTCCATTGCTCCCTTCTGCTCTGAGTAGCTGGAAGTCCATCTGCACACTCAGCTTTCTTCCTACCTTCTTAACAAGGAAGCATAGTATATTTGTGCTGTAAATCCCATTTAAAACATTATAATCCCACAGCCATTAGTCTGAAGGTGAATTGAACCACATATGAACCTATTAAATATGTCATCTAATGAGTATGATGCCCTGTTTTAGACAAAATGGACTGATTCAAGCAAGACATGAAAAGTATAATGTTTTTCCTCTTATGCATCCATCAAATTAGAGAAAAAGTAATATTAAAACTTTAAAGGTCATATCTGATTACTCTAACTGAACGGCTGCATGTTATTGACCTTAGGGAAACTGCAGTGGTGAAAATGTACACTCTGAGCATTAAAAATCCTGTTCAGATACTGGGCTTAAAAAAGAAATGTGGGGAAAATATTTGCTTTATTGCAAACTCTATGCTCACATCTTTTCAACTTTAATTTCTTTAGTATGGTAAGATGAACATTGAACTTGATAGGCTATTTAGTTGTTTCACAACACTAGTATGAAATATCACATTGGTTCCATTGTATCCTGAAAATGTGTCTCAGATGTGTTTCCTGTTCTAGCATATTATTTTGTATTTATCCATAGTTGTTGTAATTTTTATTTTATTTTGTTTTGTTTTGTTTTCCTCTGTTTTTCCTGTAAAAGAGAAATGGAGGAGGAAGGAAGAAGAAAAGAAGGAATGGTTTCAGATTTCCATGATGAGTTTCCACGCATTAAAAATTACATTAAAACATGTAGATAACATGGCAATTTACATATACAGCAGTGAAGGAAGTGCACACTAAAAGTTTACCTCCGGAGTTCTTTGTATATTAGTGATTTTTATGCTTAAGTAAAGGTAACAAGTCTTTTTACTAGAACTGTATCAACCAAATCAGCAACCGTTACATTATACTAGTCGTATGAGTGTAACTGTGCGTACATACTGATTTCTCTCTCCTTCACATTCTCCTTGTATCTTAGTTTATATCATGTTGCATTAAGAATAAGTTTAATTACAAATACCTGAATCAGAGTTATTTTTAAACATGCATCAGAATAATAACACATCATCTAGACTGTGTTTTTCTTGATTCATTAATTTAAAATGTCTATATGTAATTTTACCTACTGCTTTCCATTATAACTATGAGATTTGTTTTAGTTTTAATTTTGATGCACTAAATATTTGGGCTGTCACTCTTCTACACCATTTTCTTTGTCAACAGCATGACTTATCTCTGCAAGTCTGAGCAAAAATGATGTTGATATTTCTATCTGCACGTAATAGATCTGTGACCTTTTTCAGTTATATTTTACCCATTAATTTTATCATTCCAGGAACAATTTCTAACATTGTAAGCCTCTGAGCAGCTTCAAAGCATTTTATGAAAAAAAATAAGCTTGCTAAAAAAAATCTATTTTATTTACAATATAGTGTTTCTTACATGTATAAAAATATAATTGTAAGTAAATAAAAATAAAATAAAATAAAATAAAAATAAATAATAAATACATAATAAATAAATAGTAAATAAAATTTTGTACTACAGTTAGATATTTAACCAAATCATACTTAGTATGAAAGATAGTTACCAATAACAAATGAAATATTTTCTCATGTTACATACTGAGTAACGTTTTATATGTTTACATATATATATATATATATATATATATAAATAGTAGGCCTCAGGTCGTGTGTAAATACTTAGTAAGGAATGTACAGTAAGAGACACTCTCCATAACAGTGGCCTTCCAAATAAGCAAAAATAACAAAGGGTAACAGAAGAGACCTATTGTCCCTGCCTTATGAGTAAGTAAAGGCAGAGAGTCCAACAGAATCTACAGCAGAGACAGGAGCTGACTTTAGATCTCCTTAAAATTATTCTATTGTCTTAATTTTAAAGGAGTTCCCACAGACATCTTTTCAAGTTACACAAGTGAGCTTTTACCTATAATCCAAGCTGACTAGAAACTATATAATTGCCTTGGCTGAGCTGAAGCTAGGATGACCTGATGCTAGACAGGACAGATTCAGCACAAGCTGAACATAACTCTGCATAGTTTCTGACTGGTTCGAGCACAGACACTCACACAAAGAGCTTGCTCTCATCCCTCCCCTGCAAAGGATTATGCAGCAAAAGCTACAGTGAAGATTGGGCTGTGGCACGGCACTCGACTAGTTTCTAATTCTACTCTTTCTGCCAATTCATGTCTACCTGAGGAAGTCTCTGTAGGTAAAATTTATGGTATTCCCTACCTTAAGCCCATGCATTTTCCATCACCTCTCATTCTGTAAATTTTCTTCTCAATATTCCTTGTTTTGATTTGGTTTTCCTTTAAGTCTGCATACTTTAAGTCTAATACTGCAAGTTAAAATGTGTCTGCAAAATCATTCACAAGCAAAGTCTAGTTGAATTTGTGGGATTTCTAGGTGGGATGACAGCTTTAACAGCATGTCTCCATTAAGTGCATAAAGTCTTGATCAGAACTTAGTTGACAACTTGGATGAAATTAAGGCTATATTAGAATAAATGGCCGAAGTCCCTCTAGTTTCCCTCTGAAGTCTACTATGTATTAAATATTCTACTTAATTAGAGGTAAAACAGAGTAAGTACAGAAAACTAGGACCTGACTGTAATATTTCCCTTAAAAATAAGTAGTATTTCCAATATTGAACTATATCTTTTGCTAGTTTTCACTTCAGCATGGTAGATAAGCTCTGTACCAAAGACATCCATTTCCAGCCAGAAGAATATCTGTAAATGCCATAGTGCAGAGTATTTATTTCAGAATATCTCTATAGCAAATCTTTGTCTTTATCTTTGTTTTTTGGTGATAGTAATATCTTTAGAGTGGACAGGAGTGGACAAGCTTGAGATAGGAAAGAAAACATCTTTTTCACTATCACCTGCACCTATTAACCTTGAAAAACACTTTGAAAAATACTTTTATAAAGGTGTTACTGCATCTAGAGCTTCTTTTTTCATCCATCACTAAGAAGGGGCACACAATGTGGAGAAGATATCCACAGAAAAGGTGGCAGTAAAGGTCAAAGCTAAAATACAGTTCTATACACACATTACTTGGAATTTTCATACATACATAATGGGCAAATTGGGCAAGCTATTGGAAAGAAAGGAATCTTTCTTTCAAAAGGAAAAAAAAGTGTATTTTCTAACGTTTTTTGTTATTAATTTTCTAAAGCAGTGCATACATTAAAAAAAAATCCATTCACCTGCAAATGCTCTTTTAGTAAGTTAGTGGTGAGAAGAAATGCATAAGGGGTGGATGAGAGGAAAAATCTGGGGTTATGTGAAAATATGTAAAAATAAAATAACCTACAGGAAATGGAAGAAAATAAAAATATATGTCAATGATATTAAATATTGAAACCTTGATTTTTCATTGGTCTTTGGTGTTTACACCAGTACAGAGGAAGTATACTTCTCAGACTAGTCTCACAGAATTGTACTCCTGCTCTTCACTCACTTCTGCATTGCCCAAAATAACTATAAGACCCAGGAAAATGAAGAATTTAGTTGTGACCCTCCTCTGTTAAAAGAAAACAGAGGGGAAAAAAAGTACATATAAGATGACATCAGTGTCTGTGGGGGGATGCTCCCAGCTTCCCCCCCCCCCCCATACACATTTGGTGCCAGTTACAAGTAGCCTGAATTCCTGTGTTTTACACTCCAAAAGGGAGGATGCCAAGACTTTGAGATAAGGCCTGCTTCAGTGCCTGGACCTTGAGAAACAAAAGCCTCCTCTCACTGCTGGGGCAGAGTTAATTGCTGTGGTCAGGACTGTCTCTTCAGAACCTTGAGAGATAACACCTGCTTTCAATGCTGGGGCCCCACTGCGGACTGGAATTAACTTCTTCTTACCCCAGCTATGGGAATCTCTCCTTGGACCCCCACTGCAAGAGTAAAGCAGTCATTCGCAGTCACTCCAACTCATTTCTTCAGTGCTGAAGAGTGCGCGAGGCAGCTGGCCTACTATTGGGGGTGTTCGGCCACCCGCCCCAACACATGACTGTGGATGCGATCCTCATAACAACAACGACGGAGGAGAGCTGAACCCCGCAGCGGCCAAGAGCCTGGGACTGCGCCTGCGTGAAGAGAACTGCAACTGGCCTAGCAGCTCTACCTCCACCTTCCCCTGAAGGGTATAAACAGGTTGGCCCTGGAGGCTGCCTTGGGCTCTTTGTGGGTGACAGCGGGTCTGCCAACTTGTGGAGTCCCTTGGGATGGAGACGCCCTCCTGCAGTTACTTCCCTGGGACTGAGTGTATGTTGGCCGCTGAGGCGATGCGTGGGTAAGATGGATCAGAATTGGTTTGCCTGGTTCATTTGTTTGGGTAGTTACAGTTAGTATAAATTAGCTATCCTTTTCTGTTTAATAAGTAGTTACCGTTAGCATAACTCTTAGTGTAATTAGAAATAAGTATTCTAGTTGAGCTGAGTTTCTGTTAATACGAATTGTTGCTTTGTACCGTTGAGGCTTCTGTAGTAAATTGGTCTTTGAAACAAGTTGTGGAGTCATGCAGTAAATCTCCTTTCCCCCTCCTCCCCTCCCTCAGGCCGCACGAAACCCACTGGGTCTGGGACTGTAAGACAGTCGGTCATCCTGTGACAGTGTCCCTCTCATTCTTCATTCCCAGTCCACTCTTGAATGAGTTACAAGTATGTTTTGCTAATTTTAAAAGTAAAAGTATTGACTTATGATATCATATACCTCAAAACAAAACAGGTGTAATTTCTTGGATATATTCTGTTATACAGACATTGGGGAGGTCACAGTCACATCCCAAAGCTTCCCATCCCTGAAAGCTCTGTTATCAGTGGCTGGTAACTGTGACCAATCTGCATATCTTTTCAGGAGTGCTTCTATAGCAGTGTTATGAGCCTGTTTTGAAAGGCCTGTCCATGTGTCTTACTCTACAGATAAGAATCTTGGAGATGCCAGAATCTGAAGGAATTTGAGTAAATCCCACAACGTGATCCAGAGGCTCTCCCTGGTGTTTTCCTGCAGTCTTTGGATGCTCTGTGTGCCACTACATTTTCGTGCTTATTCATACTCCACATCTGTTTAGAGAAGAGCGGCACCTCTCGCTACCTGGATTCTCCATTTGCGGCGGTGGTGATACCTGTCTTTTGCAACCCCAGCTTCCTGCTAGAGCACCAACCTAGCAAGGTTTTCAGAAAGACCTATTTCTTTCACAAATTTCTGTGAACTATGGGCACTTATTTTAAGAAGATGAATCTCTCCTCTAGGCAAAATATCTAAAATACAGTCACATATGCCTAAATTAGGGGCCTACTTTAGAAACACAGGATAAGGACATCTGCCTTAGATGTTCTGCTTCTGCCAAGAAAACATTTTCTACCTCCCAGAATACTCCTGATCACTGAAGCTCTTCCCCCTGCTCGCTTTGGATCTCTAATGAAAGTTAGAAGGATTATACCTTCCCATAGTCATGAGATCTATGTTTGCCCTGTCTCCAGCCAGGGGCTGAGAGAGACAGAGGCCTTTGGTCCTATGAGCTTTCAGAAGCTATATGGCACAGTTGTTAAGAAACACTGGGAACTAAGTAGCACACCTATGAATGTTAGCTCTGTGGGATGTTTAAAATAGTAAATCATACTTTTTAACAATAATTACAGTTTAGAGAAGATTCAAACTATTAAGCTTTACAGGTTACAGTAGGACTTTCCCCAGGATTGTTAATACTCAACTGCTAAATTTCTTTTATCTTATTTGTCACTCATCACTAAGATGGACCACCGGTTTAGGACAGTATGTCTGTTCTTCTTTTCCAGTAGCTAAAATCAAAATCCACAAGAGGTGTAAATCAGAGTTTGGGGTCTTCTTGCCCATTTCATTTATTAAATGGGCAGCTTTCCATATTAGTACTCTATAATTTATTATAGGCTTGTTTACTACATACCAATTTTGGCATTAAATATTAGTTTGCAACAACAAAGCAGGACATAAACAATAAAGCACACTCATTTATGGCCCATATGGACTATTAAAATCTTACAAAACTTTGCAAAAGGAATCATAACAGTGCTTTTACTTATTTATAGAGGAATATACAAGTAATTTTGAAATGTTAGCAAATCCGATTAGTTTTATGCAGATTTTATATTCCTGATGATTAAGTTTATTTCCCATTTATTTCTAACAAAAAAACTTTATTTAGCCTGTTAGAGTGCTGTAGGTTGCAATCATTAAAAAAAAGTCAGTATTAAATAAAGTAAAAATATGAGTGCAAATGAAGGACATAAAAGCAACAATAAACCATCCTCAGTTTTCTACAATTAATTTGAGTGCCTGTAAGAAGCTACTTGTACAGCCAGACAGAGTGCCTGGGAGGGGGAACTAGAGTTTCTGGATAGATAATGTTGTCACTGAGTGATCACCCCAGAAAATTTTGGATTGCTTTAAGGAAAAAAAAAAAAAAAAAAAAGAAGGGCTTGGAAACTTTTCAAAGCCAACAAGCACAGAGTAATTTCAGATGTTTTTGCTGAATCAGGCTTAGACATCTCAGCTCTACCTGTATTGCATTTAAGGCACTGAGATCTTTTAGTCCTTTCTTGTTCAGTTTAATGTTGGAAAAAGCAATTCTGTATAATGATCACTATTAAGCATCTTATTTGGTTGTTAGAAAATGATTGTTCCTTGTAAACAGAGAAAAATCTGTAACGTCTTGATGTAATGTAATGATACTACTAAATGATAGTGCTAAAGTTACTGATCTATGACTATCACAAGTCAATCTCACATATAGATAACATTAACCATAACCATCACAGCTTCATCTGTGGGCTTGAAAAATAACTTTATGATGAGGCCTGAGAAAAATTGGTACTATGGTAATTAGGAGAGTGCTTATAAATAGAATCAGTAAGGGTAATGTACTTATCTTCCTCTTAGTTATACATGGCCTATAAAAGTTACTTAAGGGAAATGTCTCATGAGTTAAACCATTTTTATTTATCCTTTGAAAGCAACATCCAACATCCAATAAGAAATTGCAATATTGTTTCTTGGTCTGAAATTAACCTTTGTGAACTTTTGCAGAGTTGAAAGCTGCTGGTAGCGCTAACTTCCAATCTCCTGTATTCCTTCAGATCCCATCCTTAGCTGACATCAATAACCAAAACTGCCTATTTTCTAGTACTATGTCAATTTACATCAGCTACAGATCTGATAGCAGCACTAGCGTGTACTAACTACATGCATTTAGAAGGAGATAATTCCATAACCCTCTTATCTCTGTTCACCCACACTGGCAAGCCCAGTCAGATCTTGCATACTTTTAAACTGTGGAATTTTGCGGTTGCCATCTTCTGTAACATCCAAAATGAACCATAACTGACTCATATGATTCCCTTTCTTATTAGAATTCAACAGGAAGAAAGAGCAGTAAATTCCGTGCAATCACGCAGAATCTCACAGCAGACTGACACACAACACCAGCAAGGAAGTGGTGAGGAGATGGTTTCATCATCAGAAGAGGTCCTGATAAAGTCATCAGCTATCACTGTTGGTGCATTTTACAAAAAAACTTCCAGTGGAACCGAACATTAATCAGATATCTTCCTGGACCTTGTCAGATTTTTGGTAGGACTTCATGTAATCTGTGGCTCTATTTTAGGCTTATAGTTTCACAGTAATCTTTGAAAATATTTTTCCTTGATGAAACAAAAAAGGAATTACAACATGACTGCTAGATACTGCCAAGATTGAAAAAGATCATGGAGATACAAAGGAAGATATGTATTTGCTGTCATGTAAACAAAGTTCTGACTCAAGTTTATCACTAAATTGAAATGCAGGTGCAAGCTTGACCACAAGTCTCACATTAGCAATCTGTGCTTTGTGATGAAATCTTTCTAGAGCAGGTTTTGTTTTGTTTTGTTTTGTTTTGTTTTGTTTTGTTTGCATGACTTTGCTTCTATCATAATATTTCTGAACTAGTCTATAAGAAAAAAATATATATCATAATGGAAAAAAGATGCAAATTTAGACCAGATTTTATCCTATCCTCCTTTGGCTAAAACCTATTTAAACTCATTAAAATCTGGAGATAAGAATCCTTATGCAACTATATGTGTAAAAAATATGTTCTCTCTTATTCTTAGTTTTGTCCACAGAATTGGGGATTCCCCTGAGTTTACAAAATTCATTCAGAATGCAGAAATGCACCATACTTCTGTGCTTTAAATCATGTATAAATTTCTCAGACATACCTGTATTTGAGAGGAGTCATACAATTTGACTAAGAGTCTTTCAATCCACAAAACTTGATTTCTTAATGCTGAAATGTATATATATCAGAAAAAAAAAGAATTATGAAGCTGCATTTCTAGAGTTTTATAAGAACCAGGGATTTTTAACTTTCATGTCTGCATAATTCATTTATGCTCAACACCTTGGTTACAAATTGTAATCCAACCATTGCATTGCAGAGACAGAGGCATTGCCGCCGTTTGTTGCTACTCTGTGGCTCTAGTCATATGACAGTGACGTAGAGGGTAGAGATACCTGAACTAATGACCCAGAGGCTGGCACCTCTGTGCAGTGCAGTGCTCTGAAGAAGTCCTGGCTCAGGTTCCTAAAGTGGCAGAGCCATGTTAACAAGCCACTGCCTGATCTAATGTATTTTGCCTCTCACCTGACTTATCCTGAATACAGTTAACAGGAATCCTTGCCCCATGCTCCATTGCACACCAAAGCAATGTCCTTGCCTTCTGCTGTATGATGACAATGTGTGAGCTTTTTGGAATACTCCGAACTGTCATCCTTTACAGAGTCCCTCCTTGTCCCTTTTGAAACCATCTCATTTCTGCCACCGTGAAAATCTCTTAGAGAGGGCACAATTCAGTTGATATTGCGTTGTTGGTTTGTGTAGGACCACTTGTACACTTACTGTTACACTGGCCTTTGCATTTGCACTTGCCTTCCATTATTTTAACAGGGCAAAAAGACTTAATCTAAATTACCATAGGCAGTTTCAGAGTCATATGGCTCTAGCACTGAACACAGAGTTTTATTAGACTAAAGTAAATTTCTGATTCTTTCTGTTTCACTGTCAACAGTTGGTGGGTTTCATCTGACAAAACATAAGCATCTGTAATGTAGATTTATGCTTCTGAAATAACTGTTTAGCTTTCCTTTATAGCTGATAGGGATAAACAGGAACTTCTAAAGAGCAATCCATCTTATCCTAAAATAGACAACTAAAATAAGTCAGATGAACTACATCCTAAAAGTATGTTTGTCTCTCCATTGACAAAGAAGCTCCAAAGCAGACATATACATTGCAGACACCTAGTCAAAGGAGACTAATCACACCGTTTCTGTCTGCAAACTTCCTGTGTCTTTCCTGCTAGTCTTCTTTCTTCAAAGGAGTATTACTCTTTTTCTTACTGTGGCAGTATGATCCACTAAAAAAACAGGTCAGATCAGCACAACAAAAAAATAATTTATAGCAAGTCTCACTGGTTAAACATTATGAAAATCATCTAAGCATACATTTGCATGTCCTATTTTAATGTAGTTGTGCTCTTCATAGCGTATTTTCTTCTGTTTATATTTCCTAAATACTGGACCAATGTCAGTGAAGGAAGTAAGATCATCATTAAGCCCACAAATTCCACTTCTTTTTCTGACTGCCACAATAACCACAAAATGAGTTATAATGTTATCTTTTTTGCAAAAGGATTCTCTTTATAAATGTCCTTAGCTTACAGCATAATTTATGATTTTATTATTCAAAGTCAGAGAAGTATTCTTTTCTATTTCAATAAACAGAAGTGTTAATGTTTTTTGCCATCATTCTGAAAGAAATGATGAACATCTCCACTACATCAGCAGATTTTCAAGGGCTCCTGAGAAAATTGCACACACAAGTATCCCTTATTATATAGACCGAGTTTGGAAAAAAGCAATAATAAATAAATGATGAACTTCTGGTAGTGGCATAAAAACATAAAATTCTCTTTGTTTCTTTTTTATAACGTTTGCACAAAAGATGTTTCTCTGGTAGATGTTTCTGTTTATTCAATATTTATTGATATTTCATTTTCCAAACACTTGACCTAAATCTGTATATTGCCTGTAAAATGAATACCTGGATTTCAATACACTGTGTATATATGAAGTAGAAGGACTTTTTCTCTACAGACAAACTGTTGTGATTTCTTTTAGCACCGTCTGTAAAACCTGAAGTCTCTGACAGATCGAATGATTAAAAGAAGTAGACCCATCTAAAACAATGATCCCTTTAAGGATTTAATGCATTTTTATTATATGAGGTTTATAAGGATTAAAGTGATAAAGTAACATACAAAATAGATTCTTTCCGAAAAAACATAACAGCTATGTTTGCAAGGGTGTAATATGAACCCCCCAAATTAGCCATGTAGTTAGAACCTTCAAAGAGACAGAAAGAAAGAAAAGAAGATATAGATCCTTCTGACATTTTCAAAGCATAGTCCCCTCATGTCTGTAATGATAAACATTTAGCTATATGATTTGTGTTGTAATGTTTTCAAAGTAAAAATTTCGAATCTGGGTGCCAAAGATACTGCATTGACCTATGTCACATCTAATACTGAGTAAAGGTTGTACAAATAGACTCTGAATCTAACAGCAAGATATCTATTGACATTTTCTTATACAGACAGCAGTCCTGCCAGCTCTGGCTGTTATATCTCACAAACTAAAGAAAGGTCAGCGCTGGCTGGTGTTTCACCTTCATAGCAGTGGTGTGAGTGATTCAGCAATTGACAATTTGGTATGATTCAGCTCTGAACTGGACCCCAGCACAGTCCTAAGTTAAACTAGTCTACATGAAACACCATTTACAAATGTAAAGCTGAATGCGTTACAGTCAGCTTAAAATCACGTGGCACCTTCTACGAGTATTTTAGGGGGTGCTGTGAGTAGAGAGAAAAGCTGTAGAACAGCTTATGCATGCTTTGCTCTAGAGAAGTATCCAGGGTAATGAAATGTATTCCATCAGATACCTGCCACAGCAGATCTTTTTACCTATATACTAACCTTCAAAGAATCAATATGCTTACTAGCTGTCACATAACTTTTCTTAGGTTAATTTGCGCCATACTCTCATGCACAGGAGAATGTAGCATGTAAGCAGTCCCCATCCATGGAAATGAAAAGACAGATTTTGTGATTATTCCATGGGGGACTCTTCCTACCACCTTTACTCATATGCAAGGAGGCATATGAAATACTAACTTATTACCTGAGAGATTTACAGCTATATCATAAATGCCTTATTCACATTACTGTCAGCTGTTCATACATGTTCACTTATGACAATAATGGTTCACTTGGACTCTGTAGATCTGCTATGTTAAAGTATGAACTTATGAAGGACTGTGTTTTTAACATCTTCTAACTTTCTGAAGTCTATACTTGTAGGGCTAAAACTGATTGGATATGGTTTCTGTCCCAACACGATCTTGTGTTTCTGGATGTGAGAATCCTGAATAAGATATTTTGAACTTAGGAGACAGAGGAAAAAAGTGTTCATCATTTTCTAAAGAGAGAGATTTTCCTAGCCATGCCCATACCAAAAAAAAATTTTTTTTACACTGAAAACAGACTCATTACGAATAAAGGCTAAAGAATTTGTTGTTACTGTTGTTGTTGCTGCTGCTGTTGTTGTTGTTGTTAAGTTCATCTTTCTCCAAGGCCTACCTTTCAGGAAATTATTGGAGCTTTCCAATAACTACCCCTTTGTCATTCTTTGGTATCAATACTTAATTTGTCCTATCTTCAGTAATCTCTCTGATGGAAATTCTCTCTCTGGGTATGTGTATTTGTATTTGACATAGCGGGAACCTGACCTTAATTAAGGCTTTAGGTTTCTAATGTAATGCAGCAATATTATCAGTATAAATTGAATTCTGAACCAAACACAGGAATCATAATACAAACATAGCTTTCTGGGAATAGGTCAAATGTCTTTATTTTTCACTTCTCCCTTATTAAATCCCATTTCTCCCACTCCACCTATAGTTCTAGGAGCTCACATGTTCCCAGTCCAGCACAGGGGAATTTCCTTCTCTCTGTATCCTCAAGCACATATGGATTAAAGGATGTCATACAAAAGTTATAATGCTGTACAGATCCATAGATTGTGCATTTTTCCCTGTTTGCAATCCTAAACCTTTAGTCTACTCCAAATATAGTCAATATATTTATGCCATAAGAATAAAGGAGCAAACAAAAGTGTTGTCATAATCATTTCTTTTATGCAATTAGTCTTTGTGTGCACACATCTAAACCTTCTCTTTTGCTTTTGTGAGGAGAGTAAATCCGGGTTTGACCTAAGACCTTTCTGAAAATTGAGCTGACCTGGAATCATAGGTAGGTAAAGCACAGTAATAATAGAAGTTGAAAATCAATAGAGTTTGCTTTACAGGGTCATGCTGAAGTCATTTTGCTTTCAATGATAAAATGATGTTTGGATTTTGTAAGGTTTTTTTTCATTAACAATTAGCTTCATAGCATCCTTGTGCCGTAGCTGCAAACATTCTTGCTAGTGAAATTGTTTCATTTCATCTTTTGAAAATTGTGGCAACCTAACACTTATAAAATAACTTATAAATACCAAAATATTCTGCATAAGAGAGTAATTGTTCAGTATTTATACCATATGAAATCTCTACCAGTTATATAACACTAAGTAGGAGTGTTACACAGAGTTAATGCAGAGTCAGAAGAATGTTGTATGTAATGTAATACATACTGTTTGTTTTTTAAGCCTTTTGCTGATTTCTTCATATAAACTAAATCTCTTGGAATAGATTGCTGAAGAGAAAATTTAAAAGATAAAATACATTACCAAACCAAAATGCAGTAATTTGAAAATGCCTCCTGAAATATAGAGTGCAATTCTCACTCCGTGACAAGTCTGAGTAATCAAGGCAAGGTGAGGAGAGCAGTAGTGTCTCTCTCTTAAATATCTATCAAACAGGAGCCTGTCAAACACCTTCATAGCCACACTGCAATTTTGTAGCATGATACAGACTTTTCTTAGGAGTCACAGTCAGTGGATCTGCATAGCTGCTAGACTTTGCAACCACTTCTAGTCCTCTTGTTCTCACTGTTACGAACAGAAATACTGAAGTGCCTTGTGGCCCATAAAGACATTTTCTTTTCTTGATACAATAGCCCAAAAGATTTAAAATATTTCTTGGTGTTAGAAAAGAAACAGGCATAAGACTTTTCCTATAGCACGTTGTGCCATTCTCCCCCATTTCTTCACTCTTTTGAATATGTGAAGTTCATAGTGAGTTAAATTTTCCCAGTTATTCAGTATAGGACTAAATCTATGTCTATTAGAGTAATGAATTTTACTCTAGATTAACCGCTTGTTTCAGTGTTCTGTCAATAGTGAGTGTTTTTGAAAAATCCCACCCTGGATTGCTTCATTTTCAGCAGTAAGTCTATAATAGCATTTAAATATATTCATCCCACATTTATTCTTAGCAAGGAATAAAAGGACTTTTTATTCTGTCTTATTGTTTCATTGAGATTTTAATCAAGCATACAGCATAACGAACTAGTGCAGAAACAACATTCTATAACTCTGTATTTATTTTAGACCCCATGTTTGTACTGTGAGAGATTTTCTCTCACAATTCTTTTTCTATTGACGGTCAGTATTTTTTTTTTGTTTATTTTTTTCTCTCTGAGGACAGAAGAGAAGGATTATATTAAAGCCACATTATGCCACGCTATTGGTAAAATGAAAGCCATGAATAAATTAGTTTCTTTTGAATCAATCAGGCATAAAATCTGGTTACTATAATGGCAGCATTAATAAAGACATTGACCAGTACCAGACCCAAGAAGTGTAGAGAGAAATAAGCAGTTTAGCATTAATGAGCACCAGCAGGGAGATGGACTTTAACCTAAGACACAGAAGAAACAAAGGAACCACAAAACTGGTTCAGAGGGACAAGATAAGGGAGTAAAAGAGCCATGGACAACTATGCAGAAGTGATGTAAGAAGCAAAGAACACACCTGGAAACTACGGAGAGGACCAACCCGGAGCTGGAAGACCCCAAACTCTAATATTATGATCTGTTCAGAACTATGGGATGGATACTAGACTGGAAGGGTATAATTACCCAGGGATTTGTTCAAACTGGGTCCCTCTTCGGAGGCACCCAGCTTGAGCTGTAATTACTGCACATGTGTCATTAAAATTTATTTTGCTCTGATTTGGCTTTGAACTTCTGTCTCGGCAGGAACCTAGGGTTGGACCCTGTTATGGTGGCCAGTGAACCTAATTTTCCATAACAAGAAGTGATGAATAAAAATCACTGACTTTGACAATCTTCGATCTACCTCCAAGTGGCTATGAGCACATATGTTGGCAAAAATATTTACAAAGCCAAAATAAGGCATGTCTTTTCACTAAAATTTTATTATTTTTTTCTGCACCTCACTTCTGCATTTGCACACAATATGAACGGAAAGACTTTTTGCTGGTCTCAGCATTCTAATAAGCATCACTCGTTTGTGTTGTATACACAATGTTAATGTTACCATTATTAATCATCCTGCTTCATTAAGCAGCAGATGATTACTCTAAAATCCCAATTTTTGGCCTTTCTTCTACCAATGTTAATCAAGTAGGACTATAACTGATGATGAAATGGAAAATCTGGCATTTACTCCATCTCAAAGAGTAGTTTTCTAGATTAGTAACACACAAAGGAAAATTTTCCCCCTTTAAAACTTTACATTGTAAGAAAGTGTGTAAAATAAATCTTTGGATTTATTTTATCTAAAATAATAATTTTAGAGCTGTACTTGGTTAAACCAGGAAAAAGAAGGGAAAAAAAAATACCTCCTACATTCCGCTGTAATTCTTATTCCAACCACATACTTCATCTCAGTAGGCACTAGACATTTAAATAAGTCGGATGAAAAACTCAGCAATGAAAAGAAAGGAGTAAGAGGCAAGTAGAAAGTTTTTGTTTTTTTTTTTTTGAAAGGACTGAAAGTTCAGAAGCTTTGATAAGAGAGTTGAGGGTGAGTTTTGTGTGGTTTTCTGTGTGCTTTCTGTATTTTTTTTTCTTTTAATAGATGACAGACAAAAGTGCTGCACTTCCTCCTTGGGACCTCTCCTTCTCCTTGTAATTTTGAGACATTACTACAGGTTGATTAAACCGCAGTTCTTAATGCTCAGTGTGCTTAGTTTGGAAAGGTGCTGGTTCTTTTGTATCTTAGGATCTACAGTTCTCCAGTGTCTCAAAACATTAAACTCTGGTCAAATTGATCTGCTTGGCTCTACTGCCGTAAAGCCATAAGCATTTTTTCTACCAATATTAGAAATGTTCCTCAAATATTTGGGAGAGAAATCACAGTCTTACAAAAGACATCCAAAAGACAGTGTGGATTTTGGATTCCTTTTTGATTTTTCTTAGTCTTTCCTTACGCAACTTTTAATGTCCATATTTCCTTTCTCTGGAGAACCTGATTAAAAATAATTCCATACATTGTGATTCAGCAAGTTTTGGCTACTTATTCCCCTAATTAAATCACAAATTGGCTCCATGCAGTACGTGGTTACTGGTAACCACAAATAATAAATCAGTTACTTAATTGGACTCAGTCTTGCATTATGTAAGCATTTTTTATGAGTCATCTTAATTATAAGCCAAATTTTCAGTATAGTCTCACATGGATTTCTATTTTATACAAGACAAATAAGTAAATCCATTATTTTGACATTTAAATTGTCAAACGAAAATTGAGTCTATTGTCTATGGTTTGAAAATATAGCTTAATATGTCCTGTGTTTATTTGTTTTCAAGGAATTGGTTTATTGAACCAAACTCTCATAAGCTATTTGATAAGTATCACACTGTATAATGATTTCTATTGTTCTGTAACTTTCTGCCAATATGAAATTCAAATGTCAAGTCTATGAACTTTGAGAGGCAGTCAGTTACAAAAGCCATTATCCCCTAGCTTCTAATCTGAGTGGGAAAGAAATTGCAGGATTACTCCCTTATCTTGACTTCCAAGGAATCTATGAATTTGGCCTGTGCATAGTGTGTTCCCACTTGTCCACACTCCTTGACTATTATAAATAAAAAATATATTTTATTCTTAAATTCAGTTTTATAAAAGCAGTTCATTTGCAGCTTGCATTCAGCCTCATATCTGCTCATGTTAATGGTAAAAGTGTATCTGACATTTTTAAAATTAGGTGAATACATTTTGTTACTCTTATCTGGATTCTATAAAATATGAATTACTTTCTTTTCAGTAGTGTTTATCTCCAGTGCATCCCAGGGCATTAATGTTTCTGCCATTACTTTTAGGACAAACAGCTAAGAGCAAGTGATCCTATTTCTTATTTCATGTCACCAACAGAATTGTTTATTAAGCACAGACAAAAAGGTGCTTCATAAGTGTCACTACAGGCAACATATGAAGGCTGTGAGGTTTCACAGGTGACACTGAGGGCATCCTTTGGCCTTTGTTGTCACTGACATATGAAGAGGAAGCATTTCATTTTGACAGTCAAACCATAACCAAATCAATGGAATAGGCAATTATGGAGTAAAGTTTCATTTCACTTTTAAAGAGATTATTTTTGACATGGGTGATACCAGGATATAGTAAACGTGGAAGCTTTCTGTCATTTTCACACACTAATTAGCAAACCTGCAGTCTGACAGCCAATCTTGAGATCATTTACCTGGTTTTTCTCCATCCTTTATGAAAAATTTCTTTGAATACACACATGGAAGAAGCTGAAAACCACTCTCAGGTTCTGGCCTGATCAGTGTCACTTATAAAGAAGAAGTCTAATTATTCTAATACTTCTAAAAAAGATTATCAAAATATTTATCCACAGATTGCCCCTTTAAAATGCATGCATTCAAAATGGCATTGATTCATTTGCAAATAAGGGAGACACACAATAAAATAACCTTATTTATTTCATACTTTTTCACTTCTTTCTACTAGTTCCAGGTGAATTCAGGGGACTTGAAGAGTAGGAAAGAACCTGAAAGGTATGTAGCTCTTCAAAATACAGGAGTAAAATATAACAGCAACCCTTCTTCAATGTTAAATGTAACACTGGTATAGACTGACCACTTTACTAAGTCCCAACGGATCAGATATATTACTCTAACTACATAGCAGTGTCTCATATTGCCTTTGCCACATGAAAAAAATCAATAATCTGTGGCAAATGTATCTACAGAGTAGGTCATCCATGAAAATAAGAGATTTTTGTGTGAAAGGTTTAGCCCGTCATATAAAATCTGTTTAAGAAAAATCAGGACAAGATGACATCTGCAATGAATTATTATTTATATTTTCTAGCAGATAAAAAGGTCATAGAAATCTGTTCTGGCTGAGACAAAATGATGATTCATTTTTACAGTGAGTGGCAGCCTATTTTAACTTTGCTATAAAATACCGAAATAATCAGACAACTCACTTTATGTACTGCCATAAATGTACATCAATTTTCACATAACATATGAACAGGAAATTGCTATGTTTAAAGCAAAATAACAATTTCAGGGACAGGCACAAACATATATGAAAAGGCCAAAAGGTTTTGAGGGTATTTTTACATTCCTGGTTTGGAGAGCAATTTTGCTTTTCCTTTGTGGGTGGCAGAAGGGTGAGGCATTTTTTCTGTCTTATTTTCAACTTAGAAATAAACAGAATATCATTAGTTACTGTTTTCGTCTGTTTCTGCAGAGAAAAAAAAAAATCTTACAGCCTAAAAGATCCCTAAAGACAATCTCAGATTTATTGAGAGGAAAACATTGCACCTTAAAAAGTGATTGCTTTGAAATAAAAATTATCAAAGTTTTTGTTTGTTTGTTTTGTTTCCAGAAAAGATAAAAACTTTCCATTCATAAACCACTAAAATAAAGCATCATAACCTCTTTCACAAATCCTACACCTTTTTTGTTTGGTTGAAACTATTCATTGTATTTTACTCACTTCTTTTCCCCCTAAGTTTGCTATTGCTGAGAAACATTTCATTCCTCTATAACTGCTTTACTGAATACTGTTAAGATAAATTAATTAAGCACAATAAGTTAATCACAGAAAATGTGAAGATGATTATTTTTTTGAACCTGGATGAAGGCTCTTATTATTTTAGGCTGTCTACTTGAATAATGGAAAATGAGGACTTGTGCAATGTGACAGCTCTAAAGAAAGCTGTGGAGGTAAAGTAATCCAACTAGCTAACAAAGGTTATGACCATAGGGCCAGGACTGAAGGATGTTTTAGATAAGGATTAGCTGGAAATGGTGAGAGAAAGTAAGAGGAAAATGATCAGTGCTGAGGCCAAGTGCTATACAAGAGTTGCTCTATTCTATGCAGAAGCAATGGCTTTTCAGTATGGTCATTGCCCTTTTACTTAATGTCTGTAACTTAACCAGAAGTCGCATCATATCTATTGTATCATGTCCAGACGTTATGTGCAATGTTTTAATTATATTTGAAAACTACTTGCAGAACTGTTGTCTAGACAATGAAGATAGAAAAGGTAAATGCCACAGAATAATGACTCTTTACCAGCTAATGAAACAGATTAAAAGACATGAAAAACTTAAATTCAGATATAAAGTAAAGGTGATATTGGTTTCATATCTTATTCACATCTTATTCAAAGTGAAATACAGGAACACTGGAAAGATTTCAGTATCACTACATAGTTTTAATCATATGAACAAAAGGAAAAAAATAAAAAGTACCTCCTCTCTACTGCTGATCTGGTATTTAGTTAGGTGGGAAATTTATTTGCAACTTTATTAAAGGTTCAGCCAAATCCTAGAAGCAAACTAGAAAATGAGGAAGTTAGAAACAGCCAGTCAGTATACATATGCAACTGAGTTGCAAAGACCGGAACATAGTCATATCTCACTCCAAAACTAGTCTGCAATAACAAAGGGAGAAAAATATATTTACTAAAAAGTTTTTACTAGCTCTGCCTTTTTGATTATTATATACATCTGTATTAATTCATATATAAAGTAAATTATATATTAATTATATGTTTCTTTTGGGCTAATTGTATATCTATGGTAATGTAACATGCCTTTTAAGTATTGCTTACTATGCAATGATGTGGTGAAATAATGGCTATTTAATTTTCATTCAATACCTACTTTCAGGAGCTCAGTGAATGCTTAGGTTATGGTAGCTTCTTCTGTGAATTAATAGTTGAAGTGAGGGCAGTGGTTCACTGAATGTAATTGTGTATTATCTCCTATATTTTATTAAATAAGAAATGTTAAAAGAAGACCCAGCAGAAAAAAACAGCTAATTGCACTGTGATTCACAGAGCCCAGGAACACTATGCCTTTGGTGAAAGGACAGACAAGTGGGAGTACTGTCAGTAATTATTCAGCTCTAAAAATACATCAGTCTCATCCTTTCTCTCTCCTGAGTGAGTTGAAAGTAACTGTTTCATGTCACTTCGCATGACATGAAAATGCAACCAAGATTAAAGAAATATGATAATGTACCCAGTAACACTCTAACTTCACCCTTGGCCATCCCAGTGTTTGCCTTGCAGGTAGATCAGCAAAAAAACCATCAGCTCTGCTCTCTGCTGCCTCAGGGAATGCACAACCCAGAAGTGGGTGCCTGTGTTACCTAAATGGCACATCAAGAACAAGGCATCTAGAGAAGGGCTCTATATCACAGTTCCACACCTGGAATAGAAATCTCCCTGAACTACACACTTGAAAATGATGATTCAAGGATGGGCCCCTTTTCTTAATCTTCTAAAAGATTTAAATTTCTAACTCCTGGCCCAGAAAAATGCACATCCCCCCATTCAGAATTCACAGTCGTGAATCTTCCTTCAAGTTTGCCCTAGTCAAAGACAATTATTTTTCAGAACAAATAAAAACTTCACAGCAGAGAGACAGCATTATTTCACTGCACAAATGAAAGCAGTGTTTGGTCATAGATCCCACGCTGCTTTACAATAACTCTAATCCCTAGCGAGTATGGTATTGAAGAATGGCCTTCTCGTAATCTGTTCTCCTAAAGACATTTGCTTTGTATTTAACAAATAAACATTTTCTGGTTCAGAAGCAAAGTGAGAATAGCTGTCTGACTTGGTAGCACTAAGTTCAGAGCTAAAGGCAGTATAAGATACAGGCACTATAATACTGCCAAAGATATCTTTTGGATTCAGATGTCTATGTCCTGCATTTCAGTCGGTTATCTGAGTTACTCTCATTATACGTGGCATATACAAACTATACATACTCAGTATACAATTTCAACAGTGCTTGGAAAGTCAGCTGTTACAGAACTACATGGCATATGATACAATTTGTCCAAAATATCTGGGCTAACCTAAACTAAGGCTCCTCCAAAATTGTTGAAACCTTTCAGAGAACAGCTCACCTTGAATCTCAATAGATGAAAATGTTCATTACTGCTTCAGATTCATTCAGCTCTTCTGCATAGTGAAGTGAAATGTAAAAACTCTGGAAGGTCACTGAGTCAGTGAGGAAACAGTGAGGTTTTTGGAGACGCATATCTCTGAATAAAGCTGTCAGTTAGGCACTTGAGTTTGCAACACATTTTTACCAAAGGTCCTTTAAAAGGACTTAGAAATTATTATGTCCCCTTAAATAGCTATATGGAATTTATAAAAAAGTAAATGGTTATAACATAATGTATTAAACAGTCACAAATTAGTGTATAGTGGCATTAGACTACTATATATTACATGCTATGCAAGTAATTACTTGATGGTTTTTCAATGGCAGCATATTTGCTTCTATGGGAAGACATTCTTTCCAAACTTCAAAGACAGTTACTGATTTTGAACCTGCTAAGTTTTCTTTCTTAAGTTGCAGACTGCATAAACTATGTCAGTGACCCAATGATTGCTGAAGCCCTAGATCCATTTTCACCTTCCTCTTTGGGAGCATCATTCAATCCCTACCTCTAGCAAAAATTACCCTCATGTATGGTGAAATTGAGAGCTTGGAACTGGCTTTATCAGACTTGTAATTTAGATCTCCCATTACTGACAGTGTTGGGATGCAACGTGAAAATCCTTTGATACAGACTGTAGTGTTACTGTGTCAGCTCCAAAGTCATTTTTCATTACAGAAATGACCTTAAAATCCCAACAATACTCTTTAAAGAAACCATTGTTGTTCCATTTTTCATCTAGACTGACTTTTTTCTTCAATGCCTGCAGTCATTTTACTACAGAAATGATCTTAAAAGCATAACATAGTTTGTCCTCTGTTCAGTTTCTTTTTTTCCTTCCTTGCCTTTCCTGGATGATAGTCCATTGATTCATAAATGTACAGTAATTCATTATTTGGGGCTGGGAGTATATGGAGTTTATGAAGCTGTCATATGCAGTTTAACTTCATTTTGTTGCACTTAAATAACTGTGGAATCAGAACCCAAACAACATTAAAATGTATATTTGATCAAAGAACTTAGTTTCAGAAGAGGGAACATTCTTGGACTCAGCTTACACAACTCAAAAAATACATATGAATGCGATGAAATAAGGATATGGTGTTTCAAAACTAAAAGGAAAAAGAAGCACAGGTACTTTGAAATCTTTGATACACAGCAGCAAAGAAAAATCCCTGTTAATATGATGCTGTGAAATGGATCTAGGTACAAATAAAAATGTTAAAGAAGTACAGACAAGCACTTTCACTGGGAATAAAGAAAAACAATGCCTGGTTCTCTGAGAATTTGAAAAAGCTATATAGAAAAGCTGGCTCTACTGTAGAGAAAAACCAGAAAGTGAGACAGATTTTTTTTTTCCCAAACTGGTGATCTTGCTTGCACTAATTTGGGCATCTGAATGCACACATAGAGGCCTCAGCTCATCACTTCAACCATAGGATGAACAATTTGCTTCATATGTTACTTTCTTATAGTGGAAATAATATATCACATTTCATTCACATACTTAGTATTGTCCCACATTCAGCAATTCTGTATTCCTGTGCTTAGCTCTGAACACATAAATAGTCCCACTAAAAGCCCAGCGAATGGTTTACATTCTTGAAGTCAAACATATGAGCTATCTATTTATTTTGTTATTTTGTCTTAGTTATTTTCATTCAGTAGGAAAACACAAAAGACATTCCTAGTAAATTCATGCTTGTAAGTACATTCATATTTCTTGTTCCACAAAGATTTATCCTGGATAGTACTGTGAAAAAATACTACTTACATAAAATGATATAACCATATACATGTTAAAAGCTACCAAAGAGCAGAATAGCATGAATAACAATAAAGTATAATATCTATAGGCTCAGATCATAAAAGCACTTCAGCACAGATTTAAGTCTCATTGATCTAAATGCTTAATAAAAGGATAATTTGGTCAATTAGATCTGATTGATTTAAATGCTATAATATCAGATTAAGTGTAAACACATGCTTGTATATTCCTGTATAACAGCATAAAGAAATATCTGTTTGTGTTCTTTATGGAAATAGAATTGTTTAGATTTAAATAATTTGAATAGCTTTACTAATGCAACACCCCCCAGAAACTCCTCCAGAACAACTCTGTTATTTACACCAGTTTAGCAGAGTGTGTGTCCTGCTTCATAAATATTAGGACAATCTTTTCAGTCCCTGAGGCTTATAAACATAGGCCCTGACCACGCGGTAAACTCCCTTATTTCAAGAAGCTTGTTGCAGACAAGTAGTTTCTATGTACATATTTGGATCTGTTTTTGTGGATATTCTGGTCATGGCTATGTCCGAAAGGTAATAATAATCTAGACAAAAGAGTATTAACTGGCAATAATAGCATAGCTATTCTTTGTATAGGTAGTACAACTAACCATAGTATGTATGGATTTAAGAGCTGGGCCAGAAACTGGGACAGCTTGGACTCTAATTTACAGTTTCTTGATTTAGAAGTCTAAATTCCCTAAGTAGTCAATGAAGAGAAGGGGGTACATCTAGAGTTGACTCTGAAAAGCTGTGCACCTGCTTTAAATTGCTAAAGCAGCCAGGCCGACTCCTCAAGAGAGTGCTGTTTTCTCACGTCACTGAGTGAACAGAATGATTATTTGCCAGATTTGCTTACCTAATTATTCCTCCCCATGCTATTTCTGCTGTATCATTACAAAGATAGTGTGTATGTATAAATAAATACATATATACATATAAATATCCCTGATGATCAATGAGCTTAAGAATCCAATTTTAAAAAGTTCTGAGATTTAGTATGTCAGTTTATCCACCAGTTTGATTTCAAAGTGATGAGCAAAACAGGGTAAGTAATAATATTTTGTACATGGTCTGAAAGTCTTTTAAAACTTAGAGGCTTATAAAACTTATAAAGTTTTTACTTTTACTGGTTACAGTTCTGATCTAAATCCTAATACAAGTCAATTAGAAACCTCCCATTGGACACACGGGCTTTGGATGAAGGCAAGTACTTTGTGGGCGGGGGGGAACAGGGATGGAGAGTTGGGGATTTGTGTTTGTAATTATTTTGCTGTTATTAGGTTAGAGGAAATTATTAGAACCGAAGGAAGCTGTCTTTAGACACCATTGCCTTGTAGATAGAAAGGATCACTGGACAAAATCTGGAATTTCTCTGCTATTGAACTTTTATGAATATCAAAAAAAAAGATTAAAAAAAAGTCATAATATATTGCTGGCTGTAAATTATGCCAATTGGATAAGGATGAGTTAGGCTGCAGTGTAGCATCAGAGAAGGTAACTATTCCACGGTTAAATCCATGCTTTGTTGGGAAGTCATCCTTTAGAGTCGGAACATATTTCTTTTCCTGTAAACTGGAATACATTTGTGAGAGTTCCAAGGAAAACAGCACAGGAGAGAAGTCTGTGTTGCAAAGAGGAAATAATACTAACTCCTGACGTTGTGAAAAATTGTGAAAAACAAATTAGGTAATACTTTGTTATTGCAAAACCTGGTTTTGGACAGACATGTTAGCAAAAATCAACAAACTATTTTTATTAGCAGATTATATGTACATATCCTGTAGTACAAAATGAAAGTCTCTCTACGTGCCTCCAACAATTAAGTCTAGCTATATTAACAACGGTGTCGAGTGGCTTCAGTCATGCTCTGATCCATCCAAACTCTCAAGGAAATACTCATGACAAATACACCACTCCATTTTTGCATCTTACAGAAATTAAATCATGTATATTCTGACTTTAGCAGTTTAGTTTCAATTGCCAAGTGTTTCATTCACCAGACATGAAAATGCAAAAGCAGATTTTGGCTTTACATGTAAATATAACAGCGAAAAATAGGTTGCCATTCTGGGAGAGTTAAAAAGCATGAATTTCAGTTGTGTCTGCATATAGAAACCATAGGTAAAAGCAAAGATATATGACATTCAAAGACAGTATTTAAAGAGAAGACTGGGAAAGGGAAAAAATAAAAATAAAATAATGAAATGATTGTAATATAAAAGCCCAGTGCAATGCCTACGCAATTCAAAAATGCCTTTGAGAGTCTTCCATGGTCTTCGGGTCAGATATCAAGACACATCTTTACAATGTCATAACACTCATTTTTTCTAAATGATGGAAAGATATCAGTCATGATTAAAAAAAAAAAAATCCCTCATCTCAGTTAGATTCTGCAAAGTGTCCCAAAACACAGTTTAATCTCTCCTACCATTCCTAGTGAGCTGAAGAGCAGAAAGGAAATTAATGTTTCTGGTTTGGTTCACATTTGTTCACAAGGATTTCAGTGATTCCGGAGCATCACTGGATTTTCCCCAAGAGCAGCAAATGACTCTCTATTCCTAGCGTGTTCTTGCTATGAGAGACACAGTGCTATCTGTTAAAATTTGTCAAGATTTACTGCTATAGTACCATATGACAGAACATAACTCAGGACATGGCATGGTGATAGATGTGAAAGCTATGGTGAAACAAGGCATCCATTCAGTTCATTTATCAGGGAAATTATAGGGGGTTTCTTTTGTTTGCAAGGCAAGTAACAGAATAATAAATGGTGAACAGAGAAAGTTATTCCACCTTCCTTGGGCCTTGCTCAATGAAAAGGCATTGCGTACTCCACAGGAAGTTTCCAACTCCGGTTTGACATAGGACTGTATCGGGCAACATGAGACTATTTGATCTACCTTGGCTCTTCATTTCAAATATAAAGGAGAATGTATTGCTCTTGCATGGCATAGCGAAATTGCCTGTTGTGTCACCTTATCCCATAATTTTGCTAGCACAGTGAAAAACTGTCAGTGGACAACTTATGGATTATCACTGATACATGGCAGACTACTTTGGATTTTTTCATGCTTTATCTATCACCTGTGTTATTACCTTAATAAAGCAGGAACACCTGTTTATCAGCTGACTCATTTTGGCAACTCGCTCCTGGGGCACTGAAATGCCTTTTGCTAAGCAGTGTACAAATCTTAACACTTCAGATCTCTTCCAAAAAAAAACATTATTATCTGAGTGCTGTCTGGCCAAGTCACCAGATAATTGTGTGCATATTTTAATAGGTTTGGCTAGCAACAACTGTTGTTTTGACTTTTTTTTTTCTGCCTTTCAAAAATAACAAACAAGCTTTGCAATAGCTGCTTTCATGGGAATAAGTTTTGTGAGATCAGACACTACAATTTTGACTCCAGTTTTAGTAAGCTGTCAAATTAGAGAGCAAAAAATGCCTCAGAAAGAGTCTTTTTAGCTAAACATGTACTTGAGTTGTTATTTCTTCAGGTCTTTCATTATCAACAAGCAGTGTGGAAAAGCTGGAAATAGTAAGATGTTTAGTCAAGAAAATCTCTGTAAGATTGAGAGATAGGGAGATTTTCACTTGTATTGTAAAAAAGGTTTCCTCGCAGAATACAACAGCTAGCTGCCTCAGGTCTCAGTCGACATTTAGCCATAATAAAATCTGACTGGCAAGAGTTAAATGGAAGCTATAAGCTGCTTGCTTAAATTCATGTTAAATTAGAGACTGAATAATAATAACAAGAGGAATTTTTAGAGTAGTTTGCTACCTAAGGGACTTGAGTGAGACTACAATAAATTACCAATACAAATTCCATTTAGACTAAATCTTACAAGAATAAAAAAGTGAATCCTATTAAAAATAGTATGCTGTAGAGGAGCTGGTCTAAATTTTCAGTCAGTAATAGATATGTAATGGATTTAATTTTCTTAATTTTATATATACAAGAAAATCTCTGTATAACAGACAATGCTCCAATGTTATTATGTTGCTTAGTTCTAATTAATAGATTAACACCACCATAAAGATGAGTAATAAAATGCTAAATGAGTGAGGGGTTGTCTGTTCTGTAGCACCCCATCCAGCAATGATTTTTAAAACGTCTTTCCACAAAAGATAATCAAATTCAGCTTTGCTAAGGAGGAACAGAGCAAGCCTAGGCAGCAATTAATTAGGAACAAGCTAATTCCATTAGAATCCTTAGTAGCCATTGTGAGGACCTCTGTGGTTTGGTTTTCATTGGTGCGAGGAACCACCAACTCCCACACAATTGTTAATGATCAGCACTTCCAGAAATAGTATCACTAATGCTTTATATTGCAAAGTTCCTGGCTTCTCCTCTCCTCTTTTCTCCTCTTTTTTCAGCATAAATAGTACCCATGCTTCTTTGGAAGCTGCCTGGTTATTTTGCTACGGTTTTAAGTATCTTACCTCTTGAAGGTATACCATCCTCAAATAACATTCCTCATTTGAGAGTATTTACCTCCTAATCATTTTTAGTATCCTTCACTTACTAGTGTGGGATTCTAATCATACACTCTTGACTTGGGCAAAACCTGAATTTTTAATGGAAATTTTACCTGAGCAAAAATGTAAAATACTTTTTTATTCATTCCAATGCCTTCTTACAGATACAAACTATTTTATAGTTGAAGTTCAGTCTTTCTATTTTTTTATTTTTTTTTTTAGTCCAAGAGGAATAGAAGTGCTTAAGTCTGGCTATCAGCAGGCGGTTCTGTAAGCACACAATTTACCCTATCGCCAACAAAAAGCAAATGAACCAACTCTCTGATCATTTCAACCTCTTCCATTGCAATATTTAAGTTCTGAGTTTTGCCCACAATCTTCTTTCTTTGTGGACGATATAATCATGCCTTATGCAATACACCACTCAGGCAACAGAAGAAAGCATGCAGAATAAAAATAAAATACTTAAGGGCTTTTTAGAGGACAGCAAGCTTAAATCATTCCAGTAAACCCAGTGACAGCAGAAATCAGTCTTGCCAAAGTTTTTTTTTCTCAGTAAACTCTTGGTGAAATTAATAAAGTTTTCTGGCTTAAGTATTAAACTTTTCTTGCCTCCCCCCTACTTTTTTTTTTCCCTATATCAAGCTAGATATTTGTATCCTCTATTAAAATACCTCTGATTATTATGGAATGAGTGCATGTACATGTGTTGGGGGAGGTGTTTTCTAACAGTAAATGCTTATAATATGAAAATTTATCCAACAATCAGCAATGCCTGCCAGCATTTCACAGTTTAGTACAGGCATACCTCAGAGATATTATGGGTTTGGTTCCAGACCACCGCAATAAAGCAAATATAGCAATAAGGCGAATCACACAAATATTTTGTTTTCCCAGTACATATAAAAGTTATGTTTACACTATACTGTATTCTATTAAGTGTGCAATAGTATTATGTCTAAAAAAACAATGTACATACCTTAATTAAAAAATATTTTAATGCTAAAAAAATGCTAACCATCATCTGAGCCTTCAGCAAGTCGTAATCTTTTTGCTGATGGAGAGTTTTGCCTCGATGTTGATGGCTGCTGACTGATCAGGGTGGAGGTTGCTGAAGGCTGGGGTGGCTGCGGTAATTTCTTAAAACAAGACAGCAATGAAGTTTGCCGTATTGATTGACACTTTCTTTCACAAAGGATTTCTCTGTAGCGTGTGATGCTGTTTGATAGCATTTTACCCACAATAGAACTTCTTTTAAAATTGGAGCCAATCCTCTCAAACCCTGCCGCTACTTTATCAACTAAGTTTATATAACATTCTAAATCCTTTGTTGTCATTTCAACAATGTTCACAGCATCTTCACCAAGAGCAGATTCCATCTCAAGAAACCACTTTCTTTGCTCATCCCTAAGAAGCAACTCTTCATCCATTAAAGTTTTATCATGAGATTGCAGCAATTCAGTCACACCTTCAGGCTCCACTTCTAATTCTAGTTCCCTTGCTGTTTCCACCACATCTGCAGTTACTAACTACTGCTAACTCTTTGGTGCAAGAGGCCGAGCTTTCGGCCTGTCTCAGCTTTCGTCATGCCTTCCTCACTAAGCTTCATCATTTCTAGCTTTTGATTTAAAGTGAGAGACGTGCAACTCTTCCTTTCACTTGAACACTTAGAGGCTATTGAAGGGTTATTAATTGCCCTAATTTCAATATTGTTGTGTCTCAGGGAATAGGGAGGTCCGAGGAGAGGGAGAGAGACGGGGGAACGGCCGGTCAGTGGAGCAGTCACAACACACACAACATTTATTGATTAAGTTTGCCGTCTTATATGGGTGCAGTTCATGGTGCCCCAAAACAATTCCAATAGTAACATCAAAGATCGCTGATCACAGATCACCATAACAGATATAGTAATAATTAAAAAGTTTGAAACATTGCAAGAATTACCAAAATGTGACACAGAGACACGAAGCGAGCACATGCTTTTGGAAAAATGGTATCGACAGACTTGCTCAATGCAGGGTTACCACAAACCTTCAATTTGTGAAGAATGCAATATCTGCGCAGCACAATAAAGTGAAGCACAAGAAAGTGAGGTATGCCTGTAGATTTAAATTCAATGTAAGCACTTAAACCCTGAAATTTACTCTGACACAAAGATAAAAATATTGACAGAATTATTATAGGAGAAGACAGTATATAGTTTGAAATATGTTCCTGGTTTTAAGTCTACCAATGATTTTGTGAATCTGCTGAGAACAATATTTTTATTTTGAAGATATTTGCTTGAATTTCTACCCCATAGTCCTCATCAAAAAATATTTTCCTTCAGTTTAATAGGAGACCTGTCTGAGTGAAACACTGCTGAGTGGACCATGGATTTGACCACCTACCCTGGGCAATATTTTGTGAAGAGCCGACAGATATAATTTGTAGGAACAATTACCTCAAACTCAGTAATTGATTGCACAAATGAACTATTAGTCAGGGGAGTAAAACTAAAGCTGGCTGTGAATTTGCAGACGGATATCAGTGAACTATAGGAGATGAAATTCAGTGTTGATAAATGAAAGCACACAGACAAGGAGATAAACAACCACAGATATGAATGGCAGTCATAGGCCTAAATTGTCTATTAATAACTCAGGAAACTGATTTTGATTAGTTCTCAGAGAGGTCAGAAACCCACTGTGTTCAAGAACATTAGGTATGACGTGAAAGGAAGAGAGCATAAAACAGAAGACAACATTGTACCATTGTATAAATCCTTGGCACACCCACAGTCTAAACACTGAGTGCAGTTCTTCCCTCTCATCTCAAAAAAAGGTGTAACAGCACAATGAGAAAGACATCGAGGGTAATCAACAGTATGGAAGAGTTTCCACCTCAAGAGAGGTTATACGGACAGGACCTTTGGGCTTAGAAGAGCAGTAATGAAGCAGGGTTAAGACAAATGCAAAAAATAAAAATAAAATAATGACATGGAGAAAGTGACTAGTTGACAAATAAACACTTTTTCTTATAGCATACAAAACTGAAGGGAAAAGAACTCAGTAAAATATCGTAATTGAAGTTTTAAACTTTTTCCTCATGGTGCACAGTTAACCTATAGAACTCATTGCTTACAATGTCATGGATACCTAAATACAAATTTAAAAAACTATGAGACAAGTTCATGTTGGAAAAAAAAAATTGTGAACTGTTAAACATAGAAAGTAGAAACAAATTCTTGTTCACATAAGCCATAAGCCACAACCTGTCAGAAACTGCTTATATCATTCTGTATGCACTATTTTTTTATATGCTTTCCTGTACAACCACTACAAAAATACTTTTAAAAGAAACATGTCAAGACATTTCAGGACAGATGAAAAACAGAGTTTTAGAATATATAATAGAAAAAAAGAGGGGGTTTTAATTTTTCTTTTGGGTAGGACAGAAGAGAAAAGGAACCGTGAAATACAAAGACATAGTTTCCAGTTCAAATGATCCCCATTTCATCATTACTCCCATCAACTCATTATAAACAAGATCTTTAGAAATATATATTGACAATCTTTATTTAATAATATAAAAGGAGGTAATTGAAATCCAGTGGTACTGCTCATGTATGGGGGGCTTTGATAGATTGAAATCTTATGACTCCCGAATAAGACTGAGTGTATGCCACAAAGGTTTCTGTAACCTCCCAATCCTAATCCTTCCTAAACCTAAAACTAATCTTTCTGAAGAGTTATTGAGAGCAGGAGCTTTACAGCCACTTAGAATCACTCTTTGAAAGATCTTCTCTCTCTCTATTTACTCGCAGGAAGTCTGGGGATATTACACTCACTAAGCTAAAGCTAGCCTTGGTGCTTCCCCTCCAGTCTTAGCAAAAATGCAATGTCCATTCTGAAGCACATGTTTATATTAAAACATTACTGTGGAATTAAAAAAATAAATAAATAAAAGTCATCCCAGTATTGAGTTAAAGAGTTTGAGAGTGGCACAGAAAAAAAGCAAGAGTCAAAGAATTTCTTCTTACACCCTCCTATTCCCTGCTCTGAAGAAAACAGTTGTTTAAGGCTATGTCCAAGGTCAGAGGTTTGAAAGATGAATTCTGAGTAGGCCTGGAGATGGGAAGATCATTCTAGGGCAGAGCTTCAAAAGGTCCAGGCAGTGATATCACCCATGAGGCAGTGTGGCAAAGCTGCCTTCACTGTGGACATCAGGAAACACCTAGTCTCCTCTATTCCTATTTGTGAGCAGGATTGAACAGAAAACTTTATCTTGAGTTTGGTTTCTCTGCTCTTGTTCGTAATATTTTGAGTTATACAGTCTGCAAAAAAAAACATTGCCTGGACTTTGGCAACAAATCAGAACCATTAAATAGAGAATAATGAGCAGTCAAAGTTGTCTTTGAAGCAAACATTTCAGAAATCATAATCAGTAAAAAGAAGGAATGTCTGCATTATCTGGCTAAACAACTTGCAATAAATTATTCATCATTATACCAGTCCCTAACTACTGTGGGCAGTCATCTTTGCTCAATTTTTTCCTTCTGTCCTTATAGACATTCTTCTTATTTGCTTTACTAAAATAAATGCACAGCAACTTATTGTCATTAAAATTCCCCAAAGGCTACCTTGCAGATAAGTATGCCTATTCAAAATCATCACCAAATTACATTTAGCCAGGATGATTTTGATCATGTCAGACAAGCTGTAGTGATTAGCAAGCCTGTGCAGTCCTGATGGACAGGGACTTGGTGTTAGTTACTCATATTTTTCATCACATTCTGTCTGAATTACAGCAATCAATTGAACTAATCGTGGAGCTGGCAGCCTCTAGAAAACTTCATCTACAACCTGTCTCCTCAACAACATGAACTGCAGCAAGCATAGCAAACCCATTCTCTATTTTCTACACTTTAAAAAGATGTTGAGTCCAATTAAAGATATCTCTCATTATCTTCAACGGTGTAAGCTTATACTTCAAAAAAACAAACAAACAAAAAAAACAACTAAATCCCAGGATTCAGCATGTGGCAAACTTGCAATTTCATTGCAAAGGAGCTTTCTGTCTAAAGGACAAATTTTACTCTTCAGGAGGCAGGGGGTATGCCCTTACTATCAAATAGAAATACAGATGAGTTGATTACACCATTATTTATTAGAAATAGGAGAAGCCATTTCTATGGGCAATCTTTAAAGTTAAACAACTCTGAGGAATGCAGAATCAGTGATGAGACAAATAATCTGGAAACATCTGTCCAGCTTGCATACAGAAGCAATATGACTTCATTCACATGGTGCTAAACCCAAACAGATAGGCTTGAGAGGTAGACATTACTAGTTTGGGTTCAGTGTCACAAAAATAAAACTACACTGCTTCTGAATTTGAGTGGTAAGACTACATGGCACTTAACCTATGTGTTTTCTCCCAGATGGGTCAAGAAGTGATAGCAAGCTCCCACAGGAAATATAAACAACTATCTTACCTTGCTTTCTATAGCCCACTACCTCTAACATAGATTGTAGTTTGTTTACTAAAAAGAAGCCTAAATAAAACCCTGGACAAATAAGCTACCTCACACAAAGTTCTGGAGACAGAAACAGAAATTGAACAACAAGTAACAGGATTAGTTTCATCAGTCAATGAACTGCTGGATGGTTCTCGTATTCTCAGTAAGGAAGATAGTGTAAAAAAAAAAATAATAGCATAACAAAACAGAAGAGACAGTGTGGTAAGCCTAACTTCTGACCTGCCTTTACAATCCTATGCTTGGTAGCCATTCATATTTTTACTCACTCTGCTCACCACTGGGATTGTTAACCAGAAGAGCTAGTTGAGCAATAGGATTAAAAAAAACTAAAAATGTAGTATGCAAACACGCATAAAATGTATTCAACATTTACAAAAAAAAAAGAAAAAAAAAAAAAAGCTTGTTCTGCAGCATGCAGGATCATTACTTTCAGTAATTAAGAGAAGATTCCTCCAGGATAGAATTGTAAGATGTTGTTTTCACTAATTAGAATTCTGTTAAGATAGTACTAGACTCTAATTTAAAGCAGATACTCTATTCAACTTGAGCACAAACAAACATTTTAACTTGGATTCTAATTACCCTTTTCCTCATGTAAATTATATTTCTTTTGAGTGACGTTTCTCTACCACTGAGAGTTAGCTGTGCTAGATCTATTGTTTCTACTGGGATTTGCACCACTTAAAGAAAATAGTTTCTAATCTACTCTTCATTCACACACTGCAGGATACAAACACATATCATGCATGTTTCCCTGAATCCAGGAGGAACAGTCACTCTTAGACCTAACAGCTTTCTGACTTTTTTCTGAAGTTAGTTTAACGGAAATATTTGTTGTCTATTTGCATAAGGATATAATATGGTGTTTTAGTGAGATCACTAAAGAACTTGTGAATTACAACTCCAGGTTTTATAAACTTCTTGTTAAATCTCTTGTGATTTTCAATGACAGGCAAGGAGTAGACTCTTACAAGGGGTTTTTACTTGTAGACCTGGAAAGTATCTCAGAAGGTCACCTGGTTCATCTCCTGTCTCAAGGCAGAAGTCACTGTAACTAGATCATTACTCAGGCAAGTTTTTCTAATCATGTCCTACAGAATAATGGAGATCCACAGCTATACAGGCAATCTATTCCAGCACTTCATTATCTTTAATAGCATTAAGAAGTTTTACTCAATGTCTAAAATAAATCTGTCTTGCTGCAATCTAAGTTCAATACTACTTGTCCTATCCTTCACAGGAATGGAAAATAGAGTATGACTATCCTCTCTGCAGTAGTGTTTATGTATTTAAAAATTGTTGTCATGTTCAATTTACTTTTCGCTCCTTGTCTTCTCAGACTAAAATCCTTATTCTTTCATGTTTTCTGGACTTTTAATCATTCATGTTATTCTTTTCCAGACTATCATTAGTTATTCTACATCTTTAATAAAGTGCAGCACGTCGAACAGGACACAGTGTTTGAACTGAAACCTTGTCAGTAACTAATGAAGAAGAAATGCTACTTTTCTCGCAGGTGATTCTAATTTTCATTTTTTACACCAAAACAGTATTACTGCCTCATGTTCAGCTTGTAATCAGCTTTGACTCTGAAATAATTTTCCACACAACTTCTGCTTCTGGGAGAATTTTCAAAGATCTGGGTGAATTCAAAGAGGATGATAAGATCAGCAGGATATTCAAAAACTCTTAGTCTGGATAGGGGGTCTAAATTCTATGCATCTAACACAATGTTTTTCTCAGCCCCTCAGAATCAAAACATTCATTTAACCATTACACATGCCTGAGAAACACAGGACCTGTAAAAGGCCCTGATTTCATCTGTAGTATAAGTAATCAATATAGTTTAAGTATGATAATGTAAATCAGAACTTCACTGTAGGGCTTTCACTGAGATTACTAACCTGACTTACTTTGTGTGTTAGGTGGTTTAATTGTGTAGTCATTCACACAGCCAGAGAACTTTTCCAGGTCCTTAGATTTATCCAGGTAAGCTGTAAACATGTGCAAAGGTGTCTGTAGAGAAAAATAGCTTAGGTGATTTTTCAAACTTATTTAAAATTTCTTTCTAGATATACTTTAAATGTCTATAAAATGAAAAAAAGCACAAGTAAACAAACAAACAACAACAAAAAATGCACACAAGTCCTGGAAAGTTTAAATAACTCTTTGGAAAGTGCTTCAAAACCTCAGATAGAAAGTCTTATATATTTCCTAATTATCAAGGTAAAACATTAAAACATTTTACTTGCACCTCAAAGAAGTCATGGTTAGATGGGAAGATATCCCTGAAAAATTAGAAACCCAAGTCATCAATAATTTCTTAAGGATAGCTGCCACAAATATCTTTATATTTGTTCTCTTTTAATTGTTTTGCTGATCAGTTGCAGGTTGGAGAAACTTTGTCTTCATTTTGAAATACAGCATTTACTAAACTGAGCCACATTACCCACTTTAATTAAAAATACATTAGGTCATTTTTCCATTGCAGCATTTTTCAGAACATAAAATTGTTAAAGGCTGTTATGGAGGCCACCGCTTCCTGCGGACTCTGGCCTCCAGGGATCCCTCCTGCCTGCTGCTGGATCCCAGCCCGTCTCTCCATCACAGGTCAATGGATGCGACTGCTGCTCTCCCCTTTGCAGGTTCAGCCAGTAGCGAGGCTGAGGGTGTACCCTAGACACGCACACACACACACACACACACACACACACGCAGACACACACTCACCCACCACTGATGCAGCTGGCTACACAGACTGGCACAGAGAAGGTGCTGCCTTCGAAACCGCCTACATGTACCATTACCAAAACCCACATAAATGTAACCGCAGAGAGCCAAGTCCCCTTCCTCTTCTATGGCTAGTAAAGACTGAAGTTCACTAGTGAAAGCACACACACTCTTACTCTCTAGTTCACAAGCACACACACATCCCCAGAGCCCTCAAATATCAGGATGACCCCTCTGTCCCACTGATTTCCCTTGATTTAATAAATTAGTAAACTTAGTAATTAAAATTTAGTAACTCAAAAAGCTTAAAACTTCATTATTATAAGTCACTAAAACTTAGGAATTTTTTTTATAATCCCACAGGCCCCAATGAACAATCCAAAATCTTCATGTCTACCTTCTTATCAGTCACAAAGTCCAGGCTGGCCCTCTCCAAAGCTATGCTTGTAGCTTCTTAATGGCTCACCAATTAGTGACTGGAGACTTTTGGTCTTTGTCGTTGTCTCTGCTAGGTTTGTTTCTCCATACCTTTTTGTTTATTGCTTCCCCCTTTACTTATAATCCCTTTTGCACTGAAAAGGTCCTTGAACACTTTAAGGTTATTCAGGGGCTCTCACACTCCACACTCCACATACCTTTGCAAATATTATATCTTCCTAACGACCTGAGTGAAAAGTGGTGTATATACTGCCGAATGGGAGGGAATGCTAAACTATGCCATTGGCTGCCAGAAAGTACATGTAAGCTACTGAAAAGGAGGGGAGGCTTTAAAAAACAAATCAATTGCTCAAGGTCACTGGAAATTGAGCAAACAAAGCAGACATATGAAATAAAACAAGAAAATGGACTAGAAGTCACCTGCCCCCAAGGTAATCTTCCAAAATTTAAATATAATCAGGAAAGTCCCTGATGACTTAGAAGTTCTTCTGACAGGAAAAAAAAAAAAAATTAAAAAAATGGATCAAGCTATTCAACCTAAAGATTTCTAAAGTAGTACCACTGCGATAATTTAATGACTCCTCTAAGACTGCTATTCTAACTTGCTGTACTTGGTAATCTAAGGTAGTTACAGAGAATTTGACAAAAACAAAGTAAACTCTTCTTTGAAACAAAATGACAAAACTTTCCCTTCTCTTCCCTTCCTCTATTATTTTCCTGCCTGCTTTCTCAAAAACATTTGAGTAAAAAAGTCTCTCATACACAAATCAATTTATCTGACACTATGATCCTCTCTTGTGGATTTCTTCAGATCATCCAAATAACAGCAAAGATGTCTCAGCCCTATCACTATCTCACCCAAACTCTCTACTAGTAGAATATAGATGGTGTGAGATTAAACTAGACTGTAGATAGATGGCTTCTTCTGGCCCTATCCAGTTCATTAAACCCAATGATAAATTGAGCACTGACAGCCTCCACATTAACTCTTTGAACTCTCTCCTCTCTGGGAAGGTGGAAATCATATATCCACATCCTTACCAATAAAATACAATATAGTGCATGCATCAGCATTCACATAAATCTCTCACAAGGTTATACCTCAAAGTAATACCCTGCATTCTGCATCACAGTCCCTGAGTCACCATCTACAAGCCTTTAGTGAAATGTGCAAAAAGCTGAGAGATTGAAACTTCTATTTTCTCTTGAGATTCTCTGCCAAGCTTAAAGTTTTCCTGCACTGCTACCTTTTATTTTCCATCAAAAGAAGAAATTATGTTTTTGCTTCTTTCTGCCACTGATTTTTTTGTCTTCTCTCTCCAATGGGAATTGAACTAGGGAAACCTATTAAAGTTATGGAAAACAGAACTTGCAGATAGGCCCACGATGGAAAATTTATCCCATGGGAAGAGAGCAATGGTGAGTGGAGTTTGTTCCTATATAGTTCCTGTTCAGTTTAAGGGTAAATGAGTAGCTAAAGCACTACCATAATACTTTAAAATGTAAGAAAATTTGATGATTGTTAATGTAATAAGGTATTCGCAGATACTGTCTAGATATTTGCGAACTTCTGGATGACAGAGTTGAATGCCAACAAACTTGACAGCTTAGCTGGCAGGGTCAGGTTATAGCTGCAAAAGGGCAACCAAAATACCTTGGTTCTTCTAAACCGTGGATTGATGTGGAACAAACTCTTTATCTATTTTGTAAATGTTGTAGTTTATGTGCATTTATTTGAAATGTTCTTCCTGGGTTTCTTGTAAAATTTTGTTGCTGTGAATTTTATTCTTCCCAGTATCTGAGTTACCTTTCTAGCTTGCTATGGAATGACCTTGTTATACATTTCCATCTGTTCATTTGAAATGTCCCATTCCCTCTCACCCACGGGATCATATTTTGGACACCTAATGTTTTAGTTGTTATTCTTTAGAAAAATGTAACAGGTTACAACCAAAAGTTTTCATCAAAGTAAAAATACAAAATTTAAAGGGTCTTAGCATTCCTTTATGATCTATTGTAAAAGCTTCTATTAAAACTCAGTGATCTGCTCCTGCAGAATCTAACTATCATCTATCTATCTATCTATCTATCTACCTACCTACCTACCTACCTATAAATCTTTAACAAGTATTTTGAATTTAGCAATAATGTGATCTTTTCCTCCTGTTGTTCTTAAAAGAGTGCCTCTTACAAGCTGTCTAAATTCAACATGAATGGTCAAATACTGTGCAAAACCTTGCTAAAAAGAGCTGAAACTCCTTTTTGATTGATGTTTTCCCACTGGTAAGGCTGGTGGGGAGATGTCTTCCTACCATTAACTTTTTATTATTTTTTGAAAGCTTTGTTTTTATCACTTCACCAAGTAAATCCAATTCCAAGCAACATTTATTCACAGGAGAGGAAATCCACATTAAGTTGTTCAATAGATATGAGTGAAACTAAGCACATTAGTACGTATGTCTATAAATGAATCACTAACATTCATACTGAATGCACTTCAGTAACATCTCAGCATCTCCTGCTACTCAGCTAATATGGCAAAAAAGAGGGGTTTAGTAACACAAGGAAAACTAGTAGATTTCAGCTGCTTTACTGTCCAGGTATCTTCTCAAAACTATGAAGTAATGTCATAATAAAAGTGATTTGCAAGGCATACAGAAGTCTATTCATTATGAACTGCAGGGCTAAAACCATAAGCAGATTCATGCTGATCATTTCTTAGATGAGGTGCTGGCTCTAACTTCAGCTCTAACTTCAGTAAAGTACAGCCTGTTAACTGACAGAAAAGAAAGATAATGGCAAGATGGAAGCAAGAAAACACAATTTCAAGGAGTACTGCAATGCCAGGGACATTAGAACATATTCAAAGGTGATTTGTTTGAATTAAAGAGAAGACATACATTTTGAAAGGGTCTTATTGAAAAAGCTGAATTAATTGAATTAGCAATTTTCGTTCATTTTATTTCATAAGTAAAAAGAACAAAATTATCTCTTGCCTCTGAGAGTTGTATACAGACATGTTGGATGTGATGCCTGAGTTGGAGTAAGAGGCAGCAACTTAAGCTCTGAGGATCAAATTCATTGCTGTTTTAAATCTAGTTAAGATGGCCTGAGTGCAGCCAGCACTACAACGGATTGCAGTGAAGCTTGAGAAAAGATAAAAAATAGAAGAGCAGAAAAGGATCTGTCAGCTAGCTCTTTAGAGAAAGGCAGGACTGTTCTAACGAGCTATCCACTGCAGAGCTGTAACCCTGCTGTGTATCAGATGGTTTTCACCAACTTCCAGTCACCTTGGCAGCAGTGTTTTTTCTGATCCAGGCAGAATATGTAGGACATAGAAGTGGTTCTTCAGCCAAGAATTATGGTACAAATGAAGGAAAGCCTAGGCACAGCCCACTGGGATACAGAACAAGGTAGGTTTGCAATTTCATTGGTTTGATGCAAATTTCCTCTAAGTCAAACACCAGAAAAAGTGTAAGGTTGGTAGATTCCTGTCTTCTCTGTCTCAGTCATTTTCATGTGCAATTAATTAAAGTCACTAGTGTGAGGAAAAACTACTGAATAAGTAGCATTTTTCATGTACTTCACAATTTGTGTATCCCAGAACATGAATAATCAGACAAAAGGGTATAGCTTCTGCCTAGAGGAGTTCAAAATCCCATAGCCTGCTTTGACTCGGGTATTCTCCTGGGCTCACAGTGTTCTTTGCTCTTTCAAGTGCTCCATTTCCTAATGTACAGTGATATGACCTTGAGTCCTGTCCCCAGTCATGACCTTTAACATCCTTACTCTTGGCAGCTCTAAAGTCCCGTCTTTAAAAGAAGCATTTGCTACACGTGAAGGTTGAAAGTAAGGAACAAAATACACAAACAGAGTCCTAGTCCATGTATTGTTCTTCTAGTAATCATCACACAAAAGTTATACATGGTGCCCGTTGCTAGGCTCCGGGAGATCTGCCTGTGCAACTGAATCACAGGCACAGCCCAGCAGCTGTTCTAGTTAATTGGGCAAAATTCTTAGTTTTCTCTACCCATCAAATATACCCACCACTCTGACAGCATCTGCAGTGTTTGTTCCTAGAATATGTGAATTCAGAGAGGAAAACAGACACTTGGTCTTCTGCATTTTTTTTAACCCTGTAAAATTTCTGAAATTGCCCTATATTGTAGGAGATCATCTATATGCCACAAGGATTTCTCACTAAAGATGTGTCTCTCCATATTTTCTCTGAGACCCTTTTCCTCTTCCTATTGGATTACTTCTAACACTTCTATTCTGTAATCAACTGACTTCTAAACTCCTTTTAAATGTCTTTTGTATCATAAAGCTGTGCCTTAAAGTCCTGGCCATGTTAAACTTTCCTTTAGAAAAAAAGCACATGATATATATTGGCTTTGATCCTACCTACTATACCTGTTTCTTGTTTGCAGTGGGGGGGACTTCACACCAGCAAGAAAAGGTAACATAGCCCCAAATGTGTCTGAAGCCACATTTCTCCTCTGATAAGATGCAATCCCTTTTATGCCTATTTCTCAGGAGGAAAAGAAGGTTTCATGTCACTGAAAGAAGTTTGGAGCCAATAACTGAACATTAATATAAATCAGGAAGTAGAATCTCTTTGATGAAATCAGGGAAAGTTTGGGAGCTTTCATCAGCTGATAATGTGATGCATTCTTTGCATTACAGTGCAGCTACCATTACTGTGTATGGGTGACATGAATAAAAGGTCCACAGTATGCTTATAATCTATCTTGTTTGCATGTATCAGTTATTAAAATCAAACACAGATAAAGAGTAAGGAGTTGACAAATTGCAACCTGTCTAGGATTTTGAGAACGGGAAGAAATAATGACAGCTAAAAAAAACATGTATAAGAAAAAAATAAGCCTCTTCCATTTAAAAGTACACATCTTATTTTTGAGGCTGCCGCATGCCTATAGGAAAGGATTATAAACTGCACTTCCAGCCCATTGGATTTAGCTGTCATTGGGTATGATCCCTGTAGCCAGGCGTACTATCATGCTCATCATCACTCAGTCGTCTGTGGATTACACATTATATTTTTCATGCCTTTAACCATTCTCCATGAACTGCTATAAAATGAACCTGCGGGGATCATGCAGAATACTGTAGCGACTGGTATATTAGGTTGCTCTGTGGGTATTAACTGTGACGGACAGATAGAATTTGTTCTGATGTACTCCTACAAAGGGACTATTCAATATGTAACAGTGATCTGGAAGGTTTCACTGGTTTCTTTACTTGCAGGAGACAATAAAATTTGCATTATAGCTCAAGAGCAAGCTTATGCATGTTGGTAGAGTTTGCTCAAGAAATGCTAAAGTTTCAGTATGGCCATAGTACAATATTTTTCCCCCAAATCAGAAACAGGTTAATCTAAAGGACAAAATGTGAATATCAACCATATGTGTTTTTTCCCCAGAAAAATGATTTAATTTTCAGTCAAAAAAAAAAAATGCTTGTATGCATGTCTTTGAAATGTCAAGAACATTTTTCTTTCAATGTTTGTACAGATGTCATTGTTAGGACATTTAAAATTCTGGATAATTCTTTACTCAGACAGTAACTGTCAAGCCAGTGAAAAAGGATTCTAAATGCATCTTTGAAACCTTTAAATAAAAGTCTTTTTATATGTTGATGACTAAGAAAGCTAAAGAGTACAATAGAATTTAATAAAAACAACAGTGATCATTATTCAGAAAGAAGAAGTATGCTGTGACTGGTGCTGAGCTACTCAAGTGATGGATGCATGAGAAGCACATAGACAATTGATAACAGGAGTTTTGGGATGCTGTTTTTCAAACTGAGCAGAAAACTCCATTTGACACTTATTCATCCACAAAAAGTTACAAAGCCACTGATGTGTCCTCTGACAGAATATATGACAATATAAACACTCTAGCGTTCCCTGCACAGTGGCGCTACAGAGAGGCTCCCATACTATTATCTGCTTCCTACTGCCAGTTCTGCCAAAATGGCAGTATGTAGATCAGCAAATCCCAGAGCAACAAAAATCTGTGAGGAGCAGAAGAAGCATAGCTTTATCAATATCAAAGTCCACAGTAGGGATGTGATTATTGCCAATAATTTAAAAGGCAAATTATTTGCAGCTGATTTCTGAATAGGGTAATTAAACCCTTAAAGGTAGTAATTAACCATTTTCAAACAGGTTCTGTATCCTCATAGGCTTTTTTCCAAGAAAATGGATGAAGTTTTTAAAAACTGAATGTGTGCAGGTAACAGGATAAATTGGTTTACAAAACTAAGTAGCTAATGTGATGCAGTGAGAAGCTTGGAAAGGTGTAGTGGTCTAGCCACAGAAAGTCTTAACAGAAGACTAAGTACAAAAGTGAGAAAAATTTCTGGGGTTTCAGGTTGGTATCTGAATAATAATAATAATAATAATAATAATAATAATAATAATAATAAACAACTGCTTACAAGGCCAGAGTGAAAGAAGAAGAAACACTATTTCCAAATGATTCAAACTATTTTCACTTCCCTTTTAATTTTTCAGTAACAAAACTGAAGTAATCATATTTAGTTTACATTGTGTAATGTGTATCTAGATACACTAATCAACCTGTTTCTTTCCCATTTTCTCCCCATTTTTAGTAAATCTGTCATATAAGTAAATTCATGCATTTCTTCCCAAAAGAGAAGAAAACTGTGGAATCCAAGAAGAGAGTTTGGAAGCAAACAGTTTTCACAATGTAGATTCTTGCTTAAAAAAATAAGAAAAAATAGTTTCCAATGGAGTATTGCTGTTATAATGCTGTGGTACAGACAGGAGCAGCTGGAAAAGAAACAAGAGAAGAAAGTCAGGAACAGTGCTGACCTATAGTCACTATAATATTCTTTGTTACTTTTAACTGAAATATTATTCTGGTAACTTTCTATTTACCTTAGTAAGTGTAGCCACTCTTGACAGTACAAAACAGTCACATTCTGAGGTGAAAGCTGTAGAGAGGAGGCGGCATTCTCTACTGTGTAAAGTACTATTTCAGTTGACTTTGAAACTACTTTGTGATTTGAAAGGCAAAAAGCAAAACACTGATTTAGACAAAACAGAATGCTGGAAAGAAATGACTGGCTTTGAAACAGCAACTTAAAGCTATGAGTTTGGATAGTTTGTTTGTTACAGAATAAGGGCTTATTATCTTGACAATATATGAAAATAAATATTTGTACTAGTTGTTTATTTTTTCTGCATCTAAAAAAAAATGATTGAAACACTTGACTTCTAAGGTGGTGTGTTAGACTGACAAAGGTGATCAGAGAAATTCAATGCCTCTCTTACAAGGAATACTTAGAATTCAGGATAAAGAGATATCTGGCTAATCATAACCCATTACAAGCAAGTAGGACTGTCCTATAGTGGAACTGTTATCATGAGGATAACTCTTGAATATCTCCCTGTAGAAACTTTGACTGATAGAGTCACGGGTGGAAGACCAGAAGAAAAGTCTCAGGTTCTAAGACAATTCACATTTGTGGCCTGCAAACAGAAATTATTTAGCAACATGCTAAACAAGATCATGAATGCACAGGAGATGTGAGCAATTCTCTTAGCTCTAACTTCTGTTAGATAAAAAGAGCATTAAGTTAAAAAAAACTCTTCCTTTATGCAATAGGACCAAAGTCAGCCCCACTGATGTGCAACACTACATGATATTCTTGTGACTAAACTTTAACCATGTAAAAATTATTCTTCCTGCCCCCAACCCAGTTCTACTCTCTTGGGTACGGCTAAAAGGCCACCCACCTACTACTAAAGAAGTGAAAGAACAGGTGTCAGGGTTTTCCGCATCCCACCCCAGTGCTACTGCCAGTGTTTCAAGACGGAGTAGTACCTCCACCTCTACGGCATTATGTATTCTCATCTGGCCCTGCAGCAGTGATAGATACGTTTCATTCTGATTGTCTAAGTTTTCAAGTTATTGTGACATATGAGGATTTAGGCAGTTATTTGCATGCATAGTGATGGAAATATGAGGCTTATAAATAGCAGTTCTGTTTTGTGAATTCTAGTGGTTCCAAAATGTTCAACTTAAGTATCTAGGCACTTAAGTTGTTTGTGATTCTTCCCCCTTTTTGCACCTCTGGGACTTTAGCCATGTTTCTAACCGTATGAACTAAGCCTTTTTCTCAAAATTTTCATTAGGAAGATTTATTATTCTCCATTATTATGAAACCAATACACTCATTTGCATTTCTGCAAGTAAATATAAAATGTATCCTTTTGGTCTTGTTTAAGAACATAACACAATAAAATATACCTCATTTTCATTTGATGCTTAAGTGTCATTAAACTTAAGTACACCAATGGTTATAGAAGTGTATTTGCCTAAGGTTTGGGGGGTTTTTTGTTTTTTTTTTTTTGAATCAAGACCCAAGCGTCTTATCCAGAAAGCATTCAAAACACTGGAGATTCTTTTCACAGATTTTACTGGGCTTTGGATAGCATCCAAAATGACTAACATGATGAAGGTTCTATAATGCAGATGCTTAGTTAACTAAGTTAGAAACCTATCAAACGTGTTTTACTTCTCCATGTTCCTCTTTTGAGTTCTCATGCGTCAGATTTCTTAAACTCTCAGTTTACAAGAGATACTGAAATTAGGGTTTGAGAAAAGAATGTACCTTCTGATCAATTACATTCTCTATATCTTAAATGCTGTAGTCTTGCAAGGTATAGCATTGAAATGAAACTTATGCTGCAAAAATTATATAATTTATGCTTTAAGTGATATGGCTGCAGTGTTTATGAAAAAAATCATTTTGATTTCCCTAAGGTAAAGCTTTGTATTTTTACATTTAACAAAGTGAAACATCAACAGCTTTCAATATGGTGTTGAAATGGAAAAAGGACTTTTATTTTATTTTAGGATGTGATTAACTATTTGCATGCTGAAGAGTCTGATTATTTTGGAAAAAAAAGAAAAAGAAAAAAATTAACTTTTAGAAAGTTTCATAATGTACTCTATGGAGACAGTCCTATCAGTGAATTAGATATTTACTATTACATTCATTGTATTTATCTTTTTATTTGCCATTTCAGTCATTCATTAGCTGTTCAGCCATTTCAGCCTACCTGAAGAAAAGTGAATATGTTTTTAAAAATCATGATGAAGATACTTGGAAGCACTTTTTAAAATGATTAAGCTTCTTAATTCTGTTATAGGGTTGACATCCTAACAAATGTGAAGATCCCTTTAGAATTTATATCTTATGGTAAATAATTTAACATATTTTTTCTCTCTACTCTCTACTTTCTTAATTTGTTCCAAGCTAGTGTTATCAGTTTCAAAAATTTTTGATCTTACACCATTTTTTTTCAGTAATATTTTAAATCATAAATAGCTTTGCTGAATAAATACTGCTGTTCCCTTTGGATACTATGTAGAATTATAAGTGGTACATATGAGCTTGGAGGAGGAAAAACAGTTTTGGGAAGTTAGATCTCAAATAATGTGTTAAAATTTGACGATTCAGGAAATTTGAGGGTTCTTTCTAAAGAAATCTGAACTGATCTTTAAGGAGACTTTCAAGTTCTTAAGAGGGTATTGTGGGAACTTCTAGACAAATTATATATAGTATAGATTTTCGCTATATAATACTGAATGCAAGACTATAGAAAACACATAATGTCTTGTGATCATAAAATGATTAGTTTCTGGTCAAGGTTAACCACATGAAGGAATAACTTTGTAAGTATATGGAATCTGGGAGATAAAAAGGTATAATATTTAGAATATTTAAATCTAAAAGTCTTTTTCCTGCTAAAACATGTAGTAATTTTATAGTTTATATTCAAGAATGCAACTTTTCCCCATTTATTTTAATACTAGTATACTTTTTCATCTTGTTTTTTTCTAGAAACAGATTAAAGAGAATTAAATAAAGAGCAGTAGCACATTTACATATAATGTGATTTTAAAAAGACTGGGGAAAAGTTAAATCATATTCTTACAAATGGATATTCATAGGGTTTTTTTAACCTTATCCTCTTACCATTTGCGTATTTCTTCTAGTTTCTGGAGCAATACAGGTTACAATATAATTAAGAAAGCAAATATTTTTTGTCCTTCTCTCCCAGTAACCTGCTCAGGGTTCCATACATTGCTCTGGTGTTTTAAAGGTGTGATTATTTAATATTTACCACCTGAAAGTTCTACATTTCCTGTCAATTTCTGAATGTAGAATATCTGAATGTAGAATAACTTCCCAGATCTGCTCTCTGCTTGGATGTTTGCTTAAAGGTTGAATGCTTCAGAAACAACTGTTTCATATATATATATATATATTTCCAAAAATGATGACTTCCATGATCTTGCAGTCTTATAACTTAGTACTTATCTGCACACAAAAGGCGCTGCCCTCGATCACAAAGCCCTAGGAGAAAACTGGGTGTGATTTCTTTGCATATTTTCATGGAGGTATATCACAGGACAGCATGAGTGAGGTCCCATCAGTCCAGGAGCTGCCTTCAAAGCAATTAGGGCTGAAAACTTTATGCACTGAACTGATTACTAAATCTAATCCTATTACATGTGCTCTCCAGTGTAATGATTTTATAGTGACTCTCATGATGTTTCATGTTTTTTTCCTGAAAGCCAAAGATCAGTTTAAGTATATATCAGCTGTCTTCAGAAAAGTAAGGTCTGATTCTCCATCCTTTCAGAGGAAAGATAGAAGACATGACCTGGTTATAGTCCAGTGATTTCCATTTGAAATGGAATTTTAAAATCGAATGAATTTGAACTAATTTGAATGGTTTCAATGTAGTCCGTTTGAAGGCCAGTTGGTGTGAAGCCAATGTCATGGTATGCTCTGATTTAAGCTTGTGTGTTTTGAGCATTAGGCACAGGATCACAAACTAGAAAGAAATCTAGTTACTACAGCTTGTCAAATCATTATTCTTCAGCTGAACTATAACGACTGACTGACTGACTGCAGCCTCTTGACTCTCTGCTGGCTGTAAATTAAAACATGCTAACTTTAAGTCATGCTCTTGATTACCTTGTTTTATACTAAAGAGTCTGGATTACATATACTGTGTTAATTTGTTTCATAATTAGGCAATCAGAAAGGGGAACTAAGAACCATTTACCTGTGGTAGTTCATTAAGCTACTATAACTTAACCACTTTGGACTATGTATTCTTGCACATGGGTTTGTTAATGCATTGCTTCTGAAATAATTTTCTTCAAAACAAGCCAATGCTCATGAATGGATTTTTTTTTTTTTTTGGTATCTGAAGCTTTATAGATAATATAACTTTACACATTTTCCCAGATAGATAGCTTAATGATGAACCAAAGCTCATAAATAAGAGAACTTTTGCTTCAGAAATAAGGAGTAGAAGTAAGGTTCACCTGCCACCCAACCTGTTCTGAGCAGTTCTCAGCAACATCGTTCCCAGGATACTTTTACGGTGGCATCAGAAGCATAAGATAGGCTTACAAAAACTAGCTTTAATTTAACTATCTCAGATAATGCTAACTTTGAAATCTCAGTAATGCAGACCTGAGCAAAGCTACATAAGGCTACCTGAAAATGTGGGAACATAACTTGTTTAAGCTAATGCAGGCACAGATTCTCTGCTGCTTGCACTCATTTTAACTATGACTGAACTGAAATCACATAGGGAGTGTAGTGAGTGAGGCTGGAGAGCTCTGAGCACCTGCTTGTCTTTGCCTTACTTGAATTGCTCAGAATTTCATTTATAGACTGTCTGGTAAACTTACAGGGAATGAAAGAAAAAAACTGTTTCTGTCTCATTGTCTACTCTCTGGTCTGGTTATTTACAACAGGAGCAGAATACATTTTCCTCTTTCCTTAACTAAATCCACCAGCAAAGATTGCTACCCACACATCTGCTTGCAAATTTTGTCCAGACAGAAAAAGAGGAAATTAGCCATTTGCTTACGTATTCTGGATCAGACATGCTAATCAGAACCTAATTATAGTTTCCTAACTTAGGGAAATCCTGGGCAAGTGGGGTCTAGGAACAACCATATTGCTTGTACATACGTGAACTGCACTACACAGAAGACCTGACATATATATAATCCACCACATCTGCTTGCCAACAATGCAACATGTGCCCATATTTCTGTCAGGTTGTTTTGGGTGATATAAGAGAACCCTGTATGCGGGGAATTAGATATACCTGCATCTACACTAGTAAACTAAACACACTGAAACTGGGCTCCTAATGGAAAGCGGGATGTGAAACTGTTAGACCGTGAAAGATAGAACACGTTTTCCATGTGAACATAAAATTGATTTATTTATTGATGGAGATGATGGGCTGATTCTCAAGGAATTGATTGGGATGGCAAAAGTGAAAATGGGAACAGGAATTAAAAAAAAAAAAAAAAGCGTCAATTGCTTGAAAAACCTGGTTATGAAACAGCAAATAATTGAATATGTCCAGTCTGTGATGGTGGATGATAACTGTCATTTAAGTTTATGCAGAGTAAACCAGAAACCAGCTGGGGCAGAGAGGAAGGAAGTTGGGATCTGATATCTGTTCTTTGTTTATTTTTAGACTGCAAAATAGAACAAGATATAATCTACAGAAATGTTGTCCAGAAGCAAGATTTCTCCTCCTTAGCAATGCACCTTAACAGTCAGTCTATAAAATAGAGATGTCCTGCTTTAACCTTCTTAAGATCCTACCATTCTTTGTTGCATAGTGACATCTTTGGCAGGAAGGATGCACAATCCCAGATTGCTCTATTTCCAGATTTTGTTAAGGCACATTGCTGAAAAGTGGGAGAGGTGGCATCCCTTTTGGGCTGAGAAGGAAACTGAATGTAGGCTTCCCATCTTCTGCAGCCATGAAGATACTGTGTGAAAGGTTACACTTCCTTTTCTGGTTTTCATGCTTAAAATGCATTAACCTAGTCTTAAATGACAATTTAGGTGTGTAGATGCAAGAGGAGGTTTCGCTCTTTGGATCCCAATCATTAGTCTGCAACCACGAGCCAAGTCCCAAGCCTGAGAAACAAAGTTTCAGCCACACTTGGAATTTTATACTAGTCGGACTTTGACATGTCTCTCTGAAGGACTCAGGATATTGTGAACAGAATTTTTATGTACCTCCCTCTTCACATTTGGTGTAAAAAGAGTGTAAATAAGAAACAAAATTTAATCATGTAAGTCCCTCTCCCAAAATAGCTTCCTACTTTTTGGAATTATTGTATCCACAACCCTTTTTAGAGTTGGCCCTGAGCCATTTGCAATTTTAATTCATTAGGTAAAACTTTTACTACAATGATTGCTGAACATACCTAATATTAACAACAGGTAACCCTTCTGATCTCAATAACAAAAAAATAATAATAATTTTATCATATAAGAACAATTTTAAAAAACACTTTAACTGTATAGAGCTTGTACATTCTTTTCAAGAGGGCTCTTGTAAATTAAATGTCATTTCAGTAGTCCACTGTCTCCAGCCAGAAAAGCCTGTAGACAATTCCTCAATATAATAGTTCTAACACTAACATTTAAATTGGTTAATTTCACCATCATATTGCATGCATAATTGTGGCTCTTTAGAAAAGTTTAATTCATTTTTTTATATATATTGGAATGTAAATGTAATAATTATTTTAAACTTTATAGATATATTTGCTTTTAATTACATCTTTTGTTTTTAATTACATGAAAATATCTTGGGAGAGGAAAAATAGTCATGCCAATCCTGTTATATGCTACTGCAAATCGTTTTAGATTTCTTTTTCTCTTTCTAATGTATCTTCTTTCAGTTTTTGTAGTTGCGCAGTAAAAGAAGCAGAATTCTTTTATCCTCCTGTTGTTTTTCAGCATGATTACTGTTTTCATTGATCTTTGTTGAAGCTTTGTGAAGTATTCAGACTTCACTCCTCTCTCTGTATTTAAAACCCTTAATTATTCAGATATCAGATTGTGAGGAAAGATTATTCTATGTAAATTCTTATGTTCGTACTTACCATTGGAGCATTTGAGCACCTTCAGGAAGAAGGTTAAGCAATGCATTACATACCTATCATATATAATCCATGTTTTCATTCTCTTCCCAAGAAGAAGAGTTATGTATGTAGCAGAGTGTTTTTTTCTGGTGCAGAACACACTGCCAGAATTTCATATTAGAGAATTCTTTGGCAGAGCACTACTTGCTCATTCCTCTAGGCCAGCTGTGAGATGCACTCAAGCATAATGATCATGAAAACCTATCTTCTAAGACTATTTTCTTTGTTTTTTGTTGCCTTCTAACTCCATTATAGCAATGCATCAAAAAGAAATATAGTTTAATGTACAAGTGGAAGGCACTGCTTAATTTATTTTCAACAAACCAAAATGAAACAAATGTGTTAGGATGTTTCATTTTGACCAAAAAAATAACAAAACAAAATAAGCCTTTGTTTACACATGAATATACATATGTATGCTCATTCCGCAGGACATTTCCAAATTCAGCTTTTCATACCGCTCAAAAACAAACAAAAAATCTGTTCGTATGGAATGGATATTTTGATAATATTCCCCTATAAGAATAAAATGTAATCACAATAACAAATTAAGCAGAAATCTAATTCTGTTGTAACTCTGCCTAGAACTGCAACATCTATCTATAATTGCAAAGATAAGGTGAATCAGCTTATCTAATCTTGATTCCTTTTCGGTGCAGTATATGCTACTGTATTTCATTCTTATTCCTTGAAAAAGCTTTATAGTTACATCGCAGAAATTTGACTCCAAAATGATAGATTAGTGGTCATTTAGAGACACATTCTTATAACAGCTTTGCTTTGGCAAAGGCGAGAAATTTTAAAGCATCCCTTGCAGACAGCCACAATATTGAACAAAATAGAAGAGGAAGACATTTGGGGGAAGATCTATTCGCCATGGTGAGAGAGAAGCTGAAGAGTTTAGAGTACTAGACATTAGATTTTCAGCTCAAGTCTGAGTCTAAGCTTATTTAAAGTTTTGAGAAGATTAAACCTCTTTATTGCAAACAGTCTTTCTAAAATAGAGTTTAAGGTACACCTAGTATAGTTTTCTGATCTACTGCTTAAGTTCAGTCCTTGATGTAAAAACTTCTACAGTTTCCTCATAAAAGTACTTAAAGTACAAGAACATTACTGTCATCTTTGTAGCTCATCTGCTTACTAAGCATATCGTGCATTGCCCAGATCAAATATTACTGTTCAAAACATTTTAACTTCTTAGGGTCTTTTAAGCTTCTGATTTTATAGATTTTTTTCTCCTCAAGATGCTGTAATATTGAACTGCAGGATGAAATTAATTTAGGATCTTTGGGGAATAGTTTCTATTAATACCAAGAACATTCTAGTTTAGTTTATCAGTAATTCTTGTACTGGTCTTATTCATTAGTAAGCAGTCATTGCAAACACCTACTGTGGGTACTTTTTTATGTTACCTAAGAATCTGTACATAATACAATTTATTTTCTACTTTTTCTTAGGGTTACCTTACATTTCAGCTCATATAAGTAGTTTATTGCAAAGTCTGTGTAATGATGACAACGATGCAAAAATCACCCTTACTCCCATCAATGATTTTAAAAGGATACCTAGAAAAACCATCTATCTGTCTTTTTCCAACTGAAATCTGCAGTCATTTGTACTGTGAGGCACTTTGAAATTGCTTAGTATCCTGTCTGTATTAGCTGTTATCTTCTGACTTTCCTGACATGCTCCAAAAACACATCCATTTTCCCAGGTGTTCAGAAACAACCAGAATTAAATGCTGTGATGCTAAGTCTTAGATAAAATGGAGTATAGCATTGACTGATTTTTATTATTTGATGATGACTGGCTTTTGCCTGGAGTTAGGTTAATGGGGAAAAAAACAGCTTGGTATTAGTTGGAATGCAGTTTTGTCTGCATTCCTAGAGATTGCAGTAAATGTCTGTATTTGAAAAAAAACAATATGAATGCAAAAAGATTGGTTTTTTTTTCCCCCCTTCATGAAAACCTAGGGGATACATTCATAGAGGCACAGCCATAGTAAAATTAAAAAGGTGAGCTGAGATTTTTAGTCACTTAGCAAAAAAACAGTCAGAATTTAATCTTTTCCTCATATGTATGGCTGCATTTGCTACTGGGAAACAGAAAACATCTTTTCATATTAAACTAGGGAAACAAATTTCACCTTGTGAAAACTACATTTTTTCTGCACATAAAGGATCACAAAGATTAGGCTTCTATTTAGTTAAGTTTAATAAGGTTCTCTTTTTCCAGTGAAATGTTTAAAGGAGTTTCTTTGAAAAAACTAGGAGAATGCCCAAAGGAGCAGATAGACAACCTCAGTAAGTATCTTTGAATTACTTTTCAGTTAATTCAAGCACTAATTGCTAAGGGATAGCTACTGATCACTGCTGATTAAAAAGTTTCACATAAAAATATATCTTAAACTTTGATAAAGTGAAAGAGATTTTCAGAATTGTTCAGGATTCCTAACTTGAGTTAAACTGTCAAAGGAGTCCAGTTCCCAGCTAGGAAACTTAATTTAGTTACAAAGAATAATTTCTTTTCTTCATTGTAATACTCGTAGTCAAAGTTTGTTTGTTTTCTTTTATTAGTGTAAGGTATATCAAAGTGAAGGGACTGTGGTAGAATGAATCTAAGAGGGCCAAGCATTGTGTCCTAAGGGAGGGAATAAAGGAAGACGGAGTTAGTGTCAAGTAAAGCAGTTTGTTCTACTTTAGTGAATCCAGTGACAAAACTCTCTGAAGTCTGAATCATCAAGTTAGGTTGAAAACCCATCTCTTTTCTTTGATCTATACTTAAAATAATCATCCAAGATCTTTTTTTAAATAGACATCCTTTGTTTCATTCTTTTGCCTCCTAGTGAGTGGCAATGGAATCCATCAACCAAGCCCTCCTAAGAAATAGTAATTCTTGTCTAAGACATTTTAAGTGTAGATATCTCCCTGAAAAAAAATAATGTTGCAACAGCAAAAAAAAAGAAAAAACTTTAAAAATTTCTTCTGAATTCTTCTATGACTGTATATAGGAGAAAAATATGGATGTGTCTTCAGGTGATTTGAGAATTTGCTTATTGACATATTATCTAATACTGGATCTCTGTTTTTCTCACTTGTATCCCAGGTAACAAAATTTCCAGGAGGAAGCCTTTTGGAGAAATTCACTAGCAACATCAACATTAAATATTTTACACATATCAACATAAAAAAAAAAAGTGTTTTACTACAAAGGTTCAGCAAATTCAATCTTTCAGAATGAATTTTCAGATATTGTGACAAAGTCAATTCTGTCTTGCAAGGTCTAGAATTTCCTGGTAACTGGCCTTAACAGGGGTCATAGGGTTTCATACAGAGTCAGCACTCAGTAAAAAATCTGGAAGACTCCAGACCTTAGTAAGTTTTGATATACTGTGCCATTGTATCTTATAAGCCATTGAAGACATTATAGGAGGAACCTTTAGAGCGTGTGATGGAATTAAAAAAGCAGTGGTCTCTCTTTGAGTTTAGAACAAGGACTTCATATGAATCTCAAAGAAATCTAATAGGAAAGACGTGTTAGAAAAATAAATGGAGCACAGACTCTCCCAGATCCTTTAATGAGACCTCTTCCAAAGAATCGCCCAGACTAAGATAAGACTCTGGAAGCTGAGTTCTCACTACTCCCAGGAGGCTACTGAGGCCAGAATGTGAGCTAATTTTGCTGAAGGCTGTACCATCTTTTCATCCTCTAATCCTGTGGCATACTCAGTCTGAAAGAAAATATAGTTTATACACACTGAAAATGAAATATTTTGCATAAATTTTGCATGAAAATGTTTTAAATCTGCAAAGAAACATTTCAGTTGCAGAATAGAATTAGAATTTTACTCTAAATATAAGAAGTGTAGTCTGTATGGATAACAGCAGATGACATCCATTGGCTCAATAAGGTCCAGGGCAGAGAGATCTTTATCTAAGGTGGACTGCAAATATTTCTTAAGTAGTTTAATTCTTTGTGACTGGGACAGTTTCTGAGGCAGTCATATTCTATCCACAAGTCAAAATATGTTCACAGTAAAGAAGAGCCTTTCCACTCTTTGTGCAAAATTGATTATTACATAGCTTAACAAAAGGTAAAAATAATTTCCATTAGATTTACTGAAGTTTATGCAGAAGATATTTCTCAATTGCTCATGATGGACAGTTAGTTATAAGGCTGAAACCAATGATCATAAAAATAATTCCATCATAGTATCTAAATATAAAATATTTTTGTTTCTAGAAAATATGAAAACACAGAAAATGACAGCTGCTGAAGTAGCTACAGTTTTATCTACAGTATTTACAAAGCTCGTTTGATTGTGACAACAAATTAAATAAGATTTTTTTCCAAGATTTATCTGAAGCTAAAAATAATACTTCTCAAAAGTAAGAAATATTTGTGCACTTCCAGCAAGATGTACAAATTTCTTTCAGTTAACAAAATAATTAAAGGATTGGTTCAACAGGACATATTAATTTCCTATGAAAATGAATGTCTAAAATAATTTAAAAATCACATTATTGCAAATAATTGTTTGCTGCTACACGCTTGCTACCCATTGTCTGTTAGATTATTTTCAAAGACAACAATCAAATTGCATTCAGAGTATATGAAAATATAAGTACAAAAAATGAAATATTCTTAACTTTGACAATGTACAAACTTTTGGAACTAAATTTCATTAAAATAAGGCAGCAATTTAAAAATAAATTGCAAAAGCTTCAAGGATGAATTAGCTAAAGAATATCACAACTCAGAACCCCCCCCCCAAAAAAAACACACACTTGTATGAGTTAGCTCACCTGTAACTGAGTTTATATTTTGATTTCAAGGAAAAAAAAAAAAGGCAGCAGTCAGGTGTTAACTTCAATCATTATTGAAGGGTTGGCATTTGACAGGAGAATACCTCCTTTGTAGAATACTTGTTAAGGTTTCTGGAGACTTGTATAAATGTTTTATGAATCAATTAAAAATAATTTAAAAGTACTAAAGTTTATATTGAATCATATTTTACATAATAACTTTAATCTTTCAATTTTTCTTTAAAAAAAGGGAAGACATACAATTAATAAAAAACTATGTGATACATTGAGTAGAGTGATATTTCCCTAAAATTTTCCTTAAAAAGTGTGTGCATTTTCTTTCTATCCATAAAATTTACTTAGTTCACCCCTTACGGAAACCTCCAAGAAATTAGTGTAGGGGGACAAAAGCAAAGAAAATCCAGATCAACATAAGTGTATGTAGCCTAGACATCAGCTTTCTGTGTTTCATGTTTATCTGGCTTCAGAAGTGTTCTATTCTATACATACAATCATAAAATAAATTGTTACATGAAATTGTTACTATTCTTCATAATGAGAGGAAGTGACAATTATTAAGGTAAATGTCTATATTTAACAAAAGAAAGCTCATTCTAAACTCTGCCATTTGATTTTATATTGACCAACATCAAAAGTGTGTGCAATAAGTAGAAGTCCAAGACATACCTCCAGTTTTATTTGGTTTACCCCACCTAATTCGGATGCAAATATGTGTGAACCGATCTCAGTTGGACTGATATAATTTAGGATCATTAAGTTGATTGTAATGATCATAGATGGGAAGAAACTCCACATAACATTTTTTGGATGTCAGGCAAAAACAAATTGGCAAAGTTTCTGCTGGAGCTAGATAAGCTAAACAGAAGATAACTATTTATCTTGATAATTTTGAAGCGTTTTCTCTGTGCGTTTTTACTCTCCCTTACTCAAACTAATTAGGCTAAGCTAGTTAAAAAGCTACTAATGGTTTTGATGACCCTAGTTTTGGAAAGTCCCAATCAAGACTGGAATTAATTGATGCTTTGCAAAGAGGACTGTGGTTTTTGGAAATCAGGTCACTAAGATGCTTCCAGATGGGGCCCAGCACGTAACACAATCAGAATCACTAGTGACATTTTCAAAATCTTGGTTAGAGGTGTCTAGATCTCATTAGGAGCACACTTACTATTCAGATGCTGACACTTCTTTGCAATAGGCAGGATGACTCCAACAGTTTTTTCAGCAGTGCAGTTTATTCTCAGAACAGCATCAGCAGCAAAGCACTCTGCCCTTGGTGGCTGCATCTCACAAAGTCATGGCAGATGAAAACTAGCAAAATGAATTCATGTCTGATGGGTTGTTTTTGCCACGACAGCTGTGCTTTGGAGGTGGGCAAGCCAAGGAAGCTAAGTTTGGCTCGTGCAGAGTGTTTGGCTCTGAATCAACTCTGTGCCCATATAGGTGAATAAGCCAAGCCAGTAGGAATATTTTGGCATTACCTTCTGGCTGTCACAGTGACCTTATATATCACTTCATACGTTCTCCCTTTTGTATGTGTATAATCAGTTCCAATGGATTGACTAATGTTTTGGCGTGGGTTTGCTTTGGCTCTGGCTTCAAATTTTCTGGCTTGTTTGTACAAGCTGCATCCAGCATGCCTGTGAAATTCATTAACATGTATTTAAGAATAACTAATATATATTTTTATGTTCTATAAAATGAGGAGAGGAGAGGGATGAATCTGAGGCTAGGGTATTTACAATAAAATAAGCAACAAAACTGACATTATAATAACAGTAACTATCTATTCTCTGTACATCAAAGAAAGTCAATGTAGTGCTAAAAGGAAACAATTTGATATGTGTGCGGTCGCAGGGCCATGATCTCATTGCCATTACAGAGACATGGTGGGATAGCTCGCATGACTGGAGTGCTGTCATGGATGGCTACGTGCTTTTTAGGAAAGACAGGCCAGGAAAGCGAGGTGGTGGAGTTGCTCTTTATGTGAGAGAGCAACTGGAATGTATGGAGCTGTGCCTAGGGGTGGATGAAGAGCGAGTCGAGAGCTTATGGGTAAGGATCAAAGGGCAGGCTAGCATGGGTGACACTGTTGTGGGTGTTTACTACAGGCCACCTGATCAGGATGAGGAAGTCGATGAGGCCTTCTACAGACAGCTGGAAGTAGCCTCACGATCCCAGGCCCTGGTTCTCATGGGGGACTTCAACCACCCCGATATCTGCTGGAAAGACAGCACAGCTAGGCACAAACAGTCCTGGAGGTTCCTGCAGAGCATTGGTGACAACTTCTTGACACAGGTGGTGGAGGAGCCAACAAGGAGAGGTGTGCTGCTGGACCTCGTACTAACAAACAAAGAAGGACTGGTGGAAGATGTGAAGGTTGGGGGCTGCCTTGGCTGCAGTGACCATGAGATGGTGGAGTTCAGGATCCTGCGAGGAGGCAGCAGGGCACCAAGTAGGATCGCAACCCTGGACTTCAGGAGAGCAAACTTTGTCCTCTTCAGGGACCTACTTGGAGGAATCCCATGGGTGAGGGCCCTAGAAGGAAGGAGTGTTCAAGAGAGCTGGTTAAGATTCAAACATCACTTCCTCCAGGCTCAAGAGCGGTGCATCCCTATGAGTAGGAAGTCAAGCAAAGGAGGCAGGAGACCTGCATGGATGAGCAAGGAGCTCCTGGCAAAACTCAACCAGAAGAAGGAAGTATACAGAAAGTGGAAAGGGGGACGGGCCACTTGGGAGGAATATAGGAATGTTGTCAGAGTATGCAGGGATGCAACGAGGAAGGCTAAGGCCTGTTTGGAATTAAATCTGGCTAGAGATGTCAAGGACAGCAAGAAGGGCTTCTTCAAATACATCAGCAGTAAGAGGAAGACTAGGGAAAATGCGGGCCCTTTGCTGAATGGGGTGGGTGCCCTGGTGACGAAGGATGCAGAGAAGGCAGAGTTACTGAATGCCGCCTTTGCTTCAGTCTTTACTGCTCAGGCCAGCCCTCAGGAACCCCAGACCCTGGAGGCAAGAGAGAAAGTCTGGAGAGAGGAAGACTTTCCCTTGGTGGAGGAGGAGTGGGTTAGAGATCATTTAAGCAAACTTGACACCCACAAATCCATGGGCCCTGATGGGATGCACCCACGAGTGCTGAGGGAGCTGGCGGATGTCATTGCTAAGCCACTCTCCATCATCTTTGAAAGGTCACGGAGAACAGGAGAGGTGCCCAAGGACTGGAAGAAAGCCAATGTCACCCCAGTCTTCAAAAAGGGCAAGAAGGAGGACCCAGGGAACTACAGGCCAGTCAGCCTCACCTCCATCCCTGGAAAGGTGATGGAGCAGCTCATCCTGGAAGCCATCTCCATGCATGTGGAGGACAAGAAGGTGATCAGGAGTAGTCAGCATGGCTTCACCAAGGGGAAATCATGCCTAACCAATCTGATAGCCTTCTATCATGGGATGACTGGCTGGGTAGATGAGGGGAGAGCAGTGGATGTTGTCTATCTTGACTTCAGCAAGGCTTTTGACACTGTCTCCCATAGCATCCTCATAGACAAGCTCAGGAAGTGTGGGTTAGATGAGTGGACAGTGAGGTGGATTGAGAACTGGCTGAATGGCAGAGCTCAGAGAGTTGTGATCAGTGGTGCAGAGTCTAGTTGGAGGCCTGTAGCTAGCGGTGTCCCCCAGGGGTCAGTACTGGGTCCAGTCTTGTTCAACTTCTTCATCAATGACCTGGATGAAGGCACAGAGTGCACCCTCAGCAAGTTTGCTGACGATACCAAACTGGGAGGAGTGGCTGATACACCAGAGGGCTGTGCTGCCATTCAAAGAGACTTGGACAGGCTGGAGAGGTGGGCGGAGAGGAACCTCATGAAGTTCAACAAAGGGAAGTGCAGGGTCCTGCACCTGGGGAGGAATAACCCCAGGCACCAGTACAGGTTGGGGGTTGACCTGCTGGAAAGCAGCTCTGCGGAGAAGGACCTGGGAGTGCTGGTGGATACCAAGTTAAGCATGAGGCAGCAATGTGCCCTTGTGGCCAAGAAGGCCAATGGTATCCTGGGCTGCATCAGGAAGAGTGTTGCCAGCAGGTCAAGGGAGGTGATTCTCCCCCTCTACTCAGCCCTGGTGAGGCCACATCTGGAGTACTGCATCCAGTTCTGGGCTCCCCAGTACAAGAGGGATGTGGCACTACTGGAGCAAGTCCAGCAAAGGGCCACAAAGATGATTAGGGGAGTGGAGCATCTCTCTTATGAGGAAAGGCTGAGAGAGCTGGGCCTGTTTAGCCTGGAGAAGAGAAGGCTGAGAGGAGATCTTATCAACGTGTACAAGTATCTGAAGGGAGGGTGTCGAGAGGATGGGGCCAGACTCTTTTCAGTGGTGCCGAGCGACAGGACGCGAGGCAACGGGCACAAACTGAAACACATACGCTTCCATCTGAACATGAGGAAATACTTTTTCACTGTGAGGGTGACAGAGCACTGGAACAGGTTGCCCAGAGAGGTGGTGGAGTCTCCTTCTCTGGAGATATTCAAAACGCGCCTGGATGCAATCCTGTGCAATGTGCTCTAGGTGACCCTGCTTGAGCAGGGGGCTTGGACTAGATGATCTCCAGAGGTCCCTTCCAACCTCAGCGATTCTGTGTGATTCTGTGTGTAATTTGTTCTATTTGCTCAGCTTTCATGTTATGCATGTCAGATGTGTAAAGCTGTGTATGTATACATATGCATACACATACATATATTTATATGTAGGGGGGTATATGACTTTTTACCAAATGATTATTTAAGAATGAAAAAAAAAAAGAAGAAGCATAAGTTCTGATCATCAAACTGATAGTGTATAATAGCTTTTGTTGCCTGTCCTGGTAGGAGGATTCTTTAATGTTGTGTTATCATTTATAATGTCCTTTACACAGCAACTATGGGCTATGTTTTTAGGGCTTGTTCAGTTACATAAATAATGTATTAGTGATAGAGCAGTGTCATCAGTAATCTCTCCTAGTGTTAAGTTAATCTCCTGAATATTTTTAATGAAGTTTCACTTGTATATACAACACTGAGTACACACAGAGTAGCAAAAGATCTTTGCTGGTTCTGAGTTCTATCACTATACTATCATCGTTAATGATTAGTATTATTCGCTATGTGTCTCTTAAAATGGTAAATGCTCACAACAATTTTAAAAAAAATTCTATGGAACCACTGCTATCAGAGACAATATTATTATTCTATCAGAGAGAGTTTTATTATTAACTTCTTTAGACACAAGATTTGAATTAGCATGCTAAAGCTAGGACACAATTAGGTTACAAAACTTAGTAGCAATACTAACATGATGACAGTCTAACTATGGCATGAAAGTTTCTTGACTTCTTGGGATTGTGGCAGCAGTCATTAGCCACAAGGAAGAAATGCACTTTGTTGTGTTAAGCACAATACCCAAATATAATCAAAAAAAAGTCTTTACTCCAAATAATGCCATCTAAATAATGAAAAGTAATCCATTATCCCTCAGAAAGTTGTGCAATTATCGCATTTTATATTTCTCCTGAAGTTCATATTCAGAGAGGAAAACTATACCCTCAGTGACATGAACCTGAGCCTACATAGCCAATAAGATACACTGTATATAAAAAATCATGAAGAATCCTAACACTAAACAATATCTTCCTTGATTAAAATACATGAAACATTTTATGTTGATGACAGGAATATAATACTCTCTATACAAAGAAAATATTCAGAAGGAAGTTTCTTTGTATTACTATGCAGTGTGCCTTAACTCAGGCTTGGAGGGGACATCTCTTCAAGAGTTTAGATTCTCGGTGCATTTAGTGTCTCTTCACTTTGCTGAATTGTGATGAGGACACACACAGTAGAGATTAGATTGAGGTCACCAGTTGATTCCATTTAGGATAATGCACTGTCAAATAGTGGTAACCTTTGCTGTGACCTTGAAATGGACTGAAACCAGTAACCTGTCAGCTTAGAAAAAAAAATGAAATGAAGAATGTGCCTTTTTCCGCTCTCTTAACTTAACGACTTAACGACTTAAAAATTAAAAAAAATCTCATTTTTTGAATAAGTTTGTATTCTGAGAATGAGCTTTTGTTGTTTCAGCTAGTGCATCTTATTGGCTGCCTAGGCTCAGGTTCATATCACCGAGGGTATAGTTCAGGCAGAAAGAAGGACATCTCTGTATGGGAAATTCAGCTCTAAGATACCTAAGCCAGTTGCTGAAACTTAAATGAGATGACTCAAAATTCAAATGAATTTTGTTTGTATTACTAAAAAAGAGCTCAAAGTAGCAATTTACAGTACCATCCTTCTTTGAGGCATATATGTGACTTCCATTTGAGCTAATTAGTATTACATAAATTGAGAGAAATGAATACTCTATTCATTCTGTTCACTGAAAAATGTTTCCATTTTACACATTGAGTGTAGCTTGTTATACAAGTTCATAAGTATTTTTCATATACAAAGAAAAATGGAAAACAGCTTTTTGGTTTTAAAACCTACATGCGCTGATCTCATAATTTGTTTCTGTTGCCCTGAAGCATCGCAGGCTGTGCTATTAGCCAAGACACAAAGTTTTTCACAAAAGACAACCATCCCACTGAAGTTAATTTGTTCTGCAAGTGTAAATGCAAGCTAGATCTGGTGGACTCTGGGATCCAGACGGGCTTCTCCTTCCTGGTTGTCTAGAGTCCCAGCCCGACAGGTGCAGCTGCTGCGGTTCCCTGTGGCCCAGGAAGGTGGTGACAAGGTTAGTGCATGTTACAGAGGCGCAGATATACGCACACACCCACGCACACACACATGCAGTAGCTGGCCCCAGACACAAGGTCTGCCGGACCCTGATCCCCTGACCCCATCCCTCCAGTCGTTGGCCCCAGATCTCTCGTCCCGGTCACTGGCCAGTCCTGCTGCAGTTCCCTAGTGGTCACACACAGACACGTGCACACGTGAAACAGAGAGCACACTTACACTGATGAATAGTCAGGGGTGGAGGTCAGGGAGGAGAGAGGACTGGCTGCAGGAGCAGGCACAGGACTCGGGCGGGTAGGCATCCCAACCAGGCTGCTTGCAGCCGCTGGCCCCTTTTGCCCCTTCGTCAACATTTGTCACGTGTGTTCTTCCCCCACCTACCTTGATCCCTCTCTTTCTCCATCTGCTCCAATAACTTTTTCCCAATTGGTCTCTGTTGTGAGACCACCAACTACCTTATAGTCCCAGTGGGTTTCATGTGGCACGAGGGAGAGGAGGAGGGGGAGAAGGAGATTTACTGCATGACTCCACAACTTGTCTCAAAGATCAAAATTTACTACACAAGTTAAAACGGTACAAAGCAACAATTCTTATTAACAGAAGCTTAGCTCAACTAGAATACTTATTTCTAATTACACTAAGAGTTATGCTAACGGTAACTACTTATTAAACAGAAAAAGCTAGCTAATTTGTACTAACTGTAACTACCCAAACAAATGAACCAGGCAAACCAACTGGTTGGTCTTACCCACACATTGCCTCAGCGGCCAAGGTACAACCAATCCCAGGGAGGGATCCCCATCCCGAGGGGTTCCACAAGTTGGCAGACCTGCTGTCACCTGCAAAGAGCCAAAGACAGCCTCCGGGGCCAACCTGTTTATACCCTTCAGGGGAAGGTGGAGCTGCTAGGCCAGTTGCAGTTCTCTTCACACAGTTGCAGTCTGTAGCTCTTGGCTGCTGCAGGGTTCAACTCTCCTCCATCGTTGTTGTTATGACCATCACACCCACAGTCATGGGGTGGGGGGAGAAGGGGGGTGGTCGAACACCCCCAATGGCAGGCTAGCTTCCTTGAGCACTCTTCAGAACTGAAGAAATGAGTTGGAGTGACTGCGAATGACTGCTTTACTCTTGCAGAGGTGGTCCCAAGGAGAGATCCCATAGCTGGGGTAAGAATGAGTTAATTCCAGTCTGCAATGATTAACACTGCCCAGCAGTGAAAGCAGGTGTTGTTTCTCAAGGTCCTGACTAGGAGGAGACAGTCCTGACCACAGCAATTAACACTGCCCCTGCAGTGAGAGGAGGCTTTTGTTTCTCAAGGTCCAGGCGCTGAAGCAGGCCTTATCTCAAAGTCTTGGCATCCTCCCTTTTGGAGAGTAAAACACAGGAATGCAGACTGCTTGTAACTGGTACCAAATGTGGGGGTGGGGATGCTAGAAGCATCCCCCCACAGTCTCAGTTTTGCTAAATCTATACCCAGATTTGGTCTCATCTTTGTATGGTATTACTGATACTGTTACCTAGGCACAGCTGGCCTTGCAAGACCTTGTTTATCAAAAGGACCCCATTACTGCTCCTCAATTATCTGTGAAATTTGACCATCTTTCAGATAACTCCCCCTTAACCACATGTGAAATTCTGCCATCCCTCACAGTGTTTATCTGTAATTTTTATCAGTCTCACACTGTTGTTTGTTATGTTCAACAATTTGTCATGTCATGTCCAGTAGTTTTTTAAGATATGTTCAGTTAGCCACAGAGCCTAGCCATCTGTCTGCATACCTTCACACTAAGTAAATAACACAGGAATATCTCCAAATGTTGACAAAAGATCTGTAAAACAAATCAATTTTGGGTCCATCAATAATACAGTTCAAATAGAGATGCCAGATCCACTCACATAGAGTCAGACTCCATCAGTAAAGAGTACAGTAGAAGTTCTGAGTTTCGTAATAGAAATAAAAAGGTAGTAGAATATGCTAGGGGAAACACAAGGTGGTGAGGTTAAAACTTTCTTGAGGACAAAGTCAGTTACAGGACTGGTCTTCATGAGGAAATTATTCAGCAAAACTATAGAATTATAACTAATGTGAGCACATTCTGTTTCAACATATATATGATTTCATTAGAGTCTCATTCTTTTTTTCCTCTAAATTTCACAAAGGTTACCTCACAAAGAGCTTTGGATGTAAATAAGTGTCTTTATTTTTTTTAAAGAAACAACAAATGAAATTAGATACATCCCCAAAACTCTACACTAAAAAAAATCTAAAATTTGGAGAAAAGTCAAGTATAGTTTTTTGGGTTTTTTTTAGAATGGTACTATATTTCATTATATAAAATGCATAGAACTGAATTAACAACCCATATAAATCATATGTATTTCCTTTAAACAACCATTTGCATCTTTGCAGCCACTAAGACTTACATGTATGTTGCCTTGTTTAAATCATAGTAGAGCTGAGACTTCTTTTTTGGAAAAGCAGAAAAGTTAATATTCATTTACATTTCAAAGGCTGTTTTAGAGCCTAAAAATCTAATTCACTGGGAAAAAAGTAGTCTTCTTAAAACCAGAATCTCCACTAATTTATCAGTATTTTTGGCCACAGTTCAAATGAAGCTTCAATCTGGAAAAGTGAACTGTCTGGCATAATTTTACAGTAAAAATTAGCTATTCACATGGTTGTTTGCACTCTTCCCATCTCTGTTATTTGTTGATCCTTTGTTACAGCAGATTGCCAAAAGGATGACTAATGCAAGTAAGATGAAATATTAGAGATACACTTTAGTATCACTGAAAATCAGTGTTTTCCGAACAATATGAGTTCAAGTATGAATTCCAATGTACTAACCACTCCCTATATAAACATGAAGACACTGATTCACTTTGCCTAGCTTTAGGCACCTAAAAGTTAGAAGGCTGATCTAATTTAGCATCTTGAGTTTCTATAGGAACAGAGAGAGATGATACCTCCAGAAAAGTTTATTTCATCTTAGAACCCTAGAAAGACAAATTACTATTAGTAGTGCCTGCCTTTCTGCCTGAGTCTTGTAGGCCCCTGATATAGTCTACAGGCTCAGATTAATCTCAGCAAACTTTGGTCAGGTGAGAGTTAGTCATTTGTTTTAAACTAATCAGCTAGGCTTGCTCTGTAGCCAATGAAGAGGGCTAAGTGCTTTGAAAGACTGATTTATCCTCTCATTAAAGAGGTACGTAACACAGGTGGTAAGAAAGGTACTCTGGAGTTGCCTCTTTTTCATTGACCACTGAGGCAATGCAGAGTTCTAAATTAGACTAAGCTCCTAGCATTCAAGCTGGAGGCCATGAACCTAGGAGTGAGCGCACTGTAAGGCTCAGTTCCTCCAAGAAATTTAGATTCTAATTATCTTGATATTAGTGAAGTCTAGGCAGGTACCTGAATACGTTTGAGGATTCAGTGTTAGGCTAAAGCCATTTTTTTCTATATTTAAGGTTAATGAACTGTTCTCTAACTTCAGCTCATGTCTGCTGTCAACATACAGATCAACAGTGAGAGCACATTCACCTGGCTTCATGGGAGTGAGCACTTGCAAAATTTTAAATTTTCTTTTCTTCATTTCCATGCAGAACTTGAGATTTTAACCCTGTAAAACTGTAGATCTCAGTTACATGAAGTGAAGCTTTCTGCTTTACTCTAGAAAGTTTGCCTTTCAAAAAACCTGCCTCGCACAAAAAAAAAAAGTGTAATTTTTGTTGTAATACTTTTATCCTTTTTGTATGCAATATCTAAAGTCTCTCAATCAATTAAAATGTAGTGAACTCTGATAAGCAACATATCTAATGCAAAAAAAGCTTAATGGATTGAATAGTAAAAGATTAGGCTATACAGATTAATCACTCAAGCTGGAACAAAGTACTGTTAGAAATTCAATGCGAATGAATGAGTACCAAAACTGGATGGTAAAGAGAGCATTAAGAAATACTTTCATCTCAAAAAAATTAAAGACAGAGAGAGAGAATGCCAAATCTTGGTCTCTCTGAATTCACTAGGAAAACTTACACTTTTTTACATTAATGAGTCAGAATTTGATCATCACACCAAAATCAGATGTGACTATTTAGTGCTGTAAATTATACTTTGAAAACACAGTACTTTTGTTAATGTCAGTGAATGCAATTTGGTAATGATTAGAAATTAATGGATGAAAGAGAGAGGTTGTAGCAGGAAACAGAACCTGATAAAAGGATGTGTGAAAGGTTGCATAAAGTTGCTAGATGTTTTATATAAATTAAATTTGTCCTAGTATACACAAAGAACTGGCCAAGGTAGTCTCAGAGCTTCTTTCTAACAGTTATGGAGGACATGCAAAATTTCAGAAAACTAGGTAAGGACAGATGCTTAAATGCTTTTTAGTTAAAAAGCAAAAGTGGAAAATTATTGACTAGAAAGTTTTATTTCAATTCCCAGAATAATACTGGAGTAATTAAACTATTACTAAGCTCTTATATAAAAACATGTAAAGACATAATAGTTTGTATGAATTTACCAGAAACAACTAGGTTAGATCAATTTAACTTCTTTCTAAGATGAGCAACAGTAAAAAGATGTGGAAAAAATCATATGTAAAACTTGACCTAATAAGGTCAAGATATTTTGTTGAGGTAAACATAGTCATCTTCAAAAACATGCTGTGACAGAGAGGAATAATATACTGTGTTTCTCATGTCAAGGCATTAAGCTTAAAATGAAGCAGGGGAGATCTAACAGATATTAGGGAAAACTTGCTCATTGTAAAAGGAGCTGAACATTGAAACTAATTATTTGTTGTGGCACCTCCACTTCTGTTTTTAGCATTTTTATATTAGGAAGTATATAGGTATATTTGCTTCCTTATTGGGGCAAATAGATCTATTCTAGTCTAGGCTATTCTATTCTTACCAGCTCATCTATTTTAGTAAACTAAAGAGGGCAGGGATTAATAAGATCACAAGCTTATAGTCTTTCAATACATGGGCTATCTTATTTTCTAGAAGGGAACAGTAAGAGATTGTAGCTATATAGATGTAAGTTGCACCTTTCTCTCTGAGATGTTCTTTTTCTCTGTCCCTATTTCATTTATTTTTATTGGCAGGTTTACTGTGTATGATATTATGGTTCTGTGAATGTACCAGACAAAAGAGGATTATTACACAGTCACCTGTATTGAACTTTATCAGGAATGTCTGTCTGCCTGTCTAATCACACATATCAGGAAATAGTAAAACACATAAAAGAAATTTAAGGTAATGGAGAAAATAGAGCGTTTTGCAAAATTTTTGAGAAAGCTCACAATCAATGCCTCCTCTGGAGAGGTTAGCAGAACTAGCAGACATACCCTTCAGTCCAGTAGATTTTAAATACTGCAGTTTCAGTTTTCACATATCTTCATGGTTTTCCACTATAAGTGTTTTTATATTGAAAGGTTTTTGCATCTTTCTGCTCAGATAAGATGTATAGATTCACCACATTTTAACAAAATGGAAAGTTAACAAACAGTAATTTCAGTGCTGGCATAAGGGGTTCTTTAGGGATTCTCCAGTCAAATATAAGATTAATAAGTTAGTCTGAGCCTGTTGTAGATCTGGCCTTTTTTTTTTTTTTTTTTTTTTGATATAGTAATAAATAAAAAGTATTTCAGGAAATATAATGCTGAGAAAAGCAGTATTATCTTAAAATATCTATAAATAACCCATCACTACTAGTTTTTCCTTCTTCCATTACCAAATGCAAACTTGTAGAATTTTAAAAAGCAGACAAAAATTACTTCAGCGGACAAAGGCAATAGATAATAGGAAAGTAATTCAGAGGCATTGAAGAAGAAGAATTGAAAGAAATGATTTTGCTATATCAACAGAAAGCTATTTTCATAGTGTATTAAATATGTATTAATGCAACACTATCTTTTTTTTTTTCTTTTTTTTTTTTACTCAGAGCACAAATACACTGGATAGTTATGCCATGGTTCTAAAATTCAAACTGTGCTGTTGAATGCAATTTAGCACAGCTAATTGCTGGAACTTGATCTAACTCTCTCTCACGTCAATGAAAAGAATGCCTTTGAGATGAGCTATATCAGACTCCTAGATAATTAGAATGTATCTGTAGAAGATAACAGCTTTACTACAAGTTGGTTGGGTTTATGATTGACTTCCATAACTTTGTTTGTTTGTTTGTTTCAAGAAGTGGTATAACCATTAGATGTTACAGTAACTCTGTATCTCATATTACCCTGAAAGCATATGAAGGGAATATAAAGTTCCTTTCAAATTAAAAGATTTTGGTTTTAGAAGACCTTCCGCAGGTGTCCAGCAGTAATGTTTTATAATCAAAATGTTCAAATTCTACCCTGCCATTGTTCCACTAAGATAAATTAAGTGGAATCTGGAGACAAACTTAGTCAATTTAGTAAAAATTTTGCTCCTCCTTGATTCCTAGCATGTTTAAGATACAGATTTCTCCTGTATAATTTCCCTATTTTTACGCTAAAAAGACTATGAATTATGTAAATAGCAAGCACATTGGCCCCTGACAAATCAAATTTCACCTATGAACAGTCTTTGATTTGATAGAAGAGATTTATCATTTCTGTCTGAATTTGTTTTGTACCCCTAAAGTATAGATAAAAATTGTATCTGCATATACATATCTGTATATCAGCTATGAAATTCAGCTCCTATTATGAAACATGGTCTATGTTTTCCAGAATCTTAAACATGAATTACCTGTCTTGCAAATTTCCTAATTAGTTCAACCAATTTTCTCTCTGTCTCCAGGTAATATGAGCCAATGATCTGAATCTGATGTTGTTAACGAAATAGAGTGCTGAACAAATGTTTTAGGTCACAGTCTGTTTACAGCACTAGAAAGAGTGCCTTTTTTGTCCCCTAATTTATATATTTGGATTTCTTTATTAATTTATCAGAAAGCAAAAATATGTTGAATTCTTACACCTTCATAATGATTCACATCCGTTTTGGAGTACTTATTGACCTAATTGTCAACTTTCGAGGGAATACTAATTTTAAATGCAAGATTTCAGTGTCAAAAGACAAAGTGTCACCACAGCATGGTCTGCCATGCTGCCTATCTATCTATCTGCTTTAAAAAACTAATTTTTTAAACTGTAGTTTTATTTCTTCTGTGTTGTTTTCTGTTTATTTTAGTCTAAAACAATTTAATTTAAAAAAAATCACAGTTGAGCAGAACTTTAATATGTGACTCCATCCAGTTATCTTTTGGAATACGGTGCATGTTGTATAGCATAACTCATATTCCTCTAATAGAATACTCCTCTAATAGAAAGACTTGCAATAGTGCAGAAGCTGAGCAACCTATGGAAGTTCATATTGTGAGTATTTTAGTGAGATTAAGGAACTAAATGCATCTTCCTAACACAAAATACTTGTCAGGATGGGATTCTTCCCCCCAGTTTCAGCAGTGAAAAAACTAATCATTGAGGTACTTTCTATAACCACTGTAGAGAAACAGACTCTTCAAAACTTACCCGATTTTAAAATCCAGGCTGCATTGCCAGTGGTGTTTCAATTAGTGTAATTTTAGAGAAATTCCCCCAATTGTCTCCATTTTATTCACTTTGGTTCAGTGTGCAGAACAGTGTTAGGTGTATACAGATTTCAGAAAAAATACTTTATCATTGGTATAATAAATTTAATCATATTTGTGAAATTCAGTTCCGTTTCTTAATTTTATATTTAAATAATTCATAGAAGCTTGATGTTAGTTATTTTAAGCATCCTTTGATATGATTAAATAATAATAGGATGCTAACATACATACAACACATTCACGCATTGATCCAACAGATGATAATATTCCTATACAGGGAAACTATGCCCAGCAATTGCATTCCCAAAGGAGAATGTTCTCAATGTTGTTAAAACAGGATATGGTAATGACATTAAATGCTAGAGAAACCTGTAAGAGAGAAAACTTGATGGAAGCATTTGTTACACACAGGATAACAGGAAGGGAAACAACACAGAGCACAAAGATGATGACACCATCATTCATCTCCTCCACATTCAGAAAGCACTACTGAAAGGGACTGTTTCCAAAGGTGTTCACTGTAAGATACCTAAAAAATTAACAGAATCAGCTTCCATGAGTTTGTTTAGGATAAGAAATATAGTTAGGGTTCATGTGGATTAGCTAGCTTGTTGCTTTGGTCTGGTATCTAATGATTTTCCTCCTCTTGACTGACTTATAACTTTGCTTATGTTGCTCAAAAAAAAAAAAAAAAAAAAAAAAAAAAAGCAGCTACCTTCAGCCTTGTTCTAGGAACTGCACCGATGGTTCCAAACCCCGTTTTCTATGCAGTTAGGGTTTTGTAATCACAGTCTATTTTCATTTCCTTTCAAAACCTTTGAACACTTTGGCAATTTCAAGAGAATTTTACAAAAAAGATTCTTTTAAATAAACACTATAAAATCTATATCATGTAAAAATTAAAATTGAAATCTTATGCCTGCCTTGCCATTCAGAAAATAAGTTACATTTGCATGCTCTACATGATCTTTTGGGAACTCAAAGCTATCTAGGGAGACTTGGTCCAGGTTATTCATTTCCTACCTGACAATCATCAAGGTCCTCAAATGATCTGAACCAAGGTTACTACTTAAAAAATATACGACTGAGTCCCAGCATTACACCTTTCAGAAGAACATTAAAAAAAAAAAAAGAAAGAAAGAAAAGGAGAAGCATATCAGAGAAAGCTAAGCTATTATTGATAATATTGAACTAAACAAAGATTAAAGCAATGAATCTAAGAAATCTAGGTCAAATATAAAATTAAAAAATCATCCACTAACAACAAAACAATATCTTATATACTGTAAATAAGATACTAGAAGATGTTTGTTAAAAACACTGTTTACAGACCTGTACCAAGGTCAGTCAAGTTATGGCTCAGAATTGGAAATTGTTGTCTGTGTAGTCTTTGTCCCAGTTAAAAACTTCCTTCTTAAAATACTACTGGTTGTGATAGCTAATCTTTCTCCTTTCCTCATCCTCAGGAGAAATAGTATAATACAAGCTGTAATAGAGCATTCTTGATAAGCAGAAGTTTGTCAGACAATGTTTACTAGACATTACAGAAGACAGATTTAAATCTCTAAGGTTTTCCAAACAGGTAAGAAAACAATCTCTCATGAATACTTTTAGAAGATAATATTTAGAGTTTTCTCTGTTTCAGTTTCACTAGGAAGACTTTATGGAACTCTTTTCACATGTGCTTGAATACAAGCAGACATTCACAACCTGAAGAGAAGGATAGAAAAGAAAGAGTAAAACACTAAAAAAAGGAAAAGGCAAGGTATTCAAGAAACATAGGGAATGAAGGATGAGTGGAAGAAACTGTTCCTTATTCAGTCTCTTCCTCTCTTCTTTTTTTCTACATGGCTTTAGAGAGACTTCTATTATCTTTTTGCATGTGTTTTGACTTTCCTTTTACAAGATCTTGCTGATTGTGGAGCATCTGGATTTTCTCTGGTGGCTTCCTCCCGATCCTTATCTTTAATTTGTCATCTGTTCAGTTTGGTCCCAAGTTTCCTGAGTAACTCAAATTCAAGTCCAAACTTTGTGCTGTGTGGTGTGGTCCAGTTAGGTCAAGTCAATAAACATCTGTTTAGGAAAAGATCCATGTTCCTTTAAATCCTTATAAAAGCTTTTTACATATTGCAAAGTCTGTCATGTTTCTGTCTCCCACCAGAAAGATTAAAAATCCAGATATTCAAGACTATTTCTGAGAAAATCATTGTTTCAATCTCAGTAAGGATTTGTTCTTCAAGTAGCAATGCTGGAAAGATCTATGCTGAAATACGATAGAATTAGCTGATTGCTAGGTTTGTTATCCAATTATTGGTTACTTAATAGTCATCTATCAGCAGCATTAAAAGGAAATGTGAACACATTAAGATCAATATCATCATTCTTCTTGCAATCAAAGATAACTTATAGTAATCTGTCCTCTCTGAACCTTGAATACAAGTCAAGCAGTTTATTTTATGAATGTTTATTTTGATAGAGAAATGATACTTTAAGACCTGCCAAGATGACACATGTTAATGAACTATACTTCTTCATGTATATTGCCATATGCACTGATTCTTTCACAGGAAATGTGAGGCCCATTGGAATATATGAATTGTATTTTTTGTTTGTTTGTTTCTTATGCTTAGTTATTAACCTGCTGCAGTTACAAACTACACACGGCAAATTTCACATGACAGGTATTATACTGACAGCCCCTAAAAGGTACTTTAAAGCAACAGTAGTTGTGCCAGTCTTGAAAGGCTAGAGCCTATCATTAAGTTTATCATTAAGCCTATCATCAAAGGGAAGATTGTACCAGACTTCCAGACAAAATCTATATAGGATTTCAGAACTTTCCTTCTTTTCTATTTCTTTTTTAAAGATATTTTAAAAGAAATTTTATTCAGCATACACTTTATAGATGTTCCTTTAGTACAGGAAACTTGATATATGTACTAAATATAATGTAGAATACCCACAAAAAACTACTTTGATCTTTGCAATTTATGCAACTGTTGCATTTTTTTTCCAAAGATTTGTTTAAAGAATAAAAGGAGTGCTAAATGCATTAAATAAACAAAGGATTGCTGAGGCAGACTGAAGGACCAAACTGCAGTTTCAAGTCTGCCTGAACTGAGCTGATGAGCCGATGCTATAATTTCCAAGATACAAACAAACGAAAGTAGGTACATTATGATCAATACGAAATGAAAACAATTATGAATTTCATTTATATTTGCAATGCAGTGTCTTTTCTTACACTGTTGGTAAGCACAAACGAAAATAATAAACTTTCCCAGATCTTCATCCATGAAAAGTAGGTCCCACCTCCTATCAGACTGACTTAAGAAACCAATATTCACCTTAGATTACCTAAGTTTTGTGAACTCTTCTAAAGATCTTGTGATGACTTCAGGAAAAAATCTAATATGTTTATGATCTCGAGTGAAAATAGACTATGTGAAACTAAAGGTTCGTCCTTTAGAAATGTTTGGACACATGCTTGGAAAAGTCATCTTATTTATTGGTGTCTGGCAAGCAAAAATTTAATTTTAGTTATTTTTTAGAATGTGTACTGAGACAGAATTCATGAGGTAGACAGATGATGAAAAAGGGTTTTGCTGTACTGTTCTGGTTATAGGCAAGATCAGTAGTGACTCAGAGTTGTCAGACAACAGTGTTTCCTTTGCTTACTATGTCAGCAGTATTTTAAAAAGTGCTAAAATATAAAGGAGTATCAGTGTCATAAAGGCTGAGCCTCTAAATCACAAATACATTAGGTACACTAGGAACTGTGAGTAAAGTTATGGAATGACAGCATACATCACATTTATTCTGATATTTCTGAAGAAAGGGAGTGAGAAAAGAGGAGAAACTACATGATTTAGAAGAGTCAGACTTTCATCTGCAGATTTGTGGTTTAAGAAGAGATCAGTTTTCATGGCTGCCTTCTGATCTAACATTTTAGCTTATAACTTTAAGAATGAAGTTAAAGAGCATGTTCTTGCTTGTTCCTGTGAGAATCTCTCTGCAATGGAGCACAACAGCATAGGTTCATTCTGCTTTATGCTTTGTGAGTAACCACTGCTCCATTCCGGCAGGACTTCAAGCAGAGTTTCTCTGTTGTTTCAGCTTGTTTGGGAAGTCACAGCAAGCGTGTTGGCTCGTAGGATTGAATGGCCTTGAAGTTATTATGCATTTCTAGTGCTTACTTTGCATTAACTATCAAGTGGCTATGTGACATTAAGTAAACTCAGGTGACATTCCACAGAGAAGGACCTTGCCCAGATGAGTATTTGTTTTCTGCCTTTAAACATTTTATTATCTCACATCTTCATTCCATTGTAAAATCTGTCTCAATTTCTTCCACCTTTTCTTTGGCCTTCAAAAATTCTATTCAGAGTGAATACTTATTCTTTTTCTCATTTTCTGTTTTATGATAACCAGGGACAATGGATTTGTGGGTTTTGGTTTTTTGGGTTTTTTTTTTTTGACTTTGTATTCTACTCTTTTGTTATATTCTAAGACTCACTACATGGTACCCACATGTGACTGTGCGAAGATGACTGTGGCTTCAATAGGCACAGTAATATTGTTTTAAAAGTAGATTCCTCTTGCAGCAGTAGGATGAAATTGTTAGTACTGTGTTGGGCTACTAAACATTCCCTTATTCTTGTTATCCTGGCTTTAGCTAATGTGTTACTATAAACAAGCAGCGAGAAAATAATTATCCTATTATATCAGAAGGAATAAAATAGAGAATGGGGTGGGAATGAGATTGTGATTGAAAACAATAAATTTAGATGTCAACTTGTAGTTGTCTGCATGTGTGCTAGGTATTGAGATCCCCTTAGCTGATGGAGAGTTGACCAATACAAGAAATAACTACCTAGCTATTAATCTGACCAACCACTATAGAAGGCATCCAGTTGCCTAAATATAGGAGTCCATTGACTTTCAAGACATCTTAAGGTGCCGGAGAGCTACTCATAAGGCCACCAGATATTACAAAGGACCTGTAAAAGACCCATGCCCCTCTGGAGTGGCAGCAGCAGGGCAGATAGAATACCTCAGGGTATGTCAAATGGCACTGGATGCTGGTGATTAGGCAACTAAATTGAACCCCAGCTGTCTGTTTAGTGTGAGCCAAAGGGCCAAATTTAGCCATTTTAGTTCTGTGCTGAATCACACCTCTAGTCTCACATTTAATTCTATAGCAGACAACAAAATAATTTTTCTAGGATAAACTCAATGAAGGTTCAGAAGTAGCATGTATATCTTCCCTTTACATCTGTACAAAGAAATACCTGCACAGAAAAGCTGATATTAGGATTCTCCTTTACGAAGATCCTGAGGGGCTGTAGTCATGGCACACTGGCTGATGTGGTTGCAGAGAAACCAAAATGCAAGTACATGTGGCTGGTGTCACTGCAATGGTAAACTGTCTCCTAGAAAATCAACCAGCATGTCACCCACTGAGCTTCTTAGTGGATTAAACCTTGTGTGTTGATAATCCAGTAAGTGGGAAAGTCTTGTGGCAATTTGGTCCCCACTAGCTTTTTCCTTTGTTTCCTAACATCTCTTCAGCCCCTATTCATTACTTAGCTGGAAATGAAGGTCTTCCTCTTCAGTCTACCATGGATTAATTTTACTGTTGTAAGCTGTATTAGACTGCTGTGGAAACATTAATTTTTAAGTAGTTAAACAAAGACTGAATCAGGAAGCTAATTTTAAATATCATGTGATTTCTGAGTGCACAGTATATTTTTACTGTTAGTGACCTAGTTTTTAGTGATGACTTCAGTGGTGATCCTGCAGCTAGAGGTGTCTTAAGAGTCTGTTACATAGGTGCCATTTCAGCTGACCACTTGATAAGCATCAGTCAGCTGAAAAAATCTAGAGGATCTAGATAGCTGGACCCTCAAAGGGAAAGAGGACGTGGCGGAACAGCCCCTATTTCGACTACTCAGCCAGTGAGAGAAAACAAGCCAGGGTAGTAAGACTCTGATTCCCTAGCAGATCCAATGTCTGTGTCTCTTCCCTCATGTTCTAATTCCTTCCTTTTCTAGATAGTATATAGAGAAAAACAGAGGAGGTAACTCTTGAAAGGTTTGCATTACTTTTTCTCTCATTTTTTTCCGTGAGGGAAAAGTACCAGCATGACTCAGATGATTAGAAGGATATTTATAAAGCTAACCATGAAATACAAACAAAATTTATAGTTTTCCTTATTAAAAGGATGTTTAATTACCCCAACATGAAACATCTATTGCATTTAATCTGATAATAGAGATCGGGGACAAAAAAGCTTAAGTAAGCAGAGTAATTGGACACCAAATTGAAAGCTGTATCCATTAACTAGGAAAGAAAGATGACAACATAGTAAAGTGTTATATTCATTATTAATTGTTTTAGCAGATTCCATTAGCACAACTGGACTGAAAGATCCTTTGAAGTTGTCTTCATAAGGTCCTGTTTTCAGTAATCATAAATCAATTATAAAAAATCACCGTTAGGTAAAACACATGGCATACTTAATTTCAGCTGTAAAAATTATTTTACTTTGTTCAGATCCCTACCCCTAGGATTCCATTTAACTTTTTCTAGGACTTTTTAAAATAAATTCTAAAAAAAAAAATAAAAGTAGAAAATTACCAGCTTCAGATAATTATTTTCCATTTACACTCTGAAAGAGAGAACAGATTGTGCAGAAAATTTTATTTTTGCTATGATTTTCATAAAGAAGTCTTCAGGGTGAGTATTTGGTATTTAAAAAAAATGATAACTATCAAGAGCTAACCTTTTAAAACTGAGTGTGGAACACACGCTATGATTTTTAATATACGCATTCATTTGGAAAACTTTTATCACAGAATCACAGAATGGTTGAGGTTGGAAGGGACCTCTGGAGATCACCTAGTGCAACCCCCCTGCTCAAGCAGGGTCACCTAGAGCACGTTGCCCAGGACCCTGTCCAGACGGCTTTTGAATATCTCCAAGGAAGGAGACTTCACAACCTCTCTGAGCAACCTGTTCCAGTGCTCACTCACCCTCACAGTGAAGAAGTTTTTCCTCATGTTCAGATGGAAGTGCCTGTGTTTCAGTTTGTGCTCATTGCCTCGCATCCTATCACTGGGCACCACTGAAAAGAGTCTGGCTCCATCCTTTTCACACCCTCCCTTCAGATATGCACTGATAAGATCTCCTCTCAGCCTTCTCTTCTCCAGGCTAAACAGACCCAGCTCTCTCAGCCTTTCCTCATAAGAGAGATGCTCCAGTCCCCTCATCATCTTTGTAGCCCTTCGCTGGACTTGCTCCAGTAGTGCCACATCCCTCTTGTACTGGGGAGCCCAGAACTGGACGCAGTACTCTAGATGTGGCCTCACCAGGGCTGAGTAGAGGGGGAGAATCACCTCCCTCGACCTGCTGGCAACACTCTTCCTGATGCACTCCAGGATACCATTGGCCTTCTTGGCCACAAGGGCACATTGCTGCCTCATGCTTAACTTGGTATCCACCAGCACTCCCAGGTCCTTCTCCGCAGAGCTGCTTTCCAGCAGGTCAACCCGCAGCCTGTACTGGTGCATGGGATTATTCCTCCCCAGGTGCAGGACCCTGCACTTCCCTTTGTTGAACTTCATGAGGTTCCTCTCTGCCCACCTCTCCAGCCTGTCCAGGTCTCTCTGAATGGCAGCACAGCCCTCTGGCGTATCAGCCACTCCTCCCAGTTTGGTATCGTCAGCAAACTTGCTGAGGGTGCACTCTGTCCCTTCATCCAGGTCACTGATGAAGAAGTTGAACAGTACAGTACCATCATGCATTATAGACAATAGCTAGCATTTTTAGCAGTACTTGCATATGACATAAGTCATGAACTATCTTATCAGGGGGAATTTAGAACATTTTTCCTACCATAGACAGAGAAAATGGCAAAGAGTGGAAATGATTTGACTAAAGCTAGACAACATGTACAATACCACCGAGACTATAATATGTCTACAAGCTTTTTGGATTTTCATCTCTTTGTTTCTTACACCGCACGATTCCATTTTTAATTCTGCTCTTTTGTTATGTCATAAAGGTATTTAATCCCACAGTCTTTTTTTTGTGTGAAGCTCCCAAACAAAATTGGTCAACAAAATTCCAATTTAGACTACCATTAAGGAAAAGAAACAAATTCTTAAGAAAGCTGCACTTCAGCTGTGTCTTTTGTTATAAAACATGCTACCAGGTTTTATGTTCTTCCTAGCTGAAATGAAGATTCAACTACATTGTTGGAACAACATTCATTCTTTAATTTAAAGCAACTTTTTTTTTTTTAATTATGATCATTTCATCACTTCTTTTTCTTAGAAAGATACTAGGATATTCAAAAGATATTGCCTTTATCCTGTGAGAACAGTTCTCAGTGGCTGCTCATACTAGATATTTTTCTGCCTGTAGCCTGGAAGTTCCAGACCGGGAGATGCTAGAATTCAACAAATTTGTCTTCCTCTCTGGTTAAGCAACGTACCTGCTTTGTGATCCCGTGCACTTCATTTAATGCTCCTCAAACTACAAGGATGGGATAGCTTTGAACTTCATAGAGTACATATAAAGCTGAAAAGTTTATCAATAAATGTGAATTAATCCTGTCTGCAATGTCCTTGAATGACCTTCTTATTATCTTGCTGCTAGTGCAAAAGCCTATAAATGCAGCAGAGTCAACAAGTAGAATGAAAACAACAGTTTCCCTAACAGTGAACTTGGCACAAGAGGGAATGTGTTGCTTACTCTGTGTGTGTGTGTGCGCGTGTGTGTGTGTGTGCGCGTGTGTGTGTGTGGCAATGACTTACATTTTCAACAGCAGAGAATACTTTACAAAGGCAGGGATGGGGATGCAACACACAAGAACAATGTACTCCCTGTCTGTGAGGACCTCACAGGACGGCCTTTGGGAAAGAGCAATAACACATCCATCGATACCTTCTAATTTCTCTGGCTGTGAGCATTTAGGGCATGATTTTATTCTACAAGTCTGACAAACCAGTAGAACTTTTGGATTCTTGTTCCAAAGATTATTGCCTCCAGATAATAACTTTTTCACTAATATTTCAAGGAAGAATTTGCTGGGAGGAGACACTACCACATAGACATATGGAAGGATTAATCTTCCACACAGGAATTTATGGGTGAACATATGAGTAGCTGGAAGGACAACGGATGACATATTTGAGGATACTTAGCTTTTCTGGCATTAAGTCATGGCAGAACAGCAGATTTCAGAATAGTAGATATAGTTAGTAACCATGGATCACAGGAATGCTCCAAATAAGTATTATGTTGCTGTAAAGCAATTTTGATAACCTATCAGTGACCACTGTACCTAACAGATGTGAAAAACAAGCAGTAAAATGAGTATAATTTCTCTACCTGCATGTATCTATAGATAGATGGATAGATAGGTGGATTCTCAAATGGATCATTACTTATGCAGGTTGAACTATTTGATGTCCCCTGAAAAGGCTGTTTCTGTGAGTAGGTTATGCTAGCAAAATATTAGTTTTATCGAGAAACCACAGCTTGAAGGCTGTTGAAGAAAAACAAGGGATTGTAACAGGGATCCCCAATAGTACAAGTACAAGATCATGGCAGAAGCCTATAAAATACACGTATATAATACTGGAGACCCCAGGGCTACAAAAAATGTGACACAAATGTTCAATTACTCTTCAGTAAAGGAATGCAGTTTTGGGAGCTGGGAAACTTAGCCTGGGGGAAAAAAGGGGGGAATAAGGAATAAGTACCTGACATATGTAAAACATTGCATATATAGTAAAACTCGGGTATAGCAGGGAAGTGGGAACCAATGAAGGAAGATCAAATAAGCAAACTGTGTTAACAAATGTATGAATAGAATTTCAAGTAGAGCAAGGGGGAAGAAACCTAACCATCAACATCCTATGTCCCTGCCAAATAATGCAGAATGTTGATAACTAACCATCCCCCCCATGCCTTCCTCCTGAGGAAGACTAATGATTTTGACCTCAGGGCCCTGGGTATATTGCAGGGGTGAGCCTAACACCATGGAAGAGAGCTGATACTAGAAATTTTATCTCTGTCAGCTTTAATTCTGTCATTATAAGCTGTAACAATAGGATACTTTGGACTATAAGTGTTAGTATCATTATGACTGAATTAATATCTCCTTAATTAGATTGATAATACTTTAATTGGTCTAACATTAAATCTTTAGTTCTGTATGATGTGTTTCTTAACCCACATAAATTGCACAGTGTCTTTGGTTTGGTTCCCTACCCTTGAGCTTGGTTTGCAATTCAGATGCAACACTGTAATGCCAAAATAGCAAAATAACTGACGATACACAGTTTTCTTCAGTCTTTAATATTTATTCTGAGTATTCTTGCTTTAATTACTTTAAATCAATCCATGGTCCATATTTTAATCCAGACATTTTTAGCTTCCTTCAGAAATACTGCCTGGCTGGGAAGCTTAGCAGTGGCTTGTAATCATTTTAACATTCTGAACTGAAGAAATATAAGCAGGGAGTAACTCAGTAGATAACCAGACTCATTGAAGGCTATCAGATGTTTAGAATTTGAGTTTATTTAAATAAATATAAAGAACTAAAGATTCAGATTAAAATCTCTTGTTGTGGAATATCTAATATATCATTTTAATTTCTCCCCATCAATGTTTTCTACACCAGGGCTGTATTTTCTACTGTGGAAAATGTAAAACATAACTGTTAAGTTTAGCCCAAAATAGGACTGTCTGATATTTATGCTATATTATTTTTGCATTCCTAAACTACCTCTGCAGATGAATGCTGGTGGATCACCATCTACCCAGAGTGATCCTAGTTTCTCCAAGATACGGAAAATCCTGATTTGGGATTCTCTTTGACTCAGTGGAGTTTAAAACAGTAACTCCCGCTTCCAACTAAAATGCTCACATCACTGTAATTTTTGAAATGGACCATTAGTCTCCCTTGCTGATGGTAACTCACTTTGAATAAGTAGTTTAAAAATGAACTGAAGCCAGGATTAGACCGTAGCCAGCATGAGTGCCTGAATAACCAGCCTTAAAAGAAAATTATCTGTATATTCACTGATATTTAAGTCTGCTGTTACTAGTATAAAGTGAAAGATCTCCAGAAGGATATATATTGTCTCTCTGTGCCCCTGATTTTTCCCTGAAGGTTCAGGGGATGTCGAAAGCAGGAATAGAATGATCCTTTGTATCAGCCTCTCCATCCTGGGCAGTAGAGCCGCCAAGCGTAACCTTAGATGTAGCATAAGGCAAGAGAGTTGCACCCTTCTCTCCACCTCCTTGTCCTCACAGGACAGGCAGGACAGAACAGCCGCGCTCAGCACTCAATGTCAAAGAGGGGCAGAGAGCACTGTTTATTCAAGAAGGATTTTTGTTGTACTTTCAGGAAGATGTGTGCCCTTCTCCTGGCTGCAAAAACACACGTTTCTTTGAGAGGAATCTAACAGAAGAGATTAGCAGTGCACTGCCTTCTGCGGGGTTCTTTTAGAGAGTGAACTGCTGGGGGGGAGTACGGAAGAGAGGGCAGCAATGAGAAGGACACAGACCTTGCATCATTTATAATGAAAAAAAACCACTCTAATTTGCTATTTTGACTTCAAACTCCCTCTTCTGCCTTTGCCAGCTGATTAGCCCCCATAAAGGATATTTTGTTGTTTTTTTTTCTTTTGTCATTTTTAATGAATTTGAATCTATACAATACTCTATGTAAGTGCCAAGTAGCTCAGGCCTCTGCTTATTTTCATCATCTAAGAACGGCAGACTGAATCCCTAGTATGTAAATTATGGACTGAAATATTAAACTAATAGCCTGATTTCATTATTCAGACTTGACACAAATGAGATGAATGTCATGGATTAAATTAACGAGTAAATAACTTAAAAAGGATAATAGGTGTTTTCATCCACCCCCAGAAGCATTTGAGATTACAACAGAGAACAAGTTTTACATTTGATTTGCTCCCTGCTTAGTCAGATCTGAACAAACTAGCATATGGAGTTTTGCTTTTTAATGGTAGAGCAGACACTTCAAGTTTTCAGTTTTACATAGGTAAACTAGCAGCTGTAGTTCCTATTTTAAAATCATACACTGGGATCTAATGTGGCTCACTGAACAACCTAAAGTAGGAGATAATTCTCCATTCCTCCAGGAGAAGCCACTTATGTCTCAGGTTTTGTCTCAGGTTCACAGACTGCTGCTTGAAATAAAGAGAAATACAGCCATAAGGCTCTTTTTGTGCCACCAGTTGTAGGGGCTGTGATGGAGGGACAGGGACTAGGAGCAGAAAACTTGTTTTCCTTGAAGAACACAGCACAAGAAAAGAGCAGACCCTATAAGGGTCATAAGTTTTCAAGACTCCTCAGTGTAAGAGACCCCTGCACTTTTGGTTTCTGCTCATACCTGCTATTAGATTGACAGTCAAGTTCTGTTTGCATATCTGACCTCACCAGCTTTCTAGTGAACTGTGGAGAGTGAAACCATTTCTTTTACTCTATGTGTAATATTTTCAAAGTTTCTTGTTTCACCAAACTGCAGATCTGATCTCCTTTTATGAACATCTTTGAACATTCCTACTCCAGTTAGACTTTAACTCTACAATATTAATTTAAAATCAAATGTCCAATACATTAATGTTGGTGTTAAATGTTGAGCATCCTTAAAGCAAATGAAACTGCAAATGAAGCCAGTATTCCAGACAAGAAATACAAGATAGCTTTTGAAGCTGTGATTTATAATGCCTTTCTGCAGTATCATTCTTTCTATCACATCAGATCTTTCAGCTCTTATATAGGTTGTCCTACCTTAACAATAACTCTTTCCTTCCAAAAAATACAAGGCTACTATTAAATGAAACACAAAATTAAGATTTAAAAGTTCTTTTCCCTATTTAATTTGATAGTGTGTTAGGAAAGTTTTTATATACAACCCATTTTCCTTCCCCTCAGCTCGACGGTTAGCACCGCTTGCATCACTTCTCTTATAGTCAAAGTACTCTACTGCCATCTTAAGGCAAGCAAGATGCATTGGCTGTGCACTACGTATTGGTGCTGTAAATGCCCACTACTTAAATGGACCAATTAACCTCACTATGCAACCCACCAAATGTCACTTTGGTCCTTATGTCACTGTGGAATCTGTGCACAAATTACTATGGCGAACAGCACATTTAGTACTTTCAGTGTTACTGGGCTGCCTGGATAATCCTCAAAATGACAAATCACTGTCTGTGCGATTAATTTTCTCTCTGTCAAGTCTGGAAAGATGAGAGATTTTGGGGACATCGTACAACATGTCAAGGAAATGCCAGCTGTCTCCATAACATCTCAGGGCTAACAATGGAGCGAGATTGATGATTCGTACACAGTGCTGTTTTTCATAACTTTAACAAATCTGAATTCCTCAGCAGATAAAGTAATGGGATCTGTCAGTCAGAATGAAAATACTCAGAGCAGCAACAGATATTTAAATAATCAATATTGTAACACTTGAAGGTGGTTGAAATAAACTTAAATTTTTGTACAATAAAAGAGAGGCTCTTTTTTTTTTCATTGCTCATGATACCTGTATTTAAGACATATTATCAAGAAAGACAAACTCTTACAGGAAACATAATACATTTTTCTTTCACAAAGGAAAATACTTCTTTTTGGCAGATAGTTTGATCTGATATATATGTGCCAAATAGTCAAAACAGTGAAAAAGTCTCACAAACTAGAGCCACATCTTTCAATTAGATATGCTAGTATTAATAACAGGTATTTATGAGAATTGAAAGAATATTCCTATAACATTTTTAAAGGGCTAATGTGCATCACCTTCACAATGCAGATTGATCACTAATTGTTTAAGATTACTTTCTAGATATGGGAAAGGTCTTCCAGGTCATGAAATAACAACAGCAGTAGCTCTCATGCATTGCCTTAGACAAACTTACCAAGGTGCCATTCAGTAGAAGCCTTAACAGAAATCAATGAGTGCTATGAATACATACATCTGAAAGAACATTCCTGTACTGCTGGATAAGCTAAAATAAATAAATAAATAAAAACAGGAGCTGTGGTTAGTACGTCAGAAAGAGCAGACTATAGTGCGCGCTCCCCCCTCTATCTGGAGCTTCTCACAGAATTTTCCATGGAATCTGGGCTTATAACATGGGCAGGATTGAAACAGATGTTTCTTGAATCTCCTGGACAAAGGGACCTAGGCTTTTTCACATGTTTTAATGTTTATTTTTCCAGTATTTTCAGACCCCTTAGGATAGGTTGAGTTTATTTCAAATTTAATTTATTTTTACTAAAATTTGTTTATGGAAAGCATATGCCTATGTCTAAGTGATATGTTTTGCATAGTTGTTGGAGCTCTGACATTGCTTAAAGTTCTTCTAGAGTTTGATTTCTGTCTCTCTCTCCCTCTCACTCTCTCTGTCTTTACTCTCATTCTTTGCTATAATGGATCTGGACAGGAATTTTTTCAGGGCTAAATTACTAAAGTTAACATAAATTGAATATGCTGTTTTGACTTACCTACATTCTGAAAAGGGCTGTATTATGTCTCCTTCTCACACAGATTAATTCTGAACATTTTCTGTGCAGTAAAGGCCAAGTTGAATTGCAGAGTTTGTCATTGAAGAGACTTATCACTATCACAAAAAATATTTCTGATCCACCTCCCCCTTGCTAGGAAGCACATTGGCTCAAAATGATGGAAATAAATAAAAAAGGGTGCCAAGGAGACAAAGACTTTTTCTTCTGAGTTACACACTAGAGTGGTCAGCTGTCCCACAGAATAAGCTGCCCTAGCTCTCTTCAGGAGGGAAGAAGAGCAGGAACAAAACTCAGGTATTACTCTACTCTGTACTATGGTGAAGATGTTGTTCTGGCATTCAATAAATATTTCCATATCAAGAGTTCCTACACTATTCCTTAATTCCTACTTCTGGACAGTACCAAAGGCAAGAAGCTGAGATAGTTGTACCTTCAGTCTGATCCTATTAAGTGGCTCTTTTTTTCTTTTGGAAGAAACAAGAGCTATGAGAAATTCCAGAAGTAAGGAAATCCTTGTAAGCAAATACACTGATAAAAATGTCATCAAACCCTAGCTATGGAAAACATAGACATATTATCGATGTTTTTAAGCACTTCAGTTGGGATTCAGTTTGATGTTAGACACTAGGAATTAGAGATTAGACACTAGAGTTAAGCCCATTTGTAGGTGATGTGCATTTAAGTCTCTATGTTAATGTTCAGTCATTGGAGTTCTATGACAAGATTCAGTTCCCTTTTTTCTTTATTTTCCACTTTTTTTTTTTTTACTCCATCTTGTTTGGCATCATTATTTTTCTGCTTTTATCATTTTTATTTTCTTCTTTTTTTTTTCTATTCATTGTGTATTTTTCTTCCCTTCTATGTTATCAACCACATATAGATTTCCTTCATTGTTTTTCCTCTCAATCCACAACATGCTCCAATGAAGATCCTTCATTGGGCAATAAATGATGCAATGCAGTGCAGCCAAGAATACACAGAAATGAATAAACCATACCTTCATAAATTTACAAACAAGAATTCCTATTAGCAGGATACAGATATAGTTCTACAGATACTTTCCTTTTTTGATGCTGTCCCTATTTTTTCTCTACATACAATCTTCCTTCATGCATACCTCTTTTTATTTTCATTTCCTTCATTGTTACCAAAATATTCCTATTAAAAATGAGAAGAATACATTTTGCTAAATGATTTTTATGGGAATTGCATGCAGCCATAGAACTATGTAAAGCTAGCCACTTCTCTATGTGTAGCAAACCAACAAAGTATGAATCCATTCTTTCTACTCTTCTTACCCATAGAAAAAACTAGAAGTAAGTCTTCTTGAACTCAAGGAAGGCAGCACCATGAGCTGAAACCATTGACATAAAGGGAGGGAAAAAAAAATAGTTGGAAAACATGGAACAAAGATTAAAAGCATTTTCTGTAGCAGTACCAGATTGAAATTCAAAAGTTATAGGCATCTCACAAGCTCTTTTTTTTTTTTTTTCCATGGACATATCCTCAGCTACTGACCACGACCAACTTTTCTAAGTTGATAAGATCTGACAAGATCACAGTTTACTGTGAAACAGCCTCAGGCTACCTTTTTTGTTGTTGTTGCTGTACTTGCAAAGACTTGGAGAATGAGATAAGAGTAACAGAAAATAAACCCAGATCTTCTACTTAATGCTACAGACCTGAAGAACTGGATTAACTGGCAGAATTAAATTTAGTTTACAAAATTATTTAAAAGATTAACACAAATATAATGAGATATTCTAACTGCACAAAGCTGGTTATTCGGTATCTGCTAACTAGAGTTTCTGATGGACTACACTGGTATACCAGAGAAATAAAAGTAAGATGACAGATTTACACCATCTGAAGAACAGATTGTCTGTCCCGTGTTATGAGATCTCTCCTTGAATGACCTCATGGATCATTCCATGATGCATGTAGAGTGTTTACAGCCTGTAATTAACTGGCAACTGTTTCTCTAAAGAGAATGCACCATGTATACATTAACATTATAAGGGGAGTCAGCTGCTTCATTACTGTCTTTTAATATGATCTTGTAGCTGGAAATGGAGGTTTGGATTAATTTTATCTAATTTTAGGTACCTAGGTCAGGCATGTAGTTTTTCTACCTCCTTAATATAGGTACCTTATATACCTGAAATATTTATATGGTGAATGCATTCAAAGTAATGGTTTCTCCTGTTTTGTTTTGTTTTGTTTTGTTTTGTTTTGTTTTGTTTCTGTTCTTAAAATCCATTATGTGTTAGCAAACAACCAAATGGTGACTTTGATGTTACATAGTCAAAGTTAGCAGTTGGGACCAATAAGGCAGAATTTGGTTACACTGATACAACTCCAATTTCAGGTATAATGTTCCATTAGCAGAGCTCCTTGCTTTAGTTGCCTGGAGTCCCTTGCACCTGAGCAACAGCTGTGTGGGTTTGCAGCATAAGACCTGTTAGGACTTTGCTTCTCTCACAAACTGTCCTTTGTCTTCTATGAGAGAAATTTTTAATCTGATTTTAGCTTCAGGAGGTCAGATGACAAAGAGAAAGAAAACTACCATAGACAAAGAAGTAATCTTGCTTAGTTTATTACTTCAGTTGTTTTATCTGAATAGGGTCTCATTGGCAAACCTGTCTCCATTACTCAGTCTAGCCTGAGATACATTGTACACAGTGTAGCATACACCAGCATTGCCCAGACTTGGCCCTAAACCCGTGCAGAAAACCCCAGAACTAACAGTGTGAAACTGATTTTCAAAAAGTCTTCTTTGAAAGGAGTCAGAAATTTGTATTTCAAATATAGTGCACTAGATTTCAGGAAAAAAGAACCAGCACATTTCACAGAAAATATCTAAAGGGAGCTCTTGTGGAAGTCCAAGAAAAAATCTGCAATGAGACGAGCTTTGCTGCTCAAATAAGGACTTGTTAGTATCATAACATTTAATTTTTTGTACCATTATTTATTACTACACCAACCTGATGATAGCTTTGTGGTGGAGAACACCATTATGGTAGGAGATATATAAACACTAAGTTAAAAAAATGACCTCTTCCTCCAAAATGCTTTCAATGAAAGCAAATATTTGAATAGAATGCTCAATGAACTCATTTTGGCAAGTGAATCAAGACCTAGATCACCAGTGGCTATACAGGGAGATTTGGCATCTGCCTCAGCACATACACATGTAAAATTAGTTATCAATCTCAAATGGAATCATACTCAAGCAGTAGGATACAGCTGGTGAACATAGGTATCTAACATTATTTGAGATTCCTCAATATATTCCACCTGGCCTCCAGCTGTCTGCTGCTCCAGAAGGGGACGGGTATCTCTTAGGTCTTCTGTTATATCCACTAGCCTCATGCAGATGTGTCAGATAATTTATCTAGATCGTCTGAAATAGCATGAGCAGGATATATTTAGGGAACATGAAAGGGATTTGTATGCCTAATGAATCTAATCTTCTAGACTTTCTCTAGTCTGCTGATAACTCTTTTATACTGGCGGACCCAAAACTGGACCATTCCTGATGCTGAGGGGTAGAGGGGAGTAATCAGTTCCCTTAACCTACTGGCAATGCTTTTGCTGATGCAGTCCAGTATGTAGTTAGTCTTTACCACCTCATAGGCACATGCCTATGAGTCATGTTCAATTTCTCCACCACAGTCAACCAGGGTCCTCCAGGACCCCCAAGGCCCTTTTCTACAGAACTACTGCCCAGCCAGTCATCCTCCAGCCTGTACCTTTTCATGGGGTCATTCTGCTTGCTCCAGGTACAGGACTTTGCATTTGTCTTTGTTGAACTTCATGAGATTCCTAATGGATCAACTCATCCAGCTTGTCAAGATCTTTTTGAATGGCAAACCTCTCCTCCAGCAAATCAACTGTGCCCTGCAATTGGTGTTACCCACAAACTTCCCGAGTGTTCATTCTGTCCCAAGATTCACTAACGAAACTATGAAACAATGTTGGCACCCCTGAGGAAAACTACTTGTAACTTTGGTCAAAACTCACAGATTTCATCAAAGACTGCCCAGCTAATATGAATGATATATCTGTTGTTTCTTTTTGATCATTTCTGTAGAGGAAACCATCATTTTTGCATAATGCCATTTTTTCTTTTTCTTTTTCTTTCTTTTTTTTTTTTAAATAAGGACTTCCCAAAAGAATGTATATAAATGACGTTATAGGGCTTAACTTTGCCATTACAGATCATCCCAGGAGATTTTGAGAAAGATAAGATATTTTTTCTTGTCCTGCATTTGATTACTAACCACAGGTGAGCTAGGCTGGCTCTGAGCCTATCTGTGCTCTATGATCAGAGTTCAGACACACTGCAGTAATATGGGTAATTAAAAATAATGCTATTTATGCTGATTTTCACCAGAGACAGGTTGCAGCCATCTAGGAATTCTAATTGTTTAATGACATGAAACAGGACTTTTGAAAGAGCAACTTTGGGGAATACTTCATTTGTAGGAATGTATCCAAACCATTTCCATCATGTTCCCAAGAGCCCTAAAAAGTACTAAAGAAGTACTAAACAAACCCACAATGATCTCTAATCCCTTTCCTGTCTACAGTGCCAGGTTACTCATACAAACCAGAGTGGGGGCCTTTTGAATCAGCCTGATTTTTTTCCCCTGGGATGGTGCATAATGCCAAGTCGCATTGGTATACTATACTTCATAATGCAACTTGACATGCCTTTGTGACTGCGTATGGCATTAATTGAAAAGTGGCTTGCTCACATGGCCCTAAAAACAGGATAACACTTACAGTAGGTCAAAACAGACTGAAGAATGCATTCGCCTTTCATTGCATTTGCCTTGCATTTGCCTTTATTTCAAGAAAGAACAAGAACATATTCAGCCTCAGGTGTCTTTAAAAAAGTTTTTTTTTTGTTCTAATTCCCTGTCTGAAGATATGTGCATTACAGTGAATAAAGGTATGGATGTGTGTGTCCATGCATACATGTACATGTGTATAAGTTTGCTTAAGGAATTGCCTTCTTCACATTTACTGGAGACTGCTCTAGCAACCCTTAAAATGTAGCAACCCTGTTCAGTTAAATCTTCCAGGATCAGGCCTTTTGTTCATAAATTCTGTCTCCTTAATGTAGAAACTTCTTTACAGCTCTCTTTGTAACAGCTTACCTCTTATCAGAAACTATTCTGATTTTTATCCTTCGTCCTTGATATTTAGTGTTTCCTTGACTTCTATACCAGAGAGCTGAAGATATATGTCAAGCAAAAAGGACAGCATGTTTTTGTAACAAAATAGCTTGTATTTCTGATCAGATAAAAATGAGTGCTCTTCTAAATGCTTGTAAGAGTTAAACAAATGTGTAATTCTGGAATGGATTTTTTTCTGAAGGTCAGAATCAGCGTGTAATAAGCCCCTTGCTGATACACCAGCCACTCCACTTTCTCAGTTCTACTTAGGTAGGGCCTGATGTATGTCTTCCTGTACCCTCAGATCACTCATACAAAAAAACTATAGGGTTATGCTGAAGGAAAGAGTATTGCTAACTTGCAGAGATCCCTAACTACTGGAGCAGTCCCTTGGAAGTGATTGCAGGTGGTAGAACAAAGAATAGTTGTTAGGCTACTATTCTCTGCATTTAGACTACTTCTCTGCATTTGAGGAACAATGACAGCTTTTAGTCATTTATGGATTCCTCACCATCCCATTTACAGATTTTTGCCAAATATAAGAATTTCCTCTTAATTTGCTATTTTAAATATGTCTCATTCTGCAAGGCTGTATTATTCAGAAGTAGAATTGTTTGTGAGAGTCTAGATCTATTAGTTAGTCTACTAGAGCAACTAGACTGTTGCTGTTTGTGCTCTGATAACTGTTTATAGCTTGTTGGCTTGCCAATAAAAATTCTTGAGATCTTCCCAGACCTTAGATGGACTGACTGACTCTTAGGACTCTTAGGACTTCTGCTCATATTTACCATCAAGTAACTACACATCCTCTGAATAGATTTGATTATGATATTATTGATTCAAAATAATTTCAAAAAGATATTAAACTTCTTGAAACCAACACAGTTAAGCCAGTCAAAAATTTCTGAGAATCTGAACCTGCGGAGACTCATGACTGTTTATGGCACAAGCTCTACACTGAATATTGAAAGAACAGTGGAGAATGTAGAATTAGTCTATGTGCAGTAGGTTAAACAAGCTGAAAGTATTAAGACAGGAAGAAGTAAAGTATGGAATGAAATTTGTGGATGCAAAGACAGACTCAATTTCAGTACATAAAGACAAAGATTTGCAGGTTAAGAATGTGTAAAATGGTATATGAACCATTACCACTTAAAGTATGATAGAAGTTCTGCACAGCGGTCTTTAGCTAATTTATACCACTTGCTTTCATTTTGGTCATAGATGAGATATTCTGAAAGTGTAATCAGTGACACATAGCAAAATAACAATCACAAGTTTCTTAGGAAGACATTTGTAACCAAAAGTCTCTGGAAAAGAGCAAGCAAGAGAGAACTGTGCAGTCAAAATTAACATCAGAAGAATAACAGTTCCAATTTAATTAAGGTTATAAAATAGCCAAAATAAAATACAGTAATTTGCTACCAAAATACAAGTGATAACTTTATCTGTGGCCAGACAAAACAAGATTTCCATATTTTTAGTATCTATAATTTGCTTCTGTTATTTTAGGGTGTCTAAATTAGCTACTACCACTCAAGAAAGGGTTATTCAAGTCTCTGTGGATCTTACCATGAAAACAGCAGCTCAGTGCTCAATGGATGTCAAAGAGGCAAACAGGATGTTAGGAACTGTTAAGAAACAAGTAGAGAGCAAAACACAGAATGTCAATAAGCTCCTGCTTAAATCCATGGTGAATTGACATCTTGACTGTTATGTGCAGTTCAGGTTCCCCTTTTCCACATCTGAATAAATAGGCAGAGAAGAGAGGCAGGAAGCTCTCCAAAATTAAGTTTCAAAGGATTATTAAAGGCAAAAATGTATAGACAATCTCTGGTTCAGATTGCCAGAACTCAGGAGGATATATTTGGGGAAGTAGAACTGTAGAGTTTCCCCATTTCCCTAAACTTACTCTGTTGTGCATTGTCAGAGACAGACTGCTGACCAGAAGGGACAGTAAGTTTGGGTATGTATGGCCAGTCTTATGCTCTTATAGAGGAAATACAAAAAGATAAACCAAAGACAGATCCAGTAGGCAGCCTTTTGCATGTCCATGCGAAGAAATGTATGTAGCTAAATTTGCTCCGAAGTAATTATTAGGTATCCAAATGAAGAAAAGACACCCAAGTATGGATATGAAAAATGTGAAGCATGATCAGGTTTTAAAAAGATGAACACAAATTCTGTTAAACAATGTGATTATGGAACTATAGGTTGTAGTTCCTCTTCTAGCCATGGGAAGTAACATATGAGTGAGAGTCTTCCCCATGCATGTACATAAGTATTCCTTTAATCTAAATGCATTTAGAATCCAGTGATGAACTGTTCTCTGTGGAAAAGATGTGATATTGTCATTCTTTGCTTCTTACAAATCTATGGAGTATAGGATGCAAAACAGAAACACTCCTGGCTCCTGACTCACTCTTGGGACTTCATAGTAGCCTGGCTGAGGCTAACGTTGACTCACACCTACGGTTCCAGTGATGACAGAAATATAATAGTGGTAGTCCAGTTCAGTCTAGGTAATTTGAATGTATTTGAAAAGTAGCGTATATCTAATCAGAATTGCAGTGGGGACTGGAAGTGAAGAAGACATTTATATATTCACAGTTCATTGACTATCTGAATGAAATTCAGGTGTGTGGACTCATTTGTGAAAGACAAGAAAAAAACATTGAAATGATACAAAAATAAACTTTTTTACTTGTTTAAGATAACTGAATATGGATTCAAGATTATGGATTCAATTTTGTCTTTATTTTGTTTCAGAACAAAGCAAAAATTGGTATTTTGTTTTAATCACACAACTAATAAACACAGTTCTATTACAGCCTATTGAAAAAGTATAGAAAAGGTTGGTATATTTTTTCCACTTTTGCCTGCAATGAACACAGTGACATATGGACTGGGATGCTTTTCTCTTGAACCACAGCCAGTTTAATTAGAAAAATAAGGGGAAAATATTGGCAAACTAAAAGAAAAGTTGCAGGAGATCAGAGCAATGCTTTGACTCCATTCTTACAAGTCACCCATTTGGGAAGCTGACAGAGCTTTTGTATCTCATGCAGTTAGCCCATGCTGTTTCCCATTGAAATGGATCAGTAGGGGCTGAGCAATTCCCACTAAAATCAACAGTAGTAGCCTTCAAACTCTTGTTTTCCTATAGACTGAATATCAAAACCTGCTTTACAGACAAGGCAGGAGGAATACTGACAGTCATTCTAACCTCACCCTTCATGCAACTTCTGCAAGGCTTCTGAAGCACACTAATGATTAGTGCAGGACTGAATAATGTTTCTGAGATATTCACATATAAATAGAGAGAAAGGAGAGGCAGAGATGTTACTGTACGCATCTGGACTTCAAGCTGGATTTAAAATCTTTGTTAGAGGATTCCCTGTGTGACCTTAGTAATTGCCTATGTGCCTGCTATTACTCTCTGATAAAGTGTATGAGCTTCTCTCCAAGTATCTCAAATTACCTTATATTTACCATGTAACAGATGACATAACATAAATTCACAACCCATCTTACTCTGTTTATAAATCTGTACTCCAGTATGTCACTTTATTTCCTCCAAACCTCTGCTGAGCTGCCAATTAACTCTGCAGGGTTCTACGTTTCTACCAGCGGACGTGCGAAGAGTTGCAAAGGCCTGTAGCTACCAAGCCACTAGGAGTGCTAACATGCCTATTGAGCTTCCAGCAAGGCTTTCAGGCAATGTATTTCTTTCCAAACAAGGTCTAGCTTTGTAAGTAATTTGAGAGTATGTTTATACTACTAAATCAAGCACTGCACAAAAGACAGCCACAGACAAGCCTTCTAGAGACTGACTGGTGCTGGTGTCCCATTGTAACTAGTAGCTAAAGGCACATATTTAGGTAATGCATTAGGGCTTGCTTTGTAAGCGCTCTTCTGTTTGGTTTGAGGCATATACCCAGATCCGCTAGGTCCCAGTCACCAGGACAATGAATACTCTGTGATGAGTCTTGCCAATTTGTTGATGCCTCTTCATTTTGCATACATCTTACATAGTCAGATGTCCAGGGAAAGGGGGACATACTTTCCCTGTACAACATACAATCTATGGGGAAACCTTAGTCTGCAAGGCAATTTGCTTGAGATGCTTCACTGATCCATGTACTGCAAGCAGATTTTCATCCCAGAGCACTGCTTCTGCAGCAGGCAGGATCACGCTACGCTACACCAGAGGTAGTGCCAGGATCCATGCTCCAGGTGAGGATGGAAGGCAGAGAGAAGGCTTCAGGAAGTAGGCAGTGTATCTTAAAGAAGTGTGGAATAGAACTGAAGTTTGGATTTAAGAAAATGTGAGTTTGTGGGAGATGGGAAATAGCCAGGGATGAAGGTAGTGAGCTGGTCTGAGAAGGTTAAGTATGCAACAGAAGGTGGCAAGTGATATGGTACAAAACTTGTAAGCATAAATCTTAATAGACTACCCACACATTGAAAAGGTTCATTCTTATCTACAAACTGAGATTAAGATTCTAAGATTTGCTTAGAGTGAACAAGACAGGGTGACATGAGTTTAATTTCCTTTAACAACTAGACAGAGGAAAGGGGGTTTTCATCTCCCCTGTGATAGAAGTATGGGACAACGGGATATCACAATTTCTGCATATTTTTAACCCTATGCTAAAGATTGACCTTATCTGAAAATAAATCCTCAAAGCAAAAAAATCTCAACGAGGAAAAGCACCAACTGACTTTGGAATATGTATGTATTGCAATACCTGTATATGTTTGTGGATTTTTTTTTCCAATCCAACATGCATATTTAGATTCTTAATTGTACTTTGACTGCTAAATTACTATTTATTTCAATGGTAAGTTAATAATAAATTAATAATGCAAACATTCCTAGGATAGCCGTGTGACAAGACAACTCCTTCTAGATTGTTTTAGAAGGAGGTAATACTTACTGTTAATAAGAAGTAACAGAACATCACTCAGTTGATATTATTCAGAAAGGAACTGAAGATACATGAAATAAGAGAGAAGAAATAAGTGAACAACTCTCTAGAGTAATTCCTGCAGTCATCACACTGAAGCATGACTTCTGGTGAGGTATGCGCTCCACAGAGTGACTGTTTAATAGTGACAATTCTTCAAGCAAGAAAAGAATGAATTCTCCTGCATTCTAGGTGAGTATTTTGCATTAACTTCAGAGTTATGTTCATTTTGCCCCTTTTCTTGGCAGTGATATTTAAATTCTTTTCCATGCTGTGGAACACCTTCTTTGGAGATTAGTCTATATCCTGATAGTTAAGACACAGAAGACAGAAAAGCGGCTATGAAGCACACTGTACTCAGTTTTTCCATACTGTGTGAGAATTCTAACTGATAGACTATTACACAGAGGGAATAATGCTGCTTTCATTTTTTCCCATCTGTGTTTTTATTAAAAGCAGTTGCCATTGCTTTGTTTCATAAAGACCAAACCATCTGGTAGGTATGATCAGATGCACGGGGCCCCTCAGGGGAATTAGATGAAGGAATGAATAGTTTGTGAGTCTTGATAGGACTTATACATTATACAGCTCTGAAGCTTTTCAGTTTTGATGAGATGAGACAAGTTTCAGGACTACACAGAGTTAGAAATTGAGGCAAATAGGGTATGTTAATATTGAAAAATTTGCTGAGTACTTACAGACTTTAGATATTTTGAATATTCAGTCCCTGGCATCCTTATAAACTGCAATAGGTAAAGAAAGAGAACTCTGACTTTAACAAAATGTATGAGGACAGTGAACTTTGTACAAGAATGTAACATAAAATGCACAAGGTCAGAAATGAGTTTAGCTAAGATTATTATAAAATATATTTCTATTCTGTGTCATGGGATCAATGGTGCATGACAAATGTTGGGAACATTAGTCAGTAAAGATAAGCATCACAGAATCACAGAATCACAGAATGGTTGAGGTTGAAAGGGACCTCTGGAGATCATCTAGTCCAACCCCCCTGCTCAAGCAGGGTCACCTAGAGCACGTTGCACAGGATCGCGTCCAGGTGGGTTTTGAATATCTCCAGAGAAGGAGACTCCACAACCTCTCTGGGCAACCTGTTCCAGTGCTCACTCACCCTCACAGTGAAAAAGTTTTTCCTCATGTTCAGATGGAACTGTCTGTGTTTCAGTTTGTGCCCATTGCCTCGCGTCCTGTTGCTCGGCACCACTGAAAAGAGTCTGGCCCCATCCTCTCGACACCCTCCCTTCAGATACTTGTACACATTGATAAGATCTCCTCTCAGCCTTCTCTTCTCCAAGCTAAACAGGCACGGCTCTCTCAGCCTTTCCTCATAAGAGAGATGCTCCAGTCCCCTAATCATCTTTGTGGCCCTTCGCTGGACTTGCTCCAGTAGTGCCACATCCCTCTTGTACTGGGGAGCCCAGAACTGGACGCAGTACTCCAGATGTGGCCTCACCAGGGCTGAGTAGAGGGGGAGAATCACCTCCCTCGACCTGCTGGCAACACTCTTCCTGATGCACCTCAGGATACCAGTGGCCTTCTTGGCCACAAGGGCACATTGCTGCCTCATGCTTAACTTGGTGTCCACCAGCACTCCCAGGAGTGCATGCATGCATGTATAAGCATGTATGAGAAGTAATGGTATGACCCGGAGGCATAAAGGTGGTTTCAAAGACTGTATTGAAGTGCATATGTGGTAGAGTTAGGGATGGTTGAGTTCATAAAACGCAGCTTTTGCTATTCATTTCATTAGTGCCAGGGTTTCTTGTTATTTTGTCCTTTGAAAACAAGAAGTCATTTCTTTGATTAGGTAAATACAAAATACAGGAACTAGTAATTTTTTTTTATTATTTTATGTATTGATCCCTATGTTTTGAAGCATTTCATTTAATTTGCATAACTGAGCACTATTTTCTCCTTTGCTATTTTTTTCTTGTGGATTATTTATATGGAATTTCTGTTGAAATTGTATTTATAAACCTGAATAAGGTTAAAGTTTCACTATTAGGTGCACTGCAGCATTGGAGTTGCCTGAAAGCTTCTGGACAGAATTTGTTAAAAAGTAGACTTTCCAAACCAGCAAAAGTTCAGAAGTATTAAAAGTATCTGCAAGCCATAATACATATCATGTGCCATTATATTTGGAATATTTTTGTGGGTTTTTTGAAAAAGAAAATGGACAGTATGCCTGAAATTCAGGCCGAAATGTTTTAATTTCACAAACTTGTTTTCAAGAAAAAAAAGACATAATTTTTTAACTAGTAAATAATAAAACCTTGAAGTTCCTACGCATATTGATTTGCATTTATTTCCATCATAAACAGCAGGCTGATGCTGACTCTGGACACTCAAATTGATATTTAGCAAAGAAACAGGGGCATTGTGATACCCAGCACATTACTGGGTGAAGTGAACACCTCAATCTAAAAGTTAGAGATAAGAGCATACATAGGAGTTTGACTCAAAACCAATTTTTAGAGACTGAAAGCAGCTCACTTGAAAATGATTAGCTTGGTCATCCTGTGTCTTACACTTTCCTGAGTCCTAGAATACTTTTTACACTCAAAATCTTGTTGCAGGCAGAAGATAACACACCATATATACAGAGCCAAAAATGTATTGCTCATCTAATTAAAGTTTTAATCTTTTGATAGTCCAAACTAATATATAAAAGCCTCAATAATATAACAGAAATTATTTCATAGGTTTAAAAAAAAAAAAAAGAAAAAAAATACTTTCCAGTATCTACCCTTTTCCTCTGGGTGTTATGCTCATCCCTCCAGTGTCCCTCAAGGTACTAAGGCCAACAGTTCAGTCTTCCTAGGGAAGAATGGGAGAGGGCTACAATGAGGTTTCTATATCCTGAAGTCTTCACCAAAAGGACTGTTATGATGGGGATTTTCTCCCTCCATTTGCAAGGAGGAGCAGGATGGTGTTTTCTTCCTGCTCAGTCTTGGATCCAGTAGGGTTTATTTCCGTGCATCTCCTTCCCACGGGCTGCTCCCTGCTGGGTGCTGCCTGGCGGGGGCAACAGGCGCTTGGCCACGAGGACTGCATGGGAATGAGCTCAGCCTGGCTCTGGCCGTTGGGAGCCCGCACCAGCCCCAAGATCTGCATGCTCAGGGCACTGCACAGCCTGCAGCTTCTCACTAGGAATGGCAAAAGTCATACTTTGTGGCCTACATAAGACTTATTTCCTAGCATTTCCTCACTGTTTAGGCACCTAGCCCTCTAGGGTCCTCCCTAGAGGATAGTTAGTTCCCCTAACACATGAACTTAGGTACTGCTTTCTATGTAGTACCCAGGCAATTAGACCATGCGCTGAGGAAAAGACATATTTACTCTCTAGGACCTTCTGAGCCTGCATGGATTTGAACCTACTTCTTCCATGTCCCAGAAACATACCCAGCTATGCCTAACTACATTATTGAACAGGACTCTTGGGAAGCCCGGAAGCCAGGAGTCATAAAACAAGCAAATGGGACCTGACTGATTTACTACATAGACCAGGGAATTCAGCTGGTTGATGCAAAGACCCAGGATTTTGCTTCCTACCCTAAGAGCTGTCTCTGTCTCTCTGTCTCTGTCTCTGTCTCTCTCTCTCTTTTTCTTCTGTTTAGTCCAACTTAATATCTATTCTAGAAACATGTACATTTTGGCAAATAGGTTGGGTACCTCAGTCTTCTCCCGCATTGCGACTCAGACTCCTCTTTTCCTTCAGGTCCAAAGACTCTCACTGCACAGGAGGCACTTAAGACCACTGCACAGTGTGCAGTGAGTACCTACCCATACCAGCGGCACAGCAATGACTGCCTTCTCCTCTGGTGTCTGCTCAAGCTGCACCTCATCATGCAGAATTTCCAGCCCATGCCCCTTATTACCTGGGAGACTGCTTTAGCCACTACACGGATACACAAAACCAACATGCTGCCATCACACTCTGAACTAGCTCTCTAGGTACCTATTTTCTGAATCAGTGCAAAATGATTGACTCCTAGACTCTTCAGAAGACTTCAGACACAACTATATCTGTCAAGTGACTTTCTAGGGAAGTTAAGTTCGGGCATTAGTGAAGCACTTGTGATCCTACCTCTAATACCTACTGAGGCTCCTCACTTTCTACTGAAATGAATGGAAAATGAGACAAAAAAAGGTATTAAAATTGTAAATATTTTCTCTCTTTCTAAATTCCATCTCTTCGGATTTCAGATCATCTGCAAGTTTTCTTGTTGTTTTTTTTTTCCTTGAAGAAAGTGGGCCTTAGAAAAGGCTGGTTTCAAATGCTGTTTGAGGTGACAGTACCTGTGGAATCCAAAAGAGGCTTTACAGTAACAGGTTAATGTTTTATACTGCATCTTGCCAGGATGTTATAAATAATGTCAGTTAAGATTATGCATGAATTTATCAGGTAGCACACTATCATATGAAATTATACACTGTAGTATAACAAACTGCCACATAAGAAAGTGTATGAAAAATATAAATCCTTTTAAATAACAACAGTGCAGAGATATATCTTACATATATATTATCACACATTTACAGGTGAGTACTCTGAGTTAGTCAGAGAATCTAATATAATTATCACTTCTTAATGAGAATTCCTAAGTCTGTGAATTGCCCGAGAGGACTCAGCTCTGAATTTTTTCACTGCTGTTATATTCCTTATTCTTTCCTATATTTGCTATAGGGAATTAATATTGTTATCTTAAAAATTTAGCAGGTTTGTAATGATGATCCCTATAATTAACTCAGGGCAGCAGAGCTATTTTCTGTATGATCACTTTGGGCTTAAATGCTTGCTATGTACATAAAATCTGCTGCCTTATGAAGCTCTTTGGAAATAGCATGTTTTTTAAACTATGCTTTATTTTGCTCTATCACTGAGTGGTTCCTCTCCAAAATATAGAGAATTTAAGGTGAAGCTCACCAATTCTAATTATTTGGGATGCTATCACAATGAGACAGAAGTTAGCCATGTAATTGAAGCTTTGGTGAACATACACAAAGCTGACACTTTCAAACATATTTCAATAGTAAGTACTCTTAAAATTAACTTTTGTTTTTGAAAATGACTATTTACAATTAATAATTTTACATCCTATTAATTCTAAACAAATTAATTTTGCATGTGTGTAGACTTTCCATGGCTGTTTTACACCAGTTGAAATGTGTTTTTCTTCTTTCCATGTACAAAAAATATACAACTTTAAAAGCTATTAAAATTTTTAAAGCCATTTTGTGTTACTTATGTTCCAAAATTAAATTTGTAAAAATCCCCAAAATTGTCGTGCCTGTGGACTGCTTGCTTAACTTTTCATTACTCTCTATTTTTCCTACATTGTTAAACTGTGAGACAGATACCGCTATGAAAAGCACATAGATTTAAGAACCAGTTTCATAAGTGAAATATTATTGCACTAGAGGCAGTAATGTAATCTTGGAATTTTTCAAAAAGGTGGTTGTTTAAGAATGCTGAGTTCAAATGTTTTTTGTATATTTTGACTGTGCATTAAAAATAAATACTTTATCTGAAGTGAAGATGTCTTGCTTAGCTGACTTCTCATAGACACTGTGGTAGAACTGGATCTTAAGAAAAAAATGATGGAAAACAGGATCAGTCTAATTTACGTCAAATAGATTACTTAAGATGAAACGAAAATTTATTCTATTGTTTTGCCTAGATTATTCCTATGCAAATATTTTATATTATTGTATATACATTATGGCAGCAAAATTCAAACTACAGCTCTTTACTGCTGAGGCTATGATATATCGTCCTGGAGGGAGTCACTGAAGAAATATTTTCCCTTACACAACCAAGTAAAGCGATTCAGGTATCAGACAACCCCTCAGCTGTTTTTGTTGTTAAATTTATGAATGGTCTTTTAAAATTGCTTTGGTTTATCAGCTATTATAATTCTAACTGACTAGAAGCTAGGCAAATCACTTTTACCAAAAATGTTGATACAGGTATGCAGTCTGATGGATTCATACTCACTATTACATACCCTTTGACCCTTAAAGTGTAAATTAGGCTTAACTTTATTCTGAATCACTTGTTGTATTACATTAGAATGAATTTCTCTGTAAATTAAAGAAGACATTGAAGTATTACACTCAAAATCTTGTTATAAGTCAAAAGGAATGCATCTTACACATTGATCTAAGAATTTACTCATATGCTGCCTCACATTTTATAATCTATAAAAAAACAGCATACACTTATTGTTAGTCCAGCCACAATGATACCAACACTTACAGTCCAAGTTAATTAGGGTAATATTCTAAATATTACAGAAAAATAAATCATTAACAGTACATTTAAATGGTGTACATAAACTTCATAGTGTCTACCCCTTGGCCTGGTGTTGTGCTCCCCTCTTGGTGCTACGCAGGGTCCCAGGGTGGGTGGCACCACCTCCAGCAGACTGGGGTGGGATTTACACTGAGCTGGCAGAGCTGCAGCCCAAGGCCTTCCCCAGGAGCATGGTGTTGATGGGAGAGTTTCCTCCTCCTCAGTCACGCATCCATTTGGGGTTATTTTTATATATTTTCTAACACAGTCCATTTCCTTGATCTTTCTTCATACCATCCTGTGCCTGTACTCTTCTACACCATTTTTTGTTTTATTCTAAGGCCATAAATAATTCATTCTCCACAAAATAATTATTTTTTATTACAATCTATTAATTAACAATAGGTATTACACCACACAATTGCACCAAGCTAAACTAAAGCTGAAACAAATTTAGGTGGCAGTCGCCTGACTGCTAGATAGTTGCTATCACAGCTAAAACAAACTAAAATCAGCTCAGGCCAAAAAGAGGCTAGACAAGTCCTGCAAGTCTGCACTGTGAGATCAATAAAAGGCCTGCGGCCTTTACTAGCAAGGGCAAAATCAGACATACTGGGCTACAGAAGTAATTGCATGATTTGCATTTCTTAACATTTGAGACTTTATGTAGCTAAATTCTCCTTGTAACAGCAGATAAATAATTAGCAGCTTTATTTAAACTGTTGAACTTATTCCGAATTTGCTTAACAATGATTAATAATACAATTTAGACCAACATTTCTGAATGTACAATAAGACAAAATGATTTATCAGCAAATAGATATATCATGATGATTCATATAGAGACTGTTAGCATAGTTCTAAAAGGAAGAACACTTTTAATCTGACTTTTCAAAAACCACGTCTTTTCTGCTTAGATGCAATGGCATGTACATGAATAGCTTCAGTCATATGTACAGTCCCAAGGCAGTTAGCTTGACTGTCATTTATAGAAGAATATTCTCCAGTGATTCTTTGAACTTTCACCCAAAGTTGTAAATCATTAAGCCTAAACTTCTGAACTAATTCTTTCTTATCTAAAAATAATGTGATACAGATTATCTATAAGTATTGTAATACAATAATACTGAAAATACCACCTCACCAAAATCCATTTACATGTATTTTTCATTCCAGAAAAAGAGTCAATACATGCTTATCTCTGTTTGACTACTTCAGTATTATCTTGAAATACAAATAGTTCTTTGATAGAAAAATGTGAAAGAAGAATGATAATTAGGATATTATTTGATGACTGAACTTGAAATACATAAGAAAAAAATTACAGTATTGTTTTAGAAATATGCTCAGCAGATATTAAAAGGTAAAGCATGTTTCACAGCAAGAAAAATTCTGCAGCATATCTGAAAGGTTACAAATGTGATTAACTATGGCAGGTCTCATGTGTTCCACTCATAAATCTCACACCTGGTAATGCATTAGGGATGGCAGGTGTAAACATGATGAAAAAGTGCAATTTCATAATGCCATACGAGATTAAGATAAGAAAATTAAATTGGGATTTGGAAACATGTGAGATAAGGTGTTTTACTTTTTTTTTTTTAATCTTGATATTACTATTAAGGCCCTTGATGTTGCAACTAGTTTTTAGATTCAAAGTCATCAGCTGTTATAAATATGTAGGGTAAAGTTCTCAAAAATATTTTGAATGGCAACTCACGTGTTACTGGTATCCATATGTACCCAACATATGTGCTCTGGAAAGAGATCACTTACTAGATATTATGGCAGATGTCACCTTGGCAAGGAGGGCATTGTATACCAAACTCTTTAAACACAGTCTCTTTCATCTGCACATTAAATATATTTTAGGTAAAATATTATAAAATAAAACAAAAAGAATTTAATTTATTACATCCCAAATAAGTTTTTTATCAAGTGTGGGCTTAAAAATATCTTCAGAATTTGAACAGAATTTTATTCCATCTTCACCTGGGAATGAATTTGCTGACTTTAGATATGTCTCCAGAGTCTCAATAAACACAGTGATTCTTCACTGTCTAGGAGGTGAAGGGGCTATATTGATATCAAAGTCAAATACCAAAAATGCAACCCTTCCCCCCTTACCCCCAATCAGACAGATTTTTTTAAGGAACAGTGCTACAGCAGCTGGTGTGTTTGAGTTAAAGAAAATATGGGTATGGAATTTAAGTGCCGATTGGATGAATTTAAGTTGCCAATTGGTGATTTTGTTGCACAATACCTAAAAACTCAGTATGGGTATGTATAATTTCTACTATAAACCTTTTTTTTTTTTTCAAAAAAGATGCTTTACTTGATTCTTTGGAAATAATTTTCACTTTCTCTTTCGTTCACATCACTTTTGTTTCGCACTTTCTTCTCCCTTCTCATGGTATATTCTTCTCTTCCCTTTGCTTCTTTAATCTCCTCTGTTCATTACAGTTTCACTTTTAAGCCACTCGTGCTCCACCCCGTAGTCTCTTGTGTCTCCCTGGTCCTTAACCATCTTTTCTCTCTCTTCCATTTGAAGCCACAGTCTGTTTTGGCTGCCAGACTTAGCAGGTATCTCACTTGAAAGGGGCTGGCAGAGGGTCTTATACCACCAGTGGAGGCAAACGTTTGGTTTCATGGTCTCCACAAAAGCATGATAAACCATATTTAGAGATTCCAGGTATCACATAAATTCATCCTTCAGAGCAATTCAGCTGATCAAAGATAATTAAAAAATGTGTGTGTGTGTGGAGGGGAGGACATTTTCAGGTATATGCAAGCTATTATCGAAAGTAAAAATAACATACAACTTTCCCTTTTTGACTCCCCCCTCCTTACAGACTGGTCCTGCCTTCAGTGTAGTGGAAGTAATGGAACAGTCAATCGCCTAAAGAAATGTATTGTCCATTCCTATTTTCTTGAATTTTCACCCACTGTCGGCTTGTCTCCTATATCAGAGCTGGCTTAGTGTCTAAGGACAATATGGCCCAGAGACAGAAGACCAAGTCATGATTAAGCAATACAAATATGCCAATTTCCACACTAATGGACAGACCGATACAATTTTTTTTTTTTTTTGGTAAAGATAGTATTATTTTCAGTTTATGTCACTCTGATATTTAAAAGAAAAATACTTTAAGAGATAAAAACTATGACAAATTATTAATACTGGAATAAGTCATCACATAAGAACACAAGCAATGACTGTATTTAATTTGGTAATTCGAGTACAGCAAAGGCTAAGATGTAACTCTCAATTTTCTAATTAAAAAACAGTTCTTAAAAAATAATGGTGATGTATCCGTCTAGATTGTTCAGAACATTAAAAATATATTTTTTTTTCTTTTCAAGTCTTTCACAAATGAATGTTTTTAAAACTTTACAGAAATAAAGAGCATATATTTCTAACACTACCTTAAGGAGATATGCTTTAGAAAAGTCAGTGGTTAAAAATGTTTATCAACAGTTCCCTCAGCACAATTATAATTTAGTAGAGAGAAAAAATAAGATAAACCTAAATGACTGATGATGGAAAAGATACAATCTGACCAACAGTGGATGTCTTATTTGTTAAATTATACAATCAGAAGCTTTAAACCAACCACTTTTCAGTTCTCTAGCCATGAATTTACAAGATTCCTTTAAAAATAAAATAATTTTTCTAAATTTCCAACAGTCTGAATTCAGGTCTGAATTCACTAAAAAAATAAGAAATTATAATCATATAAAAATTAGTGACTATTGTGAAAGTGGAAAGTTTCCACTGAAGTGAAGCTTCAATAATATTCTTCAGCCCCCTTTTCACTTTCAATATAGGATAACTGGTAAAAAATTAACCCATATCACTTCTCCCTCAAGAAAAAGACTTCCTTTCAATTTAAGTAAATTCCAAACATTATTTACACTATGCCCTGTATGGCTTTCTTTTTTTCCATGCTCTTTAAATTCTAAAAAAGAAATGTAAATTAAAAGAATGAATTCATAAAATTATTCAGAAATTCTTTCAAGAAGCAGAGATTTCATGTGTTTCAGAGCATATGATTCCCCTGACTGTTTTAAACAGCTTCATTAAATTATTTTTCCACTGTAAAGTCTTTTTTATAGTATTTATAAAAATACTATATAAAATTATTCCTGGAATAATTTTGGAATCTATGTTTGATAATTTTCACTTACATTACAAATTCCCCTTTTCTCACTAATTGGTACATTCAATATTTTGCTGTTTTCACTCTATTTTAGCAACTAGCTAAAAAATTCTTTAAATATTACTCTTTTTCTCCCACTGTGTTACTTACTGTTTATGTTGCGTATGGAACACTATGTTTTAATATAATTAAGAGGCAACTGGTGGGAAGTAGTACTGTTTACATTAACTATCATCAGATGTAACTATTTAAGTATCACAGTCACCTTAGATTCTTCAATTAGTAAGAGACAGAATTTCCCATGGATGATGCATATCACAGGTGGGTTGAGTTCCTGCTGCTCTTAAAGTGTGTTTTTTTTTTTTCTTCCTTGATTAAAAGGTGGGTCTAAGGCAGGCAACTTCCCAGTAAAAGTATTTCAGTTATGTTCTTGAAATCAGGAGAAAATAAATGCAAGCCATTTGCAGAAAGAAAACAACAGATAATATTTTAATTTATGTCTAGTTCCCATTAATCCAAGAAGACAAAATTTTAGGCAAGATTCAGTGCCTTCACTTTTTTTATCTCTGTGTGATCTGTCTAAGACTGAATAAGTAGTTTAATGACTTGCTTTAGGTAGCAAACAAGCATCTAAAGAGTATTTTTGTGTTAGCTGTTCAGTACATATTTAACATAGGTGTAATCACTTCAGTGGGAGCAAGATATTTACATGTATATTTTAGTCTGAACAGGGAAAATCAAGCAGAGAATTTGTTGTTAGAAATCAGAGCAAATGATGACTTGTTAATCAGGGTAATGCCAGACAATTCCTTGGCTGGGGAATCTTCTCTCTCTTTGAACACTGAACATACAGCTAGCATTTTAAGAAGATGTGAGCCCTAGTGAGTGCAGTTACCACCATTTATAAAAGAGAGAGGATTTCTAGTTCCTAAAGCTTCTGTTTCCAGAAGTGATTTTTCAAAATAGCACTCAGATACCTACCGTACCTACAGTACCAATTTACTTTAAGCCTCTAGATGTTAACCATAATCTGACAATTGTCTCTCTTGTCCAGCCACTCTTGGGTATGCTATGTCTGGTGCTTAATACAGTTTTTTATATATTGGTAGATGAGGGTTTGCACCCTCCCAGATTTTCAAGGGCGCTAGTTGCCCACCTCGCAGCTCCTGCTCTCGCACTCAAACTACTAAGCTGTTGCTCAGCACGAACCTCCTCCTTCTTCCTGCTCTCGTACAAACTTGACGAACGTCTCTGTCGTCTTTTTCAGTCAAAGCTCCTTTACTTTGCACAGACAGTCGGTTTGACAAGAGCTCGCCGTGCCTGAAAGCAAGGTAGCTGTGTCCCTGCAGCAGGGAGAGCCAGCAGCAGACCTTGCTGCTGCTGCGGCCGCCCGTGGCCGGGCCGGGCCGGGCCGTGGCGGGGCTGGAGCCGGCACCGGCACCGCGGCGGCGTCGCGGGGCAGCGACCGACGGCCCCAGCGGCGCTGGGATGGGGCCGGGGCCCCCTTGGGGGCTGGACGAATCCCCAAAACCAACAGCGCAGAAAATGCTTTGCTGTGTACTGCAATGTGTATGATGGGTGCAGGATTTGACCCTTGGAGACCTGCCTCGTTTGTGAAGTAGTATTTCTGTCACAAAAGTTAGAAAATTTAAAATATAAAGTAGTTATTTAGAGTAAGGTAAAATTACTAGACTCTATAAATTTTCACTGGCCAGGCATTTAACCTAATGTAGCTTCTTAATGGAGAGTGATAAATTCAGAGAAAAATTCCCCCCTATGCCTCACTTTATGAGAGTGGGAGTCAAGAAGAGGCCCTGGCCTGGACAGCTTCCTTTCTGACAGTTAAAACAAGAAGAGATTAATTCCAGTCTAAGAGGTCTGTCACAGATGTAAAGAAAAAATACAGTATTCATTTTTATAACAATGCATTTTATAATCTCTGAATCCCAGTTTCACAGAAGCAAATCCCGGAAAATCCTTAGTTTGTGAGTTTTAGATGCACTCTTCTCATCAGCTTTCCTTTGCCTACAGTAGGCCCCAAAATGCTGGCTGGTGTGAATCCCATTTGCAGGCACCTCTGCCTCTTCACAAAGGTATCCGCAGAGATGCCTGTATCTCCCCTCCTCCTACAAGCTGGAAAGAAGGAACTTCCTTTCAATACTTTCTTACTGGAGTCATGCTCCATGCTTACTCCTTTGAATCATTTCCATGCAAAGACAAGGAAGTCTTTATCAAATGTGATAATTTATCTGATTTGTCTTTCTAAGAATGGTATGTCATTCAAGTTACACTCTTGTCAGCTCTTACCGACTTAGCTGGGTTTTATCTGATACTTGGAATGACAAAATTCAAATCAGTCCAGATATATAATCCACTATTTTAGAACTACGTTATAAAAATGCCCCAGCATGGGACTGCTATGTAGAGAGATGATGAAAGTGTCAGCTTTTAACTAAAACACAAGGCCAAGTTCTGTTCACCTATAATTCCTAAATACATGAGGTGCTATTGATAACAGTGAATGTGCTAGCAGCTTTCTCCTTGCTTCTTTTCTATTTGGGTAGTTGTTTTATGCAATTTTAGCATAAAACTTGATGTGGTACATTTTTCTCTCTGATTGAAAGTACTGTCAGTGTTTCTAAACACTGCAATGCAACTCCGATCTTCTAGCAAAGGCAGACTGACTCAATATCAATATGCTTTACATACATACTAGGTAGTTGATAGAACATTTTGTAGATAAAGTTTATATATATAATATATGCATAGTGCTAGGTCATTTTCATAGATCATTATTTACATATCTTGGCTGCATTTTTAATCCCAAGAAACTGAGTTCTTTCACAAGAGACTCCATTTAATTTGGATTAATTTAGTTGAATTCTGCTCCATTTATGTACAGTAAAGTCAAAGCTGTGTCTTGAGACTTGTTGTTATTCCAAATGTATATGATGCATCCCCGTAACCTTACTTACCATCACAATTTGTCTTTTCCCTTAATGAATATGATGCATAGCTTATAAAACCCCACTTTGGGTGCTGTATAAGCCATATAATTCATGCCTAAATTCTTCTAGAAGCTGACATCTGTTCCAGTGGACACATACACAAATGTCTGAATTCCAGCTGAGCCAGAGACCACATCCAAAAAGTACTGAGATGTAAAGTGCGGTTTAGACAAAATAAAGTGATGGAGACTCAAAAGTGCAGCCCACAAAACTTCCACCTAACTCATTAAGGTGCTTGGGAGACCCATGTTCCAGTGTCTGCTCCCAGTAATATTTTAGTAGAGTTCCATTAATTTTTGCCATCAAATCCACCAACATTTCTATAGCATGCATCACTGCCAAGAGATTACTCTTAACAGCTACAAAGTTGGGCATCTTTACATTTGCTCCTTATTTGTGCACTATGTTTTAAAAAGCAGGAAAGGAAAGTCCTCCTATTTTTAAGACTTGTTATTTATGAAGAGATGTTCATTTGCTTTGTGTTGTATGCATATTTGTATAATTCAGCATAAGACCTTCAGCCCTCTGTATATAAGATCTCTGCATATATATATAAAAAAAAAAGTTTTCACCTGATGACTCATCAGCTATGCAAAACCTTACTTAGTTGACTTAACGTGACAAGAAATAGTTTATGATAGCCCATAATTATTAACATCTTACATATCACACTAAGATATCAAAGAAGTATATTAATTGCATGTTTTACCTTGCAAGTTATATGTTCTGAAAAATTGAACATAAATCACCAGAAACACAAAGTTCTCTCCAGGATGACAAAAAGTTTATAAAAATGAAGGTCAGTGAGTAAGTATTGTGTAGAGTTGATGCTTGTTCACTTCCTCCCTCATTAAGGAGTATAAAAAACACTAGTATGATAAATTAGGTTGGGTAGCTTTACAATGGAGCCAATTTCCCGTTACAAAAAGTCCAGAGACTATAACATTTACAAACTATAGAGATAAATCCTATAGCATATTCAAAAGCTGCTTTTTAACAGCTGGTATGAGGAACTGGGAAGCAATATATGGAAAATGCATTCAGTAAATCAGGAAGATGGTATCTAAAATTCACTTCTAGATTTTATAGCTGCACAAGGGTCTGTTTCACTAATCTGGTTGTTTCTGTCCTTCAGTCATTCGATATACTCAGTAGCAATCCTCCCCAAACCTGCTGGTTTCTGTCTTGTCGAAGGAATTCAAGATATTCCATAATGGTGAAACTTCCTAGCTTTCTTCCAGCCTGTGGCTATGCAGTAGTGCAACTGTGGGGAGCAGAGCTATGGGTCACCTTAGCCAGCCTTTATGTAGAAGTGTGAAAAATACAACACAACTGTGCATTGAATGATGTGGAAGTCTCCATTTGTATTGTGGCTGGGTAGAGTTCTGGTACTGATTTTTCCTTATCTCTATTTCCTTCTGCAACAGTTTCTTCTGGGAGGAAGGCTGTTGCTTTAGTGTTCAGAAAGGCTCAAGAAATTTAATTATTCCTGGTTCCTACAGATGCAATTCAAAGTGATAGCAGCTTCTTTCACTATTCTGCGCATGTCTTCAGAGAATAGGTACAATCTAAACATGAGAAAAGGAATGTAGAGATTTGGCTCCTTGTGTTTCCTTTCTTTTTCTGTTGCAATTTTTCCCTCCCGTCCCTTCTTCCTCCTCTAAGAGTATACTCTTTATCATTAAATAGTGTGGTTTTTTGTTTTTTCTCTCTGAAAGCTATTTAGCACTGGAGGACCATGGGAAATGAAGGGGGTTTTTTTTTTCAGGTTTTAATTTATGTTTGTGTGTTTTCCCTATTATCAGTGTTTTAGTTATAGGAAACTAAGAAAGCTAAACAACTGATGTGTAATTTCCTAGTAATCAGCCTTGTGATATTTGTTTTCTTTTCTTTGTGTTTCTAAATTGCAAATGATATTTAAAAGCCTCTAAAAATATTTTTTTTATTTCAGTTTGCTTTTCTTTGCTGTTTTGTCATTTTTTCTTTATTTACATTTCTGTAATGTTGTTAAGTTCTTCTAATATTTTCCTTGTGATCATTACAAATGATGAGTACCTTTTACACAGACACAGAATAGAGAGCTTTACATTCTAATTTTCCTCTGGCAAACAATTTTGCCTCATGAATTGTTTATTTTCTTCTTGACATAATCTCAGTGACGTGTTTTTCATGGAAACCTATTTGTGGAGTTATTATTTTTTACAAGATTTTCATAATCCTAATGGCATTCCTGGTGTCATTGGTACAATTGGCAAAAGCTCTGCCATGCTGATAAAAAGTATTTTTTGGTGGCAGGAAGCTTTTTATTGCTGATGATGCACCCTGTGTCTGCACATGTATGTGCTTCCAGCGCGCTTTTTTACAAACTGTAACACGGTAGCATTGTATCTCACCCTGTGCATTTTGCAGTTCCTGTCATCTCTATAAACAAAGCAGAGAGAATAATTTATGTGGGAAGTGTCTAGTGACACTTTGCTGTTTTTTGTGGTTTTCTTTCTTATACAGTGTTTTATACAGTGTTGGACCGTTACTATTGCTTATTATAAAGCAATTATTATAAAGCTTATTATAAGGCAAGAATACTGAAAGGCGAGTCACACTGACCTTGCCCCATAACCCCTGTGAAAACCTAATTCATCCAGAACCTTTCCCTGGGCCAAAAAAAAAAAAAAAAAAAGAAAGGATCATATTGCATACCACTCTTCCTTGGTACACAAACAGTTGTTTCAACTCAGAACTGAGATAAGAGTAAGAATTGAGATACAGTCAGAGGAATAAACCTCATTATAAATAGTGGGCAGGGAAGGAAAAAAATGGACACACTCCAAGGCAAGAAATGTGAGTTTAAGCAAGCAATTGTCCTCTAATAATGTAAATCTGTCTTCTAATAATGTAAAAATGGATGGAGGCCGAAGGACAGGATCATAAGGTGGGAATACTCTGAAGTTAAGACATTTAGGACTCTGTTCAGTTGTCAAAACATGAGTGCGTAGAGCCATCTGAGATGATCCCAGTATCCCACTTAGCTTCAGCTACTTGAGAAGAGCTCAAGCCTGCCATAGGTCTTGTGCCCTGTTGGCCATACCTATGCAGACTTTTCAGAGAGTTTAGGGTGACTAAATGAGCTTCTATTGATTATAATGGGAACTTAGACACCTATCTTACACAGACACATACAGGGAGAACCTAAATTAAGGTGTCTTAATCTTGAGTCAGCTTCCCCTGAAACTTCATGAGACACTGTTGTAATAGGCTTAATTATTATTTGAGTAGAAGTGGCATCTTTATGTCTCCATCTGGGTTCAGGACTCTGGTGATCTAGGCCACAAAAACATGGCTCCTGATCAGGAGATCAGGAGGACTTAATTCACTTGCCTAAACATAGGCATTTTCTAACATTTGTGATGGAAATTATTAACATTTTTTCACTTAACACCTACTAACATTTTTTCTAAGGAAAACTTTTTTTACCGTGAGGGTGACTGAGCACTGGAACATGTTGCCCAAAAAGGTGTGGAGTCTCTATCCCTGGAGATATTCAGAAGCTGTCTGGACATGGTCCTGGGCAACCTGCTCTAGGTGGCCCTGCTTGAGCGGGGTAGTTGGATTAGATGATCTCTAAAGGTCTCTTTCAACCTCAACCATTCTGTGATTCTATTATGTTCCAGGGTATCCCCAAAGGGCTGGCAGACCTAATACAAGTCTTACTGGAGACCCATGGCCTTCTGCACTGGCATTTGGAAGCAAATTGGCACAGACAAAGGGCATCTCAAATATCCATCAACATCCATATGCAGGCAGGTGGATTAAAGTTAAGTAGCATCTTGTGGATACTGCACACAGCATAAGGCAACAGAGCGTTATGATCAGAATCAAAAGTACTAGGCACAGCATAACAGTTATCAGGTGCTTAAGACAGGTGTATGAAGACATAGATTTAAAGGGAGATTTGAAGAAGGCTAACATGGGAGTCTTCTCAACAGCATGGAGGGTAGAATCAAAATATGTTTATTGCAGTTCGCGCTCTCACTTTGCAGCATCTGTGCCAGAACTGCAAAGGAGAGTCCTTAAAGTATATAGTTGCTAGGACCAGGCTATGATTCACACATCCCGAATTTTACTTAAGTTGGGAGTTAGTCACTTCAGTTAGAGAAAGACTGGAAAACTGCAATACAGGAAGTCTGTTGGAACATCAGCAAACTGTGTGAGGAATGGGGAGAGCTGTTCTCTATGCAGTATGAAAGATGCCACAGAGCCGATAAATGGTTCCTTGCAGACAGATGACTCAGTCAAGACACGCAGGCATCGACTCCATACATAAGTTTAGTTTTGTTTCAGAATCTGGATACAGAAACACATATGTGCTGCTACACAGAGCTGGAACAAGCTCAGAACTGGTGCCTGTGGTCTGATCATGTCTAATTAGTACTGATAGTATAGTCCCTTGTTAAAAGATAAGTTGATGCTATTAAGTTTCTATCTTTTTATGCACCCATCTGGCAACTAGAACACTTAACCAGGAAGTCATAAAATTGAGGTGTTTGAATTCCCAAAGCCTAAATAGCAGAGTGGCATAACCACAAAGCTATAGCTTGACCTTGTAGCACAGAGTTGGAGGAGGTGGAGTGGACTCACTGTGGAGATGATTGACCTCTGAAAAGTAAATAAGCTGGAGAATGTAAGCTGGAATATAGATGTTCCTCTTCCTAATGCCCTAACCACTAAATGTCTTTCCTGAGAAATTTGCTCACTGAAACAAATTGAAGCTGTTCCCTGTGAAAAAGACCTATGCTCTACTGGCCTAGTGATGGCTACAAAGAGCAGTAGTATCCAATGCTAAGGAAAATATTAGTGTGTCCTCAAGAAAAGCAAATCTGAAAATTTCAGTGGAAAGAGTGGAAAATTTCCCTGATGCTCAGAATACCAGCCCACTCTCTTCACAGGCTTTCCCCTCTCTCCCCAATTCCTGTCCTTTCTGTGGCCTCCTATCTTTAGGAAAAATTACAACTGAACTCCAATGCATGCTCTGTCAACAGCCTGGATGCCTTAAAATTGGACTTCATAACAGTATGCATAACCAAAATGGCTTCAGGGCATTCAAAGATGACAGAAGGGCCATGTGTCAATGTTCTTTTCTGTTCAACATCTCTGTGACTTTCTTTGCAAGCTAAGGTGCTGTTGACAAATCTACATCAGCACAACAGTGATGATTCCTGTCTAAATAATAATGATTCCTGTCTAAAAGAGCCTGATAATACACTTTATTTACTGCAAAGCACAAGATGGCATACTGATAACTCTTCGACTGGATGGTCTTCTGTGGGTTTAGTGCTCCTTTGCATACTCCTTTCTGTTTTGTCCCCCTCTCCATAAAGCTCCCAGATCAAAACATGAAAACTAAGTTTGGGCTATTTCTCAGGTCATGCACATCTTTTATTCCCTTGGGATTTGTGTAGAAGTACATTGAAGCACAGCTCCAAAAAATATAGAGCAAAGTTGGGTTCCCAAGTTCTCACTGGACATGAGGTCAAAGTCACACAAACAGCTTCTGTGTACAGCAGTGTGTGGAACATTCAAAAGAGCTCCTAGAAGCATTGGCATACGTGCAAACTGCACATCACAACAGTGAAAGTGCAAGTAGGGTAGAAATGCTTGTAATGTTCATGTTCCCATAATACTTGGGGAATTTTAATGAATACATATATAATTCATTTAAAAGGAGATAACCGGCATGTGACCTACCAGGAACTGTGACCTGTTCCATTGATGTTAATGATAACAGCTTCAGCCAACTGCCATGCTGAACCTCCTTGAACCTTACAATAGCTCATATATTTTTCCATTGCTATAAATTTTTTATTCTACCTGATACAGTAATGAAATTGTCAAGATAATGAACAGAGTAATCATTTCACACAAATGGCTAACTTTAATTAAAAATCACAGTGTTGACTGCTAAAATATGGGGGTAACAGACCATTGGTCAGATTACAGAGCACTGATAATTGAGATGTGGCTATAGACACAATGACCTGTGAACCCCACCGTACTGAAGGACATAATGTTTGCTGTCAGTAAGCAGTAGTCTCAACACATCATTAGCCCATATATATGTAATTCTTTACTCAGCTGTTAAATCTGCAAGGACAAATATTACCTGTTATACCAACTCCAGTATAATAGTTGGAATTAATGAGGCAAGTGCTAAGGTGAGGAATGTCAATGTTCTAAAAATGTGGTTTCCAAGAGCGAGGAATACAAAAGAGTACTTGTTCTGCTTAGTATTCTGTTTGGTAATGAGGAACAGAACCCCCCTACCCTATGGCATGCCATTTCTTGGCCTACCGAGGTAAGTAACACTCACTACGGAGGGGCTGCAGAAGCTGGATTTTCTGAAGAAAGTCTTGAACATATACTGTTCTGAGTGCAGGGATCAGTTTCATGTCTTGCTATTTTCTGTTCTTACAAGTTCCATCACACTAACAAGCTTATAAACTCATCACATATCATGAAAGACAGAGCTGGATATTGCTTTTGACAAGTTCAGGGTTCTTCAATTAGAAAAACCATTGAATCTCATTCTCTACTTCTGTTTTGGCAGGTGGAGAGAGTACAGAGAAAGAGAAATAATCAAATTAGGCTTACAAATCAAAGTGATGAAGGTGATGCTGAAAGATCTGACAGGTCTAGACGTGTTCACAGATGTGGATATATGTCTGTCCATAGTGAACATGGTGTGGAATGCCAGGGTTTTATGAGACTCTGCACTGACACTGTCTACTCAAAACTCTATCATGCCTTTCCTCCCAGGTGTAATGACACCTTTGAAAGCCACTCAGCTTTCACAGAGCAATATACACTCACTCGTGCACAGCATAGCTGAGCTCTCTTTTCTGTACCAGCTGCCAGTTTACTGTCAGCTATAATTCAAGATTTTGAGATTTCTATGTGAAACTAAATCATCTTATGGTTTTAGCCAAATTTATCTTAAGGTTAGATCTCTGAACCAGTATAAAATGTGTAGTCATCTAGCACATAGGAACTCTGTGTCTTACTGGAGCTGAGGACAGATGGAAGTCACTAAGGACCAGACCATCAAAATTCATTTGGGCTAGACATACATACCACGCCATATCGTAATCCACATCTCTGTCAACTATGATCCTACTATGATGGACACTTTGTTTAGTTGCTAATAAAGATCTGTGACCTGTGAAAAGGCCCTCATCTGATGGTATGCATAAATGCACTCGTCTTAAGTTCTAAATAGAACATGCTGTATTCATGAGTCAAACCGTTGTTTCTCAACAGCTACTTTAGACTGAAATGCAGGATGACTGCGGCCGACTTGTTTTGGAAGTTTACTGATGGAATTTGTTTGTTTGCTTCTTGTATGTTGAGGAAAGTTGATTCTACAAAATCAAAGGGAAATCATAGGGAAAAATAAAACTCCAGCACTGCAGGGAGAAAGCTACAGGTAGAACTGCTGTTGGATCCTGCCAGTCAGAGACATTTTGATATTGACTTCCTCTCAACCAGTCTTGAGCGATAATTTTTCCAAAGATTACAACTTAAAAACAGCAGGTCACACTGACAGCTCCTTATTCAGGGACGCTGGGGCTTTGCCTTTTCCGAAGGAGTTTGAGATTTAGGAATAAAAAGGGGGAAGTTGTTTCAAAATAGCATGAAACCATGTTTTAAAGTACTATATTGTGCAAAGTAGTAATTACCTTTTCTGCACGATCATACTCCAAAACACTTTTACAAATCTCTCTGCCCTAAAATAATCAATGCAGATGACATAAGATTATTCCAAACACTTAAAGGGTATGGGCAGACCTGGCAACAAGTGTATTTACACAGCATTTTTCTAGGTCAGTCTGTATTTCTTTAGGTTAGTCTCCACTGACTAGGTTCCTAGGAAACCGCCATCCTTAAATTTACCCTCCCTGCGGACTTTCCATTCTTTTGAGGAATCATACCAGGAGCTCAGGATAAATTATACATCCCATTCCTTTAGAGGCAAGAAATAAGAAATCTTATCCAGTCACATGATCAGAGCTAAAAGACAAATATGGAATCTGGCAGTGCTAAACAAGCTGTTCTACCAGGATCCATCAATGCCGTTCAGAGACAGTAGTACCCTCTTTGTGCTGTTAGTACTTCTACAGAAGCAGAAGCAAACAGTGGCAGCAGTAAGAATTGAGCAGTTCTCCTGATGAGTGATAGTGTTTGGCCACTTTGAAGTTGTGTCCTTTATTCTCACAATCAAAGTCGGGGGAGGGGAAAAAAACAAACAAACTGCAGAATAAGTATGGCTGAGAATACAAAAAGACTGAGATTGATATTCAACATGATAAAGACCTGATTCTTCTTTTTATGCAGCCAACAAGAGTCATTTTTGTGATGTGAAATATCTAGGTGAACTTCAGTGAGACTAGTTCACTTAGGTACCATCATTGTCAGTCAAGATGGATTTGAACCAACAACATAAAGATAAAATATTCCATATCTCTTGCCTATTAGAAATCACTGAGTTCTTTTTCTTCTTTAAAAAAGTAGTCCCAGTAAAGCAAATGAGATTTAAACACATTTCAAGGTTGTTAAATATGCAAATACTGAATCAAGACCTACATCATTCAGAAGACCTACCTTTAATAGGTAGGTCCACCTTCTGTTAAATTGTTAAAGAAACTTTACTTAAAGCATACCTTTAGCCTTAATAAACTGGACTACGAGAACGGAATTTCAATTAACATCATGCTTAGGCTTTAAAATGTATAAAATATATTAGAAGTATAGTATGAGGCCAAGCAAACTGGAAATAATAATAGACTTTGTGCTACATTTCAATCTGCTCTAGGGTATTCACTGTTTATTAGGCATACCTTAAGAAATTTCCATTAGTCTGGATGTGAATAACAATAATAATAAGAAGAATAAGAATAGTTATTTTGTATTGTTGTTGTTGTTTATATCTTCTGCTATTGTAGTTGTTTATATCTTCAAAGAGCTGAGATATTGGCAGCATTTTTTTTCAGAAAGGAGTAGTTTTCCCCTTGAAATGAAATACGATACTAATATCACGCATGATAGCATGACATGCATTCATTTTATGAATGCTATCTCTATTTAATAAATGTTATAAATTCAGCTTTAAAAATTCAGGCCTTAACAGCAACTCATAAAGGCAAATCAATTTATTTTGAGTGGTAAAATTCAAACTTGATTCAAGAGGTGAACTAAATAGGATCCAGGACATACTTTGTTATGCCTACAAAGAAGGCTTTCAAAAATGTCTTCCATATAGTAACATGCAGACATACACTCTTTCCCTTGAGCAGTGTAACAAAATAACCTTCCTCTTTCTAAGCCCATTAACATCATCAGCAATCTTTAAGATAAAAACATTTTGATGAGTAACACTCTTTTTATCTGAGTGCCAGTTTATCTCTGCTACATATAAATATATATAGCTTGAAGGAGAGAACTTATTCTGAGAAGAAATGTTTGTTTATTTTTCTAGATTCTTGTTGAATATTGGAAAGATGCTTTAAGAGCATTTCCTTATTATGGCTTATTAAATATTTATGCTCCATTATACAATAATGAAACACTTAACTTAAAGGAAGTTAGTATTATTTCAGTTTTTTATATAATGAATGTCAATGACAAGAAATTTCTCCATAATTTCACAAAATATAAAGCATGGTTGATGTCTGGCCAACAAATAGTTCGCTCTCCCAGGAAATTCTCAGATTAAAAATTAGGTCCATTAATTTTTTTTTCTTCTAAATACTGCTCTCTGTTTGGTATAGCATAGTTGTCGTTACTTTTGAATTTGGGAAATGTAACTTTGGCAGCACTTGCTAAAAAGAACAAAAGATCAAGTTGTGTCTTGAACTGATCTGTCAGGCGTCACATGCTGAGAAGAAAGGAAATCACACATAAAACACAAGTTAATATAATCACACAAGTTAATATTATCACTCTATGCTCTACAACAAGGTCATTCTAATTAAATCAGTGGTCTACCTCTGCCGATAGCTTTGTTAACACAAATGTTTTCCAGTGTTCTTTCACAGTCTCTGTGTCACATTTCTAAGTAACACTAGCCTGCCGATATATTTTTTCATTTCTCTTAGATCTTCATTTACCAAATAATCAAACTGTATAATCTTCATTGACTTCTTCCTCTGTTTCCATTTCACAGGAACCTGATGTCAGTTGTTCAACACTGTTAGTTTTCAAATGCTGTCAAGTCTAACAGGCTGTCAAAACCATGCCATCATTGTATTGGGAAAGAGATTGTGAATAAGCATGTGAAGGGAATGTTTTTAAAGGATTTGTCAACTTATTTCCACAAAGAGAATAACTCTGTTGGAGTCTGCACCCCAGCCAAGGTTGCAGTGGTCTTCCCATGCTAGTGGAGCCACTGCGTCCAGTGCCAGCAAGGTGAGTTTTCATGCACAAAACCGGGATCTTGCTGGAGGATGAAGGCAACTCTTTTGGTTTAGAGGTTGCATACTTATTCAAGAAGGAAGATTTCATTGCTAATTCCACTGCAAGATTCATATTCCAAACGCACACACATACACACAAAAATCAAATCGTTTAGTAGCTGAATAGTTTAATTTAACGTGATGTGCATGGTTTCTGTGTTTTGATGAACAGAATATTTAACCTTTCTGGCTCAAATATTCAAAAATATTTAGAGCCCAACTTCATACTCTCTGAGAATGAATACATCACATTGAATCTTGATCCTCTTGTGGCTCATGCCCCTACCTATAAATGGGAATGACAATTTCCATTATCTGTCCTGTCTGTTTTGGGTATGACTTTGTGCAACATAGGGTAGATGCAAGCTGACTGCCTGTGCCCAAAGCACTGCAGTGTCCCTGTGATGGTGAGCTTCCAAGCAGGACCTCTCCTGGACATCTTCACTGGGGAATTAAACAACACTTTTGCCAAAATCTCACCTCTGTTCAGAATATAACATGTAGAACACAGTGTTTTTACCTATTAAGTGCATTTACAAAATAGAGAATCTGATCAGTAAAGTAATTCAAATGTTAAAGCTGCATATTAAGTTTTCCTCGTTGTCCTTAAAATAGTAATGGACCTTTGAATTGGTGTGTATATATATATATTTCTTAAGAGATTTTCGGCATTTCAACTCCTAGTATGGTTTGCCCCTGCATGAGTTTAGCACTCACTCGGCAAGGATTGCAGAAAGAGAGATTGCATTTTATTACACCAACTGACATCAATAAAAAAAATAGATGAGCTTTCAGGCACATAAGCCCTTCTTCAGGCCTACAGTCTATTTCTCCCTTTGATGGCAATTTGTCCTTTACTGTTCAGTAAATGTTCCTGAAATTTCAGTAAGCAGACCAAGGAATCCTATGAGGGTCTGTACAATATCATTCACTTTTTTAACATCCCTGCAGTGCTCAGATACATCATAGTCAAAAAAAGCAACAAATCCTTTAGCTCAAACTCTTAATATTTGGGAGTTTAATCTTAATTTTCAATAGGTAAGCTTGGATTTCAGGTTAAAGTCATGTTATGAAAGTTTTTTAAAAATATACTTTGGAGAATATATGAATTGACGGGAAGAATTACTCTTTAATGCCACTATAGACACCAATCCAGGAATAGGATCTGGATGAGATTTTTTTTTTTTTTTTGCATACTTATTTGTTGTGGTGTTTTTTTTTAATTATAGGATTCAGCAGAGCTGCTACATGACCATGCAAAGCTGAGTTGAGATAACTCACGGAACATCACTAAAATATATTGTTTTCACGTCAAACAAAGACTCATTCTCTTCCATATGTAAAAAAACCAGAAATGTATTTTTGTTTAAAATATGATATAATATGATTATATTATTCTCTGGTCAAATCAATGTTTAGTGTCATTTAAGGTTCCGAGTTTGTTTTTTCTTTTGTATCAAGTTCTACTTAATAAAACTTAAAATTGTAAAAAGGGTAAACATTTTCCTAAGTCTGTGGAACAGCTGCAGTTCATCACCTGTGCATAAGACAAAACTGAAAGAATATGCCAAGCTTCTAAGCAACCAGAAGAATAGTTATTTTCCTCATGTCTCAAGCTAGGTTAAAATATTACACTCTGTTAAAAAAAAAGCCAATATCTTTTGACATTTATAAAATATCTATATTAAACTATAATACATATGTAACTTGGTTGTTACTGCCTATTAAAATATTTATTCAAAATATTTTATTTACTATAAATAAACCTCTTTTAATGAAAGGAGATTGCTTGTTCAATATATGCAACACATTCTACTACATTTAATGCCCACAGCTTTGATCACTTACACCACTGGGAAATGCAAGATCATGCTCATTTTATTGTCTGTATGAATTTATGTTTAACAGTGTTTAATCCATCATATTTTACCTGTAAAACTTTCCACTGAAATCAGAGGAAGAAAAGAAAGGCATGCTCAGAATAACGGGATCAGTATTTCTAGTTTTTCTTTGTTTCAGAAAAGTATGAAAAAATGAATGAGAACATGGGAAAAGGCAGTTTTTGAAAGTTTAATGCCCTTGCACAAATGCAATTATTTTATCAATTACACTAAACACTAGATAACATCTAAAACATTCCCCAGGGCCATTCAATTCACTTTGCTGACTGCTCTGTCAGCAAATTCAGAAACCAATCAGGAAAACTTTTCTGAGGCTGAAGGAATCTCCTATCATTTTCAAAGCATGTTAAAGCCATTTCACCCTAAAAGAATGCAAATTTTCAACCACAGTTTAACCTTATCATTTGAAAAACAAAGACAGATCAAAGGCAAGACCATAATTCTGAACTAGTCTTTACTTATCTCAGCTTAGGAAGGTGTCAGCTGATCATCTGTATTTGTACTTCTGTCAGATCCCATTGCTGAAGAAGATCAATGCTACTTGTTCTGTCATGGATCTTTTGATGAGACAGTCTCATTCCTTGTAGCTCTGGAAATGTTTCCCACATTTAATAATTTTGAAATTATTCATCACAAGAGATAAAACTGCTTAGCATTTTCTAACTTTTTTTTTTTTTAAGCGGGGAATATTTGAATATATTATGAGTTCATACGGGGCATTCTCCTTTGGGTCAGATTTTCACTTTGCATATATTGGCATAGATAGCAATTAAAAGATTACAATTTTCTGCAGCTAATGATCTGACCTACAACACACTGTGCAAATTAATTTTGTTATAACTATTCTATTATAGAAAGTCTAAAAGATTAAGAAAGGAGATAAGCTCCCTTTGTGTATTAATGTCACTAACATTGGTTTTTTTCATGCATTTCTAGATGTTGCCTGTTCCGTAATACTAAATAATTATAAATTATTTTTTCAAAGATTTGTGCTTTGTAATGGGTGTATCATAGATTTGATAACTGGATCTATCAAAAACAAGGTATTTGGAAACAAGGTGCAATCTGAACTCAAACTATCATGGCTGTTGTTTTTTCAAGTACAAGTAATATTACATGAGATCCAATCTGAGATGCCTGAGGAGAGATGCTAGAGAATTCCAGGTATTAATAGTGTTTTATTACACATATAAATTCAAACAGATCAGGAATATTAATAAGAATGTCACTTTTGGATCCATGAAATGTCCATGGCTTTAACAAGTAGTCCAAGTCATTAGGAGAAGCTGAAATGAGTGCTCAGTCCCACACTGTCAGGTGCCTTTTCTAATGTCCTAAATATTTTTCAGTATTTTTATTATTATTTTCTGTATTATTCATAAGCCATATGTGACCTTCTCTGCAGGCAGAATCTGCATGCTTTTGGCAATCCCAAACTACCTAAAAGATATTTGTTCCCTAAACTTACGTATATATTTGTACATATATATCTATGTGTAAGTAAACATTAGTAACCCATTGGATGAGAAGCATCTATAGATTACAAGAGATATATCAGTGTTAGTGTGTTTGCTAGTATACACAGGCATTTAACTCTAAAATATAACATGAACATTGACAGGAATGGTCACCCAATATGGCCATGGATGGGAATACAGGTATATGAAACAGACCCATTTGAACAGCCATTTCAAAAAAAACTACAGATGAATTAAGTGAGACTGTAAAAAAGGATGCCGTCAAAAGAATGACTCACTTATATTTCTCATTTTCCCCATTAACAATGAATTGTCAGTTTTGCTGGCACTGCATTAGAAAGATTTAGACATCTATCACTGTCAACTGGGCTTCTCAATGCCACCATTTCAGATTGTTCTTTCAGCTGTAATCAGTCCTCTGTGAAGCTGACACCTACCAAACTATATTTGGATCTGAAATACCTGCTTGTACAGTGCCTATGGAAGATGCCCATCCAATGCAAGCAAGTGCTTTCACATATAGTGAGAGTTAACATTTCTAAACATGCAGATTCATAATTATATGTTTGGAATGCATGAAAGAAAAATGTAAGAATGCAGTGACAAATGGGTAATTTATATGTTGCAAGCACAGAAGGAAATAGAAAACATTAACACTGTTAGTTTTTTTCCTAAATTCCACCCAAAAGAAAGTGTCAGTTTTCAGTGCCACTGAAGCAAAAGGCTGAACACTCCCAAAATCATACTTCTTATGAATTATGCTGCTACACATCTGTTAGCATAAGAGCAATACTTACTCACAAAAGGCTTTATAAAAGCACTATAAATTATTAAACAGACTATTTTACAAGTAATTTGATATTCATCAATGTGGCTATCTAGCTCTGATATCTATAGTGATAACAATCAATAATATGCTGAATTGCAAAGCAGAGAGCTCTAGATTGGAAATCAGCAGATGTTAAGGTAACATCACTCATTCATCCAAAGCATCTTTTTCCAGCTCATCCCAGATCACCTCACATGTACCAGGAAAATCAGCAAAAGGGAAAAGTGAGTGAAGCTTCTGGCACACTGATGTCCAGTGGAAACTGTGCAATTGCAAGCTCTACGATGGCTTTGACTTTCTAGGAGTTATATTGCTGATGCTGTCTCTTCACAGTGCTCATAACATCAAACTGTAACTCCTGTAATGAACTATAGTTTTCCCACCCCTCAAGCCACTATGCTGCACCAGGAATCTCTTGCCAAAGTATGTATTGGAGATACATCTGGCTGAGAAGCCTGCAGTGATGAGTGAGTGAATATGGTGAGTTCAGTGGCAAAATGCCTCAAAAACTACAGATCCCAAAAGGCAAGTAGAGTAGAGGCCTTCCCAGTAAAAATTGTGTGACATGGCCCATACCATTGTCGTTCCTTTGCTAAAGTGCCTCTTTCAGTGCCTCTGTGGTTGCATTTTCCAGTGCCAGATCCAGAACAGAGAGTTTGAAGATTTTCTTTGGATTAGGAAAGCATCAAATTCATAATTAAAGTTCATTCATAATTGTAATTTCACAGAACACCCTTTGCAAAAGCCTTTGAACAGGCTGTGATAGAGATGCTAGTGGAGAAAATTGCTAATTCTTTTACAGTCAACACATTAGAAGGATAGATTATGCAGGGGGACATGGCTCAGAAAATACTCCTTTTGTAAGAAAAACATCTGAAGGCTCTAAACTTTGCAACGCTTTCTCTGCAGCAAGCAAAAAATGAGCAAAACAGGCCAAAGACGTAGCAAATAAAATCAGGAGTAGAAGCTGTTATGGATAGGCTAGATATAAGAAATGCTTACTAAGGTATTAGCTATTATAACACAATTTCAAAAGATTACTGAGATGTCTATGGGAAAAAAAGATAAAAAGCTTTAAAGTCATGAGGTAACGTTTTCAAGAGTGCCTGAGGGAGTATTCAAGAAAGCTTGTGTATCTTGGAGAGCCTAATTTCCCTAAACTCCATCTGTAGTCAGTGTGTGAGAAAGAGTGATTTCTCCAGAAGGCAATTCAGAGTGGCTAAGTTGAGTCCTGCTTTGAATCTCATCTAGAGGGGCTAGTATCTCTCCATTGATGACTGCAGGAGCCTAGAGCAACACTGAAGTAGCTATAGAGTCAGGCAGAATTTTTCAACTAGTTAGTTTTTTCCACAGAAAACATTCTTTCACTTTGTGATGAGGAAATATTTTTCTAAACTGTTCTCTTTTCAGATATATTTTAAAAATTTTTTTTTATGAACCTCTTTTTTTTTTTTTTCTTATGTGTGTGGAAGGGTTCTTTCTTTCTGTGAGCTGAAGGGAGAGTTAAGTATTGATATAACTTCTCAGTCTTAAATTAATGATGTTATGTATTAGAGAGATGAGCATATTGACACTGTATAGACTCTCACATTTATACAAGTGGTTAAGTTACTATGGTGTGGTTAAGTGCCTTGTGGGTTTTTGCCCCACACTATTAAAAGTCATTAAAGTATAATAAAAATCAGTTGGGAAGCAGTGGGAAAAAAAATTTTATTATTATTTTTTGGTACACTGCCTTCCTTCTCAGATACCTTCTGATACACTAGCAGCTGTAGGAGATTTTGAGTCATGAGGAATTCTAGTTAGCAGGACCTTAGAAGGTAAAGAAAGTAGCATGTTAATGCATTCCAAGTCCACGACTGTATCAAAAGAGAAGAAAAGATACCAAGTAACTGCCAGTGTGCTAATGTCAAATGTAGACTAGTCCTTCTTAGTCCTTAGCTACCAACTCTTATATTGTCAAGTAGTAAAAAGGAGTCTTTGTTTGCACAAAATTAATAGGACCTAGTTATAATATGCACAAAAATGAGAATAACAGTAGTATCTTCCTCCCCCAACATGAAAAATAAATAAATAAAAGCACTAAAACACTTTTCTTCCAACACTTTGTTTTGATATCAAAGGGGCCTTAAACGTACCAGCCTTGTTCCTATAGTAGCCATTATCTATAGAAAACGGGATCATAGTCTGGTTGCAAGTGATGTCAATTTAGAAGTCATTTTCTTTTAGTAGAATCACTCATTATATAAAGGCAAAAGCAGAGCTATTAGTATCTTCTAGGTAGATCAAATACTCTCTGCAATGGAAGAATTTAAAATGTAAGAGACAAAATACCTAGTAAGTCTCCACATCTTTATGTGATATCCATCCCTAAATGGGGTAAAATTTCCAGCTATATGAACTTAAGTCTATGAAAAAATCAACATGAATGGATAATGTGGAAGAATTTCTGTCATCATTGCTTGGCTCACATATTTACTTTTCCATATATATATTTTTTTTTAGAAAAAAGCTTATATTGCCAGAGTTATCATAAAGAAACATTTATTTTACTTTTTCCTACTCTTCAGTGTGGGATTTCTAAAGTTACCTTGGCAGTAAAACTTTTTTCATTAAATACAAAAATTATTCAAAGTACGTCTGCAAAAACATTATGCAGGTTGTTTTCAGAAGGTGTTTTAACATCTACAAGGTTCTGCTAATGACAATGCCTGAGTTGTAGGAATCACCAAATAAGTAAAATACTAAAGACTGATCAGAGTTCTGCAGACACCTGTGTGGTATAGAATACAAAGATTAATAAACACCAAACTCCCAGGATCAGAAAGAATAAAAGATGCAGAATGTGTATCTACACATGTCCTAATAATATGAGAAAGGAAATTAAGACATTCAAGCCATTAAATTAGTGTCATTAGATATGAAAAATATAAAAACAGAGAAGTCTATCTAACTTTGAGAACTTAATGAATAAAGGAATCAAATGTTAAAAGATTGATCCAACATGTAACCTATTAAAAGTAATGACACTTTTACATCTAACAATGTTTAGTACAGAAGAATAAAAATTAATGATTGAGCTAGTAGAAAACAATATTAACTAAATTTCTGCCAAAAATGTTTAAATATTGTAATATAAAGTCTTATTTTGGCCTCAATTAGAATCGATTAAGTTAAAGTCAAGCCCAATTATATGGGGAACAATAAATTCTGCATACAGGAACATTTTATTTGTTCTGAAAGTATTTCCAAATTCAATCAAAATTCACTAAATATCTGGACAAAAAAATACGTTTCAAGTCTATATTTTAGAAAAACTTCCTAGGAAGGAAGTAATATTCTACTTTTACCAAATGAAAAGTAGTTATTTACTCAGAGTATGGGGTAGGTACCTGAATTCACTTCCTTCCTTGCCTGTGTTGGATTTAAACACACCCTTCAGGTATAATGATCTCTGACTGAATAAAGACCACTCCCAAGAGGTCTGCGAAAAACAAGCAATAAAACTAAGCCTATATCAGTAGGCTTAAATATGCCATGCAACAAGGACTTGCAAGAACTGAAAACAGTTCAAAGCATTGTGGGAACAAGAGAGAATTCAGGGAGAAAGATAAGGGGGCACAAGGGAAAAACAGTACGTGGCAGCCAAAGCGCACCACCCTTTTGCAACATGAGTAACGAACTAGCTGGTGAAGGCCAGATAGTTTGTTCCAGCTGCACGGCGGAGGAGGGAGCGATATGGAGGTATCACGGTCCGCCCCTGACCACAAAGGGTTGCATCCCAAAAAATAATTGCTGCTCACAGACTAACTGTTGACCTATAGTACCCCTAGCCTCATTATCCCTGATTACCATGTTAAAAATCACGCCCTTTGCTGCATAACGATATGTAAATAAGGGGGGCATACCCCCAACAACCACGCAAATGGCAATCTGGCCAATGAAGTATGTCTGCCGCACTTCCACATCCCACCTTCAGCAACTATAAAACAGAGGAGAGCTCACTAAAGTTTTTGGAAGGGAAGAAAACTGAACCCCCAACCTGTTCACCGGAGATTGCTGACGAGCGAGCCTCCTTCTCCCCTCCCCCAAACAGGGACACCTCTTTGGTAAGACTTGCGCCTCTGACAAACGTCGGACGTTACCCGGGAAAATATATTATTATTGAAAGTGCTTAATTGTTAATTTGAGCTCACAGAAAGAAAATTTGTAGCAGCAAGTGCATTTATCAATGGCAATTCCGAACCTGTTGTATCTGTCGCTTTAATAAAATCTTATTCTTTTTACTTTGCAAAACTGTCTCAGGGAAGGTCATCAAACAGGGGGCTCTGGCAGGCAAACGTAAATTATAAAGATAAGGAAGGACCTTCCGTCCCTCCCTTTCACGCGACAAGCATGAGGCTGGGGTGTTCTGGAGTTGCACATAATCAGTTTGTCCTCCCAGGATCTCTAGTGAAACATTCACTGGAAGAGAAACTGGAAAAAAGATCTTCTGTTGCCCTATATAGTGCCTTTTGGGTCGTATTAGAGCCATTATATATTATATAAGATTGATCAAGTGAATACAATTCTTTAATGTATACAAATAAATGCAACAAATTTCTTGTGAGAATGCTAATTCTTGAGCTATTATGTAGACTGACTTTGCTTTCTGTTGACAAGTTGGTAAAACTACAGTGCGTTCTCTTCTCTTTTGCAAAGGCTCAAGACCGTTTTTTTTCCTTCCAGTTCAAAACAAACACTTTGCATCAAACATGAGTTCCAGTTTTTCACTTTGGTGAGACAGCTTCTTCCCTCAAACAAACCTGATTTCCAGCTGACATAATTTTTTGAAGTTCATGATAATTTTGAATTGGATCCCCTCACACCCCAGTTAGTTATTCACACAGTCTTCCACTACGATCAGTTGTTTTGTATTCATTTTATGTTAATACAGCTTGACTGGCTTCATTTAAGCCGCTCCCAACTTATGTTGTCAAAGGAAGAGAAGAGCCCATAATTTTAAACATCAACAGAGATCCCTTTGTAGCTTTAAAATGTTGACTGTTTTATAGTGCCATGATCCAAGAATGGATGATGTTGTTGCATCATTAGTAAGAAAGGTCAAGTGATATTTATTTATATTGGACAGGAACATCATGAAACTATTACCATGAAACTGTCCCTGAGAGTGCAAAACTGATACATGTGCAATAGTGGTTAATTCATTTTTCAGTGTAAACACTTGTATTGCTTTAGAGTCCTAGCCACACTCCTGTCCTTAGGTATATCTACATTATTAAGCAAAGCTAATTTCATCAAATGAAAAGGAAGTTCTTCATGCAGAAAACATAAAATTCAAGAAAGAATGGATGTGTTCCATAGATCAAAAGTGCAGTAGCTGTGTCCTTAAAATTAATGCCTTATGTATAATAAATAGAAGTGTTCTTTCTATTCAAGGAAACAATCTAATTTGTAGCTCTTTGTTCTGTTTGATAATTGTGAACTCAGAGCACAGTCCCATTTGTTATCAGATAATTCATTTATTCAGAGATGAAAAGATCACAAATTCATCACAAATCATTTCCTTGCTTTTAAAGAAAAAAATGCTATCATGATAGCTTTGAAAGAAATAATAAACAATACAGGCAGGAATTCCAGTAATTTCCTTCTCTCACATACTGAATATTCAAAATGAAAATGTCACATTTCTTAAGAGGCTAAACAATCTTCAGAACACTAAACCTCTTCTTAGTTTATCATAACAGTTTTATTGCTATACATATGAAGAAATTTGCTAGACTCTTAAAAGTAACAAGGTTTATGGACAATCTGATTACTTAAAACCTTTGTTGTAAATCTAATTTTGCAGACAATGTTAATGGTGTAACTGACAGAAAAAAATATTCCCTGTTTTATTTGTTGATAAAATTTCCAATTTTAGCAAAAGTCATGTCAAAGTGTTTTACTCTTTAGAAGTGTTTTTTTCTTATCTGAGGAATTTACTGTTGGACTTCTTGTTTATCTTTCATTTGAGATTCCCCTCATTATTAAACCATCATTATTCTTTTTATTGGAATTTTACTGAGGCAGATTTGCCAAATACAGCTGTATAGATATGGAAGGAGATACCTCCATGCTGAATGTGATGTTGCTTTATAACTGCTCTTAGATTTCCAGCTGAGAAACATTTATGCAAGCTTCATACCAGCAGTATGATATCCATACATAAATGAGATTGTGATATGAGGCATATGGAGGATATTTCTAAATGAAATATGCAGACCATATGTAGGCAGGAAGTGGTGCAATGGCTGGCAGCTCTCAAGTTAAGCACAACCTTATGGATGAGCTGTTCTCATAATCAGGTTTGTGAAAAATTACATGCTTCTGCCAGGCTTTGCTACTTAAGAATCAAGCAATCTAAAAACTGTGTCCAATCAGACCTGGAGCAAATAATTATTCTCATTGATCTCTACTAGCAAGTCAATAAAATTGCTGTATCATTTTCTGATATTTGAAATGCCATATGAATCACTCATAATTCAGAGAGGAAAGAAGGATGTGAAAGAAGAAATATCCCCAGTCAGTCCCAAAAGATTGTTTATTGTCAGTTTTTGACATAATGAATAAACTGACAAAAATTGTATCAGGTCAAATAAAGCTGAATATTTTGTCTATAATGAAGTATTTAATTTATTTTTGTAATGAGCTTTAATCCTTATTTTAAAGTTATGATTTTCAGAATCAAAATATCACTGAAAAAAAGTAATTTCCATTTGAAAATGTGGCAACAGAACATTCTTTTTTTTTTTTTTTTTTGACAATACTTTCCAGAATTTGCAAGTAGGGTCAATCTCAGTAAAGTTGCATTGTTTAGTAAACAAAATATCTGCTAAAAATATAATAGCAGTCTATCTCTAGGAATGTACTTATAATAGAAGAAGAAGAAGTATATTTGACCATGTATACTTTAATGTATGTGTTTCTGGTCGGAGAGCTCAGAAGTGCCTTGTAATTCCCAACTACTAGAGTAGCCCATATTTCTTCTTTTTTACATATAAGCACTGGGAGTGACCCTATGCAATGGGCTGTCAGAAGACTATCTTTAAGATGTCTTAAGATCCTTGCAGAAGTTCATGACTAATTGCTGAATAAAAGGATACCACAGAAAAAAGTATTTCTCAGCAGCCTGAATAGCTTCATATGTGCCTGCTATCTGAATGGAGCTAATTTTCCCTGATGTATACATGTAGGCATCCCTTAATAATAGCCCTGATAAGACTGACTCACTGATTGCTCACTTTTGAGGACCTCCTAGGAAGGGCCAAACGCCTTCAGCATGAACCATATCCACCTCTCTGGAGGGTCCTAGTGCTCCAAAAACTGGAGTGTCACTAGTAGATTTTTCTGAGAACACACTGCAGAAGGATGTGCTGTAAAATCTGTGCCCAAGACTAAGGACCAAAATATTTGCCTGTCCTTAATGCATACCTTGAATGCAGCCAGCTAAACGTTCCTCTTCTGAAGCAGGCAAAAGCCATTTTTTATTGTTTCACAAAACTGAAATACTAATTATAACAAAACAGGAAAGCAGCTCTTAATGTGACAAGCCAGCCACTCTGTTTGTCCTACTGATAATAAATCTTTGCAGTCAATAAATATTGCAAGTTCCCAGGACATTTTTATATGAGGTATCGTTAGCTCTGAGAAAATGCCTTGCTGTACATTGAAAAAACCGAAGCTGTACAACAAGATCCAAAAAAAAAAAAAAGAAAAACAAGTAGATTTCTGTTGGCTTCAATAGCCATTGCTAATACACTATTTCAAAACCACTGCCATTTATACAACAGAGACAGATGAAAAGTTCTGCCAAAGCAAAAGAAGTAGATGATCAAATGTTGAATAATTTGTTGGTGTATAAGTTACTGATGCCCTGCAGCTCTGGTAAATAATGCAACCTTTTTTAAAAAAGCCTCTTTTCATGCTAGAGGTCAAGAATAAAAATGCTCTTTCTTCAAAACCTCAGTCATTTTTTGAAATTTTTCACTCCCTGGGTACACAATTAAGAAACAACATGCTCTGCATTGTTCAAAAAGCTTTTTTTTTAAGTTACAGGAAAATCAGATTTTTGATATAAAATTTCAACTAATCTATATGATGATAGCATGGAACCAGGCAAAATAAGCTGATTATGTCCTTTCTGTCTTTTGCTGTGGCTATAAACAAGAGTGTAAGTCTTGCAAACCAAAAGTACCTGCTTAGACTTCAGCAGCTGGCAAGCAGGTGGTGACACCAAGGTACAATGTTAAATGCAAGTCCTTGCTCCCTTATATGTTATTATAAAATCTTCTTTACATATTAATACTTCTGAACATTGATGAAATGAAATATGTCCTCGCTTTCTTCTCTTACTGTATAACATTCATTTGGGATTTAGGAAATATGAAAAATCATAAAACTAAATCCAAAAAAAACTACTGCTGACTTTCATTTTAAGTTCCATGCATGATATTCAGTTTGGTTTTTTTGCTCTTCTTACCCTGTTTTATGCGCAATGAATCCTTTTAACTTCTCAAGTTTGAGACAGAATTAGATTCCAATGCATCCGTCTTTCCCTGTTCTCAGAAAACTCACTGTTTCTGTTTTTAAAATGCAAGTCAAGAAAGAATAGCACAGTTTAAAGACAGAGGATAATAGAAATATATATATAAAATACATACATACACACACACTATATATATATAATCAACAACCTTTCATTGTTATTGATAAATCTAAAACTGAAATCTGGGATTAGAACTAATCAGGTAGTAAAACTATGAACTAATGCAGTGATACTCAATAAAGGTAGAGAGAACAAAAAGGTGAAGATCACAATTTTGCTTGCAGAGCTGTTTCCATATATCTTAAAAGACTAAAAGGATTTCAGAGGATTATCTTTGTCTAGATTGCTGTCACTCCTATTAATCAGTCCTTATTGATTGTTTGGTCTTTTTGTCTTTTCAAGTTCAACAAAAAGTCTGTAATGTACTGCCCTTGAACACGTAGATAAATCCATGTGAATCATACATGGACTTGGAATATACGAAGGTATGATTTTTGTCTCTCATAACTCTAGATTGTGAAGGTATTTAAAAGCATTTTTAATAAGATGCACCAAATTTCAGCCATTCATTTTGTATCTACAAGGGGAAGAATTTTTAAGTATTCCACACCAGTTATATGTAGCAAGAATCTATTTTAGTAAGTGATGATTCACTTCTGAAGGTGCCTATTTCTCTATGGGAGCCCCCAGGTTGATATCTAAGCTGATTTTTAGATAGGGTATTAGAAAAGCTGAATCTCATTCATGACATGTATTATTTTATTCTAAGGAATTCTGTGTATTTTCCACTCTCCTGGTCTCTTAGAACACACAAAAACATGTTGCAGCTGTTCCTAGCCATAAAGGTAGTGTGTGCTGTCAGCTGCAACCTGAAACACTTCTTGATGACTGGGCCTCTATAAATTTACCCAGTAGACCTCTCAAAAACAAAAATGTGCTGTAAAAAAAGCAATGACCTCCAGTGAATATATTCAATTCAAAAAAGACAAAGAAAAAAAAATCTTGAAAAAATATAGCCCCATTTCGTAGATAAGAAGCTCCAGAAAGTCTGGTTCATAATGAAAGCTGAGGGTGATTAAAAAATTCAAGATCGGACATTTTTAATTTATGGTAAATGAGCAGCGATAAAACTTAAACAGAACTCCAAAGTTATGAAGCCAGTGACAAAGTTTAAGCGCACAAAGTTATGATGAAACAAGTTACGATCCATATGCTTCTATAGTGGTAAGATGGCATTTTAATGTTATTGCTTAATGATACATTTGATTTCATTTTATGTTGTTTCCCATAAAAGGGAGGAAATGGCACTAGAAAAATGGCTATATTCAATTTTTATATACTTCACGTACGCAAGTCCTGAAACCAAAACAGTACTATACAAAAAGAAAATGTCTTTGAAAGTAATAAAATATATGCTTCACAGGAGACTTATTGATCTTTAACAATTCTTGAAGGGAACCCAATGGCTCATAGCATTTTTAAAATAAGAAGTTTGCATAAGAATTAAAGCTTAAAATAAAGGCATGGATGACTAAGACCTTCCTCATATACACTCTTATTAAAATGTTAAGTTTAGATCATACCAGATTGATAGGATCTCTTTCCAGAGCAGCAAGGAGAGCTTCCAAATATAATATCTACTTATATTACTACAACTAAAAATTAAAAAAACTTTAACAGGAGGGTGGTTGTTATTGTAGTTTCATCATCTTATGAAATTCTCCTAAAACTTGGAGTTTGATCTTTATCTTACATGTGTAGAACAGTGCAACACATTTATACTAATATATTTTTAATGAGGATCTGTCCCAGATAGTTCAAATAAGGCATTTTTAACTATGGGGAGTAGAAGCTTATGATTTCGAGTAAATTATTCATCCAGCGTTAAGATTTCTAGGCCATGAACATGATATTTGTATCACCAAAGTAATTAAAAAAAATTCCACTTTGGATCAGAGTCTTGTTCTGCATAGCGTTACTACTTTCTAGAGCAATTCCTAGAAGACCACAAAATGAAATTGAAATAAACAAAGAAGCTGGAGGGAGAGGAAAAGAGGAAGTGATAAAAGACTAGCAGTGCATCCCACATAATTTTAGCTTTCTGCAGGAGGTGTCTTAATTAGTAGTACACTTGTCCAACCCTCTCTAGGGAATGGAGGGATACAGAAATGCCTCTGGGGGCAGTTAGCTCATTTTAGAACTTGATTGCGCTTTACAGTTGTTTATCTTTGATTATAAAGAAAGCTGAGGGCAACTAGGGTCTTAATTTAGATGCCTCAGTTTACATTAAATGGGATGAAAGTGAGTTCTAATGTTCACAAAAAGAAAAAAGAAAAGAACAAGAACTAAATGGCCAAAGTAATCAAATTCTCAGGGAATTAAGAGTGTTCTTTTCAATATATTTTCTATTGCTCTAGGTTTTGGCAGATGATTTATCCCAGAGCTCTAGCATTTATCAGTTCTTAATCAACCACACTTGGCAAAACCATGAAGGGAGAGAAGTAGCCCGGTATTTTTTCTTGTTGGATATTGCTGAGCAGTGTCAGACGGCACACCTGAGGAGAACAGAAGCCTCACTGACTCTACAAGAGGATTTATCACAGTTGTAGCGTGGATCCCCCCTAGGCACCATATGGCAACTCTGAACCAGCACAGCGTGGCCATATGAGCTGAGCATGATGTTTTGGCCCTGCTGAAAGTCTTCATAACAGCTTGCTTTATAGAGAGGGATCTATACAAATTTTAACTCTGTTTAAGGAAGGATTAATTTTTAATGTGCTTGCTGCGGGTGGCAGTGGTTTTGTATCCTCTGCATTCTCCATCTTAATCCAAATTACTGGGTCTCTACCTAGGAAGCCTGGGATAGGGTAATAAATGTGGACTTCCACCTAGGCCTAATGTTAGTTCTCTGTCAGGAGTTATTGATAACTACTATCATTCAAGTTAAGTGCAGAACTGATTTCAGCACATCAGTTATCTCCATTCCTTTAAAAATTTGGTCCTCACCAGTTATCATATGTACTCAGACAGAAAGTATGGTTTATAAGACAGTCACAGATTCAGAAATATTTTCTTCATTTTCTAGAATCTCTTACCAATTCTTTTGTTCTAATGGCAGGAAGAGGGGGGAAAGGCTTCACAATTAAAATACAAATTTATTTTGCATTAATTTGAGAACTGCTTTTATGAGTTTTAGGAAATGGTTAGATTAATTTTCAAGCTGAAGCATATACAATTATTTCAGCAAGCTGGAAACTGTCCAAATGTGAGGGAAGCTAAATACAAAAGATGTAATTGGTGTTATACTTAAGAAAAAAAAAAGATTTCCTGGTATGCAGATGGAAAGAATGAAAAAATATATGAAAGTCCCAGTGATTATTACATATCAAATTACCAAGTGAAGCACTTTGATAGTGCTACTTCTTTAACAACTCTTTTTTTAAAGGACAAAACAGGAAAAATTCAACAACTGTTTTCCTGCCAAACTGCCCTCTGGTAGATGTCTGGCTTTGGGAAGAAAGTGTCACTCATGAAGTCAGTGTGGAAAGTCTGGGAAAGGCACAAGCTGAAGGCACTAAAGACACACTGTGGCAAATGTAAGAAACAAGAAATAGATTTCATTTCATTATGTAATATTTATAGGAAGAGGAAAAAATAGTTAAATTGCTACTGGCATAAAATTTCAAGATTCTGCATGATAACATATTCTTTGGTTTTGTTTATATTTTGTCTTTTCCTTGTTTGTGATATGAACACACTGTGAGAGCCAAAAACATCAACACTACGAGTAATATTTGATAAGTGATTTGCCCACTGCAAACAATCTGTACTATGAATGCCACCACCTTGGTAAACCACTGCTGGAAAATGATCTAAAAAATTGCATATGTGATGGTTAGTTTCATTTCTTTTCAGAAATTTACTTTTTATTCTGGTTTCAGTTATGTCTTCCCACTCATGTGACTACTTTCTGTACAATCCTATTTGCTGAAATAAATGTCATACAACTTTAGAGGTTGTCTAGTGGCACAGGAAATGTGTTTATTTGGAGATAGAAAAATTAAAATTTAGATGTCAAATGATGGTAAAATTACACTATTGTTTTCTCTGTAACACTGTGAGTGGATATTGGAAGATTTATAAAAATAAACTTATCTGTGGGCATGTATGTAAGTGCTTTCCCATATGAAAGATCGTAAAGAAATAGTTACATTTGTTTTCCTAAAAAAAAGGTTATCATAATGAATGTGTTCCTGCAAATAAACAAAATTTTAACTTTGAGTTTTTAATTTCCAGTTATGGATGAGGTGCAGTCAAGGATAGATGACCCAAAACCACTGTGCCTGCCTGGTCAGGCTGGTTTCAATTCACAGGATGACTCGGTGAACTTGAAATGTCATGCTGGAATCTAGCAAGAGAGTTAGAAAGCTATGCAAGGCTTTAAAATTTATCAGTGGCATCTTAAATTAATGCTGGAACTAATTAGGAAGCTAGCAGACAACTCAGAATACAAGTGCTATCTGTTCCTATTGACTTTTTTCATAAAGAAAGGGAGGGCTCAGAACTAAGAATATGTCATAGCACAGCCTTTTGTTCTTGTCATTATCAACTGCAAGCAGGTGACAGTTACGTGGGAGAGAATTAACATTTTATAATGGGTGATAGCATTATCTTAGAATACGAAAAGAGACTTGCTTTGCCTTTATTTTTTAGAACTATTTTTCTTAAATAAAATTAAAATGGAGAACAAAGCAGTGAAAAATAAAGGGAATTTTTCAAACATTCTGACAACACTAGAGCGAAATGAAATACAAGTGATCACAATCAACTCTGGAACACAACCAAACCATCTCCACAGTCACTTCAGTTTTGCAGTCATTGTTAACTAGTTACTTGATGAAATCAGCCAGATTTGTGTGTGTGTGTGTGTTTGACTAGGTTATGACCCTTACATTTGCAATTGTAATTTTTTTCAAAATAAAAAGGTATAAGTTCAAAATCCTGCAAAGCAACCTAACCTGCTAATTCTCCTTCTTGGTACATGAGGTTCTGTCATATTGTTAGAGGGCAGGAATACGGACCTACCGTAAAGTCGTCTGAAAGTGAACATTAATATCACTCATGCCTATCTACCAATCCACCTATCGTTGTTTTGGATTGTATGAAAGGTTTTTGAAATGAGATGCTTAAAGCCTGTTCACTCTGTCCTTATTTAGGCTGCTGATCAGTGACCTGCTATTCAGCAGTGTCATGCATCCAGCAGGCATTGGGTTGCCACGAATTATGCACAGTCCTGTACTCCAGCAGCTCCCTGTTCTAATGGAAACTCATGACCAGGCCTTATATATAAGTCCATAAATATGAATTTATAAGTCTGATTTTAAGCACATATTTTAGAAAATCTAAACTTTGTTTTATAACTAAACAAGTTTCTGCTTTTTGCTGTAAAAGTTGCTAGCATGTTTGACAGTTGGTTTTTGTTTTGTTTTGTTTTGTTTTGTTACAGCTCTAACCACTATATTGAACAGAGCTGTGTCCTAGTAAAAACATGTAGTTGTACTGAACTAAAATGAAGTAGAAGAGCAAGACAACCAAAACAGGGCTATTTGGAGAAAACCATTAAGGTGTTTTCAGCTGAGCCCCAAATGGAACCATTAGCAATCTGGATTATGTATTTTCAAACGATTTTTGTCCTAAAAGGTCCTTTTTAGTGTTTCTGTAATAAAACTACTATGATATTTTCAGGTATTCATTTTCAGGGCTTTCAAGTTATTAAACTACAGATAGTCCATCCTCCTTTTATATTAGAAAAAAAAAGAAAAGAAAAAGAAAAGACAAGCAAGACAAACAGTAAATCCACTTACTGAACCCATGTGTCTAAGTGACCATGAAAAAAAAAAAAAAGCTGTGTCACAGTGATTCACATCACTTTAAAATTTCAAGCTGAAATTGATGTTCCGTACCCAAGGAAAACAGAAGAAAGAAAAACTACTAAAGAAAACTGCAGTGATATTATTGGTCATGGAGAGTATTGTTCAGAAGAAAAATGCTTTTTTCTCCTTTTTTCCTCTTGGCTAGATTACAATGGTGATCTAGCCTGAAATAATCAACAAGGTGGCTTAAGGAAAGTGGAAAAAAGGTTTAAAACCTTGTTCATTTTTTTCTTTTCACTCTCTAGATTTAATTGTTACAAACACAGTGTTCAGCTTTTTTTTTTAACCTCCTTCCTTTACAAGGGAGATTGATTTTTCCCCTTTATAATAATAAGTGCAAAGGATTTCATCCATTTGTGTAAAGTAAACTACTTCCACAATTTGTTGGACACAGATAATGAGAATGGCTTTTTTTTTAATTCTTTTTTGTCAGATGATGTTTTGGTTAAAGACATTTTCCACTTCATCAAAGTAATACTACAGACACCCGGCCTAGTTTCCAAAACAATTATGAAGCAGAGGAGCTGCAGCATGCCTAGCACCTAAAAATCTGGTTTAATCCAAGACCAATGTAAGATCAAATATTGCCCTTGCTAAATATAGCTTAATGAACAGACTACTATCACACATAACATATGTCTTTTTTGTTTGCAGTGAGGTGGATGTGAAAAGTATCTCTGAATTTTATGACAGGAGGATTGTGCCCTGTATCACAGATTCCTTATAATCTGCAAAACATTTTCAGCAAGACTGAATAAAGTGTCAAACCATTCTGTGTCTGCATCCAGTAACACTGTTTTATTGTAGTACTGAATGCATAGAGATTTAGTTGTTGTTTGGTTACAGTTACATATTTCAGTCACCCTGGCTCCAAGACATGTTTATAGCCACAAACTGGAAAGCATCCATTTATTTCAGAATCTACAAATTGCTTCAAATTAATATTTCCCCACTATTTCTGACAACCTTGCAGTCCTCAGTAAGAACCTGAAAGGCAGACATATAAAGCCAGATATGGCAGCTATTTATCTCTAGCTCCTGATGTTGAAGGAGAAGCCAAGGACCAGTCATTTATGACCTCAGAAACAGTTATTCAAGAAGAAGTATGTGAAAGGCCAAAGGGTGATCCTCAGAAATGTGTAAAGTATAGCTGGTATATCCATGCAGCAAATTGAACATGGAAGCTAGTCTTGAAGCCTGATTTTCATAACTTTATAGCAATAGAGTAATCATTTTCAGCGGGTGGATGGATTGACGTGTACTGTCCAAGTGGAGAGCTCTGAGAACTCTAATGTCAACATTTTGCTCCTGTTAAGTAAACAGCACAACTTATGTTCAGTTTCAGTGGGTGGGAAGGGACCTGCAAGATCTGCATTTCATACGACACTGGTAACGCACTTTTTAAACTTTAAATTAATAGGAATGACTCTAGGGATGCCATTGAGTGTATTGGCAGTTAGCTAAATAAGCTCACAAAAATTTAGCATTGAGTGTGCTTTTGAAGCAAATGTCCTCCTTGTCGCCACCTAGTATACCTTGGTTAGCACTGTGGAGCACTCTTGGAATGTGAACTAGATTCTTTTCAAATACAACTAAACTGGAAGATGCACTTCAGGAGTGTATCTAAAACACTCTAACTACTAACAGAAGAAAAGGCCATGGGACCAGATTAGAACTAGTCAGGAGTAATCACCCCAAAAATATAATGTTGGTATTAGGTCCTCCATACCAACCATTTTGCTCTAAGGATCTGTTGTTGTCACACAGCACTGCTTGCTAATGCGGACAGTCTTTGGGTCCTGGCAAGCACTAACCCAGAAAAAAGGAGAGCTGGGTTCTGGTCGTAAAGTTCCAGGTAGCTTAGACAGACCAGTTAACAGCCCTGTTCGTCCACTCATCATCCAACACTATAAAGGATCACTTATGGAAAACATACACAACTGTATGTAAGTACTAGGTACTTTATCACATATGTTTACTCTTTCTTTTTGTCTCCATGTTGCCTTTTTTTTTCTTTTTGGTATAATTATAAACACTGGTTAAATGAAATCATTAAACCAGAATGAATTGTGAAATTGTGAATCTGTGAAACCACAGAGAATTGTGTTCTCTTTCATACCTCAGTATTCTTTCTCTAAAAGAATCTTGTGTTGAGGGAACAGAAACAGGAAAATGGTAAAGATGAAGTGACCAGGTACAGGCGTGAGAGAGGTTTCTTCTCACACGCTGCTTAGTAGTTATAAGTCTAAGGGTTTGTTTGTCTTCTAGTCCATTCTTATGAACGAAAATGAAAAAGAAGTATATTCTTCTCTCAGGTAAATGTGAGTAACTCCTGCTGTTAGAGAGAGGACTCTCAGAAAGCAGAACTAGGCCGCCTGACTGACTCCTGATAATAGACTGTTGTCAAAATAAGCTTAAAGAGATGTAATCACATGCAAAATGTTGCCATTCATTAATCTGAAGTTATACTATTAATGGCATTTCTTTCTTGATCTTCACATGCAAATAAGCAAATTGGATTTGTAACTTTAGTCAATAATTATTGCTAAACACCAATTGTGACTGTGTTAGCTTTACACTTAAATACTCATTAAGTGATAAAATTTTAGGAAAGCCAGTTGTATCAGTATTAATATTCATTACAATAATTAATGCTTTCTGTGTTGCCATTGTATCAAGAAGTACATTAGCTGAGACAATAGGCGCATAAGACTAAATCAGCATACTTTATAACTGGAACATATTACAAAATCAGAACTGTGCCTGAATCCTGAATTTCCAATCCAAATCTGAATGTTCTCCCATTTAGAAACATTTTAATGTCCTGCTACTATATGAAATGTTTTCCCCACTGATGTAGAGTGCAATGACTGCACTCCTCTTCACTAGGATTGAAATATCTCATCTTTCCGAGAAGATTGTTCTTAAGGTTTTAGGGTTTGCTACCAGATGTTCCATACAAGTCCCTTCATAGATATAAGTGAAATATTTGAGGTCAAAAGGATAGTAATGTACATGGATTCTGAGATGCAGACCAGACCTGGTTTAGACCCAGACTTTAGTCCTAAGAATGGAATCCATACTTCAAAAGAATTTTAAAAGAGAATTTTGAAATGTTCGAATGCTGACACACGAATGTATATATGTTCTGTATTGTCTATTCAGGGTGAAAACTGGCTGTCTTGTATCCTCAAAGTTAATGATTTATTTGTCTTTCTTGGCATGATGTCATAGTTTGGTCTAGTGGTGAAGAAGTGATGGTTATAGAAAGTTGCATAGGAAGAAAGAGTTATGAACAACTACCTGCATCCTACAGTGCATGTCGCCCATTTCTGTTTAAATGGCTACAAGGTAAAGGGTAACACTTAGTAAAGTTGAACAGAATATTTTAACAGAGATTCAGATACCTGTATTTGGAGATGCACAAGCAAAGCAGATGGTATTTCATAACTGACTTAAAAAACAGCACACTAACAGGGAGTGATAGCACTTATTCTTTCATTGTGTTAATATATATTAAACTTCTTCAGAAATACTCATCATCCTTGTGCTATAAATAATTTACTACTAAGGATGTCAGATGTTTTCCATGTTACTGTTCAACTGAAACAAATTCTAACTTACATTATATAAAGCATACAGAGAAAGGGTAAATATTCTCCTTCACAGGTGCTGAGTATTTGGACTTCTCAAATGTAGGGGTTCATGTAGGAATAGGCATGTAGGAATAGGCAGCAGCAAGATTCTTCCTAAATTCTTCCAGTCTTTTTGGAGCCCATTAATTAATAAGGTCTTCTAATGTCAGTACTTCACACTGCTAATGCTCATATTGATATCCTTTTCAATATCCTTTTAGTCTCACATAAGAACATAATGGTAAGATTGATACTTTTTCAATATGAAAGTTATGAGATCTGGTTGGTTTTCTGAAACAGTTATACCGGTAAAAGTGTTCTCATTATACTCAATGATATTTAATAAGCTGGCGGCTATTAGGGGTATATTTTCATGTCTTTCAGCGGTAGGTCCATCTTAAGCAGCCTTGCCCCTTGCTGCCCTTGGTCATTTGTTCTTCCTCCTTTGCAAACCCTGAGACAGGAAGACACAACTGATTGCAAAAATATTAAAAAAAAAAAAGACAATTTTAAGCAGTACTGCTCTAAAATTAAAAACATTTTGTATAATAATTAATGTTGGTCAGCACCCAGTCCAGTCCACTCCACAACCCCACAAAGAGTGTACATCACAGATGAAACAGCAGCAGTGGGATCTAGGAATTCATGTGCAGGGAGCAGTATATGAGTAAGAATTACCATGGCCTAAGACTCGTAGTACATATCTCTCAGGAACAGTATACTTGAGAGTCATCCAAATGGAAACACCATAGACCGATGGGATGGCTTCAGCTTGAGGAAAAACATAATACCTAGATTGTCAGCAGGATCTCAGCAGGCAATGAAAAATGGCAGCCAAAAAGACAAAAGGTAAAAGAAGAGATTTGCTTAATGAGTTGCCAGATTGATTTCTGAGTGCAATTCTAAAAAAGAAATGTCAGATAAGTCTGTTTCAGGGGAGAGAAGAGACTTCAGAGCGAGGAAGGTATGACAGAGCTATCAAGCCTCCCACAGGGTCATAGGGAGAAGTCTGCGGACAGTGTACTTGAATAACTGGGGGACACCTCTGGTCCCAATGTGTGGATTGCATACCTGCTAGGCAGAGGCACTATGCTCAATGACTTTATCTGAGTTTTCTATCCAGATCCTAAAGAAATGTGGTTTCCTGCAAGATAGGAAACAACTTTAAATTTCCTGTGAACAGAGAAGATGTATAAAACACATCTACAACCTCAGAACATCCACAAGGACTGTCAACTGAAAGAGACGGGTAAGGGGAGCAGAAGATCTGGGGCCAGAGCATGAAGCAAGTGGAAAATGGCTTTTTTTCAGTTCTCTCAAGACATTCTTACACCCACATCTGTAAGTGTATGCAGGGTCCACACAATCTAAATATCTGCATGGAGTAGGACAGCCTTCTCTCTGCTTCTTCCTCCAAAACTCTAGAGTCAGGACACACCAGCACGTCCAGGGGTCTCCTTGCTATCTGCTAGAGGGCCCAAACTCTACTCACTTGGTGGAGGTATAGCCCAAAGTCCGTGGAGCTAACCAATGGCACACAGGCACATAACACATGACTATATCAGTTCTAGCTCTAGTTCACTTCAATGTTCGTGCACATGCATGCATGTATATATGCACATACAATAAGAATCTAAGAGAAAACTGCTGTCTAAGACAAAACACTTTTGTTAGTCACTCATGCTTTCTTTTCACAAATACAGATCTTTGGTAAAGAATGAGCCCTTCCAGACAGCTCCTAGAGAATATCACTTCCAGACTCTCTAAAAGAACTATTCAAGGGTGGAAAGAATTCTGAATTCCTATTTAGAAATCAGGAATTTTAAAAGGTAGCCAGATTTAGGTTTCTACCACCCTGAGAGCAGAAGGACTAGCAGGGCCAAGAGATCTTCCTTCCACTCCCAGAAAGAAACCTGTTAAAGCAGGACTTTTTACAACCCACTTAAGAAAGGACAAGTCCAAATTCAGCTTTCAAGTCAATAACTGACAGACACCAAGGGAGTTGATCTGGAAGAAACATGGAAAAACCTACTCCTCAAAAGAGAAACCTCAAAATAAAAAGAATATACTTCAGCACTCTTGAATCTGTAATTTTTCAGCTCTGTGTGAATAGGTTTCTCTAGAACTAAACTTCAAGCATGTCTTTGTCTGATCCTACTTATTTGCTGGCTTTGGAAAAGGTTCATAGCCTTGATCAACTTATTATTGATCACTGACCAAAGACCTTTTCTCAAACCTATTTTCCCACAGAATACACTAGAAATCATTTTGATTATCCACCCCTGTAACAGCTGAATATTCCTGGTATCAAATCCCTCTCAAAGATGAGAGCCATTCTCATAACATTCTCTGTATGGAAAAATGGAAGGAAAAGGAAGAATAATACATCCCAGGGTATCCAGAACCAGCTGCTGATGGCACTAAAGGAACCTTCTCCCATATTTCTATAGCTCTCATAACCATTGAATACTTTCTCCAATATGCTAAATCTGAGAGACCTGGAAACTCATATGATGCAAGAAGATCCTGTGCAGCTTCTGTGACAGATGATCCTTCTCTAATGGATCTGGTTCAGATATGGCAGAGCCATACACTTTTGGAAAGCTCTCACAGAACATTCTTCAGAATATTCAGGGTATGATGAAAAAGTTGCTGGATTAACACTTCACAGTTTTTCCTGGAAAGAAAAAAGGAGAAAATCCAACATGCAAGTATTATGCCTTCTTTGGTCAATTTTGACAAGTTTGAAAGAGAGGCTACCAGCAGTAAAGGCTCATGACATGGCAGTAAAAACTGCACAATGAAACAGCATAGGATGAGGATGACGGGGAATCAGCTTCTCTATGTGACAGTCCTTCAGATTAGAAATTATAAGATTCATATTTTTGAAATACCATAATTCTCAGTTTTTCAGTGTGATATGAGTGGTCTTGAGTTGCAAAACCTTTGAGTCATTATTGACATAGATATGTTATAGATAAAGACTAGGATATAGATTAACTGTGTACTTAGTAAAATTGGTTGTATAGCTTTACAAGTTTAAAATGAAATCGTGGCAATCAATTTGTAAATTAGTTTCTCTATAGCTGAATCAGAACTAATGAGAGTGCAGCATGATTTTATTGATCTTCATATAGAATGCCCTGGACAGTTCACTTACAATCCTGAATATCAAAATAAAAAATTAGTGTGGGAGTCCTTACCTCACACTATATGGCCATAATTTTTCTGCTAATTATACAGTTAATAAGTGAATGTACATTCAAATAATATGAACTTAATAAAATCTAAGCATAATGACTTGCATCTAATTTGTTTACTCTTTAATCACAGATACCACAGAGTAGTGTCCAAACCTCCAGAGTTTCCTTATACTTATCACAAGAAATATTCTAAAACAACTGATAACACTGTGGTGTTTCATGGAAGCTTTTTAAAGAAGAAATTATCCCTCAGAAGTGCCAGTCCAGATGAGACCTCAGAGATGTCTTTTTGCAACATGTACCAAACGGTGTAAAGTCTATTTTGATCTAATCAGCTACGACCAGCACAACAACACGTACTTGGACAGACATACAAAGCCAGTGCCAATCTCTATATAAGTTCTTTTCAGTAACCCTTTTGAGCACTTCTTGCCTTTACAAAAGAAGGCATGCACTACAGTTTGGGAAACATTTTTTAACATGAAACCACTAAAATACAGTACCTAAGAGAATTGACAGGTTCTAAAGACCTCCTAAAGCCATAGAAATTTGTATTTCTGATAGATTGATTTAAAAAGGGGATCAATCCAGATAATTAAGCCTGCCATGCTTCGGCAGTATGCATTTTTAATTTGTTTACAAGTTGTACATACACACCCAGCATAAACAATAAAACGTTGTCTTGGAAGATTCAATGTGCTTTCATATTACTGGGAAAATGCTTGTATGCATTGACAATTTGGTGTGCCCTAGGAAGGACATTCATCTTCTGAGAAAGATAGTGGTACAGTGACCATCTTTTCTCCCTTCAGATTTCAACTGACTTTAACACTGATAATAGGAAAGTCTGAAATTTGATTTAAACTTATGTTAACTGGTGATTAAGTGTGATATGAATAGCATCAGTGTAAGGTACTTTGCACAACTATACAGTATACAATAAGGTAGGATTATCTCTACATATATTTAATTTGCATGCCCAATTTTTTACCAAAAAGACGAGTTTACATCTGTCAGGATAACTATTGGTGCAGAGACTGGTAATTTGGGGGAAAAAAATATACATATTGGTGGTAAAGGAAGTAAACTTGTGTCCTGCCTTTTTTTTGAAAAGCGTGGTAACATACAGAAAACAAAATCATAATTTTTCAGCCTTTTTATCAATGCATATTTTGTTATACATGAAAATACAAAGCCTTAAAAGGAAAATCTCCCCAAAAGCTGTTATCTCATGTAACTGTAGATATCTACACTGGAGATGTCTACACCTGATTTAGTTATCAAAACTTTTTACAATCAATGGAGAGAAACAGGCACTTCTATGGCAAAATTCATGGGTTCCTAAAGTAAATGTTACTTTAGCATGAGCTGAATCATGCTCTAGTAGTGCCAATTTTGTCCACAGCGTATAAAGACAAACTGGGCAAATAGTTCAAATACAGATGTCTACATTCTGGGCATCTGAAGTTTGGTCCTGTCCCAAGGAGAAACTCCTTAAAGGAGCCCATGAAAGTAGTTGTAAGAATAATGATTAGGGCAAATTTATAACAATCAGGACACAGATTTTAACCCAATTTTTGTCTCTTGACCTCAGTTTTTTTTTCCAACCTCCCCTCTACTTTGCTCAGTCCAAATCTCCCCTACAAAGAATTACTCCTACTCCCCCCATAATAATGAGCTATCTGCAAAAGTGAGTTGGCAAAATTTATCCAAAGTAGATTAATTTCCTGTCGTGTCAGATTAAGTGCCCTATCTCCACTGAGTGATTACAAAGGGAACCTGTATTAAAAAAAAAGTCACTGTTCCCCAGCCAGATGATTCTTACTAACTGTCCTATGACTACTGTCATAGGAGAACAATCATCTACAGGGTTATGACCAAATGAAAGTCAAAGTCTCAAATTATCTACTAAATAATTAATTGCCATCTGCAAATTCCAGATATGGGAGCACTGACTGTAGGACTACGTTGTATTCACCCAGGATTCCCTGGAGAAAAATATGTGTGCCTGCACTGCATACATAATAAATCCAGTATCTTTGGCCTGAGTCACATTTAGTGTGTTTGTGTGAATTAACTGTACAATGTGTGAGCAGTACATTTGACACTGCTGGGAATTCACACATACATAGTAAAGCCATCCAGTGACTCCCAGAAGCTCCAGATAGGCTGTCAGATGCCCTGAAATCTGGAAAAATTGAAAAAAAACATATTCATATTCCACTTGTATAAGCCTACATTTGAAAAACAAAACAAAACAACAAAAAAAAAACCCCAAGATATAACCTGAGAAATCCAGATGCATGGTAGTCTTGGTTTGTGATAATGATAATCTTGAGCTCAAACATAATGTTGTTTACAATAAAAACAGCACCAGAAATTTTGCCAGGAAAAGGATGCTTAAAATCATTAAACAGTTAATAAAATATCCGTCCCTGTCACCCAGAGGAGGAAAAAACAGATGCTAAAACATCCGAGACTATTCCATAGAATGTATTACATTTACATTGATAACAAGTACCAGACAATAACACTTGAATATGTTTCTAGTGTTAACATGAGTTACTGCACAGTGGACACAGTTGGAGTGGGTGATATTCTTTCTATAAATCATGATTGTTCCTGTCTCCTCAGAGCAATTATCACTTACCCAACAGAAAAAAATGGTAGTGTCTAGGGGATTCTGACAATATTTTTGTTCCTTTTTCCCAAAAAATGAGTGCAAAAGATTTGATATTTTCTTTTCAACATTTTATATGAAAATATTTCAATATTCCCATATTAAAACGTTAGGTTATTTGTGCTGACTCAGGAGAAAACTATTTAATCAGGTCAGGTCAGATTAACATCAGTCTCCACACTTGATGGCCATCAGTTGTCATTTATTGTGGAAAATTTAAGTGAATCCAGACCACACTGACATAGATTTTATCTATATTTTTATTATATCTGTTCATAACTATTACTTTTTTACTATTATTATTTTAGACCTTTGATTAAAAGCAAAATTAACATCTCTGTTGTTTGTTAGTTACATACTAGAAATAAAATTTACCTACATTTTTATAACTGCAAGAACTGAAACAACTAACTCACTGATTTTACTTTTACAATAAATAGCAGTTAAAAGGCTCTTGGAGTTAACACTGCTGGATTCTATTGCTGTTTCAAGTATGGCCTTGGGCATATAGCCTCACCTCCTCAAGCCTTCCAATCTCCACTCAGAAAAAGGAGCTAATAATACTTACCTACCTCAGAGGTAGTATTATGCTTAATTCAGTACTGTTTATGAAAGCACTGATAAGCATCTAGTTTCCATGATACACTAATGGATTAGCTCCTATTCGACACACTGTATGAGTTCAAGCCTTCTATGATATTTTCACTTAACCGGAGCTAAATAACTGTGGCTCTCAACTGCAAAATGTCAGGGAAGACTTTCCTTCTAATTTTCAGCCTGCAAGAAAAATATGAACTTTGATGGATATCTTTCAGGCAAATGTTGTTCCGAACAAATAATTCATGAATTTTTCTGTGTGCTGATCTTCACAAACAAAAAGCTCTTACATCCTCACTTTTATGAAGTTCAGCATTATTCACACTATGAACCATGTCAAATAGAGTAAATTAAATATATAGTGTTGTGTCAACAAGTACAGATTGGCTGTTTGACTAGAAGAGATAAGGGTACAAAAAAAACCCAAATTTTATGGAGGCAAAGGTATAACCCACAAATTAATCTCCTGTCTCCCAAAAATACAAAAATATAGTATCAGTACTTTGCAATTGTCAGAGACACCATCCTGCACCATTTGGTTGGGATTTTATGTGCTTTTTGCTTATAATGCTATAATACAACTGAAAGAGTGACTCAGCCATCCCATAAGGACCTAGAGAGACATGATACTCGTCTACATGCACAAGAGTCAAAATGGGAGGAAACGTGGGGAAGGGCATTCCAGGTTCAGTAGGAACGAGCATCTTGCTGGAGCTAGAAGCTACCAGAGGTAGCACATTACCATACTCTACATTCTGAATCCAAAGCTATTTGAGCTCTTGAGACCTCTTAACTGTAATGGCAGCCAGGAGCCAATAGTTAGGGAAAACTGAGAATTTAAAGAGGCTGCTGAGGACTAACAGACTCTCTCTCAAACTTTCAGGGTGTCACCAGACAACCACTCTGTGTTATATGGCCTCTGAGTGTGGCTCCTAGCTAACAGGTCCATGAGTGCCAGTGGTTCTAGCGAAGCTCTGAGCTCAGCTGGAGATAAGAAAATTACAAGACCAATAAGTGAGATCTTTCCTCTGTGAGGAGCAAAACTGCCCAGTTTTTGGTGAGCTCAAAACTTTGTAGGATCTATAATCCAGTAATTTCTGATTGTCCCAGATAATAAGCCAAAAATTCCTGTCTTGCCAAAAGGGCAAACAGTAGTTTGGGAATCAGCCGTCTTCACTGCATTTACATATCCTCAGAGGGCACTGTGGTCAACAGTGAATTCCTGTAAACTTTCCAAATGGAAATGTCTATCTGAAAATAAATATGTAAAGGTTTAATCACTGAGTTTAGGCAGAAGTCCTCATATTCCTTCACAAAGCAAATAGCTGTGGAATCAAGAGAGAAAGTGATAGTCTTGGCTCTGTTAATTCCTATATGGGTATAACAATTTATTGGCAGGTAAGTCATTGTCCACTAAATAGCTTCATCCCCAGATCATTAGAGGAGGGAGACAAATATATTTTAGAGATATGTAACAAGGCCATAATGCCTGCAGATGTGCATTTACTGCAAAATGATCCATGTAATAGTTGTGAGCATTCAGCCAGCCTTATGCAAACACCAGCAGGCACACAGCAAAGCCCTCTCAGTGCCTGGATATGCATACAGATATCTACCAGCAGTAGTCCCAGGCTTCACTCAAGACTACTCCAGATTCATCTGCTTCCTACAAGTATCGCGCCAGAATGTCTTAGTACCTGTATGGCCAGTGTATTGGTGAACTGCCAGGCACACTCACACTGGTTGCCTTCAGAGAGTCAACAAGAAAGTGAAGGGGCTAGAAACCAGCAGGGTGTAGACACACGGCACGTGTGTCTCCTATAGCTAGTGCTACTCTGGGTACAGCCATGTGTCTGAGCTGTGTTCTTCGGTTCATATTTGTTGAAAGCCCACACCTTGGGGTTTGGTTTGGTTTGATTTGGTTTTTAACTGAGCAAGCGCCATTCCTCCATAATTTTTCTCCATGAATTGTAGGAGAATATATCTGTCTTTCTCTGTTTCATCTACTATCAGGAATCACAGGACAACTACCAGCACTTGAATAATTTAGCCTAGGTGCTCACTACAGTCTGGGTAGTGTGGGTTAATTATAATGTGGGTTTCAGCTGACTGAAACACCAACTGGAGCAGCACTTGGGTCAGAAGGGCCTGCAGTGAGCAGGACAGGAATTAGGGGTAATTTTTGAAAAAGAGTGCAGATTAACTCTGAAGTAAAGACCTTCTCAAAGGACAGCTATAGTGATTTATTTATTTTTTTTTGGGGGGGGGTACCTTCCTCCCTGAGACTAATCTGTTATGAAGGATGGGGACATCAGGGAAGGGAAAAAGTCACTCACTGTCACTTCTTCAGGTCTTTTTTCCTAAGCTCTGTTACACTCAAAGTCTTGTTATGAAAAGGAATGTACCATATATACAGAGTCATGAATTTATTGTTTATCCAAGTAGTGCTTTAACCATGAAGTAGTCCAAACTGTTAGTCCAGTTACAATAATATACACTCATAGTTCAAAATAATTCATAAAACCTCAATAATGTAGTTAAAATTGTTACACAAAAAAAAAAAGAAAAAAAAATCTGAGTAACTACCTGTTTTCCCTGGTGTTGTTCTTACTTTCCAATGATTCTCTGGGTCCTAAACTTGACCATTTCAGTCCGCCTAAAGAAGAATGGGGGAGGGTTACAACCAGTCATCAGCATCCCGGGGGCTTTGCCTTGGGATCATGGGCTGCTGCGGCGGGGCGCTGCGCGGCGAGGGCTGAGCGCGGCCCGGGCGCCCCCCGGGGCGGCTCAGCGGCCCCAGGGCTGCTGGCGGGGGGGGCCGCAGCGGCTCCCGCGGTTTGCCAGACCCTTCCCGCGGGCGGCGCTGGCAGAGCTCGAGCTCACGCCGCGGAGGCGACGGGCGCTTGGCCGCGAGGTGAGGGCAACCACCCAACCCTGTCGATGGAGAACCTGTGGCCTTTTGCTAGCAATGGCCAAACTGTTGCCGTCACTGGAAAGCTGTTTGATAGTGTCTGTGAAACAGACGTATGGGATTACCTTTTTATACAGTTCAAAGAAGTATAAAATATAATGTTGTCATGCATACTCACTCCTAACAGGAAATAGTTAACTTTGGCATTACCCTGGGAAGAAATCATCAAGAAGCACCTCGATGCTTGTTCTCTACTTTATCCATTACTAAGCTGATACTCATTTTCCCCCTCAGCTGAACCTGTCAGTGTATTAAGAGAGGAAAAAATGTCCATACACATCTCAGATTTTCCACTCTGTAAAAACTTGTTCTGGATTAGTTATAGGTATCTTGTTCAGGCAACCTAAAGTTGTGAATCGGGATGTTTTTGTGTGCTGTTTTGTCTATATGGTCAAACTAGCTACTTGTCCACACTGTGCGTATGATGTTTCACTCCTGGACTTACTCCTCCTGAGACAAAATCTGGGTGAGCTTCTGGGGACAGATCATCCCAGAGACTCCTCACATTAAGCAGTATGGATAAAATCACACCATGTGCTTAGCCTCCTCTCTTCTCTTCATGCATACACAGAGCACTATGCTACATGCATACATGCCCATATGCAACATACACTCTACACAACTCTAGGGAGCTGCAACATTGTCTGCTTATTATTCCAGGCAATTAAAGATAAAAATACCCCCCAAAATTATTATATCCTAGGACCCACCACTCTGGCAGATGGAGCTTGGTGGACACCCAAGTCACCTGTGGATCACTGTATGGATGTGGCCAGCCAGCTCTAGAGGGAACCAACCCTGAGAAGTGAGGGCACAAACTGATTTGTGCCATATGGCAAAGGGCCAGGAATCATTCCTTGAAGTGAATGACGTCAGCACTACAGAGGTACACTTTTTCCTTTATGTCCTGCCTGATCTTAACTAAATATTTTTCCAACATGGACACAATCTGATATGTAACAGATATGAGTTTCAGAGACCAAAGTGCCCTCATACAGCAGTTGCAGGGCCGGCGTGGACAAGCCCCCCCAGCCGTGCCCAGAGCCAAGGTGGTCTTGTCAGCTCCAGATGCTTGAAGTTCATCTTGAGAGACTTGTGACTCCAAACTTGTATGGGTATATACTACCTACAGCCAGTTGCCCAGGTCCTGCTGTGAGATTCAATTTTCTCAGTTAAGCTGTCTAACTTGCAGCTGGACCGAGAGTCCAAAATACTGCCACTGAGAGAGTGGCATAAAGATGCTTTTAAGCTATGCTGTAGTCTTCGTGTTTGGTTTGTTTCTGCTCTACTATAACCACTCTCAGAGTGATGTACGGAGTACAGTGGTGGAGAATTGAGTCTAGCCTATTTTTTTTATATTTTTATTTTTCATTTGTATATACATCTGAAAAGATGCGGGCAGCTTTAGGAAAACCATAGATTTAAATTTTTCAGCAAGGAAGACTGTGTTCATCAAAGCACTGTGTTTTCCTCAGTTTCCCATCTGGTAAATGGATTCCTGTGAAGGAAGACCTCTTTGTATATCTGTCCAAAAGAACACATTTCTACCACCAAGAATGCAATGTTTTTGCACTGACCTCACATTTCACAACAAGCTATTTTTTTTTATTCCTTTTCAGAGCAAAGACTCTGATTTCCATTCCCATCACATTCTCCATTTCATGAAAAATATTCCCATAATGTACCAACTAATAACTGATTAAACTAGCAGCAGAAACATAATTTTTTGTTTATTATTTTCTTTCCTGACATCCCATGACTATGCAGATATAAGGTACTCTACCTTCCTTTGAAATGGCATTATTCATGAGTACGTGCTTCTGCTTCCTATTTAAATACTCAAGACTTCTACTATTTTATTTTTGTTTTCAAATGGCTTCTGTATTACAGTTTGTTTTGGGGGCATTTTTCATATCAGCAGGGTAAGATTAGCATTGACATTTGTCATGAGCTATTGGAGAGACAGCAGGAATGCAGTGTTAATGTTGATAGTGGTTTTCGATTTCCATCATACCAGCCTCAGAGCTCCTGCTGACATTATAACACTAACTCAAATATTAACATAAAATATTGAAAATACCATATGGATGCTGTTTGTGAATACTTGCTGAGAATGCTGAAAAGATGTTTTGCTACAATAAATATTTATAACATTGTATGAAATGGCACAGACATTAACTGTAAAAAGAACTTTCATCGGAGCATTGAAGAAGTGGCAAAGCCCTCCATTTAGTGAAAGCACATTAAAATTCAGCAATAGTTTTCACTTAAATGGCCTGACTCTCCACTGCTGTGCACTTTGCAGAGCAATTTATGCCATGCCAGTAAGGCTGCTGTATTACAATGGGAACATTTACAAAGACATAAAATGTCACATGACACTGGGCAAAGGACAACAAAATGCAAGATTTCTGCAAGAAGGATGGTTTTGTGATTAACGCATTAGAAAAACACTGGCACTAGATACCGCTTACTGTGTTTCTTAATATGGACAAGTCTCTTAGGGTTAAATCCTGGTTTCACTGAAGTCAAAAGGAAAACACGATAGAGAGAAACAGGTGCTTTAGAAGCACAACTCATCTTACAAATATAAAAACACTAGATGTCAGTAAACAGATTAAAAGATGTACATTTTTAACTTAGTCACCAAAACAGGCAGTCTGATGAGGATCTATTTTCATCGACTTCAGTGAAAACAGTATGTTGTCATCTCTTTGAACTACAGCTCTCCTTTTCAAAATGGGAATAGCAAACAAAACCCTGGCAATGACTTCCTCACAATATTCTTGTAAGGATAAAATTCAAGGTTAGCATGACATAGGTGGCACAAACCATATCTGTAACTAAGTCAGTTGACTCTTTCCAACCTAATGTGCACAGATTTGTGAGGATGGTGATAGAAGTTTGCACTGCAAAGGCTATGGGATTATCCTAGCCAAGCTGCACAACCTCATTGCTACCTGTCACAGATGGAAGAGTGATACCAACATGGCTTTTACGTCTGGGAAACTGAGATAAAGTGAAATACAAAAGGATTGGCCTACACAAGGAATCCAGACTCTAAACACTCCAGGGCTGGACTGCAATATCAAATTTTTCCAAGCTCAGAAGCCAGGTCCCTGAACTGAGCTCCCCCTTGCTACCCCTCCAGCAGTTTAGGAGTGGAAGTTAGGCTACAGCCCCACTCTTTGCCATTCTGGAAATGGTATTGTTATACCTAAGCAGATGTTTCATGCAGTAAAGCATGGGAATATTGCACTTGAATTCTGCCATGTTCTCTTTTTCACAGGGCAGGAAATGAGCCCATTGATGTCAGTGATTATGTTCTGTTGCTGCAGATGATATTTCACATCTTGAACTGTGGAAATGGTGATGAGCTAACCTGTTTATTCTACTGCTGGTATATTTTAGCTATTCTGACTGTTCACTGAATTGTTTTTTATTACCATCCTGGACTTTCAGCTTAGAACTAGTTACACTTCACCCCTCTATATCCTTTCTTTGGATCCCTTCAGTAACTCATATATATATATATATATATATATGTGTGTGTGTGTGTGTGTGTGTGTGTGCATATATATGCATATATGCATATATGCATATATGCATACATATATATGTACATATATGTGTACTATGTTACATATATGTAACATAGTCGCCTATGGATGAAGCTTTGCCCTCATCAGTACAGCTTATTGCATCCTGTGCTGCTGTGAGGCCAGGTTGCCACCTGCTTTGGCATGAGCCTGAGTATATTGATTGGACTCACATGGCTCACAGAGCAGGTTTATTGTCTCCCTTGAAACCTGTTAGCCAGAGGTTCCTCTAGAGAACAGCTTCTGCAGAAATCTCTGCCCATACTAATCCAGGGTTCAAATGTGTGGGAATAGTAACTGGTACAGTTTGAGGAAAGCAGCCACAAGCGTTCACGCATCGTTCAGGAATGCAGACTCAAACACTTGTCTTTCACTGCAAGATTTTCCTAATGACCCTATCCTGTGCAGAAAGACCTCATCATTACATTAGTACAACATTTGTTGCAAAGAACCTACTCACCCAATTTAAATACAGCAGAATTTATTTTATTTTTTATCTCAGCCTCAGATTACCCTAAAAACATGAAATATCTCAGAAGCATTTTGTTTATTTATGGTTTAAGGTAAGAGAGCTGTGTTTCCCGTTAGTGAAGATATAGAGATGTAGATAGATCTATCAAATAGACATAACATCCATTAACGATAATGTGAGTTCTGTGCATAAAAGTGTGGAACAAAACCCTATTGCCTGCTTTCGGAAGTCATTTTTCTGTATCAAGTGCTAAACTTCTAAAACAATAGGAATGCCTAAGTCCAGCTCTCTGAATACAAAAATTATATTGTTGAAACAATATAAATATGATTTTATTTAAAAGAATGCATTTGGGCTGACAACAAGTGAGCTGTGGCTGAGTGATAAACCTTGGCAAATGGGGTTTATAATGGAAATGCTGACAGATTCCCTGCCCTCAAAGCACTATCGTTATCTGTTGCATTGCACATTAAACACACATATCACCTGATAAATACATAGCATGTTAAATCTGATAAAACTTTTACTGAATCAAACAGACAAGGAGTTGAACATGATAAACATGTTCCTATATCAGATCCAGCAGTTTCAGAAATAGATAAGTAAACCACTGGACATGATGCAGTACATCACTGTCATGTGATTAAGGTCACCCTTGGGAATGGCTATCCTTAGAGTGAAAGCTGCAGTTTAAAAATCTGGCCATAAGATTTTATTTATCTATTTTTAATTGAGTTCACAAGCTTAATATCAAACTGTGAATTGGTGAATGTCTGACATACGAGGAGACTCCTACTTTTGCAGGAGTCAAAAAAGTGTGTATTGACTTGCATGCTTCAGTCTCTTCACCTCTGTCAGTATAGTCACTTCCTTTATGCAGAACTGTTTACTCATTCTAGCATATAAGTATGTGTTAAATAACTTTTCAAAGATGACACAGAAGGTGAAAGCTAGTTAGACCAGGAATGTATTTGTCCACAAAAAAAGATTTTTCCTAGTGGAAGTTATTTTATCAGGTGAGTTCTGCAGGAGTGAGAACAGCTGCAGTGAGAGAAGAGCAGAGTTATCAGCAGGCTACTGAAGAGGCTGCTTTGTTAAGCATGATCTAGAAAGGTGAGTGGATTAGGCGTTGCTGTTTGCAGGCGAGAACAATGTGCTGATTGCACGTCATGTGAGGCTGAACTGTTGGATGTGAGAGTTAATATTTCATGGGGACCTTCTAAACCTTTTAAGTATGTTGCTAGGCTTCATGTAGTCCTCTGCTCTCAATTTTTCCTAAATGCATTTCTCAAGTACACATGAATGAGCTGCTGCTTTTAGCTGGTAGCAGGATCAAATTAAAATACTCTACCTAGCTGCTGTGCACATCAGTTCTGCACATTGGATTGTACTTTAAGTACCTATATGCTAGCCATGGTCTCTTTTCTACACGCCACAGACATTGCCTTCCCCCCTCATCAGCATTCAGAGCCAGTAAGCTGTTATAGTGGGGCATGCCAGTCGGACTCCTGGACATCCAGAGTCTTGTCTCTGATTCAGGTCAGCAACGGATCCTCAGAGCAGGGACCAAAAATCCCCAGCATGGATTATTACAGATGGAACTAATCACAGGGAAATATTGTCTAACTTTTTTGGATATTATCTAATGTCTTGATATATATTTTCATAATTTTATTTTTATTATTAGCTAATGTAATAATGGTCTATACCATACTGAGTTCTACTAAACTGTCACTGCAATGCTCTCTGGAAAGGGAGAGAGAATATGAAAAAAAAAAATCCTCTTTTTCTCTTTTAATGGTTCCTTTTCTGTATCAGTGTGTGCCCTTATGTTTTGTTGAGAGTCCTCAGGAAAAGATGTGCATGTCTTTTAGACATTGATGAATAGCTTCTCTTTAATTTAGATTTCTCTAGTTGAGTTTTCCTCAGAAAATTTCAAATTTGATTATCCAGCCACTGTTATCTCTAATGTCTTCCTGTATTTTCCCAGGTAGTCTTGCAGTATACAAAAATACCAAAGAAGACAATTTTCACTTGCATACTAAATTGATTCTTTTTACAAAAGCTTGTTGAAAATACAAAGGCTGCTACTTACTTAGAAATTACTCTGGGATTTCTCTTTTATTAGAGAATAGAAAAAAATGAAAAAAATGAAAATAGAAAAAAATGAAAAAATGAAATGAAAATAGAAAAAAAATCTATGAATAGAAAAAAAAATGTTGTGATATCTTGAAAAACTTCCATTCAATCCTCTTCCATATAAAATCTGATCTGATGGATAACCTATCAAACAGATATTTAGCTGCAGAGTTTGACAATATCTGACAATGTCAGAGTCCAAGGTTCAAACTTTTCTTATGCTATCTTGTAATAATTTATCCTTCTCTTCTTATTTAACCATAAAACTTCACAGGTGTGAAAAAGTATCCCTAAAAGAGGCCTATCAATGGCATTTGATAAATTCTAAATTCTAAGTTTTTCTAAATTCAAGTTTCTTCAGGAGGAAGCTTTTAAGGAAAAAAAAGAAATTTGTCTAAAAAAGAAAAAAGGACACTTTAACCTCCAGGAGGTTTCCTGTTTGAAGTAGTTGTTGATCAGAATTGCTTTGCTCTGCTAGCAGTGACCCATCTGAGAAGCAAGATGAAAGAGTATAGTTGTGGGTCCAGGCTTCAGGGAGTAGGATGAGGAAGAAGGTCCACCTTCAAGCTAAGCATGTGTGATGTAGTTCCTGGGAGAAAGGAAGCTGCAGAAAGGAGTGAAGCTTTCTGAGGTAGTTATTAACACTCATTTAGGGATTCAGTTTTAACAGCTGCTTCAGACACCAGATGTCTGAGTGTACCAGCCGTTTCAAACCAGACTGAAACTCTTCAAGCACAGCCCAAAGTTTCATTCTCAATGCGTGAAAACATGGTTGTCATTCAATTAAACTTGTTCTTAGGCAATCTCTACAAATCTGTGCGGGGGCTATACCTTCACAGCTGTTTTCTAGCCCTGATTTCTATATCTCTTTCCAACACATCCCACAAGTGATAACCTCAAGATATCATTAGTTGAGGCTGGCTATATATCCATACTTTGGAAAATCTACACAAAATATTTGTCATTAAAGTAAACGGCAATGATGTTGCCAATTTCATTCTGCTTTGGATCTGACTATAAGCTTTCACCATTTTTGTGGAGAGAAAATAATATTTGCAGGTATGAAAAGAAACTCACAAATCTAAATACAGATACCTCTCTTCTCATGACTGATGGCTTTGCCAGTATCGTGTTTTGTATGCAAAGCAAAATTAAACTAGTTACCTCTCTCTTAGGTTTATTTTAGAGGATGTAACTTAGACTAATCCAAAAATGCTCTTTGTGCCTCATAAACTTATCATAAATCATGTTTATAATTGAAATAGGGACATGACATTGTCTTCCAGCTTTCTAAGTGCTACAGAAAAAAAATCATACTTCGGAAAAAAAAAGAATCGCATGTTATTCCTGTGTGGATGTTTGTGTTTCTAATTCAGGGGGCTGGAGGGGGCTTCCTTTGAAAAGAAACCCATGATGCATATGGAAGAGCAGTGTTAAGAAGTTCGCTTCTTGCCTGCCCAGCATATTCTGCTGCAGTCTTTGTCACCCTCTTTCTAAACAAGAGACATCACCTCACTATGAAGAAGGGGAGCATCAGCAGTTAATAAGAAAAAGAAAAGTCAGCTGCCCATGATTTAGTAACTGAGCTCAAAAGAAACAGTGTCTATTGCAAAGAAGCGATCATGTGAGAGAAGCACGCCTCAAGGATAAATGAACAGGCCAAACTGACAGCAAATCCCAGTCCAAACAAAAGTCATCACACAGTGGTGTGCTAGTTAGCAGAGCAGACTGTTACTAGTCTGCTGCCAGTTGTGCTGCAGAAAAGACAGTGGATCAAAAAAACCTTATAGAATTACAAAGCAAACAGATATAGAGAGTGAAACAACTGGAAGAATAACCACTGCATAATTAAAAATCAGGAATATTTGTTGCAGATTTTCCCTTTTTCAAATCCTAGAAGAAGCTGAAAATCACAAAGTCTGAAGACCTATAACAGAGGGGAAAAAAAAAAAAAAGAATTGTTCCCTGATGTTCTTCTGACAAGATTCCTTACTTTTAAAAAGACAAATCCTTTGCTGGTATAAACAAAGTGCAGTGCACACATGCTACATTTCAGAACATGAACATTTGTATTGAATTCTACCACACGGAGACTATTTGAAAATGTTCAACTCCTGGCTTGTACTGTTCATATAGAGATCTTATATGGATGAACGTGTCTATATGTTCACATATGATTTATATTTATATAGATATATATAGATATAGATATATAAATATAAATACACACACACACGTATATATATGTGTGTGTCACCATATTGTGTACTAGAAATTATTGCATATTGGAAGAATGAAGCCATTCCTACATGAGAGTTCTGTACAGCCACTGTACATCCATCACCCAAAGTAAGTAGTCCAATTCAAGCTACAGTCAATTTAGTTTTATTGAAAGTAGCTGATCAAAGTAAGGAGCAAAATGTGCTCAAGGAATTCAAGGAAAGCACACACACACACGCGCACACACACACGCACACACACACAAAACCTCACTTAGGCCAGTCCTGGGTGCCTGACTGGCCAGTCCAAAGGATCCTTGTAAACTCAGGTTCCTGAAGCAGAAACTCTTTCTGAGCAGACACTCGGGTGTCCTGCAGCTTTGGCTCGGTGCATGTGCCAAGATAAATCCCTGGGTCACCCCTGGCCTCAGCCCTTCTATAGTTTCAGGGATGCCAGGCTGACTCTCTGGTGGGATTTTCAGAGTGGCCAGGCTGCATCTCCTCAGGGGCAGCTGCACTTGCACCCTGGTACAGCTCAACCAACCCAGTCTGGGTTGGGAGCTGCATCCCTTCAAACCACTGTTTCTCTGCTCTTTGCTGACTCAGCCCATCACTGGCCAAGTTTCACTCATCCTTCCTCAGTAATGACGGGAAGCTACAAAATTTACCTCTGCCTGTATAGCAACACAACCACTATATTATACATCCCATAGAGGCCACATACCACAGATGCACTATACATCAATGTCATTCCTTCAGGAGGGATTCTTGAAAGGATGTGATTGGCATCTCAGATTAACATAGCATTGTATCATAGATTGGTATTGGGTCAGACAGTTAATGATTAACATTCCATTTAATGATACCCACACTTTTTGTTCCTATTCATAGATGGTCAAAAGCCTCGACAGGCTTTGCTCCTACACAAATACATCTGATTATTTTTCCCATACCCTTTGAAGGATTCTGACCACCAAGACAGTCTGTGGAAGCTAATAATAAGTCAGCCTTAACTTATCTCATTGGGCCAGAATGAAGCTGGAGTGAAATAAGAACACCTGTTTTGAGGGAGGGTTTCTGTTTGCTTTTTCTAGAGTCACAGACTCTGATTACAATTATGTTATATAATTATCAAATGCAATAGGTAAGAATTAAATACTTACTACATGAGTATTAAATGCAAATGATGTAAATGCTAACTGCTTTAAAAAAGAGACCTGTCCAGCTACTAAACCCTGCCTTTATTCCAAAACTGTCATTGGAAGTGGTGTGTAAAATGTCCTTTCAAAAAGATATTTTTGTAGTCAAACAGATGGAAGATGTACAATTTAGAGCTAGCATTTCCTTTTACAATACCCTTTAAGGTAAAATTCATGCTACCTAGATCCTTTTTTTCTAACTAAAATCAACAGAGGATGTGTGTTGCTTGAATATTAGGATGTCTGAAGAATATGCAGAAAGTAGATGATGAGATATATGCCAAGGAATAAAGTCGAGAAAGATAACAGAAAAAACGACATCAAAAAGCCCTGCTAAAGCATGAGGCTATGGTGCTTGAAGGGCAAGTTTTCTAATCTCTGTAGTTCTGCAAAGAATAAGGGAGTACAGTAGAAGAAGCAAACATGAGGAAGACAGATTGCCTCAAGGAGTCAATAAAGAGAGGTATTTAAAGATTCAGTTAACAAAGAGGCCCAGGTCAGGGGAAAAAAAAAAAAAAAATTAATTAATTGGCATTCAATTGCAGACTAAATATGAGACCAAGGAAGCCATAGGTACAGAAATGTCTGAAAGGCTTCCTATGTCTCTCAGAAAGGGGACATAAACAAAGAAACAAACAAACCAAACCAATTTGAGAACCAAAGGATTTGATTTTACTAGCATAAAATATAGAGAAAAATCAAGATTATAAGTACTGGTGTCAAAGTACAAACACTTCAGTACTTGTGTTAGCTGGACCATATTTTAGGACATTTCTGACATACTTGCTCTGAGTATACTGCGTTATGTGAGGAGTCCCGTTTTAAAGTTTCCATATTATGTAATTTATTAGCATTAGAAAATGGCTCATGAAGATTACATTGTTTTTCAAATGTAGCTTGAAGAAAAGCAAGATGCAAAAACAAAAGTTTTTTCTTTAGTCTTCTGTATGCTGTTTGAAAAACGGGAGCATGGGATAATAGACTCTGAAGTTATTACTGAATCATTAACTTACGGATTACAAACCATCCTGCCACATTTATAATTCACTGTCTGTAATAGGAACCTAAATCATGCTAAGTTTCATTTGTTTATGTCAATCTCCTTTTAATGCTTTAAAGAAAACAAATATTTATCATCACTGAAATTTTTCTTGTTGCACCATTTTACTTTCCAAACAAAAGTAAACCAAAAGCCTCTCAAACCAGATGCTCTGCAACCTGTTTCTTTTTTTTCTTTTTTTCTTTTTTTTTTTTTAAAGATGGGGTTATTCTGGGATTTTAGCATGTACTCTTTTTAAGTTGGTGTTAGTCTCACTTTTATGCCAAATTTTAGACCAAAACAGTTTTCTGTTATAGCTGAGATATAACACCTTGAAAGAATATGTTTGCAACAGAAATGATCACAGAACCCTGTACATATGTTCATCTGTGACTATACCAATAATAAGTACATCTTTGTGCTATGAAATATATTTATTACAACAGTTTGACTCTAATACTGTTCTTTGAGCATACTCTTGTGAGTATGCTAGGCTTGTACACCTCTTTAATCATAATACAAAAGTTAAAATGAAGACTGCAAAAGCCAAATGAATTGATTGTTAATGTAAGTGTTTAGCAAATAAGAGAGGGCTTAGTTCTAAAGGTTCACAATGGAGAGGTAGAATGGATTGCTCAAAGAACAGGCATTCTTGTGGTAGGTGATTTGTTCTTATTTACTATTACAAGCATTGATTTACCATAAAAGTAGTGACTGATTTTATTGCTTGAATTAGTCTTGTGGAAATGCAGTTGCTTTAAACCATAAACAACTTCTAATGAACAAGGGTGTTATATATGAAAAAAAAGTTAGAAAATAACACCTATAAAATCAGCTCACATTTTACCCTTGACCAGCATTAAAGCCTGTGGTCTTTTAATTCTATAATGGAAAAAAGTAACTTTATTGGAATTATTTTTCAAAATGTCTAATCAAACCAGTAAATACTTGTTTTGTATTCAAGCTCTAAAATTGCTTATAATTCACAAACTCTGTACTTAGTAAGTTGTGCAAATGGCAAAAAAAAAAAAAAAGGAACTCTGTGAATACTTTTCTTTGCACTTAAAGACTCACATAGTTGTTATAAGGAGTTTCTCCATGTCATAAGAAGTAGATGACAAATGCATTCTTTTGTAGAGAGAAAACAGGAACCAAAGAGAGAGGTCTTTCAACAGGATAACACATTCTAGGGCTCCCCCTTCCAGCAGGCCCTCTGAAGTTTCACTTTTCTGCATCTTATAGGGAAATCAGTGCTTCACTAGATAAGTAATTATTTTGTGGGAGGAGCATGATTTCATAAGTAATAATAACTTATTCTTTTTTACTTTGGCCACCTAGAGTTTGGACAGAATCCTATATGTGCAAGGAATCCTGACAGGAAAATAGCTCTTTCCTGAGATCTCCTCAGCAGTGATATGGTGCATATCAACACGTACAGCTGAGCAGCAACATAAGCAGGACCAGCCCTATCAGCATTACAAGCAGATGTAGGAATAACTCTTCACCTCTGGAAGTAAGGAGTGGACTCTCCCCTTCAGTGCAGTAGTTAAATGGGCCACAATTTTTTACAGAACATTTTCAAAACTTCTTTACACATCTGTTATGACTTTCCATGCTATTTTTCTCTCAAGATCTCCTAGGTGAGACCACCACCGTATGGTGATAAATAGATAAAAGTGGGGATTTTCTGAATATTTCTTTTCTGGATAGATTTTTTTCCCCCAAATATTCACAGTTTAAAATGCTAATATTCATGAAATGATTTTCAGAAAAGATTTTACAGATTCAAAATAGAAGTTCAAGTAAAAATCAGACATGGATATAATCAAACATCAACACGGAAGACAGTCAAACTGAGCAGCAAAATCAAGCGCCTTCTTTTGCTCTATGAAAGACCAGAGGCTTGGTGCTGAGATATACCATTGTGTGAGGAGGTCCTGGCCCTTGCCAGCAGCCTGCTTCTTCCAGCCCCATGAATATTTTACTACTTGCACAAAACAGTTTCAAATGTACCATTTTTGAGTACCATGGCATTATGATGTGAAAAACACAGATTCAGCTCACAGGTCTGATTCAGGTAGATATGGAACTTGAACTCAGACCTCCGATATTGTAAATAAGGGCCTCCATCAACGGGTAGATGTTTTTACCATTTTTTCAGGCCTAACAATATTCATGATTTCACCCTCATATAAAATTTGGAAGGTTTTTTATTGTTTGCTTCCTTTTTGAAATATCAGATAATTTTGCTGACAAGGAAATCTTTTTTGGCACAGCATATTCAGAAGGGAAGTCAGTGGTAGCAGCAGGTGCTTGGTTGCACAAAGCATGGAAGGATACTGAAGGTGGAGTACCCCAAAATTTTAAGTCATACTGAAACACACGGCCCAGAACATTCTCTGCTGCTGGTCTCAGCTGTGAAATCATAGACACCCACAGTAGTTTTAATTAAGTTTGCCAACTTCTGGATGAAATGCAACAGATAGATAATGTTTTAAGATGGCTTTCTATTAGTAAGGAAAACATCAAAAGCAAATCAAAGACTAGACTTCTTGGTGAATTTATGTAATTAGAGTTAAGTGCTCAGGAACCATATTGATGAGTGTGGTATAAATAGATTGACGTGTCACTTTAATGAAGACTCTTAATGTTATTTTACTGTGAAAAAATTTTGGATTTCCCTGCCTCTGAATGCTGAATTCAAAGGAAGAAAAATATATTTGATGGAAGTAAATGAGAGCTGAGATAATTTTTAATACACAGTGAACTGACGCAGCTACATTGTTTAAAAGTCTAATTTTAAACTGTATTATTTACCATAGAACCATTACAATCTATCATGTCATTGGTGCTGCCATATAGACACACTAAATCCATATCCTAAGTTCCTTGTGATTTTTTGGGGGTGATTGCTTATGTGCAACAGGTGCTTCTCTGGACAAAACAACTTCCACCAGCATTTTTCCTTATGTTTAGAGAACTGGCTGAGTTTGAATCACGGGCTTTTAAAAAAAGGAAGATAATGCTAATATGGAGGTATTACTGGGAGGCATGAGGTATTACCACAGTGATTTGATTAGTTGTATAGACTTTTTGTTGTATTTCACACACATGCTGGGCAGATCCTTTTTTTTTTTTTTTTTTTTTTGCTTTGTTTACCTACTTATCTTTCGTACTGCAGCAAGCCCAACTGAGATCTGAGGCTGGATGCGCTGCGCACACAACATACACAAAGTTTGTACAGGACTTCATATCCCATCTTCCACCTGTCCTTGAGCAGCTTTGCGCTGGCACTTACCTGCCCACAGATGTTTCCAAAACGAACAGCTGTGGGTGCTAGTGACTAAACCCCATTTGCTGTTTCACTGGAGCTGAAGAGAATGACAAAATTATGTCACTTGCATATGCAAGTGATATTGATATTAAAGTGCTTAGAGGAGTTGTGGGGGAAGGGAAAGGGCATGTCTTTGAACATGAAATAATTGTACAAGCAAGTGATAAGAATATGAACAATGGCAAATACAGCAGTCCCCAAGGTCCATAGCCTCAGAAATGTTTGTGCATTGCTCAGCTCAGCATTGCAGTGCAGATTCCTAACGCGGCTTGCTGTTCAGTGGGATTTTCCAACAGATTTCCATCTTCCTCTGCAGTACAGATGGTGGAGGGAAAACTTTTCAGTAGCTGGGAAGCTTTTCTGAGTGGGAAGCTTCTTACATTATCCAGAAATAAAAAGGGCTTTGAGAGGAAAAGAGAGCTTAGATTGGAGAGAGGTACTTGCCTCCCTACATTCAATATCATCAGCTAAAGAGCCTCTGGTGTTGGTTCTTAGGCCAAGTTGATCACGCCTGTCAGCCATCCAGGGTCCAAGGCAGGCTCCCCGTCCCTCCGTCTGTCCCCACGCGCTGCCTGCGGCATAAGTGCAACAATTCCCACTGCTGACAGTAGCCTTTCTGACGCAGGGTCAAGCAGACCATAGCTGTTATACGTTTTCAGCTCACCTCTGGGATGGAGCCCTCCTAGGAGATTCCTAGACTGTGATACTAAAGTTAATATAAGCCACTGGAGTTTTCAAATAAAGCCTTGAGTAGACTGAGGGTATTTGAACCTTCAGTGCTTGCTTTCTAGGAGAGTGTACTATCAAAAGTTACTCTGTAGCTTGTACGTTACTGAAACTTAAACCTCATTCCAGATTGCATCCTCATGTGCTTTGTTCCAAACCTACAAATAAACAGTACATACGAAAAAAGGTAATTGAGAGATTACATTTTGGTAGTTGCTGCCTTCTCACTCCAGAAGAGTCAAAAGCCAGCCAAGGCAGACTTTTTAATATAAAACTGTGCCTCGCTCTGGAGCATTTGATGAAAGCTGTTTGTCACATGATCATGGTGCTTTGGAAGTCTGAGAGATTATTCCACTTCCTTCAGAGTCCAGCACAGCTGAGAGACCGGTCCAAAATTATGGAACACCTCCGGCTGTAAGGGGATTCCTGTGCTTCCCTGGGTTTTGTAGCAAGGTAGAACTGTCCTTTTCAAAATGCATGTGCTTCTGGCACAGAATTTCAAAGTACCTTTCCTTTTTGCCTCTTGAATGTAATAGTCTTTAAGTGCTTCCACATTATGTTCTGCAAAGTATCTGGTTCATGTTTAGTAGCTTAAAGAGCTTCATGACATGAAAAAAAGCTTTGTTTTTCCTTTAGAATTTATTTCTGTCTTCTGTGCTTTTTTACTATAAAGGTGTTTGTATCCATCCTTACTGGTTCTGTGCAGCTTTGGTTTTGTATCCAGTAGCAACTTTCATATGAAACATTCTACAAAAAAAAAAAAAAAACCAACAACCAGACACAAAAGTAATAGCGAAAAGATAAACAGAAAAGTGGCATGGTAAAATCCTGTGAGACATGCATCATTAAGCAGAGGAAACCCTCAAATATCACCTCTGAGAAAAAGTAAGTGTAACATGAACAGCACTTTTTTATTATTTTTTTCTAATATACTGATGCCTTTGGAATGAAATCTGCTCTCCATTGTGAGAGGCACAGGTAAAGCCTAAATGTTGAACTGAAGAATCTAACTATCTTGGATTACTCCCAGGTAGTTGTTCCCTATGACATTCCTCATGATCTTGATCTTTCAGTCATATAACACAGGTCCAGCCTGAGTGCACTACTCACAGAATCACAGAATCACAAAATGGTTGAGGTTGGAAGGGACCTCTGGAGATCATCTAGTCCAACCCCCCTGCTCAAGCAGGGTCACCTAGAGCACGATGCACAGGATCACGTCCAGGTGGGTTTTGAATATCTCCAGAGAAGGAGACTCCACAACCTCTCTGGGCAACCTGTTCCAGTGCTCTGTCACCCTCACAGTGAAGAAGTTTTTCCTCATGTTCAGATGGAACTGCCTGTGTTTCAGTTTGTGCCCGTTGCCTCGCGTCCTGTTGCTGGGCACCACTGAAAAGAGTCTGGCTCCATCCTCTTGACACCCTCCCTTCAGATACTTGCACACGTTAATAAGATCTCCTCTCAGCCTTCTCTTCTCTAGGCTAAACAGGCCAAGCTCTCTCAGTCTTTCCTCATAAGAGAGATGCTCCAGTCCCCTAATCATCTTTGTAGCCCTTCGCTGGACTTGCTCACGCCTGAGATTCCTTTACAGAGTTCATACTGGAAACTACATTGAAAAGTGAGGGAGCTGGGCTATAGCCTAATACAGGATTAGGACAAGGCATATGGTTGGAGCTGGTACCAGGAAATCTTTCCTTAATCTCTCAGTATAAACATGTTCTTGGTGGATCTACTACCCAGAGAACTGCAGCAACACAAGGTGGTTTTGAGAATCATAGTGACACCCAAGTCTTTCTGTGGAATTAGCTCCAACAAGCCAAAGAACAGTTTCAAAGACATTTAATTCCTTCTTCCAACCATTTTAAAATGGTTGGAACTTTACTTTCTGTCGGAGTGGGAGACGGACCCGGAGTAACGATGAGTCTCAATGTGAGTATGATCGTTCTCCCTTTATTCAAGCTTTTACAGAGTATATATAGACAGGCGATAGAGCATGCGCTAGCAACAGCTATATGATTGGTTTACAGTCTCTGTTCACGCGCCTAAAGCGGATATATGATTGGTGCAAGGTTGCTGTTCATGTGGAGGGGCTTGTCGGCCCCCTCCCTTACTTGTTTACCACTACTTGTCTTCCCCCTTTGTAATGGTCTAGGAATGTTCAAGGACAGCTCGCATAGACGTGGGGCCCCCCCTCCATCATGAAGACAGGATTGCTAACTTCTAAGAGATCATGCCCTTTCTCACTTAACCATTCTTCCACAATTCCCCCTTCTTGTTTGTGAGCAATCCAGGCATGGTTCACCACTTTCAGCAGAGCTTTCTTAATACAGCTTAAAACTACACATAAGCACAAACCTACAACTATAAGGATTATTAGAATGCGTAAGCCTTCAGTAAGCAACCCTATTAGCCACTGTGGCAAATTTCCAAACAGATTAGTTAGCCATTCGTCTAATAGCCCATGGTTCTGACGGATTTTACTTGCATGCTCCTTCAACCACTGCAACTGTTTGTGAATGGATTCACTATGATCAGACAAATCCATGCAACACATACCTTCAAAATCCTCACAACCATGACCTTGAGCTAATAACAAAAAATCAATTGCAGCCCTATTTTGCAGAATAGCATGTAGCAGGCTACCTTGGTCCTCTAATAGGCTCTCTATTACCTCAGTGGTGACGTTAGCTTGCTTCTCTGCCCAACAAGCCAAGCGTCCTATTTGGTTTAAGGCGTTGCCTGCTGCTGCCCCAGGCACGAAGAGAGACAAAAACACTCTTTCAGTAGGACTGAGTAGGGTAACCTTATCATCACAATCTGGTAAAAGCCCTACGGCCGCCCGCTTTTTATGGGTGCCGGTCCTGTTCCCTGTTATATTTTTCCACCAATTTTTATCTGGTGCCAGCAGCGTCAATTTGCCAAGATAACATGGACCTCCCATTACGTTCTTTGGAATTCCCTGCCAGGCCCTGTCACCACATATCAAAAAGACGGCTGGTGGCAAGGCTTTTGGGGTACCATTGTTCCATACCGCTGACCCCCCAAATGCCTCACCCCCATAAGCTCCCAGTGGAGTGGGTGCTTTGATGGAGACGCCTTCATGCATCTTCAGTGTGTCATTAGTGCCGCAGAATGGGCCATTTCCTTTATAATTATAATAGTCTGCCGTTGAGGAGACATTTGTCCACCCCATCCAATTGTGCTGCTCATAAAACCTCGCACCAGTGAGGGCAGGTCCACCAAAAATTATGCATGTTTGAGTCCAATTGTTTGAAGTGTTCCCAAATCTCATTGACCCCAACAGGTTTAGCTCCTGTGGGTCCCATGGCAGTGTTCTATTCAGGCCTGTAATGAGTGCAACACTGCAGTTAGCGGTCGATGGACTGCTACTGCAGCTTCCTGTGCTGTACCCCTGGAAACTGTTTACATTATAGCTGGGGACTCCTATTAGGCAGGTTCTAAAGGGTTGAGTAGCGGAAGCTAGGGACAAACAGAAAGCTTGTTGCCCTGTCTTATTTGCCCAGGTAACCCACATATTGTGTCTGGGCTCAATCTTGTGGAGAGTCATTACCACTGGGAACAGTATCCCCAGAATCAGGATATCTGTCTTCTTGTTCGCTAGATGAGTCATGGCGAGTCAAGACAGGCTTCACATTCTTGCTGGGTACCCACACTGGACCACGATCTGTGGAGACACACATGGGCAAGCCTACGAGGCGTCGAGAGGACCATGACAAATGCAGCTTTTGTGTGATCCGCTGTAACACAGCATGTTGCTCAGGTGTCAGGGTAATCTTGGTGGCAGGATTTGTGCCTTGCAATAGCGCCGTCAGGGGTGCGATATCAGTGTTGGAGATACCAACACAATGCCGCACCCATTGGATATCTCCAAGTAGGGTTTGAACATCATGCAGGGTGCACAACTGAGTTGCGAGCTCCGTTTTCTGGGGTCGAATTTTTGACTCTGCAATGCACCATCCAAGATATTTCCATGGAGCCGTGCGTTGAATCTTTTCTGGTGCAATGATAAGTCCCTTTGTAGATAGAATGTCGCTTAGCTGTTGTAATGACTCGTCCGTAAAAGACTTTTCCTGACAACAGAGAATATCATCCATATAATGATAGATTATGGTGTCTGGCCATCGGTTTCGGAGTGGCTGCAATGCCCAGGCAACATAAAGTTGGCACAATGTTGGTGAGTTCTTCATTCCTTGCGGCAAAACAACCCACTCATAACGCTCCGCAGGCGCAGCCTTGTTTATTGCTGGCACAGAAAAGGCAAAGCGTTGTGTATCTTGAGGGTGTAACGGAATGGTAAAAAAGCAGTCCTTTAAGTCGACTATCAGTATGTGCCATCCGTCAGGTAACATGCTCGGTGACGGCATTCCGGGCTGCAGCGCTCCCATAGATTGCATCTGTTCATTGACCTTGCGGAGGTCGTGCAAGAGTCGCCACTTTCCATTCTTCTTTGGGATGACAAAGATGGGTGTATTCCATGGACTAACAGAAGGCTTGACGTGTCCGGAGGTGAGCTGTTCGGCAACCAGTTGCTTAGTGATTTGCAGTCGCTCTTCAGTCATGGGCCACTGGTCAACCCACACAGGTTCATCAGTACTCCAAGTCAGCAGCAGGTTGGGCGACTGCTCCCCAGTGCCCAGGACTAAAAAGGCTTTGTAGTTAACACTGCTCCGATCTGACTTAAAACGTCTCAGCCAACTAAGGCTTCTAATGTCCCAGGTAGAGGTAACACATACACCTTAAGACTGGCTCGTTGACCCTCTGGAAATTGCAAATGGACAGGTTGTCGGCTGATATGAGGAGTAGACTGACCTCCGACGCCAGCAATGGATGACGTGGGCAGTTCTACCGGCCAGCCCACAGGCCATATGGTTCGGCTGATGATCGTGACATCAGCTCCCATGTCCAGCATCGCCTCAACTCGCTTTGATATGCCATGCTGGGAGATGACAACACTCATTGTAGGACGTCGGTCCATTTTCATGGTAAAGCAGACGGCAGGACCAGTAGACCCGAAGCCACAGTTACCTCGATGGAGCTGGGGTTGTGGCGAACGGCTCAACGACTTACTAAGAGTGATTATTTGCGCGATCCTGCTACCTTTAGGGATGAAAACTGGCAGGCAAACAGTGTAGACCATGATGTAGACACGACCCGTGTAATCAGCATTGATCACTCCAGGTAACACAATAAGTCCTCGGATACCGGCAGAGGACCGGCCTAACAACAATCCTCCGACGGACCTATCTCGATGAAAGAGCGGCCCCATAGCATTGCTGGGAATTTTCTGGACAGTGGAGTCAACGAGAGTAACATCTACTGTGGTCTCCACGTTGACTCCCAGGCTCTCTCGGGTGGCGGGTTGGTGTCGCTGAAGAAAACCTGTGTCTCGCTTCGGGGATTCACTTGTGTCTGCGCGCGGCCTCCTTCCGCGCTTGGTTTCCAGTTTCCCGTACAGGCCTTTGTGGCATGTGTGTTTCTTTGGCAGCGGTCACACCAGACGGCGGAGCGGCAAGCGGATCTTACATGGCCGGGATCACCACAGCGGTAGCATCTCCCTCAGAACTGCCCACTGGGAGGGCGTTTCGAAGGCTCTTTGTTCGCCCGCGGTCGACCCCTTTGAACTACGGCGGCCACCGCCCCCTGGACCGCAGCAGCAACCGTGGATCCCTGCCTCTGGGCCTCAGCTCGCTCCACTCTCAGCAGCATCTCTTCCACTCCAGCCACCTTGGGCAGGCTGGCCAATAGTTGTTTGGTTATTTTGTTGGCATTGTCGAAAGCCAGCACCTTGAACATTTGATTTTTGCTCTCTTCAGACAAGTCAGGGTGCTGCATGATTGCTTCCCATAGTCGGTCTATGAAGTTGCCATATTTCTCTGTAGCCCCTTGAAGCAGATTGCTGAAAGCCGGGTTGCTTCCTCCTGGCAACCCGAGGAATGCATCCAGTGCTAGGCGCGCGGACAATTGCAGCATATTTGGCAGAAAACCAGATTGAGTCATATAGCTCGCATACTGTCCCTCACCCGTCAGTATATCAGGGGTTACTCCTTTCAGCGGGTCGTTGTCCCCTTGCCGGCGCATCGCTTCCTCGGTGCACCGCTGTTGCCAAGAGGCGACCCACAAAAGGTATTGCGTGGGAGTAAGCAGGAGTCTCATCAGATTTTTACAGTCATATGGACACATGGGATCAGCCGAAAAAATCCAACTAACTATTTGTCGAGTGGCTTCCGACTTGACCCCATACGTAGAGACGGTTGTACAGGCCTGTTGTAAGATCTTCCAATCATGCGGTTCCCATTTTCCCTGCCCGTGCTGGTATAATTTCGGAAATGCCAGCGGGGCGGAACCGCCCACCCCTCCGGTGGCTTGCCACTGGCCTTCCACTATAGTGCTCTTGATAATAGCACCCCAGCGAGACTCCTTTGGAAGCTCGGCAAGGGGATTTACTAAGCAGGGAGGGACGTGTGTCTGCAGCTCTACCTTTTTCAGACGTTCCGATAATTCCTGCAGCACGGTTTCTCCTGGTGACGGCGGCGCTTTATTTCTGGTGTCAGGCATGTTATCCCCCGAAGACTTGCTGGACGAAGGCAGTGGGGGGTACTCTGATGGGGTCTGTTGTGAGCGGGTGGTCTCGTTGAAGGAGAGTAGAGGCGGCCGCTGAGGTGGCGTAGACAGCGGCAACGGTGGGTACAGGGGATTGTTGCTAGGCAGCGGCGGGGGGGGAGCACTAGGAGGGGGTCGGCCCTCCTTTCTGCCCAAGTCTCTGAGGTCAGCGAGGGGCGCGGCCGCCGCCCCTCTCTGAGCCTCCTCCGGGTGCACTTCCGCGTTTGCCTCGGAGCTCAGGCCAGCCGGCTCTGGGGAAACTTCCGCTTTCTGGAACGCAGCGGGTGACGGCGCTGACGATGCCCCCCCCTCAGAGTTCTCCCGCACCCTTTGCAGTACCTCCCCGACAGACTGGCACACTGCCGTTAAAGTCTCTAGTACGGTGTTCCAAAGTGCGCGAACAACTTTTATTGCCTTTTCCTCCTTCTCGCCTCCCTCAATCGTCTTCTGCCACACTGTTCCCCCAAAGTCTCGCCACTCAGACACTGAAAACAACAGGTGGGTGTCAGAAAAGTGACCCCAACGCCATCCCAACTTGATCAGATCATGTACCTGCTTCGCCAGGGCATCTATCCCTCTCTTAGAGAGGATTCCAGCGAGCAGCGCGGCCGCAGCGTCAGTTTCCATAGCTGCGCCTGAGAGGCGGGGCGCGACCCCACACCAGTGTCTAGCCTGCTGCAGTTCCGGCTAGCACCTCTCTCAGCCGAGGTTTCCCACTCCCCTCCTCTAGCTGCTTACCGCAGTCTCGGAGATCTCAGTCGAGCTGAACCATCCTCTGCTACCAGATGTCGGAGTGGGAGGTGGACCCGGAGTAACGATGAGTCTCAATGTGAGTATGATCGTTCTCCCTTTATTCAAGCTTTTACAGAGTATATATAGACAGGCGATGGAGCATGCGCTAGCAACAGCTATATGATTGGTTTACAGTCTCTGTTCACGCGCCTAAAGCGGATATATGATTGGTGCAAGGTTGCTGTTCATGTGGAGGGGCTTGTCGGCCCCCTCCCTTACTTGTTTACCACTACTTGTCTTCCCCCTTTGTAATGGTCTAGGAATGTTCAAGGACAGCTCGCATAGACGCGGGGCCCCCCCTCCATCATGAAGACAGGATTGCTCACTTCTAAGAGATCATGCCCTTTCTCACTTTTAACCATTCTTCCACAACTTTCCTGGCAAATAGCGAGTGTATCCATACCCTTGATATGGATGGAAAACCATTTGCCCTCCTTTGCCCCTCCTCCAAGGTGGAAGGGGGGGGGGAACTCTTGAAACAGAAAATTTACTAGAAAGACTCTGGAAATACAATAATACAGCAAGAAGTACTGCCAGATGAATATTACTTACTACTACCTAGGAATTTAGAACATTCCCTTTTACTGGAGCACCCAAGCCAGCTGAGCCTGAGCCATGCAGCAGGACCGGGATCAGGCAGCAAGTGGTAGTAATGGAACACTCCCTGCTGCCCAGAATGGATGCCCCCATCTGCAACCTGTTGCTGTCTAGGGAGGTTTGGTGCTTGCCAGGTGATTAGATCCAGGACATAGTGGAGAGATTGCCAGGTGTGTTCAGTCTGGGACTATTACCCCCTACTGCCCTACTACATGGGCACCAGTGACCCTCAAGGGGTTCATACTGGGCTGATACTGTTTAACATCCTCATTAATGACTGGGATGATGGGGCCAAATGCACCCTCCACAAGTCTGCAGATGATACAAAACTGGGAGGACAGGATGAGAGACCAAATGGTTGGGCTGTCATTCAGACAGACCCTGACAGGCAGTAAAAATGTGCCATCAGAAAACTCCTGTTGTTCAGCAAAGGGAAATGACAAGTCCTCTGCCTCCGCCTGAGGAATAACCCCATGCACCAATACAGGCTGAAAAGCAGCTTTTCAGAGAAGGACGTGGGGGTCCTGGTGGACACCAAGTTGAACATGAGATAGCAATATGCCATTACAGCAAAGAAGGCCAATGGTATCCTGGGCTGCATTAGGCAGAGCATCACCAGCAGGTTGAGGGAGGTGATCCTTCCCCTCTACTCAGCACTGGCAAGGCCACATCTGGAGTGTTGTGTCCAGCTCTGATCTCCCCAGTACATGGGGGCAGACATGGGCATGCTGGAGCAAATCCACAAAGACAATTAAGGAACTAGAGCATCTGTCACATAAGGAGAGGCTGAGAGAGCTGGAACTGTTTAGCCTGGAGAAGAGAAAGTTCATTGGGGATATATACACATCTTATCAATGTATATAAATACCTGATGGCAGGGGGAGAGCCAGACTCTTCCCAGTGTTAACCAGTGAGAGGACAAGAGGCAATGGGCACAAACTGAAATATAGGAAATTTCACTCAAACATCTCAAGAAAAAGACTTTTTTACTGTTAGGGTGATCAAACACTGGAACAGGTTGCTCAGAGAGGTTATGGAATCTCCATCCTTGGAGATATTCAAACCTGACTGGACACTGTCCTGATGGACTCCTGTTGGAGTTGACCCTGCTTTGAGCAGGGAGTCCGGACTAGACGGTCTCTGGAGGTCCCTGCCGATAATCCTGTGATTCTGTGGTTCTATTTCAAGATGTTTGCTTTTATATGTTTATCTGATATGACCTTTTGTAGAGCTCATTATCTAATAAACCATTAACCTTTAAAATGTTTGAGCTAAATTACAGTGAAGATATTTTAGTTATCTTTAGAACCTCATATGTTAAATGTACAGTGTTAAATATTATCACCATGAGAGCATCTCCTGGAATACCTTGCAAAGGGCAGCTTTTATTGCTGGCCATGGGCATATCTTAGACTTTGCTTCATCTGACAGATCTGGTGTACAACACAATGTTGTTATAAATTGACAAAATCCCAGAGAGTAAGATCTCTTTCAGTGTAAATTTTCATCAAACTAACGACCACAGTCTTCCAAAAAGCTGATCTGAAAAAGGTAAATAGAATTTCTTAGGTCTGGTTTGTGACTCAACCCAGAAATTCCCAATCTTAATTTGTTAAAGTAGTATCAGTGCTGACAGATCAGCTCTTGGGTCCGTGCCAGATTAAACATATACATAGGAGAACATGTTGGGCAGTTCAGGTTACACACTATTCAAAAACACCTTGGACACCTAAGTGGTGGGAGCACTTGTCTATGAACTATGCAAACCACTGATACTTAAGATAGAAGCACAACAGGAGCAGAGAAAGCATTTGCTTTCATTAACTGTCACAATTCAATCAATGCAGAAAGGAGTGAAAAAATAAATTTAATGGAAAAAGAATATAATAAGAGGAGGTGCTGTGGTCATTTCTTAATCACTCAGTGTGTTCCCCAACTGGAAAAGTTGTTAAGATGTCATTCATTTCACAGCATGGCGGTAAATCAGGCCTAGTATAATCTGTTGGTCAGTAAACCAGTACATCCTTCAGTCGTCACACTGGTTGGCCACTGGGGGGAGTTTCAGTTAAATCGTACTTGAGTTCATGTGAAGCATTAGGTATTCTAGCATCAAAGAAAATGGAATTCAAAAGAAACTTCAAGAAATAAACTATATTACCCTGTTCTCTCCCAGCACATGATCAGCTCCACCTTACTCAGCCTTGAAAGATGTCTTCCCATTCTGTTCTTAAAAACTTCTAGTAATGACAATTCCACAGTCTCCCTAGTCAGTCCTTTTCCATGATTTATCATTGGAAATCTTTTTCTAATACATAATCTAAATTTCCCTTGCTCTAATTTATGACCATTACTTCTTGTTCTATCCAAGTCTGACACAGAGAACAAATTATTCCTTCCCTTTTTGTAACTACCTTTTGCATATCAAAGAGTGCTATTTCATATCCCCTCCAGTCATTTTTTCTTCAAACCCTACCCTTTCTTCAAAGGTCATGTTTTCAAGAACTTTGCTCTTTTTTTTTTTTTGTCCCTTTCTGTGATTTCTCTTGTAAGTGCTGTTTTACAGTAATACAATATTGAGATGATGAATTTAAAAAGTTGAAATTCTTTTAATTTGGAAACCTGACACTGTATGAATACCTAGTTTCACATCACTCTAGTTTCATAAGACAATTTCAGGGGCACAGTGTGCAATGAATTTCAAAATAATAGTGTTAAGCTTTATGAAGTTAGGTCACTCCCGGATTTAGCTGGAACAGTGTCAGATGTTGCTGATGCCAACAGTCAGTACCACTCAAGATGTCAATCCATGCTTCAGCTGTAGAGTTGGCATGCATAAACCAGCCTGTGAATTGCAACTGCTGAACTATAGATTCAGATTCACTTCTGTCAGCTTCTTCTGTGATGGCAGTAACTTTCAGCAAAGGGACAGGATGGACAGCTGGAGGCTATAATGCCTTACATACCACAGCTGTTTGCTTCAGTATTTGACTCCCAGGCCTTTAAGTAACCCTAACTAAATCTCTCTTGATGTATTCCAAAACCTACCCTTGCTGAGGATAGGTGTTTGTCACCTCCCTGAAGATTGACATCACATCACATCACATCACATCACAGAGCAATCATGGTCATCAACTTTGATTATCTGTGAACTTCTGCTTCGGACTATTCCTAACACAGGAGAGAGAGAAAGATTGATGTAAATACAGCTTTTCAGACCGGACACTACTAAAAGGAGAAAATTAAATAGGCAAAAGCTTCCTTTTGTAATGAGAGCATGTGATCATCTGATTCAACGGTCATGAAGAACTGGGTTGGAGACACATTGGGGGATTCTTGCTACTCCAAAACACTGACAAAACCTCAGACTCCCAGACAAAGGGAAATCAGACTTGCAAACATGGAGGAAGGGAGGGAAGTGTCAGTTTGGGTCAGAGGGGTAGTAGGGAAAATGTGTGAGAAAAAATATTTTTGGACAAAAATATTGATCACCATAATGTGAAACAGAATTAATGATGCAGTGGTGTTGATGATATTTTGTTCTAATATCACTATACAGACAATTTTACACAAAGGTCACAGAGAAACGTCAAACTTCCAGCCACCACCTCTCTTTTTCCCTGTTCCTCCTCTCATCACCTCCTGCTCAAACGCTTTCTTGCCATCTGAACCTCTGTATAGTTTTTAGCAGTACAGCCTCTTTTCCTGAACAACAGCTGCAATATCTAGTTGGGTTTATACATCTCTCTCCTTCTTTGATGATCCTTTCATTCTTTGCTCTAATTTCATATAAAAGCTTTTTTGCTCCTCACAAGGTGTTGAGCTCATAGCTTGAGACACTTTACCTTCAGTTGCTCCAGGAGTGCTTGATAGCTAAGCTCCAATTATATTCAGGGAGATCTAGTTAAGAAAGTCAGTGAAATAAGAGAACTTTTCAGTTTCCTAGATTGAATTCAAGTGAATCCTCAGTCAATTAATTCACAGTCCTCTGAGAAGATTCACAAGAGGCTCTAGTTATTCCATGCTAAGAAATAGAATATATGACCACAGTTTTGGCTCCAGTCATTATACCAGTTTATACCAGTCATTATATCCAGTCATTATATAAATATATTTATTGTTTACTACATTAGAAATGTAGATGAGAAACAAGAAAAAAATGCCTAAATCTAGATGCAGGCCATCCAAAGCCCATTAATGATGCAGTGAGCTGCTTGATATTAGATAATCTGGTTATAACCCAAGGATTCAAGGATACAGTGACTAATTAAATGCCAAACAGTGGTTTTATAAATGGTTTCAGCACTTGCAGTTGCCAAGAATCCAGACATGATAGAAATGTCCAGAAACATTGCATTCTTATGCTGACACCTTCAGGACACAGCCCAGAGCTGCTTTCAATTTCCAGAAAATTCTCAAGCCTAAACATGTTACAGAAATATTTTAGCAAAATATTAGACCCAGAGAATAGGTTTCTTTTCATTTTCATGTTTACTTAAGACTTCTCATGAAAATGCATTTACACTCCCTTATGAGTTCAGTGATTCGTGATGTGTCATGTTTGACAAAACAATTTGGACTTTTCAGTCCCAATGCTCCAACAAGTAGCTAAATAAACCTCTTTGGTACTTGCTTTCATGGAGAACATATATATAACTTTGGTCACTTCTGCTGCATCTTGAGCTCACTCGCATCTTTTTGTTCTTCCGCTTGTTCTTGACTACTTTATAATGTCTTATAAGCAAGCAAGAACAGTTCTCATAGTTTTTCAGTATACTTTTCAGTAGTCTGTGTATGCTTTTTTTTTTTATGTTTTTACTGGGGATACCCTTCTGCAGACCTTTCAGTATATTTTACTTTTTGCTTCTGAACTTTTTCTAGTTTGTGTCTGCCAGTTGAAAAGGGAACTAGTACCTGGACCCAGATGCCATGTTCTGAAACTAAACTGTTGTTAAATGGAATAGAATCCATGAACATGGGGAAACACTGAGCCAAGCAATGCTTAGGCAAATTTTATTTCCCTTTAATAAGAATTTACCAGAAAAAGTTCCTCTGGGGTTGCCTCAGGTTAGTTTAAAATATGTTATTATTCTTTCATTACAAGCCAATAAAGTACTTGTCTTTTATTATTATAGTTTAGTACTGTATCAGAGTAGTACCTATTTACATGAATACCACAATTCCCATATTCTTCCCTCTGAAACCGGTGTCTATCCTGTTCACCTTCATGTTGAATTAATATTTATTTATATGAACCACTTTATTGCACCTCATTTTATTGGTTTCAGCCTAGATCATAATACAGCACTTAGTCTAATCTTATAAAAAATTTGCAACACTGCTTGTATCTTATATGTATGTACTTATAAAGAATATGCAACACTGCAACCTGTTTGTATCATCTGTGAAATGGATTTGAGGATTCAGTTCATTCACTCAAAAGGCAGTTAAAATATTGTTTTAAACACAAAATGGACTTTCATGCAATAGTCAAATAGGCTCTTAAGAGCTGTCACTTGATCATTCCTCAGACCAACTTATTTTAAGAGGAGATTGCCTAGAAAAAAGAGGAGTGGAAATCTTATCATCCGTCTTCAAGTGAAAAAACTATCTTATTCTAATATGATACTGTCTCTTGAAATGTTTTCATCAGATACTGCTGGAGAGAAGTGAGAGGTACCTGTATGAACAAGAGTAGCGCAGAAAACAGAAGCTTCATATTGTCATTGTTCAATCTTCTTTTCCATCCATGGACAGTATTAATATAACATCACTTACAAGTGACATGATGGAAGAGTATACAGGAGTCCACTTTAGTCCTTGCTTTTGTTACAGTGTCTGCTTTCTGAATATAATCTGTGTATAAATGCCCAACAGGAGGGAATAAAGAAGACAGAGCCAAACTATTCCCAGTGGTAATCTGTGAAAGGGCAGGAGACAATAGGCACAAATTGAAATACAGAAATTCCATTGAAACATAAGAAAAAGGTTTTGTACTGTAACAGTGGTCAAACACTGGAACAGGTTTTAGAGGGAGTTTGTGGAGCGTCCATCCTTGGAGATATTCAAGGTCCAGCTGGACATGGACCTGAGCAACCTGTTGGAATTGACCCTGCTTTGAGTAGAGTGTTGGACTAGATGATCTCCACAGGTCCCTGCCAACCTTGGTGATTCTGTGATTTTGTGATTCCATGAATATACTTCATTCAGGTGCCTAATTCATTTTGAAACATCAAACTATGGGACCATGCGTGAAATGCAGCGTAACTCATCATACAATTTTTCATCCAGGGACTTAATCTTCTATTACACTATGTCATCACATCTGCAGCTCTTGAAATGTGTTTATCAAAGGAGAAAGTCTGGTCCTGGTCCTACCAGTCCTGCCCACCTGCACTTGCTAGCAATGAATATGTGTTGTAAATTTCTGAAGGTAGGTAAATCTTTCGTGTCTTATCAAATGCTGCTGTTTAGAGCAGAGGCGATAATGGGTTTGGGATTTAGTGCACCCAGAGCTGTGGGTTCAGTTCCATGGTTTGCTAGTTGATTTGCAAACACTGCATGCTTGATAATGACTGCAGCACCTCTGAACACATAGCAGTACTTCTCAGTATCAAACTTTGCTCCTTTAAGGCTTGTAAAGCCATATGATAGGCTTTTGAAGCATTGCATGAGTAAACTGATGTCATTATACCCATGCAATTGAACAAAAGCAAAATGAGAATGTCAAAAAATGTCTAAAATGTCTTCCATTTTCACAACTTCAAGCACAACAACTGAAATAAAAGACAAATTTAAGGGAGTGAGCTGTTAGCAAAAGAGGTATGTAAAAGAATTACAATAAAAGTATGTGATGAGATTGATTCACCTGTATGCACCAGTGGCATTAAACTGCCGTAAACCCAGTGTAATAGGTTAGTTATGATCATGGGTTTATGAATGTTTTACACTACTGGAGAGAACTGTTATAAGGGGCCCGTGACTTTAAGCATGATAAAGTTTATTCAGTTAATTGTATTCTGTACTTTTTATTTGAAATACGTTGATAGAAAAATATAAAAATGCATAGATTTTTTTTTCCTCTAGGTGCTATCTTGTCTCATACAAAAATGTTTTCTGCGGAAAATTTCATGCAAAGTAGTGTTATACTCACAGAGAGAAGATTATACATTTTTCCATTGATCCCACTCATAAGCACTCACAAGTGTGAGTGTTGCTCATTGCCATAACTGTTCATCTGACACAATAACACATGGCACAATCAAAAATGAACCTTTTAAGCCATTAAACTTGTATTAGCCTCTGAGGAACTATTTCTTCTATTACTGAAGTTAGATGAAATAACACCGTTTTCTCTCACTATCTAAAATTGATTTGAAAATGGCAAGTAATCACACAAAATGATCTGAGATTGCACAGCTATATTCTAAAATGCCTCAACAGAACAGAATTCCTTTCAGTAGTAAGCACTTTCCAGAGAATTTGGAATCTATCATACATTTTTGGATCAAATTAATGCAAGAGTAGATTGAAGAATGCAGTGTTAGTTCTGAAGTGTCTGCACAGATTGTTCAGTCAGGATTGTTAATAGGAATCTTTTTGTCTTACAAAATATGTGATTGAGATGAACAAAGAATCAAATTCCCCTGTCCTTGTTCTGTGATCCACTAGCTTCAAGTGAGTAAAACAAAGATGAATCTGGCTTCCTGTGATAGTTTTTCTTAACTACAAGAATTCAAATCTGTTTGAATGTCTCCTTTATTTCTTCTCTAGTTAGAAAACTAGAAGATATATAGCCAATTTACAGTGTCTCCAGTGCAGAGAAAAAATGTGTGTCATGAGTGTGTTACATGATATGTATTTGTTGGCCTCAAAAGTGTATATGGGCTTTTTGTCTTCATATATCTAGATAAAAAATCACTTTATTTATTCTGATTTTGTCATATCATAGGTACATTCTGTTTAAGATGATCTGTTTGAGATGCCTCTGTTGCCCATGAAGTCTCATATTTCTCTGATGAAGCTCTACTGATCATTTATCTTCCACATAATCATTTTCTGACAATTTACTTTGAGTATACAAGCTTCCAAACAGAGTGTACAGACCTGTTAAACCAGTGAGAAACAGCTATTTACAGTCCTGAAGAATCTTGCCAGCCTGATAAAGCTGTACCTCATTCCTGTTTCCCCTAAACCATCATCCTGAATCTACCCCTATAGCAACAAGAAAAGATGCCAACCACTAGACTGAGTTAGGGTGCCCATCTGAAAAACAGCTGAGTTCTGTTCCTTTGCTCACCACCTTCCAGAGTAGGTGACCTTTATTTCACCATAATAATTCCTGTTGATGGTAGGTTTGATTATATCTGTAAGTCAGTAAAAGAGTTTAAAGCACTTAGAGAAAAAAGAATCTCCAAAACCAGGCTCAAACACTCCAAATAAAGTAGCTTACATAGGTGCCTAAAGTCATATGCAATACTTTGGGGCCTGGATACGGTAGAGTCAAGAGAACTTTGATTTACATTTCCAGGCTGAATTAGTAGTTTATCTCCACTGATGAAAAAAGAGAAAGGGAAGTTAGAGGAAAGAATGCTATATTATAACAACATTTATTGTATTTGTTCTGAGTACATAACAGTTATAATTATAATAAAGCTTACAATCACAAGGCACAAAACCCCAAACTTTGGTCCTTTCAGAGCATTATTGTTTTAGATATCAAATTGACATCACAATGAAGAAAATTTCAAATTAATTCAATTCTGCATCCTTATGTGAAAGGTAATATTAATTTTTGCAGAATTAATTATGAACCATCAGGAGCTGTAGATCACAACCTACTGGACACAATGAACTGCAAACATAGCTGGTTTGACATCACCACCACTGAAGTCATTCGAAAGTGGCACAACTCCAGTACTATTGGTTTACACCCAGCCCCACGGAAAGCTGTAGGTTCTACCATACATATTTTTCTAGTTCCCATCAGAACTTTATCAAGGGTCACCCCACTAAAGGTTTTCCAAGTCATTTTCTTCTTGATAAGTGCGAATGCTGGTGGCACATATGCCAGCAACTAGCCCAGCACCGCAACATATTGGCACAACAAGCAGTGTAACTGAGGACCTGCACTGCAGACTTTGTTCAAAAGGGAGGACTGCCCATCAGCTCAGAAGTGTTAGGGACACTGCCATTAAGGTCTAAGTTCCAGGTACCTGTTTATCTATTGGACCCAGCAAATCTGACTTAGGCATGCAGATTTTCTATAGAAAGTACAGGAAAACAGTCACCTACAAATGGGGTTAATACCATCTAATACATTAAGCAGGGCCTGAAATGAATTTACAGGGCATATTGGGAAAGACATGTTTTAAACCTTCTCTGTCTCCTGTGGTTAGGAGTCTTCCTGCGGCCACCCTTCCCTGGGAATTCGCAGACCTCCCCCAGACTTTGCAGCCTGGCACCTGCCTTTGGTCTTCGCCATCCAAGGAAGGGACAGGTCTTTTTCCTCTTACTCTACCACAGGATGTTATCAACTAACAAATGCCAAGGGTCAACTAATCATTACATCTTAGCCCAGTCATACTAACAGAGGGTAAAGTGTGAGATTCTGAAGATCAGCATAAGGGACATAGATCTGTCTGATTCCATTTTTAGATTTAGTCCTTGCTGCACTTACAACGCAGTATTTTATCCTACAAACAGTCATGGTCCCACCGAGTTCAATGGGAAAAATGAGCATTCAGATCTGTACATATTTTCACAGGATCAGGTGCTGAGAGACTAATTTTCTTCCAATCTCCTTTCTCAATTACATAGATTCTGTAAAAAATGACTTGAAGAGATTTTAAGTGTAAAGGATTTAGCCATATACATCTCTGACAAAATACCCCATTAAAATATATAAACTGTTAGCGGATGAACACAACTAGACAGAATTCATTATTTCTTCACTTTTCTGGAGTATTTCTGGAGTATTTCTCGCACTTGATTTTGACTAGAACTTTATTCAAGAATATGATAATAAAAGAGAGGGTTTGGCCTTTTTGTTGCAATACTATTCATTCAATCAAGTTATCATACATAAATAAAAGTATTACTATGCCAGAATTTTTAGTTTTCAGAGGGTTCTCTTTTCCAATATTGGAAATAACAGTTGCAGGTAAAGTCAATCATTTACACTACTAAGTGTTATTTCCATTCTTGACACCACTGACTACCATAGGAATGAAAGATGCAATGTGTTATTCAGTTCAGGGGTAACAAGAATGCTTAAACCTGCATCTGACTCCTTAAAAACTCCTTATATTACAGATGGTTTTGTGGGATTTTTTTTCCTTTGAGAGACTTATATACTTATATTTATTTAATAATCTTGCTTCATTTAACAGAAATCCTTGATAGAACTTCTAAGTCCCCTGGAATTAAAATTTAGGAACACCTTACTGCTGAACTGAAACTGGACTGATCTGTCCTTTGCAAATGCACTCATACTTTTGCTTTGCACATAAGTTTATATTGAACAGAATTAAATTTTTTACTTTACTATTATCAATACTACACAAAAAGGACTTTGTCCAAAATGTGAGTTATCTAACCCTTAGCTATTTACCTGCTCTGCCAACACATCGTGTGTTTATATAAGTGCTGAATTGTATTTTATGCAGAAAAATGTAGTGGAAGGCCTCAAGAATTTGCTTCAGCCTTCAAACTATTAGTGTTCTGTTGAGCTTACTGCTCTAGTGGAAACTTGATTTCAAAGTCAGGCCAAAGACTATTTATTTTAACATTTATTTTAACAACCCAACACTTTTTGCTCCAGAATTGTTTGCTGTTGATTTGATGATGATGTTATGATATGAAAATAGATTATTTACCTGAGTGAACAACAGTGTTCATTGACATGCTTGCACAGTCTATCCTTATTTATTTTTTTAATGAAATTTTACCAGCATAATATTCAGGCTAACATTTTAAAATTAGCTGTCTTGCCTCTGCAGGTTTTCTCTACGTATCCTGGATTAGAAGTTTTATCTGTATTAACTTTTTATCTGTATTAACTTTTTAATAACTTCATATTATGGATTGACCTAATATGTAGTAACTTTCAGGACAATTATGATGTATTATACCAAGCATCTGCTTGCTGATGTCTCCAGAAGAAGAGTGTTGCCAGCAGGTCGAGGGAGGTGATTCTCCCCCTCTACTCAGCCCTGGTGAGGCCACATCTGGAGTACTGCGTCCAGTTCTGGGCTCCCCAGTACAAGAGGGATGTGGCACTACTGGAGCAAGTCCAGCGAAGGGCTACAAAGATGATTAGGGGACTGGAGCATCTCTCTTATGAGGAAAGGCTGAGAGAGCTGGGCCTGTTTAGCCTGGAGAAGAGAAGGCTGAGAGGAGATCTTATTAATGTGTACAAGTATCTGAAGGGAGGGTGTCAAGAGGATGGAGCCAGACTCTTTTCAGTGGTGCCCAGCAACAGGACGCGAAGCAACAGGCACAAACTGAAACACAGACAGTTCCATCTGAACATGAGGAAAAACTTCTTCACTGTGAGGGTGACAGAGCACTGGAACAGGTTGCCCAGAGAGGTTGTGGAGTCTCCTTCTCTGGAGATATTCAAAACCCACCTGGACACGATCCTGTACAACGTGCTCTAGGTGACCCCGCTTGAGCAGGGAGGTTGGACTAGATGATCTCCAGAGGTCCCTTCCAACCTCAACCATTCTGTGATTCTGTGAATTTCTTATATACAGGATATCTTCTAATTTCACAATAGTTCAGCAATGATTTAGATCTCACATCAAGAAATGGAAACATCTGCTGTGTGCAAATTAAAACAAATTTTCTATTGCATTAAAGGATGAGCAACTGTAATAAGCAGTAAAAATAATTCACTGCAATTTATGTAGAAAAGGCTATTCTTTGTATTTAATAACTAATCATTAAACCATAAGTTTAAAATAATAATAATAAAATTGCTATAGTAAAATATGATTTATAAAAGGTATTACTGTTCAAAAGAGTGTTCTAAGCACGGGTCTACAAACATTAGCTAAATATCTTTTTCCTATTGTAACATAATCTTTCCTTGGACAGGTTACTTTCAGTAAAGTGCTCAGTAGGATACACTATTTTCAGGTTCTGGATTGTTTTCCTTACTGGTTTGACCATGCCCATAAACTCAATCTTAGTTTAAGATTTATGTTCAAAATGGATACTAAAACAGTACGAAGCAGTTAGAAGACTTCATACACGTAAATGGGATGATGAAGCATGGGAAGATAAAGCTTGCCAAAATTTCACCTCTATGTTGGCTAATTATCTTCTCTTTCCTCAGCACAAATAATGCTTTTACAGCTACAAATAGTCCTGTTTATTCCAGTGGATGTTGCATTCATGTCTCTGAAAGCAGAACTTAACACTGACATTTAAATTGGCTGGAAAGTATAAATTCACCCTCTATTCTTACTCAATTCTTCTCTGATTTTGACATTCATTACGAAAATAATTTTAAAAATGTTTGCAGATTGTAACAGTATAAAACCACAGCTCTACTCACCATGGTTTAATAATTAATTTAGGTCATCTCTTCCACTCTTATTTCTGGACTAGAAGAAAATAAGAGAAAGCAAGCAAAAAGAGTCCCTTAAAATATCACTGAAATTATGTTGAACCATCCATTCCCACAGAAACCTTTTCCTGCAAGCTCTACTTGGTAGAGTTTAATGGAGCACTGCAGACAAGAAGTGCAGGTTGGTGGGTAGTAGCTATCATCTATTCAATTTTTTTTCTTGAGATACACCGAGGATCATATCCAGAGATTTTTAGAAACTGAAATTTCATCAAAATTTTGCTCAGAACTCCTTATATACCTAGAATTCCAAAGGATATCAGCTCCTTAGAGATACCACAAGCAAAGTCTATAAAAAAAGATTCAGAGACTCTGCAGAGGAATATGACTTTATTTATGTAGGGGACATGAGAGCAGAAAGGAACACTAAAACTGACTTGCAAGTGGGGCCTTATTTCAAAGTGATTCCAAGAGGCTTTTTACCTTTAACTGCATGTTTTTGTCTTCAAAAATACATATTCCTGTCTGCTACACAGAGGTAATTTCTTCTGAAGGCTTTATGCCATCTTCATACCTGTGTCATTTTTTACTAGGATTCAGTCCTAGCATAAATGAATGTGGCTTGAGATTATTCTCTAAATTGTGGTGGGTGTCTCTAGTACCAGAAGAGGTTTTGCATGAAATATTAGATTCATCACACCTTCTAATCGGTCAGAAAGTTTGGAGGAAAATACAGGTTACTTATAAAGGCTCTTGTATTGTTAAAGAGAGAAGAAACTCTGAAGGTAACTTACCTATCTAGCCTTTGATGCCCATTTCTCTCCAACAGTTTTAGAGAGAGCCTAGATGGCTGATTTAAACTTGGCATCTGATTTTTAGAGCACTGATGCTCATCGTCTGAATGCCTCAGTGACCCAGGAAGCCTTCACAATACGCTTCCTACAGTATCTTTCAACCAGGCTGAGTGTGTTTCACTGGCCCAAACAGGCTGTTTCTCACCAGACAAGGGAAAATCGAGCTGATATTTTTTAACATGCCCTTCTCTGATCTGATTGACAAGGCATGATCAAAATGCCAGTCAATGTATTGGCTATAAACTCTGAGAATATTCGGAAATAATTGATCTATTCCCTAAAATTAAATATCTAGAGGGGTGGAAACTAGAAAGCCATACAAGATAAGTGAAAGCTGCAGACTTTTGGTAGTTGCCCTAACTATCTGCAGTTTCTCAGCAGTCTCCAACCCTTTTAAAGGATCAATGTTCAACATGTGTGTATATGGGAAGTCACTCATCTTTAGAGATACATAAGCATAACCATGTCATTGCAAGGTATTAATAAAAGTATTTTACAAATAAATTGAAGGATTTCCTGAAGGCTTATCAATTTTGGAAATGAATAGAAAACAGGCAGAAGACAGCACATGTTGACAGGGTGGTTGAGAGAGGATTAATGACAGACTCAGAAGCAGTTCACTTCGGGTTCATGGCTTCACCCTAGGCTTTGTCAACATAAATAAAATTGTTGGCCGTTTGGTGGCTGTCCAGTGCCCTATAAATTTGGTATCTTCATTATAATAACTCCTGGACAGGTGTCCTCATCTTGGCTGTAATCCTTTTTGTCAAGTTTACCTGAGGGGCTGGAGACTGAAATGGGCATAATTAGCAATCTACTCATTTTATCACAGAAACATTCACCCTCCCTGAGATTCTGAAGAGTTTAATTAGAAAGGATACAATGAGACACGTTTTGCTCAGGGATTAGAAACAACGAAGAGAGGCTTCTTAAAAGTCATCACAGGCAGAGCCTAACTAGGCTGAGAATAGCTTGGGTAACAAAAATATATTCAAAAGATCCAATAAGGCTGTCTTCCACTTTTGATCCTATGTCTTAGTGAAATGGAATGGGAATACATAGCAATTAGCAGTGTGCTTGCAATACGTGTAAACATACTCCTAATTATCATATACAATAAGAGCAGTAAAACCATCAAGGCATTCATATCATATAGGATTGTGACAGTAAAGAACTCAAAGTTTGTTTGCTAGGAAACAGTTTTTAATGGTCTGTGTTTAACAACTTGATGCAATGATATATTTAAGGTCATTTCAAAAATTTCAAAGACAACAGGTGTTTAAGAGCAATTTTAGATGGGTTACAGAAAATTAGATACTTACAAGAGGCTGAAATGGATTCCTAGCACCACATTTAACTCAACTCCCTCTAGTCCCCAAAAGACTGCTCTGATCATGAGTCACCTATTTGAATCTCTTCACTGATTTTCTTTGTATTTCCTATTCCATGCAAGTTTTTTTTTCTCATCTTTAAAAACTTGTTTACATCACTTTCCTTTTTACTTTTAATTCTTCTTTTTGATCTTACTTGTAGCAATTATTTTACTATATTCCATCTCATTTTTTCCTCCTTGCTCCATATGCAAGTCCTTCTCGTAGTAAACAATTTTCCACTTCTTCCTGCTATCTTTATCCCTCTGGACAATCTTGAATATTTGTCTTACACAGCTCACCGAAGTATGGAGATTGATTTTTTTATTTCCTTCACTTTTTTTGTTTTGTTTTTTTAGATCTGTATAATTTTGTCTTTGCATCTCCATGTGATCATTTGAGTTGTGATTTTATACTGTCAAATGTAGGCCTTTCTCCTGAAATCATATAAATATTTAGTATGAATAAAATTAATCAAGTACAACAGTATCTGTTAGAGTCTTGGTTAACTGTGTCGAAAACCCTACATTCATCTGTGTCATATATATTGAAGGGTACATTAATATTGAACAAAATTGGAAATGATCTTTAAAAGATACTCTCTTGAGCTAAAAATTCACTGGCATTTTTCAATACGCAGTATTCATAAGGCATCCTGATGGTGTCTGAGCACTGGCTCAAACATCTGCTGTTAAGACATTAGAGACGTACTTCTGTCTTCAGCTATACAAATATAAATCCCATTGACTTCTGTAGGAATTGCATGTGTGTACATCTAATAGCAGAATTTGCTTTTTAAAGTGCTTTGATATCTGTGAGGTAAACAAAGAAAAAGTCAATAATATCATCCCTAAGAAGGCCTGAACTGCTTCCATTAAAAGAAAACCCCAGCTATTAATCTAAAATTCAAAAAAGATGCTAATAGACACAATTCAAGAGTCAAAACATTATCTTCTAGCCAAATTATTTTTAATTTTTACTTTCACCAGTGCTCCAGTGTTTTAAATACCACCAGAGAAACTGTGGCAATTCTTGTTCTAGAAGGAGAAAGCATTTATAATTCTATGACAAAGATTGTACTAACGACATTTTTACTACAGTTTTACAAGTCTGCAATTAACATTTGTTATATACTTCAAATACAACTTTACCCATCTGAAAATAGCATTTTGTGAAAATCAAAACTTTCTGTGTAAAAGCTCGGTTCTCGTGTAAGTTCTATTTTCCCACCCATGGGGCACCCCGAAGTTTGATATTAGGGCAATGAAATTCTGCATCTTGAGTGATCAAGTCCTAAAGTACTTAAAAAGGAAAGTGGAGAAATGGAATATGAAAACACACAAAAATGCTCACCATACTATTACTGTGGCTGAATAGGCTTAATTTTATCCTGAAGAAAAATATTTCAATTTTCCAAATGATTTCTCTTCTTTAGAATTTGTTGTTTAAAAATAAAAAAGAGTTTTGAAGAAGAAAAACAAACATCAAAATATCAGAATGTACAGTGGGATCAAAAAACAAAATAAAACAACAAAAAAGCCAGGCTTAGCTTCTAGGATGGGCATAGAGAGAATTCTTTCCCATTTAGTCCTTTTAGTTTTCCATTGCTCCCAGCACATAAGCCATACCTGAGCCTGATACCTGAGCCAATAAAGTGAGCGTTTCCACCAGCTCTTCATATAATACACCTACAGGCTTTTTCAGTTGCAGGCCCTTTGAAGTTGGTGGAAAGAATAGAGACTGGGTTGAATATAACTGGTTCTTGTAAGCACATAGATTGTTTAGATACATATCTACAAGTTCCAGTTTTTGGATGGCACACCCACCTCTAAAATCTGTACTATAAAATATTCTGTAGCAGCAGAGATTTTTTTAACAGAATGAATTTTTTTTTCTGGAAGCTACTGAATCGCATAAAAATGTGAATGCTAAGACTTCCAGCTGGTTATACAGCTTTAGGAAAAACAAAAAGATTAGAACTAATCAGAAACATTTGATTAAATGTTTTTTGTCTCAACTTACCAGTTGGTTCTGCATAAAAACAGTTAAATTTAGGTGAATTCATACCAGGCCCCAAGACAGGATCCAACTAATCTTGCTTAGAGCTTAGAAATTGGTACCCTGAAGACTTCTGCTTTCTCTGATTGCTGAGCTATCCTCTCTTGTTCCTATAAAGGCTATTAATATAGAAAGGAAGAATGTAAGTAGATTTTCCTATAGTTTTCAACTATTGGAATACTGACATAATCTTTAATGCATCTTTAAAAATATACTTTCTATGGATATGATTTGTTTTGCTTGAATCAATTATCCTGGATTAATTACTTCTGAGTGTCTTAACTGATGATAACCTTGGTCTATTAGAGATAATCACATTCAGATCTTCAGTAAACTAAAATATAGTACCTATGGATTTTCCTGACTTTCACAAAATACATCTAATTGTTTTCTTGATTTGTATCCATCTAGCAAGGAAACTAATGCATTTCTTACTTTAACTTAGCGATAGATAATTGGTGAGCTAATTAATTTTCTACAAAAACATAGTCCCTCATTTGATCTCTCCAAGAGGGAGTAGCCTGCTAGAATTTACATTATCATAAAATTAATATTCTATGTCAATGTGATTCATCTCCGTTCCTTTTTATGAGAAACAGTTTGTGCCAGCAATGAATTCACTATTTATATTTGTGAAGATATTAAACTGAAAGGTTGCATCCACCTCCTCTTCTTGGTTTTATTAAATGAAGTTTTTCTCCACTTATCTTATGTGTTTACCATAATCAGAGTTTCAAATTAATAGAAAATATATATCATTTTGAAATAACAAGCTTAGTGTATCATTATCATTTTAACCATCTCAAGTTATATATCAAATATTTTATCCTATTTTAATATGCAAAAGCAGAATAATATTTTTATTTTCATTTTTGTTTTATATTGACTGTGCTTTGCATTTTACTTCTTTGATCAACAGTATAAACTTAGGAACAAAAGTTGTGTCTCCTACACAGTGTGTAAATTTATATTTTGACTTTTTTTTTTTTTTAATCTGAAGAGCAAGATATTTCACCAGAACCTAATAAGCAGAACTTGAATATTTTATTCAAATACACAAGACTCAGGTCTAAAAGCTCCTTTCCTATGTTTTCAAATCCTTCCTTTCAAATTTTCATAATAGTTGAACTTGTATTTAAAATTAAGCATGCAATGGAAATCTAATGACCTCAGTGAGCATAAGTTTATGCTGAGATTCTATGCAGAAAATTGCAGATTCTTCTGAATTTCAGTTTCTCTACTACCAAGATTTCTCATAGGACTCCTATTTCTTCAGTGGCTTAAAGCAGATCATCCCATCCAAATATTGGCAATTTAGTTCATTTTTCAGAATCAAACTTTGCAATTTGGTCCCATGTGTACCAATAAACCACTAAGGGAATTATGACTATAAGCTAAGCAGGTGACATTTTCATCTCAGCTGCTCAGTGCATAAGCTACACACAGACCTAACATTGCCTGGAAAATAATCATAAATATGTATTTCAAATAAAACAGTGGACTTGATGCAACTGCACAGTCTGTGTGTCTGAGACAGTAAGCAAAGTATGTATTATGGGACCTGGGAGAGAGAATGAGAAAAACTTCCTTGTGCTCTGTTGTTCCCATAGAAAGTAATTTGAAGAGTTCTTACTCTGTGAACTAATCAACAGAATCAACAGAACAGGCTTTTTGAAACTTAGAAACTTTGCCCTTCTGCAGATATATTAATCAGTATCCTTTACGTGGTCTCCCAAGCTTACAGGCTAACAGATTTAAGTCTACTTGAGTGAAATATGTAATTTACCGGCCTACAAGATTACCCCAGGGGAAATCATGGGGATTTCTTTTTCTTCTTTAGGGAAAATTAAAATTCAAACTGTTCTCTCAGAGATAATAAAACAGATGTATAACTTTTACTGATTAACTGAGGAACAGCTGAGTGAGTAAGGGTTGCAGAATAGGGTTTCATCTGCTTACTAAACTTGGTCATGCCAACAGCCAGCAGCAGGTATAATGGACCACATTCCGTGCTCATACGGCAGCACACAACGCACTTGCTGTTTGTGCAGCACCAAGCATGACTGGAGTTTCTTCATGGTATTGCAATACCATTAGGAAATAATAGTTTTTCATCTCAATACCTGATCATCATATACTGAAACCTTCATATTAAAGCACAGGGACAAAAATAGGCAGCAGGTTGCATGCACACAAAAAGATAGAATCTAGCCATATCCAGCTGCAAGGCCTCTATATAAAGATACTGTTGTATTTTTGATTCTCCTTTGAAATTCCCATGAAAACCTGTGATTATTCTCTTTGGGACCAAGATGCTGTCCTCCACCTCATTTGGAATTTGTCCAGCCCATTTAGTGCATTGCTGCAATCTATACTGTAATGATAATGCATACATAATACAGAAAGGACATTAGTTAATGACCTTAGCTATCAGCCCTGGTACAACATTCAGAATTTTATGCACAAGCTTGGGCTTTGGTATGACTTTCATGAACAGGAGTCTTGACAACATAATATCATTGGTTTTGTTAGCCTGTATCATTGAAACTTTAAATTCATATTTGGGGACAGCTGTCACTGTCAGTGTATTGTAAATGCATTTGTCAGAAGATGAATACTGATACATACTGGACAAAATAAGCTGCCCTTGAGGGATGAGACACAAACAGGGCTGAGTGGTTACCTTACAGAGGAACTTACATTCTTTCACAAGACACCTGTAAGAAAGCTTTGTAAATGTAAAGAAAAGCTAAGGCTAGTGGATGCACTCACAATGAATGAGATTAAATGTGTACAGACAATAGAGGAAAGATCTGAGAGGAGATTATGTGAAAGCATGTGACCTATGTATTTAGTATCTATTAAATATGGTTAGCTTTCAGTTGGGAGGGGAGAACTCTTTGTTATTGTTTGGGTTTAATTTGTTAAATAGAGGTTAAAATATCTAGTATGAGAGAACAGTTGAATTGAAAGGACTGGGATTTAATTCAGGAGAAAATAGAAGAGAGCGTATATGCAGTAACAAACTGGAAAGATGCTTTTCACTGTCTCTTGTTCTCATGCAGGACAATGAGGAACTCTTAATTAAGTCTCACAGCTCACCTGTGAATTAGCCTAGGCATATATATGGCTTACTTAAGTGCCACTGAAATGCAACTATCTTTAGGGATGAATACAGCAGCTGCCTGAAGTATTGAAAAACACAACAACAGTGAACTACACATTAAAATGTGAAACAAGAGACAATTAAGAGAAAATTGTAGGGAAAATTCTAGGAGGCAGTATTCAATCAAAAGACTAGAAAGTTGTCCAGGCTGCTGTGCTCAGCACTTCTCAAAAAACTACCATGAAAATGTGATTGGTCAGGGTTCAGAATTTTATCTTTAATTTTTTTTTATAGCAATAGCAATAGCAATAGATTTATTTTATGCAGAGCTTTTCCCTAGAAGATATCAAAGCATCACCTCTATTTTACAGATAACCAACAGAAGCACAGTGTCTTGCTCAAAGTCATTCAATAGGTGTGGGAACACAGCATACATCTCCACAGGTCTCTGTTCAATGCACTGTTCACTACTTCTAATATTTCTTGCCTAGAGTGCAGTACAAGTTACAGTACCCTCTACCTCTCAGCATGGGTTTATGCTTGTACCCACTTGCAGGAAAGAATGACAGATAATGAAATACCAGCCTTCCAGTGACAACCTACCATCTACATACCAGTTCAGTCTAACTGGCCTTGAGAAAACCAATGCACCATGTGATGCAGCCACACTTTCTAAGAGCATACATAAAGCACATGCCATAACTAGACAAAGCTTAATTTCAAAAGCCCATTTGCAGATGCACAGATAAGACCATTAGGAGGGGAATTATGCTTTTATAAAGTCTCCGTGGAAATTATTTTCAAAAAGAGGGCATATTTTTCTTGGTGGCTGCATAACAATATTATGTTACCTGATGGAAGGTACCAAGGGGCAAGACCCACTGACTCAAAGACTTGGCACCAGAATTCATTGTAGATACAAAATGGGTTTTAGTGGCTGACAAACGATACAATCTAAAATTTTATTTTAACACATGGCCCTTGCTTGAAAGACATTCATCCTTTTGCCAGTATACAAATAATCGCTATGAAATGGAATGAAGAGCACACCTGGATATACAGAAGAGTCTGAGGTCAGGATGATGCTTTGGCTCTATTCACACTTCTCTGACAGTTTTCTGGTCTTTGGAATAATATTATTTTCTCCTTCTTTTCATCTGTCAGCACCATGCAGAGACAGAGATACTCCTGCTGTAAAAGAGAATATGACATTTGAGAAGTAATTTTATTTTACTTTAAAATAAAATAAAATAATTAAAATAAGCAAGTGCATATCCAGAATACTTCCTTAACTTTAGTCATCAAAACAAACTTAAGAAGGAAAACCCTTTTCTAAACTGCTTGTATTAATGTATATGGAATACAATCCATGACTTCCCAAAAACCTTAGACATTAATAGCATGCAAAGAACTAGCTACAATACAATATACATTGAACTTAAAGGCAAATGGGTTGATGACCTGGAATTAGAACCGTGAGTTTGTAACTAATTGAACTCTGAGTATTTTCCTTAAATAATAATCAATTTCTAAATCATTGTTTCATATCTCAGTATTTCACTTAAGGGATTTTTTTTTCTCCTATGTGCAGTTTTATCTTGCTTACAGATACCACATAGGAGCAACTGTTAATCATCCTAACAGCTGCAGCACCAACTTCTCTACAATCTTCTGTTGTAATAAGAGCTGATGGATACTTGAAATTCATTACCTCATCCATCACTATTTAGGCAGCCAGTCCTTGTCTGTTTTCCCAAATCTACCCTCCACAGGTGGGTCTAACAAGAATCCTTCAGGTGTCAGCCTCAGTATTTCGGGCTTGTGCTTGGTAATTTCTTTTTGTGCAGGAAAACTGCACTGACTCACTGTGTTTCAGCAATTAATTAGAGTAGTGGAATTTTCTAAAAAGTTGATAATTTTAAAGAGAGCTTAGTATTTGAGTGATTATCTTTTTATCTGCCTTTACATACAGAAAACTCATTTGTATGCTGCGAGCGAGCCACAGAAGTTGCTTCTGTCCTCAATGGAGGGTGACAAGGACTTCCACAGGGTTGTTCAACCCATCATAAGATAGGTGCCAAAGATAAGCAGGATGAATTGCTTTCTTAAACTGTTATTTTTCTGCTGATTACTGAAGGAGTACAGATTACTGATTTTGACTAAATTTCTGTCTCTTAGATAGCTGCAGTTATGTGAGATGAATCCCACCCATGCTGGCTTATGGTATATTTAATTACTGACTGTATTTCATCATGTTGGCCCAGTAAATTTGTCTCTTTACTTCTACTGATGGTTATTTAGGCCATGATGATTATCCAGCTTCTTTGATAATACTTTTAAATCTTTTATAGCAACCTGAAGCTTTCTTCCATTTGTCTGTCCACAAATCTGCCTCTATGTTATTAATTTTTCTTCCCTTATAGTTCACTGACTTAGTCTTGAATCTCATATTTTTTTTATATTTTATTTACAACTTCAGCTCCTGGTAACAGGTGATCATACAACAATCACAGCCTTCGTTCAGTCATAAACAAATCTCTTATTCTCATCATTACAGAAAACACTTGAAACACTTCTTCCCACCTGTGCCTGCCCTTGTCTCAGTGCAAAGACATATATGTGTATATACATTCCACATACAAGGAAACTCCTTCCCTTCTCCTGCTGAACTAATCGTCTTTTACTTCTGCTATAGACTTTCAATTCAGTGACATCCTATTGGTGTGACAAAGTATGTAAGTTTTGCCCAAATGCAATAAAAAGACCAATATATAGCTGTCAGAGTCGAGTGTGGGCCATCTACCGTAAAGCATCGTGTAATGTTTGGATTTTGATTTGCCTGTGCCCACTTGTTATTTATTTGCATTCATGAATAAGGAAAGGCTGAGTGTTTCTTCCTTGTTACATGTCAATAATGACCTGTGCAGGGCTCTTTTATACAACATCCAAGTTGTGCCAACATCTCATAAATTGAAAGTTTTATGCGAGTGTGAGGTCTGTAGCCCAGGAATCTTCTCAGTTAAAAGCAAAAGTAGTATTTCTCAAAGAACATGTCACCAGACGTTTGAGGATATAATTTGGAGATGGATCACTGAACGCAGAGCTTTCTCAACAAGCTTAAGCTATGAAACAAAATTCAGAAGCCTTTTTGTCTTGTGATGACACAATAATACCTGAAAAACATAACTTCATGTCGCTGGAATTTTTCAGTGCTAACTGTATTGTTGGCAATGGTTTTGACAGCAGCCTCTAGTCTAACTCATTTTTCCAAGACTGCAAAAGCATCACAGAAAATAAAAAGGTCATCTGAGTGAACAATAAAAAATTGAAAAATTGAAGATCATCAGGAGATGATTTTCTGAATTTGATGAAGGCAACCTACTGGAGAGGTATATATTGGACCAGTTCAGGCCTACTGGTCCTCCTGTAACTACCCACTAAATGCAGCACACAGAAGTGTTTTTAAGATGCTTAACATCTCAGCAGACAATAACTGATATCTGGTTCTGCTTCTGCACAGCCCTTCTCAGGGTTATGTACAAAAAGGAGGAAAACATGTATCTTAGACCCATTTTTATAAATGTCTGATTCCATCCAGGAGAAAACATGCTTGTACTAGAAGAGTCTTCTTGCACCATGATATTGTTAATTTAATTTTCATAATTGATCAGTCATACTCTTCTTTGCATATATGTCACCTCTAGAGAGACTTTTAGGAATTTTCATTGAATAGATACACCATACAACTAAAAGATAAAAAAAAGAAACACAGCAGCTTGCACACACTCATTCATTTGAAAGCACTCAGAGACTTAGTTCTACAGAAATGATGAGCTTCCAGGTTCTCTGAACACCAGTAGGAACTGACTAGACATGCAGTGCTCAGAACAGGGCTCACCACAGTGGTAAGGAGTAATGGATATCGCTTGCTGATTTACATGTTGGCTTTCAATAAATAATTCTGCAGAAACGCTACAATAACTTCTCTTCCCTCCCCCTCGCCCAAGAGAGATATTGGACCATCTAAAAAGAGGATATGAAAATAGATTGAGTCAAAAAGTCGGCTGAAAAGTATTGTAACACATACACTAAGCAAGCTGTACATGCAGTACTACCACGCCACTGCCGTTATTGAGGTTTAAGATTTGCGTTCTCCCTAACAGCCTATTAACATTTATGCTTAGGCCTATTGTAGTGCTTTCACATTTGTAATCACAGAATATAGGGCAAGACAATTCACAATTACACTGTAGACAGCCAGTGGTGCCAATGTGGTCAGACCATCACTTGCAGAGACATGAATTTAACTCTGCATATTTATTTGGGGATTTAATCTGAACAAGTAATCACATTATAATGAACACAGCTTTTATGTCCTACAGAGAGTCATTATTTGGGTTGCAGACAGAATTCTGAATCTGATCATCTCAAGACTTAACATAATTTAGGATTAAACTTTGTTAATGAGGCAAAACTAAGAATAACATAAGTACATTCTGTGGCTCCAGAGAGGTCCCAAATTCAGTCCTACACTTCCTTTTTTTTCTCTCTCTCTTCCAGGAGCATTAAAAAAAAAAAAAAAGCCATATTTCAGAGTTTTCATTAAGTGAGACACTGAGGAAAAATCAGATATGATGAGTGGCATTTTTTTCTCCCTCCTTCTGTTTGAAATGATCAAATAACAAATTCAGAAGACGACAAGAAAGAAAAAAAAGAAACCCAAAGAACATTTAAATGCAAGACCATCTGTTTCCATGAGCCACTTATCCAACTCCACAGAGGGCCTAGCCTTCCATCTCCGAGTCACTGGGAGTTTTACCATCCGTTTCAATGAATGCAAGATCAGAATCCTAACCCCAGCAACAAAAACAGACACACATTTTGTTCAATATCTGTATAATGATGAGAATTATGCCATTCCATTGAATATTCCATTATAGATCTAAATGACAAAAATATACACCTTACTTAAGTAAAGACTGTATTATTATTAACTGGAATAAAGTGTTTACTAAAAAAATTATTTAGGGATATTTGATGTGTTGCTTATCATACATTGAAACGTTTCATGTAGCCATCCTATTCAAATTATCAGCACTCTGCTTTGTAAGTGATACTACTTGTTAATGTAAATATTTTAATGCTTAAAATTACTTATGTTGTAAATGGGAAGTAAAAAAGCTTGTCTTAGAAATAGGGTTGTTATATTATGCCTGAATATGAATTCAGGAACCTTGCTGTAAATATCTGGATTTGCATACTTATTGTTGAATCTTTGCGGATACAAGTGTTTCATCCTACTGTCACACAGGATCAAACCCTTAGCATGCTATGCTCCATGTGCCCTAAGCTTTTTCACTGTTCATTGTGTTAAATTCCTGAGAAGAAATACATAAGATGTATTAATAAAGGATCATGATGAGTTAAATATGAGCTTTAAAGATTAGTTCTGCCTATCCTGTGTGGATTTGCAGGGTTAGATGATCAGACACAATGCAAAAATATGTTTCTATTCCCTTCAAGTGAAGAGGATTGCCTCCACAAGCAGAATAACCCAAGGCTGAAATTAAGGAGGTTTTACAATAGAAACACTTTTCATTATAGTTTCTGAGAATTTGCATAAATACTCAAAAAGAAAATTAATAAATTTAAGAAACTGAGAAACACACTAAAGCTTTGTTATAAAGAAAAGGGCAGCCAATAATCTTTCAGGACATTTCTTCTTATAGAACTTTTTTTTTAAATAAAAACAAACTTGGGACAGAGGTAGGAATTGGAGAAATTGATAAAAAATGTATTTTCTGTATGAACTTACAGTTTTGTTTCTAACAGAACAGACGGAACAACTTTATATATACAGACACATTCTAAGAACCAAATAAAAAAAAAAGATTCCAAGAACTAATGGAAATAAAGCATGAATAAGCCTCTCACAGTTATGACTACAAATGAGTTTCTGTCTCAGACATAATTTATACTGGCTTCATGCAGGACCTTCCATTAAGTTACATGAAGTCTGTAGACTGCCTGGTCCAAGCAGTGAATGCCTATTAAAAAACTGCACTTTATGCAATGCAAATAGGAAGCAGATATATAGATTATTAAACTATTTGTTGTCTAACTGTGGAGTTTTCTTTATTGAGTTTGCCACCCCCCTAAGTCAAGTAATGAGTGGGGAAGAAAACAAAAGCATTTCCCATAGTGCCTTATGGAATTTCAGGTACTCAGCATCTGTCCTGTACAAATTAGATTCCTGTAAGGTGACTCAGGAGGACTAGATGCTTTTTAACATGTATTGCCCTAACTACTGGTAGATATATGTGACTCTTTCAATGTTATTTAAAGCAATCCAAAATACTTTACAATTACAATACTTACAGAGCAAAAATAATTTTGTCTTATTCATTCCTACTGTGTTCCCCTCTGGATTACTAAATTTCCAGATTGTAAAATTTTCACCTCTCCTGCTGCTAGCTGCTTGTTTTGCTTTGCTACTGCCACATCACCTTTCATTCAGATGACAGTTTGGGAGAAGTAGTTCATCTCTGTTTCTATATTTTTTGGTCGGTAGAGATGTCACGGGTATTATATAAACAGAAGATCTCATGGGATGTTAAGTGCTGTAGCACTCAGATCTTTGCGATCAGAAGCATATAATTTAGTGTGTTACTTTTTGGGTGATTCACAGGATCTGCCTTGAAGCATCTTGGGGAAACATCATGTGTTTGAGATTTTTGTTGTGTTACGATTGGAAAGAAAATTTGAAATCTTAACATTTCTGAAGTTTGCAAATACTACAATTTAGGGACTTACAGGAACTGTCTCTACTAGAGTTCCCTCTCCACAACCTTTCTTTCCAGAAGAAAGAAGCCTCTAGGCTAAGGAAAGGATGTTGTAAAGAAAGGGTTTGGAATGAAAATTTTGTGAATAAAAAGAGGAATAGCGAGAATTAGAAAAGAACTGGTAATGAAAGCACAATCTAAAATTGCCAGTCCTGTTGGCTGCAGAAGTCTACAGTTCTTTTCTCTCACCATCTGGTGGGCTTCTGAGGGCATAATAGCACTGACACCTCAGCAACCTGTTTACAGGCTGGTGGGGACCTGAGGAGCCAGAAAGTTACTATGGGGTGTTTGAAACCTTGGATGTTTTTTCCTGTAAGCCTAGGATGCTGAGAAGCCAAGAATCTGGGAGCCAGACTCTCCCACTCTCCCAGCCCCTAGGCTTTGTGTCAGACCAGAGGCAGACGTGCAGTTTTGGGACTGTCCAAACTCTTACTGGATCTTCAGAATTTCACTGAAAGTCTCGAGAGCTGTTTGGGTTCTAGCAGTTCATCATTTCCCAGGGTTGCTGACAGAAATGGTCAACCTGCCCAGGATGTGGTTGGATAACAGGTATCTAGGTCACCACATATGATGCATTGAACACACTTGTAAGAAATCTTTGCTTAGATATCTGTTAAGTGCCTGAAGGAGATAGAAAATTCCTGGAATTTGTTTTCTGACTCAGTGGGTAGAAAAAAATAAGAGAGTAGCCACAGGTTGGTCTCAGGTTGTCTCTGTTCTTTCCAGCTGCTTGCTGGAAATATAATATCTGGGTAAATCTTGTTTGGAGAATGCCTTCTCCTTGCAATCCTTGCACCCAAGATCAACAGCTTTCTGTCAGATCCTTGGAAGCTGATGGAGGAAAATGCATGGGGGAGAGATAAGTATCTAAATCTTTACAACTCCTACACATAGTGTTTATGACACTCCAACAGTGATTTGGTAAAACAGAGTCATTATGGCACTTCCTGGACAATGAAATGATCCATGTTTTTCCAGCCAACCTGAAATTACTTTTAAGTCTAGCCAAGGTTAAATAATAAATTAACAAACAGTTTTATTCTAAAAAAGACACACAGAACTGTGTTACTGGCTTAGAGAAAGAAATGTAACAATACATGCATTTCAATTGTTACTTTTCTCTTAGGTTCCAGGTTTTCCCTGTGTTGCCTTTTAATAGTAGTCATGCCACCTACTATCACAGCTCTCAGCACTGGAACCCAGCTCTCAAATGAAACTCTTTCCCTAGATACTGATCTTCTAAATAGAAAAATAATTCGAAGGCAAACGCTCTTCTCATATACCTTCTGCCTTGCTGGGGATCCCATGAAGTATAAATGTATCTCAATGGGTTTCCAACAACTCTTAATCTTAACAATTTATTTTAGTCAGGACATCTATTTAAAAATCTCCTATTAATTAAAACTGTCTCATAAAACATTAACTTTTGATATATAAGCATACTTTAAAACACTATACCTTCCTGAGCAGAGCATTATCATGCTCTTTTCAAGTAATCAGATCTTTTCTACAAGACAAAATATGTTTTTTATGCTTCTAAGCTACTACCTACATTCAAAATGTAATCTTTTGCAATTTGTGAACTGTATTTACTACAGAAAACAATGAATTCAGCTTATTACTAGCTCTTCAGAAAGATTAGACACAGAGGCAACATGACAAACTTGGGCTGATCCCATGCCTGAATTAGGTTACACCTCAGGCACAAGGAGGGTGGTGGCACTCTGTTGCCCAGGGACATTATAGCTATGCTGCTAGGGGAATGGTCATGACTGTCACTACCTTGTGTGTGGAACAAGGACATGCAGAGCACAGCAGGCTTTCCAAGAGGCTTTAGACCATCTAGGCCTACAATGAAACTCAAGTGAAAAGAAGACAGAAAAACAAGAAAAGCACTAGAGTAAGGGTGAGTGTCAGGGAAAGTTAAGGGAATGTAAATGCTGAAGAATTCAATCAGATATTTTCCTTTCTATGCTGAGTAAAAGGTCTTGTATATCTATATTTTTGTCCTGTACAACAAAAAATTGTATATTGATCAAGAGAGTTCAAAACTGGTTTCACAGTATAATCCATTTGAAGTGGATGTGACTAATCTAGAAATGTTACAGACACTTAGGATTAAGCACTTAGCTCTCTCTATAGGCTGGTGATTAAGACACCAGTATGCAATCTAACATTTCTTATATTAAATGTGGAAGGATACTCTGTTGAAAACCAGAACACTAGGAAAGCTCAGGACTAATTGATCGTGCTAGCTTTTTCCAAAAGCACCCTGTATATCTCTACACAAAATTTGCTTAGATCAGGGCCAAGTAGTAGGCCTGCATATAAACATACATTATAAAAGTTAAAGTCTCTTTTGTCACTGAATGAAGTTATTTAAAGAAAAGCAAAACATACATAAAATTATGAAAAGACAAACAGAAATTACCATCAAATATTTCCTCGGCCAGCTTCCATTTGCTAGTGTGGAAACTATGTAGTTCAGGTAATTAAAATCAGATTCACTAAATGTTCAGTTATCTTAGTTATGTAAATTGGCATCAATCATGCATGAATAGTTTAATACTTAATAAAAATAAAATACTTTTATAATTCCATATTTTCATTGCTGCTACCTTACTTTGATAAAGCTTTGCCTCACTAATTACTGTTTTATTCCTTAGACAGGTCATAGGACACGTGTTATTGTGTGGAAAATTTTTCCCACTTTTCTTCAGATGATATTTTTCAGTAGACTAATTTCAATTGGCCTCATTACAGAGAGGCTTATCTATCTTTTAAGTAACTTTACAGATTAAACTTATTATAAGAAACAAAGCCCTACTCTGCACATAAAGATTGATACCCAAAATATATTTGGTAGACACTTTAAGTGCCCTGGATTTGTATCTCTGTAGCTGATCTACAGATTTTTTTTTAAAACTAAGTAAAGATAATTAGGTCATATCAGCTCAAGCAGAGGAGTGTTGTCCTGTAATAATAAAGCTTTGAATGATGTAGACCAAGTTAATCCTCAACAAAATCCAATGAAAACAGAATATTTACTTCATGAATTACTTTCGTACTTCAATTTTAAAAGCATGTTCATTTTTTCTTCATTTTCATAGGTTAAACTTTTAAATTATTTTAAAATAATTTAAACTTGATACATTTAAACCCTAATACATTCTGCCATCCATATTCTTGCAGTCTAACATGTCTATCAAAATGAATGTGGAATGTTCTAATTTATCTGGCAGTGCTGAAATCACATCTCCTCAGCAAACTTGTCATGTTCAGCATCCACATAATGGTTAACATAAGAATGACTCTCATACAAATCCATAACAAACAAAAAATGGGGCTGAATAGGTCTTTGGGGCGTTAGAAAAACAAAGTACTTATTTTAGTGTCTGAAAATGAATTTAGAAGCCTTAATGTATACTAAAATTTAAACATAGTTTCCTTAATCTGTCCAAAGGTGGGAATGATAACACTACTTATTTTCTAAAACCTTTTGTCTATCTATTTTGTCTATCTATTTTAATTGTTTCTTGGTAGAAGCAAATTTTATGCAGATAAACTGCTCACAACAGTGACTCATGTTCTTGGTTGAGGCCTCTAGGCATAAATGCAAAAGATCCTTTACATTGTTAGGTGTAAAACAACCTTAAAATAAATTACTTCTTTTCTTTTTTTTTTAATCAAATATTGTTTTAAGAGTCTCTTAATATTAACTTAACACCCTTTCCTCAAAGTCACACTGGGTACACTGTTTCTCATATTTACTTTATTTCTAGAAGTATATTTACTTCAGCAAGGAGGTGAGGCTTGCCTCTCAGTTTGACTTAACAGTATATTTGTACCATAATTAAAAAAAAAAAAAGACAAAGAAAAAGCTTTGTACACCTAAGACTATAAATCTCTATGATATAGAAGAGTTCATGGAGCTATAACAGCAAACAAGTGTGTATACTTAATTTTATACTACTTCTGATATATAGTATATCCACTGTATACTCCTTAAATATTTAAAATTATTTGCTTGGTTATAATGGGCATGTATATGCTAGTCTATTTTAAATACTCATTATTTACTTTTCAGCCCATAGTAGTTTCAAAGAAATTTTTAGAATCCGTAATGTCAAGTCCTACTTGTACATTCTTCATTCATAGATTGTTAATCTTGCTGAGCTGCTAAAATACATTGCATCTGCATGGGTTCTACATATTCATTGTAAATCCAAGTGCTGAATATTATTGTGAACCTTGCACTGAATTTACTAAAAATACAAAACAGGAATCAATAATCTCAAAAGAATGTAGTGGTTCACTTCCTTAATGTAGCTGTAGGATACTCAGATTCTTGTCCAACCTTTTCAATATACTTCCACAACCAAAACTAACCTTATGCCTTTGCCTTTTTTATGCGCAGCAAAGATTGTTTTATTATCTTGTCATTTTTATTTGCTCTATAACATCATCATTTTAAGATATCTTTACTGTTGTATACATTTTCTACTGTATTATGGGATTTGCCTAACACTGAATGTTGTCAATAATCAGTCCTAAAAGACCTATATCAATACTTTAGACAAATATAATGGGTCACAGGATCAGTCATACTGCAGCGTACTAAAGGTATATCTAACTTAGAAAGTACCTTGTCTCCAGTAGCAGCCATTATCAGAAAATAGTGAAGAGCATAAGGAACAGGGCAAGTACCCTTTTCCTCACTGCACCTTCCCAGCTTGCAGCACTCCATGATGGAAGAGCATTCCCCGAAATATCAAAATTGGAGTGAATAATACAGAATCTTCCCAAAAGCTAATTTCTGTCCCACTACTGATTTTACCAGAGATGAAGTTATCATGTCACAGAGCAGGAATTTATTGGGTGAACTAAGAGGAGTCTCAAATTGAGAGCAAAAAGGTTTTTTTTTAATTAACTGTGTTGCAAGGAAGCATTACTCATCAGTCTGGAATATGTCAGAAGATGACACTCAGTGACAAAGTGTGAATATCAAATACATAGAAGCCATGATGTGTTTTCATAAGATTGTAAATGAGAACTTCAATATTTAAGAACATTATGTGAAAAGTTAGACTTTTTTCTGTTTGTTTTCTTTTTCCACAGGAACAAGTTAATATTTCCTTGATCTGTTTTTAAAAAAGCCACTATGACAACTATCAGAAAGTGGTGCTTGATGTTTTTTATCGTAGCATAAGTATAAACATATTTCCAACATTTACACTGAAAAAGATGTTAAAGGAAAAGCTAAGAACAAGCAACAAAGCAACTAATGATGCTTTCTTTATGCCACAAAATCTTCTTTGATTCATGGACTATTAGTATGCAGTGTGAGTTCTTGCTTTTGTTTTGCATTATTTTTAATGCAGAAACAAGCATAGTATTAATAGAAGACATCAAATGTCTGCACTGAACCACATGGCCAAATGGAGAAAGTTTACTTGGTAGAGTTTCCAAGTCCTGTTGTTAGTTTCTTTGCTAGCCAGAATCTGAGTTCGCCTGCCAGTATGCCACAAGTAACCAGAAATGTTATCAGGTCTTTAAATGTTACTGCAATTGTAAAAATAGCTGTCTAAATCTCTGTGCCCTAGAATGCAACCAAAAGCAGTACACATCAGATATAGCTGATGCTGATTTTAGTTATCAGAGGTTTAAATCCAAAAAACTGCACAGCTGTGTTTTTGTCAGTGTCAGCATCCTTACACTGAAATGTCTTTTATGAAGCCATATTTTGTTCTAAAAAAAATAAACAAAGGGTTTTTTTTTTCTTTTTTTTTGCTTTCGTTTTTACATTTTGATTCATCTCTCTGTATTTAGTAAGTGGTTTCTCTGTTTTTCAGTTTTCTAACTACCCTTCAAGCTTGGAAGGAGCTCACTTTAAACAGCTGCAAAGCTATTTCATTAGCTGTTGTCATTATTCTCCTTACACCCTCCTTTGAAGAGGTGCTTACAAAAACATGTAGGCTGTTGCTGCCCTAAGAATGCAGCCTATCATTCTATCTATGTGTGTCTTGTCCCTCCTCATTCTCTTACCTGTTGGTGACTGTATCCAGGTGCTTCATTTTTGGTTATATTTGCTTTGCAGGTTCTTCGGAGAACAGACTGTGTTTTTATCTCCCGAGTTTGCACAGAATCTAGTGCATGGGTTCCTGTTCCAGTAACTAACTCTCCTAGCCATAATGATAATATGTACAATAAACAGCAGCCTTTCACAGAATACCTCTTGATTTGATCATATGTAAAAATATGCGCCCTTATAAAAAGGTTCATAGAGTTGCACTAATATGATTCCCCAAGCTGTGCTTTTAAATATGTATCCACTCTGCTTTTATGTTATTTCTAGATTTATGGCACTCCTATGAATGTTCTGCCAAGAAATTGCCAGTCCTGCATTATTCATTGAAATAATGTATAATACCATATGAATCCATTTCAAAATAATTAGTACTAGTAAGCCCTTTAAATTTACCAATAGATGAAAAGCCATCTGCCTGCTGCTTTAGATTTAAGTAACCAAGTCTAAGTCAAGGTGTTTCAGAAGGTAAACATAGCAAAATGATTAGAGTCAAAGCTAATAGTAATTATACATTTGTTTAAAACCTATCTAAGTATTTTGAAAGTTAGCAAGATATATCTAAATGTGCAAGATAAAAAATGGGCAACCCATAGGCATTTCAATCATTGTAAGTCACAAGCCTTTCAGCTACAAAATCACCACTGGCTACACTGAGAGCTCTGCGTCTAACTCACATGTAAAGATGGATCCCCGAAAAGTTATTTAATTAATGAGGACATTAGAAAGAATGAAGATTTTAAAAGCTTTATTTTTAAAGATACTCTTCTTTCAAAGATGTCATCCAGCTACCCTTCCTCCATGAATACAGCTCTGTAGAGGCTGGATAAGCCCCCTATCAAGTCCATGGAGAGGGGGAGGGATCTCCAGGAGGTGGTTCAGAGTTCCCATCTTGAAGCAAAGGGCACTAAGAGATAGATAGCCAGTAAAAGCTCTCAGCAGCAAAACATATCTGAACTTCTACTCCTTCATCATGCACAGGTATTTCTGTCATCTTCAGAAATCTTATAATTTCATATTCTACATAATTTCCAGGATAGCTACAGTGTCAGTGGACACCAGCCTGGAACAGTTGTCCATCTTCTTATGAGTTACTGCAGAATGTCAAAGAAATCAAAAAGACCTTAGGTCCATTCTCTCTTTGGACTAGAGGGATTCAAAGTCACAGCTCCCACTTTTCAAGCAGAGACAACATCCTCACCAAGTGGCTTGATTCGGAGAAACTTCGACTTTTGCCGCTGAAGCTGAGTCCTTAGGCATCCAGATCTGAAGAGTAAATGGGGGCAGGAGAAATACAAGTTTTGAAGCTGAATTTTTAGTCAAGTGATTAGAACAGGAGCTCAGATGGAAAAAGACTCAGGCTACAATCTCTGATTGCTCTTTCCTCTATATATTTTCTTCAGTTATTTGATAAATGTAACATAAATATTCCAGTTGTGTAGCCAGGCTGGACACATTTATTTTCTCCTTTTGAGCCAAATCATTGGATCATTTTTTGTTGATTTCTCAGAACAGCTTCATTTTGGTCAATGTTTTCCTGAAAATTATTTGCATAAGAACTTTCATGAGAATGCTATTCTAATACTCTGGTACACATGCTGCTCAAATTTGGCTTGGCCTGTTTTGTTGGCAAGGAATTTGACTCTTCCACATAAGGCCTGATCAATAGGAGAATGTCAAATGACTTTACGAGTCTTTGGACAACTCCCACTCTGGCCTGCTACTTTAATATGTGAGTATAACAAAGCAATTTTTACAGAGACTTCTGGAGTTGAACACTGTACAACATGACTTAAGTAATATGAATAGGTAAATATTACACAGCAAACTTTGCCCAGTCTGGAATACAACCCATAAATCAGTATTTTAATTTTCAGTTATTTTTCTGCAAATGTTTTTGGTTGCATATGTCATAAAGTTGAATCTTATTTTACAGGCAATTTAAATTATGTTGAAACTTTATTTTTAATGACCTCTTTTTTCTTACTTCATTTTTTTCTTCCTTCCTCTCCTTGAATAAGCACAATGATTTTTGTTTTATACTTTACACAATTCTCGGTCCTTAAAATGAAGAATTGATATAATCATAATAAATTCAAATTTATTTTTAATTGTGTGAAGAAATAAATACCCTGCTGGGTTACATTGATGGCCCATCTAGCTGTGATGTGCCACTAGAGGGGTGTCTGGGATTCTTTTGGAGTCCAGGGTTAGTTGCACTGAACTCTAGGGATCATCATTTGTCAAACATAAGAATTTATTAGAGCTAAGCAGTTCTACACATATGACAGACACTGGACAACGCTAAACAATTAACACCAGACAATCTACAAGTACAACAAAGTTAAAAAGGTTAGTAAAGAACTAGAAATATAACAGAGCTAAAAATAGAATACACATATCAGCACTCTATGGTTAAGCCATGAATGCATGGTACAATAACCGTTCTCAGATGCATGGTGCAATGACCGCTCTCACCCTTTCCTCTCTTTACAGGTCACCCCTCCAATATAGTTTTCCCCGGATTATTCTTGCCATGCTCGAGTTGCGCCAAGATGATTCAGGTTCTCCCTGGCAGGTGTCATCAGGGGCGTCCCCACTGATGGTGGGTTGTCAGGTGCGCAGGCCAGCTGATGGTGAGTCCAAGTCCACACAGGTGTGTGGCTTACATTCTTTTATCTTTCCTGGGCTTAGTTCGTTATCCAGTCGATCAATGCCAGACCACAGTTACACAATAGAATAGATGGCCTCAGTCGATAATAGTATGGATACCAACAGGATGCTCAACAGGACACTCAACAGCATGGTCAACAGATAACAGTACGGACGTGCAACAAGTAACCGAGTGCAAAATTCCATAGTACAGAGATGCTTATGTGTGAGTCTGCAGTGTCACTTCCCCTTTGCTAACTAAGTTTGCTCAGCACTCATGGGGTCATTGGAGGGCTACGGCAACCCAACAGTGTGGTGACTCCAGCCATGGTGTACCCGGTGTTCCTAAACTCTTGAGGAGCACCCGGAGCAAATCCCTCTTCTATGGGCTGCCCCATCCAGAGTCCCACACTTGCCTGTGTGGTCCCTGTCACTAACCTAGTATTCTGTCTTTGAAAATGGCAGTAGGATTGGCTCTTCAGAGAGAGCACATGAGCCTGATCCCTTTTTGTGTTCCATTGCCCATGTTCTTCATGTTAGGGATATTACATCTTTTCCAGTATCCATTTATGGATCTGCTGCCCATGAATTCGTCCTTTTTAACACTGCTGATGCCATCTGCCTTCACACCATGTTCCAGAAATTCAATAGTCACTGTGTAAAGAAGTACCTTCCTTTATCTGTTTTAAACTGGTCTCTGTTGTTCCTACAGAGGTTATGCTCACATTTGCTGGTAGACTAACTATGCAGATGCCCTGAGAGTCTGTACAAGCGTGAAGAACTCTTTGTGGGTCATCACAAGCAGTATCTCTTTTTCCTTTAGAGACTATTTATCTCAAAATTTAAATATATATTCCTATGAATGGGAAGAAAAATCAGAATTTCTATTCTGTGAGGAGTTCTAAACATTTTTAGGTTTCCAATTAAAATTTTGGAAAGAGAATTGGTACAGAAGTTTTGAGTACTGACCAATTCTAATTTCTGAATAAAGTACAACTGCATATGCTTGTCTTGCTCTGCTATACTTCCACATTTTACTATTATTCCACAGTGCCCATTCAGAACCAGAAACTGCGCATAACAACTGCAAACTTCCACCAATACAAAATTCATGTAACTAAGTCATACCATATCCCCAAACTGAAACTTGTTTTAGAACTGCTGATTCCTTCAGTCTTCAGGACTCCACAGTGGGCCTTTGCTTACAAAGAAAAATAATAATAATAAATAAATATTTCTACATTTAAATAGGTATAAATTCTCCTTTCAGCACCAACAGCCACAAATAAATAGTGAAAGCTGTTTATCACTGCCATGTGACACAGCTGACAGTGTTTACTTAGTTCTGGCTCCTCATGGAGATAGCTACTTCTCATTAATACAGAAAATTATATTCATGCAGGTCAGGGTTAAAGTAATTGGTGAAGTATGAGAAGGGAAGTATATGCTACATTTGTCAGTCCCAAAATGAATGAATGAATAAATATATAACATCACTTTCAGTACATCATCCACAGCAGATAATATGTGAAAAGCACAAATACTTTTGGTTTGCAGAACACACATTATTGTTAAAGTAGTACTGCTGCAGTATTTTCTAGTATGAAATGCTCCTGATAAGCCTCATTCCAAGCACGTTAAGGGATTTTCTAATTACAAATTTACCTTTAAAATCTGTCTATAGATAATCTACAAAAACTAAGTAATTGGTTTTTAAAGTAACTATTAGAGGGGCATCCACTGCTGTTAGTGGAAAAAAATTAGAACAGTTGAGCTTTCTGGAAAAGTTAAGAATGTGTGACCAATGTGATTTATGAAGCATAGACCGTGTAATCTATTTAAAGTTTGATGCTGCTATGTATTGCTAAATCAATTGTTCTCATAAATAAACTATGACCTGAAAAAGCAGAAATGTCATTCACTAATAGTTTCTAACAAGAGGATATAGGGAAACCAATCATAAGTTTGTGACTTTTAAAATAGCCATCTCAGTGATATTCAGTAGCAATGCAGTAGACACAGTGATTAGGTATTGTTAAGTGTAGGTCATGAGGAGCTAGCACAAGACCTTTATCATTGCACCTGTGAATTCAGGTAGGCATCAAATGACTGGGTAGAGGAAAATACTTGGGGTAAGTTGTGATTGTCATGATGTGTAGAGATTTATTAATGCAATATCCTGCTCTGTGGAATAAGACCGTATTCCCAAAACATATTTTATACAGAACCTTTTAACTACTTCTGGACATAAAGTGTTGACACCACACAATCAAGAGAGAGAATGTGTGAAACATCATGATACCAGAGCCACAAGTCCTCATTAACAATGAAAGTTGTTAGGTTATGTGGTGAAAAGCTCATCTCCACAAGCACAAAGGAGCAGAGAGAGACAAAGGCAGGTGGGGAACCCAAATAACACCCTGCCACCTACTCCTAGGCCCATCACAGGAGAGCGATCAGCTCATCAACGGCTCAGCTCCACAAGCACAAAAGAGCACAGAGGCATGATGGCAGGAGGGGGAACCTGAATTACCTACTCGGAAGAATGGAGGCCCTGTCTGGGATCCTCCCAGGGCTGTCCCAGGAAACCATCAGTGCCATGGTCCAGGTGTGAAACCCAGCAAGATGAGGCAACGGGAGCAGCTCTCCGGAGCACCTTTCAGACTGAGGGGGGTCACTGCCCAGTAGTATGGGACGCATTGTGGGATACTGGAGGAGAGCATTTTAGGATTGTGCAGTATTTATTATGTTTAGGGAAGGCACCAAAGGCAGAGAAAGAGAGAAATCTAGGTGATTTGTGTGGGAACAAACATGAGAAAATAGAGAGATGTGGGGATAAAGAGGGGCTGGTCGCATGAAAATGCGGATAGTCAATACCCTTGTCTGGCAATGCCCTGTTCCTGATCAGTGCAGTCTGTCCTATCTTATAATTAAATTCCATTTCTAACTGTCACATTGTCATGCTATGAAGGTTCAATAGCAACAACTGAGACAGTAATATAATAATAATAATAAAAAAAGATGTTTATTTCCTCACACAAGTTCTTGGATTAGTAACATCCATTAAAATAATGCGATTACTAATTTAGAAAGGATAACACAAAACCATCAGTTACTAATTTAGAAAGGATAACCTGAAACCGTCAATTACTGCGTTATTAATTGGAAGGACTGCTTATCCCTACTTGAAAGCTTTCTTGTTCACTCTCTAGTGAGAGGGCTCTCAACCTCGAGGAGTTACCTTAACCCAGCGTCCCAGGAAAAGGGGAGGGGGGGGATACTCACGGTCCAGCCGGAGAGGATGATCAGGTCACGTTCCCGTCCCTGCTCAAACTCTCCTAGCTCCCAAGTCTCTTTTTATACGGCTGGGGCTCTGGGCAAACACTGCTTTTGCTGACTTTTTGCAAGTTTCGCAATCACAGGACTGTCTGTTTGTCTGCTTGGGAGGACCCTGCTGGCGAGGCAAGACCACAACACCTCCGTATTGTTTCTTCCCTCCCCGGGGGTCCGTGCAGATTCCAGGTGGCAGACTTCACTTCTTCAGTCTTGTTAATCATTCCGCAGCCTTGTGCATGTCAATCCTTGCGCATATCGGTTGGTAGAGGACTTTAGTCCTGTTAAGTCCTCTGTTCAACAGCTTTGTGCACGTCAGCTCTTGTGCTATCAGTTCTTCTGCATATCAATTGACAAACTTCAGTCCTGTTAACTCTTCACTCGCCCGTCACTAACTATTTTTCCCGGGGGAGCAACTCTTTATTCTGTGTGCATGTGTGTATGTGGAGGACTGAGTGTCAGCAGCTGGAGTGGGATCATGGGTGGAGAGGACCCATGTGTCTGTCACGCCAGCAACGGGAGCGAATGAGAGTCTGAGTACAAGCAGCTAAGGTAACACCACAGGTCACAAGGCCTGTGCATCTGTGGCACCAGCAAATGGAGTGAGCAAGTGAGGGTACGCAAGTGAGTGTCGATCCCTAGCCAACATCAAGCAGGACTAGCTAACAAGTAGGTGAAATAACCTGGGAGGCAGGGGTGGTGTGTGTGTGTGTGTGTGTGTGTGTGTGTGTGTGTGTGTGTGTGTGTGTGTGTCTCTCTCTCTCTCTCTAAGCCGGAGGGCAGTTGGTTACTGGTGAACATGGGAATCCTGGCTGACTGCTGAAGAGGCCACAGGGTCCAGGGCAGTCAATTGGGAGACCTCTTGCTGGTTTGTACCAGCAACGGTAGTGGGGCTGTGGGCCTCAGGAGCTCCTGTGTCCAGATGCCAGCAACTGGAGAGACTGGGGATCCAGTGGTGAGCTACTGGGCGGGCTGGTGTCTAAGCCCAGCTGCTGGAGGGATCCACGTTGTGCATATGTATATATATGTTCCACTAAAGCACCTTCCTCCTGATTGGCCAGAGAGGGGAACAAGGTGAGACTGTTGGTGCTGTCTGCATTTGTGCTGACTGTGTCTGTCCATGTTATCTCTGGGGTGGGCCATGTATTCGTGTATCCATAGTGTGAACTGCCAGCTGGGGAAACGTGCTCAGCCTTGCAATTGGAGAGCCTGGGGAGCCCCTGCTGCAGCCCCTGTTGGCCAAGCTGGATTGGGTCAGGAGGGACCCGAGCCCTAGAGACCGATGCAAAAGCCCCAGCAGTGTGGAATGAGGGGTCCCTGGGCCCCCAAAGCCCATCACAATCGGGAACTTCACAGAAGTTACATCTCATGGTACTAGGATCCATCCAAGAAACATTAAACCCTTTTGCATAATTATCTCTTTTCACCACTACTGAGACCTAAATGTATCTTATGTCTGACCTTATTTTACACTTTTCAGTCATGATATGGCATGCTAAATGCTGTGACTTTTGGGAAATCAACGTTCAGCACTGAGGCTGATATAACTCTTTGCCGAGCTAAACATTGTTTAGTTTCCAGTTTCTCCTGCTGATGCAACACTTGAAAAATATTCTTGAGTATATTCATGAGAATTTTTCCAAGTATCTATACAAATCAAACTTTGAAATACATAGATATAATTCAAATCTTCATATAAAATATCTTCAGAAGCAGAATGTATTCTTTACATATTTTGAGAAGTGTGTAGTCTTTTTCTTTCTGATTTGAGCCAAATTTGACAGTTTAGATGTGACAAATCAGTATTTGAAAATCTTTTTTTTTCTTTAATTTCTGATTGAATTTCATTCTGCTTTACTCCTCAAAGACAGAAACTGAGAACATCAGGGAGAATATTAAAGGAAGAAGCTTTGATTTGTAATTCCTGTCCCTCTTGGATAAGAATTACATGCCCTATTGATGAGTACACATAAACATGGGCTCGCTGGACCTGTTCTTGTTCAAACTGATTATTGCTCTCTTGGGGGAGAGGAAAATCAAATCTTCCCTCAGACAAGCAATTATAAACACAATTAGTCTTCATTTTGAAATTTGCATTTTTTATTACTCTAATCCTTTATGCTCCAGAAGGTTAAAAAAATCCAATTGGGTTTAATTAAATTTTTTGGTCAGAAAAATGGAATATTTATTTACAGCTTTATTTATTATTACAGAACGGTAGATTTGAAAAAAAAAAAGATTTTATAAAAATAATGTCTAATTAGATGGCCAAACACCTAAACAGTTTTAGTTTAGCTGCACTGAAGTTCTAGTCCCATAGCCTTTGTAGAGCATGAGTCTTATGTTATTCCTAAAACATATAACCTGAAAGCTCAGAAACACCTTTGAAAGAAACCAAGCAAGAATTACAGAGTGGGGTTGTAGCCTTGAAGTCTTTAGGGTGGAGCAATTCAAAAACTCAGCTCTCATGTTCCTGCAAAGCTCTGAGACCTGTCCTTCAGAGGAACTTAAATCTTTTCCACAAATGTAGCCTCAGCATTTTATCTGGAGCTACAGGTCTATCCCTGGCTTCTGGCTTTTTCTGTGATTGATTTTATTTTTTCTCTTCCTCACCTAATTCTCTGAATATCCATAACTGAGCTTATAGGATGAGATTTACAATTTATGATATGTCACAAAACATGAAAAATAGAAAAAATGGCAAAATAGTCATAATGCTGTTCCACACAGCAGGCCTAGGGCTTTAAACTAGGAAAGATGGGGGAAGGGGAGAGTTATAGTGATAGGGTAGTTGGCAAAAGACAGCTCAAGTCAGGATGCCTCCAGCAGGTGAATGCAGCCAAGGAAGTGTGCATGGGATGTGGCTATGGAGGACCCTCTTTTACCCCTCCTGGGAAACCTGCATGCTCGATCACCTCCCTGAAATGCCTGTACACCAATGCACGCAGCGTGGGGAACAAACAGGAAGAACTAGAGATCTGTGTGCGGTCACAGGGCCATGATCTCATTGCCATTACAGAGACATGGTGGGATAGCTCGCATGACTGGAGTGCTGTCATGGATGGCTACGTGCTTTTTAGGAAAGACAGGCCAGGAAAGCGAGGTGGTGGAGTTGCTCTTTATGTGAGAGAGCAACTGGAATGTATTGAGCTGTGCCTAGGGGTGGATGAAGAGCGAGTCGAGAGCTTATGGGTAAGGATCAAAGGGCAGGCTAACAGAGGTGACACTGTTGTGGGTGTTTACTACAGGCCACCTGATCAGGATGAGGAAGTCGATGAGGCCTTCTACAGACAGCTGGAAGTAGCCTCACGATCCCAGGCCCTGGTTCTCATGGGGGACTTCAACCACCCCGATATCTGCTGGAAAGACAACACAGCTAGGCACAAACAGTCCTGGAGGTTCCTGCAGAGCATTGGTGACAACTTCTTGACCCAGGTGGTGGAGGAGCCAACAAGGAGAGGTGTGCTGCTGGACCTCGTACTAACAAACAAAGAAGGACTGGTGGAAGATGTGAAGGTTGGGGGCTGCCTTGCCTGCAGTGACCATGAGATGGTGGAGTTCAGGATCCTGCGAGGAGGCAGCAGGGCACCAAGTAGGATCGCAACCCTGGACTTCAGGAGAGCAAACTTTGTCCTCTTCAGGGATCTACTTGGAGGAATCCCATGAGTGAGGGCCCTGGAAGGAAGGAGTGTTCAAGAGAGCTGGTTAATATTCAAACATCACTTCCTCCAGGCTCAAGAGCGGTGCATCCCTATGAGTAGGAAGTCAAGCAAAGGAGGTAGGAGACCTGCATGGATGAGCAAGGAGCTCCTGGCAAAACTCAACCAGAAGAAGGAAGTATACAGAAAGTGGAAAGGGGGACAGGCCACTTGGGAGGAATATAGGAATGTTGTCAGAGTATGCAGGGATGCGACGAGGAAGGCTAAGGCCCATTTGGAATTAAATCTGGCTAGAGATGTCAAGGACAGCAAGAAGGGCTTCTTCAAATACATCAGCAGCAAGAGGAAGACTAGGGAAAATGTGGGCCCTTTGCTGAATGGAGTGGGTGCCCTGGTGACGAAGGATGCAGAGAAGGCAGAGTTACTGAATGCCTTCTTTGCTTCAGTCTTTACTGGTCAGGCCAGCCCTCAGGAGCCCCAGACCCTGGAGGCAAGAGAGAAAGTCTGGAGAGAGGAAGACTTTCCCTTGGTGGAGGAGGAGTGGGTTAGAGATCATTTAAGCAAACTTGACACCCACAAATCCATGGGCCCTGATGGGATGCACCCACGAGTGCTGAGGGAGCTGGCGGATGTTATTGCTAAGCCACTCTCCATCATCTTTGAAAGGTCATGGAGAACAGGAGAGGTGCCCGAGGACTGGAAGAAAGCCAATGTCACCCCAGTCTTCAAAAAGGGCAAGAAGGAGGACCCAGGGAACTACAGGCCAGTCAGCCTCACCTCCATCCCTGGAAAGGTGATGGAGCAGCTCATCCTGGAAGCCATCTCCATGCATGTGGAGGAAAAGAAGGTGATCAGGAGTAGTCAGCATGGCTTCACCAAGGGGAAATCATGCCTAACCAATCTGATAGCCTTCTATGATGGAATGACTGGCTGGGTAGATGAGGGGAGAGCAGTGGATGTTGTCTACCTAGACTTCAGCAAGGCTTTTGACACTGTCTCCCATAGCATCCTCATAGACAAGCTCAGGAAGTGTGGGTTAGATGAGTGGACAGTGAGGTGGATTGAGACCTGGCTGAATGGCAGAGCTCAGAGAGTTGTGATCAGTGGTACAGAGTCTAGTTGGAGGCCTGTAGCTAGCGGTGTCCCCCAGGGGTCAGTACTGGGTCCAGTCTTGTTCAACTTCTTCATCAATGACCTGGATGAAGGCACAGAGTGCACACTCAGCAAGTTTGCTGATGATACAAAACTGGGAGGAGTGGCCGATACGCCAGAGGGCTGTGCTGCCATTCAAAGAGACTTGGACAGGCTGGAGAGGTGGGCAGAGAGGAACCTCATGAAATTCAACAAAGGGAAGTGCAGGGTCCTGCACCTGGGGAGGAATAACCCCATGCAGCAGTACAGGTTGGGGGTTGACCTGCTGGAAAGCAGCTCTGCTGAGAAGGACCTGGGAGTGCTGGTGGACACCAAGTTAAGTATGAGGCAGCAATGTGCCCTTGTGGCCAAGAAGGCCAATGGTATCCTGGGCTGCATCAGAAAGAGTGTTGCCAGCAGGTCGAGGGAAGTGATCCTCCCCCTCTACTCAGCCCTGGTGAGGCCACATCTGGAGTACTGCGTCCAGTTCTGGGCTCCCCAGTACAAGAGGGATGTGGCACTACTGGAGCAAGTCCAGCGAAGGGCCACAAAGATGATTAGGGGAGTGGAGCATCTCTCTTATGAGGAAAGGCTGAGAGAGCTTGGCCTGTTTAGCTTGGAGAAGAGAAGGCTGAGAGGAGATCTTATCAATGTGTACAAGTATCTGAAGGGAGGGTGTCGAGAGGATGGGGCCAGACTCTTTTCAGTGGTGCCGAGCGACAGGACGCGAGGCAATGGGCACAAACTGAAACACAGACAGTTCCATCTTAACATGAGGAAAAACTTTTTCACTGTGAGGGTGACAGAGCACTGGAACAGGTTGCCCCGAGAGGTGGTGGAGTCTCCTTCTCTGGAGATATTCAAAAGCCACCTGGATGCAATCCTGTGCAATGTGCTCTAGGTGACCCTGGTGGAGCAGGGGGGTTGGACTAGATGATCTCCAGAGGTCCCTTCCAACCTCAGTGATTCTGTGATTCTGTGATTCTGTGATTGCTTTTAACACCACACTATTCAAACTGCCTATTATTACTGAAACCAAGTAACAAGCTTATTTCTTTAAATTATGGTTATCTAAGATTTATGTCACACAGCTATCCCATCTAAGCCACAGATTTTAATCTGATCTATAAATATGCAGCCTTAAACAGAAAAATTTACATGGAACAGGTAAATACAGCTATTTTACTTGAACAAAACTTATTTTAAACTTCAGCTTTTGTGAGTGCAAAATAATTTACACATTTGATTTGTGTGTTTTCTCACCTGTGAACGCAGTGACAGAAACACACTTCATTTACATCCTGCTAATGAACAAAAAGTGCTCACAACTTTGAGCAAAAGGATTTGGCGGCGGGGGGTGGGGGGGGACTGTTGCAAAGATGGCTCATGAAACAGCTGCTGAACTGCTGCACTTTGTTAACTGGAAGCCACACCAGAGACAAGCTTCTCTGAGCACTCATCGGAAAGAAATTTTCCTTTGGCTGCTGAACAGTAGGGAACAGAAAAGTCCCAGTCTACCAACCACCATTACCAAATGCTTACAAAAAGAACAGGATAAGAAAATCAGTTGATTTGCTTCTTTAGAGGAAGTACATGAACTACTGAATGTAGACAAAGCAAAAGGAAATTCTCCAGAGGTTCTCCACAACCTAGAGGATTTTTAATGCAATATACCACAGGACTGTTTTGGAGGAAAAACTTCTTGTTCCTTAGTCACTACTGAGCATTGTGCCTGGGAATCTCATCTCCTCCTAGAACAGGGCAATCTCTTCTGCAAACGACACCTGCAGAGTGACACCCCAGCCTTCCTTACACCAACAGGAGTTTTAGCTCTTCTCCAGGACTGGAATTTCACTCCCCTTTCCTCCTCCCCCTTCTCTCTCAGCTATTGCCTCAGAATAACAGGAAAGCAGATAAACTGTGGTCATGTGTAGCAATTCACTAAGCCTGCACATAACTATCGAGGTATGCCTTTTTATTTCATTTGGGGCTGATGAGGGATTAGCCTAAAATCCAGTAAGTAATCAGAAAAGCTTAGAGTATTATTTGTGGCACTTCACTGCTATCAAAAAATTACACTTTTTTTTTTACCCTTAAGTCTATCTCTTTTGAGATTGTCTCCTCTAAGTGTCCTCCCCATCCTTCAAGACAGCAATAATTTTAAGAAAGATAGAGAGAAGCAGAGACAATCTATATGTATGTTTCTTTCTTTTCAAAGTCCCATGAAAAATCAACAGGCACATCTCCTTTCATCTCAAACAAAATGCTTATATCCAATGAAATATTTTTCAAATGCATTACCCTATTCTATAGCCATACAGTATTAATTCTGGATAATCTTCTACTGCTACAGAAATGAAGTCCTGATCACTGCTAAATATTTTGTGTTGCTTACACTTTATAGATATCACTGTCAATTAATCATTTCCCATTCACTTTGGTCCACTAAGTACTTTGTATTTTTAAGTCTTTCTTTAGCTTCACTGTTGTTTTATAGAGGCCATGCTGCTACAAAAAATTGAGTCTCTCTTTTCAACGACTTTGTTTTAAATAATTGTATGCCTTACATAATTAAATATTTGTCAGCCTTACTTGAAGCAAAATTCTGTGATACAATGACTGTCTTCCCCACCTTATATAAATGAGAGATTCATTCTATAAACAACATGAAGAAAACAACTCTGTAAGGATATTATTTACGGATAATTAGGCCACCTATTCTTCTGGAAAGGGTCATCTTGCAGCTACCATAGTGTCTTTACTAATCACCATACAGTCCTGACAGATATTCCCAGGGATATGGCCTGGGTTTGGACTGTGGTCTCAAATAGAGGATTTTATTGGATTCTTGTTTCCTAATTTAAACACCTACTGGAACATCAGCTAGAATTTGCTTTGGCAAAGACTAAAAAAAGACAAAATCTGTTTAGTTAACAGGAAGGGTGTTTAGCACATGCCAGATAGGGCAAAAGCCTGAATTTATTGTACCTGATTTTTAAGTGTGTATTTTAGGTGTTCAAGTAAGGGATGAAGTGACACCTGGATCAAGAGAAAGAGATTTGCATTTCAGGAAGAAATTCAGAGCTTAGATGGACTGATTCATCTTCTAAAAGTACCTCTCTCTTTCTTTTCTCTCTTTCAACTACAGGAAACTTAGGACAATTGCACTCCTAAGCCTAATCATCTAAAATTAGAACAGAGAATTCCAGGAGTTTGCTCCAAAATTTGATGTGCTAAACACATTAATTGATATTTTCATAGTGAATTTGGTCTTTCCCTATACCTGCTTTCTGTGACTTTAATGATAGGTTGTCTGAACACAGGAAAACTCACCTGCATATAGACCTCATTGTTTGCTTGAAAACTTGATAGAAGTCTGTATGTGTGTTTTACACCTATACAGAGGTAGCTTACAGAGAAGTGCTATAACTAGGCCTAATTAAACTAATGTCTTAAGAACTTGGAGAGCAACTCATCTCTCTAAAATTGGGGAAGTTTAAGAAACAAAATCAGGGTAAATATTCATTATACTATTACATTTTGCTAATATGTATAAATACAGTTCTGTGTACAATCAATATCAAACATTATTCATTAAATATTATATTAAGTAAGCAGTATGTTGAATTATACCTTAAACTGAATAATAAAATCTAATGCTTAAAACCTGAGATTCCTGAAGAACATTCCTCTAAGGTGGAATGTATGCAGGCATTTTGAATAGCTTGCAAAAGTTTGATTGGATCTTCAAAACCTCAGACTTCAGACTCACCCAGAAGAAGTGGTGGGTGATTGTTGTGGGGGACTCCCTGCTGCAGGGGATGGAGGCACCTATCTGCCATCCTGACCTCACGTCTAAAGAGGTTTGTGGCCTGCCAGGGGCTCGCATGCAAGACGTCATGCAAAGACTGCCAAGGCTTGTCCATGCTTCGGACTATTACCCACTGCTGCTCTTCCATGTGGGCGCTAATGACACCAAGGGCAAACTGGAGACCATCAGGCAGGATTTCAGAGCTCTGGGGATGGTGGTCAAGGGTCTGGGAGCCCAGGTCATCTTCTCCTCAATCCTGCCAGTGAGGGGGAAGGATGAGAGGAGGAGGAGAAGGACTTTCCAAGTTAACAACTGGCTGCACCACTGGTGTTGGCAACAGGGTTTTGGTTTCTACGACCATGGGACCCTGTTTGAAGATCGACAACTGATGGCAAGAGATGGGATCCACCTCACTAAGTGGGGCACGCGTGTCTTTGCCGAAAGGTTGGCCAACCTGGTAAGGAGGGCTTTAAACTAGGAAAGATGGGGGAAGGGGAGAGTTACAGTGCCAGGGTAGTTGGCAAAACATGGCTCAAGTTGGGATGCCTCCAGCGGGTGCGTGCAGCTGGGGAAGTGCACATGGGATGTGGCTATGGAGGACCCTCTTTTACCCCTCCTGGGAAACCTGCATGCTCGATCACCTCCCTGAAATGCCTGTACACCAATGCACACAGCTTGGGGAACAAACAGGAAGAACTAGAGGTGTGTGTGCGGTCGCAGGGCCATGATCTCATTGCCATTACAGAGACATGGTGGGATAGCTCGCATGACTGGAGTGCTGTCATGGATGGCTACGTGCTTTTTAGGAAAGACAGGCCAGGAAAGCGAGGTGGTGGAGTTGCTCTTTATGTGAGAGAGCAACTGGAATGTATCGAGCTGTGCCTAGGGGTAGATGAAGAGCGAGTCAAGAGCTTATGGGTAAGGATCAAAGGGCAGGCTAGCATGGGTGACACTGTTGTGGGTGTTTACTACAGGCCACCTGATGAGGATGAGGAAGTCGATGAGGCCTTCTACAGACAGCTGGAAGTAGCCTCATGATCCCAGGCCCTGGTTCTCATGGGGGACTTCAACCACCCCGATATCTGCTGGAAAGACAACACAGCTAGGCACAAACAGTCTTGGAGGTTCCTGCAGAGCATTGGTGACAACTTCTTGGCACAGGTGGTGGAGGAGCCAACAAGGAGAGGTGTGCTGCTGGACCTCATACTAACAAACAAAGAAGGACTGGTGGAAGATGTGAAGGTCGGGGGCAGCCTTGGCTGCAGTGACCATGAGATCGAGGAGTTCAGGATCCTGCGAGGAGGCAGCAGGGCACCAAGTAGGATCACAACCCTGGAGTTTAGGAGAGCAAACTTTGTCCTCTTCAGGGATCTACTTGGAGGAATCCCATGGGTTAGGGCCCTAGAAGGAAGGGGCTTTCAAGAGAGCTGGTTAATATTCAAACATCACTTCCTCCAGACTCAAGAGTGGTGCATCCCTGTGAGTAGGAAGTCAAGAAAAGGAGGTAGGAGACCTGCATGGATGAGCAAGGAGCTCCTGGCAAAACTCAACCAGAAGAAGGAAGTATACAGAAAGTGGAAAGGGGGACAGGCCACTTGGGAGGAATATAGGAACGTTGTCCGAGTATGCAGGGATGCGACGAGGAAGGCTAAGGCCCGTTTGGAATTAAATCTGGCTAGAGATGTCAAGGACAGCAAGAAGGGCTTCTTCAAATACATCAGCAGCAAGAGGAAGACTAGGGAAAATGTGGGCCCTTTGCTGAATGGAGTGGGTGCCCTGGTGACGAAGGATGCGGAGAAGGCAGAGTTACTGAATGCCGCCTTTGCTTCAGTCTTTTCTGCTCAGGCCAGCCCTCAGGAACCCCAGACCCTGGAGAAAAGAGAGAAAGTCTGGAGAAAGGAAGACTTTCCCTTGGTCGAGGAGGATGGGGTTAGAGATCATTTAAGCAAACTTGACACCCACAAATCCATGGGCCCTGATGGGATGCACCCACGAGTGCTGAGGGAGCTGGCGGACGTTATTGCTAAGCCACTCTCCATCATCTTTGAAAGGTCATGGAGAACAGGAGAGGTGCCTGAGGACTGGAAGAAAGCCAATGTCACCCCAGTTTTCAAAAAGGGCAAGAAGGAGGACCCAGGGAACTACAGGCCAATCAGCCTCACCTGCATCCCTGGAAGGGTGATGGAGCAGCTCATCCTGGAGGCCATCTCCAAGCATGTGGAGGACAAGAAGGTGATCAGGAGTAGTCAGCATGGCTTCACCAAGGGGAAATCATGCCTAACCAATCTGATAGCCTTCTATGATGGAATGACAGGCTGGGTAGATGAGGGGAGAGCAGTGGATGTTGTCTACCTAGACTTCAGCAAGGCTTTCGACACTGTCTCCCATAACATCCTCATAGACAAGCTCAGGAAGTGTGGGTTAGATGAGTGGACAGTGAGGTGGATTGAGAACTGGCTGAATGGCAGAGCTCAGAGAGTTGTGATCAGTGGTACAGAGTCTAGTTGGAGGCCTGTAGCTAGCGGTGTCCCCCAGGGGTCAGTCCTGGGTCCAGTCTTGTTCAACTTCTTCATCAATGACCTGGATGAAGGGACAGAGTGCACCCTCAGCAAGTTTGCTGATGATACAAAACTGGGTGGAGTGGCTGATACACCAGAGGGCTGTGCTGCCATTCAGAGAGACCTGGACAGGCTGGAGAGGTGGGCAGAGAGGAACCTCATGAAGTTCAACAAAGGCAAGTGCAGGGTCCTGCACCTGGGGAGGAATAACCCCAGTCACCAGTACAGGTTGGGGGTTGACCTGCTGGAAAGCAGCTCTGTGGAGAAGGACCTGGGAGTGCTGGTGGACACCAAGTTAAGCATGAGGCAGCAATGTGCCCTTGTGGCCAAGAAGGCCAATGGTATCCTGGGCTGCATCAGGAAGAATGTTGCCAGCAGGTCGAGGGAGGTGATCCTCCCCCTCTACTCAGCCCTGGTGAGGCCACATCTGGAGTACTGCATCCAGTTCTGGGCTCCCCAGTACAAGAGGGATGTGGCACTACTGGAGCAAGTCCAGCGAAGGGCTACAAAGATGATTAGGGGAGTGGAGCATCTCTCTTATGAGGAAAGGCTGAGAGAGCTGGGCCTGTTTAGCCTGGAGAAGAGAAGGCTGAGAGGAGATCTTATCAACGTGTACAAGTATCTGAAGGGAGGGTGTCGAGAGGATGGGACCAGACTCTTTTCAGTGGTGCCGAGCGACAGGACGCGAGGCAATGGGCACAAACGGAAACACAGACAGTTCCATCTGAACATGAGGAGAAACTTCTTCACTGTGAGGGTGACAGAGCACTGGAACAGGTTGCCCAGAGAGGTTGTGGAGTCTCCTTCTCTGGAGATATTCAAAACCCACCTGGACGTGATCCTGTGCATCGTGCTCTAGGTGACCCTGCTTGAGCAGGGGGGTTGGACTAGATGATCTCCAGAGGTCGCTTCCAACCTCAACCATTCTGTGATTCTGTGGTTCTGTGATTATACCAGGAGTGGATTTCCACCACCATAACTTAAGGCAATTGCAGTCTGCCCTGAGCACAACAAAGGCAGTTGCACATCCCCTCACATGGCAGAATCACAATCTTATCTATTGAAGAATCCTTCCTACTCCACATCATAGCTGTGTTTAGCTCTGTCTAAACCAAGAAAAGTTTGCACAATTTTCCTTTGGTCGAGAGTCTGCTGGGGAGAGAGAAGCCAATGTGGTTTAGAAGGACAAATACCCCAGTCCTCAGGACTTTTGGACACTCAGCTCATACCAGTGAGCACTAGTGAAATAAATAGCTTTGCAGAACTGCAGTTCTCTTAGTTGGGAAAAGACACGAGTGAAAATAGATAAAATAAATCATTCCAAATTCACTAAGGAAGCCACTTCAACTGTATTATGTAGATCTGAAAAATACAGAAATCAACTCCAGTGCTTCAGCAGGTGAGCCAACCTTGGCTTATTACACTTTATGAGAAATCCTACAGGCATGTTATTTCATAATAATCAACTTATAGTGTTGATTTAACTTACCACTTCCTCTAAAACATCTGGTAGATGTTGGAAACAGGGCACCAAATTATGTGGACCACTGGACTGTTACAGTATGGTAATTTTTTATGTTTTATATTTCAGTTTCAGCTATACTTCAGTTTTGTCCATGACTTAACAATGAGTTAAGAATGAGATGTGTGGTTAATAGTTTGTAGTGTTGTGCTTTTAAGGCATTGAGACAGATAGGGAACATTTTATAGTGATTTGAATACAGTTCTCCAGTCATTCACAACTTCTTTTTTCACAACAGTGATGTCTGTTGCCCTGCACAAATCACTGAATCTTCTAACTTATTCTCAGCTTCTGTAAAATGTAAATAATGACAGGATGTGATGCAGACAGACATTTGCAGATCTAACTGGGACTATTTAAAATATCTCAGCCATGTGCTACTACTTAACTGGAAGTCACCTCTTTACAACTAATGTTTAAAAATGGATTGCAAGTACGTGTGTTGCAGCACAGTCATAGTGTTTGTTCAGGTGAGGATGAAGGTATCAAAGTGCAGCATATGCTTTAATTTCTGTAACACTGAATAAATGAAAGATGATTTTTAGTGGGGAGTAGTAAATTACTGATACTATGTCCTTATTTTTTTCTGTTTTTCAGCTAGTCCTGTAAGCTCTCTTCATTCTGTTAGAGCTGTATATGAATGTGGCACTTAAAATAGCTCTTTTTTACAATGTTTTATGGCTGTTTAGCTGCAGGCTGAAGAGCATCTTAGCTAGAGTACCATCACGTTGTCACTCTAATGACTGAGCAGCTGTTTGCTGGGGATATCTCAGGGGTGCATTACTCTCCACTATGATTTTTAAATAATGGTTGAAACATGTTTGAGGAATGCATACCCTCTCCCTGCCTTACATAAACATCTCCAAAATTAAAAAATCTATATATTGCAATGGGTTGTGAGTCTAAACCTCCCTAGAAAGCAACAAACTTCTTTTATGCTACTAAAAAAAAGGGGGGGGAGGGGGATAAAGGAATGAATAAAAGTAGGGAAAAAGGATATCAAGAAATATTTATATTCATAGAATGCATATTTGTCCAATCCTGAAATTGTTCTGAAGTTAGACAGAAACTGGGATAAAGGCAGCTCTTAAATATATTCTTTCCAAAATTATTTTTCTCTACCAAAACTTATAAAATCAGAATTTGGGCAGCAGTTTTCAGTCTTGTTGGAAACAGCTTCTCATTTCTACTGTTTTTGTGTACGGATATGGACAAAAGGTATTAAACAAAACCATGGAGAACTCAAACTGCTCAGGACATAATGGTTCATCCAAGACATGGCAGGTTGGTACGCCCAGCAAATTTTATCTTGGTTAGAGGACATCTGAACAATACCAGGAGAGCATTCTGCATTCCAGAGATGAATTGTTATGAAAGAATTTGGGCACATTTATCTATTACTGCATGTTCAGGTTGGCAGAAATGGAGTTATTCATCACACTGAGGAACTATCATAATATGACTGAGGCTTTAGTTAGAATGCTGAAAATCTGAGATGTAGGGGATGAAAAGATGAGCAAATGATAAGACTAAGCACATCAGTCACCAAAAACTGAAAGCTTTTCTGATTGTTTGGGCAGAAGCTAGACAGGTGTTACGGACCTACTGTGACTTATTGAACCTCCTAAATTCCCTTAATGTGGTGGGAACTGCTCAGCAGTATCTAGCAGGATTAAGTCCTAGAACCCAGAGAAGACCTTTTCTGTCTAGTGAGTTGTGGGTATAGTCCTGCCTTTTTTTCACCAACCTTTTCCACAGACTCTCCAATGATGTTTGATTTGACAAGACTCTTAACCGTTCTTCCTTACAAAAAACAGAACTAAACAACAATTTCTCATTTTTAAAGTCATTTGCAATAATCTAAATAATAATCTAAAGTTAACTACAACATATACAAATATATAAAGAAAGAAAAAAGAAAAAGATTTAAGATAGACAGCATGAGTTTGGCAGGGATGCAAATGCTCCTAAAGAGACGATAATTTATTGCATGCTACAGAAATTCTAAGTGCATTAAAAAGCCATTTCAAGATGTAAAGAGCAAGGGTCTTTTCACAAAAAATACTCTTCATTAGGTTTGATTCAGCTAGATGCTTAACCATGGAGCACCTAAAAGCCTAATATCAATATAATAAATATTTTGTAGTATGGATCAGTTTAGACTAATAATTCCCATGTGCACTCATGGCAGCTGCATGCACATCACATATTCCCGGCGTGAACACCATTGAAAGTATTTTCTCACCAAACAGTTTTATCTTGACTTTATCTGTCAAAACTACAGCCATTGTGATTTGGCTATTGTAGCACATGGTTTGATAATCATTGATTTGGACTACAGAGATTATGGATGTGCCCAGCTATGAGTGAGCTATATGTTTCATCTGTGCAGCTGAAGCTGTCATGATGAAATTTAAAATGTCTTTTATAGTAGAAAATGCATCCAATTAACTAGCAGAGGTACAGGTAAAATTAATTCTTAATATTACCAAGCTGTCAGTATTTGGAAAGTGAAACTGTTGCATAGATATTTCAACCTTTTTCAAAGTCAGCATATTTGGAAATGAAGATGATTCTTGCATATTTTATGATAGGCATAAAACTTAGCAGTAGCAGGTGATTTTCTCCAAGGCAGCATGGTTGCTCTCTATTTGCCCCTCTCTCTGAGGTCGGTATGTGACTTCCAGATCTTTACCACTTCCAGTTGCAAAGTTCTAGTCAACAGATGTCTCCAGAATCAACACTACATCCACTAACCTTGCTTGCTGCATCTGGATCCTTGCAGAGGTGATTAAATTTTATTAGTTTCAGGTTCTGTTGTTCACCTTAGGTCAAAGGACTTACTCATGATATAACTCTTCTGATGTCAGTAGATTTCAACTGGAAGTAGTTTGGGGCAAAATGCAGAGTAAGTTTAGAAAGTATGTGGAAATCTATAATACTGAATCTTTGCTTACTGTACACTATGTCTCTTTTCTAACTGAAGCATTTTAGGATGCAAATATAAATTTATAAGCAGCAGCATCCTATTCTCACTTGAATTTTTTGGAAAGAAGATATTTTAGGCATCCTAACACTGATGCTGGGAGATCTTCAAAGCACATGAATTTTGTAAATGATTTTTTTTTTCTGCCTCAGTCTTTGCAAGTGTTTGTTCTTAGCATTTTCAGACCATTTTTTTTCATTTCAGAGCAGCAGACAAGATACATTAACTGTCACCTGCAATAGGAAACACAAAGTAAATCACAGATGGAAATGGTTTATAACAATTACTCAAGTGTCAGATAGGGAATAAGCCATGAGTAGGTGGTTGAAAATCTGAAGAGGATGGTATGCTTTGGAAGAAATGCAAAAACTGCCAAACTGAACCTTTTAAATATTCCTCCCATTCTTAGGTATAAAATAAAATAATCGAAGTGCAGAGAAAGTACCCTGTCGTTGACAACAGTTACCAGCTGCTCTTGGATACTGTGTTCTTTTTATTTTTGTTTTACTCATTCATTTGATGGATATTTATTCTGTTTTGCAAGATACCATACAGAGGCAATTCTACCTTCCAGCTGATTAGATTAAATTCTCCCCAGGAAATAAATACTGGGGGCTGAGGACCCTATGACCATTAATTTGACAGGAGTTCATAGTGTATGGAAAATATATATCTCTATATATTGCTGTTGAATGTTCTAACCTAGTCTCAGTCTAATGTTAATCTGAACACTCATTTTAAGAGCCTTTATTGAAGAACAGTGACACTGCTCCGTGGATTCCTACTAAATGATTCCTCGACTAAATCCTGAGGCAACTGCCTAGACTGCAAAATCTTGTGGAAAGAATTACATTTTGACTCTATCTGATGCCACCTCTGATTCAGTAAAGTGTTTAAGAATGGGAGTGGTCCTGCTATTACACATATGTGCACAGTGCTCTGCACTTTCTAAAATCAAGCCCACAAGAAAAGACCTACAACCAATACAAACTCCATGGCTATATTACAAAAGAATTTTCTGTTCTAAGTAGTTCCAAAAGCTGTCAGAGAACCCACAAAAAATGTTCCAAACAGCGCAGGCACACTGCAGTGAATTCAGGCAGAGAGCGCTGCCTTTGTGCACTATCAGCTTCATTTTCTCATGCAGAGCTCGATGTACCCAGGCCATGCTCCTTAGAAGAAAGGTGCAGTTCCTGGCTGCTAGATGGGAATCCAGTCACAGCAGCCCTTTTTCAGATCCTGGAACAGAGTGCAAATATCCAAGTTTTTCACCTTTAGCCAATCACCTAGTTTGACAGCACAAAGCCATGCCTGCAGTTAAGCACTTTTCCTCTATGCCCCACCATGCAAGAGCCACCCTTAAGAAGCCAAAGTTTCAGGCTCCTGCTCCAACTTCTGGCCACTGGCTGCCAGAGCAGAGCTGTTAAGTGGAAACATTCACAGCGAGGACACAGAGCTGAAGGTAGCCTGGCCTGGAGGTAGGAAAATGCTGTGTGTTCTCCTGTGATGAAGCTAACATGAATACTGATCAAGTCAGCCCAAATTCCTCCTGTGGATTCTTGCTTCCTTTAATTCTTCCAACACACTGGAGGGTGGCAGGGACAAAAGGAAAGCCTGGAGACATACTTTGGTATGCTAACATTCCCCATCTCCTATCTCACTTTCCCAAGAGTCATCCTATCATGAAAAAAGCCCCTGCCTTCCTATAGGTTTAACCTTCCCTTATACTTGAAATTAACACAAAGCAAAGGCACGCTGCAAGTGATCTGCAAGCTTTTACTAAACTGTAACTCATTGCTTCTGGCTAAGCAATGTGATGGAAATAGATATTTTATTGCAGTAAAGGAGTTAGAATATTCAACAATGAAAATGTTAAGAGTTTTCCTTAGAAAAGAAAAATGGCTGTTTGTACTGTATCCATGCAAAGATAAAAGTTTCAGCTGCTACATCTAGTCGTTCTTTGAGCAGCCTGTGTTCATGGTACTCACTCCTTCTTCAGTAAAGCTGTTTAGTCTATGTTGCAAAAGTTTGTCTTGTACTCTCTACAGGAAACAAAATAAATTATAAACAAAATCCAGTTTATCTTGGTGCTATGGTGCAGCTGGCTGCACTAATGCTCATCACATTAAAAGTGTGAACTGAAACACTGTCAAATCTGTTCTGTTAACTGATGCATGTAGATTCTTGAAAAAAGCAAAACATGTTCGAGAAGGATCGTTCCAACACTTCTAGTTAGTATGAGCTGTCTCTCCCCTATTCGCCTTCCTGATTCAAGCCCTGTTCTATACTAAAATCTGTTCAGTGTTATTATATTTCTTGTCTGAAAGCCTGGACCAGAAAGCTTTGGGTACTAAGGGTATTCTTTGCATCTATGCAACCCAAATTTGAAGATTTAGAAAAGCTGCTTTTCTAAAACTGAACTCTTTGATGCCCTTTACCATATTCTTGCAGGTTTCTTATCCTAAAGTGCCCCCTTGTGTTTTAGGAATAGAAGAAAATATTTTGTTAGTGTGCAAAGTGAAAAAGATAAAAGTAAATATTTATCAAAACACCTATGTCACCTTTTGAAAACAGCACTAAATCTTGGTCTGTGAACAGCACCAGTTTCTCTATTTGTTATTTTTGTATAACTGGAAGCTAGAGATGTTGCCAGTCTGGCAAGAAGAAGTGCTTTGCCATGGCAAAGTTTATTTTGAAGCTTATTAATGCAAAGTTTCTCAAGATGCTGTACTGAAAGGAGGGGGAAACATTCGTCAACAGTATGATAGGATGAGGGTCATCATGAATTTGGACTACAGAAATAAATCTCCATCAACAGACATAAGCTTCTCTTTCTGCAAATCAATAGCAGAGAATTTAGAAGATTAAGTGTGTTCAATGAAGAGCGCATTTGAACTAATCTCAAAGTCAACCTTTTAGCAAACTTTCTTCTGGCTGACAACATATGCTCTCATAGAAAGCAAAACCAGAACCATCACAGCAAAGCTTCTATCGATGAGTGACACATAAGAACTAAAATGGATAAATCAATTCAGGGAAAAAAAAAAGAAAGGAAAAAAAAAGAAAAAGAAAGAACTCTTTTGAGTCTTCCTTATCTTTAGAATTGAGCATGGACAAAAAATCTTCATCACATTTATGGATGAGTTGTGATCAAGAAGCAGTAACATATTCTTAGAAAACCAGTTTACTTATTTCTGCGTACTGAAAATTAAAACTAAGTAGTAGGGAGAGATGTTTGCTCGTGTGTAGTACCTAAAGTGATGGAAAGATAAAAGTGACAGCCACTGATTTCCTATTTAGACAAGGGAAAATTCATATCCAACTTTTTCTTGTGAAACTTTAAGGATGAACTCAGAAAAGGCTTTTGTTCATGTTCCTATGATTTCCTCTGAAAAAGCAAATAGTTCCAATAGAGGTTTTTTTTAATGTATGCGTGATTCCCAGCTCTATACTTCTGTCTGGAATGCTTCACATTTGATAGTAAAGAAGATAATAGTATTTACTAGTAAAAAATATGTCAGCTTAACTCCAGACCAGACTGTATCCCCCACATCCCTGTGTAATTGCATAATTAGAGGTACTTGGAAAACAGAATTGCTTTCCTATGGAAATGTGATTTCAATAATGTGCAAGCATTACAGTATACTATAAAGGGTTAAACTTAATGTTGAGAGAGTACCCTAGGTTTGGGTACAGTGAGTGAAGAATGCTATTCATCTTGAATACTTTAATCTCAGTTACACCCTCTGTGGCATCGTGTGTAATCTTAACATGTTGTTCATAGAGAAAGAATCCTCATGCAGCTTGTAAGAAGATTATGTGTTTAGTGTTTTTAATAACAAGATGTAACTGATTTTACTGATGTATCTCAGGAAACATCTTTAACAGAGAAAGCAGTATGAACAGGAAGCTTAGACAGGAATGTTCTCAGTAAGATATACAATATAAATGCTACTCAAAAGACATTAAGAAAAGGAACAGAAGGTTCATCCTTTGCACCATCATGTGGTGTCTCACTTCCCAACAACGGCAACTATAGATAGTAGCTTTTATAAAAAGAAATTAAGCAAGCTGAGGGCATTGTACCTTGATAGGATATAGCAGGTCATAGCTTTTGATCTGTGACGTTCACCTTCTGCTGAGCACTATGGTGAAGGAGATCATAGCAGTCATCTTAAATAACAGAAACACAACCATCATGTCAAATCAATAGAATATTTCAACTTCACCTATAAAAAAGGAGGCAGAAGAGAAATTAAATGTTGAAGTAGCTAAGAAAGGTATTACATTAAGCATAACATTAATAGACTATTTTTTGATGCTATCTTCAGCTATTAAAAATTTACAGCTTATTGCTTTAAATAAATGTATTATTTTATACCTAAAACTATTGATAAAACTGGCTCTAACTGATCTGACAATCTATCCCTATAAGAGATCCTTAAAAATTTGGATGCTGGAATATCCAGTCTCCCAAAACATTTTGGGTTGATGGGATCGAGCAGGCTATGTGGAAACAGGCTATGTTTCCACAGAAGCAGCACAGACTGCTTTAAGAACTGCTGTTGCAGGAAGCAGCAGGGAAAGAAGCATTTTCCAGTGGCCAGCAACAATTAAGAAAGCTCCCTGGAATGTACTAAGATGATGAGAAGAAAATTTGAACCCTGAGAGCATCTGGAGAGAATGCAACCAAAGTCAAAGTGAAAATGAAATGAAGTGAAATGATAAAGAAACTTTGGGAGAGGTTCATATACATAAATATAGACATTTGGGATTGTTTTAGGCACTGTATGATATCCCAGATACCCTCACAAGACTAGGACAGATAATGCAGAGTCCATGCCCACTGGAGCAGCTGGAGTTCAGGTAGAATACTTCACATATCTAAAATGGAACTAGCTGCCCGAGTTCAAGCAACTCTTGCGTGAGTCCCTCTGCTCCATTTATCATTGGCTGAAAAAAACAGGCATGTTTAGGACATAGCTAATATCTGCTCTATATTAGATGGCTACGTTAGAATGAAAGTCTATCTTTCTTTCCCTTGACCATAGCAAGAGCTATGTCTGTGTAGACATTTATGCTTCAGATGTCTACATATAGAAACATCTATCTCACCACAAAGGTTCTGACATTGCTGAAAAAATCTTAGAATTTGTTTCAGCATTTTTTCAATGGCAATTTTCAATGTCAATTTGTTGAAATTGACATTTCTTTTCAAAATGTGTTGATTTCAGTCAAACTTTTTTTTTCTAATGAAAAAAAAAATTAAAGTCATTCCCCTATATAGTACTAAGAGCCAGAGGAGATGGAGGAGTATTAGGAGGATGGAGGGTTAGAAGGCTGAGAGGGGATCTTATTAACGTGTACAAGTATCTGAAGGGAGGGTGTCGAGAGGATGGGACCAGACTCTTTTCAGTGGTGCCCAGTGACAGGACATGAGGCAACGGGCACAAACTGAAACACAGACACTTCCATCTGAACATGAGGAAAAACTTCTTCACTGTGAGAGTGACAGAGCACTGGAACAGGTTGCCCAGAGAGGTTGTGGAGTCTCCTTCTCTGGAGATATTCAAAACCCACCTGGACGCAATCCTGTGCAATGTGCTCTAGGTGACCCCGCTTGAGCAGGGGGGTTGGACTAGATGATCTCCAGAGGTCCCTTCCAACCTCAACCATTCTGTGATTCTGTGGTTCTGTGATTCTGTATAAAGATGATAAAAATATAATAAGAATTTCTTAACTCTACACACACAAAAAAGTATAATCTATAAACTTGAAAAAGAACACAGATGCATCTAACTTTTTTTCCATATATAGTAACTTGAATATATTTGACTTGGCTGATCTCTGCAGTGTCTTTTCATAGATATGAACTGCATCCTCAGCTACTTATATACTTATTTTTAACTCATCACTAAGTTAATTATCAGCCTCATAACTATAAAGTGGATTGCAGAAAAAGAGAATTCTGACTAAAAAGTTTATCCCGGAAAAAAAAAAAAATCAGTATTTTACTTTGTGTGCTCTCACACTGCTGCCAAGGAAGCTACTCACATGAACAAGTGTTCAAGGTGGATGAGAAATGAAATCTAGTACTTCCTGTTCAGAAAAAGCAGTGAGAAAAACAAGCATTGTATTTGGGAGCAAGAATTTAAAAGGGAGCCATTCAAGAACTTCTAGTAAATATAATCAGTTCTTAACCTGACACTGGAATATGTATTGTGCAAAAAAGAAATGCCAGGGCACGGACTAAGAAAATGTGAGCAAAAAAAAGTAGTATCTCACCGGTAGAATAACCCCTTACACAGTACTCATGTCTGGAAGAATATTAGCCATCCTAAAAGCATTCTGACCATAAGACTATGTCCTTCTAACTGAACAGGAAGGTCTATAGAAGTAAATTCAGTAGAAGTAAATTTGTATTACATTAAATACTCATTTGGGCCTTTTTTTTTAATAGCTACCCTGCAATATAAAATTAATTCCTTGACTTGCTAATTAAGAAAAGAGCAGAATTTTACAGATTGTAGCAGAAAGGCTACATTTGAGTTTGCATGACATTTCCCCACATTTTGATTGCTCATCCGTATTTTTAAGGACAGAATATTTGTTTTGCACCAGGCTCCAGATCTGGCATTTGCACACGCCTTGATTGTGCCATGTGGGGAAATGTAAAGCAAAAAAAAAGGACATAAATGCAATGTTGTCTATTAGCAGGAAAAGATTGACATCTGTTTAGTGTCCCTGATAAGATAAATGAGATCATTTGATATCATTGCCAGCAACTAAATGCAAGGACTAAGCATAATGTAAGAAGGAATAAGTAAGACTTAGTTTTACTGATAACACTGCTATGTCAACTGCACTGTGAATACAGGACAACATGGCTGATGTACAATAACCTGAAGGGTCCCCTGTGCCAGCAAGTAATTTGGTGTGATTTTACCAGGTCCAGTCTCAGAATATTTCAGTGCCACCACATGTGTCTGCAAGACATACAGACTGCGCCAGAGAAGGAAGTGGCTTCTGGGGAACTGCTTTTCATTAATCCCAGGGAAGCTGAATATTGAGCTCCCCTCAGTTACTGTCTTTTGTGGGTTGCTGCTGCTCCTTCTGACCTTGCAATAAATAGAGTGTCGATGAGTTAAGCGAGATTGTAACCTGGGGGACAGAAGAGATTTTCAGCCTACTCCAGGGAAGCCAGAAGGATGGCTCTCTGACACTGGCAGGTCACCGAGTGATTGTAGTGCAGTAGGAAAGGTTTCATAGCGGCACAGCATCTCTCAGTGCTCAGAGCATAGAGGTGTCCAGACTCAAAGTGGGCATGGGTTAGATTAGGGAGACAGGAGAAATTTTCCATCAAGGAAAACATGTGGTTCACTGGGGTTTAAAGACACTACTGATAACTGGTAAATAAGGGCAGAGTGGGACTATGGTGCAATGATCCTAGAGGCTGATTTCTGGCTAGAGTAATTCAAGGGACAGCTGGAGAGCAGAGGGCTGGGCTTACCAGAGACTAACCTCTGCCTCTCATTCTGAATGTGCTAGTATTACTTTAATTCTATAAGAAGATGATTGTGGCAGTGTATGGCATATCCTTTTCTTCAAAATTGTTATCACTCAGACTTTTCATATTGCCCTTGTACCCTACTTCCCACTTCCAACCACAGCTGTCCATACAGCAAATAATGAAAAGGGGAAGCAGTGAGGTGGAAAAGGACAGGAATGGAGGTATAAAAACAGTTTGTTACCTGAATCACTAATGGCTATTTTGGGAGCCACCTATTTTTGGTGCACTGTGCATACAGTAGTGGATGCTTCATTTTTGTAAAAAATAATTCAATATGCCATTTGCTGTTCTGATTCATCTGGATTTTCCAAAGACTGGGTTTGTAAAACTCACTATAGCACAGAGAACATTAAATAAATATTGAACTGGATTGTCACTGGCCAAGTTGTTCCAGTTTGGGGGGGGGGGGGGTTTGAGATCTAGCTATATTTAAGGAAAAAAATCTACTTCTTATATCAAAGTAGCGGAAAATGACAGTATTATGCATTTACACTACCATGAAAAAGTGCTGAATTTTATCTCTAGAATCTAATTAGGTATTCCTGTGCATGTATTTTGACATGAAAATATTTTGGTGTTACTGCAGGGGGAGAAATCTAAAAACGTGCTCATAAGGAACTTGGAATACAGTTAATCAGAAATCTTTTTTCTTTCTACCAAGCACAAAAGAAAGAAGACAGAAGTACTAACTGTGCTGGCACATAACCGGACTAAGAAACTGGCATACTATTAAAAAATCTTTCCAACTAGGAATAAGAACGAACAACAGTAACAAATCTTGAGAAGAGAAAGAGATAGTATTGTCAATGCAAAATGGAGGCCTCAGTTTGAACACAATGATCCTTGGTTACAGACCTACAAATGGAAAAGATACAGGTTAACAAATTCATCTTATTCCCAGAGTCACACTAACTGACCACTTCAGTATTTTTTGCTTGCCCAAACTGCAAAACAAAACATTAGCTGGTCACAGGTATCTATTTCATAAATAGGATGGGAAATGATGTTCATAGAGTGAGGTAATATGGGATGAGCTCATAAGCTGTTGTAACTTGATTGATTTTATTCAGGCTTCTATCCCCTTAATAAAGTCCACATTTCCCCCCTTTGGTTATGAAAAAGACCTTTTATGGGACTATTCTATGCAGTTAAATATTGATTTGATTTTTCAAATGTGCATTTTCAAATGTGGCTCCTGTTTGAAAATTCACTATCTTTTGCTAACTGAAAATTAACTAAGTCAGTATGAAACAATAATGAATTTTGTCCAGCTAAAAACATTTACATAACTCCTTTGATGCAGCGCTTTTTGCCTCATCTTCCATCTCCATCTTTTGCTCTCTCCATTTACATTAGAAGCCACAATATAAAGGCGAAGAGCTCTGGTTTTGTAATATTTTCCATAGATATCAACCCTCCTATAAATCTATTGTCATTATCATAGACAGTGTCACTGTCAGAAATTGTGTATGATCCATGTTCCAGCCTGTTATAAAAGTTCTGTCATCATGTGTGCATTGCTGTTCCTTTATGGTCTAATAGAAGACACAAGACAATTTTAATTCTCTTGTTAGTAATGTTAAGAAAAAAAAATCAGAAAAGTGATGAGAAGCCAACTCACCGCAGGCTGGCACTTGGTAATTTTAATGTTACACTGAGAGGAGCCTGTATGAGAATCTGGAAGAAACTGCTACGTAATCCCATTGACTTCCTTAAAATCAGAGTCCATACTTTTTTCACATTGGGGAAGCGAAGGGTGCAGCACTCCACCTCGTCAGGCAGCATGGAAGTGTCCTCCTCTGGGTTGCCAGGCAGGAGACTCCTGGGGGGGTGATAAACCGGGGGCCAGGAGCCCCTGCAGGGTAGCTCATAGCAGCATAGGGTGGTCTGCAAAAAAAGGAGGCAGAGACCTAGTGCTGGCCTGGAGGAAGGATCCTCCAGCTTTGGAGGGAAGAGAGGTGTGGGAAGGCGTGAGGGGACAAGTGCTGGGTGTGCTCTGCTGAGCCCGGGTGTAGCTCAGCGCTGCCATTTGGCAGAGGGGGGCTGCAAGCCTGCTCCACAACCCTTCCCCAATGACAGGAGGGACCTGTGGGCAGGAGCGCTCTCCCTTCCTCTCCCAAGGAGGCAGTGCCTGTGCATGGATGCGCACGCCAGCCCCTGGAATAGAGTGCTCCTTTGTCTTGTTAAGTAAGCCTTTCTCAATCTCCCCATCTTGTTCTGGAAAATTATAGTTCTCTTCTCTGATTATACCTTTCTTATATCTTTCACTGTGCTCAAAGCTGTCTCTGTGGTAGTAGCTCAGCTACGTGTGTCATTCCTTTCTGCAGGCAAAATAACCTCTCCTCCTTGTCAGCCACGTTTCCTGCCTGTGCTGTGCAAGGATTCCAGCGCTGGATTTTTTAGCTCCAGCTATTTTCCAGATAAATTTTAATCTGTGATTTGCAAGAATGAAAATACTTAGCACTTACTGATCACAGAATTTGGCAAACCCCTTATACTGTATAGTGAGTGGGAGTGGGAGTACATTTGAGAGATTTGAGTGGTAAACATGCAGTTTCATTACTGTCAGTTTCCTACATCTGGCAAATTTACAACATCTATTTAGCTCTTGTATAATCAGATATTGAGCACTGCTGAATCAGAATACTTTGCAGTTCTTAATTTGTATTAAAAAGTGTATTCAGTTTGTTCTATGCATACTGCATATTTGTTTTGCATTTTTATGTTGATTTTTTAAAGGTATGTAATACAATGACTTTGTACTTCAGTGAATTCAGGACAGTACCAAAACGGGGGACATTGACAGGCATTTTCTTCTTTTGTATAGTGAACTTCAGCCATGGGCCAGCTACTGAGAAATTCTGTCTTCCAGCTTTTTCTTTTCACATCCCATTGTTCTTATACACTTATTTGTATATATTCTTATATTCTTACATACATAATCAACAGAGGAAACTATTTTGACAGATTAGACTCACAGAGAGAGACTTGGTTATTGACCAAGTAATGATCCCTTTGGTGGGAACTCCTTAATGTTAAGAATGAGATGAGCAGTATGGACATTTAATTGATATTCAGAGACGGATAGCCTAGATTCCACAAAATGCCTTCTACCTAGACAGAACTAGATGTCTGTGGATACACTTGAGATTACCTAGGAAGATGGCTGAGTAGGGAATTGTCTAGCACCAGACAGACAGGAACAGCAGGTATTTAGGCAGTTGAATATGGGTTTCAGTGAATGACATGGAGCATCAGCTTCAACATGAGGCTCCCACACAATATTCCTGATCTGTGAGCTCAGCTATTGTATTTCCCATTTTCTGGAGCTTTTCTAGTGTTGGCATGTTCATTTATTGATAAAGAACTATAATCTAGGTGCTACCAAGCAACTCTAGCAGTTGAAAGGGGACCTTACTGGGTCACTTGCAATAAAGAAAGATACCAAAAGGACAGTTCACTTGACAGAGGTTAGAAAGAAGCAAAATATTCAAGTTATTACCAGACCAAGGGCATAAAGATGATAAAATTTGTTCAAAATGCTATAGGTGCAGTGGTCTGGTAGTGTCTGTGAAACAGTTCTGCTAACCTACTTGTGGGTGCAGGGTCCCAGATACCCCAGACCTCTCCCCACCCGAGGCTGTGTGTGGGGCTGAGGATCTCACACAAAGCACTCCTCCTTCCCGTGCAAGCAGAATGTACTTTAACAAGTGACAGGGATTATAAGCAAAGACACAACACTTCAAGAGACAGCTATTGAAACTGAGCATGTTTTTTGGTACCATAATAACATAGCCAAGAAATTATGATTTAAATATAGACTAAACTTATTCAATGGCTAGCCTTGCTGAACCAGAATTGCAATTTATTAGTCGAGTGACTTCTTCATTGGGTAGTCTTTTCAGAGGGTTCTGTTGTCTTATGAAGTGCTCCATAACCAGAAGGGAAGATCAGGGATTTACCACTTCTGGCAGAAAGGGCCAATGGACTGAACACTGATTTAAGAGCCAGAGTAGTATGTTTTCCAGCCATGACTGTGATGTGGACTCTGCATGGTTTGGAGCAAATCATTCGGATTCTCTGCACTTCATTTCCTTGTTGCTAAAGGGATAATATTTACTAAATATTTAGGTCCTGTATCTCTCCATTTCAAGCATTACTTTATTTACAGGTAGAGAATGTTTCAGACTACTAAAGATAAACAAGAGCAGAGAAGCCTGTCCTTTCCTCTTTGTAGAATGTTTGAAAGTACAACATTTAAAAGTGGAAATATTATTGTTGTTATTAAGACAGAGTGTGCATTTCCATTACAAAGAAGTAGTACTCAGATCATTACAAAAGTTTCTGTGATGATCTTCAAAAGCACTGATACATTTTGAATGAAATGGAACATTACATTTTTACAGATTTTAGAATGTTGCAAAAAAAAGGATCTAGCATTCAAAATAAACAAATACTTCAGCATAAACTAAATGAAAAAATATATTATTTCACAGTTCAGAGTGCTGTATCCAATAAATGGTTCCAAAAACCTTTTGCTTAGATCAAAATATAAAAAAGCAAAAGGATTTGAGAAGAGAAAAACATCAGTAAACAAAGACACAAATAGATAGTGACAGGTGTGAATTTTGATCAGACTGAAATTAGACTGAAAGAAGCCACTGAAGAAAAGCACAGTATGAAAGCAAGTAGATATTATTTTGCTTCACTCCCTGAAACCCAAAACTTATTAAACATGTTATTGCAGTTTCTACCCTCAAACATGGCTTTTATCAAAACTTTGGTAACTATAGTAAATAACTTCAGGGTCCTACTAATGAGAACATGTTTCAAGAGATTTTAAATCACATCCCCTTTATGTCAGAGCTATTAATGTCAGGAATTCCTTTCATATTTTAATTCTGTATTTCAGAGTTAAGAATACCAGCTGGAGAGAAAAGAGTCTGGTTGCTTTGGGGTGTTTTCCTCTGGAAGGTCTCGTACTTGAGAGTTTGATTCAAAAAAACAGGACTAAGGAGATTATGCAGTCACAGTGCAGGATTACACTAACAGCTCTATACATCCAAAATTAAATTTGGATTTTTATACAAGGCCATGATCATTTTAAACTAATGCCTTGATTTTGGACCATGTCAGATTACAAACTGAAATCAAAATCACCAGATTGTCACAGTAGGATCTTTCTTGATCTTTGTGCTGCTGAGAGTCTAGATTTCCCTCACAATACTAAGACTGAACTTTTGACAGAAAATGACAGCCAAGTTATACAGTTTAGTATGCATTTCTGAGAACCTAGAAACTTATTTTCTGTTTAACTACTGCCATTATAAATGCCCAACAAATCACAACATTCAGGTAGGTAAGGGCAGAAGATACTCACTGTCATCATTCTGATTTAAATGTTATAGCAGCCACATTCCATAAATGAAGACATCTGAGTGTGAAAACTTGCCTAAAATGTTCATAATGGAGCTGAATTATGTTTGCCTGCAGAACAAAATTATGCTTCAGTTACTGCTTGGCTAAATTGGAGTTTAAAGTTTAAAGGCTAAACCCTGCAAGACTTAGCCGCCTGAAAGTTAGATGCAAAAGTGCCTGATTTTCAGATGTCTGGGCACCAGCACAGGATCCGGAACCCAGAGCTAAATACCCATGTAAAAACTCTTTGCCCAGCGCACTTGGAAAGGTGGGATCTCAATGCGGCAGTCTGAAGTAGCTGGTGCAATGAGCAGGAAGGACTTGGGGCAAGCCAGATGGAAACAAGGACAACATAGGTGTGTGCCACATGCTGTTGCCTTCCACACCTTACATGTTAGGTTAGAGCTTCAAAAAGGCATCTTTTTTCCCCTGGGATACTCTACCCACAGTGTTACCCTGGGAGGGATGTCCCATATTCTTTTTTCAAAAGGATACAATGAAGATCCTTCTTTTTATTTTAAAGATATCTGGAGCAGGAATTGCTACATGTCTTTATATAACAGTCCGATTGTTAGAAAGTTCCTGCATACACTGGAGACTTAAGTTCAGTTATCTTTTCAACCTAAGGGGATTCAAACTAGCATGCTATTCCCAAAAGATTTACTGAAAGAACTGAGGGCTGTAATAATCTTGTTAGTGAGTAATGTGCAGGATGTAGTTCAAAATCTTACAGGGGAAAGCTTATGAAATTTTACAGTGGAAGCACCACTGTGTGACAGTGATCAGAAAGTACTTAGTGTCAACATTGCTACAGGAACAGCAAAGACGAAAAACTCTACCACCATTGTGCTCTACTTAAAACTGAAAGAGATAGCTAACAGAATTAAAATCTTCCCAGCAGCATGAAAATTTCTAAAGGATATGATACAGCACATCACCTACTAAGCAAGATCTGAAAAAGGATAAAATACAGCCAACATGGCTATACAGCAAACTAAAAGACATTGTTAGGAACAAGAAAGTATTTTTCAAAATGTTGTTTTACCCAAACAAAGAAAATGAAAAGCACTATAAATTCTGACAGTTTAGATGTAAAAAACACAACTGTGCAGGCAAAGAAAGAGTTTGAGGAGCAAACAGCAGCGACTGACAGCCCTGGCGGGGCTGAGATGGGGCCAGGACTGGGCAGGGAGGATCCCAGGGGACGCAGGGACAAGGGGGACTGGGGGAGTCCTCAGAGCTTGGACATGTCTCACTGAGGACAAGGCCGCTGTGGAGGAGCTACACAGATCCGTTTTGTAAATGCTGAGATAGCAGTAGTAAATGCCCAAATAAATAGAGTCTCCTGAGGAAAAGCCAACATGGTTTCTGTAAAGGGAAGATGCCTTGCAGACATCTCAGAATTCCTTGAAGGTCTCAGTAAGCAAGTGTATGTACCCAGCTGATCTTAACCCACTTGATCTAGGCTGCTTGATTTTTCAATAGTTTATTTAAACAGTCCTTCACCAAAGGCTTTATGCTTTTGTAACTTCACAAAAACTTTATCTCAGTAGCTGCCAAAAAAAAAAGGAAACCAAATGTTGGGATTTGGAAAGAAATAGAGAACAAATCCAAAATACCATTATGCTGTTGCATAAATCCATGGTATGGGTCACACACTGAATATTGTGTGCATTCTGGACTCCTCATCTCAAAAAAATATGCAGTCATATCTGTCAGCTACATGTTCCTGAAAAGTGTGAAAGTTAGTCAGTAGATGGGGAAGTACTTTTTATAGTAAGATTGCATTCAGAAGAGGGAGATGTTTGCCGGGACTAAAGAAATGCACACAGTTTAATTACACTGGCTGTAAATGTGATATGTGAGATATGTAGAGACAGCAGTGGGGTCATTAGGATTGTCAGCTGGAAGAGACATTGGGGTTTTTTGCCTCTTCATCTGTTAGACTGAACACTGACCATCACTCCATTTTCTGTCTGAAGGGGCTGACATCTTCCAAAACAGTAACTAATTCTAGAAAGCCAAACACTGAAAACTCATTATCTCCTTCAGCTGTGATCCTCCTCCTGCCACTTCATTCTCCACATCATATATACTGTCCATATATTAAACTGTGCATTCTGTTCCCTGTATTCATTTCCCCTCCACTACACTAATTCTTACAAGAAAAAATGCTTTGCTATCTGTTGAAATCATCCCCTTCAACTACGAGACTAAATGCCCCACGTAAATCTTTTAGTGTGAACATTCTTGCTGTCTCCTTCTAAACAGTCACATTTTCACTGCTGTCATTTTCTTCCTTAGATAAATCAGGGTCAATCAAATCAACCAACAGTGAAGGACAGAAAAACCATTAGCAGCATTAACAAAGCACCGTATTAAACAATTGACAACAGAACTCTGAAACGATGGATAGAGAAGTGAGGAACAGAGGGATGTTTAGATTTGATTTTAGAACTAGAAAAGATTCAGAGAAAGGCAGCAAGGATTATCAAAGCTAAGGCACAACATACATGTGAGCAAAACAACATCCATATGAAAAATAGGTTGGGCTGAGATGCTTTAACCAGGGCAAGAAGTGACTTATATGTTATAAATAAATAAATAAATAAATAAATAAATGCTATAGAGGTCTACAAAATCAGGAGACAAGGTGAATAGGGATCAACTGTTCATTGCGTCTTCCAGAACAAGAATTACGGGCCATCATTTGAAGCTAACAGGAATCAAATTCAAAACAAACAAAAGGAAATGGTTATTCCCTGAATGGGTAATAGACCTGTGGAACATTGTGCCAAAAGCTATGCTGAGTGCAAGAAATGTACACAGATTCAAGGAGAGACTGAATAAGAAGTTGTAAGAAAGATCAACTGAGAAGTTAGTAAACAGACAAATCACATCAGTCTCAGGAATTCCCCTGACCTGAAAATAGTTGGACGCTGGGAGAGAATTGCAGAGAAATGTGTTTGCCTCATTCTTATTTTGGCCTCGGCATTCTCTCTTACAGTCACTGCTGGAGACAGAGTGCTACACAGATGGACCCTTGGTCTGAATAAGTACAGCCAATTTTTCTATTAGTCTAGAATTTGGCCATAAATGTAGAGATCTGGTCTTATCAAAAGCGCTCACAGATTTACATGGAGGGAGACAGCAGCATAGCTGGTGTGAAGACAGAGAGGTTGAAAACAGCCATCAAAGTGGAAAGGCTAAAGCTACTGTAGTCCCAGATGACATTACCCACTATGAAATGTATTTTCCAGGTCACCTGATATAATAGCTCTGCCACTGATAATAGAACAGCTACACAGAGTTAATTCTTTTGTTTTACAGGTAATCTGAAAACAGTACAGCTGCAGGAGAGTCTTGTGCAACAATTCAGTCTTTCTAATCTGAGTTTCAAAGAAAAGTTCCACTTGGTGAGTAACATCAGTTTCTTATTTAAGTCTATTTTAGACAAATTAAAAAGATCCATAGCCCAACATTCATGCCAGTGCCAAAGCCACCTGGAACCTGGAGGGAAGAGGGGGGGAAAAATAAAGCAATTAACATTTAAGTAAACAAAATGTTATTGTTTTATAAAATCATAAATTTGTTGTTTAAGTTACAAGTATTTTAATTTTAAAAAAAAATGGTTAAGGCCACAGCCTTCTGAATATAAATGCCTGCAGTTATGAAGAGCCATTAGGAACTGACAGTCATTTCACAAACCACGTTCGATGTATCATGAAGTTTCGGTGAACTACAGACTGCACATTCTTCTACTCATCAGAGACAGAAGTTAAATCATTCAGGATTATAAAATCTCATGAAGGAAATAGGAGGGGGGAGGAGAAGGGAAAGAGGAAAAAAAGAAAAAAAAATCCCTATATACCCTGAATTATATCAAGTTATGTATGTATGCTTATCTCCTCTGAAACATTTTGTAACCAGTAACAGCTACTTTAAAGAAACCACTTCTTTCAATAAAAGGGGAACAAACCACCCAACTATATGTGTGTTTGCTTTACAAAGTCATGCAAACTTATTAACAGTTAGCTACAACTACTTTAAAAGAAATTTTACCCCCAAAAATTTAGTCCCCATCCCCCAGTCATTTAATTTTGGATGATGTATTTCTGCAGTGTGATATGTCTTCTTAGACCAAGCCTTTCTTTCTAAACTGCTGTGCTTGGCAGGACTTTCTTGATTTAGTCAGAGTGACATCTTGCATGCAACGGCTTTTGGAAACCACTTGCTGACAACAAAATGTATCAGATTGCTAATAATCACTTTAACCCAGCCTGAAACAGCCCGCAGTTACTCGTGAAAGACTTACAACATTGTTTCTGCATGTACACTGCTAAAAAAACATCACAGCTGAAATCTACTGGTGACTAAACATGTTAGTTCTGCTTCTATTTTGATTACGCACACTAGGCACATTTTCTAAAAGAAATCTGAAGGTACATCAGCAAATTAATAACACAGTTTAATGACCTCACTACTGTTTAAAGGAATCACTGCAGAGAAAGGACTACTGAAAACAATTGTTACCCCAAAGTAGTGATTGTCTAATTTCAAAACAGTGGAAATACAAACCCAATATTCTTAATTATGTTCCCTTGCCTTCCTTTCAAACATCTAATATTATCTACAGACAATACGCACAAATTTAGGCTTCTTGTCATTCAGATTTCCTCCCTGGTCAATACAGAGAGACACAGCAATTCATTCCATCCTAAAATGTAGAGAATAACTTACTGCATGCCTGACTTTCAGGCTGTTCAGTTAGATGTCTACGCTGAGGAGAGATTAGCCAGGCCCACTGGTTTCTTGGAAAACAGAAAAGAAACCTACAGGGCCACATTTCTGTGCAAGGACACTTAGGGAGACAGATGGGAGGATAGCAAAGGGGCCATTCAAATGAACGTGAATTCTCTAGTTATTTGACCTTCCAAGCTGTGCAGGAATATCAGGGTTAGTAAAGATACCCAGCTATAGAAACTATCACAGGGGTTTAATTACACGGTCACTTTATGGCCTGAAGGAAGATTTTTTCTCTTAGTGGATTTCATTGCAGAAATAGAGATAACGGGTGGCCATCTTTTGCTGAAATCCTTGTGTTTCTGGCAATAGCAAACTTACTGCTTGTTAAATTTAAATTCAGCCATTTTTTCACTGAACTTCAAAGTGCACCTGCATTCCTCAACTGTTTATTATTCATTTATTAACACATTAAGGACAAATCCTTGTTTCAAAATGCCATGAAGCATTCCAAATACAAAATCTAGGGTAATATTCCTAGAAGTATTAAAAATAAAATTTAAAACCTAGAAAGTTTTTTTCAGGAATGCTGTACAATTGATGGAAATTTTCCTGACAGAAGGGGGCTCAAGTATGTTAATTTGTGTAAAAAATTGATGGAATAACTATCAGTAGGTCAAGTGTTATAATAATGCCTTAAGACTTGGATGAGAAATAATGAATATATTCCAAATGTAAAACAAAAAGCTATATTTTAGCTTGTATTTATGCATGCATTTAACTTTCTATGAGCTCAATAACCCCTTCAGCAAATTTCAATGATGGTCAATTTTGGTATGAAATCTTCAATTACATATTTGCAAACAGTTATTATAATATTATTCCTAAGGAGAAATTCTCCTAAAACTAATATAGAGATAAACTGAGAAACAAACAATAGTAATAAAAATGTTATCTGTTTCAGCATGAACTGCACATCCCCACTCTCTGGGTGAATTTACATACTTTCTGTATGGAGGATGACAGACAACATTTTAATGATGACTAATCAAGTTAATCAAGTTAAATCTAAAGGTCATTTCTTACATTAATTCATTATGAAAGGGAAAACATCACATTAGCCAAACTGAGAAACAGTGAAAAGGTTATATTTTTTGGAATCATGGTAAAAATATCTCAGATCCTATAAACATTTCTGCAATACCTCAAGTTCCAGATAAGGTTACACATACACAGGTCAGGTGCCCATGAACTGCCCCTCTGCTCCCTGGAAGGAATTATGTATGCAAGTAAAGATTTATGGCTTTCATGCCACCATTTGTGTTTGAAGAAGTTTGAACTTTTATATTTGGGTAGAGAAAAAATCCTATTGGACTGTCAGTCAGATATTATTACAGATGAATCTCTCCAGAAAACCTTTGAAGTCTAGATTTCAATTCTGAAAAGTGCCTTTGTGGTTAGCAGAAACAAAAAAAAGGAATTCCAAATCATACCAAGAAGGGCCTCCTTGTTGCAGGCAGGGCTGCGATGTGGCGGGAGCTGCAGATCAGGTGGGGGCCAAGGCAAGAGCCTCAGCTCAAAGTGGCTCCCCAGGTCAGGGCTTGGCTCTGGCCACGGCCTCCCTGCCACATCGGGGAGCCTCTGCCCACGGCCACCGCAGGGAAGGGGCCACCCTGGCCGCCCCAGCTGCCCCGGGTTTGCACTGCCCCAAGCCCTGGCAGCCAAACCTCCAGAAGGGGGGATGCTGAAGGCCCTTGCACTTAGTGCTGATAAATTTTCCAGCTTTTATAAGAGCTAGGAACACATCTTTATAAAAGCATATATATTACAGTATGCTCTGTATTTTTCATAGGCACACCTACAAATCAGGATTTAGCTGAGTGTTAATGGTTTGCAGTACCACCAGCCGTTCTGAGTCAAGCAAATAATTGTTGCAGTAGGACTGCTAGGAAACGAAAGTCAAGCCAACACATAGTCACCTAGGTCTGGGTTTCTCAGAGGTGTTAATAAAGCCTAACTATTTGGTGGTTTATAGCCCTTTCTGTCCCTTGGCCACGCTGCCTCCAGCCAGGGCCCTCCAAGCACTTCCTCTCGGACTGACTGTTCCCTCTTCTGGTCAGATCCTTCCCCACTGTCTCAGTTTCGTTTTGCTCCTTTGGGGTTCAACATCAGATTCTTCCCCGATAAAATGCCTGACAATGTCTATATCTTCCCTGAAAAGCTTTACAGTTACAGTTCAGGACAGGTTAAATAAAGTCAAGTATATTTGAAAGTGAAGAAAAAAAAAATCACAAAATAGTCAGCATCTAAACAAGCTGTACATTAATATTTTTGCCAGAATTGCCAAGAAGGTTTCTGAGTCTGATATATGTTTGATGTATGGTTTCTGAGTCTGCACTATGATGGAAAAATCATAGTTCCTGCTGTACCTTGGAACTAACTTGGGATTAGAGGCCTGCCCAAGTAAACGAAACAATGCCAGGGCCTGGACATTGTCCTATAATTATCTTAAATGTCCTGTATTTATCTTAAATTATCTTAAATTCTTAACACCGTCTCTGGATTGCTAGTGCCAGATAGCATTCTCCCAAACAGTTCCTGGCATGAGACAGTTTCCAACAGGCATTGTTGATGTGGCCACCCATCTGGAGAATGCCACCATGGAGTGATCATAGCCTTTCTACTTAAATGCAGGGCCAAAAGATAGGCCTTGGCCCATTTTATTTTCCGGAGAAGACAGCCTAGCACTCTGGCTTATTAAAGGGTCTGGCATTTAACATCATCACTCATGCTGTCCCACAGGACAGTTATCTTAAACTGTAAGTATCAAAAGCCTAAATATGCTACAAAATTTCTTTTATCATTTAAGTATTTAGTAACGTGAGTGTTCAGACCTGTCCAGGTCATACTGCAGAGCATGAGATTCAACCAGGGCTCCCTGTCTCATGTTCTTCTGCCACGGAGCTCCTTTCTCACACACTGCTGTAGCAGGGTTGCAGCCACCTTCCTTGTTTGAACTCCACACGCCAGTCACGACTGGGCATGTGAGGCAGGAGAGCAGCTGCCGCACTGCACTCAAGGCATTCTCTAACACGTTCATGCAGCACAGAGGTCTTCTGGAAAGCAGACTGCATCCATGAGCATGTTCCCCCAAAACATGTCAGGATGTAGGAGTGCTATGTGCCTCAGTACACACTCCTACACTTTTTCTTTAGTTTGCATTGTTTCTTCTATTCCATCATGTTTTTTGTCTCTATTCTACTGTCCATTTGCCTTCTTTGTAGTTAATATTTCTTTAATCTTTAATATCTGTATCTTCATTTCCCTTTCTTTTCTCATTCTTTTGGTATTCTTTTGTCACCTGTGACATCGCTCTCAAAACAATCCTAAGTTCCTCAGACACTCCACTTTTAATTCTCCTCATAAATCTCCTGTTATATAATTCTCTCACTCTTGCCATAGGTACACAAAGCTGTTCTTTTTGAAAAACAAATCATGCCTCAGACATACTCCCTTGCCCCATTTCAAGGTGTGTCTTCTATTGAATTGCTGCAAACATCTCTTCCTAGCTTGTCACTGTATTTTGTATTACAAGAGGTTTTGCTGTTTTCCTTAACTCCTTAACTATTAACCTTAGCTAAGTTCCTTAAACTCTAACTGCCAATTTCCAAAATGCAGAGTTAAAAAATATGAGTGATTCTCTACTAAAAAAATGTTGTTTTGAGAAGCTAAGGACTCATTTTTCTCCCGGTGAGATCTACTGAAGACTTTCCCCGGAATTCAGTGGGAACAAGATTGACCTCAGTACCAAATAATCTAGAATAACATGAACATATAGTATGGCAGACTACTCCTCTTTCTTTGCTGCTATCATCATGTTCATTATCACCATTGATCTGTGAGCACATCTTTTTAGTTTTCATTTTGTTTCTTTCAGCATGCCTGATGAACGCATCAGCTGACAAATCAGAACACAGAGATAAACACACTTGGTATACACAACAGTTTCAAATCAGTAGAAAAAGATGAGATACATACTAAAGCATCCTTCAGAGCATCTCAATATATGTCTTCCAGCTTGTTTGTTTTGACATTAACAGTACAAATAATGTCTTCTAAGCCTGAACAAACAAATCTCATTTACAAAAGATAATGTTAGGAAGTCAAGAAAAATCTGAGAGGATCTAGTTTGTTGTCCAAGTTGCTATATATATTTTTTTAATGTGTTTGGCAAAGAAAAATAGTATATAGATCCCAAACTGTGTCAATGAATAACCTAACCAACTTGTTCACACCACTAGTTTCGGTCATTTTTCGTATGTGGATGATGACATTTGTTTGAAGGTTTCAGTCTGAGAAATTTTAAACTCCAGTGTGATACCCCTCTCTCTCTGTAAAAACCCAGACACTAGTAGCTAGAAACACAAGTCACATTCTGCAGTGAAAAAGTCTGTTATAGAATCCTTCTGAGGGATTTCTACAGTAAATGGTGAGCAAAGGCAGTGAGCCACCCATTTAAGGCTCATGATGGACAGAAGAGAACAAAGGAATTGTCACCTTTTGCTACCTTTTGAAGCATATGAGACTGAAGATTTACTTACAGGGAACTGAGTTTGCACTGGAATAGAGAGGAGATCTAGCAGAATATATAACAGTTTCTCTTGATAACAAATATTGATAAACACCCGTGTTCTGAAATCAAGCAAGACTACATCTGTCTATTATTAATAAATATAATCGGAGAAAAATATAACAGTTTTCAATAAATACATTTAAAAGCACAAATTGGACATTCTCCACTTGTGAGTCCTGAAAATTCTTCCTCATGTTGCTAACTGCAATCACCAACTCAAGAGTTTTTCGTGAGAAGGCCCTATGGCCTTTAATGTAGCTCCAACATAAAGGTAGTTAGTACAACAACTTTACAACTGTTATGTGTTCTCAAAAAAGGAGCTATCCATTGACTGGAGAATGGAAGGACTCCTTCTTAGATACTCATTTCAGACATCCTTTAAAAAAGATTTGGTTTGAAACATCCCAGGCTTCTTGAAAACCTTCATAGTATATCACTTCTTTGTGTCTTTTTAATAAGAAAAATTAGCTTATCATAACAATGCTTCTTACGTGGTCTGATTATGTTTGGCTGGATTGGTGCTTTTTCTTGCTTTTTCTATATTAATTTTATTTTTCAGTTTTGGATCATTCCTCATGTTAAAAGTAGAGATTCTTCCTGGAAGAATCTTTTCAAGAAACAAAATACCTAAAGTGGACACTGTGTTGCACTGCAAGTGAAAGTCCTGGGGTTAGAAAAATGGCTATTTGAAAATATTAGTGCATAGTGGTATCTCAAGACCAATATTTTTCAATCAGCAATTGCATCTTTTTAAGTGAAATCCTCCCAGATTATTGCTGATGATTTTACAAAAAGACCATGAGTCATCAGCAGAAGTAAAATCAAAACATAATGCATTAACTGCTGAATTGTGGGAAGCTACTTAAAAATGTACTATAGAGAAGGCACATGTTAGACTAACACTGAAAAACATTCATTTCAGGAAAACAATCTCTAATCTGACAAAAGAAAAACCTCCACAGCCTATGACTAGGGTTTTGTATTTCTTTTCATGAATCTTACAGCTATTCCACCTCAAGGTCATGGAAAATTAAATTTTACTCTGACAATCCCATCATTTCATAATACTGGTCAACTATGACAGCGCTAACCATCAAGTCAAAAAACTAAGCTTCTTAGTGACTATGATGTGATATCTGATACCTCCAGTAGATTAAGCGCAACAAACAAGGTTCTACCTTTCAATTTGTTCTTAGGAAATAAAAAAAGAACAATACAGAAGTGTTTTAAAAAGTCCACTTCCCTTTTCATCCATTGCTATTCATTTACAGATGTTCCAAACTCTCTAACATCATTTTTATTACCAGAAAAGCATAATATTTGTCAGTTAAAGAAGCTGATCTGGACCATTGCAATTCAGTGAATTAAGGTCAACTATTGCTTTGCACATTCAAAAGATTTATTAACCCCAAACAAGTATTAAATGACAAATGTAATATTGGCCCCCAAAAATATAAAATTGTCAGAAGAAATTACATTAAGCAATTATACTGCAATATTAAAATGGGATAAAATGTAGAAAACCTGTTTGCTGCTGGAACCTGAGTTAGCAAAGAGCTATTTAAGTTATCTCTTCTTTTTAAATACCTGGGGATAAATTCTCCATGCATTGCTGGATAACTAAAACACATATCTCTAATAAACACTAATATGAATTAGAGAGACCTTTTTTTAGCATACTGGGCTAACATATACACTGTATATCAAATCAGTCTCATAGATGATTTATCAGATGTCTGGATTATTATCAGGTATTTTGAGTCTATGATTAACTCAGTCTATATGTATTAGTAATTCCATTTCTGACTGGCAGAATTTCAGAAATTAATGAATTTATTTATGCATTCTGCTAGTCTGTAAATAATTGAAAGAATTTAGGAAAGGCATTTGACTGCTGTTGCTGACAGCTCCAAGGAAGCCTCTGGTCAACATGAAATAGTAATTGTTCGGTTATATGGTAAAAACTCTTCACACATACAAAGGAGCAAAAAGAGGCAATGGCAGGTGTGGGAACCCAAACAAACACATTGACCTGGCTACTCCAGGGCCATCACAGGAGCGTGATCAGCCCATAAAAGGCTTGTCTCCACATACATGAAGGGGCACAGGGACACAAGTGGGGAATGCCAGTAACCCCATCAGAGGAAGGGAGACCCTGCCCGGGCTCCTCCCAGGGCTGTCCCAGGAGACCATCAGCCCCATGGTCCAGCTGTGAAACTCAGCAAGATGAGGCAACAGGAGCAGCTCTCCAGAGCACCTTTCAGACTGAGGGGGTCACTGCCCAGAGGTATGAGACACATTCAGGGGAAGAGCATTTCAGGATTGTGCAAGACATTACGGAAAGTTTTGGGAAGGAATGAAAACTGAGGAAAGGGAGGGATCAAGATGGTTTGAGGAGGAACAATCATGGGAAAACAGGGATAATGGGATAACAGCAGCCGGTTGTGTGTACACAGGCTGCTGGTCAGTACACTTGTCTGGCTGTAACCTGTGCCTTATCAGGACTGTCTGTTTTGTCATCTCATTAAACTCCATTTCTAACTATTTTCCTTGGTGAGGAACTGTTTAATCCTAATCAGCCAGGGATGGGAACAGTATGTGGCCATTTGTGATGTTTATGCTTGTGTGAGTGCTGTTTTCTGTCTGTGTGGATCTGTGTGGCTTGCCACGTGCATGTGTATGTGTGAATTGTATATATGTGTGTGTGTGTGTGTGTGTGTGTGTGTGTGTGTATATATTGGGAATGTATGAGCTCAGCCACACTGCACGTTGGACCTGAGGGCATGGAGCTGCAGCAGCCTCGCCTCTTTTGGACTGCCAGATTTGGCAACCCCTAACAGTGATATAACAAAATATACCAAAATACAAACTGGGATGTCATCTAGTCTTTTAAATGTCATAACCCCACAGAATAAATCAGAGATTATCCATCTGTAGAATATTTTGTTCTAATATCTGTATTTCAGAAAAAATATGACAGAAATTGAAAAGGTAAGACACAAATGGTGAATTAGCTATCTGATAGAAAGGCTTCAGTAGGGGAAAAGTTAAAATCCAAGACAAAATGAAAAATCTACCACATTCGGACATGGGTGCAAATGAACTAGAAGGAACTTCATAAAAGTTATGAAAGTAAGGCTGGCTTTGTCCATGTTCTTTACTAATTCAAGAAAAAAAGGATATTAGATTAAACTAAATCCATATCTAAAGCAATAAATGAAAATGCTTTTTTTCAGTGTGCATAATTAATCAATGGTACTCATTGTCAAAAATTAATAGCTGACATGACAGAGATGGCTAGAGATACATTTAGCTCAATGAGATGCAAACTGTGCATCATTTTGATAAGAAGAATAAGAATATTCATTATTATTTTAAGTAGTACAAAAATAATGGCTTCATTAAGGCTTCATACCTCAGGGCATAAACCAATACCTAGTTAAGTATGGTATGAAGAGAATATGCTTCTGAGCACATCGTATGGAATTTCATGTGTCTGGTAATCTGTGCTGTTGAAGGCAGAACACACTAACTGAGTGGTCCAGAAAGCTTATTCAATAATGATTTTTGATATTGATATTCTTGGTATCTATTTTAGTTTATCTAGATTATATTTATTTAAATTATATTAGCAGTAGACAATTGGCACAGCTCTCTTACCTTTAAAGAAAGTAGGTCACTCAAGTTTTGAAAAGTTTAGAACAGTTCTAATTTTTGTCTCCAGTTTTGTTAATGCTGATGTTTCAAGCAGTGGAGCACATTTCAAGTAACCCATTTTTTCCACAAATGGTATGTTTTACCTTTGTACTGAACACTGCAAAAGCATACAGTTGTTACTAATTATGCAACATCTCTACATAATTATATATGTCATCAGTAGAATAAAACCCCTAAATAATGAACAGGAGTTCTTTAAAATGTATGATGGATTGTATATCAAAGACATATCCTCTGTAATGTTGCTTGCTTTTAAAAATAATACTAATCTTAACATAAAAGGCCATGTCTTCTCTCGACTGAGCAGTTTTGTTTTTTCTTAGCTGGAAGTCTTTGTTCTGAATGTTTTATCATGGTGAAATGCACAGTAATGAATCTGGCATTTCAGTATTTTTATTATACAGTAGATTACCCATTGTCTTGAAGAAGAGTTTCCTAAAGTTCAGAAATCATATTGTTATTGTTCAAAGCATTTAAAACTGCATGTACATGTTTGTTGGGGGGGGGTTGTTTGTTTGTTTTTAACAAGCGGTGTTCTCTTTTAGTTTGCTTTACATTTACTGCAATGATGTCAATGCATACTCGTCCATCTTTTTTTGATTTAGTAAGTCTTCAGAAGTGGAATCCATATCTCTCAATGAGGTTTTCCTCATCTAATATTTTTGGTGGCTGAATAGAAGCCCTTAGCTCACTAAATTGTCACTGTATTTATTTTAACAGCATTTATATTAATTTAAGATAGTATGCAGAGTGGAAGAGTCACAGGAAATTTAGAAGACAAGGATAACATTTCAGCTCAGGCTGTCAATCTAGTTTAGTACTTTTTGATAGAGGCCAAATACTGGCCTGTATGGTTTTACGTTTGGGTTATAAATACACATTCTGACAAATGGTTTCTTGCCACTGTGAGGCTTATCATCACAAATTGCAACTATGTTTGATAAGAGTAAAAAGGGTACAGAATCTGAAAACAGCTTTGGAGGATGGAGGTATCCCCACTAGGACCAAGAAATCAGACCAAAATCTCAGTGTTTCCCATATTCTTTTTGTAGCTTTTTCTTCTATAAGCCAGTTCTGTGTGTACAGATTTTCAGTGCCTGTGAAAGTTGTAATTATATTCCTGGAGACTGAAGTCCTTTTATGTAGTCACAAAGAAAAAAAAGTGCAAGCAGCAAACACATTTTCCCTGTACCATGCCTCAACCTTAACCTGATGGTACCCGACTCTAGAGGTGATAAAATGTCATTCCCTATTCTCTTCTGAGGTGATACTGCTTGACTGCAATTTATAGCAAGGATGCAAATCAGGTCACCTTAGCAGAAGACATGCCTACAACCTTATACGATAACCAGAAACGAAGTGTGTGATTCTGAAAGGGGGATAGATTTTCTTGGTCTATGTCCAGACCAGAATTGCAGAGAGGTCTGTACACAAAACACTCATAACAAGTTCAGTTTACTCAGATATATGGTCTAAATAATCTTTGGTCTGATCTCCTATGAAGACCTTATATGTCTTACAGGATCAATGTCTTTGCTGCCCTCGGAATCTTCAGGAAGTCACACAATACAAATAGAGGGTTTGCTCTGATTTTCCTTTAGTCACCACCTGGCCTTATCAGGAAAATAACTGAGACCCTCAAAATCTCTAGTGCATTCATCTACAAAAGCACTTCTGAAAAAGAGAGAACTGTGGTTACCACTGTCTTACTATAGCCAGAGAGCCAGTTACAGAAAAATATTTAGGCAACAGAAGGGATCCCCATTAGCCTGGACATCATACCATGCTAATGTGCAGAGAATTCTACAGCTGACAGTCCTCTGTCTTTCATTTTTCATGCTAAAACGATGAAGAGGAGAATTGTGAAACATCTAGAATGACAGGAATTTATTGTGGATTGAGACTGAGAAAGAAGTTACTTTCCCAGAACATGAGTGAGATGAGGTTAAGGTAAGCCATATGTAAGAACATGACATAGCAGATTTCTTTCTTTTGTAAGTAATTTTACACAGAGAATCTTTCAGAAAATTATTGTACTGGGGGCAAAAATCAATTTAACTCTTCCTTCCCTTCATTATCCTCCATCTCACACCATCCTTCTTTCATATTAACATCATTTGTGTTTCCAAATCAACATCATAGATCCTTTCTGACTCCCTGACTGCTCACACCAAGTCTGGAACAAGAGGGACCAGCACACTTCCTTTATGGAATGTAAACAGTGTTAGGTCTAGAGCAGAGTAGCATGGCAAATGGTCTAATGGGGTCCTCTCACTATAGATGCCTTCTTACATCAAACAGTGCAAGGAAATACTGCTTAAAACCAATTATTTCTAAGCCTTTCTATTTCTTTTCAGTGTTATTAAAACATTTTAACACTTCTAGCATATACTTCTTCTTATAGCATATGCTATTTGTTTCTCTGCAAGCATGGTCCTTTAATTCTTTCCCCTACTCAAATTCCCCTTAATATGCTCATGGAAAACAAAAGTAATGAACGTCATGCAAACCAAGCCCTTTTAATGTTTTCTAGTAAGAGAGATGCTTCCCATTGCACCAGTCAAGCTAGATCTCTTTTCTATTCTTTAGGTTTAATTAAACTTTTTTCAACTTCATTGATCAGAGTTGAGCACAGCAGTTGGTAAGGTATTTCTAGTTCCTTATTTATTAATTATTTCCTACATATAGTAGAAATATTTGGAAAATATTCCTTGGAATATTTGAAATATGCCAGAGCCTGCCTTTGGGTTTGTTTGTTTGTTTGTTTGTTTTGGGGGGGGTTACATAACTGCATCAAAGTGGTGCACTTATTTTCATCTTCTGATTGTCTAATACAATACTATATTCAAATTATGAGTCTCCACTTTATACAAATAATATTTATTAGTCATGCACTGGTATAATATCCTAATCCTCTTTGCTATCATAAATAGGGCAATCCACTATGCCAATTCCCCACTTTAGCCAAATCTGTTCTCATCTTCCTGTTCTGTTTGTCCTGTCCGCCTCTGCTAGTCATTCCCCAATTGGTACCATTTCTATCACTTCACTGAGTTCCAGATAAATGAGATTTGCCTTAGAAAAATGATATTTCCCTTCAATTATCTTACTCAATAAAGGTATCCAGTTAGCCTTGCACGCTATACCATTAACAAAGCTGGCTTACATTTCTCATTTACCTCTCTGCCTCTAATTATTACTTTTTTCGGAGTGTCTGTTAATGCCTCCATAATGCTTCCATCTGAGTTTGTCCATACTGGTCAGAAAAGGATGTTAAGAGCAACATACAGGATGAGATCCTGCACGCTGTGCAAAACCTGTCAAAAGCTGAGTGCTTTGTTTTTTCTTTTTTCATTTTTTCATTTTTGTCATTTACCTTGCCCACACAGTGCTCCTGGACTGAATCTTAGGGTGTGTGCAAAAAAAAAAAAAAAAAAAAGGAAGATAGCAGTAAAGTCAGAGCCTGTAGGTTTGGAGTGGCGGAAAGAGATTAGCTGCATGAAAACATGGCTAGACGAGCAAAAGCAGGATGGCCTGTGGATATGTCCATAGTGAAGAGGATATGACAAGTACAAAAAGCAGAAGAAAGAAAGAAGAGGTGGAAGGGAGTAGGAAAGAAACTCGGGGGGAATAGAAAACTGAGAAATTAGAAAGGAGGGACGAGATAAGAAAGAAGATGCAAACTTCTTCCTTTTTCAATCAACACAAGGAACAGGCAAGAAAACAGATAGGAAAAAAGTTTAATCTTAGGTGAAACAGACTGTGAAAAATAGCAAGGGAAGATACCAGAAAAGAAAGAAGGAAAGAAGGAAGGAAGGGAGGGAGGGAGGAAGGAGGGGAAGAAGGAAGGAAGAAAGAGAAAGGAAGGAAGGAAGAAATGAGGGAAAGAAGAAAAGAGAGAAGAATATAGAAAAAATAGAAGGCGTTTATTCACTGAAATGTAATGCTTAAACAAGATAAATGAACATAGGGGGGATAACATACAAATGAGAGATCTTGAACAACCCACAAAATTCGGTAACTGTCCTTGCTCTATCAATGTGTGTTAAATATAATTAACAGGGTGTCCAAGTGGTTCTGGTAAATTAAGGAGAGCTGTTGGCCGTTCAAAAAAGGTATTTCCCAAGTGATTCGTGTTCAATACCCGTAAGTGGTAATGAATTCAGCAGCAACTGAGGACAGTCAGCAGCTCACTGGACTGGGCTTTATAGAAAAATGAACCTTCAGTGCTGGCCATTTTTAGAACAGTTTCTTAATCAGCAATGTAAACGGAAGATCCCCTAAAATAATCGCAGTATTAACTGCTTGTTCTTTTGAAGAGGGTACAATTTGCAGAAGCCAGAACTGTAACATACATATTCTAACGTAATTCAACATTGTGAGAAAGCAGACCTCATACTGCCCTTCAATATTGAAATGTTCACTTTCTCATGTACATAACTGGCCCTTCTCTGGAACAGCAAGGACACAAAGGAAATTGCAGAGTAAATTTAAACACATACTACTGTTGCTGTTTGTCATTTTGTTTCACACTTCATTTTGACACAACCACATGCTTCCATTCAGAGAGAAGCTAAAAATGACCTGCAAGGATTCTGCTCTGAACTGCCACTGACTTTTCTGGGATCTGAAGGTGCACAGCACTTTAGAAATGTATGTCCTGAAAGAGCAAATTCATTAGAATTGTGTGTGTGTGTGTGTGGGGGGGGGGGGGGTTAAAACAAAACTAATCTAATGTTAAGACTGCACAGCTAAAACTCACAAACTGCTGTGAACTTCAGACCTTAAAATTTCAAGAGAAAGGTACCCTCAGCTCTTGCATGTAGCTTGATATTTTTCAATATAATTGTAAGTGCAATATGACAAAAATTCCTAGCCAATAATAGATAAATATTATAGCCTGCACAATAACATTTAAGGAAACACCTTTGCTGACAAAGAACAAGAAAATCCTATGTATATATAGGATTGCTGAGATAACAGCATTTCTGGAAACTTATTTGATTTCCCATTTTTAAGCTATTTTTGGGTAAAGTCTTAATACTGTATATAAGCAATCTTAGAATATGGGTTCCTGCTTTAAGATAAAGAGGAAAAAAATCACTTGTGTTTAATACAGCTAAAGCTTCAGCTAAATTTCAATTTTGTTTTGAGATAGGACAATTCATTACACAGAAAGTTGGAGGAAACCTTTGGATTATTACAGTTCATAGCAAGTATTTCTGTGAAAGTATTTTACTTATTTTCAGCTTGCTGTAGTTTATACATTGCGAAATATTGCTCTGTGTGGGATATAGGTCACATTCAAAACCAGCTATGATCAAAAAGATTTTGGGTGTATAAATGTATGTCTGTCAGGTTTTCCATTGACTTTAGACTCCAAATTGATCCTTTTTTTTTTTTTAATTTACTCAGCATTATTCAAACCATCATTCCACTCAGAAAGTCTATCTACCCAGCTCAGGCAGAGAAGGTGAGTGTGCCTGAGTCAATACTCCTGAGAAGACCCAGGTGTGGGAGCCTGGGCACCATCAGAGAAGTGCTCATAAGGAGGCTCACCCAGCTCTCGCTACCACCACGTGTCTTGAAGGAACTTACTGCTGATGATGTAGTATCACATCGTTTTGAAAATTGGCAACTGCTATTTTTCTGCTGGTAAGCTCATCCACTAAAGTGGGACACAAAAAATGCAGCCTGGTTTACCAGGTGTCAGGTCCCTGAGCATGCCAACAGACCATAACTGCCCTGACCTGTCTCTTTGGGACCCCCCCGCCACGCGATCTCAGCCCTGGGGCCCCGTGTGAGCTGCAGCCCGAACCCGGCCCTTGTCAGAGCTGATGCCAGGCAGGAGCGCAAGCAGGGCTGCTCCGCGACAGGGATGAGCTGGGCTCCGCGGGTGCCAAGTGATTCATTAAGGAGAGATGGTGGCCTTCTGCCCTCAGGGAGAGTCTACTATGTCAGCCTAAGCAAGTCACCCGAGTAGAGCATGAAGAAGTGTATGTAGGGTCCGAAGAGCATTTTCTATTGGCCACTTCTCTCTTTGATGAATGTATAGGTTATTCATTCCTTTTTTTTTTCACTTTTATTTTTTTACACATAAGCACAAATATAATGTAATTTTTTCCCTTTTCTTCACTTTTTAGGTAGCTTGAATTCTTCCTTGCACCTGCAGTAAAAACCTATTCACCTCAAATACATGATGTGTAATTCCATTGGAGATGTTCTATGCAGTTCAGAAAGAGGTGATATTATAGGACATTTGTTACATTTGCCTAGTGCCATAGGTGGATACGGCTCATCAAAGCCTACTAAGAATGGCACATCTCGGCCCCAAGAAACTATCAGTCTAATTAGATACAGCACAGAAAAGGCTGACAAGGGACAAGGACATGGTAATGAGGTACAAGTGGATAAAGGTGAAGATCCTACAAGTCAAAATTGTAGGCTGTGCTTAATTTTAATTAGTGTTTAGGAAATATTTCTTTTACTGTGTGATGTTAGGGAACAAGGTGGTGTTTGTAACCTGTGTTCTAAGCAAAGTCCCTTTCTCATTTATACTTAGTGAATGATACTTGGTGAAAGTCTATTGTTCTATTCACTTTAAGAGTATAGAATCTTTTATCCCACCTCAGGTATCACTGTTTTATTAGGGAACTAAGTTATTATTCACAACTCAGAAGAGTCAAACAAGGATTATACGAGTTATAAGAACAGGTTAACACTATACTGAGTTTCTGAAAACATAAAACTTTGGTGATTTTTTTTTTTTTTAGTTACAGAGATTTTGTTAGGGAGAGGCTCTACTTGTATAGAACAAGAAGAACAAGACAAAATAATTTCATTATGGTATATTTTTATAGAAAAATACAAACGTTTCGTGTATTTGTAAAGGTGATACTGTGGCTCCTTAATTACTCTGGGAAATACTTACTACTGAGTGATCTTACTGACAACATTTCTTTGCATAATGCCTCTGCAGTACGAAATAAGGATTCATGATCTAGCACCAACTCAAACAATATCAAAAAGAAACTATTTTTCTCCAGAGAAATATGGTTTACCTGACAAAAAAATACCATTAGGCTTAGTCAGTCAGTTAACCTACTGACTTTTTTATCATATTCCTCCATATTTAAAGTCAGGCAGAAAGATGTGAATACCCATCACCTGTTGGCAGATATAAATCACCACAAAAATAATACAGTTTTTCCAGGAACAAATCTTGGACTCTATGATAAAAAAAATATAAGAAAAAACAGGTATAGTAACACGTAGAAAGAAAAGCAAGCACCCAATCAGCAAACCATGGGAAGAAAAGATCACTTTTCAAAATCATTTTCCTCACAGTTAATTAGTGTCAATTCTAAAGTACATAATTAATTTATGAGGTTATTAAATGGCAGAGTTAGGCTACATGGACATCATAAGTGTCTATTTTATAACTTACCATGTTGGGTGCCATATGTTGAATTTCCTATTTTAATCAAGTTCGTTTTTTATGATCATTGCTCCCATGATATTGTCTCATAATTTAACAAATCAGATGACAAATTGTGCAATACAAACAAAAACTGCAGTACAGTGCTGACATTTTGGAAGCTTTTGTAATGGACTTAATGAGACAACTCTTCCTCCCTCCCTTTTTTTTTTCTAATGCAAACTTTTACATTAATAAAACAATTCATATAAGCCTCAAGATATAAATATTTGATGATAGTTGTAAAACAAGATGGAAATTGTTATCATTTCCGGTAATAAGGTTACATCTTCTATTAAATAAAACTTTTTTTTCTCCATCTAAGTTTGTTGCCAGGTTCATGTAATAAAGGCATTAAGAAAAGTACTGTTAAAAATATGCTTTGTTATTTTATTAACTTCTTTAATCATTCCTCCATTAACTTGTCCCTGATCTCCATTTTTATAAAGTAAGAATATAAAATGGGATCCCTGGCAGAACCCTGCTTCATAAAATACTACTGGTAATAATTATACGTAGCAACCACATCATATACGTTTCTATAAAGTTTGTCCTGGGATCTTGATCAACAAATCATGCTGTTAGAAACAGAGATGCCACTCTCATTATCTGGTTTAATTCAGCTTATTAATAACAGCATGACCCCAAGTTATTGTGCAAGCTTTGCACTGATTTCTTAATTGACACCAGTGGAGTCGTATCTCACTGTATGGAATTATATTCTACGGAATATGGGAGACCAGAAAGAGGTCCTGTGATTAAATGAATCTCCTACATTTCCAATCCTCTCCCACTTCCTGGTGCTTGCCAAGAAAGTCCAGGTTATGGCTCTCTCCAAAACAGTGTCCTCTCTGTGCCCTTCAGACTTGTGCCACCTACCTACAAGCCTGCTAGGTGGCAGGATCTTTACTAAAGACCTTTCATTTTATGTATGTAAACTAATAACCTAAACAGTTAGGTAGCCATTCTTTCTGGAGAATTGTAGAGTTATAAGAAAGGACACAAAACTTTCAAACTCTGGTTTGTAAGCCAGCAAACCCACTCAGTCTGCCTGCAAGATATACTTATTTTACATGGTTTATTGTCTAAATTGATTTAATATATGTTAATTAATCTGAATTTTTGTTGGCACACATGAAAGCTATGGTCCTTGAAAAAAGGGTTTCTGTCATCAGTACTCATGAGAATCACATCTTTGCAGAAGTACATTGTGCTTAAATCTCTGAGGATTGAGTATTTTTCTTAAACATTTCTGAAGCACAAATAAAGGGTTTTTTTAATAATTTTCAGATTTCTAGCTAAAACAATTTATTTGGGAGAGTAATCAGCTAGGACAATGTATTACTATTTTAATTAATTACAGCATTTAGATTTGCTATACCTGATTCATTTTTGTGTGCACTTTGCTCCAAGAAATGACAGTTTTAAAAACTGACATTTTGTTTCCTGCATAATCAACCACAGCCTTTTGAGGTTGGTCCCGATTATGTAAGTGTGTTTATTCAAACGAGCTAGTCAGCCAAATGTCAGGAAAGTAACTACTTCATTCAAAACCATGATTGTAGTCCCAGCCTGTAACTTAATGTTAGCTTTCAAATATCTCTCACCTTTCATCTTATTTTGTTATAAACTCTGAAATTTACTTTCACATCTGTGCTTACACATCTGTGCTGCATTCCTAATTTCATTTTACTGAACCAAAACAAAGTTTAGTACCTTTCAGGTTCCTATTAATTAAATTTGTTAAGTTTAATATATCAAGAAATGGGCATCCTGGTTCAGAGGTACTATAGAAAAGTTTGTTGGACTGTCTTTTATTTCTTCACACTTGAATTAGTTCTTTCAGTTCTTGTTTTCCCTTTTGGTCTAATATAACTGTTCATGAGACTTTTTTTTTCTTAATTTTTAAAGAGGCCAAATTCCAATTCTGATCTGATCATGGACAACCCTGCTGAAGTCCTGAAGATGCATCTATTACTGCTAGGGTCAACATGTGGCATTTTATGACATACTTCATGGCTTCTGATGACAGCCCATTTCACTCTAACGTGACCTAGAGAGAAATAAACAAAGCATTGTACTGTGGCAAAGTGGGAAACAGGGAATTCTCAAATGCACGCGCTATTTCACTAAAGGTCAAAGTTTTACTTATGGTAACTCAGAAGTGATACAAATAGCCAGCCTTATTTCTAGAAGTCAACTCAAACACAAGTCAGAGGACATGTTATGTGCATACTTGAAAGGTCAGTAACAGGAAGACGCGACTGTTACAAACCAATAGTGAGAGCATTTTCAAGAACAAGTAAATTTTCTTCAGAAAGACTGACAGTGCATTATCTTCTTCTGTTCACTATGTGCTTGTGACAGCTCCTGCTGATGAAATTATTCATCATGTACAAAAACGTCTAGTAGTGTGAACACTGTTTTAGTATGTCTAGTATTTTCAGGAAGTATCCTGCTTTCTGTGGGCTTCTGGAGCTTCACATAGTACCCATATAGAGCTGTTAATGATTGTATGATATAATAAAAACTACTATTTCCCTTCATTATTTTTGTATCTACGAGCAATGAGAACCCCCAGACTTTTCACTTTTAACAATAGGTTCTCTCTGGACCCCAGGGAATTTCCATTCTTTCTCATGTTTTTCAATCCTGCTCATCCAGCATACATGGGTATTAAAACCTGCATACTTCAGGTTGATTCATGTGCCAGTATTTTCTCACAAAACACAGCTGGAATAACTACCATTATCTTACTCTAATTACATAATCCAGAGGTTATACTACACATACAGATTTCCAGAGAGAGAGGTTCAGCTCCCTGCATCGGAAAGCTGACTGTTCTCACTGAAAGGCAGTCAGGGATGAAGCTGCCTCAGTCTCCCATGTTGAACTTGTTGCAGTTTGTATTAATTAAGTAGTCCTTCAGAGGGGAAAAAGGAGAAAGAGAAGAAGAGCCAGAGAGTTGGTTTGAACACTATGCTGGTCTGACTGGGACATTCACATCGGAGGCAAAGACTAGGTTCTAGTCCCATGTTCAGTTTTTACACTTGACCATTCATAGGACAGGGATCAGAACCCAGATATTTTGATTCCTTACATACTAAAGGATTAGTAAGCCATTAAAACTGCTTCTATCAGCCTAGAGAGGGGAAAAATTTCACAGGTTTAAGGGAACAGACATAAAGGAATCAGTTTGAATATGGTCTTCCTAGTTGCTACCAGCGAAACAAGCCTTTTGCATTTTTCAGTTTACTGTAAACATACACAGTCATAGACAAAGACCGGAAAAAGACTTATACCGAGCTTGTCAAACAATATGCCAGGCAGCAGAGTTTCAGTCCCACACAGCTCCACCCAAGGCAGGGAATCAAGCCAAGGGGAAGAAGCCTGTCCCGAAAGGGTTCAGCTGGAAGTGACAAGAGGAGCCGGAGGATTGCTTCTCCTGCCACAGTGAGAATTCTCAGTGTATTTCAGAAGCAATAACAGCTTTTGCTCCAAATGTGTCTATCAGAAAGAAAGACACACAGTAAATGGGATGTACTGGCAGAAAAAATAACTGTTATAGGTAGCATTATTTTTATCAGCCTTCTTACTGGTAACATAGAACTTCTTGATAGGAAGGAACAGGAATTAAAACTGGTGTTCAATATATTCTTTCCTGACAACACTTCCAAAAGCAAAGGAAATAGATGACTTGCTTCACAGCTTGCCATTTCATTCTGGTATAAAACCGCTTCGCTGGCTGTAGAGAAATGTAGCCTCCGTGTTCCTGCTGTGCACAAGGAGGAGACGGGCAGAATCCGGAACATTTACCTTTTTTAGCAGGCCAGACGCCAACGGTGTAAAAATTACACAATAAGGTATAGGGCTAGGAGAGAGGAGAACAAGGGGAGGAAGAAGAAGAAAAGGATAAAGCTAAAATCACAGGTGGTGATACATATTTTTCTCATTCTAAACGGCAAGGAAATACAGCAAAATCAGTATCAGCTTATAGAGTAGCATAAAAGCCATTCCTCAGGACAAGGAAAATATTCAACTCATCACTGCAAAGGACATAGTCAAGCTGACTGGAGCTAGCATCTGGGAACAGTGTAAATGACTATTAAAACATATGTCTCGTTCAAATGACAGAGCAGAGAGATAGAACATTACAGGGTCAGGTCATGCCAATTTTCATGACAGACTTAAGTCCAACAAGCCAATCAATCATCCAGTACGTTTAAGGTTTTACTAAACTAAACTTAAAATACAGACCCACAGTTATATCAAATATAAATGCATGAACAAATCTGGAAAAAGATTTGGAAACAAAACAAAAAAAAATGACTCAGCCATTTTGGCTCAAAAATGGTACCAATTTACTGCAGTAAGAGTAGCCTTTGGAATAATCAGATTTAAGTATATTTTCACACCATAAATGTTATATGACATCTGCTTGCCAAATCAGTATTTTGTTTCTAATATATTATATATTGTGTATTATATTATGCATTATATTATATTGGATTGAAAATATCTTTTTCTCTGATATAAACAAAATTTTCTGACTTTTATTAGTTATCACCCTGAAATGTAATCTTCCACTTAGTCAATTTCTTGGATTTAAGACGATCTATTCTGATAAGTCAGAATTTAAAAACAATCAATAATCTACATGACAGAATCCTTGCTAAAGGGTACAAAATTTCCTGGATTAAGTATGTTAAAAGACGAACAACTCTGAAGAGATGAAACTATCAAAAATAATGAAAAATATTGCAAATAATAGAGAGAGAGAGATTAAGATTGTGTGTCATCTGAGTCTTTTAGTTTACTTTTAAATTCTGTTCATGTGTTGCACTGAATGTTATGTAAAATTAAAGTTTTTAAATATCACATTTACAAGATTTATTAATACCTTTTTTACTCCTTGGTCATTTTACTGCATGAAATATCAAATATGAAAAAAAGATTGGGAAAAATTTTGTGTGGCATATCTCTGATCTTTTTTGGTTTTTTAATGTGGGCAAAGGCTGTTTTCACAGGAAAGATTTTCCATTCATATCATTGTATTCCTTCTGAGTTCAAAAAAAGAGAAAGCAGCAACAGAGAAGGCAAAGGGATTTCTCAGAACTGCCAGGAATGTTGCACAACTGCTTAGCTGAATGTGACAAAACAAGGTCAAAAGGCATATATTGGAATGATAGGATTGCACATTTTGCTTCTCTGATGTCTATGCTAAATAAGGAAAGTTTACAGCTAATATAAGATCTGCAAACTAGAGTTCATATGTTCTGAAAACTAAAAAAAATAAAACTTGATTATCAAGAGAGAAATCATTGAGGATTTTTTTTTCCCAGTTCTAATGGAAATCTGTTCAGATGGACTTCATCCTGAAATGCTGAAAATTCTCACAACATAAACCTCTAGGCAAGGTTTATTGACTGTGAATTTTTCATTTCTCCTTATGCTTACCATGATCCCCTAGACCCTCAAGGAAAAATACTTTCTTTGAGAATAAGGAGAATTAGGAAAAGCAGTTGATGGAAGTAATGGCATGAGGACTGAGCAGTCCTTAGGAGGACTTATGAGGACTTAGCATCTACTAATATAGAGATAATAAAAGTTGTGTTTATTTCCCTAATTACTACTATACATATTATTTTCATATCCACATATCTTACCAAAATGCGTTTAAAATCCCAAGTCATCAAGCAGAATCTCTTGTAAATATCCATTATTTCTAGGATTTATTCCTAATTCCATGGTATTACTCATATCTATACATGAAATTAGTAACCTAAACTGGAAAAGTCAAACTTTTCTAGTTTTTATTATATAAATACTGTAAATGATCCCTTATCAATGCCTGCATGAGATTTTAATATTAATGATCTACTATCTGGAATAAAATCTAACAGTTTTTCATAGAATCAACAGAGAAGATAGCCTCTGAGAAAGGGACAACTTAACTCTCTTTAGTGTAGCTTGCTCTAGTAGGCTTTAAGATTAGATATATATGGAGCACTTAAAACAAAGAGATGATATGTTCATCAGTGACATTTTGAGAGAAGAAAAAGACAGTACAGATAAACAAAGGTTATAAGCTAGATATTTGGACAATTTTTTTCCTGTTTCAAGCATGCAAATATGCTCTGTTTATTTGTTTTGAGTAATATCAATTTATATTTCTTCTCTCCTTGAATTATTTCTTTTTATTACATGAGAACACTTTCTCTTACTTCCTCTTAAACTCCAGAGGATGATCTAATAAAATATATTCACTAGTCATCTTTAGAGTCTGGTGAAAAAACATTTTTATATCCATAGAACAAAAGTCAATGCCTTAAAAATACTTAAAAACAGATATTCTGGAAAAACAATCCTATCAAAATGCTTTCTTCAATTCCAGATACTTCATTCTATTTCTGATCTTTCTATTCTATACTAGAGAATTTTATAAAATAAAATTAAATTAATTTAAATTTTATAACAAAAATCTTATCTAAACTGAAGGGGAAACATTTTTCATTTATGAAATATCAAAGTGATTTGCTTCTCCAATTCCAATTTTTTTTTAATTTTTCCTTGAAATTTTAGTTCTATAAAAAATTACTCTCTATCCATAGACAGCTTATTTCAACAAGTCAACTATTGTGACAGCACAGATTTTCATAAAGAAACTTACAACTTACAAACTTCTGCCTATCATCTGCTCTATTATATTGTATTTTGTTTAATACAGTGTGTTGGGGTGCATGAAACAGCACATATAACAACAAAGTAATCATAATGCTTCCTGTAAAAATCCCTGTAAAAGGGAGAAGCACAGTAACATCTAACTCCCTGTAACTCTTCTATTGCAAACCCTTGAATTGGCAAAGGTGTAGTTACTTAACAGGATACACTCCAGAGGTGCCAAACACCAGGCTGCATGGCTTGAGCAAGGTATGGATGAAGACTGGCAGTTGTTCAATTTCATTCCAAACAGCAATGCCTAAAGTGGCTATTTTACACCACTGATCCTCAGCCAGCTTGGGTTTGAGACTTCCCTTTCCTTTCCTTCTTGCCCTGCCTTCCTCTTCCCCTTCCTCTTTCCCTTCACCTTTCCCTTCTGCTTCCCATTTCCCTTCCCCTTCCCCTTCCCTATTGATAATTCAGATCAATAAAGGGCAAGAAAAATTTTCTTTATGCTGTTAATCACAAGAAGACATTTTGCTTGCCTCGGGTGTTTTCTGTTGATAGTGGTCACTTACTTATCATTTTTTCTGACACTTTGAACAGTCTGCTATGGATCTGCACTTGGTAAAGCCATAAGCTCACTGCTCATATATATATATGTTTGTATTGGTAAAAAGATGATCTTCCTACTGAATATACTATTAAGCATCTTTTATGCACACTGCCATAAATGAGGTCTTGTCTACCTTGGTATTAGAGCAGAGCCTCATGAGTTGCAGAATCTAACCACAAAGTTTAAGCTAACCTGCATTAGTTTTCTATCTGAGATGAGCATAATAGAACTAAGAAAGGCATGCATTTTTATCACAAGACTCCACTGAAGACAGGTCCCTTGGTCGTCCAGACAGGAAACATCTAGTATTGATGAAACTAGAGTACTTGTAGCACGATCATTAAGTTCACTACATGAACCTGAGACACCCACTATAGTCTTTCTGATCAGTTCTGTTGTAGCTTAAAAGCATCCTTCCAATGTTTACACTGTAATTCATGTGGCAAGATAAATTTTAAAGTCTTACAAAAAATTCTGATCTGGTTCACAATATACTCAAGAAAGAAGACTACCTCTTTGTTGAAAAGTCTGAGTAATCGCAAAGTCCAAACAATTCATGCATTTCTCAATGTGTCACATCATGAGGGAAGACAAAATTAAAGGAGCTTCCAAAAGCACTAAAAAAAGAATATCCATGTTGTAAAATGGAAATATTCACAGCATTAAAATAAAAGAGGAAATAAATAAAAAAATATTAGAGACAAAATAAAGCAAAATATTAAGATATCAACACATACAATTTCTACTGAATATTACACAAAAGTCAGTTAAAAACTTTCTATGTGTTGGAGAAAAGAATCTTTAAATTGTGTCATTTAAGCTTCATGTGCTAAAAGTTTTTCTTTTCTAGAAGCACTGACAGATGACGGAGAGTGAATAAAACATTTACAGCAAAATGAAGAAATGTCTTACGTCTGAGAAGTGTTACAGTATATAACACCAATCCATCCTATAATTCCAGATATTCAAGCAGTCTTGCTATTTGTCTTCTGCTTAAAGAGATCTAATGAGGTACATGAGAACCAAGGGAGAACCAAGGAATTCTCATAAGACAGACTGATGAGTAGTCAAGTATCAAACAGACTCAGATAAATGCTAATTTTTCTGGGAAATCACATGCTTACAAAAAATATGTGCTGAAGTAAAAGGTTAGATTTTTGCCCGGAAATAAGCATAAATATGTGCATATCTAGTGACTGTGCAACTGAGAAACCATATGTATGTGAAATGATACACTTTTAAATGGGAATCTCTCTTTAGTGAGAGCTGGCTCTGCCTGCAATAGTAGGTCTTTCTTTTTCATGTCTTACACACATGCCTTTCAGATAAGAATCTCAGTGGAAATCAAGTAGTTAGAGTTGCCTCCAGTTGTTTGCATCAATTATGTCAGTCTTCCAAAAGATGAAAATAGATATTTTTGAGGTGTGGCCTAAACTACCAGATAGGTTGGGCCATAATAAAATAAAATATTATTATGTATTAATATAGAATATTTTCTTAATGTATTTCCAAGAATTCTGTGTTTTGTTTTGCTTTTGAACAAAAGAGAATGTGTGCAAAGAGAATAAATTTCACTGTTTGTTCCCTTTTGAACAATCAACCGTTTCATTGTTCATATTCTGCATTTGGCCTTCAAATGCTATTGCCATCAAGTAAAAGCTAAACCCTACCTTGAATATAAAGACTGGAATCAATAAAAATTTTAAACAAATTAATGAAAGTAAACCATACATTAAAAACTTTTTTTTGAAATAAAATTCAGTCCATCTTTGCTTTGCTGAGCTTAAAAATTAATCTCATCTTTCAATTTGAATATTTTATATATTCAGTGAATGGTCTATAAGTCTAAACTTCCCAAAAACTCAGTGTTGCCATCAGCTTTAAGATAAGGAGTATCAGCATGGTAACACCTACCAATTAGCTGATAAAATTACTCTACATTACGCTATAGGAGATGCTACATAGAAAGAACAAATACGGAGACTTCTTGTAGATATTAAGGTTGAAGTATATATCTTATTATTTGAACATTACCAGTTCCCCAAAAAATAAAGGAAGGAAACCGTATCCATTGTTATATAGTTCTGTAGGAGCTTCTTTAATTACCCCCATAGGGAAAGACATGGCTTGATCACACCTCTAAGACAAGCAAGCAGCTCTCAAAGGAAAATATTTTCATATAGCTTCTTTTTTTTTTTTTAATGTTCTTTAAGGTCTTTTAAAGAAGGCAAGATGTATTTAAAAAAATTTTATGAGTTCCATCAGCAAGAGTACTAAAGGCCAAGAGCCAGAGTGAAAGTTCAGATTTACTGAAGCCAAAAAAATTGCAGTTACTTTATTCCATTCCCACAGGATTTAACAAATTTACACAAAACTGAAGAACTTTAGAATCTAGGACTCTGTTGATGAGATGAAGCTACACATGCCTCCAGTAAATATGATGGAAGAATGCATTCTAGCGGCATCACACCTCAAATGTTTGCAATGTTAGCTACTTCACCCTATGCTCCTTTTATCATCAACAGAAAAAAGTAGATGTTTTTAGGCACAATTCATCAGGACTATTTTTAATGCTTTTAATCTTTTTTCAGGATGAGATGAACCAAGTCCTATTTTGCTCTAGCCTATGGTGACCAGCTCATGTGAAGATGTCTACCACTGATCAGATAAATCCCATCTCCAGTATCCAAGATACATCACTGATTCAAGCATGATTAGTGTTTGGAAGGAATTACACTGGAAAGCTTCCAGCTGGATTCAGCTCCATTGAGATTAGTTAGGTCTCTCCTCAGAAATACAGAGTAATGGAGAAAGACATGTAGATCTATGAATAAATTAATCCCTCCAAGTCCTGCTTGCTCTCCTGATAATGAGTGCTTGCAGGTTCTAGGGTATTTGTGCATGTTGTAACAAATGTGCACCTAGGTATTTTTGAAAGAGCAAAATTCTGTCAAACATAAGGATTCTTCTTCATCTATTTATAATAATAGCTACGTGCCAGAATATTGCTGTTGCTTACGAATCGTTATTCTCTCATTGTTTTCTAGCTAGATCATCATAAATAAGAAAGATTCTCAAAGAGCTGTTCCTTTTGAAGATGAATGATACTGTTTTTTTACCTGATTACTGGCTATTATAATAGCAGAGCTTCTGCTGCAGAATGTCTAATTAGGTAATTTGCAGAGTTTTTATTATATGTTGTTCTTTATCAAATGACAGCAGCTACAGAGATTAATAAAGCTGTCAGCTGTGGGTAAATTCATAAGTGATTATTTCAATTTTTATTCTCAAGTGATACTTATTAGCATATTGTCTTTTTTATTGGAGGAACTAAAGGGAGAAGACTGAGTAGAGTTATGTCTATAACATGAGATAGTTTCATTTTTTGCTGAATAAAATGTCCTCCCTAGAGGCAGGTCCAGTAGCAGTAGAATTTTAACTAGCCAGTAGACAAAGTGTTATTACTAGTGTGGACTGCATATTTAGTTTGCAATAAGAAGAATCATAAAGTGATTGGAAAAGGAAGGAAAACTCACTTGCAAATTTTTAGTGTATTTTGTTATATTTGCCACAAAGTGCATCCTTAACTTCTTAAATTATATATTTAGAAAAGTGACAGATGTCAAATATTTATATGCTTTTAATGACAACAGTCATTTTGATCAACATGGTAAATAGATTATATGATTTCCCTTTGTTAACTGAAGTTTGTCAACTAAAAGTCTTTAAATGAAAGTGTTCATTAAATAGCAAAATCCATACATTTCTTTCTGAAAACAATTGCATAATTACATTGACTGAAATATGGCATTGGAATTTTTATCATTAATTCCAGTGGGTCCATAATTCATCTTCAGCCTCTGCCTCCACTCTTCCAGTTCATGACCTTACTCTGTTATTGGGTACTTCTTAATTTAGACATTGTTGATATAAATGGAGTTGGGGAGATGGACATGGGTTTGCCTGCATGAATCCAGTTGTAGTATGCAGACCCTAAAATTAAAGCTCTCTGTAGCATAGACTGCATTTGTACTTCTATTATAAAGTATGATTAGTAATTAGTGAATAAAACTGAATTCAGTCCCTTCATAGCACCACATAAGCACAGCTGCAAAATATAAATCTTTGTATCTTTTAGTTAATCAAAAATGTAAGAGGCTTAAAGGTGGTACAATTATCTTCACCAACTGTAACAAAAGAGAAAACATATGGATAATTATATATCTTAAAACATAATACAAACAAATTGTTTACATACTATTGAAGATACTGTTGTCTGCTTTATATGCACACTTACACTACATGCATATTTACTGTTACGTAAAATGTAGTAAACATTTGCTTTGCATGTTAATTTTTGTAGCTGACAAAAATCACCAAGAATTACTGTAGGGCAAAAAAGAAATTCCCAGAAAATCCCATTAATTAAAAAAAATCATTAAAAAATACATACTTTATTAAGAAATGTTCTCAAAATAAAATTATTAATTGAAATAGTAAGCTTTATAGAAGCTACTTTTTTCTCTACTTCTTGGCTTTTTTGGAATATAAGGGTAGTCTGTGAGTTTATCTTTTAAGGAGTATGATGAAGAGCATCTTGACCATAAGCCCATTCTGAAGTGCACCTCTGCCCTGCTGAAACTTTGCCACTTTTTGTAAATAACTACATTTTTTATGTTTGGGAGGATAGGAGGGTTGGAGAGCAACAGAGACAGGTACTGATTAGCAAATGGAAAAACAGATAAGGTATTTAGGTACACTGCAAGCCAGACAAACCAAACTCCTGCTTTCTTTGCTCTGAAGGAATTCCTTAGCCATAAGGATATTGCCTGGTGAAATACGACATCTGTAAACCATTTCTATGCAGAATCTTCCCCTCAGCTCCTTGATCAGGCTGTCAAATAAATCACACCATCCATGTTCAGTTTCCAGTAACGTGAGCTGATCAAGTCTGACTGATGAAAATATTAATAGAAAGCTCATTTTAATCATACTTGCATTGCTTGGGGCCAAATGAGTTTATGCACACATTCAGCTAGAAGACAGAAATGATAATGAACTGTGATGTACCCACAGACATTCCTCAAGAAGAAAGGGGAAGTTGCATTCAGTAAGTGAACTTTTCTTTCCCACAGTCAACTGTGCAAATACACTATTTCTGTGCAAGGTCATGTAAAGGGTGTGCAGAATCCCATTCACTGAAGAAATCCAGAGAGATGTTTTGTCTGAGGAATTACTCCAAACTGATGGAATTTTTCTAATCCCCAGGGCACTTTTCAATGCTCACACTTTTTTTCTCTGTACTGTGCAACAGTTCAGACTTCTGCTAGACCATGGCTATGTTTCTATTGCATCTGTTCCCTTGGAATAAATTGACTACATCTACACAGTCTTAAAGTGCCAAAATCAGGTTTTCCAAGAATGCCCACAGCTGGACGTTGTCAGTGGTAGGTAAATTAAATGGTCTGAAAAGACTCCTTTAAAGGTTTCCAGTGCTGCCTGTTAAACAGGCAACACGTCCAGAGTCAAATCTTAAAGTTACGCTGGGCTTTATGTCAGTCCTGGCACTGATCACATCAAATATGGTACAAAGGATGTTTTCTTCAAAGTTATTCTTTAGTTCTCCTGAAGCCCTCTTGTTTTCTTGAGTACAAGCTTTGCAAACATGCAACTATATCTGAGCTTTTCCTGGGCTCCTCAAAAAGGAAAATTTTTCTGCCACTATGGCTCTTGGCTATACAATACATTGGCTATGATGGCTATACAATATGGCTATATAAATTAGCCATTTGAATAGGATCCAGATTTTCATATGGTCCTCTGGTTTCACTGATGATGCCTATGCTGTAACTAGTCAAGAATATTTACACTCTCCACCTTGATCTACACTTGTGTCATCTTTGTCTAACAAAATTTATCAGAAAAAGAAAAAATAAATAAAGCTAACCATTTATTTTCTTAACCTTTACTTCTTGAATGGTGAAGGTATCAGTAATTAAATAAAAAAGGAAGACACATTTAGAAACATTTCTATTCTTTATTTGTAAAAAATCCACATGATGTAACTAACCTGATAATAAAGAACTACCTTCCCTGACAACAATAATTCAAAAAGAGCTTAAATTCCAGCTAATAAGGTTGGAAAATAAAATTCATCCTACAGTCATAAAAGAGCAGATCAAGAAGTTCACTTTCATGTTTCAGTAAATCTTGTAGCATGGGAAATTGCCAACAACTTGGTGCAGTTACTTTTTTTTTTTTTTTTTTTAAGCTATTGGGGCAAATTAGGCCCCTCAGCCTAGGAATATTCCACAGCAAAATAACAGAATGGCTAATATCACAGTCAATTAATAAAGAATGCAATGGGAAATTCAACACAGCCAACATTTACAGAAAATAGAGTCTGCCAAATAAATACCATTTTTTATGAAACTTTAATACATTTTAACACAATTTTGATGCAAAGTAAGATGTGATGTAAATTACTTTAACATATGCAAGACAACCCATTTGAAATGTTTTGAAATGTTGATTAAAAAGTTGGAACATTTCTAACTGAGTTAAAACTTGCTGGTAGGTGTAAAAACTAGCTGTAAAAATTAATGTAGCATAGCCACTGATCAAATGCAAGTGATCCTGCAGTGTTCTATGTATTTTTCAATGATCTGAAGAAAATTTAAATTAATTATTACTTGATTTGAAGGTGATAAAAATGCCTAAAGGAAGCAAAGACTAATGAAAGAGACAATTTATTGGGATAAAGAAACTTGATTTGCTTGATAAACTTGTCACTGGCAAACAATGGAGTTTTTGTAATATGGCTAAATATGTAGTCACTCATTGAGAAAGAAAGAATGTAAGCCATATTTAACAGAATGGGATATATCATTAGTTAATTTGCTAATGGTTCACTTAAAAATTCAGTTAAATGGCAGAACAGAAGAATACTGCATTGGAAACAAAGCATTGGCTGTATGAACAGGAAAATACCAATTAGAATTGTCTGAAAACTGAGTCCAGATCTAACACCCACGATTTTAGAAATATGCTGATGAGTCAGAAAAAATATTCTTTGAACAGCCACATATGAATGATCAGAGGACTGGAAAACATGCCAGCCAAATAGCAAGAGATTCTAAGAGCTGGATGTATTTAACTTGACAAAGGGACAGTTAAGTTATGACTTGATCACAGTCTATAAATACATACTTAGGGAATAGAAATTTATAATAGAGGGCTCTTCAGCCTAGCACACAAAGGAATAACAAGATCCAAAGGCTAGAAGTTAAAACTAGACAAATTTCAAGATAGCAATAAAATGTAAATTTGTATCAGTGAGTGTAATTAAGCAGGGGAACACTTCAGCGCTGATTGTACTTAATTTTCTATCAGTTATACTTCAAAGAAACGTTACATAAGAAAATTCTCTGGTCTGTACTATGTAGGAAGTAGAATGCAAAGGATCATAGCTGTCTCAAAAGCCAACACAATATACTACTAGTATATGAATCTACTTTAGCAAATGGGAGTGACAATGCATATGACATTTGCATGGTGTATATGTGAAGTAAAATAGGAATCCAAACAAAAATAGTCTACCCTTAAAAATGTTTGTATATGCAGTAAAGCAAGTCATCACTTTTAATAAGTAATTTCTTACAGCTTTTTAAACTTGTATGAAGGAAAGGAAGGTAACTGCACTGAAGAATATATTAGAGTAAAAATAATTTTTCAGATCTCTTAAAAAAGTCCAACTTGCCAATCGGGAGCAAATAAGTGTTTGAAGCAGCTGCTCTCAAGCCTCATAATATGTGAAGTGCTTTTTATAACTTAAAATTGATCCATACAATTTTGTTTCCTCTTCCCTTCTCCTTCCCACACAGACCCAAAACAAAAAACATTTTTCATCTGAAGCCTTCCTTTCCCTCTTTTATCTTGGATTTAACAGTAAGAAGACAAACCTTTAAAAACAGGGCTAATATTAGAAACTATAGGCAAACATAACTGTAATATCATGAGCAGGGATGTTATCCTGCCATCATTCTTTCTAATAGGCATTGTAAACATTTTAATGTCTGTTTTTTTACCTGTGGGACTCATTGGCTTTCCTTTAGAAATATAATTTACACAACTTTGAATACTATACCAATAATGTCAGGTATAATTAGTTTTAGCTAGCAGTTGACTTGACCTATAAATTCTTATGGGAAACTACTGCCAAGGTAGAGCACAAATCATTTTTCCCTTTTTATAGCTAAAAAAAAATCTGTATAGCTAGGAATAATGTTTTTTTGATCTCTGGAATGAATAATCACTAAGTTCCATTGTTGTGTTTTTACAGTTTTCTCTGGAAAATAAGAATACAAGGCATTTTTAGCATAAATCACGTTATGAATATGAATTCTGTCAACAGGAGAAACGGAGCTCTCTGGTTCTCTGTAAGAGCAGAAAATATTTTCTGCAGCGAGACAATCGGCATCTGTGTGTCATGTTAGCCAGGATGGCCCAGTTTGTCCAGGTTTGGAATCATGCATTAGGGACTTACAACCCTCATGCTAATCAGACCACTGTTCCCTACTTTCCTTTATTTGGTAAATCAGATAAAAACTTTCTGGATTTGGTCCATTTGTTGGACCAGTTTGATTAAATTCTTAAAATGGAGCTATCACACAAATGGGAATTAACAATGACTTACTTTGTAAGCCTATGCTGTTGTGGGGTTGGAGTCCTTTAAAATAATTGAGCATACATAAAATTATCTCAAAATTAATATGTAAGCATATAAACAGTTTTGTAATGAACAAAAGTTTCATTACAACAAAATATTTCCAGATATTGGCATTATCCATGATATTGTATAATCCTGAGGTTTAAAAACTACTCAGACTGAATCTTACTCATTCCTAATCTGATTTGGACTTTCTTCTCAGCAACTCATGTTAGCAACTTTGTCTAATTAGAAATTAAGAATAAACAGCACCTAATTATTTTTAGATCCCATGTTTTAAGCCCAGAAGGAAATATTATCATAATCTATTCTAACCTCCTCTTTAACAGACAGAAGGCACTAATTTCTGCACTGAGCTAATAATTTTTGTGTAAGATACAATATATCTCTTTAAAAGCCATTCAGTGTTGATTTAAAGATTTCAAGTGGTGGAAAATCCACCATATCCCTAAGTAATTTCTACCACTGGTTAATTATCCTCATTATTAAAAGGTGCCTCATTAGTAACCTGAATTTGACTAGAATCAGTTTCCAAATGTTGTTTCTTATAATGTAGTATGCTTTGAAGATGAAAAGTATTTTACAGTTCATAATTAGCAATAGTACTGGATAATTTAAATAGACCTTTTCATTATAGTGTTCAAATAAGGGGTTAGGTGTTCATCAGTCATATGCTTTTTTCTTTTTTTAGTTAATGACAACACCAATGTTTTTTCCACAGAATTTTCTTTGGAAAAAATATAAAAGGTATTTAAATTCAAAACCAAATGATAACATCTTAGATTCTTTTGATAATTGTAAAGAAACTTCTTTTTTTTTCTTTTTTATAGTGTCTCTGTATACACCCAATTCAGATGCTAACAGACACTATGCTGTACATGTTTAGTGTGCGACAGAGTAATCAAGCCTTCTGTAAATGAAAGAACCCATTGGTCTTGTTTAAGTTTATGAATGTTATTTACACTTAAAGTAGCATCCACTTGCATGATAACTATTTATTTTAAATAAGCTGGAAAACAGGAGGAATCATATTATGTGTTTAGGGAATAAAGTATAGATTATTTATGATAGAGAAGGGGACAGGCTTAGACGAGAAAAGTATTTTTGTTTACAAACTCTCTTTAAGATGTTCTCTCTCTTGTTCCTCTCCTTTTAGAGAGGTAACCATATTTTTTCCATGTAAGAATCTCACTATAGTTCAAAATGTAGCACTTTTTCTTTGCCCCTCCTTACGCAGGCTTTTCCCAAACTCCATATGGAAATTAATGAAACAGCATAACAGATGAAAAAGAAAAAATAACTTAAATAAAAATCCCAGAGCATTTTGAAAGGATTATAAGTATTGTTACACATTGAAAATCATTTCCATTGCCAAAAAAACACAAGCAAAACTGAGCAATTCTTCACTAAATCTGTCAGGTAAGATACTCGAGGATACTGCCTCACACATGAAAAATACAAACCCAAAGAAGCTCACAGAGTATGTGAGGATCCTGGGTGAACACACACGAAGGAATGGATAAAATTACTGTTTCTGTGGTGTTTTGATTAGGATTTGCTTTGTCACTGGTGCCACTAGAGAGCTAGAAAATTTAAATTTAAAATCCTGGGCCAAAGGTGTGAGGATTGCAATACTGTCAGGCTCCTGAAGGAACAGCCTCATGACTTTAACGGAGTTCACTGTATAGCTTGCAAAAAGCTGATGCTCAAAATATCAGCAGAGACAAGCTATTAACCCAGACCCACAACTCAAGTAGACAACTTTTGTGTACAAATTCTCTAAAACAAGCAAGGACACCCAAGCAGCAGACTCTTGGATATGTTCATTGCCCTGACTCTCTTAGCATCTGCTCCCCACTTTGCAGGAAGGTATGGCCTGTAGATCTACAAAGCTACAAGTCCACCCATCCCTGGACTTCTGATAAAAGGGCCAAAACAATATTTTGACTGGAACCAGCTTCTGGACTTTATGTACGGGTACTCCCTCACCCCACTCCACTCTTCAGTAGTATATGCTTGTGTATTTATTATTGACTTTCTTACTTCATGTTTTATCTCAATAATATTTCTTCCAAAATGTCCCAGAGTACTGAGTGCTTAACAGAGCTGAACACTATAAAGTTTAAGAGGGCACAGATGCTTGAGAGATCTGAACCACTAAATAGTAGAGCTGAAAGTATACAGGATAACAACAAGCCAGTTCAGGCACCGAAAAATGTGGGATTGTAGCTTTGCAATTCAATATATGTGTGACACATCCGTGAGATGAAATTCTGTCTTTAAATTCTGGACAGGGTGCAGTTAAATCTAGACATTCATGCTCTTAAGAGATGAAAGGTTGTTAGTATTACTGAGAGTTATGGCAACGACTCAAGCCAGGTTAGACAGCACATAGCACTAGTCTCTTAATTTGTACTATCAAAGGGAATGATGTCACACTTCCAAATATCAGAATTGTATTTAATTTCAAAGTTTTTTTTTCCAGTATTCCCCTTTTAAAAATAAATAAATACACTACTGTCTTAAAAACAATTGGAAAACAATGTTATAAAGGAAAGAAAGTCCAGATTTTTCAAAATATTATTATGTCTTTTTTGACTCAAAGGATTAGCAGAAGTTTGGGACCCTTCTGGTTGTTTCCATAGTGGTATTGCTAGTTCTTTTGATAAAATTCTTTTTATTTACGAGCAACACAGAATTCTATTTCCCTGAATACAGAAAGGCTCATAAGAAACAGATACAGCCCTAATCTAAGTAGTGTAGAGCCACTCAACATCACAACACTGCTGCTCTGCTTTAATCGTAGTAGCAGGGGAGTGGGAGGAGACTTAGCTCTTCATACAAATTCACATCTCTTGTGCTTCCTTGCTACCTTCTCTCATATTCTTTGGTCTTCCCTACATTTCTTGCCCAGAAATGGGCAAGACTCATGCAAACACAATTCCAGATGAATCAATTCCCCTGCTCTTTCCCTAGTTATCAGTCCCCAGGAAAACCTACTGAAGTGCCCCGGTCAGCATCTGCTAAAGCCTTGCTATATGCCAGTATTTCAGGTGGTTCTCTTGCTCATTCTACCTGCTCCATAAAGAAACTTAATATTACTTACAAATAATTTTAATCACAATTATTTTCTATACTTTTAAATCAGCAAATAACAGTGTTGCTTAAGTGACTTCAAAACACACACACACAAGGAAAGTCAGAAAAAACTTTTTAAAAGCTTGCAGTATAAAAGCATCCTGGACATGATGAGTTACTGTTTCATACACTCAATATTAGACTCCAAATATTCCCTTTTTTTTCTCTCTCTCTCTCTTTTTTTTTCTTTTTTCCTCATTCTAACTTTATTCTGGACTGCGCTGAAAGGATTTGAAGGTGTCAGGACCAGAGGCAGAAGTAGCCCTGAAATGAATGGGGAAAGAGTACAAAGACAGGTGGCTATGTCTGTATTATCTCACCCATCTGCCTGTACCATACTGGCTAATTCTAATGAGCAGGACCTAAGTTCCCTTAGCCCAATCATTCTTCCCAGTTAATACAGACACTAGGATTTTTTCATCTCTCCTTTTTTCTGTGTCTGTTCCCTCTTCTTTACATTGTTCTTCCTTCCCTCCATCCTATATCCCCCATTGAACAGCATGATCTTTATCAGTTCACACAATGCCCACTTTATTGGATTTAGGGTTTAATAAAAATTAAAAAAGATTTTTAATACACTAATGACAATTAAAACAAAGGAGCTGGGCAATTTGTGCCCTTGCAAATTTCCTTTTTTTGTTGTTGTTGCAAAAAATCATGGGAAGCATTTCTCCATCCAACAGCATATTTTTAAATGTTCCATAGGAATCTTATTTTCCTGGGAAGCTGACAAGCATAGAATATAACATGGAATAATAATACCTCCACACTGTTCTTCACCTGCAAGTCAAATCCTTCTCTGTAAGCAACTAGTATTGAGAGCTTTTATAATAATAAAGAGCTTCAAGAGTCATATTTGCTCCATATTTGATCTCTTTTAAACCACTAGGATAGTTTGCAAAGGGAAAAGGATATCAAATCACCCATATTTCCCGTAAGTCCTAAAAATAAAACTTATAAACTTGTACTGGAGTCAAGTAATGACCAGTTAGTCTCTCAGACCACAGAATGGGAGAGCACATGCCAAAGAGCTATTGAATCTGAAGTAGAGAACTTGTACCTTGTTCTCAAACAGAAGAACTGAAACTGATTTTAGGAGTTTAAGAGTTTAAACCTAAACTCACATTGATTAACTATTTATATGGGGTTTTGTGTCACTTTCAGTTAGCTACTATCATAGTCTTGGAATTCTGTAGTGAATATCTTTTTTTTTTTCTTTTTTCTTTTTAACTAAAAACTGTCTACTGACTAGGAATTCTATTTCCTGTTTAACTATTTCTGAATTCCCAAGCATGATGAGAAAATGTTTCCTCAGATCTATCACTACCATGGACTTAAGTCATCACAACATTTAACTTTTAAGCATGTGGATCTTGGAGATGATTCCACATCCATGCGTAAAGTCTACAGACTTCCCCTGTAATTTATGTGAAGAGACAGGTACCTTAGACTCAAATGCAAAAATCTAGCTTGCTGAGAACTACCTGTCCATAGGAAATGTTGACAACAGGATAATTCTCTGGGACTTAGCCTCCTTACTGTGCAGTTGTCAGAGATACTTTGTGTCCTTGAAATCTTTCTTTTTCATAGTTTAGAAACATGAAAAATAGAGGATTATTTGCAGCTTGGCCCCTTCCCCACAGTCTCTATTTTCAGTCATTTTTAGAAGCTTTGAGGAGGGAGCTCACTCCTTTTTTTCATAAATAGAACAGAGTTGTTCTCTACCTACACACAAACTCAGACTAACAAAAATGCACTACCACTGTTTTCCAGTAACTTCATTTAGCATTTGAAATTTACCTTTTTCTAAGAAAGTTAAAAAACAGAAACCCTAGAAGACTTCCAGAACTGCCAAACCTCCCATTTTTGCAAGAATGTCCAAGCCACCATGATACTGATCGCTGCAGGAGCTGGGAATACTCTGCCTAGCAAATCTGCACCTTTCTCTAGAGAACATTAATAAGTTCAGAAGGCAGAGGAGATGGAAGAAAGAATAATTGTATCTAAGTGCTTGTGACAGCTATCATAAAAGCTGACTTCCACTTTGTGTCATAAAGTCTGTACGCACTTATTCAGCAACTGGAAAATGTAAAATATATTCAGGTCAGGGCATCATCACTAAACTAAGTAGTCATGCTTTCTTTTTGCCTTTCTTTCTTTCCTTCTGTGCAAAGTGGCCCAGTTTCAAAAAGTTTTCTTCCCCTCCTCTTCACTACCCCAGTATGTTCAAATACTTTCCTCTACAGGATTGATTCTCCCATGAGAAAGAAAAAGGCAATTAAACACAGGTTTCTCAAATCATGAGTTAGATCTCGGGATCCTTACACAGATCTCACAATCTATTTCAGCAATCGATGGTGGTCAAAGGGTGGTGATATTACTTCCCGCACTTCCACTGCCATGTTTTGAAGGAAACCAGAACTGATTACTATGTTTTTTTGCAAAGCCTGATGTGATTTGAACATGCTCATCAGAGAGACTGCTTTAGGCAACAGAAGAGAAAGAATGCCTAATTTGTGAACACCATCAGAAGATGATCATTAGCTGAAAACCGGCTTAATCCTATTAAGCTAGAAGTACTTCTGTTTTGTCCGGAAATTTACCATTAGGCATTCCAGATGTTGTAATAACAATAATGAATGGAACCCTGAACCTCATGCGTGTATCTATCTATAGACAGGCAAACCGGGTGTTTAAGTATGGCAATTTTGGACTTTGGTGACTTAAATCCCATTAAAGTCCCATTATAGAAACTATATCCTTTTGTGGGCTTGAAAGTCTCCTAAGATCTAGGAGCATTTCTTTCTGTATTCCTAGTTTTAGAATCATATCCCAATTCAAATAAAACTTGAAGGGAAGCAGTTTTTGGCTTTACATGACAAGCATGTGCTCCTCTAACTATATAACTAGTGAAAAGCAAATGTTAGAATAAAGCCTATGACAACAAAATGTAGAGAGGCAGGGCCTTCTCACTTCCCAGCTTCATAGCACAGACCAAGTACCTTAAAACAGGTTCCTTGGAAATATTTCCCAAAGAAGTACTTCTGCAGGATCACTCTAAAGGTCTGGAGATCCTTTTAATATGAGTTTCTGTATCCTGAACTCTTCAAATCTTGGGCTTTTTCTTCACCTGCTTTATTATGATTTACTCCTAGGACTTTTTTCTTTCTTCTTTCACAGGAAGAAATTCATATTCTTTTCTCCTTATTTCTGTAAAGGGTCATACTGATGACTCAGTGTTTAAGTTCCCAACTCTGCTAGTGAACAGTGAAGCAACTTTTCCATCAAATACTAGCTAAAACTGTGTCTTTGAAAAATCTGCAAGGTAGAGGGAATTTGAAGATGACAGTACTGTATTTTCTCATATTTTGGTCCACTTCTCTTCTTTTGCCTTATCTGTTGGTATGTTCTGAGTGTAATAACATCAGTATAAGCTCATTAGGATTCAGACTCTTAATCAAGTCATGCAGCTGAAGAAAAATATAGGCAAGAATAGAAGCAGCAAGCCACACTTTCACTAGCCTAGCAAGCAACTAAGTGGGTCCAATGTGGGAAATTAAAAGGTCCGTCCACACAGGTCTTTAGCTTGCCTGTATGTTCAGTCCATTCCTCTGAGTACTGTTGCCTTCCCTCTGTAAGAGAATCAGAAACACAAATGAAATAAGACAGTAGCATACTATCTTCCCTGAAAGTGTATGAATAATATCTTTGCTTTCTTCACTTTTAGAAGTTGTTCATTTTGGTCTATTCATCTTACCAGCCACCAGCTGTAATCAACAAAACCTTCACTGTTTTTTTTTTTTTTTTTTGAATTATGAAAGCTGACCTCTATTTTAATACATCTCCATGATGCTGAAAGAAAGCATACCCTCCTGCTTTCTGTTAATTTATCATATTGGTGAAAAAAAATGCTTTCTCCCATCAAATCAGACCATCAGACTGACTTATAGTATCCTAACTAACACAAATCACATGTTACAACAATAGAGACAAAATCTGGCTCAGTTAAGGTGAATGAGATGTTCCAAAACACCTGACCAGCGGTTTTAATGAATAAAGACTGTGAATGAAAAAGTAATTTCTATCTCTGTCTGTCTAAACTGTAGGAGGTAGAAAACATTTGGAAAAGGAGAAGCTCCTGTAGGTATCCCCAACTGTTCATTTCTTTTTTCTTTGTCCAGAGTTGTCCAGTTAAGTCCCGTTAAGTTTGCTGTCAAATGAAATAGTTGGTGGCTTTTACTAGAAGAACAGCTCCACATTTCTGAAGTTAAAAGAAAGGATAGGGCACTATAAAAATTTTCTGTTCAGAGGCAAATCCACAAGCGAGTAGTATAAACTAGCCTCAGAAAAAGCAGTTTTACAGTTTGGTTTCAATGCTATATGCTCATGAATGGAAGAGGAAACTTTTCTCGTTGCCTCAGGTAAAGCTGCAGCATTTATAAGTGTCCATTATTAATTAGCCTAACCCAAGATGGAATGCATGTGTTAATTAATAGCTTTCTTAATGCAAAAATATTGCTGCACCAAGTGTGGCTGCTTCCCCTTTACTTGAAAGAATTGAGATTTAACAGCCAAGAACCCTAGTGGATGTGTTCTGACAACTTTGGAGGTCACACTCAAGTACACCAGAGGGAACACTTATTTACTGTACCACTAACCTTTGCTGAGTGTATCTTTTCTGAGAAATGTGGTTTGTAGGCTTGATTAATTAACATTTGCCTCTAACAATAAACTAATGAAAAGAGCTCAATTACCCATAGATCTGTGGAGAACTCACTGAGATTTTTCCAGTGCTACAACTACAAATAAGGCTGGACTGTATCAGGAATGATTAACATTTTAGAGTTCTGGGCTGCCTGTTATCAGATTTTTGCTATTAACTTATCATGGAGGTCAATAGAGTCACACAGGGAACAGATTTGGCCCGGTATACATTTGTGATTAAATTACTTCAAAATATTTTCATATCCCTTCCCTCATAAAGACATTAATTTTGGGAGAGAATAAATTGTTTATAACTTGAGAAGAATCATTTACACAGGTTATAAGATCTACCTCATTTTTACTCAGTCTGTATTTAGGTAAACTTCGGTGAAGACTGAAAACCAAAGCCTGTTCTCACTGCCTTTGGAATAGTCAGATGAACTCTTCATGAATTCTGCCGTAACAAGAATGAGGAGACCCCACTATGCCCCTGTCTCTCTAGTATACTGATCTGTGGTTATGCTTTATACCATCCCTTTAACTAAGATGAAGCTTTGAAATGAACAAAAGAAGCATATTTTTGCCACGTATTTCATGAAACTGTGGAACTCATTGCCATGAGATGCTGTAGATGTCAAAAGTATAAATGCTTACAAAAACAGTTATCCAGATCATGGAAGAAAAGTGTGCTGGATTGATATAAACAAGATCTAGCAATAGCTTTCATCTCAGGAAATACTTACACCACAGTTTCTCCAAAGCAGGGGGCATATGTCAGGAGAACTATCAATTTATATGTATTCTAATCATCTTTCGCTAGAGATGGCTATTATCAGAGACAGGACTCTGGGCTGAGGGGACATTTAGTCTGATCCAGATGTAGTGACTCTTCTTGCTCTTTCTGGATGGCCTATGTGATCTAGCATGACAGTCCCTTTAGAAGGGCTGCAGCTCAAACGCAATTGCTTTTTCAGAACTACTGAAGTAGCTACTCTATTCCAGCAAGCCTCTGCAGCAATCATAAAATGAGAAGCCTGTCCAAGACAGCCCTGTCTCTCTACGATGCTCATACCTCCTTTTAAATATGCATCATGTAAAATGGAAATGTAAAGCAAAAAATCAAGATCTTTTATGATTTATGCCCAATAAAACTGTGATTTGCTACTTCATTGCAAAGTTACTGTGCTAAGGTGTGCTAGAGAGATATATAAGTTGTGCTGAACACATAAACCATGGTTCTGGAAACTGTTCCAAACAGAAACACATATTGACTTGCTGTAGAGAGCTCCCATGATTTCAGTGAGCCTCTCTGTGAGTGCATCGCTAGGAGGGGCGCTGAAAGAGGCTTTAGCTTTTCTTGTACAGTCAGTCAGCTCGGACTCTGCCACTGTGTCTGTCCCAGCATGCCTGTACAGAAAGGCAGTTCTCGCCGTGAAAAGAGGAAGATGGAGCCACAGTTACCGAGTGGTTTTCCTTTCCCAGGAAATCAGCTCCCAAATTAAGATGCAGCATTACTGAGTGACAAAGCAATCTCCCATTCTGGGATTACTGCAGTGAGATAATACTCTGTTTTCACCATGTGGCAGCATAAAGGATGAAGGAAATTTCTGCAGTTCCCAGTTTCAGTGTCATCTCTTTTCTAAACTTCCTGGTATGATTATTAGAACTTAGAATTAGCTGGCATTGATCCATATGCAAAATACTCACATTTGCATAGCTCATATTTTACTCATATTGCACAGCTTTTTTACATTATTCATTTTTCATGCTAATTCTACAACACGTCAGTTCTCTTATGCTTAGTTAATATTTTCCACCTCCACATTTTATTTGGTAATTTAAACATATTCCCCTCATACCCCATCTTCTCTCAGGGTAATTTAGATTCTAAGAACCTGAAAGAAAAAAAAGGATTTATTAATAAATTCAGCAAGACATGTAAAAAGGAAAATATTTTTTGCATCAGGATAAAAGTAAACAGTGTATTTGGAGTAAATTTACATTAAAGTGCAATGGAAATTGTCATTTCTCACAGGCTTACATCCTGAAAGAAAACTGGGCCTAAATGTTTTTAATACCTAGCTGCTTAGCATGAAATTAAAGCCATGCAGCAACCCTTCTTTTAATAACCTTATACATTTGTGCTACATATTCCCCTGATGCTCACAGAGACTGAAGAGAGAGAATTGCTGAAGGAGGTACTTCCTTGGTCAGAATATTTACTTTAACGTTAAATAGAAAATCTGCTTAAAGCAGTATTAATAAAAGCCATTAAAGCTATTAATATCAAAAATAGTCGCTATGAATCTTTGTAGCCAGGAAACTCAGTCTTCCCAGAACACTGTTAATTATTTTTGCTTCATTAAAGTGCTATTTGTGGAAACACTCACCTAATTTAAAACAGTGCTGCTTCAGATATGGAGCTATTGCATTTCTTAGCTCTATCCTCAACTAGACTTTGGATTGTGTTATGAAGTTGCTTATCAGCTCCCAAAGTGACAACATTATCTACCTGCCATTTACATGTCTAAATGCTCATCAAAAATAAGTGATTATTCAGTAGAGAATAAAATTGGTTTATTTCTTTAGTTCTGACTCAATGATTCTGTGACATTGCATTTAAGAACATATTTTATTTAATAGGATATTGGCCTTTACCAGTGGCCATATTCCTTTAAAGTTATCTCTAAAATACAATCCTCCCAGTAGCCAAAGGAACAGCAACATAATTTAATTTTCTCTGTTCTAATCCTGAGGCTCTTTCTCATACTGAAAACTGGTAAATAAATGTCAATTCAAGAAGGGGCAGCAATTTGTATTCTTGTACACTAGAAAGTTAGCTTTAAGCTCTTAGATTTATTTTACTTTTACAATTCTTAGATCATACCACCTTTTCAGCACTTTTAGGGTTGAAAAATAGTTCCCAAGGGCCTAAGTTATTTTGTATCATATTAATAGTGAGCACCATTTACTCCTCAGATTTCTTTTTTTTTTCTTTTTTGAAGATGCCACATTTAATCTGAGCAGTAAAAATAGAACTAAATTTCAGTTATGAACCATAAATTATTGACCACAAATCTGTATTCAAGCCTTGCTCAAAGTCATTTTTTTCTCCATGTCCAACTAAAATCACTGACATTAAAGTCAACTTAATTTTGAGAGTTTAAAATAGATCAATATTTCCATTTTAAAGCAGAATAACAACTCTAAGTAAGTTTCCAGAGCTCCTACATTTCCAGATCTACAAGAAAATAGTCTGTAATTGTTTCCAAGTGGAAACAGTTTTTTTGCATCGAACATGTAAAAGCATGTCTCTTTTGTAGTGCCAGTGTGAAGAGGACCTTGCCAGCCTCCCTTGTCTTCAGCAGCATGACGCCCAATTACCCTTGCCGAAAATAAGTGCAAAAAGCTTCACTTTCACTGGATGCACGAGCATGTATACAGTTGCCATCAGTTCAAATTCTGAGACCAATTTAGACTGGGTTTGGGGAATCCTGCTTTCATTTTGTAAGACATTAATAGAGAGATCATATGAAATGCCTTTGAATGTAATCTCTTATATTCAGATTGCAGTATTTCATTAAAAAGAAAAGCAAACAAAACCCCGTGCGTGTAGTACTGTATTTCTCTACTGATGTCTGCAAACGTCCTATGAACCAATCTTTCATTGGACCCTCACCTGTTCAAGCGTTATGAAGCAATCAGTTCCCAAGTGTGATCGCTGAACCCCAGGTGATCCACGAAGACAGATGATGTGATCTGTACCCTCCTCACACATCACATAAACTCATGTTTCAATTAAAACCGTGAGGAGGGAGGCATGTGTTGGTGTATGGCAATTTTTCACCAGCAGCGGACTTTGCTCGGAGTAGTTGGGTGTCGCTGTTCAAGGCATCTGCATGGTACTAAAGAGGTCTTTTTTACACTGTCACTAATATTTGTCAAAGCCACTCACACAGGCCAGTGTTTCAAGGAGAAAAAGTGTTTCAGCTGACTTAAAGTTTCAGTTTCCCCTTCAGTAGTCAGTATTTTCATTGATGAAGGTGTGCTTCCATCTTTGCAATGGTTAGACAGATATCTGCAGTAGCAAAAAATGACAGTATTGTTGGGCCCCCCCAGCCCTGCCTGTCCCTGCCCTCCCGGGTTTCCCCCTGCCCAGCCCCGAACCCACCTCAGCCCCGCCAAGGCTGTCAGTCGCTGTCCCACGACGCTGCAGCGGTGCCGGTTCCAGCCCTGCCACGGCCCGGCCCCTGCACTGAGCACCACCAGGGAATTGCTCAGGGCACTGCTCCCAGCACCAGCACTGGGCTCAGTGGGTCAGTCCTGATCTCGAAAAGCCGCCATGTGCCTGGGCTTGGCAGTCCAAGGGATAGGCTCGTCCCCCCACAGCTCTGCATCCTCCGGGGACCTAGAAATGCCAGATCCCAAAGCAAGACCCTGTGTGGCAGGCAGCTCTCTCAGCAGCTGGCTCCTGGCTAGGAAATTCACCCAGACGGAGATCAGAGTGACCGCAAAGAGACCATAAGGCTCACATGTTCGACCTAGCTTTCCCAACATCACACTAAAAGGAGAAATATCCATGGACGAGGAGCTGAAGAAGAACATTAGTACAGATTCTCAGCTGCTGTAAAGGTATATTGTTTGGGTAAAGGCAGTGAGCTGAGCATCCTTAACCTACAGGTCCTCACATGCGTATTATTGTTTTGCTGGAAGAGCTGATTGTTAGAAAATGCTGATTTGATGAAAAGGAAGATTTTTAAAGGAATATATTAATTTTGCTTTTAAATGTATGATAAATAAATAATAAATGTATGATAAATAATAAATGTATGATAAATAAATAATAAATGTTGGAGTTGCTGTGTCAGAGGCTTGGACCCAGACCGACCCTCTGACAGTAGATGCAGCCCTACAGGTCTCAGGCTGCAGGGAGTGCTTGGGGCCTCTCCGGGAGGCCTGGGCTGGCAGCCAGCTCTCCTGCAGGAGGTGTGCTGCTGTTGACGAGCTGTGTCGTCAGGTAAGGGAGTTACGGGAGGAGGTCAGTAGGCTGCGCAGCATCTGAGAAGATGAGCAAGAGATAGACAGGGTATTCTCGGAGACTATACAGCTTTGGGAGTCCCAACCCCCCACAGCAGTGGAGTTGCCAGAGGGCTCTGTGCCGTGTGAAACGGTACATCATAACATCACAGAAGAAGGCTGGAAACTGGTCACTGCTCGTGGGAGGAGAAAGGCTCCTGCTCCTCCTGAGGACTTGCAGTTAAGGAACAGGTTTAGTGCCCTCCAGGATGAGGAGGAGCTGGGCATGGCTGCCAGGGAAGTACCTGGGACAACAGACCCTGTGCCCTGCCGGAACGCCCGGAAGAAGCGGCGGGTGATTGTTGTGGGGGACTCCCTGCTGCAGGGGACGGAGGCATCTATCTGTCGACCTGACCTCATGTCTAGAGAGGTTTGTGGCCTGCCAGGGGCTCGTGTGAGAGATGTCATGGAAAGACTGCCAAGGCTTGTCCACGCTTTGGACTATTACCCACTGCTGCTCTTCCATGTGGGCGCCAATGACACCAAGGGCAAACTGGAGACCATCAAGCAGGATTTCAGAGCTCTGGGGATGGTGGTCAAGGGTCTGGGAGCCCAGGTCATCTTCTCCTCAATCCTGCCAGTGAGGGGGATGGATGAGAGGAGGAGGAGACGGACTTTCCAGGTTAACGACTGGCTGCGCCGCTGGTGTTGGCAACAGGGTTTTGGTTTCTACGACCATGGGACCCTGTTTGAAGATCGACAACTGATGGCGAGAGATGGGATCCACCTCACTAAGTGGGGCACGCGGGTCTTTGCCAACAGGTTGGCCAACCTGGTAAGGAGGGCTTTAAACTAGGAAAGATGGGGGAAGGGGAGAGTTATAGTGACAGGGTAGTTGGCAAAAGACTGCTCAAGTCAGGATGCCTCCAGCAGGTGAAGGCAGCCAGGGAAGTGCGCATGGGATGTGGCTATGGAGGACCCTCTTTTACCCCTCCTGGGAAACCTGCACGCTCGATCACCTCCCTGAAATACCTGTACACCAATGCACACAGCTTGGGGAACAAACAGGAAGAACTAGAGATGTGTGTGTGGTCGCAGGGCCATGATCTCATTGCCATTACAGAGACATGGTGGGATAGCTCACATGACTGGAGTGCTGTCATGGATGGCTACGTGCTTTTTAGGAAAGACAGGCCAGGAAAGCGAGGTGGTGGAGTTGCTCTTTATGTGAGAGAGCAACTGGAATGTATGGAGCTGTGCCTAGGGGTGGATGAAGAGCGAGTCGAGAGCTTATGGGTAAGGATCAAAGGGCAGGCTAATAGAGGTGACACTGTTGTGGGTGTTTACTACAGGCCACCTGATCAGGATGAGGAAGTTGATGAGGCCTTCTACAGACAGCTGGAAGTAGCCTCACGATCCCAGGCCCTGGTTCTCATGGGGGACTTCAACCACCCCGATATCTGCTGGAAAGACAACACAGCTAGGCACAAACAGTCCTGGAGGTTCCTGCAGAGCATTGGTGACAACTTCTTGACACAGGTGGTGGAGGAGCCAACAAGGAGAGGTGTGCTGCTGGACATCGTACTAACAAAGAAGGACTGGTGGAAGATGTGAAGGTCGGGGGCAGCCTTGGCTGCAGTGACCATGAGATGGTGGAGTTCAGGATCCTGCGAGGAGGCAGCAGGGCACCAAGTAGGATCGCAACCCTGGACTTCAGGAGAGCAAACTTTGGCCTCTTCAGGGACCTACTTGGAGGAATCCCATGGGTGAGGGCCCTAGAAGGAAGGAGTGTTCAAGAGAGCTGGTTAAGATTCAAACATCACCTCCTCCAGGCTCAAGAGCGGTGCATCCCTATGAGTAGGAAGTCAAGCAAAGGAGGTAGGAGACCTGCATGGATGAGCAAGGAGCTCCTGGCAAAACTCAACCAGAAGAAGGAAGTATACAGAAAGTGGAAAGGGGGACAGGCCACTTGGGAGGAATATAGGAATGTTGTCAGAGTATGCAGGGATGCGACGAGGAAGGCTAAGGCCCATTTGGAATTAAATCTGGCTAGAGATGTCAAGGACAGCAAGAAGGGCTTCTTCAAATACATCAGCAGCAAGAGGAAGACTAGGGAAAATGTGGGCCCTTTGCTGAATGGGGTGGGTGCCCTGGTGACGAAGGATACAGAGAAGGCAGAGTTACTGAATGCCTTCTTTGCTTCAGTCTTTACTGCTCAGGCCAGCCCTCAGGAACCCCAGATCCTGGAGGCAAGAGAGAAAGTCTGGAGAGAGGAAGACTTTCCCTTGGTGGAGGAGGAGTGGGTTAGAGATCATTTAAGCAAACTTGACACCCACAAATCCATGGGCCCTGATGGGATGCACCCACGAGTGCTGAGGGAGCTGGCGGACATTATTGCTAAGCCACTCTCCATCATCTTTGAAAGGTCATGGAGAACAGGAGAGGTGCCCGAGGACTGGAAGAAAGCCAATGTCACCCCAGTCTTCAAAAAGGGCAAGAAGGAGGACCCAGGGAACTACAGGCCAGTCAGCCTCACCTCCATCCCTGGAAAGGTGATGGAGCAGATCATCCTGGAGGCCATCTCCAAGCATGTGGAGGACAAGAAGGTGATCAGGAGTAGTCAGCATGGCTTCACCAAGGGGAAATCATGCCTAACCAATCTGATAGCCTTCTATGATGGAATGACTGGCTGGGTAGATGAGGGGAGAGCAGTGGATGTTGTCTACCTAGACTTCAGCAAGGCTTTTGACACTGTCTCCCATAACATCCTCATAGACAAGCTCAGGAAGTGTGGGCTAGATGAGTGGACAGTGAGGTGGATTGAGAACTGGCTGAATGGCAGAGCTCAGAGAGTTGTGATCAGTGGCACAGAGTCTAGTTGGAGGCCTGTAGCTAGCGGTGTCCCCCAGGGGTCAGTCCTGGGTCCAGTCTTGTTCAACTTCTTCATCAATGACCTGGATGAAGGGACAGAGTGCACCCTCAGCAAGTTTGCTGACGATACAAAACTGGGAGGAGTGGCTGATACACCAGAGGGCTGTGCTGCCATTCAGAGAGACTTGGACAGGCTGGAGAGGTGGGTGGAGAGGAACCTCATGAAGTTCAACAAAGGCAAGTGCAGGGTGCTGCACCTGGGGAGGAATAACCCCATGCACCAGTACAGGTTGGGGGTTGACCTGCTGGAAAGCAGCTCTGTGGAGAAGGACCTGGGAGTGCTGGTGGACACCAAGTTAAGTATGAGGCAGCAATGTGCCCTTGTGGCCAAGAAGGCCAATGGTATCCTGGGGTGCATCAGGAAGAGTGTTGCCAGCAGGTCGAGGGAGGTGATTCTCCCCCTCTCCTCAGCCCTGGTGAGGCCACATCTAGAGTACTGCGTCCAGTTCTGGGCTCCCCAGTACAAGAGGGATGTGGCACTACTGGAGCAAGTCCAGCGAAGGGCCACAAAGACGATTAGGGGAGTGGAGCATCTCTCTTATGAGGAAAGGCTGAGAGAGCTTGGCCTGTTTAGCTTGGAGAAGAGAAGGCTGAGAGGGGATCTTATCAATGTGTACAAGTATCTGAAGGGAGGGTGTTGAGAGGATGGGGCCAGACTCTTTTCAGTGGTGCCGAGTGACAGGACGCGAGGCAACGGGCACAAACTGAAACACAGACGCTTCCATCTGAACATGAGGAGAAACTTCTTCACTGTGAGGATGACAGAGCACTGGAACAGGTTGCCCAGAGAGGTTGTGGAGTCTCCTTCTCTGGAGATATTCAAAACGTGCCTGGATGCAATCCTGTGCAATGTGCTCTAGGTGACCCTGCTTGAGCAGGGGGGTTGGACTAGATGATCTCCAGAGGTCGCTTCCAACCTCAGCGATTCTGTGATTCTGTGAAATAACTGAGGTAGCATTTTTTCCTACTGTTAATATATTTTATTTTAATCTTCTAAATTTTTTTCTGTTCAACAAAATCAAAACATGTCAACTTTTATGATAATTTGATGTAATGTAATGGTTAAACCATAACAACTATTATGTCATGTCAAAATAACTTAATGAAATGGAATATGACACCTCATATCATAACAGAGTATTCCCTGTCATGTTTTGACATATTCTATTATTGACATTACATCACACTCCTAAGAAAAAGAAATTAAAGTAATATTTAATTGTCCTCATCACAATAGAAAATTTTCTATTAATTATCAAACAATAATCCAATTATTGATGTAACTATCATATCTGTACTTATAGTCAGAATAAAAATTTCAGCATTTTCAGCAGAATACAATTTTCAAATTTCAAACTTTTCTCATAATTTTCATAATGCTTAGATGGCCAGATACTTTAATGATCAGAATAATACAATGAGATAGAAAAATCAAATGCCGCTCACTATCTGCTTGTTTCCTTCATAGATAGGACTAGCTATTTAGAATGTTTGTCAATTTGCAATCCTTCAAAGATGCTCAGATGTTAAAATCTTTATAAAAACAAACAAACCATGGATATATTCTGCAGATATAGCAATTTAACAGCTTTCATTCTGCAGTTTAAAGTTATATTCCTCCCAGTCCTCTCTCTTTACAACACTCAGATAATGAAAAATAGCCTGATCACCCTAAGTGATTTTAGTTATTCATCATCAGATCTGTATTTATCATACACAGAATCCATTAAGGAGTATTTGTCTCTGCAGGGAAGGTCTGGGTTTTGCAGGGGTTGTAGCAACATCTGTGCAATCATCCTGATACTTCTTTTATAATGTGACACAAGCCTAAATGGTAGAATTATGTTAAGCACTAGCAATTTCAAACAAAGCCTAAAATGGTAGGTAAGAGATGTATATAAAAGCTTTGTTTGATTCACTTTCAGTTACAGCAATAAGATTGTTCTTAATGCTCACCATGAATTAGGGAACACCAGGGAGAGCGGCATTTGTAGATACTAGTTAATGAGAAGTCTGTGTTGGAGCTTATAGCTCAGGGCACATGATAAGCTAGATGTGCCACTGAAGTCAGTGTAAGAAGTTCAGAGAAGTTATCAAAGGAAGGAGCTCATGTGGGATAGGGAAATAAATTTCTCTCTTCTCTTAGGCTATTTACCATCTGTTTCCCTCACAGGCAAAATTGTTACAATGCTCCAGTACCATAATGTTCCAAAGCTGTTACATTTCAACCCAAGTTTTTCAAGCCCTAACATCCTTAGAGAAAGAAGAAAACATTCACAGCTTTGGTGCTACGTTGACTTTATATAGACTTAAGCAATATCTCAGGAAACTACTTTAAAGACTGGAGCTTCTCACAGGCCCTGACTTATGACCAGTTTCCAATATCTCTGTTCAGACGGAGAAATATCCTGTCAGACCAGAGTACTAGAATCAGAGGAATATAGGATTAGGAGAGATTTTTTTGGCTCAGTGAGCAGTAACCAGCTATCACATTATGCAATTTTCTTCCTAAATATACTATATATTCTAATATACTCATTAGAAAAGATACAAGAACAACCTGAAGGAGTTGCACAGCAAGAAGAGGAGGGAACTGTAAGAGCACAATTTGAGAATTTAATAAGGTCTTGTAATCTGCTGTGCCATTAGTATCTTCACATTGATAAGAAAATTGAACGTCTTGATAGCATCTTTTTAAGAAATTACAAAAAGCTTTAAAGACAGCATCTTGGATCTCTTCCAAGATGAGTCATTATCCAGCTATTTGAAGAAAACTTTCTATTTTGTGTTACCTGAAACTGGTGAAAATGACAAACATAATAACATTACCCTTTTTCTTTACATGTTTTGTTGATGATAAAAACAGCCAAAAGTTTAGTGATACATGAAAATATTTTTTCATATACAAATTACCTCCATAAAAGGAACAGACAGGGTTGCCATAAACTAATAATGCTAACAACCTTGTTCACCTGCCTCTTCACATCTTGAACTCCCCTGAGAGTATTCAAAGAAATGCTGTTCATGTAGATTGAGGAAAACTTTCTCATTGACTTTACTGAAAGTATGTCAAAGACATAAGTCATATCTTTAATGATAAAGTCTAGCCCTTTCCTATGGCTCCAGAACACATAATAAGAATAATATGTATCTTAAGCTAGTATACTTGATGTTTGGGGCTGTTTGAGATTTTTGGATGAGGAGAGAGATGGTGAGGAAAAGACAAAAAGCTGCTGCTCTGTAACAAAAAGCATAGTTTCCCCTTTCCCAGAGCCCTGAACACCAGAGAGAAATGCCTGGTGCTTCAGGCTATGTGGGACTTGTTCAGGCTCCGTGGTTTCTTCCCTTTGCTAAGAGTTACTTTTTGAAATGGCTGGAAGAGAGTAATTGCAACCTTCTTATTGCAAAACCACAGTTTAATATACAATCAATATTTATAAACTCTCAAAATAAAGGTAAGAATTGTTATATTCAAATCTAGACAGAATGACTCTAGGAAGTAGAACTTTTCTGGAGGGGTGCAGTCAAGTGCTAGTGTTAAAATACAGATTCCCTACTATTGCATTTCTCATCTGTGTTTTTTTGATGGTTTTCTTTAGCTAAAAAGAAACTGGAAAGACAATGTGGACTTACGTACAAGCAATGTCCAGATGACTCAAAGCTTTACTCATTGCTCACCTCTGACTCCCTCACCATTCCATGAAGTTAACTACTTAGCTGACAAAACTGCTCTGCAGATTTTATAGTCATGATGCAGACCCTTGGTCTGAGGGTTCAGCTCCACAGTTAGTCTGTTAAGTGGGTTTCCTACCAACATTAAGGTCTTACATAGCAACAAGCAATAGCCACTTTCTGTCTCATCGGGGAGACCATGACTAGGGTCATTCAGCATGTTTTATTATCACTGCAGTGTATCTTCTCAGTTACTAAAATTATTGCAAAAACATAAGTCATCCTCTCTACGCACTGTTTTGCCATAGAAAAGGTCTGTCTTGCAAAGTGCCAACTGGGCTGGACTCAGTGATCTAAACAATCACTAAAGCTCTGGTGTGAAGTTTGTGATCAATAACCTTTCTAATGGGGAGCCACAGACAAAAAGTGAAGGCCATTGCTACAGAAGCCAGTTCTCTCAGGGCTTACCGTGGAAGTAAAAATAGACCTGAAGGCCCATGCAAGCATTTAACAAAAAACAGCATCAGATCCATAAAAAAATCACCTTGAACAAATAAATCAAAACAACTACCAAAGTACTGTATCACAGTCATAATTCTTCTTTATGGGGAAAGGAAGAGAAAAAGACTAAATCTTACATGATGAGCACCAGTCATGCTATTTAATTTACTGGTTTAAGGTACTCACAGACACCATCAGGACATCAGCAGCATAAGAATCAAGGTAAACTAGAAAGTCCTTTTCACTTCTATTAACTTTCACAGGTACCTCCTTTTAGCATACCTGAAGTGTCATTGCCAGACTTCTCTGCTTGCTACAGTAATTTTACTTTCTCAGACATAAATAAGATTTTTGCCCTGAAAAAATTACTGTATAATTAGAAATGACAGGCAAAAATATGACCACAGAATTATTATTAATTAAAAATAGTATTAATAAATAATTGTTAATAACAATTAACATTTGAGAAGGGGAACAGAGCCACAACAGGACTTAAGGGTTTTAAAGTGGGATTAAGGCACTTAAGTCTGAAAGTAAGAAACACTTAAAATCTGTAGATTCTCATATTTTAGATATTTTAGTATTTAAGTTCGCTAAATGTACTAATTAGCTTGGTAGCTCTGTAGCAACCTAGCACCTATTTCAAGCCAAGTTCCATGCTAGGGTTTGTAAGCAAGGCTTTCTCTCTGTATTGTCTGAAAGGACTAGTCTAGCAGATATTCTTAAGACTGCCTGTTTCTTCCCCACAAGATCAAATTCTGTAAAAACACAAAGGCCAGTGCCCTGTCAAGACAAAACCACTTGGTTGGTTGTCCTCAGGTTGTACATTATGTTCTTTTAAGACAGGGGTCAGGAAAGGCCTTCTGGGGAAGGAGATTCTTTGTTCCCAGTGAGCAAAAGATTCCACGGACCACAAGGTATAGCAGGCAGGCAGGTGAAGCAGTGAAAGTCACAGCAAGGAGTGGAAACCTGAAACATAAGGAAATAGGAGGAGACTGCAATGAGAACCAAACTCAGAGGGTCAGAGGCTCTCCAGGCCTCACAGGCAATGGAAAGATCCCTTCAAGGCACATTAAGGAATGGTGAAAATTAACTGATATTCAAAAAAAACATATTGTTACTGTTAATACTACTGCTCTCTGAGAAAAATACAGATAAATCTTAAGAAAAAAAAAACACTCAGAGGTCACTTTGTAGATTCAGATTTTCAGCTTGATTCTGACAAGTCTAGTCTTCAGATTCAGCATGCAGAAATACATCAGAACTGTTAGATGCTTGAGTACTCCATGGATAAACCATGACTGTTCCACAGTTGTGAAATACTATGCTTTTTTTAATTCCTCAGATCTTGTTAGTGATTTCTGGCAGAGGCCCCAGGGCTAGATATGTTCTTTGGGATGTCACTGTATGTATACAGCTGGTTTTCTGAGCCTCAGGAAGGTAGCCCTGCCTGACTGTGCCCTCTGATATCCCAGAGCTGTCCGCCTACTGATCAAGATGCCCAAGCTGGAGAGGTGGGCAGAGAGGAACCTCATGAAGTTCAACAAAGGGAAGTGCAGAGTCCTGCACCTGGGGAGGAATAACCCCATGCACCAGTACAGGCTGGGGGTTGACCTGCTGGAAAGCAGCTCTGTGGAGAAGGAGCTGGGAGTGCTGGTGGACACCAAGTTAAGCACGAGGCAGCAATGTGTCCTTGTGGCCAAGAAGGCCAATGGTATCCTGGGGTGCATCAGGAAGAGTGTTGCCAGCAGGTCGAGGGAGGTGATTCTCCCCCTCTCCTCAGCCCTGGTGAGGCCACATCTGGAGTACTGCGTCCAGTTCTGGGCTCCCCAGTACAAGAGGGATGTGGCACTACTGGAGCAAGTCCAGCGAAGGGCCACAAAGATGATTAGGGGAGTGGAGCATCTCTCTTATGAGGAAAGGCTGAGAGAGCTTGGCCTGTTTAGCTTGGAGAAGAGAAGGCTGAGAGGAGATCTTATCAACGTGTACAAGTATCTGAAGGGAGGGTGTCAAGAGGATGGGACCAGACTCTTTTCAGTGGTGCCCAGCAACAGGATGCGAGGCAACGGGCACAAACTGAAACACAGACGCTTCCATCTGAACATGAGGAGAAACTTTTTCACTGTGAGGATGACAGAGCACTGGAACAGGTTGCCCAGAGAGGTTGTGGAGTCTCCTTCTCTGGAGATATTTAAAACCCACCTGGACGCGATCCTGTGCAACGTGCTCTAGGTGACCCTGCTTGAGCAGGGGGGTTGGACTAGATGATCTCCAGAGGTCCCTTCCAACCTCAGCGATTCTGTGATTCTGTGATTCTGTGATTCTGTGAAAGCGCATGTTTGACAGAACTGGACTGCCAAGGCACCATTCCATGTTGCTGTCTTTTGGATCTTTCTGCACTCCTGGAGAGCTGCACTGCTGAGACCACATCTGGACTGCTGGGTCCACTTCTGGGCTCCCCAGTACGAGACGTGGACATACTGAATTGAGTCCAGCAAAGGGCCTCTGAGATGATTAAGGCATTAGAGCCAACCCTGACATGTGAGGACAGACTGAGAGAGATGGGACTGTTTAGCCTGGGGAAGAGAAAGCTCAGGAAGGATCTTATCAGTGCATGCATACCTGATGGGTGAGTACAGAAGATGGAGCCAGACTCTTCTCAGTGGCATCCAGTGGCAGGACAAGAGTCAATGAGCACAAACTAAAACACAGGAAATTCCATTTAAATGTAAGAAAAAGCTTTTTCAGTGTGAGGGTGGTCAAACACTGGAACAAGTTTGCCAGAGAGGTTGTGGAATCTCCATCCTTGGAGATATTCAAGACCCAAACAGATGTGTCCTGAACAACCTGCTGTTAGGTGATCCTGCTTTAAGCAGGGGTGGTTGGACTAGACAATTTCCAGAGGTGCCTTCCAACCTTCCGTGATTCTGTGATCTAAGTCCTGTTTTTAGGGCACAGTGAAGGCCAGGAAGGGATCGCCCACAGCAAAGGAGCAGGGTAGCAGGGGCAGCCCCAACCTGGAGCATCCATGGGAAGAGGATGGACCAGGCAGATGGCCTATAGGTCGGGATCAGCAGGACCCATGTCCAGACACTGACAGGGCTAGGATGTGGCGGGGGCTGTAGCTCCAGTGGGGACCAAGCGCCTCAGCTTCAGCTCAGAACAGCTTCTCCAAGCTGGGGTCAGCCCTGGCCACAACTTCCCCTCAGCACCTCGGGGAGCCTCTCCCCATGACCACCACAGGGAAGGTTACTGCCCTTGGTTGACTCAGCTCTGAGCTGCCCCGAGCCTCAGCAGCCAAATCCCAAAGACTCTTACACCTGTGAAGTAAGGGAGGGCTCCTAGTGCGTCCTTGGTTAGTAATCCAGCAAATAATAAAGCTATATTTGCATCTTCCCAATAGCTAAGTGCCAATAACTCTGGTACTATGCTCCCAAATGCCTGTATTATTCTCAATAGCTTGAGGGATGAGAGTCTCTGCTGTGTCTGAGAAACTGTAGATCTCAGTCAAGAACAGTAATGGGAATTCACAAGCAATACAACAGTTCTATAGAGATGAGAAAAAAAGAGATGGGCTGAAAGAGGGTGAGAGACAGGTCAGGGGTATTATTATACTAGACTGGGCAGGTCAGGATGAGACAGGGGAGTCCCTTAGGTAAAGAAAGAAAACCTAAAGTGCTTCCTTTAAACATTAAAGGGCATTTGAGTGAATTGCTTTGGGACACTGAATGGGTCTGCCTATATACACTTTGGGAAAGGGTTACTTGGGTAAAATGAATTCAGATCATTGTGTTTTGCACTCAAAAGTCACGGAAGTCAATGTCACAGCTTGAAATGGGACTGAGGTTTCTAACCAGAGAAATAATTTCAAGATGGAGCTTGCTAAGCTTCAAAGTGCATCTGCCTAAGACTGTTGTCAAATGCTGGCAATGGACTAGACCTGCCCATTCCAGGTCTACATTTTTTACTTTTTCCTTTGGAGAGAGCTGCCAAAAAAAAAAAAAAGAAAAGAAAAGCAACAAATGTAAGTTTTATGTACATTTGAAAGAGGTTGCATAGCAACAACTTCAGAGCTATCTTCCTTCATCTTGGAAATTTATTATTGTCAGGGTGATTGGTGGGGTTAATTACCTGTTTTGCTATCTTTTGTTTGTGTGTGGAGTTAAGTCTCTGCTTATCATATACTGTGGGCTTCATATCTGGAAGAAATGGGATTTTTCCCCAAAATATTTTCCAGTGCTCTTAAAAAAAAAAAAAATAGACCTCAGCACATTAAATACAAAGTAAACCATGCCTTAGATGCAGATGCTACAGCCATCATTCTCCACTGATGATTTTAACAGTCACCTGGAACATACAAGACCGAGCTCAAGTCCCTGTGGTAGCCCTGAGTATGACTTTTCCAAATTGGAGGTGAATAATACATTAAGTAGACTACTGAACAAGGCAAAGCAGGGATATAACTTCCCACAAACCATATGAGTACACTGAACTGCTTAATGATTAATGATTGCACTATTACACTGCTACCACTGATTAATAAGGAAGAGGTTTTTCTAAGATTTTCCTCTGAGAAAGCTACCTACCAAAACTCATAAATACCTTTTTTTGAATAGCCTATTTCAAAAAGTTTACAATTTTTGTGGGCCTGGGGGAGGAAACACAAACAGTATAATACCACACTGAAAAATTCTTGTCCATTTTACAGAAGATCCATTCCCAAGTCATAACTGAGAGTAAACTTAGGTAAACAGAGTTTATACATGCCTAACATGGAAAATACAACATTTACTTGCTTCTTACTGTCTGGAACACCATGCAAGTGAATTTACCAAATTTACCTTTCATTAATTACATTCTATCGTAACCACCATAGGGAAATACTCAGCACTGGAATGTGGGACTTTAAATCTCTGTCCACACACTGTTCACATTCAGATGCCCATTCAAAATAACTTGGTTTTAGCTACATGAGTAACTCTGAGATATGGAGACATCTAAAGCAAAGAATATCCTTATGTACCTTATTGAATAAAGTCTCCACTTCATCATTCCCAGGCACTAAGGTTTTGGAAGGATTTTGTCACACAGTGCAGAGATTCTGGAGTTAGGCTATGACTAACCATGATAATTTTCTCTAGGAACTACTCTTCATGCCATAGAAAATCCTGCACCATGGACAGCAATCAATGCACAGAGGATTTGACCTTTGGCAGTACACTTAATTGGTTTATTCACTTTATGAATAGTAGTTTTTAAAATACAATAGACAACAATGAATTTTTAAATTCATTATCTTGGTATTCCATTATTTTTTTTAAATACTGGATAAAATCTATGTGAGATGATAGACCATTTATTTGTAAAGGCAGACTCATGTATAAAGGAGAGCAAGAAAAAAAGAAGACTTAAATCATGATTATTAAAAAAATTATCATTTGAACTCTTTCCAAGTAATTCTCTGCCAGAACTACCATAAACTTTTTTTTTTGGTTTAAAAAAAGAGAGCTTTATATGCAGAAGTATGGCACTGTTCCATGAGAGCAAAATATTCCTAATTTAGAGTTCAGAGATACTGTTCACCTCCTGGTATTGTATTTTGTAAGTTTTCTGCTCTGGGTTGCTACGGTATGAAAGACAAAGCAATCTGTGTGATTTACTTGAGATAATTCTTCCTGCTTTCCTAACATCAGCAACACCATCTATCCCTGTCCTAGCTGGTCAGCCACTTGATCTTTTGACTAGTCAAAAGTATATCATTTGTCTGAATCTTCTTGCTTTTCCCATTTTTCAAAACAAGCTTAACACATAGGCTTGCCTTAACAAGCTTTTCAATGACATTTCCAGCCCAAATGTTATCTTACTGCTGGCTCCCTTCAATACATCTTCTGGGATATTATTCTCCTCATCTAAAAAGTTCCTCTTGTAGTTGCTTCATGGTTCCTTTTTAAATTGTATTCAGCTAAATACAGCTGTGTTCTGTATCCCTAAATGGGCAGAAGGTAGACTTGAAACACAAATTCAATAGAAATTTTTCTAAAATAATTTTCAAAAAGAGAAAAGGTTAAGTAATTTAAAAAGAGCTACAAGAAATATCTGTAAAGAGCAGTCCATGTGAAGTGGGCAAAGAGGTAATAAAGTTATATCTGGTTGCAAAAGATACCATAATGAACTGCTAAACCCCAAATCTCTTTGAAATTGTGTTAAAAGAATGCTAACATGTCTTCAGAATCTAGAATTAGACTTACCAGTTCTAAATTGGTTTGCAGACAACACATTTTGTCTCCCCTCACCTCTCTATGGCTGTTTGTTCTATTCTTGCAGATTTGCAAGGTTATACAAGTTAAATGTATCTTACTCCCTCTTCATTTAAGCACTGGAGAACAGAGAAGATGGCAACGTGAAATTTAGATTCAATGACTTACATTTATAAATTTCAGATCAGGACAATCTTTCTCAAGTATTTAGCATGTCAATACTCAGGGTTTGGTGTTTTTCCTCAGACTAATCTGGATTTTCAGAATGAGATTAGTCCTGTCTCCTGCACATTCTGATCAATAGTCTTACAAACACTGCGTAGTGTCACAATAAGCCAGAACATGGTCATTAAAAAAAACATTAAAAATGGTCATATACAATAAATGCAGCTAGTGGGCAAAAAGTAAAAAGTATCATGAACTTCGAGTCTTGCAAAGGCTTAAGGTTTAAGTATGGGAGAAAACTCTTTGCAGGATCAGAGTCTAATACACTCTCCAGCAAGTATTTAAGTGCTCTCTCTGCATTGTTCTTTGTATTCACAGTGACCTATGAAGTGCTGAGAACACAGGAACGTATATTAACCAAGAGACTTGTTAAGCAATAAGACACTGTGGGACACGAATAATGGCATTTTACTTCTTGCCTGCTTGTTACGGGTGAGTGCCCTTGGTGCAATGAGGTGTGAAATAATACATCATAATTCACGCACAGGAGTGCTTTATTCCAATTATAATTTTGTATTGTAACGGGTGATTTTAAAATATATTTGTATATGTTAAGTAATGAGGTACATAAATTCCAAACAGTTATTTTTATTACCATTAGATCATTCATTTTTTCCTGTCTAATTTTAATGACAATTAAGCATGCCTTTGATTAAAATAATGCATGCAAGACTCAAGATAGTCACAGAATCACAGAATCACTGAGGTTGGAAGGGACCTCTGGAGATCATCTAGTCCAACCCCCCTGCTCAAGCAGGGTCACCTAGAGCACATTGCACAGGATTGCATCCAGGCACGTTTTGAATATCTCCAGAGAAGGAGACTCCACCACCTCTCGGGGCAACCTGTTCCAGTGCTCTGTCACCCTCACAGTGAAAAAGTTTTTCCTCATGTTCAGATGGAAGTGTCTGTGTTTCAGTTTGTGCCCATTGCCTCGCGTCCTGTCGCTCAGCACCACTGAAAAGAGTCTGGCCCCATCCTCTCGACACCCTCCCTTCAGATACTTGTACACATTGATAAGATCTCCTCTCAGCCTTCTCTTCTCCAAGCTAAACAGGCCAAGCTCTCTCAGCCTTTCCTCATAAGAGAGATGCTCCACTCCCCTAATCATCTTTGTGGCCCTTCGCTGGACTTGCTCCAGTAGTGCCACATCCCTCTTGTACTGGGGAGCCCAGAACTGGACGCAGTACTCTAGATGTGGCCTCACCAGGGCTGAGTAGAGGGGGAGAATCACCTCCCTCGACCTGCTGGCAACACTCTTTCTGATGTAGCCCAGGATACCATTGGCCTTCTTGGCCACAAGGGCACATTGCTGCCTCATGCTTAACTTGGTGTCCACCAGCACTCCCAGGTCCTTCTCAGCAGAGCTGCTTTCCAGCAGGTCAACCCCCAGCCTGTACTGGTGCATGGGGTTATTCCTCCCCAGGTGCAGCACCCTGCACTTCCCTTTGTTGAACTTCATGAGGTTCCTCTCTGCCCACCTCTCCAGCCTGTCCAAGTCTCTTTGAATGGCAGCACAGCCCTCTGGCGTATCGGCCACTCCTCCCAGTTTTGTATCATCAGCAAACTTGCTGAGTGTGCACTCTGTCCCTTCATCCAGGTCATTGATGAAGAAGTTGAACAAGACTGGACCCAGGACTGACCCCTGGGGGACACCGCTAGCTACAGGCCTCCAACTAGACTCTGTGCCACTGATCACAACTCTCTGAGCTCTGCCATTCAGCCAGTTCTCAATCCACCTCACTGTCCACTCATCTAGCCCACACTTCCTGAGCTTGTCTATGAGGATGTTATGGGAGACAGTGTCAAAAGCCTTGCTGAAGTCTAGGTAGACAACATCCACTGCTCTCCCCTCATCTACCCAGCCAGTCATTCCATCATAGAAGGCTATCAGATTGGTTAGGCATGATTTCCCCTTGGTGAAGCCATGCTGACTACTCCTGATCACCTTCTTGTCCTCCACATGCTTGGAGATGGCCTCCAGGATGATCTGCTCCATCACCTTTCCAGGGATGGAGGTGAGGCTGACTGGCCTGTAGTTCCCTGGGTCCTCCTTCTTGCCCTTTTTGAAGACTGGGGTGACATTGGCTTTCTTCCAGTCCTCGGGCACCTCTCCTGTTCTCCATGACCTTTCAAAGATGATGGAGAGTGGCTTAGCAATAATGTCCGCCAGCTCCCTCAGCACTCGTGGGTGCATCCCATCAGGGCCCATGGATTTGTGGGTGTCAAGTTTGCTTAAATGATCTCTAACCCACTCCTCCTCCACCAAGGGAAAGTCTTCCTCTCTCCAGACTTTCTCTCTTGCCTCCAGGATCTGGGGTTCCTGAGGGCTGGCCTGAGCAGTAAAGACTGAAGCAAAGAAGGCATTCAGTAACTCTGCCTTCTCTGCATCCTTCGTCACCAGGGCACCCACCCCATTCAGCAAAGGGCCCACATTTTCCCTAGTCTTCCTCTTGCTGCTGATGTATTTGAAGAAGCCCTTCTTGTTGTCCTTGACATCTCTAGCCAGATTTAATTCCAAACGGGCCTTAGCCTTCCTCGTCGCATCCCTGCATACTCTGACAACGTTCCTATATTCCTCCCAAGTGGCCTGTCTCCCTTTCCACTTTCTGTATACTTCCTTCTTCTGGTTGAGTTTTGCCAGGAGCTCCTTGCTCATCCGTGCAGGTCTCCTACCTCCTTTGCTTGACTTCCTACTCATAGGGATGCACCGCTCTTGAGCCTGGAGGAAGTGACGTTTGAATCTTAACCAGCTCTCTTGAACACTCCTTCCTTCTAGGGCCCTCACCCATGGGATTCCTCCAAGTAGGTCCCTGAAGAGGCCAAAGTTTGCTCTCCTGAAGTCCAGGGTTGCGATCCTACTTGGTGCCCTGCTGCCTCCTCGCGGGATCCTGAACTCCACCATCTCATGGTCACTGCAGCCAAGGCTGCCCCCGACCTTCACATCTTCCACCAGTCCTTCTTTGTTTGTTAGTACGAGGTCCAGCAGCACACCTCTCCTTGTTGGCTCCTCCACCACCTGTGTCAAGAAGTTGTCACCAATGCTCTGCAGGAACCTCCAGGACTGTTTGTGCCTAGCTGTATTGTCTTTCCAGCAGATATCGGGGTGGTTGAAGTCCCCCATGAGAACCAGGGCCTGGGATTGTGAGGCTACTTCCAGCTGTCTGTAGAAGGCCTCATCGACTTCCTCTTCCTGATCAGGTGGCCTGTAGTAAACACCCACAACAGTGTCACCTCTATTAGCCTGCCCTTTGATCCTTACCCATAAGCTCTCGACTCGCTCTTCATCCACCCCTAGGCACAGCTCCATACATTCCAGTTGCTCTCTCACATAAAGAGCAACTCCACCACCTCGCTTTCCTGGCCTGTCTTTCCCAAAAAGCACGTAGCCATCCATGACAGCACTCCAGTCATGCGAGCTATCCCACCATGTCTCTGTAATGGCAATGAGATCATGGCCCTGCGACCACACACACATCTCTAGTTCTTCCTGTTTGTTCCCCATGCTGCGTGCATTGGTGTACAGGCATTTCAGGGAGGTGATCGAGCGTGCAGGTTTCCCAGGAGGGATACAAGAGGGTCCTCCATAGCCACATCCCACGCGCACTTCCCTGGCTGCATTCACCTGCTGGAGGCATCCTGACTTGAGCAGTCTTTTGCCAACTACCCTGTCACTATAACTCTCCCCTTCCCCCATCTTTCCTAGTTTAAAGCCCTCCTTACCAGGTTGGCCAACCTGTTGGCAAAGACCCGCGTGCCCCGCCTCGTGAGGTGGATCCCATCTCTCGCCATCAGTTGTCGATCTTCAAACAGGGTCCCATGGTCGTAGAAACCAAAACCCTGTTGCCAACACCAGCGGCGCAGCCAGTCGTTAACCTGGAAAGTCCGTCTCCTCCTCCTCTCATCCATCCCCCTCACTGGCAGGATTGAGGAGAAGATGACCTGGGCTCCCAGACCCTTGACCACCATCCCCAGAGCTCTGAAATCCTGCTTGATGGTCTCCAGTTTGCCCTTGGTGTCATTGGCGCCCACATGGAAGAGCAGCAGTGGGTAATAGTCCAAAGCGTGGACAAGCCTTGGCAGTCTTTCCATGACATCTCTCACACGAGCCCCCGGCAGGCCACAAACCTCTCTAGACAAGAGGTCAGGTCGGCAGATAGATGCCTCCGTCCCCTGCAGCAGGGAGTCCCCCACAACAATCACCCGCCGCTTTTTCCGGGTGTTCCGGCAGGGCACAGGGTCTGTTGTCCCAGTTACTTCCCTGGCAGCCATGCCCATCTCCTCCTCATCCTGGAGGGCACTAAACCTGTTCTTCAGCTTCAGGTCTTCAGGAGGAGCAGGAGCCTTTCTCCTCCCACGAGCAGTGACCAGTTTCCAGCCTTCTTCTGTGATGTTATGATGTACCGTTTCACACGGCACAGAGCCCTCTGGCAACTCCACTGCTGTGGGCGGTTGGGACTCCCAAAGCTGTACAGTCTCCGAGAATACCCTGTCTATCTCTTGCTCTGCTTCTCGGATGCTGCGCAGCCTACTGACCTCCTCCCGTAACTCCCTTACCTGACGACACAGCTTGTCAACAGCAGCACACCTCCTGCAGGAGAGCTGGCTGCCAGCCCAGGCCTCCCGGAGAGGCCCCAAGCACTCCCTGCAGCCTGAGACCTGTAGGGCTGCATCTACTGTCAGAGGGCCAGTCTGGGTCCAAGCCTCTGACACAGCAACTCCAGCAGCCGCTGGGGAACGCGCTGTGCAGCGTGTCACGACCATACTTGAGGAAGTGTACACCACAGGGAACAGAAATGAAGGTCCCTTCGCACGTCCCTTCGCGCGCCCTTCTGCGCGAACTGCTGCGCAAACTGCTGCGTCTGTTCGCTGCCTCTGACTTCTAAATCTTTTTAAAGAGCTTTGGAAATATTTCTTTTCATTTCAGTGGCCATTTTTTTCCTTTCTAAAATGTTAACCTTTTTTTATAGCTTGTTTTTCAGAATTATCAGTTTCCTGATTTCTGATCAGTTTAAGACATTCTTGTCATTGTTAATTACATTTGTCTAAGCAGTGGGATTGAGGTAGATCATGTCTGCATCCTTCTATAATTGCATGTATGGAGATAATGATATTTAGGCTCAGTCTTGAGGTGATCAACTAGTCCAAGCCACTTGAGCCTAACCTCGGTACTTATATCACATCAAATCAACCCATGTTGTGCTTTCTGTCTCTTGAGCCTGACACAGAGCTGTGCCTGAAGTTTCCTTGAAGAGCTTTCTAGATAAAAATCTACTAAGTACTTGTCTGTCACTCCTTCCAGATTTGTTTCTGCTCACAAGCAATAGAAAAAGTGAGGCACAAAGGGAGGGAAGTCAAAACAACAGACAAGTCTGTGCTAGCCAGTGCGTGAAGACTGCTCTCCATACACTCCCCAACCACATACAGCGGGGGCCGGTTAAAGGGTAGGCAGTGAGAAGTCAGGCCCGGGGCGCGCCGGGGCTGCCCGGGGGCAATGGGGGGCAGGCAGAGGGGGAGGGGGATTAGAAGAGTTTGGGAGTTATAGGAGGGTGTTCAGACATTTGTAGGTGTTCATTAGCATTTTGTGAGTGCCTAGTATTGAGATTTATCTGATGTTTTGTAGATCCTGAATGTACAGTTCACTGACTCCCAGATAATTACGTGTCATTAATAAACCAATAAATGGCTTCAGTCCTCATTTGATCTGACTACATGAAGTGAGCAGTTTTTCCCTGCAACACAACCAGCTGGTAACCAAACTGAACACACGTGACTTCTATCAAACTAGCCTGGCAGCCACGCCATCCAGCCGGAGGATTTTGGTCAGGCTTGACTGAGAGCGCTAAGCACTGCATCTCCACCCCTGGGAATTTAAGAAAAAGGAGATCGTGCACAACAGAGAGTTGGGAGGAAAGTGGCATTGGGCATGAAAGGGAGGACTGAAGGAGAAAGTAGGATACGGGTGTGTAGGAAGGGTTATAAGAGAGAGGAAAAAGAAATTAGGTAAATGAAAGGTTATCACAGAAAGGGAAAACAACAGTGCTATGGTAAAAAGGATTCTTATTTTTTTACAGGGGAAAAAAAGGAGTACCAGTAAGCTGTCATCTTTAATGGCTCACCTGTTCCTTGAACCCAGCATTCTTAGAATAGCTGTGAGTCTGAGGAAGCCAATGAATTCAATCCTTATTAAGACTCTGCAGATTTGGCCCAATGTCACAGTTATAGGGAGAGCTGAGCATCTATTTCTTTTCTTCTCTCCAAGAATCTCAGAGAAGAGGAGAAAGTCTTCATCGCTTCTTCAGAGAAACCCCAAGCCTAATGATCTGGAGCAGCACTTTGGTATCTGGTGAAATAAATTAGTGCTGGTATCCTCGATTGCCATTGCAAAAAGTGTGTAAAAGTACATGGATGCTTGACACTTTTCATTCGTAACGAAGCACTGTTAACATGACCATAGTTCTCTCGTTTGTATCATCCTATAGACAAAGTGCAGCAGCGTAATTATAAATCATTAACTTTTATCTTATCTGTGTAAACAGAACTTGCATCCCATATTTATGCCAGGTGAGATCAGGCTTGACTTCACAGGGATGTATCTTGCAGAATTATGCCCAGGTTTGTATAGAATAGGGGTTTTCCTTTGGGATATTTAATTAGGTTGAGTATGACTTGAATTACAATAAAAATTCAAAAGAATGAATTAATTTAGTTCTATTTCTAACATTTTCAGGACTGTACTCTGGCCTGTGAGGTCTACATTGAAGTAGTAAAGAGCACGGGACTTATAAGCACAGCTTTACTAAATTATAGGGAGAATTATGTGTTTGAATTCATACAATATGAATAGAAAAAGTTTTTTCTATAACTGTCTTTATAAACCTTGGAAGGACTCATGAGGACTGTTCAGCTGTTTCATGACAATGGTTACTTAGGATGTTTCTCTATAGCTGGAAATTTATGCACAAGCTTGAATCAAAATGACAAGAGAGACCCTTGGGATATTCTTTGGAATAGATTTTAATAGTACAGTTACAGCCAGCTTTGCATTTAGAACAATATAACGTTGGAATGATTACTAAATGAGGCATTTTTCATGTACACAACACAGCAAATCCCTTTTAGATTGTGTCATGAAAGCTAAAGCTGGACATTTTATTGATCTAAAAACTTTGGTAAATGTTAGAGTCCTACATAAATCACATTTTTCCATATTATCCCTATTACAGAAGAAAGATGAAGAACTGCTTTGAGTAAAAGTGTTTGATAGAGTATAAATGAAACAAAGTGTACATTTAGGCTAAAGCTATTTTGATTACCCCAAAATGAGACATGAAATATTTCTCTTAATGCACAATAGATATAACAAGCCTCTTGGATGTTTCTACCTCCCAAGCAGACAGGCTGGATTTATATTAGTCAGGGGATTTTATCCATTCACCTTAATTTTATTGCACAGGCCTGGAAAAAACTGAATATCTACAAGTGTTCTGAAGAAAATTTTTGGAGCCTTAGTCTGTCTCCTCATTCCTTAATTTTCATGTAGCTTAAATGAGAGGTGAGACGCTCCTATATAATTATCACTTAATTATATTGCAGTCTTTTGACTCTCATGGGTCATATTCAATTTGTGCAAGAAATTGATGGCCATCAGCAAACAGATTACATACAATAATAGCTGGTATTTATTTGCATTGTGAAGCTGCAGTTAGTGTCTCATTTTTACATTAGTGAGGGCTTTTTCTAACGTGTACATGTGTGCGTATATATGTACACATATGTAACAGTTGAGATCTCACCAAGCACTTACTACAATCACTAGTCATATAAACATATGCATATTTATTGCTAAAAAAAAAAAAGTGAAATTAGAATGTATTTTAAATAAATATTCACTTCCATACTTATATACTTGTTATATACCTAACACATGAGCGCCTCATCTTGGAAAATTGCCATATACTTAAGACCCTATGAATAAGACTATTGCTGTCATAGTATTTTCTGTGGTATTATCTCAAGTGTATATGTATAGTAAGAATGTAGCCCTTGTTTTCTTTCCTCTCCTCCTCCTGTTTTTTCAGTGAAATATTATTTTACAATAAAAATTTATGACAAGACAAACTAAACCTGTTACAATCATTCAGGTAGTTTTCTGTGCAGTTTGATTCTGTGTTTGAATTGATTAAATCAAGTCATGAATCCCACTAATTACACTGTGCAGTGTACACAGTTAGCTAATAGAAAAATGTTTTGCTGCACATCAAACCAGTATTCATTTTCAGACAAAACTTGGATAGTCTTACAGATGCACAAATGTTTTAATTCCAGTTAATCACTTTGCCCACAGTCTTATTCACTGTTAAATCAACATATATTATACAACTTTTTTAGCAGTTATATTTTGAATCCTAGTAGCTACCCAAGTAAATGAACTTCTCTTTCAACATGTCTTAATGAAGGGCGTGACTAGACTTTACATTAACATATCAGGGGTGTATTAAATATTGATGTCCTAGTGTGCTGGAGCAGATCATGTGCTCATTTAATCAATTATTATATTAGCTCTTTATTTTAGGATTAATTTTTCAGAGCACTTGAATACAGACTTCAGTGTAACTAAACCATTTGTAACTTTTTTTTAAATGAGAGATCAGGCATCAATAGTCTATCTTTAGAGACCTAAACCATACAACATTCGTTTCTGTAAAATTTGCAGACTTGTATGTTTTGTATGCAAGCTCAAAAGTTTACAGTATTATGAATCAAAGACACAACAAAATATTTTGGGAGACAACTGAAGGATCCCACACTGAAGAATTAGGACTAGATTAGTGACATGACTTTGCTAAACACATTGAATGTTTGATGAAGAGAAAAAGAGAAATCTTTTTCCAGGAGTCTGTTGACACAATGATCATGAAAAATAAATTAGAAGTTATCTTCAGATAAACTGCTGCAGAACTGAGCCTACGGCTGTTCAGTCATATTTGACCAAGTTCTTACCTCCAGTACTTTGCTCCCAGTGGCTGCTTCTCTCTCTCCCCCTTGCCAGGAGATTTGTGCCTGCCTTCACCAAAATCATCCTATTGAAACTGGAAATCTGTCTCCCTTTAGTCCTTTCCCTTTTCCCCATCCCCTTCTCTGTGTTTGGGAGAGCACAAACTGTGCAGGTTTCCTGACCTTGGCTGAACCACCACAGTGCACACCTGAACTGGATGATGCTGAAAGGACAGCTCACTCGTGACCTGACTAGAACAGCATTCCAAGACACATATGAAGTGTTGCTGTAGTAAATAGCTCAATAGCTCTGAAGTACTTTCTGTGAGTCTTGTAATGCTGGCTATTTGAGGCTGGCTTTCCTGGGTTTTTAAGCGATCACACCACATGATTGTATGTGCATACGTGTGTCTGTAGCTATCCTTTTCTGAATAGCTTTTGAATTTGCTGGTATAATTTAACCAGTGACATAGAGGTTTCAAAGACCATACCCTCTTACAAAGGAAATGAATGGCAAGGAAAAATGCTAATAGACTCACTCCGTATTGGACATATGAGAATTCACAAAAGAGATAGTCCTTAGTGGTCCTGTTCTTTACAGTACTACCTGTTCTTTTCTCAGTTCTTCTTACAGGGTTATTTTTGTTTACTACTTAGGAAAAAAGAAATAAAAAAGACAGCTCAAGTCTTAAAATCATTTGTCACAGGACGACCAGCTACCTTACAGTCCCAGTGGGTTTCGTGTGGCACAAGGGAGGGGAGGAGGGGGAGAGGAGATTTACTGCATGACTCCACAACTCGTTTTAAAGATGAAAATTTACTACAGAAGCCTCAACGGTACAAAGCAACAATTCTTATTAACAGAAACTCAGCTCAACTAGAATACTTATTTCTAATTACACTAAGAGTTATGCTAACGGTAACTACTTATTAAACAGAAAAGGATAGCTAATTTATACTAACTGTAACTACCCAAACAAATGAACCAGGCAAACCAATTCTGATCCATCTTACCCACGCATCGCCTCAGCGGCCAACATACACTCAGTCCCAGGGAAGTAACTGCAGGAGGGCGTCTCCATCCCAAGGGACTCCACAAGTTGGCAGACCCGCTGTCACCCACAAAGAGCCCAAGGCAGCCTCCAGGGCCAACCTGTTTATACCCTTCAGGGGAAGGTGGAGGTAGAGCTGCTAGGCCAGTTGCAGTTCTCTTCACGCAGGCGCAGTCCCAGGCTCTTGGCCGCTGCGGGGTTCAGCTCTCCTCCGTCGTTGTTGTTATGAGGATCGCATCCACAGTCATGTGTTGGGGCGGGTGGCCGAACACCCCCAATAGTAGGCCAGCTGCCTCGCGCACTCTTCAGCACTGAAGAAATGAGTTGGAGTGACTGCGAATGACTGCTTTACTCTTGCAGTGGGGGTCCAAGGAGAGATTCCCATAGCTGGGGTAAGAAGAAGTTAATTCCAGTCCGCAGTGGGGCCCCAGCATTGAAAGCAGGTGTTATCTCTCAAGGTTCTGAAGAGACAGTCCTGACCACAGCAATTAACTCTGCCCCAGCAGTGAGAGGAGGCTTTTGTTTCTCAAGGTCCAGGCACTGAAGCAGGCCTTATCTCAAAGTCTTGGCATCCTCCCTTTTGGAGTGTAAAACACAGGAATTCAGGCTACTTGTAACTGGCACCAAATGAGTCTGTGTGCGGGGGGGGGGGGGGGGGGGGGAACTGGGAGCATCCCCCACACCACTCTTATATGGACATCTTCTAAAAGAATGTATTAAACCAGCACTTCAGGAGCCAAAGAGCCTTTCCACCTTTTATACCTTCCTGACAGTGACCTTAAAGAAAGAATGAGAATCAAGGAACTCAAGGAACTAATGGACCTGCCAGTCCTTTGAACACCTCTAAGAACCACCACATAGACAAGTGATGAAAAGAGCGAAGAACAAAGCACCAGAGAGAGGAGTCCCAAACCACTTCTGATATATTTCAGCATTTTTTTCCTTTCTCTTTTTCTACTGTGTTGTTTATCTGCCTTTGTCTCTTGACTATTTGTTGCAATTCAAACCATTTACCATAATTAGCAGAGGTTATTCTAATTAAATTGTGAAAGGATCGTGTATCTGTGTTTTTCAAGCTCCAGCACTCAGTAAAACACTGCATTTTTAAGTCAAAGTGCATTGTGATTAAGGTATTATAGAAGCCACTCCACAATCTATTTCCACAGCAGATGAAGTTGCTGCTCCATTTCATGAAGAAATGGAGAAAGGGTGGGAGATTGGAAGTTTTTGTCTTTGTAGAGCAAAACAAGTACCTTTCTTTGCAAGGAACATTATGGTAGAGTCTTGTAAGGGCTGATATCCTTCAAAGTGCTCCAACACTAGCTCTTGCAAAGCTTTCCAACTCAGTTTACCATATTGAAGCATGCTGTATGCTACCATGTTACCTATATCATTAGGCTAGCCTTCAGCAAACGAGCATAGGCATTATGATGCTGAGCTCTGCAAAGCCTAGAGGTAGATACCCTAGTCTGGGAATGAGACATCTATGTTCTTCTCATATTGTAAGGATGAGAGTTAGGCTTCTCATTAGGGAACCCCAAGAGTGAGAGGCTGAGTGGAGGATGCCTAGACTGGCCAATAAGGAGCACCAGAGAGAAGTGTATCACTCAACTTAGACAGAGCTTTTCACTTTTAGAAAATCTTAGAGACCTCAGAGAAACTGCAGTTCAGAACCTGAAGCTATTTCTCACACTCAAGTCCCAAATTTTCCGTGAGATTAACTGTCTTGAATGAGGAATCCTGAGGTTTTGGACCCCAAGACTTGAATTATTTCCATTTTTATCTAATTATTTCCCAATACAAAATATATACACAGTTCTAGGAGCAGGACCAGACATTGGCTACTCACATTCTCAGCTGGGTGCCCTAACTACTCAATGAAGAAGTCAAGGTCTTCCTGCACGCTTCTGATTTAGCTCCATTAGCCTTGCAGTCGGACTGCACAGTAGTTCATCTTCAGCAGAAGGGACAGAGAGTATTTCCATTCAAAATCCCACAGTCAGGTTGTTAATCCAGGCTGTGCAGGATCTGTAGGTTTAAGCAAAGGAGAATCTACAGCCTAGATTTCCCCTTTCCTAAATTAACACTACAGTCATCTGGCTGCTAAATAAAAATTATATGTTCAAATGGATTTAGGAGTTTTCCACATATCACTAACAAATCAGTTAATCTGGAGTTTAAGCTCAAGAAAGTCCATTCCCTGCATTCCACAGATCCTCATGAAGGAGTTAGCCGCTGTCATAGTCAGCTCAACAAAGAAGGAGATAATACCAAACACATCAGTTCCAGCCACCTCATTCATTTACCCTTGAAACCTTTGGTAAGTCAAAATTAAGTTTGGATCTTCTTGAGTTTAGGCCTAAATTAGACCATCATTTTGCCTTCTGTTTCTGGAGGCAGAAGAGTGTGCTTGTGTTCTCATTTTCTGTTCAGAGTACCTGGATGAAAGCTCAAAAAAATTGTCATAGAATCAACAAAAAGACTATTAGAAGGAAGTTTTTGCAAGAGATCTGAAGTTTACATATTTCGGTACCAAAAATACACTTCTATTCTAATGATGCAACTTATATCACTGTCAAATCTTTGTTACTTTTTCTAGTGAATGCTTTAGTGATGGGCTTGCACGAGCAGTCTTCTCTGAAAGCCATTCCTCAAAGTGTACTGTACTTCGGGCAAAAAAATGGCATTTTCTTCACTCTGGGAAGCTGCTAATAAAATAAAGGAACCCAAACTACAAATAGATGGCTTCTATCTCAGCAAAAACAAATAAAAATATAGTAACTATACTGCCAAGAAATAGAAATGTACTCTTTGTTATTTCTCTTTTTTTTTTTTGAATAAAGAACCTGTCACTAAAAAGTTTTCTTTTTCTCTCATTTTCAATCTTATTCCCACTGTAATTATCTAATAATTATCTAATAATTATGCTAATGATCTATTAGCAATGATATTTCTGAAGTGCAGCTAAGATTTATTCTTGACTGGATTTAGAACTTGGTCCCCCAATGTTAGATCTTCTTCTGTTTAGTAGTCCATTAAATGCCAAGATATGAAGACATCACTGTTATTCACACTGTTGGACACTCTGTACATCTTAGAACTTTTTCAAAAACTTCTCATCTGTATCAGAGAGGTACAATCTGAAGATTCAAATGAAACTTTATTTAATTTGAATAACCCATTATAAACATTGACTCTGCATAAAATAAATTTTCAGGGAAGGAAGTGTCATCCTTACTAAAGACAAGCTTTTAAGCCTCTTTACTTTATTTGGTCTTCTTTTTGCAGTATCTCAGGCTTCATTTTCAATGCTAGGAACCAGATCATTTGTGTCCTTGGTTCTTTCAAACTCTGTCCATGCATCCTGTTCTACAGGACACAGAATACTGAATTCTGATCTGCTCTGGAGAACATTTCTCCAAGCATTAATCAAGCCTAATCATAAGATGATAGCATCAGGATTTTATTCTTATTGATCTGTACCTTGAGATTTCACAAGGTGATGGGGAGAGTAGAAATCTGGAAGGAATGTGGTTGTGGTGAATGGCTTTCAGCCACTTCTACAACCATATGGTAATTACAATATATGGCAAAACTTGTGCTTAGGTTTGACCTAAACAAATTACAAGACAGTAAAGTAGATGAGCTCCTAGTCATCCTTCAGCACCTTAAAAGAATCCAAGTAGTGGAGATCAAGTGCTGTGGGAAAATGAGTGGATGGATAGCTGAAATTTACCCTTGCCTCAACACCTTCTCAAGCCTTCAACGCTTACAACATCTACAAAAATGTAAGATGAAAAGAGATAGCGCAGAAACCTAGGGAAACCTTCCATCTCCTTTCTTAGCAGCATCAAGCAGGGAGAGAGAAAGACAAACTGAGGGAGGAATAGCAAGAGAACAGGAAAATGGAAGACAGACAGATGCAAATGGAGCACGCATAACTGAAAGCAGTAAACTGACATCTTTCAATATGTGTGGAGGATTTTCAAACTGCCTAGAAGAGGTCTGTGGCAAAACAGAACTAGTAGAGGCAGGGGATGAAACAGACTTAACACACCAAACAGAAACATCTCACATAAGAAAAGAGATTAGAAATAACAAGGGAAAAATATAATTAGAGCCCAGAAAAAGAGAAGAAGGGGGAGGGGGGGAAAGATGGATAGAAAGAAAAAGAGAAAACTGGGAATAAAAAACTAAATGAGAAAGAGAGAAAAGATCAAACTGGAACATTCAAAGACCGAGGACAAAAAAGTGACTGGAAGATAGAGTTGTGAATATGAAGAAAATAGTGGATAAATTAGAAAAGGTAAGAAGAAAAGGTGTTGTAGAACAGAGTTAGATGAAAATCTAAAGGTCAAGGCAGAGAAGGGCAAGAAAGAAGAAAATACTTTTTAACAAAGTAAGGGAATGCTAATTATTCCATGTGCTGCCCAACCATTTTCAACACCTGACCCTGCAGTATTCAAGCAACAGTATTTTGAGCCAAAGTAGGAGAGAATCAGGGCTGAACATCCAATGGACATTGAAGCAGGAGGTGATGGACTTCATCTCAGGAAAGCAGCTATTGATGATTTCTTCTCCTCCTCTATCAGACATTGATTCAACAGTAGTGAATAGAAAGGAAGGGGGAAAAGAGTTACAACAGTTGATAGAAAGGTATTCTTACTTCTCTTCAGATATGTCACTGGCAGCACTTGAAACTCTAGGGAAATTGGAAGTTTTCCTCTTCATACAGATCTGGGTTATAGCAATGCATTCCATGTATAGGGCATCTGTCAGCCAAAGTCCTTTCATCTTCAAGGAAATCTGAGAATGTAGTAGTTGCCCTACAGGCAAAGGGAGGAGAGTGGACCAGTGCCATACCAATTATACCATTTCTCAGAGGGATCCATTACAAGCACTTAAACTCCTTCAACTCTGCTTCACAAAGGCAGTCTGTGTCAAAAGCTGAAAGCTACTAGATGAATTCTGAGCTGCAGGTCTTCACTTTCAAGGATCTGGAGGAGCAGAATATGACTGATGATTCCCATAGTGATGAAGAAACTTCTTTGAAATGTTAACAATCATGCTGCTGTTCCCATATTTATCTGTTTGTGCACAATTCATATGCAGCTAATGGTGGATAAAATATATAGGGATAAACAGTTATAGTAATGCTTTCTCTTTGGAATCACATTTTTTTTCACAAAAAGAGAAATGAATAAAGTTGATGAAAACATTTTTACACTTTACTTTGGATTTAAATTGCTTTCTTTTTTTTCGCTTCCTGGGATGTGCTCATTAATAATTATGACTATCTGCTGAAAATTAAGTCTTTGTGGACTCTCATACATGGCTGTCGCTGAACTCTTGGCAAAGTAACATTGGGGATTTTATGTGGGACACTAGCCAGGCCTTGCAGGGAGGAAGGATTCACTCTGAGTTCATGTGTAGCTAGCAGCGCTACTATTCTGTCCTTTACATGGCTAGGAAAGAGGTAGAGAGGTCACACTACAGCACACAGCACTATAACTATAGAATCATGGAACAGAGAAATTTAGGCTGGAACAGACCTCTGGACGCCATCTCATCCAAAACCTCTTTGTGAATTTTTTTTTCCTTCCTTGCTACAGCTTCTGCCCATTTCCTCTTGTCCTTTCACTGTACATTTCTGAGTCAAGTCTGCCTCCATCTTCTCTATAACGTCTTGTAGTGTGTAAACAGCGGAAGATTGGCGAGGAGCATATTGGCTGATCAATTATTCCAGCTGCCAAAACATTTGATCTGCAGAACCCATAAGGAATGGCAGGTCGCAACCCTTGGACTTGCGCCCCATAAGCCTCAATCTGGACTTGTGTACTCTTAAAGAATTACTGTTTCCCTTGTTATCTGTAAAATGAAAGAATTATCGCTTCCCTTGTTATCTGTAGCGCATGTGCAGGACCCCATATTGTAACCTATTAATTTGATTTAAACCCACACCCCCCTGAACCTCACCATGGGCAGATGCTCTGCAGTGCCTGGAACAGCCCTGTTGCTTCCCTGCAAGGTTCCTGTGGTTTCCCTTGTGTTTTGGGGATTTCAATGTAAACATCTAATAAACTTACTCCAGAGTGGTGTCTTCTACCTCTGTGTATTCCAAGTATCAGTTACCGCCATTAACACCTCCCCTTCAGTAAAGACAGTAATTAGGTCTTGTCATCTCCAGACTGAAAAGAATCAGCTTTCTCAGCCTCTCTTTGTGCATCATGTGCTGCCCTAAGCATTTTGGTAGCTCTCTGCTGGATTCACTCCAATGTCTTTCTTGTACTGGGTAACCCAAACCAGCACACAGCACTCTGGATGTAGCCTCAAAAGTGCTGAATAGAAGGGAAGGACGTCCTCCCTTGATCTACTGGCTACCAGTAGTCCAGTATGTGTATAGCCATCCTTGCCACAGCGGTACACTGCTGGCTCATGTTCAACTTGGTGGCCAACCTGGCTGTACTCTTGCTTGAGGTTATTCTGTCCCAGATACAAGATTTTGTGCTTGTCTCTGCTGACCTTTGTGACGTCTGTCAGCCCACTCTTCCAGCTCATCCCCAGGTCTCTTTGATGTCAGACCTGCCTTCCAGCATATCAACCACCTCTCCTGTCTGCAAAATGTTTCTGCTATCACATATTTTCTAGGCACTGGAAACACATGATCACAAATTCCATTAGGTTTTTTGCAACCCCCTTTTGTGTTACCTTATTCATATAGCACAAAACTCCCTCAGTGGAAAGTCTGCAGGGAAGAGCTCATGCTGTATAGGGTCTGACTACTGGAAGGAAGCAGTCATGCAAATATTTCAACAGAGCAGCCCCCCTTAATCTATAGGGAACTCTGTTCTCAGATGTTGTAGTTCTTGCCTCTAGATACCACTCGCATTCGGACTCCTTACAGGGGTGGAACAATCTGGATACACATTGTTTGCCCCGGAAAGATGCAAATAACAATGCTAATGAAAGAGAACAGGGATATGGAACAACTTTGCATTAGCAAAAGAAGTCAAAGTCAAGGAGGAACCTTCCCCATGGTTTATACCCAGGGCCATAAAACAGGAAAAGGCATCACCTTTGGCTAAGACCATACTACCTGCTTAATGGTCCACAGACAAATTTTCTATATGTGAAATTTAAAAAATGTTAATTTAGAGCTACTAGTGGTTTCCAAAGTTAAACAAATTTCACACAGTGCGGAAAAAAAAAAGATTATTTTCTACAGAAAACAGGTGCTTTAATAAAACTCAGAATTACCTCCACTACTACTCTAGGTTCATTGCAGGATAGGCTGTGTACTTCTACTAAAGCTCTGGTCCTAGATTTGGGATTCACATTTAAAGAGAGGGGATGCAAGAGCTAGAAAAACAGACAGCAGGGATGTCTTTGGGAGGAACACTAAGCACAGAGGCATTAGTGAGAGGACACAAAGTGTCATGAGAGCCTGAGGGCAATGAAATTGATGTATGGAGCTCAACAGAGGCAGAGAAACTGCTTGGAGAATCATCCAGGGAGATATCTCCGAACATCTTTCAGTGCCAAAGTTCCAGGAGAAAATTTTCAAATATAGAACCTTCCTACTGCAGATTATAATTAAAATCTGTTTCTGATTTTAGGATTCTTCCAAATTACTCTATGCAGATGTGTTGCATTTTAAGGGAAGCTTAATTAGTCAAATCGCATTGAGACTACCAGAAATGAGATGTTGTTCTGCCTATTCAAGTGAGAGCAAGGGAAAAGAAGGAAATAGTTTCAGCTGTATGAAATACAAGTAAAACACTGACAATGGAAAAATATATTACTTATTCTTTTTATTCACTGGTCATCTTCTTTTCTTTTTTTCTTTTCTTTCTTTTTTTTTTCTGTTATATTTGCATTTAGTGCCAGAAAGTAAGGGGCCTGGTAACAGAGAAGAGAAATCAACGAGCACTCAAGGCACCATTCTAAATTGGATGCAAATTGATAGAATAAAAATTAAGAGGATGCAGTCATGCAAATATTTAAACAGAGCAGCCTGCCTTGATCCATAAGGAACTCTATTCTCTGGTATTGTAGTTCCTACCTCTAGATGCCAGCTCTATATGCTTTGTTAACTCTGAGCAACTGCAAAAAGAAAAAAAAAAATCTATCCTTCTATTACAGACAGAGCATACTGGCTAAACCTGAATAGAAGAAAAAAAAATTATACTTCACCCAGAAAAGGAGAGCCTATTCTCTTTTTTTTTTTTAACCAAACCACTGTTCAAAATTATTCTTGAGATGTTTTGTTTACTTCTTTTCTCCATCCAGAAAACCCATAGAGGTTTACTTATCAAAAAAAACCCAAAAACCTGTTTTCACCAAACAATTGATAATAATCACAATTAAATTGAACTTGCAATTTGAAGTAACTCAAATGATGCCCCAAAGCTCTGTGGCATGTTCACTGCTGCTCCATCAAATTTCATTCCTCATCAAACCTTGAAGTTTTAAATTCCCTTTTGATTGCATTTTCCTTTCTATCATCTCTTAATGTTATGAACACTTCCAATACTACAGAAGTAAATAATTTGCTCATTAATCAGTTTCCCCTGAATACCAGCTTTGTTTGTTTAGTTCTCTTGTAACTTGCCAAGACATGATTTTTATTGTCTTTGTCAACATGCATTTACCTTGCAAATATTTAAAATCAGTTTTGTTATTCCATTTTCTGGTCTCATTGTTACATGGTGGTACTTCTTATTGAATGATATGAATGCAATTTCCATAATGAAAGTATGAAGACAAATTAAGTGTAATTTGTTAAACATATGCAATATGGCAGCATCCTGCAGAAACCACTGCACAGACATGAAGCCAATTTAATTATCAAGATGTTATTCTCCCTGTGAAATATCGAGAGTTGCTAAGAACCGAGACATATACTTGAAGTCTTTCCTTCCTATTTCGCCTTCATAAACATCACATGCGTTTAAAGGTAATGAACACGGGACACAGACCAAACAAGCTGACTCAGCCCTTTTCTAGGATGAATCTATTTAACCATGGTGTTAAATTTATGTAAATAAAATTTTAATGGTCTTCAGCTATGTTACAGATAAAGATAAATCCTCTATTTCAATTTGCCAGTTAGAACTATAATCTGACCAAAATTTCATTTCCAAATCAAGATGTAATCTCAGTGAAAACATTTCTTTTCATTAAAGAGCACATATGAAGTTCAGCAATGATGTTATTTTCAAAGTGATAACACATTTTTATATCAAAGCAGTTAGACTTTAAAGATGAGAAGTGCAGAGAGCATACACAAGGCTCTACTTCCTGCTTGTGTCTCACCTAAGTGGTCTGAAAAGGAGAAGGGAGGGAGCGCAAGGTGTATGCCTCCAAATTAATTTTGTTCATAAATGCTTTTACTCTAACATTTATGACTATAAACTATATAATAGAGATCTACAAGAAAATGATGTCTTCTTATAGTGCAGCAAGCATATTTTTAGGAAAAAGGCAGTAGTTCTCGTTACAAAAAGCAGATACTGGACCAGCTTACTCTGAAAAAGATATCTTATGCATGATTCTTTGAGAGTCGTGTTTAAATGGGTTTTGCATTTCTGCTCTCTTTGAAGTCCCAGGACAAGTAGCACAACTTCCAGCTCATGGGAAGGCAGTGTTAAGGTACTAGGGAGTTGTATTGATTCACTGCTACCTCCTGCCCACCTTCCATTGCTAAGACTATCGAACTTCACTGCAATTTAAAGTTGGCTTCTTATTGTTTGCTAATTGAGACCAACTGGAGCATTCTGAATGGTGGATTAGGAATAAGAGAAGTCTTCTTTTTATGCATTTTTTAATGAATTTCAGCTCGGGTTTGGTTTGGTCATACGGCAGCTACAATTAGAGCAAGATGTTGCCTTCTTTACTCAATTCCTAGGCAATACATCAAATGTAAATGTAAGCAGGAAAGTGTCTGAGAAAGGCATTCCTGAGAAAGAGACTTGTAATAGCTCAGCTCTCCAGATTTGTGTACGTTAGTTGGAGTGTTACAGGCCAGACCTTCAGCTGGCATTTCAGCTCCATTAACTTCCAATGGCACTATAACAAATTACACCAGTTGACGATGTGCCCCATGATGTTTAATATCTGATGTTAAGAGAAAAGTGGATTAAAGCAAGATCAAAGGCATGCAGGCTCCTAACTCTCTGTGTATTTCCTTGTGAGTTTAGGCTTAAATTTCTTTGTGGGTTTCATCCTTCACTTACTTTAAGCATCATATTCAAAAATGGTGAAATACTGTTTATCTGAGATTGGGAGTTAATATGATCATGCAGTTATAATGTAATGCCATGCATTAAATAGTTTCCTACTTGCTTTTAAGAAAATAATTCTGTTTTAGGTTGAAACTTAAAATATTTTGTGTTAGTTAATTCATCATCTATATATAAAACACTCAATATGTTTGTATTGTAGTTAAAGCCATTTTTTGCCACTTGGAAGGATTATATGTATATATATTCCACTTGAGGATTGTATGTATAAAACTTGAACTATACATAGTATAAAACTTCAGCTATGAACTCCATAAACTTTTAGTATGTTTTTATAATCATTTTTGATGACAGAGTTAGTATCCTTGTATTGATAGATTCTCTATCAAGCTTCAACTACAAAATTTCACATACAGGAAGTATTAACACACAGACTCACAAAAACATAGTAGAAATTTAAATTTTAAATAATGTCTGCCATTTCAAAGTACTTTTCTTTCCAGAATCCCAAAAGCAGTATTTGACACTGAGAAATATATCCTGTTCACAAAGTGAAATGATATCCACCTTCATCTAAGATTTTCTCCACCGGAGAATTTCAGATTTCCAAAAAAGAACGCCTAGAAGTCATTTGATGTCGAACACAGTTTCTAGCAGGCCCAAACTCAAAATATGGTAATATGACTCAAACTCCTGAAAATCTTTTTAATGAACCCAAGTACTTTTCTGAAACTATATCCTTGCATGTTTCCTTTTCAGTAATTTGAATATAAATAAAGCAAGAAAGACTTTCCTAAAATGTGCTGAAACCTAGAGTAAGAGCTTTGTTAGCTGAACTGTTATCTAGCTATATATTCAAGGCATAGTCCACTCTGTTTTCATATAGTTGTCATAAACAACGTCTGTTCATAAAAGCCCTGTTTTTCAGGTCATGACTTGGAACCAGGTATCCAAAAAACTTCATTTGCTTTAAAATGAACTACTTCAAGTAAAATTGAGATGCTTCTCTATCCTCTATCCTTTATTGACAGCAATTCAGTATGCTACAGAGACTGTGCAGGATTGTCACACGGCAGTTTTATCCTGGATTCTTTGAAGTATAATCAGTGATTTTGCTTTTTTCTAGCCCATTGACTCTCTTCCATGTACTAACAAGTATAGCAGTCATTTACTCCTGCTCCATTCAGGAATAACCACCAACCCAAAGAGCTGGATTGTGTCAAGATACACACCAAGCTCCTCACATTTAAAAGCAAATTCAGTGATATGAACGACGAAGAAAAAAACTCTCTCTGAATAAAATGAGAAAGCTGCTGTGCAGTCATCTTGCTAGTACCGACTGATAGCAAGATGAAAGCCAAGCAGCTTAGTGACTCACATGAAACAAAATCACTTAGATGTGCTTCCTCAACTACCTTCATTCTGTTTGCACCGCATTACTTACTATATATCCTATTAATAAGAAAGCGGATTAGAAAAAAGGTTTGGGGACCTGTTTCATTGTAGAGAAGATTATTTCTAACAATTTATGTGCTTAGATTTCAGTATCATGAACATGTTTCTACATTCTCCTGCAAGTATTAGGAATAGACTTGTAATCCCTGTTTCATGTTACAGAAAGTCTGGTGGGAGAGGCAGGAGCCAAGATAGAACCGATACATTAGCATTGGTAGCATTAGAACTAATATGTCACATAGGGAAGTGCTGGAGCAACATTAGCTTTTGGAAAGTGAACAAAATGATGGTGACTGAAATGAGTCAAAAAAATGGTTCCAGTTTCTCCTTCTAGATTGTTCCCTCACTAAATTAGTCTTTATCAGAACTGTGTCAGCTGAAGAAATTAAAGTAAGCCAAAATATGAATCTTTACAAATGTTTATTATAAACATTCTATAAAGAAATTACATGGGAAAGTATTAATGATTCCACAATTATAACACAGCTTAATCCCATGAAGAAAAAGAGGTAAACTGATTGAAATCTAAGGTATAACAACACAACTTGGCCTAACTCAACCAGTGTTAACTGCAACACTGAATTCATGGGAATGGAGGGAGGTAGAGGGACAAGAAATTTGAAGCTGCAAAGAACTTTTTATTTTTTTAGCTACATCTGCAAGAAATTTGCTTTGAATAATCTGCCTATTATAAGATAAATTTTTTAACTCTGACACGATTCTTCACTATGTGACATTGCTGGATGCCATGTTAATACTTTAAGACAGAAAGGCTTAATCCAAGCTTCTTTCTAGTACGCATACAGTACACTTGAGGAAAATCGGAAGTAGATGATATCAGCAATCAGAGGGATTAACTACAATCCTCCTGTGAGAAAAATTAATGGGTGTTTATATTTAAGAAAGGAGTGGAGGTCATTTATCTGAATAATGCAACTATGGCAAAAAATTAATTAACAAGTCAAAAACACATAATAACGATTTTTTCACTCCCTTATGAATTAAATGTTGATGAGACTGGAATAATAGTTTTCAGATATATTCTTTTTCAGCTGTACTCAACTTCCATTTGAAATCCATGCGATTGCCCCCCCCTTTCAATCCTCACTGTTTCAAATAAATCTGCAGCAGAGTTGCACACATGCCTAAACTGTTCAGAGATTCATAACTCCTATTATTAACACAAAGTTCTGTATAGTATAATTAATGCATTTATATTGGGGTCAGAAAAGTCACTTATTAGGACACATTTTATATCAGACTGAGACAAGTTAGTTGAAAACAATTAACAAAACCCATATTTTATTACATAGTGTTAATAATGAAATGGAAAATTTATTGGTCTTTTCCCTTTTCCAGTATTATTTTGGCTCATGATAAGAACCTCTGAAAATATGGTCTTTTTATTTAGATGGCCTACATTTCCACAACTATGCTTAGTAAAAGTGATGAGAATGTTCTTGGCATGCTATTTCCAAAGGAAAAAGGAAGCCTGATATTTCAATATATATCCAAAAAATGTCCTTGGAAAACTGTCAGTTTTGACATATATCAAAAGAAGATTCATATGTCATTATGCTGGAAAGCATTAAATATGAATTTATAATTCTAAAAAGGAAACCAGTTTGTTTACAGGCTTCAACATTGGCTTTCTGTAGCACATATGCAGTATCATAAACTGAATCTCTTCTCAGCAAGATCACTTTTCACAAATGGAGACATCAAAGCTAAATGCACTTCACAAATTTATTTTTAAATACATTTCATGATTTGATAAAACATGTCTTCCTCCTCTGAACTTCTATAATGAGACAGCTTAAGAAATGTTCAATAACATTTTCTTGTAAAGAAATTATTGCTCTTATACAATTCTACAGTTACCAGCTGGAATATTAAGAACCCAAGATAGCTAACTTTTCAAACTACATCTAGTAATTACTAGATATAGATCCAAATTCTCCTGAATCCTAAGACATTTTAAATACAGATCTAAATGTAAATCTTATATCTTCATTCCTTCTCTGATAATTATATTTATGCAGCTTATACTGCTTTAGCCTGATTTCATAAATCTGGTGGTGGTCTACATAAATGTTCATAGTTAGAATCCACTAAAATAAATTTTACAGATATAACTGAGCCTTTGGCTTTTTTGTCAGTGTGAATGGTCTTCGTCAGACCAGTTCCTAATGTAGCAGTTAGAGGGGGAAGGAAATATCAGTCCTACTTGGCTTCCTTTAAAACTCCACCATTAATCACTTTGCCATTTCCAGCTAGCCCCAGTGTGTGTTTCCCATTGCCAAACCTTCCTTATAGCCGTAGTGATGGGATTCATGCAGGAAATCCCAGAGAAACAGCCGGGGAGTGTCTCTCTCATGTCACTTCCATCCCATCTTGCAGGGTGACAAATGTCTAGTGAAATTCTGCATCCTATATGCACAGGCTATGAAAATAAACCCAATGATATTATTTGTGTTATTTATATAGAATGAAATCAGGGTCATACTGAAGTTAAACGGAGTGTGCCATCAATATCAATTAAGTAAGATTCCATCTAAACAGATAGTGCGGCCTCCAGGGAGATTAAAATAAGGATCTAAAAGAGTGCCAGGAAAGTTTATTGGCCATTCAAAAAATATTTGCATGTGCATTTAATTTTCTGCACTTGAATAGCTTCACCAAACCTGGGGGAGCTATTCATGATTATGAAGTTAAGAACATGTGTAAATGTTTGCAGAATCTGTGTCCATATTCTTTACGTTTTTTGCCATTTAAATAGTCATTTTGCTGTTATTCAGAATAAGCAAGAATTCATAGTCAACATAATGATGTGAATAATTTTGGGGGAGGGGATCAAGATCTTTTAGAGCACAAAATGCATCTTACGTCAAATGTTGGTGGCTTTCTCATTTTTCTGTAACTAAAATATGACTAATTCAAAATGTTGTCCAAAATCTGTCATCTGGACTGAGAATATAAATGGCAGATTTAAACCCAATGAGGATTAAAATGAGATTTAATAATGGAAACTCTGTCAGATCCTTAACTATAGCAGAGCTTCCAGGCACAGCAATAATGCTAGCAACAGTTGTTTGCAGATGTTCTTGTCATTTTAATCATCCAGTTAACAGAATTAGCAATGATCCACAGTTGTCTTTGGTATTCTGTTTGCAGACTGCTACATTATGAAAAGATGAAGAGAGTCATGACAGTTTAATAGAAAAACATTAGCTCTTTTTAAAATTTATCACTTACAGTATTTAAATGTGGAGTGCTGGTAAAACTCTTAAAACTTTTATTTCAGGAACATTTCCCTTATTTTTTTTACTGTAATTTTTATCTAAAGGAAAGTTAGGCTATTTGCCTTCTGTCACTGTCTTGCACAGTAATGCCCCACGTAGCACACAACGTTAGCTTATCCATTATATGCATTGCAGCCCTTACCTTTAGTGTTATCAATTACGTATCAAGCACATCTTAAAAGCCCTATCAAGATGTAACTGAGGAATGAAAATAGCCTCCACAGAGTTAAATAATAGACAAAAATATATTCTTATAAACCCAGATTTTGTTTCTTCAGTAGCTCTGTCTATTCTGTGAAGATATCATTACAGCTTGTCTAGATTTATTCTAGCTAGTTTTGCTCTAGATAAGATCAAGTACTAAAGGATTCAGCTATGAAAGGCACACATAAGGTGCCAGCCGAGCATAGAAAGCTCCAGTTATCATGGCTAAATTGCTGTCTGTCCCCAGGCAAGCCAGTTTTAAAACAGAGTTGGCACGTTTACATGTGGTGCAGTCAAGTCACTAGACTGTAACGCAAACACATTAAGATTGTGCTGTAAATGAAGAGAGAGATCATATAGCCTAAGAATTATGGCCATACTTTTATGCTTCAAGATATCTTCTTAAATACTTATTACCATTAAAACAGTGCCTGCAGCCCACCCAAGAATGAGACCCCCTGTTGTGTAACATGGTGTAACCACACAATAGGACTGCATGCTCCTTGAGGCAGGATTTAACAATATCTCTGAATTTGCAGATGATACTGAGCTCATTTTTATCAGATGGCAATGACAACACACTCCAGAAGGACATTACAAAAATGAGTGGGTGAAGGGTACCATCAGATGATCTTCACTGTAGATGAATATAAGGTAATACATCTAGGGAAAAGTAATATCTAAACCATGCCTACACAATGCTGAACTCAGAAGTGGTAGTTGCAATTCAGGAAAGAGATTTTGGATTCACCAACAGTTCCCTGAAATCATCAGTTCTGTATGCAGTGGCATCCAAAAAAGCCAACAAAATATCAGGAAGAGTACTGAGAACAAGATGGAAAGCATCATTTTGGTGTCTCATAAAACTGAGAAGTGCCCATATCCTGACTAGTGTGTCCTGTTCTGATCTCTGCATCTCAAGAAATCCATAGTGAAGTTAGAAATAACTAAAATGGTGGAGGGGATAGAGCAGCTGCCTTACAGGAGAGTAAAAAGGTTGGGACTCTTCAATTTGGAGAGGAGAAGTATAAGAGATGATATGATCAAAGTTTACAAAAAACATAATGGCAGTGGTTAAGACAAATACAGAACTATTTGATATTCACCATATTGCTCGGTATGGTGGGTGCTAGATAAAAATAATAGGAGATCAATTTCAAACAGATAAAAGAAAGTATTTCTTTACACAGTGAGAAGTGAATTTCTGGAATGTGCTGCCACAGGAGGTTGTGAAGGCAGACAGCAACAACAGGAACACAAAGGGATTTAAAACATTCATGAGCAGCAAATCCACAAACAAATACTGAAAAGGAGTAGTCATGGACATATCTTCTACCGTCTCTAACACAACTGTTGTGGATGCCAAGTGCATACATGGAGAACAGACCACAGAAAGTGGTGAGACTCATTTGTTCTTCCTAAATAGCCTGTCTTGTTGCCACTACTTTTTTTCCCACTTCTAAAAGCACTGCAATACCAGCAGTACCACAGACTATATGGAGCTAGCTCCCACCCCATGTCCCAGTGCCAAAAATCTAGTTTTCTGGAATTTTGGAAATTAGACTTTCATAAGTGCTTGGTCTCAAATTTACAAGGCTCATATATTTAAATTCTGACTATATTCTGCAACATACCACTGGATTGCAACTTAAACCTTAGAGGGTGAAAATCCTTGACAAGGTGCAGTTGCAACTATATGTATAGAAACGCTGACTTTGATGAGATTTCTCATGTGCCAAAAGTTTCCCACATGCTTAAATCCTTTTTTGAAGTAAAGCCTTAGCCTATTAGAAAGTCAACTGTTTGAAGCATTGATCTTTTGGAATGAAAACCTCTATAATCTCTTTAAATGGTTATACACTTGAGCTGATAGAGGATTTATGAAGGAAAAGTGTGGATCCTCCATTACACTGGATTTTTTGAGTGATTTTTGTGTGATTTTTGCAATTAAAAAAAAAAAGTGTCAAGAAGAGGGATTCTTTACAGCACTTCCCATGTCCTACAAGGACAGCTACAGGCTGATGAGCTAAAATTAACTTGAAAGCAGGCAGAAGTTGAATTAGATGGTACACTGCTACACACATATTTGGCCAATTATAAGTACATTATGTGCTTAAATCAAATATAATTTTTCCCTTTTCTTTTTCTTTTGATACAGCAAGTCAAGCAATCTACCACTACCTTATTATTTTACAAATATGTTTCTAAGATCACTGTGCCCATCTGTTAAAATAAAACTCCAGAAGGAAAAGCATGTTTTGTAAGTATTCAGTAGCTCGTTAATACATTAGTTAGCTTATATATGTATTATATTATTAGTATATTTCCTAGGCATACGTAAGGGAGAAAACATGTCTTTGACAGTGTATCTGTAGCACAAAGATAGCAGACAAGCTTCTCATCAGTCAGCATTCTTAGTAGCCAGGAAAGCAGATCCCCTAAGAAATGCTGGAAGAATGACCTCTGCACTTCATTAATTTTAGCCAGCATCTAACACAGGATAAAAAGTGACTCTGCTGTTACCTCCTTTAAGGAAGCTAGCATCCCAGCTAGCTTCTGTATTTTGGGCATACAAATGAACAGCCCTTGAAGAAAGTCTTTTCGTACCTCTAAGCAGTACACACTCATGCCTTAAAGTGGCATAAAAGGATTGTTGCTTTTATTCTCTCATCTGGGAGGTGTGCTCCATCCCTGAGTGCAGGGGAGTACAGAGGAGTGCAGCAGAGTGCAGGGAAGCCAAATGTTCACTGCCCTTGGATTGTTTTGTGAAACTACAAACTCTTCAACCGTTCTTCAACTACCTTAAAAAAGAGAAGAAAACCATTTTCCCTTATAAATGGGCTTTTTACTTTCTCTTGGCCTATCTATAAACGATTCCACACCATCCCCTTTTGACTCTATCTTTGCATTTCTGCCAGTGCCAATATCCTTTCTACCACTGCTGTAGCAATGCCAATGCTAAACATTTGAAGAAATCATGATTTTAATTATATAATATATTCAAGCAATTTCATCTACTAAGTTTGTGTGTGTTATGATAGTTCCTGAGTCTTCAGGATATACTTGGATAACATTTCCAAGCAGTTTTGTGTATCTGCTGGAGTGAGAATCTTCTGTAGACTAGGAAGACACAAAAATAGTGTGAACACCAGTAACACTGGATCATCTGAATTTCTGTACAGAAAAGCACAAAAAAATCATGTTCCTTAAAGAGTAAGAGAGATTATATGTTTATAATTTTATCCCATTTCCTAAGCTTCTTTGCTGTCCTAACCTCCTTTCTGAACTGAAGCTAGTAGCACCCACCATAGAAGATGTATACAACTTATTTGAAGGTTAGATTGAGTCTCACTATCAGTATTATTACAATAGTTTCTAGAAAGCCTAAGTGAGATTCCCACTGTGCTTTGATACATATAATAAGTTAATCCTTAACCCAAAGCATTTACAAATTCAACAGACAAAAACCAGTCAAAAGATGGGAAAAAGAATACTTTTTATTGAAGATGAGAAGATGGGGCACAGAATAATTACCAGTAAGCCAAATTCTTACATCTCTGTAATTGCATTTTTAGCCCCACAGTGCCCTTTTTTAGCAGATGGGGTGTGCCAGGCTCCTCTAAACTTGCCTGGCAACAGAGCTCTTGGCAGAAGAAACACTAATCTCCCTAGAAGAGACATTTCTGCGTATTCACAAATGACTGAAGTCTAGTGAGTCTGATGCATACTGAGCCTGACCAAGCAGATTGGAATGCTGTCTAAACTTAAGAGGATTTTTAGTTTTCTATGATCCAATTCTGGTAGGATTTAGGTAGATTTGACCCCATCCATTGTGTGGTTGCAATGAGAGAGTCTAAACATGACTGCTACAGCTTCATTCTAAATCAAGTCATCATTTTTCACAGAACAATAAGATATTTGAACAGCAATAGATCTCCAGTCATTTCTTCTTCTCATTCTTCAAATAGACTGGCTCTTAACTTTAAAAAATGAAGGGCTGCATAGCACCTGGGAACTGCATTACTAAACTATTATAGCCTTAATTTACAGATTATCCTACCGAAATACTAAAAAAATATTGTAGCAACAATGTACTTCAGAAAGTTCATATACTTCATTAGTTAACTACAAACATTAGTTATCTTAAGAATATTTCTAGGAGGAAAGGAGCTATTGTTGTCCTTTTACAGATGTGGAGCTGATGCACAGAGAGATGCAGTTACTTGATTATGTTCAAAAAACTCCACTTTAATAGAAGTATTAAGCAATGTACTAATTTAAACATATAAGTACTACCATTGAATTGGCATGTGCTAGATCAGTTGAGAGCTAAGCTAGCTACCTTTTAGCCATGGAGATGGACTCTTCTTTTTTTGGAAAAAAGAGATATAGGAGAAGTTCAAAATAATCATGCCACTATACAATAGGTATTAAATCTTGGCTTTGTTAATCTCTAATAAAAATATTCGTATTTATCCATATGGTATTGCCTATCATTTACAGGTTTTTATTTGCTTTATTAAAGAAAGTGGTCTTCAATTTGCATCTCCAAGACTGTATGGTTGAATGCTGTCCTTTGCTTCTATAATTTTAAGTTTTCCTAACTTCATCTTTAGCCTGGAGCTTCTGAATGCCAAGAATCCCAAACCTCAGACTGAAACTCTGTTAAGCCCGTTAAACTTCACCTGCTTGAAACTGCAACCATGATAAATTACGAATTTCACTTGACTTCAGTGGAAAAAGCAATAAATTGGTTCAAACAAACTAGAAATTTAGGTTGAATTTCATGCTCCCTAAAACATACAAAACCAGAAGACTCTCACAAAGTTCCAGATTATTATGATAATAATATGATTATTTCTGTATTCAGTTCTGTTTACGAGGCCTTTACATACTGTGTATGTTGCCTTAGTTCTTTATCCTCAGTGTCCTGCAGCAATAGATCATATAAAGAGAAAATAAAATCTTCCCAAAATGATCAGAAAGCATTCATGTTTATGCTATAATGATACTAAGTTGCTTAATTTCTTTTACCTAATTAAGTTAAAAATATCTGTATAAAAGATAAGCATTTTGTTGCTACCATAGCATTATTCAACCTGACAGGTTACTACTATTGCCTGCAAAATACAACTATTTTTACTCATAGCCAAATCATTGGCCAGGTCATTTAATTATTAAGAAGACATTTTATTTCACCAGACAGAGTTTATGTGGAAAAAGATTTCCCAGGGCCTTGTCTTATATCTCATGAAAATATGAAACGTGCTTTGCACTTCGATTCAAATACAGTCCACGGCTTACAAGACATATCACTGTTTAACAACGAATAACGTGATGGAAAAGATAAAATAATGTTTGTTCTCTGACCAATATTAGTGAATTAGCAGATAAGACAGCAGTGATACACGAATCCTCCTTAATCTTATAGAAAACTGCAGCTTGATAGAAAAGGATTACATGACACAAACACATTATCAGACATTTACTTCTGGTTTATCATAAAATGTTTGCCCCTCTTGTACGGAAAGAGTTGATCCAACCTGCAGCTAAACAGGCAAAGAAGGTATGAAAACAGTTCCTTTACACTTAAACTCAGCACAGACATTAAAAACAGAATACCACTTAAATAGATTAATTTAAACTAATTAAGGCATTGTTATCTGTCTTTGTGTTAAGGACACTGTGAACAGAGTTATCAAGTACACACAAAATCTTTAACAGCACTTATGGAAATTCACAAGCATAATATAGTAAATCAACTTTTGTAAGAAACTGTAAAACTACAGAAGACCATTATTTTGGAAAAGAGCATTAATTTCTCAGGTATGGCAGGGAAATCTTGCATTGTATCCCCTACTCTTCATTTATAAAGATACCTTTCCTAATTGATAAAAATATATATATTTCACACTTTCTATGCACTTGAAACATTTGTAGTTTTAAACTGTCCTCTATTTTCTCCCTGACTAATTTAGTCACTAGCAGCTTTTATAACAGCTACAATAATAGATTCTGTTATTCTCATTATTCTGTTTGCTGACACAAATATGAAAATTCAGATCAGGTGCATGTAAGATAGTCCCTTGTTCTCATCTTGCATTCTTAGATTTAACCATTGCATCCAATATCTGATGGGGAAGGATGGAGAAAGAAATACTTACCCAAGAGGAGAAGGGTACTTTTCAATTGCCAAAAAAAAAGGCTAAAATGAGGGCCACTGTACATGCATTGTGGGAAATTATAGGAAATAAAAGTATTTCTCTGTGTGATGTCCAATACAATGCAGAAGACAGCCTCTAACCTCATGCTGTCTCCATGAAATAATCACTTGGGTTCTGTAAAGTTGTGCACGATCTCTACTGTGTTCCCACAAGAACAGAGAACATAATGCCAGAAAATAATTCACCTAAAAATAGAGATGTTTAATTTGAAAAATACTTTTTTGAAGCAATTAACCAGATTTATAGTTAGTCAGATAACACTGACGAAGAATGCGTTCATTGATGATAGTATTTCTTGCCCTTTAAATCCCTTTTATGTATTTGCCCAACTCTATGAAGTTATGCTTTTTCACAATATTAATAACTGTTGTTATTATTACTGTTAAACTAAAAGACAGTGATACTATTACAACATTATATTGTGTGATCTCTAATTCCAACATGTCAGAAATACATCATCATGGACTTGATCCTGCTGTCATATTAATCAATGAATGGGAAAACTCCCATTGATTTCAGTGTCCTAGAAAACATAACACTGAATGAAATTCAAGAGTATGTTAACCATATGTTTAAAGTATCTATCTATTCATATGTATGTATATCCATATATAAAGAGAGGGAAAAAGCAATGACCTAATAGGTCATCTACCTAACAGGTCATCACCCTCTAAAGATGAATTAACTGTAAGAACATTGTCCTATTACAGTGTTTAAAATTTGAACTCATTTGAAACAAAACAAATGACTATGTATTGAATTATGGAGAAAATAATTCTTTGGCCAGGACATATTTTCAATACCAAAATTCCTTCTGGCTGCAGAAGCTTTAGAAGGCAACTCAAAGACCATAGATAAATCTAAGAAGATGTTATTGAATTTAACAATACTTGCTACAATAAATTTTTCTTCCCCTTCGTGTAGGTAATACATGACATGGCAAACTTCTAAACCCAAAGCAGTCCCTATATTTATGTGAGAAAAGCTTTCAGCAAATGATTCAGTTCCATATCCAGATATTTGAATATAGATTTCTACAAAGTAATTGTCTTTGTATGTTCTAGGCATCTGAGGTCCTATTACAAACACTAGAGATCTAGATCATGTAGTCAGTGCAGTCTAAAAATCTATTTTGCTCACCCTGAAATAGATATCTACAATGTCTCAACTGGATTACCATCTAGACTCCATTTATAACACTGATGAGGACTTAATTTAGTTGCACACCTGCAGGGCATTTAGTACCTTTAGAGATGCCCTATAACATCCTCCTTGCACTCCAGCTGCTTGCCCGGAAGAGTACAGTTTCCCACAGGTCTTGTGTCATATCTGCCAGTTCCATGAGGATGTCTCAGATACCCTTAGGTGTCTCAAATGGCATTATATGCTTGGGCATAGGCAACTAAACTGAGCCTTAACTCTCAGTTGAGAGTAATGGAAAGCTATATTCCTTGCTTGTATGAAGACCTCAGTGCTGTAGACAACTAAATCTGGATGTCTGAATGTGGAGCTGAAACCCACCTCCAAATTTTGGTCTCTCCAAACTTCTTTGAGGTTGCAGGTGCACAACAAGGGTTTGTCTGTATCACTGAATTATTACTGTTTTCATTGTTGCAATGAAATCACTGTGTTGTGTACCTGCCTGCATTGCTGAAATTCATTGTAATATTAGACAAGCATTAAAAAGACAACACCAAGCTTTTATCTACTAAAGGATTAAGTTCTAGACTGAAAAAACTGAAAATGCTGTAATAAATTAAAGAATAGACTAGGAAAATGCAAACCTAGAATATATCTGAAACTAATTCCTTTCTTTGTGGTCACTTAAGATTCATCTGAGACTTAAATTAATTGCAACAGAAAAAGTCCAGTTCATTAGAGACTCAACTCAAGGGACTTCACAGTGGACTGGTTTGAGGTATCCTTTGACCAAGAAAATAATTCAATTGCAATTGCTTCTGAATTATGTCTCAGAAATGATATTGGAACCTAACTTGGAGATGCAGCAATTAAACTTTGGACCAACAAAGCCATCTGCTATAGAGAGGTACCTGTGCCATTCTCTCCACTGTCTTTGTGAAAGACGTATTCTCCTTTCTCTCTCCTGGTAGCTTTTTCTGTTTTGTTTTGTTTTGTTTTGACTTCGTGGGCTCTATTCTGAGAAGACTGCAACTTTTAATTTATATCAGAGACAGCTACCATCACTCAGTTCCCCCACCCCAGTTACCTAGGATAGGATTTCGCAGCATTCCCAGAAATTCTGACTGATCTGGCTTTCTCACTTATCCATGACCACAACAAGGTTTTGGATTTCATTTCTCACAAGAGTGATTCACTGTAAATGTATTTCATCAGATCCCTTCCCTTTATTCTCATTAACTCTTCATGTGATTATAATTATCAGATTAATAATAAACATGGCAAACTTGACATGAAAAGTACTTTTCCACATGACTTCCCTACATAATTTACCAATTTGGAGGTTCTTGGTTTCATCATATTACTCACACCAGTAAAAGCAAAGAATGCTATTAAATACCACTGTGATTCAAGATTGTTCACCAGTTAAGTGATAATCTATCACATTATTTTGAATGACTGTAATTTCAAATTTTATGGTTACAGACCAAAATTAATGTTGTCAAAAAGCACAGCTAAAACTAAGTACATATTTGAATCCATATTTACAAAAATAATGAATAGCATTAATCCAAAAAGATTTACCTTTCTGATGAGAAAGTTTGATGAACATGATTTAAATAGCAATTTTTATTATACAGAAAAAGGGAAAGTCTTAATTCAAACACAGACACTTTGATCCTCTTGAATAATTATTGAGGTTCCATTTTGAATGTGACAGTTGGCTCACAAGCATTCACGATGGCTTTCAGATGAAGAGTTAGAGATGATTGACACATGCTATCACAAATACACACATTCACAAAATGCATTCTTTCTCAAACTGAGCAGAAGGCAACCCTCTGGCCATAAAACACTGAACCTTTAACTGGATGGCATTCGGGAGGCTCGAATTAGAATAGGAAAAGATAGAGAGACTGCCTGATTCACACATGCTATCAATCAGGTTAAACAAAAAGGAATATCAAATCAGAATATAAGATCAGCCCCAAGGGGTTGGACTAGACAGGTTTCCAAAAAGGACACTTACAAAAATCTAATAGCATCCAGGCTCAGGAAGACATTGACAATGTGTATTGATGAAAGCAATTTTATCTGTTTTTTATTACATTCTTCTGCTTTAAGCATAGAAAGTAAAATATTTTCACACTTATTGAACCTGACCAGATGCCGATATCCTTATTCACCTGTGAAATACACACCCACGTTCAAAAAGAGTTCTCCCATCAGCACTGGGATTCACGGAGAACAGTGTGACTCATGGTGAGTGTGGGTATCAAAATCCAGTCTACAACTCTCATTGACCTCTTTTTGTTCTCCTGTAATTTTGTAATTTAAAAGAAAAGCCCACAAGCACATGCTTCCCTCAAGTTATTCTACAAGTAGCATGTTATCTCCAAAAGGGGGGAAAAAGTTAAAATGGTCTCATAAAGAGGAGCTTATTCAAAACAGAATTTTAAAAGCCTACTTTTCTCAAAATAGTAACTTTAAGTAATCTTGACCTGTAGCATTCTGTATGCAAAAACATATGTATCAAATTGCCTTATGGTATGAGCTTCTGATGTGAAAGTGATGGAGTTGTGCATCATAAAATAAAAGAAATACAGGCAGAAGGGGAAAGTCCTTTTTAATATTTTTTTCTGTAATGCTGATACATAGTTGACTTTAACAAGCAGCAGGTGTTTTCTTATCTTTCCAGGATAATCAACAAATTACTTGCAACATGTATCTGTCAGCTTTGCCACCAGTCTTTCAGTGTCTATTGTTATTTTATACATGCGGGGGCCTTTAGTATAGGTTAGTCTCCTGACAGCTATTACGGCCTCTTCTCATCACCTTTACTTTCGCAATTTTCAAAAACATGGAAGTCAGATCTTTTATTTAAACATGTTTCCCTTTAGGAGAGTAATATTTTTTTTCCTTAGGAAGATTAGAAATTTTGCTGACAAGTCTAGCGCATCAGGACTTTAGATAACCTGCTCAGGGTTGTGATTTTGTTTTTGTGTTCTGGTGCAAAATTTTTCAGCTGCAGAATTATTATGACATGCTAACTAAAGGTGCCACATTTCTTCTAGCAAAAGAAACAACACAAGGCTAGGAGCCCAGCAGAACCAAGCGTCCATATGTGTGGGAATGCAGAGGAGTGAGGGAGGAATGGCATTCCCTTTCAGGGAAGAGGAAAGGCTTCCAATCTTAAATTCATATCTCTGCCCCAAAACAAGGTTCAGATTAGAAGTGCCCAGATAGAATGAATCAATTCTTCCTGACCAAGGAAGTCCTGAGAAACTTGACCTAACACCAAACCTAATAAAGGGTTGGACAGATGACCTCTGTAGGTCCTTTATAACCTAAGTCGTTCTATGATTCAGTTTTTTGCTCTACAGTGTTACCATCCCTTCTGCTCCTGAAATCTGATCCCTGACCTGCCTTGCCCTACAGCCTCTTAGCGCTTCTCCACCTACAGCCACCATTCTTCATCCTCCTTCAACTCAAAATGTCTCCCACACTAGCATTAGCACCTTCATTTTCACCAAATCAGTCTGCTCCCCCTATCCCAAACACACTCACACTTCTCTCACTTTTTCCTCAAATTCTTTTATTCCTTAATATCCTGATATTATCCTACATCCTTCCAAACTCTTCCTCCCCCTGAAAACCTATATCCCACCTTGTCCACGCCTCACCTCTGAGCCTGCACACCCCTTAGGCATTGCTGGCTGGTCGCTCTTGCATCAAACTTGGTCATTCTACCTTTCAAGCCCATTCAAATCTGTCAACATCTTCATGTAGACTGCTACAGCCACACCAGCCGGCTCTTTTCCTGACTCTCCCTTCACACATACCACCCAACAGTTGCTATGGCTGGTATTTTCTAAAATCTGGGTACAATATTACACTTCTTAAAAATCTGCTCAAACAGTGCTTTGAGAGGAGAAAAAAGGGGACATGACTGGGAAAAGTGGATGTTTCAAAACCGTAGTTCCACCTTCATTGCAAAACAGTTTCCTTGCTATTTACTTTTTTTTTTTTTTTTAACATATAGGGCCCTGATTCTTCAACACCACCAAAGTCATAGACTTCTGTACCCACGTCAGTGCCTCATAGAAGTACAAAGACTACATTAGCTATGCTCTCTTAAGATAAAGTCAGGCTGACAATTTATCTGATTAAAGATAAGAAGACTTAACAAAATGCATGAAGTTTATTTCTTCCAGTTGTGCATGTCCCGTACATAATGAATAAAAACACATGGATAAATATGTGAGTGTTACACTAACCTTTAATTTAGTTTTGGATTCTTCTAATTCTAAAAGAAGATGTAGCATAGAAATTTTAAGTGTGTATGTGTGTGTGTAAAGGGGAGACCTGGCTTCTTTTTCTAGATGCAGAAAAATGACTTGTTTTCAGGTTTTACAGGGGTTGTAATGGTGTTTTCTACTCAATAACATCCCTATTTACACCAAAATGAAACCTGACTTGACAAAGCTTTGGGAGAGAGATGACTGCAGAACTGTGCCCTGAATATTTTACTGTAAAACAAGGATCAGCTATTCAATTAATAGATGATGGGAGCCTGGACTGTTGCAAAGCCACTTTCTCCATTAGAGTATTCTCTTGGCTTTAATAGAGTTATATCAAAAAGAAAATATCTGGCTTATGCAGAAATTAAGAAAAATGTATGTAAGCAATTCAGTCATGTATATGTTTCTCTTTTGGAACACATCTGATTATACGACAACTATGTTTCTTCGGAAAAATCATAAAAAGCTTACAAAGAAAAGATAATAGAGTTTGAAATGTTAATGGTCAGCAAATAAAATTCTTCTAAATTTTGAATTTTGAGATGAGACAGAATAGATTCTGCGTAATGTGTACTCTGGACTAAAATGTAACTGCTTATTGAAAAGATAAACTGTGTGCGAGGTTAATTACAATGGAGTGACTTGGCTTTTTATTGAAAAAAAATCTCATAATATATTTCATCTCTTTTATCTCATTTTCTTTTTCACAGGAAAAAATAAATCATCATTTCAGAAGTTTTTTTTTTTTTATGGTGTCTTTTTTCCTGCAAATTACTATAAAATCCTATTTTTAATGATGAAGTAGTTTTATTTCCCTGCATTGTGTGCAGGACTTTTAACTATTTATATCTATATTTTTAATTAAAAATGACTGACTATATCATACTGAACCACTACAGAAAAGGAGAAATATTTTCACAATGATTGTACCTTTTAAAAAATATTAACATTCAACTTTCCAGCAACTCTTTCTATTCCTTGAAACAATTGTTAATCAATGCCTAAATAATTCTCCTATAATAAACTGCAGCACATGGGTGGCAAGGTCAGACTGAACATCTAGCTAAACAATCCTAGTGCTAATCATTTGTCCCTAAAACAGTTTAGATCTAATAAAAAAGGCTACATGGGCACACATTTGCAGGATCAGCAGTTATATTTCACTTAAAGGGGAAAATGGCTGAGTGCATGTTGCTTGGGTAACTGAAGGGTTTTATCTATTACTGTGAATAAGTTTCTGTCTGTTTTTGCTGAAGCCATAACGTGTGCCATTAAATAAAATAATGATGAAACCTAAAACTGAAAATGGTTTTGAGGTATGTGGGATTATAAATACACAATATCTGACTGTTGTTTTAAATTTTACTGGTTACAACAGATTTATGGTCATTACAAGGAAATGGTATCAATAAAAGCAACCTGCAAGAAACTGAGGAGACTTCTGTGAACATGCAGAGCTGTTCCAAAACAGAAAGAAAGCAGCAAGCTGCAATTGAAGTTTCTTTTTTCTTCTTTTTTTTTATCAGTAGTAACAAATCCAGAGCTGGTGTTTACTCAACAATGCCAAATACAACAGCTATTAATGAAGGACATTTACATTTACAATTACAAGATCTGCATCTGCCCATGTCTTTCAACAATGATAGACAGTATGCAACTGTCTGTAAAGCAATAAATTATTTTAAACAATGAGGGTCCACTCTGATGTGTGTAGATCAACATCTACTCAACTGGAAGAAAAGCAGTATTTTCTCTTCCTCCTCCAGTCCATCTTGATTTTGCCCAGACACCTTCTTAGCTTTCACTAGTCCTTCCTCTCAGACTATCAATTCTAGCTCAATTTTTTTTTTTCCCCCAGTTTTGAACACCCTTCTGATTCCACCACCCACAAGGTCTGAGATGAAAGCCATCAGCTTCTCTCTACCATTTTGACTACAGAAAACACAGCAAGGACAGTTCAGTTATTAGGGCACCAGCCTGCTCCACCATGGACTTTCTAAAGGCATGTCGAGATGACAGGACAAATGCACTTTTCTGGGTGCCCTGTCATCCTGGTCCAGCAGACACCCAGACTGAAGGAGGTGTTGAAGAGCACCACACCTCCCTCCCAGCCCTCAGGCTGGCATTTCCTTCCTACACACAACAGGAGGGTAAATCATCAGGCATAGATCTGGCCTTGTTCCTGACTGACTTCGAAGATCATGTCTTATTCCTAAAAGTAATTTCAAGTCCCTTGGATCTTAATGTGAAAGGACACTTTAAAACATACAGATGGAAAGAAAAAAGCCAGGGATACACAGCAAGTGTTATATTTAGATTGAATAACAGATATTCTCATCTCAAACTTTAACCTTTGCAAACATATATTTGATTTTTGCAAGTGATGTCCACGCATATTTTTCTAATAAATTAAGATAGATTCAAAGTGGTTTTAAAAATATCTTCACACATTTTTGTGTGCATTCCTGAGGGAAAAAGCACTGGGGCATTTATGCTTTAGTGTATTTGTTGATAATTTATCGGAACACAACTTGCCACTGGCAACTTTTTTCTATTACTGATTTTTAGATAAGTAATCAGCAGAGTTACTTTTTAGATACACACAATTTTTCATCCACATGCCTTAAAATCTTTTAAAAAGCAAGAAATTGTTTCTTGCCTTTCATATTTTTCAAGGGGAAGATCTTCTCTAAAGCCAGTATGCATAGGAGCATCCAAGGTTTGGATATTTGTCACCCTGAGTTCATAAAGCTTTTAAGTAGCTGTCTCCACAATCAACCTTCAGTATTTGCCTTCAATAAATAAATAAATAAATAAATGATTAAATTATGCAGAGATCTCAAATCATAGAAATATTTGTTTATACTTATTTCTAATTTGTGGTTCTAAAAGTTGCTGAGCAGAGTCAGCATGTGTTACACTGTGTATCTTACTCATACTTTACAGCTTTGTATGTCCTCAACACAACAATGATTTTCCTGCCACCAAACTTCACCAGGTTGTCAGACCTCTCATTTCATTTCTGAGGGCAAAAGTTTCTTTTTTCAGTAAATTTGGTTTGCACCAGGATGAAGTTATCTTAATATTAACAGATTCTCATTTTGTTTAATTTATTTAAACAAAAAATGTGCATGAATATTTGAGTAAATCTCTAAACAATTTCTAACACTGAAATATTTTTCCCAATATCCTGTGGATCAGCCAAAAATCTGGCATAAATTACTGGCAATCTCACCTTCACTCTTTAGAAATATAGGACAAAGACATCTTAGGCCCTAGTCTGCTTTCAGGGAAATGATCAGAGTCATGAACACGTTTTTGAGTTGACAAAGAGAGATATCAATGGAAAGCAATTATAATTCATATTTTTTAAAAATATTAACATATTCAAAATATTTTAAATGCAAGATAATTCTTTTCTTTTTAAGGAACCCTTTCTTTTCTTCTTTTGCTGAAACAAAAACAAGATTGGTCCTATAATTTATAACCACGACTGGATCACTAGGCAAAATGACTGCCTTGATGAATTCTTTCAGGCATTCAAGTAGCCGCAGGTTACCCCTAGGACCTAAATGAGCAGATTTTTTTAAAACATTTACAACTTTTTTTTTTTTTCCTGAATATTAAGCATCTGGTTACATGTTTGAGACATCAATACATTACAAATGGCACAACTCTATATGGTCTAGATGATTATCTAGAACATATTCATATGAAATGCATCTATTACATATGCTTGTGAAGGTTAAAGTCTATGTCTGCTAACATTAAAATTCTGCAGTTTCTTAGTTATATATTTACCTGTCTATTGAAACAGGGGCACAACAACTAGCATTTCTTAAACAGACTGCTTTTTAAAGCCATAAAATGTTCAAAAGACCAAACTCATGACTGGGGTTATTTCTTTTTTCTTTTCTTTTTTTTTCTACAGAATTATTTTAGATCAAATTTGGCCTAGTAAAAAGTTACACTTAGGTGTTACACTACATGAAGAACATGGTCACCTAAAACTCCATTTTTATTCTACTGAACATTAACTCTCAAGTAAAAACTGTCTCTTGAAACAAAAGGAGTAAAATTCGTCAGCATTAAAGATTAATTAAAGATTCACTAGATTCATGAAAGAGTCAAGCCACTCATTATAAACTGATTTCTGTTATACCAAGTGGTACTATTAGAGTATTCTATTGGAACATTCTTAGGGTAGCCTAAGAATACAAGATTTGTGAGGCCATGAAATTATAAAGCCTTGTAAGATGTGAATAATAGGCATGTTCTGTTTTTGCACAAATACTTCAGGCTGAAAAAAAGTTTACTTCTCAGTGAGACTTGATTCAGTGCAAATAAATTGTACTCTGCTAAGATCTAAGTATGTGTCGTCCTCATGATTTAATCCTGTGTTCGACTAGATTTTTTTAAATGTGCATTATCTATTAAAATAACTGACATTTAGTTCATTCCCCAAGAGCTCAATATAACAGGACATACAGACCAGAAATGGAAAAGACTCAGGACGAGAAGCTGGTATATATCCTTATCCTCCAGTTCCCATGCAAGGAATGGTAAATGTCCAACAATATACATGGGATCAAAAATCAACTGGGCAAGCCAGGGATAGCCTCGAGGCAAAGCAAGACTTGTAGCATCTCATTACCTATCTCAGAGGAAAATAGTAGTGTTTTCTTCCCATTTACACTTTAATCTCTTTCTAAAGCCATTTGAGACTTGAGCTCTTGGATCCAGCTGCCATCACAAAGCAAGAATAGTTCTGCTGGCACTCTTCTGGAAGGGAGCAAAAGAGGCTTGGTACACAGAGAAAACGTGAAGGCAAAGGACCATCACAGGGATGCCCCCAGCCAGCTTTCAGAATTCAGAGTTCTTGGAGGCAGGCCCTGAAATTGTTATCTAGCAGGGGAAACATTTTGCCTTTTGAAGGAACGAACAGGAGAAAAACTTCCCAAGAGGAAATTTGCAGGGATAGTTTCAGCTTTGCATTGTTTTCTCCATTTTTCCTTGAAATAGGGAAGATCTGACTGGATACCTCAAACGTGAAAGAAGATACTCACTAAAGTCATTATAAGGTTGTTTTCCCAAAACCATAAGGGTGAATTCTAGTGGCACTTGATACATTTCAAGCTATACAATTATAGCAATAAAGCATCCAACCTTGTTAAATCTGTTAGCTCCTCCGAAGTGTTGCTGAGCTCTTCTAAGTGGATGAGTGCAGTTAGTGATTCTAGGTACATTCATTATACTTAGAAATTACAGAAATTGCACAATTATAATTGATTGTAAAACAGAAAAAAATGGAGAAATTATTTAATAAGGCTATACATTTAGCTGCTTACAAAATATCATCCACTGTGGATCTAATTTGCTGAAATGCTGACAAGACTGGGACTAAATGACACAGCACAGACAGCATTAATATTGCAAAACAGATGTTGAACAAGTCTCTATCTAGCTTTGTTTTTTTCCTTAACAATCAAGAAATCGCAATTGATATGCAGATTTTTGTATAGCAGAATCCCAGTTGTGCATAAAATTAACTCTTTAATGTACATTTTATTCAACAAAATTGTTACATATTGAAGGATAGATGAATCATCTGCTAGCTGTTCATTGTTCAGGATCATTTATTTGGTTATACTCCAAGTCACATGTCAGACAATATTTGAAGAAAATTCTTGTTCTAACATTCCTGCAAGAGTTGTTTTAGGTTTTCATTCTGACAAAATCCAATGGATTTACCTGGGCAAGTTCCAGCAGCTCTTCTGGATTTGTTCGATCTTAAGCTAGTTCAAGATCTAGACAAGTTAGCCTTCAATCTGCTTCACATCATCATAGTCAATTCACCTGTAAGTACAGACAACCCCAAAGGAGGTTGTCATCAATCTTAAGATCTCAGGGAGAGAGGTGAATGGAATATGAAGGGAATGTGGAATGGAATGTGGAACACCCTGGCTTATAATAAAGGAAGAAAGATTCAGAATTCTTCCCCCAAAAAATTCTGCTGTAAGCAGAAACCCTGTAATGTGAGCCAATGAACACCCACTCCTTGTTATGTGCTTAATTAGCCTTAATGGGGTATAGAGGCTCTCTGGAGCAAATAAAAAGGAGAGAAATCCAGTCCAAGAGCCAGACCACTACATTGACTCCCACTACTGAAAGAACACAGCTTAAAATAAGGGTGTTTCTATCAGGCTGTCTAAAGCAACAGTTCTTTAACAAGTGATAATATTCTTCTGAATTCTAGTAACATAGGAGCCACTCTCTCAAGATGGTTTATCAACAATCCAACAGTGCCATCTATCAGATTTCATTAAAATTATATTTTTCCTTATGGCAACACAAATGTACATGTCATTCTCTAATACTAAACACTTGCAAGGTTTAAACTACCGAAAGTGTACAAAAAACCAAAAACATTGATCATTCATATACTAAATTCATGCATGCAGAGCTCTAGCTAATCATAATGGTACAATACATTTTACAAAAAGTACAGAGATATTCTTCTTTGTTCTATCAGGAAGTCAAAAAGAAAAAGCAGTTTACCTTTGCTTTTAAAAGCTGTTACTTCTATTTATAGAGATCAGTTAAATTCTTTTTCAGCAAATGGGTTATCTTCTCTTGTTCTAGTGACATCAGTTGATTGCCAAATGGTCATTTGGAGTTAAAAGTTTGAAATCCTCTCTGAAACTTGCAATCTAGCAGCAGAAGGTACTGAATCAAATAGGAGTAAAAATAGAGTTTGTAACATTTAATATAATGGAGAAAGAGTTAGCACCATAAACAAAATAATTTTTTAAACTTAATTTCTAAAGAAGTTACCATTAGCGAAAAGTGTATTTTCTCTTGTCCTGAAAAGCTGAAGTCAGCAGAAGCAGTGGAATGCAATTAGAATTTCAGAAATAGGAGACACCTATGTCTTACCTGACTTTCAGCTTAACCTGTAAATTTGTTTCTTCTCCTTAAATGAGTAAATCTACACTGCAGAAACCTAACGTAATTTAAACAAAGGAAATGTAATAATTGCAGACGATTCAGAAGATAGGCAATACTCCCAACACAGACTCAGGTAGGGAGAAGTAAGATGTCACCTGTGCATTTTAATAAACAATATTGCTTCTTCTTAAAATACATCAAGGAAGAATGCAGTGCTACTTTTCAGAAGTCAAGTGGAACCACTTTCTGTTAACCCAGACCAACAGCAGCCCCCTTGTCGATGTACAGTAGTAAACACAGTCACAAGACGGTAAAAATCACCTCTTTGCAGATAGCTCTGTTCACTACCATACAAGGATGGTCCTGTCCCCAGAGCAGTAAGCATTATGGAGCTATAAAAGATAGATATGCAGATGTGGGTAATTCTGTGATGGAGTGGGACCAAAAATTAGATGTTTCTAGTCTTGAATTTATGTGATGAGTTTTATTCCAGTCCACAGCTATACTGAAAAGACCTATAACTGGATCCCAGTGAGCAAATCAGATTAAACACTATTTGACAAGTTATATGAAATTCATTACATAAATTATTCAGTAATATTTTTCCTCCTTTTTCCAAATTTATAGTTATAGTAGAACAATTAGTAAATTATTCAGAGATGAATGAATCTTTCTTCCAGTTCATTGGCATTTAAACACTCTAGACTGTATGCAAAATATTATATTCATCAGCAAAATATCTAAAGTTATTTGCAAATTAAGCCAACATCTGAAATTTATGACCAATCATGTATATGTTTAAATTGACAGTATTATAAATCAGCAACTCAAAATGTAAAAAAGTATTTAAACAGAAATAAATCTTTTACAATGAGTAGAAAAATTAATTCTGTTATTAACTATTAAATAATTGCTTCTTCTGTTCCTTTCTGGGCAACCTCAGTAGAAAGATCTGCTTGAATAGTCTACTGGCTAGTTTTGACTTAGACACCTAATTTTTAGATCTGATATTGGGCAAGATGAATTTTGTCTGATACTTTGGAATCAGTGGGCTGCACAGATTCATGGTTTAATCAATAGTCTGCATTACGAATAATCCAATAGCATCTTAAAAATGCATATAAAGTGGGATTTTCAAAAGCCAACAGTACTGGCCTATCTCTGCCCCCATTAAAGTCAATGGGAGTTTTATCACTGACTTATGGGAGCAGTAAAGAAGCAAAAAGGGGATAATCTGAAAGCTTCTGATATAGCAAATTTGGCAACATCAGCTCAGGGCTGAGCACTTTAAAAAGTCTCACCCTCTATCATAAATCCTCAGACTTAAATATACTCTTAGCTATTGCCATGCATTCCCAAAGTATGAAACTGAGTTGCATAGATAAAACTAATTTGGATCCATATGTTTATTTTGAACAGTTTTAGATAGATATAGGAAAAATAAGAAAGCAGGGTTTTCTCCCATTACAATCTCTAGTCAAGAAATTAAATTTGTTAGAACAACTGTTAAAATGTCCCTCAAATTTTTATTTCATTATTTTAATTGATATGAAAGCTTGGATATCATAGACTAAATCGAGGCAACACTAGTATGCATTAATGCGAGTTTAACATCACCATGTGCCTGTATTCAGCACAGAAACAGAAACTGCTTGTGCAGTTTACTCCTACCAGGGGAAACTAATGTTTTTGAGATGAAGGACAGAGGTCACAGAAAATATTGTTAAACCCCCAAAATACATTTTAATCAGAAATATTTTCTGTTACAGCTGGAAATGTTCGTGAAGTCTACAATATATTTTTGTCCTTTCTACCATGTTCCAGCATATGAAATGTTCTATCATAATGAACATGAATTCTGTCATCTTTGGGGAGGCCACAACGTGGGTCATTCAAACACTACCTTTACAATTCCTCTGTTTAGAATCAGCATGTCTGAATAGACGTGTACCCAGATACAATCTATAACCAGGGATTGACTTTCTGTGTTAGTGTATCTGCAGCAAAGAAAACAGAATTCTGCAGTAGCATTTGATAAAAAACAGTGTACTGTTTTACATGCTCCGAAGGAAAAATTCTTCAGCAAATGCTAATATAGATATGCAACAACTACAATTCTAGCACAGTGCAGCAGTCCCCTGTTTATAACCAAACACATTGACATTCAGTAAACAGTGCTGCATAAAATTCATCTCCCTGTAGGGAAAATTTAAACTTACTTTATTATTCCTTTGAAATATTTTAAATGAGAAAAAAATGAAGATAAAGTGCAGTTGACCCTAGGCATTATAAATGCCATTAAGGCTCTCGCTCTGCTAGGCCCATCTGTTGCTTTTCAGGCCAGCTATTCATTAACCTTATTAGCACCAGCCCCTATAGCCTTGAATTGACATTTCCCTGGTTAATATGGAAAGCCCATCTCCTAGCAGACACGGAAAGGTTGATTAAAGAATTTGTATGAATTGTCTAATAGATGCAGTAGGATAGAGCAACAACTGGTCTGTGGTCTGCCAGATCCAACGTGAAATTCCAGTCTTTGGGCTTCTAGTGCACTACGGTGTTCTTATATATTAAAATGCAGCTTTGCACAGCTACTCTCCTAATCAAATCAGCAGAAAATCAGTCTTCTTGGCATCAGTAATAATCTCTATCTGTTGCAGCAATATAAATCCTACTGGTATACTATCGGATTTTGTACTAGATTTACTGATGAGCTGAAAAAACAACAGCAAATGTATTCATTCAGCTGATATAACCATCAGCTTAAAATGATGTGAATACATAAACTGTTTATCAAATTTAACCCACTGATATGAAGTCACAGTAAGGTGAATGGCTTGGTTTTTAATCCCAGTGCTTCTTCATGCCGAGCATTCATGCAATTTTTTACTTCCATAAAGAGTATTGTGAGAAGTTTAATCTGAGGAGAAGTTTAATCTGAGGAATGAGTTTAGAAGGAAATGTTTTTCTGTTTCCATTTTAGGTTTGGTATTGCAGTCATAAACATAATTCCAGATATTTCTAAACTTGCACACACCAGAACAAGTGTTTCAGAAAGCAAACAATATGAATTCCTTACATGCAGTAGGTTTGGTTTGCAGTAGGTTTGCCAGCAAAAGCTGGCAGCATTTCACATAATAAAAAGGAATGATCAACTCTTTTCTGTCAAGAGGTTGTTTGCAATTATTTCTAAAAAGCCTAGGAGTGAAAGTAAATGAACTAATGAGTTAAACTGGACAAGGAAAGTTCAGTAGCCTTTCTCAGCATCCCTTTGGCATTTCTGGTACTTCTTCTGTCTGTGGCAATACAAGGTAATTTTCAGATAATTTTTTGCCATAAGTGGAATGTCAGGATAATTTATGGAGGTGCCCTATTCTCTCTTACTGGTTTATTTAGTTAGAAGGAAGCCTTTTAGGATTTTAAGGCTAAAATTAAGATTGTCCTTCCTAAAAACACCCAACTCAGCAATTCAGCAATGTAATTAGTTAAAAATAGGATCTGACCCACAGAAATGACTGCAGTTACCGTAGGTAGAAGGTACTGGAAAGCATACAGCTGCCCAAAGCTCTATTTTTCCAAGGAGATAGTTATCAAGTATTCTACCTCTGTTAATCATTCTGTGTCTCTTCTTGTGAAGTTATCTGTCTCTGCAATACCTGTCCTAAGCCTGGGTAACACACAGCCTCTCTTTTCTCATTTGAATCCTTTTCAACCATCTCTTACAAGACAGCATTAATTGATATGAAAAAAAAAAAGAATAATATATGCTATAGAATAAATGGTACAGATATGACCCCAAGCCCAGCGACATCAATGGAAAGATTTGCAGAAGCTTCAGCTGGTTTTGGAATAAGAGTTCAGCGCATAAGGGCGTGTGTCACTCATAACGTTGCCTGTGCACACCTCCTCCTGTTGCCATCGCTGGTAGGCTGTCAGCCCCGTGTCCTGACTGGACACTGTCCTGTATATAAACACAACTGAGGACCAAGCCTGCGTCCTTATTCCCTTAAAGAAATGTTGATACTCCCAAGTGTTAGGTAACCAAAATGTTAACTCAAAAGAGCTGTTTAAAAATGCTGCTTTAATACAGATAAGGAAAAAGCAGTGTCTCTTGGAATTTCTAACACTGATGCATAAATTTTAAAGACCCAATTCAAGTCTGATAAAAACCCCAAAGGCTGGATGCCTATTTGAAAGTTATTGATGAAAAACTCCAAATGATTTTTATCTGCTCAGTTTAGCTGGTGATTTTAGGGAAAGAACTTCTCTTTCTAGTCATGGCTACTAGATATGACTGAGGAAATGCAACGGTAAACATTAAGTTTAATGTCAACAAAAAGAAAAAGGAGAAAAACAATGAGATTTCTTCAGATCTCAGAAACAGATTTACTTCAGATTTGATTTGAGAAATGGGTTAAGAAATGGATTGGCTCTTATTTTATTTGAGTTATCATTTTTACTTGTTAATAATTATTAAAAAAAAATACAGCACTTCAAAAAATATCCTTAGCATTTCAGTGAGACACACAGAGAGAGGCAAAAAAGCCAGAAACTGCCTGCCTGCTTTTCCGCCTTCATCCCTCTGCAAAATGCCAAGCTGCAAGCTGGAACTCTCTCCCGCTCCGGGTGCGGCAAATGTTTCTGCAAGTGCTTAGATTCCTGGAGAAGCAAGGCTGGAGATAACTACATAAGCTCCCTCTTCCTAACGGAACAGCATGTTATCCAGCAATCATGAAGAAGCCTGTATGGGAGATTTCACATAAAAATATAAGGTACCAAAAAGAGAAGTTTCACACCTAGGAAGCTTCTGTCTTTTTGTCAGGGTAATTATTTCCTTTTTTTTGGTTCCTGCATATTCAGCTCTTCCAGCTTATGTTGTCATAACGGTACCTTTACCAGTTTGCTGTCACAAAGCTTGTGCTTCCCCTTAATTTGTATAATGCCACCTCATAATACAGTTCCTAATTGAAATCAAGATTCCTTTTAAAAAGCCCTGTATGTACAGAAGAAAAGTCACTGTCCCTTATCCTTTATAACTGAACAAAGGTAAAATACAGAACGTGTGGGAAAAAAGAGACATTTTCAATCCCGTTATTTAGGTGGCATTTTTTCTTGTTCTTCTGCAGTCCTTTCTGTGCCAGCAGTGAGGCCAAGCACAAAATACCACCCAAGCTATCTTTGTTAGTGCTGTTAAGAATTGCCTATGTAAGTATTAGAGGAGAATATTGCATATTTTTTTTCCTAGACAATTAGAAGAATAGTCTGGTTTTTCTTCCAATAAATAGAAAGAAAAACCCAAAGATCATGACTCAATTTCAAAACAATAGTTCACAGAGTTTTGACTCTGCCAAAAAGAATACCAGAATGTAAATATTTTCTTGGGGGCAATGGAAATTCATCTCGTATCCAGGAGAATTTAATGCACATTTCTTAAATAATCTATTTGAATGCATATTACTCAAATACCAAAGAAGCTCTTTCCATCTAGAAAAAGAAGAGGGTATGTCTTTCAATCTTAGAGTAATTGAAGAGATGGACTGTCAAGGTTTTAAATGTGCAGGGAGCAGGTGAATTTGTACTGCTGATAGCAAAAAAAGCAACCCAATAACAACTGCAAAGCCTTCCTTGTGAGCTAAGTTATGTAAATTGAAGAATGCCCTTACTGTCAGCAGGTGTATTATTTCGAAGAAGACAGACAACTGTGTTAATCTCCCTTCTGCTTAATCCCTGTCTCTCCACAAATCATCATGTCGACAGTTTAAACAGATTTAGATGTGACTGAAATCAAGAACAGGAGATAGTCTCAGGATGCTGAGGCTGATGCAGGCCTCCAAGAGGTAATTTTGTTTGTGGTAGAGAGAGAGTGCAGGAGGGAGAGTAAATCTAACAAATCTAACAAAGCAGCCCTCTGGCCCAGCCCTGAGGATCAAATCCAATTCTACCAAGATACACATTAAGCCCTGTCTATCACAGCTTTGCCCTTGAAAAGACAAATAATGATGAGATTCACTTTGTTCTGCTTGTCTCTGGAAAGAAGAGACAGAAGACATTTAAGTAACCTGAACTATTGCTCATTTTGAATATCTTTTATTATTTAATTCTTATTACGGTTAACTCTGTTAGTCGTTTTAACCACTTGCTGTCCCTTAAGTAACAAGAAATAATCACTAGAATAACAGAAGCTTTCAATAACTGAGAGTGCTGTGGTCAGTAGAACAGTGTCTCATGCATTATGCATCTTGAGCAAATTATTTATTGCAAACTACAGCTTTGTATTTCTCCTTTTAGGCAAAAAGGACCAATTTCTATTTAATGTTGTGCTGAAAAACATTGTGAAAAATGTTCTGAAAAGACTACGCAGAACTGAAAAAAGCCCCAGTGAAATTTTGAATATTTAATTTATTCTTTTTCTGATAGTATAAAAGTTAGATTCACTCATTTTCTGTCTGTGCCTGGACTCTGTCAAAATCAGTCCTTTAGCACTATTTTTCAGTACTTAATAGTCAAGTTTTAGATGAAAGAGATTCTTTTTCAGTAAGGATTACTAACATGCTACTCTTGAAGTTTTTACAACAGAAATTCTATCGTTTAATCATTTTAGCTTTAACTCTTATCTGATTAAATTAGCATTTGCAAGGCTACACCTAAAATAACAAAAATAGTCTTTGAAATTATCTTCAATACAAAGAAAATTATAATTACTTAGGTGGTCTGCATGATCACAGCTTGCAATTCTATGTCTTAGAAGAAAACCAGAAAATTAATTAGTTAATGCTAGTGATACTCTTTGAAGATGAAAAGCCCTATGAGAGTGCTCAGAATTATTACAGTTATTGGATAGCACAATTAGCCCCTACTCAATTAAAAAATTGAAGTAATTTCGCTGAACTAAAGAAACTGTCATTGTTTCAACTCCTTGGGCCAGAGCCCCAGGCCCCAGCTGATGGGTTGAGGGGAAAGCAAAAGAAAAGCCAGGCAAACCTTCAATGTACAAGGTTGCGGTGCCCTTTGAGACCAACCCTACGGCTGCAAGTTTCAGCATCCAGCAATGGCCACGAGTCGTTCTTCAGCTGGGGGCTGCAAGAGAAAAATCCTCTCTGTCCCATTCTGCTGACAAGTACCATCTATCTCTGGTATTGTGGGGTCTCTCCTGCCCTAGGAAGGGAATACAAGGGGAAGAGGTGGGGAGACGTCACAACATGGGAAATGGAGCTTGTGTTTGTACTCTCCTTGGAATATTCTCCTCTGAAACTTTCCTAGTCAGCTTAAGTTGAAATTATTTCTGAGAAAGACTTGAGTTTTGACAAAATAACATTTTAGCGTCAAAAAAAGATTTTGTCAGAGGTGCTCTGACCTATTCTACATGTCATACTTCAGTCCCTGGACCCTGAAGGTGCCTCTTTTGGCATGCCCTGCCTCTTTGCAGAAAATGACTATGTTGTATTTTATCACTTTTATCTGTCTGTAGCTTTCCCTTCATTGTGTCCTGTGGAATATATTTTCATGTTATTCAAACACGCTATTACGTGGTAATTGCTACCTAGAGATTTTATGTGGGTTTAAACTGAGTTTACAACATCTGCTATAGATTTCATTCTCAACCAAGTCTCTTTACTGATGAATTATATTCTTTTAATTTTTGAAAATATTTTGAGATCATAGGAATGAAAGAGTTAAGGAAACATGAGATATAATATACAAATTACATATAATAATATTAGTATATAATTCATTGAGAATTAATTAACAAATTTAGCTTCCTCTTCTTCATTGTGAGCCACCTTTCCTGGAACTATTCATAATTCAGAGATATTAGAAGAATCCTTAACTATGGTATTTTATGGACTGTTGAATATTCATAATTTAAACTATACATTTTTTTAAGATTGCTCAGAGGAGCTGCATGGTGAAATTTCTGTTCACTGATTGCTTCAGAGTACATGAAGAATTGCTGGTGTTTGCAAAATCAAAAATAAGTTTTTACTAGTACTTTCTCATCACTTTTAAGATTTGCTTCATGAAAACACATTGTTCAGTGAACTACATTGCCTGGATACCTGCAACAGTACTCTAACATTATTGTGCAAGTGAAAAACATCTGCTGGCATCAAGTTTAAACTAATTCTCTGTCATGGCCACCTTGAACTTTTACTGACTCTGTGTGTGTGTGCGCGCGCGCATGTGTGTGTGTGTGAGAGAGAGAGAGAGAGAGAGAGAGAGAGAGAGATATTAATAGAAGTTTATGGGTTTTGAATTAGACTTCTTTCAAAAAGTGTAAAAGTTATGAATGCTTGTGCATATGTGTTTCCTGGGACAACGTTTTAGTCGCTGCACATGCAGAGGGTACCGAAAGCCAGCAATAAGCAAAGGAAGATGCAGACTACTGAAAAGGAAAAAAATCCATCCTGGCAAGGGAATTAGGGTTTGCAAAGATTTAGGAATTTTAATGAGAATTAAACACAACAATTGGAACAGACTCAAAGTTAACTATATCACTGGAAATATAGAAAAGATCTGTGACAACCCTACAGCTATTTCTCTCAAGGAAGAGTCTTTGCAGAGATATCAAGTGCTCTAGATAGCAGACTGTATTGCTCTGGGGAGACGAATTAAGGGTGATGGCCACCTTATCTTGCCTGTGCAAATGTAACCTCTTTAGAGACTAAAAAAGAAGAGAGAGGTGGATGTCTGCAGTGGCTGAGCCATCACAAGCCACGGAGTGCCAAACAGCCATGCTGTACAGGGGCGGCACTGGACACAAATGCCTTCCTGGGGTCACTAGCCACCCTTGTTGCCTTCCACACATCTCAGCCCTGATGCTACATTTGCAACTGGACACTGAGTGTGAAAAGGTTAAGAATGCACCTTTCCAAATGCAAATAACAAAGATGCTGCATCCAGCTCAGGGCCGAGGTGCTGGAGCACAGCATTATAATGAAACCTGAGCATTTGCTCTTCGTGCTGCCTCTTCTTCAGCCCTGCAGTCTGGTCCTCATGAGGGTGAGCACAAAGGCTGTGGCAAGGGGAAGGTAGGTACAGTCAGGCCCATTCTGTGGAGCAAGATTTTGGAATCTTCTGCTAGGCTGATAACATTAACAGGTACTAAATTCACTGAAGAAGATGGATAAGGAAATGGCACAAAAGATATTCTAAAGAATAACTTGCATATATATAACTATATCCATGTGTCACTAAGGTGTGATCACAACCAAATATTGCATATATCACCATCTTCTTTCATTCCTTTGCATCATTAAATATTCTGCTGCAATTCTAGCCTAACATAAAACTAAATAAAGGCAGTGGGCTGGATATTGAGGTATTAAGCCTTGCAGTTAAGTTGCATATTACTCCTGCTGTCTGGCACTGACTTCTTTAGGGCAATCGTATGTTATGCACAAAGTGGAACTATGTGGTAGCTGAAATACAATTTGTTATGCCTCAGGCCTAAGTTGCTTTTATATCTTATGAAAATGTCAATTGCTAAGTAACCATTCTCTCCCACTTTTGAATTAAATGATTTTCTAGGATTTTTTTTCTTTTTTTCAGTATGCTATGTACTGAATCTCTTTAATTACTTACTTGGACTAAAATACTATACAATCTTTGTGGCTTTTCCCCTTTTCTAATATTTCTAGTCTTTATTTCTCCTCCATATGCTATTTGCTTGGTTTGGTGGAAAGTGGTCTAATTTACTATAGTTATTCCTGCTATCTAGAAGGTACTAGTGAATGACAAGAATCATCCTACACTTTTCTGTTCTGTCAGATTTTTGGCTGAACTTTTTTTGATGCTTGCTTCCTTGTTCTGGTTATTCAAATATCCTTATGGAGGCAAATTTTAAGGAGAACAAGCCCGTTTCTAGTATCTCAGTGAAATCTTCATGCTTTTGTTTATTACACCATAGTCTCTTAGAGAAAAAGAAAAGATCACTATCTAGAAAGCCAAGTATCATTAATTGAGTGCAATGGGCATACCACAACTTACTATGGAAGCTTTTCTGATTTTGACAAAAATGACACATCTAATCATAGACTGCTGAGCTCTCTTCACTCCCACCAAAGCCCAGGTGCTTTAAACAATTCAAACTTCAGAGAAGTCACTGCTGCTTTCAGTCTGCAACGCACAAACATACCCAACCTATGCACATGTGCTCCAGGAACATATTTGATGTAGCACATTCCTTTGCCATTTGTAAGTCTAACCCTCCCAAGGTTACACACACAAACAATCAACATGAGAAGCAAGTCAAATTATGCTACAGAAGGAAGGAAAAATATACCATGTTTCTAGGCAATAGCATTCCCCAGCAGAAACAAAACCTGAGAGGAATACAAAGAATATGTCTTGCACTGAAAGAAATTCTCAAGATAAGAACTGTCAAATTTCCTTTGCCTGATCCTCCCAGCAGCTCTTGAACATCGCACTGATAAATTAGTTCACTCACATGTTATGGCAATGAGAAGGGGGGGCTGAAATCCCAAGATTATCCCATTAAAGAAGCAGGTTTTCTGCACTGACCAGAGTATATAGCAATGACAACCTAGTTCACTTTCACGGAATTAATGAGATTAAGAGGAAAGGACTTTTTCCTCTCATGTGTGATAAGAAAGACTTAACAATGTCTTTTTGATGACATTGTAACTCTTAATAAAGTGATAAAAGTAAGTGCATGCAGCTGATTAATATTGTTGATGTAATGTTCTTGGACTTCTGTAAGGCCTTTGGCTTAACAATATTTTGATTATGAAATTAGAGCAACACAAAGTCAGTGTGAAACCTATTAAAGGATTAAAATGGGCTGATAGTTGCATAAAGGGTATGAACAGCTCCTGCCTTTAAGCCTCTACCTCAGCTGCTATTTTCCCTTGGTTCTCTCTATAAGATACAGAGAGAAAGAGAGAGAAACTCCTTCAGAGGGCAAAAATGTAACTTGCATGCCCAGAAGCAGCTTCTGGGAGATCCCCTCACTGCAATTCCATAAGGAAATCTGGGATTCTAGTTACAGAGATAACTAAAGCTGGATATGTGCACTTCCCCCAAAAAGAAATGGTAAAAATAAATATTTTCATTTGCAGCAGGAGCGGACAGGAGTTAGTTTTTAACATACACTGTATGAAATATCTGTGATTAGATAAAAGTAAGCACATTGCTAACAAATTTGTACAGGACATAAAAGATTGTGTGAAAGCTAAATGATGAGGACAGATCATTAATACTAAGGTTGGTTCACTGCTAAAATGAGCACCAGTAAACATTCAGCATGGCATTTAGAATTTTTAATGCATTTAATAAGGCCAAATACAGCCATACTTGCAGAATGGGAGAATCTATCTCCCATGATAGTAACTTATTTGAGAACATAGGGGTCAAGAGACCTAATCAGCTGAGCACAACCTCCAAATGAAACAGTTTGGTCAAGACAGGTCACACAAGCCTCAGATGCATAAACAGGATGGAGAGTGGGGACAGGTAAGAGGTCTGTTTTCTTGTACTTGGCGGTGGTGCAAACACCTGCTGGGATATTCTGTTGTCCAGCTCCAGGATCTACAGTACTATAAACATGTTATTAATGTGGAAAAAGTTTATATAAAGAAGATCTATTGATTGGAAAATACACCTCGCAATAGAAGTCCTTAAGTAGTTCGATCTGTCTCTGTACCTATATGACAAAAAGGCACTTCATAATAGAAGAATCATCGATCTAGCAAGTAATTCTATAATTAGATGCAATGATCTAGATGAAGCAAGCCAAATTCAGATTGAATATAAAACACTAAAGTTAAAGACTAATAAAACATTAAAGTAATTTGCCACTGATTATGGCAGTCTTATCTCTGGGGACACTTTCAACAAGATTGGATATTTTTTCTAAATGGAACACTCGACTTCAAACAGGAATTAATTCAAAAAACTCTGATGGACTGTGTTACGCAGGAGGTCACACTAAATGATCACAGTGGTTCCTTCTGGTTTTTATAATCTATGGATCTCTGAACTTGGTTCAATAAAACATGAGTATACCTGCCTCGCTGCAGGCATAGCGGGTAACAGACTAAACTTTCTCCTATTCCTACCGCTGATATGTAAGCTCCTGTTCAAAACTCCCAGCAAACAGACCGCTGAAATAAATTAATATATATCTCAATAAGGATGGCTGACTGTTTTGTGTTTAGGTTTCTAGGGCCAGAATTAAAAGAAGATTTAAATACCTAAAAAGGCAATCTTCAGGATAGGGTACAGCTCACCAATGACTAATCAGTTCCTAACCTAAGCGAATCACATAAGCTTTCTCTATAATTGTATAATAAGATGTAGGCATCCTGGTAGGTGTCCAGCACAGGTGGGATGCCTTTCTCCCTCACTGACTATGGTGTACCATAAATGCCTAGCGTAGGCTAAATGCCTAAGCTTTAGACAACTAGGCAGGCTAAATCCAAGAGCAGGTGATTTAGTGCAAAATTCCTATTCAGCCCCTGGATGGCTGCCTAATACTGGTGTTGCAACTGAAAACACATGCATATATACCAGTTAGGGAGTTAGAGATCACTGTGATGGAAACATTTAAAAGACTGGTAAATCAGGGCAGTTTCACTTCAAAACAACACTTTACTAGACTGACGAATTAACAATACATATTCCCAGTGGTTAATTCTTACTCACTATCAATCACTGCCATGACATGTTCAAAGCATTTGATCCTTAACAATCATACCCTAGATGCTGTGACTACACAGTGCCACAGAGCTGATGAGGTTCAGCAAGCATGGATAGCTACGGTCCTTAGTAATCTTAGCCACCAAGATCAAGGCAACCAGACCTGAGAGCTCCTCAGCAAAGGAAGCTGGAACCAGAGGAGGTTTTTTCTGCTTCACTCACCCATCCTTGGTGTTTTATGCTCCTTGGCATGAAAACTACTCCCTGCTGCACCCGATTCCTTGAGTGCAACCAGACAAAAGAACAAGCCAAAAACCACAGCAATTTCCACACTGCAGCCTCTCCTCACCTGGGGCTTCTCACAGGGATAATGCGTTGCAGCTGGACCTAGGAGCTGGTTCCTAAAGCATTTGTGGTCATTTGCATTTAGTGAACTAGTTATTTTCAATTTCCATATAAAATGAAAGATAAGCCCAATTGAACAAGATTAACTCAATCAACTCTATCACATAAGAGAGATAAGATTACAGTTTTTATTAACATATTAAATGAGGTTGTATTTTAACTCACACAGAAAGTTTAGGCAATTCATCAGCATAAAATATAAATACCTATAGTAAATTTTAGAACACTTGAAAACAGTCATCAAATATCTACTAGGATTTTAATATACATATGGTTTAAGTTCTTGACAAAGGTATTAATCTGAAAGCATTTGACCCAGAACTTTTGTTTAAAAAAAAAGTTATTTATTGCAATTTTAAAATGTTCTTCTATTACACTTAAAATCTTCTGACAGGCAAAAAATGGGACACACCTCACAGCTGCAGCCAAGAATTTATTATCAGTCTAACTAAAATCATAACAATTTTGGCACTGGTGATGGGTATCCCTTCCTCCTCAATTATAGCCCAGTAGATAAAATTTTGCCGTTGGCGGCGAGAGGCGGGAGGCTGCGCGGGCGCTGAGCGCGGCGGCTGGGGGCTGGCGCGGGCTCCCTCCCCGCGGCCGGAGCCGGGCTGCGCTCGCTGCCGCGCCGGCCTCGCGGCCAAGCGCCCGTCGCCTCCGCGGCGTGAGCTCGAGCTCTGCCAGCGCCGCCCGCGGGAAGGGTCTGGCAAACCGCGGGAGCCGCTGCGGCCCCCCCCGCCAGCAGCCCTGGGGCCGCTGAGCCGCCCCGGGGGGCGCCCGGGCCGCGCTCAGCCCTCGCCGCGCAGCGCCCCGCCGCAGCACCGCGGGCGGGCGGCGCCTCCGGGCGGGCGGGAGCCCAGGACCAGGAGGGAGCAGGAGCAGCAGCGCTGAATTTCTCCCAGGGAAGGGCGGGGGATGCTGACGCCTCGCTGGGACACCCCATCACCTCTCTGCTGGAGAAAGGCTTTCTCCATTGCCCGTATTACCCGGAGTGATATTGGAAGTGTGAGCACAGGCCCAGAGAAAAGGAGTAGATATTACTAAGTTTTCTTGTGTAACAGTTTTAAGGATATCATTATCAATGAGACATTTCTGTAGTAATTTAGACAAAATTAAAGATAACTGTTTGCTGTATTTTGATTACATTACAAAGACTTTAATCAGGCTAACAGTTAATTCTTGAATCTACATATGAAGCGAATCCTACTTTTGCTCATAAGATTTTGAGTTCAACACTTCTATCAAAACTCAGCTCTTCAACTACAGATTCATGGCGAAAGATATGATTCCTCAGGTGACATATTATAAGAAGCTGAAAAAAGAAACTGGAGAATTACCCTGTTTACTCGTTACCATATAAGAACTGTCCTGCAGAACAGCCATCAAATGAGCAAAACATACCAGTTTTGTTACACGCTTAAGTAAGCAACAGAGTATAGTATCTGGGCAACTCCAGCCAACTTATTCCCCATATGTTACTTGATTTGTAGATACTGTCATTTACAATGTAAATGTAAATTCCAAAGACTTCAGACAATAGAACACTTTCTATTGACTATAGTTACCTTTGAACCACTCCTTAGTTCTTAACTCTATGCATAAATGAAACCAAAACCAACAGAGTATTTTTAAATGCTTTTCAGCTTTCTACAGTTACTACATTGTATTGCTTTATGTTGACCCAGGTAAGCAAAGAACTTTCCAAGCAGATGACTTACATGTGCCACCTCCGGTGCTATAACTGCTCCATTTCCTGCTAATTGAAAACTTAAGAACCAGATGTAGGGAAGAAATTCCCTCTAGATGCAGAGTTTGGTTGTCAGGTATCACAGCAGCTCTTCTGAAGAGCAGAAAGATGTCTCATTTCTGCAATATATATGACAGTCAGGGAAGGTAAATCTTGAGGAACAATAAAGTTGCTGTGTACTCAACACTTTTAAATTCCAGACCATAAAACTGAAATCTAGACCCAATAGGATCTGATGGATCCCTGCAGCAATTAAATGAGAAATCAAGAATGACTAAAGGGTCTTTGAAGGCTGTAGGAGGACAACACTGTATGAGCAGAGAGGTGCATATTCCAAGTTCTCAGCTGAGTTAGAAGACAGTTGTTCATCAACATGATGAAGGAAAGGAGAAGTCAGGTGAACTAGAAGGAAAGGGAGCAATCCACTCAGCATCTACAATATCATCATCAAAATGATAGCTGATGCTCATAGCATCAGGGATGTAAGGAAGCATCTTGGCTTCACAAGAAAGAAAGCACAAGATGAGATAAGGAATGTGATAAAGACATTAGAAAAATCCTCACAAAAATAGTATACCTTAACTAGGTGATCTTGAGATTCAGGTTTGAATGCTTGAGTCCAAGCAACCTGAGAAATTATAGAAACATCCTAGCAACCAGTTGAAGAAGCAGAAACTCTCTGATCTATGTCTAAATGGAATGGACATACTAGTTGACTAAATCCTTTCAGTCCTGGTCACTTTTCACAGACTTAGTGAAAAAGAAGAATCAAGCCTTCACATTCATTTTTATAATGACGTTTGAGCACTGACAAAAAAAAAGTAAAAGCTAAAAATTTTGCACAGGCTACTGCTTTCCCCAAACCATAAGAAAACTGCTCTTACACTGGATGGATGGATGGATAGATGGAAGAGAAGGCAAGAAAGAGAGGAAAAGAGAGGGGGAAAGTAGGAAAGAGGGGCAGAGGAAGAGAGGGGGGAGAGGAAGGAAGGGAGAAAGGAAGAGAAAGGGAGAAAGGGAGAGAAGGAGAGGAAGGGAGAGCAAGGGGAAGGAAGGAAGGGAGGGAAGGAGGAAAGAAGGGAATGTATGTGTGCATAGATGCATGCATACACACCACTTTCATGTGTATAGAAGTATATATATTTATCAAAAAGTGTTTTTGCTACAGACAGAGCTCAGTTGAGGCAGACCCCCAAGGGAATGCATTCAAAAATAAAAAGGAAAAAAGTGTTCCAGTGAGAATGCTTTTGAGCATCCTGAAGTTAGCTGACAAACATCCATTTCAGACAAATTCAAACACTGCGGCATGCAAGAACAGTAGACAGCTGTGGAAAACACTGTTGTGCAGTAGTGTTTGCAGTAATAAGAAAATCCAAAGCTTTATAGTAGAAAGAAAATCCAATGCTTTATAGCTAAGGTAACATTTGTGAAGTTAAGAATCAAAACAAAGAGTTTAAAGAAACAGCAATGAAATAGATGCAGTACAGCATACATGGCTTATTAAGTCAGTCACAACATTTCTGTTTGTGCTTTATGTTGCTATTTTAACAACAGCATTCCAATTTTTAAACAAAGCCTCCTGACTGCACGCAGGGTTAGCCTCAATTTTAAATTCTGATAAAGGCAGTTTCATATGTCAGAGAAAACTCAATAGATGGAAAATAGATTGTTTTTCTTCAGTGATTATTTTATTCCACAGATCACAGAGTTGCTAAAGGCAGTGGGACGCTCCCCTGTGGTGCTTTTTGCTTGGTATTTGTCAAGTGAGTTGCAGAATTGTTCATCCGGTACTAATAAACAATCTCATTAATGTTGTCTGAGCCCTACTGCCTGCTCCAGCAAATCTGTCCAAACCTTCATAGACTAGTCACCTTTACTTCGATATACCTTCTCCCTCGTGTATGGGAGAACTCCTCCTCTGCTGCATTCCTTAACTCCCAGAATCTCTCTTCATGGTCCCAGTCATCAAATTAATGCAAAATAAATGATGTAGAAAAGACAAAATACCAACTTAACAAGTGTATAATGCTTTCACAAATTCCAATACATTATGCAATAGAAACCATATGATCCAGGGTGCCGATAATTTTTCCTCCCATTATTCATGGGCGTTTTTTACTCAATGCAAACAGTCCATTGAAACTGCAGAGAAAATTGATTTAAAAGTAAGGATTCACAACCCATTCAAGGATACCTCAGGTCATGGTCCCCTATTTAAGGAAATTAGTTATCCCTAATGTCTGATTAGACACTCATCAACTTGGTAAAACCTTGTCCACGTGGACAACATTTGTGTGGTGAGTCCCCAGTAATTTCTATTCCAGGTAGAAGGAAGGTGAAATCACGAGTATTTTGCTGAAGAAGGTCCCTTAACTACCAAAGTGGTCAAGCATTTTTGGATCTCTGAATAGACAGGCAGTTAGATAGCCAGTTCTATTTTTTTAAGAGTCAAACCTTTTGCTTTGATAAGGTTAAAATTTTTAGCTTGGCTTCTTTTTATTCAGTTATTGTTTTCATTGTATGTGGAGTCTTTACAGAGTATTTGTGCAATAGGTTTACAGTTAAATAGGATATTTATCTGAGTTATTCAAGCATGTGAACAAGAACCACTAATGGCAAAATGACAAGCCAGACTACTCTTATAAGAGAAGGTCTGCAGAAGTAAAGGCACTGAAAAAAGTGTTCGGAGAGTCTATGCAAAGCTACAAGATTTGAAGGCTCTGGAGCTCCCAGAGCGAACAAATCCTAAATAAGCAACATCAAAATAACGAGAAGCAGTTACAGAGAATATTTCCATGCGGTTAGAAATCTCAGCTCCTCTATTTTGAGAGTCTACCTACAAACAAAACATCCAGGTGACAGATTTCTTTGGGATCAAGGGCAGGCATTCATGTGTTTACAGGTCACATCATCCCTCTGCTGAGTCCATTTGGGGTACTGAAATATAAGAATCCTTCTTTTACAAAATTGTCATTCCTTTCTGAGTGAGATGGAGCGAATTCACAAAAGGTGATAGTGCTTTCTAAAGGAATAGGAAAATAACTGCTTAATGAGGAGCTGGGTACCATAATTTTCCCTTCAAACCTTGCTTGCAACAACATCCAGGGCATCTGGATTTTTGCAGTCTTGCCCAGAATTATTCATGCATATCGAGAAATTTCATTTATTTTATTCTTTGTGAAATATGCTTGGCAATTTACTAATGCCAAAAGGGGGAACAGAAGATGATTCTTCAGTGTTAGATTCAGAGGCTGCTTCTGAACTGAAAAGCAGACAGATTTAAAAGTGGGCTGAGTTCCATTAGTGCTATTTCATAAACTTTCCACCTGCATTCTCTCTTGAAACTTTCCATCCACCCTGCACAGCACACAAACAGCCATCATATGAGAGTGACACAGTCAGTGCCATGCCTAGATGTAAAAACACCCTCTAGGAATGAAATGCCTCATGCTCTTCTAGCCCTGCTTTCTAACATCCAGTTTCCCTTTCACTAAAAATGTGTTAAAAAATAAATGGTTTCTCCATATAGGTATGTTTTAAAGGAGTAACTACAAGTGTAAATGCATGACACTTCTCAGCAATTAGTACTTAATGAATATATCTCTCCTTGAAATATGAGAGAAAAATTTTGGTGAAATTCAAAACAATTCTTCAGTGCCTAAAAGTCATCATGAATAGAATTTATGTGCATAAGACTTGGAAGGCAAATACAGCTTGCCATTCTTAACTGGATTCAATACTTCTGGAATAATTTGGTGACTAGCTGACCACCTTTTTTGTTACTCATATACATCGCTGAGTAATGGAATACAATGAAGATGGTACCCTTAACTGCTATTATGAGACAAAAAATAAATGCATCACTAAAAAGTCTACATTTTAGTCTTTGTTTCCATTGTCTCTATTTGCAAAATAGAACATTGGAAAGGGCATTAATAAAATACAGGTTCACTTTTTATTTTATAGGATTATTAGCCACCAAACTTAAATAAACCCTGGGCATGATTATGCTGAACAACCAGAAAGTCAGTTAGTTCATTTCAATTAAGCCAAATCCATAATAATCTATTTAAAAGGAGTCAAGAATTAAGAAATAGACTTATCAAGTAAAAAAAAAGCAAAAAAAAAAAAGCTTATCCCTCACACAATTTTCTTGTTATTGCAGTTGTCCACTTTCACAATTCCTGTTCATTTTGACAGCTCCAGTTGGACTATTAATGCTTGCAGCATGACTAAGTACCTGATGGGAGGATCTCAAATACATCCTATTAAATATCATATTCTGTATTAAATATCATATTCTAAATATCACATCTTATTAAAAATCATATTCTTCACTTTTACATGTGTGTACCTGGTTACATTTCATTCAGGTCTGGATTTGCACATACATAACCTTCAAGGCTTTGAATCACTTAGGACCACACTGCCCATCAAGGCCAACATGTGGTTCCCCAGGTTTGCAGTGACTGCCTCTGGTTCAGCTACATCTGGGCAGTGCTGCACCAACCAGGTGAGCCTGCCTCCCTTGCATGACTGAGCTGCAGCACGCCACAGGCATGCTTCACTCTCTGACACTGCCCACAGGGTTACCTAAGCACGCCCAGGTGTCTCTGTGCCTGTGATGCAGTTGTGACAAAAAACACAAAAATGACAAAAGGACAACTATTCCTGTGCTCTTACTTGACAGCATGGCTGAAGAACTTTTGTAAACTGAAAAGAGTCAAATTTGAAACCATACTGGCAATGTTGCTGTAATTGGAAAACCTTTTAATAATATTTAGCTAGAAAGGTATTACACACACATACACACACGCACACACACACATATATGACAGCATTGGTAAAGTCACCTCTAAATTGTGTATATAAGACTTCAGCAAACACCACTAAGATGTGCAGGTACTCCTTTTCTTCAGAATCAAGCACACAGAATTGATGACTATGACATGCTGTACTGTATTGTTGTTTATGTAAGTATTATCTCACCAGTAAAGGGAAATGTATTTCTAGTATTTGGCCTGTGTTTTGTTGTTCATGATTTAGTTGTAAAATTTGAATGCAGAAGACTGATATGCTTCTGGATAACATTCAAATTTCCGAAGCTCAGTGTCAAGACTCATCAACTCCATCCAAAGAAAATATTATTTGTAACATCCTTCTATGTCAGTAAGCTAAACTAGCATGTACAAACATGGGACTACCTCCCACGCATGCACTCCACAGCAGTGCTGCCCATCATGTACTGTCATCCAGGTGCGGGATATACACTGTGTCAGCACAGCACTACCCCACCACAATCAGTGCAGGACAGGACTATATCCGTAATACAGCACTGATTCATGTAACAGCTATTGCCTTATTCACGTAAAAGAAGCACAATCACAGGAATGTCCCTGTGTATGGTGGACAACACACAGCCCTGATATCAGCGTATCTATGAGAATACACCATTCCCATAATTAATGGCATTTTGCAACCGTATTTTTTATCACATTTGCCCTGTGATGGAGGAATGCATTATTTGCTAATATCTAGATTTGAAAACTAACACACAGGCAGGTTAAATGACTTGCCCAAGATCCTAACTTAGGAGTGTGACAGAGCAACCTCAAAAGGTGATGACAGCTTCTTGCCCACCAGAAATTGCTACAGAGTCTGTCAGATTTATGTGATTTATACCGGCTAAGGCTGTGGGCTGTGAGTAGAAACAGCATTTGTTCACGGTTGAGCACAGACACAGTTGATCAGAATTTTCTTCTCATTTATTTAAGCATCTTTAGATGTTTTTGTCATCTTGTCCATGACCATAGAGAGATACACTTATTACTTTAAATACTGATTTTTTACATTTTCATTCCTTTGATTTGCTTAGATCACTACCAGATCAGTAGGATATTTTAGCACAGTCCTGCTTCTTAGATCAAAATCACACTATGGCATATTCTGACAAATGTACAACTAAAATTCTTGCAGCTTTCCTTAATGTAATACCCAAATGCCTTACATTAGTGATGGTGTTTAAACCAGTTTACATTTTAATATAGGTCCTATGACTTCATATGATTTCAGTGACGTTTTAGGGACTGTATTATATGGACCCCTAAGGAATCTGATCTGCAGAGGTTAAGAGCTATATGTAATGGGTCCATGCATAACAATACACTCTTCAACAGCTCTCACTTTAGTAAAAGTTTCCGTTCAGGTACTCCAATGGAGAATTAACATAATAAATCCAAGAGGAATGGGGAAAAAAAAGGAAAAATAGAACTATAGCAAGATGAGTCAGAGAAAAAGAGAAAAGAGAGGGACAGAAAAAGAAACAAGGGAAAAGAACTGCTACCTGCGTTAAGGAATTCATGCAGGAGGGGTGAGCAATTGAAAAGCTTACTTAAACAATCAAAAGAGAATCCTTGGTTATAATAAAAAATCAGGTTTTTATGCAAAAAAGTCTCATTATTTATCTTTAGATCTGTTGTGCATATATATACCAGAGAGGAGGGTGTTAGATGTGCAAGAGATCAGCAACTAGTCAATCATCCTATTTATCAATGGTGTCCCTGGTACACAGAAAAGGATGGGACAAGGATGGCTTTAAACTTCTGCAATCCTTCTAGACCAACAGCTGCCACAGTGGCATTGAGAAGCCAATATAACTTAAAGTAACTTTACCCCTAACTTGCACCAGTTTGCACTAGCCCATCTTTTAGGTTTTAGGAACAGCCAAGGACTGGAAAGATCTGTGCCTTCTCAATATAGTTTCTTTGTACTCCTCCAGACCCCTCTGCCATAGCAAAGTCTAAGGTATTTACCTAACGGAGCTTTTTGTCCCTTAATTGCTCTGAGGAAAGATCAAAATCTAATCTAGAGTATTCAGAAATGTATATTAGTAAGTATTCTGAAACTACTGTTAGACACATGACAACCCTTAACACAGAACGGTATCTGCACAGTACTAAAATGGTTCAGAAATTTCTTATTGTGGTTGAAATCAGTCATAAATTCCTTGTGACTGAATAAATTCAAGAATGATATATTACGGATTTTTCATTGTACTTCGCTGATAATAACAATAGTCTTGAATGTATGAACTAGAAAGTTGTGCAGCTACACAGCTGCCATTTCAAATATTTTAGTTTATGCTTTCCTGGCCTAAGAACATCCGAAAAACAAACAGAATCCTTGAGTAGGCTTTCCACTGCTGAAACTTCTTCTTTGACTAAATCTGAATATCGAATAAGATGTCGCTCACTGCCAGAGGATTGCAAAAGGTCTTCTTTGAATATAGCAACCTTCAAATGTGTAATACTTAAACTGCCCTTAATTTAGTAGCTGGACTGAACTAATTATCATGAACATCAAAGAGTTTCCAGAAATATAGTCATTAAATATTTTTTCTTTTCCTAGCAGTAAAAAGCGACTTCTGGCTTTATTAGCATAAGTTTTCTCCTTAATTGGGTGCTAATGGTGGTGTTTTTTCAAGGATTTTCATGGCTAGTACCTTGGGGTAAGTAAACATCTAAATAGGTTTGGTGAGCTCTGGGGCTGAAATCTCAGGTTAACAGCATCATTATAAAGAGGATATACAATTACAACACTGAGTATTTCCTTAAATCAACTTTGGTGCTTTGCATTTCAAAATGAGTCATAACATGACCAAAGTCATTAACGTATGCCCACCCATAAAATAAAGTGTTTTTTTTGCAGCTTGAATCAACCTCTAAACAGACATTTACTGAATTTCACAGTAATGCATTATTTAACGGTATTCTTGTTCATTTTTTCTACTTTAAAGTGAACTCAAAATGGAATGAAGCCCTCTAGCAGGAAAATCCCTTTCAAGTGACCAGAGTCTGGTGAAACAGGATCTCACACCAACATTCTTAATACACATTTTATTTTTTCCAAATATTTAATTCAAGACCATTTGTTCACTGTAGCCACAACTGATGTTTTTGGTACCTTCTGTGCTTGTATAACACCCATTATATGCTACGTTGTGCCAGAGGATTTCAGGGACATGCTCAAGCTTCTCCCCTTCACAACTCAGAAAGGGTCCAAGCTAAGGCTCCTTTTTTATCTTTTCTTTCTGGTAATGCAGGAGGCAGGGAGGAGTGAGGGCTGTCACTGACAATATTAGAAGCATGAGGCTTGTCAGTGATGGAGCACCACAAGCCCTGGTCCTACCTTGTCTCAGTCTAGTGGCAACACAAGTCATTACTCTATAGGAAAGCCATAACAGCTTCCTGTCATCAACCTCCAGTGTGCAGAAGCACTGTCTTCCGCCACAGAATGTCTTTATTTCTGATCTCAAAACACAACAACTTCTGCACTGAGATTCTGGGGAAAGAACAAATCAAAATATTATTAATGAGTTTTATACACCTACCTTAGCAGTAATGACTTTAGCTAGAAAATATTATTCTTTAGTAAATGTTCTTTCTTATAAAAAAGGCTTCATCCTATGTGGCAGAGGTTAACCCTCCCTCGCACTGGTCAAGGAAGAAGAAAATCTGGCAGCAAGAGAGCTACAATTCAGTCCTCTATTCTGCAGGGTGAAATATCCCTTTACCTGAAAATTTTAAATGCTTCAGAACTATAATGCAAATGAACTAGAAACTCTCCATTCTTCAAGAATGCTGACAGGGTACCATTTTGATCAAGGTGATAAGTCGAATAGCCTACAAAATAAGAAGGGGGAAAAAATAAACTAGAAAAGTTCATATTGAATAAGTTCATCTTCAAAATTTTGTGTCTGTTTATAGTATTTTATAGTCTCCTTATTCCATATTTTACTACGGAATATGAATCAAAACAGAACGGATTTAAGAAAGAAAATAGATATGTATCTCACCCTATCAAAAGGAAAATACTTAACATCTTGGTAAAATGAAAAAAGAATGACTCTTTTTATTTACTTTGCATCAAAATTTTCACTGAAAGAAATAAGTTCCTCTAAAGCATCTAAGGAAAATGACTATTGTCTCTCAACACATCATTAGTTGTTCAGAGGCAGCGGAGGAGTCAGTGTGCACGCATTAAAATAAAGGAAGCCTTGGTCCTGAATAACTCACACAGAGACTTTCTCTTCACTGTGGAGTTTTGGCATTTACCAGGCCATTGCAGAGTATTTCCTATGCTACTGAACCACACAAACGTCTACAAAGTTTTTCACTGTCCCATAAAACCTTTTCTTTTCTTTTCACTGAAAGCCATATAATTTAGCTTTTGAATATAGTTCTTGCAGATTATTTTCCTAGCTTTCCTGTAGAACTACGGACAGTATTACCCACAGTGTTGAAAATTCTTCCATTCTAAAGATTTTTTGCTGACAAAAAAAAAATTCTAATGAAACAAATTCAGATTGTTCATTTTATGTTGAAACAAGACAACAGTTCACTGCGACAAAAAAAAAAAAAATCTGTTTCATACCAATTTTCCTCCATCCCTGAAGAAGATACAACTATACCAATTTGATATGACAGGCTGAGACCCAAACCTTATCCTTTACAACTGGGAAGTTTGCTTGCCAGTCTCTGTGCTTTTAGCTATATGGATGCATCACCTTCTTTAACAACGTCCTCTGGTCAGCTGGCGCTCTGCGCTGGCATTCGGCTCCAGACAGATGTGTGGAATATTAATCACATCAGTGTTTTACCTCCTACTGTCCTGACCTTCTCTGGAGAAAGCAAAGATCTCAGAAATAGAATACTTAAAAGAGGAGATTAATTTGGGTTGAATCCTCCTCGTTTTGGACCAAATCCCAAGCTAAAAACTCTGCTGAAGCCAACGGAATTATGTTCAGAGTCTTCACCCCCTAGGAGAGACGGTTTCTTTTTTTCATTTCTTTAAGAACAAAACATCTTTATTAAAATTGAGCTATGATACTGGGCTGTCTGAACTATTAAAAGCATTAAATTAATGATATATATATTCTATGTAAATGGTATACTTTAGATACTTTTTCAGCCAAACTGAAACCATTGTGATTGGCACCTTACTAATGTCATATAAATAATAATTAACTTCATTCTTGCAGGCTATTTCTCATAATTCTAAAATTGCTCCTGATAATTGCTGATTTTTTTTCAGCCCCTTACTAGTACAGTATTATGAATACATGAAAATATCCAGCCTTGATTTCTTATTTTTAAGTAAGTTTCTACCCTTTAGAGCTACAATGGAAAGCATGAAAACATCTCCCTAACACCACCTAAGAGCCTAAAACATTTACATAGCAAACAAACAAACAAACAAACAAAAACCAAAAAACACACACACAAAAAACCCTCACAATATTAGGGACAAACTTGTAATATTTTGAAACACTGTTCACAGTATTTCAACCCTGGAGGCTGGCAGTGCAGCTGTTAGTCCCACTTCACAAGTGACGAACCTGAAGCAGCAGGTGATGGACGTGGATGAAGTGGGGGGAGCACTTCTTGAAAACCAGCCCAAAGCGCGGGGCTGCGTTCATCCACCTGCTTGCCTGTATCGGCATGTAACGAACTGATGCCTCAGGGAAAACTAATCAGTCCTCATCCCTCTCGAGCGACCTCAGCGACGGGCCGGGTTTCGGGAAGCTGCAGACCCCAGCCCCAAGGCCGCACGCAGCTCTCCAGGCTACGCAGCTCTGTGCCGCAGCACAGCAACAGCTGATTAGGCAGATTTATGTGAATCTAATATAATTTATTCCAGTGTAAATAATGTAACAAATCCTCCCAAATTCTTTAACTAACTACGATACTGACAGCTGACAAGAAGCATTTCTGACCGGGGGGGGGGGGGGGGGAGGGACTTTTAATTGGAAAGTATATTCATGACCTGTTCATTTAATGAGGAATAAGTGCTACGTTCATGAGACCTGCCCCGTCCATAATTCATAATTCTCCCCCAAAGGCAGTAGCAGCGGGGCTGAGGCCGGAGTCGGGCGACCGGCAGTGCCGGGGCGGGAGGCCGACGCAGCTCGGGCGGACGGACAGCAGGCAGGCGGACGGGGGCTTCACCGCTCCGGGAGCGCCCTCCACGGGGCGCGCGGCCCGCGCTGCCTGGGAGGGGAGGGAGCGCGAGTTTTCCGCCTCGCCGGCCGATTGACCGCGGTGACGGGATCCCGGTGGGCCAGGCCTTGCGGGGCACGGCTCTGCCATCTCAAGGCAGCGGGCGCAACCGGCCGCCACCAAGCCCGGCGCTGACGAGAAGCAAAAACGCGGCGGCCTGCCCGTCCCGGCGGGCACAGGGCCCACGGCGCCCGCGAGCAGCGCAGCGGAGAGGCCTGCGGCCGCGAGGCCTCGCGGCAGGCTGCGCCCGCGCTGCCGCTCTCGCCCGTGAGGACACATGCGCTTTGAGAGAAAGAAATTCAGAAGCTGAAATGGCCTTTTATTTCCCTGCCTTGCCTACTGAAACCTCCCACCGTTTAACCCCAGGAAACGAGGCCCCTTGGGGAAGAGCTGCCAGGAGACGCCTCACCCTGTAACACGGCGTTCAGCCGTACCCAGCTGTGCGTCTCGCAACGTAAAATGACAAGCTATTACAGCTGTGGCTTAGAAAAACAATTACTTTCCATGCTGTTCATATACAAATCACAGTTTGCAATGCAATGGACTTCTTATTACGCAGTAAAAAAATTTTAAAAGGCACTTTTTTTTACATTTATAATACTTTCAGTAGTAGCATAGTAGTTTCAGCATAGTAGTTTCAGTAGTAGACTCCAACAACACTTTACAATACAATGCATTTTTTACACAGATAATTTTTTTAGAAGCCTTTTTTTTTAACCTTTATAATACTTTCCATACTAGTTTTTCTTTTCTTTTTTTTTTTTTGGGGGGGGTGGGGGGTTGTGACAACCTCCAAAGCTTAAGAGTCAATTAGGAAGTTCATGCACCCAAAGTGATGTATCTCTTAATTTAATTTTATTTTAAAGATAATTGCTTTCATGCTGTTTAGTATATATAACAAGTAAAAAGATACTATGGACCGTGCATTTGCTTACTGCAGAGAAGCATTCTCCTTTTAATTATTCTGCAAATAATACAGCTTTACGCATAGAAATATAGACTAGCAGATGTACACAAGGTAAACATAAATAAACAGTAAAAGAAAAAACAAACACCCATCATGCACACATGCTGTAATTTTTCTTCACACAGTTTGGCATGAAGAAGGACTAGCAATTAACACAAATAACTGTTGACAGTTTACTTTCTCAGGGCCTTATTTACCTCTTATTAAAAGCATCTGAAAGACTTCCCATTACTTAATATTAATTTTTAATATCACTTTTCTGCACTGTTATGTAGGTGTGTTGTAGTTTTGCTGGCATTAGAGATAAAAATAGAAATTATATGGGTAGGTTCTCTTAGTGTTTAGATTATCCTTTTTACAAACTTAGTACACAGTTGTGGTAGATAAGGCTAACCTGCCCCTGGTGTTTCTGACTCAGCCCTTTCCTCAATAAGCATGAGACACTAAGGGACAATTATTGTAGAACGGTCTAAAATAATTTCACAGTCAACTCTGTCAGCGAAACACACTATAATTCAGTAATACTGCATTCTGGTAAGCTCCTTTTTTTTTTTTCTTTCCTCCAGAAATACTAGTTGGAATGTGCAAAATATGATTTTCTTATATATACAGAATCAAAAAAATATTGCAGGTGACCTGGATAGAGGAGAGATAAATTTATTAAAGCACTTTGTGTAATGTCTCATAAAACCTTAATACCTCCAAAATTAATTTCAATTGGAATAGCAATAAACACTCTTGTGCAGAGTGAAAACTATCTGAATAGCTATAAATACAAGTTAATGATAAATATCGAAGTTCTGATAAGTGGGCAAAAGTATTAAAGAGACTGGCAGTAGATCAAGTTTTGTTTAAAATTTCCCTGTCAGATCTGGAAGTAGAAGGAAAACATGATGCTAATAGAAGGAAATTTGAGAAATAAAACAAAGGTATCTAGGGGAATTAGAATTATGATATCAAAAAGCAGTACAGCTTAAGGAAATATAGCCTCATACCTCTGAGTAAGACTAATGTAGATCAAAACATGAAAGGAGGAGAAATAAGGAAAGCAACTGCATCAGAGAAGGTCAGGCTGATGCTAATTTCCCATAGTTACAGAACAGCATCAGCTTACACCGGGATGCCTACACCACTACTTTCCCGACCAAGCAGGAGACTGCAGCTCCCCAGAGGAGCTCTTGTCCTTTTAGCACACCACTAGATTTGTGAAAGCAGTACTGAGCAGGTACAGCTTGTTCATTAAATGAATGCAAGTAAATCACAAAATAAAAAATTTGGTTTTACTCTAAAGACGGTAAATAAGGCTTTGTCTTTGTTTGGGTTTTGAAATTATATTTTAAGTAGGAAAAAACAACTAAACCAGAACTCCAGGGCCGATTCATGGCTCTGACACTTGTTCTCTGTGACCTCATGAAAATGCTCAGCTCCTCAGGTCTTCCGTTTTCCCATTTGTGAAGAAGTCTTTTACAATAAGACTGAAGTATTTTAGAGAATTACATTAACATCTATACTGTATTAAACAGTCCAATCTTAAAATTAGCCTCATGCCTTTAAATCTTTGCATGCCCCATGAAATAGATGGGCAGCTCGTTCTAGGATATATACCATGGTAATTATCGTGAAACCACTGGAGTGACACTAGTCTGCAAAGGTGAGAAGCTACTTTTGGGCTGACTTGTTAATACTGACTGTACTTGCATTAAGTCAGGATAGCTCTGCTGCAGACAACTCTTATGACTCTGGTTAGTCCAAAAATGCATCTAAAGCAAAGCTTTGGCAGGATTTAGATGACTAAATCCATGTGTCATCGTTTTTTAAAGCACTGGGTACCTGACAGCTGTAGGCCACCATACATACGTTTATTTGCAGAACTCCAGCCAGTGTAGAGCCACTTGAGATGATGCAGGAGTTTGCAATACAAAAAGACCCTAATTTCTAGTCTGTGAAGTTCCTTATGTATCAGAAGTGGTGCCTCTGCATACCCTTCTGCCATTTTCACAAGACCGAAGGAAGAGCTGCCTGCCTCACGGCAATAACTTTTCAGAAGTGCTTTCATAAAATCCTCTGAGAAGCCTGACTGGATGGGTGTACCTGCACATGACCAAGGTCTGCAAAAAAACCTCTCTCCTTATGGATCTATTCTAGACCTTCCTGAAAAAGAAAGGACACTTGTAAAAAGAAGCAGGAGAAAAAAAAATCTCTTGTAAGGAATTTTAATGCTGTGATGGGGAGGGAGCCAGGTAACATTTACATCCAGTAGATAATACACAGTATTGGATGCATTTGATGGTTTTGTTTTCAATAAACGTACAGAAGCCATTTAGAGGTATTCATACTACTAAACAATCTCTATACTCTTAACCAGTTTCAAAATCGGCTGCTTGAATTGAAGTGAATAACATTGGAAACTGGTTAGAGCAAAGGGACATATTTTTGCATTGCTTGAGCTGCCAATTTTGAGGGGACCAATGCCCCATCCGAAAGTGCTGCCGTTCACCTCACAAATGATTGCGGTGCAGAGCAAGCACGTGAGGCTTCAGACCTACTTCCAAAGTTGCAACGACAGCAGCTCTATCAAAGCAATAATTTGTGGATGCACTTTCAGTCCAAGAATGCCATCTTGTGGATTGTATTTGCAGAAGAAAATTTTAAAATCCAGCCTTGCTGTCCTGTGATCAGTGATGAAGACAGATTTTGTATCACACATTTATTGCCTTCCAAAAAATTTTTTGATTGTTTTTTTAAAGACTCTTTAATGAACCCTTAAGAGTAAAGTAAGGATGTTAGGTGCCTCTGAAACATCAGAGAAATTGCAATTTACAAAAAAAAAATTTAATAATATCTAATAATAAATATTTTAAGGCTGCAATGCTTACAATTACAGAGAACAGTTTTATGTGCAAGAATTTTCAATTTAATTTAATGGTTTATAAATTCACACATAAAAATTAAATTAAATCCTTTAGAGAGAGTGGCTTGATAAAGAAATCTGCTCTCCCAACAGACATTAACAGTAAAGCAGCTTGAGTACAGGAAAATGTTCTCCTATCCAATTACACAGATGAGTGTGGTTTCTTTGAAGAGATTAGTGGGCATAAGTATTTTATTTACTGAACATTTTGATCTAAAATATTTTAATATATCTACATCATAAAGATATTTTAGAAGGCTGATTTAAAAAAAAAAACAGTGTACAAGGAAAAGCAGGTGCAATAAGGAAAATTTTAAGCACCACTGCCTGGGTTAGATAGCATGTATCCAATATACATATGTCATGCATCATTGTATGCATGATGTACTTAATTTTGTCACTGTCACACTGTTTGAAACTGCCTGTTCTCTAGGCAGACCGTTTTCCTGTGGCCTGACTGCTGGGCTTGGAAATCTCAGGCAATCAGAAGCTCCCAACAGAAGGGCACATCTGGAGAATGCAGGTTCATTATGGGGAACTATGAGCCATGCTCCATGCTCTGTCATCTACTATCAAGGAGGCTATTTCATCCAAAGATAAAAGCTAAGAGCATTGTTTCATGTTTCCCAAAGCCCGGCAGCATGTGCAGCTCCTTCTTTGTATTGTTAATATATAGCTTACTATGAGACCTCAAAATGCCCAAATTCATTTCAGAACCCATTCAGCATGTGATGAAAGGACTCCTTGATCTGTATTAACAATATATTGATGATAGACCATATAAAGAGGGTGTCAAACTGGGACATTACTAAGGACATTCCATTTTTGTTTAAACATTTAGCACTTAATTTCAGAGATGCTTCTGAAAAACAATAACAAGAATTTGAAATCTAATCACATAGTAATAATCTAGTAATAATCAATGATTAATATCAGTCTGATATGCATTTCACTTACAGGTTTGGGGTTTTTTTAGTGGAAACGTTTTAAAAATATTTTACAATGTATTGCAGCTGTTTTCAACTATGGGTTAAATTTAGAATATCAGCGAGTTAACCATAAGAGAGTTCTGCTGTAATTTTCTATCACATTTTATTAAATTACCACTCATTCTGAGTTAACTTTCTCTCTCCTTTATTTACTCTATTATCTATTTGGTGAAGTAATACACAGAGGAGAGTCTAAGTTAACATACAAACTTTCTATCTATGATAGAAGTTGAAAAACAAGTTAAAAAAATGCAAATGTATTTAACCATTTGTGTTCATAATAACCAAATCAACTTTTAACAGTGAACTTTCATTTTGACTTTCCAGCTTGAAATTCTTCATACCTGATTTTTTTTTTAACTTTGTCCAGTCTAAATGAAATGACTAGAAATGTTGCTCCTCTTTTGAAATAAGAATCATGAACATCTTGAATGAGGCACGTAAGTACATTGCCTTTTAAAATATCTCACTGAGTATCAGTGCAAGACCAGACAGCTCAGGTCAATGATGATGTGGAAATGGGATTCTCTAGAGCACAGACATGCTGAGAAGAACACAGGGGAATCTTTCAGTCCCATAAAACAAGGAAAACAAACAGACCAGCTTCCTTCCACCAAACAATAAGATTAGGATTTTGGTAGCAAAAGGAACTCCTGTGCTAACATCATAATATCTCAGAACAAAAATCATAGACTTCCAGTCAGCAGTTACTGAGCCTGTAACTGGTTGAGCCAGCCTGGCTGGTTGAGCCAAAGCATGTGTTTTCAGAAAGGTCCCCTGAACGCACAGGTAGCTGAAGCAGGCTGACATGGGTAGTCCTCCAAATCCCACGGGGAGCTTGATTTGGGATCAGAAGCACAAAGTCAGCACACGCTTCCATACTGTCTGCTCAGAAAGGCCATATACAAACACCCTTTCATTTAAGAAGTGGGCATACCAATACATTTTGTCAAAGAAATGCCTTAAACATGATTTGTAACTTTTTCTCTTGTTCTTTCTAAAGATGAAAGTTATTTATGTCTTTTATAATTCTTCTAGGATGCTACTTCTTTTAAGATCATCCCACTGCTGTGGAAATATTTGGCTTTGCTCTATGACTAATGATTTAATTTAAGTTTTATTGTAGTGTACTTTTAACACCCTTCATGATCAAAATCTTGTAATTTTCCCACATGCATGTGCCTAATATTGTCATGCTAAATTTTCTATATTTATTATCATTTCTAAAATTAAATATTTAAGGAAATGTGACAGAACTTGCAATCTTCATTTGTAAAATGGATCAACTTAAAAGTAGACTGAACTGTGCTTAACCAATATAATGCTACAGATTTGAATCAGCCTTGAAGAATAGTCAGAAACTTGCATTTTACAAATATCTGACTATAGATATTTAATTCATCAGTGGATAAATTCTCTTTTAGTTAGAAATAGATAAAACCATAGAATAACCATAGAACAACAGGTATGGCATAAACAGAGATAACAGATAAAACCAACATCCATCTTTTTGATGCTTGCTGTTGTACTTAGCTTGTCTGTTCTATTATTTTATCTTTCCTTCTAGTTCTGTAACTTTGCAACTTTTTCCATTGTTATTAAATTTCTCTTCCAAAGTATGTGAATGGAACCGTATATTTTCAGTCACAACAATAACAAATATTCAACTCTTCATGTGATGTGTTTTGACATGTTTACATTATCATCTTTCTGGTAGATCATAGTTTTGGTGAAAACATCAGATGTGACACTAAACATCATAAAAAGAAAAATATAATTGTACCTAAAGATAATATATGAATATGTGTAGCTCAAGAGTACATCTACCCTTTAATGTCCCTGGATATATCACCTCACAGAATCTGAAGTTTTGAAAGTGAGTTCTAACAATAAAGACACAAGCATTTAATCAGCTCCAGTGCTGATTACCACTGTTTAATCAAAATGCTACTTCCAAAATGAACCATTAAGCAAAGCCAGTAAAAAAGAGAAAACCTATTTTATGCAACAGTGTTGCCCATTAAAGTAAACATTTTTGTATGAAGACCAGTGTTTCCCCTAAGAATAACAAAATAAATACAACCAAATGAGCTCCAAAGATATGACTACTTGTATAGTAGTAGCTTGTAGCTTGTATTTCTCAATATCTTTTGGAAAACCTTCCTTTCATACACTGCAACATCCAAAAGTATGGTCATGCACCTTCATTTAAGAAAAGCAGAGTTTAGATTATTGGCTATTGATTGAATTGATAAATATTTGGGGTTAATCCATAGCTGTAATCCTAGCTTCATCAATACAAACCCAGATTGTTTGCAGTAGGACCAAGAATTCCTCCATAGGAGTTTTAAAGTTTTGCAGTCAAATTCAGTTCTTACTGAATTCAAGAAGGGACTTTTGCTTTCAGCTGAAGTTGAAGTTATGGCCCACAGAAACACAGGAACATAGAAAGCCCACGCTAACCAAAACAGTGGACCTTCTACCAGGTGTTTCAAAGAGCAATTTGTAAGAAATCCTGTTGTGAAACACACATAATAAAGAATTCCTCAATGAAATCAATACAATTGGCTCAGAAAAATGAAGGCAGAATTATTGTTTGTACCTCTGAAAAATAGCTTGCAAATGTCAAAAGTTTAATCTACAACTAGAATACATTTGGGGCTGTTTTTACTCCTTTGAAAAAATTCAAACACCAATAGAAAAGTTTTAGATATACATGTCTGTCATCAAAAGCATATAGCTGAGATATTTTACTTTTCAAGTAATAGCTAAACTTCACTAGGCTGAAATCAATAAAGTTAATGCTAAGGGTGTGCACATCAACAATTACAGCTTTCTAGGGCTAACACATTCATGCGAATTGATTTTTTTTAACAACTGATTTTAGCATTAATTAGAACCTCGTGCTCACTGGGAATCATTTTTGTCTGTCATCAAAGCAATGGGGATTTCTTGAGAATTTCTGTATGCACAAATTAATCATCTGCCAGGCCATATGTTTACTGCAGCCATGTGCTAAAATTCACTTAAAAAATTCCTCTGATTAAAAAGTCACAGCCATTGCTTCTTTTTTAGAAAGAAGATAAACTTAGTTAGTTTCACTTAGTTTAATATATCCTCAGTGTTTACAAGGACACTGAACTAACATCATGCAGAAGCCGACAGAGCAAAATCTCTTTGCAAACCAGCTTTAAATTTTAGTGGTTTTAAAACAGGCTTGAAAAACAGTGTTGCTATACTTGATTTAAAGAACCAAAGGCTGTGGTGTGTCCACACGTACCTATGATGACTCACATTTTCAGCCTCACCAAAAATTTCAACCGTTATGTTGAAAAATTAAGCCTAGATGGATTTGCACCTGCATTCTACATCTGTGCAAGCAGATATTCTTGGTGGAATTATAGAAATAGTCTTAAGAAATGCCACAAAATGAGCCTTGACATTATTTACCACAGGTATACATGTTATGGGATTTCTCCATGACCCAAAGATAAAAAGATATGAACTGTACATGACTCTCTCTCTATATATATGTATATGTATATGTATGTACATATATGTACCTTGTTGCCATACTTTTTTATTACCCAGCTGCTAGGTTCTTTTGGCTGGACAAGATTCTGGGTTCTTCTCAATTAGGCCACCCCATGGAGCAAGAAAAGTAAAGCTATGGGTTTATTTTCCATCATCCTGTTGGGACTGATAATGTGAGTAAGCTGAACAGAGTGCTAAGCACTTCACAATGCAGTGGTATCAGCTATGTTCTCACAGAGTTAACCAGCATGAGATAACTTGGCCTGCGCTCACAGACCCCATTCCTGATGAAAGGAAAAGCTGGAGAATAAGAAACTACTACAGTTTCTGTGCAGGATTGCATGAAACAACAAGGTGGGATTTACAAAATTGGTCCGGCAGCACAGCAACTGTGCCACTGTTGGAGAAACCTTCCAAGACAGAGGGGTTCATCATCCTCTGGGTAATGCAGCTGCACAACACAGATGTTTAGTCTGGGTTTAGTTCGTACAGATATCCACATCACGCATGGTGCTCAAACAGTGGCAGCTTTGCAGAAACTTTAGTGAAGTGAATCAGTTGTACAGAGACTTCAGCAGTGGCCCCAGATGTCTCCAGAAAAAAAGGTAGAAATACATTGTAATGCAGCATAATTAAACTTGGCTGCTTTTGCCCTAACAACCTAAGTTCTGTCCTCAGCACTTTGTACTCATGTTTTCATGAAAATGAAATTCATTTCAAAGCCCCAAGTAAACCATTTTTGAAAGAAAATGGAAAATGGTGTGTGGTTTACATCCAAAGAACCCACAGTTCCATCTTAAAATCATGTAAATATTTTGAACAAACATAATCACAGATCCCTGTAAATAGCTGACCACCTGTCAAGAATAAGGAGAAAACGCTCCAGATCTTGTTTTTGGACAGGAGGCTGAGTTAACCACCCATCTTTACATATGTCTACAGGGATATCTGGGACCGGATCAGTATGACCTTCGTGTTCTTTTAGATTTATTTCAACAGACACACGTTATGCAAAACAAAACTATGGCATTATCCATCACAGAAAGGGACTGCAGCATGAAGAGCAGTCCTTCATGGTGAAAACAAACAAATAAAACAAAAAATAAAAAATAAAAGTGTGTCAATAGCTATTCATCGCAAAGTTGTCAATATTCTTGAGTTTTTATTCAAGTAATATTTGGCGCTTTCTGAGTACAGGTTGAGTACAATTAAAGTTGGCATGTTCATTAAAAGGATTAAAACAGGATTTGGATGTGAAGTTAAATGAAACTAAGATTTGGAATAAAAGCACAAACAATTGCACTGTTCTCATTTCTGCTACCAAACATAGAAACCTCCTGGGTTTAGGAGGTTTCTTAGGTCTTAACACCTGTGTCTTACGAGGAAAGATGTTTGATTAGATTTTGATGGCATCTAAACTAGCTTTAGAGGAGATTTTGCCTCTCCTTTGCCCATAAGTCTCCACAGTTTCAGGACACATTTTGGACCAGATGAAGAATAAAAATTATAGAATCAGGTCAGGATAAAGAGATTTGCACCTCAACCACACACACCTTTCCTGTTCAAAGGACTTTTATGAGAATTCAGATGATAGAAAACCCATACTAATGGAACAACTTTCTATTAAAATTGTAATAAAGTGCAGCACACTGTCATAGTAGAACAAAGATATTCTTAAAGTTTCAACTATTATATTAATTTCAATGTTACTAGCTCTGATATTTATAAAGTTATTTAAAATGTCAGTATTGTTAATTATTTCACAATTCGAAGACTGTAAGAAATGCAATGAGGTTCATTATAAATACTTACATTACTAAAAGTGGATAGCGCTAGGCACAAGAAAATATTGTTCAAATTAAAATATATTAGTGTTTAACAGGTCAGGTGAAATGTCTCAAGCATGAGTAAGTGCAATTTCAACAAACTAATTTAGCTTAGCAGTTTTCATTTTTGCAAATGCAAACAAAAAAAAGGGGAAAAATAAGAAAATTACTTATTTGTGTAACTCTCCACTAATAACTGAAATGTTAGTGTCATTTTTATAGCATTAGATAGCTTTCCCTTTTTTTTGGCAACAAAAATATTTATGAACTCATATGGATTGAACTTTCTGTCAGAAAGTTTCAAAAGTTTCAGTTCAGCTTTTTCGGTGTGTGACATTTTGGTTTTCCACTTCAAAACACTTTATTTCAGAATCTGCCTATGTTTATTTTTAACTTTCTGCAAATAAAAATGTAAAAATATTTCACATCACGTGTAAAAATTTTCATCATAATAAAAGTTAAAGAGATAGCATATTGAAGTATTAATACACACACACACACACACACACACACACACACACACACACCATGAAATATTGCTGAGTTAAGACCAGAAATTTCAAAAATCTGTTGTTCACATATAACTCACAGCGAGGAAAATTAGAAGCCAAACCTATTGTGTAGTTTTGCTGGATTGCTAGAAGTCTTGTCAAAACCCAAAACTGCTTCCAGAGTGACAAAAGTATAAAGATACACAGAAAGATTGAAGTAGCAGAAAAAAACACTGAAATTTGACCCATCCTAGAGCTGAGCAAACAGCTTCAAATGGTTGAAGCTGTCAACTCTTTTGAATTTTCAAACTCTTAGGAACTCCAATTATATGGGAATATTTTAAAGACTCTCAAAAGCTTTAAGTAAAATTCAAACTTTCATTTAAAGTTTAGTTTCACTTTTTTAAAAAGTAAACAAATAAATCCTAACCCTTGTTACTGTGAAAAAAAAATAAAAACAAGACTTCAAAGTCTTGTTTTCAAACCTTTTCAGAGAAGAAATAAAAGAAACTCAGATGTATCACTTTTTTAAATCTCATGTTTTGTGAATGTTTGTGATTGCTGTACTTATGCATAGCTTCTTCACTCTTCTTAATTTGCCTTATAAGACTCTGACATTATAATGGAAATAGAACCATGTTTTGTGTTGTATACAGTGTATACATGTGTGTACATCTTCTTTATTAAATCATAGAAAATAGGACTGGAAAGGAGCTCATCTCCTCCACTTCCCCACCCCTAAGTTATTACCTTGAACCTAAACGGTTCACGATAGATGTTACTTTGCATATTAAATTGTTAGTGACTGAAACTCCACGGAATCCATCAGAATCCGCTGTTCTCCCCTCATCTACCCAGCCAGTCATCCCATCACAGAAGGCTACCAGGTTGATTAAGCATGATTTCCCCTTGGTGAGTCCGTGTCGACTACTCCTGATCACCTTCTTGTCCTCCACATGCTTGGAGATAGCCTCCAGGATGAGCTGCTTCATCACCTTTCCAGGGATGCAGGTGAGGCTGACTGGCCTGTAGTTCCCTGGGTCCTCCTTCTTGTCCTTTTTGAAGACTGGGGTGACATTGGCTTTCCTCCAGTCCTCAGGCACCTCTCCTGTTCACCATGACCTTTCAAAGATAATTGAGTGGTCTTGCAATGACATCTGCCAGCTCCCTCAGCACTTGTGGGTGTATCCCATCAGGGCCCAACTTACCTTTAATTATTTACCCCCAAGACTCTAGAAAACATATGGGAAATGGAAAACAGTGGCAATATCTACATTACACGTTTGGCCTAAGCCCAAGCTTTTCACTTCAAGTGCCTCAAAATCTGTACTGTTAATTGCTTAGGTCACCTTCAGTGTGGAAATGCTCAGAAGGCCTGCAAGGAGAGGCCATCCCTCCTTGTCAGGCTTTACACTCTCCAGTATACTCTTTACACTCTCCAGTATACATTTTTTGCTAGCTGAGAGGAGAGCCTGTCTGGGTGAGTATTCCTCCCTCATTTCAAAGCAAAGTCACACAGATTAGCTTAAATCATCATGGTTAATTACTTTGTCTAGCGAGAAAGGTCCTTCTCACTGCTGCTGAAATTATCCCACTTTAAATAAGTGACTACTCCAGGGAAGGAGTTTGAACCTACACATCTTACGTCTTATGTTTCCTCCCTGACATATACAGTGAGTCTTTGTAGAAATAACTTAAAATTTGCTGAAGTGGAGCAACCCTACCAAAAATACTAAATAAAACAGTTTGATGGCACTGTAGCCATGAAGACTGTGGCGAAAACATTTGCATTAGATGCATCACAACTGGGTTCAAATTCCTTAGGTTCAGATTCAAGTGAGGCACGGAGTTGATCTGGCATATCCATCTCAAATGATTGCTGCCAGCCTTCTATGATCACAAGAATTGCTTCCTTGATGGGTTAACTAAAAAGTCTGTCTTTGACCTCGGAATATTCATTTAGAAAAACAGTATTAAAATTTCTCTGTTTCACAGAAGTTTGGGGTTCAGCAAACTGACTTTTCTGATGAAAAACTTTTTAATGCAAAAGTGGCTGACCTATTATGCCATAAAGACTTATACTTGCCAGTGTTTTTCAGTATCTTCCCTAGAGCACAAGCCAGGGTTGTAATTCTGTCACATCATAGGGCTTCCCAATCTTCTAAATACTTAACTTTCATAATTCAGTAGTCTTAGAAAATTATCAGCCTTCTCTGCCCAAGGCCTATTGAATTTGCTATTCTCTATATGATCCTTAGACATCATTAGCAGCAAGTCAACTTTGTGATATCAGTTGTAGTTGAAGGACACTGACTCTCATTTCTGTACTACATGAATTAAACAATTGCAGATAGTTATAAATTGAGCTAAAGGCAATTGATTTCAAAATGCAATATCCTTCAAACTTTTGTCAACTATTCTATAATCTAAAGAAAGGTATTAATCTAAAAAGCATTACATGACACATTTTGACATGAATCTGTTCCTTTTTGCAGGATGCAGACATATTTACTAAATAATAAATGCTTTAATTATTTTTAGATTATTTCCGTATATTTAATCTGTTTGAGCTTTTCCAGATATTGTCTGGAAATCAGCATCTTTCCAGATTTGTATGTATTGGTAATCTGTATTATTTTTAAAAAAGTTAATACAAGAAGCCCAACTGAATTTCTACTCTACAGTTTATTTGATCTTTATTTTCATGCACGTGTGAATGTGTTAGTCCTGGTTAAGACCACTTATTTGAACAGGATCTAGTTAACCTGTTTCTTGAGCACCTTCTTGCTTTCACATTGTGCTATGGCAAAAGCCCTGTTCTGAAGATGTGCTCAGTTTGTTTGAGTTGAGGGAGTGGAGAGGATGGTCATAACCCATGTCAGCCTTCATCTTCAGGACCAGAGAAATATAAAACCAGCAGGAATGGGAGCAGTCTGGTAGCAGTTCTGCTTTATCAGCCCGTAAAAGATCCCCAAGAACCACCCTATAGCCCGAGGTGAGAGACACACGGCTCAGCTTCCTCCCAGGGTCCTTCTGGTGCCAACAGGTCCCTGATGTCCTGCACCATCACCAGAGATGATGTTACAACTCGCCTGCCTCCTAAATGTATCTTTTATATATTTTCGGTTCACTTTATGCCTTCATCTCCCAAACTTTATTTAACCATATGGTTTAATATTGGGCAATATCTAATTATTAACAGCTACAAAAATTACTTTCCCTAAATTTCTATCAATCATCAGCATTATTGTCATGTTTCTGCTTTTCTACTATTACCACAACTTATCCAAGCATCACTGATCAACTAAATATAGTTCTAAAAAACATACTCAAAATTTGAGCTTAACACAGGTATTGGGTCCTTCTTATTTCTAACTAACAAAGGAGGTTTACTGTGTATTAGGATAAAGCTTTTCTAAGTATTGGGGTATCTTCTGTATTTCAGAATATCCACAATTTGATTCACTTATATCAAATTCTTTTAGAAAAAAAAAATCTCTACTTGCATTTCTACAACACTTGAAACAAACAAATAAGTGAACAACTTCAATAGAGTTAAAAGCATTAGCCAGGTTTAGTCTTTTAGTGTCAAAAACATTTGTTTGGTAATTTTTCAGTAATATGTATATTTTATCCTAAACTTTTCGCTCAGGTAAAGTTCAGTTCCTGAGAGTGTTCATTTCTTACCTCTGAGGGAGAAGAGCTATTTAACTAAGGTTGCACATGTTTAATAAAAATGAATCATGTTTGTGAAATGTATTTAAGCAGTTTCTAATTTGATTGCATTTTCACTACAAACTGATATTAATGAGAAAAGTTTTCCACAAGAAAACTTACGCCTATTATAATTCTCCTAAGTTTTTTTAGCATATTTGTACTAAGTGATCAGCTCATCCATCAGGATGAGGTACTCAAATCCCTCAGAGACTATTGTGCTAATTTAGTGCTATCATTTGATTAATACTCAGTGCCTCCAGTCTTTCAAAATGAGAAAGATGAAAACTTTTTTGCCTCCTTTTACTATTTTAACATACAGTTTGGGAATTAAACTTAACAACCTATCAGATTCTAGTGTCTGATTAGAGCTCTAGCAGCGTAAAATGAACTTATATACAGTGTTTAAGCCTTCAGTGTTTAAACCTTAAGCACAGTGAACAGACGCAGCGAACAGACGCAGCAGTTTCCGCAGCAGTTCGCGCAGAAGGGCGCACGAAGGGACCTTCGTTTCTGTTCCCTGTGGCGTACGCTTCCTCAAGTATGGTTGTGACACGCCGCACAGCGCGTTCCCCAGCGGCTGTTGGAGTTGCTGTGTCAGAGGCTTGGACCCAGACCGACCCTGTGACAGCAGATGCGGCTCTACAGGTCTCAGGCTGCAGGGAGTGCTTGGGGCCTCTCCGGGAGGCCTGGGCTGGCAGCCAGCTCTCCTGCAGGAGGTGTGCTGCTGTTGACGAGCTGTGTCGTCAGGTAAGGGAGTTACGGGAGGAGGTCAGTAGGCTGCGCAGCATCTGAGAAGATGAGCAAGAGATAGACAGGGTATTCTCGGAGACTGTACAGCTTTGGGAGTCCCAACCCCCCACAGCAGTGGAGTTGCCAGAGGGCTCTGTGCCGTGTGAAACGGTACATCATAACACCGTAGAAGAAGGCTGGAAACTGGTCACTGCTCTTGGGAGGAGAAAGGCTCCTGCTCCTCCCGAGGACTTGCAGTTAAGGAACAGGTTTAGTGCCCTCCAGGATGAGGAGGAGCTGGGCATGGCTGCCAGGGAAGTACCTGGGACAACAGACCCTGTGCCCTGCCGGAACGCCCGGAAAAAGCGGCGGGTGATTGTTGTGGGGGACTCCCTGCTACAGGGGACGGAGGCATCTATCTGCCGACCTGACCTCTTGTCTAGAGAGGTTTGTGGCCTGCCAGGGGCTCGTGTGAGAGACGTCATGGAAAGACTGCCAAGGCTTGTCCACGCTTCGGACTATTACCCACTGCTGCTCTTCCATGTGGGCGCTAATGACACCAAGGGCAAACTGGAGACCATCAGGCAGGATTTCAGAGCTCTGGGGATGGTGGTCAAGGGTCTGGGAGCCCAGGTCATCTTCTCCTCAATCCTGCCAGTGAGGGGGATGGATGAGAGGAGGAGGAGAAGGACTTTCCAAGTTAACAACTGGCTGCACCACTGGTGTTGGCAGCAGGGTTTTGGTTTCTACGACCATGGGACCCTGTTTGAAGATCGACAACTGCTGGGGAGAGATGGGATCCACCTCACTAAGTGGGGCACGCGTGTCTTTGCTGAAAGGTTGGCCAACCTGGTAAGGAGGGCTTTAAACTAGGAAAGATGGGGGAAGGGGAGAGTTACAGTGCCAGGGTAGTTGGCAAAACATGGCTCAAGTCGGGATGCCTCCAGCGGGTGTGTGCAGCTGGGGAAGTGCGCATGGGATGTGGCTGTGGAGGATGCTCTTGTATCCCTCCTGGGAAACCTGCACGCTCGATCACCTCCCTGAAATACCTGTACACCAATGCACGCAGCATGGGGAACAAACAGGAAGAACTAGAGATGTGTGTGTGGTCGCAGGGCCATGATCTCATTGCCATTACAGAGACATGGTGGGATAGCTCGCATGACTGGAGTGCTGTCATGGATGGCTACGTGCTTTTTAGGAAAGACAGGCCAGGAAAGCGAGGTGGTGGAGTTGCTCTTTATGTGAGAGAGCAACTGGAATGTATGGAGCTGTGCCTAGGGGTGGATGAAGAGCGAGTCAAGAGCTTATGGGTAAGGATTAAAGGGCAGGCTAGCATGGGTGACACTGTTGTGGGTGTTTACTACAGGCCACCTGATCAGGAAGAGGAAGTCAATGAGGCCTTCTACAGACAGCTGGAAGTAGCCTCACGATCCCAGGCCCTGGTTCTCATGGGGGACTTCAACCACCCCGATATCTGCTGGAAAGACAGCACAGCTAGGCACAAACAGTCCTGGAGGTTCCTGCAGAGCATTGGTGACAACTTCTTGACACAGGTGGTGGAGGAGCCAACAAGGAGAGGTGTGCTGCTGGACGTCATACTAACAAACAAAGAAGGACTGGTTGAAGATGTGAAGGTCAGGGGCAGCCTTGGCTGCAGTGACCATGAGATGGTGGAGTTCAGGATCCTGCGAGGAGGAGGCAGGGCACTAAGTAGGATTGCAGCCCTGGAGTTTAGGAGAGCAAACTTTGGCCTCTTCAGGGACCTACTTGGAGGAATCCCATGGGTTAGGGCCCTAGAAGGAAGGGGCTTTCAAGAGAGCTGGTTAAGATTCAAACATCACCTCCTGCAGGCTCAAGAGCGGTGCATCCCTATGAGTAGGAAGTCAAGCAAAGGAGGTAGGAGACCTGCACGGATGAGCAAGGAGCTCCTGGCAAAACTCAACCAGAAGAAGGAAGTATACAGAAAGTGGAAAGGGGGACAGGCCACTTGGGAGGAATATAGGAACGTTGTCAGAATATGCAGGGATGTGACGAGGAAGGCTAAGGCCCATTTGGAATTAAATCTGGCGACAGATGTCAAGGACAGCAAGAAGGGCTTCTTCAAATACATCAGTAGCAAGAGGAAGACTAGGGAAAATGTGGGCCCTTTGCTGAATGGGGTGGGTGCCCTGGTGACGAAGGATGCAGAGAAGGCAGAGTTACTGAATGCCTTCTTTGCTTCAGTCTTTACTGCTCAGGCCAGCCCTCAGGAACCCCAGACCCTGGAGGCAAGAGAGAAAGTCTGGAGAAAGGAAGACTTTCCCTTGGTCGAGGAGGATCGGGTTAGAGATCATTTAAGCAAACTTGACACCCACAAATCCATGGGCCCCGATGGGATGCACCCACGAGGGTGCTGAGGGAGCTGGCGGATGTTATTGCTAAGCCACTCTCCATCATCTTTGAAAGGTCAGGGAGACCAGGAGAGGTGCCTGAGGACTGGAAGAAAGCCAATGTCTTCAATGTCTTCTTCCACCCCAGTCTTCAAAAAGGGCAAGAAGGAGGACCCAGGGAACTACAGGCCAGTCAGCCTCACCTGCATCCCTGGAAAGGTGATGGAGCAGATCATCCTGGAAGCCATCTCCAAGCATGTGGAGGACAAGAAGGTGATCAGGAGTAGTCAGCATGGCTTCACCAAGGGGAAATCATGCCTAACCAATCTGATAGCCTTCTATGATGGAATGACTGGCTGGGTAGATGAGGGGAGAGCAGTGGATGTTGTCTACCTAGACTTCAGCAAGGCTTTTGACACTGTCTCCCATAACATCCTCATAGACAAGCTCAGGAAGTGTGGGCTAGATGAGTGGACAGTGAGGTGGATTGAGAACTGGCTGAATGGCAGAGCTCAGAGGGCTGTGATCAGTGGCGCAGAGTCTAGTTGGAGGCCTGTAGCTAGCGGTGTACCCCCAGGGGTCAGTACTGGGTCCAGTCTTGTTCAACTTCTTCATCAATGACCTGGATGAAGGGACAGAGTGCACCCTCAGCAAGTTTGCTGACGATACAAAACTGGGAGGAGTGGCCGATACGCCAGAGGGCTGTGCTGCCATTCAGAGAGACCTGGACAGGCTGGAGAGGTGGGCAGAGAGGAACCTCATGAAGTTCAACAAAGGCAAGTGCAGGGTCCTGCACCTAGGGAGGAATAACCCCATGCACCAGTACAGGTTGGGGGTTGACCTGCTGGAAAGCAGCTCTGCGGAGAAGGACCTGGGAGTGCTGGTGGACACCAAGTTAAGCATGAGGCAGCAATGTGCCCTTGTGGCCAAGAAGGCCAATGGTATCCTGGGGTGCATCAGGAAGAGTGTTGCCAGCAGGTCGAGGGAGGAGATTCTCCCCCTCTACTCAGCCCTGGTGAGGCCACATCTGGAGTACTGCGTCCAGTTCTGGGCTCCCCAGTACAAGAGGGATGTGGCACTACTGGAGCAAGTCCAGCAAAGGGCTACAAAGATGATTAGGGGACTGGAGCATCTCTCTTATGAGGAAAGGCTGAGAGAGCTTGGCCTGTTTAGCCTGGAGAAGAGAAGGCTGAGAGGAGATCTTATCAATGTGTACAAGTGTCTGAAGGGAGGGTGTCGAGAGGATGGGACCAGACTCTTTTCAGTGGTGCCCAGCAACAGGACACGAGGCAACGGGCACAAACTGAAACACAGACGCTTCCATCTGAACATGAGGAAAAACTTTTTCACTGTGAGGGTGACAGAGCACTGGAACAGGTTGCCCAGAGAGGTTGTGGAGTCTCCTTCCTTGGAGATATTTAAAACCCACCTGGACGCGATCCCTGTGCAACGTGCTCTAGGTGACCCTGCTTGAGCAGGGGGGTTGGACTAGATGATCTCCAGAGGTCGCTTCCAACCTCAGCGATTCTGTGATATTTCAAATTGCAGATAAAGAAATGGAAATACGGTTGCTAAATTAATAAGCAGAGAATGATAAAAATCAATAACTTTACACAGAGTACAGCTGAATTTTAAAGCCTTAAATTGCATGCACTAATTATTTGTTTTGGTTGTCCTCACATGCATTTCCAGGAAGCACAATACAATTTCTATTTATTACAATCATGTCATGGCATATCTGTATGGATTGTATACAGGCAACAGCTAATACCAGCAATCGATATTGTAATAAGTATGTAGATTATGATTAGTTAGCATCTATTTTTATAAAACATTTTATATTGTGACTCACATCTGCAGCACAGGAAAATAGACTAGATAGAAACAAGATGTATGAGTAGATAAGAGGCTGAGATAAATAATTATACTGATGAGGAACTTTTCAATACAATTAAGTTTTTAACAATTGGAATTTTTCATTAATATTCCCATTTGACAAGGCTTCTGTTAGAAGGCTTCCTAATGCCCAAGCAGAGGGATGGGGTAACAAGAGTCCCAATCTGGATGTATGGAGGATGTAGATGGGGCATAGAAGATACGCACTTAAGTACCTTGCCCAAAACAAGTTTAGAGTGGGGCCTTAAATCTGAGTCTTTCATATTCCATTGGACTGCTCTAACTGCAGCACTGTTGACTATTCTGCTGTAATAAGTAAAAAAATAAAATAAAAATAAATAAATAAAATAAAAAAATTACCAAAGTAAGACCTTTGATCCACATGTAAAATGAAACCAAATTGAATAACCAAACTGTTTTACTTAGCAAAATTCACTGAGCAGCTGAGTTAGTGATTAAGTTCCAAATTTATCAATTGATTGAAAAAGAAACTATAATTTGGTTGCTAAGGCATGAGTTCTGTTCCTTGTTCCGTCCCAGGCTTCTGCTGTGTCCTTGGACAAGTCACTGCAGCTCTACTCCACTCTCTTATCTGCTAGGCAGAGATAACAATACCTCTATTACATGCTTTGTGTTACATCTGAATTGCAGCTAAGCCTCCAGAAGGGCATGAGGCAGGGTGAAACAACAAACCAAACAAGTGATGAAATAGGAGCCCAGACACAAGCAGTAGGGTAAGCAATACAGTAGAGAACTGAACACAAGCAGTAGAGATGTATTTCCCTTTAAACTTTCTGTTAAAAGTACCTTTGCATATATACGTGCACATACACAAACACACACACGCACATCACACATCATGCATATGTGATACTCCATTGATTAATACTGACTACCTGACTCAAGGATGGGATCATCACAATCACTGATTTTTTTTTGTTTGTTTTTGCAGACTTACATACATAACCTATAGATGATTCCACCTGTGCTGTCAGTTACAGGCAGTATTCATAGGTTGTTGCACAGTTCTGCATGTGGCTAAACTATTTGATCTCTATTGGGAAGCTATTGTTTTTCCTTACCATCCTTTAAGACATAAATTTCCCCCTGTCCTTCAAGATACAGTTTTCCTCCAACAGGTTTCTACTTTTACCAGAACTAATCAATGCCTTCATTAGCAGAACTAAACAATGCATTGTTTTTGTTATGTTCTAAATCTGGTTCCCCTCCTATTTTGATTTAAATTAATCATTAGGTGTTCATACATATGCGTGTGTGTGTAGAGAGAGAGAGAGAGAGAGAGAGAGAGGGAGAGAACTACTGGCTATTAACATGTATCTAATATGACAATATTAAAATTCTTTTTAAACTTGATTCATTTGATTCTCTTTAGGCTACAACATTTTCTGTTCAGATTGTCAACCCTTACTACGTGTGCATACAATGTAAAGCATACTGCAAAAATACCTCACTGATTCTCTTGAAAGTATAAATGTTTAATATCAGTAACACACAGGAGTTAACTCCTGTTAGGTTTAACAAGAGTTAAACCTAAATCTTACCCGTCACGTGACATTGTTCAGGCCTGGATGTAGCCATGATGTGGAGTGACGATATTCAGCTTTGTGACTTTGACTTTCCAAGGCTGTTTTTTTTCTTTAGTTGGTAACTGTACACATATGGCTAACATTAGAGACAGTTAAATAGAATACAAGATCTAACATGAACTTCAGACTGTCCCCAACACTAATTTTAGAAAGACAGGTAATAAAACAGACTTGTGTAGTTCATACCTAGGTCTTGGATTGATTGAATACATCACTGTCAACTTTAGTAACCATAGCGTCAGACTAACAAAGATTAATGAAAACACTGTATGTTAAATATGAAACAAGTCCAGTGTTTTCAAAGCCAAAACTTTTTATTGCCGAGATGTTAAAATAGTAATGGTTTATTTTTCTGCAAGTAGCTTATATGAAGCATGGAAGATTTGATGGACACTTTGAGCTATTGCAATAATAAGGAAGCAACGTGAGCAGGGTTTCTGTCTTATAAGATTCTAGAGGAAATGTCATGCAAATACCTGCTGCTGCTATTGTCTTTGACCTTACTTATTTTTATTCTGACTTTAAACTGAGAACTGTCTGTCCTCATTTTCTATGCAATTTCCTATTCCTTGCCTAGAAATTTGGGCTTTTTATTTAATAACAATGTCATAAATTTTTAGTTTTGTTTGTCAAATTCAGTTTTATTTGGCTGATTTTTGTAGATTATTTCTAGCTGACAGACATAAGTAATCTCTGATAAATTGAGTAATTCAGTAACATCTCTAACAGTTCCCTCTTACTGCTTATTTTGAAGAAAAGTGTTTTTCATTTAATTCCAAAAGATTTTCTGGTAATTAAAATGAATTATATTGGTTTCTTAATTTAGCTAGAATATCACCATCTTTAATAGACTAGAGCTTTTTTTTAACCTATTAATGATATACATTGTATAAGCATCACCATCACCACCACCCTTGGAAGATCGCAAAGCATTATGAAGTAACTAATAAAAAGAATGTGACTTTGTAAGAAAAAAAGGTTAGCAAAAGACCAGCATGCTTGCTTTCCTCACCTTTGGAACTATTAAATCTGATGATTTATTCTGACTATATATTTTGATGTACGAATTAGGGGAAAAAAATTCAGAGAGAAAATTCTCTCTTCATTAGAGAGACTTACTAAAAATAGCTAAAAAGCCATAAACAAGTCATAGTCACCCCTCATGGGGCATCTTAACAGTTAGGACATAACAACACAGTGGTGGAAGAGACCTTTTGGGCCATCAAGGGCAAACACTTGTTATTGCAAGCAATTGAGCTACACGAGCTCTTTCAGAAAATAATCAAGCTAGCTTTTTTGTTGCTTTGCCCAGTTAAATTTTATTGCCCATTTGCCTCTAACTATTGCTTCAATGACTATATGTCAAATCAGTTGTCAAAACATCTTGCTTCCTTTGCCCATGTGTTAATGCACTTCATGAATCATAGAGGGGAAAAGGCTACAGTGCAGTACTTGATAGTGATTGTCCAGACCCCAGGACATCTACTGTCTTCTGTGTAACATGTTGTGATTTTATCTGTTTTCATGCATCCTAAAATGTATTTGTTCGCTGTTACACCATTTAATTTTAATGAAAGAGAAACAGCTGAGGAAGAATAGATTCTGTTTGTATAGTTAAAAACGAGGATCATTGTAAAAGAAAAACTTGCAATAATTAAAGCTGTGCCAATTATTTGTTTTTAAAGTGGTGTTTTTTTTTTACAAGAAAAGATGAGCTTATCCATCTTATTTAACATTTTGGAATGGCACGTATAAATGTGCTAAAGAGAAGTTTAAGCAGCAGCACTTTAGGAACACCATCATAACCTTTGTTTTAATTCTGGTTTTAAATAAGTCCTAAGAAAAGATCAGAAGAGATGAAAAAAAAAAGTCTAATGGAATATGAGGTCTAGCAGACCGAATGTTGCAATTTGCTTTAGGAAACGCAAGTTTCTTGATCCATTTTGGCATATCATTTCCCTTGCTGTGGCTCAGTTTCCCCATCCGTAAAATGCAAATAACAGTACTGATCTGTTCTGGAAAATATGTTGACATGTATTCATTTAAAATATTAATAAAGAATGCTTGCAATAATATATTCAAATAATATTCAAATACTTATTTTATGAATGTTGATGGTGTGGGTATATTGCTCCCTCTAGTGTAAAAATACAAAAATCACAATAAACAAACATTGCAACAACCATGGAGTTAAAACAGTGTATCAGTGATATAGATCTCCCCCCCCCCAAAAAAAGAGTCATCATCTACTCATGACTTTTTCTTGTAAAACCGATATACTGCTGTTTCTCACATTTTTAATATAAAAGATGACAAGTTTTAACTTAGGTTTAACTTCTGATCTGGGATTCTCACACTTCATTAGTAAGAAGTGATGACACCAGAATTGGCAGGTGAGTAGGCAAATCTACACCTCTGCGTTCATCCCTATAACTCTCCCTGAGAAAACTATGAGGTATCTGTTTTTCCCTTCTTTTTCCTCCACTAGAATACTAATTTCCTCTCTACAATTATTTTGCAGTTATTAATGGTGTCATATAAGAACTTGGTCTAAAACACAGGGAAACATATAATTTTAGGTGTATATTCATCTGACTGTTGTACCGAGTTAGATACTAGATTTTGAAAATAAAAACTTTGGAGATCAAGCTTCCTTTTCTAAATAGGTATGAAATCCCTTAAAAAACACAGAAGTTGCACCGAATAGTGACAAGTCTGAGAATATGTTTTAAATTTGAACACAGCCTGTAGGGTCACAGGATCATACTTGACATTAAGTGTCTTGGAAAAGCTGTAACCATTGCTGCAGACAGCTTCTGAGAATTCCTAGGACAGTTTCCAAGCAATTTCGGCTTTCATTACATACACAAAACAACATAGCCTTTCTTGCGAGTTCACATAAAAAGAATATGCACTGTGCTTTACATAGGATGTTTAAGGGGTGGCTTTTAATCAATAATAATGCTTTCACACTTGGAATTCTGTTAAGCACATGCAGATACTTGTAAGATCAAGAAAGCAAAGTTGCCCTCTTCAAGAGCTGATGGAGCTGTTTCTGGAGATAAAATCCAGAAAATGGAACTTGAAGTCTCAGCCAAATTCAAACCAAAGATTTCACTCAAGATGTGCTAAACAATTTTGTACAAAATAGAATTAACTATTATTTGCAAAAAGGAACTCCTTTTTCCCCCCTTCAAATATTCCTACTACCAGAAGCAGCTGATGAAACAACTTGGGAAACCTTCTGAAGAATCATTTGCAACAGGGTGTGTCTATATCCTCTTTATACTGTGATTTCATGTTTTACAGATACCAAAATTCTTATCATACAGGTACCAAATTATCACCTCCCTATTCCAAACTGTAACTAGTTTTCCCAGGATCTGAGAGATCCAAAAAACCATTTTCACTGCTTGCCAGAATGAGGCTGTGAATCATCATTCAGTTTCATACACAGTAGTTTTGAGTATATTTGAAGGCCCAAGTTTGAAATATGATCTAATGCTATTTTATGAAAACTAAGCTATTTTATGAAGATTCTCTTAAAAGACAATTCTAACATCACAAATGGTTTTACCATCTTAATATTGCGCAAATGAAGCTCCATTCCCTTCAAAGATGGGCATGGTTATACGGCAGATCCTCCAAGCCACTCCACAATGTTCTAATCAAGTCAAACAATTTTTATTGAAGTTTTTTTCACCTGATGTAGCAATTGTTTCTATCACAGCACAGCACTACAATTGCAATCCTTATGAGATACCCGCTATCATTACTCCCCCAAAGCAATGTTTACTATCAAGACTAGCAAAACAATTTGCTCAATCATTTGTGAAACTTATTCAACCAAATTTATAGAATCCACATAATCTTTGCCATTATTAGAATCCATTATAGGCAACTGGTTTAAGTGGAATACCAACCACGTCGAGATCTGAGTAAGGACAACACTGGATGTCACAGCAAGAAAACAATCAGGTTCTTGAACTAGCAACTTTTTGACAAGTCAGTCATGGAGTAAGAGAATGGGCACTACAGCAAAATTTCAGGGGCTAAATTCAGGACAAAATTAACAGTTAAGAAAGAAATTTTATTTCAAGCTTCTAAGGGGGTATTACAAACAATAGAGAATAAAAACATTAAAAACTATTTAAAAAGTAATTGTCCCTTTAAAATAAAGATTCAAGCAGGTTTAACAATGAAGTATGCTATTCAATGAAGTTTTAAAAAAAGATTTAAAAAGTATTGGTTTTGCTGTATTTGCTAATCTTTTATAAAAAAGCTGGGCATAAATACTTCGTGCATTCATATGCATTATTTGGTGTTTCATATTATATAACTTGGTACAGTATTTAAGATATCACTGCAAAGAGTTCAAACACAGTGCATTTATAAATAATGGAGTCATTATAAATCACATTGCAAACATACCTTGTCATTTTCATTGTTACAAATTCAGTATTTCAGTGAACATAGGAATAAAGTAGCTTCAACAATCAATATCTTGACTTTATTTTTGTTTTTAATATAAAAATGCAGTTCTGGAAACCCACCCTCCTTCTTCCCCCTGCCCAAACATAATGCTTTACTTCTTAAAAATAAAAATAAAGTACTAATTCTATATACATCACATGTACCATACAAAAATGTATCCAAAGTTTCTATTGCTACCAAAGTGTTCTAAATTAAAAGTTACATAAATCCCCTCATTGGAAACAAAAAGATTACAAGTTACAAAAAAATCAAATTACACACAAACCATCAAATTATTTTATACAATTTCCAATACATTTTTCTCCCAAAGCAAGTTGTTTTCTCATGTGCCTGTATAAAAATGCATATCAATATATTTGTCAATTTTATTTTTCATTATAAAGCAAATTAATACATTTTCTACAATAAATAAAACACAGGGAGGCACCTATATCAACAAAATATAATCCATGGGAGATAAATGGGATATGGTTTTGAAAGAAATAATGTGCTTGCAGGCTTTAAGCCAGGTTTGTTTAAAACAAAAACAATCATAAGAAGTTATTTTGGGCAACAATGGAGTGTTTTTGGTGATTTGCAAGTGATGTACATAGCATAATTTTTTCTCTTGATGTCTTTCTCACAAAGTACCCTCCAAAATAATGCAACTTCCTTTCTTAAAATACATATTTGTAACTGTAAATTTACATCAATCTTAAATATGTGGTACTTTGTGCAAAGAGCAATGATTTACACAAACATTCAGAAGTCATTTTCAGAAGCTACAGACCAAGGAAGAAATGATACAAGCAGCACCATATTGTATATGATTTAGGCAAACATATATTTGATGTCATTTTGATATTAGGCTTCAAATGCACTAAACACCTTAAGCTGGAAGATGGTGCTTAGATAACTAAAGGAAGAAAAAAAAAAAGGCATGGAAACAAAAACCAACTCCCTCCCCAACAAAATTATAAAAAGAATTAAAGAGCTACTTCTAAAATCAGAATAAGTTAAGTGTTGAATATACATTTATGTACAATTATGAACACTATGAACAAGACATTTTAACAGTTTTAGTGGAAATTCCTCCAAACTACAACACGATAATATCATTAATCAATATGGCAATGGTGATTTAGAAGAATTGCTCAACTATTTCAAGTTTGCAGAACTCAGCCACTGAATCAACAATTAAGGGGTTGTATCTTCAATACATTCTTTTAGACAAAGAGGTTCATTAGTGGAGTTCAAGTCTGTGTGGGGTATTTTCATGCCTTGGTAAGGATCTTTGTTAGTCAATATCACTGAAGTCACTGACTGGCTCTCCATGTACCCTACTCAGATGATTCATAGCACGATCAAAGGCAATCCTTACTGCTTTACGAATGCTTGAGTTACGGCCTTCCATCATTTTTAACTTGTCTATGGTTTCATCTATCCCAAGGGGCACCATTTTGGATTTAGGAAGCCACTGCCTGTAAGAAAGAGCAAAATAATTATGTCAAAAATAGAATAAAATGAAGGAGTTTGTCCAGCTTGTACAATCTAAGGGCTGTTACATCATGTTTTTCATTTAGTGAGTCAAGAATTTGCCACCTTAAATAAAGTGATAAAATTCCTATTAAGTTCATACTTACTTGCCTTAAATCTATCTTTTAAAGAGACATAGTATTAAGTAAGCTTCTTTCGCAAAATAAAGACTACATTCAAATTCAACAAATAATATATTGTTCAATGACAAATACCAGCTAAAAAGAATTAGAGTGAAATACTACTAATTTATTTTGAGGACAACTGCAACTAACAATGGATGTGGCTCAAGATTCAGTTGACACAGTATTACTTTTCTCCATTCTTCCATTTCCAGTATTAAAAATTAATCATCTGCAAATTCTTGTGTCTTACATTTTGAAGACATCTCAGTTTGGTCTTTATGTGGAAAAGCAGTATGCTTTTACCCTGCAGTATGAAACCCCACTAAGTCAGTATTCAGAGTACTTTCCTGTTTTAAGTTCCAGGAATACCATTAACTGCTGGGGATAGAGGAGTGATAAGGAAAAAAGTTTTACACTCCATGCTTCTAGATAATGGGGGAAAAAAAATTAACTGTTTAAATAAAAAAGTATCAAATATATTTTGTTCATTTCCATAAATCAGTATTTTAATTAATTTTAAGTTACATATATTAAGAAAAATAAAAAGTCAATAAACTAATGAACATCTATTAAAATATGTTACTGTAGTCCACAATTTCAGCCCTGCAAATGGCAGAAACCATGCTTATGTTTAAAGATTTCAGTTTGAAAGTCCATTTACAGCTTAACAAACTGCAAATTAGGTGTTAAAGTATCCGATATTAGCTTTTTCATCTGAGGATTTTGTGTTTTTCTCCCTCCTTCAAGAGTAACAAAAAAAGCTTCTTTTGAAATACTATTTGTATTACAGCACTCTGGACTACAATCCCAAAGTACGGAGCATACAGATTGAGACCAAAAATATTTAGAAAGACAACACAAGGATACAGATAGAACAGTAAAGATTAATCACATCAGTGATCAGCATGATGGGCAGCAGTCCAAGCATTATCATTTTAATACAGATCATGAGGAGAGTTTTAAGTTTTTTGTTTTGTTTTGTTTTTTTAAGAGAAAGCTTTCAGAAAGTCCTCCAAATGCAAAGGACAGAGGGAAAAGACAGGTTTATTTGAAAAGATCAATAGATTATAGAAGCTGGTATCACAGAATGATGATGACATATATCCTGATGTGGATAAAAGTCATAGACTTGGGTTGAAGAGAATAAGGTCAGCTTACGTTTCACGTGAAAGAAGCAAAAATGAGTTAGAGTGATGAGTGCTGAAACGGCCAAAATCATCAGGTTAAAAGAAGCATTAAAGAAAAAGGCAACACATTAGCCATTATATAGGAAAAAAAAAGCTTGAGAAAATATTTAGCCTTTCCTGTTCATCCATGCAGGATATGTATAATATTTGAAAAACTTAGATATGAAGACCAAGAGAGATTAAAGGACTCCCAAGATCATGCAAGAGGTAGTCACAGCAGTGATGAACAAAGTGACTAGAGAGATCTTGTGTTACACTTGCAGTACCAATGACAGCATGAGAATCAGAATATTGAATCTCTTTGAAAAACAGATGTTCTCCACTGACATACAGGCAGAGAAAAGCAGAATCTCATAGAATCGTGCACAACTGAACAAAGAAGATCCTTTGAAGGACATGCCAAAGAAGCAATAAAGAAAAGAATCAACAGAGAGAAACAAGCCAAAGAATCATGATTACACCAATGGATCTAAGCTGACAGAAAGGAATCGCCAGTTCTGAATTTTAGGTAAGAAGTCAGGCAATAGTGTACTGGGACAGAGAGAATTAGAAGGATGGCAGCATTTATAGACATCACATTCAATCAGCTAATAAGGAAAATAGCATCTGGAAATGTAAGTGAGTGTAAGAAGAGTAGAATTAAGATACATAACAATTTAAAGGTAGCTTAACTGTGAGGAACTGAGAAAGGAGAAGGATTAAGGAAAGCACAGGGAAAAAAAAAAGAGGCCTTGAAGAAAGGAAGAAAAAGAAGTAGGTGAAAAGTTTCTGTATCTGACAGAAAACAAACAAACAAACAAAGAGCTAACAGAAGAGAAAGAACTGTTTTATTGTGTGCATTTTCCTCTCAGACTCCACACAGCATATTGCTGAAACTAAAAGAAATGGAGAAAAAGGAAGGTTTGATGAAGAATTGATACACGGCAAAGAACTGCAATAAGAGTGTTAATAAAGCATTTAACTGTGGAGATCACAAAATTAAAGAAAGTACACCTGAGCAGAGTGGGAAAAGTGTTGCCATTTAGAAAGCAAAGATGAAGGCTGACAGAGACAAATACTTAAAAAAAAAAAAAAAAAAAAGTCTGTTTAGTCAAACAATTTAGCCAAGTCAAGACCAAAACCAGAAAGCTTATAAATCAAACCAAAAGACTACTAACTAACAATTTGTTTTACTTCCAAACTGGCCATAAATAAAATATCTTTCAGTGGTGATACACCTTGGTCCAAGAACAGACTCAAATATATACATCCATAGGAAAGACAGTGTTTCAATTTTCTTTTAGACTTAAGGTACAGGTATTTAAAATTTTAAGTCACTGCATTAACCAACACATTTCAATAACATACCAACTTCTTTTATTGTCAAAAAACAGTACTAAGAAAAGCTTCTCGTCTGATTTGGTCTGCATTTGTTCTCCAATTTTCAATACATCCAGAGGTGGCACTGGTATTGTAACACCATTGTGATGGCCAGCAACACGAGGCATCTTAGGGTCAATAATCTATAAAAACAGAAAAAAGGACAGTTTCTAATTTTTAAAACTACATCAATCCACTTTAAGGGCTTCTTTATTATGAATAAAGTTAATGGGAAAAGAGCCATAAACTGAACAGCCACTGCATATAAATAGGCTGTGTGTTACATACACCTGTAACTTTTTAGCTTAAGTTGAATAGGCACAGGGTAAACTTAATTGAAATAAACAGGACAGACAAGAAAAAACACAAAAACTATCTATAGAGCACTTTCTACCCATATTAGCTCTTCTTTAAGTCACTTCTGAATTTCATTTAGTACAACTTTGCAGATTGACAAGCAGGTTTCAAAATGAGAAAGTTAAACCAAGTTTCTAAAAACAACTAGTGATAACTGATCTCAAGTTTTGCGTTTTGAATTTCAGACACCCTAAAGAAATAGCCTATGTTCAAGTATGATTATTTCTTTCTGGAAAAAGATGTCACGCGCTCAGAAGTTGAAGCACAAAAACCTTAACCAAGCAAAAAAACCCAAACAAACAGGAAAAAAACCCTGAAGTCACTTTCAAAATATTGCCCAAGCAATTTAACAATCAGAAAAGGCTACTCACTTTTCCATTGAAACATTTAATGACAATCACTAATTGTTTCAAATGAACATCCAAAAATAGAATAAAATATAATGCAACTAACAACATACAACTAATTCAGCTGATGGAAAAAACCTGCTTGGTAGGTAGCGCTCCGCATTACTAAGTGTTCAGTGGTTGCCTAAGAGTTGTTGTTATTCCATGCCCTTTCTAACCATCTCCTCCCCTACAAACAAATGGTTGTTGTTTTTTCCAGCATCAGCACTGGTGCCACACTCCACAGTATCACAGAGTAAACTGATTAAGGAAACTAAGACAACAAAAAACTAATACTGTGGGGCGTGTGTGGGAATCACGAGAACAACTTTCTTTTTGTTTAGTTCCTCAGTCAAATCGTCACACAGCCAGAGAAACACCAGTGTGGACATAAAAGAGGGGACAGGAAAGGAGCCTTTGGGCAACTCCTAGTCACGATCAGCAGATCTAACACCAAAATGCATCACTGGAGAGACAATCACACCCCTCAAATCCGAAGCACCCGACCCAAGTGTGCTTGGGTCAACCCACTGTGGGCACCTGAAGTCAAGTGCTCTGGAGCTCACCTCCACTAGTTTCAACTTGACTCTGTAGGTTTTCTTGTCTTATCTTGTCATATATTAGCACAGTCATAACATTATAGAGTCTATTATATAAATTGAGCCATAATATCTGCACAGTTTCCAAAAACCACAAATGCCTGAAGCCATTCAAACACTTTATGAACAACGCTTTCTCTACAGGCTATTAATTTAAACAGAACTGTGCACATTTCTTTTAAAATAACAAGGGTATGACAGTTTTAAGTTTCCGTCACGTGATTTACAACTGTATATAATCACTCAATTTATTCCAACTCTTTTTCTTTAATAAACTGCAGATCAAATTTTTCTACTAATTTTAAAGTAGAAAATATACAGTTCTAACACTGACAAGAAGTCAGTCAAATGCTTACTCAGTTGATCCTTTAAACAAAGGATAACATATATTACAATAAGAAAGAGTAGCAAGAGAGGTAGTCAGATAATGAGTAAGGTAGAAGAAATTTTTGACTCAGCATTGGATACTGCAATAGTTTTACAAACTGGATTCATGGAAAAGCTGTAAAGTGGACAAAATAACTCACTTTTACTCAAACTGAATAGGAACTTAAGAATTATCCGAAATTCATGCATCGAGATTTTCAGACCAGAAACAGCATCGTTAGCGCACTAGTGGTGGGAAGCCGCGTACTCACCAGAGCTGGGTAAGAGGGATATCCACTGCATTTGGCCCATACCACTTTTAGAGGCTCAAGAACAGATGTTGCAGCATCAGTTGAAATCCACATACTGCTATGCCCAACTTCTAAGAAGAAATAATAATTAAATACAACATTAATACTGTAAAGAATCAAACCTTAAACAATCCCTTTTCGGTTGTTTTCTCACCCATATCTCATGATCATTAGAATCAAAATGTATCTTAATACCACCCTTCATCCTCATATCAAAAAACAGGTAATGTTTATAACACCTCTTTAAATGAAAATAGTACTTTAATCCAAGCCCACAGATAAAAAAAATAAGTTTTTAGAAACTTCTAGAGACTGCACATCCTAAAACATTTTAATTCTCAGAAGGCAAAAGCTCAAATTCTAATAATCATTTCCTTTATAAACCTTATAAAAGTACAAATAGCAAAGAGAAAATGCTTAAGGCGATCAGCAGAAGAGGGCAGTCATTTTCTGCAATATATTCTAGGATAACTTTCAAACATAGGTTTTTCATTCAATTATAATTTAATCAATCAGTTTTTCCAAGAAAATACAGACCATGCAGAGGAAAAAGCTATTTGAGACCAATACAGAGAAATGTTCCCCTATTACCTGCTCCCCAATCAATCCTCAAATTAGTCAAACCAGCACAGCTGTATGTACCGTGTTTGTTTCTAAAGCATGTATACTCATCAAGCAAAATTGTTTGAGACATTTTGCTATGAATGGACAACCCTGCGATTTATTTTTTGTGAAATCTGGGATTTTACTAATGAAAGTAAATCATGACAAAGTTCCAGTTACACACAGAATGGATGCAGGACATTTCACTTTCCTTCATTCCTACTTGTTTCCCCCTTTTGACCTGCTGAGGTATCAGAATGCAGAAGGTGGCTAAAAGAGCGCAAGTTAGAGGGAATATATAGTAATATAAAAATAATGCTGATAAATGTAATCAAGAGAGACCAAGAAGAGTTCTGGGTAGGGAGAAAGAGGGGGGGGAAAAAAAAGAAAAGAAAAAAAAGAGGGGTGCAGGAATTCCAAGTAGAAATGTTAAATACAAGGCTGCTTAGGACAGAGGGGGGAAAAAAAGCAGATGGAAAGAAAAGGCTAAGACTTGTATAATAGGTTACAATACATGTAATAAAGATGTTAAGCTTGAGAGCAACCAAGCAGCAGATGAAAACAGATTAGCTGCAAAGAATAAAACAAAACTGATCATATGGGGAAGACATAACAGACTAAGGCAAACAGTCTGTTTGCATTAGAGAGACTTGAAGGAGTCCTGGACAAGGAACACCCAATATGAGGAGGAGAACAGTTTTAAGGTTAGAAACTGGAAACAAGCCTGCTAGACACAGCAAGGCTGATGCAGAGGGAACACTGTATTCCACAGATACAATTCCTATGGATGAGACTACCTATTTAAACCTGAAATACAATTAAAATACAGAAACTGATTGAAAATGTATCACCAAGCATAATATTTTCCCTAACATTTGGTGACCTATTATGTTGTTCTTTGAAATTTCCAATTTTCTTAAAAATTTTACAATTTTCTCCAATTTTGAATTCTGCCTGAATAAAAGGGGGCCACGTCTTACTCATCTTTCAACATGTTTATGAAAAAGAGTATATAAAGAATAAACCTTAGAACAAAAAGCTCAAAGAAAAAATGTCGACAGAACCACAAGTAGTACCTCATTCCAAATTTTGCTTGTAAGAGTAGCCTTATTTACATAAAAAACAACTTAGTTTTTGAAAAATCTGGTACTATTTTCTGTTTTAAAGGGCTGATAGCAGACAGTAGTACTGACAAACAGTAACAGTAGCAGACAAAATATAATTATATTGTATTCTTAAGAATACATTGTCTGTAGATACCTGCTGCAATTCTTGCTGCTTTGGCATAGTTTCCATTCTCAATGCACGATATCAATTCACTTCGGTCTTCCAACGTGTGTCTTCGTATAAGTGCTGGTTTACCTTTACCACACTTTGGTAGGCTGAAACTGTGAAAGTATTAATATTAAAGCCATTACTTGATAATTAACTTCATTTACTACAAATCAGGACTTTGAACAGGAATTTAAAATTTATCAGCACATTCTGCAATGAGAGCGGTAAGCTCTAATTTCATAAAACACACACAAATTAACCAACAATATAAAAGCTAAAAAACACTCAGTATTTTTGTGTACATAATTGTCTGGTTATTGGCAAAAGACAAACAGCATGCATCTGCAACTCAATTGCAGTGCAAATTACACACACACAACATGACAGAAGCTGCTTTGTCCTAAGTGTTTCCATTCAGCCAATATCCACTGTAACGTTTCCTCTGCTCCCACAGCCCCACTATGTATAAAATGCAACTACTTTCTCTTTCATTTTTCATTACAAATTCAAATCTTTCCATAGTAGATAAGAACGTCTCCACATAAAGTAGAAACGTTTTTCTCAAGAGCCTCTACTCCACACCTAAATTTTCCTTAAGAGATCAGAGAATTTGAAGAGGAATTATTCTAATATCCTCAATATATCACATTCACAAGAGATGGAATATTAAATTCTCTTTGTTTCTAAAAGCCAGTTTGACATGAATGCATTAACACCATCCCCTTAAGCAATTTAATACCAGTCATGAGCAGATGAACAAAGCTTCTTCAACAGATTTGTCCTACATTTCTGTATGCCTCATCCCACTCTAACAGGCTCCATTCTTCTATTACATTATTTTCAACCTTACCACCTTCCTCACTGCATGAACAACTATAAGTTGTGTACTGTCAACAGATCATATTTTGAAGTCAGCAGACCACAAAATAATTGCCATTTCATGGCCCCAAACAAGCCTATCAAACCCCACCCCTTCTATATATTCCACTTCTTTCCAATTCTCACATCCCAGGGCTGGAGTTAGCTACCTCTTACCCAGAGGTTAGTATGTTTTGGAAGATGTGCACTGGTGACACAGAAATATGTATCAGTGATGACAGAGGTCACCACTCTGACAGACAAGTGCCCTTCCTTTCTGTTCTAAAGCATCAAATGGATGTGCAGTCCCACACAACCTCTTTTTGTCTAGTTCAAGGATCTTTAACAAAAGATTCCACAAAGAGAAGGTCAATAGTTGGTGCTATCATCACTGCAATAACTGGCCAGTAACTTAAATCATGGACTAATATTCTACAGTTCTGCAGCTATGGAAATTATCTTCCCTGGGCAGAAAACTGGGCTTTGGAATTCACTTTCCCTTAAGGACCACCCCCCTCCCCAATAAACACACTCATTTTTAGTTTTTAGGATTGGAGAAGTAATTAAAACAAAGTGATATACACACACAAGAATATATATGTATTGAGAGAGAAAGAGAATGAACGTGTAGAGTCAAGTGTAACTGTCTGCATCTGCAATAATCTGAATATAAAAAACGAATACTAGCAGTCCTCAAAGGTGTCTTAAATTTGACACAACTTTAAATGTCACTTTTTTTTTTTTTTAAATAGCTGTGATCCTCCAATATGGGTCACAAGTAGTATATAAAACTGATATATGCAACCTCAAATTTATATTTCAGATTTGTATTTTTACCTTGAGTTACATAAAAGACTGTTACTAGATGAAATACTAGATTCTGATGCACAACGGCGGCGAGGTTCAACTTTTCTTCCAGGAGTATCATCTAATGTTCTCTCTTTACTTCCATCTCCAAAACCATTTGACAGACCTGTAACATAACATAAAAATACACTGCATTAAACCAGAAATCACACTGTTTTCAATAACATTTATATATTTTCTTTAAAAAGCGTGTATATACATACATGTATATCACCACTGTTCTGTAACTTTTAAGTATTTTCATGTGACCAGAAGGAAAGAACACAAAAAATAACAAAACATTTCATTTTCAAAACACAATATTGTAATTAGGAGACTCTAGTAGTCCAGTTTTTAAAGTCAGGATGGAAATTTAGATAACTAACAAGGTGAAGATTATAGTATGGGAAAAGCCAAATGGATTATCAAATTAGTCTCTGTATGTAATGTTTCCACAGGTGGTATATTAAGACAGTCACAGTCAGTCTGGAGAAGCTGGGTAGAAAAACCAAGAAAAAAAGAAGTGTTACAAAACTTGCAGATTCATAATCTCAACAGAAGACTCATTTGTCTCCAGTGTTGCAACTGTAAGTCAAGCACTACTAAAAATCCTTTTCAAACACCCAAAGTAAAGGGAAGTAGGGATTCTCTTATGACCCTATTTAATTCTTACTGAAAATCAATGGAAGTCTTTCCTTTGGTATCTTCAGATGTTACAGAATGTTTCAATAAGTTCATATTGAAATTATCATGTCTAGTTCTGGCATCAAAATCAGTAATATTTAATTATTTTTGACTGTCCTTTCCTTGGCACTAGAATCTGTATACATTAGAAAATGTTTTATTAACTGTAATGAAAAGGTGACAGAAAGCTTTTATATTACATGCTACTGATTTGGTATTTGTACATGCTGGGCTGCTACAAGTCTGTCTCTGGTTTGCTTACCCCCCAAAAAGTATAGTTCTTATTAAGCCATTTCCATATTTAATTAAAGTGGACAAATTAAGAGGTTTAATGTGTAGTTTTCTGGAGCCTTACCCAAAAGGGGGAAAAGGGGCAGAAAGAGAACTGGATACCCTCCCCTTCCTTCTTTTGTTTTTAATAAAGAATCCGACACAGACTCAAGACTATCAACAGAAATGAACTGGCTTAAGACAATGCAACTAGCTAACAATCAGTTATTGTAGACTTTAGACTGTAAAGAGAAAAAAAAATTAACGTGAACTCATTTCTGAGAATATTTATTTCCTTATAATAAATTTAAGTTTTATTTAAAATGTGTGACCAACATACTTCTAAAATGGCAAAAAAGAACTACCCGTTCCAGCCATCCTATAATCAGTCTTAAAGGTCATCACAATCTTTGTTCATTCAGAAATAGCTGAATAAACTTGTGTACCTTCACATGGCTCTACATAAAACACTGTACTAGAAGACACTTATGAACTGCTTTTAAAGTTCTAATTCTTTCAATCTGTCTGCCATATAGGCCCCTGCAAAGAGGGTTAAGAACTAATGAACTACTGTTCAGCAAGTTACTTTATATGATCCAGTTCTATTTCAAGATGTTCCTATACAGTGATTTAAAATTTTTTTTCTTCCTCCCTCAGAAGAGCTTCCATTTTGGATTAACAACACAACTTCAGATTTTTAAGAGAAACAGAAGAATTTATTCAATGCTCTAAAAGATTTAAAGAATTCTTTCATTGTCATTTATCTTTCACTGCAAAATATTTTAAAAGCTTCTAAGCGTTTTGTAACTCTCAGATTTGCCTAAATGATAACTACATATACACATACATAGCACTTCTCAGATTTTGGTTTCCTATACAAGAAAAAAGTAAAGGTGGCAATGTCTTGAGTGTTGAAGCATCCAACTACAGGCTATTGATTAATCTTATGCTCATTCTCAGCAAGTCAGTACAAACAGCTGGGGATTAAGTAGGAGTTCAGTCCTAGACTATGCGGAAAGACCTGTCAAATCAGTATGTTTTACGAGGAAACTAACTTGAAATCCCCTATGAACTATCACAGTATACTTTACAGAGTATCCAAGACAAAAAACTGAAATGCCATTCTGTAAAGATAAAAAGGGAACCTCTTAGGTTTCTGCAGATAACTATTTTTTATACTTGGATATCTGATCAGACCTATTTCCAAGTGAGGTCTAAAAACTGGTTTGTTTTCATCCTGCCACAAGCCAGAGACACATTACTCAAGTTATCACTCAGGTATCTAGTTATTAGGTCGTCTGTCACCAGAAACATGTTAGATTACAGATTAATCCCTTAATTCTAGGGGACTGAATAAATAGTTACCAGAACCAGAGCAGAGTTCAGGTTCCCAACAGACTGGGAAAAGTCAAAGGAGATGTGTGCTTAATCTAGGAAGGGTATGTCTAAAACATTCTACCATACATGTCACAAACATGACTTGGCCATGCAGTACGTATACCGGTTCTGGTTTAAATCGTTTCTTATTTGATGCTTCTTTGTGGGAGGGGAGGGATTGCTTTTCAGTTGCTTCAGTCAGTCTATGAACGTACTGCCGCTGAAGCAGACAGTTCAGCTCTCAACCCCTAGCAATGTATTCTTCTCATCTTCATTGTGTCAGTACCAATAAAAATATGGTACCAAAATAGTCTTCAGCCATGCAGTGCGCAAAGCAACCAAAGCCAGCCTAATCAGTAAGTTAATTCATCTCACCATGTGATGCTGAAAAAAAGGCAAGCGATGGAAACATGCAGCTACAGCAATGAAGACAGCTCTCTTCAGCGGTAGTCCAGCCTTGTATTGGTTTAAACGTAAACCATGTTAAACATTAAATGACTCATTTAATTCACTAACACAGGTTTTAAAGATTACAGTAAGCAAGGTTTTTAAGCAGTCACAGTGGTGTTAACAAACCCAGTACACACCACGGTCTTTGCTGTTTGATACAGGGTTTGAAATCCCAGAGCTTAATTCCTTTATGAGGACTCAGACGCAGGATTTTGTGAAGGATAATAAAGGTCTGTAGCAACAGTAATTGGAATTCAACTATAAAACAAGACTCGTAGTTTGTTAGTGTCAACTTGTGTTTCGAGTTTAGTAGTAAGACTGCATATGGAAGTGCTTGAGAAACTCGGTAAAGCTTTCAACAAATCAGCTATTTCTCATTACTCTTTTCTGAAAGGAGCTAATTAAACTCATTTCATTTTCAGAAACTTTTCTTCTGTAATCTGTAGAATGGTCACCAGTCGTGCAAAGCAATAATCTGTTTTCCTGACAAATACGAAATATTAAAGTGCAAAGGAATTCAGAGCTTCTTAGCTTCATCTCTCGCTTGTGGAAGCATGGAAAAAAAAACAAACAACATGCAGGCTATAAACTGGAAAAAATTTCCTGAATACCAAGCCTGGAAGGAGACTCAGCTTACACAGTCCACCTTTCAGAAATGAAAAGGAACAGGCACTCTTTTAAGAAAGGAAGACCTCAATACATATTTTAAACAAAACATATTTGCATCTAGTCACAGATGCGGCAGTTGTCCAAATGACTTTATAACTTAATAGAAAAATCTACACAATGAAGTTTTGAAGAGCTTTATGGTATCTCTGATGTGTAAAAAATAAACAAATGCACTACAATTAAATGCTGTAACTGGGAACTTGTTTTCTGGATCATTACAAATCTCCTTCTCCCATGCAGAAACAGCTAATCTCCTGCAGCTATTAGGAGTGGTGAGATTAAAGATGACCATTTGTTTTAAGGCCTTTGTATTTTATTGACTCAGCATAAGAAATTACTAAGAAGGTCCAATAGTAAAATCCATGGGAGAAATAGCTCATCCTGCTTTTTCATGTTACTAGCCTGGGTAGGTTTGCAACAAAGCCATGCATGCCCATATATGTTTTCAAAAAGCTCATGATTTTGGTTCATCAAATGAGCGTCCTCCACAGTTAAGAGATATGTATTACACATATAAGCAGTTACACTTCAGCAGAGGCCATGGGGCAGAACTTCATTAGGTCAGGTCCTGCAATACTGACAGGCCTCCCAGCTCCAAGTGGACAAGACACCAAACTAAAAGCTTTATTACTGGATGATTCATTTTTCTTTTCCATCTGCTCTTAAGTTTCTTTAAAAAAAAAACAAAAAAAACACAAAAAAACCAAACTCCCACAGAAAGAAACAAACAAAAAAAACCCATCAGTCAAATCTTACAAGCAGAACTCCACATTTTTCTGGAAAAAAAAAAAAGACTGCTACCAATTTTAAATGTAGCATTATTGTTGTTCCCAATCTTAAGTTCTAGACTTCAATTTACATAGAAATTTTATGATATGAACCACATGAACCAGTTTATGCCATATGAACCATGAAGTACTAATGTAAACATCTAAAAATAAAGAAACCCTAATAAACACAACTATACACTTAAGAAAAAAAAAGCCAAGGAAGATCAGCTTGCTAGCTGTTCGCAGGTTTCTTACTGCCCTGAAATTGTATTTATTAGTTTCCACTTTGTCTTAACAGTAGCAGTTTGTTCTTTATACTGCAGTTAAAATATTCACTAACTGCCTACGTCAAACAAGTCAGATCCTGATGTCCGTATCAAATTGATTGAAGCAGAAAAGGCAAACTGCAGAAAGACAGAGCAGAAGTTTGGAAAATGAAAGAGGGACAAAACCCAGGAAAGTCCAAAGAGTAGCATGTTCGATGAACATACAACATGCCACCCTGGAATACACAGTTGCACATTTAAGGCTGCAATCTCATTTGGTAGTTCTGCTGACACAAAAATAAGCAGAACTCACATAAAAATTTTTTAAAGCTATTCAAACTTTATTATGTACAGCTTGATGCAAAAACTAACATATCCAAATACAGGAAAGTGCTATATTAAAGCCACAGCTGAAGAGCTGAGAAATGATGAAAAATTTTAAATAATTTCAACCAGTAAACAAGTGGGAACATACAAAAAGACTGCATAGAGTGCACCAGTACTTACATAAAACTATTTAAATTCATTTTACCAAGCAATAGCTGATCAAGCCCTGACTTGTGCACTTACCAGTATGAGTTAAAACCTCTTAGCCAGGCTCATTAAAAAAGTAGATTTTAGAAAATGTGTATTTTAACAAAACTGTATAAATGCACAAAAATAAGTAGAGCATTTCTTGTACGCTTTACTTCTCCAAGGAAGGTTGGACTGGTTTGGGGGGGAAGGAAAGAGGATGGAGGTAGAACATCCATAACTAATCAGCTCTCACGGAGCACGTTCTGGGAATAAGAACACTGGGACTGTCAAAAATCTGCGACCAATTTGTGTCACATATACTATAACATGTACAACTTTATAACTTACGGAAATGGGGCAATATATTGAATGAAGAACATAGTTTCATATATGTCAAAGACTTCCTCCAACAGTGTTCATGTTTTTTTTGTTTTGTTTTGTTTTAAGGATGGCTGGTGTCTCCAACATGATCCAAAATAATTACTTCAAATGTAATTGTCTTTCTGCGTTCCAAAATGATCATTTAATTGAATTCCATTCCATGTTGAGGATAACAGAAAATAATTAGGATCCAAAGAGATAAATACCCAGCATGATATTAGTTAATATGAGAACCTGGAAGACAGTGAAAAAGCCATTAAGTCTCACTGAAAGGAAACAAAGCTTTTAAATAAATAAGCCATCCTTACCGCAGTGTCCAGAGACAGTGCGAATGATAAAAGTGTTCCATGTACTCTAATACTAACATTCAGCGTAAGTTTCTAAAGGGGCAAGACTAAATTAGAGACTTCACTTTGAGTCAGTGCTCCATTTTGAGAAAGAAAATTTTTGTAAGTCATTGAAAGAACAGAATACAACTTTCACCAAGAACATGGTTTTGAAATGCGTCTAAAATCCCTCCAGTAAGAACAAGAAGAGAGATGACCCTATTTTAAGAGAATTTATGTATATAGATATGCACAGACAGGGTAAAGGAATACTTTATGTTAGTAAATAATCACAAGTCTTAAATATGCAAACCTTGAAAATTTGCAAACTGTAGCAATAGGAAGGCATCCATAAAGTTTTCAAAAAGTGAACCTTAGAGTAACCCTAAGAATGTCTATTTCCAACAGTAAATTCTGAAGTGCATTAAGAATATTAGGAACAACCCTTCTGTCAGAATACACTGATGAATATCTGAGCATGCCAAAGTTTACAGATTCTCAAAACAGTCCTCACGGTATGCAGACAACACGGGAACCAGTTACTTTTAACATGAAGATGACAGACAAAGTCTGGGGTGAAGAGTATCCTTGGAAATGAAGTTTTCAAAAATTGCCCAAAACTTGATCATGGTCAAATGTTCAAAGGTAGCTAAGAAAGCTCAGTGTGAGCCCATGATGTGAGAGTGCTGACACCTATAAGCTAAATAGCAGCAGCTTTCAAGATCCTAAACAGGAAATTTTCACGTTTGGAAACATAGGTAACATGTAATGAATACACTTTGGTGGCTCACAGAAGAGTCAAAGTTTGATATGTTTCAAAAGAATGATTAAGAAATCATCATATATCTACTAGCATCCTTCTAAAATTGGGAATAAGAAGTCTGGCTCATCAGAAGAATCTGCTAGAATAGCCGAATGTGAACTGCACAACAGAAAGGAAAAGTCATCAGCATCTATAACTGCAGCTTTCACAAGATAAGGATTGTCTGGAGGTCTGTACACTACAATAATGGATCACTTCACTGCACAACTATTGTTTAAGACAGTTTAAAATATACACCTGGGAGCCAACACTGGTGGAAGAATTTGAAAACATTCCAGACAAATATGAAAGAAAAAATATATATACAGACCATACAAGCAAAAAAGTTTCATAAAAATGTTTTTAAACTCTTTTCTAGAAAGCAAAACTGTTCTAATGGTACAGAAATGACTGATGGGTATACACTACATGCCATCAAAAGTGCACGCATAAAACTTGAGCAATTTAAAAATAACTTTACAATGTGAATTCAGTCAGCTCTAGCTTGTATGATTTATGGCAAGTCAACGCAGACATAGGTGACTGTAAAATACAAGATGAAGTGCCTGAATCACATACAGATCAATAATATGTCATTCAGGATCAAGAAACATAATGACCACAGAAAACCATTAATATTTAGGATTGTTTACTTCTAATGTATCTTGGCATAGACTACTTATGAGGATTTAAAATTGGAATTGACTTTTTTTTCCCCCCCTCAGTTATGCAGTAATACAAACAGTAAAGGCATCTTAGGAAAAATACTTATGTATTTTCCATTTAAGTACTTCTATCCTCTCATTTACTGAATACTGATCTAAATGAAAATTTGAAAGAGCTGTTAAGAACTTGAATGAATAAAGCTTATTTTTATTCCCAACCTAAATCATGAGAAAGCATGAGAATTATCTGTCAATATCTTATCAAAACCCTAGAGCCTAGCTGTCTTTCACAGCTGCCCAACAAGACCCGCTCAGGCAGACTATTCAATTTCTTACAACTTTTTGTTAAATTACCATCTTAAAGATTTCATGCAGAGCTTTTACCAACACATTATTTTCTTTGAATATAAACATTCCCCATAATTTGGGGAATATCATCGCTGGGCATGGTACCCAAAGGAAAAAAAACTGATACACAAGCGAACTTCAAAGTTCTTATGTAAGCACATCCAGAAATCCTGTTCTATTAGAAAGGTAACAAGCCATTTATTTACCTTTTACAGCTGTTTAGAAGAAACAGTTCTGAATTTCTGCCTCATTCTCAAAGAGTGAGCAGAAACTGGAGTTGCCATCTGAGAAAATGATGAAGGCTGAAGTGTTTGCCAGAAATCTACCACTCTTCATATGCCAAGCAGGACAACATAGTAAACTGCAAGTCCCTGAATTAGTCAGTTATTACACAGCTGCATTTTTTGACCTATTTTTTTTCAGGTCTTTTGCTCACCTTGAGAGGAATTTCATAAAAGGAGGTGAAACTTCAAGTGATTCAGTATAAATGATCCAGTGCCTCCTAAAGATGTGGAACAGCCTTCTATGGGAATTTGCACTGTACTTAAACAAGCTGATGATATGCGTTCTTTAAGAGAATGTAACACTGCACTAAAAATTTTTTATTGCCTAGTAAAAATTAACAATGCTGGTAACTTAAAAACAGTGCTTGCTATTCTAAGATTGTCCTGACTTCAACAACAGCACCCGAAAAGATGATACAAGATGTTTCAAAGCTCATGCAGTCAGCCTGCCAGTGCTTGAAGCGTCTTCAAGTGAAGATAGTCAAGGGCTATTAAAAACCAACTCAACTTTGCTATTTTTAGGCAGCACTGAACATGAAGAGTTAAAATAAAGCTGAACCACATATTTATATAATTCATATTTTTTAGATTTAATCAGATCAATCTACAGTATGTTGTCTCCTCTCAGGCTTAAAATACTTTTATCTGCAATAAAAATATGTTTTTTTTAAATAGAATATTTATCCATTCTTATCAATAGGTTAGTTCCCTTGTCAACGTCTGCTTTGATCTCCATCTTTTCCAATTAAATGTTGTTAGGAAGTCATTTCACAGTGACAATCATATTGCTACAGATTTGGAGGGAGATAAAAAGGGAGAAGAAAGGAAGTGAAAGACAAAAGGAAGAAGGAGAGAGAGGAAAATGAAAGGGGGAGAGGGGAGTTACTATGTTAGGACAGCATGGTCTCACAAATTTAAACCAGGAAATGACAGAGGAACTGTTTTGGTTACCAACAAATTAAATTAACTTTTCTTCAAGTATCACTTTTTTCAAGAATAGTTAAAATATTTAGTACTTTGTATCAGATATCAATTCCTCCACATACACTGAAGAAACTATGTCTGGGTACTACAACAGGAAACAAGTGCAAGAGCTACCAATTAAAAACATCTCACAACAGTATATCCACAAGACTGAGGTAAGGGATTCTCAGCCAGATATGCCACTTGAAGCTAATTTTATTTGTGAACAGGTTACAAAAACTAATCAGCAAAATCAACAGACAGGTAAAGAACAAGATTTTTTGAATAAAGAATTTTTCTTCGAGTTCCCTTATCAGGTTAACAGAGATAACGGGAAGCAAGCAAATTCTCACTTTGGGGGGAAGTATATTGTTCACCACCACTTCCAATGATATTCTCACTAAAACTCTGTTCCCGCAATTACAGAATTGTGGGTAATTCTACACTACTGGACACAAGATAAGATATATATCTTTCTACTGAGTAAGGCATATGTGAACCTACCATCCCAATTTTGTGTCCAGCATACCGATTACATCATAAAGACAAAATGTTGCTGCTCCAGCAGCTCTACTTTAATTTCAAAGGTTTACTAGTTTTCCCTGTCAACAGCCAGAGCTCACCAAGCCTTCATTCATCACACATATTGAAAGCACATAATACTATGTGCCTCATGCAACAAAGCAGTGATTTTTACCAACCTGTGGGATCTTTGTGAAATAAACTGTTAAACAGCAGTTACCATAAAAAACAAAAATTGTAACACCGCTCAGCTACTTAATATTGCCACTTCCATTAAGTTCTGAAACACAAGATGGTTATGTTTCCTGTCTCATTAAGTTAGATGACAGCTATGTGAGCCTAACACTGAAAAAAACACCCTGATCAGTTCATAAAACATTTAAAATTATTTTGAAAGCAATTCTTTAAGGTATAAGGTATCCTTTCTAACAAATTGCTGCTTTTACTTTTTTTCTTAAATATTAATATAATTTATTGCAACAGCTCCCATTCTGTTCTAGCTACAAAAAGCAAGCAGAATCTATTTCACTCCAAGGAATAAACTGAACAGTACATTTCCATGTAAAAAGACATTGAGTTAATAAGCCAAGAACACATGACTGAACAGTAACTGTCCTCTGTATTTTAAACAATGTCCCCAGATTTACAGGATTAATTTAACTGTCTTTTCCTAACTTATCAGCTGGAGATATTACTGTTATTTAGAGGATGTCATAAAGTGTCGCTCCATCAACACTATAATTATAGAGAACATCACAGATTCAGGAAAAAAAAAGTTCCAGTTTAAAAAAAAACTAACAATTTTTTTCATAGCATGAAAAACACAACTCAAACATTTTTGACAGTATATTGCCTAACTACCACAAACAATTTCCTAAACAAATTTTCCTTCCCAGAAAGGAGCCTTCAGAATATTAATTACCTTTTGCTTCAAATTAAGAATTTTGCTTACAGTACTGCCTCAGCAGAACTTTAATCAATCTCCCCTCTGACTTTGTAAAAAACATTTTCAAGCTCTGTGTTTGTAGAGCGCTTAAGCCCAGTGCTCCACAATGGCAGGATGCCCTCATCTAAATGAATATGGGAGATATTTGGTTTAGAAAAAACACATACACCAAAAGACAGAGTATGTAATGAAGCACATGGCAAAGGCTTATAAAACACTAAGGCACTCCTGAATTTAGAAAAGTTTGCTCTACCAGAACAACAACAACAACAAGCTAAAAATATATCACAAATGGAGGGTTAATATTTTACCACTAGCGACAATGCAGAAAGACTTTTTTGAGAGATAAACAGCAACAACTGCAAGAAGGTGCAATACCACTGGAGCAGTCAAAAAGGAAGTTGTTCACCTTGCTATAGTTGCAATGCTTTTCAAAACATTATGCCCTTTGGAAACTAGATTTCAGATCCCGTTCACTCTAAGGAGCAAAACTTACTAACACATTCCTATCGGTAACAATACTGTTTATGCTTTCCAACACGCAGGACTAGAAACTCGAGCAGATAGTATTTTGTCTTCTGAGAATATTTCTAAGCCTAAATTGCATAAGGCTTTTTTTTCACCGGGGCGGGGGGGGGGGGGGAGAGTTGCAAAACTAGCTATTTAATTAACGAAGTGCTTGCTTTTAATTAAATACAGCTTTTCTTAAGAGATCTTATGCAGATCTTCTGTCTCACTCGAAAAAAAGTTCACCACCTTCCCCCCAAGCAAATGCCCAATGGGAACAGGTAACCATGTTACCCATTTCTTTGTAGCGCATGTTAACTGCAAAAAGATATACACAAGTCTTTCTGGAATACAACAGAGAAATTTGGAGAGCTGCACCTCTCCAAAAATGTACTGCCAGGAGTATTCACTCTAAATTGAACAGCTTATGACCAAAAGGTATATTCCTGACACAATGTGATGAACTTTATAAACCTAATGGGCAAATTATTTTATTAATCATTAATGAGAAGTTACCTGAAAAACTGGAATAGCAATAGAAGGAGATCTGTGACCTATATGAATTAGATAAAAGTGACCTATATGAATTTTTGTTTGGTGAACAAAAAAGAAAGATAAGCCAGGTTTCTGTTACAATAAATAGCAGAGGGCAAAAAAGGTTGTGTCTTTTGTATTTTTTACACGTTTGGCTTTCTAATGCAACTGTAGCCTTCCAAAGTTAGGCCAAGGTTCGTCCCCACCATTTATACTAATGCAGCTATTTGTGGAACTGTGCTTTAAACAAAAATGATCCAGGTTTAAAAAAAAAAATTGGGGATTTTATTTATTTTGGGTGGGAGACATGAATTCATTTTCAAGTAAAAGGATTATTAGAAGAACAAGACACTTCAACCCGTATCCAAAAGCTACACAGGAGGAAAAGAAAGTTTATTTTTGTCCTATAACATATATTAAATAGAATTATATTGGGGATCTCATCTGCATATTGAATAGAGCTGTGGTTTGAATATACTGTAAGATACAAAGAGAAATACTATTATTTCACAGTGACGTTGAAGCAAAAAGTACATTGCGCTTGCACTACTAGAAGAGAGAATTAACAGGAATTATACTGGGCTGTCAGCTCTTAACTCTATAGCTGGGAACTCTCTGCTGAATAAACACTTGAGAGGCCTTTTCCTAGGGCCAGTCACCCTGGACACTAATAGACCAATACAAAACTTACATTAGTTTTGCTCTACTTTGACTTTGCCTGTTTGCGATGCAGCCCTCTGAAAAATATTAACCCTAACTTGAGTTTGACTCTACTAGAGTAAAAAGGGAAAGATGTTAAAAAGCAATTTAGAACACTTGTATTTACTTTTTAAATGCATATATTAAAAAAAAAATAAATGCTGGTCACTACCAAAATGGTAACACAGATCTTTGCAAACTAGATATGAGAACTGCCCTTTCAAATTGCTGTAATATAACTGTTTCTTAGAAAACATTTATGGGTTTATGATTTAGTATGCCCCCTTTTTTACTTCAGATGAATACAAAACATTGTATAGGAAAAGAATGATACAAAACACTTCACTGGCTGACTTAAGGAGTAATCTCAAGTTTGGAATATTAGAATGACATCTCAGGAAGGAAGGATTCAGAGAGTATCTATGATACAGTGAGAGTACACAATACTGTGCTCCATAATCTCTCTTACGAATATCTCTCTATGCATGTAACTACATAATCTGTTCTCATCTAGGAAAAAACAAACATACCAATCTTGCGAGACATTCATCTCACAGTGAATCATACTGTGGGAACTGTCTCCATTTCTTCATTAGTGGAAGGAAACCTAAGATAATCGTGTTTTTGACCTCCCAGTTCAGTGCCTGAATTTAGTGTGGGACATAATTAAGAGTCACACGTTTATGATCATCCAACTCTTGAAAAATAAAACTTTTAAACAAATATGTTCTAAACAGGTCAAATATGATGGTAATCTGATCAACTCTGGTACTTTACGTGGGACCTTGGTATAGGGAAGTTTATGAATTAGAAGCTGAATCATCTACACTCAGACCCAACACCAAGGCAACGGTGCCCTTAATTCATAAGCATAATGTGGATCTCCAAATTCACTAGGTGTTTTTTTTTTTTTTCATACCTTCAGAAAAAACACATTCATTAATTCTCTGATTACCATCTGCACCACACAAAAATGAATTAGCGTTAACTGCTACAGAGGAATCGCACAGAGGATCATGACATTTTGTTTTTTAGAAAGCCAAACCTGGCCCAACAAATGAGCTATGCAGTCCAAAAAATGAAATGCTGAAATTTCATAAAAATCTCCACAACTCCTACAGCACCAAGAAAAATAGAAGGGTTATCTAGAAATATTTTATTATTACAAAAGCATTCAGTTATACTGATCACAGAAAATAGGGCATTTGCAAGTTGGGTGCTAAGAATGAGCCTCTTAAAATAACCCTCCAAAAACAGTGCTTTCAAAGGAATAAAGACGTTTAAGACCTAAGAAAATTTTCTAAAATATTAGGGCATATTATCACTTATGTATGCACATACTTCACAAGCCCTGAAAGAGAACAGAGAATCATTGTATCCAGTTGCTCATCATGCCCCACGGTTCTTGCCCATGTTGCTCTAAATTCTCTCTGTTCTAACAGAATACATCAATAAATAAGCAAAGCATTTTAAACACAAGGAAGCGTTTCTTAGTACTATCTCATCCTTTAGATGAAATAAAACCCAAAAGGAGTATTTATTCTTTTAAGTGTCACACCAATTACTGACTGGCATAAAATAGTTTCACTTTCCTCTCTTCCTGCATTATGTACTTCATTGTAATTGCACATATATCAAGTCCTAGAAAATCCTATCCTATTTCTCAAAATTTTTCAGAATCAAATTGACAAAAATATAAGTAGGGCTGACAGAATTTTCTTTTAAATCTTTAGCAGACCAAATACAAAGAACGAATTGTTAAAGGTGTCAGCATTCAGTTTTTTCAAGTTTCTCTCCTTAATTTGCCTGGGTCTTTTTGCAAATACTCAACAAGTTGAGGTTTTCCAGGGGGCCATTATCCCACCAAAAAAACCATCAGTTTGTCAAAAACAATCAAGCAAAAAAATATACTAGCCCCCACCCCCACCCCCTGGATAATTTTGATAGTGTTCTAGTCAAAACTGGCAATTTTCCTGCTTTCTCAGCCTCTTGGGTACTTACGGGCTGCTGTGTAGCCTGGCTCTATCCTGACAACTCAGCAGCTGAGCTGCTGTAGTCCCTATTTATGTACACTGACTCATTTAACAAGCCAGAGGACAATTCATTTCAAGCCTTCACAAACTCCAATGCTTCATGTCAGCTTGCAAAAACATTTTTAAACGTTTATGTTTTGAAACTTCCTGGAGAAATGCAGTTGACATTTTTGGCCATCACTAAGTGCTTAGTAACTAAATTTCACATCAGATTTTACAGGAAGCAATCAGTATGTATCTAAAGAAAAAAAGAAAACAAAAAGAATAGTTTAATTCAAAGTATGAGGACTCTGGAACTGTCAGCTGATTTAGTCAAATTACTGCATTCTACATATGAAAATGTGTATACACTACCATTCTTGTCCATGTTAACAGCACTTCAATAATTTTGACTATTTCTTCACTGAGCTGACTGTAATTTAAGTTGTAATTTACTTAGAGGACACAAATTATGTTCTTAAATATGCATGTTTTACTTTCATTTCTTCCATTTAGGGAATGGTGATTTAATGCTGCACATACGAAGCTTGACTTTTAATCAAGCTGGCCTTTGCTCCGGAGAGATTCAAAGATTTATTAGAAATCAAATGTTAAAGAATTCAAGAAATAACCTGTATTCAGTCTTACCCCAAAACAGAATCTCTATCCTTACCACACCAAATAAAAATGAGTAAAAGCAGTCATCTTTACAATATGACACTACACCAACGATAAGTGCAATTCACATATAGGTAGCCTGCAGACAATTCTTAAGTGCCATCAAACACTTCGTAGTGCCCGGACTGAAACAAAAGCAGCTCAACATTTAATAACAGTTTTAACAAGGTATCATTAGATTTGTCATACACTGACACCCATATACAAAGTATATATTAGTAAATGATAAATTTACACACACAAGAAGTGTGTTTTTTACTGTGTTAAATGCTGTAATTCAGTGATCCGGGTTTTAAGTATTTGTTGACATCTGTTTCAGTGCCCTGAGAAAATCTGTGTAGTTGGCAGCGAGAAGAATATTGAACAAATAATACATTCCAGTGAAATATTTCATTACCGTTACTTAGCCAAGAAATAATAACAAAAATAAAGTACTGTACTGCATTAATCACTATTTGCAATCCTAATTTTATGATAATTTAACATGACCGTATTACGATAGAAAATTCTAAATACTTAAGTTCTGCCTAGAAGGCAGGGTAGCATCAGTAACTGAATTTCTTTCCTAGATTTGTAAAAGACTAAAGGTGACTGATAAAATGAAGAACAACATGGAAATTGGATCTGAATCTAATTTACCATTTTATAATACTCAAAAGGTATTTTGAAACAGTTATTTGTTCTAAGAGTTCATCAGGCCTATACACAACTGATAAAAGCGCATCTTTTAGCGGTCACCAAAATCTATCTTCTATCCATTGATCACCTTTATTTTCCTCTGACGTAATAACTGCACCAATTAATTTTAAGTTATTAACCTGATGAAAAGGACTCAGGTTTTCCAACCAAGCAAAGGAAGTATATGATATATATTTTGCAAGGATCATTAACCACTTCTCAGTTAAGATTTGACATGCTCAACTTAAAGAATCATCCACCTAATTATTATGTGACCCAGATTTCTTAAGCAAAAACAACCTATTTTTTGAAACTGCTAGATACCAGGAAAAAAAACAAAACAAAAAAAACAAACAAAAAACCCCACACCATCAAGTATGTATAGGAAACTTTTAAACACTTCTCTCTACTATGCAATCTAAGTTTCCACATAGCAACCATGGAGAAAGATGTGCTATGTATGTATGCGATAATGACCTGGAAAAGCATTATCAGATAAAAATTTAAGGTACATTACACTATTGCTTTATATTTTTTAAATGAGGTTTCACATATAAAGGGGGGGCAAGATTATTAAAATGAACTGTTTTCAGTCCTCTCAATGATAAATTATGGTGTACAATAATCACCTATTTCTGATAAAAACTATTATTTTAATAATCATTCTGTATATGAAAATCAACAATATATGAAACACCACCCCTATCAAAGCACTGGACCAATGGATCCTGTATTTATCTTTCTTGAAACTAATCAGCAATACCACCCACCTTGAATGTAACTCAAGGGAGCATAATAAAAGGTAGTCTGTGAGAACGAAACATTAGACAAAGTAGGTATGGCTTTATTGAACTAGATTAGGCAAGTTTGGAGTCTTATTTTGGACCTCTTATTTAAGAATATGCATGAGTGACATTAAAATGGTATACTTTCAGGAGACTGAATAAGGTGAGGGACAAAACAACAAAACATCCTTACGTAAAGGCAAAAAATGAAACATTGGTTATGGATAGGGAAAGGGAGAAAGACCTGACAGTGTATAGACTTTAAAGCAGTGCATGAACAGTAATAACAAGCAAACAGCAGCCTAAGTGCAGCCCTTGACCACTTCAAATTCTTTCTAGTGTCCAAAATTTCAATGCCTTGTATATTAAGCAAAGTCCCTTTTTATCACTTTTTCCCTATATCTACTAGAATCGATAATATTTAGCATTCACACTAGTCAGAGAAAATCCTGCAACAGCCATTCATTTTCATTTACAATGATTGCTCCCAAAGTGACTAGTTCGCAGGAAGGAAAGCAAGGAGCCCAACACATGCCTTACATATGACTGCACGTCTTTCAAGGCAAAGGCTCGTGATCTGCTGAATTCTTTTGAACAACAGCATTTTACCATAGTGTGAAATTACAATTTCATGATAAACATCCAAATAGGAAAAAAAAAAAAAATACATTACTGTATGGAACATTCTATCTTTTTTAACAGAGCATAAACATCTGCATCGATCTACCACAGTTTGCATATACAAAAATGAAATAATTCAGCAGGGTTTACACCTTGCAAAGCATTTGGGGTTTGTGCAAACAGAACTACTTCCTGCCAAACCATAGCTCAAAATAGCTACCAATAATAAAATGCTCACTCAAATTCATATGAGGCCACAAGTTCGAAAATAATATAGAAAGAAAGTCTTCAATATGAAAGCAAAACTTTTTTAATTGCAAAATGAAAAAGAACATACAAATAAGATTTAACAAGCACATATATCTGTATATGCTTATAAAAGAGAGAGAAGAGAACAGAGATGCTATTCACATTTCTGGATAAATTCAGTTTGGCTAAAAGAGTTCAATTAGCAGATACAGTCTCTTCTTAAAATGAAACAAAACACTACACAACCTAAATGCCTCCTATGTATTAGGTCTATTTAAATTTTATTTCTATACATAATTTTCATTAGTTTCAAGAAGAGGCTACATAAATAATATTAACAAAAAATAATTTCTTCTAACTTTTGGGATTTTATTCCCATCACTGACTTAAATATCACATAAAAAAATAAATTCTGAAATGGGAAGTGCACTGAAATTAGGAGAGATTATGCATAGCTGTTTGACTTTTTTTTTTTAAGCTAATCAAAGCATATTTGTCCCACATACATGTACTCCACAAAGAGAAAAGGAGCAAAATGACAACTCAAAAGTCTGATTTATTGATTTATTTATTAAGAATTAAGCCAGTTTTCCTATATTAAAAAACCTTCACATTAGTCCTGCTAAGAACATGTGCACATATGCCTTCCTAATTTATCAGATCAGAAAAATGGGCTCTTTTCAACCTTTCTTGAACAGGAATCCAGAAAAGGGGGGGAGGAAGGGATGAACAAAAAGATTCCCCCACCCAAAAAACAAAAAAAGTTCCCACCCAGCTTTTAGAGCACATCTTCACAATAAATGATTTTGTAATTCAATTTTTATGGCCTTCATTCAAAGGCATAAAAATTATATGCCGTATTCGTACCTGTGTATGTGTTACCGACACAACAAGGAAACAGAATATTTATTTTAAAAGATAATAGAAGTTGTAGCAACGGCCATGAAAAACATTAAGGAAATGCACTTTAGTAATTTCCCAATGTTGCTATTCTTCCTCAAATAGTGTTTTGTTCAAACTTCTCCAAATAGAAGTATGGTTCATGAAGAAAAGGTGTATTAATTTCTCAACTGTACTGCACCAAAGTTAGCTTTCTTTTAATTTTTTTAGAGAAATCTCATTAAGACCATAATCTTGCATTTAGATTCTTCAACTTTAAAAAGGTAAAGTGCACAGGCTTAAGAAACAGAGGAAATGTCATTATACTTTGGGATTTTAACACTGCCATATAATATGTGAGATGCTGTATACTTGCACACAGTCATCAGTTTTACAACCTAGGAATATGCTTGCAGGACCATTACAGCAAAATAAAGTTGTTCACGGAAAATGTATTTTTCCATGTTCTTCCAGAGAATTCTAGTTTTGGCACCATATATGAAGTTTCTTTGTAATTCAGCAGGGAATTTCCAAAAAAAGCAGCTTATTTACCTTTTCTATTGGACGCAACAAAAGGAAATAGAAAATAACTAAAAAAATGCAAACAAAACACCATACACAGAGGTAACTTGAGGATCTAGTTAATAAAATGAAGTCTGAAATGGTAAAACTTGTTTGAGTCTAACTGTAAGGGCCAACATAGCAATGAATCTGTAGTTTTCCTACAGTAACCAAGTAACTATACGTGCTTATTCAACTATAAGCAAAAACTGCTAAAATCTGAAAATTAACAGTTACATGTATGTCAAAAATTAACAAGTATGCCATCTTTCAAGATGTATCCATTGAAATAAATTGTGGAACATTTACCTGTATCCAAGCGCTTTACAGGGGACTCATCATCAACCTCAGAATCTCCACATGCACTCCTTGATCTTTTCCTTGGGTGCAGAAGTGTCTCCAACCTTGGAAGGACTACAGACAAAAAGGTTTTGGTCCCTAGCTGTGGAGAAGTTGGCTGGGTTTCAGTGTTCTTTGCAGACTTTTGGGGGCTTATACTTTTCGATTTGCAGAAGAGAATGGATGTACGTCTGTTTACATCAGTTGATGACTCAGCTACAGCAGAAACAGTCGACTCATTGAGATTACTGTCAAGTAAGTGTTCTGGAGTGTGTCCATTTATTTCTTTCTGAATGGAAGTGCTATATAATTCATTATCAAATTTTACTCTTTTGTAAAGCTTACTCTGCTCTGGATTGAGTTCTACTGGTTTGAGGGTTGGTGGTTCTGAATTAGTCTCCAAGTTTGAAGGAAGAGGTAATGCATCTGATGGTTCAAGTTTAGGGGGAGATTTATCTCCTGAAAAAATTATAAATAGAGTGTGATTTTTGAAAACTCGTAGTTAGAAAGTCTATTATAAAACTCACTATAAATGTGCAGCCCACCAAATAAATTGTTGTTTGGAAACAAAGCATAACATTTTAAAAACAAACCTTGTCTAGCAACAATCTGTCCTAGTTAGTAGTTCCTACTTTTATACTAGGAATGTAACACGGATAGAAAAGTAGGTGTTTATATTTGGTGTGTTAACAATTTACACCTGGATAAATACTTTTTACTTCTCATGCAGTAATGTTAATTTCATACCTAAAATCTAAGATTTGTTTGTTTAACAGAAAATTGGGGTGGTGTATGACTTATCCTTTAAATGCAATTACACCACCATTAAAGTAAGATGTTTGATGAATACACAAAATTGTAAAATGTAATTTACCTTACCTGCCTAAGGCAAATTTTATCAAGTAAGCATTTTAAAAAATTGTATTTCTAACCTGATCTATTAGACTGAGCTAGTGTGTGTTATAAAATTTAAGACATGCAAGTTTTGCAAAGATGCTTTACAATTGTGGATAGCAGTTTTATTTATCAAAAAACAAAGTCTTGCTGCTTTACTAGACACTATTTGGCAAATATACTTTTGCAGACTTGACAGGAGAAGTCAGAAAAACCACCCTCTACCAATTTTTTTTCTTCCTTCCCCTTCTTTTACACAATCATTTCCCAGTTAATTTCAACAGTTCCATGCTGGGAAAAGGCAATGGAGATTTTACTGTGAGCGTACAGAACTAATTTTAGCTTTTCATCCCAAGTGATGGGAAAAAAACCAAAACCAAAACAACATTCTACTCTCAAGAGTATTCCCAAATAAAAGTAAAATAACTTCCTAACCCAAAATTGTCAACAAAAATATACATGGATATTAAAACTTTCTAGCTGTAACAGGAAGAATCATTTAAGATATGAATAAGGAGAAAGAAGATGATTATTCTAGAGTAGCTGTATGAGAACAATGTATCCAACAGAAACATTCATGCTGTCAAACAACAATTTTGTTTAGATAATTTTCTATGTCACCTGAAGAAAGGTGTGAAACACCAAGGGTTTGAACCCTGTATCTGCAGTGGTTTAAATATTATCTAGGTATTGTTTTGATTTTGGCTCCACAATGCTTATTTTGAAATCAATGATTTGTGCATATCAAAAAGACTGCTTCATCTGTATAAGGCATAATTCATATTAATAACATAAATAGTTAAAATAAAATGTGACTATGTTCGCATACTTTGAAGGTATACAAGAATTAGAATTGGTAAATAGTATTTCAAGAAGACCTTAAGAATGAGATCCACAGGCAGATAAACCCATTTAAAAACCATCTCTTAAAAAAAAAAAAAAGTCTGTTAAGAATGGCCTGTGCTTTTTGAACAATTAATTTACAATTAATTTGAAAAGATTCACATAAAGATTTAAGCACAAAAAAAAACACTTAAAAACTATTTAGACATTACAAGACTAATTTCACTGAGTTATTTTGGTACCATATGCCACAGGTGTTTAGGATACAACTTGTCACATGATTAGAAATTCAAAACAGAATTGTAAAGGATAATTCATAGCAACTCTAAAGTCAGCTCATGTAGAGATTCACTTTTTTGTCACAGGATTCTACTGATCACCTTTTATAGCTCTCTTTTCGGCAGCTTGTTTCTCTCCTCCTCCAATTACATTCCATTGCAGAATCCAAATTTGAACTAATGTTTACTATTCTTGACTAGATCATAATTATAATCATGGTGTCAATCAACTCTGGATAATGCTTTTCATTATGTTTTTTTTTAAAGGAAGTATTTCAAACCAAAGAAAGTAGTTACCGGTCAGAGATTGTACCTACACTTTTAGGCTATTATTTGTACAGCTGCTGCCAACAATAAAAGGTTGTCATAAAAATGTTAAGCTAGAAGTAACAAAAAATAGCATATTTATTATCTGCCAGAAAGTACATTTCTAAACAACTATATTCAGTGGCACCATTACTGGAAGTGGGAAGAAAGGCGGGGGGGAAACCACCCACTCACCCACAAACCCCAACCATCATTAAACATTTTAAGAATAATTAGCACCTCAAAACTTAATGGATAAGTTAGATACTGATTCAGGTACAGTTTTTCTACCATTGTCATTCAAATCTGAAGCAAGTTACAGATTTGAAAATCATTCTCTTAATCACACTAAGAATTAAACATCAAGCTGCTGTATGAACTGCAGTTAGAGACAGTCATTTTATTCAGTTCAGCTTTCAAAAATTTTGGTAGCATCAAGCTGCTCTATACAGACTACTGTTTTCATTATGCTTCCACTTTCCCTTCCATCTTTTCCTCCGCCATCCAGTACTGTTAGTCAAGATGTGACATGCCTCTACCTCTCCTCAAGAAAAATAGGTAATAAAATGCAATGCTGATCATGGAACAAACTCTCAGTAAGACTCTTTATACCCCCCTCATCCCGGGAGATTTTTGTTTGTGTCATTTAAGGAGGAGTAATAAAGATATCAGTAACTGATTTCAAAGCAAAAAACAAACACAACATTCAACTGTAACCTGAAGTCAGATCTTTCTTGTATGCTGCTCTCACTAAAATCAGTGGCAAATACCTAGGAGTAGATAAGGATCTGAGACCGCTATTTTGAGGAGGAAGAGAGGCACCAGGGGAAGGGTAGTTGGACATGGTGGCCTTGATTATAAAACATCAAGTTTGGTGAATCCTGTCACTAGTTAGCTTTATTAAAAAAGCAGCAAAAACAAACTAACCCTCCACTCTCCCAAAACAGTCTGCTTTAAAGGACAGAAAAGCTACAAGAGACAGTATAATGGCTAGAGTTTTCAGTGCCATTGACTTAAACTCACATGATCCCTATATATATTTTGGCCTGTAAGTGGATTTCCAAAAGTACCAAGATGCACTGAGATTTCCAAATCTTTTTCCATTCTGATATTGTTTGTATTTTAATTTCTTAACACTTAAAATTTTTTTTAAATCCTTGCTACTGTGAAGTATAAGGGAGGGGATATTGGTTAAAAGGATCATTATGATAGTCTTAAAATATTAATTGTAAATAAGCACTATATGTCCATTTACAAATAAATTATACCATTTATTTATTACACTATTTAATTCACACGATTAGAGCACCTGATTGAAGAGGTCCACAACAGTACTGACTTAAAGAGAGTTTAAAATCTTACCTTCTTCTTCTCCTTCTTGTTCTAATGCTGCAGTTTCTTCTTCAAAACTTCCAATACCTGATTCTATTTGAGGAGCTTGACTGTGTTGCTGACTTAGTTTGCTGCGGATAATGCTGATTTCTTTCTTTAACAGCTTTGCTCTTTTGCTCCTTGACCCACTGGATTTCATTGCACAGGTGAGATCAAGCTTTTCTAACAACTCTCTCAGCTGTTCTTCCAAGGACATATGCACTCTGTTTGCAGGATTCAGTAACCTATCCACTGAAGTCAAAATATGTATAATTGAAAATGTGTTAGTGTTTACCAGAATATTAACAACCATATCAACAGGAGGGAAAAAAAAAAAAATCACATGCTGAAATTTAAAAAAAAGTCAAAAAGCTACTTTGATTACAGTTTTAGTAGCTTCACTGTCACCAGTGAAGAACTGTTGAAGCAAACTCATACTATGTAATATTACTAGAATTCTTCTTAAACAAAATGCTGATCAAGAAAACTAAGTAGAGGAGCAAAGAATTTTTAGGTCTGAAGGAAGACATCTTAATGCATAATTTTTTTCTTTTCAAAGAGCAGGGTGAGATTACGGTTATAAACAAAGCATGTTATTTCTCCTTCACTGCCACATATCTCCGCTTTCTAGTTTTTTAAGTCAAAAGATGACTTTTTAATTCCCAGTATTACAAACTTGCTTAATTTTTTTTTATTGAAGAAAAAAGGTAGAACTATTATTAAACATTAAATTCTTGATTCAACAGGTAGTTTAAGAACATGCTCATTTTTACGCACACTGGCAGTCATGTTCTACAACTTATGAGCATATATGATCATGTCAAAGAAAGCACTCAAAATTTAAAATCCATTTTCATATATATATTTTTAAATTAGGCTCTAAGCTTGTTAAAAACCAGAATCTGGAAGACACTTTTCTAAGAACAGAAGCAGTAGAAGAGAATCAACTGAATCCTCAAAAAAAAAAAAAAAAAAAGTCTGTAGTAGGAAAAAGAAATATTTCACATCAGAAAACTGAACAGGTACAATTTTAAACATGTGTACGGCAGGCAGAGACTGTATTTAATGAAAAACATAACTTAAAAAAAAAATCTAAAAACATCTTACCATCTTCCCATGAGAAAGGCTGGGGTGACTCAAGTTTAGGCCTTTCAGGTAAGTGCATTCCAGTTTCATTATTATAACCGATCCCTTCAGCATCTCGCCTAGCTTGCCTGAGAACAACACCTCCTTGATCTCTTAATCGCACTGCAGCTCTATAGAATATTGTATCTTTTGCATTATATTTCATACAGTTATCTATGATAAGATTGAAGTCTTCTTCAAACTCACTGAGGTTTTTATAGCCTTGAGCATCTAACCGTTTTCTCATAGTAGAGAAATCCATAGGATGTTTAATATGATCCAAATAATCCGGAACCTTTGAATAAATATTTAAAGCAAAAATGGGTAAAAATGTAATCAAATTATTTTATTACAGACAAAGTAACATTAGCTATTAACCAATTTGGATTTTTTTCTCCCCATATTTGGTAACACCTCAAATTAAGAGCTGGGAAATGTAGTTTAGAATTGCACATTTTGATCTTGCGCACATTTACATGCCAACAGAAGTTTACATATTACATGATTCTGTGTCCTAGATAATAAACCTGAGCTCTAATAACAGATGCCCAAACTATTCATTTTCAGAATTCTGGAAGAATGTGTGTATGCATGCACACACATGCACAGACACATATATATATATACACACATACGCACATACATACATATGTACACACACATATGTGCACCCTAAGACAATCTGGTTTCCCACTTAAAAAAAAGCAGAAATTTATCTTCAAATAAAAACACGGTATCCACATTTTAATTTTTATTAAGACACCCTTCAAACTTGCTTTATCGAATAATATTATTTCAGAAGTAAAACAAAAACAAACAAACAAACCCCCAAACAACCCTAAAACTCCTTAGCCTTTTTTAGCTTTTTATAAAGGGGTTTAGGTTAATATGTTCTCATGTTATTCCATGCAAGTGTTTCCCAAAGGAAATTGGGGTATATGAACATAAACAGATTTTCATAGCAGTAAGTCATAACATAAATTACCAGAATAGAGATAAAAAAAGATAATACTACTCCCCATTCTGCAGTGCACTGATTTGTTTCCTGTTAAACGCAGCTAAATCGTATCCAAACATGAGGAAACACTTTGGAAACATTAAGTTTAAGACATACCTCTTTGAGGTTCACTGGCTGAGCAAATATACGAGCAGGATCCTTTTCCTGCAGCTGATCCAGAACTGACCGCAGAAGTACAGTGAATGGAGTAAGCTGAAGCTCCATAGCAACCTGCTCAATCTTGACCTAAACAAGTAATAATTACCCAGTTAAGTATTTTTCAGTAACATAGTGTTCTGAGTTGTTCTGCAGTAAGAGTAATGTACTCGATATAAATATTTTAAGTCACTGAGCTCCTTAGTTGAAATACCAAAGAAAATGAATTTTCAAAAATAACACTTCTAGACCTTATGCTACTTTCGATATCATTAGTTGGCATTGGTCTGACATACATTTTCACCTGATGTCTACATAATCACTCTCAACCCCCTTTGCTGTAAACTCAGCTTCAACTCCAGCTTCACAATTTTTCAGAACTTAGATTCATATTTTATCTATAAGAATTGAATTTTGTTCCAGTTTTTAACTGGAATTCTTTTTAAAGAGAAGACATTACACATGAATAGCTTTGCATAACACAACCAGCTGCAAAAATAAGAGCAAAAAATTTAAAGGTAACCTGCTTAAAATTAAATTGTAGTAGTAGTACCATGTTCAAAACATAGCATAAGAATTTACAACATTGATGAACGTTAACAGGCCATGTAAAAATCAAAAAAGGGTTGTTTTAAAAAACAAAATGTTCATTCTATGTAAATGCCAATAAAATCATTTAAAAATACCAAAATCTACAGCTTCTTCAAATATTTGGTTACCCTTTAGAACTGCCATTACTTTTGACTATTTTAAGACTCCTTTATAGTTTTATTTTCAGGACATTTAAAAAGATAAACATTGAAACAGGTTTGTTATGGCAATGATACATTAATGGTGCGCTTGTAACTGTGTGTGCGTATGTGTGTACTTATTTAATAAAAACACACAAAGTATACATACACATACATATGCAGACACACAAACAGGTATCTTCCTATAGGTAGCAAATGATACATGAAAGTATTCAAGAATTTCTGGCTATATTATCTAGCAATGAATGGTACAACTTACAAAAAAATAAAAATGGAATGCTGTTTGTATAAAAAGGTGGCTAATGACTCAGTAGGGCAAACTTGTTGCTTTCACAGTTTTCTTATACAATGTTGTCATTCTTCATTATCACTTCCTCATTTTCCTTCTCCCAGCTATTAATATTTCATAATGTTGCATGATTTAAATGCAGCTTATTTGTCATTAAAAAAAAAAAAGCAACTCAGTATAGGCATACGTGCTGGCAGAATCAATTAGTTTTTTTTTTTTTAACAGTTCTTTAGAAATACATCATCATTGTAAGTGTAACTGAAAGGTCTGTTAAATAATTCTATTTATTTTAAACTATGTGTCTGTGCACGTGTGCACACGTGTTTCTTGATCCTAAATGAAGATTAAAAGACAAAAATTGTAGTCTTCTTACTGCAAAACTTGTGCACAAGAATACTTAAACTATCTTTTGTTTCAGCAAAGTTTCATCAAACTAAAAAGGTACTCTACTAACCTGTTCTCGTTTTAATTTTTCACGCTTACGTATAAGTTCAATTAGCAAACGTGCTCTTTCAAGATCATGGCGCAGCCTTTGCCAGTACTTCAATTTTTCTTTTAAGGCTTGCATTTCTTCATCATCTTCTCTCTAAGAAAAGAATCAAAAGTTTTTAACAAAAATTAAAAATGCTAATCTCTTTTTATACAATGCAATTATACAACGTATTCATGGAAAAGGAGAAACTCTTGTTTTACAGTCACAGCATTTAGTCATAAGCTTCATACTGCAAAACAAAAACAAGAAACCCTCTGGTCAGGGTATCTTCTTTAATTTCTAAATTCTCTAGTTGAAAGTAACATCTGTAAGACCAGAAAGCAATTCTATGAGGAAGACAACTTATATCAGAAAAAACAATATAGCAAATATCAATCTGGCAATATATCTGTATCTAGCTGCAAAATAAGATCCAATGTTTTCACATCAAAATCCAAACCAGCAGGAACGTCATTAGCTTCTTCAGAAAGGTCCCACTCAAACCTGGTAGAAGCAAGTTCTTCCTGTGCTCAACACAGTCCCCCTGAGGCAGAATTAGGACACACTCGTAACAGAGTAACAGGATTACTATGACTTCTGAGGACAGGAAATGAAATCAATTCTCCACCAAAGGGAGAAGAGGAAGGAAAATAAAAGTAGTAGCTTCTGAAAAAGTTAAGACACCATCAAGACTGTAAATACAGCCAGTTACAACCCCCAAACCACAGCAAATAACTTCAAATGGTACAGGCAAATGGACAATACAGTAATACAACTTTTTAATGAATGACCAAAAGAATCTGATTTACACATTTTTTGGAAAAGGCAGTGTTTACATACTTGCAGTATTTAGCTTGATTTGTACACACAGTGAACAAACCCCTTTCTTGTTGTCATTTTTGCTATTTTTCACATAGCTTTAAGAAAAGGAAGGGTATCTAAATACTCCATAGAGTATTCAAAAGGGATGGGTAATTCGCCAGAAACGAAGAGATTAAAAAGTAGAAGTCCTGAAACTAGTACCAAGTACACAAAAGAAACATCCACTTCACAGAATTTTTAAATTTAAAGAGAATATTTTATAAAAGAATCTGAAAGATCCAAAGCTTCATTTATTTGCCTGGGACTAGCATAAAGCAATATAAACTTAATAAGCAACTTTTTTTTTCTTTTAAATCAACAAATCCAAATTCCGTAAGTTATAAGTATTAGATGGCAGAGGAATAAAGAAAACTGCATGGTAAGCAGGGGAACAATGAAAATGATCACACTACAGACTGTTACATACAAGCAAAAAAACTTCCTAAGTGAAGTTAATTTAGAAATATTATAGATCCTCTAAAGGAAGCTTGTGCAATTTTTCAGACAGAAGGTTCTAAAAATAAAGTTGCAAGAATTGGCAGTTTAAAAATTCCTAATAGATTTGCGAGTGCTGACAGATCCACGCAATATTTCATTGCTTTACGTACTTCGGAACTGTAAATGCAAGTACCTATGGAAGCTATGAAGTTTGTTTTCTTCAAAACTCTGATTGCACTACAGTTGAAAATCCTTGTCTATCAACTAGTTCTGTATAAGATACAGCAATTTGGAAAAAAAGATTTGTTCCTCTTTTCAAAAATACCAAAAAAAAAGACTGAAAAACTGGAGGCATAAAATTTTATTTCTTTTTCCTAATTACTACTACTATTGACATTTTTTCCCCCCCCCATTTCTTTTAAGTAGTTAGGTTTAGATTTAGGCACTTATTACGTAATTTAACTGATAAGGGTGATATTTCAGAGTTAATTTTGATAGCAGAACAAGTATTAATATGGGCAGTTTCTATTCCTTAGAATTCTCAAGGACTCACTGGGCTAGAAAATCTACACTGCCACTAGTGCCTGTCCTCGCACACCTCATCATCTTAGAGCACAGATCCCATGCATGGAAAAGTAACCTGTTAACTGATACAGCTATATATATATATATTTTTTTTTTCATAGTTTTACTGTTTTTCAGGACCAAAGATAAGCTTTGGCTGTTGCTCAAAGTGGAGGTCTTGTCCTCTCTTTGCTTGCAGCCACTCAATATTGTCTGCTCTTTTGCCCTATGCAATTGCTCAGCCAACATAAACAAACTAGTTTTAAGGCAGAACAAGGAACTTAAATACAGCTAGGAAAATATTACTTTTTTATACCAGGTTTTGGGGTGGTTTATTTGAGACGTAAGTATTTGGCTAAATCTGAAGATGCAGTTGTACTTTTATTTTTTATTTTTTAACATAACTTAAAATTAATTTTTTTGGAAGGATTATTCTTCTAGTTGGATCAGCTGTTTGATACGGTACAGGTACCCCCACTGGACAAACACATGATTTCATTCCATAAAGTAGCCACATTGGTTTAGATCTGCAGACCTGATCCAAAGTATCAAGAGCATCTATTCCTTTGCTTTTTCATTGTGCGCGCCTGCCTGAATGTTACTTCTGCTTGTGGACTAACAAGAGCCTCCAAATTTATGCTACTTCTACGTAAAGTAGCGCTGGCAGATATGGTAATACTAGCTGTGATTAATCCCCTTTACGCTAACCTATTGCCTGACATACAACATATGCCTTAATAAGATGAAAAGTTCCAGGCAAGCTGAAAAGAGCTATGATGCACTGGCTTCTAATATCTATCTAATGAAAACTAGGATAAAATGAGTTCCTTTCAAAATTGTTAGTTCTATAAAGCTTTCTGACAAGCAAAGGTCCTTGGTTCTATTAACCTCCATAGAAGTTCTTCTCCAAATTTCTTTCTTTCTGTAACAAATCCAGAAAGTTTCTTCCAGCTGATGAAACAAGAAAAAATTAGAAGCTTTATGACATTGTCTGATATACCTTGTTCTTATTGAACATCAATTGCATTATCTAGAAAAGCTAACATTGCCAAATTTACCGATTCAGAGGGAAGAGGGAAACACTTAAGTCTACACACAGAATATACATCGATTGAGAACTAATCTTCAGCTCTAATTCCCACCATGAAGAATATGTTACCATTCTATGTATACTGGTAGGAGTACTGTCATCGTGTACCAACAAATCATTCCTTGTGCTGGATGCAAATATGTGGGGACAGCCTCACTCTTTACAGGGTCTGTAACATAAGCCAAACAAAACTAATTGCATAGATCAAGATCAAATTTTATCACTATAATTCTAAGATCCTCTGCTGACACTTGAATGACAGTCAGCCAACACCATTTTATGACTGCAACTAATGCAATGTTCTTGCTGAAATCTTCAGTGCAGATATGACCTTAGTTACCAGCAGCTTCCACTTTGTTTTTCCAAACAGCAGTCTTTAAACAATCTCACTGCAGCAGGAATAGCCACTGCACTTGAATTTCACGCCTCGTTTTTATCCAGACATTAAGTATAGAAAAAAAAATAAAATAATGAGGATGTAAGCTTGTTTAGGATATCTGCAATCGCTCCCCTGAACTTCGAGATGGTGAAAGAGAAGTGACAGGATGAAGAAAAACGTTAACCATTTTTCAGAGTGTTCCTCTTCCTTCAGAATATCAAGTAGTATATAAGTCAAGATCTTTCGGCTCTGTTTAGAACTAACAGAAGTTTTTAATAACATCACCTTGAAAAGCATATCATAATTTAGCACTAAAGCACATTTATTATGCAGTTACTCTAAATCATGGAAAGTTTTTCCCCCTGCCGAATTCATTCTAATAAATCAAATGCTCTTTGAGAGGGATCAAAATACCTTCTACTAGGCATTTTGAAATCAATTCCAGAGTTTTGTTTAGAATACCTGGTTTTAGTATTTCTTTTCAGTTTAAATGAAAAACAATTAAAAACTACTCTGAATTTGTATCTCAGTGTTTATGTTCCTGGGATTGAATGAAAACATGTTTACGGTTCTTTGACACTTTTTGTCTTATTTTATGGGAGAAGTCAAAGAATCTTCCTGTCTAAGACTGAAATTATCAAAGTAATTATGCTTGCTTTCCCCACCTGACTGGAACAAGTAATCTACGTTGCACAATTTTGAGGAGTTCCTCCTAACAGCTATGCCATAGCTAATTATTAAAATCTTCATTATGGTTTGGCTTATACTTGGAATAACAAAGATGACTAATACATGAAATGCTTTGCAGCTACAACTATTTCAATAGGTATTCATGAGACCAATTGACGACGCTATGGAAACATGCACAATGTCATACAGAGGATGCTTACTACTTACTGAAGAGCTCTACCAACACATTTTTCATCAGCAGGGCCATTTATTATTCAACTTTCCTTGAAACTTATGTTTTCTTTTCAAAAATGAAGTTCAGATCAATTGTATTATAAGTTTTCAACAACAAAACGAAGTCAAACAAATACCCCAGTTTTTAATCAAGCAGTATAAATATTTCATTTCAAATTAAGTAATGCAATATTTTAATTATTTTATTACTTGAGAATAGTGCATTGTTCTAAAATTAAAAAAAAAAAAGAAAGAAATCATGTGTTTGGACAGGAACACAAATAAATGAAGGCATTTTAAACAGCTCCAGACTAAGGCTTGTTTTGGTATAATCAAACATCAATTATAACAATCATCTTACTTTGGCAGTTATTAATTTATTCTTTAGAAATTTTGCACTTCTGATTCACCAAAACATGACATCTTAACAGTAGAAGTACTTCCCAATCATCAACTAGTAAATATAATGTTTTCAGGAACTGTAATTATAGTCTAGCTAGGTCTGCGCTTCCACATGTACCCTGGACTTTGTGCTTGAGTCCTTAACAATACTAAAATCAAATTCATTCAAAATTATTATTTTTCAAATGTTTATTATCTGAATAAGTTAATTGCAACTATTACAAGGTAACTGACAGATGCTGTTCTGAAGAACAGAAATTTCTGGTACTGAACTGAAGGGATAGGACCACACTCTGTTTTAGAGTTTACGTAAGTAACCCACAACTTCTGATCCAAATAGGCAGCATGCCACCTATATAATTTTCTACAGAAGTTTAGTCCTGTAACCATTGAAATTAACATAGAAATTCATAATAACATCTGATGAGCAGTTATCTAATATATATTAAATTATATTCTGAATTCAAAATTTTAAAATAGAGTATTTAGGGAAGTTACTACTCCTCAAAAAGTAGCATAAAAATTGAGATAACGTAGAAGCAAGGAAAGAAAGATAAACAAGTGGCCAATTTATAATCAAAGTTAATTCCACCTAAAAAGATAATCAGTTACTGAAGTAATACTAATATCAATGAATTAGGAATTAGTTTTTTTCCCCATGAAAAGCTAAGAAAAGAAATACAGAAGAAAAAAGAAAGATCAAAGACAATTAGGAAGCAGTGCTGACCATGGTGTTTTTATGACTGTAGCAATTAATGATTTATCAGCAAACAACAACACAATTCAATTCAAACAGAAATAATAGTTAAGCTCTAGTTAAGCTCTAAAGGGGGAAAAAAATCTCAACTTAATACAAGTAAATGATACTCATATACAAAGTTTTCAAAGTTATAAAATGCATTCGTAAGTCCTAGAAGCTATTTTACATGAACAATTCCCCTGGAAGTCATAAACATCTGGAGGATGAAAAAAACCACAGCCAATTACATTCTCAGTTAAATTTAAAAAGGGTAATGGGTATGCAATAAGAATACCTACATTATGCTGTTTCACTGCATTTCAAGGACTACATACACAGGTCTATCCACAGAAGCCAAACGAGGTTTTAATTATTTTCCAGAGTCATTTAGTGACTTGAAATGAGACATTAAGTGCTACTGATATCCCTAACGTTGACCATATTACAAAAATGGGAAGCAGAAAAGTACTGCTTTCTGAATCTGATATAAACTTGGGAGTGACTGTTTTTCTTTCCAATTTTCAGCAATTCTGACTGCTAAATGAGTAAAAGTTTAATCAACTTAGATGTACTTTAGATAGGATGAATTTTACCTGTACAAAATAATCAGCATAAATTTATGCTTGTCTATAGTCCCACTTAACTATGTCAAAAGTGAAACCAAAAGTGGAATCAACAGGTCTTTGAACTTCAACCAGGATTGTTCTTTGTTCTGTTACTACCAAACAATGTGGGCAAAAGGATCCAAACCTCAAACACTGTAAAACCAATACATCTAACCTTTACTCTGTAAAACATTCCCATTTTTCTTAATTCTATGTTGCAAAGTCTAAATTTACTTTGCATCTTCTAATGAATTTAAAATAAAATTTATTTTTATCTTACTAAGATTCATGGCACATTGAGGAATGAGTTCCAAAAACCGTAGTATTAATCAATAAACAATAGTATTAGGAGAGTTTTGATGATGGTATTTTTTGTGAAATATTTAAACAAAAGAAAAGATAACCCTGCACAAATATTTTGTATATCTCACAAGAAATTAAAAAGTTGTAAGAGCTATATAATGTCTAATTTTAAGTACAGAACACACTACTTAAAAATAAGGAAAAGTTTTCACTCAATGCTGTGTCCTAGTTAATATCTATTCACTAAAACAGAGACTTCTTGAGTTCTTCTTGTAAGTGAAAAGTGTGTCACATACCTGTTGTGTGCTTCTTTGTGACTGTAAACTGGACTGCAGCCTTCTCAACAGAGGAACACCATTCCTAGACAGCCTTTTAAGCAACCAGTAACTGTGCACTCGTTCAACAAACTGCTTCTTCCGCTGAATGGCCACCTGATTCATAATTTTATTTAATCTAAAATATGGAAAAACTGATATTGTATTTTTTGCAGCAAAGCATAGAATATATTTGTCTAAAGAAGTTCAACATCAAAATATATAAATGTATAATAGAGCAACAGCAATGACCATCATATTACTAATGTCTTTCAACTACATATTTTTAGTCCAATTACTTCCTAGTAGTAAATTACAATCAAATACATCTCCTTGGCATTTTAGTTGCTACCAAATATTAGGACTGAGACTAAAGCTTCATGTGAATTTTAAAATAATTCTATTTAAAATAAAATTGGAAATAAAGCTCTAAATTCATACTGAAGTTTTCAGATTGTTGCATATTTAATACATGCAACATAATGCAGAATTAGTAGTCACTTATACACAATTAGTAGTTTCTTTTAAAGAGAATGTATCTTCAAACTTTTTATGTAAAAAAGTATGAATGCACTCTATAAAGTTTACAACAAAGTCTGTGTTACTGAAGTACTAACATTAACCTTTCAGTATATAAAGGGAAGAAAAAGTTTAAAAGAGCAAACACTTTAGGATTTTATCCTACACATATGATGAAAATATCCACAGAGAAAGGCTGCAAGAGAGGATGATAAAATCAGTTAAGTGAAATATCTTGGTTAAATACCACTTTCTTCAAAACCTTTTAAAATAGATGCAAATATTATGTCCCAGGGCTCCAACCACCTGTATTCTGTTTTGGGTTTTTTTTTTTTGGTTTGGTTTGTTGAGGTGGGGGGGGGTATTTTTTGTTTTTTCCCTCCTCTCTAGCTGACCTTAACTGAGCAGGAGGTTGGATCAGACAATCTCCAGAGGCCCCTTCCAGTCTCAACTATTCTGTGATTCTGTTTTTTGTTGTTTGCTTTGGGGTGGGGAAGCAGTTGAAGAGAGGTAAGGATTTTCCTTAGCAGGAGGTAAAAATGGAATTACAGGATAACATAAATGAACAGAAGTGTTAGCTTTCTTTCCAGTATATTACTACTTACAGCAAAATTCTACACAGGATAGCATATTTACCAGATTCTCCAACAAAATTTAATACCAAAACAAGTAGCAGCAAACTGAGGAGAGATGTCCGATTTGTAGAGCACTACAATGAGCCATTAAAAAAAAAAAATTCTGAACAGATACATCAGTATTTTTCTGCTTTCCTCTTTTTAATATTAGGAATAAAGCAGCTTCTCAGCCAAGCAATAGAAGAAAAAATAGTCAAATACATAAATAAAACGTAAAGGTATAAGTAAACCTTAGATAAAATGATTTTTGAAATACCTGAGAAACTTATACGGTAGTTTTAAAAAAAGCATACAGGTGAATTTACTCTGACTTCACCAAAAGCCATCTATCCACAGTTATTTTTTCTAAGCCCCATAGGAGGTAAGGTGTACCAGTTCTGTTCAGTGCTTTGCTAACTGTAGCTACAGACCTTTTGGTCACCACAGAATACAGGCAGCACAAGCACAGGTCTTCTTCAAAATACAGTGTATAGTACCTTTCCCTTCTTCAACTACATTGTTTTTCAATGAATAACTAAACCTGTTAGGCAGTCTTGAAAAATTCTAGCTTAATTCAAATGAAGCTCAGAAAGTCTATAGACAGACTCAGGACTATTTCAAAAGTCTTTTACCAAAGGACAGAAGGGGTGCTCAGAGTTATGTGACCATATTAAACTTCATACACAACAACAGAACTACAATTAATTATAAAATACAATCAATCACTTTCACATCTCTCTCTCAGAGACAGCAAAACCCACTGAACTAAGCCAAAAAAAGCAGAGCCAAATATATACCTATTTGGAGAGACCAGAGAATCATAACTCAGCGTGAAGAAAGGTGCCTTGGCTTCATGCCCATCAGATGTGGCAAGACTAACCAAACATCTTTAATTACAGCTTCAAGTACATTTGCCTTTTCACAAAAGGAACCATTCTAGTCATAGATAATTGTGATAGTAAAATACTAGAATAAGCTTCGAAGAGATGTTAGCAGAAGATATTCTCCTACTTTCAAAATTCAAATAAACACAAGGTACTTCAGACTGCAGAAACTAACCTAACACATTACAAAAACCTACTCCTCTCCCCTCCCAAAAAAATAAACAATGGCTGTTGATATTTCAGTTAGACACGAGGCTTAAGTAGTGGCAATATATCATCAATTAAATCATGCTTTAATTTATCTAAATACAGTGAAGCTCAGGCACTCTTCACATGGCACATATCTACAAAGCATCCACACTATGGTCGTAATGTCCTAGGCAAGGACATTACATCTACCACAAGAATCCACTACCTACAGCATAGTTCTTTTATCGTCTTTCTGCTTGGTCACATACTCCCAGGTAGACTCTTACTGCCTGCAACTCTCCAAGTTTTGACAGATGCAATACAATCATTTGGGGGAAATAAGACAAGATTCACCTGCTGCTGTAGAACCCTGTGAGTAACACAGACCAGTTACTGACCTTAAAGTTCCTGTCCTTGATCGTCATCACCCAGTTATCATCTTACTGGGAAAGAAAGTCTCATTCACAAAGATACATGCGGCTGCAATGAATTTGAACACATTCATGATATTAAATACATATGTGTCAGTCCTGAACAAGGATCTTCCTGCTCCTACCTGAGCTAGAACTAAAGGTAAGATTTTAAAATTCTTAGAGGTCTTGAAGGAGGTTGCTGAATACTCCTTTTATATATATATATATATATATATATATATAAAATTTATAGGAATTTCTTGAAGAATAAAGAAAATGTATATTTTATAGGTAGGTAAGGGAGAGCTGCCTGAAGACTTTATAGTTTGTAATCCATGGTCTGACTTGCACAAGACAGGGTTAACTGCTGCACCACACTGACAAATCCCCCAAGCAGAAGCAAAGTTTATAAAAGGACTTAGATCAGCTCCCAGAATAAACAAAACACACAAGCAAAGGCTTTTTTTCCTTCAAAATAACTGTCTTGAAGAAAAAGCCTTTCTAGAGATTTTGCCCAGTGTAAGAACATCACAGAAAGAATATTCTGTAGTTTTACTTGCTAACAACAAGTGTCAACTGCAAGCCAAGCATAGTAAGTACTGAGAGAAAAAAAATTGAGAGATTTAAAACATGCATTAAACATTGTATTACTTTAAGCTGTAATACTTTCTCTTCAGAAATAATACAGCAATCTCACTGCATAAGTATTTCTGATCTCTCTGTTGAGACTGTCAAAAGCAAAACTACTGTGCAAGACAGCCCAAAGAAGGTAGTTTAGGAACACACATTTGGAAAATACAGCCAGAGTTACTGTCTCCCCTACCATATAATTAACTTTAGACAGGTCAAAAATAAAAAGCCACAACTATAGTTACCACAGAAAGCAAGCAGAAAAGATCAGAAGTACTATTGCTGTTCTAGTTCTTTATAGGACAGAGAACTTGTTAGACAAATTCCCAAGTGATCTTCTGAAAAGGACCATGTTAAGTGCTAAACATTTCTCTCTCAAAACAGCAAAATGATTAACACAATTAGGCTCAGCACGGAAGAAAACTGTTCTTATACTGTACACAGACTGAGCAACTGTAGCCTGTGTCAGTGAGTTGAGGCTTGAACAGTGAGCGTGACCCAAAATATGTTGTTCCCCCCCGCCACACAGTTTATCAGTTATTTTTAAATATACATATATATAAGAGACAAAATCTGTAAATAAGATTAATACATTTCTCCAAGTGGTCTCTCCATAACAGTACAAATTAAAGCAAATTTAGCAGTCAAAAAACCCTTGTACAATTTAGGTATTTCAAAAGTTCCTTAAAAGGTAACTGCATTCCCATGACTTTCAGTAGCTCTTTTTACATAACTGATCCTGTAACGGAAGCACGAGGTTGCAGGTTGATAAAAGCCAACAGTACTGATGCATGAACTATCATTCCAGGCCAGCCATTTTCTCAAGCTAACTACTGCTGCCTTTTGATTTCTTGGCATGCCGGCCAGGCATACTCCCTGTTGATTTTCTGTTTTTTGGGCTATGTTCCAAGACTACATAGATGTCAAAACGTTTTTGAAAACTATTGTATTTGTGTAACAGCAACTGGGAAAGCCAGTACTGCCTCCCTCCCCCAGCTCCACTTGTATCCTACTCTAAAACACTGTGACATGTGCTACAAACATGATACTGAGGTATCTTACAATCCCCCTGCTTATCTTTCATAGGGGGAAAGCTCCTTTTCCAACTCAAGTTTTCAAAGCATTTGCAGTTCTGATCCTGAACTGTAAGTTAGGATGAGAGTAAATTACAGCACTAAAAATATCCTGCATTTACAAAAGCAACAGAAGGATAAGGGAAGGAAACTGTTCTGTTCTGAATGAGTAAGACAGACTCCAATCATGTATATTAAATTTCATTTTAAGTTAAAATATCTTTGGTGAGAATTCGTCCTTTATCAGATGTTCTGCACTAACCCTCTCCTCACACAGAGGTACTTGATGGATAATCCACCATGCAAAAAGGGTGGTGCTCTTAATGCAGCGGTCAAAGCATTCAGAGAAAAATTATAAACACAAACACTTAATCCTATGTTTTTTTCTTTTTTTTAAAAAAAACAGAAATGCATAAAATACGACAAGAGCAAATCTCTTATATTGGAGAAAATATTTGCAATTTCATAGCCTCCCTCTTCCTACTCATGACTGCTTCCTCTCTCAGTTTCAGTTACATATCATTGTGGCAACTACTGCAATTAGTTACAAGAAAAAATGAAAACAGTATTTTTGGTGATTAACTATGCAGCAGTCAAACAGAAGGAAAGCCAGCAAAGAGACAACCAGCCATTTTTCTACTAATCATCACTAACCAGCCCAAGGACTGTACATTAGTGGGCATTAAAGAAACAGTTAATGTACAATATCTGCTTTCTGACCCCACAGATTTCATCTGCAAGTATTATAATATGTGTCTATACATGAGTCTATAGTGTCTCTCCATTCTTAGAGTTTTCAAAATATAAGTTCTTCAAAATATAAACCAGAGAGAAAATTTCCATCCTACAGCAATTATGCGATTCTTTCACTATTACTATAGTAACTCAGGAAGCAGGAACTTAATATGATAATTAATAAGGTTCAGTAAGATTAAATATCCACTAGAACCAATCAACTTTTAAACATGAACTAAAACTAGTATTTCAATTATAATACTTCTACACTACTTATACTAAAATATCAATAAATACCAATTTGTCTTGATTTATGGTAATACCCATAAACGATCAAATGAGGTTCCACTGCACTGGGCAAATAAACCCATCCTATTTTCCAACACAAAGATTATTGATACGTTCTTTAAAACTGTCAGAACAAAACATAAAACGTATAAATTGAATAAATTTTAACTTAGTAAACTGACTTTCAAGAACATTTGAAATTCCAAGCCCTGTTCTGCTAAATTCCATGGAATATACTGACACTCATAGGAAGCAGAAAAAAAAAAGACACAAAAATTAACCACACACAATTACAGTAATCCCACAGATACTAATTAGAAGAGAATTAGCAGAAAACCAGAGTTAAAAAAAAAAAGCTATGAAAGTTTCTATTTTGGGAATAGGAATGAATTCTGAGGCCTTGCCAATTACTCCTCCTAATCCTGTATCCAAAACTTTCAGCTTCCAGAGATGAGAAAGAGTGCTTGGACTGACAATATTCAATTCTTCTCATATAAAACCTTTGGCAGCAGTTGCCTATCCAAAAATATATGTAAACCCTTGCTTTTCACTACACTTTTTTTTAAGCTGTGGAGAGAGAGTTTTGTTATTTCAACTCCCTCCCCCAATAAGAAATCCAATTTCTCCATTAAAAAAAAAAAAACAAACCCACACCTCTGATCTTTCAAACCTTGTGGAAAAAACAAAACAAAACAACCACCAACAAAAACACTGTCACACTGGAAAACCTCCTCAGTCTTCTCTGAAAAGTCACATGCATAGACTCACTTCCACCACCTTCTATACATCATACATTCCGAGTTATGACTTTTCTTTAAAATTACTCAAAATATTTTCTTTCCTTCACTTTTTGTACATAGTCATAACCATGCCATATATGATTTCGAAATAATCTCAAAAGGCTAAATCCATTAGCAGAAGATAAAGTATTAATCAAAAATTGTCTTTTATTTGTGATAAAAGAAATCTCAGCATTAACCTGCTAATTTTTTGTGCATTCTATAACTTGACTATCAAGTTTTATATATATATAAATGTATGCTGAAAATTATATCTTTGTATAGTATTGATAAGATCCTGCACCTTGTAATTTAAAAAAAAAAAAATCACACAACTGGAGAAACAAAAATATTCAAGAATAAAAATATTTGAAATAGCTGTAGCGTTTTACTATTATTAAATTGGCAGCATGAATTTTGATCTTATTAACTGAAGAACAAAAATAAGCAGAATCAGATATGGAATCACTGACACCTGAGACTCTCAGAGGCCACACAGGATGCTAATAATGCACCTTACAGAAGTCCCTAACCTATACTAATTTCCATTTTAAGCTTTCCTGCTTAAAGAAGTACTTCTGTTGCTTCTATTGAAGTATTTCCATTGTTTCACTGTACCTCTGAAAGAAACAGAAAAGAAGAAAAAGATATCTACACCATATTCCTATACCTCCTTTTTAAAAACTTTAAATAAGATGCATCATTTCCACCCTCTGGGCTTTTATAGGGGGGAAACACCCTCTCTCCCCAACATCAGTCAAGATAAATACTTTTAATGCCAGACATACAACCATCTTCTCCATTTTTTTTTAATCAATATCCACTTTTACAATGTACTTAAAAAATTCACACTTTCTCAACCACATTCATTAATTCTAATTTAATAACTCAGACAGAGTCATGATGAATTAGCATGAAAAGAAAGCTCTGAAGTTACCTTATCATTTTTTAAAATACCAGTGAGACAAAGCTAGTGACCACAATCTCGTAGCTCTTTTCCTGATTTAAACAAAATTATTTTTTGATTTAACCAAAGAGGGCACTGACTTCAGCAGTAGTTTCCACAGGGACCAGAAGGGTTCTAAAGCCGACAAATCTTAGAAGAAACATCCAATTTTACTAGTGACACAAAAGTCCTACCTCTTTTAGAGTCCACAGGTTTCTTATAATAATCTGACTATCCAATCACTCTTCATCCAAACTCAACAATGTTATACAGTAATTGTTCTGCAAAATTGCTATTTCCCCTTCCACCTAGTTGCATTTTCTAATTATTAGTTGAAGCTATAAGGCATAATCTGCATCATGTTCTTTTGTAATTCAAATAAATATTTCCAGATCATTTTGTGAAAGTATACATACTTACAAATTTGAGGTAAAATGGCTAACAAACCTTACTCTGGATTTATTTAGCTTTCCACGTTGTTGCAACACTGTCTCTAGTAGTATCATCCAATGATTATTTATGCTGACTTCTAAGCAGGATTTATTATTTCCCCCTACTTAACAAATTTCTGAAAGTATTCTTAATAAATAAATAAATGCCCAGATCAGCTGAAAAAGAAGCATTGTCTGTGCATGCAGCCTAATAATGTTTCAAAGGAATGTCTGTTAACTCTTTGTAAGTGTTTCTTTCAGCTTATTTTGCATTTCATCACTTCCTATAAGGTTTTTTTCTGGTTCACACCTTCCTTTAAAAGCAATCAAGATGCTTTTGTCCAGATATCAAGATGACACTTAATTATTTGGTAAGTAAGTTCAGGATAGTTATGTTGGAGAAATTATGAAATAAAAGGAAATATTGGTTGTACACAGCATACAGTAACAGAAACCCGTTTTTTACTACTAGGAACAATGTGTTCTCTAATCAAAGCGAAGGTCAATGTAGAAAATCCAGGTAACTTGAAGCACACGAAAATGCTGACTGAAAAAAAAAAAATATATATATATATATATATATATATATTTTCCAGCTGTCCTAAAAAATAACATTTAAGAGTCTGAGAAGTTTTTCCTCGCAGTTATCTGCCTACTACTTACTTTTGTAAGGATCATTTACTCTTTTACCAACAGTATGGAGTAATACAGCTGATGCACACAACTTGATGGACAAGTATAATGCCTTGTTCCTGTTTGTTACGAATGTGTGTTTGTGGGGGGCTGCTTATTTTTGCTCCCTATAACTATTGCATTTCAGATACTTTCTTAACTTCGGAGACTATATATACACCATGTAGAAACAGAAATTAAAGATGAAAGCAAAGATTTATATACTGTAAGATATCTGCTTCCACTTAGAAGAGCAATACTTGCACAAATGGCATTGTAACAAAACAGATTACACTGTATCTCAATGTATATTTCCAAAATATACTGAAGCTTTTAAATATTTTATATGACATTCAGTTTTTCCCCTGAGTATATGCCCACACAACATCCTAGTTACACAAGATTTTTAAATGATACTGGCTTCACTTTTCATAAGGCAATCACATTTTAGATGCCTCTTTTGGTACACAAGATCAAGAGACTACACCAAAACAATGTTATTTGTGTTACAAATCAAACACTCAAAAATAAGAGAAGACAGATAAAGTTTTCCAGCTAACACTATGATTCTGCTTCTTTATGCATCCATCCTATTCACTATATAAAGCAGTAGTTATTAAAGGGGAAAGAAGAACAGCAAAAGGGGGAAAATCCACAAGAAAGGGAACAGAGAATCAGTACAGAATCATAACTCACACAGACAAGGAGCAAAACTTAGATCGTAAAGTAAACTCTAAAATTTAGGATTTCCTAACTTTTAAGTTTTGCACCTGCAGCCTAAATAAAATACTTTCAGTATTTCTATTGGGCAGAAAAGGCACAACTCTACCATCACATACCATCAGCAGAGTATGAACCTCGGCACCACAGCCGTAATTTGCCAGTGTTTACAAATAAACAAACAGGCTGGTGGCAGCAGGAGGCCAGCATTCCCAGCACCATGTATCAGAGGGTCCAAGCACTCTCTGGAGTCTAAGTTTCCCCCAACACACATTCACACAGTGCAGCTCCTCCGACATTCAGTAGCTCTTCCCAGAAGCATGTGACTACTTGAGACTAAGCTTATTCTGCCACATGCATGCTTAGTGTTTATTTATTTATTTATTTTAAAGAAAGGCACAAAAAAATCTTCCACTTAAAAGAAAGGAGGGCAGGGAAATCAAGCAAGCGGGCATTCACCTCCTATAATCACCATTTTAACACTTCTAAAATCTGACCGTACGCTCTTGTGTCACTAGCTCACAAGTGATAGCCTATGAGGCCATACAATTAGATTACAAATGATCTACAGAATGACACCATCTACATAACTTGTAAATGAAAAGCTTAGAGTATGACATCTGTGTAAGAAATTCTGGTAACTGGAAAGGGTACAGTTCTCAAAAATCATTCAAGGCAGTAGCTCAGAAACTTGACCTACAGATAAGATGATAAAGAAATTCAAGAACTACAAAAAATTGTGTAGAAATAATGAAGTATGTTGGTTTACACCTTTTAACATAACTTGACTATGAAGACAGGTGTTTTGGAGAACAGCATCATTGCAAATGGTGTCAGTAAGATGCTCACAATCTTTCATGTACATTCACCATCCAGATAAGGAAACAGTATCACTATCATCTTAACATTGCTATTCTTCTACAGCTATCTTCTCTAAAGAACCAACTATATACTAAGTAGACCTATTACTAGTCTAGGTGTTAATCATTAAGAAATTAAATCAAACCAAACAACTCCACAAAGGTGCTCCAGTTTTCTGAGAGGTGGAGAACATACTTATTTCAAATTCTTTAGGGCAAGTGGTGGGGGGGGGGGGGGGGGGAAGAAAAACACAGTATTTAAACTTGGAGCCTATATGTTTCTTCTCTAATAATTTAAATGGCTCAATTGTTTTTCCTCAAGATCTCTGCCAGGAAAGGCAAATCAGGTTCCAGATCCAAGGGGAAAAAAAAAAAAAAAAAAGATTTAACAAAACAGATTAGAGAAAAGAAATCATTTAAATGAAGACTGCTGTGAACTGCTCTACATCATTCATTAATAACATATGGATGCATATTTAAAAAAATGCATGCTGTAGTTTTGCTACAGAAAAAAGAGAACTAAAGAAAATTTGACAACTGAGATTTGGGTCTGTAACAAGACCACATCTCCTTTCAATATTACTATTTCTGTTATGTTATTTATTCAGATATTAGTTTTCTAGGATTAAGTGCATTCACATTACAAGGAGTACTTAAGCAAGAGTCTCACTGAGCCAAACTTCAAAATATTTTTAAACTGTGCTTATTTTAAAACTTCTGATATAGAACACAAAATCAGGAAATTTTGTCAATTAATGTAAGGATCCATGTTAGTTTTCAGTAACATGAAACTGAGTATATCTGCAAGAAAGCTGAATATCTCTGCAATCTTGGGAAAAAAATAGTTTTGATTAAAAAAAAAGCCTTTTATATGTGTTCTGACATCTAATGACACTGTTAAAAATCATTTCATTCTAATGATAGCATCCTTTTAGTATTAAGTATTATGAAAGTTATCTACGAGAAAAATTGCCAGAATTAGAACTAGGAATGTGTATTCTAATTCCCAACTATCATTTAGTTCATGTTCCTTCTTACTTTGTCTTTCACAAAAAAAAAAAAAAATCAAACCAGATTGCCTTAATTCAGTCAAGATCAAACTGTTTTATATGAACTCCCCCCCCAACATGAACAAGAGCACCTGTTTAAATAACAGTATGTTACCTGCTGTCACCTTAAGCTTTTCTTTAGCACATCACTAAACAGAAAAAAATACAATTCTACCATGCAAATCATGACAGAGAACAATGCAATTAATCTGACGTTTGTAAACACCACACAGGAGCTAAAGGCTGTTTGTCGAAGTCAGTCAGTAATCAGTACGTACGTTAATAAAAAAGGACTGCAGTTTCAAAATATTTATTTATTCAGATTAATTTGACTAGCTTTAACTATCCACTATCTGAGACTTGGAGTCATATATATGTTATTCTAAACTAAGTAGTTGATTCTCAAAGGTATTGCGAACAACAACTAAGCACAAAAATCATTTGGTCTGACAAAAAAAAACATTTCTGAAGACAAGACAGACCATCTACTGATTTCTATGGGGAAGCTAATGCATTTTTAATGCAATTTCAAAAATGTACAGCATACACAACTTACATTAATCCTCTGAGCATGGCCTTTAAGGGAGGCATATAAGAAATGCATAAAGACTTCTAAATCTGTATCTAAGCATTGGCTTAAAATTAAACAGACAAATAAAGTGCACGTTTCTCTCAGTTGGATGGTTTGCTTACCTCTGGGGGGGGATATAAGGAGCAGATACTGTTGGCATAACTGTACAGGGTTCAACCACTGTTTTCTTGGCCTTTTTTGTCTTTTTTCTGACTTTTGATGTAGACCTAGCAGTTCTGACTGATCCCTCCTTTCTACAAACACCGTTTTTGATTTCAGCTTCTCCATAAATATTTAGAGGTCTCCGTATGCAACCCGGTGGAGTATGTACATCACAATAGGCAGTCTTTTTCACAGAGAACGTTGTCCCACTGCCAGTTAGTTCTTTCACAGGTTCCATTTTCATATATAGACCAGCTTTTTGAGCACACGTCACATGGAATGCAGTATAGCAATTTGCTTTGTGGCACTGGATGCAGGCACCAACACCTTTCTGTTTACAGAGGTAGCATGTTAACTTCCATCTGGCTGGGGGAATGTTCCTGACACCATCAATTGGCTCAATAAAAACTGTATTGGCAAATCCAACTTCTGGAATCCACAAAGCACACACAACATGTCCCCAACGATCATCATCAGTCTTTTTAAAGGCACCTCCCTTGTTTGGGCACAGCACACAGTCTACAGGCCGGGAACGGGACTGCAGACAGTGTCTGCAGAGCCACTGGCCCTCAGGTATATATGGCACCCCATAGCATTCCTGATGTACTGCTAAATTACACATATCACAAAACAGGATTACATTGCTGTTTTGACATTCACCATCCATGCATATACAACACACCGCATCTTCATCAATTAAAGACTGATGATCACCCTGTTTTTGGTTCTCACAATAAGACTCTTTTTCAAACCTATCCATTAGGAATTCAAACATATTTTGTGACACAACTGACACCCCATCACTTTTCCGCTTTTCATTTATTATTTCTAACCATGCATAATCTTCTTCATCCATGTCATATTCAACTTCGTTATCAAGTTCCTCTGCTGATTTTTCAATGAATTTATAATAAACTGGAGGCCGCCGAGGAGCAGAAGGTGGACTGTATTCAACAATCCGCACTTTTGGTTCTGGAAGTGGAGCTGTTGTAGCAGGTATACCATGTGAGCTTGGAAGAGCTTCATTTTTCTTTTTCACTTTGTTATTTTTATGCCGTTTGCTTCTTAGACAAACTGGTGGTCTTTCACTATTTTCTTTATTGCTGTTGCATTCACTCATTTCCTGGGCTGTAAGATCATCTTCTAATATAATCTCTAAAGGATCAAATATACTGATCCTATGCAGGCGACCTTCAATTTCTATTTCAACCATTCTTTGAGCTTGAGCGTATGTCAAGGTTTCTCGTGTGGGGGAGTGCTTAATACTGCATGGGGAAGAAGAATGCCTTGCTGCCGATACTCGATGACATCTTCCTTTTCTCCTCATTTGGTAATGTTTACCTAAAATTAGAGCAACAGTTAGTATAATGAACTACAAACATTTATATTAAAATATTTGTTTTATTTCAGTAAGAAAAAAACCTTGAAGTTGTATAACCCCCAAACTATCTATTTCCAAGACATCAGTTAACCTGGCACCTTTTATTGAACAGGACTGCTCATATTGTTTTGAAAAATTTTACCTAATGATAACAAGTAAGATCTCCTAAATACTAGCTTCTTACATAAGTACCACTGTATAGAATTCATATTATAAAAAAACACTACAGAAACACTAACTGTAACAACTCTGTAACAGAAAAATAACATTTTAGAAGTGCCACAAAAAAAGATTATAGTTTTGATATACTGTAAGAAACCATCTCCATAATACAAAATTTCCAGTTAATGAGTGTCTGTATTTGAAATTTGTTCAACGCCTACAGGTTTTCTTCAGTTCTCCCTGAAGTTTGTCGGTGTCATATTTAATAATCACATCATCGCCATTACTAGAAAGTTACTAGCACCAATGTAATTTTACTGTTTTAAATAGGCCCACATTAGGAGGATGATTCTCATTCAGTGCTAAAACTTTAAACTCCAGTGAGATGCACAAAATAACACAATCTAATTTGCCAGACAGTGAAGCACAGACTGTAACTATGAAATATCCAACTTGTAAAGTAGATTTGACCTAGAACATACTGAAAAACACGTGTGTGTGTGTGTGTGTGTGTAAACGTGCATATAAACACACTTCTCTCTTGACCAATTCTTCAGGCTTTGTTCTCAGAGCAATTAGGGTAGATAAAAATCTCGCTCCCCTTAAATCCAACCAAGCCTTTTCTAAAAAAAACAACTTCATTTTCAAGTTTATCTTCTACTGGAATAAGAGCAGCATATGTACCATACACCATACAAAAAGGTAGCTTTTTTCACCACCATTGAGCACGCATTTTGATTACAAAAATTCTAATTGAGAACTTTATGTATTTTAAACTGATGCCTTTCTGGTATTTTAATGTTTTTCTTTTCTGAGGGTTGAAAGTATTTTTTAAAGACAAATTGATAAAGTCAAGCTAAAAAGTTTGTTTTCTTATTCCCTTCCCTTTTCTTCCTAATAAATTCCTAATAAAGAAACAGCAAGCATAACCATCAGCTACAGAAAAAAAATACTCTTGATCTTTAACCATTTGCTTAAAGTATTAGGGCCTCACCATTCTAATTCTGATCAAGTCAGAAATTCTGCATTTCAAGTCAGTGTTATTTATTCACTAAAATAATTAAATTAGTATTAGCATACAACAAATAGACAAATATGGAGATCAAAATACAATTACACTGAAAGAGAAGCATAGCTAATACATGAAGAAAATAGGAAAGACTGTAACAATTAACATATCAATTATTCACAGCCTGCATTTGCTTTTGTTCAGTTTATGACGCCAATCCCTCTGAAAGTCTACCTTCAAAGTTCTGAAAGAACTCCTTTAAAGGGAAGATGAGATATTTTAAACTGCTACCATTAGATCAGACCCTCCCAACAGCTATTTTATCTGCTCTCACAAACTGACCTTGTTTTCCCAAAGACAAATGAAAAAAAAACCCTAAGTTTTATTATTCATGCCAGCGTTACTTATAGATCTGACTTTCAGATGGATATTCCTTAACTTACTATGTTTTTATATCATAAACACACAAAAAAAGACAACACTTTAATCATTACAGATCTCTTATCAGCTCTCTATAAATGACAGACAAATAGAAAAGATCACCCCTCTTCATGTAAGTTTGGGTGAAATACTTAATAATTTAATTTTGCAAGACAATATATGATTAAAGCACATCAATTTCTTACCGACTGAAGAAGTTTAAAACACTAACAGTGCTATAAAAGGTCCAATAACTAGAAATAAAGAGACACCGAAAATTTAACTGGAATTAAAAGTTCCCACATCAGAATTTGTAATTCAGGGACCAAAGAAAACACACTGGCCCCGATTTCTGTTTACTATTGTACATACTTAGCAACATTAGGGATTATTCAGATAAAACACATTGATGTGCCAATGTACAGCAACATGTTACAGACAAGTATGGCATCATTTTATGTTGTTGGGTTTTTTTTGATATTTGTCTTTCATTTAATCAACAAGCAAGAAAAAAAACCACATCATTAAAAAAATGTCCCTCTTACAACTGCCCTTGGGAAAAAAACAAAAACTTCAACGTCTAGACAAAATTAATGTCTCTTCCTACAACTATTAAACATGCACAACTGCTCAGTGTTCATCATGACAGTGATTATTTTGACAAATTAATGGGAGAGGGACGAGATAGGTAGCCTTCAGAAATCAAAAAATATGCTACTTATCCACACTTACCTATCTAACTTAACCCAGTATTATAGAAAAAAAAAAAGTTAGGTTTCCAAACTCTTACCCCTCCCCTCCCAAAATTCTTAAGCATGGCTGCAACCAGGCAACAAGAACAGAAAGAAAATATTTTAAACCACAAGTTTTTCCTTTAGGGCTTAGAACTGCTTTTATAAATGTCAAATAAAAGAAAGTGTACAAACCAGAAGGATAAAAATGATTGGACTAGCATCTAAGCATCCTTCCTGTAAAACTCACCTGTAAATAAAGCTAAATCAGAAAACATAACAATCCGGTTAAATGGAAAGTGGATACCCTACAAATATAATGAAATTAACACAGAATTGGAATTGGTACTTCTCTGGTCTAATTTTCTAGAAATTCAGTGCGAGTAACTTAAATGCTCTAGGAACTAAAGAAGTATTTTTTGTTCTTGTTTTTTTAAACTCCTATTTACAAATATCCTAAAAATACTCCAGAGGAAGACCACATTTCTGCATAATGAATTCACGGCTGGCAAACTGGTTTGCTTTTCCTAGCTAATTATCACAGGCACCTTTCTTCCCTCCCCTCAGTAGTGAGCTGCAGATCCACAGGAATGAAGACCATGTGCACAGGTTTGAAAACTAGTAAACTAAGACATCAGTTTCTGTTCAGTATTAATAGAGATATCACGCTTATGGCAAAATACAAATAATTTAACATATTTCTGTTAGCACTATTCTGCCTCTTACAACAACTCAAAGGCTGTAAGAGATAAAACTGGAAAGTTACCCACAGCTTTCGTCTCTTAGAATTACATCAGCTGCTTGGGAAGAAAGTCACCAGCAGACACTTTCCCTCACCACAACAAAAGTGCATGAAGACAGCTGCTTATGTGGAACGCACAGTATGAGGCAAAAAGTACTTTTATTAAGGTGTGGGATAGCTAAAACCAACAGGAAAGTGTAACGACATCCGCTTTTTGATTCCGAATCCCTTTTACAGTCTCTCTCCTAGTTACCTTCCTCCTCCTCAGATAACTGCCTTTGGTGCCTGGATCCCCTGCCCAGTGGAAAAGAGAATTCCATTCTCAATGGATACTTTCATGCAGACCATTAAGAGGAGAAAGACACAGGAATGCTCTTTAGCCCCAGACAATGAGGGTAAGCAAACGCTGCTTACCAGCACGCCGGGAAGACACCACCCTCAGCAACAGCCGCGGAGCAGGGCCATTTCCCTCGGGGGAGCGCAGAGGATCGGGGCTCGCTCACCCGCCCGATCGGCCCGGGCAGGCTACGCTGCCCGGCATCACCAAAGCCACTATCTTTCCTGAGCGTGAGGGGTGCTGGCAGGAGGCCGCCGGCGCTGTTTACGCCCCGGCAGCGCTCCCCTCCCCGCCTCCCGGGATCCCGCACTCGCCGAGGCCCCCGGAGCGCCCCCGCCGCCCGCGCGCGGGGCCGCCCTGCCCACGGGCCCGCCCACAGCCGGCTTCTGCGCGAGCACTTCCTGCCCACGCCCAGGGAGCCGCCAGCGCGCACACACCCCTCCGCGCCGATGGTTCCGGCCCGGCCGCGGCATTCCCCCCTCCCGGCCGCCGCCAGGATGGTTCCTGCCCAAGCTCATCATCTCCAGCCCTTCCCAACAGTCGCCTCCCTCCCCTCCGCGAAAATACTCGGCCCACAAATATGGCGGCTGACAAAACAGCTCGAGCGGCGCCCTCCCCCAAACCGCCGCGCTCAGCTTCCCCCTCGCAGCCTCCCCGCCCGCTGCGCCCCGCGCCTCCCCCGCTGGCCGGGCCCGACCCGCCCTCCCCTCCCCCCCGCGGGCTCCGCCGCGCCGGGACCCGCCGGCCCCGCAGCCCCCAGCCCCCGCCGCCGGACCCCACCGCCCGCCCGGCCTCACTCACGCTATGGGAGCCGCTGAAGCGCGGCTGACAGACCCTCCCGCTCCGCCTCTGCGGGCCGACGCTGCGGCCGCTTTAATGGCGGAGGTCCCGCCGGCGCTGCCGCCTGGTCTCGCGCCCAGCAGCCCCGGGCGGGCAAGCGGGCGCTGCGAGGGCCGCGCTGCCGGCGGCGGCGGCGAGCCGGCGGTGGGTGGGGGGCTGCGGCTGCAGCTGGGCGCGGCGCATTCGTGAGGCACGGCGCAGGTCGCAGTCCGGCTGCGGGCTCAGCGCTCAGCTCCTGGGGCTGAGAATCTCCCCTCCCCCCTCGGCACAAACAATGCGGCTTCACCACAGCGCTGCGCCGACGGGGGGGGGAGGGAGAGGGAAGGGACGTGAGGGCGCCAGGCACCGCCCAGCCCGGGGCCGCCGCCGCGCCGCCCTGCGGGGCGGGGCCTCCAGCTGCCGCTCCGCCCGCCCCCGCCCCGCCGGTTGGGAGGGGGTGGGGGCGCCTCGCGCCCTGGCACGAGCAGGCACGGGGCGCGCGCCGCGCCTCGGGGACCGCGGCGGGAAGGGGCCGCGCGGCCCCGCGCCGAGCCGTTACTGGCTGAGGCCGGTCTCGCCCGGCCCGGCCCGGCCCGGCCCCGCCTGCTTGGCGATGTCTGTTCGGGCGAGTAGCGAAGCGGCTCGCTCGGGCTCACCGAGTGAGCTCGGTAATGTCCGCCCTTGCAGAGAAAGCCAAAACACTCAGCTCAGGGTGAACAAAATGGGGGGCAGGAGACAGCACAGGACTTGATTGTTGGAAAGCCAAGGCTCAAAACTACACTCCCTGGCATTTATTATTTCTTTAGGGAATGTCAGAGCTTGAAAGTGAACTCTTATGGAGGTTGTGCTTTTGCTTTTAAATAATCAGCAATATCCTTACATTTTGACAACACAAAAGCAAGTTATTTCTAGCTCTCCACGCAAAAAACGCCCTTTGTTACATATTATTTTTAGACAGCCACTACAGCCATATTCTAGATCTGGAGGATTTTACTGTGTATACTTCTGTGAGACAGCTGCACCCACATGCTTAAATGTCTTCTTTTAAGATAGCTCAGTACAAGACAAACACTTGTCTTTGCCTATCATACAGAGCAAGCCCTGTATGTATTAAAAAGAAAAGAAAAGCAGTAAAGACTGTGTATGGTCCTCTTCATCCATCTGTAACAACCATCCACTGGGTAAAGCTTTCTTCAAGATAACTTACCTGTTTACTCTTACATCGTTTCTAGTACGACTGTGTTTGCTTACCTCAAACAGCAGCTTGTCCAACAATAAGTTTATGACTAGGACATCAGAAATAGATACACCTGTCATTATTTACTTGTAGAAAGTGAATTAAAGTCCAGAGAGTTTAAGTAACTTAGCTAGTGAATTCCTGTGGAATACACAGTGCAAATACTTTCTAACTCATTTTTCCCCGTCAGGGACCATCCAGCAGTTTTCTTTCTGACAAAGCAGAATCCATTAAAAGAGCTAACATTTGTACAGTGCACTCAGTGCAGAAATAGATCTTTAGTATCAGATTGGCCAAACATCTTCAATTTCACATTGGGGGGGGGGGGAGGACAATATGAACTCATTTGTGTCCAGCTTGTGAGGAATCACTTTCTGGTTACATCATTTAAATAATCATTGTCAGTCTCAGAAGTCTTACAACATGCTGACTTAAGTTCATATAGTTGCATAGGAATTCAGCTTGTGAGAGAAAGAAATTAAAGAGAAAGCAGCATACTAAATCACATACATTAGTGCACAGTCTTAAGTAACAGGCTGAGATAAAAATGACTAGGGTGACAAATACTGTCAAGAAGGTAATGCTAACAATAATAAAATTCCATATAGGCTAGAAAACATGTCATTCTGTCTTTTAAGTGATAATCCACATGTATATCTGTCCTGCAGTTGAACAAATGTTTATAACGGGAGACAAATTTTCCACAGGGTGCTTGATGGTGTCCATATTCTCACATCTGGTGCACAAGTCTGGCATTTCTCCAGTTTCTTTTTACTACCAGCAAAGTTACAGTGCTCCATAGTTAGACATCCCTTCAATAATGCAATGCTCCTTGCATTTATTTGTACTATTTCAACATCTTTTTGCAGTTTTAACCCATGCTTTATTCTCTGGTAAGCAATACTTGCATGACTTTTCCTGAGATGCATCTTCCAGCTCTGTCTCCTGTGCATGGGGCAAATTTTGTAAAAATACCCCATCCATGAGGTGTAGTCTTCTAACCTTCAGGCTGATAAGGGCAGGAAGTGGTAGTTGCAAAATGATTTCATGAAAAATATAACAGCAGCCTCATTGATTCCAACAACCTATTGACCCAGGACTCACAGCACAGCTTGAATCTACCATGACAATGTGTGCTACAGTGCCCAAACTTAATCTACCAATGTTTTTTAAACGAGGGGCTTTTATTCTACTTTGGCCTAATGCAGAAAGGCCTCCTTGCTCCTCAGATTCTCTACAGAATTTCAATGGACTGCTGGGCTTTATTTTCTGCTGTCAATAGTGAAGATAGTGACTCCACCTCAAATTACTAACCCACTGGCAAAGTTCATCAATGTTCTATATCCTCTCAATTATTATTCTCAGTGAGAAAGTAGGAGGAATTTTTGCTATGAACTCTCCAGGCTCTGGCACAGAATGCATGCACTAACTCCTGATATAGTACTTCTCAGCAATGGCGCAAATTCAGAGCAGGCTTGACACATAACCCAGTACTAGAGGCCTTACACATCTTTTGAATCACCTCTCATTAACCTTATGACAGGCTACCAGATCAGGATCCTCAGACCCTGATGTTAAATATCAGTATGTTAGCTCATATCCTTTCAAAATGTAACAGTATGTAGTTTTCCTTGGTGGGTACATTTGATCAGTCCTGAGCACACTTCTATAATCCTGAAGATATCCATTTCTGTTGCCTGTTCCATCTCACAAGTGAAACTCAATGCCTCAAAACAGTATTCTCTCAATTTTCAGGAAGGGAGGAAACAATGCTACTGGAATAGTATACCATTTTAAGCAGAAATATAACTGGCCCTCTCTGAACCATTGTTTGAGGACAACAGGACACTCGCTGCCTTTTTTGGCACTATATTTCAACATGTTTTGGGTCCCAGTCCACCAGAATCTTCATGCTCCTGTTTATCAGCATCAGGTTTTGACTCAAGTTGCCACTATTGACTCACTGTGCAAAAAAAGACTTCCGCAGAAGGCATATCTTCTGTTTAGCAGCTGTCACCAGTTATCAAATGCTCAAGAAAATCATTTCAACAGGGAAGAATCATGCAATCTTGTAAATACAGAAGTCATTCATCTGCTTTGGCATCCTCCTCTCTTCCCTTGTGGATCAATTTTTATGAGACACATTTTTACATTGCTAAATGATATTACCTACATAGTATCATCTTCACGGATTAATAAAGACCAACTCAAGACTTGCCACAGCACCTAAGTGGTACATACTTTCCCTGGATGGGGCTCTATATCCCTCTCCCTGTCTGAAAAGCTGGCTGGTAAAGGGACAAGAAAAAGGCTGAACCCACTCCACAGATTCTTGAGATATCAAAATGCCTACAAGGAGATTCTAATCTCATACTCATCCAGTTTGCAGAATTCAGTGGAATGCTTCTACACTTAATATCTGCAAGAGTCTTTATTTCAGGAGAGGTTTTGGACCTCCATAACGTGTAATGTGTAGGTCTTCATCCTACCACCATGGCAAAACAAAACTGCCTAATCTTGGCAAGTCACATGACATCTCTCTGTAAGATGCCTCAAGCCAAACTATCCCTATAAATTTTTCAAGCCTGGCTTCCCCACTATATGGTTTACTCCCCCACATCTCAATGCCCCCTAGAATATCATGCCTTGTAGGATACAATGCTGCTATGGTAAACAAGTCCTTGAATCCCGCAAGGGGATGTTTTTTCATCTCACCCACCTTATCGGTCACAGAGAATGGCACTGGCAAGGTACTCTGGGGTGTGACTGCGCAAGGCCAGTTGTTCTCAAAAGAGAGATTGCTTCCAAACTCTCAGAATCTAGAGCAGTATGCACTCTGTGTAAAATGCTTCAAACCCTATCGTGAGACCCTACCATCAGCAATGTGATGGCAAAAACACAATTGGTAATGCTCAGTCTGTGAGGTGGTGTAATGTTTCTGCACCTCTTTTGGTTGATCTTTGGAAACTACTGTATTTAAAGACAAATACATGCATCCGTGACCCATCTCCCAGTTATCATGAATACTTAGGTAGAAAGGCAGACTCTTCTTTCATACCAGACTGAGGGGAATATAAGGTCCAAAGTCTTAGATGACAATTCCAGAACAGAGTTCAACCTTCTGGCCTCAAATATCAAAGAAAACATTTGGCCTTTCTTACTCCTAAATCTTTATTGAATGTGTTCATGGTTCTATCGTTAGGGAGACTTGTGTACATTTTCCCTTTGATTCCTCTGATCCTGAAGTTTTTGACCATATTGTGACAAAAAGGTCAACAGAGACGAAATACTACTGGTATTCATCCATGTTCACCAATTGCTGAAGAGCCCAAGTTTTTTTTTTTTTAAATCTTTTGGCCTCACTAACTCTCAATTCCTGTATATACCATCTTTCTCATCCTCAGAATAAAAGTGGTTCTCTTTTATATAAAATTAAGGAGATCCTTTAGATCTCCAGAACTTTATTTATTATTAACCTTTATGAATTAAATCTCTTAAAGTGACTTTCTCCATTCTCAGTTCCTTGTTGTCATTATCACAACTGGTAACTCTGGCATCTAATGAAGTGTGAACTGTGACTGAAGTTTTTTTCCTTCTTAGGTCACTCAAACATGCACCACCAAGGAAGAACCTCTGATGTTTACTATGAGTTAATACTTCAGCCTTAGTATAATTAAGCTAAAATTCAATCAGCACTGAGACACAAATCCAGTCTTAATTACTGTACTACCTCTTCCTCATTCATTCTAGAAGACAGACCTGGTCTGCAGATGATTAAGATGGTATGCAGTGGAGGAAGCTTTGCTGTTAGAATCCCTAGTCATTTACTGCAGAAGAAATCCCAAAATAGATGGGCTCATTCAGAATTAAAGCCCTGTCTCCTCATTTACATGGGGAAAGACTACAAAAAGCAAGGTCACATCAAAATCTGAGCAGGAAAAATAAAATGGAAGAAAAAAAAGCCAGAAGCAAAAGTCCAAGCAAAACATCCATAAAACAAACAAACAAAAACCCATTAAAAAAACCCAACAGACATAACTCATTGCTTCAAAAGAGTCCAAAGAAAGGCATCCTCTGTTCAGAGAAACCCTACTCTTACATATCAGTTAACAACTATGCAGTAATGAGCCCTATGCAGGTTTCTTTACCTTGTCTCAGACACAGGTAACTTGGCCAGTGCCTGATGCTGGCTAATAAAGAGATCTTCTGAATTCATGCATATATAAATCATGTATAAGGCAATATGACCCCATAATGCCAGCAGAACATCAATAAGCTCCAAAAGATGCTAGAACAGGATCTTCAATTTGAGCACTCCTAACAGACATATTGTATGTCTGTTCTAGTCATAGTAAGGATGAATCCTATGAACATTCTGTCATATGTACAGCCCCACACCAAAACCACTGACATAACAACACTGGCATGTTATAAATCCAGGACAATACAGAGATTAGCCAGTTGTGTTTGTAATAAACAAGGCAATTAATATAAAACAACAACAGCATCATGGTTTTGGCAGGGAACGCTGCTATGAAAAACCAAATTCTATCTTTGTCTCTGCCACAGAGATTCTGTATTATGTCAGGCAAATCACTTAGAATTTCTCCAGAGGTCCCTTCCAACCTCAACCATTCTGTGATTCTCCTAAGGAGTGAATAAGTGCTCATTTTTTAAATTTTCTGAGCATCTAGTTTCACACCTTGGCTTGAATGAGCAGTGTCAAATGCCAGCTGAAGTTAATGGGATATGTATGCTAAATATAAAGTACTCTTTTATGTTAAGTGTTTTTAAAAATCACACCCTTGTGAAATCAAACTGGACATCCAAATTTAGTACTCCTGACCTTTATTTTAAGGTTTTGATTATTAAGTTTGCATGGTCGACACAGGACCCTGGAACAGGCTGGATTCTGTACAAAAAGAAAAAAGTTATTTTATTAAACATATTATCTTAATGCATACAAACATGTGCTTGACTTAACAAGTATCATCTCTTTAAATAGTTTTTGTCTTCATGGTTTCATACTGAAAATGCATCACTGATATAGAAGTTGTCAGAAGTGAAGCTGAAGGTTTGAGGGAAAACAAGATTATCAGAGTAGGTTTGGGGATAAATACATTATCTAATTTTAGCAGAATTATGCAGCTAACAGCATCAAAACAGTTAATACTACTTACACTGGGGTTATCAATAGCCCATTTAAACATTCAATGTTTCCAATGGTATACAAATTCAGGAAGACAGAACCACATCAATTCATTGGTACAATATCAACATTATCTTCACTACCAAAAAATAGATGGATGAAAGAAAGGAAAAATTTAGATTAAGATGAACAGTTCAGTGGCCAGAGAGTCTAGGGCCACAGAACACAAAGCTCTATCTGCAGTAATCGAAGCTCTACAATCTTCTAACAAAAATGTAACAAAGAATATTGACAGAGAAGTGGACATTTTAAAGAAATATTTCAAGTTTTGTAATAGTAGTAACTGAGACTAAGTCTTAATCTAGTTGCCAACTGATCTTAGGCTCTTAGTATAGGCTCCCTGAGAGCCTTCTAAATTCAGTGGGCTCCCTAGTATTGAGAATGACATAACAAGTTATAGCTACTTGGGTGATGCTCCCTTCTTCTCTGACACCTATATTCCAGAGAACTCAAACAGCTTCTTGGGATGACACTTTCTTAGATTTCTGATATTCTACAGAACACAACAGGGACTAGGTACTCTGCAGATTGTTAAAGGCACCAGTTTATAAGTTCACTACAGTCCTGAATGAGCAATGACTTATTGATGTTCAGTTACTTTGAAATCACTTTTAATTAATGTCAGGTTAAATTAAAAGTGCAAACAAAAGTGTTTATTCGCAATATCTAAAACAGATAACTTTATAAAAGGCATAAGCAGGGCGGGGGGGGGGAGGGTGTGTGTGGGGGCCACCTACATTTACTCTATTGAGATTAAATAAGAATGGTTTTGCTTTCTTCCTTTCCAGATGCCTTGCATAGATTTTTCTGATATCCATCTTACTGAAGGTTGTTATTTCACATCCTTACAACTCAGATTGCATGCTTTATGGAGAACCTATATCCTTACACTACCACTACACCAACAATGCTACACTCACCACAAGCTGGCAGTCTGGAGCCTTTTCTACATATTGCGATGACTTTCTTTCAGTCATGTCACCAAATCACTGCCACCTCTTTCTTTGTTTTATTTATTCTTCATATTAATTAGTTGTTCGTGAGATGTTTTTTCAGGCCCAGTTTTGCTCAGATTTTTAAAGTCTACTTTCTTAAGTTGCAATGTATTTCTGTAAAATATTCCTGTAAAACAGAAAGAAGTTCCAACTATTTCACCCAATGCGTGAAATACCTACATGCTGAATGGTTCTCAGGTCACTTAGAAAATAATTTAGAGAAATAATTAACCCTCATTAACACCTAAGGAAATTTTCATAATAGAGCCTATGTAAAAACAGTAGAAAAGGTAGAGATGCACATGGAAACAGAAGTGTGCAGTGGGAGAGTACACAATGAGTTTCCAAGTGAGTTTTACTTCCTTTCCCAAAGATAAGGCTTCTGCTCCCAAAGGTAAGACATAAGTTATCATGATCAGTCACATCAAAATCAAATAAATAGATAATCAAATAAGACCAAATAAGTATTCTGCCACTAGGAATAGTGTCAAGAAATGTCAAAGTCTCACCAGATCATACACTTACCCACTGCTCCATACAAGTAAGTTATGTTTAAAAAAATGAATACAAAACAAGTAATAATAAAAAAAGTGAAACACTCAGTTAAACTAACAACTTTGGCTAAACCTTCTCAGTCACAGAAGACAACCGATAAACAACTGACCATCAAAACAGGAAAGACTTTATACAGAAAAACTCAAGCATACCGCAGACTACTGTTTAGTTGGAATTAACACAATTCACATCCCTGATCCCTCAACAGCTTTCCTCACGATGGACAGGAGATGAGATTCAAATGCCATGTGAAGTGCCCCTGAGGAAGCAGCAGGCAATACAGACTCACGCTACAAGGACTGCTATACAGAGCTAGTACCAAATCTAGAAGCTATTAGAGCACTAATATGTGTGAAAGCTTTTAAGTTATTATCCCCAAATCCTAAAAACATGAAAACTCTCCTCCGGCTAACGATGCGACTACGTTCCTGGTCACCGCGGGCTGCTCGCGTGCCCCAAGGGAGTGGTGACAGCGCCGTCCCGGCTTCAGCGACCGGGCAGCCACCCTAACGCAGGCCTCCGCCGCGGCCCACCACGCGCAGACTGCGCCCCGGCCGCGCCCCGGGCCCCGGCACGGAGGCTGCAGGCACGGAAAGGGCGCCCGGCCGGCCCGAGGAGGACTCCGCCGCGGCCCCCAGGACGGCGCTGCAGCCCCGCGGGGGCAGGCCGCAGGCCCCGGCGCCCCCGGGCCGGCCGCGCCGCGGGATCCGCCCGGGCCGGCCCGGCCCTGCCCGCCGCCCTTGGAGCGGTGGCGGCCGCCGCCACCGCCGCCCAGCGCACCGGAACCGAGGCGAGGCGCGGCTGCAGCGCCGCTGCGACGCGCTCCTCGCCCCGGCGCCGCCGCGGAGGAGGGCGCAGCCGGACACCCGCCTTGCAACGGCCGCCGCTGAGGCCGCGCCAACGCCCGCCGGGCGTCGCGGCTCCGGGGGCGGCCATTTTGCGGGCCGCGGCCCGGATGACATGTTCTGCGTCGTACGTGCCGCCGCGGCGCGGCACCGCCCTCCGCGCGCAGCGCCTGCGCACTGCGCCCGGTGGCGGCCGAGCCGGGGCAGCCTGCTCAGCGCCGCGGCGGCGGCGGCGGCTGGAGACAAAGCGCCCGGCTAATGAATGGGACGGTCCTGCCCGACCCTTCCTTTAACTCCTTCGGGCCCGGCCCGCGGCGCTGGCAGTGGCGACCTCCGGCTTCCCTGCGGCGGCCGGCCGGGGAGGTGAGTGGCCCCGTCCCGGCAGCAGCAGCGGGAGGGGGCTGGGGCTGGGGCTGGGGCAGCGCGATCCGGCTCTCCCCTCCGCGGCGCCTGCCGTGCCGCCGCCATCTGGTTCTGCCTCGGCGGCGCTGGTGCCCGCGCGCTGGCGGCCAGGCCCCCGGGCGGCGCGGCACCCCGTCCCGCCGGGGAGCGCCGGCAGGACAGCGCCGCCAGGCCGGGGAGGGGGCGTGCGGCGGCGGGGCGGCGCAGGAAGCCGGGGCTGGGCCCGCACCGCTGCTCCATTGTCTGCGAGGCCCTGGCGGGGGGCTCTGCCGGGCCGAGCGCGGGGGCTGCCGCGGGCGCCGCTCCGGGGGCTGCGGGGGCTCGGCGCCCGGGGCTCGGCGCCCGCCCGGACCCGCCCGGGGGCTCCTCCGCCGGCCGGAGGCGGGGCGGGGGGCCGCGGCCACCCCGCCCGGGGGCTCCGGCCCGCCGGCTGCGCCCCGGCCCGCGCCGGCATTGTCCGCGGCGCGCCGGGCCGGGCCAGGCTGGGCCGGCGGGACCCGGCGCGGGCTGCCCGCCCCGTCCCACCTGGTGGGAGCCGCTCCTCGCCGCCGGGCGCCGGGCCCCGCGCTGGCGCTGGCGCTGGGAGCGAGCGGGACCATGCGGCCGTGCCCTGCCGGCCGGCGCGGGCCCGGGCGGCCGCCGCGCCCGGCTCCGCGGGGCCGGGGAGCCCGGGAAGTCCCGGAGCCTCCGCTGCCGGCAGCCTGCGAGCTGGGCAGAAGGACGTTTCAGCGGCAGCGTAAACACCCCGTCTCTTCCTGTATCGCGTGAAGTTTCCAGCCTGCTGTTTCTTAGGGCAGAATCGTTATTGGCTCCGAAGAGGTACATATGGAAAAACTGCGGAATTTAACTTTATCGTTTTCACTTTTGCTCGTTTTCACTTTTACTTGCTGTTACACGTAAAGATGTCTTCTCTAACTTCTAGATCTGCACTGGGATAGCTGCTGACAGTGGACACTGGTTGTACTGTAATACATATGGTTGGATTTTGAAGGGTATCCTATATATTCTGTATGCTTAAAGTTGCCTGCTGCACGTGCAATCTACTGAAAGTGTAAAAACATTTATTAATGGGATAAAAGCTAAGTATCTGGAAGGCCTGTTTTGCATTGGCAGTGATTCTAATTATTATTGCTAAGTGTAGCAGTGTTTTGCTTTACAGGGTAGAAAAATGTTGGCTCTCCCCCTTCTTTTCTGCTTGGTGCTTCTGTGTTAGAAGCAGTTGTGTCTTGTTTTGGGGGGAGTTTTTTGAAGAGTTTCAATAATTTGCCATGAGCTGTCATGCTACAACTGTAAGGCTGAGCAAAGAAAGGCTTTCAAGCCCCCATAACATGAACATACCTATTAGGCTTTCCTTATGTGTTGTTTTCCAGTATGTGCTATGGTGTGTTTGCATGTGTTTTGCTTTTTAAGAGAGTGAACACAATTCTTTTCTTCTGAAGATTGTCCTCCATAATGCAACATTTCACTTAAAACTTAGACATGCATCCTTGGGAGGATATTTGTGGAGTACATATTTGGGGAAGTGAAGTCTGGAAAACTTTATCATCTGTCCCCAAAATACCACACTGCCACTAGAAATCCTGTATTTGTACAAGTTTTTTGGGGGAGAGGGGGTGGGCTTTCTAGTTATTATTTGCTATGGAGTCTGTTTTGAGTGAGGAAAAAAATCTTACATCCCTTCATTGTATATGAAAAGCAGCAGAAGTTCTTCTGTGGACTTATAAATTTGATTACTGTCTGGTTATTCTACTAGGAATAAGACTTGCAGGCAAAGTGTTGAAAGTTTCTTTACGGTTGGAAATCCATCTACTTTGGGGCTTTCAGTATTGCTAATATCTTCCTACTTTAACAGATGTTGAGAGTAAGAATATATTCTGCACAAGTTCCATGAAGAAGACAAGTGTAAAAATGGATTGAGAATAAGTCAAGTGAGCCTCACAAATGGCTAAACTGAGCATCTCAGGGAAAAATGTCTTCTAATCATTCCTACTTTTTAATAATAGCTGTCCAGCTCATTTACTGGTGCAAAGCAAAATTGTGACAGATAGAGAATCCTCAATTACAATGCAAAAGTCAAAGTATACAGCTGATGAGCTCAGAGTACTGCTTACTGTGTTTCTGTTACCTTGTCTCCTACTGCCTCCATCTCTGCTTGGTGTATCCACCTACTTAGGCTCATTATAAACCAAGACTACAAGCTTTCTGAGTAGGAATTGTGTTGGCAAAACAGCTGGTATGATGGGGTCCTAGATCTTGGTTAGTGCTAAGGGGGTCTACTTTAATACAAATAATACATCAATAAGGTTTATAACAGGTCCTTTGGAAATCCAAGAAGGCAATCCAATTTCACATGCATTTATTTAAAATTGTTTGTCTTGTTTTATAGACAATATACAATAAATGGGATCCTCTGGTCAAAAATTCTTAACAAGCAGGTATTACAGAAGGAAGTCTTAGCAAACCTTTAGTTTACAGGGAATAGCTGCTGTTTTATGTGGCCTTTGACTCTGTTACATCACTTTTTGTCTCCTTTTCCTTGAAACTTGTTTTTTTCTAATTTTCCACAACCTAAAGACAAAGCTTTGTAGAGATTTCTTTCTGACTAAGAGGAGGTTTGTATTAAGGAGTGCAGATGTTTTGGGACATACCTCCCAACATATTATTGCATTTTACCACCATTGACAGCCTGGAAACTCTATAAAGGGGACTCTGTAAATTCTGTCTTTTGAGGCTTGGTTTTAATCAATAGGAGTTCTCATGTCCAAAATGAGCATATTGTGTTTGCCATGGTAATGTATGATTAAAACTGTTTAATGCAAAAAGCTGTGATTATACATGTATATTTAGTTAGATTTAGGTAGAAGGCATTACTACAGATAGTTTAGTTGGGAATTTTGCACAGTGTAGACTGTAATGTTTAATTCATCCTCAGATTTGACTTTTTTCTTAAATAAGGATAGTTTAGGTATTTTATTAGCATTGACAGAAATAAATGTAATTTGTGTAATGTTGTCTGTTCTAGCTGTATGCTTTTAAAATATGCTTCAAAAAAGGTCTTCTCTTGCATAGCAAATATGCATTTTCTGTGCAACTTCAGCTGTTTATTTTGCATTTGCTACTGGCATTGTTGCTATCCGTCGATGATTCACAGCCGTGGGATTGTTTAATTTCAGCTGCTTAGTGAAAAAATGGAGTAATTCCTGTGGCCTAAAGATAGCTTTTAAGTGAAATCTGGGGTTTAAAGTTTTAGAAATAACACATGACAAGAAGTAAGAACAACTAAAACATTTATCAGTTTTATTCCAAACTAGAGAAACTTCTGTCCTGAACGGTACGTAGTTTACACACTCTTCTGTTTCTTTCCTCTCTGATGAGGCACAGCATAACATGATGGCTAAAATAACAGGAGGGAAACACCTTGATTTTTAAGGTCCATGTTTTTGTTCAAGTTTAGTAACCCAGAACAAACTGTGACTTTTTGATATCGAACAACATATTGGAAAGAAAAGTATTGGTCTTTGATATCAACAGTGTAATACTGTTTTCAGTGAATGTTGACGTTAGACATACTATGGTATTACCATCATCTTTATTGAAATTAGCAACCTGTGCGCACTGTTTAGCTATTACGGCACACTTGCCTCCCTTCCATCTCTCTCCGCTTTCCCCTCCCACTTTGCTTTGCAGTGACATGCAGGGTTGAACAATCATTCATGAAGGTTCAGGTAGGGTACTAGTTCATTATTGTAGCCGTCTACAAGCTTTTTTTTTTTTTTTTTAAGTCATTTTTGCTTAAAAAAAAGTGCTAGTTTGCATTCTCTACTGCCATGCAGATATATTTTTCCATTGGTATGGTAAAAGTTGTTTTTGCACTGAGTGCTCTGATTTTCTGTACATTTAATACAAAAGCTAGCTCTGGATTTCTGTAGTCAATAAATTGAAACTTATATCTGAAAACAGGCTTGTTTTAACAGCTGTGACGTATTTTAGTAATTCTCTTTGGTAAGTTTTTACAAAATGTATGGAAAAAAGTATTTAGAATTAATACTGTGCTATTATTTTCTCATATATGACAGCGATCTAAGAATATGTACCAAATATGTTCATCTCATTAGCATTTTGATAATTATGCTGGTTACCTGTTGCTATAGTTCTGTATGCTATTTTCTGAATCAGTCTTTATCTCTAAAGAAAGTAAGCTGATCCAGCTAAAAAGACTTTTTCTTTGTTATGCTTTTCACTAAAAGAAGCAATCAAGAAAACCCAAACATTAATTTGAATTGAATTAAATATTCGGCTCAGCTTTAAACCGTTTTTCTAGTCATCTGTTACAAATGAAAGAATGGGAATGGAAGAGGTTTTTTCTGTTGTTTATTTTATTTTTTTTAAGACATCAGGAAGGATAAAGACACGTTATTTGTGCCCCTTTCTTGCCTGTAGTCTGATGGCTCTGGCACTTGCAAGGAATGTGGGAGAGCCAGGTTCCCTTCCCTCCTTCACCTGAGGAGCTGAATCCACATCTCAAGAGAGCTCCCTAACTGCTCCTGCTGAGTGTGCTGAATTGGGTGGGTCTCGCTCTCCTTAGCTGACACCTTCCACTTTGTATACATTATTTAAATGTTCAGTAGAGTAGGGACAACTGAAGTGTCCCTTCTTAACAGGCAAATTACCTCGCCACAGAGCTCTAAAGATGTTTTCTCTTGCTTAATAGGGAGTATTGAACTATTTTTTTTTTTTAAGTGAAAATGTCAGTAAAAGAGGCTACATGTAATTCAGTCCATAATGCACAGTAAACCAGCAATCAGGACTTTCCTCCCTCTGAGGGGTGTTCTGCTTCTCAGGGAAATGTATATATTTTCAAGTGCCCCACAGTCTGAGCAAGTGCAATAAGCAGTGAGCTGTTGGGAAGAATGCTTTGCTGACTTAACCGCTGTTGACTCTTGACCTATATGAAGTTTAGGAAAGGGGGCAAAGAACCATATTGACCACTAGCCACTACAGAATCCAGCATTTTCTGCATTCAGATTGAGAGTAGAAGTTGACCTACTGGATTTTCTAAGATGGCAAAAAGGTTTCTTGTTCTTTTTTTTAGTGTATGGTGGTGCACTGAAGCAGCTGGTTACTCTGCACAATGATGCTTGTGTCTGCATGAAAATCAGTGGGACTAAAGAAGCAGAACTCTGAAAATATGTCCTGTGATAGACTGTTTTGGTCTTTGTTGTTGTTGCTCAGTCAAAATATCTGACTCAATATGCTCCACTGCAGTCTTTCCTTTCTTATATATGGGGAATGATAATCTGTGTTGATCCTATGCTATTACATGTCGATTAATACAGATGCTAGGTGCAGTACGTAAGTAGTATGTTTAGCTCATGAAGAGAAGGCATAACAAGCTGCCAAATGGATCCTGTAGTGCATAAAAAGGTGTTGACAAGCTCCTTCAAAATGTCATAGTGTAGTGTAAACTGCGTTCACAAGGTGAAGTGATTAAGTTGCTTTGGTCTCATCTTGGAGACTAGAATTTCACGTGGTTATCCCTAAGCATAAAAAGAATCCATAAATCAACACTGAGATGTGTTAAAAAAAAAAAAGACTTTTAAGTCTTTTTTAGAATTCCTTTTTTTCCATGTGGGTTATTTTGTTCTTTGCTTTGAGGTCTAGAGTTGAAAATGTCCAATTTTGCTTGACAGGCATGAGGGCTAGAGATTTTAGAAAAAAGTGAGAACTAGTCATACAGCTCCTGGAGCTATGACCTAAAGAGAAACTTGAAACATCCCAAGACTTGCCATAACACTATGACAGTTAAGATGACTAAAAATTCTGTTAAAAGGAATTACTTTCTTCTTTTTCTTAGAAACAATCAGCATCATCAAGTTTGAGTACCAAGTATTTAGTCTGAAATGAAGCCTCCTGCATGCAGTGGAACAGATGTGTAACTTTATCTCCCTCTGAACAAACAAGCAAACTAGTAGACAGCTTGCTTTCTTGGTTTGGGTCTTGTATTATTATTATTATTAATTTAGAGCAAGCCAATTGATGAAGGACCTGAATAATCATGTGCCTGTGAATTGACTTGTATGGAGCTTAATAATTTAGCAGGAGGTGTGTGCAAGTGCCTGAGACTTAAAAATTAAGTTTGGAGACCTGGATATCTTTACAGTGTCACAATAATACTTACGGTTTATGATGCACCTCTCACTCTATGGCAATTGCCTGCATAATATATACACCCTTACCCTGCAGTCTACCCCTTAAAAAGAAGGAAGTAACTTGCATGCTGTACAGTCATCCTGTATTCTGATGATGCTTAGCTTATTCAGGTGTTCATATCCTCACTGACAGCGTAAACTTCAATATTTTCTTCTAGGGTTTTTGTCTGAAACATTTTTTTTCTTTACATATTAGTTTGAGCTATGAATACAGATTTTCAGAGGCACAAGATTCAAGATACGTTCCATGCCTGACTAAGATGCAGTGGAAAAAAAATGTTTATATGTAGATTAACATTGTAATAAACGCTATTCTTGTGTAATGTTTCAGAGCATGCTGTTTGTCTTTTCCTGTTTCCCTGGTAAATACAGTTCAACTTTTAAGCTGTCTATATTATTGGTTAACGTGCATGTTGGCAACAGATGGACAAAATGTTTAAGATAGGTAAAATGTTGAGCTAGAAGATCTTGGTGGGAGCATTTGAGACTCTGTTAGCCTCAGTATGGAAGGAAAAAAACCAACAAAATTCAGATTCATTTCTTTCAGGAAAGTTTTCCTGGGTGACACATAAAGAAGCTGTGGGGGATTTTGCCACATCCTATATCTGCTTTTGGATCTTTCTTTATTGGAGTCTAAGTAAAAATGAACTGTTACTGCTTTCTAAGCCAGTAGCATAGCTGAAGAATAAGAAAGAGTAGTCTTCATTTGCAGCAGCCTTTCAAGTCAGTTCTGGAACATTGTAAAGAAATTTTACAGAAGGTACTGTGTTGTTTTTGCCAGAATATCTAAAAGTTTGTTCTCATATATTTAATATTGAATTCTTAAATACACATATCAGGGTCACTTTATGCTTTGTACCATTTCATTATATGATGTTAAGTACTGTAGCTTTTTATAGTTCTAGCTAAAATGGCTTTTTAATATGGCTCTCAAGGTTAAAATCCTCCAGTGAAAATACCACTTTAGTACTACCTGCCTACTGAAAATTAGTGTCTTGTCTTAGTATCTTCACAAACTATTTCTTGAATTATATTCCCAAATGAAATAACTGTTGACTGCAAGTTGAATTGTTTCAGTAGATAAGAAATCTGTGAGTTACTGCTCTTAAAGAAAATAAATGCTAATACAAGCTCCAACAGAAATGTCTACATTTTTGTTACCTACTTTTTGTTATACGCATTGTGCTGTGCTGAAATTCAGATTGTAAGTGCTCTGGAATAGAGTTTAGACAAAACTTTGAGTGTAATTTTGGTCAGCCTAAAAAATGTATGCATAAACTGTGTTGAGTTGCTTGTGACAAACAGTCTTTGTGTTTTTTTAATCATGTTGTTAAATATGATTAAACATTCAACGTTAACATTCCTCATGCTGGGGAATATGAAATGTAAGGAATATATCAAAACTGTAGTATTTTTAACCAATCTCATACTACTTGCTGCTTGGCATTGCTCTTCTGTGGAAGTCTGTTAGACTTTATCAAATTTAACTTGCACTTAAAAATGTTCTCCTTCATAGCTTTGCTTTCCCTATGTGTTTCAGTGTATCAATATGCAGCATATGATGTATTCATTGATACAGATTGCCCCGTAAAACATTGTGTGAACAAGTCATTGCATACGAGGCTCTGGAGTTGAAAAGTGTGGTCCAGAGAGCTGGCATTTTTCAAATGTTCCTTCTGTCTATGGTGGTTTCTTTGTATGGGATCAAGAAGGCACTGTTTTGGTAGGATGTGTACCTATATGGAGCTGAAGAGTTTCCTGAGAACAAAGATATGGATATTCTGCAGGCCAGACGTTATCTTCTCTTTTATAACATTTCAGATCTACTTAAATTTAAAATTTTAAGTCTACATTCTTTAGCATTCACTATAAATAAGAATAAAATTATTCAGTGGATACTGTATGCAGTAGCTTTTATTTGCGGTTTAGATTGTTGGAGAAAATGTAGTTCCCAGTTAAAGGGACCTAACAGTGTTAGATGTGCCATGAAATGATGGGAGTGAACAGGGAAGGACTGAACTCAGGGGCTGTTTCAAACTTCCTTCCATAGCTTTTTGGAGTCTTTCTTATATAAGACGGCAGCAAATCTGTGCTGAAATGCAACAGCGACAATGGAAATCATATCTTATTTTCTACTTTCTGCTTTTATTCTGTGGTTCCCCTTCTCTCTTCTTGATTGAAGGTGTGAACATGAGTGAATAACTATGAGAGCATATCTACAGCTGAGGAAACTAAAGACAACGGGGTTGACATTACATGAAAGGTTTTTACTTGTTGCTACTTGCATTAGTCACCACTGAAATGGTAGGAAGAACAGGTCAACTTTCAAGGAACCGGTGTGCAGACCGTGCTGTTGGGAGCATGATTGCATTTGGCACTGTGGAATAGGAGGCACTGAGTTTCCATTCTGCTTTTCCTTGCCTGGTGCCTTTGAGTTATCTTCTGTGGCTTACTGCATTGTGGGGAGACCATAATCTGATCGTGACAGGAAATACAACAATGCTCATAAAGAACAGGGTGATTCCTGATCCTTCCCCTTTCTCTAAATGTTTGTATTTATTTTCCTTTTTTTATATCTCACAAAACAGTAGGTTTATTAAAATAATTATTTTGACTTCTGTAGATTAATAGAAATCAAGCAAATGGAAACAGCAAAGGCTCTCCTTTTCTTTACCTGTTTTTGCACTAAACATGTAGTAGATCCTGCTCTGAATAAAACATACTTATGTTACCATATTCTGTAAAACTTATTTATATTACAGGTTGCATTACATAATTAAAGCTCATACAGTGCATTGGTAGGATAGGTACTATAGAAAGCTTTATTTTTAATTAAAATTCTTGTCCAGTTGTTTATTACCTCTGAGCAAAACCCTGTTTGCTCAAATTAAAATCTGTGTCTGCAGCAATAGCATGGTTCTCCTATAACCAGTCCTTTGGGGAGAAAGACTGAGCTATTTGTTTGCCAGTGACAGGAGTGTCTTTTGGGGTTTCCTGCTGATGCTCAGTGTGGTGCTGGTGGAAGCAACGCTGGTTTTCCTGGCTTGGTTGTCCCTGTTGGCTGTGCCTTTGCTGCACAGTCTCACCTTGTCTTGCAGAAGGTGAGAAGAATGGGTCCCTGAAAGAGGCTAGGAGGGAAAGGATGTCTCGTCATAGAGGCGAGGGTGTTTTGTCGGCTGAAGGACAGGCTGGCTGACAAGGCAGTGGGGCAATCTGTATGCTCGTTTCTCTTACCCTCTCCACCATTTTATGAACTAGATTGCTTGTTTTTAGAGGGACAAAGTTGAGGTTACTGAATTTAAACTAGGATATCAGGTGAAGATGTTAATATGTTAAGATTAGTCACTACTGATGAACATACAGTTTATTTTGAAAATACTGTGCAACAGAAAATACTTTAAAAGGATATCAAAAAGTGCACTCCCATCATGGCCGTGACCAATTGCGCCTGCATCTGTTATGGAACCTTAAGTTTAAAATTAGCTAGTTGTTTTTGTTGCAGCTCTTGTTCTTATTAGCAAGATAAAACAAAGTATTTCTAAACGTTCTAAAAAGGTATCTTGGATACTATTGTGATTATGGTTTTTAATTATATTTAATAAAGAGAGTTAATTGAGGTGATCTTTTCCTGGTTCATGTAAAATCTGGATGTATTCCTTCAGATTATCATTATAGGGAAAAGGAAGACACTGGGTACAGAGACGTAGAGATTTCTTTGGAGAATCGTTTGCAATTTATGGTAGCTTCTGATTCAAAATAAAGCTTAGTGATTAAAAAAAAGATTAAAATCAGCTGTAAAAATCTATATGGAATATATAATCTAGTATTTGTATTACCCTCTTGAAAATATTTGCTACATTTTCAGGGACTATGAAGTGCATTTTCTTTCTAGCCTGCCTTTACATGTGTAAGCTATGAGTTCCAGGATACAAATGCTTAGTAGAAACATAGTGCAGTGTCTTATTACATATATAGAAATAAAATCTAAGTAAATCATGGAAAACCTTTCCGCAGCACAAGTGAAGTTATCTGAAGTCATGCAACTAACTGACATCAATACGAACATGGAATTACATTAATGGGTAGTTGTGAAGGGTTTTTAAAACAGACCTCTTCAGACCTGATTCTCATTAGTATCAGAGTAGCTAGTAACACATGATAATCTTAACAGTTCCAAAGATAATTTTTTTTGTTTTTAATATAGGAGTGTTCTAGTCAAAACAGTTTAATATTATATCCTAAAGTGTACAAATGCTCTATTTTCTCATAGTATTTATATGGTTGCTTTCAGCAAGAGTTCCAAGAAATCTTACTGTACACTGAGCATGGCACATATCTCCTAACTCCTTTCTCATCCTTTGTCATCCTGCTTATTCAGCTTTGTAACCCACAGCTTTCTCCTTTCCAGCCGCTTCACTTTTAACTGTTTGGAATCATCCTTACTTTCACTCTTAATGGTTTTAAAGATAGACATTAAAAAAATACAGGCATATGTTTTCTAGTATATTGCAAGCTAGGAAGATGAAGTAGTCAGGTGAAGAATCCCTGTCCTAATTATGGCCCATTAATTTCCCCAGCTGTGTGTTTCATGGGAGGAGGAAGAGAAGTGTTATGGGCTAGACAGAGGGATGGGTCATTTAGGGGATAAGTGTCGGAGGAGCTTTGCTTTGAATGTTCTGACTTTTCTGAAAGCAGAACACTGTTTTCTGACTAGCAACGTGGAGTTAATGTTTTGTCTTTTGTCTTTAAGCCTTTCTGAACTTATCAGTTGTTACTGTGTTTTTGGTTGTGTTTTCTTTCCTCTTTCATGATATTACTGATCTGTGTTCCCTACTTTTGTTCTTATTCTTGTGTTTCATTTTTCACCATCATAATATGTTATTGGAACCTTTGTACACATCCCCTTCCCCCAGCCCCAAATTGTACAGCATGAGATATTAAAAACAACATGAATGTCCTGCACTAAAAATGTGATGAGCCAAACTGCACATACTTCAGCTGTTTAAAAAAAATCCATCTTTTTTTCTTAATAAAACAGCCTTATCTCTTTTGTAACTTTTTTTTAAGAATTGACCCATTTTGTTAGCATGTACTAGTTATCTATCCAAAACTGCAAATGATAAAAATGTCAAAATAAGAGTAAGATCTCCTGTTGCTTTCACCTGGTGCAAAGTTGAACTGAAAATTCTGCTTAAAAATTTCTGAAAATCCTGCTTAAAATTTAATTAAATTATTTCTTAAAACAAATGACAGGAATATCTGTCATGTGTGAACATAGCACAGAAACATATCCTGACAATGTTGCTTCAGTAGTATCATATCAGGTGATGAGAGAGAAGGTTCTTCAGCACTTCGGGGACAATTCAGATTCTAGACAAATGTTAATATAATTTACTTACTGTGACAAATCCATTTTTTATGAGTAGCTCTCTTTGTAAAAGCCAGGACGGAAATGATTAACATGTACGGTCTGCTTTTTTCTCCCCTTTCTATCAGTGTACAGCTATGGGAAGTTAGCAAAGGACACGTGAAGGAAGATATCCCCATTTGAGATCGGATGATATTCTTAGTGCACTAAGAAAAAAGTAGCAACAATTAAAGGTTTTTCAGGTGGTTGTAGGTGTAAGTAGTGTTATTATTATGCATGGTGATGCATAGTATTATGTACAGCAATACATGTAGCATACTGATATTTTCCTTTTTTTACATGTAACTTTGTATTTGGAATGGCATTGTTTAGGCTTAGATGAAATATAATTTTTGTTAGTTTTAGCTTTGCTTTTTTACTTTGTATTTTTAAGATAAATACTATTTTAAATCATGTGGAATAGGGATTTCTGTGTGATGGGATTTACAGTGTTTAGCATAGAGTTGCTTAAACCTAGGTGATGCCAGCCAATGCTTCAAATAAATAAATGTTTAAACATTGTCAAATAAATGATGAAGACTGATGTTTTTCAGAAATAATTTTGTATTTTGGTTCTCTACCCTATATCAGATGCCTGCTTTATTCTTAAAAATGCTGAGCAGTCAGCCTGTATCATTGTAGTCAGGTGATACATTTGGGTACATTGCATGTTTTGCAAATCACGTTGGGCACTAAATAGGGATGCAAGAACTAAACTTTGGCCAGATGTGAACAATATTCATGCTAACACAAACATCCTTATTTATATCAGACTTCAAAACAAGAAATACAAAATGTAAAGCTTTTAAAAAACAATATCCCTATCTTTTAAAAAAGTTGTATGGTTCGTATGCTGATATAAGAACTGCATTAAGAATCAGACAAGGTTTTTTAAATGGTTTTATTTATGAGAATGGAATCTTATTTTGTTTTTGTTTTTGTATATTTCAAAGTTTTTTCTTTTTTTTTAAATGATACTAATCTACAGATCATACTGTTTTCCTTTTGTTTGACCATTTTTATGAGCAGTTTCTTCCATACATTGAGATGCAGATGAAGACATTTGAACAAGGATGAGAGAGGAGGGGGGAATAATTTACAGTAGGAACAAGATTTCAGTTCTTGAATCTTTCCTGAGATTTCAGGGAATATCTGAAAAAGATGGGTAGAGTCCCACAGACTTTTTGAAGTTTAGAACAGTAAAAGGAGAAGAGATGTAAAAACATAAACTGGCTTTTAAAAGAGTAGAAGGCTAAGTCGGTTTGATTTTATCCAGTGTTACCTTTTCCCACATGTTGGTTAGATTTTAACTTGACACTGTCCTTTTAAAAAGAGTCTAAAATCTAAACCCGTCACTTCTGAGCTGTGTTGCTGGTTGTTATCTTTCTGCATTATTTTTAATTTAGTAGTGGTGGGTGTTTGGTTTGTCTCTATCAATCCAAAAAGAGAACTTTGAAAGGAATTACAAAAGATTTTTCATTTTAAAAGTGTTTTGGGAGTACTCGGGCACCATTAGAGTGCGACCTTGACGGATATGGCGTGCAGTAAGGTGACTCTGTAGACCTCGGAGCAGGAATAGAGAGAATAACAAAAGGCAGATGAGTCTGGAGAAGCGCGACCCCTCTGAGCGGCAGGGAGGCGCTCCTGCAGCGAGAAAGGTGAACTTCTGTAAGACTCAACAGCTTGAGACAGAACAAGAACTAACCCAGATACAATTATTTCTGGATAGATATTCAACAAGGTTTTATTTCTGTTACTTCAGGCTTTCGTTTTTAAGATATAGATTAAAAAAAAGTAAATATTAGAAATTTTAAATAAAAATAATTTCAGTGTTTAGCACTAGTTCCCCACACACATACACACTTTAATAGCTTCAGTTATTTTTCTCTCCGTTTATGCCCTTTTGTTTTTTACTGGCTTAGATATGACTTTGGTGATGATGTTTCCCATTCTATTAATATGCACTTTTTTTTTCTTTTTTAAACCCTTAAGTACACAAATTTCTCTAAACTTCAATTCTTTCATATAAGATTAATAAAAATGTCTAATATTACTTGTCCGAATTGTCACATTCAGTTCCAGTCCAAGAACAATATCAGGTTAAAGTAAAGAATATTCCTGTCAACTAGGCGCAATATACAGTATTGCTGACCCTATTCCCACACTTGACTCTGTGGGCAGGTGGAGTGTTTGGGGCTGCAGACAGAGGAGGGTGTTCTACAGGTTGGAGAGGAGGTTTTACAGGTTGGCGAGACTGTCTTTGTAAAACTACAGAGGTTAAGGGTTGATGTAATCTGAAATGCAGCTCACAGACAATCTGGATTAAACATAAATGTAACTGTGCAAGGAAATAGGTGTAGATCAGGCTATCAGCTGACTGGAAGCTGTGGAATAATAAATATGGCTTTACCCTCTTCTTTTTTTTTTCCTCTACAAATCATACCTGGTGTGAGGTCTGGAACAACTTGTTTCTTTTAAGTATAAAACGTAACTTTCTGGAATTTGATCCTAATTATAAAGTTGCATCCATTGTAGTTCATGCTTATACTTAGGTACAAGTCTCTTCTAATACTACATTTTAATCACTCAGTATCTTGCAAACTTCTGTAATTCTTTTGGGGTGAGCTATTACTGATATCTTTTCATATTAAGTCTCTGTTTAAAAAAAAAAAAAAAAAGTGTCCACTGTTCTTAATTTTCCTTTCTCAAAGGATTTATAACTCAGAAAAGCATTATGGTTTACCCAGGCTATCTCTTTTTGTTCTGCTTATTTCTTACTGTAAGCTTTTTTAGTACTTAAATATTCCTTAATTAGCATAGTACTTGCCATTGAAGTGGTAGTTAATAATTTCTTAAATGTCTCCTCCTCTCTTGTATAATTTTAGGGATATTTTGTATTGATGTTCTTAATGATGCACATACAGTGCTAGCCTTGTTTATTTTAGGAAATGTTTCTTTAAAGCTGACATCCATTGGTGCAAATTGATGTTTAATATGTTTTTTGTCTACCTCCTACTCCCAAAGTCTATCACTACTGTTGATCTTTTTTTAAACTAGTGAATAATTTTCTTTTCACTTTGTCTCCACATTTGGCATATTTCTTGAAAGCGCTATGCTTGCATTTTGCACAAAGTGCGTGCATGTCTATATTTACTTACACTATATGCACATATAGTTTAAGGTGTTTTGTTCTAAACTACATTCTCTAGGCCATTATTTGCACTAAGGTTCTGTAATATAATCAACTCTGATTATCACCTAACTACTCAATCTAAAATCCAAATTAGCTTAAAGCTTGCAGGGTTCTCTCTGCTTTAGAAACAAATTATCTGCTCATGGTTCAGTGTCCCCACATACTTTTCATACTTCTCTGAATGTTAATATATGTCTCTGCAATCCCTAAACACCAGTGTTTCTCTCTCTCTCTCTCTCTCTCTCTTTTTTTTTAACTGCCTCCTTCACTAGTGATTTCTTCTGGTTATGATGATCTGCAGTGAAAATTTGCACTTTTTGGATCAGTGACATCCCCTGACATTTCTTGTCAACCACTATACACTTTCAGTCATCTAATTTTGAATGGAAAAATTCTATAAAATGTTTCTGCAGACTATTTACCATAGCAAACCACTGACTGTCTACTGCAGTTTAGGAATTAATAGTCTAGAGTAGTAGATTTGAGTAGATAATTGTTTTCTGTTTCCATTTATTTTCTTTGAAGACCTTTTTTACAATGTGGCTTTTAATTCTTTGCATTTCATTGCATGTCTGTATCTAACTGAGGAGATTTCAAAGGCATAAGTCACTTCAATGTTGAGCTGACTGCCTGTAGCCTTTTGTACCTTTCAGAAGATTCTTCCTCTCCTTGAATATCCTATTTGTTTAGCAGTAGTCCTTAACTTTGAGTAGTTTGTCTCCACAGGTAAATAAACTACTTGAGGTGGTCATAAGCAAATTCATACTTTGTTCTAGGCTACTGTAAAATTTCAAAATAGGATAGAATTATTTATTTGTTTATTTTACAGGTTGTCTCTTATATGGAGTTGGCATGGGAGGGAGAGATGAAAAACGTATCCATCTTTCTAACCTTGGGCATTTTGGGGACTATATTTTAGAGAAGCTTTATTAGGTTTAAACCCTCAAGGGTGTTTGAGGGGAGCGAGTTTGACTTAATTTTACAGTATGATATAACACTCAAAGTAATAGAGATTGTACTTAGGTGTATGAAAGAAAATGGAAAAAATATGCAAAATCTTCTCAGGGGCATCCAACAATGGGGATTTCCCAGAAAGTGATACAGCAGCACGGACTAGTCTCATCTATGAATCTTAGCTATTCTGCATTCCTAAAAGAAGGTAATAATGCCTGGAAAACTGTGCACGGTGTAGCCAAGCAGAGGCCTGTAACACCCATAAAATAGTCACTAAGCAGCATATAATTAATGTTTTTTTGCTTTGAACCCAGACATCTGTACACTGCAATAGCATAACTGGTAATGGTGTATATAAGCATTTTATAACACTGCTAGTAGCATAACCACCAACAATTTTGTAACACAGCTAAGTGTAAGTATATAAAATAATGTGTAAATGCAAAAGGACAAAGGGAGACCTGTGTTTAATCGCGCAAATAGGGTGCAGAAAAAGCGTGAATCAACAATTCAAGTAGTAAAATCTGCAAGTAAAAACAAAGGGTACAGAATAAGCAAGAAGCATGTCTGGTGGAACCAGAACAGGTTCTAGTCCTTAAAGAAGAAGTCAGGAGCAGATGAGATTCCTCCCCACACCTTTTTTTTTTTTTTGGTGGAGAGGATGACAAACATTAAAGGCACAAAGCAACAGCAAGGAAAAATAGTGAAGAAAAGTCTCTCACCCTGATTCCTGCTTCAGAGTCCAAATAGCTTTTTTACCTCTTCACCCCAACTGCAGCAACTAAGACCATCAAGGACCATAGCCATTAGCATTAATTACATGGCATCAGCTCAGTGGTATTGTGTACTCGAAGCTAATTTAGGACAAAATGATTAAGGACTAACTGTTTGAATATGTAGTGATAACGACTGATAATGATTAACTATTGGCAATGTGTATTGTTAATGTATGTCAATCTAGTAAAGTGTCATTCTGAAGTTTGAAGCTGGCCTGATTTGTCAGTCTTTCTAACCACTCCTGTCACAGCTATGTTACCCTTAACTGTGCTAAGCAGTAACAGCTTCTCAGGGCAGGGACAAATAAAGCAGCTACATGGATTATTCTGTTAAGAGTCTAGAATGCATAGGAAAGAAATTATAGACTGTAGATGCAATGCCTGTTTTGAGGCAAAAAAAAAAAAGTGTACAAATTCATCAGAACCCGATGCTGATGGATGTGTGTTTTGTGTGAATCTGGCGAAGAATTTATAATATGCTTACCATAACTTGGCACTTACATGCATAGATTATGTTCTGTTAGCTGTGCGTGGAGTGACTTGCTCATGGGCCTACTCTGTGATCCCAAGTCGCAACCTGTGTGCCATATATTCTTGCTTTTCCTGTTTGCAATACAAGCTCAAAATTCACAAATTATATCCAAATGAAGATGAGAAAATAAAAATCTTTTTGTTTCTACTCAAAATCTTGACTTAGTATCCTCCTCTTTCTCTGTCTTGTCCCTGATGCACTTGCTTCCATATAATCAATACGTGTGGGATCACTAACTCTTACTTCATTCAATTTTATACTGAGCAATAATTTAGGCTCTGCTGCAAGAGCTGTTGTTCTGAGACCCAGTCAGATGTGATTTCACAAATCCGTGGAAAGTGTGTTAGGGAGCTAGGGTTTTTTTTTTTAGAAATTTAAGGTGGTCCTTTTTCTTCAGGTCTCTCCCGCTCCCTTCCCCATAGTTGGAATTCTTCAACCCTTATATTTCTCAGCCTCTGAAAAGATCTCTTTTTTTCTCAGGAGGGAGTAATGCAGAGCAGAGCACAAGTACTAAAACTTTCACAAAAAGGAAAAGCAGAGCTGCTGCCTTCCTCTTTTGTGGAATTTTTGACTGCTCTGTCTTGCTTTTCTTAAAATAACTGTAATAAGCTGATCGTCCCTCCTTTTTCCTGCCCCTTTCCCTGCACTGGAAAAGAGAGAAGGTATTATTACAATAGGCTTTCCAGAAGAAGTCTGAAACCCGTAGGAAGTTACAGTTTCTATGTGTTCTTTTTGATTTCTCTGGTAAACAGACCTTGGAGAAATACTAGTTGGAGTTAGCAAAGCTAATGTGACATTGGTCTTGATACAGGGGAAAAGTCTGTGTGAGCACCACATGGACCTATCATATGTCTTGTAGTTATGGCTAGTTTTACCTTTTGTCTACTGAAGTCCTACTTGCATTTGAGTAACATGTGAAGATTGTGTGAGAAATTCTTAAAATACCTGCTTCAAATTTGTGTATTTTGTCCTCAGCTGAGGAGAGTATTAGCCCCGTAAAATCTAATTTATAGAAGTTAGAGTGCATAGTGTAGCATCAGCTATGTGGTCAAAAAGTGTTTGTTGTCTTGAATGAAAATACCAATAACTGCATTAACGATACAAGAGAATAAGTGGCAAAGGCTTAGGCAAAGCTTAGAATTCTGATAGAACTGTAGTAAAAAAGAAAGTGGCTGGCACATCCAGACAGCTTCTTCAGGTGTGTATGGGGGCACTAGGGGGTGTTTTTTGAGTCTCTAGTTGCGTGTGATTTATATGCAGCAGTACTTCAAAAACCTATTCTTTGTACTGGGATTGTTGATGGAGGGAATCTTTACCCATGAAGGAAATGAGCTTTCTTGGTATAAATGGGCATTCTAAAATAACCCTTCTTACTTCTGAGGGATGTTGTTATGCTTTTGGAAGATCCTAGTCTTAGTACAACATTTGCATAGCCTAGTTATCTTAAATAAAACATTTCAGTTTTTAATCATGAAAATCGAAAAGTAGCTTGTTTCCATGGTATGTTGTTGCCTGGAAGCACAATGATATGAATATGACCGTATGAGACTATGGTCAGAGGTACAGAGAATAGTGTGACTAAATGCTGGATACCCTTACAAAGGGCAGTTATTAAATGTTTCCTGTAAAATGTAGCATTTTTAATCACTGCTGTCAAGAATGATGGGGCCACGCATACCAGAGGATAAGTTTACATTTGCTTTTAACATATGCTTTAAGTTTACATATGCTTTTTGCATATTTCTGTGTCAATACAGCTAAATGCTTGTATTTTTTTATACATACATACATGCACACATATATATGAATGATTATGCAGTGGTTGAATTAGGATGTGGGGTAGATGTAGGTATGTCCAACCAAATACAGATGTGATGCTTGGAGTCTATATTTTGCCAGAGCTGAGCCAGAGCAGCATGGTGTAGATGTGTATTTGCCTACAATAGATATATTAAGTGTATTTTTTCCAATAATAGATATTGAATTGTTGTCTTAAAGAAAAATAACAGAACATTTAGTGCATGTTTTCAGTGCATATTTACTACAGATATTTGGAACATGTTAGTTAATTTTGTCTTTTGTTTGGTTTATTTCCAGATGGTATAAAAGAATCACAGTTCCCCAATCAAGATGAACAGAATGGCTTCCTTGACCAAGAAATCAGAACATTCAGTTTTTAGGGTTATGTCTACAACATGAAGCATTTAACAGTAGCTGTTTTTGAGAACATTCATCTATGACTTGAAATGTCCTGATCCTGGGGAAAAAATTGTGATTCCATTAATTAAGTCTATAATTTTTAATTCATTTTTACAACTAATTCAATCATATTTGCTTATGCACAACACAGACATAGAATTCATAAACCAGAGATTATTTTAACAAATAAGTACATTTGTGTTTGTGCATTCAGTATTCAAGATATATCATTTAAATCAATTTTTAAATAATATTTTAAATCATCTATATTTATTAATAAATGACTATTTGGCAAAAAGAATTTGTCAGCTATGGAAAAGAGTAAAGCAAGTTCCCCCAGAATGGACAATAATTTTGTTTTGGGTAAAATCAACAATTTAAAAGTAGAGCACGAGCAAGACAGCATTAACTGTACTCTAGAAAGAATGGATATAAAGACAGAACAAGATGATTTCAAACATGCAGACAGCAGTGATGAACAAGAAGACAAAGAAAAGAACTTCATTACCAACAACCCTGGCAAATTTTTATCTACAGAAAATGAAGATGATTATGGTTCTCTTTTTTCTCAGTATAGTAGTACGCTGTATGATGTAGCAATGGAAGCTGTGACACAAAGTCTTCTTTCTAGCAGAAGTATAAGCTCCAGAAAAAAATCACCTGCTTGGAACCATTTTTTTATATCTCCAAGAGATAGCACTAAAGCAATATGTATGTACTGTATGAAAGAATTTAGCAGGGGTAAAAATGAAAAGGACCTAAGTACGAGTTGTCTCATGAGACATGTGAGGAGAGCCCATCCTACTGTTCTAATTCAAGAAAATGGAAGTATGCCAGGTATATCCTCCTATTCTTCACCTACATTGTTACTTCCTCCTCAGTCTGCAGATGTTGGAGATCTAAGTACTATGTTATCCCCTATAAAACTGGTCAAGAAAATGGCATCTAAAATACCATCTCCAGATCAAATAATCGAGGAATCTGTTTCTATTGTTTCTTCTGAAGAAATATCAGATCTCTCAGTTTCTGAAAAGTGCAGCAAAGAAGAAATAATGGTTGGGTCATCTCCACAGCTACCCAACAACCAGTATGATGAAACTGTGGAAAATGTAGCAGAAAAAACTGTTGTAATTCCAAAGAGTACATCAGGTTCCAGAAGGAGATCTGCTGTCTGGAAACACTTTTATTTGTCACCTCTAGATAATTCTAAAGCTGTTTGCATCCACTGCATGAATGAATTCAGTAGAGGAAAGAATGGAAAAGACCTGGGAACAAGCTGTTTGATAAGGCATATGTGGAGAGCCCATCGTTCCATTGTCCTGCAAGAGAATGGAGGTGGTACCAGTATACCACCTCTCTACACTGCACCTCCAACCCTGTTGCCTTCTTTACTGCCCTCAGATAGTGATCTGAATTCTATATCATCCTCTCCTGGAAAACTAATGAAAGAATCAACTTCTGTTTCTTCTTCTCCAGACAGACTGACTGAGGAGATCCATACTACTCTTTCTTCTGGAGATGCTCTAGTGGAAGACTCATCAATGCTGTCATCGTCTGATGATATAGGTGAAGTCTCCTTTGTTTCTTCACCTGAGAAGCAGTGTGAGGGATTAGGTCCATTAATATTTGAACCTGCTGCTGTATTTCAGCAAAATAAAAGGATTATGAAGAGGCTTAAATCGGAAGTTTGGCATCACTTTTCACTGTCACCTGCAGACAGTCTAAAAGCAGTATGTAGATACTGCAGCTGTATGATAAGTCGTGGTAAAAAAGGAGATGTGGGCACAAGCTGCTTGATGAGACATCTATATAGACGCCATCCCGATGTAATTGGAAACCAAAAGAGCTTTATCGATGTTAGTTTGGCAAATTCTCCTTATGCCACCTTGGCTTCTGCAGAATGTTCATCCTCAAAATTGACAGACTTGCCTACAATGGTTACCCATGATAATCAAATTATATTTCCTGTTAATAGCAAGAAGACCTCAAAACTGTGGAATCACTTTTCAATTTGTTCTGCAGATTCAACAAAAGTAATATGTATGCACTGTGGACGTACAATAAGTAGAGGGAAAAAGCCAACAAATCTGGGCACAAGTTGCCTTTTAAGACATTTGCAGCGGTTTCATAGCAACGTATTGAAAACTGATGTCTCGGAGACAGTATTATCCTCGTCTATGGATAATCACATGCCACTGAGCACAGAATTATTAGCATCTTCAACTTTTGATGAAACCAATGACAAGTTTTGTGACTCTCACCCAGTTGCCAAAAAAATCACAAGTCTTGTAGCTGAAATGATTGCACTTGACCTTCAGCCATATTCTTTTGTAGACAACATTGGCTTTAACAGGCTTCTTGAATACTTGCAACCTCAGTATTCTTTACCTTCTCCGTCTTACTTTTCTAGGACAGCAATTCCAGATATGTATGATAATGTAAAACAAATAATTATTTCACATCTTAAGGAAGCTGAAAGTGGAGTGATCCATTTTACATCTGGAATATGGATGAGCAACCAAACACGAGAATATCTAACCCTTACAGCTCATTGGGTAACATTTGAATCCTCATTTCGACCACAGTGTGAGGATTACCATTGTTCAGCACTATTAAATGTATCTCAGATTGATTGTGACTACAATGGAATCAGTATACAAAAGCAGTTAGAGTACTGGTGGGAAACGTGGATTACTTCCATTGGCCTTCAGATTGGGATTACTGTTACTGATAATCAGAGTATAGAAAAAACCTTAAATGAAGGTGATCATTCAAGTGTGCAGTGTTTTAGTCACACTGTTAATATCGTAGTAAATGAGGCTATTAAAAGCCAGAGAATGGTTCAGAATTTGCTTAGTATTGCAAGAAAGATCTGTGAACGCGTTCATCGGTCAGCAAAAGCAAGAGAGAAGTTAGCTGAGTTGCAAAAAGAGTATGAGTTACCTCAGCATCAGCTTATACAAGATGTTCCATCAAAGTGGAATACATCATTTCATATGCTTGAACGTCTTATTGAACAGAAGAGAGCAATTGATGAAATGTCAATAGAGTGCAGCTTTAGGGAGCTAATAAGCTGTGACCAGTGGGAAGTTATGCAGTCAGTGTGTCATGCTCTCAAACCTTTTGAAGCTGCAAGTAGGGAAATGAGTACACACATGTCTACTTTAAGCCAGGTGATTCCAATGATTCACATACTTAACAGGAAAATAGAAATGTTATTTGAGGAAACAATGGGCATAGATACCATGCTGAAATCTTTGAAAGAAGCTATGGTGAGTAGGTTGTCCTCCACACTTCATGATCCAAGGTACATTTTTGCTACACTTCTGGATCCCCGCTATAAAACATCCCTATTTACAGAAGAAGAGGCTGAACAATATAAACAAGACTTAATCAGGGAGCTGGAAATAATGAGTTCTACCTCAGATGATGATAAACTTGTTTCCAATGGATGTGATATAGGTTCACCATCTACAAATTCATATGGGGAAGATAATCTTTGGTCACTCATGGGTGACATGAAGAAAACAAAAGACCTGAAAGAGAGGGCAAAGTTACCAGAGGAAATGGTGCTTTCTTACTTGGAGGAAGAAGTGCTTGAGCATAACTGTGATCCTCTAACTTACTGGAACTTTAAGAAGTCATCATGGCCAATACTGTCAAAATTGGCTGTCAGGTTCTTGGGTTGTCCACCAAGCATTGTTCCTTCAGAGAGATTGTTCAATACATCCAATGAAAGCAACAACTTTAGTCAGTCAAGGCTAATGATTGAACACTTTGAAAAGCTTATCTTTTTGAAAGTGAATCTTCCTTTAATATACTTCCAGTATTGAAACTAATGAACAAACTGCTAGACTAAATCTATTGTTGCTCACTGGATATTAACTATCTATAACCTGGATTGTTAAATTGCTCCAATAGGGGCCATGTATGACATCTAATCAGTGACTATAATTCCAAATTTTAGTTTCCTTTTTTCAGCTTTCAATATGTCTACATGTGCCTTATTCATAGTACTTCAGGCCAGATACTGTATATATGTTTTTTAAAAGTACACACTAGAGATAGCCTGTCTTGTCAATTATACAAAATTATGTAGGTTTTAATCCATAATTGTAAATGAACTTTAAAAAAGCTCAGTCATTTGTTTTAATAGAATGGCAAAAAAAAAAAAAGATGTAAACAGTTCTATTCTGTAGTTTTTTATTCAATTATTATGTAAAAACCATAAACCAGGTACTGTATTTTAGTTGAACATTGCTTTAATTGCAACAAAACAGCTTTTGTAGATGTCAAAAGAAAGCTGTATATAAAAGATGGGGTTAAAGCCATCTTTTTATCTTGTGGTGTTTTCTTAACTGCAAGCCCTAAAGTACTTAAAGAATTAAGAATTATTGAGGAAGATGTGTTTACAGGAGACTATTGACTTAGTATCTGAAAATAAATTTGAGATGATACAGAATGTCAGTTATACAGGAATCTGTAGTAAAACTTCCCATTCTGGGTTCTCCTGTTCAGGTTTTACGTTGTAACTGAACTACAGAAATATTCTGGGTATTTATAAAAGCTCTTTGGAAGTTTTATCAAAGTTTGTGAATTAATGCTTGTTATTTAATGCCATGTACAAAAAAAAAGGCAAGAAATTTACAGTGAACACTCTAATGTCATTCTAAAGCCTTTTCTAATCTTTAGTGCATCAAAATTATAAGGTTCCCTATTGTAAAAATTGAGCCCTTATTCCTAATGTAATTTCAATTGTGTAGAACAGCCTGTCTTAAAGTTTCTAGTACAAAAATAACTGATCTTCTGATTTTCAGTAATAGCCTTATGGATATGGTGCACTACTTAGAATTTTGTGTAGTAGGGTTGATTCATAACTGTCAGTGTCCAGCAGGCAAATGGGATATCATAGCACCCTCAAAACTTCAAGTAAGGTGGAAAAAAAAATAGCCAGCATTTTAAATTGAAAGGAACGTTCTCCATGGTTTTTTAACTTCAGAAAGATTAATCTTCTCATTTCAGTTTTCATTAAATACTTTTTGGGAAACAAGTCATCATTTGCCTATGACCTTTTAGAAAAGTTGTAGCTTTGTTAAAATACTGTACCTATGCCTAATCTAATTTTGCATTTACTATGTTTTAGTGTATTTATAAATGGTGAACTCAGTTTCTGAAATTAAACATTTTATTTGCAATTTTCTAGTGGTAGTCAACACTGCCTTTTTCTTTTCAGATGGATTCAAGACAACCATTGAATAAAAATTGATATAATCATAAATGTACCACAGAACATGCAATGTGAAAAGATTAGTTTTCCATTTAGCTCTCTGGACTTTAAGGCCTAGAGTCTAGTTCTTTTCATGTCATTCAAGCTATTCAACCTCAGTAAAATTTGTTAAATTCTTTTTCCAAGTGGCTTAAGTTTTCATATGACATTCCTCCAAACATTTTATAGTTTCCATTATTTCAGTTGTTATTTAATCAGTTACATTTACACCTGTATCATTTAAGTAAATTACTATATAGTGAATTTAGGAAGAACTAATACTGCATTTTGTTTCAGGTATTTTAAAAGGCAACTTTTAATGCTGTCAACAATCAGTATTTCATTCTTCTTTTAGGGTTAAATGAGAAGTACGCGTGTTTTCTGCAGCAATAAAACAACTTGTTCTAGTTTAGGTATAGCTGAAACTAGATGAGCTTGAAGCAGCTTATTGGGAAACACATTTAAATGGTTACTAGTTAATTATTACCTCAATTTTTTTTTCTACAATATATTTTAATTGTGAATATAACCTTGATCTTTGTAAGATGTTTAATCTCTCCAAACAAGTAGAGAGGTAGGAGGAGGATGAAGAAGTGAAGAAGCTTCTTCTTTTTTTTGATTTATTTAAACGAGGGATACAATTTTCACTCAAGGCTGGAATGTGAATATGGCCTTGGGCTTAAAGCATTGGAGAGCTACATCATACCAGCAGGAGTGCTGGGAAATGAGAAACTTCCCCAGAATTCCCAGTATGCTGGAAATGAGCAGCTTGGCTCCTGTACTTTGAAGAGTCTTCACTGTAGCTCCTATGGAAAGTTGAAATAATTGCATTTCGTAGACTCTAATTTACCTTTTCCCCTTCATATGGATATTTAATTGTATAGTCATGCTTTTGTCAAAGCTTTTCCCGAGAGCACATGAGAACTACAGTCACTATTTTAAAAAGTAAAACTTAATCAATTAAAGTACACTTATTCTGTTTTATTTGTAACTGCAGATTCCTTTTTTGAAGGGTATTAGTTCTTAAGACTGTACTGTTTCAGTATCAGCTTGGTTCAGAATTAATAATATGTTTACATTAGATCTTTATAAAGATAATCTGCAGGCCTGAAAGGCCTTAAAATTCAGATGTGCAGTCATTTAAAACCTGAATAAACATATGAGGGACTGAAAGCACAAAGTTGCTATTTTTCGGATGTAAACCTATATCCTTCTGTAGGAGTTAAGGGAGCATCTCCATCTTCAGTTCAGGCACTGACTTCTTTGAGAAAAGAACAACTTCAAAAGAAAGGCTGTAAGTGTTCATTAAATTATTGTGGTAAGTTATTGAATGGGCAGATTGTGTTGTTTTTCACTTGTTGAACTTGTTTTTCACTTGAATATTATTTTTAATATAGGCTTTCAGCAATTGCCAAAACCTTCAGTTTCTTTCCAATCCTTCTCAGATTTGTAATGCATAGAAAGCTCCCTTATTTTCACATTACAGCGCAAATCCTCTCAGAATGTAATAAAAGCACATGCTCTGTTAACAATGGGAGTTTTTATGAAGTTAAATTTGTGCAGAACCAGATCCTGCAGCAGTAGACAGCACCCTAATACATACTGACTTGATGAACCTGGAATAGTGATATTAACTTTAAATGGAGTTAATTTCAGTACATTAGCAACTTAAGAAATAAATTTAGCAAGTAACATTTTTTCTTAAGAGAACATAAAATATGAAGCATAGATACTTCTTTATGCATCATCAAAATCATAAGGATCTCAGAGCTTTTGCTTCTTATAGGAGTAGGCAGTAATAACGTAACTTGTACACTATGCAGCAAGAAATCTCTTAAGTGTTAAAGGTAGGAGGGAGAAGAAGAGATCTGCAACAGTTTTGAAATAATTCAAGTTTTGTAAAGTAAAGCATTTATATAAAGTATCTATTGAGATCTATATTATGCTCCAGGAACCTGTGGATAATGCTTCCTACACCCCAAACACCCATCTTGGATCCTTTCCATTTGGCCTACATCTCCCCTGCCCAGTAAACAGGGAGTTAGCTTGTTTCATTGCAGAATTTAGCTAGTGACCGTTTACTAGAAATGCACATAGCTTTTCCCCACCCAAGATTAGCTTCTGAATTTACAAAGAACAGAAATCTTAGTCTAGAACATAGTTTAATTCTAGCATAAGGATGTGATTAATCTAATTAAATGTAAGTATAGATGACCACCTCAAAGACGTGTACACTTGTGGAGATCTGTCTATTAAAAGGAACTTTCTTTTTTTCCTCCACTATACAGAGCTGACAGTAACATACTTACATTTAGGTATCCCCAAACCCAGGAAAATAAAAATACTAAAATTAGCAAATAGCACTTTCTAATTCCAGACTATTCAGATTTTATAAGCTGTTTATCATTTTAGTCTTTCCAAAAATATACATCCTCTGCTTTATTCTTAATAACAAGAAAAAACTGACCCAAAACTACCTCATTTCATCCCCAACTTCACTATCAACCTGCATACTAAATGGCTAGATCTAGGCCTAAACTGTCCCTAACTCAGTTTTTTTCTATATAAACTCATTCCTTCTTTCAGTTTCTTGATTCAAATTGGCAGTTTTAAAGGAAAAGATGGACTACATTTCTGAAAGTGCTTTTACCTTAGATTTGACCTAACTGGACACAAATCAAGCCTTGGTACAGAACCAAGGCCAGTTGCAGCTAAAATGAAGTAGGATTTGTGAAAGACTGCCCATCACAGTAAGATTTGCTGTTTCAGGACAAATACTGACTGTCCTTGCTATCATAAACAAAGGTCTGAAGTGAACACCCAGACGTAGTTGGAATTGATCACATTAATCTAAAAAGTTGATATAAGAGTTACATACAAAAAGATCATTTATTTAAAAATAGAAATCACAAACATTTAAAGCAAAAATGAAGAAAACCTTCACTGAGGTTTTCTGTGTCACTTAACTTCAGGAATTTTTGCAAACACCATTTTAATCTTCTGTGTCCTATGTTAACCAGGTAGTGATAAATTTCATTTAAGACATAGTTGAGACTAATTACATAACCAGCTAATTGAGACAGCTGTGGCCTAACAGTCTTGCTTACACTGATGATAAACTTGGTTTGAGGTTTTGTTCTTTCGCAAACAGAAAGTGAAGTCACTTGTACAACAAAGACTGAATACTCTCTGAGAGGGGAAGGGGGAGAATTACAGGTACAAAGGGAGGAAGGCAGCAGTAGACTTCTGTGTAACTTTTATTACATATGGAAAAAGTATTCTTAAATTCCAGGGAAGAAAAAAAAAGCTTTGAGTAACTTTCTTACCTGAAACCCCTAAATGAATGCATGCTTTCCAGAAAAAATTATATTAAAAAGTACTCCCTCCCCCACCACACACCCATTTGCTTTGATGTGGACATGCAGCAAACAACTGCTTAAACTTCGTATCACCTTTTAACCTCTTTAGAATTATGGAAAGAGGTCTTAGAACAGTTTTCACTCTACACTAGGTGAGGCAGCACAGTCTCAGTCTTGTTCACCTAAATGTGTAATCTGTTCTACCACTGGGATCTGTGAAATGATCAGGTAGTGAGAAAAAGGGATCAACCTGTTTCAAAATGCATTATGCAGTTACACTGCATTGAGACTGTGTTCTGCTGCTTTGAAAGAAATAGGTGGGAGATACTTTGACTCTTCTCAGTGTTAACAGGTAAATATTTATATGCATATGATTCAGTACAGCCATTCTCCAGTTCCTCCCCCACAGAATTCTCTCGAGAGACCTATAGCAGGTACTTAGGGAAGGTTGTAAGGTAAATAGTTTGGTATTTTTCCTAGCTCTGAACACTATTTTTTAGAGACTTTGAGAACTGCAAGTTGTTCCTTGATCTTCTTGATGGGATACTGATTTGTTTAATCCTGTTTGTTTTGAATCTCTTTTAGCATCCAAAATATCCTCTATGAATGAGTTCCATAACTTTTTCATGCAATATACAATTATTTTATTTAGTTTTACATCTGCCTGCTAATTTATGTGATATCATAAATGTTGTGCTACAAAACTGATTATTCACCTTCTCTGGGCCATTCCTGGCAATATATTTGTGTCCTACTCACGTGTTAGCCTTGTTATTTACAGGTACAAACCTTGCTTGTAAGAAATTAAGTCAAACTTCAAAAGGCAATACACGATGCTACTCAACATTTGATGACCTCTGGGAAGTTTAAAAGACATCCTAAAATAAATCTTATTCTACAGCAGTATTATACATGTTAAATGCATTTTCTTCATACTATATTGTGTTTTACTCTCATAGATGTAACAATTTACAGATGGACTGTACTATATATTTTTGCTTTGTTTAATTCAACCCTCAATTATTTGAATAATAGCTATTTCTGCTCTTAGTAAGAAAAGCTATATTTAAGCCAGGGTTGTTTGTAGTCATTTGACACAAAAGGATTTTTTTCTTTTAAAAACTTGAGTTTTCATGAGAGTGTTTTAAAGTTCCTTGATAAATTCCAAACAAGTTTTCAGAGTGTGTCTCTTACCTTCAAGACCCAAAGTTACGACATGAGCTTCCTCCAACCTTCCCTTCCGCCCCTCCCCAAAAGCTAGAAGAATTTGTAATAACCCCACTTTGTGTGTTTGTAAAAGGTGTGCGAGACTTACTTAGTACCCTATTATATCTAAGGGGACTTAAACCCCCATTTTCTTTCTTCTTCGCAAGTATTAATCTACATTAAAGAGTACTAATCTATAGTAAAGAAGAAAATAAGCTGTATGTTTCCTGTGGAAACTCTGCCCACAAACCTTCACTGAGCTAAAGAAAGAAGACCAGGACTCAGATTAGAACGTTCATTTAAAAAGAAAGGAGAGCTGGCTTTTAGTTTCTATTCCAAGGACCTCTTATTTACTGAAGGTAGCGCTTGAGGAAAAATTACAGTAATCCTCGTCCTAGTTTGACAGATGGTCTTTCCTATTTAAGGTGTGGGCTACTAGGACACTCCTGGCATATGTTGCAGGGGGTTACACACACTGTCACGGAAGTCACGCAGCCACTCATGCTACAGTGGTGACTACTGAAATGGCTGCATTGGTCATGATCTAGTCCTTTGACTGCAAGCCCAAACAGCTTTCACACCTGTAACTAAGACCTTTTCAAGAACCACATATGCAGAGCAAGATGCAAGAGGACCTAAATAAACTTTAGAAAATGCACAAAATTGCAATAATCTGTTTTGTCTCCTTGTTTGGGGTAGAGAAAAGGAAGATGTGTACAAATACACTAGAGAACTCCTATTTACACTGGTAGCTCTGCTTGTGTGGAGTACTACACACTGCTGCCACAGCTAAGCACTAGCACTGGTGTAAGTCCAACCGGCACCTAGAAGTCTGTGGAAGGACACCATCAGCTAAGCGTGCCTAACGCTCAATGAGATTAAACTCTTTGTATGCATTACAGAGAGCCAAATGTCAGCATATTCTGTGCAACTTCAGGCATCAGCTTGAGGTACAAACATTACAAGCGTAATAGGCCTAGGTCTTCTCTAGTTAGTAGAAAAAGAGGTTGCTGCAGAAGGAACTCAGGCAACCACAGATTTGAAAAGCTGGAATAACTATGTGTAAGATTAGCAGTTCAGATTTGTCTTCACTGGGGCAGGATAAATTTATGGATTACATTGCGAGGGAAGGTACTGAAAAGTTGTTTATTATGTTTAACACACAGCAGCCTACATCCTTAGCTGAAGTTTTCCTTTCCATTCTTTCAAATTTTCAGATATTTGCACATGTACTTCCTTCTATACCCTGTGAACTATTTGATGTTCAAATTGGCTCTGGAGGAAGTTCAGTTTTCTTGCAAAGAGAAGTCAAATAGATAATACTTCAGTAATTTCAAGAGAAGCCAGAGACTGGAGTAACAAGTTCTGCAGGTTACCTCTGCCAGATCTCAGTGTGAGGAAGCCCGCACAACAGCCACCCACAGTGGAGCAGGCTCCACCCCACCAGATCAGTTCCTCTGATACATAATCTAGAGGCTAAAAAAGAAAACATGATCCTAAAGACTGAAACGCATACACAGGTAAAGGTAGGTCCCTGAATGAAACATGCTTTAAGGATGGAAAAAAAAAAAAAAAAAAAAAAAAACACCCTTTTATTCAGTTAGAATTTTTTTTTACTCTTGAGGTTTCAGTCAGTAAGGAAGTTTTCTGTCATGCTTATTTCAGAAACACTGAATTTTTACTGTTAGAGCTCCTGCCAAATTACAACTGCTGCTAACTGAAATTCTAACTTGTTTTCTTGATATACACCTTAACTTCTTCCACTCAGCAAGCTAGGTGGACATCCTCAACAAAAACTTCTAATTAAGAAGAGATTACAGAGCATGCTATCTTACGCTTATTTACAGAGTGCAGCCCATTTGTCCATAACACACATGGCACATTAGAGTATTCCTTTCCAAAGGGACTTAGTTCATACAGAAAGAAAACAGCACCTATCTTCAAGTGCATTCAAGTGAGTATCTTCATAGGCAATTTTTGCACTGCAAAGTAAGATAGTTTCCCCTCTTCTGCTGCAAAGATATTATTTTAAAAATTATCTTTTTTCCTGTGAAATCCAAGCTGCACTGCTTATTCATGCACTGTTGTAATAAAGATAGCCATCCTTTAATACTCAAATCTGTTATGAAACAGTGCTTGCCAAGAAGTACAACTGCTTTTCAAGTGAATCTTTTGCTTTAATTAGTTTGGTAGCCTACAGGGCACAATTAGGTATTGTTATGAAGCTACAATAAATATGGCTTTGCTGTGTTGCTAACATAATTAAAGTTTCACACAGGCAATTTGACAACTGAGGGGGTCACAATCCTGCAGATATATCAAATGATACACCTCTGCACACACAGATTACATATCAAATCACTGCAGTAGCACAAACCGGTTCCATTATATGTCTTATGTAGGGCAATTAGGGCATATCTGTGCTGCATTATGAAACAGCTACCTGAACTAAATACGGGGTTTTACTTAATAGTGCTAAACTGTAGGTACCTTTTCTCAAACTTATCTAACAATGTAGCTCAGTATTTGAGTACATACTGCCTAGGAATGTGTTGCAATATATATGTAAGAAACAGAACAGAGCTAAATACCAATCAATACCAAGATTATTTTCCATACCTTTTCACAGAAGCTGAATTGCAGTGCTAGAATGGCAGTTTGCAGTTGTCTTATTCACTCATCAGCAAAACTACATCAAAAAGACTTGCTTAAAATTCAGAGTCAGGACAATAGCGGAAGTTTTTCCAACAGTACTAATTTTGGCTTTAAGTTTAAAGTAAAAGGAGGTAGTGCAGTAAGGTTCAACCCAATTTTACTGATGCCAGGTATATTTGCCAGCGGCCTGTGGGTTTTCTTGTAATGGGATATTTGAAGAGGATTTGTTTCCATCAGTATGTGTGTGTAAGAAAACATCATCTGGTCTCCTGGTTTAACATCTTCTCTTTTGTCATACCTGTAAAGAATACAGAAGGCTTATTTACATTCCTCTTTACCTATTAAATGCCTCTATTACCATGAGGCCACACAGTATCCAAGATGAAATACAAAAGGAACTATAACATTCTCAGTTATATCACGATTAAATTAAACCTGAGAAGGAAATAATACTTCTGAAGAGTTTAAAGTCAGTCATTCCAAGCAAGTCTTTCTGCTGTAACTGTGATAAAAAACAGGACTGCCAAAATACTTCCCATCTAATCCTCTATTTCAACTCTGCGGAGAATAAGTATCTACAGTAAAGCCTAAGACTGCAGAAAACTGGACTGATTAAGTTTTATTCTAAGAAAATTGAGGTTTGGATGAGGGCTTTTTGTTTTAATTTCAAAAAATTTCTGAGGCATTTTAGCAGAAACTTTTCTGGTAGTAAAATGTTACAGTAGGATCTTGAGAGAATAGCTGAAAGAGGACTTCCTTGAACACTCTAGGAAAAAAGAGCAGTCTAGCAATTACAGTATTAAACTGGCACTTGTTACTTGTGGGTTCAGTTGCCTGATATATGCAAACTTCATGTTTGGGCAGGTCATTTTGGGTCAGCTTTTATAAACATGTTTAGGCACCTAAACATAAATAAATATATAAAAGTGTGCACACACACATGCACGTGTGTGTGTGTGTATAAATAAAAGCAATTGGTGAGTACTAAAACCATTTAACATGTACATTTGCAGAGTTTATTAGAAGGAACTGTATGTGTTTAACCTCATAAAGCACTTTTGTCAGTCTAGCCAGAGGAAATTTACAGGATGACAAAACAAGTCATAAAAAGATTGCCTTTTATGCAACAGAAAGCAACTCAAGCATTTGGCAGGGATGTGAAAGATCTAGGTGCACATGCAGTCATTCTCTGTCTCATCTGAGCCCAGAACTGAACCAAAGAAGTTCCTCATCTCACAGGACTGGGTGAACCTCTCTACTTTTATGGAATTTGAGGTAGAACTCTCACTGTTTCATGCAGACATTGCTCTAGTTCACAGTAGTTTTTTATTCAGTGAAGAGAAGCAGGTGGAATTAATAGCCCGAGGGTTAGGATGCTTACACAGGACATGGCAGTCTAATAGAGTCCTCAATCCAACAACTATGTTAGGTAAAAGAGAACAACTTCTGTAGGGAAGAATAAGGTAAGTTCACCCCAAAACACTCTACAGACCACCATTTCATTTACTTCCAAGACATGGGAGATGTGGGTTCAAATCTATGCTCTTTTTCCCAGCAAAGTATTCTACACTAATAGTGGGTAGCAGTCCAGAAGATAGAGGTTAAGATGGAAGTCACTTGCCTTTAGTTTTGTGTATGACAAGACTGTCCTAGGCATCTAACTATACAGGAGTATTCATACTGTGTATCGCAAGTGAAGAACAGTATCCAGTTCTTCACCCTTTGTGCTGCCATTCCTTACAAACTATTTCCACCAGCTTTTACAGCTCCTATTCTTAGGCACTTGATTCCTCCCACACATTTCACAATTAACTTACTCAAGGCTGTGGCTTTTGTTACATGCATGGACACAGATAGGGAAGTGCTGCAATCCCAACCCTAAATACTCTTAGAGGCACCTAGGACTAAATCCAGTCTGCATTTTTTGCCACGTATATCTTTGAAGATTTGGCCTTCAGTGTCTCTGAACTCCTCTGTGGAAAAACTGGAAACAATAATCTCAATTTCTGCTATCTAAGGCAATGTTGTAAAAATAAGGTCATTAACATTTAAGATACTAACAAGTACTCTACAATAAACTGGAAGACTTGTGTATATTAACTAAAATTTTGGAGGTGACAATAGAGAACAGACCCCAAACTGACAGAATCCGGAAGTGTCAGTAAATACACCATACAGTACAGAATTAGACCTTGCACACTAAGTGCTTTCTTCTTCTTAAAATTGCACACTAATTTCATCTGCTTATTTCCAAAAAGATCACAATACCACTTAGGATGGTACATATGTCCTGACTGGCAGAAGAAATAGAATATTTAGTAACAACTTTACCAACTCATAATTTCACATTTTGCTCATCAGCAAATAAAGTGCCTTTCATCTGGTCGCAAGCATTTCTGAATTTTATTATTTTTAAATACTTCAAGCTTACACAGCATATTTATTCCTGGTTCAAAGAGACTGCACTAATTGAAGACAAGATCATAACACCTGTCCTATGTTAGAACCTACATGAAGCTTCTTTCAATCACTCTTTGAAGAAAAATAATGGATCACCTGCATTTTTCTTGAGGCAAATAGATCTAATCTGAGCACACTGAAAGCTGTTAACTTTTAAGACACTTTTACTTATGGACTGTAGTTATCCTGATGAGTCATCATTCTTCATAGCCACTCCATCCATAAATCTGTTTTCACCTGATGTATACAGTCTGTGAAGATGGTAAATTTTTGTGCCCATCTGAAAGACTCACTTCCATGTATAAAGAGAAGACAGACAGCTGGTGCCACTACACTTCAGACTATTGTGCTGTTGACAGTGTGGTACTCCTGTGTATGATACTCAGTTGCTGATTTTGCATGACCCTTTTTTATGTGAAACTTTATGATGAATCAGCCCTCTCCCTTGAGGCATTTTTATGATGAGTATGATAAAAGTGAGAGAGACAAACTACCCTTAAGCTGCAACAGTATGAAACATCCATCAGTGACAGCAATATGTGTCTGCTTTCCAATCCTGCTGCACTACAGCCTTGCAAGCAAAAGTTACTTGCAATTAAAAAAAAAAAAAAAAAACACACAAAATTAAGTATTGAATTTAAAGAATATGTAAATTACAGATAAAATTCTTTTAAGTATATTCAATAAACAAAGATTGGAACATTTTAGTTATCATCCCTGTTTTATCATATGTACTCTAGCAGTTTAAGGTCTCATCCTGACTGTTCATGGCTCAGGACTCCTCCAGACTGAATATACAAAAAACAATTTGAAATAAACATTGGATTGGTAACTGTGAGGGAAATCACAGTTTAAAAACAGTCAGTACCATCATGATATTATGAAAAAGCACAGTAATAAAATAAGGGAAATCAACCTAGACAGTTCCTGCAGATTCCCCCAAAGCCTACTTTTTCTTCTTCCTCCTCAAAACATTATCTCAAAACTTACCAATAATTAAAATTGTGATTCTTCATCTGATACTCAAGACTGTAACTAGGGAAAAAGAACTCCATGCTCAGAATGCATCTTAAACTAAAACCAAAATCAGCTTGTATTGCTTTTGTTTTGTGCACCTATAAAGTGAGGTACTGTGTACCTTTATTCTGAATCATTTCATTAAGATTATATTTTAAATTAAAAAAACCTAGACTTTGGTTGAAGAGGTAGGCCTAAGAATCAAGAGTGTGCCTTTTTTTGGTATGTATCCTGAAAAGCAAGCAATACCATCCCACAAGTGTCTCCTACTATTCATTGAAATATTCTGATTCTTAGAACTATTTGTACATCACTGCTGCTTACAGTAACGAAATACTCAACTTTTTTTCCCTTGGAGCTAATGAACATGACTAACAATCCACATGCCAGTAGCTTCCTATGCCATGTATTTGAAGGATGTTCCATGTTAAAAAAAAAACAAAAGAAAAAAACACCTTACTTCAAATATTAACACACAGTAAGCTTTGCATTTCAACAGATTATTTAAAAATAAACTAAATAAAAAGAACCCCCTCCCCCAAATTGTTCTGCCATGAGCAGAAAGTGTTCATCTACAGCTTTTTTTTATTATACCAAATGAAGTTGCATTAAAGCTATCAGAGTTTTCATTAGCTTATAATATTTTCCACACTGTTTCTTATGTCTTTAAAGAATCCATGATACTTAGGCCAAAAAGGAACCAAAACAGTTAAAAAAAAATATTGCAATGTTCCAGTTCTACGGTGGTAGCACTGCATACATCAAAATTGCCTGGAGATTCACATTGTCCTTGACCTGGCTTAATAAATATGCGGTAACAGAAACCATATCCATCACATTTGCCACTGTGCATATACAAAAAAGAAAAAAGCAGGTGCCTATCTTCAGATCAATATCCCTTGTTCATAACATACCTCCAATCTGAATTGATTTCTAGAAACCGAGAAACTCCCGTTTGTGCTGCAGCCACATCAATATGAACAGAGACCTCTGCATAAACAAACAAAATACAGTATAAAAATGCTTGAAAGAACACTGTCTGATTAATAAGTTAGCAAAATAGTAATGGAAAGGATGCACATAAACAATGTGAAGAAACAATATCCAATGTATGTAGAGAAAAAGATACACTAGCAGAAAAAATGACAATTGAAATGAGGTGAAAAATAACTCATACCAGCTTTACATACCTGCTGTTGAGGGTACCAATTCATGTAACTTCTGAATGGCTACTCCTCCAGGGTAATTGAAATGCGAAACGTATAAAGACGTTCCTGAATAAGCTGCATTAACTAGAAGATGCATTATAACAAAGAGAGATCCAAGTTTGTATAGCCAGGATTTCCGGTAGTTATTTAGACTAGTAAGAGAAAAAAATTTGAACAAGAAATAACTGTTAGTTTTCCTTCATACTGGTCACTGGTTATTGTGATAGAGTTTTTATGAAAAACTCCCCTGCTAGATAACAAAGATCAGCGCAAACTTTATACAGCAATTGTTTATAAGGAATGCATTTATTACCCATTTCTAAAAAACTAACTTCTAGTGACAAATATTCAAGATCAGAATAAATATTCTCATTAATGAAGCTAAGTATTTCTGTGTTTGTAACCATCAGCTATAAACGTACTTTCTTTCAAAGAGGTTCAGAATTTAACTTCAATTTGTTTATTCAGCATAACCAAGTTAATCTATTTGATACAAACACTATATTTCGTGAGTCTCAACTGTATATTAAACTATCTCCTGACAAAAGTTACAGTAATAACATGGTAGCACACTGGCATGTGCCTGTCTCTTTGGTGGATAAAATAAACTGAATTGTAACATTATGACAGAAAATTGGGGCTCTGTTCTTGACTCTGCCACAGACTTGCCAAATGACCCTGTCATATCATTTCACTTCTCTGTCGCCATTTCTCTCATTAGTAGAATTGGTAAAATGATACAGACCTCCTTTCTAAAGAATCTCAAGATAATCCAGGTTCCAAGATGGAAAGAAGCACATGAAATAGTAATAACAGTTTTACATTCTTTTATATTTTCAGGGGAAGGAAAAAAAAAACCCTTCAAACTTACATTCGTGAGCAAGTTTTAGCAGCTGCTATGTTGAAGACAGGGAAAGTATACATGATAAAACGCAGCTCCTTGTGTGGAAGAAACGAATACAAAAAAATAAAGCCCAGTGCTGGCAAAAGTAATATCCGAGTCCTCTTTTCTGCTGCACCTAAGGGTACAAATATAATGCTGCATCCCAAAGCACGAGGCAGGGCTGAATAGAAGTACCACAAGAAAGGGGAGGTCTTCAAGGTGAAAAGAAGAGTTAAGGACACTTTCATTGCCAGCAAGTCTGTAAGGTAAACTATTCTTTACAGTAGCCTACAAAAATTTTGCAAATATGCAGTATGTTTTTTTTTTCTATATCAAGTTTTTCTACACATTTCATTTTCCTACCTCACCCTTTGAGAAAGAAAAGCAGGTGCCTAACTACTCTCACATCATGCAACAAAGCCACATCAAATGGTGCTAATGGTGGGAAATGTGAACAATCAAGGAGAAAAAACCTGGATATATATTCGTAGAACAGGAAGAAGCATGAAGAATAGGTCAGCCTAGGAAAGTTAAAATTTAGAGAAAGATTTAAGGAACAGACATTTCATCAACATCATAACTGAATCTCAGGAATCAGTTACATGAAACCTTTTGCTTAGCTGACAGCATTCTATAGATCTTTTTTCCTATACATTCCAAAGGATACTCCCCAGTTGGAACTTTTGTTTAAAACTGTGTTATACCAGAGCACTTTCCCTTCAGGCCACAGAAGTTGCCTCCAAAATAGAGAGTCCACAGCAACCGTTAGTCCTAAAAGAAATACAAATCTGCATGAATCAAAAACTAGAGAAATTCAAACAAGCATATCCAAGCCACATTATAAACTGGAACATTCACTGTCAGCCTCACCCAAAGCCACAGAGAAGGCTGAATCTATCTTGCAACGGAAGAGCAGGGGAGGGATGCTGAACTTTGCACTTCTTAATAGAAATCTTAATTGAAGCATGTTATACAGGAATATGGTTGAGATTCTTTCCACCTCCAGGTGTAAAAAACAGTGGTTTAACTAAAGGTTTTTTAAAATATTAGAGTATTGAATGTAATGAATAGTAAGAAACCTGTTTTAACTTCATATGGTAGGAAGTAGATTTTTACTGAGAAGTTGATGAGTTAAGTAAAGCAAGTCTCCAGTGGTTTCCTACTATTTATTGGGGGGGAGGGAAGAAGGATAATGGATAAAAGGCACACAGACAGGAAGAGCAAGAACTCTGTCAACCCCATCTCTTCCACTCAGCTATATGAAAATTGCTCTGGTATTTTGAAAGTTTGCCCAGAGAGGGAACAGGAGTACAGGTGACTTATTCCTGTTGGGCCTCCGAGCTCCTATACTATGAGGAGACTTCAAATGCACACAGAACGATCTGTCATTGCTTCTACTGTCCACACTGTGGAAAGGTCAGCACACTGCCAGAGTTCACGACCAGGCACCTGTCAAGAACATTTTTAATTAGGTAAGCTGGCTCAGAAGCTTAAAATATTTACATGCATGTTCACAAACCTTCCACAGATAGGTAGAAATAGGGAGATTTTTCAACCTCTCCAGCATGGACCATCACCAAAGCTATTAAAATTAATGTATAAGGAAATAGAGGCCCAAAGAATTTTCTTAAAAACCTCAAGAATCATCCATAAAGCTAAACTGTGACTCTCCCCACCATCCTCTTGCTCTGTATCACTCCATCCTCTTGCTCTGTATCCCTCTGTGTCACGCTGCATTACGTTTTATCCTGGGCATTAGCTTATCATGGCAATAGATACTGCAGTTGATAGTGTGCCTGCAACTATGAACAAGTACTAAATATATTAAAACCTACTTGCATGTCTAAGCCTTTTCAAGGCCAGGACCTTATACTAAAAGCATCTAAAAGCAAGGGTCACAGTATCTTTCTACAGCGCTGTGTACACCTATTTCCTCACACAGAAATGTTCAAAGAAATAAACACCCTTGTAATACTGCTACTAAATGGAAGCATAGACAAAACTACTCTAAGGTCACCAGAGAAGGCAGGCAAATCTTTACCCTAATATATAGAAAATTCTACATATTTAAAACTATTATATTTTCTAGTTCTTTATTATTTTGATGTGTACAGTATAAAGTTTTTAACTAAAAGTATTACACACCTTTCCTAGATTACAGTTTCACTAGCTTACCAAAAAAAAAAAAAAAAGTTTTCTTGTGAGGAAAATGCAGAGGATCTATCAATTTCTAATTTTCTTAAGTACACTTTACTTCAGGTGTATTTTTGAAGAACTGAAGAATTTAAGACTTGGGTTGGATTTCAGATGAAACATTTGTTTTTTTTCCAAACAAACACTTACCCAGCCAAAAAATTCCAGCAGGAACAGCATGGGAAAGCACCTTTAAAATGGAGACTCTTTTATTCAATAATGTCACCAGAAGCATGAGGCCTAAGAATATACAGAGCTCTGATCTGAAGATTATAATTGCCAAAGCTGAGAACCAAATGAATGGTCTTTGCTTTTGCTGTATCCAAAATGTCAATGCCAGGAGCACTGCGAAAATAAATAAAACACACCATCTGACACACTGAACATCTTCACTGTTTGTTTTCTGCATGCAAATGCTTCTTTTAATTCATGCTCTTATTCCTCTATTTTCACAGCCTTTGCCACCTAATGCTTTCTTGGTCCTCCTAGCACGTCTAGTGCAGCTCTTCTCCCTCTGTGAGAAGAATGTAATTTGGAATAACGTGCAACATTCCATCATTGATGCTTAACTAATTAGGAGTCTGGCTATACCTTTTCCATATGTGTTAACTATGAACTGGAGAATAATTTTGATATTTTTAAATTATTACTGTGTGGATACTTACCAAAAGGAAGTGCAAACACATTGGGAAGGGTTCGTGTACAGTAAAACATCAAATGAAACTGAGTAACAGTTATGAGACAGAAGACTGTTGATGCAGTTGCTCCAAACTGCTTTCTAACTTCTTTCTGTAACTTCCATAATGCATAAATCACACTGAGCCCCAAAGCTCCTCGGACTATTGGAAGAATAAAAGTGTGAAATAAAAATAATATCAGATTGACTGCTGATGGACAAATACATTACATGCTGTAATGGGAAGAAGTTACACACTTCACAATACAACCCTCCTTAAAACCCCCCTGTTAGTTCATCTAATTTAATTCTCCTTTAAATAGCTTAATACTTTTGCACAAACATCAATGCTTCTATGCCCAAATAAAACATTATGTTCTGAAATGTATGTGGAAGTACACTTGGGAGCGTATTCTCTGAAGACGCTTACTTTTCCAACACTGTTAGACATTTGTCATCTTACCACAGACTTTTTCTGTGTTGCTAGCTGGTCCAAAAAAAGGGGCTGAAATTGCCATGCTGGCAGTGACTACAATTTGCAAAATCTCTCTTTAAGGAAAAGTATATCGTGTTTTAAACATTGATATCATGTTTGTAACATTCAGTGTTTGGATCAATGTTTAAATGTTACACATTAGCCCAACAGTAAAAATACCTCTATTCTGACTTGAAAGGTCTCATACCTATCAGCTGAGAGTAGAACTTGGACATCTGTAATACCGAAAGTATGTATATAGCTGGGCTGGAAAGAGCAGCAATAAAAATTGGTCCAAGGAACGTTCTTGGGACAACTCCAGGAAATTCATGATGGTCATACTGCAAAAAGGAAAAACTAAGTAAGATAGGCAAACCAGAAACAAAGGAAAACTGGGATAAAACATACTCCTATTGCCATTTGCTTGTATATGAGTAGGATAAATGCAGTCTTTAACAGAGTCTTGGAAGAAACACTGTCTTTCCAATTTACCTTATCCAAGTCTAGACGATGGTACACAACATCATGGATGGCTTGTAGGTTAAAGCTTTCCTCTACTTTTGTAAATGGACAGACAGTTAAATGCACAAAGGCCACAACAATAATCATCAGCAGCAATGGGAATGACCGCCTACTAGAGCTCCTCTTCTGAGACATCCTGAGTTTGAAATTCACATATATTCTGTTATCACTGGAGAATAAAAGAAAAAGAAAACACATTAGCATCATGGCATGATGTGTATAAACAGAAAAGGTTAATTAGCTTGATTCATATGCAAAGATAAGACTGTAAAAGAAGTGTAAACAAAGAGTAATGAATCAATCTATTGGTTATTTGTATACATTCAGTGAATGGATTACATAGTCAAAAGCATATTCAGATGGCATTTCATGATTTATACTGTCTGCTGAAACATGAAGCTTTTCATTTTCACCTAAAAAAACCAAAACAACAACAACAAAAACCCACAAACACACAAAGAAACCCTTGTGACAAGATTGAACCTACTTAAGAAGATATTTCCATGTGTTCCATACTGCCACCACTGCTGAAAGCACCGTCTCATTTATGTCTGTGTTTCATGGGAGTAACGGCTTTGTAATTTGCTCTCACTTTAATCTTGCACTGGATTTATACATTAGAGAATACTCTCTTTTCTCTAGGACTCTGAAATTAGTGGGAGAGGAAGTGTGAGGGTGAGAGATGGTTCAGGGCAATGAACAGATGCTTCAAACTTCTGAGTTCCCTAGTTTGCCAGTGGCTAGGTCTGGACTTAGCAGGTAAAGGAAGAAAACCCTCTGGCACGCATCCCACATGTCATCATGTCATTACTGTGTGACTGAGCATAACCCGAACCCAATCCTTAATGCTCCAGTTTAGGAGCCACTAAAGGCCATCCATCCCTAGTGCTTAGTTTCACAACACTGTGCTGAACCATTTTTATGGTATTATTTGTGATGTATTTTAGGTGATGTCAAGGGTTCAGAAAGCACACATATTTTAACAGTTACACAGCTCATCCTTTTTAACTTCAAATTATGAGCCAGTAAAGAGAATATCCTTTTCTGTGAACATTTCTAGCAAAAATGTAGTAATCTATTTCATGTTCTTTTAACTTAAGTTTCCCACTTTAACTTTACAGTTTAATAAAAGACAAGAGATTTCAATTACTGTTATTCTAGTTCTGTTCTCACAGAAACAAAACTGTAAGAATAGCACCCATAAGGTACAATTGGGATTTTGGCTAGAGATGTTTTCTCCTGTGTTTTGGTCTAAACATGCCCATTAAGCAAATGCAAGACAGTTGGCAGATTTATCAGGATCACTTAGCAACTGCTTCCTAGAGTTACCTTTTCCTTAATGGGCATATTTGTTCTGCTCATTATTAAAAATAAGACAGATAATGAATGAGCTAAACGTTATTTTCACAGCTAACAAAAATCCAGAAATGTGTGTACTCACTGTAGATTGCATGTGTCTGCATAGCATACTATATATTACACTGTTCACATTTCTTTTTCTCATAACTGCTACTGTTACAGACTGTAACTAAAGCTTTTAGTCCTAGGCTCCAAGTCAGAGAACTCTGTGGTGGCTCTGTATGATTTTTGGCTTGTTTTGCAGCATTAAGAGCCTAAATAAATACAACATCCCATGAAATAGGAAGAAGTCTTTTTAAACTGTGTCTAGTATGACTTCTTTATGAGGGTGGATAAAAATGGGTTATGCTACAACTGCTTTTTTCACAGCAGTAGTAAAAGAGGTCTTAGACTGCCATCAGTGCAACTCTGAGAAGTGTTTGGCATGAATTAAGTCTCTGCACAGTGTAATTTATCTTGTACAAAATCTTGCCTCTAGAAAGCTCTCTTACTGAATTCTTCCAATAAATACAAAAGCATCTCACATTTCCGGCCAAATTCGCCTGAGAGAAGAATGGATACTGAAGAATCAATCTACCTCAGGTCACATAGCAACACAGCCATCCAAATAGCCTGAATTTCATATGAAATAGTATGTAGAACATCAACAGGTCAGGTACTCCTCACTCAGAAGCCTCAGCTTCCCAACATTTCAAGCATTTTAGGACCCTTGCAGAAGGGCCCAAGTCCTAAAAGCTATTTTTTCCCTTCCTGGCTGTATTGGCCATCTAATAAAAAGATATTACCTTCACCTGTAAACACTGCATTGATTATACTCTGACCAGTCTACAATATAGCCTATTCCTGACACGTTTAATTATCACCAAATATACAGTCGATCCCCAGTTTTCTAAATTATCTGAATGACAGTGAAAGTACATATCCCGTACATGGTTTATCACAAGGATTTTTACCTTGTACACTTCAATCCTACTACATGCCTAAAGAAAATGAGCTTGCCAGCAAACTCATATACTTTGAGGATAATTAAATACATTATACACACTGAATTCCCCAAAGGGAAACACTTTAAAAGACAAAGCATGAAGACAACACCTAGGCTTCTGAGATAAAGACTATAAATTTAGAAATCAAGTTTCAAGATAATTTGCTTAGTCAAAAATTGATGTTGACAAACTTCAATATTCAAGTGAAATTTTTCAAGACAGTCAGGTAGACATTGAATTTGAACTTTAAAATATGTTTGCTACATAAAGGCAAAATATTTGCAACTAAAGCTTATCATTTTCTTAAAAAAAAAAAAAAAAAAAAAAAACCTCAAGAAACACTGAAACAGATTTTTCACAGAATCACAGAATCGCTGAGGTTGGAAGGGACCTCTGGAGATCATCTAGTCCAACCCCCCAAGGAGAGGGCTATCAGAGTTTGATCCATCATTAACGCTCTGACCACCTCAGAAGAAACTTCCTCAGGTCCTTACAATACTGCCACATTTATTCCCTATCAGATGTCCATCTTCACACTGAATCACAGAAAAGGGGAGATTTTCACCACAAACAGTTCACCCCTTTCTGGGATGAAAGTGGGTAAAAATACATTGTTTTCTCACATTAAAAAAAAAAAAAAGTTTCACTGAAAATGGCTGATGCCTCTGCTTTTTCTGCAGAAGGATCACAAGTCTCAAGAACGTACTTTTTATTCATCCCACAAAAGCCTACCAAATTTGGGTAACTTACATTTTTTGGACATGCTCAGTATAAATATGTTAGAGTTTGGCAGCCAAACTGTGTGTTAAATCAGTCTACGGAGACTGCATTTTGCTCTCCCATGCAGTGTGGAATAGAAGTCTCTTAAACAGAACCACCAAGAGAATCCCACCACTAGGTCCTCACTTCTTGGCTTGATTAGTTTGGGTAAAGTCATGTTGTATTAGCTCCCATTTTCACTTTATTTTTGTTTGTTCTTCTTTCAAAATCTGCTCAAAAGCTAACTTCCAAATGAGATCAAATTTAAGGCCTATAGTTGTTGGGATCACCTTTTCATCTTTAAGAAGGAGAATGACACTTGCTATTCTTACATATGTTTCCGCCCAAGTTTGCTGACTGGTTAAAGTGTGGGGGAGAAGAGAAAGTTGACCCAAGAAAGGAAGTCTGGGACAGTACCAGCTAGAGAGGTACTTGGAAGCTACGTGGAAAATACCATTCTTTGAACTGGAGAAGAGAAACACAGAACACCCTTAAGTCAAAAAATAGATATGCAGGCAGCTTAACTGGACTGCTACTCTACTGTAAGCAGACTACCAAGCCTATCCATGAAAAATGTGTCTGATCTCCCTCTAGTGGCCAGTTCCCATGAAGGATGAGAACAGACCACAACCAGCTGTGTTACCTACAGTAAGAGTGGGCTGTGCTGCTGGTGGACTGAGCTGTCTGCTTGGCTGCAGGTATATCCACAGGACAGTATTTCCTTTTGTTCTCTTTCCTTCCTTGAAGCCACAATAAGGGTTATCCACAAATGTGCAAAAATGCTGAAGCTACCAAGTCATTCAAAACCTAAGAAACACCAAATTAAGATCACTGCCAAATAAACTTAAGTTGCATATCTTTTCTATGAATTATGATAGCCTTTAATTACAACCTATTTTTTTCCTGAAGGACTTCTCCCTCACAAAGTGTCCATGATGCTTAGTAGTCATTAAATGGCTAGATACACTAGGTATCAGTATCTCATTGTATGTTAATCAAAGTAGGGGACTGCATCTTCTGTTTTGCATACTATCAGCCCTCACTCTAAATACAGAATAATAAAATAGCCCTCAGGGCTTTTTTTATGCTGTTGATTACCATGAATGATTCACACATGTTAATCAATTAGATTGTATGAGTTAAGGTGACATTATTCCAATTCTACAGGCGTGAAACTGAGTCAAAGAAATGATAACCAATGAATAACTTGAGATTGCAAAAGTCAGTTTTTAGAAGTATACAGCTTTCTATACTGATTTATAGACTCAAAGCAGATTCAAAATTACCTCTCTTTAAGTTACTATTATTAAGCTTTGGACTATTTCAAACTGAATACTAAAAAAAGAAATAACATAAGATTCAAAATAACTTTTGAAGAATTTGGCATACATATCTTCTCTGACATTGTACAGGAACTTTGTGGTAGAGACAGGTATAGTGGTAGAGACAGGTATAGTATCCAGTTCCCCAAGGTGACATTCAACTACCTTAATGAGGAGACTGTTCTTTTTCTCTTCACAGTTCCCTGCTTCCATCCCTCTACAACACTAATCTATTCTTGAGCCATGCTACATGACAGGAACCAGAAAATACTGGGGAAAAAAAATCTAGTGATAATAATTAGTGACTGTAAAACTGTCACCGAAATCAGGAGAAAAACTATATAATTATTATATATAATTATTATAAATAACCAAATTTCTCATTTACATTAGGTTTACAATTATTTTAAAATATTTTCAGCATAACTTTAAATTTTTTTTTTTTTTTTTTAATAAGTCTAGGCAAGTTTGCAATTCAGGCAGACTACAGTTTATTTGCACCACATCACGATTTGGCAATACGTTATCAGAAACCTCCTTTAAGTCAGAACCGTTATGAATGACTTTCTTCAAGCATGGACTATACAAACTGAGATTAAGTACTAAGCGGTGAGCTTTCTAGAGCTTAGTATTTTTTCAGCTGGACAAGCAAGAAAGAAGGCCGCAGCAGGGAACCGAAAATCACGAGGGAAAAACCCAGTAAGCCTCCGCCAGCCCGCGGAGGCATCGCCGCGCCCGGATCCCGGCGCGCACTCGCACGCGTGTCCGTGGCGGCACCGCCTCTCGCGGGGGCGCGGGGCTTCACCGCCCCGGGCCGGCCAGCCTTTGCGGGCAACGCGCTGAAGCGGGCGGTCACCCAGCGCTGCCCGCCGCCGCCAGCTCCTCCACAGGCGGGGTGCCCGCGCGCCCGCCCACGCGCCCCGCCGGCCGTTACCTCCTGCCGGCCGTTACCTCCTGCCGGCCCACGCGCCCCCGAGGGCGCCACCCAGCCCGCCGCTCCGCACTCACCGGCCGGGCGTCCACGTGGCCGCCCCACAGAGGGCGCCGCCGGCAGCACGTGAGGCGGTACGGAAGGGGGAACAGAAGGGGAGGGGGAAATACCATACCCACGTGACCTACTCTCGAACTAGCCATGTTAGGTGAGGGCAGAGCGCGACGCCAGCAGCAGAAAGGCTCTAGGCTGGCTCCCAGCTGCTAAATAGAGATGGCGGCCAGCTCTGAAGCCTCTAAGGCGCTGCCGGCTACCCATACTTACAATGGCAGCAGAACACGAGACAGACCAGCATTGCTCCCGCTACCCAACCCTCTTCCCCCACCTTCAGTGCACGCGGGAGGTTCCAATTGGCCCGTAGCGTGGCGGGCGCTGATTGGACCACGTTCCTCCGCTCTGGCACCTCCACCAATAAGCGCCGGAAGTTGGAGCGTGCGTGGCGCTAACGCGGAAATCTGAATGGAGCTCGCGGGCCGACGCCCGTCTGGTTGCTACGGGGCTGGGGCGGGACGAAGCCGGGGAAGCGCGCTGCTTGCGCAGCCGGCGCCGCCGTTGCTGAGGCGGGCTCGGCTCGGCGCCGCAACCTGGCGCCTCGGCCGGGGGTGGCCCTGCCCCTCCTCCCGGGGGCTCCCTGCCCCCTTCCCCTCGCCATGCGGCGCTGGCCCGCGCCTCGCCCCGGCCGAGCGCCGCTGGCCGTGGCGCTGGCGCTGTGCGCTGCCCTGCTGCTGCCGCCCGCCCTGGGCGCCGGCGAGCGCCGCCGCCTGGCGTGCTCCACCTGCCGGGGCATCGTGGACAGGTTCAACCAGGTGGGCGCCGGGGCCGGGAGGGTCCCGCGGGGGCCTCGCTGCGGGGCCCCGGGACGCCTGAGGCGGGGGGGGCTGCGCAGGCCGCTCCGCACCTGCCGCTCCGAGGCGGAGCCCCGCGGGCGGCCGGTGCTGGGCTCCGGGCCGGTGCGGGCTCGCTGCCGCCCGCAGCGGCTCGCGCGGCCTCGGCAGCGGCGGGTGCGGAGCGGCTGGAAAGGGGGGGCTGGGCCTGGGTCTGCCAGGGAGAGCGGAGGCGCCGCCAGCTCCGGCGCTTCCCGGCTTTCACAGCGTGACGGGTAAAGCCCCCCGGTCCCTCGCAGCGCCCCGCTGGATAGTCCTTTCCGCGACAGGCGTCCATCTGAAGTCAGATCAATATGTGGCAGCATTTTTCTTTCCTCTTAAGTAACAGTTTCAGTCCTTGAGGTAGTAGGTAGCCTAATAAACTCCTTATGCGCTGCCAACAAAGCTTGTTTTGGCGATTTAATTCAAAAAGGTAAACTTGCTACGTTTCTTCTAGCATGTAGATTTTGTGTGACTTGTTGATGGAAAACACCATCCCCTGAAAAGTGTGTGTACTGTTACTTGTGACAGTGAGGCAGAGTAAATTCAATATATGCAGCAAGGGGGCCTCTGTAGCCACAGAGATCACAAATACTTAAAACCTTTGGTGTCTATGTTCAGTGTTGTAGGCTTGCTAAATCAGTTTAATTTCTGAAATTTTCATGAAATATGATTTGATAAGTATTGTATGTAACTCAGGGAAGTTTACCTGAATTGCCCTGTTGTAGTTTGGTTTAGTTAAGTTGACCTGTTATGTGGTTAACAGTGAAGATAAGAATGAAGTAGAAGGCCAATTCAACGTGTGTGTGAAGTTTCTGAGAGAGAGGTATAGATCTTGACACCTGTATGCTTTTTGATGTAAACGAAAATTCTCGTGAAGTCTTTTCTTCAATATTATGAAAAGTGAAGCATGGTGTATTGCTATGACCTGTCCTTTCTCACTTCTCACGTTGTCAGTTGCCTTTTTTCATATAGCAATTTGATTAGCAGCTTCAGAGCTCTACTGAAGTTTCTGCAAGGCACTTTTAAATTTTTTCATTTAACTATTTACTACTGCTCTTAGTTTTGGTTAGAAATAAACACTGTGTTCTACTTGGATTCTTTTGGTACTTTCATTTGTCAGGGATTAGCAGATACCGCTAAAAAGAATTTTGGTGGTGGAAACACTGCTTGGGAAGAGAAGACCCTATCGAAGTATGAATCCAGGTAAGCTGCCTCAGTGCTTTTGGTTCGGCTGTGCTTTAATGTTCACTGTCTGTAATTTTACAGCACAGTCTGTCTGGAACTTAAAACTGAACCAGCTAAAGGTTCATATGTCTGAATCCTAAATTCTTACTAAAATATAGCATATTACACAGTATTTGCAGTTTAGAGTAAAGACTGAAAGTCCTTATTAATGGTCTGGCTCATTTCTGACAGCAATAAAAGTTAATGTTGTCATTGGTCATAGTAGGGTTTTTTCTGTTTAAGCTATTTAAGTCCAAAAATAATGATCTTTAGAGTATAACTAAGTTATTGTTGTAAAGGATTTAGTTGTGGAGTACTGCCATACTTGTTATTTTAGAAATAAATCGGTAACTGCTGCCTAAAGTCTGCACTCTTTTGGTTTTCAAACAGATAACTAGAAAAAGCGCAGATTTCTGTAGTCTTTTGTATATATGTTTGATTACTAAGTAAAGTGATCTGGCATCTTTCTCCCAAGTTTCAAATTCAGTTTTTAATCTTAGTTTGATCACTGAGATACAAGTGTGGGACTTCCAGACTTCAGTTACTGTCAGCTTCGTGGGCTTGTATTGCTAATACCTGACATTTACTGTTGAACTTGGGAAAAATACTGCACTTCAAATTTGCTGGAAAGATAAAAACTAATAAACCTATAATCTGCAAATGTAATAAGAAATACAGACAAGCTAGAGTGGTTTTTGTAGTGATCCTTCTAATCTTTTTAGTTGAAATAATGTTAACTAATTTTTTATTCTTGTATTTATTTTGTCTTGGAACTGTTTCAGAACACACCATAAACTGATAAAGTAGTCTAGGCTGAGGTTTAGCTTCTCTTATTGTATCTAAAATGGTGTTGCATACTATTTTAAAATTAAACTTATGACTTTCCCCTGCCCTGCTCTTAGTGAAATCCGTCTAGTAGAGATCATAGAGAATCTATGTGACAGCAGCAACTTTGAATGCAACAACATGGTAGAAGAGCATGAAGAACATATAGAGAAGTGGTGGTTCAAACTGTAAGTAACAGGTTTTTTGTGGAGGTCCGTGTGGACAAATATCTAAGAGGATGCACTGTTAATGTTAAATCCTGTGTCTGATCAATAAGCATATGTTAGTTGTAGCACAGAGCTGGAAAGTATATAATTAGAAGTTCACTTTGTTCTCTTTACAGTTGTGACGTACAGATAGATGTGCAAATTTGAAGAATCATTATGAGCTTACTTTGTACTGCATGCTCCAAATCAAAATTTTCACCCATGAATGAAAGTAGTGTCCAGCTGTACAACAGCAGGAAGTGGGGAGAGCATCTAAATAGATTTGGGATGAAAAAGAAAGTTTTCTGGAGTATTTTGTTTGCTCAAAATGATTGATACTTGTTCTTTAATTCTAAGATTATATAATCAATAAATGAGTGCTTTTTTTTCTTACCTTGAGTGAATAATATGCTGGACCAAGATTTTTCCAGTCCCCAGGCTTTTTTTTGCTATATATGGAAGGAATGTTTGATTCTGTCAGCCAGGCAGTGATATTGGATGGCCTGTGTTGGGGATCCCACACTGCAGTTTGGGGAACTGAAAATTCTCATTGTAGAGAGGCTCATCTACTGCTTTTTTTCCCTGCTCTTAGCCAATCCAGCTCTGTATGGGACATTCTTTGTTACGCTTCAAGAGTTGCCATTGGGTACTGTTGGGTTCAAACTAACTTCTAAAGTGCCGTTGCACTTATTTGCACTTACACTTAAAGTTGCACTTAACTCACTTATTTTCATTTCCTGAAGTGTTGCACCAAAACATCCAATCTTGTCTCTCATAGGCTATCTCCTACTGCCTCTCCATTTACCAGTGGGGTATTGAGGCAAACTAACACTGGAAAACTCTGGATTTTATTATTTTGATCCCATTTTTCTCTCTTCCTTTGCCATTAAATTGTAGGGGACTTCTTGTTTCTTGTATCTTTTTTTCCACCCTAAAACATTATTTTGTCCTCCTGGCAATCAAAAAAAACCCCCCAAAACTGGATACTAGTAAGTCTCAGAGTTAGATCCCTTGAGGATGATAGTGTAGCAGCTGCCCCTATCTGCCTTCCAATCTGTCCCATGATTTCCACTATAAATGAGCTTTTTATGTACCACTATAAAAATATTAGTGCGAGGATGGCATTGTAGCACATAAATTTCTTTTCTTGACTCCAAATCACGTTTATTCTAAATATTCCTTACTTCCTTAGACTGCCAGCACTGCCACTCAGCCAGAATTTGATAGGATAAACTGCCATTATACCATTTCATCACTGGATAAGGATTTTTGCTAACCCGTTTGGTCCTTAATGATCGCCTCATAGCTGATTTTGTTACCTGACTGTACAGGAATTGAGTGTACATTAACATGCAAATTGAAGCAAATGTGAGATATACAAGCCAGAGTAAAATCTAGTTCATTTTCATTTTCCTGAAGCTTTCTTAACTTTGTAGAACTGAAAGAAATTTGCCTTAAACTAGAGAATTTGACCAAGAAGATCTAAAATGTCAGCAAACTCATTCATAAAATGTATTTGTTAATAGTGTCTTTTTTGAAAGTTTGCCTATTTGATAGACCTTTGAGTGCAATTGATTAACTTTGCCTTCTGTCCTTGCACTTACCAAAAAATGAATGATATTTATTATTGTAATTTCCAAAGACAGTTTGCCATGGGTACTTTAGATATCCCTCCCCCCCCTCCCCCCCCGTGGCAAGTTTTTACATTCTAAGTAAGTGGTACTGTACTTGAATTCACTTTTCGGGGCCTGAGCCTTGGAGTTGGTACAGCCGGATGTAATAGTCTAAGAAGCCGAAAAAAGCACCTGTCGTGGGAGTTGCTGAAGACATAACTACTGTCAGACGCTACTAAATTTCTGAACCTTCAGTAGAGCTTTCCTTTTGATAAAGTTGCTGGGATTTTGCTCTCTATTTATACCGTGGGACTTAGCCCTTTGAATTATCATTCAGAACTGTAGTCTTCATGCTTGCTTAAAAAATATTTACTGATATTACTGTTAATTTGGAGCATATTCTTGTTATACAGAGTAGCACATGACTTTTAACTTCTTAATATAAAAAAGTCCTTCTGAAGTATTACTTGATTCATGTTTAAAAAGAGGAGGAATTTTAATGTGCACACTGTTAAGAAGTGAGATCTGCAGTAACTTGAGCAAATGTTAATACTTGTCCCGGGTTCTCTTCTACATTCTTGAGAAGGAAGTAATCCTTAAAGATAAAAAAAATAAGTCCTCTTTAAACTGAAGTGGTTTTACTGGTAACTTATCTCACATCTTCTATTTAAATACAAGCTATAAAATATGAGTAGAGTCTGATAATAGTGTTATGGTTTAGAAGGTAAACGTAAAAAAAAAAAAGAGTTGGAGGATTTCTAGAAACTGGTTCATGAAATAAGATTCCTTTCTTAATTTCAGAAAATGCATTGCATAGGTGTCTAATCTTTTGTCACGTGCGATAAATGTCTTGCATGATTCTTAAAAACAAACAAAAAAAAAACCCCCTCTTATTATTTTCAAGACTATTTTGGATTGCATTGTGCAAGTTCAGATGTGTGAGATGGCTGTCAAAGAATGTTTATTTTTTTAATTGATAAATGAATGTCTTCTGTAATACAGAAAGAAGTATCCTGACTTGTTTAAGTGGTTTTGCATAGAAATGATAGAAGTTTGTTGCCCTGCTGGAACATATGGACCAGACTGCCTTGGTAATTTTTCTTTAACGAAAAAAATGTGCTTTTTACCCATTTGTCTCAATCTTTCCTCAAATGATCTAATGTGTAAAGTGCAATACTTTGCTTGAGACACCAACTGCTGTGTAGTAAGTGCCTGTCTGCTGCTTAGTAGCTGCCTTGGGAACACCCTGCCTGAACAAGGTCTTCCAGGCATGAAGGAATATACGAAACTATCAAGTGTACTTGTATGTGCAGCATCCATGTGATCTCATGGTGCTCACATCCACACCTGAACCATGCTGAAAGGGTCTCTGACATCTGGTGATCAGGTGGCCTTTCAGAAGCTATGTAGACAACAGTCCTTGACTCTTTTCAAGAATAAAGTGGCAAAAATGCTGTTGGGGATTAAATGAACAAATTCACAGTTGAGGATTAGGTAAACAGGGAATGGGAGAAATAGGTGGGAGGCAGTTGGAGAAAAGTAAGGTCTATGAGTAAGAGTGGTAAAGAGGGCATTTTGGTCACTGAAGCTTGTATAGCTTATAAATTTGTAAAATTTTGCACCCTCTTAGAGAGCAGCCTGGGCATCTTATATTAGCAGTTAAAAGTGAAGTGTTAATTCCTGACACTGATCCAAATGATCACTAGTAGCTTTTGCAACTGCTGTATAAACGTTCTCAGAAATCCAGAATAAAGATACCAACTTCAGTCATAAAGCTAGGAAAATAGATAAAATTCCAAGCCATGATCTTTATCCAAGATGAAGTTTATAACTTGACTTCCCTGGAGATTATTTTGAGTTCTTCTTATACTTTAATATGTTAGTGAGAATTCCTTGTTCTGTGTTTTTTTGCTTGCGGTCAAGGGAAAAAGATTCTGGAAAATCTATCCTGTTTTAATGTGACTACTGCTTTTTACATTTTACTGTCTGTGAAGTAAGGGACTTCAGGTGACTGTGGCTGAGAATAGGAAGCTACTTTCTTTAACATCTGACTTTTAAAATGTTTTTGATCCTTTTTAGCTTGCCGTGGTGGGTCAGAAAGACCTTGTCATGGAAACGGCCGCTGTGATGGTGATGGTACCCGAGATGGAGACGGCTCATGTAGCTGTGACAAGGAATATACAGGAGATTTTTGTTTGGACTGTTCTAATGGTTACTACAGTACCTTGAAAAATGAGACTCATTCTGTTTGTACAGGTAACAAACTCCTTGTAATGTGCTTAGATCCTTGTCTTCAGTCTTCACTTTTTCTAAACAAAAATAGGAACACTTTGTAAGTGGGCAAGTGGACAAAAAAAAGAAAATGGTCCTTGATTACTCAGCTTTAACCATAAAGAACATATCAATCAGTCACTGTTGTGGAATTTCAAGGATTTGGTAAGTCACCTTTCAGACTCCCCTTGATTTTTATTAAGCAGAATTTCATTTATTTGGTGGGGGGAGTAGGGGAGAAAAGCTTATTTTTTTTTTTTTAGCCAAAGTATTATGAGGAAAATCTTGAGCTGAAGTTGATCACAAGTTAATGGAGTATTTTTTAAAGCCATTTTTTCCCTCATGTCTCAGATATGCTTAATTGGAAAAATGGATGTGGAAACAGCTAATCTGTAATGTAGACTACATAGATTCCAGTTAAGTACATGTAAGGTTCATTAAGTACATGTAATTTCACCAGATCTTAGGAATGAACTTTTACCTTTTTTTAGGGGAGTCAGATTGAGTTGCTCTAGGTTTTTCATGTGTTTTTACATGTTGAATAAGGTTATTAGTAACTAAGTCATGACTAATAATCTAATAAAATTGTTACTCAACATTATCTACATTGTTTTTTCATCTAGCTGTGTAGTAATTCTTATTTACACACACGCATGCACATACACACGCACACATTTGTATTACAACAAAAGGTTTATCCAGTCAGCTGGATTTCTGGTATGCTTCCCTGGATCTTAAGTTTAGTATCACTTCACACATTGGTCTTATAGCTAGTTGGAAATGAAGTAATATCATGATTCATTAGGTAATAGTGCTGAGTCTAGTGTTTATAAACTATTGTCTCATCACTATGCAGTTGGAGTGAAGTTTACTTTCTCAAGATCTCTTCTTTCCAAATATTTCAAAACTGGACCTGCCACATCTAGTCAGTAGAATTTTACAACACTCTGTTCTAAGTGGTGCACACCTCTGTAATTGCCAGGTTTGACTTCATCACTGCAAACACCTTCCTGAGAAAAAGCTTACTGTATGGTTCTTGGTTTGGATGGTTGGTTTTGATAGGATGGAGCTGCATTTCTGTAAATTGTATTGCCATAAAGTTGAGATATAATCTTGTGAATAAGAGGATCAAGCTAGTAAAGTGTGGTGGCTTCCAGTGAATCCTAAATAACATTCTTTGAGAATTTGTAAATGTAAACTTGTTTTGAAGTCTCTCAGTGTAGCTCTTCATAGTCTTCTCTTTTCTCAGCCTGCCATGCTGCCTGTAAAACTTGTACCGGATCAAGTAATAAGGACTGCCAAGACTGTAAAGAAGGCTGGATCAAAAATGAAGCAGCAGCTTGTGTGGGTGAGTAATCTTTGCTAGACTTCAAACAGGATTTGCAACAGCAGTGGCTAATAAATAAGATTAGATTGCATCAAGTTTTACAGTATTTAGAGTGTTCTGTCAGTTTAGATTTCTGCAATTTGTAGGCTTCTCTTTTTTTCTTAACTGCTTAAATATGGACCAAACATTATTTCCCACTGTGCCCGTACCTCCCCCGCCCCCCGTCACCTGGTGATTATAGTTGCCTGCAGCAAACTGATCACTTCTTATGTTTTCAGTTCAGCGGATTACAGATAATACCAAGTGGGGTGCTTCTTTTAAGATATGGTGTTTGTTTATTTGAATATTAAAGAGCGCCCAACTCTGTGTGTTGTTTTTGTTTGTTTTTTAACTGCTTTTCCAACTACTGGAAGACTCCTGTCAACTTACGTAAATATTTTTTGGTAGTTAAACAATTGTTTTCATTATTATATGCTTATAAATATTCAGCCCTGTTAAGGTTCAAACATTTCACTAAAAACTAGCCACACTAACTTTTCCAATTTTTGAGGAGAAATTATACCAGGAAAGATCAAGCGCAGCACTTCCATTAATCTGGTTATTTATTTCTACAATAGCATTTGTATCAGTTTGAGATGATATGTATGAAACATTTAAGGGAAAACCCTAATACTGAAAATATTCCCAATGCAGGACTGCACTGGGGGAAGAGGAACACATTCCAGTCATAAATTCTTTAACGACAAGTAGATGAAGTATCCTATAGCACTGTTTAATTGGTCAAATTAAACCACTAAAAAAAATACTTTAACGTCTAGAAACAGTATCTTAAAAGTTGTGTGAACATCGCTGCTTTTGAAAAATACTAATGAGAATTAAGATTTGAATTTCAGCAACTGTGATACCTGCTTAGGCAACTGTAAGACGCTAAGAGATTTTTAAAATGCTCCAGTATTGTCATCTGTACAGTTGTTTTGCAAAATAATCACAGCAATTGATCAAGTACAAGTTAAATTAAAGAATTAGTAGGAATGATGTTGACAGCAAGAAGATGAGATGGACAGCAAAGATAACTGAAATAGCCTTTCTTTGTCTGATTTTTTTAGTTGTGAGTACTATTGTACCCTTTCCTTGATCTCACAAGATTTAGCCTGTTTTAGCTACCTGGGTAGAACTGGTTTTCAGCTTGACTGATCCTAACCAAAACTTTGCTTTCTCCAGTTTGACCTTTGAATAGGAAACTAAACCATGTGTGTGCATTTGTGGTTTTTTTCTTTGGGTTTTTTTTTTTTTTTGATACTTTAAAAGTTCCGTAGCTTAGTAATGTAGAATTAGCAAAATCAAAAGTATTACAGAACAGTAACCTGCCTGCTTATTTGTTATGCTGTTTGTATAAAAAGCATAAAAAACACATGCAAAATACTGACTTGAGAATGACAAGGATGGCAGGTATTCCGGAAGTTTTAATTTATTTAACTTAATCTCTTGAATTTCTGGTATGTTTGTTTTTGTCATCACAAAACAGCTTCTGGGGATCACAATTTTGTTTTGTTTTTGCAAGTCCAACCTGGACAAGTCAGTATATAAGTTATTAAGTTACTTTTATGTCCAGGATATCACACATCTGATCCTAAACTCATTGTAATGATCACTTTGAATGCAGGGCTTTTGTGAGCCAGTTCTTACAGGATCTTGAAGCATAGTACTGAAATATTAATCCAGCTACTTAATCATGACCACTATTTCAGGTAATTTGTCACTTCTTGTATTTCAGATATAGATGAGTGTGCTGATTCTCCTTGCAAAGATGATCAGTATTGTTTGAATACAGATGGATCCTTCTCATGCAAAGGTTTCTAATCTGCTTGTTTATTTTATCTTCTAGAATCGTATTCTAGAAAAAGAACAATACTTTCACTTTACTCACCTAAAGACATATATTTTTTGAAAAATACTTGTACTCACAACATATCTTGAGTACAAATTGGAAAAGGAGCTTGAGCCATTGTAGTGATTCTTAAATCATTTTTCTTCATTATTTTGTTTGACAGAATAACACCGTTTGGGGGGCTCTTGTTTCTTTTTTTTCTTTATACTGAAAAGCCTCCTCTCTTCCCAATAATCTAATGTCTTTCTGTCTTGCGAACTTGCATGATTTTGAAGAGGACTGTAAATGTATATAGTTCCCTAACACATAAACTTCTTACATAGTAAGTTTCGAAGGAGGTTTGTTCCTGCTTTTCAAGATGAAATAGATTAAGAAAGAAAAAGGTTAGTCTGTTGTTATACACTTTAAACTTTTAACTTGGGATAACACTAGAGAAGTGTTTGACACTAGACATCTAGTATAATGCTGTCTGGACGTGGGGAGGGTGAGGCTTTAGGCCTATAGTAGCTTGAGGAAGGTGAAAAGTTACCTGGTTATTTCTTGTTTGGGTAAGCTGACTGGCTTTAAGGCTAATACTTTTTTAACCTGTATTTATTTGAATTTTTATGCTTAAATTATTTTATCTTTAGTGTGTGATGCTAGCTGTGTAGGTTGCACAGGGGAAGGTTCTGACAAGTGTAAGACCTGTGCATCTGGATACATAAAGGAAGAAGAAAAGTGTACAGGTTGGTGGATTTAACAGTATATTATAGAATACCATTTAATTTCCTCTTACATAGCCAAGTTGAGGAAGTGTTGAACACTTTCACATTAGTCTGCTTTAGTTTTCGAGCCTATGGAAGTACCACAACAGCTGTATTCAAAAAAATGAGTATTAGCAATAAATACTTTCTGTTGGCATTCTTTATGTTGTTGATATGCATGACTAGGCTTAAAAGTGAAACACAGGTAGAAAAGAAACAAAGTATTTTATAGCTGGTTCAGGAAACAAATACATGGATCTCTGTCAGTTACTTAGTGTTTCTTTAGAAGTGAGAGTCTGTATCCAGTCTGTATCCTGCTGCAACAGGAATAAAGTGTTTCAGTGGGGATTCTGTTGTGTTTCTGTTAATTCGTTAATGTCCAAAGTCAAAAGATACTAATTAATAGTGAATTATAACACTGAAATAATAGCAAAAATAGTGAAAATGGCGTTTCCCTGCAGGAGAAGAATAGAAGGTAGTGAGGATAAGTACCTGTTAACTGATTATGATGGTGCAATATTTACAGGTTCCCTTCTCTTTAGTTGTACCTTGATGGCATCAAAAGAATATCACCATGGGAAATCCTTGGTAGTTTGAGAGGAATGAAATTACATAATTCATTTTCTCACATAGGACCTACAAAACATGTAAAACAGTACTATCTCAATAAGTTTGAAACTCAGTCTGAAGCAAGTTTATAATAACAGATTATTTTAACAGAAATTAAATCTGTTGCAGCAGCATTCTGCTCCTCAGTGTTCCCACTAGGTAATTAACTGAGGTGCTGTAAATACTTGGAGAGATCCTGTTTGTGTGATTGGATAGAATTTTGTTTTTATACGGCTGAGTACAAGTAAAAAAACAATAATGGTGGAATCTTCCTTCTTCTGTTCTATCTCTAGATATAGATGAATGTAACCTTCCAGAAAAGGCATGCATTAGAGAAAATGAAGACTGTGTTAATACTAAAGGTAGTTACAAGTGTGTATGTTCAGAAGGGTTTGAAGAGAAGGATGGAACATGTGTTCAAACTGTAAAAACAGGCAAGTGGCTTTAACTTCAGATTTTTCAAGTCTTCTGTATTTATGACCTAGAAGCATATTTCTCTCTAAAGGTTTAGTTGTCTGTAATATGTATATTACAAACAGCATGTGTAATTTCTCCTCTTCCTACAGATGCAGTCTCAAGTGGTTTGTGGTGGAGGCCACTTAATCTGGCACACCTATTTTATTGCTCAAAGACAATGCATTTTGTCCTGTTGTGTTAATTTTTTTTTGCAGAATTTGAGGTTGTGTTTAAAAGTCACTAAATGTCTGGCTCCATTACATGGTTAAAGTGAATTAGCAGATTGTTGCTATCATAAAAAGGAGGTCCTCTTCCTCCCCATTCCTTTTTCTTTGTTATTAATTATAATGTCTTATGGACTTACCTGGTTGTGTGATGAGCTGATTCAACTCACTGAAATTTCAGAATACTAAGCAGAATTCTTTTTGCTGGATGAGTGAGCTGAATTTATTTATTTTGTCATCACACAAGTGCCAGAGTTGATGTGAAGGTAGATGGTAAGAAGGAGAAAGAAGATAACATATCTTTTAGCGGTAGGGAGCTGTTTATTTTGACCGCACCATGAGCTGTACCTTCAGTCAAGAAATTCAAATTTAATGTTAAATTTTATAATTTGAACTCTGATCTTGAATGTATGAAACATTATGGGCAGGATCATGTTCGATACTGTTTTGTTTTTCCAGCTAGTTTGTGTGTGGTTTTTTTTTAGTTTTTTTTATTTCCAAAGCAAAAGATAGGATTGTTTTTGCAAAAAAGGCTGTATGAGGATAGCTGCAAGGCAGACTCAGTATTATGACTTTATTTTTCCTAGTTCTTAGCTTGTTTATTTTTCCTTAAACTCTACAGTCTGCTTTTTCATCTCACAATAGTAGGTTGTAATACTGCACAGGTACTGTGCAGGTATTTTGTAAGGTCATTCAGTTCAGAGCTTTACTCTCAGTACTCTCTGTTCTTATTCATTTAAAAATATAGCTATCTAGGTTTTCCTGTACAGATACTCAGGAGATTAGTTACTGTTGTTTGTGTTTTGTTTGGGGATTTTTTTTTTCCCCCTTGTGTAGCCTGCCATTTTATAAGAATAAAAACAAAATGAACTAAACTTTTTTCCTAGATTAATGCTATTACCAGCATAATGAAATTGTTCTGCTGCTTAAAGGCTGTTTTTTATATCTGTGCTGAGCAGTTTGCACTACAGAAGATAATTCTGAGTGAAACTTGCTTCTCATGTTCAAAAACTAGAATTTCTTGTGAGCTTTTGATGTGGAAAGCAGGAATTTCATTGTGAATAGGTGAAAACAAATGCTTAGAATAGAAATTGCTATGCTGGTTTTATTTTTCCACTGCCAGTATTATATCAGCTTTTTTGAAATGTCTTGTTTGCATCTGATACAGATTTTATAAACTTAGACCAGAAGACTAGTACAAGTAGCTCTTCTGTATGGCTTTATTGCTTGCCTGGTCCTGATAAACATGCTGGTCTGGGCTTTTAACAATTTCTAAAGTCAAAAATATACGGTGTAATTAATAATACATGTTCTTATTTGTATTCTAATTATGATACTTAATTTCACAGGAGACGAAATAGAGACTGTAGCAACTGAGCCTTCACCTGGTGGACATGATGACTTATGATCTTCATTCAGAATCAAAAGACATTCCTATCCAAACTTTTAAATTATTGGACTAAGGCTCTGATAGCTGACATACTGTGGAAATGGTATAAATATGCAGGTTGCCATTAGGATTTTTTTTTTTAATGGTGACAAGCTGCTCTTTAAGCTTCATTTCTTTATTCTTAAATACCACTTTTTATACAGTTGTTTAAAAACAACTTTAGATGGGTAAGTATAAAACCTGAATTAACATAATGTTGTACCCAGCAATTGTACACAAGTTGCAGATTTCTCATTCTAGTGCCTACTGGAAACTATCATCTTTTTGGAAGGACTTATGTTGCACTTCATAACTCCAGGAAAAAAAAATGAACTGAACTGAAATGAAGTTTGGTGTTTCTTGACATGAGAAGTATTTCTATATCTGAAATACAGTTTTTAGAAATCATCAAAGGGAATCTCTTTTGGGGAGGGGGAGAAATGCTGTTCCCTTAAACGAAATGGAATGCCTAATACTGCATTCAATAAAAGTTTATTTTGTTTGAGTGTGTCTTAAATTTTTTTAAGACATTAATACCTTACTTTGTTGCTATGTGTATTTTTCATTTGGGCAGGGAGTGCTCTCTGGAATTGATGAATACATAATTTTCGCTAGAATCTGCTGTTACGCGTAACAATTTCCTCTCTTTTTTTTCCAGAGCAAGCATAGTGCAATCAGGTTGTCTCTTGTGCTGTTTAGGAGGCAAAGCTAGTAAGCCTATCATGGACAACACTTTCTACATGTCTCTAAGCTTTTAAAGGCAAGTTTAAGAGCTAAAATTGATTGGTGTATTCTGCAGGACCTTTTCAGTTGTAAGTAAATTAAGGCACACCTAGATGCATTAGCTAAAGATCTGAGGGAAGTGATTAAAAATCTGGAATACACTGAGTTGATGGATACAGGGATATGGAAGGAGTAGAGAATATGGTTACAAAGACCATAGTCTGTGCTTGGCTATAAAGAAGTCATAAACACTACCTTGATGTAGTCAGAAAAAAAAAAAGGGTGTAAATAGTATTGAACAGTTGAGCATTGAAGGCCAAACACATTCTATATACTTAAGAAAATTTCTGTGTTTAGACAGTTTTTGTGATCAGTGCATATAGGATCTGTGTATGCAATAGATATTTATGTGAATATTGTGCAAAAAATTACTCTGCTTTTTCTTATGTTAAAAAAGGCTGTCAGAGCTGACCTTGTGAGCTGAAGTTTTAATGCCCAGTGGTATTAACATATCTCCACCAGTCATCTTTAAGACCAGTTATTTTCCTTCAGCTGGTATGATTAGAATATGTTTCTTACTTTGACAGCCTGAGAATGAAATCTTTTAGTGTTTTCCCAGGGTTTTTGGTCTAAATGCCAGAGATGGGCCTACATGCCACATATGCTTTGAGTTGTAGGATAAGTGTTGTATTTAATAAGTGCTAAATTAAAAGGAGGAAAAAATAAACAGTTTTGGGAACGCAGGGAATACAACTCAAGGACCTTTAAGGGTGTGGGGGTTTTTTGGTGCAGGTGTAGACAGTTATGGTAATATCAGATGTCAGGAGTCTGATGGAGATGATTGAATGGTTTTTGTTGATAGTAAAATGAAGCATCAGTTCTGTTTAGGAACTACCATCAAATTGCACTCAAAGGAACTTCCCAGTAGAAATATTTCTATAAATGTTTCAAGCCAGAAATACTGTTTCCTCATATCAAGAGGAACTTGCTATTCTAAAATCCCTTCAAGTTTTTTGTATAGAGGACAATGGAAGTTATTTGGGATTACTGGGGGGTTTCTGAGGAGGTCCTTAATTACAAACAATACATTACAATCTGGAAGCGTTCAGTTACTTTTTTTTTTTTTCTCGGAGCTTGAGAAAAATGGAAACTGAATTGACAGTTAAGCTCAACTCTAAGATAAAATAATGTAAAAAAATTTTTTTTCCAAGAATTTGTAGTTCTCTGGTGATTAAAAGGAGAAACTTTTCCTGGCCTGGACTGCAAAAGGCACAGAAGTTTGAGTAATAAGAATAGTGTGTAGTATAACCAAACTCTTCTTTGGGTTCCAGAGAATAACGTTCTCAGCTTTCCATTACCATGGTAGAACCATCTGGTAGTGACATCTGCTGAGAAACGCAGGGAGGTGCTCCCTGGGTGTTAACAGTCACTATTATCCTTTTTCCCCAGTCCCACCCCCTCCCCCCCTGCCATGATGACTTTCTCTATTGTTCCACATGAAATTACTGTGGGTAGACTTGAAAGAAGTCAGGGTTCCAGAAAGGTGAATTTAAATATTTAGTTTTCTCTAAAGAATGTTTATTGAGACAACACTGGGTTTCTAAAGAGTTAATCCTCTCATTTCATTCTGCATCCCTGTTTTGCTACCTCAGACTAATTATTACGCTGTTCTAAAGACAGGAACTCAGAATTGTCCTGTCAGTATTTCCTCTTTTTTTTTTCCCTTTTCCTTCCCTCTGCCCTGTGTAGAATGGGTATCGGACTCTTGATTGTCTTGGATTTTGACCCTCATTATCAAAAACAGTATCTAGTTACATGTTTTTAAACTGACTGATTAGTAGAAACTGACAAGAAAGGCCAAGTGCTTTGTGTTAACCACACCAATCCTACAGTCAAAAAGCACAAAGCTGTTAAAATGCAAGGGGAACAGCTCGCTTCGTTCCTTACATTGCAAGAATAGCTAGTTATATAGAGCAAGCTCTTGTACTTACGGTTGCATGGAATTACAGGCCTCAAGTGTCAAAGTACATGAGTATGTTGATAAATGCTTCAAAAGTGTTCTGATACACCCATTGAACAAGGCTTTGGCCTTAGTGAAATATTGCTTAGGATTTCTGGTATTAAAAACCACGTGCTAATGTTACTGCTGAACCTTGATTAGCCTAGATTCTCTCTCACCTCCTCCTGGAGTCAACCTGTTTAGGTTGTCATCCTGTCATCAGGTTTACTGACCTAAGACCAGGCACGCTTTCTGCAATGAGATATGCGTTGCTCAGTCATCTAGCCACTTCAAAGGACAAAATTATCTGGTAGGTTATAGCTGAACTCCACAAGAGATTTAGCTTGTGCTCATATGGAAACACTTTCCAGCAACAAGCAAACCTACAGGCCTGACTGTTTCAATTGAAGGTCTACTTTACAATTAACTACAGTTACTCTATAATTAAAGCTTTCTATCCATGATTTATACCACAGTGCTCCTGTAATGTCTAAATTTAGGCGTATAAGTATGTGCTGAAATGCTTTCATCTGAGCATTGGGGCATAATCTCAATATGGGATTTATTGGCATAAATTCCCAGAATCTCTGTCATAGATCCTGAGTTCTGTGCAAAGCATAATGCCATACATTCATAAATATGGTAAAAAAGGCCTGCTTTGCATAATAGATAATGATTAGATAATTCATTCAGGAAGCCAGAGATCATCTGAAAGAATTCAAGGCACTGTCTTATTTCTTGGGAGAGATGCCAAAGCCCATAGGTTATAGACAAGGTCAAGACACAGGTCATTGTGAACTATGTGGATTATCCTGTATGAACACAACTACTTTTCCTTTACTTGTTAAAAGAGGTTTGATGTATGCCATGCTAATTAATGGGGGAAAGGTTCTCTTCAACCAGCCAATTATCATTGCTAGCCTTTGAACTGACATTTACAAGTTGAAGAAGCACCAAGAAAGAAGCTCTTGCCTCCCTCAATCAGTCTGCCCTGGCTTATTTTTTGAGATTTTATCTTATCTGTTAAAGAACTTTTAGGGTTACTCAGAGCAGCTGCCCGTGCTTTTTTTCCTTCCTTGGATCAAAGTGGAATTTTCCTCATCTCTTTCAGTTGCTTCCCACCATAACTAATTTTCTGGTTTCAGTTCCAGTGTTAATCCAGGTACAATCTGCTGATAGAGATCAAATATGTCTGCAAGGATCTTGTTTTCTCTGACTTCTGCTCTTAGAATTAGATTTTAATAGAAGCTAGCGTAGTAATCTTTCTGACTGGGGTATCAGATTTTCTTTCTTATTTGAAAGTACCTTTGAAACTATTTCTGTTGTACCACACCTCTAGCCTGTTTGGTTTGTCTTGATTTTAACTTCTTTTTCAAGTTTGTTACATTATTTCACATATTTGAGTTTATAGTTCCTCTTACAGGACTAGAAAATTTGGCTTAATTTCAAGCCTATGGATTGTTCTTGTGTGACCACACATGGCCACATATAAAGTAATTAAGATAATAGGCATGTCCTTTTTACCCTGTCTTTGTGAAATTTCTTTCGGGGGTGGGGCAGTTGCCATTGGTCCTATTGAATCTGGACTGCTTAAACCAAGGTTCTGGAAGACAAACGAATCTTTGGGTTTGTCTCCTGGGAGATGAAAGATCTAGACTTGAGCTTAGTTCCCCTGCTTTCTAAGAATACTCCAAACATTAGGTTATTCAGTGATGAGGTAGGAAAGACTTCCAGCCACATATCAAAAGAAAAGTGTGAGCTCATCCCAGGTTTTTAGAGAATGTGCATCTGCCATCAGTAGATGATTTCAACTCGCTGATCCTGATTGTTCATCCTAAGTTTTGTAGAAGGACTGAGAAGTCACTCTTTCATGTCCTGGTTGGGGGTTGGTGGATGGTTGTTGTGTGGGTTTTCTTATTTTGTTTTGTTTTAGCTGGGAGTAGACATTATCTTGCTTAACTTTGGCTATCCAGAATTTAGATGTCAAAGAGAGTCTGTCTGGATGAGTAATTGTAAATAGTTGAGGTTAGAACAGATTACTCTTACTGTTGGCATTTGTCTCGCACCTGGTAGGTACCTGGCTCCCAGAGTGGAATCCAGAAGCCCAGATTGGGGCAGGGGGAGACAGAGACAGAGAGAGAGACAGAGAGAGAGAAGTCCTAACTGTGTGGGTCCTCCCTCTGCACCACTCCTGACGGAATGCAGTGGAAAATGCAGGAGTACCCTGAGATAAGGTGGGACTTGATTAGCATGACATTGTTTTGCTACTATGATATTAATGCCCTTAACTGAAGGTCCTGATTACCTCCACTTTGATTACCCATTGAGATTGGATTGGCAGGGAGTTAAATTACCTTTCTTAAATACTCTGCTTCCTAAACTTGCCTGTGACCCCACTAACCCTTCCCTTACTGCAGCCAAAACTCATTCTGCTACTCAAAAAAAATTGTGTTTTGTCATTGCCAGGAATAAAAGCTAGATAGGTTTGAGATCACAGAATTGTGGAGTGGTTGAGGCTGTAAGGCACCTTTGGAAATCTTCTGGTTCAACAGCCATGCTCAAAGCAGGGTCAACTAGAACAGGCTGCCCAGGGCTGTGTCCAGCTTGATTTTGAGTATCCCCAGGAATGGGGGACTCCACAACCTGCTTAGGCAGACAAACAGATAAACAACATCTGCTGCTCTCCCCTGATCCATTGACCTAGTGGTCTCATCGTAGAAAGCTACCAGGGTGGTCAAGCATTATTTTCCCTTTGTAAATGCATACTGGTGACTCTCAAGCACCTTCTTGTCCTGAATAAGTTTGGAAATGGTTTCCAGGAGGACTTGCTCTATTGCTTTCCCAGGGATCAAGGTGAGACTGACTGACATGTAGTTCCCCAGATCTTCCTTGAAGATCTGAAGATAGGATTTGCTTTTTTCCAGCCTTAGGGAACATCCCCTGAATGCCATGGTCTTTCAAAGACAACCAAGAACAGCCTTGCCATGACATCAGCTGGCTCCCTCAACACTTCCTGCCAGAGCCCATTGACTTGTGTCTGTCCAGCTTGTTTAAGTCCTCTTAAGATCCTCTTCCACAGAGGGTGTGTTTTCTTTTCTCCAGACTTTCCCACTGATCTTTGAGGACTGGGATTCCTTAACACAAATATTCCACTAAAGACCAAGGCAAAAAAGGCATTGAATACCTCGGTATTTTCAATGTCCTTTGTCAGAAGGCTCCCTTTCAGCAGCAGACCCGCATTTTCCTAGTCTTCCTATTGCTACTGGTACCTGTAGAAGCTTTTCCTGTTGATCTTTGTGCCCGTTGCAAGATTCAACTGCAAGTGGGCTTTTGTTTTCCTGATCCCATCCCTGCATGCTTGGACAGTGTCTCTGTATTCTTCCTGGGTCACCTGTCGCTGCTTCCACCTCTTGTATGCTTCATTTTTTTTATGTTTGAGTTTAGTCAGGAGCTCCTTGTTCATCCATGCAGGCCTCCTGCCACCTTTGCTTCATTTCCTACACATCAGGTTTGGAGGAAGTGAGCCCTGAAAATCAACCTGTTCTCCTGGACTCATCTTCTCTCTGTGCCATCTCCCATGGGATTCTTCTAAGCAGATTCCTAGATAGGTCAAACTGTTCTCCTGAAGTCTAAGCTTGTGATCCTATTTGCCTTTTTGGCAAAATTATATTTTGCTGTAGTGGTTTGTCTGCTGACGTAACAATATTTCCTCTCTTGCTCCTTAATAGTGTGTTTTTATTGGATTTGAACCTCCCAGTTTACATCCTTTATTGTCTGTAGGGAGACTAGAAGCTTTTTAGGACTGGGGATCATCTTTTTGGTCTGCTTTTGTTTAATGGTATTGTGTCCTAATCTTGACTGATGGCCTCAGTTTGCATCATGCATTTGACCTGTAGGATCCACATCCTCCTTTGCAGAAATTGCTTGAATAGTGTCTAGAAAATTGTACATCTAGGAGAAACATTTTTCCGTTGCTAAACTTGTCTGTGTTCACAGGACAGAAGTAGTCCAAAAATAAAAAATAAAAAGCTGGATTTCATACTGGCCATGAGATGGAGGCTCAAGTAGGACAATCATCTTTAAATACGTCTTGGGGTATACTTAGAAATATAAGTATATTCAAGAAATCATTATGTATACTTTGGTAATGGTGCTTCATGTTTTGCAGATTTGTACATAATGTCCATGCAGAATAATCTGTTATTTTGGTAGAGTTTGCATAAAATAACTTTACTCTCAGCATTTTTTGTCTGCTTTTTGTGAGACATACCTGGACTAACCATATTTATCTTGCTTGAGGAGAAAAGGCACCTTAATTTAATTCTTTCACATTAATTTTTTCAGTATCTTTTTGGAAGCCAGTCAAGAAATCGGAGTCCTATTATTCTTGCTTGTCGGGCATACCTATAAGAAAAATTGTTTCTAGTTCCAACAATTTTTATGTTGATTTTCTTTTTTTCCTTAGTTTAAAACAAACAAAAATATTGCTTATTCTTGATAATGTTTCTGATGAAATCAGTACAGGGAGGAACACATACCTTAAAACCAAAAAGTGGGATGGCCTACATATATTTTTGCACAGCAAGAAAAGATGCACAGAAAAGGGTCGTGTGGATAAGCAATTAAGTCTCCTAACAGGAGAAACCTTGTGGGTCATGTTATACTTCTCTTGCCAAAGGCGGGATTGTTCTGTCCAGGCCGTTTGGGAATGCAGTGTCCAACTATAAAATTGCTGAGGCAATGTCATTTTCATCATTCCCTATTATTTTATCTACCAAACTGTATTGTCAGGTACTCATCTGATAGTAGTCTTTTTTAATGACATGCATAATAAATAGGAACCATCCCCCATGGAGCTGTGATCTTGGCCTCATTTGTTAGAGGTAATGTGCAAACACAAAAGATGGTCCTATATAAGAGCTTTTTGCCCTGCAAAAGGTGGAAGAGGAACAGTCTTGAAGTGAGACTCCTTTCTGGCATTTAACAATAACAATATCAAGTTTTTAGTTTGCCTTCAAATTTTTTAGTTCCTAGAGCAGGCAATATCATATTTTCAAGCACTGGAGCAAAGGCGGCTGGAAACTACCATTTAGAAAAACATGACAGCCAAAATTTTCCTATAAATGCAATGCAAACGTCTTTTTAAAGGAAATGGCTAGTCACAACCATTGGCAGCAATGAAACATACAGGTAAGGTCTCAAAACAGTTTCAGTGCTAAGGTCCCCCTTTAACTTGCTCTTGGGAAATTCAGAAAACTTCTGCTCTGTCGGTGTGGTTGCATCCACGCAAAGACTTCTTAATGTAGTTTGAGAAGAATGTTACTTGTGCATTTCTTTATTTACAAATAGAAGGATCCCAGATTGCTAGGAATCAAGAAAGGGGAATGTGAGAAGTCATCAGGTGTATGAAGTGGGCACAACAAAGGGGTAGTGTAGCATCCACCATTAGTGGCAATCTCTAAACATTTTTCAGTCCAAGAATCTGGACTGAAACAGACTTCTCCTTAATCATGCTAGGAAATACAGAAAGGTGTCTCAACTCCATCTTTACATTTATTGTCAAGTCTGTAAATCTAAATGCTTATGTGTATAAAAGCATACTTGCATATGTAGACATACACAGACATACATGCACAACTTGAGGCATATTACAAATGTAATAAACTTTTCAATTGAGGTACTTCACAACTTTGTATCTTCTGTTGTCATTATAATACATGCAGTTCAGCTTTCTGTTTTTCTTCAGTGATTGACTTGCATCCTTTCTAACTGATGTCAAAGTTGCAACAAGAAATTTGACTGTGGTATGTGCTGGAGAAGGTGGAAAAGCTCTGCCAGAGAGTTCAGAAGGGGGAACAGCTTGTCTTAATGACTCATCTTTTTGGGACATAATTCCATTATCAATTCATTGCACACTGTTCATGTTCAAAACAAGTGTCCCCAGAATAAGTCTTTATTTTATATTAAGCTAGTCACACAGATGGTGTTGAGAGAGTATTTGGCAGGACAAGCATTCTCATGGAATGATAACTTTGGAATTCTTGTTAAGGAAAGAATCCTAGTAGGTGTAGCTTGATGTTGTTTTAGGCAGTCCCTTTGTGGATGATAAATATTATGACACAGCTGTGTAGCCCCTGTGCTACATCTAGAAAAAGAATACATCTGTAGAATACTGTTTCAGTAGATTGTGCTGAAGATTTTCACAACTTTCATGTTAAGCCAGCAGAGGGTACTCTGAAGCTTCCAAGATGTTAAATTGACTGCTTCAGGAGGCCAGTGTCTAGAACACAGAGTTACAGTAGGTAGGGCCAGAAGTGTCATCTCATTAGTGGCCATAAAGGGAACTGATTACATTAATCACAGAATGGTTGAGGTTGGAAGGGACCTCTGGAGATCATCTAATCCAACCCCCCTGCTCAGGCAGGGTTACCTAGAGCACCTTGCCCAGCGTTGTGTCCAGGTGGCTTTTGAGTGTCTCCAGCGAAGGAGACAGCACAACCTCTCTGGGCAACCTGTTCCAGTACTCAGTCACCCTCACAATAGAGAAGTTTTTCCTCATGTTCAGATGGAACTGCCTGTCTTTCAGTTTGTGCCCGTTGCCTCTCGTCCTATTGCTGGGCACCTCTGAAAAGAGTCTGGCCCCATCCTCTTTACAACCTCCCTTCAGATGCTTATATGCATTGATAAGATCCTCCCTCAGTCTTCTCCAGGCTGAAGAGTCCCAACTCTCTCAGCCTTTCCTCATAGGAGAGATGCTCCAGTCCCTTAATCATCTTAGTAGCCCTTTGCTGGACTCTCCCTGGTAGCTCCATGTCTCTCTTGTCCTGGGGAGCCCAGAACTGGATGCAGTACTCCAGATATGGCCTCACCAGGGCTGAGTAGAGGGAAAGAGTTACCTCCCTGGACCTGCTGGCAATGCTCTGTCTAATGTAACCCAGGATACCACTGGCTGCCTTTGCCACAAGGGCACATTGCTGGCTCAACGTGTTCAACAGGACCTCCAGGTCCCTCTCCGCAGAGCTGCTTTCCAGCAGGTCAACCCGCAGCCTGTACTGGTGCATGGGGTTATTCCGCCCTAAGTATGGGACACTGCATTTGCCTTTGTTGAACTTCATGAGGTTCCTCTCTGCCCACCTCTCCAGCCTGTCCAGGTCTCTCTGAATGGCAGCACAGCCCTCTGGTGTATACACCACTCCTCCCAGTTTTGTATCATCAGCAAACTTGCTGAGGGTGCACTCTGTCCCTTCATGTAGGTCATTGATGAAGAAGTTGAACAAGACTGGACCCAGGACTGACCCCTGGGGGACACCGCTAGCTACAGGCCTCCAACTAGACTCTGCGCCACTGATCACAACTCTCTGAGCTCTGCCATTCAGCCAGTTCTCAATCCACCTCACTGTCCACTCATCTAGCCCGCACTTCCTGAGCTTGTCTATGAGGATGTTATGGGAGACAGTGTCAAAAGCCTTGCTGAAGTCAAGGCAGACAACATCCACTGCTCTCCCCTCATCTACCCGGCCAGTCATTCCATCATAGAAGGCTATCAGATTGGTTAAGCATGATTTCCCCTTGGTGAATCCACACTATTTCTGATCACCTTGTCTTTCACATGCTTAGAGATGGCATCCAGGATAAGCTGTTCCATCACCTTTCCAGGGATGGAAAGTAAAAGTGATGATTAGGTCATATGCTTCTTTAAATAAATCTTCTTTAAATAACTCTCCTGTACCACATTCTATCCAAAAACAAACAACCAGGATCTTCCCAGTCAGATAAAATAATGAGAACATAGAAAAATTCAGGTTGGAAGGAACTTCAGGACATCTCTAGTCCAACCTCCTGCTGAAAGCAGGGTCAGCCAAAAGATCTAAGCAGGGTGCTCAGGGCTTTGAAAACCTCCAAAACTGGCAAACGCACAGCCTCATTTAGCAACTGTTCCACTGTGTGACTCCCTTCATGGTCAAAATGTTTTTCCATATAGCCAGTCTGAATCTGTCTTGTTTCAACTTATGCCTGCTGTAATGGGTAAACAGCGGAAGTTTGGAGAGGAGACAGGAGCATGTTGACCGATCAATTATTCCAGCTGCCAAAACACTTGGTGTGCAGAACCCATAAGGAATGGCAGGTCACGACCCTTAGACTTGCACCACATAGGTATCAACCTGGACTTGTGTTCTGCTAAAGAATTACTGCTTCCCTTGTTATCTGTAGCACATGTGCAGAACCCCATATTGTAACCTATTAATTTGATTTAAACCCACCCCCTCCCCCCCAAACCTCACCATGGACAGATGCTCTGCAGTGCCTGGAACAGCTTGGTCTCTTCCCCACAAGGTTCCTGTGGTTTCCCTTGTGTTTGGGGGATTTCAAGTTAATAAACTTCTAATAACCTTACTCCAGAGTGGTGTCTTCTACCTCTGTGTATACCACTGTTAACACCTGTTGTCTCTTGTTCTCCTGCCGTGCACCACTGCAAAGATCCTTGGTCCATCTTCTTGATAACCATCTCGTAGGCACTCTTTGGTCCCCCTGAAGCCACCTTTCCTCCAGGCTGAGCAAGCTCAGCTCCCTCAGTATCTCTGCACAGGGCAAGTGCTCCAGCCCCCAACAATCTTGGTGCCCCTCCAATGAATTTGCTCCAGTTTATCGACATCTTTCTTGTACTGGAAAGCAGTACAACTGGATGCAATGTTCTGGATGTGATCTAATGAGTGCATAGTAGAGGGGAATAATCCCTTCCCTTGATCTACTGGCTGTGCTCCTGTCAATACAGCCCAGAACGCTGTTGGCCTTGTTTGCTGCCAGAGCACTGCTGGCTCATGTTCATCTCACTGTATATCAGGACCCTCGGGGTCCTTTCCACAGAGCTGCTCCCCCACCATTGTGCTTCGGTCTGTATCATTGCAAGGGGCTCTTCCTTCCCGGGTGCAGGACTTAGCATTTGTCCTTGTTGACTTCCATAAGGTTCCTGTCAGTCTATTCTGCCAGCCTGGATAGATCCCAGTTCTGTGAACTCTTGATTTCATACATATCAATAGCTCCATTGTGTTTAATAAAACTAGTTACATGTATAAAGCTTAAAAGTTTATAGGATTGTGGACAATATATTTCTAGGTAAAGTTACTACAAACAGACTTAGTTTGTAATGAATTAGATTAAGGAACTCTAACCTATACTGCAAGTGACAGAGGAACAAAATCTTATCTTTTATTTGAAAAATAATCCAGAATAATTACAAAAGAAGAATAAAATTGTTCTTATATAGTTTACATATCTGTTGTGTGATGCAATGGTCAACATAGGAGGTACAAATGCACAGTTCACTATACTCGACAAGATTTTGTAGACCTCATTATAAGGAGGATATTGTTTTTAAAGGCTCATAATCTTTCTCCACAAAACAGGTATATTCACATCATTACTCACCTGTACAAATAGTTTATTCAAATAAGAGCACAAGAGTTGCTCTGTCACTGCTTTTCAGTCTTTCCTTCTGCTAGTCAGTTAAACCAGCAGTTGCTCCTACTGCTTAGTATGTTTTCTGCAAATTAGAAGCAGAACAATGTAACCAGAAACACCTGGAACTGCTTCATGATTCTTAGCACATCTGAAGCTCCCACAATCATCAGAGGGCTAAGACTAATAGAGCCCCTTTTATGATCAATTTGAAGCCCAGCACCACCTGTACCAGATGTGCTTTAATGAAAGCTGGTGACTCATTAGGAACAGAATAACAATGTTCTGTATAAGGCCATTGACTTGTCACTACAATCAATTAAATTCTACCACTTCCTTCCCAAATCTTGTAGAAGTCTTCTAAAGGAATATGCTTATAACCCCTGCTAAAGGGGTTATATTCTAGTGTACTACCATTTTATTTATTTATTTTTTATGATTTGATAGTTACAAAAGAAAGATTAGCAAGGAGGGAGTTAGCAACTGAAATATATATAGACTGGGCAGTTAGCACTGCTGTTGCAGGATGAAGGTGAAGTCTGTCTTTTGCTCCTTAGAGCTATTTTATTTTTCTAACCATCATCACTATAAATATGTTTTTTTTCTTTTTAACTCCTTGTTATCCCTGCCACAAAGACCATACAAACAGTATGATATAAATGCCAAATATAATAATTACAAGTGTCACTTCCATCTAATTTCGTATAAGGAATGCATTGTTTCAAGTGCAAAATTTGTGTGTCTGTCTGTCTGTTTATTTTACCTGGTCTGGGAACTCTCCAGAAGAAAGTAAATCCATGCAAATATGCACATGTCTACCCTTATTTCCTAAAGTACTTAAAGATTAAGTACAAAGTACTTAAAGCCAGACATATATGTAGTCCTTTTCCCGTAAAGTCAGTGAGATTTAAGCATAGGCTTATCAACTTTGCTGAATCAAGTAGATCGGCATGGATTTGTGCTTGGTGCTCTACAAACAATAGCACATATGCTTCACTTCAAGATTGTGAATAATCTCATTGTCTTCAGTGTGACTAATTCAATTAAAATTTCATATGTGTGTAAGAGCATTCAGCACCGGCCTGGAGGGTTCTTATAGCACATTGTGATATTGAAGAGAGAGGATCTCTACCTGATGGTTGAAATTCTTCAGTCAGGGCAAGGATCAACAGCGCACGGCATAAATGCCAAAGGCAGGAGAGATGTAGCTCCTGAATGGCACTTGAGTATAAAGGACAGGGGCTACTGAATCCTGATAAGATGTTTGGTGTCTCTCCTGATTCCCCCTGAGTTCAGAGCTCAGAAATCCCTGCGGTACCACAAAGCGGTAAAACAATCAACTCCATCATTCGTCTGAAAGGACGTATTTCCTAGCTCCCACTGAATTCCTACCAACACACTTAACTTCTCATTGGGGGGAAAAAAGTAGTCTGGCACACTGCATTTGAAAAGATGCTGACCCCTGTTCTCCAGATCACACTTCCGTGGGAAACACTCATGGTTGTTGAATTTAGCTATATCGGAGCATGTGTTCCAAATCCTGTGAACTTATGTGTCTGTTAACAGCAGTTTAAAAGCCTGCCAGTTTTCATGGTACTCTATAAACAAGAAAATGTTATACTTCTAAAGAGTTATTTGCCATTACTCTGAAAATAGTATGATATTTACTAGGGAAGTCATTGTCAGCTGTAGTACAAGCTCCCTGTTGGCTTACATTCTTTATTGTAATAATATTCAGGCTTCCCATAATGTAAAATAAGAACACAATGTTTACGCAAGTAAGAAGCACAGTACTGGAAAGAAGCAACTACATGAGTTAATGTTCCTTGAATAGCAATTGAATAAACGTCCATTGGAAATTTGTTTATTTCTGAACTTAAAAATGGTTCCAGGAAATATTCATGCTGTCAAGTCTCACTATTCTCTGGGTGGAAGGGGGGTTTTATCAAGGGATCATGGCATTCTGGATTTACCAGTGAAGGAATGGAAGTTCTGTACTTTTTATTCTAAGTCCTCATGTTTATAAGTATAAAGAAAGGTGGCGGGGGGATGACATGATACTGGAAACTAATTTGGGTAGTTATATTTAAGGTCTTGGGGAAACCTTAAAGACCTTACAATTCTTAGTAGCAGGTTGAAGGAGGCAATGATGGGCATTCATAAAAATAAGCGGTTGTGGGAAGCAGTTGCTGTTGAGCTTTGCCATTGCAAATATCTCATCTCCTAACGCTGTTGTCCTCCAAATATGCAGCAAACATAGGATTTTTACGAAAACATCCAAACTCTAGGTGAGTTACACCCCCAAGATTTTTTTTTTTTTAAACCAGGGGGACTAAGGGGAGAAATAGATGTGATAACATGTAGAACACAGCATGGAATCTTCTGAAAACAAGAATAATCCTGAGCATACAGTGAAGACTATACCAGTGAAGTGGAAAGAACAGACCCTTGCCACAGAAATCGTTTCAACAGCACATCAACATTTAGCTTTGGCTGTCAGGAAGAGCTGTGGAACATGTCATCAAAGCTTTTTGGTTTACCTCTGCAGCAATCAGCAAGGACACATGTAACTGATGAATTAAGACAGGTGCAGTGGTAGCATGCCAAGGCATCAATCAATTACATCCTGTAAGATAAGGACAAAGATTTTTATCTATTTTTGACATGGACACATGTGAGGTGCCTTTTTGCAAGTACAAGAGGTTCAAATAGCATGTCAGTAGACAAATCCATGGGAAAGGACAGTCTTGAAGAATAATAGCAGGGATAAGATTTCTGAGTTATAGGTCTAGCCCTGCAATAAATTACCTGTGTGATTTTTGGATCATTTACTTGCTCTGAGCTTTATTTTTTGGACAGGCCTCTACTTGATAGGTCCAATAGTCTGGCTGGCTCAGAGAGTGTTAGCCCAGTGTGAGTAGGAGGAATTGTCCTTTAATATATGGGGTGAAATGACTCCAGTGCCACTCATTGAATTCAGAGGCCTGACTTAGGAACAGAAAGCTTTGACCTCAAGCTATCATAATGAGGAAACTCAGTTAGCATAGTGGCCGTTTGACCTGTAGTTAGTGTTATTCAGAGCATCCTTATGGTTTTCTAACTTGCTTTGCAGGACTTGACAAGCCTATGGCAACCTTGGTTTTGGTTGAACCTAGTGGCATCTGGTGCAAACTGAACACTGCTAGTGAACATGGGAATCAAAACACTTTTGTGCTTCTTCATGGTTCTGTGAAACTTATATTACCATTGATGTGTGAAAAGCACTCAAATACCCCAATGAGAAGTCGCTAAAATGGTGAAATAACTACAGGCTTTGGATTACGGAGTGCATGTGATAGGAGGTGTATGTCCATAGCAGTTTAAACAAAACTGAGAATTAATGTGTGTGTGTGTGTATATATAAATATATATATATATTTAAGGACAGGTGGCTGCATTTTTTGGCAAGAACTCAAGCAAATGCAGGCTTGGAAGAAAAAGTTGCTTTTGATTGTACAAGGTTTGGTCATATGTTCATTGCTGAAATTTATGCAACCTCTTGTTCAGGGAATTGGCACTTTCCTACATTCCCACAGCAGTAATAAAACAGATATATAGAAGAGATTAAAAAATGCAACGTGGCAAATGCATACTGTCCTCTTTCTTCCTCTTTACCAAATGGAAGTGTCTGAATTTTCTTCCTTGTCTTCCAAAAAATCCAGTTCTAATAAAAGCAAAGCTTGTTAGAGATGGCATTAACAGAAGGACAAAATGTTCTTTCTTCTTAGCAAAATCTATTTATCTTTTGAGGAGATGCGTTAAGAAATATCAAACTTCAAAAAACTTCTTTAACCTCATACTTTCATGGCAAGTGATGAATGTCCTGGTGACAAATGATGAATGATTTTGCAGAATATTTGTTTCTGCTGGCAGGAGTCTGAGCATATTTTCCAGAAAAAAAGCTCCTAGATGCAGTGATTCCTGTTTAAATTAGAAACTGATTTTCAGAATCTCTACTATAGCGGAAATCACTGAATCTGGATGAAACAATTTTTTATTTTTTTCCAGCTGTGAATACAGATTAAGTTATTTTACTTAGATGGCCTTCTCCATCTTCAAAGTCCTGTACATTCAGCTAATTAGTAAAGTTATGCACGTATGCAGGCAGGAGAGAAGTTAAAGGATGGTTTTTAACACCAAGCTGACTTTCAGAATGACTGGTGTTACTGATTTAAGCAATGCTGAAAGTCATTTTTTCTAGCTAACTCCTTGACATGTTCCGCACCCCTCACCTTCCCCACCTGCTGCATTCTTCTGACATTCCCTCCATGTTTTTATCTGCAGCCTCTCTCCTTTCGGTCATGCCACAGCTGTCCATAGGTCTTTGCTTGCTGCTTGTATTTTTTCCACTCTCAGTCTCGGCTTACCTCACTTGTGTTGGCGAGTAGAGACATATCAGCTGCAGCTTTTCCTTGCCAGTAAAATCTTGATGATTCCCAGGGATTCAACACCCCAGAAGAGATGTAACTAGTCAGTGCATAACTAGCCTCAATTGTGTGTCTGACCTTGTCATTTTAAGGTATAACTGCAACTAAACTGTGATCACTGCTGTGATCAATGGGAAAATTTCCCACAGCTTTTAATTAGACCATGACTGAGATGTTAGAGTGCTAAAAATGCATGAGAAAACCCAACAGTCTTTCTGCCAGTATATTAAAGAGGTCTGCAGGGAAGAATATCCCAAATGTTGGGGACTCCTTTATATTGGAGTGAATGAGCCTTCAGAAAGGACCAAAGGCTCAAGAAAGAAAAGAAAGAAGATTTTCCCCCTCACATGGGAAGTTCTAGAAAATAAGAAGTCCCAAATGTGTCCTGGAGCTGGAATTTAGGTGAATATCAGGATATGTGTAACTGGGTCTCTGGGACTCGGGAGCCAAATGCCTCCAGAAAGCACGTGCCTCCTAGCACAGAGCTGGGCTGGTGTGAGTGAACAGCTCTTGGTACAGTGACAGATCTCAATGGGTGCTTCACAGAGGTATATATGAGTTGTTTGTTATGGTTGTAGACTTCCTCTGCAAGGGTTAAGCAGTACTGAACAGAGTTGGCAGCATGTTTATATATCTTAACAAAAGCCTGATACATCACAAATACAAATATTTATGAAACTGTTTTCCAAGTCAAACATAGGTAATATTTTGAACACAAAGACTGTTACCCATCAGTGAATAAAATGTTATCTTTAATGATGATTTGCTTATTTTGGAAGTATCAGTGGCTTAGTACTATGTCTGACTATTATATCCTGCCAAAGCTGAGAAAAAAAAAGTAGAGCTCAGAAAACAAAATCAGTCCCTCCCTTTTTAGAAATGTAAAGTCATTTATCTTGCAGGGAGGCTTAATTTGGCTTGAATTATCAGAAATGACATTGCAATGTCATACAGTGATGTAAATCAAATCTGGCAGTGGAGTACTGCACCACTTTGAATGCAGGTTATCATAGAGTTAAGGGTACGAATGAGGCTTGGATGCAAAGCACTAAGACTTCAGAATCAGCATATATTTTTTTCTTTGAGGCAGATCTGCATTGCAGTTTCACCCAGAAAAAGAACACAAAAAATGTCCTTTTTTTTCTCATTGGAAATAGTTCTTTTCACAGACCGAACACCCCTCAATCAACAGACAGCCATATTTTATAAACTGTATTTTATTGAATTGGTAAGAATTTGTGCCTGCACAAGTACTATGGTGCAGAGCAATGGTAATTAATCCAAAATCCAATCAGCTGTATCGTAGCTGTAGTGCTACTCTGTTACTAATAAATAGCATGCTATTTATTTTAGGGTAAGGCTTCTTATGCAATGTGTGTATTTTTTTAATGTAAGATTTTATTGTTATGTTGTTTGAATATGTCTACCAATTCGGTAAATCATATTTCTCAATCTAATTATCCATTATCATTAGTTAAATAATTTGCTAATCAGTTGTAATTGGTAATAATCCTCTGTGAAATTCTATTTTCTGTGCCAATTTTATAGTTTCTCCAAAAATTATGAAAACTGTAATTATGTTTGATAGTATGTGGTAAGTCATCAGACCTTTTAGGTACAAATCGAGACTAGACCCGTATGTTGCAATTAAATTATTTAGTATTTGTGATAATACCTGCTTAGTACCTGCCAAGTCTTCCAAAGGAAAACATGAGTTTTGTATATGCCCAGCCTTGTGTATCTAAAATTTATAATGTCCAGCAATGGCAACTTTTAGGACTACCTAGGAATTCTCTGCTTTTCTATCAAGTCGCTCTAGAAAAAGGTTTTAACTGTTGAAGTTTTGTATAATTTATTCTAAAATATCTAGGCTGCATTGTGCCATAGGCTGCCCATGTGAAGTTCACCCTAATGCAAAGACTGTTAAAAGAGCCAAGAGTTCCTGGGCATAATACGTCCTGGGGACTCTCCAGTGCGTATGTGGTGACTCCAGATCAGCAGGTGCATCTGGAGTTGACCCACTTGTGCTCTGGCTGTGGGGCCCCTTCAGAGTGGCAGCACAGGGACCTCGAGTCAACTTTGTCTGTAGGTAGCAGATGAGTTTGAGGAAAATTTTTATCCAGACATTCAAGAACCTCATTCAAAAACAACCCCCAAAGATTTAGAAGTTGTAGGCAGAAAACTTTACTCAATTCCCATGGCCTAGATTAGTTCCTCAGTTCCAGGCTCTTTTTGTGAGCTCTTGTGTCGCACAGTAGGTGATGATTTATTCAACTGGGCAGCTAAGGATTCCCTTGGCATAAGGGCCTCCCAGATGGATTTAAAACAACGTAGCAGCAGGAGAAATTTGTTCCTTAATTAGAAACATAGCTTTTAGGAGCAGTTTTTAGCTTGCTACTTCAAAGTAGCCTATGTGCTGTTATAAACTCCTGTAGGAGTCAGTTTGGCCTCTAGTTGGCCTGAGGGATATGGGATCGGAAAAGCACATCCATATTTCTCATGTGCTCCCCACTGTGGAGAGGCTGCACACTCCTTTACTCATGGCAAGTGGGAGCTTTCGTCACTAGGCCTCTAATTCTAAATGTGTCAGTCAAACTCCATAGATGGCTACTACACACTGCCCACCTGAACATCTTCAGTCAGAAATAGACCCCCATATTGCAAAGCTACTTTATAGATTAGGGTTAGGAACAGCTTAAGTAATAAAAACCACCTGTGGAGTATTAGGGACTCATTGCTTATATGCAGTCAGAACAGGAAATTACTTTCTTCTTAGGATATACTTCTCCTGTGGATTTATAAGGCAAAACTAGGCAAAACTATGACGTAAGGTGCCCACTCAGTGAGAAAAGAACTTTTTGAAATATAGAAGGAGAAAAACATATTATTAATTTTCCTTGATTTCAGAGTAATTAAACTATGCTGGAGGAATGCTTGTCCTTACTGAGTGTTCACTTTAATAATAATAATAATAATAATAATAATAATAATAATAAAAAGCTTCTAGAAGACATTTAGGTTCTTGTAGAATATACCAATTCATTAAACATAATCCACAAAAATGACTGAAACCACCTGTTTCCACTTCTTCCCCAGCAAAGAGAGTACCACAATGTGAAAAGCACAGAGCAGTGAATGCAACAGGTCCTGCAAATGTCATGCCAAACAGAGCTGTACAGGACTTGTTTAACAGGGAGATTGTGTATCCTCTTCTTTTCTACTTTAAATCCAAGCATTTGTGTTCACTATTTTTTGCATACTTTCAAACCACTGGAACATAAACCTTGCCTACTAGGAACTTGATCTTGGGTTATCTGCACTGTAGAATTCAGATTAAGTTTTAGGGTCTTTTTTTACAGGCTTTATATTAATTGAATTGCATCTAATTTGATGTATAATGACAAAAAACTTTGTATGTTCTTACTGAAGAGCACAAAATACATTTTATGCTCACTCCGTATGAGGAGGTAGTAAAAACTACCGTTACAATAATTTCTGTTTCATTGGGTCTCTTGCAAATAGCTGAGGTTCAAATTTGATACTGATGTTAAATGGCACTTTACCCTGTGAATGCCCTGTCAGCTCATGCTGACTTCATCTGTATACCCAATGAGTGATTTGTAGCTCTGGCCAGCACGTGATATGTTCTGTGTGGTCTCTTCTGTTATTGACCATGCTGATGAAATGTTTTGAAACTTTACTCTCCTTGCATCCTTCAAAACACTATAAAGAACACTTTCAGATATTGAATAGATGATAGATCTCACTATTGCCTTTATCAAGACAAATCAAATACCTGTTTTCAGAAATGCCAGTGTTCCGTTATTTTATGTCATATACAGCATTGTCTTTCCTATGCCTTATGTACAATAGGTGTCTGTACTATGGGCTCCTGGAATTAATTGCACTAATATTTGAAGCCACTATGTCTCGTAATATCAGGACCACATTACTTAGAACTTTTCTTTTTAAAATTATTCTAATTAATAGAATGTAATAAGTGAAAGAAAATATATAAATATAAATATATAAATAAATATATAAAATTGTAACTGGCCAGATCCTCAGCTGGCAAAACTTCAGTTTGATCCGTTCACTGGGTCTTCAGACTCTGGCAAAATTAAATCTGAGAAGGCTATATGCTATATTCATTAGCATGTATATACGTTATATACATTATATATATAATGGTTTGATGTACAGTAGCTACTAATTGATCATTAAACAAAGCACTGTTAGCCATTCAGATAACATCAAGTATATTACACATCTGCACTTTTGATCTTTCCATCAGATGCAATTGTCACGGCCTATGATTGACATTTATGTTGTCAACACTTACTCTGCAGCACAAATGGTTAAATAAACACAAATATTAAAAAATCTGGTTTTAATATCTGTTAGAAAACCACAGTTATCCAGCCTGCTTTATTAAAGTATCACTGGCCCAAGGTAAAGATCCGGGAGCTTGTTATACTAGATAACGAAATGAATTTGTGATTTCATTCCCCAAAGCTGGTTTCCCTTCGATCCTCTAGTAACGTGAAAGTGACTCATCAGTGTTGTTAGCAAGTGCAACTATGCGGAGCATATTTGTTTGGTGTCTCTTCCTAGTTCCCTCCGAGTTTCCCTGGAGGGACAAAGCAGGTCAGAAACAATAGTGAAATGACACATGCTTGAACTAGGAGTACATGGCATTGCAAAACGTCTATCTTTAATAGCTTGGCAGTGGATCACATGGGAATTAGGGATTAAAGCAACAGATGTTACACATTCAGGCACCTGGATAAAGAAATGAAAACCTGAAAACTACATATATTATTTTGACAAAGCAAAATGGTGAAGCTTGCATTTGTCTGTAATGTCCCATCCTATTCAGTTAAGGTGCTGTTTGATTTTAAATGGAAATATGGTTTGGCATAACATGACAAAACTGTAAAGGCCCTTGTGGCCATGTTACATCTGGGTCAGATATATCTGATGTTCTTACTTTGATCTCCTGTGTAATCAGTGTGTTTTCAGCTTAGATCTTGAATCCATATCTCTTGTAAACAAGAACAATTCCCAGACCTTTTGATCTGCAAAATGACTCATTCTTCCACAATTCTACTCCAGGATGATGCAGAGAAGCATTTCGTGTTCCTAGGAGTTGCTTTGGCATGTCTCTCTGAGACATATAAAACTCTCTCCTAAAGAAATGGAAGAAGCAAAATGAGGTTCCTACTGGATCTCATGGAGCTTTTTCTTTGACATCCTTCAGGAGGCTTTGCTTGGATACTTTAAAAGGTTGGATACAGTTCCCTCTGAAAACTATATTCATAGATTGTATTGCTTGGGACGAGTCAGACAAGGACTCAGGGACTGGAAATTAAAAAAGGAAATAATAGGTTGTAGGGAGACCAATCAGTTGTGAAGGGAGCAAAGAAACTAGGAAAAAGAATCAGGTAAGTGAAGTCCGAAGCTGGAGAGAGGGCAAGCAGAAAAAGCAGAGCCAACAAGGAGCTTGGTGATATGTGGAGCGCTGAGGCTGGTTAGGCAAGGAAACTAGGACAAGGAGCTGATGTGCACAGTGCAGAGACATTGTGACTGGCTAAGGAATTGGAAGAAGTGAGAACTCTGAGCTCCCAGGGTCAAGAACTGAGTGAGGGTAGGGACAAGTGCTGAGAAGTGGGTGAGAGGGGAGCCAGGCTGCATGGGCAGACCAGGGCATGGAAGGCAGGCCTGGCTTGTTGGGAGGAAAATGAGAGCAAGATAGGGAGGCAGGAGTTTCGAAAAGAAAAGACTGAGGCCAAGACTTCTGGAGGGAGCAGGAATGCTTAGGGGAAATAGATGGGAAATGGAGCCCACTAAGAACATGCTCCTCACCAGGCAACCACACTCCTGACCATCACTATTCATCCACACTTCTCACTTTTTGTGGAACAAACTGGCAAAATGTCCTGTTTCTTTTTGAGCTGGTGGAATTCTTTCCCTCTCTTCTGTGAATTTAAGTAGTTAAATTTTATATTAAAAAGCACTATCAGCCTTATAATAAAAGTCTCAGGATTCATTTCAGCGCAGAAAAAGAATTTTTTGGGGAAGCTTACAAACAGTTTGGAAAAACAGTTTCCCACCCATCTCTATTCCATTCAACCTGAGAGCACTAGATAAGATACGGATCTTGCTAAAAATAGGATGAGATCGTGTAAGGAAAGACAATACCAGTGCATTTACAGAAGGCTGAATTAGGTAGTCCTTTATGTTGGTGCATTTTTGACTTTTCAGGTCATCCTTTATAGTACACTTTTGCAGCAGACGTTTGTATGGCTGGATGTACACATTTCTAGATCATATACTAGGATGTTGTCTATGATTTCTATTTCTGCCTGCCTCCTCTATTGTGCCTTTTTTGTGTGATGTGCTCAGAATGTGGATGATAGCTGTTAGCCATATTTTTGGTATGTAATACAATAGATGTGAACTATGGATCACATCTAAAGATGGAGAAGAAGTCTGCAGAACATATCTCATTAAGTGGTATTAAAAATATATAGCTCACAAATAATTTGAAATGCAGCAGCATCCCAGGACCTGCACACAGCAAGGCATGAAACCTGTTTGAATGTAATCAAACAGAAACAGAAAACACTGGTGCATTTCCTTAAATGATGGGTCTCATCCACCTTCTATACTGGTTATTTTGACACAAAATTGCTGCACAGGCATGAAGGGATCTTTCTTACTTTTCATGTCTCAATTTCCCAATTAAATTTCTTGCTGTTTCTTTTCTCAACTCAGCCACAGGGGAAGCAAGTGTCTATGTGTCCTTACCTCGCTCCTTTACTTTATGCATTTTTAACCTGAAAACTGCTTTTGAAAGCTGGAAAACTTACTGGAACATATCATCACCTGGGGGGTTCAGCTCCTGTGTTTATGGGACTTAGAGTGTTCAGAGAGGCTGTGAAATTCCAAACTGATGAGTGTTTCCTGGCATCGGTTTCACATCATGCACAAAGACATGTTTAAAATACATGGTGCAGGACACAGTCAAGTCACCCAGAGTGCCATTTCCCTTATTAAGAGTAGCACTAGCTCATGATGTCAGTTTTAGCTTTTGGCTAGCAATCTGCTCTGGTTTACTGAGAGAAGCAGGGAGTTTCCCTGGTATTTTCTGTTGGAAGCAATCTACATCCTGTTATTGGGTTGCTTTTCCTCTTCCTTTCATGAAGCAATGTCCAGGAATATCATGTTTATTCTTCCCAAACTCTTTCTGTCTCATGTCTGTCTATGAGCAGCAAGTGCCTAAATAGAAAGGGAATTTTGATCTAGTAAGGTGCTGACTTAAAACCCAAAGCAAATCAAACAACACTAAGTCATTCATATATGTACATGTAAGCATAAGTGTGCATGTATAAATATATTAAACTTCGTGTGATTGATCCTAAAAAGCTCATCCTTTGGGTCTAAAAGCATCTACACTCATAAATGAAAATACTCTATGTATATATCTTTATCTACTTCTATACAATGTATATATGTGTGTGTATCTATTTATTTCATTAAGTTGTATACATCTGTGTGGAACAGACCTTTGGTCTTTTTAAAATACGGACGAGGTTTCCTTTATGGTAGCAGCCACTAGAGGGGACTAAGGCTCTGTGCTAGAGAAGCTGGATTTAGGGGCTTTTAAGCACAGCCCTTCTGTTGCTAATACAGTCTTGTTTAATATTTTGTTGTCAGGTCTGGCCTGTGTCTTTGATAAGCCTAACACAACGAGGAGACGGGTTGTGCCTGGAATTTTCCCTTTTGCCTAGCTGGAGGTTACAGGAAGAGGGATTGTGTTTCTGGCAGTGCCTGTACATCCGAGAGGCTGAACGGGGAGGGAGGCTGCTCTGACCGCGCTGAACATCTGACTGAACTTCAGCAGGGCAAGGGTGGCCCCAAAACTCTCAATGGCAGCAGTGAATGTTTTTTTCTAGATGTTTACAAGTGCTCTAATGATGTGTTCTGCATGAGACTGTGGGATTTACAAGAAGTCCTGATAGGAATTTATGTAAGAAAATGAAATTTGGTCAGGCAAAAGTTTAACTTGTACACCCCTCTGACCCCCATTCCCATAGTTGAGCAAGAACCATAAGCATACTTCACTGCACAGGAAACCCATTTAGTGATATTTCTTTAGGTGATGAATCTGTTGCTATTTGTGTTTTTTATGGAAAGGAGAAATTTTAAAAATATATGTGCAGTATTTAGGTATATTTGGGATGTAGCAATCCCTCTTATAAGTGAGATATATTTTTTTCAGAAGAATACCAGTTGATAAAGTACATCTGGGGCAATAGGCATCCTGATAGAGTTGGGACACCTGGTTCATGTCCACTGCTGTGTCCATGTCCCTTAAGTTTACTACAGAGACGTGATGACTCCCAAGAAGAAACCCATGTTGATGAAATAACTTTGATTCCTTTGGGGAAAAAGAGAATGCCTCTGAGCTCAGAGATCCAGTAGTAACAGTACTAATACTTTCTCCATTTCTATCTAGAATAAATAATACCATCTTCTTCTGCTTTTGCAACATTCCCTATTACAGTTGTGTACTGTGCCAGGTCCATTTTCATGAGAAATGCCAGAAACCTTCTCGCATTCCTGATTCCTCCTTTCTTGCCTTGCTGCAATTTCATAGTATGCTGTTCCCTTGAAGCCATCTGAAACTAAAAAATACCTTGAAAGCTTTTGGGGTTAGTCCATTTGAAGGTTAGTGGAATCAATTAGGTGAGTTCAACTGACTATAGTTAATTGGGATCAAGCTTCCGTCCTGCTCTAAAAATTGTAATCTCTGTCTTAAGCTTAAGTATTTGTGAGGTGGTGAAGGAGAAGCATGCTGACCAGCTTGGAATAAGCTGCTGACTGTGTGAACCATCACATGTATAGTCACTAGAGTGGCTTTAACTTATAGAACTGGCTGAGCATATGGGGCCTTCTCAAAGTCTCAGCTGAACAGCAAGCCCAAGATTTAGGCTCCTAAAGCACCCTCCATGCTCTCAGTGTGCGCTGGAGGGTTTTTTTGCCTATAACAATCTTCTTGAAGACTTCCTCATCTGCATTCCTGCTGCCTTTGGTCCCTGCGATGGATGAGGTGTCAGACCTTCTGGCACATGTTGAAGCTTTCCAAGAGCCTGGCATAACCATGGCAATGTACGGTGCAATGCAGTACTGAGTCAGTGATTCCCAGCCTAGGGCTGGCTGAGCTGGTATGTAGGATCCTCTCAGCTGGGGAAATTAACCTGTCAGCAGTGGTACTGGTGTGTCTGTCTGGTGTGTGCCTCTCTCTGGGACTCAATACTTTGAGCTATACTTGAGAATTAGAGACACTGGAGAAATCAACAAGATTATTTAATAGCTTCCCAGAAACCAGCTGATACAAGAAAACTAGCTGGAAATCCCTTTTCTCAAAAAAAAAAAAAAAAGAAAAGGGGGGGGGGGGAGGAAAAAAAAAAAGCCAGGCAATTGCAAGTCAAAAAATGCAGACTCATTATAGAAGGCAGCAAGTCAGGAAGAAGAAAGCGAGGACAGCCTAGAAACAGCTCTTTTAAAAGCAATAGAAGAGGGAATCCCCTAGGCTCCCATTTGTAAGAAAATGACAGGAGACAGGAAGCAAGTAGTGTAGTTCAACCACGGTGGGAAATTGGGCTTTTGCGGCTTTATGTGATATTCCTGGGTTTCTGTGAAGTGACTTGGCATTTTGAACACTGATAGTGATTTAGGTGAATGACCCCAGGTAGGAGGAGATTAAAAAGTCACACAGTCCACAGTTGCACAGAGCACACCCTGGGCCTCTCGAAGCCAGCTGGAAATCTGTTACTCTTTTCACTTCCATGGAGTCCCAGATATTGCAGTTTTCTTTCTACTGAGAGAGCCTCAAAGGCTACTAGGGGTGGTGGAGGATTTATGCTTATACCAGCCACACAACAAAATGACTTCTGAGTAACCAGGATATGGTAAAAAAGTTTCAGTCACTGCCAGCCTACTTTGTGGCTTTGAGCAGGTGATTAAGTGCTTTATAGCCTCTGCTGTACACACCAAACCCTATCCTACTCCTGTCAACACTAAGCAACATCTACTATTTCCCTTTTTTCACTTATTTATCTCTGTAAGTTTTTATTGGTTTGTTTTCTTTGCTGCTTGGTTACCGATTTGTTTTCAGCTGTGAATAATTGCTTTGGTTGGTTTCGCACTTGTTTGGCCTGACTGATCCTGTTGATTTAAAATAAAAAAATCCAAATTAATATAACAAAGAACCAAAGTGAGGATGACTGCTGAGCAGGTTATTTTTAACGTATTGATTTTTCACTTACTATTTGATTCACTTACTATTTTCCTGCCAGGAAGGACCAGCCATCAGTATTTCTCTCTATCTCTCACATATGCACACGCACACTTGCACACCACTTTCACAGTCAGACTTTACCAGTAGATGGAGAATAAAGTTGAGTGTGTGCTGTTCTCCTGTTCATATGATTTGTTTGGATTTGATTCTGAATGCTGTTGAATGCTATCCGTAAGGTGCTTCATGACCTTGGATGCCATACAATGTGCCTCTCCAGTTCGTTGTTTAAATATTGGGCTGCTAAAGCATGTTTGTGTGAAGTGGATTTCAGTGTCAATGGAAAAGATGCTTTTTGTTCAGAAATTCTGCATAAGTATGCTCCAGTAAATGTTCCCTTTAGTTTAGACAAATGTAGGAAAGACTTCACTTATGGTATTATTGAGGCTGTGGCTGAGATAAATGTAGAAGCCCAAGAATTTATTTACAGCAGGTTTTATAGCAGGTTAAAAGTCAAAGGTATATATATATATGTATATATATATATATAATGCACATAAAGATTCTTGTATGTACATTTTATAGTACAATAGTTCAAGAAAGTTCAAGTTCAACACAAGTTTTATTCTTTAGATATAAATGTCAGTTTCTGAGTAACATTGTAGCCAAATCATATCACCATGAAAAGACAAGGGAACACTTGGTTGCAATGTGTCCAAATTACCAACAATGAGTTGTGCAGACATTTATATAGAGAGCCCAGATTAATAATTTTCTAGGTGCATTACAAAGCCCATTTTTTATAACTGGTAGTTGAGAAGGGCTGGGCTGGGGGCTGAGAAGTAAATTAGATGTAGAGTTAGTTGAGGACATAAATGTCAGGCACATTATCATACTAGCAAAATGTGTTTATGGAGTAGAATGATTTGAATTTGCATATTTGGCGCTGTTTATTTTTTAGTTCCCTAAAGCATTGAGGATAGAAATATCAGCCAAATCTCATAAAATTGGCTCCTGCCTTGCACTGGCATGCTGTAAAACATGTATTTTAAACCCTAGCAGCAGTCTCCCTTCTGCTCTGTAACTGCAATACCAGCTGCCACTGGTCAACTTGATCTTGCACACTTGCAGAGTGGTCACCAAGTAGGAGGAAGGTCACAATGCTGAACAGCAGCTGGGATAAATGTGTACCCAGCAGGGTGCTGAGGCAACATTGCAGTGGACTTTTCAAAGCATAGTGGTTGCTCTGACCAAAGCTATCTGGGGACTTGGACCTCAATTCATCTTGAACCTTGTATTCATGTTGAAGGCACATACTGTGTTTGTATATTTAATGCCTGTGCATCTAATGTAATCTTGTACCCTGCCTCACCACCTGAAAACAGGAGATCTCTGGTAGTTAAAAACACATACACCTAATGAGTGCAACGTGATAACAAAATCTAGAGGAAACGCATATTCATTACTTGAACAAGTATGGTAGGCACAGAGTTCATCTTACACAGGCTGTTCAGAAAGTTAGTTATCAAAGTCTAAGATGTCAAAGTTTAGGTTTATTTCATCCTAAATTAGACTCACCTACATCAGTGTTCAGTTACCCAATATAGGTGTCTCAGTGTCTTTTAAAATGCTATGGGACACTGCACCCTGTCTCTAGCTGCTGTTCCAAAAGCTTTCAAATCTTTTGCAAATTCAGTGTCATCTCTAGCTCTAAGAGGATGCCTCAAATGCCTTAGAGTATCTTAACTAGCACAAGACACCTACAAATGGATCTTAAACACTTTGACACCAAAATTTGGTTGTCTTAAGCAAGTGCAAAATCCCACCCCCAAAATTTGGTGATATCAATTCCTAGCCAACAGACTGCAGAACTTTAGCTTTGCGGATGTCCATCAGTATACTTGTACTAGTAAGTAACCAGAAGACCACTATTGCATTGATTTAGTAACCATGATCTCCCACTTGTTTGCAAGGACTTTAGACAGGAGTATCAGGCTTAAACTAATTATTAAATCTAATTATTATTCTTTGAAAATATGCAGGAATCAATTTTGTCTTTTCTTAAACAGCTCAGGGACAAGAGATCATCACAACTCTTCAGATTTGGAAAGTAAAAAAATACTGCTTTAGAAATAATGATAAAGAGAACAACACTCAATATTCTCACACATAATAAGCTGTCATCAGTTACTGAATATAATCTGGAAACTGGAGATGTTACTGTGGTCTTTTTTGGAACCTGTTTTATTTATGTAATGGAACATTTCATTCAGTCATACTGCATGGTCTCCTTGAGCCTCAAGTTTGTTCAGAATCACAGAAATTTGTGAATGTTAGCAAAATGAAGTCCAAGATTCCCTCCTGGGAATGGGACCACTTGCTGTTATGATCTCACAGATAATGATCTCTCCCAAGCAGGAATAAATCCTTCCCTACATAGTAAGACCTACATAGCCAAGTCAGTAGAGCACACTAGTAGATGCAGCATATTCCAAAAGGGAGTTACTCTGTGGGCATAGTTTACAATCCCCTCAAATGACATAAGGTAATCTGATAAAAGCTCTCTTCTCTTGTCACAGCTGTGTTCATACTAAGGGTTTTTCCAGCACATCGAGGTTATGAAAGTGGTAAATTAGAAAAAAAAAAAAAAAAAAACAGTAAGCCAAAACTACTACGTAAAATTCAGATTTTCTAGGGTCTAGTGATTCTGGTGCAAACTGGAGTCCCTTTCTATAACTCTTGGTTGTAATTATGGGGAAAATCCTGGCTGATCAAAGAAGTCTAAACCATACCTTTAAAAGTCTACTTAGATGTCTGATGTGATATGGTATGGTAGGGAACCTTCACCTAAGACATTAAACATAGAAATCAGTGGACTGAGTATGAGAAGAATGCATGGAAGAAAGAAATTACAGGTTTTCCTAACCTTGTCTTTGTATGCTCAGCCAGTGTCTCTGTGAATGTGTCTCTTGGGTGACCTGTCCCTGCTTCCATCTTTCATAGGCTTTCTTTTTATGTTTGAGTATAGTCTGGAGCTCCTTAATCATCCACACAGGCCTCCTGCTGCCTTTGTTTCACTTGTCATATTTGGGGATGGATTGTTCCTCAGCTTGGAGGATGTAATCCTTGAAAATCAACCTGTTCTCTTGGAATCCTCTTCTATCCAGGACTGTCTCCCATGGGATTCTTCCAAGCAATATGGGTCTTTTGGATGGGTCAAACTGTTCTCCTGAAGTCTAGGGCTGTGATCATGCTATTTGCCTTGTTCCTGTGTGACGGTGTGCTCCTTCCGCCCTGATGTGCTCTCTCCCCCTCAACCTGACCTCCCAGTAAACAGCACGTAGACAGGGGCTGATTGAGCATGTGCCAATTAAGACCTGCCTAGCATGCAGATATGGCTATGAGTCAAACATCTCCCCCGCATAAATAGGGGGCAGCCCAGAGCCCATGGAGCTCTCCTGCATGGCAGTGGGCTGCACTGCAGAACCTCCTCTTGAGCAGGGATGTCTCTCAAGGTTACTCCTCGAGTTTGAGAGAGATTCCTTACCCATGACAGATCCTCGGTAAGTGATTAACAGCATGCTGAAACTTTGTGAACTTCACAAAACTTTGCTAAGTTATATCTCTGATTAATTGTGCACATAATCCCTTAGACATAAACCGTTGACCAAGTCTGAGGTTAGGATCAGATCCAGCCACACCCAGACTCCTCTCAGAAGGAGTTTGGAAAGCAAGGGTGTCCATTCCGAACCTCATGACTCAACAGGAGGGTCTCCTTTGCACTTGCATCTGACCCTGTCCTCCATGAAGTAAATAACCAAGTGAACCTTGCCAATTGAACCTTGTTAAATCATTCTTATTTATGACTGAACTTTGTTAAGTCACTATCTTACCGCAATAAACATAGTGCTGCATCTCTCTTGCAAGTGAAGTGTGTTACTCCCCACTCATCTGCGACATCCTGCCCTACAGCATCCTGAACTCCACCATCTCACAACCACTGCAGCCAAGGCTGCCCTTGACTTTCATATCTCTGACCAGTCATTCCTTGTTTGAAAATATGGGGTCCAGCAGAGCATTTTCTCTTATCTGCTCCTTAATGACACGTGTCAGGGAGTTGTCATCAACGCACTCCAGAAACCTCCTTGATTTTTGTGCCCTGTTGTGTTGTCCATCCAGCAGATACTGGGTGGTTAAAGTCTTGCAGGAGGTCCAGGCCTTGCAAACATGAGGCTTCTTCCAGTTTTCTGAAGAAGGCCTAGTCTACTTCTTCTTGATCAAGTGATCTGTACCAGACCACCACCATAACATCATCCACGTGGGCCTGCCCTCTAACTCTGACCCATAAGCTCTTAGCTGGCTCATTGTCCATCCCCAGGCAGAGCTCCATGCATGCTACACTCTCATGTAAAGGGTAACTCGCCTTCCTGGCCTGTTCTTCCCAAAAAATCCTGTATTCAGCCATTGCTGCACTGCAGTTGAGTGAGCTATCCCACTGTGTCTTTGTGATCCCAATGAGATCATACTCTTGCAATTGTACACAGACCTCTAATTCCTCCTGTTTGTTCCCCATGCTGCATGTGTATCGGCACTTCAGATGGGCACCCAGAAAAAGCATGAGAGTTTTCTTCATAGTGCTGTGCTCTTCACACTCCCTTATTTATGTGCATACACAGGTGGTTGGCTCTGTTCAACCCTGTTTGGTCATTTTCAATGTCTCTCTTGTCCACCTCATGCTGCACCCTTTGCTTACCAGCCTGGTCCACCACTTTATCACTTGATTGTGGGTCATCATCTCCCTCTCCCATTGCTCCCAGTTTAAAGCTCCCCTTACCATGTTGGCTAGCCTGTTGGCAAAGATGGTTTTGCCCCACTTTGTCAGGTAGATTCCTTCTCTTCCTAGCAGTCCTTGACCCTCAGAGAGGTCATTTTTATTTATAAAAATAAAATCTCTTTTGCCAACACTAGCTGCACAACCAGTTGTTGACTGGCAGGATTTGTCCACTCCTCCTTAAGCGCTCCCCCTGACACCATAGGATTGAAGAGTTACCACCTTGGTCCCCATGCCCTCCACCTTTGCTCCCAGAGCCATGCATTCACACTTGATATGCTCCAGGTCTCCCCTGGCCATATTGTTGGTGCCTACATAGAAGAGCAACAGGATGTAATAGTCTGAGGCAGAACGAGCCTTGTTAGCCTTTCCACCACATCCCAGTTCTGAGTCCCCAGCAAGCAGCAAATCTTCCTAGACAGCAGGTCAGGTTGGCAGATGGGGGCCTCCAACCCCTATAGCAGGGAGTCTCCCATTGCTACCACTCTCCACTTCCTCCTGATGCTGTTGCATGGCTCAGGCTTGTGTCAGCCAGCTCAGTGGCTTTGTTGGACAGAGCTCCCAGCTCCTTGTCTGCTACCAGGACAGTGACCCTTCTATAGCTGCAAATCTACAGGTGGGGCAGGAGCCTTCCTCCTGTTGCCAGGAATCAAAAACTTCCAGCTATCACCATCACAGGAGTCTCCTTTGCCCAGCTTGATAAACTCAGACTATGCCTGTGTCTCCATTGGTACAGTTAGAAGTTGAGGATCCTTTTATATTTGCAGGGTGTTGGAGAAGGTCCAGACAATCTCCTTTTCCTCATCTCTGATACTGTGCAATAAGCAGACCTCCTCCCATAGTTCCTGGTGACACAAAGACTCTGCTAGTGCACTCCTTCTGCAGGCAAGTACATCATCTCTCCCTACCCCAACCTCAGCAAGAAGCCCTGAACACCCCTTCAGTCCCAGACCTGCAGAGCTGTGTCCTCTCTCGGGAGCTCAGCTCAGTCTGAGCTGAGACCTCTGACGGTGCCAGGGGTAGCTGCTCCGGCAGGTGCTAGGGACCATGCCCTGCGGCATGTTACCACCATTACCGAGCATGTGTGAAGAGTTTCTGGCCCCCTCCTGTGCACCCTTCTGCGCGAAATGCTGCACAAACCACTCTGTCTGTTAACTGTGCTCACATATATCCCATATAATCAAAAGAGATCTAATGGAGGAGGAGAGAAATCTGGAACAGAGGCTTTTGCAGTGTGGCTTGAAATGTGGTTAGGTCCTTAGTAAGCACATAAAATGACTCTTATAAGACTTTCATTGAGCCAGAGCAGTGGTTCCTCGAACCCAGTATTCTGCCTTCTACAGTGGTAGCAAGGCATGCACTTTAGAGAGAGCACATGGGACTGACCACTTTCTGTAATCCATTGCTCTTGTATTCTTCCAAGTACTCACTGTTATATTAGGAATGTTAGATGAAACAAGAGGATTACTACCAGGTTCTTTTAATTTTATGTTTACAAACCATGAATTGCCTAATCTCTTCTTGAACCTGCTGATACTGTCTGCCTCTGCAACTCCCTGTAGCAGCAAGTTCCAGACATACACTGCCAGCTGCACCCTAAAGAACTACTGTCTGTTACCTGTTTTAAACTTATCTCTTCATAGTGATCTCATCAAGTGCTCCCTAATTCTTCTTCAAATGCTTCCTAATTCTTCTATTAAGAGATTTGGTGACAGTTATGCATTCAGCTTATCAATGATCTTTCCAGTCATTCCTCACTGGAATCCGGTGATTCCAACCTCAGTCCAGTCCCTCCTTAGATTTCTCTAACCTCAGTCCAAACCAATCCCCTCTCTAACTGAAGAGTACCAACATCTTTAATCTCTCCTTGTAAGGTGGCTGTTCCATTTCCATGGCCATTTTGGTTGCTTTGCTCTGTACCTTCTTTAATGCCTTCACATCCTTCCTGAGATGCAGGGGCCAGAACTGCACAAGTTGCTCAAGATACGGGTGCATAGAAATTTTATATAGTGGCAGACTGACATCCTCTGTCTTGTCCTCAGTACCATTCCTAATGAGGCTCAGAATTTTGTTAGTTTTTCTGGCTCCACATTGATTTGAAAATGTGAGAAGTCAGTGGCTCCAAAAACTCTTTCCTGAGCTGGAATTGGCAGTTCCAAAATTCAGCATAGTGTTGGCATGGTTCAGATAATTTTTCCCTAGATACATTATCCTACATTTACCTACACCAAGCTCATCTGCCACATTTTACTCTCTTGCTCAGTTTTGTGAAGTCCTTCTGCAGTGCCTCTCCACTGGCATGGCCTTTGTCTACTTGAAAAGCTTAGTATGTTCTGAAAACTTTTAAATTTCATGCTTGCTTCTCCAGGTCATTGATGAAGATGTTGAATAAAGCTAGTTCCAGCACCTGTGCCTGGGGGTATTCCACTGCTAACTTTCTCCATCCTGAAAATGACCTTTCAGCCCTATAGTTAGTTTTCTATCTAACTAGCTTTCGAACAATTAAAGAATCCTTCCTCTAATTCTATTGGCACCTTATTCTCCTTAGTAGCCTTTATTGTGGAAAAACCTTTAGTTAGCTTTTCTGTACTGCTGGTTCTGTTATTGCACATTTGTTGCTTCTGATCTTAATTAAGACGGTCAGATTTCCATGGCAGACACTTTCTCTTGATATTGCTTGAATGGTACATAGCAGAGACTGACACCATCCCTAAGCACCTGATATCCTCTTTCATAACACTATCACGAGATCAGGTCTGAATGACAGATTTTTAAATGTGCTGCTTTAAACCTTTAATATGCTACAGAAGTTTAATTGCCCAGACACAGGCCTCTGAGACATGGACAGACACGGATTCCACAGCAAAGTATGAAAGACATAGAGCATATCAAGACTTTCTGTTTCCAAAATGTGCATGTGAATGTGGCTGTTGGGGTTCACTTCAATACGCTGTGATGACTATGGTGATTTCCTGCTTGAGGCAAATACAATCTAAGCAATTTAATCTGTCTATAAATGTTGCACTACCTCTGACCTCTGTGTCACTGCTAATTTTGGTCCCTGTGTGGAATTGTACACGGAATAAGCTTCACAGCATTGACCAAGCCACAACTTTTGCTTTTATTGTATCATTTGAATGTTGGTAACTCAAAGCCTTTGACACGCCGCACAGCGCGTTCCCTAGTGGCTGTTGGAGTTGCTGTGTCAGAGGCTTGGACCCAGACCGACCCTCTGACAGTAGATGCGGCTCTACAGGTCTCAGGCTGCAGGGAGTGCTTGGGGCCTCTCCGGGAGGCCTGGGCTGGCAGCCAGCTCTCCTGCAGGAGGTGTGCTGCTGTTGACGAGCTGTGTCGTCAGGTAAGGGAGTTACGGGAGGAGGTCAGTAGGCTGCGCAGCATCCGAGAAGCAGAGCAAGAGATAGACAGGGTATTCTCGGAGACTGTGCAGCTTCGGGAGTCCCAAACCCCTGCAGCAGTGGAGTTGCCAGAGGGCTCTGTGCCGTGTGAAACAGTACATCATAACATCGTAGAAGAAGACTGGAAACTGGTCACTGCTCGTGGGAGGAGAAAGGCTCCTACTCCTCCTGAAGACCTGAAGCTGAAGAACAGGTTTAGTGCCCTCCAGGATGAGGAGGAGATGGGCATGGCTGCCAGGGAAGTACCTGGGACAACAGACCCTGTGCCCTGCCGGAACACCCGGAAAAAGCGGCGGGTGATTGTTGTGGGGGACTCCCTGCTACAGGGGACGGAGGCATCTATCTGCCGACCTGACCTCTTGTCTAGAGAGGTTTGTGGCCTGCCGGGGGCTCGTGTGAGAGATGTCATGCAAAGACTGCCTAGGCTCGTCCATTCTTCGGACTATTACCCACTGCTGCTCTTCCATGTGGGCGCTAATGACACCAAGGGCAAACTGGAGACCATCAGGCAGGATTTCAGAGCTCTGGGGATGGTGGTCAAGGGTCTGGGAGCCCAGGTCATCTTCTCCTCAATCCTGCCAGTGAGGGGGATGGATGAGAGGAGGAGGAGACGGACTTTCCAGGTTAATGACTGGCTGCGCCGCTGGTGTTGGCGCTGGTGTTGTTTGGTTTCTACGACCATGGGACCCTGTTTGAAGATCGACAACTGATGGCAATAGATGGGATCCACCTCACGAGGCGGGGCACGCAGGTCTTTGCCAACAGGTTGGCCAACCTGGTAAGGAGGGCTTTAAACTAGGAAAGATGGGGGAAGGGGAGAGTTATAGTGACAGGGTAGCTGGCAAAAGACTGCTCAAGTCAGGATGCCTCCAACAGGTGAATGCAGCCAGGGAAGTGCGCATGGGATGTGGCTATGGAGGATCCTCTTGCACCCCTCCTGGGAAACCTGCACGCTCGATCACCTCCCTGAAATGCCTGTACACCAATGCACGCAGCTTGGGGAACAAACAGGAAGAACTAGAGATCTGTGTGCGGTTGCAGGGCCATGATCTCATTGCCATTACAGAGACATGGTGGGATAGCTCGCATGACTGGAGTGCTGTCATGGATGGCTACGTGCTTTTTAGGAAAGACAGGCCAGGAAAGCAAGGTGGTGGAGTTGCTCTTTATGTGAGAGAGCAACTGGAATGTATGGAGCTGTGCCTAGGGGTGGATGAAGAGCGAGTCGAGAGCTTATGGGTAAGGATCAAAAGGCAGGCTAGCATGGGTGACACTGTTGTGGGTGTTTACTACAGGCCACCTGATCAGGATGAGGAAGTTGATGAGGCCTTCTACAGACAGCTGGAAGTAGCCTCACGATCCCAGGCCCTGGTTCTCATGGGGGACTTCAACCACCCCGATATCTGCTGGAAAGACAACACAGCTAGGCACAAACAGTCCTGGAGGTTCCTGCAGAGCATTGGTGACAACTTCTTGACACAGGTGGTGGAGGAGCCAACAAGGAGAGGTGTGCTGCTGGACCTCGTACTAACAAACAAAGAAGGACTGGTGGAAGATGTGAAGGTCGGGGGCAGCCTTGGCTGCAGTGACCATGAGATGGTGGAGTTCAGGATCCTGCGAGGAAGCAGCAGGGCACCAAGTAGGATCGCAACCCTGGACTTCAGGAGGGCAAACTTTGGCCTCTTCAGGGACCTCCTTGGAGGAATCCCATGGGTGAGGGCCCTAGAAGGAAGGAGTGTTCAAGAGAGCTGGTTAGTATTCAAACATCACTTCCTCCAGGCTCAAGAGCGGTGCATCCCTATGAGTAGGAAGTCAAGCAAAGGAGGCAGGAGACCTGCATGGATGAGCAAGGAGCTCCTGGCAAAACTCAACCAGAAGAAGGAAGTATACAGAAGGTGGAAAGGGGGACAGGCCACTTGGGAGGAATATAGGAACGTTGTCAGAGTATGCAGGGATGCGACGAGGAAGGCTAAGGCCTGTTTAGAATTAAATCTGGCTAGAGATGTCAAGGACAGCAAGAAGGGCTTCTTCAAATACATCAGCAGCAAGAGGAAGACTAGGGAAAATGTGGGCCCTCTGCTGAATGGGGTGGGTGCCCTGGTGACGAAGGATACAGAGAAGGCAGAGTTACTGAATGCCGCCTTTGCTTCAGTCTTTACTGCTCAGGCCAGCCCTCAGGAACCCCAGACCCTGGAGAAAAGAGAGAAAGTCTGGAGAAAGGAAGACTTTCCCTTGGTGGAGGAGGAGTGAGTTAGAGATCATTTAAGCAAACTTGACACCCACAAATCCATGGGCCCTGATGGGATGCACCCACGAGTGCTGAGGGAGCTGGCGGACGTTATTGCACAGCCACTCTCCATCATCTTTGAAAGGTCATGGAGGACAGGAGAGGTGCCCAAGGACTGGAAGAAAGCCAATGTCACCCCAGTCTTCAAAAAGGGCAAGAAGGAGGACCCAGGGAACTACAGGCCAGTCAGCCTCACCTCCATCCCTGGAAAGGTGATGGAGCAGCTCATCCTGGAAGCCATCTCCAAGCGTGTGGAGGACAAGAAGGTGATCAGGAGTAGTCAGCATGGCTTCACCAAGGGGAAATCATGCCTAACCAATCTGATAGCCTTCTATGATGGAATGACTGGCCGGGTAGATGAGGGGAGAGCAGTGGATGTTGTCTACCTTGACTTCAGCAAGGCTTTTGACATTGTCTCCCATAACATCCTCATAGACAAGCTCAGGAAGTGCAGGCTAGATGAGTGGACAGTGAGGTGGATTGAGAACTGGCTGAATGGCAGAGCTCAGAGAGTTGTGATCAGTGGCGCAGAGTCTAGTTGGAGGCCTGTAGCTAGCGGTGTCCCCCAGGGGTCAGTCCTGGGTCCAGTCTTGTTCAACTTCTTCATCAATGACCTACATGAAGGGACAGAGTGCACCCTCAGCAAGTTTGCTGATGATACAAAACTGGGAGGAGTGGTGTATACACCAGAGGGCTGTGCTGCCATTCAGAGAGACCTGGACAGGCTGGAGAGGTGGGCAGAGAGGAACCTCCTGAAGTTCAACAAAGGCAAGTGCAGGGTCCTGCGCCTGGGGAGGAATAACCCCATGCACCAGTACAGGCTGCGGGTTGACCTGCTGGAAAGCAGCTCTGCGGAGAAGGACCTGGGAGTGCTGGTGGACACCAAGTTAACCATGAGGCAGCAATGTGCCCTTGTGGCCAAGAAGGCCAATGGTATCCTGGGGTGCATCAGGAAGAGTGTTGCCAGCAGGTCGAGGGAGGTGATTCTCCCCCTCTACTCAGCCCTGGGGAGGCCACATCTGGAGTACTGCGTCCAGTTCTGGGCTCCCCAGTACAAGAAGGATGTGGCACTACTGGAGCAAGTCCAGTGAGGGGCCACAAAGATGATTAGGGGACTGGAGCATCTCTCTTATGAGGAAAGGCTGAGAGAGCTGGGCCTGTTTAGCTTGGAGAAGAGAAGGCTGAGAGGAGATCTTATCAATGTGTACAAGTATCTGAAGGGAGGGTGTCAAGAGGATGGGACCAGACTCTTTTCAGTGGTGCCGAGCGACAGGACGAGAGGCAACGGGCACAAACTGAAACACAGGCAGCTCCATCTGAACATGAGGAAAAACTTTTTCACTGTGAGGGTGACAGAGCACTGGAACAGGTTGCCCAGAGAGGTTGCGGAGTCTCCTTCTCTGGAGATATTCAAAACGCGCCTGGATGCAATCCTGTGCAATGTGCTCTAGGTGACCCTGCTTGAGCAGGGGGGTTGGACTAGATGATCTCCAGAGGTCCCTTCCAACCTCAACCATTCTGTGATTCTGTGATTCTGTGACATGAAAACAGCCTCTGTTTTTATCACTCATCCCTTTTATTGTCTAGATAGTGCTTCATCTGGATAGTGTCAGGTAGCTAATTATGGTTTTGGTACGGTGGCTGTTCTTCCATGGACCAGCTCTGTTTGTGTTCACCCAGTCTCGATGGAGCAGATTTATCACCTGGGAGCAGCCACATTGTAACAAAGCTTGTTACCAGTTAATCCGACCAGACATGCTGTTGAAGGAGTATTTCACACTAGCTTTTAGACTTATTTGAGCATGCCTCATAGTTTGATGTTGCCATTTTAATTTAGTCTGTAGTAACTGATATCACTGGTTTAATGGAATTAAGCCTTTAGCTTAAAAAATATCTTTCATAGGTGCAAAGTAGAACTTGCCATGAAGGATAGGGCTTGCATTTTTATTTTGCTTTGTGTGTTTTGTAGGAGGCAATCTGTCTCTTCTTCTCAAATGTTCCCAATTTATTGTCATGGATAAACTACACTTCTAATTCTGTAAAATGTAGGGGAAAAAAATGTATTTTTTGACCTTCACAGAACTTACAGGTGGATGGAATGATTTGCTGAACCTTTCTCAAAAAATATTTCACTGTGGGACAGAAAGTAGAAAGGAAAAAAATCTGCCTATTGCAAAATGCAGGGATTATAACCCCTATATAACTGTGTAAAACATACATACATTGGAGTGGTCACAAAGCAGTCCATCTAACAAATCAGAAGTGTATTATGCGCTTTCTAACAATTTATCTCAGGTAGATGCATGGTCCCCAAATGTCTGCATGCTTCACAATATTTAATGTTTTCTCTCATAACCTCTCTACTAAGGAGAAAATGTCTCTGCCCTCATTTAGCAGATAGAAAACTGGGCTAGAGTTCAAAGCGTTGTCTTACAAAGACTGCTAGACTGAACTTGAACATCTGAATTTGTTCCAACATACAAACTGCCGTGGCTCAGGGCCTATGTGCTGTGCTCTTTAGCCATCCTGCTGTGGTGACAGGAAATGTCCAGGAGAGAAAACGTCTATGGAATGCTCTAAGTAGTTATACAGATAAATACAGCTATGCAACTGTATAGCTCTGCTACCGTAGATGTCAGTCCTGGCTAATTGGAAGCAATGCCAGTTAGTCCAGATGGGCTGCACCAGTTCCAGTACAGGCCAGGCTGCTCAGAGTTGGCTTGGATGCTTCCACATGACACAACAGTGCTTTGGACACCATGGTCTTCCTTCACATGTAGAGGTAGTCACAGCTCTGTGGCTTGTGCCTTGAGCCACTGCCATCATAGCTAGGGCAGCTTTCTGACATCTGTCTCATGTCGAAGACAATCTGGGAGCAAGTTAACTGCCTAACTCATACTGAGAGTACTGAGTTCAGTGCAGAGCAAAGCAGTTGGTGCCAAACCACAGCTAAAGAAGGATGTGGTAGCCCCGCACTGCCTTTTACAGCAAGATTAGAGAAATTAATCAAAAAGGGGGAGATTTTAATATTTCTCTCATCCTGAGGAGATTCAAACTAAGAGATTGTTCTTCCCAGGAGACAGCATTCTTTGGCAGTCTATGGACAAGGCTGTGGTGATGTTCATCTACTGTGCAGGTGAAATGCAAGAGTGATGGGAGTACAGCAAGCAAAAAAGAGCCTAACTTCATAGGCTACTATTTAGAAGTACGTCCTTGGCACAGAGAAAACCTTGGTTCTGCTCCTTGCTTCATATCTGTTTGTGCATTTGTTCCAGCAACTCTTTACCAACTAAATTCAACATAACACAGAAAGGATCTCAGGTTGTATCAAGTAGTCATGAAAAAGCATAGAGTGGGGAAGGGCTAATAAATGGCCACTATTACTGGTAAATTGTGTCACTCCGTCAGTACTAGGGGTTGCTGGTAAAACATTGCCAGTAATCCATTTTCACAGGGAAAGTAGCAGGGGAGGAGGGGGGATTTTTGAAGGCATATGAATGGGATGATGGCAATAAGTTATCAAACTGCTTGGCATGGAAACAGGTCCAGAGAGTGCTGGAAGACTATTGCTATTGTTGGTGGCACTGGACAAATATGAAATGAGAGCCAAGGAGGAGCTGAGCCATGCAGGGTGTTCATGGTGAGAGTGGACTGGACCAATGTGAGGAACAGCATAAAGGGGAACTGGTATTGTCTTTCTTTGTTCCTTAAGTGAGAAATTAGAACAAGGATATTTTGCAGAGATCTGAGGAGAATCCTTCTTTTATTCAGTTTATATACTAGTTTAAGTGAGAGCTGCATGCCTTCCAGTTTGGGTCATATAACATTAACGTGTTTGCTCCTTTCTCTCACCCACTGGTAAGAGCCTCGGGGGTCTTCTAATTTTCGGGTGTTCAGGACCTTACTACAAAGGCTGCTGCACAGTCTCTCCTTGGCTCTGGGACCCTGTGCACAGCAGCTCTGATTTCCAGAGCAAGAGAGAAGCTGTGTTACTGCACCGAAACGTGTAGGTCACCAGCACTGCAGCAGGAGAACGGGGATGAGCACTACATGAATGAGTTTCAGCATGTAAAGCTTGATACTCAACAGATCTGCATGAACCCAATGAAGTTTTCATTTCCAAATGGAATGAATTTGCTGGACCTGTCTACACCATAACTTATCTCTAAAACTACTTTAAAGTAGATGGTGATCTTGAAAAGATTTGAAGAGATTTCAGCAGTTAAGAAAGGCAGTGTTTCAGATGAATTGTTTCCATATCGAGTCAGAGGCATGGTTTTACTCATTTTCCGTTCCAGGGGCTCTGTTAAGAACACTAAGGGAATGAATGGTGTACTATGAGCTCACTGAGTTTCCTATTTTTTCTTCCACAGTTTTGATTCTTCTCTTCACTGGGACCGGAGAGAGTTTTTTTATTATTATTTTTTAATTTTAATTCATAATTCTTTTAAGTCAGATTTCAAAACTGCAGGATTTCAGGTCAATCTCTGAAGCTCCAGGCTAGTGCAGAACAGAATGTCTGAGGTACAAAACTAGGCAAATCAATCAATCAGTCAGTCAGTAAAATGGCTGGTAGACAAATAATCCACAAAGTATCATGTCAAATATTTTAAAGAAATAGACTCTCCACACTTCAGGGAACAGTGCATATTGTGCTGGCTTTTCTCTTTATAATATTGCTTACTAGAAGGGGATACTTTAATGAAAAATTCTGGCAGTGTCTAGAGTTATAGTCAGCTGTCATTTGTTATCTACTATCATAAGAATGTGACACATTTCTTATCAGTTTACACAATTTTAGGGGACATTAGAAAGATATTTAAGTAGGGCAAGAGATACAATACCAATTTTATCAAATATTAGGACTTGTCATTGACCAACATTTATTTAAAAAGTAAAGAAGGTTGTTAGGTTGGAATAGTTATTTATACGAACAAGAGTTTCTCTTATCATCACACTTGAAACTAGTTACAATACCTCTGTTAAAATACAACAAATCAGTCGTCCTGAATTGCTCAGAATTATAGAACAGACTTGACTGGTATTCGTTGTCTCAGGTAGCATCTTATGACTGTTTCTTTGTACTTTGTTTCTTAAATAGTTGATTATCAAAAATAACTAAACTTCACAATTTGCAAATAGTTCCATGCAAAGAAGAACTAAATTTATTTCAGGAATTTTACCTCAGTTTTCAAAGCTTACTAGAAAATTGGATTTCATTATCTGCTTTTTTTGTGTTTTTTTTTTTTTCCCCCCTGTCTCTCTCTTTAAAAATGTGTCTAAGTGCAGAAACAATAGTGTGGAATGAAAGCAAGTAATTGCACAAGAGAAATGGTAGAGAACAGTGAGTACCTGAAGCAGTAAGTTTGACATCGACAAAGTTGGAATTTCATTTCTGGTTCTTGGATTTTAGTGAAGCAAGACTAGGTTTTGCAATGGTGCATGCTCAAGAGAGCCTTAAGCTAACTCAGCGACAGCTGTGTCTACAAAGTGTAATGCTGCACCAGACACTGGTGCTGGCTTGGTCATAGAAACAGTATATTTCTGTGAACACTGTTCTGAGCCCAGACTAATTCTGCCTCCAGCTTGAGCTCAGGTCTGTGCAACCATCACTACACTACTCGCCCTCTCCTAGATGCTAGGATCAGTCTCCCAGGGCTCTGCAGCGAGTTCCTTTGTGGGCTGCCAGCACCTCCTGGGTGCTCTGTTGGCCTCAGGTCCTGCCACCGCAGGTCTGCACAGCTCCACACACTACTCGGTCATATACTGAAGAACAGACAAGAATGAGATTTGATGGGTTTTGTTTTGTTTTGCTTTGCTGCCAATGCTATTTGAACATTTTATAGACAATTCAGCCTCACCTTGTGTTGAAGGACATCTCTGTGTCTGACTGGCCATATGCTGATACCTGACCTTCCTGTACAGTTATGCAGTGGTCACTCATTAGCACATTGACTGTTCTCCCTCACTTTATAATTTGGCCAGTCTGAGATTTTTAAAAATAGATCATCTTCCTAAGCAGAGTGCATCAGAAGAGAGTAACTGCCTTCCTTCTCAACTTTGAATGAATCATGAAGTTAATCATGAACACTTAAAAAGCTATATTTCCAAATATCAGGCAGCTATTTAAAACCTGTGATCAGCTGTCATTGTGTCCTGATGGAGGTTGGATGGCTCTGAAATGTTGACAAATGCACCATTTGAAAATAAAAGCAAGTTATATCACACCAGACTGCAAGCATCTGTACTGTGAAGGCTGGATGCAAAGCTTAGAAAAGAATGCAGAGTGGGATTTCATACTGACAGTTCTCAGGCATTTTTATTCAAATGTTTCATTTAGATTTAAGATCTCCATGAGCAATGCCAACAAAATAAATAAATAAATAAATAAATAAATAAATACAGGCTATGAGCATGTAGCTATTGTGGAAGAATGACAAACAAATACCCACATATCACTCTCTAATGGAGTCCCAACTAGTCCACAGACTTGGTGAGACTGACTCTGTGGGTTTCTTTACTGGTATCAAAGCCACACACTGACTCCTGATGGTGTACAGATGTGACATCGCTAAACACTCACAAGTGTGTGCTTGTGCGCACAGATGCAGACATGCATGTTTCCATGTCTCTGTGATTCTGCTTGAGAGGACAAAATATTAATAGGAGAATAAACAGCAGGCGAAACCACCTGGGGAGCTGGGGAGGCAGAGAGGTGATAAAGCAGAAGACATAGCCATTCCCCAGCGCCTTCTGCCTATCTCCTGCCCCAGAAGCACCCCTTGGAACGGCACCAGTTATTTTCCAGTGAGGTCAAGGTCAGCATTATTACAGTAAGAGTACTGCAGAGCCCCTCATTTTTCCCACCCTCAGAGCATAGCTCAGATGTCTGAATCACTATTGAGCTAATGATCCAAAGATCATATTAGCCTTCTTTGCTATAAGCATTATAAGATCCCAGGGACCATTCAGCCAACAACTTCTCACTGTGATCCTTGCATCAGAACACTTGAATGTCCTCATTCCACATCAGCAACAGCTCCCTTGGTCCCAGGACTGTGTCTCCAAGGGTGTCCTAGAGAAGATGTCTAATGAAGAGTATAAGAACATGGCAGTTATCCAATGGTAATTTTCAGAATATTCTCCCAGACACCTGTGGTTTGGGGCTAAGGGGTTTCCTGAGGCAGGCAAGGTGTCTTTGTTTTCAACAACTCGTTACAGATTTTTCTTCCATAAACTGGTCTAAATGATTTTTGATCCTGTGTCAGCATTTAGCATCCATTGCAACTTGAGACAAGAGCCATACCTTAAATCTGCACTGGATGTAGGCACACTTCCTTGTGTTTGTTTTATACCACTTTTGTTAATTTTGTGCTCTTCAGCCGTGATCTCCGCTGTAGAGCCTCACTACCTGAGACTATGGCCAGTATTCTTTGCTCCTAGAGGTGCAACTTTGTGTGTATCTCCCTTAATATATACTTCAAAAGGCAATAGATCAAGGTGTTATATGGTGTCCAAAAATGCCATTATAGTAGTTTTGAAGGCTCCTGAGCCAAGACAGTGGATGCACTGTGCTAGGAACCGTACATATATATAAATAGATATGCTGACCTGTGGTACTGAAGGTGAGAATCTTATATTAGCTTTGAGCAGTTCTTTTCAAGGATACACACAAACAGGATGTTTTAAAGCTAAAATGGCTTTATATTTCTGTAGGGATGTTTCCTTGTATTTATATCTCATAGTAAGACTGTAACCTTCAACAAGACAGATAAAAGAATAGGAAAAAGAAAAAAAAAAACATTATTAGCCCTGTTTTGCAGGTGGAGAAACAAAGTGCAGAAGATTGCATGAATTGCTTGGAGTCACCCAGAAATGTTCTGTGCTTCAGCTGACCTGTATCTCTGATGAGACAAATATTTGTTGGAACATTTTCAGCCTTGGAAATTCTTGGAAAGGTGTGTCAGGATGCCAGACAGTGTGGGAGAACAAGCACTCCCTGCAGGGGCTCAGCATTTGGTCAAGTGGGGCTCATCTCTTAGGAGAGAACATGTGAGAGCTTGCAAGTTTATTTAGAATATTCTGAGCTAGAGAAAATGCCTGAAGTGTGAAGCTCTCAGCATAGCGAAATCAAGTGAGAGTAGGCAGGTGTGTGTCCCAGTGGAAGACACTTTGACAGGCCCATGACACATCCCTGTTTTTTCCCTTTGCAAACCCACAATATTCCCCTTCCTTCGCTCATTTTAAGCTGAATTTCTGTTCCGGTGAGATTAAACAGTTACCATATTTTATTAGGGTGGTTACAGCAATTTAGTACTGGATAAACTAGTTTCTTGGTGAGCTCTTTTTATCTTTTTATGTGTGGAAAGTGCTGTGGGATCCATTATAGAGGGATGTATAGGTTAGGAAAAATTGGGGATCGAGTCCTATGGCCTGATGGGTGAAACACTCATCTCTACAGGTAAGAGGCTTCTTCAGGTCCCTCCTCTGAGGAATTTGCAAATATGTTATACCACAGAAGTGATTAAGAGAGACTCATGGCTTTATGCTTAAGAGAAAATTTTCTGGATTACAGGGATTGAAATATCAAGCACAGACTTGAACCTGCCATGTCCTGTGGTCATTCCAGGTGAGCATTTTCTCTTGGCTCAGCAAAACTCATGATCATCATTTTATTATGAATCTCATCTCTCCCAATTTTTTTTCCAGCTGAAAGTAATAAGCAGTTCAACACAACCTGCAATGTTTCCTGTTGTGTGTTCCCGCTCACCTAAAATCTAAAACCACATTGAAACTTGTTGGGGCAGGGACCATATCCTCAGTGCCGCCTGTGAGACACACACTGCAAAGCATGCACATAATAATAGTTGACACCCCAGAAATTCCACAGAAATTTACCAGATTTACTTTTACAAACATTTCCCTCCTTTTTCTGTTTCTGCTTTTTTGCTTAATCCCTGACATTATGCATAGATAGTCTTCTCAACTGCTAAGGAAAACAGTTTCTTGATTTGTGAGAAAGTCATGCAGTCATTTCTAGGAAATCTTTTAGTAAAGACCTGACCGTACTTCTCTTTGGTACTGCAAACATAGATGCTGTTTGATTTCTCTGCAGTAATCAGGGCTACATGACTCTAATCATTTCAGTCAATAAAGCTATAAGATAAAAAGGGAGAGTTTGCTGTTCTTAGTCCCAATGTGAAAATAGAGACTTTTTCAATCAAATAATAAATTGATTTATATAAATTGGGCCTGACTCCCTTTTGTGGGCACTCATCAATCTGTCTTGGTGCCAAAAATTAATACACATCCTATCAAATACATTTCTTAAAGAAACATATGGGAGTTACATTGATTTTAACTAAATCAGTTTGAAAACATTTAGTTAAATTGGTATAATCTCTGCATATAGATAGCCCTCAGTCACAGTGTTAATTGAGATGACTTTTATGGGAACTTTGCTCCATCTTTTATCTTTTTACTGAGACAGTAGAAATTAGTGGTTGCATTGTAAGGTGACTCAAGACAAGTAAGACAGCATTAATCAGTGGGATCAAATCTTCCTTGGCATAAAACAAAACAAGTTTCCTGAAATAAAACAAGTAAAACATAAAACTTCCCTAGCCTGTCACTCCCACTTCAACAGGTTATAGCACCCAGCCTTCCCACAGAAGTGACAGTCTTCCTGGTGACTTTTCTTACATTGCTTTCTTCAAGAACTTGCATGACAGAAGGCAAAGAGAAGACAGCATTAACACCTAGCCATAGGCAAACTTGAAGTATCTGGGTCCCTCATTTAGGTTATATGCATGGCAAATCTGTATTAGATAGTGAACACCCAAGTTATCCTGTGCAGGAAGCAGTACAGCCGAGGCAGCTAACTTGTGTACTTCGTGGCATTACACAAATACTGTTTGGTGTGCTGGAGAGTGGTGACAGGCTTCTGCTTTCAGGATATCTGATCCCAGTGAAAGCTAGAGCAGGATTTTCTAATGGGTGCTGTTTGAAGTAAAGTTTCTATGGGAAATCAGATAAAACAGAGCTCTCCCCTGGCTTGTAACCTCCCTTTTGGCATACATCAGATCCTAAATCCCAAAACATCACCTGCAAAAAGTCAAGCAGCAGAGGGAAGACAGGCAGTGCAGACAGGACTAATGCAATTGTGGGAAGGTACATACCAATGAAGGACTTCCCGTGGCCAATTAGTGGCCTTTTATGAACACTTTCTCCTGAGCATGACTCACAGATTCTACACTAAAGACAGGTGCATGTATTTTTACGAGGCAAAGGCAACAGAAGGACCAATACTATCCTTGGTGGGAGTCCTTCTATTGACTTCAATGGCAATCCATGAGAATGCTCTGATTCCTGGGATAAAGGGGTCTGCTATTTATATTTGAGCTCACTCTTGTTTGACTACGAGGGAAATGCAGAGAATAGCAGCAAGGTTATCAACAGAAACCATTTCAGCATTATATCATCTACAGGGCCTTGTACACTGATGAGATCTTGATTCCCCCTGTTGTAAACAGTATCACTCACCGAGGTTCAAAATATTTTAATCTAAGTACTTAAAAGATGAGCTCAGGCTTGGATTTAACTTCTGTGTTTGAAGGTGTTATTACATCCAGCTGTGCATTCCCACCTGCCCCCTTGGTGTTCAAAGGTGGAGCAACGGAGTGCAAGCTGGAACAGTTATCTGTTTGCCTTTCTACAGGGGCAGCAATCGCTGGGAGAGGGAAGGAGCAGAAAACCTGGTATGGTAACAGCTTAACTCAGACCATTTCAGCTCTTCTTTCAGAGTCCTAAAATAAGATATTTAAATTTATAAAGAGACTTTGTGGGTAAAATGTAATAACATGCAATGTATAAGAGTACAGACTAGATAATTTAATGACCTTTATTGTCTATAGGAAAACAGAAGATATAGACTCTGTACATATGGTAATTGTTAGTGTTATCATTCAACTGGATGGATGGTTTAGATTTGTTCCAGGCACCGCTGCTGATTCACAAAAATGCATGTATCTTTGGTAGGGCAGTGATGTGGTAGGGGTTTGGATTGTAGGCAGCTATGCAGAATGAATAAAATGTGGAGGTTAGATCTCTATTTTATGCTTATAAAGTACAGCCTGGATGCAGAATTTTCGTATATTTCATAAATGAATCAACCAGCTAGAAATAAGGAAATAGACAAAAGAAAATGTGCATTTTTGCCTGGCAACTGAAAGACAATTGTTTCAAAGAATCTGTTGAAAATAACATAATTTTTTTCTAAACACTGAAATCTTATCCAAATACTCAATTTGTAAAAGATCATTTTTTAGACATTATTATTGCCAATGGCCAAATATAACTGATAAGAACTAGAAAGATACAATCCAGAGCAAGATATAAACAGAAACAGTTTGGGCTTATAGAAATTAAAGATTAAAACGTTAGATTCCTGAGCTGCTTCTGCAAAGCCAATAGTGCCCAGTGGAAATGCCTCAGAAGAACTCCATCACTGGGGTTGTCTCCTAAAATCAGCTAATGTTATATTCCACAAGCAGCTGCACTTTCATCTCCACACAGGTCTTTTTCTTCGGGCTCGTTCTCCCATCTCCACGGGGGAGGAAACACATACCTTGTCAGCTATGCGCAGCAAACTGGGCCGATGTGAATACAGAGTAACCAGACACAACCCCACAGAGGCAAGGAAATGAAATGTCAGCTTGTCCAGCAGTTTTGACTCTGGAATTTATCTTCCTGAAGGAACCAGGCTAAAACCTTCAAGGCCAGCGCTGAACCCCAACAGATAAACCCTGCTACAACTGAACTGGCTTGGTAGGCACCTCCTAGGGCATCTCTGCAGCAGGTCTGGGAACATGTTCAGAGGCACTTGAGTGGATGCTATGCAGAGGCAGCTTAAGTTTGTCATTGCTTATTAGGTAGTGTTCCCCATGCCCGTGCCTGTGGGCTCCCCGTGCAGCTGCGGGGGTGGCTGTGCATCCCGGGCACAGCTCGGCCAGCAGGCAGGGATCCTGAGTGTTAACTCTGTCTCCTCTTACTTGCATGCACTGGCATTTTTGGTTTATCGGATTATAGCAGTTTGAAGTTAGCTTGCATAATGCCACATTTTCTGACGTACAATTAAAAAGACAAAAACATCACGTTGAGTGTCATTCCACAAAGCCATTGACAAAACTCTCCACCAAGCCCTCGCTGGGGGCAGGCTGGCCCAAAAAGTGCATGGTTAGACTTACATTTGACTGAATGAGATTTAGATGCAAACTTGAAGGGATACTTTCATTAGTTGGCCCTGAAACGAAAGCAGTAATATGACTCTGTACACATTATTCTTTACATCATGTCCTAAATATGGCATATGTTGAGAAGTGGTGAATGGAGGGCAAATACAGTACCAAAAAAAAAAAAAATCTTTCCCATAATTAGAGACAGACTGCAAAAAAATCCGTCATTCAAATAAACCATAAATGTTACATGAAAAAATAGCCTCAGGTTTAATGATCTATAACTTATTATTTTATATACCACGTGACATAAAAACCATGACACATATTTCAAAACAAAACAACAAACAACTTACAAAAATATTGGTGGTTAAATAGCACAGACACAGTGCTTTTTTGGTGCCAAACCATTTAGATTCCTTTTGGATAGTTTCTCTCTCTGGACTTCATCCCTAGCAGTTTTTTTTTACAGATATTCTTGTATTTCATCTCCAGTCCTGCAAAAATACAGACCTCAGTGGAAATACAGGCATAAGGGTGCTTTAGGAGGGCTGTTTTGTTTAACAAGATTTAGATAGTATGTTTTAGCTATTTTAATCTTTTAGAACCTTCTGCTTGATTTAATATTCATCATTCTTTTCAGTGCTTAAATAAATCTTCATTTTATTTATCCCTTTTACCCAAACATTCCCTTGATGAAATCAAATTTTTGCTGTGCAAAAGCTGCTAGGGGTGAAATCATAGCTCTGCTGAAATCAATATTTGCCCAATATTTAAGTGAAAATTGTTATTTCTGAAACTCCTGGGACACAGTCTTGTCTTGCAGGGAACTGAAATAATTTAAATTGTGATAGCGAATGCCAGCCTCCATGCTGTCCGAAAGACAGTTTAATGATCTTCTGGTATTAATGTTTACTATTAATAATATAAAGTTTATTGCTTCTTCCAGTGTGAAGCCAAAATAAAGCAGGCCAGACTCATTTATCCTTTCTTACACTGCTGTTTTGAACTTCTGGCTTGCTGTGCTGAAGAAAAAAAGGTACAGTTTTCTTTTAAACATAAAGCTTAGTATGGTCTTTGATCTTTACACTTCAGAAAGTTTTTGCCTGGAACAAACTTTCACAGATGAGTTATAAATTCCTGAAAACAGAAATTTATAATAGAAAAGCTGTCACTACATTAATTATGGTAGCATAAATGTGGTGCTGCTTCTATATTTAGTCACTGCTTAAAAATAAAAACAAAGGGAAGACAATGTTTTGACATGAAGTCTATCCTGACAGTAGTCAATGTTAAAATGGTCAATATTTAGTCAACTGTGTTTTTGAAAACTGATAGCTATGGTACACTTCCATGGATTTTTTTTATTTTTTTTTTGAGATCTTTCATCTGTTGGTATGAAAAAGATTACATTTCTACTGACAGATTTGAATTGGAATAGAGTGAAAACTGCACATATAAAAAGCTTCATTGCATGATAAAAAATATCTTGGATGTTTACTTGGAAAAACCATTAGCTGGTTTACATGATTTTTTTTTCTTCAGTCTTTGTCAGCAGTTTGGATTCAAAGACTCTAAATTTAAAGTTTCCTATCGATCTCCTGTAGGTCTTGGCTTCCTTCTGATACTTCTGGACTTATGCCAGCTCTTTAGGCTTTAAATGAATTTGGAGGAGTCACTTAAACATAATGTAAATGATCTAATATGGTAAACTTTGCAGGTATTTAATAGATTGTGTATTTGTGTTTGGTTTAGACATGATACTGAGAGAATACATTATAGTATGTTAGTATGTATCTATTTGGCATGGGGAAAAACCATAAATCATAAAACATTGCAAAATTCACAATGATAATCTTCCAAGGAAAATCCACAGGAAAAATTGTCTGATGATATAGTATGCTGTGCTGAAAGGTTTTCTGGATTTCAAAAAACATACAGTAAGCATAACAAACAAAAAATGCTATGAAATGGAAATAGATACTTTTCATGCTACAAAGTACAATCATAAAGCTGACAGTGCAATCCAAAGATTTTGGCTTTGGTTGCAGTATTTGTGATCCAGTGAATTTTAACAGTTCACAGCTTATGCACTTAACCCTTTGCATGATTCAGAATGTGACAGAAGGATTTTTTAACATGAATGGCTAGAAAAAGAATGGCTAGTTTAGCAGTTCCATTATGGTATTTATTAAGATGCTGGATGCAAGACAGAAAAAAAGACTTCATTTTTTATTGTTTGGTTTGCGTTCTTTCAGACTCTTCTCTATTAGGTCTTCTGTGTCAATCCTTAAATTTGAGTTCTTTTTCTGAATAATTGCATCAGGTAATCATCTTATCTATTTCCAGTTCCTTTCTTAAACACATTTCTTCTTATGAGACTACTTAATGTCAAGTCTTCAGTGGAAGGACAATGACTGTAGGAATCTTCTGAAAGAGCAGCCCTTCTCTGGACTGATCTTGGGCAATGTTAAGGGATCTGGCAGTACTACAAAACACATTAATCTTGTTCCAAGCATCGCTGGGTACAGAAAAACTGTTCAGTGCACCTTGAAAAGAAAGTATTTCTTCATTATCATCTCATTTACGCTACATTTTGACTGTCTTCATTTTCTCTTCCTTATGTCATAATACACAGATCAGCCAAAAATAACTGTGAACAAATACTGTTGCTACTGGCCCTGGGTCACAAACCAGCACAGGCAAAATGAGGTGCTTTCTTGTCATTGCATGCAAACTAGCAAAACAGCAGTGTCTTCTGCAGAATACCTTAGTCCTCCCTCAGGGTACAGGAGGTCTGAGTGATACCTGTCATCCAGGGAGCCCGTCTTGGTACTGCCTCTGACAACGTGCGATATGCTGGAAGCACAATCAGATGATAAGTGAGTACATGTTTCATACTTTTAACATCACTATTTTTCTGAGATTGGAAATAGATCTTACTTATATACATAGATATTTTCCTCACTAAAAAAAAACCCAACAAAACTTAGAGCAATAATGCATAATAATACTACAGTGAAGACAGGGCCATATATAGGTTTCAAATGAATTAAACATTGAGCTGAAGGCCAAATGAAAACTATGAGTTTCTTTGCCTTTGGTAGGATTTTACCTTAACTATTCAAAATAAGAACACCCTGGTTTTTTTTGTTTTTTTTGTTTTTTTTTCATTAGTGAAGGCAAGGCTTTTCATATGACATACCAAAGCAAAAGAACATTTAATTCAGGATCCAGATTTTGCAATTTGGGTCCATCTGTGATAAGAAAAGAGTGTGAACTAATGGAAATGCTTGTGTGAATTTTTAATAAATTGTCACTAGCCTATTATGAGAGAAGCTAGAAAACTGCACATAAATGCATCAAGGAAATACAATACAGAAAACAGGTACTTCCCTAGCACAGAATCCAGTCTGTAATATACAGCTCTCTCCAGCAAGGTGCTGGGTATCCTCTACTCATCTGGGAAACAACTCCCTGCAGCAGTATTTGACTCCATCTCACAGAGTCATTGCAGTGTTACTAATGGGCCATGGTCAGAAGCACTAAGTTCTTTATGGACAAAACACAGAACAACAAACAGTGGAAGAAGCATTTGTATTTAATCCAGTCACCGGATTAAAACTAGTTGCCTTATTTTCAGCAAAAAAAATACAAACCTTTGTAGTATGTTAAATATGCTTAAAAAGACACAAAGTCTAAAAATGGTTTTAATTTCCTGTTGGTCCTCTAATGATTTGCACTGATTTGTCTGTTTTTCCAAGGCAATGAGGAAAGAAAAGATCATTTGGGGTCAAATTGTCTTTTATTTTATTATTTTATCTTTTTTTTTTTTTTTTTTTTTGTCAACTAAACCAAACAAACAGATATTCACATAGCTCTATTTTGTAGTTCTGCTGGTGGCAGTTTTCCAAGATGTATTAGGGAATCAGTTAGGCTCCCACAAGTCCACTCATTAGGAAGGAAAGTATAATCAGGATTTCAAATATCTGTTTTACTTTACACTTGTATTCAGTTTTCAGGATTGCAAGGAGGAAAAAAATCATATCCCTTCAAGGTGAAGCACCTAAATTTGAACTTAGTATGCAATGTGAAGAACGACAATTCCTTTCTTCCTGGAAGAGTTTGAACACTCCTTCAGCAAATTTCATGGACACACAGTAATAATCTGAATTATGTTAAGATATGCAAATAGTTTTCTATGGAAACTAGAAAAAGCTGCAAACTTTAAATCCCAGATGGAGTTCTTATTAAGGAAACCTCATACTTTGAAAATCCTATTTCTCCATCTGTTTGTAATATCTTTCAAGCATCTCTCCATGTAATTGTAATGATGGTCTCTTCAGGTCACATTCTCTATTGTTTATTACACAGTTCCACTGCTTCCCCCAGGATGCAAATATTCAGCTTATCAATCAGGAAAGGCTAAATTCAGTTTTGTTGCTGATCCAGGCAGGGGAAAGTGGGAAAGCTGCGCCATCTCAGCAAAGGCTCCCCAAGGGAAGCCTACGGCTTGTAATTCTCTTCCTGCTCAAACCTTCCTCAGAGGTGAATTTCGTGCTGAAGACCCCTCTCCTGCCCTTGCGGTCTGACTCATTCTAACTCACCAAGTCTGAGAAAGCAGTGAGCTTTACTCACTTCTGGGAAAAGTGCAAGCTAGGAGTAATCCTGCTCCAAATAAATGCAAATAAGCAAGTTACAAGCATCTGGAAAAAAGCAGTTAGAGAAATAAAAAAATATTTTTTGTGGTCTGCTATTCAACTGCAGTGTAATTTTGGTTGTTACCTTATTTTTGTTTCCTGACTGGGGATGTGAAGTTCATAGGTTGTGTTCAGTACATGCTTTGTGTGAATAACAGGCAATGTTTGGTTAAATTTCTATTTCAAACTGTGGTTCAAAGGTGCTTAACCAATCACTTAAGTTTAATAATGTAAGCAATTTCGTTGACTTCAGTACATTGTTCAAGTGCATTAGTTTAAGCCTCTGTTGATTTACTTAAAGAAATGTTGTGGTTTCTCAGTGGGCATTCTTGCCACTAACCTTATTTGCTTGAATGTTCCTGAGAAGATAACACAAAAGCTGTAGGCTCACCACACACATATAAAAATTCAAATCAGTTTTAATAGAAAATGCTTATGCCAAATGACAATTTTTAGTTGGGAACATCACAGGGCTGTTGTAATAAAACAGCTGCACCTGCCCTGAGAGCAGCTACACAAGGAAGGGAGCCTTTGGCTTTTCCAGCTTCCGCAGGGCACACACAGACAGTGCTGGTTGTACAGAGTATCCCCCGCTTGGAACTGGAGGTTGAAATACTTTAATTTCTGAGGTAAAAACAGTATTTCACACAGATGTAATGAAGCCCGCAAACTCTGCAGTAGCCAGCTGGTGTCAGTCTTGTATTAAAGCTTTATAATTACTCTCCCCATGATGCTCACTAGAATATAATAAATTCTGCTGCTCACATTTTTCACCTGTACCCGCCTAACAAAAAAAAAGAAAAAGAAAAAGAAAAAGGAGTGACTTGCTAAAATCTGCAGTGAACAGGTCACAGACTATCCTTGAGTTGCAGTGGGCTTTTGCAGATCAGAGTGTAAAATCTGCATTTCTTTAAATCTAAGAGCTCTTCTCTGAAAAACTGCCTAACCTGTCTGGCTTGATTTTATTGTCATGATAACTGATTCTTGACCAAGCAGAAATGCTTGTTATCAGGGAGAGAATCAGAAAATAAAAAATGCCTGCAGGAATTAAAATGGACTGAAAATGCCCAGAATTTCGAAATAAAAAGCAGTGATTGATAGATCCTCTTAAGGCAAGCACTATTAACAATAAAAATCTCATATATGCAAAGCTGCAACACATTGCTAAAATGCTAATTATTAGTAATCCAAGAGCTAATGCAAACATGATGGGCTTTTGGATGAGCTGTAAAACCAAGTTCTTGGCTACCCTTAACCTTCAGAAGTGCTCTGGCACTTTGGACAAAGCCAGGGTGTTAACAAGAGGGTTCTGTCCATTTGGGTAACATATTTTGTCTGACTGACACTTGCATGTAATTTAGTTAGATACCTTATTATTCCCTCTTTGTCTCCACTGTAGTATTAATAGCTGCTGTTCTCTTGCCAGAGGTTTAATATCCCAGGGAGCATCGAAGAGATTCCTGTTAGCACCAGTACTGAGTTTGTGGTCAGTGTTTTGGGATCCTGGAGTGAAAGTGCTTTCTAAATAGATGCCCATAATCATAACTCTATTCCAAATGTCACAAATACCCTGGAAGCCTTGGTATTTGCTAGTGATGCTGAACTGCTGAGACTGCTGGCAATATTAAGGGAACTGGTTAGCACCCCTGGTGAGCTCTGAATAAATAAAAAAGAAAACTAATGAGAGGGCTCAAGAAATAAACTGTGTGTGTCTTTTTTCTGAATTGAATTTAAACTATTTATTTAAACTATTTATTTAAAAGCTATCTATTTAGGAGTCTATCCAAAATCTGTATACTGCTTCTTATCTGAACAGCTTCTGTCTCCAAAAGCAGATTTGATAGGGTCACTTGGCTATTCTTCTTTGGGAACTGGGTAGGGGTTTCAAAGTAAGACAAAATATCAGTGTTGTGATTGCATGTTTTTTTTTTCAAACAGGATATTTTGGACGGTGTCTTCAGGAAATTTGCCCAGCCTCCTCTGGACATTTAGTCCCTAGCTGGATTCTCTGGAATAGGAATATTTCGTCTTCATTTATGTACATCATCTTAAATGCCATCTGCGCTATTTTGGACAAAGGCAATCATCATGGTAGTTGAGATTACTCAGAGCACTGTTATGTAGGACTTTTGTTCTGGCTTTCTGGTTGGCTTTGCATTGATAAGGTCAAAGAAGAGATGGCCCACAGCAGGTAGCAGAGGGTGATCTCAAGTAATGTGCAGTTCAGATCTGCTGAGTGCTGCAATCTCTGCTGACTTCTCAGTCTTCTGAAGGGCTGTGTATATACCAATAATCAGGGCTGCAATGATGGCTTGAAAGCTCTCCTGTGATTGTCTGTAGTGTTTAACAGCTAGCACAGCCTCTGGCATATTTTCAAATGAGCCAGCCTGCACTCTCACAGACAATATCTAGGCTTGTTGCTAAGGACAGCATGAGCCAGGGATTGTGCCCAGTAGGCAGCAAGGATAACAGTACTCTGTTCTGGAGGGGCAGAGAGTTTAGATGGGACATGTGGGCATGACCAGTCCAGAGCTGGTTATCTCTCTATTTTGGGAGGAGAACAAGAACTGGATATGAACCTTGGCTGTGAATATCAAATCCTTGTGGTTGTGTCTCATGGCTCAGAGTTGTATTTGGTTCTGTTCATTATAAGCTACTTCAGGCCTGGAAAACCAAGGGAAGTGGGACAGGGGAAGATACAGCATGATTCTTCCTGACCCACGGTTTGTGTGTTCTGCTCTGCTTAACATACCTAGTCATATGTGAGACTACAGCAGCCTACTACATAACTTGTTCAGGAAAGGTGAGAGTTGTCAGGTCTATGTAATAGTCAGGGACGTTTTCTGGGACCTTTTCAGGGCTAAGCAAGCCATGGAGTTGGCAAACTTCGGAGAACCCATCTGACCACAGCTCTCTTTCACAGCTTACCTCCTACCAAGGCAGAGGCTCCCTCCAAAACCCTGCAGCTGCTTTCCTACAGTGAATCCCTCTGAAGTTCTTCAGAGACTTCATTAGGATTAAGCTTGCTCATTTAATGTCACTGGAAAAATGGTGACACTTCTCTCTTCACAGCCTGTCATCAGTGGGGACTTTCAGTCCCTAACACTTCATAATATCACCATTCGCTTCATGGGAGCAGGAGATAAAGCAATTGGTTTCCAGTTGTCCCTCTTACACCTTGCCACTGTGAATAGGTTGCTCTCAGAAGTCTTACACCATCCAGTATCACTGACCTCCATTTTCCTTCCGTTCTTACAGTCATTATTCCAGGCTTGACATTTAGTGATTTAATTTTCTGTTTCACTAAAGATAGCACAAAAAAGCAATAAAAGCTGGTACTGTGTGGTATACAGTGAAAAAGTGATACATTATGAATATTATGATGAAAAGCTTCAGTTCCAGTGTGTAGCTCTCAGTTCATTGTGATTGTTGCTATATAGAACCAGGGGAAATCCCAGCTCTCACACAAATGAGTTTACAATACCTTTTTATATATTATAAAGTCAAAAGAATAACTTGTTTCCAAGTGGAAATAAATATAAAGAAAAACTGTTATGCACAATGGAAATTAGATGCTTCTGATTTTCCTTTTTTCTCTGTCCGAGTAGGATTTCTTGTCCCACAAGTGTGACTCTAAATGTTATAATCTAGTAGTATCCTATCTGTGGTTTTGATGGCTACATGAGAGTCCTAAGAAACCTTTGTCTTTCTGGATTATTTTTTCCATTGAGTTCATAAGACTTAAAGAAGGTCTTCCCAACTCGTTTGTAGTCTTGAAACCACAAGGCATTTAAACAGCAGAGTATATTCTGCTTCTGACTTACTCTGACACAACTCCACAATACTTCCTTCATTTCTGTGGAGTTTATCTGGATATACATGAGTGTAAATCAGAGCAGAATTTGCTCCCTAAAAATGCATCACTTTTAGAGAGGTAATATAAGCAGCTGATTCAGACATTGGTTTAGCATGGTTGGCATTACCGATATCACCGTATTCAAACATCCAACCAGCTCTCCTTCAATTTAAATTCCCCTTAGTTTTTTTATATCCCTTGGTGATAATACTGGTCAAGATGATGGGTTGCCTTAACTAGCAATGCAGGTTGTAGAATGACAGAAAACATTGAAATAGTGGGAGAATGTTGGCCAGCATTGAGAGTAGCAGTGCCATCCACACCCTGTGGGTGCCTGAATCAGTGAAGACACAGAACATTTTCCAAAAACGCAGTACAAATCAGGGGGGGAAAAAAAGGCCGCAAGGCCTTTTATGTCCTTGTTACTGCCAATGCTGTAGAGAAAGGAAATTAACCAATCGAGACCCAGGGCCCTTCCCGGAGCAAGCTTTTCCGTGTCGCAGGACAGTCCAAGACTTAGCCCTTGTTACATCTCAGTTCACTTCTGGCATTTTTTCTTCTTCAGGGATTGGAATTAGCTTATCTGTGATATTTTCATGTTTACCTAAGCTCTCATCTTGATAATGAGGCACAACTAGTGTTTGGGTGGTGCCACGTTCCAGGAGATTTGTAAAATAAATGACAGAGACCTTTAATCATATAAAGTTAGTTTTGGGACTTGGCTTTCCACAGCCATTTCTGTAAAAGCTGCAGGCAGGAACTTCAGCCCCACTTGGACCCCACTGTGCTCTTCTGGCAACTCAGGGGATCCCAGAAGCTGTCATAAGCAGGGATTTTCCTTGCCATTTTGCTGGGTCATTTCATGAGGGAAAGGTTTGCCTCTGTATTCTGGCGCAGTCTCTGTGGGGAGCATGGTGGGGAGCGCTGGGCATTCAGCCTTGGTTAGGCAGACCTGAGACTCGTCCACATTACAGCAAGGATGGAGTCAGTATGGAATGAGCCCTTGAAGAGGGAAGTTGTAAACAGTTCTCCCTCCTTCGCTTCTACACAGCTCCTTTGAACACTTGTTGAAAACTGCCAAGGAAGGAGCCTCATGTCTTCTATCAAAACATTTCCAAGTACTTCCAAGAAAACACAATACGATTTTCCTGTCTAATGTCTTGATCGATCACATGCTTTAGTCTGTTTGTTTTTAAAATAAGAAATCTTACTGGAACTGATGGAGTATTTGGAAAAACACAGCCATTCTCTCCTATTAAAGTGCAATTTTGAGATCCTTGGGATTCCCAGATGAACCTTGTATTCCAAGATGACTGGACTGTATAAATATACAAAGGAGATCTTTTATTATGAATTGATTTGATTATTTTTGGAAGAAAAGGTAATGAATATACATTTTTCTTGGTACTTACACAAGGAGCAAATGAGTACGTTATAATATCCCCATGCTTTTATGTAGTCTTTTCTTGTGGTAGTTGTTCAGACTGCATTAAGGTTATTTTTAGTTGTTTCTGTGATTGATAATATATCCCCTAATGGATGGGTTTCCCCACCTTTTAGGCATGGCTGAACAATGAAATATGCTCATTATTTTGTTTTTCAGGAGATCTGAAAGGGGTAGAAGAAACTGTATACCCTCCATCAACTGATCTGACTGCCACCTACCACCTGGTCTGGCTGAAGTCAGCACAGATAAATCATGTAGAAGAGGCCTCCTTTAAATTCTCTTTTCCATTCACATGAAGGGATGTGTATGCAAAGTAAGTCCTCCTTGTACAGTAATCTTGGGTTTGTTTCCTTGATGAGCAACAAATCTTCATTTGCCCTGTCCGATCACAATGTTTACAGTGGCATGCTAGGCACAAAATCTTTAACACAATGTTTCCATATAGAATACCCTATGGAGTGTTCTCTAGGTGTCTTAGAGCATGTCAGATAGTATATCAAGTGATCCAGGGACCTTGGCTCGGACCTTGGCCTCCAGGGGCCTTGGTCTAATAGCATGCTATGGGGTTTCCCTGCGAAAAGAGTGGATTATCCACCTTCTATCGTATTCACACTGTCAAACCAACAGCAGATCACTGAATCTTTCTGTGCATATCTCAGAAAGTTGTTTCATGTAGCCTGCACCACCAAGACCCAACACCTTCATTTAATATCCTTCCATCTCTATGCATGATGTGGTTCTTCAAAAATTCTGTTCCAAGAACGCATGGCTCTTTCATTTATAATGTGGCACCTTCATGACAAACATATCAATATTGCTTACTATTGAGGTGAAAGAGCAAGGCAGACAGCTACAGATGCCTGTCCATATGGAGGGAATGCACACAAAACCAAAATTTAGGCTCTGTAGCTCCAGACAAGGAGGAATCTTCAATGATATTTTTGTTACAGGGGAGCTTGTCCTGTCTCCGGCAAGCAGTGATGATGCATGGTGTCACATCCAAAGATCAGCTGGCAGGGAGGGACTAGTTAGTATATCATTTTGCAAATTTCCATGAGGGGATGAAGCACAATGGACTTGCTCATAACAAATTGCTATGCTAAAGAGCTATAGGAATCTGCCAGATTAGATAGAACAGTGCCAAGCCACTTCAGGCAAAGAACAGATGTATTGTCACTGCAGAGCTCCTGATGAGAAAAAAACAAAAAAGGTACTTTGCATCATGAAATTAGCAAATCTTGGTTGTTGATGGTCTGGCCCTTGGGAATGCTGAGTTTAATTTCCTACCCGACAGGCTACCTGAAGAACTCGAGGCAAATTCATTAGGGCAGATAAATAAAGGGAGCTAAAGCACCTAAGAGTTAAGCACTTGGCCTCCTGACTGGGTGCAGTAACTCACTGTTAGGCACTTAACTGCTGTGGAATGACATCTGAAACAACTAACATGCTGAGCACACTGCTATTTAGCGCTAACCACCAGGATATGCTGAGGATGGGAGCATGTCTGAATCTGGATACTTATTCTCCCTTTCTAGAAATGGAGACATTCCTTTGAAGGCTCATGCTTTTGTTTTTACACATATATGGAATAGGAAGTACAGCAACTCTTTATGCAACACTCCACTAATTAGAACATTTGTCCAGGAGCTTAAGACTTTGGTTGTACAGTGGCATTAGCTCATGATGGTTTGACCTTCCACTTCTCTAACCACTAGCCTATTCAGTAAAATATTGCCTGTAGTATCAGGAATTGTTTTGAACTGAACTCAGTGCTGCCTGTCAATGATATGTTTGGTCTGAGAAAGCTTAATGCTAGGGGAGGTGGGTGAGATTCAAACATCCCTCTCCCTCTTTGAGAACCACACAGGAGCTTACCAGGTTAGGCTGAAATGCGTGTGAGAACATCTGTTTTGGTAGTCAGGGGTCTTTACAGTCCAATACGAATGTGACAACTGGTCCTGAGCCTGGCAGCCTGGACAGTGGGCATTCTGCTTTTGCATTATCAAGATAGACACAATTAAATTCCACCTACATCTATCTTAGGCAACATGGTAAGCAATCAGAATACCCTCTGATTCTCAGTACAAACAGAAAATTGAGTGTAATCACTCTTTCCTAGCTCACAGACTCTGAGACAAAGAGGTCCTGCTGATATCATATAAGGACCATCATTTAGCATCTATCCACCCAGCAAGCAACAATAAATCCAATCAAAAACCACAGGACAAGAAGATTTTTATATCAGTAACAGGGACCTAATACCTCACCTCAGCATATTTTAACAGAGCTACTGAATGGATGGCTCTGATTGGTTCTTTCATAGGAAGCATCTGTAATATTTATATAATGTATTTGGTTAATGCATCTTGTTTTTCACACTCATTGGTACAATTTTAACAATAGTATGCTGCAGTGGAGTGCATATAAAAATATAATAACTGAAGTTTCTTATCCAAGCAAATTTTAGATTTTAAAAAAGAATAGACTTTTAGAATAGAAAATCAGATGTAAATATTCACACAAATCTCTCACAAATATTTCACTCTCTCAAAGTGAAGGTGATATTATCTAGGAAAACTGGAAAGTGATACAGAAAGCTATGCAAGTAAAAAAAGGAGATTGAATAGTATCTCTAAGAAAATACAATCTTTTTCTGCCTTTCTTTGCCATCATTACACAAGAAAGTCAGCAGGCAGGTGTATTTTCAGCACCACCTCTGAGATTCTCATGTTCTCATGTCATGTTAAATTAGGATGGTGAAAGAAATTAATGTGCTACTCTTCACCTTGACCACGGAGCTGATGCTTTCAAACAAAATACTTTATCCTAGAAGGCCAGCTGACATATCAGAAGGCAGCCATAGTAACATTTACAGAATAGTCTGGTAACAGTATTATTCTTAAAGCACCTGTGAAGAGTGGTGAGAAGCCTGAGTATGGATAAGAACAAGCAGCTGAATGAGAGGGAAAAAAGGAAAAGGGAAGAACACAGAAATAAAGATGTAGAAAGATTATTTAGAGTCTCAGTGTAAATCCCTGGGACTGTAATAAAGGCTGAAAAACCTTCTAAATTATGAACCAGTGTATTTAAGATAACTTTTGTAATTGTTCCAGGTGAAATTCTTCTAAAATGGTAGTTGGGCTGGCTGGTAAATTTGGTTACTTTTTAAGGGAATATTAGTTAATTGGAAAATTGTTAAAAGCATTTCTATTTTCCATTTGGGTGTTGTCAACCACAACTGAAATAATCCAGTTTTTAAAATATGAACCAAAACTGATTTTAAATTATGCAAACGCTATTTTTATTTAGTTAATGTAACAAAAAAGATTGAATTTTTGATACAAGCCTAGAAAGAATTATTTGAATTTTATATGCACTTTTTCAAGGGTCTAATATGACATTCATAAATGTCAGTGGACGTTTAACTTAAGTGTTAAATTAACTGAAATTGTTACATTGTACTCACGTAATACTTTAAAGTACGTCAAAAGGCTGTTTGAGTGGATTTTAGGACTTTTAAGCAATTTTGACAGTCTCAATCAAATAAAATAAATGATGGAGTCATATCTAAGATAGTCTTTGATAATACAAAATTGGAATCAGCTGAGTTCAGAAGACCCTGCGGAAAAGCATGAGAAATGATTTTCAAGTGATAACTGAGTATGCAGTTTCACTAGGTCTTGAGGGTTCTGATTCAGATTCAAACTTGGTGATGCAGAATCAACTTTTCCATAAATTTGAATATCCCAGGAGCCAAGAAAATTTTGGTGATAAAGCCAAATATCAGAATAAAGACCCATCTTTAACTATGACAAAAACTGCTGAAGTCTAGTTGACATCTCACAAGGCTCTCAGTAGGGAGTGGCTTCCTAAAATGCAGTAATATAAGAGATGAACTGAATGCACTAATGTAAAATCAGTCTAATGGGAAGAGAATCAAGTGGGTTTTTTTAAGTGGAGGTTTAAATAATTCATTTTCTTCTTCCACTTCTGACATCTCAGTCCAACTCAGGCAAAGTGTAGGCTGAAAAGACAGATACACTAAGTAGGCAACCAATTAAAACAAACTTTCATAAAAGAGCAGGCTGATTTTTCAGGATAAGCATCGTTGTTATGTGAACACCAATATAACTTCCTAAATGTCTCACAGATGCAGTCTGAAAGAAATTGTATCCCCCACCTATTCAAAATATCTTAGCCACCTCAAAGAAGAGACCATCTGGAGGCTTACTCATTTTGGGGGATGCTGACTTAATTCAGTGAAAGTCCAAATAACTCTTAAGAAAAGACATGTTGAGGAATAGCACTAGATTCTAAAGTGGTTTAAAACAATGTAGCTCCATTTGGTGAATTTTCTTCATTATTATTATTACTTAATTAGTTGTATTATCACCATACTTAGGAATCCTACTCACAAATCAGAGCTCATTTTGCGAGGACTACAAAAAAGAATTTCCTAAATCCTGTTAAGTGGATTTACACTGAAAGTCATTCAAAATACAGTCATATTTCAATAATATAACCAATGCAATTAGTTAAAATTATTTTCTGATAAGTGGATTTCCCCTGGCAACTCCTTGTTTTCAGATTTGAACAGATAAGGTACTTTAAGAAAATAATACTCACTAAGTCTCTGAATTTATCTATGAATTAAGATATATGACTCCCACTAAAATCTGCAAAAAGTTTCCAGCCAAATTTCTACACCCTGCTTTGAAAACCTCAGGGCAATGGCTGAAGCACTGGAGTAGTATAGGGAGTTTTATCTACATGATTTGCATTAGAGTTAATGGAAATCATACAGGCAAATGCAGCAAAACTGCTTACAAATGTGTTCCTAAAAGTAATTTTTGTAAGAAGGGCCTGATGATGAAAGCTTTTCAATAAAATTAATATCTATTGTCTGCACTGATGTTAATACAGTACTGAGTTTGTGACTGAGAGAGAATAATGATCACTTCAAGTTCTAGTGTGAAGAACTCTGTGTGTACACATGTTTGTAGGCTCAGGAGTTTTTAATAGTTTTTAATTTTTGGAGGAGAAGTTGATTACCAGCTTTTCAAATGAAGAGACAGTAACAAAACAAATGTACTCACTCTCTGGTCCAAAGAGGTGATTCCATCTGCCCAGAAGAGGTTCTTAGCCATGACTGAAAGGTGCAGCACAGGCATTCACCAAGATAGTTGGGCATGACACAGGATTACCAACTGGCTGGTTCCTAGCTTTCTTGGGTGGTTTCTTCTGGGTTTGCTAGCTGCTGCTGGAAAACTGCTGTACCTGTGCAGACTGGTCTGCATATTCAAAGCTGCCATTTGTCTGAAGCAACTGGAGATTTTTTGTATTTCAGAGCGCAAATGGGGCATTGTGATTTTCAGTCTGGAGAAACCTCCAGCATCATTTAGACATTAGAATTTAAACCGGATGCTGTCCTATCTAAATTACAGATCACTCCTCAGCCTGCTGTGCTCAGCCTGGAATCTAATCCTGAGGTGAGATCCTGAAATGCCTTGAGCATTGCACATCCCTTCTGTTTGCAATCTCTCTGCAAGGAAGTGACATGACATGACTTACAGGACTGTCATCAGAAGACAGTCTTGTTACTCACTGATAGTGCAGGATCTATAACTTCAAAATTTTTTTCTGCTTGGCTCCTCCTTTTGCCACCCAGGCTTTTTATGTGGTATGAAAGGAGTAAGTACTGCCATGTCACCCACACATTGCACTTTTCTAGTCTGAGACTTCTCTTTGCTCTTTGACTTTGATTCTTTCTATGCACAGTATCCCTTCCTTCACTGGTTCTACTCTGGATAACTTGAACCAGTCCTCTTTCAATGACTGAAGATTTTTAGATCTCAAGCCATAACTGTAATCTTTAACCTCCTCCCATTGTTAAATGGAACTAATTAGCTAAATCTGTCTACTTTTTGACTCCAGTGGAGCTGGGCTTGTTAAGAACTGGGGAGATTGGACCCTTTCCAATTTATGTGAAGTTTGTACCAAAATAAATGGGATTTAGGCACCTAAATATATTTGAGGATCTGTGTCTTATTGTTTCTGGGTGATATCCAGTAACTGGCTTAGGAAAACAGCCTTAAAATTATATTGTGGTGCCAAACTGTAATCCAAAAATTCAGTTTCATCCTGAAGATTATAATAGCCCAACAGTTAACATAAGAATGGGAATTAGAGAACAAAGTTTAATTCTCTTTGCTCTCTGAGAATGTTCAAACCAATGACAGGCATCAACTCCTAAAGGTTGATCTGGATGGGACTTTGCCTTTTCTTACATTGAGGTTGTTCCAAAGAAAATCAAAGATATTTTCTCCAGTGAGAAGGAGACTGACTCTGTAAATTGGACAGAGCAGTTAGAGTATTCAGATGGCGGAACAGAGTGCAGAGGGGTCCTAGGACTCCACAAGCATTTTAAGTTAAGTAGTTCAAAGCCCTCTGTTACCGCACTCCTTTGCTTTCTACAGCAGTCTGTATGTGAAGAAAATTCTGTTCTAGTCTTTCAGCTTTTCTGCAGCCTTCCATTCTTTCCAGAATTGAAAGAGTTCCTCTTAACTCATGTGGCCTATTCAAAAGTAGACCCTATTCAATTCAGGCCATGTGTGGCTTGTGGTACCCTTCTCTCCTACCTTCACCTTTCTTCAGATAACTGATTTGCCTTTTTTATCATCTCAGTACTTTTACTACAGTAGAAGAGGGAAAGGGATGGAGAGGAATAGTGAGGGGGCTGGGATATCAAAAGAGAAGAAGAAATGGAGAAGGAGGAAGGGAAACAAAGGGAAAGAAAGAAATACATATTAGAGCAGGAACAGGGAATAAGAGAATCTTGAAACAAAGGAAATTATGGAAAGAAGGAGGCAATCACAGGAAAAACAGAAATGTAAAATGAGAAAATGGACAATGCATACATGAAGAGATGAAGAAGAATACAGGTATCATGAAGCAGAACCTCTACCTCAGTGATGGACTTATAGCTGTCCACACTCTTAATACATGATAAACATATCATTTGAAAATTTTGGGATTAAAGCTGAAATGTAAGTATTTTGTAGACAATATAACATTTAATGATTTCTAGAAATGTTTCTCCCAAGTTGGGCTGTGTTATATATTATTTATAAAAAATTACTGAAGTAGAACAAATTACATTGTGTTGTTAAGTGGAAATTAGAAAGAGAAAACACAAACTTGAATTTTATGACAGAGGCAAAAAAGAACAGTGTTATGTATGCTATGATTCCCAAATCTGTGGAAGCTATTGTGACCAGTGTCCCGCCTTCACTTTATACATTACTCAGTGTAAAGGATGATGTCACAGAAAGATTAGGTCTAATCCTGAACAAGAAAGCCTTGTGATGACTTAACAAAGAGCAGAAAAGAGGGAGCTAAATCAGCTTAAAGTCAGGCATTATGGGTTTGGATGGGATCAGCATATTGCATGGTTAGTCATGCTTTGCACATAACAACATGCTCAGTTCCTGATGAATCTCACTCTATGGCTTTCCTATTCCTGCCTCCCATTTCATCATGCTGCTGGCCCAGTCTTTGGCTGCCACTAACATAAAATAGGGGACCATGCTCCAGGATCAACACAAGGAACATTTTAAATATTAGCAGAGCTCTTTGCACCATGTAAATCTCACCATGGATTGAACAATGCAAATAGCTAAACAGCGTATCCGGGTAGGCTTTCAGTTGTCATATAGCAAAAAATGTTACTGATGCCAGACAAAACAGTGTTTCAGTTCTCAAGCTCCTTTGGTAGACTTTGAATCTTCAGTCTAATGAAGCAAAGGAAAAGTTTTAAGTCACCACATTTGCTCACCTGCTAAATGGCTGGTGTGGATTGCTTAGCTGGTTCAACCTGATTTCTCCAACCCCAGAACTCTGCTCAGCCCAGTTGTGTGACTGCAAGAGTATAAGTCTTTCTACAAGAGGATAAATCTTTCTGCGAATGTTGTGTGTAATTTGTGTAGAAACTATCTATCAGCAGCAGCTCATGACTTTGTAACAAGTCCTTTAGTCAGTCCTTCACTTCCAAGGGAATCAGCTAGGCAGTAAAATGCTCAAGGCATGGCTGGATCAGTATTATCTGAATCAGAAGAGAAGGGTGAGTGATTTGACTGTTATCTTAAGTGGTCACTGTAAAGCAAGTCTGGCTCTAACAACTAGCACTGAAGAAATCTTCCTTGTAGTGAAATGAAAGCAAACAGTATGCAGAGATTTACAGAACATTTATTTTAACCTTTTTTGGAAAAGAACCAGAATTCTGTTTGGGGAGGAAGCAAATGGAAAATTACTTTGCAGCTCATCATGTCTGTGACAGGTATTTCCTATTTATTTATTCTGGAAAGTTCACAGAAGTGAGCGATAATTGTAACAGAGATGATTTAATTTGTTTCAGGCTGGTATCATTTAAAAGTATTCTTTAATTTTTAAGCAGATTAAAAAGATGGGGACTCCAGCAATGGATCCCAGCGTAATGTTGCTTTATTCACACTGTTGTTTTCTGTCTCAGCAACAATTACCTCATTGAAAGGTGCTGTTTAGACAGAACAGATTTTTAAAGGACTGGCAGCTTTATTTCCAAAGCTTGCTAGACAGTGTGGGGGCTGCTGTAAAAACTCTGTTTTGCGACTGCAAATTTAAAACTTTAAATAGGAGGGCTGAATCCACCCCAGATGTAAGTCCATTAACATCATGGATGTTACAGTTGGAAAGAATTTGGTCCATTATTTTCAGTGCTGGTTACTCAACTTTTAAATGACTGTTGCAAGGCTTGGAAATGTAAGGAAAAAGTAAAGGAAGGAGATTCTGGCACAGGAAATACAAAAGTAGGAAAAAAAGTTATGTTGAAATATTGTATAAACTGGAAGAAACACGGATACTGAAATTATTACAATTTTTATCTGATGCTTTTGTCACTCTTCACATAATAGATTGGTGGTTCCGGTCACTTCCAGTGGACAGTTGTCAATCCATCTGTCAAAACAACATTCCAGCTGGAACTGTTCTGCAGAGCGGCTACAGGTCTCAGTCTGAGAGCACGATGGAGTCCCAGCACCCCGGACACATGGAGAGGGACACAAGCTGTCCTCATGTGCTCCTTTGACAGAGGATAACAGACAATAGACAGAGTCAGCCCAGAGCCTGGTGGTCCTTTCCTCACTATCAAAAAGTTTTCTGGCAGATGCGCCTCTCTTCTCTGTTGACTTAGAAATTTTTTTCTTCCTTCCTGAAGAGTTCCTGGCTTTTGGGAAGAGACAGCATAAATATCTATCAGGAATTTGGTAAACTTCTGTGATAGCATCTCATGATCCCTCCTATAAAGGCTTCCTAGGCTATTGAACCACTGAATTCTGTCCAAGCATGGAGGACAGAAGGAAAAAAACAGTTCAAAATTCTTTGTTTCCCAGAATGATCTGGAAGAGATTTTGAAGCACTGATATTCAAAAAAATCAAAACAAGGGCAGATCCACAAAAAGATTTGGTTTTGATCCAGTAAGGAATTGAGGAATTTCTGGTGGAATGTGAGTGTAGCTGAATGTAATTATGATCCCCAAATCCCCTTCTCAGATGCAGCTAAACCAATATTAGATACCTAAACTCACTAGGGGCCTCTTTGATGTTAAATGTTACTATTATGAGAATTTAGTTCTGTGCAGCCCATTTCAGATTGCCCCAGTATGAGAAGCTCAGCAGCTGGTTCAACACTTGATCGGGTTTCAGAAATAGGAATTTTCCTTCTAAGTCCCTCTTTAACTTATAAAATATTCTCAGAACATTCCTAGCAAACACTGAGAACAGTAAGCTGCTCGCAGAACAGCCATGCATATTTTTTTAAAGCAAACAGAAGGGAACTTGTGAAACTCTGTTCATAATATGATAAGATTAGCATTTCTAATATTTGGAAAAATTACGAAATTTGGTCTGTAGACCTTCCTTGGCTAGACCGAGAAACTTCAAAGTCAAATACTTCACTATTTGAGTGAGCGTCATATTATTTAGATGCAGGTTATTCTGTAGTCCTCATTGCATTTTGGGGGGTTGAAGCTGGAACACGACACAGAAAAAAAGACTAACTGAATCAAAAAGAGGACACAATAGAGGACTTGACCCTGAAGCTTAGGGATTATAGAATAAACATCTCAGGATGACGAAAGAGTTCTTGATGCTGGTTACTACTTCCACGAATGTTTGCTCACCTTATTCAGTGACTGATTAATATCAAAATAGGAGGAGAAATGGGTTTGAATTCCCATTGTTTGAAAAGGGAAATGAAGCCAAAGCTCATACTTCTTGGGAAAATGATTAAAATCCAAGTTTGGATGTTCCAAAGTTTTGTTCATGGAGGGACATCTAATAGGTTGTAGAAAGGGGATATAACAAAATTCATTTGCAATGAAGTGCCTTCATAGTCAGTAGATATAATTTGCTATGTCTTATATATCCAAAACTGTAAGCAGGACAATTCATGTTTCAGAGTGACTTTACTACCTATCACATGAGATAATCTGGGTACAAAAACTTTTGTCATGTGATTGACTGAATGAAAGCAGTTAAAAAGTTTATATCTATTCTTTCTTCCATTACCCTGTCCTGTAAAATGATATCCTTGTTCATGGCATTAGACTGGGATTAAGGTTCAACTGGTGCCAGGTTATGCTCCTTCAGAAACATGTCACAGCAAATACATCCAGATTAGTTTCCAATGATTCTGTTTCAGGAGGTTTCTTCCTGCTCCCAAAAGCTCTCAGATCACCTGCCCTTCCATCCATTCTGTCTCTTATTTCACTGTCCCATTAACTCTGATCACCAGATGTCTCAGAACAAAATGCTTAGATAGATGCTCTGAACTCTTAGTTCTGATAACCTGCACCATGGTCTTCCCTGTGGTGCCCCCAGCTTTGCCTAATGCATGCAGCTCCTTGCTTTCCTAGCCCTAGTGAGAATCCCTGGGATCCAGGATGGCAGGAACCTCCACCGTTTTCAGCTCACCAGAACATCAGGGCTGCAGATTAGACCATAAATATGGGACCTTGACCCTTTTGGCAACTCCGTAAAAGACTCTTCAAGTGATTTCATGCTTCAGTGCAAAGTAGTTAAGTGTAATCTTGCAGGTATGCATTTCACATGGTGTGCTCATGCACACTGGATCAGGCTTATCAACCCAGAGGGACAGAGAATATGCCATTCTAGAAACATGACCATGCTTATAAGTCGGATAGACCTTGAGCTGCCCAGTCTGTGGCAATTCTAGGAATGCACAAAAGTAGAACTTCAGCTGTCCAGGGAAACGGGGGTGAAAAAAGAAGCTTTATCAGACATTAATGTACATTAATGTACACTTTATTCTTGGACTGAAGTGACAAAATACATGTCTATGAGCATCTATGTCTCAGCTGGCTCCAGAAGCCAGCCATGAATCATTGTTTCCAGAGTTATAATGTGACTGAAAACTTCTTAGATCCAGTTCTTTTTGGTACTGGTAAAAAAGGCATTTTTGAATTGCCATACATTTCTTTCCCATTTTAATTTTCTTTCATTGGTCAGTAGAATTTAATGAAGATGTAATTAAAAGCAAAATTTTAACTAACTGCTTCGTAATCATTCTGGCATAATACTGAGAAACTTAACTTTCATTAAATGATTCTAGTAATAATTACAATATAATTGCTCTTATGTATATCAGATACAAGTCTACTGTAATTATGTTGTTTTGTGAACTTAAAATGAATCTGCTGATGCTGAGATATATAATTAAGCACTAATTCTGAGTATTTCAGAATTAAACAGGAATAAATATGTAATTAAACAGTTTATGAAAGACTAGGTTTTTTTATGTTCAGGTAACCACATAACAAAAATGTATAGAATTTACTAATCATTTTCTGCCTCTCTTGCAGAATAATTAGTGTCATTTTCTATTTCATAAAATATTTATTTTCATCCTTATCTTTTCCCTGTCCTCATAGTTATTCTTGATGACAACTTTATATTTGGGGATATTGTTTTATGTAAAGAAACCAAATTGAATGAACTTTCAGATTATTATTCAAAAATCTAACAAAAAAAGAATTAAGCTTTTATATGCAACATCTTCAACTAGACTATACATGTCTTTCTCTATTCTCAGGGTCCCACCAGTATTGATTTCTGATGAGTACGGTCTGTGTCCAGGATTTCTACTTATTTTCTGTGAGAAGAACCTAAGAAAAGGAAAGTCTCTGTTGGAGGCAGTGGTTGATGAGATGATAGTACTAAATTGTGGCAGTCAACAGAGAAGTAATAAATGGGCAGAACTGTTCAGTAGATATACAGAGAATGGGATAGGAACAAGGGTGGGAATATGAGTTGAAGGTGTGGAGCAGAGGGGAAGCTGAAGACGAAACTGGAGTTGGAAATAGAGGGGGAACTTAAGGTCTAGAGAAATATTTGATAAAGAGTTTGGAGAAGAAAGGTGGCAGGAGCCCCAAGGGAGGTTTGGGGCTCAAAAAGTAATAGGTTGAAAGTTTTGGGACTGAGCAGACTGGCCCTGGAGATTGGGTTACAAAAAAATAGGGAAAGGTATGGGAAAACAGTTGCAAGAATTGAGGGAAATCTAAGGAGGACGAGCTGGAGAGGAAGATGGGTGGTTTTGGTACAAGCAGAAAGTGCTTTGAAATGGTAGAGACTTTGAGAAAGGACAATGTGGGATGGGAAGTTCAGCATGGAAAGTGTTCAGAGGACTTTGATGCAGGAGGAATTGGGAGATTTGGGACCTGGGACAGAAGGGACTGAGGGCAATAGGGTGTGAGGGGGAGGTTAGGTTTACCAATCTGCTCCCCACTAAACATCTCTAATTGGGCCCTGGTGTTAGACCAGAGACACATACACAGACAGTTTCCTCCCTCTACCCCTATAAAGAACCATTCCTCCTTTATCCTCTGTTTTCAGTAATTAAAATAGCCCTATTTGGACTAAATAACATAGAGAATACTCTCAGAACCATGAACGACCTGTACTCCGAGTGATTTGGGGAATTACTATGCCATATGAAAATTTGCTAGAAGACTGTTGATTTGAGACACTGAGTTTTGTTTCTGAACATTTCTCCCACAGCAAATGTGCCTAATAAATCCAAATTTAAAAACAGAGACTTTTTGACACAGTGACATATATCACTTTCATCTTAGCTGTTTCCTTAAATATCTCTGCTCTGTAGGAAATTGCTTCTAAATCCTTCTGTCAGATCCCAGATCCTTCAATAGATGGTCAGAAAATTCTACTCTCCATATGTGCTATGAGCACTGAATTTGCATAAGTTCATATCAGCACGCATTAGTGCTCTATTGTAGCTATAGTCTGCTTTTCTTTTTGGATAGGCCAACACTGAGCTTATTTGAAATCTAGTCCATAATGCATGGTTATTTACAAACCACTTGATACAGAAGTCACAGCGCATATTTGTGTTGGCTGATAATCCTTTGTCAATGATGGATGAATCAGGTGTCACTGCTGATTCCTTTGGATTTGTTGGATGCCTCCCATACTGCTGACCATGAACTGACCTGCACTCTGGCAGCCTGGAAGCAAGGACAAACTGGATGAGTTGTGGAGCTCAGTTACGTGCTGCTTTCAGCCTTGAAGCAGGTTGGCAGTGGATTGAGGCAGGGATGTCACAGAGATCTGGAATGGTTTAAGACCGCAATAAAATCCAGCTGATTCTTCATTTCACATTTCTTAATAATACATTTACTATTAATATTTTGATGTTGCAGCTTTAGCATTTTTTTTTTAGGTCTCTGCTTCTCTGTCTCATAAATTAAAAAAAGATACTATAAGTTTAGACAAAATGCTTTTTACAAATATTTTCCCCACACTTTCTTCCCTTTATCTCATACTTTTTCCAACTGCCTCAAAAAAAAGAGGGGAAAAAAAAAGCTGTACTCCATGTAGCATAATCAGAAATACAAAAAAGCCCAGCCAAACAAACTAGTCTCTGTTGAACCTGAGCGTATGGAGCAGGCTTTATAATCAAAGGTGGAGGCAATTCTGCTAAATAGTTCCTCTCGTTCATGTTGGCTCCATCACCAGTATCTTTGCTGTTCTCAGCTGTGAGATATTGCAGCATGCTGATTTCCTCAGTTCAGTCAGAATTTGGGTTATACACAGCTCTAGGGGGTCTCTTTCAAAACATATATTACAGATGGGGGGGAGAGAAGGGAAGTCCTATACTTTTCTGCCTCCACTTCTCTACTCTGTGTGGGGCAGCAGAGACATTATCTTGAGCTATCCCTAGATTGCTGACTCCAAACCGACACTCTGAAGTCACCTGGAAACATCTGCCAGCCACACGGACCTGGGTTAGAGCCCTGCCAATGTGAACAGCTCAGCTCAGGAAGTCTGTGTGATCCATCGGACTGAGCCACCAAGGGATCCCAGGATTTAGGGACACGGAGAACTTTGCATCCTAGGGTGAGAAAGCCATGGGTGACAACAATGGCACAGTCTGAAAGGAATCAACCTCTTGATAAGATTCCTGTGGCACAGCGTGTTATGGCACGTCAGCTCAGCTGTGGGAGGAGTCCAAGTTTACACTACTAGCCAGGTGCAAATATGAGATAAATACACAAAAGTTTCTCTACCTTGTATTTACTGGCCTGCCAGATATAATTAGTCAGAGAGGTAGATAACTGGGTGGAGAGTTAATTTAATGATTAAGAGCAAATGCCGATTTGTTCAACACAGGAATCCTGGATAAGCGCTATGAGGACAGAATGTTTGGCCTTTTACAAAAAATCAAGTACAATCCAGGGTTTTTCTTTTTTTTTTTTTGAAGATTCAGTTACATGTCAGCAATGGCGGAAGGCTTGTATTCCTTATAGCTCGATAGTCAGACGAGGCATATAAAATCCTACATCAGTAAGACACAGTTAAATCAATGTCCTCCACCAGCGAAGTGAGCCATTCCCTCATGACTTGCATATGCCGTATTAATTTCTCTAGCCCTTTGCAGAAGAGGGGAAAAACGGACAAATAATAAGGTGGTTTGATTACATAATCCTGACATTTGCCCACTTGTTATTGCTTTTTTTGGCCCCTCTTTAGCCAAAGACATGAGTGTCAGGAAGCAGACTGATTTCCCTGAGGGACCCAAACTACTGCAGTGCCACAGCCAACAGCTTCAGCCACTTGGACAAAGTGCTATGTTGTGTCTTCCAAAAACTGTTCCCAGGGCTTCATAATATTTGATGATTAGACCAGGGTTGTTTACTGTAGAATGGCAGCTACACTGGGTACAAATTTCTGGCTTTATTGTGCACTGGCTCAACCTGTTTATGCAACACTTTACACGTGCTGATAAAGTCAGTAAAACATTGGACATAATGTAGTGTTATTTAGTAAACTATAACTGCCTCTATTTTGCTCTTTCCAACTCAGTGTACCGAGGACAGGTGTATTTAAACTGTCTTGCAGTGCTAAAAGAAAGAAAATTACTATGTGTAGGGCATAATCGATTACAGTGAGACTGACCTATTACGTGGCCTCAAATCTATCCTATAATCCTATAATACTACACCCTAAAATGTTGTTGCCTTTATCCCCTGCTATTCCTGGCCTTCTTTTCATCAGCTGCTAGTCAGCACCTCTAAGTTTTTTCTCCAAGACATCTACTCAAGGCGCCAGAGGCAGGTGCAGGAGAGAGACACAGCTGCTCATGGTTGTTTTAACCTCAATGCTGTGTTTTGCAGTTGTAAAGTATTTCCAATTTTTTTTTTCCTCAGTGAAATGAAAACAACAAAAAGAGCAAATCTGTTTGTGTTCTCATAAACTAATACTCAACTATTATTAAACCCAACTTTTACATATGTTTTTCCTCCTAAGGCTTCAGTTGACTGGGTTCCCTTGGTTTAGTTTTATTTTTCATTATTCTATAATCTTCTGTGGCTTGAGACAACAGAGATTGAGTTTCGTTTATGCAGGCAAGCTATACAAGCAACATTACCACAGCAACTAAGATCATAATTTATAAGACAAAACATAGCTCCCCCCTCTATTCAGACAGGATTTGCAGGTATTTTGCTAATCACACATCCACAATTCCTTTGATTCCCAAATGAATTGCTGCCTATATTATTAATAGTGCTGTCACCTGGACTGGTGCAAATTCAACCAGCTGGTTTATGTCAGTTGAATGGTTGGCTTTTCAATTTCAAAGTTTCCTGTTCCCATCTTCCTTTGCCCTGACTGAAGTACTGCCCTAAATGTAGTATTTGCATCAAACTCCTCAATATGGCAGGATCAATATAGCTGTCCATTTGATTTTCTTCTCTGGGTTATAGCCAGGTAGTACTCCTTCCTTGAGCATGGATTTTGTCAAGAAGAGTATGAGGATGCGGTTCTGGGATGATCATCACTTTGTCATTTTCTCTTGTCCAGAATATGGTATTCCATGTTACTACACAGCCAGGCAAGAGGAAATCCCCTCCAAAATACAAGCACAGGCCTAGGAAAACTGCTTGAATTCCTGCTTAGCTTCAGCTTTCCATTCATGCAAGTAAGTTCACACAGGCTCTGTCTTAGTTCCTAACTGGTGAAACAGTGATAATACTCCCCTACTTTGAAGACCATTTTCAAACCATGAAATGCTCAATACTCTTCCCTAGGATAGCTGGGACCAGGGTGGGAGTGATACAAGTACTCAAGCCAGGAGTTTGTGTGGATATCCCTATCACAGAAAGAAAATGAGGCTGCACTCTGCCTTGATTAAGCTATGTGCAAATGCAGGAGGTGTTGGATAGTTCGGGCAGTGTTTCTTGTTTAAGCAGCTGTTTCCATATCCTTCAGGAAAAAGGTGGCGATCAGGATGGTAGCACTAGCAGTAATGTGTCCTGAAGCTTCAAGCTCTCTGAGGAACTTGAAAAAAATGCTCTAGTCTCAGAAGTACCAAACAAATTCTCAAATAAAGGCCATATTCTGACCTCACTTACATACACAAAGCATATGTCTAGCCCTCAAAGAAAACCACAGTTGCAAAACCCCTGCCTTTTTCACTAGAATCAGAAAATCGAAGAGGTCACCGGAATGATTGTCTCAGTTTCAGAATTTTCTTCTGGTTTGAGGCATTTCCCATTAAAAAGTAGAAAGAAAGACTACAAAATGAGAAAGAACCCCCCTATATAAAAGCTGAAAAAAATGTCTCAGTTGCAAATGAGTTGCTCATATTGCATTCATAATATGAATGGGACTCAGATAGCTTATAATAAGGTCATGTTATAAACCTAATTAGTTTGTGGGACTGTACCTGCTGAGAATGTGCAGGATTGCTTGGAGCCAGTGAAAGGGGGTGGGGGTGAAGAGTCCCTCCCCTAGAATTCACAGTGAATAGCATTTTCTCCTCTATGGCAAAAGAGAGGTTGTGCCACTGTTACTGTCATAAGAGCACCTGGCTCAGCTTGATAATCATATGGGTAGGTTCTACCTTATGAATATCCCATATAGGTATAGGTCTGAACCTCGCTGAGTCCAGACTTATGGACACATGTGCAAGCTGGTGGGCATAGGCTTAGGAACGTGAGGAACATGGCATGAGGAAACGTGGGTCAGTGCTGCCACTTAGTAGAGTCAAGCATTTACAAACTTGCTGTGTACACAGGTCAGGGTCCTGTGTCAGCCTGCCCTCGACTACACTGCCTCTCTGCCTTTGGGCTGAGGCCACATAACTAGGGAGAGGTGATTCCAGGAAGAGTCCTGGTGTCTCCAATCATACGGACAATGAGCTTTTCCGATCCCTATATGAGTAGCATTTACAATCTGAACCACAAGCATTTTACAAGCACACATATCCAGACTGGAGAGCACACTGACTAGCTGATGGCCAGAGTAGTCAAAGTAGCTCTCTAGTATGAGAACTGTAACAATAACTGTAACAACTGTATTGATAAAACCTGGATGAATATGTATAGACTGGTTACATCCCCTCTGAAGATCTAGGCTGGACACATGTTCTAAACACACAAATATGGAGAACACCTTGTCGAGAATATAGCTGTTTAAAAAGGGCTGAGAACTGATTTCTCACTTTCTTTGCTGTCATTTGAATGTTTAAAATCCCCGCTGGGGCTTCCTATGCAACAGAAATCTTATAACCAAAATAACTTTTGAACAGCAGTCTGGAACCTAATAAATTCACTCAAAGAGGTACCTTGCTTTCAGTAACTACAGACAATAACTATAAGAAAAGAAAATGCATAGGTTACCATCAAGGGTAAGAGTATAATTATATAGTACAAAAGGAATATGTTTGCTTATTAGCTGCTAAACATCAGATCTCTAATCCTCTGCTTGCTGATAATTTAAACTATGGCCATGTGAGTTCACTTTAAAAACATTGTACTTTAAAGAACTTCCTAGCGCCCAACAACACGATATTTCCAAGAACAGATCAGATCAGTGTCTATGTTAATTTACTATCCTCAGTCCAACTGGAATAGGCCAGTAGCTGATTAAATACACACACTGAGGACTAATCAATAAAGAGCCATAACTTTGATCTAGTTGGTGCTGTTTCTGATTACATAAAGTAATGCTTTTAATGAAATATGGCTGTCTTTCACTTTCAGTGTAAAATCTTGTGTTTCAAATGGTTGCTTATTAAAAATATTATGAAATAGTTGCAAGAAGTTCCTCTTGTTTACTTGCTTCAAACACTGTAATTGGTTTAACTTCTTGTTTAGAGATTTTTACATGTGACCCAGAAGTCACGCTTTGATCTTTATGTCAATAATGAATAGCACCATTTCCTAAAAACCCAGTTTACATCTATTTTGTAATGTTAAATAGGGCAAGTCTGTGTCCCGATGGCACATGATACGATTGTTGAATTCTCCAGGGACTGAGTCCTGGCTCCAGCGGACATAAGAGGAAGCAAAGCATGATTAGCACCAGGCACCTGTGTGCTGTCGATCTGCTTTGACCCTACTTCATATATGTGTGTTTTATTTTCTTGCAGTTCAAGCAAGGAAACATACCTGTTCACTAGCTGTGAACACCTTATAATTTCAGCTGTCCACATTGATTTTAAAATGGCAACTGACTGCCTCCCCACTGCGCAATAGGTCTACGTGCCCCCTTATTGATGAGTATTTCAGTTTCCTCTCCACAGTAAATGCCAGTTGAAATAAATGAGTTTGAGCTGTCTGCTATAAAAGATGTCTAGGTGTCCCAAAATCCTAAAACTCTCCTGGACTGCGTCTGCTGTAGAGAACAGAAATGTCACTGAATTTCAGGATGTAAGTGGAAATTTACCCTCCTTTGCCAGGATTAATTTTAGTTTGTGTTGACAGACTTTAAACCCTTGCTAAACCTTTCTTTCTGGTGTTACTGCAGTTTGGTATGTGTCAAAGTGTTCTCCATTAAAAATAAAAAGACAAGGACACTTTTGATCCCTTTCCATACTTTGCTTCTACTGCTCTCCTCTTCCACTCTCTGCATGCAGTAGATATGAGCAGATTTTACAGAAGGCTTTAACTATGTCAGTAGTCATATAAAATATGGCTGTACCAAGCTTTACCGCACCCTAGGAAAAAGGTCTCTGACTCATCTAGACCAGAGTCCTGTCTGGAACATACCATACCTCCTTGTTGGCTTGTGTATCCTGTCTAAGAAAAATTACATATGGGTAGGGAGAAAGGGAGAGGAAGAAGCTAATTCTACTTCCTGCTTTAACTGCTCCCCATGTGTTTTCCCAATGACTCTCACCTGTGGGTATGATGCCAGAGGAGTTCTCATCAAACTTACAAAAGTGCACAGGGACAGTGCATAAAGTGTGGAGGATGGAAAGGCAGAAATAAGATCCTTAGGATCATTAATTAACTGAAGAAGAAGCTGACTTTTTCAGCAGCTGAGGTTCTGGCAGCTGAGAATGCTGACTACTTTTTAAAACAAAGCTCGAGATATGACCTATGTACTGATTTTGGTCTTCTTATAATGTGAGACTGAATCTTGCAACACCCTGGTGACCTTGTCCAGACCTTCTTGGAATGAGCCACTGTTCTGGGAGATCTTATCAACTCATAAGACCAAATGCTTGATGCAAATCTTCTGGCATGTGTGTTCTTGTCACCTCTTTCTGAATGGTTATATTTTCATCATAGTCACTACCATCCTCAGACATCTCCTTCTCATAAAGGTCAATCAAATCAGTCAAAGGTGAAAGGCAGAAAAATGGGATAATGGTAGCAGTTAGCAGAATAGGATATTAAATGCCTGATGACAAAACTCCAAAATGAAAGGTAGCGTAGCAACAGATAGCAGGGTGTTACTGTGTGATAACAGAACTTAAGCAACTGATCCCCAGATCGAAACACTCATGAGCATCCCCAGGAATAACTTTGGACATAGGTCCACAGGGAACTTTGTGTTCTGATTTGAAGGTCATAACTGACTTTAGGTTTTCCGGGGTTTTACACTCCTTGTGAGTAAGTCTTACAAAGCTTAATCAGTGGCAATCAGCCAAAATGGAGTTTGGATCTCAGGCCTTTCTCAGTAGAGGGGAATCTTACATTTACCCATTTCTAATTAAAATTTTTACATTCTTCTTAAGTTCTTCTTAACCCCTTAGGTTTCCCTCTTGTGTTTTACATTGGCAGGATCCATTTCATTTTGTAACCAACAATGTCAGTTAAATCAGACCCTAAAGACTACTAGGAACTTAAAGATGCACTCACATAAAAAAAAAAAAAAAAATATATATATATATATATTCGTATTCATGTAGAACTGATTGTACTGAATCTAAAGGCTTTACAAATTTAGACAAAAGTGTCCCAGCTTGTCATGGATTTATACTGAAAACTAGTTTTACACTGAAATCAGGCAAAAAACTGCAAAACATTGAGATGAGTCTAGTAAGGTGTCAAGTGAATCTGTCAATTAGAGCATTTCTAAGGAGTGACAGTCAACAGATTGGGCCCTAGATATCTATAATGGTGAAGAGATCAAAATAAACAGCAAATCTGTAGCAGCAAATGTCCTTAAGACAATCTCTTACTTTCCAGATAATCATTGTTATTTTGCAATTATAAAAACATAAGTTTTTATTCTTATTTTGCATATTCTTTTGTCAAAATGTACAATGTACTTTTCTTTTTAATTTATGTGACCATCATCATTTTTGCTGCTGATTGCTCAGAATAGCTGCTGATATCACACAATTAATCCAACAGGTATTTGCACATGAAGACAAGACACACTGTAATTCTGATGAGGCTGAAGAATATCTTTCTTTGAATAGTCTTTCGTGACAGAAAGAACGCAGGAAGATGATCCTACCATCGAATACAGGAAAGTGATCTGGGTGTCCTCAGTGATATGGACAACGTAGTTAGCTTCTTGTGTTTGAGAGAGCTCCAAAGTAAACAACTATTTGCTTATTTCAAAGTGACTGCTTAATTACTGTATTTGGAAGAAAAAAGGATGAAAATAATGAAATGGAAAGTGGTAGTGCTGTTTATTGACTCTGTTTCAAATGGTCTAGCTATCTTGACATTATTCTAGTTCATTTTTTGCTTCTTGTTGCCCTTTTAAATATTAGACCTAAATACATCTTCCCCCAGTGGATTTTGGCTCCATCATGTTGACCTGTCACATGTTCTTCCAGCCTGGGACTTCAGTCACGATCATAAATTTATGAGCAATTCTAATTATTTATTTAGTAAGAGGTGGACAGACCTGCTGTGGATACACTGAGACATTTTCTTCTGGCCAAAAAATATTCCTTGTATTTTGTGTGTTCTGCAATTTGCGCATGGACAGCCATTCAGCTACAAAAGGAAAGAGGTCAAAAGCCATTTCAAAATTACCTTCATTATGGCTTGATTAGCAAGGGAATCAAACTGCAAGTGTGTGAGGCCACTCTCCTACTGAATGAGCTGTTGTCCTGGGTTCCGATTATTTCTTGTGGGTAGAAGAAGAACCCTTCAAAGAGTGATTTTTGAAACCATCTATTCCTGTTAGGATTTGCAGCAAATCAATGCATTCTCATAATCAAAGATATATCAAAGTTTTTGACAGGTCTAAGGGATCCTATATTGATTCCTGCATGAAGTTCTGGTTTTACTGAAATCAACAGAAAAATCCCCACTGATCTCAATGAAACCAAGATTTCACAACTTATCTCTACTCGTTATTAAAAACAGTAAATTTCAGACAGTCTCATTAAAATAACTCAATGTTACATTACATGGAAGAGTTCTCTTATCACACATCATAAATAAAGGGAATAGAAGGGCAATAGGAAAGGAATAAATAGTATGAAAGTGAACAGAGATAGGAGCAGAGATTGCAAAAATTAATTTTTTTTTTTTTTAAGCAAGGGCTTAATATTAGTCCTTTTATTAGTCCTTTCCTCCCTTAGAGATATTAATGATTTCCAGCTACAGAATTCAAAGAACCAATTTCCTATCCTTGCATTCATTTCCACAATTAGCTTTAAATTTCCATGGGAAATATAAAAAAGATTATCTATATGTAAGTCCTCCATTCACTAGAGGCAGTTTTCTATTTTGCTCTTAGATATTCATGCAACATCTGAATGCCTTGCAAATGTTAATGAATTCATGCTATAACCTCCTGGAGAATTAGAGGAGAAAACTTATCTCCGTTTTACAGCTGGAGGATGGAGAAAGAAAGACTTTGTGATGTGCCTGAGGTTTCTCACTGGATTTTTCAAACTCTGTTCCTATGTTTAAGCACAAAACAGCCTCTGATTATCTTTGCTTCTGAGATTCTAGTTTAAATAAACTCTGTTCTCTTGAACACTTTTTTGTAGGGTAGATCCATGTAAAATTGATTCTTAACCTTACCAAATATCTGGAAAACCACTTGTCCAGAGGAAAGCTAGAGTTTTTATTGCATGTTCACTGGCTGCTGTTGTAGCTCACAAGGCAATAAAAAGAGTGCAGAAAATACATCTTGAGAGATCTCATATCTTTTCTGAAATCATAATAAATGTGTAGAAACTCAAATTTAATAGTTTTCCTTATCCTAATTTTGCCAGGGACAGATGTACTAGCAATTCTCAGTTGAAGTTAAGCTATGTTGCTGTTTGCACTATTGCAGTTATTAGTACTCTGCCACTTTTTTTTTTTTCCTGAAGCCCTTTCTTGCAGAATTAACCCTGAGTTCTATATGGGCTGGTTTTATCTGTATCCCTTATACTTTAAACAGTGTTTATGAGGGCTGGATTGCATTCTCATGATGCCTTTCCATCTGCGTTGGCTCCAGAGGGACCTTGAGGCAACTATATACTTCATCTGTGCACCTGGATTTAGGTACTTAAGAGGAATAAACTAGCTGGTTAGTCTATAGAATACTTTGTGAGAAGGACAGGAATACCCAAACCTGCCCTAGTTCTGGAAGGAGTCAGTCTCTGGTTAAACTACATTATGTGGTCTTCCATGCTGCTTCCAGCTCCCAACATCCTTGCTAAGGGACAGATGACTTCTGAAGGTCCCTTCCAAAACTTTGGTGATTCTCTTTCTGTCCATTGCTCACTATAGAGCTTTCCACATTTCCATTTTCCCAGAGTGCTGAATTCCAGGACTATATGCAGCACCAGTTTCAAGGTGACTCTGTGCACTTGTTGTGCTCTACACCTGAGTTAATACACCTTGAGCAACGTAGTGCAGACACTGCCTATTACTTTCCTCTCACTCCACTGCTGCCATCGCTCACTTTACTGCCAAATCCATGAAGGTTTGTGAAAAGCATAGGTTAATAAGTCACTCAGTCTGGAGGCAATTGGTTGTCTGTCCATTGTTTTCTAATGGACTGCCTGTTCTGGGAAAGCATTTCAGAGCTGCCTGTCCTTCATGGAGCCAGGTAAGGTCCTGCATAGTTTATTTGTTCACCCTGGCTGTGATATAAAAGATGTAGTACTAATACCAGACCCAAGACAGTCCAGGAAGCAGTACAGCTGGGTTTTCATGGTGCTGAGTCAGCCAACATCCACTGTACAGATAATCTACCCAGGGAGGTGACCGTACCTCACAAAAAACCTGGAAGTTTCACATATGTACTGATTCACGAATATTTGCAGGATTTGTAACTCAAGTAAAGCAATTTGTTTTAATAATGCAGCTATCTACATTGTAAAACATTGAGGACAATTAAATTGGGAAACTGTCATCATCAGTTTCATTTATTTTTCTTATTGCTGCATTGTTTGAATAGTATATTTCCCACAGTTGAGAAAGACGATAAACAGAGTAACTGAACTGAAGCTAAATCACCCATAAATCCATCTTTCAGCAAGGTGATATGGACTCAGTTGTCATTAATTCCATCTCTGAAACAGGTAACATCATTAAACATTATGGCACACTTCATCCAGCTCCTCCACAAAGTAATTTTCTTAATACTATGTTCATAAAGGAAATTAATATCAATGTCAAACACAAACACACAACATTCTGATTATGTACTGTGCTAATATCATAAACCCAATATGTTTGGTACCTTATCAGGTACATAGGTGAAAGACAGTAAAAATATTCTGCCTTCCTTACATAAGGATAATAAGGCCTGTTTCTTTCGTATGCAACACAGAGGACACATTTCCTTCAAAGAGATAAAGAAGGTTGGATAGAATAGGCTGAGAGATGGAGGAGAAAAGAGGTAAGCTAGGGGAGTAGGCTAAGCCATCCCACAAGAGAGCTGGACATGGGTGCAATCACTTTCCCACAGAGCAGGTTCCACATCACTGCAGCATAGCTTGGGAATTGACACTTATTGGGAATGATTTTGATCTGATGCTAGTGAAGATGTTCAAAGCTACGATTCAGGCTAGCATTTCTTTAAGTATGTATGCTAGCAGGTTCTTGAACTTAGTGGAGAGTAGAAATAGGGAGTAAATAATTGACAAAATAGGAGGAGAGAGAGAAAATTCTTCAGAATTCTTTATTTAAATGTAGAATCTATTTCTGAAATAATTTCATTGTCAGATTTTTTATGACTTAGATCAATGTTTTAGATATTGATAATACTAATGATACTATTACTAAAGTTGAAGAGAGGACCTACTTTTCATTGAATCACACACAGCCCAGATGTTTCTAATGAGTGTTGTGCTTTGTTATACTATTAATTATTTGAAAAGCATGTGAATATAGCTATTTATTTATCTATTAATCAGTCTATTCATCATTCTGTCTGATTTCCCCCTTGCTTCTTGAGAAACTGTGGTAGCGGTCCTAAACTAAATAAACCCTTTCACTGAATAATCTTTTGCATGTTCTTGTGGGGATTTATGGGTGAAAATTAAGAGTCTTCTGTAACTGCTGAGGGAATTAGGCTATGGTTTACTAGTAAACCAAGGCAGGTTTGATCTGGCCCACAAATATCCTTCTAGTTTAATCGTTAGTGTTAGAAGTAAACCAGCTCCATGGCACTGTTTTGGCTGGCGTATCTGAGGTGCTATCTCAGGTAATCCCCATTGTAAGAACCATGGTAGGAACCATTTGTGAATTAAGGCAGGCTAGGGAGTACTCTCTGCAGACACTACGGCTGAGGTCAACCTGTTTTGGGGGGTAAGGGATCCCAACTGTGCAACACGAGCTGGGCTCCTCTATTTGCTCCCAGGCTCAAAGGACGGGTCAAGGCCTGTTTGATTTATGGGCAGAGACAGTCTCATTTACTCAGCTTTTGCAGGCGACCTGTGTTGTCTGCTGTCTGCCAGTCAACTGACCAGTTCCCCCAAATCCTTTAACTTAAGAGCCAGTGTAAAGATGAGAAGAGGAAGAGATTGGATCTACTGATTTGGGGGAAGATATACACTGTCTCGAAGGACTATAAGCTGTCCTTCGGATAGCAGCAGTGCTTATATCTAAAATGTTCATGTTTGGTTCTGTAATACACTCCCCAAATTAAGTCACAGCAAGACAAGGGCTCCAGGAATACATTCTGAGTAACAGAATAAGTAGTGTTACTCTAGAAGGGTCATACCATCAGCTTCAGTAATGCAGCACTGGCCATGGCCATGCAATTTGCCCCTGCAGATTGAGCTGGGCCTTCACCCTCCATGCTGCTCGTCCTTGTTGACTATGGGAGAACTTCTGTTTTGACCTTTTCTTCTCCTCCACTGGAGGAGCATGGTCACTGGGCAATGTCTGGTCTCTGTAGTATCATGACTCCCTATCTCAGGGTAAGTTTTGGCCTCTGGACTGACAAATCATGAATGTTTTTTGTTCACTTCTATTACAGTAAAGTTACATCAGCTCACCTGCACTGGCTTCTAGCACTGTGCTGGGAAAGGTTCAGCAAGAGCTGTTTCATTGGCCTAGGTTTGAACCTTATTTTAAACACAAATATCTCTCCTTTTCAGCATAGTCAGGAAAGATAGGGTCATCTTTATACCTAATATCTCAAGCAAACCAGTGGGTAAATATCAAAGATATTAAGGCAAGGTAAACACATCCCTTTTATGTTTGTGGGCAGCATAGGGTGAAATTTATCCTCTTATCAAAGGTCAACACAAAACCTAGGCACTACTTCAAAGGTGCATTGATCTTGTAACTGGTTCCTGGCATTGAGATGGATTTCACCAAAGTACATAACTCATGAGAACCAACATATTTTATATATCTATGTTAAAAACAATAGAGCACATTGAAATACATGCACACATAGCAATACACACCAGCTGTCTTGACTTTTGCTGGGACAATCTACTATTTTTTTATCTTGTGTTAACATATTTTGCACAATTCTTCCTAGCCAGCTTTCCCTCCCTGCCACTTAATCAGTCAAAACATCCATGCTGTCTGCAACTGCACAATATTTACTGAAGCTTTGTGTTTACCAGGAAGAAGCTGACAGTCCAGTGACTGAGCATTTAGTACTGCAGATACTGTTTGGTTTGATGGGGAAAGTGAGAGTGAAGGTATTATCAAAGTCATTCTCTTGGGTCTTAGTGAATAATGATGACAACTGTCCATTGCTTCCTGACACATTTGGCCAAAGCTCCAAGCTGCTGAAAAGGTCTTACAGACAAAGGAAGTGTGAAAGACAAGGGAGAAGGCAACAAGAACAATGCTAGAGCAACTTAAAAACTGTTGTCTTTGTGTTAATGGTCACAAATATAAATGAATCACTACAGAAGTGACATGGGAATTTTATTTTGGAAGTCTGGTCATGCTAGGTGTGAACATATACATTGTAAATACTGTAGAAGCAGCTATAGCATCTGTAGTTGGTGTTTTTCTTTTGTATTTTCTTTCTGTGGTTGTATTTGAGCAGGGTGTGCCAATATTTGCAGTCTGAGGAATAGCATCAGAACGTCTAGTATTCCCGCCTACTAGTAAAAATAATGAAAACACTGCAGCTGCTTTCATTGTACCTTTATGTGAATTACTCACTGGTCCCTGCACTCTCTAATTATAGACTGGTCTGGTTTGACATTACAACTACAGAGCAAGAAGGAAAGACTTTACAAAAGTTGTTTTGGTATCTCTACTTTCTTGCTGGGCTAGTAGAGAAGCCTGCTTTAAATACAGATCCCTGCTTGAAGCTATCTTGTTCTCAGAAGGTGACTGTGGAAGTTAATGGGATTACAGCAATACAGCTGGATAGATGGATAAGGAGGTACATTACTCAGGGTAGATAAACCTACCTGATATTGTATTCTTCCTTTAGTCCTGAGAAAATTAGGGTTTTAATTTTATCCAGAGGAATAAGAAATAAAGAATCTTTGCATAACTGAGCTACATTTTTTAACCTAAATTGCTCTAAATATGTAAACCAAGGGCAGCTAAATCCCATGTGCTATGGCTCACTGTACAAGTTATAATTTATTTAACTGTTACATTCACAAGATTAAGTCAGAGTTCCCTTGTTCAGTCACATGCATGATAGCTTTGGGGGCTCCAACAGGTCAAACTCTGACAGTATCAAGCATAATTATCTCCTGAATATATTCCCACCTCTCACAAAAGCCAGTGTTTGTTTGGTTTTGCCTTATTTAAGAGTGTGCTTATTAGTTTACAACCTTTTGTGAGGCTCTCTAAGATTTAACCAAATGATTAAAACCTGAAGTAATTACAATTTCCCTGAAAATGTTATTATGACATAAAGCACACTGAGGGAAGATTTTGTATTTCTATAAAGATTTAAAGACATAATGTTTATTTTTGTGCACTGGAGCAGCTGTTTGTATGTGTTGGGGCCTATGATGCTAAACACACAGTAAAGCACAGTAATTTATTCTTCTGACTTAGTGGGCTTATACATATATAATAAATTTATAACCATCCACTTTATAATCCATTTGTGGCTTATAAAACTTGACAGCTACTGATGTTCTCCACTTTGAACTAATATAAAGCCGCAGTGATTGGATCAGATATAGCTAGCACTATACAAGGGTCTGCACAGTACAAATCTGAAATACCAATGGCATAACTGAGGAATTAATAGAACAATGAGTGAGACAGCTGGAAACACTGTGTTAATAAGCTGAAGGCCAGGACACACAACTGAACACAGTTGAGCTGTGGCAGCCTAACAAGTTATGACCTATCCACTGAATCAACATAACTGACCTTGTGTCTGCCACAGCTGTGGGAAAAAACATATTAATGTAAAGCTCTTTCACTGAGGTTTTGTCTGACAAATGGAAAAATGCTGTTTCTCTCCCAGATTTCATTAATCTATTCTCTGCTATCATTGTAAACATATATTAATAAATAAACAGATAACATCTTTGTGCTGAAACAGTTGAAGGTTGCTACCTGTGTAGCTGCTTGATTCTGGCAGCTTGTGACTTTATTTCGCTGATGAGAAATCACAGCTATTTTGATGGAAGGCACCTTCTGAGCTCATGCTCCAGTTTTCACAAAATTGTATTTGTGGAAAACAATAACAGCTCCCACCCTTATTTATTTTCAGTACTGCTTGTTGTATCTGTTCTGCTCAGTGTTTGCCTCATTGCTAACTCTTGTGCAGAAAAATGATTTTTTAAAAATAAAAGATATTTGTCAAAACAAAGTCTCCAGCCAGAAATCAGACTAGTCTACCAGAGAAGAAACTTAGTTCATATACATTTTAATAAAAAACTTTAAAAACTAAGAAATAAAATATAAAAAATTTGCATAGAAAATGTCAGTAGAATAAAAATCTAACATTGTATGAAAAATTAAAATGGCACCTGTATATGAAAAGTAATTTACAAAAGTAATATATAGACACATTTATTTCCGAATGTCACCTAACCTCAGACCCATTTCTGACTTCCACCTAGCTATTGACATCTGTTAAGAATACAGAAAGGAAAAAAAATGAATAAGAATCCTTTCCTGATCGGAACAGGACAGTGACATCTGTGACTCACAAGTAGACTCCCTCAGAAATATCATCAGGTTTAGGATTATAAGGTCAGGATCGGGGCAGTGTGCTGGCAAGGATCAGGCTGGCTGGGATAGCACTGAGAGGTGGTGGGCCAAGCGGAGGAGAATGAAGAGCCCTGCAAGTCTGTGGGACTTAGTTTCGGGAAGAGCTGGCAGGAGCAGGGAAGAGTGGGGGTGGTTTCACTGAGCCATGTAGACCTTCCTCTAGTGAAATGCCACATAAACATATGAGGTCTGTTGTGCACATGGCCAGAAATCAAGTGATCATAAGTAGATCTGTTTGGAAATAGAAATCCATTTGGTTAAACAACATTAAAAAAAAAAAAAAAGCTTGTAAATTATTTGCTTTCTGCATTGGGTTGAAAAGTAAAATAAAATAACTCCCCCCTAAACATTACATGTAGTCATTTCAACAGAGCGAGATCTCTGAAAAAAAGCTGTTTACAGAGTATTGGCTTGCTAGTTGTCTGCCTGCCCAGAAAGTACTTCTCAACTTCTTCTTCCTTTACCAAAAATGAAATTATTAGTCTTCAACTGAGGTTACTAGCAGCTAAATGTGAAGTCTTTTCATCTTTGTGCTCCTCTTTGTTGATGCTTTTATGCTGCCCACGTCAGGGAGTTTTGTCAGTTTTGCAGTTTTCCCCAAAGGCTGAAATACAGGGGGCAAGAGCAGTCAACGTGGGCAGTTATAGCTCTCTTCTTGATAATACAACAGAAAACTGAAAATAACCAATGGAAAATTTCAGTTTTATGAAACATACATTTTCTGTTTTCATGGAAATTAATGATAATTGCTGAAAAAATGCTGGCTAGTTCACACTTCAAGTCTTCTCCGAATATATTAGATATTTAATTTAAGTATTTACTTCTGGTTTCACGTGTCAGAGAACGATGGGACCTGACTTCCTTGCAAAGCTTAACTTTTACATTACATTATGTATTATCATGCTAGAACACACCTTGACTCTCTGGCATAGTGACAATTCAGGAACAGCAAATAATCATAAAGATAATGTAGTAGCAACTGTGACATTCATCAGTTTATCTTTAGTTACATCAGGAAGGCACAGGATGCCTATATTTTTCTTCTTAGCAATTATTTTTGAATTACACTTGATATTTTACTCATTAAGTTCTGAGCTTCCTCAGATAACAGATTAAGAAATTTATGTCTTGTTTAGAATTTAAATATTCTAGAAGTTAAAATGGCATATATGCCATTCACTGATGCATGTGTGTGTGTGTGTACATATAAAAGAAGTGAAAATCTTTCTATAGAGATTCTAGTGAATGAAATTCTTATGAATATCTTACCATCTCTCTCAAAACATCCTTAATTATTTCCAATAAATCCTTGCCTTTTCTACAAACACTGGAGTTAACGTTTCAGGATAATTTCCTTTTAAACTCTGCTTTCATATGTTCATACTTATATTTTTATTCATGATAATATGCATTATTATCATGATATCCAGAGATGCACCAGATATTTTCCTGAAAACATGGGAGAAAAGACAACAGAAGCTCATCCAAAAAAAAGTACAAGTAGATTTCATGTTTGAAATAGCTATTAAAGATAACTGTCACTGTATGTGAAATAGTTCTACTTTCTCTAATAGAAAGCTGGAGGAGAAGACTATCTCTCCCCTCTCCATGTCCTACATAAACTCTCTACAAGAACTGTTACTTGGATTAGCATAAAGCATTTTCCCCTAAAAATATCAAACAATACATACATATTCCTCTCCTTATCCCTCTATATATTTTACTAAGTTTGCCAACTTTTTATTTTGGTAAAATCTCAATTTTAATGGGGAAAATTTTCAGTCAAAAACTGTAGCCTGCTCTATTTGCTTTCAACTAGAGAAAATGTTCACAAGGACAGAAGTCAATAGCAGGCATTACAAAAGCAAGGAGAGAAACTGAACTAAAATGGAGATGGGAAAAAAATCAGGAAAATAATTATCAACCCAGAAAGGCGACAATACTGAAGGATACTATGGGTTCACTCTGCTGAGAATGGAGAATCATAAGAGAAAAAATTGGACACTAACAGGCCCACAGAAATCAATAATGTAATTTGTGGTTAAAGAGGCTACTGCTCAGAGTTAAAGTATCCAAAGGCTAAAATTATTAATGGAGCAAGGGCATGATTGTAAGCATATGTCCTTCACAGAAACAGTGAAGAACAACAGTGGGAAGAGTAACTGAGCCTCAGAAGTGCTGTAGAAGTCTTTTGTTTGAATTTTTGTGTTTTGCCCTGGAGTGACAGAGCTTTTCTTGCTTTGAGCAAAAGAATCATTGCAATGAATCATCAGCATATACCAAATCAACCATAAGAGAGAGAAGGGAAACGGAGAGACAGATGACCCAATGCTGAAATGATAAATAGTCTTATTATATCCCACTAAATTTTCACTGTAATGTTCTCTTTATTCATCATAGTGGACTATCTGCTTTAGTTCTGTACTTTTCAGGAATCAGTAATGATGTTTTAGTCTTTAATTCAAAGTCACACAACGAATATAGTACAAATTTGGGGAACAACAGATCAACATTGTCATTGTTTTGTCTTCCTATTAGAAAATATTTTTGTCAGGGAAGGTGAAGATGCAATCAGAGGAACATATTCATCAAATTATAGACACGTTAGCATTAGATAAAAGGACGAAGGGATTTTTTTATTTTTATTTTTATTTTTGCTTAGGAAAAGTAACACATCTGGTGACACAGTGTGACTGGGCAAGTGCATGTGTCATCCTATGTTTTTGAAGATAGTGATTGAGATTTATGAACTAATTCTGTGCATCTATGGCACACTCTGCTATAAATTTAGGAATAATTTGTTTTGATAACTAACTGGAAAGTTAGTGTCATTCCTAACAAGAAAGAGCATGTTTATAGCAGAAACCTGCTGTGATAAAATGCCCTAAGAACTGGATATCCTGGAAAGAATTTTAATTCTTATTACAAAGATCAGTAATTGAAGGAATGCTAATTCTCTGTTTACTAGGAACAAATGTGTGCCACAAACAGCTATATACAAAATGTCTTGAGGAGTCTGACAGTATTTCTAATGGAAAGTTTATCAATCTGTTTTTATTCTTTAGGTACATTAATTTGCTTTGGCAAATAAAGAAACATAAGGTCTTACTCTCTGAGATGGGAAAACAGACACTACATTGTGAAATGTGGCCTCACAGTTTTATAGAGCACTGTTATGAACAAAACGTTGGAACGTGCCTAGCAGTGCTGGAGTCATTGCAATCAGGTGCTAGGCAGGTGGAGAACTCGGCGAGAAGAAAAGGATGGTAATAATTCTACAGTTAATAATCATTTCTGGAATTATAAATATAAATATTTCAGTCTATAGTAATGATTTTAAAAAAGCAATATAAACGAAGCATTTGTGAAAGTTATAAACAAGTTGAACACTAATGAAGTAGGAAAGAGCATTTTCTGTATTTCAGAAATTTCATAACTTCATAAAGAGGAACAGGATGAATGAAGGAAAAGAAAACAGCTGTTGAGTAACTTCATCTAACTTTTTTTTTTCTTGGATTAAAGAAGAGACTGAACACACAGGAGCTGTTAGGTAGATAACTGTTTATACCAAGATGAAGATAGTGTCAGCTGAAAACAGGAACAGACTATGGCATTAGGTGACACTCTAGTTGATACCCAGGTGACACATGGGTATGGACACCTTAGACAATAATTTTGAGGGTTTTTACCCTCACAAGAATGGTCACTTTCATGACATTAAACATAATATTTTGTCATTTTCAAATAATTTCATTTTGTTTTAATATAAAATGTAGTCTGATGTAAAGTCTTTCTTTTTTGAATGATATGTTTGCAACTTTCAAAAGTCAATCAATTTTATTTTCCTAATCATGATTCCAGTAATGTACACTGTTAAACATAATTGTATGTATCTCATTTTATCAGAAGTTTTTGATTTTTTGGCAAATTTCTACCAATGTGACAGTCATTTGTACAGGAAAACAGGAGAAAATTCAGAATTCTGTCATACACACTACTAATATATTCTATTACTCTGGTGTAAATCTCTGGGCATCTAAATATAACACAATTCTTCCAAATAAATCCATGAGTGTTTTTATAAATTATGGCTTTTCTCTAATTTAAATCATTCTCGGGGCCATGAAGAGACCACATAATATTCATGAAAGTTTTGTCTTCTGTGTCATGAAGGTTCTTCTGGATTCATTTTCCAGTGGTCCATCCTGAGGAGCTCTCAGAGGCATTTTGGACTCAGGTAGTATGTAGGCTATGACATCCCTAAAGATTGCAGCGTATTCCACTTGCTAAACTGGCCACTGGGATGGAGCTGGGATAGTGAAGATCCCATGTGTACCTTACCATTCTTGCTCTTGGGGATATTGTTCAGAAAATGTGAAAAGGAAAGGTATGCTGAAAGTCACCCCAGTGTTTGCTTAAATGTAAGCCCCTGAACATGCTGTTTATAAGAATGGTTGTAAGGGTGGGGCTATCTAATGTGAGACTACAGAAAGGCAAATGGATATGTGATCAGTAATTTAAAATATTACTATCCAGCCAGTCTATGACTTTCCAACCTCAGGAACCAAACAAAAACAAGTGGGAGGGACCTGGAGAAAACTCTTGATATATAGCCAGATCAAGGGGAGGAGTAGCTAGCGCAACAGAGAAAAACACTCACTTTGTCAAAATATTCAAAATAACCGCAGCCCTGAGTATAGTAAGTAGAGTCAAAAGTCTACTCCTCTTGGCTCAGGGCAATCAGACACCTTATGTGGTGAAGTCTCCAGCATGTTCAAGAGCACATGGCACCTTTCTGTATGGACCATTTAATGAGGTGTGCTAATGACGCCAGAGTTTATGTTGTGTTGGGACATGGGGGCTCTTTGCATGCTCCAGGTATATTCTGTATTCTTTTACCTTGTGGAGTTCAATGAATGAAAAGAAATAAAAGAGCTGTTATTTTGCTTGAAGGGAAATTCACTGCAGCCAGGGTGCCAAATGTCTCTATATATGTTAATCAACTCCAAATGTATTTGCAGGAAGAAAATTGACTCAATGAACTGTATGATTTGACATACCCATCCAACCCTCCTTAAGGTTCCCCCCTCCTTGCAGTCCTGTATTATAGGAATGCCTTATTTTACCCCAAAGTGCTTAACATCCACAGCTCCTGTTGATCTCTCTTAGAACTGATTTCCCTGTCAAGCCCATGTCAGGTCAGCCTCCCAATTCTTTCAGACTTTCAGCCAGTGAGTGGAACACAGGTAATATTTATTTGCCAATGCTCTACATTAAAACAGCTTGTACAGAACTGCATAAGAAAACTGTGACCGTGACAAGAACAGACCAGAGCTCCTCTGCATAGCATTATCCACTGGAGCCACAGAAGTGACCTTCTTCCTGAGGAATCCTTTACACCTTCTGAAATAAACATGCTAGGGAATCCTACAGTTATCACCTATCATCACACTGCTCTGCACCTTACTTCTTTGCATTATCCCACCTGTATAAGGACAGAGATACTGTTGTAAAGTACAGTGTCATATCATGAAACAATATTTCAGTTACATGTGTAAGAGGACTGAATTAAGATGAAGTGGATGATCTTAATTTTGGCCTTTTTAACTGACAAATTATTGACTTTGAAACCACAACAACAGTTTTCTTTAATGTTGTTAAATACACTTCCTATGTTTCTTATATACATTAAAAATCATTCTATTGCAAGCATATGTGACAACATTATTACCAAAAGTTATCAAGCCCTGAACATCCACTCTTTGCCTGAACTCAAATTAGTTACTACAACTGGCAGGAGAAAGATTTTAGGGAGGAAATGCATACTAGGGTCTTGCACTGGCTTTGTGAAATGGTTGGAGAAGCCTGGCTTGATTCCCACTTATCTGGAGAAGGTAGAAACACACTTTGCTCATGTGGTTCCTTCAGAGCTGCGGATGAACCACTAAAGTCAGGCAACATGTCTGAGGGAGAAAGTCTGTAGGGGAGGGAAAGGTAGTTTAGCTCTCTGTTCCTGCTTTCTTGCAAGGGAGGTTGTCTGCTCAGAGTTCCTGCTGTAGCAGGTGTTGTTGGTTATTTCGTTGTGGTGTTCAAGTGTTCATGTTCAGTCATCATTTTGGCATGCTGCCACGGTTTTGCTAACAGATGGGAATGACACCACACACGTACCTGGGACGTAGATGAATGGAATTTCATGGGAGACACTAAAGATATTTATCTACTCCAGAGCTTTCTTCTTGCTGAATTTCAAAGGCCTGCTGCAAGCGATGGAAGCATAAGAATGTTAAACCAAAGGTCAAAATAAGTTTTTTTGTCTGTTAAGAAATACTTGGCACAGCAAAGATTAGTTTCCTCACTATAAATATATAGACACAAATATATGCAGTGTTAGTTACAAAAGTCTTTTCTGCTGTTCAGTAGATTAAGATTTTTTTACTATGCTGCATTTCTCTTTCTTTTTTTCCAGGGCATCATTCTGGAAAATCAGTCTTAGTCCATGACCTGGAGTATGATAGCACTGAAAGGCTCTTATCCTCATGAAAAAAGACAGTTGCTACTTGGTAGATGGGAAATATGAAACAGATGGAAGAATTTCTGTTCTAGATTTAAAATAATTACCTCTTTGTCAAAAATCTTTTTGGCTGCACATGGCTCTGAGCATTGTTTCACATCCTAGACACACATGGGGAATTTTACGTTTGTATGAATTCCCAGTGGGATTTTTCGTATGCACAAATATTCAAATTATTCACATTTGTTGGACTAAGTGCAGAAGTACAATGCTCCATAGAGTGAACGGAAGGAATTTAGAAGATATTTCAAGCTTTTCTGTGCATACTATTTCAGAGTTGCAATGCCCTAAGGAAGCCATGAGATTTGCCTAAGCACACTTCTTCAGAATCTTGAAGTTGGAGAAAGTATTGAACACAGAAAAACCTTAAGACTGATTGTTTATTTTTATTGACATTTCATTTCAAAGCAAGAATTGCACAGAACAAGCCATCCAAAGTAAATACATTTGTAAAAGACATATTAAAGTGGCATACGTAGTTGATTTCTGTTTAATCACATGAAATATGGAAGTGACCGCAAGGCTAATAGAAAAAAGAAAGAACATGCTGAAAAATGATCAAAACAGTTCTAAAAAGAACTCCTATATCTGTTAAATATGAGATCAAGCTATAAAGTTGGTAATCTCCACCAGATAACCAATACCTGCTCAAAAAGCAACTGAATGTGTAAATTGTTTCCCCTGGAGTCATTAGGTCTGTTTCCACTGACTCACTGCTGCATAGAAATGTACCTATTCCCTTCCCTCAGTTGGCTTAAAAAGTATTTTGAGCAGCCTGTCATATTAAAATGGTGCAAGTAGGCAGTTGACAGTGAGGTAAACCCCTTCTGTTAGACAATTTATGAGGAAATTGAGACTTTTTTCCTGGTTCTGTTTCAGATATTAAAAAAGAAGAAAGAGGAAAGGAAAAAAAAAAAAACCACCGAAAGTGGACTGATGCCAAACCTAGATTTCAAGAAAATGTTTTAAAAATTATGCCCCAAACTTATCGATAAAGAACACAGAATCAGGATATTTCTTTTATGTCTGGATCCAGTACCTTTTTCAATATAAATTTATGATTTACTGTTAAAGTATTAACTTTCCCCTCAAGACTTTTTCTTAAGCAGAACTTTGCATGGTAATTTTTTAATAGTTTTATATTGCATGAAAGCAGGTACAATGATTTTTTAAACTTGATATAGTGAAAGATAGTAATAAAAGGGAAAAAAAAATCCCAAACCTATTTACTAATTAAATTGCTTTGAATCCCAGGAGGAATAATAGTTAATTAATGGAAACAAAATGCGATTTACTAACCAGAAAAATGTAGTGGGTAGGACTTACATCATTTTTCCTGTGCATTTGTAACCAAATGATCTGTAGACTTGAAAGTTTTCAGGGAACCAGCAAAGGCTCTTTTATGCAGAAGAGCAGAGGCCATCATTTCTCATTTGACGGAGGGCAGCAGAACTCTAGAAGACTTGTGCTGGTTCTGAAACCTCCCAGGACTGCCGGTTAGAGCAAGCCCAGTTAGATGCTGTGTTGAATGCAGCATCCGGCCCACTAGTTGAATGTCAGCCCTGCTAGAGGTGCCCGGGCTCCCACAGTTCATTTTGGGAATGGTGCACTGTGCTCCCCATTGCCTCTGAAGGGCTTACTGGAGCACCTCCTTTCATCTCACTGCTACTGAGACTGACACACAGATTAAAACCTGGCTCTGGGTGACAGGGATCAGGCCCTTCTCTCCTCCCAACCCTCATCCATGGAGCTAGTCACAGCTTTTTCAGAAACTACTGATAATTTGTATATTGAGGGCTGAGAGCCATTCTATGGACAGGTGGGGGGAACTCAAAGCGGGAAAAATTTCCTCTGTCACTTTTCATCAAGAGTCAATCTTTTTCACCAAAGATCAAACAAATTACTAAACAACACAAGAGGCGACAAGTTCAACCCCAGGGTTTACCAAAGCTCTCGGGAGCCCTGACTCCCACTGTTAACCTTCCTGTCTTGCTTCTCCACAGCCATGATAAAGCTCCCCTGAGCGCCAATCCAGATGTACGGTAATATGTCTGGTGCGGACTCCTTCTGCACACAAAAGGGGATAATGATCTAGCTAGCACTATTCCAACACTGTGTATGGCAGATCAAATATATTTACCAGATCACATTAGTAATGTGCATACTGTGAAATTATAGTGGTTGTGCATAATCCTTGGCTCAGTTTTCATGTCTGCTATCATGTCTGCACAGTGTTTAATACAGCAGGACACAAGACCAGCTGGGGTTGCTGTGTGATACCACAGTGTGCAGTTTAATCACAAGCCTATAGCAAATTTGATGTTGAAAAGACATCTTTCATAAACATCACTGATGATAGAAAAGCAATGTAGCAACCTGAAACCCACTGAAATATACCGGCAGGGGAAAGGAGCAGATACTTAGCACTCTGCAGATTTCTAAAGGGCTTTCCCAATAACGGGCAGGAATTACTTAGGTTAGTAAAATGAAGGAGAGCAGAAGTATGAGTAGCTGCGTGGAGTTAAGTAAGGGCAAATGTTAAATGTCTGGATAACCTCTGTGACACAAAACTTTACAAGTCTGTGGAGTATTTTCCCAAAGAAAGTGAGGAAAGCCTCTCTGATTGGTAAGTGTAGGCTTGATGGGACAAAATACTTAATAGAGAAAAAAACATGCATTTCCAGGCAGAGGAATAGAATATCCCAATGGGTATTTTCCATTTGTAGAGCCTGTGATCTACAGTACAAAAGCAATGTCTGAAAAATTGAAAGATACTACTTTTCTTCCCCATCTCCCATCACAGTGGTTTGCTATTTCCTGATTTTGTTTTCTGTTGGACATATAAAAATAAAATCAGGGTATGAAAATAAAATATATAAACCAAAAATTTCCTTGAAGCTATATTGACAAGAACATAAAATTGGTTTGTCACATCTTCCTATGAACATTCATGAGAACCATATGCTATCTCCTGCCCCTCTTATGCTGCATTCTGAACAGTAATGTAGACAGTACCTTAACTATGCCTTGTTTTGTAACATGGTGATGTAGCAAATTTAATATCTTGGTCAGTTTACAAATCAGATTCATATTCTACTGATAGTTTGATAGTCATAGTTAGGGTCTTTAGATGAGAATATTTTGGTAACCTCAAAATTCAAGCTATTCCACATGAAAATAGTATATATAAGTAGGTATTCCTTGTCAGCAGAATGTTTCACATTTTTATGCAGTGACTCGGTATCTTTTTGTAGAAGGTGACCTCAATAATTTTTAACATCATTTGTATAGCAGTGAAACTGCAGGTTTGATAGTTGCTTCTTCTTAGACTGATCACTGAGGCCTTAAATGAGATATTTTCAGGAGCCAATGCAGGAGAGAGGTTAATTAAAATGCAGAATATTTTGTTAGTTGTAAATGTCTGTAATTATGAAGAATCTTCTATTTTTAAGCTACTGTCAGACATACTGATTTTGGTTTATAGTCTTAAGGACAACATGACCTGACACTTCTCGTACTTGCAGAAGTTCTAGAGCTCACAAGCTGGTGTAATTCTTTAGTAAAGGTTGGAGAGTCTGATTTAAACATACTTTCTATGGTGACATTCTAAAACTGGAAAACTACACCTCCAGACTCCAGAAACTTCAATTCTCTGATGGGATGGTTTACTGCAATCAAAGTCACATCAACATCTGGTATTACCTCTAGCAAAGGTGAAGAATATTATTGTCTCCTTGCTGACTTTACAGCACTATGTGCGAAGGCAAAAAAGAACTATTTTATCACTACACTGTGCACCACTTTTAAAAATGTATCTATCCCTTCTTTGTGCCCTCTGATTCACTTTCAGTTATTCAGGCATATGCTTGGGGGGAGTAATGAGTCCATTTTCAATAATGGCAAGAGCTCTATAAAAATCACCAAGGCAACTGTATTAAGCTCAAGCTGCCACTTTCTCACAGTAATGGTTTGGAAGTAAAATAAAATCAAACAAACCTAGAAACAGCCATTCCTTATGGTACAGTCTACTGTAGTTGTCTACTTCTGTCCAGAAGGTCAGCCATTTATTTTAGGAAGCCAATTCTTGCATCCATGTTTTTATTTAAAAGTTGTTCTATAGGAGAGGGTACAAGCTAAACACCACATTGTTCATAATATAATTTATTAACAAGCAGAATTCTACCTGCAACAGAAAGACCTGTAGGATATTAAGGATTATTAAAAGTCTACCTTTGAAAGCTGTCTTCATGCTGATACCTCCAGTGAAGTCAGTAGCACTAAGCAGTCGGATGATACTCATCCCCCATGCAAAAAATCTTTCAGAATGCTTTAAATTCTTTTCAAAGATCAATAAGTCTCCTACTTCATGTTGTACTTAATAACTGGCATGCCTCAGAGGCCTAGAAGCTGACCTTCTAACACACACATCTTTTAGTCCAAAGGTTATGCTGGTGAATTAGTTTAAGTCCAGGTAAATCATAAATTCAGCTTTCTTTCTTTGCAGTATATATCCATTAAAAACTGGCATGTGGATACTCCATGGAAAAGATATAATGTCCTTGTCCACATTTGTATTTGATGAGTATACGTGACCCTATTTGCATATTTTTGCTTTTTTTAAGAAACAGTTGTTTTGATTATCTGCTATTGCCAGACATCATTACAGCATCAGTTGTTTTATTACAGTGGTGGGCATTCTATAAATAAAAGGATAAAATAAATATATTTACAGGACATTTAAGCAGCTTGAAATACTAGTGAGATTGAACTATAAATATAAGGTGATGTTGAGTTTGTATTTTTAAAATATTACTTGCTGAGAATCAAATATGATCCCTTATACTAGAAAGTTCAGCAGCCACTGAAGGAAGTGGCATAAGAAATCCAGACTCCCATGTGAGGGCAGGGGTAAGCCATACTGTCTAAGCCAAACCCAAACTGTGCAGGCAGGGAAAAAAAACATGTTTACTTTGTTAATGTTATAAAGACATTTCACCTCTTTGAGACCGAATCATGGGTCTGCAGGAGGAAAAGGCCTCCTCACTGTAGTCTTCAGGAGCTGACAGTCTTGTAATAAAAGGTTTGACTCTGTTTTAGTGAGATATTTCTGAGGTGTGGCCACTGGGTCAGTCTTACCACCTTTTTCCACACACCTGATATTGGTTGTGGGGGTCACTGAAGATACACTGTTATGGCTGTGGGTAGGCGGTCTCAAACTCAGCGGTGTGGTATGGTTTACAAGGGCTTTAGTGAAAGGAATGAAATGGTCCTTGTACCCAACAAGCCACTTATGCTTCCCCACAACTTTCATTTTCTTCATAGTCCTGACCACCTCTGCTTCCACATCCCCTAAGGAATCTACTTTTGATATGCTTCTTAATTCTGAAAGAGGAAAATCCTCATTCTTTCCCTTTGAGCAAGAATTGTGCTCCAGACCGTTGTGCATGGTCCACAGAACTGGAATTGCAGAAGCCCTCTTGGGCTCCTTCACTGGCATTAGGGCTCCTACTTAGAAAGCTCTATGGAAAGAGCGCTCCTCGCTCTTCTTTCTTGGACTACAAAATGCAAACCAAATTAAGGGGTAAAGGAGGAAAAGCTGTTGTTTGGGTTGTGAAGACTGCCATATTTTACAGTTAAATTTTTAATGCTTTACTTTTCGGGGAGTATTCAACATGGTTCACAAAAGGGAAATCATGCCCGACTAACCTGATAACCTTCTATGATGAAATGATGTATTCAATGGATGAAGGCAGAACGGTGATGTTATCTTGTCTTCAGCAAGGCTTTCCACATTGTCTCCCACAACATCTTCATTGACAAACTCATGAATTACAGGCTAGATAAGTGGACAGAGAGGTGGACTGAAAATTGGTTGAACTGTTGGGGATAAAGGGTTATGAACAGTGGCACCAAATGCAGCTAGAGGCCCACCATTGGTGGTGTCCCCCAGGGGTTGATACTGGGCCCAATACTGTTTAACATCTCTGTTAATGACATCGATAATGGGGAAGAGTGCACCCTCAGCAAGCTTGCAGATGATACAAAATGGGAAGGAGAGGTTGATACACCAGATGGTTGTGCTGCCATTCAGAGGGACCTCGACAGTCTGGAGAAATGGGCTGACAGAAACCTCATGAATTTCAACAAAAGGAAGTGCCACTGAGGGCAGGACCACTGAGATAATTAAGGGCTTGGAGCTTCTGATGTGAAAACAGAGGCTGAGAGATCCGGGACTTTTAGTCTGGAGAAGAGAAGGCTCAGGGGGATCTTATCAATGGGTATAAATGGGGGTGAGTAAAGAAGAGCCAGACTCTTCTCAGTGGTAGTCAGTGAAAGGACAAGGGGCAATGGACACAAATCGAAATACAGGAAATTACACTTAACATAAGACAAAGCTATTTTACTGTGAGGGTGGTCAGACACTGGAACACATTACCCAGCGAGGTTGTGGAGTCTCCATCCTTGGAGATATTCAAAAACCAACTGGATATGGCCCTGAGCAACCTGCTCTAGCTGACCCTGCTCAAAGCCATTCTGTGCTTCTAAATTCTTGCAATTTTTAGTGAAAATATTGAGAGTCTTTTAACTATGAAATCATAAAAAAAAAAAGGGAATATCTCCCATTTCATCTTTTACGTTATACAACAATCAGAATCACTTGTACTCTACTACTTAACTGGTATACATTCATATAATAGCTCCTTATATATTCTCTAGCAAGGAAGAGATTACTGTTAGTTTCATAGAGAAACTCATAGTTTCATCGGGTTTCAGAGAGTTCAGTTAGAACTATCAGTATAGTTCATACTAGAGGTACACAATAACTGCACCCTAGTGTTTGAAGGGAAAATTGGTTTTGTAGAGGGGAAGGCTAGAATAGCCATCACATAAGTAGGTAGGGAAATAATTGTATATATTGTCAGCACTTCTAAACCTTTTCTTTGTAGGCTTTATATTTTTCAAATTAACTTCCTGATCCTTCACTCCTTTCTATCATGCTGATGTGGTATACTAGTTTAAAAATCTTCACCACTTAGAGTTGCAAGATTTTCAGAATGACCCATGTTCAGGAATGCTCCTAAGTATCGTGCTTAAATTTAAATGTGTGGGTAAATACTTCACTGAATCTGCAGCTTTAGCATCTCTATCTGCTACTTGGCATGCATATTTTCTTTCACATTTCCTTAAGAAAGATACAAAATTTCATAAGTATTTGAGATCAGACATATTACAAAAGATATTACCGATCGCCAGTAATATTCTCCTATATGTACTTGTTTTTAGAATGGCTGAAAATCAAGCAAATTGTCTGATTAAATAAAGCTTTTTCCGGGTCATGTGAATGAAACTTAATACGTCATAAATTAACTCAGAACAACACAGAGATACTGTAGAAACATTCTATTTCTGAGGAACTATATACATACATACATACGTACATACGTATATATATGTGGTGTGTGTATATATCTATGTATATGTGTGTGTGTGTGTGTGTGTGTGTATAAAATCGTGTTCAAACACAAGGATTCCAAAGTTGCCTAACACATAAAATGCGAGTACTATAATTCACAACTGTTTTGGCCACTCCCTGCTGCTCCAGTGTTGTACAAAGACATATAAATCTATCTCACTTAAAGGCCGGCCTACATTAAATGACCGACACAGTATTTTACAAAGGTTTTCAAATTAGGAAAAAAGGAATTCCACAATAAGGCTGGCCCTACAAAACTAAGCCCTTAATCTGGAAAGGAACTACTCCTTTCCATGCATTACATACATGAAGGCAAGGTATCCCTGAGCCAGGTGTTTCACAAAAACATGAGACACAATGATGGTCCCTACTCCAAAAAGTAATTTGGGCACTTGCTTAACATAAGCACAGAAATGTCTGGATTCATTTCAGTGAGACAACTCACAGGTTTATAGTTAGGTATGTGTTTTAAAAGAAAAGAGACAGGACTGAGTTAGGGTCTAAAGGTTCAGGAAACTTGTGATTTATATAAAAAGTCATAGAAAATTAGCCTTACTGTTCTAAGCTAAGTGTCCCAGCTACAATGGCAATAACCTAAAATTGCTGCATGTAGGGCAAGGAAAGAATAAAGTATTCAAGGTGGACCAAAGGGAGACACATAAATAGTAATTCCCAAGGTAATGGTCTTTCTTGAAGTGACTCAGAGCAGTTATAAGTTTGTACATTGTTTATGGCAACAATTCTGATGGAAGTGAAGCTTGAAGACAGAAATGGAGTTGAAACTAGAAAAAGTATTTTGAATTAAGTCAAGCATTTTCACAAATAGTCTGGAAGAGACAATAAGGATCACAGTAAGGAAACTATGAACTAATAAACAATTAGTGAGACAAGATTCAAATTTTCAGAGGAACAGAGGAATGATACAGAAAAATGAAGCAAAAAAGAGCTCATAGTGCAAAGATTAGACAAATATAGGTGGTGGCAAGCTGAGATAAAGTTTGGAGAACTAATTAAGTCACTGTGTTCAGAAAGAGGGAGGGACCACAGAAACAGGAAGGAATTCTTCACTGCATTTATTCTATGTTTATATTTAAGTAAAAGATAACAAAATGAAACCTGATATGTCCTTCAACAATGTTCTGCTGCCATGGCTGCTAAACCAAGCATATGCTTTCATTGCTGAGGTGATATTGACTGTGGTAGCAACCATGGTCTGCACTGCCAGGAAATTCATGTGGGGAAATGGGAAGGTTTGGGAACAAAGAAATGTTACAAATTTAAATAAAACAAAACCTATATTGTTAGGTCTGTAAATGTACGGATGTGAAACTTGTGAGAATATGCTTTTAAACTCTGTGTCAGGAAAAATATACCGTGATGCCCTCTGAAAGGGATGGTTTAGTTGCAGTTTAGTATGTTGATACCTCATTAGATTAAGGTCAAGCCATTTGACTGACAGAAGTGACATGCTGCCTGGAAGAACTGAAGTGTTTTAAAGCTAAGGTTGCTAACAATTACATGACAGCAAATACAGAAGCAGAATATGACTGTATGAAAAAAAGGTTGCATTCAGATTGCTTAACTGGCTTAGTCAGCTGAAGTATGTATGTACATGCACTTTCTATCAATGGTAGCTTGTACTAGACTAATTCAGATGTTAAGTTATGATATATAATGGTATTTTTCAATAAAAATATATTATGGTTAATTTCATAAAATGTTGGAATTAACCATTACATTTTAGTTTTGTTCCATAAAAACTTTGGCTTCTGATTCTATCAGATACAAAACTGTATGTAGCCATAGTACATGAAAACTTGCATTGTGTAACACGGTGAACAAAAGATCTCAGAGAAAGCTGACCTCAATGCACCCCCTTAGATGTGGTCATAAAAGATAGTTAAATGAGCATTTTCTAGCAAAAATTACAAGCAGCAGATTTAGGACAAAAATTGCCATGTGATAACACTTAATTCTCCACACACAAACTGGGCAATAACATGTTTGTTTTGTGGTCTTTTACTTTCTAGAAATCAGATGTACTTCTAGCTTTGTACTGTGTCTTGTTTTGAACTTAAAAATGGATTCAACATAGCAATGTACAAAAAATCCTCAGAAAAGAAGCTAACAAAAACCAGATGCTGAGCAAGATGCCACACATGGAGAAACCCACTTTAAACAACTACCTTATTGTAGTTACTTGAGTCAGCTCGAGTTTATAGCAAACAGCAAGGAGCTTTTTTTAGTTGCTATAAACTGGTGCACACACTTTAGCATGTGAAACCAACACCCCCTTAAATCACTCAGTGATTGGTTGTAGGATTTAGAGTTTTAGAATTTTGTATCCCTGGCGACCAACGCTGGATGATACAAAAGCAAAACCCTGGACAGTCTACCAGCTTCTCATGACAAGAATTGTGTTTTTGTTTTTCTTTAATCTGAATCCGAAAGATTATACCTTTGTTGTGTACATTCCAAATCAAAGTCTCTGATACTGCTAGGAAAAACAAATTAAATGGGAGAGATGCTGCCAACTTCAAAGCCACACTTCAACCTGCATTTTTATCTAGTATTACTACATGCAACTTATCTAGCTGAAAGAGATTTCAGGAGGAAAATATTTTTTTTCAGTTGCTTTTACTTTATTTTCTCTCTCTTTCATGAAGTAGATAGGTTTCCAAAAAAGAGTTGAATTAAATCCTATTTCTGTCTAATTTTTTGGCTGGGTATGCTTCCTCCACACAATTGATCAACTACTGTCTTGGAGGGGAAAGCAATAAAGACCTAAAGAAAGTCTGAAACCTGGAATGGATAGAGCAGAAAATAAAATAGTTTAATAGAATTTGAGGTCAGAAAGAACCATTACAATTGTTGAATCGGATGTCCTCTGTACATTCCCCTGGCGAATGCCTTGTGAATTGCAATAACTTCACTGAGGCCAAAGTGTTTTAGCCCTGAGGATACTAGGCTGCTGTGTTTCTTAGAGAGGGGCCAAGGTGCCAGAAGTGGTACGTATAGGTTCCTGCTAGAAATGAATTGTGTCAGGTGTATCTTGGTGCTCTCTATTACATATTACATAGAAACGTGTTTCTGCTGTTCCTATGTACCCTTTCTTTTACTGTCTTGCAAACCTAAACTACAGAAATTAGTTTCTGACTCCAAATATGGCAATTAATTTGTTTCTGAGACTGCAACAAGAGAGAGGACCCAGACATCTGAGAATGAAGTTATTCCATCCAATTCACAGACTTTGTCCATCATGTCACAGGTTCCTTCTCCAGCTTCTCTGTCATAATCTGTAAGGCCAATTGCCAATCACCCAAATGTAGGAAAACTCACATAGCTATATCTCAGATACTCAGATAGTTATATCTAGCTATCTGAGGAAATAAATTTTCTCCAAGATGTTTTAGGATCAGATGAGATACAGTCATTTCCATGATGTAGAGCTTCAAGAATTATGAGAATGTTAAAGGCAGCCCAGAACTTTTTACATTCTCTTCAGCTCCCAAAAGAGAGGAATGACCCCACTCATTCATAGATTCACAGGATCAAATATTTCAAAGCCAGAGGAGACTATCATGACCAGCCAGCCCAATCATTCGTATTCACAGGGTCTAAAGATTTTCTGCAGAAACTTACAGAAATCCAGAAAAACACGTAACCTTAAAGTGACCATTTCAAGACATGGTGAGACAACCACTTTCCATAATAAACTGTTTAAAGGCTTAATTAAAACACATTTTGATTTGTAACTATTTAGGCATATGATTCAAATTATTCTTTTACAGTGGTTTGTCTCTCTAATTATTTACTACCTCATAAAATATTATGTCTTCTAGTTAGGTCAGCAAAGATTTTTTATAACTGTTTAGGATGCTGATAAAAATGTCAAATAGCACAGGATCATAAAAACAATTTCTGAGGGACTCTTCTAGGTCCTACTCATCAACACCTTCACAATAACTGCATTTTGGGACTTGCCAGTTAGCCAGTTTTTTAGTCCCTCTAATGCATGTCCTGATAGTGTCATTTACTGCAAATATTTTTTGAATCAAATGTCCAGGTAATAATTCAGTTGGCTCAGAAAAAATCCAAGGATACAATGTCAACACAGTTATGTACTCTAGCTAGATTTATGATGTTGCCAGAAAAGATAACAAGATTGTTTGACCAGACATACCTTCTATGGAAAAACATACTAATACATACTAAAACATACTAATGGTCCTCACTTATATTTATAACCGTACATTCTTTGCTGAATATCAAGTTACTATTTCATAATTCCAGACAAAATCAGTCTGCAGTTAATAAATTCCTCTTAGTCTTTTTAAATATTGGAAGAATAATAGTGATTTCTGAGTCTGCTGAAGTTTTCCTGAATTTGTTTAAAGGTGATAAGTAGTTTATAGTTATAGTGCTTCTCAGACACTCTGTTTAAGATTTTGGTTGAAGTATGAACATATTCAAGCAGTTTCATTCAATTATGACAATTATTTAACCTTAGCACATGCTTCTTCAGAATCTTTTTTTTTTTTTTCCAGAAGACAAGCTTCTTATTCCACTGAGGTGGCACTCTTCTCTGTGTTCTTAGTTCATCATAGAAATGTCCTTCCTCCCTTTTCATTTAATTTAGTTTCACTATACATATTCAAATGTACTTCAACTATTGTCTAGGGCCTTTGCTTTGTTATAATTTGTTTAATAAAAGTCCTTCTTATTTTATTGATGTCATAAAGCTTCCAGAAATAATAAATAGTCCTTCTTGCTTACTTTCTCCTTTTTTTCCATTCTTTATATATTAAATTTTGTTGATGTTTTAACATTGCCTCCATGCATCCATATAAGTTGGCTCTTGTCCCATGGTAGATTTGATCCTATGTGTAGAATCAAAGATTTTGGACAGCCAATTGTTTGTCCTTCAGCAACAGCTCATAGTCTTTTTAAAACAACTCATTCTAAATTTGTAGTTCCCTTAGTTATTCCATCAATACTTTAAGCTTTGAAAATTGATCCTGTTAAAGTACCTATTTTACATATCGCTGGCCACTGCTATATTCAGTTTGGCACAGAACTGATATTGCTAAATCATAACCACCTGTGTTTGAATAGGTTATTTACTAACTCTCCTTTGTCCATTAGAATGAAATCCAGCAGTGTGGTATCCTCTGATGAATTTATTTGAACTTTTGAGAATTTATTGTCTCTTCCTTTCAGAAGTACTAAGGATGTTTTGTCACTGGCCATGTGAACTTGCAAGAATAATCCATCACATTAAAGTCAATCATAACTTATTTTCTTCCTATGTATTATGTATAGGTATTTGATGAGACATTCATACCACTTTTTCCTGAGATTGAGGTGTTCTGTCCAACACCACAGTGTTACATGCAAAATCACCCCATGAGAACTAAGACATGAAGACTCTGAGGTTCACATCTTGGTTCTCCATTTCTGCAACACCTTCCTTGGGAGGTAGACCACTTTAAAGGGGGTATTTAGAGCAACAGTCACTATGGCACAAATTAGCTTAGAGGAAACTTGAGCCACAAAGAAAAATGTTTACAAAAAATCACGAAAAATGTTTGTATGGAAATTAGGGATGAACATCAGATAACAGGGCTCCAGCTCTTTTTGTTAACCCTACAATTATCTTTCTTCTAAGTATGTGCAGAAGAAAGAGGAAAAGAATGGAAAGGGACCTGTTGGACTATAAAGTGCAACTCTTTCATTCAGAGCAGAACATACACATGTAAGATTCACACATGTACATGGTGATCTATATCAAATTTTGAGATTTTTAATAATTTATGATGTCTCAAGAAAATTTACAAATCTACAACTCTCAGCTTTAAAATCATCTGAAGTTTCAGACAAGTAGAAACTGTTTACGGAATATATTTCTCATTTTGAAATATTGTATTCTGCATTTTGTTTGAATAATACTTGCCAGTCCTGATCTGGAAGATTACTGGAAGCCTTTTCCTAAGAATGACATAAAAAAGATAGCTCTTCCCTTGCAGATTCCAGTGTGACATATTTGTCCACATACACAATTCTCATAGTCATTTTTAACCTATAATCTATATACATCTGAGTGGCTAACTTAGAAACTGTGTGTAACCCACCACTTTTAATAGACATATCAAGTAGAAAAAATTGCTTACATATCAAATAGTGGCAGCCAGAACAAAAGTAGTTTGCTTAGTAGGGCAAAACTCTCTCTTACATTACTTTCTCTGTTTTCCAAAATCAGCACTCATCACCTACCATCTGTGCTAACTTTCTGTGTGGACCTACTTGATTTGATTGACATTCTTCCCAATGGCAGAACTTTCAATGCATGTTAACTTACACAAGAGAACCAATTTAAGCATCTCTCGCGTATAAATTAGCTAGAGAGTCTTGGAGATATACTGCTTATCTGATGGCATAATTGAGCCTAAAGCTCTAAAGTTGATCTTTCACAACTTGGCTGTCAAAAAAAGGGAGGGGGGGAGGGAAATCTCTTCATCAGATTTATAACTTTCTCAGCTTCTCATAGAATTGCACATCTTTTGCATAGAAATTAGAAGTTAAAATGAAACAGTGAAGCTTGTGGTGTATTTCTGACAGTAAAGATGTGCCAGTGCTGTAAATTATAGGAAACTCTGTATTTGAAAAGGATAGTGTAAGTAAGTTACCCATACTTACTAAATTTCGTTATTAAATTTTTTGAGTATTTTGGTTCTGTAAACTCACATTTGTGACAAAATTGACTTTTGCTCCAACCTTTTAACTGACTAGTGAGCAGGACACTTTTGAGTGTATTCTGAAGCAAAAGAAGTGTGAAATTTCTCAGTTTTGAAACTAGATTTGAAATACAATCATAGTAACTCTTGACTCTGTTAAGGCATTTACAAGAAGATGAGAATCACAATATGCCTGAAACAAAATAAGTTGCTGGTCAAACTCCTTCCCCCACATCCTGTCACATAATTCAATATTTCTGAATGCTTTACTGTGTCCACTGAAAATGTTTTGCCCTCCATATGTTTCCCCAATTTAAAATGAATACAGATGTCAGATTTCCTGACAATACCGTGTGTTTTATATTCTTCCAAATGATTTTATAATTTTTCCAGATCAGAGGATAATCCAATAACAGATCTGCCATAGAACCAGTATGACCTCAGCCTCTCTACAATGTGTAGTGCCTATATATATATATATATATATATGCACATGTATATACCTACATATATTTATATATATACGTACTGAAGCACAGTAGCTATTGTTGTAATTCATGTTGTCCATAGGACAGAGGCTTTGTTCAGTATACAGGTTGGATAAGAAGAGTATGACCCTTTTCTAGTAAGTTAAAAAATAAGTGATAAGACACATGCTGTCATGCTGTATATATGGCTTATCCTCCATGGTAGAGTGTCTGCGTTTTCTGCAGGGTTTGAGTTATTCTGGTACCCACAGCTGTGTGACCACCCCACTCTGCCTACAAACTCATCTCACATTAACATTAAAAGGTAAACACACACAGACACAAATGAGGCCATTGAAACTTTACAAATAGCAACATTTTGTGACTGCAAAATATAGCAGAAAATGAGAGGATAAAAATTTCAGATGAAGGTATAAGATACACTGTTACTGTCTGATAACCATACGTATATCAGAATTACCTTTACAGGCAGGCTTCCAGCGTTTGATTCCCCTTTTCTCCACTCACCTATCCTCTAGTTCTGAATTTTCCCAGTATTTTACAAGAAAATGTTGGGATTCCAGAAATGGCTGATTAAGGAGTTGCACATAATATATAGAACGAAACTTGAGGGAATAACCTTTACAGTCCACTCTAGAATTTATATTTAATGAGTTATGGTATCATTGCCCTTATGCATGTCATTTTTTAAGTAAATCCAACATCTTATTTTATCTTCTTTCAGTTCATTCTGTTCTTTCTGTCACAGTGGAAAAAAACATAAGAGCTATATATTTTACTCTGGCCATGACAGATGCGACAAAGACAGCTCTGAACTCTGCTGGTTAGGTGTACCTCCTATCTTCAGCCACTGGAATGTAGGATAAAATGCAGGAGATGTGATCAAGTAGCGCATGAACTCTAATGCATGGGCTATCAGATAAAAAGGAAGTGACCAACTGCTCGTGGCAGCTTAGTGAATGCAGCCCCACATTTCTCCAGAGAAATTCTACCTAGGTTGCCTGTTTTGGTGAATTTAAGATTTACTGAATTTTGGTCAATTTCTCTATCTAAAAAGAAGAGTATATTTTAATTTTTTTGCTAGGTTGGTTCCTCATTTTTGTAACTGCCAATAAAAATTAATTACACTGACTCCTAAATACTGTATTGTTTATTTTGAACTAAAATTCCTAATTACTTTTAAGTAGTAACAAATTTTGCTAACCAGCATTTAGATAACACCAGAAAGAAACTTTTTTTTAATTTATGAATTGACCACCTTTGCGGCCAGCCCCTTCAAATGTATATTTCAAAATATATAATAATATAACTTTGATTTTGTACAGGATTCCATATTCACAATATACTGTATTGCAGTGCAGAGTAACTTCCATCCGTGGTACTGAACAACTCAGGCTGGATTTTCATTTAGGTCACTTCTTACTTATGTGTCCTATAGCAAGCCAGATCTGATTTCTCTTTAAGGAATCAAATGGTTTAAGTGGCATGTTACTGAAAAAAGACGTGTACTGTGTTTCTGGGCAGCTTGATTCAGATGGTTTACACAGCATCAAGGCTGAGACTTGGGCAGAGCAGGTAGTTTCTGAGAGTAGTGCACTTCCAAAAGGTGGCAAAACAGCCATGGCCCCGTTACGTGCTGCATTTGCACCGAGGCCTAGAAGGCCTTGTTAACTCAGTCTGATCTCAGGGGAAGCAGGGTTTGGTAGCAAAGGGCTGGTGGTGGACCTACGGGTGGCATCCCTCCACCAGCTGCTCTGAGGGCAGTGAGTCCAGTGCTCAGTGCTGTCCCAACAGCTTCATCCGGGTTCTGCCTTGGTTTTCCCTCTCCCTTCCTGCCCAGCTGCAGCCAGAGCCTCTTGTTCTCGACGTGGCAAAGTGCTAATTTGTCCAGATGCTGATAAGCCTTGAGCTGGCCCTGCACCTAACCTGGGAAGAATTTATTTGTGATTCTGTCAATCTGTTGTTATTATTAGTCATAGGCAGGTAATGCCCTATCTCACAGATGAATCATTTCACAGAAGCTACTGTTGTTCCCAGCTTCCTTTCAATCTCTTTGTCAAGTTTTCCTTTTATGCATAAACAAGTTTTTGTCTCTGTGTCTCTCTATCTTTGCCTCCCTCTCTCCGGTTGATGTCCACTCTTACTCCCCTCCAGGCAGTAGTAAAAACCTGTGCTGTCCTTTGATAATCATGACATTAGATAGGCCAAATTACAGCTTCTGTTTGTATACTTTCAAAAGAAATGGGATTGTTCGGAAACCTCCTTTTCCTGCATTCTTTAAACAGCGTTGATTGCTGTGCTCACTCCACACTGACTCTTGGACATGTTTGGAAGTGGGGAAGTTTGAAGAGAGGCTACAGCAGAGCCAGCCAGATATAGAGTGGGATGGGACAATGTGCTGCACTCATATGAGGTACCTTACTTGAGTTTCCAAAAGGCCTGGGTGGAGTTAACTATTGTCCCTCCTGGAAAAACTGGCTTTGCATAACTCTCTCTATCAGAGAGCCTTGAGCAGAATAACCTTCGCAAACAGGCAGTCTTGACTTTACAGCATCTGATGTGGATAATGTTACTAGCCAAGAAATCTTTTTATGATAATGAAATCTTCAGATAAATTGTAAGAAAAGAAACTGACTCTCTTGAAGGAATTTGCTCACCAGAAATCTCAGTTAAGGCTCATCTTATTCTGGGAGAAGCAAAACACATTTAATATCTTCCCTTAAAATCACAGCGTGTTCTTGTTTGTAAGGAAGTAGCTCTACTGAGATCATCTGTGTGACAACCTGATGAAGTCAGAATCAGGCTCATTCTAATGTGGACAGCTGGACCCACGTATATCTCACCTACAGTTAGGTACAGTACTAGACATCAAAGGTAGAAGCAGAGTCACCTACACTCCTTCAGCAGTCAGTGGAAAGAGAGATGACTCCAAAGGAAAATGTTTGCTCGCTTATATCACCTGACTCTCTCCATTGACTGGTCCATTAAACCAGGTGAGATGAATCCAGTTGTATCGAGGCTGATTTTCAAAGCAGGTAGCTACCACAAGCTATTTGTCTAGGTAGCTGGTCATAAAGGATACCAGGTCTGAGCACAGCATCACAACAGACTGAAAGCTGTTTGGGACAGGGACTTTTGTGTCCCATATTTATACAGGATTTTTTATAAAGGACACCAAAGTTGGCTGGCTTTTAAATGTTATTGCAAGATGAATATTAAGAAATGAGGCTGGGACATGCAAATTAATTCTTCTGTTTTGAAAATAAGATCATTCTGTTATGGAACATATTTAAGAAACTAGGAAAAACTAGTAATGTGAGCTGTATGGAGAGGTGAAACTGAACTGTATATGTCCTGCTGGGCTCACAGAACACAGATCTAAAGCTGGTTGCTGACCTAGTTATTGTCTCTACTAGGGGAAGTTTTTCTATCTTCATATTTGTCTTGGAAATTTCTTTTTCTTTGTATACTATTAGTTAAGAAAAATACCTGGGAACCTGTATTCTTGCTTCTTCCCAAAATCTTTAACTGTAAGCTGCCAGAGGATTTCCACACTTTAGCATGGTAAATAGACAGAGCAGCTCATCAGGGCTCTGGAGATGTGGGCATCTGTTCTCTCCTCTGATATCTTCAGCCACACTTCCTTTTGCGGTCACTTCACTTTGCTGTGCTTCACTGCTTCCAGCTGTAACAAGGTTCAATTTCCTTAGTAGAGTGATTTGAGACGAATGGAGGTAGAAGTTCTAGGTCACACCAGATTTGTATTTATCACTCATTTGCAATAGAATTACATCTATTATGAAAATTCATCATTAAAAAAAAAAGTGATATTTCCCTTACAGGTTTCAAAAGTAATCCACATAGCTCTTTCACTAAGTGGTATTGCGTCCTCTTTCCTTGTAAACAGAGGAAGACTAGCATTATATGTTTACCTGATAAAAAACAACATGCTCTTCCCAGCAACAAGTAAGGACCTGTTCTCACAAAAGCAGCATAATTGTGAATGACCTCATTCATTTACAATCCTGATCCTATTCTGACAACAAAACCCATCTGTGTGTGTTTGTTTTCAAAAGAAAAGCATTAACCCAGTGTGCGGTGTTTGAATTGAAGCAGCTCACTAATATTCACTGGTGTTATATTTACAGGACTGAAATTGTGGTACTTGATGGCTCTATTGTTTGTTAGCTGGAGAGCGAGTTCATTACCTTCAGGATCCCAAATGTTTACAACTAGTTGCTGCTAGAAACTGTTTTGATTCTGTATTGGAAACTGCCGTCACATAGACAACAGTTAAGTCAGCTGCCTAGAGAGACCTGGATTTTCTGTTTTTCCCTTGTAATCCCCCTGTTCACTCTGCTATAACAGTGCTTCTGTATAGAGGGCAAGTGACTGTCTTGCTTTAGGTTGAGGGGACCGTTTACTTATTTGCTACTTCAGATGCTCCTTATTTTTTTGCCCTCACTGCTCAAAGTAGTTTAAGAACTAGTAATTATTGCTGCAACTGAGGGATTTTTTTCTCCTGCTAGGGCTACTTTACAGGGCACATGGTGGATTACTTCAGCTTGGTTAGCTGCTGTGTGGGAGTGAGGCTTTCATGCACATATATTTCTTCTGCCTCTGGATGGCCTTTATTCCTGTCACTTATAGAGCACACAGGAATGCATGGAATCACTTGTGTATGTACTACCTATAATCTACTTATCTTGGAGGTACTAGAGCTGTTATAAATTACTGTAAACCTGGTGGTCTTGAAGCTATGAAAGAGGATGATCTTACTCTTAACACCTGACATTAAAGCAGGAAAAAAGCAGCCCAGAATGCCGGGAGATGTACAGAGGCCCCTGCTAAGGCAGTGAATACTCTGTCTGCATCTGCTTTTGAAAAAAAAGTAATTAACTGGATGGGCCAGGCCTCTTTTGCATGTCAGTTATGTAACAGTTTATACATTTTCTGTTTAAAAAAAAGCTGTGAAGTTTTACTGTTGAAGTGAATATAATGTTGGCATTCATGTTTGAAAGTGAACAGACAAATGAAGTCTAATGTGCCCAGTGTCTGGGGTCATCCTGCCTACTGCAGATGGCTTCTGGGAAAAGCCAGAAGAATATGGGAAGAGAAAAAAGTGAGGAAGAAAATGAAATTTGATGGGAAGTATTTCTCTTTTGGGCAGAGAACTTACTAAAGTCCTTGTTTGCCTTTAATTGTACTCTGAACAAAATCTGAATCCTTGTAGGCATGGGCAGGAGAAGTGTCCAGCATTTCAGTGTCTGAGCAATGACCAATGGCCGAGAACAAGCAACAGTCTGGAGTAGCACAGCTGCAGAGCAGGCTTCTTTGCTGAACTTGGATCATTTCAGCTGAAATCAGCTACGGAGCCCAGCAAAAATGCACATATCATAGGGGATCCTGCCAGCCTGGGGAATGAACTAGGCATGAGTACTAAGATGAGGGGAAGATAGCAGTTAGCTCCTCTGTTGTGGGAAGAAGACTGGTGACTAGGGGAAGAAAATGATAATCTTACCTGCTATTATTTAATTCATGTTTACCCAGTTGCTGTGTTGTTGTGTTTTCCTCTTGTTCCTAATAAACTGTATTGATTTAAACTGCACTAGTTTCATTGTTGAAACATAGGGAAATGTCAGTTGCTGAATTACCTGACTATATAAGGCAGTTACACAAGCTTCTATCCAAGAGTTCACAAGTGTACTGTTTAAATGTTTGTAGAAACCCTAACAAGTTGAACCTTCCACCATGGCAGAGTGTTTGCATCAGCTTTTGCATTGAGCATGACTCAGTCTCCTCCTTTTTTCATTGGGAGAGTTTGGCGCTGTGGACCTGAAGCTCGCTGACTCTGAGCTAGTATTTTTCACCCTGCCTTTCTAGGTAAGTTTAGAGATAACAAACATCATTTAAAAAGAAAGAAAAATGTAAGAAAAGGAGGTGACCTGGAAGCTGGAAGTAACACAAGCCACCAGCCAGATTTTGGACAGTGAATACTGATTTCCTGATGAAAAGTTCCTTTTGATGTTTCTAAGCAACATCATTACACTGATTATCAAAATAATTGCTATGCAACCACTTTATGGACAACGCAAGCACCATATGCACCTTCCCCATGGTCATGCCAGTAAAGTCTTCTATGTGTGCTCTGACCTCTTATTTAAAAGTAGTGGAACTCATTCCGCAAAATAATAGTTCTGCTGCATGTTAGGGGTGGCCTGGCTGTCAGCTGTTTCTTCCACTATCTCCTATTAGTGACAATACTGGGAGAGTGCATCCTTAGGTAGAAAAGATTTCACTTTGCTAGTGAAAACTGCCATAACGAGGATATGGATGCAGCCAAAAAGGGTTTTCAGACTGTATTCCAGATCAAAAACTTTTCCTACAGCATTGTGCAGAATAAACGAAGTAGCAGGAAAGTTATCCTTGTTTCTGATTTTTTGCTTTGCAGTTTTTCAGTTGTAGACAACTCTAATGTGAGTGGGTACATATTCGTGGCTCTCTATCCATCTCATGACCTTTATCAGTCATTTCATTTCCAGACTGGACTATATTTTATATGTGAACTTGCCATTGTTCCAGCTGGTGTTGAAACACAAGTCTTCTAGCTAAGGGTTTCCAAGGTTAAAAATGCCCATTTGGGGTCTGAAACAGATGTAAGATGTAGCTCATACAAATGCCCATTTGAAATTTGAAGAGGCCCTGGGAATTACATTTTTCCATTGCAAATGAAATAAACATATTTTCTCTCACGTTCTATCTGGGATCCTCAAAATATGCATATCTATAGAAGAACCCACAGGGTATACTGTTAAAAGATGGAGAGCTGGGTTTCCCTCTCTCACTGAAAAATATGTTTTGGAGGGGAGGAAGGGACTCGTGTATCCAGCTAGATTCCCAAAATTTTCACACAGAGTGGAATTTCCGTATTTGCATGGGAAAGAAGTTTGCACGCTCCTCTCCTCACTGGAACAAACCTTGTGATCCAACCTATTCTCAGGAGGTCTCCAGCTGGAGGGAGCTTTGACCTGACATTTCTCATTGGATTCCTCAGTATACCTCTTTAGCAGTAATAATACTAATAAGGACACCTGAGTTAGAGTAAGAAATAGCAGGAAGTGAACTCAGTTTGCCTGTGTGCCTGGTGCTTGTATTGTTTCTGTTTCTTAACTATTCCTTTTTTGAAGCTGTTAATTGCTGGTCCTCCATTTCCATCTGACTTTTTTTTTCTTTCCTCACTGTCCTATTTGCTTGGATTTGACATCATTTCCTATCTCTTTTTCAACTTTTATCTGTTTAATATCCCTCAACTCTAACTTCTCAGCTGAGTCCTTTCACACTGAGGCACAGTATAAGCAGAGCATCCTGAACTTTAAAAGATCTCCCTTGCCTAAATACTTGTTTGCTTCTGAATCCTCCCTTTCCTTCCTTGTTTGCTGTTGGTTAAAACTGAGGATCACTGGTGCCAATGCCACACTGAGTCATCCAAGCACAGGATGAGAAAAGTGAAGGTCTGCTCGGGTTATGTGAGGTCATTACTGCCATTTTTGCTCATTAAGTCTCTGACCAATGCTGCTCTAAATCCCCTTTCGGTTTTGCCATTCAAAAGCTGCACCTGGCAAAGTGTAGATATTGTTGCATGCAGACATATGGGCTCAGATGGCATGCTACGCAGCAGTGGTAGTGGTGAAAAAACCTCCATGGACCAGTGCTGGGATGGAACCCAAAAGATGTTTGTATCTAAAACACGTGTCGGCCTGGCAGCAGTAGGGGGCTGTTAACCTCTTCCACTCATTAGAGGGTAAAGTTGCATGTACTTCCCCAAGGTTTCTTACAACATAGAAGGGGAGTTCACATGTTTGTCCCTCCCCTTCTTTGAACTTTCTACTTCAGTTAAGCCTTTTGAGATAAATTGTCTCACTCTTGTTGTTCTTGGATTGTAGCTCTCATAGAGCAAGACTTTCTTCTTGTTTTTGTGTAGGGCATAATCTGATGGGATCCTCCAGTCCTGGCTAGAATCCTATAGACACTGTTACAGTGCTCCTGCTATTAATATCCTCCAAAGGTTACTAGTTTTGGGAAGCTAAGTAAGAAGCTGCCGAAGCTTAGTGCTTCAAGGTGTCTGGGAGATGTTGATGTGGGAGAAGAAGAATGTGCATTGACTTGATAAGGTTTTTTAAGCATGTTTTCCTGCCTCTTGATTCAGAGGCTGGAAGAATGCCCACTCTGGAAAGTAAGGATAAAACTGAAGCTTTTCCAAATGTTTTTTGGTAGCTGGCACATACTTTAGATAGAGCTTTTAACTTAATTAAATCAACCATTTAACCCTCTTCCTTAATTGTTTGCTTTGGAGAATTTAGAAGAAAAATTATTCTAAGTAGAGTGTCAAAATGAGCATCAGACAGATACCACCCTAAACAGGAAATCATGTGAACACCCTAGTGTACACCTACTCTTTCCCATTTCAGAACAACATACTGAAATTATGTACTGTCTGAAGTGAAAACACCGAGGACATTTTGTTCAGCTGCCTGGGATTCTAGCATGATGGTAATTTCTAAAGTAGAAGTATTCATCTGGGACATCTTTGCACATGAGAGCATGCAGTTGTTTTGGCCACTGTAGTTACAGTTGCAAAACAGTTTCCACTATAGCCTCCTGCTTTCTCATCCTCATAGCTTTCCAGAGGAAGAAAAAATTGGATTGATTTTGCTATGATGAATCTTTTCTAGAGCATAACTTTTCTTAGGAAATGCAACAAAATTAGACAACTTGCAGTTGCAAAAAGCCAACAAATACATATTTTTTCTATGATGAAACAGTCTAAATATAGTTCTTTCTTGTGTTCTCAATACATTATTAAATCTAAGCAATTAAAGTCTTAGGACATCAGAAAACACTATTCAACAATCATTTTCTACATGCACCTTTTTTTTCTATTCTGGTTGTGAGTACCACTTTATTGTTTATCTGGGGACCTTTTTTTCCTTTCTCTGTATCTCTCCAGTATGCTATACTTATTATATTTAGAGGTAATATCTTTATCTCTGAAGACCAATCTCTGAGGAAGTTCTTTGAGTTAATGGATCAGTGGCTCCCAATCCTGATTTGGCCACTATACTTTATTGCTTAATATTCCTGTATCACCTCAACTTCATCTGTGATGAACCATATGGAAAAGTCTCCTGACAGCCCATGTGGACTGGATCTAGAAGCAGATGGAAAAGCCAGGGCAAATCCAAAGGTTGTTCCTCCTTAAAGACCAAGAGACACCATGGAGGAGGAAAAGACAAATGTCTTCTTGTTTCACCTCTTCTTGTCAGTTGTAGACAATCCATAGAGAAAAAGATCTCTATTTGTGATTATCTACCTATCTAGCATAATGCTCTTCAGTGTCACTTGGGTTTCCATTGGCCATGTGTACTACATCACAGATTTTGAATAGACTTTTCTCACAGTGAATATGTTCCTTCTCATAAATCTAGACTTCTTGTAAATTTAGATATGGACGGTATATGATTTTTTAGCTACAGAGGACAGAAAATCAAGGGCTGAGTTTTATCTATGAAAAAGGAAAAAAGAAAAAGAAAATAAGTATTCTCTTGGATGTGATATTTGAATAACTATTTCATATTCAAATGCTTGAGACAGTCTTTAAGAACAGACTTAGTATCATTTTCTGTTCTTGAATTATTTTCAAACAAAAGCATTTTTCATTTTGTTTTGAAATTGTTTATAAAAATGCTATATAAATTGCTCCATAATTATTTCATAACAATTCTTTTGATTATTTACTTGAAATTTCTTGTTCATCAGTCACTCTTAATTAGAAGGATTAAGTCTGAAACGCCACAGATTATTTTCCATTTCAGTCAAAATCAGTTTTATTAACCAGAGAACTGATTTTAATTTGAGTATCTTCAGCATCCATTGCTTTTTTTTTTTTTTTTTTTGGAGAACATGCTTGAAAACCTTTTAGGTATATGACTTTTTAAAAGCAAGTATAAGCTGCTAGATGTGTGGATGAAAATGTGCTTGAGAATTCTCTCAGCTCTACTTAAATGCTATAGCAGTGAGTGTACTGTAAAAAAGCTAGTCATTATTCCTTTGAATAAATAGAAACACCTGTTCTTACAATCAAAGGAAATCAAGCTATTATTAGCAGTAACATTTATTTATTTTTTACTACTGGACTGTGCCACTTTCTAGAATTTGAGTCTCACAATAATATTCTATGACTGACTTTTTTTAAGGGTCTCCATTCATTCATATTCAGTTTTCTTACAAACTCAGGCCAGGGATGCTTTTTTGAAGATCTACGTATTCTTTCTCTCTATATATGCATGTGTGTGTATTTATATTTATATATGTGTATATTACATATATAGATTTAAAACACATACACATACATATATATGTATGTGTGTATATACAGAGAGAGAATAAAGCCACAGAAGAGGAATCAAACAAAGCAGGCATTGGGGGAATATTCATTTCTGAACTTCAGTGCATTCATAAGGGAATCCACTTCAGACAGTATGCAAAATTTCACCATTCTAGTTACTCAAAGTAAAGGTGACATCCATGACTGAAGAGTGAGTTGTAAAGTGTAGTAGATTTTGTGTACTCAATAAGACAGTATTAGAAATGTCACTTCTGAAGAGGATTTTTCTCCACGCTTTTTCTTTGATCACAAATCAAGCTGCATAATACCTCAGTTCTGGCCTAAAAGGTGTTCTGCTCTTAAAACTCTGTATTTTGTTAAAATAAACTGACCAAAATTACATAACAGCTGAATTTGCTGCGTGAAGGGGAAAGGTGGAGCGACATAGCCATTCTTTCTTCGTGCAACCAGGAGCACAGGCTAGATCAGTTCCCTAATGCCACTCCATCCCCTACAACTCCCTAATGCCATCCACCCCCCAGAGCCGCAAATCTATCCCATTCTATAGCAGAGGGACAAGACATTTGCATCTTTCCCTCATGAAAAAAGTATCTCAGTATTACCAGAGTCACAATACAGTTAATCCTTTTGGATAAAGGGTCAGTAGGCTTTCAAGAGAAAGTGGCTAGGAATCCTCTCTCCCATCATCACTGATCTTTTTTTGAAGGTTGGGATTTGTTCTTCAGGAATTTTACCCTGTGGTGGTCATGACGCAGTGTGACCCTGTAGGGATTTTAAAGTCTTCCCTGTTCCTCCACCCTGCAGCAGTCTGTGGCAACCTATCCCGGTTCAACTGTCATTTAGTCATTCCTCCCCATAACAACTTTGGTCTGCTTTTCCATTCTGGAAGAGGAAAGGCTTCTCCTGCTCTAAGCTCCTCAGAGGAGGTCACAGAATCACAGAAAAAAGTAGCTTGGTAAGGACCTCTGGAGGTCATCTAGTCCAAGCTCAAAAGTAGAAGCAGGGCTAACATCAAAACTAGACCAGGTTGCTCAAGGCCTTGTCCAGCCAAGTTTGAAAATCTTCAGGAATGGAAATTTTACAATTTTTGAGGCCAGAGCGCTTGAGCACTTAACCACTCTCATGTTGAAGACGTTTTCTTTATATCTAATCAGAATTTCCGTTGCTGTAACTTGTGACTGTTGCCTCCTGTCCTTTCACTGTGCACTTTTCTGAAAAATTTTACTATGTCTAGTCTATAATCCTCCAACAGATAATTAGAAACTTCAGTTAGACACCACCTTTGTCTTCTCCAGGCTAAACAAATCCAGTTCCCTCAGATTCTCCATGTAACTCATGCTCTGTCCCAACAACCATCTTGGTAACCCTCCACTGGACTTTTTTCAGTTTGTCAACATCTGTCTTCTACTGATAAGATGCTGTTAAAAGAATATCAAGCAAAATGCCATACATGGCTAGAATGACAAGGCCATTGGAAGGGAATTTAAGCACTTCATGAAAGGGATATATAATCCTTCCTGTTCCAGAAATCCATATATAACTTTTTACTTGTTAGTCATTACTAATACACTACTCCCCCAGATGCAAGTGATTCTGGATGAAGGCATTTATTTAATAACCTTTTACATTTTATATGAGAAGATGTAAGTGTAATAAGCCCTACCTTGCATTTGCTGCCCTTTAGGTGTTGTATGTTCACCTTCACACATCTACACACACCATCACACTTTCACAGGCAAACTCTTGGTAGGCAAGTAGTACAGGAAGACAGGATATATCTCTCAACATGCAGAAAAGCAGTAGATTTCAACATGGTGCAGCAGTGTCTGCTATTCCTCTGTGTGGATTAGTATTCACAGCATTGTATATACAATGTAGCTCGGTATTTTGGTTTGATATCATCTGTATTCCTGCCTCCACGAGCTCCCAAAAAATGTTCTCTTCTCTTATTTGGTATAGCCAATGATGTGATTTCTGTAGTATATACAAGACACACCAGTTCCCATATCTAATTTTTCTGAGGGCTGAGAGAACATCATAGACACTGATTTAGGTCTTTGCTCTGAGCTGAATTCTCTCTCTCTGCTGCATATCCGCAGATAAGCCTTTAAAACAGATCCTTCTGGTAGCAAGAGCAATAGCTGAGATGAGCAATAGCAATAGATGAGAAAAATACAGCAAGAGTCATTAGAAAAAACAAAAGATATTGAATTCAAACCAAATCATGGCAGTAACAGTGCATTTCTACTATGTTATACCCAGGCTATTACTTTATAAACATGCCTTTCTCAGATTTCATCTGTCCATTGAATGGTAGTGTTTTAATCCACTGGATTGTCAGAGGGTGGCAATGTAAGAACACAAAATAACCACACGGCCAATTAGCTAGAGCTTAACAGAGCTCCGAGCAGCCAGCTTTCCCGAAAGAATCACAGCATTCTCTTTGTTTACTACTGTAACATTCAGGTTTCTGTGAATACCATTCAAAACAAGACAGGGTGGTCCTGAAAGAACACCATGCTTCATGAGGGACTGTCTCATACACTGAAAACATTTCAGCAGAGACAAACACACTCCGCTTATTTACAGTTCAGCTGCGCTCATCCCAGGCTGAATTGCTTCCAGGTCTGCCAGAAGAAACACAGAAGGCCGTCTCATGCCTTGTTCCCCGTGCCATGCCTCCTGGAAGCTCCTGCACCCCTGAGCGCCTGGCTTTTCTGCACTTAGTAGCCTCTCAATGCATCTAAACAGTTACAGGACTTGCCAGGTAGTTGTCTATTACAACAACACAAGACAGCGCATGTCCAAAAGTGATGGTGATTCCTCTTTATTTTGCCTTTTCTTCCTCTGCTCATATCTCTAATCCTCTCTCTCGTGTAGTTAATTGTGCAGTCATATGTGACAATGATACTTTCAGGCCCCAGGTATCACCAGGAGATGGCTTCATCCAGACCATCACTATGAAAGCGCTGAGGTACCTCATTATTCCTTTTCAATAAAACATCCCCTTGGTCAGCTGTGTGCCAGCTCTGATGACAAGCATTGAAATACTTTATTTTGTGCTAATTTGGTTTGCAGAATTAAAGTAAACCTGAATTTACCATGTAAAAGGAATACCTGGGAAGATAAGTCTGTAATGTAGTCCATACATACAGGTAGTAACACTGTACAGGTAGGACAGACACAACTGCCATTTTTTCCACCAAATAATTGTCAGATTTGCCTTCCATAGCAAAAATTCTGTTTTCTTGCCTTGATTCCTGTCGGTAAGGGTTTACACCACTAGATGGTGCAGCGGTACTCAGATGGTGGAGAGGAGCCTATTTCAGGAAGCATCTCCTGCGCTGGAATAGGTTTTCTGTCAGATTTGTGTGCTCTGGCGCAGTTGCACTACTGTTGAGGTAGGCTGCTCTTTCATGGACTGAAGCAGGACAAACGTGCACTTGCATATTTGGAGTATCTATAATTTTATAAAAGTGTTTTTCTCATGCATGGAAGTGTTATGACTGTTATCTTTCTCCTACTAGAACTGGAATTAAGGCTGCAGCTGCATGCCTGCTGGGAGGAGTCATTATTCATTTCAGTACCTTCGTCAGTGACTAAGAGAAAAGTTTTTGCCAAAATGCTATGGTACCTTCCCTGGAGCAAGTGCTGTCCTCTCTGCACTCGTTACACAGCTAAGCTCGCAACATTAGTGGGTCTGGCCCCCATTTTGAACACAGTCCTTTAGCTTTTGGGTTTGAGCTGTATATCTTGGACAAACGAGATATGAACATAACACGAATTTGTCACAAAATCTTTCAATAAATTCAGATATTAAAATGTATTCCTTCCCCAGTCATTCTACTGTCGTCATTCCATGTGTCACATCTAATTTACAGTGTGAGATGTCTTGGAACAGTGACTCATCTCTTCCTTATAAAGCATCATGTATGCAAAGCTGTATTAATAAAGTAATAACAATGGGTTTGGCTTGTCTCTTAGAGACTGGGGAAGACATAATTGACTGTTGCAGATGCTAGTAAGGATATAGTATAGTTTGTGTCTGTCTTGGATTGGGATGGGGACTGATAATACAAGGTCTTTAAAGAGTGGTGGCCCATGGATGAAAGCCCTAAGCTATCTGATCTTAAAATAGAAATCAAGGGCCAGGACCTCAAATAAAATACACCATTAATGTAAACAGTTTGAATTATCTCCAGCTGAGAATCTCAACAGCAGGTGCCCATGATTCAAATAACAATAGATCTCATGAGACAATTCAGTAGTGGTATTCCACTTAAGATGGAGAAATATTGGGACACAGAGAAACAAAGTTATTTGCCAAAGAAATCCAATGCATCTCTGAATATGGAAATAAATGTGATTCTTACCCAGAGAATGAACATTCCATAAAGATAGTTAGCCCTGGATAAAATGCGGGAAGTTGGCAATTCTTATTTGCTGAGCCTTCTGCCGATTACCCAGTGCTAGAAGCTATAAATTTATTGACAACCATGTGGGAAAGACACAGAGTTTGGTGCTCTTCAACAATAAAACAGAACACTGAATTTTAAGCTGTTCAAACCACAGTCTCTGCCTACTACGGCATATACACTATGGTATTGGCATAGTATGTCAGTACTTAATGTATGAAATAATAAATACAGAGTGCTTTTAAATAATCAATATGAGCAGATTACAGACAAATTAGTTCACACTTTCTAAATCTCAGCCAATATAATCCTTAGCAGACACCTATAATTATGGTTATAGATGCAAAGATACAGTAAAGGAACATGCATGGATTTTGCTCATACTCCCCCTCAGACCTCCATATTAATGTAATTATATTAACTTCATCATTTCTTTGGTTACTATCAGAAATAGAAAATGACAGGAGAGTGGACAAGCTGTTTATATGAGCTAAAGAAATAATTATCAGATTATTCATGGCACTGTAAAGAAGAGGAATGATAAGCAGCCCAGCCACTGTAATGTGATTAGCTAATGTTAGTTAAACATTGTGAAGATAGAAAGAACTCTTGAAAGGTTAAGCATTATTATTATCACTGTTAATTCAAAGTGATGGAAGGCACAGTGAAACCTCTTACAATATGCTCTGTAAAGCTTGCAGAAACTGAAATTTATAACTGAGAGTTTTACAGATGGGATAAAGAGCATTACCAGCTGGGGAGCTCTTTCTGTTTGTTCCTTGCTGAGGTCTGAGTAGCAGTGGTCATTTGAAAAGATACTTCATAGACAGTGGCAGAAGTACAGAACATATTGCACTAGGAGTGATGGACACGGGTCCAGCTGTGAGCCAGGCTGGCTCCCTCAGTCCTGTGGGTGCTCTAGTCCCTGTATAAAGAGCTGCAGCCCCAAGAACTGCAGGTTCCTATGTGCAGTGCTCTGTCATGGTCTGGAGGACCTTTGAACCTGATCCGCGTGGGCACACGCATTCTGGAAACGTTAACTTTCTTTGGCTGCAGTTTTGTATTTATGGGCCCCTCTGTATTTACACCATGGACTGTGTCTGGCCTTAGGCAACAATTCTTGTATATATTGCATAAAAAAACCCCCTCCTTCTCTAGGATGTGTTGTTTCACCAATGTATTGTTATGTAAAACTAGTTGAAAGCCAGCATTTTTGTTCTAAAGAAAAATCTGGTGTTTTAAAAGCATTACTGTTCCAGACTTGAAATTGAAAGAGCTGTAACTTCTTGATAAATTAAACAATAATAATAAATCATTTCAGGATATTGAATTTTTTGTTCAGTTTCAGAATTTTATTGAAATCAACACATTCCTCTGAAATATATAGATTTTAGAAAAATTAATATCTTGATTAAAATATACCCTGTCAAATATTTCATCAAGCTTTTCTGTTAAGTATCTATGCTATAAAAAATATTGGACAAACATCCATTTATCTTCCAGAAAAACTTGTGGTAAGAAATTAAACTGGAGAATGAAGAAATAGCTAAGATTCAGAGTTGGGTTGAACATGGGTTGAAATATAGATGAAAATGTTGCACAGCCAGCACCTCAATTTCTTTTCAACTGGTGAACTTTTACATTTTAAAATTTCATTAAGAGGAAGGAAACAGTCCTAATTTTGAAAGCTTGTTTAGGCATGGTTTGTAGTGAAGAGAGAAGTATTTCCAAAGAACACAGAGACACCTGCTTCTCCTGGAATGAGATGCCATCTTTACCTTTCAGACTTATTGCCAGTGCCTGTGGTAGTATTTCGCAGATTCAGTAACCAGAGAAATTCCCCATTCTGAGGTGTTTTTAATCAGTCGTAATGTGCAGGACAAGCAAAGAGGTGAAGACATGGAGAAAGGAGAAAACAGTAAAGAGAGGAGTACCGGAAAGCTGACTTATCCCATGGAAGGTATGCACTTATATCTGGAACTGGTTCCATCAGTAGACAATTCTTATGACTGACTTCAGACCTTTCAGATCATTGGGAGCTGACATTCAGAATAACAGTATTATAATGGCTCTTAAAACAGCTCTGAGAGAAAATCTGAAATGATTCAGAGAATGATTTGCTTATATTGATAGCAAAACATCAGCAGTAGCTAAACATGACAGATACACTCATCAGTTTTTAGGCATGCCCCTGGGCCTGCAGAAATGAGAAGCTATGAAAACTATGGATGAGGAGTAGGCTGACAAACAAAGTGAAAGGGTGTTGTAACAAGGATCTAGAACTTGAAAGCATGTATGAAGCTATTCATTTACCACCTGAATATTATTAAATGATTTTGCTGATCTTATGAACCTTACATGCATTTGTGGGTCAAGGGCAAACAGTAGGGGATACACAACCTTCATGTATGAAAGCCAACTTTTCTAAGTGCAGATGAAAGGATCAGAACAACAAGCTGCCATGTATGTTTCCCCTGCAGAGGCTGTGACTTTGGACCATGGCTGAAATGGTGGTGGTGGGAGGTACAAAGTTGGAGACCACCAATTTCCCAAGCTGCAGTGGGTCAGGAGGTCACATAATTGTCCACCAGCTTTGGGAAGCTCAACACAAGGCCAGAAATGGAGCTTACTGTGGTGTTAGTGGGTGGTGGGGTGCACTCTAATACTGTTTTAAGAACACGTTATGTGGTGGTGTGTGAAGCTGAATACAGGTGCACTGGGATGTGAAGAGCAGGTGAGGCTAACATGCTTGTATGTCTGGATGACACTACAGTTTTGATAATTCTATTGAAAGCCATTTATTTCTTTATTGCACATTACATGGAAGTGTTGAAGAGCTATGTGGTACCAACCAGATCAAAGTGAGTTTTAAAAAAAAAAGCCTCCAAACTCATGTCTTTCTGAGGCATTCATTCCCTTGGCCGCTCACAGACTGTACATTCCCTTTTCTTCTCAGCAGCATCCACCAGTGCCAGTATACAAACACATCTTTGGATCATCTTTTTCACTGAAAGCTTTGCAAGACCACACTTGCAGAGGACAAAAGAGCCAATAGTGAAAACACATCTTTCTGATTTAATTTGCATTTATTATTATTATCATTAAATTGATACAAGGCAGAGGCTAGTCTGTGAGGGAAACTTGTTCCTGGACATCTCCCATGCCACTGGCATGGCAAGTTAACTAAGCACATTTCTTTACCAGAAGAAAGGCTACAGAGGGTCCAAAGACCCAGGAAAGATCTATGGAAGCAAAAGCTACATCTCTTCCAGTAAATTAATAATTTCTGGTATTGTTCTCAGGCTCTGCAGCCAGAATGGCTCACAACTATAGCAATAAAGTTTCTTACTTCCCAGAATAAGGTGGGCCCATACAGACTGCCTATTTGGAAAGACCACTCTCGTGCCTGGGGAACCTTCTGTTTGGCACAGGTCCCATCCCAGTGACCAGTTTAGCAGTGCAGAGGATCAGTTTCCAGTGCCTGGGAACATTCTCTGACACTGTTTAATGCACTGGAGAGGTGCAGCCAAAGAGTATGAAAACTTTGCAGGTTGCTTCTGCTGATATTTCCTGGGTGTAGCTGTAGCAGGCAGGATCAGCAGTGTAGCTACGACTTTGGGACAGAACACTTTTTCCTGTCCGTTTTGATTGTTCTTTACGGTTAAGCCAAGTTCCCCTTTGCACATACAGCTTTTTTTCCTGAATCCTTTTCTCTGCTATTTCTCTCCGTCTCTGTGTTGTACTGTATCCTCAATAAAAAGAACCCCTCTGCTACAAAAGAATGTTTCTTTGTTCTTTGGTTTGGGGATTTTCCATTTTTCTCTGTGTACTTCCCCAGTGAGAAACTTAAACAGGTTTCCAACTGCTATTCTCTTTAGTTTATCCACTGTTCATCATCTTGTTAATGATGCTTTTGTTTGTTTTGTAACTTTTTCCAGCAGGGTGGGGAGAGGTGTTAGAAAACTAGGATGGCTAGCTATGCATTGAAGCATTAAATGATACAACAGTTTCATAACAAGAAACAGGATTAATAAATTATTTCATTTAAAAAAATCCACAAATCATGAGAATATTACACGCACTTGGCCTAATCCTGGCCTAGAGAGCAGGTCTCCTTTCTTTGTTTCCCAGATGATCTTTCACTGTTTAATTTGCTGATCAAGTTTTTGAGTTTTTTTAAATCTTTTGAAATCTTTTATGTTTTTTGCTATCTTGTTTTAAAGAAATGGGTCCAGCTGACATGTCCACTGGATAATATTGAAGCCAGTAGTGGAAAGACCTCCAGCAGAATTGCTTTAATCACTTAAAAGGGAGTTTCTAGGAGCTCCACATTTTTGTTTTCTTTCTGATGCAACAGGAAATTTCTTATGAAAATTAGTTCCCCACAAATGAGAATCTTGAAGCTGATCTATGACTCTGATGCATAATCATGTAAATAAACATTTTTTATTTGGCGCAGACATGGTGTTATATCTTTTGAAAAATAGTCTTAATGAACAGGCAAGTGTAGTTTTGCCAAAACAAATCAAGCATTTCTAGTTTAGCATATCTACCATAGATCTAAATTATATCATTAAAACCTGGGTTTTCATCTTCTGTGAAAAGCTGCTTGCCCGAAAAAGAAATGAATGAGTTGTTAAGATAGGAAATGCATACAAAAATATGGAACTTGGATTCTTGGATGGAATTAAAATGACTGTGGAGACAGACTCTGTGTCCCTTTCCATGTTGCTAGCATTCAAACATATATCACAAATCTCATGAGAGGTGATGTCCCCTTAAAGAGTCCAGTCTATATACTTAGATTTTCTTTATGGCCTTATGGCTATAATAAAACCTGAAAATATGAGAGATGCCTATTCATATAGATCCAAATTCAGAAAAGAAATAGAAAAAGCCACATGAAAATCATTTTTTACACCAGTATTAAATGAATTCCATACTGCTCTTTAGCTCTTGTTGGATTTTCTCTAGGTCAGGCAGGTTTTTACAACAGCAGGGTACACCTCTGATCCTCCCTGAGCTTCTGTGAATAGTGAGGAAAAACTGCTGCGTGGTACTGCAAGTGCAAGGAGCTATCAATGCGGGGTCTATAGAGACCGAAGCACAAGCCTGTATGGAACTTCTTGTACTGTTGCATATGTGATATGACTGCCTAAACAATGAATAGAAATACAAGGGGGGTTGCAGGGTGCTGGGAGAAGTTCGTACACGCAGCAGGGCCAAGCCTGTGCAGCTCAGAGCAATGCTCTGTACCGGACCTAACCCTGAGCAGTTGCTGTGCTTGCCCCGTGCAGTGAAACATCCACCGTGAAGAGCTGAGAAGCAGCAGTAGTACGTCAACACCGTCCTGAGCCAGGTTTAGTTTCGTACTGCTTGTCCTTCTTCTGGTTTTAGAACTAACTTATTTGGCCAGCACTACCTTACATTAACCCAAAATGTTTAGTTTTCTTTAACCATAGTTGTTTGTTTAAGACTCCGTCTTTTTTCCCTTCTTGCTTGTTAATTTTTGAAATCACTGGTTTATATTCATTTTTTAAAACAACACAATGAAAAGCAAAGGTCACAATCTCTTTTGCACATAGCATCTTAACAGACCTTTTCACTCTGTGGAAGGAGAACAGTCTAGTTGATCTTCACATTTCCAGGAAGGGGATGGATAAGCTTTTGCCTCTGTACTTCCAGCCCGATCTGCATTTCACCTGGTGCAGAACAAAGTGTGGTATATAGTAGATAACAGCGGATAGTAGGTTGAGACCTGTTTTTCTGCCTTTCCAGGCAGAAGGGTCAATGATTAATGCAAAATACTTTTAAAATGGTGCTGAGTACTCGGTAACTGCAGACCTAGTGCCTCACGATTTTTCACTCATTTAGACAAACATAAAGCTTAGAAAAAAACAGAAGGCCAGATCCTTAGCATGCAGTTGGTGGATCTCTGCTCATGTAAGCTATCAAAGCATCTAGTTCAACTGTAAATCTATTCACAAGGTACAGTGTAATGTATGTTTTCAGCCTAGACAGCTAAGGAACAGGTAAAATAATTATGTTGTGCACAAGGATTTTATAAGGTTAAAGATTAAATCAATAGAAGGCAAGATAACTGAAGAGCCATTTCTATTCAGGCAATGGACAATAATGCTTAACATCTACTAATAATTTTTATTATTAAGAAATTGTATATGGTCTTGTGCATTTCTGCATTTCTTAATTCAAAAACATCACCTAAAGGATCTATATTTAAGACTTCTTACGAACAATAATAGCAACACTGAAATTAAGGTTGAGAAAACACAGCAAAAATATTGCAAAGGTGACAATTATTAAGATGTTTCACAGATTCATGTCATCTTCAGAGCATTTTCTCCAGCACTACAGAGAAATAAAACAGAAACCAAAATGCAGTAACAAAAACAAATAACGCTAAGCCTTTTTGTACTTGCAGATCTGTTCTGCAATAGATCATCTACAGGTTTAACTTTACCTCATAAAATGGGAAATAATAAAAATAAATAGCATGCAACTTTAAGGGCAAAATTATGGCATCTAGCCACTGGCCTGCATCGGTTTACAGCTTCTCTTGAGAGCCTGGGCAAGCTGCCTCCTGCAACCTCCTCCTGTGCTCAGGCCTTGGTTTATTTATTTATTTATGTGTAGTGTGGTATGGGGAAGGGAAGGATTTGTTGCCCACCTCCTCCTTGTCCCCTGGAGCGATGTGCAGCATTGCAAAGGCAGTTCCTGCACCCCCACAAAGGGAACAGGCTGCTGCTGTGAAATGTCTCCAAGAGAAGAGGAAAAATTCTTTCCCTGTTCCTTGTACACTATGGCCCACAGATAAGAGTCACTGCAGTCTTATCCAGCAGAGACCTAAGGGTAGCGAGTTGTGCAAGGTGCTCATTCTCTAGTCAGCATAAATATTTTTTGAAAAAGATAAGTTTTTTAAAAAAGATGTTTCCTTGTTGTAGGACTGAAATATCCTCTGATGTTCCTGGGGACCAGTTCATAAACAACTTGTTACAAGGCTTTTAAGGAAAGCAGAGAAAGTCTTGAATGGCTCAGCAAGGCTCTAGTGGCACAAATTCAAATGATTTTACTGGAAGTCAAGTATCAAAATCTCTACACTTTGCTTTGAACCTGCAGTGGTAGTACAAATAAATTCCCATCTACAGTATATATGGATCTATGTTGCATATGACTCCTTTTAATGCTATTTTCACATATTATTTTCCCTATGAATATTATGATATCTTAAGCAAGGGGTTATCTTAGACTGTTAGCTCTGTAGGTACCAGATAATTTGCATTGAGATGCTCAGATGTACTCACTCCCTGTGAAGAGCAGTATAGCTTGGGTAGATTTACTCCTGTGTGTCTATTCAGCACGTGCAAACCTTGCTTCTTGGATTGTAGTTTATTGTGGGACACAAATGCTGTGTTGAGAAACAAGAGCAAGAATTTTAAGAACTCTGAAAGGTGCTCAAAAATCTGTTTTTATTATTGGTTGTCTCTTAATCTGTGGGTAGCAGCAGTGTCCAGGCAGAGGGAGTTTTTGGAAGCCTCCCCCTCTGCCCTGACCTCCACTGACTGTTTCTGGAAGAGGCAGCATTAATTCCTGCCCCAGGACTGGAGGGCCAAAACACATTAGTTTGTAAATGAAGGATTAAGTTAGGAAACCTTGCTAATAACCTTGTTCAGTAACTCCATAATCACCGTGGTATGATGGTGAGTAATTTGTAATGTTTGTAAGGGTTTGCTCAGTGGCTCTCTAACTGAGCAAGTTTCCTATTCTGGATAGCTATGCTGATAGTTGGAATCACTCTGTAAGATGATCTTTAAATAATGCTCCATGTGCCATAGCACATGTGGCATTCCTGACTTCCACTTCTAGCTTTCCTCATTTGGATGATTTATGGCTCGTGTAAATCATTCTCTAACATAAGCGGGTGCTTGTTCCTTTGCTGATTCATGCTCCCTGCATTGTAAGCGAAGTTATGGTCTAGGACAGTCTCCATTATTCACAAGCTTTGCTTGCTGTGAATCTGAATTCTCAGGAAAGAGTGTAACTTAGCAGAGATTTCTAGCTCTAGCCAATTCTTATAAGTTTTGTTTGCCTGAGAAGTGAACTGAATATTTTCTGAATAAGCAGGTGTACAAAGCACAACTTCTGTGGCAAAATCAGCATTCCCACTGTCCTTCTGGTAAACAATTACATGACAACTGGGGGAAAGTTGAAATGAGCTGGAAGGGAAGATGACCCTGGTTCGCCCACTCCAACACAATAGGTGAGAAAAGACTTATGGCTTGTCTCTAAAAATTCAAGTTCTGTTTAACCATGCTTTCCCATGCTGATTTCTAATAATGATTAAAAAACATTGTCAATGACATTTTTGCAAGGGCACTATGAAAAGACAAGGCAGTATAAGAAATAAGTATTTCATAGGGAACACCAAACTCCTGTACTTTCAGTGAACAAAACACACAATGAATGATCCATAAAGTATAATAAGTTTTCCAGATATGAAATTTAAATACATTTTTTTAAAGTATTTGAGATTTTCAAACCCAGTAAGGGGATTTCCCTTATCAGCTTTGGAAATCTCAACCAGTACGTTTGAATCAGGGTAGTCTAATAAAAACAGTGATTCTTCATAATGTTTCCCGTTTCCCCTGACTTATAGTGGAGCTGGCTGTGACACGAGAGGATGATATGATTTACTCATGGTTTTTCAGTGAGTCAACAGCTCTTCTTTATTAGAACTTTGACCTTTTACTTCTAAGACTTTTGCTGAAACCAGACATCACCACCTTCTCAGAAGAACACAAGAATAACTGTAAAGACAGCTAAATGAACTTGAGTAACACTGCTAGTTTGCAAAAGCGCTATTGCCTAGAAACGAGCAAGCTAAAGTTAACTGCGAACTAGGTTGTGAACGTTTCTTACTGTGCAGAAAGTGGCCAAAGTGATCAGAACAGGGAAAAAGAAACAAACTAAACTGGACTTAAGTAGTAAGTGTTTTTCAAGTGTTTGCTTTTAGTTTCATTTTTCTTCTTTGCCCTAATCAACAGATGGATGTAGTGTGCATGGTTACTTTGAGGTAAAATATACTTTTTACATTGTGAAACTATTTCAATGAACATTTTGATCACTGGCAAATTCAGGGCTGGATTGGCACTAGGTCTCAAGTCCCCAGTGTGACTTTGAAATTTGGTTTGTACCTACATTCCATAATTTATCCAGGATCCCAGACTGAAGGCCTGCAAATCAAGTGTGTCATGTAATATCTATTATCAGAAAGAAATAATGTAAAGGAAAGGTACTAAAAGGTTTAAAGCTACCAAAGAATTCCAAAGCATGTTAGATCCCTTCCTATTTATGTTGAACATTGGAGTTCAAAGGAGGCACTGGAAAGTGTCTGTCAGGAACATTGTAAGAAGAGATATCATAAATGTCCAGCCGCTTGGGAGTCAGTGAACACAAGACACTTCTCAAAAGGAGATGCTGAAATTCAGGATGTTCTGTCCTATCCTGTCCAGTCTTGTTCTGTCCTCCCCTAATTTATTTGTTTGCTAGATGTCTGCAGTATTAACAGTATCTCCAGGACCTCTAGCATCTCTGTCAGGTCTATGCCAGGCCATATGTCACTTTAAAGTAGGCTGTGGACTGCTGTTAGAGCACACAGGACTGTGAACATCTGCTTTGGCTCATTTACAAGTGATTTTGTTCAACTCAGGATATATAAGTGAAATCTTCAGCTGTGCTGTTTAGGGGGTCAAATGCTTAATTGGGCATAGAGACTTAACGCCATTCATTTTCATGAATGTAAGGTGACTTGCATTAGCTGAGAACTGGGTCTGACCATAATGCTCCAAACTACCAGTTAATTCCTTGGGATAGTATGCGATAGTAAAAATCATACAAGAAAATTCTCAGCAACAATGCTTTTGTCCAATGTACTAAGGATAGCAGGTTTAGGTTTGCCATTGAGAGACAACTTAGGTCTTCAAAATGGACACCCTACGGTAAACAGACTTTAGTGGTTTTGTGATAATGCTTTGTCCCTAGCGTCCTTTGAGCACAGCTGTCTTCACCTATATCCACACAAATCTAAAATATAACACATTAAAATGACCCTTTGCATTACTTGGATTACTTTTAGCAAAGCCAGCTCAAAACTTGCAAATGCATGATACAAATCTACACAAAAATTTCACTTGCTTTAAGAGTCTCATAATACCTATGGTGATAGAAGTTCAGAGAAGAAAAGGCTGTCTATTTTACAATTTTGTCTGTGGGATGTTTAGTGTAGTAGAATTGAATGAGATGTGAGATAACTGGAAGAAGGACAATTCTGAAAAATATTTCTCTGTATTCAGTAGTACTTCTGACTTATTTCTGAAACAGCAAATGAAGAAAATCATTGTTCACTATATTTCTCTTTTTTACCCCATCACATTTAGCCTTGTTACAGATACCTTGTGGCAACTTAAGCAAACCTGCAGTTTGGGGGTGGGGGGAGTGTTGTGTGTGTCTAAATGAAAATTGTAACTTGAAAAAATAAAATGCTTATTTATTGTGTAATGGTTTGCGAAGGGTTACATGTCTGGGAGTGGAGTGTTTAAAGGGCTTGCCAACATCTCATCATTCCCAATTAGTCAGAAAAATTGGCATAACTGTGGCTTAATTAAATTTATGAACCAAAGAAACTTCCTCATGCTTTTGCCTATGTTCTTTGTGGGAGCAAAGTGCCCTTTTAAGAATAGCAGTTAGAATATATTTGTAAAAAGTGCTTGGCTTTTTATTTGTTGCATCATTTTAAGTTAGTCTATGACCATAAATGTTTAGAGATGTAGAAGAAACCATGTGCAGCAATCCACATTTTTACCTAGAATCACCAGACACTGGTCATGGGTCCACTTGATGGAGCAGATGATTCCTGACTCAGTGTGCCCAAGGAAGACAACAACAATATTTAGATCTCTTCCAGTATGTCAGAGAGGGGAGGCGGGGAAGAATGCCTTCCTGATCACAAATGTGGCTATCATTTAACTTTGTGCACGCAAGTAAAGAACTGCTATATTAACAAGCAGCTCATTTATACCTTGAGAGACTGCTTGTGTCCTAGCAATTTTCCATTCCATTTGCTCCTTTTTAATTAATTTCAGTGCTTTAGCCCCTTTACTTCTATGGGCAAAGAATCTGACACCTTCAGCTAATCTCCAGGGACTTGACCCTACCACCCTCAAGCACTCAGGTAGTATTAGTCACTGGAGGTGGCATTTAGGTGTCCTAACAATAGCCATTTAAAAAGCAGGTCTCCATGTCGCAAGCTCAGACTCTCCACTGACTAATGGAAAAAAGACTGAGAAAGACAGATACAGGTGAATCCTAAGGACATCCACCCCTTTCTAGGACAGGTAGAATGACACTCCCCCCCACCCCCTCCAGCTGCCTGTCTCTCACCTTTGCCTATAAGGTGATTACTTGTTCAGGCCAGATGCCTGATTTTCTGATGGCTAATGTTAATGAGATGAGTCCCATCCTCGCCCTTATCTCCCTACTGCTCCCATAGTCAATGCGCCTAATCAGTGACTGATGGTCCATTGTGACCTAGTAGTAGGTTAGCATGTTTACTCACTTTTCTCTCACATTGCACAGATATTATTAAACACTTCAATGCCAGTCCATGGAAAATGAGGTCCAATATTCAGAAGAGACAGCAGCTGATTCAGAGATAAAACGGATCTCTGAATGGACCAAACTGTGCTCCTTGGTCATGCTAGTGTAAACCTGGAATAGTTCCATTAACAGTAGTGTAAACCAGAAAGGACTTTGGATCAATGTGCTTAGCTGCTATTGTTTACATTTCCAGGAGTGTCATATTTTGCTGTTCCTTTTTTTTTTTTAATTAAAAATACTCTTGCCCCCTAACTGTGTTTTTCAAGTTTTAGCTAAAAGAATGAGAGAACTATGTTTATTTGGATGGAATTTAAGACAAAAAATATAGAAAAAAGTTGGCATTAGGAATGTGAGCTTAGAAATATGATGTACTCATTAAGCATTTAAAATATACTTTCACTAAGTGGAAGGATTTACTTCTATCTAGTAATTTGTAGTTAATTGCACATGCTAAAATACTACTTACAATAATGAAACATGATGTTCTGATTTCTTTTTTTTTATCACTATGTAACCTTCATTTCTTGTGTGTGGTGTTTTTAATGGGACTCATTGTGTTCTCAGGAAATTATATGCTGAGCCCTGTACCTTCCTGAAACAAGATAATTAAAAGTACCATCAACATAAGAAAATTCTTCTACACTCATCTGAGCAGACTTAAATTATGTTGCTGATGGTATTTACAAAATATCTGTGGCAAGTACAGTGTGTCTGTGCTTAAGTCAATGAAGCATACAATGAACAGGACATAGTCACATGAGACTTGAATTCATTCCAGTTTGTACTCTGGATTTTTTTTTTCTTTACTCAGATGATTGCAGTGACCACCATGTGATTCAGAGCGAGGATCACTCAGGTCAGGCCTGCAGAAGCTGGTGGCAGGATGCCTAAAAGCAGCTCAAACCAGGAATGTTTGTGTGCGGTGGTTCAGACGGTGTCACATGCAGATAGATATAATTTTTGAAAGAATGCCAGTGCAGCTGGGGCTGTTTCGTGCTGACATACTAACAAGGTGTTCTGTTGAATGGTAAATGCTCTTAAGATAACGACTGAAAACAGAATAACCCTTGTCACTGAAAGGAGGGCAGCTGATTCCCTGTTGCCTTTCAGTTGTTTCCAAAGGTATCTTCTCAGGTACTGGGTCTCTCTTTTGTACCACTCGGACTTTGAGAAACTAGTCAACATGGAGAGTATGTCCTTGCACATTTTACAAATAACTATTTAAATAAACAACATATTTTAAAATAAAGTCACAGTGATGTAGCAATTACAGAATGACAATTCCTTAGGACCACTGCTGTTATTTTGTGCATGTACAATAGACCATAGCTAAGTCTAGGCAGAGCTCTCCATGCATACGAATTGCATATTACCCTTGTTCTAAGTTTTGTGCAGCACTGTTGATCCACTGCTATCTTCCTCCCTATGTCAGACAGACCTTAGCACAGCTTTCTAGGAAAATGCTAAAGCATTTATCAGAGAGAAACCACTGGTCATGTCCCCAGACACACACGCAGGCAAGTGCAGAAACAATAAGAATACAATAAGAATCTGGGAACAGCTTTGGTGTTTGGATCACCTCCACAGAATTGGCAATAAGGATGTTTTAAACTGCTTCTGTCTCTCTGACTCATCTTATCCAAACTATTTTGAGTGCTCCCTGAAAACAACAGTTCAAAGCCATTAAAGCCATTTCTCTGGCAACAAGTTTCTTTTTTTCTTTTCAGGAGCAAACTCTGCTGTCCCATCAAATGTCAAGGGTGAAATATCTTCACCCCAAAATAAGATGGAAAGAACATTCAAGTCAGTATAAATATAATTATTTAAGAGATCCTCCATGTCAGTCAGACCTTGGGCTTAGGAAGATCGTTAGTATTTAAAATTAGGTTACAGCCTCCTTGCCATTAAGTCGTCCTTTTGAAGGAAGCCACACTGTAGGTATGGAACATATAAATAAACACAACTTAGGCTGAAATATTTAGGGAAGTGGAGCTAAAGCACAGATGTCTCAACACCATCACCTTTCTGACAAGCACTTGTGAAAAAGAAATAATTGTTGGCAAAAAAACTTACGATATGAAAGTAAAGGACAGATCCTGGAGTCTGTGAAACAGTGCTAAGTACAGTAAAGCTGCATGCCAGATGGCAAGTAGGCAGATTCCTTATGAGATGGTGCTGCTTGCTCCTGCTGAAACATCTGACAGGACAGAGAACCATGGCACTAATAAGTAGCAGTATAAGCAGAAAAAACACTGGCTCCTGCTACTCATATGAGACTAAATTTATAGAAAACTAAGATCAGTAGGAAGGTAATTATAGAGGTTGGAACCTTGCCTTTGTACAACACTGTGACAGACGTCTCACACAAACACACCATGAAATCAGTACACCCTACTTAAGTAAGTTATTGCTTATAATGAACCTTACTGATACTCCTACTCCTTCTTTTTCACTTAATTCATTTACCTACCTCATGTGCCAGAATAATCTTGTAACTAAGACCAAAGTACTGTCATTTAGTGCATACTCCATCTTTGGAAGTCTGGCAGCAGTTTTTTCTCCAATATCATGCTGCATCTTTTCTCTCCCAACCTTCTATTTCAACACATACAAAGGAAGGGTGATGAATTGCCTTCAAAGTCCATGAAAATATCAGTGCCTCACCTTAAGGCACAAGAAAAGGAATACTACACTCTGGTAGAAATTCACTGTCGCCATTTCATATTGTTATACATCTGCTGACCAGAGCTTTCTTGATGAAGAAACAAGAGCAATTCTAAATTTTCATTAAATCCTGCAGGCATGCTTGAAACAAGTTAAAGAAAAGAAAGAAAAGAAGAAAAAGCTATGAAACACTGGATCTGTTCGGTAGTCTGGCATAGCACTTCCATGACACTATTGCAGGAGTGAAGAAGTTAATTGATACTATACCACTGTCAACATGTTTGTGTTACGTTCACAGGGTTTTGTTCACTCTAGTGGCTAATTTAAAAGAACAGGTATTTTTTTTGAAAAATCTGGTGTAAATTGTCAGCTACAGTTATTGGGCCAAACTTTTCCATTACTTCTTGGTCATGAAGAACCAAAACAGTGAATAAATATGGCAGAAATATGAGGAAAACCTGTGTTTGGAAGTTGATTGCAAAAGATATACTCAGCTAGTTTGTCATCCATTTGAAAATCTGAATTTCTAAACATCAATCAGCAGTGAGTTCTAATTGGTAGGAGCTGTTACAGAATTACTTTGCTCAATACTGTGTATAGCTGATACTAAAATCTGCTGTCTTGAGTTAAGTGCGTTCTCATAAGACATCCAGGGGCCATATTAGGCATGTAGACCTTAAAGAAAATTTAATTAAAAAGAAACTGAGGTTCATATCTGCTCTCCTTTGCTTGTCATATTTATATGTATATTTGTCATAATTTTGCAAAGAAATTAGAGAGCTCCACAAGGAAATGAGATGTTCACTGGATTGCATACATATTTGCCTGTCTCGCAGAGACAACTGCTGCTTTTTCACGTGCATTTTAATAACAAGACCTTGTCTGAAAGGGATGAGGAAAAGAAGGTTGTTCCTGAAATTTGTTTATTACAGATTCTGGGATAGAATTTTCTGTCCATAAACACTTTGCACTGTTTCCATCAATGAAACTACAGTATTACCATTATGGATAACAATGTCTAGCCCTTCTTAGAAAAATATTTTCATTTTGACTTAGTTTTCTTTACAGTAAGCCATGAATTTGCAAAATCATTTTACAGAACACTGGTAAAAGTTGCTATCTGTTCATGGCAAACAAGAAAATACAGCTGATTTAGCCAGCCATGACAACTTTTGCCAGACCTTTGGCAGACACCATTGGAGACAGAAGTCTACAGATATCAGCCCCCATACCAGAGTGCTCCAAGGTAAATGGAAACAACATTATTGCAAGCCCCAGGTTTTCTCTGGTGATGATTATAGTTAGAGATGTCTAGGAAGGTGTGAATCAGGATCAAGATATTATACTGCAACAAAAGGGACTGGGAATAGAATTTCAAGCTGAATGCTGGCAAACTGAAGTTAAGGAGATTTTATGACTATTTCATCAGGCATCTTGAGTGAGATTAATTGCAAGGCTTTAGACACCTGCAATGTAGAAGGCTGAATCTAAACTAGACACCTGGACTCCCTTTAATAGAAATAAGTCTGCAGTTTTAGAGTGTGATTCAATTCATCCCAAAGTAGACAATCAAAACGCATCAAATCAGTCATGCTGTAGAAATGCCAGGTACCCTCCATTGAATACAAATGGGGTCTAGACAACTAGCTCACATGTAGATATCAGTATGGAAGACATCAAAAATTAGATAAGATGAACCTAATTCCTCTTGATGTGTGATTGACCCCAGAAGGACCATTAGGGTGTCAAGAAGTATTATCAATACTTTCAAGAAAGCCATTTGAAGATTTATTAATTCAGATTCTATACATATGGATGAACTTCTAAAACTCATAACATGCAATCCTGTGACATGGAAATAATTTGAGACTTGAGAAGGAATGTTTCAAAGAGCATAAAAAAAGAGAATTAGACTGGTAGGAACTTAAAATACAATGACCCTCCAAAGTAACAACATTTACCAAGTGAAGTCTCAGAGGAGGATAGGGAATCACAGTTCAACCCTGCAAAGAACAAAATCTTTTTTAATTATAAGGACTACAGAGAAAAGATTTGTGTGCATAAAGTTTTGCATATTTTTTTTCCAATTGTATCCACTGGTCTAATAGAAGATGTTACCTCTCCCCAGGGACCTGGTGTCACAGGAACTGCATAGTCAGAATAAATCATTTCTCTAGTTCCTAAGAATACTCAGGCAACTCTATCTGACTGAAACATTTTGCCAACTATCTACCAGTGGAAATGAAATTGTAAGCAGAATATTCATCTAGCATAATTTGGCCCTGAAATAGTACGAAGGGACAACAACTGGGCCATGAAGGAGCCAATGCAACTCTTTTCAACAAGGGCAGTGTGTTAATGGCATACCTTTCATGAAGAGTTTTCAAAATACTTTCTAAAAATTCATTAACTGAACCACTCACCACTTAGCTTGATTAGGTGAGGCTGGGATCACTTCTTCAACACTGAAATTTAGCTGCCATTGTGACAGAATGAAGGAAATGCGTAAGGCCTTGATTCTGTCTCAGTGATGACAATGCGTATTTTGCAATTGCATTCTCCTGAAAATGGCTCAGATATAGGGACTGCTTATATCATTCCAGGTGTCTTGGCTCCCAGAGTCTGCTGCAGAGCTGTAGACAAAGAGCACAAGACTTACTGAATTGGCATTTTTCCAGAAATGAAGATTGCTTTCATTTCTCTTGGAAAAAAATTGTGCCTAGACATTTGATGACCACAGCTGGTCACAGTCCCCACTTCATATTCCCTTTGAGAATTAGCACTTCTGTGCATCCTACAAATACAAAGTCTATAAAGGTGGTACTGGAAACCCACTGCCAGTTATTCCTTGGGAAGTACCATGAAGCATAGATCTAATCCAAACCCTTACTGATAGGATTTGGATTAGATCAAGACAGAAGTTGCCATATTTGCAAGTTTACAGACTTACAATAAGCTAAGTCTTGATATCATAAGACAAGTCACACTTCTTTTCCCTCAATAAAAGTAATGAAGACGTACAGAAATCTGTTGTAGTTTTCCAAAAGTCAGGGGAGATTTGCTAAAATGAATGAATCAGTACTTTTGCTGTGCAAGCTGATAAAGAGCAGAAATCTGATCAAAATGCCTAAATGCCACTCCTGATACATATTGTTCCAAATGCAAAGTAGGACTGGACAAAGTATTCCTTCAGGAAGAGAGTTGTCTCATTTGGTTGATTTCAATTAACAACTTCCTTGAAACACTGTTGACCTTTTTGGCATAGTACACTTTCAAGTGAAATGCAGGATGCCAGTCTAATCCACTCAGCTCCAGAATAGTTTAACCAATATCCGTAGGGCACACATCCTGTGACTTGATTTAATCTTATGATTGGGGGAGTGCCTCTTGATGTTTTAGGTGCTGAGGACTTAGGAGCCCGCTGACCTTATACACAATGATAAGACTTCCTTGATCTTGGAACACAAAGAATGATGATGGAAAAGTGAATTTTTTTTGGCATTTTGTACATTTAATGAATGCAAAGCAAATAAGAATTAGAACTGACTACAGACTTAGAAAAACATGTTAAAATCAAGGATCTTAAAAACTTTCTGTTTTCAAAATGAACTTGATGATGTTCCAGAAATACATTGTTAATGATTATTTAAATGTTGTGCATTATTTAGTCTATCACTGCTGCATTTCATTCAACTAACTATAGTTACATAGCGATCTGAGCATTTCCACAGCTGGTGTGGTAGCATAGTTGCTATCTGTCATAATTTGTGCTAATCCAAGTGGCTAACTGTTTTCCAGCAGTAGTTTTCTCTGATGATACATTAAATTGTAATGTTTCTAGGGAAATAATATTTGCTTTTTATTTCATTCAGTCAATATAGCTAGCAAATTTCTTGCATGTTTCTAAACCTTTCATTTGAGATACATGTTTACATAAAAATTAATGTGGACTTTGTAGTGATTAAACAGACAGCTTTCACCACCTGTGTGATTCTGAAGAGCATTATAATGAGCATATAAAGTCCATATTGCTCCATAAAGTGTCTCCAAATGAATTAAATGTTTCAGTCATTCTTCAGAAATAAAGTCTAAATCAGAGAATTCTCCATGGAATTGGGTTCCCCCAAACTTAATACTCACTCAGCTGGAAATTTTATCTCAGAATGCATTTTTGGATAAAGAGCTATTGGGAAAAACAGAACAAAATTAAAAAAAAAAAAAACCCTTTCTTCTTATATGTTTGGTTTCTTAACCCTAAATTCAAAATAGATGCCCAGTAAACACTGTAGTATGGATTGTAACTGAATTCAGTGAGTGTTTGCCTTGGAAAATTCAGACCTACTTCTGGGTTCCAGATCGACCTGGATGCAAAAACTCTGCAACAACCACTTTTTCCTTTTGGGTTTCAGAAGCAGAGATTAAAGCCCTTCTCAAACCATTGTAAAAGTCAGGAATGAATGTATATGTATGCATCTTTAACCTGTTTCAGTCTCAGTAGTTGCACTGAGTATTATATTTTTAGGTTAATAAATTAGTTTTATGGGACTGCATCATTAATGAGCGTACTACCATTTTCAACCAAATCCAAGAGTGGAGTCATGTCTCAGAGACCAGAGAAGTTGAGTGACTTACCCAAAGTTGCGTAACACTGGTATGGCAAAGCAAGAGGTAAAATCTAAATCACCTATTTTACCTAAACACAGAGGATTTAACCACAAAGCTGACATCTTCAGATATCCTCTCTGTCAAACCTGTACTTTTGATAAAATGCTTTCAAATACTTCCTAAGGGTCAAGGCATTTTTTTTTCTTACACTTGTTTATGGATCCTGTTTCATTGCTGAAAAAATGCATAGCAGAATCTGACTTTGCTTATTAATCTCTAATATAAAACTGTACATTTTGGGGAAAAGCTGTACAGCTTGTACAACTGCTTTTTAATTTTAGTGGTAATCAGGTACCTAAGAAATCTCAGACTGTTCTCAGGCTTAGTTATAACACTGAGTTTGCTCTTAATAGACCTTGTAATGATTTACTCATTCATTCACTCATTCATTCATCCATTCATCCACTGAGACAACAGTACACATGAGGCTTGGACCCCACTTGCTCTACCTGCAACACATAATCCAATTGACAAAAGTTATTCAGCTCACTTAGGCACCTTTTGGGGAATCTTTCAATTTCCACATTATTCTGAGATCTTGATCTGTGATCCAAATTTCTGCTGATTGATGTCAGTAAGAGTTCAGCATTCTGAAAGAGTTACATTATAGAAGTTGTTTTATTTTGTATGTTCTCAAAAGTCCAACCTGATTTCTCTCAAATTTCAACTTTTGCATGGTTTAGCCCAGGGATTAACGATCTTTTCTGCATACACATGATGGTCTGTCTGCTCATACCTGAGAGGCCAAGGCATAGCTGTATCCTGTTTTGATATGTTTACCTTTGTCTGCTAATACAAGTCTCATACTTCAGTTTTTATGTTATTTTTGGCTATGTCTAGATATGTCTGCTCAGTGCCATGTAGAGACTTGATACAAGAGCGAATACCAGAAGACCTGCATTGGCATAATTTTATGACCAGGCCCCAGAAGAGTATTTGTGCTGACACAACTATGCGGCTTCCAAATTGAGAACTAACTTGTGTAGAATTAGCTGAGGTATTTTCTCATATCCCAGCATATGTAAATATTACCCTCTAATATATCTGTGCTTAGGCTCAGCACAAACACATTACATAAATAATCACAGTAATCATAAAACTATTAAAAATGTCCCATTCACAAAAACAGATATTAAGAAATGAATGCATGTCAGAATTGAACTCATCCATACAATCATTTGGCAAGTGTGAATGATTCTCTATATTTCATTAAGCAATCATCATTATTTCATAAGATCTTTGCCCCACTCATTGTTGTCTGACAAACAGCTGGGGAAATTGAAGGGACAGAGAATGCTCATTGTAATTAAAATCTTCAGAGTATTCTGCTGTTAGATTTCAAGACTCCATTTTACTCAGATTGTATAAGTATACAATACAGTATAGATAAATTTAGCAGTTTTGGGGGGTATGAAAAAGTATGCTCTTACAAATACGATGATGCCATGCTTAGGACTCTGCTCAGATGTCGGCTTTTCATTAAAGGGTTTTAAAATATTTTTAAAGATAAGCAGACTTTTTTGTATTTTTGCTCATTTTTTATATTGAAATGGTTGAATTATATTAGCTGAAATTAAAAAAGAAGATAGTCTGAGGAGAAAACTTTTCCTAGTAACTTTAGGAAAACTGTAAAAAGATAAAAACATGCAATCTTAGGGTATAAAGTTTTGGGCAATCTTAAATCTAGGTTTTATTACCTAAAACTACAATATGATGAAACTGTGACTACTTTATCACATCCAAAAGGAATTATTTTCTAGAAAAACTATCATAAGTGGTTTAAGTAGGCCATTCAAAAACATACAAGTTATATGTACAGTTGTGAAGAAATCCTCTGAATTTGTTCCATTGTCTGGCATGCTTTTTGTAGTAACTTCTGCTCCATTAACAGTTTTGTAGGAACACATTTTTTTTATACAGTGGTTTGTCAGTGGTTTCCTCAAATATTAGCCCCATAACCCTTCTGACTCTCCCGACAGAGTCTGCTTGTTGTTATTGCAGGGTTGCAACAAAACCGAGTTGCAACAACTGGAATTTGACCTTTAACACACAGCTGCCCACTTGCTTTGAGAGACCCACACTTAGTTTTTTTTTCCTGTTTTTGCTATGGGGAGGGCAGCTTTTGCTGGTGAAAACTGCGTTTGACCTTTAGAGTAGAAACTCACAGCGCTGTATTGGCCCGGTGCCAGAGCCCTTGGTCTGGTGCAGAGGGCAGCTGCCAGGCTGCTTATGAAAAGGAAATGACAAGATCACGCTGCCACCTGTTTCGAAAGAGCTACGTTGGCTGCCGGGTTGCTTGTTTGCGAGGTCACCTTGTTATGGCAGGGCCAAATCATGCTGGGTGCTGAGCTCACTCGCTTCCCAGCCCCCTGGGTGCCAGGAGCAGAGTCTGCCTCCGGCTGGGCAAGCAATCGCCACTGGCTGTAGGAAGTATGATGCAATCTGATAAGAATAGAAACTAGAAAATGTCAGGAACCATTTTTACTCCTTTTATATGTAGATGTCACAGATGACAAAGGGAAAGAACGTGGTGATGCTGAGGAGAGTTGTTCTAAACCACAAACCAAGTTCAACAGGCTGGGTACAGTTTTTGCTCAAATGGAACAATTTTGAAGACTGAGATTTATTGCATGTGTTCAAAACAACTCTGTATCACAAATAAACTGAAATGAAACTCCCAGCACAGGATATGCGCAGTTTCTACACGTGCGTTTGATGCATCTGACTGACTGATCAGGGATGCAGTGGGTATATCAGGATTAATTTGGCAGACCAACAGCATTTCCTATGAGCTCCTTTTTCATGGGAGTGGGAACAAGTTCTGGCTTTTGTGCCCTTGTCTTGAGACAGCTTTATCACAAAACCAGCTGACTAGAGAAGAATGGGCTCTGATTGGTACTTTTAATATTAAAACTGTCCTGTTAATGTAAGGCAGAAAAAAAATCCTCTTAGAAGAACCAAAAAAAGTTGATGTTCTGGAGTTATGCTCACAAGCGATTGAATCTAGAGCTGCACAGAGCTGCACAGAGCTGCACAGAGCTGCAATGTAAAATGAAGAAAAGAGGGGCCATGCAGCTGTGGCTGTGTAGAAGAGGAAAGAGATGAGCTGTGCAGTGGCTCTCCTAGTTCATGATTTGGATCGCTCACTACACTACACAGTCCTAATATGGAAAAGCTTGAAGATCTTGAGGTACATCTGTTCTTGGTCGCATCTACACCGGAAATATGAAGAATTCCCCCGAGCGCTGCGCTGTAGCTGCAGCAGCAGGCAGGGTTAGCACCACACAACTAATGGGGCTGAAAGGCTGCCGTTACTGTGCCAGCTGTACTTCGCACCTTTTCTAACCCCGTATAAAGCTCTGCTATCCAAATTCATACTTGCAAAGCCAGTTTGCGATAAACACGTACTGACACTTTTGCTACTGCTGTTTGACCAGAACTTGTAGCCTTCAAAAGCAGGAGAACTCCCCCAAATGTCAGTAAAAAGCCACTTGACTTAGAGTTCCCCTCAAATGAAACATTTTTGACTAAAACAAAATGAAATACCATTGTTAGCACATTGCTGGCTCCCCCCCCCCCACACACACATTTGACTCAGCAACCATGCTGAATATCTGTGCACTCTAGAATTTGGAGCTGGACCCACAAAAGACTCAGAGTACATCCATGTGCACACTGCAGGCAGACACAAGCAACCTCTGTCCACACTCCAAGCTCACAAAAAGCCCATGTGACTATGCTTTAGTGAGTCACTGAACCTGAGCTAACATGCTCTGCTGAGATGAGCAAACATCTCTTCTAACTGTAGGGCAAAACATTTTAAAATGTGTTTACTGCTGTCACATTTCTTGGTATCCAAACAACTATTTATCAGTTCCATTTTGTGGTAGCATCTAGAGGTCCCTGGGTCCTGCTGTGTTAAGTAAAAGATGCAAGTACAAGAAACAGTCCTTACCCCTTACAGTTTATGAGCAAAAGGTAGAGACAACCAGTAGGCAGAAGAGCAACTGGGACAAAATAAGCTGCTGTATTACACCAAGGTGACCTTTGGTTTGAGCAAAAAGATGACTGCACATCCCATGGTCTTCCTGTATCTTCTCTGAGATAGAAGATGAAAAGGAAGTCTTTTCAGGGGTTTAAAGTCATGTCTAAAACATTCATGTGCCTAGGCAAAGAATTAAGAGCAACACTACTTCTTTGGCCTCAGTAATTAAAAGTTATTCATATTCTCTTTAATATACCTTAGTGGAATCGGTGAGTAAAATTTAATGTGTTTGTGCACTTCCAAAGCAGTAGAGCAGATTGTAGAAAACTGCATTGTCAAAGCTTTTCTGAAGTAGAGCTAGCCTTTCCCCTTTATACCTTAGTCTCTTGTTACACATATGTCATGTTACATATTAACTGGAGTTGCAGGTTATTTTAGAAAGCTGCTATCCTCTGGGTCAAAAGAGTGGCTGTTTGTGAGAGATGATGTCTGAAGCTGCTCATAGAAGGCATTATTACCCAGAAAGTCTTTTTTTTTTTTTTAATCCAATGGGTATTTTTATGCTTACAAGCTAAATTCTCTTTGTAAATTAAGTGAATAGTGTTTTTAGATGTATAACTCCTTCCAACAACCAGAAAGGTCTGGGTAATTCAAAAAGGCCTGTGTGCAATACTTTCTTAAAATAAGCCTGTCACTTAGATCTCTGAAAAAACTCAGAAAATCAAATTGAAAGTTAATTTTAAAAATCTCCACCTAATTAAACATGCATTTTATTACATCCTTTAAAATAAAGAAAGCAGTAAATGATCAAATGCTCCAAAGTTGCTTGAATATTACAGGGATAAGCTCCTGCATACTTATCACCAACACTTACTTCTCCAGTGCCCTCTAATCCTGAACAGACATCTGCTTTATTGCTCCTTTTAGAACCTCATGGCAGCATGGCACAACTGCTCAGCTTGCCTTTCAGGCAGTCTGATACTAGCTGTTTTGAGACATTGTCACTGGGGGGAAGCATTCCTGAGTAATGGCTTCAGGACTGAGTCCGAGGAAAATCCTTGCTCAGAAGTAAATCTGAGATAGTCTTCAATTCTGTATCTAATTCTATCTACAAATCTTGTTATTTATCCCTTGATACTGGGTATTACATTGGTTTTAGCTGCTTCAGGATTAAGTGCACAGATTTACAGGAGCAGGCAGTTGTGCTGGTTTGAAATGAAAGTTTTGTTTTGTGTGCTCATTTACTGCTGTTATTTTGTGGAGATGACCAGTGAATGTGCTTTTTTTTTCTTTTTGTAATACTTTGTAATTTGTAATTTTTGTAATTACTTTGAAACGGAGATTTCACAATGAGAGAGATCAAGCCCTGGGATATGTTGTCCAGAGAGGCTATGGAATCTCCATCCTTGAGACTTGTGAAAAATCAGCTGGATATGGCTTGGAACAACCTGATACAACTTTGAAATTAGGCTTCCTTTGAGCAGAGGCTTGGACTAGATGACTTTCAGAGGTCCCTTTCAAACAAAATTATTCTGTGATTCTATTGTATTAACATCTGGCCTGTACACTTTCTGCAAATCTTCAGGCATATGTCTGCACACCGTGGTGGGTATGGAGCACAGACTTTCAAACCAAAGTTCATCTATGCCAGTATGTCTATATGGTATAGAGCATCAGCTCACAGACATACCAGCCCCTGTCTCAAAGCTATAGAGGCATTGCATATTAACTAGTAAGTCTGGCCTCTGGAGGCTCCTTGAGAGCTCATTTTTTAAGGCATGGTACTGTAGGACAACTCTAGGTCTCAGCTGGCCTCCACAGTGCCCCCTGCATTAGGTGTTACAAGAATGAGGTAGAAGCTGTTGCAGTATATCCAATCCAGTTTATATTTTGTTCAATGCCTATTGTCAGGTGATGCAAATATCACCCTTTTTTGTCAGTCTTCTGTATTACTGAAGAGGCAGTGCTCATCTGTGAGATTAGACTTCAGGAATACTTTTATGCTCTCAGGCTAAAGAAAATCTCAAATTTGAAAGCTGAAATTCCTGGAGTAGCCAATGAGCTCACGGACAGAAACTTGGTATCAGCATTAACAGAGGATACCTGCTAACAGAGTTACCAATGGCAATGGAATGTGCAATCACTGGTTTTCATTTACTGTTGGTGGCACTGCATTTTATCAAGACATTTTGTGTTAATAGCACTTTGCATTGTAGCAGGAATAACATATGGTGATATAAAGCTAGTGGCCAAAATATCATGTGGTATTTAGAGAAATAAAAGCTTTGTCCTGACAGTTCTTCCCAGCGTCTAAAGAAGCAAACACCCTCCTGGAATTTTGAATCGGTTCTCCTGGAGGTACCACCCAGGTGAGGAAGCTGGATAAGCATCCAGAGAGCTGATCTTGGAAGACGACTCCAAGGGTCTTTAACATTCAGTAGTACTCTGCTTAATACCAAGAGGAATTGAAGGTGCTCAGCACTTCACTTTTTGATACCTCACAGCATCAGACCCTGTGTTACATCCTGTATTACATTACCTAGTTGCCATGAAACATTTAAATTACTGCTAATTTCAAGAAGTGTGTATTCATAAACAGTAAAAACAGATACACAATGGATTTGAATAAGTTATTTAAATTTCCCACAACCAAGAAAAGATCTCACAATAAAGATTTGTAAGCAATCCTATCTGCTCACCAAATGTATTTACTACTGGTATTTGAAGACCATTTTATCATTTACAAAGAGCTTTGTTTACTGGATTTTTATAGGAAAGAAGCAACGTCAGCTGGATGCCTCATGTTGATTTTAGCTAGGATCATGGTTTCTGTGGCTCTAGCAATTGATTAGCACAAGAAACAGAATTCATCTCATCTAAATTTTGTCATCCAGAAGTTAGGCATCTTATCTGTGTTGCTCACCAAGACCTCCTTGATAGTCTGTGCAAAGAAAGCATCTCAACTAGGTAGAATAAATATTTGTCTGGGAGTACATGATTCTTTCCATTGACTACAGAGAAAGAGATGATTGTCTAAGTCATGAAAATCTGATGTTTAAATGGCTAAAGTTAGGTGTGACTAATTCCTACCAGTAGAAAATCATTTAATTTTCTATATGCATTAAGTGAATGTGCTCAGATCAAAAAATATACAAAATAAGGTAAAGAAGATTTGGGTATGGCTGCATATATATATGTAAATCCAAAAGAATTTACTGTTCTGATTATTAAAAAATCAGACTCTACATTAATCTGAGTTGAATGGCTATACTTTTGTCAATACACAGTGGAAAATAGCACTGCAGTTTCTAGAGATATTGCTATTTTAGGAGACAGTGAGAGCTGAGTGTCCTCAATAACTCTCAAGATAAGCCCTTTAAAGTATTTATTTAAGACATAAGGTTCAGGAGGTTTCTATGGAGATGGCTTTTTTTTTGTGTAGGTGTATCAAAATAAGTACTTGCATCAAAGGAGAGTTCTGGAGGACTGTTTATTACAAATTGTGTGTTTTTCAGTCCATAGCTTATCACATAGTATAATATAATGTCCCTGGTCTATTTATTGAAGTCAAAAGGAGTAGCAGGATTCCACCACCTATGCAAATCAGATCATGCAGATTAGATCCAATCCTATAAAATCCTGCCTTACAACAGGAGTGTCTCCACTCTGCTTACGTCCCAGGTGACAATCCGCACTGTGAGAATCCACGAGAAGGTGGAAGCCCTTCGGCTTTCCCTTCAGCATTTCAGACCTACAACACCCATTTCCCTGATATAAGCCCCAATTACAAAACTACAGGTTTCCTACGTGGGTAAAATGTTCCCTCCTGCTTGTGAGCTGTCGGCAGCAGAGGACAGCAGGCAAGAGCAACTGTCCGACCCGGGGGTAGTGCCTGGCGCATGCCCGTGAGCTGGGTGTGCAAATCCCCGGGGGCCGAGAGGGCCGCAGAAACCAGTGATCCCAGCTCCTCGGCAAGCACTCTAGCACTGGGCACAAGTGGGAGCGAAACTCTGAGAAACAATTGCTCTTCCAGTTAGTGCTGAGTTCAAATAAGTTTTCTCTGTTAGTCGCAGGTCCTCTGCGCTTTTTCTGACAGCATCTTTGGCTTTTTTGCCTTGCTTTTCACTAATCTTCTGCTCCTTTTCCTGCTTTGGAGGTCACATCTTTACCAAAGTGTAACTAGCAAATTTCCTCTGCTTCTGAGTGTCTGCAGATGGCTTTGTTTTGGATGGTGCAACATGGATGGAGGCTATACTTGGGGTGGAGGCAGCTATTGGTTAAGTTCTTTGAGTCCGGTCAGAAACTTAAATATTTGAACAACTATCTTAACCAAGGGCAAGGGGTTACACCCCTGTTTACTTCAAAAAAGAAAATATTTTCAGGCTGCAATGTTTTTCTAAACCCTGTTAACCATACTTCCTAGTGAAGTTAGCCTGCAGATTAAAGTTCAAGAAAGTGTGTTTGCCGAAGCCATGAATATATGAATGTACCCTAAGGTATTGATTTGCTGTCATCAGCTACTGAAAAGCAGAAAAGCGTTTTACCTAAAAAACCCAGGGGTTTTAATAACTTGCTATACCTTTCGCCCTCCTCCTCAAGTTAAAAATTAACCACTCTAGTTAACAAATGTTTATCAACTAGCAGCAAGTTCACTTTGCTGATTCTCCAAATATTCAAATAGAATTGACATCTGATCCACAGCAATTTCAGCTCACATGATTACAGACACCTACCAGAGCAGATAGGTTCAGCTTTCACTGTTCACTGACACTAGGCTATGATTTACCCTTGACCCACATTTTTCAGCTGCTCACATAGAAAAGAAATGGATAAATTTATAGTAGGAATTCAAAACAAGGTCTATGTACTCATAGTACAATGCATGCATTAGCCACTACAGCAGAGAAAAAAGATGAAAAATCTATGTATCACAGGCAGCATATGAAGAATTTAAAGCAAACCTCTAAATATTTTATATATACACAGATGCCATAGTAAACATACTCCAAAGAGCACTAAGGGAACTAGGTAATAAAATGTTCAATAAGAACATCTTGTACATTTTACTGGAAGAACATTACATTGTCTGGAAGAATAATTTGAAGGAATGATTAATACTGTCACTGGCTTCTGTGAAGAATAATTGCAAGAATCTAATTTTATTAACCTAAAATGGCATGCACTGCATCTAGACCATATTAAAGATAATATAAAGAAAAGAATGCTGTATATATGCAGAAAAAAGAGGGTATTAATTACCAGCCAAAACATATTATAATGGATAAGAAGCACTTGAAATGCATCAAAAATTTCAATAACAAGGGCTTTACAGACTTTAGAGCAATCGTTAAAAACAGTTACATATCAACGTATGGAATGCCTGCTTCTTTCATATACCAAATCAGAGCTGCAGAGATTATTGCAGTAACTACAACACACTTTCCAGTGCGAAATAAATAAGCCTTAAGAGTACCATTATTTCATCTCTCTATGCAGGGATTTATGCACATCCTTCCCAGCCCCATTAACAGAGATAAGACTTATGTATGCAAATCCTTAGATAGCATGTGGAGAATAGATCGGTAAATTTTGCAGAATAGCTATTAGCCTGAAATTATTGGGAAAAAAACACAAAAAGGAACACTTGTATAAGAAATTAAGTACTCTGGGCTTGATCTTTATGCCCAGAGCACAGCAGATGGAAAAAAGTATAAATTGTAAGATTAAGATGTAAAATAATACAATAGAGAATGTTCTTCTCTGTACTCCTGTCATGGGCAGGCTGTGCCAGAGTGCGTTACAGACATTAACTGAAAGCATGTTAACCTGGAGGTGGGCTAAGAGTGGGAAAAAAGGGCTATATTCAGACAATGCACCATAAGTCCCTCTCCTAGCAGCTGGATCTATGGCATTTGAGATCGGGAGGCTGATAAGAGAACCAAACTCCTCTTTCCACACCCGGGTTTCCCGCACAGTCAGTGGGGAGGAACAGTCTTGCTAACATCATCCAGCCTAGTTCCTTCTTCATTATTGCAGGATATAGTTTCAGCCTATAGAAACCGATGTTATATTTTAGAGGTATGAAGATAAATGCGCCGTGCACCCTGGTCTCTGTAGAGCTCATTCCCCAGAGCAGTCCCTGACTTGCAGAGGTCCCCGCAGCACTCCCACGCTGGGGCACGTCTCCTGCTTGCTCACCCTCAGTCACTGCTGGCCCCTGCCATCCCTGAGTCATGGGGCAAACAGGTAGTAGAGTCCTTCTACGCCTCTAAGTACAGTTCCTCCTTTTTTTTTTTTCTTTCCCTCTGGGGTAGAGCAATGGCTGAAATCCCTCACTGTTTACCTTATTTTTACTTTAAGACTAGCTTTGTGCTGAAGGTCTCCCCTTGTCTGTGACTTAATCTGTGCACACCGTGTCTTTTGTGTATGCCTTATGTGTTTTCCAAGGGATGATGTGACACTATTTATTCATCTGCCACTGTATGCAATGTTGGGCAGACATTGCATGTTTCTTCTTGGGTGACAAGATAGTTGCTGATGCCAGAAAGCATCTCTGCCACTGTCTCCCTTTATTAATTATATTTTTATGTAGTTAATATAATAATGTCAATTTTGTACATCATATAATTAAAGAAAATTGTTAATCATGCCATCTGGAGATCTATTAAATACAAAAAACATGTGGTGACTTTGTTTTCATGATCAACCAAATAATTTTAAACAATGTATAATGTTAGACAACCTGTGATTTGGGGAGGGTGAGAATGTTGTAAGGGTCTAGTTAGTTTCGCTAAACTTCCAAATTCATTGTGAAAATGATAAAAGACAAAACACAATAATTCTATTAGCTTGTCAAATACTATATTAATAAAAGAATCAATCTTGTAATAGACTACAGGGCCCATCCACAGGTACTAGTGCTCAGTTGTACTGGGAATTATCCAAAAATTGACAAGAGGAAAGTCCTTGTTCCTGAAAACTCAAATAAGCTTTCTGACATACACCACAGATAAATGGAACCAATAATAGCTTCAGCAGCTCTTTGTCTGTCTAATGTATAACATTAATTAATATTTACTTTAAAAGTAATAATTTTATTTGGCAAGTGACAATGGCCTTTCCAGTTTTCCTGTATAGAGGATAATTTTCAAGTCCAGATAATATCTGCTTCCCTACTGCTTGTGCTAATGGAGAATGCTCCTTCTGTCATGTCTGAACTATGAAATTTAATTGCCCAGAGTGGCTGATACTTATTTTCAACAGCTGCTGAACAAACTCTTTAAAATGCTATAACTGCATATACAGGAATCCTTAATTTAATGTACATCTTGTAGCATTAAAAATGTAAGTGTATGTGAGGAGATAAAAAGCTCACAGGCTTTCTGAAGCATTGTCATGTGGGGAGGGGCATTTCTTGTGCTTTAGTCTGCTCTCCATTACATTTATTTTATGCAGGAGTAAAGTAGTCTGTTTATATGGACTTTTCCTCATTACACCAGTAGCAGTGAAAAGCGGCTTCAGATTGTTATTTCATGAACTGCTTTTCCAATGAATCTGACCACCCTAATGCCACTCCCTATCTTTGGCAGTTACCATGTAGCACTTGTTTGTGTGACAAGGAATAATCAGAATTTTCTCTCTAGAAATAGTTGCATCTTGTAATTTGTAGTTTAATATACACATATGAACTTTTTTTCTCTGAAAGGGATAAACCTTCAGGTATAGTCTAGTATGTACTATCAGAGATTCAGCTAACATACCATCATGAATTGTGCAGAGATCTATCTGAAGAGGTTTTGACCAAAGTAAACAACACCATGACAAGAAAGCATTTAGAATTCATTTACTGTAGTGCGAATGCATTGATTTTGTGTTTTGGCCAGGGGTTGAGGCACTTATTCCCATTGGTGCTCCCTGGAGGGTTCCCAATGTTGATGGCACCCACAAAGATTAAGGAACATCCAGCAAAGCCAAAGATGAAGTGGTTGTGAGCAGACAACACAACAGAACAGTTGCAAGTGGAGGTTTTAACTATTTGACAATTAGGTAAATTGATCAAAAGTTTTGTACTACAGTTAATGATCCTGGGTTAGGCAGCAGTTGGTACTAAACATTGGGAGCTGACAATTGAGCCATGCCTCATTGTACTCCTTGGACCAAAGAATTGAGACCTTCTGCCCTGGAGGAGTAGACGTATGAAAGCAAGTAGTTATCTAACATCAAAGAGCACTGTCTATATTACGGCAGCAAGATATAGCTGCAGATCTGCTGAAGCTCTCTGGATTTAAAAAAAAAAAAAAAGATTTTTGGCCTACTCTGTGGGGGCGTGCCTTTTCCATTATACAGGTCATAGAGTAATAGTTAAGCTACCTAGGCATGTCCTCTTTCCAGTGATAGAGTCACTGATCGAGGTCATACAAATGCTATCGGGGATCCATTAAGTGTATAATGTATTTTCCAACATTCCCATAGAAGAAAACTTTTTTTTTCTTTTTTCATAACTCGGTATTTGCTGTAGATATACTCCAGCAATGAGGGACTTTCAGGATAAGCTCTAAAATTAACTCACAGGTTAGACAGAGAGCCAAGTAAAGATTTCTGCTTAGTTGAAGCTCTGAAAAGAGAAGGAGGTGTCTTAAACAACACGATATGTTCATTGATCAGGGATCACATGAGGTTTCTTGTTCCCTTCCGTTTTGAAGAATCTCAATAGAAAAGACATCATCCTGATGGACTTGTGGAAAACAAGACAAAACAAAAAAACCCCTCAGTAATAAGAATTTACTTGGAAGGAGTTTTTCTCCTCCACCCTTAATAAAAAAAGCCATACATATATGCACAATTCACTTTCTGACTCTTGGGATCAGCCAGTCATCTGCTTTTAGCCTGTGCTGGAATGGTGAGAACAAGAGCTGCGGTGCATAGGGGCACAGAGTACATTTATATGGCGTTGTCACTTCTGAGCTCCTCTCTGGGGACTGACCTTGCAAAGCAAGCAGCATTTTCCCTTAAACAGTATGGAAGCATTACCAGATTAATATGGAAATGTAGGTTAAAAATGTTCTCTGTCATTGTGAATGTACAGGAATTACTTAGCTGCTACCAAGGGACTTGTGAATGAGTTTCAGGGCAATTGAACACTGAATTTCCTAGTGTATCACAATTACAGAAACAAATGTACTGTGAGTGGGAGAGCTTTTGAAATGTTATTAATTACTTCATCAAAGGTTTAATACTGCTATTTGTGAGCATCATGGCTTACCTCTCCCTTTTCTAGCAACCATCATTACATTTTCTTTATCCTTTCAGTAAATGTATTTAGATATTTATTATACTTATCTTCCAAGCTTATAAAATTTATTCTGGGGTCAGAAGGGAAATGAGTGGAGGGAAGTAAATAAAAAATGAGAAATATGGTCTCTAGTCCATGAAAGTGGACTCCGGTGAAAGAAATTTTACTGAACTGGAAACCAGACATTTCAATTCCCAGCTCTTCCATTGCCACCTAAAAATATATTTGTGTCCTTCACAACCACTTCTGCTTAATCAAGATCTCTTAGCCTACAGTAAAAAAAAGATTATAATACACTCATGCCATAAGTAAGATAACTGAGAATTTGTAAAAAGCATGCTGTCAAACTGTGAAGAGATCCTTCAGTACTGTTTTGTTTTGCAGTGGATTGAGTGCGCACATCCAGTTAGCTCAGCTTCACTCGAGAGTGGGGAGGGTAACTTCTGAAAACACATTAACTGGGTTGCTTATGGTCATGTAAGTATTCATTGACAGAGGTCCTGGACTTTACTAGATTTGTTAGATTTGAGTGTTGTTTGAAAGAATTGGCCTAGAGTAAAATACAGAGTGTCACTGAGTTATCCAAAGGAGTACAGAAAGCATTCATGCCTGCATCTGATATCTCAGTTCCTCCAAGCAACTAGAATCTCAAGTGCTTCTACTCACCCTGGGAGCAAACACATTTCCACTCTAATTTGGCAGCTTCACAGAACATCTTGCATTATTCTGTAGACATCCCTAGAAAGCTCTTTTCTTTAATTAGAAAAAGAAAGAGCATTTCAGGACTACTGAACAAGTTTAACTTCTTCCACTTGTAGTACAGAAGGTATTACAGAATGCTTTTTTATGGTTTAAACTTGGACTGATTTTCATGCAGTTCTTTCATGCAATTTTACAGGTTTTGAATGGCTTTCTAATACTATTTACTTTCCTTAATTCTCCCTTCCCTCAATTAGCTGCTGGTTAATCATGATGGTCCTAACCTCAGCCTTCAAAGGCTGCGATACATTTCAGATGGGCATTATGGTAATTAAATGGTTGAGACTAGATAAGAACTAGAATACAGCTGAACCAAAACGCTGCATACGGTATAAAACTTCACAGACTTTGTGCAATGTGAATTCAAAATATAGTTCCAGGTGCACATTTAGTAAATAGACTCTAGCAACAGAAGGGGCCAAACCAACAACCTACCCAGCTGAAGTATTTCCCCTTTTTTGCAGTAAAGGTTCTGAGGAAAATGAGGTCCATCTGGGAACCTGCTGCTCTATTAGTCTCCAGCACTAGAGGGAAATCACTTTAAAAGTACAAATATACTGCTATTTCCTACAATCTTATAAAAGCCAGTCCCCTTTATTTTACCAGTTTTCTGGATGATAGTCGAGGGTGGGAGCAGGGACAGAGGGAAGGTGAAACACAAAGTGCATGTGACTGTCAGAAATCTGGGGGCAGCAATGCTCAGGCTGAGAGGATAGCTTGGTTGCAACGACCATTAAATTGCTGATTGCCCCTGTGTTATGCATGCTGGAAAGGGACCTGGTTTGTGCCAGCGGCAGTAACTGCCTGTACTACTACTACTTGCCAGCAGTTTGTTTGCTAGTGGTTACCTTGCAGCCATCAGATGGCAGTAGCTTTCAGTTGTCATTCCTGGCCTGGTTTGTATTCCACACACTGAGCAAAAAGAGAGGTTAAAGACCTTGTAGCCCTTCAGCTCCTAACATAAATCCAATTTTGCAATAAAACCAAGAATATAGCATAAAAGATAAGTTAGTGTTATTTAAGTTGTAGGGTGCAAGCCTGAGGTCTCCTCTAGAGGCTCGTTCCAAGGCATGAATTCTAAGCAGCCTGTTTCGTTGTATAACTGTGTCATCATCAGCTGAGTTTTAGTATTTTGTTTTCCAGAACTACTAGTGCAATAATAATGAGCCCAGTAGTAATCTTTGCAAAATCCCTTCTCATTGCCTACTATATTGAAGTAGAATGAAAACAAATTGGCAGCAGGCATCTAGAAAATTAGATATTAACTTTCAAAAGTGCGTGCTAGTTTGCCCTGTAATAGCTGTGAAGCAAGAACATTATGTTTCAGCACTGAACCTTTTTGTGGAATCAAAATATTCTCTCACTATAGCCTGGTTCACATCTGCTGTGTGCTTTAATGTTGTTAACAATACTTGTGATTGCAGTAATAGAAATGTAGTCAGGGAAGAAAAAGGGAAAAGCCCTCTTATTTGTATTCAGAACTCTAACTCTAACAATGCAGTTAATCCTACTGCAATTACTGGAAAAAAAAAGGAAGGAACAAATCTGAGAAAAGAAAATTAATGTGGAAAAAACCCCTCCTCTGCATTTAATTAATGTTAAGGATGTGAAATAAACCCACATAAGCAGAGAAGTGCATGACTGTGACAGAAAATTTGGATTAAAATCAGTATCTTGATGAAGACTGTTATTACAGAAATAATGTAGTTGACCACAGAGAAAGCCAAATGGAAAAATTATTCCCTTTGACTATAGGGAGATTTAGGGCAAATCTGATAAATGAGACTGGTTTTAGAGTGACCATAAGTTGCAGGACTAGAGGTAGCATTGCTGATAGGAAAGTTGCTTAATATTACGGTTGCTACTTTACCCTGTGCCTGAGAGTTCACATATTTCAATAGGCAGTGGTAACAGGGCAGAGGAGCTCTGGCCCCTGTTGGTTCCCTTTGCTTCCTCCTTCCCAATAAATCTACACCTTATAGAAAAGCAGAAATCATCTACCTGCAAGAAGTAAAAGTGAAGGCATGCCTAGTTTACCTGGTTTGAGCAAAAGGGCACCTTTCCATTTTGTCCTGTGTTTTGTATTTTCCTGTACATTTTTTCTTGAGCTTTTTGATAGACTTCTTATTCCCTTTCCTTCTGTAATCACTGCCTGACTTTAAGTTTTATCCACCATTTTCTGCTTTTGACATCTGCAGCTTGATCTTCTCAGGAATTTTCACACTAACTTTCTTTCCTGGATTTGTTCCTTTCCATAACTCTTGTCATCACATGAACTTACATCCATCTTAATTTCTACAGTCTCCTATTGCTCATGATGTCCCTTTTCTTTCTGCTACTAATGCCACCAGTCTTCTTCAGTGGGATTCATCTCCTCTAAGTTATCTACACACATAGACATCTGCACCTGAAATGGTCACCCAGAATCCATTTGGAGTCTATTCATGGGAATAGACATGTCTCTTGTGACTCATCTGGCCTGTTTTAGACTTCTCCATTCGGATGAGATGAATTCTGAAAATGCCCATGTATCCTACTGTAAATAACAGGCAGCTAAACAAATAGGTCAGCTGAAGTTGTTGACATTGTAGCTGTGTAAAATAATGTGAGATGGATGCCTCTGATGTTTCTTCAGAAAGTAGGATAGAGCAGTTATGGCAAGAATTTATTCAAGACTTTGCATAACTAAATCTTAAGTCAATTTGTGAGAACAGTTGAAGAACCAAATAAACTTAACACAGCACATGTTTTTTATCACAAACATAAATATATTAGTTTCAGACTATTAAATAGTGCTAAGAATGGTTCAGAAACATCTGTTTTCCTTATATGGTGTTTTTTTCCTGCTGTTCATAGTATACTATGGGAAAGTGCACATAGTATACTAATGGGAAGTTCATGCTATAGCCTTAAAACAAGGCAAAATAATTTGTATAGATGTAGAAACTTAATCAACATATATTATGAAACTATCTCCAGTCCTATGCAATAGGATATTCAAATATTGAACTGTCTAAAATCTATCTTAGGGTGATGCTTTTGAATAGGTATTTTCCAACACACCTGTTTAAAAGCTGTGATTGTTAAATTATTTATTTTATGCTAAAACAATTTTTTAAAATTATTTTCCTAAATCAAATATGTCACACTGCTAGGTTGTGTCATTGCTCACTATACATTAGGATATGTGATACCAGATTTTACATGACATCATGATATGTTTCACAATTTGTCAGATCACCTGGAGTGTAACAGTTTCCTTCACAGCTGTGTTCTTCATTTGTGTATCAGTTAGTTCTAAGAACAACAAGCAGTGCTGTTAATACATTATAAATATATCTTCCTGCCTCTTGCAATGAACCACTGAAATGTCACTGTTGGCTTTTCAGCCCTATTCACTAGTGAGGCCTGCGTTGAGATTTTTCTATTTTACCATAATTCACCTTGTGCACAAGATCGTTGTGGTCTCCATTTGGCTCAACTATGCTATTACTCTTTCTATGTCTTTCAGCTGTTTACACCTCACTGTTGCCTCTAATCAGTGCCTTGACTTGAGGTCTCCACTCAATTCATCCTTTTCTTATATGACAATTTTTTTCTTTTTTTCTTTTATTGGGTCATTCTTATCCCTTTCTCTGCACCAGTGATGCCATATCCAATTGTCTCTTCATCCATTTTTTCCATCTTCTATTTGCACTTTCTCCGAAGATAATCACTTCACATGGAATTCTTTCCCTAATGTGGCTTACTGGTCCCTCCTTCCTTCTCAATACAAACTTTTGCCAATATGGCTGAAAAATTCAGTCAATTAAAAATTGCCATATAGATGTGCAGCTAAGGATATGTCATAGATTTATAATAAGAAACAAAACAAAACTAATGAAGTTGGAAAAATAGTTGTGTATATTTTACCTCTTTGTTCCTCTTCTTAGTTTGTTTATCATTATATAAGGGTAAATATTCACACAACTTGGATGTTACTAAAATATTGAAGATTGGCAGAGAGGCAGAGATACATTCCATAAGTATTAATACTGATTATGGTACAATGTTTAGTGTAGGACTGTATGCATGAACTAGATGTCTTTGAAAGGTTTCATCCTTTTATCCTGAGTGCTTACATGAACTCTATTATGGTTGCATCTCCCAGTTATACCTCATAATTTATAACATATTTATCTTCATAATATTGATTTAATATGAATACATGACATTGTTCCCATTTAACAGATGGAGAACTAAAGAATCGACAAACTAAGATCTAAGAAAGAATACCAACATCTCAAGCAGGAAACAAATGGAACTAAAGCATCTGGATTACAAATAAAAAACTCCTCAAACCCATATTCAACAAACCTTAAATCACTATGCACATCATTATATCTGACTGCACATTGGAATCCTTAGTCAAAAAAACTCTTAAGAAGGGGCATTTCTAGATTCAGGATTTAATGCACAGGATCTGATTCAAGATAACATTTACCCAAGAGCCACTAAGTAATAGTGGACATAGAATATTCAAATTTCATATCCTTGCAAGTGTGAAAAAACTTACTATAACAGTAAATTATGTATAAACATACAAAGCCAATCTCAATACACCTATGTAATATTTATATTTAAAGAATAAAATTACATAAAATCAAGAAAGCTAGTTAAAAGGAATAGCTAAAAGGATAAAATTCTTACTTTCTTACAACACCTTGGAAGCACAGAGAATAAGTACTACTAATGAAAAAACATTTGTAAAAGGACAGTTCTCTTCCACTTCCCTAAGTTAGTGATTGAACAGCAGAGTACAGGGGATTATTAGGAAAAAAAAATATATCCCTCAGAAATAGAATATAAATTTTTCCCCAAAAAGAAAAAAAAAGGGAAGAATTTCTTCAATCACCTTGGGACCAAGAAGTCTGCTAAAGGTGAGGATCATTGGTGATGAGAGTGTAATAGTACTGTACTAAACAAAGAATCTAGTAAACAGGCCTAGAGATGAAATATTGAATTATTTTTTCCATTAGTGTTCGTTATAAGGAGATTAAAGAGGTACCTATTTTGCTGATTTTCTTTGTAAGTAAAAACCTGAAGACTGTCTCAGTGTGAACTGGTAATAGAAGAGATTGATACCTAATAATTTGATATCAAAATAATGTGAAGTGGCAAATAGACAATCAGTTGTTAAGAAGTGATCCTCTTTGCTCCAACAGACAATACTTGCATATCAGGAAAATGGCTAGCAGTTATAATAAAAAATAAATAAGTAGACAAAAAGGTAAAGATTATACACTGGGCAAGAATCAGAAGAACTTTGGCAAGAGAAAGTCATACTTTGCAAAACTACAGCAATTCTTTGAAGGAACCAAGGAGCATTTGACTAATGTTGATTCAATCTTACGAACTCAGATTTTCAAAAAGACATGAACAACATTAATGAAACTGAATCTTCATGGGGTAAAAGGATAAATCTTCTATCAGATTACTTGGTGAAATAGAGAAAACAAAGAAGAGTGTGAATAATCATTTTTCACAGAAAGGAAATATCAGAGTTCCAAGGATCTGTTCTGGAGGAAAGGCTGGAATTCGTGATGGAAAAGCTGGTGAGCTCTGAGATGACTTTTTATCTAATGATACAGAATTAATCAGGAGAGTAAAAACATAATCTGGTTATGGGGAGTGACAGAAGAGTCTCATGATATTGAGCTATGAAATGACAGATGAAATCAATGTCAATAAATGGAAAGTCATGCACGGAGAAAAAATAACCTTCACTGTTCATACACAGTGATGGGCTCTAAATTAGCTATTACTACTCTGGAAAGCTATCTTAAAGACTCTGAAAACATCTGTGAGATGTTCAGTTGTTATATCTTCTGCAAGAAAAATGACAATTAAAGTAGGAATTACAGGGAAAAGAATGAGGAATTTAAAAATTCATATAGATGTATGAATCTACTGTACACCCATATCTGAACAATGAGTTTGGTTCTGGCTAATCCATTTCTAAAAGGCTATAATAGAACTGGAGAAAGTACAGACAAGATTGACAAGGATGAACTGTGCTATGGAACAATTTCCATACAAGCAGAGATTAAATAGATAGCACTCTTCAACCTGGAAAAGAGATGATTGAGGGGAAATGAAGAAGCCCATAAAATCATAAAAAATTTGTAAAACATGAATAAAAAAGAGTTATTCAGTGTTTCTCCTAGCACAAGAATTGAGAAGGCAACCAATGCATTTATGAGGTACAGGTTTAAAACAAAATAAACTATATTTTCACACAACAAAACTGAAAAAGATACGGGGGAGATTTCATCTGCATTTATTAAACACAAATTTCTTGCTGCAACTTCTGGTTCAGGAAGTCCCAAAGGTGCTGAACTGCAGAAGCTGGAAGAGTATATCAGAAAAAGGATCATTTTACTTGATCTATTTCCTATATTCTTTCCTTAATGATCTATTAGGCTACATTTATTCCAGGAAACTAAATAGAGCCAGGGCAGAGACCTAAGTCCAGAGAATTTAGCTGTACAGACACAAGCTGTGCTGTGCCATTTGTCTACAAGGCCAAAAAGCATGCCCCAGCTCGTTTTTTTCACTAACATAGATACGGCCATTGTGGCCACTGTCAGAGTAGTGGGCTAGGTAGGTCTTTGTCCCCACTATGTCAATTATGAAGTTCTAACATTGGCATTCCTTTTTTTTTTGCTTTATACTATTTTTTTTAAATGTCTTGGAGGTAGTTAAATTCATGACCTCTTTTCAACTGCATCTTATATAATTGCTTTGTTCAAAGTATAAGATTACTTCTCCTTCTGCAGATTTTTGTTTTAGCTGTAAAAGACGTGCCTAGCAATTTCTCTGCCTGCTTATTTTTCTAGAGTATAGTTAGACATCGCAATCATGTATGTATGGGGGATGCATTCTGGTGCAAAGGAAGTGAGTTTGTTCAGATGAAGATGATGCTTTGTTTGGTTCAAATCCAGACTACCATAACTTGAACTCATGTCAGCCCAGGAACAAAACTAACTGCAGATCTCGCACACGGATATTGTTCCATTCCCACCCAAGCATTAGGGTAGCTCTAAAAATAGAAAGAAAACAAATGTTTGTTCCCACGCTATTGTTACAATAAAACAAGAGCTTCCGATCTTTGAAGGAATTTTGGAAAGCTATTGCGTTTCTTGTTTTACATGCTCAGTACAGAAAAAATGTGTTTTTCTGGAAAAGCTTTGCTTATTCTTATGGCAGTAATTTCCACTTGTTGGGCCAGCTCTCATAATTTCTCATGGGCCACTGTGTGCATCTATTGTCTCACTTCTAATCAACCCATTTGTAAATCCTGCTGTTTAACAGCATTCCATGGACCTGCTCACAAGCCATCATGATTTCAGACCACATTTTGAGAACCAGTGCTGTATTGGGCAACTTAACTTTATAATTTATGCTGAAACCTTTACTAGATGTTAATCCTAGGAGCACTGTGCTGAATTAAACCACCATTCAAGAATCTCAAAATTTAAGCTGATCACAGAACTGTTTGTCATATGCAGAGACAGCAGACCACTTGGAGAGGGTCTCTAGACGGTAGATCACTTCTTAAAGCTTGGTTTAGCTGCAAAGTCGGCTGAAGAGCTGTGTGCTTGCTGATATACAACATAACTGGACTCGTGCTACTCCCTGGATCATAGTTGCTCAAGTCCCTCAAGCCTTCCTTATCACTGCACAAATGTCACCTACCTATGCTTGTTATTGCCCCCATAAGAAGTATTTTTTATCACAAATCCATTTTTCTGATAGTGGTCTTGACTGTGACATTATCCTGAAGCACCATAAAATATTTATATTTTCTTTGTTAATGGTATTTTGCTCCATCCATACATGTGTATGTGAATAAAAGGTCTGCACAGCCTGATATATATATATGTATATATATATAAATATAAATATATAAAATTTATATTTAAACATGGATTACTTATCTCTTTGAGTGAAATCAGTGCATTTCATAGATGCTTAATAGTTCTGAGAAAAAGTCAAGAAATAAAGCTTTCACCTTAAACTAAGTATATGCTTATTTGAAGTGCATTCCTTTTCTGAAAAAAGAAAAAGAGTATTATAAAGAAGTTGATGCTAGCAATTCTGTTACAAAATGTTTTTACACTTTTGGAGAAATCATCAATAAGAAATGAAACAAATATAAGAAATGAGTGAATATAATTATGAATATTTAGATGATTGCATAACAATGTATGACCAAACTCATTCTGAAAGCAGTCATCTGAGTACATACTGAACAGTACAAGAACATTCCCTTTAAGAAATTATTAAGAGACTTTCACTATAACATAAATAACAGCATGGCACAGAGTGTTTGGTTATGCCTTTAATGAAGAGGAGATAAGCTGAGATAAGAAAGGAATCGGAAGAATTTTGTCTAAGGACAAGATGTATTATTCTCAGACCTTAATGTTATACATGTGATTGGGGCTACATTGTTAGAATAACATGAAGTTTTTTGGTAAGTCTACATTGAGATATTGCTGTAATATAAATTACAGCCATTTCTCCAGGTAAATCTAGGAATTTGACCTTGACATATAACATGTTTCTGATCCATTGATCTAATTAATATTTCTGATAAAGCAAATTTGTTTGTAGCTAAATAAAGCATCCACTTCCATGCTCACAGAGATTTATCTTTTAGGCAGCAAACCAAGTGTGATTCTGACACACAAGAGCTTGGTTCTGTCACACAAGCGGGCATTTTCCTGAGAGTTTCTTCAGCCCCAAGGGTACAGAGTTCAGCCCAGTTTGCATGCCTTGTTGAGGCAGAATGGAAGTGATATGTCCTGTGTGGGTTTATTGGTCAAATATTCTAAGAAATACTTTTTTTTTTTTTCTGTCATTCTTTTGATTTGGGGATTTACTGTGAATACTCTGTATCTGAGTTATCTTGCTTGGCCAGTTCAGGCTTATAAGTCACATAATACCACTTCTGATCTGATGTGGTATGAGGTGTTTTCAGAACAAAGAATTATTAGTCACTTAACTGTTCTCTTTCCATAAACTTATGGAAACTGAATTCTTTCCAGTGATGTAAAGCTATCTTCAGAATGGCCATAAGCATGGCTGAAGAAAATTAAAAAAAAATAATCAAATATCTACTAATCAAAAGAGATTCTACGCAGATGTGTAACTGTTAAGATCTATTGAATGGTCCTAGTGTATATAGTACACAGCTTTTGGCAAGTACTGTCTAGCTCCCCTCTGCTTATCTTACTGAAAAACTGAGAAACTATATCCATGACATGTTCCTTAAGAGAACCCTTAAGAGCATGTCTACACTGAACTCTCTCTGAAACCAGAAATGGTGCAGGCTACTCGGACCAACTGGAGACAGTCCAGAGGAGAGCAGCAATAATGACAAGATGTCTAAATGAATCTAGCCTATAAGGAAAAGTTGAAGCACCTGGTGATGCTTCACCTGGGAAACATGATGGGAGATAGTCATATTCCAAAAAACTGCTGTAGAAAACCAAGAAATAAACTCGAAAATAAATATCGCCAGGTCTACCATGCCTAGGACAGGAAATAATAGGCTTAAACTGAAGCAAAGTTTAGAACATTAGAAACAGTTAAATTCTTGGATAGATTGCTCAAGGAAATTATGGCATATCCATCACTAGAGATTTTTAAGAACAGGTTAGAAAAATATCTGTTGGGAATCATTTGGGCAAAGATGATCCTATCTTTAGGCAAAGAGATGAGGTAGATGGCCTCTTGACGTCCTTTCTGGTCTTATTTTCCATGATTTTATGACCATGGCTCTCTGCCCGGACTGATGAGCTTGGGTGCAAGACCTTGCTAACATGACTATGCTGCTTTTGGAGGCTAAAATGCTCCCTTTGCTGGGAATTAATGAACCCACTTAGTGGCAGCTTGTACAGGGTACAGGGTCTCTGTAACCAGATTCCCATGTGGCCTTCGGATCTGCTGTATAACATTAAATAACCACCTTAGACATTTAAAAAATATGCTCTGAAAGGCAGGCTGGGTGCAGCATCTCTTGAGAACACCTTTGTGTTCAGGGGTCAGCTAGGGAGATTGTTCTGCTAACCACTGTCAAACACCATCTGTAAAGGAGCCACACAAAGTGACACTTCTCCATCCCAGGCATCACACATTCTTTCCATGGTCTGGTGCATGTGACTGCTTGGTTAAGGTTGTGACAGCCAGCATTTCAAATATGTGCAAGCAGCTGCAATAGGCTGACCTCAGACTCTCTTTTTAGCATCTTCTATTAGGGTTTGTACTTTAGGAGTTATACACCTATGTGTTGAGTGCTGGTGACATGGCTCTGTGCTTGCAGACCACAATCTGCTGTTCTCTATTATAGGGGTCGGGTTTCCAACCTCTCCATTTTTTCTTTGATAAGAAGCTAGAATTGCTGTGCTATTTCTGGAATACTCTACAGGGAATTCCTAGGGAATACTGCAAATACTATGGTAATATTACGTCATCTCAACTGAAGTGTTTGAGAGGGTCCAATGTACTATTTTGCCCAGGAGAGAAAATTGGGTCAGAAGCATATTAAATCTGGTAGGTACGTAGTCATTCTTCATTTGGCCTGACTGCAGAAAACAGTTGATCTCTGTTACAGAGAAGTCAGCTGAAACACAGGCTGCACACACAGCTAGTGTGCAAGTAAAGCAGTGGGCCCAAGGGCTGCCTGAGGTCCTCAAAATGTAATAGACTGGGCTGTGGGGCTCCAGCTCTCTCAAATTCCAGATGCTGAAGTATCCTTTTGCTTCACACTGCACAGCAGCTCCAGCTAGTGATAATGATCTGTGAGTCATAATGACTGAAAGCTACTAGACCATGAATGTCCAACTGGCTCTCGAAGGAGGTATTTGCGAGCAATTCAGCAATGGTTCCTATGCCCAGGGTAGGCAGAGCAGCCAGCAGTGCCACTTCCTGGCACAAGAACAGTCAGATAATCCAAATCTCCAACTGTTATAGGGAAGAAATCAGTGAAGTCTTCTGCTGCAGCAAAGCTCACAGGTTATCTTAAGATCTAGCTGCAGAGCTAGCGGTACCCAACTTTGCTCTGCAGTGCATTGACAAAATTTAGGAGAAATATAGTTGATTTAAGTTATTATGGTAACCTATCTTACTTATCCCAAGAGGTATCATGCACAGGAGAGAAATTGAACATGGGGATTTCAAAGCAGTATCTGTTGGCCTAGAGCACTGTTCCTTGGAGGGGAGATAATAAAGAGCAATGCTGGTACTCATCTGATAGGACAAGGAACCTTGAGTCATGAAATATTTTATATCTCACAGAACAAAACAAGAAGACCCAAGCATGTCCGACAATCTGTTAAACCTTTGAACAGTGACCTAAAGGTGTGCTAGTGAAACACTCTCAGCCATTACCACAAACTTCATGAGACAAAGCTTTTGTCCTCTGTCTAGAGATCATTTAAAGCTACTGAACTGCAATTTGTATAAGGAACTTCTTTCAGTTAAAGGGACTAAGAGTGACATTTGAGCATATTCCCATGGGAAGTGAATTAACCTGAATGCAGGATTTTAAGATCATATGCTCTTATCGATTCTGAAGTTATTTTTGTGTTCAAAACCAGCTTGCTAAATAATACTGACAAATGTCAATTTAGGTTTTCATGGCATAGCATATGTTCCTTCTTTCTGTAATTAACAGACTTTCCAGTGTTTTTTACAGATCCTGATATACATGCATGCATGGACACACATGCAAGCCTGCACACGTTTCTGTGCAAAAGAGTTGGAAAAAAAGAATGAAAAATAGACTAAGGTATTCCTCAAATGTGAATATACTCCAAAATGTACCTACAGAATTTTTTGTGTTGTCACAGCACCATGGTTAAAAGAACAGTTTTTCATATAATAAAAAAGCAGCACTATTAGTCTGACACTCTATAGTAGTTTTAACCTTGGAATGCTCTTCAAAGATAAATAAAATTATGATCATAATGCAAATGGTTCTCAGCTCACAGGGTTAAGGATGAAAGGATACATAAGTTGCATTCTTCTCAGAGTAGGAGATGGACACATATCTGCTTTTTCCTTGCTTCTTTGCTTATGGTCGAAAACAGAAGCCGTAAACTTTTTCTCCCTCCTCCCCTGGGCTGACTGATACTTTTTCATATTTCCACAAGTGGCCTGCTCACTGTTGTTGTATGGTCCCAAGGTCAGCAAGTCTATTTACATGTACATGGGGAAGGACTTCAGACTGCTCTTACTCCTTGGCCAGGCAAGTCAGAAACTTGTTCTAGTGGCCTTGTCAAAGTGGGCAGATGAATTAAATGCCATTTAAACTCTTATTTAGTTTCTGCCTTTAATTACTAAGCCACATTGCCCCAAAATGTGTTAAGGCACTCCTGGTTGCTGCTTTTCTAGTTTGCTTTGTTGACCTATCTTAATGATGATAAGAAGGATTGACAGTAATCTCTTGTTGGTACCAACCAGATAGATAGCCAGTCTGTATATCAATGCCCGTTAGTAAATGGTTGCAGTGATCTCTAGAGGAGCTCTGCATATTTGATTCTGGCTTTTACCGAGTAATGTGTTGTCACAATGAAATGTCCTGCCCAAGTAAATTTTTTTCTTTGAGGTTTTAATAAGACATTTATACTCTCTTTTATTATCAACTTTTATCTTCATAGAATAACTTTGATTTTATACTATTTGCCAAATTGATAATCTTTTGATCTCTTATGAAACAGAACATTAAAAAAGGCATGATTTCTTTATCCTTAATCTTCTAAAGCTCAGCTGCTGCATCAGCGGATCACATGACATGTCCACTTCTCCTTTATTTCACTGCATGAGCTTGACTGCAAGACACACATTGTTCTGCCTATAGACAAAAAGGCTGACTGGCCTCGTATCTTTGCAGTTACACTGCCAACAAGTGCACTCAATAAACTCCAAACTCTCTTGCTCGGCCTCATGTTTAGGCAATATAATGGTCACAACAGACAACGCTTACACAGAATGTCAACAAGCTCTGGGTCCATGTGATCAGGTTTGGGGTTTGTCTCTGGTCAAACTTTGATGTAAGAGAAAACAAAAGCTCAGGCTAAATTCTCACCTAGTATAAATTGATGTAACTCTACTGAAGTCAGTCAACACCAACTGAGAATGTAGTCCCATGTTTGTCGACCATAAGGAGCTCAAATATCTTTTCCAGGCTAGGTGTAGTTAAAATGATTGCTTCTATTCTGATCCGAACAGCTGAAAGTGTCACTTTCAGCTATAGAGGGTTTTTTTCTAAATAGAGTATGAGGTAATGTCTCTCCCAGAAGTCCCAGCTCACACCTTGGGGGTGTTGCTGCGTGAATGCAACTTGTTCAACACTGTTTCAGCAACTGGGCCAATCTTTGGGACGATTGTAATATGATTTGGGAAGCTTCACTTCTGCTGTTTGAAAGTGAGTTGGACAAACTTGCTGTAACTTTTTCATTTGACTACCCTGCTACTAAGTTTGAATGTACTCTAACTGAAAACCAGTTTCAGTAACATAATTAAGAAGCACATTTTAAAAGGAAGTCCAGATCGTGACTGATTCAAAGGGTGGCTGCTGGTAGTCATAGGACCTGAATATTAGAAAATAGAAAAACTCTTTAAAATTTAAAAAATTGGAGAGTCTGATATGAAAAGAAAGGAGAGAGCTATTATGAAACAGGTTTAAAAATGAGAAATGACTTCTCTTTCTTTTCCTTATACTTTCAGTTTTATTAGTCAAGCATAATATCATTGCTGTAAGCTACATTCACCAACTGTAACTGACTCGGAACAGAGCTTGAATGTAGTAGTAATCGGAGCAGTCTCTGGATACTCCCTGTGGCATTAACCCCGATACTGCTTACTAATGTTTTTAACTCTGACTGGTTGGTGATTAGGATCAGCATTTTTCCAGCACTCCTGAACATCATAATTTACATACACAGAATCCAAAGTGAGTTACATATGGGCCAGATTTTCTGCTGCTTTACAGTCAAACGCTATTGCCCTTTCTGGCTGGACACAGTATTCTTCCAAAGTGAAACTGTTCTGGTTGGAGCACCTGGGAGGAGCAAGACGGGGGAAAGTTAGCAGTGTGGTTAAGGGGTGGCCATCCTAGTTTCGCTGAGGGTCTCGTTAGGCTCTAGGCTGTACAGAAAAACTTGCAATGGGTGTCCCTACTTCAAAGGTTCGAATATCTCTGAATATTTTGAATTAGTTATTGTTACATTCAGGTAATCAATCTACAGTCCCTTCTGGACACTCAATAAATAAAGGCTTTTGCCACATATACTACCAGTACTTGCCATATTATGAATCACTTCAAATATAATTTCTCTCTAATTTAAAAAGATTTCCAGCAGAAGAGCAGGCCTTAGATCTTGCTTCCTGATCTACTATTTTGCTACCAAAATATAATAATGATCTCTTGACATGTAGCATACAGGTATCATCTCAGAGAGAAATTAAATGAAAAAAAAAAAAAGAATTCTCTAATACATCTACACTGATGAAGAACACCAGTAACTAATTCTAAAGTTTCATAGCCGTCTTGCACATCTCATGGAGGCAGCCATTAAAAGGTGCTAAGTGGATACCCATGGATCTTCATACAAATTGAGAATCATGTTCCTGACAGTATGTCCATGTGAGTCTATGAATGACTTGAGAAAGGGATTGCTGCTTGGCTGTACATTTACTACTGTTTTTTATTATTGAGAAAAAATACAAGTTTGGGCTGTAAAGAAGAGGCAAAATGTTACATTTTTAAAGACTAGCTATGTTAGATTAAATTAAGGGTTCATTTGTATTTGAGGTAGTAAAATGTAAGAGACCAAAATGAAAACTTTTATTTTAAATGTAGGAAAAAAAAAAACCAACATTGGCTCTCTGTTCCCCCGGATTGCACACAACCTATAATATCATTGATTATTTTGTGGGAACACTGGATTTAGCATAGAATAGTAAATTGCAGTTTGCTAGCAATTTATCAATTTGCTTTTATAATGCAACATCTTTCCAAGCTGCTCTACTCCACTGGGCATCCCTGCTTTGGATTATTTGTCTCTTAGGTAAATCATTGACTCCTGCCAGTTCACTAGCCTCCCTGGAAACATTTGTATTTGCTAACCCTAGGCCTTTGGTTGTTTGCAACCCCTTTAGCTTGGTACTACACTTCCCTTGAGAAAATCAACTAGATACTGCATTGTTATGTAATATGTAACAATTATAAACATGAACTTAAATTCTGATGTTTCTGTTCGGTATTACCTTAAAGTGCATATGGTCCCATTGATCACATTAGGACCTTGCTGGTGCACAGTGCATTCAACACAAACAGTGGTATAAATGCTTGGTTGTATTAATATCTGCCAAAAGTTACACAAGCAAAATTGAATAATTTTGGGGGGAAAACTTCAAGAACCTATCATTTTGCTTGCCTTTTTGTTTAATAGTCACACATAAAAGAAAACCAATTTAAATTTTCACGTTAGTATTCCTCAACAGAGCAAAATGCAGAGAAACCTGGGCTGATAGAGACCATGCCAGCCCAGAAAATGGATCCACTGAGCTTGAAATAGTAAAATGCCCTTAGAGAGAGCTCTTTCGCAAAGGTATGTTGTTGCATTAATACATTCTGACTTAGGTGCTTCTGAACTGTACTATATTGCATTGCAGAGTAGCAAAAGTAGGTTATGTTAAATCTTATAAAATTTTGTAAACTGTATCCTTCCCCAGATAATTTTCAGTCTATAATAATAATAAATGCAGTAGAAAATACTTGTTTCCTGTCATAGTGACGTGTATGTCCTTTGAGAGATTTTTGGACTCCAGGATGTCTGTTCCATTCAAATGATCCTTTATTCTTCTTTCTCCTTTTCTTTTAGCTACAAATCATTGCCCTTGCCTTTCCTCATACTGTGCATTGGCCACAACATTCATCTTGCCTCTCTCTGTCACTTTTCCTGCTACTAAAATCACTCATTCCTGATTGTTCTTAATATCAGCACCCTCATTTCTTGCCTTCCTTCTGCTTGGCAACCAACCCCCAGCTTAACCACTGTTGATCTAATTATTTCTTCTAGATTGGCATTTAGTGGAAGTATTCATGTCTTTAGCAAGATCGATTAACAGCACACCTCAGACAACAGTGTTACTGCTTAAGGGGAGAACGATTAGTAGCTTATATAAATGGACAACTTCTGAAGTGATTAAAGTGATCTGTAAAACTGTCACACTAAATGAATATTCTAAGAGGCCTTTGTTCCTTTCCAAAAAAACAAAGCTACAAAAGCAAATACTGTAGTTAACAAAACTGATATTGAAATTCAGGAACTGGGCAGATTTATTATGCTGTAGCAACTATGCATTGTTTAATTCTCCTCTTTTGCCTCAATTCTTATTTATAATATTGAAGGGGTAGAATGTTCTTTTTCTGATGACTTGGAGTGGGACAATCCAAAGGAAATCCCCAGTAAAACAATGATTCACTGGTGATGAGTCAGCTGATGGCATTTGTCCCCTGAAGTCAGCATTAGCTCAGTACTGGGCAGGTGGCAGGGGTGCTGAGTTGTGTGGTGAAAAGCCAAGGTATAGTCCCAAATATTTCAAGCCATTAAAGAAGCCAAGGCAATTTTTGTAAGAACAGGGATTTTACTATGTTCCTGTCTGGGTCATGTTCTGTCTATTTAAATTTTTTCCAGGATTTCAATTCACCATGGTTTTGACAAGAAATGTTAGGATTGGCAATAAATCATATTTTTTCATTAAGGACAAAACTACTTAAAGATTTTTAAATGGTGGATTGATCTAAACTAGATGCAAACATCGAATACCTGGTGTTCTGATTTAGTCTCTGTTTCCACTGGCTATAGGAGAGATCCATGGATGAAACAATAGTGAACCAGTATATTAAAGAGGTTCTGAATATAGAGAATAAAACAGCAAAGTATGTCATTACCTCTGACAGTAGTTGCATTAAGGAGATGGGGCATTTGTAGGGAGAAAACAGGTCAATGCAGTGTATTTTGATCAAAAAGCAGGATTCTCCTCCATGATATTCTGTTTTAGATACTTTCAGATCTCTTCCTTGATGACAGAAGGGCCACATGATTTGTGAGAATAGGACATGGGGGAGAAACAAAATGAGAGTTTGCCATAGTAGGGTTTGGCTGAATTCATCTATTATTGCTCTAGCAAATAAAATATTATTGTATTTTTAATGTAAATGTATCGTATCTCTCCTTTGTGTGCCATTTTTTCACAGACAATTTTAGCACTGCTTCAAGGGTGCCACAGCCGTTTATTAAAATTTGCTATCACCTGCTGCCCAAAAGGTGAATCAAGTTTTTAGGATCTGGTTCTCTGTGATGAGAAAGCAGTCACACATAAGAAGTATGAAGAAGGTATATGCAGGTCAGTAGGCATATAATTAAACAAAATCAGTAATCACTGTCCTCTCTTTTTATGTCCTTAAGTTTAGGAGACATTGTATTTTTCTGACCATGAAAATACTTTGTATGCATATCTACATAGCCAAGAAATTTAAAAGTAAACCAGAAGCTTGAAAGTGAATTTTTCAGCTATGCTCCGCCCATGGTTAAAATAGCAAAAGGTGTGCATGATGTCTTGGCCAGATCCTGCATAACCTTTACCACACTACTAATCCATAGGTCTTTCAAACATCAGGTTACATTTTATGCAATTGTTATGAGCTCGGACAAAAGTAGCTGGAGTGAGAAGGCTGGAGTCATGAGATACGGTGCTACCCATTATGCCAGCTAACTCTAGCTTGAGTCAGCATTCGTTCAAGCTCTGTCAGCTGATCTATACTGATGCCATGAACTAGCAGTAGGAACAGTGAGATCTTTTAAGGCAGAGGTAGCTGGAATAGGCAATCCGTGTATGCAGATGGTTGGATAAACATTTAGACTGAAGAACAGTGCGAATATTTTAAAATCCCTATGTAGGATCTGTGCTTTCATCTGACAGCTTTAGAGAAAGCAAAACTCTTAGCGAGCTGAAAAACATCCCTCAGAGGAACATCAAATTCCTACCACTCTTGGCAGATTATGCCAAGAATTGAATTTATGGAATAAAATGTTATTCCTTAAAATTGATTATGTTGCTTTTCTATGGAGATAATGGTCCGGATTCTGGATCCAAGCTCTCTGCTAAATGTTGATCGGGGTTGCTTCCAAAGATAGTTTAAAGGCCCCTTATTATTCCCCAGTTCTCATACCGCTCCAGGCACCACCCTCTGGGCAGCATGGGCTGGTGCCACTCTGATTTATTCCAGAGGACTCGTAGAGACAGAGGTGAATGTGCTGTTGGAGCACTGAAGCCACTTGAAATTACTCATGGGCACTTTGCTGGCTCTGTAGGAGCCCTAGTGCAGGTGCAGTTATCCTTAGGCTAATTGCAGTGGCCTTGGGGCCATAAAATGCTGGCCTAACTTTGTCGGAGGACGCCGGAGTGGGAGGCGGGCCCGGAGTAACGACGGAGTCTCAATATGAGTATGGTCGTTCTCCCTTTATTAGAGCTTACACAGAGTATATATAGACAAGCAATAAGCATGCGCTAGCAATAGCTACATGATTGGCTACAGTTTCTGTCCACGCGCATAAAGCGGATATATGATTGGTGCAAGGTTGCTGTCCACGCTCCGTTGACATTTATGGAACCTAGTTCCGTCTAGACTTGTTTACCAGTTTTGTGAATACCTTCTTTTGTAGTGCTCAAGGCTGCTGCAAGGATCGCTTTCCTTGGCCTACATTCCTTCCCCTACCCTGAAGATGGGATTGCTCATCCCAATCAGATCATGCCCTTTCTCGCTTAACCATTCCTCCAACCATTCCTCCACATAACTTCTCTTGTGTCCATCAGTTTGAACAGATGTTGGACTGAGATCACCCACAACACAGAGGTTTCTTACTGCATCATTATCCCGTTTTGTTTGTCCCTCTGTGTGTCTGTTGCATCTGGTTTTAAATCAAGATGTTAACACTTATGGGATGAGGATTTTATTTGTATTGTGTGATCATAAGGCACCTAGTGTGGAAGCTTTCTTCCTTGTATGGCTTTACATAATAGTATGAAATATCCTCTTGAATATTTGGAGTCATTTACTTCCTCTTTCTAAGAGTCAGATCAGGTCTGTGTCATTGCAGTTCCGTTTTCACAGTTTCTTATAAAAGTGCTTTATTTCTTTTAGTGCTAGAATTCAGCTAAAAAACCCCAAAGAATTGATGTTGGTTAAAAGTAATATAGGCAAATGGAGAAAAGAAAGCAAAATTCATGGATATCTTTATGCCTTTCTATTCTAATGGTTTTTTTTCTTATGAGTATTTTACATAAAATTATGAAAAAAACAGTGATATGACAATTTTAAGTGACATATGTAACTATTTTTAATTTAAATATTTAATTTGAAGAGCAGAGAAAGGCTTATAAAAAGGAAACTGGAATCCCAAGTCTGACACGTCTTCAAGTTCAAAACAAATATTTCCCCACACAACTTATTGTTATTTATTATTTATATATTTTGCAGTAGGATTGTCATCAACTTCCTACTCTGACTTGCAGTATACAGCTAGGGTCTGATAAGCTCTCCGTTCTTGGGAGCTTATGTTCTGAGTGTATGCCTGCACTACAGCCCAAAGGCATGTCTGCAGTTCATGTAATTGTACTTAAATCAATGTTAAATGGTCTAGCTCGAGCTTAAGAGAATAGTAGAAATGACCTCCTAGAGACCTTGAGTAAATTAATGGTTAGATAGCCTGACCTGAGCTGCTGTTGCAAAGTTACTGTCAGCATCTGGCCTGTATAGTTTAATGTGGAGGTAGACAAATTCTCCTTGCAAAGGACTGAATTGGCTTTTCAAACATCTTTTATAGATCATAAAATAATATGTATCTTAAAATGAGGTTGCCACAGATTATATAAAGTGAAGTCACAGGCCTTGTTCAGTTCCTGTCCTGAAAGCCTCCTCCAGCTTTAAAGTTTCCTGCTTGAAGATTCCCTCCTTGCTAAAAGCTTAGGCCCAAAATATATGTACAGACTACAAACTGCAATACCAGCACAGCCTCAAAAGACGGAGGCTAGAAGGAAAACAAAAACACAGAAGTGATGCAGTGTGAAAAGTCACTGTTTTCAAGTCAGTAACAAAGTCAAGCAATAAATCCAGGTATTGTGTATCTTTCATCTGCAGTCTGTGTATTGGGAGTTTAATGATATCTAGAAGTGATTTCTCAAGAACACTTTATGAATGAAATTTGAGATAAGTATCTCAAGGTATAGCTTTATTTCTTGTGCACTGGAAATAAGCACAAGTCATCCAGCTACTGAACAGACACAGCAGTATTGGAGAAAGTTCATAATTAAAGATCAGAAGCCAAAGCTGTATCTTGGCCTCCTAAAGATTTATTGGATGACCTTGGCAAGCTATTTAGCTTCGCCTACCTGATAATTGCAATTAGGTGGCTCCGTCAGTACAGATGCATGCATGAATGTCCATAAGAATGCACACCGAGCATTTCTGAAACGCATTTTGGTGCTTGTGGAATGCTGCTTTTAACCCTGGATTCTCAGCATAGTTTCCTGGAGCAGATGCACATCTGCACCTGTTTGCTTTCCTTGTTCGTTCTCATTATTGCTTCAAAGGATTTTGCGCTTTGAAAGTAGCCACCTGTTCATTGTGTAGCCTGCGTCCTCAGGCAACTTCCAATGAGTGCCATGACAGCAGGCAGCCAGCTGCTGCCACACATACGGCAAGATGGGTTCAGGGTGTGAAGGCATGGTGTCTCCTTACAGGGACATGTGCACTGCCACATGGGAATGAGTTTTTATCATGATAAGGAGCTTAACAGTCACCAGTCTTATCAGTGGATTTTGTGATATTAGTGTGTTCGCTTTTTTTGCTCACTTCTTTCAAAGGTAAGCTACCTTCTTCTTGAATACTTTTCCTTGGTCCTCTGAAACAGGAATTGTCCAGGATGAGCTCATGCAAACACAAATCCTGGGATGCTCCCTGCTTGACAGACAGCCCAATAATGGAGGAGGGAGAGCAGGTAAGTATATACGTTACTAGAATAAGTGCATTGCCTGTCTTTGGGACATACCTCAATTGTTCAGTAAATGTGGATAGAGTCCCAAGGGAATGTTAGGACCTCATGATATGATATGATATAAAGTTGACCAAATGAACAGGCTTGACACATTGACGGGGTTCCTGGCAAAGTGGTGCAATGTCACCGACATCCTGACATACAGCTTCCAGAGAGAAATTTGGATATCTCCTCTCTTTATAGCTCTCTCATCTTTAGGACTGTTAAGTATAGGGAAAATTTATGATCTCCAGGAAAGATATGGCCTTTATTTCCTAAGGTTAGCAATTTGGCTTTCATCAAAAAATACCATTTTAACAGAAATAACAGTTCTTTGTTAAACCATGCCAATGTTGATGAAATTTCATTTTGAAAAAAAAAATCAGAGAAAAACATTTTTAAAATGTCTGTGTACCTTTTAACTCTTTTTCACTTAGAAATGGATTGTTATTTAAAACTTAACAGATATAAAACTTTACCCACAAAAGAATAAAAGTTAAGCAAAATGATTTTGATTTATGCTTATATTGACCTGTAATGAAGCATTTTCAAAATTTCATTTTGTGAAATTGTTCTAAATGAAGGCTTTTCAGCCCCAGGTATGATTTTTTTTTTTTAACTGCCAATATTTTTTTTCAAGGAAATTCATTTTTATGTTGAGCTTTACTATCAATTATTTCCCATTTACTTCATTTTGGATCGCAGGAGTAAGTGTATGTGATTGAGGCAACACCCACAGAATCTTCATCTTTATCTGAATTTTGAGTAAAAAGTAATTTTTCTCCTACTCTTACACTGCATGACATAGTAAATCCAGCCAAACAAACCAAAGACAGGTTTCATGCTTCAAATTTTCATCAATATAACTTATATTAATGTTTTGTGTCATTTGTTGCTGCTTTATTATGACAAAGCAAGCAAGGAGCTGGGGGAGTCAGCTACCTCCTCCTTTTCTTCATGGCCTGTCCCAAGCCAACAATTCTCAAACTACTTCTCTTTTGCTCCTTCCCCAAATTGCCTGCCCACCAAATTCCTTGCCTCTGCTCCCATAAGGCACCATGGGAAGGGACTGGCAAGGGGGAACCAGAAGTTGCAGTGAGGAGGAAGAGGATGGCACCTCAAGATGGAGGAGTGTAAAGCGTTCCCTGGCTTGAATGTAGGATGGTGGGCAGAGGAGGCCTATGGCCCAAAGGGACTGCTGAATGGACTTGCTGCTTTTTGGCTGCCCTGGGATGAGACGTGATCGTGGTGAGCAGCTGCAAGCCTCTGGCCAGTCTTAGCCGCTCTGGCAACTGCTGGTCCTGTGCTGCCTTCCGCTTTCCCTGGCTCAGGTCTCCTCAGGGGCATGCACAGCCAGGTCCATCCATGCTCAGCCAGGTCCCTCCTGGTCTGGCCACCACCTGCCAGTCGTACCCCAGACTCCCTCCCAACAGATTTGTGGCTGTGCACCTCCACCCAAAAATCCCTGGGTTTCCTTGGAGGCTTGTTCCCAGTTCATGAACTGCTGCCCTAAGCTGAGATGATGAGGAAAGGCTGTGCTAAAAGCGCTTTGCACAAGCTGCTGATGTGTGTGTGCACTGTTTGTCATGACAGTGGTGACGGAGCGGTGGGGGAATGGAAAGTTTGAAAGATGTGTATTGCTGAAATTGAAACAATGCTTATAAGACATGTTCTGTCTAGAATAAAGTACATGTCATGAAAGAATATAAGAAGTAGACATAAATGCTGTATCATAGCCCATATTCAAGGTAATACTTGTTAACACACACACACACACACACACACACACACACACACAGACTGTATATATACATATATGTGTATATCATAAGCTACTTCTCAGTTGTGCCTATCAAAATGGTGTCTGCGGTGGAAGCAAACCATCTGCTTCACAGCACTTCTATTTTTAAGTTCTGCTGTACGCCAGTTTAACACATGCAAAGTCATTTCAAGCTCTCCTCCCCCATGTGAACTCCAATATGTCACTGGGTAGTCCCATCAGCTTTACGTTGTCTCCGTAAACAGAAACCCTATCTCTCTGCAGCCTGAGTCAGCAGCTGTACTGAAGAGGACCTATCTTTGAGACTTGTAGAGTGTGTAATTTGATGTCTAAAAAACCACAGGAGAGTATTTGCCACCTGACTCTGGAATGGACAGCGGCACTTTTATATAGATGAAATGCTTCAGCAGCATTTGTCTGACTTTTCCAAGGCTGGAGGGAAAGCTCTCCATTTTTAACTATTTTTCAGACAGAAGTTCTGATTCTGAACTCCTTACCTGCCTGCATGCCATTTTAGGACTGATATGCCATCATCATATTTACTTTCAGTTTGGAGATTTAGACTTAAATTCACTTTGAGGACCAAAGAAACAAATGTAGCAATTCAAATCTGACTGAAAATCTTCTGTGGTGTAAGGGAACTTGCCAGGAGCACGAGCAGACCTTAGGAAGTGTTATGAGGCAGCACGTTCACATACAGCAGCTTGCATTCTGCATCACGTTAGAGCTTCTGCACACATTTTAGTGCCATCCTGCTGGCATGGCTATGTGAAACCCTATATGAGTTCCTTTCTAGCATTATCATTAAAGGTATTCAAGAAATAGCTCACAGTTAATGATTCTTGTTGACATCTAGGGAGGGTAAAATTTCTTGTGCTGGAAACCTCTGCAGGTGTTTTTCCAGTTGCAAGACACATAATGAGTATACATTGGTGAGCAGGTTCCTTTTTCCTATTGTGTTTTGATGGAAAGGATGAGTTGTATGCCATTTTTCATCACAAACCTTGATGTAATGGAGATACATGAGATGACACAAATTTCCCATAGTTGATGATACGGCATTATTGACACTACACTCTCCCTTATTCAGTAGAAAAAGGCACATGTTTATCAATATTTTTTTACAAATTTTTCATTGCTTGAAGGGTTAAAGTCACTTATACCAATAAGTGACTTCCCCAGAAAAAAAAAATAGCACAACACTTTGTCACAAGTTATGTTGTGTGGGAGACTAGACGAAATGGAATTAGCAATGTTCTCCACATAAACAGTGCACAACATGATCTTGTTAAAGAATTATACTGCCTCATAATCCTCAAACAAATAACATTATGCTATAATGGATCGTTTTTTACTTCCTAAGCAGAAGATGGTAGGTTTGTTTTTCCTATTAAACCCAATTTTCATTTCAGGTGCAAGATAAATGATACATTGATGCATATTATTTACTTATCCCCTTCTTGAAGTTTACAGCTGGAAAGAAGAAACTTATTTTGTGAATCAGTTGGAGTAAACAAAGCTTGCTCTCCTGATTCATATTTTCTTATTTTTTCCTTTGCTGGTGCTTTCAGTCTGAGTATTGATGGGAGAAACTGCTGGTTAGTCAAATGCAATTGCCATTTGTGATAGCAAACAAGAATGAACTGTTAAATAGACTGTTTATTTCATCTTACTTTCACAAATTAAAAAAAAATACTCCTACGTCAAAACAGTTATGACTAAGAACTCCCCACTTCTTGTATTTCTTTTCTGCAGCCCACTAGCAATATGACTGACCGGGAGGGGACATCCTGATTGAAGTTCAGTCCTTTACCCTGCAGAACATCCTTAATGTACATCTGTAATTGATAGCAGCAACAAGAACATGGTTTCAAGTCAATTAAATATTTTATATCATTTTAGGGGTTTTTTTTACTCTTCTTTTTGAACATTTCAGTCTCAAAATGAAACATTTCCAAATGAAAAATAGAATCATAGCTTTCAAAAAATATTGAAATAAAATGTTCTAGCTTTAAAAGAAAAAGAACATTTTTACTAGCTGAAATTATTTACTAGATATTAGCACATATTTCTAAATAATGTTTTCTACTTGAAAATGTATTTTTTAAATGTAAAATTAAAAGTCTGAAAAACATTATGCCAAGTACTTAAAAATCTTTAGACAATTCTGGCTGCTGGCTGTCAGCCACTAATAAGTGCTTTGCTGCATTGGATTGAGAAGGAAGTAATCTCCCTGCAAATTAAAAAGCCTTAAAGGCAAATACAAATATATGAGAGCTCATTCTGTTCCCAAATTTCCCAGTTTTATACCATCTTGTTGCTGAACTCTCTGGTTTCTTTTCACCATCACACTGTTTCATGCCAAATCGAAAATAAATAAATAAATGTTCAATATCAAGGATCTTGTCATGCTTATTTTTCTTTTGGGGGGCATGTTTTCCTTAGAGTAGCTCAGTAAAATCTGACCTCTCCAAACACTCATCAGCAGCTAGTTTGGGAGAAAGTTCACACTCAAAAAAGGTTAAACGTAATAAAAAACAGATATGTCCACAAAAATGAAAGATGTTTATATCTTAAGTGATGGATCCCACTTTGACATGCTTTACTGAATTAAAATCTGAGTACCAAGAGCATATTACTCTATTGCTTGTTGCTTTTATCTTTCCATCTAGTGCCAAGGAAGTATAGTCTATTATAATAACATTTCCTGAGAAATGGCAAAGAGAATGTTCCACTGTGACCCAGAAAGACAATCATACTTTGAATGACACCAAGGTAACGGTGAATTTAACTCTTCCTCTTGGAGTCCTCTGCTGAAGAATGTAATCTTTGAAGGAGATAGAAGTGTAGAAGTGTGGATATCTTCCAGAAGGTGCAGGCAAATGTGAAGGCAGAAGAGCTTGTGTTTACACCTGCCCATCAATACATACCTGTGAAAAAGGCCAGATCCTGAATTTGACTGTATTTCCCCTTTTCTCCAAATAAGAATATCCCTCAAGCTTTCGCAAGGATCAGGTAGATGATGACTCCAAGTACTCTGGATTAACCCACTAGTTTTCCCCTCTCCTCTGTCCTTCAGTAAGCAGTGTGTAGCATCGCATCTCCTCGCTCCCACACCTCCAGGTATCTGTTTCACAACTGGGCAGGTAAGACAACACGGGGGACGTAACACTGCCATAATCCAGTACCAAGATATGAAGAGGGGATGGCATGAGATATACATAACAGACACATGCCTTATGGAAATTCTGCAGTACCTAAATGCCTTAAACATTTCCCAGACACTGGGATGGTATAAATAAATCAGTATCAAAATGTTAGGAGGAACAATATTTTTTTCAGCAAAAGCAGCGGTGATAAAAGGGATAAGGGCAAGACAGCTAAAACAACAACACCTAAAAGTCACAAATAAAATGTAGGGGGTATTTGCAAAGCAGAAGTAATTAACCCTCAGTATAAGACAGAGAAAACCATCACTCTGGCTGCTCACAGGAGTTGTAAAAATTAACTCCCTGGGAAGTTGAGTGTTTTCCTGCTGAAAAGGAATCTCCAGTTAGAAGATACATACCTTAGTCATCCACAAGTCCCCTCTCCCACTCATGGGCATGGAGGTTTTTGGATTGCTGGGGGTTGATGTGGGGTTGTCAGCCCACTATAACCTCCTAGTTTAACACCTGCATACTCAATTCTAAGTGGCTGCCAGATGTCAGCAAAGCTTAGAGCAGCCTGAAGGCTGGTGAAACCAGTGAGTTGCTGAACTGTCCTAGTGATCTGTATCCTTCCATTGTCTCCAAGGGAGAGACACAATAAAAGACTTCATTGCATTGACCTTAGACACTAGAGCAACTAGCATTTTAGTGGTCAGGCTAGGAATAGGACCAAGACCCTTTTATGGGCACTGAGGCTCTGGATCAAAGACAGAAGACAAGTTAGGCAACTCAGAATAAAGTTCATACTAAAGTGGGATTTGCTTATGCTTAGCAAATGGAGAAAGCTGATCCCTCCTCAGAGTCTGGGCGCCTCATCTGGAGGTGCAGGAAGTCACGACTGTCTGTTCCTATCACATCCTTTCTGGATAGTGGGCACCATGACGGTTGTTCTTTCAAAGAACCAGGCAGGAATTGCTCTTATAAAGAGATATAGCTGATGTACATGGTGTTCACTTTCTAGTGATAGATGCGTGGTCAGAGCACTCATTTGGGATTGGGAGACTTCAGCCATGTCTACACTGCAAAGCAAAACAGGGCAAGGGACCGTTCTCTGGTTCTGAGGCTAACTGGCACAGACTGATCATGTCCACACAACGTATCACTTTCCTCTGAGACTCTCTTTGGCCCACAATGGTATTCCTAAAGACCTAACTGGATTTTATCTTAATGTTTGTTTTTTCCCACTGAAAGTTCCTCAGTCAATGTGAGTAGTGTTGCAGCTTACCAGAACAATGTCTTTGTAGCATGAGACTGAGGATGCAGGCAAACATGGTCTTGTCTAAACTGCGTAGCAGGTGAGTGCCCTGAGCCATATCCATGCATAAGTGCTGTTTGCCAGGAAGCCAGCCAGACTATGCTCCCAGGCAAGCAGTGTGGGTTGCCAGCAGCACCATGCTTGAGTTCATTTTGTGTAATGTACAGCCCCAGTATTCTGGTCTTTCTTTGCATGAGGGATCCAGATCTACATCTCCCTTCTACCAGGACAATCTTAACCATGAGCAATAGCAGGAGGAAGATATTTCTTACCTCTCATGTGGGAGTGCAGGACTTAGTGGTGCTGGTAAATAAAAGGGTGAAACTGGATCTAAGTGTCCATCTGGGAGGGAGGATGCCTGGGGTTCTTGTCCCTCCCCAAGGCCTCACATACCGTGGAATGAACTGTCACAGCTAAAATGAAAAACTGGACAAATAACTCCTTGCCTGCCTGAGGAAAGAGTTGGGCTTAAATCTGCAGTTGAATGCTCCGGTCACTTGGCAGCCTTTTAGAAAAGAGAAATCGGGAGTTTGTGTGTGTATGTGCGTGGGTGTGTGTGTAAGGGGGGGTCCAACACTGACTGTTTCAAAGAGATGTTGCTTACAGCTGTGTTTCCTGCATTTTACTGACAGAAGTCAGTATGAGCATGTTTGAAGCCCATTTACTGGATTGAGTCCCTCAGGAAATTTAGGCAAAATTGTGACTAGTAGTTATATTCTAGCAGTGCTTAAGGGGACATTAGTGACTGTGCTGCTCAGGCTGGGGCAGTTCTGTACAGGCACAGGGAAGAGCCCTTGGCACCTGAGAGGTTTAAAAGTCCAACAGGGAGGCTTGCAAAGACTTAGAGTCTGTTGCTCTATTGCTTGTTTTTTTGTTTGTTTGTTTGTTTTTGTTTTTGTTTTTTTATTAGGTCTCAGTGTCATCTCCGATATGTTCTAGGTCTTTTATGTCTTTTATTAGACATATTTCTGACTTGCCCTAATTTCTGCTGCTGTTCATATTGGTGCTGAAATGGGGTAGCCTTGGGTCTAAAAAACAGGAAAGAGGAAAGATCACTTTCCCCACTGATCAGGTGTAGAACCTGGAACAGATTTTTCTGTTCTCTAATAATGTCTTTTTGGGGAGTGATATGTTTTAGGATGATTAAAAGTAAGACTGACCTTTGAATGTGGACCCTTCTGATACCTTTCTCTCCAGATTAATTCTGTTATGTCAATATTTATGTTATAATCTCAGGAATCTCTGTGCTTATATTTGGGAACTTATCCAGGGATTGATTGTCTGGAAGAAAATAGTCTGTTTTGTGTATGTAAAAGCTTTTTCAGGTCAGTCAGAAAAGAAGTAGGTCAGATTTTGCATTCCAAAATTTTGATCTGAAATATGGGAAAATAGAAATAAAAAGGCATCACATGACTTAATGTTTATGCTTTCAGACTTTTTTTCCACTAGAATTGCTCTGAGGACACTCATGCAAATCCATATACATAGGGTAGTGATTAATAAGCAAGCTCAATCACATGAAATCAGGCCCACAAAGTTCATTAATAGCTATATGATTCAGGTACTCATTTATTCTCACTTCCCTTTGATTGCTTTGGAACAGGCAGGGACAGAAGAAGGCAGAAGTTTTTCATATATTCAACTGATGGTGTATGGAGTTGCTATCTGCACACAAGAGAATATATTCTATTCATCTCATTAGTAGGTCTTATCAGTCTTGGGTCAAGCAGAATATTTGCTGTCATTCTTTTTAAATGGTTGATTATTCTTTTTAAATGGTTGATTACACTTTTAATTAAATTAACTTGAAGCTTTAATGACAAATTGTGTAGCTGAAGCTTTTCAGATCCTTTTCCCTTCATGAGCTACTGCTTCTGAAATAGGACTGTGCAGTGACACCATTTCTAGGTAAGCTTTTTAACAGCAGCAACAGGGGCAATAATGTCCTGGACCTTTAACTGCCAGGTGTCCATAAAATAGCTTTTCTCTGGGGAGCTGAGAGGAATGCAAAGGGAAGCATTAACTGTCTTGGCTGGAAGCCTAACCTGCAGTGGCTTTGCCTGTACTGTGGGAAAACTTACTGCAGTGTCACAGCCCTGCTACTACCAATTAGTGTCAATATGCACAAAGAACACCAGATATAAGGCCAATATTCTGCAAATATAACAAGCAAAAAGATGTTTTGCAGCAAAGCTGAACTTTCACTTTGTATGTGAAAGAAGATCTGAGAAAGGGAAAACAAAAGCAGATTAGTCATACATCTAAATTTAGGGTTTTTCCATATATGCTGCTGTTTCAGATAGGTCATGGAAACTAATGCAGTCAGTGTTATGAGATGAAAGGAATCCTGTAGTGACCTGATGTGAACTCATGGCAACCTGATACGAGGATTTGGCAGGGAATGTTTAGGACCTTTTTTTATCATCCAATGGCTCCTTTGAACAGCAACTCCTATCATGCTGTCAGCTGAGCAAATAAAACTGGCCCACTTTTCAGGCCTCCTATCTAGTTTGTTCTAATATCAGACAGCTGACTTGATTTTCTGACTCTGCTTCAAGGCTGCACATGACTCTCCCCAGAGGAAAAAAGTATTTTTTGAACAGAACAAGTGTTGCCCTGCAGACAGCATGCATACCTCCTTCGCAAAGATGGGAGCGACAGGGCTGGACACACAAGACATCTCCTTCCAGTGCAGGCTTTCTACTCATTGTCGGTCACTGTGAACAAGGCTTAGAAATAAGGACTGTTAACACTTGGTTACTCATTTATCTTTATAACCTCTCTTCCTTATTTCTCAGTGTCTTGCAGTTCTTCCATACTGGTGCAGTAAAAGAAGTAAGCATAATAGCCTACAGAAACTGAACATTATGACATGTGACTATTGTAATTTATGTGTCTGATCCCACTAACTGCCTCCCATGGGTAACAGTGCCAACACTGACATAGCCTTACTGTCAGTGTGTACTTGCCAAGAACGGAATAGAGCTGGCAAATTGGACTGCAATTTTGGCTAATATTGTTAATAGTCATTGTGATCAATTTTCTGGCATCTAAATTCATCACCAGGACTGCAATAGCTGAAGTCTGGTTTAATATCCATCCTAAGACATCAGTATTTGTGGGTATCATGCCCCAATATACTGCTATATTTATTTCTTTGAATTCCTTTAGTTCATTTATTTATGTGGAAATGACCTTGTTATGCTATTTTAGTGGCTTTTGGAAATGAATTTGTGCCCTACCTAAGGACACAGTGTCCAGGTATTCCGTGTGTGTAAGTCAGCATCACTCCATTATGAATCATGATTTTTTTAGACCTGCTTGGAAATTCCAGAGTTCTGAAAAGAATGGAGTTTATATAGTTAATTTTATTATTGTTTGCCTGCACATTGTTCTACATTATACACAGCTCAAAGAACACATGCTGTGCTCTCTCTCTCTTTGAAAAGGACAATGAGTGTGAATCCCTGCTAGTGACAGAAATAATGCACAGTTTTACCTGGGCTCTAAACAACTTAGCTTGGATAGTGGGACCTACCAAAGTTAGTACAGAGCTCTTCTTGGGTTAAGTTATGGCTCATAAAGCTGCTGGCACCTGAGAGAATTCATTTGAGCTCATTCATCAGCATCTCCACATGAAACTGCCTTGCACCACCCAGACAAACCTTGAGGCCCAGAGACTTCAGTCATTGCTAGGCAGTGAATAGAGGGATCTGAGAACATAAATTTTGAGGTTAGATCTCTAGTTATGTGTCCAAATTTGGTGGTACAACCTTTGATAGGCTTGGTTGCTTGATGTGCAGCATCTCCAGTATGGCCTTGCATGTGGATTGTACAATAAAATCAGGAAAGCAATGGTGTTGAGGCGACTCTATGGCGAAAAAAACCACAGATCATGTGGTTTCCACTATGTTAAAAAAAAAACAAACAAAAAAGTAATGCCAGTAACTGAGTGTTTAAACATGGCAATATCAAGGAGTAGTGAATTATTCCTTAGGAAACACTTGCAGAGTCCTTGTTAACATTATTCAGTTTTGGTCTCAATGTTTTATAAAGTAACTTAATAAAATGGGACAGGTTGAAAGATTTGAAAAGTGGGAACAAAATAAGTTGCTAAAGAAGTTCAGTTGGTGGTGTAAACTGGTGAAGACCCTTTCCAAGGGTGATGAAGCTATTGTTTTTGGTACACTCCGTCCTGGAAAGCAATGAGAGAAACCCTACAAAACTCAACCAGAATTTCTTCTGAAGACAGCAGTTGCAATATGATTTCCTTTGCAATCCTCACTCTTTCCAGCTTAGTTGCACTTTTTGCGTAAAACTTGCCCTTGAATGGCGATTATGCAAGAACAGCCTGAAAGAGCAGTTCAGAAAAGTCACACTCTGGTAAAACATAAATAACTTTTATAGAAGTACTCACCTAATCTGAATATATCCATAGTAATTGCCTATAAAGCAACAGCTCTATTTCTTTCAGGTATTCTGCTGTATAAAGGAAATGGTTATAATAAAATAGGAAAGTTGATTGAATTAAGAATGGTCATACCATCCTTAGAATAATTTATTTCATAGAAAAGAAAGAGTCACTGACCTACTTAAACCTGTGGCTTCATGATTTCACTACCTGCTAAACGTCGTCTTAAAACTGGTATCTTTCAAGTAATGTATGGTCTTCAATTCTTAGCTTTTAGCACCTGAGGTGTAGACTAAAGGCCTTTGTGCATGCCTGTGAGTGGCCTGCTTCATGGATTAAACTGTGTCCGTGCTTCTGGACAGAGACCTTTGTTTGATTAAAATAAGATTCTTAAGCTTGTAAGCTTGTACAAATTTGAACCCTAATGTGTCTCTTTTGTTGACATGGCTTTTTATTTTTAAGAAATGGTCAAAATAGAAGCACCATTATTTCCCTTACTGTGGAGATGGGGAAAAAATAGTTATTTCCTTTCCCAGAGGTAGTAAATAATTGATATACATTTCCTTGGGCTGGTAAATTCCAGCCTTTTGGGGACTTCAGACTTGTTGGCATGAAGGTGAATGAATAAGCCTCATATACAGATAGGTCCGTTGTGATAGAGCTCAAATATATCGGTTAGATTTTTTCTTTTTTTTTTTTTAGAAATATAACAAAAAGAGTTTCCCTGTAGGCAAAACAATAGCAGATTAGTATGCAATGGAGTACTTCACAGATATAACATTCAAACAGATTGGCAATCATACTGTTTATCTTATTGCAGTGGGTTTGCATTTTGCCCTTATGTGTTCTATTGTTAAATATTTATGTAAAATATTAATAAATATTTTAAAGAGTGTCATTTAAGCCTTTTTACTGATTAAGGTCCCCTCCTGCAAACATTATTTTCTATGTTCAACTTTCAGTGTATGAACAGTCTCTGAAGTCACTGAGACTAGCATGTGTTCATGAAACTGGGATTTGATTAGTGAAATTTAGAATGTGAAAACAGACAAGGAAAGGAACTAAGAAGTGTGGAAACTTTTTCAGTAAAAATAATGGGGAAAAAAGTGACTATCTTTTATTTTAATGCAGGACATTACGGGAACGTGAGGTCCAAAATTACTGTCTTCTGTGGGATATTTGTAGCAAAAGAAAAGAGGTGCGGGAAGAACAGCATGTGGAAGATTGTAAGACTACCTCTTCTTTTCAGATGTTCTCCTTACACAGATGGTATATGGGATGCATGGCAAAATTCAAAACTGTGACTTTCTCTTTTGAGCATATGTAATGGGTTAGAGCGCTCTCTAATTTTTCCAAATGAAAGATCTGAATACCCTGTTTCACATAGTTCTATTGCCTTTCACACACTGGTGCATGGGACATGACTGTGCAGCAAGAAGACATAGATGAAGCCTTGAGTTCACCAACACAAAAGTCTACATAAGAAAGCCATAATAAGCCTAGAAATAACTGAAATAATGGATCTAGAAAATATCTCAAAAGATCATTTAGTCTGTGTCCCTGCCCAAGAGATGATCAGCTATACCTATGGCAGTCCTGGTAGTTTATCTAATTTGTTCTGAAAGACCTTCCAAACCAGAGATCTCATGCTCATTCCAGACAGGCCATTTCAGTGTTTCAATACTGTCACCGTTAGAAAGTTTTTCTTCCTGTCTTGACTGAAGTTCCCTTGTTGAAAGTCATGTAATTCTTTCCAAACAATTATTCATGCTTGTTGCTCCTCTTGGTGGCCTTCAGTTGCTTCACTCCTCTCTTGAAGTACTTTGTCCAGTCCTAGACAGAGCACTCCAAGAAAGACCTTGCCAATGCTAACCTTCACACATCTTATAGATCACACACTGGCTTGTCTGATTTTGTCTGGCTACAGCATGACTGCTGATTCAAATTCAGGTGGTAACTCAAAAAATTTCTACCACCTCTTTTAAAAAACTTCTTACCTATCTGATTGCCCTCATTTAGTATTTGTGCAACAAATTATTTTTTTTCTAAAGGTTGAACTTTGGACTTGTTGTTACTGGGATACCATTTTTTTTCTCCAAATCATTTTTTCAAATAATCAAAATAATTTTGAGTCCTGGTTCTGTCCTCAAAAGTCCTCTCAGCCCTTTCCAACTTGATTTTGTCTGAAGACCTAATACGCATATTCTCTTTTTTATTGTTCAGGATTATTTAATGAAAATATCAAAAATCAGGCCCAGGGCACACATCTGATAAGCCTCACTCAATATATCCTCACTTTTAAAGAGTAAACATGAAGGTGAGAAAACAACTTGAGATAATTTAGAAGTTGGACCAATTTGCTTCTCTCTGCCCTGAAACAAGAGGACAATCAGTGATCAAACTGTGATTCAGGCAAACCGTGGTTTTTCATGTGCTTCTGAGGCAGTGAGATCAAGTGCTAGACTAGATGTGTAATGGAGTCCTGTGCAAGTCTTATCATGGAAGGAACAAATCTTATGCATTGGGATATTAAGTAGAGCTTGTGACATGGTGACATGGAAGATAAAGAAATCAACAGTAGAAAATTAAATGAAAGTACATGAAGGTTCTTTGAGCATATGTAAAGGGAAGTTTTCTGAATGAAACTCAGAGCCACGCTGACTGAAGACTACATAACTAGGGGAAAGAAGATGAGCTGCTGCTGAAGAAGATGAGCTATAGCTGCTGAAAGTTGAACAGAGATCACAGACATTAGGGAAGTCAGTGGGACCAGAAAGTGAGCTGTGAAGGGCATCATGGCATTCTCTTTCATGAGGCAAAAAGAAGGGAATTCTGAGAAAGAAGGATTCATTTAGTTTTTTGGTGGACAAGCAATTTAAGGAAAAAAAAGGCTTAACAGGAGGGTATGTCTGAGAAATGGAAAATTACAGAAACCTGAACAGAAAGAGAAAAATCACAGTTTGATAGGAAGATTGGAGAGCTGTCTTTACAGATATTGTAAAAGATGGCTATGATATAAAACAATATTCAAGGAATGATTATCCAATGAAACGGTTTAACATAAAATGATCTATTTTTGAATTTAAAAAAAAGAAAATAAGAAGTAATAAAAAGCTGTTTAATTCTTTTGGAACTTGACCTAGGTCCACTGAAATCAAGGGGAAATCTACACTGACTTCATTTGGTTTGGGATAAATCCCTTAGAGTGCTCCATTGAAACATTACAGAACAAATTAATACGTAATATGTATTCCTCTAAAGTAAATTCAATTAATTCTTAGCAAATTTGTCCTAAGGGTTTGTTGTGTCAAATATACATTCTTTCATTCATTTACTCATTCTTTCTTGCATTTATTCAAATAGAGTCTCAGGATGCTGTAAACTGTATGCTTACTGGAAAACAACAGGAAATGTGTGCTGTGCTGAAGAACATTAGGTAACAAGAAATATGGTTTCAAAAGTATTTGTTCTAGGGCATATTTTTAAAAAACTTTCATAATTATGAAACTTATTTAAAAAAAAAAAAAACCTTTCAGCAGGACACTCCCCATATTCCATTAGATTTGTGGTTCCTATCTGATGAAAACAGCACTGAGCTGGAACAAACAATGCGTCAAGGATGATTATGTAACATGAGATGAAGAAATATTTCTCAATCCAGTGCCAGGAAAGCTACAGGCAGTTCTGGAAGTCACATGCTTTCTGGTGGGATTTTTTTGCATTTCTGTTTTTGTATCTTGTACAAAAGGGTAGCCCTGTTTCGGAAGTCAAGTTGCAAGAGGAAACAGCCAATAGAGAGGATCCTTTCTGTGTCTGTGAATCCCGGTTGAACCACAATGAGCACATTCTTCCTTCTCTCTTTCGTATGTGTGTTTGGAGTTTTGTTCTTGTAGTAGTGAAAGTTAAATGGATAGAAAGACATCAATGGGGACACCGTTGAACTGATCTCTAGTGACCATCTGAAAGCAAATAATGGCCATTAGATGGACACTGCCCTAGCCACCCATATCTGCAGCAGATATCTATTTTCAGATGAGTTCTTATCTGGACTCTATACTGTTATGTTTTGCTCACAGTGTCATTAAAGACTAAATGCCAATGGAAGACTCAGCACTATATCTTAGGAAACAGCAGATAAATCGCTGGGGAACAAACAAGACAGTACCAAACAAAATGAGGGATTTTGCATAGTAGCTCAGAAAATGTCTGAAAAGCAATAATAAAAATGACCATCAGAGCTATTAGATATTTAAATGCAATTCAAAATATTTGTCACAGATTGCTGTGAACATTGTGCCAGTTTCAGCTAACCCAAGCTTGCAACAACGTGACTGGAGGGGAAAGGGGGAGACTGAACAAATCCCAAACCTCACTGAAAAACTGTATCAGTCCACGGATGGATTGGTTACACAAGGCTGGCAGAAATATCACATTCTGTCTAGCTCCATAGTCTAGAGCTAGTCCTGAGCTTCATCTATGTAAGACATTGTAGTAATAGAAAAAAAAATTAAAATATCATTAAATTGCTTTCAAAACACAATTTGATACTAGGATGCATCCACAATTTTTTTAATCTTGATAAGTTTCAAATTTTGCACAAGTCTCACTAACTTCAATCTGTGAAGGGCTTAATTAAGTTGCTCGAAAATATTGTCATGTGCCATTTGAGACTTTAGCATTTAGACATTCAGTGGCAGCTGGATATGAGAAAGGACCTGCAAAAGTCTATGTTCTTCCAGAGTGGCAGGTGAAGACCATATAGCATAACCTGAGCCAAGAGAAATGACAATGTATGCTTATGTTCTGGAGTCGAATCACACCTTAAGGACAGAATTCAGATCAGAAAGGAAAATACCTGCATTTAGGTATCTAGACACACAAAATGTCAGTCTAGACAGCTAAGTTTGGTGAATCACTCTTAAGTTTCCATTGACAGTAGTGACCAAATCTCTGTTCTTTACAAGGAGAGTTTAGACACATATTTCACACCTGAACAACTAAATTTAGGTGTCTTCATTTGGGAGCTAAATCCCACCTCAAGCTCCCTATTCTGCTATTGTTACTCATGTTAGGTAATAACTTAGCCATCAGAACTTCAAATTCTTGTAGAAATGGTTAACTCCTGTTTTGAAACCAGGGTTACAGTGGAACAAACCTGTTCTTATCTACTTCTCTCTTGGTAGCTACAATAGATCCTACAAAATAGACACTAAGTATTCAGCATCAGAGATCTACTTCAGATTCAAACCTTAAGCCAGTTTCATTTGTTAAATAGGTGAATAAGATTAATCATTTTGAGGAATTTTTGTGTGTGTGTGTTGTGGAAATGAGAAAAATTGTCTGATCACCCAGATCTTTGGTGGTATCTATCAAAAGCCTTTACTCATTTGTGTGTGTAAATCCTGTGATCAGGAGAGACACAGACCACTAAAGAGCAGGCAGAGGAGCATTCTCTCTCCATCATAAGGAACGTAGTATGGGTACTATTGTGTTCTGCCTCTTTATTTTCCATAATGTCACATTCTCTTTTCAAAAAACAAAAGGGCACAACAGAGAAACCCCTTCTGCCCCGCATATAGAAAATGGAAAAAATGTGGAGCTATTTTTTTAGAGAACATCTTTCCTTTCATTGTTCTCTGTTCTCTTCTATGGAGTGACCCTGAAAGCGAAAACCAAAACACAAGACTAAAATAATCCTTTTATTCTCTTTTATTGAACTCTAAACCAGATGGTGTTTTTCATTCAGGCTGTAATCTGTATAAGGAGCAGTTAGATTTTTATATAAAATCCCAGGTAGTTTCCTCTGAGTTTTGCTTCTTCTCCTTTTTGTTAATTGTCCTTTATTTATCTTTAATGAGGAAAGTGATATGAAGAGATATTCATGGTCATTTATCACTTTGAATTTAAATATACTCAACCACAGCCCCTGCTCCAGTCCCACAAAATATCCCAAAGATATGGTTCAAGTATATTATGTATCTTTCCAAAACCTTCAAATAGCTTTTGTATTTCAATTTTTTCTTCCACAGATGAGGATCCAGAGGCCCAGAGAAGGAAGCCCACCACACAGAGAGACTTTAACTGCATAAAGCAAGCATCTGCCAATCATCTGTGAATGCCAACAAAAAGAATAATTGAAGAAATTGCCAGAAGGATGTGTTAAACATTCTTGAGTGGGGAATGGATTCATCTTATGATTTTTATCTAAATCTGAACGTATTCATGTTCTGAAGACTTCAAGGCCACAAACATTGTCCCAAAAATCAGCTAAAACAGGTCAGATTCTTCTCTCAGTTATACCATTTTACAGAGTATCACTATGAATTCAGTGGATTTACAGGTGTAAATTAAGACAGAATCCCATCCATAGATTTTCAAATCCTTAGATTAAATGTTCTCAGCGTATTTTGAGTGCCTATGCATTTTAGCAAAAACAACATTTATTTAATATTTTATCTTAATATCTGTTTTAAATGTACTGTTTTGTACTTGGTATTGTACAGTAAGGAGTTTCATCAAATAAAACTCATACTCACACCACATTAACAGCAATAATGTCTCTGGAAAATCTTCAAAAAGAATGTCTTCTTTTTTTTGAGCCCTGTGGTGGTTTGGCCAGCCATGTACTGTTTTTCTAGGAAGAAAAAAGAATCAAGAGGAACTATAGCCTAAATTCTTGCCATATATTTACTACCTTTTGAACCATTTGTACAAAAGGTCATTCAGACCAGTACTGATCTGTACACTGTCCTCAGTACAGTGCAGTACTGAGAGTCTGACCACACTATAGTTCTGAGTGTGGGACATATTATGGGGTCAAAGTGAGAGGTGATTTTAAGAGGACGTTAATGACTATAGTGTTTCTTGTGCTTCACTGAGTGTTCTGATCATCTGAAACACTCTAAGTAAATATTAGACTGTATTAGCCCTGTGCCTTTAGAAAAATATAGTCAGAACAACTACCAGATATTAAAGAAAAACATTACTATTTATGTACTACCATGGAGTCTAGTTCACTGTTCTAGGAATTTTGTGTACACATGGGGAAAAAGTCCTGCTTACATTCAGGATAAGCAAAGGGAGAAATCCCAATTTCACAGAGAGGAAACAAAGCACTTCCTGAAGAAATTCTTCATTGAAAGTGCCTAAACCCAGACCACAGTCCAAATATGAGGTGAAAGTTCTTGACCACAATCATCTCCAACTAGAATAAACAGTTTATTATCATAGAACACTTTCTGCATAGTGACACTGAGTGTGAACTGATGTCTCCTTTGAAGAAAATATATAAACTTGATCCTTATTTTCTTAATGATGGTAATAGGAACTTTTAATGTAGAAATTGCAGTGTGTCAGATAGAAGATATATATCATTTACTTTACTGTACCTTTGCCAATGTATTTGATCCTTACATACTAATATGTCTCTCTCAGATTAAGTAAAATATTCCAGACCTGCAGCAGATTCACACAGTTCTCCTGTACTGCTTTTGTTTAATATATAAAACAGGCAAGTGTTTCCTCTCCTGGCCCCAAATATGGAATCCCCCCAGAATTACCCTGGCTTGAAGCCCAGGATAAACAAAATTCAAATGAAAGTCAACAAACACAATAAAATAATTACATCATTGTAATTTCCTAAGTCCTAGGAATGGCCTGTATTTTGTGAAGGGTCACTTAGATTTGAGGTTGCAGTGCTTACTCTTAGGTGCCTGCTACCTAGTGGAATTTCCAACCCTTTGTTAGGTGCCCAGGTGAGCAATTAGGCATCTAAAAAGCTGGTGGTCTGGAAAGGGTGACATTTAACATAAGCAGTAAGAAACGCCAAGGAGAGGGTTACAGCTGGAGTCATGCCCCAGGCTTGTTTGGCATCTGGCTCCGGGCAAAGGGGATTCTCCGCTACGAATCCCTAGCTGCAAATTCCATCCTGCGCTTATCTCTTAAAGGAAGTCTGTCTTTTCTTTTTCTGCAGAGGTAACATCCAGTCCATTTTATCTGTGGCCTCATGGTTTAGTTCTAGACTTTACCAGGTGGATATATGAAAGACTCAGGGATTTAGATGCCTCCAGAGTTAGGTGATACTTAAATGCGGCAGGTTCTTCACTGCCCAGAATGATTCAATTCATCCTAAAATAGGCACCAGCATTTGGTCAGCTGAACAACTTTCTGGCAGTCACTGACTGTATTGATCCCAACACCCACATGTTGGTGACTGGTGCCATTTCAGATGCTCTGGCACAGTTGGGACATCTGTATGAGCCTGGCAGATATGACATAGGATCTACAGGGAAACCTTTCTGTAGCAGTAGCTGGAGGCCATGTGGGATGCCCTAAGCCATGTATAATGGCTTTGTGTGCCCATATTTGGGCAACTTAATTGAGCCTTAGATCTCCACTGACTGTAATAGGTACTTCGATGCCAGTTAACAAGTGGATACGTAAATGAAATGTTTTCATCTGACAGCAGAATCCAGCCCCAAGTGACAAAAACCCCTTGTAGATTTAGCCCACTGGTTTTTAAAAATATTTTATCTGATTATTCAAAAAGAAATTGGTCTTTATGAGCCATATATAATGTGAGTCTTAGCAAATAAGGGTCTGCTTTGGTTTTGAATGAAGTTCACAGTAACTACTCATCTTCTTTTACAAAAGAGAGATATAGATATATAGTTCAAATAACATTTTATTTTTCAAACACTCTTATACACTCCTAAAAGGCAGTTGGTTAGGTTTTGTTTTGTTTTGCTTTGTTTTGTTTTGTTTTACCATTATATGAATACTGTGCTACCTTCACTGTAATGGAAAGCCATTCGTCACAAATTTCATCATCTCTTTCATATGTAGATAGATAAATGTAAAAGTATATCCAGAGACAAATGCTACACTGTATGCCTGGAATCCTACTCTAATATCTATTTTTATTTGCTCTCAATTCCAAATAAATTAGAGGGAACAATTCTAAATAAATTAGTGGGAAAGGTTACTTTCTATATTATAAGTGAACATATACCTCTGAATTCCTGTGCATGTTAAATTTTAAGTAACATCCTCAAGTGATTCATATTATATGCAGAAAAACTAAAATTCCTCTATGCCTTAGAATTTTTTGTTTCTTAAATGTGGACTTATCAAAAATAGATAAATATTAAGAGTCTTCATCACCAACTCCTTTACTGATCATCAAGAAGCAGATAAAATGGAATTCAAATTTCTCTCCAAGGAAGTACAGATGCATTCAAAATTTCTCTCTCCAGTTTGTAATGCCAGAAAGCAAACAGAAAACTGACTGAATTTATTTGCCCTTTCAAGAGCATGTTACTGCATGATCTGTGACCCGTAATAAATCAAGCATGCATAACTACGAACTAACTTCCTACTTTTCAAGCATATGCTGCCTCCCTCCAATTAAACAGCTGTTTAACTTATCTCAGTAAAGCTTATCCATTAGCCAGCAGTTACAATGTTGCTATCCTTCTTTTTCTTTTAGTTAGAAAAAACAGTAAATTATATTACTCATTTCTCTGCGTAAAATATATTTTTGTATGACTTTCCCTAAACTATTTCTTTCATGGTTAGTCTTCCTGTATTATTGTACTTCTTATGAACTGCAGAGCTCATATTGGTCATTGAATGAAGCAGCATCTGGAGACTGGATTGAGCATGATGAATAAGGAATAATTAAGATAAAACAGGTCCTGAACTGCCTACATATTCATTTTACACCAGCCAGATTGAACACTGAAAGAATGAGACAGAAATTCAGAAGGGGGAAAAAAGGAAGTGAATATGTGTTTAAAGAGTGTTTTGATGCTTATACATAAGGAACAAAATTAAATTTGTGCAGGTACATTTATTTTTATCGTTTTCTGATGTTTAAGTGCACAGCCAACATGAACATTCATTTAATGTTGCTTCTTCCTCTATAGACTTGAACAATGATACACTGCATTTCAAACCTGCAAAGCATGTCACAAATAATATTTTGCAACTTCCGAAAAGAATGGAAGAAACAGAGAACTGCATATAAAACAGTTATTGATGAGGAGCAGACTTTGGGAAAAGAAAGTAAGGGAAGCTTTATTCGGGAATCTCAGCAGAGATTAAATAATTCAGGCACATGCCTCACAAGGATTGCTTGCATATTTAAAGGCCAATACAGTCAAAAAAAAGGACATTTAAATCTTTTTCTTGTTTATATAGTACAGGGTGGGTGTAAACCCTGAATGTTTTAGTTCAAGGGCAGGAAATCTGTTAGTGATTTGTATTTGAATTTGATTTTTGTATATAAGAAAAAGTTTATTTCTGCTGTGAGAACATGTAAAAAGTTTCCCAGAGTACCTCCTATGGCCAGGGCACTCTAGGCCACCATGGCATCATCTATAAATGCCTGTACTGCTGAAGCCTGCTGGAGTGTGGAGCATTCTACAATGCTTAATAATGTGTACTTTTGCAAGAGTGCTTTTGCAAGAATGAAACATTTGCTCAGGTCCAAAGGCAGCTATAAATGATTCTCTGAAAAAAGTGGGAAAGGACAGCAGAATCTGGCAGAACACACCCAAAGCTAATACAGTAAATAAACAACATGGGATGGATTTCACTCAGTTGAATTTCCTCCTCAACATGTATGAAAAAAGGTACCTTTTTTTACAACTTTTTAATAGCACAGGTGAGTGAGACAAGGTGGTCCAATTTTGGTAGTGCTAGAGCCCAGGTTAAGTGACTCTCTTTTTCCCCATCTCCCCTCCCACCTGCAACAGTGAGAGCAGCAATTCAGAGCTTTGCCAGGCTGCTTCTGCTTTCTGATCTCCCTCATGCAGACAAAGTTATTATTAGCTTCGAAGGACGGTGCAAGAGAAAGAGATATGCCTGCCTTTCTCACTGGTCCAGGGCTCTGAGCTGGTTGTGCACTGGGGGAGTGCACTGGTGCTACTCAGGCTGTACTTGTGTTTGAGTACTCTTCCCTTATCCCCCAAGAAAATCTGGGGCATCAGATGACCATCCCTGTCACTGTAGGCTGCTAGCTGCTTTATGCTGAATATAGCATCATCTTAGTGCACCACAACAGTGTATAGCCCTATGCACCCTTTAAACAGAACTTAACGAGAACTGCAAGACTGAAAAAGTGAAAAGCAGACATAAGGTGAGGTAATATGGCAAATGTTGGAAAATTTTGGTTCATGTCTGGGTAAGTGAACCTTAGAAAGTTTTGGCAATGTGAAGAAAAGGGGAAGAATGCCGGCTCTTTTTTGTTACTTTATCCAGAATAGCAGGGTGAGAGAGAAGTAGGATTAGGAGATGAGTGGGTGAAAGGGGAAAAGTTATTCCCTCAAACTCAACTCTTGTTTTCCTAGACCTCGTCATCTTGCTGGCAGATGAAGGGCAGTCAGACCTGCCACGTGTCACAAATAACACATGCCACCTGAACATCTGTCATGCTTCCTCACATCCCAGGTAGAAGGTCACTCTCTGTACTCCTGGAGAGCACTATTTGTCTCACAGGAACGTGCCGCAGGCTGAAAGCCAAGCAATCACAGGCTCCAGACTCAGTTGACTGTTGTTAATAATTCCTCGTAGTTCATAACCTTTGTAACCAACCCTGGCCTGATTTCCCTAAGTGAGTTGGCAGGCAGCTATCAGGAGATGTGCAAAAACAGACTTAAAACACATACATTATTAAACAAAGAGCAACAGCTGTGGGAAATGTATTCTTTTCAGGCTTTAAGGGGATGCAGATTCAGGTTCGTACTGTGTTCTCAGACCTCATATGTTATTTACTGGAATGAATGCTATACATACAACCAACTATCCTGAGAAAAAGCAACGTATTCAGGATGGGTTCTCAGAACAACAGGATCTAAACAAGTGAAACAGTCCTGAGAACATTCCCTCATCCACCAGTAAAACTGAAAATCCTAAAAAAATGGGAAAATGCCGACCATATTGATCCATGCTCTATTGGGCTATGGAAAGAAGAGCAAAGCTTTGAGGACTCATTCTAAAAGATACTATAAGAATGTCTTCTATTTTTAAAAAGCTATCATCTGCTGAGGGGTAGAAAAGCCATAAACAACAAAAGACTTGCTCTTTTAGGTCAGCTTGATTCCTATCTCTGTTCACATTCAGTTTTCACTGTAGTAGCTCACAGTAGTAGCTCTGGCCACTGAGCAATAGAAAAGAATTAATTACTAAGTCTTATTAAGAGTTTAAGCAAATGATAAGTTCAGAATTTCCTTTAATGGCTTATTTACTATACTTACAGCAATATTTTGAACCATGTACTGAACTTTTAGATCTGTCATAAGACTTTTCTTACTTTGCCTGGAGACTCATAACATGTCAGCCTACTGCCATGAGCTATTTTGTTGTGCAGTGTTGGGAATTTGTTCACTCTGACTCAAATCAGCACAGACGAGATTGTGCTTACAGTACAATTTTGTTTTCAGTAAGCAAGGTTGAAAATTTCAGTCTGGAAACAATTTCTGGTTTCCTAGGGTGAGATGAATTTTACCTTATGAAATCCTCTTAAAACCAATGGAAAGCTTAATGCTTTCCTTTATTGTAAAAAGAACAAAGATGAATAATGAGATTTGCAGTAGTACTTGTGAAGTAACACCTGTAATTACATATGGGCAAAGTGTATAGAAAACTGATACATTTAGAAAACATAGATGATGTTTTAGATGCTAAAGCACCTCTTCAATCATAAAAAGAATATGAGAAGATGACTTTCTGGACTCTTTTATGCTGAGAAGTATTTTCTGAAGAGAAATTTCTGTGAAAACTTTTGCTTACTGGCAGAAATTATATAGGAGACACCATTCTGTCAATGGACTCTTCAGCGGGAGTGTGACTATGTTAGGGATGGGGCAATGTACGTGCTCTAAATGTTAGATTTGTCCCAATATAGCTTGTATTTTCACTTCATGACCTATAGCTTTGGGGCTTCAGGACAGGTTACAGAAAGGCTTTAGTCAAAGAGTAATGCAATCGGGGCACAACAACTTAAGCGATAACTGTTCATTGAACACTTGCTGGAGTCACCCTGATATTCTGATTCCTTTGGCAATCAAACAGCTCCGGATAGTCTGAAAGCATGAATGTAGGGCTACATTTACACAAACTAAGTTGCCCCAAATGGTATAATGCAAATGTGCTAAGCCAAGGTAACTCCTGAACAAAGATCAGCTCTCTTAGTGGCTGTCATATATGACATGGTACAACCTCAACTTGGTAATGACAGACCTATTACTTTATCTCAAAACACTACCTAGTATGACTTTAAAATTAAAGTAACTAGAGAATAGATACATCTCAAAAGAAGAAATCTCATCAAAAGATAATGTGCCTTTCCTTTATAACCACTTATTGCTTATACAATCTCCAAGAAGTTTAAATAAAATAAGAGATTAAAAAGACCTGTTGGTTAACTAGTCTAAGAGTCATCTAATCTAACTTTAAATGTCCAAAAGATAGACATTTAAGTCTAAGCTAGTCATTTTAGATTTTCTTTGTAGTCAGAAGCAAGCAATGGGGTGATACATTTGACCTGTCTTTCGATCACTATCTTAAGATCAGACAAGTCTGTCTCTGCCTATTTTTCCTCTTTGACTATAAAGAGAGTTTAAAGTAAGTAGTTCAGGCTTAGATGTTTAAGTTTTAGATGTGTAAGTTATGGTAGATTAAATCTTATCCTTCCTTTACCTTTCTGCCAATATTCTTTCATCACATTTTCTCGTGTATTCACTGTGTCTCAGTGGTAAGACTTCCTCCACCTATGTTAGGAATTGATTCTGCAGCATGACAGATCAGAAGTCAGGTAGCTTCCCCAGATACTCAATGAAATCAAATTGCTTTCACAGATTATCTCAGAAGAAAATGTTTTAAAACATTCAGCTGTCACTGACAGTCCTTATTTCTCTCCTTTTCTTCTTTGTGGGCCCAGTGCTGAATGGGACTGAGGCCCTGGTGATGGAGGCCACAGAAAAGGCAGAGGTACTGAAAGCCTTTTTCACCTCAGTCTTTAGAGGTAAGGCCAGCTCTCAGGAATCCCAGATCCCTGAGACCAGAGGAGAAGTCTGGAGCAATGAAGATTTATCCTCTCACCCTCAGGGGAAGAGGATATGGTTAGGGAACACTTAAACAAACTGGACATACACAAGTCCATGGGCCCTGATGGGATGTACCCCCGAGTGCTGAGGAAGCTGGCCAATGTCATTGTGAGGCCACTCTTGATTATCTTTGAAAGGTCATGGTGATCAAGAGAAGTTTCTGAGGACTAGAAGAGAGCAAATGTCATCCCTAACTTTAAGAAGAGCAAGAAGGAGGATCTGGGGAACTACAGGCCAGTTAGCCTCACCTCAAACCCTGGGAAGGTGATCGAGTAACTAGTCCTGGATGCTATTTCCAGACACATGAAGGCCAGGAAGGCGATCAGGAGGAGTCAGCATGGATTTACAAAGAGGAACACATGCTTAACCAACTTGATAGCTTTCTAAGATGAGACGACTGGCATAGTGGATGAGGGGAGAGCAGTGGGTGTTGTTTACCTGGACTTTAATAAGGCTTTTGACACTGTCTCCCATAATATCCTCATAGACAAACTGATGAAGTATGGGCTAGATAAATAGTCTGTGAGGTGGACTGAAAACTGGCTGAACTGCCAGGCACAGAGGGTTGTGAAGTCCAGCTGGAGGCCAGTCACTAGTGGTGTTCCCTAGGACTTTATACCAGGGTCAATACTGTTTATCATCTTCACAGACCTTATCATGACCTGGATGATGGGGTAGAGTACACCTTCAGCAAATTCACAGACAATACAAAACCAGGAAAAACATATGATATACCAGAAGGTTGTGCTGCTATTTCAAGGGACCTTGACAGGCTGGAGAAATGGTTTGACAGGAACCTCATGAAGTTCAACAAAAGGAAATGTCAAGTTCTGCACCTGGGGAGGAATAACCCCATGCACCAGTACAGGCTGGGGACTGAGCTACTGAAAAGCAGCTTTGCAGAGAAGGGCCTGGGGGTCCTGGTGGATAACAAGCTGACCATTAGCCAGCAGTGAGCCATCATGGAAAAGGCAGCCAACAATATCCTGGACGGTATGAGGAAGAGCATTGCCAGGAGGTCAAGGGAGGTGATTTTTCCCCTCTACTCAGCACTGGTAAGGCCATATCTGGAGTGCTGTGTCCAGTGCTGGGTTCCCCAGCACAAGAAATGGGTTTATTGGAGCAAGTCCAGCGAAGGGTCACAACGATGATTAAGGGAGCATCTGTCACATGAGGAGATGCTGAGAGGGCTGGGACTGTCTAGCTTGGAAAAGAGTAGGCTTATGGGGGATCTTATCAATATATATTAATATCTGATGGGAGGGTGTAAAGAGGACAGGGCCACTGGTGCTCAATGACAGGATGAGAGGTAATGGGCCTTTTGCTGAAACACAGCAAATTCCACTTGAATATAACACTTAATGCAATACTTCTTTACTGTGAGGGTGTTTGAACACTGGAATAGGTTGTCCAGAGAGGTTGTGGAGTCTCCATCCTTGGATATATTCAAAACCTAACTGGATACGGCCCTGAGAAATCTGCTGTAGCTGATCCTGCTTGAGCAGGAGAGTTGGACCAGATGATCGCCAGAAGTCCATTCCAATCCCAACTATTCTGTGGTTCTGTGATTCTTTATTCTTTTCTCCTTTGTTAGTCTGATTTTTTAAAAATAATTATTATGTAATAGGACGTCTAGAAGTTAATATTATCAAGCCATTCACATAATGACGGGAAAAATATTTAATAGTAACCAAAGGTTTCAGTTATGTAATAAATGAAGTATACCATTTGTTAATTTTTTTTATCATCTTCTCACTCTTTGAGCCTTGGCTTTAATATGTGGGAGCTTGTTCCAGGAATGAACAAGTTCCCAGTTCCCTTTCTTGTTGAATCTTTGACTTTTATATTTTCTCTGAACAAGAAGCCAAAGCAGTGGCTACTTTGGAAGCACTAAAAATAACGGAAATAGTGAGCGAGAGAGCGAGTAAACTGAATAAAGCAGTCTCTTTTCACACAATCTGTGAAGATCCAGAAAATCATTATTAGAGACATTTGGTTAAAAAATTCCCACTGATAACTGTACATACCAGGCTGCCTGACTTTTGGCCTTAGTTTATAAATCAGCACAGCACAAAACCAGCACAGAGCAAGCAACTTCATCAACCATATTTCTCTCTCTGTTGCTACTGCTATCTTAATATAAAAGGCCAAATGCACAATCAGAAATGTAAATAGCATTCTTTAGTTTACCACATTTGCTTTAATTCTTGGCAATTATGTTATTTAATTTATATGTGAAAGGTCATTTTTATGAATTGAAATTTGAAAGTCAGTGTGTATTGCATAACTTCACACATCTGTACAGCATGTGTTACTGTAAGGCTTTTAATGACACACATTGTAATGTTTTTCAGAGTTGGGGTGTCATAACCCATCTGAACTCTACAGTGAGACTGGCTAATATAGAGAATTCCCATTGAGCAAACAGAAAGAAAGACAACCAAATGGCAACAATAGGAAATTATGACTACAGTGCCAAAATTACTTATAAAGCATCAGGAACAATAGAAATCCATGTGGAAATTTTGCATTATCTACAGGGAAACTCTGCTGGATTTTTTCTTGTTTAGTTTCTGTTCTGCTCAGCCCAACTCTCAGCAAAGACTAGTGCAAACTTTAAACAAACTAAGTTTGTTTTTGAATGTATTAACCTGGAAAGTGAATAAAAGACAAGTTTCTTTAAGGACTAAAGAAAAGTTGCTGGGAAAACTGCAGGTAGCTGAGGAATTTGACAAGGACTGCAGAGTGCTGTGGTGCATTCTTGTCAACCTCTTTGCTGGGCAGAAGATGCTGGTTCTACTTCACAGCAAAGTTTGAGGTTTGGAATTTGCAAGGTTGAAATAAAACATTTGGAGAACATTTGAAAAATGCAATTTTATAAAAACTTATGTCAAAGACTTTGTATTTAGATCAGAATATCTCTAGTCAGATATGACCATAGATTCCTCTGTGGATATCAGAAACCTCTTTGAAAACTTCTTCAAAATCTACTCAGCTCCATTAATGATTCAGTTTAAACAAAACAGCACATTTTGAGAAAAATACATTTTGTCAAAAAACACCTGACCAATTCTGCCTTGTGTTTAGAAAAGTCATTTAAAAATAGGTTTAAAGACATTTTTAGAATTGCAAATTAAGGGAAATCTATTTACTTTAGAAGTGTAGATCCATAAATAATGCTGAACTTCTATCTTCATCAAGCAACAACTGGTATTTCTGACAAGTTGCAATTACTTTTCAAGGACAAAGGCTGTATGTGAGTTTTCAAGATAGACCTTTCAATCCTGCTCAGAATTTAGCAACCTTTCTGTTACTGACCTCTGCTACAGTGCTATCTGCTTTTTTTTCAGACACCTGACCTTTTACAGAAAAAATAATACTCCTAACAAATAAGAAATGTACTACAAACAAAATAGCTTCATAGATCTGCTTGTAAAACAGCTCTCTGCTATCAGCTTGTGCTTCTGCTGTTTTCTCATAGTTGCCATGTTCACCTCTGCCTACCATTGTCTGTGATAATCACTTTGTTGTGTTATGTTTCAGATTAGACACAGAAATTCTTCTCTGGACAGTATCCTTGTATTTTTACATATCTGAAGATTGTCTTGGTCATAGTTAGAGCATTAGTAATAATAACAGAGAGGACTTGACATACTTACTAAGATTTGAAACTGGTCTTGCAGAGAAACGGGGGATGTCTCTGGCACAAATTTACAAGCAATAAATATATGTAAAAAACTCCCAACTGATTTAGATTTATCTGAGAGACTCATGTTTTTGAAAAAATGAACTGCGGAGTTAATGAAGAAAGATATACATTTCTTACTCTGAGGTCACTAACAAGGCAGCTCTAGTTTGTAGACAGTGCTCAGCAGGTCACTTGAAAGGGACTTGACCATAGAAACCTCTACTTGCATTGTAAATTTTTCATACTAAGCCACTCTTTCATTGTTTATGCTAGTTCAGACCAATTAAATTATAGGTGACTTTGCTAACTATAACCAATCAGGAAATGAAGGAATAGTGCTAAGGAATTGCCAGTAACTTCTTTGGGACAAAATTCAGAAAATCATGTAGGATTGAAGCAAAAATATTTGATCTGTGACCCTTCTATCAAGGTTTGAAGCTGTATTTCCTAGCCGCAGTTAAATGAGATTACATAGTTTGCTTTGGAATTGCCATATTAAGAAAGTGCTTAGTGAATAAGGCTGATTCTAACAGATTCATTTGAGTGGATTAAACAGCTGCATCTGAAAATAATTCTGGATTCAGACTAGGAATAGGAGTTGAGGAAACTATTTCCACCAAGTGCATATGTTGGAATTTAGGAGGTCTGCAGCACTTTTTGCCATGCTATTATGAGACATAAAAGGTATTAAAGTACAAAAATCTCTTAGATGACTTTTCCCTGCTAAATGGCTTCCTGTTATGAGGTATCTGGAAACACATCTGGTTTTCAGCTCATTATCTGTTCAGCCCTCTGCGAAACTCAGGCTGTACGGGTGTTTTATGCATTACAGTCTCCCTAGGACAATGCAGGCCATGAGGAAAGCGTGGGTGACAAGTATTTGAAATTAATTTTTGGACCGCCCTTGTACGGAAATCCCAGGAGACAAGATCTTCCAGATACACAAGATACCAGCCACCAGCTCTCACATGATTTCTGGTACTTAAAATACAAGGTACCTGAGCACAAGAAACATTTACCAATACTACAGTTAGTGCCACTTTGTAATTGTTAAAATGTCTCAAATATAAGGTATTTTGAATGTTTCAAACTTGACAAAGTAAAAATCCCCTCAGTTTTTTTGATAATTTTTCAACATATTATTGTTATTGAAAGTGTATTATTGGGTGATAACTCAAGAAAAAAAAAGGAAAGACAAACAGTGTTTGAACTGTATTGATTAATTCAATTAACAACACAGAGCCACTTAAAAAAAAAAATCCACTTTTTTGAATGACTATTTCCTACCCTCAAGACAATCTTATGTGCAGCCTACAGATATGATTTCAGAAGGAAGGTTTGTGTGCCCCATCACAGGATGTAATTTTCTGAAAGAAAGAGAGGAGAGGTATGTAGATGTCAAAAGGAAAATCTTTGTTACAGAGAAGTTCATGTGTTATATCTTGCTTTATTCCTGTCTGAGGAATAGTCTGAGGAGCTCTGTAGAGTGGTTAATATTTTTTCTCCATTGACCTGAGTTGAGCTTCACCAAGATTTATGATCACATACAGCATTTTTCAGAATCAATAGCTGCTGGTCAGAAAGGATTTCCTCAAGCCCAAACAGCTAGGATCCTGCCTGAGGATGCTGAACACTTTCCTGTTCTGCAGCAAAGGGCCACAGGGGATCTTATTGTATGGTCAGCTAGTTATGGATGGATGGGTTTTTCAGGTCTTTTACATAATAACTTCGGTCATCATTTTCTGTAACCAGGAATGACTAGGAAATCAAAATGTCTCAGTGAGGTTATTTAACATCGCAGTCAAATTCCTATTATAAATTGTTGCAACTCTGTTTGCTTCAAGCAAGTTGATTTGTTGATTTACCTCAGACACAGGAAGTAACTGGGTTTTCTGACTCTTTACTCTCATATTCCAGATATAATGTTGTAGAAGAACATAGTATTTCACATTATCTTCGGAATTTGTTGAAGGATTTACAGTTTCCATTGAGAACTCTTCTGTTGGACCGTAGAAGCTATCTTCTTGTTGCTATTCTTTTACCAAATGAGACTCATCCAATTGCCAGAACTGAAGGGATGGGGTGCCCAGAAGGTCCATGGGAGATGGGAAGAGTGACAGTAGCATTGCAGTAGTCTAAGACTTTCCCAGTTCTCTAAATGGGGCCATGCTGACCATAAAGGAGCACAACTACAGTTGCCTCCTTCTGACACCAGTGGACTACAACGGGAGTCATGGTGAGTCGTCTCATCTACTTTCACCCAAATGGAATGCTTTTCTAGGCAGACATTGGCTGGGCCACTTGAGAACAGAAGTCATGTGTATTCACACCAGCTATCTAACATATACTCTCTCTATGGATTTTATGGATTTTATATATGGAGCGTATACTCTCTGAGATGGATTTTAAAGGCTGTTAGCACCTAATTCCTCCTGAAATCATGTTGTATGCTAGTGCTACTTAAAACATCCCATTGATTTGGGTGAGTAGAGACAAATTCATACCTTACTGTGGAAAGGAGACTAACTCCAAAGAATCCAAAGTACAGTAATGCTTTGGGGGATCCAGTATGGCTCTCCATTCAGTATCGACTACTAGAGCTGCACTGAAGGGATGATGAAATCCCTAGCTACCAGAAGGAAATAGGCCATTAGGAGAAACGATAATAATAAAAAAGCAATGAATAAATCCAGAGAAAGAGAAGCTAAATTGAAGTCTAAGGCAAAGAGAAAAAAATATCACTTAATCATTTGATTAAATTAGAATTCAATTGATGAATTAACTTTTTATTGTTTCCTGAGATGGTATAACGTATATGTTGAGTAGGCCTCCTAGAAAGTAACAAATACAGGCTCTGCATTTATGGAACTTAAGCATGCTAATAAACAGCTGCTTTCCCAAACATAGATTTTAATACCTTCAAAAAGAGAAGCATTTCTCTGGCTCAGCCATTTTCACATGAGTGGTACAATATTTATGTCCACAGAAGTCATTAACAGAAAATTCAACTATGAGAGCAGGCAGAGATTTAGGAATCTATGTGAGAACATACCCTAGTGCAGTCAGAGATGTGTGAGTGCTAAATCTACTGCCTCCTGCATCAGCCTCCTGTCTGCATCAGAAGCTTTGAATGGAGAAAGAAGTGGGCTCCTCCATCTAATAACTCCCTGTGCTTGCCCTTATCTTCTCCCACATTTGTGCTTTGGCTATTTTTTTCTCAGAATTCCTGGCCTAATCACACTTTTTCACTGATCTGCTCTAAAGCTCAACTGTATTTCTTTACAGAAAATGTTATTCTAGGACTGTCCAAATTTAGTAAAGAGATTTTTGTTCTACCTTGATTGTACAACATCAAAAGCTGGACTCTGTCTTCTACTTGTTGTTGCATGTTGCTTAATTTTGAACATATATTTGATCTTCACATCATTATTAGGAACTAGTAGTATTTTTTTTTTAGAAAAACACTTTCCTATTTGCTATTTTTCCAGTACTTAGTCAATCATATACGTTCTCCTTGAGCTACTTTGTAATGTATAAACGTGCACTACAATACCCACCTTAAACAAAAGGATTTAATCTGTCTGATTTTTAGTCATCTCATGTCTTTGCAGTTTTGTTTGTCTTGCAGACCCTGAATTTGCACTACAATTAAATCTGGGATATAATGAATGAAAGATCGGCCCTTACTAATTATGTCTCAAATGAGCTCTTTTACAATAAACCACTGAATATTATTGAAATTAACAGTTCTACTCAGGATAAAATTTTCCAGACAATGAATACTTTCCAGTCATCCTAAATTTGCCTTTTTCTCCAATTTGCACTTCTACAGATAGTTCCATGACGCTGCACTGTTTCATGTTTCTTATATTTCTTGTTTGTCTGTGTTTTTATTTGTTGCTTAGTATGCTAATAAACCTTACACAGTACTTGCTTTATGAGAAAGTGTCAGAAGTAAAAAGGAAAGAGCAATGGAAAGCCTCTTTCTGAGACCTAGGCATTCTTTTCCTCTTGGTGTTCTGTCCTTGTTCTATTTGTTTGTGTTTTGTTGAAATTCAGTTTTTCTCCTCAGCAGATGGTCCTCTGCATCATGTGATGTCTGAGTCATATTTACAGGTGCAGGCTATATACGTACCAAGTATCCAGGTAGCTGCCAGTTATGTATTTAAGCTTTGAGTGTTATTAGCAACTTTAATTAACAGCATGTGAGTCATGTACTCGCATGTCATCTAGTTATAACCAGTTAGCTGACACCCTGAGCTACATTACAAACTAATAGCATCTGAGATGCTTAATGCACTATTCCAAAGCATTTCTAATTTGTGAAAGAAACAATCTGTATAGAGCTATAATAAAATATTGATGAGATATATTTCTGTCATCAACTAATAACTAGTGAACTGTCCACTGAGCTAAAATGGTACCAATTAAATGAGAGACAGTTGTACAGTTCATTTACATGAACACTAATTTAGTTCAAATATGAGTTGAACTGAGGTCTTTTTAAACTGTTTCATCTGAACAAGCATGAACAACTTTCCAGTAATACAGGCAGCTGAAACATGGTGAGGTTATTTTCCTCAAAGGTATAATGATTAATGAAAACACTAAAATAAATATTTTCTGTAATTTCTGACAGAAAGTATCTTTTAGATTATGTTATATTTTCTTATATATATACTTTTTTTCACAGAATTTTTCTAGGGTTAATAAAAATCAGTCATTTCAGTGTTACAGAGATTCACAAAAAGTTATGAATACTCAAATACACACCAACTTTCCTTCATTAAATTATTTGGATGGTGTTAAAAGCACATAAGAGACAGAGTAATTAAAGAAAACATGGATGATAAAATAATGGAAATCCCCTTGTTACTTAAAATGTCTGATTAAGGAACTGGAATATTCTAGAAAATGTTGGGTGGTCTGTCTGTTGACATACATGACTAAGTGCCCTTTGATGATGCATGAAGCGAGCAGCCAGTGATGTGAAGGCTCACAGGCATCTCGTGTCTTTTAGTGAGAAATTTTGTGAGGAGGGGTCAGAGAGCCTGGGGATTTAGGTTTGCTCCACAGTTTCTCATGGTGTCTCCCATCAGCAGGCGAGCGGGGTTGCGAAAACAGGCAGGCAGAGGACGGCTGCTCCAGACCCTGCTGACCCTGCTGGCCCATGGAAAGTGAAGCCCAAGTTGTGCAATGGCTTCTCTCTTACTTCATCCTGGGTCTTCTCCTCTGCCCCAGTTTCATTCTATTTATCTTTTCTCCAGAGAATCATTCCTTACTGTTTCCGGGCCTGATCCCAGAAGCACTGGGATGACAGGAATATGGAACAGAATTTCACTAATTTTAGTAGGCATGGGAACAGCCCATGTGGAAATCAGAGAGAACAAGACTAAGTCTATAGTAAATTCTAGTCTCTTGTTTGATTAACAGCTCTTGTTAATGTAGAAAACATGCCAGACAGAGCTCTCTCATGAACCAACACATCTCTTCACACTCATTAACTTATACACCTATTTAGTAGCCCTTTGTGACAGTAATCAATACATGTCCATAAACATTAATAAGTTCCCCCTAACCCTATTTTATTATACCTATCTATGCAAAGAAAAACTGAAGAGCAGTCATTACTTCAAGGTCAAGTAGTAACCAGAGCGAGGAACTCCTGAGTCCCAACCTAAACCTTATAGATATCATAAAACAGTGTTCATCTTTTCACAACAGTAGTTGCCATTTTATCCCTTCCTTCTGCACAATACTGAGGACTGTGTGTCCTGCTTATTTTACTCATTGTTGCTTTTCATGTCATTTGCATCAGCCCCAAAAACACATGCTAAAGAAAAAGAGGAAAAAGCTATAGATGAAGGCCTATTTCAAACTGAATTTAATAGCAGTGTTTATTATTATTGTGATTGATTTCAATATTGCTAGGATTTAGCTCTATGTGTTCTTAAGTATTTGTATCAACTAACGAGATATTTTAGGAAACAGAAAGCATTTTGATTACTTCATCATAAGTTCTTTTCTAATATTTTGAAGAGTTAGATTTTGTGTTTATCCTTCTACAATGAATTCAAGAGAGAAAATGTTGCTTTTTTTTTTTTTTTTTTTAATTCTCTGTGCTAGGATCCAAGCACTACATGGCATTTGTTTAATGTTCTCTTTCCCCAGTCTTTAGGTTTTCACTCTTCCTGGCAGAAACAAATAATTTAATTCTCTGCTTAAGTGTCATGCACTTACCAGTAGTTCAAAATAAAATAAAAAAAAAAAAATCAAAGACCATCTAGCTCTGTTCACTGTGTTTCTAAATGTTTTCAGGTAACCAAAAAGTAAAAATCACATTAGTCTCCCAATCCGTTCTTCTCTCAAATACACACCCACCCACACACCCACACATATTTAAGTATATACTTATTTCAAATTTGTACAAAAATGATTTTATCATTTATAGATTACTTAGAATGACTTTCCTCTGTATGAAGACATCATTGAAGTAAAACTGACCTGTAGAAATTAATTTGATTTTTCTTCTTGCTGTGTTTGTTTCTCTTTTGTCCAAGGAAGGTGTGGCCAAACTTCCTGACCCTACAAGCCACATACCTAAGTCTTCACCTAGCAGAGAGCTGTATCTCATATTTTGATGAGACAGAGGATGACAGTGACTCCCCAGTAGTCCACTTCTCCCCTGTGGAGGACAGGCAGAGCAAGCCATCAGGAGTTTGGACGGCTTGCCAGTGGCATACAATGCTGACATCCCCAGACATATTTTTGTCTGTACTAGAGCACCACTACTGTCTTTGAACCACATGTTTGCCATCTGGGGGTCTATCTTGAAAGTACCACTACCGACACTGCAGGGACAGTGCATGTACTATTGCATGAGACCTCAGGAGTTCCTACTAATGGTGACCACTCAGGGAACTTGGAGCAGGCTCACAGAAAAGACAACTTTAAAAATGATTCATTATTCAGTGGGTTTCAGTGTAGAGGGCAAAGATAAAGGTTGATATTTTCACTGTGACAGCTGTTGCTAAGCAGATGGGCTGTTGTGTTTTGCAGTAGTTTCTGGGTGTGTAGCTTTATTTCAATGCTTCAAAGCACTTCCATTATTTTATTTGTCCATTAACTGAAACTGGAAGAAATTACATGTAAATGTTCAGTAAACATTGTGGAGAGTCTTTTTGCGCCAAACCAATCAGTTCTGGTGCAATACCTGCCTACTGAGGTTTATTGTCAGGCAGTTGCTGATCTCCCCTGACTGTCGATGAGGCACACTGACACTCATCCCTCTGAAATGGAGTACCTGCAACTGTAAACACCCTTTTTTTTTCTTTTTTTTTTTGCTCATTTCTCCTCTGGCTATCTACAGTGAATCAGAAATAGAGAGAGAAATGCCTTACTATGTCATTTGTAATTATGTCTCTCCTTCTTACAGGAATATTTGATCTTATAGTCACAAAGGCAACTCCAAACATAACAAAGGTTAAGGTGGGAGTGGTAACCAAAACTAGAGAAGAATGAATAAAAGGGTGCAGGCATATGTGCATAAGAGAGTCGTTCAGACTAACTTCTGTGTCATTTACCATGTCATACCCATTAACAAATTTATCCTCACAATACCCACGAGGTTTAGAAAGTATTAATCTGTAGGTGGGAGGAGTAGAAAGAGAAATGAGAGAAAGAATGAGACAAAATTCTTAGGGAACTCTCAAAGGACCAGATATTTGTTGTTACTTAAGCGATGAGATATCATATTTGTCTACCTTATCAGAAGTAGGCCTATCTTCCTTATAAGGTGAGAAAACTTTACATTCAGTGAGAATATCGACTCCAAAACCACAAAGTGATATCTATTTCAGTATTTAGTTGCAAATGGGTAATGGAACTTAGCTGGGAAGTAAACGTTATTTAAGTCTGGGCACAAAAGGAATAATCTGCTGGAGCTGTGAGCTAGTCCACTGGTTCATAAGGTGAAGAGCTTCAGTTACAGCTGAAGTATCAAATTGCATCTCTGTATTCAGAGCTATTTACTCTTGAATGGTTGTGATTAACTGATAACATTTGCATCTAGGTTGGGTTTTATCAAGAAAGTAATATTTAATTAGGTGAAGACCTAGAACTATAGGCCTTTGAGAGGAAAAAATTACTGTTCTGCTCCTATGATTAGCATAGAGAACTTCTGCTTCACTGACTAAACCCCACTGTGAATTTACCCACATTTGAAAGTGGTGTGGAAATCTGATTCGTCTGAGAGCACAAATCTGCCAAAGAAATGTGATTTGGTCAGCATATACAGAATTTCTGAAATCCAGTCGCATCAGAGGAAAATACCAGTTTGGATAAAAAAAATTGGGTGTGGGAAGAATCTGAGGTTAGAATTTCTGGTCAAGATAATTGCCCTGTCAAGTGAACAGTTTTATTCTTATGTTGGTCAGTCTTATGCCGACCAACATGTAGATAAACCTTAACTTACCTATAGAATACTTACATAGCATCTTCTGTCTTTCGGCATGAAGCATTTTGTAAGCATTAAGGTTTTAATTCAGGAAGACATTTAAGCACATGCTTAAAGTGCTCTTCTGAAAAGGGTTGAACTGAAACACATCTAAGTGATTTCCTAATTAGAGACTAATTGGTGAAACCTCCTGACTTTCCTGTGAAGGGATATTTTTCAGATGGGAAAATAGAAGCCAGATTAGTTGTCTTGCCAAAAATTGCACAGACAGTTTGAGGCAGACCAAAGATTTGAGCACATATCACCTTTCTGCAGACAATATTCTTTTTCTAAGATCCATACAGTCTTATTTCACGTATTTATACTGTGTTCACAGACTAACTGGTAGAGCTTCATCACAAACTTTAAAGTCAGGAAGTGTGGTAGACTATAAGGATACAAGCTGACAACTTTTGAAATGTTCTGTAATGTCTCTTTATGGGTCAAGACACAACAGAATAAATGAGAACCTCAATGCTATTTTATTGACACCTTTTCTTTGCAATTCTCAGACCCTGTAAATCACTCAAAAAAATCCCCATTTCTACACATAGGACAAAGAGAAAGAGAGAAGCATTTTCTTTGACAGAGAAGGTCAAAGATGTTTTTCACTTTCATCTACAATTCTGGCAGCCAAGGGAAATCCAGATTCATTAACAAGGAAAATGATTTTTAGGGTCAATTAATCTATTGCTTTAAATCTGTTCAGAGTGATCACTATGATCCCCAGGTGTTTTTACTCTGAACGGGGACTGCCTGTCTTAGTCTTTGATGACAGTCTGACAAATTCCTTATGGACAAGTGCTTACTAATACACGTGTTAATGTGTCAGCCACACAGCAAAGTATTTGTTGGGCTAACTAAAAGCCTAAGTATTATTGGTGTGTAATGGCTAATACCATTGTTCTGCAAATAGAGTTGGGTCATTGTTTTAGCTGCATATGAAGAAAATTACACTTTAACAAAGTATTTTATTCAAAGTATTTCATTTCAAGCTGTACTTTTGTCTTTGACTGCAGCAGCCCTTCTGAATAAAGCAGGGACTTCTCTTCTGCTGCAATGAATTTATAGGCACATTTATCAAAACCTAGCAACACCACAGTACTAATTTGGGATTCATCACTTTACCAAATGTGCTAGAAAGTAGCAACAGGAGATGTTCCCAATTTGTGAATGAATTCAGTGCTCTGGGAAGCGAATGACCCAAGAATAGCCTAGGCAGAGGGAGGTATATGGTTCCTTACCCCACTTTCCCTGTTCTCCACAAAACAATTCTTTCTCAAAGTCAGCACTGTAAGTTCTGAGGATTGGGCAATGGATTTCACAAACAAGTCATTTTCTGAACAAAAATATCTTGCATGAAATGGTTAGCCTCTAAGCATAATTTGCTTTAATCAAATATATTTGTCACCAGAATATCTATGGCCTAAAACTCCCAAATCTCCTGGCTCACAGTTTAGTTGTCTTCTGTTTAATTTTGTCCTCCTCTGCCTCAGCATAAGAGGCAGTGAACTATTCCTTCCTGCTCACTGGCACTCCTTCTGGCTCTGTTCTCTCCCAGCTGCTCACCAAGTTTCCCACTTCACCTCTGTACTGCTCTAACACTTGTGTTCAGGTTTCCCTTGCATTCCAAAATGTATTCTCCAACGTCCCCTTCTCTCCAAGGGGCATCGCTCTCTCTTTCCCTGGCTTTATCTTTTCTCTTAAATCCTCCTGCTTTTCACTCTTTCCCTGACTTTTTTATATAGATACACTGAGCGCTTACAAATGGTAACAAGCCTTAAAAAAAATCAAAATAACTATTTGTTTAAAGTGATCTCTTTCATTCATTTGAAACTAGTGTGAGAGCTGTTTAAATATGCTGAAGGACCAGCTAAAGTTTTGTCCTTTCCATTTTTAATCTTTTCTTCTCTTTTTTCTCAGTTGGTTTCTTTCTTGTCATTCTCACTTCAGCTGTGAAGCAGGGAAGGAAAACACATAGATTTAATCCATACATATAAATTTAAAAAAAATAGGACAGTATTTTTTCCTTGAAAAAGTCTGTACTTAAACAGATATTTAGCTGATATTTAACCATAGTTAGTAACCATAGAATGGCCACGTGCTCTCCTTCATCTCAAGGAGTCCTGTTAATCAGGCCCTCAGCTTGCATTAACTGGCAAGCTCTGTTGACTCAAAGGTAATACACTGATTTGCTGCAGTTGAAAGTATAGCCAGGTGACTTTATGTTTTTCGGTTGTGTTCCACGCATTCTCAAGTGGGCATATCACATCAACAAATTCACAAAATGAATTGTCATGCAATAAAACAGTGTGGCAACAAATCTATTTCACACCTATGCACTAAAGTGTGGTTCTTCTGTGGTGCAGATGGAGCTGACATGGTTGTCACTGACACATAGAGGAAAGCTCTTGTACTGACAGAGTAGATATGGAAAAGTCTAATTCAGGGCTGAGAAATCTATCAAGAAACAGGCAGCAGGAAAGTGTTCTGATTAGCAGCATACACACACACACACACACACACACATATTTATTTATATTTTTATATATGTGTATATATGTGTATTAGAGGATCAGAGCCTCATTTACTTTCTTGAAATTGTACATAGACTGTCTAAATATTTTTGCAGAAATCCAGATTTGCACCTTTAAGTTACCCCACCTTCTTAGCTCCACTTCCCTGTCTTTATAGGCAAACATATCTGGTGTGTTACCTTACTTAGCTTTAGCCTTCTAAAAGTGAAGCATCTCCTCTAAGCTAGTTGATCACATGTCCTCCACAGTTAATGGAAAGAAAGAGATTCTTTCCATCCCAAGGTACTTAACTGTCCATATATGTCTCTATAGTTTATAGAGAGAACCTAGACTACTACATACTGAAATTATTAAAAAGCTATTGCATGAGAAGGATCCCACCATCTGTGACTGGATCTTACATAGCACAGCAACATTGTTCTTGTAGCAGAGACTCATGCATTTTAAGTGTGAAAAGGAAACACCATAAGCACAGCTAGGATGTTTATGCATTCTATGGATGTGTAAGAACATATAAAAATCACAGGAATTATTACTATAGCATCTAACAAACATTTCATTAAATTATTTTTTCATTTTTATGACAGGACTTCAATTTAAAGCTTTTACTTCATTAGTGAATGGAGGACAGCCTCATCCTAGGCATCCAATGATCCCCCTCAAATCCCATTTAAAAATTGGATTTCTTTGTGGCTCCATGGGAAGTAGAAAAAAACTTGTCTGATGTCTGAATGAATAAGGAAACAGGTTTCTAAGTTGCAGTTCACAGAAAAAGGTTTTGGAGGTACAGGTGATCACAGGTGACCTTGAGTCAGTATTGCCATACTTTTGCAAAAAGAGGCAAATCTCATCTTAGGTTGGATAATCAGCAAGTTATGTAAAGTAATCCACTGGATGTTTGCAAGACCTCAGCTGGAATATTGTATCTAGGTTTGAGTGCAACAGCTCCAAAATGATGTAGACTGAGAAAGAAACCAGAGGAGAGAGTTACCAAAGTTCTCAAAAATTCAGTAAGTGATGAAAGAGTTACTATAGAAAGGGGGATGTGAAAACAGTTTTCCAGCTCATTTGCTGCTGCAAAGGGGACCTGCCTGTTCCCTGTGGTGTCTATTGCAGGACAAGAAACAGTGTGTTTTGTTTCAAAGTATGGAAAGCATAGGGAAAGAGTTATATTGGAAAGATAGTGAAGTACTGGAATAGATCGCTGGGCAAGTTGGAGTTCTTTAAGAACATGTTTGTAAGACATCTCTTAACAAATGGCAAAGTTACAGTTGCTCTGCCTGGGTGGGGAGAGCCCCTCTTGAGGCCCCTTCCAGCATGGTTTTGCATAAGTATATGCTAACAGCGTACTCCGTCACCAAAACCAACAGGGTTAGCACGCATTTCAAGTCCTGTTCGGCATCAGCCTAAACAATTTGCATCCAAAGGAGTCAAAATCTAATGTCAAAATGAATATGGAACCAAGATAAAAATACCCTGAAATTTCTTCCCAATTAATATTTGCTCCTCTGCCCCTGGTACGGATGAGGGAGCTTGAGCTGCATAGTTACAAGTTGCTGCCAACCCTCTACCACTGCACATTTCTTCTTAGCTTCTCTCCTCATTCCTGCATCTGCCACACAGCACCACTGGCACAATCTTCTAAATCCCACTTGCACCTAAACTTTTTTGTGTTTTGGTATGGAGATATAATCAACAGACTTTCTTGCAAAGGGTGCAGGTAGTAGTGCCAAGGATAACAGGGTATATCAACACAGGGAAATAGCTGGCATTTGCTGGTCCAGAAGAATTCAATATATTTCTGTGGAATGATGATTACATAATGCAAACTACTCTCACAGTACTTTAGAAGCTATAGCTGAAAAAATGATACTTTATATCTGGTCTCAGTATATACTTCTCATTTTAAAGGCTACAGTTGAAAGTTTGGCATATATCTCTAATTACAACTTATCAGAAAAAAAATAAATGAAAAGGCTTGCTCTTCTGGGTTTGTATTTTTTCTGTTGTGGATCACACAGAATCACAGAATGGTTGAGGTTGGAAGGGACCTCTGGAGATCATCTAGTCCAACCCCCCTGCTCAAGCGGGGTCACCTAAAGCACGTTGTACAGGATCGCGTCCAGGTGTGTTTTGAATATCTCCAGAGAAGGAGACTCCGCAACCTCTCTGGGCAACCTGTTCCAGTGCTCTGTCACCCTCACAGTAAAAAGGGTTTTTCCTCATGTTCAGATGGACCTTCCTGTGTTTCAGTTTGTGCCCGTTGCCTCGCGTCCTGTCGCTCGGCACCACTGAAAAGAGTCTGGTCCCATCCTCTTGACACCCTCCCTTCAGATACTTGTACACATTGATAAGATCTCCTCTCAGCCTTCTCTTCTCCAGGCTAAACAGGCCCAGCTCTCTCAGCCTTTCTTCATAGGAGATGTCAAGGACAACAAGAAGGGCTTCTTCAAATACATCAGTAGCAAGAGGAAGACTAGGGAAAATGTGGGCCCTCTGCTGAATGGGGTGGGTGCCCTGGTGACGAAGGATGCAGAGAAGGCAGAGTTACTGAATGCCGCCTTTGCTTCAGTCTTTACTGCTCAGGCCAGCCCTCAGGAACCTCAGACCCTGGAGAAAAGAGAGAAAGTCTGGAGAAAGGAAGACTTTCCCTTGGTGGAGGAGGAGTGAGTTAGAGATCATTTAAGCAAACTTGACACCCACAAATCCATGGGCCCCGATGGGATGCACCCACGAGTGCTGAGGGAGCTGGCGGACGTTATTGCACAGCCACTCTCCATCATCTTTGAAAGGTCATGGAGAAGAGGAGAGGTGCCTGAAGACTGGAAGAAAGCCAATGTCACCCCAGTCTTCAAAAAGGGCAAGAAGGAGGACCCAGGGAACTACAGGCCAATCAGCCTCACCTGCATCCCTGGAAAGGTGGTGGAGCAGCTCATCCTGGAGGCCATCTCCAAGCATGTGGAGGACAAGAAGGTGATCAGGAGTAGTCAGCATGGCTTCACCAAGGGGAAATCATGCTTAACCAATCTGATAGCCTTCTATGATGGAATGACAGGCTGGGTAGATGAGGGGAGAGCAGTGGATGTTGTCTACCTTGACTTCAGCAAGGCTTTTGACACTGTCTCCCATAACATCCTCATAGGTAAGCTCAGGAAGTGTGGGCTAGATGAGTGGACAGTGAGGTGGATTGAGAACTGGCTGAATGGCAGAGCTCAGAGAGTTGTGGTCAGCGGCGCAGAGTCTAGTTGGAGGCCTGTAGCTAGCGGTGTCCCCCAGGGGTCAGTACTGGGTCCAGTCTTGTTCAACTTCTTCATCAGTGACCTGGATGAAGGCACAGAGTGCACCCTCAGCAAGTTTGCTGACAATACAAAACTGGGAGCAAAACTACGCCAGAGGGCTGTGCTGCCATTCAGAGAGACCTGGACAGGCTGGAGAGGTGGGCAGAGAGGAACCTCCTGAAGTTCAACAAAGGCAAGTGCAGGGTCCTGCACCTAGGGAGGAATAACCCCCTGCACCAGTACAGGTTGGGGGTTGACCTGCTGGAAAGCAGCTCTGCAGAGAAGGACCTTGGAGTGTTGGTGGACACCAAGTTGACCATGAGGCAGCAATGTGCCCTTGTGGCCAAGAAGGCCAATGGTATCCTGGGGTGCATCAGGAATAGTGCTGCCAGCACAGAATCACAGAATCACAGAATCGCTGAGATTAGAAGGGACCTCTGGAGATCATCTAGTCTAACCCCTAGGTTGCGATCCTTCTCAGTGCCCTGCCTCCTCCTCGCAGGATCCTGAACTCCACCATCTCATGGTCACTGCAGCCAAGGCTGCCCCCGACCTTCACATCTTCCACCGGTCCTTCTTTGTTTGTTAGTACGAGGTCCAGCAGCACACCTCTCCTTGTTGGCTCCTCCACCACCTGTGTCAAGAAGTTGTCACCAATGCTCTGCAGGAACCTCCAGGACTGTTTGTGCCTAGCTGTGTTGTCTTTCCAGCAGATATCAGGGTGGTTGAAGTCCCCCATGAGAACCAGGGCCTGGGATCGTGAGGCTACTTCCAGCTGTCTGTAGAAGGCCTCATCGACTTCCTCTTCCTGATCAGGTGGCCTGTAGTAAACACCCACAACAGGGTCACCCATGCTAGCCTGCCCTTTAATCCTTACCCATAAGCTCTTGACTCGCTCTTCATCCACCCCTAGGCACAGCTCCATACATTCCAGTTGCTCTCTCACATAAAGAGCAACTCCACCACCTCGCTTTCCTGGCCTGTCTTTCCTAAAAAGCACGTAGCCATCCATGACAGCACTCCAGTCATGCGAGCTATCCCACCATGTCTCTGTAATGGCAATGAGATCATGGCCCTGTGACTGCACACACGTCTCTAGTTCTTCCTGTTTATTCCCTATGCTGCGTGCATTGGTGTACAGGCATTTCAGGGAGGTGATCGAGCATGCAGGTTTCCCAGGAGGCGTAAAAGAGGGTCCTCCATAGCCACGTCCCATGCGCACTTCCCTGGCTGCATTCACCTGCTGGAGGCATCCCGACTTGAGCCATGTTTTGCCAACTACCCTGGCACTGTAACTCTCCCTTTCCCCCGTCTTTCCTAGTTTAAAGCCCTCCTTACCAGGTTGGCCAACCTGTTGGCAAAGACACGCATGCCCCACTTAGTGAGGCAGATCCCATCTCTCCCCAGCAGTTGTCGATCTTCAAACAGGGTCCCATGGCCGCAGAAACCAAAACCCTGCTGCCAACACCAGTGGTGCAGCCAGTCGTTAACTTGGAAAGTCCTTCTCCTCCTCCTCTCATCCATCCCCCTCACTGGCAGGATTGAGGAGAAGATGACCTGGGCTCCCAGACCCTTGACCACCATCCCCAGAGCTCTGAAATCCTGCTTGATGGTCTCCAGTTTGCCCTTCGTGTCATTAGCGCCCAGATGTTCATACACTATTTAATCATTCCAGAGGTATGAACAAAGCAGTAGCACAGAAGCTGTTTTGCAACTTATTTTTCACATGCACACAAAAAGGAATTGATTCGCAGCTCCTTTAAATGAGACATAATAAAACAAGGGAAATCCAGAAAAATGTAACTTCAACCAATAAAATAAATGATCTGACAAATATAATTGCCTACAGAGCAGAGTATAATATCTTTGAATCATTCTGAGTAATAGCAAGCACAAATTTATTCCTCATGAACTAGTACTTTTGTGAAGAGCCAGTAGTAATTAAAACAATGTTCTTATCTTTTAAGTGATACAGGTTCTGTGACAGATGAGGGATTTGGGCTGTATATGTGGGCATATACTTACAGTGGAGCTTTGGTTCCAAACAATAGTTTCATTCAAACAGACGATATTATCTGACAGAGACACCACTTATTATCATATTCTTTGCATCAAACTTTGTCCCACCTGAAATTAGTGGGAAAACTACTGATGACTTCTGTGGATACAGGATGTGGCTCTATTTTTTAAAACCCAAACCAGATCTTTTGTCATATTTTTCCACATAGAGCCACACATGGTAGGCCAAACACTGCCCATAGTTATTCTTCATCTGTGACTGTGTACCAAGCTAAATAATATGCTGGCTAAAAACATTTAACATTTGATGCATTTGGTGTTAGAGATGCTGGATGAATAAGAAATGTGACTGAGAAGTCATAGAAAGGAAGATTTATCACATTGTATTTTAAACTTAAAATAATCACTCTTAGCAATTTTTCCAACAACAAGCAGAAACAAGGAATAATACAAAACATAGATGAACAAGAACACTAGTTGCTAATTAACTTGACTGGACCTGATGTGATGAACTTGTGAGGATCATAATAGTTTCTATTAGCATTCTGAGAAATACCTCAAATATGGTTCAGTCATAATAGCCTTGCTTCTTCAGGCAAAAGATAGATATGTTGTTTCTGAGTGGATGAAACTCTGGTATCTCATTTGCATGTGACACGTAAGTCCTTAATGCAAGATGTTCTTTGTGATCCTTCTCCTTTTCTTTTTTTATTAGGAAAACGGTAAATGTTACCATGAACCTAGTGAACTGAGGGACCTAATTGCAATGAATCAGGAATAAATGCATTTACAGTGCATTCCACATCACTTGCTTGAAATGCAGCACTTAAAGAAGGTAGCTGTTCTGCATTTCTTGCTAAAATGTGCTGTAATTCTGCTTCTGCAATGTGAGACCCTCAGCGTCAGCAGTGTATGCTGTATTTCAGAGGAAGCTGGGTAGCTGAAATTATTCAAAATAGAGAATTCCGCCGAAGAAGCTGAACTGGCTTCTGCACGCTTTTTCTGGTCACATGGTGAATAGGCATTAGGAGGACATAACATTAGGCAGATTGGGGCAGTTTTATCTTTTGCTGTTTGGACTGTGTGCCACGGAACAGCTGGGACCATGTTTCACATACACTACCTCGATAGTATCTTTTGCATTATTGGGCCTTCTGCCAGCATCTTGTATCCTTAAAGCTTGTCTGTGCTTAAAAGGGATAGCCGTACTGCCAGAGATGTAGAATCCCTCCTCCCTCTGCTGTGGAAACAGCTTATACAAGGATAGGAGTCCTTTTGCCGGTACCATTCCCAGGATAAGCCGTACAGACACTGTTATTTGATTAATGAATTGTTTACTTGTTTAATGGAATCTGTGTTAGAGGTTCTTTTTTGGTGTAATGTTAGTTAAAGCTGTGAGATTTTCCTACTCCTATTATACTTAGCTGTGTCTGTGAAGATTTGGAATGTAGATCTGCCTTAGGTATGTGATTCCATGGATAATTCAGCAATAGCAAGAAAAGTTCTGTGGACCTTTCTTTTGCTTAGCACCTAATTTTTTTTTTCAATTAAAATAACATTTTTTAAAATCAAAATACCATATTGTATTAACAATGACTCATAAAGATTCCCAAATGGGTTATCCCTTAATTTTATGAAGTCTGCAGCCATACTTCTCTTTTTTCATACTATTATTGAATAATGGTATGGCTCACCAAAGGTATACGAAAGGCTTACTTGGCCTGCATGAGTGCAATGGCTTCCTCTACCTCTTCTGGACAGCATACTTAGGTTGGTTATGTGCACATTAGAAATGTTTTATGTGACCTTTGAAAAGTCAGATAGGTTTAGAGTATTGATTTCAGGGGAAGTCAGACCAGAAACAGCCTGTCAACTCTTTTTCTTCTCCTCTTCCTTCTCCTGTCCCAAAGCCATCTCTTCCCTCTTGCTCGCATAAGAGTTTGTGCGACTATATGGTGAGCTGGAGCAGGAAAGTCATCAGGTTAAAACTAACTTGCCAAAAAAATGGTTAATTTCAACCTAATTAACTCCTTGACGTAGCTGACTGTGTGTCTGCACAGCACAAGTGTGGACAGGGCAGACCGGGAATAAGGCATGTGTGAGATGGTCTCTTTTGGCAGAGGAACCCACTTGTGCCTATTTACCATGTTCCAGGAACTGCAGTGTAAATCTGTGCACATGCCTCAATTTGTCCTCCATAATATGGGGTTAATAGTTCTTTATCACATCTCAGTGAGGCTGTGAAGATAAAATTTTACAGACTGTGTGGTCCTCAATTTTAATAGCAATTAAGACTTATGTGTACTATAGGTATTAAAATGGCAACTATAACAGTAAAACAAAAAGAAAGTTTAACACATACAACAGGAATAAATCTCTCAAATATCCTTCCTTTCACTCAGTTCAGGACTGGAGAGTGACTCTGGCACTGTGAGCTTGATCCTGTGCTGTGCATAAACGTCTCGGGAACCTCAGTGTGTGCATAGCCCTTGGACCTAAACGGAGGAACTCATGTATTCAGTTTTTCATGTGTTTATGCATTCATCAGATTGGTTCCTGTAACTTCACTGGCAAAAATGCAATTTGTCCATGTTACTTCTGAGAATAATTCACAATTGTGCTGAAGCATCATAATATTGGTATTATGAGGATAAAAATGTCTCTTTTAAAATGTTGTGTTTTCAGAGACACCTGAATCTTCGTACAGTGAAATCTAATGTAAAATGCCCTTTGGGCAATTGGATAGTCATTGTCTATACATATCAATAAGAGGATCCCGTAACTACATTCAGCAAAGAAAGTCTTCTAAAGCTGTTATGGTAAAAATGTTAGCATTTTTTTCTTTTATTTTAAATAATTTTATTATTTAAATATAATATATAATATGTAAAATATAATAAAATTAAATATACATATTCATCATATTATTATATATTAAATAATATTAAATAATATTTTTAAATAATGGATCTCAAGAGATGATATAAAGGTGCATTTCAGTTAAACATTCATCAGGCTAATATTGAGTTACTAGCAACTTAGATGTGTGATTATGAGAAAATACACTATTTTATTAAGGGCAGAGAGAACACAAACTTAAAACCAAAAGATTCAATGGATCCCTAAATTCTCTGGGGTTAACCTGTCAGTAATGAACACCAGCTGTTCCACCCTGCTGGTCGAAATCCCGGAGGACAGTGCACGGTTTGCTTCATGCATCAGGCATTTGAAAGAGCATTTAACTGCAGTTATCAAGCTGCTCAGCTTTTAAGAGATAACAAAGTTATTCTTAAAAATTGCCTAATGAAAATTTTTCACAACCAGAGTCAGTCAACATACAGTCAAATCTTTCTCAAATATATGTACCCATAAAATGCAAATTTCAGTGCATTTCAATTTTTTTAATATATTTCTTAGAGAATACGTATGTGAAACTGGCTTTGTGCTTTATAGCAATGAAAGTTCTTTGCAGTTTTGGAGAAAGCAGTAGCCATGATGTCAGTTCTGGTAGGAAAATTGTAAAAAACTTGAAATATTTTATTTCTTGCTGCTAACCTTAAGTCCAGCATGCACCACAGTTGTGCCTACCTTGTTTTAAGGAAAAATGGTATGTTTTTCCATTAGAGAGACCGAGGAAAGTCTGTTTCTCAGCAATAAGAAGAGGACTGCAAAACTTTATGGAAGGAAAGAAATCAGGGCTGCTTTTTTATGCAGATCTAAATTCATGGTCTATGATGATATGGTCTCCTCCTTGATTTCAGTCAATGCTGAATCAAATTCATAGAAGTATTAGGTCCTCAATTTCTGTAAAATCAAGCCAACTAAAAGCACAGAAATAGTAATTATAAAAAATTATTCCTGTTAAAAATACTGTCAGACTTCTGTATGCTGATGAATTAATTACATTTTAATGCAAGCTGAATATTTTATGACTATTCTCAGAATCTACTAAAGTACTGGCATGATAACAAAACAGATGTTCTTGGCTGTTGTTTTCACCTCTATCTTATAGGTTTCTCTGAAATCCTGCTCTGCTAGGAATTAAAATAATGAAGAAATGTAACTGTAGGTGCATCTTAAGCAAAATTCCTTGTTTATATTGTGAGTAGGTAAGGCATGATTACATGATAGCTGAAATCATTTGAAAGACTGTTGCTGACCTAAAAGAGCTTTGGATGACTCATTTGTATGGTAGAATTTTATGATGAAGATGAAGATGAAGATGAAGTGGCTGGAGAAAAGAGTGGGGTTAAATGGTGAAACCCAGAGAGAGACTTAGAGAGTGGGTTCATCACATTGCACCAGAAGAAGTTGGGCTAAACCAGGAAACACTGTGATTGCTGGAACCACAGCACTTAGGCAAGTCTGGGCGGTTGAGTATACTCTAATGTGTGTATACTGTATGTAATGTGTAATCTACAGTGATACTCTAATGACTATCAATTTCATGTCCATTAGAAGCACGTAACAAAAACACGTTTGGTTGGTGATTTAGTGATGCAGACATATAAATCAGGTAGATCACTGTGCACATGGTTTTCCTGTCAACTGTTCACTTTCAGATTATTTCTGCATTTGATCTGATCTTTTTTGCTAAGCCACTTGTAAGGCTGTCAGAAAGTAGACCATTCTTCTTATGGAGCTGGGAATAAACCATAACCCTCCAACTGTTATCATAGCTTTAAATTACTGCTTCTTTGATACATTATATTGTATATGTCCAGATTGATTTTCATCCATGATTGGTAATAGTTTTTGGAGGTTAAGACATAATATTTAATTGATTGTTTGATTATTTACTGAGGATTTATCCGTATAGATTTTGAACACATTTTCACATGTGCTATTTCTTTTGAGATGTGCTATAAAATTTTGATTCTGTAAAGTTATTCAGTTAAGTGAGAAGGAACAGATTTTATTTCTGTATTACTTTCATTACTAGTTCAATGGAAATTAAAAATGTAAGTACTGTGAACCTGGAATTCAGGATCTAGTCCTATAGTCTTATATTGCTATTACAAAACATTTAATTTACAAATAAAAATGATAGTAAAACAATTTTATCAAGTAACAGTTTTACTGTTTGCTTAACACAGATAATACAAGTCCAAAACTCAGGGAATGGAAAAATTAATCTTCCTAAAAAACCATGTCTTCTAGTTTTCTACTCACAAATTCATACTTGATCTTTTCGTAATTTATCGCCCAAAGTTCATTTCAGAATTCAAACCCAACACTGAAGTCACCTGTTGGTACACAAAGTATACTATGTCATGTCATATTGGTCCTTAGGTTTGCTTATTGATTATAAACAAAGGTTTGCTTGTTTATTACATATTTTTCAAGATCCTTGATACACATGCATTACCAAGTGCTGTGATCATCACTGAGATGAATTCTAGGGTGTTAAATGATGATAAATATTGTGCGATATATATTATAGCTGATCTTTCCAAGGATCAGCATCTGGCTACTTGTTTGCATTTTGATATTTGCTATCATTCCAGTAAATATTTATTGTAATAAACGTTACATTTCAAATATTGTTTTCCTTTGAACTGCATCTTTTTTTTTTTAATGGCTTATATACCCTTAGGCTTAGTTACATGAAACCTGAATTTGATTGAGATTATATATATATATATATATATATATATACACACTTCAATTCAACTGATAAAATAAAACAGTTGTTAGGATGTCTTTGAGAAAATGACATGACTACTAAAGGCTGAAAATCCTAACCCTCAATCATTGGCTTAGAAAACACTAGTACATTCTCTCCCTCACCAAAACACGTATTTGTTCATAATGGACAATGAGGCTAATTATACAGTATCTCCTTGCATGCTGACTGAAGCTGGTTTGCATGTTAATGTGGAGAAGAAACAGCATTAAGACTGTCAGTGCTGGACATGCTTCAATGTTGCGTTTTAATTAAAAGTTCAAATTTCTGAAAGAATAGCTGGAAAAGAATGTACCGGAATCTTACACAAGAGCGAGACTTACAAAACACGGCAGTCAAATGAGTTTGTTTCCTGTCACACACTGTTAGCATCAATGACATTGCGGCTGCCAAGTTCACTTGATCTATGCATAAAAGAGATGCTTACTTTTCAAGAGTGATTTGCCCAGCAATAATGAAAACATCCCAAATTCCTTCACAGTTAACAGACCCACACCACCAGCCATTATTAATATGTGGCCATACAGCTCAAGGAAAACAAAATATTGAATTGCTGACCTTGCAACATTTCCGGGGTGCGAGGGGGTTGTTTTTGTTTGGGGTGTTTTGCTTTTTCTGATGAGGAGGAGTGGAGTTTTCTTTTCATGGATGTTGCCCGAATGCACATTTTCTGTACTGACTGGCTTATCTTCAGTGTACTGCATGAATTTCTAGATTGCTGAAGTTCCACTGTCATTAGTGAAATTGAGATAGCTGGCAGTTCTTTCAAAGCTAGATATATGTCCTGAAAGTGCAACAGCCCAAGGAAACTAATGCCCTCAGTTTGTGATTTAAATCATTCCTTCCAGGCAGTAAGTGAATATCATATTTTCAAAGATAACGTGTCAAAGTTTCCCAAAGATATTCATTACAATGGGTCACATCTGATTGATTGTCAGTAGCATTGGTGTAAATTCAAAGTCATTTTCCATATGGAAGTAAGTCTACTCTGTCATCACACAGCTATAAATTGGAGCACAAGTGGCCCGCCCTTTTTTGATCTTCTTCAGAATATAATGGCTCAGCTCAGAACAGCAGTAGAATAATATTTGCATATTTGGTCCATTTCAGAATCAAATGCCATTATTTAAATGATAATTGGAATCCTTTCTTTAGAAAAGACAGCATAAACAATATAGATATGAATTAATCATCTTCCTTTATGAACCTTCCTGTTCAATGAAGAAGATCATTTAGCCAGAGCAGAACAACTACATTAATCAGCATAATACATCTAAAGTTGCATCAAACAAATGAAGATAATCCTTTCAGTGAAAAGGAGTTTGGCCTTGGTGCAAGCATATGTATAATATCTTTTTTCATTTTAAACTTGGTCAGATTGTTCTTAAAGTGATTTATTAAAGAGAAAACATCTGGCTTCTCTGTCATGTGGCAGAATTGCATAAACAACACAAAAATTTTGTGGTAACTTGACATTACAGAAGAAATAAAAACATTAGTAGGCTTTTCCAAAGACTAGTGATATACCCTATGAAGCTGGAATTCTGTCATTTTAATAAAACCTTTCCATTGCTTCCCAGTCTTCATACTGCATCATCTATGAACTTTCTTTCAATAGCACTGAGTAAGGTGAAACAATTACTTCCCGCATCTTATATTCAATGCTGTAGTTAAAATAGCATGGAAAGATATTGGGGTGGGGGGTGCAAGAGGAATGAATTATTAAATTATGCTATTTTGTATGATAAAGAACATACATTGTGTTCTGTAGTAAGTATAACGTATGATCCACTCTCCTCCCTAGACCTTTTTTAGTGGTATCTAAATCTCCTGTGTTTGCGTTTTCCTTGGTGAAGTGTTTTCCATATGTCTTTAGTGCAAGCTCTCCCAGTTCAGAGTCAACTTCAAATTTAAATCCCTTATTACACCATCTAAATCATTAATGACTATAAAGAACAGCCATAGTGTCAAGCAGGCTGTTACTTGATATTACTATTTACTTCATATTTATAACTACTATGTGAGTATTTTTTCAATTTTGTGTGCCTAAGCAATTTTCTCCAGACCATTTTCCATAGTTAAAATGTAGACTAATGTAAAAAACCTCCCTAGAGTCAAGATTTATCATATTTTTTTCTTCCTTGTTCACTGGGGCTGTTACCCTGTGCAAGGGCGAAATTAAAGGAGTGTAATTTGTTCTTGACAAACCAGCTGGCTATTTCTCAGCATCTTTCTATTCCCTGAAAGCTTACAAATCAGTTGTTTCATAATTTGTTCCAGGATCTCTAAAAATATCAGAACTAGGCTTCTGAACTATAATTTCCAGTATTCTCCATTTCCTCCTTTTTAAAGATAGATGCTAAATTTACCCATATCCACTACTGTAGTATCTCATTCAACTTTTGAGAAAGTATTGCCAATGGTTTACAGATTCAGTTCATTACTTCTGTACTCCACTATGATTTTATCAAGCATTGTTGAGTAGACACATAAGCATACACAAATATTCTTTGACTAGATCACAATTCTTAGCTTGAACTCCTATGTTCTTGTTTAAATTATTTGCACTAAGGAAATGATTACAATTAACCTTGTTATTACAATCAAAGCAAAGACTATGGCTTTCTCTGTGCCATCCTTTATCCATTCTACTTTCCTTTCAAGTAATAGCTCTGTAGTTCCTCTCACCTTCTTTTATTTCTAATGTAGTTAGATGATTTTTTTTCTTCTATTTGCCTTGCCTGTGCCGGGTTAATTGTAACTCATTTTGTATCTCTCTGCTTTGTCTCCACATACATATATTACTTTTATGAACTGACTTTCAGAAATGTGTCTTTTAAAATTTATTTGGGATTTCCAGGTGATTGAAGGACTCCTTAGGGAGACGTGTTGATCTCCTACTTGCTATCTTTCTCCCTCTGCAACATGTGTCCTTAATAAGAACATAAGAGAGGCTATACCAGGTCAGAGGAAAGGTCTGTCTAGTTCAATGCCTTGCCTCTGGCCATGGCCAAAAGAGGATGCCTAGAGAAGAACAGGAGAAAGTATGCATGTATAATATTTACCCACCCTACCTATTCTTAGAAGTTCTTAGACCTTTTCTGATCTGTGATATGGCTTTTCCAGTGAATATTGAAGTAACCCGAGACACCTGATTACTACTAAATTGTTCCTTGAGATGTTTCTGTTAGCAATACAAAAATTTGCTTCCTCTTCCATCTCTGACTTTGGACATAGTTCTGTCTGCTTCCTCTTTTTTCTTTCTTCAAAAAATTTCAATAATTTTACCTCTCCTCTCTTTATGGACTTCAGAACAAGTCACATTTTTGTCATATTATGAATACATGGCAGAATCAACTGATGACATAAAAAAAAAAGAAGCATAAGCCAAAGATATCTTTGGCCTGGTGACATTTCTAAAATATTTTGGATCTAGAGTCGTCTCCACCACCATTTGTTCCAGAATGTCAAATAGCACAAAGAATAGTTCCTCCTTATAAGAGTCTTCAAATATTAATATTTTCCATTACTGCATGTTTGCTAGGTTTCAAAAATTGCAGTAATTAGACCTTGCTTTAGGCCAGGCCACCTAACTTTTTGCACCTATCTGAAACATCTCATCTTGAAGCTTACTTGCCATAGGCTCTCAATATGTTCAGTTAATGGGGAGAGGCAACCCATGACTGCAACTCAGACTTTAAGTGAACTGAATCACATTCAAGGTGCAAAACTGTCTGTATGGTTTGTTCTGATTGACTGTTCTTATTGCATATACATCCTGTTCAGGTATTTAAAGTTAAAAGGTATGAATCGAAGTTGTATAGTGGAAAGACAAATAATATTAAAAATAAATAAATATAAGTAAAATATTATAACAAATATTTGGTCATCAATTTAATAAGGTCTTTCTGGTGGATGATATTTATCTTTTTCAAATTAATTTCCTACAGAAATTTCAGTAGACTTTAGTTGTTGAAGTAGGTGTTTTTTAAAATCAAATTTCAAAACTTCATGCCCACAGATTCACTGAAACATATTTCACATATGCACGTGCAAGAGTTCTTGCCAGACATATTCACATGCCCAGACAATCATGGAGTGATCTGAGTTACCGTAACTACAGAACACAGCTTGATATTCAGGTATCCACAAATGATTGCAGAGTTCAATAATTCAAAAAAGTGATTAGTGAAAAAGCTGAATAATTGATTAATTTTTTGAAAGTGGATTCTTCTCAGAGATATTCTACAGGCAAAAAAGATGCTAAATTTATCAAATAAAGCCTTTGTTGTGAATTAGTCACTCAATGACAGCTATAAGCACCAAAAGACATAAACACACATCAAGAATTGCTTTGTGAAATTTGTCACAATTGACAGCCTTCTGTTAAGACCTCTACCAGAATGAAAATGGGGTCTGAGTTATTTGAATAAAATAAGAAAGAGGAATATGTCAAGTCTGTTGAATTTATTCAGACTTTATCACTCTAGGGGCTTCAGTTGCACTAAAACAGCCAGCTACTTCCTACAAACATTTTACCAGAGACAATATTTTATTATTAGTTAGCAAACAACAGTTAAAATCCTTTAAGATTCTTTAAGATCACTTTAATGTTCATCCATTCTGCCTGTTTGTTAACCTCAAAATAAAGACAAAAAATACACTTAAGCTATATTCAGAGCATAGCAAAGAAAAAATAGCCCAAAAAATCCTCTTTACCAAGCAACAGAAAAATATTTATCTTTATTTATTTATTTATTCTTGTTCTCACGTGTAGAAAGTGCCAGAGAATTAATAATATATTTTGCAAATAAGTTATGATCTAAGACATCATTCTGAGAAAGCACATATGCACATGCCTGATCAGAAAAGTACTTAACCATCTGCCCAGCTTCAGTGGGACTTAAGCATATTGAATGGGATCCTTTCCAACATTAGGGCCTAGGGCAGTGAGAAAGCTAGCTCAGGAAGGAGAATAATCATATCATCATGAAAACTCATCTGAACTAACTGATCCTGCAGGATCAACCTAACCAGCAAATTTTCTGAGTTTTTTGCTGGTTTGTAAAAGGAACATTTCAATTATCTTATCTACAGCACAGCCCCATAGAGGTACAGTGGCATAACTGAGCTGGTGATGCGCTGCAGGAAAGGGACAAGGGGAGAGAGGGGAGGCTGAGGGCTGTGGGAGGGAGGGAAGGAGCTGCCGTCGCTGCGAAGTCCGAGCCTTGCAGAGTGCCACCATTAGGCACCTGACCTGTCTTGTGGTGGAGTGCTCTCTGCAAGCTCCTGTTTCAGGTGCTGTTTGACTTGACTGGCTGGGTAACATTTTCCACTTCTGCTGTCATTCTTCAGTTTACTGGGCTGTCATTTTTGGTAGTAAGTGGTGACTCTCATTCCTACACTTAGAAATTTAATTTTCATTGATTTAAGGAATCTGACACCCCCATGCTACTGCTACATTTGGAAGCATCAGACCTTCTATTTGTTAGACGAATGTTGGGTGGCTGAAAATTAAATTGTTGGCTGATCAATCAAAAAAAAAAAAAGTTGCTTGAAATTAATTCCTCTTTTTAATGAAATACCATTTAGGTAGACTCACCTTTCTTCCATCTTTTTCTTCTCACCAAGGATTTTCCTGTGAGAGCTGCTTGTTACAGTGGTTGATTTTGAAGTCCATTTTTGCAGCTACTAAGAAAATTTGCTCTGTCATTGATCTGTATTGAAAATAAGCCCAGAAAGCAATAAAATCAGCTGTAGAAAGAAAATTGCAAGATGTTTGAAATCTGAGGGCAAGTTCGGCATTCCTCTTACAGCAGAATGTGTTGTATGGAGAAAGTGTTGTGATGGATGGGGATGGCCCAGTCCAGCACAACTGGCAAAAGAAATACACATCAAATCATTCTGTCTGTCCCCTCGAGCTGGCCATGCCTATACAAAAACCTGAAATCAGTTAAGGCATATAATTCTGGAAGGAATGTCCACATCTCAGCTTACTGCAGTTTAGCTCCACTACTTCAATTTCATGTTTTTTAGTTTATTTCAGCTAATTTTCCAGAGAGGTACCACTGAAGAAAACCTTAGGAGAAACTTTGCATAGTCGAGCCTCATGCACCCATATAATTTCAATACCACGCTTGTGATCCCTGTATTAGCAGCTGTATCTTATGCATCTGTGTTCTGCCTCATGCCAGGCCCACCAGCAGCCCTGCTCTGTGATCTGCTGCACAAAGGGGTCGAGGAGCAGGAGAGAAATGCCAGCATGCAGGCGACCCTGGGCTGCAAGTCGCCTGTCGGGTGAGGTTGTTCAGAGCAGATCCGCTAGAAGGCATGTCCCCACACTGCAACCCTAAGACACAGAGATGACAGTCTGTTCCCCAGGATTTGACTGGAACACTTTCATCATGAGACCAACCACTCAAGTGTACCTCTGCCTTCCCCTCCCTCAGAGGTTTCGCAATGCAGGCCAGAAACCATACCTGCAAGCATTTAGGGATTTGTGGGGGGAAGTGGGAAAAAAGAATCCAAAAAATTAACAGTTACCCAGGGAAATATGTTGCTCATATTTGAGAGTATTAAGCCATTAGGTCTCTATTTTTTCTTGAAAATTCTTACTAGACATGACATCCATGGTTAGAATTTACACTAGTTTCATCAAGGTTATTCTCTTATTAACCACCGAGGGTTTTTTCCCCCAGGATAGCTTTCAGTAGATTTCCCCAGCTTTCTTTGTATTTTAAGAATTATTTAAATTAATTTCAGTTTAATTCAGTTAAGACTAATTTAGTTCAATGAAATTTAATTCAATTCAGACTCAAGAACTTTGAGAAAATTTTAAACACCAGCCCATGAATTTACTTACTATATGGGATTTGCAAAACTCCTGTGGTTCTAATTAAATCATACAGCCTGTTTGGACACGATCATCATGAGTGTTAAATTAACTTCTTAAGAGCCATTAAGTAGAAATGATAATATCTTTTTTTTTTTTTAGTGACAGAATAAAATCAGCTACTCTGTGCTTGAGCTTAAAAAAACATTAAACTGAAATAAATTGCTGTGAAGTGATTCGTTTCTTTAACCTTTTGTTAGATAAAAATTTAGAATTGGGTAACTCAGCAGCTGAGAACACATTTAATCTTGATTGCTTCATTCTAGCATTACTTAATTTAATTTCTTTTATCTTTTTCCCTAGCTTTGAAATCTTACTTGCTCTTTCCAAGGCAGTGTGATTGATGGTCATATTACTCTCATGTGAATTTTTAGTGAAGGTGATGTTTCTCTGCTTTGAAAGCAATGCCACAAAGGAATTGAAAACCATAGTTTTAAAAGGAGAAAGAGTATTTATGATTTGGATAAAAATATCAACCTTGGGACCAATACAAAAATTGAATTATAAGAGTAGCCTCATTTACTCATATCTCACGTTTAATTTACATTTTGTATCAACCTTTAAGTGTCAGTTTTAAAGCTAAATGAGCTGTTACTTTGGAAGTAGATTATCTGGTTTCCTGAAGTGGCAGAAGCTTTGATAACCAGCTCACCACAAGGTTAGCTGAAGAAAACCATATTAAATGCAACAATTTTCAAGGACAATGTGTGAATCTATAGATCTATATATATCTATAGATCTAACACACAGAGAAAACTCTGTGTGTTAGACACATGCTAGTTATGGCTTATATGGACTGAGAAGTGGTGAAGTCCTACTCTACAAGTATTTATCCAGTGTTTCTGCTACTCAGACATCTCTGAGCTTTAATTTGTCCAAGCATGTGGGTCTTTTAAGTCATTCCAGCTCACCTGATTCTAAGAACTAGTTTTACCACAACATATTGACAGCAAAATACCCAAAGAAACTGAGAGTCCAAGTTGGGGTTCAGGTTACTGACTTTCTGTCAAGGTTGGAAATCAGACAATATTCTGGAGTCTAAGTCTCAGAGGACTGCCCAGACTGCTTCTCCAGAAACACCTGAAATCAGTCCACAGTAGAGCTCCAAGTCCTCTCTCTGACTGTGCAGGCACATCCCAGTTGGTACACCTAAGCACCTAGCTTCCGGCTAAGCAGTTTTGACCTGGCTAGGGAAGTACCTAAACTTTTCCTAACTTCCCAAAGAAAAGCGATCCATTAGGCATGTTCAGAGCATGCCTTAGACACTGGACTAGCAAAACCTCAGGGTTATTGTTATTTTCATTCAAGAACAATGGTGGTCTTCTTAGTAGCACCATCGTTGTTGGGAGATAAGCAGTTTGAGCACCAGCCTCGAACCTCCCCATCTTGAGGGATGTCAGTCTGTACCGCCTCCTGGCAAGGAAACCGCTGTAATCACCATGATGGAGACCAGTCATAGGGCTACTTTCCACAGTGGCTGGGCTACCTTGCAGAGAAGAATGCGTATTCTTAGCTTCACTGGGAGACCAAATGAGAAAGGTCTATCTCTGTAAAAAGGAGGATTACCAAGAAAGGAAGTCTTAGGTTGTGCTTTGCTTCCAGTACTGTTTGTAGATTTATCCAGTGATTATTTTTTTAGTGGAAAATTCATAGATTAGGGACTGAAAAGCACAACATTTTTATTTATATAATTTCTATTATATTAGCATCTAGAACCCTGACAAAGTTGAGCTCTAATGTTACAGTCAGTAAATTCCTTTGTTGAGGGACATTCCCTAACTGCTTATAATCAGATAAAGAAAGCAGAGCAGATTCAGGAGTGGACTTTAGATTTTATGATATATATGAGTTTAAGCCATTGTGGGATCCTTTACCTCCCTGTGTAAACTTAAAGTTTTTTATTTTTGTCTGTCATGTTTTTTGATGGACTGAACAGCTCTGTACACAGTGAAGCATTCAAAATGTTTCTAATATCTACCATCATCAGGTATTATTTTTTGAAAGGCACTAGAATGACACTTATGATGTAATGAAGCTATTCTTTATATCAATAAAAACAAGATCAAAATGAGGTGCATAAACCAAGCTCTGTTGCATTCTGCCTGTGAAAGATTTACAGGCTAGTATGCACCCAGAACTATCCTCGATCTGCAAATAGCAGTAAAAAATCTTCCTCCAAACTAAAAGTGCTAACACTTGTGGGAGCTAATTTTGATTAATGATATCTATAGCTGTGGACATTTGATACGCAGATTCTGACCTTAAAAAAAAATGAGACACTGAAGAACCAGCGGTCAACAGTTGTAATTTACAACCATGTCTTTTTCTTCTCTGTTTCTTTTAATAGTCCTCCAATATTGTCAGGATTAGGCCCAGTCACATTTTTATATGAGGTCTTGTAACAAGAAGAATTGATTTTCATAGTTCATCAGAATGAAATCAGTGCTGAAGCAATGACCCATTGACCGTGGAAGTGGGATTACAATATGAAAGATGTGAACTGAAGCCACCTCTGTTCTGCTTTTAGAGGCACAGGGGTATGTTTTCACATGAGTAGACTTGTTAGCTATGCCATGCAAGCTATGTTGTTTGAATTCGCTCAGACTACATGAAGTCAAACTGTTGTGCTGCATTCACTGCCCTTGAGATTCACTTGGAATGAGAAATCTGCATCAATCTATGCACCAGAGCTCTTCTTCTTTCTTTTCATTCACTCTCTCTCCAGTTCAAACCCTAGGGAAAAATCTTATGACAAGTAGGCAAACAATCTGCCCCTTTGGTTGTCCCTCTCCAGATCCACTTATGAGCATCAGTAGAACCAGCTTAAATTTTGCTGTTAGTGATGCAAAGATTCTTTGTATTATTATGATGCCTGAAATACTGATTTTTTTTTTTAAAGAAAAGCATAAAGAAACTCACTAGTTCAACTAAAGTTCCTTCAGGGTGAACTGGAGGAAAGGTATTATGTTCTCTCTGTAATGGATGTAGACTATACTGTTAGTCCTGAAAAAGACCACTAGATATTCCACCAGATGCAGTAAGTGCAACTGAATTCATGTGTGAGAATCTATACTTTTGCGATACTGTTCTCTAGATAATACTGTTGATAGTATAAATAAAACATTCAAAGTAGATGAGAACTACTGGAACATCTCATTACTTTTATAGTCTAGCCTTCTCATTCTTCAAATATTGAGGAAAACTGCTATACAGAAGTCTGCTGAGTAAAGAATAGTTTGGCCCTGAATCATATTGGGAAAAGGAATATGCAATGAGAGATATTAATGTAAGCTTTCACAGATATTGGCTGAAAGTCATTGTGAACATTGGAAAGTTTCCTGCTTTGTTTCAAAAGTTTCATATAACAATACCATTCAGCCCAGTTTCTTGGCTAAATTGATTGCAGCAGAGCACAAGACAGGCTGTTTTGTCTGTTTGCTTGCTTGCTTGCTTGCTTGCTTGCTTGCTTGCTTGCTTGCTTTAAAGTGAAGGCAGGACAGAAAGAGCTGCAGAGGATTTTCAAATCATAATATGAAGAGAAGGATCGAAGAGGAGTGGGGTGCTGAGCCAAATCACCGCCTCAAATCACCCCTGCAACCCTGGCCAGGGGTTCCGACTTCAGCCACCTCCTCCTGGACACACTCTGCACCCTGCGTCCCACCAGGCACCTGCCCCCACCACCCTGCCTGGACACACTGCAAAGCCTGGGCCACAGCTCCTGCACAGCTGCATAAAAACAGTTTTATATGCTCAGACTACAGGAAATGTACCGTGGTTGTGGGGAGAGAGGAGAGGAGAGGAGAAGGTAAAAAATAATTCAGGCTAAGAAGATGAGGACTTACCCTATTTTGCTTGTTAGAAGACTAATTTAAATCTTCTCCATGAGTAACTTCCACAGAGCAAGTGAATTTACAGTGATGTGAACTATGACATAATTGAGGAGAAAACCAGGATCTTGTACAATGATGACCTTATGCTCCTGTCTGCCAGTAAAATTAAGTAGTCACATTTCTTTTTGTTTTTGCTGTAACCATTCATCCAACTTTCCCACTGTTTTGTTTCTAAAAGTTTAAAGAGTCTGAAACAGTATATTACTCTTCCTTTGCCTTATCTAGCCAGATTTTCATATATTCTTTGACAGTGAATGTACAAAAGGACTACTTTGCCAATTATTTGCTGGAAAACTCTGTTATAGTTTTTAGCTGTGAAACTAAACTCACATTACCTCAACTGACCAGACCCATAGCAGACTCTGAAATGGAATGTATGCATTACTCTTTGCCAATTCAGAGGTTATTTAATATGGTATGTCTGGAACCCGCCTTTTTGTTGAAATTGTTTTGGCTAAGAAACTATCCAGATGAGTCTACTGCAAAACTATGTGCTTTGACTGGAATTTTCAAAGTTGGATTGGAAATGCTCCACTCAAAAATGGGCAGTGTTAGAGATTACTTCTCTAGGACAATATCTCTTAAACCAAAGCTTTAGTTTCATTTCATTTCATTTCATTTCATTTCATTTCATTTCATTTCATATTTTTATGTAGTACCAGTACAACTTATGCATGTATTCATTATTGTATGTGAAACACTTTACATTTCTTCCTAATTTTTTTCACTGTTTATGTGAAAATTATTTGATAAAACATCAGCTGAGATAGGGTGATAAAGACAAGGAAGAACTGTAATTTATGCATGTGGATGGGAGCTACCATTTTGCACTATTCTGTTTAGCCATGTATCATACTATCCAGAAATGGTTAGTTAGTATGTTAATGGGAAAAGCTGATGTATTGCAGTAAGTGCTGGCATTTTTCTGCTGTGATGGTGTTCTATTCACACTAATGAGCATTTTTCTTTTAAATTGGTTGCACTGTTTTATTCATTGTTATACTTACTTGACACCCCAGAACAAATTCTGCTTTCAATTATACTAGTGTAAATCTAGGATAAGCCATCTGTTGTCATAGGTGCTAGACCTTGATTTGTCCAGTGATTTAAACATGCCTTTAACCTTACACACATTTCCATCATATGCTGATACTTGAGGAGACTCTGAAGCTTTTTCCTTATGGTGGTGAAAGGAACAGTGTTTGACCTTATGTACTTAATTCTACCACTTCACAGCTAAGTGTGTATAGCACAGACTGTAAAGAAGTGCAGTGCAGAGAGACCCAGACTAGCGGAGACTGAACCAGCCCCAAAAAACAGCACTCATGGTGAGTGAAATATTAAGCTCAAGTCAATAAGCATTTCTGAAAAAGCAGAGCTTGTCAACCTGGGCATGACAGCCCCACTGCTACTCCTATTTTGCTTTTGAAAGATGATTGAAAAGCTCTGGGCCCTGGAGGGAAGACTTTGGTGAATCTAGTTGTGGTGAGTTAAGGCACTGCCTCACCCAGATATCCACTCCACAACTTGGACTTAGTAGCACCTGGCACCTGTAGAAGGGGCAGAAGAAACGAGTGTGCCAGCTCCTGAACTGCTGGAGTTCAGAGTCTGACGTATTAGTTCAAACTGCTTTCCTATGCTGAGAGTTGTCTGGATGTTTTTTTAAGTCCTGTGAGGTAGATTGGATTCAATTTTTCATCTTACTCATCATTAAGCGGGTAATGGGCAGTTTCAGGCTTGTAATGAAACTAGGTCAAACAGTAGCCTGCTGTATAAGCTCCAAATGTCTGGTTCACTAGAGTCTGGTGCATCTTAAATGACAATAGATGGTATTTTGATGTACTTTACAGAGCAGAAAGGCTAGACAGATATTAGGCATGAATAGATTTTTCTTCTAAAATATACTGGAAATTAATTATGTCCCATAGCCAGGATTTTATGCTTTAGGCCTGTGGGATGTGGTCAGAAATGCAATTTGAATGTCCAAAATTTCATTTACATAGTTTAAATCCTGGCAACTGTCGATGCACTAATTGTAATCTTTATCTCAGAAAAGATATTTAAAAGCCCAGCACTTCAGCCTGTGTGGTAATATACTCAAAGTAACACAAAATCTTTATCATAGCCCCCTTCTTTGCAGTGCAAGTACTTCGTCCAGCTTGTGATGCTGGATAATATATCATGCAACTCTTTTTACTAAAGTTTATGCAAAAAAGCCTCAAGCCAGAACAGTTCACAATTACCCATTTTGAAATTTTAAACACTTTTGCCATTGCCACAGATCAAGATGAACTCAAAATTTAAGATTTTTATGAGATTCAAAATGCACATCTTTGTACAAGCTTCATAATGAAGGAAACAAACACAGAGAGGAAGAAATGAATTCTAGATGCCTAAACATCAGATTGTGAGTCACAGTCTCAGGGGTCTCTTTTGGCCTTCCCATTTATGTTGGGGTGAGTCACTGAGTCTTGCTCTCCTTCTGTTTCTCTTCATGCCTTTTATTTCTTCTGAGTTTCTTTGGGGCCTTTCACTGTGTGCTTATAAGAAATAGATGGATTACTCAGGAACCAGGTTGTGAATCTTCAGTTATGATAATGTCACCTGGCTATGATAGATAGAAGAATATTCCATAATTAGACAAAGAATAAATTATCCAGAATATGTAAGGTTTCACCGACTGAAAACTAAAGCCATTCTTACCAAGAGTACTAGAAGTAGTAGCACCAATAGAGGCCAAGATGTTTGCAAGTGAATTTGAACGAGTAACATTTTCAGAAAGTGCTGAGTACCCATTTTCAGGGACACAGGGCCCTTTCATACAACCCATACTGTGAACCCTACCCTATACTACTCAAAACCACTCCATTTCCGCTTTTGTGGACCATATATCATCATCAGACTCACTGTCTCTCAGGTGCCATAAGTCTCACATTCCCTTCTGCACAATTACACACCTTCAGTAACCTCAGTGATAGAGGACATCCTTCATTTCAAACTATTCTATAATCTTGTGTAAGAAAATCTTTTTGAAAAATGAGAACTATGAATTCAAAACAACTGTGGGCCAAATGGGACAAGAATGTAGGTTTTCTATATTGTAAATGTTAGTCTATTCTGTCAGTCTGTTATGCAGACCTCAATGGATGATCAGAGTATATCTGATGGAGCAGGCTTCTCTAACGAGTTTAGGTAGATTTTAGGTGCTTCGTGTCTTTTATAGGCTGGCACTGGAGTGTAGAAACTTACCCACTCAGCCAACACATCTCTGAGCAAGTGATATACCAGTTCGGAGGAACTCTGTGCACTGAAACATTAACAAATTGATTTTAAGCATCTCTAAGGCTTAGATAGGGCTTGAGTGTCAGCAGTCTGGAAACAGTGGACTTGGTATCTGGGAATCAGGGAGTGAGAATATAACCTCATTTGAGGTGCATGCAGCTGGTCTATGGACTTGGTGCAACAGTTCAAATGAATACTTGCACTAGCAATTCACGTGCTTGATTTTTTGCGAGGAAAAATCAATGCATTATTTTGTTCTATTCTGACCCCACTTATTACTTGAGCAGAGTGAATAATTCACAATATATATCTTCTCTGACAAACTGAACTGCTTTTTTCTGCTCTTGGACATGAATCTATGAAACCATCTGCCCGTAGCTATGAATAGATTGCTGTTTCCTCATGTTTATCTCTCTGCAAAAAACACAATGATTTTTTTTGCTTTTATCAATCTTATTATCTCTATGGTTTGATCATGACCTGATCTCTGAACTGTTTTTGCTGGTCATTGAAATCAGCAGGGTTGTAGGTTTCAGCCACAGGTTCAGAGCATTCACACATTATTTGGTACTGTTTAGACTCTGCCACATTTTAAATTTGAATCGATGCTCTCAAGATCTATCACAAGAAACCTTATAGATTTCTAATCTATTCAATATAATAAGAGCTGGAGGAGGATACAACAAACAGGTGCAACATGAAGTAAAACTGAGAAAGGGTAGTTAATGGAATAACTAGTTTTCTGAGTCATTTCTGGACTCAAAACTGACACACAAATTTGAAGTCAAATCTGTTCAAAACCTTGTAAATATTATTTTCAAATTAAATTTCTGCTAGTCTTTATTATAGTAGCATTCTCTGACATGGAAGTACAACAGTGGCAGGGGGTGGGTGAAGGGAACAACAATAGATATGAATTATATTTAAAAACTCACAAGTATTTTAAAGGATTTGGGATTGGTTTGGGATGTGTTTTGCCACAGTCAGCCAACCTTTTTTATGCTTGATTAATCATTACTAATTTGTCTACTGGCTAGAACAAGGGTTAGTTCTCACTTACAAGAATGTGAGTCATCTTGGTGTATCCAAGGCATGTCACTCTCTGTCTGCTGTAAAACTACACTTTTCTGTCTTTCTAGAAGTCTGTTGTCTAATTCAGCCCTACATCTGGATCAACAAAATAGCACAGAGTGAATCATTTGCTCTCATCCCTGTAAGCAAGGTTCTTTCAGTAATTCTGAGTCAGGTGTAGAACTAATGACAAATTTAAAATACGGCCCCATCTAGGCTATTTCTTTAAGAGTGAATATGAGAGGCCTGTAATTCTTGTATATTTATTTGTATCCTCTGCAAACATATCTGGGAAAAGAGATAGGAGATAACTGATACTGCATTGAATCCATGTGGACTTCAGAGAGAGCTTGACAATAACGAATATATACTGCAAGCTCTTACATCCTTAATGTACTGGGCACATCATGATATATGCTGATTGCCTTTAGTTCACTAACTTCAATGGCAAATTAAAGGATTGGTACAACTAATAATATAATATTAGATAAGATAATAAGCTACAGATAATAATCACTTTACTGAATGGAGCTTGCAAATATGACAGTTTACATGAAGAAACTGTTATGTTAACCATCTGAGGTTATACTTTGAATCTTACTATATACACAAGCTACTTAAACCCACCAATCCCCATCTATCAAGAGGCAGATCAGGATACTCAGAAGTAGCTATATAATTTCTCAGATTTACATTTGAGACTTAAGTGCACCATCTGATTCCTGATTTTCTATTTACTTCATAAAATCCCATTGGATGTGTAACTTTTTTTGTCAAAAACCTGTTTCTTATTTGCCAAAACTCTGAAAAGTGAAATTATTTTAATAAAATTTCAATAATTATTTTCACTACTGAGATGTTTGAAAATATTCCCATTCTTTATTGTATTTCTTTATTTTAGTTTAAGCTCACTTTATTAGTCATAAATAGCCACATACTCTAACTTATTTTCTGATTAGCTGACCTAACAAAATGTGTTCAGGAAAGCCAGCAGAAACTGCTTTAATTTATATTCCAGTGGGATTATGAAAAATGCTTTGTGATCACCTCTGAACTGATGAAGGGGAGGTAACATCTGCAGCACTGCAGGCTGCAGCAAAATTAGGGGGAGCAGCTTGTCATCTCCTATCTCAAGGCCATTTGAGTGTACTCATGATCCATTCTTGTGACTGTTATCTCATCACCCAAAATGGTAGTGCTGTTCTTCTTTTTGTATAGGAAAACATGGCATGAGGTCCAACAGTGGTACAGTCCAGACAGATTTACTGCATGACTTATTCTGAACACCTGAATTGTCTATATTCTTTGCTAATATTAAGGCAGAATTTTGATAGTCAGGTTGGCTGCTTTCAGTGCTTGTTTAGGTTTTTTCAATGTCTGACTATGGGGAAGCTGACTTGAAACATGCTCTCACTTCTCCTGTGTCTACGGTAATGTTAAGGTTTGCCTAGCCCCTTCTTTTATTCTTCTAGTTTTCCACTGTCTTATGTTAGTGCCATGTCAGTAAAGACTCCTCTGGCCTCATATCAGCTTAAAGCTGGCACGATGCAGTGGAAAGTCAGGCCTGTAGCACACTCAAGCATTTGAGTCATCTCATTGCTGCATCAGGACCATAACACCTTTGTCTTTTGTAAAGTGCCTTGACTCTACAGAAATGATACTGAGAACAGTAATTGATGCCAGTGCATTCCCATCTCCTTCAGTGCTAAGTAAGGCTGAAGAACACAAATTTGATACACCAAGATCACATAGCTATATGTATATATAACAAGCTCCTTGTATTTCATTGTAACATCTATGTGCTCAATTCCTATTTGATATCAAGTCAAGGAGAGCTTTTACTGACCTTAAAACTTCATGTGATGAGAATCTATATTATAGCAGCTCAGAAGTGGTTAAAGGAAGCACCAGCAAGGAGACAATTACCAAATACTGGTGTAAAAGACTGAAGCCAAGACAGAGACCACTTCTGGAGAAAATAGACTTAACATTAATCCCTTCACAGGGATATGAAAACTCTAGAAATTATAGGTAAAAATGTGATTTTAAATAGGAAGAAGTGCAAAAATGCATCTAGGATTTATACAACTGCCTAATTCAGGGACTCTGGGGTAGAAACAGAGGTAATTTGGGGCTTGAATTCTACCATAGGTTGGATTTACGTTCACACTGTACTTTCATTTTGTTTGAAATCTTTGTGGGGGAAAACATCCTAATCGGCTATAGAGAAGAGAGTTCAGGTGACAGGGACTATTTCTAAACTGCCTTCTGAGCTGAACTTAAGTTTGACTCCTTTGCTGAGCTGGGAACCTTGAATGCCCACTTAAAAGACAGTTTAGACCCTAAGCTTCTGTGCTTGGAAATTTAGTGGCTAATATCTATTGGTAGATTTGGTATCTATTGGTATCCTTCTTTCCTCACCTAAACATATAACATACATATGGTGACTTATAACTGTGGAGTAACTTACACACTCCCCACAGAAGGGCCTAGTCATTTTTCAGCCTTTGACATACGTAGTAGTTTATACGTACCTTTTTTTTTCAGAAGATTGAAGACTAATATATATTCAGATGATGAAATTACAGTCTAATTCTGCTTGGTATCAAGGCATATATCCAGCAAACTAAACTAAATCATTGAAGGCCATATTTCTTAATTATTTATCTATACAGAACTTGACTGACTCATTGGAGAGTAAAATTACTGCTGGTGAGAAAATTTTGTCTGGTGAAAATAGTGTCATTGTCATTGCTTAGAAATGTAGACACCTATTCCTGGTCAAGAGTTCATGTGAATTCAGGAATTAATAAATTTTATTAGAGCAGGATTAACTAAATGTCTGGCATAACAGGACATGTCCTGCAAGAGACATGCTAGCCCATTAATTGACATTCAGCACAAACATTTCAGAGTGGAAAACAAAAGCGTTACCCTAACGTAACAAGAAATTCTTTGGGAAAACCTCTTCAGAAGGAGAATGTTGCATTGTGCTTGAGAAGACCCTGTAGGAAGGCAGGAGTGGAAGACCATGAGCTGCCAGAGGAACCCTAGCCATTTGATATGAGACTTTCCAACATAGCGGATGAGAATCCAAACCTACTTCTCTGCAACCCTTCAACAATCCAAGTATATAAACATAGGAGATTTACATAAAAATACTCTAACTGAAAGATAAAGTGTAGAAAAGAGATGATTTTACGTATGGGGATGTCCTATTAGGTACTCTACTAGGCTCACACCACAATAGTCTGTGTATAAAAGAGAAATGGAGATCAAAAAAAAAAAAAAGAGATGTGTTTATAAGCAGATAAACTACTGATTGATATTTTGTCAAATGCCTCAATTATGACTGTGCAAGTTCATTCTAATTTTGTAAAAATAGTGCCTTGATGAATGGGACTTCTGTTTATGTGAGGAAGTATCTGGAAATACTAACACATAGAAGAACTATTTTATATGTTTGCAAGAGTGTGGAAAAACTTTATTATATATTCTCCTGTAACCTTCTGTAAGCAAGGAAAGTGATAAGCCATATGCAACAGATGCCTCAAAGAGCTTTTCTTTGGGTTCCTAGTAGAACTAAAAACAACAGCTTTGAAGAGTTTGTGTCAAGAGGCTCCTGCCCAATAATCACTTCTGTATGAATAGGACCTTTAAGTGAAATATATTTAGTTATTTGGGTGTAAAAAAAGCTAAAAAATAAAAGAAGTTATAATCAATAATATGAACAAGGTTAGGTCAATGGTAGGAACTCAAAGAATGATCCTTTAAGCTTCCTAATCCCTTCTTCTTGAGAAGCTGTCAATATTAGCATCACAGCACAGAAATCTTGGCAATATAATCTTCAGCTGAAACTAGGAAGGATGTCCTTAACAAGTTCATTGGGATCAACACTTGCAAGTTTAGGAAGTGATGCAATGTTTGAGTTGCTTGAACAACACTTTACACAATTTCAGTTGTGGTAGAAAATATCTGAGACAGATAGCTACAAGGTAAGGTTGAGGCGATTTTTCATGTCTAAATGTGACAATTATTTTCTGCTTATGTTTTAACACTGAAATCACAAACAACCATTCTAAGTTTGATATCTTTAAACCTTTATTCCAGGTTTAGTTATTTTTATTCAGATTTTATTTTTATACCTTTTTTTGCATAAGCAAACACTTATCATTGACTTAATTAAGCTTTCATCCAATTTTGGATGGTCGCTATCTGGATGATATACTTAAATAGGAACATCAAATTAAAAAATGGAGAAGGGTAAATCCCTGCGATGCAGGAAGAAATATTGAAGTTTAGCATAGCACCCCATGTTTAAATAGCAGTTTGGCTAGGAAAGCGTTTAGCTCATAGTTCTAATGGGCATTAATTGTGTGCTTATATTTCTTTGAATGGGATGGTTCCTGAGTTGGTATCTGAGGGACAACTGAGTGAGATGGGAAACAGATAAATGTTAAGAAACAAACTCTTATATACACTGATGAAAATAAACAGGCAAAATACTGCATTAGTCAGCAGGGAAAAAGCAAGATAGAAAATAAATTCTCTTTCTGTGGTATTTTTTTTTCCCTCCAAAATATTCCAATGACAACTCAAAGCCAAGCACAAGTGAAATTCTAAATATTTGGCTCATTTTGTGGGTGAAATGACTCCTGCAATTACCTCACTTCTAAAGCATATATTCCTGCCCCAGCCTCCCAAAGGATCATGAATATGGGGAATGAGGAAGGTTCTGGGAAGGGTGCTCAAGACTTAAGAGCTTTGAGGATGTTTAAGAGATGTTAATAGGTTTCTTTTACTTTATGCAGAGTCAGCTAACCTGTAGAATTGTATTACAGAATTTTAAAAATTTTCTTCACATAGAAAGGAAACTTAGAAGCATTGTGACATAAAGTAAAAAGTGGCTTTTCATCATTTACTTAGCTTTAGATCTGTTACAAGCTTGAATTTTAAAGGGGTTCCCTCATAAGCTATCACAACCTGATTGAAATCTAAGGGGGGGGGGGGAATAAAAAATCCCAGTTAGACTACTAAAGATCCAGAATTACTCTCTAACAAAGCAAGTAATTTGCCAAAGTCCAAACTGAACTTCAGTTTATTTTCAACTTAGGGTTCAAAAGAATTAGAAACTCTGTGGTTAAACAATGACTGAAGAGGTCAGTAACAGATCAAAGCAAAGGATAGCAGAGAGATGGCTGAGCATCTGGGAGGGAAAATGGATAACATGGAGAGAAAGGGGAGGAAAAATAAGAGCAGACTTCTTATGTGGAATACTTTTGCTCAGAATGAACAAAGAAAATTTCCAGAGAAAAACTTGGATGATATTACTGCTGTATTTTAATCCTTGAAAATACTTTGTGTAACTAATCCCTCATTTGAAACCTGTTAATTTGTTTCAAAACATGTTACTCAATTAAAATGCCCTGAAACTGCAAGCCAGATTTATTTCTGCTCCTTAGTGTTTTGCTGTGCTGAACTCCATCACAAAGGGATTTTTTTTTTTTTGTTCGTCTTCTGAGCTTTTTCCTCAGAAAAGAAATATTCTTCTGTATTAGCCTTGTGGCATTAGTTTTCTATTTACATAGTATTTCTATGTGTTAGGGATATATCTTTCCTTTTTCTGTTAACAGTTGAAAATATTTTTATTCCCATTTTCAACATTTTAAACTTGCTTCCTCATTAAGAGAATTCAGAAGACCAAATATTCCTAGCAGTGTATCATATAAATGCATCTATAATAATATATTATTATTCACTATTAAAGAATTTATGCAAAGTAAAATTCTTAAAACAGTGAAGTAAAATTAACGTCAATAAGCAACTAACTTCCATATATGTTTCAATTTTTTGCCACACAACTTTGATTTAGGGATTAGGGCATACATATATGTATGTATGTATGTATATATATATATATATTTTTTTTTTTCATACTAAAGTAAACCCTTCGGTAAATGTCATTGTCTTAAGCTAATCCCTTCCCTCTGATTTTCCTAGTGGACTTCTATTTACATCCTCACCTCATTTTTTTTTCCATTCCTGGTGCTCCTGACTTGCACATGGCACTCATGGCAGCTTTCTCTAGGAGACAGCCTCCACTGAGGCTCTGCTGAGGCTGTCAGTAGGACTGTTTCTGATTCACAAGTGGAAAATATTGTCTCGGACTGTTTACCTGTGTAATACAGATCAGAATCAGGCTTAAAGGCAACATTTATATGTGTAACTCCCGAGACATGAATGCAAGTATTGTGCATATCCAGCCAGCAGGATATGGACTCCTTATAAAGGCAAATTCTATGGGTTGAAGAGGGAATATGGTATAGACACCCAGTTAATGAGAAGTAAACATGTTCCTGCTTACAGCCCAGAGGAACGGCTCCAGCCATTTGATAGGGGTATGGATAAGATGTCCACCACTGGGGCGGGAATATTGAATTTAGGCATTTTTAGGGAATGAGGTATTTTGCTCTAGGATGAGAGCTCTAGTCACTGAGCCACTGAATAAAGCAGAGCTCCTCCTCTGGCTTGGTTAAATGCAAACAAACAAACAAACAGACAAACTTCTATTACATTTCATGCAGAACCCAATTCCATGGTTATGACTTCAGTCTTGGGAGATAATCACTCAGTCTGAGCATGTGCCCCAGGGTTGGCAGCAGCTGAGCAGTGGGTTTTGAAGGTCACAATTTTGGACTTAGGCAGAATTTAAATACTAATTTGTGGGATTTGGAAACTTTCCCAAGACCAGAGGCTGTGGTGTAGCAGAGAAAGAAATCCAGTTGCCATGTACTGCAATCCGCAACCGCTCAGCTCCAGAAAGAAATATGAAACATTGCTGTAATGTAAAAAAAAAAAAAAAAAAAAAAGTTAAGGGGCAAATTTTAGGTATTTAAGCAACTAGTCAGCAAGGTTTATTTTTTTTCCTCTTTATATACTGATAAAATAGATGATATTTTTACAATAGATATTTTATGCTATTGAGGAAAGTACTGTGGGGGAAAGGTAACTACAGTCTCTGTGATTGGCCTATCAATGGTCTTTTGTGCTTATAATTTAAAATTATATTTTGCAACTAAACAGATGAAGGAAAGAAGTCAGAAGAATAACTTCTTAAAGCCAGACTTGTGGTGAAGGGTGATGAAAAATGTTATATTTTTTATAATTCTATTCTCTACCACTTTGCTAAGATGACAAAAAGCAAGGATTTATTAAGTTTGAGAAGGTGGAAAAAAATATACTGAAGGGGTGTCTGCAGAAATTTTTTCTCAGAGGAAAGAAAAAGCTACTGTACTGTAACAGGTGGTTTCAGTGACTTATATACCATATGTCCTCATTCAAGTGCATTGTTATTGCAAAACAAACACAAATCCTACTGTGCCTTGCCATGGTATTCATCACTCAGATTAGATATGACTTAAAAAATATTTTTTGGGGAAGGGAGATGGGACTTAAAAATATTTGTAGATGTAAATGTACATCTTGGGGGGTTCCAGTTATTTCCTTTCTCTTGGTTTCGTACTCAGATTCACTTTTTTAGTAGAACACCTTACACTTAAATTAGTGTAAGTAAGAGACAAGACTATTGACTTCAGTGAGGCAAAAGACAGAATGTGAGATTTTTTCAATAAAACAGGCAGATATTCAGGAAGGCAGTCATACATGTGTGGATGGGGGCCATACTACCATAAAAACTTTTCTAAAATAACTTTTATCATCTGTGAGACTATATAATCAGGCAGATTGTCACTCTTTACAAAGGAGAGAATAACTGCATCTTCAGAAATTGGTGGGGATGTCACATCTTGAATCCCCAAAACCCACAGTTTTCCCTCAGTGGAGGATTTTCAGTGTGAAAATGTTCAACCAGCCTTAAAACATATTTCACAGTTAAAACCAAATTTGAAGAACCTAAACAATCAAGCAACAACAGATTTGAAATGTGCCTGATAGTGAATGAGGGAGCAAGATATAGCAGTGTTTAACAAAGTTTAGTTCAATGACAGCTAGGGGAACAAGAAGTTACAACATCTCCTTTTTCCTGTCACTTCTATATAAAGGCTGGCCCTGTCATCATTCATTATCTCTAAAACAAATTCCTCTTTCCGATAAGCACTAAAAAAGCTGTTTTTGACACTGTAAATTGCTCAGTTTTAGTCACGTGCAAGCAGAACAAAGAGTTAATAAAATCTTCTCTCCCATTCAAGTACTAAAAGCCAAGGAGTTTTCACTGCTTTCATTTGTAAAAAAGCCTGATTGAATTTACTTCTGTTTCACTTTTAAAACTTCCTGGCTTTTCATTCACAAATCACATGTTTGTCTCCTCCCGGAAAAGCTTTGCTTTTGTTTTTGTGGCCTACATTTATAGCGTTCCTAATTAGCAAGCAGCCCTGGGATCTGCTGTCCCTCAATAGCTCTGCTGCTTTGGGATCTGAAGCAAAACAGAAAACAACTTGCCAAAATCTGAATGGAAGTAACTAACTTCTACTGGTTGGCACTGTTAAGTGAACCATGTAGTGCAAAAAGATGTTATAACTACAGGTCTTCCCCCTTATATTGCATTCATATCTTAATTGGCCACTATAGAAGTTAATGTGAGAAGGATCAAGCATAGAGGTGAGATGAGGTAAGTTTCCATTCTCATTAGTATAAAAATGTGCCAGTGCTATATTTGTCAAAACATTCTTCCCTGCATTAGTGTTTACAATCACTTCCTCAATTTTTGCTTTTCCTAAAATCTTTCCTTAGCCTCTGTAGATAAGCTGCTCATTATTTTTGCCTTTGTGTTCAAATGATCATTCTAGCTTATGAGAAAGCGGCACAACATCCTACTCAAATAGCATTAGACCACACAAGAACTAAGTCTTCTCTGTTCCAGTTATCAAAGTAAATAGGAGTTTGGCTGGAGCTGGAATGCAGCATTTGACTCTGCTTTTTGTATTAAAAAACATGTTACGTACTGTGGTGAATTGATATGAACTGCTGCATTCATCAAATAACCAGCTACTTCCATCACAGGATCTTGTTACTTGCTCAATGGCATTTTTAAACTCCTGCTATGCCTATCCTGAACCTATTTTAATAGCTGGTCAGGCCACTGCTTTGTTCCACAGAATGTCATTAGCATTAGAACTAATGAAGTTTTGTTTTCTTGGGATTTGCCTTGAGTTTGGCTGCATGCTCTGGTTGAAGAGGCTGTGGTGCTTAAAGTATTTGTAAGGCCTCTTTTTCTCTTACAAATTTGCTTGTGCATATTGGAAGCTATTTTATGATGAAGCCTTTTCCTAAACTAAATCTGGCCACTCGCAACATTTCTCAGAACTTGTAGGAACCTTTTTTTTTTTTGAAGCCACCCTTCCTCAAAATCAAGCTGAACTGAAATTTGCCAATACGCTCAAAAAGTGTTGGGAGAAACACAGATCATGATCAAATGACTGCTTTTACTTTAGGAAGTCAATCTAAAAAGATTTATCTTCTACCTGGATATATATACAATGTATCCCATAGTAATGTCCCTGCAAGTTAAACCTGATTCTTCAGGCTAGAATCACAAGGGCATGATACACATATTAATACACCTAAATTCTAAGCAACTTCCCACCTTGAATAAAGGATGCTCAATCTTTGTCTCTTCCAGGTTAAGCAAATCGGAGGTCAGAAGAATTGTCCTACTAGTAAGACTAGCCTGTTTCCAGAAATCATTTTCCTCAAGGTTTTCCCATTCTACCCATATCCCATCATCTGGCCCCAAAGTGGAAAGAATGGGCTGTACTTGTCAGGTTGTCATTTTGTAAATATGCAGCTGTGTTTGACTTATCTGGGAAGTTGTTGGCTTCTTTGCATATGTGTTTTAAATATGGGACTTTTGGAACTACCACATTCACTGCAGATATACAAAACTACTCTTCTGTCAATATCTGGTATCTCCAAAATTCCTGGTTCTTTTACATCAGGTAGTTATTCTGTATCTCAACAGTAAATCTGGCATGCCTAAGAGCATGGGACATGTTGCGCAGGGGCAGAAAAAGAGAAGCTGCTGCATACAGCCCTCTCCTAAGATGGAAAAAAAAAAGGAGGTTGCAGCTCTGATGTATGCACATATGCAGTGACTCATCCAGTCAAAAAGGTTGCACAGTGGAGACCTAGGGGAGTTGATGTTCATGCTGAGAAGTCTCTATCGTGCCAAAAGAGAGTTGGCCTAGATATCAGTCCCGGGGCAAAAGAAGGAAATGTTTCTTGTTTATTGAGCAGTCAGATGGTTCCAAGATGGGGAGATGAGGCCCCATCTTTATTTAAAGGGATATTTAAGTGCCTTCTACAAAGTGGTAAAATTTCAGTAGGAGAAAATTAATTCTTTTCAAAGGCAGTGTTCTTATTCAGGTAGACAGATTAGGGCATGAATGTAAGTTTCCCATCCTCTCATGGGCTCCAACTCCAGGGCTGTTGGCTACAATAGGATGGTTAGAAGAATATTAGCTTCTCCTACCTTGCATACTTCGATCATTAGATGTGCTCCTCCTCACATACGAAAAGGATCTCCTAGCTTGGCTAGGATTGAATTAGCAGCTCAGAGCTTTCAGAATTTAGACTTTCGGTGCCCACTTTCTGGCAGAAACACAGGGCATGTTTAAAAATAACGGTGGAGTTAGTAGTCTTCAGACTGACATGTCGGTATAGGGCAGCACAGTGCCAGGCAGAAATATGAAACTGAATCTCAGAGCAACAACGTAGTGTTATGGTGTCAGTGCAGTCACACCAGTGCACCCTCCCAGAAGGAAAGGCTGACTGGCTGACACTAAAGCAAGTAAACTGCTTCAGTTTCTGCAAGAGTCTCAGTCACTACCAGTTCAGGGATATTTGTGCCATATTTGATTTATGTAAGCTTGTGCTTATTTGCAGTTTTACATTCACTAAGGGCCCTTGGACTTTATTGATATTTGTCACAAGGCACTTCGCCAGCGCCAGAAAACGTTTTAGCAAATGCTGGCTGCTGAAGGAGAGCTCTTCCTCTCAGAGCATGTTTATTCTGTCAGCTCCTGAATGGAGCATTTGTACAATGTACATCTTGGGTGGGATCCTGTCTCTGTGTCAGCTGCATGTCCAAGCTCTCATTGCAGTCAGTGGAGATTTCCTCAGTGGAGTTTAGGGATATACTCAGCTGACCAACTGTAAATATTCATTTTTAGGTGAGCTGATTCTGCCCTCCACATAGGATATTTGGCTATATCAATCTGTAAGCTGTGCCGTTCAGTTCTCTTGATAGCTGTTCTGAAGTGACAGGCTTTGCATCATTAATACGTTTCTGTGGTTACAAGAATTTCCACTGTATGGAAATGATGTCTTGATGTTAGCCATTTACCCTGAAATTGTCCTTTACCTTGAAATCATCCTTCACTCAACCCATGTTAAGGCAAAAATCAAGCAATATTTGTGAAATCTGAAATAGCAGTCACAAGAGTTTAGAAAACCTGATGTGTGACTGAAGTAAAATGATCCTTAAAGATATTTTTCCTTCTATATGCCCAGCGGATAGGAAGATGGTCCCGTTACCACTCCCCATACTAGGATCTTGGTGCAAACTTTGATCACACAGGTTAATTTTAGCTTGTGTTCTCCATATTCTCTCAGGGTCACCCTAAGCGTCAACTCAAATCCTCTCTTTCCTTGCTCCTTGAAACATTGTTGCTCCTTTATTTTTGAGACAAATACGAGCCTTCTTTTTACAGTTTATTGATTATCCCCACCTCTTCAGAAATCATAATATCTCTGTGGGAAATCTAATAACCCAATTCCCCCTCCCATACAAACTCATGGGTTTGGAAGCACTTTCCTCTGCTTCCTTCCTCACTTCCCTCCCACAGGAATACAAGGTAAATCTCATGTGGCTTCTCCAAACCCTGAATGTTATTTTGACAGCCAAATGCACTATAATGTATAAATGGAATTGGCATGGAGTCTATTAGTGACTCTTGACTGAGATTAGAGAGGACAGGAAACAGCCACTCTGGAGTAATAACAGACTTGGCATGACCAAACCCCAACCTTATGTTTCATAGATGCTGTGACAGCTTCTTAGGAAATGTTCACTGCAGACTTTAACCCCTAGAGGCCTTTAAGTGCCTCCAGCTGAGCAGCTGTCCTGCCTTCCACTTCAACAGTGGAAGTGGGTGCCTAAGCACATTTAATAAGTTTTACCCTTTTGTGTTAGAGTGTATTACGTTAGATGAGAGTAACTGTGGGCAGTGCTGGAGTGCACGTATTGCTTACTTTAATTCATAGTAAAGCTAATGTTTTCTTCCTCCCCTTTTTTATGTCATAGTGCACACAATTAATTACCATGCAGTAAAAAATGCACCTTTCTTTACCTCTGAAAATAAAATTGTTCTCTTCCTGTCATGAAGACATTAGTAAACACATACTTTTACACAGTTGAAGGAGATGTTAACTGCACTAACAAGTGGACAAGTGAAGCCAAAGAGTTTAAAGTACACTTAAACTCAGCAATTTTCAGCTGAGTTGGAACTTGCAGTTTGATTTCTCGTATTCCACATAAGCTCCTGAGTCAGAAGTAATGCACTTGAACTCAGACACTCCCTTTCCTAAAACAGCTTCCAAAAACAATCAAACTCAGCAAATGCTCCTGCTTGCTTCTGCCCCATGGTTCAGCTCACAACATCTCCTTGGCAGTGAATGGCAACTTTCCCATACCACAAACTGTATAATCAGAGAAAAATATCTTTATTTCCCTTGCTTTTGTTTGAATTAGAAAACATTTTTCATGCAAATGGAGATAATCTATTTCCCACTTGCTAATAGAAATCTTCTTGTTAGCCTTGACTCAAGAGATTTTCCGTAAACTTTGCCACCCATAGTGCTTAACTGCAGGTCAAGAGGCAAGACACATAGGACTTGAGGTGGATTGAGAACTGGCTGAATGGCAGAGCTCAGAGAGTTGTGGTCAGCGGCGCAGAGTCTAGTTGGAGGCCTGTAGCTAGCGGTGTCACCCAGGGGTCAGTACTGGGTCCAGTCTTGTTCTTCATCAATGACCTGGATGAAGGCACAGAGTGCACCCTCAGCAAGTTTGCCAACAATACCAAACTGGGAGGAGTGGCTGATACGCCAGAGGGCTGTGCTGCCATTCAGAGAGACCTGGACAGGCTGGAGAGGTGGGTGGAGAGGAACCTCCTGAAGTTCAACAAAGGCAAGTGCAGGGTCCTGCACCTAGGGAGGAATAACCCCCTGCACCAGTACAGGTTGGGGGTTGACCTGCTGGAAAGCAGCTCTGCGGAGAAGGACCTGGGAGTGCTGGTGGACACCAAGTTGACCATGAGGCAGCAATGTGTCCTTGTGGCCAAGAAGGCCAATGGTATCCTGGGGTGCATCAGGAATAGTGCTGCCAGCACAGAATCACAGAATCACAGAATCGCTGAGGTTGGAAGGGATCTCTGGAGATCATCTAGTCCAACCCCCCTGCTCAAGCAGGGTCACCTAGAGCACGTTGCACAGGATCGCGTCCAGGCGTGTTTTGAATATCTCCAGAGAAGGAGACTCCGCAACCTCTCTGGGCAACCTGTTCCAGTGCTCTGTCACCTTCACAGTAAAAAGGGTTTTCCTCATGTTCAGATGGAAGCGTCTGTGTTTCAGTTTGTGCCCGTTGCCTCGCGTCCTGTCGCTCGGCACCACTGAAAAGAGTCTGGTCCCATCCTCTTGACACCCTCCCTTCAGATACTTGTACACATTGATAAGATCCCCTCTCAGCCTTCTCTTCTCCAAGCTAAACAGGCCCAGCTCTCTCAGCCTTTCCTCATAAGAGAGATGCTCCAGTCCCCTAATCATCTTTGTAGCCCTTCGCTGGACTTGCTCCAGTAGTGCCACATCCCTCTTGTACTGGGGAGCCCAGAACTGGACGCAGTACTCCAGATGTGGCCTCACCAGGGCTGAGGAGAGGGGGAGAATCACCTCCCTTGACCTGCTGGCAACACTCTTCCTGATGCACCCCAGGATACCATTGGCCTTCTTGGCCACAAGGACACATTGCTGCCTCATGGTCAACTTGGTGTCCACCAGCACTCCCAGGTCCTTCTCCGCAGAGCTGCTTTCCAGCAGGTCAGCCCCCAACCTGTACTGGTGCATGGGGTTATTCCTCCCTAGGTGCAGGACCCTGCACTTGCCTTTGTTGAACTTCATGAGGTTCCTCTCTGCCCACCTCTCCAGCCTGTCCAGGTCTCTCTGAATGGCAGCACAGCCCTCTGGCGTAGTTTTGCTCCCAGTTTTGTATTGTCAGCAAACTTGCTGAGGGTGCACTCTGTGCCTTCATCCAGGTCACTGATGAAGAAGTTGAACAAGACTGGACCCAGTACTGACCCCTGGGGGACACCGCTAGCTACAGGCCTCCAACTAGACTCTGCGCCGCTGACCACAACTCTCTGAGCTCTGCCATTCAGCCAGTTCTCAATCCACCTCACTGTCCACTCATCTAGCCCACACTTCCTGAGCTTACCTATGAGGATGTTATGGGAGACAGTGTCAAAAGCCTTGCTGAAGTCAAGGTAGACAACATCCACTGCTCTCCCCTCATCTACCCAGCCTGTCATTCCATCATAGAAGGCTATCAGATTGGTTAGGCATGATTTCCCCTTGGTGAAGCCATGCTGACTACTCCTGATCACCTTCTTGTCCTCCACATGCTTGGAGATGGCTTCCAGGATGAGCTGCTCCATCACCTTTCCAGGGATGCAGGTGAGGCTGACTGGCCTGTAGTTCCCTGGGTCCTCCTTCTTGCCCTTTTTGAAGACTGGGGTGACATTGGCTTTCTTCCAGTCCTCAGGCACCTCTCCTGTCCTCCATGACCTTTCAAAGATGATGGAGAGTGGCTGTGCAATAATGTCCGCCAGCTCCCTCAGCACTGGTGGGTGCATCCCATCGGGGCCCATGGATTTGTGGGTGTCAAGTTTGCTTAAATGATCTCTAACTCACTCCTCCTCCACCAAGGGAAAGTCTTCCTCTCTCCAGACTTTCTCTCTTGCCTCCAGGATCTGGGGCTCCCGAGGGCTGGCCTGAGCAGTAAAGACTGAAGCAAAGGCGGCATTCAGTAACTCTGCCTTCTCTGCATCCTTCGTCACCAGGGCACCCACCCCATTCAGCAGAGGGCCCACATTTTCCCTAGTCTTCCTCTTGCTGCTGATGTATTTGAAGAAGCCCTTCTTGCTGTCCTTGACATCTCTAGCCAGATTTAATTCCAAACTGGCCTTAGCCTTCCTCGTCGCATCCCTGCATACTCGGACAACGTTCCTATATTCCTCCCAAGTGGCCTGTCCCCCTTTCCACTTTCTGTATGCTTCCTTCTTCTGGTTGAGTTTTGCCAGGAGCTCCTTGCTCATCCGTGCAGGTCTCCTACCTCCTTTGCTTGACTTCCTACTCATAGGGATGCACCGCTCTTGAGCCTGGAGGAGGTGATGTTTGAATATTAACCAGCTCTCTTGAACCCTCCTTCCTTCTAGCAGGTCAAGGGAGGTGATCCTCCCCCTCTACTCAGCCCTGGTGAGGCCACATCTGGAGTACTATGTCCAGTTCTGGACTCCCCAATACAAGAGAGACATGGAGCTACTGGAGCAAGTCCAGCAGAGGGCTACTAAAATGATGAAGGGACTGGGGCATCTCTCCTATGAAGAAAGGCTGAGAGAGCTGGGCCTGTTTAGCCTGGAGAAGAGAAGACTTAGAGGGGATCTTATCAACGTGTACAAGTATCTGAAGGGAGGGTGTCGAGAGGATGGGACCAGACTCTTTTCAGTGGTGCCGAGCGACAGGACGCGAGGCAACGGGCACAAACTGAAACACAGACGCTTCCATCTGAACATGAGGAAAACCCTTTTTACTGTGAAGGTGACAGAGCACTGGAACAGGTTGCCCAGAGAGGTTGCGGAGTCTCCTTCTCTGGAGATATTCAAAACACGCCTGGATGCAATCCTGTGCAATGTGCTCTAGGTGACCCTGCTTGAGCAGGGGGGTTGGACTAGATGATCTCCAGAGGTCCCTTCCAACCTCAACCTTTCTGTGATTCTGTGTGATTCTGTGACTTATATTAGTATTGGGTAGGCTACAATAGCTACTAAAACATGCATGTTAGCAAACATCTCAGAAGTTTTGTCGTCTTTGTTTCAAGCTGAAAGTATTCGAAGTTGTTCAGTAAATCTAAAATTAAAACCTGCTAGTGCTTCATACATATAACAGTGATAAAGTACATCGTAAAACTATCCTGACAGCACTAGCAAGAGTATTGTTTTTAAATAGATACTTAGCAAAGTATCTGATTCCGACTGGGGATTGGAAAAAGCAGTCTCTAAATGCTTTATCTAGTAGTTTCATTTTACAGTTATATGATTCAAAATATATAGAAATGGAACTTTGACTTTGAATGCTCTATTTTGTTTTTATATTTATTATATCTATGTTGATTATGTTATCATCAAGATTCTTCATGAACCTTTAAAACATAAAACACTTCCAGATTTCTTATGTTGAAATTTCATATTGAAGGAACATTAATTTCTCATTACAGCATGATGAATGAAGGGCTGTTTTGATAAGAGGAATATATTTGCCATGTTGCTAAGTTTTGCAGTTTTAGCATTAATCTTGCATTGGACCAACTAAAGATCTACCTTTTGGAGCCATTTTACTGCACAAAGATCCCTGCTTTCTTTTTCTTTTAAAATCTAATTTCTAGTCCTCCTAGTTTAGGTATAGAGATTTCTTGAAGCTTTCTAATGAAAGATTTTAAGTTCAGTGAAATTTCTGAGAGAGAGAATGATGAGGAAGGTATAGCTTAAGGGGGCGTAGCACAAGGGGCAGGAAAGAAGAAATAAGTGGAAGATTACAAAGTTTGCTGCCTTATCTTCTTAGGTCCAACAAGTATGTGCCTCTAAGCTACATACTTGCTGGCTAATGAAGATGTATATGTTGATGTTCTGCTTTGCTTAATTGACACTAAATGATGAAAACTTCCATGCATTAAGTAAAGCAGACTTGTGAGACCAGGCATTTTACATTCCAGGACAACACATAAACACCTTTCATCCAAAATGGATATTTTTACACAATTAGATTTCCGTAAGTGAATTTAAAATAATATTTAAAAATAATATTTAGGTGGTTTTGCTTTATTTTGCTTTTTAAAGCTGAATGAAATTTGTTTTTGAAACTTAAATGGAATTGCCCTCTGTGGTTTAAGCCTATCTGATCATTTAAGGAGGCCTTACCTATGTTTTTTGGGGGCAATTTATTATTGCCAATAATGTAAAATTACTATTCAGACTGTCTAAGTAGCCTGACTGCAAATAAAAACCAAAAAAGACAAATTTGACCTTTGCCTCCTACTTACAAGCATCTGACCAGAAATCTAACGTTGGCAGTTTCACTGTAAAATATATGAAGCCAAAGGTGGCCAACATTCTGCTATACAGTAAATCTGGGCCGTCGTAGTAATAAAGTGAATCTGTACACTATAATCAAAATACTGGAAAATGCCGATTGCATGCCATGAAACAACTGCGTTCTGGTGACATGGCAGGTGTCTCTGCACTTGCACAACAGACCTCTTGTTGTGTGACCCAAAGCTTACGAATGGGTCCGGCCACAGGAGCCAAGCTGTAACTGATTTATGCTGGCACGCACTGTGATTGTGTTCAGTGCCTTCTAACCATAATGGGGAAGGGGTTGAAACTTTGAGGTCTAGAATACCTCTGTGAAAGGCTTATGTGACCTACCACAGCCAGAAGCTTAGGCACTGACATAGTCTTTCAGGACTATAGCCATGGTGAATTATTATATAGCCCACAAAGACTTTTGCCAAAGAATGTGTGAAGTGCCATGTTTCCAAGCTGCCATTTTAATTCTGCTCTTTTCTAAACAAGTTTCATTGCTTAACTTTGCACAGGACCAGAAGCTCGTCTGTGATAAAACAGTGTTACTTCTTTAGGTTACACAATCTGGTCTCATTGATACCAGCTATGAATCTGATCTGTAGTTTTTTTCTGGAGATGCACTGAGGAGTTTTGGTCTCTTTATTCCCACTTGCAGTCTTTGTTTCTACAGTGTTAGGCTTTGCAAGAGAATGAGAAGGTATGACCTACCTAACAAAGAAAGCTTTGTTTGGAGCCTGGCTAGCAGAGTCCAAAATTAAAATTCCCAACAATGATGCTTTGTTCCCTGAACCTTTTACTTTTTCAGATGGTAAGAAGTTAAATATAACCTGGATAGAGCTGTTCTAAGGAACTACATATTAACATAGATTTACTAAGTTTTCAGCTTGGTTTTCTGTGGAAAGATGACTTACGCAATCACTCTCTCTGAAGGTCTGTGCCAGGCTCTTGGCTAATTTCAACCCAGATTGATAGGAGAAAAAGTTTTGGAGCTAATCTCCTTGTTAGAACTTTTGTTCAAATAGGCATTTGAGTGAAGGAAACAGGTCCTGAAAGTGTTTGGAGTGAACATAGGATCTTAAAATAGTTCAGGTTGGAAGGGAGCTTGGGAAGTCACCTAGTCTAACCCTCTGTTCACAGTGAGTCTAACCAGATCGGGTTGCTAATGAACTTGCCTGATTGAGTCTTGAACACCTCCAAGGACAGATATCCCATAACCTCTCTGGGCATCCGGTTCCTGTATTCGACCACCCTAATGTAAAAAAAAACAAAAACAAAAACAAAAACAAAAAACTTATTATCTAATCGGAATTTCCCATATTACACTTGTGTTCATTAACTCTTGTCCTCTCAGTGTGTCTCTTCAAGAAGAGTCTGGTTTTGTCTTCTGTGTAGTTGCAGAAACCTGCAGCGCAGGTTCACACTTTTTCTCGTATACAATTCAGGGTTTTTCTGAGTAAAGTCAGTTGAGAAACACAGCGATTTACAACTACTCTCTCTGATAGAAGTGACAGGTTTGGTTAGCAGTCAGTGTTCAAAGTTTTAAATAATAGGAGAGCCAATAGTCACTTTGGATTTGTGCTCATGCTGTAGAATATTTGTTATTTTAATCTGTAATAATTTGAAGACTGTCAGCTGACAAGTACCAATCACGTACCACAAAAAAAGGAAGGTTGAAATAAATAATTCACTACATATCAAATGTGTGCCAGCAAACTTGTATCTATCAATTGTTGTTACCTTGGAAGGTGTTCACAGCTGATTTTTGAACATACACATAAAAAAATAGATTAAATACTGTTCACTTCAAATTCTGTTCCTGTTCTTCCTGGTACAATGATTAACAACTTTCTAACATGTTGCAGGCATTTTGTCCTTATTACCAAAACCTTCCAGATTAATTAGCATTTATTCTGGTTCTGGCACAGTTTTTAGAACTGAATGAGAAGTTCCAAATGGTGTAGTCACTAAACCTAAATGCACAAGTAACACTGAGGAGATAAAGTGATTGGTAGACTTCTGCAGCTGTGGTAAATCATTTGGGAAAATCTGGGACAGATATTTTTGCTAGAATGAATCCCAAGATTCTTCATGGATTTCAGCTGAGTTATTTTTGATCTGCACCAGTAAGATAGATCAGAATTTGAACCACATATTTTAAATTCACCCTACAGAGAATGTTTAAAAATAAGCTAATAAACAATTTCTCCTACTAAGTAGGATTGATTTTCATGTAGAAGCAACCCTATCGATAATTTAATACATTTTAGAAGAGATAAGAAAAGGTGGAACAGGAAAGGGAAACAGGCTATTTCCCACAATAAAAAAAGCACTAGTACAAAAAGCTCAGCAGGCTTTAATTTTCTTGTATTATTATTATTATTATTATTATTATTATTATGTTATAAGATTATATTATTTTGTTATAAGATTATATTATTGCTGAAATACAGCTGAATAGGTGTGATGCAAGTCATCTCTCAAATGTACATATCAGGTAAGGGCATAGAGAGACAAAGGCAGCTTTCAAGTAATTCAAGAGAAATTTCTCCGTTTAGTTCTGTGTTTCTATTTTAGTGATGTTTTGAATAGGAACCAACAAATGTCTGAGCTGGATATTTTCCATATTATGCTTCGACACTGGAAACCCACTACAATTAATATGATATGTGATGTAGAGATGTTTAAATTATTGCCATTACAGAATAACAACTGTCACTTTTACTGCAGGTGATATTTTGCTTTCACTGTTAATTCTTCGTTTTATTTACTATTGGTGTTCTAGTTATTTGGCTGTGAATTTTCCTGAAATTATGCATGAAGTTGAATTTAGACTGTCACAACGGAATCTGACATAGTAACAGTTTAATAATGTATGTGAGTTTTACTTTGCTCCTAAGCCAATATAACAGTTAATATAATCAATAGTATAGGTATGCTGAATTCCATAAGTGCAATACAAGGAGTTATGGTATTTATGAGTTGGTGTGTAATTTAGACAATTATTGCTACACACTGTCATGTTTGGATGCTCCCCTATGGCTTAAAAAAATACACTTCATAATGCAGTTACATTTCTTTGTCTTTGATTAGCCAAACAAAAGGAGATGAATGAAAAACTAATGTTTTACTTTGGACCTTATCAAGATTTAGCTTGCCAAAGTTGATTCTGCATTGACTTGACTTCCAGTCACCAGCCTTGCTGAACACAATGCAAATCGGTATTCCTTAAGCTCTCTTTATCATGTTGCTAAGATTGTCTGCGAGAATGAAAAGCTCATAAGACATGTCATAATGAAGGTACTGGAATCTGAAGTCTCGCCACACTCAGTATTCATTTCACCTTTTTACTTCAATACCTTGCATAAGACCATAATCACTAAGAGCTCTGCAGGAGCCTATTCAATCCCTATGATGCCTTTTAACATTGGAATTGGAAAGGAAACCTAAAACAAATCTGAACATAACCTGACCACTTTTCTGTAAAATGTTAACATTATTTTTAGGTCAAAAGTAGAGTTTAATTTATATTTCACTGAGGTAAAGGTTGTTAACTAATCCTAAACTCAAGATCATTTGGCTGCTCTCAAAAGAAAAGCTTTCCATTTTTACGATAATGCCAGGGGCCGTACTCAGTACTTCCCTGAGTCAGAATTTATCTTTTTCAGCTTTTGAGATTTTTATGTAGTACTCCACTTCAAGCTGGACAGGAGTCCTGATGATGTCAACAGATCTTCTGAATTCTGCTGGAAATGTCTCAACTTACAGACCCTGACATCAACTGTTTTTCACAGTTGCATAATGTTGGCAACTCCCAGTAATTCTCTGATCAATTCATTTACCCAAGTCTTTTTTTCAGCATTCATTTCCAAATTATGAACTCTTTGATCATAGCAGCCCACTTGCTGATACACTAAATTGATGCCAACCATAGATTTAAATGACCCTCCATAAACACCTGCCTGCGTGAACCTCTAGAGTGAACAAAGGATAAGAACAGTCTTAGGTGATTCAGTTAAATGCCTAAAGCTACATGGGATGAATCTAGGTTTAAGATTATGCATTCTATAAGTACCACCACAAAAGTTGCTACAGAAATATGAACTTACATGAAATCTTCTCATATTTAAATACAGGTTTTCAGTAATCAAGCCATTTATTTAATGCACTTTTATGTTTAATTAAAAACAAATGTTTGCTTGAATCAGTTTAAAAGATGGGGGAAAAGGGAAAATTTCTATAAATCCTTTATGACAGCAGAAAGTTTTTTATAATATTTCAGTCTACTATTTAGCCAGCTGCACTCCAAGCTTTGTTTCTCAATAAGATTGAATGTATTTGTGATTAGAAATTGTTCTCTTTCTCTTCTTGCTATATATATATATATTTTAATATCTTTTTCTTTTGGCTTTTTACCGCAATATCTGAAAGTAAGCAAGTTACTAGTATGACCTGAGGTTTTTCTAATGTTACAGCATTTTAAACTTAGGTAAATCTAACATGCACTAGTCATTTTGGCTGAAAACCACAGAATATCTTTTATAATGCAGATTTTTGTTTGAATTCTTAGCAACATTTTAAGCTAACAGATGTCTAAAAGACATTGACATTTCAATACCTCTGAACTTGCATAGGCCAATGCTGTCAGCAGAAACTGTGGTCCAAGTTCATATTATTTTTTCCTTCAAAGAAGGTGGAAAGTTGTTTTTTAAACATCGGAACCAGGCAAGAAGAACTTGTATTGCCCTGCGTATTGGAGTACACACTTCATTTGTATTAGGATTGCTAGTAAGAGCATGGCTATCATCAATCAAAGGGGTGTAACAGCGTGCTTAATGCAATAATGACTCAAATAACTGTATTTCTGGAAGAAAGCAGGACACAGCCTAGGATGCTTAGGAAGAGAGGCGTTGTTTTCACAGGCACTGTGCCCTCCATGCTCTCTCTTCTCCTCATAGCAAACACAGTTGCAGTGCTGTTATGGATAAAAAAATGCATATGGTTTTGTACAGAGGTGCTGGAGTCTTAGCAGGAAATCTTAGCCCCGGTGAAGTCAAGGGCAGTGCTGCCCTTGATGCTGAGAGGCCGTTTCAGTGTTAGCCTGGCAATCTCTCCTCTGTTCACTGGTTCTGTCACACTGAAAGGGTTACAAACATAACAAGAAAAGAAAGGAGGGTGCAAAGATATATTTGAAGGGTTTTTTTGTTTTTTTTCCCCCCAACTATTTCAAAGAGCAAGGAAGGGCTGCTGAGATGCCATGTTTCTTTTAAGAGAAAGGGCCTGAAGAGAACCCGAGAGCTATTGAAGAAATTCTCTGGAATGCTTTTGGAATTGCATATGCACTTTCAAGAGCAAAAACACAGATAAAGCTTTGAGAAAAGAGGTCTGAATGTTGGTGGTCACTGATAAAGACAGTTTTATCTTCTACTTTGGATTTTTTAAATATCGTCATACTCAGTACTGTTCAATAACTCTAATTTGGCCATTAAATTCCTGCCACCTTTGCCCTTTCCTAATGATTGTGACAAAATGCTGTCTGCAATCAGCAAGACTCAATCGTTGTGGGAATAATTTGAATAAATAATCAAGTCTGCAACTCATCCATCACCTTGACTGATTTTTCTATTCCCTGTTCACCTCTTCATGACATTTGGCAGGTCACTTGATATAAAATATGCAAACAGTGAACTGAAATAGCCCAAATATGCTGAAATATGCTGACTGAACCTGCTGTCTTAAAGTGGCTATGCATCTTTGAGCAGGTGAGCAGGCATATTTTCTGTAGGCTTTTTTTCTTACCTGTTTTATATTGTTTGGGTGATATTTGTCCTCTTTACATTCATAGAGCTTGTGCATACAAACCTACCTCTTATGAACATGGGGATTACCTATTCAAACTCTCCTGACATGATAGTTTCTAAAAACATAAGAAGAAAAGAACAGTGAGAAGGAAGAAAGGCAGTAATAGGGAAATTAAAGGACTGAAGAAAGCAAGTAAAGGAAAATCAGGTAGGAAATGGAACTGATGAAAGAAACTACGCAGAGTTTATCTGCTAATTTAACTAAATTAACATAGATGTCTTTAACAGGGTTAAATAGGTCTAAAATTGAGTTAGATTAGGGGTACCTCCATAAGAGATGTTCTGAGTAGTTTGGGGGCTATTCAGCTGCTCTCCACCTGCCCCTCTGCCAGACTTACTGCCCTGGTTGTGTCCTGGGCAGCAACCAACACTCACCAGTTCCTGGCAGCTGGCTGCTGTGGCCCTTAGCCCAGTGCACAGGCACCAGCCTAAATTGGAGGCAGCTTAAAGCATATTAGCTCAGCTATAAATGATAATGCTGAGGTCTGGGCCCATGTTCATTTCTGCCAGCTGTGCTATAGTATGCTCTTCTAGCAGACAGGCAGGATATCAGCCAGGAATGGTAAACTCTAAAGCAGCCAGGGCTCATGTGGAGGCTCCCCCAACACCAGTGTCTCTGCACAGGTAAAGTGATCTGAATGTCTCCCCAGGAGAGCTGCGTGTAAATCATGTGTAAATCACACAGCTCTCTTTGTTTTTTACCTCTGTCACTTAGACTGTTCTGCTGTCTCCTCCTCTTTTCATTGTCTTCTAACACATCTTCCTGTCCTAGTTTCTGTTTGTATGCAACAGTGTTTCTTACACATGTATGAAAGAAAGAGAGAGAATGAGTCTAGTATTCAATAAAGCTTAGCGTCAAATCACTTTACAAGATGGTCCTTCTTCTGTTAGCTTTTGTAGGGGAAGGTACATAATTAGTGTCACAGTAGGCCACTTTAAAAATTGGAATGATTCTTACTCTGCACAGACGCTAGAACAAATTAGTTATGATATATAAAATACTTGGGAGACTAAAGGTTAAAAATCACAGTCTTATCTGTTCTCCACAAAAAGTCCTGATTCTAGCATTTAAGGTTTAAAGTATGCAACCAGACTTTTGAGAGGTACAGACACTGGATTACATTTCTGGATGTAATTCAAAATAACTTTTTCTCTAATGGCAAAGCCCAGTTTTAGAACTGAGCCTGCTTCCTGAGCCTTTCTTAGCTGTGTTGATAGGCACTGTTTTGTGGTGGCTGTAGTATAAACCAAATCATTTAAATGAACTTATTTTGAAATAACCCTACCAGAAGAGAAGTATTTGGTAAATCTTTCTCAGTGGTCATCTCAGTTACCAGCGCTGACTCAACTATGCTACTAAAGGTCATATTCATGGAGCTGCATCTTCAGTCACAGGCAGAGTGGTTACACAGGTCTTTCTCAGAAGGCATTGTGCAGGCATCATCCTGGTTGCACCTTCCTGCCCTCTTGCTACTACCACCACTTTGAACATACAGCTGGTGAACAAGATACGGAATATTTTCCAGGTGAAAAAAAAAAAATTACCTTTCCTCCACCCTGCCCCCACAACCCTTTTCCCTTCTTTTCCAGGACATTTTCAGGCAGCCAGATGCACTGTGGCCGGTGGCTGCATAATCATCTGCAGAGTAGAAAGGGTGACATTAAGGAGGAATGAATGGGGAAGACTTCTTAAACTAGCTGAAGAAGTACCATCTCCAAGTGGGTAGTCACAGACTGAGAAGAGAGATATGTTGCCCCAATGAATTCTGCGTTGTCATGGCTATATTGTTACCAGGAGCCAAGGCAGACAGTAAAGCTGCTTTGGCTATGTCTAGATTACACTGCAGTATAGGCAGGCATAATGTGTGAAGTTCTTTGTTAGATCAACAAATAAATAAATATATTCCACTTTTGAATTATTTGACTTTTATTATATTGGATAATGAATTTGTACAAACTTTCTCTATATCAAAAAGATGCAAATACATAAGCCAGGAAAATTATTCAATAATTTTATTCAGTAGAACTCAATATAACATGATTTAAAGTAAACATGCTTTTCATCTTCAACATTTCCTTCTCCAGGCGTTTCACAATGAATTGTAATAAAACAATAATAAAAAAGAAAAAAAACCCTCTACTTCTTTTGGGAAGATGTGTTCATAAAAACAAACTAATAAGCTAGTGAGGTATGATATATATCATGAAACAACAGATACTCACTGGTGGAAATCTTCATAAAAATGACATACACTTTTTTTTGACAAATATTTTATTGCATGTCTCACAGCTATTAAATAATTCCCAGTTTAATTTTCATTGTGTCCTAAACAGTCAATAGCAAAGATTGCATTTCCCTGGTCTCTTATGCTTTGGTCTATACTCTTAGAGAGAAATTCTAGTTTTTCTGTTGTTTCTTTCCTTTTCATTTTATATGAAGAACATAGTAACTTTTTATCCAGAGGCTCAATTCTTATGATATGTGGAGGAAAAACTTTCAAGTTATCAGATACCTATTATTGTATATACAGCCTTCTCTAGGCCACATAACTGGAATTCATGAGAATAAGGACGCTTAAGGTGATACAGTTAAGTACACATTTTTCATCTCTTTCCACATGCCCATAGTCTAGTGAGCTTCTTAGACAATTTTGGGTCCTATCAACATAATCCAAAGTGTTATTGTTCCCCTTTAAAGGCTCCAAAATTATGGTTCATTTTCACTTTTCTAAGTCACACCTTTATGCACAGGTGACTTAACCTAGCATGTCACATCTGGATTAGTCAGGTAACACAATGGGATAAGAGGGGACCCCTGCACTGTGACTGTGAAACGCAGATTTACTGGGAGACCTGCAGAGGCTACAAACCTTGTCATTGGCACTTGACATTATACTCTATTTGAGGCACTCCTTTGCTACATGAGAGGGGAATGGCTAACACTTCAATGTTTTCTGAGTTGTGTGTCAAGCAACAGACAATCTTGCTGATGTGTCTCAGGTACTCTCTGGTGGGGCACCTGCACCTTCCTCTGGTCAGCGTGTGTCAGGAGGGTTTTGAGCATGCTTTCAGGAGCTCCCAGCTGGGAACCTCCACACCACTCTGCATCGTTTCTGGACCTTGATCAGACAGAGGCAAGAAATAGACACACAGCTGTTTACTACAGGGCCATCCCAGGCATGTGCAAAAGCATCTACAGAACTTTCAGGTCAAATAGGGATGCCTCTTATTAGGGTAAGTGACTGAGCAGGGGCTTTCTGGACTGCAGTGTTGTACAGGCACCTGACTTCTGATCTGGCCGTAATTTTCAACCTATTAAGGCAGCTGAAATCTATGACTAAATAGAAATAAAGGAAGCCTGCAGAGAGGAAATGCTTGATCCACTGTTACAAATTCATGGGAATGCTTCTGTTGATTTCAATGGAGATAAAATTAGATCCCAAATAAGTAGTTAAATATCATAAATCTTGGAAGTGACCTTTGTCCACAGTGAGTTACAAACAGCAGTAAATCTGCATGTGGAAAGAAATTGACCCTATTCTACTTATTTTTAATGTAGTACTGGTACTCTAGTTCCTGACCACACTTCTCTAGTGTGACTGGATTACATACCTATTGGATTGTGATTCCACAGTTGTTATTATTGGATTTATGCATTACTACATCACCTCCTATTTTAACTATAGTTAATTATAATTAGGATTGACACATGACAGTATTTCAGACAGATTAAGCAGAATATAAAATATGTAGTTTATTCTGATGAGCAGAGAATACCTGATCCCAGACAAAGTTAACCTGTCAAAAATTCAGGATCAAATATGAACTGCCAGACTCATACTCACACTAAGTCGGTGGCATAGTGTGGCCATAGTGGTTTTAAAGTAGTACTAGGATCCCTTATACTGGATTTACTGTACTGTTGTCACATGGCCTCATTTTCTTTCCCTGAGGGAAATGAATGTAGGAATGAAGAATTTTATTTTGTAAGGGAAGCAAAAAATGCAATGACAGGAAACAAGTAGAGAAGTCAATAATGTGTTTTATAGTTCATTCCTCTGAAGACTTTCAACATTATCTTGCAGCTGTGTCATCTTCCACTGCAGTAGATTTTAAAGAATAGTCAGGTGATTCTGGCTTGATACCAGTTTCTTTAAATTTTTGCTTTCTTAGACTGTAATGACACCATGAGAGAAGAGAAACTGAAAAGAAGCATTACAGTTGACTTAAAAAGCAGATGATGACACAGACTCAATGTTCATATAAAATTTCAGTGTTAGATAATTAATATTAACAATATTTCTGCTGATAGAATACTTTCATTAGTCTGTAGCTATCAATTCTGTTACAAAACACCATAACCTTTGTCTTACAGATAGCAAAACTGAGAGTCAAAGAAGCTTAAATGACTTGTTTAGAGCAAAACTGAAAATAACAACTTCCAAGTTTCCATGGTGGTACTTAGTTTACTACAAAACATTAGTACTCTGGTCAATATTGTATGAAGCATTAGAATTTCTCACTTGATCTGTTATGCGTTTAAACACACTGTATCTGAGTCACGTTGCAAAGATTTTTCAGCTGTATTTTCAGCAGACTTATATAGTAAAGTACAGAACAGAACTTTTTCCACACACCTGATAAATTGGATAATCCATGTACTGAATCTGTCCACCATGGTACTCACTGATGTTGAAGTAATGTGTATCTTCCCAGCCCTTCAATATACAGGTTGTGGCTGAGTATGAAATTTTAGGGCTGGTTTCTGGGAAATGGGAAAACTGAAAGCAGTATCACTTATAAATTCCTTTTACTGCGGAGATAAAGAAGTTTAAAAGTAACACCTTTTTTCTAAAAACAGCCAAAAACTTCTGTATTAGTATGTTTTGATGTTCATGAATATCAATTTAGCTTTTCCATAGCAGAACAGTCATCCTACACCTTGCTCAAATTCTGTGCACAAAATGAGAAATATGTTGTTTGTTTCTTGACAGGATCACCTGTGGTTAGCTTCACACAGGTGAAAGAGAGGAACTGAAGAGGAGCTGCAGGGCCTATGTAAAAAAAAATAAAAAATAAAAAATAAAAAATAAATAAAAAAATAAAACAACTCTTTCTTGCCTATCTTACATAATTTGTCATATACTGAAAATTACTTAATCAAATGTCCTTTTTGTTCTAAAAGCTCTTTTCTTTATATTGTTTGGAAATCAGTACATCAGGCAGGGGGTAAGAGAATGAACATTCAGGGGAGTACATCACTTTTACAGTCCAAAGTACTACTGTCCACTTTTACTGTCTTACCAATGTAGTCATAGTTTTGACTGAAGTATAGTCTTGCCAGTGTAGTCATGGTTCTTCCCAAAATAGGCTGGTTTCAGCAACATATGGAATGCCTGTGACCTCCAACCAGTTGTTTTCACCCTTTTATTTGCAGTCCAGACTATTACAGAGCTCAGCTTTACAAACCCAACCTTATGAATAGTGTGAGCACAATCAAAGGATCAGAGAGCTCCGTAATGAAGGGGGTGGCACGTGGCTAAGGACAGTCAGGGCAGGAACTTTTGAATCCAGCTGTCATATAGAAGCCAAAAATTTTGTCAACTGTACCCTGAGAGAAATGCTTCTTCTAATGTGGTCCTCTAGTTCTTTGTTTTATTAGTTATAAAAATATAAACATACTAATCTCAGCAGAGGTAGGCATTATTTTCTGGAACAAACAATTAAAATAATTTCTGGAACAAATAATGCCTCCTGTCCTACAAGAGGCATTGGCAGTTCCTCTGAAGCAATACGAGACTGCTTTTCATCCACTCTGGATATGCTGCCTACCTTGGGACTTCTCTTAAAAGTTCACATAAAAAAGGAGAAGCAAGAAAAAGTAAAAATTACAGAAAAGAATTCAATGTTTGTTGATTAAAAATCAGTTTTGTATGTAAGAAAAGATACAGGAGATCACAAGACATACTAATTGTCAGCAAAAGTTCAGTAAATTTTTGCTATCTAAATTAACTAGTTGTTAAAAGCTACTGCTGATAGGATTGTCAGTGAGAGGAAATTATTTTGTTTTTGTCCAGAAATCAAATGGTCACAGACAGAAAGTATTATAACCTTGAAGACTGAGAGATATGCTTCTTAATACCCAAAATTTATCGTGACAAAATTGGCTTCAGAAAGCATTTTTAACTTCAGAGTTTCACATCTGAAGTTAATATCAGTGTTTAAAGTGTAGGAGTCATGGAGAAAGCACCGACTTGGCCCTGATAATTAAAAACATAAGGACTTAATGCTATTTAGAAACAGGTTCCACTAAGGTGTCTGAATTGTAAAGACTAGACAGGTGCAATCACATATATATGTGCATTTTAGTCATGTAAAACTAAAGCTAGGGGTTATACTGGCTGAGGTATATAAAAAAAAGAAAACCATATTTTGTGGTATCAGAAAACCCTATTTCTCTGAGAAGAAAGATATTGAGAAGATTAAAAATGAAAACCAGTGCTAAACAAATAACACTAATTATATTTGATATAACATTCAAACTAAATGTTACATCAAGTACTATTAAACTTAGAGGGAGCCACGCTCATATATATGGGAACAATATTCTTCCTTAATGTCCCTTCAGCTGTCCCCTGCTACAACATTGTTATCAAACTGAAATTATTAGAAATGAATATGTATCACATATTATGCATGCTGTTATATTATGTGAAGAATACTTATTACTATAGTTTATTAAAAGGTAGCTATGCAGGACTTAAACATATAATCCTAAAATGTTTTTATAAATACCTATATCTAGGCATATCCATATATAGAGATAAATGCTGCAACTTCTAGTCTGTGGCTTGTTGGAATGTATCTGTAATTCTCTATTAATGTCACTGCAAACTGCACATGTTTATCTTAGTACACAGTCTGCTACTTCCACTCTGTTCTTACATAAAAACTTGTAACTGAAAATATAGAAGTCCCTCTGTATCTCTCCTCAAGTGGAGCAACGTCCAGTTTCCTCCTGATTTGTTTTGACTTTCAGCCTCACTTTGGGTATACTCTCCTCATGAAGACATAGATCTGGAAAGGACTTTGAGAGGTCATCTAGTCCAAGGCAGGATATACCAAACTTACGTCACTGCTGACATTCATAAAGAATAATGGAGATTCCATATCCCCCCTATGCAATCCATTCTAGTGCTTAACTGTCCTTGTGATTAAAAAGTTTCTTCCCATGGACTGTGTCAGATCTGCACTGCTACAAACCCGTTACCTGAAGTTCTTTCTACAACAGGCAAGGAGAACAAATTATTTCCTTTTTCTTTTCAGCAAACTTTCATATTTGAAGATTGTTATCATATCTCACCTCAGCCTTCTCTTTATACTGAGCAACTCCAATTCCTTTGATGTTTTCTGGCAGGTTGCACTTTGCAGTGATCCTTGTGCTCACCTCCGAACTCTACAAATCTGTCTTCAGTGCCCCAAACCAGGTATACTAATGCAACTGAGAACTAGCAAATGCTGAGTAGGATCAAAAGACTATTTCAAGCTTTGCAGTCTGCACTCCTACTTATAAATCCCACTATGAAATCTAACTTTTTTACAACATCATGCCATTCCTGATTTTTCTTCAACTTAAGATCCACTAACACATATCTTTTCAAAAGATCACTGTTATACCAGTTGTTCTGCTTGCGTTGTTACTTTGCAGTTAGTAATTCTGCCTAAGTTCAGAACCTTGTACTAGTGCGTATAGAATTAAACTAGCTGAATACAGAAAGCTTTTCTTGACTCAGGAGAGCCCCCAAAGATTCTAATCCAATAAATACATCCTTCCAGTTAGTCTGTGAACTAGTGTAAACCACAGCTGTGATTTTCTAATCACTTTTGTCCATACTCTATAGAAGTTTCCTCCAAACCTGATTTCCCTAATTTGTTAATGAGAATGCCACATGAGAAAAAATCAAAAGCTATATTAGAGTCAAGCTGTATTACATCTGCTTTCTTTCTATCCACAAGATCCATTACCCTATCCTAAGAGGAAATTAGATTGATTTGACACAATTTGTTTTTGAAAAATCCCTGTTGGCTGTTGTTCTCCCTTGTTATCTTCAAGGTGCTTACAGACAGTTTATTTGTCCCAGAATTTTTCCAGAAACTTAAATTGAGCTGATTGGTCTATAATTCTCTGCTTCCATCTGTCTCTGCTCTCTCTCTCTTTCTTTCTCCCATTCCTCCCATCCTGTCCTCCCCCCTTTTTAAACTAGACATTAAGTTTACCCTTTCTAATATTCTGGGAACTTATCCATCTCCCTGAGTTCCCAAAGAGAACAGATAACAGCTCAGAGATGGTTTCAGACAGTTTTCTAAGAGGCTTTGCATGAGTATGTGCAGCTCCTTAAAAAACAAATGATGTAAGGGCTCAGGTGGAAGGATTCTGATGAATTTATTTGTGGTGACTTAAGTTGTTACCACTTCTTATTCTAATATTTAATGTACCTCCACACCACAACTACCCCAATATACTTCATATGAAGGTGAGTTTGCATTACGATGCCAAACCACGAATTGAAGCAGCTGAAGCTGCCTTGTTTTTATCCTGCTGTTCCTATTACAATGACAATGATCTGTAACAGAAGGTGGGCCAAAAAAGCAGAGGAGGTTATACCTTACCCTGTTTCAGCCACACACATCTGAGTTCATTGCTATCAGCCCTCAGTATCACTAAACCAGTGCTGTGTATTAGCCATCTTACTGCAGCTAGACCCTTAATGAAAAAAAACAGGAAGACAATTTTGCCTTGCTGGCTACATCTGTGACTAGAGTTTCCTCCCACTTAATATGAGATCAATTTCTCACTGGATTTTCCACTTGCTAATAATGTATTTACAGTATGTTTTCTTTTTCCTCTTTATAGTCCTGACTGATTATACCGTATTCCATGACTTGGCTTTTCTAATTTTGTCCATACATACTTACAATGTTCTTTTATCCTTGTCCCTGATATACTGACCTAGTTTATACTTTCGGCATGCTTCCTTTCTGTGTTTGAGGTTAATGAAGAGCGGAAGATTTAGCCAAGTTGATTTCTTGCATAAGAATAGTCTGTGATTGTGATCTTAATAGTGTTTCTGTGAGGAACTGTCAAATTTCCTTTTTTCTTTAGCCTTGTTTCTCAGGAGAACTAACCTAATAATTCTCTGAGGTCACAGCTTTTCTTGGAAGCTTTTAATTTCATTTATTCTCCATTACTTGTATTTAAAACAGTATGTCCTGCTTTACATGGGACAAATGGGACGAACTACATAAATAAAAACATTCAAGACAAAGTCCATGAAAAAAAGTCAGCTGTTGCCTGTGAAATAAGTGCTCAATATAATTTTGTTGGAGTGGGTTCTGATTTTAAAGTGTTGAGATATATTTCAAATGTAAAATAAGAAATTGTGGATTGTGGTAACTGGACTTCTCTGTTTCACAAGAAGAATGTAGAAATATTAGTTTTCTCTTTCAGCAAGTCTGGAAAATGCAGTATTACAAGAAAGAATGTGAAATGTAGCCCTGTTGGAGGAAACAATTCAGTGTAACTCTGCTTTTTATGTTCTACATTAAGAAATCATTATACCTTTTATCAACCCTGAGATGTGTGAATTTCTTTGGGGTTTTGCACTTTTTCAACAGCTGTAGGGCTCTAAAGGTGATCTCTTTTTAACATTAAATCCCATTATGCATCGTGTAAGCTTCTTTGATGTAGGATGTAATTGCAAGTAGCCATATACAGAGTCAGAACTTGCAGCAGTTAGCACCACAACTTAGAAGTTATTGTCATGGGTTTTGCATTTTGTAACTTTCTTTTTTTTAATCTTTGAAGGTAATTTTACTCTCTAGGGAATTCAGTCGTGTTCCTCAATGAAAAGTTCAAACAGCAACATTCTTCTAAAAATATTAGATAATAATTTCAGTTTTGTTTTGTTTTGTTTTTAATAACACTGCTTACTTAATTGCATTTCAAAGTCCTAATATAAAAGTATAAGAGGGGCTAATGGATTGCCCATAGCAATGTGTGACTGATTTTTTTCTGTAAAACACTGCCCTGAACCTATCCAATCTATCATGATTATTTAGTCTTCCTAAACACAGGCAAAGAAGTTTTAACAGCTAGGCATACTATGTCACAAAAGCTCATCATATTCAAATCAAATTGTCAAACTTCATGATAAGTCATCCAGGACTGGGCAGAGCTTTTGGAGCTGAACAGGATAAATCATGTCTAGACAAATCAGAACGGAGAAGAAGCTGATTTCCTTTGGTCTGAATTCTCCCTTCAATTCAAATATTTGTGAGCATGAGCATTCATGGGTGTTCTAATAATTAGTTTCTAGTGAGATCAAGCTTTGAGCATTCTAGAGAACTGATGGAAGTGTGGAATATGAAATATTTGACAAACCTAAATGGGTTAACATTTTGGATGAATGAAATTTGTCTCTTTTATGAAGATACTTTATTATATATGAGAGAACTTATCACTTTAAATGAGTATATACTCGTGTAAGAGGCACACATGTAAATATTAATCAGATATCTACTTTTTGTAGGGTCTTCAAATTCTCTTGACCTGTAAGATAAACTATTGACCAAGGCAAAGCTGAGGTCAATATTTTCCTCAAGGGGCAATAAATCTCTGTGCTCACTGAAACATAGTCAATTCAATGCAAAACCTACCTTAAAGTAATGTTAATGGTTATTGCAGGCCCCCCCAAAATAAAACTATTATTTCATGGAGATTTTTTTTTTTCCATTCAATTATCCTGGCTGTTTTACAAATGAGGAACAAGTAATTGTAGTGAGAGGAAAAAATAGGGAGATGTCCATTAATGTGGCACTAATGGACTTGCACAATTGTGACTTAAACAGTTATTTATAGAATGTTAAATTCATTCTCTGTCAATGGAAACGCAGACAGCTACAACCAATAGCTATTTATGAAATTTGACTGAAGATAAAGCTCTGACTTTGTACATATAATCAAGACCTGGTTTAGTCAGTTAGCTTAGGTCTTTGACTGTTAAGCAGGAATAGCTCTACTTGATCAGCTTATGAGGTTCCAAAATAGGTGCTACTTTATCTGAAGTGTCCTGCTAAAACCTTCCACAGTTCAGAAGTGGATTGATGAGCTACTTGACACCCAGGCTGCTGGAGTAGAGCATTGCTCACTGCTCATTCCACTGCTCATTGTGGCAAACTCCTGGACTTCCTCAAACTCAACTGCAGATGTGTGCTGGCCCAAAGTTGGAGGAAAATTATTGTTGTATTATTTTGTCTGCTTTCAGACAGATTTCATCTTCCTAAAGCCTTATTGTCACTCAAACATGTGGGCTTTTTACAAAAGTTCTGGACTCTGATTTTGCTAGAATTCAATGTGATTTTAGGTTGCTTTTTCTGTTTCTAAACACCCATCCGTGCTGAAGCTTCTTGTCTGAGCTGGTACTGCTGTCACCTTGAGTTATTATGATGTATATCCATGCAGACAATAAGTGGCTTTGGTCCCATGACTTCTGTGACAAATACAAAAATTTCCCAAGTGTTCCTGAACTTTACATTTAGCCAGATGCTGTTTATGGGTATACATTGGTTGTGAAAGGATGAGGTTTGACATTTTTGTGACAACAAAATCCAAAAACGCATTTCTGTTCCCATCAGGTGGAAGAACCAGTCTTAGTTGTCTGTTGGTTGAGACTGAGTGCACTAAAGTGACTATGGACAGTTTCAAAGTTATCCTAGGAGTGATGCTGTGCTGCTAATGGCAAACTAAAACAACCTGATCTTCTGCCTTTGAAGGTACAATAATCATATTCTGCCTCAGAGAATATTCCCCACTAACAAAAGATGAAATACTTGGGAGGGAAGCTGGAACTCAATGAGTGTACATCCTGCTGAATGGTACCTATCACTTTATAAAATCACCCAGGCTGTGGTTTTTCAGGAAGCTAAAACAGTGGAGCTGACAGTATAACAGTTTTCCCAGACAAAATTCTAGCTTTCTGGAAAAGAACTATACAGATTCCAGCAAGTATGTACTGGTAGAACAAATCCAGACCCTTACAAATGTACAGTGTCTACCCTTTCTTCAGAAAGTTGCATCGTTATGTCAAGGGACCTCTTTGGGGAGTCCAGCATGACTGATTTTAGCTTGTTTTGATAAATACCCAGAAAGTATTTGGAAATCTGCAATAACACATTTGAAAGGACAGTAAATGAAGTGCAGAAAAGATTGTGAGAGACATTAGCACATGGAGATGTATTGGGTCAATCATGGGAGATTCACTAGGCTGAGTTCAAAGTATTAATCATCGCATGCACTGTTGTGAGCTGGGGCCCACACTTTCGCCTTTCCATAGGGCTTCACTGCCTTGGAACCCAAGGCCAGCAGCTGGCAGAGCTGAGCGCACCACGTACCTTGGTTTCACAGCCTACCTCCCTAATGTGAAGGTGTTATGGGGTCAGAGGGCTCTTTTGTACTCTTTTTTTGAAGAGTCAGAAAAAATCTAGACCGGGTCTTGGTTTAGGTAAAGTTCCTAACAGATTAATTTATTGCTCAGTTAACAAGTTAAAAATACCAACTGCCTTCCAAAATACTTCAGCAGTAATCTACTAATTAGTTACCCATTTTCATTTATTGAAGAAAAAAAAACCCACAAAACATGCAAATAACAGTTGTTCTAGTTCATGGCAGTGTAAGTATGACTCACCAGACACTGCTAGAGTCCCTTTTCAAATAGAGGAATGCTTATTGTGCATGCGCTTTTTCATATGTTCACAAGGGAATTTTAACTTCCAAACAAACATACCCAAATTAACCCCTTAAAAATTTAGAATAGGATTTGTTTCACTTAAATTCAGCTCTTCAAAACTTTGGCATCTAACCTGGTCATCTAGACTTTCTCTTTAGTAATACAAACAGACAGACATCTTTGGATGATGTCCTGCTCATCCTATCCTAATGCAAGTGCCCAAAATAATTGAAATGAATTGCCTTCTGGAGATGCTTCTCTTTCTCTATTGACTATAGGGAACAATTATATGTTTTCTTCAGTGAGAAAACTGGCTTTCAGAAAACTGGCTTTAAGAAACCTGGCCATCACTGGCCCCTCCAGCCACCCATTTATGTCTGTGTGAAATTAATTGAGCCACACAGAAGAGAACTGTTCTGGGCTTAAATAACCATTCTGGGGGTGGAAGAAGGTATTTCTAACCCTGTGATCATTACAACTCCAGTAACATATATATCAGAAATACAGAGACAGAGTTAGAGGGGAGGAGCAGATATGTCTTAAGCAAGACTTAAGCCATCTTAAGCCATCTGAAGATAATCCATTTCAACTAACTCTTTTGATTAGATGACTCTTTTAGTTGGCTAAAGTGAGATGAAATTCACATTAGTGAGTGCATACTGCAATACGCATATACCTTTTTAAAAATTAGCTTCTGGTTTTAAACCAAAGATTGTAAAGTTAGTAACCTCTGAAAAACTGTTAACATTTTTTTCTTTTTTTTTGACAACTCTTATATTTTTGACTTTTTACATAGGTTGATGCAGGAACTTCACAATTAGTGTAAGATAAAAACTATTGTAATCAGCAGGACCAAAAAATGAACAGAAGAAGCTTTTCAGTTGTAGCAGTCCTTGGCAGAAGTATGCAGGGTTCAAAATGCAATAATATTTTATTGGATTAGCAAATAAATTGTAATACAAAAGCTTTCTAGGACTGGCAATTGAAAAAGGAACTGCAGAAGTCTGTAGAGTTATAATTGGTTTGTCTAATTAAATCTGATAGTAAAATATTGGGTGTCACAACCTTTTCTATAGACTGGCTATAAAACAAGTAATTTTTATGGGATTCATTTTCTGATGAGATGAGATTCATCTCACCAAGCTTTAAATATCTATAGTGTAGAGTTCTACATGTGAGGTAGTCACCCTAACATCCCTTTATATCAGTGATTATATCAGTGATAAAACAGGCAATTTAGAGTTCAATTCATCTGATTTATTTTGATTGCCTACTTTGACATGAGATGAATAGCACCCAAGAACATGTTTTTCTCCACAGATTATAAAGAAAGGTATAGGTGAAAAGGTCAGAAAGGGTCTATTAAAGGTCTACAGTGTGGAGCGCTGAATTCTGGCAAGTTCATCTGCATGGTCTACGGAACATAATTTTCATAAACTTTAATTATTTCAGTAACTGGAATCACTCTTCTGATGAATAATGATTTGGTTTAAGCTAAATGATTTAGCTGTCAGAAAAGGATACAATGACATGGAAAGGCTTTTGTTTGAGTTTGTTGTTTGCTTTCAAGACAATCTTCTAAGAACACTGAAAGTATTTCTACTCTCATTTAAAATGAATTACAGAATTTTCCCCTGTCAGTAAAGGTGCATTTCTTTATTCACAGGGTTTCTTTGCTAGAGTAAGGTGAACAAGCTTCGTGTATGGGTGAGATCTAATTGTACAAGAACAGCTTCAGAGTTTCAAAATGCAATGAGAGTAACAAGAAGCCAGGGGTAATATCTTTTATTAGATCATCTAATATAGTGGGAAAGAGCAGACAAGTTTCCAGCACATCATCTTGTCATATTCCTGACTTCTTTTTGTTCATGATGTGTCATCTCTCCTAAGAACTGAGGACAGTCAGCACATGAAGGAGACCTTTTTGTTCCTTACTCCCAATAAGACTATTGTGATCACAGACTTCGGGATGGGAAGCAGAACTTTTCTTATTGTGAACAGTGTTTAGGGCACCCCTTCATTTGTACACCTGGGCTTTTTATATTTATTAGGTATGACCTCAATGTCTTTTGTTTCACATATTAATCAAACACTGTCTATTCTGGCTTTGGAGTAAAATGGGATAGTGATTTAATGGATAGAACTGGGATGTCAGACCCACATATATTTCAAAAACTTCCTCAATGCCTCTTTAGACCTTGTGGCTCTCTCAGAAGGTTTAAGTATATATCCTATTGGTATAAAAGTCTACACACCATGACAAAGTGATCTCAGAATTTTACAGAACTGCATTGAGAAGGATATCATTTAACTTCAGACAAGAAGGAGAAAGTAATTGCAATGAGCTATAAGAAGGAAGATTTGTGTTGATGTTTCTTCATATTATTTCATATCATATTCTTCTTTATTAAAAGATGTTGAGTTTTATTTGTATGCATTCATGTATATTTAATCCAGTTCCTTCACAAAAGAAAAATGTTAAGGTGGTCTTCTGTTGAAATCAATGGGATTTTTCTTCAGAAAAGGTTGAAGAGTGTTTTCATAGAAATGCCACAGTGGCAATTAGTGATGCACAGAATTTCAGAGCACCATAATCAGTCCATAGATATCTGGCCCCTTGTGGATAATCATAGTTTTGTTTTGTTTTGTTTTGTTTTGTTTTGGGGGGGGGAGGGGAAGGGGAAGGGAGATAATGTTTCACAGCTTCCAATTCATCTCTTTATCCATTTTTCCAAATTTAACAAGTTTCCAAAAGAGCTCTTCTCAGTTATTGGATTTTAAGTTTGGTGTTCTGCATGTATATGTGATCAGGCAAATTTATCATTACTGCTGCTGAGGTTCTGTGGCTATATTTTGGAGCTGTTGTGCCCGCCCTCTCAGTCTGTAGCTACACTCAACTCCAAAAGCCACTTAAAATGCCAAGGGCAAAGAGAATGTATTTGCAGAAGCTCCATAATTCAGTAACGTCCATCTTGACCACTCACCATTCTTCTGTGATGATATGCTAAGGAGAGTCAGACCTATAACCTTATCCTTCAGTACTGATTTGACCTCATTGATGCCAACAGAAAGTGCAGGTCTTTTTGTTTCATGACTGTCACTGCTAGATTATCCTATCAAGGAAGATTGTTGTATGACTTCCACATTCTATTTCCCTTGGGAACCCTCTGCATAAAGCAGAATACATCCATAATGATTCTCCTTGCCCCAGTCTTGTCATAATTGTTGCAACTCCAGGAGCTTATGCATCTGTCAGAGGTTGTAGTACCCTATTTATATCAGTTATTCCCTCACAATTTATTAGTCAGTATTATTAGACCCATTCATATTATTTGTGGAAAGGATGTTAGAAAGCGCTGGGGAGTAAGAATCTATACGCTCTTCCTTATAAGACATGTCCTGATTAATAGTAGGAGAGAATCCACAAGGCAAACTAGCATGGTGAAAGGACAGATGATGAGCCATGTCATTTTTCTCTTTTAGGGCTCTCTTTCCTGTAATTCCCAATAACCTGATAGAATTCTTGTCTCCTGATTATCTCAGTAAGAATCTGCCTCATAGCTGCTTCAGATATTCAGTCATCGCATGCAGAGTCTTTTGAGTTTTCTTACACTGCAGCATTCAGATTCCTCTTGGGACAGTTAGATTTTTCCCTTGCAAGGGATGTCACTCCACCTTGGAGCCTTGAGATGGTATTCACTGGAGAGCTCCCTGAGTCTGTGGTAACTCTCAGTGAAAACAACCTTTGTGGTGGTTATTAGCTTTGTGCTTATAGCTTTGGAATTCTAACTGAGTTGGAATACTGACTTCTATGTGGTTTTTTTTTCCTCCTTCTTCTCTAAGCCTCAATACCTTCAGGACTGGTACATTGCTGTTCACATTAGGTACCAAGTCAACTTTGTTATTTTTGGTGGCTGGCAAGAAATCCTGGAAAATCAGTGGCTGAGAAATCCACAAAGTTATCTTCATACACAGATACATCACTAATCTGGGAGAACCCATCATGAAATTGTTACAAAAGAGCAACGAGATCACTGGAGTTCAAGCAACATTTCTGGTGTCTATGAGAAAAAGTCTTTTTCTTTTCTGAGGCCACCTGTAGTCCCATTCATACCTTTATCAAGTTCTGTGCCATCACAGAAGCCTAGTAACCCATCCAGAAGTAGATGCTTCAAATGTGAACATCTATGTATAATCATTATAACACATCCACCATTGCCACCACCATGTTTTGTGGCAATTATTTTTCTTTTTCAAAAGGTGTTTCTTCATCAACACCCTCTCAAGTTTGACAATGATGAGTCATTTATTAAATTAAGCTCTTAACCATGTCTGCTAATAACCTATTATAATAATAGAGATCTTTAGGTCCCATTCAAAACTGTGTGTCTGAAAGTGTGTTCTTGTAATTGCCAAACTAATTATTACTATTACTATTACCATTTGTAATGAGAGAGTGTCTAAGAACTTCATTCATTGATCAGGTTCTTATTGTGCTAGTCACTCTACAAATACTGAATGAAACAACAAGCTTGTACAACTCAGCTCAGTATCTCGATTTGGAAACAATTCAGCATAAATTTATGACCTCCATGTCTCTGTCAAGAGATGACTGTTGTGCCTCTCCTTCATATGTGTTTTTATGCCCAATTAAAGCATAGTTTTTCTTCAGCCCAGAGTAGAGCATCTTGAATTCTCTAGAACTCACATTAATAATTGAGCTATAAACATTCACAGGAAAGGAAAAACAACTCATTTTAGCTCATTATCCTATTAATCAGAAGAAATCCTAAGTCCAATCTTTTTGCAAGTCTTCACGGGTGCAGTAGGATATACCTTTCTCTTTTAGTTCATACAGAATGAGGAAAGCCTTATATCGATTGCTTTAAGATCTCTGGTCATTATCAACAAAATAGCTGGGAGTCTTTGTTATTCTTTTTTACGTAGAGTCATGAAGTCTATGAATAGAACGGGCTTCCAGCAGCATGGAGAAGGACTCTGTAAACTTACATCTCCAATATCAGCTATTTCTCTGATTAGTATCTGGTAATGATAAAAGGAGTTGCCAATATAAAGCTAGCAGGTTTTCCTCAGCCCTTGGAACTGATGATCCACAGGATCAGTGGAGTCACTGAAAGTTTCTCAGTTGGCTTGAAGGAGAAGGAATGGCTGAAGAACAGTTCAGGTACATTCAAGAACTTGATGATGATCAGGACAAAGCAAATACTATCTGCTTATCTGCAGAATGAGAGAGAAAGAGGATATGCTGACCATTGGTTGATTTCATATGTAAAGATTGAACCATGAATGTACAAAAAAAAGAAGCAAGATTTGGAAGAAAGACTATTTTAAAAATATTTATTTTCATTATATAAGAAGTGACATCACTATTGAATAAAAAGAAACAAAATACCTAGAAAACAAAGGCTTCTCACACATTTCTTGTTCCAGTGTCCAAAAGTAACGTTTCCACAATAAAAAGATTATTCAGAAGAAATTTAGGGGAGAGTTCTCCTGAAGCTTAAGTTTACCTGAACAGTATGAGAAATGTCTAGCAACTTTCATCAGAAAAAACATCTCATTCTTTCAGTGGGCCAAATAAAATCTTTCTACAAAATAACTCAGTTCAATGTGGAAACAAAAACAGAGCTGTTAGTCCTGCAACAAAATTTTGGACTGGGAGTATTTTTTCTCCATTAAACAATCAAGTGTTTCATAAAAGTAAATAATGTACCACTAATGGAAATATGGTTTTTTTCCCTCTCTATAGATCAAATCATAGGAAAAAAAGTGAAATTACTTTGCATAATGCATAAATGTAGTGAAATAACTGCATTTATTAAATAGAAAAAAAAACTTTAAGGTTACTCAGTCTAGTGATTGTCACTGTAAAAAGAATCATGTATCTAAATATACTCAGCTGTTTGTTTTGGAAATATGATTTATGATTCAAAGAACATTCTGCTCTCACTCCTCAGTGGAAATTTTTGTCCATGTCGTTAGCTTGGAGGAGCCATTATGTGGGGATATTTACCATAACTGGTATTTACTATAATTCCTATCTTTAGAGTGGAAAGTATTATGATAAATTTTTGCATGAGTGATAAATACCCAGACTGCACCCGCTGTCTGTGATTTATCCGACTTTATAGACTTATGATATACCATATCATATACTTATATACTTATGATATAAAGAATGACATGAAGAGACTGCTATGGCAGCAAAAGCTATTCTTAGCTAGTCAGCACTATCTGCAGAAACAGACTGATTCACTTTGATTGCCACTCAGCAGGACTGAAGGTAGAAGTCATATGTAAATAGATGGGCTAGAAATGGATGCCTGTATTCATTAATCTTTCATTAGACTCAATCTCAAAATTACTCAAAGGTTTTACAAGGACTTTTCAAACTCTAATTTGGCCCCTGGCCTTTATACAAAATGAAAGCTATTGATTGATGTTATGGCCAGGATGTAAATGAGCCCATCAGTTCCTGAATCAGGCTTTATTGGTTTAGATGCACTTTCTTATATCTGAACAGGAAAGCTACTTGGAAATGAAAATTTCTGTCAAGCTTCATAGTAAAGCTAATACTGTGTTAAATTAACTAAATGAACAATAATAAAAACAAAGGCTTATACTACTTTCAGAAACTTGCAAAAATTTATCTCACTGCCCTTCAAAATCTTAAAATGAGGAAAAACGCAACACACTTCCAAGATGTAAATATATATTTTCTGGACTAAATTTTAAAATAATGCTTCCCTCTGTGCCCCTACCCTGAAAAGCACAGATTTCTGGATGTAATAGATTTTAGGCTCATATTCCTTACAGGATGATCCATCTTCCTAAAGTAAACATTGATGGGTCCTGTACCATAAGAGGAGAGAGAAGGTGTCTTTAAATTTGGAGCTGCAAATTTATTTAGATGTCTTCTGTGGATAAATGTGCATTATTATTATTATTATTATTATTACTATTACTATTATTACTATGATGACACTAGTGGTCTTCTTTCCCCTCTGCATTTTCATATCCTAGCAGTAAAAAGACCCTAAGAAACGTGAGACCTGGATTCTCTCAGTCTCTCTCAGTTTGAGGAGGCTTGAATATACAGTTCTTGGGACTGCCTAGCCACCAGCCCCCGGGATGTTCTCAGTAGCCAGCTAAACACTGTGGTCAGAGGAGTGCGAGAGAAAGTAAACAAAAGAGTGGTTTAGCCCCATCTAAGAGAAGGAACACCAAGTTATCTGGCATTTATTTCACTGGACAAAGGTGTCCAAAATGGTCGTGGAAGTAGCAGTTACAACCTTCTACAGCTTCCTTCTCATCTGAATATCGCAAACACTAGGATAGAGTTAGGCAGCCTTCTGGTCTGAGCTCTTTCTCTAACGCTGTGACTCTGAGAGTCCTGGCTGCACTGTGACTCAGCTGGGGAAGGCAGGGTGGACTCAGAAGAGCGTGGTAGGGAGGGTGATCTCTGAAGAAGTGTGAGATTCAGGGAGCCCTAGAATTCAGGTCTTCCACACCTTGAATGAATCTGCTAATCACTATGCTGTTAGCAGCAATCAGGGCCATAACTACCTTATCAGACATCTTCAGTGACTTACAGCCAAGATTATCCACCATAAACAACAACACCCATTTCCCTGAAGCAGGCATGGGAGGAGAACTGTTAACAGTTCTGAGTTACACTCTGAGTTATCTTAAGTATAGAGGTACTTTGTAAATTTAGGAGCTGATAAACTGAGCTGTTATCAGGGATGTGGATAGTTTTTAGGCAGTGAAGTCCTGATTTAGGAAAGAATGAAGCATATTCGTTTCAAAATTTTTGTTTTAGACAGCTGTTATGGAGCACTGAGTTTACTAAACTTGGACTTAGATCAGATTTAAGCTCTTCTTGTGACTGCGAAAACCTATTACTGCACAGCTACCTAACGTGGGTGCACTTAACCTTCATAGTTGCCCCTGCTTGCGAGCCTGAGCTTTGCTCAGCACTTGAAGATTCCACATGAGCCAGTGGTGCCCTGGCAGCAAAGGCGGCCAACAGCCTCCTGGGCTGCATTAACAGTAGATTGAGGGAAGGGATCATCCCCCATACTTGGCTCTTCTTAGACCACATCTGGAGTACTGTGCCCTGCTTTGGGCTCCCCACCACAAGAAAGACGTTGATCAACTGGAGCAGGTTCAGCCACTGTGACGGTTGGGGGGCAGAGCACTTTGGCTGTGAAGTGAGATTAAGGGAGCTGGACTTGTTCATCCTGGAGAAGAGATGGCTCAGGATGGCTCAATCCCCCCAGTACCTATGGAGAAGTCATCGAGAAACAGAGCCAGGCACTTCACAGCAGTATGTGGTGGGAGGACAAGAAACAATGGGCATAAACTGAAGCAAGAGCAGTTCAGATTGGACATAAGCTTTTTCTCCATGAGGACAGTCAGGCAATGGAACTGGTTGCCCATATCCAAGGTTGCCATCCTTGGAGGTTTTCAAGACCAGGCTGGATGCAGCCCTGGGCAACCTGGTCTGATCTCATGGCTGACCCTGCTTTGAGCAGGAGCTTGGACTTGAGACCTCCTGAGGTCCCTTCCAACACGAATTATCCTATGATCCTATAAACCTAAGTTACGGGGAGAGAAGGATAAGGGGAAATCAATGTTAAAAGCATTGATAATTTGCTTCAGTTATAAATACAGAAAGCAGAACCTTGCCTCCCATAATAGCACAGGTCAGTGCTGACCACCCCAAAGCCAGTGAGCATGTCAACCATTATCCAAGACAATATTTTTGTACAGTAACATACACCTAGGACCATTTAAAGCTAATAAAGGAGGAGAAGGGATATGAAGGGTGAGAGAGAATGAGATTTTAAATTTTTAAGTAAAATAAAAGAAGCCAGTAAGTTCTGGCTTATATTTTCATGGAAAAATGTAATGTATAACTTGCTACAATATACATGTTAGTGGGGATTTGATGTGTATCTGATTATCTGGCTTTATAGTAAGCAAATATACAATACAATCCATAGAAGCAATAGTCTATTCCCACCAATTTTGGTCAGCATTCATCAGAAGTGATGATGTTTGCCTCAGTAGACACTACAGACAAAAGATATTGACCTCCCTATTGAATGGTCTGCTTATCATTTGAAAGACTATCCTGAATTAAACTAGGGAAGAAAGAGTAGTATTTATTTCATCTAGTGCAATTGCTTATTCACCTCAGAATAATTCAGGCCAATATTTAAAGGTTTTATCTGAAAACTGGGACGTTTCATTTTTCATATATTGTTGGTTAAAAAAAAATAAAATTTATAGAAACCAGTCAGTTTTTTACAATAAACTGAGTTTATTCTCACCTCAATTTTCCAGTGAAAAAAAATCTGATTGAAAATTTCAAGTAATGTTTATAAATACCCAGTTCAGGCTCTGACTCCTAAATCTTTAAGAATGTGATATCTTACATGTAGGTAAGACTTGCAACAAATACTTCAAAATGCTTTAACTTATTTGTCAGTGAATAACATTTTTTTTAATCTATGCACTTTTAGTTCAGTTAAAAACAATACTTTCAAAAAACAACAAAGAACCAAAAAAGGTGTTATTGCTTCAAAATGCAGTGGTTTTGACTTGAAATTACTGAGGGAAAATAGTAGAGCTGGAGTAATATAGATTTGAAAGACTATTCATACTCGGATTCCTAAAACCAGATTTAAAATCACTGTAATTTAGTAAATATGTGTGTATATATGCATATGAGATCTTCACTGAGCTCTAATCAATCAATATTATAGCATTAAACCAAATTCAAACATAAACTAAGGGAACACATAGGAAATCTGTGTACAATAATGGTTGGTAATATACTGCTAGCAATATTAAGGTGCTTCTAAATTTTTATTTTCATTTATTGAAAATAAAGAAGGAGTTCAAAAGGAACAAAAGAGGCTGGAGTTTGTGATATGGTAAGAATACCAATGAACTTAGAAAACTATTTCTATATATTAAAATAGCTAACTGGAAAACTATCTTTATGACACGAAACTTTTTTTTCTATATATATCTCTTGATAGAGTCTCATTAAACAAATAATTTATCAGAAGGCAGATGGATTTGTAAAGTTTCATCACCTGAAATCACTTTTCTTTGGTTTCAAAAAGTTGTGTTGAGCAATTAAAAGCATCTGAATGAGGGGGATGAGTCTAACTTACTGTAAATGCTAATATGATCCAAATTGCAGCTATGATCTTCAGAAAAGGAAAACAAGTTTACCCTAATGAGACATTTACAGCTTATGAAATGATTTCTTTATTATTTAACTATTAAGTCATATTAGAACAACAATTCATGGCCGTTGAAACTGACTGTTGCTCATCAGAGTAGTCAGATTTTCTTAGGGATGGTGGCAGAAGCTGGCAGAGCTGGTCCCTATCCTGTACCTGTTCTGTGGATAGCTTTGGTTTGCAGAGTTGTCAAGCTGGCATCCTTCCACAGCACTTGAAATTCATTTTGGCTCCCGGGTGTGTTTTTCTGTTAATCATTTGCCAATCCATTATATAAATCTTTCCATTCTGTTTTATATAAAAGTTTCCAGTCTAGCAAAGCAGGGCTCTATAGGCTATTTCCAGACTTGCTGTCTCAGTTGTATTGGCAGAATCCCAAGCTGTGGACACCAAGTGGCAGACAGCCTGCTCAAAAAAGGGAAGAGGGGAGGGGAGAGGGAAAAAAACATAAGTGTGAAGTAGCTATTATCACTGCAAAAGAAGGAGTTAAATTGGAATGATTTGGCATAGCCTTGAAAAAGGGTAGGACCAAGTGGAAACAGGATGGAGCAAGGGAATTTAAGATAATCAGTAGGCAAAGGGAGTTTTCAAGGTGCTAGTCCACCCTTCCTTCCCAGCAGAATCCAAGGGGGAAGCAGTAATGCCACCATCTCCCTTAGCCTTGGAGGTTAATTCTTCCATGACACTCACTGCCACAGCTGCAAGCAAAAGCAAGCAAAGAGACCATTGCTTCCAGTGCCTGAAATCTTAAAAATATGTTGAGTAGATTAGGTAAAATGCCTGTGCAGAATACACTGCAGAGATGGAAATGGTAAATTTGTGTATTGTTTCTCTTAAATAAATCTACAGAACACTCTTTTATAGTTCTGTAAAAATGGTCATCCCAAAAGATTCAGTGGGAGATAGCTCTGCCTTTCATCCTCACATCTTCTGGACGTTCTATTCTTAACATGTTATTGCAGTGGTTTTCTTTTATTTATTATTATTTTTTTAAATCTGTTTCATCTGTTTCAAGGAGCTGACTCCTCTCCTTTTTAGAATCAGAGCACACACTCTCCCACATGTACCTGCACACATGTGTGCACAGGTATTCCTTGGGAACAGAGTTGCATTAATCACTTATGACACAGAATATAAAACTTGGATGATAAGCTGGGCCAAGTTACATTCTGAACGTGTCTGAATTAGTGTTTTACATCTATATATGTTAATATAGTAAGATATGTGTTATTTTTCCCATTCATATAATCAAAGTATTCAGTTCAAACTTTCTATAAGTCATTTTAAAGCTAAAGTAGAACATGCAAAATTTCAGATTGCAAACAATTTATTTGAGATGTACATAATATATGTCAAGTAAGGATAAACACAGAAAGATTATGATGGGAAGTGGCATTCTGCCTTAGTGCACTGTCTACTGTTTGTGAATGAAACAAAAAACACATTAGCCATGCTGGAATTTCAGTGACACTTAGCAAGCTGTGGAAAGATATCTGTCCAGGATTAAGAGAGACATATATAAGCACACATTAGGATCCTAATTTTGTTTGGGAGTCTTTATGTAGTTACTATTTTTTATTACTTGATTAAGCCTAAGAAGATAAAATACGTGTTATGCTTAAAGCAAAAGTATGGTATTCAAGATTGTAAAGATGAAGGGTTGCATAGACCAGAAAACTTTACTGGATGAGGGAAGAGGAAGCCTGTTACAATTACATTATATTCATAACATGACAGCTGTACTCTCAGAGATAGTAAATGTCACTCATAAATTATAGGACATCACTTTGACGGCAGTTGAACAGATTAATGAGTTCAACAGGATTCAAGCTCTTTTTCCAACACAGAACAAATATCCATATTTCTTCCTACACAACATGTTTTAAATGTTGTTTCATTCAAAAATGTTCTTTGAGAGATCTCTTTTTTTTTTCAATTAAAAAAAAAAAAAGCTCTCTGCATTTGTCTAAATCTCTTCTGGATAGACTCAAACAGTCTTTGAGGTGTTTTTTCTACTGTGTTGTTTGGCACTCCAAGCAGAAGTTCCACTCAGCTAACAGAAAACTGGAGCAATTTCCACTGCTAATCTTCCTTATTAGATTAGATTTATTCCTATCATCCAGGGAAAAAAGTAAAAACACTTCCTAGCAGTCAATTTTTATTTTGCCATGAAAATATAAATGATTTCATCCCCAGATATTTGTAACTGCTTGTCTTTAGGTGCATGCACTTTGATTTGGTTCAATCTATTTTATAATAAAGTGATTGAACATGCTGGTATTCTTATTCAGACTATTTCTTGAAATTATTTTTTTTCCCCAAAAGTACAGTAACATCATTTAAAGTAATCAAAGGAGAGCAAGATTTACCTCTACCATAACAATAGAGGGAGAGAGACAAGCATGGTTTTAAACTGAATGGCGTAGCAATGGCTTCAGACTGAAGTTTACTCTTTTGTAACTAAACACAGGGTCTAATACTGAGGAAGATTTACTTTTTTGAAGTAAAATGGGTCATGTGGAAAAATGAGTGACAGGTGGACTCTGTTTTGTTGGGTGAAGAGGCTGCATATTGTAGCTTGAAGAATAGATTGGCCCAATACAAGGAAGTGACCATGGATGTGGAGAATGGTTCTTGGCTTGCCGAAAGTCGTCCCCAGACTGAGCACAATGAATGGTTTATCCCAGAAGAGAAATGATCAAATGCCAAGATACCACCTCGCGCTCTGAGGCACACATTGCTGATGCTGATACATCATTCAGGGAAAGTATCACCTGCCCAGTTCTTAAAACTCTCTGGTGTCACTTCACTCTGCAGACCTCTGTAGTGGATCAGATTCAATATCAGATTCTGAATCAGGCTGGCCTTTGGGTCAGATCAAGGCTGCAGGTGCTGTTATAAACTCTGGATACATACATATTGTGGGAAACACTTTTTTAAAATTATCTACACATAGAAATCAAGTCAGAGACACACACTAAAACATACAATTAAATGCTACAGGTAAACCAATGCAAACTAAAGAGTCCATGATTTGGACAGAAAATACAGCTTCAAGACTTGTACTGCCAAATCAAACCCATGTTAGCCAAACAACACATAGTGCTGATACAGAATAAATTTACCCTGGCTGTTCAAATTTATTTTAAAATGTTGACAGATTAATCAAGCTTTATGCTGGATCAGGTATCGTCTGTCCATGGTACTTCAACTCTGTACTGGATTAGGTTTTGTGAGTATAAAAGCTTAAAGCCTACATAAACTACATATTTTATATTTTGACTAATTTGACAGAAATGTCCAGATCTGATCCAAATCAAGTTCATATTGTTGGGCAACATGCTTAATTTCATCGTGAGTAAGTTTCAATTAAATTGAAAGCTTCTCCAATAAAAACATTTATCCACTTAATAGTTAGCACTAGTCTAATGAAACTTGTTTAACAAAATTATATCTTTATAGAAGCACAGTTTATGTACAGATCAGTCTAAATACACAATGTGTCTTGTTGTGCATACTCTTCTAGATAGCAGTGTATTGTTTGTTTTATTTGATTGATCCTAATACAGCTGATTTTCATCTGCCACACCTGGGTAAATCTCAGAAACTGTTGCTGTGTTCAGTGATATCAACTGGAAAGTAATCTTTCAATCTGTGACTGAAGTGGAACAAGTAATAAAAATTTTGAGTGAAAGAAATCATTGCATTTGACTTTTAAGAATATTCATAAGCAGATTGAGAAACTAATTTTATTTCTAATTATTTGAAAAATATTTTTTAAAAAGTTCATCAACTTTTTTTGTGAATATAAGAATTCCTGTTTCACGGTTTCTATCTTGTTGGTTATTTACACAACTCACATGTTACTGTCTGTTTCCTGATGGATTGGTTTGTGTAATTGAATATCAAAAATCAGATGGTAGAAATGAATATAAATAATAAATAAGTTTCAGCAAATATTTTAGGGTTTGGGTTTTTTTTTGATATATAATTTCTCATCTTACAAAGCTTGATCCTTGAAAAAAATTTTGGAAAATGAGCATAAAATGATGTAAACATAGCTGAAGTGACATTTTCCTGACTCAGTATCCACAGGATACAGAGGAGAACATTCACAGAAGAGTTGATGACTCTGCAGGTGACTCTGCCAGCAAAAAGCATTTCATTGTCTTCTTAAATGCTATATGCTCATTTTGACACACAGCAAGACAAAATAGTCCCCTTTACAATAGGCTGAGTTCAGAGTACAGAAGTGTGCCTTATAAATTCACATTAGCTAGGGAAGAATGTCATTATTTCAACAGTGCAAAAGAACAATTTTTGTTTATATCCTCAAAATCTTGACTTGCAGGGCAGGCTAGAGTAGATATGAGGGCATGTCTGCGATTTATAAAACACCCCTGAAAATGACGGTGCATTGAGATAGAAGCAAAATCATCTCATATATCAGAAGAGAGGCCACTGGCTTCCTTGCAGCTATGGTTTGTCCGGGAGCACTGCAGTTTCTGCCAGCATGAGAACTATTACACAAATTGCTATTGGAAGTTTAATATACCTAGAACCTCGTAGATGTCTAAGCTGCTCAATGGATAAGGCCAGGAGAGCAGAGCAGCCCCAAAAGAGACACGTTCAAGGAAGGCTAAATGCTGATTTAGAGTGCGCTTGCCTTAAATTGTGTATATATCTTGAAGATGTTACTCATAAATTTATCCAATTTTTGTCTCCTCTCTCCAAACATTTGGACATTTTTACTTGGATATTTTTATCACTGCTGTTTTATGTTCTGAATACTTTTACATGGAATTACTTTGTGAAGAAATTGTGGTGAGTATGTTGATATACTACTACATAGTGCTTGATTAAATTCTGGAACTGAATCTAATTTGCAGCTCTGTATCACCACTGAAAATATCTTCTGTTCATTCTCATTTGTACTCCGAGTATGTGGTTACATGGGTTTCCTGTGCTTTTGATGAGTACTGTACAAGTGTCAGAGCTGCTTCATTTCCTGCTCAACTGTAAGATTGGGAACTTCAGAAACAAAATATAAAAGTCTTATTCTGTAGCGTTACCAAGGATCTTGGGATTGAAAACTCTGTGTTCTTCACTCTTTTTAAGAGAATATGCATTTTTCCTTAAAGAATATACTTAGCTTTTCAAAAGTAAGTAGGACCAAAGCCCAACTACAGTGTGTTTTCTTTTAGCTCAACATTACAGTCTGCTGCCATGAATTTAAATCTCTACTGGACACTCAAGACTACAAAGAATGCACAGAGTTTCACATCTCACTGGCTTTGGCGTGGGGTGAAGTTCTGTGTTGATTGAAGACTGTTGTCGTGATCCTCTGCACAGGGAGAAAAAGTATTTTGTGGTAGCTGAATCAGAAGTGGAGGGATCAAAACAGTAACCCAAATAGAAAATATAGAAATAAAATGATTCTACTGCCTCAGTAAGGGAATGTATTTACTTCCCTGAGTACTTTGTGTTTATTGTAAACAATATTTAAGCATTTGATTTACAAGTATTTTTGTTGTTTGAGGCCATGGATGATTTGTAAGATATGCACAATTTGTATGTCTGAGATAATGAACACAGGTTCTGCCAAGTGTTCATTTCAGGCATTAGGAGTAAGTCTTGTTATGTGCTATTTATGCTGTTTTATGCAATAGGCAGTGTAGGTTGTTATCACCAAGTGTGTCATGGAATACATGCCTCTAAGCATGTTCATTACTTGTTAGTAACCTTATTTTCATTGTGGCACAAGAGTGATTTGAAGTAGGTGGTTCCGCTTGGAAGGTAGGCAAGCAGGCAAAATCCAGAAAGCATGAGCCCCGATGTCAGTAGCAGATCAAACAGTAGATACTGAAGCTGTATGAAGTGTCTTGCTTTCCCCAGGACATTTCTAGATGTCTGAGTTGATCTGCTTGCAGTGTGTTTTTTCTGCTGATGTGAACAAAAATATAAATATTAGCTAGACACAATTTTGTCACCATCTCTCAAAGGAGGATGATTATGAAAACATCAAGCAAGCCTTGCTGACACAGTTACCATTCCCTACCAGTTCTTAGTCTGAGACAAGAGGGACTGTAGGAAACAGACTATACTCAGATTAGTTATATCCACCAAAGGGTCAAGAATTTAAGATATGTAGATGACCCTTATGAAGATAATGCTGAGTTCCCTCTATATCTAATAAAGCAAGCAATCAATTAGCGCCTGCCATTGACCATAGAAAAGAGGATGGCCACAACCCCCACATCCCTCACCCCTCAAAGCTGTCTGTGGCCAGTCTATTTGGATTTGGAAGATCTATAGCTGGATCTAGTTTTTGAGTTTTCAGTTGTCAAGGAAATTTTTCATGCCATGCTACCCATAGATGACACAAGTTACTGATGACTTTATATGAATAGGATGGCTTTACACTTACAGGACTCGCCCCTTATATCAGGGAAGTTAGCAGCATTCCCACACTGTGGCTGGAGACTTGCTAAAGTAATATATCATTAAGAAAGGACTTTTCTCTGCTATCCTGCATGTCACTGCCTACCACCAGCATCACTTTACCTCCCTCAGCTGTAGATCACCAGGCCAAATGTAACACTCCCGAGTTTTCTACAGCTCCTCTGTAGGTGCTGAAAGGGAGGTATATAGTTTTCTAGCTTTTTTCCTATGCAGACCAATAGCTTGCTGTTTTCATAAGGATTTGGTGACCTGCTCACTCCTTTGAGGTTCACAAAACCAACCAAAAGAAATTATCCAGCTACCAGCTGAACAGCTGCAGTATAGTGATGGAATGCATATCTGACGGCAGTAATCTAACTAGCAATTTGTGTGTGTGTGTGTGCCATACCTAATAAAAAGTATACACTTTTTCAACCTTCTTTCATATGCTGCTTGCAATATGCATAATGTCTGCAAGAGCCCATTGCTGCTGTGTAGGAGTATCAGGTGTCGAAAAGATGAGACTAAGGCAGAAGGCCTCACTTGGATAGCAAAGTCATGAGGGACACTGTGAAAGGCTAACTTAAATCATAGGTGGAGAAATCTCACCCACGCATTCTCTATCTGCCTAAACACAGTCTGGAGAATGAACCCTTTACAAGGGTGCACATGGACCCAACCTGTAGTGTTATATTCCTGAGAAAGAGATTCATGCCTGCTGAAACCCTAAAAGGACAGAAATGAAGAATACCTTCCTTGGGACCATGCCAGACTTGATTTTCTTGTAATCTACACCTAAAGTTCAGCAGCATCTTTGGATATCAGTCTGTATTTACAGAAGTGGCAGAAGAGAAGGATGTGCGTGAGACTGGGGCCTTGGATTTTGTCCCAGTGGTTATTAGGTTGCTCACAAAAGCCATTTATTGAATCTGATGAAGTTGTTGGAACAGACAAATGAGTCTGGATGTAAATGAGTGGACAAGAAGCTGCACGGCTTACAGAAGCCTGAGGCCGGGACCAAACAGGAACAGAAACAGGTTAGAAGCAAACAGGGTCAGGTAATTAAAATAGAGGTATCACTGTATGGCAGGAATCAACAGACAATCTTTGAGCAGTCACATTTCAAGCAGGTAAACACACATATCCATTAAAAAGCATCACCTATTATCTATTTCTTTCACAAACTGTTAATTTACCTAGACCCAACAGCAGGGGACAAACCTTTCGTATCAGCGGAAACCCAAACTCAGGGCTTAGGAGGCTGAGCAAACTCCGACCTCAATGAACATATGAAATAGGGTTTCTGACCCTAATATATCTGAATTGCTTTCCTCCAATGGAAGTAGAGTGCACCACAATGTTCCTCCTGTTTGTGTGTGAAGTAGGACAGCTGGATGTTCACATCCTTGTAGATAATGAGACTCAGCTCCTGATCCTCCTAATCCTAGAATGGGCACATCATGGTTTATACAGTTGTAAGAATCTTCATTTTAAGCCTGAAACAATCCAATTTCTGGGTATGGCTATATGCCTTCATCCAATATAAGGCAGTTTTCATCTGAAAAAAATAAGGGCTCCAGCTCTGGTCACAGTGGATTGACCTTGTTCCTTGTTTATGGCTTGTTCTTCACTTTAAATGTTTAATTCTTGGTTATGCTGGAATCACAAAAATGTTCAGAGGGTTGGAAGGACAGATAGTGGCTGGAGACCTGGGAGTTTTTGGAGGCCAAGTCAGGTGGTGGCACAGTGGAAGCTGTTGACCACTAATAGGCCAGACACATGGCATCCATACATAATGATTAGCTGCAGGAAGGGAATAGGAGTATTCTTCTCTGGTGTCTGGAAAAAAAATCTTGAGTATACAGCAGAACATGGCTCAAGACTCCTGGGAATAGTGATGAGAAAGAACATGAAAATTAGGCACAAAGGTAATCATGAGGAGACTAAACGATGTGGTAGAACCAGAAAGAAAAAAAACAAATATGCCAGAAGCAATGGTCACCCTTATTTGATCTTATTTTTAGATGGGGTCAGAGATTCAATTTTTTGGTAGCTGTACAGTCTATGTCAATTAGCAGTGACTATTTTTGGATGATTTTGTTTGGACAGAAGGTAGTTCTTGTGAACCAAGTAACAGATTGCATTTAGATCCATTGATCACATTTTGGAGGAATAGATGCAATTAAGTCCTCTCTTGCTGTATATAATATAGAAACAGGTAAGCAGTAATATTATGATGTGGGTATTGTCACTTGACAATATCTAAAAAACAGGACATTAGTGGCTTGGAATGAAGCTAAATGTGACTAACAGAACAACTTTTGTTTTTAGAAATAATGACAACACTCCCATAAGAGGGATTTTGTTATGATTTTAAAATAAAAAATGGAAAATAAAGATTTTTGGATGTTTTAACTCTTTTTTTTTTTTTTTAATCATAGGTATCCAGATGCAAGTGGAATAAAAGCAGAAGTAAAATAAGTCTGTAATGCCCAGAGACAAACTTATTTAGACAATTGTTCTGCTCTATGTACTGACTATATCAGGGCTAGAATTTCAAAATCGTGGCTTTTGTTGTTAGCATAGACCTTTGCATGTACTAACACTTGCACATACATTTTGATACACTCTAACTGAAAGATTATCACACTTACTAAGTTTTGGTTATTCTAGTAGAAATTCTAGTACAAATAAATAAGCTTGCATATTTAATTTTGTATACAAGAACAAAAACATATAAAAACTGGTTAAATGAATTATTTCTATATTTCACTGACCCAGGCAACCAGGTGATCTTTCCATTTGTGCAGAAAGGCAATGTTGATACCACTTGCAGAAAATCTTTTCTTTGAATACCACAGGCACAAATACTGACTAGATGATTCAGCTATAAGCATAATACCAACTAGTGCCTCTCTCTTACATTTTTCATCTCACCTTTCTTTTTCCGTCTCCTCTCTGTTACACTCTTCACAGTCCTTAGTTACCCAGGAAAGTCCGGTGCTATTCAGGCTAGAGAAAAGTAGTTGTCCTTCCCCTTCACGCAGAAAGATTAGGGAGGGAGCAGGGGAGTGATCTGCATCGTAGAGTTCCCTCACTAGACTGTGCTTCATTCAAATGGGAAGATGCAGCAAGAACACAGTGATCAAAACAGCTGATGAGACTCTCACAAATACCTCAGAAAAACAAAGCAGGTTTTTACCCCGATACTTTGAGAATCTGCATAACATGAATTTCTTCTGATAGAAGACAATAATCTGTGGTTTCTATCAAACACTGTGCTTCAGGAAGAAAAGAAGATTTTACAGAGATAGAGGTGGCTCAGTTAAATGAAGACGTCCAGCCTTTGAGTATCATCAGGTCTGGAAAGATTGCACAATGAACCATGATGATGCTATGGGGTAAGGGGACAGAAAAGTTAAAGCATTTTTCCTAACTCAATTACTCTAAAAGGAAAATTTACCTCTATATTACCTTTGAGACATATTTCAAAGCATTATGCTTTCTCTGTCCACCAAACTTCAAGAAGTTAGAAAGTTTTTTTTTTTTTTTCCCAGGGGTATCTCAAACAAATTAGCGCATGAAATGTGGTGGTTTGCTGTGGCAATCACTTTGCAGGCTGGAATACTGTAGACCATTAGTCATCATAACCCTGTCAGTATGTGGTACTTGGCAGCTTTACACAAGAATGACATTTATACCTAGGAGCTGTGAGAAAGAAATTATCTTTGTCTTGGAGTTTTCCTAAACCCAAATGTGGAACAAAATGGTTAAACCATTTTCCATGTACTCTTTTGATAAAAATGTATAGATATATTGTATGTATTGTACTGTATTGTATTTATATGCTGGTTTCTATTTTCTTTTGATTTATGTTATATTATTTTGTTTATCCTGAACATGTTAAAAACAGAAATAAAAACCTTTAAAAAACCTCCCATGCACTTTTTGTACCTATTAAATAGGAGGCAGTGACGAAGTTTATTTTTAAGAAATTTTTGTGGATCATCTTTAACAGCATTTGGCTTTTTTATTTTAAACTTTTTCCTTTCACTTAGTCTTATGATAGCCATTGCTATATGTGTATCCAGAAAAACGTGCTAAGTCATAAATTCTTGCCTTCTTGCAGGCATGTGGCAAAGCAAACAAAACACTATCTTTACTCTTGCCTGATAAATGTCACCATAATGTTCCTTTTTTCTTCCCAAAGAAGTTTGCCTCTTGCTTGATTATTCTTTCCACTCCTGGGACACTTGAAGGTTTCATGGAACATCACCATTTTGGCCTTACAAAGCTTTCTTCAATGACGTCCAACAAGGAGAATGAAATGGGGAACTGATATTTCTCATGTAAAAAATAGAATAAGCTTACACCATTTTTAACATGCCTCATGAAGGAACAGTTAATAGCAAAAATAAGTGTTTCAATTCTGTTTTACAGTGCACCTTAATGTAGCATTTCTTGCTAAGGTGAAGGTTAATTAAGCTGAGCTCAAGCAAAATCTGTACTAAAGGTCAAACTGACTGGGCTGGCACAATGTCAGGGATGTTTGCATCACAAAATCATGGGGTTAAGTGAGGAAATGTAAAGAGATGAGGAAACATACCTACTGCACATTTTCTTTCAATATATTCACATTAAAAAGATGTTGCTGTACTAGAAAAGTCATCTGTGTTCATCTAAATATTTGCCTTAAACATATAAAAGGTGGTCTAGTATTAGGTTTTCTAGTTTTAATGTTTACAGTGTAAGTAATAAGTAGGTTAACCGGTGGGCTACATTTGTAAAACATCTTTTTTTCTTCTGAAAAGACTCATTTCACTTCTGTTTCAATCTCTCTATAATAATGCTACCGTTACATAAATAAAAAGAAAGTGCTTGGTTGTAATTATGTCTCATATCACATTGCTAAAATGAGCAGGATGTATTCCAAGTAAGGAGCTTTACACTAGAAGGAGGGCATGTGATTTATTTTACCTTTTAAAGTATTACTTGTCTGGTATAAACCTCAGTTCGCTCTAAGGCAGAATTATGGATTATTCAAAGTGCATCTTGTCTTGGAAAAAAACCTAAATACCAGGAAAAACAATTCTGTATAAAGACACTAATATCAAAATACATTATTAACTATTTTCTTTTATTGTGACACTTCTGTTTGGAAAAAAAACCCAAAACACTCACACACCTACAATTCTGGGAATTCATTTATTTAATTGTCTTGCAGATCAAAAACATGACTAGACTTAGCTATTGAATTCTCATTTAGTGCTTGGTGTTTACACACTGTCACTGTCTAGACAAAGCTCTTTTGGTGCGATGGGAGTCACCTCTCTAAAGAAAGCTCTGTGTGATAATACTGCTGCCATTCGGGAGCCTTGACCTTGGCTCCTTTCTAAATGCTCTCTGGCCTTTCAGCCTAGTTGTACTTGACGCGGTGAAACTAATGTGTTCCATGTGACATGTGCAGGGAACTAACTGAATTTTTTAAATGAAATTTCTGTAAGTACTGAACAGATATTCAGGGACTTTTTTTTCCCTTTCTTTCTTTTTAACTTTTAATAGTATGCAATCATTGGTCATTTTTCCTGGCTTTAAGGATCTAATGATAACATTCCATCATGACTATTCAGCTAACAGCTAAAAAGTCTAAAATAAGTGTATGACCTTGACATTCAGAGATCTACTGTAAATGCAAGTGAAAGGGCTGGAGAAATATATCCCCAACCATTCAATTTTTTGAAATATTAAAAAAATTTTATTTCGGGGAAGGCAGAAAGATATGACATCTTTCCTTTCCAGGTTCCAACAGTAAATTTAAGTATGCTAAGGCAGTAGTGGTAGCAAGTGTTATAGTATTAAGAAGAGGCCAAAGAACATTGGTTTTCTAATACATTTTAGCTGAAAAAATGGCATGTGGTTTTTGAAATAAGAAAGTAAAAGCAGGCCAACAAGTGTTATACATATGACTGAGGAAGACAAAATCTCAAACACTGAATGAGTGGATTTATAAAAGGAACTGAGAAAATTACCTGTATAAAACCTAATGTAAATTCAGGATCTTAATTTAATGACAATCAATACAGTTTGGAAATATTAGTATTAGGATTGCCACAATTGGTGTGGAACTTATGATAAGCACTAATATTACTGTTCTTGTTCTGACAGCACAACAGTCCCAAGATGTATATGTTATATTCCTGTAAATGAACAATCAAGATCTCTAAACATATGGTTTCGCTGTTCTTGTTCTTTGCCAACAACCAGGATGGATCTATCCTGAGATGTAGTTTAGCTGCAAGTAGGTATCAGATTAAAATGTTGAAAGTCTGAAAATCATAGTTTCATGTAGCACTGATGGTGTTAGCTGTGGCAGGAAAAAAAAAATGCAGATGAGCTAGCAGTCACCAATGGCATTTCAACCATTGTAAAATGTCAGGTAGCCAAAGCGATAAAAACACTAGTGCGTATTTGACGGTAGTGGTGAAACTGCCTGGTAGTGCTTAACAGGCGGTCCCAGAACAGACAAAGCATAGTTTGATCATAGATTATAGAAAAGGCTTCCCAAATTTTTCTTTTATGAACCCTTATTTTTAGGAGAAAGGAATGGCATATCCCCCCTCTTTCAGTGGCGTGGAACTGATCCTTTTTTGCACTCACTGGTGAGCAAATAGCCATAAAGATCTTCTTGAACCAAATGATCAGTCAACAAGATTAGATACTGGAATTACTATTAAAGCCTATTAAAGCCTAAATAAAAATAGCCTGACGAGAACCTAAATCATGAACCCAGTACCAAATTCTCCTGTATTCTTTGAGTGGCTGGAAAAGCATGTGTTTTTTTGCTTTCATATCACTTAGCCTATATAGTTGTTGCTGAATGAGACTCCCCTTAAGACATGTCAGTGTGATGAGCAGGGGAGAAATCATGAGCATATCTTATTGCAGTCAGCCTCACCACTGCTTGCATTATAATATTGATAAAACAAAGTTTAAACATAGTAGAAAATATAACTACCTCTCCAAGTGTTTCTTGCTCTCTCAATATATTTCCCCAAAGGAAACTGGGCTCAGCAGTGAGCAGGCAACTTCTTACATTCCCCTTCTCTGATTCGAAACAAGATCTGAGGGATCCCTTTGCCACTGAGGGCATCCAAACTCCTCTCCTTCTCTCTGTCTGACCTTGGTTTCAGCAGACCTGACCTCTTTCTTCAGGTAGAGGCAGAAAGGGAAGGGGGGAAAGTCTGAACCTTTCCACTGTCCCTTGAGTGTCTTCCAGGGTTGGGAACTGAGGCTGTAGTGACTGGGGTTTCTGATACACTAAAATTGTCCGAGTCCTTCTCTTAGTTATCATGATAACAGCAACTATGCACTTTGTGGAATAGGTATAAGGTGTAAACAACCACCAAGCCCCTGAGCACTAGGAGTTAACAGCAGGCTTGATTGAATCGCAGATCTTAAGCCCTTGGCCCCAGGCAAGACAGATGAGGACCCACCAAGATGAATGGAGCCGTTTACACCCATCAGAGTTGTACTGTTTCTCTCTGTGCTCATCTCCATCGGGTGTTTTCATTCATGAGAAATTCCTGTTGAGAAGATTGGAGCACTTAGCACCTGTCAGAGAAGTTCTCTTTAAAGGCTGAATTCTTCCAGACTGCTAGATGCTCTGCAGCCCACATAAGTACTCTGATTGCCTTAAAATTGGTGTGACTCCTCATGGTGCTGGAGAGAAGAGTGAGTTACTGAAACGTCCTCGCTCTCATTTTCAGATATTTGAATCTTGCTGATCTTAACAGTCTGAAAAGGCTCAAGATCCAACCACAACCACGTAAATGAAATCGATGCTAACAAAAAGATTTGCCATTGAAACCCAAGATAAAGAGACCTTCTTTTACTAACCTTGGTTTTAATAGTTTGACAAGTTGTGTATCCCTCTGAGGAACAATTACAGCTTTGTTTTGGTTAAGGACCAGACCCTTCTTCCTCATGTTTCTCCACATTTGCATCTGGACAGGATCTTACTGAATTAATTGCATGTTAATAAGCCCTATTTCATTAATATCCCAAGGAAAAAAAAAAAGGAAAAGGAAAAGGAACATAATCTTTCCTTTTAAATGTCACAAGGCAAGAAAGTTCCAGTCAATGCAAGGCAAATGCCAAGAGTACATCCAATTGCTTCTTAAAGCATAAAAGCCTTACTGTTGCTTCTGTGTCTATCCACTTGGCCTTTTTCTAACATTTCATTTCATATGTCTTCCCCAGTGCAAGGAGGTAGTCCAAGGCAGGTCTGGGAAGATTCTTTCTAAGGTGTGTACTTGTGCTGTATACAAAAATAATCACTCCCACATTCCCTGGACTTTACTGATTCCAAGCAGAAAGAATATACTACCTGTCTCCAGCTCACTGATTTTTCTGAAAGCCAAGCATGCTCTCAATATGTTAACGCTTCCCTCGATGACAGCATTAATTTTTAAAGTCAGATAAGTGAGAGCCAAGAAGAAATTCTCTTTCTCTCTCTTTCCAGCTAGGCAACCCAGCTGCTGGCAAAGTGAAGGCATACTGATAACAGGGACAGTAGGGATGGGTAGGGAGATGGAGGGGGAACTTGACAATGTGGTATTTTTTGATTTTCTTTTTAAGAAGTTAAGATAGAGTGGAAGAAAACACGGAATCCATCTGCCTGAAAGGTAGTAGTTTTTACAAGTCACTTCCCTGTTTTGGTAGTCCTTGAACTACCAGAGTCATGACCTGATGCTATAACTGTGCCAAAGCAGAAGTGAGACCTTATTTAGCACATAAGTCATGTAGGACGCATTCTCTGTGAACTTGTTACATGAATGATCAACACTTCTATTTCCAGCAGGATCATGTAGGTTTTTATAGGTACCCATATATGCAGTAGGCCAGAGATTTTGCTACATATAATACTAAAGTAATGATGTTACAAGACTAGGAAACCTTAAATTAGGCAGTGAACAATTTCCTCCATAACTCCACTCTGCCAGGGCAGTCCATTAGGTAGCTAGAAACAAAGGCCCTCCCTATGTACCTACTTTCTCTATGTACCATTTTCTCTCTCTCTCTGTCTTCTATTTTTGCAGACCAGCTGTGGCTTGCACAATTTCATGTTGAAAGTGACGTAACTGTGTTGACTGGCTATTTTTTGGTTGATGAAGAGGAGATGTGTTTGGATACCAGCTATGACAAGTCTAGTAGCTGTCAAGGGATGAAAATGAAGTAATGTGTACATGCATAAAATGTAAAAATAATGTACATGCGTATATGGCAAAGGTTGGCAGATTCCATTGACTGCTCTTGTCCAAGGTTATCCTAGGTTATAAGCTGATGTACATGGTTATTGAACAGATTGGGGTCATCTAGCAACACCAGTCCCTCTGTTCACCTAACAATGTCAGAGCAAAGGGGCAGCTGTCTCTAAAAACCACTTACATATTAATCCACTCAACTGTTTTCTACTTGTACTTCTGGGGATGAGGCAGGATCAGACTCTATTCATGACCTCACATAATCCTCCTTCTGTAGTGACACTCTTGCATAATACAGAAGACTATTTGTGGCATAAGGGGCATATGTCACAGCAGCATGGGGAGTCATAAGTACCATGTCTGTGTCAAGGATTTTTTAAAGAAGCGTGACTGGCATGGGAGCGCTAAATATGTCCTGTGACCTTGTAAGAGGCAGATTTGGGTACTCCTTAACAAGGCTGTAAGGTCACCATCACACAATGATGTGAGGTGTTCCAACAGTCAAAGTAAAGATGATCACCACATTTGACCATAAGAATATCAGTGTGGATGTTGTAACAACATAGTGTTGAGTCTGAAAGGAAATTATTTTCCTATCTGAGCCAAGAAAAAGTCTCCAGTAACAGCAGGAAGATTCATCTTGGATGCCTACAAACTATTGCATGCTAATAATGGCTAGGCAGAAGGCCAGTGGGAAGAGATGGTATTTTTTTTAAAACAAGTATTCATCCCTCTCTCATTACACTTTGGATACTGTTTGTCTTCCTGGACTGCAAGCTCTTAAGAACAAATCTGCATTTATTGCTTGGGATCTGCTATGTTACTTACATAATCAATGGTTACTAATGATAAATACTAATAATATAAAATATTAAGTTTTTTTTTTTTTTACCTACATCTGAATTTTTCTCTTGCTGAAATACAGCACTCATTACTGCTGCACTTGACTGTATGCTCATTGCATAACCTTATTGACGTCAACGTATCAGCAATATACCTGGGACATGAATGCTGATGGCAAACTGCTGGTGTCAGGGATGGAGGCAAGAGACAGAAACCGAGAAAGCTGAGGGATGCAACAAACTAAAGGACATGATGTAAAAATGGCAAAGAAATCGGTCGAGAGCCAAGAAATTCACACAGCCAAAGGTGAAGTCTGGGCCAAGGAACAGTCAGTGATGGGGCAAAATCTAGCAAGCTAGATAAGAGCAAGGTCCTAAAATACACAATAAGCTAGGGACACAATGATGAGATTCCCTTATCACCAATTAGTCTAAAAAGCCAACCTTTAATCGCTGCTTTGGCCAAGTGGCTGGCTGCAGCTCCATCATCTTCATGGACACCAGCAGTGTCTGTTACATCTTGACAAATACTGGGGGCCCATATGATGTTCTGCTCAGAAGAAAGTAAAGAAATACACGCCTCTTTACATGTCCCTCCATAATGACAATGTAGCAGGATGCTGATGTATGTAGGGACATTGAAAACAGTCAGTGTTTTGCAAATCTTTACACCTTGCTGTAATAATAAGCAGTAATCAGTCATTGTCATTTTTTTGCATTTTCCCCTCTGACTCTTTAGAGGAATGTTACACCAGAGCAATCTGGCTTCATTAATTTTAAACAAACTGCTGTAGTCACTTCATTAGAAATGGTAAATATACACAAAATCAGAAAAAAATATGAAAATTGTTATAAAGACTCAAGCAGGAATATCCATACAAAATTCTAGGGCTTATATAATTCATGAGACCAGACTGCCATAATGTATCTTAAATCTGTCAAACTATCTTTTTTTCTCACTATTCTTCACTTTCTAGATTTAAGCCCATTCAATTTCATTAGTATTCCTTCACTGTGTTGTCAGTCTGCATTATGGTGGGGTTTTGGAAGTCCTTCAATAAAAGAATACTTGACTGTGCTACAACTGTCACCCTTTGTACCTCGGTACAGATCCCAACAGAATGAATTTCTAAATGCCTGCGTGTTGCAGGAAACATGAATTCTTAATGAATCTTAGGATACAAGTCTAAACAGATGACAGTACTTTCCAATCTGCTACGGAAACAATATGTTTTAATTAAGTATAAGGTTTAATAAAATTTTCACTCCTTGTACAAAAATGAATGGTGATTAACAGATGACTGACAAGCCAACTCTAATAATTTCTGATTAAATGCTTTTGTTTAGTGTTTTCAGTCACTCTCTACAGGGAATTAATTACTGGAAATGAAAAAAATGAAGGTTCATGCCAGTTAATATCCTTGAGAAAGTGGAAAGTAATCAACTGTATAAATTACAGTGGCATATGCAAGCCAGCTTGTGGTCAAAATTTGTACAACATACCCTAGTCAGTTTTTAAGTTGGTTAGATTGAAAAGTGCATGGGGAGAAATCTGTCTCAAGTAACTATTCCATAGTTTAAATCAGGCAGTGTTCATCTGTAGTCAGAACAAAAAGCCAGTATGACTTTTCTTGTTTATCATATTTCTTAACAACATTTACTTATTTGCAGTGGCCAGTGGAATATTGTAGGTTCAAAGTACACATTTACGTGGTTCTTTTATGCTACAAATTGTTCTTTAAATAAGTAAATCAGTCTCTAAGGGCAAGTCTTCATGCAAGTATGTATGAGAAGAGCTAACCAACAGAGATGTAACCAGAGAGGGGTGAGCAGATGGCCGAGGGGTACTGTCTCTCTGCTCCAAAGTGCCACCTCCTGCAGTATGCGCTCTCCTGCTTAAGCAGACCATGGTGTCACCTAGCCTTGCTGAGGCCACCCCAGTTATATGGGAGGTACTCCAATAAATGTCCTCGCATAGGCAAAGGCTTTGTATAAAACTAATAAAAACAGAGCAAATGAACCTGTTATTACTTTTTATTATCTGTTGTTCTCAAAGAAGCGTTAGCTTGAAAATTTACCTGGGAAAGTTTACTTGGCAATAAGCTTAAGAAGGCCATGGAGAAGAGTTAGCTGAAGTTTGTGAATCTAGACTTTTTGCTCCTGTTTTACAGTGAATTTATTGCCAATTAACTTGAGTTAGCTAGCAGCTTTGTAAATGTTAATCTAGATATTTCATGACCAATTGAACACAAGTGTTTGTGTTTTACTCCAGGTTTCAGCCAATTGGCAATCAATTAACTTGAATTTTAGCAGCAGCAAATGCAGTATTCTAGAACAAACGTGACCTCTGTGCAAAGAAAAGGCTGATCTTTCTCTGCAAAATGCAGGGAAATTTGTCTCCAGTGACACATAAGCTTTCTGTTGGCCATCTACAAGAGCTCAGTAATAATTTCATGCATATATCTGATAATCTTGTATTGTCCATGGATTCTTTAATATTTTTTAATATTGCTTTTATAATCACCATATCTGGTGTTTAGTCCTCAGTGAACTTCATCTGAACTAATGTGTTCATTGCAGAAGACTTTTTGTGACAGTCTGAAAAACTAGTACATTTTATAGCCAAATATGAACACAGTCTTGTGTCATTCAAAATTTCTATTAATCAAATCCAAAGTTTTTCAGCGGAACTGAAAAATCAGTCAGAATGAGCAAAGAATGTTCAGGTATTTTGTTGTCACTAAGTATAGACAGAAAGAAGAAAATTTAATTCATAAAAATTATTATATATTTGAATTCATCTATAATGGAAATTCATTAGGTTCTAAATTTATGATGTTCACTTTTTAAGTCTTCTCCAGAAGATTTTACCGGGAGATGGAGCAGCAGAGACCTAAGAAAATATGGATTAGCATAAAGTGCGGAAGACTTGAAGATCTCGAAAATAAAAGCAGGTTTTTAATTAACTTTGCTAAATGTTCAGTGCCATCAACTATACTGCTTTGGTCTGGAATAGAGAAGGGTTTTCTATAAGGTGGCAATAAGAAGTAGGCAAAGAATCTCTATTATTTTATGTTTACAGTCAGCCAGTAAAGTTCCTAAAGTGCTCTGAAAGCTATGTGGGTGAAAAAGACTATTGACACCAATGCAATTTTTTTCCATTGTGGACCCTAGTTTTTCAAATAATATTGATTAATAAGAATGTAAACTTAATACAGAATATTTTCTCTGAGAATAAAGACTATTACTCTACTCTGTGAGACTGACACGATTGTCTTACGACTGATATTGGTTGGAGCTTTGTCACAGATGATAATAGGAGTAGGATCATGCCCTTTGTTTGTGACATGAGAATGCTGGTTTGCAGATGAACAGGAAAAGAGAGTGTTATTATCAATATTATTATGAACACTTTCTCACACTAATAGACAGTTACTCACATGGGAAACAATACTCCTTGTGAGTAACTGTTAGTACCACAAACAGATCTACCTCTCAGGCCTTAGTTTTTGAGACAATTTTTATGTTTAACTTTTTTAAGTTACCTTGCCCTTACTTTCAAAATAATTAATTTTTTATCTTACAGAAAGATGCAGGTCTGACTTCTAAAAGAGGGAATATCTCCATTTTCTCTGTCTCTGTGGAGTTTCAGCATTGCAATAGAGTTTTCTTTACAACTTCAGCAACAGAGGGTTTTCTTTACCATTTCAGCCTTTCTTATTCATTTTCCCTGTAGGACAGCCCTTCTTTTGTCACAAAGTAAGAGATAACCTTGTAGTCATTACACAGGCAACATTCCCCTTGAAACCTTGGAATTTCTGTTCAAAAACTGTGGAATTGGGTCCTGTGTCATCATGAGCACTTTGGCTAGGAATTGTCAGGGAAATTATGATACTCCCCTATTAGAGATATTTGGGTGAATCACTGCAATAAGGAGACTTGGGAAGGGTGTATCTTTAAAATGCGCTTGAAGTTAATGGTTTGTCTAGGGATTGTTCACTAATTCCTTTATGTTGACCAATATTTATAAGATTAATTTCTTTCATTTTCCTTTAAATATATCAGAATACAATATATTAATTTATGATTTTCAGTAGAAGTATCCTAGAAATTATAATGGAGCTTATATTTGCTGAAGAGACTCAAAATAATAGGAAAAAAGGGAAATCATAGGTCTTGAAATAAAACCATAAATACAGTTTTGATCTCTCATCTGCTTTGTGTTACTTTAATCATGGTAACTTTTTTTCTGCGTACATAGCTGTAAAATGACATTATTTGTTAGCTATTTTGAAATGTTTCATGTATTTTCTCATTTGCAAATGTACCTGTGAAGCTGTTTAAAAAACAGGGCATACTGTTGAGGTATGTGAAAATATTCATGAATTGGGTTCTGATCTTTATAAGACTCCAAGTGATACAACTCCTCTCTCCACTTTATCAGGAGGTGAAGTACTGTATACCTTTCAAGCAAGTGCTCAGCACCTCATTTGAAAAAATCCATCTAAAATAACTTTATATTCAAGTTAAAAATATTAGTGGGAGTAGTCAGCATTCCCTGAAAATTCTTTGTAGCAGAAGTTGTAAAATAGAAACCATGGGAACTGTTCGATGGCTACATACTAGAGAAAACTGAGCTTGCTATTCCCGTAAGTCCTTTCTTCAGCAGTAATGCCTGCTCTTCCCCCACACCCCAGTCCCATGCAGTTGTGCATATTCCCTCATTTATGCTAGATCATTATCACAGAGATCAGTCTATTGATTTGAATATCAGCGTGCTGGCAAAAGGAAGGGATGATGTGAGGGAGGACCAGTTTAGCTGATGCTTTCTTTGAGAAAAGGTCAGTTGACCTATAGCTTCACCATCATGAAAAAATCTCTCTCTCCATTGTTTAGGTCAAATATGCATTAATAAGTGTTTTGCCTGTAGCAAAAGGGCCACTGTCAATGTATTTTATATTGGCTCAACCAGCAGAATGAAGGTTGTTGTCTAAAAACACTTTTTGTAAACTCATGAACACTATGCTGATGAAATCTGAAGTATTTCTAAACCAGCTATACTTGCATCAAAGCAGGATCAAGATTTTCCAGATGATTTATGAAAAATGCTTTTTCTAAAAATGATGAAGCTTTGATATACTCTATAGTCATTTTATTCTGGCATTCAGCTATCCTCACAGTTATAAAGATTTTCCTTACAACTACTTAATCTGCCTTCCTACAGATTAAGTTTGCTAGCTATTTATCTCTGCTCAGAGAGTAGAGAAGAATTACCTCAAAGGCTGACATTTGTTATACTTTTTTACATGCTGATGTAAGTCTGTATATTGTAGGACTTCTGCTATTACACAGATATTTAAAAAACAGATATTTATGGGAGCATTTCTCCCTGATAAGAGGCACCTTCCTGTAGGATGGTCTTGAAAGGGACTGTTCCATTTCATGACATCTTCAGGTTTTGAAACTTGGGAGCAAACCAAAATCTTTTGGAAAACCTTTTATAGCATGCGATTGTTAACTTAACATTTAACATCACATTTAACACTTAACATTTCTTTAAAACTTGAGCGTGCCAGGCCATATCAAAATTATAGCAGAATTATCAGCAGCAAAAGATACAAAAAGCAGAATACCTATTCAATTTATTGGAACAGAAGGAGCGATATTGCTAGCTAAGACAATCTCTGCAAGACTTTCATGGATTTATGCTACTGCTCCTCATTTTGCCTTGTGTTAGACTCCAGTTTTGGAGTTCTCCAGTGCCACTTCTCTTCAGAAAAAATAAACCCTGTTGAGTCTCAATGCTTACATTTTTATTGATCCACAGGAATTCATCAGCTTTGAGACAAACATACTCTGAAATTAATTAGGAATTCTGTCTAAAAACACATTTAAGTTTATTTTTAGTTGCATGGGTTTATGTCCTCCTTATCATTTTGTTCAGCAGTTCTGCAATAACCAAAGCTTTATGTGTGTCTGGTATGTAGCTACCTGAAGGAACCCCTTAAGCAAATACATATTAGATTTTTAAAGCATAGGTAACCATGAAACTAAGTAATCACTAATTTGTAAACATAGCGAGCTACATATCTGCTTCAATACAACAAGAGCAGAAAAATGTGTATTGCTTAGAGATGCGATGAAATTAAAATGCCACCATCTCGACTTCTGCCACCAATGGTGGCATCATTGCTGTTAGCAGAAGCATTACACTGATAATAAGATGATATGACCACAATATTCTGTAATGTCACTGCTGAGAATTATTGCACAACTGTATGCTAGGGGACAAGTACTTCTCATGGTGGCTGAAAGGAGATTGAAGAAACAGGGCCAACATGCAGATGAGTGCTCATTCAAGGAGTCATGAAAATGACTGGGGCTCAATAGGGAGGTTGGCTCTGTATCTTCATATTGAGAGCTGACAACCTTTGGAATTCATACTCCTCCCTCCCATTTTTTCCTAAGGACTGATCTCCAGTAGCTAAATTTTCATGAATCACTTCTGCCCTCAGCATTGCTTTAAGAAGTTCAGAAACTGAAAAGCTATTTTCATATTTGCTCAGTCTGTTAAACATTCCTTTTTTCCTTTTTGTTTTTATTTCTTTTTTCTTTTTCTTTTTTTGGTAATGGAAGACTTTCAAACATTATGTGGCATTTCAAAGTTAGCCATACTCTCCTATATCTAAAACTATTTGTCAGCAGTGTTTTAAAAATCTCTCTTCCCAATTTATGCATCATCATTTTCAGAACATATACTTTAATTTCACCAACAGAGGTCAGTAAACCACTGAAAGAGAACCATAAGAGTTTGGCAAGAATACAGCCTGGTCAATCTTTCCAAAATCCTTCTGATTTTTATTTTTCAAAGAGCTGTCGTTTGGTTGCTTCAGTAAATACAAGCTTAGTGAACTGAAAGAAAAGAAAAAAAAAAAAAGCAGCTGCATGATTATGCATGCAGGAAAAAGAGTTGCATTAGGGAGATGAATTACGCTGTTATATTGCTAAATATCTTTCAGCATTGGAATATATTTGAAATACATGTTATGAAGCTAGCAGGATACATACATGGGTATGTTTATAGCTAAATCAATTTGTGAGGTTTAAAATAGGCTGTGATTTAAAAGACAGAATCTTGAATGATCTGCAGAATGCTACTTTTCATGTTTTGTGCTGTTGAGAAACAACATAGTATGGAGAGAATATAAAGAGGAGGATCCTTGAGAAGTAAAATTTAATGATATTAAAATAATAACAGATAGAAGCACAGGAGAAACCCAGAGCTGTCACAGACTTGCTCAGTTTGACAGTAACAGTCAGCTAATGGAACTATATTAACACATCATTTTCAAACTTTCAACTATAATGAAAAGCTATTTTTACAAATCATTACTTTTGGTATATGGTGTTTCAGCCACGTGGCTTCTATTAGTGTACAGGGGAGTTTCAGAACTAAAGCTGCCAATGCAGTACTGAAAGTATACCTTTTATGTTGAACTAATCCCAGAGGAGAGTCAGCACTAGCTCCCATGTCCTTTTGACCTTTATCCTTTTAATGCATTTTGCCTCAGTAGCAAAAGGTGAAAACCTAGTTTTTCTGTTGCAAAACAGACCACTTCAACAGCATTTCTCTATGAAAGTAAGAAAAATAAAAAACACTCTTGTGGAAAGTTTTGACAGTCCCTAGCTGAGCAATTAACAATAGCTTACAAACATATTTTTAGAATTGCTTTCCTAGTAGCCCTTTGAAGCTCACCCTCATGGTGGTAGGCCTCCCGAACACCACCCTCAACAGCTGTTAGTATGTGAAACTACTGGAGTGGAAGATGTTAATTATCATCAGCTACCGGAATTTCTCTGGGGACTACTTGTGGTTTGAAACATGTTTCCCTAAAGAACTGCACTAGGCATTGGGATCATTTCTCCTATAACTTGTCTGAGTCCCTCCTCTCAAGCAAAAGAGATAATTAAAATTTCCACTCTTCACTTTTAAGTGATCTTCTCTTAGAACATGATTATGTGATTTTCCTAAACAAATCTTAACTGCAAAATCTTTTATTTGTGCAAATATCATTCCAACAACAGGTATTTTTATATATATGTGAGTTTCCCAAGGATTAGAATTAACAGAGTTATATTCAAAATTTGAGAGACATGTCTAAAATTAAAAAGGGGCTCTTAGGGATTACAGAATAGAAAACAAACAACTAGAGAGACATAACTGTTTTTTTCCCCCAACAAGAGTAACTTAAACTTTCTTTTTATGCTCAAGAAAAAACTTTATACTTTCCCCAAATCTCTTCACAAATTACACATACACAGAAATGGTCCTTTCCTCTTCTGCTTTACCTCCTCCTATTCAGTGGCATTTTGAAGTCTAAACCAGTTAACATCAGGAGCTTGATGTGATGTCAGCAAGATATTCCCCATAGGGAACCAAAATAATAGTAGATGAGCTGGCAGAAAGATCCCCAGAAAGGGAAATAACACAAAAACAACAGATTTTAAGCCTGGTCCTTCATTGTTAGTACTACAAAGCACCTTTAATTATTGAACTCATGCTTAAATGCATCTTGTAGATACCTCTGTGGTAGTTAATCCTAGTAATCATTACCACCCCCAAATAAAGACCAAGTCCGGTCTGCTTCTTCTTCCTGAGGAGAAACTAGAAGGGTGAATTCAGGAATCTGCATGACCTTAGTTTGATAGCCTAACTATTGCTAGATTCCCACCACGCTAAGCCAAATGCTTGAGGACATTTATTTTCACCTCGCTATAGATGAGAATTACAGTTTTCCCCCAGTATTTTGTGAAGTGACATGCCTATCTGTTTTGGTAGTCTCAAGGAGCTGAAGGGAAACAGGCATCCAGCTCCCTGAGCATCCTGCCCCTTTTCCTGTAAGCATACAGGAAATTCCCTTCTACATGCCAGAGGAAAGAGTAAAAGGGAGGAAGGAAATGGAATGTAATAGAAAGTAAACAAGTCAACTATGAAAACAGTAACCATGAGTGAGTATAAAAATGCTTCTTTGTTATATTTAAGGACAATGAACATGGTGGTATTTCAATTATTTAGTGTTTACAGAGTTAAAAAAAAAACAAAAAACACACCCACAGTTACCAGCCAGTTCCCTTCTATGCAGGCCATTAGTGCTGTTGTATTGTACACCTATTACAGTTCAACATCAAACATCACGATCAAGAGTAGGTATGGTCAAAACAAAGGATGGCTTAATTCTTCCAAAATGGTTACTGCTCAATAGTATAGGACTATTAACTCTCCATCAGCTGCTGCAGCCCTTTATAATTAAAGGGTGTAACAGAATATGTTTCCCAAGTTGGTATGAAGAATAATGGTGAAGTACACAAACACAGAACTGTTATATACAAAAAAGTTTAATTGAAATACCTGTATAAAAAAATATGATCTCCATACATTTCACACTGTTAAACAGAAGAAAAAAATCCAAATCCAAGCTGCATAAATGCAGCCAGATCACAGAAACACAGCTATTAAAATAAATTAAGGTTTATGACTCTGCCACTCTATCTTCCAGAGCCAATGCACGGAGACTGTACAATGTCAATAACTTAAAACCCTTCCAAACAGCATTACTTTACATTTCTGGTACAATAATACCAGACAAAAGGCATACTGACTAACTTTAAAAAGTCATTCTATTTCCCTTAAATTAGACTTTGTACAACAATTTTCTGTCTTCCAAAAAAAATTGATAAGGTCAGATTTTTTTTTTGTCGTCTTTTTTTAAAACAAAAGTTAACAGGAATGCAGAAAAAAAGTGCCATGGGCAAACCACTAGAATTCCCATGGGGAGGAGGAGGGGAAAGCACAGTGTTGAATAACTCTAACCAAATAAATTAACCAAATAAATAGCCACAGCCGAAACCTGTGGGAGGTCTTCTGAACTTCAAACAATAAATAACTGTATAGTACATGGGAAAACCAAGTTTACATAAACACATTATACAGGTATGGAAAAAAAGTAAAGTCCTTGAATATTGCATTGATTGTGCATTCAACATGCCCATACATACTTTAAGACTCGCAGGGTGACAAAAGGCCAGGGGGAGTTGAGAAAGGGGCTTCTCATGCCCAGTGGTAGAGATGATAAAAGGAAACATGAATAAATGTTTCTGATAAAAAAAGCTGATATACCTGTTCATATTTCTGTGTAGGCTATAGGAAATATTTTGAGCAGCAGAGGTGGGTTGGATTTGGAAAGGGCAGGGGGGGCAGGAGTGAAATGTCTGTGTTCAAGTATTCCATCACCAGTGGATGGGACTACTTCATTCAATCACCGAACATGTTCTCCAATGCATCATAGGAGCTGCTTCCTTCAGCACTGAGTCTAAAGGAAGCAAATTCCTATAATGAACTGGATCTTCTTTGGACATACACAGCTCAAAAAAGAAAGTCCCACTGAAGCAGCTTTCAAAAAGGCACTCAAAAGCAAATAAAATCTAGTCCAGGCTCTATGAGAGCAAAAAAGTTTACCATGTATTCAAGAGGTCACTGCTTTCTTAATAAGGTCAGTCTTTGACTAAGTACTGGCCTGCAACTCCCAAATATCAGCGTTTCCAAAGGAAATCTCTCATTCCAAAGCAGAAACCAGCAAAAGGGGAAAATAAAATCAAGTCCCTCAGACAAAGATTCAACTACAGAATAATGAATGCGTTTTTCTAGCCCCTCCTATGTATTGGCAGCAGCACTGTGGTCTTTCTGCTTGTAGCTCCCCTCCCAGTGCGAGGTCCTTAGTAATTCACAGACTCTCATTACTTGAACTTGTGCTAGATACATCAGTATCAAGGGTCCGTAGCCTTATGTCACAGTCCTCAGACTTCACTACTTCAGATTTGTGCATCCATTGATGATCAAAAATTTGCTCAAGTGTTGGTCTGTCTGAAGGCCTCAATGAAAGGCACCATTTGATCAGCTGTTGACATTCTGAAACAAAAATACAAAGCAACTTCAGACTAGGAAAGTAAAGAGACAATCCTGAATAAAATAACCCACTACTACTAGCTCAAATGTACACCCTCCCACACCACCACCACACACAAAACTCACCAGGTGAAATTCTTCTCCTGAAATATAACCGCCCCCTCAAGATTTCTTCATCCTGTTCGAAAGGGATATCTCCACAAACCATATCATACAGCAGAACTCCCAGAGACCACACCGTTGCTGACCTCCCATGATATCTATGGTATCTGATCCACTCTGGAGGGCTGTATACTCTCGTTCCTAAAAGTGGAGAGAAGGGAAAGAAAAAAAAAAAAGGAAAAGAAAAAAGTCAAAAATCAACATTTAGAGTGATTCCCCTTAATTCAGCTACTTCTAGTAGGCCTAATTTACATTTACAAACTCATAATTTTTTTTAATACTTTCAAATGATGGGCCAAAACCTATTAGTGGTGTAATTTCAGGTCATTTGTGGAGTTACACCATCAATAAAATTGGCCCATCCGGTTGTGCTATTTTGTTGCAAGGAATAACATTGCTTCCATCAGCTGACTGTTTACTAAGGCAAGCTGCCTTTCACTGACCACGTGGCATCTGCAGCATCACACCAAAAATAGACACAAAAGGACAAAGGGGGTTGATGGGGAGGAGAAGAGAGGAAGAGAAGAAGGTGAAACTCAGGTCTTCCTTATTACATGGGGCTAATCTGCTTTATCCAATTCCACATGACAGTAAACATCAGGCTACTTACTATTTCTATGTCTTTTTTTTTTTTAAAAAGAAAAAAAGCACTGTGCTTTTCTGCTGCAGCTTTTTTAACCCGCCCCCTCTTTGCCTGCGGTGCTCCTTGGATACCAAACAAAAAAAAAAAGAAAAAGAATTTGTGATGCTGAAGGTCACGTGGCCTAGGGGTTCGGGTTTCACAACAAACAGATGTTAAGTGCAGCAGCTGAGGATGGAGGAGGAAGAAAAAGTCCCTTAGTTACATTAGTCACATTCAAAGGGCAAGGGAAAAAAATGATTTTTTTTTCCTATCACATGAGAGCTTATTTTCAGCTTTCCCTTCTCTAAATTATCAAACCTGACCCTGAAGCTAATATCAGGTCATTTACAGGGAGTGTATTTATCCCATCACTTTAAAATCTGCAATGCGGGATTTCCAGGACATGAGCGGAAGGGAGGGGGAGAGCTACTGCTTCAACTTAAAAAAAGCTCTGCATATAAAAACTGCATATCCACACATGGAAATATCCGACACTGGTGAAGCCTACATGTAAACAGATCGCCCTCTAGGAAAAAGCGCTTTTTCCAAGACAGGGAAATATAAACTGCTGCGTCACTGCCTGGAATCGCTTCTTTCCTACGCAACTGAACACCCCTAAGCTGCCTCGGGTCCAAAGGTTTCCATTACTGATAGACCTGATATGAACCACTGCGTCAGAGGCACCACTCGCTACTGCAAGGCGCCAGAAACAGGATAAGAAGTGGCTCCCAGGGAGGAGCACGGAGTCTGGCCAAACCTGGTGCAGCAGAGCTGCCCTGGGCGGAGAGGGCACGTACCATCGAAGTCAGTATAGACCGTGTCCTTGAGAAGGGCCCCCGACCCGAAGTCGATTAGCTTCAGCTCGCCTGTCCTGAGGTCAACCAGCAGGTTCTCGTCCTTGATGTCCCGGTGCACCACACTGCAGCCGTAGCAGTGACGCACCGCCTCCAGGACCTGCCGGAAGAAGCCGCGGGCCGTGTCCTCGTCGAGCGCGCCCTTCTCCGTGATGAAGTCGAAGAGGTCCTTCACCAGCTCCGGCCGCTCCATGATGATGAGGTAGCCGTCGGGCCGCTCGTACCAGTCCAGCAGCTTGATGACCCCCCTGAAGCCGGAGCCCACCTTCTTCAAGAGAACGATCTCCAAGGGCACCATGACGCCGCCCTGCGCGGAGAGCGGGCGGGGGTCAGGCGCGGGCCGGGGCGGCGCGGAGGGGAGGGGAGGGGAGGGGAGAGCAGGGCAGTGGAGCCCGCGGGCGCCCCCCCGCCGCGGGGGCAGGGGCGCGGGGAGCCCTGCCGCCGCCGCCCCGCTGGGTGGCTCCGCCGCTGCCGCAGTCCGAGGGGCGGGGGCGGCGCTGCGGCGGAGAAGCCCCGCCGGCCGCCCCCCCGCGCGAGCCTCGCGCCGCGCGGGCCGCGGCGGGCGGGGCGAGCCGAGCCGAGCCGAGCCGAGCCGAGCCCGCCGCCCACACAATAGCCCGGCGGAGCGCGGGGCAGAGCCCGCGGACGCGCAGCCCTTCCGCCCCGCCGCGCCCGGCGGTACTTACAATCGTGCCCCACTCGGTCACTCTCTCTTTCACCACATGCTTCACTGCGACCTACAGAGCGGGGGGAGAAAAGGGGACGCCGTGAGCGGCGGAGGGCCGGGCCGGGCCGCAGCCCCCGACACGCCGCGGTGGCTCCGCGCAGGGCCGCGCTGCGCCCGCCGCCCGCCCGCCCCCCAAATGGCTCGAGCGCCGAGCCGGGGGCGCGCCGCGAGCCCGCGCTCACCGGCAAGCCGTCGGCGATCCTGCTGCCCGCGTACACGGTGCCGAAGCCCCCGCTGCCCAGCACAGAGCCCACTTGATAGACTTTATCGAAAGGCTCCTTCTCCACTTTCACTGGAAGGACGAGAGAGAGAGCGAGAGAGACAATGTTAATTTCGAAAGCCGAGCTACACTTGGCAAAAAAAAAAAAGTCTGTCCACTGGACACGTATTGTCTGTGTTGCCAATTCTGTCCAAGACATTCCCGATAAAAAAAAAAAAAAAAAGTTTCCTCGTGCCGTGAGGAGCCCTCCACAGGGAGCCCCTGCCGCGGGGCTCGGGTACGAGGGGCTCGGGCACGAGCGCCCCGCGCCCCGCCGGGGAGCCCCGCGCTGCGCCGTCGCCGCGGCCCCGCCGTACCTGGCTGCAGGATCTTCACCGGCAAGTGATCCATACTGGTGGGGCTGCAAATGTGAGCCAGCGAGCCGAACTTGGAAAGTAACATCTTCCGGAGAGGGAGCACGGAAAGCCCCCCGCAGTGAAAGTCAGGGCGTCCTGCGGGCTAATTGTTCAGTTAAAAGCCGGGCGGGCGGGGAGCAGCGGCGCAGGTTCCAGCCCCAGCCGGGATCGCGGCGGGCGGGCCGGGGAGAGCTTCCGAGCAGCTGCGGCGCCTCGGCTCGCTCCTTCCTCCGCCGGCACCGCAGCACAAACCGACGGACACTTCCCGAAATAAACAGCCAGCAGAGAATCCAAGTCGAAACAATAAGAAGTCCTTCGGAAAAGAAAACAGATAGGGAGGACGATGCTCTTCCTCTTCCGACCGGCGAGTACAGTCACACACGCACCGAGGAGCATGCACATACACAGGATCAGCAGTGCACGCAGGCGGCACCGGGGCTGCGACGCCGCGTGTAAAATCCGCCCCTGCGGGGAGCTGCCGGGGGCTGCTGTGCCGGCGCCGCAGTGGAGCCGTGGCGGGCGCAGGTAGCAGAGCCGCGCCGCGCCGCCGTGCTGCCCGCTCACTTCTGAGCCGGCGACGCCGCGCAGCCGCCTCTTAACTCCCAATATTTTGGTGCGGGCAGAGCGCGGCGCGCGCGGAGGATATCCCTCCGCGGGGGAGTGGGGAACACCTCTCCCTGCCCGCCGCCGGGCGGCCCCCCCGCGCCGGAGCGGGCGGCGCGGCGGCGCCCGGCGCCCGCGGTGGGGCTGGCTGGACCGGCAGAGTCCCGTCCCACCCCATCGTAAACGCGGGGGGGCGGGGGGGCTGGGAACTACTTATTTGTAGTAATCGACGCGCAGAGTTACAGACTGTCTGCGAAGCTCCCACACATTAGCGAAAAAAAAGGGGGGGGGAAGATTCTCTTATTTGCGTTAACATTTCCCGGCGGCCAATGAAGGGGCGCCTTTTCAAAGAGCCACGGGTGCGGCCAATCAGGAGGGGCTCATTTGCATACGGCGGAGCGGGGGCCAAGCGGGCAGGGCGGGAATTCGTCGGCGCGCCGTCCCCCCTCCCCGCCTGCCTCCCGGCCGCTCCGGGAAAGGTCACTCTCTTCGCTGGCCGAGACACTGCGTCTGGAGCCGGCGGGGGGCGGGGAGCTGCAGCCGGCGCCATGATCGCCGCGCTGGGGCACGCCGGGCCACAGCTTTATCTTCCCTTAGCCTTTGATGAGAGCACCTTCCCCCCGCGCCCGCCCCAAACGCAGCATTTCAAAGCCCGCTTATTTATGCAGCCGCTGTTTACCGAAATAACGTGTCATGCTCTCTCGCCCATTGTGTCTCCTAATTCCTGCCCTTTCTCTGCTGTGATTTCTTGTTTAACTGCAGCTGCCTCTAACTCCCCGGGAGAAGCTGGAGGCGTGCTCGCTCTGAAGGATGCGAGGCGGGTCCTAGGCGTTTGACTACACGCTCGTGAGCCCCGCTTCCTTTTTTGTTTCCTGTTGTAAGTCACGCTCTGCCTCGAGACAGCCCCTGTGAAAACACCGCGGCTTGCGCAGACGTAGCTGCAGCACGGGCCGCGCCGTGCGAGGGCAGGCTTCAGCGCATCAGCGGAGCGCTGCGCGCCGGAGCGGCTGAGGGCTTCCCCCCCTCCCCAGTTAGATGCCAGTCGAGAAATGACAAGAAGCTGTTTTATTTTCCCGGCGCTATCGCTAATCGGATACGCGGCGCTGGAAACCCGTCCCCCCGCTGCGGCGCCTCGCCTCAGCCGGCCTGGCAGCGCCCGCGCGGGAGCGGGGGCGCCGTGCCCGGCCTCGCCCGGCCCGGCCTCGCCCGGCCCGCAGGGGGCGCTGCGCCACAGGGATTAGCCCCGCTCCTCGGGCGCGGGGAGCGCGTTGGGGCCGGCGGGGGCACCGCTTCTTCCTTCCAGATTAATTTTCAGGCAGCTTTTAAAAGTGTTGTCTTATTCTTACTTTTTTCGTCTCTTCCGACGCGGCTTTTACAGTGTCTCCCCGTGAGGTGCGGGCCCCAGGTTCAGTGCACTGTCGCCGCTGCGCCCGCGGTCCCGCGGGGGCCGTTAACGGCTCCTCGGGCGCCGCCCCGCCGCCGCCGCCGCGGCCTGGCCCCTGTGAGGCCCGCTGGCACCGGCCTCGGCGAACAAAAAAGCGTTAAAAAATTCAGCAGAGAGCAGAAAGTGTGAGGTTATTCAGAGGGTCTTGCCGCATGTCAGTCCAGCAAAAGTGGAGGGCCACTGAATTAGCCATTAATTACTGCTGTTTTTGCTGGATAGCAATATCTTAGTAATTGTTCCAGCAGCTACTTACACTACTACCCAGATGCATGTAATTGGAGAAGTGGCCTCCAAATGTGCAAGGCCTCAGTGTAGCTGGGTAATAATAACACAATATTTGCAGGCAGCTGAAGCAGTCAGTGTCTTCCACTTGTCCCCACACTGCAATCCTTTTTACTGTGTCTGAGTCCCAGTTGTGTAAGGGGAACGTCTCACATCCCTCTGTCAAAAACAGTGAAGCTGAAGATACAGATACTGCACGCGGACGGGATCCCTAAAGTGAGGGTATTTTTGGACAATCACTTGAAGCGCTGGCAGTCGTCCCCCTTCCGTGCACTGGGAGAGCCTGGCACTTGGCATTCCCTGCTGATAATAGTAGTGCTATAATATCAGCCCATCATGCCCATAAACAAAGCAAGGCTTCTAGGGAGAGGTAATATCTTTTATTAGATTAGACCAACTGCTATAAAGGTCAAGTTTTCAGGCACAGTTTCAACCCTTCATGTGATTTTTGAAGCTGGATCAGCTGGTTTTAAAAAGTTTCTGTGGGAGAGAAACTTTTGTTTGTTAGAAATCTGGCTTTTTGGCTATGTCTAATCACAATTACGTAATTTTTAGAAAATTTCTCCAGATAATGGCATCTGCATACTATAGTTATGGGTTTTTTTGCTGCTGAAATGAAAACAAAAACAGTAGGAAGATTTGAAGATATGAGAATATATGTTCCGGGTTTACTTTAAAGGATATAGTTGTATCTGCCTTTTGCTGTAATCTTTGTCATCAACTATTTTGAGCATTGCTTTCAACAGAGGAAGTTTTTCTCCTTTCAAGATGAGATTTCTGATTATTGAAATAGCAAATATTTTTAAGAAGAAAAACTGGCATTAAATATTAATATGCACAAATCTAATTATTTAGGGAATTAATACTGCAAGTAGGTTTTTTACATGACTAAGCATGAAAAACATGCATGTATCACTAGCCTGTAAATGTAGAACATCACACCTTTTTATTCCAACTGCATTTGCAATTTCTTTAATTGATTACGAATGAAATCCATCTTTGTAGTGCCAGTCTATGGTAAATCAGTGATGTATTTGCCTTGAGCCTGTTCGAGAAAATAATACCTCATTTCCTCAAAATCCTGTTGAGTTTAAGCTACATCTTTTTCAGCTGTATCGACTCTAATACTTCAATTCAAAAGAATATAGCACACCTTTGTGCTATGTTTGAAACAAAATGGTAACCTAAAAAAGACCCTCAGTTCTGGTATTGGAATAATTCCTGATTTGATTTATATTTTGACAACAATGTAATAGGGAAGGATATTTTGTATTTAAAGTTAAAGAAAATAAGGTAGAAACTGTAAAAAAGTGATAATGAGGTATTTGTTCTCCCTTCACTTAATTTTGGCAGACAGACATTTAATTTGTATAGAGCTACAAGGACTCTTGGTTTGACAGAATTACAGATGGATCCCAGACATGGAATTTACCCTGTCTTCACATAAGCCTTTCATGGGTTTGTGGTGCTTCTTTTGATCTGGCTTGGAACATGCAGTTCAGTGGTCTTAAACAATTATAGCTGCAGAAATATTTTATAAACTAGTTTTGGCCTCTTTGGCAGTGGCTTTGCAACTATAAATGGAAAATCATTCATGGGTAGGATGCCAATTTGTTCTTTGATGTACAAAATTTTTGTGTGCAAGGGTCCCTGAGCAAGCATAAGTTTGTCATGCACAGAAATACGAAAATTCCATGGGATTTTCTGCTTGCAACATAGACACAGTAACAACTTCTGGCTATCTTTTAATGTTTCTAGGGAACCTAGTTCAAAATTTGCTGTGCCACATCATTAGATATTGCAGTGGAATAATGTGCACATATGCCTATGGTTGTTGTAGGTCTTCTGTAAGGGACTACCAAAATGCATCTGTTTGCATTATGTAACCACAAGGAATGCTGCCAAGAATGCTCTAGTAGTGAAAGTCCAATAAAGTTGATGAGAATATTGGTGCTCTCAGGTCCCTCAAACTCTTCTTGTATGTGAAATACTGAAAGCTCCTAGCCATCTTAGTGGCCCTTCTCTTGACTCTGTTCTGTCTCTCTTTTGTTTAGGAAGGGAACAGACTGAACACTGTACTCCAGAAGTGGCCTCATATGTGCTGAATGGAGAAGAATTGTCATTTCTCTTGACCTGCTGGCTATGCTCTTGCTAATGCAGTCCAAGATGTGCTAAGTCTTCATTGCCACAAGGGCACACCGCTGACTTTGAATTTGTTGTCCACCAGGACCCTCTAGGTCCTCTTCTGTAGAACAGCTAGTCAGTCCCAGCCTGTTCTCTTGCAGTAGTATATTCTGTCCCAGGTATAGGACCTTGTATTTGTCTTTTTTGAACTTCAAGACAGACTTATTTGTTGTTCCACTCCTTCAGCGTGTTGAGGTCTCCCTGAATGGCAGCTCTGCCTTCCAGTGTATTAGCAGACCCCCTGGATTTGGCATCATACCTGTACTTGCAAGGGTCTCTTCGTGCAGGTAACATATGAAGATGTTATGTGATATTGGCACCAGTATTGTTGCCAGGTAACATCACTTGTAACCAACTGCCAACTGGACTTCACACAGTTGTCCTCTACCCTTTAAGCCAAATGATCTTGCCAGTTTTTCACCCACTATGTAGTCCACCCATCCAGCCTATATTTCCCCACTTTGGCTGCAAGGATACTATGGGAGACTGTCCAAAGCCTACTGAAGTCAAGCCTTACTACTCTCCCCTCATCCATAGAGCCAGTAACTTAATTGTGCTTGATTAAGCACAATTTGCCCTTGGTAGATATAAGCTGGCTGTTTTCAAATACATTCCTGTCATCATTTCCTATCATGTGGTTTCCATGAGTACTTGCTCCACAGTTTCCCAGGGACTGAGGTAAGGCTAACTAGTCTATAGTTGCCCAGATCCTCCTTCTTGCCATTTTCTAAGATAGATGCAACATTTTTGTAATCACCAGGAACCTTCCCTGATCACTGTGACCTTTCCCAAGTGATAGAGAGTGGTCTTCCAATGACATCTGCCAGCAATCTCAGTAGTGTCAGATGCATTCTGTCCAATCCAATGAATTTGTATAATTCCAGTTTATTTAAATCATCCCTAACTTGACTGTTGCTACTAGGCATGGAGATCTGAGAGGCCTGAAAACAGACACTGCCTGTCTAAGACTAAGAAGTCATTGAATAGCTGTGTCCTTTGTCACAAGGTCACTTGCCCTATTCAGTAACATGCCCAGGTTTTACTTGGTCTCCATTTTGTGGCAAAGGTACTTGCAAAAGTCTTCCTTGCTACTCTCTATATCTTCACCAATTTTAGCTGCATGCAAGCTTTGGCCCTCTAATTCTATCCCTGCATGCCTACTTGATGCAGAATTTGAGTTAGATACCATGATATAGTTTTAAAGCAAGTCTGACTGAAAGTCTCTCCAGCATTAATAATTATGACTCAAAGAGTGGGGGCCTCTTCAGAACTGAGTTCTTCAGGACCTCGTGTTCCACTGTACAGGTGCATATTATATTCAGTAGAGATACTACACAATTTCAACAGCTGTTGACCCCATTTCAAAAAGTGTATTGAAGAACTAAAGAGGGATCAAGAAAGGGTAATGAGAATGACTTAGGATATGAAACAAAAATATTTTCTAAAAGATTAGACTTTTTTCACTTCAGAGAGAAGATTAAGAAAGTTGATGCAGTGAAATAATGGTCTAGGTACAGTAGCTTAGATGACTGTGTTCTCTGTCATCTGACATGAGCACAGAAACATTGAGGAAAATTAAAAGATAACATTCAAAACTGATAAAAAAACACAACTTGTAATTACCTCTACTTGTAAAACTTGTAATTAGACTGTGGAACTCATTGCCAAGTCACAAAGGCCAAGAATGTAACAAGATTAAAAAGGGTGTTATTGTGTTTTTATGGATTGCAGGAGTATTCAGAGTTGTCATAACTGGATGATAAAAATAATAGAAGGGCTATTAACTCCCAAGTTTCAAGGTGGAAATCAACCTTTTATCCAGTAGAACAGGTTGAAACTGACATTGGCAAGTTCATAGATACGGAATGTGAGTAAGGAGCAGATAGTCCACAACTGCCTCTTCTGGGATCTCTGTACAGAGTGAGCCAAGGTGCTGGAATAGAGAGTCTGTGTAATAAGGTAATTCCTAGAATCCCATATTTGGCCGGTTTAATTCTGTTTGTTTCAGTAGTGTTATATTTAAACTGCTGTAATGATGTGAAGAATAGATGCCAGTCTTTTGTTCAACAGACTGAACTTGTGATGGACTAGATCAGTATTTCTCAACCTGTCATCTTTGCACCTGTGGAATTAGTATGATATCATGAAGTGGTTTGCAAGTTTTATGTTTGCCCACATGCAAACAAACAAAATAGAGGGGGGAAAAGGGAGTAAAAAAAGAACAGTCAAGGTTTAGCCTATTTTTTGTTAGTTGTTAAAAAAAAAGAAAAGAAAATAAGTTGCAAAAGTAGATCCATAGATAGTCCTTCAGTTCACATTTGAGAAACACTGGAGTAGATGACCCTTAAGATCCCTTGTAGAAATCGTAATTCTGGAAGGGCATTTACTATATGGGATGAAGAAATAAAAAGATTGTCTGTGTCTGTGTCTGAGTTTTGAAGAGTTTTAAAATACAGATCAAACTGGATTCTGTTCTACCTTCCCTTTTCAAAATTTTGCACAAAAACATTTGAAATATGAAAATTAAATATATAACAGTCTTAGATGAATTGTGCTTATACTAGCTATAAAATTTAGATCATTGGATCTGTGACTTGATCCAAAAGGCATGTTGCTGTGTCCCCAGTAAAATAATTAAGTAATTTATTAATCACAAATTGGTTCCAGAAGTCAATAGCAGTACTTCTGTGGCTTTCTATACTGAAAACCAAATAGAAACATTTAACTGGCTTTATACAATAATAATAATAATAATAATAATAATACAGAAAACAGTGAAGAGTCTTGCAAGAAGAGAGACTTCTATACAGGAAGCCTCTGTATACTGGGATGCCAGCTGTTTACTTGATCTGTCTTGAATCTAAATTTAAAGTCAACCTTTTAACATCAACATTATAGAACAAAATGTAATATGATCTTATTTGGTCCAATGCTACTAATTTCCACTCTCCATAGAGCTATATTTGTAATTTTAAAGGTGAGAGAAGTCATTTAAAATAGACTGAGAGGAGAGGGATTTTGTGGGCAGGGGGCATGTTAATTCAAGAACTGTTAAAAGGATATACTAGTTGTGATATGGACATGATGGAATAAATTCACATTTAAGTGTAATAGGTAGATGCATTACGGAACAGCTGTTTACGTTTTCAGGCAGTTACACTCATATAAGCTCTTAAGGCTTCATGAGCCCAAATTGAGCAATGTAAAAACATTCATACTTTTTGTGCTACCTTTGCAGCATGATCACTTTCTGTGTGCCTCCATCTTGACTTCAGCTTCTTAACCATTCTGTAATAAGAAGACTACTTCAGAGTTACCCTAAACACAGAAATAAAATCTGTCCTTTGAACCTCATATAGAAGGAACTACCAGATTACTTTGAATGGGTGTGCCCCAGGGTTCTGGCTAACAAACTACCAGTGTTCCTAATCTTTGCTAAGATAATGGAATGTAATTATTAACCAGTGAAAATCCTAGTCCTGCATGTGCACCTCATATGTAGTCTGTTGCAGAATTATCACTAGTCACCACTGCTTTCATTATTATCAACCACAGACCATATCAGTAGCTAACTGAATTGGTGTGTATGTCTTTGTACAAAAGATCTCAGTAATATGCTAATGTATATAATTGACAACAGGAGTTTCATGTGGAGAAGATAGTTATGCCTGAGTACATTTTTCTCTAAGAGTAGTTACTCTTGCCAGCATAGGCTGCACTGTTATTTTTCAAAGTCAGACCAAATCTATGGGAAGAACAATTGCATTTAGCATATACAGAAAGCTGATACCAGGTTTGTTAATATAGTATTAAAATTTAAAAATCATGAGAAGGAATGAGTATCATTAAATGATCTTTGATCAAGGCTCAGTCGAATGCACTCCAACTTTTGTACTATAATTAGAAACTTAGTGACTGTCCTTGTTCAATGTTTTATTCATAGATAACTAAGGTATGTACCATAAACCACATATGACTGTGTGATTAAAGGAAAATTTTCTGTCTATCTTATCTGTAGTAGTATACTAACTTTATGATCATAATTTTGCCTTTTCTGTTTTGTTTCCATGAACTTTGCAAAGATTATCTTAACTTATGTATTTTTAATCAATATCTTATCTAGTTTTTATTATTATTATTATTATTATTATTGCTTCCTAAGTGTTAAAATCTAACAGTAAATGTGCTGCTAGTTAACTATTCCTCTTTCTGAAAGGGTGAATTTATTCATATTTCAAGCTTGTAAGTCTCTTGTGTCTGATCTAAAAATGTCTACACAGAAAAACAATACAAGATAACACAATTGGACAGCAAAAGCTGAGTCATACAAGAAGATACGTCCATTTTGACATAGGTCCATTTGTCCATGTGTCCATTTGTTCATTTCAGCTGTATTGTCTTTTATTGCTTTCCTGTGTGCATGTGTTTTTCAGATCAGACATGAGACTTACTAGCTTTGAATATAAATGGAGAGCCTTCCAAAAGGTCTGATTTTGAGGAGGTGGGAGCTCAGTATTCTGTTAGTGTCATTATATACAGTTAGGAAGTAATTCAGGTATATAAAGACGTGTCTACTGCCATTTCAGGCAGCAAGGGTTTCCTGTCTGGCCTCCTCCTGCTGTTCCAGAATGATGTGAGTGTCATGTAGGTCCTTTGTCATCTCCTTGCCTGATGCGGAATTCTTAGATATGCTGTGGTATCTGAAGTATTAGATGCCTGTGTTTAGATACCTGAATCCCTCTGTTACCCTTCAGTAACTGTGTTTCTTTAAAATTTTCTTTGTGTTTTGAGTTTACTCTAGATTTTCAGATGCTCCGTGGTTGTACAATCAGAATTGTAGCCAGATTGGTGTCTCTGTGGAACATGGGACAATCATTACTACCTAACTCATGGTTTTGTCTACACAGAAAATAAGGACAGATTTGACGTCATTCTCAGCTCTGTTTACATCAGTCATTCCAGTATAAATCCTTACACTCAAGTCCTAATAACTGGTTAACTTTGCTGAACTTCTAGGAATGATATGGACCTGAAACCTCTGTATCTTTCAGCCCTTCCCCCTTCTGCAGTGTGTTAGGAACTACCTGTGATCATATCTTTCATACCTGAGTAAGATTGCTGCTGGTAGACTTCTTATTCCCAGTTATGTTTTTTTCCACGCTTCCATGTCATTTTCACTATCTGTTAGCAACAACAAGTCTGAGATGAGAGACAAGAGACAGTTATGCCACAGACTGAAGACTGCTTTCCAAATGCAAAGCATAACTTTCATCCTGGTTGCGTACCCTGGGATAGGAGGAGGGGAACATTCATTCTTTGAATATCGCTGTTATCACTTTTGACCACCATTGTCTGAAGAGGCACCTAACTCAGAGTTTCACAGAGGGCAACAACATCCACTTGGGAATGAAACATCTTGTTGTGAAAGTACTAAAATATTCTAGTGGTTAGAGCACTTACAGAAGAAAGGGAGATCTGTGTTCTAGACTTACAGCATCAAGAAGAGGAACAGCTGTAGTAGCCTCAAGTATCAAAGGATACTTTTCAGCTTATGCAGGAGTCTATACTTCGGAGCACAAAATTCCTTGGACACCTAGATAGAGTCCTCTAATAAATTTTTATAGATTTTAGGTATGTTCAACAGTTAAATGATTCTTGAGAACAGGTGGTGTGAATTATTCTTGAGCCTTAAGAATCTAACTTTGAACTGAAATCACAATTTAAACATTCTGAAAATGTCCCTCGTGGTTAGGTTAGTCTTGTGAAGGAGGAATACTGGACTCTAAACCCTGGTCCAGAGGTCATTTCTGTATTTTTGTATAAAAGGACACTGTTATACTGGGATATGAAATGTATATTTTATGTGAGATGAAAAGGAACAGAAAAAAGATATTGAAAGACCAGGTAGCAGTGTTGAAGATGGAGCTAGAAATGTGTTTTAGCTGCTACTAACGTAGGAGGTATAGATAATTGCATGGTTGATGGAGCTGGAAAATGAGAGTGACTGAGTGGCTTGGGCTTCTAGGAAGTCAGTAGAAAAGCAGGAGGTATGTACAGCACTGCTTAGGCTAGAGGATGCTGACTAGGACTTCCTTTTGGATGACATCTGAGAGGGAAACTGATGCTAAGCTCCACTGCCTGTGCTTCCACGACTAGCAGGGACAGCTGACAGTGTTCTACTTCTATAGACTTTGGTCGCAATCCTGAGCCTGGCAATATTTAGCAGTTCAGAACCTGCATGTTAAGAAAGCCTATGTTGTCAGTGCAAGCTAAGGCTGAGGTATTTGGCACTCTAATAAATGGGATCATTGTTATTATATAAAGTTTGGGTTATCTCCTCATGTGGGGAAACTGTCTCCTTCACTTATTCTCACTTCACTTGGAAGTCCCAATATATTGCTTTAGTAGGCAGGCTAGCAGTAAAGTATGTTATTAAAATAAATTGTTTCAGCTAAATGCAGTCATCTTTTCGTAACCCTTCAATGAGGTGTCAGCCGTGCTTCCAGAGTGGCAACCAAGTGGAACGTGCACAATTGTATGCTACCCTCATACAAATTTTGGCCACATAAATACAAAATGGAATTGATCATTGGATGGAATGATGACAATATGTATTAACAATTCCCCCTTTAATTGGTGCTGCTCTTGCAGCTGTTCCATTATTTTGCCTTGGACTAAAATCATCTAGATCATCACATTTCTCTCTTTGAAGCATTGGCAAAGAAAATTCCAAAGGACAAGACGAAAAGCTAACTCTGAGTCTTCAAAATGTATTGAAATTCTCAAGGACTCTGACTTCTCCATGTTCAGTGTTTTAGAATTCTTGGGAGAAAGTTATCCAGGCCTGCTTATTTTACAGCATTTATTTTTAATTGCTGCTCTTTAACATCATTGTTAGCTAATCTTGGAAAAGAAAATATTTCACCATTGTTATAGGGTACAAATACATGCTTAGTTTTGTTCCAAATACAGAAATGCATGCTGAACACCTCTGCCTTTTCTTGCATAATTAACAATTTTGCCACCTGCCTCTTCCAGCATAATTGATATTTTTGCCATCTCTTTGTAGCAACAGACACAAGAATTAGGATTTATTTATTCCTGATTTTTATTAAAAATCTCTTACTGTCCTCTGTGCTATTGACCACAGAATATTTCTGCTTATACTTTTAATTTCCCTTGCTACCTGATCTTCTTAACTTCTGCTTTACATTTCTTGATTCCATATTTAATTAATATTCCTTGCCATCTGTCTGCAAGGAAGTTGGGTATATCTATATTATTAATACTTTAAAAAGACAAATGTGAGAAATTTAATAATAAATTTCTACATTTTGAAAATGTGTGAAATATATGGGCTGAAGGTAGTGCCTCTATAGTTTAAATCCCTCATCCTTACTAATTGGTCCTATACTCAAAAATAAGAAAATGAATCAATGTTGTATGGCTTGCCGTGCCATTGCTTGTCATACCATCTCATAGAAGATGAAATTCCTGATGAAATAGAAGTAGTAGTTCCTGTAGTTCCTGATGTGAATGTTGAAGTCCATTTTTAGGTGTATAAAAAACACCTGTCTGAGGACACTCTTAGACTTGAGGCACCAGATTAACTGTTGTTAATTCCTTCAGTTCTGTGCCTTGCCCCTGAGATGGCCACTGCTACCCCTTGGGGCTAAAATGTCTGACGCACTTGTTGATGCATCTGCTGCAATTTTCAGGTGAGGTCATTAAGATAAAGAGATCTCAGCATAGAATCATTTTACCTGAAGATTTTCATAAAAAAAAAAAAAAAATCCAGCTGAAACCCTTAGCTTGGAGCCCAGTTACTTAAATTTCTGTTCATTCCAAAACAGTCAAAATATGAAGTGTTAGGCAATCTCAATAATATCAGCTCTGCAAGCCTCTAATAATTCACAAAAGAGAAGCTATTATGCCTGCTGCCATTTGATGTCATGTTAGTGGACACTTTTGCATGTGTTCCCACAGAGCTTGACAAAAATTTCAGACCCAGTTCTAGTTTCTCATGTCCTGGATTTTCTCTACTGAATTCAAAAGGATTTACATTACCATAAGTGAGATTTAAATCAGGCCATTTCAGACATATCTATGCAGTTGTGGTCTCACTGTCCTACTGCTTTATATGATTCTCATTACATACTTCATTTTGCTGGAGCAAATGGACCTTTATTCTTCCTTTTTACCAAAGACAAGGAACAAGGACTTATCACCCTTGAGGTTCATACTTTAAAAAAGTAGACCTGAATGATTTCAGTGAAATATATTATATTCAGCTTCATTTTTAATTTCATTCCTCAAATTATATTGTGTTGCTCACATACCTTTTTTTCTCTTTTTTGTATGGGTCTATCATTATTCATGTTGCTAAGTTTTACATTTTGAAGGGAAATAATGATCAGTGAAAGGATTATATAAAGAATAAATGGATTTTCATTGCCTGTTCTGATTTCAGGATTCCACGTTACAGATAACAGTATGTCATAACACATTGAGTTCTACTGCATAACATCGTATGAACTGGCATGATGTGCTGTAAGAGTGTGATAAGGAATCATAGAATGCATTAGAAGTGAATGGAAAAGTTTTTTCTTAGAGTAGTTGTCACGATGATGAGTCTGTTCTTAAATTCAAACTTTTAAATGCCATAATAACGTTAGTAACAATGAATGCTATACCAGGTCCAAGAGCAGAACAGCTTTCATCACTTATGAAGGAAGGTAGAATTCTCATCTTGCAAGCAATGTCTGATACACTTGTATATTGAACTGCACATATCTATAACTTAGCGTGCAGAAACAGGAGGCAAAACGTTGCTTACAACTTCCTTCTTACAGAAACAAGATGGCAGGAGTCCATCTTGTATTCAGAATCCACTATGTTTGCTTTCAGCATGTCTTCAGACCCAATCAAAAGTGCACAAACATGAAGAGTTGTATATTCTGATTCACCAAGGGTCCTCTACAGACCGTGCTTACTACTTTAGGACTCTATTACGGATGTGAACCTTATCAAATTGCTTTTGATTCTGATGGTTCCTGGCTGCCTTCTGTTATGCCAATGGTGAAGAGAGGTCTCCAACTGCATCAGCAAATAGAACGCTTCCCATGCTTCCCCTCTTACCTCTCTGGAGATATTTGAGATTGGGAGAGCTGAACATCTTTCCTCCTTCTTGTGGGTGATGATATCCATCCTTCCCAAAGATGTGATTGTGCACCGCCAAGGGCAAAGAAGGATCTCCTAAAACATTTTATTATTGAATGTAGGGTTGCCTTCTCCCAAAGTTTTTAGCCTTGTTGTAAGACTCAGTTACTTCATCTAAGCTGTAATCTTACTCATTTTCTTCTGTATGAAAGGGGAAAGACAAAGAAGAAATAGTATGTTGGACCTTCTGAGACACTGGAACCTTCCAAGACACTCCTGTCTACAGATTCCTGGAAGTGTGAGTTCACCCGGTGGTACTATATTATAAAAAGAGGGTTATGGGGAGCTTCTGAAGAAGTATGATATGCATGAGGGACAAGGAGAATGGATGTGGTGTGAAGACACAGTAATGCACAGACTTCCAGGATGTTGGCAGTGTTCTCCAAATGCACTCCAAGATATCTAGGTTGTGTATGGATTTACCCTGAAGGTTCTGTGTTCTGGTAAATCAGTGAGGATCCTCTGGAGTTAGATGTTGAGATAGTCAGAAAAGTTGGAGTTGGTAGTATTATTGCTACAGGACATACAGCTGAAATATATGAAGTGTTAAGATGGATGATATTTTTTCTTGCTCAATTTTCTCTTAGTATTTATTCTGTCTTCAAAACTTAGCACCCTACTGGCAGCTATAAATAACTATAGATCTTTCTTTGCTCATGGACCATCAATTTTCATATAACTGTACCTGTTTTCCTAATATATCTCAGTGTGCCTGACTGGGATCTAATTGAGCACTACTGTGGAAGGGTGTGCTCTTCTGTCCCTGCCTAATTCTAGCCCTCACCCTTCAGTTGTACGCTCCCACTGCTCTCTTACATTGCTTCTGGTTCTCAGCAGAACCATGGCTGACTCATTTTATCCCACTCTCCAATTTAGTGCACTTAAAGAAATCAGCAGAGTGTCTGTCAAGCACCAAAACTGATCAGGAACATAAAGTAAAGGTGGCACTGCAACAGCCAGTAGTCAGATTTGCTTAGGCTGCTGCAGAGCCACATTTTTAAGTGCTGTTTAGTGGTAGCAAGAGATTATTAAAGCTACTGTGGTCCAGCCCTCCATTGTTGGCTGCATATTTTTACTTTCACCTGTGTGTCAGCACTCATGCTTGTCTAACCAGGAGGTGATCTCAGAAATACATGCTTTTACCCTTTCTTTAAATCCCTTGTTGAGTCATGAGAGCAGCCACTGTTCCTTTAGCTCCTTCCTACCCATTTATCTCTCTTTCATTCCTCCCTCCAGCGGTTCCAAACATTTTACATCCATCAAGCCTTCTCTTTTTGGGAGAGAGACTCTTCAGCGACTTGGACCGCTGCTGATCTGTGCGATATTAGACAATTCTGGGACTCATAAGTATGCTTTAGTCTATCAGCCTGTTAGGTTTTTCTCCTTTTTTTAATGCAACTGTTTCAGAAGTGCTTGGTCATTAGCCATGTTAAAGGTGCCCCACATGGGAAATGTCTCAAGGCTTCAAATGCCTATTGTGTCACAAAGTATCTCTTCTGGATTACCACATGGTTTTACTTCCTATATGGAGGAATTTTCTGTGAAAACAGAAAAGTACTGTACCCCATCCTTCACTGTGGAACAGCTTTTAGTTCTCTCCTTCTGTGAGAGAACAACTCAAATGCCCTGTTCAGATCCTTGTATTAGTAGGAGGAAATGTGTTTGTCCAAACCTCAAATTCCAACAACTCTGCAACGTTTGATTCCCAGGTTTTGTAAATAATTGTGAAGAAGTCAATGTGTAGTGCAATGCAGAGAAGTCATTTATGGAGTGCTATCATGGAAAAATGACTTTACTCTGCTAATGACACCTGCATTCTGTAAAAAGCACAGAGGTATATAGCAGGGCTTCACTTTTCTTACCAGCTGCTGGTCCTGTCCATCTGGAAGAATGCAGTCCAAAGACATAGCTTCTTCACATCCAAGCAAGTTCATATCCATCTTCAGCAACTGCATTCCCTACCAGGATGGTTCCAACCAGCCAGTGAAATAGAATACTACCTTCAGGTGAGATAAAAAATATAATGAAAGTAAGCGAGGTAAAAAACACCTTTGCCATCAACTGCCACATTTGAGAAGTTCAAATAGAAGGATCAAAAATTGCTGTAGTTCAAGCAGAATGTCTAAAGCTCCTATCTTCCTAAATACAGATACAGCTCAAGGCAGCATTCAGGACAAATTGCTTGTCAAGACTAACTACACTTTTTATCCAGTCTGAATGCTAAATGACTCAACAGAATCAGCTTTTTAGGCAAAGTCTGGCATAGGATATGCCAGATTATCTAGGATTATGCTATATGTCCTAGATATGTAGGATATAGATTGGCATATGGCCAGAAAGGTAAGGCTGTCAAGGTGACTTGCAACCATTCAGGGCATTATGAGACCTCTAAAACATTCCAGAATGGGTAAATGCGTAAATGCCTTTGACTCATTCTGCAGGCCTAGTGCAGTAATGTCTCTCACCTTTCCTTCTTCAGTTCTCTCAAGATTAAACAAGGTAGCCAACCAGCTGTGATTCAGCCATCCTGGTGAAACAGTTGAAGCAGAAACCATTGCTAATGCTTTTGCTGTTTCCCCCCAGCCGCCTCAAAGAGGTTTCCAGATACATTTTTGTCTTCACATGGTGGTGCCTGCTTGCCTCCTCCACCACGTGTAAACTCATCAGCCCAGGGAAGAACCAGTACCACACCCAAGTTTGGTTTAGGCCATAGCATCAGGGTACAATGTATTGCTCAGACACTCAGGATGTATTACTAAGTGATAGAGCAATTCCCTTTTTCCAATGCAGCTGCTAGTGCCAAAGGCCGTTTTCATTGTCTATCTATCTCAAGCTTTTTGAGGAGCTCATACCCCTCCTTAATTCACTTGCTATATGTAATCCTTAATCTTTCCCATGTTTTCTCTTTCTTTGCCCCCAAAATGTGTTTATTGCAGGTGCTTCATGTCTTTCTGAATGTCTCCATGACACAATGCAGCATCATTTGAAGACACTAAACAAGTTGGTCTTTAAAGAAATTAATCAACATGCTGAAAGCACTCTGATAACAAAAATATGGTGTTTTATCTCAGTCATAGTAGCAGGGGGCTGCAGGGGTGATCTGTCTGGGGGAAGGCATGAGCTGCCCTGTGCAGATCACAGCTGGTCTAGCTGGTTCTGAAAACTGCGTGAGCCCCTCGTCACCCACCAAAACTTCCAGCAGCAGCCAGATGAGCACACGGTGCAGATAGAAAGCGGCAGCCGCTACAGGCTGGAAACATGCTGCTAGAGACGTGGTTGGAGATACAGGACTGGAAAATGACTAGAGATGTGCTCTTGGAAGGAGGCTGTTCAGCCAAAGGCATCCTCCCCCTGTGGGACCACGGCTGTGGGTGACCCACGCTGGGGCAGGGACACCCAGAAAGACTGTGGCTGCAGTTTACCCATGCTGGGCAGGTATACTAAGAAACACAGAGGCAGGAAAACCTAAAGTAGCAAAGTAAAAGCAGAAGAAAAACAGCAATGAGCAAAATGCAGCAGAGGAAAAACAGCAAGAAGTGAAGAGACCCAGACAGAAACGAGTAAGTAGAGAATGGCAGAAAGAAACCATTAGACATAAGACCCCCAACCTCCTGCACCACCTGTAACCTCACCGCAGGAATTGTGATGGCCTGAATGTAATAACCCACAGTGAAAATCAGAGCAGTTGAGACTAGGAGCCAGGGAGCAGAACTCCTTGTCTTGAGTTGAGCCCTGAGAAGGGGGGGAAAAGTATTTATCTAAGTGTTATTTAATTGTTTATGCACTTTTTTTGTTTTTTTCAGTGACCAAAAATTTGTGTTAATTCACAAAAAATTGCATTAAGTAAAAATCCCTGAATCAGATGGTTTTGTCCGCAACGCCATGGCTGTAAATAGATATATGCTCTGCAAATAACTGTTGCAACTGAAGACAACATACTGTTGCTTCCTAGGGGCATGCTGTTGTCTTCTGTTACAGTTTATGCTATCCTGGCATTCAGCTGGAATTTTCCATGAGTACTTTCTGCTTTCTTCTGACAGAATCAGCTAAGCTATCTTAAACAGTTTAACAATTTGAAGTCATTTAGCTGATGTCACCTGAAACAGACTAGGAAGCACCTCATATGTGGTTTAGCACACGTGAATTGTTAAAGGAAAAGCACGGAAAATGTCACAGAAAAGCATTAGCCCTATTCTGCTAGGGACACCTGCATTTTGTAAAGCAAAAGAGGTTTCACTTGACCGACAGAAGACAGATCCTGTCCATTGCTACAGGACCCCATTTTGCAGAACTGCACATGTAATCTCCAGCAGCAGTGTGATTATGAATACCTGGGAATCATTGTACCTTCAGGTTGCACAGGGTTTATCTGTTCTTATTTCTAGTGTTATACTGTTGTGGATTGATAGCATCTATCACATCTACCTGTGCCAAGTGAAAAGCTTATTGCCTCTCTTCTGAAGGCTACTGACTGCTTCTGGCACCTAAAGCAAGCTTGTTTAGAGCTGCTTTTGATATTTTGACCCTTTTATCGATAGACTTTCTTTCCTGCTTTCAAATTAGATGTGCTTCACTTACCAGCACGTTCTCTGAGTTGTATTTCCAGTTCCCTAGGCCCTGCTTACCTGTTTGGAGACAGAAGACATGATCATGCAGGAAGTCTCCGAGTCACAGATTGCTGGAGGCTGGGAGAATGTATAAAGGAAGTAGACTCTGTGTTTGCCCTCTTCATATGCTCTGCCCTAGGCATCTGCTAGTAGCCATTGTTAGGAACTGGATACTGGGCTAAACAGATCTTTGTTTTTACCTGGTATGGCCGTTCTTATGGTTTATTTCTGTATGGCTCTAGGAACATGGGGGCTACTCTGTCAGTTTGCAGCTTGTGCAAACTTTTCAAAAAGCTGGTGCAGCTTTTCAGCCTGGAGATGCTTTTTAGTTTTCTGGCCATGTTATGTTAAGAAAGTGGAGAAGCTTGTTAGTGTGTGCAAAATATTGGCTTTTCCATTCATAGAGAGGGAGAAATAAAGCATGCAAAAATGGAAGGAAGGACAGAGAAAACAGGGAGTACAATGAAGAGGCAGGGTAGATGCTCATCACTGATAGAGAAAGAGCAAAGGAGGAAAGAATGCATTAATAATGCAAGACAAGAACTGAGGAAGAAAATGTGTGAAAGGGAGGCAGTAAGCATTGTAACAAACAATACAATAAAAACAATACCAAATGTTTACACGGGGAATTTTAAGAGCACGTAGAGATGGCAATTTTTGAAACTGATAAGAACAAGATATCACGAGAGAGGATCAATATTGTCAGGGCCCAGAGCGCATCCCCCTCTAATAGTTTAGGTAGCTAAGCTAAATAGTTTAGCTGGCTGAGTTCAAGGTCAGCTCTGTCACTGATAAGAGCTGATGTGAAGGAAGCTAGAAGTGAGGGCCTGCCCCATCCTTTCCCTTGGGAACTGCTTTTAAGCTGAGACTTTACTGCTGGCCTGTGCTACATTGCAGCTGTGTAGCAGCTATGTCTGCGCCCAGGCTTCTGCCTCTGGGATTCTGACCCAGACACCCTGGCTCAGCTTCCTGGCTTGGCTTCAGACCTACCCCATCACTGCGAACTTGCTGGATTATCGCTGTGTCTGACCTCAGCCACTGTCCCTGGCCCAGTGACTGATCCTGACCCAGACTTGCCACTCTGTATCCCAGCTCCTTGTTGGTGAGGTCACTGCTCACTCCTGCCTTGTTCTTGCACTCCATTCCTAGCTCACCTTCCTCTGTGGAGCAGCTGACTCTCGCTGCTCTCTGACAAATATATTATCAAATCAAAATGTTTAAGAAATGCACTGGGGAAATACTATGAGTCTGCATTAGAAGGACAGGGTTTTATTGATTCACCAAATCACCTGTTCAAAAAGCTTTGGTCATCAAATTGTGGAATTTAGAATTGTAATGTTTATGTGTATGTTTGTGTGTATTTGTGGTTTGGTTGAAACTGGTATTTTTTCATTTGAATCAGACAAAGGTGGAGTCAGGGTGTTTTCTTTCAGGCATTTATTTATCATAGCTTACAGTTTGCTTTGTTGTTCAAATAGTATGTGACTCCACCCTTTCTCATTATTACTAAGCAAGGATATAATGCTGCTTAAGAGACTTTCTAAGGTAACACTAATGAAGTCTGGTATCAGGTTGCTTTCTAATACTTTTAGGAGCAAGACTTTGAGAGAAAATGGTAAGCATTGTAATTGTATTATGCCTGCAAAAGCACATTAGAAAAAAATATGACATTGAAGGAAAATTCTTATACTAACCTGTTCATTGTTTATTTGAAACTAAATTGTCCCCTTTCGGTCCATTCTTAACATTTTGTGTAGCTAGCCTATGACAATCCAGGATTGCAACTATATTTAGAAATGTGCAGGGTTGACCTCCTGAAAGTATTTCACAGAAATAAGCAGACAGTCGGTGTAACCATACCTTCATCTCCCACACAGACAGGCTACCAAAAATGGCTGCTTATGCTGGAGGAAAATATTGCTTTATGCTAAGGGTGTCACAAATCACGCCCAGTGTCTCCAATGCAAATGCAGAGCTCCAGGAAGCAATGTGTTTCCTTCTATCCCACTATTCCCTGCAGGGTGATGCAACTCAGTACTGTCTTCAGTGTAGAACAGTAGCTACAGCCAATGATTAGTTCTTGAAAACTATGGTTGAAAAGGCAAATTTACCTTGTTAGCTACTTCTGTATATGAAATTGGGTCATGAGCCCATATAAATTTGCTTTGCTTGGCCCTTGTCTATTATAGCTGTTCTAATAGATTCTCAAAAGTCCTAAAGTAGCAGGAATTAGGGGAAGTGGGGTAGACAGAAACCAAGGTAAATTGTCAGTCTTCTAGTGAATACTGCCTGTTTGCTTCATGCTACTGAAATACGCTTTTTTGGACAACAAAACTCGGTACTAAGGTGGTGGCTTCTGGAAATTAGTCTATTGAAGTGTTTGGTTGTATTGCACTAAAACAAAAAGTAAGTCATCTATGTCCTCTATTAGAAAGTTTTAAATTTCTCCTGAATAGTAAAGTCACCTGTTCTTTTGCCAGGTGTTTGGTTGCTCTAATTGTTTTTTAGGAGACTTTTAACAATTACTTCACTAGTTAAACTTCACTCATTAGACCTAGGAACAAAGATCCCCCAAAATCAGTTTGTGTACCACCCTTGCAGAGAGCACAATATCCCAAAGCAAAAGGAGGAATACACAGGGGAGAGGATTTATCAGAGGTCAGGGGGGAACATTTCTCATAGATGACTAATGATAAGGGATGGGCAAACCTTGTGTTGCTTTGAGGTTTTGTGCACCTTGTGAACTGTGCTTTTGATTTCATAGGGTTTGTGAACTGTTCTCTCTTCCACTTTGCCCCTCTCCCTGTGATATTTTTAAGTATGGGGGGTTTATTGTTGTTCTTTTTTTCTGGTAAAAGAGAGTTCCCTTTCTTTATGTAATACTGTTTGAACAGCATTTCCAGCAGTTCATCTGGTTCTCAGCATAGTGTTGAATGTGAGTAGTTTTGTGTCCGTATCACCTCCACTTTTTCTCAATACTTGCATATTAGTCATATTTTCCTCTCAATATTAAAGCAGAATATGTGAAGGGACCTTCAGGGACAGTATCAAAGGCTACTACAGCTTATTCCTTCCATAGGTCTATCTACCTCCAGTTTTAAATTAGTTAGGCTTCTTTGCCTTACTATTCCTTTAATCTAAATAATCTTATTTTGTACAGTCCTATAGTATATTATTTTAAATAGGATGTCTGTAACATATGTCCTCTCTGCTCCCTTTTGCAGTCTCTCACCTGGTCTTCAAAAGTGCAGATCAGAACCAGGACCCTGCTGAAGTCATTAAGTCAGGACCTTGCACTAATAAGTCAGGTCCTTGGACTTCATGGTATTTAAGTGGGTTTTGGAAGAGAAAAACATATTGCTTTTTCATCGTCATCTGTATGAATGGAAATCCTCAGACTGATTCTCAAAAAGATAGTTTTATACTGCTGTCTCCTCACTTAAAACTCATTATACCATGCATGCCTGTTTCATGTTTAAAAAAGGTTGATTTATTGTCTATACTGCTACCACTTTGCATTTGGAGCTGTAAGGAGAGAAACACCCTCAGACATTGCACTGGGATGACCTGCAAGGTGACCTGCAAGGAAATAGTCTATAATTTGAGAACTTTGTTTAGTGAACTGTGGTTTGAATATCTTCATTTTGTAAATGGAACTGGAATTTTTGTTTTGTTTCTTTACAAGATAGCATTTTGGTGGATCATTGCTATGTTCTGTATTTTACCTTTAGCAGATATGTTAATGAATTCAAGCTGGCCAAGCAAAGAAAAGTAAAAGGTATTTTCTGTTTATAAAGTATATTAATTGAGATCACTATATGCAGTTTAATTGTTTTGGTAAATACTCTAATGTTGCATTTCTAAACAGTTCATCTTTTAATGGAGGAGGAGGAGGAGTGAGGGATTTAGTAATTTGCCAAAAATGAAGACATATTTTCTAACTACTCAGATTAATCATTAGCATCGGCTCTTATGAAAAATAAGGTACAAATATATATATATTTATAAAATATATATATACGTTTTAAAAAGAAAGTAAAGCTTTTCTTTAAAATAGAACTTAAAACAGAAATTGAAGCCAACTTTGATGAAAGCTTCTTACATTTTAAGCTGACTGCAGGGTACACGTCAAATAAATGTGGAGTGTTGCAAAACTCAAAGAAACAGAGCACAGTCTGTATACTGCCAAGATATAGGAGAATTGTCTAAAAGTCCTTGGTACAATTATAATAAGTGAAATATGCAAACTATGCTGTGTAGAATTTCTGCACTGTTTACTGTTCTGCAATGAAAGGATTTCTCAGTGGAGAAAATTACTTTTACAAGACCTGGATATTTGTAATAGAAACCGGTACCTTTGAATATATAGCCTGAGAAAAATTGAGGTTCTTTAGTTGAATTCAGTTCTTTATGCAAGAATATCCTTTTCATTTGCATTACTGCAACAAAATTTAATATTAGGGCCACCGGCAGAGATATGATTTACTACAAGTAAAAGGATAGATTGGCAGATTTATATTCCCTAAGCACTTTCCCACAACAGCTCCTCTGATGACAAGCCAACCTAGCAGGTTTTGGCTTGCAGTTTCGGTGGTTTGCAAACTGTTTCATTTTGAAAGTATGGGAGTTACTCAACACCGGGGGCCAAATTATGATCTGAATTGTGCTAGAGTTACACTCATGCTTCTCTGGTTACTATTTTGGAGCAACTGCTAATTTACACTGCTGTTCAGATCATGATCTGGTCCAGTTTTCTATATATCATGGAAGGTAGCTGCAGAAAGAAAATGAAATTCATCTAATCTGTGGTAGATAGATGGAAGAAGTGGACTTCTAGAAGTGTCTGTCTTTTTTCTATTAAGTCTAGGGAAAGCCTAGGGCACATATTTTGTACACCTACTGAATTGCCGTGTTAAGATGCATATCTCTGTACTGACTGTAGGAGCAGTCTAGATAACTAACTACCTTAGTCCAAAATCTTAACCTTTATACAAATAGAACTAGGTAAAAGAAGCTCTTCCAAAACTGACTGGAAAAGAAGACTGTATACTTCACCAGTGCCTTTGAAAGAGAACAGTCCTTTACATTAAGTCATTGTTATTTTTGCCTGTAAAGGCACTCATACTGCTAGATTAATAGTCTCACAAGTCTATGTAACATCATCCTGCAAGGGAAAATTTTAAAGTATGTTTTTCAGGATAAAGAAAGTGCAGGAAGGTGAAATCTAAGTAAAGATACTGACACTGATTTATGCTGATTCTTCTTCCTCAAGAAGACTTACCAAGTTGCATCATAGAAAGTATTTTAATGGGTACCAAAAATCAAGAAGCTAGTTTTTCTACAGGTGATTGTGGTTGATTGACTTCGTTTTTTTAAGGAGGTGTGAGCTCTGTTTGAAACTTTTCCCACGGATGAAGCATTTATGAAGTTTTTCTACCATTCTCCGGTGTCTAACATGGAATGACTTCATGCTACAGTCTTTTCTCCAGTGATGGCTATCAGGGTGTCTCTTCTTCACTGTTCTGCCTATTAATATTCCCTGTAGGAACTGAATTCTTGTTAGACTTTCCATGTGTCAAATCTGGTTGGAATGAGCAAGCAATTTTAAAAGCTATTAGGAGAAGATACACCAATAGATGAGTGACAAACACCCACTCATAGGCAGTTTCCATAACTAGACTAAAAACATGTAAACTATTTCTAGGAGAGACAGCAATATAGAGGAGTCCTATAGTCTTGTCACAAACTCCATACAAGTGGAGCTCCATTGTGGTGTTGGAGGTGTTAATGATACAAAAATGATTGATTTCGAATACCGGAAACAGATACCTGATTTTGAACATGTGATGTGGTTAGTTCCAATGTCATATCTGCATTACAGGTCAGACGACTGTGTTCTGCTTGAACTGAACCCTCAAAGAAAATAAATAAATCATTTTTTCTCCTACACCATTTTGATAATGGTTATGAAATGTTAGACTGCTTTAAAGAAATTACGGACTCTTGCATATAACTGTTTTACCCATACTCAAGAAAGAAGAATTAAAATGCAAACAGGTTAAAACAAAGCCTACTGGCGTAATTGAGGCAGCAGAGTTTCTTTAAGAAAGACTGCAAAAGCATGTCAAACTTGGGCTACCCAAAGAAGGTCTAAGAGAGGCTAGAATGGCTCTTATGACTATATCAAAGGGTTAATTGCCAGTAGGTGGAGAAGAGAAAAGACTGTTTAAAGACAGTGATGGCCCAAGGTATAAGTTGGTCATAAATCAATTTAAGTTGGTCATAAATCAATTGAACAGGGAAATGACACTCTGGAGCAGTCTTCTGGGAGAGCAAAAAAATGACTACTGTTAAAATGAACATGATCATTTTAAGAAAGATTATATAATGTGTGATAACAAAATACTGTGCTTGGTGACTCAAGAATAGTCTTTTGATAAGGGATTTTGAAGGCCATAGAACACAGAACACTCCTGCACTCTTTGTTTCTAGTCAAACAAGTTAATATGTATCTATATATAGCTTAGGATACTTCATGATAAAAAGCATCTGAAACTATTGGAAAGTGCTGATAATCTTAGAATTCTGCGAATGAAGGAATGTTCTGTGGTTTGATGGGGAAAATAAAAAATTGAAATATTAAGGTCTTATCTGTAGTGGGATTTATTTGTTACCTATTTTTGGCACTTGTTCAGCAGTAGGAGTAATACTGGTTACATAAATGATAGTGCACATAAAGCACAAATATCCTGCTACTATGCCCTCTGACTCATAAAATATTCCTGTTTATGTTCTGGTATTTAAAATTGCTTTTTGAACATTCAGGTTATCTCATTGCTATGGCATTGTTTTGGAGCTTTTTTTGTTTGTTTGTTTTGGAGTTGTGAAGGACAGACATGGGATGGTGTTGCAAGTGTTTGAATTAGCTTTGCACAAATAATTTGAGATCTAACTCGAAACTAAGCTGTAGTTTAGAGTAATGATAGAATATCTGGACTAATACAAGACTCCTTAACCTCTAAGTATGCAAGGAGATTCATGTACTTGTTTTAAAAAATCTCTATCTCTCTCTCGCTCTCACACACACACGTACAATCACACACATACACACAGACATACTCCTAACCTATCACAAAATATTATCAGTTGAGATTAAGAGTCTGACTTAAATCTACAGGTGCAAGGACATTTCGAGAACACAGCCTGTCCTTAATTCACCCTGTGGTTAATAAATGATTTGATCCAAAACATATTCTGGCTTTGGAATAAAGATAGTGAACAGGGGTCTTGACAGAGGTCCTATATATCTGAAATTGTTTCCCTACATAGGTATGTTTGTATCACAAGTTATATGTACTTTGAAGACAAACACAGTACAATAGCCACATTTAGAAGGATCACTAGAATTCTTTCACCAGAATCTATTCTTAGGACTAGCAAAGCCATAGCATATTAGGCTTCGCAGCAGTCAGTTGAGTTTTCTTTCCCATACTACGTGCTATTATTAGCTTCATGCTGATAATTAGTGACTAGTGGAGTTTTATCCTTGAGCATACTGAAGTATCATTTTAAACGTGATATTCATAGCTTCCATGGTTGGCCTTCTGCTTTAATCAGTCTCTCAGTTATGTACTGGCCACTCTCTCTATATTGATACCATTCTCAGATCAACCAGATGTACTCCGCTGAATCTTGTTGTAATGGTTTAAATTATTTTCCAGAGATTTGTATCTCCTCTCTGCCAAAGATTATTGTCCTGTTGAAAAACATCAACAGAAGAGAATGCTGTCTGCTCAAAGACACTATACTGCATCATTGGTCAAATCCATGGTTACTGGAGATTTAAGATAAGAAGCTTGACTGTTTATTGGAGCTGGTTTTTATTCAATGGCTTTTATTTGCTTCTTAGTCTTTTGCACAGACAGTAATCTTGAGAAAGTGGTGGGACAGAGATTTTTGAGAGTGATGTCTAAAATTACTAAAGCAAGATGTGCTGTAAATTATCTGTTAAAGGCCTTTAATGAAAAACAGAAAATATTTTGACTATTTTTTAATTATTTTATTAATCTGTTAATCTATGGTAAGTTTATCAATGTATGAATGTTTGACATTTACAGGTACAAGTGCTCTCAAGGAAGGACTTTCAAAGATACATATATAAATATCTGAGGAAACCTACATCTTAAATTTTTGATATGTTCATCTGATTGGAAAGGCAAAATTATCCTAAGACACTTATTTCATCCATTAACAACTAAACAACAGAATCAACATTTTCAATAACTGAGGTTAGACATAGGGTAATTCAGATTGGAAGGACCTCAAGAGGTCTCTAGTCCAACCTCCTGCTCAAAGCAGGATCAGCTTGAGGTCAGGCCAGGTTACTCAGGGCTTTATCCGGTCGAGTCTTGAAAACCTCCAAGAATGGAGACTGTACAACCTCTCTGGGCAATCTGTTCCACTGCTCACTCTTCTCATGGGGAAAAAGTTTCTCCTTATAAGTGAGAACTTCTCTTGTTTCAATTTATGCCCATTGTCCCTCATCCTCCCACCATGCACCATTGTGAAGAGGCTGGTTCTGTCTTCTCAATAACCTCCTTGTAGGTACCAGCAGGCTGCTATTAGCCCCCCTCAAAACCTTCCCTTCCCCAAGCTGAACAAGCCTCATTCCCTCAACTTCTCCTCACAGGGCAAGTGCTTCAGCCTCCAAACATCCTGGTGGCCCTCCACTGAACTTGCTCCAGTTTGTCCATGTCTGTCTTGTACTGGAGGGACAAAACAGGGAACAGTATTCTAGATGTGGTCTGATGCATGCTGATTACACAGGAATAATCACTTCCCTCAATTTGCTGGCTATGTTCCTAATAATACAGCTCAGGATGCTCTTGGCTTTGCTGCCAGGGCATTGCTGACTCATGTTCAGCCTGTTGTCTACTGAGACCCCTAGGTGCTTTTCTGCAGAGCTGATCCTCAGTCAGTCAGTCCCCAGGCTATGCTATAGCAAGGGGCTCTTTCTCCCCAGGTGCAGGACTTTGCATTTGTCCTTGCTAAATTTCATAAGGCTTCTCTCAGCCCATTCCTCCAGCAGATCTAAGTCCCTCCAGATGGCCACCCTGTCCTTGAGCATATCAGCTGGCCCCTGATTTGCTGTTATCTGCAAACTTGACAAGTGCATTCTGATGACTCCTCTGGGTCACTGATAAAGACATTAAACAAGACAGGTTCCAGGATAGACCCCTGTGATACTCCACTTGTTATTGGTCCCCAGGTAGAGAACGGCCATTAACCACTACCCTCTGAGCTCAGTCATCCTATCAGTTTTTCACCCACCTGTCCATGGTTGTTCACCCATCCAGACTGTAATGTCCTAACTTATCCAATACAAGAGTACAAGAATATTGTGGAAACAGTGTTGAAAGCCTTGCTAAAGTTTTGGTAAATAACATCCACTGCTCCCCTCATCCACAGATCCAGTCATTGTATCATAGAAGACAACCAGGTTGGTCAGGGATAATTCTCCCATGGTAAATTCATGCTGACTGTTCCCAATCTTTTTCTTTTCCTTTACGTGCCTAGAAATGTGCTCCAAGAGGACTTGCTCCATGATTCTCCTAGGGACCAAAGGGAGGCTGACCAACTGGTGGTTTCTGGACTGATTGTTTGCCCTTTTTTGAAGTGGGTGCAACTTTTGCCTTTCTCCATCAGGGATCTCCCCTGGTCTCCTTGGCCTGTCAAAGATGATAGTGAGCAGCCTTGCAAGGGCATTGGCCAGCTCTCACCACTCTTAGATGCAATCTGCTGGGTCCCATATATCCTTTTATGGTTTGAGTTCTCTCAAGTAATCCTGAACTCAGCCTTCACTTACTGCTCATAATTCTCTTCTTCCTTGAGCCTCCTAAGGACAGAGGCCTGGGACAGGCCTTGTTGGTGAAGACTGAAACAAAGAAGGCATTGAGTACCTCAGCCTTCTGTGTGTCCACTGTCACTAAATCACCCACCCATTCAGCAACAAGTTCACATTTTCCTTGTTCAGCCTTTTACTACTAATGTAATTAGAAGCTTTTTTTTTTTTTGCCTTTGACATACCTTGCAAGTCTCAACTCCAGTTGAGTGTTGGCCTTCCTGAAACCATCCGTACAATCCCAGGTAATGTCTCTAAACTTCTTCTCTGTGGTGTGTCCCTGCTTCTATCTCCTGGAAGCTGCCTTTTTGCACTGGAGCTTCATCATGATTTCTCCATTTAGCCAGGCTGGTCTCCTGATACACCTGCTTGTCCTCCTGAGTATTGGGAGGGACCATTATTGAACTTGTAGAATGCTGTCCTTGAAGACCTGCAAGCTTTCCTGAGCTCCTCAGAATTGTCTCCTATGCTATCCCACCTACCAGTTTCCTGAATAAAGTGAACCTTGCTCACCTGAAATCCAGGGTCTAGTCTGCTGCTCTCCTTCCTCACTCCCTTCAGGAACTTGAGCTCCACTGTTTCACAGTCACTACAGTTAAAACTATCATTAATTACCATTTCCACATACATTTTTTCCTTGTTTGTGAGTAGCAGATCCAGTTGCGCATCAGCCCTAGTTGGCCCATCCTGCACCTGATCAAGAAATTGTCCCTGAGACCCTCCAGAAATCTCCTGCATTGCTTCTGTCCCACCATATTGCCCTTACAGCAGGCTTCAGGGAGGTTAAAGTCCATAAGAACATGGCTGTGATACAGAGACATCCTCAAATTGTTTAAAAAAGACATCATCCACTTTCTCAGACTGATCTGGTGGTCTGTAACACATTCCCACCACCATCCACTTATATCTCTACAAATCAGTGAGGTTGCCCATAGGTAAAAATACCCAGAAATATCAAATTAATTGCACAGCCATCCAGATTTGACCTGGTTACTTTCTCAAGAATGACTTTGATAACAGATACAGTAAATCAGTTAAATAATCAGTGTTTTAATCAACAATTTTGAGCTTAAAGACTTTACAAAAAATATGGTTCATCAGATTGGAAAATGGGAATATGGAATTGTTCATGAAATCTATCCCATGTTGCCCTATGATACCAACCTTTTTCAAAGCTTTGTCACCTTCAATGCATATTTATTACATATAAGATGAAAATTACTTTTTCTGACCCACATGTTATATTCCATGGTAGCACCTGTAGGAGGTAAGCTCACAGGGTGTGGGAGAGAGTGCTACTGCAAGGTTTCACCAAACAGCTTTCTTTTCAGCTGCTGAAAAATCCCTGCTACTGATTATTGAGTAACACTCTACTCTCATGGGTATCAGGCATGAAGGAAGTCATGTAGAGACAGAACTTCTATTCTTGTAGATTTATGGCTGCTACAACCTTCACCAGTGTCTGAGCTGTCTGTATTTACCAGACTTTACTCATGAAATTCATTAAGGAAATATGGAAGCAATTTATTTTAGCTCTTGACCTATCTGGTAAATTCAGTTAGAACCACAGAAGATATAACTGCAGCCTCGCTTGTCACTTTCTTATTGCTCATCATTATTTTTCTTATAATACAGATTCTCCTTCAGTTAATCTGTTCTCTACCCTGACAATTCAGTTTCAGACACAACAGAATAGGTGAGGAGGTAGTATTACAGATGGAACTCAGAAGAGGAAGACATGAACTACAGCACTGATATGTGTTTTCTGTGACACATATATTAGGAGGGCAAGTAAAAATGTGTGGACGTAGTGGGACAGGAAGAACCACTGTAATTGTTTGGATGTCCCCTTGGAAACACATGCCACAGAATGCTTCTCTGTAGTTTATGCCTTACACCTGTGTTTTCTGTGTGAGTTTTAATATGGTTTGTGGAATTAAAAAAAATGAGAGTATCATTAGACTAACTCTTTAAAGAGGAACTGAAAGGAGGATTTAAAGGGCTGTATTGACGAGTCTAGCCAGCAGCATGTAAGAGTTTTCACTATCATATGCTGCAATCACTCTCCAAGATTAAACACTGACTGAAAACAGAAAGGGTGATCAAGAGCTCAGTGATGCTACCTGAAGAATTTCCATCAACTTCAAGAGGCCTTTCTACAGGCTCATCATGACCAGCTGACGGGCGAGTGAAGAGTTAACAGGACTGAAGTTTGTCAATTGATATGCAGAAGAACTGAGAGCACAAGAGCTGATGTGCACAAAGCTGTTGAACAGAGGACTTAACAGGACTAAAGTCGTCTACCAACTGATATGCGCAAGGACTGATATGCGCAAGCCTGCGGAATGGCAGCATTAACAAGACTGCAGAAGTGAAGTCTGCCACCTGGAATCTGCACGGACCCCCGGGGAGGGAAGAAACAATACGGAGGTGTTGTGGTCTTGCCTCGCCAGCAGGGTCCTCCCAAGCAGACAAACAGACAGTCCTGTGATTGCGAAACTTGCTAAAAGTCAGCAAAAGCAGTGTTTGCCCAGAGCCCCAGCCGTATAAAAAGAGACTTGGGAGCTAGGAGAGTTGGAGCAGGGACGGGAACGTGAGCTGATCATCCTCTCCGGCTGGACCGTGAGTATCCCCCCCCTCCCCTTTTCCTGGGACGCTGGGTTAAGGTAACTCCTCGAGGTTGAGAGTCCTCTCACTAGGAGAGTGAACAAGAAAGCTTTCAAGTAGGGATAAGCAGTCCTTCCAATTAATAACGCAGTAATCGACGGTTTCAGGTTATCCTTTCTAAATTAGTAACTGATGGTTTTGTGTTATCCTTCCTAAATTAGTAATCGCATTATTTTAATGGATGTTACTAATCCAAGAACTTGTGTGAGGAAATAAACATCTTTTTTATTATTATTATATTACTGTCTCAGTCGTTGCTATCGAACCTTCATAGCATGACAGCGTGACACCAGCGTTCTGAACAAGTGGGGTAGAATTTTCTTGTTAGCCCTGAAGTTAAATGTTTGCCATTTAATCAATATTTTTAATGTAATATAAGAAGACAGCTTAAAGCAAACAAAAACACCTCTGGTAAACTCAGAGCTTGAACATTTTCTTAATGAGAATGCTGTATTTCAGCAACAACCCTGGAACTTCGTCAGGGTGCCCTGCTGGAAAGTACATGAAGTGCATGTGATTTACAATAGATCTTAGCAACAATATTTCTATGACTTGATATATTGCTGCATATTTATTCTGCTTAAAAAATATATCCCTTTGACAATGTTCTGCAGGAAATGTCTCAGCAAGAAGCAGAAAAATGGTATATAGACTTTCAAATCAAAGCAAAGTAACTTTTTCAGCCTCGATGGTAAAGAGATAAGTTGCAGTAGGTATTAAATCCTTTGTGAGTAGCACATATTAACAATTGCAACACCCATTTACTGTGATTGCTGTGTGAGTAGAAGACACCTACACCAATCAGTAGGGCTTACCCAGTGTACAAATCTTTCAGCTAGAACTGATCCCTTAGCTCTAAAAGGTGCTAAAAATGGGCTGGAGTGATGCAAGTAAGAGAGCCTCTGATCCACACATTTGATGGAGTTAGGAAGAATGACTGGAACAAAAGATGCTCTCATCTGACTCCATGAAGGATTAGAATAGATAACTCTTCTCACAGCCAAGTCTAATTATTCAACAGGCCTAAAAACTCAAAAGTTCTAGAAAAGTGGGAGTGGAGGTTGGATGATTTAAGAGAGACAACTGAGGAAGTGTTAGTTAAAATCTGACAGTCTGGCTGATACTCTGTGAAACGGTGTCTAGGGCCGTGTGCAGCTGTGCAGCCTCTCTTCCTTGATTGCCCACATAACTTTCTCACTCATGGAACTTATAACATGCTCTGCACTGAGTGATACTAGAGAGAGGTTGGGGTTAGGACCCTCTAACTCATTGTCATTAAATCCATCCCTTGTATACAGATGTGAGCCAGACAAGCTGCTTCTATGCCAAAGAGGCTCTTAGTGAGGCTCTTGAGACTTTCGTAAAGGTGTGAATAACAGTTTGGAACTTTTGGGGATCCCATAACTAGCATTCTGAAGCTGCTGGCTCTGTGTTACTGCAAATACTTGCACAAGCTCTAAAAGGGAAAGTCATCCTGGGTCCTACACTGCTAGGAATTCATGTTTTAATCTTAACAGCAAGGAGAAGGAGGAACGTAATCCTATGAGGCTGCATGGGAAATCACACACCCAGTAGCCCTGAAAATGTAGCTCTGCTGATAAGTATAATAGTCTTTACCCTGTGGGGCCACCTCAAGGGTCTTCATTTCTACTAGAAGAATGAATCTTAATACACAGCATAGCCAAAGGAGACTTGACATTTTTCAGCTGTGCCTTTTGCCAAGAGAGATGAACTTAACTCCCTCACCCCAAAATAGAAGTAGAAGCAAAAGCCAAGGACTAAGTGAATTCCCTCAGATCAACCATTTTAAGCCACTGGTGAGACTAAAAAGGGAACCCAGATCTCCTGACCTCCAGGCTACTATCCTCTCCATGATGTCTCAGATCATCTGTTCATTATGTTTGTTTTCAAAGACCATTCTTTCAGCTTTGCAGTGCAATAGCTTGTTAATAGATGCTTTTGAGCACTGTTAATACACATTGTAACTTATCTATCATTGACTGAGGAAAATGTAAGGGTAAGCCCTTACAGCCCTTAGTACCAGCGCAGTCAATCTGCTTATAAAATGTCAAGAGCACAAGACCTGGGGAATGTTTCAAAAGGATGAAAATGACCTAGTCAAAGATTTATTTGAGGCCTTCAGGGTAGTAATCTGCCACTTGTGAAAATTGTTCTGCCCTCAAAACCCATCTTAGCCAAACTATCCATATGTCCCTGGACTTGGTGATAATTCTCTTGGGTGCACAGACAATGATTGCTGAAGTCAGAAATTATCAATATATCCAATATGGCCATTTAGAACAGCTGCAGATGTTTTTCAGAAATGAGATGGATTTTAAAGGGAGTTACTGACTAGTAATCCTGGGTTGCAGGTTGTTGTTATTTTTTTTTTCTTTTCCCTTCTCTACTTTAATGGAGACTGAAATTGTTATTCTCAGATATTTATTGCTTTATATTTGAGTTGATTTGGCTATCTTAGATCAACTCTTTTCAATATAGTGTCACAGGGTTATATTTATCTTGATTAGTCCAGAGGCAGCAGAGAGAGAAGTTGTACCCACTTCAGTGTGTGATACAATCTCAATTCTTGCAATTCCCAGAGCAGGGGTAGTGCTCCTGTGGAGTGTCCTTTGAGGTACAAACCTTTCCACCAAGGGAATACAAGCTGAGACAATAAAATATAATTCCTCTTGAAATTATCCAATTATTCTCTGCTACAATATGAATGAGGTACTTTCCAATATATAAATAATATACAGTGTGCAAAAGTTGAAAGTATGATTCATGCCGCTGTTTTTCCTCATTATGAAAGTTTCATGTAATGGCCATGATGCAGTAATTCTTGGGTGGTATGCTTTCCTGCATTTCCCATATGCCATTCTGTCTGAGTTAGGTAGAAACTTGATACTTGAATTATGCTGATCAATTTTGGAGCACATGATATCCTCCTATGGAAGTACTTATGTAAGTATGAGTTTAGTAGGACCAGGAAGATATGTCACATTGGTTCATGTGATGGCATTTCCTCATTTAGTATTTGTGGGAAGAGGAAAGGTATTCAACTTCTGGCTTGGCTTCATGGAGACTCAGGGCAAAATGGCACTAGGAAGTCAGAGTATAGTTCAAAAATTCTTTCCATAATTATCATAGAGGTTAACACAGTTACATCAGTTGACCATCTCCTTTCTTTCCCAGAGTTTATGTGTGTAGGCAGAATATCCTGTGACTATGGCTAGTCTGTTTATTACTCCAAAGTTACCTCATCCTCTCTAGTGCGCCACTGAGTGCTATATGCAGCCCTCAGTCCTTCCAAGAAGCTCCAGTAGTCTTTTTGGATGTACCTGTACTGAAGTGTATGTAGAATATGCTTCAGCATGCTCTGGGTATCTGACCCTCCACATATCCAGAACTAGGATTTTACTGGAGAGCACCATAGCTCTTGTCTGGCTCACCTATCTAGGTTTCATACTCATGGAAGCCAAGCCATGGGACTTTTTTGAAGAGTTTAATTTATTGAAGTGCCCTCCATTATGGTTCAAGATGCAAGAAGCATGAATATCTGGTCAAGGACCCCTCTGTATCCATTAGCTTAGGCACAGCTTCTGATACCTGGTGGCATTGATTCTCCAGCTATTTTATATTTAACCCTTCCGTGGGAGAGTATTTCTAAATAACTTTACAAGCTTTACTCTTCCCTCATCTCTCTTTCCCTTTCCTCTTTCCTTCTTTTAAATTTATATTTTTCCTTAGCTTGTATGTGTCCCCAGTCACTTAATTTTTGTGGGGGAAGGTAGGAACATCTTCTAAAAGTAAGGCTTCATACAAAAATGCTTACTGATTGCTTCTACCTCCCTCCTTGTTTTGAGAGGAAGCAATTTTGTTTAGATGGAAAAAGAAATTAGTAGACCATTTTAACCCCAATTCTGGCATCTCCCCCAAACTCCTTCACTCTATCATCTCCCCAGGGCATAAATTATAAAATAAACTGAAAAAGAATTTCTAATTTTATGTACAAGGCATATATATCTCTGCTTATTTAATGGGGAAATTCCTCATTTTAATATTGCCAGTGAGGCAGATTGAATTAACAGTGATGTTATCTATTTTTCCAGTGGGAACAAAGTGGAAATAAATACCACCTTGAGAAGAGTTCCTTGGGAGAAGCCAGTATCAGATAGGGGAGCAGAGAAATAGCAACATTGCATTTTGGATTACACTAATTGCGTACCATCACTCATAGGGTGCTCAGATTTATGCAGTGGGACACATTCCTTTATATGCTGCTTAGATACAGAACACATGGGGAACCTGCAATTAACCTTCTCCCTTCTGCTGAGGCATACAAAGGGCCAGAAAGAATTGCAATTTTTATGCTTAAAGGATTGTAGGGAGTGCTTGAGTGTTCCCTCCCGTTCTGGGAGGGCTGCTGCTTCAGAGAAAGTAGACACAGGATTTACAGCAAAGTCTTTTCTATTTAAATAAAAATAGAAAATAGAACAGATAGGTAGATAAAAAAAAACAGTTATATTTTTGTGTTTTCTTTAGATAATCTCCTTAGGTCTATACAGATACTGTTGGACTTCTCTGAATTTCTTCCATTTATCAGACTTGAACACAATATTCCATATTTTATCAGAAAGGGCCTCTCAGGGCATGTGGCAGTCACTACTGATTGCAGTGGAGTGTAGAGATAGCTATAAATAAGGAAGCTCAGGTATCAGAATCTGTTGAGCTGCAGCATCATGGAGCTCTTGCTGGTGCTAATTTACCCTGCTGAAAAGGGCAAATTGGCAGCTGGGTAAATACGTTCCAGCAATGTTTCATGCTCTCTTTGACTAGATAGCCTTCAGTAATCCAAATAGGTCATTTAAAACCTGTTAGGTATTTCTGCATTCTTTGCAGTCTGCAAGGTATCATCACATGTTTCTGCATGTTCAAAATGAAGCATCAGTACAGCATCAGTACAGTGTATCATCACGTACAGTGTCAGCTGTGCAAAGAGACTATTTCTGCCCCTACATGTATCTTCCACCTGATTAATATTGCCTTTTTTATGTCTTATCACTGAAAACTCATACCAAATTAACAGTTTACTTCAATTTCTAAGGACTTCCCTGATATTGTTCAACTGATGTCAGTTTTGCTTGATGCAGAAGTTTCATGTTTGATATCCTCTGCTGTTGACAAAAAGAAATTCCACTGATGATATACCAAATTGAAAATGAGTTTTTTTTAAGTTGTTTTCAGGGCAGAGGAGTATGAATCTGTGTAAATATTATAAGAAAAATAAGTGTGCTAGTGAGTCAATCACTTTATTTTTCCCAGGACTTGTTATTTCCATAAAGGTACAACATATTACTGATGATATATTAGTCATTAGTTCAGTTTCTCCATTCAGATAAATCCCAAGAGATTAGAGTAAAATCTCAATGCTGTCCATTAAACAGTAGGAAACATATGGTTACAGAAACGTGGATATATTTTGATAAGTTTATTTTTTAAAGACATTGAAAGTAAAATGATTCTATTGGATATACTCCCATTTTTTCACACATGCACCTTTACTTTGCTTAAAGTGCCTATACAATAAAATCTTTCTATTATAAAGTCCTGAATTTTGTGAACAAAGTTGACAGTGTCAAGCAAATTACTGTGTAATGACTAAGTAGCTTCCATCCATCATGACTTATTTCTGAAACATGAGAAAAACATCACAGATGCATGCTACATTGTTCAGAGAACATACATATGCATTTAAGTCACTTACATTATACGCTTTAGTGATGTAATTGTGAAATATGTTCTTTTTACATTCCTAATTATGGAGCAGAACAGATGGCAAAGACTTAGTTCAAAGTAATATATATCCATTAAAATAAACGATGTTGCCAACCATTCATCACTGATAGAAGAGTTTACTACTTTCTTGGAATATAATTAGGCACTACTCTGGACTGCAAAAAATGTAATTATTTCAAAGTTTATTTTTTGTAGGCATTAACAGTCAAACTTATTTAGAAAACTGTTTGAAAGCTTGCATTATCAGGTATAACACATTTAACACAGAGCTGTCATTTTACAGCATGAAGTAGTTTGCAGAGAATGGAGCTCTGAGCAAGGACTATGAATGCCATTTATTTTGGCTCTATTGGTGGCTCACTGTGTACACCACAGTAAATCACTGAGAGCTAAACACTTGCTTTAAGTAACAGGTTGCAAGAAGGATGTGTACTGTGATGGACTTTTTCAGAAAAAGACCTTGAACACTCTGATCCTGAGATAATCCTGGGAAGGATCCTTGCTGTACCTGTTGGAAGGGCATAGTTCCCAGTACTGACAGGTTAGCACATTTTGCTAAGTGCTGGGGAGGTAGTGTGCTGGACTATGAGTCTTCCAAATCACAGCTCTGTGTATCGTTTTTTACTATGCTCAGCATTTGCAGCCCTTAGGCAACGCACCTTACTGCTGTGGTATTCATCTTTAAGATAGCAGTGAGTGGTTCAGGCTACCTGCTGTGTGGGGATGCCAAACCCTTTCTCCCTGTACACATAATGCAGATAGGTAGGTGCCTCTGAAAAATGATCCAGAAGCTCGAAGTAAAATGCCAATCACATTAAACTAACTTTGTTAACAGCTGTGTTTTGGCAGTCCCATAAAGATAATTTCATATAGTTTAAAGTGCACAAGGAAGCAATGTAATGTATAGCTTAAAGCACACAAAGTCAGGGCTTTTACCTGTCTTCCACTGCAGCAAAAGGCTAACAGGAAGCCCCTAAGCCTGAGACTACAGCCGCACTAGTAAGTTAAACAGTTCCAGGGAATCTTCTCAGGCACTAGAACTCAAATTTTCTATGCCATTAAATTGTTAGTACAGTCCCCAGCGTGGTCTTGGCTTGTGCTGAGTAGCATTCACCTAAGCAATTCCTGGGCACAGGGTGGAAATTTGCACGGGCCAGCAGGAATATTCCCAGCAGGCAATTCATTTGCAGCCGTCTTGATGTGGAAACTAGGAGAGTTTACTGGTCTGTTGGCCATTCTCTGCCACTTGCAGAGAAAGAACCAAAGAGAGTTCTCTGTATTTACTTTACTCATCTAGATTAGCTAAACTAGATTAGTTAGCCTCAGTTACCAAACCACCCAGGACAAAAAAGAAAAATTCTGAACCTTAACTAAGTAAAAGGATAGTTTATTGACATTTATAACAGGCCATGATCTATGAGAACGTCTACCAGAAGCTATATTCAGGAGCAGAACAACAACCTACCAATTTCCATTGTCTCCAAATGCACACAGTCAGCTTGCATGTGCTCACAGTGAAGCTACTTGTGGGCCTAAGGCTTTCAACACAAGTTACAGTGTGCATTCAGACACTGTATATTCAGACAATACAAACAGTCTTTAATTGAACACACATCTGAAATAATCTGTAGATAACAATTATTTTTTTCCAAGCTGGCTGCCCATATGCAAGGCTAGAACTAATGAACAGGTTGAATGTGAGACTGTCTATGACATGATTATAAACGGATCCTTGTGTATTTAAAATACAACCTGAGCATAAGTAATGTTTTCCATACTCTGGCACTGATTTATACACTTTGTGTATCACTGGCTCCCTGAACTTTACATAATTATTGCTTTGCAGAATGACTGCTGGGATATTTTCTTGGGTTATGGAATTTTTTGGTCACCCTGTGGTGATATTTGCTTTGCCTTAATAATATGAAGGCACCTTGTCTTTTCAAAAGGATGATTGCAGGAATTATATATCTTCTGTCTAAGTGGAACTAATTACTGAAATGAATCAAAGCCCCTTCTGCTAATGCAGTGCTACTGTAAATCCTCCAAGTCCCAATCTTTCATTCACTGCATCAGTGAAAGTTTTACCATGGATTTCAATGCTTGCGGGATCAGACCTTAAGTAAAAAATGCTAACAATAATCCATGGTTTAGGCCCTTCAATTGCTTATTAATTATAGACAAGAGGAGTAGTGCGCATGAGGCAAAGTCAATGTGCTTAATGTGACAGCTGGTCATTTACTGAGAGATCTGTTCTTAATATGTATGTCTAGAATTCCACAGAAAGCCATGGAGAGTTCTGAAAAACATTCCCACAGCTTTCAAGGTTGTTCTTAGTATGCAAAAATAAATATAGTACGATACTATGCAATACAATACAAAACAACACAATACAATACAAACCTTAGGCCACATAAATTTGTATTGGGTCAATCTGCTGGTACTGTTGAATTGGTAGGAGTGATTTCTGCTTTGTCTCAGTGTTTCTCTTGGTTCAAATTGGCTTGAGAAATGATTTAAAAAAATAATTCTAAAAAGAAGTTTTTCTCATCATAGGAGATTTAACGCCATTCAGATGGCCTAAGTCTCCCTGATCTGTGTGTGAATCTTCCATCTTTTCATGTGCAAAACCAAACTCAACAGCTTCCAGAACACCTCTTTCTTCCTATTCACAGTCTCTGCAGATGCCTCAGAGAGTAGTCTGGATCTGTTCTGTAAATTGGTCCCTGTTATACATGCACCCTGGCCAAGTGAGCTATATGCAATTTCTTATCCTGCCATCCATGTTTTGGACAGAAAAGTTAATATACTTCTCAGCAAAACTAGTTATTTTTTGTTCATTTCATCTTTCTGGACAGTTTGGCATTGAGAAAGGGTTGGCATGTTGGCTATAATGGTATTGTGAAAAGTTTGCATTGGCCCATAGATGCATTTTGAGGGGGAAAAAAAAAAGTCCACTTCCACAAAGGGGTAAGTCCTATTCCCACCAAGGATGCTGTGGGAACAAGAGTATAAGGAGCGCAACAAGAGAATTCTTATGATATTCTTATCATTCTTTGACTCTCTTTCCATTGTTTTTTATTCAGGAAGGATGATGGAGAAAAATTAAGTATAGGTCATACATCTTGACGGCATGATGTATAGCCAGAAAGACTCATTAATAGGTTCTTCTAATACTTGACATATATAGGCATCACATTCACCAGAGCTGGAGATTATGCTTCATCTCTGGAACAGTTGCTGGTTTTGATTAGATGCATCTGTTCATTTCTTCCTTGCCTTTAGTGTTTCTTTCTACAGTTCAGAAATGCCAAAGAACTTCAGATACCTTGGTCACTGTTTTCTCAAAGGAACGTGCAAACTGAAAAACAGATTTATCATACATACAGACAGAAGTCAGTTGCAGAGTGGAAAGAAGAAATTTATTGCACTACCTGCATCACAACAGTCACTCACAGCTTTGAGTAACACTTTCTCAGAAAACTCTTTGAAAAAATAATTGCAGAAATGCTAGACAAAAAGTCTCAAAGCATTATTCATTTTTTCCTGTTCTATTAGCATCGTATCTGAACTGTTCTGTTTTATCTAGGTATATCTAGCAAACTGGTCAGATCTCTCCTGAGTTATATGCATGGGTTCTCAACAAACAACTCTCATATGGACTGCAAATGCCACCTACCTTGCTTGCAGCTTGTGTGGTTTGTTGTGATGTTCATCTTTATGCTTTGTACATAAATATAGACCAGGAAATCTTAGCATTTGAAGGTGGCTGTGGTTTCCAGAAATACAGTTTGTATTGAGATTGTTATCAAGCTGGCCACAAAACTCATGTTGATATTGGTTAAAAAGGAATAAAATATGCAGAGAGATTCATTAAAAATCCACCATGGCACACGCTGTCATCAAGACATCACTACACAAGTGAAATTAATTACAGCTGATAATGATTTTAATGTCAGAAGAACACGCTGGTTAACAAATGGAAGGAGAACACTGTCCTGCAACAACATTATTCAAACATTAGTGTGAAATACAACAAGCTAAAGATAACACTGGATTAGTTTAGGTGGCTGTTTACATTCAAACTGTGTAATTCAAATAATGATCTACAAGATGGAAATGCCAGATGGCTCACTAGATCAGTAAAGGACCGTAGTGACTTTTATTTATAGACTATGAGAAAAGTATTCAAGGATGCTACCACTGAAGAGTTCTTCAACTCTGATATGAGTTGGTGACTTCAAGTAGCTTCTTGCAGAAAGGAGGTTACGTATGGCCAGAATCTTATCATAGTTATGCTTGACAAATAAGATGTGTTTTGGGGGGGTGTTAAAATAAAACACGATGAACTGTGCTATACATAGAAGACAGAGGTCCCAAAATTCACAAGTAAGTGTGATTGTGGACATCAGCAAACAAAGATGAGCATAGGAAAGAAAAAAAAAGCTGTTTTCCAAATGTAGATAAATTAAATCTCTTAAAAAACAGGAAAGTCTCTATATGTAAAGAGATTGACTCTTTGTCTATTAGTATGACTGATAGCAGTAGCACAAACACTTGATATTTTATCAATTTAATATCTAATAGAAAAAAAGGTAAAGAGAATGCCCTAAATAACTCAGAAATCACAGCAGACCTGACAACAGTTGTTTGGTTAAAAAAAAAAGAAATACAAAACCAACAATACACAACAATCTTTCTCTCTTATACCCTGTTTTACACATACCTATAGATTTCATTGACTGCTGATCCTATTAGACTTTGTGCTGACTCTGTGTCTGCAGTAGGAATATTGGCAGGCAGCACCATATCAGCAATCTCACATTACATACTGACAACTACAAAAATGAATGCCTACTCTAAGGGGCAAGCTTATATATTATGGAAATTCTGTAACATGAAGGGTATGTGACTTTCTGGATAAATTGATAAAGTTTTGTAGTCTTTCTCTACATGGGCTTTAATTCACACTCTACTTAAAAGGAAGATTGGAAGCAAGTTTGACAATGCGTACAGCTAATGATTCACTTTACATGAAACACCTGGTCCAACTCAGAGAAGAGGAGTATTCAGATTAATCTTGCACGAGAAGGGACCAAGCTATTTATCATATGTGTATAATATTTAGTTAGGAATAAATGAAGCTAAAGATGAGCAGGTTCCTGAGAGTTTTTCTGTCTATTTAAACAACATAAAGACCACACTAAAGTGCTATGAGTGTTTTCAAGCAACCAAGACCTAATCCACAGCCTACTGAATTTAATTGAAAGATATTATTTGCTCTCAATGTGTTTGAAAACAGTTCCTTGAAATCATTAAGCCAAATTTGACCGTTTTATTCCTTCTGCTGTATGACCAGGCCATATTTTATACTCTGCTATATCTAACAATGTTATTACAGATTCTGCTCATGCAAGTGCCAGTGGCTAAAAAATGGAACCCACAGGGCAAATTCAGTTATGATCTAAGGGGGACTGAAGGAGAGAAGGAGAGGCAGGGATCAGAACAGCTATGTAAAAAGGAAGTTCACACCATATCAGATGCTGCTGTGAGGTGATGATGGCAAAAGAATTTCCAAGCCCCTTAGTGAATTTATATTAAATGAAAAAAAACAACAAAAAAGGCCTTTCATATGCTTCAAGGTGGAAAGAAGGGTCAGGGCTCCCAGGACTAGTATTATAGTTTTGATCCACATTGTTGGCCCTTATCTCCCCCTCCCAAGCATCTGGAGTAGTCCGACTACATTAATCTCCAAACAGGGGCTCAGGTGTACCTCATCTGAACAATACACACCTCTGAACTCAGGAACAGGTTTGGAACAGTGCTTGGACAAATTGTGAATTTATGCTTGTCAATCAGATTTTGACCACAAAATATTTTAAGGTTTGAACTAACTGATGCAATAAATAGTCATTTTGAATACATGGGCTAGATTATGCTCATTCTTGCATTGGAATTTCACTGTGGAAGCAGATAAGTGTACAGTTGGAGAGAGTTCATACCCTTCTCCTCCGTGGTCTTCTCCTTTAAATGCATGCACAAAAATAAAAGATAAGGATGCATTATTTAACAATGTTAGCGCTAAAAATTTAAGTATTTGTTTCCAGTGGAATCAGAAAGGCAGAATTAAACTCATTATAAATGAATCAACTCAGTTACATAGTTCTCCATATATATTTATGTCTTTGGAAGAATCTGTTCCTTCCATTGTTTCGCTGTAAACCTTTATCTCATCTGTTCCTACCCTATTTGTAAGTATAGGAAGAATAGTGGATTACTTTATAGAACTGATTAGTTAACAATAGGGTTAAGGCCTGTCTTTTATTTACTACTGGTTCATTTATAAATTTCCAAGAGCCCTGTCAGATTTTTTTTTTAAATTACATTTTTCAGGAAAATGTTATACTTGAATACTAAATTCCACAAGACAGTAAACTGAATGATTGAGTTGAATGAACGAAGAAGCAAATTATATAGTAGGTTGATGACACTCCCAAAAACTTGGGTGAAGAGCTAAAGCAGGAGTGGAATACTAATTAGAAGCTACTCTCTAAACAGCAATTATATATGCTTGTGAAAAATATTACTTTTACATTACATTAAATTACCTTTTTTGCGGTAGCAGCAGCAATGTTTTTTTAATGTTTAATTCTTATTAAGAAAAAAGAACCTTTAATCCATTATAAGCCATTGTTAAGCATGAAGGAACTAAGTACAGAATATGTTTCATGCAGCAAGCACTACTGTATCTAAGAAACTCTGAAAATGAATCCGTGCTTACACAAGGGTGCAGCTATATAAGGCAATTAGAGGCAATCTGGCATTTCCCTCCATGTCAATAGTGTAGTGCCTGTTTCTAGTAGAAAAGTGTCTGCACAGCAAAAACCACCATAACATCTCGCAGTAACTGACCCCCTTGTTGGCAGTCATAGCAGAGTGCAAGAACGGAACGAACATGGAGATAATTACCTTGGCTCCGCAGAGGTCAGGCCTGGGAAATGCTTGTGGGGTAGTGTTCACTGCAGCTGACTGGGCTTTAGCTAATATAAAGATTTCATACAGAAGACTTCTGCCACTAAAGTTATCTTTTTGGTCCCTTTCAAGAATTCTTAAGTAACCTATTTATTTTTTAATGGTGCACTGCTCACAGATATTACACTGCTGTTGCTATACTAGGTGCTACTGTGGTTCATATTAAAGGGTTTAACTACTACAAAGTCAGCTGTGACATATAGTATTCTTGCTTGTGAACAATATGGCAAACTTAAAATGATGTAAAGAAATATACAAAAAAATCCATTTAACACTTTTACTCACAGAGACCCCAAAACTCCTCTGTGCAAGTCACAGCACACATACAGAGTGAGAGACAGTATTTCCCCCAATAGAAATGACAGGCAAAAGATGGGGGCGGGGAGGAGGAGGGCACCACGAAATGCAGTGATTTTCTGAGGATCACCATGGATGTTTATTGGGATAGCTGAGAAGAAAGCATGGGTCTACTGAGTACTACTTTAGCCTCATAACCACTATAGTATTGAATTTTCTTGCTTCCCACAATGGTATCATGTTAATTCTCTGCATATTCTTTCTTTGAGAATTAATAGACCTAACATATTCCATATGTGTCTTAGTTGTTACTGAACACAAAATAACAATGCTAACAGATTACAGATCAGATCCAAAGTCCACCAACGTCAATAGGTCTCAAGAAACGTTGGATGTAGCCTATAATAAATTGAAAGGGACAGGCACTGCAACTCTGTATCTGACATAACAGATGATAGGAAACAGGATTTTTTGAATCAAGAGCAATAAATAAAGAATATCATTCCTTAATGGAAAAAAACCCACTCTCACAATTTTCATGAAACAACTGTGAACTTCCCAACATCCTAGCCTTGGCAGGAAAGCTCCGAGTTCCCCAAGGTATGGGGTCCTATGGAACTCATGAAGACTGAACTCCTAGCCTTTCAAAAGATAAATTACTGAGGCCTTCATATGAAAAACTTGGGAACAGAGCCCAGAATGAAGAGGGCTTGCAATTTTTCAAGTTGCTTCAATTTGCCAGCTGAATTTTGCCATTTACGAACTTTCTAAGTTGCTAGTAAGAAGGTGGGCGGGTGAGCTGGCAGAAACTGGGCAAGAAATCTGAAGAATGTTTTGATTTCACTGAATTGGCATCTCCCAATGGGAGAAAATTGTTATATAGGAAGATTTTTGATCAGCTTTATTATGATTCCCTACACTAATGTAAGGAACTTTGGATTCCATTTTTATAGCATTACATTCTGAGAGGCTAGTGGCTATGTGTATGTGTGTGCACACATACATGGAGGCTAGATATACAGTACTTCAATATGTCATGTTTTTGAAGACAACGTAAGTGCTCTAGCAGTAAAACATCCCTCAGAAATGGCTTGAAAGGTGAGGTGACTATAATGGGATCAGTCCCCATCCTGTTCCACATGAGTGAGTTGATCCAGGAAGATATTTTTGCTGGTTTTTTATTAACATGATTTGTATGTTGCCAGTCATTGCAAAGATACATATTGACCCACATTAAGGAGGAATGACTGTATGAAACTAATTAACAAAGAAATAGAAATCATCATTGTTGGCTTCCTTTCTGATTTATATAAGTAATATCATAGATGATTATTGTAATAAATTACATTAATTGGAAAGTTCTAGGATTTCTAAGCATACATCTAACTATTTCAGTCTGAAACAGATAAATGTGTCAAGAAATGGTAATCATTCCTTTTCCCTAAATATGAGAAAATGTAAAGACATGATTTAAAATGTCACAGTTGCAATCAGAGCAAAAACCATACAATCAGGAATCTGTGATAAATATTTGCACCATGTTTCTTGAAGACAGAACCACTAAAAACATATTTCAAGCAGACTAAACATGTCTGGAATAAATTCTATAAACAATTTCCTCTGAAGATAAGTTAATTGTTATTTTATGGTGCAGGGTTACAGCTAACAAAGTCTTTCCCTCCTGTGAGCTTCTAATGTAGAGTTTTTAGATAAGTAAGGTTTATTGTAACATATCAAAGCTCAGAAGACTTAAGAGTAAATACCACCTACCATCGGCTATATATTTTAGTGCAAATCAAAGAGGCTTATCATAGTGTGTTTGGGGAAAGGTGTCATGTTACTTCCAGTTTTGGACTACTGCTAGGTGTGAGAAACATCTGAGATGCCACAGAGCCAATACTCATACATGAGGCTGTAAAATGTGAGTGCTCCCCGGCACTGCCGAAGGCTCTGCTTGGTACAGAAAGGCTGGGGCAGGACGCTGGGTGGCCCTGCCCCTCTGCACATGCAGGTTCCCTCCCAGCCTTAGAGCAGAGCTTATGGGAGGGAAGGAGGCATCCATGGAGACCCAAAATGTGTTTGTGTGTGGAAATTCTTCCAATGACTTGAGGAATCCTTATAGCTCCTGTGTGCCAGAGGAGATGTGACTGCCCTATTTGCTTGGAGACCATATCACTAATTTAATCAATCAAATAAAGTACTTTGCTCAGACTAATATCTCCAACTTTTCTAAATGATTTCATGGCTGGTAAAACCCCTAAAAGTAAAGCACATTTTCTGGTCATATTCAGAATCTTATATCTGGTGTCTGCAGATGTCACAGAAATATATTTCTCTGTGATTTTCTGTTCAAATCTGTCATCTTCTGCAGAACTATGACAACACCTGCCATAAGATAGTGCACTCCTCCTTCCTTCAGTGATTTTGATCCCATCTGGCATGAAAAAGGATGGAAGTTTTTCCTTACATTAAAATGTCTAGGCAATCCTTGTTAGCAGGTGTGCTGCTCATTTTTCATTGCAGTAGAAATACCGGGATAAGGGGGCTTGTGTGCTTTAGAAAGTTCTTGGATTCCCATCTCCCTCCTTGCTTTTGCTCCTCTTCCAGAAATTCTGCTTTCTCATGCTTGTGTGAGTGAGTATGAACTTGAGTAGCACTGGAAAGTGGAAAGTTGTCAGCAAGTTTTCATTTATTTATTTAACAGCTTCCATTATAAGTACATCCACTCCTGAAGTTGGAGAAACAGGCTGTATTGCCAGATCTGGATCAGAAGAACAAATCCATAATACGGGAAATCTGGTAAATGAAGAGACTTGCTCTGAAGCTGTTCATGAATTTGAGAAGTGAGAATACAGCAGGTTTATCCTTGAGGCTGGCAGAATGGTTGGGCTGATAGGGAAAGAGGTTCCAGATGGAGGGTAATTAACAGCTGAGTCAATGAGAGAGTGGTGTCTTGAAAGATGAATGAGAAAAGAAAACTGAAATCTTGGTCTGTTGCTCTTTGAAATTAATGGAAAGATTGTTATAGGCTTCAGTGGACTCTGGCTGAGGCCTCATATGCAGCAGAAAAAGGTCATGGATATTGATGCGGAGATTCTGCATATTTGCAAAAGAATTGTGAAGTGTGGCTTGTGGTTTGAATCAGACAGTGCTGAAGAGAATGAGGTTTTTGTCTGAAGGTTGGTACGTGGGAATTGTGGGTTAGAAGAGAGAAGCTTTTACTACTCGATGTTCTTTTTGCTTCTTAATTGATCATTCCATGCTTTTAAAGGAGCAGATTAACAAATAATGAAAAATGAGCTTTGAGTAAAATAATTCAACTAAATAATGATTTGTTCTAAGATGCACTTATATTAAGAAATACCCATCCCTATTATTCTTCTAAATCCTTGTGAGAAACAAATACTGAATGAAAACTCACAAAATCATATCAAAAATCAAAATGGGACCTTTAAAAAATTTTTCAACTTCCTAAAATTACTGATATATTTTGAAAAAATATCTTGCCTACCATAAGAAAAAAATCACAGAAGCCCCAAATATATATTTTAATTAGCTGTATAGCCATCTAAACAAGTTGACTGAACAAGCAAAGAACACTGCACTGTTTATCATGTAACTTTTTTAAAGTACTGGTACTTAGTAAGTTACCACTTATTTTGGAGTAGAAATTGAAATATGTTTCCATAGACAACTGTTGCTCATAGAGTTTTTCCTTATTTATATTGGTATGAGCTCATAATAGGAGTGTTTTTATTATTTATGAGATTGTAATACAGCATCAATATTTTTATCTCTCCTGTATGTAACTGTTGCATTTTCTCTTCTTCTAGATTAATTGAAATATTGAAATAGTTTTTTTTTTTTTAGATTAATTTGTGATGAGTAAAAGCATCCATTTGGAATTTATTTTTTAAAAAAACTTAAAAAATAATTTTTCTTCCCTAATACTTTGTTCAAAACCAAACAGAATTTTCATTGTCTTCTTTCTTTATATTTGTAACTTTTTCCCTTACTGTTTTTAATTTGCAACAAGCAATATTTGTGCAGAGACATTTTGTAATGAAGACAGTTGAGCTCTGCCAAACATTGTCCTGCTAGCTCAAGCTAGAATTGCAAGAAAACATTCCAGACTGTGCCCTTTTGAATGGCCATATATTCCAAGTAGTGATAAAATAACTTGTTTCTGACTGGTATTGCTTAACTTAGGCTATTTCTCTACTTGTCTTTCTCTAAAAATGGAAGAAAATAAATATGTTTTTCCTCAGTAGTTTATATTCTCCTCTGTAAATATAATCAAATTATTAAAAAAAAATAGTTCTGTTATCACAAATGATAAACAGTGTTTGGAGAGGAAATTAGTAAATACAAAATATACAAATGACACAATAAAGGCACTGTTCATCCATCATCTACCATTAAAACATCAATCTTGTATTCATCATTGAAGATATCAGGAATTTTGTTCTGACTGAGGAATTTAGGAATATGGCAGCATTTACGTGAGAGAGAGAATCAAAGTCCAAGCTGCATAGACAGCTGTTTTAATACAAATACAAATGCAAATGTTCTGCTTTTTTTAGGATATCCGGTGGAAGTGGGAGTTACAAGATAGGACTGCTTTTTATAATTGTGGTATGGAACAGCATTTAAAAGCTATCAGTACCTTGACATTTATCAGACTGGATGCAGATTTGTTACAAAGAATATATAATTCCAGAGTATTCATTATTTCTGAGAGTATCAGAAAATACTTCTTTCTCACAAAAAGCTAGCCTACTTGCAGCTTATTTACTATAAAAGACGCCAAGTGAGAAAATTCAGGACTTTCTGTTGTGCATAACTGACTGGTTTGTAGTAGCAGTAGACTGGATTAACCAACATGACATGAGGCTGCTCTCATAAGACTAGCTTCCCTCTCATCTTCTAATGGTGCTGACACAGTGGTCAGTTGAAAGGATCTGCAGAGAGAATCCATGATCTTTGAAAAGTCACTAATTACAAAGAAAGCAATAGCAATAGCTAAAGTTGCATGCCTTTGAAATTGCTCAATTATTAGAATTGTCATCGCAACTAAATGAAGTATTTTTAACTTTGATCTTGTAATCTTATTGCTGAAGCATTCTTTTTCTGTGCTGCTTTACACAGAAATGTCCAGTCAATAATTGTATCAACAACTTTTGTGATACTGATCATTAGAATTGAAAAAATAAAATAAAAAATTTCCATAAGCATTCGAACTTTTACATGATTTTTTGGCTATATTTGTTCCCTTTTATACTCAGTTTTTGAGGTCCTTTCTGTGATCAAATTATGCTTGTGGAAATTAGTGGAAATTAGAATACAGAATTGCCTGACAGTTTATGGAAACTTTATGTTAAGGTTTTGGAAGTACTGGCATGTCAATTCAATCAAAGAACAGATTACCTGCCTATAGAATCTGGAAACAAACAAAACCTAGCACCTTTTCTCAACCATTTATTTAAAGAACTTCGTTAAAATGTTATATACTTGCAATCCATCCACAGAATTAAGAAATTTCAGCAGATATTTGAAGATCCTCATATTTGATAGAATCATAATCGGCGCTTGAATGTATACAGCAACAAAAGGCAACAAATTTCTACAATGACTTACAAGTTGCTATTCTAAGCTTTATTCCAGGCATCCTAAATGACATGGGACTTCACATGCTTGCTACAATACTCAAAGATTTGAAGAGCTCTGATTTCCTCTGCAGCTTCCTGTTGAAATGTAGAAGGTCTGGAGTGTAATTATAACTTGGAGAAAAGCAAAGCCAATTCAAGTTTATGAAGAGTCACAGCCAATAGCCAGGAGATGGGAGAGCCTGCAAAGGAGAGCTGGCAGCTTTGGAAGGCAGAAGAGCTCAGAGCAGGCAGCCAGGAGAAATGGTAGCAGCAGGACAGGACAAACCTAGCAGTGCCAGAGGCTAGCGTTATTTCCAATGTACTTTACGGGAATTTTTATTACATAAAAAACCACATTGTTCACATTTCCACATTTTCAGCCCAAATGAGCCCTGTGGCTACAAGCCCAAGTAAGTTCCACATACTCTCTTGATCAGCCTAGGAAACTGCTCTATTACCAAAAGTGAAATATCCCTACAAGTATCATTGGTAGAACTCTTCATGCAGCATAACAAATATGTCTTAGGTAGGATGCCCAGACAAACTGTGAAAATTTTTGACTGATACCTTGGGGTAGGTACAGTGTTTATGAAGTCTTGCAGATACCAATGAGCTGCCTTGTTGATGGAGAAGGCTCTGACCAACACTTAGCATGAGGTTTTTCTAAGTTCTTCCTAAAAAGTGTAATCGAGAAGTCTGAAAAGCTATACAGTTAAGGAGTCCTCTTTTCCCATGTGACCGGGAGACAGTACCTTATTATCTAAATAAATTTTGGGCAGTTTTTATTTTTAGCTCAATAAATTCTGAGCAGGCTTTAGAAAGAATACATGAACTGGGACTGGAAGAGTTCTCTGAGGAACAAAAATCTCGAGGTAATAGATCAGTAGACATAGTCTGTGATATGTTTGAAAACTAAATAATCAGTTTTTGAAACAATTCTCTAAATCAGCCAAGACTGAAAACGTTTGAGCTATGTATGACCTATTTCAGCAGGTATTAGGCAGTGCATCCACTAAAAGGGATGGTTCCATCCTTCCCTCATCCTATGCGGCTTTGTGATCCTACTGCCACGGGGACCTTCCCTTATGCCAGTACAAACATTCATGCAGCTGTGCAATGAACAGTTTAGAATTAACTCTTTATATTGTGCTGAGTTTTTTGAGCTGACACCAGTTCCCAAATAGTTTTGTCTGCTGCTATACAAATGCTTACAGCAGCACAAGAGATGATACATGGTGTCATGGAACTGAGTAGGCTGTTGGAGAAGGGTGGAACTGCCCTTTTCAGTCACAGCACTGGATTTTGCCATCTTAAACAGATCGTGGAACTGGACTGTAAGAGATGTTTCCCTCAGGACATTGACATGCTCTGGGATGAGAAAATTGAGCCTGCTGGTGCTTAAATGGTCTGGAAGTGTGCACATATCTTCTGCTGTGCTGAGACCAAAGCTGTTAGTCTAAAGTTGTATATTGTATTTACTCCAGTTGAATTGTGCCAACCGAAACACATGAAATACTGTCTTTCGCTTTTTGACCGATTCAGCTTATTTATGATAGAAATGAGCTGGGCTGCCATGTGCAGCATTTTGATTGTATTCCTCAAGGGAAGAAAGCACGAATGTGTTTTTATGGCTTACAGAGTAAAATAATACAAAGTTGGATTAATGTGTGTGCATTAAATTCACATTGTGCTTAGCTTGCAGAATACCCATTCAGATCTGGGAGTAGGTTTGTGCAGAGCCTCAGGATGGTGTGCTCTCTGATAACAACTTCCAATCTAGAATTTGCATAAGTGAGTATTTATGTTTATGTTTAGAATTAAATATCTAAGTCTTGACATGTAGGCCTGATATAATCATAGTCTTTCAATAAGTACAATGCCCTTGTACTTATACTATGCACACAATTGCAAACAAATCTTTACACATTTCTAATTTTTTTTATTAAGTATGCTATTTAAAGATGGCATATTAAGAAAAGAAAAGATGATAAGTATATAGTGGTAGTGAGTTATTCTTTAGATGGTGACCTAATAACCAGTGTGCTGACCAGATGCCATCATCTTGGTTATACTCTGCAGATAAAGGCAAGTTACTCCTAACTGTACCTCTTCTTCTCTTGCTATTTTTGATATGACTAGTATAGATGCTATTTTGTACTGTGTGTACTTAATATTTGCAAAATGCAGTCTGGCTTTTAGTCATGGAATCTAGACATAAATAAATAATGCTAGTACTATATAGTTGCCTGTTTATATTGTTTTTCATTCTGAATACAGTTACAGGAGTATTTCAGTTAATTTTCCTAATCTAGTAAACTATATTATTTTCATACACTGAAGGGAATAGATGCCCAAATATCTCGGAAAACTGAGGGATGGAAAAGGTCCTGCATTCATGTATTGGTAGAATGATAGCAACAGCTTTTCAGGAGGTGCCCAGCTTGTTTGTGAAACACAGACTTTGCATGCAAGTGGGATTTACCATGACCTGACACAGGTGGCTGCAGCTATCTTGTAACTCTATATCGACACAGCCTCCCTACTTATCATTCTATGTAGCTCAGGCATAGGAGATGCACAAGAACTGCTCAGGAGCCGCAGGAAGTCCAGATCAGCAGCTTAGAAATGTGTTCTATTATATGTTAGTTTTCAAATTCACTAGGCAGTGAGCAGTGTACACATATGGGTGAGGGAAACATGTTTGCTGGGAAAATTGCAGTTTCAATATTAACAAACCTTATACAAGCTACAAGAAAACCTTTGGTGAACTGGGGTGAAAAATGAAAGCACTAAGTGAATGGGAAGGAGAATGAAAAGTTAGTACAGTTGTAAAAACACTTTTTCTTCTCGTTTAGCAGAGGGAACTCAGCTGTTGTGCCACAAATAATGCACAATACAGAAGCAGAAACAGTTTTCCATCCTAAAATAAGGTGTCATTATGAAAACAAAAATAAATAATGACAATGGTGTAAACATTCATAAATGTCTAATAATTCCCATTTCTTCAGAGAAAATTTACATTTACTGTAAAAATGTATGCTTTATATGTTTTCAAAACTTTTCGCTTCAGAAAGCTTGATTAATTATTTCTGTGCAAGACTATAATTGCCTCTTCTGTTTTATTGGAAAGCCTAAAATTTTTTAATAGGAATTTATGCTTTATACAGAATACCTTTTAATACAAAGAGTTCTTCCGGTAGTAGAACTGAAAAGTTATCAGGCATAAAAATAACAGCAGTTACTGTTCCCTCCCTTTGGACTGACTATTCTCTACAGCAGAGTGTCTCAAGCTTTCTGCAGAATACTCATAAGGGCTCGATACACTGTTCTGTTACTGGGAGTGGCATAAAAGTGCCAGTGATTCAGTTCCTAAAAAGTCTACACAGCAATGGGTTGGTCTTCCACTGTTTCCTTTCCTGATATTAATTCTATGTATTCCCTTTGTTAATTTTATCCTGTAAACCCTAAATGATATAATTTCCACCCAGTACACTCAGACTGCTGCTTTATCTCTATTACACTGTTTCTTAACCAGATTAGACTTTTTAAATCTTTCTTAGTAAATTAGCATTTAATAATGCTTCTCTTTTCTGAACATTCTCTGCTTTGACAAAATCTTGCTGATAACATGGATGTGAGAACTGAACATGTTGTTTGAGTTTCTCTTTTCACTACAGTTGCACAGAAAAAGGAATTCTGTGCATTCTCTGCCTGTGAGATGCATACAGGCATAGGTAATCTCAGAATACCATTTCTAGTGGTGTATAGCAGCAGCTGCTATAAAACATAAACAACTAGGCAATCCTTTCACATTGAAGCAATGTTTAATCTTCCCCAACCTTCAAGATCAGAGAAGGGGCAGGGGGAGAGAAACATACAACATGTTTTAAGAAGTCTTTTAAGAAGTCATTTTTTTCTGTAAGTTATTCTTTCAACCAAATGGTTCCTGACCTTTGCCTATGTTGTTGATGATAATTGGCAATCCAATGGCATCCACAATGTGCCCATGATTTTGAAATGCAGAGGTAGAAACAGGAACTGTCTGGGTCAGAGACTGGGTTATAAAAGGTAGAGTACAGTTAATTAAAAGGTAGAATTAATCTCATGATTCAGACCAAATTTGGTGAAGTGCTGGTTCAGCCTATTTTATTTAGAAGTAGTAGCAAGAGCTGAAGCTACTGTGCACTTTGACTTGCAAAGCAGAGATACCAACTAGCTGTATCTCACTGGACCTGTTCCGATTATGTAAATAGCCAGTGGGTTGCTTGCTCTAGAGAGGCTTTTTCACAGGTCCACTGCCACTGTAAATGTTCTTTCTTTTTCCTTTTCACTGCTGTCAAAGAGGATATGGCAAAGCTCAGCAAAACCACAGAATAAAAGCATCCTTCATTGTCAGTGTAAGGAATAACCATTACAGCTCAAAAACCGAGGAGACTCAAGTAAGTGTTTAGGATCTTTTATGTATTGTAAGCAGAAAATGTAGTTGCCCTCTTCAGTTGGCAAATTGAGGTCCCTTGGTAATATAGTTGCATTTATATCATTTTATGGTGATGGCTGCTAACAGAGCTTTTTTTTTTTTTTCCTGCCAGCTCCTGTAATACAAGAAGCAACATATTCTTAATGCACGTTTCTTTGATATACTGCAGTATCTCACAGATCTCCCTCTGCAGGGATTTAAATGTTCATCAGCAAAACTATTTTCTCAGTTCTGAGTTCTTATATGAAACCTCACCTCCATCACTCCTCCAAATCCTCCAAATCTTAACGCACATCAAGAGTGAAAAGCTTACAAGCTATTTTAATTGTAAGGATACACAGTAATATTTTTTCATTTATACATTTCTCTAGAGTATAGGTATTTATTTCAGAACTTCAAATTATCTTTTGCTGCGTGTCAGTTAAATGGATATTGAATTCACGGTGATAAAACGTTTCACTAGTCCTCTGGCACTAGCATTTTCTAGCATAATTGAAATTTGAATTGTATATAGCATAAAGCCTAACTATCATTGTAGATAATTGCAGTGATTTTATGCATTTGTTATAAACCAAATATGCTAGAATAGCCTTAGATAACTTAGCATGATGCATAGTTGACCTTATTACATGGTTTCCTGAAGTGTGACAGCAGACTAGTACTTTCATGTAAGCAATGCAGATAGTAAAGGTCAAGGAATGAAAATGACTATGCCAACAACAAATCTGACTTTCGGCATTGTAAAGTGAAAGCCATTACTGATAATGTATATTATTACAGCCAAGACATAATGTAGGGCTTGAATCTATGCAACATAATTTATTTGATTTATTTCAATTTACTCTTATTTTTTTGTGCACTTAAGAATGGGGATTGGTTACATAATGGAGAAGCAGGAGAATATATTGTTCCCCACCCATTCTTTGTCTGAAAGACAATTTGATATTTTTTCCATGGTTTGAATTACTTTTTAAAAAACTAAGCTGAAAAATGATTTGCCTTTTTTTCTGTGTTGAGCATAGCTCAGGAAAAATTGCTATGATACAAAAAGCCTGATGGCCTGTATATTAGAAGCCATAGATGTAGAAAGAATCAACGTTTTCTCAGAAAGGGTTAAGAATGCTTTACAGCAACTGCATTCTGAGGAGTAAAGTCATTAGTTAGATAAAAGCAGAAGAATGAAGGTACGGGCTGGGGTTTTTGAAACTTATTTTATTCTGTTAAGTAGCTCAGTAGGCCTTCTCTGTTCTAGAGATTAGCTTCACCATTGGAGGAAGCTACTGATATGAATCCTAAGGGCCCTGACACACACCCTCTTGTGATTCTTTTGGGGGAAGTTTTAGATATTAAAGCTTCTAGCAAGCTTTGTCTTGTCTCCCTGACACAGGTTACCAATGGAGTAGCAAGGGCAGCAGGATGGTAAATGGCACTGTAAATCAGCCATAACTCAGTTTTCTCTCTGGCATTTTAAAACCTGCCACAACTTGTTACAATTAAAATGAGCTGGGTTAGGAAAGACTAAGCAGTAGTATTTAAAAGGTTTAAGATGAATTGCCTCATTGCCTCATTTTGACTGAAACAGATTAGGCAACACTCACACACACAGCTGTGTTGTCAGGCCAGGTAATAAGTTCCAGGTCAGGGTGATGAAGAGCAGTAACCTATTTTCGCTGGCACAGCTGAATCCAGGTGAGGATGTCTATTGGCAGCCACAGTGTCCTTGGGTCATGGTTCCGTGACATTAATACCATATCCATCCCTTCCAGGATCACCTGGCAGTAGAGATTTGAGCCAGTTCAGGCCTAAGTGTATAACTACATTTCAAATGGGCACTGCTGAATTAGCATAGGCAGATGATAGTTGTTTTCTGCCAGTATGAATCCTGGGCAGGCTGCCTCGTAGTTCAGATTTCATTGTGTCAATTGCGACAAAGCAGCAAGGCTGGCTTATTCTCTGCGGGAAAGCAGTCCTGGTGCCTTGTGGGGATGTTTGCATGGGGCTTCTCTAGGGGGTCTAGTTTTCTCTTTCTGAAATCAGCAGTCTCTCAGAAACAGCATCTAATCATTGCCAGGCTGCCATTTACATCTTGACGCTGAAAGAGTGGTACACCATTTTCATCTCTTTGGTAAGTGGCAACAGCTGCATGAATCTATGCTTGACAGTGGTTGTACAACTGTTGTACACAACTGGGACAAGACTTTTTGCTCTAGGAACAAGTTTTCCTCATCCCATCATGGATCACACACAGCAAAGGAGGGCACATACTGAGATGGAGCTGCAAAAGGCACAACTGGCCACTTTGATAGAAATTCATTCTTACTATAAATGGCAGCTACTGATGACTGTGCTCATCTCATTCTTAATGTGATGCAGGAGGTAATCAAGATCTGAGTGACAGTAAGCACTGAGAATAGGCATACTATGGTCATTTAAAATCCTGGCAAATCCTGACTCCCTCTAAGGACAACACAGAGGAGGTCTACAGGCTTGTTTCATGTGCTTTCCCAAATGCATGGGTACTGCTGCTCAGTCATATTTGTATCCATTGTACTCTCACCACAGCCTTTTTACTGATAGCACAATTCATCATCAAGAAAGGGTGTCATGCTGCACCAGTCAGCATGAATGCTTCACTGCTGAGACTTCCAATTGTTCTGGCAGGTTTTTTGGCAAATCTCTACAGTTCTTGAGTGGAATCCATGTGTATCTTGAGTGTATCTGGAGTGTACATACGACTCCTGGGTATCATGCCTGCAGACTAATAGGTGCATGATGCTAGTCCCGTTCAAGTCTGCAGAGTCGTGACATCACCCTTTCCACTTGGCAACTTGACTTACTCCTGATGCCCTATTTCGTGGGCCCATTCACTGACATCTTCAGTGATCACCAGGATCAGTTTGTTACTGTCCAAGCTGATGGCTATGTTATATGCAACCTAGAGGGATTGCCCTTTGTTGTAATACTAGTATCTGCTTCCTTTTGCTCTCTCCTGACTATGCTCCAGGAATGCCATGGTTTCCCTTTAAGATAATTATGATAATGTTTGGCTTGTTGAATTGTCCTTCCCTTCTTCAGGACAGCAGCAGCAATCTATGGAGGGTCAAAAGATAATCCTTCTGTACTGAGGAGTGGCATCTGGAGGATATTACTTTACCAGTTCAGGCTAAAGGTCAGTTACAGTTTTTCAAGTTGTAATGTATTAGCAGAAATTCCATGCACGATCAATGATTGTTCAGTAAAGTAGTAGATAGAGATGTAAGCTCCAACCTACTCCAATTCACTTAATTTCACCTTTCTTTTTTTTCTTTTTTTTTTTTTTTCATTTTACTTCAAGCAATTCTGGTTAGGAAAAAAAAGTGGTTGGTTCTTCTGTGAGTGGGTGCATTTGTTTTCTGAAAATGATCACCTCGAACAAGGGTGAAGGGCAGTGAGGAAAAAAAAGGGGTGGCATGGATCTTTATGTTGTGATGAGTAGAGGGCATAGTTTGTGACACAGCATAGACAAAATCATTGAAGCAGGGCAGAGCACAAAAGTACAGGTTCTCAGACTGAGGCAGATCTGGAACATGGCTAGCAGTGCTAGACCATCTTTTCTGGTAAAGTGCCCAGGCCCTGGCTGTATTCCTAGGAAAAGAGAAAAATCCAGAAGAAACTAAAACAACAGACAAAAACTAAACAACAAGCAGCCCTAGAAGCAGCTCTCCTTGCCCAAGGTGTGATGCTGGGATTCATCCAGGGTATATGGATTCGAAAACAATTCTCCCAGCAGCAGTTCTTTGCTACCCAGGGATGTCTTCTCATCTTATCTTCCATCATGGCTTGGTCATCCTCAGAGCCCCATTTCCTCAGAAGCAGCAGACTACTCTGGAATCCCAGATCCTATTGTACTACAGAACTATCTTTGTATCCCAATTCAAGATACAGTCATGTTTCATTTAATACAAAGTACCAATCAAAGACTCCATGACTATGGAGTGAATTAAATATACCTGGGAACATTCGAGGCACCTAGGCCAACTGCTAGTAAAGTGCCCTCACCTCCAGAAGAGGAAGACTTCAGACAAACTGTTTATTGGGAATGGTTGCTGTGCAGTTATAACTGCTAAATCATGTCAGAGAATTTTGGGGGATAGTGGTGGCTGGAATGTGTGAACTGTTGCCAGAGAATATTCTAACAGTTTACCAGCATAGGTGACCAAGCATGTTTTAATTTCTTAGTCCAGACACAGCCAGAGAGTCCATTATCATCCTTGTCTCTACTGTACCTCCATGTTAGAGCCTTGTTCTTGGTAGTGCATTGGTCCAGGTTTCTTTGGTGTCCACACTAAGGCAGTTATATAAGAATGATGCAGTAAATTGAGTTATTTGGCATATTGCCAAGTCGAGTCATTCTGCATATTGGACCTGTTGGACAGAGTGCCCCATCCTTCTGTCTGGGACCATTTTGAATTACAGGGGACAGTTCCATGAGAACACAATTGCCATACACATGGTCTCAAATATAGTTATATTAGACTCAGTGATTGTCTGTCATTCTGGGCAAGCATAAATGCTGTATTGTTATTGCATTTAGTGGATGCTGAGGCTAGATCTTAGGCAAAAGACATCAATGTCAGCAAAATTTGAGGAAAATGTCCAATGCAGAGTTCTTCTGTGCAGACTGTATTCTCTGTTCACTTGGGCTACGCTAACCCCTGCATATTTTGTCCAGACAGTTCCAGTGGGTGTATGTGTATGGGTGGGGGATGATGCTCAATTGTGCTTCATTCTCAGACTTCAGGATATTCATTACTTACCTAACTATATTATACAAGTAAGGATTCAGTGAAGTAGAAGCCTGACATGGAGCCTAACTGCAAAACATTTAAGAGTGTAAAACGTAGAAATAATACAAATTACTTTGCATTACTGGGAAGAACTTTTTCACTTTAAAGAGCTTGTATTGATTTGTAGAAGAAAGAGAGAGAAGAAAACCCACATACAGTCAGATTCACATAACTCCTATTACTGATACTGAGTAGCCTGGTTCCACAGTTTTCAATAGGATCACTGACATAGTAATAGACTACTCTCAGTATTTCTCTCAGTAAGGCTGGAAAATTTGAATTGATATAAAAAAACGTATATTGAAAAATATAACTTTAAAATGTGGAAAAAAGATACATGCATATTTTAAGTAATTCTGTATAACTAATATTATTACTTGAATCAATTAGCCAATGATCTCACATGCCCTCTAATCTATTTATTTTGAAGGGTTTATGTGTCTCTGCATAGGACTGAATTTCATTGCATGAGAGCTGTCTATTCATTTGTAATTTTATTTGTTCTTACTATTCAAAAACAACTTACCATTCAAATCCAATACCACTTTTTCAGACTTGAAACCTTATGCTGAGCCCAGCACCAGAGCATTAGTCCTTGGCTTGAAGGGGTAAAAAAGCATACAGCTACCAACTAGCACATCTGCCTTCTCGGTATGTTTGGATATTATAGTTACTGACCTGGACTCTGGAATGAACTATTTTTAGTCCTCATCACCAGAGAGGAGACTACTGTTGGTTGGAGCTTGTGAGGGAAGACAATAATAAATCTAAACCAGAGAGATGCTGATGTAGGATGGGAAAACAGAATTCAGATGGCCTACTGATAGCTCTTGTGGTGTAATTCAGTAGGGGGGCTGTAGTGTCTCATCTGTTTAAAAACAAACAAATAAACCCTAAGAATACGGAAGTTTCACTCTTGTAGTAGTAAACTGTGCCTTTGCATTCTGAGCAGCATTTCCTGGGAAGTCATAAATATGGGATATTTAACTGCCAGCTACCATAATTTTAAGTAATTTCCTGGTTGAACAGTATTAATGGAAGAGGTACCGCAGTCATTTGCATTGTTGCAATACTAATGTTGAAGTTTATTCATATTAACATTGAAAATGTCAATTGTCTTGTTTGTGGTAGCAATATTCTGAGCAACTATTCCATTTATAATGTTTAAAAAATTTCTAAGTAGTAAATATGTCTCAGCTTGTTATGACTCAGCTCATAAAAGAATATTTTACTATAGTAAAAGAATGCTGATGCCTTTTTTCTAAATTTCTCTAGTAATGATTTTAATAGCACTTGTCCAGAGTGTTTTTGATTGGTACTTGTCATCAACCCATTTGGCAGAAAAAATAGTGAGCAGGATTTTCAGAGGGGCCTAGGAGACTGAGGGACACAACTTCTCTTTAATTTGTGCTGATGGGGTCGATTCCTGCTTAACACAAACTGACTCACTCTTCTCTATAGCCATAGTCTTGCAATGAACTCAGTGCGGGCAGATCCCCATAGCAAGATTAGAGACAAAAAACATAGACTTTCCCCTTTAAAGATTATCTTTATTAACTTCTTATGTTCATGGAATAAAATAAAAAGCAGTCACTAGATTATTCAACATTTACTGCCTTGCTAATGTTTTTCCCCTGTGAAAAGGAAAGTCTTGCTGTAACTGATGTCTGAGTTTGGAAAAAATTCCTGTATGTAGAAAAAGTAGGACTAGAAAGGTGAAGACCTAAGAAAGTTGGGTCTTGTTTTGACCTTACACATTTGACTGACTCTCTTTGCCACATGAAACCTGATAGCAATCCTGATGTGAAAGGAAACTAATCTTTTAATTTTGGCCAATAGTGACAGCGTATGCAGCTACTCAGTGCCTATCTGAGAAGCACAAGAACAAGACTGTATTGTACTAAACAGTATTAATAGGAAGTTGTAGCCTTCCCTATCACCGTTACACTTGGTCCTGTTAAACACACCTAATTAACTGTATATACAAATACTCTACCGTAGTCTGTTTTCCAGCAAAAGTGTTATTATCTATAATCAATGCCCAGGTGGAATAGTCCTCTTTGTCTCCATAGCTCTGCTTTTCCCTCCAAAAATAATCTTTCCATACATATCTCTTTCCTTCCTTGGGAACTTGAACAAATTCTGACAGCACACTGGGAGGCTCATCAGGCCTGGGACTTGGTAGAACAAGGTGTAGGGTGGAAGAGTGGATTCCAAAGTCCAGTGCAGAAGTCTCCAGTTCCCTTTTCTCTCTCTCTTTCTTTGCTGACTGTGCCCTGTAAAACATCTACCACTTGAAGAAACCAGTAGTTTAGGAGGGAAACAGGAATTCTGGAAATTTGGCTGATGGGTGTGGCAGTGGTATCACTTGAGAGAATGGAAGTCTTTCAGACAGGACTCAAACAAGTTCATGTATCTCTTTAAGGACTTCTTTTATATCCTTTCAGGTTCTTGGGGCATTGTTAGGACACCTCATGGGGACTGAAATGGCTGTATTTCCATTCATCTCACAGTATTCTTGCTGATACTTGTTGCATTGAAGAGACTAAAATGAACTGAATGTTCTATTGAAGAACTGGCAGAAAACTCTCAGTGAGTACCTTGCCAGACTTAGTGCTATTGCCATGAAAGTGTATACTCATAAAAGTTGTACACTGGATGGAGCTAAGAGTTTTATTAATTAATGCCCTCCTGCAATTTGCTCTCTACTAAAAGCAAAGTGATTCTCCAGGCAAACTTGCTGTGATAGTCTGAGCATGTTGCAATACCCTGCTGTGATCATGGTGAGAAAAGGCTTACAAGAACGTGTGATTATGGTGTAAGACCATCATGGGGTAAAAGAAAAGTGCTGAGCATAAAACAGAAAATATGTTTTCAGTCCAAGTCACATATATGAGATTTGCAGGGACTTATATACTGGGGAAAAGGAAGAGGGAAGCTAGGGGAAGTATACTACACTTCTGTGTGTCTCTTATAACCGGGAAATGGCTTCCTCTTTCATCTTCTATCAAGTCCTTACAGAAACCCTCCAAGATCATGGCTACCCAGTGAGAACCTTGTCTGTTCTTCAGTTCTAAGAACAAAGTTACTCTGCTGCATCCAGCTTGGAGTATTTTAGCATACAGTAAATTTTTAGGTTATGTGATATAAGAATTAAACAATTGCAGAGTTTCAATCTACAATAGTACCATATATTCCCCCCCCAAAAAATCTCAACAACCCTAGATATGTTGAATTTTATGGGAAAAAGCTTCTTGATGGATGAGGTATTTTAAATGCTTTACAGATCACGAAGTCTTTGGATTTCTTATAGGCATTTGTAAAGGCATTGAATGTTCATGGTCCAAAAAATAAAGAAATTTCATGAATTTCAGCAAGAAGGATCATGAGCTGAAAGTTTATCTGGAAAGTTTATAATCCACTGTTTTTCTGCTTGAAAATTTACAACCACTCAATCAAGGGGCAGAAACACAAACATAACTCAGCTAGTAAGCACTCAGACCAATAATGGAAGAACTGTTACTGTAACAAAATCTGCTTTGGTATAAATCTAGAGAGACTCTATTTCCCTTTTGAAATACTCAATAATTATAACATTATAAATGAGAGCGGCCCACAGTCTGAAGCTTATTCATCTAAACTGTCCATTGAGTAAGTGCTGTTGAGAAAAGTCATGAGTAATTTCCTTATCAGAAGGGAGACTGGAGTTCAACTATGAATAGTTTATAATGAACAGCTTTACAGAAGGTAAATGGTCCGTCTCCAAAGTAAAACTTAAACTATTACATACTGTCAGAGACTAGCTCAAGGTTTCTTAACTGCTGGACAAATGTGGTTAGAGCACACCAGCTTTTGTAGCTAGTGAGTCTGGGCACACTTCAGTATGGACACACAACAGTATGATGGTACTAGCACTTGGCTTGCTTTAGGCCCCAGTGCAAATGTCTAGGAACATATTTGTATCTAGATTGACTAAGGGTGGTTTATGACAGGGTGAGGCTCAAATAATCACTTTTGGGTGTATAGAAAAATGCCTTATCTATTTTGCCACTTTTTTCTTTTTGGTATGAGTCTTGCCTACGGTATAACCTTAAAGTCCTTTGTGAATAAGGATTGTAAAAATTAATCATTTACTTTAGAGCAATTAAAGTAAAAGGAAAAAACTAACTGTGCAAGTCTTCATGAAAGACTTTTTTTTTAGTATGCAACTTTAAGAAAATGACTTCTGTACAGAATAGTAAATCTAACAGGGCTTCTGAAAGGGGGAGGGAGCAAGTGAACAATGCTGGTGTTCAGCTTGTTATTAGAGGCCACTTGCCACACTGCTATCAAGGAGCCCATATTTTTCACAGAATCTGTTTGGCAGAGCTTTCTGAAATATGGTTCAACTCCCATTCCAGATTTAAAATTAAGGCCATGCTGTGTTCCCAGACTTAACAAAAACAAGTTTAATTCCATTTGCCTCTCCTTAGGAAAAAAACAATTTTATTTATAAATAGGTACCTTCTTCTGTTAAACACTACCTCTTTCCTCTAAACCTCCAGCCTCTCCCTCTCATAACTCATGATTTATTAAAGGAAGCATGGACACAGCTTTTTTTCTGCCAAGGTGTCATGCAGCTGAATAATAATTGCAGTCAAACATAGCTTTTGAGAAAAAAAAGGGATAGAAAACTTACAAAATATAAAGGGGTGATGGGAAGTTGTGTATAAAAGATCCAAATGGTCATATTCAAAACAGCTCTGGAGAAAACAGGAGATGAGAATTACAAAGAGAGAATGAAATTAAAGAAGCATTTGGAGGGATAAGCTTCCACTTCTTGAAGAAGTGTGGGTGTGTATTAGGGAAAGGGAATTAACAGTCACATGAGTGTATCTGCATTAGTGTTTTGTTTCAGATGACGACTGCACTTTTGAAATGAGCCTCCCAAATGTCCCTGCTTACCTGTGCTTTGGTTAACCTGATGGAGAAGGCTTGCAGTGCACGAACTGAATTCCTCTGAATGAAACTAAACTGAAAGATGTGTTCCAGGAATATACCTAGTGCATAAAAAAACAGGCTAGAATCAATTTGAAGTAAAAATCCTCAAAACATATATAGTGGAAACATGAAGTCCTCAGCACCAGCTGTTTCTCCCTACTAATGTGCTCCTATTGTGCTATACATCTTGCATACAGCCATAAGTGCGAAAAGATTCCCATTCATCTTGCCTAACCTTAAGCACTTCCCTGAGATGACAGTGCTAGAAGCACAGCCAGTGGAGACTGACTGGGATCCAGAGAGCAACAGAGAGCAATTCAGCTCTGCTAAGATCTAAGTCAGCAATGTGGATACCTGCCTCTATATGTAGGGATCATAGGATGAACATGAATTTAGTTGGTTGAAGTGAGTCATGCCAGTGCCTGTAAGGAGGAAGTACTGACCAAAACCACTGCATATTCTGGATACACTTTTAGTAACTCTTCCTGCCATCTCTATCACTACATATTTTTTAATGGCACAAATGCTCAGTTATTTACCTAGGTTCTCAAGCTAACCCACAGGGTCTAGCACAGATACCACATGTAAGACTATTTGTGATCCTGACATGAGTTATCACAACATATGGTGATGTAGAGAAGCTGCAGTTTTGTCAAAGAACCTTTTTTTTCTATTTCAAAGACCAAGTGTGTGATAGGATTCCCTTCCATAGTTCTGTATGCAGGACAGCCTCTTTAAATTGCAGGGCAGCCAGACTAGGGTACAATTGTTTATATTTCTCAGATCTTTCTCTGGTTAGTAATTTTTTAGAAACACACATCTGAGCTTTTCAACACCAGAAATTGAGCCACAGAGTACTTCTGATTCTACTGGAAGCTGAAAAGTAAAATTAAATGGATTTTGGCTGGGACCTAATTTAACACTGACCAAAGTTGCCCATCCCAGCTGATGGTAAGGAGCAGGGAGGGTGAGGGTGAAATTACAAAACTCCTAAAAAAAACCACTTATCTTTCAGAAAAAAAGAAACCTAGAGAATTTTCATTCAGTTGCTACAGAAATAATTTCTAAGACTCACAGCAGATCTGTTACCCTACATCTATATTCACTGATTAAATGAGTCACTTGTACAAAAAGCAGAAGAACTGTTGTTATCCTCATAGCTGCGCTAACACAGGATGCCTATTCCCTAGACTTGTAAAGATTATCCACCAAACAGCTGATAATGTGTCTCAAAAAAAAAAAGCACTTACTTAATGTTGCCTTCTTCATTAGCTGTTTTTCCTGTGGGTGCCTTAATTCAACCTGAGAAGATTTTCATACCTGACATTTGGCTAAAGAATGAATCCTGCATTTCAAGAGTGTTTTCATAGTGTTCAATACCCAAAGGAAAGTTACATCTGTACCTATCCTTTAGAAATATGTGCCAGCTATAGCATAAAATAAAAAAATCAGTTACTTGATGGGCATTAAGCCTAATTCCAACTCATATAGTCATATTTCAATAGACTCCAGCAAACTAGAAGTCCTGAATAAATTTACAGGGAAGCTTACCATCAGTGACAGGAGGTCTATATGGATTGCCTACATAAAATGCAAAATGTGCTCCTTCAAATACCTGTAAAGTATGAAAAACCTGAGGTCTGCCAGGGCCCTGAGCACACACAGAGGCCGCAGCTGCTGGAGGGGCCTGGCTGGGACCCCCAGCACCCCACCACAGCCTGGGACCCACCTCTCCACCTGGCCCTGCCGTGGGGCGCCATTCCCAGCCTCTCCCGGCAGCTCCAGGGGGGCTGCCTGGCTCTCCCGGACTAACCTCAGCCCCGAATTGCTGTGCTTTGGCCCTGTGGCTGCTGGGTGCAGACAGACCCTGCTGCCGCCGCCGCCTGGCCCTGCTCACCTACGCAGGCGCTGCTGGGCAGGGGCTGCCCCACGGCTCCCCACAGCTCAGCACCGTGGGGCCTGGCCCTCCGGCTGCGCAGGGGCTGCCCCACGGCTCCCCACAGCTCAGCGCCGTGGGGCCTGGCCCTCCGGCTGCGCAGGGGCTGCCCCATGGCTCCCCCCAACCAGGTCTCAAGTTGGCCATGCAAAGCAGGTGGGAGGAATGAGCCCTCCTGGCCCACTGGCACGTAGGACTGACTGAGGTTCTTGGAGACAGGATGGTCGGGACGGACCTCCCTGTGCCTGGGGCAGCCGTCAGCCTGGCTATCCCTCTGGACCACGTGCCAAAGAGAGCAGACCCCAGCCCTGGGGGGCACCTGCCACATTTTGCTCCACCTCCCTCACCACCCCCAGAGGAGGAGCCCGGCACCACCCAACCTCACTCCTCACACTGAGTGAGAGTGCAGGTGGAGGGAAGGGACATGATTTTACTGTGGTGAGAAAGGCCATCGTGTTGTCCCCTGTCCCAGTAACCTCCTGCCCTGCTGCTAAGGAAGCGTAGCCAGAGATGTAGTCACTAGAGCCTTGTCTCACAGCAGCCTGTACCGTTGTCCTCCCTAGTGGCCACACCATCCAGACTGCTGTGCTGGTGGACTTGGGGCCTCCCACAGTTACCTCACATGTGCCTGATGACACTGGATTGTGGATGGGACCTGCCACTGTCACCACCCCTGCTGTGACCAGCTGGCTTGGGTGTCCCAGGACTGTGCCTGTCAGTGAGGGCACAGCCTGCTCTGGGGTCACCCCGGGTTCACCTCCCTTGTGCAGCAGCCCCCCGTCTTCTTGCTCCTGAGCAAGGCTATCCCCACAGCATTAAGCTCTACTATACATATTTTTTAAGTCTGTTTCCAAAAGATGTTTAGAATGTGCTGGTGGGATCCTCACTGTCAAAATACAAACATTGTCCCTATATCAAAAAGTGACCATCTGAAATAATACTCTTCAGACTTGTGTATATCATTAAATAACAACTAACTACTCTTACACCACTTTGTGTAACCAGATGTATGTAGAGGGATAAATACACTAATATGTTCTAATCTCTGCCTAATTTATATGAGCTCTATTAATCTATCTACTAAAACAAAGACACAGTATACAAGTTTTCAGCATGTAGTAATTTCAGAACATTGACAATTTGTCTAGACTCGAGAGCCATTTATAAATTTTTCATCGCCTGCAAACATGAATTACTTCCAGGTGATTCACTTTAGCTGAATGTTTTTATTTTTTCCCAAGTTATCAAAATATGGGGACAGTAGCTGTGATGGATACTTGCCATTATTTTGCAATATGCTGGTGATTCAAAGACTAAACTTGGTGGTATACAAGACGAGCAACAGCAAAATTGCCGTGATTCTGTTACTTGCTTTGCCTTTACCATGTCCTTGAAAGATATGCTTTTTGCCATGCTGCCACAGTAGTAGGAAGAGCAGCAAGAACAGGGTTCTTCTACTGGTTCTTTCACTGGTTCAGATCTGTCCTTCCTCCCTCCTCCTTTCTCTGCATCCCATGTCAGAAGCAACTTGGTCCAGAACAGTCTTTTCAGTTTTGGGATCTCACTGTTGGCAATCTAATGTCTGCTAGAAGCCTTGCATCATCAGAGAATGAGCTAGATGGATATTTCAAAGGAGGTAATCTTCAAAACATATCTGATTATCAAAGCCATAGTCTGATTGGGAAATTTTCTTGCTCACTTTTGGAATCCTTTCTCTATCAGTCTCAGTGGAGAATTTGTCACTAACTACGGTTCCTGCAGAAATCAGGTTTTTCTTGTTTGCATGTTCTTTGCAGTCTGAATTGTTTGTAGGTTTAGGATTTTGAAACAAGATCTGTTACCAGCCATCTGCAGTGGTTTAAGAAGTCATGGTGTCAAGCTCTGTTCCACTTCTCTGCCATTAGAATCTCCACAGATAAACCAAATGTTTAAAGATTATTCTCCCATAGAGTATGGTATCAGATATCTAAATTTAAACAGTTTTGGAAGATCATTTGGACTGACATGGCTGATTTGCTCTTCATGTGCATTATTTGTGGAGTTGATAGGTTCTATTTGGTGAGCTCCAGTGAGAAATTGGAACAGTAATGTTTCAGCGCTGGAACTGCTCCAGCTACAGGAATAAAGGAATTCTTGTCAAAACTGGGGTTTGTTTCTTTTTTGGTTCACAGTATAATAGATGTGTGGCTTAGCAGAGACTATTCTTCCAAAACATACAAATTAAGGATCATCTCTCATCTTGATCTATAACTGGGAACAGCCATTTATTATTATCATTCATAGTTACTAGTCATTGGTCACAGTTACTAGTCATTTCCCCAACAATTATGAAGTCTCTGTAGACATAACAGAAAGTGTGATTGGGCAAAATGCTGTTTACAATATTCATTAGTGCATACACTAGTTCATCGGTTTTCAAACCTGTTTATCTGCTTTGTATGACATCTTCCATAGCCTGATTCTGGGACATAAAAAGGTCTCATTTTTAAAGGCAACTAGGAGTATTTTTAGGTCCGTTTTTATAAATGAAGTCATTTATATAACTGTAAAAACAAATTAGTAACACAAAGCTCTCTTTGCTTTTAATGTTCACAAGTAGCACTTTACAAATATTAGCTAACAAATTCCTATAGCATCCCTGCATAGCAGATATGTATTACTATTTTCATTTAGTAATCAAAAAATGGAACTAAACAGACAAAGAATCTACCCCCCCCACCCACTGCTGACAATGACAGAAAAACAGGCTCGAGAATGATTTGCCCAAGGCCACCCAGTCAGATCTGGGATTATAATCAATACATGTCCAGTTTCCAGTTCTATGTTCAGACCAATGACAAAATTGAGGGGATAAAATTTTAAATTAATATTACAAAAATAAAATTAAATCAGCCTTTTGGGCAGATGCTATTCTCAGCAGTTATATTTGTGATTTTCTTATAACCCTCTGATTTTTACATGCATAAAGTAGACTTAGTTAAGTTTATAGATTTATTAATTTTTATGTTTGACTTAAATCTCCATATTATGTCTGTAAAGATAATTTTAAAAAGGAATTTACGCTGGAATTTTTCCATTCAATAAACATCATGGATTTTTAATGGATCTCTTAATTAGGCATTGCTATTAAAATAAAGAGCGAAAGATATTAACATAAAGTAACACCTAAAGTAGGAACATAGTTTGATTAAATTTTTTCACATTCACACATTTTGAATACAGCAGACTTTAAAAAATGCCCTAGATGGATTCTTCAAAGCTTCAGATTCTTTTAGATCCTTCAAAAATAAAGAGCAACCCCATTTTTTTCACATTTTGTGATTTACTGCAGAGTAATGGAAAATATTTGTTTAAGAACATACAATACAAACACTTTAATTATGAAGCATTGTTGGTGAGTGAAAATATTGATTCAAGTATATAATGAATATGCATGTCTACATGTACACACATATATATGTGTAGATATGGATGTATAAATGGGTACATATGCACATTTAAAATATGCTGATTAATAATAAGGGGTCTTCAGAGCCATTCTGGCTCTGAAGTCAATTGGATTCTGGCTATTGACTTCCATGGAGTCAGGATTTCACCATAAAGCTGGAAGTTTCCAATCTTTTTTTTTCTTTTTCCTTCCAGAATTCATTTGTCACCACTGCTAGAACTATGCTAATTGCCCTCTAATCTGTGTAACTCTCTCTATGATGGATGTTTAAGATATTGGCCTTTTGTTGAATCTGCAGGATGGACTAATGGATGTATGCAATCCCCCTTTGAGGTAATTTGTGGGCATAGCTTTTCAGCTGCATAGGCATTCCCCAGTTACTTAGGAACTAAGAATAGGGAAGAGAAAGAGGAGAAGTGACTAATTCCAGGATAAAGAGGGCGCTTCTGGCCTAGCCTATTCTCCCATGTGGCTAATGTGGACATTCAGTGTTACATCAAAAGTATAAAGTCAGCAACTAATGGAGCCCAAGGAAACATTCGATGGACAGGTTCTTCCATGACTTAACACTCACATTTTGAAAGGTCTTCTATAGGTCCAGGTGGTGACTCATGTCAGAGAGTGAGACCACTAATCCAAACTGCAATAACTTTCAGAGACTGGCATGGAGAGCTGCAAAAAAGCTGACTTGCTTGCAGGATTATCAGCTTGTCTGTATAGGTGGAAAAGAAAACAAACAGTGATTTTAAACACCATTTCACAGAATAATATTTCAGATCCATTTTCTTTTGAAATGTACCTTAGAACAACATCTCAGCTGGTATAAATCAGTGTAACCCCATGGAGTCATGCCAATCTACTCCAGCTGAGAATCAGTGTGCCTTAAAATGATTATAGAAGCATCACCTGTGCAAACATAGACAGTTGTAGCTAAAAATGCTTATCCGTTGAGAATATGTATTCAGTCTCATGAAGTAGTCTCTAAAAGTTCTGATTCTTAGATGTAGCCTATCACTGTGAGGGCAAAGTTAGTTGTTAATGAAAAGAAAATACCTGAATATATAGTACAGGCTCACAAAATCTGTGTAGTTACACTCTCTGTGTTTACGCTTACTGATGTCTTCAGCAGCATTTGCTATATATTTTCTGCTCTCTGAAAGTGACTAGCCTCAAAATTAGCTTGCTTTTGTCTTTATTTTATATAACTAAATACCTAGGTACTCATGTTTATTTGCCTTCATGTGCTTATCTCATCTGTCTCTTAAATAACTTGAATGACATCTGTGTGGTTGCACATCCTACATCTGCATTGCACATCCTACATCTGCACACGTTCTGAGGGGAAAAAAAGGCTCAGTTAAACAGGTAACTTAATGAATTACTAGAGTCAGAGCTATTCCACTAGAGCTATGGAATAGGAAAGAAGCCTATGCATTATTTCTTTTTTCTTGTCAACTCAGGCAGAGTGTAGTGTTTCTATGAGCAACAGAAAAAAAATAGGCAAAATGTGAAAGCTAATGAGATTTTTATTTGTTAAAAAAACCCCAAACAACTAAACTTGCTTACTTAGAGCTCTGTGGAAAAAAAATCATAAGGTATTACCATTTATGGTTCAAATTCTATGATGTTACTCAGACAAAACTCCAATGGAATGATTGTTGTTGCTTAAGATCTACAAGTTTTGAAAATGTAAACAAATATTTTCTCAGAAACGTAGAAGACTCTAGGCAAACAGAATTAATTCCTAAAGCCATAATCTTAGCAAAACTAGACTGGATAAATCAAAAATTAAGAGAATACATGTGGGGGGGGGTGGGGGGGAATCCTATTCTCTACTAATCCTGACAGTGGGAACTTGAATAAGTGTATGTGGTGATAAGAACAGAGCTAGTAACAGAACACCTGGAAAAAAATTAGAGATTAATGAGCTGAAACACACATGTCCTGACTTCCAGGAGCAACATCTACAGTCTACAGTATCAAATCAGTAATGACATGAAAGGGTATGTAAGGACACACAGGTGGATATCCATGCCATATGGAGTTTGGAAGTAAAATATTTAACCATTCAGCCAGAGTAGAATAAGCCTTGATAGAAGACAGAGCATTTTCTATGTTGAGTTATATAGCCCTGTAGTGTTAGTAGTTTCTAAGTCAGCAAAATCTGGAAGGTCTTTCTTAGGGGCTCAAAAAGGAAAAGAAAGAAAAAAAAAGCGAAGGGAGAGAAAGAAAATACTCTTCATATGACCTGACTTCTTAAAGAAAGTATCTTTATCTTATCTCTATAAAAGGTACATTATTTTATTATAATGGAAGAAGAGTTATAGAATAATTATTATGAGCAATGAGCAAGGTTAAACTACCAGCAATTACAAATTTGAAAAAAAATGTTCACATTTCCATTTAACTTTTCAAAGCCTACAGTGTGCTTATGGTTCAGTTTATTATTCTTAATTTAAGAATACAGATATAAATATAGGTAAATCTATCTCTTTTCTGCCTGGAAAAAGTTAACAGGAAGTTGTACTGAAACCTCTATTGGTCCCTTAAGGCCATCTTTAAATGCTGGGACTTTTGCCTGCTTAGACCAAGACTGAATTCAATCATTTATCTCTATTTCAGTCTAAAGAACAGTGTGAAACAAAAGCCAAGCTTTAAAATTCAGTCTGTGAACATAATCAATACCAAAATTGTAACTGTATTGCCATGTTAAAAATACTCTAATATTATAGAATAAGATTTTTTTTAATCAAAAGCCTAAAGTTTTTAAAGGGATTTTAACTGCCCTGGACAAGATGGGCCCTACTGTGTGCTATCTCTTTTTTCTTTTTGGTGGTGACCAAAAGAGATCTATTTGCAGGTTTTTTATCCCTGATCAAGATCAAGACTATTTCTGTGTCAGCTGCAACACAGATTTGAACAATCTAAAGACTACTCTGAACTTTTTGTTGCATTAGACTCTCAAGGACCAAAGATCTGTAATGCACAACAGGTCTAGCAGCATGCCTTCCCCAAAATCCCCAGTGTACTGGAGTGCTCAGGTAGTATATGCATATGCAATACTATATGTCTATGTAGTAGTATATGTATATGTAGCACATATAGAGCTGGTACTATTCTCCTACTTGGGATTTCTCTGCACTGGGAAGTGTGCATGGCAAAGAAAGGCACATTGATTTGCATCATCAGAATGTAAAGGCACAAATCTGAAAATCTGACCCAGAATTGGTAGCTGCAAAATTTAATGTTTTGCATGTTCAGTGAAATCTAGCATTTAACCTCCAGTTATTATCCTTCTTTAATTCACCAAGGACTAGACACAAATTTGACACTGAATTCACATACTGGGAAGTCAGTGTGGAGTTGTTCCTTTTCTTGTTTTGATACATAATGCTATTTGAATACAAGCAACATGGCATCATAAGAAAAATAGACTAGGCTAATTTACTATGGTCCAGAAATTCTTTTTCCAGAGCATGTATAACTGATGCACGTCTGATAGTAACAGACCAGACCACTACCAAAAAAAAAAAAAAAAAAAGAAAAAAAAAAGTAGTCAAGAAAAATACCACTTGCTAGTAACTTACACAATGTGAGAAGAAAGAATAGTTTCACTATGAGCATCTCAGGGAAGCCTGCTGTTATAAAATGCCATTTGGAGCCTCATATGTGGCATGGGTTTCTCAAGTTAAAGTTCTGCTGAAGTCCGCAGTCAGCAATGGGGCTCATATCCAAAATTCCAATAGTACTCTCTGCCCTAACTTTGTGTTCGTAAAATTTGGATGAATTAGAACTTTAAAAAAGAGAAAGCAAACTGCCTTCACAACATTTCATGGCCATTTCCTAAAGGAATAGTCAGTTCCATTGCTTAGACGTAGATGACAGAATGGCATTTAGGTGCAAACACAGGAGATAAATTTTTCCAGTATCAATCTGTTGGATGCGTCTCTGCTTATCCTTTGTGGCTGACTTCTCAGTAACATCACAGTTCTACTTCAGGAATCCTTTGTTTAGGAGGCTCCTGTCAGCAGTCATTAGTTCCCATGATCCTGATAGATCCATCTTGGTCAAGGCTACCAGCTGTGCAGTCTTACAAATTCAGCCTGTTTGTGGGTTGTGATCTAAATCAGACCTGTGAAATAATTCATTAAAAAAAAAGAAAAAGTGCCTACCCTAAATACCTAAATACATATATATATTTAAATATATAATTTAATATATAATTTAATACAATTTAAAAATATATAACTATATGTGTTTAAATTGCTCTCTCTACAGTTCTGTTGTAGAGCATGGCCATACAAATTGCCAGATCAGTACTACTGAGGACACAGTAGCCATAAGACATGAGTGGAAATAAAGGTCCAGGCATGGGCAAGGCTGGAACCTGTTCAATTGGTTGCTATGAAAGAATTTCTAGTATAGAGCCGCACTTCTAGCAATCCCTAAAAATATCCATGGTGGCCAATTTGCACCAAAGGAGAACTCTTTCAAAATGAAATCACGCCTTGGGTTGCATTCACAAATGAGCAAAAAATGACTGCCTGTTTCTGAAAATTAACTTTTGCTATTTCTGTGCTATTGCTCATAATGCCATTTTCCATTATCTCTGAAAGTCCTAGTATTAGAATAGACCATTAAAACCAGTACTTTTAGTCACTAGGTTAGGCACTAACAGTAAAAACCTACACTGGAAAATTGACTTGCAATGAGGGCCTCTTTCTGGTTAACTCAGGTGGATTAAGTTAAATTTGAGAGGGGGAGAGGGGGAGCACTCTGCAGAATAAGAGTTCCTACATGGGAAGCTACTTCTGAATAGCCACTGCACTTTAAACTTGTCACTTTGCTTTATTTTGAAATAACTTTTAAACGTAGACAAGCCTCAGTTTCTTTCATGGCTCTGTTAATATGAAGGATCTTTAAAGTTGGTGTGAATGTGATTAAATTTAACACCTACATTCCATTATAATTTACACCCATTATCAGGCTTCATTGTACTGCACGAAAGGTGAAAAGAGGTCTTCATATCAGTCCCAGGCTATTTTATTTGTAAACTATTCTGGCTACAGTACTGGTGCTCTAATAGCAAGCAGTGTAAAGTTCGAATAGGCTCTTTCTTTATTTTTTCCCCAATTGTTGATTTTTTCAGTGTTAGGAGAGGACTTTGCTTTTAGCACAGATATTTCAAGGATGGTGTGGGATGGAAAAATCTTTTGCACCTGCAGGTGCTTCAGATCTCTAACTGGGGATCCCTGTTCTAAAATGGTCTGCACTGTTATTACTGACTGTGTTACTATAGCAATCTGAACTCTCTTTGATATGAACATTCTTCCCTACAATTACTACATCTGATGAGCACAGTAATTATCATAGCTTCCTAAGGTGCACTTAAAATAGCAAAAGCAAGGGAATGCGTTCTTGGAATATATGGTACACTGCAGGCTCTCCTGAAAAAATCTGTCTCAGTGGGAAAGTTCAGCTTGTCTTCTGTAGTTATAGATGAGATATTTAAGATTTTTCAGGATAAAGGTTATGCTGGGACAAGATACAGAAATAAGCTTAGAAGATATCCAGTTACTGTAACACAGGATGATTTATATTATAGTTGCTTAAATTATCTTAATGTTACTAGTTCTAAATTCTACCAGACATGACAGAACAGGCCCAGGAGCAACATAAACTAGTCTCACATAGTGGAATGACTTAAATAGGAGTGTTTCAATATCAGAGAAATTAGTACCTGCATTACACTTAAAACCAACAGTGTTGCAGCTTCACAGGTGAGAAGCTGATATTCAGTCATTTTTTCATAGCAGTATGGCCAAAACCAATAAAAACCTCTCCAAGAAACTCAAAAAGCATTTGCATAACAAAACTACTGCCAGAAAAACTGTGCTGTGGATGGCAAGCGGAATAGGGAAAATAATTTTTCTGCTGTTTACAATGAATTGATAGAAGTGTTCTTTATACCCATGAAGAGTGTATCCTGAGGATCTTAAAGATTCGTAAAACCACTGAGATTAATCTTTTGCAGCTACTAATTTTCTTCTTAAACCATATATTTAAACATAAATTCTCAAACTGTGATAATGCCTGATTCATTGAAAGGGAGGTTTATGCTACAACTTGATTCTATCTAGCTTGATTTTTTTCTTATTTTAAGTGATCTCTAATAAGAGATGCTACACTGCCAGGGAGTTCATATCCTCTCTTACCCCATGAAATGGGGACAGCTAAGGTGACAATAACACAAGTTTTTCTCTGTTGTGCCATCGGTCATCACCAGATTTTGCAGGAAGACTAGCTGTAAATGAAAAGTAGGATATTGATGAAGAAAGCACCAGCTCTACACATCAAGAAATTGGCTTCAGAAATGACGAGTGTTTATTAGTTCAGGATATCAGCAGATTGAACTATTAGGATAGTAATCAACTCAGAATTGAAAACAGCTGAGTAAGAGTGACACATTAGGGACTGCTTGGAGGTAGGTGAAATAAAATTTTGGCTATCCATAGTTACATCTGCCTTCAGATGCCTTCTCATCCAAATAAATCAGATTTCTGAGACTAGTCTCCCGTATATTGTGATTTATGGGGATGCTAATGATTTTTTAATTATTATTATTTTAGTATCTTCATTAACAGAATGACTCACCAGAATTAACAGAATAACTCACCATTTGCTATTTGTCCTTTCCAGACTTCGTGTAGTAGTGCATAAGTACATTCACAGACCTATTTAGTCACAAAGCTATAGACTGAAGGGGTATTAAAGAGTATTGAGATACCAGGAATATTGAGATCCCACTTAACAGCACTCCATAAAGGGTTATTGAAATACCAGTTATCCATCTCAATGTAAAATGCAGGATGAGAAAACATGGAAGTGATTCTTAACTCAGGATAAAGTCAAAATCTATCTATTCTGTGCCTGAGATCTCCCTCAATGACCTACTCTGCTTTGTCTCCACTTGCATTTAACACAGAGGTAATGATCTCAAAATAGCAATAATGTAATAATAGTAATAATGTAAATGTATACGTCATATTGACTCTATGGCTTAATGAAAAAGGCCTTTCCAATGAGATAGACTTTTTTTTTTTAATTGTTCCCCAAGTTATCAAATGTCAACATCCTTTCAGAGACAGATTAGAAAGGTCAGTTTGTCTATGAAAACTTTTATGTGTGCAGAGTGTGGTGGAAGCCCTGTGCTGTGGACCTAAAAAGAGATTTATGACAGTCATGGAGTTTTCTCTTTGACTGCTGAGCCAAGTGTCTCCTGATATGTGTACCATACAAACTAACCTGACCTTATCTTCTATGACACTTTGGCATGAGGACTTCTATGACATCTTTAGAAAGAGTAGACAATAGTGATCTAACATTGCCCAGGATCTTGTCTCTGACAGTGGCTAAACTAAATGTAATCATTGTAGGATTCAACATTCAGGGACTGAAGTCCCATGTGACTGGCTACTATCAGTGTTTTGAAGGAGCTGTATGATAAGATTATCATATTTCTAGTATTTCCTTTCCTCAAGAAATGGGTGCCACAGAGTGCTTTGGTTATATATTTTGGGGTTTCTGGGCTTTTATTTTAGAAATTATTATCTATGTGGTTGGGGAGAAAGCAGTGAATGTAAAACATGCTGACTTTGGGAAAGTTTTTGACACTGTCTTCCACAATTCTCATTCGGAAGAGGTAGTCATTAGTAAACACAGACTAGATGAGCAGACTGTTAAGTGGGTTGAAAACTGATGGATCGCTAAACTCAAAGGGTAATAATCAATGCCTCAACATCTGACTGACAGCCAGTAATAAGCAGAATAACCCGAGGATTGGTATTGGGATCGATACTGTTCATTATCTTCATCACGACACAGAGTGCAACTTCAGCAGATTTGCACATCACACTAAACTAGGCGTAGTGGCTGACACAGTGAGTGACAGAGCTGCAGTCCACAGGGTACTTGATAAACTTGAGGACGGGGCTACAGAAGCCTCATAAAGTTCAGCAAGGGGAAATGTCAAGTTCTGCTCCTGGTGAAATAACACCATGCATAACTACAATTTGGGAAGTTACTGGCTAAGCAATAGCCCAGCTGAAAACAACCTAGGCATTATAGTGGACTCTAGGTTTAATATAAGACAACAGTCCACTGTTCTTGTGAATAAGGCAAACTGTGTACTGGACTACATTAGGGGAACTATGGCCAGAAAACTGAGGGAAGTTATTTTCACCATCTATTCAGTGCTGCTGAGATTTCATCTGGAAGTGTGCCCAATTTTGAGCTCCTTAGCTCAGGAAGTGTATGAAGAAAATGGAGAGGATTCAGTGGAGGGTTACCGAGATGGTCAGAAGCCAAGAGCACATGACTTGTGGGGCGAGGCTGAGGACACTGGGCTACTTTAACGTAGTGAAGTTAGAGGCTAAGGAGTGATCTAATAGCTGCCTGAAAGCGCTGAAGGATATTTGCAAAGATAGCAAAGCCAACTCTTCTCAATAGTGCCAAAAGACATAACAAGTGGCAATAGCCACAGATTGTGGCTGGAGAGGATGAGGTTGGACATAAACAAAAAAATATTACTAGCCTGGTAGTGCGGCACTGGAACAAGGCTGCACAGAGTTGTGGAATCTCTGTCCTTGAAGATTTTCAAACATCAGTTGACCTGATCTGACACTGGTAATAGCCTTGCTTCAAGTGGACCACTGGACTAGATGATCTCCAGAGGTCCCTTCCAATCAACATTTCTATGATTCTATAATACACTGCAATAGATATTTTCTTGTGAAATACTCTTTTAATTTTTCTGCCTTTATTGAAATGGAAGATTGTCCACACTCTAATTATTATCAAACTCCTTTCCCTTTCATCCGGCATCTTTTTCCTCATTTTCAGTTCCACTATTTAGAAACTTACAGTACTTTTCCCATTACTCATAGGAACTTACACCACACTGTGGAGCCAAGTGAAGATGCCCACCAGTGCCTCTTAAGCTCATTAAATTATTCCCCAGTCTGCTTGGCGTTGATTTCAGGAACCTAATAAATAAATATACTAACATCCATTTAATGAGAGCATGCCTTCCCCATCTTCTTCTAACACTTCCTCCAAATTCATTTTTTTAAATCTCTAGGTAAAAGACATATTCTATTATAAATTTCCTTACTGTCATTAGTTTTAGCAGTAGGTTAAAAAGTTTTATTACCCCTATTATAGTAGGACACATCAGAGGCTTGATATAGCAGGTGTTGTACATACGGGTGGATAGATAGTCCCTGTCCTAAAAAATCTCCAGTATGCAAGAAAAAGAGGTGATGTAAAGGACTGCAAGAGTTTCCATCCACATGCTACAGAGAAAATGAGACATAGAGGAGATTAAATGGTGAAATAACACCAGAAGTTTCTGGCAGGTTTGGCCGTTTAATCTCTCATTTTTCTGAATCTTAGTTCAGAGCCTTAACCACAAAACAGCTCTTCTTTCTCTTCTCCTAATCCTCACTTAAATTGGGATCAATGTCCTTGGAATTCTTGCCTTCTTTCCTAATTGCATTAATAAGTACTAGCAAATGAGAGATCTGTGCTGCTAGTAGCAATCGTTTCTGTTGGCAGAACACAGGCAAGTCAGGCAACAACAAACAAGCCACTGGGCGCAGTGAAAGGTGTTTTCCAAGTTTTCCTAATCTTTTCTTGGACAATGTGTTTACCACTTGTATAGCAAAATATAAAAGCTGTGATGTAACTTGGCACCTTAAAATATTTCCATGTATATTTTGGAAACTTTAGCAGTTTTGATACATCAGCCTTCTGTACAATCTGAATCCCTACAAACGTTGTCCTTCCATTTCCTTACTGTAGTTGCATGCTTTCAGTATCACATTGATATTATTATGCAGAAAATATTTTGTAGAGCATTTCCAAGGCCAGAAGAAATACTTCAGTCTTCCAGTAGGTTGATGTTCTATTTGTCTCTTAAAAAGGCTTGCCAAACTAAAATCTACGTATGAACAAGCCTCTGTCCAGCAATGCAGACTAAAACAGTGGACAAGCAAAGATTCCTCCTTCCCTTCTGCTTAAGATTGCCTGTAAGCTTGACTTTCACTTACCAATTTTACTTTGAAAAGAAATCCTTCAGTAATAACAACCAATCAACATTTTCTGCAGTTTATAATGTTAAAAAACAATACTTTATAATGTTTACATGTTATATCTAATTTGTTTCATAGACTGAAACACATCACAATGTATTTTGTTAATTTTTATTATACTAGCAAGAAATTGATTCATTTAGGTATGTGGACTTAACATCTTTTAATATAGAAGAAAAACATTCAGTACTATTTTAACTCAAGCATAACACATAAGCCTTAACAACTGTGGTTCAAGAGACTGTGATCTGCAGCATGTATCTTTGCTAGCTTTATTTTTCCATTGTTTTCTTATAATGCAATTTTTGGTTTCACTCAACATTATATTATATTACACATTGTTTTAAAAATAATTTTATAACAGTTTGGTTTTGCCTCTGCAGCACAGTTAAACCCCTTCTGGAAGCTGGTTTTGCTGAAATAATATGAAGGGTTTGGGGATACAGGGACTAAGGAATACCCAAATGTTACAGAAATGGCATTCGTGATCTGGCACATGGAAAGGGGTGTTTCCTCTCGGTCCAGATATCCTGTTTTTCAGATAGGGCAAAACTGACTGTTTGTGGTTTATAAAGAAGCCTTTGGACATTCTGAATGAGTGACATTGTTAACCCTAGCATCTCAGTCACGCTGTGATCTGAGCATCTGTGAGTGGACTTTGTTGAACTCTAGGTCTCTGTAAATTCCAGTGCAATTTTTCCAGTGCTGTTTTAATGGTGTTACAACAGCATTTCCAATTGTCAAAACTGAATGTATTCCTTTTCTGAACTTTTGACCAGTATATATGTATACAACCTGTTTAAATAAGCTCATTAAGACAGTTTAGCTGCGGTTGTATTGATGGTTGAAGCTGTAAGTTATCGTATGTAGCAACTATTGATAGATTCAGTAACTGAATGTAGATTCTTGTTTCTCTTGTGATTTGGTGCATGAGTAATTAGTCAGACCAGTTGTAGTACTGCAATCTGAACCATGTAATGTATATATGAGACAGCATATGACTACTGCATATGGTTAGGAGAGGTTGATCTACGTCAATATGAAGCCAAAGAATTTCCTATTGCATCCAGGACAAGTGCATAATTTATAGGTGCCTGAAGCTATGTTCAACCCATGCATCACTTATTCTTGTGATTGTTTGTTAGAAGAATATGTGTAAATTACTAACTTTTGGCAGTTTTCCTTTTTTTGCATTCATCAACCCTTTTGTACTATGTTATTACTTGCAAGAGTGAGAATTTTCAGTTATAGCCCCAAGCAAAGTGCTGTTAGTTTGGAATTTAAAGGAAGAAGAAGATCCTACTAAAACTATTAGTCTCAGTCCTGTCAAACTGAATTTGTTGTAATCTGTGATTCATTCCAGCACTGATCTTAAACTAGTAAAGTTAGAAATAATTACCTTACTCGCATGATTTTCATCCCTATTCCATTGCACAGTTTCTGAGATTCATAAGACTTTAGCTGGATTTTACCTGTCTGACTCCAAGACGTATATTCTTCCTCTCCATCTTTATCAATAGTTTATTTGAAAATTAAGAGTCTTACTCAATGGAGTAAGCATCACAGTATGTTCATACTCTTAATTTTACTTGTAATTTAATAAAAGACTCCCTTTTTTTTTTCTTTTTGGAATGTATTTACAATTGTCTAGAATTTCTGTCAGAATATATGTCTCTTTCTACATAAAACAGGTGATCTTGCTAAGGAGCACACAATACCTTGGCAAATGATAGAACTAACTAAGGTTCAGTACTATGAACAGTTTTTGTTACTGACAAATTTAGGAGAAGATCTGATTTGATATTAAAGCCTTTGATTAGTGGTAATTGGTTGAAAATGGTATAAGAATTGTATAAAAGAATACAGTTATGAAGACAGGAGTCATCTGAAACTTTCTTGAGGTCAGTAAGAAAAATGATAGTAAACCAAATTTAATATTACTTGCAAAGTTTCCATGAGAAACCTATTGAAGACAATAGAAATGCTTTCATTGGCTGCAAGTGTATATGGATCAGGCCTGTGGAGAATCAAATACTTATCCAACCTGACCCTTCTTGTTCTCTTGTAGTACATTTATGCCAAAGCTTTAGGGTTCTACAGTTTTAAATGTCAGGAGCATTCAGGTTACAATGGAGAAAAAAGTTTGGTCACACAAAATGTAAATATGAATGGGAATCTCTCCAAGTGAGGAAAAACATTCTGTTTCATTCATGTCATTTGTCATTTATAATCACAATGTTACCTGAGAAGCAGAAGACCTCTAGTATTTGTTGTATTTTGAGAGCCAAACCTGTACAACACTGTCATTTATACTTGGAAACTTCACTGTTGAGCAATGTTAGTACATTCTTGGCCTATGTAGTCACTGTAGGCACATAGACAAATATTAAAGGTTAATTTATTATTACTTTTGACAACAAAAAAGCCACAGTTTCCTGATTTCAACATCCTGATTTCAGCTGAAGTGATCGTACCTTTCTTAAGTTGGCTATCATTCTAACTGAAGTAAATGTGCTGTTTCAGAAGAGAGGGAACCTATACAAATAAATAAAACAAATAGGAAATATTTATGAAAAATACTTTCTGTATGCTTCCTTTCTAGTTTAGCCACAGAACAAGGAAATAAACATAAACTTATTCCTTAAAAACAAAAAGTGGATGTTGAATATAGTTAGCCTAATTCACTTAAAGAAAAAAAAAGTTTTGAGAGTCCACCATTTTTATGTTAGAGATATTGACTAGGTAACCACTCCTTAGGTTGACCTGAAGATAGATGATAGAGGAAGAAAAAAGTGAGAAATTTCATGGTCTTCTCTTTTCTCCCCTCTTTTCTCTTTCTTATAAACCTAAAATATTTGATGCAAAAGGTTTATATTGTCTGTTAGAATTTGCTTTTATTGCACTTGTTCTTATACCTGGAAAATATAAAAAATGTTATATTTTCATTTCCTGTTTTGTTTAATGGTTCCTGGGAGGCCCTAGTGGTGTTGTTTAAGAGCTTTTATATACAAAGATTTCAAAAAAGATTATAAACATGTTTACTTTACAAAACTGAATGTCCATTGGTTGCACATTCTGCTCAACAGTAAAGATATAATGTGTCTCCAGTTTAGGATCTAAGGTCTTAGCCAAATAGTAAAGGAGTTTAATCTTTAATAATGACCTTCACTCAATTTGGCGTCAGGTTTTTGCATTAAATGGTCATTAGAAAAAACAAAGGAAAATAGGGTCAAACTGTCTGAATAAAAAAATACTTTCTTTTCCCATCTGTTTTTAATTGCTTTGTATATAAAATGGAATGAAAATACCAGGTCTCTTCTTTATAGAATCTTTCAGGAAAAAGATGTGTAGAATTCTAGCTTGAAAAATAAACATGCACAGAAGTAACGTCTGCAGGGTGGAAGCTGACCTTATACATTCTAAAAAGTTAAAAGAGGATACAAGCCAAACTTTTAATTCAACTTCTAGATTTTTGTTCATATTATAGACTCAGAGGTAAAGCAAGATAAGATAATTTACAATTTAGTCTAGTAGGACTAGTTGCTTTGTGTGCATTTAGCTAAGCATACTATTTTTCACATATCAGCTGATTGCTGAAATATCCTACACCTTCCATCTCTGTAAAAGTGTATAGTACACCTTCAGTATTAGATATTATATTTTCTAGAGATTTCAGTTGATGAGATTTGTGATATTTAATGAATACTTTATTAGAAAACATTTTTGCCATTATTTACTTAACTCAGCAGTTTTAACTGTTACTGCAATGAACTATACTGATATACTTTCACATCTGAAATTTTTGCTTAGTAATCTTTTTTTTAAATGAATGTGTTAATTTACTGAGTACTGATCAACTCTCTTTATGGTTTCTGAGACTTCCTCCATGTACCTTAGAAAGAGATTATAAATTCTGAGCGAAAAGGAGGAGTTTTTACAAAAGCTAACTTTAGCCTGGCCATGACCATGATCTAATTGCAGGCAGTCACATCCTGATGGATGTGAAGCCAGGCTGCCCCTTCATCTTGCCTGTGACTCTGGACTCCTGCCATCCTGTCTGGGGTAACACAATGTGTTTCTCATCTTGTGTAACCATGAGTTCTGTCAGGTCAGCTCACTGATTCAATGGGAGACTAACATTGCAAAAGGAAAAAGAAAAAAGAAGTGGTTTTAGTCAGTTTGGTACCACAAAACTGAACAGTTGCTAGATCCACTGCAAAGATATGTATGGTCTGGAGGAGGGGGCAAATCTCTTTTCCTTTCGATGACAGCTTGTAGCTCAGTTAGATCAAATTAACCATGCTGCGAAAATGTATCTTCACTTAGACAGTCTGACTCCCTTACAGAGAAATAAATCACTCCTCATCGAGAGATGCTAACAAAATTAGCTTCAGGAGACTAATGCTAGTCTTGTAAACACTCCACTACTTAAATCTAGTAAATATGGAAATATGCATAGTCATTGACTCAAAAGACCTGGATGTCTGCATAATGCCATATACCAAAACCAATACATTTAGTTGCTTTTGGGAATGCAAAGACCCAACCAAAGATCTGTCATTATTGCTTAGGAGAAACTATCTTTCTTAATCAAACTCAGATGAGTAGATGCTCTCTCAAGAAAGACAACCAAAAATGCTGGCTAGAATGCTGAAGCATTCTTCTTGGCCTTTTTTTTTTTTTTTTCCACCATCATTAGAAGCTGCCTCTGATCTCCCATGCAGAGAAGAGAAATGTGCAGCAAGACATTTAGTAGATCCAGATGCTAAAACAGGAGAAACCCAGATGTATCTGTATGTGGAGGAAAGACTGATCATGGTTGAAGGAAGCTATGAAACGGGCAGGGTAGGAAGAAGAGTGAAGAAACTGGTCAGGACTATAGAAGAGAAGAATAAAAGCATAAAGGAAGAGACAGATGCAATGTGAAGGAGGAAAACAAAATGAAAGAGAATCAAAGCAAAAGAAGCCCTATATATTCATATATATATTATATAAATAAATAAATAAATATATATATATTTGTGTGTGCATAGGTATGTAAAAATAACTGCATGTACTAAATATATACGTATATATATGTGTATATGTGTGTGTGTGTGTGTGTGTTTGTGTGTATGCACACATACACACAATATTTCACATACGGGGGAAGGGGATTCCCAGAGAGCAGAGAGAGTAAGAAAAAAAACACACCAAAAGAACCAAGATCAATGGTCTCTCCTAATCATGTTTTCGTGGGAAAATCAGTGTTGGAAGCCAAACCTATCTAATCAAAGCCATCTACTCTTTCCTACAAAATAGTTGCCCAGGTCAGTCTTATGAACAACCCATATTCACTGTTCTTTAGATAATTACTTCAGTCTGAACTTTCTTTTGGCCTATCTGGAAATTCACATTTATTGATATCTACTCTCTTCTCATCTACCTATTCAAAGAAAAAGCTAAAAATCTACAGGTTATTTGCTTCCAAACCTTCTCTTCACAAGCTTGTTTTGTACATTCTGTACATTTTTGTACATCTGACATAGATATGCTTGATGTTTTCAGAGAAAGTATAGATCAACTGCTCTCAGAAACTTTCTGAAAAGCTTGCTCTAGGCACAGAATGTGCACAGACAGCTGTATATCACTGATGATATTTAAGAATACAGTATAGAATTCTTAGAGGCATTTAACAAGAAACAGAAGAGAAGGATTTGTTTTATGCAGATTTGGTCAAAAAGCCCTCAGAACGTATTGTTTGTTGTGATTTGGAAAAGCTAGTAGTTTGTTGTAGTCAGTCTTTTTTTCTTCTGATTAAAGGAAGACAAGTTGATTGGGCTTAGTATCTCAAGTACATTAAAGCTACATTAACAAGTTGTGTGACTGCATAGAGCCAGGTATGTAGAGAGGAGAGGAGAGGAGAGGAGAGGAGAGGAGAGGAGAGGAGAGGAGAGGAGAGGAGAGGAGAGGAGAGGAGAGGAGAGGAGAGGAGAGGAGAGGAGAGGAGAAAAGAGAAGAGAAGAGAAGAGAAGAGAAGAGAAGAGAAGAGAAGAGAAGAGAAGAGAAGAGAAGAGAAGAGAGCACAGCAGACAAGAACCGAACTAAACTGAACTGAACTGAACCAGCTATTTAGAATAAAAGTTAGTGTTGAGGGCATGACTTCCACACTATGTGCATTTCAGGGAGCCTTCATACTAGCTCTAGTCTGTTCAGCTTTGGAATGGCAATAAAAGCTTGGAGTGCCTTATACACACTCCTGAAGTGTATTGTCCTTGCTAATTTTCCTCCATAAGGAAGCCAGTTCTCCTGCTCTGAGAATGCTCCATGTTAGGAAGCAAAGTTCAATAAGTGGGAGATAACCAGGAGGTTAATTTCCAAAATTAATTTCTGGTCTTAACAGCAGTGCTACTGTTGGTGTACTTTAGATTGATATGAAATGATATTATTGTTAGGAAACTACCTGGTGATTGGATGGATTTAATATAGGTTAATGAGATAGATGTATAGATTATATACCTGAAAACTGAAAGAGAACATGAAGGCATGAGCATAGATATCACTTTCACCAGGACTTTAGCCTAATGGTTTCAACTTCCAAGTTCTTTCTAAAGGTGAGACTTGTTGACTCCCAGCTCAGTAAGGTTTTTATATTGTATAACTGAGTGTGAGAAGCTGCAGACATGCTTTGTCTTATATGGCAATTCAATAGCTCTTATGGAGTGACAGTGTTCTGGGACTAGTGGAATTATTTTTGAGCATTCCAGAATGTTTTTTATAAATGTCTCATTTCTATTCTGAATTTTGGGCATTTTTGAAATAGTTGTTTGTTTTGGAGCTTTATAGATAAAGCAGTGTAATCTTAGCTATTTGGTTCTAAAGAGGTCCACATTAACTTTTTCATTTCGTGTGGATTCATATCCCCCAAGTTTTGCTTTGAGTACTGAGTTCAAACAAACCAAAAATTCAAAGGAAAGCTCCACCCATATCATAATTTTGTCTGGGGAACTTTTTTCCCCTTTGAGTCATAACCAGAATAATAATGAGTAACAACTGGTTTCCACCCAGACTATGAATGACCCATTTCTGCTAAGACTTGGGCCTTCGCTATCTGGGAAACCTATAAATCTTGGTGACAGTTTTGGTAGACCTTGTCTGAATGTCAACCTTATTGTGCAAGATTGACATAAATCAACTTCTTTTTTGCAGCTGCAACCTGAATATAATTGTTAGCCCTGATTTGCATGTCTTTGTAAGTTTATTTATTTATTTATTTTTATGGGGAGGAAGATTTATTCACTTTTTCTCTCTTGACATTTTTCTGTATAGTATGATTTCATCATCAGGTTAGGAGTACTGAGTATGGATTCTTTCACAGTCTGTTGCCAAAGGAAATATTTACAAGTACAACTGGGGGAAGAGAGACTCTATGACTGCTATAAATTTAATGCTGGCTACACAGTGCACATATGTGTCATGATTGTTAGTGGTGCCATGTCTAATTTAGACCAAATGTAAACTTTTGTATAGACAGTGCTCTGATGTCTCAGTTAGATCTGCAGAAAGTCTAATTACTTAGATGGAAACATATGATCTCATTCTAGGACAGAGGCGTTAGCACTGACTTGACAAAGTTCTTTGGAGTAGGCAAAGTTAAAAGTCAGGCATTGCTCTAGGAAGGTCTCATCCAAAGGACCATGCTACATACCTGTGTTTGGTTTCAAGAACCTTTTCAACAAATTCATACCATCACTGAACCTTTTGGGGATCTCTTGTTCATTTCCTTGGGAAATAAATTTGTCTGTTGTTGTTTCTTTTTTATTATTTCTTTTATTTTAGTTACCAGACAACTACTTCTTGAGATACTTTTTTCTTTAGCTCTACTATTTGGGTTGTTTGATCTTTTCCTGACCTTTCCTTACTCTTATGCATTTATATTTTAAGTAGTTAATATCACTGATTTCTTTGATGCAATCTTCCATGTGTCTAATTTAATTTTACCTATTCTGGCTGAGTGTATGTTTCATCCATGTACTAAATCATTTCTCAGTTGTTTACCAAGTTACCTTCTGTAGAAAACACAGTCTTTAGTATGTAATAATTAGCAAAGATAGGCTTTGGTTCCATCTTTATATGAAAATTTTAAATTATGAGAAAAAAAGAGGATTTCTGAATGAATATGATGATACTTATTATCAACAAAAAAAGTGTGTATATTTTGTAAAGTACTAAAATAGCATTATCTGTAATAACTGGTTCTACTAAACGGAGAATGAAGCCTTTATTTCACAAATGTCAAGCTTTTTGTGCAGAGAATTCAAACTCTTCATCACAACAGCCTCTCTACATAAACGTTGAGCACTGTAAGCCAACTTTCTTGCCATAGTAAGCCTCATAAATTTCAATGGAGGCTTCTGAAGACCATGTGATGAGATTCCTTCTCCTCACGACTGGATATGCAGACACACGGAAACACCATACTTACCACTACATGGTACATGTATACATATTTCTGTGAAGGCAGTTTCTGGAAAAAAGAGTAGCCATAGATAGCTTGCTGTTACTAGAACAATACTTGGAGTTTGCTCCTGATCACTTTCTTTCTCAACAGTTGCTGAATCACTGAAAAGAAGGTGTCAATAGGACAAATTTATTATTCTGGAGATGGCAATCTGCTTTCAGTCACCATCTTTCTTTGGTTCCCTTTGGGTCCATTCCAGTCATGATCAGACCCATGAATGTCACTCTAGAGCAACATCTGCAATTTGGTCGTACGATGGAACAGGGTTCATAATTTCCCAGGAAAAGTGGTAGTAAGAAGCAAACTGCCAGAAGGAGACCAATACATCCGCGGCTCACTCCTGGATCGTTTCTGACGAGCCTTCAGGAAAGAGAGTAGATAAATGGACAAACTGTAATTAAAATGAATTCTTATAGTCAGATATGAGATACAGATTGTGTACCACTGCTTTCATATGCCATTGTAGTGAACAGAAGAGTATGATATCCGTGCTGGTTTTAATTTAGTTAATAATAACAAAAACCCAGATTTCAGCAGGAGTGAAATTATACATGTGTTCTTATGGGCCTTAGCAGTTCTATATAGACTATTCTGAATTTAATGTACACTCATCTTTATTACTATTGTTTTCTTTGTTAGCCAAATTAAAGCTACTACAATTCTGACTGGTGATATTACAGAAGTAGCTTAATTTGCAGTGAAGACAAACCCAAAATCCTTGAAGGAGCAAAACATGAGATAGCTAAATTTTCACAAAGAATTGTCTTAATAATATGAAAGATTCTACTCAGATTTTGTTTTTGTTTTTGAAATATCTGCCAGAATATGTGCAAATCTCGAAGTGAAGAAATACTTCTTCGTTAGTGGAAAGTATTTTTTCCACTCTCCCCCCAGTTATTTGTGCTTCATGCTTCTCACTAGAATTTAATGTCCAGAGGAGATATTGTTCTTGAATTCATATGACAAATTAACAGATTTCTCATTACTGCCACGTATAGCTATTCAGTGGATATTTCTAGCCTATGTGTAAGAAAGACTATTAGAAATCTTATATGAGGGATTAAAATGCCCCCCCTGGTTTCTACCCTCAACAGATTTGTGTGAGATTTGAATAACCCATGAAATGCTTGAATTTGGAAAGTTCTGGTGGAGCAAACACTTTAATATATTGTTTCGCCATCATCGATCATCAAATTCATGGAAGTCAAGAGAAAATCCACATTTGGATAAATCTTAATTCTCAGAAAATGACAACCTGCCGGTGGAGACAAATGCTTATAGAAGAATTTAGTATTTTGACACACTCTGTAATATTGCCAGCCTTCTGATCTTTTATAAGTATTTCTCTGCTCCTTTAAAAGCAAGTCTTCTTGAAATTGGTACAATGTATTTTTGCTCTTTTCATGTCCTGTTCCTTAGCAGGTTTTGGAAGTTAACTATAAATAGGTTAATATTTTGAATGAATCATTGCTTATTAAAGAGTTTTAATGATTAAATGTATTAATACAATTATGCTTTATCTATTAGGCATGAAATGTATTCAAAAAGGACATACATGTTTCATAAGGGTCCCTAAGAGTGAAGTGTTATAGACTAATAATAGAGCAAAAATTAGACACAAAATTGAATTTAAACTCAAAACGTTCCAACTGGGAATTTTATTCTCTTTAAAGACTTCAGTAAGATGTATTTATTCATTCCTTCACTCTATTCTGACTTAAAGGTTTCATCTACAATTATCCGGAAGGTTTAGTTTATATAATACAGTTTTGTTGCCACTAAATTTTGTGTTTTAGCTACTTCTTTATGTATTATAAACAACACTTGCAGAATGCTATAAAGTTGCCCGGTAATTTCCACTATAGCCCTCTAGCTTTTATTTACTTATAAGATTGCCAAACTTTAACTGGTTGAGATTAAATGTTCCCTTCTGTCTAACTTCGGTGATGAGGGAAGGGGAAAGAAGTTTCAATCAAATGTGATTTTTCTGCTTTTTTTTTCCTCAGAACAGGGAAACTTCACTTATTTGTCTATGTTAATAACTGTAACTACTACAATGAGTTTTTTATGTCTAGCTTCAAATACAGTGGGGTCATTCTGACGTCAGAAATGCACTTCTTGCCATATCTTTGAATATTTGGCGAGCCTTCCTAAATCTCAGAGGCTCATTAGAGTCAAATTCTCAATAGAGATTATTGGTGTAGATAAACTGTCTGAAGATTTCATCTGTACTGGACATGCTTAAGTCCAAGGCTGGAAGATTTGAGCAGGATTTTCCTTAGAGTCGCTGCTCTCAGCTATCAGGGACTATTGTAATATTAGGTAGGAAAAAAGGGGTACGAATTTTTCTTTTGTTTCCTGTATTGCTGCCTGGGAAGGGAGGATCCACAAACAGCTAGAATGGACAGTGGTGAGAAATCAAAAGAGGGGGTAGAAGAACAAGGAGATTAGAGTAAGGAGTTAGGTGAAGGCTAGATAAAGCTCCATGTTTTACTTAGGAACGACCAGGTGTGACTAGGACTCTAACAAAAATGTTTCTGTGCCTCTCAGTTCTCCTGTCCCTGAAAAATGGAGATAATAATGCCAGCATATCTCACACAGGTGCTGTCAAGAGTGTTTCATGATCTCCAGTGTATTCAGGTATTATACTGATAGAAGCACAAGAAAAATCTCAAGGAAATAGACAATGGTGTATTCAGGGGTGAATGATCTACAGTAAATATAGGGCTCCATGTTGAGTTATGAGGAAAACACAAAGTGGCAACTACAGTATACAAAGTATCTTTCCATCATAACTAGTAAATAAGTAGGCATCCTGTGGAAAAAATATTTGTGATCATGGGGAAAAAAATAAAAATATTGATAGAAATGGCCAGATACTTATGAAACATTAGTTCATAAACCATCCTCAAATCGTAACAAAAAAATGAAATGAGTGTCCATAAACTGGTTAGATAGGAGCAAGTTCTGAGGCTTCCATTTAACACTGTCAAATCTGTCTGTAACTTATCTTTTCACATACTGTCTTGGGCATGAGTAACAGGTAAAGAAGGGATTTTGTTTTTTCCTTAGCAGAAATTAAAAGTACATGTGTAACAATGATACATACCATTGTATATGGTTTTACAACCCTTCTCCACCTGAAGAAAGACATATTTTGTACCCTTTAATCCACAGATGTATTTAGATCACAACAGAATATTTGGAGCACTTTTACAGTTAAATGGTACTTTATCACTTCTGTGTGTATATTAGAAAATAGTGTACTATTTTAATTGCAAAAGTGTGTATCTTCAACAAAAGAGAACCTAATGTACTTTATATGTCCTCTGTTGACTGATTTGCATTTAATTTGTAGCACATTTTATTTACTCTAGCTTGTATGCTTAGATGTGTCCTCATTTGACTTTTGGCTCAAGCAAATAACTCCAGAAACGAAGGATATGCCTACTGAGATCACTTCCTGCTGAAGTCTGGTTTCTTGGCTGAGAAACTGGCTTCTCTTGTTCCTGCTGGAAAGCATTTACAATGGGGATGTTGTGGTATAGTGGCAAAGTTATTCCAGGACATGTACACAAGTATAAACAGACATTTGAATGAAGTTATACTAAAGAATCAGGGAAGTCAGTGAAACCAATACCTACTCATAATTATTTTTAATCTAAATTTTGAATCACTTTGTTATAATTCTTGCAGGATCACTCATGTTGATATACCAGCCAGGGAATGGCCACCATCTATTTCTGTCCATGAAACTTTTTTTTTTTTATGAATGGGTATTCATAATATAGTTATAATACCATATAATATCCTATAATATCATATTATAATATAGGTATTCATAATATAGTTATTACTGTAACTTGAAAAGTTATAGTGATACATCAAATCACAGAGTACAGGGAAGAGAGCCACTGCACTACAAATATTCTTATGACACCCATCGTTTATGTCAAAATTGCTTTGAGTGCTCTTCACATACATGGTGTCATTTTGTCATCTGTTTACTCTTCTGCTTCTGGCTTCTGTACTAGTGCTGAGTGCAGAGTGCAGTAGTGCTGAACACCAACTCAGGAAAAGTGGTGTCTATGAAGTGTGCATGCACTGTGGCACAGGGCCCGATGCTGGAGAGGCAGGGAGGCAGCGTCGAGAGGGTTGGGCTGGGGCAAGCACTGGCAGCTGTCTCTTCCTCACCTCTGCGCCAGTGAACCATTCTACATCACCTTTAATAAACATAATGCAAAAGGGGTTTTCAAGAGTCAAACCTACTATTGCTCACTGCTTGCTGTCTTCAGGTGCTTCTACTGCTCAGGAACAGATTTCTACTACCTTTACAATTTGCAATGAAAAAGAGGAATTTCTCTTTTTGTAAAACATGCACACAAAGGGGGCAGCAAAATTTATGAATGTTTCAATTAACTCAGAGATGAAAGAAGTAAGTTGTTGATACAAAAGATCGCCTAACATGCTTGCCAGGGTCTGAGTTTGCTAGTCTTTTAATAGAGAGAAAGAAAGAGTAAAGAAGACAAATCTGAGCATTAGGAAATTTGGCTTTATGTAAATGAAAGGGACTGAGAAAAAATAAGAGGAAAATGTCAAGTCATAACCCAAGCATCTAAATACAGGCAACTGTCACATAACCATGGCAAAAATTTGTGTGCAGGAGTTCAGAGATGTATGTAAAATAGGAAAAGAATAACAAGGTGAAAAAGGTAAAGACTGTGTCTTCAGACAAACAATATTGCTTTGTTTCAAAGTTTGAGCTGTGTGCTGTATAAATTCATAAGAAATTAAGGATGAGAAATTGGAAAGGAAATGAATACTTGGTTTAGGTTAGTGTCATTTAAACCTGCCAACAGAGAAAATTTTTTGAATTTTAACCAGAGAAATAATTTCCCTGCAATTATCTTTTTGTCAGATATATCCCTCCACATCTGCTCAATCTGGAACAAAAGTGAATGGTGAATAGGTCTGATTTTTTTTTTCTTTTTTTGTTGTTGTTCTTGACTATGTTGTTTCCACTACACTTCTGGTAGCTTCTGACTTGCAAATGATCAGAAGATCACATCACCTTTAGGCTAAATGGTTTGTGCAGTTCCATGCATCTGACAAAAGCTGCTTTACCCAGGGAAGTACTGCCCAAGCCAATGTCATTAGCTGCAGTTGCCAAAAGGGGAATGGAAGGTTATTACCCTGAAGCTTCTTGGGTCTTTGGTCCCTGACTCAGCTTTTCACAGTGCATGAAGCATGCTTGGTTTGATGTCATGCCACTTGCAATCATTTAGGAGGTAGTTAGTTGCACTCAGTAAACAGAGATTGGAAGCATCTCTGTATATTTAATGTGTGCATGTGACAGGGGTATATAAAAATACCTTATTTTTGTACAGATGGAGTTTCAAAAATAGCTCAGTGATATAGAGGTACAAGTACTATTGATTTTCATTGGTCCTTATGTACTTAAATTCCTTCGCCTGGTTTGAATATCTTCTTCATGATGTGTTTAACACAGTTCTAGTGAGAAAGAGATCTGAGCAGAATACTTAAATCAGGCCTCTCCCCTCAGCAGTCTCCAGTCCTGTCTAAGAAAACATGTCCCAACCTTTGAAATTGCAACAGTCTGAAAAACTTGATGTGCTCACATAACATCCAGAGAAGATGCCTAAAATTTTAGAACAAACACTGTTTGTGACTGTTATACTGCTTCATGCAAAACAGCGTTCATTCTAATTCCTTCTTCCATTACTTTGGGACTATGGAATAATACCTTGTTGGTGTGATTTTTTTCAAAAAAGCCTGAGCAAAATTCTTTTATTTTTGAGGTGAACAGTATGATCAAAGATATACTCAGCTACCTGGGGATAAAAAAACCAGAAAGAAATTACTCTGCCATAAAAACTCAAACAGCAAAGCAATATTTTTTAATGTCTGAAGCCAATCCCCTGCCCATCAGCCATGTTACCTGAGAGTCCAAATGACTGCATATGTAAATAATTTAATATGAATATTATTTTCTATGTAATTCATTAGCCCTTGCTTTCACCGTTATGTAAGTTTAATTAGAGATGCGCTGTTACTTCTAAGAGGTTTCATTTTTAAAATAGAATCTTATGCAATATGTAGCCCATTTTAGCCTTTGATATGAAGAACTTGTAGTTAAATTTAATGGCACCTGTTTTCTGTAATTGACATTCTGTTGGCATATTTGCTTACCACTTGGAAAAATGGCAGTAATTCACTGTGAACTTTTATTAGCCCTTTTGTATAGAATAGTTAGTGTTACAGGCTTTCTTCTTACCGAATTTATTTTATATATCCTGCTATATATCCTGACAACTTTAATGTGTATTTGTCTCTTATAAGGTTCTGGTACTTGCCAAAGATTGTGAAAATCCAATGTATACAAAGCAGAACAATTTCTGAATGAAGAGAAATTTTCATTAGTTTTTTTAATTGAATATTCTACTTTTCTAAAAAGAAAAACTTTACAGCAAAAACTTGAAGAAGCTGTTGATTCTTCAGTGAAAAGAAAACAAAATCCATTAAATATATTAATAAAAAATAATAAACCCCTTTTTTAATTAATGTGTTTACAATGCACTGATATACAATCTATACAATATAAAATACAGGAGCATGTAAATAAATAGGTAGTTTCTGCTTATGTTATTGTTGATATCACCATTGTCATCTTTCACCCTCAAACAGACTCAAAGTCACTTTTGGCTTTTCTCTCTGAATTAACTGCAATTTTGGGCAGCCTGCAGTTTGCCCACTTCTCATACAACCAAGCCAAAGAGATTACCAGCTTCCAGGTTTACACGGCTGATAGTTTGTGTTTAGGCTCATCGTCCCCCCATGCCTGTTGTGGGTTACTGGTCTCTCATACAGAGGCACAGTTTTATGTGTGTGCACCTACATGAAGCACTGGTCAATACAGGGCACTGCGGCCTCTGCCCTCTGATACAGAAAGCCCCCCAGCTGGTGCTCATCCTGGGTCTCTGGCTCTCTGAATCCCCTTTGTACATCTAAAGCATGTATATACTGGACAGCACAACAGACTTCTGATGCTATGGATATTGCTAAAATGCTAACAGTAAATAGTGCTAATGAAGACAATACACCACTATTTACTTCCACATCTATACTGGAAAAAAAGATGAGAGGTCTCTTCAGTCCTTCTTGAAGTATATTGAATATGAAATTTTACCTTTTCTTTCCATGCAACAGAGAAGTCTATATATGGAGTGAGATCCCAGTATCAATTAAGGCACTGTGCAGTTCTGCAGGGAGAACTTGCCCTTTAGGTAGGTATTCAACACTAAAAAACATTTGTTCACAAGAGCAAAAAGACCCAGTGGAAAGGCATCTTTTCAACTGGCACATTTTCAACCACTTCTGATGAATTAAACTGACCTTTAGAAATACACGTCTGGGCTGGCACTAAAGCTAATGTTTCTGTTTTTTTAGGGTGTGTGTATATATGAAGAAAACAGTTAGTGTGGTTTGTGGTGTTACTGAGCTATTGTTTGTGTCCCAACAGGTGCCTATAGCAGGTACACTCTGCATGCATGCTCGTGAATGATGGCAGCTTCTCTGTTACACTCTCTTCCCGGATCCAGAACATAGTGTGGAGCTGTACAATCAAAATAACTGAGGTTTTTTAGGCATGGAACGCTGTGATCTTTCTTAAGACAACTTCATCATTTTAATGATCTAAAAGGCTGTGTTCAGTTATAACAATATCTGTAGACAGACCAGTAAGAAAAGGAAAATGAGCCTGTTTTTTTCAAGATAAATATTCTAGATTATTTTTAGTTTAAAGACAGTGCAAATGGGAAAAATCTAACAGGAATACAGAACTTACCTAAACCAAGACTTTATAAGCATATATGGACTTTTGTCTCAGATCTATTTGCCTTACAAGCACTTATTTAAATTTCACAACACCCATGTGAGGCATCATTAAAGCTTAATGACAAATAAGTCAACTGAGGGACATAGTTCTTAAGTGGAAAATTTTTAGCACTCAGAATCAGGACCAACTTTCTAGAGGAAATAAGTTTGAATTCATATACTAGAGTAATTCTAAGCTTAGCATATGGACTGGTTAATGTCTTGAAAAACTTCATTTAGGAAGTCTTCAGAAAGTTTGAGAAATACTAGTTTGGAGCACCTACAAGCCTGGGCCAAAGCTCTTTTGAAAATGTGACCCTGCATAACTTGTCAAAAAAGATAAATCCAACTGTGTTTCCCAAACTTGCTTTGTAACAAGAGCAATAGAAACCCATGGATTCTAAAGCCCAGATTCATTGCTGAATGAGATGTCTAAATTAGAACTAATATTTTCTTTGACTCATTCTGTAGCCAGTATATAGAGAGAGAAGCACATCAGAGAGTTATTAGCTACTCAGTGGGAAAAATCAGTCTGTAAGTATTTCTCTATCTAAATTTCAGTGTTAAATCAAGTTCAAGTTCAAGTTCTCTTTCTTTTCTCCAGCCTCTTCTTCACCAGCTAAGTTCTTATTACAGTGGTATTTTTATCCTACAGATGGAACTCTGAAGTGTTTGTACCATCAAATATGTGATACAAAGAAATGATTCTGTGTCTAAAGTACTGTAGGTTTATTGATAAAAGGATCAGGTATAGTATCTTGCCACAGGAAGACTATTGCCAAAAAGTACTGATGAAGAAAGAGCACAAAGCTCTTAAACCTTTTTTCACTCGGTATCTCATAAACACATCAGATGAGACCACCAAGTTGTCAGCCAAGCTTAAATTAAATATGCAGCCATGAAACTTTAAAAACTCCTTTGGTCTTTTCAAACTGTAGAGTTCCTTACAAGTTTATTATATGCAGTATAGCTAAGATTTGTACCTTATTTTTTCTTATGTCGTAAAAGAATAATTGACTTTGTTGGAACTAACAGTAGCTGGCAGACATACAAAAACTTTGTTAGTTAAGAGATGTTTGAAGGTTGCTCATGGTTACCTGATGTCTCAGTTATGTGAAAGAGTGGGGAGAAAGAAACTCAAGAGGTGTAAAAAAAATCTTCAAACAATGCATTTATGTTGAACATTTAACAGGGAGGGACAAAAAAGATTAGCATAAGAAACAATACAAGTATTGCATGTTTGAAATGGAGCAACAGATGCTAAGTACAGGTATAAATCTTTTGCAATGGTTGCTAAGCCATGTAACAACCACAAAGAAAAAGAATCTCTGTGCTATAATTTGGCAACCAAAAGCATGGTGAAATTTCCAACTAATTTTTTAGAAGAGCCAGGAAAAGAGCGCTGCTCTAATGACTGCCTGTCCCCTGTGTGATGTTCAATTGTGGTAGAAAGATTTCAAAAGACTAGTTCTGGATTATTTAATCTACTGAAGGAGACTCCTCTGAATTTTGTGATCTGGAACAGAAGCTAGAAAAAGCAATACATACCAGATTCTGCACAAGTATTAAGCAGAAAATGCTCCATCTGAAGGAAGAATTAGTAAGCTACTGAAGCACAGTATTTTCTGACAAATTGTCCACCTTTTATGCTGTTAATTAAGCAGTGGGTGTGTGTGGGGAAAGTGTTTAACATACAGTTGAAAATGTAGAATAATACTGATGAAATATTTATTATTTTGGGGCTTATATATTGTTGAAATAAAATGTTCCATATTGGTTTTTGAACAAACCTACACTTAGAAGAATCCTGAAATTGTTAGGCAGAAATTAGATGGAACAGACATTTCCCCAAATCAATATCTATGCTTATAAGGACATGCTCCATGACAAAAAGGAATTTCAAAGAAAAGAAAGGATCTATCTTATTCCCTATGGAAATCTGAACTCTTTATATATGTTCATGAAGCTGCTAATATCTTCTACCTGATTAGGATACAGCCTAACTCATTTTTTAACTCTGTCCTTTCAGTCACCCGGTGACTGTTATTATTACTGAGAATAGCGAACTTGTTTCAGATAATGCAGTGCTATCCAAACCACCCTATCCAAGACCGCAGATGCACTACTTAAGTCTAAATTCCACATTAAAATACTGCATTTAGTCAGAATGACTAAGCCAGGGTAACACAACTTATATTTAAAAGAACCATTTACTCAGAATCCACAAACTCACTACAAAACATTTGAAATGCAGTGCTAAGAGATACTAATACTTAATACTGCTAAGATGCAGTATTAAGAGAAAAAAAAATTCTTTCTCATGTCATTAATGGAACTTATTTTGAAATTATCAGTATACTGAGTTCATATGGTCTCTGAAGCAAACACTAGGGTCATAAAATGGAAAAAAAAATGCAAATAAAGGCTCCGGAAACATACACAATGCAAAAAATATATATTGGCTGCCTTGGAACAGTGAGGTGGCAATTGCTGTGAACAAACATTTCCCTCAATCACTATCTACCCCATCCTTAAAGAGGATATGCTCAATGACAGAAGGGAATGTCAAAGAAAAGAGAGGATCTGTGAGCAGACAGACTGTACATCAAATTATTTGCTCAACTAGTCAATCTACCTTCACAAAATCTAATATATGAAAGGTAGTATATGTCAGCCCTAAAAGTATTCAGGCTGCCTCAGAACATGAGTTTCTGACTTTTACTTTGGGTCAGGATGTATAAAGACCAGAGACACACAAAAACCTTGGCCACCTTGGTTTATGCTCCTGGGAACTCCTGGGAGCTCCTGATGGGAGCCTGCGTGAACATCATCCACGTCAGAGAATTTTCTCCAGAACCTTGATCCAGTGACTCTCTGCCACAAGAGTAGCACAAAATGGCTAGCAGGTGATAAAATATTTCCTATAATCTTTTCCCCCATTGTGTTTCTTGGTCACCACTGGGTAGAATAGCCCATTCTATGGCTCCATAATTTCCATGGCTCTTCTAAACTATTTGCAACTTGGAAATTGTGACATTGTGGAATTTTGGCACACATCCTTTTCCCCATCTGCCCTCACTCCTTACTCATGTTCATAATTTACAGTTGTGGCCTCAAGTGAGCTGCACAGAGTAAGGTATCATCTCCATTAGTGCTGGTGGTCGCCTATATGAAGGAAACTCAAAATATTAGGTCAACAGTCTTATACATTCTTTTTGAAAACACACACTATGTTTTAGTTCTTGCATATGTATTTTTATTGTGAATTAAAACATCTTCCAGAATTTATAAGAATTTGGAGAACAAATGGAAATAAGGTGCAACATTCCAATCTTTTGGTCATACTTTTTATTAATTACAGATCAGACTACAATGCAAGATTCAGGTGCATTGAATTTTCTAGGAGAGGGATCTAATCGATTTACATGTTAAGTGTATGAGGCATGTTTACGCTACTCTGGGCATCATGGTGCCAAGAGTCCTCCCCAGCTCCAGATGGACTGATCCCTCCAAACCACACAAGTCAGTAATGTGAGCTGGACTCCTGAAAAAATTAAGGCTGTGTTAGCCCAGTGCTATACCCTAGCTAATAACCTTCTCCGTGGCTGACATATTCATGCCATTTCCATTTTGAGCGTGAGCCCAGTTACAGCCAAGTCAGAGATCTTTGCAAAAGGCCGCATTATTCAATATAGATTTGTCATAAGTATTTAAGAATAGTGCCCATCTGCAGGATTTTTTTTTTTTTTTGGCTCAATATAAAAGCAGGAGATGTTTTTAAAAGCCAGATTCAGATCTGGAATTAGTCTTTCTCATAGGAGGATGATGATCACATTGGGGATTAATTCAGGCTTTTTGTTTCTGCCAATCTGTGGCATCATTCTCTAGATCACTAGGTTTTTTCCTTAGTCATCCTTCCACTTACATAGTATTTTAAATTGTCATTACCTTTATACTTATAAAAGACAAGTTTCAAAGTAGAATTGCACTAAGCTGTTTGCAAGCACTGTCCATTAAAAACATCATCTGAAAAGAGTGATTAAGTAAATCTGACATAAACATCCACCAAGCAAAATCTTTGATTCAGAAAATCATGTTTAAACTGCTTACTAAAATTCAGAGAGAAAAAAAAAAGGAATAAGCAAGAACTAATTTTAATTAACTAATGGGAATAATTATCCATTAAAAAAAAGTTTTCTCTGCAGCTTTCTTCCTATTTACAGTTAGATTACAAGATGATAATTATTAGGATCCACCTTGTTCTCATATACATGGATTTTTACTTAATCCTTTTGCTTCAATAATTTCTTAAATATATTCTGTAGCATGTAATGTAGTATCTAAATCCTATAAGATGCTAAGATGCAGACAATTCAGACTTTTATTTTGAAACTTGCAGTTTTACAAAGAAATTCTCTATTTTTGTAATTCAGTGACAATAGCACTTGATCTTTTCAAGGTATTCCCAAGAATTAGCTTGACCTTAAGTTATATCATGCAAATAGAGTCAAATTTTGCTTTCAGTAAGAAAACTTTAAGATGTTAAAAACAATCCCAACAAGTTTGTCAGGTGGGGGAATTTTTTAATCAAGTAAAGGGAAATTAAAGTTACAAAGAATGTTGGGTTCATTAAAAGACTGAAGGATCTACTTTTCTGCTCTTGCCAGATGTCATAAACATCTTTATTTAGCACACCTGCCCACTTATTTAAACACTTGACAGTTCCTCAGAACAAAGCTAAGTTCTTGGGAAGGAAAGCTTTACTGATGTCACAGTAGTAGTAGTACCAGCCTGTTCCTAATCACATAATTTTCCGAAGTTCGTTAGAAGTTCAAACAACATATTTATAAAGGAATCCCATGTCAAGTAGACTTGATTCAAAGAATGAAGTCTATAAATGGATCTGAAAAGAACATTCAGTGCTTAATTATTTCATCCACAATTAGGTAACAATTTTGCTGGGAGATAAAGGAGATTCTGCAATACTAATTCTGCTAAAAAATATGCTCTGTGACTGATAATTAAATGCAATACCTCCTATAATAATATTTTTGAATTGAGAAATCAAAATTGCAAAATGATACTTAACAAAGCCTAGTAGTCATTAACTATTTAATCCTCGCAGCACTCTTGCAAGGGAAAGTAATCATATCTTCCATTTACATGGAGTTATTCATGCAGAATTCAAAAAGGAGATAGTTACATTTCAAGGCTCACATAAGATGACCCTTATTCTTGGAAAGATGGCTCTGCAAGGCATGCCCAGTCTGCAGGTCTTGAGGTCCACAGAGAAAATGGAAGGGTGAGAGGTAAGAGCCGCAGGAAGAGCTGGAAGGCTGGAGGACAGGTGCCGAGGGCAGGGCTTGGAGTTTATGGCACATCCACTGTGCTCCAGGATTCTCCTTTTGCCAGAACAGAGGCAGAAAGTGGGAAGAAAGGGAACCAAGCTAAACTGCAGAACTCTCAATTCAGAGTCATAGCTCCCCTTTTATATGCCTTGATGGGATGGTCTTGACTTTTTTTCTTGATATCATAGACAATTAATTGCAGCCTTACCACTTGGGACCACAGCCTAAGCCTTCTAACTGGTCTCAAGCCAGCATTGAGGCACAGTGCTTGCCTTTGTGGCTTCTTGCAGTGAATGAGAAATATGGGGGCTGCATCTATGGGGGAGAAGTAACAGAAAGCTCTGCAGAACATTGCAGACCTTTTAATCCTTCCCAGAGGTGTTTCTCTAGGATGCTGTGATCCAGCTCTCAGTGATTTACAAGGCTCTGTGAGTATGGTTTTATTATCTTCATTCTGCGGTTGAGTACATTGAAGTACAGAAATGTTGACTGATTTGCCCAAGGCCAAACTTGGAGTTAACACCAAGACGAAAAATGTGTTCGTAGCTTCCAGAGTAATGTGTCATCCATTGCACTCACCACATGTGCAAATTGGGAAAATAAGAGGTGCAGAAGATAACATTTCATGATTTCTGAGTTCTCCTACACTGGACTTCTCATCTTCCTTTTTTTATTAACATATTCATGCATGCATTTCATAATATAAAAAGAATACTTGAAATGTGGTTTTATATACAAAATTCAGAAGTGATTTGATAAAAATCAGACTAATAACAGAAACACCTGTAATATTTTTACCAGTACTATATTGTTGTATAAATATCATAAATATTGGTATTGTGCTATATAAACTTATTGTGTTATTCTACCCCTTGCTTATTTCATTTTCACTCTTCATTTCTTTACCTAGTTTTTATGTGGTTGTAAATAACTTCCTAAATTCCTAACTGGACATGTATATTTTTAAACATCTTGACAAATAATATCTTTCCCTTACTCCCTTAAATTGCAACTGCCCCACACCACATAAGAACGATATACTATCCTTGAGCAATACTGTCTGATCTCATGACTCTGCCAGGATAGATTCCCTTTCTGGGAAGGAAGAAATCTCTGGCTTCCCAGTGGGACCTTATATTCACCTTTAGCCTAGCAATATCCAAGCAATACTAGAGCCATGAAATTTAACACTTCGAGAAATTAAAGTTCAGATAATTTTGCAGGTTTTTTCATGATACCCAGTGACACTTTTAGTGTCTTGTGGTATCTAGGGAAACTTTTTATAGAGGAAAGGACACAGCAAGCAGTCGCGATAAAAATGCTAATGCTTTAAAGTTTTTTTAAAGTGTCTTTTTGTAAGAAAGGTGGCATTTGCCACCCATATAGTGGTCTAGGGTAATGTTTTATTGACAGTAGTTTGGAATTCCAGGTGGAAGGTAATGAAGCCTGCTGAAAATGATTTATATACATACATACATACATACATAAATATATAAAATATATATCTATATATAAATATATCATGTGCATGTGTGTGTCTCTGTATGAAAATAGTCCTAACTATTCAATTGAGACAAGTCCTTTCTTAGGTGCTTCTCACAATTTGTCTTAAAGTACCATGAAAAAAGCTGATTTTCATATGGCAAGTGTAGGTATAATAAATTAAACTCACTTTTATCCTTTGATGCTATTATGCATATTGTGGATTTCTCTTTCCCATGGTGTAATGTTTATTATAAAAGTAATTATCTGTTACTTCAAGACACACTTTTCTCATACACGAAACAGTACACATTTAGCAAAAGCTCTTATACAAGCACATTTTATCCCATCTATTCTTGATTGTAGTGAATACAGTGAAAAAAATAAACAAAAAAAAAGGTGAAAGGATTATGTTTTATTGTGCTACCTAAACCAGAATTAGATGAATGTTGAACTTGAAACCTTCAGCTGCATGGGATCAGAGATTTGTGTGTGTGCTTGGATCAAGTAAGATGAAAACACTGTTTCAGAAATTAGCTACCACCCTATCCCCAGTCTACTCCACCAAACAATGATGTTGTTGATGGCAAGTGAAAATGGCAAACAAATGAATAGACAGTTGTGGAAAAAAACTTGGAAAGCTTTGAGTTTTGCTTACTTGCTTAAATGCTGCAAAACAAAGACAGTCTGTCGACCATAATTTGAAAAAATATTGTGGTTGGTTTGTGTGTGGGTTAACAGCATGAACGGCACCTAAAGTCATTACAAAGATTACAAAAGTGAAATTGAATAGTACATTAAAGCTCAGAAATGTTAGTTCTGGTTACAGTGTAACATTCTGTAATATTATCAACATCGACTCTTTCATATTCAACAATGGAAAGAAAATGGCACACCCTGATTTCACTATTTATTACAGTCTCCAGCTATAAGCATTTATTTGTCAGATAATTTCAAATGATGCTTTTTCTCTGCTTTAAATTTCTCTGCTTTAGTTTAAAAACTAGTGCTTTATTTTCTATAGTTCCTTCTAAATTGCTGCTTGAAAAATGATCTGCTTTTCCATTTGTTTGGTGTTGTTAGCTACAGTAACCTTCCAGGATACTTTGAGAATGTGCTTATGCGTTTGACACATGTTGGAAAAGGCACTATGTGGACCATATCTCACCTACAGAGCAAACTATAAAAATAGTGGTTGTAGTGTCTGTTTCTCACTGACAAATGTATGTAGTGTTTTAAAAAAAGTAAGCTAGCATTCTTTCAAGGTAGTAAAGCTACCACTTTCACGTAACAGAAAACATCTGTCTTTTGTTTGAAGAGATACGAGACTTTTTTGTTCATTTGTTTGTTTTTAAGGAGTGGTAAAATGAACTTTAAGGCAGAAAATTTCTAGGTGACATGGACAGCAGCAGAAATTCATGAGATTATGACTAGACTGGGACTTTGCCACAAGCTGTCCATAAGAGACAATGTATTGTTAGCTTATCATTCCAGAAATAGTATAAGGACTTTTCTCCCTCCCTTCCCACTTGCTCCAGGAGTAGAGAAATAATTTTCCTTCTCCTTTTACCAGTGATAAGTAACTTTCCCTTTAGAACCGCACTCGATATAACACACTGCTTGCTTCAGATTGTGACTAAGTTTGGAGGCCACGCTCCCCATATAACAACCAAAATATGATTTTCACTCTTCACTCTGATAAAACCTTTTTATCACTCCATTCAAAATGCCTGATTCACTGAGCATGCATGCATCATAACTTGAGTCGTCTCCTTCTCTCCACCCTGCCCTCCAGACCAGGCTTGCTGTGCCCAGGGACAGCAGCTGTGGAGCAGAGCTCCATGCGTGGGCACCCAGCGGCTGCCCCCACTCTGCAAGGGGCCCCTGGGCACAGCGGTGGGCAGTCACACCCTGAAAGGCGACCTTTAGGCTAGTGACAGAGCAAGATGTCTTCACAATATTTTCCGGGTCTGATCTTTAAAGTAGAATAAACTTTTAGTCATTTTGTGTTTTTCTGAGCCATGGATCTCTTGAAGCTCGCACGGTAGTTTCTGCGGAAATATTACTATATCCCTACCTTGTTCTTATATTCTCCCTTTGTTATTGTCTGCTGTCCAGGTTTAGACCTGGTATGGGCAACTGTTTCTCATGTTATAATAATATGAAAGGAATTTAATCTCTAACAGACTGAAAACAAATGTGACGTTACTGAGCAGCATTCAAGGCTGAACACTGATGTGGAGAGTTAGCTGAGACTAATACTGTCCAAAGACGCATGGTTTCCTTTGGTGCTCTCTATAGTCAATGCAGAGGGGAAGACTTCTCTAAGAAGTCCTGTTTGTGTTCTCAGAACAGCCTGTTGGAGGAGCCGACAGAGTTGGGCGTTCTTTCGCCAGAGCTGGCCTGTATGAATAGCCTACTTACTGTGCTAAAGCAACAGCGAGGGAGGCAGAGGCACTTCTGTTAACACACATTGTTGTTCTTGCGTATTTCCGAGATATTATTTTTATAACAAAATCTGTGCAGTTTCTAGGCACACCGGAAGGTCACCCTTAGTTCTAAAACTTTTTTAGCCTTGAGAGAGATTATTCAGTTAAGACCCTTGTATATTATGAGAAGAAGAGACACTTTAGGATAGCCTTATACTACTCTGTTGGCATATGCAAGCACTGCGTACTCATTCAGTCAGCCCAAACATTATAAGCAATTTAGCAAAGCACTTAAATGTATCCTGTGTTTAGCCTCAGGGTATAAAATGATCCAATAGCTTTTCCTCTGCTCCCATGGGGGAAGAACAAGGCAGTTGGACCCTCGTCCCCCTATTTTGTCCCCAAACATCAACAGAGCCCTATTATGGAGCAATCCGTTATGTCAGGTCAGGTGGAGATAATATAATTGAAACAGCATGTCCACATGCACATATATATACACATATGATTAACATTTTCAAACATGAGGGTCCCCTTGCCAGGGGGTAGCCCTGTGAAAAAGATCCAACTCCAACGCAGCAAGGCAGACAGGACACATCATATCATCTGAGTCAGGAATGCATTGCATGCTGGCTGATACTGACCGTGAAGGGTCAAATATGCCTTTAATTATTCCTCATCTGTGTGCTGTATTTTCGGAACATAAAGGAGTATTCCTGTTCTTCTTTGGACTTTTCCACAGATACAAGGACTGAGGGGTAAGGTCTAGAACCTATAAGTACACGCCTTCATGCCTTATCATTGCTTCTTTTATTTACATGGAAAAAACACAAGAAAAAGACTGCTTTCCTCCGGCAGCCAGAGTACTTGGGCAGGAGCATTGTTGTGGAAGTATATAAATCATATTCCTTCTGTCCTTACTTTTTTTTTTTTTTTTTTTTTTTTTTTTAAGTTCAGTGTAGCCTTTCTCCCACAGTGTAGGCTTTGTGATAACAGTTCTGGTTCAGGAGGGGAAAAATGTCATATTCAGAAAATGTGTAGACAGATCCGTCAGATAACAAATAACTGAGTAGAAAGTGGATTGAGAGTGACAGCAGCAGCTCACTGGAGATAACAAGCAAAAAAGACAGGAAGCCAGTGAGACATGACAGAGAGTAAATGAAATTAATCTTCTTCCTGCTGACAACAAATTTTAGGCCAGCCACAGACAGTTCTGCATTAGCCACAATTATATTCTGGCTAAGTATATTTCCAAATTAACAGGAACTTGCTCCAGGCTTCAGTAGACTGAATTTGTGATATACAGAAATAAAAAATGATTTTTTTTAGATAGGTTTGGAGATATATTTTCTATAAAGCATTAGGCTCTTGTCATAAACAGTATTTTTATTATCAGATGTTGTCGGAATCAAAAATGAAAAGCATTTGCTTAAAAGACATGGAGCAGTCACAGAGTGTCAAAGCAAGAATAACAGTATACAGCTTTGAATGGCCAAGATTTCCTCTTTCTTCCCTTAAAGATTTTTGATTTAAGTCTTTTGACTTAATGGTAGATAAGCATGCAGAGCTATAACTGCATCACATTTCCCTTGAGAGATTTCTGTGAGTGGTCACTTTTGCAGAGTGGTAAGCAAACACAAATTAGAACTAAAGGTTTGTCTTAAGTAAGGCATGATCTTCTATTTCTTTACAGTGTCATGATCACAACTGATAGAGAGAATCAGAGAGTCCGGAAACATAGCACAGGATGGAAAAGTCTGATTCTAAATTAGACGTACACTGATTGAATCTAAACTAAGAATAACTGGAAGCAATCCCACTTGCTCTGACAGGAGTAATTGCTTTTATTGGTGCTCTTCATCTGATGAGTTTGCCTGATGTTTTCCTATCAGTCATTCATGACAGAAAATTGTTTCCAAAGAGATAATGTAAATAATGCAGTACTTACTACTATTATGTATACTGTTCATCTTTGTAAATGAATATGTTGAATTTCAAAGGAAAATATTTCAAAATAACATCCTCCAGACATAATATATCAAGCCTATTTCTTTCTTTATACGTGTAGCTACATGCTGAGCTAGTAATATAAGTAATCTTAACTGTGTTGACCAATACAGCTTAAATCGAATGATGATCTGGCCCATTCTATGTGGTCAGCACAGCCATCACTAATTATTTAGTAATCTAATGGAAAAGGAGTCTTGCATGCCAGCTTTCAGTTTCTAGATATTTTCCACACATACTTGCTTTTGGAGAGTGTTTTTTTTCTTTTTATTTTCTTTTTTTAACCCCTTCATTAGTGTATAGCTATTAACCACTGCTTTCAGTCATACAGGGAAAATGGCCATCTATTATAACTGTGCTTTTTAAATTACTGTTCCTTTCATATAAAAGATTTTGTAAAAATTAGCTATTTAGTATACCAGGGACACAGAGGTCTGAAGTTTTACCAGACACCTTTCATTTGGGCTTATGCATGAAAACAGACTTACACTTGCATAAGGGAAATAAAGAACCATTTATTCTGGATGTCAATGGATGCCTTTAGAAAGGCAAAAGTACTCCCCCCAAAAAAGTACAAAAGACAAATATCTGTCAGGATTGCCATAGGTATAGCAGATCAAGCCTTGAGGCAGGCAGAAGGATGAGATGACCATTCTTACCCTATTTTTATGATTCTATGAAACGCAGAAGCATTACAGAAGCACAGATTTCGTATCATAGGACAGCAGTCATCTTCCGTCTAGGACTACCAGACTTGAATTATTTCATTCATTCAGAGATGGAACTGTTACCAGAAATACATAGACATACAGAAAGCTAGGAAAAGTCTGAGACAAACTGATCTCTGATAAGCACTATTAAGTTTGTCTTAGTAACCATTAATAGAAGTGGAAGGCATGGAGCTGTAGGAGTGTGTGTAACTGCACAGGAAAGATTTAGATATGAAGTGGGGTATGGAAAGAAAAAAAAATGGGGGAATACAAAAAGAACTTTCAAACACAAACAAATACAAGGCAATAGAAAAACATCCAGAAGAAGAATGGGAAAATCCCATCACATATAAAAATTTTAAAACTAGATGAAGTCTGAAAAAGGTACATTTAAAAAAATTCTCATTTTCTAGGTAGATACAGGATAAGGCATCTCTAACTTCTCTTATCCTATGATTGTCTCTGCCAGTTGGAAAGCAAAACATAAAGCATCCAACTCAATCTCAAATCTGACTAGGAAACATAAAACGTATATTGGAGACCTCAGGTCAGGTTCAGAGCTGGCACACCTACTCACATCCTGTGTGCAATTGGCTGACCCCTCATCCAAACTGTATGGCATACGTTGCAGCCAAAGCTTTGGTAGTGGGTAATGATCACGTGTAATAAATGTTACATAGGTTACACAATGATTTGAGGAATTCATCTCCCCAGAGAAGATGTGGAAAAATAGGAAGAAAATGCCAGATGTTTATCTTTTTTCTCTTTGGTAGAGGCATATAGAATAACTTCATAAGAACAGCATGTTTTAAAACAAAGCCTCACTGAAATATGTTTTGTGAAGTTAAGGTAAACATTTCAGTTCACTCATAACACTAGACATCTGAAATGACTCCAAAGGAGTAATGCCATTTTACACCAGCTGAAAAGCAGAGCACTGTATATTTCCTGATTATTCAACAGATTTTTCAACAATTTTTTTCCTGTGCAAAATTTCCCATTTGAGGCTAAGACATCCCTCACATCCTACTTAAACAGTCAAAACAGGGTGTAAATGAGACCGCAATGGTCCAGACTTTTTATACCACTGTGAATTTAACCTATAGAATATTGAAGTATAGTATACTTTGAAAATATCTAAAAAGAGAAGACTGAAATATTTTAAATAAATAGGAAAGCCTTTAAAAATCTGTGAAAAATCTTTCTACATAATTACAGATTTATCCAGTGTTCAGGTGCGATGAGAAACTCCTAGGCCCAGCTGCGTTTGAACCCTATTATGACAGGTTTTAGCAATGTTGAATGCTGGATGAGAATGTCATAATTTAATAATTGCGCAAAAAGTACTATAATAATGCAATATAAAAATATAAATCTGGTTTAATTTATGGGTTCAAACTGCATTAAAAAAATTTATAACTTTTTTCCTTCAAATTCCTTGTCTTATATGAGAACCAAGTTCTGCTGAAGGCCCTGTCCTGAGAGTAAAATACTTATTTATGCCTTAGAGAGGCAAGGGCAAATGAGGTGATACTTCTGTTCTCTTGCCTCACAGTCTTACTCCAATGCCTGAACATCCCTGGAAAGCAGGTTGCACTTTTGCCATTTTCACTGGCATTCTCTTTCAGAATTTCTTTTTTCTGCCAGCTTTTCTGGACAAGATATGGCAAACTAAGGCTATTTCATGGTATAAATAGGTGTAGCTCCATCCAAGTCAATATTCAAAGATTTTTCAGTGAGGCTTTAAGTTTTTCTTTTAGCTAGGCATGTTTTGTGCAGCAGGAAGCACATTTATGTGGTTTTCACAGAACTTCATTCTTTTCATATCTATGGAGCCTATACGGATGCACCCTAATACAGATGTATGGGGAAAGGAGCTGTGTGAGCATGAGCATGCTTCCCAGGTCGTACAAACATATCATGTCAGGGAGTTGAAGCCACCTCAAGCTCCTCCAGATCTGATGCACAGGGTCATTAGTGTTGGTCAAATATTGAAAAGTTTGACAGTTCATTTCAGTTTAGATGCACAGAGACGTTGCCGTATCTTATCTGAACAATGCAAGAACTCATCTGAAAAAATTGGGCTAGAAATATTGGTCTATATCTCCACGTATCATTTGATTTTATTTTCAGTCCAGAATACAGCCAGACAGGCCAGGAGGTGAATAAAGTAAAAAAAAAAGAAAAAAGAAAAAAGAAAAAAAGGCTCATGATAAGACATTATCCATCTAGTTTTCATCTCTAAAAAAGTTTTTATATGGCAGCAGTTCAACATTTGGGCAAAGGGTCAAGTTATTTCCTGCTTTTTATCAGCATCCTGAGTTCTTACATCTGTGAAATAATGTGAATAATTCAACCTTATAATAGTACCTTCTATTGTGTTACACTCAAATTATTGGATAAATGAAGACTATTGTCCTTATTGTACCTGTCACCCAGGGAAAAAATATCTATAAGGAAGAATGTAATGATTTATGTGAACAAAGTCTTCAGGAAGTGTCTCAGACCCATTTGATCGCACTGAATGTTGGATTTCTTTTTACACTTCTTAGTTGAAAGCTGCATAAATTCAAAGGTAGCCAGAGACCTTCTTATTAACTATACAAGAAGGTTTGTGTATTGTTTATTCTAGCAAATTTATATGAGATATTGAATCCTCATAGTATTCTCTTTATAACATAACAGCAATAAAGTACGGGGGAAGACATACAACTGTCATTGGCTTTCTTCAGGGTGTGCATCACTAATAAATATCTTTGAAAACCTATGAAAATCCATAGTTATAAAAGGCCTTTCACACAGAGATTTCAAAAGTGCTTGTTTCAGACAGGAGTCCATGGGGATCTATTTCAAAAAATATCCCTCTTGGTTGTACTATGTCTTCCAGTCCTGGGATTTCTTCCAGTACAAATGCAAACGATGCCTTTTGGTCATCAGCACTGAAAAGGACAAACAGCACTGTGACACTTGCTGTTTGAAGGTCCTGCTAGAGCTGCTGCTGTCGAAGCCTTCCCACCCGTGGGTGTTAGCTAGGCGCACAAGCACAGTCTTATCCTGGATAAGAGCTGAGACAAGCACTTTTGACGACAGCAGCAACTGCACCTCACCTCATAACGCACTGGTCCTAAAAATTACTTCTGTTAAAAATCAAAACACCATCCTGGTATGCCAGATTGTAGCCCTGTGAGGCAAAAAAAATAGATTTTCACTCTAGAACTTTGTTGCTACTCCACTATTGTTTTTGCTGCAGCAGCTTTAGTGCTGGCAGCATGTGTCTGAAGGGGAAGCTCTGGTTCCCGAAATTCCTGCCCCTGACAGCCTGTCATGGCCACGGATGGTTTAGATCCAGCCTCAGCCCCTCTCTTGGTAGAGAGGACTGCTCGCAGTGAACCCAAAGTAGTACTGCAGAAATACATTTTAGTGCTTTGACTAACAAAGGCAGCTGCAGATGACTTAAATAAGATGTGAGCAGAGCTCAGATATAAACTTTGTTCAATTCTAAACATCTTCTGTGCCAAATATTCTAGCCTGACCACCCCATAGCTGTCTGAAGCAAATGGAGCTCATTTTTCTCTTTCTTCTTTCTCTGTTTTTTTTTTTTTTAAACAACAGATGGTAAAGCTGTTCTTAGAATCCATTTAGACTAGCTTATGTTGTATTGTAAATAATCATGAACTGAACTTTCAGTCCGACTATTCCCCAGCCCTCAAATATTTTTATGTAACATATGATAAAGTGGTTCTCAGAGAAAGTTCATATGTTTCTGTTGTTATATTGTCTAATTGTTGGGATTATTTGTCAGGTGGATGAACAGTCTGCCAAACTCAGTGAAGCCAAAGAGCACAAAGCCTTGTGAGCTTTCGATATTACTGCTTTAATGCAGAATAAATATCTGTGCTAGAAAGTACAGATTGCGATATTGCCTTAAGGGTCTAGTGCAACAACAGTAGTGTATTATAGTTCTCAAGTTCTGACATAATCTGCTTTGGTGATTTATTACTTTGAAGTGTGGTGACATAACTTGACAGCTATGTATATAAAATAATAATATGTTGATCTTCTACAGTTTCTGTTTATGTGAGCCTTTGGAACAGGGCTAGCACATCATGTTCTTTCTCCACTTTTACTTAGCATTGTACATGCAAGAAACTAGCTCATCGGGAAAATGGGAATTAATTGTCATTCATTCATTCATTCATTACAAGTGTCTGCATGATGAAAATTATCCTATATATTTAGGGTTTTTTTCAGTGCTACAGTGTCACAAACTGCAAAATTACTTTTCCAAATAGCAAAGGTATTTCCAAAAAACAGTGGGATTTCACAGCAGAAAATAAACTTTGCAGTATGAAGTTCTCATATGTCTAAAGGATTTTCTATTTATAGTCTCTTAGAAATATTGATATATTTTATTCTCTACAGATTTCCATTCTGTTATCATGAAAAAATGATAAAAACAAAGCCAAATTCTCTCTCAAGATAACCAGACAAAGAAAGACCAAATAACTGGTGATTGATAAGACTTGGATGACAATCAATTTATGTGAAAGTCTAGCCGCATACGCCGTATTGGGAGAGAAGAGGAAGAGATACTGCATAGTGCTAAACTTTTTCTGCATCATATGAGACTGCTACACTGAGTGATGTTAATAGGAGGGTAATAGTTTGCTCAGTCCTTTCTTAATTTTTCCTGCAGCAGGTGCAGGTACATCTACCTGCAAAGCAAAAAGATGCAAAAAAAAATCATTTGCCAGTCACTCATTTTACTTTCAAATTATGATATAAATGATTAGCAGTCCTGGGCTTACCTTTTCTTGATGAATTCTACTCTGGCCTTTAGTTATAAAGCTTGCAGATGCATTGTGACTTGTGGTAGACACATAGACTAGGTCTAAATTGTGGGGCATGTGTTGTCCATAAGCAATACAGGGCCCTGTTTCCCCCGTCTTCCAGAGTAGAGACAAAACATGTCCTAGTTTCCATCTACCTCATATACCCCGGTGTCTTCCCCTAGAGACCAACATACTGGTGAGAGTAGGAGGATAGATAGATGTCCAAAGTCTTGTCTCACTGTGGAGTCAGGAGAAGGCTGACTTTGACATGGAATGTGGGAAGTGCTCCTGGGCCCCACAGTTTAAATCTGGCCAGGTTAATGCACTGCTGTATGATAGCAGGCTGCATTCAATAACCTGCATTACTCTTTTGAGATCTGTGTTCAGTTTTGTGTCACTCTTTGGTCAGTTCATTTTATGACCTTATAAAATGTACACAGTTTAATGCAAAAAAGTAAAAAATGTACAAAAACTTCATATAAAAATATGTTTTCCTTGCACTTCACAGCAAAAGAAATAGATTTTGTAGCCTCAGTGATCACATTCCTAATGATTACTATAACACAATGAACGAGATAAAAATAAAGGTAATTAAATTTGCCATGTTATGCATCTCTGTTATGATTTGTAGTCCTCACCTGAGTATGAGGGAGTTATTCTACCTATTCAAGATATGTAGGCTGAAACCTCAGGTAGACAAAAATGTTTCAAAATTAGACCAGAAAACACCCTTTTCTCCTGAAGTTGTGTCACTATGTATCAAAAAACGGAAGATTCTTTGGACAAGAAAGTGAGATGAGGTCTAAGCGTGCATGTGTAGCATAGTAACTGAAGCTGTTACAGGAGAGATAACTATTCATGTATATTGTTCAAAATGTTTAAAGGATCTTAGAGCAGAGACAAGAAAGACCCCAAGACTTTACATGCAAAGTAGGATACTACTATCTGTTGGTCTGGCGAGTGATGTTCTCACTTTTTTTCAAATCTGTTCTACACAGCAGAACAACTTCAAGAGGAGACATTAAAATACTTTCACCCCATAATATTCTGTAGGGGAATGGAACAGCTGTAATAATGTGAGTTTGAAAGTATTTGGTGTAAGAAAGAAAGAAAGATGATCTTCTGTATTCTTTGAAAGTTGCCTTTTTCTGCTTTCCCCCCACTGAAGAGGGGCAATTAATGTCATCGTCTCTGTACTTTAAAAGAAAACAAGGGACACCACTGTGTTTTGTGTGGAGTCTGAAGATCCACACTGCTATCAGATCAAATCTCTAAGAAATAACACCTGCAAGTTTGTCTAATTTTTGAACACCGATCCTCTTAGCTGGAAGTTGAGAGTTGAGTTGCTGAGCCCTATTAAAATCTAAGGCATTTTTAGAAAAATCTAATCAGAGAGCTGAAAGGCTTTAAGTTAAATTATAATAAAAGAAAAAAAATCATCTAGAATTTAGAATCTCCAGGTTTAAACAGCAAGTGAGAATACTTAATGGCTGCTTCTGTTCCAGGTAATCTCACATTTAGGCACTTGTGTGGGTTTTCTGGCTCTTGCTTTAAGGTCCCACTACGCCCTTAAGTAGATAAATGAACTCATTGATTTTAATTGAAATACTTACATGCTAAACTATATGCCATCTTTCCAGGACTGAGGTTGTCATATTGCATTGAAACCCTCTGAAGTCAATGACAGCAAAAAGGAAGAGAAAAACCCGCAACAAAAACAATAACAACCCTGAATGCTTAAGTGCTTTTAATCTATTTTCATGATAGTTTCTTGAATTTGTTTTTAACCAGTTTGACTTCTAAAATTAGATGATGTTTCATCATTTCATGTAATATGTTTTTGATTTTTCTTTAGTACTAATCAAAGGAAATAGTTGCCTGCCAGTTACGGTAGCCAGGCTTCTCAACATTAATTATCAGTTAATAAAGTTCCTTTAAAATCTCAGTATTAATACCTTATTTTTAGTATTATAAATATGGAACATAAGCTTTTATTTCAGTGTTTCAGATAGGGGATAGTTCACACACTTATGTGCACGATCTATTTTAACAACACGTGAATACAAAACTGAAGAAGTGGAAGATATTTATGCGTGTAAATATCTAAAAACTTGAAGGGATCCTGATGTTCAAACAGTCATTGTTAAGTCACTACCTCCATCATATGAAGATCTTCCTCAGGGACTGTAGTAAAAAAATATGGCATTATGGATCTTGTTTATCTGTCAGAAGATTTCAATTTTAATTCTCCTAATGTTATTAAGAGATTTGTATGAATAACCAGTTAACATGAAAATAGACTTACATTTTAGCATGGAATGCCAGCTGCCTCTTGTGACAGAGATACAGAGGTGAAACCAGGACATTCACTTTTAAAACAGGTGGCAGAAATTCTGCAATGGTTTTATTACAATGATGTTACTGCCATTATGCCAACTGGCTGACACAATTTTAATCATACAGTCTTGTGAATACTAGCATGCTAGATTGGTGGTAATTAGCTCTGTGAGCCCTGACGAAGGATCCGCTCATGTGGAACCCCACCAGCCCAAAGCAGCTATGCTCTAACAGAGTTCCTTTCTGCAACTCCTCTTCTGGAGTCAAGGCCTATGCTTTGTGTGATTTTTGATCTTTCTAATATTCGTCCTATAGATTTGTCAATATTTAGGCATTGGCAGGTTTGTCTCATTCTCATCTGTGCAACATCAGCGTTATGCTAGCACAAGTCCATTGATTTAATTGGCATTAAACATTTACAACTGTAGAACAGCACCACAGCTTCTACATTCACGTGTCTTTGAAATCAGTGAGAATTCTCCTGCTGAGCTGTTTCATGTGAAAATAAACCCATTCCTTGATACTTCTCAGTGAGAGAGCCTGATTAAAACAGAAGCAATTAAAAAAAAAAGTTCTTTGGCGTGTGAATGCAAAACATAAAAGTATTCACTTAAAAACATAAAAGTATGCACTTCATAGTAAGAGAGATACACACATACACACACAGAGTACCTACTTTATCTCAGATGATAAGAAGCAAAACCTTTAACTGTTGCAGATCAGTGTAGTTCCATTTATTTCAAAGATGTGGTACTGATTTCAGTGGTGGAGGATGACTTCCTTGTAGACAATTTCTGGAGATGGCTGCTGTTTACCAGCAAGGAAGGGTGTGAGTTCCTTTACATTATACAAAAAAATACCCATTTGAGATGGGGGTCAGCATGCTTTCTAAGTGAAATCCTCTAAGATGCATGCACTCAGAACAGTTTTGTTTCCCAACCGTGATATTTAGGAACTGGATTTGGTGTGTGCATTTTGGGTCCAACTTGCAGTCCTTCTTCAAGAGAATTATGAAAATTTTTGTTCATGTCAGGGAAGATTCAAATTCTTAGCCCAGGTTATGAGGTGTGTCTGGTTATGCTCAGAGGTGCAGATGACCCTTGGTTGCCTAAGGAGAATTTTATTAAGCTGGAGCATGTTTGGTGTCTCTACATTTTCTCACATACACTATGCCTATTTTGTTCTTAGTTGTATACATTAGAGATTAGAAAGTAAAAATGTTCACCTCAGAGACCTGTAACTGCCATAGAGCTTTGGATTAAATACTATCAGGTGCTGAGCACTATAATCCCAGTACATCAAATAATGTAAATACACATGGGAGAAAAGCAGGACTGCTCTTACCCAGGCTTAAATAATTTTTTCAGCAATTCACATAGGAACTCGGAGTGCTCAACACTTTGCAATATGAAGTCCAATAAGGGCTGGTACACATATACAAGTTTTACCAGTAAAAATATATCAGTTGGAGTGGGATTCTTTTTTGCTCTTGTTGCTGCTAACATAATTATATAAGAATCTCAGTGTAGTTATAACGATATCTACATCTGTTATACTACAGCTACTGTTATACTGTTATAAACTACCTTTATGAAAATGGAATGAAACTAAAAAAGTTTATCCTAAACACTTCTGTAGAGCAAGGTTATTATGTACAAAGTTGTGTAACATATACAAGATGCCAAAATTATATATATGTACAAATTTATACAACAAACATATTACGTAAAAACTGTAGGGTACTTTCATATAGCTATCAGTATAATTATTTATTTTCTTTTTCTTTTGTTTAAATGACAAATATTGTTATAGGCAGCTATCAGAAAGGACCCTGGAATAAGAACATGAAATAAGTAAACATTCTATCTATCTACTAAGACACTAATATATTGGAGTTTTTTTCTGCATAATTTCTTAGAGGAAGAGTGACAATGTCCACAAAGAAAATTTTATCAACAAAGTACCTCATTCAAAACACAACATAAAAAGATTTGTAGGTAGAAATAATGTCTTTTATAAGACCAGATAGTGTAATAGAAAAAAAAAAAAGGCAAAATTTCAGGCACACAAGTCCTTCTTCAAGTCCTTTTTCTGAGTTTGAAGTATGCCTTGTGTCTGAAAGGTTGTCTAAACTTTTCAGTTGTACTTGTTGATCTAATGAAGTTGTTGATCTACCTGCAAGCCTTGCTCTACAGATGTCCTTGGACAGTCAAAGCTATAGCGAAATAATACTCATACACATTAATTTTGCAATGGCATGGAAAATTAGTTTGCAAGCATAGAGACTGATCATTCTTTCCTGTGAAGAAGCCTGTGGAACTGGGTAGAATTTTCTGTGAGATTTTTCTTTCTGGTGTGTTTTCCTCATGGTGAAAATTTCCCCTATGCATTCAGTGAGAGAGGGATGTGGTGCGTTGTTTCCTCCAAATCCATGGAAAGATTTAGGTACCTATAGATTACAAGGAATAGTGGGAAGACAAGACAATCCACATCCTTGTTCTATCTCAGTTTACAGTTATCAAAAGTGATATTAAGATAATTTCGTAGTTCCTGACAAATGAGTCCTTTATGTTTCACTGACAAAAGTTTTGCATTACTTGCAACCTATCTATTTCTTAAAACAAATATTGTAAGACACTTATTTTCTATTTGGAACAATGGTGAAGGGAGAAGGAAGAATCTGTTTTGACCCACTCTTCACTCCTAATGCCTAAAATCTTAACAGATGACTACATGCAGCAAGTTTCTCTCACAGAAATTCTGGTCAAATTCTCGTATCCCTGCCAAATATGCATCTTAGTAATTTTTTACTTTTTTTCACTGAAAGGAACAGAGGCTAGTTCACCAAAACTATTTTTTTGTGATTTTGATATAATTTTTTTAGAAAGGAAAAAATGGTGATTTGATACATTTGATTTCTGTAACTATGGATATGTTTCAACTTTTTAATTTGAAACAATCATTTGGTTTCAAATTTACTGAAATATGTTCTTAAAAATAAAATAATCAGAGGAGATTGTTTATTTGATTATTTATGCATTTTAATTCAGTTAAACTTTAAAAAATATGACCCCAAATAATTTTTCATTCCAGCTTTTTCAGAACTTTTTGTTTTGGAGAATACAAAAGAGATATTTTGAATAGCTGCATCCAGAAGCTCATAGAGACAAAATATACATTCTCAGAATTAGCAATTCTGTTATGATAGGAAAAGACATTTTCTTTGTTACAAGAGATTATCCCTTTGGACTGGGCTTGAATGGAAAATGTTTAGAGAGTGTATTGCCTCTGTCTTGGTGGACCTGTTCTATGGATAAAAGACTTCCACTGCCAGTCTATCCCTTTTCAGAATTATAAGACACTGAAAAGTAAACTGAAGCAAATAGAATACAAATAATATTGCCTAGAGCTTTGCATCTGCTAATTTTTTCCGCTGTATTTTCTCTAAAAATATGCAGACTTTGTGGTTTGTATATGAAAAGGGGAATAGCTTCCTCTTCCCAATACTGGCAACACATGTTCTGGTGATATTCCCAGTCAAATATTCAGGAACACCTGGCAAGAAAGTAGGAGCAAAAATGGATTTTGAAATAAAGGGGGATAATCAGTGTGCAGAACAGGGTGCATTTGATAACTGCTAACCGATGCTAAAACACTTTAAAGAAAGAAATTAGAGTAAGAACCAAAGTTAAAATTCTTCATTTGTGATATGAGAAATACACAGATTAAAGCTGGTTTAATAGTTAACCTAAAGATATCAAGCAATCACAGAAATTTCTAGGTAGCCCATCCCTGCTTCCACTTCTTGTGTACTTCCTTTTTGAAATTAAATTCAGTCAGAAGTTCTCTGTTCATCCATGCCATCTGGAGGCAAGGACTTGGGGTGTCCTGATGGACAAGAAGTTGAATTTAATGCTGCAGTGTGCCCTTGCAGCAAAGAAGGCCAACTGTATACTGAGGTGCATTAACAAGAGTGTAGCCAGAAGGTCCAGGGAAGTGATTATTCTGTTCTATATTACACTGATAAAGCCACATCTGGAGTACTGTGCCCAGTTTGGGCTTCCCAGTACAAGAAAAACATAGACATACTGGGGAGAATATAGTGAAAGCCCACCAAGATGTGTGGGGGTGCATGACATAGAAGGATCAGAGAACTGGCTTTGTAATAGAGAAGTGATAACACATGAGACAATGAAAACAAGTTGGGACGTGGGAAATGCTAATTAGGTATATGGAAAAACTTTTCACTGTGAGGGTGATCAAACACTGGAGCAGGTTGCCCAGAGAGACTGTGAGATCCCTGTCTTTGGTAATATTTAAAATTTGATTGGGCAAGGCCCTGAGCGACCTTCTCCAACTGGATGTGCTTTTAGCAGGAGGTTGGACTAGGTGACCTACAGAGGTCTTCTCCAGCCAAAATTATCCCATGATTGTATGTCTTTATCTCTGTAACAGACAGAGGGAGGCTACAAGGAAGTTACCCTCTTTACTTCCAAGGTCTCATAAACTCTTCAGGATTTAACCTTGGTGTAGTGCACAGCCTGAACAAGCTGACATTATCATGGAAGTATTCCTCCTGCCTTTCTCTCCCTCTTGTGTTTATAGTGAGGAGTGAGGAGACAGTTACATGAGGTTCCTCATGTAACAATACCCGTTTAAGCTGTCTAAACTAAACTAATCTCTCTACAATCAATGGGAAACCATAAGTATCCCCAGAAAGCAAATCATTTCCATAATAGATAAACAGTTTAGGATGAGATGAATCATCTCCTGAAAGTTCCTGTCTTTCTATATTAACTTTAGGTAGAAACTAGATAATCTGAATAAATCGAGATACCTAAGTTTTGGTATGTTAAAAGAAAAAGAAGATTATTTCCACCCACTGGGTGGAAGAACCCTTTCAGATTTGTTGAATGTCATCTCTTGATGCCTCAGACAGCTAAATATTATAAATTCTATGATAGGGAGATCATGCTCTATTTTAAAGGCTTTAGGTAATCTATATCCAAAAAAAAAAAAAAAAAAAAACCCTACTGGGGAGCTGTTCATGAATCTCTGATGGAAAGGAGGAACTTTGTCCTGTTTTCCACCTTTTCTTCTTGTGCTAACATTACTGTTTAGTTTAGAAAGTTCTTTACACTCATAAAATTCATTCAACTGTATTTCTATAGAGCAGTATCACCTCAAATTTTCCCAAACTGAACAATCCAAGCTGTTTTGGTCTATTGAAACCCTCCAAACTTTTTTCTTTCCTGTGATCACATAGTAGGCCATCTCTGCACCTGTGCCAGTTTGAATACATCTCTTCTGAATGTACACTGTGCAAAAGCTGTATGCAGAGGCCTCATCCACTGCAGTAAAAAAAAAAAGTCCCAACAAGTGTTGTTCTTTATATTTCTTAAGGACATACATAGTAACATTTGCATAAGGGTATAACTTCTCCTGTTTGCTCACAATTGCAAGCCCATGACCATGATGAGCAGAAAGGTTTGGCTTCTCTATGCGCAGAGCTTTAGTTAACCCTAGGCTGCTGTGTGGAGAAGGAAAGAAATCCTGGGTCTTCTTGGACTGTATTGTTGGTAAGACTGTAGGCACTTTCCAGGACATTGCAGGGAGAAAAGAACTGTGTTATAAATTGGTCAGAAGAGATCCTGAAAACTGCTTGCAGAGGACAAGTGAAAATATGAAAATTGGAACTAACAAATACCTTTTATGTCTAAACCATATTTCTTGGGATAAAATTTCTTTTCTTCACAATGATTATTGGTTAGATTCAGAGGGAGGAATATGAAAAAGTGCTAGTTGAGGAGCGAGATACAAGTGTCAATATAGACCTTATGGATAACCAGGGAACATCTAATGCAAAAGCAGATCTGACTTACAACCTGTAAAAATCATGCAATGGAGCCCAATGAACAGAATGAAATATATTTTGTATGTTTTTTTTTTTTCCCCAGGGGGATCCAAAACAGTCCCTTTTCTTGCTCCTCCAACTTCATTTCCAGATGACACCCACAAATTCATATCTAAATATGGTGATATATTTTGAAAATCTCTTCAGACAAAAAATAAGAGAAAATTAGAATAATTTAGTTTCCATCTTTTCTTGGCAGTAGGACTGATTATTTTTACTAACATAAGACACTAGCATAGTAAAAAATCAATTCATTGTAAACATTAATGGAGAAATATTGAATCCAATATTTAAGCATAAAAATAAAATACATAGGACATTTAAAGTATTACTTGACAGTGAACCAGTGATTGCTGAGGCTGTCAGATTTTGAGAGTACATTTATAGATGGGTTGTAGAAGAAGGATTGTATCCATGATGTTTTGAAGATACCAGCAAGCATATATTTTTAGGAAAAGGTAATATCTTTTTTTAGACCAACAGATATTGCTTCAAAAACACAAGCTTTTGTCTCAGAATCTCTTCAGAAATGATAAAAGGACCCTTGAGTCTAAAAGCTTCTCTAATTCCTCTAGCTATATTGGCTAGAGTATTATTAATAAAAATACTACCTATTACCCCCTATAAGCATTTATTTCCATGTGAGGTAAAAATTACAAAAAAGATTACTTTAGTTGTCATGCTTAATCAATGCTGTCTAAAATGAAGCATGACTTGCTTAGCTTAGACAGAAGAAAAAGTAGATATTTGCTTAGGGTGGTGCACTTTTCTTCAGCTTTCAGAATTGGGATTTGACAACAAACCTTTCCTTGCAATGCTATTTCTTCCCCTGTACAGAAAATATCTTGTCTGTCCTTAGGAACATTCTGAATAAAAATTTATGGAAGATGTTCCTCATGCTTCTCTCATACTTTTTTAGGAAGGGCTGACCATTTTTCTGCCCCTTGGGAAGGATATTTTCTCAAAGCACTCTATGGTGAAGAGCAATATAAAAGCTTAAGAGTTGTTAAGCATCTCTATTTCTGCCTTTCCAAGTTTTGTCATTGAGCTGAGCAGATATATCCATAATTACTATTGCTTCCAATCAGTTTAGCAATGTTAATTATTGGTATCCTGCAGGCAGGTCCAACAGACCTATATTCTCTCCCTGCTTATGGCTAAAGTCTTTTAACAGTAGTCCAACGCTGTTCTCTAGACTGCACACTACAAACCTAACTTTAAGTGGCTTGAAGCAACCTTAACAGGCTGCCTGGTTTATTAGAAAGGATTTAGAAAATTCAGTGTCATTTTTTACTTTTTTACCTTCACAAACACATCAACATTTGTTGTAGATGGTCCATAGAAGCAGGCAAAGTAGACCGTGTTTTCATAGATTTTCCAGCCTGAGAGGCTGCAGGCAACAAGAATTGGGATAAGAGGGGTTGTTTACTAGAGACAAAGGAAATGAAAGACTGACTCCAGAAAGGCAACACAATGTTATGCAAATGGATGTTTCAGCATAGTACTGTGTAAAACACTGAGATGCCTTTCATCCGGTAAAAACAAATCAGCATATGTAAGTAAATGCAGTAATACAGCACCTTCCATCTCCAGATGAGATGCCAGAATCACCTGTATTCTTGTTCCTACCCTACTAAGCTTGGCTGCAGAGAAACACATGTGCTATGACTACAAATATAATGACGCATAATCAGCACTAGAAGTTGTTGCTATGCTTTTGTAACGAGCATAATTGAGGTTCAATAACAATGTTTTTGTGCAGATGTCAAAATACATTAGTTTTAATGCTTTTGCTCATTGTTTTGCTCTCCAATAAAAGAATGTTTTAAAGTCACGATACATTTACTAGGTCTAGCAAAACAAAGCAAATAATGGGGCAAATTGGCACACATACTACAAAACTAGTTATAAATATTTTAGATGAGAAGCGCAATACAAGAATAGAATGGCAGTCAGATAGTGAGAGGATATTATAGATAGCATATAGCAAAATAGTAGCCACTGGAAGGTTCACAACATCCAAAAAAAATGGATACAGAGTGCAAGGGTTACAGGAACCATAATAAAGTGGTAGTTTGTACAGAAATAGGAGGTAGCACAGTCAGAGCAGAAACTATCTCTCAGTCTATTTAGAACTGAGACTGAAAAAGCAACTTCAATTGCCTTCAAAAACTACAGGCAAAATATTTACATTTGAGATAGGAAATCCTATTATATAAGCCACAGGTGAGCTGTGTGCCTCTCTTGTTATACATATTCAAGAAAGAGAAATTTATATTAGAGGGTTGTTAAGGGACTATGTGTCTGCCCCAAAGTAAGATGCAGAGATTCTCGGTTGCTTAGCTTGATGAAACTAACCTTGAGACAGGAAACTACTGATCTCTTGAAATAAATGAGTGAAATGAACTTTAGGAAGTGAAAAAAATATTTGCACTCAAGAACAATGTAGTCAATATTTCACCATAATAACTAAAAAAAGGCAAAAGTAAAGGAAAAAGGTATAGGCTAGATATCTAATCAATAAAGGAACATAAATTAGGGAGCCATCTTCTTTTTTGATGATAGAATCTGTTTAATTTGTGACAGGGATCATACGAGATGGTCTGCAGCAGCAGAGATCTGGATTCAGTGACTTGGGAGGTCTCTTCCAATTCTACACCCCTAAACTAAAAATAAAATAAAATAAAATAAAATAAAATATGTATTTAAGCCAAGTAATTGGGAAAGGGGCTTTCAAGACCAACATATTTTGCAGTAGTAGGTACTCCATTCAGTTATGCATCATGATATAAATCCATTTGCTCATTTCCTGGACCAAGGGTAACAGGGCCACTATGTGTAACTAGTTTGTGAATGCCTACTGCATAAGCTTATTTTCTTTGTTTCTTTCTTCAATTGATTCATCTTATTATAAAACTACAGGTCATATCAGAACCCTGCACTCTGACTTTAAAACATACAAAAGAAATTTATTAACCTCACAGGTCCATGTTTTTGACAGCAAAAACATGGCAGAGATCCTGAAAACTGACAAAAAGAACTATGGGTATTAAAAGCATGCCTCAAAATTTAGGAGGTAGGAGAAGGGGAACTGTGAGAACTGAAATCCCCTTCCCTACATTTCCTATTAGCTCTGAGAACCAGGCTGGGAGCCCACAGTGTACCTGAAAATAGGTGTTTAACATTGAGATCCTGCTCTAGGACACACTGTGTGCTTTGACACCTCTTTGAGAAGGACAGGGAGCAGCAAAGCACAAGTGCCCTGCAAACACTGCAGAGCTGGCAGTGGTACACAGGCAGAAGTTCTGTTTGTAAGACTTTTGCAGACGTGGCTTGTGGTTTGTACATGTTGAAAGCACTTTTATACTGATATATATTGGCTTAAATGGTGTAATCGTTGCCTTATCAAGTGTGTACACAGTCATTATCTTTATATGTTTTGGGTCAAAAGAGTCCAACAGAAGCTGGGCTGTTTTGTACTTGACACTGTGTATATGCTGTTATATCAGCATTTTTAAAGGGTATGAATAAATTATAGTACAAGTATTTTACATGCTGCATATATGTCTAATATTACGGGCACTCAGGACAGATTTCATAGGTTTGGAAATACAAGTTAGCTTTCTCTTCCTTTTTTTCACTAAGTCGTGGAAGCCAAGAAATACCAAGTATACATGGTGAGTGAGGAATGACAACTCGTCTCCAGTTTCTATACAATGACATAAGTTAGAAGAACTCAGAGGTCATTTCCCAACAAATCTATTTCAGCGAGGCACAAAAGGCCTAAAACTGTGATTTGCAAATGACTAACACAAGAAAATAGCTACTTGTATGCTTCAAGGTAGTTGAAGGGCAAGCAATTCAGTTGCTATTATAGCAAAAGTAAGTCATTAACTCATGGAAAGATCTCATCTAACTTGGAATGTAAAGAAATAACCATATAAACACTTTATTTTGCAAGGCCAAAAGTGGACGTCTTTGCTTTTAATGGGCTGTGTTAATTAAAGAGACCATTCTTAAATGAAAATATAATCCATAATGTTCATAGAAGCTTCCCAAATCTCTGGTGCTCCTAAGAAGCCCTGTGTTTTCACTGAACAGATGTAAAAGGAGCAATCCATGAAAGAGGACCGAACGACCTTTGCTGGAGAACAAGACTCCAAGAAATCTATTATTAGAAAGATCTGTAATAATGCAGTAATGTGTACTGTGGAAAACTACCTTAAGACAGATAGTATAACTTTTCTCTAATTCTGTCATTCCTTAGAGTCAACCATTTCTTCACATACTCCTGTGGTCTAGTCATAATCTGAGCGCTCTGGGAGAAATACTGTTTTCTCCCTGACTGCCTCTCACAAGAGATCAAAAGGTTGTTAAGATTGTTTCTCTCCAGGAAGATATTGGAGGGACCTGACTGCAAATATAAACTGAAGTAATCAGGTAAACTCGGTAATCTTATTGGAAAATGCAGTTTATCAAACATAGAGAGGAAGAGTCAGGTATGTATTAAATTTTATTCTTTGCTTGTATTTTATTAATGACCCCAAGTAGTCTCAGAGCCTCATTTTGTCTAAATGCTTTGCAAAATTATAGAAACAGTCTATAATAACAGGCAGTTATTACTGTAATTATGACAGCAACTACAGCATTGAAGAAGGAAATAATGGGAAATGAGAGGAGTCTTTAAAATAAATAGTGGTATGTATACTAAAGGTCAGCAGGGTATATCTTCTTAAACTCAGCAAAAACTAGTTCAAAAAAGTACCACTGCAATATATGCAAGAGGAGGAATGTTCTGTGTTTGTCAAGCATCAGCCCTTCCCCCTTGCATGTCCTGTTCCCCGATCCTTTTTGTAAGCGATATACTGGGTGTATGGCCTGCAGTATTAAGGTCTAATGTCAGCATCTCTCCAAACCTGACTCATTGCACTGTTACAATCTTTAGATTTCTTTCATGTGCTTAGCTTATAATGAGAACAAACAACATCTTACAAAACTGAGTCTCTCCGTTTCTTCAAAGTGCAATGTTACAGAGGTTCTTCTAATACCATGTCCATGACACATTTTCCAAAGTTATCCCTATTGTGATTATTTTGGGGGGTATTATACTGTGTACTTTACAAAGAGATATCCTTGTTCAATTTAGTGTTTGCTTTTAAAATGCCTTAATTAAACCACTAGAAATACGTTTTGAGGGGGAACACATAAGGTTTATTTTAGTTTGTTTTAGGTAAATTAAGAGGAAATTTGAGCTAAATGAAACAAAACCAAAGAAGAAAGAAATGAAAGCCAAGCCTAGGCTATATGCTAAATTTCTACCAGCATAGCTAAGTAAATCAGGCATGTTAAAAATCACAGCACTAAGCAACATAACTATGCTGGTAGAATAATGGTAGCATAACTATACTGGTAAAATTGTCCTTTTACTTATTTCATTTGGGTACAAACTATGACAAATTATGATAATCACAGAATCACAGAATAGTTGAGGTTGGAAGGGACTGCTGGAGATCATCTAGTCCCCTAGAACACATTGTACAGAATCACATCCAGGCGGGTTTTGAATATCTCCAGAGAAGGAGACTCCACAACCTCTCTGGGCAACCTGATCCAGGGCTCTGTCACCCTCACAGTGAAGAAGTTTTTTTCTCATGTTCAGATGAAACTGCCTGTGTTTCAGTTTGTGCCCGTTGCCTCGCGTCCTGTTGCTGGGCACCACTGAAAAGAGTCTGGTCCCATCCTCTCGACACCCTCCCTTCAGATACTTGTACACGTTGATAAGATCTCCTCTCAGCCTTCTCTTCTCCAAGCTAAACAGGCCCAGCTCTCTCAGCCTTTCCTCATAAGAGAGATGCTCCAGTCCCCTAATCATCTTTGTAGCCCTTTGCTGGACTTGCTCCAGTAGTGCCACGTCTCTCTTGTACTGGGGAGCCCAGAACTGGACGCAGTACTCCAGATGTGGCCTCACCAGGGCTGAGTAGAGGGGGAGAATCACCTCCCTCGACCTGCTGGCAACACTCTTCCTGATGCACCCCAGGATACCATTGGCCTTCTTGGCCACAAGGGCACATTGCTGCCTCATGGTTAACTTGGTGTCCACCAGCACTCCCAGGTCCTTCTCCGCAGAGCTGCTTTCCAGCAGGTCAACCCCCAACCTGTACTGGTGCCTGGGGTTATTCCTCCCCAGGTGCAGGACCCTGCACTTGCCTTTGTTGAACTTCATGAGGTTCCTCTCCACCCAGTGGTATAAATGGAAAGTAATTTCCAAATGGGAATTGGCATAGATGGAATTTGGCATAAATGGAAAGCTTGCTGATACAGGTTTATCAGTATGGATATGCTATCAGATTCTTTCTAGTATAGGCAAATGTCTATAGATGAATTCAACTAAGCAGAGCTTCTGAAATCCTCCTGTGCTCATGAGGATGACTACTCTCAGCCCTCCCTTTCCAGGAGAGGCTGCCAATGTGCATCCTCAGGAGCTTGCTGTCCTTCCAATTTGTTGAAAATTTCTCCTGCAATTACTTGCTACTCTTATTTGTTTCAATCAATCACATGAGGGGGATTATAATCCCTTATAACCGAGATTTAATGAGCAAGAAGTTAAAAAAAAGAAAAGAAACATCTTTTTCACATAGTGACTGATTAAATGATGAAACATTACAGAACATTGTAGAAACCAGAGGTATTAACAGTTTTGAAAAGGGATAATTATGGGGAACAGGTTAATGTTAAACAGAATGGCTTGGTTACAGTAACCAACCCAGCAGCCTGAGAAGTAGAGGCAGCTGGAAACTGAGGCTGTCCCAGACACAATCCTTCCAGACACGTGCACTTCCTGATGGTGAATCTCCAAGCCTTTACCATTGGCCCATGTCACAGGAAGAAGAGTTGGCTACAGTGATCTTTGGTCAGGCAAAACACTGTCATTCTCATGTAAAATTATACATTTGCTAACCCAGCCTGTTGGGACTGAAGTAGGGTGGGAAGAGCTCAAGTAAGCAACTCTGCCAGCAGCTCTGAGGCGAGCGCAGGACGAGTGACAAACCAGCGGACAGAGAAGGGGCAGGGGCTCTGAACAGCCCTGTGCTGAGCACGTCTCCCTCTGTCCCCCAACTCAGCTAGGGCAAGTTTGCATTTAAATAAAGCCAAAGCATTGCAGCCCATCAGAATACATATGCATATGAGTGCTGCAAGTCCATTTCCTCACCGTGATTTCCAAGTAAGTATTCTCTCTGCTCCACTAGCTTCTGTATTTTGCTCTGTCCTAACAGACCTGCTTTACCATGGTAATTTTCCTGACAGTAGGTGTCCAGCTGAATACAATTCAGGTCTGGTTTTAAAGTGACAGGATGATATATACATCTCTGTATACACATACAGGTATATGAATATACACAATATAAGATTCTTCTATATTATAAATATATTATCTCTATAATATTTTGCAAAACATTATATTTATCCCTAAGTTTTTTCTGCTGTGTATGAGATAATAATACTTGTATATTAAACACAATCTTTCAAAAACAGGTGTTAGGCAATTACATTAAGAGGAAAGAGAGGGAAGACAGTAATAACCTTTCATAAGATAAAAAAATCAGAGATTTTATAAGTTAGTGGTCTTCATGTTGATGATAGGGCTTTTTTTTTTTTTTTTTTTTTAAGTATTGAGGAAAACCATTGCTATCCCTTAATCTTAATTGAAAGTTCCTTTGTATGATTTAAGTAATTGCAGCCAGGCCTGATTTATTTTGAGGTTTTCTAATTTTTCTATGATAGTTAAAAGGGATATGTTAAAAGGTTAAAAGGAGAGGAACTGTTGTCAGCTGAAGTGCTGTGTCCTTGGAATCCTGTAGAAGAGCATTTTTCTCAAGTATAAACAAATGCAGTAGGTATAATTAGATTTTTATTCATAGTCAAGGGGAATGTTCTCAGTGATATTTGTGATTCTGGCTTGGACCCTTCGAGAGATTTTGGATGAAGCAAACAACTCCATCAGATGGTAAAAAATATAAATATGGTTAGATTTGTCATGAGTTAACACAGCAAAAGTTAGCAAATTTATTTACAATGTTTACTTTTCATACCAGCAAATTAAAATTATAAAAGTCTATATGTGGTTTCCTGGAATAATTAGTAGTGGAGGGAGATACCAACAACTGGCTTTGAATGTTTGCCATATTTAATGTAGGTAAAAAATGTCCCAGAAACAACCGTAATTTATATGCATCAAAGCTCATATAGGCTCAGTGTCTCAAATTTTTAGAAGCAAAAGAAATTAATAAGACAATGGAACTTCACTTACACTGGAGTGTGCTTCATAATGTCAGCTAATACAGAACATATAATACACATGTCAAAGTAGGCCAGCGCTAGAGAGACAAAGTATAGTGGATGGGGTAGAAGGAGGGGAAGGATCTCATAAATTCTATTTAATACCCATCACAAAGAGTATCAAGTACATTTCCATGTGCCATACATGAATATCAGTCTATGAACCTGACTGTGGATGACATTATTTGCCTGTGGATCCTAAGGTTTTACTGTGCTGATAGCTGAAATCAGGGAGTTGAGTTCCATGGGTGCAGAGACATTTTTGGTCTTTATGTTCCATTTTAGCCACCTGTTGGTTGAAATGTTCTCTCTTTTCTCTCTTTTGTTCAGATGGAACATCTCTTTTTCTCTCCAGAAAGAGTCTTGCAGTGTTATTACAGTGGGGACATAGTAAAATACATGGGAAATGTAAAACATTATGTATATATGGTGGCATATCAATAATCAGGGAGACATCACTGACTAATTATACTCCTTCTTATGCTGTGATTGATGTTGAGAGTGATAATCTTCCAGTCCATACAACCATCCAGTTCATCATGATATTTACAAGGTTTCCACACAAAAATTAAAATGAAAAAAGGGAACAATATTTTTTCACACAAAAGGTAATAAGGCTACATTTTTGGCTGTGATATAGTTTAGTGAAGTAACTTTACATTAGCTAAGAATTCATCATTAGTGCCAGTAACTGTTCTTGTGGTTAGTGCTTGTTTTCCCTCTGAGCCATCCAGGCATACTGCCACATCAGTTTTCTATCTCTGGTATTTCACTATTACTACTTGCACAGAAATTGTCAAATAAAATCTGGGTAAACACACCGTGAGTTCAGACTTCCCATTTAGACTTTTTGTTGTTCAAACATCACTTTTAGATTAATTTTCTGTTTATTTCCCACAGATAGGCCCATTTTCTTAAGTGCTTCTAGGCAAAGGAAGCTTTGAACTCTGAAAGAGAAATTTTCCCCCAGTAGGATTAATAAATAATCTACTTAGCTTGATTTACAGGTCCTGGTTCTCTTTTTGCCAGTTTTACACTTGCATAGCTGTATTAACATAAGGCAATTTCTTTCTGTAGAATAAACAAACCCCTCTCCTCCAAATAAAAAGAAAGAAAAGGAAGAGAAAAAAGTATGATCACTCTCTTATGTTCTCCCTCCTGCCTTTTTTTTTTTTTTTTATTACAAGAACAAGCTAAATCCCCATTCGGTATCATGGCTTTGTGTGATGAACAAATTAAGAGCGGATAACAAAGACAGTTCCTCATTCATGACACCTGGTGTGGGATTCAGCTTTCAGACTATGACACCAAAATTTAAGTGTCTGTGTGTAGATGTCCACCTTTGTGAAAGGTGTCTGAACTCCCTTTAGAATCAGTGGAGAGCTAGGGCATCATTTAGTTTTCAAAACAGTCACCTAATTACATTTGAGGCACATGCAGTCATCTGTGATATTCAGCAATGACAGGCCCTCCAGGAAGTCCATCCCCTTCTGCTCCAGGAACAGAAAAGAGGTAGGGTACATCAGGATACCTCGGAAAGATCTGGTACCTTCTTGTGGGACTGTGTCAGGCCCTAGATGTCCATTTAGTATAATGGGGCACCCAGCTCACCTGGAGGCACCTGTCCATAGCTAGTTAAATTTTGCTATATTAATTTTCAAGCTAAGTCCCATTCTTGGCATCTACATGCATGTAATTTTTGCAGAAATTAATGTAATTATGTTTCCTTATGCATAACTATTTTTTCTCTTGGAGGTAATAAAATTCAAAAACTGCCCACCTGTTTAATGACTGTCATTAAACCATTCTGTTTAAATTTTATTTCTTCCTGTAGGCTGCTACATGGACTTTATGTTGAGTATGGGAGGTGGCGAATGGGCGATAGGGTCAGTTAGGACCTAGGTCCAAGGATGATAAGTTCAGAAAGTACTTCTTCGTTATTTAAAGAACTCACTCTCCTTTAAGTCCACAGGTGAAATATTTCTGTCATTGGCACAGAGGCAAGCCGCTTTAGTACTGAATGTAGAGTTGTGTTCAGTATTTCAAACAGAACTTAAATCTCTTCAGATTTCAAAATCAGATTGTTCAGCAAAGAGTTCTGGTTTGCTTATGCTGGTTGGACTAGGTGACCTCTGGAGGTCCCTTCCAATCTAAATTATTCTGGGATTTTTTGAAATAAGATGGTAGTGCCAAAAGATACAATTTGACAAAATTTGGAAAATGCCCATTCAAAAGGAAACAAAGAAATATCCATAAGCATATCATTGTTTTGTAGATGGGAGTGTAATGATTTCCAGTGAATTTCTGTTCAATATAACAGCTTGAGTCATATTTCAGTAATCATTAGCAGCTTGCTTTATTACAGTTTGAAGACTTCATGCTCCTTTTTGTTTCTTCCCTGTATTTTTCACAAACATGAAAATTCAAGTGAATGTGGAATAGGTACCTGGAAAACTGTTTTCTCTTTCCAGAATTCCTTTTAAAAGGAGTAGTATGACTTGGCTTATATCAAACTCACTCCAGCCACCCAGTGAGTCTTTTCACTGACAGTTTAGTTATAAAATCTATTGGAAAATAGAAGCCTTATCTTCCTTCATTCCTTACAGGCTTTAAGGTAAGAAAGAATCTCCTGTTATTGATCCTTCTTTACTGATTCTGTATCCTGTCAGAATATACCACATGGTTCTGTAAGCTTTATTATACAGATAAACCTCAGCTTTCATTTAGTTACTTTTCTTACATCTTTTCATCCTGCAATGAAAGTTTTCCGAATCAGCACTCTTCTGACAGGGTGGGGCAGGAATTGTGTTACATCTCAGACATCACAGTCTTTTGAATAATTGTGATCACATTAGGGTTAGCATTTGTGTCTATTAAATGGCACAGAAAAATGTTGCAGAAAAAAAAAGTAAATAAAGCACAAGTTCAGGCTGCTCTTTCTATCAAATACTTTTTTTTGCTCTTCATACATAGGGCTATTTTTTTGTTCATACTGAAGCCAGACTTTAAGATTCATGTTCAGTGAGTTAAGTACTTAACAATAATGATCAGAGTGTTCCTTACATATTAAAAATGACATTTGTTTTCCTTTTCTTCTAACTTTCTCTTCTAATAGAGGATTCTTTCGTAAGGATTAATATTCTAATGAAATTAATCCTAGTTCACTATTACTGATATCACCAAAATGACAATATAACCTAACTCAGCTCTGAAAAAGAAATTTTGTTTAACCTTAAGTAATGTCTTTTCATTCAAGAAGGAGTATTAAAAAAAAAAAAAAAGAAAAAGAAATAAAGTGAAATGCTGAGGTTCATATCCTCATTTATCCAGAAAAGCAAGAATTTACAAATTAGTATTGTAGGATTCATCTCCACTCACTTCAGTCATCTAAAACTTTTGTGCCTGGGCATACATGAGCTCTTTTTTTTAAATCCAGGGAGGGAGATAGGCATCTTGAAAGGAGTTTCTCATCTATCCTAGAAATATTCCTTTCAGTAAGATGAACCACTTTCCAGACATCTCTGTCTCTCTGACTTGACTAGAGGCTGTACAGTCAGCCTTTAGACAGCTAGCAAAGGATTCGGTACCCTAATACAGGCCACCGTAAGCCCCTGTCTTAGAGTTGCTGCTCTGGAGGGTCTCAGGTCTCCCAGACAGCCTATATTAGCCAGCCCCACACAGACACGCTACAGTGCCTAAGCAGAGGCTTGGCAAGACACCTGAAGTGCCTGAAATGGCACTGGAAGCCTGTGTTTAGGCAACTGAATCCCAGCTCTAAATTTGGGAAAGTTGAGACCTTATCACAATGAAGTTTCTGTCAGGCATCCAGGCTGCAGATTCAGAAAGAGTGGAAAAGGGCATCTGAAGGAGTGTACTCAGCAGGGGATGTCAGTGTTTTTCAGACTCGCCTTAGGTTTCAGCGACTTGGTACGTACACACTGGTGGCTGCACAGGCACTAACTTGTCTCCATCCTTTCTGAAGTTTTTTGAAGTTTTGGGGAATACCATAGAAAGGCTTCTGAGATGGCTACACGAAGGCAAGATTACATCTGGAAATGGTACAGCCATAATGACATCCTGCCAAATCTGACCACCTCAGCTGTCAGTCACGGCTGTCCTATCTCCAGATATCATGCAGCCAAATCAGGCATCCTTACTCCATGTTTTACAGTCCCCTACTTCCAGTTCAAGTGTTAGCATGGACATTTCTTTGTGCTGGCAGAAGCAAGGTGTTAGTCATTTTTTTAGAGAAGCTCTTTTGGCAGTGCTTATCGATCCGGATGCAGCACTAAACCACTGTGCCTGTGCTGTCTGCCAGCCCGCAGAGCTGCACGGCCTGTGTGCATTTCATTCAGGTCCCTGTTAGCCTGAGGTTTCCAGCACAGCACTCTATCGTGTGGTGTAGATGTGCCCTTAGGCAGATTCCTACAGGCAGGCAGGGAGGGGGGCCTTTCCTGCAAACCAACACAATAAATCATATCCTTAATTTCACATATATACTATGGGCCACCCCTTGCCTCCAAGTCCCACAGTACACGTGGCGCCATCCTGCCCAGGACCTGTACAGGTGCATGAGGAAAAGGAAGAAGCTGCCTATGTTCTTTTCCCTACTTGGCACACCTTGCATAGCAAGCCAGGATTTTGCCTTGAGCATCCGTTCTAAGAGAGAATATCATACAAATAAAAGCAAAGTCTTTCATTCCATCGTGTCATTAAATAATAATCCCAAAGTAGAAATTATGTATGGCGTCTGCAAGATTTATTCTTTATATTAAACCTTGTCTGTTTTTAATGTTCACTTGTAAACCCTCTGGCTTTCATTGCAATAAAACTAATCTTCAAAGTTCTGAGGCAATATGAAGTTTCCCAATGCTCCTTAAAAAACCTCACCCAGTTTCGAAGGTGTCCGATTTCAGAAGCTGATTAGTTGGCTGAATAAAATATCTTTACTCACCTGTTCGAGTCATAAACTTATGCCATCCTAAAAGCTGCATTTTATGCGCTGAGAGAAACTATTACTGACCACAAGTGCTAGTAAAATATTTGTCTACTGAATGAGTGACTGAAAAGATTCAAATTAGTTGTTTTAAATAATGTACAGAAATAGCATCTTGCCTAGGTACTTTGTTTATATTTGTCTTTTTCCATTGATGTTCTTATTTGCATTACAATTACAATTGTGCCTGATCTAGAACCAAGGTAATGCAGACACATGCAAAGATACTTTTCCTTTCCCAAAAAGGAATGTTTATTTTCAGACAAGAAATAAAAGGTGAATGTAACCAATACAGCAGGAGAGACAGGATGAACTTAAAGCTGATAAGATAATACAGCTGTATGGGTAAGGAGGGCCTAATGGTTTTGATTAAATTAATTTGCTTTTAATTAGTTATATAAGCCTTCCTTGACTCTCCCACACTGTGTCTGCAGACTTGGCAGTGAGGAAAACCATCTCCCTGTTTGCAGATTTCATCTGGAAAAAGTTTAGAAACAATAAACAACTATATGATGACATTTTCATGCAGAATTTTTTTTCTCAGAACTCTACTGCTATACAACACTGGTCCTCTCATTACTAGTCCTCCAATCTGGTACCAAGGCACTCATAAAAACATAAGCATTCACAATACTTTATTTTGCTGGGATACCAGACTCTATGAGGCATAACTTTGAATTGCATAAACAAATAAATAATCTATTTCTAAATGTGTCAAATGTAAGCATAGAAATGAACCAAATATGTCTTGATTGGCTTCTACCATCAAATTCCGCCCCCAAATATGGGGAAATGAAGCCTTTGCCATAGAGAACACAAGAACAGAGGAAAAAAAGTCACTAGAGTGATGGAATGATGTCTCCAGCAAAATGAGTGTAAAACCCTACACCAATAAAGTTGCTAACTAATGTCTGCTCGAAGCCCTAATTTAATAAGATGTTGTAAGCACCCATATGGTTGTTCTGAAGCTTATATACTATTTCCATGCTTGTTTTCCTAATTATGTGTAGTTCTTTGCTGAATCAGGGCCAAAAAGAAGACATTGCTGAGTAACCCCAATACATTTAATCAGAATCGGTGATCTGAACTACATGCCTTTATTCGGTTTAAACTGTTATGCTAAAAAACACATTGCACACAACTATTTCTGGTGAGTGTCCTACTTGCTGCTTCTAGATTTTTATTGCTTTGGGCACTTGGAATACTTAAGATGGGAATAATGTATGTTACATACCATGTTAAACTGTTTTTTTTTTTTTTTTTTTTTTGTACATTACTGACTAATCTCTTTTACAGAAGGTTTTAAAAAAGGAAGAGAGTTAAAAAAAAAAAAAAGACATTCGCATTTGATTTGGGAGGAAGCCAGTGTCAACGTGACCAATGATGGGAACACTGATGATATGTTGGGTGCGTCTTTCAAATTCTGGAACATGTAGAAGCCTGTTAAATGGAGCTGAGAGAGCTTGACAAAAGAACTCACCTGGCAAGAAAGCTCACTGCAGGGAATAAGGAAAAAACAACAACAAAACTTGTCACATTTTCAGATTCTGTTCCCTTTCCGCAGGTCTCAAATCAGAGTAGCAAAATAAGCTGTTACAAGTGAATACTGTGGGCATCCCTGATATAAAAAAGCACAAGATGGTCTTTCTTCCTCACTAACACCCCAAACTATTCTCTATCCTCTTTAAAACAACCAGTGCATGTGTTTATTACACAATTAAACACTTTGTAACCTCTATTGTTTCATTACATATAAGAAAAGCATAACAAAGATGTCACCTTTCTTACTTTATTTTGAATTCAGTTTTCATGAAAACTGCTGCTTTATCTACCACATCTTTATCTACCACACTGCTTTATCTTACCACATAATTTAGTTGCAGCATATACCATATATTTTTACTACTCTGAAAATTTAAAGCAAATGCCCTGTGAGGTTCCCACCTCCTCTGCTTTGACTATTGTGCAAGTATTCCCCTCCTCCAGTGCTGTTTGCCAGTGTTTCTCTACTCTAATCTAATCTCAGCAGGTGAGAATAGTTTCCACTATGCAAAAAGTGTTTCCCTACTGAAACTGAAATAGGGTATGTCTATTGTATCCAAGCCAATGTCTGACTATGCTCTCTTGAATATAGCTGGAATAAGATAACAATAGCAGTTGAGAGATGTTGCCACAGGTTTCGGATGAGGCTGAAGCTGCAAGATTTTAGCCCATTATGAAACAATATGCTAGAGATTCATGGTTATATACTCAAATTTGTATCCCATGTAGATAGGCCATAGTGCCTTCAGTACTACTTTTTTCTAACTCTACCATTGCTACTAAAGCGGCAAGGCTTATTGCACCTTTGTTTTGATGTGTACATATAACCTAGCTGCCAGTTAGTACTGTGTTAGTTGTTTCATGACCTGGCCAGAGGATTTGGACTGTAATTAAAATACTTTTTTATATTTGGACCATTATGGCTTCTTATAACTGAGATATAGATAAAAAAACTAACAAACACATATGAAATAACATGTTCTAAAAGAGCAGCGCAAACACATTATGTTTATCCCATGTTAGCCTGGGCCCACCTATGTATTAAACTGAAGAATTTTAGCTGCTCTAGACAGGGTGCTTTGTCAAACCATCACTTTAAAATCATGTTAGGTATCAAGTCTTAACAGCCGTTAATATAATACCTCAAATCTTGGTTTGCACAAGACTTTTCAATGATTACTGAGCTAATCTAGAACCACCATGGTAAATTAAAAAGGAAGAACTCATGTCAGTGTAGCCCTAGAGTCACAGACCATTATCTCCAGAGTGAACTAAGAAATACTTTTTTTTTTTTTTTGGGGGGGGAGAGAGGAGGGGAATTAAACAGCTCAAGAAAACTAGAGAATTTGGAATTCAAAATGATGGTCCTCTCCTGTAAACAAAGATCACTTGGAACCATGAACTAGGACAACCTAATTAATTCAGGAGGGAAACAACTAGCGAGAAAAATGCCAGACAACAATAAATCAAAAGGATGACCACTTGTCCCATTTTTACTTCCATCTACTCTTTTTAATCCTGTCCTTGTTAATCCAATTAGAAAAAAACATGGGAATTCATTCTATATTATGCTGTGGCTCTGTGGGATTTGTTGGACAGCTTTAAATCCAAGCTATTCTGGCAAATTATTCTGGATAACATTTAATTCCTGCTAAAATGGAGAAATCAAAAAAAAAAAAATCAACTCAAAACCTCTCTTGCAGAAGAGGAGAATAACTGAATTTTTAATGCTTAATACTAGCTTTGAAATATTTGCTATGGCCATTCAGAATGAATAAAAATTAAGATACACAAAGCACTGTAAAAGCTACAGTGCATGCCAGTAATATATTTTTAATCTATCTGTTTCTATCCATCCATCTTTCATTTGCTGTACTCACTGTCATTCTTACTTAGCCCACTTAGGATCGTAGATCATAGAATCAATCATTCAGGTTGGAAGGGACCTCAGGAGGTCTCTTGTTCAAAACAGGGTCAACACTGAATGCAGATCAGGTTGCTCAGGTCTTTAACAATTGGGTCTTGAAACTACTGAGGACGGAGATTCCTCAACTTTTCTGCACAATCTGTTCCAATGCTTAATTATCCTGATGGTGAAAATTGTTTCCTGAGATCCAGTTGGAAACTTTCTTGTCCTGATCTATGCCCACTGCCTCTCCAAACACACCCCACTGTGAAAAGCCTGGCTGTGTCTTCACGATGACCTTCCCATAGGCACTGGGGGCCTGTTGTTTAGTCCCCCCGAAGCCATGCCTGCTCCGGGCTGAACAAGTTCAGCTCCCTCAGTCTCTCCTCACAGGGCAGGCATTCCAGCCCCCAACCATCGTGGTGCCTCTCCACTGAACTTGCTCCAATTTATCAACACCCTTGTTGTCTTGGGGGCCCAAAACCGGGTGCAGGATTCCAGTGGTCTAACAAGTATGAGGTAAAGTAGAATAATTGCTTCCTTCATCTACGATCCTTTTGATACAGCCCAGTATGCTGTTAGCATCCACTGCTGCCGGGGCACACTGGTAGGCCTGACATTTGGAACAGGTTTAAGTGATAGCAATTCAGTGATTTGGCAATTAATGCTTTAATTGTTTTCCTCCTTTCAGTTCACAGAATTTCCCAGGTCAGAATAAATGAAACTGGGTACAGAATGTGCCAACCTTTAGTTAGAAGATGTAAACATCATAATTAATCTGAAAATCATGGACCCTTAGGTGTGGACAGCACAGATACATATAGTGTATGTGTTAACTTCCCATCTCATATTTGTTACATCTAAATCCAGAGTTAGGTCAGGGCTTCTAGGCAATACAGGCAGAATTAAATTTTTCATCCCACAGATTAGGGTTAGGACCAGACCATTTTTGTCACAGGAAAGGGGGGGGGGGTAGAAAGAGTGGGAACCAGGATAAAGATCTAGAAGAGATCCCTGGGGAGTTAGACTCACTACTCCTGCTGCAAATAAAAGTGTTATGGTGAGAGTAGAAATGACTGCTACTAAGAGCTACTGTCCCAATGCCACCCATTGAAAATATCCCAGATGCCTGCCCCTATCCCAGGCAGCAGCAGTAAGACTTCCTAGCTTTTTGGTGCAGGCAAATTGGCTGTGGCTCTTTTGTTGTTACAAGGTACTGCTTTACAGCCTTTGGCACATGCCTACTTTTCCAGAGTCTAATACCAAGGCCTTTTAAAAATATTATCCTCATTGTTAAAGATGTTAACACCAAATGAAAGAGCTGAATGTTTGCATATTTAGTATCCAATCAGTGTGACAATTGCCAGGGTTTTTTTACCCTGTGGATTTCAATTTCTCTATATAAAATTGGAAATAAGTCTCCAAGCTCTAAATAGCAAATTAAAATTGTGATCTATGGGGCTTACTTTTGGGACCTTTGGTTCTCAGACATAACATGGCATTGCTTGTTCAATGGCTAGAGACACCTTATTCTCCCTTCTCGTTCTGAATCTCTAAACTAGTACTTGCATGAAGAAGGAATCACTAAAATCATCTGAAGGCTAAGCTCTGTCATTGCCTTGACTGTGGAGCTTTTCATTCTAGTCACTCGGCGTGGGCCTAAAAGGGAACTTTGGGGAACCTCTGCAAGTCCTTTGGTCATTTAGTCATTTAGATTTCTTGCAGTTCTACTCTTAAGGCTCTTTTTATATTGATCTCCTCAGTGTGGATTATCACTCATCCTTCTCCATAGTGGCAGACTTCTTTTAATGCTAGCTTTCCATCAGGCTAGCATTTCAGTGAATAAAAGCTCTGTACGTTTGGGCAGCCTTTTGTCTAACATGCATGCTATGTTTTATTATGCATCACTGATTACACTGATGACATGAAATAACTGGCCTATGAAATAATTTGCCTGTCAAAGTCTTTAAGATGTGCAAATGTGTGTATGATTTCAGTCAGCAATGTAACGAGCCATAAAGAACTGTGACCACTCAACCTGCATTATGAACTGGGACACGAGGCTTTCCTACACAGCTATATGAAAACACTAAACTCAGGAACATGACTACTTCAGTAAAGCATTGAAACACACATATAAAGCCCTGCTGATTTTCTTCTGAATAGGAATGGATTGCAGAATGCAGAAATACTCAGTCAGCAGTTATTTTTTTAATGCCCTGTTAGTGACTACAGGTAGAAGGAATACTTTCTTTGCATTATCTCACTTTATCTCATTTTTTGATATCAAAACTAGTTCATTACATTACACTACAGATTTGTGCGTGTTTGTGTATTTGTGTGTCTGTCTGTGTGTGTATGTGAGACAGGGAAGAAGGAAATCAAATTCTACTCCTAGTGAAATGTCAAAAAAAATCAATGTTCATGAAGATGTGACATATGAGAGCAAATTGTTGAAAGATGACAGCACATTGCACATATTTTTAAAACAAATAGTGACATTTTTTTCTCTGTAACTATTTTTTTCTCTTTTTTTGTAGCATAGAGCCTTCTAGAGATGAGGAAGATTGTGACTCTCTCCTTTCTGTCCCAAGCTCTCCTTTTGCAAATAAGTACCCCTCTCTCTCTCTTCTTTTTTTTTAATCTCCTTCTCTCTGAGTCTCAGTAGAACAGTTTATAAATTCAGACTTTGTTCCTATAAGAATTAGCAACTATATGAAAAAATACTGATTCCCAAAGCCTTCTAGTGGAAACAGAAGGAACTTAGTTTCCTACGGTGACTTGTGCAAGTTGCAGTTAAAGGATTAATGCCCCTTTCTGCTCAATGGCGCATGTGGCCTCACTTTCCATGATAACCTCTTACTGAACCACTGCAAAGCACGATAGACATCCCTCACTGTGGTAAATAATGGTAAATATCTCTCTAAGAAATCTAGAACATAGAATAGAATGAAAGCTGGAGGTATACAAACACTGCAATGTCTAATTAAATAGACTGTCTACAGTGGGAAGGTCTAATAGATGTCGTGGCACCTTCTTTTCAGCAACTGCTTAAGATGCCAAAGACTGGCAACCCTAGAAAGTAAGCACGCTGAATTGTTCATTGCTCTTTCTTTTTTTCTCTCATTTTCATGCTCTTTTTATCATAGTTACCCCTGTAACAGATTGCCTGAATAGAGTTTATATAGTTCCTCTTCTTTGTTGCAGTACTTCTACAAAGCATTAGAGCCAACAGAATCGTATGAAAAACAACCAAGATTAGTTCCTGTACAATGGATCTAGGCTTTAAACCTAAGGAAGAAAGATCTTTCTAGGGATCCTGAGAGATTAGAGTCACTACTGTTAGAAACTGTTACAGTTTACAGGGCCCAGGCATGCAGCCCAACAAAAGCTATGGAATGGGAGAAAGTGATTTTATACGCTTTTGCATGGAGAAAATTAACTTCACCACAAAGTGGAACAGTACAATTTTTGCAACAAAATTTTCATTTGTCAGTCAAAGTAAAGAAAACACACTGTGAATAACATTAACAGGCTTCTCTGAATTTTTTAACTGTAGCTTGTAAGAATGGAAATGCTCTTGAAAAGGTTAATTTTAATGCAATATTTACAATAGAACATTATAAAAACAGGCTATTTCTGACATACCTATTACATCAGTAACTAGAAAACTCTTGTTTATATATTTAAGTGTAACTGTGACTTTTTTGTGGGGGGGAGGGGGATGGATGTTGTTGTTTTGGTCTTTTAAATGAATGAAATCCAGCCATTGCCTTTTGAACTATTCTCTCCTTCAGGCTGAGATATAGCTGGCCATCTGCTACTATAAGTTAATCAAATCATTGTTGATCTTTTTTTCCAGAGTAAGTTTAATTGTTCTCCAACCAGCGTGGGATCACAATGCAATCCTCCCCATGGTCACATACATTTATTTAATTTGTTTCTGAAGGTGACAGTGATATATGATAATAAGAAGCTTGTGTTGATCAACAGCAAACTCCTCGCAAAACAGTTAGTACAAGCAGTGCAATAATATGAACAAATCATTTAGCTGAAAAAACTGGCAGGTGGAAGATCTGGCTTTAAATATGGAGAAGGCAATCAGCTGAAGTGCTGAACTGTAGGCACTCTTGATTAAGATGTTATTCTAAGAGAAAATAGAAAGGGGCTGCCTGAAGTGGAACATTTTCCCTGAAAGGAAAAACAACATTTATTTATCTTAATTACAGTGAGTTTTGGGTAGGAATCCCTTTGACAAGATTTCCTTTAAAATGAAGTGTTATTTTGTTTGCAAAGAGAGTCAAGATTGAAACTAACTATAACTGGCAAGTGAATATCAAGAACATGAAATACTGCTTAATAATATACTTAAAATAAAGATTGTGTAATTCACAATGCTGAGGATTTCCATACTTATGTATCCTAATATTAAAGTTACACAGCAACTTAAGTACCTGGCTGAACTGGTGCTGTAAATAATAGTATTGAAGTTGGTGTAACTAATGATCAAGTACTCAAAGGTGTGTATTGGGACAGCACACTCTGTCCCAAAGTAATTTCTTTTTTTTTTTCCCTTAAAGAACTACTAGATCAAATAGCCATCATTTCCACAACATGCATATGTCTCCCATAGTTTTCTTTGTAGTGCAGTAGTTTGGCTTCTCAAAAATTATAGCAAATATATCAGCCAGTAACATTGTGAATTTTTTTATGGTTATTCTATAATACTCTTCCTTTGCTTTTCTCTGGGCTTTTTTTTTCCAAAGATGTGCATTGCTCCCTGGACTTTAATGTCTTCTGCCTGCTTTCTGCTGCAGGCAACCAGTTCACATGTCAGATTTTTGTTTGTCATGACAGTATCCCACAATTCATAGTAAATTACTGGGATGGTATCCAGCTACCCAAAACTGAGTAGTGAGAAGTCATGTGATTTTTGCTGAGTGATATAAAAAGTGAAAACACTTAAGAAAATACACCTGTGCAACAATTTTTACTGGGTCAGTGTTCATAGATGTTTATTAAAGCATACTGCCCTGCACAATTCCCACTGCGTGCTGCAGCAGCACTTTCTGTTTATACTAGGCCCAGTTTAGACTTCAAAGTAAGATCCAAATTTTTAGGAAATCAGTTCTTTAACCTGTGCCATCCCACATATCCTGGAAATAAGGAGGAAGTAATATTTCTTGTTCCCAAGGTAAAGGGGTTACAGGTGGGACTGTGCTCCTTCAGTTGTCTTCCAACTTACTTATGGGTAAGACCCTGAGCTTCAACAGACTGAATGAATAATTGTGGGAAGAAAAAAAAAAAAAGATTTCTATGTAAATTGGGACAGTTTCCAAAGTGACTCACCCTAAATCATAACAAAGATTCTGATCCCTTGAAACTGCTCATTGTGCCAGAATTACACAGCTGAACGCTCTCACCCTTTATTTCACAATCCCACTCTATAACAGTATACAGAAATCATAGTAGCACTCCACCCTGAAAATAAAATACACTGAAATCAACCTGAGGTTACATGAGGGAACTCTGCTAGCCTGAATAATGAAAAGGAATGGGAAGGAAAGAAGGAATTAATTTGCACATAGACAGATTCCCCCAGATCCCCACTGAAAGAGACATAACTTTTTGACGATAGCTTTTTACTTCTTCACTCTTTGTGAGGAAGACTAGTAGACTCTGAACCAAGTGGGAAACTTGAATGCAACATTTTTGTTTTTATTTACTTACTCTCCAGACCATGGTATACACTTGCAAGGAGTCAAGTTTTGATGGCAGAAATATTTTCAGGAAGAAATATATGTTCTTTATGGTAGAATTCTTGAAATTAGATTGACTGCTAACACTACTTCCAAGACACAAAATAACCAATTTGAAAAATCACTTCTAGTAAACTGAATGAAAATGGAGTACATCAGCAATTCAGAGAAACCAGAAAAGCTCCAGGATGCAAACTGCTCTTTGGAGCCTGTCTTCATATTGGAACATTTTTTTTGGGGGGGGGGGGTTGTTTGTTTTGTTTTACCTTGACCTTTATTTGGGAGAATGAACCTTGTGATTTTATGAGGAATGAGTATAGGAAGAGTCAGGTGTATGAGTCAACTGTTTTACAAGTGCTGATGAAGAGGCTGAGATTTGCGTCATACTGAGAAACGCTGTTTCACAAGGGGATCAAGATTGTTGTTGAAATGCCTCATCTTGTCAAGGACCCAGCCTGCAGTAGTTAAAAGAAGAAAAATATTTTTACAGGGTAATAGATTTCATCTGAACATGAAATTATCAAAAACAGAACAAAGACAGCTAACTTATAGCTAGGAAGTTAGTAATTAAAAATAAAAAAGTATGTTTACTAGAAAATAGTAATCTTAAATAATAGTTTGTCACATGAACATTCTCTTATAATAATGAAAATAAAAAGATTAATCTCTGTTGCCGTCCTACATGGCAATAACAGTGTTCTAGGATAGTAATTTGCAGTTGGAAAGACACTGACCTGAGGGGGTTTACAGTTAAACAGTCCTTACCGGACATTACAGTTAAATGTGGTCCTGCTGAGGACCCTCAAATAAGGGTCAAATTTTTGCTTACAAGCAGCAGTGAAAAAGCAAGTCCTGAAGGCACATATGTAAAATAATAATGGGGATGTGTGACAAACTGAGAGAGTCTTTAAAATGTAGCAAAGGGCCCCAAAGACCCTGATTCTGGTCATCAGCTGATCTTGATAGAAAGAACTGGTTGTCACAGCAGAGTTACACGGGGAAACATGTTCATGGTTATTAAACTCTAACACTAGGGGAAGGAGTCATCTGTCCTAATTCAGGTCTTTATAGTTACCTTGCTAACTCAGTGTTAGTCTGCCAAATCATAATGATACTCCAAAATCAGTGAAGAATTATCACATATATCACAGACATATTCTATGATGAAATGAGCTACAGTCTGGAAGAGCCTATTTGTATCCTGTGATTGCAAAGAGAACTTCTATGACTAGCTCAGACTTAGATTTTTAGTATTTAGGTATGTAATGTTAGCTGAAGTTGGTTTGTTTTGGTTCAGTGGGGGCAGGAACACCATGCAATATTTTTATTAGGTTAATTTGTTTATTCATGACAGCAATAATTTCCTTTTTAATTAAGCAGAAAAATAATATGATTAGTTTAGTTCACCTTTTTCCACAAAAGGCCTGAGTTCAGCAAGTCTCTTAAGTATGAGTCAAACTCCAGCTTATCCCTCCCAGTGTTGACTTCTAGATTACTTGTCATAGAGAGGTACAGAGCAAAGGAATGCTTCCTGGTTAAGGGGAATTCCCTTCATAAGTATATCACTTGAATCTTTGCTTCTGCATTCCTATCTAGAGTAGCAGTGAACTGGGAATGGGTAGGGAGGAGGCTCAGCGAGTCAGGAAGGAGAAAGAAAGTCATGATGGTCTGTTGCATTTGCCACTGGTGCACAGCATTGGCAGTACGCCTAGAGATGAGCCATAGCACCTTTGGACCTATATCCATCCTTGTGTTGAGGAAAGATGCAAGTTTGTTCTTGGTCTCTAAGGCAGCTGTATTCAGGCTGGCCTTGATTCAAAAGCCATGTGATTGTACTCACATAGCACCAGTCCTGAGCTTTGTCTCTCAGAAGGGTTCATAAGCATGTGTGGCATTGCACTGTCAGCAGCAGTTACTTAGATTATAGTTTGCATGGAGCTCCCAAGAAGTGAGTTCATGTCTGCTCAGAGCATGGTGGGTATGCTTCAGTGTGCCTATAATATGACAGGTAAATATTTTCCAGATGATTCCAGGAACTCTAAGCTCTGCAATGCAGAATAAAGTTCTATTTCAATTTGGCATGTGCTTAAGTTAAGCAACTTTTTGAGTTGCCTTCTTAATATCTTTATAATATAAAGGAATGTTAGAATTTTTATTTTCGTATGTGGAAGGGGTAGCAAGGGACAGTTACTCTTAGATGCAGGAGCCCTTGTTAGCTCAGTTCTGTGAACGCTTATGCATGTGATTAGCTTAATTCATCCGAATGTTCTCTTTTCAGTTCAAAGGAACTGCTCATGTGTGAAGACTTTATTCGTATGTGTGAGTATTTTCAGGATCGAAGTTCATAACAAGAGTTCTGAGTTCAGCTCTTAAAGCAGAATAAATATGGAATCTCATTAAAAATATAGACCTGTGGCCTGTCAATCAAATGTACAAATTGATAAGAGTAGCAATGAAACATGGCTTTGACCAAGTAGGTAGGAAGAGAAGGAAGTGATCATTAGTGATTGTAACTCACCCAAGGGGCTTACCTCAAGGCAAAGCCGGAGGGCGTATGAAATTTTCAAGAAGCCAACATCAACAGCTTTCTACTTTTCAGAGATCATTATTGTTGTTAGATCACAGATTGTGAGTCTGGAGCTGAAAAAGGTCACATTATTTGCACAAAATCCACAATTGCTTGAAGTAGAATGTGGTTAGTTTAGAGGCTTAGCTTTGAGATTGACCTATAAAATGTAAACGGAAGTCTGGGCACATTGGATGCCATTTTTAAAAACCCAGCCATGTTGCTTTTTTCTTCTTTTGCACAATAGAACTTTGGAAACAGAAATATTTTTAAAGGAAGCCATGAATGAAACAAGAAGAGGAAGTTCGTAAAACATATCATGTCATTTGCCTCTTCATTACATTTCTTAATTACACAATTAAGAAATTCTGTGGTAGTTTTCCTAGGGAAGAAAAGGACTCCTAGAAATGAAATCTGTGTTGGAGATAGTATCCATTCTTTGGCATTTATGAGACTTTGAGTTTTCTACTGTTTAAAATCACTTATTTCCATTTGCAACCCTTCTATTTAATTCCCTGTATTTAAAACTCTAGGGTGAATCAGTATTCATGACATCTTTTCCAGCCTGTGCCATATGTAAGAAATAGAATAGAAAAGTCTTAAAAGCTATGCTAGTGCAATATATTCTACATTTATAATGTCAACTTTTGATTTATTTTGTTTTTATTCTTTCTGAGCATGTTCGTAAGATTCAGTTTTTCATTAGGAGACAATTTAGTAGTCTAGAGTTAGGAACAGTCTAGATTAGTTTACTCACCATCTTCAGTCCTATGGCCAAAAGATGCCGGGGAATGGATTTCCTGATGTGTGAATTAGCTATTACTATGTAATCACCTGTTGTGTTGCCAAGACTCACTTTCCAGGGGAGTATATTCATTTACAAAGCACACACAAGACCATTTCAGTGGAACAGGCTCACAGTTAGCAGTCAGGCTAATTCCTTCTGGAGAAACGTCAGGCAAAGTCTCTGTGTTGTGTCCTAAGAAACAGTTTTCTTAGATATCTGCTCTCCCTTCAGGAATTAAACAGAGTTGTCTGTCCAGCCAACCAGTAGTTTGGCTTCACCCTTCCCCATTTTTTTGACCTAGCCCATTGCTTTTTCTGACAGTGAAGCTGCACTTGTACTGCTTGAATATTCAACAGCCATGTCCTTATTACACCTTTATACAGCTCCCCTTTGTACATCTCAGCCACTAAACCCACAGACCTCTTCAATGCTGTATGTCTTGGAAATGAAGAGGTGTGACCATTATACAACCTTTCCAACACTGCTTCACCACACAAAGGAAGCTCAGGAAAATCTAAGGCCTTGACAAAGAAGAGTGCTTTAATCCAAACAATTCTGTTAAGAACTGCCTGGCTGTTATTACTGGAGGAAAGCTTTCTCTGGAGAATGTCATCTTGAGAGGTTACATCTGTAAGAGGCATCACTAATGGGACATCCATTTGCCTTAGCAATATTTTCATTGATGCTTTATTCACTTCCTCCTTCTGTTCTTTGTTCATTGTCAAATATTCATTTCACTTTGCCAGTTCCTAGATTCATTTCTCAGTTGGATGCTGCCTTCTCCTTTCTCATCCGGTCCCAACACACACAGTTTAAAGCAAACATCACACACATATGATATGACTCCCCCCCCATCCAATTCCTGCTTCTCTCCCTTAGCATCTCAACAGGTAACCTCCTTTAAGGGAATATCTGGGAAGCCTTATCTTTAGGTGTAGCTTATCTGTAGGTGTATTACTTATAAGTGGTGATAACAAGTGGAGTAAGATGCTTTTCATTTTGTAGTCCCAGTGCTTTTCTACCTAACCATTCTGCTATAGCATCTTTTCTCAACAGGATGAGAGGTGAAAATAGAAAACTGAGATGTAATTCTACAGATATATTGGTGTGTGTGTGTGCGCACAGTATATATATTTACTACATATACACATAATATGCAGTAATTATATATCAATATGCATACTGTATATAACAAATATAATTAGATAGAATGGGATGGAATAGACTAGACAAGATTAGAACAGAACAGAAGAGAAGGGCGATGAACAGGAGGTGCAGATTTTGTGATGTGGCAGATAACACTACATCAGATTTTCTATTCTGCCTCTCTAAGTTCAGACCAGAATTTATGGAACATGTAAGCGGATGAAGTGGCTTGGGGGAATATTTATGTTGTATAACTTCATGCTTTTAATTTAGAGGCCTAAGTTAACTAGCAGGTCACCCATGATCCTGTGGGGAGATAGAGGCCTCCCCAAGGATAAACCAGACCAGAGGGCTAACCAGAATGCTCTGAAGTAACCTCTGGAGCAGATCTCGACCCTGTATAAAGTCATCCCCTGCTTACTCTTGGTGGAAATCAAGGACTTAAGTATTCTTTACCTGATTTCACCCTTTTTGTGCGTAAATTGGGACAGAAGTGAAAAATCTATTCTTGGTGTAAAAGGGACAAACTGTAGTTTTATTTTGATTTGCCTGGTCAAGGTGAACATTATTCTTTTTATCAGCTTAACCCTAGTTTTCAGGCTAAGCAGTCGAGACAAATCTACTCACTGTATTGTCGCCATATGAACAGCTAGTTTGGTTACAGAAACACACCTTTTCATATTACAGATATACTCAGTGAGGCCCTGTGCAAAGATTTGCCTGGATACGGTGAGTGTTTTTATCAGTCAGCATTTTGTAATGGTTATGCTACCATGCAGTATTTGGTTTAGAACACAGATGCACTAGTACCTAGAAAAAAAACAGGCTTTGTATTCCTTCTTAAAATTCTTAGTGGAGAAATAAATAATGCTCATCAAACATAAAGGGTTCTCACTGATATATTCTGCTTCTGTCACCTTCACCCCTGTTCTGTAATACCTTATTCAAATAGCAGTTATAAAGATTTGAAGGGGACAGCTGACAGAACAGTACATTACTTTCCCAGAGCAAAGCTGACAATATATCCTTGAGATACTAAATGTGACAAGATTCAGTGGGGTACCTGTTAAGGGAGACACAATTTCACAGACTGATGCAGGGTTTCACATACTACTACGTCGCCACAGTTTAGCACTCCATGCAAAATTACTTCCAGACACACAGTCTAAATAAGTATAAGGCTGTATCCTGATTGTGAAGGGGAGTACTGACCTATTCCTTTGGTGAGAAAATATTAAGGACTACAACATGATTGTTTGCACAAAGCAAGGTAGGGAAAACAGTAGAAAAATAATGGGTTAATCTGGCACATATCTCCAAGCTTATTTAGCAAGTACCATTTGAGCTTTAAAATATATGTTTTGACTGTTTGTTTAATTTTTTTTTAATATCATGCAAAAAAGTAAGAATATAGGTAAAAACATTTAAACGTCAAATGAAGAAATCATTAGAAATGAATGGGCTGTGTGAAGCAAAATCATTACTGCAACATCCTGCAGGATACAAAAAGCAGACTAGCAGTAATTACAGTCCTTCAGGAAAAATCAATGACTGTTTCTCCTGCCTTTCTGATCAAGACTGTAGCATGATATTAGCAATCTGTGAAACGATGGGATACCCATTTAATCTTACTTGGAAGTATACAGCATTTATTAACTCGGTCATATTCTCTGTGCTAGAAAAACTCTTCAGCTCCCTGCTCTGGTATCTTTGTGCTGGAATCCTGGAAGAAGAACATCTGTATTGTGCTCACACGACTATACCCTAAAGAGTAATGAGAATGAGGTGGTGACACACTTATGCATTCAAAAGTAAGAAGAAAACATTAACTTTAAGGTTCCAGGTGTATGTGTTACACTGCAGGATTAATTTTTTCCTCCTCATGTTATATAAACAAAGAATAACTAACTCATCTGACATCACCAGAGCAATATTGAATGTGAATCTGCTACAGTAAAAGAAGCAAATCTAAAGGATAAGATTGCCCCTTGCTTTGCATTATGGCTATTAATTAGAAGTGAAACCAGATTTTAATCACTATTTTTGAATCGTGGCCTTCAGAACTGTCTTTCAGTTCCCAAAGTGTTGATGCCCCAGGTTCTTCACAGTTGTATGTCAGACTGTAATTTTGTACTGAATATAATTTCCTTCAAGAATAAAACTTGTCCTCCCTTTACCTGGAGAATTAGCTCCTTTGTTACAGGAAACTGAGCTTCTTTCCAAAATTGAGAGTTCAAAGAGCACATTACAAAATTCAAGTCTCTTCCAGAAACATAATGTCTTTCTGTGACTTATGATTCTGTTGTTTCATATCTGGCATAGCAATATAGAATATCATTTACTTATGCTTCAGCCCATCACATTTTCTAAGTATATATTCTAAAAATACAATAAGTTATGTGTGCATGGCGTATTGACAAATGCAGTTCCCAGTCTTCAAAGCACTGATTCAGCTCAGCACACATGAAAATGTTTATCTTGAATCATTTGCTTAAGCTGATATCTTCTGAATAGGCCATTTAAAATGGGAAAAATGGGAATTAGCTTTAAGCAAGTACTTAAATGTTTTGCTCAGTCAGGACCTTTTTCTTCTTTGAGTCTTTTCCCCCCCTCCTTACTGTGCGCAAATTAACTGCCTGGAAAACTTCAGACAAGTGTTATCCTGTGCTACAACTGGGAAAACTTCAGTCCACAGGTCAATTTGAAGAATATCATGATCTGAAGAAGAAGGTCTAATTACTAACTGCTATAAATAATGGAAATTACAGTCAAGCAGTAAAACCCGTTAGGGATTATTTAAGTTTTAATGCAATGAAAACACTGTAAAATGCCATAAATAAATGAGTTCATTGCTTGTCTAGCCATGTTTACTTCAGCTAAGTTCTGAGGGAAACAGCAGTTTTTAACACTATGCCCAAACTGTAAAAATGAGAAATCATGTTTCAAAAGTGCCCACTTGAAATATTAAAATAAAACAGCAATTATTATTCTAACCCATCTATTTAAAACAGCTCCTTAAAGTAGGAATGCTCTAATTTAGACAATGTTAAATATATGCTTAACTTCAATCATCCACTTAAATATTTCATTGAACATTGGATGTTTTCAAAATCAAGGGCTAAGGGAGGAATATTTGGTATACATATACTACTCTCACCTGATTAGCTCCCAGTATAGCTTACTTCAGTAATTAAGATATAAGAGACAGAGTATTCCTATTTGAGCATAAGAAAAAGCATATCTGATCACTTTACATGTGGACAACCTGAAACAAAATACGAGATTGTCTTTTTAACCCACTGCATGAGGCCATTACAAGAATAAATCAGAACATACTAATGGCTAAAGTCTGCATACTGTCTACAGTGTGTTAGTAATTTGCTTAGCGCTAAATGCCTCCAAAAGCACATTTTCTCCACATAAGATACTCAGCATCATTAAATAAAATAAGCCTATTGCTTAATGTTCCATTAAATTTTATATATACTGTAAAGCATACCTACTCTGGATGGAATTCTTAATTTAATTATGGGATTGACATTCAACTTTACCTCTGGAAATAGATGCCTACCAAGTTTTATTGGCCTGTTTTTCATATGTGATAAGTATCTGCACCTCCTACTGACTTCATTAGAAATTGTGGGTGCCCACCACATCTTCAGATCAAATAGTAAGAATCTGAATGCATTAGAAACATTTGCCTCGCAGCTCAAATTGTCATTAGTTATTATGCAAAAACACAGTGATCTCCAGACACAGCAATTTGTGAAGGTAACACACTGTTATGATCATCAACTATCTGCGTCCTTACACGTAGCCTGGCTTTGTACTATGATATGCACATCAAGCAAGTTATTATGCTAATAATGACAATCCAAAGGGACCATTCTAATCAAATAATCTGACCACTTGCGTAATATAGATAATACATTTACCCAGACATGTCTGCATGAGACTCAAAATTTTTATTTGAGCTCAAAAGTATCTTCTGGAAAGTTGTCTAATAAAACCTATAAATGACTGCTAGCATGCCATCTCTAAATAGCATTCTGACTTGCCTTCATGCTACACCAATATTGCTGGGTCAGTCATTACCTCATTCCTGTTAACTTATTAAGTATTGCTTCATTTACTTACAGGCATCATTTAATGTATGCATGATCTACAAGCCAGTGATGATAGCATTCTAGGATATACCTGCCTGATTACCTCCTCTACCTATATTACATATAGTCAATTAAATTTCTCTTTGTAATTCACTGCTGATGCATTTGCAAACACCAGTATTCTTCCCTTTCAGTTTTCCAGACATTTATTTCATATGTTTCAGGTGACTACACAGTCATCAATAAATAAACTAACGTATTCCCTTATTGTAAATCTGTTCTACCAAGTTTGCAAATCAATTGATTCACTGTCCAGAACTGATAGATACTAAATTCCCCATGTAATCAGACTCACATAATAAAGGTTCTTGCTTCAAGCTTGAATGCCTATGTTGCACACAAGTAGCATAGCATAGGTTACTAGATTAGCTTTACCTGCAAAAAAACAGCTAAACTTAGTGTTATATTAAGAAAAATGCTTATACTTTAATGCATATTTTTAACAAAGCAATCTACACCAGTCACCACCCTCTGGCTCCCAAAATGGACTCCTGAAAGTTTCTTCTTCACAGTTAAAACAATGCTAATGAGGAATCACTCAAATTCAGCAATGGTGTATCTAAGCACCAAGTAGTACAGGCTAATGGAATATGCAGGAAGTCTGGCAGTTTAGTTATGGCTGGAAATTCAATAAATGTGTTTATGCTATGGAAAGGTGTGCAATTTACAAAGGCAACAGGACTGATCTCCCTAAGTATATGCTTCCTGCATGTGTCCCTTGCCTTTACTAAAAATTATGTTTGATTAGCTACTGTGCTGAACTGCACTAAGAGTATCAGCCACGTTTGCAAGCCTGCTGGCCCTACCTTTCTACTTTCTATGTCAGTGTGTAATCTTTTGGTTTTGGGAGCACTTTCCAGCTCCCGGTCTTTTGGATTTGCGAGCACTTTCCAGCTCCTGGTCTGGCCATGGATATCCCTCACTGCTATTCCTGGGCCAGAACTCAGGGACACAGCATTTCCTTTTATCTTGTCAAACTTCTGGTTTTGACAGAAATGAAACCCAAACACCTGAGTTGGAAAAAAAAGCATGATGCACTCTGGTCATCTCTCAGATTTGGATGACAGAGACCTAAAGTAATCTATGTAATTTTCTTTTGATGAGAACTGTTATCAGCCATGCTAGCCCTATTGTTTCAAGCTGTTTCTAGGATCAAAGGATAATTCAGTTTGGAAGGGACCTCAGGAGGTCTCTAGTCCAACCTTCTGCTCAAAGGAGGGTGAGCTGTAAGGTCAGCCAGATTGCCCAGGGCTTTATCCAGTAGGGTCTTCAAAACATCTGAGGGTGGAGACTGCACAATCTTGTGCAACCTGCTTGCCTGTCCTCATCATAAAAAAGTTTCTATTTTATCTGGTCATACCTCTCTTGTTTCAATTTATGCCCACTTTCTCTTGTCCTCTCGCCATGCACAGTGAACAGCTTGGCTTTGTCTTCTCAAGGACCTCCCCATTGGTTCTGGGGGACTGCTGTTCAGTCCTCCTGAGGTCATCCGTGCTTCAGGCTGGACAAGCCCAGCTCCCTCAGCCTCTCCTCACAGGGCAAGTGCTCCAGCCTCTGACTATCGTGGTGGCCCCCTGCTAAACTTTCTCCAGTTAATTGATGTTTTTCTTGTATTGGGGGACTCAAACTGGATACAGTACTCAAGATAGGGTCCAGTAAGTGCTGAATAGAGAGCGATAACCACTTTCCTAAACAACAAAGCATGTTTCAAAGGCCCAGGATATTGCTGGCCACCTTTACTGCCAGGACACTCTGCTGGCTCATGTCCAGCTCACTGTCTGACAGGACCCCCAGGGACTTTTCTGCAGAGCTGTTCTGCTGTCTCAGCCTGTACCATTGCAAGTGGCTCTTCCTTCCCTGGTGCAGGTATCTGCACTTGTCCTTGCTGAATTTCACAAGGCTCCTCTTGGCCTATTCCTCCAGCCTGTCTTGGTGCGTTGGAATGGTAGCTCTGCCCTTGAGCGTATTGACAGCTCCCCCCAGTTTAGTGTCATCCTCAAGTTTGACAAGAGCGCTCTCCATCTAATTCCTCATCCTGACTAGGTGATTTGGAAGCTGTTGTGCAAAAGAATAACACAGACACAGAATAGCTTTCCTGTTCTTTCTGTCCAGTCATGACAAGCTTCCTGCACACTCTGATCATAGAAAATAGTTGTATTCATAGCTCATAATACTGTAGTGAGAACTGAATATGCAAGTGCCTGAATGATAATCTATTGGCTTTTATCATCTTTTTTTGATTACCAGGATTGTTATGTAGAAACTTCACTGAAATCTGAACATGAGATAGTAGTAAATCCTGAATTTTGCCCTTGGTACCCAGGGCAAAACCATGATTTGAACATTCTTCTTTCTTAGCTGATGTCAGTACTCATAATATAATATAACTATGACTAGGGAGACCATGCTTATTGAGAAGATTGGCTTTCTATAGAGCAATGAGTCTACCAATCCCTTGATTCATATTTTAATTTACTACTTACTAGCCCCAAAGTACTGTTTGCTCATAATTTATGGGCATGTATAACAGCTGAAAACCTCATCCTGCTGAAATTAACAGAAGATTTTTTTTGTCAACTGAGTGTGATTAATGTTTTGCCCACTGATTAAGAAAATTCACTAAAACTTTAGCACTGTAGACAAAACCTACTTAGAGAATTTCACTACTAAAAAGATTCTAGCTTAATCTAGGATTGGCATATTTCAGTGGAGGCCTTTGCTCATTTTCTCTACCTTTGAGAGATTTACCATGTACAAGAAGCAGTTTGGCATTACTTTGAGAGGAGAACAGAAAGACCAAGGTGTTCAGCTTGGCTTCTTTGCATCTACTAGGCAAGTAATCAATACTTTTTGTATCTTTACACATCATTAACTTTTCAGATGTACTCAGCTGATTCAGGCATATCACTTGTTCTGTTTTCCTTAAGCCGAAACATCATGCCTGTCCTAGACTTTGCTCTGAGCTAAATGAAGAGAGTCTTGTGCTTACTTTTCAAGACAGGCAGTTAATGCACAACAGCCAAGGGTGGTACCAGTGTTCTACTTTGATTTGGATATTCTATTAATGACTTTTAAGAATAAATTGCTTCTCTATGGGTGTGACCAAATAGATAGAGAAATGCAAATCTCACTGTTTGTTTTAATTCTAAAGTAATTTGTGTATGCATTCAGAATTCTTGAGTGCTCATGGTAATTATTATAATTTCAATTAGGACAGGCTGTGGCAAATCAGTATTCTAAAGAAATCTGATCATAAATAGCTACCAATTTATCAGCATACAGTTAGCAACATCAGTCATACACATGTAGAGTTAATTCTTGGTTAAACCCACAGACATGAAAAGCTTTAACACCATGCAGAGAACCATGCACATCTTTTGTTGTAAATGTGTGACATATGCCAAAAGTTTTAGTGCTTTTGGGTCTAGTGGCATCTCAGGTAAAACAATATCTGGAAATGGTTCATACAAAAAAACTTAGGGGCTTTTGAGATCTGATGTCTAAAAGACATGAAGACACAGTCAGTCTCCTCATTTTGCAAAAAGTTTAAGTACTTTTTCTTAACTTCAGGCATATGAGTAGTCCAGTTGAAGTGTGGAACATGCTCCATTGATAAAGGCTTGGTACAATGATGTGAGAACTGGAAGAAAAGTTTCAAAACATCCCTCTGGAAGAAACACACACTTCCTCATTAGCATGCAGGGCCATAAAAAGAGGGCAAATCTAAATCTATTTCTCATACCAGGAAAGGAGAAAAATTTCAGAAGCTAGTAAGCGTCTAGTACAAGGAAGACAAAGCTCCAATCACATTCTTTTAGATCCTGTGCTCAGCTGATGCTTCCCACAATGAGTGTTGGTGTTGGTTCTGTCAGGGTGGCACCTGCATTCTTACCTGTTCTGGTTGTCATATGACCTGGAACAGCTTAATGAGATAGACTTGATCGGTATTCATACTCTCAGGCTTGATATACTTAGCTTGATCCTCTTAAAAATCCCTAACAGTTTATGTATCAATTCATTTCTCAAAATGAGAAATGGATCTAATACCATAAGGAGTTGTCACAAACTGGATATATACATGGCTACCCAACAGCCCTGTGTAAAATCAAAATTACCTCAGTCAACAATTGCTTACACCTGAGCATAACTATAAGCAACTTATATTGCAGGAGCAGCTGGAAGCTAATCAAGTAGGTTCTGCATTGTGCTAGGCCCCATAAAGCAGAATACAACACAGTTCCTTCTCCAGAAAGTTTACTGCCTAAAAGACAGGATGTAACTGCTGCATTCAACTAGCAGGCAGAAAGAAAGAGAAAATAAATGGGATTTTTCAGGATAGATGAGCTACTTGAATTTTCAGTAACATTTTTCCTATGTTTAGTATGTCTTTTATGGTAAGGCTTGTAAGTGGCTTAATTGCCTAAATTGAGGGGGGAAAAAAACTCAGCAACAACAGATGACACCTTTTACTCATTATTTGGCAGCAGCCTTTAGGTGTGTGATTTTAAAACTTCATATGAAGTTAACCATACAATATTAAAAAGACAGCTATGCCACCTCCTAGATTTTAAGTCTATAAGGTGTGGATTGTAGTCATCTAATTTGATCCCTATATATTATTAATCAGAAAACTTAACGCACTATTTCCAGCAGCAAGACTACACACTGTTTGAGTTCTAGCTTTGATGTTAGCCACTTTAAAAAATTTAAAATGTTAAGAACAAACCTGAATAATACAAAACTTTAAAAAAAAGTCATCTGGGTAAGAAGAAATAGCCTCTGTCTATTTCCACTCTCCATTTCTAGTTTCCTCAGAGTTATTTGCAAGGCTCAGTAGAAAGGGCACTCCACAAAACTGAAATGAAAAATTAGATGCTTCTCCTCCTCCTCCCCTGCTCCTCTTCCTCAGGTCTGTGAAGGCCTGGGCCATTCTTGTTCCTTGCTATCTCCTGGGAGCCCTCTAACTTTCTCTGCCCTCGTCCCACAGGTGGGTGGCAGTGCTCTGGCCACCAGCGACTCCTGAGCCTGGACAGTCAATATCAGACACTGCAGATCCCCTAACCTGACCAACACCAGCTGGCTGTAAAAAGCTCCACTGAGAAAGGAGAGAGGAAGGTGATAATAGCTCTGTCATTACTGAACATGTACCTTCTAGTGAGTGACAAATCTCAATTCTCTAATAGGAATGGGAAGGGAAAACTTTTCTGAGAAGATATAACTTGCCTAGGTATCTGAAGGCCATAGTCTTCTGTATTTTACAGTGATGTTGGAAAAGACAAGCTTCAACAGAAAATAGCCTCATCAGAACTTTTTGACTTTTGGAGGAGAGATATTTTCTTTGGTAGTTTTGGCTTGGGACTCTGGGATGTTATGATGACAAGATAAAATCCAGGCTCCATTTAAGTAAACTCCAGAATACTCAGGATTTTATTATTGTGCATTGATTTCAGCTGAAAGGTGCTAAGTTAGATTTTGAGAAATGTTAAGAAATACTGTGATCTTTTTTCTCTTCTAAAGCCTGCATTTTTAGTAACCTTACATTCATTTTGTTGATTCACTGCTAAAAGTGCAAAATTAGTATATATGTAATGTTGCGTGTACTATGTAAGTATTCTTCTTATGGAAGTGAGAAAAAGGTGAAAAAGATGTGAATACCAGCAACAGGCCCTGTTGATTCTGCTGACAAACAGCAAGGTTAAATGCACAGATTTCACAATTCATCCTTAGTATGGGAAGTATATTTAGACAATTAGTCTGTACCTAATATCAGGTTAGAAATCAAGAGAGAAATGTGTTTGCAGTGTGTTATCACATAACTCTCCACCTTTAAAAACAGAAGAACTGGCAATTTTAACAGTAATATTGCTACATCTGCATCCTGACATGAAGACTCACATTGCGCTTAATATGCAGTTAGTTTCTTTTATTTAGACTAGTAGCTTAGAAAGTGTTTTGAATACAATGATTGTAAAAAGGAGCTATTAGGATATATCCTATTTCCATTTTTACTAGATTGTCATGTCATAGTTTGCTGTGAACAGGGACTGAATTTTAGCAGCCCTGATTTCAAAGTACATCACAAATTAAATCGTAGTATATTCTAGTTCTCTTCTTCAGCGATGGAGAGACCCACTGATTATTTGAGCTAGTAGATGAACTGAACTGTATTGGCTCAACTATATCAACAAGAGCACTGAGGACTGCTTTGTTCCCTTCACTGTTCCCTGTGATAAAACATAATCACTGTAAGAAGATAATAGGATGTTCTGAGTGGAACTCATCCCATATAGCCTGTGATGCAAATGATTATATGTGAACAAGTAGATAACTGCCTGTCTAATAAATGCAAAGGAACTGATGCTTTTCAGGCATTTTTAGATGTCTACTTTATAAATCTTTTTTTTGGTAGCGTCCGAAGACACTATGCCTCTTTTTTCCCCTACTTGGGTGCAAAAGACAATTGAAAATCTTGCAAATAAATAAAATCTAGTCTTAGTCACTAAATGTATACTCAAAAGGAGACTAGCAGTTCCCAGTAGCATATTTAGGAATCATAAATGCTATTATGCCAGTGGAAAAATCCTCACACTATGTCAGTGAATCTCAGTTAGAGCTTCAGGATACAGAAAAACCTTTACAATTTTCTGACATCACTTTTAGTTTTATGTTGTCTGTACAGCTTTTGCTCTTCAGCCAGCATCTGCCTCATATGGTCAAATAAAACAGAAAAGCTGACAGAAGAAGGATTAAGAAGAACCATTAGAAAAAAATCAAATTTATTTCTCTAAACATTTTCCTGTGAAGGTAAATTTCCTCTTGGTGCAGCAACTGTAATATAAGGATTAACGCTAACTTCATTGAGGCTTGATTGTGCTACCAGATATGACCTTGATCTATCACAACTCTTAAATATATGTTTAAGTAAGCAAATAACATCCCTGATTTTAGGGAGACTATTTACACTCTTAAACAGGTTCTCACATGCTTTGTAGATTTGGGCCTACATATTCAGAGCACAGAATTCAAAGAATAAAACCATGTGAAACCTTGCTACTTTTCCATAAACTTAACCTCTGCTCTATCAGCTATTGGCCCAGGTAATGGAATGATCAATAACTACTTAAAGTTTTACCCAGGTTAATCATTACATAAAAACAAGTTGCAGATTAAGTGAAACACATGCCTGAAGTATGTCTGCACTTTTCACACAGCTAGAGATAAACCTTCAACTGTGACATTTAAATTAGTGAACCTAAGTTGAGAATAAACAATTCTGTAAGTGGAAAGCTTTTTCTAACACTTCCAACCCCACTCAAATACAACATGAGTAAAGCTTATCTTATAGGCTTATCATACAGGCACTTTACCTTTTTCCACTTAGGAGTTCTTTACACCACTAGAAACAGGTTCTGCTTCTGTAAATGGGCCCATTAAAATTACTTCTAAAACTCTGGTGAAGTGAATTCCGTTCAATAGCTTTCTATTTTCAGTGTGGTGTCAGAAGTTCTTCTGTTTTCTTTCCTTCTCATATTCATTCTTAAGAATCAAATTTCCTGACTATTAACATCTCATATATTTTGAATTTTTGAATGCAGTCCTGCTTAGACCTCTTTATTACTCAGTAATGTGATTTCCTAGCTATTGCTATCTTACCTTGTTTAGGGTTCTCTTAAACTCTCTGGAAGAGGGAAAATAGTGTATCAACTAAAATGTATGGTATCATATTGGCAATGCCCATATAATATGATATTACAGTCCTCTATAGAATTCACAGCAACTCAGACACAGAAGTCTGAGAAAAAATTTCTTATGAGCAGAATTATGTTAGTTAACATCACAACATGAATCTGAATTCTGAAGAGAATGTTTTATTGTGAGTAATCTTTAGTTTATGACTTAGTACAAAGCTTCTTGAGGGTGTTGTAACTGGGTTTGCACTGCATCTATTTTGATTTTGCATGTTATGAAAGGAAAAGTATTAAGTAAAACAGAGAAAAGCCCAAAGAAAAGCTACTCTTCAGTCTCAGGATTTTCAAGCATAGTTCATACATTTATCATTTAGCCTGCACTGCATTCTGCAAGTACAGTGGTCTAAATCCTAAAACAGGTGAGGCATTAACTAATGGAATCAAGTGCTTACAAATTCTTAGGCTTTGGTCCCTGTTAAAATGAAAATCGAAGGTAGTCAGCCTTGCCTGCAAATCTGTTCAGGGGTGACCTCCCCATTTGCATGGCACTAAAACAAACAACTCTTTGAAGGGTTATATCCTCTGTTCTTGGATCTGCTAGAAGACAGAAACCACTTGGAGAAGGAAGTGGACAGAGCAGCTTGAAAGGGGATGGGATAAGCCTTAGCAGATTCAGGCAGAGAAATGACAAATAAAAATTGACACACTCAGGCATACTACATTATTTTATTCATGGAACATCTGGGACTCTATGTCTAGTGCAGCAGCAAGAACAAGAAATGTTAATTGAGTGATCAGTTGTGTCTCCCATTGAGTCACGCTAACAAAAACGTTGTGGGATACCAGCAAAGGTAGAAGGTCAGTTTAGAAGTATGAGATAGCCTTATTTTCCTACTCCTCATGGATTCTCTAAACTTGGTGATGAGTTTAATGGCTTAGTCGATATAGGTGAGAACAAAGTAAACCCTTTTAAAACAAAATAATGGGGAAACTCCACGGAGAACCCTCACAAGAATTTTTTTCATCTCTGTGTTCTCTCCTATGGTTTCTACCACAGCTCAGGATAATAGGTCTCCTTAGTTTTTGCTTATAAACGTAGATAAATCTAGAAAATGTATAGGCATTGGGTAGGCGTATTGTCTAAAAATTCAGTAGTTTTCCTGGTGATTTCAGTAGGAACACATCTCTGATGGCTCTTAAAAATCTTTCTATATGTTTTGCAGAATGAAGATACTTTTCCTGTGTTCTGAAGTCATTTTTGAACTTCATGGCATTTGACAATTTCTGATTTTAGCAGGAATACCCTACTACCTTTCCTGTTTATAATGAGAATGTTGAAGAGATTCTTCTCCAAAGTTGTTAACAGGTTGTTATACTAAGCCAGTGTAAAGGAAGCTATTTTTCATAAAAAGTAGAGCGGTTGAAGTCTGTATTCGCCTTGCAGATAAGAGATTCAGATTCAAATAGCCAGTATGTTTCTTATGAAGGAGACACTGAACCAAAAGTTCCTGTCTGAAAAGTACTGTAACTGTGTAAAAAGAGTTTTGACATGGAGTTTCTTTAAACTCTATCTATGAACACAGACATTTCAGTGGACAGAAAGTATGTAGAAGATTTTCCTGAAGAAGTCAGATATTTATGCAGAGTGGAATAACTTCAGTAGGAGAAATTCCACAAACCAGAATATCCTGTAATTTAGTCATTTGGCCACTCCCCTGCAAAATGAGAGATTTTCATTTCTTTCATGCAAGGGATCAAGCAAAGATAGGGTTTGAAGTTTGCTCTCCCATCTCTAAAATGGCATTTCTACATGTTCATTGACAAATATTTATGAGGATTCAGGTAAAATCATTCATTAGGAATATTAAATTTGAATCTTAGATCTGGTGATAATTTGGCAGCTAGAAATCAAGTGACTTCACATTTTGGGTCTTAGTTTCTCAGGTTGTAAAACTGACATAATAACACTGGCCTCCTTTGTACAGTGTGTTGAGATCAATGGATGAATCCTTCAGTTAGCTGATTTTTTTTTTTTTCAGCAAGCTGTATTTTTGCTGATTTTATCAAACCCAGTTTATCACCTATAGTGCGTCCTACACTTTAGCTGTTAGCATGTAAACTGTGTTAATATGCCACATCTGTGTTGTTATAATAGTACATTCTCTTACAGAATATCAGATCTTGGAAACTGAGCAAAACAAAAGAAAACATGAAGGTTAAAAAAAAATAAATCGTCCTGCCCAGTTTTTTAGTTTAGGCTCTGGTTTAAACTTTACATTGTATTTATTTATTTAGTGTTGTCCATGAGGGACCCCCAGGCATAAAAGCATCAGTAATGCCCATCCAAGAAGCATAGATTCCTCATGTTTTGTTCCACTGATTCATTTGCCATCATGTCACATACTCATCCAGATGGTTACAGGCATTCTGCCATGGTTTTCTTCTCCTTAGAGGCCTGGCTAACTGACACAGTAAGGAATGCTCTAAACTCTGCAAAATTAGAATGCGCCCTCCGCTCCCGAAGGACTAAAGACAAAACTTTAATATCTCCACTTGTCTCCATAAGCACATATCAAATGGCAGCTAAAATTCTATATACTGATGGTGTCCCAGAAACAAAATAAAAATGCACCTTGAGGTACTTTCTGTTTTCGGTAGACACAAAAATGACATTCACTGGCATTAATATATACACTGAGAGGAAATACTATTTATACAGTATTGCCATTCGTTTTTATCCAAGTCTTTCTTGGTCATGGTGCAGCAAGTTGCATAGTCCAAACCACACTTTGCATGTGGCTTCCCTGTTATGGAGCCTAAGTGTGTTTAGTAGAATGAAAGTAGACCTTTTCATACCTACTTGTGTCGAAGCCAGAGAACAGTCACGGGCTTATTTAAATTCACTAGTATAAATGTAGCCTCCAAGTCTTGTAGGATTCCGTTCTTCATTAGGAATCCACATGAACACAAGTGCCAAAAGTAGACAGCAGTTTTTGCAGAACCAGAGACCAAATTGTTCAAATATTTGCAAGAAAGACTTAGCAAATTGTTCAATTAATGCCTGTTGCTACTTTTCAAATATATTACTTAATGAACAGCATTTAATTAGGTACATTTGCATATGAACCAAGTTATTTTAAATAATTTATTCAGTGCATAGAAGAAGACTTCACCAAATAGTATATCTAATGAAAAAATGTCCATCCATCCCTGATGATAACAATTTCTCATGCCTCAGTACTTCAGTCACGTGCCAATATTGCTTTCAGCTGGAAGAGGTCCCATCACATGTAATTATCTCACCACTGATTCAGCTGAATTCCCTTATCAGAATTCATTTGCTTTTTGCAGCAATTTGTCTATCTCACAGCTATAATAAGGCAAAAGTTTATACTCAGCAGGTATGTAGTTTGGGAACAAGTTATCAGTAAATTAGATGAACTTGGTGTGAGGGTCACCAGCTTACTGTTACTTTTCCAATAACTTATATTCCCTCAGCTCCTGGAACAGTTATACCAAACTAATAGTACTACAGCTTCAATGCCCACAGCTATGCAATGCAATGCCAAGTTGATGTTTGCCATAAAGGCTTTATAACAATTTGGGTGTCTTGCCTAAGAAACTGTTCAGAAACTATTGCAACAGTTCAGAACTCAGTAATTGTTCAGAAACTATTTGTAATAAAACCGTTAAAGAAAAAAAAACTATTTAATCATTCAGAAAACACCCATTCTATATCAGCAAAAATTAACATATAAGATCAGTTATAATCCTATCACTAAAACCAATTCATTTTGTATTGTTATATTTGGTAATAGCTCATTATTAGTATTGTTGCCTACTAGTAATATTACAGAAATACCACTGTGCTAATCAGAATTAAAATCATAGTGTGTAAAGCATAATCTAAGCACTTCTTCAAGGACTTACTATATAATTTAACCTCTGATTGTTTCAGCTTTGCATAAAATCTAAAGATCCAAATATTGTTTTTGGATCAATTAAAAATGTTTTGATGGCTGGACATGAATGTTCAACTGAAGCCTAGAGATTAGTGGAAAGAAGGGCAATATCTGGTTCACAGAACCTACCAGTGAACTGGAATCTCAGTTATTTCTATTTTTATTTATCCTCCATGTGAGCACACAAAAAATTCTTTATAAAGGGCTATGTCTTCATCTAGTGTAAATGAACACATCAGTCTTTATCAAATAAGGATATACTCTTTTTCTGTTTCGGGGGTGAAATAGAACATTAGTGTTTGGATTCAGATTCAGAAGTTATCACCCTATTCTTCCCTTTGCATATTCTAATCATCTTGTATGTTTTCTGCTCTCAAGCTACTTTTTTGGTATTTATTAATATCTCTTTATAGGCCATTTATAGTATGTCTCTTCATGCCACATCTGGCAGTCTCTTTGGAGACTTACTGCAGTGCAGTAATAGTGCAAACGCAGTGGGGCAGTTCCCAGGATGGCAGCTGCATGGTTCCCTGTACAACAGGTCACCTGTTCTTGTGCTGTGAGACCTTCCAAACCAGATACCCTCTATCAGCTCCCATGCACTGGAACACCATCTTCTTAATGTTTTGTTTTTTAAAATATCTTATAAAAACCACTCAAGTATTTGTGATCCTGCTAGGCAAATAGTTGCTTCACATAACGCTTGTTTTTACCCACACAGATCAACAGATTTGCAAAGCAGGAGTGCCAGCAGAGTTTTGATGACTCTTACCAACATGACTTTAGTAGTAACCACTCCTAACTTTCAGCTGCCACAGCAGAGTCAATAAAACATATCCACACTGCAGCAATGCCAGACCGCAGCCTGAAGCTGTAGCTGAAACCATTACGGAAGGTGAGTTTGAGCTAATGTGCTGGGTTGTGAACTGTGATGACTAAGGTACAGATATCTGTTTCTTTTTTCTAAGTCTGTTACTGATGCACTGACCTCTGGCAGATCAGTACAAATAGCTGGAAGTAGAAACATCATGACTCTCTCTACCTAAACCCAGGAGTATTTGTATGTCAAAGTCCTTAGATTAACAGCTGAGCCTTTAGAGATACAGTAGAATAAAGTTTTGTTTAGAAGTTGTCTTTTTCATTGTTCATGTACAAAATCAAAGAAATCCAATGAAATAATAGTTTTCATTTACAGCAACACCAAATATTAACATTCCACAGTGGGTACAATAAGAAACTAATTTAACTAATAATTGTGCTGGATACAAAGAAAGGATACTTTTAAGAGCCACATTCTTCAATTTACTGCATACTTTTCTAAGCACAATTAATGTTTTATTGATGTTGTGAAAATGATTACCTTGGCTAAGCATTTTGTGCTTTTGAAATTTATCTTTCATTTGTTATGCTATAAGCAGTGTTATATCTTCTGCCATGTATACATTGTACCCTACAGTTTGCAGTGCTTTCAACATTAATATTGTGGTGTATTACAAAGAATAAAGAATATAAAACATTTCTATAAGTTGTATATAATGATTAAAGATTATTCAGGAAGGTACAGAATTTCTTGGCTTGTTCACTATCTTGTAAATCATGTAATCATTTATTAGAAAGCTATTTTTACTGAATTATTATACTTTGTCCATGACATCTGTCTTAGAAAAGACAATAGTAAAGCATTTAGGATTGAGTTTGCTTCAAAGTGTTCCACTTCTCTCTAGTGTTATTGTCACAGCAACCAATATCCCATCATGTTTTTGGCCATGTTGCAAAATCAGTGTCTTACAGATCCACTCCAAAACAATGTAAACCATAATGTTTTGATCTGTTTACCATACTATCCATTAGCTGGATGGACACTCACAGGATCTATATTTCCTCCACACAGCTATGGAAAAAAGAAGAGGGGTAAAACTGTGAAAATATATGGCATCAATGCTCAAGGCTTGTCTTTTCTGAAAGCAGAATGAACTGTGCTATTTACTTCAACGAGGTTTGGGTTTCACTTTGGAAAGATTAGATGTTCAGTATCTCAGAGAAAGAAGACATTTCATTCTATGTTTTTGAAAGGTAGCACTAGATTTATTCAATAATATTGTTTCCACTGGTAGTCATTACAGGTTTTAGTCCATAAATAACAGAAAAACTTAGGGATACCAATACTATTAGCTAATTGCAGCATTAAGTAGATCTGTTTCCTATTCATTGGTCATGGTTCAAGACTAACCATCATAGCCTTCAGAAACTCACCTAATTCACACCACTACCTGCCCTCTGCTTAGTCTTTCCCTTCCTCCCTCCCTCCCTTCCTTCCTTTCTTCCTCCCTTCCTTCCTTCTCTTTCTTTCTTTCTCTCTCTCTCTCATTCATTCAGTCATTCATTCATTTCAATCAATTTAGGATGAATAAAGAGTAAATCTCCATTTGTGATTATTTTTTCCATGGATAATATTGTTCGGAGAAAAATATTTCACAACTCTAATCCAGAGTCTACATCTTGGAAGGCAAATCTGTTATATAGAGATCATAAGTATGTGTCTCTCATTATACTCAGTTGAGAATATTGGTGTCTAAGTTATGACACAGATTGCAATAAGACCAGATTATTCTTAAATTGGAGCTATTCTGGAAATGTATATAGGAAAATGTTTAAAAGAGAATAGGTAGTAGCATAATATTAAAAAATGATTTTTTATTAAAATAAAAAAAATTGAAAATACACTTTTTCAGCCAGTGTAATAAGAAAGGAAAAAAATATATATTTCCACACTCCAACTGCATTAGAGTTTTATTCCTATAATCCAATTATAATTTCATCTTCTGGCTCAAAAGTAAAATGGACCAGACTCTTCAATGGTGCAAACTGATGTAGCTACTGTAAAGATAGTACATTTTGCTCAATTAGGATATAAGAAATGGTTGAAGAAAAACAAGTAATTAGGCAGAAGAAGTAAAAATAAATCAATATTTTAGTGACATTTGTCCATCCGCTCATATTTCATCTCTGTCAGCGTAGATTACAAAGCATGCAACAACAAAGTAAGTTAACATATTATGTTTAAAACCATATACCGGGTATATTTCACAATCTGTGGAGCACATTTAACAATATTTGGAAGCCATTCAAAAATCTTATAAAAATTGATATATCTCTCATTAACATTTTGAAGATGTCAGCCATTTTTATATAGAGTAATAGAAAGTAATGTGCCAAGGGAATTAGTCTGTGTACTGCTGTGTGTCAGAACAAATATGATTAACATTGTGCCAGATGTGTATCCTCATGAACTCTCACTAGGGATTGAAGAATTAGACCTTGTAGTCAATTATTGAAATTGGAAGTGCCGTGTACCTCAGATTTGTGTGCACCAACAATAATTTGTACATAGGGCTATCAGGACTGCTTCTTGTGCATGTTTGTGTGCATAGCATTAATAAGCAGATACTTTCACATCATTATCAGTATCTTATTCTTGTTTGTTGAATATCATTTTTCCAAGAGAAATTAACGTGCTCTAGTGCTTTACACAATAAAAATACATTTAGCTCAAACTCACAGAAAGCAGAAAAAATACTGCTGATGTGAATATTTATCACTTTGTGTTTATTAATGGCCAAGGAGAGAGAAAACTAACTTGAAAAACAGTCTAAAGCAGAGTGGAAGTAAAAAAAAAAAGAATATGGAGAGTTAAAAAAGTATTTTAATTTTGCCCATCCATCTTGCATTATGCCACACAGTTCGTTCATTCTTTCTTTCTTTCTTTCTTTCTTTTCTTTCTTTATCTCTCTCCTTTCCTTCCTTCTTTCCTTCTTTCCTTCTTTCTTTTCCTTAACAGTAAATCTATTCACAGACCTAAAGTTATTTCTTCTATTTCAAATGGAGAAGGATAGGATCAACATACTTCTTACATTGTAGCAGTTGTTCTTCTCTATAAACATTGGGTGTATGAATTTTATCTGATTTCTAATGACATTGAATGTGTATTGATTAAATTCTAAATCAACTCATAATTTGTGCAGGAGAAAAGTGTTTCAGTAAAGTCAGCTGAATTATCAGAAATGACTGGATTAAGATTCCTTTCCCTGAGCACTATTTCTTGGAGACTCATACAAAAACTATCCACTGATCCATAGGCATGAGGGTGATATGGACTATGTCACAGGCTAATGGTTCACTCAGAATACTTCTAAACTGTACATTATGAGCAGACAGGAGTCTGTCTGCTTATGACAGTCCTGAGATAGCAGATAGCAATGCCATGTGATGGCATTGTAGCAGTGTCAAGCCTGAATGAGTAAGTGCTCCTGGGAAAAGAGATTAGTAGTTCAAACTCCCTGACACAATAACTAAAGGTTCTCTGATTTTAGTCACCTCAGAGTGGCAAAGGAATGAGCTCACTTTTTCTTAGACAGTATGTTTCTCTGAAATCACTTCATATAACATAAGGATATGTCTACATGGGCTATTTTCAGTTTAGAATGAAGAGGATTTCCTCACATTTTGTAAAGCCTTAACAACTATGAAATTCATAGTGAGCTATATTAAAGAAGCAACACACTTTATCCACTGATTAGCATCCACCACCTCAACCCTTGACGTGGAGAACATGGCAGGACATGGAGGTAGCACCTACCACAGGTCCAAACCAAACGCTTGCTCAGCTGATCTCATGAGTGATGCATCTAAAATGAACTGCCACCCTAACACACGCGGGAAAAGGTTGTCTCTCATGTAGCTACAACCCAAGCACGTACAGATTTCAATTAGCATGTTGAGTTGTGTGCTGAAGTACTTATGGAAATAACCTCTTTTTCTATCTTCCAAAAAACTGCTACATAATGGAGTGGGTTTGACCCTAGATGACACTGGAAGATCCAAGAACAATTAGCTACATGACACAGCTCTAAACTATGAGCTTCTATGATAAGGATGAGTATAGTTATGGCTACAGGAGCAAAAACAATTCCTGCCATTCCTTCTTGCTACCCCCCTCTTCCCCCTCCCATTTGCCTTCATAATCTCTTTTGTCTGAACGGAGTGCCAAGTTTCAATCGCACCCAGACACTGTGAAGGCAAAGACATTGTGCCATCTGGGTTTGCTGGTTTGCTGAGAAAGAAACATTGATCTGTGTACTGTGTCAGCACCACACAGATTTTCATTTTAATTACCCAGGCAACCTCATGTACACATTGAACAAGACAGGTGACAGCACAGATATCTACATAACCTCACATAAGATGGATAACCTCACTTTGGGCCTTTGGGCTGTTGAGCAGTTGGCTGAGACTAGCCAGTCTGACCTATGTAGGATGAAAGAATAGGACTTCTTGAGCTATCTGAGACATTCAGAGTACAATAGAGAGTATCCAGTATTGTCTGTGTAAAGATCTTATATTGGAAGAGAAGTGTTTAAAAATATGCAGTGAACTTAACAATGTGTTTTTGTAACAGATTAAAAGCGCAAGTAAATTGAATTGTGACAGAAAAGCAAGTCACACAAAAGCAAAACAAATGTGCTAAGACATTTCTTCCTTCTTTTTTTAATTTTATTTCTATAAGTGTTTTAATACTTCTGAGAGCAATGTAAAGTGAAATGTTCTATGTACCTCAGAAATAATTCATCAGAGGCAGCAGCTTTTTAAACTTCTCCATCTTCCCTTATCCATATGTTTCATCTATCACATGAAAGACCATCTGTTAGCAAAAGACTTAAATTTTCAGGCTGGTCCCTCTCTGGGAGCATTCCGGTCCTCGTCTCTAAGCATGCTGTGGTTCTCTTCAACCCTGTGTACTTGAGTTCCCCTCCAGGAAAAAAAGCAAGATGAAAAGCCTGAAGACTGGATAAAGAGCTTTCAGGCAGCCACTAAAACAGTATCAGAAGTGTTCTCAGATCCAACAGTTTAGACCATAGTCTCTTACGACTGAATAGAAGGATGCCAATAGGTGCCTATCCGTGATACAAAACAAACGCATGTCCCTGGAGAACTAAGCTGAGATATGAGCCTCTGGAGCTTTTAAAAGGGTAATAGTGGATAATGTTTATAACTTCTGATGTAATATGATAAAACCTTCAGTCATTAGAGGAAAGAATATATAAATTATGCTTACATCTGGGAACTTATTTTTAAACCTCCCATCATCCTTATTTCCTTTTTACTCTTCTTGTTGCTGTTGCTGATGCCCTTTTCAGCAATACACTGATTTAATTTTTTTATCTGATGTTGTGACAGTGAAATACAATGTGAACAATGTAATTAGTATGGATTTGCAGAGTCAGTGAGACCAGATTTTAAAGTAATATACTTTCACTTAAGTGATGAGAAGCAGAATTTGGAAGAAGCCTGAGAATCTGGGGATAAAAGTAGGAAACTGTCTATCTAAATTCTGTAAATTTAAAAGAACACCTGATTCATATTAGTTTTAGAGACTTCTGAACAAATTTCTACTTCTTTATGATTTAAGACTTAAGAAATGTGAAGGATTAGGAATCACTTTGAATCAGGATTTTTAATTTACAGGATATCCATTCTGATATTAAATATACTCATATTTAAGTTAAAAAGTATATTTTATTGTATCTTTATTTTAATATCAAAAGACAGGAAGTGTGTGAAGCCCTTGCTCATCCTATTTTGGTTCCTGTTCCATCTGAGACATTACTCTTGTGCAAATCACTTAGACTTTGGCTTTCTGTGCTTCAGTTCTCCAGCTATAGTAGCAGTACCACCCTTTAAGGAGTGTTGTGTATTAAATAATGTGAGGTTTGAGACCACATGCAAATAGCTACAATTGAGAGAAAGAATTCAAACACTTTTCAGTGGAAATAATTGACTATGCTATCAGTGTGCAAATCAGGTTTACATATGCAAAATAGCTTATGCATACACATATATGTAGATATGTTCATATGTATACACACATATGTATTATGGGAGGGAAAACAGATATTTAAATTAGGCAGACAAAAAGAAGTCTAGCATTTAAATGTGTCCTAATCTTCCAAATGACATTGGTATATATTCCACCTCATTTTGTTTTCATTTTTTCCAAAACAAAGTATTTAATCCTTCAGCAAAACTGATAAAAGAAGTTTTAGACAGATACACTAAAAAGACCCTTCCAAGGTTATCAGCTTGTGAGAGCTCTGTCACCTGTAGCTTCCCAGTTCTCCTTAGATTTTTCCTACTGTTTGATTTTCCACTCTCCCCTGAGCTGTTTTACATCCAGCTGTTAGAGTTTGACCAGGTCTCATAACCCAGGCCATGTCAAGGTTTGCCTGGGAGCAGGATAATGGAAAAAGTGTGCTGGCAAGGCAGTGTTTTGAAAATTTTTACAGGAGAAATACAGCTTTAGTTTTACTGCAATACAAGCTGTGCTGGGGTGAGGTATAAAAGGGAAACTTGTACTCTGGTCTGTGAAAGGGATTTGAACTGTTACAGCTATGCTATTTATTAAATCCCAGTGTAGCCAAGATCTTAGAAAGCAGATTATTGAAAGAGCTTCCAAAAGCATTTAGAGTTATCTTTAAATATTTTAGAAAAAAAGACAAAAAAATATCAAAACATTCCCTACCTCACCATCCTCATGTAGCCCCTATATATGGGGATATTTCCATATATCCAGCTGGGAGCTGGATATATTTTAAGCTCCATATGAAGAGGTTTTATAGGTTGAAAATCCATCAAAAAGTATGTGTGAACTTGCTTATGTTAGAGATTTCAAGAATGCAGCTTCTGATTTTTTTTGTGTAGATAGATGCACAAAAACTGAGCCGCACCTCTGTAATCTGTTCTGTACAGAGAGACCCCTTCTGCAGCTATACAGAGAGGCCGATGATGCTACTGAGTATCTCCACAGCTCAGTTTTCAGTAATTGTGATTTCGTATGCAGCCCTCTTCTCCCTTGTAATTGAACTTAGGCAGTGAGTTATTTTTTTCTAATGGTTATAAAAACTGGAAAACCAAAGGTAGAAACAATTTCAAAACAGGTAAAACCACCCTCTAGGAACAGAGCACTCTAAATTAGTTTCAGTGTTAGAGATGGAAGTGGTAACAGTGTCTTTTATTAGTCACCCAGAGATTCTCCTTATAAGATGCTGCATTCTGCCATCTATAATTTCGTCATATTTTAAATAATTGAGCTGACATTTCAAAAGCTGGTTGCCTTTCTTAGGAGGAAATATATTATTTTTATATATATTTTAATTTAAATCAGAATGATTTGGATATTTCTGAGAATGAATCTTGAGAAAAATATATTTGTTCATATTAAACAAGAGAATTCTTTCCTTTGAAAGAAGGTAAAAGTTATCTGAAGGAAAGGGGAAAAAGCCTTTATATCAGGGATGTGCCTTTTGCCACTCTCAGGAAAAGCTTCACAGATTTGTCTGGGTTTTAAGTCTGTCTAGAGGTAATAGATCAAATCTGAGGACTCAAAAAAGCCATTAAATGCAATAGTTGCTTTTATCTGAGCTTGGGCCTGTTGTTTGTTTAGCATTTGTTTGTTCAGTCTTTTTGTCACTGTTGTAATCTTAGAGACCTTGGAGCTGGCAAATCTACTGTGCAGAGACTCCAATCCTATTTTCTCTCAGAGAATGACCACGGACTCAGTCCAGCATTTAGGATATGGCTCTAACACACTCACAGTCTAACAGACAAGTGCTCACTCATATATGATGTTGCAATGTATTGGCACAACATCATGAAGGATCTCTGAGGCCAATAAAACCTTAAAAGTTTTTTGACCCTTTTTTTATAGGGGTCAAGATAATAATATATTATATTATACTTGCTCCCTGATCTGGAGTTTTACATGCTTTCCATATCATATGGCACAGGATCACCCAGTGCTCCATAAATATGTCTTCCTTTACTCCCTTTTCCTTTGCCTCTGCTATTTAGCAGGAGTGTTCATCCTGTACCAGCTTCCTAACATTATTGGCATATTCTTATGTGGACAGTACATCTGGCTGTTGCATCTTCTACGGGGCCTGCTTTGACTAATTCTCTAGAAAACCTGTATATGATTATACATACAATGTTAGTAGGAGTAGCAGAACCATGAGCAGTGAACTTGCCTGTCTTGTCGTCCGAATAATCTGCCCCTGGCCCTCTCTCGGGCAGCTCCCCGCACAGTATAAGGAAAAGCACAGGGCAGGAGAGTGAGGGAGGGAAAAGAGCATATTAAAGAAGAAACACAGGTGACAATAGAATTGGAAAGGAGGAGATATGGGATTGACAGTTAGAAAATGGAAAATTAGGGTGATCAAGCCTGAGACTGGATGCCTGAGGGAAGCAAAGCTGCATGAGGTTTGCTGTGGAGAATGAGACTAGAGTCTGGCGTGTGGGCGACTGGATCCATGAGCTAATGGAGAGACAAGGTACAGCCTGGTCTGGCAGGGAAAATAAAGTAGATCAAGGAAGCAGAGGAGGAAATGACATCCAGTTTGCTGGAAGAGAATGACCACTGAGATTAGATAACTTTCTGAGGGAATAAGCCTCGAACGTAATACATACAGCAGACTTGAAGTATGACATTTGGAAAACTTAAGTAGAATGGAGCAGAGCAAGTACTGGGGAAAAAAAGTCTATGAAAAGGAGATGGTAGTAATACTAGAATAGAAGAGATTTTTCTGATTTAATTGTTTCGAAAGAATCAGAGATATAGCAAACTAGCCGAATTGGAACTGAGTAATAAAGGAGAATAGGAGTGGAACAAGAGCTCGGGATGGTGAAATGAAAACTGGATGATGAGAGGGGCAATGCAAAATGAGTCCAGGTTGGGATGAACAGCAGCTCCTGCTAGAATCTAGGATGGATCCCAAGATTTTTTTAATTCCAAATTTCTTCTATTAACAATTTTCTTCCTGTAGTTCCTGATAGAAATGTTTTATGTGGGAAAGATTTATATTTATTTCTTGTGTACAAAGGAGAAAAGCCTGCAATTGCCATCATTTTCTCCTCTAGCTCAAGACCCTCAGCCCTGCTCATGACCCATGGGGATGCACTATGATGCCATGTAATGAGATGTCTGTATTTTCATATTGAATCTAAAAGGAAATCTCAGAGATGCACACATACACAAAACATGTACACAGATTCATACCTACATATAAGAAAAACAAAAATTAAGGTGGAAGAATAAAGTACTCAGAAGTTACAAAATGCCAGGAAAAATTATCAGTGTAATATTAATTCAGCCTCTTTATGTATATGCATCATGATATAGCCTCTAGTGATGCGATCATTTCCACAGGAATCCTGGCTCATTCAGCACATAGGAGAGGCATATTCCAGTGATGAATCAGGTCTGATTATTATAAGAAGCTGTTTGTGATAAAAAGGGACTTCAAAAAGAAAAGGGAGGATTTCTGTGTTGAGATCTTTGAATATGGCTCTGAGGAATTTAATTCTTTCCCTCCCTCTTCCCAAGGTATCTGTATGAGGCTAAGCAAGTCATGCTTACCGGACTTTTCTGAGGCTGTCACTAATTGCAATGAGGATTGCCTACACACCCAATGTGAGACATAAGGGCCTAATAGAAATGCTCTGCTCTCAGAACTGCAACTGAACTTACCAGAACCTGAACTTGAAAAATATGAAGAACTCTGTAACATTAACTTCTCTGGAAATTTAAGCAAATGTCCCAAATGGGCACTCAAACACAGCAGATACCCTGATCTTAAAATATCTAATCCCTCCACTCTGCTCTTCTCTCCCATTTGCAAAACAGAAGTTATAACTCTCTTGATTAATGGGGGGGAGGGGGATGCAAAAACAAATTCACGAACATTTGTGAAGCAATCAAGCTAATCTATACTATTGAACACCATAAGAAGAGCTAACCATAAAATTAATACTCTGCTTACACTTAGTATAGGCATTCTTGGAAGTAGGTAAAGTCTGGGAGGTCACACTGATGTATTAACCTTAAACACAATTTTAAACAGTTTCTCAAAGTGAGCGATCATCTTCTATCCTTTGCATTAAGCAGTAAAAGGCCCTTAAAAACAAGAGTACATGGTCATGTAATTAAAGTTAATGTCCTAATGTAAATATGCAAGAAGGCTGAATTAAATTTACATAGGTAATTTTAAAGGTGCCTTTTTTAATCTCTGAGCAATGGATGTTTCAGTCTTAATAAAGCTCTAACATAGCTTTGCATGTGAATTTAGGGATAGAAGAGGCACTTACAAGCCGCATCAGTTGTGTCCTGTATACTTTTTTTTTTTATTGGTCCTTGCCTCACATTTCCTTATTGCTTCTTTCCATCATTTTGCCACTGAATTAAGGGAATTCAGTAATGATTTAGCTGAGCTTTGAAAAATGAACCAGATTCTCTCTTAATCTAAACCGGAGTATCTGAACCAGCAAGTCTGAGTATGTGTGAAATGAGGTAAAACAAGCTTATGAATCTGCAACTGAAATACAGTCTTCCAACGCACATTCAGTGTGTGGGACTCAGTACTGTACACTTTACTGAATTGTTTGTTTTTCCAGCCTCTAGCCTTTAAAGAGGGCACAGCATATGTGGCGGCAACCACAGACGTATGTCTACTGCCAAGAAAACACATTACTACAGTTTAGTAATGTAGCCTAATTGCTTTCCCTCTGGTCAAGTTACCCAGAAATACTTGCTGTGCTACAGCTCTACAGTAACAGTTAGTTAGATGAAATGACCAGCCTTCAGGAGAATTGGAGACGTTTCTGAGCTTCTATTACAGAAAAGGCTTCCTTCTTTGGGAAACTATGTATCCTCCCTGAGCCTGGTATTTTTACAAATGGATATTTCTATCTGGAACAATCTTTTTACAGTGAAAAATGTTCTTGTCCTGTGGATGTGCACATATCATACTGTGTGGGATAGCTGTAGGACATGAAATGATTTGCAAGTTATTAAGGCAATAAAACTACAATGGACAAAAAGCAAAAATAACTACAATATGTAGGACTAGCTTCTTCCTGATCCTTATCAAGATGTACAGGGGTGAGTGAATGGACAAAAACAGTTTCTGGGCAAAATAATCAGCTTCTTTCCTTACCAGGAAACAATGAATACAAAAACAGCAAGAAGGGTCAATGATTAGAGGAACTGCTCCATATTTCCACTTCACAGTTGCATACAGCGCATATTCTGTCTTCCCTCAGGGCTCTCAGTGCTGCAGTTTCACTCAGCATAGGACTACGCTTAAATGGCACAATTTAGGCCCTTAGAAAGTGTGAAGACATTCTCAGTATACTCAGAACTAAGTGAAACAAATTAGCTTATCAGTCTTTGGTGGAAAACTGGAGATTGTTTCCTTACTTATCTCTAAATAACCTACTATTAAGCTAAATTTGATAGGAAAATTCTGTCATCTGAGAAAAATTTTATAAAGCCTGTAAGCCAAGTGCAATTTTGTGTAATGAGTCTAATGAGCGGAAAATGACTATTCTTCAGTTAGTGTTGTAATTTAGAAGGTCCTGCTTTGCTGATTCTATATATGGAAACTGATATATCGATTAACTCTGCTAAACTAATTGAAAAAGCTAACAAAATAGACTCAAAGTTAAAGACTTCTGCAAGGTAAAGATAATAGAAATAAATTAAATTTTCTGTACTGATTTAAAAGAAGTGCAATTAAAACTTTTGGTAATTAATAATTTCTTTTCTCTACCACGCTAAATACTTTGCACCTTAGTATACTTACTCACACAGCTTAGTACAAAGCAAAATTTTTTAACAATCTACTGGTGGCCTTTCCTAGGAGGTGAAATAGAGCATAACTTTACATGAGCGTTTGGGGTCCCAAGGAGATTCTTTTGAGAAGGGGTATCCAGCTTTACTTGCCCTGTGGACTGCACAGGAAAATCTTCATTTGGCTGAGACATGAGACCCATACCCACACAAAACTAAGTGGAGGGGGTGCTCCAGAAGTAGTTGCAGATAAGAGATGACATCAGCTCTCCAAGGCTCTTGTGCTATTTCATGGTGGGACAGAGCTGTCTCTGCTGCTTCTTCCAGAAACTCCCTCCCCCCCAACACCCGCACCAGTCTCTATCACATTGTGTGGTGCAGCTATGAGAGATACACTTGGACTGTCTGCAAGTTACATACAGACTCAGGAGATACTGCTTGGTACTTAAAGGATATGAATGAAGTGCTGGAAGAGAACTACAACATGATCAAATCATACTGAACTTGCACTTATGAAATGTGCATTTCATGGCTCATTTTCAAACCATTGCAGCTCCTCCTTTCTCCAGTAATTTTCCCTACAAGGAACCTTGTAAAAACTCCTGAACCAGCTAATATAGTTGTCAACTTAATGTATTTTCCAGGAAGAAAAGAATTATTTACAATAGCTCCCTTTGTGAGTGTTGTGCCACACAAAACTGCTTTTTCAGCAAGTTTTCAGAATTTTGTTATGGCCATTTAAAATATAATGTATAAAGAGAACGCTAACTCACCTTGATTTTCTTAGTTATTTCTATAGCTCAGATCAGTTAAAACAATTTCTAGAAACACTACAATCCAGAGGTTTTGCCATTGTATTTAAGGCAGCAGACAAACAAACAAACAAAACAGACTAATATAAAAGTCAACATTTTCTGGATTTAGTACAAAATACAACATTCTGTATTTAATCTAATGATTTGGGACAAGTTACAGTTGTGTTGGTATTTTGTTTAATTGCTATTGACAAACAGCAGCTATTGAAAAGTCTTGACTGTTTTTTTGTTACAACCTTGTCACCACTTTGAAAGTTGCATTTTATTTGAGATGTAGCCAGAAATATTTTCACCAGCAGGTTTATTTCAGCCTTTCAGTTCTCTATATTTGGAACACAAGGACACTGGGATGATGCTAGCTTCTGTTAATCATCATTTTTTTCCTGCTGATAAATTTATTTGCTGTAATTAAGTTTTCTATAAATATAAAAAGCTCTATGGCATGGTTTCTGAAGTACTAGATCTGACGAGACCCTTTAATTAGGAGAAGAACTGCTATGTTATTGTAGGCTGGGGGTTACTATATATTGGGGTTATGCCATAGAATATAGAGGAAAAAGTAGAAACACTATGGAAGTCTGTTGCAACTTCAGAATCACATTCTCTCTCTGAAATGTCAGAGGAATGCTGGAGCATAACTGGTCTATGTAAAATTAGCTCTGAATTTTAGCCTGACTGAAAAGCTCCCAATTTTCCTGGCAATCTATTTGTTTAATCTTTTAATATTTTATAATAAAAATAACACAATATGAGCCAAAAACCACGTGAAGTCATCAGTGAGAGGCACAGGAACATTCTGGGACTATATAATAAAAGCCATAAAATAATGCTGAAAAAAAGATAATTGCATTATAATTAGTACTTCTGATAGTTGCCATTTATTCATTAGCAGATTACATTGGGGAGGATTTTCCATCAACATTCTTTACACGCCTTTTGTCAATTAAAGATTTCACATTCACCCTTATCCTAAATTCAAAATGAGTGCTCTCTATTGTACATACTGAGCATGATTCTCCGTTGTCTTGCACATTGTTATTGATTATATAATTTCAAAGTGTATATGAAAAGTAGAATGCATGTGTATCTTATGCCTGTTTTCCACTTATACAAAGGAGTAAATTAGATGCATACATATGCATAAAGATTACATATTCCTGTTAAGCATCCAAGGAGAGTAGTTATCCTTTTGCAATGCCAGAATTGTTTCCACTATTGCAAAGAATTCTTTTCTTTGACCTTCTTTAATTTATTAAATCAAATAAACCTAATATCATTGCAAATAGAAATGGAATTGCTTCATACATGACAAAAAATCACTGTATTTTGCAGTGGCTATTCAAGTTCTTGTGATAACTTATTTACTTACCATTTTTGCATGTCACAGAACTGTTCTAATCTCCAGGATGCTATCCTGCACACTTGACAAGCCACGCAGACCAGGTGTTGAGCTACAGCCAGCTTTATTGCTTTTTAAGGATGTATATTTATATAAATGTTTTAGTGCTATGTTTATGTTTAGTGACATACTTGTAAACAAATAAAGCATGTAAAGATTTAGAAAAAGAATCAGAATGCCCACTCCGCTCTAAAATCCAACACTTATGAAAAAAATAACACAACCACCACCAACTTCTGCAAACAATTTGAGAAACTGGTCGAACACGTAAATAGGCATGGTTTATTAATGTAGCATTCCTTCCAGAGTTCAGGTGTTAATTGAACAATGGAATAGTTTTGGCTTCACTGACTTTTCCCAGCAGCTGAGGGCTAAGATCTTACACTTGTATTTTAACTACAGCAGGGTAATACATTTCTTTGTACCAAGTACTGCAGGTCCATACTGACATTTCTTTGAGTTGTGTTCTGGAAGCTGTAATTCCCCTACATTGTATAGTATTGTGAAATGATAAAGTCCAACACCTCTGTGTTATATAAACATTTTGCCACTTTTTTTTTAATTTTGATTCACCTTTTTATGAAGTGGAACCCACTCTAGCACACTCCAAAAACTGACATTTGGGTAATAATGCCTTGTTTATTTGCTATAGCTAAATATAATATTCTGTTCTTTATCTAACAATCCTAACCATCACACAAGGTCAATTTCACCATTAAATTCTCTTGGAGATTTCCTCTTGAGTGTGATCCAATAATTCCATGCACCATTTTTTGTTGTTGTTGTTGCTCTCCTGCATAACACATCCTATTTCTGTCTCTCCTTTTAACTCATGCTGTGAAGAGATATTTCGCCATTATTATGCAGCAGACAATGAGTCCACAACAACAGCAAAGAGCCAGGTATTCTGTCCCACAAGGAATGACCTGAAGGCACAAAATGCTAATGCGAAGATCATAAAAATGCAGATCAATGAAAAAGACCAGGAAACAAGTCCTGCCCTGTAACTGTGAGGACTGTCACCTGAGAAAGGGAGAGGACTGCTGATCGAAGGGTCTGTCATTTTGGGAAGGTTCACACCAAGGATTGTTAGCTGAGCAAACGAGAGCACTTTAGGCAGCAGATGGAGAAGATGGAGCAGATGGATAGGAATACTGCTCAGCAGCTCTTGGTATTTCCACATCATAGATTTGTACTTGGTCCTTCACCTTTCACTAAACGAGAAGATGTGGCTGCTTTCTGCTCTTATCAGTCTCAGTAGAAGGAACCAGTGGTTTCCACATAGGATGTCACAGCATGTACCTTTTGGGATTCCTCCTGCAGAGTCTGAGCCAGCACAGAAGCCTCTGTGAGGGGCATACACTGTTCGTCTCAGATGAACTTTGCTCAGTGACTTGAATAGCTCAGTAAAAAAAAAAAGAGGGAGAGGAAGACTGGTTTCTTCCCATATTCCCTCACCTTTGTCTGGACCTCAGTTTCATGTATTCCTCTAGTCTGCAAATACATGTTAGGCTATATGACTTCACAGTAGGGACTGCTTAAAAATCCTTCTGAAAAATCTCTATCTCAGAAACAGTTCGGAAGGGTGCTAGTTCAAGCGGTTTTTGTTAATGATACAGTCAAATGTGTATCAGTTGTGATATCAGATTTTCAGAAACCACTTCTAGTAGTAGAAAAGTGAAGTAGCAAGTTCTTCAAGTTGCATAGGCTACAACTGTAAAAGAAGGCCCTAAATTTATTCTTAGATTATCAATTCTTCCTAACCTTAAGACAGAATCAATCAATTCCCCTTAATCCCTATAAATGCTTTTCTTTTTAAATTGTTACTTCAACTTTTCAAGTCTTCAGTTCACAAAGGAATAGGAATTAGTTCTGCAGACATAACAAATTAGTCATATTGATCCTGCCAAAGGCCCTAAATTATTAATAATCAGCTTCTCCCTACACAGCCAGCTTTAAATTCATAAAAAGCCTTTAGGAAATCTCTGGTAAGACTATATGAGCAATATACAAAACCTTTTTTTTTCTTCCCAATGTCCATTACGCAATTTAATCTTCTTCATTGTTTTACATTGCTTGGGATATAATTGGAGGAAAATACGAAAATAGATTTTGCCAGTTTTGCTTTCATATTTTGGGAAGTGGCTGGCATTCTTAAATGCACTAAAGTTCCACCAAAGGGAAGAAGATTAAAAAAAAAAAGAGAGAGAGAGAGAAAGTCAATATTCTTTAATGGTGTTCCAGCTGTCTTAGTTCTCAGAGCCTTGTTTGCAGACAGCCATGTCAGCACTCCAAGTGAAATAAACTTTATTGGCCTGAAGTGCCAATAGTGAATGAGTATATTACAATTGCTGATATGCATACTTTGGTGCCAGGGACTGCTTAGACAGAATGAATATTGTTGTTATAAATTACTCCTCAGAGTAGAGAAAAAAAAGTAAACACTTCTGCTTCATTCTCTGACAAGTGGCTGTGCTGAGGTTTATGCCTTTTAGATTTGCATTTTGAATGAGCTATGTTTTATTGTATAAATGTAAAAAATGCTGGAGCATTACTTAGAGAAGGTCTTTCGACACTGTGCTGTTTCTCCCACGAGTGCAATCACTATGTGTTCCCTCCCCTATCATCAACCCTATACCCTTGGGGAGAACACAGGAAGGATGAAAAGAGGTTATTCCTATAATGAGAGTGAGAGTCTACCATCTTAATTCACAGTGAGTAATCCTTTTCCTCTGGAAATGTCTCATCAGTTTAAAGAGGGTACTCCAAAAGGGCAAAACTTTGATATCTTTGTATTGGGCAACAATCTACATAGTCAATGAGCGCATGACAAAAATAGGGCTGTGAAGCATCCTGATGGTTTGATTATGGTGTAGTATAAAACCATTAAAGACTAGAATAGCCTCACTGCCCTCAGCACTTATTCATGGAGTAAGGTGCTCTCAGGAGATAAAGACTAGTCTGAGTAAGTTGGTACCTTCTTTAGTAGAATCTGGACCTTAACTTATAATTTATACGTATATTATACATGCCATAAAGCATAACAGGAGACCCTCTAACTCATGAATATGAAGTAAAATTTTGCTACTTTCCATTTCATGCCTTTATAAACCACATTTCCTATTATATTTTCATAAAGATCTTTACAGTAGCACTTTACTCATTCACTAAATTGCTTTTATACAGAGGAAGCATATGTTCATTTGTTAACAGTTAGAGCAAGATAAGTGTATGTAATGGGTCACATTTATATTTCAGTTACCCTCATATTCACCAGGATTTTAGCAGGGCATTTACAAATTATTTTTTTTCATTCCTCCCATTCTGAAAGTTAATAATAGTTGGTGACATCATAATTATACAAACAGGAAATACTCAAATATTAATAGAAAAAAATGAAAATGCAAGCACAGTTTATCATAAGATCACATACAAAAAGGAAAGCAACAGACAAGCAAACAATCCTACTTTCAAAGAAAATTAAGGCTGGAACGTTATGAAATCCCTGATGAAGCTTATCTAGCAACTTTAATTTGAGATCTTATAAATGCACATTCTTGTTTACATAACATACTATTGTGCCACACATATATCATTGGAGCATTTCACAGACATTTACTGTCTGTGAGATTTATGAGATTTAGAAACTTCTGGTTCTATTCCAGAATCTGAATGGAAGCATACTGATTAGAAACGCTCCTGATGACTAAATTTTTCATCTCCATTTTCCTCATCTTTTACTGCCTGTCACAGTGCTTTACCTGCCTTGCCTTCTTGTCCCATGATTCTTTCTTATTCCAGTCTCAAGGTCAGGCAAAATATTTTAACACCAAGACCCTTTCTATTCTCTTTCTCCAGACAGTCTCACTGTTTTCACACAGAGATTTATTTTCAAATTTATTTTACTCTTTCTATCGTCATCTAGTTATCTAGTCAGTGGCTGTGTATTCACTGACATTTCTAGCTACATGTGTGTTTTCTTCCTTTTTCCCTTGCGTATGTCTTCACTAATGCAAGCTACATAAATTCCCTGGATCTTTGCCCAGAATCCCCCGGTCTCCCCCATTATTGAGATGGGATTTCAGTAGGCATGTCTACAGCCGTATGTACAGAATCACTGAGTTAGCTAAGATGATAAAAACCCTGAAACTGAAAGTAAGAGTGGCCACAGTGTGGACACGCTTTGAGACAATCTTAATCCAGAAGCAGTTTAGCTGTGATTTCCTAATATCAAACTGACACAAACAAACCCTACAGACAAACTTCTGTATGTGATTTGGTACGTACAAGTGCTTTACTGCATCATCTTGTCTAAGAAGTCATGGCTTGCTACTGGTTTTCACTCTCCTACTTTGCTTTTCAGTCCTAAATGCTCCCCTTAAAAATATTGAGTCCATTTCTTGCTGTGTTTTCTTCCAGTCAAAGCCTTTCCAAGATTCTTGTTCCGATATACTCTTTTTCTTCCCTCTGTGTAGCTCTTAACTTCTGTGCATTCAAGTGAGGTGGCTTATCTGTATACAGGCTATTCAGTAAGAACACAGGAGAAACAATACCTACGGTTTCTCCTGAGTCTTGTACAAAAGTGTCAGTTTCCAAACTCAACACAAAAAAGCCAGTCCACTAAGTGAAATCACGATAACAAGGCTGATAGTTTGGGATGCTGATTCCTTCTATAAAAAGGAAAATAATTTATGTAGCTTCTCATTGCCTCAATATAACTTAAAGGGAATATTTTACAGATGGCCATGTTAAGTGTTTTAAAAAAACACATAACACTGCTTTCTCTCATGTTCCATTCTCATTCGTCATGTTCCACCCTTCGCAAAAATTTAATTTTTTTCTTTTTCTCTTTGTCACCACAGCAAAAACACAACCCCAATATTCAAAATGGATTTTACATCCTGAAACCAGTTCATACAGATGTAGTGTAAGAGTCATAAAATTCAAAAAGAATTCATCAGTTGTAAATAGATAGATTATCCTCTATATCACATTGTTATAAACCAAGACAATGCTACCTTGGTTACTCCCAATGTATTTCTAAGAGAAGCTTTAAAATAAGAGCTAGATCTCCACTGAAACTGAGAATCAGACCCCTGTTATTTATTAACAATGGTACAAACCAGCTATATGACTATACTTGTTCTATTTTACTTGTTGCTATTGAAAATGTAACACAACAGCACAGTTCTTCCAAGATTGTACATAAAGCTCCCCAAAAGCCTGGTGCTTCACTCTGGACTTTTGTTTTGTTTATTCTTTTGTTTCTTGTGCTATTTACAGACACAAATGTATGCAAAGACTTAAGATGACATGAAATTGATAACTTCTGAACTCAGACATGGAAATGTCACCACAGTTTGGGTTTAGTTCAAATGTAAAAGATCTTTGAAGTTTACATGTGCATAGATTTTGTTCCCCAGCTTTTGGCCCAGTCCTAGACTACAATGATAAAAATATCTTGGCAGCATCATGTAAACCCAAGCCATCCATGCACGACTTAAGTAAATTTTCTGCCTTTGCCAGTTAGTGTTTTTGGGCCACTGCCACTCTGTATGGTTAAACTGGTATAGTCTTGCCAATAAGATATTTTAAACAGTGGAACCAGCATCTGCATCATTTAAAAAATACATCTGCTTCTTGAGTCACACAACCTATGCTTATTTTTTGTGGCAGCTGAAGTACAAAATTCAAAGCCTACATTTTCTTTCTGAAGTACTGTCTGGAAGCTTGAGGGAAGAGTCAGAACTGTAAACAACAAATTGTATCCAACCTCCCATGATTAACATACAAACACAATGTTCTCTTATTATTTAACTCTGGCATTAACAAATTAATAGGCGAATAAAAAAATATATTTTTCAGTTAAAACTGTTCCATCAAACAGCCTTAGGTCTGCAAGAGAGATGCAAAGAATTTTGAAGGTGATACGGGTGCTCTACTGATGACTTTTTTTAATATACTTAAAGATTACAATTGTACTGTGATAATGTCCAAAGGCCTTAGCCAGGATTATAAACTATCATGCTAGGAGTTGTAGACACAAACATCGTGATACAGTTTCCACTCCCCATAAACTTAAATTTCTTCCAAATCCATAACTTATATTTATTGAGTTGCTTGCTTTCGTACATGAAGGCATACGAGAGCCTACCAGTTACCATTTGGGGGTGGGGGGTGGGAATTTTATGTTTCATAAGTGAAAATTAGCTATTTGATTGCCTTGAAGGCTATGTAGGACTTTCAATTTATACCAGCAGAATTGATATGAACTCTGCCCAATTTACCTGTACGTCACATTGCCATGAATGCTCCATTCACCATACATTATGGGCTTTAAAGAACCTAAAGCGCTAAAAAATAATTAAAGTTGCAAATCTTTTGCCAGAAAAATGGACTGACTTTTCATTTGCAAGCTGACCTGTGGCAAAAAATACAAGGGACACTTTTAAAATGGTCATTTCAATTACAGCTACACAATAGTGCTAAAGGGAGAGTAACAAGGTAAGTCTACATCTTGACCTACTTTTCTTTTTATTCCTTTAGGCAGGATTCATTTTATACATTTTAAAATAATTGTACTGCTTGGGAAAGGAATTAGGATAAGGACAATGGAAACAGAGTTCCTGGACACATTACCGACTTGGCCAGAGAAGTGTACGGTTTCTGTACGCTCCCAGCAGAAGAGCTCATCTGTGACACAGAGGGCACATTTCTGAGGGTGAGAGGTGGAGCTCCATCTTCATGTACTTTCTGTCCTTGGCCTTTCCACTGAGGCATCTGAAATAACATGCAAAACTAATGATGGATTTTGCCATTTTGGCAGTTGCCAAACAGAAATTGGACTGAACACCTCCATTCATGTTCTGCATCCCACATACCAACAGAACAATAAAAGTTTCATACATTACTGCCTTTGATTACCCATCTCTTTCAGTCATCTATGTTATATTAATATTTACTTGTCTATGTTTCTTTTTTTTAACTTTCTTAGGAGAAAAGAGCCAGATGCCTACTTGTTTAAAATGAGTTCAATTCTCTGGTGGGATCCAACTTCAATTCCAGATCATGCAAATTTATAGATATGAAATGAGGATGCTAAATCCACTGAAAGAGAGCCAGTTCTTATCTCTTATTTACAAATATTATTCACTTTCAGAAAATAGATGTATACAGATGTTGTATAAGCCTATCAGCAAAATACAGAGGTGCAACATACAGGGAAGACAGGTGTTGTGGGCGGTTGGCTGGGCTTTGTGAAAGCATGCTGTATTGTTCCTCTGCCAATTGCTAAATTCAAAGCACTTGCTAATGGTCATCCTTTCTTATAGACTCTATCTGCACAGCCCTCCCTGTTACAGCAACAGTTCACATGCAAACACTTAGACATGTTGAAGTCAATGGAAATATACAAAAGCTAAATGTTTCTTTACTTTTCTGCTTCAGGGGCTCCCGGGGCGGGGGGGGGGGGGGGGGAAGTATCATATCTTTCAGTGTAAAGAAGCAGTCATTGTCTGGTTTACCGAACATATCACTGTGTGGAACACGTTCTCCTCCTCCACATTCTGCCCTCTGTGCTGTATCTTGCATGCTCTTCCTTTACTGTCTCAGGCATAAGCAGATATCATGTTAATAGCATCATCTTCATGTCCAGAAAGAAAAAAAAAAAAGAAAAAAGAATGAAGATACATATCATCCACATAGTAATACACTTCTCTGGTAACACTGATTTGCTCTGCATTATCTTAGTAGTCAGAAACTTGCAACCCCTGTCGCAGCTTGTACTCAAAAGGTAAAATCTCTGTAAGTCTGCTTTTTACTTCCTGACAAATACAGAATAAACTGATATTTCTGTTCCTTGTACTCCTCTAACCTACACTTAGCCGAAATGTCAAGATGGGAAGACATAACTATGCTCAGTGTATTAACAAATCACTTTTGTTCATTCGCTTCTCCCTTTATGTTATAAACTTGTAGTTTGTTTACCATGTAGAGACAGTATTTAATCACTCCTTAAAGCCTTGCCCCGAGCAGTCCCCTCAAGGTGTAGCTGCTTCATTTCTAGTTTTGCAGCATCTGCTAGACCTTTTATTTTCCCAGTGTTGAGGCCCAAGACAGGTGTAAAAATGGACATGGACATGGTATCTCACTAGTTGAAATGCCACACTGTAACAGGATGCATTTAACAGCCAGGCTTCAGGTCTTGAAGTGACAACCATTTTCTGCCCGTTAAGAATGTAAGAAAGGCCATACAGGATCCATCCAACCCAGTATTCTGTGTCCAAAAAAGGACAAAAGTTTGCTTTAGCAGACAGCTGTAAAAACAGGAGACATTTATGGCACCTTTTATTCTGCCAGTCACTAACTGGGGACTTTCTAAACCAGTTGTAGTTCCTATGTATTTATTAACCCTTTACATCTTTCCCTTGTGAGGGACAAAAACTTGGGAACCACTCTGAGTGGTTGATTTGGTTTGGTTTTGGTTATTGGTTGATTGGGTGATTTGACTGATGCCATTATGAAATAGAATTCAGAGGCTAGGAGAATGATATAAAGCTCAAGACATAATCATACAAAAAAAAAGACAAAAGGAGATTCTCATTTTTTATTGCTGCTGTAGCAAGGAGGATGGTTCACTGTAGTTATTATGAACATGAATTATAATAAAGACATTTTAAAACCTGTGAAAAGTATCTCCACTGCATGCTGTAACAGGCATAACAAACCTGCCCAACTTTGGCTTCATATTGCTGTGGGAGAGGTGTTAATGACCTATTGGAATTAAAGCTGATTACAGGTCTCATTAAACAAATGGGTGGAGTAAGCAGTCAACTACCTTGAGTTGTAAAAACAGCTGTAGAGGCAGGAGCCAAAAAACAGTGCCACCTGACAAGACCATGCTGTCTAAAGAAAAGCATGAAACTGAAAAATGGGTGGAGAATGTTCCTGTTATATAAATGATTACGCAGGCAGTCAGCAGGGAGCCTGCGTTGCTGAGTCTAGTGGATCCCCTGAAGAGGAACACGCACAAGACAACTGCTTCTTGAGCCAGGTCAAAGAAGCCTGAGGCTTCATCAGAACAATTGTCCAAATGCAAATTAGTTCCACTACTACTCATATATATATGAGACATATATATTCTCTCAAAAACAATTCATTAAGAAAAAAACAATATAATTTCTCACACTAAAGAAAATCACTTTTGAAAGTCTCAGATTTCAGCTGCTAGTCAATGAAATAGTGAACAATACCTGTAGTGTGGATTCTTGACCAGCATTTTTTCTTCATCTCCTTACATGTAAGCTATACAGCATTCATTTATCCTCCTACATTTATTCTTCAGAAATATTTCAGTTACTCCATCTGTAAAATGGGCCCTATAGAGAATTTCTTTGGAAAGCACTAAGGAGCTATTGATGAAAAGGGCTTTATAAACACAAGGTATTAGTTATCCTTCTTTTACCTGCTTGCTTTCATAATCAGGAGTGTCTGTCAGGAAAAAGAAATGTTCAAATACCATCCTTAATTAATCAAAAAAAGTTAAAAAATAATCAAGCAATGACAGTAATGAAATCCATAAGGCTTGTTGAAATAGATGAAGAGGGATAATAAAGAAAGGATAATAAAAATATTTCTTTGTAACAAGAACATAAATATACACGCTTAGTCTGGGAATGGAATTTTAATTATTCTTATTTCAGTGAATGTGTAGTAGCAGAATAGGAAGGGGATTCTATATTTTACATATTGTTCCCAGCTTCATTAGATAAAGTTGCTGAAGTTTTAAAACTCAGAAAAATCTGTTGGAATCTGTGCAGCCATAGCTCTACGGGGATTCTGGACGCTATTGTATCGTTCAGGGTATATTAGTACATATTTACTAGTAGTGATTTGTTAGTAAGTGCATGCACATACTCAGTAATACTACCATGTGTATATGTCTAATAATATGCAACACATTTAAATATATATCAAATGCTTTTATATTACAACTTCAGTACACTTTGGTATCAGGAATTCATTAGTTCTAATGACAGTCCTGCGAGGTTCATAGGAATTCTTTATCAGTACTCCTATTTTACAAAGATGGGAAACTGAGATAGAGGTAAGCTGGCTTGCCTAAAGCGAGTGTGAATCAGTGGCAAAGCCAGCACTGATGGTTTCTCTGCGTGTTTCCAGTTAACTAGGCTATGCAGCCCCTCCGGGAAGCTTTAATTCATAAGTAGCATGCACTGTGCTTTGTGACACTTTCACATAAAAGGCTCCCTGAATGACACCTGGCCCACAGCTGGTGATTTGTTTCTTCTACGCACTTCACACCCCAACAGGATAAAACAAAGATAAAGCTGCCCCACAGAGACAGGTAGGAAAGCTCTACCACCATGCAGCAGCTTTAGTCACTGCTTTACAGATTCTGTAACATGATTACAGGAGCAGCTTATATGGTTTTGCTGCTGACTCCATCCTAATGACTAAGTCTGCCTTTTTAGAGACTATGCTCAGAGCTTGCCCTTCAGCCAGAAACCTAGAAAGTGTTCAGACAGATTTATTCCTTTGTGCCTCCTGAGAAAGCTTTAGAAGATGGACAGCTTAATATACTCTGAGAGGGTATATTTTGCATCCATCACAGTATTTGTAGACACCAGGCCTTGTCCTCTGCAACCACTTTTCCAGCATTGGGTTGCCCAAATCAGTTTGTTTCAGTGTTTCATATAGGATGCTGAGCATCCTCACAGGGACCAGTCTTACAATCAAGTAATAAGACAGGACTTCTATGGTCATTGCCAGACTAGTAGTAACAGGTAGTTCTGTCAGTACTGGCGGTAATGATACTTGGTTTCCTATGAATCTGTGATTTGTTGTTGACTACCAGCTTTGACAGCCTCAAGTAGGACACTTAGGAAGACTTTACTGTGCAAAGTATTAATGTATTGCACCTCACCCTTTCCCTCAACCACAGCTGCTAGTGAGAAGTACTGATAAATTTGTTCACCCCTATACATTTATCTTCATAGCACTTGGCAGAAATTAATTGTCCTTTAGACCTTTACCTGTCAAACTCTACTACCAATTCTATCTTCCTTTTTGGAAGGGACAGACACACACACTGAACATGATTACACAAACTTTATTTCCTTAGGCAACAAGGCAAAAATACCAATAAAGACCTTACTGTTTTCTATAATCTGACTAGAGAAGGGGGCACTGCTGGCTGAGCCTCTCAAAGAGAACTTCTTTCTGTTATTCTAAGAGAGTGAAAGAAAGGTGGAAGGGTCAAGTTAATGAAAAAGGCTGTGTACTTCCCTTTGGAGAAGTGCCACTGAATGGTCAATGAATACTTCTATGGAAGCAGAAAGTTCACCTCATACATGACTAGATTTGATTATCCAGTTTCAAGCAAACATATGCAAAAGCAGTGAATCAAATCTAACAAGTCAAAATAAATTAGAGTACATGCTGTCCATTGGTAACAAACAATTGCATACATGAATAAGTTTTTCCTGAGATAATCTCTTATGGGAACTTCTTTTATTCATTGTATGCACGTCAGAGCTGTGAGAATTCTATTAAAATGCAATGACCTGCTATGCAAACACCATCCTTAATAATCCCTTGAAGAGAGTTGTGTTTGCCCGTTGCTGTTTCATGAGGCTCTTTGAGATGTATCACACCTTTGCATAGATAGGAACTATTTTAAACTCTTTTCCTGTTGTTCAGTATAGTAACTGAGTAATGTACCTGCAGTGATACTTGGGAGAAAGGGAGACACAGGCCATCACATGCAAGAGAAGTATTTGTCAGGGCAGGATTCTGTTTAGGACCTTAATGGGATTTGGGAACAATCAGTAATGCTGTGGCTCTGCCTTTCTAATGGTGTTGAAAAATATTTATCACTTTTGACCATTATTTAGAAAGTCAGAATCACTTGGCCTTATTGCACATGATGGCTTTCTAAAATTTACATAGCACAAAGTAAAGACACGAGTGTGGTAATACCAGTGGGATGCCAGTACCTGTAGACATGATAAAAATTGTCCCTTATGCTATGGAAAGCAAATTTACTAATCATACGTGCTTTAATACGATGCAGCTTGACAAGAGATATGTCTAAAGCAGCTAATATCCAGTCACATTTGCAGTATCTCTGAACTAGCAGCTATTTAGTGTTTCTGACTATATAAAAGTTACTCAGATAATTTGGCATAACTCTAGTGAAAAGCAGACAAACAAGGTCAGAGAAGATTGTTAACTCAATTTTTCCAGAAGGAAAAAGAAGTGGCACTCCATGATCTTTTGATTATATCATCATTTTTCTTAAGAGCATCGCATAATTTTCCACTTTTACCATTTGATTTTAAAAGGTCATTGCTAATGTATTTATTTGAGGTTGAAGATGAGAGGTTTTGTTTTGTTCTTTTTCTGACTTTTAAGAGAGATGATTAGAAAGGTTTTCTTAAATTCTTCAGATCATCCTTTGCAGTTCTTTTTTAAAATAGGATCTGAAGTAGCCTTCCTGCTGTCTGTCATCCTAGACAACTATATCTCTTTGCCTTATCAGAATCGTTTGTATACAGGGTCACCTGCCCATTCCTTAGTTAAACTCAGTGGCACAAATTCTGACTTTTAGAAACACAAGCATTGCTTGAGATACTCAAAGCTTACTAGGACTGCAGAATGGGCAGATGTCTCAAATTAGGGGAACCCGTGCCTTCCATAGTCTAAATGCTGCCTTGATTTCTGGGGGCATACCATGCAACACAGAAATTCTGTGGTTTTACTGAACTGAATTAAAAGAAAAAGGAAAGCTCCAAAAAAAAAAACCACCTTATATCAGAGCAGGATCTTGTGAGTTATTTATTTTGATGTCCACTGAAAAAGAGAACATACTCTTTGTTAGTATGTTCAGTCTACAGCATGCCAGGCTGTAGGCTGTCCACAAATGGGCATAGCACATCCTGGTTGATGTAAGTCCTAGTATAATTAATGAAATGGAAAGCATTTCAAAACCATCATGATTGTTTATCTTACCTTTCCTATATTCATAGCTGGATAGATAAGCCCTATAAAGGAAGACCTTGGAGCATCAGTGCAGCTGCAGGCATCTGTGTTAGCCATGCCATCATGACTTGATAAAAGCCTTGAAATTAGCCATTAGAGAAGTTCCGTCAGCCTCTAAAACATTAGAAATGATTAGAAATTGTAGAATAAGCACTTTTTTTGTTTCCTGCTAAAAATAAATAGTGAAATAATTAGGAGCACAGACATTTAAATCACCATAGCTAAGCTCTAGAGTTAATTCTGAAACCAAAGTTCCCCAGAGCTTTCACTGTAGCCTGTTTGCAGACTCAGGAAGACATCAGTGCTCTGACTAAATTTGGTTTATTTATTTAGGATTTTATTTTTAATCACAAAGTCATAAACCTCATATTTTTATTCACTAGCATTATTTTTTTAATCATCACTTACATCCCCAACAAAATGCCTGAAAAAAGAGTAGGTGATGAAACATTTTTTGTAGACTTGAAATCAAGGAACATATTTGTCTGTCAGCAAGAATAGAAGAAGAGATGGTAGCTGAGGGTAAAAGCAGCTATTTCTAATTTGGGGAATACAGTATTTACTTGTTATGCACAGTCTGGCCAGGAACATTGAACAGATTGTCTTACAAATTTATAAGATTGGCTTGTAAAGTTTACCATATTCTTATTAACTAAATAAGTGATACATTTATCAGACAAATGGTTGTATCCACTGTTACACTCTGGCTAGGAGGATAAGTTTTTTCCCATTGTGTTGCTATAACCTTCTGAAGACATACTTGGTATGTTGTACCCATATCCTCTACTTCATTTATGATGATGAATACAAGCATAAAGTAAATATTTGCTTTTTATTCATGACTATTTTCAGTTAATTGTATTGCAAGTTTAACAGCAATCAGAAGTATAAATACACAGGAGAGCAAACCCATAATTAGTCTTAAAAAATCATTGTTTTAAATTTTTACTCAGCTGTTAAAATAATCCACTGTGAAATAAAAGGCTTGCCTTCTTGGTGTATTAATGCTCCAACTAAATATGTCTTTATAGATGGCTCATTGCTCATTGAACTCTCCAGAACCAGGTGAACAGTCATCTGTCTGAACATGTTATTTTAGTGAGCAGACCATATAGTCTATAAGTGAAAAGATTTTACTTGTTACCAGCAACACTTTTAAAAACAGGATTTGTATTTGCTAGAAAATAAAATGTTAAGTCAGTTTCAAAATGTGCATCATGGTTTCATAATATAAATGACTACGCTGGCCTAAATTCCTAGAAATGACTGAAGGCAAACAGCTCAGTGTGTTCAAGGAGGGCATCAACAAAGCAAGGCATCTGTCCATCTGTAATCACTCTGGAAGTTGAGATTTTGATCTCAAAGTAGACAAAATTCTATTTTATCAGTGCTTTGGGAAGGTCTGAAATAGTAAATTATAGGTTAAATGTGTGCACACGTGTATGTAAGGTGAGACCCAGATAGAACTGTATGCATTTTTTGATTTATAAAAAATAGTGGAAAAATGTTGGCTCTGCAAAATTGTATTGTATTATACCTAAAAGGACAGATTTATTGCTTACTTCTTTTCTGCTGTGTTTACATTCAAACTCCAGGGCTGATGTCTCAGTGTTATTCCTCTGAGATGTCTGGTGCTAGGTAAAAAGAATTGCACATGACAGTGCCCTGTTAGAGCTCTCAGAGCACAATAATTTAGGAAAGAGGGTTTTTTATATCTGAAGCATAATAATGTGTTCTTCAAAAGTCAGAGAAAGAAAATAAATCTTAGACTTAGAATAGGAAAGGTCCCCTGGGTTCTGATCAAATTCAGACTGAAATAAATAAACCTGTGTTTTTCATGTGAGTCCAAAATCAGAATGCACATGATGCAAGCTTGGCAGCTTTAAGAGTCCAACAGCTAGCTTACAAAACCTGAAAATCCTTCTCTCCTCTGCCTCTTGCTCTTGCCCTTTTTATTTTGCAAAATGTCTTGAAAGCAGAGGCTCCAACACATAAGGATGAAACCACTCTCTGAGTAGAGTCTCCTGAGTTCAGGAACAGTAGGCAGGACTGAAGGCAGAAAGGGCCATATTCTATGGAGCTTCTGAGATGAAGAGAAGAGCTGCAACACTGTGAACGTTCAAGGAAAATGCTGTAACTTATAGGGTGCTGAAGTCTGTCAGTGGCCTCTTAAATACCTTTAAGAGAGCCTTAGAATTAACTTTCTTCTCTCTCTCTAATGAATATTTAGCTCTTTGTTTCCTTTTCTTTATAAAAAAAATCTTCTGTTTCTTATTGCTACTTCAAGACACTTAGAGCAATATTAGCCTTATCATATTAAATGTTTCTTGCCAATAGGTAAATTTCTAAATTTCTTAGGTCAATGTCTGTGCAAAAAAAAATAAATAAATAAAAGAAAAAGAAAATGAATACAAACCTGATCTAACTTTTAAAGATGTTCTCAGAGGTAACAAAGATGACAGCAGGTATACCTGTAAGCCTTAGCATTTGAAGAGAAACACTTTGAAAAGGAGCAGCATGACTCTAAGAAAATTCAGGTAGCAAATTATCTAGGAGAAGCAAAACAGAGGACATCACTTCTGTTTCTGATTACTTTCAGGTTTCCTTTTCACATATATTTTAGAGCTTGCCGGCTAGTATGGGAGATGTTAAGATTGTCTCTTTTTATACATCAAGCACATGACAGATGTGGTGTCTCTGAGTATTATATTTTATCATGTTCATATGGGTGAGGCAAAGAGATGTAGATATGCATATGTGTATGTAACCTGGTTTTAGTGCAGAAGACTATTAAAGGTGAAAGTGTTTATCAGTATGAGCAACGTTGACAGGAAATGGTTCATAACCGAGTTTGCAGAAACAGTGAAAACAACAAAAAAAGTAAGTTAAAAATGAATGAGAAAATATCATACTGATTCATGTTTTCTTTTTAGAGTTGCTTCTTTCATCAAAACAGTGGTATTTTGGATACTGGTAATGTTTCAGAAAGTATATTGGCGATGAATAACACTGAGTGGAACCACAGTGCCCAGCAGATACATGGACCATACTGTGAAAACTGGCAGGTATTTGACAACCTTTGCTTGTCTACAAATGGTTAGAGGCAGTCAGTCTGATCTAACTGAAAAACAGAGTCATATAAGCCATAAGCATCAACACAGATAGTGAACTCTTTAAACTGGCCTTTGCATTCTCCGGGGATAGCTGCATTCTTTGGGGTTAGTGATAACAACTGTGTAGTATTTACTCTGAGAACACATGCCAGTAAGATCAGAAGATTCTTCTAATTGACTTCAAATAGAATAATCTGAGCGAGTGCTTTCTGTAAACACTGCAGCAGTATGTTTTAACTCTACACTAATAGTATATCACTAACCTCACACGAGGTCTTTAGAGGGGCTGAGTTGATTCATTGTTTGCCAAAAATGACAGAGATCAGTGCAATCTGGTGGTGCTGCCAATGTGGCACCACCCTGTTCTTTTGTTTTATCATTAGCTCAGAGAGAAATGTGTGGGTTTTGTTTGTTTTGTACTTGAATGTTATGTAGTGCAAAAGGCCATGCTTACAGTAAGAGTTATTGTTACTGGCTCCAAATATTAGAGACAGTTAGATTTATTAAGGCAAAACTACTCAAAATGACAGAATTTTCAGCCAAGACTTATTTCTATGACCGCTTACACGTAACTGCAGTGTGCTTTATTTTCCCATAGTTCAGCATGGCCAGGAATATGAAGAGTGAGCTATCTTCACTACGGAAGTTTGTTGTTGTGAATTTTTACCTTATGTGCCCCCTGCCCCCTCCCAGAAAAATGCAGGCATGTAAATTTTATAATACCAAGTATCCCTAATAAATAAGCCCTAAGAAGAGAGTGGAAGCATTCCAGAGATCAAGGTAAGACTGAACATGGGATAGGATTAGATATGGGACCTTTTGCTAGGCTCTCTTGAATTCGGTTCTGGTCTCAACTTAGTCATGATCATGAATGATACAAGGAAAGCCAAATAATCTTTCTGTTTCTAGTTCTTCATTTTTTTACACGGCAATAAGAAAACATGCATCAATATCAGGAATATACAATATAAACACAGCACCCAGCTCTTCTGTCACAGAGTAGTTCAACTTAGAAACGTGCATACCCTGACATCTAGGACTGAAACAGAAAACCTCTTAAACGAAACTAGAAAAAATCCTGTTGTTCCAAAAAAAGGCCAGTTTGTAACTGGATTCAATTAACATGAGCTATAAAATTGGTTATATGCTGCCTAATGGTATTTAGCAAGGAGAGAGTTCAGCAGAAATACAAAGTTCTTTGCTACAGTCCAGTCAATGTAAATGAAACATAGGTACATGTATGATAGGTTTTTAGATTTTAAAATGATTAACTGTTCCTTAAGATTTAGTTGTCACATCAGTTTCAGCAGTGTAATGACTGAAACCTTAAAAGACTCATGGATTTACTTCATTTTACAATCAGTACAGAAAAACATATGCTTATTTGAACTCTGGATGAAGAACACAAATCTTTTTGTGACAGCAGTGTTCAGCACAATGCCAAAACATTTTTCATGGTGACTTCCTGCCCTCTGAAGGTTTTCCAATTTTCAGCTATATACTCCCTTCTCTACCACCCAAAAATGCATCTTTGAAATTGGCCCTTTGGCCAGTTTGGAAGAGACTGGCTGCCTTGTTAAAGAGGTCATTCTGGAGCTGAGCTCATTGTACAGTGTATACAAAGAGATGAATTTTAGCCTACTGAAGCTGATTTCTGTAGGTTTTTCTACAGTCTGTGGAGAAAGATAGGTTCTTCCAGAAGCAATTCCCAAGTTCCTGCTTTGAAAATCTTTGTGGAGAAACCTCATACTCTCTATGGACTATAAAAGAAACCTACGGAGATTAGTTTTACTAAGCTCATGTTTGCTTTTATAAATGTCCCACTGAATTTTCCTTTCTTCTAGCTGTTTATCTTTTTCAGCTGTTTATTATCTTAATGTCTTTTTGTGCCTTATGTGTACTGGAGCTGTTAGGAAGTCATTTAAGAGAGGCAATTCCCCCTCGAGTAGCAAGTCAGCACAGAGAGAAGTCCCTACCTTCCTAGCAACAGAGGAACTGAAGATATGCTGCTTGTGTCTTCCACTCTCTTCAGCAGCTGATACTGGATGTCACTGGAGAAATTCTGAACATGTTCCTTGCAAGTCAGTCTGGAAAGCACCTGTGTTCAAAATGTTTTTTCTATAGACTGTGGAGAAAGAAACCTGTGTTCAAAATTTTTTTCCAGAATCAATAGACTATTTTCCCATTAAAAAGATTTTTTAACATTTTCCTGATAAAAAGAATGAAAAAACCTTCAGCAGTGTTACCACTCAAGAATGTTTACAGTATCCTCTACTTTGCTGCTTGCAATAGCAAGACACTGGAAAATACTGCATACACTTCCTTTCTTTTCTTTTCTTTTATGCAAAGACATCACCTTTTACATATTTTTCACGCAACACAAATATATCAAAATACATCTCTTCACCATCATGACAACTTCAAATTTTAAATGGCAGAAGTTACCTTCAAATAGGAAACACAAACTATGACAAGCAATGTCTATTGTCAGCTAACATTGATAGCGTTCTTAATTAATTCCCTGTGTTTAATTATTGCAGCACTTATGGGTCAGGATAATCCTATCTGGAGGGGGAAAAAAAAAAGGCTGAAAAAAGAACATCATTATAGACTGAGGCTCCTACAGAAGAGGAAGTTCTTACAGTTAAATGGGACCTGACAGAGACACGACATCTGTACAGAAGTCTCACTTCTATGATTGAGTTTCCAGAATTTTCCTTTTGTCTTCAGGCAATGTGCATCTAAACTTTCTTTTGAGGGGACCAAGTCAGAGGCCATGCTGGCTCTCTCTCCAAACAATATGACTGGAAATGTGGCTCACAATGCGCTCAGAGGGCACCTTCCACACAACAACACCCATCTCAGGTGCCTGACTACACTGGAAGACTTAATATGCGGTTTATAACTGAGTATACTTTCAGGCATACCTGGCCAGGCTGTCCAGTGACCTGCAGACATTTCTCAAATGATCTCTCAGATGAAAAAAGGTGGGTAGATTTGAAAGTATAACTTGTACCCAGCTATTTCTGAGGCCTCTCTGATGATCAGTGAAGGTATAACTGAAAGTTTCAGAGGAGGAAGTGTTCTGGAGTTGATAGCCCTTAGAGAAAATCTTCTTTGCTTAATATGATTCTTGTTGCCGTTCTTCCCATAAATTCCAGACAATAGTGAAGCAAAAAAATAAATCATGAACCCTTAACAGAGCCCCAGGAAGGCTTACATTTCTTAACTATCAATTCAGGAGGGGGAAAATCTATGTGTGGAGATGACTCTCTGTGGCTATGCTTTGAATCCTCTGGTTATGAAGGATTTTAGAAGATTAAAAAAAGAAAGCAATAGATACTACAATGATTAAACGTCTTACAATGAGCTAAGTATGATATAAATTATTTAATTCTTTACTTTAATTGGTGTGCTCTTCTGAATCTTTAACTTCGTTCTCAGTGTAGTATATTTGAATGTAGCCAAATTCACTCTGCAAGAGTGTTTCTCCCCATATTTAACATATAGAAATATACAAAAAATATTTTACTGTGAATTTGCTTCCTGAGAAAGTCAATTCTTGTATACTCAAGGAGTTTATGCAAGGTAAATACCCTCAGTAAATAATTATGGCTATACCTCACCCAAGGACTCAGCAAAGGATTAATAATCATTTGTACTGAGGATGACTTGAATGGGCCGTTTCCATCTTACCTTCTTTATTGGTGTTATTTTAGAAAATCAGCCATGATATCGTTCTGATAATGTGGCTATCATAATAGAAGCTACCTACAAAACCAGAGGAAATGGATATAATTTCTTCTGTTTCACTCTGGCAAAAATAAATAAATAAATAAATTAGTCTACATGTATATTTTTTGAAATCGTAGATTCCTTTGAAGCAAAACTTTTTTTCTAAATAGATGTTTTATTGTTTATCTAGTCAGCATGTCCAGAAGCCTTGAAATGCACATTCTTTAACTAATCACCAGAGTTGTAAATCAATAATCAGATTAGGAGCTTCTTACAAAAAGCAAGGGATTTGGTCTCCCTGACTGACAGCAGTCATGTAGTTCATAATTAGGATTAGTCCTTTCAGAAGACTGAAGATTACAATGATATGTACACTATGGCATTTTTTTTCTTCTTAGGTATCTCTTCCCACTCTTCATTCCAGCTTTGGTGGTGGTATATTACTTATGTGTCTGCTCCCCAGATCACCGGACAAACCAAAGCGAGCATGATGTTTACTTTTTAAATTGATAGAATTTGGCATTTTGAAAGAAGTTCCCAGCAGGATGGCCTCCCCTGCTGAAATATGTCACTAGCCATCTCTCCTCATTATCCAAATGGCCTTTTTGTTGAATGGCAGCAGCAGTCCTTCCTTGTTAAAGCTAGTTAGCTGAATGCTCATCACCATTGTTTTAGCATAATTATCTTCAGGGTTAGGTGCAAGCCAGGCTGTTCCCCATTAATCCTGCAATACTGGAGTTGATTTTTGTTCACAACTGTTAGCACTACAGCATGAAAACAGATTGTGAATGCTGAAAAAACAATGCATCACTTAGTAATGCAGAATATACAAGAACTTATTTTTTTTTTATTCCTTCCTTTTTTAGAAGGTATCACTTCAAAAATTCTTTGAAGTGTGTAAACCTCTAGTCAAGTCAAATCAAATACTATTTATCTGTTGAACAGGAAGGAATGAATACATTTTCAGGAATGCGTGTATCTCACTGACTTGATTAAACTAAACATAATCTCCTTATGTCACTGCGTGTCCGAGAGGCACTAGAGAAAAGGAAAGGGTTGGTACAATTCATTGATTAAGAAATGTGAAGTGATTGCATTAATTAAAGTTATAAAAATGGAAAGGTTTCGATAGTTAGAGGCTTTACATCAAATAAAGCGGGGGAGAGGGGGAGAGGGAAGGAATCCTTGCAGTAATCTCTTGATAACATGTTACATGTCCCCTTATTGTAAGATCTCAGTCCATCACCTCCGACTGCATGGCTGTTATGCAATTTGTATAAACTGATTTGTATTATGAAACTGAGATCTGATTGCAATTCACTCACATGGCTAGAAGCCTTACAGGGGCTATTCACATTTTCTGAGAAAGCACCTGTTTGAGGTGTTCCAGTATCCTGTTACATTTCCCATGTAAGCCTATTACATCAGCTGCAGGAGGGATAGGTCCCAAAGTGCTGGACCCCTCTGGGAAGAGGGAGAGGGAGGGTGTGCCTGAGGGGTTGCTTCATTCTGTTGATGGTTCTGGTCATGTGTGATAGGTAGCAAGGTTTGGATGAAGGGTGTTTGTTTGTTTGTTTAGTACTAAAACCTGAGATTTTCTTTTCTAAGCCATTAATTTGAAACTACATCATGTGGTATCACTCTCTGCTGTCATAACACGTAGCTGCAGTTTCCTGTACATGAGCAAGAGGAAGCACTTGGCCGGACATTCCCTGATAGCAGCTCATTGCTTTCAGTTTCCATTTGCCCTCACACTCCTGTCAGGGCCAAGAGATTTAAAATGAACGAATGCAAAGCTCATCTCCCTGCTCTCCTACTGCTCCTACTCACAGCCTGGCTAGCCTAAGGCTTGGGGATGACTAAGTCCATGAGAATTATGTTGTTATGTACAGTTGTTATTTTGTTTGTTTCAGTAAATGAGACAGGCACCTAAAGCATAATCGGGCTGTAAGTAGCATTGTGAAAAAAAAATCCTGTTCTCACAGAAGTGAGTTGGAGAAGGAATTCAACACAGAGCCTCCCTGACTAGAGCAATCCTTGCGAAGAGCAAGTGGCCCCACTGCAGAGGGAGAGCCGGGGTGAGCTGAGGTGTTCGTATGGTGCTATCATCAGCTGAAGGTACTGACCAAACTGTTGGAAACACAGTACAGGGAAAGAAATTTATTCCAGCAATTTGCAGGACAGCAAACCTCCACCCAGTTTAAACTTTTTTTTTTTTTTTACTACATGATTTAAATAAATATTTTTAGTTTCAGTAGGAAGTTATGCATTATTCAAATGACAGTTCTGAGGCAATTTATTCAGATGCAAAAAGCACTTTAAATTGATTTTGAAACTATTGGCAGCAGAGAGGAAAAAAGGTGGGTGGGAGCACAAACTGGCTTATAAAATATTTACATAAATAATTGTATATTTCATATCTTGATAGACTTATATTTTTTGATCACCAAACTACTAATGAACATTAGTTATTCTTGACACTGACTTTAATTAAGCATGTCTTCAGTTCATAAACATGGCGAGTAACAAGTTGCTCGTTGGCAAGATTTTTCTAATCATCATCTAAAAAACAAAACAAAACAAAAATACTACGTTAAGCAGAAAAAGAAAGAAAAGAAATTAATATGCAGAGCTGTCATTCTGAACTCACTCACGTGTTATAAAGTAAAAGTGTTCAAAGTGGAACTGTAATCCAGTGAGGGTATTATGTACCTTGCATTACTGGTAAGTTATGTGGTAGTATCATTGTCACTGAAGAATAGCTTTTGTGATTTGGTTCTGTCACACTGCATTTTTTCCCAGTCATTTATATTAGGAACAGCCTTTGTGTGCCACATAACTCAACCTGGCTCTAATCTGCAACTGATTTACTGCTCTTGCCTTCAGGGCCGTCATCTGTGTACTTAGCGGAACTGGTGGACATACCAGCTTTGACATACTGTACAGGAAGTTTTTCTTTAAAATCAAGCTTGCCAAACCCCAAGGTCATCAGTCAAACAAAGTCTCATTGACTGAGTAAAAACCAAGTGCCGTTCTTGAGGTCTCACCCACTATTAAACATCTGATTATAAGCTTCTTTTATTTAATAAAATCCTGAAGCCTGCCTCAAGCTTCCTGCCTCAAGCTTAGAAAGCATTTGTACACATGCCTACCTTTAAGCATGCATGAAGTCCTCTTGATTTGAATATGACTACTTCCTGTGGCAATGGAAAGTCTGGGAAAAGTATGTGTAAGGTCAAACAATCTCTTTTTTGTCTTGATCTCCTTCTTGTGTGATCCATATATAGTACTGTATTTTTCTCAGATCTTGAGATCATACAGAGCCCCGATCCTACCACTGAAAAATATATTTAACTACAAGCTGATTCTGGGCTCTGTTGACTGTCCCAGTGTTGGTTGTCCCAGTTCACTTTCTGGATGCACAGAAGCTTTGCTGGAGTCATCCTGGCGTGCACTGGTGTATGATGGTTGGCTGAGCACTCTGAAACTCCCACCGGCAACCTCTGGCTGCACGTGTAACAGTCCTGACTCGTGCTCGAGACCCAGACTTTTAACTGGCTGTGGGGTAGGAGCTCTTGGGAAGCTTGAGTTGCTGATATCATAGGACAGTGTGTCAGAGACTGAAAATTAAGCATTCAGTAAGAGGTGACACTGGATAGAAGAATAATGTAAAGTACATGTTTAGGCAAAATAACTATTGAAAAGGACATACAACAAAAATGGTCACGAGTGTTCTTATACTTCTTATCCCCTACTCTACTTTTCATGAAATAAAATTCCCACAGGAATACAAATAGGAAATTGAGGGAGAAAATAAACAATGATCCACTTATCTTGAGGTTTTCTGTTATTGCTGTCACTATGGTGTCACAATGCCTTCCATGTAAAATAGGTTTGTTTGGCAATCACAGATTTCCTAGTGTGCTTCGTAACGATGAAAAGGAAATTTGAAAAGAGCTTGTATCAAGTTGGGAGGGTTAGAAAGAATCTGGTTTTATTTAGAAATACATGAAAGCGGCATTCATATTTGTAAAGGATTAAAATTTAATGCTGCAAGAGTTATGCATTTTTTTTCTGATATCTTTGCTTATGGCGTATGGGAGCTGAAGTGGACTTATGTCATAAAGGTCATTTTATAGTCATTCTTAGTTTGAGTGTATTATTGAGCATTTTATATCTGGTAAAATAATTAAATGTCAAGTAACCATATATTTAAAATATTTTTCTGGTATATATATATATTATTTCTAAAGTTTTATAGTATAATGATTTTCTGTAATATCTTCTACAGATTGTTTTTTTAATAAAATTCCTGTTAGCTTCAGTGTGGCCACGATTTCACTCCCAAGGCTGTTCTTTCAGACAGCTTGCCTGTCTAAGTAGGCAGTTGCAGTTGTATACTTTGCTTTTAAAAGAAAAGGAAGCTGAGATGAAATTTATACTGTGTAACATTTGGTTGTGTGCCTTTAAATAAAATGTCATTGGACCATTTTTGATGCAGTATCTCAGATACTAAGTGATTTGTTCTTTTCTCTCTAGAAAAGAAGTTGAATCCTGGCTTTCTCCCAAAACTAAGAGCATTATAATATGGGAACTCAACCTGTTAAACTTGGGAGGGAGTGGATAATTGTTGTTGTAGGTTTTAAAATACCAAGTCATTTATATTTATTCGCATTTGTTTCCAGCCACCCTTACCTCAGCAAATTTGGCAAATCTCTCCACTTAGCCCCCATCTCCATCATTTACAGACTAGTGGAATTCAACAGCTCCGTGTGTTACCGTACACAGACAGCACTACAATGTTGTCTTCTCAAGAATGCCTTATTTAAGTAGAATAGGGATTACTGTTCTTTGCCTGGGATATGTTTCCCTGAGAAATCCCGGTTGGCTGATGTCCCTACAGCGTAGTGAAGCAACTCTAAGACACAGAAGCCAGGTAGTTAAACTGCTGCCAATGACTGTGTGTGAGGAAGTGGTAGCTGAAAAAATTATTCTCTCTTAAGGACACTAGTACTTAAAGAACATCAAGAAGTCCCACGGCTTTGAAAAATAACTCCTTTTCTTCTGGAGTTCCTGGTTTCAGTGAGTCAAGTTTAATTTGTTCACACAATCCCAGTGATAGAGAGATTTAATAGTCAAATAAAGCCCTTTCTATGATGGCATTTGTAGATCACTATCTCACTACTATAACACATTTAGCTAAATTCCTTATTTTAAACAAAATCACTTATTTTAAACTAAAAGGCATTTCAGGAAACCTGGGACATTTTCTTTAAGTGCTGGCTGATATTTTCAGGAGCACTATTTTTTGAAAAATCTTATTTTTTATAGGTAATTAACACACACATATATATATAGTAAAAATTGCATGTTTGCAGCCTGCATCTAGAAAACACAGTTCAGCCAATAATTTCAGCATTTCCATACCTTTTGCAACCTTCCTTTATTTCTTAAAATGTCCTATCTGCCTGCAATCTTCCTTCAATGTTGGAAGATTCGGACATTTGGACAACCAAATGGCATACCAGTTTTACTCCTTGCACAATTCCACAGAAGACAGAGAGAGACCCACCCTCATGAACTTATTTGCATGACCATGGATGAGATTTCAATGTAATTGGTTTATTCAAATCATATTAGCAGGAAATACAAACAAAAAAATGCAAAGAATGAAGTCAGGTGCAGCCTTATCTAAAATCATCTCTTGCATGTTGTCTGTTCTCTTTCTGAAGGTCTGTAAATCCTGGGAAACAGAGGAAGAGCTAGAGGAAGTGGCATTAATATAGGGCTCCACAGTTAGAAGTTGTAAATATCTTAAGACGTTCTTAAGGCACATGCACTTTAACACTACCTTTATATATATATATTTTTAATAAAGGACAGGAGAATACCCCCAGCTAAGGTGCACTGCCTTAAGCAATGCATGGAAGCACTTTTTTTGAAGTTGAAGCAATTTTTACAGAGATTCCTTTTGCAGGATGATGTCACAAATATTTGCTTAAGAGTGTGTATGAGAACTGATTTCCAAATGTCTGCATTTTGAAAAAGTGTTGCATAATTTAACAAAGAATTATCCAATACTCTGTAGTTTTGGTGGGGCGAGACTAGCGCATTCACATTTAAAAAGGAACCTCCTACACAACTATTTCTACTCAAGGCTTGTCATCTTGTACACGCAATATCATTTCATTGCTTTTGAAGCCTATTACTAATTTAATAACATCATGAGAGAGTAAAATTATATTAAAAATACTCAACACTCAACAAATTTCAACAGCTGTGTGCAAGTCTCCAAGAAATTTTGTAAACATGGTAAGTTTAAAAAAGCTTTAGGGATATCGATATTAGCCAATTTTAGCCAATTTTAGCCATTTCAGATTTCCTCATTACAAGTAGCAAAAAGAATTGTTCAAAGGAGAGAGGGAAAGAAACAAAGAACAAGTTATACTATTTGCTTTAAATGAAAACATAGCTTTTCCAAAAATTAAAGTTAAGATGCCACAGTCAAGAAATGACAAAACAGAAAACTATATAAGGAAAAAATCTTGCAGAAAACATAAAATGTGATTTTTGAAGTTTGAGTCATAACAAATATGTTCATATAAGCCAAATAAGATTTCTGGCAAACTTAATTCTGCTACTTTCCAACTACATAGGCTGTCATCCAGCATGAGGTCTTAATGTGCACCCTCACTCTCTACTATGTTAGATAGGTGACTTGCTGGATGAGTAAGATGTCAAACTTTTGTTTTTTGTACAGTACCTAGAAGTTATAGAATAGGATTTCCTCATGCTAAGATCCTGGTTCCTTCCACACCTGATCTTTTCCTTTTTGTTTCTGCTCTGTCCCCACTTTCTATACTTGATTCATCTTCCTGCTCATATCTTCTCTTGAACCTCCTGGACATTTTTTTTTCTTATTATTCCTATCACTCAACTTTCTGCCCTACAGATTTAACTCACTCACCCTTTTGCCCAGTCAGTCTCCAACTCCCTACCTGATATCTGAATGTCCTTCCCTTTCCTTGATCACATTTTATCTTTCTATATTTGAGTCAAATGATTGTGTGGTTATTGTCTGGATGGGGAGGACAGAACACTGAAGGGAGAGAAGAAATGGGGTCTCAGAAGAGACACCAAGATGTTTCCTACATCCTGAAAGGCATGTTGCTAAGAATATTCTCCACATCCATTTTAATTCTCTATTTTTATGTAGACAGAATGTTTTGAGAGTTTTACTATCTATTGAGTTTGAATGAACTCAGACATTTAAGAGATGCAAAAGCTGGGTACATTTGAGAATATTCTTGCATGGATGTCAAAAGTGCAAAGTGACTCTCTCCCACATTTTACCCCTTTGCTTCTCTCTCTGCAAATCAAAAAACAGTGGAGGGTGGAAATTAGAGCAGGTGTTCAGTGTTGATTTCTCCTTAGCAGGCAATAAACAGGGTAGCAAGAAAAAAATCTTTTATCAGTTTCCTTCTACCTGAATCCCACAACTGCCTCTCCTCAACTAAGCCTCAGATATTGCCTGTCTGGGAAAAACTGGAAGCCCTTTCTGTCTTGAACATTGCTGTGAAAAGTATCTGAAATATTTTTGGTAAAATTTCCCATCTTTGAAATGGTCAGCATAAACAGTCAGAGTTTGGCAATATTATAAAGAACTGAAAATGAGCCTTCATAATAGGAAGACTCAAGCTCATCATTTATACAAGATGACAGTTCAACACATGGTATTGTTCTATTGCATGAACCACAAACTAAATTTTAGCAGTTATTGTTTGAATGAGAAAATGAAGGAGAGTGTGAAGGATGTTCCTTGTGCTCTGCACCTGCCCAGCTTGCAGGCAGAATATCAGCCATTTATCTGGGGGCCCTAAGGTGCAGCAGAGCCTGTGGCGCAGTCGGACAACGTTCTTTCCCCGCTCTCTGGAAGTCCAGCTATCTCGGTGGAACAAGAACACAAATTAAAATGGGTACTCTATGTGTTTTCAGACCTGTGTCTTATGAGAGGGCCATTAATAGCCCACCTGCCTAATGCCATAGTGCTGACACAGATGCAAAGTATTTCTGTTCATAAAGAAGATTTTGAAAATGAAAACCCTTCCAAAGAAATAAAGGAGATACATTAGTGCCACTGCTTGTTCTTTAGGCCTGAAACTAAGTTATCTGATTACAAAAACAGTGTATATACCGGACATTCATGTCATCCTCTCTCTTTGAATGAATAGCTACAAATTTGCATAGTTATAAGCATTTTATTCTTACCCAGCTTCCTGTGTTTAAACTTTCTGCTTAAAAATGCCTTTTTAAGATTTTGTTTTCTTCTTGTGGACATTAGTGGCATTCACATAAATTCTAATGGGAGAGTGTTGTCAGTAAATACAGGGCATTGAGGGCTTGAGGCTGGTGCCTTAATGGTCTCAGCCAAAATCCATAGTGTCAAGTGATTCAAAAGAAAGGTATGATCAATAATCTGTCAGCATAAAACCAATTGCCATTTTCTCCATCACAGTATAGCTCAGAAGACACACAAGAGACAGCTGTGCTTTGTGTAATGTTTTCTGTGTAATGTGTATAGAAGTCTTACTGAGGCCTACATTCTAAGCGAGAAATTAATTTGTGTTGCATTGAAAGGTAGGGTAAGATGAAGCTGAATTTTTCAATGTTGTTGTCATTTAGTTATCTTTAACACAGGTCAGTAGCTAAATTCTAAAGTATCTAATGGCCACTCTTGCAGCTGTGGATAGATAACAGAGGGAAGTGTTCTTGAGTTCCAGATGCTGTGTGGAGCTGAACAGGCATTGTTTTTTCACAGTAAATTTATTAATGGGGGCCAGGTCCCTTTTAATGATATTACAAAACTTCCAGCTGGTCACTGACACTTGATGACTTTATCATTAGGGTTAATATTAGACATCATTTTCGATAAAGTCTCCCTTCAGCACAAAAACAAAATTAAGAATTCTGTAATCTGCTGTATCAAGAACATGTCTACACATTTTAAAGGTCTGTTGACCAGGAACCTATAAAATTTTGCCACTGAAATGGTTAGGCAATGAGAAATATTATTAATTCTGTTAGGAAAGAAGAACCGCGACAGTTAAGCTGACCTGAACCTTCAACATGGTAACAAAGTTCCATAACCTCATTATTCTTCATCTGAATCAATGGCTCTTTTGACATAATTTAACAATGCAAGGGAAATTCAGACATGCAGCTTCTCTAAGACCAAATATGCATGTTCTTAAGAGTGGCATTATTTTTTTCACTCATGGAATATTATTCTTGGGGAGAACTGGGCAGCTGTGGAGAGTTTTCAGTACATTGTTTTCATGGGATGTGAGGACCAAGGGGATGGTTTGAAGGGGAAAGACATTATGGGAAGAGTTAGGCATGGAGTCTAGGCTGGAGACTAAAAAAGGTGAGATGTTTGTGAAAGTAGTTAAGAGGTATTTTGCCATGTGAGGAAATTCCACTGGTTTGGGGTGGACTATGCAGCAGAGTGAGGAAATATTTTGGAAGGAGACATATGACAAAGTACCTCATTTACCTTTGATTTTGAAAACTGCATCTGTCCCTTCTCTCTTTTCTCCAGATATTGTTTGCAGTTTCTACAGGTTATGTCAGGTCTGCCATTAGACATGAAAGCACCTAGGGGCCTGGAATGTCTTTGTCTGCGTATTTCCCAAAGGCCATTCTGAGCACTGTTCATAAATAATACATTTGTGTAGTCTGCACACTATAGTCTGACCCAGCATAAGTTCTTCTTTCCTCAGAAAAGAATCACTGAAGACATGTGCACATACGTGCTAAATTCTCTTATCTAAGAAATATGAGAAGGCTCCTTTCATGCTGGGTAGATTTGTAGTCACCTCAGCTGTTGGTAAATAGCTGGAATTCCAGCTGGAGCAGCAACCTGCCACACCAGCATTCCAGCGCGCACACACAGGCCTCGTGTCTGAACTGCTGTATCGGGCCTTTGAAATACTGGGCTGCAGCTGCTTTTCTGAAGTATGGACAAAACTTAGTCAACAAGAAAGTGAAACTATACAAGCAATTCAAAAAATGAGTCTGAAAACCAAGTGAACAACTTGAATGCTTTAGCCTAGCCAGAAGCAATGCAGAACCTCACAAAATTAGACAGTAAAAGAGATAAACCAAATAGCTGTAATAGTAATAATAATTCCTGCTAAAATATATACAGATACTATTAAAAACATTACATGTAATTGCAAGCAATATATATAACTGCATTCTCAGTTTTTCTGTACATGTTTAAAAATCAAAATGCAAATAGAAAAAAATTTAGTCTTCCAAAATGCTTATAATTATGCATATTACAGATGAATTAGATATTATGTATTTTGGCTTCATTTAAGTGGGAATCACTTGATCCTCTTCTTGAGTCATTGAGAATGATTTAGGTTTGGGTGACTCCAGATTCAGTCTGGCACTCTGAATGACATTGAAAGTTGCACATGATTAGCTCAAATCTGGTAATTTGTCTTGCATACAAATGAGAGTTCAGAAAACCATGGGTGAGTCTGAACACTGGCATCCATATGTCAAGATGGTCTGACTTTTTCAACATGATTCTTTGGGCTGGATTACAGAATGGGAAGAACACTTAGCACATTGCTTTAGCTTCACAGTTTTAAACATTTTCTGATATGACATATTACTGACCACCAGATCTGTGTTGGTGGAACATCGCTCTTTCCCTTCTCTGCCATTACAGTATTGTAGGTCACATTCTTTAAAGGAAGTGAAAAATCACAAATGCTAGAAACTACTCTATGTGTCTGAAAAACTGCAAAGGAAGAAATAAAGCATACTGTGCAGAACCTTTAGTTTCTGTTTCTCCCTACGATCAAACTTTCTGTCCCATAAAGCAGTCACTTCTGAACATAAAAGCCTTTCCGTGTGTTCTGTAAACTTTTTATGTAGATTGTAAAAGAGGATGACGTGTGCTTTTCCGTATGCACAAAGAAGAAAAAAATCTCTTGACCCTTTCTTTATAAATGTGCTCTGCATGATTGTATGGACAATCAAATGTGTATGTTTGACTTAGGTATCTCTTCATGATCTAATGGTCTTTTGCAGTTTATTAAATAAAGACAGAGGCAAACACCCAAACCCTTTGTTGTACCACATGGCTACTCAGGATGTCATGGCTGGTGGCTGAGAGACCTGATGATCCGTATGTTCTCTCCCAGACAACGCAGCTGAAGAGCTGCTTTAATTGCACTGGCCTTCTAACAGCTTCCTACAGGAAATAATTAATTGGGTGACAAAGCACAGTGTTAGGCTTACCCTTTCCAGGTTCCTTAAACTCCAGAAGGCAGCTGTCTGGAGTGGCATCAGAATAACCTTCAAGGTAACTGTGCAAGTGGTGTTCTGGGCTGAGATTCCCCTATGCCAGGGAAAGTCCATATATGGCCTAAATCAGCTGAAAGATCTTCTGGGGCCTTTGCTCTGGTAGATAGCACAGGTGATCTGTATCATGGTTCCGAATTTGTGACAGTATATACTAAACAAAGGATAGCATCAGCTAAGGTAAATAGGTTAATACTCTTAAAATGTATTGTACAGTTTAAATTGATTGAAATTCCATGCCCAAATAGGAAGCGTTTAGAGAATTATACAGTTGGTAACCTGACTTAGATAGCAATTATGACTGCAAAATGTCAAGGGGGATTAGCAAAGTTGTAAAAGAATGGCAATAGCAAATTTGGTGTTTTAGATTGGTAATTTACCCATGTAAATTAGATAAATTTCATAAAAAGGCATACAGCGGGGACTGCTTTTGAATAACAAAAACTGTTGTTTCATGGAGTAATTACTCTAGAGAATTTACAAGAGTAGAAATAATCCTTGATTTGGTTCAATGCAGTGCAGAGACCTTGTTCAAGAGGTAACTATTAAAGAACCATTCTGTAATAGTGACTCTAACGTACTAAATTCATTATCTCTGTTGGAAGAATGAAGCCATATAAAAATCTAACATAGTATTGTTTACCTTCAAAAAAAGAGACTATATTAAAATGAGAATGCAAATTACAAAGAAATTCAAACTAACTGCTAAAAGAGTAAAACTGAGAGTGCTTACAGTTATCAAATTAGAGATTCAAGGTACATCCATATCTCTGATTATAAAAAGCAGACAAAAACCAAACTCTAAAAAATCAAACACAACAACTGGTGATGTTTAATGGCAAACTAACAGAGACTATTAGAAGAAAAAGGACACTATTTAAAAATTAGAAATGGTGTCAAAATTTAAAAAAAAAGAAAGAAAGAAACAGAAACAGTGGCAAATTAAAAGTAAAATTTTAGGAAGTCAGGCTGAAAATATTTTTGAGGAACAACTTGCTGAACTAAAAAATAACCAAATAATTTTTCAAATACATCAGAAGCTTAGTTACGAATGGAGCACAAAAATAACTAGGGCTCTTCAAGTTTGGTAAAAATATGACGGAGGCTATAAGAGAGATGAATGAATAGGAAGCAAGTATTCACCATTTCCCATGAGTATTAGGGGCATCCAATAGTATCATCAGGCTGCAAATTTTAATACAATGCATAATGAAATAATGAAATGCTTTTCCACAGGATGCTGGTAAAGAGAAAAATACAAAGGGATTCAGGAAACAATTAGACAAATTCATGGTAAAAGATCCACTGATGTCAGTTGAAGACAATGGTCTGCATGCAATCACTAGCTCAGGAAGTTCTTAAACCATTGTTAGCTGGAAGTCATAGGATTATAGAAAGAACAGAATCATTCTGTGTACTTGCACTGTTTTGTATATGTTTTTCCTGAGTATCCATTATTGACTTCTTTTAGAGATAGAGGATTCTATACTAAATAGTATTCTGGTTTGACCCACTACAACTGTTCTTGAGTTACCATGTTAAAAATAAATAGCATGGAGTAAAATACAAATGTGTTTCTGAATTGCTGTGATAAATTTAATTCTTTGTTTAAAAAAAACAAGCAACAAAAACAAAAAACCCAGATGATATTTATATAGCCGAAGAGACAAAAGAACATTGTAAATTGCTACTTCCATGGAATATAACCATATTATCATGAGCTATGATATTTAATCTAAATCATAAATGTTGTTTTTTAACTTTCTTAGCATTTTGCATGTGGTGAGACATTGGTCTGCTAGTTGATAATTAACTCTTCTGAAAACTGAGACTAGAGAATTTGTTTTGCAAATTTAATTCCTAGGAAGGCTCTTAGATGCTGAAATATATGCAGAAGGTTCTCATCAAAATGCTTCTCATTTGTTTTTATGGGTGTTAATCCTACTGCTTACAATGGTGTCATGTATTTTAGAACTTGTTTAGGACTGAGAATGTGTTTGGCACTTCATGAACCAGAAATGTTGGTTCTCTCAAAGGGAATTAAAGCTTACATCACTGGTATAGTGGGAAAAAAGGTATAAGAATGTAACATTTGAATATACTTTACCTAAATCTTAGAGCCCTGTAAATGTTTTTTCTCATTTTGCAGAAGTGTAAATTGAAACACAATTTTATATTGCTTCAAATCATCCAGCTAAGATAGTGAAGCTATAGGTATAATTTAGTGAATACTAAGCTTCCAAATATCAGCTCTAAGTACAATATATACTTTTTTCCAAGTATGTAGTAAAGCCTACTGTGTAAAGTAAGCACAGCAGAGGCTAAGACATCCCAGGAGATAACTAACCTGGTAGTGTTGAGGAATTTTGCATGTTCAATTGGTAAATTATTCTCTTGATTGTCTCCTATAAGACAGGTCAATAAGGCATGATGATAACAATAATAAAGAAATAATAATGGTAGGTAATTCTATCTCCGGTCTATCATAGAGATCAAGACATCACAGAGAATAATAATAATACAATAGAAAGAATTATCTTCAAATACTTCTTAATGAAATAAATCTTGTGAGATAACTATAGAGAAACACCTCTACCTACATACTCTAATAGTATAACAAATCTTATATAGAAAAATATACTTATATTTTCCACAGACTATCAAGAGTTATGTGTTTGTGAAGCAAAATAACCTATCATACATAAATAATATTTTAATTATATAATCAGCCACCTTTCAGAATGAAGAAGGTTGAAGAAATCAAACACCAAACAAACTCTTACTATGAAAAAGAGGCCTTCCCAGTAAACTATGGACTTGCTGCCTTTGCCCCAATAATATAAGCCACAATGTTTCCATTAGCAATGAGGGCAGCTTAGAAGAGTCCTGACACACTTCAGTTATTGGTCCCATCCTTATAGTGCTCATGGTACTGAGCAGGCAATTTGAATTTTAGGTCTGCTCCAATTAAAGACATAGTTAAAATATGTAATGAGAAAGAAAGCATTATTTACTCTCAACAAGTCTGAGAAAAACACACTCACAAATGAAAAACAGTATTCAGCTTAAGAAGGAAGAAATATTGCTGTTTTGCATTATGCTGGAATACTTTGTTCAGTGACATAGTCCACATTTTAAAAAACAAAAACTACAAATTGTAAAGAATTTATAAAAGAGCTACAGTAAAGTTGGATGAGCTATCATGAGAGACTAATAAAATGGTAATGGATATGACTGAATATCTATAAGTAGTTATTTGGTGAAAGAAATGATAATGCTTTAATCTGAAATTCAGGTGAGAGACTGTATATTTTTTTAAAAACAAGGGTGGTCATCCATTGTAACAATTAATTTTGACACATGACTTCAGGAGGGCAGTTTGGCCTGTTCAGGAATATGTCTGGAAGAATCCCATGGGAGATTGTCCTGGAAAGAAGAAGGATCCAGGAGAGATGACTGATTTTCAAGAATCACCTTGTCCAAGCTCCAATGGTCCATCCCGATGAGCATGAAATGAAGCAGAGGTGGCAGGAGGACTGCATAGATGAACAAGGAGCTCCTGACTAAACTCAAACACAAAAAAAGAAACAAACAAGAGGTGGAAGCAGGGACAGGTGACCCTAGAGACACTGCACAAGTGTGTAGTGATGGGGTTAGGAAAGCCAAAGCCCACCTAGAGTTGAATCTGGAGAGGGTTGTAAATGGCCTTCTGCAGGTACACCAGCAGCAAAAGGAAGACTAGGGAAAATGTGGGCCTGCTGCTGAATAGGGCAAGGGCCCTGGTGACAAAGGTCACAGAAAAGACCGAGGTCCTCAATGACTTCTTCACCTCTGCTTTTGCTGGTAGAGCTTGCTTTCAGTCATCCCAGGTCCCTCAGATCCATGGGAAAGTCTGGAGCTGACTGACTTACCATCAGTGCAGGAGGATCAGATTAGGAGCATTTAAACAAACTGTACATACAAAAGTCCATGGGATGTGATGGGATGCACCCATAAGTGCTGAGTGAGCTGGGCTGTCATTGTGAGGCCACTCTTGATTAACTTGGAAAGGTCATGGCAATCAGGAGAGGTTCCTGAGGGCTTAAAGAAAGCAATGTCACTCCTGTCTTTAAGAAGGACAAGGAGGAGGATCTGGGGAAGTACAAGCTGGTCAGTCTCACCTCAAACCCTGGGAATGTTATGGAACAAATCCTCCCGCAAGCGATTTCCAAACATATAAAGTACAAGATTGGTCACTGGCAGTTGGGAATAGTCAGCATAGATTTACAAAAGGAAAATCATGTCTGACCAACCTGATAGCCTATGATGAGAAAACTCGCTCAGTGGATGAGGAGACAGCTGTTTATCTCAGCTGTTTTTAGAGATAACAATATTCATTGTTTATCTCTACTTTAGCAAATCATTTGACGCTGTGTCCCGTAATATTCTCATAGACAAACTGATGAAGTATGGGCTAGATAAATGCACAGTGAGAAGGGTTGGACTAGAGAGTCTCCAGAGGTCTCCCTTCAAGCCTCAACAATTCTGTGATTCTGTATTCTTTCTCATTTTTTATCTTTAAATTAAGGCTGGGTTCTTTTTTAAAGATAAAGTACAGTTTTGAGAAGCATGCTAAATTAATGGACTGATGTAAGAATGAGTGGGTGAAATTCTATTGTTTGTGCATGTAGGCATTCAGACTAAATAATCATAATGCTCTCACAGGCCTCAAAATATGTTAATTTTAGCTTACAAAATAAAACAAATGAAGAGTAGTAATGACAGGCAACAACAACACATGAATTCAGTGTGAGTCTTTGTCAGTTGTGAAATTATTCATTGAACAGTTGTTAACTTACTCTTTAGAAAATAATATAAAAGGCTTCTAGCAGGGCAAATGTTAATGAATTACCAAGCAAAAATATAATTTACAGAATCACAAAGTCACTGAGGTTGGAAGGGACCTCTGGAGACCACCTGTTCCAGCCCTGCTCAGAGCAGGATCACCTAGAGCATGTTGCTCAGGGCTGTATCCAGTCATACTTTGATTTTTTTTTTTTCCTGTATTTCAGTTTGTGCCCATTGCCTCTTGTCCTTTCACTGGATACCATTTGCACAGTCCAGCTCCAGCTTCTTTACCCCATCAGGTATTTATACATATTGATAAGATTTTCCCCTGAGCCTTCTCTTCTCAAGGCTAAACAGTCCCAGCTCTCTCACCCTCTGCTCATATGACAGATGCTCTAAGCCCTTAATCATCTTTGTGGCCCTTTGCTGAACTTGCTCCAGTATGTCCATGTCTCTCTGGTACTGTGGAGCACAGCACAGGACACAGCACTCCAGATGTGGCCTCACCAGGGCTGAATAGAGGGGAAGGATCAGCTCCCTCGACCTGCTGGCAAAGCTCTTCCTAAAGCAGCCCAGGATACCACTGGTCACCTTTGCTGCCAGGCATATTGCTGGCTTATGGTTAACTTTTTGTCCACCAGGGCCCATGGGTCTTTTTCTGCAAAGCTCCTTTCCAGCAGGTCAGCCCTCTGCCTGTACTGGTGCATGGGGTTATTCCTCCCCAGGTGCAGGACATGGCATTTCCCTTTGCTGAACTTCATGAGGTTCCTGTCAGACCATTTCTCCAGCCTGTTGAGGTCCCTCTGAACAGCAGCTCAACCTCCTTGTCTAACAACCACTCCTCCTGGTTCTGTAAACTTGCTGAGGGTGAACCTTACCCCATCATCCAGGTCATTAATGAAGATGCTAAGCAATGTTGGCCCCTGGGGTACACCAGTAGTGGCTGGGCTGGCCTCCACCTTGACTTGGTGCCACTTATCACAACCCTTCGAGCTCTGGAGTTCAGCCAGTTTTCAATCCACCTCATTATTTTAACTGGAAATTTGTTTTGTAAAATACTATTTTGATAAGCTGTAAGCTAAAGTAAATCAGAAGAATAAAAGAAAAGTAATTATGTTGACATGAAATCTGTGGTGAAATAAGTTATGTGTAGTATAATATTTCCACTGAGTTTTCTTCTGGGAACATATATTGAGGACATGGCTTAAGGTCTTACAGGTTCAAAGTAAAAAATATAGAGGAATGATCCATTTGTTTTCAAATCAACAGTCCTACTCTGAAAGGCACAGAGTATGTTAACACATCACCGAAATCATTTAAAGGGTTCTGATTCCCCAATACTGAGAGAGATGGCTACATTGGCTCAAGATCTTCCCACCCTTCTCACCTCTTTCCCCCATCCCTTTTTGCTTGAGGGTGGGTCTGAAGGCAAATCTCTAGGGGAGCTGGAGATTGGGTGCTTGTGCATCTGCCACTGCTTTTGGCTGGTGGGAACCACAGTGCAAACCTGCTGCCCTCCTCTGTTCACGCCAGTGTATCCTGTGGGATGGAAGGGGCAGGATAACAGCTGGAGAGCAGTAGCCCAGAAATCCAGTCAGAGCCCACAGCAGGGACTCAAGCCAAGGGTTTGGAGTGTGCTTACATTCATAACAGCTGAGCACTCCTGTCGCTGGTCAGACTGAATTAACCATGCGTTAAATGCACAGCCCAGGCTATGAAATGTGCTAAGTTCCAGGTCTCCAGTGAGACCTAAACGCATGTGTAAGGGGAAGCTCTTTCTCAGAGCACTGCCTAGGAGTACCTGGGACTCAGCACGATCAATTTAAGGATTGATCCAAGTGCTCCTGAAGTCACATGAATGACTGATTCATTCCTTGGGGCTTTTGATCAGGATTGTATAGAGTTATATTGACAAAAGATGTATATACTTTAAATGTTAACCAATCCATCCTGATGTCATATTCTGTTGGGTGTATATATGTCATGCTTGCTATAATTTACTCTTATATTTGATACTGCTGTCCATACAGTTTTAATCACTTAAAATGAAAAATACTGGAAACATTTTAACAGAAATACAAAGCAAATTATTAAATTGACTTATTGAGGTATATTTTGGAAAATTTCAATAAATAAAATAATGCTTGATAAAATCAGGGGGAGTTCTTACTCTCCTATGTATTGAAATATATGTCAGAATTGAATATGATATGAACTAGAAGATCAAATAATAGAAAATTACATAGCCTATATCTAATAAATTTTTTTGTGCCATCTACTTCTTGTACCACAACTATACAGAACTGCTTCAGCTTCTTATCTGAGATCCTGGTAGTGCAAAGCAAGCAGAGGATATTAAAAACAGGTGGCATTAATAAGGGGCATGGGCAATTTCATCTTCTTTGTTCTTCTCTGGCATGGGGCCCACCTTCCTAAAAATTCACCTTTATCAGCAAACATGCTGATTTACAGCACCTCATATTTTCTGTAGCTTTAAAATATGTACACTGTCATATATGAAAAAGTATATCTTCCAGCCTAAGACTTTCAAACTCACTTTGGGTCTTTAATAATTAAGATGGAGGCTCACTAAATGGAATTGTTTGCTGAGCTGTTTAAGGTTTATAAAAACAAGACCACGTCTTTGAGTGTTTGTGTTTGTATGGTGACTGCTTCAAAATGTATGAAAGGAAAGAGAGGAGGAACAGCTTGATGCAATGATTTTTTTTTCCCCCCATAAAAACTACCTGGTTATTACATTCACTTTTGTAGTTCTAGTACAATTTGCTGGAGTGGAAAATATATAAATTAAAAGCACTGATTGAAAAACAGGTAATCAAAGCAGATTTCTTTTTCTCAGCATGTTGTGGATCTTAAATAATGAAGAGTACATGTGCAGTGCAATCCAAATAAATAACTCTTCAGGGCATTTAGTCATGTAAAAAGTTGTGGTTAAAGGGAAGGCAAACAAGCATTTACAGAAACTTGTGCTTTAAACGTGAGAATGAATGCACCACGCCTCTTTCTCTATCCTGGTTCCCAAGGATTCTTAAGAAATTGGACTCAACCACTGTTCTGTGCTCCGCTCTGCCAGAGAAGCTTCCTTCAGTATGACATTTAGAAGGCAAACATTGTATTATGTGATTTGTAACTTCAGGCAGGATTTGCTAAACTATATTTTTTCTCTAAATATTAGTAAATCCAAGCTGTAAATAGGCTTAAAGCTTTTGATACTTAAAGGTGAACTGGAATTTACTGTAGATGATTGGTTTTGATGCATGGATGACTTACACATGTGGTAATACTTTTTTCTTTTAAAATAAATTAGAACAGCTTTAGAGATAACTTTAAAGGTCACCTGCTAATTATATATGCTAAATATCTTCAAATGATGTGACATATTTCAGAATGGGGAACTGGATCCAAGAATGGTTGTTGGAATCAGTGACCTCTATAATCAAAAGCATGGAAAATCATAGAGGCTTACCTGGAAAAAAATGAATAAGGTTGACTATTCAAACGAACAATTATCTTCTTTTCTATAAAGTTGATTGCTCTGTCTTTGCATCAGATTATTTCATGACCTTTTTCTTTCTTTCCCCCTGCCCTTCTTTTTTCAATATACCTATGAGTAACATGAACAGTAAGGCCAGGCTTGCTGGTCTGAGTCAATTTAGCTCTTGTAGGAAGAGCAACTCAGCAATACCAGTGTACCCCAGGTTTGGCATGAGCCATACACCTAAACACTATTTTTCTTTCTTTGGGGCTCTTTGAAGTCAAAGCTCCTCTTTTTTGTGATGTTTTTCTGAGAGTGATCACTTGTGTTTTGAACTACATGACAAGATTTGAATGAAGCCATTTGCAGAAATGGATATGGAAATTTAGAAACTCTAATGGCATGCATTCATCCTGCAACCAGTATACATGAGTACTGCATGAACATTTTGTCTGTCTGTGAAGTAATAGCATATAGCTCTGAACAGAGAACATTTTGAGCATTACATGGGCTAAGCAAATATTAATAATACTCTTTTGCATATTTTAAAAATATTAATGGTTTTCCAGTCCCCAGCTTAAAGATTGATAGAAAAGCACCCAAAAGGAAGGCCTGCAAAACTACCAGACATTTCAGAAAATATGGGCTTTAACTATCCTAACATATCCAGTACTCTGTATCATGTAGTTCATTACAAGGCCTTTGGTGATAAAGTCTCAGGGCCTTTCCCTCTGTATTACTTTGCAATTCCCTGTCAAACGTCTGTAGCACTATTCTCTTTACAGCATAGCCCTTTACCTGTTCCCTCCCATTTCATGACTGAAGTCAAATAACATTTAGTTCCTAATAAAGCAAGCTTTCTTTTGAGTCAACTGTATAATTACATAGAAATTTATTGTGTTTTGAGGTTGATTCATAACAAATAGATCCATGTGAATAATTTTGGGAAAAAAAGGTAGAGCTAAATTGCACCACTGACACCCAGCCCTCTTTTGGAGACAGTTCAGAGTTTCTCTGTTTTAGGAATGGGAGACGTGTTTCCAAGGAACTGAGCCAGGAGGCAGACCATGAACACTTCAGTGTCTCCCTGGAAGGTACTGCACACTGCTGCAGAACGGCTGACCACTGCTGCTAACCAAAGAGTGTGAAGCTATAGACCTGTACTATAAGCAACCTTGGAAGATCAAACACAGGATTCAGAAGAGCATATATGTTGCGTCCTTGCCTTGTTCTTATGCTATGCAAAAAGGGGTGGCTTTTTATTTTGTTTTATTTTAGTCTTTCCTCTAAAACTTACATATACACCTAGTGTATGTGTAAGGGATAAACAGAATTGGTATCTAGGCCATTTTTCTTATGCAGATAATCTGCAAAAATGGTGCATTTTAGAGTTATGTCATACTGTAAATGAACTTCAAGCTGCTCATGAACTATTTCTTGTATCTCAGTGGCCTGAGATGTCTATGGTATGCCACTTAAGCCCTTAGAATGGCATTCCTCCTACAAATTAAGACAGTAAAGGGAGATGGCCACAGGTAGCTTTCTGCACAGGAGCTAAATGTCCAATCTTCCACTAGATTCAATGGGGTATAAATCAGTTGCCTGAATTTAGGTTTTCAGCACCATTTGAGACACCTTATGGTATTTGAGATACACATATGGGGGCAAAATAAGAGATAGGACCTTTGGGAGACTTAGACACTTCTGAAGCAGAAGGTGGAGGCCTACCAAGATACCCTCAACTGTCTAAAATGGCATTAAATGCCTATCTTAGGCTGTTAAATCACATGCCAGATAACTGAGACTCTAGAGAGCAACTTTAGGTGTTTACTTTAAAGTGGACTGAATCATTTTCTAGGCTGCTTTGATTATACTGGCCAGTTAGGTTCCATCAACTATATTGGCCAGATCTCCACTGACTATGACAGGAGTTTAGACACCGTCTGAAAAGCTTATGTAAACACCTAAATCTATGTCTCTTAGTCCAGAAGTTGAACCCCGGCCCTAAAGTTAGGTCCTATTCATTGTCACAACACACATTTTGTTTTATGCTTAAAATCTGCAGGCCCAGTATTATTTTCCTGGAATCACTAATGCAAATGTCATTTAGTTTACCTGAATGTTAGCAAAAGGGAGGGATAGAAATTTGTCTGAAGTCTTTTTAACTTAATAATTGGATATATATTCAGAAGGGGTGATTCTTTCTCTTCATAATGACTATATGCTTCTTTCTGTTTACATTTCTTCTTAGAGTTATATTTCAAATTCTACTTTTGCATCAGTTGATGCAGCAGTTCCATTCATTTTGTCTGGCAGATTCTAAGAGAAAGAGCCTTGAAATTCAGGTTATCAGATGCATTTCCTAGCTTTTTTTCAGGCAAGTCTGACTCTAGCATAATTTTCTTTGATTCTCTTTAGTCACTGATAATTTCAATATCCTATCTACATCTACAGATGACATTTTCATATAAACCAGATATGTGCCACTTAGTTGGAGGAAAACATCAGGATCTATTACTACCATGTGTATGTGTCATCTTTCTGAACAAGTGCTGTTTGCTGAATAGTGTTTATACTGCATTTGCACAGGCCAGTGTAAGAAGCTCCATAAATCCCTTGGATTATGTGTGTGGTATCAAACTATCAGCCTAAATCTATCTGCTTATTCTGATTGAAGAACCTAATTCTGAAATCTAGTGGTATAATGATTAATAACATCTCAGAAGCTAACAAGCACTAAGCTCCCTACACACCCTCCCTTGCTCCCCAATTCTCTGAAACAACAGTAAGAGTAAAATTTATTGGTATTACTGTAGATTTAGGTTCCTGGCATAATCATTTAACAATCTTTCTCTATATATTCCAAACATGTTTTTTGTTTAATATATGTGGAGGCAAACATTACGCTGAAATATCAGAGGTCACAATGATATCAGACTTGGCCAAATCAAACCTTATAATTTCTTGAAACAGTAAATCAATCAAAATAACTGAGCCTCCTTGAATTTCCTGAGTGGAATTGGTACTCCTGTGTGCACAGGGTGCATTTCACAGCTGTCTACATTTTTGGTTTTACAGTCTCAGTAGTATGATTACAAATTAGGGTTCCATCCTAAATTTGCTTTTGTGTCTCCTGTCCTGTCAGCAGTTATATCCTAATTCTCTATTAAAAGCATGCATGGATGCATGAAGGTAGCTAAAAGTACTTCCCTGTTTCTTTTCTGCTAAACTAGTGTAAAGACATTTCAATACAACAAAGTGTTGCCTCCTTACAGTTTGTGGTATATGTGAAGAATATTATCTATTCTGTTGCACAGCTTTGTGAGTAGAGCTAGAGGCTGATTCTGTTACCCCCCCTAATTTCCATCTTGTATAATCAATTGTGCTTCTGCAAACTCTGCACAAGTGTGAGTATTTAGCTGTTTAGGTGTACCTTAGGAATTTACTGCTTCCTTTAGGGCACATGGATGGGGGGAGAGTCAGTGTTCTTCCACATCACCTCAGGACCACCGCTCTGAAGTGGTAATTTAAACCTGCATTTATGCTTTGTAGCCATATACACATATGAAACACTGTGTGCCAGACAGAGAAGGGTGGGGTTGAGATCGTGAAGCTCCCAGAGCCTTCCCGCCAAAGGCCACAAGGTAGTTTTCTTTCTGGCTGTCAGTCAGTAAAGGAATAATCTTAAAAGAGCCATGTGTCCAAGATGCAATCTCCCTAGTGAAGCTTTGGGACAGCAATCAGCCCCGTACTTATCAAGCTGAAGATTTCTTTCCAAGAAGTTCTTTGAGGAAAAGAAAGGCAAAGAGCTATTTACCATTGGGTCAATAGAAGAGATACTTCCCTTTAATGAACAGTGGTGTAAGCTTCAGTAATTATATTATCCCAGCAATCAATCAAAGATAATAAACGATTATTTTCCTCTCTCTCTCCTCCCCAAGCAAGAAATGTATTTATGTTTAAAAAAAACAACACAAAGCAAAACCCTCCAAATCTACTTTACCCACAGTCCCTCCATCCACAGCAGGGACATTTTGCTGACAGACTTCTGCAGACTAGAATGTAAATAGCAGATCATATTTAGAAAGCCCAAATGTCACTTGCAACACTCTCTTGTCTGGGGCAGATTGCACAGTAGGGACAGTCACTGGTGAAATGCAGGCTGCAAGGGCTTGTACTAGTGGGAGATGCAGCACACTATCTTATCTGCGACTCATGAACAATACCTGCATCCCCCCACTTTTACAGAAATGGTATGTCTTAAAATTCTAATAAAACCTGCTAAGTGCTTTGTGAGGCTTTGGGATATTTTAAGTTTCATGTGATGCAGCATGTCCTGAAATAACCTAGTGCAACATCAAACGAGATAATACATCTGTAGCCCACAGGGAGAGATGACTTTAATAATCTTGAAAATCACAGAATTTATTCAATCAATTATGTGCTGCTTACTAGGTTAATTTGGTGGCAAATCACGGTGACTGGTAGGTATTTAGTAACCTAATCAGAAGCTTTTTCAAGGTCAAAAAGCAGGTTGTTTCTATTCAAAAGATCATTTTGGGAGGGGGGAGAAGATCTCTGAGGTAACCCATTTCTCCTTTTTCATGCGAATATAAGCAGTGTTACCACTTGTGCGGAGACAGGAGAGGAAATAGGGTTCAGTTTCCTTTGTATCCAGAGCCTGTCAGTTTTTTTGCTCCTGATTCAAATGGAAGGAGTTGTTTAAAATTATCATGAGGGAAAACCTCCCTTACAATAGCCAAACATCCTGTCTTCATATTGCTCTGAGTCCGTGCCAACTGGTTGGGAGTTTAAACTCTGATCTCCTGCCTGATGGCACAGTGAACTGCCACAAGACGGTCTGCCTGGCTCCAATTAAAACCTTTCAAAGCTTTTGCACTTTTTGCAGACTGAAAATCTTCTTGAGTTCTTTGCAACTGTTTCACACACATGCGCCCCCCCCCGCCCCCACCAGGCTCCAGGCATTTTGCTTGTCAAGCAGCCCAGTACCAAATGTGCTGTTTTCGTTTGACCTATATTACAATGCAAAGCTACTTGGTTCTTTAATTCACTGCCAAATAAAGCTGTTGTTATCTCAGGATGGATAAAGGGAACTAGGCCAAATGGTGATAAAGTCTCAGGGATGAAATGCGATTAAACCAGTTCTACCTCACCTTGCTATTTGCTAATTATGTATGTGCTGGTCAGCAGAGCTCACTGTTGGTCTCATCAGATGTCTAAAGGTCAATTAAAAGGGGCTAATGTCTGCAAATTAATATCCAGTGAAAAGTATTAATCGGTATAGGGTTTTTTGCCTGTCCTTTTCTCTTTATTTCTTTTCAAGACACTTTCAGGGCATGATACATAATATATAACATTACAGTGTGCTTTTTAAAGCACAGGAGGATTTCTCTCTCTCTCTCTCTTTTTTTTTTTTAGTTCAGAATGACTTGGCAAACACAATCATAATGCAGATCTACAATCAGGTCAAAGAACTACTGCTCATTTCTTTTTTAATTAACACTTGGCAATATTGTTAAGGAAAGCATTACTCAGAGAGCTGGAGTCACGTTAGCATCAGAAACCTCTCCAGGGCATCAAACAAAGCTAAGAAGCTTCCACAAAGTCTTTTTGGAACAGTTGCTCACTTTGCATCTTTGCTGTCTCTGCATAAACACAGATCCCTCTGTAAAATGGTTGACTTATAAATAAACTCAGTAGACAACTTTGTTTCGTTTGTTGAGGGGGAGGGAACGGAGAGCTGCAGTTTAGTAACTCCTGCTGTTTTAAAATACAGCCAGCTGAGAAATCTGCAGATCAAAGCAAAGGTGTACTCAGGAATATTTTGCTGGGTTTTAAAATGCCCCAGTGTATCCTAGCAAACCGAGGGCTACATGGGCTGGCTCCTTGTCCTTGTTGGCCCCAATTGCTCTTTCACAGACATCAGGGCACGAGAGTAAAACAAGCGCAAGTGCAAAGAGGATCAGGCCCACTCTCTGTCGTGCCTAAGCAGCTCCTCTGGAGGCAGTGCCTGCTGCTCAGCAGGTGCGAGCAGGATACGCAGCCTCGCAGCTCGCCCCAGAACAGCCGCTCTGGCAGCAGCGACGCCATTTCAGAGCTCAGAGCAAAGCAAAAATTGTGGGGAGGGGTCAAGCGTGCAGAGGCCACAACAAAGAGAAAGAGCAGGGGGAACAGGAGATAGAGGAAGAACGTAGGAGGGGAGAGAAGATGGTACAGAGAACAGGGGCTCTCATAAAAATACCTCTAGCTACGGTCTATTCCAGCTGAAATAGGTGTGAGAGAGGAGCAGGGGAAAACTCAGTCAAAGCATTAAAACGGGCAGCGTGCATGCGCAACTAATCGTTTGAATTTCAAATGGTCAGGAGAAAGAAGTGGTGGTACTTAGGTTCAAAATAAGAATGTACACAACCTGAAAGACAGAAAACTGAACAAATGCCAGAGTTTCAGGCAGTGTAATTTCTTTGAAACAAGACACATATGGAATAAGTTGTCATCAAAGCAAAAAGCATTAGCAGATGTCTAGACATCTTTATGAAAAGAGAGGCACTGGCGGGTATAGTATGACACAGCAAGGAGGTGGGGTTGCATTTAAAAATGGACTGTCTTTTTTCCAGAAGAATAGCTTCCTATATCCATGCAGAAGTAGACTGACATTCTACTGGAAATATAATTCGTGTAACATTTACAAATGACTATTTCAAATTTCTCGGAGATCTTTCAGTCTGCACTGCTAATGCAATCTACAATGTTGAGTTCTGGCAAATTATTTGGCTTATATTCATGTCAGAAGGAGCCATCAGATCATCTTGCTTCAACCCCAGTATATTGTCTGTCTTCAGTTTCACTCATTTACTTCTGGGTACCAGTTTTCTAGATGGACACCCACTGCTGTTATGTACTAACATACTGGGATTTGGACTATGCATCCTTGCCCTTAGTACTCTGTTACAGTAACTGATCCCCATTGCTGTTTACCTACATGCTTTAATTTCAAATCAAATTTGTCTGGCTTCAGCTTCCAGCCTTCCACTGCTAGATTAAGGAGCTGTTTTTGCTTTTACCCAGCATTTTCATCTCCTGAGGATAACTTTACACTGTAATCAAGTCACCAGCTGCAGCCAGTTGACTGAGAGAGGGGAACCGTAGCCAGCTCTTCGGTGTGGCTGCACCTCCTGCAGTGAGGAAATATCCACAGTGTAAGCTGCGCTGTAATTGCAACGTGGGTACATGGACCCAAGCTAGCTCCGTGTGTCTAGTTCAGTACTGGTAATGGTGTGGTTGCAGGGCACTAAGGCATCGCTTATTTAAAGCTAGCAGCACAAACTGCCCCTTGGTGAAGTGGCTACAACAAAGGTACAGAGAGAGAGACTCTACATCACGACTTTGTAAACCTTTGAACCTACAGTAGTGCTGAAAGAAACCTCACAGAAGAAGTAAACCTTTGTGTATAGGAGCTTGTGTATAGCTTTTAAAACAAGAAAAAGAGGTTTCTTCTTTAACTTTACATTTCTGTTTATTCTCGTGTTTCTTTTCATTGTATACAATTGTTTTAAAAAATTTCTCCACTTCGATTTGCACCTTTTACGCTTACATGCCACACAATTTATTTTAGATACTTTACCAACTATATACATATATATGCACATGTCCACAAACCAAAATATAAATAATAATGCCTCTCTTGTGTTTTTCCTTTAAATGTCAGATAAACTAAGGCTTACCAGAAGCAGACAGATTTATCTGAGTAGGTTACAAAATCCTATAAAACAGTTTGGTACAAAATGATTAGTCCTTTAAATAATAGGAATGTTGTTTGGTGAGACTTCACTAAAGGCTTCATGTATTTTAGTTATAATGCTCTGCCAGAGGCAGGAGAGTTAGCTCAGCTATCAGGGCTGCATAAATCAGCCAGCGTCACTATATTATACTAAAGATTATCTGAAATATGAAGAGTGCTATTAATAGAAGATAGTGAAACAGTCTTAATATTATTTACGTTTTTCTTAACATCCAGGAAGTCTAAATTTGTTTTCAAAATAGTCTGTGACTTAATTGTAGTTTTTTGGTGTTTAAGATGGTGTTTAAGTATTACATTTGAACAGGCTCTTATTTAAGAATAGTTCTCCCACTGGAATACAGGGATGACCTGTCTGGTCCGGGGTAGAACGTAGGCAATAACATTTCCCTTGTTCACTCCTTATTGGGTGTATTGAGTAAATGTTGACTAACACACTTTACAGAACAGTCCTAAACCTAGATTCAAAATCAAGACATGGATCAACATCTACTGAAGATTTATTCTAATGATTATTTTTTATCATAGCAAAATTACCCTAACTATTAAAAGCTTTAAAAGGTGAAGGTGACAACAGGAAGCAACATAGACTTATATCAAACAAATTTTGAAAAAATACTTATTTTTTAGTTATAAAAAGTTACTCTGTTTCTGCTGTAACCATCTTTTGTACAATTGGGGGAACAAATCTTACTAGATAGAGCAAATGCAATAAGTCAAGGCTTTGATTTTAGTCACATATTTGATATTGCATAAGGAAGAAACAAGCAAAACATCCTTTCCCTAAACTTAATTCTAAACAGCCATGTAAAAAATGTGGATTAAAAAAGGTGGTTGAAGGTCTATTAACGAATGTTAGCGGCAAATGGCATTGTATTGAATTGGGAGGAAGAAAACAGTAATATGGAGAGGAATTGATGTTAAGTCCTGTAGTAGTTAACATCTTTGATAATGATCTGGAAAAGGGATTAATGGCATGTTAATGAAACTCATAAATGCTTTTCAGTTGAGCTGTTTCAGAGATATAAATAAAGTAAAGGGATGGGATAACATAGAAATATTAGGTAGAAAGGGAAAAATCAGTTTGAGAAATTACATCTTATCAAAGAGAAAAAGTAATAGGTATGTTTATATATTTATAGATATATATATTAGAAATAAAAATAAAATGAGAGAGAAATGAGAAGGAGTAATATTGAAAACATCTGAGGGAAAGCAAATTATCTCAGGTTGGAGAGAAAGCAGTACAGAAGGCTGTGGAGTTTTAGACTTATTAAATGTTTCCTGGAGGACCTTAATCAACCCTCATGCCATAATATGTGGGCATCTCAAAATCTTCAAAACATTCAACTATATGATTGATATCTCTGCATAGAAACTATTTTTAAGATAATTATTTGAAGATAATTATTTTCATCTTACAATTGGGAAACTAAAGTACAACAAAACAATAGTTAGAGTCAGTAAAGAACTTTCTGTGTTGTACTATGTTAAAAGTGATACTCACTTGACCTGAAATGAATATAATGAATTAATGCAAGGCATCAACTTTACTTCCTATCCTGACTCTCTTCTAGGCTTTATTAATTTAATGGTGGGAACATTTTCACAGGCAACAAGAAACCAAGGTTTGGCAATCTCTATGTAGAAAGCACTTCCTAGATGAGTACTTTGACTAGTACTAAAAGCTAATCTTTGCCAGAATTGCATGAGGGAGTTCAAATTTATCAGTCAAAAAGAGCAGAGGACTAAGAGAACAAAGAAAGAGTGTGGGTATGAATATAAAGAATCCAGTACATGAAATGTATTTGATTTCAGAAACAAACAGTCTCTATTACCATGCAAATTAACATAGAATGTGATTCTAAAGAATCTTTAAGTTTAATTTTTAATTCTTAAAAGCCAGCTACATTTATAATTAGCCTCTTTAATCAAGACTCTCTAAGAAAGGATCCATCTTTCAGAGCTGTAACTACAGCAGTGCTGATCTAAGAAGTGTTACCTTTAGCACTGGTTTAAAGTCTTTGAGATCTTGATGACCTCCCTCTTCACCTCCCAGAACTCCCTTTTTAATTTAACCACATTGTCAATCTGGCTTTAAGGCTCAAAGACTTCAGAGTCTTTTGATATGTGATGCAAACCATTGTTTCAGTGTAGAATCATTTTCCTGCTTCCAAATTGTTCAGAAAAATCATGTACAATTTTTGTGCAAAAAGATTTTGGGACAGATCAGGGTATCAGCTGCCTGTGACACTCCAACCTTGGTGAGGTATCATCTGTTCTCCTTGAGCTGGCATAAAAGCATGAACTGCATAGACTATGCTCTTGTTTGTTTTCACAGAATTACACTTTGGTTCCCAGGCCTGGATCCAGATCGGATTCATACTGTTGCATGATCTAGTAGTGTTCAGCCATTAATGATTGTGGAATCAGGGCCTTATATACACTTGAAGGGTTTTTTTTTTTTTTTAATATGCATATGTAAATGATATTTACAGATTAGAGTGGCACTCTCTGGGTCCAGATTTCTTGGAGACTTAACGATCCTTTCCTCCTTCCTTTTTCTCCCTTCTCCAGTTCGCACTTGTGGTGGATCTTCCTGGAGAAGAAACATAATGTCTATTTCCTTTTTGTTCCTATTGATTATTATTATTGCTTCACATTCTTTAACATTTCCTTATTACTTCCTAATTAGATCTTATGCTATACATACCTTCTGTTAAACTGATGATTTCTGCTGACAGTCTTTGGAAATCTCCACAGATGAAATCAACGGTGGTCTGAGATGGCTCCAAAGAGATGCAGCCTTTGCTGCTGATGTATTCACTTGTTCCAGCTCTTAAATCTAGAAGAAAAGTACTGATTCTGCTTTAATTATTGACCAAAATATGGGAAAAAAGGGAGAACTGACCCAAGAGCTTATGGATGTCTCCAGTACAATGCTGCTCCTGTGCAACAGGAAAGGCACCAATCTTACAGCATTGCCCTGCATTTTCACAGGAAAAAATAACAACAACAACAAAAAACTGCTGCCTTGGCCGTCTAAACATTCATTTTATGGACAAAATTGATCCTGAAAGGTACTCCTTTCCAATCATTGCTGCCAAGCAAAATCAAGAAAAAGTGTAAATTACAGTGCTGAAATATTCTCTCTGTCTCTATTGATTTAGCTAAGAGATTTGAATCTGCCAGTCAATTAGGTCTCTGGAAAATTCTCAACAAATTGAACTGTCCTGGTGCATTCTGTAATGTCACTTTTCCAAGACAGATCAAGGTATAGATATGTTTCAGATGACTTTTTGTCACAGCTGGAGTCCAACTGGGCTGTATAGTTACAGCTGCTCTATATCTCCTTTCTAGTCTCAGAAAAGCTGGCCTTACCCTCTGGGACTGCACCAAAAGTGCACATTCACTGCAGAACTGATGTTTGCTATTTTTTTAACCTTAACAGATAGATTCATATCCAGTGTCACTGAAGCCATCATTTTGAGCCTCTTGCTCACTGAAGACTTGCAAGATATTCTTGACCGTTTGTTCAGATAATTCAAGTCACTTGTCAGTATCCAGAAGACAAAGATCATATACCAGCTAGCCCAATGTTAGTCTTATGTTCTCATCATCACAGCTGATGGAACAAACTTCAAAGTCATTAACACATCTGTCCATCTTTGATAACAGGAGACCATTACTCAGATCATTTGCAACTGATTATGATATCTCTCTGTCATGGTTATGTACCATGTTGTCATAATTTCTATTCTCCAATTTGAGTCCAAATCTTGGACTCTAAACTGCTGCCATGTCACATAGTTTTATTAATCCCATCAGTTCTCCTCCACCTATGAGTGAACATAATAGTGCTTATTTAAGGGAGTGGGAACTTAATAGTGCTTATTTAAGGGAGTGGAGGAGATTTGGGGCCTACATAAAACATTTATGAGAATGTTGGCTAGGAATTCTTCAAGCTGAGGAAGACATTCCATCCGCTATTCAAGGTTACTCAGGGTTATTCAATCTTCCTAACTTTAGGCATATAATTTACTTGTCTCTTAAAGTTAAATTCCTGCTCTGAATAATCCCTTGGAGGAGCTTGTCTTTTTACAATAATTATATAGGAAGCTTAAGGTGACTGGCCTCCTATCTTAGTCATACTTAAATGTTTAAATTTGAATGTTGTTAAGTTCCCTCTCTGTGTCTCTCTTTTCCTAAGTGAGTGCTCTAACCATCTGGCTGTTATTATGAAAGGACATTTCTTTAAAATAATTGTTGTATATATCTGCAGAAAGAAGAAGCATCAGGACTGTGGATTCTAGGTAGACAAGGATGGTGTTTCTTGAAGTAAATGTCAATCTTAGAGAGGAATAGGATTTCAGAATACCTTATGCTTAGTGTTTTCTCTTGAAAGACTTAGCCTGTCCACACACACCTCCAACAGTGCATTGATGGTGGTGAGATGCTTATTCTCTCAATGCCCAGAGAATAGGGGACCAAAGTACAAGAGTGGAATTCATTAGATGCCTAAATCCTGTAGCAGCTACTTTAGACAAGTCATATTTTTATTTTTCATGGCAGTGCCTTGTGGCGATCCCAGAGTTGGTGCCTTAACCAGATCAGTATCCTTACGTCTTAGAGATGAGATTCCCTTCTTAATTACTGAAACCAGGTGAACACTAAGCCATTAGACTTACACAGATGAATGTGAGACTGCAGTAGCTCTAAAACACAGGTGTAATTTGCTCATTCAGTGTGGCCCCAGACCTTCTGGAGCAGAACCAACCAAGCAAATGGCCAACTTAGCACAGTGCTGTGGCTGCGCTAATTAGCCTTGACAAGAAACATAGTTAATTAGCATGAATACAACATTACTGTGCTTTTCCCGAGCCAGGACCCAAATTTATAATTCTGCATTCTTCTGTGGGGAGCGCAGAGGCCTCTGCGCTGCACAGCAATGCACAGCCTAGGTCTTCCATAAGGCCTTTATTGGTGCTATCCCTGAAGTATTTGCTTAAGATCACAGGGGATATCTCTGGTATTTCAAATAAATGAGCCCAATCTTTTGAGCCCCAGGCTAGCGTTTGAACCACCGTGCCATCCTTTCCTCAGAAACATCATTGCAACCAGATCAAAGAGTAAATAGAACTTTGATAAACAACTTTTTTGAACACACACCAAAAAGAGTACACTTGGTCCTGACTCTACGCTGGGTGAGAGCTGTTGAAAGATTGGAGGGAGTCTGAACAGTTAAAAGGCTAAAATGGAATTAAAAGGCTAGAGGGAATGACATATGGGGAAAGTTTAAAAGGGCCAAATAATATTTTTAGCATGCTTAAATGATAATTAACAAGGAACATGATAAGAGATTATAAATATTTACAGGCTGAAAACACCATAGCAGAATATAAACTATTTAACATAAGAAAGGCTTTATGGCAATGAAGAATGGGCCTGAACTAAAGTAAAAATGACAAGCAAAATTCTGGAAAGCCACACTGTTGAGTGGACAGCATATCAGAACTTCTTTGCTTTAAAATGTATGTTCCCAGTCCCTGTTACCTATCAGACTGTGAAATCAGATTTCCCTCCTGAGAGAAACATGAGGAAGTTCTGTCTTTCTCTTAAAGTTTTACTGGACAAATTGCTGGAGTAATTAATACACTGTACTGGTAGAGAGCTGGAGTAGATAAGTCTTACGCTTTGTGAATGTCTGTTATCTGCAACTGAGCAAAAGGAGTTTATCCAGATTCTTGAGGTTACTGGCTGAATAATTTGTCACTCTGGAACAGAACATAAAAAATATGAGTTCCTGTGATGTGGCTGGTGATGAAGTTCTGGTCATTGAACCTTCCCTATCCCGGTAATGGCTTGCTCATCATGTGGGATAGAGTTAATCCTTATAGGTACCTACAATGCTATAAATAAATCCGGCCATGTGAAATCCACATTACCTGTAGTAAAGTAAATTCAGTACTTTCCTCCTCCTTATTTCCACATTTCTGATGCCTTCACACAACAATGAGGTTGCTCTTTCTTCTCTATCTGCTTGGTAGAAGGAAAATTCACTCCCTTTCCTGATCATGATCTCAGTCACAATCCTTTGTTTCTTCCTGTTTCAGTCTTCCTTTCATTAGGCTAGCATATTTACAGGAAGTCTTTCTTCCCCAGAAGAGTGGAAAAAGCTATAGCTGGAGTCTTCCCCACACCAACACCAAATTCCTGAAATGTGTGGAGGCACCTAAACTCCCATCAATACTGGCCTTTAAATGCTTATACTGGGTCTAGACACCTAAACAGCTTTGCAGTTTTTGCTTTGAATTCTAATATTTTTACTAGTGATCCCCAAGTCTGTCTGTGTTGAAAAGCCATTCATGTACTTCTTAAATAGATTTGTTGCTCTTAAAAATCATTTATGATGTTAAGTTTTAGGATATAGATTAAAGACTTTCAGACAATACAAAAAAAAAATCTCAGAGCTTCAGTCTTTTACTGTGTCATCAGACTGGGATATTCCAAACCTATATAATAGAGCTTATGTCAAGGTTATGCATTAGAGTCTAATATGCCAGCCCAGGCATTAAAAGATCAGATTGATTAAACAGACAAGTTTCTTACTGTGCTTTTGTTGTTGTTGTTGTTGTTGTTATTGAAATCTTAGGTTATGACAGTGACAAAATTAAAGTTCTGCTTCATCACCACATAAAAGAGGTAATTCACCTGGGAAAATAAGCTTTAGCTTATTACTCATCATTAGTAATAAATGAAACACTGCCTTAGTTCCATTTAGGATGTATAGTGGGAAAGGAAGAATGTTCGTGACAAGTTTAACTGTAGAGTGAAGCAAAAGTATCATGATGTAACCAGTCACATAAACTAATCTTATATATAAATGCTAAATTGCCTTCTGTGGGTACGGGATCCACTAATTGTTTTCAGGAATACCAGATAGGTGATTTGATAATCATGGTAGTTATTTATTTTGCAATTCTTTCCAGAGGCCTTACGCATGTCAGGTTGGCACAGTCCTGGGTTCTGTACTAATCAGAATGGTGCATTTTTCTCTTTTATTGCAGTCCACTTGGTATAGATTTAGCCTGTATCTGGTTCTAATATCTTCAGGGAGATCCTGTAACAAATATACAGTTTGTTAACAATACAATTTAAATAATTTATTTTATTTAGTGATTATCAGCATGCCCAAGCCTACAGAGGCGACATCAAAATCACGATGCAGAGCTTTGGCCAGTGCCTTTACCGTTCTGCCTTGGAAGCCCTTCTATGCTAGAAGATTCTCAGTTATTTGTCTTTGCTGTGTTTATACTTTGCAGCTGTGTTTTGTGGAGAGCAAATTTCTTTGTAGAATAAGGAATTGTGATTTTTTTTCTAACTACCTATCCTCTTTGCCTCTCTCTCATACCAGCCACGCACACTTCAAAGAGTGTGGCTAAGTGGAGGGAAAAAAAAAACCTTGCAATAACTGACAGCAGATTCCAGTATAGGCTGAAGTGACTGGTGGAAAGGACATTTGCCAGATGGTAAATAGTCCTATACACATTCCTCATGTCTTTGAGATTCATAGGTGGGATGAAGTCTGGGCTATCTGCAAAACTCTCCAGACCAGCCTACCAGGAAAGTCCAGGAAATCTTATCCCATTTTCTCAAAATTGCAGACTTCTTGCAAGACAAACTTGCAGAGTTCTCTACCAACCTCACCTTTTTAATCTATGGTTTAATCTTTGTGGCAGACTCCAGAACAGTTACTTCTAGAAAGCAAGGGCCTATGTTTCCATATATGACGACTAATTTAACTACCATATTTTTAAATTAAGCAATTCATTTTGAAAGATTAAAATTTGTTTAGACCAAACACAAAGGTTTTTGGTTTAGGATTAAGATAAATAAACTTAATAAATGGGATAAATAAATGAGATTTCATTATCAGGTCCAGGTCACATAAATTATTTGAAGTAGCATGTTAGTTTTGTGTTTTGCCAGAAGATGCTAAATGTCTTCCACATCAGTTTCACATGAATTTTCTCTTCAGACAGTTTTCAATTCAGCCTATTAGAAAATGATATTATTTTTCTGCTTTCATAAATCTGCCTTGTCTGCAGTGTTCAATAATGTTATAAGTACCTGAAGAGCATGTGCATTAATAAATGTATGGAGCCATTAAAATTGGTGAAGTTCCCATTGTTTTCAGTGGTGTAGATTAAAGTCTTAAAAGAATTGTAGCAAGACACACAAAGGTATTTAGGTGTTGTCACAACTCAGCAATGCCAAACAACTCAGGATCCGTGAGACTCTGGAGAGCCCTTGAACTCGTGCATAAATCTAAGATGCTTAAGGACTCTAGCTCCCCTGAGAGTAAAATACATCCTTTGGGAATTGCTTGGTAGTGCTTGGGTTTCTTAAAAAGTCTCAGGTATCTTTCAAGATACCGTCAGAAGAGACTAAGCCCAGATTCTTGACTGAAGACTTTCTCAAATCCTTGCTTTGGTTTTCTCTCAAGGAATAGACAGAAAATAAAAAGTAGGTGGGGCTGAATTATCTGGTTCAATGGGATGACTGCACACCATATGTTTATTATTGTTTAGAAGTTTCATTTGACTACGTAAAACTTCTAAGGACTATTGGAGGAGTAGACTGGTGTTGCAATACCAAGCTAAGTGGGTCTAGCACATAAAATTAGACCTGAATTTAAACCTAATTTTATCAAGTTTTTATCTGCTTCAGTTCTAATCAGTTTTCTAATGGGTGTCATTTTCCTATTTGCCCTTGCTTCTTATGTGAATGCCAGTCTGTAACAATTTTCCTCCAGTATTCTCGTCCAAGATCTTCAAACAGCTCATACTGAGCTCATACTATCATCCATCTGCTCATGCTCATTTGTGTGTACTGATCTCTTTGACCTTAGTATAATAGCTGGCCATTTCCGATATGTCTTAAGGCTTAGATGTGACTTGCTGACTTCTCAGTCGCTTGTAGGTGCTGATGCTATGCTCACCACCTTAAAACTATCATGAACATTCACAGTATAAGGTGTATTTTTTTAGAAAATGAAGCTAAGTCCGAAGTCCTAAGAAAATGAAGCTTGTGCAAATATCCTCCATATGCATACGTCTGTCTGTCTTCATCCTCCCCCCCCCAAACAAACAGTAAAACTAACAAAATAAATCCTTTTGAATTGCTGGCTAACTTGAAAAAAATTGACAGCCTGCTTCCAAATATTGAGAAAATAGACAGCTGGTAGAAGAGAGACACAAACAAACTCTAGATTTTTTCCTACAAAGGAAAAGGGTGAACTCACCTTTTTTTAGATGTGAGAGAATATGTGGGTGGAAGAGAGACTGAGACTTTGTTAACCTGAGGCAAAATGTCTCCAGTCAGATCACTGCTAACCATGAGACACAGATCAGTAGGAAACTAGACTTTATTCATTTTACTCCTGTTACAGCTTAAGGTTCTTCAGAGAATTATACCTGTGCTGGACAAATCTCATTTCCTTTTCTTCTCTTTCAAAAGTCTTCCAGCTGGATGAGAGCTTCTAAGCTGAGACAAATTAGGGGCCATGCTACTTAGCCCAGCTATGGCATCACAGTGATATGGCTATACTGCTTTTGGGCCAAACTCTTCATGACACTCCTCTGTGCCAAAGAACTATGCATACCAAGTCATCTGGAACTAGCTCAAATATCTCTACTTACTGCTACATTGTGTGGTCATTCAGGGGCTTGTCTATATCAATTACCTCATACTAGTATGTCATCCTTAGAAATCTTCTGTTAGGATACTTATACGTTGAGGAAAGCCAATCCTTCAGCATGGGCCTTCACTGAGTTGGGGTGGAAGGGGTGAACTGAGTGGCCAGAACAAACTGACTGATCTCATTCTGAAATGTCCTGCACTGGAAACAGAGACAAACTCCTCTTTTTCTCTTGGCCTACCAGTAGGTACTTTGGAACGCAATTAAGAGTCTGAAGTAAATTCTTGTCATGCTGGAAGTTTGAATTAGCAAATTGAACATAGTTCATTAATGATATTTGCAGCCCATATTGTGCTAATTAAAGCCAACTTATTTTTCCATTATTATTTGCATACTGTTGTTCTGCAGCTTTGCACTTGGAAGGATAATACTGCCTTGAGATGCCAGCTTTTTGCCATCATTCCGTGCTAATGAATGGAACAAGACAGGATATTCCTGAGCTGTACTGGAGCTTCTTGTTCTTCTCTTTCAAATATTTCACAACTAATCAACTATGAGATAATAACTGCTTCACAGTCTCTGTTAAAGAACTGTTTGTTTCTATAGTGACAAACAAAATCTACTTTGTAAATTCATTCTCATATTAAAAAATAAAGCCCCCGTAGTCTTTATAGATTGCAAATTAGTTGGGACTGGGAGAAAATACACTGAGGCACACTAAGAGGGGAAAACAAAAGAGCAATAGAAGGCCTAGGGCATAGTGGCCAAGAAAGCACCTACAGGTCCCCGAGATCAGTGTGATTTTCTATTCTATACTAAGGCCAAAATAAAGACAAGTCAGAAACACCAGAAGGGATGGTCCTAGCCCAGTAGGACTTTCAGTACTCAGTACTGTTTTGGGTACCTCAAGATTTAAGAAACTAGCTGTGAAAAAGAGTTCTGGGATGAGAAAAACTTCAGATAAATAAATTATCAACAGAACTGAGTTGTGAATGCATCTTTGGGGTCTGATCTTCTTGGTTTTCCAAGTCACAACAACAATGAAAAATAACCGTTGATCCATCTTAACCCAAAATGTCAAGCCAGGCTTTAAAATTCTTCATAGTCTCAGTTAGACACAAGGAAGCTGAAGTATCTTGTTGACTAAAGATATGGGAGAGAAAAGTAAGTATATTTGCTGTAAGGAACAAATTTACAAATCTAGCAACATATTATGTAGGGCAAGACAATTACTAGGTCTGTAAAGCTAATGATACTAGGGTTATCTTAATCAATAAAGAGGTTTCAAGAGAGCTCCTCTGAGTTTGTTTGCTTGGTTGGTTGCAGTGAAGGTGGCTTTGAGTCATCAGCTTCCATGACTGCTAGTTAATTGGGAAATCTATTCAAAGTCTACTTTCTCTATCATTACCCTGATTCACTGTGGCATTACAACTGATTTATGCCTTTTCCCTGCATAAGTAAGTTACTGTCTGAGCAGGAGCATTTAAACACTGGTAAATTCTTTTATCAAACCTTTTTTCTACAGATCCTTTGTGCAGAACAGAATGAAGAGAGTGGCCAAAGGAAAAAAAAAGAAAAAAAAATAGGAAAACACATAAGGTATTCTTTAATTGGACCAGTCATTGACATCCATAATAGCTCATTGAATCTATTGGCATCCGTAATTAATTAAAGCTGCCAGAAGCCAGACCATTTCCAGGTGTTAATTAATGTAATTTTAAGGTTAATTTTGATTTAAATTGGCCATTAAGGAACTTCCATGCTGATACAGTAGATGGACATTGATATATTGGGAAGCCTCAATGTTTTTCAAATGTGTTCTCCTGGCTCTGTGAAGGTCAGGAGCATAGCAATATGCATGGTAGCTTTTCCTAGGCTGGGAATTCCTCTAGGCTGGGAATATTTGTCAGTAGCCTGCTGCAGTGGCTGACACTCACCACCTGAGACAGATATGATAGAGTGCACCATAGAATCCAGGGCATGATAAAGAAAGGCATGGGTCTAAACAAGTGTCTCAGATTGCTAATTGTGTGGGTTCTGAATTATCTAGAATTGTTAAAATATGTACAGTTGATGGGAAAACATAGCAAAGTCCTTAAGAATCCTAAATATTGTTTATGAAATCATTATTAAAATAAATCATAAAACAGTTTTCAAAATGGTGCAAAGAAGTTGAAGTAGCTGTGATGAGTTAGATGGAGCTACATTACTGAAACAAACCAGCACTTTCCTGAGAGGAGGGACCGCATTATTTGTTTGGATTGGACAACAATATTGAAACTTCCTGACGTTATTAGACTCCATTTTACTCCCTAAGGGTGGTTTTCACAATCATCCCTTGCATCAGCACTGGGTTTGTGCAGCTCCTCAGTGAGTCAAAGGGGCCCACAAGCTGACTGCAGATAAATAAATCCCTTGTTTTTCACCTGAGTCAGAGAGATTATCTGACTTGGTAGCTGTACAAATGCCAGAGCTCAAGAAGGAGGGGGAACATTATTTGTGGCAGCAGCCCAGTTTTATAACCAGTTAATCCAATGATGAAACCACGCCCTTGGAATATATTTTCTCTTTCCTTTCCTTCATCTTCTTGAAAGTGCTGTGGCAGCCCATAGGTCCTTGCCAGTTGTAACCTTTCACCCACTTGAAGCATAAGACTCTCTCTGATTCCTGTTTCCCATCAGTTGTAACCAAAGGTTCAAACTCAGAGGTCTACAAATCCTGTCTCTTCTAAAAGCATGTGATGTGCTAAAATTAAGACAAAAAGATATCATCAGTTTCAGTGGCCAATTAAAGTTAATCACAGTTTTGGGAGTCAGATTAGGTTCTAGGTGGTTCTGTCAACCTATGGAAAAAAACAACATAATCTATTTTATACAAATGAATTTCAAAAACACATTTAGTGTGTTTGCAGAGAAAATGTGTGAAAAATCTTTGAACATAAATGCCAGAACTCTTCATTCTGCTCCACTTTACGATTATACCAATTGAGAACTGCACTTGTCTGACACATTAGTAATTTCCAAGTGAAGCATCATCCTTTTCCCTTCTCTAGCATGACTAATTACTTAAGCAGTGTATCCTTGAGGAGGAGTCAGAAAGATGCCTGTGATTAACATAGGCTGAGATCACTTAATGAAGGATATATTTTCATCTCTTTGATCAAAGCAAATGGTATAATGAGGGGATCAGATTATAGTCCTTTTTTTCTCACTAAAGGAGAGAATACAGAAGAATGACATTGCTGCTCATTCAAATTCTCTAAGGGAAACATGGTGTGGTGGGGAGTAGAGATGTTTATAACTGAATGTTCAGGGTAGTGGGTGAAAGCATCTATTTAATATAAGGCGTGAGGTGCATATAGCACTGCAAACAGATGCCTGCGATATCCCCAGAGATACTTATATGAAATGCAGGGTAGGTGTCTTCACCTCTGCTCTCAGCAGTCTACTGTTTCTCTTTCCTTGTGTGGGCTCTGGAGCTCGCCAGTGAGTGGAGTTATCTTATGAAAGGGATAAAAAAGTAATTCCTGCTTCTTATTCCCCTGCAAAAATCATGTGGTTGCTGAAGTAATGAGTTGAATTGTCTAAGTAAAAAAAATGGTCTGGAAAAGAAGATGAAAAGAGACATGGAGCAGGACCTCTTTTTTGGTAGGGATTGACTTAGCCATCTTGTGTAACTTCACCCTTAGTAACTATTTATAGGATGTGTTTCCGTCTGGGGCAAAGCTATTTTAAGAAATCATTCTACTCTACTGGAGACAACTCTGCAGAACTATACTTTGCCCTGCATGACTGAAAAAAAAAAAAAGTGGGCTGATTTGTTTTCTTGGTTTTATCCTTTTTTTCCTTTTTTTTTTTTTGAGAGAGAGAGATGTTTTAAAGTCAAGATTAAGCTCAACAATTTTGACCCATAAAAAAATGTATCAGCACAGTTTGTCAGGAGTCAAACTGTGGTGTAAGACTGTCCTGGTGTCAGGGAGGGCAGGGCAGAGCTTTGCTAGTGAAGAAATCTATTGTTTAAGTATACAGCTAAGTACTTCTGAGGAACTAAAACATTATCAAATTGTTCTGAAAGGTTCTGAAACCTACCTCATTAGTTACTTCAATATCCATTGGTGTGCCACATTTTTGCCAAAAGACTCCTTCCTTTTTGCAGTATTCCTTTGCATATTCCTTCCCTTTTCAGTATTCCTTCCCTTTAACAGTATTCCCCTTTGGCAAAAAGGAATACTTTGAAAAGATCTTTGTGGATGCCACTCCTTTATACATGGACTTAACCTATAGTACTATAGTGTCCAAGTATTTTTGTAGCTCCCAACCCACAAACAACAATTCAGGAAGGACTCCTGATATTACTTGGCCTATAAACAAAGAGAAGTTATGCTTTTTTTCTTTTTTGTCTTTTAGACCAGTCTTCCCCTGAAACAATTGCCCTTTCTTACACATACATACACAAAGACATTCCTACCATCTGATTTAAGATACTTTTCCTTATTAATTCTTCAAAATGTAACATTTAGTTTTACTTATTGCTATGATGATATAAGCAACTCTATAGCTCTCAATCTGTTCATTTTAGGAACTGATCTTACCATCCTTCCTCCTTTCTCGCACCAAGACAACCACTGTCCTTAATCAGGGTGCTGCTGATTTGGAACTATTTGGAAAAGATTACCTGTAGGACTTGTTTGTCATGCTCATGAGGGGAGTTTGATCCAAGTGTTTCCTTGTTATGTTTGATATCCTGGAAAAGCATCTTCCTGAGTGGAAAGAACTGAGGGATGGAGCTGCCAGTTTGACTGTAGCTAGCTCATCAGTTCTGATGTGCTGATTGCAAGGTTTACAAGCACTGTGAAAAATGGTGGTGGTTTGCATTTGTGTTTTCAGCTGGTATAAACCAAAAATGCAAGTCTGAAAGGAACAGATTTCTGCTGTCACGTGTATTTCCATGACTGTTTTCTGAGCCTCTCAGTAGGTAATAGAGCAATAAATGAGCTGTAAAAATGTTTATTATGCATTCTGAACAAAAATGATTATAGCAGTCCAAAAATTGCAGGATAAGGGTTGTTGGATAGTCTATCTCTGGTACATTAACAGCTAATTTTTCCGAAAGGTTTATCACCTATCAACTCCTATTTAAGCACCTGAATAGTAACTAGATTTACCAAAGTGCTCAGCTTCCATTTAGGCGCCTAAATGAAGTGTGAAGGTTTCAGAAGTACTCTCTTTGCCAGTTATGGGAGACTAAGCACTCAGAATTGGTGAACGCTTTATTAAGGTCCTTACACGGAAACTGAGTTGTTTTGAAAACTGTGAACAAAGTGTGATAGTTGATATAATTTTAGTGCAATTTTCAAAATTATTGTCCAGCTATACTCTTGCCTCCAGATATATCTCTTTAATATACTGTTAACAGTGCCTCTGAGACTAGTAGTCTTCAGCCAAAATAACAATGCAGAACTGTCAATAAATCATCAATTTTCTAGAAACTTCTTCAGTCCTCAGACTTGACAGCAGCTCCAGTAGAAATTTCTCTTAATGCTTTAGTGTCTAATAGAGAAAATTTCACTGCAGGTGCCACTGTAAAACATTTAAAATGAAGTACTACAAAGAAGTGTCTGTGGTAGTAAATGTGTAATGAAGATGGATTCCAAACTTATGTATGTAGCGGTGGGACAGAAGTGAAAACATAGGTGATATATGTGTAGCAATACCAAGTTGGGAGGATACCTGGAAATATAGCATTTCCCATGCCAATTCCTTGGTTTCCACAGAATGTATCTCCAGGCCAGACAGCATGAGCCACCAGGTAAGTTTTGCTACAGCCAGCAAGACTCAGAATTGCATGCACATGTATAATAACACAATCTGGAGCCCAACGAGTCATCACCTTCTCCTGTGTAGCTATGGATGAAGATATTGAAGTCATTGATAGGGATATGACTTCTTGAACTTTCATCTCTGGCAGGATCTATTAATGTCCCTAGTAAACATAAGATAATTTGTTTTATCAGGCTACCTGACTTGTCAAAGAGGTGCTAATGTTGTATGTATAAGTGCCATCTAAAAGGAGTGACTTTACATTTATTGCCTGTTTTCATGGGACATTATGGAGTCATGTGACTTATATGTCCCAAGAACATGAAATAATTTGAACTAAAGAACTGAACATATTAACACAAGTAAAATTTCTACCCTGTTACAGATTAGCTTTCACCATTAAGGTTGGTAATATTAGTCTGAGCATTTTGAGATCTCTTAATGCTTTTTTCAAGTATAGTTTTTATAAGTTAGTCAAGACTAAATCTAAATAGAAAAGTAATGATACCATAAGAAACTAGATCACATTGCAGCACTTCAGCACTTTCAGACAGCACTTAGCAGAATTTTAAAATAACACATATTAACTTCTAGTTAAGATATTCAGTAATAGATGGTTCCTTTTCTTTTCTTTTCTTTTTTTTTTTTTTTTTTGCTTCTGTATGCTGCATAACCATGAAAGAAACAGACTGCTTCCACACCTAGCTGGCCTGTGAAAGTATTTCCCATGGCATTTGAGGTATCCTTACTTAGAAGAGAACTTCCATTTTATTTAGCCCCGCCACACCTGTGTATCTACTGAAGCTGAGAGATGGTAATCAGTAGGGAAAAAGAGAAGTTTAGAGGTCTGACAACTGATGAGGTTAATTACAAGCTGGCCACTGAAGTGCTTCGGTTTCTGAGAGGGAGACCTCCACCATGAGCTCTCCTGGTAGCAGGAGTGGACTGAGGAGGCTTGAGGGAGTGCAAGTTCCCATTCCATGTACTGAACCACTTCCACAGTTTGTATTGATGGCTGAGGAATGAAGGAAAGATGCATCACATGCAAAAGAGCTATGCTTTATGGAGAGAAACTGCATATGATATGTGTGTGTACATGCATACTTTAGTGAAACCATTTTTAGGATACATATGGAGGCTACATATGTCACATAAGGAGTGCTATAAGCAAAATATTACTATACTGTTTCTTTAATAATACTAATATTGGAAGTAAAAGTGGTAAAGCAGACAAGTCTCTAGTCTTTTAGAAGAGCTGGCATCACAATCAGATTTTATAGGAGCAAGGAACAAAGGGTAACAGATACCCTGAAGACTCCAGCCCACTGAAGCCTATGATAGAGAGGAAATTGCATTGAAATTAGTCCAGGGAAAAAGTCAGTCAAAGGGCATGTCTGCATAGAAGATTGCAGACAGACAGAATATCATTTTACGTAAGCTCTGAGTCAGCAGGGCTGGGCAGTGTAACACCCATCCGAAAATCATGTAGCCATTTTACTGCAGCAACACACACAAGCAAATATCTCTGGATCTTCTCAGGGTATATTATTTCAGGATCAGCACTACGCTGGCACTGTGATGGCCCTAGCCACATTAACTCTTTTTCAACTACCTGCAATCTAATATGCAGACATAGCTAAAAACTAGCTGGATATATATTTAGTAGGGTCAGAGTCAGAACAGACAGGCCTAAACCTGAGAACCTGACTCTGAGCCTCAGTTTTGTTACATTTGACTAATGGTCACACAATGAAAGAAATTAAAAGCAGGAAGACCAGGAAGGTTGTGATATGTGCAGTCTAACCAGTGTGATCATGTACTGCTTGTATTTGAGATGCAGTTGTCAAATCTTCAGGCAAGAGTCCTGATTCTGAATGAAAATAACTTCTTAAATGAATAACAATTAAGCATATGATTTTTTTTTTCACTGGACCCAGGAGAAATTACTGATTTTATCAGCGCTCAAAATAATAAAAACAGAGCTCAGAGCTATCCTGAACCTTAGCGCCAGGGCAGCAAGATCTGGTTGACTAAAGAGAGAGTGATCTGAGGATTTTTTTTCTGGTGTTTCTGAAGAAATGACTTTTTTTTTTTCCCCTACCACTAGGCTATAGGGTCTCTTTAAGTGCTTATCTATGGTTGCACTTTTTATAGCTTAGCTTTCTTGCTATGTTTTAATATTTCATGCCTGGAGCTAGAAGCTTGTGGCATAATGAAAAAAATGCAAATAATTTATTTGAACAAATTCATTGGATTAATTATTCAAAATGAACAATTGACAGTCTCTGCCAATGGTATTCACACTTTTCCCTTTCTCCTGCCCTTGGCCCATGTTACATTAGATATTCAAGTGAATGGTTAATAGGTACACAGCAGATACTGGAGCTTCTAGGATCCTGTTTTGGAAGTGCATATTTTATAAGTATTCACACATGCTTAGTGTGGAGGGGAAATGAGACTGAAAAATGCAGCATGTGTGTGGAAAGGGGGGGACCTGAATTTGGTAGGAAGAAGGAAAGAGGAGAATAGGCTTGCTGAACTCCTCCCTTAAAGTCAATATTCACTATACCTTTATCAAATCACTATGTAAACCTGGACTGTATGCAAATCTGCATTAGTGCCTTTCATATGAATCATCCAGCTAGATAATAAAAGAAAGCTATTAATCATTTAATCCTAATTTTCAGCCTCTAGTGATTGTAAATGTAACTATCTTCAGCTGGAAGCCTCAACTAAACACAGATGTTGAGAAGCCAAACATTGTTTAGGAGGTTACTTTCAGCAAGTGATCTGTCATTGCCTGATATATTCCTTTATAAGAATATTTGCTACCAGATATGTCTATAAGGATGGCAGGCTCTCCCTCCTGATGACTGTATGGATGTCTGCTCTGAGGTAGGTTGCTCCAGTTCTCCTTTCTTATACTGCATGCAGTACAAGAATCTTGCACTCAATGTAACACATTGTGACATTTATTCCTTTAAATAATCTAAGAGATTTCATCTTAATCCCAGAGGCTATTACATCAGAGAACAGAAGATGTGTTCATGTATAGTGAACAGTATAGGTCTTGAAATTCACCCCTGTGTAGTTATAATACCTGCATCTCAATTGATGGCACAAGGGATGAACTTTAACAACAATTCCCTACGTGCTGCTTGAGACAAAGGTCAGTCTCCCTCTTGCAGTCAGACTGATGCATCAAACAGGCTACATCATAGACTTGCCTTGTTTTCCTGGTCTTAATTTCATAGCTATGCACCATAGCTACATAAAAGCTTTTAATCCTCTAAGATGGAGGAATCAGCAAATAGAGAAGGCTGCAGCTTTGCCTGAGACTCTCCTATGTATCACCAAAAATAACCCCTGGCTGGATTATATTCCACCAAATGGTCCCAAAGAAAACAGCGTGCACCACAAAAGGAAACTCCAAAATTCTTCTTTCCTTATAATCAAAGTGCCCCTCATGGCCACACTAGGAGACAATAGTCTTTCCTATCTGAAGCAAAGAATTGTAAAAACAGGGTTATCATTTTTTGCCTTTTGAACTGAAAAAAGCTCATAGCTTTTAATGTTCTCCCCATCAGACATATGAGACACCCAGTCCAGTGCTAACAAACGTGCTAACAATCACACATGTTTTTTCAGCTATATCTTTCAACTTTTAAAATGAGTTGTCAACAGAAAGTGTGTAATTTCACCACAGGTGAAAAAGCTAGACTGGTTTTACCTGTTCTGACAAAACAGCAGCATTAGCCAGTCATGGATTTACTTGGGAGGGAGTAGATCAGTGTTGAGGGAAAGAGGGAGAGAGAAACTGAAGCACAAGTGGCTGCTGCATGTGTTTCTACGTCAGCATCATGTTACTCTGCTCTCTGTCACATCACAGCAGCATCTGACCCTGTCTCAGCATTTATACTGTAGTCTTTCAACCTATTCACGACTAGGAAAACTAAGGCTAAGGAAAGATTTTAATGATTCCGTTTTCTGACAAGGGGGATATATGTGCCTTAACTTCCCCACAAAGAAGGAACTGAAATTCTCTCTCCTGCATCCTTAAACTGTTGAACTATTGTGTAAAAGGGGTCACCTTTCCTTCCCTTAAGTTTTGAGTAAAAGTGGAGGCTGTCAAGGTGTTTGGATTCTGTCCCCATAGGAATTCATTAAGTATGTTTTAAGTGCAGGCTCCTCAGCATAAATAAGCACGGAAAACAGTCTGTGGACCCCAGCCATGCTTAGATGTGAGATATATACAGAGCTGTTCAGATCTGCTAAAAGTGAATTAGTTTTGGACATATGTAGAGGAAGAAGGAGGTTAGTTGCTTGGGGAATTTACTGATGAAAGCTAGGATATTTATGGGCTTTTGGTATCTAGAGGTTTTGAGAGAGAATTTGAGGATAGCACTGTTAAACTTAAATGCTTAAATTATGTGAACCTGTCCCTTGACTCCTTCAAGGAAATTCCTTTAAGTCCTTTTCAATCTGACCCAGAAAACAGATTTTTATATATGTTGGCATATGACTGTTAAAGGTTGTTTTTTTTCAATTCAGTTGTGCAAGCACTATTTGATGAACAATGTATTTGCCAGATTTTGCCCATATTTGTCAAATAAATTATTCAACAAATCATTTTTGCTTTATTTGATCAGCTATAACAGCCTTTCTGACTCTTCTGCAATCAAGATACCTTTTAAATAAATAAGTGTGCTTGCCTCCAGAGACTTCAGGAGTCGAACAGCTGGCTTCCATCACCATGGTAAAAGCCTTGAGGGTGATTCTGGATGCATACTATTATTCCTCCTTCATATAGCACTGTGCGTAGGGGGAACCTGAAAAACCTTTTATAATTTAAGTACACAAGAATACTCAGAAAAATGAGTTTCAGATTGGCCTATGTGGGAAATGTGGCAAAACCCTGAACCACAGTTTGATATGAGGCAGGCAGATATCACCAAGGCTCCTTATTCCTCAAAAGCGATGAGTTATGTGGTGGCAGGTGGGCCCATGAAGTCAAGCACCAGAAGCCAAGTATGCAGAACAGTCCACTCAAGACAGGTAACAACCATCACTGGAGGAAGGAAATAAACTATATAAGGCACTCAGGATTTATTTTTCACATGGAACACAACTGTTTGCTAAAGAACCAGGAACAGGTTTTTTTAATGAAGTATCTTCAATCATAGCAATCTGTTTCACTATTCTTTTACTGGATAAATGATAAAAATATGCAGCTGTGATTCCTAGACATTGATGCTCAAAATTATTTAAGCTCAGTATGGCTTCTACAGACTGCTATTGTTGCTTACAAATGCTCACCTGCATAAAGAAGCAAATTTTCCACCACAGCAATCTCTGGGAAGCAGCTGGCTGCAAATGAGAATATCATCATTATCTTCAAGTCCTGAAGGAGACATTGTTGAAATAATAAAGGTTTACAATTGTTTCACCTAAATTGCAATTAAAATAGCCGTTTTCTTAATAGGAAATTTGGATTAACAGAGGAAAATCTGTTGCAGAATTCATGCTTAATACTTCACAGTTATCATAAGCCTCAGGGTTGTACTTTATGTTAAAGGTAAATTTATACTTAATTTATTGAGCGTTCATTAATTATTAACAAAAGTTTCAAGTGTGTTACAGGTGTATGTGGTGTGTGTCATAGATGATTATGAATACATCAGTAAAATCTGTTATAGTCACTTGCTGTCTATGGCTATAAATGATAAAATTGCTACTCAAATTCTACTTAAAATAGCAGAAAAAATATATCTTTAAAATAGTCATTTATTAAAACTCTTTAAGTGTATATTAGCTGTTTATCACCTATTTAGAAATTTATCTTTAAAATAAAGTTAGTACATAGTTAGCAGCTGGACAAATGCCAGGTGAAAATACATAGTATAATTATGCACTTTACTGCTTCTTGCATAGAAAAGTGGATTTATTTGGGGGTTAACATACATTTCAAAAGATAATGATAACATTATATGTGCTTCATTTTGCCATAAAACTTGTTGTATAAGGTAAAACACTGCTAGGTAAAAGAACTGGGAGTGGCTATTTTCTCTTTAAGTGCTTCTTTAGGCTCTGCTAGACTAATTGCAAAACTTACTCTAGGCACTATGAAGTCAAGGAATAAAAATGTGCCCATTAGCTGAAACAGTGTGAGCTGTAATCTGATTGCATCCTCTTTGATAAAGCAAAAACAGCTGGATTGACGAGAAAAGCAAATATTTTCCTAGGCTGAAGATTGAAGAGGAGACAGCCTTCTGACGGATTCAGGTTCTAGATAAGTCTTTGTCCAAAAAATATGGTTTGGTAATAGGTTTGGGAGCATATGTGCTTGAATGAATATAGATGCAGAGTGCCAAGTAATAGTAGATTTCATTTCTTCAACTCAGATGTAAGAGTACGCTGTTGAGGACAGCTGTTTGTGTACAATGAACATTAGCTTAAAATGGAGTTGAGATCCTTTAAACAATTAAACATCCAAGGACTCTTTGTCAAATAGCTAATTCTTGACCTTCTAATCTCATTAAACCTCAAAAGTAAAATTTCCCCTGAAGTTAGTATGAATTTTAATTGTAAAAGGAATATTATCTCTGACTTTAAGTAGAACTTTCCTAGTGACTTCAACTTGATTATCGTGTGGCAGCGCCTTTCATAACCATTTTTTTTTTCTTTGTTGCAGGATAGCATTGCATAAATGTGCAAAAAAATTAAGAATAAATAGAATAACAATCACCAAACATTATTATTCATTCTGAAACTAACTGAAAAAGTACCTCAATGAAATATGACTTCTTTTAAGAACTTATTACAAAAAGTTGTCCTATAAAGAGGATTTCGTGTGTATTGAGTTCAGTACTTCCACTTCCCATAGTGGAATTCAGTGTTTATCTACAGTACGTAAAGCTTCAGATCTAACATGCCTGTAGCTTCCGTGTGATGGAGAGAAAAGGGGGAAGCATCTATGGAAAGAAAGAAAAGTCAATATTTTGTTTTCAATTTAGTGCAAGTGACGCAGAATTTAACCTAGACGTTAAAGCAATGGAAAAAAATGTGAGTGTCATGTTCACTGTGATTTTTAGATAAAGTAATGCTAAAGCATTTCTCAAAGGTATAGATTAAATGCTCATTACGTAAATGTACTTCCTCATCAATCTATTCTTTGTTCATTTAGATAAAATGGCACACTGTTTCCATGTAAAAAAACTGCTGATTACAAATAAATATTTCAACACTGAGATATGCTGTCCACAGAGCATGAAAAAGGGGAACAAATTGGAAAAGAATGTCAATAAATTGACACTATTAAATTTCAATCAACTTACTGTGATTGGGTAATTAAAGCTTGCAGTTTGCTGTGAGAGCAGAAAGGGAAGGGAAGTGCCAACAATTCCAAAGTTTGCTAACAGTTGACTTGTTACAGTCACACAAGAAACCTCCAAAATAAACCAAAATAGTTCCCCAGAAACACAGAAAGGGATATGTTAGCTCTACCATATCATCATTATTATTATTATTAGTTTTAATAATGAAACAATGCAGTCAGCTAGCATGTATATTTATGAATCATTTACATTGAAATAGTACAATCAAAGAAATAATATTTGTGTTTGTTGCATTAGTTCCATCATGGCTGGAATCACATCTCAAAGGTCAATATCAACTGCTTTTGAAGAAGAGAAAAGAATCCTTGTAATAGGCATTTATAGAAAACTCTGACTAAAGGTCCAGTTTTTATCCAATCTTTGCTCCAGCAGTGGTTCAATTAAGTCATAGGAAAAAAATGTATATCAATATCTATATATCTATGTCATCTCCATTCTATTTTCTTTGCAGGTGTTTTCATTATTCACATTCCTTCATCTTACTGTCTACGATATTCAGATGGTAGAAGTTTCTTCACATTGTTACAAGCTCTTTTTCTTAAACTGAAACCATGTGTAAATTTTGAAAAATGGATAAGATATTGTTTTCAGTTTTGTGCTACCGGATCTTCCATGGAAGCTGTTGCAAGCAACAAGTCACTTTGTTCTTTGTCTTCCTGTTTCTCATAGAAGAAGTATTTCCCGGAAACCAGATACTGCTGGTATGTTCAGCTGGATGTTTCAGCTGAGATTTCGGGGGGGGGGGGGGGGGGAGGAAAATCTCCATGCTGTTTGTGATTTCTTTGTTCAAGACTGTTTGATTAGATTCACTGGATAAATTTGAGAGTGTTTGTCTGCGGCTACAGAGTAAATCAGAAGATGAAATATATTTTTCCAACTTTATTATGTTTCCATAATACAGAAAATAATACTGGTTGATGATAAATTAAACAATATCACTTAAAAAACAACAACAACAAAATCATAACAACAGCAAAGAATACACAGCAGCAGTGATAATGGAACAAGCCAATTTTTGGTTACCAAACTCTAAAGCCAGCCTAGCTGATATTTACAATAAGAATATATATTTGCACATATATTTTGTATGTTTTTTATACTATCCTGTTAGTGTCATTATTAATACAATTGGATGTGGAAACAGAGATTTGGCTGGATAGCACTAGACATTCTGTATTTCACTTAAGCTTTTATTAGGCAACTGCTAATTAGACTGGAGGTTTTCAACTATAACTGCACATGTTTCAGTTTATTACACAATTAGGGATGTAATATGAATATTTTATGTTTTCATTACCTTTTCTGTATAGAAAAAAGGTTGCGCTTCTTACAAACAATGAAATCAACTGTCCAGATTCCCAATAACGCAGCAGGGAAAAAAAATCAACAGACATACATTATAGATTTACATCTGTATTAATGTAAGTAAGTTGAAGATATGTTGAAGAACATACTGGGAACCAAAAAAAAGCTTTCTTCTATGCCAATGCTTCCATATGTGGAAGAAAAACAAACATAAAGAAGGAGAGAAACAGCAGGGAAGTGAACAAAGGCAAGTCATGTACATCTGAGTTACGGAGACGGAAAATGGGGAATGAGCTATTTGCATTCTTTTTTGCCAGCCCATACAATCTCTTTCTGCAGGTTCTTTGCAGCAGTCAGGGTCTCAGGTGAGGCAGATTTGAAGACACTAGCAGTTCAAGAGGATATAAAGTTATGGCCCTTGCCTCTGCTGGTGTCTTGAGTCAAATCCCCTGGTAGCTCAAGGAGTAAGTAGCAGGATGCTATCAAGAAAACAGAGTGAGTGCTAGCAAACAAATGTTAGGGTGAGATAAAATTTACATGGCATATGGCTCTTTGCCACTGGCAAAAGTTGGCAGTGCAACAAAATTCAACAGGTGTGGAAGAAAACTTAATGTTTAGGGTAAACTGTGAAACAAGTTAGAAAATACTTCTGGTCAGCTTTAAACTTTTATTTGCAAAACAAGATCATAAAGAAAAGGTTGCAAAATACTGATAAATATTCAGGCTTCAAACCATACCTGTGGCCTAAAATTACTACAGGTCTAGAATTAACAGACCCAAGATGCAGTGAGACATGCTATAGGAATCACTTTGTAGGCATATTTTCATGGGAGGGATAAACCAGCCTAACAGTTTGCAGTCACTCTCCTCCCTTTTCTCACTCTTTTTCCTGTGCCCTCCTCCTCCACCTCTCTTCCCTTCTACTGCCTCTGCTTACAGCCACATAGTCCTCTCCTTCCTTCATGTAAGATCTGGCTCCCACATGATTATACATGAGCCAGTTCAGATCCCTAACCTGTTATTCAGCTATGGTTGAATTAGTTTACAGTGTGATCCGATGAGCTTAGCATAAGCAGCAGGAGCCTGCAGAGGGGGAGGAATGGGAAGAAGGCCTCCCTCTTTCCTTAGTGATGAGCTATTTATTTGACTACAGCTGCCTCTTGCCTTAGCCTTAGAGATACCGCTGTCCTGAAATTGTCGTTCTGAAGCTTTGCCAAGGTTCTTGTTCTGTTATTAATGATGGTGCGTACTAGTCAACTGAGTTTTCAATGTTCTTTTGACTGGTTTCTTAAAACAAGTTTCAAAGCTTGCCTAAGGAACGTACAAATTGCTTTCTCACAGTGACCCTGAGGCTACCCTAAAAGCCAAACTGGTAGGATGTGCAGACCGGTAAACATGCCATGGATCACACCGTAGGAGATTGCTGGCAGGCAGTCTGCAGGCTGTCTGTGAACAGGCATGTGGGTGAAAGGTGCAGCACTCTGCATTTATGCTGTTAGAGTAGCACAGATCTATCCAAAATGAGTTTGGGGCAAATCAGCCTTTCCTTTCATACTCATCTATGAGGAGGACAAAAAGCCAGAAAGAATTATAGTTGTCTGGAATAAGTAGAAAGAACCCCCTCATCCTCCAAAGTTCTTCTGTGGTTACTTTGGGATACATATTCCCACGATACATGTTGGGATATACATTTCCTTGGTAATTTTGGACTCTGTAATTATGCTTTTTCAGATGATGTTTTCTTTGCTCTGTCATTTTTCATCAGTGGTATTTTCATACCTTTCTTGCATACCCTGCTGTGGAGCTAATAGAAGAGGTTAGCTTTGATTAAAGTACCCAAGTATAGTAAGAAAATATCCCTTTGTCTTGAAAGACAAGTTGCCTTTGTAACTTTGATTGAATGAAAAAGGATGAATATTGTCCTGTGTATGTGTGCGTGTGGGGAAGGTATGAAGCAGGGAGGGACAAAGTGAATACCATTCTTCAGGGGAGAGACAAATAACAGAAACTTTTACCTCTGTGACTTCTCGAGTGCCACACTCATTGGCATTTATGAAAGAATTAAAGTAAATGAGGCAGGAAATGAGAGCCATGAAATGACGGACAAAGGAGAAAAGAGGCTGGAAAGGAAATTTTCTTACTAGTTTACGTATTTAATGGGCTTGTTTTTGCAGTTCAGTTGTCATCTAGAGAGTAACTAAAATATGTTCTTTGGATATTAATTATCCATACAAAATACTTACTGATTGCTCTTTCTCCCCCTCTCCTTTCTTTACGGCTGGAAATTAAGAAAACTTTAAGAGTTAGGACAGAGAATTCCCAAAGCAGCCTTCAGTTGCAACCATTGGGTTAAATAGCTTAGCTGCTTCTAAGATGGAGAGTGATACATGTATGACAGAGATTGTCACCCAGTGGTATCTGAGACTGATGGTGTCTGGACTTAATGAACAGAAAGTCCCTGCCAGATTCTCCTTACTTTTCCCCTTTTCTTTTATGCGTGCTGCTGATCAAGATTATTTTTCAGCTGCCCAACCTGTTCCAGGGAATATCTAGGTACTCTCTCACCTTATAGTACTTGCTTTAGTTCTGTCATCTTCCAGGAGTTAAAAACGATCCAGGCATTGAGCACAAAGGAAGTGTTTAAGTATTTTCCCAAATGGATGCTCAAAAGAAAGCTGGTGAGGGTCATGCAAGTTAGAAAACTGAGAATGCAGGAACACCAAGAGAAGTTTTTTTCTGGGTTTTAAAGAAGAGGGCCATCTTTTAATGCAAACATTACATACTCATGTTTGGAGTGCTATATTATTTTATCTAGTTAATCTACTGAGGGCTATTGTACTTTGTATTAAACAACAAACATCATTTTTTTGCTTTCGTTAAGAACTCTGAGTATTAAGATGGAAAGAATATATTCACTTGTTAAACTATGTGCAAATACTCAGTCTTTTTGTCATCTATTTCTAAGTATATAGATGCTACTGGAAAAAGTGTGACTTGACAGTTATATAAAGAAATTCTGAGATATTACACAATTACTCATAACAAGGGAAAGGGGGCTTGATGGAACTCCCTCAAAGACTAACACATTTCTGTATTACTAAGAGTACCTGATCCCTCACACTCACTTTCCATTAGGACAGGCAAGTAAATGTTTTTTCATATACGGGCTAACTGGGTTTATCTAAAATTTCATCTTCTCATTTCTTAGCAGGAACACTTTGAAGCAGATATGTACAGTCTTATTAGTCAGATAAGATGCCCCTGTTCTGTCATATTAAATCATCTCATTAATATATTGTCATCAGAAAACACACTGTCACATATCTGGAGCTGTTGTGAAACATTTACTAGTACTACCCTCTTCTGACCAAAAAAAAAAAAAAGCACTGGAGGGATAAAATATAGCACCCCACCAAATATCCCCCAAAGTTAGAGTGGTAAAATACAAGCATCCTGCTTTGGTAGTGGGAATATCATAACTGTGATCTCTAGTTGTGGTATATGTATCTATTCCTGGACAAGAATGTTCAGAAATTAGTCATAACTTATGTGACACTGTCTCATCTCCAAAAGTAAGCCCTTCTCTCATGATTGCAATTGTCACTGGGAAAGAGTCGCTAGTAAGACTGGAGCTACCTTCTAACTTGTTGGTGTCTCTGTGTCATCCACAAGGAACTAATTCTTCCCTTTTTTTAAGGACTCAGATTTGGCTACATAATTCAATATACATAGGGTTGATAAGAAGAATTACACTGAGCTGGGGTAGTTGAATAAAATGAAAATCAGTTTGGAGCTATTTACATAAGTTAAAAAAAAATCCTGTAAAACTAACAAAGAGCAGAAATGAACATAAATTAATGTATATCACTGAGCTTCATTGTCTTAAATGACTATTTAATGTTCAAGTAAGATGCAAACAAATGTCCCAGCACTGGAGTAAAAACCTCTTTACTGGGAAGCTGCTGAGAACAAACCTTTAGCTCAAATACTGATTATGTGTTGAATGAAAGTGGAGAGAAAATCCATCTTCCCCAGAAACAGAGCAATCTAATGCAAAATAATTTTAAGTCAGCGTACATCTGAGAGTAAAGCTGAGTGGGAAAATAGTTGCATGTTAAAAAGGTTTGATTTATTTCATTTGCATTATTTTAATTTTCTTATCATGATTTTTCTGTGGAAATTATTTTTTCTTTTTAATTACATGTACATGGGTATGGGTTTTCTGACTAGAAAAAGTTGTTTTGTAATTAACAGAAATTCACTTAAAGTGAAGAAAGCAGCTTTTCCAGAAAATACTTTGTATCTACTGCAGTTTATTTTGTTCTATTAGCAACAGAAACACGAAAATTTCATAACTAGGTTTGGCAAATGGTATTCATATTTGAACTGTCCCTGAAATCTACATAGGTTTAAACACACAGCTTAGGCTGTCTATGCCTATATTGGTGCTCTTTCTGGTATGTGTAAGAATAACTAGCATTGCAATGGTAGACTGCATTCCCCAAATTCTCAGGCTAGAGACCAGGCTCTAATGTACATAATGTACCTGAGATTATTACAATACCTTTTTCTTTTTCTCTCTGGCAGTGTTGCCTCAGGAAATATCTGCCTTAAATGGCTTAGAAAGGAAAAAAGTTAAAACTTTCCTAACATTTTCAGATGGCCTAATTCTTCCCAATGTCATGCAATGATTCCATATTTCTGACTTGACAACAACCACTTCCTCACTGGAGTTACACTCATCTGATCAGGCAGCGAAAAAAATAAAAAAGAAGCAGCCATGCATCTAAAACATCAGTCTCACAGTTGCCTCCATCCTCTAAATTGAATTCTTGTTCATGGTCATTAAGCATCAGCCAGGTGTTCATCAGATCTGTAAACAACATGATTTGCGGGAGACATCCCTTCAGCCTGTGCCCTTTGCTAGAGAGTCCAAATCAGGCTCTCAATAGTTTTCTGGCTGCACCTCTGCTTCATTTTAAGTGTTAGGGTCCTACTGACTGGATATAAATCTGAGCTCAGGGCAAGTGAGCTTGACTTTACTTTGTCCCTTAGCCCAGGCCCCAGTCTGCTCCTACTGGATCTGTAGACAGAATGGGTAGAGGTATGATGGTGCAGTTTCCCTTCATTTGCCTATCATCTGTCACCTCAGGCCTGTGGAGATGTCATGGGGTTGTTGCAGGGCTAAATCAGCTCTGAGCACCCTCCCAAAGCACCCAGTGTAGCGAGGGGTGCCAAAGGCCAGGCAGCCCTGGGAGTGAGATGGCTGCACCTCTGCTGGCCAGAAGTGTCCCAGGGTGGCCATGTGCAGGACGGGGTGGGCTTGGGCCACTATTCAGTTAAGCAGGCTGCGGTCCGTTATACAGTCTAGGCAAACACTTCTTTGAGGTTAGCCTGTAAGAGAAAATGAAACAATCTAGAACTCAAGCAGTCTGATTAAAATAGGTTTTATGAGGAACTGAGAAGTCAGACAGAAAAGAAAACAAACCCAGCAAAAAACTGTGAAGAATATCAAATCCTACCCATTCATATATGTATATTTAAGCAGAGTGGCTAAAGAGAAAGTTATTACTGTCCTTTGGGCAAATGGTCTCAAGGATACAACTCTTTTGGTCATTGACGTTTTTCTTTTCCTTCTTCTTGTAATATTGCTTTTTATGGTCTGTGACTATGACCCTTTTTAAGGTCAGAAAGGTGGCAGAGTTCACTATGGTATCAGTCATGAAGGTTACATCAGCTGTTTTCAAGAATATCTTATCTTATTGATTGTATGAGGGAAATATAACAGCATTTTAACCTCAGCATCCCCTTCTGCTATGTGTGAGAATGACCAGCACTACGGGGGCGGACTGCTTTCTCCAAATCCTCAGACTAAATGCTGAGTAAGTTCATCCTGAAGGTGAATATTATCTGTAGGAACATAGGGTTTCAGAGAGGTTCTTACATTGCAGTCAGACTGAAAATTCAAGCTGACTGAGTGATGGTCTGCCTGCCAACTGCTATGGCTAGAAGCACTGAATTCACTCAAATTCATCTGAGTCACTCAAATTCATCTAAGTGTTAAGCTAAGGTATATATCTGTGTGTCTTAAACTAGTATTCCTCATCTATATCAAATATGTATTATTAATAGGTTTATTTAATATGTTGCACATACACAGTAGTGACAAATGTGAGCTAAAAATAATTTCTGAATACCCAAATGTTGAAATGTGTTCAAATAACATATCTGTCAAACAATTAAAAACAACAACACAGTAAACTTCTGAGAATGTGCGTGAAAAATATGTCAGTCAAAAAATGGGTGAAATGTGTCTGACAAAAGATGAAATCACCCTAGAGGCTTTTAAGAAGGATGACTAAATTCTTTCCCTCACACGTGCTGGCAAATATTGCATAAGAAGAATTTACAGCATAAGACAAATCAATATCCACATATTTATGTAATCTGGAAATTACTGAAATTCTGTGGGGACATTTAAAAAAAAAGTGAAGGGGACCCTCAAAGGAAATTATCAAACTCATTCTGACTAGTTAATCCTGTAACTTTAATTACCTTTCAAGAGAGATTTGATGTCTAAGGTTCCCCAGTCCTCTTCATCACTAGTACATGAATGCAAAAAGTTGACTTAATTAGTGTCACACTATCAGTATATAGCTGAAAATCAGTTATTCAGTGCTCCATTCTAGTCTAGATGTTCTTCCCCCCCTCCCCCCCCCTCCCCCCCTTTTGATGCCATATGATTTCTCTGCATACCTCATCAATCAGTGTTCACTTCATATTATGGCAGGAGTCACTGAGTAACTTAGAGGAAGTGTGGGAACTAGTTACTGTTACGAAGTTTGTATCAAGGCTCAGGGAAACCTTGAATTTCCTAGTTTGGGGCTCTGAAAACTTATTTGCAGACTCTCTGCCACAGTAGAAACAATCTAGGACTTCACATAATCAGGCTAACTATTCTCCACTCCTATTCTATTCTCAGTTACATTATTGACTATTGTATAAAGGACTTTAGTTCAGTATTCTGATAATGCTGTTGTCATTAAACTGTAAATCAATGTTCTTTGCTGCCTAGCTGTCTAGTGTTTTATTATGAAAGTTTAATATAAACTTTGGATTTAAAAACCTATCCTTCACTTGAGACTGTTGATTTTAAAGTGACAGTTTTCCAGGGTAAACTAAGATTGATTTCTAAATTGCTTGTCATATACTTTATGGGTCCAGCCCTGAAGTCCTGTCATAGTTAAATCTCCTATTGACTTAATTTAAATGGAAGTCTGCAGTGCCAGGACTGCAGATGCAATTCTGGCTGTCACCTCATCCCCATAAACAAAGTGAGCCAAGTTTCACTGGAGAATCTAATTCTTTTTCTAGAAGGGGCTTTGCTAATTACTAATCACTGAGGAAAACTCTCATTAGATGAAGGGAGCAGGCATGCCTGGTGCGACGAAGCACGGCTGGGAGCTCCAGAGCTACCTCTGAGTTGTTGAAACATGAACTTACCCACAAGGCAATGAGTCCTGCTTGAACCAATATGTATAGGCATACTGTGAACAGTATGGTGCACATACTAATTAGGCTACAGTCTTGCACAGCACATCAGCATTGTATTTGCCAGGGCTACTTAGCTGCTGGCTGTGTAGTTTTTAGGACTATTTCAGCCAGCCCAAACAGTATGGATATGGACCCAATATGTGCAGTTCTGGAGACAACTCAATCATGGTGCTTGAATGTCTCTATACTGTATGTACCTTTTGCACAATTGACACACTGTAGGAGAGAAACTCTGGCCTGAGTGTAGTCAGTGGGAATTCTGCTGGAAGAGCCAACTGCTATAGAAAGTGGCAGGAAGATGCATTTAATTGTTTCTGTTGAACACAGTGCCTATTAAGTAAAAGACCAACTTTTTGGTGACTAATGATTAACAGGGAATGTCCTGGGAGCATCTATGCTGAACCGTATCAGTGACTATCATCAGTGAAGCAACTTATATTTAAATATGTCTGTTTAGTGAAACCGCAAAAAATAAAATCAGCATTAGAAATTGTCTCTTTAGTCAATCTTCGGCACAGATGGGAAGGAAAGGTTCCACTTAGTCCTAGTCACCGCTAGAATAAATTAACATGGTCCCCCTGTAGGTTCCAAAGTTGTCTGATGGACTAATATGACAAATGGACATTTGTCAGACTAGTTTTTTCAAATGTACCTTGCACAATGAAGAAGTCTTTTGCTAGCCTCATGAAAACAGCTCTTGGGAAAAATACTCCATACAGCTAATATCACATATTTCCTGATTGTTATGCTTGATGTTAACTACAATTAAATAGGATGAAATAATTAACAAGAGCATTGTTGCATTGCAGTCTCTCAACAGATAGTTGTTCCAGTGGGAGAGGACAGCAAGACCTTTAAGCAGCTGCAAGGAAGTAACAGCTGACAACCTTTGTTGGGTGTAAATGCAAAATGTACATTCAGTGTACTTGTTTTATCTTTTGTTCTAACATCTGTGACTTAGTCTATATGCCACCAGCAATTACTTGTAGAATTCTGGTAAAGAAAATAAAATATGATTACAAGTAGGAAAGCAAATATGATGAGTTATCATGGCCATTATAGCATGAGAATACTGATCTGGCACTCCTGAAATTGCTTAACTGCTCTGCAAATGCAATCAATCAGCTTTATTTGTGTAATATATTAACTCCTTTTAATTTTTTTTTAAATCTCCTAACAAAATATGTCCTTTATTATATCAATTCTCATTGTATACTCTTCTCTTCTGGTCTCTCTTTTTCTCACTCTCTCTCAAAGCCTTGTTTCTAGGAGAGCTCTCATATCAAAAATGTTGCCCCAAGCTGTTACCACTTCATGGTTCATCTGGCAGGAAATGGAACTTCAATTGGAAGGGAGAATATAGGTTTTCATGAATGCCTCTCACAACTGAGTATCAAAATTCTTTATTTTGTTCTCATTTTCAGCATAATTAAACTGGGGCAAAGAGTGAAAAGTATTTAGGTGGCTATTTTCAAAATGTATTAGCCTCTGTATTGTTACAAGGCTCTCTTATAGCAGTTTCTACTTTACCTTAGTTAGTATGTGCAATAACCCTTTCTCCTCCTATAATTACCCTCACTTTTAAATTGCCTCTGTACTGCTCTAAGTGTCAGATTTCCAATGGAAGGTGCTCTTGTTAAAGAAGCAATGAAGATAATATGTGAGAGGGATTTTCCATTATGACGTGTGAGGCACTAAAGAACGATAGAAAATAGGTTGAGTTCTGGGGGAGTGAACAATTGCTCTAAGCGAAGTGTCTTTGTAGTCACCTGAAGAGTAGATTTCTCGAAAAACAAAAATGAAAAGGTCTGTACGTCTGTAATAGGTTAGTATTATTATAGTTTGTACATCAGCAGTATTGTATTTTTAATTTCACTTTTCATTTGTTGGGTTCACTACCAAGACTGATAAAACTGCTCTCTCTGCAAAAACTCTTTGCAGCAAATTGCTCCTCTGTCTTCCTTTTTCACTTGTGTAACCTAGAGTTTGACTTATGTTGATGTTTTGTTACAATAGCTCCTTTCTAAGTGGAGTTAGCTTTGATACACAGAGAATAAGCATGAGATATTAAACTTTCTAATCATGTAGGAGGTTATGCTTCCCTTTTCACGGTTGGTGTCTGTCACCTTTCTGAGCTAACATTGCAAAATCTGGAGTTAAAGGAAAAGAGCTACTTAACAGCATAAAAATGACTACATTGTGCTTCACTAAACTTGAATTTGGTTGTTCAATTTACCTCAACACAACTAGTCCCCTGCAATCTGTTTCTTACCAAGATAAAGACCTCAGAAATGTAATTTGAGATGTACATATTCAGGGTGTAGTTCTTCCTTTGTGCTTGTGCAAGCTAGTATCCATCTCTATAGGTGGTCCATTTGATTCCATTGGTGCTATGGCAGAGTAAAAGACAAATCTATGTGACATTTGGCATCATCAAAGACCTCTGCTATAAAGATTTCATTCACTCTGGCCTGACTAGGCCACCATTATTCATACAGACTACTACTACATTGAAAAGTAATTGCAATGACATGAAAAAAGAGAGGAAAAAATAAAAAACAGGAATGAACCTGAAAGGCTCCAATTAGTCTGTGCTGTCATTCATCAGTTATGTTAATTAGGGACTTAATGGTAAATGTAGGGGCACCCAGATACTACTAAAAAAAAAAAGCGAAATCTGTTACACATTGCAGTGAAATGTACCTTGGCTGATCTTGGTTTCTGACAACCCAGAGATTCAGCTGTGGTTTGAACCCAGTGGTACGTTGTTTTCTACAGACTTAAAACTGCATGAGACTGCAAAGGTGCTGAGAATAACTCGGAGCATCCTGAGAGTAGAAAAATGACAAGAAAAACTTTTGTGCTGCATGTGGGGGAAAAAAAAAAGAACATTTGACATATTGGTTGGAAAAGAACAATTTATTAAATGATGAGATAAAACTGGTACACGAAAATAAAGAAAGAAGAGCTCAGGTATGACTGAAAAGTGGTCATCCTGGAGAGTAACAATTGATTCTGATGAGCATCTTTTTACACCAAGCCTCAAACAGAACTGTGTGAAAAAGACTTTAGTGAAGGAACAACTGCAGGAACAATTTGATGTCTAAATATCCCTAGGGGCATATGGAGTAACAGAAGTTATTCATACACTGCAGTTGAGATTTTCAGAGAATTAATAATGGATGTAGTGCTGTATCTGAAGAGGTCATCAAGTCCAACCCCCTGCACTAAGGCCAGATCAGCTATATCTGGACCAGCCCACCAACTTTGTCTAACCTGCTCTTAAAAACACAAATGAATTAGATATTGTAATCTCTAGAAAGCCTTAAACATTTTTTTCCCTAATACTTAACTCCCACCATTTCTAACATTTTAGGTCTTGCCTACATTATGGTAAATGTAACTCCTGAGAGCATCTCTACTAGTCTGTAGTCTCTCTGTATGTTCAGAACATATAGCTACATGTGTCAGGCAATGCATTCACAATAGATACATCTATATTAGCAGCTCAGAGGGTTCTTGGTTTTGATACAAATTTGCTTTGTGTATACGCTTCAAGTCATGAGATATGTACCTGAGGATACCACTTTCATGCTCAAAGTGGTTTCTTTCATTTTGGATGCAAGGTTGCAGTCACAGAGTAGGTTGAGTCACTACCTAGAGCGAGTACCACACTTGCAACATGGATGCAAAGTCCCTCAGCAGATAGTGTTTCGTGCATGCAAGGCGATGACCTAGTACCAGCACTTGTGAACTTCATTGCCAGAAAAGACATAATTTGGACATATGGTCCTAGAACCACAACACATTGCAGTAAATCAAACCCCACTTCTTCCACCTTGTATTGCATCATTTAGCAATATAGGTGTACCTTATAAGCCAGCTGTTATTTTAGACTTTATTTTAGATTTTTTTACTAATTTTTATTTATTCACATTGTATTGTTTATATGGCAGTACCAATTATAAGCCATTAAACAGGTCAGAGATCCATTAAGGAGAAGGTCACATGCATCACAGTGCCTTCCGCAAACAATTACAAACAAAGGATTATTACAGTAGGCTGTCATTTCCAGTGTTTACTGCACGAAGTTCTCTTTTATGGGAATAAGGAAGCAGGTACAGTGCATACCCAGATCCTACCTGTTATGAAACGGGAACATAATCTGGCCTAGTCCCAGGAACATGGAAACATTCCTGCTTAGTAGTTTAAATTCAGCTTCTGCCTGAAAATGCTCTTCATTTTACTTTCCCTTCATGTCTGCTCTGTTTCAGGTAGGAAACAACAATGAGAGCACCAGCTGGCATTCTCTGGATACAATTTTTTAACGCTCTAGAGACTGTCACACTGCTAGGGTTGGAGAGCTGCAGTAGCCCAGTGCTCACGAGATATTAATAGCTTGATTTGCTGGATCTCCTCTTTTAATACATGGGGTTTTTTTTGTTTCAGATTACAGCTTTCCCAAGCCTGCCAAATGCATATAGCATTTATGATTTAATTTTATCTCTAGCTTTAATGTAAGTAGATATATTAACTGAAAAAGCAAAACTATGAGCCCATTTCTCTGCCCTCGTGGTTTTTAGTCAATGGCTCTAGCAGTAGAGGCTAAAGCAGAATTTATTTGGATTTATTATACATTTCATACAAACAAAAAACACATGTAAAAGTTTTTCAACCCATTCTTAGACTTGCCTTTAATTTGGTCTGAATCATGCACCAAATGTGGGCAAGTTCAGAAGGAGACCTTAGAGTAGATATGTTTTTCATTCTAGAAATGTTAAGAATAATAACTTTATAAGAGAGGAACATTAATTTTCAAACAATTATTATTATTTTAAAATAGACAGCCTAGATAAAAGGAGGTTCTGTCAGAAGGACCTCTCAGAATATACAGGATGAGATTTACTTCTTTTAGGACACATAGCTTCACAATAATTTACTAAAGGATCTGACTGACCTACGCAAATTGACTTCTTGGCTAAGGGGATTAAAGGGGATCTAGCACTTCTCCACATGTGTGTCTCCATATTTTCACTGGCTGGTAAAATTGAAGGTGGATCTTTTTAAATCCTCAGAAACCTTTTCCAGGTTGCCGGGCCTGAAAATCACTTTGTCAGTAGAAAACTTAAAAAAGGAGGTGGGAGAGAAAAAAGGAGTGGGAAACAGGTAACAAGAAACAGGAATGATATAAAAAACATTAGTAGAACCAAGTTTAGGAGGAACCTGAAGATGTAGATGCAGATCAAATATCAGGAGAATAACTTCAGTGCTTCAAAGGCAGAGTGGTGAAACAGAGGCACACAAATCCAAAATGGCATTCCTGCAATTCCTCATTCATCAGCTAGCTCACCACAGACACCTGCGTTCCATAGGTGCCTTACTTTTTTTGCTTAATGTGAAATGCCAAGGTATTATAACTGTGCTTCTGGGAAGGACAAAACTAACTTTCACTCCTACTTTGCACCTAAATCCAACAGTATTTCTCTGGTAAAGAGTTCAGGCCAAGTGAGGCCTGATCAGACGAGTCTATCCCTAGAATGGTAACACCTCAATGGTCAACATAACACCTGAACATGAAATGGCAACCCAGCAGCAGATGGCCAGAGGAGGTGGGGGAGTGACACCCTGACAGTCACACTTCTTTAGAAGTGCCATGTAATTAGAACCCTTGCCTAGTATGTGGGTGATCTCATGTTCCTATTTCTCAAGATTTTGGTTTTTTCTGCATTTGATCTTGTAATTTTTTTTTCCTGCAGACATTTAAAAGTCTCCCTTATTATTTTGCTGTCTCTAGACAGAATCAAACTCTTTTTCTACTTTGTGTCAAAAACTTTCTTTTACTGTGTGTACATGCAGAAGAAATTCAAAGCCCTCCATTTTCTGTGGACTCTTAAAATACCTTGCAATGCAAAATGTTTAAGTTTAAGTAATACAATATTAGGGTTACAAACATTTCATGCCTTGAAGAACCCATGTTTCAAGCTCACTTCTTTATTTAGGTTTGCATAACGGATCTAATATGAGGAATGTCACAGAACTGGGGCTTTGGGAAGATGTCCTTTCTGGTTGACCCTCACTTTCCTATTTTTTGCTTCTGGAATGGCTTTTACTTGTTAGATGGAGGTTTCTATACTGCAGTACAATGCTTCAGAAAAGGATTAGTAGGGGAGGAAGATTCAAAATACAAAGCCTTCAGGTCCTGATTATAGCTGTTACTTTTGTTTATCACTACCACTTGTGGCCTAAATGCAGGAACAGTCAGTTGCAGGGTGTTCCCAGAATCATAATATATCTGTGCTACTGAGCTGAAGCTGCCAAGACATTCTCAACTATTTCAAAACTTAAAAGGTGTTCTTTCTTTCCCTGCAGAATTTTAAAAGACTTCATCTCTAGGCTTCCAGAAATTCCACCCTGGCATGGGGTACACATGGCATATCCAGCCTGGGAATCCATATGCCTTAGAAGACACAGGTGCATGAGAAATACCTAAGCTACTTTAAAACAAGCTGCCATGTATTTATGGCACAGTACAGCTCTCTTAAGAGGGCCTCAGGAGCAATATAGCTATGTTAGAGCAGTGTTGTGCTGCATGAATTTTCTTACAAGGGCTAAGTAGCTGGGGAGATTAGCTTAGGCAGAGTGTGTTGAGCCAGCTTTGAGCCAGCATTGAGCCAGCTATATTGCTTCCAGTTCTAGATTAAGTTCATTCCAAACATGGTGCTTCACAAATCCTGCCTGAGATCCATCTGTAGTCAATGTCTCCCTCTGGCATTTTGATGAGGTCTTTCATTCAGGAAACCTGACACCCTTGGAAGTAACGTGTAGTGAGATGCTTCACATGTATTTCCCTACCTGAGTATATTTCCCTACTTGAGTGACATTAGTGCACTGACCCTAAATTTGAGCAACTGAATTGACAGCAGTCTTCAGGGCCCCAAATAGCTGTTATACAGCAGCGAGGGAACACTAGGGTACTGTGAAGATTAAGTTATGTTCTCTTTATCCCCAGTAATTTGTCTCATGCCAGCAACAGGATTGAAGCTGGTAGGAACTATTCCAGAACAGCTCCATGCCAGAGCAGGGTCAACGTCCTTTGGCTGGCTGCTTCTGTGAAAATCTGAGCCACAGGAATTCTTCCTTTTTTTCAACCTGAAAGTCCCTTTTCATTGCTGTTTGTTTTTAGGAGAGTATCCTCTCAAATGTTTGGTAGGAAATTTCATGTTAGTGCAGAATGGCAAGAGCACCGACTGCTGAGAAACAGCAGTTATAAAATGAATGGTCTGTATTATACCTGGACTGTGAGGGGAGTGAGGCATTTAAAAGAATTAAATGGAAGAAGGAAACAGGTAAAGTGGCTTAGCAAACTAATGCTTTTATCCATAAGACCCTTCAGGCAGTGTGATGCTGCCAGTTCCTCGTAGGATGAAAAGGAGGAAAATCTCAAATCCTGAACAAGAAGTGACTCCACAATATAAAGTTAAAGAACACAAGCATTCAAATAAATCAGAAAAGTCATTTTTAAAAGCTTCTCTGATTACAGAGGAAAAGAAAGCAATGATTTGCCCTAGAGTCTTAACAAGCTCACCATGTATAAGTAGAATAATTATCGTTTACTCTCCATCTTCATTTGCCACATAGGCACAAAAGATGTCATGCTATTATATGTGACTTTGTTGATAAACAATAGTGAATGCCTTAGACACACCCAGGCTTTCAATCTGCTGTTGAACTTCTGACATTTGTACTCCCTCCGATTTGTTCACTCTCGTGTTAACAAACACGGTTGGGGTGACAACATACTGTAGGCAAATCATAGGCTTTGGATCACATGCAAATGTTTTGTTTGCAAATAAACACACTAGCCTTTCAGTGAATAAAGGCCTGCGTCACTGAGTTTCCCTCCAGGAAGCTGGCAAGGCACTGACAGGAGTATGGGAGCAAGGTCTTGTTTGTAAACATTTGTATCTGTTGCTATTTACATTAGAGTAAAAGAACCACAATGGGTTTAAGAATAGATGACTCTTAAATAGTGCATATTATTTGCATAAGAATAACGATCTCTGTGTCCTGAAGTGGAACTCTGGGTTATAGCTGAAAACTTATCTAAAACTACAGTGAAAAAGTTCTGCTGTTTTCTGTAGGTTTTGGGTTGGGCTGCCTGTAATTCGGTGGTACTGTGACAACAGATGTATAGGAGGCATTGGCTGGGGCCAAATGCTACTTGGAAGTCCACAGACTATCTATCAGTCTCTGTGCGGAGGGGATTATTTTGCTGACAGCTTTCCAGAAGTGATGTAAGACTTGGGATGATGCTATCTCCAGCACTGGGACAGATTGATGGAACTTCATTTGATTTTGTTCCCCACCCTGGGAGGCATTTAACAGCAATAATTTTTTTGAACCAAGTTCTGAATGCACATAATCCTTTCACCAAGGTATTTGAACTTCTCTTTCAGAAACTTCTGACCAACTCCAGGCAATGACATGAATTACAGTGACTGTTTTTTAAGACTTCAGTTGTTGCTCTGGAACTCCCCTTCAGTATCACAGGAGGGAAGAGTGGCAGAGGTCTGAATTCATCTTCTCTTAGAGACTTGTAGTGGTGAGATAACTGATCTCTAACTGAAGTGGTGAGAGACAAGGTCTGAGAAACAAGAAGGAAAACCTTGGTTTGAAGAAGTAGGAATATTTTCAGAACTGTACTTTTGGAAAAGATTTCTAAGCTGCTATCAGGTTTTAGAGAAAAATCCAAATCTTATTATGCTGATGATTACTGGATTTGAATCCAGCCACTCACTGCTTTGGCTATTGTCCAGTTTCTTTTTTTTCCCTACATATAACACACAATTACTGAATGATAGCAATGAAAATTTAAGGGCTGGATGTTGCATTCTGATCAGATTTATCACCTGAGGGGCATTTGACAATAGGTTTTCAGACCTTATTTGTATTCAAACGAACTCATCCACAGACATGGAAATCATGCTAGAGACCCCATGCAAACAATATTTCCTATGAAACTTTCCATATTTTTGGCATAAGTCTATACTGGAAATATCACAAATGTAGACTTTTTTTTTTCTTCTTCCATTCCCAACTCAATACAGTAATGTTAACAGAATAGGGTGAGCCAAAGGAATCTCCACCCCAACACTCATTGTAGCGAGCTAATAAGTCATCATGTTTGGAATTTGGTTTTACCGTGAAGAAGCATAATTCAAAACACTGTGACTGTACTAAAGCTTACAAGCTTTTTCCCACAGTGTTTGTTCCAGACACTGACTTCCTCTTCCCTATGGGTGCTTTCATATTCTTTATATTCAGGGTGGATCTCACCTGTTCCAGCAAGTCAGAAGCCTTCAACTCCATCATTCCCCTAATAGGCTGCAACTAGCTATCACAGGTTGAAATATGAAACCAAACATTCCTGTGGTATTTCACATATCAGGCAAAGATTTGGGCCTCATTGGAGGCCCAAATTAGGGCAGAGTTTTGTGTGAATTCTTTATCAAGTCCTAACTCAGCAGCATATACGATTGCACAAATTCAAATGACTACTTTTTCCATGTGAATCTAGCAGATGTTCTCTCCTTTGGCACAAACCCCAGATCTGCAGGTTTATTCTCAGGTTCTGTGGGACAGTAGCACTTGGCTTTCTGGCATGGACTAAAGTGACTACCGTCATAAGAAAGAAATGTCAACTCCCCAAACATTCAGAGTCACAAGCCTGAACCTTCCTAGACACAGACCAACTGTGCAGCTCTTCCAGATGCCCAGGACTGCGCACCTACTTTTGTGAAGTCCAAAGTGTCATTTTGGGATGAGATGTGGGTGTGCCTCACCCCCCTGCACATCTTGTTTTTCTTTAGAGCTAAATGTGGGAGTGTGGTCAGAAAGAAAAGTGTAGTGCGTTCCAGTGGGTTTCCTAGTCCATTCTTACAAGGAATCAAGCTCCAGTTTAGACACAAAAACAGAGCCCCAAACCATAACCTGGGTCATTAAAAGTCATGGAGAACTAGCTAAGTCACTTTTTTTTTTTTTTTTTTTTTTTTTTGGTGAGAAAAAACCTTTCTAGGACACCATTTTACCACTGCACCATGATACTAATAATGGCTAAAAACAGTCCTTGCTCCTAAACATTTAAGCTGGATTCAATCATTGTAAAAGTACTTGGAATAGGCTCAAGTACGTGCTGGAAACATATAGCATCTCTCAGAGTTACTACATCTGCTTAAGCACTTAATCATATGTCCTTCCCATTCACAGCTAGCAAATTTTTATACCCCCACTAGCTCTTTGAGGAAATACCCATAGCCGCAATTCTTCTGTTTATAATTCAATATGAACTTAACTCTAGGGGCCAAATTCCCCCAAAGCAGAAAAATGGACTTGGAGAAGAGGAGACTGTACCCTTCAGTTCACCATCACTTTGAGGCTGTGGTTTGCCCTGCCACACAAAATGAGCAGGAGTTACACTCCTCAGATGCAATGGAGATACAGGGGACTTCTGCTCGCTATTTCACACACAGCTCTCCTGCATGCTTTTTCAGTTTGTCTTTTAACAAGCAGTATTCTCATGGGCATCTGACTCTCATCTGAGTAGAGAGCCTGGAGAGAGAGAGAAAGCAAACTGGTCAGTATTTATAGTAACGGAGAAAGCCTTATCTCATGATTGATTCTTCATGGGGTTGAAATGCACCAACTCAGCAAACAGCAGCTGAGCGTTATTGCATGAAGGGCCTCATGGGAGTGTTTATGATGAGTCAGAACTCTTTAACTTATTTAACTTAAGACCTTATTTCAGCCCAGGAAAGCAAATAGGAGCCTTTTGGTTGATTTTCATGAGCTTTGTAGTGGTTTGCTGGTGGAGATGTAGAAGAACCATCCAACACTGTTGTTTTTTTTTCTTCTTGAAGTGAGTTCCTGAGGGTTTGGCTTTTTTAGTTGCCCAGTTGCTTATTAGAGCTCTTTTTTTCAAAATATAAAGTGGTCTTTTCAGACCAGCGTGTTGGGTTTGGTTTTGCTGGTATTTCCGGTATTTTCTTCTGCAATGCAACATCTTTCTAAGGAGAAAAAAGAAATAGTCAATAGTTTAAAGATATATTCAGCTGAACACTTAGCCAAAAAGAGAAGTAGATGTTTTCTCTGTATGTTGTTATTTAGCTGCTCAGCAGAGAATATTACAGTATAACATTTCTTTGAGCTTAGACCTTTCAAAGACATTTCTAGACTGTTGAAGTTATGCCACAATGCTCTGCAAATATTCAGCTAGTGTTTAGGAGGGAGATTACTAAGGAAAGTATGGTTCCATCTTTTGCATTTTCACTAAATATATTCAATTTTCACCTTGCTGAAGATCTCTAATAGATTGTTTTTTAAATTTCTCTTTAAAACAATTTAGATATAATCTAAACCAAAAGAACAGTGAGCAGATTTTGATGTAATTAAAAAGGTCTTTTAAAAAATTATGACAACAAAACTGGATCTGAAATTACAATATGCAGAAATAATGAATTTGTTAAGGTTCTTCCCTTTTTGATTTCAACTGACAATTCAATTGAACTGCATGTTTCCCAGATAATTTCAAAGAATAATTCTTAGACTGTAAATTGTAAGCAAGTACCTATTTAGGAAGGTTTGCTATTATTATTTGAAGAGATGCTTAGTTAGCTTTCAGTAGATAGTTAAAGCACATAGTATGCTTTTCTAGTATGCCTTCATTACCTGAGGACATTGTTCATGAAAGACCAGATTCTGTTCTTTCTCCACATCTTAGACAACAATCAACAAATAATATTGGAAGGAGTCACTGTGGGTTTTTTTAAGCTCATTTTCTGTGTTATGAGGTTGCTATTTATTCCGTGGGTGTTAACTTGCCATGAACTGTTATTCTTAACTTCACTACCAATAGTAGGCATTTTCTTTTTTCCATCAGAAAAGACTGTTTTATTACTTTCCCTACTCATACTTCTGTCTTGGGGAAATCCTCCTCTAATCTGAGGAGAGAACCCTGCATTTGTGATATGAAAAGATGGACACTCTCAGTTTGCAGTATGCTGGCACAGGGTCTCTTGCGAACTGCTGCAGCATTCAGCTCCTCCAGCTGCTGATACTATAGCATCTGTGGAGCTTAGGAGTCACATCCTGGGGGAAAACCTTTATCCCCCTTTACCCGACTGAACAGCATTAGAGAAAGTCCACAAGAGAATCACAATTCTTTTTGCAATTCCTTTTCTGCAGGAGGGGCGAAACTAGCTCTTGGTGAACTGCAGAACTTCTGTACTGCTATATGCGCTCTTGAGATGCTGACTGAAATAGTCATTGTGAATGCCTTAAATTACGTTCCTACTTCAATAAATACAGGATTCCACTGCAGCAGAGCAGGTGCCCCCTTGTCCCCAATTTGCCCCCAAACAAATGCAGCTCTTTATAAATGGATAATACTTATCTTACAGTTAGTAAAATTTATATTTATATAAGATGTGTGTACATCTTTATAAATAGATAAGACTTTTTAAAACACACAACTACTGTTTAGTTTAATACTGTCCCTGTTTAGGGTGTAAATAAAGGACAGGAAGCTATGAAAAATGTTGCAATAATATCACAGGTTGTAAATGATAGAGGAGAAAATAAAAAGAAATGAAAGTGATTTTTAACTGAAAAAAAAACTATATGAGGATTAACATGCATTTCAGTTATTCATAAAGTTCACTGAACCACAAGGGGGAAATTTTTAGAATACATTTTAAAAATTCTGCCAGAATTCATAATTTGGCCAAATCTATCAGGTATAGGAGCTTGGTCAATATTATTCTGAGATCAGTGGGCGACTTTTGATATCATTTGTGAGTGAAGGCCTGACACAAGAGGCTGAAATAAATTCAAAGTGATTTGATGTATATATTTTCTAGTTTAATCTTTAATACTCGTACAATCCTTTTTTTCCCTTCCCATTGTTAATTGAAAAAATAGTGAAACAACAATGAAATATCTTATGTTATACTTTCAACTGGAATGATAATAATATTATTTTTATTCTAAAATTTTGCTCTATTTGCACATATAGACAAAAGTGCAAAATTAGTGATAGATGCTAGCACTACCAGTAACATCTTTCAGTAATCCTGCTCTTACCAGGATCACTGTCACCCTGAGCAACAAAATCTGATGTAATTACTATAGTCATTGTTTTCCAGACAACTCTTCAGGGAATCCTTTTCTGAACTAGAAAGCACCTGCTGCAGTAAGAGTGAACTATTAAGGTCTGGCACAATTCTTATGCACCAGTTAAATCCAATTGAAGTGCTTTTTAGGGGACAGGATGCTGACCTTCTGTATAAAGATGAGACAATCTTTGCAACCAGTTGCTTGGGTTATTCTAGGTCTCCAAATAGCTGGTGTAAAGGGATAATCCAATGTTTTCAGAAAGCTCGGCTCTGTAATAACGTGTGTCAGTGAGAAAGCATGTGCGTATGCACACACATACACACAAAGACAATGGCTCTGAATTTCAGCTCGTCTGGGATATTTTCATACTCTGTAATATAAAAGTTACAGTTTCAAAGGACTTCTGTGCTTTTTTGTTCTAAAGGCAGATGGTTTGAGTGGAGCAGTCTATAAATGAATTGGTGGTGACCAACACTGGGCACCACTTATTTACTTTCTGTTTATAAACCTTAATGTTTGTTTTTCATGCATTCTGCTTCATGAAGATGATCACTAAGTACAAGAGTTCCTTTAAATCAGCAGTGACTGTGGTTTGGCTCTTCTTAACAATGTAAATTTATAACTTGGATGAAGACATTCCAGACTCTGCTACCTAGTTCTTTTCTCTCTTTTGTGTGTTTGTGTGTGTATCTTTGTAAAACTGATGTCGATGTTGAGTATCTGACTTCAAAAGTAGCAAAGAGTAAGAAGCTAAAAAGAGATATCAGGATTCATGTAGCTTCTTAAATTCAGCATACAAAAAATGGAGCAAAAAGCCAAGTCACACTATAGAGGAAGATACAACAATCGTTTGATTTTGACTCACCTCAGTCTCTATTTTAGATTTCAACAACTGTATCTACAAAATAGTAAACACAGAGAAGCATGGCATCTCTGAACATGCATTAAACCAATCAAATTTCAATTCCAGCTAGTATTACTGACAGCACATTCTGACCTCCAAATTACCGTTCCTTCTGGCTGTCTGGAATAGTCTCAGAATCATCTTTTTTTCAGAGCAATGGGTGACCTAACATTAAGGAAATGCTCTGTGGGATGGCTGTACATGTTTTAGCATAATTCTCAACTGCAGGAGGAGATGCTGCAATTTCGTGGCTGACAAAGAGCGGATCATTTGAACACTGATGGAAGGCAACCTAACCCCTTTCTAGTGAAACAGTGACTCAGAGCTTTTTGAGATGTTCTGTGGAGGACTCAACACTAGTTGTGTAGATGGATTTGTATGACCATTTTTCCCACTGCTTCTTTTTGCAGAAAGTAAATGAAGTGAATTTTTAATGAGTATCATAGAGAAAGGGTAGAGAACTCCAGCTCTGAGAATGGGGGTCCTTATTACCTGTATTGGTGTCCAGCGTTCAGCTGCTGCTAGGGGTACACACGGTTTCCACAGTGTTTGCATGCTACAGGACTTTGCTTTAGGAAAGGATAAGCTCAGTTTCTCCAAGGCCAGCTGAGATGTCGTCAGAGCATTTCTACCAGCAAGGTAGAGAATTCCAGCTTGAAGGAAACTTTCAGGCCAAATAAGGATTTTTGCCCCAACTTGTCATACTATCCCAATCTCACTAAACATGAGCCCCTGTTCTTTCTACCTTGCACATTCTCTGCTTCTCAGGAGGCAGAAAGAAGAGGAAACAAACTGAATCTGTGCTCTAATTCAGTTGGGGGCTGATTTTTCCTGCTTCAACTTCTTAATTTAAAGTGGAGAGACAACATCTCGGTTTTAAAGTATGTGCTTTCTGTGAAAGGAGAAACTGGGCAGTGTTTATTCCATGGAGTGCTGTAGCACAGAGAAATCTGTGTCATTTTTAGCACCAAAGTATCTGCTGCAGTTTTGAGTGTTTATGTGATGATGGGCTTGAGTTCAAACCAGACTGGCCATGCCATATACTTACAAAGCAGTTAGCTAGCATGTACAACTCTAGTAGCAAAGATATGGGCTTCTGTTGGTCTTTAGACTTTGGGACTCTTGTATTTTCTCATCCGTCATTTTCTACAAAACCTACAGTATCCTGCAACAAAAGAACCAGGACTACTGGGCAGTGGTACATTATAAACACAGTTGTCTAATTTGAGTATCTCCACAAAGAGCTCTGACACACAAACAAGTAAACATAAGGTTAGAAGTGCACCAGCTGACTTACAGTTACTGTTTACATGTATGCTCTTAGACGATGGCAAATGCAAGGTATCACAGGTTATCTTAGCTCATTTCATTGAGTACTTGAATGGAATACCAAGATCCGCTCCTTCTTCTTAGAAGAAACTCTTGTGAATGCCATGTTCAAACCCTAGTACCTTATTCTGTTGGTAGTATCCAGAAGTACTATGTAGTAACTAAAATACTAAATTTTAGGTACTTAGTATTTTGTGGTATCCCCAGTGCTGATTCAGGTACTTCAGCTGTTTGTATCATGTGTGTAGTAATTTCAGTACTTAAAAATGGGAACCATAAAATCCAGGACACTAATTCAGCTGTCTAAACTATGTTAAAGAGACTACCTTAATCCTCTGGCCACAAAGAGGTGCCTAAGTCTGAGGTGCAGGGAAATACCTCCCTCCACTTGACATTCACACATTTGTAAACTCTTTCTCTAGGAACCAAAGCCAGCCCTTTCTCACCAAATTCAGTCAGACAAAGAAGTGGTTCACTCTGGCTATGTCAACACGAGCAACTAGAGCAGCGCAATGGATGTGCAGTGAAGCACAGTTGCTGCTGAAGCCCTCACATCCATGCTAATCATTTTTCAGAGGTTTGCTTTGGCCTGGCTGTTGCCTGGTGCTGTGTGCTGAGTGCTCATTAGTGGCTGCAATGTGTTAAGTGTGCTTCTGCAGCTCTGCTCACAGACTAGTTTCATCTGAAAGAATCCAGTTCATGTGCTTGGAGACAGCTTCATGATGTGAACCAAAGTATGGTAAGAGAAGATGACTGAGAGGTTCCCTTCAAAAGCACACCCCTGAGCTAAACTAAAATGCTAAGGTAGATGTAACTTCAATATCCCAGTGATTAAAGCAGCTGGGTTTGAAAGGCTCATACTGTTTTTAGTAAGTGAACATAAAAAAAAAAAAATCCAGATTCCGTTTTCTAGGTTGTTAATTCATTGGAGTAAATGAGCTGTTCTGTTATCAATGATTCCCACATTGAAAATTTTCCAGTTTCTTCCCAGTTTATCTAAATTCCTTTTTCCCAAATGTGTCTACATAGCCAGCATTTGTTTAACAAGCATGCCTTTGACCCCATGAATGCTTGAAGTTTATATTGATTCTCTTTTGATAAAATAGGATATATTACTATGAAACAAAGTTCAACAGAAGCCTAAGACTGTCCTTGTCTCTAGTCATGTCTTGAAGTTATATATGTACATTATTTTTGCATGGAGTTTTCATGATTCTTCAGTTTTCGTTGCATAAGACTGCGCTGGAGATTGCTACTTTGTGCATATTCCCTAAATTAGAACAAAATTACTGTTTACAGTTACATGGAGTATTTTATAAACCAGCTAGTGTGTTTATGAACACTAACTTTTCTGTCTCCAACGGGGTTCAGAAGGACAGGGATAGCACTGTATTTCAGAACTGTGCTAAAACTAGCAGAGCACTTCTGCAAGAAAGCCTGTATTAGATTATCTAGTGCTTTCCTACTGGAATGCTTTTTTGCTCACACAAGAATCAGTGGCAGCTCAAAGGCACTTCAACAGTTGCAGTATTTGTGATTTAACTCCTAAAGGCATAGACTGTAAAATTAAAATCCCTGCCAGCTAAATTGCTCGTGCTTTGGCCTCTTGCTCACTTTCTGCCCTTTTGTCCAGAACCTTTTATGTGTCTCTCACTGGAGGAGATGGACAGACTAAAAAGCTGGAAAAGCTTTTGGATGGATAGCAACATGGGAAAAACAAGTGGGAACATTAGTCACCAGATTCCCCTGTATCAGCACCTACATGAAAAGCTAGCCAAACCAGCAAGGTAGAAATGTAATCTGGAAGTTCTTTATGTAAATCTGTAGAGGTTTTTTTGTTTATTCCCTCTTAAAAGGGTGTCACTTTCAAACATCCCCAAACATACATTTCCAATAAACAGAATGATATTTCTTTTCAACATTTTGAAGCACCAGTTTTACTAGTTCTATAAGTCTCATTTGCTTGAAAACCCAGACACAATTTTATTTCACCAGACTTTTTGTATTTTGAAAGTTTGTTCTGTTTTTTGTTGTTGTTGTTGTTGTTTTTTCTAAGAGGGAAAAAGAGGAAGGGTGGGTACAAAGAACAAAACATTTAGTGAAGTGAAATATTTAATAATTCAGTGTCTGCATATATATATCTTTAAAAGAAAAAGTAAGTTTGTAATTTCTTTATCTTACACTGTAATAATGGGCTAGAATTATATTAAAGTTGATCAGATTAATTTAAGCATGAAATCATCCATGTAACAGCATTTATTATTCTACCTGAGAAGATTATTTATATACTTGCTATTGCAGAACCTCTCTATCAGGAAATTGCTTGCAAAGCCTATCTATCCCAGTGAATGCATAACTGTAGGCACAAATACAGAAGCACCCTTCTTTAGCATGGGTGTATGAAAAGTTAGCTGAGATAATGCATTATCTGAAGTGCTGGTCTTGATTTCACAGAATCACAGAACAGTTGAGGTTGGAAGGGACATTTGGAGATCATCTATCCAACCCCACCCTGCTCAAACACCATGACCTAGAGCACGTTGCTCAGGACCATGTCAAGTCCGATTATGAATATCTCCAAGGATGGAGACTCCACAATCTCTATGGGCAACCTGTTCCAGTGTTCAACCACCCTCACAGTGAAGAAGTGTTTTCTTGTGTTTAGATAGAATTTCATGTATTTCAGTTTGTACCATTGCCTCTTTTTCTGTCACTGGGCACCCCTGAGAAGAGTCTGGCCTTGTCCTCTTTCTGTCCCCCCATCAGATATTTATAAACATTAATAAGAACCCTCCTGAGCTTTCCATTACCCAGGCCAAACAATTCCAGCTCTCTCAGCCTCTCCTCATGTGACAGATACTTCAGTCCCTTAATGATCTTTATAGCCCTTCACTGGACTTATTCCAGTAGATCCATATCTTTCTTGTACTGGGAAGCCCAGAATTGGACACAGCACTCCAGGTGCCTCCAAACAGCAGTACCTCCTTCAGCCCACTGGCAACACTATTCCTAATGCAGCCCAGGATACCACTGGCCTTCTTTGTCGCAAGGGCACATTGCTGGCTCATGTCCAATTTGCTGTCCCCCAGGACCCCCAGGTCCTTCTCTGCAAAGCTGCTCTCCAGCTTGTCATCCCCCAGCCAGAGATGCATCAGCCTGGGAGGATGCATGGCAGGATTATTCCTCCTCAGGTGCAAGACTCTGCGCTTCCCTTTGTTGAACTTCATGAGGTTCCTCTCTGACAATTTTGCCAGCCTGCTGAGGTCCCTCTGAATAGCAGCGCAGTCATCTGATGTATCAACTACTCTCACAGTTTTGTATCTTTTGTACTGTCTGCATTTCCTAGAAGGCTGGTTTGGTTGAGTTTTTCACTTATATGTACATGAGAGTTGTATGTATACACATGTAACTCAGGGAGGAGTTCCTGGCAATTTAGCACTCATCATGCTGTTTTGCAGACTAACACTAGATATGCTAGACATAAGCATATGTTTAAAAATGTCAGTATGGAGTCCAAAGTGAGAATATGCAGCTCTTATTTTCTTGACATATCTCTGAAGAGTATAGAAGGGAAAGTCAAGCTCCAACCATGATCCTGACAGTCTGTGAAGAAGAACACGTTAATTTATGAAAAGGGCAAAAAATGCACCCTTTGTCAAGTATTCTGTGGCAGTATGATGTATAAAGGAATATGGATAGAAACCTCCCAATAGATAAGCTGTTCTATACCAACAACTAGAAAGAATGTGTTAATGGTGTTTTCTAGGAAAAATAAGTATAGGTCTCAGTTGTGATTCTCAGATCTGCCCACTGCAAAGGAAAAGAAGTATATGACATTCAGTCTAAAATCATCACAGTTTATTTTTCCCAGGCTATTTGATTAGCTCCATCATTTAGCATATTGAGGAAACATAATTTTCTCCAAGTACTAACATTGTTCTGTCCCCTCTTTTTCACTGGCGTGATCAAGGCTGTACACAGATTGTGATACACTGCCGTCTGTGATGTTAGTAGCTGGCACACACACTGCACTGTGGAATAATGTCTTAAGAAGGTTTGAGTTCCATATAGGTCTTTGTGTGATCAATGAAATTAAAAAGTATTATAAAGGGAGTCATTATTTTACTCACATATAATTAACACATGAAGTTTCTGATGAGTTATTATGAAGACTAATATTTCCCCTCAGAGATTTCAATTCTTATTCAGAAAAAGAAGCATTTAAATATAGCATACTGAGAAATGTAAGAACAGAGGCTGAAGCTGCAGAGTTATAGGGACTACTTATCTACATATTCCATGGCACAACTTGAATAACAAGTGAAGTCAGGGAGGAATTTCCTCCCTAAGTATAGAACTACTCAGGTAAATACATTTCAGGGGATCACAACTTTCCTTGAAATGTCTAGGATTGAATATTAGGAGGATACAGGACTAGAGAAACCATCCAGACACAACATGTGGTGACTGGCAGTTATAGTTTTCCATCAGATGTTCATACATTATTGTAACATAGCTGGCTAGGTTCTATTAAAATTCATAAAGTGTAAATGCCTTATAAAACAAATATGGAAGTATAAGATGGGCTTTCCACCAGGAAAGCTTTAAATACAAATGAGTTATAAACATTTCTGTTCTCTTCCCTCCTGTGTTTGGCCAGACACAGTGACATATCTTTCTTTCCATCCCTGACAGGTTTCATTGCAATAAGTGCCAATAACAATTATGCTGAGTTTGGCTGAATGCAAGCCATGACTTTTTTCCCTCAGCTCTTCAGACTTTGACAACATTATCAGTTCATAACAAACCACCTGTTTGTTTTGTACTGGTTGCCAAAACACATAAGTGTTAATGAGGAAAGGAGATGCTACTTAATATGTGTGTATATTTATATAATATGCATAAATGCATACACATTTAATGTACACATTTCTTTCCACTGAGGCAGATAGAAGATAAACATCTTGATTACAATGTAAGATTTATTTTTTTCTTTAGTCACCTTGCTGAGTTTATTTAGCATCAGGGTGAAGTGTGAACAGGGAGAAGTGTTATAAATCCTTTCATGCAAAGATCTCAAAGCACTTTCCTAAATCAGTACATCTCCTGATTTCAAACTCACAGCACCACTACATAGACAGGAAACATTATGGAGAGATCCACAGATTGTACATCCTGAAGCCAGTGGAGCTGTGTTATTTACAGCAGCTGTGTTATTTTCACCATATACCAATAACAGGCAAACAAGCATGCACACCACACCTTCATGAAAGCAGTGAGGAGCAGGATCCTTCCCTGTGACTCTAAAGTGTCACAGCCAGGATTAAAGCTTTTGGCCTTCCAGTTATCCTTCCATATATCAGCCAATACTGTGTACTGATTGAACAAGATCTTTTCCAAATCTTCCTCTCTTCTCTCGAGTTTTGTCACACAGCATAGCATGTGCTGACGATCTGGCCATATATGTGTGTCATATATGTCTTAAAAGGGTGGAAAAGAAAGTTAAGACCAAAATTTCCAAGAGCCTTCATCCTAACCCCAGGTGCCAAGTACTGGATTTTTGGAGGTTCTGAGCAGCTCCATCTCCCATTTGAATTCTTATTAGAATTTAAAGTGATGAAGCCTGGCAAGTGGAAGAAGTAAAAGGAAAACAGGCAAAATAATAGGAAAGTGAATTTAACTCTTTCTGTAATGTTAGTTTAAAACTAATCAACCCATCCCAACTCACTTCTTCTGTTTGAAGTACAGTCCCTCAACAGTTTAGAAATCTCCTTCTAGAGGTTAAAAGTAAGCACTAAAATTTAAACATTGAAAATTAGTGCCTGATTTTGCAATTTATGCCAAAAGTGATGTGCCAAAGGACATCCATAACTCTCGGCAGCTTTGAGAATCAGCTTTGGATTTCTCTAGCAATGCTATAAGAGGAGAAATCTAGATATCATATTCTGAAAATCTCTGTGGTTGAATGGATATGTTTTAATTAGATTTGGAATAAATACCTGAGACACACATATGGAAAGTGGCAAAATTCCAAAAACAATGAGTGCCCTGGTCCAGGTCATCAGAGGGCAGGAAGAGAGCATCTGTTCTTTAGTGTCTGACCGCTATTCTGGTTTGCTCAATAAATTTTGCATTAGAGGAGAAAGACTTTTTTTTTTTTTTTTTTTTTAACTCAAGACTTTGATCCTGTGTATCCTGGAGCTTCCCTCTACATATCATTATTCATACCCAGAAATCTGAAATTCTCTTACAAGCAGAGTCATACGTAGTCTCTAGCTGCTACCATTTTATTAGACCATCTTCAGACCCTACATGATAACTATTTGATTCATTAACAGCACATACTCCTTTAAAGATAGTCTATGGGGAAAGTATAGTTTAAAGTGGGGAGACACACTAGACTTTTCAGGGTTTGCAGATGCTTTTCACCCTTTATTAAAACCTATTTATCATATTGTTTGCTTTTCTGTATTTTTTTAAGGAATTAAATACACTTGGATTTTAAAACTAGTTTTTAGTGGCTAATTTTATCAATTTTTGAAGTAAATTAGTCTCTTGTTCCAGATTAGAGTCCAAGCACAATTATTAAGAAGTAGCTATTCTGCAGCAGCTATTTCTAAATAACTCCATATCAGACTAAACCTAAAAATAACTTCCTGCTATGCAGAACAGTCTAGACATATGCAAAGTACCTCACCTAAATATCAAAAACAATTCAGATGAGGCCAGAGGGAAATCATGCAAGCTAATTTATCCTGCTGAGAAGGGTAGGACTACCCTGGGTATTTCTATTCTGCACTGCAGTATGTAGTATAGACACATTCCCATGATGACCTTGGACTAATCATTTAGTGTATGTCAGCCTCATCTTTAAAAACAGGATATTTGCCTATTGGGATGACAAGGTTCATTAATGAGTGTGAGGTGCTCAGATAGTATGGTGATGAGGTAACAGAACATGGATTACGTCTGTGTGGAAGCATTCGTTCATGCAAAAACAGGAATTCGGAATGATTTCATCTACATCAACCCAGCCAGATGGAGAACTAGCAGAAATTATTTTTAAGGAGACTCTGCAGTCTGACTCAGGTCAAGTTAGGTAGAGCTGTGCAGATTAATGTAATACTCATAGCTGTATTTGGAACGCTAACTTTACTGAATCTCTGAGCACTAACCAATCTGACACTGATTAAGAAGGTGAGCAAGAAGAAATATCTGGCAACAGCTCACTGTAAAGGCTATGAAATTATTGAATATTTTCTACCATAAATGTGGAGGCACCACTAGCCTTTGGTCTCAAGGTTAAATGGGTTGGAATTGACTAAGTTGGTAATGAATCATCCCTCCTAATTCAAGTCATCTAAGGAAAGAATAAACAATTCTCTGTAATGATTAAGACAGTTTTTGAAGAAACACTAGAGTAAAAGTGAGTGCCAAAATAGATACTAGGTTAAAAATTTTATGGAAAATCCAAATCCTGATTATAATACAGTAGGTAAAGAAAACGCTGAATTTGAAGAACTGACTTGCTTTGTGCTGTTGGTATCAGGAAAATGAGAACAATATCTACTGCTAATTGCATTCAAATAAAATACTTCTGATGGCATTTCTTCAGCTAAAGTTATTAGGGTTGATATCACAAAAGTGAAAGAAATTGCTAAAACATGGCAATATAAATCATACTGACCTAGAAAATATCCTTCAGGAGTTATGCCCTTCCAAGGCATAACTTCCAAGGCAGTTCCTTGGAACTGTATATCATGACTATTAAAGAAAGAAACTGAATTTTAGTAGGATACAGGTGCCTTGGCAAACCAGAATGCACAAAGGTAACCATTTATTATGGAAGTGAGCAGCTTTGAAGGAACAGCTGTCTAGTCCCCTAAACTAGAATAATGTTGGTTGGAGCACAGGTTGAAAGCCACAAGATACAAGATGTCATTTCCTTTTGAAAAAAGTAATGGTCTGCAAGTTTTAAACATGCTTTTCTAAATTGTCATAAGCCTCTAAGATACATCCTTGGCTCTCAAGAGAATGTTTTTTGAGGTATCTGAGACCCAGTCAAATGCTAGCTCCCATGCTAATTTACTAAGTATGTGTAGTATGTCTCAAGAGATTACTATCACGTCTATGTGCAGAAAATCAACATGATGGGCACTTTATGACACCTGGAGAATGTTCCTAGAGATATGGTGGCTAGTGGTGGGACACTTGTCTTTGTCTTGTTCATGGAAGTATCTAGTAACATGACCTATGTCAGGTATCTCATTGCATTATATTATCACTGAGGCTTCTGGAAGTTACTGATTAATATTTAAGAGGTGTCTGTACCATGATTTTGCTTATCAAGTAACCTTGTTGTCTGTATGCAGGTTGTATAGTTTATTTAGAATTTGGTTGATAGTTATCTGTAAACAGTAGTTGACTGATATGTCTGGAATATGGCTGTCCATAAAAAATCAAGTAAAAATTGTTAATGAATTTTCTGTAAGAATAACCATTAGGAGGTGAGTAAAAAGGAGAAAGACTTGGAAAAGCAATAACCTACTAGGTACTGTTAAAAAATCTGAATATTGGTTTTAACTTTTTAAAAAACATATATATTATGTACGTATGTGCATATATATATTTATATATATGTATTTATGCATGTGTATAAATATATATTTGCTTTATCTCAGAACCATGATGCTGGATTTCAAAATGTTACATACTGCACAAGCTAAGTGTTACAAGAATGCTGTTAACAGCACCTGAGGTATCTCAATGGAAATTTGTTGGACAAACTCCAAGACTATTAATTAATATTTACTGTCTCCAATGAAATGGCTTGGAAAATGCTGAGAAATGCAAATACAGTGCCTGAGTGCTACTGCATCCAACTGAATACATACAGCCTGAGAAGCCACACTGGAACAATGAATCAGGCAGCCACAGTCTCAAAGACCTGTGTTTGGCTTCCAGCCAGTGATGAGGTGGCATATATCCACATCCAGAGAGAGACAGAAAGAGAAAAAGAGAGTCAGAAGAAAAAAAAATGGCCATTTTGAAGTCAGAGCATACAAATATTCACTTTTATTCAACTGTTCATTAAAATGAGTGGTGACTAAAGTTTATTTGTCAACCAGGTTTACTTATCAACAATGTATGTAAACAATGGGGCAAATTATTTTAAAATAACTGCTAGAAGCCTTTGCTCATTTAGGAAATAAACCCAAAACCCAGAATTTGGTTCCTCTTCATATGGATCCTTAACATATTTTGAGGAAAGAAAACATTTTACTAGCAAAATTTCTTATCTGACAGCAAATTACAGTCATCTAATTTGTAAGTAAAGTGGAGGAATTAATAAAGTCAATAAAATGGCTGTTTAAAACCTCTGTCCACGAAACAAGTTCTGTCATGAATTAGTTAACACCAGCTATTCTGATAAAGAGCAGTTCCCTTGGGATACTTGACCCTTTCAAGCTGACTCTTCTTTCTAATGGGCAAAACTCAAGCCACCCGCAGGAAACAATAAAGTGCAACGTGTTATAAGGGAACTGAAATTATGTCAAAATGCTTTTGGAGGAGTTTCTGAAAATACAATTATTCCACGATTTCCTTTCTTGTGATACAAGTAGCATATCTTTTATACTCAGTCAGTTTTTTTCAGCAGTCCTACTCAGCTTGAAGACAGCTTAAGGGTCAGGCACTGCTAAGCTGTTCAGATCCTCACTTGTTCAGAGTTCATGTTAATTAACAGTCTCCCAGACAATTTCTATGCATAGTTCTAGAGTTAGTGCAGGCCAGGGATCATTTGCAACAAGCAGTTTGGAAGGTAGGAGAGATTACCCGTAGTAGCATCAACTGTACTTTTTCAGCTGGCTTCAGGTGTATAGAACAGATTCTGATCATAGTATTTACTAGTTTAGATGTAGCCTTAGATCTCATTAATGTTAAAGGATTATATTTTTTCTTTAAGTATTTCCTACATCAGTCATCAGGACAGCATCTGAGCACTTCACAAATACTAATGATTCAAGCCTCATGTCAACTGTTGCACAGCTTTGTATAGCTGACTTCCATCCAAGGTAGTGTGTGTGTAGCAGGGATGTGAGGGACAAGACTATTTTCCATAAAAGTCGCTTTTGACTTCAAAATTTCATGTGGTTGTTTCTTGCAACTTTTCTGCACAAGACGTTACCACATTTTGCTGGTGTATTATTGAAGCTTAATAGGCATCATAATCAAAAGCACACAGGAAGCCTGTGGCAGAGTCAGGTGTCCTGGTCTTATAAATTCTAGTCCAATGATTTGGCTGCCCTTCCTTTCAGCATATCAGCCAGAAGCATGCTGGTCTTCCTTCCTTGTTGCAGATCAACAGGGAGAGGATTAGTCCAGATATTTAAAGCAGCCTTTTCTTTGGTGAATGACTTTTTCCAAAAATGTGTGCATCATCCCTATATATCATTATCATACATCAAAAATAAATCCTCTATGTGCAGATGATACTTAGTTGCCTGCCAGTCCATCTGTGGTCTACACATGGAGAAAAGAGTGCTAAACAGAACAGATGTCATTGGAAATATAAGTTTCTGAACATACATATGTTACATGGCCTTTCATTGTAAGGTTGCGATTTAAAATCTCAATACCTTTTCCAATATCATTGCATGTTTTAGTCCAGATCATGATGTCTTTGCCTTCCTTTGTTCAAGCTTCATCTGCCTACATAATGAAGTAAAGATATACAAGACATCTTTCTCATAGCTTTCTGCCTTGGACTTTGAGGCCAGTTACTCTCAGACATTTTACATCCAAACCTGCAAAGTGCATGTGGGAGGGCAACATAGCCCTGCTGGTCATCTCTTTACAGTGCTCTTTTAGGCTGAATCTGCAGGAAGGAGTAATAAATAGAGGGTCATACGCTACATTTTATGTGGACTATCGGAATTAGAGCAGGCACTCACAGTTTTAGGCATCCACATTAGGTTTCCCTACATACTCAGTAGAGACCCTACTTAAGATCTCTCTGGAGGAATCTCTCCCTTTCTGCAGAGTACAAGAAAAGAGTTCAGCAACTAAGTGCATAAAATTAGGCTTCTATCCCACTAAGAAAAAATTAAGGTTGTATCTCTGCATCACACTGTGTGACACTTGCTGCAGAGAGCTGTATGCTAGCTTTGTTTCAGGTATTGTATGCTCGTGGCCCGCAGCACGGCTCCTGTCATAACTGATAGCTGTTTGGGGACCTGAACAAAGTCCTGCTTGTGCAGTGCTGTATTAAAGCAAATAAAAACTGCCTCTTAGCAGAGGCAACTAACTGAGCTGCACAGCTATCCTGCTTTCAGAGCTTTTCAGGATAGTTTGGATATTCACCATCAACATAAGCATGATTTATGAATTTGAGAAAAACAGTTACATCCTCAGCATATTCTGGAGCTGCAGGATTTTGTACTGAGGTAAGAACTACGTATTCCTTGCCTCCCTCTGTATTTTACACCATAATAGTATCCTGAGGGACAATATAAGGAGCAACAGCCTCTTTATAACCCCTTTGTTTAGAACATAAAGCACTCCTGATTTGTGATATGATTTTGTAAGAGAAAAAGCTTTTGGCAAATGACATAAGGGAGCTGAGAGAGACTGGCCAAAGTGAGAAGAGAGAGAAAGATTCACTTTATGAGGAGCTGCTTGTGAAAGAAAAAATGAAAAGTGACAGTTTACTTTGGGTTGATTTACTAATGAGCTATCTGAACTTGAAATTAAAACATAGAATAATAGTCTGCTTATTATCATTTTTTTAATTGGCATGTGAGAGAAAAGAAGTACAAGTCAACTAATCAGGCCTTCTCTTAGTGTGTATGTATTTTATTTGTCATTTCCACTTAGAAGCCCATGTGTCAGGTAATGTTCAAACAGATAAAAAGAATGCCTCTGCCCCGAGGAGCCTAAGGTCTCCATGTAAGTGTTAGGGGGCAGAGGGAAGCATGCTGTGTAGCTGTGTGAGCCCAGTGTGGCACAACGTGAACACAAACACAATTCTGGTTTTCTTTATGATCTTGCAACATGAGCCCATTTCAAGCTTTTTCATTTCAAATTTGGTTATACAGATATCTAAAAGTGAATGGTCTCCTACCCAAAGGAAATCTCCAACCAACCATTTGTGTCTCATAGCTGGTGAGACAACATTCCTGTTCTAATCCATTTATTATTCAAAATAAGCTGTCCAATGCCAATAGGTTATATAACTTGGGGATTCAGTAATATGCTTTATGTTTAAAATAACTTTCAATCTGTTTACCCATCCAATGGTATGTGGAAGTGGAGAAAATAACTACAGTGCCCATACAGGAACATTTTTACTAATGAGTAATGAAGTCTGTCATATTAGCAAGCACAGGAAGTTTTGCTTAGTGAAATGATTCATAATCACATCTACACGGAGAAGCATCTATTTGCTCACACAAAGGTTGGGACTGTTCCAAAAGATGGGCATGAGAACATAAGCTCTGACCCTGAAAACACACAGATGGATGGGACCTGATAAGACCCATTTAAGTCTATTGAAGGCTTTCCAGTTTTTTTAATAGGATTTTTATCAGACCATTTAGCAGTTTCATTAAATTCAATGGTACTACCCACATGCATGGAATCACATGCCTGAGTGTTTCCAAGATCATCTTTGTCTTAGAATGCACTTTCTAAATTTGCTTTCATATTGCTCAATGCAACTTTCAGAGGAACCTTGTATATATATAAACAACACTGTATCAGTAAGACAATGGCAATTATTTTTATGTCTGTACTATTGAATATCTTTAATATCATTGAACTACCATGTTATCATACAATTATAACTCTTAATTCTACAGTTTCCAGAATTCTAACAGGCATATTAAAATTTCTGTCAATAAACTGCTATTGTACGAGTTAGTGGATAGGGCTTAGGTTTGGTTTTGAGAGAATTAGGCCTGTCACAAGCTACTGAAAACCTCGAATAAGTCGTTCTTTCTTTTTGTAGTTCAGTGCCCTACCTGTGAGAGAGGGAAATCACACTAAATCTTTTTGTAAAGCATAAGACCTATGATACAAAGTGCTAGTAATTAATTGCTATGTTTAACTATTTAAACACACTTTCATAGACTAATTTTTAATTGTTGTTCTTGACTGACATGCTTTTCAACAGACAATGCTATGTAGGCTATCATGGAGGTTTATTTTTTATAAAGCCTCTGTAGATCTTTTTACCCTCTGCAGATAACAAGGAGTAGGCTAATTTTTAAGTCTTCTAAGTCAGATAAATCATTCAAATATTGACACCATTTTTTAAGTAACTGTTTCTTGAAGTTCAGGACTTTTTAAAAACATACTTCTCTTAGGAAAACTCACCTGAATGATTAAAAAAGCCTAAAAAAGGCATTCTTGTGCCAAAAATCTGGCTTTATTTTTAAGCTGCATACTATTATTCACAATCTAAGGTAGACTAAATAGCAACTTAGGACAGTTATAGCTTCTTACAAGACATTGAAGTGTCTTTTAAATTTTCACTTTTCAGTCATTTAAAATTATACGATATGATTTAAACAGTCAAATAAAGTTATTCAGATCTCTATTATCTCAGTTATCCCTAGTTAGCTCAACTGAGCAGAACAGCCACAAAAACAAGCATCCAAAACTAAAATTAGAGTTTAAGGTTTGCTTGGTGTCCTTGGAAATTTCAGTGTGCCTTTTCCTTATTGGTTATATATTACCTTATTGTGATTGTATAAGATTTGTTTATGAAAATGTTTCTGACTCCTCACTAATACCAGAATAGGAGGACAAGTCCCAGGTTAGCATTTCAGATGTTTCAGAGGGTAAGAAAGGGTGAGGAAAGGATCCATCTCGCCTAACTTTAGACATCCCGAGCTTGCTTCAGTTGCCCATAGAGACACCAGTTGCCCTCTGAGATACCCTAGGAATTCCAGAAAGCTCACATGAGGCATGCAGATAAGACACAGGACATACAGAAGACTCGCAGCCTTCTGGATCCTTCAGTGTGGGATTCACCTTACAGATGAAGACATACAAATGTACCTATCTACATGTAAGATGTCATTACAGTTTAAACTCTCCTTATAACCAATAGATAACAGTGAAATTCATACAGTCTTTGGAGTCCAGAGAGCTATTCAGTTCAATCTAATTCAAACACCAGTTGGCCAAATACAGTTGTTTACTGTAGGGTGATTTGAATAGCTCTCTGGTTTCCACTGACTGTATCAACTAAAGTCCGTTGACTACATATGAGTTTAGATTCCCAGGCCTTTAGTCAGTTACCTAGACAGAGTTGTCTTGTCCTCCTGAGATTCCCTAGGGTACCCTGTCTGGTCTACAGCTACTGTATACAGAAGACCATTGGTCTCCTGTAGGTTCTGTGTCATATTTGTTAGCAGCACATGACTGTGTCACATACTCTTGGGCATCTCAGTGTAGTTTTAGAGACTGCATTTAAGCAAAGGTAGCAAACACCAGCTCACGTGTTGCAGACATCTAATACTGGGTGTCTGAATCCAGAGCCTAGGCTCCGCTATGGAGAGAAATGGAGACTTTTCTTGGTAATGGAAAGAAATAGGCTTTTCTAGAGCATTATTCATTTCATCCTCTAATATAGATCAGATGAATTGTTTCCTATAAGTGTGTAGTTCTCTCCAGTAGGACTAACTCAGATGTAGTCTCCCAAAGTTAGGGGGATGAATAAAGCCCAGAGGGCACCTTCCTCAAACAGCAAAAACTGTGCCAGTAAAGGACTTTCCTGCCAGTATTAATTGTGTTCAACTGAGGCTTATGTTATATTATGACTGTTAGTAAAGTGTGTGATTTATTCCATGCTCCTAACTTACGTAGCTATGCTAGAAAAAATTCCCAGAGTAGACAAAAACCTAGAGGCAGAGCAGCCTTAGAGGGAGAGGATGTTTTTAACAGCACTTAATACTCTGCCCTTCCTTCATCTGACCCAACATCTTTGGCATAATTTATACAGAAGCTTTCTTGGGATCTCTTTGGGGCACAGCAATGCCTGAAGTCTCAGCAGCTTTTTGTGTTGTAGTCTTATCCATGCCACATGAAATCTATCAGTCTTTTAGGAGGCTACTTTGAAGATAGAAGTCCTCCACTTCTTTTGTGCTAAGACACTCTCCTCTAGCTAAATCAATTCTCTTGATTTACTCCAGACCATTGACCTGACATGAACAACACAGAGCTGGGTTGAGTATTTTTGTTGTTCAATATTGAAAAAAAACCTTTAAAATACAATCAGACACATAAATTAAAATAGCTATAAAGTTCACAGGCACGGTCTGCAGCATGGCCATACCAAGGGGATTACTTCTCCAGAGGATATTAATTGCCACTAGTCTTTGCGGTATAACTGGTATGAGATAAAAAATAAAAGGTATCTCTTCAGTACCTCCTTTGCTGAGATTTTACAGAATTCCGTGAGCTTGAGGTGAGGAAGGGTAGGTGCTTAGCAGAGAATGACCAGTTCAAAATTAATAGGAATTTTAGAACCACAGACACATGCACCACACACACAGAGGCACTTATGCACACAGGAAAACAAAACAAAACAAAACAAAACAACAAAAAAACCTCAGCAGTTTGGCATTTTCCAGGCCTTAAATAAAAGAAAATTCAGGTACTAAAATATGTAGAGTTAGCAGAGTTATCTGCATATAATTTTTTAACATATTATTTGTTTTAACAAATATAATTATTGCAATGTTAGTGTCCAGTAATAATTGTATAATTACATTAATCTGTCCATCTCATTGCAAAATGAAGGAAAGTAGTCCAAGATTTACTAACACCAAACTGGCCTAACTCTTTTGTGGGGCACAGTATAACCCTACTTCATTGAGGGAGTTTATGCCACTATATGAACAAGTAGTGGTGTTCTGAGGACATTATAAGTTCTGAATGCAACATCGTTCCACTTTTCCTTCCTCACTTCCAATGCTTTCCACAGCAATCAGCTGCATGCAGAAGTACAGAACTCCTGTGAATTTATGTGTCTAATCACTGCATGGGGGCTTTATCCTGGGTAAATTTCTCTCCTAAAGAAATAAGACAGAAAAAACGTAACACTTTGTGGGAAAAATCACAGCTTTTCATTTGCCTGATTGGCAACTGGAGAAACTAAAAAGATGCAGATGTTCCCAGTAAAATATTGATGAAGAAGCTTATTTGATTATTTAGAAAAAGTGCAGACCATGATGTTGACCTTATGATAGCAAAAATGTAAATCAATTCACCAAAATAAAACATGGAAGTTAAGCGTTGGATAGTAGACTACGTGCTGCAATTCCTGTTATTTCTTCCTCTTTAAAAATTCACTTTAGTATGCAATAGTTTTAACTCAGTTCCCTCTCTGTTTTCATTTGTTCATGCCAGGCTGGACAAGGTTGTAAGTCTTCCAGAATATGTGAATGTTTCCATTTGCAAATATTTCCTATTTGTTCATACAAGTAACCTGTTCTACCATCAAAAAAAAAACAAAAACAAAGCTTTCCTAATACAGATGAATGCAAATGACTTCTGCTGAATGAATGTTCAGCCTTATTTTCTAGTGTTTCACCTCAGTGCCTATCAGCATGCAAATTTTGTTCTCAATGGGATTACTCAGAACTATGTTGGTGAGAGCTGTATTTGCTCATTAATTTAAGGCTCATTAGCCAAGACTAACTGGACAAGGATGAAAACATATTATGGTCACTGTCCAATGTAGTTTAATAGTTTGTTGTGTAAATATAACTGTGTACTGATGTAACCTGATATTGTGTTAGTGATATAACCTAAAATTCAAAACATTTGCTGGGCACATTATATAAAATTAACCCAGAAGTGACTTATTCTCGTATTGGAATGTGGTGTACTTCTTTGCTTTTGATAGTGGCAGGCATAATACATAATACAGGTATATTTTAGTCTATATTTTGAAATATTGTAAACAAATAGCTTTAATTGGAAAATGGTTGTTTAGTTCTGAACAACATAGTTCAACATTTTTTTAATCACTGAAAAGTATATCTACTGATACCCTATGATAATATTTTGAAATTCTCAAATGTAGACATTTGGAATTATTTTCAGGTGTTTTTAGGAAGTGACTGGGCTGCCAATGATTAGCGAACAGGTGATACATGATCCTTACCATTTACTTTTTAGAGTCTATTGATTATTCACTTATGTCATCTTGTGCCATTTTGCTTACCCAGTTGCATGACTTATCTGAATAAGCAGTGCAGCAAGCACAAGCAAATGTAAATGTTTACAGTAAAGTATAGCATTTGCTGCTATGAATATTGAAGCACTAGAGCGTAAGTACTGCAGTTCTGTCTCCATGAGTCAGTCTTGATCTCAGGCTAAATTTTGTCAAAAGCTATGTTAAAATTAACTTTCAAATATAAATGTCTACCAATTCAATTCCTTCTGCAGCCAACACTTTCCTCAGTCACAGATGCAGATATTATTTTTAAAATTGGGGCAGAAATTTTATTCACATTCTTAACTAACTTCAGCTGACCTCAAGCATATAATTACAAGGATAATTAGGATGAGGCTGCTTATTGGGCAACAGTATCTTCTTAAGGCACTCCTAAACTCCCTTATTGCCCCTCCCCACCTTCTGTTGGTAGTTACTTGTTCCTGCTTGTGTGTCCAAGCTTGTCACTCCTTCAGCTGTGTCAGCCCAGTTCTTTGGGGAGCAGGGGGAGGAAGAGAGGGGAGACATTGCACTGCATCCCGAACAGAGGAAAGGTAGGCTACAATGTTTGCCTTGAAAAGCATGGCCCCCAAGCAGAGCTAGAACAACTAATAAGCAGTGTGCAATGGCAACAATGAGCAGAGCAGAAAAGTGGGAACAGTCTGTTACCAAGAAAAAATCTGCAAAGTGTGGGCTGAAATTTGCAAAGACTAAAGGCCTAGTCCAAAACTTCCAGAAGTAATTTGAAAAATTCCTGCTGTTTTCACTGATTTCTGGAAGAGCTCTGAGGAATGGATGTCCTATTTCCTGTAAGACAGTGATTTAACATTGAAGAGTTTACCCTGATGTTCCCCCACACCTGCCTGCCCGAGAGACACAGGAAATACTTTAACAAAGGCCTTCCATACACCACCTCCTTTTTTTCTTCAAGCATCTGATAACCTTTCTTAGAACATAGAAATCCCTTCATTTGTTTTCTTACTTAAACAAAATATTTCTTCATAACTGTAAACAGGGAGTGAGGAAGTGTCTCTTGGCAAACATACTTGTATGAGGAGTTCTTTGCTGGAAATGTTTATTAGTTTGCTCCTAGCAAATAAATGGAAAATGACTCTCTTTCTGCAAAAGGCACTTGTGTCTGCAGAGCCTCATACCTGTGCAGTCGTGTGATTTCAGTGGAAGCAATGTTAAGGCTGTACACAGGGATTCCTTGCAGGACTAGGTCCCACAGAAGTTTGAAATTGTTTCCCGCGTGTGCTGTGAGCAGGTGAGGAGTGCGCAATATGACCTAAGGTATTCTGAGAACAACGTAAGAAAAGGTTTATGTACAGAGTTTACAGAGCGTGAGGCAATATGAATTCATAGGAAAGAAAAATCATTCAAGCTTTCCCTTCTGGAGCATCCCCAGTGTGAGGAATTGTAATATTACTTTTGCTTTTAAACACACTCATAAGTATACGCATCATATAACTGATGGTGACTAATAACCACAGTACTTCGGTGTGTGTAATTGCTCTGTTGCAATATTCTGAAAAATCCCAAGCTAGTGCACAGTTTGAATTCTGAGAACTGTGAAGTGTTTGAATGGTATTGTCAAAGTAGCCTCAGTAGGTTTTTAACAATTCTGCAGAATTATCTGGAATGTGAAAGCAAAAGTTGCTTCCCTTAATGGCCTCAAGTGCCCTCCAGCAACCTCTTTACTATCAGAGAGTAGTTTAATGGTGTTGAGATACCACTGAATGACATTGATATTTTTCAAATAGCCTTGAGATAATGTTGAATTATATGAGATTCTTTTGAAAGCTACTAAAACAAAGCAGTATAGATTTTCTCTTTAAGTTATGTAATAAACTACCTTTACTGTTCCCTAGCATGATCACCTTTCACAAACATACCTCGTATTCATCTGTTTATGTAACATAAACCAGAGCAGATGCCAAACCTGACTTCTTGAATTTACAGGTTTTTTTAAATTTTCTCTGAACATGAAGATTTGAATGGAAAGCAGGTTTTGGAAACAACTGGGAAAAATATTACTTTGATTACTTTTGAAACTGTAGTAACACCTACAATCTGAATACCAAGCACTCCACAAACATGTTGCTAGGTACTTTCCTGTTCTGACAGTACTTAAAGCCTAATTTGGAATGAAGCTTTAATGTCAGAGAAATAAATGGATAACATTAGGAAGGGACATCTGGTGCAATCCTCAAATTGAATTCAGATCAGGTTGTCCAAAGAGTCTGTCAATGTTGAATTTAAAATGCTAATTGCAGTGTCCTGTTTCTTCCTGGTCTGTCTTATATAATGCAACCACCATTAGACAGAAGCAAACAGGTTCAAATTGACGTAGGAATCTACTTGTCAAACCTTTTCCCATTTCAAGAACACGACACAGTTCAAACTTTGGTTTGTTTTGTCATGGGTGAATTTTAATTGCTGCTGTAGTCACTTTTCTCAACATATAACTTATCACAATACCTTTAGTGCTTTCATGATAGTCATCATAATTGCTGGAGATATCTTCAAAAGTCATTCACATTGATCTGGAAGCATTCCAGAGTTTGTGTTGTTTTGTTATGGGAGTAGCTATAAAAAGTGTTATCTGCTGGAAACATTTCCTTCTCTGTTTGAACTTTAAAACTGTTATCTGATTAGCTTGCTGTAAGTTGCAAAGGTAAATGCGATGCAATATGCATAGCACTCTGATCTTTAGTGGTCATTAAAATTACAAGTGCACGTAGCTCCTGACCCTACTGTACATCTGAGAAAAGGCTACCTGCTATTCCATTTTGCTGATATCCTACACCAGTATGAAATCTGGCTGACATATAATGAGGAAAGGCTTACATTGTCAGGCCTGCAGTTTATAAACAGCTGTCTTTCTATGAAAATTCATTACTGTTAAAAATAAACAGAGCAGTTGGCTTGTTGAATTTGCCTCACCAGTAGGAATCCTATCAGTCGGTATTGCTTCATACTAAGCTTGTAAATATCTCTTAAAGGGCTTAGAAAGAGTGAATGATCTGGCTAAGGGATGGCTGGATTAGCTACATATTTCATGGCCCAGTTCTCAGTCTGACCCTGACCTTTTGCAGGAAGATTTAAATGTCTTTCACATTCCAGCTGCTTCAGCTTACTAATTATGTCAAAGTGCTTATTTCTATTTTTCACTTACCTTTTATGCTTGCACACATGGAACCCATTTTGTGTGTTAGTTTGAAGAGGGCTCATGGAATGGACTTCCATGGCTTCTTTACTTATGCCTGTTCAAGAGGAATTTTCCACACAGGATTACCAAACACTTGATTGCTTTACTGGGAGAGCTCTGCAAACCGTCAGACAATTTTGAACCATATTCACTTTTGGACTACTGATTCCATGTGCTTCCAAGAAGCTGGTTTTCCTTCAGGTGGCAGGGAAGGACTGAAGAGAATATGCTCCTACAGACCTAGCATCTGACCTAGCATCCTGAAGCAACTACTTCACTAGTGTCTATCATGCCCTTATTGCATCAAGATAGCAGCCGTGCATCCAACCTTTTCCTTTGTGCAAAGAAATTTCAATGGTAAATTAATTAATACTCCTATCATTATTCTTCTGATATGCCATCTCATTCTTCCTTCTTTCCCATCCACAGCTCACGCACACTAAAAATCCATAATCCTCTAAAGACTTTGCAGCCTTATGCAGTGTAAGTGATTTGGATGTCACAAATAGAAGATTATAATAATCTGAAAGTGAACAAGCAGGAAAGTATATTGACAAGTCATCTTGACATAACTATGTATGTCAATAAAACTTATAGCATAGGGAATAGAAAAAAATGTTTAACAAGGACAGAATTTACATTTAAAAGCTGTGCTTGGCAAATTTATTTGACCACAGTACAGAATTAAACACAAAAATAACTAAAAGGGAAAAATATTATTAAGAGACAAGCATTCAAGTGTTGAGAAAAGCAAGGATTAAGATTGAAATCTTAATGTATTTTCTGGTACATTAAAGAACTGTTTTTAACAGTTTTCAATTACATGATCATATGATTTTTTTCCCCTCATGGGGACTCTGCCTCAATAAGTGCAAAGGATAGATTGTTTTTTTCCTAAGTGAGAAACTATTTCATATTTCGTTTTATTGTTCAGTGGGTGGGCCAATATCCCATTTCATGCACATTATTCAAACATTGCTCTGAAGGCAGAATATTAATTTCCTCATGAGTTTTCAATCTCATTTATCACTATCGCATATGAATATTTCACAAATTGAGGAATTAATCTTGAAAATGTTTCAACAAAGGGAGGGGATTGATATTATTTCTGTTGTACAAATTCATTGGTCTGTATACCACAAGGTTAAATAAAGGTCAGACATTTTCACTAATTTAGGGTGCTCTATCAGACAGTCTAGGCTTGATCTTTGCAGATAAATTAGCACTCTTAAACACTTAAAATGTCAGCATACAGTTCAACGTAACTCAGGCTGCAGCTATTACTACTCAGTACGTCTACAAATCTGGCCTTGGGTACCCTCATGTTGGGTACCTGGAAAATGGAAAGTATTGAATTAGTGACCAGCTGTGGAGATTCTGGTGTTAGAGGCTTGCACAACATCATATCTGTTGGAGGCTTGGAGTCCCCAGGATTCCCCTAATTACATTGAAGACAGCCCTAGTTCTTCCAGTCATGTTGTATCTTATTTAGTAAACAATGAACAAAGCAGCAGGTCCTTCCACTGCTTGCACTTCAACCCTGATTCATCTCTATAGCCATGCCATCCTGAACACTGAATGAGGCTGAAAAACAATGACCGCGATACAACTCTCACAGTGTGCATACGCACAAAAAAGATGAATTCACATTGCTCAGAGAAACATAATTCTGGTGTTTCTTAACTGTTTATTTAAAAGATTGTTTATAATCTTTTAAAATAGTATAGTTATACTTTGCTATTTTTTAAAATAGCTGTCTAATATTGTAGGTTAAAAAAAAAAAGCACAGACAACTCCCCCTCCACCCCCAAAAAGCAATTCCTATCCAACAAAAATTCTACTTGGTGACAAAACATAGGCAGTCAGATCTGCCATCTTAACCCCTAGCCTATGAACTGATCTCTGATAGCAATAGTGAGTGGTCATCCTCTGGGAGAATATTTGCTGGAAACACAAGGATGAAGAGATACAGGCATCTTGGGTTCCATTCTTTCACCCAGACATTTTGATTTTGACCCTTCTGTCCTGTTCTTTCCTGCATATTCTGTTCTGAGATCTAGTTTTCCTTCCTTCCTTTAGTCATCTTATTCTTTCCAGCCACACAATCTCGTTGAATGTCAGCCCCTCAACCAGGAAAAATAATAAGAGTTCTAAAATTCCAATGAGGCTGCTAGCTTGTTAATTTTCAGAAAAAAAATATTTGGCATGTTTTCTATTTCCCTTTGTATCGGGTAGTCCTGGTCACGTGCATTGCTATCTTTATTCAACTTGCCTGCAAAAGCAGGTTTTAAAGCTTCATACATTTCCTAGATTTCTTTTGTTTTCTCTAGAATTAACATGCCTCCATTCATCCTGCTGCTATCATATAGGTAGTATTTACATTGCTTGGATGAGAAACCAGCTTCCATTTTTCACTGCATGTCTCTTAGATTATTAACTGCTTGTATGTGTCTGAGCATTCAATAACAGCTTTTGTCTGCTTCAGTCTACAATATTCCCACAACACATTTGAGAACAAAAACACAAGTAGTGCCCATATCATTCTAGATCTGGTCCTAACTCTAATGGATACATCACATGGAGTCTATTAACCATAGTAAGTGATGCTTCAATAAATAATAATAGAAATAACAGTAATTTAAAAGCAGATTTTTTGAAAGCACAAAAAGGATTTTTGGTCACAAGCATGTGGTCACAACATTATGCTTCTGACTTCATTGAAGCATACTAGAGTTTAGAAAGGAAGTCAGTAGTTCTAGGGACAATGTAAGCTCTGTGGCTATTCAGATTCCTCATTGTCACACTCTGTAGAACTGTGTTTTTATTAATCAGAAGGGATGTCTTAAAAAAAAAATCGCCCTAACAACATGATCATATTGTTAAAATGATATATAAATAATCTTTCCCCTTATTTTTCCACCCCCTTTCCTCTAGTTACAGGATAACACACACTTGTTACATCTTGTTAGGTGAGCCTATTGAGAGAAGAAGACTAAGTTAGACTTCTAAGTCCATGTTTGGCATTCTGCTTTGTTTCTAGTCTCTCACATTCTTCCTTTGCTCTTTCATTGTTTATGAAGAAAATACAAGTAAGACCTGATATCTCAGAAAGAAGGAAGAAATGACTCAAGACCTTGCTAATGCTGACTGATCCAAATTTTTAACTTCCAGGAAGCTCAGTAAGATTCCTGTAAATTTTTCTCAGGGTTTTCCCCTGACTTTCACAGTCTGTTCTTCCTTGTTACAAGCCATATCAGAAATGAAAATGTATGGAACAACCCTGAGAGAAGTTAGTGTCTTAATATTTTCAGTAACAGCAGAAGCAGGAAATTCCTCCCAATATCAAAGAGGAATAGATAAATATCAAGGCGCAGTGCTCACTGAATCATTTGAAGTCCATTCAATACTACTTAAAATTAAATTTTTTCTGTTACTTTTGAAACCAAGTGATCTCAGTAGCGAGGACAGGGAATCAAGTGCCTGAGGTCTGATCTCATCTCTGCCATGCAATGTTAACAAAGCTCTTTTGCAGGATGAAGGTAATAAGTATCACAGAAGTATTGTTATCTTCAGGTAAATGCCTACAGCTGGTATTCAGTTTCCCAGTCTTTTGCACCCACATTTGAAAATAACGTATGGTATTATGATCTTTTAAAATTTACTGTATAATTTAATGTTATTTCTAAAGTAGCAAAAATGTCATATCATTCTACTGCTTTTCTCCTAGATCAGATCTACAATGATTAGCAAAGAAAGTCTAATTTATTTGATTTCCTGTATATATTGATCAAGGAAATTCTCAACAGAATTAGGGATACATGAATCTTGATGAGCAGCAGACCATGATGCATCAGACCAATGCATGTGTGTTTCTAAAGACAATACATATACCGATAGACTCTTCAGTCCAACAGAAATGAGGCCATTGCATACAGGATGTATTGGGCCCTCTACTCTCGTACTCTGCAGATCAAATGCACAAGAGTTGCAAAGCCAATCTATGTGTACAGTAGTTATTTATCTATGATTTTCTTCTGGACTGACTGCTGCCTTCCTAGAAAACCTAGAAAAATTTTACAATTCCCACCCAAATGAAATTTTGAGGTGGTGAAAGAGAAAAACATTTTGGGGGAAAATGTATTAATGAAATTATACCTACGAGATCATCCTCAGTTACCCGACTATCTTCACCATTACTAGTATGGAGAGTGACAGCAGTTGATACAGGAATTGTTTCAGTTTAAACTACTTGTAGTCTTACTTCAGTACTTATAGAGGCATACAACAGCATTTTAAATGCTTCCATGTTGTATCAAAAAAAAGGAGTAAAGAGCCAAATTCTAGAGGGATTTGGAGCCTAAAGACACAGAAAATAGTCACTGATGAAAGAATGTAGTTTCACTGAGCAGTATAACTTTAAATGTCTGCATGTGTTTTATGTAGAGAAGAATATAACATATATATAGTCTGTGATTTCATCCTGATCTTCAAAATTAATTTATACCATTAGCAGAAAGGCAGACATGCTCCTACAGAAGGGTGGTGATGTGGGACTGGGAATAGTTGCTGCATAACTGTGACTGTGCGGTGTTTTAACATCAATACCGCGAACTCTGAGCCAGATGCATTCAAGACCTCGCCTGTGGCTTGATGACACATACCCTTTTCACAACAATCGGTGGATTTGTGGTAACAATCAAAAAGCATTTAAAATGCTTGGAATGTGGTTTAGAAACCCGCCTTGGCATCCCGCTTTTCATGTCTTAGCATAAATGCCTCAACTGTTTTTATTGTTCTGCAACTGCTCGTTTATTTTGAAAGAAAGAGCTTGGCCTGCAGTATTTGCATTTGACAGTACGTGAAACAAGACATTAAAGTCTTTTTTGATTATGCCGGTGAAATATTTCATATGAATAATGCCAACAGCTGGGTCAGACCTTTTGGTTTTAAATAAGAGTTTATTCCAGGCTGAGAGGTTCTTTTTTAAGAGAGAGAGTTTCTGATAAACTACCAGCTTGGAAATATGTTACAGAACAGGAATGTCTTTTCGATATACATTGCAGTTGTACCACATTCTTTATGTACTTCTGATTTTTTTTCCCTTACAACTGTATTTTAACAGTTTGCATAATGAATTGTCCCACAAATGATGAAAAGACATATAACTATTTTCAGCAAAATCAAGAAAAGAGCAATGTTAATGTGAAACACATTTAGGAGTGAATTCATTTTGTATCGAGACAAGACAGAAATATGCTTATAGGCTATGAATATACAAGATATTATTCAGTATGTCTGAAAGACAGGAGATAGCTAGGTGGATAGATAGAGAGAAAGTCCTGTTACAGAGTAGTTTGTCTGATCTTAAACTTCAAGTAAAATATTTTAGCATTGAAAAAGCAACCAATAAGCTTTTTCTCATTTGGGTTATACTTTATTTGGCAATTAGTGATTAAGAAGATTTTCCCAGATCTCAGCAAGACAGAAATCAGTGTAAGGATCGGTGAACCCTGTCAAGATGAAGTAAGAGTTTGCTTAACATCAAAGGGAGGAGAAGTCTGGTTAAGCAGCTAAACTTTATCAAAAGCTTTAGTGGATCGTTTCTCCTCTGACACAACAAAGCCTTGGATAGTTTTCATGTCTGAATATTTTCATTCTGACAGAGAGAGTGGGATCATCTGCTTTTATGAATTTACTAAATAACAAAACTATCTCACCACTTTTAAATCAGAGGACCAGGCTGGAAGAACTACCAAGGCTGTCGTTATCACTCTGCATCATTGAGATTAAAGCCAACCCTGATGGTTTTGACTAACAGAGATAGTTACCTCGGGGACTGCCGTAGAAGTTCCTGCCACCTAGTGCCAACTTTTCCTTTGGTGCAGAGAAAACTCTTGTTGCTCACGTAGCAACTATTTAACCTGGCATAATAAAGAAAAACAAAATAAATGACAGTGTAGGTTACTAAGCTAGGTTCCAAATTGCAGTGTTCAGTTCCTGCCCTGCGTAGGAAGTGAGTCTCTGCAGTAAAGGTGCGAGCTTCTGGTGGGAAAGTGGGCAGCTGCAAGAGGGTCCGATTACAGTTGTTCCAGGCATCCTGTTTGCAGCTTAGACCCCCAAGTCTTCACTCTTTTTATTTCTTTGGTTGGCATGATCAGATTAGGCCAGAGGAAAGGAATTATATGACTCCAATCTGTGTGTTCTTCGCTCCTTGGTAAAAACCTGTGTCAGGATTATTACTACTCTTGTTGCTGATGTTGTTATTACTAATCTGAGAATGCCTTTTGGAACATTAGCAGTTTTTTGCACTGACTGCATCTCTTCCAAAGTCTGTAAGGTACTTGAAAAGCATCTCATCAACATCAGTGGACTCCAAAGTCTAATTTCTATGTAGACTGTTCAATAGTTTTCTTCTATACTTTAAAAAGGGAGAACATGCCTTTCTGTCTTCATTGCTTCATTCAGTTTACATATGAACTGAGTCTGCCCAGTTTTACATAGAAGACACTGTGGCTTAAACCATTTTGATTAAATAACTCACACATTTGCACTGTTCTGCAAGTCCTAGACCATGAATGATTTTTCTCCACTTGGAGAAGCAGTAGAACTAGTAGCTTTAAGATTCCTTCTTTTAATAACATTTCTATTCATTTTCCTTTAGGCAGAAATTTTCTTTCCAAAAACTGTCTCAGTTTATATTTGTTTGATAAGGCCTATTTCAATAGCTGTGACTCTTTCTGGAAGGCTGTTTTTTAAAGACAAAATGTCAGACCTACTTCTGAGATTGCAAACAATATTGATTGTGATTTGATGTAGACAATTTATTTCTACTGTTTGAATGTGGGACTAAGGCTTGTCCCCTCAAATTTTAAAGGCTATTATCAACTCTTTCCATGAAGAGTTTTAACTTTAATAATAGCAATTAAGAAAAATAACATCCAAGCCTGCTTTTTATTATTGCGCCAGAAATATGACTGATTCCAGAAATAGACATTATCATGGCATCACTAAGTCCTTTGCTTTGACATCCTTGTGATGGGAAGTGAGAAGCGGGAAGTTCTGTCTACCTTCTTTCCTCCTTCTGCCCTATACCTATTTAGCACTTTCTCAGGTCTTGTCAGTCTGCCTCCAGCTTCTGAAGTGTGTTATTGCACATAGTCACAAGATAACACCAGCTGTAAAAACCATAAACCCATGGAAAATCCCATATGGACTAAATTCAATATCTTCATAAGTAAAACTATTAATAATCAAAGACATCAGAAAATTAAGGGCTAAAAAAAAGTTTTGGGTTGAAGATATAACAAATGTGAAGAGAAATCCTGTGGTATGTAAGCTGGAAAACAAATCAGGAACATTTTTAACTCTCTGGAATACTTAGCTGAAAATGTGGGGGGATAAAAAAACACAAGAGAGGTATCTTTAAAACAGAGTAGCAATTCCTAGTTTTAACATACCTATGTTCATGCTAAAACCTCAAAGCAGCATACAATGAGCACAAAATCAGTATTCCCATGTGGAAGACATATAAAGGTCCAGGAAGGTAAAACTAATCTGCCAGTAGTAAAACCAAACTGAAACATATCTTCTGTTTTCCTCTACCAGGTTATACTTTCTAGGCCGCACTATTTTCTTAAAAGAACATGTAACACGTGAGAACCTTCAAACCGCCTACCTAAAGGACTTTCCTTCGCTTTTTAATTGTGTACCCTGTGGGGGTTTTTTTGTTTTTTGTTTTTGACACTATGATGCTTTAAATCTCTTTCAGACTTGTTGCTTTCTCATAGAATAGCAAGAAATGGGAGACAGAAATTTCTCCTTTTCCTTCTGATCAAATGACAGATTTTGACAAATGCTTTTATTTCAATGATAACAATCTACATTTTGAAGATGAAGAATTAGGATGCTTATTCTTAGAAGTAAAGCTCTTTCATTGAGGATATTCTGATTCTCTAATAGTTAAAAGCTGACTCTTCAGTTGCATAGAAATGAATTTAATTCGAATGTCCCTTTTTCCACTTCCATTTCAAATATACTTTGTGTGGTAGCTTCAGAGCAGCAGCTTTAATGTATCACTGTGATTAGGACCAGACCAAAAACAGCCCAGACCTAAGCTGACTGTAAACTAGAATAACCTTTCTGTAATTTCTGACACTGGGCTTTTCCAAGGAAATCACCAGTGTTGGTGTCTGCTTAGTAACTGTGCTTGTGCCAAAGCTATTCTGTTTTCCTATTCCCAGGCCAACTTGGAATATTTTACCATAAATACAGCAGAAAACTGTAGTTATCTATAATCTATCTTCCACGTATGTGGTCCAACATCTGCTTGATGACTGATAATACCTTATTTTTTTAACAACATTACTTTCGTTTTTATAGAAATAAATACATTCACTATGACAAGATCATCCAGGTTGTGTATTAATGCAGTTTTTCTCTGCCTTTAGTTAAAACATACCATTATTTTAGCAATAAAGTTCAAGGAGCTTTGTCAAGCCCTTACAGTAGTTCATGGGAGTTGGATCTGGCCTACTGATAGCAAAAAAAGTCAATTCTACTGAAAAGTATATCCTTTATTTGTTTTTCATATATAGGTAACATCTCTTGACATGATTTAAAATGTAAATGTTAATTTACGTAGGTTTTCTCTGAAAGTATAGAACTCTTCTGAGGAGGACTTAAGAACCCATGAGGATGACTCTTATCGAAACTTGAAGAAGCACTGTCCTGCCGAGGGGTTTATAGGGAATGATAGTTCAAAGTCTGGTGCACCAGCATAACAGAAGTAGACCCTCCTGATATTTTTTTATGTAGCAAGAATAGGATAATGAGAAAAACTTGCGACTGCAAGCTTCCAGAATTTCCTGCTCCCACACAGAAAATGTAAACATATGAAATCATTAGAGGCTACTTTTATTTCTATAAAACCTCTCCAAATCCTGCAGAAACAGGAAAAATTCTAATACTCCAACAAGCAGTGAGAAGTTGCACTTTGTCTTGATATTAGGCAGAAAAGTAAAACAGTACACGATAAAAAATCCTTGTCAGTCTTAAACTGTGATTACTAGCAAACTACATAGTGGTTGATACGGCTTCCTCTCCTGCCTCATTTTTGTTAAGTACAGACATGCCATCTCCTCCTACCAGAAATGATTCATTTAATAAGATCACTCTCGTTTGCTGTCCCTTGCAAAGGAGATAGTTTTCAGCTAATTACTTACGTTAATTTTATATAGGCATTCTAGAATCATAGTTTCATTGTACAGTGACTTTTGTGTAGAACTTAATGCATCTCAAAGTCTGTCAAGCTGCTGGGCTAAGTTGAGATATGAAGAGACTTAACCTGACAGAAGTTGTAAGCATATAATTTTTGGTTCACTAGTCTACTGCATCCATTTCATTCTAAATGGATTTCATTTACCAGAAAATCCTTCAGTTTCTAGGAGCAGCTGGCATGTTATCAGTTTATAATACTCTTAAAGTTATAAATGTCTTTACAAATTCTGAATATTAAAATAAAACAGATATGCTTTATTTAATGATTAAGAGACTGAAAATTATAGACAGAAAATTTAATTTGCCACTTCAGTTTCTGGTGAAATCAGTGGGATTTTGTTTGTAACCAGACTGAAGAATTGACCCTGAAACTGGTATTTCAATGCTATCTTTATAAAATCTAACATCTTGCTGCTTTTTTTTTTTAAAGAAACCTGTTAAGCTATATCTCTTTTATAAGGAGATCAGGAATGATTAATGAACTACTATGTTTTGTCAATATAAAATCAACTTAAAGTTGATTCTAACCACTGTGAAATCCAACACCGTGAAATTCTGTCATGCATAATATTCTGAAAGGTATTTTTCACCCCCAGTATCTCCGTGTGAACTCTCAAACAAGTGTACTTACAGTAAAAGGATGTGAAAGATTAAGATTTATTCCAGTGCGTGGGCATGATGACCACGTATTACTCTATACTGACTGTTCCGTGAAAAATGTAGTAGCATACCCTTTTGTAGTTCAAGCAGAAAAGTACTGCAACTAGTTTGTCATGTTAACATGACAGGGCAACACCTTAAGCAACCTTGCATTGTTGTCTTCCCTGACTCATAGGCATTCACTTACCAGTCTGCAATGTCTGGTATGTCCTACTATCCTTTGATTTACAATTAGGAGATGAGATTCAGACGCTTTCTGCAGTCCCTGTAACTCTAAGTAAAAAGAGCCGAGTGCCAGAAAGACATCTAAAAATCTCAGATTTAGCCAGAGATGAACTCACAAAATCAAAAAACAGAGGATGGTGGTGTTTGTAAATCTGAATCTGGAGTTCAAGTTTGTAGGTCTTGAACTGAGAAGATTGGGCTGAGATATGAATTACCTATCTAAATTTCAGTAGGAGCTATTCTGGGCTGTTAACCAGCCCAGAGAGACTAGGGGACCACAGACAGTCTTTGAAAACTCCCCTCCTCTTGGGCTGAGAGAGCTGTGCAATGTGCTTGAAGCACAATACAAAATCTCCCTCGAAGTTTCTTTCTTTGGCTTTGTGGAAACAGATCTTAGTCAACTAGTATGGCAATTATTTGTTCTAAGAACTTCACTATTTGTTGCTAATCTTTGACAGTTTTGCCACTGACTGAAGAATTCCTCTCCTATTCTTGCTGACCAGATCATTCCTGTCAAGTAGAAAAGGAGTTCTCATATGAGCAGTTACTAGTTTCTCAGCCAGAAAATGGTATCTCACAGGAGAGAGATTATAGCTTCTTAAAATGCCTCTCATTCTTAATTTACCTTATGAGTACTCGATATCCAGTGCAATGCAAATGGTGGTATTATCTTAAATCACTTACAGCGATGGGTTTGTGGAAGCACAGCTGCCTCAAATATGTATTATATGAAAAAATCTTATTTCTATTGTGGGCCTACCTTAATGGTTGTAGGTATGTAACATTAAGGTAGGCTTGAAGTATTTCTCGGCAGTATGGTAGGGCCCACAGAAAGTTTAAATGCAAATTTGTACAAACAACAGAGTGTAGGAACCCCACCAAATCAAAACCCTTGACATAAATAGATAGGCCTTTGATTTTCTGGCTGTTGACATGCTATACCTTATGAGTTTGTCTTTTTTCAGAATTTTATGTAACATATGAAAATGACAGCTAATGATTCTTTTCTTAGTCTGCATAATTAATATTGCTTTTAAGAGCTGATGGTAGAGGAATGAATTTATTCTTTGCACGAACTTCAGGAAGTGATTCAGTTTACTGCTAGAAAATGAAGGAATCAATTTTATGTGCCCAAACCCTTTATTTGGAAATCGTAAAATATATCATTTTGAGTTTGTAGCTTCCAGGAAAATAAACCAGGATTGCAATATGGTAGGGATATTGCTAGAATTGTTCTGATGGCTTCATTCCTTTACATGTTCTGTTTTCTTGATTTTTAGCATTTCTTAAAGTTGAGCACTTAATAGTTCTTTACTTGAGTTTTTTTTCTTTTTTTGTCTATATATTCAGAGTGTAACTTTGACTAATATTTTTTGGTGCCTTTGGTTTTAGTTTAAATCAATACTGGGTAATTAAAGACTGCCTAAATGTAGATGTAGGTTATTGGTATACATTAGTTTTACTAATAAAACGCTAAAACGGTTTGTCATTGAGATATGTTTTGCTCTATCAGCTCCCTTTCATATAACTGCTGTTCAGCTGGGAAATGTCTCAGACTGGTGGATCAGGTTCTCAGGGCACAATGTGAAAAGTAAGGTCTAACACAAGGATTAAAGCTCCTCTTCTAATGATAAGTTGTGAAGCTTAAGAATAATAATGGGGGGAGTGTGATCTAACTCCAGTCCCCCTCCCAGACTTCCTCACTTTGTACCATGCTCCCATAGGCTGTTAAATCAATCTTGAACTCAAACTCTCCATTTTCAGCCTTTCAGTTGTTTAATATCTGATTCATTATCTGCTAGATGGTAGTACTCTGAAATTCAGCAACAATCAGCAATTCAAACACACCGAAAATCCTGGAAGAAGTACATAACGAACAACAGGCCTTGAAAACAGGCCACTTCTGCTTCTATCAGGAGTGGCAACAGAGGCTTACATAAATTGTTTTTATTTAGACACTTGTAAGTCTGTGTAGCTCTTCTAAATCAAAAATTTAGCAAGAACTCTGATTCAGCCAGAAACCTAAGACTGGTAACAGGTATCTTCCTCTGTGTAGGCTTTTTTTTGATTTCAGAGATAAAAAATACTTATTAAGTTAATAAATATTGTTTCAGTCCTAAATTTCTCACCATTTTATAGCCTCCTCCTACTAAAATACTTTTAAACTCTAGACTTCACTAAAAATAAATAAACACAAACAATCAAAGATCTGTTAGTATGGTGATAGAAACCCTATTTTGTTGATCCAAAATGAAGATAGAAGCAAGTACTTATGCAAAATTGCCTCCTTACCCAACTAATCAACAATATTGGAAAAGAATATTTTTATCCTTCCCATGGGGTGTATGTGTATAGTTTCATTACTCTAATTATACATTTCTATAAATATATATGTGTGTATATATATATAGTGTAATGCCAATGTAACATTGCAGCTCTTAAAACGGAATCACATCTCTTCTTCTGCTATATTTGAATAAACAGAAAAATAAAAAAATGGTAATCTTATGTATAAAACTGAAAAAAAAACCTCGTATAAAAAAACCCCCTCTCATTTCTGCTAGTGAAAATGCAGGAACATTTTTCTAATCTAGTTGTGGCAATACACAAACAAGGTCTAGAGGCAGAAACATACCCCCAAAAAATTAATTGCAACAACTGGATGTACTTTTCTTCCCCTAGTTTCCCCAGTAAATAATTATATTTCACTTTGAAGAAAGAATATGAAATGAGTTTCAAATTTTCTCTATTTTCAGGTAGTTTTTCATCAACGTGTTTATTGTTGACCCTACCTTCCTGTTTAAATTAACAGTTATTTATCAAAATGTTACGTACTTTCATCAGAGGTGCTTGAAATGTTTAGTATGACTACCAGAATATTTGCTACAGTTTCAGCAGTATATTTCAATTTTTCTAACTATATTTTATTTAATAAAATACAACAATATCAAGTTCAACTGAGAATTAATTTTTCAGTGAATAAACCCTCTAGACAGTTTAAAATATTGTTCAGAAGATACTGTGAAGAAACTTTACCAGAAAGGAAGAAAACCATTGATCCTACACATCAAAATGGACTTCTTTTTTTTTTCCAGTCAGGGTGGTTCTTATAAGAAACTAGTTCAGTAGTAAATTGAAAATGATGTATGTGCTTATTTGTACTGGCCCAAGAGATTTGGGACTAAAATGTTATGCTATTGTTCTGAGATTTCTAATGAATCAGAGGAACTCTGATACATTGGGGAAGAATCTTGCACCTTGGAAAGGGAAGGAGAGGCAAACATATCCCTGTTGCCAAACCCAGATATTTCAGAAATGATTTTGTTTGAGCAAACTTTTGCTAAAGCATGGGTCAATTTCTGTCACAATATTGCCACTTTTCCCTTTTTCCTCGAGTAGGCGCTGAGGAACTGGCAAGTTCAAGGCTGTAGCCCCATTCTGCAGTGTGCCCTGGGGACTCCAGGGGTCCTGGGCACCACACATGGGAAGATTTGAAGGTTTAGGCCACTCGCTAGTGGCAAGGAACTTACAAATTCATTTCTTCCCAGGTTTCCTATTTCGCTTTTGCACAGCTAGGAGCCTGACAGCCCTAGGAAATATAGCTCAGGGTCTATTTCTCAGACATTTATGTTCTCCAATGTGTGAAATGTATTTGAATTAAATCATTCTTTAAATGTTTGAATTTCCTAGAGAATGGAAACTGAGTTTTGAAGCCCTTTAAACAGCTATCATTCGTGGATTATTGACATCCAGCGAGTAAGTATGGAGTAGTAGCTGAAAAGAATTAAACAATACCAAGGCACATTCACAGGCAGTGTTAGTTACACCAGATTTCCTCCCCACCTGGAAGTCATCCTTTACCATATCTATTCAATTAATAAATTAAAGGGTACCGTTTGATACACTCTTCATACAATAACATTTAACATTCTGATGCAAAGACCTTTAAAATCAGTGGCTTGTAGAGTGTAAACAGGTATCTTTTGGGTACTACAGTTTTCTATTGCTTAGAATAAGAATAGTTGTGGTAACTGTATGATACTTTGGGCAAATCTGATGCTTTAATGTCTTTTTGTTGTTTATTGGTATTTCTCAGGTTTTCCAGAAGTATTACAGACATAGCTGGATAGCATATATATTATTTCTCCAGTCTGAAGGTAAAGATAAAATAGGGATTAACTCTTAAAATCTCAAATTTTAAAAATTTATCATTTTGAAAAAAAATACATAGAATATTATAAGAGAAAAATATTCAATTCAATAGAAACTTCAGTGACTTTTCTCTTTTTCACCCTTCATCTGTATATAATTTCCTTTACAACTTTTTGCAGGCCAACTTTTTTACTCCTGTAAGATTACATAAAATCATGATTTTTGTCAGTTTTTTCAATTGTGTGTACTATGCCTAGTTCACTATGCAAAGGTTCATCATGCCACAAATTAGGAGAACAAGGTTAAGTATGGAATCCATTTGCTACACAAAGATATTGATCAAATGTCTTAGACCAGGATTAAGCTTTTGTGATTCCTTAGCAAATTTATTTTAGACATGTGTGAGAATAGAGCTGCTAAAGAGTAAAATCATTGTGACTGTCATAGATATTATACTACATGTGACAGTAGACAAAAAACACAAGTGAGCTTACCCTAAGGAGCTCTTATAATCTCTTTTTCTTGACATTCCTTCTTCCTTTCTTACTTTGACATATTCTTTCCTTTTTTCCAAAACTTCTGTAAACTCTTCAGGGGCAATTTCTATCCAACTGATTTTGCCCACAAGCAAAAGTAATCTGGCAAGCCGATTACTTTTTTCTTTTTTGATTGTAAGTTGTGTAGGTAGATACAGATTAAATGTGTTTATGTATTTATTCTACCTAAGTCCTCACAGAAGTGCACAAAAACTGATTGAATGGATCAAAGTGGTTCTTTTACTGTTCAAGGTATCCAGTCTACCTAGACATGTTGCAAAATTGAATTGCTGACGTGAATAATAATGATAAATCTCTTTAGGAATGTCTCAGCATGAAAGTCTACATGGGCACTCCTTGCTAGTTCATATAGATGTCTGAGTCAATGAAAGCCATAAAGGTCTATTATGTCAGTATCTACTGCAAGATTTTTTTTTTAGTCCATAGCTCAATGTCCCTTGAACCCATTAGGCATTTTAAGCCCATATAGCTGTTACACACACACACTCATTAACTCTTTGTATTGAAATCCCTTATGGCTTTTTGATGATAGGAAGTTATAGAGCATGAACAGTAGAACTCTTTCATAATTTCTAATGAAATAACAGACTTTCACAAAATACCCAAAAGGCAGCAGTTCACATTATGAATTAATGGTCTGTAACATCTGATTTTGAAAACTAAAACATTTCTTCAGTTGTGAGGCTGTCTAAAGCTTCTGAAACTCAACTACCTTTTTAAAAAAGTTGAACTGTCTTAAAAGAGTTTTGCTGATGTGATTAACATTAGATGTTCTTTAGTCTATCTGCACAATGGATTCTATAGCAAATTTTCAATCTACAAAAAACCCACTACCAAAGAATTTCTTGAAAGCAATATCAGGGATCCAAAGAAGGTGTTAAGCAAATGTTGACAGTGGTAATTTGAAATAATATATCTTTTCTTCTTTCACTTAAACCAGTATATGAAGGACCATAATTCACCTATTGCTATCTTGATATTTCCAGACACACTTTTACTGTCATGGGAAAAGGATGTCACAGCATGGGAATGACCTGCTAAAAGGGTGACATGCATGACGATCAGCTGCCTCTTTTATTAACATTGGATCTGCATGCAGTCTTGGTAGCCAATGTTTTCTTCTTTGTTTCATTTCTAAGTTCACAAAACAATTAAAAAAAAAAAGTGCCTTAAGTGACACAGGGTAGGAAGCAGGTATTTCACAATAAAAGGATGAAATATTTTGGTTTTCCATACCTAATCTCACAACCAGTGAGTTCATAACTAGTGAATGGTTTGTTGGTAAGCTTTGACAACCATAAAAGCATAAAAAGTGCACACTGAAAATATTTATTAACAAAGACAAGAAATTATTTGGAAACTGGGTGATTACCATGAGTGATCTATGTATGTTTACTTGGAAACACACACATCCTTTACAAACTTGCTAATAAAAAGTGAAAACCATGCATACGTTCAGTAGCATATTTAAATTTTTGAAGCTGTGGAAATTCAGAATTAAGGGACAGTCTGTCCCCACCACATAACTCACTTCTTCTTGTATTTAACCTGAAAATTTCCACCAGATATCAGTCAGGAACATGCAAAATTAAAAATTACCAAGTCTTCAAATCAAGATGAAATACACATTGTAGTTAAATGCAAGACACTAGACTCTGTATAGGACTAACTACATTACAGAAACACACAGAATCACAGAATGGTTGAGGTTGGAAGGGACCTCTGGAGATCATCTAGTCCAACCCCCCTGCTCAAGCAGGGTCACCTAGAGCACGTTGTACAGGATTGCATCCAGGCGGGTTTTGAATATCTCCAGAGAAGGAGACTCCACAACCTCTCTGGGCAACCTGTTCCAGTGCTCTGTCACCCTTATATTCTTTAACATATAGTTCTATGAGAGATTAGACTAGATGATGTTATTCTTTTTTTCTTTATCATCTTTAATCAAGATGTATGATATGCCACTGCGTCATGCTCAGCAGAGTATTAGAAGTCCACTGGAATAACTGAAAGAATTCTCTAAAGCTATTTCAGCAGAAATTCTGAGATCCATGTAAACACCTCATTTCTTTCCAAAAAAAGGCCCTCCTCATATCTTTTAGCCTAACTGCTTAATACTTTTTGCTTCTGTATTTAGAAGTCTTCATCCTTCACAGTATCACAGTGCTGCTGAGTCCCCCAGGATCCTGGGGGTGGCAGTGACCATGAGGATGCCCATTGCTTCCGAGGGAGGCACCATCACCTGCGTTTCCACTCAGTGGTTCTCTCCTGCCAGGTGACCAGCGTTCCCGAAGGAATAACAGACTCTTTCCATTATCCAGCAGAAACAGAGGACACCACCAATATTTCCAGCTACAGTTTGGAAATAACCAGGAATAACAAAGGGAAAAAAAAACTTTGGAAATCTGTCCATCACTGTGCCAGCGCATGGCTAAACCAGGATTCTGAAAACCCCTTAGTCCTGTTCTGTCCGTAGACAGACTCACTGCTTTTAAGTCTTCCTGAATTTCATGGACACATAATTTGATTTAATAATTTAAACCGTTAAACTGAGCTGGACATTTTTACTGGGACAGCAGGTAACAGATTTCTACACTATATTCTCTGTTTAGGAACTAAATCGACTTAGTGCTGGGCTGGTTAACTTTGTTACTAAACAAAAGTGTTACTCTGTTCTACATATGTAGAGTGAAGAGAAGAGGGTTCATTTTAAAGTTAAAAAGCTTGTTATTTTAAAATTAGGACATAAGCACTTAATTGTATTCCATAAAGAAAATATTGTTAGTGCCACAACTAACAGCTGTTAGTGCCACAAACTAACATTTTACTTCATTTGTCACTAAAAGTCAAAACTGATATGTGTGTTTGCTTATAAACGTACTGGTTTTCATTGCTTTTTTGGCTGTACATTCAAAATTCATAAAAATGTAAAGAATAGGTAAGAGGATGGATTGTGGTTTCTTTCTAGGAACACTGTGCACATGTTCATATCTAAATTCTTTAAATTTTCCATAAAGATAGTGTTTTACTTAAATATATGTGTGTGTGTGTGTGTATACACATACATATACATATTATATATATACACACATATAAATATACATACATATATGTGTGTGTGTGTGTGTGTGCATATATATATAAAGGGTTTTGACTTTTCCATACATTTGATTGTACAAAGGGAGATTTTTCTGCTTTTTTTTTGTGTTTGCACATAGCAAATTGTTTATTTTAAGAAACACTGTGAATCAAAACGTAGAACTCAAGATACAGCATTTAACTATGTCAGACTGCTGTCTTTCAGTAAATCTGTCCTAAGTCTTACTTAGGTGAAGACTGCTTTTAAGGTACTGAGTAATATCCTTTTGAGCATCTGTCATCTCTGTATGGACAGCATGGTTTGTCTGTTTAAGTGCTATAGTCACATCCTATTACATTACAAGCTCATGAAAATCTTTATTGAAAGGTAGTTGGAAAAAAATAGTGTTTACATTAACTAATGATAATAAGGATAATGTTTGATTTCTGGAGGTGGGAAATATTATGATGGAACAACCTACATGGCATATGCTACAATACTTAATTTTATTTCCCTAAAGTGGAAGAAAAATAGTGGAGAAGAGAGGGGAATTTCTTTCTTTTTATGTACCTTATATCCTGAAATGGTCCATTGGAATTAATAACTTGTTTAAACCCTCATCTTCCTTTGCAGTCTGAAAGGGAGAAAAGCATTTTTAAATTTGGCAGGTGAGGAAATGAACATTAAGAGGTCTGTTTCACTTGGTGTCTGTAGTCCGTGGCATTCCAGGCTGCCTATGCTTTTCTAACATGGCTTTTAATTTTTCTAGTGTCAAGTTGGCCAAAGTTCGGTAAAAACAGGAGTGTGTGAAATGGTTTGAGTTTTACTTAAGTTCACTGTGTAGATAGGGAAAGAAAGTGTAAAAAGTAAAATTTAATTTTTGTAGTCTTTTCAGAAAGTGCATTTGGTAAAAACAGAAAGAGGAAACAGGTGGTGGTATGGAATTATTGATAAGGTGGTGGATTTTGTTTCAGCTTTAGAGCCTTCTTTGTATGTATGTATGTATGTATGTACGTATGCATATATGTATGTCTCAAAGTCTACATTCCACTTAAGACAAAGAGGAGAAGTTTCAATAGCTTTAAGTCATTAAAATTTCACCAAATTAACTTAATAGGCAAAAGAATTAGATATAACTCAGAATTTCAAGATGGCAGCAGAAAGTGAATGAATTTAACAATTCATTCATAAGTGGCTTAAAAGAAATGTGAGAATGGCAAAAATTACTCTATGGAAAAAAAAATCAGAAATAGAAACAAGCTGTGCAAATTAGAAATCAAGGTACGAACAATAATGAAGGCATTTTTATGAACCTGTGGGCAATAAAGATTTAATTTTATACAGTTTTATCCCAGGAATTAAAAAAGGTAAAAAAAAGCATGGCACCATATCAAATTATACTATTACACTTCTAGTGTTTGGTTAATGATCTTACGAAGTGTATCTAAAATGTGCCCAGAAAAGAGAAGGTGACTGTATATCTTCTGTGATGCACTGGAGGAATGGACTGTATAGAGATATTAAATAAAGGCAAAAATAAGTTAGAGGAAAAGGCCTAGAAAAGACCATCACTGGAATAGGTATAGAACACAAAATACCTTTCAAAAATTAGAAGAATTAATGACACACTATATAAAAACTGGAATGTATGTGAAGCTTTGTAACTAAAATAAGAAATATCTTCATTTTTGAAATAAAGCTAATAATACCTTAATATCAAAGGAACTGAAGACCAGAATAATAGTAGAACTTCATGTTGAAGGAAATAGCGAGAGACACATACACACATCACAAATCTTGTGAGCTACTAAAAATTTATGTATGCCAGATCAGATTTAGTTGTGCTAACCAGAACACTTTTTCAAACTTATGAAGAAATGCTGAGGTTGTATTGTAGGACATCTATAGTAATCTCAACAGTGACGATTCATTCTGGATAAAAAACAAGTTGTAAAAACTGCCAATGAATATTATCAATTTAAACATGGCAAAAAAGAACAGACAGAGTACACACACTTTAAACTCTTCTAAGTCAGATGCAGGCTCAGTCATAACAATTTTCATTATTTACAGTGATGCCAAAATGTTGCAGCTAATATTTTTCATTAAATGTTTCTTTATCAAAAAAGAACAAAGACCATGGCTTTATGAGGCTATGATGGAAGATGAGAACAGGGAGGGTCTAGTAAACATTTACTAGAAGCATAAACCTTGTTCTTTAGGGAAAGGGATGTCTTGGGTGGGGAAAGGTCACAGTGAAAAGCCTATTAAATTACTAGCAGAGCTTTTTTTTTTTTTACATACCTTTATTTTCAGAAAAATAGAGATCTAAAGATAAGAAGATGTGACCATTTACTATGCATTTCTTACATATCAGAAGTACAGAGACGTTTGAAGAAAAGTTGTGAGAATCCCCCCTATTGCCCACAAAAAAGGGAAATAAAAAGAAGATGCTTAGAAAGAAAGAGATCTCTAAGTATCTTCTTTTTTAGGTATTTCTGTTAGCTATTCAAAAGGGTGAAAGAGAACGTAAAATACAGTCAGAAGCAGAGAATTGTCCTACTTACATGTTTTTCTATGATTCTCTATTATAAATATAATTATTTATATTGGAATATTTTATTAAATAGTTTTGAAATTTATTTTAATTCCTTAAATATTTTGACTTATTATGAGCAGCTTAGTATGACATGACTCTCACTTTAAAAAAAGGAATCAAAAAATGCAGAATATTTCTTCTCTGAAGAATGAGGAGCAACTGCTGATTGGTCTGTGAAAGTATTCTTCAATTTCTTAATAGTGTATTCCACAGCATTTTAAAATAGCTTTATTTATGAAAAACAAACTGAAATAAAGGGCTGTTCAGAAGAGAATAGATTCTTACATTGAACATGCTGAGGTATTAACGCTGCCCTCCTGTATTTTGATCTTGATGCATTAATTCTCAGGAGCAGTGTTTGAATTCTATTGAATTACAGTGGACAGTAAGCATTAGAAAAGAGGTCTCCAGTCCAGAGGAAAAATGTTTGAAAAGATCTTCTGACATTGTTCACTGCCATAGGACATAGCAAAATTAGATTTAGGCACTGATACAGGTTAAATAAAGTGTGGTGTTGCCCACAGCACACTTCTTGCTCAGTACTGCTGTCTAGAAAAAGCAGAAACACAGAGAACCACTGTACTATCATCTAGTTAGTGTGTTTTTATAAGAGCAAATGCCCTATGAATGTACTAAAACCATGAGAATGGCTAATAGAATCTATAAGGAGCTAGAGCAGTAATGCCTATGGTCTCAGCTGTGATCTTTGGACATATAAACAAAAGAATCTCCGGTGAACCTGTGTTTCCTCTGCATTTACCCAACGTGGGAAGCTGCTGAAGTTCTGTGGCCCACTCTGGGTGTCTATAAAGGGATGGTAGAGTGGTGAGGGCTCAAGAAGAGTTCCACAAAGAAAGTCATGCCTCTTGAGCTGCTCAAAGTGCTTGCTCTATTTACTTTACCACAGAGAAAGACAAGAGTGCATAGACTTAATCATAGCCTGAAAGTACCGACATGGGAAACAAGTCACAGACAATGAGTAATTCAATCTATCATACAAAAGTTTGAGTGGCTGAAAGAGGATGATAAACAAGTTCAGACTAAGAATAAGATGTACATATTTAACAAAGCAATTAACTGTATGAATAACTTTCCTAGAATTCTGATGGATTTTCTCTCACTAATTGTTTTAAGACCCATATAGGAAGACAGTTATGTATTTGCTTGTTCAATATGCACCCTAGTTCAAAATAAAATCAGTTCAGAAAGTTATATGTTAGCCTGTGTTAAAGAAGAGAGAAGAGAAAGGATTGCAATGGTCTCTAATCATCATGGCTTTTTAATTTATGAATGCGCTTTGTTCCTGAAAATGGGACAAATCTTAAGGTGAAGAGAAAATCTCTTGGGTCATCTTTGTTGATTAAACATTTTCTTGCTAATGAGGGCTGGGTGATGGTCATTTTCCTTTTTTTTCAAATGTAGGTTTCTCATAATGCTTTCTCTCAACATTTCGGATCTTGTTTGTTTGCTTAATAAATCAGTGCTTTGGTATTTATGTTGTATTTAAATCTTCTAGATTTCATGAAATTTTAATTTTTGAATATCATATGGGATCCAAACGTTTTCTGGTGAAACAATTTCTTTGAGTCATGCAGTTTTAGGTAGTATTTTAGATGATGCATTATTTAATTTATAGCCAGACACTTTCCTGAAATCATGGATTGCTTTAAGCTTTTATTTTAAGAAACTGTTCAGGTTAAATAAAAATAACATGGTATCATCACCATATAAGGTTATTTTTTGCTGTGTTCCTCAAAGCCATATCCCTGTGATGGATTAATTCTGTCCTATCCTCTTTGCAAAATGTTCTGCAGTCAGTGCCAAAGCAAAAAAGAGAATGAACATGTCTGGTTCCTCTGTGGAATTCAAACAGGAAAGATTTAACCCCATTGATTTAGACAGCTGCTTTTGGCCTTAAATAAAGAGAAACAATCCATTCAAGTATCTGGTGGGGGAAGAGGAATGGCAGTGTCCCTCTGGGATGGGACTTTAAATAGGAAGTTCTGTTCTATTCTATTACAGGCTTATTTACACCCAGCGAAAGCAAAAGAAATTTATTTCTTTTTGATCTAACACCATAAACAATTATAGCTACACTGTGAATATTACTTGTGAAGTGTCTTGTCCTTCATGAATTTACTTTGAACTGTGTTTATGTGAAAATAGAATGTGGATTTTAATTGGGCTGCTAGTATTTTTCTAAATTTTTTATTATGATTACAGGTGATTGGGCCTGTATAATCTTCAAAAGGTCAGGTCTTTACAGAAAACAAGAGTGGTTGCTTTCACACGTTGCTCAAATTCCCCTGTAACAGAATGACTTTAAAGGTCCACCCAAAGGAACTCTTTAAACACCTTGTAAAATGCACAGGAGATGTCCTTAGGTCCTGGAGTTTTACCATTGTTTCAGGCTTGCTATTGGCCCTTGGATTTCTTTTCATGTTGTTATTTATTTATCTAGAAAACAGCCTGTGAACAGCCTGTCACACCTAGAGATTTTTTAAATGACTTCAGGCCCTGGAATATCTGAAGTTTTTTGGGGGGGTGAGACTCTTATCTGGGCACAAAGTTTATTGCTTTTAATTGGTGGGATAATACCAGCTTCCTCTAGCTTAAAAGTCACTATTTTATCATTAGTGCTATCTTTTTTTTTATAAAATAACTGCTTTGCATGCATATTGCATTTTGAGGTTTCATCTCTCATCAGCATGTTCAGTCTCTCCCTAATGTAGCTAATTCATGATACACTGTTTGATAAATCTTTTTTCTTCACAATATTTTTATACATCTATTTTTACCTTTTTATCTCCTGTTCTGGTTTGATGTTTATCTAGGTTCTTCTCTATTCTTCATTAAATAAGAGATTGTATTTATTGACTTTATATAGCAATTTCTCTGTATATTGACTTTGGCCAAAATCCAGACTGCTTGTTTGATGTAGCTAAGTTAATTCCCCAAACCCTAGATTTTAGGCTTTTGGTCTCTGCAGGGAAATCCCATACCACCCCCATCAAATGCCTTAACATATCCTTGGGGTTTTTTTGGTCATTCTCCTGATTTGCAGTTTGCTGTTAAACACTTACCAGGGCACAACTGAAATATTGTCCAAAAATAATTCTTACTTTCCTCAAGTCATTCTAAAATTGTCAAGATGGACTTCCTAAAACATTTCAGTATGCCTTGGGTTTTGGTATTCATTGGGAGAATAAAGTGAGGCTGCAGTTATTAATTACTGAATTAGTGAATAAATGATGCACAGAACTTCTTCCTTACATGGAAATGGCAAATGCAGGACTGGGCAGAGATCTCAAACTAGCCCCAGTGACCACGATTTATTAGTTGTAGGGACCACCAGACTAGCCGAACTTTATTAATTAAGGTATCCAAAAAAAAAAAAAAAAAACCCTTAGAAGAAATAGTTCCTCACTGTCTCTGAATGAAAATTTAAAATGAAATAGGTCCTGATTCAGGAAAATATACTTATTTAACCATTCCTCTAAATTTAAGCTCTGAAGTAAATGGGATTAAAGTTCATGTTTAAATTCTTTCTTGGAAAAAATTAAAGAGAACAAGGTATACAAATGAAAAAAAAAGGAATCTAATTTCTCACTCTACTAAGTAAAAGATTACATGCTCTACATGAATTAGGACGATTTGCTAAATTAGGACAGGATATGCCACACAAGACTTTGTCAGATTTGAAAAAGAATTATTCAGACAGTGTGGAAATATAAAATTAGCTTATGCCACGTTAATTTAGTCAATGATTTTTTCTGTCTCCCATGAGTGTTGTAAGACAATAATTATCTCATTCTCAAGTAGCTGGACATACAGTAATTTAAACTATCCTACTTAACAACCTTTTCTTTGTTTCTTTGTTAATCATTTTAAATTATAGCCATTAATTAATTTGAAGATATCAGATGTGAACTGAAAGCAGCAGTTCGGAGCAGTATTTTCTGTGTAATGTACAGTATGTAGTAATTAAAACTAGATGAGCTCTTTTTTAAAAAAATAATTCCCTTAATTTGTCATATATGAGCACATAGTGAGCTAAATTAATGTCAGTAGAGTAAAATCAAGCATTTTAAAGTGTTAATTTAGGATCACAGAATATGAGCTGCTGCAATGCTAAAATGTTCATTCACTTCTAATTGTGTGGTTTGTTTCTGAGACACTTCATTGTCTTAGCCACAGAGCAATTGAACTGGTAAGAGGAATGAGTGAATATTGCTTTAAGATGAACTTTCTAGTTGTCTGAAAATATAAAGTCCTTAAAAATTTGGGATAGAAAAGTTATAAATTGTGTTTAGTAGACTATAATCAGCTCTCTGTTATTTGGGGAAACAGAGAGCAATTGGACCACTGAGACTGGAAACACCAGGAATATTGCTACAGCAGGTTCCAGCTGGGGACCAAGGAGGACAGCCACCCTTGCTGCAGCACCGTGCCAAGTTTTCCCAGAGGTCGCTTGGCCATTCAGAAGGTTTCTACCAAATTCAGCTCAAGGACAAATAATCTTTGAACTCTGTCTTCATTACACAAGTGTCTATGTTCTTGCTTCAGTGTTTCTGGAAGCGTGAAGAAAAGAGACATCCATCGTGTGTGGACCCAACTTCCATCAAACATGGGTTATTAAGCGGGGCTGAGTCTGATACAATTACAACTACACTGCTCCTAGATCACCTGGTTAGGTTAGCTTTATTTGACTGAAGCTGTTTAATAATGGCTAATGTCTTTACCAGACCTGAGCTGGCTTTCACATAATAAGCTTCACTATCTGGTATTGATGGAAGGGTTTATCTGCTGATAACTGCACCCATCAGTAAAGAAGAGCTGGCTGCTCAAGTGCTCAGGGTCTGCTGCATAGTTTGCTGCATGGTTTCCTCAGACATTCCACAAAAGTGTGATAGCTTTGTTTAATTGTTTGATAACTCCTGCTTCAACTTTGTTCACAGAAAGAAATTTTCTGTGTGGTGGGAGAAAAGACCCAAAACTGGATACTGCATGCTGATGGCAGGTCATTGCTACTCTTATCTTCATAAGTACATGAGCTTGTACAATAAACTTAAAGAGCTGTCTCATTGGCTTAATACTGCTTATAATAATCTACTCTGGAAAACTGTTAGTGATATTCCAATAGTGTTGTTTAGGGTTCAAAATATCAAGAGTCCTGCATTACAAGTTTTAAATTCATGACCCAGGACGCATCTGTCTTAAATGGACAAGCTGAACAGAATACATTTATTATGTAAGGTGATCTTTCAGAACAGTTTCTAAAAACAAGGTCTGGTTTGTTCTTCTTTGACACTGATTTTCTATAAAAATTTTCACATAATTTAATATATTCTTTGGCTGAAATGTTCTGACTTTTCACTGTTGTGCCACATATTGGGTGGCCGAGCTTTCCACTTCATTGGTAATTGCATTTCAGTAGTGCTGTGTACACCTAGTAGTAAAACTCTCTGGAATCTATTAGAGTGGATAGTGCTATATAATAGAGATAATATTATTATCATTATTTCTGGAAAATCATTGCAATTCTCACTTAAAGTATTTCAGCCAGGTCAGTGACCTTCTCATGCACAAAACTGACAATGTGATTTGCAAGAAACAGAGCTTTTCCACCACTGACAACTGCTATATTTTTTTTCTGATAGTTAGAGCTATGCTAAACAAACCCATTTGAATTGATTCTTAAGGGTAAGATTTTTGCACCCCAGAAGAACAACAGAGAAAATGATGCCTGGCATTGGGCATCTCATAATCTTCTGGATACTTAACCTTATTCACAAGAGAGGAGAGAAGATTAGCATTATACTAAGGGCAAATAAGGATGATACTCTAGAAAGTTTCTAATTCTTCTATTCCTGCCAGACATTCTCTTCCAGAATTGTGCTAAATGTCAGTATTTTAGTGTCAGGACAATTAGCACCATCATTTCCGGGTCCTCGTCCAGGATGTACCATCAATATGGTACATCTAGGCCCTGGGCCTCTTCACAACTGTAGGGGATCAATAAAGATTTCTATGATAAGTATATTATCCTTAAAAATGCTGGGTTGAAGACTTTATGATAGGAATTTAAGGAAAAGTAAATTTCAAGGGAAAAACACACAGAAAAATCAAGAAAAACAGGAAATGAAAAGCTAGTTCTGGGCATGAGAGTTCTCTCTCTCTCCTCCTCTGTCAAGCCAGAAATAGTGTACTTGTTTTCTGCAGCCTGTTATTGCAATTTTTCCAGCTGAACAGAAACAGAGGCATCATAAATTCCCCCATAAGCAGTTCTTGTGACTGCTTCACCCAGTTTTACAGATCAAAACATTTTGATTAAGATGAGGGATAAAAACATTCCTATTTAAGTATTCGAATGACCTAAATCTCCCAAACTTTTGAAGTTCCTCCAGCTTACAAAAAATACAATAATTGTTTAGAATGCAACAGCAGAATTCAAAGACACCCACTGTTTTTCAGATGTAATTGCTTTCCAGGCACTAACAAAGATCTTTTCAGAAATTAAGAATATGAGAAATAAGATATTGATTTGTAGTTTTTTCCTTCTTTAATTTTATAGAAAGTTAAATGAAATATTTTAGTTTCACATACTTGTCCCTTGTGGAAAAAACATGGTATAAATTAATAAATTGGCTTCGTGATAGAAATACAGTAACTGTGTTATAAATGGGATTTTCCTTAGCTTTGCCTAAATACAGTTGGAGGGCAGATTTAGCAATATGTGTTTAAAGGAGTTTTATTTAAATCACTATAAACCACTGGTATAGACACTTATTTTAGTATTCCCAATCTGATATCTCTTATGTCAGTGAGGAAACAAGTTAAGGCAAATCAGACTAGATACTGTTCCAAGAGTGTCTGCTTTGTGAAGGCTGAAGTGATTTAACTAAGACTGTGTCCAGTGTAGTGCTCATTTCTTGTATTGTTGATTTTTTTAAGCAGAGTTATATCTGCTTACTTCAAAGCATCATTGCAATCAATACAAAGACTTCCAAGTGACTTTAACAAGGGTTTATTGCTGCTGTCACAGCAGAGCCTGCACAAGTATGCGAGAGTGAGATGAGTCTATTTATGTGCCAAATCAATTCTGGTGCTGTGTACCCAGAAGCACCTTCTGACGGCAGCAGGACTTAGTGCTAGAATAGCTCAAAAGGAGAAAAAAGCAACAAAGCTATTATTTTTGCCTAGTTCCCCACTGCCCTTCCTGTGCTTCACTGAAGATGTCGTGATAAAACATAGTGTATAATCTGACAAGTGTTAGTGCAGAATTATTCTGAGGTGACCATTTCAAGTTTACCACATTCAGGGCTGTGTTAAAAATAGTAATCAGTTTTCTGCCATGGTATAAAATAGGATGACTTAAAGCTTTCTTTGTGATTCACAGATGCCTAATATGCAGGCCTACTCTCAGACAATAATTACTTTTTCTTGTTTAAATAATGCTATCCTATCAAGAAAACAATCTGACACTATGGTTTTCATTTAGAGTACAAAAAAAAGATTAAACTTTTTTTTTTTCCTTTCAAGATAAACTAGTTTGTTATTCACACTTTGGGGTAACTGTAGCCCAAAACAACTGAAATAATTCAAATATATTTATATCAACCCAAATCACCAGCTTTGGCCTACAGTGCTTTCATTTTGAATCTAATTTCTATATTTACTGGCACACAACACATCATTGTTTTGATTTAGGAAGTCTAAAAATCCACTGGGCTTGGTTGTCAGTACACACTGCACTGCACAGGACCACCAGAGTTAAAATTATACTAACCAACTGTGCCATAATGCTGCATGAATGTAAGAAAAAGATCAATCATAGTGAACAAGTGGGATGAACAAGTACATTAAAGCTGCTTTGAAATTAATCTTTTTTCTTGGTTCTTTTTAGACCAAAAGTTCATTCATTCCAAAAATAAGATATTTTAGTTAATTCTGTCCCAAGAGATAAGCCATCAGGGTAGAAGAAATTTTTAAGATGGTTATCAGAAATGTGTTCAAATCATTGTGAAAATGTCTGTTTGGGGAAAACTTTATTAAATGACAGGCTAGCTAGTTTTCTCTTGGAAGACAGTCCTTTGGGGTTACACCTCTAAGATTGCTAACCAAGAAAAAAATAGAAGAAAAAAGACATAAAAAGTTTTACTGTTAATTATTAGACAAAGGAAAAGTATTCCCTTGACAGAAGGAGATCAGGGAAAGACAGGAGAAAAGGGCACTTATAGAGCTGTGGGGCAATAGACTAGTAACATTATCATTTCATGAAAAAATGTATGCTTCACTAAATTCTCCCTTTTGAAGTAATGTAAGTGAATGCTTTAAATAATACTCAGTCACACTAATATAAGACTGACTAAAAATTCTCATAAAAGAGAAAAGTAGTTTTTAACTGTATGAGGATTATAAACAGTGATTTTCATTACCTGAGTAGTTTGGATTCTGTATAAATAAAAAAAAAGGATTGTTTTCAGCTTAAAATCAACATTTTCTTCACAAAAAGAAAAAAGAAAAAAAGCAATACTTTATTTCTGCATTATCATTTACTAGTGCCTCCCTCATGCTGCTGTCTTTCCTCTCAGTCAGCCTTACCAGAGAGGTTCATCTCCCAAGATGTGCTGCAGCCCTGTGACTGATATGGCCTCATCCCTCAAAAAAGGAAAATGCAGTAAAGAAAATAAGAAAATAGACCATGAGAAGAAGGAGAATATAAGGGATTCAGCCTACAGTTTCATCCCACAGAGTCATAGTTTGCCATTTGGCTGAAAACATGACACATACATACACATTTCTGTAACAATTAGATTCAGCAAAACATATTTGCTAATTTATCTCGGAAGATGTTAACAGCTACCCGTGTCAGTGATAATTTTAATGAACAGTAGTAGACTCAGAATAGTTTAGGTTGGAATGGATCTCCGGAGATCATCTAATCCTATTTCTTAACTAAAACCAACCAGATCAGCTTGATCAGGACCTTGTCTAGTCTAGATATGAATATCTCCATGGATGGAGACCCCACAGCCTCCCTGGGCAGTCTGTTCCTGCATTTGACCACCCGCACATTGACTTTTTTTTCCCTTTAACTGGGATTTTATGTGTTACAATACTTCTTTCAGTAATAAATCATCTAAATATTTCTTTGTTTATACATGTACGTATATTTATATGCATATTTGTGTCTGTTTAATTCATATTTATGAACTGTAATGACTTATGTTTTTTCCTGTATTATTTACAAAAAGATGAAAAATTTCCTGTTGACAAAGTAAGTCTGTTTCAATTATGAAAAAATTTGAGCTGAAGATAAGAATACAGCACACTGTTATGCTTTATAGCAAATTTGCGTAGTAGTGTTTTCTCGTCTTTTTGCTGGCAGTGAGGAAAATGGTATTTTCAGCACTGTTCTAGTTTCATTTTTAGTTGTGCAGACACACAAGTCTGTGATTTTTCAGATAGATAGCCTGACAATCTACCAATGCTTCCATTTCCTAGAAAGTTTATTTTCTTTGTAACAGTTTGATGCCAATGAAAGGCTCAAGTGCTTCAGACAACACCTACAGTATATCAGAAGAGATTCTCTTTTTTGTTTGTCAAAAGTGAGAGAATTATACCATCATTTCAAGCACATTTCATTTCAGTGTGTGAGCAAAGTATTAGAATGCCAACAGTATATTAGAATACCCCCAATACTGGATTTAATTTATTTTGTATGAACTGAATGCTGCCCACTCCACTTTGATAAATCTGCATAATGAGTTAAAAATAATCAAAAGCAATAAGCAAAAACACTAAGGTTGTTGCTACTGGGTCTATCGTTGTTTCTAACTTTGACAACTGCCAGAACTGTCAGTTTGGATTTAACTTGTATACTATTAAATGACTGGCTGCGAAACTGAGATGTACCATGAAAAAGTGAGAAACTGCCCTGTTTCTGACCTGAGAAATACAGTAATAACAAGAATTTATGGCAAGATTTAGGCTTTTTGCTTGACTTTATTGCAGTTTAGAGAGGTCTGAAATTACTGTATAACTATGTTCTATATAATAGTATACTAAGTAGAACATTAATTCACACTGGTGGAGTCATAGGTTCAAAGCACTCAGCCTGACAAATTCAAACCCAACATCCCATAAGTAAGTGCACCATAATGTACCATTATAATAGATATGGAAAATATTTTCCATACGCCCTGTGAAATTGGACTAACACAAATAAAATAATTAAAGGCTCATGGGACCGTGGTGGGCTTAGAGTGTATTGCAAGTCTCCAAGTTTAGATGCCAGGTAAAATTGCACTAAAAAGAAGCTTTTCAGTGCATGAAGTTGCTAATGAAAATGCACTCATTGTGTATACACTGCATATTTGTAGCTACTTTTCTACAAATTAGTCATTTGTAGCTATATTTCCTAGACAGAAATACAGGAGTAATTCACACACATTCCCCTATTATCTCTGATAACACATGGGGCTGAACATACGTCCCCTTCTCCTTTTACCTAAACCTTCAAACATATTTAGATCAACACTCCCATTCTAATGAATATATATTTTTGAACTTTTCCTCAGAGAGAGGTATGTGATATTTCTTTATACACAGTTGTTACAGAGCACAAAGCTGTTTCTAGTGGTCAAAGAAGGACCAGCACTAAAAAAAATGGTAAGGGAAATTTCAGACAAGAAAAAAAATCTACCTCTTCAGAACAGAGTTAGCACTGTGAGAAAATAAGAGAAAGTTACAGTTAAAAAAAAAAAAATCTTGGATGAGAAATATGATTACTTCTTTATCAAAAATGATCTTGGTGCAATTTGTAATGATTTGTAACATCCTGATCCTGTCCAAATCTTAGCTGAAACACAGAAGGAAATAGGGAAGAGAAGGTGGGCTAGGAAGTCTGAGGGAAGAATAACAGTGAGGCTTCTTTTTGTTAGGAGTCAAAGTAAAGCTGTCTGTTTGGGGTCTTTTTTTGAAAAATCTTTTCCAACAGAAATATTAGAGAATGAGTGCATCATAAATGTAGTCTTTGCCTTCCCTTCTGCATTCCCAGCTTTTCCATAGGAATAGATCAGTTTCAATAAATTGTAACAAAACAAAATTTACCATTTTCATTTGCAATTTATAGATATTTTTTTACATTTTCATGCTTTTCAGGCTCCTTTTACATTTGTTTTTCTGTTTAACAGGGAAAAAATTTTAAAATAATGGTTCTCTTTTGTGTTTTAAGTTCTTTTACACTTTTTATCATCTGCTATTTTCAAAAATCAAGAGGTATAAAAAGTGTGAAAAAGTAAGAGGATGGCAAAGACTCGTGTTTCATGTGCTTTAATTATTTTTTAACTGACTACCATTAAGAAGTCAATATCTGAGTCTTATATTTATATATATGCATATATATATATATGTATGTCATATGCAATATTATCACAATGCCAGTTGATATAAAAGTACATAGGTTGGCTTCATGCTTATGGCTGGCAATGTTTGATTTTAGCAGCAGTTAGGGTTTGTGTTTTAAAAAGATTTGAAAATAAAACATTTACCGCATCTATAAAGATGTGATATGTTTTAAACACAACCTTCTGCCTAAATAAAATCTTTAACAATATTAAGCTTGCTCTTTATCTTCCCCCTCTTTTATGGTTGTGTTGAACGTTGAAATATTTAAGAGATTCTCTAGGTCAATACTTCTGCCTGTTACCTCAGCTGAACTACATTAGTTACATCTCAATAGTCAATACCAGCACAGCAGACCTAGCTTTCACTGGTACTTTCCTCATGTGACTCTTCTGTAGCATCGAAATTAATCTGCTAAAAAACAGTGACAAAGTTTCCAGGTTTCTAGGCCAATTTATTTCATGAAGTCATCATAGAATTACCCTACCCAAGTTAATTTAATTTATTCTGATGACTGGAGTCTACTACTGAGGCAGCCAGAGCATAAGAAATGGTTGAGAAGCACTATTAGAATACGTGGGCTCACACACAAAGCAGTTAGATTTTCTGTCTTTGCATTTTCTTTATCCCAGTGGTCTAAGCAGAGCCTACCTATGTCCACTTAGCAAAGCACAGAACTATCCTACTTTGCAGCAGCTGCTGGACACAAAAGCACATCAGAGTGCTGGCAGCAGTGAATGACATCCTACTTTCTTGGCTGTTATCACTGGGGAGTGGGTAAAATTAAGTGATTGGATGTTCCAATTTGGTGGAGACAGCCCTGTAATAAAAAGTGTCACAGACCCCAAACATCATGGCTGCCATTTTGCCTGGATTGTCACTGGGAAACCAGACCTCTCTCTCTCTCTCTCTCTCTCCCCCCCTCCCTCCCTCCCTCCCTCCCTCTCTCTCTCTCCCTCCCTCTCTCTCTCTCCCTCCCTGCTGGTGGAGGGATACACAACACAGGTATGGAATGCACCTTCTCATCCTTGAAATGAACAATAATCCAGCCCACATTAGGCATGGCTTCCCCTTCACCTATGTGATCCTCTAATCAGTTAAAATTTATTGCCAGAATAGGCAGCAGTCTAAGCTAGAGAGCTTCTTTCTTAGTTATTTTTTCAAATGAGCCATTTGTGATGAACATGGGAATGTTAGTAATATTTTTATGGTGGATGTTCCTCTTTCAGTCTCTTTCCCTTTCTGTTTGCTCCTTTGCAAACAGGTAAGAATGGGGTAAAGCTTATGCTGCCTATGAATGAACTATGGGCATATGCATACAACCCTCTACTGTGAATGGGACTTCAGCAACTCATCTTGTTGCTTGTAGAGTTTCAATCTTAAATTTGGACTGGCCATTTTAGCAATTTTTTAAGTTCTTAATGAGAACATGCCAGTACCCATAAGAATTCAGTATTGCCATGCTCGTGATTAATATCGCATTCTTTCACTTGCTTGTAATCAGATCCAAATTTTTATTCTTAAACTGTTGTGCCACACACAGTACTAATGTTACTGATACATAAAGCTATGTATTTACTATGTTATGTACACTTCATGAAATCAAATCCTCTATGATCTCTATAAAAACTATTGAGCATGAGATTGAATCTGAATATATCAGGATTTGCGGTACAAACTTCCCTTCTCCCTCCATAAAAGGTACAACTTCATTTAATTGTAATATCGTATTTAGGAACCAAATAATGGCTGGACATTCTCTCTTTTTTTTTTTAATAACTGGAGAATGCTGTACAAAATGTATTCTGATAATTATACACAGACTCAATAACTTGCACGCTGAGTTGCAATCATTCCAAAAATAGTGCCATGGTGTAATTTAGAAATAAAATAGAAATATCTAGTACTATGCTTGAATGACAGAATACTGAAACAATGACTTGGCTAACTAAGCCTTTATTCCCCTAGAAAACCATTAACATTCTGTGACTCAGCTCAGCTTCTTTAGGCAAAATCTTCAATCCCTAACACAGCACAGTCTATACACAATGTTTTAAAATAGTAAGGGGAACATCTACTAGCCTGCTGCTGAGGGTATAAATGGACAATAATTCATATTTTTTCACAGTGTGAGAACATGTGCCTGCCATCTTGGAATTTTGAATTGGAACTGAAGACATATACCAATGGGCATCCCAGTTATCCTCATAATACAAATTGATTCAGACATTTAAACAAATGAAGCTAAAGGAAAACATGTAGCTTGGCCAATGCAGAAAAAAAAAAGTGGCTTTTTCTGTAAAAGAAGATAGAATATGGGCCCCAGTTGGGGGTAGAGAATATCCTTTAGGTTGGAAATGTGACTTGATGTCACTTGCAGAAATTAGTCCCCGTGAGGTCAAATTAAAATCATGTGAAAAACTGTGGTCCACACATGCAAGGCAGAAGCTTTTAGGTCTTGGGAACATCTGGTCTCTGAATTTGTTCTCACTGAATACAGACAAGTCTCTCACAGCTTCCACACTGAACTGTTTTCAAATGTGCTGTGTACGCAGAATACTTCATTTTAGGCCAGACTTTCCCAGTAATGGCTGATCCTAGATTTTCCAGATTGAGGTCTCCTTTTCTGCAATGATCTCCCTCTGGCTTTGGGGAAGAAAAAAAAAGGTCTAGAAAGTTCTCTTGAGTGAACAAGAGGCCTGAAACAAAACAAAAGGTAGATTGAAACAGGGAGCTTGACAGTACCAGGAACTGGATAAAGGAACAAATACTGGAATTGGCCAGTGTCATAGGCAAAAAATAGCTTAAACTGTGCATGCTAACAGGCAGCAGATTATTGGGTATTTGGGGGGGGGGGGGCGTGAATGTCCTAAACTGAACTTCTGAACTCTCAAGCAGAAGCCTGCTACTTGCTAACTGCAACTGGTATGGGCTGGTTGTAAATTTTAGTAACATCTGGACTAATAAAAGGTGGTACATCCCAAATCCTACAATTAATAAAGAGACATGAGAAAGAAGTGAACATAATGCTGCAGGGCAGCAAGTGAGTGAGTGTGTGAGATAATCAGCTATCATGAAAGCTGTAATATTGTTGATTCTTAAAGAAACCCCAGTATCCAGATCCACTATAGGTTATCATTTACTCTATCTTACCCTTGACAGCCAGGCAAGGAGACCTGAAGTGGGAATTGAAAGAGAGACCACAAACAAGATAACTTGCTTTTGCTATTTGTTAATCCTAACATGACATGTCTATTGCAATATACAGTTGCAAATCTGCTGAGGAGTCAGGTGTATTCTGCTTTAAGTGTACTGTTTTTTCTGTCTTTTTTTTTTTTTAATAGTTATGGAATTCCACACAGAAAGTATGGTAAAGGAACATTATGAAGGCTATAAAATTGAGCACTCAGAAGTTAACACATCAAAATTAAGGTTGCTGACGTAACCTAAATTTACCTTCCCCTCTGTGAGTATACATTATGCTAACTGTTCGTTATATGACTCTATTAATTTTCACACTGCACCAGTATTTGAATCACCACACATTAGATCTGCTCTAGGGATGAATCACAGAGGCAATAGAAGCTGTTTACTATGAAAGTCCTACAGAGGGTAGACAGAGTGCAAGGAACAGCATAAGGGATCATATGGGCAAGAAAAGTCATCTCGTGTTGTGGAAACTGAATGTTGCCCCAGAGAAATGTATATTCTATCACAGTGAAAAAGTTGCTGTGTGATGCTTTTCAAGTCGCTTAAACCAATCTTTGGTCACTCCTTTGGCATCCCTCATTTTCTGGTTTCCTAACCAGATAGATTTGCTGGGATCTACTTTGCCAACTACTTCAGCTACAGCTTAAGTTAATGGGAGGTGTATTTGAATAGATAGAGCTAATATACAATGCTAAATTTAGTCCATAAATAAAGAAGTCCCAGTTGTCTGAAGCTGGGCACTCAACATAAATGTTGAACTTGAATCCTTTTACATTTCAAATCTCCATCTCTGATGGGAATGACATCATCCCTGGTGTCACAGGGTGCTGAGAAAGCATCTGTATGTGATGCGTTCCTATAAGACAGTGAAATCAGAAAAGAAAAGCCTGTGAGGAAATGAATAGTTCTGAACAGGAATCTGGGTTGTTAGTGTCTAGTAAATAACAAATGGGACCACACATGCTGAACAATGAGGCAAAAACAAAGTATTGAGCAGCTGCTCGTTAAGCAAACCTCATCCTCTCTATTGTAAATGAAGAGGAGGTACCCTAGGGGAAAAAAAAGTGATCATTCAATTAAAATTGCATTGTAATTCATATAAATCAAAAGCCTTCACAAAAGACAGCTGAATTAATAGTACCCAGGTAACCCATTTCCAGCACTTCCTAGCCTTCGTATACATGGTTCTGGTGCTTTAATAATGTAATATAACTTAGAGCTTTTTGTGTGCTGCACATGAGTTTCTGTGTGTTTGTATACTATGTGTAAACAACAGTTGATAGATGAATAGGTTGTTTAATACAGAGAAATAACCATCTGATGAGGTTTCAGTTCCTGTCTTTTCTGCCAATCTGTTTTTCAACAAAGGCTGAGCTCTTCTTCTCTCGTTCTGTACCTTTTAACAATTGAAGTCCACTTCAGTGGAAAATAGAAAGTGAAGAGATTTGGGGATAAGTGTATTTGTGATCTATCTTCCATATATACCATAAAATTGACATCACGGGGGGAATGAAGCAAAGGATGTCTGCTACAGATTCACAGAAATCCGTCATATTCCTTCTAAACATAGAAAAAGGCATATTTCTTTATGCACATTTTTGCCATCTTAAATTATGCATCAAGTTCCTCAACTGTAAGTAGCAGTGCTGATCAGCTCTTATAAAATACCTGTATAATAAGCCTAGTTACTTCAATTTCAACAGATTTTTTTTTTAACAGACTATGAAACATGGCATACATTATCATTATAAGCCAAGCTCCTCAATGCATTATAAGCCTTTTCATGCCAATGTTTTACATTTCACATTTTGCCTCTTTGAAATTTAGCAATGTTGTATGTGGGGTATCAGGCCATATTTCTAACATGGAAATTTCTGAATTTATTCAGTGCTTTATTGTACCAAAGTGCAATATTGCAGCATTATAAATATCTTACTTCCAGTTATGTGGCTGTAATACCAAGGCACTGGGTAGAGATCCTATTCAAACGTAGGGGGGAAAAATTCAAAGATAACAAAAGATTTTTTTTTTTGGTCTTAATTTGAGCCCTCTACTCAACTGAGATTAATAAAATCACATTCACTCCAACAGGCTTTTATTTAAATGGTTAAATGTGTTTGTTTTAATTAAAAAAAGAAAAACAGTTTTGCCTGAAATGACCTCTTACTTTGCTCTCATGTCAGTTCCATTCACTCCTAACAGCTTTGTAAGTTTATATATAGTAGATGTAAAACCTCCTCAAACTAAACATAACCTTGTCTCCCTGTGAGTTGATTTTAAACTGTGGCTGAATGTCATGACAATTCAGTATTAGGTTTTTATTTGAGTGTATGTGATTAAGATGTTTTGCGATTCAACCTTTCAAAATTTTCTAAATGTATAAATTTGATAGAAGTGAAGAGATGCAGCCTGATACTTAGGTAAGAAGTCAAGCAAGGTTAGAATAAACTTCTGATAATCAAGGAAACCTCATTTAAACAAACAGACATTCTTCATTCTCTTCCTAAGGCTTGGTTTGTTGAGGGTCAGGACAGGTCAATTGGTGTAGCCCAAACATTAAGATTTTTTTCTTTTGGTTTGAATGGGGGGGCTGTAGGCCTTCCCCCTGTTTTGTAGAGGGTTATATCAGCATTAGTAAGCCATTATTCAATTGACATTTGACAGTTTAAAGTTGTATTTCTCCAATTCCATCACATTTGCTGAAATTCTTCTGAGATTTTGCCCACTTGTTTGCCTGAATCTCCATTGTGTGAATGAGCTAAACTGACTGCCCATGTCCTAAGGGGCTATATTTGGCTTTCAAGCCCTCTGGTTCAAGTCCTCTCTTACTTTTGCCAACATAGGAGCCATCACAGTTACCTCAACTGACCTGCCACACAGGTACACTCTGGAATCAGAATGAGCTTCAAAGCATAGTGATAAATAAGAAGCTCTTCGAATATAGTTTGCCATAAGTGTAGGTGCCAATGTTACTGTGGAGAGTAATAACTGAAACATAAAGGAACATGTACACACCTGACAATTACAGGGAGGTGAAATACCTTATTCATAGGGGCTGTATCTGAATGGTAGTATAACTCAATTTGTTGTAATGCTGTTGATGTTTGCAGGCTTATTTGGCTTTCCAGCCAAATTTTCCACCTGGCTCTTTCATATTTGTCAGCTGAGGAAAAGAAGATTTTTTTCATACATTTTTTCATATACGAGGCCCTAACTTCTTTCCTCCATGGAATTCTTCATAAAGATTAAACACGCTATAAAAATACTGTAATTTATCCAATAAAAACTTCAGTAAAGGGAGGCACAGAACTGTTCCACCCCAGGAACAGCGTATATGAGCCATCCCCATTCCCTTTCTCCACTCTCGTTTTAGAGAAGAGGAACAAATTGGGGCAGCTTAGGTGAGGGCACCTTCTGAGGCTAATGAGCAGAGGGAGACAGAAGAACTGAATTCAAGGTCCACTGTTCCCTGTGCTCTTGCTGCTCTCTCAGGAGTATTTGCGAGGGAGGAATTTTGTCTCACATCGGATCAGAACAGGGTTCCAGCCAAGTCACCAACTTGTTTGTTACTCCAAAGTATTTTAGTCTTTTGTTCAAGCAAGTTTAAGGAATAAATAATCATTTCTTGAAAAAAAAGTCTTTATTGTAGGCAGGCAACCTGCAGGCATCGTAGACGTTATTACTTACAGGAATTAGTTCTCAAAGGTAATTGTTATTTTCCTGATTTTACAGATGAGGAAATAATGGCATAGCCTAGGTTCCTGAAAGAATCTGTGTAGGAGTAAAATTAGAATATCCCTCCCAGACTGACTTGCAAAGATTAGCTTTGTCATCAGGTTATTTTCCGGATGCATAGCCTCCTTTCCAGCAGGTATTTTTCCAGCTCACAGAATAGTGGATTGCAGGGCAGCAGTCGTATCTCCACAGGTGAACTCTCCTATAGTGAGATTATTTTCATCTTTCCTTTTCATCTACTTTACTTTTAATTATAGACTAGAATCTCCCTGCCTCAGGAATGCCAACGTCTAGGCCAGAGTACCTAGCAGTTGCATTTCCTTCTACTTACTAAAGAGGAGGAAGGAGCTTCCACTGACCTTGATCTAGGAGCTGAGTTTGTGGGGCCATGATCAACATGATCAACACTTACATATCACCAATTCTTTCTCTTACACCACTTCCTTCCCCTCAGGGAAAGATTACTTTTTCATACATTAGGTATTATTTGTTAAGTGGTTTGTAATGTACGCTTCATATATGAACACAATTTCTGTATAGCATTTTAAAAATATTAACAACTAAACTATCTTCTCTTCCCTTCCTTTTTAAAATAGGATACAAAATGGCATCTGCCATGACAGCTTTATTATTCTGTGAGCTATAATTCTCTTTCCCACCTCCAGTGTATTTTGTTCTTCTGGACAAAGTCTTCTACAGCAAGTCTGAGATATGAGAGCTCCTTTACAACATCACAATCAACACTAGAGAATCAGAGCAGAGCATGAAAGTCTAAAACAAATGTGCCATTCACAAATTCATACCCACTTGTTATGCACTATAATCTATTTGCAGGCTTCCTCTACCTTAGTCATCGCAAGCATATCTCCAGGGTAAGACATTTGTCAAACACAGTCCTGAAGTCCGTACGAGGGCTTTAAAGGTTTCTGCAAAGATGAATGTTTTAAATCTGAGAAGGGCTCAATATTCAGGATAGTTCTTTCTCCTCCAGCGCTGGAAGACACAAACTTTTATCTGAAACATGAGTTTTTCATTCAATTTTGTGCATGTCAAACTGGAAAAAAAAAAAATCTCCAAGTGACTAAGTCACATTCTTATCTTAGAAATAATATTCAGGACTACATTTTAAATTGCATTTTTCAGCTACAAATCTTCAATTACTTTATGCAGGAGATAAGAACTCAGGAAAATACACACTCTATCTAGAAAGAAGCCATCATTATCACCTCAGGGGATGTGGAAATGTGTACCATACTGGCCAGTGCAAAAATAGCTAGTCCCCTTACATGTCACCTGCTAAAAGTATGTCTCCACATTATCCTCATTTCACTTCAAAGTGTTGTTGTGTGTGATTGCAGTTGTAAGTGGAATGTAACTCTTTGTGGTCTATCCTAGCCTGTCCTAATCCTTTGAACTATAAAATAGCTTTCTAATTCTAATTAACCAGGTTTTTGGAACTGACGCATTTCTCAGGATTTTCTTCTGCTTGATCACAACAGCACTTCCCCATGTAAACAAAGCACGCAGTGGGTGATGATTATGAGAGCTGATTAAAATAAGTAAACAGATTGGAGGACATTAAAGTTTTATGCATCCCTGCCATCTGCTTTCCCTTCACACTGTACAGATTACTGTACATATTGTACACAATTGATTTTGTTTCCACTTCAGTAGCAACAGGCACTGTGGCACACCGTCACATAAATGACTTGCCATGCCTGCTCTAGATAGCAGCATGTCTGATATTCTGTTTGTTTCTCATGTGGTTCTGGCATTGAATTCATCACAATTCATCTGAGTAAAGATATTGAAAGGAAAATGGGAGCAAAAGATTGGTTACCTTTCCAACACCAGGAACAACTCATTTGTATTCAAACAACAAGACCCATGTGTGCAAGTAAGGACTTACACCATTTACTGATGTAAAGTTGGTAGCAGGAGAATCAGAGCCATCAAACATTGTCTTTTTATCTTTGATTTTGCATAATTTACAACTCTTTTAAGTTACATTTTCAACATGTTGATTAATACAGATTTTCTATACAGTTTAAGACTGCAAATGAACACCATACATAAGCTGGATAGTGATATTATGTGGAATAATACCTTGTACATGAAGCCATCATAATGAAAGTGTTACCTTGCTTCAGGAAAGAGGCATTAGTTAGTCTGAATAAGAGAACTGCAGTGGGAGCCTTTGTTTAAGGGCTGTGTCAAACAGAGAGCAGAAAGAATCCATCTTTTCTGATATTCAGCCCTCTTTCATAATATCCTGGAATGCTGCATTTCATTCAAACAAGCAAGCAAAATAACAGTAATTAAAAAAAAAGACCCTATAAATTCCTCCAGGACAGGAAATTATTAGTATGGACAATTTACAGGTAGAAAAAGTATCAAGATGGGTAAAAGGTCAAAAGGCTCCAGCATGTCAGCATTTGATGTGGAAATGCAGTCTACAAACCTGATTTTTCTCACACTGATCTTTCAGCATATAATTCCAGTGATTTCAGTGGAAGGACTTTGTAAATCATAGAGATGAAGGATAGTCAGACATTCAGGTATTTGACTGCCTCTGAAAAAGACATGATTTTTCTTAGCAGCTCTTTTTCAGGCAATTTCATGTGTGAATTTGATCAGTCTACTACAACCTTCTCTACCAATACAGTGATAATATTATATTCTTAGGGGGTGTAGTAAATGCAGTTCAGTTAGTGTTTATAAAGTTCCCAGATACATAATTAATAACAGAAAGAAAATGCAGCCTGCAATGTTGACCTTATCATGAGTCAGAACCAGGGACTGAGCACCTATCACAACACAGGTAACTATAGCTCTTTTAGCCTTCCCCTGTAAATGGGCTTGATGGTGTAGGCACATGAAACTCCACTAATTGCAACAAACACAAAGGTATCCTTTCCTTGAAAATCAGGCTCATATGAACATCCTTTTTCTCAGTTTTAAAACATGAAATGCCTTGAAGAGTTAAACAGAAATTATATACAAAAAAAGTAGGAAAGATGAAAATATATGATTTTCTTTTAGCAGCAAGAAGTACCATTAGTCCCAGAATTAGGCTAGGAAGATCCACTATGTCACTGTTCATTTTTCCCCGGACTGTACAAATGTAACCCATCCTGGAAGAGCTGTACCCTTCCATCCCCTGGATGAATGCCTCACAACTCTGGAACAGCCCATAACTTAAAGGCAAAAAAATATATAATCATTACAGCTTTATGATCTTCCAAATGTTAAGAAATAACTATGTCAATAAATGAATGCTGTTTGAATAAGTTGTGGTATAAATTTTTCCTGTAACATATTTGCAGACTCATGTTTGGAATTATCTACTTCATTTGAGAAATTAATCAGGTTAATAATTTTAACAAGGATTTATTAGCTAGATATTTTTATGAAGTCTCATTTGTAATCTACCTGAAAGAAAATTAGTCCAAACATAGTTCATCTTTTATGAGCCATCAGGTCACTTTTATGCATGAATTAAAACTAATATTTTTTAGATAATTATTCTACTGCACTTGCTCAATACAGATTATTTCTAAGCTGACAAACTATCTATTCAGGTTCAGTTTATGGACATCTTGAGAATCTGAATAGTAATCATGCCAAAAGATTGTGGCAAAACTCAGAATCATCTGTCATTTGAAAAGTAGCTGAGAATTTCGGCTTTATAAGAATCTGAATTGTATGTGTGGTCCTATACCTCAACCACAAGGTCAAGTCCCCAAATCAAGACAGTGGATTGTAAAATGTGCAGAACCTTTATAAATTCAGATTCTGATAAATTTAGTCTTGTTGAGTAAGTCTTATGTCAAATCATCCTTAGTGGAACCATAATGAAGAGAACTGCTATTAGAACAGTATTGCTAATAACTAGTATATTGTCATAAATATGATGCAAACATTGCAGACCTTTATTTCTGTTGGATATATACTTAAAAGTGCAGATCTTTTAACAAAGAATTTCTAAAAATCAGCCTGCAAGACTTCCTTGGCCTGCAACTATTGGCTATCATGAATGTGTAAGTGGATTTTTCCTGCAGGTTCCAGGACTACTATCCATTTTGTCATTAAAAAAAAAAAAAAAAAAAAGTTGTTTTCTGCACTTTCTTTTTGAACCAAATCAGATTTCAAATGCATTCCATTTAAATCAGGTCACCCATTTTTGTCTTACCATTCTTTATTTCTTGTTTAGTATCCAAAATATTTGTTTGCAAGTTTTTTGGAGGATAAAATATCTAATTTTATAAAATAGGCAAAGTGACAATGAAGAAAATGACAAAAATCAAGAAAGTAACTGGTATAATTGAGTATCTCAACATTTTTCATTGTAGTTTTTATTGTAACAGAAAGGAACAATAGCAACTCCACTGAATCAGAGGCCCAGAAGCAGAGTGGTAAATATCCACTTCCTAACATCAGATGGACCATCTTGGGAAGGAAGGAATGTATCAGTGACCATAGTAAACATGTGAGGTCTCACAGTCGGTGGGAAGGGAAACTTCTTTAATTTTTGTTACAGCACAGCTTATTGCACTATTTAATGTTGCTCTAAGGGAGTCAAGATTATTGTTCTGGGCTCCTAAATGGTGGATGCATAAACTCTGGAGAAGTAACAAGCACTGAAATCTGCAACATTTGCAGTCAGTTTTGGGTATCTTACTGGTTTTAAACCTGTTGAGTTACAAAGGCTACACTTGGTTACAAAAAAACCCACAGTAATATCATCCTACTAAATGTCGTCAGAAGTCAAATGGGATGTTTTGAAATTAGGAGGTTTTTTGTTACTATTTAACATTTATGGTTGGATTTGAGCAATGTTTTGTTTTTATTTTCACAAATGACCTGTTCTTGGTTGCTGAATACTCAGTCAGTTGGTGGAGTGAGCTCAGCCTTAGCAAGCTAAGCCTCCTAAAGGTGGACAGTGACCCCACTAATCTGGAAGTGGCAGTAAAATGGGATCTGTGTATGATCCATTGAGTCACTGATATGGGGAAAGGAAGAAAATACTGAATATTGGAACTTGTGGAAGATGCTGGTGGCTAGAATCACTTGGTCAGACCTGGTGCACAACCATGGACCTTGCTTCCAAGCCCGCCTCTGACACAAACATGTGGAGGACTGTCTGGAGGAGATTACAGACCTCCCATCACCCAAATGCAGTTCAGCAGAAATGCACCTGCAGCACCCTGAGGCAGGCACAGCTAATGCCTGCTGGCAGCTTTCCTCTAAGCATACATAGAAATCTGTGAGCTAGCTGGCTGCATGCTCGACAGGAAACTAACCGCTCTATAATGGTAATGGCCAGCTTTCTGGAGAGAGAATGATATTTGGTGTCCCTAAGACTCACTAGCTGCACTTGGCCTTTAGTGCAGGGCTGTGCCCGCAGCACACAATTCATCTCAAAACAAATTCCCCAGGGAATAAAATCTCCCAACATCCTGCACACAACATATTCCCCAAAAATGCTGTTCAGTGTAAGGCAAGTGAGGCAGAATCAGGCCCTATGTAAATGGCTGAAACAAAACTAGTTTTAAGAAGATGACCCACAGCATCTAAAATGCTGGGCATGTTTTCTACACCAAAAAAGTATGATGCTACTAATTTTTTTTATTTGTAAAAAAACCATAAATTTCATAGTCACTTCTCTTTCCCTCTCTGTTCCTCTCTTTGGAGTGAGAGGAAGGTGGCCAAGAGAATGGCTGAGTCCAGAAGTCTATTTGTGTTTTTTCATCTAAATTGCAGTGCTAATTCTCCACGCTATGTTCAGTTTCAGATACACACACATCAGTTCTTCATTTGTATGCATGACTCTGAGGAGAAAGGAACAGACAGTTTTTGATTCGTCAGGGACCGGAGGGCCAAGCAGGTTCAGCATCCGGAATATCTGGCGAGCCTGGAGAGGAATGCTTGCCCGAGTTTGCCAGTGGGGCAATCGCTTCGTTGCTGCTCTAACACAAGCACAACAAATAGTAACTGAGAAATGATAGAGCGCTGAATGACCTGCTCACAGCCACAAACAGCTTTGCTGTCTGTACTGCAGATGATTAACTGTCCTATTTTACTCAATCCTGTTTGCTAACTCACTAAGCCACAGACAGTTAACAGAAATTATTTTTTTCCTTTTTAAGCTACTGACTATGAGCTCATCATTTAGTGACAGCTGGACTCAGGAATGTGCAAATGAATATATACTGACCCTGAATTTGTGACCTATTTATTCAAGCCTTGTAACTTTATGAAACTGTTGCAACATGAGCCTTAAAATGACCTTGACTTAATAAAACAACAACAACAACATTCCACTGTCACCAAACTTAAGCACCCCAAAGCAGAATGAGAAGCAAAACTTTTTAGCAGACTAAGAAGAGGGCATACATAAAAGCCTAGCATACTTCACTGAGGCAGTTTTATTATCTGCTTGTGATCTCTAAACACTATAAATGAACAAAGCTATGCCAGTTCTTGGAATCATACACTGTAATTTGAAAATCAACTCATCTGCCTCAATTGCACTTTTTCAAAATTAAAGGACAGCAGAGACAAAAAACATTTTAGCATACAGTAAAAGTGTTTTTTGACTAAATCTTTTCCTCAGTCCTTGCCTTATGTAATTGCAATTAGTTTTCCCCTCTATATTTTCCTTTTAACAAGCACTGTGATCAGGTCTGTATTTGTATCCTTGTACTCTCAAATTAATAGAATATTTCTTCTGATATTAAACCTCTAGAAATTGTAGTTGCTGAGACTAATACCTGGGAAATAGTGTCCAGGACAATTCCACATGAGATAAGGACTTGAATTTTCACTTTCACCTCTGTTTTTGTTGCCACTCATGTAGGCTGCTAGCGAAATAAAACATGGAAGGCAGCAGTCTTACCACCTTTGCTATGGGGTAATGAGTTCACCCCTTGATTGTCCTGCAACACTATCACTGGGTGCCTAGTCTAACACTTGTGCACACATCACAACTACAAAGTTTTATCCAGAGCATCCAGTTGTCACCCACTAGCTATGATCTCTGAGTGGCATTTTGGCTTTGGAAATGGAGATACAGCACAAAAAGATTAAGTGACTTGCTCAGAACTGAACAATAAATCAGTGTGAAGAGCTGAGATTAGAGCTTTTCAAAGTCAGTTCTAACATAGTAAAGAGAGCTCTGTATAATTTTCCATATAACTTTCAGACTTTGTTCATCCTCCTCTTCACTCTCTCTCACCCTACCATTTTTAACAACGCGTTCAGCTTTTAATCTAAGGTATTTTCTTCTTTCAGATTCGTCTTCTGTGAGACTTTCGATGAATACCATCTACCTCTGCAAAATTAACCAGTGGAAATCTGAGACATGCCTCTAATTTACTTCTTGTTAAAGCTTATTTGTTTATATTATTTCTAATTGGAAAAAAATAGTTTTCTTTTACATTTTGCATGGAAAGTATTGAATTTTTCACTTAAAATCATAACTTTAACCAGTAAATATTATAAATCATGAAATGTATATGGCATAGTTGAAAGTTTGCTACTCAGATGTAGTATCATCAGTAGTTCACAGGAACCACAGTTGAGGTGCTGCATATCCCTGGGTAAAGCTCTGTGTCAGGATACTTGACCAGGTGTTATCTCTCACAGCCCTTGATGGACCTCCTTTTTTGTGTCCCCACCCCACACCTTTGGCAGTCAAGGTGCCTCATGGGCTGTCTGATGTGACCAGGAATTCTGACTGCAGGAAGAGGACAGGTTGATATGGCATACAAGTGAAAGTCCCCAAGTAGTTAGATTGTTAGGTTTTTTTCTTCCCCTATTTTCTTTTCTTTTCTTTTCTTTCCTTTTTTTTTTTTTTTTTTTGAGGTGGGGGGAGAAGGGGTCTGGAAACTAATATCAGTTGTTCAGACTTTCGAGTAAATACCTCCTGTATGAAGCAAATATCTTTCAAGAATCATTAAATTCTGATTTTTTAAAGACAGCATTTTCAATAGAACCATGAAACTCAAATCCTCTAGTGATGGCTCTTCTCCCCTTCTCTCCACTAGAACTCACATAATCTACAATAACAGTTCTTGGTATTGATAGACTTCTGAATAGAGGCTCAGTCTTGACATTTCCATTTCTTTAATCCTGTAGCATTTTGAAGGTCATGACTCACTGAACAAACAAACAAACAAACCTTTATGCTGTCCTCTCAAAATTGTCCCAACAGTGTGTGGTCCTTAACCTTCCCACTTTTCTCTACTTTCAGTTCAAGATTTTTTGATGTTAGGATAAATAAGTAACCTGATATACCTGTCAGTTGTCATTATACCTTCTCGTCTTTGGTATGTGAACTTATCTGTATTTTCAGTTTCTAAATTCAGACAGACAGTGCTCCAGGAATAAGTTACTGGTCAACTTGAATAAAGATGTCAATTGTCTATGTTCCTATACCTGATCAAAACCATGGAATAAAAAGTAGCCTGAAACTGAAATCAGCTTCATAAAAAGCAACCTCAGGTGATTCTTCTTGCCACAAATATAAGTTCACCTCATGCTCACCTCATACTCCCACTCTGGTCCTATTCTCCTAATCCTGGAACACAGAAAAATAAAAAAATATATCAAGATCTAAGGTTATTTATAGATATCCTATTTGCAGACTATGCAAGGACAGTAATCCAAGTTACTTAAGAGTCTGTCCTGGTCTTAAATGTGACAAAAAACAAAACAAAAAAAAACAACTTTTCCTCTAATTCAATGAAAAGTAAATAAGTAACTATTAGGCTTTCAATTTTATAATATAATCATAAATAACATATATTTTACCTTCAACATTAATTTCAAATTATTTGAAGGCAGTTTTCCTAGTTATCGATATTGTTTGTAGTAAAATATATAATTGGATAAAGAGCACTTCTTAAAGTGTACCAGGGTCATGTGTAAGAAACCTTTAAGCAAGTCATTAATCCAATCAGTGTTCTCATACAGATGATCATAGTCAGATGACTGGAATTCCTCTTGTTATAGCAACCCTGTAAAGAAGAATCTGTACACTAAATCAAAACAACAACTAAAATTGGGTCACTGATTCACTGGTGTCTTATTCAGATGATCCTACTATTTGAATATGGATCCTGTCGTTCACTGTTTCTATTCAGGTCACAGCAGCAGAAATAGTGTTGGCCAGATGCAGATGCTGACTCCATCCGTGCTTTCCTTGGTCAGACCTATCCCCTCACTGCCCCTGGAGCTGATCTTTCCGAGCAACTGTGGCGTCTTGCAGCCAGGACTTTGAGTTCTATGGCAGAGCTCACATTGTCATTCCTATCCCAGTTTATTGCTTTAATTTCCGTGGCTACAAGCCACAACATGCTGTGCAACCAGTAGGAACATATGGCCCTTTGAGCATGGATGGTGCCATAGCTGTTTCCTTCGCCCTGCTGATCCCTGCAGCCTGCCTAGTCTGGCACATCTGATAAAACCTAGATCCTAATGGTTCAGCTTTGTAAAGATCCATCTATTGGGTGTTTAAATGTGACTCAGAGCCTACCAATCTCATGTTTTCTGTTGTTTTTCCTGTTCTGCCTGTCAGATACTCAGGCTTTTAAGCTTACAGGCAGCTTCTTTTAAGATCCTCTGTGTGTCTGACCAACTAATCTCAGAATCTTTTGCCTTTATACGCCACTCTTTAGGTGCTTAATCTTATTAGTTTCAGTTATATATTTATCTATTTAAACATATATTTGTATTTATATTTTTTTTTATCAAGCCCATGACATTCTGAATCCAAAAAAGCTTTAACGACATGTTTGTCATTTACACCTGTAAAGCTGGCATCTCACTACAATACAATCTTACTGACTTCTCCAAATTACAGCAAATGAATTATAATGAAGTCATTTTAAAATCTGCCATTTGTATGTACATAGCATTTATGCATTTACAATACAGTTTTCTTTATATTTCCCTGCCTTTCTGTAGTAAAATCTTTCAGAATTTGACTATGAAGAACAAGTATTTTCTACATCATACTTATAAATCTAAAGTAATTTGTAAGGATTTTTTAAATTTTTCTACTGTGTTTGATGCATTTTTCTCTTTTTTAGTGGCTTAAATAAAGTTTCTCTGAAGTTATGATTTAGAAGAGTTAGACAATACTAAAACAATTCAGTAGAAGACAAGCAAAAGCTTTTTCTAGATTTCAAAGAAGCCAGTAAAAAATTTCTCCTGTGATTTTAATGGAGGTTGGATCCAGTTTTTAAAATGAAAAACAGAAAAATATCATTACAATCTTCAAAGGAGTCAAGCAGTCGTAGAAAACAGCTCACAGGGCATTGAATTTCTTCATACTTAAAAAATCCTACCAGTGTTTTTCCAGCAAACTGAACAACCCCATGACCCATCTTCATGTATTCCACATGATTTACCTAATTTTCAGAGCCAAAGCTATCACTACTTTTGACTAGAAAGGAGCAAAACTCATCTATGGAAAGCATATTTGTCTTATACCAAATTATAAGACTGAACCAAATAAGTTACTGAAAGATGACCTCCAGGTGTTCATTTAGCCCATATGAGAAAATATAGTTCTCTAAGCTCTGGGTTTTTGTTGAGATAAGATCAAATCTGAGATCAGTATAAAAATCCCTTCTTTTTCCACCTCTTTGAATATGATTGACTGGTAAAAGCAAAACTAAAATGCTACTGTTTGATACTAATCCAACTATCTGCAAGTTAGCATGCTTTCCTGAATAAAAAACTTACTTCCTTTTTACCTAAGATAAAACACTGTCTGTAATGTAAAGGTATGTATCAGTTATACATTTTGACAAGAAAAATGAGTAACAAGAAACATTATATGAAAAATAAATAGTGCCAGATTTGTTGTTTATTCATATACTTGAATAGGTACCCAATGTATCTGTTAAAGTGCTGCATAAAACAAATAGATAAAGAGACAATGAAACAGAAATGTGTTGGGGAAGACCTTTTTAAAGCGGTGTTTCAAAAATAATAAAGGAGTTAATGGTCTTCAATTCAAAGAAAAAATAACAGTTTGCATGTGCCAGGTAGAACACGGGAAAACAATAGTAAGTGGGAACAAAGATGAAGAGACAATAGAGAAAGGAGTGTAGTCCAGTTTCACTTGCTTTCATCATCTAAAAACTAATCTTAGCAAAACCCCATGAGCATCAGGCTGAGTTTAAACTTAAAAAAACCTTACATAAACTTTTCATATCTGGCCCCAGTCTTAGGAATATTAACTGACAGGAGTTGTCCCACTGACATCAATGTGGTGACTATTTTAAAAAGAATACATCTGTAACTTCCTCATTAGGTATTATATCAGAAATTAAAAGTGTAATACTTTGTCTGAAAATATAACTTAGATCAGGCTCACACTGGCCAAGACTATCTCATTTTCTAATTTAACATAAACTGACACCTATTACATGCAAACACTTTAATCCCATGTAGTGATCTTTGTTCTCTGATGTGGTGCTTGTTTTCATTCTTCTGTCATGCAATCTAAGGACACAAATGACGTATTGCATCGTGTCTCCAAGCTTTCTGAAAATGCACTGATATTGATGGACTAAAGCTAAACAAAGACAGTCTAAAAAAGTAATCGGATTGGTAGCAGTGACAATCTGTAAATTAGTTAAAGACTAACTATACTGCTCAGTTACCAAACTGAACAAATAGGGCAGGTAAAGCACATACTTTGTTTACTTTTTTATTGATACACTGACTATTTCAGCATTGTAACCAACAAATTTGCAAACATTATTCCTAAATAAGCTTTCAATATGCATAACTCATAAGAAGCAGGGCACATAATTCATAGGAACTAGGGCAAATATACTGGGTGTTGAAACTGCTGCCTTCCCTGGATGTTCTCCACTGGTTTGAAAATCCTGTGCTTGGAGAAGAGCTTCCCCTATGGTAGTTCTCTCAGTAAGTGGCTTAATTAAACTCCGGCTCAGAGTACTGGCTTGTTGGGCTCAGACTGCATGCTTGGCTTTTCCCAGAAGCTGTGGTAATTCATGAAATGTTGAAACAGATTGTTTCAAGCAGGTTATAGAAACGTAACTTGTCAGTTCCTCTAAAGCCCCAGTTGCTGCACGCAACACCCTGCCCACCCTAACGACAGACAATGGCATTTCAGCTGTTGTGTTAGTGACCATGTACTCCTAGCCCAGCCTTGAGAACCACTGCATACAATGTCGGTTATTCACAAGTGGAGAAAGAATATTTTCCATGACAGCATTAAGTGATAGCATAAAAAGTGCAGTGCAATGTGACCTTCACTTCTATTGAAGAGTGCCTTCTAAACCATCATTCAGAGCATTAAAACACTGTTTTAATAAATTTAACTTGTATATTGAAATACAGATGAACAGGAATGATATGGGAATGCCCACCTGACTGAACTGATGGGCATTTTGTAAATCATTTCAATAGGTCCAAATTTCTCTGTGTAAATACCAATCATTCATTTTTTTCTCTAAGTTCTAATGCCGACATTACAGTTGGATAACATATTCATAAGCTGTTCATAAAATGGGGCAACTACTTAAACGCTGCTTTACAGGCTAAACACAAAATTTGTTGAGAAATTAACCCCAAAGGGACAAAAAACAGTTGCTGTATTGTACATATTTCACAGGTTACTTTTGACAGCAGATTTTTTGTTGAGTAGCTAGAAATTGTTTGAGTTTAGGTAATATGAAAGTTAGATTCCCGATGCATGTATCACTTGCTGGTTAAAGCAAGGATGCCCATATGATTTTTGGTATGTGTACAAAATAATTTTTTAGTAGCTAATGCTTAGATACATTGGGTTTTAGAAGGGAAGGAAAGAAGAAGAGCAGAATGTCTGGAAATTTAAGCATTGAAATTTAGAAATATATGTGTAAACATTTTATTCCTACAATTTGAGCAAAAAGATAAATTTGACTCAAAGAACTGTCAGGAGGAATTACCTGTTGGTGTTTGAGTTATTTCTCTCACATTGTACAGCTACTCAAATATATTATTCTTATAATTTTACTGAAACGCTACTAAGAAGGAGTCATTTAGACCAAGAAAATATACTCTCTGACAGCTGCACTGCGGGTGAGAGCACCTAGCACCAGATCTGTTATGGATTCAGAATATTAGGTTAATATCGCAGACTTGTGTAAAACACAAGTTTTCTGTGTTAAAATTAATGCAGGCCTGGTCCAAAACTCCTGGAAACAAATGAAAATATTTTCAGTGCTTTGAAACAGCTGTGAATAAGGTTCTCTAATAATTAATTAATTAACATCTCAGGATGTAACTTTTCTCTAGCTCTGCAATAGGATTATGGCACAATATTTGCATACCTTTCTTTCAGGCACCCTTCCTGCGAACTTTCTACTCAAGAAGCTCAAGGGCCCTTGCATGGTTACGAGGGAGAAGACATTCAATCTTTCATATTTCTGCTAAATTTAATAACAAGCAATTACCAGAGATCCTTGTTTTTAAGCTGTTTATAGTCATGGTTATGCCTAATTTCACTTTAAAGTTCTGGCTATTGACTTGGGGTGCCTGTATTCAATTTTTTTGTTCTGCGCGCGCACACACACACACACACACACGCACGCACAAAAGTACATATCTATCCCTAAGAAGCAGATATCACAACTAAGCTCTCAAATCATCATTAAATATTTCTTAAATTATACAAGGCCCTAGGACAGTCTAAAATGTATTTCTAAACTCCTTGTAATTGCCTGTTATCATGTTTTGCATAGTACAAAATTTGTCTATTGAACTTGCTCTAATAAAAAGGAAAAAGTCTATAGTCACAATGAAGCTATAAGCCACAAGTTAGTTTGGAGGAAGAAAATACCTATCTCCAAGAGAAAGATAAAAATTGTGAGTTCCTCCAATTTTGACCTACGTTTTTTTTAATGTAAACAGAAAAACAAATAGGCCCAAAAATGCATCATCAAGCCAAGACATCCTGCATTTATACTTGTGAAAACCTCAGTTAGCCTTGCCGACAAGAATCTGCAACTGCAGTGAGCAGAGAGACCTCCCAGTCTAAGCGGGCTTATTTTCTGCAATATCTTCCTTGGATAGTTTCCTTAGCTAACAGAAACAAGTCTTCTTAGTAGGGTAGCTCAGAGCAAGCATCTATTTTAAATCACCTGAGTCACTCTCTGGAGGACCCTGTGTGTCTATACCGGCATTAAAAGAAAGAAAGGGAGATTATGCATAAATCTAAAACTGCTAAACAAAACAAGGTGAGGAACCAAGAGCTGGTCCAAACTCTAAGCTGTAGAGACTGCTACAGCCACACTAAATAGTGCCTGGCCCTGGGTCACCACTGGGCAGCAAATTGTCCCTCACTGGCCTAAGGGCAGTTATTGTTTTGTGACTCTTTTTCCAACTTTCACAAGTCTGCAGTAATAAGAAGGCTTTGTAGAAGCCCACTGGAGTGAAGTTTGTAGCCTGACACTGGGGGTACAAGAATGCCTGGAGCAATGGTTTCTACTCACCCTAAACTGGCACTTAGAAAAGTGGGCCTAAACCATAGCAGGAGAGAACTAACAATTAAACAACATGGACAATTATGTGTCAGTACCTGAGTCTGTGCCTTGGCCCTGTTTTGTTTCCTAGAATAGGTGCCTCTGTCTAGCTGGTTCATCTGGTTCAATAAGGTATCTGAAGTTGAGCAGCATGAATGCCCCCCATATCTTTATGTTACTCTCTTTTTAATGTTTAATGATTAAATACTCTGCTCTGTCTTTGGTGAGAAATTGCTACCAGTTATCAACATTTCTAAACTGTCCAAAACATCCAAACAAGATAGATGTGCTATGTATAGTGGATAGATATTTCATCTGTATTAATAATTCATCACAGAAAGGTCCAAAATTCCTGAAGTAAAATGTCACTCTTGGAAAACTACAGCTAATGATAACCCAGCACAAAATTTCAGTGGTCTTCAATGTACTCTGCTTGTGCAAAGGACCTGCTTTTTATCAAGTTGCACCTACTATGGAAAAAGTTACTCTGTACTGGAAAGCACAAACAAAACCTCAGTATCTGAGCAGGTACAAGCTGGTTGAAATTCTTTGCAAAATTTCCATATTGCATGCTACATTAGGCCTTTATCATTTCAGTTCCACCCGGAATGAATTTATTTCAAGTGTTTATTCCTAAATACCTATCTGTTGCAGTCTCATTGATGATCTAATCTTAGAAATAACAAACAAAAACATAAACCTCTTCAAGGCTGAAAAAATATATCTTTCCACCAACCACTGCTGAAAAGGCTAGTTTTCATTTCTGCAGAAGCAAAATAGAAGGCAAGAATTAAAGGTCTTTCAGTAAATTGTACCAGCCTGTTAGGGAAAAAGCGATAGAAGAGAAGTTGACAATTATTCATTCACAGTCTCAGATTTACTGCAGCATCTCAGGGGAATTTAATTCACTAATATCCCATTTTCTGCATGCTTACAGGAGTGCAGGGAGCTCATGCCTTTCCTGTGCAACACAGCATCTCTTCAGCTCTGCAGGCCAACTGCAGAAGTGCTAGCAAAAACTGTGCAGTAGTAGGTGATGTGATCTTCTCCTTGTCCACTTCCCTGCAGACCATATTTTCAGTGTGCCACACAGGGAAGCAGGACTTATCATGCAATCCAATAGTACAGTACAATCAGATATGATCAGTCACAGCATATCTGTGTCCACTCTCGGGAATCACTGAATTTACACTGTATTCATTTCTTATTATCCTTCTTGCTGAATTTTCTGCTGTTGAATGCCTTCCCCTTCTTTTGACTCTGAGAATTAAAGTAATTAAAGGTATTAAAGAAATAGCTGGAGAGAGCTTGCTTCTCTTCTTTTTGCTTGCTTCTCTTCTCTTTGCTTGTATGAAATTTGGCATTGATGTTAGGTTTGAAATGAGAAAATCCGTCCTGTGTATCAGGATTTTATTATCATTTGTCAAAATGTGGTCAAAGTTGAAAATAAACTAGATGTGCAATTTCTTTAATAAGAAGCATCATACTAGCAGTCTCAGATGTTGTACCTAGGCACTGAAATACTGTGACTCAGCTGCTACAGCAAAATTCACTGGAAGAGAAGGTCTCAGATAGCCAAGACACAAACTTGACAAAGACAAAAGCATGCTTTGTTGATGAAAATGAGTAGGCAAGAGGCCAACACACTTCCTAGAAAAATGGATACTTTTTTTTCCAACTAATCTTATTTGCCAGAAAAGTGGCCACACTTTGTAAAAGCCTGCAAAGCATCTTCAGGATATAGAAGATTTAGAACTATTTTAATAAACCAAAGTTAGAAATGATGAAGGAGTTCAACCTCTGAAAGAAATCATCATGAATACACATCTCAGCACAGACAAAGAAAGGCCATCCTGGACAAAAGTACCATCAGATGCAGTTGCAAAGCTAGATGAGGGCACAGCACAGGAAGGCATTTTGCTCCCCAGAACATATGTCCTCAGAAGCACTTTCCACATTAGGTACTGTTACTGAAGCAAAAAGAGAACTTTTAACCCTCTACTGAATCCCCACCAGCAAGAACTGCTCCTATTCTGATAATTATACTGAAGAATTATGATGTTATTGAACAAACCTAGCAACTAAATGTCTAAAGGATACCTGGCCTGACTGCAATTAACATTACCCAATAGAAAAAGGTTAAGGTTATATTAAGAAAAAATATGAAAGAGGTCAGCAGTCACTGCCAGATGCTCTGCTTTTTCAATAAGTGATAGAGATACTGGGAATGTTAATTGTTCTTACACTATCAAAATTTTTCTATTACTCAGCTCAGCTCTCAAGGAAGATGAGAACAAATCTTCCTGGAAAACATATTGTGTGTTCTGGGCAAGCCGGGAGAAGTGAAATCTGGACTAGATTTTATAGCATTTCGGTTCAATTTTTAAGTCCTAATTTTCAGAAACTGAAAGGACTTCAGCTTGTGAGGTCCACTGTGCTGGGATTTTGTCTTTCATGAGTAGGACTAAACCTTAGGCAAAAACTAAACTGGAATGTGCTGCATATTGCATGGAAGGAAGGTTGCAAAGCCACCTGCTTGCACACAAAATCTCTGTTTCTGTTTTAGCAATCCATCCTCCCCCTCAGTCCCAGGAAGGAAAGGAAAGTGTATCCAGTGATTTTGGTGTTTTACCAAAGTGCAGCTGTTTTCTTTTAGAAATTTTGAGCTAGGTTTAGCTAACTGAAAGGGAGAAGGTATTCAATGGGCCACTTCCTGGACAGTAGACTAAATTAAAGGCTAGAACAACAGAGGCAGATATTAGTGTCTGGGACTGGTACTTAAAAACAGTAAAACAAGGAAGTCTGGGTTGACATTCCATCATAATAACATGAGGAAAATCAGCTGAAGGACAGGGTGATTGGTATAGTCAAGACATAAGACTATCTATGACTTTACTATGAAATATGACAATAAAAGATAAAAGCTGAGGGCTTAAACATGCTATATATATTTATGGGTTTCTGGGTTTTTTTGTTTCCACCGTGTTGGAATACAGCCTCACACAAAGTGAGACACAGTCTAAACTTATTAACACACACTTAAGAGCAATTGCAGTGAATTATTGAGTTCATTCAAAACAGATTTAGGTTGTTAAATCACCATATTTCTCAAGTTATCCAGAATTCATGTCTGGTTAGTCATGATGCAAGGAAGATAAATGTTTTGAAAATCAATCTTGACACTGACCAGTAGCAAAATCAATCTGTGTTTCTTGTTTAGAAATCTCCCCATGATTGTTAATATTTCTTACTAAAAGCATGTATGTTGATTATTAACATTGTGAGCTAGTCACAATTATATATAGTTGGAGAGAAAAAAATGAAAACAGCATGAGTATTCCTGGGAGACACTGCAGTTGTGAGCTGCCACTTGTTTAGAGACCTCGAGAAACTTTAATCAGTCTCATGGTTGTAATGTTCTATGATCTTACTGTACTATTTTCTTCAACACGTAGTGAAATCCTGTGGAAATATAAATTAATATCTCAACATGAAACTGTGTTTTTAAATATAAACAAAAGAAACAAAGCCAAAAGCTAGTGAGCTTCATTTCTTGACTTTTCTGTTTATGTCCTTGAAATATAAGTTGTATTCTAAGAAAAAGATAGAGTGGAGTGAGTTAACTGTTCTGGTTCAGGCCTGCAGTTCTTTAGAATTTACACTTGCCAAGTATGATGGAAACTAAACTGACTGCTTTAGTTATTTTCCTTGGAACTGTACTTGGACTTGAAAAGAGTTCCAGAAGTAAAAAGAGAGAGTAGGCCAAGAGACATTTAAAAGAAAAGAACTTAAGGAGCTCAACATGAAAAATCAATGGTGAAATTTTCATTATTTTTACTTAAACTATTCTCTTATTAGGATTTTTTTCTCTGTGCTATTGTACATACATCACCAAGAGAACATTCTTCTAAACATTTTTGTGTTAACAGACCAACTGGATAAATAACTTTAACAAATAAAGAGATATCCATTTCCCAAAATAAATGTGGAATGTGAGGCCATCTAAGGCTTTCTCTGTAATGAATGTTCTCTGTTATCAAATTGTTCTTTATAACATCTATAACATCAGATAGGCAAATAAAAGAAAAAAAATTGCAATATTAAATGCAAAAAACAGCAAAACAAACAAAAAGCTGAAATAAATCCCACTTTGTGTTAAATACCAAACAGACTACTAAGAAATTAAAATGACAACCTGCCAACTTCTGTTCCCCCCCAAGAAAACTGACAACACTTCAAAGTCTTCTATCTCATACAATCATCTTAGAAAAAAGAATTCAGAAGAGCAAATGCAATATATGCTTTTATTTAATGCCAACATGTTTTTTAAAAGACAAGTTGAGAGTACAAACAATCAGCTTGAAATGCTAAGAATACAGATTTCTGAACAATGGTGTTATAGCACTTGATGATGACAGTAATAAAACAGTATTTTTTATTCTTATGGTAATATGCACATTTCAGTAAAGCATAAGGAGAATGTCAAATGGGGACAATTTCAAGTGAGCAAACAGTTTTAGGGATCACTGGACCTCAAACAGAAGTGGTTGCTATATATGTCAGTTATTCAAAGATAAGCTGTGTGCTGCGAAAATATATCTGTTGAAATGACCATTACAGTTCTTGTACAGGTAAATATGAATTATATTTATATTTTGTGCCTGATTTTCTTACATTCCATACATTAAAGAAGCATGACATTTCCTTCATTTTCCTGCTTTCTAACCATTAAACATTGCTGTTTGCTTGAATGTGCTGTGGCAAAAATAGCTCTTGAGAAGGCATTGGAATGAGGAAAGGATAACAGAATTAGAGGTCACTCCATGGTCAAAATTTTATAAACAGAAGTTTCTGAGAGAAAGGTGCAATCAACAGTCAAAACTCATGTCAATATGAGGAGAGGGACTCTGTTTTCACTAGTGCTCCGTTAGAGGCGAACGTGGCAATGTCTATTTTGCAAGGTACATGCAGTCTGGTATCTGCTTGGGTCTGTGCAAACCAGAGCAGCCATTATTCTCAGTAAATTTCTGTAGCAAAGGTATACTTAAAAAATTCCACTGGTTTGAAAGATTTTGATCACTCATGTTTTATTGTTTTAAGAAATGTTCTGGCATTATTAAAAATATATGATGTATATTACTTTTTTCCTAAGATTGCTCCAGATTGTCTTGAAAGTGATGTAAATATTCAAAAAAAAAAGCAAAAAACAAAAAACAAACAAACAAACAAAGACAAAACCTCCAAACACCAAACACAGATCAGAGAAATGCCTCAGCTTTGCAGTGGAGGATTCTACTAATATATAAATGTGTGTCTGTGTGTGTGTGTGCGTGTGTGTGTGTGTGTGCGTGTGTATGTATGTGCATATGTATATGTATATTATAATGAGTTTAAATGACTTAAATCTGCTCAGAGTACAAGGTTTTTGAGTAAATCATATGATCCCATTTAGCCTCAGAACCTTAAAAACTTAAGAAACAAATCGTGATTCAACTTAAAAAAATTAAAAAGTCAGAAAAATGGAAAAAATAATTAGATAAAATAAATCAAGTATCAAGAAATCAAAGTTTGTTCTTCTAGGTAAAATTGAAGGACACTGTAAAACAGAAGTTATTACAACACAAAATAATGTTACAAAACACGTAGGCTATGTCAGGATTCTTAAGTCGTAAAGGGACAACTTGCATAACTTGTATGTGACATGAAAAATGTTTCAGATGGAATATCAGTAGCATATCGGAAATATCGGTTCAGATGAAAAGTTAGAAGCCTAACTTTTAGAAGTCTAAAATTAAAGAGATGAATCCCACCCAAAGTGTAAGATTCTAGCTCAGCTGTTAAGTCATTAATTCATACAGTCATTAAGTCATACAATGAACCAGGGAGCAGAAGCTCCCGGAGCTGTTCAGGCTGTGGCTGCAGTGTAGAGGTACTGCAATAGAGGTACTCATACATAGATTTAGAAAATAAAAGGCATTCTGCTAGCTCTGCTGTTTCCATTTTCTGGATACTTACCACATCCAAAGGCTTGATATTGCCTCACAGGAGGTCTAGAGACTATATCATTTTAGAACGAGTATATAAATTAGTTCTAGCCTAAGAAACAGGCCGGCCTGAGACTAGGCTGTAAGGCCAACTCTGCCTGAGGAATGGGCTCCATTTGCTGCTGGGCTGCAGGTCTGACATGCTGGGTCATCTCCGGTGGAGCTTCCTATGTCTATGAGAAGGTTTAGTGGCCAGCTTATCCTGCCTTTGAGATTCACTCCTCCTAAACGAGCCAAACTAGCGTACATTTATGTGTGTGTACACATTATTACTTCAGAATTATACAATTACACCTCAGCTGATGTGTGGCCCCTCTGACACAACATTCAATTAGATCTCTAGAGACTGGATTTTGAGGAAGACTGACTTGAGTGATGCTGAAAGGAGGGGATTTTCTGAGGGGATTTTTTTTGTGTTTTCTATGGAAGGGATGGGGTTTTGTGGTATCTGATACACTCTTTTCCTGTTATTCTAAGTGTATTGTTACATGTTCTTAATTCTTAAAAACAGGAAATAGGTATTTTTCTAGTTACTTTAGGTGTAAATAAATAAATGGAATGTTTTACAACTTTCTCTTTCTTACAAATTGCCACTATAGGTAGCAACAGTCATCAGACAAATCTATTGATTCTCATATGAAGGAGTTTTTAAAAGACATATTGGTTAGTGGTTAGGCATACAGTAGAGAGAGATTTTTATTGTCTGATGACTTCATGTACCAATTTTCTGTTTCAGTAAAGAAAAATAAAATCCATTTCAGTGAAAAAAAAAGAATTGTGTGTTATTCTCATTCTTTTTCTCATGTGGAATAAGGAGATAGGTTCATTTCAGTAGTGTTTGGCTGAAATTACTTAATCTGATGCTATTCAAAAATAACAATAATAATATTTGTCAAAATAATAATAATTACTGAGTAATAAATAATGGTTATTTTATAATTCCATTGTGAGAAACTTCAGCTAGCCACTTCTGAAAGTGTTGCCATGGGTACTCTGCCTGAGCGTCTATAGGACTGTGCCTTTGCTAAGTATATTCAGTTGGAGGGAAGGCTTTAGCATGAAAGAAGAAACCGTAAGTGTTAACCTAGTCAGTTTGGAATCCCTTTTCCAAAAATACTAGGTTTATTGAGCATGATGTACTAGTTTGTTGTTTACTGAAACGGCTGACTTTTCCAGACATTACTGAGATTTCTCTATGCACTGTGTTTTTCCCTGCCATTTTCAGCTGTGCCTGTATTTGTCGTAGAATATTTGGTGCTGCTGAAATGCAGCATTTGTGAGGGTGAAATGGAGAATATAATCAGGAGTATGTGATATTAAAGCATTTTTTTTTGCATTGATATTCAGTAGAGCACATTTTCATCCTCTGCGCTTCATTCATGTCTTTACCATGGCAATCATTTAATGCCGCTTTCTTTTAATGCTCTCCTAGGTGAAACTCTAGCTGTTCTCTTTGTAACAGTGAACCTGCCGAATTCACAGTTAATTGTCTCAGAGATCCCCTTTCATCCACCTGCGATCAGTTAGCAGATCAAAAAAGTCAGACACCATTTAAAGACCGGAGGGTCCTAAACAGTCTTAAGCTGCTGTTTTTAATGGTTTGTTTTGACGGTGAGGTGGGGTCACGCGGTTCCCGTGTTATGTCTGGCTGCCCTGGAAGTAGGTCACGGCAACCACGCTACGGGAGCCACGGCTGCGCCTTTCATCTCCTGTGCGCGCCGACGTGGGTGCCCGTGCGATTGCCTTAGCAGCCCAGCTCCCTGCAGATTGGAGCCACAAGGAAAAAAAAGACGCAGGGCATGAATAATCTTGATATCTCAAAATATTTAGACTGCTGAGAAAGAAAATGAGCATCTGCAAAAGGAAAGGGGGCCTAAACATGGTGCAGCTAATGACTGGTGCAAAATGATTAGGTTCGTGTTTGATTTTACTCTTTTTCTGATTATTTTGGGACTAGGCTTTTCTTCAGGGATATATTTTCCATTTTAGAAATTTTTTTACAGCATACATATTATTTGCTTTGAACAACGGCAAGAAAATTTAAAATAAATGTAGTCTCCCTTCTGCAAAACATTATTTTTAGTAAATGAAGTTTGTTGATGAAAAATAATTTTTTCTTCCAGCAAAGTACATAAGGAGTAATGACAGCCGAAAAACGCATTTGTCTCTCTTTAGTGTTGAAAATATTGAATAATATAAAGTTTTTTAATGTGTTAAGCATCTCAGATAGGATGGTATTAAACTGTACAGTAGGAAGTTCTTTTATTATAGTCTCTGATCTTGATTCAAAGGCAGTTCAAAGAGCTACTAGACTACAAAGGCAATTGTTTATGTTCTCTAATTAAAAAGGATAAAACTCAATGTCTGAGATAAACTTTAAAGATAGAACTATTTTTTAAGGGGGAGAAAAAGGAAAAAGAGCAATAAAATATAACTACTCCCTTCTAAAAACATAAAGTCTTTAAGCATTTGAGTAATGAAGAAAATATTTTTAAGATGATAAAAAGAGTAGGTCATGTTATTGTTACAACGTATTTATAGTAAGAGAACGTGCTTTAAAATTTCATTGCAAATTTTTTTTATATCAGACATTTCCAACACTGGTACGAATTTGACCTGTACTGAAACTTAACACAATGAAATATTCATTCCTAATTCAGATGGAATTTGCATATTTGAAAACTATTCTAGATCAGTCCATTACTACTTAAAACTGTACTGTGATTTCTTTATTACACATGCAGCCTTGTTGACTTTAATAAGACAATTCTTGGTGTAAGGCACCAGAGAAAGTGAGCAGGAGTGCAATACTTTAGGTCAAACTATTTAATTTGCAATATGAAATCAATCAATGCCTGAATTGTTTTATTAGGAGACCTGTAGCAGCTGCCTATGAGAGGTGTTACACCTCACAGGCAATGCTTAACAGGAATGAGCAAACTTTGCAGAGTCTGTCACAGAATCTATCAGTCCTAAAGACAGTCTGCTTGGCACAGATACAGAATTCATGCTACTGCAAGAAAAAAAAAAAAGCCCCAGTAGAATATATAGAATTAGTATAATAGGAGGAAATGATGTGTATGTGGAGGTGCACGTCTAAATATATTGCAACTGCTGCACATTGGAAGGATCTGATCCAAAGTTTATCGAACTCAGTGGAAACTGTCTACAAAACAATTTGGATAGGACTCTAAAATGTTATGGAATAAATTATAGTAACAGAATACAAAATGACTTTCATCCTATGATTTCAAATTTCCTCATTTAATTTATCTTTGGTCATTCTGAAACATTACTCAACTAAAGTGAGTTTCACCTGCTAAAGTTCATGCAGACATTTAAGAAGTAGTAGGATTATGGTTTTTAAATAGAGTGAAAGTTAGTTATTTGATTTGAACTAAAACTTTATGCTTAAAAGAATTATAGCTGCCATTCTTAATGGAGCAGATGCAGTATTATATATTTTCCTTACGGTCTGATGATTTTCTGTCATCAGGGAGATCTTTAACACTCTCTTCAGTAATGAGACAAATTCAGGTGGCAGGGAAATTACAGCTTACTTTTCTCCAGAGGAGATAGTCTTTATTCTATTGTTTATCTTCCTAACTGCGTGTGCTTTTTCTGTGCTTCATATGTTGTTAATTGCTTTTTCTGAGCCTTGTGTTGTCAAATGACTGATTAAAACTGTAAATTTTGTCGTCTTTAACTTCTGCTTATAAAAAATGACATATATTTACAAATGTGGGACTAAACTTTCTCTCATCATCTGCACAGTAGATTTTTAAGTCTTTGCTTTGATTTCAGTAAGAAATTTGTGCACAATGGAAGAGATAAATAACAACGAAGATCTATTCAGTGCACGCTGAAAAGAAGAGTTGAGTCTATATATTGGCTATACCAATGTGGATATTTCAGAAAATAGACATAAATCTCTTCCCATAATTCTATTCAATTTCAGCACCCAGAACCAACAGACACTACGTTCACTAAGTGGGAGAAGAAATAGTCTGGTACATAAGTAATAATTTAATCCTAAACCATTAACATTTTACCTGCTGATGAGATCTAGCTTTCTTATATGTATCTTCCACACTGCAATTCAGTAGTTCCTAATACCTCAGGGACTATGGTATATGGACAAAAAAAGGGAGGGATATGTAAACGTGGTTAGGGTACAAGACACCATCATCCACTGCTAAACTTGTATTCATTGCTGTGTTCATCACTGTGTTCGTTGCTCTATACATTTGAAGTATGCCTGAGAATGTCTTTTCTTCTTTCTTTTTATAGCCTTGGCACATTTCAGCATCTGCACATGAGACTTGGAAATAGACCTGAATTTTGTTCATTTCCACTAGCCTTCGAGGCACAGTGTGTCACCTCTATTCCCATGAGTCATCCCACTGAGGTTACCCACTACCCTTAGGCAGACACTGGCAAAAACAATTCACCCAACTATCTCAGGGAAACCAGTGAGTAAATCAAGTTTTCTGCATTGCCTCTGATGTATGAAAGGGAGGCAATTAGTTTCCAAAGCTCAGTTACTTCCCAATTCTTCCATGGCCCGAGGGAGATTGAAAGCCAATTATGAATTTCATAGTCACATCTTTTCTGTATATGTTTGACCACATTGTTGAGCTAACGTGCAAAGAAGGTAGTACTATTTCTTTTACATCTCTGGAATATAGCTTCCTCTATCCACACTGACAGAAAAAAGGCTCCTCCTCCTTTAATTTTAGCCTACTCTCCACATTTGTGTGTACATCATGGGCATTGTGAAAGCTGAGGAAAAAACATCTGTGGGGTTGTTTGTTAAAACAAGTTTGAAATAATTAGGCCAATAATGTATGTCAAGTGTTTAACAAGCTGTAGTAAGGCTAGGTTTTTCAGCAATTAGTGTGGTAATTAAAGGCAGTTTTGTATAAGATTATATTGTCATGTTGGAAGCGTTTGTACTATGCTATTCTTTGTTGATGCTACTTGTGAATGTCAAATGGGAACCCACTGAACAATGAACAAAAATAAAATGATGATCACATCTTACTCTCAGTCATATTTACTTTTTTGTCTTTTAGGAGTTAGTCCGTTTCTCACCTGTAACTTTAAAGGAAGACTCAAGATTTCACAGACAATACTCATAGTCAAGAGTTACAAGAATATGTTTATTTCTGAAATCACATTCATAGAACAATCCTTTGAAATATGACCAAAAAATAAACTGTGTAACTAGAATTTGGAGCATGGCTTTTCCATTTGCATAAAACAAAACCAAAAACCATATTCATGAAGCACATACCTACTTTATGCATATTCCCAAAATAAACATATGAGAGCAATACAACTGACAGTTATATTCATACTGTGTTGCATTTTTAATACAGAATACCTCAGATATGTCATAAAAATAAAGAAGTACAATAATACCAGGTTTTATTTACAGTATAGTCATGTTTTACTTTAAAAAAATATATATTTTATCTGAAGCTCAAATAATACTTTCTAGGATTACATCACATTAATAGTTAACTTGGAACCAGTGTCAAACAAAGGAGTCTTTTTTGTTAATTAAAATGATTTTTGCATCATATATTAAGACATTTAGGTCTCTTAAGCCACAATTTTGCAAATTTACACATTCTTGTCTTTACTATTGTGAATAGTACAATTACCATCATTTCTAATAAAGCCATTTCATCCTGAATATAGGTTCATTGCTATGAACTTACTTTAAGCAAACAACAACTCTCTAACTCAACTCCAGTCTGACTTCTGTCCTTGAGCTCCTCTTCTACCTTTGCAGGAATCAAATATATCTTAAATAGTTGTCATTAGACAAAACACGTTAACATTTCTGATGTCTCTTTCTGTTGTGGTATGAAAGAATTAAAATGTACTGAAAACCAGCATCAGTTTAATCCAAATCCTGGGGACAATATCTATTTTATTTAATTTACTCAAACAGCTGTAAAGTATAAAATTGAAATCTGTCACAAAGTACAATCTGTAATGTTGATAGAAGAGAACTTTTTCTAATATATGGTTAAGGCCTGTCATTTGAGAATAAAATGTTCACTACTGGCTAGAACTCTATAGATTTTTAATCGGTCATAACTGTTTATTTTTTCTACCCTTGTCTTACCTCAACCTTTTTTGTATGATCACCTTGTACTTTTTCTGAGGTGATTATAACACGCCAAAAAGTAAACCTACTGTACAGTACCTTGGCTAAAAGTCAGTTTCTTGAGCCAAGAGTTTCTCAGTTCCAAGATGTAACAGATTCATCAGAGCATCTCGTCCTTGGCTTTCTTAAAAGCTTCAGAGGTGATTTATATTGGTTTTGACTCTTCTGGAGATGGTTACAGGCTGATAAACTTGCAGACTTCAGGAGTCTAGTTCTGCTGTTGCTGAGCACAGTAACACAAGAATGGCTTGTACTTCTGGAGCATTTCCCTATGAACACATTGCTAACACTATAAAACAACCTCAGTCAGAATAAGTGGAAAAGCATCATGGCCTTCTGATTAGGTCTATGACAGAAAATTTATTACTGAAGTCTCACATTACCTCTGAAATGTTCTCCAGTTGCTGGATAGGTGCTTGACAAGACCTTACTTAGGTTATTGCTATTTCATGGAAGAAGAAGAAAACAAGTCAAGAGTTTAGGTACCTTTTATAAAATTTTGTATAATTACGACAGACTTGACACTAGGCAAACCACCTAACTCCCAGAAGTCTGCTTTGTGACTGAGCATCACAGAAGATCTCCAAGAGTCATCAATAGGAGCATTTCTGACAAAGTTGTTTAGTTTTCGCAAAATATAAGCGGCTAACAGAGCATGTGATCTATCAAGATCATTTTGGAGGTAAAAGATATAAAATTTTCTTAATTATGATGATTGCTAGGAGTAGAGAGAATAGAGTTAGCTGTAGAATTCTGCAGAGAATAGACATTTCATTATTTCAAATTTAGCTTCATTCTAGGGAATAGTGAATACTGAAACTGTGAAATTGTCTATGGAAAAACCTTGTATGTAATATCATTGCAATACTTAATATCTATTTATTTTTCTTTGTATTGTTAGATACAAGTTAACATGAAATCTAAATACAACATTTGTATTAAAGCAATAAAAAGACTGAAAATCTTTACTAGTGCTGGAATTTTTATCCAAGTATTGAAGCAAGGTTCCAAAAAGTTGCCCAAAGTTGTAAGGTATTAAAATTCTGACAAAATTTAATTTTCTCCCCCCAAAAAGGTTGTCTCCATTTTTTTTTCAGTCAACCCAATAATGACTTTTTAAAAAATTATTTGTTTACATGTTTTCCTATATGATTCTGAGAAGTACTTTTAATCTGGCAAGTACTTTAAGCAAAATTACCTGAAGCAACTAGGTCATTGAATCATTTAAAAGAACTTCATTATCTTAGATTTTTTAAATTATATTTTCATATTTAATGATCAGATATCAAGCCATTTTATATAGTGTATATATCTATGTATAGACATTAATACACACACACGTATGCATATATATACAGACATATATATCTTTTCTGTTGAATATTCTATATATCTAATTCTAATGCCTCGTCAATCTACTTAACAAAATTGCCTTTGATATAGGGCTGTATCTCACTGGTGGCATAGGTTGGCCAGATAACCCCTTGAAATGCAGAAGAAAGTCTTTTTAACAAAGTGCTTAAAAGCAATCCCAGTTTTGCACCAGAGGAAATTTTTTTCTTAGACTACAAAGTTAATAAGACTTCAGGTAGTCTGAAAGCATTCTGGTCACCACTTCTCAGTAAATTATTTTCACCTCAGAATCAGTAGTAAGGGAATACAGAAAAGTCAGAACCCATCTGCACAAATTAAATTATGATATTGTAGTCTAAAGTAGCTGTGTGATTGTTGGATGGAGATACTCCAAAGTGGCCTTATTTTTCAGAAACTAGTGGCTGCCAGATTCTGATCAGTACTTCACAAATACCTCAGATTTGACTTTTTCCATTTTTTTCTCTTTCTCTCTTTTTTTCTCTTTTTTCTTTCTCTCTTCCTTACTGACTGCTTGCCATGTTGTGTGCTCTTTATTTTTAAAGAAAGACTATTTGGCAGTAATTCACTATTAGTGGATTCCATTATTTTCCCTAAATAGATATAGTCTGAGTCTACTGATTTTCACATGTCCATATTTTCCATATAAAAAACATATCTGAGGAGCCACAAAAAAGTTATTTTAACTTCCCTAAATATTCTCCAATGTTCTTGAAAATGTTTTTGTAATGGGTGCCATTGAAACACTGTCATAAGGCATTTTATATGAAAAGGTATTTTGTGTGAAGGTTTTCATAACATGAATCATATAGATTCACTTTTTCCATTGAAAGTTTATTTTTCATTATACTTTTGTCCTTCTTGACATACCTGCCTTGTTAAAGCTCTCTCTGCTAAGTTTTCAATTCATTCTCCTGAAATTTTAAAAGAGAAAAGGACACTGACTATGAATCCGCTAGGCAGTATAATCATTCCTGTTTGTGCAGATCCATTGAAATGTTAATGTCAGATAAACATCACTTGTTTAGAACTCATGTATAAGTGGCTTTTCTTATCTATTTCAGAAATGGAAGAGAGCTATGAAGATATTTTGGTAACCATCCATCCCTACTTGTGAAGAAAGATGAGTTAAAGTGCTCTCTGACATTTGCAGTGTTCACCAAAGAACATAAACATCCGGAAGTATTCATCAAGTGGCATGTTCTAGGGTTTTTTTGTTTTTTTTTCCCAATTTTTCTCCATTCTTTTTCCATCTCTGAAAAATATGTTTCTGTTAGACCATTTTGAAATCATCTTCTGCTAGAAGGAATGCTTCTTTCTATGTAAATAAAATAATCGCATGTTGCCTGTCTAAGTAGTAACTATCTAGCAGTAATTTCCTCTTCCTTTGTAATCCATTTCACATGGTGGAGACCTGCAGTGAGCCCTGTCCCCTCATATGTGGCTGAAAGCTTCCTCAAGGCCGACATTATGCCTTTGCACCTGTGAACTCACAGGACAACTGATGACCTTATGGCCAAAAATAACAGGCAGGCATTTGTCCTCTTTATAGTGTTGTTTGTTTCCAGAACAAACTATCTATCACAGACTGGAGAAATGTGTTTTAAATCCCATCTTTGGGAATGCTAGTGCTAGCAAGACTTATGTCACTCCTTGTCCAAACAGTCAGAAAAAGAGCCTGCCTCCTCAAATCAGTAGAGTGACTGCTCACAGGGAAAGGATGGAGATGGTGCAAGACCTTAAGGAGCCAAGGAATTTTTTTTTCCTTTTGCAGACAAAATCTCTCCTGCAGAGAAATAGTAACATTTTATTAGCCACAGGCTATTTTTTTTTTACTAATTTTTTAAACCATTTAAACTTGCTTTAGGTGACCATAAGCCTCATATCTTGCTTTTGCTTACCTTAACTGTCATTTCAACTTGGTATTACTCGCTCTTTTCTGGTATTGTTAGCACTATTCTGTTTTACTGAACTCCGTGATTGTCTGTCTGTCCCTTCTTGTCTCCAGATGGAAGTTGCTTCCTACTTACCGCTACTGTTACTTTTCATAAGCATTCTGTAAGGTTACCCAAAAAGGCCATTTATGAGAAGGCAGTTCATCTTCACTGAAATAGGTTAGAAAGCAGTTCAATAGCAGCAGATCCACCAGCAGCTCTAAGAGGATAGCAACTTTTAGCAGGGATGACTTTAGTTAGGGCTTTAAGCTTCTTAATCAGAAGATGAACTGTAATCAAAATGTAAAACAGGAAGGAAAATATTCATAAATGAATATATGAAGCTATCTTTGGAGATTACTGTTAGTTGCAAGAAGGACTAGGATTTTGTTTGTAGGCAGCCATTATCAAAGTCTTTGTCTGCCTTGCTTAATGTTACTTTTAATTTCTTTGAAGTAGAGATGACCTATTCCAGCAAACATCTACAATTTTGAAGATGATGAGATGTTACTCTGGTCTGGAGTCTATTGATACCAGTATAATACCACAGATTAATTAGTAATAATTGGATAAATGTTTAATAGATATCATCATCATGAGCAAAAGCTTTCCCCTCTTGAATGTTACAATTATCTGGTAAGTAGTTGTTACCTACTTTACTTACAGTGTTAAAAATTAGAAAGGTTTTTGTTTTTGTTTTGTTTTTTTTACTTTGAATCTTGTAGGATAACCTGCTCTGGCATGGTCTCTCTTCTCTTGCCCTTCTTTACCCTGACTTCTATGTTAATATGTTTGGCTCTGGCAAAGAAGTTCTTCCTGAGATATTGCAGGGGAACTCATGACCTGTTGATCTTCTTCTACAAATCGAGTATCAAAAAGTGAACTATATGTGAACTGTAAGTGAACAATTTATGATTGATCCCTCACTTCTGTCTTCCTTGGGGAAAGAAATTTAAATAAACAATAATAATACAGAAAGGTAGTAAAATATAACTAGAAAAGGTTATAATCAGAGGGATATGTACCTGATTTGGGGGTTGTATCATGTCTAACAAGGTGCAAGATCTGACTGAAGCCTTTTCTGTGATTGGGTCAGTCAAAGATGTTCTCTGCCATGTGGATTCTCTGATATACTGTCATGCAATATCTCTGAAAGCTGTATGATCCTGCCAATCTTTGCTGAATTTTTTAAATAGGGTCAAAAGTTACTCGGTGGGACCAATAAACAAATAGCTCCTTGGATAAGTCTCATTGTCTATGTAAATCAGACAAAAAACTTCAAAATGTCAATAAAGTACAGGATTTTTGAAGACTTCCTGTTCTCTCTCTCCCTTTCTGGTAACATTTTTCCCTGTATTTTCTCCCTTGCTCTGTAGGTGGCAAGGTGCCTTAAATTTATTTATTTTTATATGAAGAATCTATCAAGCTTTTAGTGGTTATAACAGTAATTAAGAATGATTAAAAAAATTGGAAGGAAGCATCTTTAGTTTTCCTAGAAGGTATCGGTGGATAGGAGGACTTCTAATTCTTTCTCTGCCTCTTTCCTTGCCTCTCTTCTTTCCTTTCTGTTAGTAAATAAGACTAAGTTTGCATTCCCATAGTTTTGATAAGAGGGGAGCATTACTTTAACTGAGCATCACTGCAAGATGTTCAGAGCATCTTTTGTCCACAGAACCTTAAAGATTTCAAAGTGTCTTCAGTCTTCAGTGGAATAATGGTCAGGAGACACCTCATATAAAGAATGGCTATATAAGTGAAGAATTGGCTGGTCTATGAGATACATCTCTGATGGATCAGGAAAAGGAGGAAATGGGAGAAGAGACAATATATTTACACAGAGAGGGTATAATGCCAAGAATACTGCACGTTGTCTCAAATCCACAAAATATCCCTGAATTCAAAGTTTCTGATTTCAGCGGAAATATATATTTTAATCTATGTAATCACACAACCATCTTTTGTCTATATATTGGAGGACAAGGCAATGACTCAAAAGCTTAAATAGTTCCAGAGAAGATCAGCTATAACTTAAAATCATTAAACTGGTTTAAGGTCTGTCTATTTATTACCAAGAAGCTGGATCATCCTGTTTTGTATGCTATAATTTTCTCTCGTACCTATCACTCATTCTTGCTTCCTTTTCCTTGGAGCAATGTATGAGCTGCAAAACAGAAGAATGGTAAAGAACTTTGTCTCCAGGGAACACATAAGTAATACATTATTGCATTATTAATACAGTAGGAAACTTACTGAAATAGTTAATAGTAGCTGAACTGGCAGTGTGATAGCTAAGACTGGAGCATGGGAGCAGAATTTGGGAGGGACCTAGCCTGATATGTAACCTGGTTTCCAGAATGCAAGGCACTCAAGAATGAATCTTTTTTTGTCTGCTACCAGACAAACACCATGTTTCAGCAGCTGTGTTATGCATACACACTGAAGATTATATCTTACACACTTGCTGTTTCCCCACCGTATAATTTATTCTGACTGAAAAGAACTCTATTCCTAGAGAATGTTCATAGTACCATGCAGAAAGGCCACACTTGAAAAGGGTTGGTTTCATTGGAGTGGGATACAACAGGGAACCAGAGCTAAAATTCAGGACAAGACATTATGTGAAAAGGAGGGAGGAAAGAAGGGTGTTGTGACATCATATTGTGTTACAAACTACAATTTAGATGTAGCTGAAACACATTGAAGAAATGTCAAAGAAAACTGTCTCATTCTAGTCAGTGTTCCAAACTTTCCCAGTATGTGACACTTTCTGTAGAGTCCCAGCTCCCAATCTCTCCTGAAGGTAGGACACTCTCAGCCTTCATTTGCTAAAGAAATGTAAAGGTCTCTAAACTTTCTGAGAAAACAAATCACATGTATATCTAAGGACAAAAAACTTTAGGGTATATGAAGAATTGTGGATTTGAAGGCCTTGTTACAATGACAAGACAATGACATCATTTTTAGACCTCTTGAGTTCTGATTCTCAACAACGACAAGAGAAAAGCTATATATGGTTGGTTATTTCTATGATAGTGTTGGGTTTTCAGTATTTTTCTAAACCTCTTCACCTTGAATTAAAACACTTTTGGGGTCCTCAATCAGTTTTTGAATTTTTTTTTTTAATTTGGGATAACTGATGTTTACTTTCCTCAGTAAAAGCTTCATCCTCAGCCCCTGAAACTTGAAGGCTTATTTGAGTCACAAAAAAATAGTTCAGTGTCTTCCAAAATATACAATTACAGAATCACAGGGCTGAAAGGGACACTGGAAGTTCGTTTAATCTATCCTTCTGCCTTAACACAGGATCATCTCAGGTCATGGAGACAGATGTTTGTGTAATTGCCAAAAATAAAGACCAGCAATTTACTCCAGCTGTCCTGCAATGCTTGTCTTTTGCAATGCTTCACTATCCTCACCATTAGAAAGTTTTTCCTCATGACTAGGCTGACTATAGGGCTGATGAGGTGGCACAAATTAGAGTTAAGCACCCAGTTCTTACTGAATGTCACATCTATCTAATTTCAACATGCATATCATACATGCCTTTAAATTCTCTATATATTTATAATAAGAATGATGTTTTTATACATGCACATTTTAATAAGGCTTAGAAATTAAATTATGCTTTTCTCCCTGAACAAGACATAATTAAATTGTTTAATTACATCTAGAATATCATCTGAATACATCAAGAGTTGCCACAAATAAGTGTGAAAATGCCCATTAGACAGCATTAGACAGCAAAGTATCAGATATGATTTTCAGTAGGACTTCCAGTAGAAACAGGACCAAGGAATGGTTTCCTTTCATGATACTTAGAACCTAAAGCAGACGTTTATTCATTATGATACACTAAACAGTCTTTGGGTAGCAATCTGAAAATGCGGAGGTGTCAAATTAGCTGTGGGAGGTCTCCTGACTACAAGATTACAGCAAAATAATCATGAGGCATAACAGAGACTCACACAGGAGAAGAATGCTATGCTAATTAGCCGTGCTTTTCTGCAGACTACTTTTGTTCTGAATCTGTATTTACACCCTATTGTGCTGCTGCCTCTCAATAGGCTGACCCATACCCCCTTATCATCTAATACGGAGCTTTTTGCTACCATATTATGCATGCGGAAGCAGCATAAGATCTCAGCATCAAATATTACACCATTTTTTTTCTTCTGTATGTTATCTTCACTATCTTCACCATTTAAACTACTTAAAGTTATAACTACTCCATCTATATGGTTTGTATAATGCAGGGGATTTTGTTTTATATATATAATCATAATTAAAGTTGATTGTTGATTGCCATTATATATACATAGACTGACTTTACCTACTTTTCCAATCTGGATGCTGACAGCTCCAGCAATCATTTACGTTCTACATCAAATGATCCTGCAGAGCTTCCTGCTATGTATGTGTTTGATTTTCCTATGATTTTTGTTTCAGTTGTGCACTATTTTAACCACTGTAATTTACTTATATTATTGTACTTTTCTAAAGTACAATAGTCCTCTAAAGATCAGGACTTTCTGTGCATTACAACACAGTCCTTGTCGTAAAGATGCTAAAAGTCATCCCAATCACATTGATATGCAATATAATTAGGTTCTTCGTTTTGCTATCAAAAAGCTTATGATAATTACTAATATTTTTTTCTATTTTTTAATCACCTTTTAATATGTAAAGCAGTAATACATTCATATCATAATATTTCATATGCTTTTAAGAATATTTTTTAGAGAATTCTGAGGTTTTGTATGTATCATTTTCCTTATACAAGAAGAATGATTTCTGTCTCAGAACAAAGTCCATCACCTGGTCCATCACAGTACCTAGTTATGTAGTGGATGTCTAGGAGAAAATATAAGAACAGGCAGAGCCTATATTAATACTTTTCCCAAATGTTTTCCCTGTTTCTGCTGATTTGTGGCTCAAGTACTTCCTGATAAAAAAAGGTAAAGTCACTGACATATTGACATATGCCCTTGAAATAGGTCTCTTTCATGAGCTTTTCCGGTCTCCTCTTGAAAGTATGCAAGTGTTTAATATCCACAATATCACTCACCAAGGAGTTTCACAGCTTATCCATATATTTTGAGAAGAACCATCTCTTTCTCTTTGTTTTTTTTTTTAAAGCTATTTTTAGTCCCTAGTTCTTTTACTGGAAGAGATAGAGAGCAGTTGTCTCCTACTAAACCTCTCAATGTCACTGACGGTTTCTAAGGCATATGACTGATCTCCCCTTTTCCAGAGAAGAGTCCTAGTTTATTTAGTTCGTCCTCAAACAGGAAGTTGTTCTGTAAAGTTGATCATACTTGTCACCCTTCTGTGAGCCTTTCACACCTATACTCTTTCTGAGAAGGGGAACCAGACCTGCACAGAATGCATGATGAGACACTGGTTGAGGCACCAAGGAGATACAGATGTGTAATGGCATTTTTTGCTTAGTTCTCTATTCCTGTCTCAGTAATTCCTAACATGCTACTTGCTCTCTTCATCTTCATTCAGGATCAATCTGACATTTTCATAAAACTATCTACTACCCCATCAAGAACCTGCCCCCAGGTTGTAAGTTAAGGACATTAATTCTGTGTTCCATTTTATGTTCATCTACAGCGAATTCCATCTTCAACTGGTCATGCCCAGCTACCCAGTTTATCTGCAGTTCTTCACAGACAGCGCTCATCTTTACACTGCTTGTATAAACTAAAATCATTAACAAAATTTGTCATCTCATTCTTGTGTATTATTTATGAATACGTGGAACAACACTGGTCCCAGTACACATCTCTGACATACTTTAGGGGTGACCTTCCTCTGCTGTGGAAAATGACTAATCTATAATCAATCACTTTTCTATCTTTTACCCAGAGTTTTTATCCATTCAAAGACCTTCGCTGTTACCTAATGGTTACTTAGTTTCTTTAAGAGCTGTTAGTATGGGATCTTGTTGAATGTCTTCTGGAAATTCCAGCAGATTTTATCAGCTCTCTGTAGAATACTCTAAAATTCCTTTTTGCTAAATACCTTAGGATTTTGATTAATTTTCTTTTTACAATTTTAACCTTTTTATAAGTGTACTGAAGCCAAACAGATGGCTTTAAAGGGACAAACTAAGTAACTTTTGATGCCATCTTGTACTAGAATGTATGTGCCAAAATCTTTGAAAAAATAGGATTAACTTGTGTTACAGCAGACTGTTACAAGTGTACTATTGCTGAAATGTAAAAAATGAGAAATAAAAATCAGGAATATTTCTAATAATTTCTTAGACTAAAATTTCCAAAATTTAGCTTGTATGGACAACTATTCTGTGAAATTATTATTTAGTAAAATGATATAAGCAAAAAAGAACTTTAAAAATATAGATCATATTGCTTGGGAGATATTAGGTAATTAACTGGATAAAAATGGCAGATCCCTGTTAATATCACTTTTTATGTGCCTCAATTTTCTTTTTATAAAATGAGTATTTATTTCTTCTTTGTTGTCCCTTTCCTAATATATTTAACTTGTAAGCTATTCAGGATGAAGATTATAACTTTTCCTGTTCAGATCTGACCTAGCCAAGTATGGCCTTAAGCTTTCCAGCTTCCAGTATAATACAAATAAATATCAGTCAAAGAGGAATCATCACTGAATGCATTTTGGTAAAAGGAAAACAGCCATAACTATGGAACTGGAGATAATTCCTTGGAAATTAGTGATTCTTTTAGAATTTAGGAGTCACATGAGATAAGCAACTCAACAAGAATGCTCATTAGTGCCAAGGGGAAAAAAAATATATTACAGTTGGAAAGTGCATAAACAGGACAGTAATGAATAGAAAATATCCAACATCTGAAAAAATTCTGTGGCCTCTCTTTACATTATTGAGGTATGATTCATGTTGTCCTAACACAGACATTTAAAATAGGCTAAATGAGTCATGCCCTGAAAATGTCTATTTGTCTACGAAGGGAGTCTAACTATCAGTTGTAGATGTCTGTGGAGTGGATATCTGAATTATGTGTGATGAATCCCTCTGCAGGACTTCCCTTGCCACTGTATGGCATTAGTGATATGTATGTGGTTCTGGGGGTAGTTCTAGTGTCCACATTCTAAAAGAATGCTGTAAAATTGGATAAGTTATAGGAAAACCTTGACAGCTGAGAAAAATGCCTTCAGGAACTGTGTGCTATGATAAGTCACAAAGAGGTGGTTGTGAACAAGGCATGGCCTAAATTGGTTGAGATGTACTTTAGTCAATATTGCTGCTGGGAGGAATCCAAGGACTGACCAGCAGATGTAGGGGTTAGATGAGACGATCTAATGAACCCTACTGACCTCATACTCTAAGTGTCTATGAAAGTAACAAGGAAAAGAAGCAGCAAAATGCAATAATACAATTTTTATATTAAAATGCTTTCTTTTTTTTTTCCCCTGAGAGCAGGAAGTGTCCTCAAATGAAGCATTTATGAAATTAGTTTTACTTGGCAGCAACCACTTCAGACAGAAAAAAGATTTACCTTGGTGTCTTCTGTTATCAGTTCTGCAGGAATTAAGGCAAAAAAAAGTTCACTTCTATGCATAGTAACTATCACTGTCAAAAAATACCTATCTATTGGTTTTATACATTCTCTGGGAAAGTCTCCTAGGGAACATGTACATTTCGTGGAAAGAGCAAATAAAATTTACAAATAATTTTTGTAAGCCATTTTATTTTACCAAGTCCTGGACAGTATATTTATGATGTTATATTGAAGTATAATTGCAAAGGATAACTGTGCTTGAACGAAACTTGATGTATTTTTGGTTCTAACTCTACCTTTCAAACATGTCTCCATTAGTTCATCATTCACATAAGTGTGCTGTTGCAGCCAGCTTGTGCAAACCTACTTAGAAAAGCCGTGCCAAAGAGAGACATTGAACTGGGAATGCCTCACTCATAATTCCTGCAGCTTAACCACTGGACATACTCCATCTCTAACAGCTTTACATGGAGTAAAAGAAAGCTGTAAAATAACCATGACACTGTACCCTGACATTACACACTTAAAGTGTGAGAATAAAACATTTATTTTTCCCCTGTTCCCTGCAAAGTGAAAAAAATGGAAAAAAATATGTTAGGGGGAATGCAAATTGTTATGATGTCAAGCTGAAAGAAAGAGCAAAGTCTTCTGCTATAACTAATAATTGCCAGCAAAGAAAAAAGTTCCCACTACACTGGAAGGAAATATAACACAGGAAGATACAGTAAGAGGAAATATTATTTGTTTCCCTGATGAAGAAATTTAAGTCAATGACAAGGCCTGACAAAAAGATTTGAAAATGGAATCTTAAAAAATGCTCTGATATTATTTGAAATAAATACAATATTTTGTTTAAAAATTGAGGATACTAACTAAATGGAGTGGCAGATGGAAAACAGGCAAATAAATAAACAGAAATTCAATATAAAATTTTAATCTTCTGAGCCATGTAAAATAGTGAAAAGTTATACTGAGAACATAATTAAATGTAGTATAAATAAAATCTTAGCTTAATAAGGGAAATGGAGAGAATTAGATGAGAAAACAACAGTTTGGCTTTGTGAGAAGATATTTTCTTCTTACTAGAAGAAATAGAACAAATAGTACAGCCAACATGAAAAAAACGTGTTCCAGTTTCAGCAGCAGGGAGAAAGACCAATAGTTTTACAGACTACCTTTTAAATAAAGTGCAGACAAAGAAGGATTAAGATAAAAAAGATCCCTCACCAGTGACAACTGAAGGATAACAAAAGAGAAAAGTGTAAAATTATTTTTAGAAAGGGGTTCTGCGTAAAGGATAGCTTGTGATTTTAAGCTGAGTCCTGAGTCATCCAGAAAGGTAATGTGATGCAGATATATACCTCCAAGTCCAAATTCTTCATTGTTGTAGAAAGAGGAGATAGCAACACTAGGAGAAATTACAACTGGTCCAACATTAGGAGAAATTACAACTGTTTCCCACACATACACACCACTCCATCCCCCCCTCCCCCAACACACCAAGCTCAGCTGTGCTCAATAAACCATAAACCTGTTTGAAGATTGTCTGGAGCAAAGATCCCCCACACTCACTCCTGGTCCCTCCCTGTACATTGCCAACTCTGAGGAAAGAATAAGTCAATGCACAGCTGCAGCCACTCCTGGACACTTTGGGGGCAGAGGTAGGGGATCTGCACACTAGTCTGGGGCAGGATTCAGCTCGGTGAGGTCTAGCCATCTGCTTATCAGGCAGAAGATGTCAGCAAATCATCCAGGTTCCTTTCAATCTATGGGAAGGAATTGTCCCTCTACAAGGAGGTTTATCTCCTCCTGGTATGTCCAGGTTTGGTGGCTATCTCACTCCATGGACTAACTGGACAGTCTCAACGCCTAGTGTAGAGAAGATCCACTTAAGTGGTCAAAGTGAGGTAAAATGGAGACTCTCCTAAGACACCAGGTGAATGAAAAGGAATTCTTTACTAAGTAAGCTTAATGTTAGATGCCAGTTTTCAGGACATATTGCAATTAACTCAAGAGTAATTTGTTTTCAGGTTCTTCCTTTGCTTTGTATCCATACACATTCATTATAAAAGCAAAAATTCCTTGCTCTAGGTGGTCAGTACCGCTTCTTATGAGTTTACAGACTGCTACAAGACCCTCATCTCGTCCTCCAGCTATTGCCATACTAAACAATGTATTTGAATTGTTTCTCTTTTGTTGTATTGTACTCCCCCTAGCACTATGGGAATGTGCAATACAACTAAACCTCTTTGCAGTTTGTCTGTACTGTCGCATTGTTGTTATCACTTGCTTAGCGATAGAGTCCTCCAACCACATACACGTTGACATACACCTGAATTTCTCTCCAGAGTGAGCTAAATCATTCCCTGGCTGTAAGGAAGAGATGGAAGGGACAATTACATTCAGGGGCCAAGTCCTTGTATCCAATAATCACATCCACTTTGCCCCCTTAGAGCGCAAATGATAAACACAATTAGAACAACCCAGAATGCAAATCATATTTTATTCTTCTGACTTCCTGTCACTCTACCACTCACCTCAGGGGGAAAAAAAAGCACAAAACTACCAAGAAGAAACCGCCTGTCTCTTAATGCCACAATGGTTGAATGGCACAAGAGCCCAAGCAGAAGGCCGGCTCTCTGAACTGTCCTTTTGGGCAAGGTGGACACCAGCTGAGGCGCCTTCTGGGGGAATGGCAGCATCTCAGACCAGTCAGTCCCAGGACACTACAGGCCTTTAAAAGTAAAAAGCATATACACCACCTTGTAACAAGTCGGCAGGCAGTGAGGAATGCCAGATATTCCCAGAAACATGCACCGTGTAGGTAGCAGGCTGCCAAATTCTGCACTAGCTGAGTGAATTTCTGAGAAGACTTAAAGGACAGTCACATATAGCTTGTATTATAGAAATCTAATATGGAGGTGACTGAAACAACATTCTTTATTATAGTAGATACTTATTCTTCTTAAACTGAAACTTTATGGGTATTTATTCAAATATATGTTTCAGCCTTTTAAAGAGCCACATATAAGTGGTGAAGTGCTGAAAATATTTCATGGCAAAACATTTTACTGGACCACAGAAGTCTGTTACTGGAAAAAAAAACATTCTTAAACTTTCCGTCATTCAGTATTCCAAGATCCAAAGTTTGGTTATTCATTTGAATTACATTTGGAGGAAAATATAGTCTTAAAAATGTAAATGTATGTACTTTTGTCTTATTAATATGAAAAGATTTAAACAAAAGCACAAATATAATTCTACACATCCTCCACTCATCTTAGTTGGAGGAATTAACTTTGAAGATTAATTTAAATGCCAACATTGTTAACTATTTCACAGCTGGCTGTCATCTCACAGCCATCCATCAAGTGCAGATAAATACACCTGTCATTCTATGATGTTTTATTAATTTGAAAGAACCTTTTGCAGGAATATTGCGGCAGGTTTATTTAGAATATGCAAATAACGATGTAGTTTATTGTATATTCTTTCAATCACTTGGATAGTTGGAATTCTTCTACTGCTCTGACAAATTAGAGTAAAATAGTGCTTACATAGCTGACAGCTGAAAAAAATTAAACTCCTAGAAAGCAACTTGCTTGAAAAAGGTGTCTGTTCCTGCAGAACAAAGTCAGCAGCTTTGGGCTGAGACAGTGCAAAGTGAGGATAATGAGCTGAACTATGTAAACGAAAACGGTCTGTAAACATTAACAAGAAAGTTAATCAAAATATAGTTTATCACTAAAATTCTGTTAAATAAAATTAAATTTGATAATTTTTACTGACTTATTCAAGGAAAACTGGTTTTAGAGCTAACAGTGTCAGTGCTGGTTTTTAAACCATATTTTTTTGGAGATAACTGCTTACTGCGATGTCTGAAATTTGTCATGTTTTCATTATAGAGACATTTCTTTTTAAATAGATGTTGTAAACAGTAATACTTAGAAACTACAGTTTGTTGTCTCTGGACCTTAAAGTTAGGTATTTCTCTGGATTACAGATGAAGACTGAAGGAAAGAGGTTGATGTCCTGATATTTGGAAACAAAAGGAGGAGGACATGGGCAATTGTCTGCAAGTGATTTCCTCCATTTAGAAAAACAAAGTTCATCATACTTAGCAAATGTTTTCATTTGCTATCTTTTGTAGGGAAAAAAAGAATTATTCTGTTTAACCCTGAGTTAGAGAGTGTTTCTTCTGAAATTTTTATGCCTTGAGTGGAGAAAGAAGATGGTCAGGCTCCCTTAGTCACAGGTGCATTTACTCTTTACTTTCTGTATTTAGTCTTGAGTGTCATTATCAAGAACTGTGTCCCTCTTCACACTCAAGGAACATTACACTCAACATATTTTGCCTAAGGCAGTGAGGTTTTCTTTGTAGATGTCAGGAAGGATTTAGCACAGGAGAGGTTATAGAGAAATATCCATAGGATAACTAATTAATTTGAAAGATTTTCATCCCTTGCTGGAGGAAGATACTTAGAATCGATAGACACACGGTCTTGGAAGTCACGTTGACCATTCTACGAATTTCCCATCACTTCAGAGGGACCAGCTGTTAAAGAAGTGAGCAAAAGGATTTGGCAGCAGCGTCAAACGTTCCACTGGCCTAATCTGGGGAGAAACTTCTCTTTCAAAAAATGAACAAAAATATAGTAGGCAAGAATTTAAAGAAGGTTTTTGTCTATTTAGTAATGGTTTTGTAATGATCAGAAAAAAATCTGATAGTGTATGGCACAGGTATTTGGACATCTTGCTAGTCTGAATGAACATGGACATCCACATTAGTATGAGTTATACTTACCCTCCATAGATAACATTATTTAATTAAAAACAGACTGATAACAATAACCTTGTAAAATGATGACTAAAAATCCCATGTGAGACTGTAAAATATTGGGGATAGTAAGAATCAATTCACTACCCAACAAAACTATGTAGTTTGCTGCTGAAATATTTTCTTTTGTTTCATTTTCCAGAAAAGGAGAAGACAGCCTTCTCTTATTAATTATTCTTTTACTTGTTTACTCAGTGATTGAAAAGGAGATTTTAATATGGTTGAAATATTGAAAAACAAAACAAAACAGAAGACTTGAATCTCTACTCTGAAAGACTGGTGAGCAGGATATGGCAGAAAAGAGACAGTCCAGGTTTGGATGACTCTAGAGAAGCAGGGAAAAGTTCTGGAAAGAGTAGCTCTGGAACCAATAAAGCCTGACTTCCTATGAATTCATATTGCTTGGCTGGATTCTCTGGTAAATAAAGCAGAAACTCTGATCATCAAAGTTTTCCCAGAATTTGGAAACCTCTTTCTACCCTATGAATTCTCAAGTGTTTAATAGAGAGTGAGTTCACAGTGTAACCTCTTCTTCAAGTGGAGGTACTAATACGGTTACTTATCCTAATCTAACTTCTAAGAACTTAACATTTCTGAGCTCGCTCTCCCTCTGTCAAACTTTGTTAAAATCAGTGAAGAGGTTCAAAAGTTGGAGGACACACATAGAATAAGATTATTGTGTAATAGCCTTTTTTCTTTTCAGAACCGGATTAAGGAAATTTAAACTTTAAAATCAAAATAATCCAGATCTCAGACCCTAGTCTACTAAACATAAATAATGAAAATGATCGTTTCCAGGAATATTTGGCCTATGGTGCTTTGCAATAATAAGTTTTACTAATAATTATATGTAGCAATTATCATAACAAATAAATAATTTATAACAAAACTGTTGCAAATCTCTTTAGACATAGTGAAAAACACAATGTGCTGGGGAATGCCAGAACAATGCCTAATTTTTTTTAAGTAAACCTTGTCTTAATATATACCATAGGAAGAGTTAATGAAAGGTCTATTTAGTGAAGTAGCTGTCTCTCATAGCATCAGAGGCCAAAGACAAGAAGAATTAAGAAAATACAGAATGATTTTGTCACTCTACTGGGAAAATATACTCTAGTACATTCTGCCATTAACAATTAGTTCAAGTACTTCCTGAGCGAGAAATAGTATTTCAGAATTTAAGAGTGCTTGATAGATTTATTCTCCATTAATTTGTTCAATTGCTTTTAAAACTGATGCAAACTTTCATATCCGTAACATAATGTGGAAATGCTTACCAGAATTTAATTACATGTTGCATAGAAAATGTGCATAATTTAGCTGGTTTAGGCATGCACATCTGATATTTTTTTTGAGGGGGGTTCCCCAGTTTCTGTATTATGAGAATCAGCAAATAATCATTTCCTATTCACCTTCCCTATGGCATTTTCACTTTTATAGACCTCTGTATCATACTTCCTTTCCCACTTCTTGCAAAGGGATAGTCTCAGTACAAGAGGATAGAAAGTGGGAAAGTCCTATTTGCCTTTTACCCTTAAACTAACTTCTCACCCTCCTACTGTAAAAGATTCATTGATACCTGTTGAATGTCAATAGAACATAAGTTATCTATCTTCTATAGACATGGGTTAAGAATTTTTACCTGTCAACTAAATGACAAATAATATATCTTTAAAGATGTGCAGAAAAGACTTGTTTTTATTTTGGTCTTCCTGACAAGATCCAACACTTAAAAATAATTACTAAGTGAATGATTAACAATTATAAAATCAACCAGAACTTGATATTCACTTAAGATTAGGAAAGACTAGATTTAAAAAAAATGAATAACACTACAGCTGCATGTATATACATATGCTAAATAAAAGTTGGGCATTTATAGTTCCAGATAGTTGAACTATTGATAATGATATGATAAATATTTCTCACCAGTTTGTTCCAACCAAGTTACAGAATTGGCTGTTTGAATTCCCATCTGTTTGTTACACTCAAAATCTTGTTATGGGCAAAAGGAACACACCATGTATGCAAAGCCAATAATTTGTTGTTATTCTAATTGAAGTCTTAATCAGTTGCAATGATACTAACACAGTTCAAATAATGTACAGTTAAAATGATATATACACAAACTTCCTATTGTCTATCCGTTTCTCTGACATTACATTCACTCTCATAAGGCCAACAGCTTCAAACTGGGGAGGAGGCAACCAGTGGGTTGTCAGCACCTGAGTCCTTTGTTGGGAGGAGTATGATGTTGATGTTTTCTACCTCTAGGATTCACTTGGAGTCATTCTTCTATGTTGGCTGACACGCTCTAAACCTTGCTCTTTCTCATTGGTCTGCAAGTCCATTTGACATCCAACTTCACTATATATGGTGTGTTTTAAATATGCTGTGTACTTGTGCTTTGTTCTCTTTGTTACCCCTAGAACTGCTTTTACCTGGCTTCTGGTTCATTCCTTTGATGACCAGTAATTGACCACTGGTGAGTTATTTTCAAACCTGTGGCCTCCTGTGTCAGTCTGTGCCTGTGCTTCAATGTCTTTGCTATCATCCCATGCCTGTACATCTCCATACTGCATTTTATTCTAGGGTCAAAGATAGTTCATTCTACACAGAAAATATATATGTATTTGTGTGTGTGTGCGTGTGTGTGTATATGTATACACATACACACATATATGTGCACACATATGTATATACATACAAATATATACAGTACAGAAACCAAAAAGTGTTACACTGCACTAAATAGCAGTTATCTGGTCATTAGATGATTGTTGTTACAAGTTAAAACAAATGTCCAGTCAGACCAAGACAAGCCCAGATAAAGCTGTACAGGTCTTGATGCTTGTGTTGTTAGCTTAGCACAAAGCAACGGCAACTCCATATCTCCTGGTCTACAAGGCTACATATCTGTCATTTGTATTTCCTTTTATGATCCTGTGTTTTACTGAGCATTAGTGAATGCTTGTTAAAATTTTCCACAGAGGCCTTATAAGAAAAGCATGTTTCTCATTTTGGTGAAGTATCTATCTCTTTTAATAAGGAACAGCATGCTCCTCTACAAATACTCTTGAAATAGTATCTTTCTTTCATGGAAATATGAAACCATCTGGCTGACAATAACACTTTATGTGACCTGACAAAAAAGCAACCTAAAACTACATATGAATTAAGATACAAACTTTTCTGAGTGGAAATTGATTCTTTGGTCATAGATCACTTATGGTACTCAAATAAACTTCTGTCTGCTCATATAAATTCCATTCACTTCCTCCTCTTCTGTTTTGCTCTTGTCTCTGAGTCTCCTCCCAAACATCTTCTACCATCTTTGACCTGTTCTCACAGAGTCTTCCACTTTCTGGAGCATAATTCTTTCTTTCATTTCCTCTCTGGCTTCCATCATTACTCTTCCACTTCCCTTCATACAGCCCTTCCTTTTACTGTTGGACAAACTTAGTTCTTCCCACGTACTGTCACAAATCAATAGTTCTTCTATTAGATCTCTCAGTTCCTGCTGAATCCAGTCAGTCGTAGTACAGTCTTGATGTAGAACAGAAATACAGAGTATCACTTCCTTCTCTCAGTAGTATCATCCTGAGTCACCACTGTGTATCTCCGAGTGCTTTAATACAATAATCAGTATCAGATGTTGTGGATGGAACCTAAGCATGAATAGCTAACAAATTTCTTGAGCAAAAAATTTAACACTGAATTAATTGCACAAGAACAATATACTAGGAAAACAGAAGATGTTATGAGAAAGAATGTCAAAATTACTATTATAAAAGTTGTTACAACTACTATAGTTACAACTATTATTAATGGAAAAGCTGGTATTTCTCTCATCAGACTTTGATGGCAACAGGTAAATGTCTACATCTGAGCTAGCCATATTCAGCTCTCTTTACAGAGACTGGAAAGAAATAGTTTTTTGATTTTATTTTAGGCATATCCTAATATAAGAAGTTGTGGCCAAGACTCCACTGACTGTCTCTGGTTAATCTCCTCTGGCTATAGAGGAAAGTTAAAGTGAATACTTCCGCCAGATGTCTACACTAGAGACACAGTTAATCAAATGAATCACTTACCCAAATGAGTGCAAACTTAGGAAAAAAAATGGGTCCTGCCACGTATACTAATATGAAATGGCATAAACATCTTTAAAGAATGGAGAAAATTTAAGCAAGTCTTAAGAGACTCTTAACAAACTTTTTTTTTTTTTTTTTTTTAAATAAGGCTATCCAATTGCAACTGCTTTTGCACTGGCGTAAGTAAAATCTGCCACAAGTTGCAAAAGACATACTCATCTTAGCAGCTGAAAAGACTTCTTCACAGCAGAGCCTGTGGGAACAAGAACTACTCATATCATCAAAACTGAATAAAACTACAAGTAATTGCAGATATGCCATAAGAGATAAATCAGTTCTTTTACGTGCCAACTAACCAAATCTTCTCTCCATCCTTGACATCCTGACATACGGTTTTGCTCTTAGACAAAACTATTTTATGATGGTTATTTTTTGGTTATTGTTGTAGTTGATTTTTATATGTCATTTGCTGATACTGAAATTGTTAGAATATCAGTTAAATACTTCCAAAACCAGGAATTTACTCTTTAATCTGGACAGGATTTTTAAATCCAGAGAATCCTCCTCTTCTCTTCTCATCTCGTCTGATCTTGTCCCGTTTCATCCCATCTCTACTTAATGAAATAGATGGCAATTACATACCTAAATAACATTCTGGAACACTAATGCTATCAGTACACCACTAAATCATCTACTCTACAAAACTGGCCCCTCCCCTCCCCTCTTTTAGTTCAAGTGAGTTATTTAACATATTTTCTGGTTTGTTTTAAAATCATAAGATAAATCTAGGGAACTTCAATAGTAATGGTATTCTAATATATTACCATTTATTGTTATAATGGTATAACATTATGAAAGAAAGAATATGGAGCCTGAGTCAAAAACACATTCTACCATGAGGATGGTATGTAACTATTCCTGCAGACCAGATCCCAGATCAGACTCAGAATTTGCCAAGAAAGAGAATCTGGCTCATGCCATATCACCTCACTTGCTCCAGTAGTTTTAAACCACCTGTAAATTACCAGTTGTCATGTACCATTTCACAGCTGATGACTTACATATTCTAGATTTTTGGTTCTGCTGATTTCCTTCCCTTTTAATTTCATTTTCCTCTTCAGTGAGAAGGGTAACAGGAGCATAAACATGTATACTGCTGTCTTTATTACGTGTTTCTAGTCTCAAGGTTCAAGTAACCTATGCAGAAGATACTGTGATGTTCCTATATTCCTTTATCCTTCTGCACAGAGAAGGCACCACAGTCCCAAAGTCTAGCATCAGATACCTTCAGATTTATTTTGAAAATCTTATCATCCAAAATCTTGTGATTGAACTCTTGCAAACTTTGTGATTGAAAAATCTATTTTAGAAATCTTGTGTGCTTTAAATATAAATTTCCATAGGGGAAATTGAAGCATGTATGGATTCCTCAGAACACTTTATAATGAGGACATTGCATTCCTTTCATCATGTCTTGGGTTTTATATGTTTTCCTGAATTTCCTGTCTCAAGATTTTCCCAGCAGTTTTCAATTGGCAAGACTTGAAAAGACGGTCTAAGTCTTAACAAAGGCCAAAGTCTAAATGAAATAGCTACAAACTAATTTCTTAGAATATTTGTAGGATATTTGCTTTAGAGTGAAAAAAAAGACAGGAGACTGTTTTCCCTTTTAATTGTTTTGGTGAGATCATGTGCTGTCTAAAGCTTTCACTGGTAGTTTTCTGGTTTTCATTGTTTGACTACACAGTTTGAATGATGATTTGTCAGGTTAAACAGAAGAAATGTCAACATTTTCTTTTATATCTGAGTATTGCTCATAGTGAAGAGCCAGCACAGACTTGGATTTTGGCTGCCATTGGAGACTAAGGCCTAGTATAGAAGAGAAAGCCCTGGGAAATAAATTGTATTGATTTTTCTCAAGAGCTCGCTTTGACCCAGTGACCACATTTCAACATTCAATTTGCCAAGGGACAAAAGAATCTTCCCTGTCTATTTTGTTTGTGTGGTGAATGTGTAGGAGTGTTGTTTTATTTACCTTTTTTCCTTCTTCAATACTCAATAAAGGTCCTAGGAACCAGGATAACATGACAGAGTCTGTATAGACTTGAAAACATACAGAAGAATGATTTTCCAGGGTTTGTGAAGTTAAATCTTCTTAACCTTTTCCTGACATCTGAGGTGAAATGCCTTGAAACCATTAGGGCCATTGTTATTAGTTACCGGACAGCTCCATGTCGTTTTCAACAAGAGCTATCTTAGAGTTGAGAGTTTCAACGTGGCTCCATGCTGGTCAAAGCCTGGTAGGAGAAAATACAGAACCAGGTCAAAAAAGTATTTAGGCACCTAACTGTTAATGAAATAGATGGCAATTTTATATACCTAATTAAAATGTGGAACACTAATGTTATCAGTACACCGCTAAACCACCCACTCTACAAAACTGGCCATATTCCCTGGAGGCTCATACTTTCATATGAAGCTCTGTTAGAAGGGAGGATCAAATGAAGTAACTGACATTTCTAAACGTTTCTAAGATGTTTTCCTGCTGCTGGCCTGGCTGGTTAACAAAAATGAGTGGGTTTTATTCCTTTTATTCATGTGGGATCAACTTTGGGGTGGACAGACAAATGCATACCAGTATTCTACTCTTATGGTAACATGGTAAAAGCTATAAGACAGCAAAATAGAAGCTCAGGGAGAAGATATAGGGAAATAAATGTGATTTACTAGAGATTTAATAAGGACTGGTTTTATGCTTTACTTTCAGCCTGTCAGGGTACCCAAAGGAATTAAGTTTTGTGGCAGAAATGCCAAACCTCATGATATTTAGAGTTCTTTTTAAAAGACTGGACACTGCAGTTACTTGAATATAACAGAGTCTATCATTTCAAAACAAAATGTAGCCTGTTCCTAGTCCTCAGAGGTAAATTTAAAAAACATGAAACATGAGAGTTTAGGGGTATCAGGGGAAATGAAAGCTAACGAAACTAAATAAATCTCTACGCGTACTATTTTTAAATCTCATAATTTCAGGCTTATTTCATAACATTTGCAACATGACTCATGCACATTGCACAGTAGTAGTTGCAACACAAAACTATTCTACTGACTTTGGGGGAGATTTACTTGAATTTCACTCTGTATAAAATGAGACTAATTGACTGATTCATTTTGGCATAAATGTAAAAGTATAATGACTCCTGTCTCCTCAAACTTGGATGTGAGGCAGACTGAGCCTGGCAGAGAACTCCTCTTCTGTCGGCACTGTTTTGGGTTGCCATATGCAGCTCCATCTGGGCCTCTTTCCAGGTCTCAGCCCAGGCAAAGCAAGGAGAAGAGAAGAATGATGGAGTAACACTGTACAGTTCTTAAATACAATGCCGGAGCTGCTTCAGGCTGTGCATGCGCAGCTCAGAGTCACAGATAGGAAAAATATGCTTTGGCCGTGTCTCCTTGCACTGGGTGTTCCATGTTACACTTCACAGAAACACAAAAGTGTGAGAAATGCTGCTGTAGAAAGACAAGAGAGGGAAAAAAGTGAATACAGGCATGCGAAGCTATAGAAGGGAGATGGTTTCTTGGCGAAACAGCTTAAGGGGAGGGGGGGAAACAGATCAAAAAAAAACACCAAAAGGCCAACAGCCTCCTGGGCTGCATTAGGAAGAGCATTGCCAGCAGGTCGATGAAGGTGATCCTTCCATTCTGCTCAGCACTGGAGCGAGCACATCTGGATTGATGGACACAAGGAGAGGCTGAGACAGCTGGGAATGTGTAGCCTGCGGAAGAGAAGGTTCAGGGAGAGCTTATCAATGTGTATAAATAGGTATTTATAGGGGGGATTGGAAAACAGGGAGCCAGACTCTTCTCAGTGGTGCCCAGTGAACGGACAAGAGACAGTGATCACAAGCTGAAATACAGGAAATTCCACTTAAACATTAAAAAAAAAAAAAAAAAAATTTACTGTGAGGGTGGTCAAAGACTGGAACAGGTTGGCCAGTGAGGTGGTGGAGTCTCCATCCTTGGAGATATTCAGGAATGGACACAGTCCTGAGCAACCTTCTCTAGCTGACCCTTCTTTGAGCAGGGGTGTTAGACTAGACATTCTGCAGAGGTCCCTGCCAACCTCAATGATTCTGTGATAACCAGTGTCCAAGTGAGGACTGTGTTGCTATGCAATAAAAGGAAAAGAAGGGGGATAAGTCTACCATTGTGGTTTGGTAATAACTGGATCTACCAAAATGGGGCTTGAAGGAGGCCTTTAAACAAAAAAAGACAATGCCACTTTCTCCTGTTAACAATGTGGAATTAATTTCAGAGAGAAGAAGAAAGAGTATGGTAAAACAAGACTGCTTGAATAGGAGCTTGGTGAATTCTCCTTTAGAATTTATTTTCCTCCTTAATTAGTCCCTAGCGTTTGTGCTACTTGAAAAATTTGTGAATAATTGAAGCCAGTTTGGACAATTCAGAGAGCTTTTAGCCAAAGTCAAGCAACATTAATAAACACAAAAATGTATGTAGGCTTCATACTATTTTGTCTTCTTTCTGACTTCTTTAACCTTGGCTAGAACAAGGTAAAATGAAATGGAAAGAGATTGTAATGGGATAGAAAGTTCTGAGAAAGAATATTGGACCATTCCCATTCCTTCCATGTATTACCTATAAAGTGCTAAAGGATTTATAGAACAGTTTTCATAACCAAATAACTGAGTTTTGAGTCTAACTATGAACAATAGGAAGGCTGAAATTGAATGTTGACTGATTAATGACTCACATAAAAATCCATTCAAGCTTTCAAAAGAGAAAGGATAAGGAACACTGCCCATGATGGTATTAACTAGGAGTGTACTTTCTTCTATAATGTTACTTAGCTTGATTTTCTCAAATGTTATTCCTTTGAAAAAAAATGTGAAAAAAATTCCCTTTTAAGTGAATGGTGATCTAAGACTAGACACAGTTTCCTGGCAACTGCATCTATACTTGAAGATATCATTAATGCTTGTCTATTCTCATTCATCATGCCAAACTATTTGTTTTAGTCATTCTCAGAGCCTGATGCTATACTGACAGTGAACCAGCATTTTCTGGTACTGGCAAATCAGAATGGGTAGAGAAATTATTTAGAAGTCACATAGCATTACTGGAAAACACAGCCGCAATAGCAACCCAAGAAATGGTTACAAATTGATTGAAAACTCTTCTCTTGCTCTTTCCCATTCTTTCTTTCCCTCCTTTCCTTCCTCTTTTGCTACATCCCTTCCTTCCTTCCCCCTCTACATTTTATATCTCCCTTTTCAAATTAAGAAATCTACCAGATTACCTTTTTTCCCTAAATCCTAAGTTAGTCCTAAAGCCATCTGCTTACAAAATATGTTTGATTTCCATATTTTCTGAGTTTTACAGTGGAGTTGAGACAGGAATTTTATCCAAGAGAATTTTCAAAGTTACAGAAATCGAATAAAAATAAAATGTATTTGTATTTTTCTCTATGATATTTCCTGAATTACTTCATCTTTTCTGTTTTTTTTAGCTATATAATCAGTAAGTCCTTAATCTTGCATAGAATACATTTAACATCCAGCCAGTAACCAAAGATCTACATCTTTACAGGACTATAATTAACATGGGAGCGTTGGCTTATGTAATGAGTAGTAGACTGATGTGCAGCACAGTTTGACAGGCAACGTCTTATATTCCATGAAAAAAAAACCCCCACTATTTTCTAAAAGTGGGTTCTGGGGAGCGTCTTGACCATTCTCACCTTCCAGGGCATATGTGCAAGAGATTCTTGTGGGGATCCCCATTCTTCTCTATTCAATCTCCAGTTCATTGCTCTAGGCTTTTGAGGAAAATGCAAGCAGTCAGCAAATATATTCTACTCCTCCGTACCACTAGAAGTTCAGGAAGGATGTGGTGGAGAGCGGTGAAGAGTTAGATCATTTTTTGCATGGTTGAGCTATATGGGCTAAACTGAGTTGTAGCTCTTGTATACTCATGATTTATGTCCAAATTAAACCACTTTCCTCTCATCAACTGATAGAATACTTACTTCAGAGACTAAGAAAGAATGACACATAGGACACATACAATTTTTGCCTACTTTTTGTTATTCTTCAATAACATTAATATATACTAATGTTGCTTACTGTACTAGTAGGTTTTGATATTTCTCTGACCTACATGCTGGAGTATCTTATGATGCCTAGATGTTATGATGGAAGGACACTGGCATTGACAAAAATTAACTCTGTTTAAACCTCACAGTTTGTTAACAACATTGAGAAATGCCCATAGTAGACATTTTATACAGTCAAAAGCAAGCTTTCTCTTTTCTTATCTTGAATCTCTAAATATGGTATATTTTCAGACTGATTTAGCTGAGTGGGTAAATAGCAGAAAATCTGCTTGTCCTACCTATGTTTCATTGGTTTTCCAATGTTCAGCAATATCCAAATCCCCTGGGAGCCATTTAGCATATCTCTGCCTAATAAATTTTATAAACACAAGCTTTGTAAGACATCCATGACATTTAAGTTGCTTTATTAAAGAATAAAGTAGTGTATATGTTCAAACAACAGGGGGCTTTATTGTGCAATGCAATAAAAAAGACAGCAAACTGTACAAAGTTTATATACTTTGCATGTATGATTTTCTCCCCTATTTCAGACTCCTGTAGGTATCGTTGTGTCTCATTCTGGAGTGCAGTAGCAATAAAAATACACAGAACTTCACTAACGGTTTTCTAATGAACTCCTTAAAAGAAGGCATTAGGGAGCTTTTAGTTTTACTGCTACAATGAATATAGAAGGCTGTGGAAACACAGCTTCAGAGTACAGAAGATGAAAAAAAAATCTATATAGTTTCTTTCTGGTAATAATTTCATCCATCTTGCAAATCCTTACGTTCCATTCTGTTTCAAAAGAGAAAAGTGAAGCTGACCTCCATTTTTTATTCTATAATGAATACCTTAATTATTATCAAAGCACTGACCTACTGCCATTTACAAGAGCTGCAGTGGCTGATAATCACCATAAATAATAGATTCTAATCTAAGTAGGTTAACTGCACAGATTGAAATGCCTGGACATTTCTGCCTCCTGAATTCCACCTAGAGGCCTGAGTGACTGCTAATAATGCTGTAGCGGTATCTGTCAGGCACCTGAGGTCAGACACTCCACACCTGAAGAAATTATCCCCCAAGTTGTTCCATTAGCTAGCATGCAGGGTTGTTTTCATTATCATTCAGACACACTCCCCTAAGAAAAAGTTAAATATTCTCAAACTCCATTAACATGCTTCATATTCCTGAAAAATGGAAAAGAAAAGGAAATTAGAAAAGTAGAAAGGAGAGGAAAATCACACGGATTCTTAGGAATGATTCTTTTTTATACTCATATACCCAAAAGCAAGATGAGTACAAAATAAACTTAAAACACTACCAGAAGCTCTTTTAACCTTGCACAGTTGCAAATGACTATATAACATATGACTGGAGAATAAAGTCCTCTCCTTTGGATTTAGTATTCTCATCTTTGACCAAGTACAAAGATGAGGTAATATATTTGAATTGATGATTATTGCTAACACATGGGCATTTGCATATGTTTGACACACCTGACCAATTCTAGAATAACTAGTTAGTAACTACTAAATGTTTCCCTGAGACAATGACTGGATTTGTATTTTATTTAATAGGACTTAATTGTTTTACCAGCTTACATGAAGAAAAGAGTGCTGTAAAGATGTGAAGATCTGTCTGAAAGCTCATTGGTGCATTGCCATGGTGAAATGATTCAGTGCTGTGTCTAACACTGCTAACTGAGATTTGACATAGTGTAATATTTAAAGGGCTAACAGTCAATAAATATCCTCTATCTTTCTGTCATATGAATATATAGTTTCCATTTTGTCTCTAAAATATGGTGTAAACAATATTTTTAATGGCCCAATTTTTAAAGCTAGAATGAATACAGCTTTCAAAAAGGGATAATTTGCAATAGACTGTTTGACCATCAGTCTCCATATCTGTAAATATAATGTTCATAGACTTCTTTGCCTGGCCATCAGATGGACCAAATAACATTCACAGGATTTGTGTCTGAGGTTTTATGCTCCTCCTCTTCTAAATTATACCTTCTTTACTTTGTGGCACCATAATGATCCTGGAGAAATAGGCAGGTACCATGATACTAATCAGTCCTCAGAAATGTCCCCAAAAAAGCACCCAGTTTTCAGGTTAAAAATGATGTGAGAGCATATGGTGTCAACAGGGCAAAAGAATTGTTTTGATTGGAATGGACTGCGCTACCCTGCCCTCACTACCTTATATGACACTGCTGTCTTAACCTACTTTAAGCTCCTCTGACCAGTAAAGGCTGGATCCAGCTGTGTAAACATGGGCAGCCAGGGCCATTAGAGATGCCCTAGGGTATCCACTACAACTGTGCAGGGCTGGCTGATATGAGACAGGACTTGTGAGAAGACCGGCAGCTAGAGCCAAGGCACGCTGTCCACAGTACCCCAAATGACACTAGATGGCCTTGTTTAGGCAGTCCTGATCTATGTGTCTTTTAAACTGAATTACAGCAAAATTAAAATTCTTCTGTAATAGCTATCACCATTCTCTCTAAAAAAGCCATACTGACTCTTCCCAACATCTAAAATACCTGTGCATCTTAACTCTATTTTTTTTACCATTTGTCACAGTATGAAGGTCAAACTTAACAGTCTTCAGTTTCCTAGAATCTCCTGGTTTCTCTTTTAAATTTTCTTTAATAATTTAATATTTGCTTCCTTCTATCTCTATGGTACTGAGACAACAGTAAGGGATGCTTCATAACTAAGCTAATACATCCACAATATCATATCTTAGCTACTTGGAACTTTTGGATGAATATCACCTGGTCACAGTGAGAATTTACTCTTCATTTTAGAAGTTTGTCCTACAATCTCTTCTTTCACACTCTGGACCATAAAAATAACTTCGGGCTATGAAACTCTTTCCTCCATAGTGAATCCCAGTGCAAATAATTCCTTTAGGTCTTATGTTACGGTCTTATCAACCCAAACTGCTCCTTTTACATGTTTAAGGATTGTTGTAAGGATTCAGTCCATAGGAAAAAAAAAAAATCATACTTTTGGGCCTAGTTAGTTATTTACCTTATCTGAATCTATGTTCTTTTTAAAATTTAGTGCTATCTTTCAGCAGTGTAATCTATTCTTCCAGTCCTATATAACTGAGATACTGATATTACAGGGTCCCACTGGTTATTTCTTTCCATCGAGGTTCTGAGATGCCAATTGCAGCTATATTTTCAATTAACACCAAATATGAATCCTATTATCACATCAGTAGAAATTCAAAAGTTGTTTGTTCACACTAGCTATAATTATTGAAGGCTCCCATTTTGCCTTACAAAAGTTTTTGATAAACAGATCCTTTCCCTAGATAGTGCCCATCTAAACTCTCTGTACTTCTCTTGTGTAAAAAGCGTAGCTGGAGAACACATGATTTTGATTATAACATAGTACCATCCATAAACACAGATGATAGCTTTGGGGCAACAGAATGAGGTAAATTTCTTATTTTATCTGAACGAATCAACCCACCTGCTTTGGTTGTTTGGTGAATGCTTGAGCCTGAGCCTGTTGTGATGCTCTTCATCCTCTGAGTATCATCATGAGAGTCCCACAAATACGTATTAAATTGTCTGCATTAGAATTATATGGGCACAGGTTATGACACTTTCTGCTAATTTCTGCTTGTTCTACAGTGTTGTGTGGTCTTTGAACAGTTTAGTCTTTAGGGGGATGAGGAGGAGGAGGAGGAGAGGGATAAGACAGTGAGCCTTTGATGTTGTTCAACAGTATCACTGTTTTTCTCAGATTGGCAAACTACAGCACATTGGCATAGATGCAGTGTTTAACAATGGTGCCTGAATACAGATGTGCCAACTTTAGCTCCATAGTTGCCACAGTTTTTTTTCTTCATTTTTAATGTGTACACTTACTTATATATTTATCTAAAAAGAAGAAAATTAGCAAGTAGCTTTCATAGCATTGGCTAAGCAAAATGAAAAATCAGAAAATTCCATGTGCACAAGCTGTTGCTATTCTATATATAGCTATTGTTATATTGCTTCTTGGATTAAAAGACAATTTCAAAAAAAAAAAAGCAAAATTATAAACAACAACTCATAAAATTTGCATGTGAATGTTTGTGTATATATACATATACACAAGTATCATGCTGGAAGAATTCCAGCAAAGGCTGTTTGTATTCACTTTTGCGAACAAGCCACCACAAAAATAGTGTTAAAAATTAACTACATTAAAATGGGCATATTTTCCCTGTTTTCCCTATTTTATTATTTCATGTCGCTCCAGTATGTTTTAAAAACCTCAGGAAAAAAATAAGAGGCAAATGCATTATGACCTGAGAGAGAACTAAGAGGAAGGAATGAAAATGTAGAAACAGATAAAAAACCAAGAGTTTACTTTGGATGCTCATCATGTCTCTTGTTAATGTATTTTTATATTTAAATAGCTCTTAGTAATTCTAGGGCCATCGGTAATAAAAAGGACTATAAGACAGTGTTTCCAAAACTGTAGGGAGAGTGGACACACAACGGTTTGGGGAACATTCACATAAAAGTCAATTATGAATTTTAGAAGGGACTTTTTTCATATGATTACAAGGTTTCATTGGCTAGAGTTAGCAGAAAGTTTTTCTCTTCTGTGATTCATTCAGTCAAATATGATGGCTCCTTCTGTGTTAGGCTATCTAGGTTCATTTTTAGAGAAAATCTTTTAATTGGTTGCTTTTAGATCAGATTTGATAGAAAGTGATTTTTATTTGAATCTCATGTAAATTTTCATGAATAGGTTTCTCAATACTAAGTGTGCAGAAGTCTTAGCAGACACATTTTCATATGCTAAGTGCTGTCTGAACAGAAAAAAAAATGAGTTATTTAAATTTGGGTTAGATACAGAGGTGAGAATAAAGGCTGTACTATTAAACATTTATGCAGTATTCCAGAAGCCAATAGCTGAGAGAACAGTTTTCCTTCCTAGGATGTCATGTGCGCACAGGGTAGAGGAGTTAGAGACAGGTTTTTGAAAGGCTATCTTGGATGTGATGTCCTAATGTACCTGGGCTTCTTCAGCAACTTAGTCCTGTGAGCTGCTCCCTTGACTGCAGAGCAGAGGAGTAGTAACTGCCACATGACTTTGGAAGGTCTGTGGAAGTGCCAAAACTTAACACTCACTGAAGCATTAGACTGCCCCACAGACTATAATTAATTATCACGAAGCTATTATATTTTTTTATATTCTTATTAGAAGCAGAATTTGAAATTTACAGAGAAGAACTTGGTACAAAAAGCTGAATGAAATGATTTTAAGAGAATAGCACTATGGCCTTTTACTTGTCTCAGTAGACTGTGCCTTGAAAAAAGCTGCAGTGTCCACTCTTTACTCAATTACACTAATAAGAGTCAGCCCTGATATCATTTTTTCTTAGAGTTTCAGTATGAAGGGTAAGTGTGATTTTTGCTAAAAGCTGGTGATTCTGTAAATGTCCATGTGTTAAATGAACAAATGTTTGCCCCTCACTTACAGTAGCATCTTCACAACATGCCATAAATCAGTTCCAGTTCAGTAGACTAATGCACTTTGGATGGTAGAGCATTTGGGGGACTGAAATATATATAGGCTGATGAAAATCTATTAAAAACAATGTCAGGCTGAGTCTCCAAAAAGTCTTTAGAAGAAACACACTATAATCATTTAAACAATTTAAGATGATCCAATGCTGAATGTGATCTGAGTACTATTGCAATCATTATGGTTAATGCATTCTCACCAGGAACAGAAATAGTGAATGCTAGAACATTTACAGGAGGAAAACAGACAAACTGCAGTTTCTTGTGATAAACAAGCTAAACACACTTGCTAAAAACTGTCTTGGTACTTTCCCCACTCTCCTGAGCATGCTAAGGAACTTTCCTGTCTACTTCTAGATATTGAGACAAGAAGGAGTGGTTGTACTCCATACAAAGGAGGAATATGAATGCATGGTGTTTTGCCTTGAAACAGGTGATAAGCCAGTCAAGAACTTATGCATAAGGATCAGAAGACAGACCAACACAGGTGACATCATGCTACAAACTGCCTAATCAAGAAGAGAAAATAGAAAAAGCCGTTTTTAGACAACTGAAGGGAACCTCATGATTGCAGGGCCTGGTACTCATTGGAGACTTTAACTACCTTGATATTTCCTGGCAATACAGCTAGGCACAGGTAAATCCAGGAGATTTCTGGAGTGTGCTGCTTGTAATCATGATGCAGGTGGTTGTTGACCTGAACAGGAGAGATGCTCACTTGTTATTTACAAACAAGGAGTAACTGGTCAGGGATGTGAAGGTTGAGGGCAACCTTGGCTGAAACAGCCATGAGACTGTGGAGTTTAGGAGCCTGAGAGAAGTAAGACAACTAGTAGAATCACAGCACTGGGCTTCAAGAAATCAGCTTTGGGCTTGTTCATGCTTGATAGGATCCCATGGAAGATTGCCTTAGAGAACAAAGAGGCCAGGGAAAGCTGGTTGATCTTCAAGGACAAATGTGGCAGAGCGCAACTACCCACCTGCCATCTCAGGCCCAAAGTGTGGTGGAGCGCAACTACCACCCATTCCTCCCCCTTATCTCAGGCCCCAGCTGACTGCGAATAACTGACAGCGCCCAGGGCTGACCAGGAGGAACTAGGTGATACTGGTTGCAGCTGATGAGGCCAGAAATGGGCATGAGATCAGCAAAAAGGTATATTTTCCCCAACACAGCATGAAGTCAGCAAAAAAAAGGTAAATCTCCACACCAGATATTGTATGACCATGGGTCAAACTCTGTGCCCATAAATAGCACTGCAGCCTAGGGTCCATTAAGCTCTCCTGTATGGCAGCAGGCTGCACAGTGGTGAATCTCCCCTTGAGCTGGGAGACCTCTCAAGGTTACTCTCTGGGAGTTAAGAGAACCTCTGACAGAAACTGTTGGAGTGGTAAGAAACCAAGACTCGGGCAATAACAAATATGCAGTAAGATTTGCTTGCCGTGATTACACTGTATAGCCATCTTCAATAAATCTGTTTGCAATAAACCCAGAGTTAATAATACCAATCCCCCCCCCCCCCCCCGCCCCCTGCCACAACAACTTCCATAATACTTGAATTGTCCATTCTGATGTGCAGGAAGCTGAGCAAGCATAGCAGAAGGCCAACATGGGTGAGCAAAGCTCTCCTGATTCACCTTAAATACAGGATGGAAGTACATAAAAGGTGGAAGTGGGGATGGCTACCAAGATAGAAACATCATCTGAACATGCGAGGATGAGGCTAGGAAAGCCAAATGTCAGCTGGAGTTGAAGCTAGTGATAAATGTTAGGAGCAACAAGAAGGGTAAGTGCCTGTGCAGCAGAAGAAAGGCTACTGAAAATGCAGGTCCACTACTGAATGATGCAAGGGACTTAGCAACAGCAGATATAGAAAAGGTTGAAGGACTATGTGACTTTTTTGCTTTGCTTTTCAGTGATTAGATTTTCAATCTGGCCTCCCAGGCCCCTGAGCCTACCAGCAGAGTCTGAGGTAGTCAAGCACAGTAGAGGAAGAGGGCACTTAAACAAATTAGGCATATACAAGTCCATGGAACAAGATGATCCCATCCAGGGGTGCTGAGGGAGCTAGCTGATATCACTATAAAGTTGCTTTCTATCATCTTTGAATGCTAATGGCAACTGGGTGATGTTCCTGATGACAGTACAAAGCCAAAGAAGGAGGATCTGGAGACCTAGAGGCTGGTCAGGCTAACCTCAGTCTTCAGGAAGATTATGGTCAAATCCTCTCTGAAGCCATTTATAAGCACAAGAAGGACAAGAAAGTGATTGGGAACAGCTGGCATTGATTTTTCAAAGGCAGCTCCTACCAGACCACCTAATTGCCTTCTATGATGAGATGAATAGCTCTGTGAATTAGGAGAGAGTAGTGGGTGCTGTTTACCCTGACTACAGTAATGTCTTCAGCATGGTCTCCTGTAGTACCCTTATGGCTAGACTGATGGGATATGGACAGGATTAGTGGATGATAAGGTGGGTGGAAAATTTTCTGGACCATCAGCCTAAAAGGATGGTGGTTAGTGACCACTGCAGCTGATTACTAATGGTGTCACTCAGGGGTCCATACTGGGGCAAAGCTATTTAATGTGTCTATTTATGATGGGGCAGAGTATGCTTTCCACAAGATTTCAGATGATATCAAACTGGAAGAAGTGGTCAGTAAGCTGGAGGACTGGGCTGCTTTTCAGAGAGGCCTCAACAGGCTGGAGGAATGGGCCAGCAGGAAACTTACGAAAGTTCAGCAAAAGCAAACACGAAGTCTTGAATCTGGGATGAAGTAATCACAAGGAACAATACAGGCTGGGTTCCAATGAGTTAGAGAAAGCCACTAGTCCTGGTGGACAACAAGCTAAGTGTGCAACTGCAGTGTGCCATTGTAGTGAAGAAATCCATCCGCATCTTCAGCTGCAGTAACAAGTGTAACCAGCAGGTTGAGGGAAGTGATTATTCCCCTCTATTCAGCACTTGTGAGACCAAATCTGGAGCACTGTATTCCATTTTGGTATCTCCGGTGCAAGAACGACATTGACAAACTGAAGCAAATCCGGTGGATGGCCACCAAGATGGTCAGGAAGCTGGACGACATGAGGAACAAGGAGAGGCTTAGGGAACTTGATTTGTTCAGTTTTAAAAAGAGAAAGCTAAAGTGAGACCTTATAGTTGTCTTCAATTACCTAATGGTGTGGTATAGAGAAGACAGAGCCAGACTCTTCTTAGGTGGTACAGTGGTAGATCAAGAGGCAATAGACACAGACTGGTGCATGGGCAAATCCAATTACATATAAAGAAAACGCTTTTTGCTGTGACGGTGGTCAAGCTTTGGAAGAGGTGCCCAGAGAGACTGTGGAATCTCTGTTTTTGCAGGCATCCAAAACTCAACTGGGCAAAGACCTGAGTGACCTGATATAATTGGGCCTACTTCAAGCAAAACCTTCGACCAGATTCAGAGGTCCCTTCTAACCTGGATTATTCAATGTTTGTATGATTCTATGACTCTTCTGTACAGCCCTCCCTAACACTAATGCCTAAAATGTCATATGCAGTGAATTGGAGTGGCATCCTGTTATAGTCTATATATACTAGAGAGTTGTATCGGGGTGATGTTTACTTAAAGAGGAATGCTGCTTCTAAAGAGATAGAATGCATTGCTGTTTGTCAATTGTCCTGACAAACTACTTTGATAGGTGAAAAGTGAAAAATAAGAAAATTTTTTGTTATTTCTGTATGTAAACAACTCACAAAGACTAGAAAAGCAGATAAAGAGAGCTGAAAGAAAAGACTATACCTAGCTATGTTTTCAGTTAGATATAAGAGATGTTGACCATACTGTATTATCCAAATATCAAAGCTGAGAGCCATGAGATTAGGAACTTAATTGCTGTGAAAGTGTAATGCTAGTAGGTGTCACTTTACAGAAGACGAAGAATACAGACTTTCTTCTATATCCAGTTCTCTAATACATTCTCTTTACATTCAAATCCCCCCCTTCTTTCTCTCAAGTGCTGTTGATCACTAGGTCATTTAGAAATCAATTTGGTCACTCTGCCTATGGGTTGTGAATTGCTTGCACCTCTGTGGAAATGTCATTTCCTTGATAAGGTAGGAGTTGTCTGGCTTCCTGGTGGTAAACCATTTAATAGCATGATGCTTGACTATATTATAAACAAATTATTAATCCATTATGGTGAAAAAACACCCTTTTCCATCAGTTTAGGCACTGCTTAAAACCAACTGTGATTTTTTTTTTTTTAAATATACTAAGTTTTATATTTCATACAAGCATGCAAATTGACGCTCATACTTTATAGAACCATATGAATAGTATTGCTGTATGGAGCTAATTATTAGGTCTTGATTAAAACCAAGCATGATGGTAATCAATCACTAGTGGCTATAAAAGGTTTGGAGTAACTGTCCTCTAACCCAGTCTTGATAAATGTGATGATTTCCTCAAGGCAAACAGTACCCTTGGAAGCATAGTTTGCGTGCTTTGGAGAGAAATCTCAGCTCATATAATGTGGCAGCAGATGAATAGATATTTTGCTGAAAACACAAATACATTCATTCTTATAAAAAAAAGATGCAAGTAGGCTTGTAGAAAGTGTTTAGCTATGCATTCCAGAAAGACTTCATAAGCATTACGTGGAAAAAAACGATGGTCCAAAGAATTACAAGCAAGTTCCCAACATAGCATATCTCCAAGAGAGCCAAATGCAAATCATATTCCTACCATCACACACACGCACACGCACAAAAGTATACTCATCACAAATATTAAAATGTGAAAGATATACAAAAATGTAGAACTGAGAAACCCACACAAACCCAGAGGAAAATAACAGGCTAAGGCAGCAAAAACAGGAGAAAAAAAACCACAGCTATTTAAACTTGCCAATACATGCAGAGGTGGAAAAGTTAAACATGGCACTTTTCTAAATCTACTGCAAGATGTATAGGTTTCACACCAAGATGCCTATATTTCTATGTTGACAATAGTACAGTTGGTGTATACATATCTCCATCTCTATCTATCTATTTGTGTATGCTGTGATAAATTTTAGGGAGTGCTTCAGAATATTAAAGTTGTGAATAAATTATAAATATGTAAGTTATGTAATAATCTGTATTATATCATTAGTTTCACTCCTTTGAAGCTTATTGTGGAAGAAAACAAATTAAAGCTATAGCCTTGATCTATGTGAACAGGAGTAAGTCCTTGGAAGTTACAGATGTAGGTGGGATTAAATTCATGTGAATCTTACCTGGTACTGAGAAAAATCAGTGGAGTTTCTTGGAGTTCCTCACATAAATAGCTACAGTTTGCAAGGTCAGGCACTCAAGAAGTAATTCAGTAGGCAAGGCTTTCATTAATGTTAATATAGCTGACATTTTTGCCAAATGCTAAATTGAGTATTGCACACACTACTGGATTTGTCCAGCATCTCTGCTTTAGTGCCTCTGCCCTGCAATTATTCTTTGAATTACAGAGTTAGTGAAGCACCTCTTTCATGGTGGGAATAAAAACACAGAGAGAAAAATAATAAAAATTGAAAGCATATCAACAGTCCAAATATTTGTCATTGTGATATTTCAGTTGCCTGGAATTTTGTTATCTGATACTTGAACAATCCACACAAAGTTTTTGGTTTTTTTTTTTTTTTTTTTTTAACCTCTGCGAAGCCCAATTACAAGACACACAAGCCTCTGCTCTTCATCTCCCCCAATATTAATGAAAATAAAATCAAAGACTCTGAATAACAAAGCTCACAAAAATGAGGTCATTCCTTTTCTGTAACAAAACTGTCTATAGGACAAAGAAAAGAAACAGGAGAGCATTTGATGGGGCCTGCCAGCAGCAGTCCAAAGTGTCTGGGCTTCTTGCCAATAGTCCCTGAACCTAAAATCATGGGTTAACAAAACAGCTAAAATTTCACATCACTCAAGACATTTTTTTTCTTGACAGGTATAAATTAGCAGTGCAGCTCCCCAGTATGCTCACTGGTCCAGAAGATGCTATTTCAGCCCAGAAGCTATACTTTCTGACTTCCATAATTTGTATTGACTTTTAAAATTTCAAATATAGAAGGCCAAATGATCTTGTGAGCATACAAGCCACTGAAAAGCTCTGATTAATATGTCATAAAGGGAAAAAAGATTCATATTTTAAGGTATTGCTATTAGTTAAAATTAAGTCAATTGGTATTTCTTTAAAATAAAAGAACTGAGTATCTCCAAATCTTAGTTAATTCAGTTTATAGATGTAAGATTGTGGTAGATGGCCATGCTGAGAATAAAGCAAGGTTGCAGGACTGTCAGAGCTGCCAGAGCACTTACTCTTACTGCCTAGAAGACTTTCTCTAGGCATTGTGGTGTTTAAAATTTGTGCTTATTTTTCCGTGTGGAGTATTTAATTTACTAGAGATGAACATGACACAAATTGAGATTCTAAGCCTGAAAAGGTAGATGCCATATACTTCATTTCCTGATTTTAGATAAAATTGTGAGAAATAGACTTAAGATTCTTGTTTCATCTTATCATTTGTTTCAGGAATAAGTGTAGCAGCAAGACAAGAGGATGTTCAGGGACAGAGTACTTGGGGCTTTGCAATATGGGTTAAATTTCATGCTCTGCTACAGTTTTGGCCCAGCTTAGGGCTACATCTACAAATGAGGTCTAGTTATGCTGTTGTGATCCATAACTTAAAAGAATCTTGACATGTAGTGGAATCCCACAGCTGTTCCCAGTACGATGCATAGAGAGAGGTATGCTTAAGGATCAGACACAGAAAGCCTGCTTGCTGAGGAGGGAGCTACCTTGGTATTTGACCAGTAGCAAACAGGAAGGAGAGGTGTTATCTCAGGCGAGCGTTTGAGAAGTATAAGGGGGGATTTTATTGGTAATTCTTGCTTGCCCTGTTCTTTCAATCTTCTCATGGGGTAAATGTATTCAGTGAGCACCTTCTACGTTATCCTACATGGATCATATCTGTGAAGAAAACCTGTTCTTGTTCAGTCACTGATCAGTTCTAAATTATTAGTACCTTAACATATGTAAATGTCCCCTGGTAGATATTTATGTAATAAGGGATATCTAACTGGAAGAAAAGTAGAGGTCTTCCCACTTACATAGTAGGTGAGTGGTGTTTTTGAGGGCCACAGTCTCTTCATTTACATGCCCAATCTCCCAGAGATTTTGGATGTTGGTTTTCAACTTAATTTGAAAAATGTAAGTCTTTCTATATACATATACCTAGTTATTCTCCCATATTTCAAAGCCTATTGTGAAGGAAATACTACAAAGAGTGTCAGGCTCTCAGATGTTACAGTCATGGGTCAAAGCAGAAGCATTGTAAGTAGTTTAGTACAATAATGAGCTTATTTAAAGTAGAAAAAGGTTTAAATTAAAATCTCAGATATGTATGCTGGGTACATTCAATCTGAGATCTGAGTGTGGCGTTTGTGAGGAAGCAACTGGGGGTAGCTATGTGGCTGAGTTAAATGGTTGAGTTCCCTCCTCTACTACCCCCACTAATCCCATTCCATGCTATAGGGCTGCAGCCTCCTTCCTGCCCGACTCCTCTCCAATATCATGATCTGACAATCCCTAAAAAAGGCATGGAAAACAAGTTTTTTGCTCCATTTCTGACTGCACATTGTCTTGGGAGCATTATCCTTACGTGTTTATGATGGGAGACATGATTCCCCTAACAGGGATTGCCAAGGGTCAAATTATGCTATGTACTAGAAGGAACTTTCATTTCAAGAAAACCGTACCCAGAAGATATTCACAGGGTTCAACATACTCTTCCAAATTAGTCATTCCTTTCTAGAGAGTGATTATTTTCATACTTAATGATTAATAGTTAACAATCTGTATCACACATTTCTTCCTAAGAGGTCAGTGTGTTAGACAATTATTCTAGTTATACCACAATGGAATATCTGAGCCAATTAGTGTACAGGGATGCTGTATCGTTATTGATTTAAAATTACATAGTTCTCATTCTTTTCTGTAATTTGTTATATTCTGACCATGGATATCTCTGTGTATCCAGCTTTCAACTGTAGGTGACAAAAGCCAGGTCCCTCCTAAAGCATGATCAGATTATCAACATCTTTGAGAATTAGGTTATTTATGAAATGTGCCTGAATATGTGTGTTAGGTATCCATGATTAAAAAATAGGCCTGCCATGTTTTTTTTTCACAACAGACATATGTAAATTCTTTTGAGTGATTGACTGCTATGATCAGCCAGTTAGAGTCCAGGAGGATTTTTCCTGCATTTTCTACAATAAGTCTTTGTTCTTTGCTATTTATTTATGTTTGTGTTGTTTGCTCAGCTGGGCCAAATTCTAACCCTTCCTTCTCCTTTGATTTTCAACTCAACATTACAAAGTGGACATTTATTCAGAAGGAAAGAGCCAAATATGCTCCAAAGGGAAAAGTCAGAATAGTATGAGGTCAGACTGGGGAAAGATGGGCATTGTGAATAAGAGCAAAGAAGTTCGGGGTTATTTAAATATATGTTTTAAGGAATTTACTTGGAAGTCATTAACAGTCTGTATCAGTTTTCAACATTTTTTTTCCTAATACTTAATTAAAACTGACTGTTTAATTAAAAATGTCAGTATAAAAATAGTGACAAGAAGGTGATGCTTACTAATTCGGGATCTCTGCTAACTAAGACAGAGGCTAATAAATTTCAAGACCTTTGACCTAAGAGTTTTTTTGCTATAAACACCTTGGCTTATGGATTTATTCAGTCAAGGACAGGATTATTGCCTAGTGTTAGAAGAGCAAACTTAAGTTATCCTTTTAGTGACCAATACACTTTTACCACCCCCTGCCATGAAAAAGTCTTTCACTATTTGTCTCTCTCATGAGTTATATAATATTTTACTGAATTTTCATGCTCACAACAGAAAAAAACACAAAAAGAAAGGCTCAAGAAAGTACTCTGCCAAGATTCATATTGGTTGTTTTAATTCTTTGCCATTGCATATCATAAATTGAGCCCTAGTAAGTATGATCTAACAAGAACACCAACAATTTGGGTCCAGACGACCGCTTTCTAAATACAGTGTTACAAGGTTAGGAGGTCAGCGAGCTATCTTTCAACATTTAGCTACTTTGCTGGATTTAATTGTTGGAAAATGTTAACAGTTAAGTAAAACAAAGACACTGTAAGCTGATGCAAAACGTAACAAATTTGTTTCTGCTTACATAAATAAGAGTCCCATTCTTGACTTTTGTATGGTGTTCTGGGTGCCTTCGTAATGAAACAAATCAATATTGCTAACTGATTATCTTATTGCAGATCTTGCTGTACTCAAACCATGCTTTTATGTGATGTAAAGCACATTTTGAAGTATCCACCACCTTATAAAAAATGCCACAGTTACATCATGAAGACCACTGAGTTGTGGAATCATGCTTTAAAGTGAAATTATTAAAAAACAAACAAACAAATGAAAACCACCACCAACAAAAAAACCTGGAAGGTAACTTTCCTGACAGTCTTTATAATAGATCCTACTGTCTATTGAAACCAGTTAATCTTTCAGGTATCATCTGTTCTCTTGCAGTCACTGTTAAGTCAGCAAAAAAAATCACATTCTGTTCTTTGCTTAAATTTGAACAGAAATGATATTGTGTGCTAACGCCTTTTCTGAATAAAATTAGTACCAATAAGCCTGTAGAGTGTAAATCCCTTATTAACGGACATTGATTAAATGGGTAGTGTGTTACTTAAGCCCAGAAGTCTGGTGACTTGTAAAAAAAAGTTCATTATTTATTTACAAAGAAAATCATGTTGTTGTGGAGAAAAGGTAGAAAACATTAATTCTGAAGGTTCAAAACCTAGAAAACAAATAAGAATTACCCAGTATTTGTTTTTGTTTGTCTCCAATTCCATGAGTTCTTTTTAAAGTTCCACTGAGAATGCTCAAGTGCCTGGAGAAACATACTTATGAAAAGTCTTAAAAATATATATATATATATATATGTACACTTTTTTTTTCCCCCCCCAAATACAGGATAGGGCATTATCAGTTAAGGGGCTTGTATAAACTAAGGGTCTGGGGGTCAGCTGCTGGGTTGCAGATGAAAGAAAGGAAATAAAATGCATAAATGTGTGCAATACTTTGCTATAAAAAATGCTTTTTCTATAAAAAAATAGGCAAGTTTTGCAGTTGACTTTGAGATGTTATTCAGGATTATTTCTCTGTTAAACGAAACTTAGACATCACAGCTCTTGGTGTTGTAGATTAACCTAATTTGAACACTCTCTTCTTTTACCTACTTTAGGTATTTTTAAGAAACCCATTCCCTTAGAATCTGTGGTAAAAGAAATCTTTAACTCTAGCTACAAAACTTCAACTGTCTAACCAGAGACATTTACCTCCATTTCAACCCCTTCTGAGAAACATATTGAAAATAGGTCAGATGAATTGTTTTCTGGGATTACCTGTCTGTCTTCATTGACTGCAGAGTGAGTCTAAATAAAATTTACAACTTGACATACCTATACATTTCTATACTTAAATAAAACAGGTCTGCTGCAGCCCCACAAATAACTATACAGAATAGTGGCCTACGTATGAAAAAAAAAAAACCTTTGCAAAATTATTACAGAGAGACAGCTGTTTGTTGAGGGTGGTATCTGAGTTGACGGATTTCTGTATTTGAATGAAGTCTTTTGTTTCCAATTATGTTTTCTTTTGATTCATGGGTTTTGATATATAATGTTCCTGAAGAAAAGCTTTCTCAGAAGCTTGTCGCTTATAGATTAAAAACAACTCTCATTTATATGTTTTGTTTTATTGTTTAAGCACTAACATTCTCAATAGTTGAAAAAGTCCAGCTGAACTGCAAGAGGAAATGATTTAAGCTGGAATATGATGTCAGTGTCACAGTGAGTCTTCTTGTTGCTCTTCCATGCTCAGCCATATGACAGTAAGTTGAACTATACATCTTAATCTCAAAGGCTGTGAAACCCTGATATAAACTAAAATAAAGCAAAGCTGAAAAACCATACATAATGGAAAAGAAAAATAGCAATAGAAGAAGCTGCGGATACCATCATCATCATCATGAATCTTCCCAAAACTGCTCATTTAAAGTGAGAATAATCTGACATATTCACTTTCCCCTCCTTTTGACAGCCATTCAAAGTCCATCGCTGAATAACTGGAGTAGCAAATGCAAATATTTCTATGGTAGATATATGTGGGTTCATACTGTGGAACTATTATTACTGGGTCAATCACTGAAATGGTGCAACTGGCACGACATTTTGATGAGGTGATGCCAGTTTACCTCATGCAAATACTTGGTTCTGTTCACTGGGAAATAACTTTGCTACTTTTTCTCATTTTTTAGTAAAATGATGTTTTAGAGGTTAATTCTAAAGTGGGTTTACAGGAACCAGTGAAAAGTGTGAAAATAATGAAATGTGAACTTCCAGATTCTTTTGTGCTACAATAAGCATTTCTACAGCATGTGACCATGTAAATCCCTCTGCAGAATGCAGTATGCATAAAGCATCTGGACAGAAGAAAAATTGTTACAGTATAAAAATTAACAACCTTTTCCCCTTTCTTGCTTTCTTTTAGTATTTCATATTTCTACCAAGTGTTATTTTTGTCATTCTTCCAATGCTTATGTCTTATCCTGTAACCTTTGTGCTCTCATTCTTATTTTCATTACTAACTTTTATAAAATAGCTTTAAATTGATGAATTTTAAAAACCATAACCTTGTTCACTTGGGCTATTTCACTTTCATAGTATGGCTTAAATGGCAAAGGCTTAGGTCTTGGTGTAACATGACAAAATTCTTGTAAAGGAGGAAATCCACATTGACATCTGCATTGTACAGTTTTGTCACTTTGGGTTTGAAATCTATGAAGAGCACAATATGGCAGAAATAAATCTTGTATACAATGAATGAGAGTTTGAAGAAAAGAAATATATGCTTAATCCCTTTTTAGTAGCTTTTTTCTACAACTGTCTAATCCAGAATATGTAAGAATCACAGAATCACAGAATCACAGAATCACTGAGGTTGGAAGGGACCTCTGGAGATCATCTAGTCCAACCCCCCTGCTCAAGCAGGGTCACCTAGAGCACATTGCACAGGATTGCATCCAGGCGCATTTTGAATATCTCCAGAGAAGGAGACTCCACCACCTCTCTGGGCAACCTGTTCCAGTGCTCTGTCACCCTCACAGTGAAAAAGTTTTTCCTCATGTTAAGATGGAAGTGTCTGTGTTTCAGTTTGTGCCCATTGCCTCGCGTCCTGTCGCTCGTCACCACTGAAAAGAGTCTGGTCCCATCCTCTCGACACCCTCCCTTCAGATACTTGTACAGAAGTATCTGTATTGTTGCAAAGTCTTTAGATGAGTAATTTTTTTTTTATTTCACAATAGCCCTGGCATTACCATAAGTAATTACACTTTCTTGCTTAGCTTATTAACAATAATCTTAACATTTCATAAGTGAATATTTCATGCTGTATTAACATTTGCTCGTGTGCTTCTGAAGTGGAGGAAGTAAGTTCTTGAATTTATTTAAATGCTTCCTCTTTATCAGTTTTTCTATTGCATTGTAGCTAGCAGAAAACAGGAGCTGCTTGGATTAAGTGCCAGGGTGTAAGAAGAGGTAAAAGTGTAATTAGCAATACTTGAATGTAAAATTTTCAATTCAACACATTTGCAAAGTGCCAGTGAAGAGAGTACTACATGCTGTAGGAAGACCCAGAGCTAGAACCTTATCTTTATATATTCTAATAAAAAATAAATGGAGTCTGCTGTATGCCCCTAAAGCTTTTGGGGGGTAGAGGAGGACAAGAAACAGGGCTCTATTGAAATAAATAGATAAAATCCAGCAGTTTTTCTTCTTCCCGATTTTTTTTTTCCCTTTGCCATTGGTGATAAGGGTTAACAATGCAAAACTCCCACCAGCTGGTGTTTCACAATGAAAAAACCCTTGGGAAAACGACTCTCCTACTGACAAAAGCAGCCCGAAAGCTCTGCTTCAGAAGCCAGTGCTATTTACATAACCACATAAAGGCAAGTCACAATGCAATTAGCCATATCAGGATCACACCAGAGAGTGTAAGAGTTCTTTATAAAGGTTCCCCCGTTCACTGTCATGATGCTGCTTTATGCTTTTAATTAGAAGATTCTGTTATTGACTTTAAGGCATTAATTCTCTGGGGTCTAGTGGTGATGAAGTTATGACAGGTGGTTTTCTGCATTTAACCTCTTGTAAATTATACTTTGCTCTATATAGCAAGCTCTAAGATTAAGTAACACACCTCTATTTATTTTCCAAAAAGAAAACAAGATAGTCGGTTCAGTTTGTACAATAATACATGCAGGCCCCTTAATAAAAAACAGCAATTTGATTTATGAAGGAATGGTAAATTCAACAGATTTTAACTAAATGGGAATCACAAGAAAATAATAAGCCAAAATGGGGGAAACAGACATAACAGGTCATTCTGAAAAACAATCAGATTGTAATTTATTATTTGATTTTTTTTAAACACAAAATAGTATGATTACTCTGAAAAATGTCAAATTTTCAAGCACTTCTATCACGTTCTTTTCTTAGTTTCTTTGTGACGGTTTTGTTTATAACCTTTTTATTATTTGCTTTTAGTGCTTTATTATTAATATTACTTAGCTGAGAAACTGAGTTAACTACTGTTGTTTCTGTTTTTTGACTGACTGAAATGCTTGGAATAGGGAAAAATGGAGATCAGGCAGGAATAATGAATAACAAATAACATAGTTCTGCTACAAGTTTTCAGATGTGAATTGCTTGTTCCTAAATTAAAAAAGCTTTGGGGATTCTTGAAAGTTTTCATGAATATTTTGTGATTTTCTTTCCAAACATGTCTGGATAGCAAGTGGTATAATCTATCAAAAGTACTGTACAAAAATTGGAACATTCTTTAGCTAGAAAAGAAATGTGGATCAAGTTAGTTTAGTAAACACTCATCTATAATTAGTCTTCAGCAATAGCTTCTGCATAAATCATTCTTTATCCATAGCCCAAGTGAGGGAAGACACTTGGTTGTTATTTTGCCACGAGAGCGTACTGGAAGGTTCATTTTGTCTTATGTTCAGATTTCTTCCACTGAAATCTTACTTTGTTTTGCTATAGTGGGATAAGAAATAGTTTAGACCCCACAAAGCAAAGGACATGCCTTGTATGGAAAACTGGAGACATCAAATGAAACTGTCAGCTGTCAGGGCTAAGACAAACATAGGGAAATACTTCTTCACCTGACACAGAATTCAGCTGTGGAACTCCTTGTTGTGGAAAGTTATAGATGGCAAAAGTTTACATGGATCCAGAAGGTGATTAGATAAATTAATCAAAGAGAAAATCCATCAAGGCTATTGAATGCAAACCACCTTTGTCTCAAAATGTGTGTGAGCCACAGATTTTTGGAAGCAAGAAGAGCTATAGCATTTGCTACTGGATGTTGCTGGAGCCAAGATACAGGCAAGATGGGCACTGGGTTCATCCTAGTACAATCATTCTTTTAACTGCCATGCTTAAATTGAGAAGAAAAAGAGATGTGAATGTGGGAAAGATAAAGGGAAGGCATACAAAACTATGGTGTGTAACAGTAAAACATTTCAGTCATATCTAATAGCAGTAAAATCATCACTGAGATGCCTATCAGTGTATGTGATACCTTTATAAACATTTCTTGCTGCTATTGCAATAAAGATGATAGAATGCAAGTAGATATCCCAGTCTCTAAACCGACCCATAATTTGGACTGCATCATGTTTTCATTTGATAAGATTAAATATGTTATTTGGTTTCGTAGAGGGAGCAAAATATTTCCCATGGAACAACAGTACTGCTATGGATCAATTAACACTTGTGTTGCTAATTGAGGTTATGCTTTGTGCAGATGACCATTAGCAAGAATAGTTCTATTTTTTTTAATGTAAACATACCTTAGCTAAAAGCGAACACTTGAAATACCAAAAAGCTGCTTTGCCACTTTTTTAACCCAGAGCAATATAGCAGAGCATATTTTGATAATAGTGAAAATATACTTAGCTAGTTGCTCATAATATATATATTTAGATTTTTACTGTAGTTGAAGAACATTCCAAAACTGCAACCTTGGATTCTCTGCAAAATTACCAACAGTTATTCAATGAAATCAACTTTATTTGTTGAAATATAGACAGTCCGGACACTGTTCCATTACATGTCGGAAAGAAAGAAGTCACAATGCCCATTTCCTGCATACTAAATACTTTAACATATTTATATCCTGATTACTGAGCAGACCAAGTCCTAACATAAGACCGTTTTTGCAAAAATGTTCCATCCAGTAGATTAGAACACAGAACAGGAATTCTCCATCTGATTTTTTCCTTATTATCATTCCTACATCAATTGCAACAACCACAAAAAATAGACCTTATCACTGCAACTGAAAACTCTTTTTTACTTGCAACAAGCTCTTAAAAAAAAAAACCAACAAAAAACTGTCTCTATAATGATTTTTCATGAACTCCAAGAACTAGATTAAATTTTGTCATAAGCCCCTGTAGGTTAAAACATTTAACTTACAGTCATTTGGCCTTTAGCGTTAAATGAAAGATCTACTGCTAGATGCTTAGACTCTCTTAAGTAATAAATTGGAAGAGGTAAGCATATCAGAAGAGTGAATCAAAACCTTTCAGAGTTGGCAGTGAGTCATCAAGACTTAGTCAACAGAAAAGATGAGCACAAAATTTACCTGCAATTTTTGGTTTTTTTGAGATTTGGATCCAGGGGTCCTGTCTTGCAGGTAGGAGGCTACAAGTGCTTTTTTCAATTGTATAGGGCTTACCATATCTGAAAGTGGAAGGAGGACCCATTTTTTCATATAATAGCCAAATTAATAAAGTACAGGCCCAGGAAAAAGAAAACTAAGGTCATGGCTTGGGAAGGTTGTGGCCCACATCTTCCACATGAACTCAACCCACCATATCCTCTTTTATTTTCTCCTGAAACTGCAAGACAGGGAAGCAGTTGCTCAGCTAAGGCAGTTTTGGTAGGCATCCGCTGAATTTTCAGGACAAGAAAGGAGGTTTTTCATGAATTTTAGGCATTTCTACCTTTAAGGTCTGCTGTGTGTGTATACGTAGGAAGCTGGATTGCAATTTTGGAACTGAGATATCAACAACCCACTTAAGTCTCATTTTGGATCTTTCTTCAAGTTATACTTATACATAAAACTGATACTGAGAATAAAGCAGTTCAATTTTCCCATATGTTGGCTCTTGTGACAGTAGCGTTAATTTAGGCTTGAGGATATAAGAAAGTCCACATACACTGAGGAATAACAATTTACATTCAAGACCTTAAGAAGTGCTTGTGTGCCCCCAAACTTGTCTTTTTTCAGGTTAAATGAGTCAGTCTAACAAAAGATATTATCTCTTCCTACCATCCTTACCTAACCTATATCCCCAAATCATTACAGTTTCAACATACTACTACTATTCAAAAAATAAAACAATCTGCAATATGCAAGATACATTATGCAATTTTAGAAAAAAAGCCCGTCTTAATGAAAGATGTGTATACACTTGTGGGTACAGTATTTTCGCTGTTACAGACATTGCAGAAATGTGAAATAAATAATAAAATAAAAACTCAGAAGTATCCTGAGCTTAATATTTAAAAACAGCATGATGAAAATATGCTGCAGCAATTACTTTGACTCTTGCCTCTTGGTCTGGTCTGGGTGGCTGTCGGGAATGGGTACCTCATTTTTCCCTCCTTATGTTTACATTTTTTCAATCTGAGGGATTTTTGAAACTTCACATAAACCAGCACTATCACTATAAGTTTCTGTATTGAAAAAGTACAAAATGATAGCATGGATGTCGTGATTTTTTTTAATAAAGTGAAAGAAATAGCTTCACCTCAGAGCCATGGTTTACATATACTCCAGGTCAGCAGTGAAGATACAGTGCCCTTAAATTGGCGCCCATGTAGAATGAACTGATTTCAGTTGAGTTTTTCATAGTGTAAACTAAATACTAAAGCAAAAATTATATCAGTTTTGTCATTGCAAACAAAGATTCTATGAACAAAATTGTAAGAAAATGGATTTCATGTCTTCCAGATGCTTCCAGGATTGAAACATTGCCAGAAGTCTTAAACTGTCATAGCTTCTGTTGCACCAGCTCTGTGGATATTTGGAGGATTTTAATCTTTGTTTTCTGAACAATCCCATTTTGAAAGCACTAAATTAAATGTAGAACAAAGATATTTCTTGATACTAAAGAAGTACACTTTCTGGTCTCTTGCACATAGTCTTTATCATTGCTTTTAATCTCAAATTAGGGCACTGGTACTGCCAGTGCCACTTGATTTGAACTGATTTTAAGGAAAGTAGCACACTGCACAGAGCTTCAGCAACACAAAGTCTCATTCAGTCATCACAAATGAATGACACTACTGTACAGCTATATCTGTGGGCAATCACAGTGTAACAGTAATTGGTGGGCTGATCACAAGGGAGGAAGTTAGTAAAGGCCAGATCTCCTTTTATCCTTCTTCACTAAGTTCATCAGTGCAGTTAATGACCGATGCTGAGTAGCTGTCTGCACTGTCAGCCAATGATAAGGCTGCTTACATAGCACAAATGTATCAGTAGTTACAATCTGAGTTGTTTTTATATATGCCAAAAGCTGTCAAACATACCCTTTGGGGCTTCAGATATATTTTTAGAAAATTCTAATCTGGAGTATCTGTCAAGCTACTCCTATATTTAATACAGATGTGGAGGCAAACAGTGGCAATAGAGAAGCTTCTGTAAGTGCTAGCACAATATGCAGCATCTTCATCATTTCTCTTGTACATGCTGTGGCTTATTTCTCTAATAGTGTGGCTGCAGTAGTATGTCTTTGTATAAACCTCCCTGTTTACAGGGAGCCCCTGCTATGACACTTTAGGTGTTAATATTTTTCCTTTATCATTCCATGGAGTTCAGAAAACTTTTTTTTCATATTATACAAGATTTGTCATCTTTCTTTTTTGACAAATGCTTACTACTTCCCAAAGGTATTACTCTCAATAAGTGTATTTTAAAAAATCTTGTATTTTTGTATTATTAACAGTTTTCTCTATCATTCTGTGAGAATGATGTATTGTTGGGATGCTGCCCAGCCAAGCTGTGCCAGCATGTTATGTCACACAATGTATTGAGAGATGTCAAAACAACTCAGTAACAATCAAATTTATATCAACAATCAATAACACGGACAATAAATTATGAGAAACCAATCAAAATACAGACACAGTGCAAATTGGTATAACTTCATTTACTTCCTCTGACTTCAGCTGAGCAGCTAGCCAATAGCTTTCTAAAAGCTGAGGTAAACTAAAACCCATTATACAGCAAATCACACCAGTTTTCTTATAATTGATCCCTGTTATTCCTAGTAATGTACAATTGTTAATATCTCAGCTAGGGAAATCGGTCCAGTAAGTAAAGCTCTGAAAGGGTTTAAGGGCCTGCAGGACTGGAGACATGTCTCCAAAGCTGCTGAGAAGTTTGAAAAGTTGCAGAAAATCTCTGCTGCCAGTTCATTTGTCTTGGAAAGCTACCAGGTTATATACACTTAAATTTAGACTTCTGAGGTCATGTCATCTTGTCTGGTGTCATAAAGCATCTAACTACTGGTCCCATAATCAAGTTTTATCAATCTTCTAGAGCATGAGAGAAAAAGCAATCCTAGTAACGAAATGCTGGAAAAGTCTTAAAACATCCTAGCAAAGATTCATACAAAGTGCTTTATTTAATACATGTTTAACAAACATACTTTCTCTAATGTCACAGGAGGATCTGGGTTCATCCTGCTTTTGGTGTGGCTGGTACAAGAGCAAGTTTTCAGTTAACTATGTTTCTGTCACTCCATTCACCATATTAGTGGTATCTCTTCCAGCAGGATAACAAAATAAAGAAAGATGGGAAGGGATTAATGAAACAGATCTTTAGAGCAACTCATTATGGCCTTCCCATTCACTTTGGCTAGAGCTGTGTCAGATTAGCCTCATGCTGTTCTGGCCAGACACCACCTTGCCAGGTAGCAGAGGCTCACACAATGTGATTAGGAATGCATGGGGCAATTGACTATAAACCCTTTTGTTAGTTATGGGGTCTAGATCCATTGTAATAGGCTCAACCGTATTTTCAAGGAGGACAGAAAAGCTATGGCACTCTCATCTTTGAAGAATTGCCAGGTGATTCAAAATGAGATGCCACACCCCATATCCTGCCCAGATACTCTAAGACATTGTTTTCTTGAACAGATCCCAGATCTTGCACAGTCCCAGTACCAAGTGAAACTTTGTTAACTGAGACTGTAGATCTGCGTCTGACTTTTTAGTCTGGGCTTCTTTCTATTGGAACAATAATCACTACTGAATTAGTTTATTTAATACATGAAATAAAACACATAATGACTAATACAAGAAAAGAGTATTAATTATCTGCCTCGCTATGAGGATAGACACTTTTATAGACCTGGATGACAACAGTCCTAGTTTCCTGACCATTTTCACTGGTTGTCTTCTATGTGGACATTTATTCATTAAAATATGAAATGAAACCAAGATCTGCTTTCACCTAAACAACTGAACAGTTATTAGGCACGAGGTAAACCACTGATGAAGATTATGCTCTGTATTCTATTTATAATATTTCTCATTTGTGTACAAAAAATTGCAAAGCACTTAAAACATTATTAGTCCCTGGTTTTGTGCCATTAAATTGGGTAAATGGTATTTCACTAATCGGTAAATTGGATCATAACAATATTTCATAATTCTGAGGGCAAAGAAGGATTACTTGGATAATTTAACCTTTGTCTTCACTCTACTGCAGCCTTGTCCTAAACCTTCTTCTCCAGTCCTGCTTTTAACCTGACACACAGTCAGATATCCCATTTGTTTGTAAGTACCACACCAGGAAAGCCACCATAGTCAGAGTTATTGGGCACACTGTGATGAATATTGTCACCATGAACTCATGACATGACTCAGTGAACATCAACTCAGTGCAGAAAAGACATCACAATTCGCTACAAATGAGTCTTCCTTGTCTTCTAATTCTTCTCTATAAGTGCAATAGTATTTTATGCTACTGATAATCACCTGTGTACAGTGGCCAGGCATACTGTTGATTAGAGAGGTTCCACTTTTATACCACTCTGTTTCAACATAGTCAGTTCCACTGAGTTTGTGATTTCTCCAATTATACTCCCATCCCTGGTGTATCAATAAGCAGTCACCAACCATATCTTATAAAAAAAGGGGGGAGGGTGGAAGTGAAGTGAACAAAATACAGAACTTTAACAGTACAAAGTGAACATAAATCTGCATAAAGAACATGAAAGAGAGGTGACTAGACAACAATGAAAGATAAAAGAAAAGGTGAACAACCAGCATATCAAGAAGAAGCAACAAAACTACTGTTGCCCTGAAAAGTGCCCTTAGATGTCAATATAGGCCTTGTGCTGAGCAATGGCAACCAGAAAAAAGTTGTATTTTAGCATAACTGAGACCAACTGTACCACTTGCTCCTGCTCAGCCTGTTCTGATCTGTGCAGCTGGGATCAGCGTGCCTTCTAAATATTTATTGCGAAAAAGACCTGATAGAAACAATCCCCTCTTCCTATGGGAAAAGGGAGTACAAAAGACATGAGGAGTTCAAACTACACTCACAAGATTTCCTTTTATGAGCTAGACTGGGCAAAACACAAGAGAGGTTTCTTAGGCAGGTCAGTAAAGGAAGCAGGCATATTTTTCATTATTATGAATAGCTCAGCAGGTTTTATCATCCTAACTTTTGCTTCAGCTGTGCGGAACTTGGTAGCATTCAACATATCCCCTGCCTTTTGTCCTTTCTTTCTTTTTTTTTTTTACTGGCTGCCCACTACTCAAATGCCTAGTCATGCTGTTCAGTGAGAAATCAATGAGATAAAAATTTGGCAGGTGATAGTGACTATATGCGGTAGCATTTTATTGAAACAATTTAGTGTATAATCCTCCATACAGTTTCAGTGTGGTCTGATGCACTGTAACTACAGCTGTCTGCACAACTGGATCCTCAGTTCTCCTTTTCTAGGTTTGATGGAGAATCTAGAATCTAGGAGGAACATACCCCCTAATAGTCCCCCCTCGCATACCTGCTAGCATGACTCACCTCAACTAACCACAGCTATATCGAAAGCAAGGCCCTAAATCAAATTATTGGGGGGGTGTGGGAGGGGGGATGCAGAGGCCAAAGGCAAGCCAACAGTTTGGAGTGTCTGAATGGAGTATTTTTTAAATCAGAAAGCCTACTAAAAATCTTAAAAGGTCTTTAGGAACCCTTCTGCACAAAAGTGCACCAGTCTCCTGATGCAAATTTCAGTCTGATTTTTCTCCATTCTTGGAGAGCAATAAAATGCAAAGTCTTCTTTAGTAAATGTTCCAGAGGATCTTTGATATGCTTCAAACACAAAATTCTTTCTGCAGTTATATAACTCCCCATCCTTGTCTTATCACCTATCAATTACCCAACAAGGAAAGATTTATTTGAAGTTAAGAAAAAATTCATCTTTCAGATACATCTTTCTTTGTTTCTGAATATCTAGGAAGGTTGCAGCATACTTCACTGCTGCTATTCCTTCCTTCCTGACCTTATAACATTCAGTTTCTTACTATTAGGGAACTGATCATTAAACTACTGACATTCTCCATTAAAACCTTTTACATATCTGGACTGTAAAATTACAGCTATTTTCTCTTGAGACAAATTCTTTAGAAAAGTTCTCAGCTACCAGAACTTTGATTGCAAAATAAATAAGAAAAGGGAGTCATTTTTAGTTGGAAATAGTTACTATTTTAGCTGCAGAACCAAGAATAAAATCGAATGAATTCATGGCATTGATCAAATGTTTTTCCTCTGTGTAATGAAAACAAGAGATTGCTTGACAACTAGGAGACTGCTTAGTCTCACTGAGTAGATATGAGGTTTGCGGGCAAAGTGACACGGGATTAGATCTGGTTTGAGATTGGGGAGATATAAAGAATGCTTAAACAGATTTAAAAAACACAGGAAGAAGGGAGGCTGGAAGAAGAACAGTAAAAGCAAGGAGAACAAGAAGTTCAAGGAGAGTATAAACAAGGTGAACCCAAAGGAAAAAGAGAAAGAACTGTGCTCTGCTACAGAGTTGATCTGATATATTATTATGAAACATAGTTTCATTGAAAAATGCTGATATATGAGCCCCAAATATTTTGTCTGAAACATCTTGGGTTTGATTAACTTTCTGAATTCCAGAAGGGCTGACCTGCAGCTGCAGGCTCTGGAAACTGCAAATTGTCTTCCACTGGCCTCATTGCTGTCTGAGAGCCAGGTGCTCTGGAGTCCCCAAAACTGCTCAGTAAAATTAATGTTCTTGTCCATTTTACTACTTGTATTTACAGTGAAGCTAATAAGAATGTCAGTTTCATAGAACAACTGCAGGGACTCTTGAGCTTTCATTTTTTCAAATAATTTTTAATATTTGGTTTTCTATCTTTATTAAGTGGTCTGGAGTAGTCCAAATCCAAGTATAAAATCTTGACACTTCCTGTAAACAAGAATCTCTACCTTGTAACCCCAACAAGTCAGTATATCTTATGTGGAGATTTTGTGGTGAAGGAACAAGACACAGTTTCATAAGGACATGTAAGAGACTATTCCAGATCATAAGCCTGTATCAGTGAACCCTAAGGAATGCTGAGCACCAGACAAGTGTTTCAGTACTGTGTGTTCTGCAAAACATTCAGACCAATACATTTTCTACACTTTTAACCCATATTCTGGCACTTTTCGGGCATGGGCTATGAGGAAAATTCATACTGAATGGCTGCTTTTCCATTTTTGACCACAGGAGCTGGAGAATGAGTCAATCAAGACATTCCTTAAAGTCTTTGCTATAGCAGACCATGCAGTGTCTATTACCATATAAGTAACAACACAACCTGTAGATTTTACATCCCAAATGGTTTACTACTAGAGCTGCAGCATCCAAAGGTTCAGCTTCCCAGAAGGTCCTTTTCTCATCTGGGTGCTTTGCCATTCAGGTACCAGGACATGCTCTCACAGATCTCCAGGAACATCCTTCCTTCTGGCACTGCCTCCTCCTAATGTGACTCACCTCAGCTAGCCACAGCTACATTGAAATTAGTGTCCTAAATCAAAGCTAATTCCATACCCTGCCTTTATAGTCAATATAGACTATTATAGTCAATATAGACAAAGAAATAGGCACCTTCAGAAAGCAATTCTTCCCACTGGAAGGTAGGGAACTAAACCAGTGGAATAAATCATTCTTTGCTAATGCCTATTTTTCTTCTTAGGCTATAAAATAGAGCTTTGGAATACAATAGATATAAAAGTGTAAGTTAGTCGAGATAAATCCTATACCTCATACCTCTATCACACAGGATTGTCTCCATCAGAGTCAACTCAGTGCATATATATGCTCCTAAATTTAGAATGATGAGTTACCTTCAGGCCAATTTTCATTAAAAACAGCATCACTTGGTAAGTGCCTCCTTGTCTTCATGTTCCTCTTCAGATACTCATATTTGCAAGCTTCTGCCGTCCCTGCTCCAGCAAACCCCACCATTGAAATCTTTGTTACTGTGTCTTAACAGCAGATTCTGCAAAGACACAGAATGGGAAATAGCCCACATAAAAAGTAGAAACTTCCAAACCTGGTGCCAATTTGGGTGTGACAGCAGCATATGATTATAAATGTTGTGGTTACTCAATGGTAGGGTAGGTTGTTCCAAGTACAAAGCACATAAATAATTATCTAGAATAGTTTGCATGGCCAGTCCTCAAAGCAATGCCTCTCTCTGTTTCTGCTCCATCCAGGAACTTTTGCATCAAGATCACCTTTTCTCTGGGCTCATGCCTCATTTTCACAAAAACATATGCTCCTAATTTAAAGACCTCAAGAAGCAGAGCATCTCTCCAGCCAAGGAAAGGCTTGCAAAAAGACCATACAACGAATCAGTCAAAGTAGAACTGGAAAGACCAGTTCTCAGATTCCTGACCTTTTCACTCTTTCATATTTTTTCAGTAGTTTGGAAGTGGATTGGAGTATTCTTAACTGTGTTTATACCTTCTTAAATCTTTTTATAACATTGTATTCAACAACAACCAAGCACTTGCACCTTGAAAAGTACAACAGATTTCAATAAACTGTGGAAACTTTTTAATGTGTTATCTGATCTTAGTATCTCTTGTTTGTTATAACATGATTATGTGCTCCCCCACAGTCTGCCTTATCTAAATTAACATGAGGAGATTCTGTTCTTTGCAATCAAAACTCTGCTTTTGTACAGCACTTTCTGTTTAATAGCATTGGACAAGTAAGCAGTTAGTGAAATGACAAATTACCATATAATCTAAGAGATAGGGCTAGTTAAACAAATGAAACAAATTCTCTTGGGTTTTTAATAAACATTGTCGAATAGTTTATGAGTTTATCTTTACTGGTAGCTACAGGTCCATAATTCTAATTGTACTTATTTAAGATATATTCAATAATATTTATTTAAAGAAAATTTTTAAATGGGTTTTTGATAAAAGATCTATGTGTTTATAGCATATATTCTTTAAAATAGTGCCTCAAATAAATAGAAATGTTGGATAGGAAGTTTTAGCTTCCTGCATTTATGATCAGCTCTCATTTTCAAATATTCAGGCCAAATGATTCTGGGTTGCATTCTTCTCCTCTCTCCCATTCTTCCTTTCTCACTACTCTGAAAAGTTCAAACTTCCAATATAGGCTGCATGCAATTCACATTCCTATTACCTACCCACTCACCCAGGCTAAAAGCATCTTTCCTGATATTAGCATTCAACTCAAATAAAAATGAAGAATTCATCATCACATACTCTGGCTACGTGTCTCTTCTACCTAAAAACACAAATATGTAAAGGCAGAGGAAGAGTTTTATATATCAAAGAAGGTATTATGTGCTTGAGAAGGGCTAAGTCATTATAGATGATTTTACACTGGAGACATCTTGCTAAAACTGTAGTAGTCACCGTTATTCTCTAGTGATTTGCATTAACTCATGTTGATATCTGACACAACTTCCTTGGGACCTTTCTATTCATGTATTTTCTCCACTATACAAAAAGGCCTTCCAAAAATCTTGGCTAGAAGATCCTGGAAAGTGTCATAAGATTGTCAGCAGATTTTGATCACACATCTCTTCTTTGGAAACTCTGAAGCTTAGTGAGGGTGTGCCTTCAAATCCTTCAGATATCCTGGATAAATATACCATGATGGTCAGCACTGTACGCTGCTGTTAGGGACTGATACACCCACTGGCACAGAATGCCTCTTTGTCTGCCAGATTACCCAGGAGCAGTCTTATCACAAAATAAAATTTGGGGACAGAATGGTGTTTACTTAAAATATGGCTTGAGATAATGGAACAAAGTTCTGAAAAGATATGACGAAAAATCAGTATTAAGATTATATTTAACAATAAGGATTTTCTTTGGGTGCTCCAGCATTTATCTAGTTTGTCACTGCTGGGTAATTAGCCAATACAATGTACACCAGGCTCTTGAGAGTTCTTCTAGCTACTTCATTCTTTTCCCCATTGTTAAAGATGACTATCTGCCGCATCCAGAGCGGCTGCCCTGGGTAACCTGCCCTTTCTCTAACCCCACCTAGGATGACCTCAGCTTTCCTCTCTTCTAATGTTTACCTGCCCCTCACTTCATGCAATTGGTCGCATCACAGGGCACTGGAAGGCATTAAATCATTTCCTTCCTCCCTCTTTGTTCATGTCATTAGATTAATATTTTTATTGTATACTTTAATTAGTGCATCTCTGTGTTCAGAGCGATTTCCCCTTTTTATAGTTTTCTGAAGATTTCTGGTAAAACTGTTCAGTCATACCATCAGAAAGATAAAATGCACTATCTTTGTACTAGATTTATAGCTTCTCTTCCTCTGTGACAGTCTTATAAAGCACAGATACAGTATAACAGTGGGATGAGTGTTGGAAATGTGATGCTCTAGCAATATATCTGCAGCCAAACCTTTATCCCCACAGTCAGCTTTAGGGACATTCACTGGGGACTCCATCACAGTATCTACAGATTTTTCCAGGTTCCAGACAGAAGGAAAATAATACCATGAACTTATAAGTTGATAGACCCACTTCTGAGTTCCATACGGCAGCCGATCAACAGAAACTAGAAAAACCACTCCAAAGCTGCAGCTGGTTCTTCTGTCAAGGGAATGAGTGAAAATGCACAGCAAAAATGCATTGTGCAGGATGGGGATGGGAATGGGGAGAGTGTGGCTATCCCATCGTTTCTACATAACTGTTTCTGATTATCAGTGCATAGCTATCTGTGACCATCTGCTGTATCCTACAGGCACAATTCCCAGAGAAGTTTGTGAGGTTTCCAAACAAGGAAGTCTGGATTTTCAGAAGCAAAATGAATCCTTGCTTACTGATCTTTCAGTGCCCAGAGCTAAGGATAGGGCATCTGCTAATCTGTACAGCAGTTGGATTTTGTATCGTATCTCCACAAGCTAGAGGATGTACCACAGAATCCCAAGTTTTTTGGAGCAAGAGACTATGAAAAGCTTCTTTACCCTCTTACTTCTTGCTTCCAGTCTGTGAAGTAGGTTGTGAATGTCAGATTTTGCTAGGTATATATTGTATAGACTAATTTGATTTTCATTTATTTTGTGTGTGTAATTATTAACCTAAAACTGGACATTTGTCACTATTCACAGTTCATAGGCCCATTAGACTCAGTGCTCTCTGCTTTGACTTTTTTTTCACTGTTACAGAAGAATCTCCTAATCTTCATACCGGGACCTAGCAAAGGCAATTATTGTTAGGAGTAATAAGGGCGGAATGGTATTTCCTAGGTATCTGTGATCTCCATTTACTACTGAAAACAGCAGACACCTTCAGGCATAACACTTTGCACTTAGCTAGCCTTCAAAATAAGTGGAACAGTAAAATTCACTAGTTCAGAGCAAAGTGTGCCCTTAGATTTTCATTAATCACATTACGTTATTTGAGACGCTTGATCGGGTATTTGAACCTGAATGCATATAACATTCCTGTGCCCAATCCATTTTATTCTGGTAAAAAACACAACGTTAAATTATATTTTAGTTTTCCAGCTCAAACACTACATTTGAGCCCAGACCACTTGTTCTTACTTGGGCAAAATTTTTCCTATCTCATTATAGCTGGGAGAGTAAAGGTTGAGTAAGTAATGCAGGATGGAAGTTTCATTAGGTGTACGTAGAATGCCTCATTTTTCTAGTTGGATAAATTTGAATGTTTATGCAACAATGAAATTACTTGATTCTTACTGATTTCATAAACTGATTAATTGAGCCATATGTGAAGTAAATGTATTTGCTTTTTAAAACATTGTTCAGTCCAGTATTACAATAATGTATTGCTTTCTGCCTTTCTTATTCCGCTTTCTTTTGTGACAAGCTCAGAGCTGAGCTCAGCCAATCTTTGTTATTATGGCCTTCCCTCTATACAAGATGGAACAGACAAGATATTTAGCATATTCATCATTCTCTGTCTATTTAAGGACTGACAGACAAAAGTACTTTTTTTATTATTGTTTCTTTTTTCATAACGTATATCAGTTAGTAATAGAATGTCAAACTGATGGTTCAACACTTGAAATGTATAAGTTTGGAGATCTATTTCTGAATAATTGGAATGCTATCTCTGTGTTTCTATGGAAATGAAAATTTTAGGAATCATATCTACTGTATGATCTTTTTGCAAATCCTTAACTCAGGATTCACCCACCCTATTCTGTGTTTTTTAAATGAAAAACACATGAAAATTACTGATTCAGAATGACTCTACAAAATGACGTTATTTTCATAACTCTTCATAACTGAAGATTGAATGTGAAAAACCTACTCCTTACTGTAGCAATAAGAAAATCAATTCTAATTGTTAAAGAGTCTGGTTTAAAAGAATGGGCTTACAGATTGAAATACTACTGATGGTGAGCACTTATGACAGAATCTGATGCCTAGGCTCCTGAATCACCCAGCTCAATGAAGTCAGTGGACTTTTGTCCACTGGTTTAAAGGAAGCAGTCATGGTTTAAGAAGTCATGGCTTAAGAAGCAATAACTTTAATGTAACAAATCTTTTGAGTAAAGTGAAAAGGCATAGATCTCAACATTTGAAACATAAATATGGGTTCAGGTAATTACCTAGAAGATAAAACAAAATATCCACAAGATATGGTAAAACTACTTGAAAGGTTGTTGCATGGTTTTTAGAAATTTTTTTATTGCATGAATTTTTATGGAGATTTGTTGTGTTTCATTAATTTGTTACCCATAAAAAGATTTCTATTGCAATGAAGATTAACACATTTCAAGGCAAGAGAGTCCATGTGAAACAAAAGATAAAATAAATAAGTTGGAATGACCCAATGAAAACTTGTAGTGAAAATCTGGGAAAATTTTTGTCATTTTTGCACTAATTTACTCCCTCCATATGTGGAATATAGATTAATTTTCCATAAAAATCATAGTCATGACACCGCCAAATGATCAAACAACCAAAAAAAATTTTTTTAATTATACCAGAAACTAAAAATAAATTTTGGAACATTTGCCAAAACATGTCTTCATAATTTAAAAATACTGGACTGGGAATTTTATAACATATTTTTCCCATAAATTCTTTTTAAACTTTTAGAATGAAAAGTCATTTCCAATTCCAGAACTTAGAAAATGGTTAAAATGTAACATTTTAGAAACTTCTGACATTTTTTCAATTAAAAGTATTGCTTTCAAAGGCCACCTTCAAAATATTCTTTATTAAGTGTATAGACTTAAGTGACGGCAAGAGTTAAGCTCAAAATTTTCAATATGTTTTCTCACATCTATGAGGAATATAAATCTACAAAGAACCAACTGATGATTTGGGTTATGAATTGTAACTGAATGACTGACTTTGATCAAAAATTTTTTGGTCACTGAAAGTTCAGGGTATGCATACTGACTGCATTAGGTTACCTGGGACTTATTTAAGGTTGAATATGAATTGTTACAAATATGTCTCTAAAAAGAAGTGTGTTGAACAACTTTGAAAATCTTCTGTTCCCTTCAGTAGAAAATATCCATAAAAAAATGTTGATGTCTTTAAGCATTCAAATAGCGAACAGCATTATAATTCCTTGTTTTGTCTTGTTATCTCAAGGAATGTTAGTCTGAGTATATGCTCATGCTGTGATCCTTGGTTGTGGTATCTGCACCTCTGGTGACTTGTATGCAACATGTCATAAATAAGTCTGTTTAAGCTGTACCTTTAGAATTAAGAGTGCATTATAACCACTGTGTCTAGAACTGCAAAGACGATGCTACAATTTATTCTGAGTTCGGATGCAACTCATTCAGTTTTTAAGTCAACAGATCATTGAGCCAGACTTATAGCTTAATTAAGTTTGATCCAGACCAAGCTAAGTCTCAATCAGGATAAATGAAAACACATTCATAATTATGGTCAGCTAGGATTGTATCTTAATGTGCAGATAGCGTTTGCAATTTAGGTCTCATTAAGAGCTTTCCTTCTAGAAACTCTACAAGTGCCAGTAGTATAGGGAACACAATTTATCCTTCCTGCTCAGCATACTGAGTGCAGTTTTAAAAATTCTGTTGCATATCTTGGTATCCATAACATATGCCTCGAAAATTTGAGGATATAGTATCAGAAATATTTTACTACAGAAGATTTGCTGGAACCACTAGAAGCTGAAGTTATGAGTCTGCTAAAAAGTTTCATAATGGAAATTTTTTTATTTTAAAATGTCATTTTCCTTTTGAAGCATATACCTTCAGTACTTCGTGAGCTACAGAGTCTGCTTTTGGCTGTACAAGCTAAATTCAGAATTTCTGTTTTGATTTGTCTAACTTAGATTTATCATTCCTGATTACAGAGCTGCTTAAAAAATAAGTAGCATATGTCAAAGGTGTGTGCATTATGCTTTTCTCAAAGACTTTTATTTCATACCTTCTTAAACAAAGTTCTGGATGCTCTATGAAAGTCTGAATCTGGGGCTCATCTGAGGAGGCCCTGGGCTGAGTTTGGAACACAGTTGATTTTTTTTGGACTCAGCTGGAAAAAGCAAAATATTTCCCTACATAATGTTGAATATAAAAATCTTTGCATGGAATTCCACACTGGGAAATTATGAATTTTGAATCAACTGAAATTGAAAGAAATTATTTTAAAGAATACTTCAGAATGCAACATCAGTATTTGTTCTACAATTTTCCAGGGAGAAATTCTGTTGTTGAGACTGATGATTTTTAAGGGTGAAAATAATCAGTTTCCTAGTTTTATCTCAACTGTACTTTCAGCCATTTTTTTTCCACATCAAAAAAATGGATTAGAATTTTGAACTTTGATTTACTGTGTTCAGAGTGCAAGAATTAGGCATGATAGCGGTTTGCAGTAAATGATCTGAGTATGTGCATGCAGAAATCCAAATATATTAATAGGATTGCCTTTTCTAAAGGAAGAACTATGTTTAATTTCATCATAATAACAGTCAAAAGATTTCACAGGCAATAAATTTGTATGGCTTACGACCTTAGACAAGTTTTGCATTTCTTGAAGTGTTGCCAGTATACATCATTTTTTAACAGTAGTGGAACACACCACAAATGGGAGTGCCAGTAAGACTATGAACAGAATTTATTATAGAAAATCAGACCATATTACTTGGTCATTAAAATTCTTATGGTCTTTTCAAAAAATATCTCACAGATGCTAGCCAAGACTTTCAACAACAAGTTAGCCTTTGTATTTCACAACCAGTGTACAACAACAAACATAGTAGAAAAATAATGACTTACAGAAGACATTGCTGTGTAGCTTGCTTCCCAGGGTCTGTTTCCTCCTTTTATGACAGTTTAATACTGTCAGTGTTGTATGATTAGAATTAGGTGGATAAGTCCCACTTTTTCCATATTTCGTATTTTATCTAAACTTGCTGCTGAATTGTTTCTCAAAAATGACAATTAGAGTCTAACATCCCCTGGCACTCTTTCATGAATTCTCACCCATTTAAGTCAGTTGCTAAGAACAACCATGAAGTTCTTGGGAGCTGCTGGGGGAAAGCAAGTTACTTCTAGAGAAATTAAAATAGGAGATATCAGCTGAGCGGAACTTTATGTATTAAATACAGGAAAGAATGGCAAGGCAGCCAAAAACTAATCATGACTATGTACACATGCATATAATAGGAACAGGAAGGAAATGCAGGAACGTCTGGGAGGAGAGGTGTATGGAATATGCGTGCAAGACTTTTTAGCTTTTTAGATAACTGTTCATGATTGAAAATTAGTTTACTGTTAGTCAACAATCCCCATTATTAGCGTGCCAAGAAATATATTGAAATTTTTGAAGACAAGATTTTTGAAAGAATATGCTGTTTCTTACCTGGTTAAATGTTTCAGTCAGGGATTTTGGTAATGACAAAATGATTCCATCATAAGCCATAACAGTTTAATTAATAACTAATATGCATCTCTTTCTAACAGTGGCAATATGAAAAAATTGATTGAAAATCATGAATAGTACTTCTTCCCCATACCACACGTTGACAGGTGGAACATTCAGATTGATATATATGTGCCTTGACATCACTACACATTATAGTGGATTCCATTAAAATGAAACACTGCTTGTATCTTCTTTTTAGCCACTGAACACATTTAAAGCAGAGAATGTGCTTTAAGGAGCTTTTCTAGAATGCTCTGTCAGGTTAGTACATATACTCTTAACATATAAAAATGTTTCATAATGATAAAAATAAATACAAAAATAGATAGTGGATTTTCCCTTAATTAGATACCTAAATTTGTTAAGAACCTCTGAGTATTTGGTCCATTGACTTTTCTTATTGATTCTGCAAAGCTCTAAAAACTCTTAGATCGAATTGGCTTCAGTGGGAGTTAAAGGTTCTCACCATTTTGTAGAAACCAGTCTAGCATGAGTTCTTATTACAGCAAGTGGGTTTCACCAGGCTCAGTCAAACTTACCATCACTCCCAATCCATGTGGTAGAGAACACTTGAAATTCAAGAATATTTTCCTTTAGGGCAAACTTGTCCCATTTGCTAGTTTGCTTGTTTTTTTCCTATCTCTTCTAGGAATTTCCAAAGTATTTCTGAGTATGAGTCCGCAAGTGAAATCTTTCAGGTTTCCATGTAATGGGGAGTGATATTCTAATTGAACCATATGCTGCTTTCATCAAGTGAACATGATGTTCATGATTAACCCTGCTTACATTTAAAATAAATGAACTTAAAAAGGGATGGAATGATAAAGAAAAGCAATGAATGCATTAGAGACAGTGAGAAATTAGAAACAAAGGAAACATTACTAATGCTTTTTCCTTTCCCACATCCATTTTAGTAAGACAAAAGGCTCATGTCATTGTGTCTATGCTGAAAATTGGTAGGAACCTAGCTGGTTCTAGGTCTTTTCAGAATCATGCACAGTGACAACTGTGGATGCTGACATCCTCTGCTCAAATGGAAAGATATAGAGCAGGAAGTCTTAATGCTACTTGTGCTGGACTGTTTTCAAGAAAGAAACTGAACATAGGATAGTACAAATTATTTCAGTAGGAAAGTCCAAACTGAAACTGGGTTGGTGAAGAGCTGATTATCTTTGCTATTCCATTAATTCATATTACATCTATCAAAGCAGTATAAGCCAGATACAATAATAATGAAATAAATTGTATTAATTGATGTTATTACTTGATGTTACAAATAAATCAGATGTTTCTGAGACTGTTTACAAATAGCTTTTTATTAAAAATTGAATTGGGATCTAGGGTGTTTTTTTTTTTTTTTTTTCTTAATGCAAGCCTACCTGTCCTCTTACTTACGGCATTTATAGTTTCTAGCATAAAGATGCTTCATCCCTGGATGGTACCCTAATTTAAATTTTTACTGCTATCACTAATGCAGGTGACACAAATGTATCTTTGAAAAGCTGAGAAAGCTTACTAATTTATATAAATTCAGCATATGGATTTAATGTCACTGTTAAGTTGGGCTAGTACTTCTATCTTGTCTAAAACTTCTCTGCTTCTAAAGTCTTGGCATGATATTTAGCCAGCATAAAACCATTGAAAGAAGGCTTTCAGAGGGAGACAGGGACTACCACTACTTTTTCCTTAGTGCTATGATTTCACGAGACTTAATAATTTGAATCTGACTTAATCCACAGTCTGGCAACTTCCTCAGGATCCTCATTTCTGTTCTTGCCATTCTAGTTTCTACATGAGAACTTCCAAGAAGGTCAGTCTTCCTGTTTCCAAAAGTATCTTTTTACCTTGAAGCCCTCTCAGAAGTGGTTTGGAGAGGCTTGAGTTGCCCCTCCAGCCCTCCTTTAGCCTTGTCTGCCTGCTCTGATCTCAGTCACTGGGAGTATGGACTAAAAAGGGCAAGAGAAATCAAAGAAAAAAATGGAGCCCTCTTCCCCCATAAAACAACCTTTCAAATTCCCCTAGGCATTTCTCTTGAGGATTTTGGGCTTTCTTCTGTTTCAAAGGTATTGTCTGAACTTCAGTCTGGACTTTCTGTCTCTCATAGGGATACACATCACTGTGTGGTCTTTATACCAGTTCTTACTAACTAATACTTCTAAGAGTCAGGGTATTGACATGAGTCCCCCAAGAAGAAAGGCTGATTTCAGAGATCCCTCAGCCTTTGGCTAGCATGGCCCATTAATGTCAGCAGCAAAAATGAGGGCAGCTTATTTTTACTTAGACATGTTTCTAGGTGTAATTTGAAACCACCGGATGTGATCCCTGCATGCCCCACAAGTTTTCAAGCCACCTCAGTAACATCTCAGAGAAGTTTCTACCTCCGGTTTATGTAGCACTGCCAGCTGGGGCTCCACCTGCACCATTTCCGAGTCTTCTCGGCGTAGGGTAGGACTTAGCAGAGCAGTCCTTCAGTCTGTATTCTCCTAACAGTTCTGAAATCTTTCTCCAGGTAACCCGGGAGGAGGAATATGGTACTGCTTAGAGTCCATTGTCACATACAGACAAGCAAGTGAGAAAAGGTTATTTGCCAGTAACTGGAGGGCTTTAAGTCATGTTGCCCACGTGCATGTCAGAGCCCATTTCTTCATTCCAAAACTTAAGGGATTCTGAAGAGTGTTGAAAGACAGAGTGCACCACAGGATATGTGTGCTTTCCCCATGAGGGCTGAGGGGGCTCAGAAGTCTCCAGATTCAAGCTCTCAGGTACATACATGCCCAGAGCATGAGGACATAAGTGGACAATACATGTCAAAACTTTCATTTCACATTTCCTTTACTGACTGGCATGAAACCTCCAATCCCAGAGCTCAGTTATTACCAGATAATCATGTGCGTGTACTATAACATATACAGCTAAGGAGGAAAATGTGAGTCAGAGAGAAACAGTCTCCCCTTTTCTTAATTGCCCTGTTTCTGAAGTGGGAGTAAATGGCTCTGAAATTAATTGCACTGCAAAGTGTACTATAACTGTATTATGATAAAGAAGTGGAAAAGAGGAACCGAGTTTGTCAGGATCATTCTGCTCTGTCCTCTCCTGCCTTGTAACATACCCCTGTTTCTTCACTACTGATGCTCTGTATCACTGTGCCAGCTGTCACACACTTTGGCCATATGTTACAAAAATGACCTCTTCAAAAAACTTTTCTATAAGGATGTCTTCTTGACAACCTTCTCCTATATGCTGTCATCATAAGCCCCACACGTGGTAGAAACTTGCCGTATCACAGTTGGGGGATAGATGTTTCTCTGGTATAAACAGGACTCAAATGATTTAAAGCTTTGTAAGAAAAAGCAAACCTTCAACTTTTGAAAATCTCTTGGCTTCTGACATAGGCCACAGAACTAATATGCTCCTATAGGAAACTCTCCTCATTAATTTGGCAGGCACATTCAGCCCTTCTTCAATTTCCAAAATGGCTTTAAGAAGCAGATTATGAACAATGCGATGGGTTAACCCAACCTCACATTGATAAAAGCACAGATATTTACGAGAGGCTTCTAAACCCAAAAGGTGAGATATGTGCTCTTAAAAAAAAAAAAGAAAAGAAGAACACCATCTCTCAGTGTTCCTTTGATAGCCAGACTACCAGGAGAGGTTTTTCTTGGGGGGATGGGATGGGATTTTTTTTTTTTAATATTTGCCATAAACACAATTTATATATAATTTCTATCATTTAATTTTCAGTTATTTTAACTCCTCTCTGAGCAAGGCATGCAATTGGCAAAACAGATTTTCTTAAAGGATACATAGATCGTTATTATGATTAATCAAGGCCTTCACATGTACTGCGGAAAGCACAAGAGACAATTTGAAAAGATTATATTACAATCAAACTTAAAGTGTGTGAGATGTTATTGTGGGTTTCAACTGTAAGATGCATGATGAGGAAATCACAGCAAGTTTGGTTGAAGCATCATGGCTTGAAGCTGCCCTACTGGTTGCTTGGAAGCCAGTGTAGTTCCTTCTTTAACTTACATAACCTGATGCCTGTTTAAATTATGACTAGTCTACAGATACTGTTCTCACAGCTTACCCCAGATGTATTTATCTTGATCTTCCAGCTCTCTGGATGGCAGGGTCATTTTGTTACATTCAGTTTGAAAAGAACTTTGAAATATGCCATGGATTGCCCATCCACTGGATTCACATCAAGTTGCCTACATGAACAGGGTGAAGTCTCCTGTGGGCAGAACCAGGACTTTCAGAGCTCCATTCTGCTTTGTCAGATTGTGAGGGCCAAGATTCAAGGAACATAGTAGAGAATGATACTTTCTATAAAGATTTATATAATTATTTATTAAATTCTACATGCTATAGTGAAGTTCTATAGGGTGGTTCAAAACCTACATAAAACAAAACTTTTAATGGAATTTAGTTATGTGGGAATTTTCCAGGAAGGCTGTTTAATGCATTTCAGCTAAATAGTCATAATGCTTCACTTTGTGTTACACTTTTGGAGAAATATGGTAAAAGGCATAATACAGTTCAGGCTAATCTTAAAGGTAATTTCTTGCAGGATGGATAAATCCAAACTAGCAATAAAAAATTGGACCTAGACCTTTATGTCATGGGAAAAAATAGTAACATCTGGTGACCCTAGTCAAAGGATAATGAGTATGACTCTTTCAATTTAAGTCCTTTTAATATCTAACAATTTTACTTCAAAAATTCAAATTAAATCTGCCCATAATGAGATTATTCTCTAAGATAAGGCCAGCTTTCTTTGTTTGATGTAATTTCTTCCTCAGTACAGCCAACTTTTATCTTCAGTTTAAGTGCAAATTCCTTAAAAAACTTAACTTATAGTACATTTCTATGGGAACAGAAAATGCAAATAATCTGCAACAGAAATTCCTTTTAGATGGAGAAGAATTCAGAGATCAAAAGGACATTTAAAATAGATAAGGAGAAAAAATGATTGAGGGAAAATACTTCAAAATATTTTCCAAGACTCTAAGAAATAACATAAATTAAAGATCTTAAAAATGACAGCTCCAATTCACATTTTCTTTCCTTTTCTGGACTCAAGCTTTTAGTAAGATACTATGGTATATCATCTAGCTGATATAATTTAAAGTCTGCTGGCTTTGTTTCTCTTTACAGACAGTCATGTTCATGTCACCACTTTTCCCTACAGTGCTCCATTCTTGAGAGGGTCAGAAAATATATTACCTACTGGCTCCTACATATCAGATCCTCCACTGTTCTTTCTAACCTTTTCCTTTCTCTTTCCTGCAGACTGCAGAGGGTGACAGCCATTGAACAGGACAGGCTCAGCATGAAAGGATTAGATAATAGAAATAAAATTTGGAGTTAGAAGAGGGCCTGACACATGGCTTGTAGGTTACCAGAGATACACAAGGAGCTTAATTCACATGTTACAGGGTTTAAAAAATAGAGAAGTAAAAGAATCTTGTCAGTAGACTTAGTTTATGAGGCCTGACAACCTTTTGGCCAAGAAAAGGGGATATACACTGTACATTTTTAGAGGAAAAAAGTGCTATGAGCTTCAAATAAGATTATTTTTCTATTGTTTGTAAAGGCATCATCATACACAACTACAGCTTTTAAAATATCTAGCCTCCTTACAGAATGTCACAGTGCTCCTGGTTAGTTCTTAAGAAAGAGATCAAAGTCAGATTTTCAGGTCTTGATGTTCTTGTTCACACTGTGTTCTTTCTGTTCTGTCTTCACAACACTGAACAGAACTCAATTTTCCAAGCAAGTGACAAGAGAACACATTTGTCACTACTTTGTTCTTTTTTAAACCCTTGAGTGCACTCCAAAGGAGTAATTTGAAAAAATGCTCACTGACTATACATTTAGGAAGCATAGTTTTCTTTAGTGGACCAAATTCTTCCTTCATTGATGCCCTTGTAACCCAAAAAGAGATACATCCAGACAGATCCTCTACAAGGGTAAAACATGACAGTAGTTCTTTAAGAAGCTACATAACTAGATGCCAGCAGAGGATCTGTCCAATTTGATTTCAGTGCATAATCTACACACTTACTCTACTTTCCCTTTTTAATACTACTTAGTTTTAACAATAATGCACCTGGTATGTGAGAGCTTGACTGATCTGTTGCTGAGAATGCATGTCACAATGCATTTTATTTCATTAGGTTAACTAAATGACTCTTTAAGTTAGCTTTGTTGTCATTGTTCTGTTAATAAAAACATAACCATCTGGGTTTTCTTTTTGTCCAGTAATTCTGATTCTATGATTTGTTTTCTGTTTAAAATATGATATTCCAAATAGGAACACTGGAAATGTGGGCATCCCGAGAGCAAGAGACATTTCTGCTGAAAGTTTATAACTCTGAGAAGAGAGAGAGAGAGAGAAGGGAAGAATAAAAGAAGACCATTTTATGTGACAATTCATATAATAGCAGAAGGTAATTGCTTCCAAGTTTACAAGGCAGTTAATGGTTTTCAGTGGCTGATGAACATCAAAGCCACTGGCACTAAAGGCAGGAAAGCTCTGTGTATTTACCAGACCCTTGAACTTTAAGTGTAGTATCTAGAAGAAACCCATATTGGTTTAAGTTTGATTGCTTTTTTATCTTATAGTTTATTGAAATTTATAGGGTCCTTACAGGGATCCAATCATATAGCAGAATGAGAAAATCAGCACCCTCACCACAAATGAAACACAGCCAAAGAAGATTGTGGAGTCAGACCGAAGAGATAAGCCGGCCAAACTAGGATTTATGATATTTGTGTTTGTCCTAATTCAAGTGGAATATGGCATCCTCAAAATGCAAAAAAAAATGAAAAGAGAATCATAACCACAGCTGTGTGGTAAAGAGGAGAGCTACTTAAAGGTGTCCCCAAGAGTGAAGCGTAAAAATCACACTGAATTCTGTTACGGACAAATACCGTGTGCCATATTCTATGTCACATTTTAAGTGACAAATAACAAGTATACTGTCATCTATATAGACCATGTCTATAGTTACCATGTACTTGAGATATGTGAAGGAGAGATAACATCATTGGGCAGTTAACAGTTCCCAACTACTTCTGCTTCCAAAGTATAAAAGACCATCTTGTGGCATATTTACTTAAAGATAAAGCCTAAAAATGTATTTAGAAGCAGTGCTACATCCAGAAGAATCCTAAGGGGATTCACTTTGATGAATTCACTCTCCATAACAAAGTGACCAAGCATAAACAGATTTCAAAAATTGCAACCTGAAAAGTCAAAATGATTATTTCAGCGAAGATCAGTTGCCAATATACACTAAGACGATGTAAGCATCTAACCTCTGAAAGTCATCAGTCATGCTAGTTCAGAATGGCTAAACATGCTCTAGTTCAACCCTTAGTAGAAGCTGAGGATGAAAATTAACCCCTTCTTTCAGTCTTGCATTGCAGTCCTGTCCTCCTTTGGAATTCTGAATATATCAGTATTTCTTCCTTCCAAGCCTTCTGCATGAAGACAAGACACTCAGGGTTTTTTTTGTTGTTGTTTTGTTTTTCTTTTGGGGGGGCAGGGAAGTATGTATTGAGAGTGCCATTACTTCTAAACTGAGAATTCCCTGATGATTTAGGAAAAAAATTACAACTCTAGAGAGAAACAGGTTATTTTGTACTAGTTAGTCACCTTCAGATACAGACATAAGGTCATACATGTAGACTATATCTTACAAAATAATTGCTACCTCTTTCACAAATTCTAAAACTTTTTCCCCTATTTCAGTCAATTCCCTTTAGCAATTTAATTTCTAATCCAGATAAGTGAGAAAATCTGGAAAATCTTGTGTTCTTACTGTTATATACGCCTTTTCAGATGTTAATGAGTTATTGAGTCTGTTTTTATTTTTAAGGATTTTGGTTCACAACTTTTTGTTCAGATTTTTAATATGTGCCAATGGCATGCATAAATATCTCACAACTCTACTTGCACTGGTGCTCTGTAGGTACAACTGTATTTCTAATAGATGGTGTATCTTTCTGTTCCATTATTTACTTTGCATTTTCTCTTAGTTTTTTTTTTTTTTCTTTTGCTTATTTGTTGTTTGGTTGGCTCGTAACAAAAGGCAGTGAAATGTCTTAATAACTTGGTCATAGATTTTTCTAACTGATAAAGAATTGTCAAGATGACACTATTTCTCACAAGCATGCTTTCACAGCAGCATTATAAATGCTGAAAAGCAGCAGGTTTCTAGCTCAACCACAATTTGAAGGCTTAAACCAGGCAAGGCTTGAGGGAAAATGTATGGTCTGGGATATGCTGGCAGTCAGATTAAATGATTATAATGGTCCTTTCTGCTCTTTAACTCCAAGGTTCTACAAGAGAACTCCAGTACTTACAGAAGAACAGCCAGGCATCATTGTTGCTAGGGCCCCGGCTCCAAAACTGCCAGCCATTCCCCCACAAAACAGGCATTCAACAACATGTTCATTCACATACTTTGCGTGGGGGTTGCTATGGTTTTGTTATGAAGAGATGAGGAAGGCTACTAGAAAATCCTTTTTTGTAAATGACCACAAAGGACTCCTGCCACCACAAACTTTATGCCGCCAGCAGTCACTAACCATAGTTTCCCGGGCCTCAGTCTTTTTTAAATGGCACTATGGTTCCTTCCTTCCTGTTGAGATAATGTCCCACAATGCAGTCTTTGAACATCTTTCAGTGGAAACAACTAACTGCATACAGAAACACTTTCGAGCGATCTCCAAAGTCATTTGCACTTGACCCAGTTGAAATACAGTTTCTACTATTGGCCCTTATCCAGCTGAACTTGTCTGTGTGGCAAAAATCCTTTTCAGGCATTATATTATTAAACTGGATTTTCAATTGCCATTGTATGAATAAAATCATGAGTTTGGCCATATAACTCCAGAATTTCAGGTTTACAGTCACAAATCAGCATCTTTCAGCTCTAAACATGGAGATATTCTTAAATGCTTCCATTCTTACCTCCAGTTTGTAACCTGAGATATCCTAATCTTATTTATTCTAATCAGATTACTGGTTCCCATACTGCGTCCGCTCATAGAAAAATGGTCTGACTTGAGATGTGATGTGCTAGATGAAGAAATCGTAGGTGTCAGTACATATTATCTGTATCCTCAAAATTCTTTATGACCACTTGAGATGCCACTGATGAAAAAAATATTTGAATGATGAGCACCATTTCTTACAGAATTATCAACAAAGTCAGATAACTGGCTTTAAGATGCAATATGAAAATCAGCAAAGTACAATGAAAATTGCTGTCTACCATTTTTGCTTTCTGCAGGTTTGATAATATGAATAACCCTCTCTGTTCAGTTGCATATCTTGGGCTACTGATATCAAAATCAGTGTTGTTTTTAAACTTCAATATTATTATTTAGCCCTGGAATCCTGGAGTGCTGTGTCCAGTTTTGGGATCCTGAGTAAAAGAAAGACATGGGCACACTGGAGTGAGTCCAGTGCAGGTCCACCCAGATAGTCAGGGGATGGAGCGCCCAACATACAGGGGAGATACTGGGAGAACTGGATTTGGTCAGCCTTAAAAGAGAAGACTAAGGGGATCTTAAGAATAAAAAGGTAAAGGGGATCTCACTTCTGTCTTTCACTACCTAATGGGAGGGCACAAAGAAGATGGAGCCAGGCTCTTTCTGAAGTATGAAGAAATAGGATAAGAGTCAATGGTCACAAGTTGTAACACAGGAAATTCTGACTATATATTAGGAAAAAATTTTCACTGTGAGGGTAGTCAAATATCAGATAGGGTTGCCCAGAGAGGCTGTGGAATCTCTGTCCTTGGAGATATTCAAAACTCAGCTGGATGAGTCTCCAAGTAACTTGGTCTACACTAGCCTGGCCTTGAGCTGGGGGTTGGACCAGATGACGATCAGAGGTCTCTTCCAACCCAAAGTAATTCCATGATCCTGTGTTTCTGTGGCTGATGTGCTGCCCCTCTGCCTGGCAGGTGCCAAGCACAATGTGCCTGGACTCTGCTCATCAGCTGCAGGTATTCCAGCTGCAAAGTGGACAAACAGTCACGCATTCTCCCAGGTGCCCTGCTCTGTCATATATCTGCACAAGGCTGACTAACACAGTGCAGCTTGAGCTAGATACACCATACCTGAAAAATCCAGGTATATGAGATGCTTGATAATTTGTGAATTATTTTGCAATCCTCAACATAGTTGATATACCAAAGTTAAATACAATATTTGTCACTCATTGCTGTTTTCACCCACACATTTATTATTTTACAATCCATCACAGCATCCTTCTGAGCAGCTGCACTGCATAAATTCTCCATGTATTAATATTTTGATTAACAGTTTAATAAGAAATAATGACTCTCTTAAGAACCGGTAGTGAAGCATAAGCATATTATTGTGAGCAATACCCTTGCTGAAAAAATAATTTTGCTCTTTAAAAAATATACATGTGTACCAGAGAAGGAATTGTAAAACTGTGAAAAACGAAACTGTGTAGGTGCTGTTAGCCTCTGAGTCAGCAGCTAACATTTCGCAAAAATTAGCATTTTAAGCCTAAGTGCTCCCCCTACATGCTATGAGCCACCCTTCCTGCATAACTATGTACCTATTGACTGCTGAAGTCTGAGAGTGCCTCAGAGCTTATACGATTGAACGTGTAACAAACTGATTCACTGTAAATTAGCAAAGTGCAGGCAGTCACGCTGAAGAGACATTTACAACACGAGCAACCTTTGTCATGGACGGAGTGGGAAGAGCTGGCAGCACACGTATCATTGCAGAGAGACTAGCGGTTTTCTGAGGCTGAAGGTGAAACACCTGCAAGTGGGTCAAATGATTTTTGTTTTTTCTTTTTTTTTTTTTTTTGGCCATTGAGGGCAACCAACAATCAATAACTAACACAAACATAAGGAAGGAAAGGATTCGTTGGGACAATTCAATATTAACTTTTTCTGATTTTGAGTTATTTACACAGCAGTAGCACTGCATATCAGTGCAGCTGCTATTTATTTAAGAAGGATAGCTCCTCACTATTAAACTGCATTCCGAAGAAAAGACCTGTTAGTCTAGCTCTCCGATGGCACTCTGCCAGCCTGGAATATGGTCACGATGCCCTGGAAAATGCGTTCTCTTCTACACCCATCTCCTTTGATAGTCGGAAGACACAGTGACACAGAGCTGTTCTACTCTGAGTGCTTCTGATAAATCCAAATTGTCAGACACTTTGGGTCAAAGGTAAATAGGACATCAAGGAAAAAAAAGAAGCACTGACCTTTTTCTCAGTGTTCTCTCGGCAGCCAGTGTTTCAGAGAAGGGTACTAGTTTAGCTGTTCACATGGCACTGAACAGAAGAAAAGGCTGCTCTGCATACAGCATGGTCTCTTTTGGTTATTCTTTTGTGTGGAATAGTTACCATGGCTTTTGAAGATGAGTAAAATCTGGCATAAAGATACATCAATAAATAGAAGATGAGAATTTTGAACAAGCTTTAAAATGATTAGAGGAAATAATGTATGAACAGCCTTGTTGTTTCCTCTGAGTTTAGAAAAAAACCTTGATCCATTGATCATTGTATTGCAGCATAGAAAATGAAAAGCACTTCTGAGGATGTCTAAAATAACACACTGAGCCAAAAGATGCCCTTCAATCTCAAAATGTAAGCAGTGACTAGAAAACTCTGATAAGAAACTAGTAGAAGTCAGCTTTGGAAGAAAAATTGTTGTAAGAAATAAAAGGTGGCTGGACCTACAAAAGGCTGGACCTATAAGATCTGGCTGTCAGACTGGGTCTGGGAGTTACCTACTCTGTGAGGAGTAGGCTGAGAGATGGTGCAAATGCAGTGCCAGAAAAAATGCTCTACAAAGCAATATTGATTTCTGTGCAGATATCTGTGGCCTTTCTAAATCAGAATACTATATGCAATGGTTTCTGCCACAGAAGCAGAGTTTTGACTCACTGTAAAAAGTGGTAGGAAAATTCTATGAAGCCTCAGAAAAGGACACATCCTCCAATACCACCTTCCATAATGTCCCCATCTGCCAAACCTCATGGGTCATTGCTGTTTGTCATAAATCTTTCCAGTGGTTTATAGGCAAGAAACATTAAGAAGTCCCTTATTATTTTTAAAGATGCAGTTCTATCCTTAAGATAGATCACGTAGAATTGCCCCTGTAGTCCGAATAAAAAAGGACTTTAGAGGCAAAAAAAAACAGACAAGGTGACAACACTGGCTAGTGGGCAAGAAACAATTATTCATTCAGAACCATCTAGAGCTAGTCAGATGATCTATCTGCATAACAAATAAAGCTGATGATTTGTCCTGTTTTGCTGAATGCATGATTCATGATTATATGATTACTCATGAGGCTTATGAGAACAAGATTTGATCTGATCCAAAAACAATCTAAGGAGGAATAGCTGAAGCGTTTGGACCCTGATTCAAGCATATGTGTATATTTTAAAATATGAACAGTCCTATTTAAGGAACTTAATTACTCCTCATCTAAGAGTTATGCACACTTTTAAGTACATTGCTGTACAAGAGAGACAGGACACTTGAAATAGGCTGGGTAAGAATAAAACAAATTGGTGCAAACCTGCACAGGATGGCAGTGGCTTGATGGTATACCAAATACATCAGTTCAGTCTGTACACTCATATAATGTGGTGGTCAGTCAGACTGGACATACAGTCCGGACTACTGGGATGCCCACTGGTCTGGGGGGACCAGCCACCAGGTGTCCCAACATAGGATTCTTGTTGCCTATCTATCAGCCAAAGAAAAATAAATATAAAAATACATATAATATGACTTTGGGAATAACTTCTGTATATTGAGTGGTGGAATGAAGGAGAAGTAGGGGAGCTGTGGAATTGCAAATGGAGGGCTGAGGTATGGCCTGATGCTGATAAATGGAAGGTTTTACAGGCCAACCCACTCCTCTGAGACAGGCATATCTGTATTGGAGCATGTTGTCACTACAGATTTGTTAAAGTCCCTATGTAGGATTTAGTTCTAACACCACAACCATCCTTACATAAAATCTTTCCCCTAGATTAAACATACTGTAAATCTAACCTTGTTTGCCAGTTAGAAGTACATACTCAGAGACTCTTTTCACTTTATCACTTGCTCTAATGCATTTATTTTGCTGTTCAAATATAGACTATTAAATGAATTCTGAAAATGCTTTTTAGATGTTTAGATGCTTCACACAATTCCATGTGAGTCATTTTTTTTTCAGCTTCCTCCATTCACTTGTACCACATGGTGGCTGTTTGAACCTCATGTTTCTTAGCATATAGTATACTCCATGAACTTTAAAGAAATGTTCATTCCTGAATGCTTCTTGGTGATCAGACCTCCATAACAAGATACCAGAAGACCTTTGCTACAAGGTCAATAGGGATCACAGTCCTGAAATTACCCAGAATTACTGAATCAGAGAAGAATTGACCCAATTCACAGAATCACAGAATCGCTGAGGTTGGAAGGGACCTCTGGAGATCATCTAGTCCAACCCCCCTGCTCAAAGTAGGGTCAGTGAACAGGTTCCTCAGGACCACGTCCAGGTAGGCTTTGAATATCTCCAAGGATGAAAACTCCACAATCTCTTTGGGCAACCTCTTCCAGTGTTTTACCCTCCACATAGTATAAAAAGTTTTTTCTTATATTTAAATGGGATTTCCTGTATTTCAGTTTCAGTTCACTTGGAGAATGACATCTATGATTCTTTTGTTTCTAAATCTGCCCTTTGCTTCTCCTGTGCATGAGAGATACATGGCCTTCCTTTGGATATAAATGATTTTGAAAATGAAACCTTTATTTTCATCTGCTTGCACTGAACATTCTTCACCTGCCATATCTTCTGTTCTCATTCTCTATCACAATTACTTCTGAGTTAATTATATTTATTATGAAAAGTGACAATATAACAATATTTGCATCCTTCTTTGAAAAAAATAATCACCCAGTGAAGCGTGGTGTTGTATGTTATAGAACACAACTATGAAAATATACGAGAAGATCACAGAGCAACAGTACGTTAAGTAAGGATCTCTGAACCCTTAGGGATATTCTGATTGTTTCCTTATCATAAGTTCTTTGCCATTTGCATGGGTGTTTCCACTAACAACTTGACAATGCTTAATAATGGCACAGCATGGCATTTCTGAACTGATATATCAAGCAGACTTTCTGAAACAAATAGCTCATGAATTGTGGACCATCAGCTGAAATCCCATGGCACTCAAACTGTGATTTGTGCTGCATTGTTAAATTGCAAGTTTGTGCCTTCCATAACATCTTGTAACAGCTCAGTTATTTAAAAATAAGATTTTCATGGATGGAAAAGGATCTTTATTTTATGATTCAAATAGACCTCTGTATTTTACTTTCTGTATATACAGCTTACTTCACATTTTGACGTCTTGATTCATTCTTGTCCAGAATAAAAATTTTGGTCTCTGCATATATGATCCTCAGAATTTAACAGCTCAAAACCAAGAAGACAACCATCAGTGGTATATTATAAAAATAAATATAGAAGTTCATTTGATAGAAACAAAGGTGTCCTTACAGAATTTCATGTTTCATGATGGATTCTTCAATTCTTGTTGAACATTAGAATATTTAGGGGTTTGGAGGGGGAGAGGGTTTATTTGCTGGGAGGGAGAGTTACAAAACATTTTTTCCAAAAAATACTGGATAAATTCAGAGTCTGAAGTCCTTTATTTGTCTGTGTTGTTCTGCTAATGCACTTCAACCGTGACCTGTAGGAAACCTCTTACAGAAATGAAAAGGTAGTTTCAGTCTTCAAGCTGTCCTTGACCTCTCAGCTGATGATGTGAACTAAATGTCAATTAGTACCAAACAAAGTAGTATTTTGTGACTACTTTCCAACTAGAAATGATCAGCTTGTTTCCCAGCGGGCATTAATGCCAGTGGAAAGTAGAACTGTTATCTGACTTCAGCTTCTGGGAAGGTTATTAGTATATGCTGTATACTGGAAACTTTCTCAGAAGCTATTGCTATATACTAATGTCAAGAAAATACTGCTGAAAAGACAGATCATCATATTCACATATGACTAAGAACTGTTTAAAGGAATGTGACACAATAACAGATTTTCTTTAAATAGGAGAAAAAAAGGAAATAAAGAACAAAGATACTGTGAAGTAATTCTGAATATGTGTAATAAAATATATATTTTAACACCAAGCATCTTTCAGAATGTCCCATACAGTGTGATGTGGACAGCTAGTTTAGGCAGAGCTGTCCAGAAATACCTGCACAGAGATTAATTTATTGTGGAATTTATAGCTATCCGTAAGTTTCATCCCTGGCTTGACATGCATAGGAATGTGCTTTTGAGACTTAAGTAAAAGAGCTCATATTTTCTAGTAAATATTATATACAAACATCATGTCTGCCCCAAAAAACATATGCTTAAACTTTCTGTGAGTTTAATAGTTTTCATAATATTTCTGTCAGCTTGTGTTCTGAAATATATGATCTGTTATTGCATTGTACATTATGGGCTACATTTTTATTCAGTGCATAAACGTTATTCACATATTCTTTCATCCATTTAACACAGTCAATGATCACATATGGTACACTGAGAATATGAATTATATATGCTCTGCTAAAACAGAATGAGATTGGATTTTATATAGTACATTTTTTCTTAAAAGGGGAAACTGGGGCTAGAATAGCGGATAATTGACCTTCAAGGTGAGAAGATAGCTCATCTTACCTCTAGCTCATGGACTTCTCCATTTTGAAATAATATGCTTTAACAGGATTCTAGATATTTAGGAGCTGAACTCCCAGTGCATGTCCTTTCATGGTCCAAATCACCATGTCTGTACTTCTTTTTCAATGGCACTGTCATATTGTTTTTATCATTCTTGTCACCACTTGTGGACGTTAAATGACTCTCTTGGATAAGTGGAAGAACTTAACACCTAAAAGTCAGCAACAAAAAAAGAATAGACTTAATACTGAGATGTCATCAATTAAAGTACACCATTTTGGTAAGTATGTTGGATGGAATTCCCTCATCAGCAGGGATCTAGCACCAGGAGTGTTCACAATCAAGTACTGCAAAACAGTGGGACTTTGGTGCATAGCCAAAAGGTGCATTTTCCTGAAGACCGGAGAGGTTATTGAATATAATAATACTTTCACTTAAGGTCTTCAAGACCTGCTTTGAGTGTACGAACAAGATACTTGGCTTCAACTGGGCCCTGAGGAAATGGCCTCAACTAACCTCACCCTTTTGACAACCTTTCATAGGGAAATTATGCAGCTTTTGAGATTAAAATGAATTAAGATCTAGACACCCAAATGTATAGGGATACGGCTGCAGCAGGGAAGAGTAACTTTGGTTTACTAATTAAAGAGTTTGATGAGAAAAAAGCAAGAAAATATTGGTATATTTTACAAATGTTGGTACATTTTGGTGTTTTGCAAAGATTTGGTATTTATTTGTAGCTGCTCTTGAATCTAACAAGAAAAAGTTGTCTCTGTAGGACTGCCATATTAAACATCAAAACACATTTCTTAAAACAGAAAATGGTTTGATTCCTTTTCTGTTCTTGTAATTATTGCATTAATATTCATTATTTCTGTGACTATTTCAGTATCAGATCTGCAACTTCTTGCTGGCAAGCAGTCTACTTAAGCTAAGGTAACTGCAAGTTCAATATGCTGGAAATATTACAGTTTTGAATTTGATTAATATGATTCCTTACAAGACATTGCATTCACCTAGTTACAGAATTTTACTTGCAATCCTCAATTTGGAGGGATCGTAATATTTTGGCCAACCTGTGATCAGAAAATGGATAAGAAAGTTTGACATGGCCAATAGTCTTTTTTTTTTTTTTCCTTTTTAACAGTGGATCTAATAATTCATTAACAGAACATTTGTTCTGTTCTAATTCAACACTTGCATTTCAGATATGGAATGAGGGTTTGTCTGCATGTTTGCTTGGCTATGTAGGTAAATAGAGTTCTGGCTGATTTCCCACCACTGTCTGCCCAAGTGTGTCTGTATGTCTGTGTCTGCAGGAATTCCTCCCCTTCCCCCCAACTCTCTGTTCCCTTAATTTTCCTCTTATTCCAAGAGAGTTGTCATTTACCCACCCTTCTACCTCTTCCAATACTATGTGCTGATGCCATGTGATCTTAGACATTTACAGTGCAGACATATTCATCTGAGATGTGCCTGTCTAGACTCCCTTTACAGTTAACAGATAAAAACAAGGAATTTATGTCACAACTCATCTCATCCTCATCCTTATGTAGATGCCAAAAATAGATTACATGAATCACAACTTAGAAGTTCCTATTTTTCTCCACTGAGTAACTATAAAGGGAGAGAAGGGTGACTAATTCAAATATAGACATCTACTTTGTAAATGTTCAAAATTAACTGGCTACTTTATTATTTTTTTGTACTACTGACCTTTTCTTTAAACTACTGATCTTTTTTTTTTTCCTGTTGATCTTGTACTGGTTTTGCTCTTTCATAGATAAAGGTTGTTTTAGAGATCTATCTAAAATCTACCACTTCCTCCTATTCTTTCTCCTTCTTCTTTCTCCTACTGTCCAGACAGGAGGGGAATGGTGGAGCCAACTGTCTCACAGATACCGTCTCCTCATTATTTAAAGCCTTCAGTGGTTAAGTACAAGTTATTTGCTTGGTTATTTGCTTCAGTCACTGAGATTAAATCACAGAGGCTTGGAAGATGTGCTGCATGAGGTAGGGCCAATTTTGAAACACACAGCTCACTTGCAGGTGAAGGAAAAACAGAGGAAAAGCTCCTGTGAGAGATTTTACTCAGTATTTAATCCCTCTTTCAAATTTGAAGGGCTGAAAAACAGTGATCAGGTAAGAGGCACTAGCAGGAGGCAACAGCAGATTTATAGATTACTTCTGAGTCAAAGGCTCATCTAGATAGGCCTTCCTAAAGTCATTGATGGTAATAGTGATTGACATGAATGCTTTTTGGAGATGTGGGGGTAATTGCAGTAGTTTGTAATCCCCCATCTGTTACCTCACTAGCTATGACCAACGGATAGTGTCCTAGTGAAGAAGGCTGTAATTTAAGTCAAGATTTTTTTTTCCTGTTTCCCCCCAAACTTTCCTAAAGAGTTCAGTTTAAAGGTTGTTATTTTTATTTTGACAAACTCATAATTTTGGGTGGTTCCATACCATGTTCAACCTTTGAGAAGTAGAATGAAATGGGTTCTGACCAGTAGGTTTGCTATAACTTTCACTTTGCAATAAAATACAAGCGATGTATATGTACTTAGGTGTTCAGAGTGTATCAGGAGGTGGTAGAACATCTTGCCACTAAATATACAGAAGGCCCATAGAAAAGACCTCGTGTTAAACTAGACTGTAAGGTAAATCAGGGCTACCTAAGACATCACTCATAAAGACAGAAGACAGTCTTTGTGGGAAAAAAAAAGTTCATGTTATTTTAGAATGGGTAGCTTATATAGGAATGCAAATCCAAGGAGGGCCACTTGGCCTGGATTCCTTCACCTAGGTTATGCCCAATGCAAATTCAGGAAGTTTCTAGAAATTTATGTCTCTGAAAATACTGAATACTCTCTCTTTCAAATACCATCCATTCCCAGAGACATCAAAACTCACTTGCTTGTGACTTGTTATTTCTCAGAATTTCAGGAACTTGATTGCTGGCAAGCCCTGCAGGATGCTATCTTGGAGCTGTCTAACTATGGCTTCTGATGATTCTAGGAGTAATGGCTAACTGGCCCCAGAAAATTTTGGGTTCACAGAACTAGTTCTATTGCATTCATATAAATAAGATTTTAATAAGAATCTCCAGTGGATTTGTTCTATTTCAGGCTGGAAACGGTGAGATATGGTGCCTCAGGATTCAGTTCCAATCCTAATATAGCATTGTTTCACTCATTAATCAGTTAATTTCAGGCTGGCAATATTTGCTGACTGATATGGAGAAGACTTACCAAGAAAGCTTATAATTCCCTGGTCTAAATATAAATGTTGTGAGGAATATGGTAGGTATCTCATAACCATACTGTTCAACTAGTGTATGTGATTGTGTAATAGGGGCACTATGATCATTTTATGAGGAAGAGAAGGAATATCTCCTAGGAAGACAGGAGACAAGAAAAAACTCCAGGCAGGTACAGTTATCCTGAATAAAATAGATAGTCCGTAAAAGTTTTGGTTGCTCTGGTTTTGTCCTAAGAGCTTTAATTACAGAAGACTTATAGAAGTATAATATTCAAATGTTCTTGATATGGTTTTGTTCCTATGGAAAATACACAGTAGGACAAGTTAAATATAGCATTAATAAAAAAGGATTAAATTTTGCTGACATAAATTATTGTATAACTCCAGACTGCCGAAAACAGGTTACATGTAAATTCAGATTAGCTTTAACATTCATCTTATGTGAAATTATATTAATCGATGCTGTGACTAATGAAAAAAATGATATAAGGCTTTTCTTGAATAAACAATATAAGAAAATTTGCACATCACTTTATGGAATAAGGAGAAGACTGCAATGATAGCACGGTGCAGTTTGGCCATTTACTGTTACCAGAAAGAAAAAAGACTAACGGACAGAAAGATTAAGCCCCCAAATGGAAGAGTGCTTAAAGTAATTGATTTTAAACCAAAACATATCTCAGAACTCTATCCAGATGGAAAGGATATTGTATATGTATTGACAATATACGACATATATGTTTGATACGTTGTATGTGTATTGGATTAGATTGGTTTGAGAAGGAAGGAGAAACTGAGAGAAAGAGCAAAATTTAAGAAGAAAGTGAAAAGGAGGGAAAGGAACAAGGAAGAAAAAGAGATAAAGATGAAATTAAAAGGTAAAAGAGGAGAGAAAAAAGAAAAGGAATGAAAAAGAAAGGAAGAAAGAAGACATTATAGAATAAAGGGGGTAGAAGGCGCGCACACACACACGCACACACACAAAAGGAGGAGAAAAGAAAACTAGCAATCCTGGGAGAAACACGAAGAGGGAAGGGAAAGAAACATTAGTAAAAATGAAGCAAAATGAGGAAAAAAAGATTGCTGAGATCACAGTCCCACCAACCTGTGAATTTTGAATGGGTACCAGCCAGCTGCTGGGAGAAGGCCAATGCATTGCTTGGCTAAATGAAAAGCAGTTGGCATCCTGGTATTTCACATGTGATGAGCATCCAATATGTGACACTTGATCTTACGCCAGGAACATGCTATGGTCTGAAATCTCTAGCAGCCAATCAGGGTACACGGTGACTACTTTCTTTTATCATTTTAATTGCATGTCCTGCACCAAAGAATACTTAATCCAGCTGCACATAGATTTAGATGGAACAAAATTCAGACAGCTTAAAGCAACTGCTCACAGTCAGTCCATAAAACACAAATTCTCCTTCAAGTAGAAACCTTTCCCTTAGATCAAAGGGCTATAGCCATTCCATATTTTTTATTCTTTAACAGAAAAAATTCAGATAGTCAGGGACCATATTTATTTAATTACGTATTTATCTGATAGCCTTCAGGCAGACATGGCTATCAGAGATGGCGCCAGTAGTACACCCACTTGCATTTGGCAAGCTCTGACTTTATGATGCTGCAGCACTAATTCATCCTACTATCCTAACATAGGGAGCAGTCTCTGATCAATAAGAAAGGTATCATTTTATCTTAACTATCATTCCTTTACTAGTCAGTATATGTCTTTTTGTGGAGTAATACTTGTGCCTTTTCAATATATGGTTAGAAATGTTGCAGTTCTTTTTTAACTTTTAACACTAATATTTATCCTAAGCCAGGTTCAAAAATAATGCTGTAAAATCTCTTTTTTGAGTCCATTTGCAGTCTATCTACTGATCTGTAAGAGCTAGAATTAGATAAAATGCTATGTCAAGGAGTAAAAGGATATAAGCAGAAGTAGGATGAGCTCTATTTTAATTTCTCTCTTCCTACACCTCCTTCTCAATACTTATACGAATTTCATCACTTTAAATCTCTTGCACATTAATGGTGCTAAGAGGATGTAAAGACACCCAGAAAAGATACCTATAGCTCTCTAGGCACAGCTCTGGAAGAGGGTGTCTAATTTAATATTATACTCTTACATATTACCTTTGAATTTAGTCTCTTTTATTACTTACACAAGGATTTACAAGTACTTGCACCTGTTTCTGTGTTAGAGAGGTATTGCAGACACATCCATGAGCAGAATTTTTTACATGAGAAAGGTTGTCCTGCATTAGCAATTAGTGATTCTTCTCATAGTACTATTTTGGTTTCTGAGTATATCTATAATGGGGCAATTCCGTGTAGAGATACTTGAGTTATTGGGTATTAGGAAAAGCCTAGCTGGGATAACAACTAGCTAGTTCTGCACTGGCCCATTCACCAGTCTTCAGTGTGGACTTTGTTTCCAATATCTGTTTAGGTCTAAGAACTGTGCTAAAAAATCAATGAATTATTCAAGTGAGGAAAGATCTTGCAGGATGCAACAGAGTATTTCATAACTTTGAAATGAAGTCACACAGTAATATGTCAAACTTTTCTGTTGCTGAATCTCTATCAATTTCTGTTAATACTACCATGAGGCCAGTGTCCTTTTTTTCTTGTAGCACTGGGATTCAGGAATGTTTGGATGTAGGATTTTGCCTCAAGTCTGTCTGTATCCAGCATGAGACATAATTGACAATATGTTTATATAAGAACTTTGCATGTGACAGAGAAAGATTTTCTTCACTTCCACAAGCATTCTGAAATAAATGATGTAGTCGTCAGAAATTTGTCTCTACTTTTGCTAAAAAGTCCTGATTTCACCCCCAGAAGTGAAATTAGGCTCTCCTCAGTTCTGATGAACCTAAATATTTTGTTGTGAGCTTTGGGCACACTGCATAAAATTATATAAAATTATATGAGACAATAAATTGATTCCTCTGAAGTGTAGACTGAATATTATTTCCATAAGGGAAGAGCCCCTGCCCCCATACTGGACTCATATAATCTGAGTAATTTTTTCAATATGAAAATATGATATTCTGCAATACAATGTAATAAATTGCATTCTCAGTTTTAATCTCCAGAAGAACCTAAGATATGGAACAGCTAAACCATCTTCTATATTTATATATATATATATATATATTTATATATATATATTTTAGTAGGAATAAGCACATTCTAACTGGGCTTTCTATACTAGAAAATAAAGCAATATAGGGAAGGTGATGACCATATTCGAATGAGCATTGGTAACAGTTTCTGAGAGTTGATTATTCTGCAGAAAAATGAAGCAACTGTATTTCATACCACAAGCTCTGCATTAAAAAGCACTGTGCTTTTATTCCCCCAGTGACTTTGATAAAGGTACTGCACCATGGTGACTGCAAGCATGTGACCACAACAAAAGTCTCGTATGACTCCCAGGGGCAGCTCAGCATGAGTAAGCAATTCCAAGCACCATCCAAAGCTACATTCCAGTAAGAGATTATGTTTTTGTACAGCCTCGTGATTCCTGCCACCCCCAACAAAAACATCATTGTTACGATTTCCTCTGCATCAGGAGAGTTAATGACTATCACACCTAGTAGTTAACATTTCTTAGGAATAATATTAGCAATTATGTTCCATGCCATTTTCTGTTTTGATCCTGGAGGATGATGAATGTGTGCTGAATTTTATAATGGTCCCTAGATAAACTAAATAAGGGTTTTATTCAATCCAGGATGTCACAATACATTTGAAAACAAAGAAAAGTGTTTCCAAGAAATATGTGCTTTCACCCGTCACAAATAACACAATTATTTGAGTGTTTTACAGGGAAGCCAACAGGAATACAGGAATCTGCTCCCAGTGAGTACAAATGATTTCCCAATCTTCAGTTCTATCCTGAACTAAGATAAGTTAAGTTAGAGGCTCTCAGCAATAGCTATTTTCTAGAGAATTTCCATGAGAATAGCAGCATCCTATCCCTCCCTCCCCTTAATAAACAAATAAATAAATAAACCTAGCCAGTTTTAATATTCACTGACATCTCAGTTCAGTTCAGGTCAGCCTTTTGTCTGCTTCAGTAACTCTACTGTATAAACCTGAGCACAGGGAAGAAATACCAGACTATTTCCTGAATCGGAAGCTGTGTAGATGTGTAAAAGTGGGGCAAGACTGCCAGGCTGGCAGACCAGTGTGTGCGAGCTGCACACTAAGGCTGCTACGCTTCCTCCACAAGGTACGCTGGTGTATCTGCGCTGAGCTGTCTCATTCCATGTAAACATATTCAACTTGTCTGAAGTTAATTCAGAGGCATCACACTGTATTCTGTGGTATAGAAACATGATTTGAAAGCTGCTCTCACTGTGTTTAAAGTACCATACATTTATGTACATGAAGTCTAATTTACATAATATTTAATGTCATCTCTCATTAACACCAACTAATGTCTCTGATGTGAGGTCTGGAGCAGCATAATGCTCATCAATTAGGAACCATAGCTTTTTTTTCCCAGATGCTGTCAAAAAACTTCCTCCACATCATCCTATTCACAGGCAAAATATTGAACAATTAACTTAGCCATTTCCAGCACATCTCCTTCATTCTCCATCCTCTTACTTTTCAGAGAGGAGAAGTTTGCAGATTAAGTTCCATATGTTTCTATTTGTATAAATCTTTCCTGACATCTGCAAATTTCAAATTTTGGCTTCTGCTTCTTGTTTGTTTTATTATAGATACTTTTTTTTTTTTTTTTTTTTTTTTTTTGCTGGCTATTATTCTTTTACATAGTGGTAGTGCATCAGATGTTCCAAGTGGAAGTAGGGATCACTATAGCAGAGTTTGTGTATATACTGAAAAATAAATTGTATATTATCCTATTATTCTATTTATTGGACAGCATAATTGATAGACCTGTGGAACACCTGACATGATTCCAGTCTGTGCCTGGAGTCCCATGTATTATTAAATAAAGATAGTAGGTTAAATGCTTGGGGGTCGGAGTGGATAAAGACGTTAAAAGGCTACTAAGAGGTAGGTAACGGGACAAGTATAATCAGTTATAGAAGTCTTTGGGTGTCTATTGAGGGTTCTAAATGTGGAGCTAGACACATCAGTTTAATCCAGTAATAGATTTTACGAATAATTGGTAGAACATATTGGAGAGTTGCCAGGATGTGCCTGATGGTTACACTGGACTCTTCCAGGCCCAAAAGCAGCTCAGTTTCATTTCCAAGTAGGCTGCATTTAACTTCTTGCTACAATCTTAGAAGGGAGGTAGGACAGGGAGGGTTTTATTCTGAGTTCTAGTCCTAGCATTGATGTTCTTGTGCCTTTTTTCAGTATGGAAATTATTTATAAAACACTAATCACACAGGGTAGACTAATTAAATTGGTATTAGGTTTGTCTAATTGGACAGTGTTTGGAAAACATTTCAGATGTGAAGAGAAGTGTTGATGTTAGAATTATTATCATTTGGTCCCGTGAGCTCAGCAAATGCCCAAAATGAATATCCCTGATTATCTGCATCTAAGCCCCCATGTAGTCACCTTTACGTTAATGGAACTTGTTGAGTCCTTTTAGTCAGGTGTTTCCACCGACCTGCTAGCACTGACATGCTTTTTTTGCCTCTGCTAATCACATATTCTCCTTTCACCCATTCCTGTTCTTTTGCTTCTACATATGAGATAAGAAGGGGCAAGATGGATCTTGAATAGTTTAAACCAGGTTGTGATTTGGCAAAAGAAGACTAGGCATTAAAAGGAAGCAGTCGGCATCAAAAGAAAAACAATAGTCTTAGTATTGGCCCTGCAGGACAAAATGATTGATGAATGTGACTATCTTGTTCTGCTTCAAGAATTATTTCCAATATTCCATAATCAGGCAAAATTGCTATTCAAGCAGTGGAAATGTCCTTAAAGGGAAAATATCCGTAACAATATATTTTTGAACCTTTGAGGCTGAGTGTTACCCTCTGATGCATTTTTAGGAACAGTTTTCTTTTTATTCTAGGAATAATAATTTGTGCAGGTGTGTTTTTATTTAGTCATATGTGAGGGTGGTTGACCTAAAAATGTACGTAATCTCAGATGAAAAACTCATTTCAAATGCACTGACAGGATTATGATAGTGTAATATTAATACTGAGAGGCAGGTGGGTATTTTTATTCAGTGGGAGAAACCAAGGTTTTGCTTTAACTTTGTCAAAACAAAATGAAAAAGCCTTGCTGCATGAAGTAAGTGATTAACAATAGGAGAAATGCACAGTAAAAATTCTCACCTTCTGTGCCTGTTTCAAGAAGTAATTTAAGCATCTAAATCCCATAGGTCTTTTTTAGCATTTTTCCTGAGTGAAGTGCATAGAGAATTATAAATTCTAGAGACACAGGAGGGCAGAGGGGTTAGCTTCTTCTTTTCCTGCTTAAGTTGAAGAGCCTTTCTTTTCACAGTAATTCCTGTTACAGCTCTAATAGGAAAGCTCAAGTCCATCTTCCTCCATAGGCTGAGTTTAGCAAATTGAACCTAAGGCATTGACATCTTGGAGAAGTATACAGAATAGTGTACTTCTGCTGAGTAGTGTACACTGCTATCATTTGGAAAAGGAGCTATACTGAAAGAAAAGTAGTTTCCTACCTCTAGGAAAAAGTGTTAGGAGTTGCCTAATCAAGTTGCCCGATAGACACAAGGCTGCTGCAGGTCCATGTGGCCAGGTCCAAGCAGTAGTGAGGCTGAGCATGTATAGGCGCGCGCGCGCACACACACACACACACACACACACACACACAGTGGATCCCACCAGTAACTGGCCTTAGACACCCAGTCTACCCAGTAGATGCCCCCTGCATCCCTGGGTCTCCCAGTCGTCTCACATACACACATACAAACAGGTCTCTCCTGTAGCTGGTCCCGATTTATGGCCTTACCAGTAGCCAACCTCCAGGTCCTGCGGCCTCTCCAGGAGCTGGCTTGGACCTCCTGCTCCTCCAGTAGCCAACTCTCAGACCTGCTGATCCCTCCAGGACCTGGCCTGGACTTACGGCCGCCCCAAAAGTTGGCTCCCAGCCTCTTGTCCTACTTGCCAGCTCGCCCAGCTCGATGTTCGCTAGTGATTACACACCGACACACACACCTGCGCAATATGCACATGCTCTGCTCTTGCCAGGTGCCAGCACCCCAGGCACACGGGCCCCTGGACTCGTGGTCCCACACCAGTGGTGGCACCTTGACCTCCACACACACATGGACACAGAATAGAGAGCCCCTCACCCAGATAGTAGAAATGGAGTTTAGTAAGGAGAGAGGACAGACTGAGCTCATCAGGCTCAGGACATGGCCAGACCAGCGTACTGACCAGCCCTCCCCTCCCCCCCACCCTGTTTACATGCAGCCAGCTCCATTTATCCCCTTATCCCTCTATTTTCCACGCTTATTCCTCCCCAAACCACCTTGATCCCTCCCTTTCCTCGCCTTTGGTTCTTCCCCTAAATATCCCCTAAAAAGTCTTGTACAATCCCTGAATGCTCTTCCCCTGCACCAGATGGTGATCCCACACCCTGCCAGCCGGTCTGTAGGGTGATCCAGGAAAAGCCTCTCCTGTTGACTCAGGCTGGGGGATGTCACCCCCAGTCCATGGGGCTGGTGCCTCCCAGGATAGCCCTGGAGGAGCCAGGCCAAGGGCTCTTGTTCCGGTCGTTGGGGTTCCCCAGATGTCACTGTTCCTCTGTGCTCCTTTGTGTTCGTGGAGATGAGCCTTTCATCATATAACCTAAATAAAAGATTTCAGGAGGGGATAGAGATGACTCTTTATCTTCCTGAAAGAAAGAGGAAGGAAGATGCATCAATTTGTGTAGCCTTGTCTATTAGGTAGTTTAGCTAGTTCAGTCTCAGTTTACAGGCTCCATTCTTAAATGCTAGATCTCCTATGCACAGTACAGAGTTGGGCTTGGTTAACTGGTGTTCAACTCAGATTTTTGAGGGTCACACTGCTATCAGATACCTTTACCGGTGACTCTTAGCCTTTGTGCTATAATTCACCAGATAAAAGCGAGGATGGCAGCCCTTCCTCAGTTCCATGAAAGATTTTGAAGTGCATTACAGTTAGGCAGTGGGCATCATATACCTCCATTTAATATAGCAGGTGTCAGTCTAGGCTGGTTGCAAAGACATTAAAGATGTCATTTCTTTTTGCTCCATTCAATATAAGATTGTAAGCATATATTCTGTCTGAATAGAAATAAATGTGCAGAGCTATACTGTTCATAAGTCAGACGGGTCAAAGTTTGCCTTACATTTCTGTGTAAACTAAATCTCAGAGGATGGTCAATCTCAGTCAATTTTGGTTGTTTAAATTTTAATATATTTTTTATTTTCCCCACCAAAAAGAACAAAAATAAAGAAATTTTCTTGTTTTCACCTGACTGACTTAGAAGGATTGGATAAATTATATTATATGCTTCCAAAATGTTATTATTATATCTACCAAACAGATGATATAGTAGGGACAGAGGTATTCTTAACAGTATCATATGAGAGAAAACAAGAATCATAGTGAGTCAAACCACTGACAATTTTGATGCCTGCATAATAATGACAGAAATATGAGCAATAAACAGAAGTAGCTTAATACAAAACCATGATCTCATATCATCTGGAGACACTTGGAGGGGTATTTCACGACTTGAATATCAGTAAAGAAGGATATATGTTACTGAGCAACAAGGAGCAAGAACAAAGGGGCAAAACACTCATTTTAGGGTCCAGCATGTAAGAGGAGATAGATTCTGGATAACATTTCTGGAGAAGGTTAAAAGGGAAAAAGATCAAAGACATTCTTGTGTTTAAAGCCTTCTATGCAACACTAAATTAGGAACATTGGGGTCATGAAACTTTTTTTTTAAACAAGCAGCAGAATCATCATAAAGAAGAAGCCGGTGGGAAAGAGGGATCTTACCTTGAGCTTTTCTGGGATAGCAAAACAATCAAACTCATAGTATGTCCAGCAACACTCACTGTACTGGAAGGGTTCATAATGTTAGAAGAGTATACACAATTCAGTAAAGCAGACTTCAATGCACTCAAAGATTTGATACATTTAATCTTCTCAGAAGACAGATAAATCTAAGGGGGGAAAAAAAGGGGTTCAGGAGAGATGGAGGTTTCTTCAGGAGTAATGTGGAGGACGTATTCTTCCCAGGTAGAGGAAGAATAAGAAATGCAGTAAGAAACTACTATGGCTAAATCACAAGCTCTGCAGTGGCCTCAGCTAAGACTGAGGTCTCAGCTAGGATGCCAGACTGTAAACAGAAGTATCTGAGACACAGGCTTTTGTTCACTTAAACCACCATTTCTAGGAATGGGAATGTTTCAAACTCAGATACCTGCTTTGGCTTGCTAGTACTTACCTCTTACAGCCTGGAGAGGCAAGGTGGAGAGGCAAGGTCAGACATCTGATGGTGACAATATTTAAACACTGAAGTAAATGCTCTAGTAAGATTGCAAAATATCATTTGAGTTTTTTTAAAGAATTCATTGAACAAATAACTCTTAAGAATGGTACAGACATAGGCGATTGTGTCTTCATGGAAGTGGACAGACTAGATAACTTCTTGTAATGCCTTCCAGCTGCCTTTACATATTGACTTTTGTTAATTCAGTCATGTATTCTGTGAGTTATAATCAAAGAGTTTAAATTTAATTTTAATAACATTGGCAATTTCACAATGATTTTAGTATGATATTTATGAATATTTTATCTTAAACATACAGTTCTGCTCTGAAGATGCTAACTAAAAATTCTAAGGAGAATCTAGATTAAGTTTAAAAAGCACATTTCAAATTAATTGAAAAAAGATTACTTCACTCAGTATGTGGACATGATCTATGCAAGAAGGTCAAGAAAGAAGCTAATGGTGTTGTTTCATCTCCTGCAATACCACATTCTCCTATTAACTAAAATTCTTTGAACTGAAACTCACTCTGTTTCTAATTTTTATCAGCTTTTCCAGAAAAATCTAATCAAAGAAAAAAATAGTGAATGATCTCAACCTTGTCATCCTTCTTTAATAGCACTGTTTACACTAAATCAATTATCCATTTTTAACATACTAAAGCTATTGATGGTATTACACAATAACTTCATTTGTAAAGAGTAGAAATGATGATTTTATAATTAAGACACAGGGCAGGAAGCCAAGAGACTTCTTTATTCTGCTCTTTGCTCTGCCATAAACTTCTTATGCAATATTTTGCTAAATCAATAGTCTTCTTTCTTGCCTGTGTCTTGCTCTCTCCTTCTCTTTCTGGAAAGTGGAAGCATTATTCAGTTTGCTCAAAGGAGGAGAATAATGAAATGTTAATCTTATATAACAGCATGTATTGAGGACCACAGTCACTGACAAATTAAAACCACAACATCAATATCATTATTATATGTTCATTACTATTTATGCCACTGCCTATTGGTGACATAACTGCTGTACATACAAACAGTGAAGGAAAGTCCATGCCCTGGAGAATTTATCTAATTAGATAGGAGAACGACTAAGATGGGAAAGAGAGGCTGAGAACTGCTTGGCAAATCAGGTGGCAGAAATTAGACTATGTTTTATAAAATGATAAATTGAGCCTCAGGAAGTTTAAGTGATCTGATTAAAAATACTGAGATGGCTTATGAAAGCAGAAAGATGAAGCCAGATGATCTGAGAACATCTGATATTCAGAGAAAAACTGCAAGATAAGCACAATTTTATTACATTATTAAAAGTGTATTGCCTTTCAGATTATTAATTGTATCAACTGTGTTTGGTTTATTACTTTCAAGGTCTGCTTCAAAACTATTTCACTACTGTACTGTTAATCTTGTAAAAAAATTATAAATAAGCTTAATCAATAAAAATTTTCATTATAGTTCATATATCTATTTTATATATAGTTTATTTTAATGACATATATTTGCTATTTTTTTATTTCAGTTTATTTAATTCAAAGTGAAAGACAGATACATGCCATTCTCTACGTTAAACTATTTGCATATAGGAAATTCATTTTTTCCAATCTTTTACATAAAAACAATGTTTGAGGATTGCTTACTAATCCATAGAAATTGAATCATGTATATTCTTTGTTGATCTTTAAATGTGTTTATAGCTAGATTTGATAAAGCCCCTATGACTTGTGTCTTTTTAAGACACAAGAGTAAGAATGTTCAAGCTGGAACATTAAAAAGTCCACAAACATTTCCAAACATCCCATTTTCAAATTGTTTCTGCAGTATCCCTTGTATTTTACAAAGCAAACATAAAAAGTGGGATCTAAAGAGACAGCTTTTCTAACACTAACAAGGTAAGGCTCTCTTTCTTTGGAATCTGTGATAGGTTCTTGCATGCAACAGCCTCTAAGAGGAATGCACATATAATCTGCCTAAACGTTTGCACCCTGTCTACTTTGGAGCACCATCCCACACCTCTCAGATATTCAATCCTGGTTTGTTGGTTTAGATCTGGTGTGTTGACTTAGAAATGAATGATTCCCATTTCACTATCACTGAAGTTTAGATCTGAATATTTCCAGAAATGCAGTAATATTTACCTTTACATACAGAATATCTAAAATTTTGGATGTATTCTCTTAATTTCCCATATAGTATAAAATCTGTAATTCTAATAATAGCATAATGTTTCCTGTCAAAGATAGAAATAAAGAAGCTCTTAGAAGGGCTCTCATTTTACAGCTTTTCAAAATTCTTCACGAACCTCTTAAGAACTTCTAGCAATGAAGTTATTTTTATCCTCAACCAAGATCTATTTACACTGCCTTTTTTTTTTTTTTTTTTTTTTTTTTTACAGTATTGACATTAAACCTTCATGAACTGGGTGGATACCTAAGCCAACTTTCCTTCAAGATAATTACAGAAAGCGGATAAACTTCTTCACAGCAGATAACTCCTTCACTGAATCACAGCTGGAATGCAGGCATAGTGTAAGATTTTGGTAAAAACTTTACCATGCACATCAGCAAAGTCTTTGGGGAACTACCCAGCAAACTCAGAAGTTGAGGCACTGTTTGTTGGAGCTTTGTGTGAGTGTTTATGCGACAGGGGAAAGCAAGAGGAAGGTCAGGTTCCAGATTCAGAAGCAAGGTATCTTGAACTGAAAAACAAGACCTTAAAAATTTGTAAAAAAGCATTTAAGTCTCAGTGCTAAATGGGAAAGAATTTAGGACTGTGAGAAAAAAAGCTGCCTTCTGTAGTTTGAGACCTGATTTCAGGATTTTTTTTTTTTTAAGTACAATGTCCGTAATCAGCATTATACCCTCAAAATACTTAAGCGGTTAGGAGGGCATTATCTTCCCCTCTTAACAGTGCCAGTTCTGTTTGCCTAAGTACATGAGTAAGGAAGAGATAGCTGTATTGCTCCTTTGCCTCTGCTCTATATCTCAAGAGCCAAATATAACCCACAATTAAATTTGACTTATTACATAGAGAGTATTCCAGCAACTGTAATGCATGAGAACTCCAGCTACCTGCTATTATTATTTTTATCTTTTCAACCTGCATGTAACTATAAATACTTAGTGTAAACCAAACCATCCTCAACCTGTTTTCTTTCAAAATTTTTTGAATTGTTAAAAGTTTACTATTAATCTTCAAAGTCACAGTTGTCAAAATAATGCAGAAAAATGGTATTCTAAATCCCAGCATCACATAATTCTGTCAGTCATCCACAGTTTGCACTGAACACAATAGGCTATAGAATTGTCTTGGAACATTTTTTTTAAATGAAATCTTGCTACAGTTAAATAATCTACATTTAGGTTTTATATCACATGTTTTGTGCTGTTGATGTTTGTTTGTTTTTTTCCAAATAAGTCTGTCCTGGAACATATACCTGGAAAAATTTTGCAGTGTCACTTTATTAAGGCAATTATTTAATGCTTAGATATATGAGAATACATCTTCTGCTGACAAGGTATTATTGATTTAACAGCTTTTTCCTCATAGAGAATTTGGTCTCTAGTATGTAGATATGATTTTTTGGAGAATTAGAGGATAAGAGGGAGCAGGGTGTATAGGAGTGGTCTGAAAATGGTGGGTAGTTTAAAAAGATATAGATTCAAAACTAGAAGGTCATTATTCCAAGACTGCATGACAGCATATATTTGCTTGAATTTAGAGGAATTCAGAATATAAGCAGAAAAATCAATATAGTGAGGAAAAAAACCAAATAGCCTAACATTCACTTTCTGTCTACTCTTCCTGACCCGTGCCATAACATTCTGACAATGTTTGAAGTTTAAAAATAGTCAAGATTTTCATCTGAAAAGCCTAAAAGCTATGTTTAGATTTCTACCAAATGATGCCTTCAGCTACCAGTGTCATTTCATTTATTATTTTTTGCAGTTTACCATGTCCAACAAATGGATTTACTTTATCTACAGCTCCACACCCTGTAGCTGTTCAATTTGAAAGGAAACCAGGGCCCTAACAGCTTGAGAGATACTCCTATTTGGGCTACCATAGCAACAATCATGTGTATTAAAGTATAGGTCACATGGCTTAGTTTCCTAAGGCTAATTAATTTCACTAATTATGGCCTCATACCAGCTGCAGAATGTGTTGGTGACCTAGTGAAATCATCTGTGGAGAATTCTTTTCCGTATTATGGTGGTATGACCTCACTGTGTGGAGATATTAATGTCATTATTAGAATTGCATAGAGTATGTACAGAAAACAAATACTGCTGCGTGATTAGAGGCTGGACCATGGAGCCTTGAAGATGTTTAATGTAAACATTTAAATCTTCTTTATTGCTTTCTCCATCATCTGTCAGTATTAAATAGGTTATAAAGAGCTGAGTAGTTAAGCTTAAAAGATTGTCATTGAAAGGTAGTTTAATTCACCAGCTTTACAAAGGATTTATGAAGCACTTACCACTTAGAGTGATGCAGATATATACATAAATATATATTTAATATAACTGTATCTACTAAGGAAGGAAAAACTAGCTACCTCCCACTTGTTGTGTTTTTTATACATTGCAAAAATAATATTTAACTGAAAATCAGTAATTTTATGGCATAAATAGTATTGACTGTATTACAAATTAGAATACCCTAAGTTTTCTCTTTGCCTGTACAATTGAGTTAATTTTAGCCCTCACCACATATGCAGTTTGATCTGGATTTGAATAGAAAAGCAGGTGTCTACCTAGGCTTTGGGGAGCAATTAACGATTCATTTTGTATAAAACCACAGTGTCTCACTGGCAAAACTAATTGAAATAAATAAGACATTTTCAATCAGCTAAGAGAAGGCATTAAAACAGCCTTGCAAAATTGTCATGACAAATCACCAGCCAAAGCACAAAACCTTCTCAGGCGTCCTTTACCATGGTGATTGATGAGAATGAAAAATTAATGATATCTTACTGCCCTGTCAAAAGAAAAAATTACTTGCCCTGGTGAGCAGAATTTTGTGAAGCAGCATTAAAGTATGGGAAATTAATAAAATACATGCATGTACCTTTTTTTAAGCATAATTATTAGCAGTGCTATTTCTCCTATAATGTAATAAAAAGACAAATTCTGCCATCATCCCCTCAGGATACAGGCTTTCTGTATCTATGGCCTGAGGGTAATTTCACCAAGTCAGTTAAGGTCGAGATTTAGGAAACTGTGCAGTTAGGATAAGCACAGAAGACAAAAGCTGTAAGTGGTGTGCTGGCCAGCACGCAGACCCTCCCTCAGCCATCGGTCTCAGAACAGGGTGCCCCCAAGGATGGGCCATCAATGGGCTGTGCCTGGCTCTGGGGAGAAATCATCCCACCCTCCAGCACCCTGAGCCTATCCCCCAGTCTGACAAGGATTTTCTCAGAGGCAGGAATAGGTAGAAGAGTTTGGGATGGGTAAGACCCCTGTCCAAAATAGCCAGATGAGGAGTTTCATAAACCGTTCTATTGGGGCCTCTGTACACAGAGGTGTCTTTCCTCTTTCCCTTAATGCAGAAGCATCATTATGCATCACATCCTACCATGTCAGAAGAGAAGTCTTCTAGATTTAACTAGCAATATGAAACAGTATAAGAAGATATGGAAAAGATCAGATGGCTTAACGACTGAGAAAGTCAAGACACTGTCCATAAAGAGAAGTTTTTAATTTCAAATTCCATTTTGTAATGTGAATTCAGTAATTAAGTGCCATTTGTGTATGAGAAGTCAGATAACTCCTCTTACAATAGTGTCCAGGAATATTTGTTCAAGGGAAAGCTTTTTCTCCCCTTTATGATTGCTTCTGATGTTTACTTGTACCTATAAAAATACTGCTTTCTTACTGTCAGAGTGAGATGTATTTTAGGCTGAGATAAAAAGAGGATTGTATGTTTAACCACTACATAATATGACTTGTCAACATGATTATCTATCTCCTAGTTTATAGGAAAAAGACATTGAGTTTATTGAAGCAAATAGCCTACAGAGAGGCTAGCAGGCTGAAATGCTTCCTAACTGCAACAACCGTTGTGAAAAGAAGGGTAATTAGGGAGGCTGGCGATTAAGAAAAGGCTCCAGTCTCTTTCTGAAAGGTCAGATCCTGTGTAGACTCCAGCTAATGGTACTAATTTTACTGCATCTTGTAAAGAATACTTGTCAAAATGTAGGTTTCAAAGAGCTAACAAAAGAAGATGTGTGTGTGTGTGGCAGGGAGACTTTCCTGTCTGGAAGGAAAAGGAAATACAAATTTTTTCTCTCAGAAAAATAGATTTCATGACAAAAGACCCCAAGAACAAATAATTGCCTCCAGGAAGATAATCAGTAATCTATTTTTGTTACTTCCTAGAATAAATTTTGTGAAATTACAACATATAAGAAATCCAAGCATCTCTCTGAACCTGCCAAGGCCTGAAAATGAGAGGCAGTGTGTGACAGTGACCCAAAAAGAGACACACAATAAGAATGTATTCCAGCAGAAAAATTAAAATATAGTGGGATTCTTTCCTTTCTTGCAAATAACGTTTTCTGTAGTGAAGCAACATACAACATGTGGCACAGAGGTAATTTTAAAACTGAAATGAAAGATGCCCTTCCCAATGAGAGGTGTGGGCATGAGTGTTTTACTTTTTCATCAGAACTGAGCAATACTTATATCACCAGCACACCATCAAGTTTCAGATCTCGGCCCACTGACGAAAAAAATACATGGAAGTTACTGAGCAATCAGGTTAACAGATTTCCAGTGGTGATATTCAGGAATGGTTAAATCAAAAGAATCATGGGTAAAGATTTTCCTTTTTTGGTTTGATAAATACTGGATAAAATAGAATAGATGTGGTGAGTTTTGCTCTATAAACATACAGTGTAGTCAGAATTTTTGTGGGAGATCATATAAAACATGATTTATTATTCTCCTGTTAATTTGAAATTATTTAATATCTCTTGTAATAATTGTAATTATTTTTCTTATTCATGCATATCGTCTGGTCTGCATGTTGGTGAGAGATCACCATAATAATTGTAATAGATGCATATTTTACAATCATCCAGAAAATTAAAACTTTTAAGATATCTCTGAATAAACTATCTTTACTGAAGATTTTTAGCCAAATTTTTATAACTCATTAATGGATAAATACTAATTTCCAGTCAAGTTTTCTTTCTCATCTCATAATAATTTCCCCCTAGAGAAATTTTATGAACTTCCATACCACTCCATTGTGACCTTCCATACCACTGTAGCGGCTGTGAGGAGAACTCAAAGCTTTTATCTGCTTGCTATTTAATTATATATAACTTTTTATGTTATTTATGGTAATATAAACAAAGTGTAACTGTAACGAGGAGTGGGTCCAAGCATCCAGACCAGCTTTAAATTTGCAATAGATTTCAAATTTTATAAGTATTTAAACTTTAAATTAGATTTCTGATTTTCAAGACTTTCTCTAGAGCTCACAGCTACAAGAAGTGCAGTTTTTAATGAGATTTTAACTGAACCTGGTGTGGAAAAAAAAGCATTTTATCCCAAATTGTGTGTAACGCAATCTGTTAGTATATAAAATATGTTTGGTTTTATATAAAAGGCAATGTTTTATATTATTCTAGGTATTATATCACTATTAAATTACTACATTGATTCTTTAATCAATAATATTGGTCCTTAATATTGGTTGACACAATATCCATTTAAGCACCTTACCTTATTTTAGCTCCATTCAACTTTGAAGCATGTTCATGGGGAGCACATCTTAACGCAGAAGTGCAAGAAGAAAGAAACTGGGTTTTCAGTTCAAACTCTGTCTCTCCCGACAGCTGAAACTTTCAATTTTTCACTGAACCTGAGATTCATACTGTCCTGAAAACAAAACAAAATCTTATGCTTATCTATAGACCAAGACGGAATCTGTTGACCAGATTTCAACGTATGGTGCCGAAAGTGGAAGGGTAGTGTTGGTCAGCTACCTTCTGAAATAGATTAATATGATACATTAACTTTATGAGTCTGTGTCCTGCTTTGGTATGGGCAGATCTGTTGACTTGGTGGTGCTGACTCACAGAGCTGGATGGGATCTCTCTTTGCTAGTTCTCCTCTTTGAGATATATCAGAGCATACTTTTAGGAAATCATTTTCTTTGTCCTGATTACTGTATCCTATGGGACAGTGCAGTGTTTAGCCTTATCACCAGTTTTATCAATATCTGTGTGAAGCTAGTGGGAAATTTATTTAAGTAAACTTGTGATCAACTTTGTCACAGTGATGACATCCAGCTTTCAAAGTCAAAGAACATTTAAGGACGGAAGAAACCACACCTTCATTTGATCTGACCTGTGGTTTATTGAACTTCACCCAAGTACTCTGATCTCATGCTGAAGTTGCGACACCATGCTGTAAGAATTCAAGATTTATTAGGTCAAGGAAGAGAGAGTGCAAGTGGGAGCATGCTGCTCTAGCTCAGTGTTGGGGTTACTCAGCTGGCTGTGAAACCATGAATTTTAGCTACTGCTCCCACTCTTGCTTCTGCATTTTCTATGGAACCACTAGAAAAGAGAGAGGCAGCACTCTTCCATAAGATGGGACATGAATTTAAACTTCCTCAGGCAGACAAGACCCAAGAGCATGGATCTTCTATAGCTGGAATGAACATGTAAATCACTAGGTAATCCACAAACAGTAAACCCCACATCCCTCACCTGTGTCTTTAGAAAAAAAGTTGAGCAGCAACAAGTCCTATTTAGTTGAGTTTTAAAAGAAAACTATAAACTATATTTTTAAAAGAGGCTGTTAACAGTAGTGCCCTGTATTAGTTTCAGGCTTAGTTTCAGGCTTCCACCTACACCTATTCGGGTTATATTTGCGCTTTTGAATATTGCCATAATATCTGTTCCTTTAGTACTTCTCCAACATTGTCAAATGTGTTAAAATTATCAGGAGGCTAAAAGCTACCCAAGATTCAGCTCCTCCAAGATTGTTAGGGATATGCTATATAGAGCTAGCTATTAAAAAATATTTTTTCCTAGAAACTATTGTTTAATAGCCTTCATTTTTAGTCTAGTCCATCTAATGCTGTATTAGGAAATACATTGCCGTGCTTACTGTTTTCAAATTACAGATACATCTGTTGAACAACATTGCCTTCTCAGTTTCATTTTTAATAATTTTCTATCTAATACCATTTACTAGTATTTTAGAGAAAGATTCCATAATATCACTAAAAACAGCTTGACGTTTCTTAGCTGTACCTGGTTTGATTATTTTTCCTGTTGTATCATTAACTTCTCTGATACCTTCCTATTTTACTTCTACAACATTTGAACTTCTCATTTATCTCAACTGCTATTTCCTTGTCTTTCTATTAGCAGTAAATTGCTTTCTTGTATCTAATTACTTCCTTCTCTTCACTCCTGGTTCAGAGGAGTTTGCATCAAAGTTTATTTTCTTTTTTGATAGTGAGATCATAATTTTTTGGCCATTTTCTTAAATAATTCCCAACGTTAATTTTTTTCTTCTTTTTAGACTGGGCTTTCCATTTTAGTGAATATTGCATGCAATTTATCTTATTTTAAAGATGTGAGTGCTCTCAGAGATCTAGTGTATTACTGTGGAAAAGTCCTCAGTAATCAGGCCATGATCACTAGTACCTAGAAAATCATAAAATTTAGTCTTATAGATGATTAGTTCACTTTTATGTATCGTAATTAGTTCTGAAAATAATTAGGTCTCATAAAGCTATACTTAGTCAAGAGCAATACATTTTATTTTAGAATAGCATAGATTTCTTCTTAGAAATTGGCTTTACCTTTGCATCATGTCTCCGCAGCTAAAGTTCCCTATCATTAAATGCTTTGTCTTTAAAGATAAAAAGGTGTTTAAGGAGTTACTTTCTGTATTTTCTTGTTTATTTTGGTGGCTTGTAAGGCTATGTTTATTTTACAGGAAACAGGTTCTCAAATTCCAGAAGGCATCTGAATCTCATTCTCTATGGCAGGAGCTGGTCATATACCAACTTCCCCGCAAGCTGGTCATCTTAAAAAGACAACCTTGGACGCTCACCTCTGCCAAGAGCTGCATCACATCCAGGTTCACATTGATACTTAAGGCCTACAGAGCCAGAACAATACCTTCAAAAAGTGACTGGATACTGCCTGGCAGATTCAACCAGACTCCCTTTTGGACACTTATTTTCAGTAATCTAACATTCCAAAAAAGATTCCATTTCTGTCACGTTTTACTGATACTAAAAAGGCTTAGATTTAATAGAGGTTTCTCTCAGGGTTACAACACAAAGTTAATATGCCTCAGAAAAGTGGAAAGACCAAATATGTTCTCTTGGCATCATCCTGGCACAGAACAAGGCAATCCCTTTTTCTGTATGAGACAAAGAAAGTTTTATTAAGGAGAGGGGGAAGATAAGCTGGGAGGGGATCATTAAGCTGTGATGACACAGCAAGAACAAACATTTGTCTCCTACATCCCTCTCCTGTATTGCCCTCAGAATTTATTGTCAGAGGCTTACAAAGTCCCAGAGCATAGGGCCCTTAGAAGAATTAGGAGGGGGAATGTAGCCAGAAGAAAAGTGAAAGAAATACCTTGCCTCTCCATAGCCTCTCTGCTCTTTTGCTTGTTCATTGATCTCATCTCATAACACCTCATTTCACCAATTTAGGTCCCCACTGACATTTAGGGCACATTTCTTACTGATGCTGCATCACTATCTCTCATTGCTATGTGGTCTTCAGACAAATGGCAATGTGAAAACTCTTCACCCAGACCAGCTCACACAATTTTTAGGTGGAGGGGAAAAAATCGCTTTTGTCTAGTTGTTGATTTATTTATGAAGAAATGGGGTTCCTTTAGGTTCTTTTCTCTCCTTTCAGTTCTGGTGGTGAGTGCCCCACATAAAACGATAAGGTCGTGGTTACACAGCTGCTCAACACCCTGACCTCCATTTGCAGTGAAGAAGTTTCGTGATTGGGTTAGTCTGAGCTAACTCACTTCCTCCCATTCACCCATAACCATGTGTCCCTGCTCTCTATGCTATGAGTGGAATCTGCTCATAGATTTAGCAGAAAACTGTTCATGTTTTGATGGATTAGTTTTCAGCAGAATCTGCAAGCTAATCCAGTCCATGACAGATTTCCAGAATCCCTGGGTGTGTCTCAAAGGAGGCATGGGAAATGATCCACCGGGGTGAATGGGACACAGTAACCATTCTTTCTGGTGACAGAGTAATCCTACTGCAGTTTAATCCAATTGTGAAACTGTGCCCTGGATTTGTGTTTGTCCATTTCTTCTTTATCTTTCTCCACAATATCATCTCTATAGATTTGTCACCATAGCACATCTCTTAGGAACTGCAGCTCTGGTGACTCTGGGTAGTAATGAGACCCCCAGTCAAATCCATGTTGCTCTGTTATTAAAGTCTGTAACACTAGCAATGAAATGATGCAAAGTACCACTAAAAAACAGTAAAGGACTTTTCACATTCTCTTGGAGTTTTCATCTCAATATATTGTAAGCCTGAGGTAAGGTTAAGATGACCCCTTACTGGACTTTATCAAGTACAGTTTTCCTGCCTTTCTGTTAATCTGCAAGAAAAATATGAATGTTTTATTCCAATACTTAGGTTAGTCTTAGCCCCAAGCTGACTACCCACACTTAGCAATCGTGTTAATTCTGCCTTTCCAGGAAAGGAAGTCTCCAATTTCTTTTGTGTCTCTAGCAGCAGGTTTACAGAAGTAGGCATATGTAGATGAGGATAATGCAGATTAATGGAGATTATGCAATACAATTTTAAAAATAGAATTCACCTCTTCTTCCTGGAAACACTTAACAGATAACTTTGCCCATATTTAATTTTTATACAAATTAAATAGCTCACTTACATTTATTTGCCACTAAAACTGGTGTCTATGTAATACTTTGCTTACTATAGAATTCCATCCTTTGCTGTAGAACCCTTCTAACTTCTTTTTTCTGCACTGCTTTTAAGAAGTGGTTTTAATCATGTGGACTATCTCTAATTTTGCTGATTGGATTTCTTCTCAAGAGCAAGAAATTCCAGTTCCCCTGCTTTGTTAACACCACAAACCACTTTTCTATAAACTGAAAAATTGCTAGATTGACTGTTACGAAATTGCCAATCTAACACTCAGTGGTTGGCTGCTCCATCATTAGTCTTCCTACTTACATGATGATGGCCATTTTATACAGCCCAGAGATCCCTCACTGGGATGTGGCCTAAAATCCACACACATAATGAAAACTTCATTTCTCACTAGTTGTTCAGCACCGCTACTCCCTGATATCCTTCTTCTCCAGCACTTTTTCCATTCTATTGGTATAATGCCCTGTAATGCCAGGACATTGCTTACATATGTCTCAGAGCACTAGTATCACTGTCCTCAATGGCGCAGTGAAACTAATCCCTTCTTCAATTTCAGCTATCAGTTCCGGTGCTGGTAAGCATGTGCAACATGACTGCAGCAATTAGAAAAAAGTGCTGGTGCATTCGTGTTGAGTAGATAATTTTCTCCTCATTTAAATAATTTCTATATTTAGAATAAGGTGAAACTTCTTTAGCAATTCAGTAGTTCCTGACAATTGATTTAAAAGCTGCCTGGCCTGAAACAGATTCACTGTCTTTGCTTTAAGGAACATCTAAGTCCATTATTGCAAATACATCTTTACTATGAATATGTATTATATAAACCTAAAATATTTAAAGAAAAAGTTAGTGAGAAGTAGAACCAATTTTCTAGCCTTTAACACCATTACTGGAGTGTTTAGAAATGTACATTCTCTTCAAATTTTAAAGCAGCACTCATTTTTAAGAAAAGCAAGCCACTGAAATAGTTCACACCTAATTTCACCTTTAACAAGTGTACTGAATAATGCAACAAAACTACATTAAAATGAGTTAGCATTTTTGTTTATTTTTTCAGGATATTTGTGACGTTTCCAGGAGATAGAGAATGGTAAAAAAGAGTTCTACTTCCAGAATCTGAGAGTGCAGGACAGACCACTCATGTAACTTCTTACTCACATAATGTGGTTGAAGCATGCAGCTGACAGAATATGAATAATTAATACATTACTTAGATTATAACCTGTCATCTTCATTATGACTACAGAAGTCTGTACATAAAGGGATAATTATTTTCTCAGACTAACGGAAAAAGCCTGATTATCCATATTGCATATGTAAAACACTGACCACCAGCTACACTACAGAATAGATGGAGATGAAGAAGCCATGGAGTTGTCTTTCAGCTAGTAAAATTTAGGGACTTTTTCCATGAAGGTTTCTGGAATCAAGCATTCTCCTTGAATTATACCTTCTTGGATCAAACATTTCCTGTGGTCCAGAGGAGATACTTAATGTTAAACAAAAGATAAAAGGAGTGGGTAAAGAAAGATCAGATTACTTAGAAAAAGGAAGCATGGGTTTCATCCCCATAATCAGTGAATCTATCTGATTAACAGAAAGTACCTAAACAGAGGTAATTAGGTCATTTGAGACACCCTAGGGTGTCCTAGACATCTGCATGGAGTTGGCATATATTACACAGGACTAGAGGATATTTACATGGCTTAGATCTAGACAGGATACTCTTAGGTACAGAAAAGGCACTAGATGTCTGTGTTCAAATATCTGAATCCCACTCCAGATTTTCATTCCTTTGTATTACCAAGTGGGCTCCCATTCATCAGTAATTTTCAGTTGGCAGTTCTGTGATTTCTAAAATGTGCCTTGTATCATCTGCCCCCAAATCTGGCTCATCAGGTAAATAGAAGATAGTAACTGTGAGACCTTTTGTGTAGTTTGTCTTTCTTTTTCTGCTGTTCTATAACCAGTGATATGTGTAATAGTCTGTCTGTAGATGAGTATGCCTATCCAGACAAAAAATAAACAAACAAACGAATGCAACCTAACGGCCAGTACTATAACTGTGTCTGACATTAACAACTACTTACTTCACAAAGAGGGAAGAGAACATACTGAAAGTTTGGTTAGGCTGGGTTCTGGTGTTACCGCTTTTGAAATGGAAAACTAAAATAAGAATCTTTTTCCTAGGCCACATTTTCCAGAATTTTATACACAATATTTCTAAAGCTGCATAAAGAAAAGATATCAAATCCTCTCTGTTTGCCTGCCAGGTCTTTTGCCTCTTCAGAGAGGGTTCAAGCTGGAGGAGAGCAAACAATTGTCCTATCTAACACATGGCTCAGAAACAGCCAAGTTAGCAGAAACTGCCCCAGTTTGAGACTGAAGCTACAGGGTGGCCCTGATAAGTGTCCCAGCAAGACCTTCTAAGCTTTAGAGCAAGGCAACACTATAGTGAGTAATCTAGTACCTTCTCTTGGTGTTGTAGTGTGTCGAAGCTCAAACTGGTGCTAGCTCCACTTAGCACCACACTCTGACGCAGCTGGGAAAAATCACCACCTCTCATGTTCTCCCACAGAGTGTGAGAAGAGTTTGAAATACACTGCATAATCCACAGGATCAGTCCCACTGTGTCATTTCCCCAGAACAAAAAGGAAGAGATATCTGCCCTCTGCCAATAAAAACTCTACCCTGGAAGGTTTTCTGAATCCAGGAATTTTCTATAGTTTTACACTGCAAAAGTAAATATGATCCCAGTGTTTTATCCTAATGGGGATTTTAACTTACAACAAATTGATATAGGTAAGAAATAAACTGTTTCAAACAAAAGAATGATCACTTCCTAAATTTAACTAAAAGTACTTCACATTTCTATCATCACTCTTCAGGGATAAACTGAAAATAATAATGTTGTCTGCTTTCTGTTTTTACTCTGCCCTTCAGCCACATTCTCTCTGTTATCTCAGTGATTTATGATGAAAGATGGACACTTGCTCTCCCAAGTCTAAAAAGAAACTATTGAATTAAGTTGATCCTACTTACAGTGTATGGAACCTGGTGTAGCTGTTTGCAAAAAATTCATTGGTCCACCATAGCAGGGAAAAGAGACGCTGAATTAACAAAGTGTACCTGAAATCACTGTAGTGCCTACCTGTCCCAAGATCCCATTAGTTGTACACTAAATCCCTTCTCTTGGTTACCTTGTTTGTCTGCCTTTAAACACTCTCTGCTTTTTGAAGCAAGGACTGACTCATTCTGTTTATATATAAACAGAAAGGAAGAATTTGGCTTCCATGAAGCTCAAGGGCCTGCTTCTGATGTCTTTCATTGTGAAAGGCATTAGTCTCACTGAAATCAATGGGTCTACTTAAGAAATAGTCAACCACTAATAGTAGACTAAAACTACTGTAACGTACACATTATCATTTAAATGGAGAAATGTTGATTAAGAGTCTGCTTTACCTGAGTCCAGGTTCTTGTCCAAAATGATACAGTAACTCATTCTGGGTAAAGATAATTACAACAAAAACACAAGCTAGTCAGCAATGCTGCTTCCATTCAATAGCTTTCTCTTGTCAGCTAGGTTATGCCAGGATTTCAGTTTGTTCCCAGGTCTTGTAGTGAAAGGCCTGTGTTGTTTGCATCATCTGCTCTAATGAACAGGAGTTGAAAGAGGTCATGTCCAGATTCACTTCCTTGCTGTGTTCTGGGATTATGAAATAAAGGTAGCATGACCTTAGGAAAGACCTTTCTGTAAGAGTGAATTATTGCTTGAAAGCTCTTTAGGACAAAGGGGTTTATTTTCCACAACTTGCAATTTTCGTTCACAGATGCCTGAACATGTTCACATTTCTCATGTTCGAAAATGCAGTGCTAGGTTGTATACTATATACGATATGGATTCTTGCATTGGTCTTAACGGTTCATTTCATTAGGAAAATTCTTTGAAAATTAAGGGGTGAATTTGTCAAGTGTCTTATGCAGGCCAATGGACTAGTTGTATGCCTCTGAACTAACACGAGGACTGTCTCTTGCTATTTGTTAAGCACCTTGCGCAATAGGCTCTTGATTCCAGTAAGGACCATGTTAAGAAGGGCTCAGACAAGCAGCACAAGTTCATATTGCTTTCCAGTCTTCCACAGTCTTTTTTTTCTTGATGTTCAAGCAGATTTTTAGTGCTGGAACAAATGCTTGAATTAGTATTTCCGTTTGGCTATATCAGGCCTTGGGGCAGAGAGGGCTATGTAAATTGGCAGAGACTTTAAAATCTGATTACAACCCGTTTTTAAGGCCCAATTGTCTCTTAGGGCATTAGTATTGGTCTAATAATTATGGATAAAGGGGTTGACCTGTACATTGTTGGTCCTTTTTGGTGTTTATGTATAAATGAATTTTAGGTTAGCTAGGTCTCCACTGGTTTTCCAAGACACCACATAAACCCTACCATTTTTCAGAGCCACAAGACTAGTATCTAAATAAAACAATAGTAGTGGACAAAAGGACAAGGAAGTGAAGATACTTAAATATTTTAAAATACATCTAAACTGAGGAGGAATTTTTCAGAGATCAATAATGAAGGTCACATTTTGATCTTAAGGGAAGGATCACTTTCCAGGTTTGTATAAAATATTCAGTACAACTTTCCTAAAATTATGTTTCTTATTCTTTGAAAGGGAAATGCTTGCCTTTACAGTGAGGAATATGTCTTTGGAGAACTTAGAAAGAGTTTAAAAAATTGTCTATTGGAGTTTCTCTTGCAGTTGGAAGTTACTATATTCTTTGCCATTGTTGGAGTGCAGTGCTGAACATCTGCCATCTGTCATCATCAACAGGCACCTTATACATCTATAAGTGTCTCTTCTAGGATCCTTATTCATGCTATTGAGCACTGATTCACTGAGCTGGTATCAGAGACTGGCTTACACCTCTGCAGTGAATGCAAAAGAGGCTGTATAAACTCAATAGAATAAACTCAATAGAAAGCTTTCACGGAGTGTCTAGAAGTGCTGTCTTCTGTAATTTTTTTACTGCAATCTAGAAAAAATAAAAAATAAAAGCCCCAAACCACTTTCTTTCACAAGACTGAGATTCTCCAAGAACAAGCTACACATTCCAATAGTAGTTGGCAGCCAGCACAAAATGAGAGATTAGTTAAGCCTACGCTTGTAAAAGCATGTGCTTATAAATCTAAGAGTGAATTGATCCACTGCATAGATATACACAGGGGCTTTATCTTGGCCCACCCACACAGAATATGTGAATTCATTAGCAAGAAATTAGCAGTTGATTTAGGTGTCATATTTACATTTTCTCTTGATGAATTCTGAGGGGGTTGGGCTTATGAATCTTGTAAAAGCTGAAATGAATGTAATCCTTTATATAAAACAACCTTTTTGCTCAGCAGCATGGGTCCAAGCTACAATTATTGTTTCTTGTTGTGAAAACATTTTTAAAGCTATCTGCATTAACAAGAAAATAAGAAATTATCAATGCAGTTAGTGCATTTAATGGGGATGTCAAGGATTTACACTGGCAGAAGCCAGAAAACATTGAAATTTGGATTGCTGTAACCTGAAGTTTTTGTTCAAATAAGATATAGTAAGGACCAGGTAATTTTTGTTGTTTTATAAAGCTGTGACAATAACGCTTAATGACTGCTGAAATGCAAAAAGGGAAGTATTAGGATTTGATCTGCTGCAATCTGTTATGGTTCCAAAACTGTATGATTATGCTTCATTTTTACAGGCAAAGAAGCCTGTGCCAATTGCCACTTCTAAGTTTGCATTGGTCGTGCATACAGAGAGCCAGCTGCTGCACAACCTTGCATCCACAATGCAAGGGAGGTGTTCTACATGATTCTCAGGTTTGGGGCTTCATACTCAAGGTCATCTGGAGGAAAACTGTTTTGAACATAACAGGAGTTCACACAAAAACATACTGCAAGGCTCTAAGTAAAAACACAAGCACATCTGTGTTAAAAAACACCACCACCAAAAACAAATTAACTAACTAACTAACTAAACCTCCAATGGACTTAATTACTAATATAGATGCATCCACAGAGACCCGGCACCATTTTGAGGTTTGAGTTCACAAGGCCCATATCTCAGGGTTCACACAGCAAACTGGAAATGCACAGGACTACAGGGATGTTGTGCTGTCTGAGCTCACTGTATGTGATATGCAGCTCTGTACATGAGCGTGTGCTGTGGTGAGGCCTCCCCAGAGCTTAAAGTAACTCTGGAAGGTGCAAAAGGCATCATCAGTTTTGGAACATGAAGGACATGTGACAGGACATGCTGTTGTGTTAGAGCTGTATAAAACCTAAAAAGCAAAATGAAACAGAACAGAAGGGGATAAAACAATCTTCAGCAAAATAGGCCTCAAGGTTATATGAAGAAGACACTTACAGGACTAAATACATATTGGTAAAAGCATGGGAAGCTGCAAGGAAATCAAAAAAATGTATTAAAATCAAACTACTGTAAGAAGAAAATGCGGACATCTACATTTTTTATTTCATAACATATGTGCCCTTACGGATTTGAAACATTATAGAGCATTTTAAGCACAAAAAATATATATATATTTATTAATGGGATATTTATTAATGGGATAGTCTTACATTCATCTGTGTATATAAATATGTATACATAAATCTTGTTGAGGAGTAAATCCTATAAGCCTTATAAAGGATAACACAACGAATGGACACTCAGAGTAATAGTTCTTCCAGCTTTTGAAAATCCCACTCTTTTTCTTAAGCTGCCATCAGGAGCTAGACTATGTTGCATTGGGGAAGGTGGGAAATAGCTCAGGGAACCAGAATAAGTAAAAAGGAATGACAGGGATAATTGGATAAGGTGAAAAGCAGTTGGAAATAGTTAAATAAGTGATACAAAAAGGCAAAGGAAAAGAGATATAAATTCATTTCACCAGAAACAGCATTTTTGATCAATAACGATCAGAACTTTTCTCTCTAGAATGAAGTTTAGGGAAAAGGAAATTGTGTGAAGAATAGAAAAGCACAGCTAAACAGAATAAAAAGTTTGAAAGGACAAAATAAGTGCATGTGTTGCTATGACTCTTTAGTTGTCATGTTTCTTTCAATTTTAAACATGTTGAAATTACACACTTTAGCCAGTTTTATTCTGGTGAAGATATCAAATTACCCTTCTTGTCTTAATCTTCTTCCTATACTGGGACATGTTGCTGCATAGCCATCAGTGTGAGATCTTGGACTGACCTGTGGGCAGTGTGTAGTCTGAATCCTCCAGGTTGCAGCAGATCTCCTACATAGCTGCATGGCCAGCACTTATGCAGGAAGTCCAGCATGTTCTGAATATTTCAAAATACAGATGCATTGGCCATTAGACTGCAAATCCACTGACTAGGTAGAGCTAAGTGAGAACAGAAGCTTCCTTTAGTGTTGTGTTCCCAGACCTCTTTACTCAATCTGCACCTCTGGAGCAGATAGTCAGAGGAAAAGTCCCTTTTGTATTTTAAGCACAAATGTGTGTGTGTGTGTGTGTGTGTGTGTGTGTACATATACATACATACATAAATTTACAGAATCTGGCTGTGATACATAGATCAAGCAATTCTGATTTTCTATATTACACTAAATAATGGAATAGTGTGACAACAAACATTTTCCAAAGTATTCTATAGTGGGCCCACTAATATTTGGTTTAGTATTTAAATAGTAATTCAAGTATTTAAGGGAACTGAACATGCCAGGTTTCATTTGTTTTGAAATATTTGACTTGCCTGATTCCTAAAAATCTTTGTTATACTTAATCTGGGATACTAACTCATGGTTAAATTCAGGATATAATTTTCCAAATACAGGAATCCAAGTTTTAAAATTATGAGCAGACTTTATTATCCTACAATACCTCAGTTCATTAGTTTATAGATACAAATATGTTATACACAATGCACACCCATAGGTGATATCATTTTTCTTATTTACTCAAATCGTGTTCTAAGCCCCCAAGACACTGTCAGGAAGCCAAATTGGCTAATCTTACTTCTTCAGGGAAAAGGGCGAAAATCCAAAAATCTTTGTTTTGGTATTTCTATATTTACTACTTTCATTTAGCAAAGTGAAGCAGTTTTGTTTACAATTTCCAAACTTTTTTTCCTATTCTTCTGTACCGTGTCACTGTTGACATAAAGATTGTCCTAAATCAAAATGAAAATCTGGAGTTCAAGAGTGAACTGTTTCCTTACTGAAAGAGAAAAGATTTGATAGGAATACATGGAATGGTATCCTGCTCTCATTGAGTCCTTGTAATTCAGAGATGATGTACAATACAAACACTACTACCTTACTATATTCTCTATACTGTGTAGGTTTTCCTAATCCAAACACATTAATTCTCTCATCTATTTTCTCACTGTTCCGATTACTTGATCACCTTTTCCAGCTGACAAGCTAGATACTCACATCGTAACAGGTTAGTATCCAAAGCTTTCCTTCATAAATCATATAGTTGCCGCTATTTGCAGATAATCTCTTTAGTTAGAGAGACATATTACTCATTCATTGGTTTAACACAGAACCAGAGCACTGAACTCATGAGACACTGACAGAGGTATCTCAATTTCTCTTTTTTTCCACTTGACTTGCTAGTTCTTGCATTGCAGCACAAATGCTGCATAGCAATTCAAGCTTCCAGATGGATATACTGATATTTCAGATGTCCTGGAAGTTAATACGCTTTTGTCTTACTGAAATATCTTACTGGCAACTAGAATAAAATAGGTAAACATAGGAAAAATGATGCCAAAGAGAGAGAGAATAATACTGTCAGGTGTTCAAAAACTCATTAGTAAGGCTGTGACAAGTCACAAAACTAAGTTAAAAATTACAAGACTCCACTAGCTGATTATTTTTCATTTGCTTTCTGGTTTCTGGAGTATTCAAGGTGTTTTAGGATCATATTTCAAGGGGTTTTTTTTCAGTAACATTTCTTTTGTTAATTTTTATGTCTTAATGAAAGACAAGATATACATCTCTCCATGATCTGGGATTTTAATTAAAATATCAAATATTTTAAAACATAATCTGGAGAACTGTCAACACCGGAGGCAGAAATCAGCAGCCCTGGAGAGAGTTTTGGGTGGACTTGTTGTCTGAGGTGATCCTGGGACAATCTATCCAAAATAGAAACTGAGGTGCCTCCATCTGTCCAGGTATGTAAATCAACCTGGCTTAAGTAAGAGAAGTAAAAAGAAGGAAGAGAAGCTAATCATTCCCTCTCAAACTAGTTTTCACTGAACATGAACACGGACTTCTCTATGAGCCTGATAAGAAGTAAAAGGCTTTTCCACTCAGACTGTAAAAGAGTCAGACCTGTTTAGGGTTCTGTAAGATTTTGGTAAAGGAAAATAATCCCCAGTCCACCTGGAGTGGCTTCCTCTTTTCTTTGAGATCTAGCTTCTTCCTTCTGTAGTTTAATGTAGCATTATCTGTCGCTTGGAATTTGGTATTTCTGGAATTTCTGGAATTTAGAATATCTGGCAGGGACCGCCTGCCAAATTATTTCACATAGTAAGTAGTTTGAAACCCATCATGCTTACCAATGAGAAAGCTCAGAATAAATAAAATATTTTTCCTTGAAACAGAAATAATATTTTTGGAACTTGAGGAAAAAAGCTTTGCGTTCCTCTCCCCTCCCCCGAAGATACCAGCCTTGTGACTGTGAGATGTATATGTACCTACTACCCAGTCTTGGACATGATGATGGGCTGAGAGCTGGATATATATCATTCATCCTCCCCATTTCCTCTCGTTTCCCTGAGAAGTAAATCTAGGCATGTAGGCTAGAAGAGAGCTGCAGTGTCTTCTAACAAGTCTCAAGATTTAGGTGATGTGGGGATGCATGGCAGGAGAGCCCAAGTTGTGTAATATTAAAATGTGACATTTTAAATGCAACATGAACCTGATTAAGACCAATTTAGAGGTTTATGGTTTCTTCAAAGCCCTATAAATTTAAGTTCATGATAACCAAGGCATCCATTCTTTGAAAATTAGATGTAAAAATAATCCTCAAAAATGTTTTAAAAAATCCTTTAAAAGCTCCTTTTTGCTTTTATTCAGCTATAACATATGCAATATAAATAAGTTTATCAATATTTGCTTGAGAAAATTAGATAACTTGCTTGTGGATTACAGCTCATGAATAATACATCCTTCTCAACTCGTTCCAATAAGAAGTTATCCCATGCAACAAAAAACGTTCTATTTATATCTCATACACTTTTATTCTATATGTTGATTTCAATATTTAATATCACCCATATTATCAGGAAAAGCAAAATGTTTCACTGAAGAATTCATCTTCTTCAAGATCTTCAATACATTTTATTTCTTGGGAAAAGAAATCTAAATAATTTTGGCTTGTGATAAATAAAACTTTACAATCACTGCTTGATTTCTTTTGGAAATATTTTTTGTACTGTGTTTAAATAAACAAAGACAAGCTGTCTGCTTTGGAAATCCTTTCTATTGACCCTAGATATTTATGATATTCATAAACATCTTCTTCTTGTATATCAGAATCATGTCTTTGTGTTTTGCCAATATGTATGTATCTCACAGGGTCAGCAGACACAGAATCATATCCCAGAGAGCTGGTATTATTAACTAAGCCATGCATTTTGAAATTATTACCTTAGTTACAATGACTCCAAGTGTTTGAAGAAAACTACAATGGACAATTCAAATATATGTCATACAACGAACATTATTTAAGTGTAGATTCACAAATATTAGGAAGTTCACTTAGAGCAATGCAAGAATAGCTATTTTGAGTGATCAGTTCTTTTATAATAAAAAATACTGTAATATATATCTGCAGTGGAACAATTCACTTCCTTCAGAGTAGGGTTTTCTAGGAGTAAGGAGAAAAAAGAAAAAAATTTTTTTGCAATTTCTGTACAAAATTATTTGTAATCCAGCAATGATTTCAAGAACTGAGATATTAATAAAGTTTCCAAATACAATTTAAACTTGAACTTCCCAATCTATCATCATCACAGCATGGCAAAGGATGTTCTATTGCTTGAAACTTCATATGTAGCATTATATTATAAGTCATCTCTGTTAATAGCAGGTCTGGCCAAAGACTATTCAACATGACCAGTAGCATAGTTAACTAAATGTGGAGGAAAAAGGATGAGCAGGGAGGCACTGCGGGGCGGAACATGGGAAGGTCGTAACGGGCGGAGCACTGCTGCCGGAAAAGAAGGCGGGGCTTTACAGCATTATAAAAGAGCAGGACGCGCTTCATTAAACGCCATTTTGCCACTCCTCATATTGGTGTCTGTGTGGTGATGGTCTGGGGTCTGGGGGAAGGCCCCGTGCCTCCTCGGTACGAGCGAGAACGGTAACAAGTGGTGACCCCGACGTGATACCGAGGAGGCGGCTCGGCCGGCGCAGGCGCAGGGAGCGTGAGGAAGGGATCCGGATCCGGAACCGTGGAGGCCATATGTAAGGTAGTAATGGCCTGCGCCAAGGAATGGCGGGCGCCGCTGAAGGCGGGCGCGATACGAGCGTGTGTAGAGAGGCTCGTAAAGGAGGGAGCGATTACTTCTCCTATGGAGATTCTGCAGGAGGAACTGTGGCTGCAATGCACAGCAGCGCTGGCGGAGTCCCCGATGAACGGGGGATCCGCGAGGGAGTTAAAGGTGTGGGGGCTGATAAGAATGCTCCTGCGGAGAGCGAGGGAAGAACGGGAGACGTGGAAGGCGGCTAGAGAGGCACTTAGAGGCAGTGGGGTACTCGCGGGGTCGACGGAGACGGAGGGAGCGGCGGAGGGGGCGGAGGAAACGGCACTAGAGGAGGGAGAGGAGCGGGTCGAAGAGCAAGGGGAGGAACAACGGGATGGAGGTCTGGTGATGCCAGCCGGGCTGTGAGAAGAGGATTCGCGTGCCCCTCCACCACACTACCCCTGGGACGAGTTGCGACAGGCAGACAGAGCAGGACAACCTTGCCCCGTCGCGCCCAGTGAGCCCGAGGGGGAAGGAGAAAGGGGGGAGAATGAGCGAGAGAATGAGCGAGAGAATGAGCGAGGGAGAATACGAACACCGAATGAGTGGCTCCCCGGGGCACTCATGGTACCTGATAAGAGCTGGAATCAGGGCGAGTCAGCGGCCAAAGATGGCGCCGGGGACAGAGAAAGAGGGCGGAGGAGAGTCACCTTCGATAGTACGAGACGAGCCAAGGGGAGGGAACGGGTGAGCGAGGATGAGATGGACAGCCTTACAAGGCGGTTTCAAGAAGTCTATCGGGGGGGGGAGCGCGAGGGAGGCGTGAGAGCGGAGGAGGTGGAGGAGGATGTGGAGATAGGACTAGAGCAGGCGCTGCGGCTCATGCGGAGGCTGGAGAGAGAAGTACAAAAACAACAGCGGATGCTGCAGCGACTGGCCGACACACGATCCCAGGACGGTTCCAGTGGCGAAAAGCCCCGAGCCGAGTTATACCTGCCAGATTGGCAACTATCAGCGGGGGCGGTGACATTACGGGGTCTTAAACTCACGGCACCCCCTGAAACGCCGTCGGCGCTGCCGGTACGCCTGGCGCCCGGAGGGCTCATAGAATGGACGCCCATCGACCCAAAGGCCGTGAACCATCTATCGAAGTGCGTTGCGGAGCAGGGCCTGAAACACCGGGACACACAAGCGGCACTAGACACGGTGTTCTCAGCATCCCTGACCCCCTCCAACTGCCGAATGCTAGCACGCGCAGTACTGGCTCCCTCCCAGGTTCTCCTATACAAGGACATGTGGGTTGGCCGATTGCATCAGGAGTTGACTCTGGGAACTCGCGATCCGAATCATCCACTTTACGGGTCGACCCTGAACCGCCTGAAGGGGAGTGATAATGCCATGACCACTTCGCAACAGCAGGCCGCCTTACTGACGGCCGGTGAAATACGAGCCATCACAACAGCAGCGTGCGCGGCGTATGAAGACTTAGCGTGCGTGGTGACAAAGACGGACCCATGGGTGGCAGTAAAGCAGAGGCTGACAGAGTCGTTCTCTGCCTTCTGCGATCGACTCTATGCTGCCATTGAGAGCGCTGAAGTCCCCGAAGCGGTGAAGGCGTCACTGATGCTCGAGTGCCTGAAGAATCAGGCCAACGACGACATAAAAGAGATCATCCGCCGAGCCCCGAGGGACCTGGGGCCTACCCAGTTAATGAAGTACGTGCTGGAAGAACAGAACCGGTTGCCCGTGAGAGAGATCCGAACCGTTGTCGCCACAGCCATGGCGGCACAGGCCGCGGTCGTACGATCAAAGACATGCTTCGGATGCGGCCAGTTTGGCCACATCAGGGCGGCCTGTCCGAAGGCGCGTCAGGGTCCAAGCACCACCCATGCCCCACAGATGACATGCTGGGCCTGCGGCAGGCCGGGGCACCGGGCACGGGAGTGTCGCCGCGCGGCGCCGGGAAACGGGAGGAGGGGAGGCCAGTCGGGGACCCCTCCCCACCCTCAAAGGAAAGCCCCGGCCGCAATGTATACCCAAGAGGAGAGGGGAAGCTCGACAGGCGAGAGCCCAGAGCAGTGGCCCTGGTACTAGACTGCAACCGCAGGCCCGGGGCCATGGTCACCCTGGAGAACCCCTGGGCCTATCCCCAGAAAACACGGCTCAAAATGTTGGTGGATACTGGGGCTGACGTCACTTGCATCCCGGGACGCATGTGGCCGAAAAACTGGCCGACGGACCAGGGAGGAAGTCTCACCGGGGTGGGAGGCAACGCGAAGGCGTACCGCTCGCGGTTCGCATTGAAACTCACCCTGCACGATCCTGACGCAGAACGGCACGGCGTGCCAACACAGGCGACAATCACACCTTACGTCACCGAAATTGCTGACCCGGTACTGGGCCGGGACGCGCTCAGCCAACTCAACATCAAGATCAGAAATTTTTGATGGGGGCCACTGGGACCGCCGCTAGTGAGATCAGGGCTATATCCTTAAAATGGAAAAGTGATGACCCAATATGGACTGACCAGTGGCCCCTGACTTCAGAAAAATTGAAAGCGGCGCAGAAGATAGTGGCTCGCGAACTGGAGCAAGGGCACCTAGAGCCCAGCAATAGCCCTTGGAACTCTCCGATTTTCGTGATCCTAAAAAAGACTAAGGACAGCTACCGGCTATTACATGACCTGAGAAGGATCAATCAACAGATGTTTGACTTTGGACAGTTACAACCGGGACTGCCGGTACTGACGGCAATTCCTGAAAATTGGCCAACTATGGCCGTAGACATCAAAGATTGCTTCTTTTCTATCCCGCTGCACTTACAAGATAGGGAGAGATTCGCATTCACAGTCCCATCGGTGAATAAGCAGGAGCCGGCGCAGCGATACCAATGGACGGTGCTCCCACAGGGCATGAAGAACTCACCTGCGATTTGCCAATGCGTTGTAGCTGACGCAATAGCCCCGGTACGAAAACAACATGCGAAGGGGGTCATGATCCACTACATGGATGATATCTTGATGGCAGCACCCAGCGCAGAAGTGCTGCAGGAAATGGCTGCTGACCTGAGGCGGTGCTTGGCTGCGGCCTCGCTGGCGATAAACGAAGCGAAGGGACCAGGCATTAAGTTCCTAGGGGTGGAGATTGGACACTCGCAGATAAAGCCGCTGCCTATAACTTTGAACCCAGACGTCCGCACCCTACATGACGCTCAGGCGCTAGTGGGGAGCCTCCAGTGGCTCCAGAATATGGTGCCCATAACACCGAGCCAGATGCAACCGCTGTACGAAATGCTGAAGGGCAGGAACCCATGGGAGGAGAAGCAACTGACCGCAGAGGCCAAGGAGACTCTGAAGAACATCTCTGAGATGCTGAGCCACCCATCGGTGCAGCGCTGGGACCCTGCTGATAAGATCACGCTCTACCCAGTGCTGAACCGGCAAGGTGGCATGGCTGTGCTCGGACAAGGACAACCAGAGCGGATGCGAGTGATCTGGTGGGTCACGCCCACGCGGCCGGCTGGAGCGTTTGTGCCGCATTCCAGCCTCTTAGCACGAATGATCACTAAGGGGCGTAAGACATGTATCTCTGCATTCGCACGTGAACCGGACACGATTGCCCTGCCTTTCAAGAAGGGCACCGATGCACAGACAGAGACCTTCGCCGCGGCGATGGCAATGGCCATGGAAGGATTTCCAGGAGAAATCCAGCATCTCCCGCACCTCCAGCCGTTGAGGCACCTGGACATTATAGAGGTTGGCGGGCCTGCTCGAGTGCTTCCTACTCCGAAACCGGGGAACACCGTTTTCACAGATGCCTCCTCAAAGACCCAGACAGCGGCCGTCGCCTGGCAGCAGAATGGAGAATGGAAAGAGGCCACCTTTCGAGCGGCAGACGTCAGTGTTCAGTACCTTGAAGCCAAGGCTGTAGAAATGGCCTTGAGGATGTTCCCTGATGACCACCTGAATATCGCCACAGATTCCATTTTCACGTACAAGCTGGTGAGACAAATGGCCACGCAGGGTTGGGCGGGCACGCCGATCGCCACAATGTTAGAAGACGCCTTGCAGGCGCGGACTGGCACGGTTTGTATTACGCACGTCCGGAGCCACAGCAAAATACCGGGCTACTATCAAGAAGGCAACGCGGAAGCCGATAAGGCGGCCGGCAGAGTGATGACCCTGCGGGAGGCCAGGGACCTCCATGAGTGGCTGCACGTCGGAGCCAAGGCCCTGGCCAAGACTTGCCACATCCCCATCTCTGAAGCCAGAGGCGTGGTCGCCACGTGCCCGTACTGCTGCAGGCGGCCTTTGCAGGAGGGAGGGACGAACGTCCGAGGCCTGATGGCGAATCAAGTCTGGCAGACCGACTTTACTTTATGTCAGAGGCTCCGACCAGATCCCTGGCTGGCAGTCACGGTGGACACATACAGCGGCATGATCGTAGCCACGCAGCACAGGAAAACCACGAGCCGAGCGGCCCAAAAGCACTGGGCGTATGCTATAGCTGTGCTGGGGCTACCTCAGACCATCAAAACCGATAATGGATCCGCATTCACATCGGCGAGCACCGAAGGGTGGGCGCAGCGATGGGGAATCAAAATAGTCCACGGCATACCATACAATAGCACGGGGCAAGCCATAGTCGAGAGAGCCAACAGAACTCTTAAACAGAAAATTGATGTGTTGGGAGAGGGGGAGGGCATCCCCGAGCACTCAGCCATCCCCAGAGAGAAACAAACTGAAATTTTACAAAAAGCACTGTACGCCCTAAACCATCACCTCCGAGGGGAGAATAGTCATGAACCAGTAGCAAAGCATTGGGGAGGGACGAGCCCAACGGAGGGTCCCGAGGTACGGGTCAAGAATCCCACGACAGGGGAATGGGAGACCGGGTGGAGACTACTAACGCAGGGCAGAGGTTATGCTGCCGTCGCGAGCGCGGAAGGGGGCCCGGAGACCGCGAGGTGGGTCCCCACACGATGGGTAAGGCCGCTTTTACGCAAGTTAGAAGCTCATCGAAACAACTCTGACACCTGAACTACAGGCCGTGCTACCGCGCCCTCCATCAAGTGCCAGAGGACTGCCCCCGTCTTCGGAATGTGCACTGGGCCCACCCCTGTTGCCTTTAACGGTCGAGGTTATATATGTGTCTCCGCAGATCGTGGTCCAGTGAAGGTACCCAGCAAGAACGCGAAACCTGTCTTGACTCACCATGACTCGTCCAACGGGCAAGAGGATGGGAAACCTGATGCTGGGGGTACTGCTCCCAGTGGTAATGACACTTCACAGGATTGACCCCAGGCCCAACATGTGGGTAACCTGGGCGAACGAGACGGGCCAGCAAGCGTTCTGCTTGTCACTGGCCTCAGCTACCCGACCCTTTAGAACGTGTTTAGTAGGGGTCCCAAGCTTTAGCGCGGCGGCTTTCTCGGGCTTTGCTACCGGCGATTGTAAAAAGAGTATCTCAACCGCTACCTGCAGTGCTACGCTCATTAATAGCTTAAACGTAACTCTGCCCTGGAACCCGCAAGAATTAGATCTGCTCGGGGCAATGCGTATCGGAAACTCGTCCAAAAACTGGACACAAACGTGTCTGGTCTTTGGGGGGGGCCCGGGCTTTGGAGGAAGTAGAGAGAGGATTACACCACGCAATTGGACTAATATCAGCCCTATGGACGAGCATTATCAAAACTTAAGCGCCTTTTGCGGCATCGATGGACCCACCAAAAAACCCCTAGGAGCTTATGGGTCCGAGAACAGACCCTTCCAGGGCCCATACAATATAGGGCCCCCCAGGGCATTACCGCCTGGAGTATTTCTTATATGTGGGGACCGAGCTTGGCAGGGCATTCCTGGGAATGCGTATGGGGGACCGTGCTATCTGGGAAAATTGACACTATTGGCCCCGGATACCAATTGGTGGAAGAGTGTCACAAGTGTGAAGATTGCTACCCGCCGCAAGAGAGCTGTTACTGGCTTATCCCCCGACTGTGATGACAGGGTGTCCCTGTTAAGCCCCACAGAGCGAGTGTTTCTATCCCTTTTTGTACCCAGGGCAGCCGCCGGCGACGCCCTGAAACAGATCGGGCGTTTAGCCTGCTGGGCGGAAAAACAAGCCAATGTCACCACGCAGGTGATAGAAAGCCTGCTAGAAGACCAAAAGGGCCTAAGGCATGCCATCCTGCAAGACCGGGCTGCAATTGACTTTCTATTGCTAGCCCAAGGCCATGGTTGTGAGGAGTTTGACGGTATGTGCTGTATGAATTTGTCTGATCATAGTGAATCCATTCACAAACAATTGCGGTGGTTGAAGGAGCACACAGGCAGAATCCGCCAGAACCATGGGTTTTTAGACGAATGGCTAACTAACCTGTTTGGCAATCTACCACAGTGGCTAACAGGACTGCTCGCTGAAGGCTTGCGCATTTTGCTAATCCTCATAATTATAGGCTTATGCTTGTGTGTAATACTGAGCTGCGTTAAGAAAGCCTTGCTGAAAGTAGCGGGCCAAGTCTGGATTGCTCGAAAACAAGAAGGAGAACTTCTGGAGGAATGGCTGGGCTTTGGGGGGGGGATATAGTCTGTTGGAAATGAGCAATCCCGCCTATGCCTTTAAGGTTTTCCCTGAACGACGAAGACAAGGACATCGCCTGCGTTAAGAATCGGGAAAAGGGGAAGCAGCACACAGCTCTGATCACGAAGCTAGTAACACAAGTAACCACCCAACGGCGGTCCCGTCGCGGCACACTGCACATACAGTAACCTTGAGCAGTAGCAGCAGTGCTACCAACGCAAGCTTCCGCCCAGCGGCCTGCTGTAGGTCTGCCATGCGATCAATGACGTCTGCCATTGCTGTCGTCCAGCTGCCGGAATAAGATGGGCTCACTTTCGCTTGTTTCGTTGCGTCCCGCTCGATATAACGAAACAACGTTGATGGGAGAGGGGGAGATGTGGAGGAAAAAGGATGAGCAGGGAGGCACTGCGGGGCGGAACATGGGAAGGTCGTAACGGGCGGAGCACTGCTGCCGGAAAAGAAGGCGGGGCTTTACAGCATTATAAAAGAGCAGGACGCGCTTCATTAAACGCCATTTTGCCACTCCTCATATTGGTGTCTGTGTGGTGATGGTCCGGGGTCTGGGGGAAGGCCCCGTGCCTCCTCGGTACGAGCGAGAACGGTAACAACTAAAACAAGAGCATAACTGACTTTTAGACACAGGTCCCATATCACTAGTAACTAGTTATTAAAGAGTTCCTGAAGATACTGCATTTAGGATACACTCTCTCCTGAAGTTCTAACTGTGTGACATCTCACATGAGTTAGCCGAATCTCTTCATCCGACCACCTTATTTTCTCTGCTGCACAAAATGTTGTTAAATTGTCCTTTACTGTAGTGTCTTATCACTTGGCTACTTTCTATTCATGTTCTGCCAATGAGATATAGGCATTGCCTAAAAATGAATACATACTTAAACATGTTCAGGGATAGCAATGAACTACTAAATTAGAGACTATCAATACATTATTGGCTACATACATCATAGGTGACTGACGAAGCTGTAAAAAGGAGATGAAACTGTGATTTCCTAAACTGTCTGAACTGCATGTGAGACCTTCAAGAATAGTATTTTCACAGACATTTTCATGCACTTACACACTAGGGAATGTCTGGAAAAGAAGTGCTGCTGTACAGAAATGTGATGTTTGCAAGCTGGATCACCTGAACACATAAGAGATAAAATTTATTGTCCCTACTATGGTGTTTTCCCTTAACTGTATATGTAAGGCTTCTGCAAGTGGGACCTCTTAGAAAACATGGATAAAAGGCTGTGATGAAATTGTAGTATTGCATTGCTGTATTACTGCAGGATTTGATGCCCAGCTGACTTCTTTATTAAAAGACATGAGCAAAAAAAAAAAAAAAAAGTGTAACAGCATCCTCAGGAAGTATGTCATCTTTCTCAAATTTGGTCCTTTAGAACAGTGACATGTTTCCTCATAGGTGCACAGCAGAGACACCTGGAGAAACTACAGTGAGATGCCAAACCATTGGAGTGACTAAAAAGGCTAAATATTGTATGATCCTGGAAGTAGGAAACCAGGTGACAGGAAGGGAGCAGAATAAGAAGATTATCTCAAAAATGAAACAGCTGTGAGAAACAGCTGCAGCACAAGGTAGTGTTGATTTTGCAAAGAGTAGCTTTAGAAAGATGTCATCAAAAGCCTGCAAACCCAGGAACAACAGGAAGAGATCCAGCAATGAAAGGTGGTCTGAACATTCTGTGTGAATACAGGCAGGACTGATTTCAGAAGACAGAAAGGAAAGACAGGCTGTGCTTGTTCCAAATTAAACTGGTTTCTTGCCCTTTTCTCTGTGGACATGAAGAAAAGGAGTCAATCTCTTACCATGTTCTCCTCAGTTTTTTCATTTTCCTTTTTTTTTTTAATCTAACCCATATTGTGAGACACAGTAGAGCGTGTACAATGAAGTTAAAATTCAGCAAGAAACAGAAGCCTGAAAATGTAAGCAATTGATATGTTCACAGCCAAACAATTTATACAACATTTTTGATTTGTGGTTAACAACATCAACAGCTAATGGACATATCTAAGGAAAAAGTTTGTTGAAGCTTAAAATCTGCCCCTTTGCAATCGCAATAAACACTACGGTCAATAAAACCAGAGAAGATGAAACTGTATACACCTCATATTCAAGGATGAAAAACAAGTAATAAAAGACATACCACAAACCCATTCTGCAATCAGAAAGACCAAAAATAAATATAAATGAAATTTCTAAACCATCTTCTCAGATCTTTCCCAGGAGATAAACCATCAACTTCTTCCTACTGGAGCTATTCATTTGGAAGGGTTTGTTATACGTTGTCTTCCATTTCAGGAAGACTTGAAAACTAATATACAGTTTGTATCATGGAACAGACCATCTGCTGTGAAAAATTCCCATATCAAGAGAACAGAGAGACTAGTTCCCAATTAATTAGCTATTTTAGGAGAATTGGATATACTCTTTCCAAGACGGTTACAGTTGATAAGACAATGATCTGTCTGTCAAGCTGTGTCTGTTTGCCTGTTAGTCTAGATAGAATATTGGAAAAAAGTCAGAGAGATGTTTATTGCTTATATCTTTCTTCTCTCTCTTCCTCCCCCCGCCCCACAACAAAAGCCATCCCAGGAACTGAATCATTGAATATAGTCATAGTCTTTTTAATCCAAAGTTGTTTTGTTCATGGTAAGTATACAAATGTCCCAATGAAGGCATATCAAGGACAAAGGGTATTATGGGAGTGGATTTCAGATGTTATTTATAGCAAGATTTTCTAATGGGGAGCTATTAATAGCAACTCACTGCACAAGAGGTGAATGAACAATACAGATGTCTCAGTCTCTTTTGAAGGAGCTATTCTTTTCCTGAAGAAAAGCCCTGTTTGTACAAGGCACCATTTACAAGTCTATTGTGTTTTTTATAGCTACGAAATAATGTTGTTTTCATCTCTTTCAGCTAACTAAGCTGCTGGCTTCCGTTTGGCAGCTACACAATCTGTGTGCAGCAAGCCACACTTAGCAGGCCTCTAGTGTGGATGATAGGAAAAATTGCACACTGAGACAGGGAGACAGTGGGGTTTTCTCATAAAATAAAACTTTGAAGCCCAGAATCACACTGAAGTCTAGCAAAGTGACCAGGTATTTTAAAAGCCCAAGAGAGTTTCTCAAAGAATAGGAATAAAATTTGATTTCTTTCATGTTAGTGCACTAAGAGGCCATGAAACATAATACGAGCTTTTGTGACACAGGCATACAAATAGATTTTTTTTTCTTTTGCATAAAATAAAAAGTTTGACACTTTATAATCCCCCTAAACTGAAACTAATCACCAAACTGAGAACATAGGATTGCATAAAGGAAAGTGTAATTTCACAAAGCATGATGAAGCAGCTTACTATAAAGCACTCTGGAAGCTATGTCTATAAAAAATGAAACAGTAATTACAGAAGGACATACAGCCATTTCACAGAATCACAGAATCACAGAATTGCTGAGGTTGGAAGGGACCTCTGGAGATCATCTAGTCCAACCCCCCTGCTCAAGCAGGGTCACCTAGAGCACGTTGCACAGGATCATGTCCAGGCGGGTTTTGAATATCTCCAGAGAAGGAGACTCCACCACCTCTCGGGGCAACCTCTTCCAGTGCTCTGTCACCCTCACAGTGAAAAAGTTTTTCCTCATGTTAAGATGGAAGTGTCTGTGTTTCAGTTTGTGCCCGTTGCCTTGCGTCCTGTCGCTCGGCACCACTGAAAAGAGTCTGGTCCCATCCTCTCGACACCCTCCCTTCAGATACTTGTACACGTTGATAAGATCTCCTCTCAGCCTTCTCTTCTCCAGGCTAAACAGGCCCAGCTCTCTCAGCCTTTCCTCATAAGAGAGATGCTCCACTCCCCTAATCATCTTTGTGGCCCTTCGCTGGACTTGCTCCAGTAGTGCCACATCCCTCTTGTACTGGGGAGCCCAGAACTGGACGCAGTACTCCAGATGTGGCCTCACCAGGGCTGAGTAGAGGGGGAGAATCACCTCCCTCGACCTGCTGGCAACACTCTTCCTGATGCACCCCAGCATACCATTGGCCTTCTTGGCCACAAGGGCACATTGCTGCCTCATGCTTAACTTGGTGTCCACCAGCACTCCCAGGTCCTTCTCCGCAGAGCTGCTTTCCAGCAGGTCAACCCCCAACCTGTACTGGTGCCTGGGGTTATTCCTCCCCAGGTGCAGGACCCTGCACTTCCCTTTGTTGAACTTCATGAGGTTCCTCTCTGCCCACCTCTCCAGCCTGTCCAAGTCTCTTTGAATGGCAGCACAGCCCTCTGGCGTATCAGCCACTCCTCCCAGTTTGGTATCATCAGCAAACTTGCTGAGGGTGCACTCTGTGCCTTCATCCAGGTCATTGATGAAGAAGTTGAACAAGACTGGACCCAGTACTGACCCCTGGGGGACACCGCTAGCTACAGGCCTCTGTAAGAAAGTTGTACAATAGCATCTATGCTTTTGGATAAGATCACTAGCTTTGTGCCTGGGGAATGATCAGCTATAAATCTCTGAAAATTTTGTTTAAATGAGTCTTGAATTGACTAGCTACATAATAGCTCAAAACTGGACCAGAAAGTTTGCTAGTCCTTGAGAAATCCCTCCTTATCCTGCTTTTTGTTTCCAGCTTCAGAATGCCCCAGTACTCTAATGGGAAGAGATGCTGGTAGGCTAATTTCTAGGCTCAAATGTCTTTTCATTATTCTCCACTTAGTAAGATAAAAACAGGATGTTATACAACCACAATTAAGCTACAACTCATGTCGTTCAGAAGTTACATTGACTAGACCTAGCAGTTACAGGCCAGTTTATTTCCTGAACATTTGCCGTGTTTTCTCATATTTTTCATTGCAAAACTGCGAGGTTTTGAAAATACCTGAGGTTTTTCAGGGGAAGACAGTTTCATGCTAATCTTATAAATTTCACCTCTACAACACAATGAACTCATGGTAATACTGTTAGCAAAATATCACTAATCTGAATGATCTCTAAAATGCTTTTCAAATAGATTGGCTCAGTTCCAGTGGATTTGTTCAAGATTAATAACATTCTGGAGAAACCTGATCTAAAAAATCACATATTATGGAATAAGTAGCCATTATTTGCATGGGGGAAAAAATGAATCCTTGGAGACTGTGAACAAGTTTTTGTTTTCTGCTCCCCTCTTCCAGTTGGAGGCAATAGAGTCAGAATAAAAAATCATCTTCAAAAATGTGTGTCCTAATAAAAGGAGAATTACCACAACACCACACACTCTTCAGATCTTCACAAATCTGTCATGTCAGAACAAGAAGCATGACAAGCTGAATGCAGAGTTTCTTGAGAAGGCTCATTTATGAAGAGAAAACAAAACTTATGACCTCCTCTTTGATCAACTATTTTGAACAAAATCTGAATATTAGAGGAATTACTGATCGAAAAATGATTAGGCTAATATTTTAGCTAGGAATTGCTTCAAAAAAATATGACTTTGTCTTGACATTTTGTAACAGAGAAAAAATCTAATTTCTGGAAGCAATTTAATCACCACAAATTATGCATGCACCTTTAGAAAAACAATGACATACCACCAACTAGATCTTCTCCCTTGAAAGAAGCATGCAAATTAGTATCCTGCTAGATTAATGAATTAAAAATGCATGAATAGTGAATGTTTTTGACTCTTAAACAGAATGATAAATGTGTATCATCTCTAATCCATCATTTCAGTTTACATCTTCAGCAATGAGAAGTAAAATGATAGTACAAGACCATCAACCCACACATTTTATGAAACATGAACAAAATAAAATCCACCTTAATGTACTACTTCCTTACTTCAGTTTTATAAATTTATTTCTGAGTTTATTGAACATGTTGCCAGTATCCTCTGGAATGATCCCTGTTAAAACCTGCTCCTTTCTGATTTGTTTTGATCTATACTTGACAAAAATGTTCATTTTTATGAAAATGATCTATTTTTCCATCAATATAACATCTAAGATCACATCGATCTTCAAATTTAATCAGACACTGTCCAACAGTAAAGAAGGTTTGTTAGTAGGCTAAACTTCAGACAAATATAAAGTAGTTTAAAGCAAGTTTGTTCTCTTCTGTTAGAACAGCTTCTACATGAGCAGATATTTTAAAGGATTTCATGGTTGGTAGAAATTATTTTTACAATGTACTTTATTGTGAACGGTTGCATTCATTTCTCCTGAGGGGGATTTTGGAATCAAGAATAGCACCATATAAATTAAATAGTCTTTAGTCCTTTATAAATAATTCTCTCACAGTGAACATTTACTTTCTGAATGCTGCAGTGGAAACTGTAGTCCTTTATTCAGCCATATACTGCAGGCCAAGTTTGGTACAAACAGCTGCAAGGATGTTCCCCCCAACTGCCACCCCAACAACTTGAAGCCTGATTTGGAAAATCTAACCTCTCCACGAGCATTTTAGGCACAGCATAAACAAATCCTGGGCCTTTGCTGAGAAGAACGTGACATTTGTACAGATTTGTGTGACCCGTCTGTAGTTTTCAGATTTCATAATACATACCCCAGATACTCCCAAAACTATTTCCATTTTAACCATCAGATGCCACTCAAGGTCATAAGCAGGTGCAACAAGCACATACTGTTATTATTCTTAAAGTCATGCTTTATATTACAAAATGTTTACACTATGATTTCAAATGGAACACTGCAAGTTTTATAGTCATCAATATCTGAAGAGCTATACATATTTATAAGGTTGATTTTATATACAGAAGTGCCTTTGTCTATCAGGTTACTGAAGACTGGAAAATAGATTTCCTGGCTTTTTCCACTTTGCTAGGTCCATCGAGCCATGGCATGTAAGGAATTACTTGTGCCAGTAACTATATGACATCTCATCAGCAAGGCCTGTAATGATGTCTGTGGTGCATGAAGTGAAATTATTTCAAGTTGCAAAGGACCTCCAGGAAGGGGTCAGTAGGTGGGCTTCTAAGAAATAAATCATAGGTGTCTATAGGAAGCTTCTTTTGGATTAAGGGAAAGATTAATTACAGGCCCAAGGTTTGACAGGAAGTTGAAGTATGGATGCCCCTATGTTTGTTGGTTAAAGCACAGACTTGAGAGTTGGGACTTCTGACTCTTCCTTTTTCTGAATATGTGTCTTTGGGCAATTTAACCTTTCAGCTTTTGTTTCCCATCAGTAAAGCAGATGCCACCTATACTTATGATTTTAAAGTACCACAGATTACTTACGATTTCAGTAAGACAATAAGGAAAAGATTTCTTTTTTCCCTATTAACATGGTTGAAATGAGACTTAATTTCATTTCTTACAGGAAAGTGTTTTTCATACAAGCGGTCTATATTGAATAGTATGAAATAATATTCCTCTAAAGGCACTGAGATATAAAATACTGACAAAAGCTTAGATTAGTCATATCCAGAAGCCTATTGAATAGATTCAGTAAAGGTCCAATGAAATGAAGATTCATTGGAGATTCTCCTGTTGATTTCAAATGATACATGATGATGCCCTAAATCACTCCAGGGGTACCTTAGACATATAGGAAACGTTGGGAATAATAGCTATATTTTATATAACTGAAGTACCTTTCACTAACATGAGCAAAGCAGTGATTTTCACATGGCATCCTGGAAGTCTCCTTTTGTATTTTAAATTTGCAGAAATGGAAGAAATTTAAAGGAATAAAATCCTAAGAGAAAATTAAATGGCTGAAGCGATGACACAGATCAGGTTTTTAGACATGGAAACAAATAAGAGTGAATAGGTTTTCATAAACATTTACATGTGACTGCATGAAAGAATAAGCTTTGCTGATGTCAAGTTTATGAACAATAAAGTTTAAATGCATAGCTTGAGATGCCAGCTCTAAATTAGGTATGAACGAAACAGATTTTCACTGGTGTTGTCCTGGAAGTTATTCAACTTAGTGAACTGTAGGAAACTGGAAAAATCTACTTTCTCTTTTCCACAATTCAGTTGCCCTTATTGACTGCATTAAAGCAACTTATTTTGGTTTTGATAAATTACCAGGATACCTGAAAAAGAGAGTTTGATTTATTATAAATTGCTTTATGACAGGAGGTTGTGCAAGCACTACATTCACATATTCAAAACGTACTTACTGCTATGTTTGATTTATTAAGCATCTATTCTGGGCTACTTTAAAATAAATGACATAAAAGATAACAATCCGCAGTCTACCTAACAATTTATGCATACCAAAACAATATAATATGCCATAAATAAAGTAATAACCCATTTTCAGCAATGTAGCTCCCTTCCCAAAAATGCAAATAGCTTTGTTTAGGACATGATACAGTATAGTATATAGATTATTGTATAGTATATGGTGTATTGTATTGTATATTTATAGAATAGAGAGATCTGAAGCTTGAATCATACATCAAATAATAAATGGCATTCAGCTTCCACCACATCTTTTTTTTCTACATGCTCATAAGCTGTCAGCCCTATACAGAGTGATGTTCATTAGTTATCTCAAAACAATAAAAATGTGGGTGACTGATAGCAAGGTCCATGTATGAAAGACCTGCAGCATACTGACAATAACAAATGGAAAAATACTCCCATTGTTATTAGAGCACCCATGAACATCCAAAATTGCAGAGGATCACACTCAATAGTGACATACCTTGGATTATGAAATATGTATTAACATTATTTCTACTAACAGCTTTTTGCAGGCTACCTTATGTCATGGACTGAAGTTCAGCTATTTCACACTTCTCCCAACCCGATCCCTTTCAAGCACTTAGATATTTTTTTCCATAACCCTAACTCCAGCAATGCAGAATTAAAGACACTACCACCCATGCCTTCCCATTAACACTTATAAGAGTATGTCAACAGGGCCTTTTGAAGGCAGATTCAAGAGTTCCCTGCCAGCCCCCTGAGTTGGCCAGATACTGCATATTTGCGTCAGTGTGGCACCAAGCCCAAGCTAATAAACTTTGCCACTCAGCAGAGCTTAATATTTTGAGCACTTTGACATGTCAACCACAGCAATGTGACTTCTAGTTTAGATGTAACTCACAGATTATGAAGCACAGAAAGCATATTCATTGCACTCAATTTTTGCCATGCAAAATGTATATATTGCGAGCTAATCATCTTTGGTGTCTAAAAGGAACAGAGAGGAGAGACAAAGACTTCCATTATGCCTGTCAGTCCAACCTATTACAGATGTGTTTGGCCCATTAATAGATAACCCTATAAGCTGATTATGTTTTCTACTGACTATAGCCATCCAAACAACTAGAACAAACTAGATATTTGCTTTCTTGTATTCTAATGTTACACTGCTAGATGTTAACTACACACTTTGGTTAGACAGCTGATAGTTCTCTAAAATTTACTAGTGCTCAGGTGAATTTCAGCTTCCTAAGTCAAAGATACCATCCCACAAAAACTTTGTTCAGCCACTGAAGAACCTAAGGTTTCACCAGCCCAGTTCCTCAATTACATGTGTCAAGTTTTAAGATGAGATGGCTTGCTCTCTTACTCCACTGATTTTACTGATCCCATCTTCATCTGTGCTAGACAACTGGCTTACTTAAAACGACCACTGTTGTAGCATCTAAAGTTACAAGATACGAATCTCACTGTTGTGCTAAATGTCCCTTCATTTATGTTCTGTGAAAGTCCTGATTTGGTGGGATACCCAGAATTTGCATACAAATAATGAGTTTGGAACAAAGCACAACACACATGGCAAATTTCACTCAAAAACACATCTAGAGAACAGCAACCCATTTTTCATAAAGTAAAATTAGTAGCTGAGCACTTACCCAAGAAGTGCAGAATTATATTGCAGAATCCAAGTACTCAGCCCGATCTGTCCTGACTATCCTCAGCCTTTCCATTATCGTAAAGATCAGGCTTCATGTGAGCTATTTAAAATTATTGGAATCTCTTTAGCTGATACTATTAAAGTGAAGAAAGAAAATCCAAATTAATGGTATCCAGAGAAAGGGAACACATATGAGACAGAGTGTAAGCCTTTCAGGCCAGTGGTGGAAGCATAATCTAGCAAGGGAGTTTCTGTTCCCTCTTGGATGCTACCCATGCATTTTACCACATAGAGTATGTTTCAGCTCTCAGGCAGAGAAGGAACCAATATCTTCCATTTCTCGGCCAAGTCCTTCAGTTGCCAGACTGATATTTAAGCTTTCTAGAGGGCAGGATGGGAGAGGAAAACATTTTTTTAGTGAACCAATCACCCACATTGAAACATGTAACTTAAATGCTTATACCAAGGGAAGAGAGGGAACTGAACCTGATGTTATACAAATACTTCACTGAACTCTGCAGGCTTGCCCCAGCCTCAGAGAGGTGAGATTTGAGTTTGGCAAGTGCTCTGCTCAGTATTGGACTCAGCAGGCTGCACTCCTCTGAACTTAACTCTCGGTATGTACTGCACAGGAACATGGATAACAAACATAGGTTAGGAATTCTGGGAAGTCCTCATGTGGAAGTCAAATATAGTAAAACTAAATGTTCTTGAACCTACAGGTCTTTTATGGCTCTTACCCTTTGTACCTAGTTGTTGTTTACTGCACATCCTCCTTTCACAGCTCTGGCAATTTAAAGTCATAAATTAAAACAAACCCAGTTTCACTTCACTTTGAGAAATGTTCATACTACCAGCATGTGGAAGGGTGGTTTCATATAAATGAAAGACAGATTTTTTTTATCTTTATCCACTACTAAGAATTTTCATTTTATCATTACAGATGATGTATTTTCTCTTTCATGTCACCCTGAATACAGGTGGAAAGGAGCCATACATAAAACACTAAGGATTCTGGACCCTTAAGAAGTTGTCTGCCTCAGCCCTCTTACCTCAGTTATTAAGTAGCAAGTTTTCAACACTAAGATACAATTTCTTGAGCAGAAGTCTCACAACAAGTTCTTTAAGTACAGTTGACCTTCAGACGGCCTTTCCTCAACAGTGGCGAAAGCAGACATGTCAACTCAACTTTACCTAGTCACCACCCCAGCTAAACTAACTCTGTGAATGCACAGAGGCTCTTAGACTTAAGCAGTGCCCTTCTGTTGCCTCCCCTCTTTGATCTGACACCTATCCCCATCCTTTCCAAATAGTCTCTTATAACCCAGTGACCACAGTTCTCACCCTTCCTCTTTTTGGAATGAAATGCTGGCAAGAAGTCTGTGAGGATATTTTGCGGATTTCCTTCACCTCAGTAGGGGTCAAAGGAGCTGACTAGTCCTCCCTTTGGCAATGACTCTGTAAAAATAATTGAATAGCAAATAAAAAGGAGGATCTAAAAAGCATGTATTTACAATTAAAAATCCATCTATTTATTTTAAACAGAACAGTAGACAACACACAGAATAGCTAAAGCACCAAAAGTCAACAAAAATAGAGAGAAGACAGACGGAGAGATTTCCACACTTTTTTGACGTTAGTGCCTCATTTTCCCAGGATGCTATAATAAACAAGCAAGTATTTGTGAAGATGTTAAAATGCAGTAATATTCTGTAGTCAGTTCAAGATACAATAATAAAGGAGAAAAAGCTTATACTTTTACCCTTTTCCATTCTAAATATAATGTTCTCTGATTTGAACTTTGTTCCAGAAAGTAGAGTTCTTTACAGAGCTGCAGTAGGTTATGCCAACAGCTTCAGAGATCTATTTTAAACCTGGAGAGACAGGAACAATTAAATTTTTCCTCTCCAGATCATTTTAACGAGAGAAAACAAGCCTGTCTGCTTCCGGGAGGATGGTATGTTTCTCACTAAGGAAAACATAAGGCTCCAGGGTTTTATCCTTTACAAACTCTGAAAAACAGGAAAAAGGATTTGAGTTCCTGATGTGCTAGCAATTTGTGTTAATTCACAGTTATGCATCAATGACCGTCTCATTTGGGAAACATTGTTTTCAGGCTTGAGAGCTGCTTTTTGGATAAAAGTAGTAACACAGTGAAAGGCAGATGTCACTTCCTACCATTGATCAAGCTTTTCTCTGTTTCTTTTTCTTATGTCTCTCCCTTCCACTGATGAAAGACCAAACTACATTAGGGCCACATGTAAATGACAATATTATCAGGTAATGAGAGGCAATTAATGAGGCAATAATTTACCCCAGGTTACGGTGTTTGCTACAGCTCTTCCAAAAGCTGTAGTCAAAGTCCATGGTGCTTTTGGAATCATTAAAGTGATTTTTTGAGACATACAAATCTACTGGATACACTTCAATGAGAAATGAGGCAACGCTATTTGCTAAGTGTCACGGGGAGATTTGAGTGACAAATCCTGTTCCCATTATGGCCATTAGACTTTCCACTCATGCTCATCACTAGCTTAACAGGGTTTCAAAATGATTTTTTTTCAAAATCATGCTTTGTTCTTAAAAGTTTACTTTCAGCTTCCTCTCCCTTCCCAATATGGGATTTTCCCAAATAGGCGCCAATGTTTTTGTGAGTTAAAGGACTCTCACTACTGCAGAAGATAGACTTTTTAAAATTTATACTGCAGATGAGTATAAGCAGACAGTTCCTAGTTCCAGGTTCAAACATGCTAGGCCTGACTTGGAAGGACTGCCTTCCCCAGGGGTTAGATGCAGTTCAGTCCCATAGCACCTCTAAAGTCAATATATGAGTTGTGGCAAATGTTGTGTAATGGTTTTGTGGATTAGAGTTTTTGGTCTCTTGTAGTCAGCTATGAAAACCAGCTTAAAAATTCTTGATTCCTTTACACAGTCCTTTGGTCTACATTCAGGGGCACTCTACTCTAAAAGGTGAGTGCACTGCAGTGCATTGTTTCAGGTAACAGTTCTAACTCTGACGTAGCAGGAAAATAAATAATTTAATAAGTAAAGCCAACATCCTGCAAAGCAGCTGGTAAATCATTCTTTGGATCGTTTAGCAGGATATATTCCAGTACGTATGTAACGAATCCTCTTCCTCCTATGTCCATTCAAGTTCATGGAAACACTTCTATTGACTTCAAGGCCTGTTGAAACAGGCCATACACATCAGTGGTGTCAAACCCTGCTGCGTGCAAGAAGGATGCGTGAAAGGAATGCAGTGTTTATACCAAAGCCTGCAACCTGCACAGCAAAGCAAAAATCGCATTTACAGCTTTCCATTCTGCCAAATCACAAATAGTTTTTTATGCAGAGATCTGCACTGCCTGAGTAATGCTTTAAGATACAGATACAGATATAGATAAAAAGTATATTAATATTGGAATTACATTCAGCTAACTAATTTATTACCAGAGTACTTTATGTATTGCAATTTTGTACTTTTACAAATGGTCATTTTTAAGTAGCCATGCAATTATGAAACTTCATTTGAATTAAAAAATAAGCTTCTTACCCTACACTTGTGTCAATAAAAGAGAAGCAATGTCTGGGTCTGCAGAACTCTTGAATGAATGGTTCAGAGAAGGTGCTGTTATATATTTGAAAAGACAACTGCTTTTGAAATATATCGATGACAACTGATTTGTCAGAACTCTTCATCATTTGATTTTATAAGAAATGTTGCTCTGCTATACTTATTAATCATCACGGGACATAGCAAGAGCCAAATATTGGAGAGGAGAAAAATTTCATAGACATGTCAAGAATTTGGGGGACAACATATTTCAAATCTCATATTTCAAGTTGCTTTTCCTTTTCACCTAGAGAAAACAAAGAGAAATGTCATCCAAACTCAGAAATAAAACACAAAGCATTAAGTGTCTTCTGGATATTAAGATCTCAAGTGTTTATCAAATATTCTTAAATATCAAAAGTAAATTTGTTAGAAAGTAGTTGAAAATCTCCTGCTTTTTCTCAGCAACTTCGACACTCCTGAAGTTATATTTTCAGCACTCTAAGTCCCTGTGGTTCACTGGGAAGGTGAGCATCTGGAACATCATAAACACTTCACAGTTGCAGAGTGTGGTAAGTTCTCCAAATTTTGAATTTAACCTCTGTTTTTTTTTTCCTTCAACTGTAAAGTATCTTGGAAGTTTGTAATTTTGTCATATATTTCCAAGACCAACTTGCTCTGGGGCACAGTACTGATGCCTAACTAGTATCGTAACACTCTGTGGAGGAGAAAGGGTTTTGTCTCATGATGCAAATTTTCAAAAACAGTAGCTCAAGGATATATGTGGTCCTAACACAGTTTCACTGTTACACACCTTCAAAGTACACAAGGAAGGAGAAACTGACACACATAAGTGATCAGGTCAAAGTGAAAGGATTTAGCTTTTATGGTCAGGCACAGCCTTAGTACCTCACCTTTTCTTCACTGGGACAGAACTCATGTCCTTAAGTGACATTCTCCTCTTTCCCTCCATATATGCAGGGCCTTTATGTATTTAACTATATTAGTGGGCTGGGAAAGGAAAGTTTGACTTTCATCACATAAATCAGGGTCTGTCTGCAGCTTAAGTCAGAGATGTTTTATGTAACGCCTAGGCCAAACGTGCTACACAGGACCCAAGACCTAGATTCTGACCAAACACTTTGCAGTAGGATTAAATGTGCCTTCAAACATATAATCATTAAAGCATGACCTTACTCCTCAGGACTTTAAGCAATACCAGAATGGATTTTTTTGTATGATTCTGGGAGCCAGAATGCCTCTGACCTTCTTTGGTTTCACATAAAATATGACTGGTGTTATAGTCTGGCATGAATGTGTAAGTCCTTCACTGAGACCAGTCAAAATCCTAATCCTTTTTTTTCCAAACCTCTGATTTTTAGACTACTGTTTGTTTTATGAAAATGCTTATTTTTGTCAGTTTGCCCTCTGTCCTTCTTAGTTTACAATGAAGTAGCTTTCTTTATGCTGCAGACTGCAATAGGAGGTAGCTGCTTGAAATTAATATATAAACAAATCAGGGCAATTCTTATCTCTCTTTCATTTAAACTTTAAAGATTTCAAAATATCCAAGTAAATTCAGGTCAATTAAAATGAAATATAAATTAATAATCTCTCTCTTATTTGGTCTCTCTCTTCCTTTCATGTAATTTAACTAAAATTATGTAATCTTCCACAATTTGAACAGACCAATTAGAAAAGGGTATGAATAAATGCATAGTGCAGACGATGTGTACTGAACCATCCTTTACAAATCAAAGGATGAATCTGTTTTTGCTATTTCCATTGACAGCCCTCTTCCAGCTCACAGCCAGCTGGCAATTAATGGAACCAGATTTAAAACAGAGAATGGGGAAAAATCAGCTTCTGTGTAGTCGTTCTTACACCGGACATATGTGCATCTGCTTTACATATGCCTGCATTCTGTGTGCATTTGTATTGTACATAGAAGTCATTTATCATCTATCCCCTGTGTGCCAGTTCAAGAGATACATAATATATTTCCTAAAGCTTAGCCACTCACAAATATTAGGAAATACTGTCCATTTTTCTTAAGATGATTTTACCTCTGATTTCAATATAGACAGTCAGATTACTACTAGATAACATACTAGATATAGCTTATTAAAATCTAATCCTATGTTTCTAAAGGAAAAAAAAAACCACAAGCACTGAAAAGGAGAGTCTCACTTGAGACAAGTGTAAGCTGTACTCAGAGAAGCTGGAGTTAATAGAAATCAGAAAAATAAATTTAAACACAGTGCTATTCTGACAGTTTTAATGCATTTCATTTTAAAAGTTGTCTGGGGATGGGCTTCAATAGATGGAGTTTTGTTTTTGGAATATTATTCACAGAAAAATGCAATTTACTACCAGGATTTTTTATGGTGTTTGTCCTAAAATTTCCTCATCATTATTTCATCCCCATTTAGTTAGAATTTCCTGCTAGGTTCATGGTTACTAGAATGGGATGTGAATTAAATATCTATATTCTCTATATAGTATATTAGTTAGGTACTACAGAATGGGATGCACATACACAACATACCAAACAGGGAACATTTAGTCATTAGAAATGCTAAGGAAAGAAATATGTCTCTCAGATCTCCCCTATCTATCTACCTGTAGCCCTAGATTAGACAGCTCTAAAGAAATTAAAATCTATGCCCAAGGCCCCTGTTTTTCCTTCACATCCCTCTCGGAAAAGGCAGGAATAAAGTTTCCACTCCTGGGTTGCAGCTCTAAGACCAAGGAGAAATGAACGCAAGAGAGAGTGCAAAAAGGAGCCAGAGTGCATGCCTCAGCAGTGAGTTGTTTCTCTGCAAAGCCTGAATTCTGATCCTTGTCCTCAGGAGTTTGCATAGCTAACCTACGACTGTTTAAGGAAAATGGCATAAGTAATGCTTGGCTCAGAACCCAGAATGATTCCTTCTTTTCCTTCTTTTCAGCGAATATTTTCATCCCTGAGCTACAATGTGAAGCTTTATTGTTTGCCCAGTCATAGCCCACAAGTCTTTTCTTCTCTCTGAATAATGATGCAACTCTAGTAGAAGGGATGAAAGCTCCCTTCCATTCCCCTTTCACCTTCCCTTGCCTATAGCACTCTGTCTGGAGATGGACTCTCCCAGCTCACACCCCTTTAGTCTGAACAGGGAATATCTTAGTCTCCCAGTTGCTGGGAATCTGCTCTATAGCCTTTCAGCTATCACATTATAGTAGGCCCATTCTCCTCCTGCGTTTCTGAATGGAAGTGTTGTTTTATGTTCATGTTGTTCCTGTGCATTAGATCAGCCTGTCTGAGAATTTCAGAGAAAAATCTCAAAGACTACCTACAGACTACCTAACTCTTTGAATCCCAAACAAACTTAACTAGGGAAGACACCCAAGCAGTTGAGTTCTTCTACAAAGGTAGTAGCTTGGGTATATAAACTAAGAGAATGAACAATCTCCTTCTGCAGAACGCTGTAAGACAAGTTGAAAATGTTATGATGAAATCTTCTTATTAAAGTTCTGGTATTGCAACCCCCTAATTCAAAATCCAATTGCTTAACAAAATCTGCAAAGAATTTGGCTTTAGAAACCTGGGCTACTTATGAATCCTAATTCCACTGCACTTAGATTACCTATGATTTTTTCCCCTTTTAATATTTGTTTCATTATTTTGCCAATGATAAAAATAAAACTTAAACCAACAATTTCTGGTAAAAAATTGCTTTGCATTTATGGTTATTTATTTTTTGGAAAACTACTCTCCAGCACCATCTAGTGATAGTGAGAACAACTAGTTAAATTGTTTCCATGTTTGAAGAACCTGTAGGCTGCATAGCTTCTTTAGTCTTAATGGCAGCAAGAGAAGAAAAGCCAAGTCTCTGTGCAAATAGAATATATGTGTGTATCCTCTGTCATGTCAGCCATCCTGAACAAAAAACTTTCACCAGGATGAAAGGCTTCATTACACAAGGACAGACAGTCTTTGGACAAGGTGCAATAGGGAAAAAAATATACTTTGACTATAAAATATTGTTCACTTTAGAACCAGAGTTCCTGAGTTTTGACTGCCCTGAACCAAGGACATTATTTGCATTTAGCAACCTGTGTTGCTAATGATAGTGTAATTGAGAGCAGAATTTGTTCCAGTAACTGATACACTTACCAGATGTTCAAAGTGGTGAAGCAAACCTTAAGCAGCAAGTAATAAGAATAGAGCGACACTGACCCTTGAGAGTGTTATGGTTTTGCCTAATTAAGTTCTTCTAAGCAAATCCCTCTTCTGAAGTCAGGAAAGGGCTTACCTCACTTCTGAAAACTGAAAAAAAGACTGAATGGGAAAAAAATCAATTAATAAATATCTACATAGATGGTTAAAAAATAAATAAATTAAATACTCCATCACACATACTTCCATAACTACTATAATGCTGCCTCATCACTGAGTTGATTTCTACCTCTACTAGTTATTTTAATGAATGATATGGCAATGACTGATATGACTGATATCCAAGGCAGCTATGTGTCCATTTCAGTCAGTTTCAGTTGTCTAAACTAGAAATGTGCGGAGAAGTACAATTGCTGTCTTGTAAAGAATGAGAAAAATTTTCCAGTCTTTTTAATGCTGAAGGAAGTCAGTTAGATTATTCAGGGTCTAGTAGCCTCATTGAAATATTCCATAGGCTAAGCAGTGTTCATGGCTTTTTTCTTCTGTTTTAAATACACTGATAAAGACACAGAGCTTGGAAAGGACTTTGCTTCTTATAAATGAAAAGCAAGTACATCAGCACAAATAGGAAATGTCTGTAAAAGATCATTTTTGAGTCACGTGGACAATCATTTGCTCAGAATTCCATTGAAGCATTACAACATCCAGAGTTTTCCTCTTCTCCAGACACAACTAAGTAATTGGCAAATAGACCACCTTTTTCCAGCCTTTTGTTAGTCAATCTGTTCAGACTCAATCCTCAAATTCAGTTAGAGCCTGTAGATGTCAATGAATGTAGATGGAAAAATTATATGTTCTCTAGTGCAGCAAAAGTCTGTAGTTCTGTCTCTAGGTAGAACACCTAGCATTCATCTTAGCTTGAGTAGTTAGACCATCTGTAATATGTATAATAATGACAAATCACATCTTGAACTATAAAATATTTTATCCATCTTTCCAAAATCACAGAACAGAACCTTCACTGCCATATATCATGTTTTCCTCTATTTCTATGATTTTCTCCTTTTTACTACCATAATAACAGCACTACTACAACTTCTTGAATTTAAAAAAGAAATGTGGATTTGTAGATGAAGACAGTGGACAAATAGGTAGTTTTAAATACAGAGGAAACCTCAAACACAGAAAGTTATCTAAGATACTAATTTAGCAGGTCTTCCAAGTGCTTAGCTGAATTTTTATTTTATGTCGGATCAGTTAGTATCACCAGCAGATGCTTTTACATTCCGCTACAGAGGTGGATATATTCAAAAATAAAGTTAGTATTCAAAGCTGGATAGTACAGGCCTTCTGGATTTTTAAAAATCTTATGAGAAATAATAAAAATATATGAAATTCTAATATATAAAAAGACAAACAATTCCTGAACAAGTCAAAATTTGTTATTTATCCCCAGTCCATTCTACTACCATCAGAATCCAGTAGCATGCAGGCCAGATGTGCTATTAGGACCTGCTGAACTCAGATTTTATCAGTTTCATAATAACATCACACTTGCTAAAATCGATCTGCCTGCTGAGTCATTGTAAAAATTCATAATGTTGAATAAATCTTCTTCAGATCTTGCCTATGTGAGAGAAACGGAGGAAGGAGGTAGCTTAGTTATTAAGCAATGGACTGTGTGATAAAGCAACGAGATAAAACAATAAAAAAAGCTTTCAAACTTCATTCCTTCACTTAGTAGTATGCGCTCAAATAGCATGAACTGGGGAGTGACTGATCCAAATACACTGTGGTGTAGTCAGAAACATTGAAAACACCATTGATATTTAGATCTAGTTTTAAAGAAAGAAAATAAAAACAGGAAGGAATGATCTCACAGTGTTTAGTAGTTGTTTCAAAGCCAAAAGTTGCATCAATTTCTATTTAAAAGTTTATTTTCTGTTGGTTTGAGGAGGGGGTAAATAAATGATGCATTAATAAAAAGTGGACAAAAAATAACAATAAAAAGAGTGAAAGGTAACTATGAATAATATGATAATTCCATGTTTCATTAGAAATGAACAGCCAATTTCAAAAAGGATTTTCTTTCCATTTTGTGTGCTGAAATACAGTGATTATTAAATGCAGCAAAGACTTTGTTGCAACTCAGGTACTCACCTGGTTTCCATCCATGGAGTCTTTAGAGAAACTCTGATAATACATATCAGTGATATAATATATATCAGTGAAGGAGAGGACACTGGGATTAGATGGGGGTTGAGGCAGAGAGTGAACTGCCTGTTAGGCAGTTATAGGAAATGCAGAAAGCTTCCAGATAACATTGAGGCAGGGAGTCATAAAAGACATGTGGAATAGTTGGATAATTGTCACAAAGGAGCCCTGGTGCTCAAATTTGTTTACCTTACCACTCCTCAAACGACTTGATTTTTCATCAAAGAACAGAAATCATGGAAATTTATTTGTATGATACATCAAGAACTGAAAAGTAATGTTCAAGATTAAATGTTAAATGTTTAGGCTGACAGATTCACTGAGATTTTACACCTAAGGACAGGTGTTTTGGCTACTTAAAATTATACACCATTTGATCACACTTTACAATAAAATGTATTCATTTTATTCGTGCAATAAGTGTGAGGACTTGAGATCCAAACAACCAAGTTGTTGGAGATGTGTCCCCTATGCTTACACTGGCACTGTGTTGATAGTGTAATCATTTGAATGCTTAACTCATGAATCACAGTAGTTTCTATAAACATCTCATTGGATCTAAAGGTCCATGAACGTGAAACAATGTCAGCCAGAACGACTATTTACATGTTTTTGTACTATTCTACCACTAGCATATCACAGAAAGAAAAGATATTGAAGACAAATATAAAAGAACTATTCAAAAAATCTGGAAAATAGTGCTCAAGGTGTCACACAGATACCAGGAAGATACAATCAGAGCTAATGTGGAAAGTCTCATATCTTTCCTGTATATAATGTGTACGATATATTGCACATTGGGGTTACTGCAAGACAAAGATGAGATAAGCATGATGTACCAGGAGACTGTCGGGGCCCCGAGGGCACCCCTAGGCCTCCCTGTCGCTGTCCCCACCCTGCCCACCCTGGGCCCCATTTCAGCCCAGCCCAGGGCTGTCAGTCCCTCCCTGTGATGCTGCAGTGGTGCCGGCTCCAGCCCTGCCACAGCCCTGCCACCTGGATGAGCCCGTTGGACCCATGCTGCAGCCTGGTCTCCAGCTCCATCCCCTGCTGCACCTGGCTGGGCTACTCGGGTGGCCCCCAGACCTGGTTCATCGCTGGTCATGCTGGGGCTGTCAACGGAGTGTGTAACCAGTCCCAGCTCTGCCCACCTTGTCCAGACCCTGTGGGACGGTGCTGGGGCCACCGTTGGCTGCTGGTTTGTCCTCCCTCATGGAGCAGCCCTGCTTGCCCTGCTCCCATGCACAGGCAGAGCGTCGGCTCTATACTTTCACTGTTTGGGCATATATTCAACTTACAGTATGCATCACAGTGGATGGCCCCGAATATTTGCAGATATGTGAGAGAGCAAACTTTTTTGAGAACAGTAATATTATTAAATTATAAAAGGAAATAATTTCATAAGGATGATCTCTCTTAGGCTTATATTAATCACTTATGTGAATGACAGGAAATTCCAACACACATAGGGCATTGAAAATAAGGCTGGATCAGTTTTTAGGAAAAGTACAGATTGACGTGTCCTGCAAAGATAGGTGATGAAAAGAGATCATTTACTAAGTATTTTCCATTTACACTGTGGATGCAGGTGGAATAGGAACACTGTATATTTAATAAGACACTTGGCTAGAAGGTCAATCAGAAAGCACAACTGGGATGTTATCATCAAATTCAGCAGGAAGTCTGGATACTGGAGAGCATTTTACACTCACTGTCATTCAAGATTTTTATTTAAAGCTGGAAATGACAAACTGGACACTATTCTAAACATAGAAGTCAGGAACAGGGGCAATCATTATTACAGAAAAATACTGGAATAGAATGAGAGCCAGCACGGACAGATGCACTATGTTTAAAGGATGAAGAAATAATCAAGTGTTAGATCCTGCCAGAAAGTATAATGAACTTCGCTACAGATGCAGGTTATTTCTACATTGCAGGATCAGTCCATAAATGAGCATAGAGGAAAACACTGAATCTGTTAGAAATAAATTGGTGAAATGTTATGGATGTGACAAACTGACTATGAGTGAAGAATATAATGCCACCTATGAAAAGACGATGTGGGATTAAAATTGGGAGTGCAATGAGTAGCACTAGCCGTGTAATTAATCTGCTGTATTTACAACTAGTTTGGCTTTAGGTGGACTTCAGTGCAGGACGTCATACTTCAAAACACAACTATATGAAGGAGGGATAAGAAACAAGAGCTGGAAAGCTGTTTTTGCCACTCATATTTATAACACCTTCCTCTGAGCCCAGCCCCACAGATATCAACAGAATTGTACTCAAGCACTGAACAGATGCAGACGGTAAAACTGGTAACTCAGAAACCATAGATACGAGGGATGGCCAAATGAACTGTTCTGCACATGAGGTAGTAACAGCCTCCATGGTGAGGCAGAAGAATAAATATCTAATGAATAGTCTATTTTACTTTACACTGTACCTGGGGGGGGGGGGTGTTTTTGAAAGCTTATATATGTTACCTGGATTTGCTTTATTCCTATTAGAAAATCCTTGGAAAACTTTGACAGTCACAGGTGTGTTTAGCAAAGAGCTACTGAGGCTGTAGCCTGCTCCCAGCTGTGATGTGTCCTCTGGGCCTTAAAATGGGGAAGGAGGTCATGAGCTATGCAAGCTCCATCTCTATCAGAGCTGTCTGTAGCCCTGCTCTCGGTACCTCTGAGTTTTCATTTTCTTTAAATTCTTTCATTTCCTTATTTTATATGTGCCCAAACAGTTAGTGGGGTTACTCAGGACTCAATCCAGTGTAATTAGGATATCACCCTCATTTATATGTAGTGCTTTTGAAGTGTAAAATGCTATTAGAGGTAAACTGTGGTTCAGCCCAAATTAAGATGTGGTGGTGAAACCATCTCCACTCTCCTTTCTTCCTCCTTCTTCCTTCCTGCACAAACACATATTCTTCACAGAGAGGAATTGGACTATTCTTTTAAAGTAAAAATGATCTTGAATGTACTTATCCTTAAAAGTAGAGCAAACTAAGTTCTTTTTCTAATCCAAACAATTTTGGTTGTTGTTACATATTTCAAATTTGGAACTTGTATCTATTTCTAATATTAGATGATACATTAGTATAGAATAATGTATTAATTCTGTATTTTAGACTTGAATGAACAGATCTTTAAAAATGGATGCCTAAATTTAGACTATTAAGACACATTCAAAAGGTTTAGAATCCATTCCGTAATGGTTTCTGAAAATCTTGCCCAGAAATTCTCCCTAGAATCAGACAAAAACAGAAAAACAGAATATCCTAAAAGAGAAAGAAAATAAAAGAGAGACAATGGTCAGACAATGAAGCTGAAAAAAAAAATCTGATTTTTTTCATTAAAATTTTATTTTTGCTTGATATTCAGAGAATGAATGATCTCTGGCCCATCTTCAATATGCAGGTGATCTGCTTGCAGCTCTCAAAAACCCAAAGGGGAAAAAGCTGCCAAGTTGAGTTTCCAATATTAAGAAAGAAAGAAAAGTGGGAGGTGGAAAAAGAGAAAACAGATGAATGAAACATTTGCTTAGAAAATGTACTAATAGACTGCTTAGTTTTGACAAAAAGCAACAACTCTTTTTCCTGTAAATACTGTATTTTTAGAGACAGTACCAGACAATGCATGTTTAACATCTCAGAAGTTTTGCTTCATCAAGGTATTTAAGAATACTGTCTCAACAAAAATATGAAAGTCATACCCATGAAGCTGTGGTGTTTAAACTTAACCAGTGCCTAGTCAGAATTGCTGAAATGGCTGAGAGGAGCTCTGGGACTTCCCTTACAAAAGGGCAGGAATCAACAAGGTGTGGATGAGATGCTGCTAAGGAAGGTAACAAATGATTAAATGCAACTCCCCAAAATATCTGATATACACACTCACACATTCTCTCCCTGTCAAATTCACCATCATCTGTTTGAAAAAAAATAAAAAGCTTCAAAAAAGGGGCAGGATTCTTACCTAACTGGGGGAAGAAAGTTAAAGTGAATAGCTAGTAAGACCCATAGCTATAAACCCTCTCCTACCTTGATTGTGGGTCTGTGCATATGCCTAGTGACTTTCAGTGCCATTGCAGTGTGGCCGTGGGATGGGGCAAATTGCATTGCCTTTGCAATTAATAGAATCACCTCTGCAGGTGGTATAACCATGGTAAGAAGAGCACAGGAAAATGCAAATCACTGGTCACAGTATCATACAGAACTGTTATTATATCTCCAGCAAAACCCAGTCTTCCATATTTCCCTTATTTGACCAGGAAATCATGTGATAAGTATTACAACAGCCTGCCTACCCAGTAAGAGAAAATACTTCTGGAATGGAATACTTCTGGAAAATGAAATTAACTGGCTGCCACTTCTACTTGTTGATTTTCTCTAACCATTAAATCTTCCCTCTGCGGTCTTTGGTTCATCAGCATCTGGTGCTTCTGGTGCTTGTATAATTAATATACATTGAAAAGAAAACATTTAATATCACCACAGTAAGTTCAACAGTGCAAGGGATAGGAGAAACATCACTGGAATTGGAAAAGTAAGAAATGGATATTGACTGCTAACTGCCATCAACTGCTGGATTAAACCTCAGCTATGAAAGAAAATGAGCAGTTCTAGGATAGAGCTTTATTTGTAACTGAAGCCAGTATTTTAAACTCTAGCCTAGAGAACATGCTAATAGACTGGTAAAGCGAATGCATCATGATTATGAATATTTGTTTTCTGTAACAGAAAAAGGATGTAGCTAGATAAACAATAAAGGAATCTGAATATTAACAATAATCTTTGTCTCTTGAGTGTTACAAGGTGTATATGTTTTTTAATATTTACAGAAACCACCAAAATGCTGGAGGTGTTTTGCTGTGCAGATTTGCAAGGGGTAGTTTATTTAACAGAATGAGCAAATATTGTTTTCAAAATATGAAAACATGTATTCATGAAAGTACCCATGATAGCCATTCTTCAGGGACACTAGCTATCAAAATACTGCATACTTTCAGTTTGTTTTCCCTGATTCATCTATTCTAAATGTTGTGTATTCACAATCTACAAAATGACCTTCTTTTTTTTCCTGTATCTCTCAAACTGACTACCGTCTCATCAGCTACACATTCCTGATTGAAAAAAAAAGTTGTATTTTGTTTCCTGATAAGCCTTGAAGATAATTACTTTAAAAGTCTTGTTATTTTATTTTCAAATTCCTGAAGTGTTTTCAAATGGATTTGCCATTCCCCTCCCATATTACTATAGAGAAACAACATAGAAAGTAAAGGTGATACAGTCATTAAAATAACCATGTGGGAAAACAGGATAGTTCACTTCCCTGATCTGGTCTTCCCCATGAGCCAAGGCAAGTATTTTGGGGCATGAATTAAGATCATCTGCTTTAGGGCCTAAGACAGCACTTGGAAGGAATTGGAGTTCGTATGTCCAAGAAACACTCCTCTCACATGCTGCCTGGTTGGTGAGGTGTCTATATTCAAGTAGCACTTCCGTTTAAGACTGCAAAGTCTTGTTTGTTATGAAGTGTGTAGGCTACCATCCTAGGAAGGGGGAAACAGAGGTCTTAAATTGAGGAGCAGGTTGAACCTGGGTCTGTTTCTGGATGAGTAAATTGGCCACCTGGCTATTATAGAAAAGTTGGTTACTATTTTCAGTTCCTTCTCTTTCTTGGGCTGCATTTTAAATTTGAGCTTTTTATAAGTCAGAAACTAATCTCACAATGGGATTCTCTCTTCTTATACCCAAGTTAGATAGAGATGACTAATTTACAGCTCTGAATCACCAGCAAGCAGAAGTTCAGATGCTTCCCCTGTGCCTGATTCAATAACATCAGTTATTGAATAGATTTGAATAGATCCCCACTCAATATGCTAGAATGGCAAATCACTTTTTAGAAATACCTTACACTCAATTAGCTGGATCTGTATTTAAGCCCTTGCTTTATTCCAACTTGTAAACCATTCAAACTGCTAAACATCCTAGCATTTACCTTGATATCCCTTCTGGCCTGCTTGAAACAATCAGAGAAACCCAAATACAAGAAGCAGATCAACACTCTAGAGTGATCTTGTGCACCTCTCTTACAGGCAGTCCTAAGAATGAGCCACATGATATTCCAGTAAACTCCCAGCTGAAGATGAAAACGAAACAGCTACTTAAAATGCTTATATTATTTCTGTGTTCTAGTCTTGACTGACGGAAGAATACACCTATAGTCCATTGAGACATGGTTGCATGGCAGGGGGGTTGGACTAGATGATCTCCAGAGGTCCCTTCCAACCTCAGCGATTCTGTGATAAGGTGGAAGAGCTTTCCTCTTTTGTTCATCAGCTTTGTTCCAAATAACTATTGTTCCTTAGCTGTAATGAAAATGCTCCAAAACAGATTAGTAGCCGCCCGGCTAGCCCATGCTGTGATCTCAGCAGATGTGCAAATCAACCAGTGCAAGATCACAATTCCTAGAAGTAACCATTCACTTGGATAGACAGAAAGTTATCAGGTAGGGTAGATATGCCCATTTTCCATCATTCTCATAGTCCTCATCCTGCTCAGCAGGAAAACGCCCCCTGTATTCTTGTGTGTTTGTATAGTGTCCTGGGGATTTTAGTTCTATTTTATTTTTACTGAAAGATATAATTTTCCTAGTTTGCTGAACATGCAGTCTCTCCTACTGTACCAGCATTTTGGAATTTAAAATGCTAACCCAGCTTGGACAAAATTCATTACAAACAATGACAAACTCAGAGACCTGACTGTAAAATCATCTTTCAATTAAACCTTTATTCTATTTCCTGATAGTACAACTGAACTTAACAAAATTAAGACAATAGATAATACCATTCACAAAGCACATATATTTAACCTTCTTTCCTAATGTTAGCAATAATTAAGGGATGTTGACAAGACCTCATTTGAGAGTGAGATTGGGGAGGCATGCCTTTCCTGACACAGTGGGGTATAGCATTAAATTGTAACACAATGCTGGCAGTCTCCCAAAGGACAGAGTCAAGGCAAGTGGTAATCCAGTTCAGCAGCAATGGAAAATAGGTGACTGTAGATTGGCTTTAAATTACAGTACGCAGTTTGTATTAAGAGTAGAGGATACTATATGTGATATATGTAGTGTAACACTCTTAAGACCCCTCATTTGTTTTCTTCATAAAAATGTGTAGCAATTATTTCTCTGGTATCTGTTTTTCTAGAAAGAAAGCAAGTATATAACAATTAACATAATAATTAGAATAGTGAAGCACATTCACAGCACTAAATTACTAACTTTCATTTACCTGGAATCTAAACATGGAGTGTTGGAAATGGAATTTTCAGTGGGAATTATGGTAATGGAATTAGAAAACCACTGTTGTTGGCAACAATAAATCATTAGCTATCTAGTCAGAACATTTTACGCTTTCACTGAGTGTAAACTGTGTTTGAAGCTGAAATAGGATCTCTAAACCCAGCACCCCACAGATGGAAAAACTCCAGAAATAAGTATACCTATGGCAAACACTCCACCTTCAGGGCAAAACAGAGATGAAGTATTGCGCAAGCAAAGGAAGTATTTGCAGGAAAGGTAATTGAAGACACAGGAGTTAAAAGCCCCAATTGCTCTGTTGGTTGCCTCATTTGCTGTGCTCTGAGTACTAGCCATGATACTGTACCTGTAGCTAACCCGAGCTAGAGTGGAGATTTCAAAACTATGATGTGGGATTCTGTTAATGATCACTCTCCTGCAAATATAGTTTATTCTGAACAGATTCATCACCGGACTTCAAGAAAGTGCTACAGTAGTGACCAGAAAAGCCTCCAAATGGTTTGGGACTTTGCACTATTTACCCTCAATGCCGTGAATCTGACTGTCCACCTGCTATGAGCATATCGAAATGCATTTTTCAAGTCTGAGCCTGTTTCCACTGAGTGAAAAATGAAGTTATACTGATTTCTTTTCAGTAGAAAAAAAATAATATTCTATGAGCAAAAGAGACAATGAAGAGGATGAGACCAGCCCATGAAAACATGTTCTAGGAAGCAGGTCTGTCTAGCTAGTAAAAAACCCCAATATCAATAATGTCGTTAAGATTTGGCTGAAGTGCAGCATACAAATATTCTCAGCTTCCTGTGTACTGTGTGCTGAGTTTCTACTACGGAGTCCGTGTGGGTTTTGACAGTGAGCATAATTTATTTTCCAAAGGTGCCGTGAGATGTATGGATCTTATTAGATTTACGCTACTATTTCTACTGTCACACTATCAAAAAAGCAGTCTGGCCCCTGAAAAGCTTCACTTTTGGCAGTACAGCATTTTATGACAAGAAAATTCTGTGCAAATACATTTGGAGCAGCTCTTTGAAAAACATTAAATTTTAAAAGGTATATATGTGATTTTAAGTATATGGAAGAAAAATTGTTATACAAATGAGTCTCAGAAGTTTCAATTCCATTTTCATTGTGGTCTCTTCCTCATGGGCAAATATGGTCACGGGTTTAGACAAGTTAAGTGCAGTACGCATGCAGATAACATGACATGTTTTAAGCATTTTTTGTATTACATTTTACAGTTATTCTCAACTTGTAACCCAATTTATCTCTGTAGCTCACACATTCTTTATCTTACATGCTTTCTTCCCAGAAAAGTATGCTGCCGTTGCTTCTGGTGCTCAAAAAGTCCTATGCTGGCTAAGCGCTCAATAGATTTGACTAGTGAGTTGCATCCAATGAAGCAGGCCTTTAAGACTTCCTTGAAGAGCTTCTTGGACTGCCACACTTCCTTTTCCTCTGAGCCAGTTCACTATATAGGAGTTACTTAGGCATTCAAACATTGTCAGTGCTATTTTCAGCTCTATACTGCTTGAAAAACAAAACAAAACAAAAAGATGCATTGCTTGTAATACATACATTCTGGCCTCTGGGAATTAATGTTCTGCCAGTAAGTGGGGACAGTGTATCCTGTCTGTCAAATTTCAATTCTCTTTGTCCCAGGAGAACAATAAATTGGCGACATGTTAGCCACTTGATCCATCTAACTGAACTTGTGGCTCATATGCTAAGTTAATCTTTCAGAATGCTATCAGGCAGTAAATGTCTGCATATATTTGTGGTTTAAAATTTAATGAACATGATCACCTTCAATGAGTTGGAGGGGGAGTTATTTGGGTTTTTTTAATGAGGTGAAAAGACATAGTGTCTATATGAAATTAAATAAAAATTACTGCAAAATTTTCTGCTTTCAGTCAGGAGGAATAAAAGGTAGCGCCTTCCTTGGAGTAGCATAAAAAATTATCTGGATGTGATTATTTTATTGCCATGAAATGTCATTTTCATGAACAGTAACATAAAGTAAAGCAGGTGTTCACAGTCACTACTCAGTATGTCCCAGTATGGAGAAAAAAAGAAAAGAAAATCTAATATTCCTTTTCAGCATTGAAGCTTATACCCAGAAAGAAGTCCTTATGCTCTAGCGGAAGTCATGCACATTATTTAAAGATAAACATTGATTTGCTTTGTACCTACACATCAGTAGACTCACTCACTGAGGAATTCACATAACTAAAGGCCAGCTTTAAGAATTACTGAGAGAATGCATCTTTGGTACACAAACGGCTAACACATTCAGAGAGATATCGTAGGCTCAAGTCTGGCTCACATGGATGAACAAAAGAAGCAGCCATATTGAAGTTAATGATTATACCTGTGCAAAACTGATATAGTTAAGATAAGTATAAAAACTGTATTTCCTTTATACCCACAAACTTGTTACAGATAAAGTTTTATGTTAGGTCTATAGTTGCTTGGTTTTTCCTCTTTTTTAAGGATCACCTTTATAGTCATTGTGCCTGGGCTATTTTAACAGGCATATCATTTTGTAATTGATGCTGGATAATGTATCCTATTTCAAGTGACCATTTGCTGCTTGGATGAATGTTATTTGTGCAATATAATCTCTCATATGCGTAACAGCAAGAAATGCTTCTTGGTAGAAGATCACCAAATTGAAGTGCATGAAAATCATAGATGGAGCCAATGGGCATTTTGTCTGAATAAGAACGATGACCTCCTCATCTGTGATGCTGACGAAATGGAAAAATTCAGTACTAAACAAATTTTTATGTGCTTCCAGAACTTGTTATTTAATTTATTATCTCATGAGTGGAATTATATAGTACTTTGTTGGTACTTCCCTTTGCTTTTGAACAATGCAGTTATGTTATGTTATTGTAGTTACAACATTCAATGGCATGCAGTTCCTGAATAATATTGTGTCATTCAGGCATCTCATACAAACTTGTTGTTACCTTTTTAACATGGCAATTTACAACTCATTTGTGAGTAATTTTAATGTTTGCCTGGCATCCTGAATTCTGTTTTCCTCGTCTGACTCACAGCATTGATGACCCGTATAAGGAAAAATGGTTTGCATGGTCCCTGCTTTTCATGTTTTTTTTTTTTTTCATCACTGTTGATATGCACAGGATCTGTTAAAAAAAACAAATAACAGGAAAGAAAACTCTTCCTTTCTCTGCATAACAGCTGCAGGAGACAACAAAAAAGCAAACACCTGAGATATATCTAGCTCATTTTTCAGGTGACCTCATTATGAAAAACAGGAAAGACCCAGACTTCTGTGTTTGCTTTATAAAATGTTGTTTGCCTTCACTGGCTCTGTTGCGATTTAGGGACTAACTGTATGACAGGAAGCTCGGGGAAGCAGTCTGCATTGTCTGATGCTATTGTTTCTCTTTTGAGTTCACTAAGTTCATTTCCACTATGCTGTTTTTCTACCAGCATGTTTTTGAGCCAGTTTAACTGACTGGAACTGAGTGTCTTAAAATAATCTGTCAGATTTGGTGTGGTGATTTTATCCTTTTTCTTTTTTTAAAAACCATACCCAGTGATCTGAGGTAGAGCTTTGACTGAGGAGCACTTAAAGGGAATTTAAAGGTTTTAGCTCAGTTCTTCTGAATAATGGCCAGTTTCAGTAAATCACAGAACACAGGCAGTCTCTCTAGAAGCGTGATCAAAGAGCAAGTGCCACACTAGCACAGAGACGTTGAGCTGATCCTCTCATCTGAGCCAAAAGGAATCCGTGCCAACTTTCTATTTTTTATAATAATCCTCCTTTTTCACTTGTGGCTTCAGACATTAATTAGATCTTCAGCATTTGATTCTCCTTTACCTGCAACCACATTTTCAGGGTTACTGACTGATTTGCCCAGCCTGATTGACCTTTGGCATGAACCACAATGCATTGAAGAGACTGACAAATAAGGCTTAACCTAAAATAAATGGATCATATAAATAAATGGATATACAAATAAATAAATGGATAAACAAAAAAAATTTATAAAAAATTATAAATTTATAAAATAAATATATAATAAATAAACCCTGTCATGAGCCAGTCGGAAATTCACTTTCTGTGTTGGGCAGGGGCTGAGGAAAGCATGAAACATGAGGTAATCTTCAGATAGGATCAAGATAGGTGCCAAATATATGATTTTTTCATAGGACACACTTTGGGGCTGTCTGCTTTAGGCTATTTTGGCTACATCTCCACAATGGTTTACAGAAGCATTTTTGCATTCCACAGCCTGGCTGCACACCTTAATACGCTTTTATTCTGTATGTGGACAGGACACATGTGGTTACATATAAAAGGAATCTAGATACTCAAATAATATAGAAACTGTAGTGTGCTCCACCCAGCATTCCTGAGATCTGGCTGTGTAGAAGACCAGAACCCAGGACATGCCCAAGAGCACGCTGACAGATAACTGTAGATGTCAGTTGTCAGTTTTTAACATCACTGCTCGAAATCATGCTCCACATTTAAACAGGGTATCTAACTTTGGTCATCCACACTGCCCCAAAGTTAGGTGGTGAAAGGATTATGGTGCATCCTTACATATCCACAGGATCTAAGCCTGCTAAATTTGAAATTCTTACTTGAAACAATGATCCCACTCCTTCAATAAACTCAATTTTGGGGTTATGAAAATATTTTTATAAGAAATACTCATTTTCAGATGATTTTTTAATCTTTTAATTGTAGCCTCTAAAATTAGCAAAGTAAAATAAAACATTGTGGAATTTCTTTAATTAATAAAAAGTCATCAAAGTAATAAAGTAGTACCACATGGCTGGTTTTGATTTGCGTTTCCAAATTTCTGTGCTGAGGCCATTTGTGTGTGTTCACATGTGAATGATTTGTCAGTGACTCGTTGAAAAATGGTATAATTTCAGGTTTTAGATTGCCTCCATATATGTATAACTCCAGTTCACCTAGTGAAATACTGGTTCAGTTGAAACAAACAGAAAGATTTCCACTGATATGTCAGCTACATACATGCAATGAAGTGCATCCTTTCCACCACTCCACCATTACCTGCATTTGTCTCTGTGAAGAACTACAGAAAATTTCATCAGCAGAACCTAAGGGACCCATAAAAACAGAAAGTTTGCTGGAGGCTGCTATGAAGAAAATCTGCTGATTTCCCTTTATTCTAGGATGCCTCATGCTCTCATACTGTTTACTGACTGACTGGCAAGTTGTCTAATACGATTATCTGTCCTGATTCACCTCCGTTTTTACAAATCTGCCTTCTTCTGGGAGTAATGAATTGAGGCAAATATATCCATATAGTGTCATGACACATATTATTCTTGAGATATTTCATGAATATGTGGCAGTTACAAACCTCAAAATTATTCTTCCCTAACTGCAAACAAAATAGTCAATTGTAGAGAGCAAATCTGCTTTCCAACATTATTTCATGCATTCCTTTTAATTAAAAAAGCAAGATCCTACATGCTTTTGTGCACTTGCATGTACTTTGTCTGAAACATAATAAAACAAATAACAATAGTAATATACCGTCCAGAGAATTTGAATTCTTTTACCAGCTCAACCATAATAAATGTAAATGTTAAATAGGAAATTTGGAATTTCCTCAAAGCCCTAGTTAAAGTACATAAACTTATAAACATCAGGTAATCACTGATAACCAGATGTCATCAGGACCCTCATTTTACTTCTCATCTGAAACATGGAACCAGAGATAATTTCAATACTGGAACAATGTACACTATGCACATTTGCTCTATGGATTAAAGCTGCACATTAAGACAAATAAATGTAGATGTATACCTGAGACCATAGAGCACAATTCAGCTGTTTGGATTAGACATAGGGGTCTCATAATACTGTTTGAGATGCCCTAGGTTGTATACGGCATCTACATGGGACAGGCAGAAGTGACACAGGATTCATGGGAGACCTGCAGCTTTCTGGACCAGCAGATGGAGGCCAAATGGGATATATTAGTGTATCCAAAAATGTTATTACCCACCTAAGTTTGGATAACTGAGTTGTGTCCAGAGTCTTTACCAAATCATCACTAATATAATGTACACCACCCAATCTCCTACCTTCATTGTTAAATTTCCTTGGGATCAGCTTGCAAAATCTGAGAAAACCATACTTGAAACTAATTTCAAAACAGATATGATATGATATGATTTAATAAATATAAATGTATGGGGTGGGAATACATGGGAATGTATTTTTTCTCAGAAAATCACACAATAAAAGAAAAAGATTTGAATGCTTAATCATATTCAACTTAAGAAACAAACTAAGCAAACTGAGAAAACTAACAATTGGTAGCTAATTTTTTTTTACATGAATTAATATTTATACAAATAATTTTGTTCTGAGGAAAATTACCTATCTTTTCTACCTCCATTTTCTATTTAGAGAAAAAAACTTAAAAATTAAATTACTTATCACAGCAAGGCATGAATACATGCTTGAGTGATCAGACATTCACCAGAACAGTAAGAGGCTTCTCAGAAAGCACTGCGTTAGAGTGAAGGTAATAAAGAAGGCAACAACTGTATGAGAAAAGGAAGAATAATAGACAGCATGGCAATGAGGAAAGAAAAACAAGGCTCACTGCGTGAAAGCTGGAAAGAAGATGGGAAATAGAAGACTGAGAGAACAGAGCGTAGAAGCTAAACATGAGGGGGAAGAAAAGTGAAGAACATTAAATACATCACATGCACAGAAGGAAAGAGAAAATAAAGGAATTACTTTGAGAGTTTCATGAATATATGATAAATTGGAGAATATTAAGATAACTTTGTTATTAGCTTTGTTAACTTTCTTCAGGTTTAGTTTTAGTTAATACAAAGCTAAATCCTCCAGCTCTTTGTTCAGGCTTGTCTCTTATTTGACTTGACTAGTATGTATGAGACTGGAAAAGAAAGGAAACAATTGATTCCAGATACTCTGTATTAAGTAGATTTTCCTATGAACTAAATCTTGAAGCTGTTAAGTGAAACTCCCATTGACCAAATCTGCAATTTTGTCTTCAAAAGTTAGTTTAATCAAATCATCTGGTATCAGAAAGAAGCATATAATACTTCTTTTCATGTTTCCCTCTAGTTTTGCTAATACTCCACCCCTTTTATATGTTTAAAAAACATCTGATCTGAGCATGAGTTTCCTATGGACATAAATGTTCATGAGTAAAAAGCATACTGTGTAAGTCATTTGTTTTGACAAGGTACCTCAAAGCATCTAAGTAGTTCCTCTGCATATTACTGATACAATCAAATATGAATTGTTCGCAGATCACACTGCAAGAACTCTTTTTCTAACTGAACTGAAACCTCTATGCTGAATGAGGCAGCAATCAGTTGTGTAATGAATTTTATATTCTCCCACTTAAACAATTATTTTCAACAACACTATTGTCAGACACCAAGTGGCTTGCATTCATTGCTAAAATTATAACTAAATTAGTGATGTTATGGAATAACTGTTCTACCATGTGTCAAAGTGCAGTATAGTTTCACTTCTAACTCTTTTCTTATCTATTTTGTTTTTCAGTGGTCCACAGTATAAAACAAAATGGCATGTAAATGTTACTCATTTACTCTTTCTCTCCTAAGCAAAGTCACTTCTGCTGTTTGAGTTTGGCTTTTGTAAGTTATATTAGCAATCAAAGAGGAGTAGGAGATGCTAGACGCACTCTTTGCCAAATATTTAAGTTACAATCTGGAGGCTCAACATGCTTTAACCCATCCGAAAATCCTGCACATATTGCAGGACTTCTATGGCTTCTGTTCCATTTCGTTCCTACTGGTTTAGATCAAATATTATTTAAAGGAAGAGAAAGTCTTTATTTATGATATTCTTCATTACTCACAAATCAAAGTTGGAATAGATATAAATTGGGGAAATTCAAACAGAGCATGAATATCCAATTAATCATCAGATAAACTTGATATTCATTGCAGAATTTTCATATCTCTCTGGAAATTTTGCTTCTGCATAATATTTTCAAATTACTGGTAACTCCAAGAGATTTCTTTGAAATATTTTGAAATCTGCAAACACCTTAATAGGCTTTCTATAAACAGCTTTAAAGAAAATGAAAACCTTTAAAACTTAATTAAAAAAAAAAGCCTAATAGCCTTCTAGGCTGCTTAAAATCTGCATGTTGTGTATATATCAACTTATCAAGCAGCCCCTCTGGCATTTTAAATTTAAAGTCAGTGAGAGAAATATGTTTCCTTTATTTTCTATGTTATGACTTAAACTTTAAATCATAAGACAGTGCAGGTGCTGGCTACATGAACATGCTGTCCAACAGTGTGACAAGTTTCTAATGCTCCCTGTAAGTAGTTTCAAAACTCTTGCTGTTCACTTCCTCGTCTCCCACTACCATTATATCAGCAGAGCAACACACAACAAGCAGGCAGGACTAAGCTGATGAAGAGACAAGTGGTGTGACAGTTATAAATGGTATTTTCCCTTGGCAGTGCCACTTGAGAGGAAAGCAGGAATTAATGTGTGTCTAGTAAAGGTGAGAGAACAGTAAACTGCATTATAAGAAGCAGGACTGTCCTGGTGCAAGTTTGTCATCTGGATTCTCTAGCTTATTTTACTGTGGATGTAATCTTTAATTAGGGATAACATAATAAATGAAGTCTTTTTATTGCCTTCTGTTTACAACCATAAAAAAAAGTATGTTCACATTATTATTATTATTATCATTATTATTATTGGACAGATTCCTTTTCTACTCCATAAAAAGACTGTATTACTTCATACAATTTTCAAACTTCTTACAGATTAATTTAGTACCTCTCAAAATCTTCTCTGACAGTCAGTTCTTATGTGAAAGTTTATACCAACTTCAGGAATTCCATTCTGGCAGGGAAAGCAGAAAAAGTAGAAACACAGAAAAATAAATAATTTAAACTATCAAATATATTACTGTATATGACTCTACAGGTTCTTATTCTGCATTCAGAGCATGAGGACAATCCAGCAGAAGTCATCCATCAGAAGCCATTTAAATGAGCTCTTTTATCACAGTCCACATCCACGGATGGACTTTAATAGGATTGCAAGTAAATATCCACATGTGTATGCTCAAGTCATAGGCCAAATATACTACTGGACTGAGAACAGCTCAGGCACCTTAGCATAGGTATTTATATATGCCAGTTATCAGTAGCTCCTCAGAACACAAGGTCAGTAAAGTTATTTTTTTTAATGGAAACTGGTGGAAAATAAATAAATTTGGTAAATATGGTATTTGTCTGTATTTTCATGAGATTCATTGGGAAAGATTTGCACACCAGTTCTTACCTCCTTACTCTATTTCAATAGTAGCTGAAAGTCATTAGCTGCCAAAGGTGGCTGCTATCAGTTTCTAACAGGTATCTGTCAATAATTCACACGTGCAGCCAAATTTATTAACCATTGCTGCCTTCGTTCCCAGGTGAATACCAAGTCTTGAGTAGCTGAGCAGTCTGCGCACTGGAGACCACGTTCTTGATAACTCTTTCCACTCAGGTTTTAGAAATATTACTGGTACTAGTGATCTTCTGTCTCCTCGAAAACTGCCTATTTAGCAAATTTTTGGCAATTTGATTACCTTTAACAAAAGAAAGAAAGAAAGATGTTGTTTCTTTTGGTCTTTTTGTTGAGTGGATTTTAAATATTTCCATCTTACTTTGTCATTTGAGTTAGCTATAGTCACCTAAGCTACCGATCTGGAGTATCCACTCTTTGGAAGTCAAACCTCTTTAAAGTCTGTCAGTGTGGATATTCATAATCATTATAAAGTTTAGAATATGCTGGCCGGTTGTACACATTCTTCCAGTATGATTTAAAATTCATTGCATTAAGTGCAAATTCAGCTCATACAGACAAGATAGATAGAACATATAATTCAATGTGATTGTAAAGCTAATACCCAGCAAAAAATGAAAATACATATTTAATTATCCCAGGGGAACACAGAGACAAAATCAAAACAACAAATCTAACATGTACGTTTTGCTGGTGCATTTTCTATTCTCTCTCAAAAAGTTTCTTAGAAATTAAACTGCCTCCTGACACTGATGTACACTATAAAATACAATCATATTTTGCACATAATACAGAGAGTCTGATCTCAGATTATGCACATGCACCTGAACAAGTAAGGAGAGAACAATGTCAGTATGTGTCTTAGGATATGTCCTGCTTCACTGAAAGCTGCAACAGCAGTCTTTAAGTTGCAGCAATTTTTTACTAAACCAAAGCATCAGCTGCCAGTGGTGATGTTGCCACCCTCTCAGTGACGCAGTCCTTTCATGCCACAGACTTGCTCATTTTTCTACTAGAAACAGACTGTTTGTGAAAATGCATCTTGGATTTAAAGAATGAAATTCAAAGATTTTGGTGAATGCAAAGATAAATCGGTGCAGGTCTCACAGTACGTGCATGGGATAGACCTGTTCATTTCCAGCATCCAGAATGTATTCTGCGCAGGGGCTTGTCATGCTATGAACTGGTGTCTCTGCTATCAATTCATTGTGCACCATTAGAAGCCTCATTGTACAGCCTCATTTTAATTAGGCTTTGGGTGATTAAAAAGTTGTGCCTTTCCCAATTTAACCTGTACAGCACAAAAATAATGATTTCCTTTTGTATTCATCCAACTGGCATAATGGAAAGAATTATTCCAGCCTGTACAATCAAGTACTGTTACAGCGTAAGGAAACAGAACAGCCAAGATCTCTAGTGCTTTTTTTTCCACTGCTTTTTTAAAAGGGTAATAGAAATATTTTATAACCATTTTTCTTTCTCTCTAGGATGACTAATCTTTAAAATATATTGGATTTATACATTCAAATTATATATGCTGAAGGACAAAAGACAGTTAATAGTAGGCTTGGAAGAAATAGAACAAAAGACCTTTATCAGCTGCTTACTATTCTTACAATGGCACTGACAATGATTGAAAACATTTCTCTGGTATTGGGTGCCAGCCCAGCACAGTGCTAACAGTGAGCAGACAATCTGCAGTTTTTGATTTTAAAAAGTTTCCTGTCAAATAACAGATCTCCTCTCCCCGACACACCCCAGTTTTTTCATTTTACTAGTCCTCTAGCTGCAGGCAGACTTAGCTTTTCTGTGAACAATCTTTAACACAACTGTGTTACCATTTCTCCACAGAAGTGATTTGAATGCATGCAGTTCTGATTAATTATATTAGAATCATTCACTCATAGGATTACAAACTTAATTGGCGAACAAATGCAAGGCTAAATGGACTCCTGGTGGATGCCCTAGGAGACTGCTTTTCTGAATCTATAACAGACTCATCTTGTGTATACAAACAGGGCAAGACAATGAGAATAAAAACCAAAGGGAGCTTGCCATCAAGTTGTGAAACCATCCAGGAACGGGGGAACTTATGTTCAAAGTTCATGAAAATGTAGCAGATGCTGTCTATCAAAGGAGTAGCTCTGTTTACAGTTACAAGAAACATCTTTAACAAAAGCTGGCATTTGGCTAAGCTTGCTAAATTTCTGTCTTGTTACAATCCAGATGTTAGTGTGGGTTTGCAAATGTGTTTCTTGAGGTCTGCTAACTTTTTGGGACATTCTTGGCTGAATTTCGCCTTCTCAAGAGGGTGTTTTTAATGATTTCAGATGGAAACCATGAGAAATTTTGATGTGTTTCATAACATCTGGGCAGCAGCAGAAAAAATAAGATAACTTTGGGCTGTTAGTCTTTGTGTTTGCAAGGGTCATTTGAATGAGAGCTAGCATTAGTTTCCTGTAACTCCTGTCTAAAGCACCAGTGAACCAGTCTAGACATAGACTCAGGTAGACAGAATCAGATCCAAGTTTCATGTAGCAGGGCATGTTGGCTGGCTCTTGGCTGTATGATTACAGGACTTGAGCCAGTTCACATCTGGCCAGCTGGGAATGCAGGAGGGTAAGGTCTGTCAGCAGCTGCCACAACATGATATTTATTTCTGATGATTTTCATGATTAAGGGGCAGCAAAATATTTATTATGCAGTAGCGGATAATGCAGTTTTACCTGCATCACTGAGCACTGAACCACTGCTGTTTCTTTTCCCACTGCCTGATTTCTTAGGTAAAACCAGTTCCAGAAGCCTGGCTCATCAGTATGAGCTTATTTTAACTTTACATTTTGCAGGGTGATTCAGAGTATGTGTTGGTATGGCTTGCTAAAAGGGAGGCTTAATCACAGATGGGAGCTGTCATTGCTGCTGTAATACAAGTACATATTATTTGTACACCTAAATGACTATAATTTTGTTCTTCTTTGGCCCTATGAAGAGAAAAAGAAATTAAGCGATGGCTGTATTTCAGCCATTTTCTATTCTGGGTCCAAAAATAGTAGCGTGTATAGATGAAAGGCTGCTTGACTGTTCTACCTATGCTTTTTATTATTAGGCCTTCTCCTGGACATGATGCCTGAGACATAAAGAAGTAGTCTAAAGAGTATTGGGAAGGGGCCTTGGGAAGCAGTATGTTAGCCAAGAGAAGGTCCAGCCACATGGGAGAGATGAGGGATGTGAGACGAGAAAGGAGAACAGTGAAAAATTTTCCTTAAAAAGAAGTCAAATAAGAAAATCCAAACATTTATTTGCCACTAGGATTGCACCTGAATCCAAGCCTTCCACATGGCCAGGCACGGCTGGGCAAGGGGAACACCTGCCCTAGCTCTGAGAGCTTGATAGCAGGGCTGAGGTGGAGCACCAGGCAGTGATGTGCATTGGAGTTAAAGGCAGATCCCCAGAGAGGGTTCAATGTTTTCATAGGATGTTTTGGCTGGGACTTCAAAAGAATGGCAGGGGCTGCGTGTGATGATGTGGATAAGGACTCCTGTGTAGTGAGCAGAAACAGAGAAGGGTGTTTTGGATAAAGGAGGTATGTGGAGGAATTCTGTTCCTCTTTCTCTCACCAAATCCTATTATATCAGGTCTTGTTGTGGAGCGGAAGAGAACTGATCAAAACATCATACACTGCAGTTTCCATGTGCATACCCAGGAAACCACAAATCGTTATATCAAACCAACTCTAACTAAAGTTGACAAAATGGCCAGCTCATGATCTTTCAGGCAGATACGCCTTAGAAAGTTAGCACTCATATCTAAAGCACGATAAAAAATTAGCAGTGATTCACAGTATACCAGCCTGACCTAAATCAGCATCCTGCCCTGCTATGAAAATACAGCTTTTAATTAAAGCATCCTGCCTGTATAACTGTCTTCTCCTTAGTAACAGTGTAACACAGTAGCCTAGTGACTAAACAATCCTTTATCAAGATTTTTATTTTATATCCTCCTCCATCACCACCTCCTCCTTCTTACTTGTGTAGAAAGCTCTAGCAATCTGCATCTTGAAAGCAAAAGTTCTTACTTCCACTCTACAAGGCTATTTTTTATGCAATATTAAAATCTACCTTGTTCAATTTCATAGACTTTTTCTCGTAACATTTGCATGCAATTCCTTTCCATGTGTAATACACAGAAAATTCTGCTTCACGTATTAATTGTTGCCTAAAATAATTCAATTTCATTTGATGTAATCTGTACAATTGCTATATACAGTGGCATTTTCAGTTCTGGGTATCTAAAGTGGGACAAGTCACATGACCATACTTTTATGTGTTCTCAGCACTCTCAATTTTTACGGAATCATTAAGATTTTTAGCTACATGGAAAACCAACCCAGTTTCGGTTAGATCCTTGATTCTGGTCTCTTCATTTAAAACTATGCTATCTTCCCTACTAAATAATTCCACTTGTTTGTAGGCTTAGGAAACAGTGGAGATGTGAAATGTATTAGCCAGCTTTGCTTCTGTCTCCTGTCTTTTTTCTCTTACATTATTCGTCTTTGCAGCAGCTGGACACTGAACTGAGGTTTCTCCCAATGTCTGGGCTACTTTCCAAGTAGGTTCTTTGAACAGATGTTCCCACTGAATTTTATCAAGAGCTGGTTTGCTTTTGCCTAGAACCTGCCATATGCTCACAGAAAAATGCAGCTTGTTTCTGGGGAAACTGCTTTTTATACTGAGATTCCACTAAAGCCATGAGTTAAAAGTTCGGCCCACTCTTTCATTAGCCAAGTAATCTTTTTTTTTATTTTAACCAAGTGCAATAAGTAAATTCCCTGTATTACACATTTTCCTGTATCTCTTAATGATCATATTTTCTTCTGGTGCAAGAGCAATAACCTCTTTCCTTTTCATGAAAATAGTTTCAGCATCACTTTCTAGTCCTTAGGTCACAGGCTGCCTAAGCACTGAATCAGGATTTTTTCTTTCTTTCTGATGAGGATGTTAAGACACTAGAATATAAGATTAAAATGGGGATGTTAAGATTCAGTGACAGTGTGCACTGAAATGGAATCAAGAGGAGCTGGAGATTCACAGAAACTGCCACAGCTGAATACAAATTGCATTGCCTATCCCATATGTATTTAATTTTTTAGTAGCTGATACATGGAATGGGGTGAATTCCAGTGGATGGAGAAGACATTTGCTTTGGCTTGGCCTGACATAAAAGTTGCAGGAAACTTATTTGAAGAGAAAAGTTTGATTTCCGTTCTAGGAAGAGAAATATGAAAACACAGAGCTAAGAATCCAACATTTAATGGCACATTGCTTAAGGGTAAATCTATGTGTCTGGGTGCAGGCAGTGCATGTCCACTCTCTCTGCACTCTGAGCCAGACTGCCATGACAGAGCGGTGTTAAGACTGAGCTAATAAGCCTCACTTCAAGGTTAGATATGTTATTTCACACTCAACACTACACTAATGCCATTATGCAGTTTCTAGACCAGTGCACCAAGAATGCATCTGTGCAGCTGTCCGTCCCCAGCCATGAAGATATGCTATAAGAAACCATGCGCACCCACCAGAATTTTGCTATTTGCTGTCCCTCCCCATTCCTCACCATGCAATGCTGGGGGTATTATGCATGATCTGAGAATATTGTTTTAAATATACAGAAATGGAAATTATAAAAATTCCTAATGTTCATAGAATACCTGTTCATTTTTCCATGCCTAGGCTACTTTTTTCCCAGGTGGCTGGAAAAATATTTGCATCTTCTGAGAAACTACTATAATTCAGTTCTATGACTTGGTCTTTGGAATTATATACAAGGTGTAATTGAATCAAGAGGATACATGGACATCGCAGAACCTGAGAGCAACTTGAGCTGTTTATTAACAGCAGTAGACTCACGAGAGAATTTAAGACTTTTTTGTTGCTCAGGAGAAATGCAGTAGTGCAGGAATTGTGATGCCCACATTTTAAAACTTTGCCTGTTTATATATGAGATAGAACATATCTTTTAAAGTGGAAGAATCCACATGTAACTTATTTCAAAGGAAGCACATTCTTATCTCAATCCCTCTCAACAGCACCATTAGAAGGAAACTCTGCTAGGAAATGTTATCTCAGCCACTACATATTTTGCCTAGACAAAAAATAATCCCTATGCTGCTGCTGTTTTTAAATTCTGCAATCTGATTCCCTTGCCAAAACTCACTCCAGTACTTTCCAGTTTGCATGGCATTTAGTCCTTTGCATTCTATTTATTCACATCCATTGAAAACAATATAACATCCATACAGGAGTCCCTGAATAAATGAATCCCTTTGGTGAGATTTTACTTAGGTTTCAAAGGGGTATTTAGTGGCCTGCACTAACATTTTGATAAAGGCAATAATTAGAATGAGGGGTGTGGTGTAAGAACTAGAAAAGGTTCTTGTGCAGAAAAGGTATTTTGACATCTTTTAAAATCACTTTTGCAGCAGTCAACTTTTATTTATTGTAACTCACTGAGCTCTACTCTACAGCTTGTGCTGGCACTGGAGTGTCTGCATATTTAACACTGCTCAAACTAATTGGAGTTACTCAGAGTTAGATCTTTGCTCCATTTCAACAAAATGCCTGTCACTCATTTCAAAGTTATTACTTATATAGCAATGGCATATCAGTGAAAAAAGTTTATATTTTCTTTTTCTTTAATTTTCTGTGTATGGTATACGTTACTTTCTCTACCACATTTGTTTTTGAAGGAGTCATTGTTTTACAAACACAGACTAGCAGGACCCACTACGTTTGCTTGAGCATTATAGTGACTATTCAGGAACACAGACATGAGTTCTAACTTAATAAAGAAACCAAATGAAAACACTGGTGTTCTCAGTGTTTCATCGATACTTGTCTGAAAGGAGTGACAGTAAGGATCTTTATCCTCATTAAGCCACTTTTTGTCTTTACAAATTTACATATTCCAAATTTAGACCCTATTAACTGCTAACAAGCATTGCTGCACTGTGATGTGTGAAATTCAGAATTTGTTGAATTTACTAGGAACTGCCTGGATTTTCTGCATATGTTGCATGTCTCTGAGCCAACATAATTAATTTTCATAGTCTAAGAAACTACTTTTAGACAAAGAATGTGGCATCCAACCATGAAATAGTTATGATTTTATATCTTTTATCTCTTATTTAAACAAAATGTGTTCCCATTTTTTTGAAGAGGGATAGCCTCATCAAAAGCGTTTCATACGTGACTCGATTTATAGCAGTTGGTCCTAGAGTAATTATCACAATAGCAGTCATTTCTGAATGTCTTTCATAGTGTTAAATCAGTGTGACCTACATTGCTCTTCACATTTTTAGACCAGGACAAATAGGAGAGTAGTTTCGTTATGTTCTTTGCAGTATATTCCAGCCTTTACTCACATAAATTGCCCCATTGAACAGAATGGTCAGTTTAGTAGTTAAAATATAACTATCTGTGTGTTTAGGTCCTACAGATTAGGAGTTTTCCTGAAGATGAATGCTTTCCTGAACCCAAATATAAAGTAAGATATTACTGTGACTATCATGACAGAACTAAAATAATTCAATTAACTTTAAAATAATGGCTAGCTGTATCTTTTTTTTTTCTTTGAAATATTATATTTACAGTAAAGTTAGGACAAATAAATAGAATTAATGTGGTGAATTCCAAAGAATCCATGGGGAAAGCTACAGACCAGAGATCTAGCAACAGTTTATCTGAAACGGCTCATTTGAGCTAATGAGCAACATTCCACAATCAAGCACAAAAATTATTTAGTTGAGCTTTTGAGTAAAACTTGTGAAATCTGAGGAAGAAATATTGGCAAGCCCAATAACATTTCCTACTATGTTTCGATCTAAAAATAAAATAAGCTGGTAGGATCCTATTTCCTTTTTACCACTAAATCTGAACCATAAATACTTTTTATCAGTCCTATAATTGTCATGTGCTTTCTTTTTTTTTTTAACTGAGTTATACAAGACAGACAAGTTACACTTGCTGATGAAATGTTCTCTCTGTTATTTCAACTAATATCTAATTTTTCTGAATTCCTGTATTTAGTCATCAAATGACGGAAACAGATTAAGGCAATCAATCAGCTGAGATACAATGCAATGTAAATATGTCTAACTATGCAAAGATCTTTCTTATAGTGCTTATATCTTTAAGGCTAATTTGGGATAGTACACAAAATTCACAAAACTAACTGAAACCTTTTATTCCTTCTAGTTCAAGTTCAAGTCTTTTATTTCTTCTATAACTTCAAATTCTAAATTTTTCCTAACAAGAATGATATTAAAAAGATGTACAAAACAGATGGTGTGAGATGTCTCCATTTAAAGTGAAGTCTTTACTACATATAAAAAAAAAGAAATCCTTTCTATTGATGAAATGTATCTAAAGCAAATAAGTACACAGGGAGTACCCAGAAGTGGCTTGAGTTACAGCCTTACAAAGGAAATAATATGCAACTCCTACAAGTGATTTAAACAAAAAATCAGTATAGTGATATTGTGTACAAAGAAAGGCCAAACCTTACATTGTTCATCAATGTTATTCATTAGTCACTGATAGTCAAAATAATCTGATTAGCTATTATGGTTTTGTTCTCTCTAAATCTAAATCTAAAATTTTAATTCATGATGCTTCATTTGCTCTTCTACAACAGTCTCAAATGTTGGGGTACTTTCTTCAGCATTATTTTCTCCCTTTTTTTCCCATTAAAACTCATGTGTCTCTATTGAATAATCTAAAAGCATTTTCCTTCTGAAGAATATATATGGTAGAAATGTTCTTTTGCGATGAAAAACTCAGCTGAGACTGGCTTTATGCCAGTGAGGTGAGATTGTGACTGGACAGTGACCAGTCCTTAAGCTGTCCAAGCACAAGTTTCTGGCCAAGATGATGAGAGCTCTGACCTCTGAGTACCTCCCATCTGACAGACGCATTCTTGCCATTTCAAATACTCATCACCGATAAACCAACCTTCACTTTCAGTCACTTTTAGTCAAGGGTGATTGGGTTCAAGATTGTGGTTTGACTCTTTGTGTTTATATATGCAGCCATGGTATTTGGAGCTTAAATTAAATTTTTCTAAATTTAAAGACTTCAGATTCAAGATGCATATTCAGTTCTTTGATACATTTCTATACTTTCATAAAATGTAAAACCAGAAAGCCACATTAGATCATTTTTTATGGCATAAGTAATAACAGGCCACTGAGTTTCACTCAGATGGCCTATATCAAGTCTAAAGAACTTAATCAGAATAAAGCACTTCAAGCCTTGAAACATAAAGCTGTGGCTCAAATGCAAAATGCAGAAGAGACAGAGATTATACCAATCTTGATGCTCTGTTATCAATAGGGAAATAAATAGGTCAGATACAAAATAAGCCTCATAATTTATACACTTCTGTCTTCTTTGCATGATGTGTAACAGTCTTCTAGTCTGGACGCACAAGAAAGGAAACCACACATGAGGTTATCACAGCAAGCTGATGCCTGTATCTAGAACTTTGAGGGCAAGATGGTATAGTCTGTAAGCACTGATGATCCTAACTTCCACCTTATCTGTGGAATGGATGCTTCATGGAAGGAGGCTTTTTGAAGATTTTTCTTCTCAGGGAAAAAAATATTCTGGGAGAATCTTAGTGTAGATAATGAATGTAGTGGGAAGTAAAACGTGAAGAGCAGAAATAGAGAAAACAAAATAACCTATACTACTAGACAGGCCTTTGGCAAATTAGTGCTCTAAACCAGATTTCTCAAATTGTCACTGACAAAAGTGTATAAGAGATTAAAAAATCCTCAGTACTGAATAGATTCAATCAGGATAAAAACTGTCATGAAAAATAGATCTACAAAATAAATTCAAAATTATTTGGGTGGGGAAAAGAGCTGGTAATCATGGAGTAAGAAATAATACAAAATATAGAAGGAGCCAATTCTCAAGAAGATGGAAGAGTTTCCTGATCTTACTTGGAGAGGACGTTCGCTAATAAAGAAACTTTGTGCTCAAATATGTAAGAAGAAATTTAAAAAATAACACAGAAACATTGTGAAAATTAAAAGGTTTTCTGGATTTTCATTCCCTCTTCTGTTGTGAAGAGATGAAGAAATTTCAGTCGATATACCTGCTATTACAGCTAGACATTTTCAACAGTTTATAAACAATATCAGAATGGTTTAGGTTGATAGGAATTAAGTTGTATGCAGAAAACAAAAAGAACAAAAGGAAACAAGCTGGTAAACTGTGTGGAAGGGATAGTCCAATAAAAATTATTTCTATAAACATTGAAGACAAAAGAAAGACAATTTTATAAGCAATAAAAATGGACCAACAATTGGGCTATTACAGGACACCTATTTGCAGATCAGTGGTTGAAATATCTGAGAACACAGCCCTTCACTATAGTTCTCTGAGGACAGTCAAATTGTGAAAAGGCAGTAAATATTTGGTTAAGCGTATCTTTTATCTTCAAAAAATGTTGGAAAAAGGGGAAGATAAGATGAAGAAGGCAGATACATTATGAACAAGAGTCATCTAAAAGGAAGACAGACAACCCTGGATGAAAAGCAAAGTCTGTTATTACAGTTTTCTATGTTTCCTTATATCCTTATCATTAAGGAGGCCATTATTTTCAGGGAGCAAAGCTGTGTCATGAGGTAAATTTATTCCTGGACAGGCCAGGATATTTTTCAGAGTTACATGAAGAAAATATCTAAATCACTGACAAATCTGTCAAAAGAACAGGATCAGAATGATATTTGGAACATATGAAATGCCCTGAAATTCTTTTTCTTCATTTGCTGTTATGTGATACTTTTTATTTTCTAGGACTGATATATTTTCCATAACTCTATTACCTTAATAAATCTTTTTTTTTCAGCATCCAGGAGAATGCTAGTTGTTCTAATCAGTTAGAAATGTATATATGGTATCGAAATACCCATAATAAAAAAACTCCTGTAATATAAATAAATATGCAAGAGTTCTAACCTGTGATCCCTTGAGGGTTAAAAAATTATGAAAGAATTTTCAGGGAAATTGAAAAGAAAATATAAAGACTATGCAGGTGAGAACACCTAGCAAAGATCACAGCAAGCGTTATTATAAAAAAACTTGTTATTGCAAAGAAAAAAAAAACAAAAATCATAAAGTCTGAGGTGGAGTAGTGTCTGAAAAAGTCCTTCCAATGTTATAACTAAAACACTAATAGACAAGCAGAAATTGTGAGAAAAGGTTTGAAGTTCAGTGAAAGTTGTATGTTTTAAAAATTCTGTAATGCAGAACTGCTGTTAAAGTACCCGTTTCATAACATTTTTGTTTATGTAATACAGCTACAAGGTTCCTAGCTAGAAAGGTCAAGAAAAAAAAAAGGTAATATAATGATCTTGTTAATTAGGTATAAAAAAGAACAATGGGCAATTATTTTTGAAAAGATAATAGATGCTTATGGACACTTTATAAAAGGCTATCTTTTAAAAGGCCCAAAGTAAGAAATGCAAAATTCTTGCAAAGCACTACCTTAGCCTCAATTAGAAACAAATGACTGTCGATCATGGATAGCACTATAAGAGTGAGGAGAGTTGACATACTTTTTGTGGGAAACAACACTAAAAATCTGAACATAATACAACAGTAGACTGGAACAGGTGGGTAGCCAAATTTTAAAATGTATTTTAATTTCTACATTATTCCTTTTCTAAAGAAATCAGGCAAAGGGGAGCTGCCCACTCTTTTTAGAAGGAAACAAGGTTATAATATTTATAAAGGATAGAGACTAGAGGAATAGTTTATCGTCTAGACCTATTTCAGATATAAATGTTGAGGGCTGTTAATGCTGACAGATAGAATAGACTAGAATATACTAGCTACTAGGTACTAGTATAGGCATACATAAGAGTATCCATGACTTAGTCAGTAAAGGTAAGCACCCTGCTTACTTTGCCAACACAGAAGAAAACCTTTGAATGAATAAAATGAGAATATGTCTCCTGCGTTGGAAAAGGAATGGCTATGATGGTGAGCTGATCACTTATTCTTCCATTTATACAGTGATCTCAGAGTAAGTGAATGAACATCCTTAACGTTAGCAGGAGCAAGCAGGGAGGCTGTCCGCTTGCTATTACTTTTAGCCTTATAGCCAAAATGCCGGGTGCAGGTTTTAGACAAGAGACTGTTGCATAGAAAGAACGAAGGCAGGTTCAGGCAAGGAATAGGAAATAGTTTTTCACATAGTTTATTGTAAATGACCTACTTTCTTCCTTAAAGAGTTAAGAAAGCTCTACCATGCTTCCCTGTCCCTCCCCCCTGCCCCTAGGCTAGTGTCTACCTCTTGTATAGACAGTGCTTTAAAGGCTTGGAAAAATATTCTCATAAATGTAATCTGAAGTGTATGTCAACATATGTACATATGGCACACTTACCACAGATCAGCTGAAGTATGTTAGAAACCATGAGGAATCCTGTAAAAATATGGATAGAGCTAGAAAAAGAATGATATGACAAATGGATTTCTCAATTATATGACAATTAAGAGGAAAAAAAAGTCCATTCTTTAATTCATGCGACCTTGAGATTACTGGGTAAATCTGAAAAGTAGTTCACCTTTAACTGTCCTGTTAAAGAATCAAAATCCTCCCTAGAAATTATGAAAGACATAGTTCTGTTTTGGTAAGAGCAAGTACTTCCCATTTAGGCTAACTCTTTGGAAGAGAGATATGGTAACACACTGGAAAGTGGTGGTAACCTTAATGGAGTAAAATTTATTTTTTCCAACATTTTGAAATGGAAACCTTATCATAAAAATGACTACAGAAACCTCCTAGTAGATCTTTCACTTGTTTTGAGCAAAATACTTTTAGAAACACAGTTGTAAAAGGATTAAAATATTAAAATATTATGCATTTAATATATATTTTCATATTTAAATATACTGTTATAGAAAAAGGGAGAGGTAGGAAAACTAAACAAATGAAGGCTTAAGATACACATGCAAGAAACACTCCAGGTTGATGATACCGTGAAAGAAATGTAGACGGGATTATTTGTCCTTTTTATAGAAAACCTGTTGATACCCACTTCTATTCATAGCAACCTAATGTACACTTTTTTATTGATTAGTTTGCATAGAAGAATGATAGACACTTCTCCCCCCTGCCAACTTTTGTCCATGACAATGATTGTCTAAGAATATCAAATCACATACAGCAGGATGTGATTATGAGTTGCCAGCTTTGATTTGTGGAACACACCACATTTGCATACTCTAAAAAAATCTTGAGATGTAAATAAAGAAAAAATATATCTTGGTTATGTTTTCATAAAACAGTTATTTTAATAAGGGAAATACATGTTTCTGTATATTTGTTGGCTCTTCTATTGAGTTGGTCTTCATTTCACATTTTAGTTCATTTATTGTTTAAGATATCCATGCCTACCAGATAATTCTACACAGTCCTAGACAAAAAAGAATAAATGATTGCATGGCAGTCTCTTTTCTTCTGCCCCTAGGAGGAATGCTCCAAGCACCTATAATTGAGGATAGCTTGTCTTTTGGACAAGCAGCATTTGTTCTGACAACAAAGAACCACATCTATACCGATATTTGCTCACGTTGCTGTGGGGTGCTAATAGGGTGCAAAATGAAGACAGGAGGTAGGATGGGGATAGGAAGAGTATAGACAGAATGGATACAGGCGGGTAGATCTGGGATTTACCTGCTGTGTTTTAAAGAGTTATCTTAGTAGATGGATAAGATTCAGCCCTAACTGAAAAAAAAAAATGTATCACAGCTTATTGAGTATCAGAAGACATTTTGGCCACAGTGCTTGTGCTTTCTCTTTTCAGGGTTGCAATATTTTTCTTCTCTATGGAGGATTGCTTTCTGTTTTCTGTTGTGCTTGTTCCCTTCTTCTCTGTTAAATATCTACAGTGAGTGGGTGGCTGTCAGTGCGTGTGGGAGAGAACTTGGTTACATCAGGAATTCTTGTTGCTTCATGAGTGAGAGGAGTGAAGGAAAAACTCCCACTGACACACATTTTTCGGCATCTTTAAATAGACTTACCAATACCAAAGAGAAGATAATAATCTGGACACCTACAGACTGAGGGCCTACTCGTGCCTTTCACATCTACCCACGCTTTCATCGAGAAAGGAGGAGTCATCTGCCTGCACTGCCACAGCTCTCCCCTTCCCTCAAGCCCAGAGCAAGCACGTTGTCTCCATCCAAAGGCCACACTGAGAGAAGCATGCCTTAGGTAAAGGTAGACAGTAGGAGTTGTGTCATTTGTGTGTTGTGCCACTCCAGTCTTCAAAAAAGGCAAGAAGGAGGACCCAGGGAACTACAGGCCAGTCAGCCTCACTTCGATCTCTGGAAAGGTCATGGAACAGGTCATCTTGGATGCCATCTTTAAGCACGTGAAGGATAAGAAGGTGATCAGGGGTAGTCAGCATGGATTCGCAAAGGGGAAATCATGCTTAACCAATCTGATAGCCTTCTGTGATGGAATGACTGCCTGGGTAGATGAGGGGAGAGCAGTGGATGTTGTCTACCTTGACTTCAGCAAGGCTTTTGACACTGTCTCCCATAGCATCCTCATAGACAAGCTCAGGAAGTGTGGGTTAGATGAGTGGACAGTGAGGTGGATTGAGAACTGGCTGAATGGCAGAGCTCAGAGAGTTGTGATCAGTGGCACAGAGTCTAGTTGGAGGCCTGTAGCTAGCGGTGTCCCCCAGGGGTCAGTACTGGGTCCAGTCTTGTTCAACTTCTTCATCAGTGACCTGGATGAAGGGACAGAGTGCACCCTCAGCAAGTTTGCTGATGATACCAAACTGGGAGGAGTGGCTGATACACCAGAGGGCTGTGCTGCCATTCAGAGAGACCTGGACAGGCTGGAGAGGTGGGCAGAGAGGAACCTCCTGAAGTTCAACAAAGGCAAGTGCAGGGTCCTGGACCTGGGGAGGAATAATCCCATGCACCAGTACAGGCTGGGGGGCTGACCTGCTGGAAAGCAGCTCTGCAGAGAAGGACGTGGGGGTCCTGGTGGACAACAAGTTGACCATGAGGCAGCAATGTGCCCTTGTGGCAAAGGAGGCCAGCAATGTCCTGGGCTGCAGCAGAAGAGCGTTGCCAGCAGGTCAAGGGAGGTGATCTTTCCCCTCTGCTCAGCCCTAGTGGGGCCACATCTGGAGTGCTGTGTCCAGTTCTGGGCTCCCCAGTACAAGAGAGACATGGAGCTACTGCAGCCAGTGCAGCAGAGGACTGCAAAGATGATTAGGGGACTGGAGCATCTCTCCTATGAGGAAAGGCTGAGAGAGCCGGGCCTGGTCAGCCTGCAGAAGAGAAGACTGAGCAGGGATCTTATCAATGTGTATAAGTATCTGAAGGGAGGGTGTAGAGAGGATGGGGCCAGACTCTTCTCCGTGGTGCCCAGTGACAAGACAAGAGGCAACGGGCACAAACTGAAACACAGGAAGTTCTGTTTGAACATGAGGAAAAACTTCTTTACTGTGAGGGTAACAGAGCACTGGAACAGGTTGCCCAGAGCGGTTATGGAGTCTCCATTCTTGGAGATATTCAAAAGCTGTCTGGACACGATGCTGGGCAAGGTGCTTGAGGTGCCTTTGTTTGAGCAGGGAGGTTGGACTAGATGATCTCCAGAGGTCCCTTCCAACCTCAATCTTTCTGTGATTCTGTGATTTGGGATATGCTATCATCACCCACTAGTTTCATAGTAATTTGGCAGAAATATTGATGCTTTTCTCAAAGCTGATCTATGCTCACAGAAGGCCATATTAATAGGGGACCATCTTGACTGCAAAGCAGTCCTCATGCCAGGATCATTTGGCAATGCTGGACATGTCTTCCGAGTCTCTGTAAGTGGCTTGCTTTGATGTCTATAGCCTGAATCCACGGTCAGTTTTACAGAGAGAGATAAACTGTACCTTTCAACAAAACAAATGTGGGAAAATTCAACAAGGGACAGTCCCATTCCCTATTCCCATGATTTTTTTAAAAAAAATAAATACTCAGGACCTCAAAGACAATTTTAACACCAATTTCTGGCATCATATTTACTGGCTACTTATGCATTTTTGTGGATTTTCTGTGACACAAAGGGTACATCTTCCCCTCCTCTGTGTACAAATCTTTCATGGTAACTAAGGAGGCATATCAGGAAGAGAGTAGATCCTTTAATATCATTGTTATGATGTCATTAGGATGTGAAAGGGTGGTGGGAAAAAGTCAACACACATCTTTGGAGATTGGCATTCAGATGCCATTATGATGTACCACGATTACCACCGCCATGAAAGCGACGGATTTTGTGAGACCCTATTAGGAACCATTCTGGGAAAAGAACAGGCTATTTTTTTCTATTGCTTCTTTTTTAATCTAGGTACCACAAAGTAGTTTACAGTTAAACCATTGTAACCGTGGAATGCTGTCAGCTGTATTTTTTATGTTGCTTTGAAAGCAGCAATCGAAGTGCCAAGGACAGAGAGAATCTTGCTGTGATATATTTTGTAAAGGATGGCATATCAAAGGGAACAGAAATATGTGCCAAGCTACAAGTATGTGAATAAGCACATGGTCCAACACTTTGACAACTGTGTATTACAATGACAAACATCTAATTTTTGCTTATTAATTCTACGAATTAATTATATCAGCTAGGACTGATATCACACTGACTGTAGGGATTTTCAGTTAGATAAGCTGTGGAATGCTTTGCCAGTGGGTTTGTGATGCTAAAAGTTGACATAGTTTCAAGTGGAGACTGGTCAAGTTCATTGAAGAGAAATCCTTGGAGGATTATTAGATACATGGAAAAAACATCTCGTTCGGGGAGTTCCTGAGCCTGTAATGACTAGGGTACCCAGGGAGAGTACTCAGAGTGCTGCATATAAGATAAAACTGTTCTTCTACCCCTCCCTAAGCATCTGCTGCGCTCACTGTTAGGCACTGCTGGGCTAGGTGAATCTTCAGTCTGCCCTAGTAAATCCCTTCTGTGTCTTGTCTAATGCCAAGTACAGTAATACTACCAGAGTAATACTAGGTTAAGAAACTCCATACTACTAAGAAACTGAATAATGATCTCCTCACTTATTGCTATTATACTGCCTAGGAACAATCAGATGGAGGCTAACACCTACTCCCCTAGATTCTCTACAAACAGAAAAGTCAGCCTTCTTCACAAAGAGTTTGCATGAGGGACAACAGGCGGTTGCACACAGAAAATGGAAGCATATACAAAAATAAATGGCAAGAGCAGATAGCACAATAAGCAGTGTTTTTAGTGCTATAGCAGCTTAATTATGCTGAAGATTCTTTTTTAGCTGTAAAACAAAACAAAACGATTTTGCAACTCCATAATATATTAGTTGGCAGATGTCTATGGGGAGCACATACCCACAAGAGGCTGCATGGAAGGAAGCATGAAAGTTCTTGTTTCAGAATTCAGTAACTGAGATATGAAAGCTGACATAATTGATTAGTCAAAGGTGAAAGTCAACATTTCAGCAATTAATAGGATCTAATATGTAGACATCTGATCAGTCACAAATATCCTTGAAAGTAAAAACAAGTACTCATTCCTGATATACAAAAGAAGGGGAGCCCAGTAGCAGGGTGCAATTAATAAGATTTCATGGTTACATTTCAAGACCAGCGACACATCAAATTCTGCTTAGCCATCACCATGCTAGATTATATGTATGCTTTAAAATTTGGTCTTTTAAAATAACAGTGTTACTAAAATGTGGTAATGTACAAACTGAAATGGATTTCTTTTGCAAACTGACTAACATGAACTTTTCAGTAATTATTTTCTAAACTTCCACAGGATAACTAACAAAAACACAAGCTAAATTTTTACTTATTCAGTTTTCCTCTTTGCCACGTGACATCCAATGTTCAGCTTTACTGGGAAAGAAAGAAGTTATTCCTTCGTATGTTAAAGAAACTATCTTTCTTATCCCCTATCTTTATTAAATTAAATAAAAGTTCCATTTCAATATGTTCACAGAACATGCAGGGACTCAGCTGCAGTCCCTGTCACTGTAGGAGTATAAATCACTGATACTGTGAATATAACACTATACAAATTTAACTTATATTCATTAATATATTTCTCAATACACTTGAAATCAACTTGTCCTTTTAAAGAATTATTTTGTTGCTATTTTTCCTTGTCAACTAATATTTTACCTGCTTATTATATGGTTCTACCTCCGCCATGTTCCTACTTTCCATCTCTCAGGCCTGAGAATTTCTCCGTTGTTAATGAGTTGTTATGTAAAGTTCTTAGAGAATTCATTTGTGAAAGCAATATGCTCTCTATATTGAACAACGAACAGTTCTGATCTTGCAATACAAAAGATTCATCTTTCTAATCGGCCATCAAATAGGACTATACAGTCTAGATGGTACAATTTCCTTCCAACAGTGACTTACCTATGTCTCTAAGTAGCCACCTTTGAAGGAATGGAATGGAACTCAATTCATCTAGCTTTAATAACCTGAAAGTTAGCTGTCTACTCTAAATTTAGGCTCCCTCTATATAGTAAGTGAAGAAAGATAACTGTTTCCAAAGACAGATTTATCCTCACTGTCTCCAGGGGTGTCTAACACTCTCTATGGAATATAAAAGGAGCCTAGACAACTGATCTAGACTGGGTACCTAATTTTAGATGGCTACAAGTTAAATGAGAATATTCTACCCATAGATTAGTTTATTAAAATGTGATCTTTACTTATTAAAATTAAATTAAATTCAGAACATTCAGTTTCCATTAGTTGTTCAATAGACTATACTCATTTTGAATTTTTGCAGATACATGATTACACAGTTAGTCACTCAAAATATGGTACTTTTTCTCCTTCACCTTTCAAAAGTACAGCAGTAAACAGCAGTAAGCTAATGAAGGGTGTTTCACAGGAACAAAATTCTAATAATTAGAATACTCCAATATATCCTTTAAAAGAATGTTGTTGAGTTTAAAAACATTTGGGATAGTCCTTTTCTTGTAGTTGGTTGCTTAAAGATGTAGTTTCCTGTGTGGGATTTACAGAGCACCAGGTTAAATCCTATATATCTCTAAAGACAATTACAGAAATAAATTGAAATAAGAAAAGTAGACCTATCTGTTCTCTTGGCTTTTGACCTGCATATCAAGGATTGATCTAAGAGTTTATGTTCTTACCTTATTTCAGCTACTAAGTCAATGGATAAAGATGGTAAAAATATGATTAAAATCAATACCAATGACAGAAAATAAACTAAGTCAAGATATATCTGGAATTTGTTGCTGCATTTAAAAATAGCATTTTTTTAAATTCGGGTAAAACAAAAATTGTGACTTGTCTCATAAAATTATTTGACAGCTACTTGGAAAATTAGATGGACTGATCAGGAGGTAAGAGCATAAAATAATTATGGGATATACTTTTATTTGTATTATAATAGGAAGCTAGGTCTATTTTTTGTTCTCATTGTTTAGTGTCTTCATATTGTTTCCACTGTTTTACTATATGCTGTTTGATTTTACAAAATAGATAAAGAAACTAGTTACCTGAAATATTATGCACTAACTAAAGAAAATGAAGTAACCATCTGCGTGCCCTATATTGTGTTTTAGACTTTAAGATACAGACAGTGTAAACCAATGGCCTTCTGCTCTCCATAAAATTCCAAATGAATTTTATTAAGTTTTAAGTAACTCTACACAAAACAGACAAAATATAATGAAGATTGCAACACTAGAACTAGAAGTAGTTGCATAATGTGCCACTGAATTTTTCTTGCTCTGACTTTAGGTTGGCCCTAGTTTGATAAAGACATTCAGTCTGTCCATAAGGCCAGGCAAGATCCCTTTTTGTAGATATATAATGTAGTAAAAGTTGAGCTAATATTCAGTTTGTAGAAGGTAAAATTTATATTCACACCAAATGTTTACTTCAAAATTGTGTTCCAGGGCTGATATTTACCAAAATACACACAGTCTAGTTCATCACAGTTTTAGCTGCAGTGACTTCAATGGATCTACATCAGAATTTGATCTAGCCTATTACTTTCAATAAATGTGTCCTTCTGGGTTGTGTCACACAATGATTCCAAGTACAAATGGAAATTCTAATCCTCTCATGCTTTACTTCTTTTATTTTTTAATTTATTCTGATTTTCTTGGAGACTTATTGTATTGAGGGACATAAGTCATTATTTCAGACACACAATACACAAATCTAATTTGGCTATAGTTAATACTAATGTTTAATAGATCCATAAGTTACCCAGGCCCTGCTTAAGTTGGAAGTTGAGACTGAAGTCTAAGGTCCAACACATCTTTAGTTATGTATGTTTAGTAAAATGACTGACATAGGAGCACTTTATAGAGGGCTAGTAGAAAATTCAACAACTTTGCAGGTTAAAATCATGCTCCAAACCAAAACAACTGGGAGTTTCAGCTGGGCATTATCCCTCATCTGAGAACGTATTACTCAGCAGTAGTTCTGTCAGTTTCCCATCTGCTTTTTGCATCTGCTGCATACAGATTGCCTGCATTTAGTCTGCAGGATCAAGCCATGTTCATAGGTTAAAGAGGGGAGCCCCTCTCTGAAAAGCCTTCTGCCTCAGTTAGGAACATGGTATCTCAACCTCTTTGGTGTGACATGAGCACTGGGTTGCTTGGCCACTGTAAAGAGATTTAGAGGATAACTGTAGTTTCTAACTGTTAGTGACACTGAGATGCATATTAACGCCTCTGAAGATATAGGCCAAGTGCTTCAGTTCTTGTTCAGTCAGAACTGTTCCAAGAGACTGCCCCTTGCTAAGGACACAGCTTTCTGACATCTTTTTCCTGTTGCTTATTTAAGTAGTAAGCTCCTTTGCACAGTCCTTTTCAGCCAGTTCAGAGAGGGCTGAGCTGGAATCGCATTTTACAATGTTAGTAAAGGACTGAAAACATGTGGGACATCTTATTAATTTGGAGACTGGGATAAAGGACTACATATAACATCCAGTCACTTTTTAGTATTGTTGCATACCACCTGTGGGCAAGGTGTCAGTCAGCTAAACTGGGCTTTGCTGATTTGGAGGGAGACTTAAACAAGTGTGAACATGCTTAAGGATCCAAATAATTGACATGTGAGAGTTCCTATCATTTATTTTTTTTCTTTCATGCTGCATTTCTCTGGGAAGCATGTAAGTTGCATGTCAGTTACAGAGATTCAGATCCCAAAGTTTGAACTGCCAGAAAGCTACTTCAGGAGAAAAAGCAACAAAATGGAAAGCATCAATTTCTTAAACCATGCAGTCTTCTAAAATATTTTTTGCCCAATAGATGCCATCTATGACAGTGGGGTGGAAAAACAGAGGCTTTATGTACTATATGAGAAAAATATTGCAGAGATCAGAAAGCAGTAACCTCTGTCATTACTGTGAAAAAAATATTAACTCAGAGATATATGTAAACAGCCAACATCAGATTTAAGCATTAACTCAACACTGAATGAAGATTTAAAATATTTTATTAAGGACAACTTAATTGCCCCAGTATAATACTCTGGTTAATTAGATGCTATATTAAGGACAACTTAACTGCCCCAGTATAATACTCTGGTTAATTAGATACTATACAGATTTATGGAGACAAAATCCAAACTGAATTCTAGATATACCCTGGGAACCATCTAAACTTTTGAGCTGAAGCAGCATCCACAGATTCCACACACTTGGCTTTGGGCTAGAATAACTGAGCTCACCTAAGCGTTTTACCAACAACTCTATAATATTGTATAAAGACAAGTTACAGAGGAACATTCACAGGTTTTTGCAGTACAATGAAATTCACACTTATAACAGGTAATAATCATTCTTGATATACAATGCATTCCCAAATCTGCAATTTTTCCCATAAAAATTATTATCCCCAGGTTTTAAAATGTGCTAAGGAATGTGTGTACCAGTACACAGTAGAGTTTACATTAGAATGCACCTAGGGGCACATTCTGCTTTTGATGATGCTTGTAATTACTATAGCATAACGGTAATGTGAGTTCCATGCTTATTTTAAGCCAAGTCCTTCTTCTACTGAGTTCAGAAGGAGCTTAATCAAACCCTCAGCAGAAAAATGTCTCCTTAAAATGAAGAGCAGTGATTTAAAAGTCAGGCTAAAGATAATATTCTAATATGCCAAAATGCAGGTATTCTTAGTACAGTTTGCTGAGCTGCTTCACATCATTCTCTTCATTCTGCACATCTGTATGTTGCTTCTGTGCTGTTCACAAAAATTATCAGCAACAAATATTGCACATATACAGATATATGTGACAGAGCTTGCGTATTTGCACATGATTTGTGCCCTTCAAAATGTTTAGAGGTCAGGTTAAAAAAATTAATTCTGATGAAGGTACGTATTATATATAGAAATGTAAAACTCCCCCAAAAAATTTCAACAGAAAAAGAATCATAGGAGAGGAAGAGATTATTACCACTCCTAAGTTACAGATGCTTATTTTTGCTTATATTTGGAGACCGTGACAACAAACTGCTAAAATAGAAGAATTTCCAAGTCTTCAGAAAAAAAAAAAAAACAGACTATTCTTGATATACTGAAGTTGTATGTGTATAACTCAGGCTCAAGTTGAGGCCAGAAAGCCAAATAGCCAATAATAGTCACATCTGCTGCTCACTCAGTCTGAGTAAGAGAAACATAATTTAAGAAATTAATGCCAAAGATGAATCAATACTGATAACACTGACTACATAAAAGATATTCAGCTCAGGCTTTCAGTTTGTAAGGACCCATAAAAGATTAGATTGTAAACTGGACTAGCAGCATTGGCACTTCCCACTGAAAGATTTTTTTCTGCGTTTAGAACATAACCAAACATTTACCATTTGGACCACAATTTTCTTTTCTGGGTAATCTGTCTCATTCTAAGCATTTCTTTCTAAATATCAGCTGGAATGTTTCTAACACTTCCAAAAACAAAGTAAAGGCAATATGTAATTTATGTTTAAAAATTTCTACTTCCTTTTTTTTTTTTTTTTTGAGAAGGTCAAGCATATTGATGTTTTGAGGAAGGTCTTTGGAATTTAATGGTAAGAGAGTTCCTTATTTAAAGGAAGCACCTTCTGTTGTCTCTGTGAAGAGCTACCTAAGCCAGCCAGATTGTAAAACTTTGAAAAGCATAGGTAATGTGTTCTCATTAACAGTAAACAACCGACTAACTCTAGCCTTAATGATTCTCTGAGTTCCTACTTCCACGCTTGGAATGTCTTTACCCCAGGGAGTGACACAGCAGAATGAAGTCCAAGACAAAGCTTCATCCAAGACTAATAGCATGGAAAGAACCTAATGCCTGCAGAGGAGATAATAAAAACCAGGGCAAGGAGTGTATTCATGGAGAGGACAACAATGGAAAGGAGGAACAGTAGTTGGAGACAGGGAGACTGACTCAACTGTGGCTTGAATGAGCCTTAAACTAGAGCCAGAAGTCAACCTAACTGTGGCTTGGTAGAAACTGGCCTTTGGAGTATGGATGAGAGTAATATGGAGTGTCAGGAAAGCACTGTGGGAGAAAAGGGAATGAAGAGAGAAAACAGAGCTTTAGGGAGGGGTGAACCTAGGACAGGGAAACAGCTGGAGGAAAGAGGAGAGGGGTCCAGCTCCTTTGTAATATGTCTCTTTTGAAATCACACTGATGCTTTATAATTTAAATACTGTGACATCTGGAATACATTGCATCTCTCACCTGCATGAATCAAAGTAACTAAAGACAAAGAAGAAAAAACATCCTTTATCTCTAGTCTTATTGTGGAGGTTCCTCCCTGCATCTTCTTTTTTCATGAAACCAGTGAAAATGTAATATTTTCCCTTCAAACTAAAAGTTTACCATTTTTCATAGTTTGAATTTTTGTCTTATGGTCCCACTGAGCCTTCTCAGGTCTATAAAGAAATAATATTCACATCCATCCTGATCTTTTTAACAAATGGTCCTGCACACATGGTGATGTTTTCTGAGAAAATATTTTCCTTCAGGGCTCCCTCTAAATGTATCCTATGTATTCTAAAGATTGATTTGATTTTGTTTTATGATGCTCCTAACACCCTCTTTATAATATCTTCTACAGCTTCTTTTAAGAAAACACGGGTTAAGGAAGGTGTCACCATACATGCCAATCACTTCAGTATGTCTAGTACGTAAAAGCAGAAGGCAGCACTGTATTGCGAACAAGTGATCTCTTTCCCTCTTTCTCACTCACAGACATACATACATAATGTTATTCCTAATAATTGCTTCACAGCCATCTGCTATAAATCGGAAATGATAATAAAATAATTACAGAAATGCAGCATGCGGTTGCCCTTGACATTTCATCTCCTCTTCACACTTTGCTAAGCTGTAATACAGCCAGTCTGAAAAGCATTCCTATTCTGATTTTTAAGTGTCACAATAAAAGAAGAGAGCTTCAGACTGAGTGCTGGGCTTTATTGGCATCCCTGAACACACAGACAGACCGACTGACAGATGTGCACAAATGAGCAACTCACATAAAGAAGCATATTCCTCTCTTTGAAATATTTAGAAAAACTCTTATAAAAATGCTCAGAACATTTAGTACTGGGGACTGGGGCTTCCATTCTAATGTATACCATGGGTCAAATTGTAAGTGGGCTGCTCCAAAGGTTGTGAGATCGATAAAGGCATAAGAAGACCCCTGCTAACCTCATCTTCCATCTATGACTGACCACACCAGAAAGAGCATTTCCTCCTGTGTCCTGTTCTCCCCCCACACACACACCTTCCCAGGAAGCATCCAAAAGGCTCCTACAAACTTTCTTTCACTAATGTCTGTTGTCCAATAAGGGACTGCAGCACTCAGAAGTTACCAGCCGCCACACAATATCCTTCTGAAGAGTACAGATTTTCAACAGTACAAATCAGTACTTCCAAGACAGAGCTTGACCACAATGGTCCCTGGCTAAACAGTCCTTATGTGCTGAAACGTGCATCTTCCCTTTCTGAGGGAAGAGGAGGCAGATAACATTTTGGTATGTAGGCAAAACTGACACATACATATGCAAACAAAGCCAATTTACAGCAGTAAGTAAAAATCATACCATATCTGATTCAAAGCAGCATAATTGTTGCCTATCTGGAGGAGGCTCCGCTCTCTGAATCATCCTGGACTGTGCCTATTCACAGAAACTGTAGGAGCAAACCCACTTGACAGGAGGAGGATGCCATTTTTACTGTGCCAAATTCTACTCACACATGCTAAAAGCAGAGGGAAAGCCAGTATGAGACAGGAAAGAGTCAGTCAAATGTGGCATTTACTCCTCCCTTGCTGTAAGCTGAGGCTGTCCTTCACAAGCTGTTGTCATTAAATGTCTATGCCTTTTTCTTTTTCACGACTGCTGTGTCTAGTATCAGCTGCCTGCTCTATCATATGTTTTTGGTTGTACTGGACAGAGCTACCACTACTTTTGCTTTGCTTTGTCCTTTTCTCCATCAGCCTAGCAAGTTGTCCATCCATCTGCATGTGCTACACACCAGGCTAGTGGTTTGGATGCTTGGGGTGGCTGCATGCATACCTGACTCCCCACTCAGGTTAAGCAGGTGGAACGGAGGGCACAGCTGAGGGCGTAATGCTGAAAGCCACACTAGAAGTAGAGGAGAGCAATTCAGAGAAGGGAAGAAAGCAATTTCATGCTGTTACCTGCATAAGCTTACCCTGCATGGCAGCAGCAAATGCATCAGAGCCAGGCATATTTCTCTTGGCACAGGTCCCCACCTATCCTGCCTTGCAGGGTAGAATCCAAGCTGATCCCACCCCACTTTTCTACAGCTACAATATTACTACCAGTACCACTTATTTCCAAACCTATAATTTTAAGTATGGATTCCAGGAATTCTGAGTTTCCATTTGAATCATAAGTACTTTTTTTTTTAATATTATTTTTTACATTGGTGTATGTAAAAAGAAAAGCCCCAACATCACAGTGGTATAAACAGAAGAGTTTAGCTAAGCTGTCTTACATACTGTGACTGGCTATAAAGTCCAATAGTGGGACGAAAGTTATTGCCACAGACATAAAAGACAGAATGAGAAGAAGCAGCTTAATAGCACTGACACCGGCAAACTTTCCTTTTTACTCTGAATATAATATCCTTATATCCCCACAAAAGCATATATCAACAAGAGCAGATAAGGTGCTAATTTCACAGAGGGCTCCATTTATGCATGCTCTACAGCTAGAAAGGGAACATTTCATTTTCTACATAACCTTTTTTGGTTTGGTCCTATAACTGTGTACTCATCTAATATTCAGCCGTATGCCCCTATTCAAATGTGTAACTTACAGCTTTTGTCTTCCTTCTGCCAGAAGGATCAAACACAGGCAGTCCGAGTGCAAAAGTCTTACAGGAAGAGAGGAAAAAAAAAATCTCGACATATAAATCTTCCTTTTTAATAATGTAGATATAGAAGTATCGCCAAAATGCATCAAAAGCAGTGCTTTATAACAGCCATTTCAAAGCTCAGTACCTTTTAAAATAGCTTATTGTGACTAAGCTTTTGATGTCCTTTTAATCAAGCATAAAATGTTTAAGTCAGAGAAGTTTGGGGAAATTCAGCCACAAAACATGCTTAAGTTGAAAAACTCATCTGCAGGGTGTGTATTTGTTGCCAGGAGACACTTCAGAAAAGCAAGGCTGTAATCAAGGTTCAAATGCTATTCTTGGAGCTACTGTGGAGAAACGCATCACAGCCTAGAATGACCTTGCAGTGCTGGAGGCAATATGCTGATACCTGAAGTTCTTGTCAGTCATTACACAGACTTTAGAAAGTATTTAGGCATTTGCTTCAGATAGGACTGACTAAAAAGAGAGGACCAAGGTTCTGTTCCTGTGTTCCAGTCCAGCAATGGTGGGGAAAGGCAGGACAAGAGAGTCCAAGCTGCCATTGCTAGTAGCAAGCCAGAAGCTTTGTACTTAGCACAGCCTCAGGACTGAGGATTGCCAGGCTTGCTTTTTCTGAACTCCTCTTGTCCTGCCACATTTTAGTTTGTTTAGCTGTAACAGCAATTTGTCTAATGACCAGATGGCTGTTGACCAATTTGTTTTACTTTTGCTTGTCTTTATATAATCATGTGGTATGACATAATTCTTATATGGATATCAGTAGCAGTAGTTATTCTATATGACTCTAACGTAATGATACAGTGCAAAGAAATACAGGTACAGCATGATAGTAGAGGCCTCAAAGACAGGGTTACAGGAGACTGTATAGAAGTACAGACATGGCATGACAAGAAAGGGAGCATAGGATGATGCTGGAGAGCCAAGGCTATACACCACTCGCCAGCTGTTAATTAAAGAAATGCAGACCGGGGAGCTGGGCTAAACAGGGTTTTAGGGGTAACAAAGAGAACAAAGAACAAGTATCCAATGTATGTAAGATGCTCCATATATAGTAAATGAAGATAGAACAAGGAGTTGCAGACCAATTAAGAAAGAGGAAGGTTTAGAAGTGTGACAGAAATAATAGTCCCGAATGGACCTTGAAAGAGGAAGAAGAACCCCCCCACACCACTACCATCATATTCTTCCCTGAGAAGAGCCTGAGACTCTTGACAGCTCACTGTAACCCTTACCCCCAGGACTGAACCTTCAGCCCCAAAAGGACAGGGACAGGGTAAGCATAAAACCAGAGAGAAAGAGGTAGATGCTAGCAAGAGTGTGTGTGATAATTTTAACTGAATTTATTCTTTAGATTCTTTTCTGTTTCCTCTCCTCTCCTCTCCTATCTTCCATCTTCTGTCCTTCCTTCTTCTTTCTTCTTCTTTTCTGCAATAATTAGATCTGGACTAACAGTATTTCTTTGATTATACACTTAAAATTTCAGGTGCACTAAGAATGAACCCCTGGCTTTGCATATAGGGTCTACTTAGTTTTTGCCCTTAACAAGAATTTGAGTGTGAAAATAAGGATGGTTAAAACTACACTCAAAGACTTCTTGTTATGAAGTGAACTTGGTGCTTTAGCTATTCCAAGTTGCTAGCAGCATGTGTTCATAGCTTCTCTTCTGCAGAGGGTCCCAGCTTGTTTGATGATCTCCAGTGATCCAGAACAATTTAGTCCCTCAGTTTAGGCCCAGGCTCTCAAACAAAATCATACCTTTCTGCCATACCTTTTTGATTCTCCACAGTTTTTCACGTTGATTTTCCCTGTTTCAAAGACTCTATCTCTACATGTGTCATGTAGTCTATATTTTCTTTAAACAGGATTACAGCTTGTGCAACCTAGGTGATCTCTAGGGTCCCATGAGTTCCTGAGGATCAAGCAAGGTTCTCCAGTGTTGTGTAAAGGTCCTGAGAAGTGTCAGTACTGTAAGCCTGAGTAGTTTTAAGTCATGTGAACAAATGTCAGTATGAAGTCTAGATTAAAAGTATAAATCAGTGCTCACTAGTTTTGTATCTACCTGCTTTATGTACTTACAGATGCAGAGAGAAAAAAATAGAGACATTCATTTTCAGTGGATTGGCTCTTTTCTGCATTTTTAAACCTAGAAGTGATAGATAGACTCTATTACCAAAAAAAAAAAAAAAAAAAAAAAAAAAAACCCTTCCTGTTAATACTTCTTAGAGCTGAAACATACGTCCTTCAAAGCAGATTACATTTATTGTAAATGTATTTGGATTCGTCTAGACATCTGTATCAGAGGAGTTAAAATCAAAAGGTCTAGGATCAAAGAAACACAAAGGTGTATTAATTGTACTAGATGTAAGGGTGCACTACTAAGCATTGCTACACAGAGTGTTTAACCCTTTACTTTCTGAATTTGCATGCAGGATGCTATCACTATCCAAGCCCATAAAACAATAAATTCTCATCGTGACGTGGTATACTCTTTCATTTCAGAGAACTGCAGCACATATATTTTAAAATAGTAGGAGTTTTTGTAATCTGTCAGCATGGCATGGATGACTGTTTTTTTCCGGTTTTATTGCATTCATTCCAGTGTTACTTTCAAAGAGTCCACTGATGCTAATGTTCTCTGCCTCTAGATACAGATACCCTGTACAGCCTGTCAACTCACTGGAAACTATTTTGTCAAACCGCACCCCAAGGAGGCAGTCAAGTTCAATCTAATAGCTTTTGGATGATATATACTGACTGCTATTCCTCCTTGAAGAAGCCATATTTATCAGTAAATCAATCAGTCATGCATTACAATGGACTATTTACACAACTTCAGAGGGCTGCTAAATAATGAATTTTAAATTACCTCAGTTAAAACTCAGTCATATGAAATGTAGCTAAATGTACCTTAAATAATTTTACCGACAGATTTCAAATGAGTTAGCATTCATTCCAGAACTGAGGAAGAGTAAAAGAGAGAACCAGAGTTGAGCTTTTGAGCTTCTTTTGAAAGGAGACCTCTCTGCAGAGAGTGTCCGCTTGTATAAAGAGAAGAAAATGCAATCCGTTTAAATTGTAGATGAACAAAAGACTATTTAGCCAGTACAAAAGCACAAGCTAACTAATGAAAATGAAAAAGAAATTTAAAGGGGTATCAACATAAATCCCAGCTCAGGCCTCCATCAAGAAACCTGGAAAAATATGCTGAATTTTCCAGTGCTCAAATGACTAATTTGCTCCACTTATGAATATGACTGAAATTGCTTACAAGCAATATTTTTATTAAAGGAAGAAAACTCTAAAAAGGTAGACAGGGTAAAAGCAATTCTTGGAGTATAAAAACTCACAGTCTTTTCCTCTGACAACAGTGAGGCTGACAGTTTTCCTTGTCTGCAGCAATTTTCTTTCACTTATTAACATTTTCAACTCCCGTTAAATATCAGGGTTTGATTAAGCCCACCTGACCTGCTGTTCATGTTGCCTCTGCTAGCTACCTCCCTCTGCAGTACCTGCTAACTGTGGTTCACCCAGCTCAGCGCCATGTGATCCTCCTCTGCCTGCTCCTTCAGCCTCGCAGCGCTCCTCACGCTGCTAGCTGCCCTCCCTAGCTGAGCCATATGCCACCTCTCGTCCCACCAGCTCTGCCGCACACTGCTCCTCGCTCCACACCTCTCCACCAAACTCCCACAGCTTTGCTACTGCTTCTGTTTCAGCTCCTAGGAAAATGCACTTAACACTGAAAACCAAGAGCAGTCTCTCAGCTCACAGGAAATCCTCCAGCAGCTTCTGGCGTCTCTCGCACCACGGAAGGCATTTACATAAAGTCTCTTGCTCTACTCTTTTTTATTTTTCCTAGGTGCTAGCCTTTGCATCCCAATGCAGGAAGCAATTGCCAACATTTAGGGCAAGCACCAGCCCTAGACATAGTCAGAGAGTTAATTAGCCAAGATTTCTGTACAATGTCATAAACTTTATCAATTTATATATGCTTTCTAACAAAAATCCCTCTCAAACACAATCATGCAACACAACCATTCATCAAGACTGCTTATTTATCCTTTCCACTTTTTTTTTTCCATCAGATGTCAAGAAAACACCCTCTTTTTTCTCAGCTACACCCTGCCCTAGAACTGGTGGAATAGAGGTGTTCCTGCATTAGACCTTAGCTGTCAGGTTTATCCCAAAGGTTTTATGAGTTGGAAAACTGGAAGGAAAGTCTGTTTTTATGGGAAATAAGAGTGCCATTTTGAAACTGTAAAGCTCAAAATTAAGAGCAGTAGATAAAGCGAGTATAATGTACTTTTTCATAGAACAAAAACATACTGACCTGCCCAAACATAAACTGCCCTTCAACAACCTTTTCGCCAGTTTTCCTCTGTTTGTGGTGCACAATATGATTCTTTTTTAATTTTTATTTCTTTGTAGGCCCTCTCTGGGCACCATCCAGACCTGTTGTGTTAAAACTACTCCTGCCAAGAAAGGCTGCCTGCGTGTCCTGGCTTCAACACTGAGGACCAAGGGGAACCATCTGAAAGAAGGATATTGTTTCTTTTTGAAGGGCAGCTAAGCATGGGGAGCTGGCAGAAATGTCTGGGGCGCCAGGAGGCACAGTGACAGAGCAACAGTGAGCCTGTGGCAATAGCTCATCCTCCAAGATCCCCCAGGGAGCTGGGAGTTTACCTGAAGCAGAAGGCAAACAAGCAATCTAGCCTCAAAGGTGACAGACAGAAAGAAAGATATTTTCCCAGAGATCCAGAAAACACTGTGTGGCATTTGTGTAACCGAGGAAGATGTTCAAAGGATACGGAAAAGCAAGACAGAAGGGAAGTACCTGCCTGACAGGGCAGAAGATGGAGTTTTATTTTCATGCCTTTTTATTCCTTATATATTTATTTATTGGTCTGACTCAGAAGAGCTGAGTTTTCTCTGTGTAGACATTTATGGTTTTCTAGCTAATATTTAAAGTCTGGGAACCTTTGTTGTCTGTTGGAATTAACTATAAAGAAAGCATGGGCTTTTGCCCTTCAAGACAGTGGACAACTCAAGCTCCACACAGCACATAGCAGCAGCTTTATTTATCAAGAAATAGTGCATTACACAGTTTCACCTTCATGTTCAAGGAAAACTGTCTGGTCTTTTTTCCAACTGAAAAGTATAGGACAAGTTTGCCCAAGATATCTCATACCTTGCAGTCGTAACTTCTCCAGACTTACCAGAATTGCATCTGGCACAAATTCTCTTCATGCTTATTCTCATAAATGCTTCGACAACATTTTACTTCTTTTCTGCAATATATTAAGCCTCCCACTTGGCCTATATACATTTCAAGGATACTTACTCCAAATTTCAATTATTTCAGCATTCATTTGCAACAGACCATGTTCAGTTAAATTGTCGGCAGACTTGTTCACAACACTCATTACCTGCTTTCTTGCCGTGGTAAGTTTGTAGAAATTTTTTTTTTCTCCTTATATCTTTCTAGTTGTTTACAAGGTTTGCAACCAGCTATAAGTTGCCATAAGCCTATGACATTTGCTAAGCCAGATCCTGACTCCTGCTGTATTTCCAAGTAAGGAAGGAAAGGGAAGAGAATAAAAAAGAAGTGGAATAAATTATGGCAAATTAAAAAAGAGGAAAAAAAAAGAAAATTAGTATGAGGAATAGAGAGAGAAATAAATCATGACAAAGCAGAAGCACTTCTTGTTTGTGAGCTAGTTCCATTTAAATACTTCATAATTTCAGCAGCCACTTCGAACATGTTAACTGCATTTCTAGCTAGTTAGAATACTAAATCTTTCAGGATGTGAAATTTCAGGTGAAATTCATTGAGTACAATTCTTTCTTGACTTCTATGGAACACGTTGAACAGATTTGAAACTATAAAAATTATTTGAAAGAATAATTTGTCTTCCAGTATTGTTTTATCTACATTTTGTAAAAACAAAACTATCTTGATTAGGAAAGTTCAATTCCAAACTGAAATGGTAGATTCCAAAATTCGTACAGAAACCCAACTCTTTCCTAAAGCAAAATCAACACTTCTATGAAAAAAAAGCAGCAGTTAATGAATAATATGAGTAGTAAACTTTATTTCTACTGAAACAAGGTAAATGAATTTCATGGAGGGCACTCACACAGCAGAAATGACTGTTAGTACCTAAGGGGAGAGTTCATGTGGCTTAATTTAGTCACCTAAGTGTTTGACATCTTAGTCTAGGCTAGTTTCCAGAGACTTTCTTCATAGTTAATGAAGGTAGATACTTCCAAAGAAAAAGAGCTCTGCAAATGTGTACCTAAGAAATCAGATGATCATCATTTCTTCAATTTACTGACTATAAACAGATTATACAATGATTAGATAAGGTATAGATACCTAACTTTTACATCTAAAACATTATGTGAACTGAAATCAACGCTTAATATTTCATTAACTCAGACTCTTTTCAAGGAAGGAATCCAGCTATAAATATATAAAATTTAAAATAGAATTAGGGGAATTTTTCCACTGTCCTGCTATTGAGCCAGCATTTTTGCAGACATTATGTTGCATTTTTTCCCATAGCAATGCTTCAGAAAACAGAGAATTTGGCTTCTCCTCCTCTCTTCATATCCCAGTTGATTCTCTGTAGTGACCTCTGTAGAATTTGTACATTTCTTTTATTGAGGTTTGATTTGCAGAGCATATTTCTGTGGCCCAATAAAAGAATCCCTCAGATAACAAGTACCACAAAAATGAAAATAAGTCTGAGTAGTGCTGCAATCAGGTTATTCTTGCTGGAAATCAAATATGTAGAAGAACTGAGATATGATTCTTCACTAAGAAATGTGCTTACTTTTGCATAAATTAGCCCCTTCAGACTGTTCATATGTTACACGTATATACGTTACAGGGACTGTATTGGTTGCATTTCAGGTACATAGGATTATAGAATCGATTTTGTGGATGAAAGGATTTCTTTTCCTATGGCAAAGGTGACTGAAAGTCCATTCGATTTTTCTGCTGGATATTTCTCTACTTGCCCAACGTATTTATAAACAGCTTTTAGACAAATCCCACAAAAATGTTAAGATCAAAAGGTCTGGACATTAGTAGACTTTAGTCCTCTTTTCTATGCCAGTTTTTAACAGTTACTGAATAATGATCTTTGTTTTGCAAGGAGCTTGTCACTACAACTGTTGATTTATTTATTCATTAAAGTATAAACTGACTATTTGCATATATATTCTATGGAAAACAACACAAAGATGATGATGTCATTTATCTAATGTATCTCATGTATCTCATGTACCTAATTTGAAAACTAATAAATGTAAGGATATCTAGCAAACAGAGGATGGGATGGATTCATTAAACTGATGTTTGCATGTGCATGCAAAGAGGACATCCTCTAAGCATACTTACTAATTTTAGTATATTCTTGTAGATGGAGCTAGAGGGTTCTCTCAGGCTGTAAAAACCTATTTATGAACTTAATGCTAGGGAGTTTGCTCATAGTTGTCTTGGGAGACTGGGAACTATTAGCAGTAGAGTTGTAGTGCTTCAAGTATAAATCCTTTTCAGTGGCCAGTGTTAGAAATTTAGTTTGGCAGTAAAAATTTGACATGAAGGGAAAACAGTTATCTAAGTTTTAATACCATTGTCCTGTTTTCTGACTATCATACAACAGTCGTAATCCTCACAACAAGGAAAAATTATCTAAACTAGAAAGGAGGCAAAATAATTATATCTACTGTTCTTGAACTCTCTTAATCCTTTTTTTTTTTTTTCTGATAATGGCTTATCCTTGTAGCAATTGAAGAGTAGGCAAAGTGAAACTTAATAAGTATTTGTGTACCTGCCTGACTATTTTCAAAAGGATTACCTGTTTTACAGATTTTTAATTTTATTTTTCATAACATTATCATCATGCAAGGATCAAAGCTTTAAAACTCTATGTATTTTGAAAGACTAAAGAGAAATCCTTTCTCTTTGCTGTACTCCACAAGTGCTGGAAATATAAAGGAAAAAGTTCTGCCACTGTAGAGATGTCTGTCCCCACATACACAGTATAAAATGAGGGAGGTATCTTTGCCAAAAAGTTGGATCTCAAAGTCTTTCTAATTTTATTATCTGATTTGCATTCTGTTGATATTTTTTAAAGCAACACAGAAATACAGAAACAACAAAGCTCATCAGCACTACTTTACCAGAATCTCCCTGGGTGAATATATCCTTCAAAAATAAAAGGTCATTATTCTCAAGAGACTATTTCTGACCCCATTGGACTCACTGCTAAGTTTCCATAGTCTTCAGTGAAACCAGATTATATTTAGACTGAAAATCATAGTTACATAGATACAACTTGATAATTCCTAGATGGTAAGGGTTCCCACTGCATGTCCAGCTCAGTCATTACCTTCTTGCTTAGGCTCCCAAGAAAAGTGTCATCCGTGGTGTCACTTTTAAAATGTCACATGTCTACTGAGGTAAACAAGTGTGAGGCATCAAGCAAGCACCTGGTAAAAACTGGTAGTGTATTCTTGGAGTTTCTCAATCTCTATATCATAAACTTTGCATAATTCATGTGAGATTCATTTTAACACTTAAACAAGGGATTGCACCTAATCCAAATTCAATTGGTGTACTTAAATTTATCTAGTTGAAAAGGTGACTGAAATTTTTTCCTTCAGTACTGAAACTAACTACTAACGCAGTAATTAAATCTGCAAATCAGATTGAAATTTTCAAAGCTATTCAAGGTAACCAGAAATTCTCCAATAAAATTAGTGATGGATACATGACAAAATTCTCTGAGTTAATTTAAAGATATGAAATAACTCTAAATTAATGAAATAACCTTTTTGATTATCATTAGTTATATTACAGTGCATGTACCTGGGAATTGAAATCACATATATGATCACTTTATCACTAGCATTCCAAAATGAAATGGCTATTGAAAGCTATCAATAGCACATAGCTAATGAAACACATATGGAAAAAAAGAAACTATGGTTTCAGCTCTTTTCTTCTGTGAATCTGAACATGTTGTTCCTTAGTATAGTAATACCTTAATAAACAACTAAAAGAAAACAACATCAAAAACATTAATAGATAATTTTAGAATAATGGAACAGTGTGAAATTCTGTGATTCTAAAAGTTCGTCCTTGGAATTTTTTTAATTTTTATTTTGTACAAAATCCGAAATCATATTTACATTTTAAAACCAATTCACTTGTGGACACATGAATGAGGAAAGTCTTACCATAGGGAAAACCATGAATTTTTGAATGATCAGACAGAACCCAGAAAGCAAGTCATTTCTATAGAAAGTGTAATACTTAATTACTTGTTCCTATGTATAAATTAACTTTCTAGCAAAAAAACTGACTATATTAGAGATTTATTGCTTTTCTTGATTCTTTTTTTAAACATTTCCCATGGAAAACACATTATTCTTCAAACATGTTAATATAGTAACTGTCAGAGTCTATAATAATTTTAAGTCAGCCAAGAGCATCACATGCATTTTAAAGGGAGAACAGTTATGCCCATGCTAAGTAAAGGCTCAGTGGGCATCAGCTTCAGAACCATTTTTTTCTAATCCTTATTCTCACACTTCTATCACTCAAGTATGGGATAATAACAATAAAAATGAAGAGAAAGGGCAAAAATGAGAGTATAGAAAATCAAAGTACTACAACACTAAATATTAAAATATCAAAAAGTTCTATAGAAGTTAGCAAGAAAAGTTAATAAAAGCTTTCATTTCATACAGAGAAGCTAGAAGTATTCCTTGCTTCACTCTAGAATATACTCCAGAAATCAAAAACAATGGTGAACAACCAAGATTGTAATTACAATATAAAAATATAATATATAAAATATAAAAATTTAATAAGCAGGTGGATGTATGTGGTTACAATTGAAGAAGAAATCAGAAGAAGAAACAAACCAACATGCACATAAAATTTCGTCTTAACAAGAATATTAAGTGTCAAGGTTTGACCCTAAATGTTGAGTGTTACTGTGCAATCAAATTCCTGCAAGCTAAAACCTAAAGTGACGGTCACCAGCCTATGTTGATCTCTTGGCAACTTTTTAACCTGAACAAGTAACATACTGTGTCTGCTCCTAGGATTGTAACCAATATTGGCAGTGGGATTCAGCTAACAAATAAAGAAACCTAAATTTATATGTTTAAGTCAATTAGGTCTCTAAGTTTCCATGACTTTTAATGTAGCATAGAGAAATGCTTAGGTCCCCATCTACATGTGATAAGCTGAATAGTTCGCCAGGCTTTATTGACTGTATTGACTGGGGCTCCATAAATTGTAATGGGAGTTAAGAGGCCTAGTAAGGTACTCCATCAGTGACTGTGGCAGCAAAATGGAGAAGAATCATGACAATTTCAGTCAGCAGTATTTGAAAACATTGTGTAAACACAGCTGATTGATAAATCTTTCACAGGATACCACTCTGTTGTGATACCAGCTAAGAAAGGGTAAGAAGCATTTAGTTATACCACATTCCATTCTCAGGCATTATCCATATTTCTGTCTCACTCTTGAAATATGCATACAACAGGATCCTACATCATCAGTTTTGAAGCAGGTCTCTCTAATGACTTGAAGAATTATTATAGTAAAACAATTCCCCAAAAGAGTTTGGTGTGAGCGAGATAAGAGTTTTGAGGCAAGACCGCAAGAAAGTGGAGAGCTCATATTGGCTACTGTTTCATAGTAATAATTGACTTTGAGTCAATTGTGATAAGGAGTTAGCTACAACAGTAATAGAATAAGAAAAAGGAAAAATAACAGAAGTTTCAAATATAAGTTGCAAATAATAAAGGCTAAATTAAAAGTGATGGTGAGAAAGTGCATGTGAAGTAACATTTCTGGACTCTGTCTGAACCATTACTGTCCAGGGCCCATTATATAACTCAAGGGTCCTAGTAGCATAGTATCATTCCCCCTGTCAGCACTTTTTGGTTTCCTTCCAAAAGAAACCAAAAAGCTGGGGAGATTGATACTCACAGAACTCTTTCAGGCCAGGCTGACATTCTGCACACAGACAAGAAAACACATTTTGGAGCACAATTGCCCTGCAGTCTAGATCAGCTATTCTCAGCAGGAGACTAAGGCAAAGGCCCACAAATGCAGCTGTCAATTTTCCTGAACAGAAAAGTCAGCATCTCTCCCAGGGGATTTTTGCTGTTTACATCAAGGACAGGAATAATGAAATCTTCTGTCACACAGAAATAGAATTAGCAGGATGGAGGAAGTAAATATAATATCAATTTCTCTAAGATATTATCTGAAAAATTATGAAATGATGGTATGGGAGAAACATCTGCATGTTATGCAGTAGGCCTTCAACAGTTCAACAGCAGGAGGAAAAAAAACAAGAAGGCAAAGAAGGGGTAAAAGCAAAGCTGAGCTTCTAGGAGGCCAAACACCCTTTTGAGCAAATTAAATATTTCTAGTAATAAGTTCAAATAGTGGGTCAACATATAGATCACTGGACAAAACAATTGTGTGATCCTTACCTTGGAAATTTTTTACTTCTGGATCTCCAACCATACAATTCTTATAAATAGCATTTTAAAATATGCATATAGTACAAAACAAAATTCTAGATACAGACATAGATAGATATAGATGATATATGAAGTGTATGTGTGTATACGCACACACACACTTAAACACGGACGCATATACATAGACTTCAAGGGGCCTTAAAGTGTCAACAGGCCATACTGATCTTTGTTTCTAGTTTGCATACCTACTTCAAAAAGCATTCTTAAAGAGGTGTTTTAATGAAAAAAAACATATAAAAAATCTGTTGACCTACTTCCCAATAGTGCTAATTAGGCTGATGGAATACTGTAATTGGCTATACTAATTCCAGTACACAAGGTAACTCCTTCAGAGTTAGCATGAATATCTCACACAGCACTACACTGTATTGCATGGACATATGCTTAAGTGTATGTCTTAGGAAATGGTTTGTGTCTGATCTTAATGTCATCTTAACAGGTTCAACTTTTACGTAGATAATGTTTCCTACTTTTTTGATGCCAAATTAAAAGAGTTATACATATAAATACTAAGTAAGAGAAAACCTTCATACATTTCTCAAGCAAAATCCCTGTCTTTGTAAACGTTAAATGAGTAGAGATTTGTTAGAGATTTTGTGGAGAAATGTTAAATGAGTAGAAAAATGCAGGCCTTGTTTATTGACAGGGCAGTGTAAAAGGCCAGGCATGCAATTTGTAAACAGAACCTCTTTCTTGGATGGCCTACTCTTTTCTAGGATCAGAAATTAGCCTGTTCAGACTGCCACATCTCTCTCTTAAAAGAGCCTGTGTCAAACTGTCTCAAATTATCATTCTTGGATTTGTGATAATTAGCATGGGTGGGACGTAAGACTCCAAACATATTTGACTCTGGATCTTATGGTTAAATAAATGCTAGCCACTAAGGTGAACAGCAAATCCTATTTCTACCAAGTATTTCAGCCCCAAAGGATCTGTGGTGTTTTGAAAGGCAGAGGCAGAGCCCTGTGCCTAAATACACTATAACACTGCATAACTGCCCTTGCACGTTCAGTAATATTTTCCACCACATTCAGCCAGCTGACGACATAGAAAGTGGATAGTCTATAAATGAATGGATTTAAATAAAGCTGCATTTTGGAAATTTGCTTGGAGGTCTTGATGGAACAAACAATGTGGCTGGAGTCACATAGGTTGAAATTATGCTGGTGTCTAGGAATATTGGCCTTTTGCTAATTTATTGCAACGGACAAAAAAATATTTTTTTTCCTGGTGCTGTTTATTCACTTTAGCCAGACATAAAGAACACTAACCTAAATATCATGCTTACAGCGTAAAGTAAAATGGGCTTAATGTAATACCCATGAAAAACAGTCTTTAGATTCAGAGTGGGAAGAAATGAACAGAACAAATATTCAACATATATATTGAATAGATCCACACAGCATTTTTATTTAATGTATTTGGCTGGGAAAAGGAAAATGGGGAGAGGGTTAATATGAAAGCATAATACTTCAAAGTGTTCTTCTCTTGAAGGGGAATGATAAACGATAGAAGAAACTTTAGAGTGAAGGACTGTGACAATTATAACTAACATTTATATAAATGTTATAGTCAAGTAAAACAAAAACTGATGTAAATTTATCTAAATCTTAAATCAATCTTTCTCCTAATACAAAACTTACTCTTAAACTGTGAAAATATTCCTGAGCTTTTAAGTGCGTCAGACAGATTTTGCCTGCATCAGAGTTTGTCCACTTTCAGGTGAGGCTGAAATATGATGTGAAGGAAAGCAACTCTAAACCAGCCTCTCATGGCAAAACTCAATTGTAAAGTTTCCAAAGACCATCTTTTTTTTTGGTCATTCACTATAGACAGAGAATCAGTGATTATCAAAGATAGTGGCTGAGAGGTAGTAGAAACAATTCCAGGGTAAACAGTTCAAATCAGGATAAGTTCTGGGCAGATGAGAGAAAAGCAGTTAGTCTTTTTCTGGTACAATGAAAAGAAAGTAAACAGTTCAGGCTATTACCTCCAGCTACAAAAGAGTGTCAAAGGAAGGGGGAAAAAAAGACCCTCAAAACTTCTCAGCCAATGAGGGTATCAGCAAAGGGATTTTTATGAAACCTTTATTCATCCGTCAGTTTTTAGTGCAAGGCTGGAGAGCAGCAGAGTTAGAGGGCATACTAAAGAGGTACATAAGGTACATAAGTGGAATGGAGGGTCCATAGGGTATGTACTATTATAAATAGATTGTTCCATGCACTACAGACTGTAATTCACAATTGCAGTATGAATGAGGGGAAGATCTATAAAAGGCTTAAAGAGATTATGACCCCATGATCAGTCTGAATAAGTACTGTCTGTGGCTCATCTACTAGAGAAATTAGTAACCTCACTGTAATTTCCCCCTTGTGCGTGCAGCTCTGTCTTGCCCAGTGAATTTTAGTAGTGAAAAGACCAAGCATGTCAATTTTCCTGGGTCCCAATTTCCCAATTTCCTCTGTGTCTTGATGTCCTGAGAGTTTGCTTTCAGATATCTGAAAGATCCTGGCTTCTCTTCCCACTATTCTGAATGGCTTAGAGATCTATAAATATAAAATACCTTTTCAGGGCACATTGTTATTCTGTGGAGTAGAATATACAAGTGAGTGTTTGCATGCAAGCCATTGATCTATGCCTGCATTAGGGAATACTTTTTCATAAAGGCCAGCTATTGAGGTCATGATGAAGGCTCCATCAAATGTAGTAGCCTTCAGTTGGCAAGATTTTAGCTTTCTGTAATTTCTCCTGAGAGCGGAGCTAAAGAGAGGAAACAAGTGCAGTGAAGTGAACATTGCTACAGCTGGAAAAGATATGCTGGGGCACACTTCTGAATCAAGAAAGCATTCAGTATGACTTTCCAAAAACAAAATACTAAGAAAGAGGTAAGTAGGTAAAGAACTTAGAATGAGATAATATGAAAGGATGCTACATGAAAGGGTGGGCTTTAAAATATTACCAATGTTATATGACATCAGTGCAGAATTCCCCATGTCAAGATATTTTAACAAGGGTTTTCAGCTGGCTTTGGGAGAATAAAATTGACACTAACACGGAAAACTTCCTGCTTGATACATAGGTATTTTCTTCTTTCATAGGGTGTTATGAAGCTGCTCTGAAGGATTTATCCAGCAAATACAACAAACCTTGAAGTATAAAGGGAAAAAGATATAATCTTCATTAATTTTATTTCTAAATGCTAGTTTTCCTAGAACATTTCAACAGACATATGGAGAAAGATGGCTCTGTCTGGCCTCACCTGTTGAACTGAAATAGAATAGGAAATGCCAGTGCCAACTGCAATCTGCTTCTGAATTGATGTTCCTGGTATATCTAATGATCACTAATACTATGGTGTGATTGCAGAATAAGGAGACGTCATTGTAGATGCTTCCAAAATCTTGGCAAACATGCTCGTTGTCTCTGTCCTTGTGGCTTGCATGAAGTCAGAGTAACTTCTGTCATGGATGGTGCCTGGGGACTATCATGTGATGTAAACAAAATCCAGAATACTGCATTCCAGCTGCAAAGCAACCAGCAAAGTCTGCAAGAGAAAAACAAGGCTGAAGAGGTAATATAATGTGCTATTAAGCACTGTACACACCATTTTTTATGCCAAGCACAAGGTATTTTGTATGGAGACATGAGGTACAATGATGTCAGTCCAAGCATAGCATGGAAAAAAAGAAGCATTGCTAATCAAGGAGATATTTCAAGGATACACTCAAGGATACACTAAAGGAACACTTGTTCAAGTACAATTTACTGACTAATGAATTGGGCTCCTAGACACAAAATAAAGCTAGGGAATAAAACACCATGGTGTTTACCTTGGAGGCATGAAGAATTTCTTAGCAATTTTTTTATGATCTTTGTAAAATGAGCATGTAGAAGAAGCACAGAGGGTTTGTTTTGTTTTGTTTTGTTTTGTTTTGTTTTGTTTTTGTTAAATGGCAGTTATAGGCCCATATCTATGCACCTTTTGCATTTTGTTCCCTTCTGCCCCACCTTGTAACACTGCCATAGTTGATTGCATGGGGCTCAACATGTCCACAAAAATTACAGAATGCTAGAGCATTTAACCAGAAAAGAACATTTCATTCTACTATAGCAGTGTGCTCCTGTGCTCCCTAAGAGGTTCAAGAGTCCCTGGAATAAACCATTATGTCCTCATTTAAGTATCATGTCTACATCTGAACCAAAATAATCATGACAATTTCTAGTAAAGAGGACTTTTATTGTCACTCAGAACTGTCCTCAGTTCACTCTGATAGCCTGATCAGTCTGTCAGTCGTACAAATCCTGCCGACTTCAACCAGGAAGTTACTCCAATTCCCAGGACTCTAGAAAATTCGTCTATGGGTTTCAAATGTAATGGCTGCTTAATTGTGACATATAACAGAGATACTACCAACTGCAACAAACTTAGTAACTATAAGGGCAAAAATGACATACAAGGGGCAGTTCATGACAGGGAATCACACAATGTATTCTACACATACAAAACCATCTTACCTTAGCCCACAGACATGCTATCCAAACAGGCACTCCTCACTAGCTGCTGGTTACTTCTGTATTTACTCCCCATGTGTTGTTGGTCAAAATTGCTACATCTTTCATTCAAAGTATGATGGCAGGAAAAAGATGGAGACTTATAGTACGTTCAGCTATGCATTTGCATTACTTTGAAAGCTCTTTTTTTCTGAACAGTAACTTAACTTTGAAGTTCTGGGCTTTCAAAGTTTCTTTAAAAAATGATGTTTTTCTCTTTGAGGACTGTTTCTCCTCAGGTAATTGAGTAATGGATAGAAACCCTGCTCACTGACTTAACTACAGATTAATGAAGTTTTCATCTACCTATTGATCCAACTTGATATAAAAAGATTATATTGCAAACTACTGGTTGCTACTTTTAATTAATAAGTAATTGAAATGAATGACTAACAATTTCATGTCTGTGAGTCTGCAATTTACATGACAAGTTTCCTTAAGTGCTGAAGCATTTTTAAAGCATTTGCTAGTTTTACACTTCAATAGCACTCACAATTTTAGTTTCTATTTAGATATAATGCTTCTTTGAAAAATTATGTTTAGTTCCAGGATTATTGATCTTTAAGCTGCGCTGGAGCACAAATGAACATTTCGTCACTCCAAAGAAAGGCTCTCACTCCCTGGACATTGCTACACTTTCAGTACGACTACACCTAACACACATATACTATGAGGCATCTGCCATAGAGTATCCCAGGTCAGATTGCATTTCTGGACAATTTGAAGTACATTAAAAGTCTAGTTCTCAGGCACTGTATGCGCATTAGTTCTTCGTAAGGTGAAATTCAATTGCTCCTTTTCACATTGTGAAAACAACTTTATGTTATTAGTTACAAGTCATTCATGCATAATCGATATCACATTCCTTTTGCTATATAACAGAAATAGCAGTAAGTACATTTTCTGTATAAAAACATCACATGAGTATTTTCCACAGTGGCATTTTGCTTGCCTTTTGACTGTTTCATTTTCTATGAAAGTGTTTCATTTTGAAGTGCACGGGATATTTGAAAATATAGAGACTGTACTGACCCAGCACTTGTCATACAACTGATTCTAGCAGTATACAAAAGCACTGTTAGAGTGAATAATCTTCATATATTTCTTTTCTAAACCTTAAAGTGGAATCATATATATTGACATTGTTTTAAAAAATAAATTGGTTTTGATTAATGATATAAAAGAGATCTTTCAATTGAATTCCCATGAAAAGTGTATATGCATTTTTGTCCACATCAAGGGAAAATCCAAGACATCTAATTATTATAAAAGAAAGTTAATTAGTAAGGATAAATGAAAGACAATGATAAAATTCAAATAAAACACAGAGATCTAGGGACTTTTGTAACAGTCATGTGAAATGCACATTTTTTTTATCCTAATTTTGCTACTCAGAGTATAATTCTTGCCTATCATAAAAAAATCCACATATCCTGATTTTCAAAAGGATGAATCGGAAGTTCCACTAAATCTAAAACAGTTCTAACTGTTAAATTCTGACAAAATCCAGTGATCTGTGCAGTAACAAACACTTCAAAATTCAAATAGTATTTGCAATGTCTGGTTCTGCTTCATGGTATCATAAGCTGTGCCAACAAAACAAATTTGTGAAAGAAAAGAGGACAGTAACATTGTTTATTTGCAGTTTATTGGGCAAACATTTTGAGTCACAACAGGTTAAGAACATTCTATGTGCATATACAGCCCTGATGTTGCTTTTTATAAAAATATATCTAAATTGCTTAAACAATTTTTCACTTACAGAAAAACAATCTGAGACAAATTTGATTTTTTTGAGCTTTCATAAATTGTTTTATTGCACACCTCCTAAAAAAGACTCAATTTTAAACAAATAAAATGGTTTCGACATTTAAAATTTTATGTGTATTTGATAACATGTACATATGGCTTCAATATATACGTGTTTAAAAAAGCCAGGACTGAGATGAGCTACATTTATTATTTTGTGTGCAGAATTTTCATTTGAAGAGAGCAGGCTGAGGAAAGATAGGTCTGTGTTCTAGAGAAATAATTGTGCATTTCATGAAGCCATGTTTCTTCCAGACAGTAAGGATTTTTTTAATTTTTTTTTTATATTTTGCCTATTGGAAAGAAGAGCACAAGTGTCAAGAAGGGACATGTGGATAAAATATGCTCACAGATACCATAGATGTTTCTTTGTTTTGTTTTTTTTTTAACCCCCATTATACAATTCTTGAGCAACAGGTGATGCACAGAGCAGAAATTCAACACCTTAACCTTGGATCTCAGTGTCAGTTTTCCTACTGCAAGGCTATAGCCAAAATGCCACACTGGTGGCCCCAATCCATCCAGAACACTTGCAAAAGGTTGCAAGACCTCCAGATGTCTGCATGTCCTTGGGCTGGAGAGTCCCCTCTGGAACAATCCACCTCTCCATCCACACACACACATGTCCACATTCATTCCTGTTCATACTGAAACTGTGAGATTTTTCTTGAGATTTGCTAGGCATGAAACCTTGACATAACCAAACAGTAACAACAAAACACTTGCAGTTAATAAGAGACTTAAAGGATGTAAAGCTAGGTGAACCAAAGCACTAAAACTTGGGCTCCGCTCAGTGAAGATATTCCACCAACATGGGGTTGTTAGACCTTTCAGTTGCTGTCTGGCTTGGATTGCCCTCGCAGCCTGTTGAGTAATGTACATTTCTACCTGTTGGCGGTGGTGGGTGGTTGTGACTGGGTTGCTTGTAGGCCATTTTGGTTGTTCAGTTTTCTCTAGGAGTGAGTGCTCTTGGGGTTTTTGGCTCTGCAGAGCAGAACACACCTATGTTTCGTGCAGCCCATGTTGGCAGAGCCTGAGAGATGTTGCTGTCCTGCCTGTTGACTTGCAGGGGGGTAGACTGCATCAGCTGTTATCACTGGGGGTTACCACTCACTAACACAGCCACCAGGTGCTGCTCCACATTGACTGTCTTCCCATTCAGCAGGGCCCACCATCGTGACTACACATCTGCTCCCATTACTGGAGGCTGAAATAACCATTTCCTCACTTAATTGGATGATTATACATTGCTCTGGAATGCCTGAGTCTTCCTTCATGTAGATCCAATGTTCCCAACACAAACCATCCTCTGTGGAAACACTGTTTTTTGGTGAAGGAGGAGCGGAGATAAAGCCTGCTGCCCGACCCAGTGAGGGGGCAGAACTCAAACTGAAGGACTGCTGTGAACTGCGTAGCTTTCCTGCTGCGAGATGAGAGCAGATCCCAGAGCAGCACATTTCCAGCAGCAGGAAGTGGTTTGGGAAAGAGAACAAAATGCCAGCCAGTGAGCACCCCACCGCACAAGCAGCCACCCCACTGACACCCCGAGCCTCACCACCACTATGAGAGGTGCTGGGGGCACTGCTGAGCCAGGGGAGAAGAGAGGGTGGCGTTCTGGCTTTGCAGCGGCTCCTTGTCGACACCCATTTGCAAAGCCCTGCAGGCTCCTGACTCGCACTGCTCTGGCTGCTGGGCCAGAAACGTGGCTCTAGTCCAGGGTTTGCTACAGTCGCCAGACCTGTGAGAAGGCCTCTTACAGCACCCAAATCGCAACAGTAGTTCTCAAGGGCAAACACATTTATTCAGGCCACGGCATCTTCTAAAGAAGTGTTGCGTGCCAGACACCTCCCATCTTCATTTGGAGGAGACTTTGCTCGCGCAGTCCCCGCTAGGGCTGCTGCCGTGACTGCCTCTTCCTGGACTGGGAATCGGCCTGGGGAGCGCTCGCCCTCCTCTTTCGGGGGACCTGATGGTCCCAGGCGATACCCTCCCAGCCCAGCTGGGAGCGGAGGGGCTGCTGACACCAGCCACTGCAGAAACGCCGGCCACCGCCTCCAGCTCTTCCTCCCGGCTCTCCGTCATCACAACAGAGACAACCGCCTGCAACAGCCTCCACTCTCCTCTGCCCTCTCAGGGGGCTTCCTCTTCAGAGCCTCCCCACGGCTGCTGGGGAGACCCTGGGGCTGCAGTGGCCTCGTGGGCATGGGTGTCCGTGGCCCAGGGGAGCTCCTCATGCCCAGGGCCCAGATGTCTCCTGCTCCGGGATGGGCCCTGTGCAGGGGCTGGTGACCCCTCTGCAGCTGGAGGGCTGTCTGGGCGGGAAGAGGCTGCGGGGCGTCCCTGCCTGCCTGCAGGAGCGTGGGGGTCCCTGGGCACCTGGGGAGCGATGGCCTCCCCGGAGCTGGCACACCTGGCCTTGGTGGTGAACTTGCAGATGAACTGCTCCATGCATCCCAGCAAGAATGGCCCCAGGTCATCCGCAAAGGCTGGGCTGCCCACGTCGTACCTCCGCATGTTCGTGGTGACGATAAACTCCACCGCAGCGGCCAGTGTCTGGCGGCACCGAAGAGGAGGCGCAGCTCCCGCTTCAGCCAAGGCAGCAGCCTCTGCAGCACAGCCGGGTGGTGTTGGAAAAAGGCCGCCGAGAGCTCTGGCAGGTGGTTGCCGTCGGGCACCTCTGTCCCCTGCCCCACAGTGCGGGGCCGAGGGCGGTGGGAGCGCAGCCCCTGCTCCTGCTCCGGCGCCTGCCTCCAAGGGGTTCCCGCGGGACGCGCCATCCTCCGGGAGAGTGGGCTCCTACTTCAGCCTGGCCGCGCTGCCTCCCTCTGCCGCAGCGCAGCCAAGCCCGACGGCCCTGGCAGCCCGGTGCCGTCCTCAGGAGGGGACGGCACCCGTGGAGGGGAGGGATCTGGCCACAGCAGGGCTGCCGGGGCAAGTGTCCAGGGCAGGTTGGGGAAGAAAGCAGCTCCCCATGGCTGGAAGCTGGCGACGGAGCCGCCTGCAGGAGGCCCGACGGCGAGCTCTTGGAAGTCGTCGTCCACCGCCACCGAGTGCAGGATGGATCGGATCCCCCGTTTGCATAGAGGGCACTCGGCTTTGGTCTCACACCAGTGCTGCACACAGCCAAAGCAGAACTGGTGCATGCAGGGGTTCACAAACGCCGCGTTGTCCAGCCTGTCCAGGCAGATGGGACAAGTTGTGGCTGAAGAGGCAGCTGTGGCCATGGTGGCTGCAGTGGGCTGGGGAGAGCTGCCAAGGAGGAGCTGCTCGCCCGTGGAGGCGCCCCAGCGGCTGCTGCCACGCTCTGGGAAGGAGAGAGACACCATAGTCAGTCCTGACCCTGGGGAGACGGGAGGCTGGTGTGGTGCCGGGGCATTGCCAGGGAGCACAAGAGCTGTGGCAGGAAATGGATAAAGCAAGCTTGAAGAAGGTTAAGAAGAAGCTGCCTAAGCTGCTGCTTTCTGGTTGAGAGGAAACACCTCGGGCACTGTTGGCCTCTCCCCCAGGAGGGCTCAGCTATGCAGCTGCTTTCTCCCAAACTGATGCCATGTGTCCAGGCTTTTGTGCAGGCTTTTCCCCCAGTGCTGCCTCCCACTACCCCAGCACCCACTCCCTGCAGCTTCTCGCAGCCCGGCTCACCTCAGCTGCAAGTGACCTCGCGGAGCAGGCAGCGTGTCTCCTCTGTGCCCCCAGAGGCCCCTCCGCCCCCTCCACGCACACGGGCCACGCGGGACGCCCTGCAGCCCCGGCAGCCTGGCACAAAGGGGGCAGAGACCAAAGGCGGCTCCTGGGTTCAGCACCGAGAGAGCTGCTGCAGATCCAAAGCAAAGATGCAGACACCCGCACCTCCACAAGGTCCGACCCTCCACGCCTCGCGCTCGCTCGGCAGGATCCTGGGGCAAACCGAGCTGGGCAAGACCCTACGCACGGGTAAAAGCAGTGAGAGCCCTGAGGTCACAGAGCCTCGGGGCCACCTCACAAGGGGGCGCGCGCACCTCCCTCCCCCTCGCCCCCGGGGTCGCTGTGGCTGGAGACTGGCAACCGTTGTCCGGAGAAAAGGTGCTGTGGTCCTCAAAAGCTCCTCTCTGTTCCCCTCACTTTAGCTCCTCTCCCGGCGACTGCTAGAGATTCGCCAGCTCCATGCCCAGCGCAAAGGCTGTGTCCCTCCCGCGGCCCATGAGGCCCCCCGGGCATGGCCCATGTCTCTGGGCATGCAGAGCAGTAGCCTGATGGCATGAGTCAGGAATCTGTGCCTCCCTTTGAGGCCATGGGACAACCACAAGGGTGTCCCCTCCACCTGGCAGGAGTGCTCGACCCTAGGGCCTTCCTCAGGTTGCTGATCCTCCAGCTCTCGCCCTCTTTTCCTTGCGCCCCATGATTTTCTCCTCTCCATACAGAAACAGAACCATGTTCCTGTCTCCAGTGCAGCATCGATGCCTCTGCTTGCTGAAGGGGGCTGTCCTCAGCCTTCCCCTGCACTTGACTGTCCCTTTTCAGGCTGGGTGTCACTGCTGGGTGTCTGCAGCCCCCTTGGGCCCGAGAGAGAAGTTTCTCAAGGACCCCAGCTCCAGCAGGTGTCAACAACCTAGCTCCCCTGTCATGGCTGAGTTGGGCCCGGTGTCTCCAGCTCAGTGTTTGAAGGGTGAGACTCAGCCAGAAGTCACACACACTTTCCCCACCATCCTGTTCAAGTGTCAGATACAAATCTCAGCATTCTTGGGGGCTGCTTGCTCCTTCGTGCTGGCGCCTCAGCTGCTGAGACCATGCTGTGCAAATGAAAGGGAGGTCAAGATGAGTTCCTCTTCTGGGGGCTAGTGGGAGGCAGGAGACGGAGATGGGCCTCTCTTGCTCTCCAGGATTTTCTCGTCTCCGTAGGGGAAAGTCACTGTGTCACTGCCTCCAGGCAACTTACTTGCCAAAGGTGCTGGTACTGGACCAACCCATTGGTGTACCCCAGGTGTGATGCTCTCCCTTTTCAGCCTGGGTTCAGTTCTGGGTGCCTGCAGCCCCCTTGGGCCCAAGAGAGAAGTGTCTCTGAGCTCTCCTGTCGCAGGCAAAACAGTTTGAAGTCAGGGAATTTCATCTGGCTTAATTTACTGCCCACCAACACAAACCTCTGATTATCCATTCCCATATGGAGAAAAGGGACACAAACCGTTAGATCAACATCTCCACAAATACCCATCTTCCCACCCCCCCCCAGTCTTGCCTTTCCATATTTCTGCCTCAGGTTGTGCAAAGTCCATCAGCATTTTTAACTTTGCCAGCAGACTGGTTGACCTGGTTAAAAGTTTTTGGGGCGGACCTGCTAGAAAGCAGCTCTGCAGAGAAGGACGTGGGGGTCCTGGTGGACAACAAGTTGACCATGAGGCAGCAATGTGCCCTTGTGGCAAAGGAGGCCAGCAACGTCCTCGGCTGCAGCAGGAAGAGCATTGCCAGCAGGTCAAGGGAGGTGATCTTTCCCCTCTGCTCAGCCCTAGTGGGGCCACATCTGGAGTGCTGTGTCCAGTTCTGGGCTCCCCAGTACAAGAGAGACATGGAGCTACTGCAGCCAGTGCAGCAGAGGACTGCAAAGATGATTAGGGGACTGGAGCATCTCTCCTATGAGGAAAGGCTGAGAGAGCCGGGCCTGGTCAGCCTGCAGAAGAGAAGACTGAGCGGGGATCTTATCAATGTATATAAGTATCTGAAGGGAGGGTGTAGAGAGGATGGGGCCAGACTCTTCTCCGTGGTGCCCAGTGACAAGACAAGAGGCAACGGGTACAAGCTGAAACACAGGAAGTTCTGTTTGAACATGAGGAAAAACTTCTTTACTGTGAGGGTAACAGAGCACTGGAACAGGTTGCCCAGAGAGGTTGTGGAGTTTCCATCCTTGGAGATATTCAAAAGCTGTCTGGACACGATGCTGGGCAATGTGCTTGAGGTGCCTTTGTTTGAGCAGGGGGGTTGGACTAGATGATCTCCAGAGGTGCCTTCCAGCCTCAGTCATTCTGAGATTCGGTGATTCTGTGATTGTTCACAATGTCTATGGTCTACAAATGCAGTGTCAGGACATAACTAGGTGCTGAGCATAGGCCCACAGATGGTTACCAATCATGTGAGGGAGCACAGGTTCTTTTGTTAGAGCGCTCCATTGATGTGGGGCAAATAGTTATCCACCAGCTGCAGTGAGAGAACTCTGAGTGGTGAATCCAGAGCTTCTAGCACAGATGATTAATCATGTGAATGTCGATAAGATGGAACTTCACAGTGTTAAGAATATTACGACATTGCATATCTGTGCATTTCATCAGAAGGGAATGATATTCTATTTGAAAAAGCAAATATTTAAAAGTTAGAGAAGTCCAGAAATAAGAGTCTCAATAAACACTTAATTCAGCCCCTTCTCTGCACGCATTAGGCTTCTCTCCAACCATTTAACTGGTAGAATGAATATAAATCTATATTTGTTTTCATAACACCTCCACCTTATATTTGATTTCCTATATTGTAGTCTCTTGACCCCATCAGAAGAAAAATGTGTCTTTCAAAGCTCACTCTCCAATCTTCTCTTTGATAAATGAGTGTGTATCCTCTGATCTCAGTGAACAATTATTCCTATTCTCAACTAGCTAAGTTACTGAGCAGGAATTGAGTGAATTTCTTTTCATGCATTTAAATAGATCTTGATGCTGATGCAATTTATGTTTATTCTCAATGTTTAATCATCCAGAACTATCATACATATCACAGTGATGCATTCAAGAATGGCACAGCAATGTAAACCAAAGTGATCTATCACTGAGAACTTTCAATCCTTTGCAGCTGTGATTTCATTTCATACTGATAAATGGCATCTCCATAATCTAATATTGGAACTGTAGTTATAGCTGTGACATTACCTGTTCTCTAGCATGCAGGGTAAGATGAACCATGGTGCAAGACAGGAAACCAGGTTTTATATTTTAGTTTACCTTATGTGACCTCTGTATGACTAGCATTTTTATTGAAAATTCCTCCAGAATAGGCTTCTAAATATCTTAATGCAAATTCAAATAAATAATGTAAATTTCAGATATAAACAAATTCTCACCTTCCATACTTATACTCTTTTCCAGAAATTAAATTGTGACCCCCTAAGATACAGCTTGGTTCTCTGTCCACCAAAGTCCCTGGCAACTTTAAAGCCTTTAGTGGAACTCCTTTTGCTTAGAGCTATTCATTTGGTTAAGAGTATTACTTAGCTGTGAAAAGAAAAACTAGCTACTTGGTGTTGTCTCTTCTTGTAAATAAAATAATGTGACTCAAAGAACTGACATTTCAGTTAGTAGGTTATTATTAGCAGTGAAACATTATAATTTAATATCATCTGCACAAAAGAACATCTGCAAGTCCAACAAAGATATGAAGCCAATTAACTGGAGGAATTGAGGCTTATTGATCAATTAAGACACTGCACAAAAGGGACAACACCACTGCCCAGCAGTTATTTATGTCCACTAATGTGGCATTGAAATGATAAACAATAATAGATTATAACGGTAGGATAGTGGTCAACCCTGATGCTAGGAATAATCACACCCATATATATCACAACAAATTCAGTCATAGTTTTATTTATGTAGAAAGGTATTTATTATTTGATTTTATATCTTTATTATACCTGAGCATTCAGTGGAGTGTGGTATGCACTGGTGCTGCCCTCTCTTCCATCCTCTGCCCCAGGGAGAGAAACATATTCATTGTGATCACTTGAATAGATTTAATCCATTTTCTTGAGAAATAAAGCTATTTTCAAAAAAATTAACTGGTTTAGAACCTCTTTGAAGAAACAATAATAGATTACATCTAGATGACAAGAAAAAATACGGGGTAAAATTCTCAATTGGCTTCAGTGCTTTGAATTCAATGACGCTAAAATGACTTGCACAAATTGAAGTTCCACACTATTCTAGGACAGGGGTTGCTTCAGACTCTTCCACTGACATTGTTTCACCCGTAAAAGTTTAAGTGTTCATTGCAGCAGATGCTACATTCACATTAGAGTTTATAGCAAGCCAGAACTCACCTCATACTCATTACATTGATACAAGCCTACACTAAGCTGAGGTGAGTCTGAGATGAACTTTGGGGCATGCCACAGAGAACATAGACCTGTGTTACCTCCTAAATCAAACACAAGGATGTATCTATATTTAGTGTGAAGCAGAGAGGTCATATTATGTTTGACTCAGCTCCCTCAGCTATCCCATCTGCTAGGAGTGCCTCAGCTTTGTTTATTGAAAGGACAAAACGAATTTATAGATAGCCTGAGAATAAGGTACTGAAGAGCAGACAAGCTACAGGAATTCTGCAGTTGTGAACATGGCGTGCGTGCACGCTAAATATCAAATCTGGTCTTGATGGCTGGGCTGTTGTCCAGTTAGCAGAGAAAACCATTGCCATTTAGGTCCATAGCCAGGACTTCTCTTCAAAGTGCAACAGCGAGGCAGGGCAGCATACCCTGAGAAAACTGACACTACCATCTCATTTGGGTTGCAGGAGCCCAGCTGGGAGGTGCTAAATACAGTGTCTAGGGTTTTTTCTTCTGGAATGGCAGAGGAAGAAGGGGTCAAGGCCAGAGTTCAAGTCTGGTTTAATATACAACATAAACATAAATGCTAGTGATTATTTAAGGAGGTGTCTTCTACCCTAAAGTTTAGACATCTTTCCAGAGTAGACAGAGCTCCAAGTTAAATCCCTTTCTGTTTGACTGTGGATTTGGGTTTCAACAAATGTTCTACTTCCTAACTGCCCAGTTATGGGTTGTTCTGAGGCAAAGTATTCTGAATCCATTAACTAGATTTATCCCATTTTAAAAGTGATATTTTAAACAATTGCTGAGACTGACAGCAAGACTTGATATTTTTCTGGCTGCATGTGGTAGAAGACAGTTGGATCCCAGTGGATGTTCAGTTCTTTGTGCAATGTAGAAGAGTATCAACAGAAGAAATTTAGAACATGCTGCTTCCCCACAATAGCCTAGAGCTTGGAAAATGGGGCAGACTTGGAGAGGTGAGGGAAATATGGCTTCAAAACCCGTGAGGAAGGAATTGAACCAGCAATTTCTCAGCCCACAGAAATTCTCTGACCTGTTAGCAAAATGTAGACACTCCGTCCACAATAGCCCCTTTCTTCGAAGAGGAAAGTATCTAGCAAGTAAAAAGTGATTTAAAAATAATGATGTGGAACAATCTAAATCATGTTTTTCAGGATATTTTACTTTTGTCAAGCATTTTCCTGTATTATGTGCAATTTCCTCATTGAATCTTACTTAAATGATCGTTTTAACATACTTTTCTTCTGTAGACTAAATAGTATAACATCCAAAGACTCTATTTTAGAAAGAATTGTACTAGACCTCCTGATGTATTGGGGAGCCCAGAGCCCAGAGTTCTACAGTTTACTCTTCATGTAAGCTTCCCTTTCCTAAATTACTACAGTAATACCTTATCCTGTTTTCCAAAGAAATAGTAATGACTTTTCTTTCAGCTACACACATTTTTCATATTTAATGGGCAAGATACTTGGATAAATGAGTCCTAGCAATTTAACATTGGAATGTTTAATAGTTATGGTATTCTTTTATGATGTACATTCATTTGACATGTTGACTTTAAATAAAATCTTTTAACTTTTAAATTGTGAACACTTTTCACATTAGCTAGCATGATGGCCTATTACGAATAGCCTTTGCCAGATTTGGTCTTCGTTGGTACAACTCAAACTTTCCCACACAGGTCTGTAAATGCATTTAATTACTGAATGGCATGGCTCCGGCTATTTCTGTCCTGCTAAACTGAGTAGTCGTTTTGTGCTTTGTATCAATGGAGAATTGAGAGCATCAAAATAATCTCAAATATGATCTCAGTTCCCAGAGGTGAAACCCAAGAGGATGATCTGCAATGCCACCTCTAGCCTCACCCTTTCAGTAAGAATTAGAATTATTAAATTACACTTTATCATATATAATATTTGAAACACTTCCTTTTTTTCATCCGGTGGCTGTCTGTAATGAATGGCTCCCTAAGCGATGAATGAAAATGTACTGCTTCTGCTGCACTCACGGAAGCTGAAGGAATTAACTCCATTTGTCTGCTCATCCCTAATTAACTAATGTGCTAAAATGCTACATTCCCATTAAAGAAAATGTATTATACTGTACTTATGGCAAAAGCACTTTCAACATGGTTCTACTTAATGAATGCACATTCATTGTCTTGATGAAGATCCCTGAATTTGAACCCAAAAGATTGCTTGGCATTCATTATGTACTGCATTCATTAGAAGGGGGAAGCAATTATGAAACTAACAAGATTGTTTGTGGGTGGAAAATTTCCATTGTGAACAGCCGTAGGCAGAAAATGGTTCTATTTATCATTCAGAACAATGGTGCGAGTTCTAGGTGGCAACTGCAGCCCGGACTGGGAGGCAATGCCTTTTGAGATTTTCTCTTGCAGAAACTGTGAGGGTGAGGGATAACATCAAATGCAATTCAGCATGAACCTCTGTGCAAATTTTGAAAGAGATTATGCCTAAAGAAGTTGTTTCAACAAGTTTAGTTTCAAGTAACATTTGACAGGAAAGAGGAGTTTTTGCAGGTAGAACAGAGAGTGAGGAGAGTAGAGGAGCAGGAAAGAGAAAAAAGACAAGGAAAGATAGGTGTATCACGTCATTCACGGAAAGAAAGAGAGAAAGACAGAAGGTCCAGATCAAAGTTCAATAACTGTTCAATAACTGGTCAGTTCAAAAAAAGCATGTAAAAGGGCTTAGTATGATCTTACAACAGAAGGGGAAAAACATTTTTCACTCACCTCAGTGTGTCAATAACTTGATTTCTCTCTGAAATTAAGGAATGTCATGAAAGCCATGCATTACAAAAAGGATTTTTTGTGGATCATGCATCGCTAATGAATGAGTTACTTTAAACAGAGGATTTAAAAAGGTTTTAAACAGAGTATCATGAATTTTAGAGAATAGGGGTTCATATGTGTTCTGATTCTATAAAAGATTTACATGCATGTTTATGATTGTCTATGCATGTTCTTTCATGGTTCATTGAAATAATGGCTGTATTCACAGCGTATAAAATTTAGAAGTGTAAATTTTGCTACATGAAAGATTTTAAATATGAAGCAAAGCAGCTGCAACTTTCAGTCTACCTGACTAAAATGCAGTAATCTAAGTCAAGACATGCAAAAAGTATAAGAAAACAGGGCAAAAATGCCAGTTTCACTAGCAAAAGGCATTGATCGTTCCTGCTTACTGTATGTTTAAAGGCGAATAATTTTAGCCAAATTTTGCATAATTTCACTGAGTTCCTGTGGAGATAGTGAAGTTTGTCCAGTGGTCTCATCACTGGTTGAAGTTAGTACATACTGGATGGCTAAAAATTAAGTCAGTATGCTTTCATGTTGGGGTATGCATAGTAAAAGCTTGATAACAGAATGTAAGGGTACTATTTAAGTCCTTCCAAGAAAAAAATTTGTTCCTTCAATGCCCATTAATGGCACCTCAAGTTTGTGATTATGTTTTTATATGGTGACATGGAACAGAAAACACCACTAGGCCACTCAAGAAATCAGTTGTGTTTCTTCTCACTGTTTCCCACTACATTATGAGTGATAAATTAAAAATAGTGGTTTTCATCAGGTAGAATGCCCAGGTACTAAAAGAAATTACATCTCTTTCATGATTCTAAAGCTGACAGATCACTTTTGACCTAAAACCAAACAAAATTCTAAATTGTTTTTTTTTTCCGGAATGAATGTTTCAAAATTCATAAAACTTTAGTAACCTCTATAAAAATGAGTACTGGTTCTCTTTTACTGCATTTTCACCTACAGCAATTTCTTGGATTAACGTATGTTCACTGGACTTGATCTAAGACTTTGTTACGTGATATTATTTTATTTTTGTTAAAACTATGCAATATTTCTCACTAATCAGTGATGTCTCCAAACATAATTCCAAAAGTCTCTCAAGCAGTTTAAATACATATATATCCATGGTCTCAACTGATGTACCTAAAAAGCCATGGTCCTAAATATTTTTTGTGATCTTTCGGAAGGAAATGCACAATATATTTTTCACTCATTTTAATGGAATTGTTCCTGAATGCCTTAAATAGCTTTTAAAATGGAAACCTTTGTAGCTGATATTTTATTTTCTGAAAGCATTTCTTTATTCCTGAAGCATACTTGTGAATAATTGACATGTTAGTACATTAAGAGATGTTCGAGAAGTAATGGAATATATACAGCATTTTGCCTTTTCAGACATGAAGTCTGAAATATTTAAATAGATTTCAAGAGCCATTATTACTGCTTGTAGTACACTGCATTTGAAGTGATGGCTAATTCAGCTTTTGACAGAGCAGCATCTAGAATGAAATATGTAAGTGAAGTGCACTATGCCTTCAGATATGAAAGATAAGCTATTGATCTTAAACTTTCCTATTGTGTACACCTACATTTGAATATGCAAAGTGGTGTGTAAGTGCTATTCTATTGGGAATTGTGGGACTGACTGTACACTGTGACTACCTGTGGTCATCTGGCTTTGCCATCAGTCAATGTAGATTCAAGTCCTAGATTAACCATTTTTCCTTTCAGTGAGTTCCTTACAGAAAGTTATTCTCAAAATTAGTTTCCAAAATATGTGGATTTACGAAACAACTCCAACCGTAAAGGGGCAGACAAATTGGCTATATGTGTCCTTATATCCATTTCAGACATGATGCAAACTGCCTTCTTACTGGTGTCAGACCAGGAAACTTTAATTTCATTAGGTTATTATCACAATAATTAGCATTATTAGTCTCCCTAGTAAATAATTTGGCAAAACAACAAGAACTACATTTGTTTGCAAGAGAACAGTGAAATATATGAGCCAACAATATTAACATTTCCTAAAGTCCAAAGCACTGTACCTATTAAAACATTAGTATTATTGAACATGCTAGTATTTTTCAAACTGTCAGTCATTTCTGTAATAGGAAATTTTCAAGGTAATGGCAAACTGCCTTTACTTGTTGGGGAGGAAGAGTAATAGTCCAAATTAATATTATTTTAGCCAGATCTCTGAGGTCTGAAACCACAGGTCTCAGCAAGGAATTATAACATTTAATGCTTTTCGGTATATTTTGTAGTATTCTCACTTAAAATCCAAAAGAAGTGCTTTTACACTGATTTGGCTGAAAGGAAACTTTATGCTAACTTAGCTTCAAAAATTGTTTTAAATTATCTTTAAGCTACCTTCTCTCTTTTATTGAAGAGTTCCTTTTGCAGATAACTGAAATACATGTGTACACTTCCCAGACTATTCTGAATAGTGAACATGATCAACTCAACTTGGCACAAACATGCAACTAAAGGTCAACCACTGATAAGGAGGGGAGCTTTCTCCTCAGAGTGGCTCAGAAAATCATCCCCTAGTGAATCTGATGTTTCTCTGTTAACTGTGGAGGAAGCTTGAAAAGCTTAGCCACAGAGCCCGGGTACCAAAAGTTGGGGAGCTCCCTACCTAGTTGTCAGAGGACTTCTGCCCTCTGTAAATGTTCTTATTTCTTTGAGCAAGGGTACTCATGCAAGACAAAAGTGATGTCCAGACGTCATGCATCAGGCTCACAGAAGGAAAAAACTAATTCGTTGAAGAGAAGAGACACAGACTTTACAAACAAGAACCTGTAAACAAATGTACATGCACACACGCTTAGTACTGTTTATATGATCTGATGCATTGACTGATGTCAACTGGGATGTTTAGTCTACAGGTGTTAAGAATATAAACAGAGTCATGTCTGATTGCAGGAGCATTTCACAGAATCACAGAATCACAGAATCGCTGAGGTTGGAAAGGACCTCTGGAGATCATCTAGTCCAACCCCCCTGCTCAAGCAGGGTCACCTAGAGCACATTGCACAGGATTGCATCCAGGCGGGTTTTGAATATCTCCAGAGAAGGAGACTCCACCACCTCTCGGGGCAACCTCTTCCAGTGCTCTGTCACCCTCACAGTGAAAAAGTTTTTCCTCATGTTAAGATGGAAGTGTCTGTGTTTCAGTTTGTGCCCGTTGCCTCGCGTCCTGTTGCTCGGCACCACTGAAAAGAGTCTGGTCCCATCCTCTCGACACCCTCCCTTCAGATACTTGTACACGTTGATAAGATCTCCTCTCAGCCTTCTCTTCTCCAAGCTAAACAGGCCCAGCTCTCTCAGCCTTTCCTCATAAGAGAGATGTTCCACTCCCCTAATCATCTTTGTGGCCCTTCACTGGACTTGCTCCAGTAGTGCCACATCCCTCTTGTACTGGGGAGCCCAGAACTGGACGCAGTACTCCAGATGTGGCCTCACCAGGGCTGAGTAGAGGGGGAGAATCACCTCCCTCGACCTGCTGGCAACACTCTTCCTGATGCACCCCAGGATACCGTTGGCCTTCTTGGCCACAAGGGCACATTGCTGCCTCATGCTTAACTTGGTGTCCACCAGCACTCCCAGGTCCTTCTCCGCAGAGCTGCTTTCCAGCAGGTCCACCCCCAACCTGTACTGGTGCCTGGGGTTATTCCTCCCCAGGTGCAGGACCCTGCACTTCCCTTTGTTGAACTTCATGAGGTTCCTCTCCACCCACCTCTCCAGCCTGTCCAGGTCTCTCTGAATGGCAGCACAGCCCTCTGGTGTATCGGCCACTCCTCCCAGTTTGGTATCATCAGCAAACTTGCTGAGGGTGCACTCTGTGCCTTCATCCAGGTCATTGATGAAGAAGTTGAACAAGACTGGACCCAGTACTGACCCCTGGGGGACACCGCTAGCTACAGGCCTCCAACTAGACTCTGTGCCACTGATCACAACTCTCTGAGCTCTGCCATTCAGCCAGTTCTCAATCCACCTCACTGTCCACTCATCTAACCCACACTTCCTGAGCTTGTCTATGAGGATGCTATGGGAGACAGTGTCAAAAGCCTTGCTGAAGTCTAGGTAGACAACATCCACTGCTCTCCCCTCATCTACCCAGGCAGTCATTCCATCATAGAAGGCTATCAGATTGGTTAGGCATGATTTCCCCTTGGTGAAGCCATGCTGACTACTCCTGATCACCTTCTTGTCCTCCACATGCTTGGAGATGGCTTCCAGGATGAGCTGCTCCATCACCTTTCCAGGGATGCAGGTGAGGCTGACTGGCCTGTAGTTCCCTGGGTCCTCCTTCTTGCCCTTTTTGAAGACTGGGGTGGAAGAAGACATTGAAGACATTGGCTTTCTTCCAGTCCTCAGGCACCTCTCCTCTTCTCCCTGACCTTTCAAAGATGATGGAGAGTGGCTTAGCAATAACGTGCACCAGCTCCCTCAGCACTCGTGGGTGCATCCCATCGGGGCCCATGGATTTGTGGGTGTCAAGTTTGCTTAAATGATCTCTAACCCGATCCTCCTCCACCAAGGGAAAGTCTTCCTCTCTCCAGACTTTCTCTCTTGCCTCCAGGGTCTGGGGTTCCTGAGGGCTGGCCTGAGCAGTAAAGACTGAAGCAAAGAAGGCATTCAGTAACTCTGCCTTCTCTGCATCCTTCGTCACCAGGGCACCCACCCCATTCAGCAAAGGGCCCACATTTTCCCTAGTCTTCCTCTTACTGCTGATGTATTTGAAGAAGCCCTTCTTGCTGTCCTTGACATCTCTTGCCAGATTTAATTCCAAACGGGCCTTAGCCTTCCTCGTCACATCCCTGCATACTCTGACAACATTCCTATATTCCTCCCAAGTGGCCTGTCCCCCTTTCCACTTTCTGTATACTTCCTTCTTCTGGTTGAGTTTTGCCAGGAGCTCCTTGCTCATCCATGCAGGTCTCCTGCCTCCTTTGCTTGACTTCCTACTCACAGGGATGCACCACTCTTGAGCCTGGAGGAAGTGATGTTTGAATGTTCAGCTCTCTTGAACACTCCTTCCTTCTAGGGCCCTCACCCATGGGATTCCTCCAAGGAGGTCCCTGAAGAGGCCAAAGTTTGCTCTCCTGAAGTCCAGGGTTGCGATCCTACTTGGTGCCCTGCTGCCTCCTCGCAGGATCCTGAACTCCACCATCTCATGGTCACTGCAGCCAAGGCTGCCCCCAACCTTCACATCTTCCACCAGTCCTTCTTTGTTTGTTAGTACGAGGTCCAGCAGCACACCTCTCCTTGTTGGCTCCTCCACCACCTGTGTCAAGAAGTTGTCACCAATGCTCTGCAGGAACCTCCAGGACTGTTTGTGCCTAGCTGTGTTGTCTTTCCAGCAGATATCGGGGTGGTTGAAGTCCCCCATGAGAACCAGGGCCTGGGATCGTGAGGCTACTTCCAGCTGTCTGTAGAAGGCCTCATCGACTTCCTCTTCCTCATCAGGTGGCCTGTAGTAAACACCCACAACAGTGTCACCTCTGCTAGCCTGCCCTTTGATCCTTACCCATAAGCTCTCGACTCGCTCTTCATCCACCCCTAGGCACAGCTCAATACATTCCAGTTGCTCTCTCACATAAAGAGCAACTCCACCACCTCGCTTTCCTGGCCTGTCTTTCCTAAAAAGCATGTAGCCATCCATGACAGCACTCCAGTCATGCGAGCTATCCCACCATGTCTCTGTAATGGCAATGAGATCATGGCCCTGCGACCGCACACATATCTCTAGTTCTTCCTGTTTGTTCCCCAAGCTGCGTGCATTGGTGTACAGGCATTCCAGGGAGGTGATCGAGCACTATTTCAACTAACATTCGTTAAAGATGGAATATGTTGCAGTCAGCCACAAGAACACAGCAGGATTTCAGGTGTTTAAAAACTCCCTCTTGCTTCAGGATCTAACAAGAAGAGTTAATGCCTAAAAGGCATTACCTGTAGGACTAGAATTGCACATTGTTTGAATTCATGTTTTAAAAAGTCATTCTCTGTGTTTATCTGCATTTTTCAAACACTAAATAAGGTTTTGTATGATGTAGTCCTATAAAGTTATGCAATGACTGTTATTGTTTTTCATTCTCATTTTAATTGCCCACAGTAAACATTTCTCTAGAAGCATTCCAGAAAGAACCTGGAGTATCTACACTATTTGGACTTATTTGGACCAAAAATAAAAATGGAGGAGGAAGGAGCCTGTTGAAGACTGATTTTTGCTGGGGCAGGAGTGACTGGGTTTGGGTGAGATGGGAGAGTTTTGTAAAAGCAACTGTAAAAGTTTGGACTTGCTACTTTTTATTCTCTGAAAAATCATCTGTTAAAACTTCCCTTTCCATAGGCAACATTACCTGTCTCAGTGAATAATTTAATAGAGGAACAAATTATCAGTTTTCCACCCAAACCAACTCTGTCAGTTATAAAAAAGACTTGCAGTACTACATAAGAGATGTGAAGAGCCATTAAACCTGCATTGACTTAGTCTCTGTCTGAAAGAAGACCTTTTCAAAACAGCACAGAAACATCTCAAAGAAATTTGATTCAATCTTATCTTAAAAAAATAATAAAAACCTCCAACTTTTAATTGCTATTGATGGCCAACAGCATTAATTTATATGCAGAGAAGAACCCAGAAACTTAGAGAAGAAAATATATATAACTAAGACAAGTGTTATTATAATTAAAGTCTTTTCCAAAAAGCTTATTACAGTTTACTTAAAGTTATGTAAACATACTGTAGGCTTTTTTCCTTAAAAAGAAATAAGAGTGTATGTAAAGAGTGGAACATAAGGAATCCCTCTGCGTCTTGCCTGCTAAGCCACACAGAATCTAAAAAAGTCGCGTGTTAAAAGAGGCACTTACCAGGCTCAAAGAGGTTCTATTTCCCTGAGTATGTCAATCACTGAGTCTATTTATTGGAAGTTTCACCAAAAGACTACAGTTTCACCCTTAAGCCTCAGAGAACTTCTTTAAATGGTTTCTCTATCCATTTTCTGGCCAGTCTGAGTACTTAAAAATCATCAGTCTGCATGGATTTAATTACTATTTAAACATGTTTTCTTCATAACAATCCAAAATGTGACTTGCTCAAATCCTGCAGAACAATTGCATTACTAGAGTGGAAAGGAAGGTGGCACAAAATCAAGGCTCTTGCTTTTCAAAATTATTTCAAGATTTAATTCAGTTTAACTACAGCATATTTTGCCAGTTTATACAGACACATTCTGCCTGTGACTGGCTTGGTAACACATGGCATATCACTTGTGGCATACTTGTGTCACAGGACAGCCAAGACTCCTGTATGAGGTTTAAAGACATCAAGTTGCACAGAATTTTAGAAAAAGAGATCTGGTTTTCATTACATGGGATAAGAATGACAAAAATTTGAAAAATGTGGTCTTAATCTAACACATCAAGGGAACCCGAATGAAGTTCCAAACACACTCTTACGGAAGTAGAATAATACACCAAAGTAGCAGTGGACAGATTTTTAATTGCAAAGTTTTAATTACAAAAATTACAGGCTCATGGACCTGTGTATATATTTTGCTGTTGATTGGAACAAACAGTGCTAAGGTGACAAAGCAAGATGAGCATCTTCAAGATGTTGTACTTCTCTTGACCACTTTGTTGTTGGACTAATGCAATTTATGTCCTACATGGAGCCAGCCTTCTACTGCAGCAGAGCGACTGCATCATATTGAGGCATGTGTTTTACTAACTTTATTTTTAAAAAAAAGGATATTCCACTGTTTAAAAAAGGCTAAGAATGCAAAATGAACAGTGAAAAAGCCAGATTACTAGTATGACTCTCTTCATGCCAAAGTCTGTCATAACCTTTTCTCCACAGCACCGAGTTCCTTGTCCTGGATGAATCAATGCACATATTCATGAAACAGGCATCTTGTGAGGAAAACAAAACATGATCATGTTGATAAAGACAATTAATATGAACAACAGATGTATCCAAGCTAGCCTGGAACTTTCTAGCTCAGGTACAAGAAGATTTCCAGGTGGACGGTCTGTTCATCTTCATAAATGACATGGGTGATGGGACAGAGTACACCCTCAGCAAGTTTGCTGATGATACCAAACTGGGAGGAGTGGCTGATACACCAGAGGGCTGTGCTGCCATTCAGAGGGACCTGGACAGGCTGGAGAGGTGGGCAGAGAGGAACCTCATGAAGTTCAACAAAGGGAAGTGCAGGGTCCTGCACCTGGGGAGGAATAACCCCAGGCACCAGTACAGGTTGGGGGCTGACCTGCTGGAAAGCAGCTCTGCGGAGAAGGACCTGGGAGTGCTGGTGGACACCAAGTTAAGCATGAGGCAGCAATGTGCCCTTGTGGCCAAGAAGGCCAACGGTATCCTGGGGTGCATCAGGAAGAGTGTTGCCAGCAGGTCGAGGGAGGTGATTCTCCCCCTCTACTCAGCCCTGGTGAGGCCACATCTGGAGTACTGCGTCCAGTTCTGGGCTCTCCAGTACAAGAGGGATGTGGCACTACTGGAGCAAGTCCAGTGAAGGGCTACAAAGATGATTAGGGGAGTGGAGCATCTCTCTTATGAGGAAAGGCTGAGAGAGCTGGGCCTGTTTAGCTTGGAGAAGAGAAGGCTGAGAGGAGATCTTATCAACGTGTACAAGTATCTGAAGGGAGGGTGTCGAGAGGATGGGACCAGACTCTTTTCAGTGGTGCCCAGTGACAAGACAAGAGGCAACGGGCACAAACTGAAACACAGGAAGTTCTTTTTGAGCATGAGGAAAAACTTCTTTACTGTGAGGGTAACAGAGCACTGGAACAGGTTGCCCAGAGCGGTTGTGGAGTCTCCATTCTTGGAGATATTCAAAAGCTGTCTGGACACGATGCTGGGCAATGTGCTTGAGGTGCCTTTGTTTGAGCAGGGGGGTTGGACTAGATGATCTCCAGAGGTGCCTTCCAACCTCAACCATTCTGTGATTCTGTAATTCAGTGCTGATAAACCCGAACTGAGCTGCCTGTTTGCCTGGAGTACAATGCTTGACTTTGGTCTAGGTAGTCCTGAGTAGTTCTACATTACACTGAAAGGAAAAAAAATGACATTGTAGTTTATACTGCACAGTTATTCAGGAGATAAGTTCAGGAAAATTAATTTTGGCACTACCTGATTCATTAGTGTTTACTGTGGCTGCTCTTAATCGAAGTATAGCTATATGCCATTCAAAAGCATGACTGCTCTTTCCTGGGCTTATCTAAGCAAGCTTTAAATCATCTTGATTGAATATGGCATGCAAGGGAGTCATGGCAGCATGGACCCCAGCAGAAGATAACTTCCAAATTTGTGTTTTTTCTTCTGGGACAGGTTTTGAAACCAAACAGCTCTGTGCTGACACCTGAGCAAGCCAGTTCAAATGAAGATCTTGTCAGCCTGAGCTGCCAAGGTGCATTTTTAATTTTGTGTATGGAAAAGAAATTATGGTTATGTACTGTATCCTCCAAAAATGAATTAAAAAGGATAGTTTATCAGATGGCCCTTCAGCTATAGTACTAGATCATAATTGGTATTATCTAGCATCCAAAAAATTGTAAACACAATACTAGAGAGAGAAGAAGGCATTATTTTACAGTGTTAGGAAAGTGCTCAAAGGAACATCTGGTTGCATTACAGTTTTGGCCTTTATCAGGTGCTAAGTGTTAATAATGATACTTATTACTAAACTAACTTCTGTTGGTTGGCCCTTTTTTCTTCAAGTGGATTGGCTGTTTTATTTATATATATATATATAAAATATATAATATGTATAAAATATGTGTGTGTGTGTATATATATATATATATACACACAGGTGTATATGGAATTCCATTGGAGGAACTCCTCCTTGAGGTATATATAACTATATATAACCTTTACCCATATACTACAGATACTGATGCACATATACCCAGATACTGCAAATACTACAACTGCATTCATTGTTTTCAAAATCAATGGTAAAGAACACTGACAACAAATAAAAGAAAACACCAGCTTCTCCCTGAATGGTGATAATCTCAGAAATATGGAAACATTTAGTAGATTCATAAAGAAAGAAATAAGCATTTTATGCTTCTGCCACTTCACATCTGTAATGTGACCCAGTAATTACTCTAAAAGTTTCCAGTTGTAATCTAAAACATTTTGGGGTAGCAAGTTTTAAAAATTAAACCTACAGCAGACGCCACACATTGAAAAGACAAAACCAGCAAAATTTAAACTGCATTTATTCAAATGTTTCTGCTGATGTGTGGTGTGTAATGAGTCCCATAAATCTGTGTGGTGATGGTGTTATATTAAGCAATATTGTTCCTTATACGCAGGAGGTAACATGAGCCTATATCCATATCTCTAATCTCAGTTGGATAATCACAGTAACTGCTCTTAAAATGCCATTTTTCCCTCTCGCTTAGGAAGCAATCCCTTATTCAGAGAAATCATCTACTCATGTCCAGAATTCAGGGCACCAGACTTCAGGGGACATGGATTCAGTTCTAGATCCACCCCGGACTTCCTGTGCGACCTTAAGCAAATTATTTAGTCTGTCTGTAATTAGTGTTATTATCCTCATTTTATAAACACATTCAGTTCCCCATCTGTAAATAAGAATAAGACTAATCTTCTTTACCCCTTACTTTTAATACCTACACTGAAAATTGTGAGCTCTTGAAAATTATGATGATAGAGTAGACATTTTTATGTGTATAAGCACATCTTTAAGATTCGCTGATTTTAGACTTCATAAGAATATGATTAAAACTGGCCAAGATCACAACTATTTTTAATATTGAGATCTTATACAGTACCTATAATAAAAGAAGCTATGTAACAACATGCATGCAGACTTACATGAATGTATAAGCACACTTGCTATTGCCTATGTTCCATTCAAAATTAAAATGTTCAGCTGATGGAGTAATCGGTGAAATAAATTGAAGGAGTCCCTGGGTGACATTCAGTTGCTCCAATTTAGGTACTATAAACATCTAACAGCTGAACTACCCATGCTAGACTCTTTATTTTCAGTGAGGAGAAATGAGTGATTCTAGAGGGCAAGATGCCTGACCTTAATGCAGGAGTTTGGGATAGGACAGATGAATTGCCAAATAGTTTAGCCTTAGATGTCTAGTTTTTAGACATACAAAACTAGGTAAGATTAGTTTCACCCCTAAAGATCTTCAATGGGAATAGGCCCTGAGTATTATAGATTTGCTTTCAAAGACCCTATTCATAATATACATCCATGAGCATGTGCAAAACTCACTGAAGTTTAAAAATATGTTCAGAGGCAGTATCTTTTATTCCCCCTTTTTGAGCCAGATTTACAAATCGGGTTGACAAATGCACAAGGAAGCTGACGAATTGCACAAGGATCCAAGTCTTTTTCTTTCAACTGTTACATGGCATGATACCTATAGAGATATCTTGGCTCTTTAGACATATAATACAGGAGCAGTTTTGTAAAACAATAGGTGTGTCAATTTGCTGGCTTTGTCACTGCTTTGTAGGTAGTTTGACACCTGTCTAATCTAGAGATCTTTCCAAAGTAGCTATTCACTTTTCCTACTTTGCTGATGTGTGTAATGGAAAAAGAATTGGAAGGCAAGAAAGAACATTTAGTGTAAGCTATTTAGTACTAGGTTGTCAGTGAATTAAAGGAATTTTTAAATGACACTATCCAGTCTATTATTGATTGATATGTGTCTGGAAAATGAAAGACCTCTGAATATCTCCGAAGTAACAGCCCCACCTTGAGCACGTGGCAGGTAGTCATCGTAGAAATCTCAGCAGTCTAACAAATGTCATTCTAAGATCACCTGGATTAGTAACTCATCAGGTTCTAACTGCTGCAAAAATACTCTCTATCTCATCTTTCAGGTATTTTTTTTTTCCTATGGGAAACAGCCTATGTCAAGTTACCTGTGGACATCAAAACATCAGATAACAGAGGTATGCCATGTAGTTTCACCTCAGATTCATTATTTTACTGGAAATTGCATAACTCAGTTTAAGAAATAGGGTTATGCTGATTTACAGCAGGCAATTTGCACTGGCCCAAAGCTCTTGTTTAGTCATCTTAGGTATGGTGTTTATGACAACATTTGCCTTTTGTTTTACTGACACAGGTGGAACATACGTGTTTTGATATTATCATGGGTGAATTTCATTGGCCTAATGTAACTTGTAGCCATTTGTGATGATCCTGAAGTCCCCTATATATGCATTATTATGAAAAAGAAGGCAAAACCAGGAAAGACAAAAGGAAAATAAGATTCAGTACTTTTCAAGTAGAAGGTGATTGTGAAATTAACTTCCAAATAAGATTTTTTTTAGGAGATAAAGGATTCTGGAAATAGGTTTACACTTAATTTCTTCTTATGTTACAACTTAGCTGTTTTGCATCTTCGTTGAAATAAGACAAAGATATAAGTACATCCATTCACAATTATGTTTATTATGACTACCTTGTTGGATTGAGGTCATTCATACTTGGAATTTGCATAAGGATTCCAGATTATCTGCTAACAGGAAAATACTGAATTAACCAGAGAAAATGCCAATGCACATATTTAGCCACTTATCTGTGTGCTGGTTAACAAGAGACAATTTGTAACGATTTTCACACACTATTTTTAGAAACATTCTTCCACTAATTTACCATCTGTGTGATTTTTTTATTTTGTTCCCCTTGGTAAAAATTTCTGAGAAATAATTAGAGCGGTAAGAGCTTGAGAAATTCTGCCTGGCAAGTAAACTCCTCCCCCATCCCTTCTAAGGCAGAAAAGATATCCAACTCAAGGCAAACCTAATTAACATGCACGTGGATTTTAACATTAAAAAGGGAAAGGGAAAGCTGCTAAATTAATTGAAACAAACAAACCTTTGTGAGACTTGGCTGAGGAAAAGTCTGAGTCAGCAGATGAAATTTTTTTGTTAGGCATCTTTGCAGGGACATTATGGAAGATGGGAGGAAGGGCTGTAAAAAAGTCTTGGGTTCAGTTTCTCCTTTAACACAAGACTTCCCTTATATTTTTAGGCCTTAAGCCCTCAAGTAGAATACTTGAATACTTGAAGTCAGTAAGGATCCAGGCAGATGCTTACAATCAGTATGCATAAACAGATGCTGAAATCAGGGTTTAATGTTTGTAACTCAAGTTCCTCTGCAACATCTTCTGATCTATCTACTTAGGCAGTGTGATCCTGCAGGTGGAGATTATTTTGCCCTATGCATACATTCAGCACCTCTCATAGAGTGACCTCCAGTTTTGGGGCCTAATGTTTGTAGAACATTCCTCAATGTGAAATATAGTCTAATAGTTTTCACATTTTAAAACTTTTGGACTCCCTCCCTTATCTGGAGATGTAAATCAATGTATATCAGGCTTCACTGCAGATGCCGGCTTCTGTATCACAATTTAATCTTCCCGATAATAGATTTCTTTTCTGAGTTATCTTTTGGGTACCAATTTTTAGGACTCCCCTTAAAACTTTAAGGACTTGGCAGCATACAAAATGGAAGGTGCTGCTTAATTCTGGTCATAGTTGGATGAAACCATAATTATATTATGTTTCTTTGTAGATAAGTAACTAGCACCTGAAAGACCTTTTCCAGAATACAGCAGTAATTTTAAGAGAATACAGTAGTATTGTACAATAGAGTGCAGCTTTTAAAATTGCATGAACTTAATTGAAGCATTAATGCCAAGTCAAGCACACACTCTAATCTGGCAGAATGATTGACAAAGTAACTGTCAGTCCACCATGATAATAATTTTACTCGGTAACACCATATTTGAGAATACATCCAAACTACAGAAATTTAGCAAGATTTGCAAAGTTTGTTTCTGATGTGAGACAAGCAAGGAGAAAAATAAAAGTAAAATAATTTCTTAAAAAAAAGGTCCTAGACATTCATGGGAATGTTCAAGTGCATTTGGTACCTCTATTGATTTGAGTGGGGACTTGGGATGTTCAGATATGAATGTTCTAATGAAGGGAAGTGTAAGCTGACTGGGTTCCAAGAATAACAAACAAAATTTTGTGTCAGTATCCTAAATATTGGGAAAAATAACTTAAAGTAGTGAAATGCTTATGTACTTCATTAGAAGTTTTTCAGAATATCTTAAATTGACATGTAAAGGATGCTCAAGTACAGCTGATACTGCCTTTGATCAGGGAGTTGGTGATACATTTTTTCTGGGATCTTACCATACACCTCTGTTTTCTGTCTTCGCATGATTTGTACTAAACTTTACCAGTCTTTGTAGCCTCCGTGACGGCTCACATAGATTAAGTTAAACACATATGTAGCTGTTTGCAAGTGAACTAGAAAAACCATGCATGGAAGTATTTAAATACAGAGAGGGAGCCAAAGGTAAAAGAAGACATAATTCTTCCTATGTGTCTCCCCCATGACTCTTAAAAAGAAGGAATTCGCTTTAAAATTTCAAAAAGAGGGTTTAGGGCTAAAACTAAACATGATTATTTTCAGCCCAAACAGTAACATTCCTGAACATTATGAGGGACTGAAAGAAGGGTCCATTGAGTTGGTCTTGGTATTCATATTTCTTGGTACCTTCTATAATTATGATGGCTCCTTTGCCTGTCTCTTTCTTGAATTAAAAAGTTCTCTCATGAGTAGCTTGAATGATGCTGAAAACCACAGCCAAGCAGTTCTGGGAATTGCTGTAAACATAAACTCTATTTTTTTTTTTTTTCTGGAAATGTTGTAAATATTTTTCTATGTATAGAGACCATCTTAATTACATAGCTACATAAAAGATCAGACTTGGTAAGAGCCATTCCAGTGCATAATAAGGAGTTTAAAACAGACACATATACACAAATTATATAACTACTACATTTTACTTAGCTGTTGTAAAAGACTTCTTTTAGACTTATTTGGGCAAGTCAGGCACTTTGGGTTTGTTTTTTGTGTGCACACACATATGAAAAAGGAAGATGATTTAGATGATGTGAAATGTTTGTTAGCTGCTGTGACCCAGATCCTGTAAAATAGTATTTAATGTTCATTGCAGCATCAGAATTTACAAAGCTTTTATAGACTGAATACACATACTTTAACAAGGCAACACTGTTTCACCAATAAAAGAATAGTTTTGAAATATCCTCAGTTAGATTTAACCTATGTGTCCACTGAAGGACAGGATTGTCCTTACACTTCTAGCCAGACTTGCACAGGGCAGGAGAGCTGGCTTTTATGCTTTATATAGGATGTACTAAGTGAAAGCCCTCTCTCTACCGAAATGTAGAGAAAAATCTGGTGTTTCCCATGGAGTGCAACTATGAACAATTTCAGACATTTTCAATGTATGCATGCGGTCAGATCCTTACCTAACACTTGTAGAGGAATCTGCTACAGAAGGAATAATTCTAGTTCACTTGTTTCTATATGGGCCGATTATGACACCAGTGGTGCGACTCTGGGAAAAGACTCTGCGACTCTGTTTTTCTGGCACTAATATCTGTACTTTCTTCTTAAAAAGACAACCCACTTACATCAATTTGCACTTAAGCAGGTTTTTAAATGTTCCTTCATCTTCTTCCTAATTTTGCTGATGCAGTGCCAATTAAAAAAGAAAATAAGTAAATATGGAAAACTTTTTTTTTTTTTGGATACCAACTGATAAAAACTAACAAAACCTGAAATGCATGACAACATGCAAACTTTACTTAATTCTGTTCTACATTTCACTAATTCACCACAGGTCCAGGCAGGCAGATGCAAGAGACTTAGACAACACCATTAAACATCTCACAAAAATGTGGAATAACTTGCTGAGACTAGTATCGTCAGATTTCAGGGCCTAAAGCTATTGGAACAAGCAAGTGAAAAAGGTCTCTATGACCTGTAGTATCCAAGACACTGGAAAGAATGTTGAATAAATCTATTAGAATGTTTTAGTGGAAATACTTCTCTTAAGAACTTCAAAAGATTTTTCTTCTGAAATATTATTCCAAATACCAAGGGAAAGAAACCCTTCAAGGAAACTATGACAAATAAAGTATAGCAAATGAAGTTGCTTATTCAGAGTTTGAAATTCTTCTCTGACTACACGTGATTTTCCAGTAGCTATTCTAGTGTCTCTCATTACTTATCCCAGCTTGAAATGTTTTGTCATCAAATTCAGGAGGTGAGTTATCTCCAGATGAGCTCCTCTTTCATTTAACCTGATTGCTTGTACCCTTGTTTTGGTTTGGATTTTAGTTATTTGATTTGTTTATCCTCCTTGTTGCAAAGTATGTACTGCCCGGTGAGCACAGGAAAAACAATAGCTTTGAACAGAATACATATTTCCCATATTTCTGCAGTAATGATTTTTTTGTTTGTCCCTTGCATGTTTCAAAATCAGTTCATGGCAAGAAAAATCCTTGCCAGAAACTCTCTGGGGAACTTTCAAAGTGAAAGCACAAGACATCTTTGTAGGTGCATGCAGAGCCAAGGTGGCCTTGCAAGGGCCCAGGAGACAAGCTGTCGGATCAGTGACTCTATTATTACGGTAGGATGTACTTTCAGCCAAGGCGCTATGTGGTATGTGTTGAACCTGGGATTTTCTGACCCTGTGACATTAGCATGCCTTTGTCATTATTCTACACAAGCAATCATCTTGCAGTTAGCTGGGGAGAAAAGGGAGGAAAAGGATCACGTAACTTGTAAGTACTGTCAAGAGGCAGCCGTAGAACTGAGTAGGTTCAAAGCCTATTATTTCAAACATAAATCTATAAAAGAAAATCTGGGTTACGTTGTCCAAAAGCCTGAAGCCTGACCTCCATTTGCATGCACACTTGCACTAACAAAATGAATAATAGATACAAGTATGAGTGCATGCATCTTTGATTACCTAAAATTAAGATAAACGAATAAAGGTGCAAGGGCAGATGTTCTAGGTACTAACAGAACTTGTAAAAAAGAGATAGGGTGTCTGAAAGCGTATCTTTTCCTCTCCAAATTCAAAATAGACAGAAAACTAACACACGGAAGACAACACTTTTCCACTGGTGACAGCTCCTATTTTCTTCAAAAGTGGCTAGGATTTCACTACAACATTTTAAAAATAGTATTGAAAATAGTTTGCAGTGTTACATTCAAGGTCAGTTTATTTAGATACCTAACACACATTTACAGCATGAGGTTTTGTCCCCCTCTTATGGGTGGGTTGTACAGCAGTGTATAAATCTTGGCCATCCTAGCTCAGGTTGTTTTGTGTAGGTTTATGTGCTGAATTCTGAGACCAAAATTCATCTGAAGATTTTTCAAGCTTTTTATCTCTTTTCACTGGCTAGTAGTATATGCATAAAATTATTAGTTCAGTTCATGGTTTTTCTAGGCATTGCTGAATTACTTCTACTTGCAAGCCAAACTTCAGAAAAATTAGATTTAAGAAAGCCTCCATATGAGAGACTTAATATTTTCCCAAATTTGAGAATTCTAGAAATGTTTGTTCAAATATAATAGTACTGAGGCCTCCAGCGTCTGCTTTACTTTTCACCTTTTTAAATATGACTATTTTCAGAAATAAAAACAGCAAACAGTTTGTTTTTTATTCTTTCATTTTTCCAGTTTCTTTAGTATATTTTTCTTAGATCTTCTGATTAGCAGCTTTTTTGACTCGACAGCTACCAATAAAGACGTTTTACAGCAAATATAGTTATGCTGTAGTACCAGGGCCTAAGTCTTATGATATAAATAGCTGAGTCTGGGTGTATTATGCCAAAGTAAAAACTTTTCATTAAAAGAGGGAGAAGAGGCTGCTTTGAGCACTGGAAAAAATGTGAGGGAAAACATGACAAAAAAGGCAAGTATCGAAAAAGCATATAAAAGGAAAGTTTCAGCTGGGAATCATGAGCTGAAGAAAGAGAACCAGGAGGAAAAACAATGAGAACAATACTTTAGTGTAAGGCTAGGCTGAACTTAAAAGGGGAGGAGAAGTCTGAATTCATTGCAGAGGAAGAGATGAAGGCAGTGAAGTATTCTGAAGAAGGTAAGATGTTATTAATTTTCCTTTTTCTATAATGTAGCAAAATGTAAAAAAAAATCCTCAGAGGGTGGAAACAGTTTAAACTGCTCTCTGCTCTCTCAGATTGAATTGTAAAGAAATATATTCCTGTGGATAATAAAAACGGTTGATGGGTAAGAAAGAACTAACAGTCTCCCTGACCCTATTAAAACATGTGTCTACAGAGAGCAGGGACTGGCTGCTTACTTGTTTAGATAATGATTCCAGAATTTACCAGTTTAAAATGTTACTTTCTGCACTAAGCTACACAATTCCCAATCTAAGAAATTCAGTGTCACCACTTTCAGAACAAGTTGCAGCTGATTGATTTGATTTTAAAAGTGTGTAACTCTTCCTGCCATACTGCTCATATTAAGCACTATCGTATGTTCTTTGTCATCAAGAGGATGTGTCCCAAATCTAAACACAAAACAAAAAAAGATTATACAAAAAAGATTATATATGAAACAAAAAAGATTATATTAGTTACCCACAGAACAAGGAACTATGGCAGATATAGGCCCCAGTCACAGATCTTGTTCCACACACCAGATCCAGATTTGCGTGATGCCACTGATTTCAAAGGGGTTTACATACTTACAGTACTTTGCCCACAGAAAACATGCCACAGAGTTAGGACCTTAGATAACAGCTAGCATTGTATGTTGAAACAACTCTGGTCATTTGCCAGACAAAAGTGCACCTTAAAAGTTAAAAAATAAAAAATAAAAATCTATATAACCACTATTGTCCTTATCACTGAGTAATCTAAAGCATTTCTTTTCCCCTTGTGTGCTTTCTACAGTAAAGCAATAATATTTCATGAGGGGAGAGCAATGATGAATTTTATTTATCTCAACCTTAGCAGGGCTTTCGACACTGTTTCTCAAAATATTCTTGTGTCCAAGTTAGGAGGTTACAGTCTGGATGCATGGACAACTAGGCAGGTAAAAAACTGCTTGGATGATCAGGTTCAGAGGGTAGTCATTAATAGATTGCACTCTACCTGGAGGCTGCTGATAACCAGAGTATCAGAGGGGTCCATCTTGGGACCTGTCCTGTGGAGAAGACAATAGAGTGCAGTCTCATTAACTTTGCAGATGACACCAAATTGGGAGGACTGGTTGAAATGCTGGAGGGCAGGGTTGCCATTCAGAGGGACCTACACCTGCTGGAGGAATGGGTATTATGAAATTCAGTGCCAAGTCCTGCACCTGGGAAGGAAGAGCCCCTTGCAATGATACAGGGTGAGGGCTGGGGAGCAGCTCTGCAGAAAAGGACCTGGGGGTCCTGGTATACAGCGAGCTGAAAGAGAGCCAGCAGTGTCCTGGCAGCAAAGAGGTCCAGCAGTTTCCTGGGCTGCATTAGCAGGAGCACAGCCTCTGGACTGAGGGAAGGGATTATCCACATCTACTCAGATCTCACCAGACCACATTTGGAATACTGTGGGCCCCCCAGTAGAAGACAGACATCAATAAACTGGAGCAATTCAGCGGAGGTCCCCAGGATCATCAAGGGCTGAAGCGCTTGACTGTGAGGAGAGGCTGAGGGAACTGGAGAAGAGACGGCTTAGGCGTGACTGAACAGCAGCCTTCCAATAAGTACAAGGAGGACATCAGAAAGAGATCATCAAGAACACAGCCAGGCTCATCACAGCAGCATATAGCAGGAGAATGGGAGACAGCAAGCATAGACCAAACAGAGAGGTTCTGACTGGATATGAAGAGGAAACCTATATTCATAAAGGAACACTTCTGATGGAGTCAGGAAATTGACAGTAAAGCAATGTGTGTGAAGGACTGCTGTGGCTTACCCTATTCCTTATCTACGCTGTCCAAGAAAATGAACCCCCGGGGTTTTAGCTTTATATAGAAACTTAAGCTCTAAACTCAACTTCAAATGAAATCTCCAGGAATAACAGGACTGCATAGAGTAACCTCAATTAATAAACCATTAAGCAAAATATGTAAAAATGTAATAGCCACTCATGAAACTATTAGATGGTGTGGTGAGCAGACTATTAGTTATCGTATATTATCTAAGAACACAGCTAGCTAATATTAACAGCATCACATATATATCAATATTATGCAAACAGAATTAATCTATCAGCAATTGAATCACATGCTGCATCTATATAGATGGCTGATGACCTTATAGATTTTTGTACGGTTGGGATCATCTGTTTCAGTTTCAAAACACTATCAAAGCAATCTGTTTAAATCTCTAACACTAACATTGCTCATTATCACACTATAAATTGCTTCAGTGGGTCAGATACAAAAAGCAATGTGAGACATATTTAATAAAACAGAAGGAGGGAGATGGATAATGGAGATAGAAACATATATTCCCAGCATATAAGTGGATATTTAATAACCCTTTTCCTTCAGTAGTACTTCATCTCATCATACCAAAACTATACAACTGAGACATGCTGAGTGAAATTCCATGATAAAGTACAGTGTTCATTTGTGTTTGTCTGTTTGCCTGTGTACCATGCACATAGTTCCAAAGCATGTGGATGCATTGTTAATTATTAATGACACTGTAGAAGTGCTCAACTTTTCCAGGAATTTTCCAAACACTTGATGTGGCAGATTCTCAGACACTAAGAGCTTCAAATGGACAAAACAGAATATGCAGGGAAATCAGATGGAAGGTAGTGAGAGGTCAGGTGGAAAAGTAGGCAGAAATGTTGTTAGTTCCTATTATTTCCTATTCCCTGCAGTTTGTTTTATGAAGATAAATTGACTTCTTTTTAAAAAAGATAAACAATAAAAGAAGGTGCCCTGTCCTAAGGAGTTTCCAGTTAATTTCTGTTTAACAGAGTAATATACACAGCAGAAAGGTACACAGCTTCCTAGTTCAACAGAGTTTGGTAGCATTTTTGTTTGGATTGTTGTGGGGTTTTCTTCTCCTTGTTTTACAAGAAACTTTCTGCAGAGAAGATAGGTAGAGGATAGGGCTTCTATATATGGGAGAAGTCAAAATAAAGTAGTGGAAATAAGATGATTCCGACTGGAATTCAATAAATGAGGTATGGAGATAAGTGGGGGACACCAGTAGGTGCAGCATAGCTAGAGATTTCTAAATGTCTTTTGTGGCACATCAATAGCTGCAATGTATTTCATATAATCAGTAAAAGGCATCATTATTCAGAAAGCGTTGTAGTACCAAAACAGCCTGGCCAGGCAGTTCCCAGGGAAGAAAGTGAGAAAAAAAGCTGACCTTGTAATAAAGGATGCATTGCAAGTAAAACAAAACTGAGATAGTCTCAGTGCTTTAACAAATAGGTGAAAATGCAAAATGAAGGTCAATTGTCCCTGGCAGACATTATAAAGCCCCTGACTGGCTGGAAGAAACTAGTTCTACATAGTAGGCATAGGGCTTAGGAGCCTACAAGGAGAAGAGGCAAGGGAGCAAGGGAAAACAACAACAGAAACAAGGTCCTGGTCAAGGTACAGCACAATGTCAAGGCACTGCCAAGGGACCTGTGAAACAACCAAATATTCAGATTCCTCTACAGTGACACTTAAGATCTGATTAAAATTTCACATAGCTTATTCATAGTACATGTTGAGTTAATACATTCTGTAGTTAACAATAATAGTCAAATATTAGGTGTCTGGTGAGATAGTATACCTATATTTGTGCTTTGAAGTGTCATTCTAAGCCAGATAACTTATCTGCGCACACTGGACAAACCTCCTTTAAGAAGCAGCTGGAAAACAGACTGAACACCCAGACTGCCACTGGCCTAAGTGGCAGCTTCCCTTGACCGGTGCCACTGGAATAGGAGCCATGCTATTTGCTGTAGAACAAAGTGGCTGAAATGTGTTTTTTTGGTTCACCTGACTCAAGGAGTTCAGAGAACCACTAGGAACACTAATGAACAAAACAAAAATATAATCTTCCCATAGTCAAGACACATGTACCTCAGGCAGTAAAGACCAGAAGGAGCAAAGACAGTAATTCAGAGATGGAAGATGACAAGGCTGACCTGAGCATGCAGGTGGTCCCGGGAAGGTGTGGTGAGTCTGCCTCAGCAGCTCCAGGTGCCTTGTCACCTCCACAGTCAAAGTTAGTGACTGCCCAGCAGTCACCAACACCAGCATCAAACCAGTATCAAATATGTGGTGCTACCCCAGGAAATTGTTACCTGCAAGGACTGTCTTTCAAAGCTTCAGTTAGCTGGGATAGGTTCTCTGATACAGAATGAGTTCCTAAAGGAGAGGAGGCCAAAGACAATACATGACAAAGGAGTTGTGGCTTAGCTTAGCCTACATGAGTCTTTAAAAACAACAGTTCAATCAGATACTGGAAGGCTTTTAAGGAATAGGAAGATAAACATGTTCAATATCATTCCCAACAGATACATCTGAAGGTTGCCTGAAACAGAGAGACCATTTTTAGATTTGGCACTCGGTTAGAAAGAAGATATTAACAATCAAGAATGATGCAAGATCATCCCAGTGTAGGTTTGGCAAGCTAATTATCAGATTTCAGCTACTTTCTAACTATTTGGGAATGCTTTTTTTCCCCCTTTTTTAACTCATATCTGTCTGCTGATTAGAATTTGTGTTTGCTGTTCTGTTCTTTCTGGGTCAGTTGTCCTAAAAAGTATCATTCCTGAGAGCTTGTTTTTGCTTCAGCATTGACTTGTGATGACTCACTTCAGCAGGCAAAGACAGCCTGGCAGGATTGCTAGGACCACCTGGAAATTGCTTGGCAGCTTAAATAAAGGTCCACTATAAGTCACATTTGGCTATCAGCTGTATGTCTGACATTGCTGATACAGGTCTAGACAAACTTATTATGTGCTCGTGTTCCAAATCTGAAGTCATAACATCTATGCTCCTTATACATATTGCTCAATAAGACTAGTCTAAAACTGATTCTTAAACAAACCTCTGTGTTTATGCCAGGAAATCATGCTTTGGGAATTAGTAAGACATATCTTTGAGACTACATGGTAGAAAATCTACCTTCACAATAGTATTCGCATTTTTATAAAGTTAGACAGACTAATCATTTTATTCATTTGAAAACTGTGGAACAAAATATGGATTTCCAACACAGTCCACAACGCACTCAGGCAGCCACACTGAAAAAGTTGTATTAGTGTTCTTTGTAGGGGAGAATGAGATGAATCCCTCCCGCTGGAAAAAAATCGGACTGGGAAGTGTTGCACATACTGCCCTTTATGTGACTTCTCATTGCAGATGAGAAATCCAGAGTAACTGCCTTAACACTATTGAAGATCAATCTAAAATCCAGACTATGAATGACCATTAAATCTATGTTGCAATAATGCCCAGAGAAAACTTTCTGTATGAATGTTTCATCTGGGCCTGAATCTGGTGAACATCTTCATTTCTGACTGCAGTGCCCAAAACGTCACAGTCTGCTTTTATATCCTAGTGGGATTTCACTACAGGTTACCCCTTAAACCAGTGCACAGCTATCTGGAACTGTATAAGCACTTTCACAGAATCACAGAATGGTTGAGGTTGGAAGGGACCTCTGGAGATCATCTAGTCCAACCCCCCTGCTCAAGCAGGGTCACCTAGAGCACGTTGCACAGGATCATGTCCAGGCAGGTTTTGAATATCTCCAGAGAAGGAGACTCCACAACCTCTCTGGGCAACCTCTTCCAGTGCTCTGTCACCCTCACAGTGAAAAAGTTTTTCCTCATGTTCACATGGAACTTCCTGTGTTTCAGCTTGTGCCCATTGCCTTGCGTCCTGTCACTGGGCACCACTGAAAAGAGTCTGGTCCCATCCTCTTGACACCCTCCCTTCAGATACTTGTACACATTAATAAGACCCCCTCTCAGCATTCTCTTCTCCAAGCTAAACAGGCCCAGCTCTCTCAGCCTTTCCTCATAAGAGAGATGCTCCACTCCCCTAATCATCTTTGTAGCCCTTCACTGGACTTGCTCCAGTAGTGCCACATCCCTCTTGTACTGGAGAGCCCAGAACTGGACGCAGTACTCCAGATGTGGCCTCACCAGGGCTGAGGAGAGGGGGAGAATCACCTCCCTCGACCTGCTGGCAACACTCTTCCTGATGCACCCCAGCATACCGTTGGCCTTCTTGGCCACAAGGGCACATTGCTGCCTCATGCTTAACTTGGTGTCCACCAGCACTCCCAGGTCCTTCTCTGCAGAGCTGCTTTCCAGCAGGTCCACCCCCAACCTGTACTGGTGCCTGGGGTTATTCCTCCCTGGGTGCAGGACCCTGCACTTCCCTTTGTTGAACTTCATGAGGTTCCTCTCTGCCCACCTCTCCAGCCTGTCCAGGTCTCTCTGAATGGCAGCACAGCCCTCTGGTGTATCAGCCACTCCTCCCAGTTTTGTACCGTCGGCAAACTTGCTGAGGGTGCACTCTGTGCCTTCATCTAGGTCACTGATGAAGAAGATGAACAAGACTGGACCCAGTACTGACCCCTGGGGGACACCGCTAGCTACAGGCCTCCAGCTAGACTCTGCACCGCTGACCACAACTCTCTGAGCTCTGCCATTCAGCCAGTTCTCAATGCACCTCACTGTCCACTCATCTAACCCACACTTCCTGAACTTGTCTATGAGGATGTTATGGGAGACAGTGTCAAAAGCCTTGCTGAAGTCAAGGTAGACGACATCCACTGCTCTCCCCTCATCTACCCAGGCAGTCATTCCACCACAGAAGGCTATCAGATTGGTTAAGCATGATTTCCCCTTGGTGAAGCCATGCTGACTACTCCTGATCACCTTCTTGTCCTCCACATGCTTGGAGATGGCTTCCAGGATGAGCTGCTCCATCACCTTTCCAGGGATGCAGGTGAGGCTGACTGGCCTGTAGTTCCCTGGGTCCTCCTTCTTGCCCTTTTTGAAGACTGGGGTGGAAGAAGACATTGAAGACATTGGCTTTCTTCCAGTCCTCAGGCACCTCTCCTCTTCTCCCTGACCTTTCAAAGATGATGGAGAGTGGCTTAGCAATAACGTGCACCAGCTCCCTCAGCACTCGTGGGTGCATCCCATCGGGGCCCATGGATTTGTGGGTGTCAAGTTTGCTTAAATGATCTCTAACCCGATCCTCCTCCACCAAGGGAAAGTCTTCCTCTCTCCAGACTTTCTCTCTTGCCTCCAGGGTCTGGGGTTCCTGAGGGCTGGCCTGAGCAGTAAAGACTGAAGCAAAGAAGGCATTCAGTAACTCTGCCTTCTCTGCATCCTTCGTCACCAGGGCACCCACCCCATTCAGCAAAGGGCCCACATTTTCCCTAGTCTTCCTCTTACTGCTGATGTATTTGAAGAAGCCCTTCTTGCTGTCCTTGACATCTCTTGCCAGATTTAATTCCAAACGGGCCTTAGCCTTCCTCGTCACATCCCTGCATACTCTGACAACATTCCTATATTCCTCCCAAGTGGCCTGTCCCCCTTTCCACTTTCTGTATACTTCCTTCTTCTGGTTGAGTTTTGCCAGGAGCTCCTTGCTCATCCGTGCAGGTCTCCTACCTCCTTTGCTTGACTTCCTACTCATAGGGATGCACCACTCTTGAGCCTGGAGGAGGTGATGTTTGAATATTAACCAGCTCTCTTGAACCTCCCTTCCTTCTAGGGCCCTAACCCATGCGATTCCTCCAAGGAGGTCCCTGAAGAGGCCAAAGTTTGCTCTCCTAAACTCCAGGGCTGCAATCCTACTTAGTGCCCTGCCTCCTCCTCGCAGGATCCTGAACTCCACCATCTCATGGTCACTGCAGCCAAGGCTGCCCCCAACCTTCACATCTTCCACCAGTCCTTCTTTGTTTGTTAGTACGAGGTCCAGCAGCACACCTCTCCTTGTTGGCTCCTCCACCACCTGTGTCAAGAAGTTGTCACCAATTGATGGTCGAGTAAAGAGTTAACAGGACTGAAGTTTGTCGACTGATATGCAGAAGAACTGATAGCACAAGAGCTGACATGTGCAAAGCTGTTGAACAGAGGACTTAACAGGACTAAAGTCCTCTACCAACCAATATGCGCAAGGATTGACATGCGCAAGGCTGCGGAATGATTAACAAGACTGAAGAGGTCTGCCACCTGGAATCTGCACGGACCCCTGGGGAGGGAAGAAACAATACGGAGATGTTGTGGTCTTGCCTCGCCAGCAGGGTCCTCCCAAGCAGACAAACAGACAGTCCTGTGATTGCGAAACTTGCAAAAAGTCAGCAAAAGCAGTGTTTGCCCAGAGCCCCAGCCGTATAAAAAGAGACTTGGGAGCTAGGAGAGTTGGAGCAGGGACGGGAACGTGACCTGATCATCCTCTCCGGCTGGACCGTGAGTATCCCCCCCCCCTCCCCTTTTCCTGGGACGCTGGGTTAAGGTAACTCCTCGAGGTTGAGAGTCCTCTCACTAGAGAGTGAACAAGAAAGCTTTCAAGTAGGGATAAGCAGTCCTTCCAATTAATAACGCAGTAATTGACGGTTTCAGGTTATCCTTTCTAAATTAGTAACTGATGGTTTTGTGTTATCCTTTCTAAATTAGTAATCACATTATTTTAATGGATATTACTAATCCAAGAACTTGTGTGAGGAAATAAACATCTTTTTTATTATTATTATATTACTGTCTCAGTCATTGCTATTGAACCTTCATAGCATGACAGTGTGACACCAATGCTCTGCAGGAACCTCCAGGACTGTTTGTGCCTAGCTGTGTTGTCTTTCCAGCAGATATCGGGGTGGTTGAAGTCCCCCATGAGAACCAGGGCCTGGGATCGTGAGGCTACTTCCAGCTGTCTGTAGAAGGCCTCATCGACTTCCTCTTCCTCATCAGGTGGCCTGTAGTAAACACCCACAACAGTGTCACCTCTGCTAGCCTGCCCTTTGATCCTTTCCCATAAGCTCTCGACTCGCTCTTCATCCACCCCTAGGCACAGCTCAATACATTCCAGTTGCTCTCTCACATAAAGAGCAACTCCACCACCTCGCTTTCCTGGCCTGTCTTTCCTAAAAAGCACATAGCCATCCATGACAGCACTCCAGTCATGTGAGCTATCCCACCATGTCTCTGTAACGGCAGTGAGATCATTGCCCTGCGACCGCACACACATCTCTAGTTCTTCCTGTTTGTTCCCCAAGCTGCGTGCATTGGTGTACAGGCATTTCAGAGAGGTGATCGAGCTTGCAGGTTTCCCAGGAGGGATATAAGAGGATCCTCCATAGCCACATCCCATGCGCACTTCCCTGGCTGCCTTCACCTGCTGGAGGTGTCCTGACTTGAGCAGTCTTTTGCCAGCTACCCTGGCACTATAACTCTCCCCTTCCCCCATCTTTCCTAGTTTAAAGCCCTCCTTACCAGGTTGGCCAACCTTTCGGCAAAGACACGTGTGCCCCACTTAGTGAGGTGGATCCCATCTCTCCCCAGCAGTTGTCGATCTTCAAACAGGGTCCCATGGTCGTAGAAACCAAAACCCTGCTGCCAACACCAGTGGTGCAGCCAGTTGTTAACTTGGAAAGTCCTTCTCCTCCTCCTCTCATCCATCCCCCTCACTGGCAGGATTGAGGAGAAGATGACCTGGGCTCCCAGACCCTTGACCACCATCCCCAGAGCTCTGAAGTCCTGCTTGATGGTCTCCAGTTTGCCCTTGGTGTCATTGGCGCCCACATGGAAGAGCAGCAGTGGGTAATAGTCCGAAGCGTGGACAAGCCTTGACAGTCTTTCCATGATGTCTCTCACACGAGCCCCTGGCAGGCCACAAACCTCTCTAGACAAGAGGTCAGGTCGGCAGATAGATGCCTCCGTCCCCTGCAGCAGGGAGTCCCCCACAACAATCACCCGCCGCTTCTTCTGCGCGTTCCGGCAGGGCACAGGGTCTGTTGTCCCAGGTACTTCCCTTGCAGCCATGCCCAGCTCCTCCTCATCCTGGAGGGCACTAAACCTGTTCTTCAGCTGCAAGTCTTCGGGAGGAGTAGGAGCCTTTCTCCTCCCACGAGCAGTGACCAGTTTCCAGCCTTCTTCTACGGTGTTATGATGTACCATTTCACACGGCACAGAGCCCTCTGGCAACTCCACTGCTGTGGGGGGTTGGGACTCCCAAAGCTGTACAGTCTCCAAGAATACCCTGTCTATCTCTTGCTCATCTTCTCGGATGCTGCGCAGCCTACTGACCTCCTCCCGTAACTCCCTTACCTGACGACATAGCCCATCAACAGCAGCACACCTCTGCAGGAGAGCTGACTGCCAGCCCAGGCCTCCCGGAGAGGCCCCAAGCACTCCCTGCAGCCTGAGACCTGTAGGGCTGCATCTACTGTCAGAGGGTCAGTCTGGGTCCCAGCTTCCGACACAGCAACTCCAATGGCTACTGGGGAACGCGCTCTGCAGCATGTCACAACCATACTTGAGGAAGCGTACACCACAGGGATCAGAAACAAAGGTGCCTTCATACACCCTTCTGCACAAACTCCTGTATCTGTTCACCACCTCTGTTGCACAAACTCCTGCATCTGCTCACTGTGCTCTACAAGCTGTGCTCTAGGCCTGGCTCTTATATAGGCCTCTCCCTAGCACTGACTCCCAGGGTGCTTGACCCGCCCTAATCAAGGGCCACCTGGATCAAAGGCCCCAACTCCCTCTGGTCATGGGTAACCAAGAGAGCTTGTTAGCAGCAGCCCCTCCTAGCTAGAGCTTCTCCCAGGAGAAGTCAAGGCCTCCTGCAGTTGTCCTTGCCTAGCTTCTCCTTTCCATTCAGTGGAAAGCAAAGTTTATTTAAATTGTTAACTTCATGTCTCCTAGCACTTAGTTTCCAAATTGTTTTGTAGTTAACAGTCACGCTATGTATACCCAAGAGACTGGGTTACACCCTCACAGGGGTCCAGATAAGAGGGATTCACTATCTTTAGCTGTTTTGAACAATTTATTAGTTAACACTCCATTTGAACTTTAGCAGATTAGCTAAAAGTTAAATCCAGCTACCTAAATGCTTTTCTGACTTTATCTTTACATATTACTTTTCTTGTAATAGCATGTATTCATTTTGATTTGTACTTGTTCAAAAATATATAACAGAGAGATATTTCTGTTTCTAGGTAGCCTTTGCAAGCATTAAATTAAACAAAACTGAAATCATACTTTCAGTAATTTTCTGTTCATATAATTCTACCTTTTAAGGCATTGAAACAATCAAGCTACAACTCTATTCTAGCAAAAACAGTTACATTTTCAAATAGGTATGTAAGGGTTTAAGTGTTTTACTCCCACTGACTTAAACAGGGATCAAGTACCTAAATTCATATGTAACGTTTTAAAAATATACTCCTTTTATCCTGAGGAACCATATACAGGGATTTAACAAGGACGAGTATTAGATTTAATAACAAACATCATTAAAATCTCCTAGAATTTCCCAAGGCACATTTGAGTAACATTTATGTTATTTTATCATAGTTTGGGGAGAGGACTGTAGTACTCTGGAAACCTGAAATAACAGTAAGAAAATCAAATTACTTATTTTCTTTGGAAAATAGGAGGGAGTGCTAATGGCTGTCTCTTGAACTGCAACACATGCTATGAGTCAGCTAAAATCAGAGTTACCTCAGTTTGTCTGTATCAAGAAATGCATGAACATACATTATATCAACTTGAAGTAGCAAAGGAGGGGACTTAAGACTTCTAATCAATCCATTTCTCCAGTGACTCTCTGCTTGCTTTGTTTATTATCTGTCAAACTGAGCTTTTGATGAGTTTGGGGGAGCTTAAAACATTCTAAAAGCACTTTTAAAGAGAAAAAAACATTCTGACAATGGCAGTAACCACTGCATACTAAGCTTTGATAGGCTATGATGCAACTCTCTGTGAAGACTTCTGAAATAGCACTTCCATAAATTTATAGTCACAATGGAAATGCATTTTGAAAAAACAGCCATGTACAAGGACTAGATTTTACTGCCTAAAGCTGTAAAAAGTGAAGGGGAAAGGGAGGACAGTTTCTGAACATCTTAAGACCTTTCTCCAGGTACAAATTGCTCTCCAGAATGGTGAGTCAACCTGAAGCACACAAACACATGCAGCTCTGTTTCTTATTTCATCTGGTTACATTTATTCAGAATATTACAGAAAGAACGTGCTTGTGTCAGACTAGCATGCTCAGTGTATATGGGTGCATCTTTAAGCTCAAGTCCTTGAAGGACTGAACGATAAGGTTTTGGGGAAAGGTGTGTTTAAGGTGGCAGGAAAATAGAACAGACAGTCTTAATTATGAAGTCCAGAGCAGCTGGATTGTGACGTCCTGTTTCTGGGAAGGAATCACCTGAGGCCAGGAAATGTATTGGACTGGTGCAGAACAGGGAGGGAGGGAGGGAGGGAAGTCTAAGAGTACCTGGCTCAGTAGACTTGGAAGTAACACAGCAATCTGGTGGATGGAGAGGAGAGGGAGTGTAAATGGGCTCACAAAGCTTGTCTTTCATTTTCCTTTTGGTTTGGCCAAGGTTTTATCCCTAGCTCCATGTTACCAAAAAAATAATGGCCTGGATAGTCATCTTTAGAGCTCAGATGAGTATCGGTTAGATGATTTTGGAAGCTTGAGAGCTCATTAGTTCTGAACATTTGGTGGCCTTTCAACATTAATACATGGCATGTTATTAAGAAAAGGAGAGCTAAATTAGGCTTTTGAGAAAGCATGCTAAGGCCTTAATATTTTTATGAACATAATGCAAACACAAACAATTTTTATGCTTGTCAGCCTGTGATGGTACTGAACAATATAGATTTATTTTAGCAACCAGAGTTATGCTCTCCTCTCATCTTCCCTTTCTCACCCACTCAGCAACAAAAGTATTTACTCTTATTTTGTGTGGCAAAACTTTTCTTTCTGATAGTGTAGATGACTATTTCCTTTGTTGGCTTATATAACAAAATAGATGATATACATAACAAAGTAGAAGATACACATAACATTTATGAAATAAAAATTTGCAAATTTAATGTGAAAAGCAATCGTTTCAATCACAATAAACTTAATATTTACATTTTGTCCATTGCATTATATAAGTTCATTCTTCTGATGATTTTGATATTCTGCCAGCCTTTATTAGAGTATTATTTTGTCACTTCAGAGGAGTTAACAGTTTGTCAATGCTTCTATTGTAAACTTCTATTTTCACTGTTTTATAACTCAGTCATAAAAATTGATTATGGGATGAAACTTGACATCCAAGGTCTGTCTGCAGTAGGAACAAATTTATTTTCCTTTGTTTCCTTTAAATTGGTTTGGATATTTTTAAATTATAGGAAAGACAGAAGAGGTGCTTGTGGTTTAAGCTTCTTTTAATTTTATTTTATAGAAAAGAAACCCTTCCATGTTTAAGAAAAAGGTAAATAATTTCATAACAGAAAATAATAATTTATCTTACAAAACTAGTTCCTTCAGAAAGTAAAGCAAATACTATGCAGGTAAAATAATTATTTTGTTATCTAGTATTTCTTCATAGTTATATATTGGACTATCCCACAACCACAGACAGTAAGTCTACAGCTAAAGTTTCTTTCATGTGTCTATTTTTACCAGAAATACTTGAAAGTTCTCTGATGAGCAAAAGTAACACTACCTCTGCATCTGCAAGATGAGGACCTAGTTATCCATTTTCTACCAGCCGTGAAAGAAGAAAACTTAGGTCATTGCAGATTCATTGAGGTAAAGAGTTTCAAAGCCACTCTTGAATTTGAATCCTAACTCATGAATCAGACTTTTCCTGTGACCAGGCCACGTCAGTTTACCTCTGCTGCTAGGGAGAGAGTAAGTCTGAAGTCCCTCAGAAACTTAGAACATGAAAAGTCTTAAGCATTACTATTGCAATGATCACTATGATGAGTTTGCATGTAAATTGCACTTAAATTCTTTGTAAATAATGTACACAAATAAAGCCAGATTAATTGAATGTGTTACAAGCTAATTACAATTTACCTTGGTGGAGTAGAGTGTTTAAACATGGGGATACAGAATTGTTGGATCCAACCTTGGACACCTATTGCATCATCCAGTTTCAAAAGGCAGCCAGAACCAGATCCTACAGAAAAAGATAGTCTGAATACCTGAAGAAATCATATGATTCTAAAGAAAACTGCTGCAGACAGATGTGGAATAATCCAATATTTGTGCTGGGACTCTAACAGTTGTTGCTAATAGTTGACTTATGATTTTAAAACTTTTCAAAATATTTCAGCATTAATAACTCTGACTTTTTGGATAGTTCTTTTTTCTAAATAAATGTCCTTCTGCTTTCTTTCTTTCTTCTTCCCAAAATGTAAGCATCAAAAATAATAAATTCTCCAGTCTAAGTAGACAAAATATATAATTTTGACATTTGTCAAAATATATAATCATTGTGTAATTGACAATGTTTCTTCTTCCTAGGTTTGATTAGTGCTTTCCCATCTATGAAAAGTTCTTCCCTTTTCAGCCTCTGTCTCCTGGGGAACATAGCCCCCAGTCTTCTCTAAGTGTTAGCTCTTGAATGGCACTCCTTCCTCACCATCTTACTTGTTCACTGACAATAACAAAAATTATCGTATAAAGAAAACTGTGTCTTCTTGGTAATAAAACACTGAAGTGACATACCCATGAGTAATTTACCCATTTCTTACCAGCAGTCACAGAAGAATCAAAATTATATGCATTCTCATAGCTACAAAAGGCACATAAAAAACTCAGTTTTAAACCGGACCTTGAGACTTAATTCTCTGTGACATTACCATTAGGAAATCATAAAAGGTTCCCTAAGTTTCTTTAGCTTTCTGTTATTAGTGTTGTTAATATCTAAGCTGTGCTAGTCACACTGGAGAACTGAGGCAAAACATGGATCTTTTTTCAAAAACTCTGTGATCCTAAAGGACATATAGCAACAGGACATGTATTTTAAAGACTGAGTCAGGCTCACAAACTGGTGTGTGCATATGTGTGTGTACACACACCTGCGCAAGCGCAAGAATGCTCTTTGTGGCCCAGGAAAAATATTTTTTTATATGCCAATAACATTTTTGTTGTATAATTATCACAGTTTTATTCTTCACTGCAGGTTTTGTAAGCATTTCTTTAATAGTCTTTCCTCCAGACGCAGCTATTGTGTCTTTTCTTTGTTACATGACAGTACTGCAAACTCCATCTTCAAGATTGTCACAAGGCATAAATTACTGGTGAGAAATAGACTACATAGCATTAAAGCTCTTAAGTACTTTGAAAGGGAGTTCTTCCATCATAGGCTTATTGAACTGTTTCTTTGACAGTGTGGCTGTTAACAGCTGGAGAACAGAAAGTGTGGATTATTGCTGGCAAGCCCACGATCAGGCATGCCTGACTGCAGTACTGATACATGACAGAAGAGAAATGGCTGTAGACACGGCTGCAGATTAACAGATAGTAGCGGTGCTGTATTGAGAGGGAGGCAGGAGGTGGGAAGGCTCCCGAGCTGCCAGCAGTGATTCATTCATGGAGCCTGAAGTGCTGTGAATCACACTTCAGCTCTGCTCCTGCCATGTGAGCAAGCCAAATGCTCCCGTCAGGAGACCAGCAGCATCCAGGCCTTGTTTTTGGAAACCTGTAACTGGCAGCACCGGTCTGATGCCGTTTTTGTGAGCCTTTTTAAGCTATTGTTTTAGCAGCCCTCCTGTTCCAATGAAGAAATCTATTAAAGGTGCTGTTTGCAGTTATTTTGATTTTATTGACTCATGTACATCCAATCAGACATATACATTTACAGATATTTTTCCAATCACGTTGTTCTCAATTGACTGTATAATAGGATTTAGTTCAGAAAATCATTCAGCTATTACAAATTGTTCTTTTTTGCTCACTTACAAATGCTAGTGCACATTTTTCTTTGCACAGAAGGCAAGTTATATATTGCAGGCATCAAGGTCTTGTATGGAGTATCATGTTTGCACAAGGAAAAGGTTATTCTGTCAGTGCACTTTGAGACTGAGTTAGGTCTCCGACATGGAGTTTTATCCTGGAAGCTTGTTTTGCTGACCATCTGTGACCTTGATTTTTACAGGGCCTTAGAAAATTTGGGCTTTATACAAAGTTTGTAATCTGCTGGATCTAATCAAACAGACTTTATCATTACTTGATATCCTCTGTCCCAACTAAAAATGAGAAGTAAGAATTCTGTGTAATTGTTAAGTCATTGAGACTCTCAAAGACAATGAGGCTTTGGATTGCAAGCAAGAATTTTTATTTTATCTAACTCATAACCCTGTATCTCTGATGGATGTGTATTTACACAATTAGAGTTTTTGCTGCAAAGATATTCCTTATATTACAAGAGGCTGTCAGGCATTCAAATTGCAGTTAACGTTGTTTTTTCTATATAAAATTACTGCTGTACTTATTAAAAAATTTTCTTCTGGATCACTAATTTTCTCAATTATAAATCCTAATTATCTATATGAAGTTTTAAAAAGAGATAATTTTTCCTCTGTTTCTGTTTTCCTATGTATAAAGCCTAACTTGTTTTCTAATTCATAACAATTTGGTAAAATCACACCCTCCCTATTTAGTTCAAAATTATAGCAACATCAAGGTTTTAATAACCAATTTAGAACATGTCAAATATAATATGGTGGAACTTACTTTGATGAGTAACTACTGCAATACCTAATGAACCATGATCTCAGGTCAGATTGGAAGAGTTATTTCTTACTCACTTGTAAAAAAAAAAATAATTGGAAATGCAAAGGTCTGTTGAGATTTTTCTCTGCATTGCATATTGCATAATTAGTCCATACAGTTCCCCTGCACAAGCAGTCATTGAGATCAAGAGGTTAAAACAACTCAAAAACAAGTTAGACAGTTTTAGTGAGTACAAAGAACATCTAAATAAGATAAAAAATATATGAGACATTCTTTCTTCTGATTAAAAGCATATCCCTTATGTTTTCCTAAGTGCTGGAAATAAAAGTCCCCAGGGGCCTACAGCAAAAGACACTGAAAAGGGTTAGATAATATACTAAAATGAATCTTTGGTCCAGCATACTACAGAAACTTTTTTTCTCCAAGCAGCTGCTGAAGATACAGATTGAATCTCCAGATCCTATCACATGAAACAAAAATATTAAAGACTTCTTAGAGATTATTGGGTGCAATCATTGTGTTTTATGGCATTTTTAAAAAAATATATTCTTTGGGCAGTGCTACTGGAAATTCTGTAATGTAAGACTTACTATGTAACTGGCTATACTATAATGTGTAGGCAGTGGCAAAAAAAACTTTCAGTTTAAAACAAACCATTAATGCAACCTCTTTATCCTGAACTACTTTGATTTTTTGCAATGCCTTAAAATCTATAATACACTGAAAGAGCACTTCTCTAATTTTGGGGGGAAATTGCTCTTCTTTCTTCCTATTCAGTAGCATCTTTTACACATAGCAGAAATAGAGTCTTACCAACCTCTTAAAATGCAGTTCTATCATGCTTTAGCCTTCCTTAACTACAAATCCTATAGATTCACTACAGGTGCTGACAGAACATCTAAGCTCTTTCCATCACAGGAATCTCACCAATACAGGAGAGTCTGAGAGTTGCATCTGGCTCCATCTTGCTGGTTAATGGATTTTTTCCTTAAGGAGCAAGCCGAGGATTATGGAAATGCAAAGGTCTACCCTGCAGAATGTCTATTATCAGGAAAGCAACATTAGGGAAGAAACATTTGTAAACTAAGCACATTCAGTATAGGATTCATTGAGAATATAGGTCTCACCTGCTATTTCACTGTCTCTGTTTAGGGTAAATAGCATAACATTTGCTAATGCTGAATCTTCTTACATGTAATGCATGATATAAAACAAGATATTAATGCTACCCAGTTCTTTTTCCTAGAACCTACTATTTTAAACAACACTTCCTAAGAGCTTTGAGATTACAGTTCTCAAGCATGTCTGTCTCTAATGCATATGTGCAACATATCTGCCCTCATATATTATGTAAATCTCAGTAGAGAATTTGCTTATACTTTCTAGGGACAAAACTAGGAAAACTTAAATAACAAAACCAAATCTATTTTTTCACCTAATTGTTTTAGAAATGGGTAATATTCAGAATGGTACATTATTACGTAATGTTATTGGGGTGTCTCATAGGAGATCTTTCATTTACTCTCGTGTTCTTAAATGGAAGTGTGTCCCTGTCACCCCCCAAAAGGTGGCTGGGGGGAGAGCATCGCAGAATCCAAAATGAGGTTGCCCACCTCACCAGTAGCTGAATGAGTCCCAGACTAGGGATCCTGGACTAGAAAGGTGACCTTGGAAAGGTCACTTAAGCTTGTATATTGCTGGAAACTCTCAGTCATTGTGTCTTCTCCTGGATATAGGTTTCTGTGTTTGTCACAAAGAGGAGGACAAAATGGTATCAGGGGTTGACTGACATGCTTCGATGATTACTTGCAAACTCTGATGAGTCTGCACATGAGTGACAGCAAAGAGGGACTTCTCTTGAAGTTATATACATATGGCATTTTAGGGCTTGATATTTCTGGGTTCATTTGTCCTTGATTTATTTGTCTGTTCCCCTTCTCCCAATTTTAAAGTTGTGCTATGTTTTCCAGGAGCAAAGAACTGTTCATAATTACTTGTACAGGTCTTGATTTTCCTCTTAATATATTAGAGGTCACAAAGAAGATTACTATTATTCGCAGTCTTCCCCTTGGTGGAGGCACTGTGCTCATGGACCACTGATGTTAAGAAGAATCATTTGGCTCCCCAAAAGAAAAATAATAGAAGTCTTATCATCCTTAGGGTTCAAGAAAGAGTGCATGGCAAACAGTACCCAAGCTTTTAACTTAGAAGGATTTCCTTCTTGTTTGCGTTATTTCATATTGGTGATTCTAATGACCAATTAATAGCACAAATCTAGCAACCCTAATGAATACGAATGAAAATTTCCACAGTTCTTTGGCTGAACATGTAGCTATTTAATACAAAAGTTTCTGAGCCATACTATTTTTGGAGAATGGAAAAAATCTTTCTTTTCATAATCTATTCATTTCTTGAAAAATTGGACAGATAATCAGATCACATACCAAAACCACCCCAAAACCAACTAAACAAACAAAAAAGAGTTTTACTGCTTTATTCCACAACATCATTAATAAAAGTTCATCTTTCCAGTGCATTTGGTAAACATAATTTAGTGCTTTGAATATATTGTTTGTAGGAGGATTCCAAAGAAATCTGAGGCTGGAAAAGGCTCTCTGGTCTCAAATCAAGCTACTGGAAACAATTACCCATCCATTACAAGTAATAGGCAGTAAGAAACCACAAACAATGGACTCTCTAAATTTAAAATAACACATTATTTTAACAAAGAATTTTATTGTTCATGCTTTAAAAAGAATCTTTAATGTTCTTATTTTACTCTGAGGAGATAAAAATGGCCTATATAAATAAAAAAATCATAATTAAATGATTAAAAAAACAAAGACACCATGAAGATAGAAATGAAATGTTCATTTTAGGTTCAGAGCTAATTTATGGATTCTTGTGAAAGCTAATGAGATGCTCTTACAATGAAAAATGGGAAGCTAATGATCATGAAGGAGGTTTTTAGTCTATTCCTTTGAGCTCCATAACTTCCCAAAACAATCTAGGCCACATGGACTAAATATTTCCAAATAACACAGCAAATGTTCTTTTAAATATTATGTTGTCACTAACTGGGATTTTCTTCATTGGTTGGTTGGTTTGGATTTTGGCAGGGGCTGTAATTTCTAAGCCTTCAACTCTGCACCTATTCCTACTGGCGATGTAAGAAAAATTGAAGAGAACTGAGGTTCCCTCTCTTCCCTCTTTTATCCTGTTTTAATTGATGTTATACACAGAGAGGAAGCTTTTTATAGTAAATATCTGTACTTACTTCCTTAAGGATCAAAAAAAGTTTCATGTTTGAAATTTAAGAGTAAAAATGTTTTATAATCTCTAAAACACATTTAAAAAAAGTTTGAATTAAAAATTGGTATTTATGGCCCTTTGATAGAAAGAACCATCATTATAAAAAAAAGACTAACAACAAGACTTGTGGGAGATGATTGCAGACCTCTCAACAATGTTGTTATTTTGGTTTAATCCTCATTGAATAAATTCATAAAAAACAACTTTTCAGTATATCTCTTTAAAGGGCATGTTTCTGCACAGCTCTGCCCATCCCAGCTATAACTGTGCTACAACCTGTTACAACCTGTGTGCTACAACCTGTTACAATTATATGTGTTGTGACCACCACAGTTCAGAACTGTGAAATGCAACCATTTGTGCTTGCTATGGCAAACCGAACATAACTGTTCAACTTAAAGAAAAGCTCACAAGATGCAAAAGAAGTTTGCATTTTATGCACAGACTCCAGCTATCATAGCTCATGTTGTGTGTATGCAGGTTCTACATTTTGCCAGTTCAGTCACTAAAGAGGAATACTCATCTAACAAATGAAATCTTAAGCAAAATCTGTATAAGCTTTTTATCCATCTTTTTTTTTAAATGGAGTTACCTCATGATGTGTTGATAATGAATATTACAAATTCTGTTAAAGAAAACAAAACAAAATAAAACCCTTCTGTCCTAATGCATAAGAACGATACTGCCCTCCAAATAATTCTAAGAAATATTTTGCTAGCTCTAAATGGTCAGAAATAGTATGACCTAAGTGTTCAAACCTTTGTTCTAATCCAATAATAAAAAGAAAACTCATACATTTATGATTTTGTAATGCATGGTGGGCTCCCATGCTGCTTTTATATTTTATGTGTATGCTCTGCTAATCCATCTGTCCTTCAGTAGTTGTAGTCTGGCACCAGCAGAATTATCTCTGAAAAGAATGTAAATTCCATAACGCAGCTGCAAGCACAAAGGCACATGACTACTGTCAGACAAAATGACAAATGTTCAAATTTTATGGCTCTAATTTCTGTATAAGTAGTTCTTACCTTTCATTTTTGTGGCCTGAAGAATGGGATTGATTGTCTGTCATTGCCAACCTGCATGATTTGGGGATTTGAGGGGGAAGAAAAGATCGAAGTTGCCTGCCTTTTTTTTAAATGCAGGCACTGACATTGACACTATTTTTTTGCTTTGTAACAGTGATTGGCTGTGTTACTTTGGCTGCGTGAACCTTTCCTTTCTGTGAGGAGGGCTAACAGCAGCATCATTAAAAAATTACAAAGATTCTTTTTTTTTAATCTGATGCAAGGTGAAAAAAAAGTTTAAAAATATTTAGTCCTCATTTCCAGACAATAAAAATCTCAGTAATTAGAATTTCTAAGGTTTGGAATGGGCAATTGCTGCTCCCGATTAAAAGACCTGGTCTTCCTATGAGTCACTCCTATGAGAGTTTTCCTCCTATGTAAGTGTTTTTAAGGTGAGTACAGCAGAGACTGTTGCTTGTTTGTTAGGGAACTCTTTTAGGAGACAGTGGACTCCAGGTCCCTGTCTGTATTCTAAATCAGTCAGAGAAGGGTGTTGAACTTAGTCTCCAGCACTCATGTAAGTATCTTCATAACTAAGGACTGAAATGCAGCATGACTAAAATGTACAGTTGTGCCCAGGACTTTGGTGCTTCCCATGCCTGCAAAGCAAGAGGGAAAGTAAGCGTTTAAGGACTTGATTCAGTTGCCCACAGATAGATATCTAGTACCCTTTGAAATGCCCTGCAGTATCTGAAACATCCACATGGGGCTGGCAAATATGATGCAGAACCTTTGGAAGGTCTGTGCCCTAATGGATAGGTGCTTGGAGGACAGGTAGGATATCGTAGGGCAATTTAAATGGCATTAGATGCCTCTCCCTAGGCAACTGAAAGAAGCCAGGTCAATGTTCTGAAGTCTTTCAGAGGCAATGCAGGCCACCTATGTTACTCTTCTGCAAGTGATTAAAGTGTTACATTATCTAGCATTTTAGTTAGATCAGGACCGCACTTTTGAAGAAAATCTCTCAGTCATCCCCATCTACTGTGCAGAGCAGACTTGAAGCATGCTAACTGAATGAAACTGGATGACTGTGGATGAAACTAAGCCAAACGATGCACTCCAGGAATGAACCTAAGGCAGCCCCACTGCTAATGAGCATTCACTCCATGAAGCGAGAGTTGAGCTAATCCTAAAGAAGAAATCCTGAAACACACAGAGATGAGTGTTGGTACCTTAGCAACATATCTTTCACTCCACAGGTACAATCACATTGAGTTTCACTATTTGCTAATGTAGGAATAGCCCAACACTTCCCAGTGACTGTATATAGAAGCAATATACCTCCTGAATAATAGCTTAAGCAGTCTAATTTAAGTACTCCTATGAAAGAGATGTAAGGATTTGCAAGAGAGGAGATATTCTCCATCCCCACTCCTGAAGCTGGCCTCTCCGCAGACAGTGATGCAGAGCTCAGGACATGACAGGCTAACATGGAGCCAAACACTTATCCACAAAGTGGCAAAGATGTGAATCCAGATGCTACCACAACAGCTCATACACTGGGTTGTATATGTATTCAACTATGAAACCCTACTAGGAAAGAGAGTCTGCCTCTTTCCTCTGCCCCACATTCCCTAGGTCAACAAGTTATGCAGGTTTCTGCAGCTCAGTAATCTGACTACAGTCTGGTGAAGGTTTCTCATTTCCACTTCTCTGACCTATGTTAAAAGAGGCAGAGTGGTTTTTAAAGGATTTCAAGGAATGCATTAAGAAAGCTTTAAAAGAAATGAAGACTACTTTTGCCTAGAATATATTCTAAGGATGAGGAAGCTGCGAGGTTTCTATAATCTAGTTCTCTTAAAAATTTAGTGGGTGCCCTAACAAAGGGTATTCTAGAAAAAGCAGGAAGGGCCATAATACAGCAAAATTTTCAGAGTAATTAAGCAGAATGTAAACAATGCTGTGCATCAAACTGTTTCATGGCAAGCATATGAGTGAAATAGGAAACTATCTCCCTACAACAGAGTGCTTCTGAGCATGTGTGGGCACCTAAATTAAGGCATTTGGAAAAATTGTCAGAAAATATCAGAGTAAAGCAGACCTGGTACTTAGTGGATTATAGGCCTTTGTGGGATAAAGGAGTGGATCTGGCCTAGGATATGACTGCCATGAGGTTCTCTGCCTACCCCTTGCTAGACCTGGACAGTGTTTGTTAAAAAAAAAAAAGTATGGTGAAGAAACTTCCACATTTGATAGAAGTTTGTGAAACTTTTTAGCAGTTCTACTAAAAAGCCACACACATCAATGCACACAAACACACACATACTTCCAGAGTTAAGGAAGCAGGTGTAGTTCATGGACACCCTGAGAAATACACCCAGTGCACCTTAGTCTTCAACTTTATCAGTGCCAATGAGAACCTTTCAGTGACTTTATGGAGCACTGGATCATGCCTCAATGTCTTTTAAGCAGATGTGTACACTATTACATATGGAAAAAAAATGATAATTATATATGGATTCAGAAAAGGTTATGAAGAATGAGGTGATTTTGCCTGTGACCTTTCAGCCTAAGTATCCAAAGTATAAAGGATAATTTAATTAACATGTGTAATTGCTCTGTGTCTATCCTTATTTCTCTTTTAGCCCAGAATCTAATGCCAGGCTATTTTGTCACTTCTCTGCTATGGAAGAGGCTCAAATGGCAGGCTGTGACTCATGTTCCATTAAGCTCTGAAGGGAACCGCAACTACTTGGAAAGGTTTACACATGCTGTTTGATCCAGCTCTAAAACTTGCATTTGTGCTACATGGCATTTGCTCATCAAATTAAATGCTCTTATGAAAAAAATCATTATTGTATTATGAATGGCATATGTATCCAATTATTTTAAAACACAGATGTTACTTTTCTAAATATGTGCCCGGATGATATATCAAAGTCATGAGAAATTGCATGTATCTCAGAAACTTGCTTTTTATGAGCTGACAGTTCACTATAACTCAGGGGTCTGGACAAATGATTTTAGTAAAGAGTTTTATGAATGTACTGCAATATTGATCCAATTTTTAGTTTTTGAAAACTTTTTTATGCTCCACAGATCTGAGTTTCACAATGTATACTATATATTAATTTTGAATAAAACGTTCTGTGTTTTGACCCTTATAAACTGAAGGGATTAAATATTTAGATTTTCCACAAAGGTGTTACTGTCTATCCAATTCCTAATTTCTAATCCAAGCTCCTAATATCCTAATATCCAGTATCCTAATTTCTATCCAAGCACCATTAAGTGGTTTTATAAACCTTTGACTATTAAAATAACCCAAAACTTAGGAGAAAATGGGGGAAGATATGTGAATCAAAAAGTGTCGATCTTCACTTATGCTTAAAGTTGAAATTATGCTTTTTTTTAATCAAATATTTCAAAACATGAGTTGAACATGGCACTCCTGATTTCCTCCACAGAAAATAGAAGCCATTCAAAAGCTTATGACTTACCTCACCTTGCTGTCTTTTGCTAAGACATTTCAGAATCTCAATAGTACTATTTGGAAGTGTGTAAGTGGCTAAAATAGTGCAAAGAGAACACACTTTTTCTCTAAAAACCTTCCTTAAAACAAGTCCAGTCTGGAAATCTAAGAGGTAAAAGCCAAGAGATGGGTCCCTGTGCTTTCTTTCAAAAGCCTTGCAGAGCTTTCAAAGACACCGAATCACAGAATGGTTGAGGTTCGAAGGGACCTTTGGAGATCATCTAGTCCAACCCCCCTGCTCAAAGTCACCTAGAGCACGTTACCCAAGCTTCTCTCCAGATGGCTTTTGAATATCTCCAGGGAAGGAGATATTCAAAATTTACTCCACAACCTCTTTGGACAACCTGTTCCAGTGCTCTGTTACCCTCACAGTGAAGAAGTTTTTCCTCATGCTCAAACAGAACTTCCTGTGTTTCAGTTTGTACCTGCTGCCTCTTGTCTTGTCACTGGGCACCACGGAGAAGAGTCTGGTCCCATCCTCTCTACACCCTCCCTTCAGATACTTATATACATTGATAAGATCCTCGCTCAGTCTTCTCTTCTGCAGGCTGACCAGGCCCGGCTCTCTCAGCCTTTCCTCATAGGAGAGATGCTCCAGTCCCTTCATCATCTTTGCAGTCCTCTGCTGCACTGGCTGCAGTAGCTCCATGTCTCTCTTGTACTGGGGAGCCCAGAACTGGACACAGCACTCCAGATGTGGCCCCACTAGGGCTGAGCAGAGGGGAAAGATCACCTCCCTTGACCTGCTGGCAACGCTCTTCTGCTGCAGCCCAGGATATTGCTGTCCGCCTTTGCCATAAGGGCACACTACTGTCTCATGGTCAGTTTGTTGTCCACCAGGACCCCCACGTCCCTCTCTGCAGAGCTGCTTTCCAGCTGGTCAGCCCCCCACCTGTACTTGTGCCTAGGGTTATTCCTCCCTAGGTGCAGGACTCTGCACTTCCCTTTGTTGAACTTTATGAGGTTAAGACACTGTTCTAGAGCAAAGCAGGTTTTGCCCATCTTTTAAGGATGAATTAAACTGGCACAAATCAGATGAACCTTGGCTGATTCAAGCTATGCTGGGACTATATCAGTAGATTCCTTTCAACTCCTTTTTACTTCATTTTGCTACTTAATACACACTTATCTGTGTACATTGAATCATGAGGATTCAAGTCAAAGTTCTAGATCTTACAAATGTCTTTCTAATATTTCTAACTCTATTCAGTTTCTGAATTAAAAATAAACATTGTTTAGTTATAATGACATAGTGTTAAGGGTGGATTCCAGCAAACAATATATGAAATATGGGCACTGATAATCAGTACACTTCTTGAATGTCAGCCTAAATCTGACAGGTGAGGAGATGATGAAGAGAATGACAGATTTTAAAAGCTCAGAGAGAAGTGTCTCTGTTTACTCTGAAAAACTTGCTAAAACTATCTGATACTGTTTGGTATCTACAGTTTTTCCTCTGAAGAACTGAACAAGACTGACTCTCTCTTTTTAAGAAAGGAGAAGAACTGTAACTATATTTAAAAGGAAAATAGGGCTTTAACTATTCTAACAGGCTAGTAATGTCATATTTCAAAAATATGTACCCCCTACCCTACCAGTTGGTGCATCCCTCATTTCATTACAGCTGGTTATGAATGCTCACACACCCTCAGCATTTTAAAAATGTAGATTTAAACACTGTGGTTCCTATTTATGTCTAACAGTAGCTAAAGAAAACTATATGAGTAGTTATAAAAAATGCCACTCCTCCCACTCTGCAACAGACAAGATAGTTTATTACCTGTCTTCTAAGACCACATATCTACAATATTTAAGAACAGTGTGAGTAGTGTACTCACAAAATGGTAGCACAAAACCACAAAAATGTACATTGGAACTCTTATATGAGGAGAGAAAGCTTGCATTGTCCTTAGCTGAACCCTGGAGATTATTCAGAGAATGAAAAATTTGACATAAATATACTTAATAAAGGTAAACAATGTGCAAACATTGATTTATTTGTCTATCAGTTGACTGTAAGCAGGTATGATATATTTTATAATCCACCTGAGATTTCTTTCCTTTTATTTTTAAACAAAAGATTCATGTATGTGAGTAACATGCTGGACTATAGTACAGTGAGCTAACCTAAATTTTTAGTCCTGAAGAGTGCCTGTCCTACTATCGATCAGTGTCTCAAAGCAGCCTCATAAATTGCTGACAGAGACAAGAAAGCAAATTGCACTTTAGTTTGCACAAACACAGCTCAATGATTCTAAATCAGTGTTTAAATAATTTGCCTTGCTCACTATGTATATGTTCTGAGAATGTCTTTTAGTCTTACTGGTTTGAAAGAGAATGCATCAAAACAGTGTTATGAATACATCAGTTCACTCAGAAGTAACTTCAGTTTATTGAATACTGTATCTTTTTATGCAATGAACATCTAGAAAAAAAACAACTATGAACAATGCAGGCTGCAGCTATTGGAAATATAGGTGATTTCCCTAATTATAGTCTGTGGTCCTGATCTGTTTTCCTGCTGGGCCAAGGTACTCCTGCATTGCAGCCTATGCTGCCTATGTCTCAATAGACGATACAGGCATCTACCCAGGTTGTAGGAGCTACTGTCTCAGGCTGAGCTTGGCTGAGAACTTTGCTATAGTTGATAAACTAGAATGATACTGGCAGAAGGCAATGGAGCTGCCACAGCCACCACCATCTTACAAGCTAGTAGGAGATCCTGGGAACTATCAGATGGATCTTTTCAGACACCTATAGGATTCAGCTGATCCGTATGTGTCTATAATGTAGATATCTATAAGTAAGTACCTTTAAGTATCTATAACTAAGTTACTTGTCTAAGGTCCTTTCATATCAATGGTCACTTTTAGGATGCAATTGATCTCAACTTTAAGGAGATATCTAAAATCAGTCAGGTTATGCCCTGCAAGTCTCAGTTTCTTCCCACTGACCATGCAGAGAGCTTAGAGTCATATAGACATTGTCTGCCTCAGAAGGCGCAAATCACTTGTAAGACCTGAATAAGATTCAGTGTCTACACATTATTCTACATAAAAGTGGCTAATGTTGTTTGATATGCCCTAGAGCATCCTTCCTGGCTTACCAGTGCTGTTTCAGAAAGGCACAAATTTCATGCCAGTACTGTATGAATGTCTTGGATACCTCAGGATGTCTCAAATGACACAGACACTGATGTGTGAGCAGCTAAATCTTGCCTTCAGAGTTATGTGAGGATGAATCCAGTCTATCCTTTCTACCAAGGCTCAGGCAGGAGGTATGTATGCAATAGTATTCCAAGATTAAGACTATTCTGTGGCTGCATGAAGATGCAATTTTATGTGCTGAGGGAATTAAAATGAAGGGCCCCTTACAGCAAGAGGACAACTGAGCAAGAGGTTTTAGAATCATAATTTTGATTTTAGGAACCCATATACAGTCTCTACATCACTATAGGTCTGTACATACTGGCCTTTAATGTATATAACCATCAGTCCTCACTGAATTCTATTTAAGCATTTTGTATTTATTTCTATTTCAAATCAAAATATTCTCAAAGTACAGAATTTCGGGGGAAAAAACAATGCATATAGAAAAATCACTCTATTACTTAAAAGATATATTAATACCTTTTCCTAAAGGGACTTCCTAAATTCCCCCTTCTATGTATAAATAAGAATGTAAGTAAGCTACTGCTGAAATTTTCAAATTATGTGTCTAAGATACAAACTCTTGCTATTTTTAGTGTCTCCTCAGTTTCTTCTTTTGCCATCTACAACCATGCATTCTATTTTATATTATTAGAATATAGAATCCTGCAAATAATCCAGACGTTATGTATATGAAAGGTATCTGACTGCTATAGGATTATAGCGATTACAGTTTCCATTTGTATTCTAGGTTGCTAGACATACCAATATACACCTAAGTGTGCTGACATGCTTGAATACTGCAAGTGATTAGTTTTCCCAGAGTAGCTTTCAAATGCTACAATTTTGAGCATTTTTAAGGACAACAGAAATACTAAAAGAGATAATCAATAAATTCCTTTTTGCAATTAACTGGATAAGGCAGTTGCCATTATACCAAATGAGCATTGCAAATCCCAGTTTTCTCCAGGTCAGCAAATTGATCTCAGCTTGGATCTTTTAATTCCCGTTGATGGGATGCTTTAACGCTATTCAGCTGACTACCAGGGTCATCCTGATCTCAAATTATGTGGTAGTTTCCAAAGTACAAGCTGTTTCAAGGGAAGCCTAGCCTGTTTATTTACTGATGCATGTCCAGATGTGCTTTTCAGACTTTAAAGTACTGAATCAAAAGCAATTCAGCTAAGTCCTACATGAATAATTTATCTTATTCTTACACATTTTTATGAGGAGAAGGGACTTTTATAGGTTAGTATTTTGTCAATGTAATAAAAAAAATGCTGCTAACTGGGACTTGTGTAATAACTGTTTCGGTCACTGGGCTTGTCATGCCTGCATAAAAGGTGTTTCATTATTCGGAGGTATGCCAGATTGTCAAAACTTACTGAGGAGGATCTGGATGCCTGCTGATTTGTGAGCGCCATCAGTAATTTCCTTTGCCAGCTACTGTCGGCTTTGGAGCAAAATCTGACATTTTCAGTACAGATGAAAGTGCTCCAAATACTAACTGCTCCCTTGTTTTGGGATGGCACATTTAGAATGTAGTTTATTTATTTTGTGAGCTCATACGCTGAACATGTAAATATTGACATGTCCTAACTCATGATGTGAGACAGGCCCTAAGCCTCCATATCTTTTCAAGCACTCCTTGTTAATGCAACACACAGGGCTAAGCAGTGAGGCGAAGCTGTGGAGCCAAGGTCTGATTACATTCACCTAGTATTATGAAATGTCTGTATTAAACTGTCACCCACTGTTTAAGTAGGAAGTGATTGACTGCCTGAAAAGTCAGTATGTCTGATCCAGTTCATTCCCGGTTGCAAATCCAAGGATATAGAACTATTAAGCTTTTTGTACCCAACTGGTGAAAGCTTCCCTGGGATATGCCAAACAGCCACAGTCCTGGCCACTTGTTCAAGAAGAATGAATGGGGCAGGTACTGAAATGAGCTGCTTGTATGAGGAAGGGAATGAATAACATTTGTTTTGAGAGGAGCATATAATAGCATGGTTTCTCTAGCCTAGCAAATTGAAAGCTGAAAGGGATATGATTGCTGCCCATAAATACATGAAGGAGGTAAACAACAAAGAAGGAGAAGAGTCATTTAAGTTAAAACACTATTTTGGCACAAGAACAGATAGGTAGAAACTCCATTAATAAATTTAGACTATACATTAAAAAGAGATTTCTAACCATTAAAACAGAGATGTTCTTGAACAGCCTTCCAATAGGAGCATTAGCAACTTTTCAGGTAGAGCTTATTATGTTTATGTAGCTTGGTAAGTTCACAATTTGGTGCCTGAAACAGCAGAGGATTGGACTTGATCCAAGACTTTCTTTCCCATCCTCTATTCTTTTGTTAACTAGGTTAGGAATCATTTCAAGACTTTCTTGTTACTGTAAAATTATTTTCATTTCCTCTGTTATAACCCAAGCATTTTAAACTCTTCACATAAAGCCTTGAGGACAGAGAGTTGCTGACTAAAAGTCTACTGCAGAAAGAGATCATAATTGCACCCATTTGCATTGCACAGCCTGTCATGAATCTGGGGGTTGAACTGACCCACTATTGCATTGAAGTCCCTTCTTGTCATTTAGGAAATAGAAAGGAAGTTAAAATGGGCTCCTGGAGAGAAAAAAGCATCTTTCTGCAAGACAAAAAAACTCTACACCCTTGGCCCATAAATGAGCAGAGAGGAAATACATTTGCTTGTATTTTAGAAAATCTCTATCACCTATGACTTACAGAAATTGATTTAACTGCTGAAAAAGTTTGTCAGAACCTAAACTACTTCAGTCTGAGCTGCCCTGCATGTGCCATTTGTGTCTGCCACCTTTTCGCTTCCTCTCCCTCAGGCTCATTTCAGATTTTATCTTTGCATTTACAATGGGCTAAGAGCATATGTGCCATCTGTGGCCATTACAGAGTGGATTTTCAGTAATTCAAGGAGCTGCAGTAACTTGATCAAACATTTGAACATTTCACTGCTCAATAGCCTCTCACTGCAAACTTCTCACTGGTACCCTAAAGCCTGCTTTATGCTTCACCTCAGTTCTTGCACCTGAGTTGGGATTACCTAACCAAAATTCAACCTTTCTTGTTATAGCTGTTTTTCTGTCCATACATATTCAGAAAAGCAATATTGCTCATAGATTTATTTAGGTTAAAAGGCACCTCAGGAAGTGTGCAATACAACCCCCAGTCAGGTCTTGAAGGATGGAGAGAGATGCAACCTCCCTGGGCAACCTATTCCAAAGCTTGACTGTCTTCATGAGGAAGAAGTTTCTCCATATATCCTGTTGAACCCCTCTTGTTTCAGTTTATGCCTATTGTCTATCATTTGCCCACCATGCGTGCTCTGAAAAGCCTGGCTCTGTATTCTTGATAGCCTCCCTGTAAGCACTGGGGGGGGCTGCTGTTCTGTGCCCCGAAGCTATCCCTGCTCCATGCTGAACAAGCCCAGCTTCCTCAGCCTCTCCTCACAGGGCAAGTGCTCCAGCCCGCAACCATCATAGTTGCCCTATGCTGAAGCTGCTCCAGTTTATTGATTGTCCTTCTGTTGCTGGGGGGCCCAAACTCGGGGGCATATTCTAGATTCGGTCTGATGAGTGCTGAATAAAGGGGGATAATCCTTTTCCTCAGTCTACTGGCTGTGCTCCTGTTAATACAGCCCAGGAGGCTGTTGGCTGCCTTTGATACCAGTGCACTGCTGGCTTATGTTCATCTCGATGTCTACAGGGACCCTGGGTACTTTTACACAGAGATGCTCCCCAGCCATCAGTCCCCAGCCTTTTTCATTGCAAGGGGCTCTTTCTTCCCAGGTGCAGGACTTTGCATTTACCCTTATTGAATTTCATAAGATTCCTCTCAGCCCATCCCTCTAGCCTGTCTAGGTCCCTCTGAATAGCAATCCTGCCCTCCAGCATGTCAACCACTCCTCTCAATTTTGATAACATCTGCAAACTTGATAAGACTGCACTCCGCAGCCTTCTCCAGGTCATTGAAAAGCATTTAAACAGGACATGTCCCAGGATAGACCCCCGTGATACTCTACTTGTCAGTGGCTCCCAGGTAGAGCGCAACCTATTAATGACTACCCTCTGAGTCTGATCATCCAACCAATTTTTTACTCATCTAGTTGTCCACCCTTTCTAACTTGATATAACATCCTAACTTTATATTTTTATCTACCTTCCTAGTCCTTATTCCAGTCCTCTTGTTCAACACTGACTATTTCTAATTTCACGAGATTGGTGGAGACACATTTTAAGGAATGATGGGTCTACGGATCAGAGCTGGTTCCAATTTCACAGCTGAGAATTAGCTTCTTTAGTGGACAAAAATGAAAACCTCACTGTACTTATAAGGTAATTTGTTTGAATAGGAGAGTGCCAAAGTATGAGTTTCTCTCACCTCATATTAGGTGTTTCAGGAGAAGCCAGTCATCCAGGACTCCCATGATAGTCAATGGAGAGCAAGAAGTTCCACTAGGGAGTGATTCACCTGATCTGTTTTAGACTTAGGAAGAAATGAATCATTCACTGGATACCCTTATTTCTCTCGAAGATCTATAGAGAGAGTTCAGAGCTTCAGTGCATGTCTCATCTTTAAATGCCTGAATTAGGACAGACAAATCTACTTTGCCATTACCTGTATCACCCAGGAGTTCCTGAAAGATGATCCCAATATTCTGTCCCTCACTTGTAATCTATACATGCACATAACATGTATAAAGTGGCCAAACAATGATAGAGAACCATCTTTTTATCCTCAGAATATAAAAAGTTTGAGATTATGCAAACTAAAGATGCATTTTGACCTTTTGAAGACAAAAATCTGGGCTGAAGGAATGGGAATATGAATAAAGTGATTCTTATTCATAATCATTCCTTATTAAACAGCATGTTAGAATGGTAAGTCACCAAAAACCACATATTTTTTCCACTGCATATGGTATAACTTACTGATGTATGAGCAGCTGAAGTTTCTGCAGGGTTATTAATTAAGCTACTCTGTTTCATGATTACTTTTATAAATATTACTGTTAGCAATTTTTTGATCAAAATTAATGGTTTCCCTTCCTGAGGGCTCTTCGATGGTGGTGTTTTAGATTAATTGTTTATTTCATTAAAGAGGATTTACCAGTTAAGAAATGCAGTAGAAAAGAAGTCACTGACTTCGTGAAAAAGTTCTGCAATGTTTATGTAACAGGGAGAATGTTATCAATATTACTGTCATCTAAAGATCAGTGTAATCCATACATTGATTTCAGAATTCACAATCCTCTTGGGCTATTGCAAAGTGCTAAATTTTGTATTTAGATCTTTGACTTTGCTTAAAAGCTCATTCAGAGTTCCCTAATGGCTGTATACCACAGTAGATTTTTTTTCACAGAAGCTTTTCAATCTATCTATCTCATTTATGACTTATTTTGTCTGAGGCTTCAGCCAGAAGTAAAGTTGTTACCTTGTAGGATTAAGCCCATTACCTTTTCATGCAGAAAAGAAAAGATACATGAATACAACTTCTTCACAAACAGATTGTTTTTTCCAATCTAGGGAGTTATACTAGCAAAATATTAGTAGACCAGAAGCTTGGCATAATGCCTGCCCTTTTGTTGGATTTTAATACTATAGTATATATAGTTTTTGGTAAGATATTTGAGTAGAAGTATGTCACACAACTGTCGAAGAGGGTGGAAATCTGGAATGAAAGATCTGCCAGTGAGGAGAAATTCCTAGATGCTGGCAGCAACAACAGGGAGCACATCTGAGGCATGTCTTGCAAAGAGAAAGCTGTCAATCCCTCTTTATCACTGGAGCCCCAGGAGAACCAACAGAAGAAATGCTCATACTCTGATTCCTTCCTTTGTATGCAAAGCTCAATATATAACAGAAAAAATGACATAGCTCAGATTTTTAATATACCCTGGGTTCTTTTTTGCTACTGAGCTGGCACGGCCTAACCTAGGCATTCATCTTTTTATGGCTATAAGCATAAAACCCTTTAGCTGTGACATCAGACCTACAGTGGGATAGAGATTCTATTACCATTACAAATTTTACCACATGAAACTGTGAGTGAGCCATGTTCTTCATCCAAACCCTTTTTAATAGCTCACAGTAATGCCATCTGAGTTACCATTCTTTAATGACAGAGTTTGTGCATGCAGTGAAATCACACTCTCAGAGAAGTCTTCCTAGCCATAACTATCTATTGAAGCATCTTGCTCGCTAAATGCAGATGTGATCAGAAGAATATAGAATAAATCTTCAGCATTTTTATTTCAAAAAATAATATAAGAAATAGGAAAAAAAATCGTTACAGAAAGTTATGGTTAGTCTTACTCTACCTCTTTGTTTAACCACTAGTAAGATCTTTGTCATGTAGACTGACAATGAAGACCGTAAGCAGAATACAATTTTTCATTTAGATCTTTTTCTAGTCCTCATGTCTTCACCACAGCTGAACGTTGCAGACTTTTTGCTTGTATTGGCCTTTCTTTTTTGTCTTACAGAATAGGCTGGGGTAGGGACTTTGAAAGAGCTGCAGAGACCAGCTGTCTGTTCTGTGTCTCTATGCTGGCAAGCAATACAGGGCCATAATGTGCCTAGGGCTCATGATCATAAAAATTACAGCCACCAGTGGCATTATGACTTAAATTCAAAACAGTCTGTGCTTATGTAACTTTAAACCTAAAGATAAACATGTCATGGTAACTAATAAGGAAATAGCTCTTAACCTATATCTTTTGATTTGGTTCACCTAAATATCAGTGGAATTTTGCCAATCAGGCAAAATACTCATATAATGTAATATCTCTGTATAATAGAAAGGGATGGGAGAGTTGTTTTGTTGTGTTTATACAGCTGACTTTCCATATGCTCTTGAAACACTAAAGGGGAAAACTCTAGAGCTTTATCAGGGTACAAAGACATGGGAATTAGCAGAAAAGTCAAAGGAGAATAAGAAGCACAATTTCTATTGCTGGATGCATTCAGGAGGTGTGTCTAATTGCCTAAACAGCAGGATGAAAGTGTTTCCCCTCTATACATATTACAGATTAAACACTGTAATATTTATAGCAGAATTTTTTTTTACATTCCAGACTACAGGTTCCCAGAAATAGTCTTTCAACAGGGAATATTATTAAACTTCTAATTTTTTTTTCCCCATGACTATAATATTCTTCCCACAAAGTGAAATGTCTCTTTCTTCTCTGACACAGTGTGGCTAATCACTAGTTACTTTCCTTTTCAGAGCTGCAGACTCATAATGAAAATGCTGGCTAGCACTTCTAACTGAAAGCCACTTCAAGTTATTAGATCTATGAAACCTGAACTCCTGTGCACTCTTACCATTGCTAAGATATAAGGAAACTGTCTTTCAGTGCTGGTAAGTATATCCACAAACATTTTTTGTGCCACACAGTACCCATCTTATATATAATTACATGTTATAAGAGCATCCAATATTTACAAATTCTAAAAAGCGAGTGATAAAATTCTACCCAGCAAACTGTAATGGCTTAAATGCCAATAATAATAAGTGCTCCTTCCTGTAGTCAATAAGGATTGACAGCAAGAGTAAAATAAACCAATACAAAACTGAAAGAAAGGAAAATTGTCAGCATGAATTATACAGGAGAAGTTGAGAACAAATGTGTTAATGTCTGGGTGGTCAGGAAAAAAAGAAGAGCCAAGTGAAACTGCGAGGCAAAAATTTCATGGGCCATTGTGCCAGGATATTGGTTAATTTTTCAGAACTTACTGTACTTTGTCAGAGTGCAAAATATTAAGTAGAAAATGTAGGGAACTGTCCTTTTAGCAGCTAAACCCAATTAACACCAAGATAAGATTTTGCATTGAGATTTCTTTTTCATTTAGAGGAAATAAATACAATCTGTCTCTTACTCAAGTGTAATAGATAAGACCATTCTGCATTTTACAAGCATTTCATTCTGCCAAGTGCATGGTTTTGATTATGGTTACTTCCCCCTCAGATCTTCTGAATAAGTCATGTAATCACTCCCTAGCATGTTTCAGGCCAAATCGGTAGGGATTACATAAAACTAAACTTTAGCCAGTTTAGCTTAAGCCAGTTCATTTGGACAGAGGCATGCTATAGTTTTTTTAAAGCTCTGTCCATTATTTGGTGCATGACACAGAAATTATTTTATGTATTGCTTGCAGTTACAAGTAGGCCAGGCAGAAACGCTTTTCACTCTGGAGGAACGGAACAGCAGTTTTCTGGATGAATTGGGGGCAGATCGAAAAAAGAAGGACTAGTATATATTCACTGCAATTGTGCTGCTCCCTCAAAGGAAGCTTCTTGGATTGATCCCTAATCCTGTTACCATCTCATTCTCTTCTGTGGATGTCCAAACCTGTCTGGGTTGATGGAGCCAGATACCTCTGCAGTCAAGGAACATGGACTCCCTCTTCCATCTGCAGTTGCAGCAAATGAAGTGCTGTTACCTCATGTGATTCAACACCCCACACTACTGCTGGATGTCATCACCCCTTCAGAGTAGTTTCTATGTGGTTTTTATACCTATGTTGGTCAAAGGGTTCTGGGTCACTGCTGTAACTGATGTGTCCTTTTTTATGGTCAGGTCCTGCTTAACTTTCGAAATCTGATGTAATTATCACAAGCTAAAAACTATTCCTTTACGCTAATACAATGAATAGGGTACTGAAATAAGCAGCTCCTCTTTTTTCATTATAAAGTAAGATGTTTTTTGTTAACTATGTAGTTGTAAATATTGAAGAAAAAATAATGAATGCTGCATAGAGTATTTTACCTGAGAAGCACAATGTAGGAAAGAACTACATCAGATATTCATATTGCCGAAGCGTGATCTAAGAAGAATTAGAGAAGGTACGCACATGAATTCATCCCTTGACCTAAGAAAAGGATCACTTTTGCTCTACCAGAAACAGGGCTCACTGGGAATAAACACTGTAAGAAAAGTGATGGATCCCAGTGCAAAATGGACTTTACTCACTCTGCATCCAGTACAGAATTCCTCACAATTTTCCATGTTTCTGGTAAGTTTATTCTATAATGTATGAGAGGGATTCTCCCTCTCCAGGCTGCCTTATCTTTCTGTTATTGCCTCTGTCAAGTAAACAACCTTGTTTACTTCTCTCTATCCAAATACTTGCAAGCCATGGAAGTCTCAATTGATGCAATCACCAATGCCGGTCTGTTAAGTTATAAACCCTCACATCCTAAATACAGAATTATTTTTCAAAGAGAAAATTCCTCCTCTCATGTGTCACTTCTCCTCTCCCAAATTATTTTTATTCTGTAATTATTTCTAATTGCCCCATTTGTAGTCTTCATTTCAAACCAATTCTCCGTGTTATAAATCCTGTTATTATTTTGTTGTGCATTTCCATTTTCCTCCATCATTCATTTTATAGTTATTCCAATTTTAATGCCATGGATTATGAAAAACATCCATGTTTAATTAGCTAAATGTGTGGTTTACCAACTTTTTCTTTGTGACTCCACTTCTGAGTTCATAACCCCACATGCAGTTATAAGCACCACTTCGCGCAATTTAATTTCTGTCAGGCGCATGAGCACACTTGGAAGACTTTTACTCTCCAGACTTCTGATCAAAACCTTCACTGTCATGAATTAAAGGAGAGGTTTCTGCTACATAAACTTTGGCTATAGAAAGTGGAGTTTTTTAGAAGTGTTTAGGTTACTTCCAGTAACACATCCTATCAGAAGACAACGGGGCTTGTGCTTCTCTATCACATTGATGTTTGTGACATTCTTTGGCATAATTAATATCAACTTTGCTTGTTGGTCACTTTGTTTCTGACTTCATATAGTGTCTTATACTGGAGTTCTACTTTTTATTTCAAAAACAAATGCAAAGGAATATTACCTTTTCTCTATGAATTCAGTAAAATGTCATTCAGTAATTAGTAGAGTTGTTCCCATCCTATTTTCTTTCTTTCTGTTTTTGCTTTGCTTTATTTCAAAAAGCCATTATGATCATTTTTGGTTATTCTGAAGAACAAAACAGTTAAATACTTCATGGAAGTAGGTGAAAGGGTATAGCCTCTCTTTTGCAAAGAAAAATCACACTATTACACCTCCACAAGATACTTTTGGCCTTTTTCATTTTTAACATTACATACAGCTCAATCTTTTTCTGCTTGTGCAGTGGTGAGCGCACATACAATGCCCAGTGCTACTGGAATCCTGTCAGTTTGAATTTATCTAAGCAGCCTGAAGCAATGCATAGCAGAGAACATTTTTCTGCTGAGCTACACAAGAACACTTTGCAGTTCCACTTAGTCCTTCCTGCTGATTGTGGCGTAAATGCTAACTAGCTGGAGAGCAAACCTCACTCCTCAAGGACAGACTGCAGAGCTTGTGCCCAGGTTGCCTGGATGGTGGCAATAACCTATTATCCTTCCACGCATTCTTTTAAACACAGTGACTTGCTGCTTCAGGAGCTGGCATTTGCTTTACGCCAGCTTTCCCTCATTAAAGGGGCAATTCGGCACAGGGTTTTTTTGGTCCAAAGATTTCCAAGTAATAGTTCTCCAATTGTGGTTCATGTAGGGGACCAACGTGGTCCTCAAACTGGTTGCTGCCACAGTGATGTCATTATCTATCAGTAATAAAAAAAGGGGAACTTTTTTACTGCTTGCATTTTTCAGAGAAGGGAATGTAATTAAGCTTTTTGAAACCATTCATTAAGACAAGACTGCCTCCTTTCTGCCCTCTGCACCCAAAAAATTGACTTGTGTTTCTCGCTGTTGCATAGCTATTTGTTGTAAAATAAACACTTATCACTTCCGCAAATGGTTCTAAAATAAGAGGAGCAGCAAACACAAAAGAACCTCAAACCAAACTGATGAGTGACCTGAGACATAAGAGAAATCATTTAATCCAGGGATGAGCATGGTATGGAGCCAGATAAGTAGATTAGACGGAGGAAAAGCTGGATCAGACAGCATAAAGAGCAAATAAAGAGCATAAATTAGCAGCCTTCCCCACTGGACTGAATAAGCCAGAAGTCTTGTGACAATACTAGCAAATAGTCATGTAATTTTAAGGCTGCTTTGTAATACTCAAGTGCACACAGATGGAATTAAAGTAGCAGCCTTCTTTTTCTGGAATTATATTTTTAAATTTTTATGGTTTTTTAATGTGCAGAGCTTGTTTGGGGATGTTGTGTGTGTATATATATATATATATATATATATATGTAATTTATATGAATTTCAGTAACTTATCAATTTATAATCTTGGTGCAGAGAAGTCAGAATAACAAACCACAAATCATTTCCAAACTAGTGCCACTGGCATTCATCCATTTTCCTTCCAAATCCCTACTTAGACATCATATCTCCCACAAAATTCATAAATACTAACTTATTCAACTATTGCTTTAAAAAATATCTTCTGGACTTTAATAGAATGGGTGCTTTATGACCATATCTTCTTTTTCATCTTGTAAACCCCTAATCTGCATTTCAGAAGCACATTAAAAGTTTGGTATACAAATACATCTGCAAATGCAATTATTAGTCACTCAGGTGGAATTTTAGGAGTATGAATCTGTTGGCTGAATCTTAGAAAGCCGAAAAGTTTAACAGTTTTGTTGTTTCATATCCATCCATGCAAAGCTGAAAGTACAATAGAATATTTTATTAGATATCTCACTACCCCGTAGTGCTCAGACTGTTCTCCAAAAGTTAACTGAACAGTCCCACAACGTATACTGAGTTCAGTAAACAGCTGCCATCATTGCAGTTGTGCAGGCCCAGGACAGAAAAATAACTGAAGCTGAAAATGATCTCTCTCACTCTGCACTAAATCAGCTGCCAAACACTCAATTTATGGTGTTACACCAGTGAAATAAAGGCTCATGAAATGGAGACTAGGATTTAAGAATCAGGTTGGCAGAAAGATTCTATTAATTTCTATTGATGGTGTCTAGCTAGTTTTTGAAGGTAGACACAAGCTAGGTTTCCTAGTCCAGTTTTCGAACCACGTAATAGTACACATTTTTCCATTCAGATCTAGCCTGCACTGCCTGCGTGTAGGACTGGTTTGCATACTTAGAGAAAATCATTGCCAGAGCAAGGAGCAGAAACTTCTCAGTTTCTAGATAATTCCAGAGAACATGTCACCTGTTGTACTTTTGTTTTGGGGGTGTTAGATTCAGATAGTCCCTATCAGCCTGAAAAATTCATCTGGGAATGCTACTGAAGAAAGCAATTAAGTATGTCCTAGGATCTTCATGGTACATTTTATTCCATGCAGGCCTGAAGGTGTCAATCCATCTTACAACAGCTTCCAAGATACAGGTTTGTGTAGTAACATTCCCAAATGAGAGGGGATTAAAAAAAAAAAAAAAAGCAAACCTTAAGCTAACTGCTATAAACACAAAATGGATGACTTCAAATTTAAGATTGAAAGGTTTGAGTCAGTTCTTTGTGTGCCTTCATCAGTTTACTTGTTTCTGTTTCAAATTTTCATTTAGGAATACAAAACATCAATAACTCCTGAACAAACTAGAACATTTAAAAAAGAGAAATGTAGGCATAAAATCAGTTGCAAGCTGGACTCCCAGATTCAACAAATTCCCTTTCTCCAATGATACTGCATCCTTGGATTAAGCCATAGCATGTAGGGAGAAGCTCTAACTTTCAGCATATTCTTCCAGAACGACAAGTATTCAGCATTCAGTCAGAATGGCATTTATTTTAGATTAAGAAAACAGCAAGAAGAAAAGTTAAGTTTTGTTACATGTTCCTCTCCTGGGATTACCTGCTGAAAATAAAATTGGCTTCCAAATCCTGCAGGCATTCTGGAGATCTTGATAATAAATGGACGAGTCTCCATGCATATCTCAATGCTGCAGCAACAAAGTACTATAAACTAGATCTAGAACAGAGAACAATCTAATACAGGTGACTGCAGAATCTAGTCCAGTTTTCTCTCCTTTCTTTCAGGGAGCCTTGGATATTCCAGTAAAACTAACTAATGTTTTTAAAATACACAATACCAGTTAGTGGAAGAACTATAATTAAGATTTTTGATTGCAATATCTTTGAGTCATTACTATAATAGAGCAATATGGGAGATATTTTGGAATATTCAAATCATATCATATTTATTTTATTAAAGTTTTGATTTGCAATAGCATCTCTTGCAGAAATGCTGTTATATGACTACTTTCTTTTATTAGGGTCTTTTCCTCTGTTATAAACATTGCTTTTATTCATAGTGAAAGGCACCATACAATCTGAAGAGTCCTTGACATGAGCATTGAAATGGAAAGACATGTTCAGAAGCAATCCCATTGATTTACTGGCCACTTGAGACTGAAATAATTAGCCAATCAAAATAAATTTTGTAATTTTTATCTCCTGGAGATATTTTTTCATGTTAGCGTTTATTTGGCTGCTCTGACAAAGAGGAGAACTAGTTAGAGAGAACCAAAAGGAGCAGATCAAAAATGACTGGAGGTCCAGAATCCTTGATCCACAATGGCAGATTGAATGCACAAGAGTTATTTAGCATAAACAAGACTAAAAATAGGAGAAAGAAAATCATGAGGTTCTTTCCTACTTTTCTGGCTTTCTATTCTTTCAGGTATCACACTGATCAGTCAGGCTACCTGAACTCCCTCTGTGTTAAAGGTTTAGTTAACAGTTCTCAATATGCTTTTAACAAATGTAATTCTTGGAATTTTCAAAAGGAGGTGTAAAAGCATAATAGAAAATTATACAAAGGGGCATATATTATAAAGCAGCACGTATATATAAACAGAAAAATATTAGTTTTGAAGTACTTAAAAATGATCTCAAGATTTTACTAATGTAGCATAGATTTTTAGTATTCACTAGACAATGATTGACAAAGTTATCATTAACGTTTTATCAAAATTAAAATTCTTAGCACTTTTGCAGCATGGACAACCTGTGGATTTCAAAACACTTCACAAGCAATTAAGCAATACAACATCCTGTGAGTAAAGGAATATTATTCTATTTTAAAAATGAAAAGGATTAGATGGATTGATTAAGAAGAAATCCTGTGAGAAAATACTGGGTTGATTTCTATTATCTTGATCAATTACTAGAAAACTGAGGGAAGGTTGTTACAGAAATATTTCATGAAGGAAGATAAAGCAATATGCTAAAGGTCATAGTTGAAATTCTTAACAAAATCAGGACACAAAGACAAAACATAGGGCATTTGTTTTTTCTCTGAGGCTGTAGGTATTTCAGGAACATACTTCAGAAAATGCTTCACATTAAGCATATAAAGGGTTTGTGTGGTGACAATAGAGCTAAGCATGTGGGTAAGCATAAGTAAGCTGCAACATTTAAAAAAGTAGAACCCCAGACCTAAAATTTGTATCTAGTGCTGTAAAAAAAAAAAAAAAAGGCAGAGAAGAAGGCAGAAAGATCTTTTCAGACCTGAAGACCTTCTCACAGCTATCAAGACCAGAGTCAGTAGTCACTAGTATATTCCTCCAAACATATGTTTTATCTTTTCTGTGGTAAAACCAATGCCTAATATGTTGCACATTGTAGCCCACAGACGAGGATATGAGATGTGATAAAAACATTAATGATCCGCTCCTCCATTGACATACACCTTGTGCAGTAAGCTATGCCAATGTCAGCTGGGTGTAAAGCCAAACTCTTCTCATGCTTTACAGATCATTTGCACTGTGGTAAATAAGTTAGTGTGTGTGAGTTGGAGGGCAATGCCAAAAGGAATGGGGCACAGCTTGCTTTTCCCTCATGTCCTTCTCCCCCTTCCCTTCAACACTGGCCACTGTCTGCGATTCATTTCTTTCTTTTGAGTCTTGCACCACCATGGATCCTTGCAAATGCTCAGCCATAATTTAAGGCCTTAGATAAATAAGAAAACAGCCTTTTCTATGCAATGTTCATATTTATTTAGTATGGGGTTTTTTTGAGAGGGAAGGAAATAATCCACAGATCCATCCTTCTTTCCATTACTATGTGTGGAGCACAATCAGTGTTTTATTTATGATCAGTGGGAGAATAGGTGGTTAACACATATGACTAAAGAAGAAAAAAAAATCTTGGGGTAAAGAGAGTCCTGATGATCATGTTATGAAACAAAGAAAAAAAAAGAGCTCAACCAAGGATAATGGGAGAGGGGAAAAGCCACATGACAATGATGTGGGTGTCTCTGCTACATTTCAGTCCTTCTAAAGAAGTACTTCTACCCAGTCGCCCACTATTCTAAGAATTTGCTATGTTAACAATATTATTTCCTTTCTATTCAGTTTTTAGAATTTCCATAAATGCCTTCACTTCTATTTCTTTTACTTTTGACTCTGAAGTTTTATTATGAATTTCACAGAGGTTCCTTAGTCAGGAATAATAATCATATTAATATGTATTTACTTAGATATCAAAGATGAATCTTCAATAGCATCATTCAAAAGCACTTACATGCTGCAAATTGTGTGAATATTTTGTTTCTACTATTGGCTGATATAATCTTGTTCACATAAATGCATGCCAGTGATTTTTTTCTTCCCAGCTCAAAGAGTCAACATGTTTTCTCTCATCTTCTTTCTCTGTCTCTGAGCCAAAACTCTGAGGAGGTTCATTCCACAGATAACTTGGTCAAATCCATTACCAGCAAAACTGGGCACTACTTCATACTCTTCAGTGGAGATACAACCAATCATGAATTGTCCTATTGAACTTGGAGCAAAAATACACTGATTTCCCCCAAAAGTAATGAATTTCATGGCTTCATATTACAGAGAGAGTACAGTCAGTTCCAAAATATGATCACAACTTACTTAAGAGAGAGTTTTCATTACTAATAACCTAGTAAAAATCTGTATTTTTGTGCTTCCTTACATTCGTTGATGCATGGTCATGACTATAAGGAATTGTCTTTATATCAGCATAGATTTTTTTTTCACATTCCTTGAGAGGAATGTGAATATCTGCCCATCTTTCTGTCTGGTGAACTAGATTTCTATTTTCTTTTTCCATACCTACCAAGTTATACATTCTTAAGTGTCACCACAGAACTGGTAAGAGTTTTGCAGCAGGAGCTCATACATGCCGTTTGAAAACATTTAGCCTCAGACCAGAAAAACATCAACTGAACCACATTAATTCAAAACTAAGAAAAACTATAAAAATTGTATAACTAAAAGCAAGTGACCGTCTCAAAGATGCCTCTTACTTCAGTCAACCTCCTAAGATTTAAGAAGAACTTTAGGACTCAGGGGGAAACAAATTTTTTATGGTCAGCCACCTGAATGGTTTTGAAGTGAGATCCTCCAAGAATTATATATCTACTTCAGTCTTTTTCCTGGGAGTTGCACATTGAACAAGCTCTCTTGGCTCATATTCTGTTTTTACTCATGTCCTCCTGATTGCAATTGGCATGGATCGGAACAAAATCTTCATGTCTATAGTTATTTCATAATAACTGCTTTTTTTAGGAAACACAGGCTTATTTTGACATGCAGAATGTTTGCCTTTTGGCTCCATATATTTGTTCTGCACTTTTTTGAATAAGATTGTCTCAATTCCATCAAAGTCCTCCCTCTTTATTCCTATTTTTTCTATCCTCTTACATTCCTATCTAGCCACTATTTAATGTACAAAATAGCTGAACACTGATGTACCAGTGAGGGTGAAGCAACAGTGAATGATATCTTCTGCAGCATGAATTTTATGGTAACATTTGGGGAACTGAATGTGTGGTTCTGTATATACAGCGGCTCTTCATACTACATAGAGTTAATGGCTCTGTGCATATGGAACTGCAGTGATGAACCAGGATCTATGAATGCTTTCTTTGTGCTAACCATAAATCTGCTATATAAGCTCCTGCAGAGGGTAGTTAAGACAAAATATTCTTTTAAGAGCTGAAACTTGTCTGTTCTCCCCCTCCCCCAATTTTACTACTACAAAAAACTTGTAAGGATTATGATGTAGATTTGAGATCATTGAGTGATTACTGCCACCTAGTTAATTCTACATGCAATGAGATATATATAATGAGCAGAAATGAAGGGCCAAGTCCTCAGCTTATGTATCTGAAGGGAAATAAGCAAAAACAGTTAGGTCATCAAGTCCTGTTTCTGTTAGGGAAAACTTGCTTTCTGCCATACATTTGTTTGGTGTTTATCATCTAGTCTGCTTTTAGAGGCACCAGAAGGCATATTGCTATCCATTTCTTTGGATGGTTATTCCTCCAATTAACAGCTCTTCCTGCCTGAGATATCCTCACATCCTCACTGAGCTTTCCCTCTCAATTGCAAGAAAATGCTACACCACTTTCAAGTGTATTCATATGTATTTTGCCTCCATCTTACATGTATAGTCACTGTACTCATGAACAAGAAAAAGGAAACAGCCCTCCATTACACATTGTAAATAAGTATGGACTGTGACTGCAGTACCCTCTTAACAATGGAAGTCATTAGCCATTAATGAATATTTAATACAAGGATATACCATGATAACAATATGAGCTTCTCTTTGGCATTATACTCTTAATTAGAACTAAAGCAAGACATTTTATCATTAGAATCAATGTACCATCACTCATAACTTTCTTTCCAATACTCACGTGCTTCTTTCTACCCGCAGTTTTTACCAACTCCACTGCACATCTCCTCCTGAGAAGCTGCAGAAGTAAGAGGAGAGAGACTTGAACAGATTTGCCCCCTTTTTGCCTCTCTCAGCTTTGTCTCATGGCAGTAAACTGAATTTCCATGGAAAACAGACCAGTCTATGCACTCGCTCTGCTTCTTCTCATGAAGCAATATAACCCACAACAGCTAACAGAAAACAAGTATTATTTGGCCAAGTCCCTAAACTTCTGAAGACACAAGTATTTTATAGTCAGTATACTCTGAGTATGAAATGTAACCCAGAGGAACACCCTCTTTCTTGCCACGATCCCAGATCCATTGGAACAATGACTGTTTTATCCCATTAAAAATAAATAAATTATGCAGACTATATCTTCATTGCCCCCAAATCTTTTAATCGGGCCAAAAATTGCTTGTGTACAATCAGTTTTAGCTTGTCCATCCGTGAGGTGTGAAAAAGTACTCAAAGGACTGATGAGAAGTCTGCATGCTAATTGCCTTTCTGACTGGAGAAAAATGTAGCAAAAAACTGATTATAAAGGAGGACAATAAAAAATTAGTTGCTTTGTCTAAATGCTTCCAGTTGTTGATAAATGCTCACTGTTTAGTCTCACCAATTCTTTTCACACTGCAGCTGCAGAGACAGTGTTCCTCGTGCCTAGCTATGACTGACGATCTGACTGCATGCCAGATAATCACCAATTCCTGCTCTGCTGTCTGCTTCAGTTATTTTTTTAAGAGCATTTTTTTCTCCTTTTCTTGAACCTGATGATCTCACACCGGAAATTCAGTTTTTCTCCCAAAGAAGAGGGTCTTTTGTGATGGCAACAGAGCACTCTTACAATCAGCTGGGAGTTTTCCTTACTTAGGCAAGAAAAAAAAATAAGGCCAAGAATTGACAGAGCTCCAGCAGTGCTTAAACTCTAGCAGCACAAAAAAGCTATTTAAGGAGCAACAAAAACCTAAAGACACATTTACTCTGAGGTAATGATGACATAATTTTTTGGAGAATAACTCCCAGTTATTTTAACGTATTTTTTCTGACTGAATTCAGGCCCAAAATGTGAATAGGATATAGATGTAAATTTTACATGGAGACAGTGTGTCTCACAAATCAGTGCAGAAATGTCCAGCACAGAAATGGCTCTTTACCTTGACAATAAAGGCCAGTTTGATAGTTTATTTTCTTTATTCCTACAATGAGTCCTTTGAAAAACCTTCATCATTTTTATTCTGCTTCAATGCCTTACAGTTTCTATCCCTTGTAAAGGAAATAAAGTTACTGAAGGCAATTTGGAGACTCTGAATGAGATCTTGTTTTGAAGTTTCATAATGATTTCATGAATTTATTTTGAACTGCAAATTACAGTCTCTTGATTGCTAACATGAGACTTTCAGGTTTTTATTAGCATGTCTGTGGCCAAGAGTCTGGTCAAATTTACTTTAGCCTTGATTCAGGCTTCAGCAGTGCCCTTCCTTTACAAGTAAAAGATCCCTTTGTGATCAGAATATTTTTATCCTGCTAATCTAATTTCTCTGCTCCCATTCTTCATTTCCCAGTTTACTGCTTCATGTCCTCCTAGGTAACAGGCACAAACTTTCCTAGAGAGGAGCTAATACCTATTTCCTTTCCCATACAATATTACAAGACAGCAAATCAGCTTTTAGCCATCTATTCTGCCCTTTAGGAAGTCTTTTCAATGCAGTTGCTTGAAACTGAATATTCCATGCAGTGATGGAAATAGTCCAGTGTCTCCAGTATGCCACTTCCTATGCTAGCACCTGCTCCAAAGAGTATATGACCCTTTTCACAGCTGGCACAGATGCCATAGGAAAGAGAGAAACCAAGACTCCTAAAATACCATATCAGGATTTCTGAACTCCCATTTTGACCAGCGCCCTGTTGCATTGATCTCAGATTATCTTGCATGGGAATGAGGGAATGGGAATGAGGCTGGGATTTATCTCAAGTATCTTTACCTTTTCAAAAGGTATTTGTATCATCTTATTCAGCTATGTATGTATCTTCTACAGTCAGTGGAACAGAGATGTTCACATCATGAGGCCCATTCACCCACTTTAAATACTTATTTTCAAGAGAGGTGAATTGTCCCCTGATGGTGCCTCTATCTCTAAGGATTATAGAAGGAGCCAAAATGACTCACGTTTGATGGACATATGGACAGGGAAAGTTAGGTGAGAGGTACCTCCTTACAAACGTCTGCACATGGGCAGTTATCATAGAACGAAGGATGTGGGTTAATCTGTGCCCGTGGGAGAGGCAGCTCCTCTGGTCCGTTTGCTGTGCAGTCTGCATAGACCCCATCCAGCAAGTGCTCTGCTGGGTGAGGACACAAGGATGACAAGAGGCTTGGGGAGCTGGGGGGCAGAGAGTTGCTCCTGGGTTTATTGGACTGCAGTATGAGCATAAAAAAGGGCCACTGGCATGGACCTTTAGTTGGGATCCAGCTCTTAGTTCACTATTTAAAACTTTCTATTGCAGAGCCTGACCAGCTCAGTTCTTAAATGGTGAATGCATTTAAATGATAGAGAACAGTCTGTCAAGAATCAAACCCTCCTACACAGACTCAGAATCAGCTCCTGATCATACAGGTTAGATTCTACTCCTTATATTTGGTTTCTCCTGACTCTCCCTGCTCTGCTGTCACCATGGGAGAGATACAGAGTTTCTGAACAGAAATGCCTTTCTTTGCCACTGCTTCTTTTCCTTCCTTTGGCTTGAAAAATAAAACAACTATTACACAGAGAAACATGTGCACTACACTTTCAAAATATCAAAAGACGTCTCATAGTTTTTCAGACAGCATATTTTAAAAAGTTGCCTGCCACATTGGCAGCCTCTCTATCTTGTTTAAGAGATCACAATGACTCCAGACATTCTCAGTAAAGCATTGAATTATAGCAATCAGAAAGGTCCACTGGGTAGATTATTGTGTCCTGTCGGCTAATACAGTATTGTTTCCTCTGACACATTCTTTGGTGCTTCATCCAGCCTAGTTTTGCCATTCTTTTTGATAGAATATTTCATTGTCAAATAGGTCTACTGCTAGTAAATATGACATTGTATTCTGTCCCAGTATTCCTGTATTTTGTCAGATCCCATTTTTTCCAAAAGCAATTATACTTCATGAGACCACCTCCATTAAATGAAAAAGAAGGAAGGAAGGAAGGAAGGAAGGAAGGACAGACAGACAAACACCTCAGGAAACTACCACCATTTTGTTTACTTTCTAGAAGTTGAGACAGAGAAGCCTTGATTTGTCAAATTCAGGCTGGAACTGTCATGAAATGTTCTTGTAAAGGCTCAGGCTTGAACACCAGTCAAATATCATCCCCTCATTATTTTAGCACATTTGGTCCTAAGATAAATTCCAGACATTTAGAAAAGAATGAAAATGAAAGAACAAAGGAAAATATTTGGTCCATATTTTGGGGAAAGGTTCACATTTATTTTTAAATAATAAGCAGAAAACTGAGCTGAAAAACTGTTCTTTTCATTCTCAGTTATTTATGCTCATGATACAGTTCAGCCATTGTCTCTACAAAATGAAGTTATTTAGTTCTTTCATAGTTTTCTCAGAAATCACTAGTTAATTAGACTTTAGTGTTTTGTATAATATAACAGCTGGATTTGAGTCACCCCAGATATTAGTTTCCAAAACCAAAACCACATTGATCTCCCAGGGCATGAATAGGAAGAAACCAAACGCTTCCACAAGAATAATAATCACCACAAATTTGTGATCCACATTTGCAAAATCAAACTAAGAAATAAATTGTGAAAATGCCAACATAAGCCCAGATCTGCCCTTTCTTAATCCATTTTCTGCCATGTTTTCTTAACGGAATGATGTTTAATCGATTGTGCTGTCTGGACAGACATCTGTCTGACTCACTATAATGACTTTTGAACCCACTGGGCAATTTCAGTCAAGTTTGGCAGAGGGATACAGGTCAAAAAGTCACACTTTTACAAGTTTTGCAAGAACTGTTAGCCAGGTACAGGAAAAAACCTCAAGTTATAGCTCCCACTAAGGAAAAGGTAAGGGAAACTTGCCCATTATACAATTTTTTTTTACAGCAACCCAGCTGGCCAATCAGCTAATGCATAGTTTTAAACAAGCCCGAGGGAAGAGGAAGAAGAAAGGATATTATAGGAGACATAAAGGCATATGGGCTATTTCAATGCCTGTACAAAAAATTCAAAGGACACAAATCAGTAGGAAACCACACTTTAAGTCCACTGTTTACAGAAGAATTTGTTGCTCCCTAAATCAGCAAGTCATTTAATATTCTGTTACTGCAGTTGCTTTTCTCCTTCATTTATTGGTGTATTTGGCTAATAAATCAGTGATAGGTGGACATCAAAGTTTAAGATCCTACTTGATAAATACCTAAAAGTTCTAGGAAGGTGATCGCTGACCTAATCAGCTGAGAACTGCCCATAGCAGAATCTTCTTATTTGTGTTGTTTCAGCACTTCCAATAGCACAGAATTAAGATTCCAACATTAAGCAAGGTAAAAGTGTTTTTTACTTTTAGGAAAAGTATGAAAATTTAAAAAGTAGGAAAAATTTTTAGGAAAAAGTTTGTCAAAATGAACATCGAAGCAAATGCACTTTGAAGCAAATGCATACCTAAGCAAAACTTTGCTAACAGTGATCCTGCAAATACTAGCTTAATTTTCATTCTGAGGTTTGTTTGTTTGGTTTTTTTTTTGGGGGGGGAATTATTTTTATGAGCGACAATATGAACAAAGAGGCTGCGAGCCAGAAGACTGTCTGTCTTATTCTTGGCTTGTGTCACTGATTTGTTTTGTAATCCTGAATAACTCATTTTACCTTTGTTTCCCATTCTAGCCTTTGTCAATCTTGTTGCTTACGAAAGCTGCTAAAAAAAGAAACAGTCTGCTGCCAGACATTTGGGCAAAATATGCCTGAAAGAATAAGGCTTTTGGCTCTATTGTAATACTTTGATAATTTGTTGCTATTATTACAGAGCTCATGTAATTACTGTAATAAATACTTTTAGAGCTTTGTTTCCTTTGCTACATTGACAGTGTACATATAGGTATTTGTAAGACTGTCCTAAGCTCAAAAGTTCCTTCTGAAGCAAAATTACCATTGATTTCTATCTCTTCTGTTTTCTAGATCACTGAAAAGCACTGACAGAGCTTAGTGTCTTTTTATGCAGACAAAAATCCATTTTATTTATGATCTAATCCACCTCCCTCTGTGGTAAATTTATTGTAGTGGGGGAAAAAACTGCTGATATGAGATTTTCCTGACAAAATTATTCAGGATTGAATGTTGCATGGCTATACTTGTACAGGAATCTACGAAACTTAAAAAAAAATCATGGAAATCATGAAAACACATAAATACTGATTCTCAGCTGGTGTAAGTGACTGTAATTATCAACATCACTTATTGTAAAAATTTATAAAAACGCAGAAGTTATCCCATTCAGTTGTCCTCAATCCCTTACCACTGAAGTCTCACACTTTTGCCAGCTTTGCCTTATCAATATTTACACTGAAGATATATAACAGCTAGTAGTTGAAAATGTCAAAGTTATGCAAGAGATTTAGACACACATTTCATTAAAATTAAAGAATTCAGTATTTTGGATGGATATCACTCTTGCACAAAGAATATACATGATTGTATTGGACTGGTTAGTAAATCACGTTCCTCTAAGACATTTATTTTTTATGTCTTGCAGCTTGAGACTAAACTTAAGTACAAGATTGCTGAAGTTACAGTTAGGCACTTCACAGGATTTTCAAAGGCACTTAGGACATGATCCAAAAAGGGACTTAAGCACCATCTAGCACTTCAGAGTGTGCTAGACCCAACATTTCAGATCCACAAGCCACTGACCAGATGCTGCTTAATCTTGGAAGGAGTTTAAATTTCCCAGGTGTTTAAATGCAAGGCGCTGCCTCCATCCCACTTCTGCCTGAGTCCCAGACATAGCTGTTTACACAGAGCAGATACTGCCAAACTTTCTCCTGCCCACAGAAAAAGTGAAAAAAGAGAGCCATCATCTCGCCAAAGAGGTGCACTGGCCTCCCAGCTGCTTGGCTGGTTTGACAGAGTCCCTTCCAGAGCTAATTGCTGTGACACCATGTCTAAAGCATGGAGTTTAGGCACCTAGGTGTTTTTATAAAAGTAACCCCCCAAAAGATGTACATCTTTTGAAAATCACAGTGGTGTTTCCAGTAAATAGACATACCGAGATGCCTTTGAAAGTCTTGTCCTAAGGAGCTTGCTTGCTCTCTCCCTCGCTCCCTCATTCTCTCACTCTCTCGTTTGTGCTACTTTACAATTATTTTTCACTTTGTTGTAACCACTTGCCACTTTTTTCTTGATTTCAGAGGTTTTCCTGATTCTTCCAACTCACCCTAATAACCAACAGACCAAACAATGCCCAGGCAGCAGATGCCAGTGAAGATGAAGTGAAACACCCACTTGGTGGTGTCTTCTAGGCTTTGCTATCAAAAATTGAAAGTAATTAGACACAGACCTAAAACAGCGTGAGGCCATTGACTTCAACAGAGTCACATCTATTTACAACACCTGAGGATATACCTGAAAGTTTAATGACTCATTACAAGTTCAAATGGCCCATGACACAAAGGTACATTTTAGGTTTTTAAATTATTTGTCATGTTTTTTAATTAGCTAATCATTGATTTGAAAAAATGGCATTAATTACTTTCATTCTTTTCACTGATGTGAGTACAAACAATTTGTGTTAGTGATCCAAGATTACTAATACTGTAATTTCTGCAGTGATTTGTTAGATTACGTGCTCTGGTGGCTGTCTATACAGTGATTATTGTAGCACAGCCTTTTTCCCTGCTGTTCATTTCATACTACAATGATTATAGTTATTATCATTACTATAATTATTGTTATGAGTGTCAGACTGGTTAACAGGTTCTGTAAACACAAACATGTTTTTTTCTAATATTTGTCAAATGAAGCAGTATAAAATCACTCTTGTGTTCTATTCAACTATTCTTATGTTTTATTAGTTGTACTCTTATTCATTCTCTTCCAGAAAAAAAACATCCTACACACTGATGAGCTTATTTAGCTAAAGCCTTGGCTTTTGGCTGCTGGAAGGAGAAACATTTAGCAGTACATACGTGTGTTCTTCTGAAACAAAGTAAGATGTACAGTTAAACAGACTAGGATATGCAGCCCAGGCAGTCAGCAGGCAGGTGGCCCAATGCAGCATCCCGTGCTTGGAGCTGCTTTTGCAGCCACCCCTGAGCAGCTGCGGAGGCAGAGCCACAGCAGCAGCATCTGCACCCGCTCCCTGTCCCTCCATGGGGACACCTGCAGCAAGCGCAGCTGGAGGGACCCCGTGAGCAGAGGAGCAGAGAAGGCCAGAACTGCCAGACCCCCTTTCCAGCGCCTTCCCCACAAAGAAAAATGTGGAGTGGGTGCAGTTACGCACTGGTTACAGCTGGCTTAACTAGCTAATACAGCACTGGAATTATTCACAACAAAAACCATCATTCTGGCCCAAAGAAAAGATAATACTTGGTGATTAGAGTATTACCCTGAATGGTGAGGATAGGGATAATGAGTAGAATACTGTTTTACTGTAGTCTGGTGCTGGCCAGAAAACAGGCTGTTTCATTCGAAGAAACCAAAGACATTTATTTTTCCTGTATGCTTTTTTTAAGGATTGTGGCCCTAGTATCAAAAGCACCACTGGAGATTTTTAATACTTTCACTGCGTATGTCGACCTTCCCCCAAACCAGGAAAATCTGGATTCATCTGCATTATGGTTTCATGGTTTTACTCTGAGCTTCCAGGTCTGTGGGAAATTTAATAAACTGTTTTGTGTGTGTTTAGGCTTTAAATATGCCTCTCTTGAGCAAAATACTTTAAAATGTGCTTAAGTAATAATGATATCCATGTAATTTAGATACATACTAAATTCATGCATTAATCCTGAAGGTCAAAGAGCTGCTGACGGCAGTTGGACCAATTGCATTCTGATTCAGCTCGAGTTTTAGGGTTGTGTACAGATCATTTTTTATTTTATTTGATCCAGTTCACCTATTATCCCTGCTTAAGATACAAATTCATTAATAGAGCACTGTCTCTTTTCAGATCAAAGACAGACAGAAGGAAATCAGAGAACCAGGGAATAGAAAGTACAGGAAAGAATAGACTCTTCTTCCTGATACAATTAAACAGAAGACAGTTGTTGAACCATTTAATGTGTCTCACCTCTCTGCACTAGAAAGCCATAAATAATGTAAGGAGCAGGACTACATTTCTTTATAGTGCATGCACAGTGGTATATGTTGAAAATGACATGCATAAGCACCAAGTCCCTATCTGTGAACAAAATGCTTAGTTAGACCTTAAGTTCATGCACAAAGGGCAAGAAAAAATCAATAGAGAGAGAGAAAGAGAAAAATAACTGTAAACAAAGCTCAACTCTTTATGGGCTTATTTAAAAACACAGATGAATAGGAGACACTATTGGTAGCTTTAGTAATTCTAATTCAAAATATTCAGGATGGAATTTCTGCAGAAATGTACTGGAATTTAATATCCATCTCCCAAACCCAAACCCAAATCCTTCAATTCCTCTGAAGACTCCATTCTTTCCAAACTACGCTGACAGATGTTCAGTGTGAGCCCAAACTGGATGCATGGTCCTACAAAGTTCTTCTAAATAGTCAGACATTTTTCATCAAAACTTGCACCTTTCTTTTTTTCTTTACTTTTTGCATACAGACCCAGGATCATATACTCAAAAATAAGGTTATGCAGAAGTAGAGATTTTAAAGTTCATGCTAAGCACTGGGCACAATACCCCCCGAATTTCCCTTCCAAGGCAATGATGTCAAGCACACTCTCCTGCAGGCATCATCTCCAGCTCAGATCCACCAGTGTAGGAATCAGGTTACCCATTCCTACTCCAGCAAACTGGATCCTTTAAACAGTCAAATGATAATTACTGCATTGTAATTGTTGGGGCAGCAGGAAGAGCCCTACAGCACAACATAGCTATGGGTGGAGGACACCAAAGAGAAGATGTCCTGGTGTTCTTTTGACAGGAGGCATATATGACTACCTACATTCACAGCCTTCCACTCTTTATAGGCATAGCCTAGGGAAAGGGCTGAGCATCTAGGAATCAGACCAGAAGTCTCCCCTTACTAATATCCCTGTAACATCAGGATTTTGATACCTCTGATAATCATGCAGTATCCACAGGCTGTTCTTTAAACAGCATTCCCAACCCATTTGCAGTTCAGGTCGGGGCAGATCTTACCAAGAAAGAAGGTCGTCTACCCATCAACCTAATCACCACTCTATAAAATAAAATCCTAGGAAAATAGGCTGTCACCTAGCCACATTCAATAAGAGAATTCAAGCCAGTATTGGATTTCTGCCCATGTAGTGTGTGTTGTCAGAGGCAGGTTATTCTCACTTCAGTTGTGGTAAGACCCCTCTGCCTGTTGTCACCCGTGTGTTTTTAGTCACTCTATGGTCAAAAAATACCAGATCACAAACTCAAACCACTTCACAGACTTCTGTGGACATCTTTCTGCTAGAAGAGAGAATAAAAGGAGAAGATTTTTGGACTATAACTTGCTGTACACTGAGGCAAGAGTAGGACCCATGGGACCTGAGGCTGCTCTCTCTCATCTACCCTTAATAGGCAGAGTGACTCACTGACTAGTCATTGGCAAGTGACATTTATGATGAAGGGAAGCTCAGGCACCAGAGGAATGAGATGGCTGTATTGGTTTCCAAAACATGTGTGGAGGAAAAAGGATGAGCAGGGAGGCACTGCGGGGCGGAACATGGGAAGGTTGTAACGGGCGGAGCACTGCTGCCGGAGAAGAAGGCGGGGCTTTACAGCATTATAATAGAGTAGGACACGCTTCATTAAACGCCATTTTGCCACTCCTCATATTGGTGTCTGTGTGGTGATGGTCCGGGGCCTGGGGAGAAGGCCCCGTGCCTCCTCGGTAAGAACGAGAACGGTAACAAGTGGTGACCCCGACGTGATACCGAGGAGGCGGCTCGGCCGGCGTAGGCACCGGGAGCGTGAGGAAGGGATCCGGATCCGGAACTATGGAGGCCATATGTAAGGTAGTGATGGCCTGCGCCAAGGAATGGCGGGCGCCGCTGAAGGCGAGCGCGATACGAGCGTGTGTAGAGAGGCTCGTGAAGGAGGGAGTGATTACTTCTCCTATGGAGATTCTGCGGGAGGAACTGTGGCTGCAATGCACAGCAGCGCTGGCGGAGTTCCCGATGAACGGGGGATCCGCGAGGGAGTTAAAGGTGTGGGGGCTGATAAGAATGCTCCTGCGGAGAGCGAGGGAGGAACGGGAGACGTGGAAGGCGGCTAGAGAGGCACTTAGAGGGAGTGGGATATGTGTGGGGTCGACGGAGATAGAGGGAGCGGTGGAGGAGACGGCGCCAGAGGGGGGAGAGGAGCGGGTCGAAGAGCAAGGGGAGGAACAACGGGACGGAGGTTTGGTGATGCCAGCCGGGCTGGGAGAAGAGGCTTCGCGTGCCCCTCCACCACACTACCCCTGGGACGAGTTGCGACAGGCAGACAGAGCAGGACAACCTTGCCCCGTCGCGCCCAGTGAGCCCGAGGGGGAAGGAGAAAGGGGGGAGAATGAGCGAGGGAATGAGCGAGAGAATGAGCGAGAGAATGAGCGAGAGAATGAGCGAGAGAATGAGCGAGGGAGAATACGAACACCGAATGAGTGGCTCCCCGGGGCACTCATGGTACCTGATAAGAGCTGGAATCAGGGCGAGTCAGCAGCCAAAGATGGCGCCGGGGACAGAGAAAGAGGGCGGAGGAGAGTCACCTTCGATAGTACGAGACGAGCCAGTGGGAGGGAACGGGTGAGCGAGGATGAGATGGACAGCCTTACAAGGCGGTTTCAAGAAGTCTATCGGGGGGGGGAGCGCGAGGGAGGCGTGAGAGCGGAGGAGGTGGAGGAGGATGTGGAGACAGGACTAGAGCAGGCGCTGCGGCTCATGCGGAGGCTGGAGAGAGAAGTACAAAAACAACAGCGGATGCTGCAGCGACTGGCCGACACACGATCCCAGGACGGTTCCAGTGGCGAAAAGCCCCGAGCCGAGTTATACCTGCCAGATTGGCAACTATCAGCGGGGGCGGTGACATTACGGGGTCTTAAACTCACGGCACCCCCTGAAACGCCGTCGGCGCTGCCGGTACGCCTGGCGCCCGGAGGGCTCATAGAATGGACGCCCATCGACCCGAAGGCAGTGAACCATCTATCGAAGTGTATTGCGGAGCAGGGCCTGAGACACCGGGACACACAAGCGGCACTAGACACGGTGTTCTCAGCATCCCTGACCCCCTCCGACTGCCGAATGCTAGCACGCGCAGTACTGGCTCCCTCCCAAGTTCTCCTATACAAGGACATGTGGGTTGGCCGATTGCATCAGGAATTGACACTGGGAACTCGCGATCCGAATCATCCACTTTACGGGTCGACCCTGAACCGCCTGAAGGGGAGTGATAATGCCATGACCACTTCGCAACAGCAGGCCGCCTTACTGACGGCCGGTGAAATACGAGCCATCACAACGGCAGCACGCGCGGCATATGAAGACTTAGCGCGCGTGGTGACAAAGACGGACCCATGGGTGGCAGTAAAGCAGAAGCTGACAGAATCGTTCTCTGCCTTCTGCGATCGACTCTATGCCGCCATTGAGAGCGCTGAAGTCCCTGAAGCGGTGAAGGCGTCACTGATGCTCGAGTGCCTGAAGAATCAGGCCAATGACGACATAAAAGAGATCATTCGCCGAGCCCCGAGGGACCTGGGGCCTACCCAGTTAATGAAGTACGTGCTGGAAGAACAGAACCGGTTGCCCGTGAGAGAGATCCGAACCGTTGTCGCCACAGCCATGGCGGCACAGGCCGCGGTCGTACGATCAAAGACATGCTTCGGATGCGGCCAGCTTGGCCACATCAAGGCGGCCTGTCCGAAGGCGCGTCAGGGTCCGAGCACCACCCATGCCCCGCAGATAACATGCTGGGCCTGCGGCAGGCCGGGGCACCGGGCACGGGAGTGTCGCCGCATGGCGCCGGGAAACGGGAGGTGGGGAGGCCAGTCGGGGACCCCTCCCCGCCCCCAAAGAAAAGCCCCGGCCACCGTGTATACCCAAGAGGAGAGGGGGAGCTCGACCGGCGAGAACCCGGAACAGTGGCCCTGGTACTAGACTGCAACCACCGGCCTGGGGCCATGGTCACCCTGGAGAACCCCTGGGCCTATCCCCAGAACACACAGCTAAAGATGTTGGTGGATACTGGGGCTGATGTCACGTGCATCCCTCTCCGCATGTGGCCGAAAAACTGGCCGACGGACCAGGGAGGAAGTCTCACCGGGGTGGGAGGCAACGCGAAGGCGTACCGCTCGCGGTTCGCATTGAAACTCACCCTGCATGATCCTGACGCAAAACAGCATGGCGCGCCAACACAAGCGACAATCACACCTTATGTCACCGAAATTGCTGACCCGGTACTGGGCCGGGATGCGCTCAGCCAACTCAACATCAAGATCAGAAATTTTTGATGGGGGCCACTGGGACCGCCGCTAGTGAGATCAGGACTATACCCTTAAAATGGAAAAGTGACAACCCGATATGGACTGACCAGTGGCCCCTGACTTCAGAAAAATTGGAAGCGGCGCAGAAGATAGTGGCTCGCGAACTGGAGCAAGGGCACCTAGAGCCCAGCAATAGCCCTTGGAACTCTCCGATTTTCGTGATCCTAAAAAAGACTAAGGACAGCTACCGGCTATTACATGACCTGAGACGGATCAATCAACAGATGTGTGACTTTGGACAGTTACAACCGGGACTGCCGGTGCTGACGGCACTTCCTGAGAATTGGCCGACTATGGCAGTAGACATCAAAGATTGCTTCTTTTCTATCCCGCTGCACTCACGGGATAGGGAGAGATTCGCATTCACAGTCCCATCGGTGAATAAGCAGGAGCCGGCGCGGCGCTACCAATGGACGGTGCTCCCACAGGGCATGAAGAACTCACCTGCAATTTGCCAACGCGTTGTAGCCGACGCAATAGCCCCGGTACGAACACAACATGCGGCGGGGGTCATGATCCACTACGTGGATGATATCTTGATGGCAGCACCCAGCGCAGAAGGGCTGCAGGAAATGGCAGCCGACCTGAGGCGGTGCTTGGCTGCAGCCTTGCTGGCGATAAACGAAGCAAAGGTCCAGAAGGGACCAGGCATTAAGTTCCTAGGGGCGGAGATTGGACACTCGCAGATAAAGCCGCTGCCTATAACTTTGAACCCAGACGTCCGCACCCTACATGACGCTCAGGCGCTAGTGGGGAGCCTCCAGTGGCTCCAGAATATGGTGCCCATAACACCGAGCCAGATGCAACCGCTGTACGAAATGCTGAAGGGCAGGAACCCATGGGAGGAGAAGCGACTGACCGCAGAGGCCAAAGAGACTCTGAAGAACATCTCTGAGATGCTGAGCCACCCATCGGTGCAGCGCTGGGACCCTGCTGATAAGATCACGCTCTACCCAGTGCTGAACCGGCAAGGTGGCATGGCTGTGCTCGGACAAGGACAACCAGAGCGGATGCGAGTGATCTGGTGGGTCACGCCCACGCGGCCGGCTGGAGCGTTTGTGCCGCATTCCAGCCTCTTAGCACGAATGATCACTAAAGGGCGGAAGACATGTATCTCTGCATTCGCACGTGAACCGGACGCGATTGCCCTGCCTTTCAAGAAGGGCACCGATGCACAGACAGAGACCTTCGCCGCGGCGATGGCAATGGCCATGGAAGGATTTCCAGGAGAAATCCAGCACCTCCCACACCTCCAGCCGTTGAGGCACCTGGACATCATAGAGGTTGGCGGGCCTGCTCGAGTACTTCCTACTCCGAAACCGGGAAACACTGTTTTCACGGATGCCTCCTCAAAGACCCAGACAGCGGCCGTTGCCTGGCAGGAGAATGGAGAATGGAAGGAGGCCACCTTTCGAGCGGCAGACGTCAGTGTTCAGTACCTTGAAGCCAAGGCCGTAGAGATGGCCTTGAGAATGTTCCCTGATGACCACCTGAATATCACCACAGATTCCATCTTCACGTACAACCTGGTGAGGCAAATGGCCACGCAGGGTTGGGCGGGCACGCCGATCGCCACAATGCTAGAAGACGCCTTGCAGGCGCGGACTGGCACGGTTTGTATTACGCATGTCCGGAGCCACAGCAAAATACCGGGCTACTATCAAGAAGGCAACGCGGAAGCCGATAAGGCGGCCGGCAGAGTGATGACCCTGCGGGAGGCCAGGGACCTCCATGAGTGGTTGCACGTCGGAGCCAAAGCCCTGGCCAAGACTTGCCACATCCCCATCTCTGAAGCCAGAGGCGTGGTCGCCACATGCCCGTACTGCTGCAGGCGGCCTTTGCAGGAGGGAGGGACGAACGTCCGAGGCCTGATGGCGAACCAAGTCTGGCAGACCGACTTTACCTTATGTCAGAGGCTCCGACCAGATCCCTGGCTGGCAGTCACGGTGGACACATACAGCGGCATGATTGTAGCCACGCAGCACAGGAAAACCACGAGCCGAGCGGCCCAAAAGCACTGGGCGTACGCTATAGCTGTGCTGGGGCTACCTCAGACCATCAAAACCGATAATGGATCCGCATTCACATCGGCGAGCACCGAAGGGTGGGCGCAGCGATGGGGAATCAAAATAATCCACGGCATACCGTACAATAGCACGGGGCAGGCCATAGTCGAGAGAGCCAACAGAACTCTTAAACAGAAAATTGACGTGTTGGGAGAGGGGGAGGGCATCCCCGAGCACTCAGCCATCCCCAAAGAGAAACAAACAGAAATTTTACAAAAAGCACTGTACGCCCTAAACCATCACCTCCGAGGGGAGAATAGTCATGAACCGGTAGCAAAGCATTGGGGAGGGACGAGCCCAACGGAGGGTCCCGAGGTGCAGGTCAAGAATCCCGCGACGGGGGAATGGGAGACCGGGTGGAGACTACTAACGCAGGGCAGAGGTTATGCTGCGGTCGCGAGCACGGAAGGGGGCCCGGAGGCCGCGAGGTGGGTCCCCACACGCTGGGTAAAGCCGCTTTTACGCAAAATAGAAGCTCATCGAAACAGCTCTGACACCTGAACTATAGGCTGTGCTACCAGCGGACTGCCCCCGTCTTCGGAAGGTGCATTGGGCCCACCCCTATTGCTTTTAATGGTCGAGGTTATATATGTGTCTCTGCAGATCGTGGTCCAGTGAAGGTACTCAGCAAGAGCGTGAAGCCTGTCTTGACTCGCTATGACTCATCTACTGAACAAGACGGCGAAGATCCTGATTCTGGGGATACTGTTCCCAGTGGTAATGGCTCTCTACCAGATTGAGCCCAGGCAAAATATGTGAGTTACCTGGGCGAACAGGACAGGGCAACACGCTTTCTGTTTGTCTCTAGCTTCCGCTACCCAACCTTTTAGAACCTGTTTAATAGGGGTCCCCAGCTATAATGTCAACAGCTTCCAGGAGTACAGCACGGGAAGCTGCAGTGGCAGTCTGTCGACTGCTAGCTGCAGTGCCACCCTCATTGCAGACCTAAACAGAACGCTGCCATGGGACCCACAGGAGTTAAACCTGTTGGGGTCTATGAGAATTGGAAACACATCAGGCAATTGGACTCAAACATGTATATATTTTGGGGGACGCATGCACCCTTACCGGTTATTTAACTGGACAGGGTGGACGAACGTCACTCCAACAGCAGTCTATTATGATTATCAAAACCGTGGTTCCTTCTGTGGCACCAATGGCACCAGCCGCCAGGGGCTGGGAGCCTTTGGGGCTGAGGCCACAAAGGGGCACTTAATTTGGAACAATGGTACCCCAAAGGCCTTGCCACCAGACGTCTTTTTGATATGTGGTGACCGGGCCTGGCAGGGAATTCCAAAAAGGGTAATGGGTGGTCCATGTTATCTTGGTAAGCTGACATTACTAGCACCCGATCAAAATTGGTGGAAACATATCACGGAGAATGAGACCGCCGTCCGCAGTAAACGAGCAGCCATAGGGCTCTCACCTGAGTGTAATGATCAAGTTTCCCTCCGCAGTCCCACTGAAAGAGTGTTTTTGGCCTTCTTCGTGCCTGGAGCAGCGGCAGGCAACGCTCTGAACCAGATCGGCCGGTTAGCTTGCTGGGCTGAGAAGCAGGCTAACATCACCACTGAGATAATAGCGAGCCTATTAGAGGATCAAGGTAGTTTGCGACATGCTATTCTGCAGAATAGAGCTGCAATTGATTATTTGCTACTAGCCCAAGGCCATGGTTGTGAGGATTTTGAAGGTATGTGTTGCATGAATTTGTCTAATCATGGTGAATCAATTCACAAACAATTGCAGTGGTTGAAGGAACATGCCAGCAAAATCCGTCAGAACCATGGGTTTTTAGACGAATGGCTAACTAACCTGGTTGGCAATCTACCACAGTGGCTAATAGGACTGCTCGCTGAAGGCTTGCGCATTTTGCTAATCCTCATAATTATAGGCTTATGCTTGTGTGTAATACTGAGCTGCGTTAAGAAAGCCTTGCTGAAAGTAGCGGGCCAAGTCTGGATTGCTCGAAAACAAGAAGGAGAACTTCTGGAGGAATGGCTGGGCTTTGGAGGGGGGAATATAGTCTGTTGGAAATGAGCAATCCCGCCTATGCCTTTAAGGTTTTCCCTGAACGACGAAGACAAGGACATCGCCTGCGTTAAGAAGCGGAAGAAGGGGAGGCAGCACACAGCTCTGCTCACGAAGCTACTAATGCAAGGAACCACCCAATGGCGGTCCCGTCGAGACACGCCGCACTTCCGCGTGTTTTGTTGCGTCCCGCTCGATATAACGAAACAACGTTGATGGGAGAGGGGGAGATGTGGAGGAAAAAGGATGAGCAGGGAGGCACTGCGGGGCGGAACATGGGAAGGTTGTAACGGGCGGAGCACTGCTGCCGGAGAAGAAGGCGGGGCTTTACAGCATTATAATAGAGTAGGACACGCTTCATTAAACGCCATTTTGCCACTCCTCATATTGGTGTCTGTGTGGTGATGGTCCGGGGCCTGGGGAGAAGGCCCCGTGCCTCCTCGGTAAGAACGAGAACGGTAACAAACATGGGACCTTCCATAGATGCTGGCAAACTGCAACCTGACCTTGCATATTCACCCCAGAAGTCTGTTGGTAGTTGATTTGGCAGGTGTGTTGCCATAGATTATCTAATATTTTCAATGTCTATTCACCTCCCCCAGCACCATGAGAATGTTTGGAACAGAGTTTATCCACATCTTCATAAACTCATAGTCTTTCAGGTCCATAAGAAATGTAATAAACTGCTCTGTGTGGATTCCTGAATTTCACCCCTGGTGGCATGGAGTGGATCATGCCAGTGAAGTGGATCTGGCCAGAGAAGAGCATATGGCAAGCAGTCAGTGTGACACTGGAGATGCTCAAGGAGCTTTTGACATCTGTAATACTCGCAGTGATATTGTCGGTGAATGTCCTCACCATTCTGCCACCTTTTTAACATTTTCTTATTTTTTTCACTGTGTGAAATGCTCCCACAAAACTGACCTACAGTGGTGGAGAAACAGAGAAACTCAGTCTGCACTGAGTCTTATACCATCAAGACAAAGTAATCACTGTAAAAATATTAATAATTTAGTTCTAGCTCTGTCAGGTGCTACCTGCAAAAAATATTTTCAGAGGGCTACTTGATGGTTTCACTTTACAATAATCATTTTAACAAACTCTTCAGACTCTATCAAATTGCCTCACATATCTAAGCTGTCTCTCTCTCTCTCTCTCTCTCTAAATAATAGTTAATTCTCTTGCATGCTTTATTCTCCCCTCAGCATAGTCAGTGGCTTCCATGCTGAAAAGCATTTAAAGAAACACTATCAGTATTTCTGACATTTTCAACTCTGCTTGAATATTTGAAATACCCTACCAAATATTTCAGTTAATTTCTTGTAAATATCCTTCTGATCCTTAATAATACCAGAATCATAAATTAGGATACTAATTATTAAGATCCTCCTGCTCTTCCAATGGCCACTAGCTCATTCCCTGCTCCATTTTTCACCACCTTTTTTCAGTTTTCACAGGCTCAACTCCTGCTCTTTTATAGCATATCTCAAGAATGTATTTCTAATGACTGAGGGACAGAGATGGTGATACAGAGGAAAAAAAGACAGCATCAAGGAAAGGGTTATTGGCTTTTAGCGCCAATAAGCATTGCTGTCAGAAGGTCTGTTAGAGATCAGCCAAGTCTTGAAATGAAGTGGAAAGTTCTGAGATACAGCCTGTTGTGTACAGGGCCTAGAAATGGAAAAACATTGCCAAGAATCTCTGCTCTGACAAAAGGTTACATGCTGATTTGTGGCATCTGTCTAGGTACACTTCTGGGTTCCAATTTGATTTTATGAACTAGCTGACTCGTTCCTCAATCACAAAGCCCTTTAGCATATCCTTGCCTCATATTGCCTGTGCTAAGGAGCCAGAGGATAACACTTGCTTGTCTGGGAGAGGGAGGGACATATGATCTAGCTCTATCTGGATGATACAGTGGATATGGTTTGTGGTCTAGCAAGACAAAGGTGGTGAAACCAAGAAAATTAGTTTCACCAACATTATATACACAGAGGGCAAAGAAAATTGTCAGAATCAAAGCTGAGGAACTTAGAGGTGAAGATAAGGGCTTGAAACAAAAAAGTAAGCCTGAGGCAAGAGAAGGAAACAAAGGCACAGGCTTTGGACAATAAGAAGATTTATTTATTTACTTACTGCTCCCAATCAGTGAAAACTGCAGGAAGATAATAAGGTGATATGGGGACAAGTTGCGATTTGCCAAGGTGGAAGCAAAAACGAGTCTAAGAAATGAAACTGAAAGGACACTGACCTGAATCTTACAGGTACCTCCACTGTGCTCCACTCCGGAGGAAATCAAGGCAGGGAGTGCTGTGCAAGCTGGCACTCCAGGAGCATGTGGGTTATCTTGGGCCTAGCAGAAAGAAGAGGAGAGCACTGATCTGGCTGAACCTCCTTCCACCGAAGGGTAATAAGCTGCAAACATGGAGCCTGCTAAGCAGAGTGGCAGCACTTTGTCAAGGGCAGCCGAAGAGTCCATGGGCTCATGGCTGGGGCTCTGCCTAAAGCAGCGGTCCTGCCAGATAGTTTCATTCAGAGTCAGCATGAAGTTTACAGAAATGCTGTCCTGACACTAGAAGGACTCCTGCCTTCCTCCAATAAGTAACACAGTCTTTGGACAAAACTACAACTTCTTGTGCTGATTTTACAAAGGTTTAACCAACCCAATCACCAGAGCTAGGATTCATGGGAAAGCTGCGGCAGGTTGTGATAGTGTGCAAGGGAAAGAAGACTGAACATGAAAGCCACAGAAACAAATATAGTTGCTTATAACATGAATGAAATCAGCTAGAGATAGCAAGGGAAGACTACAAGCTACAGATATAGAAGTGAGAAACTGCCAGCTTCCTTCAAGAATTACATCGGGGAACTACTAAACTCGATAAATTAGGGAGACAGCAAAAGGTGTCCCTATCCCCAAGGGCACATATTTGATGATACCTTAGAGGCAGGAATGGAGATTGCTTGCTGACATATATGACCAGATGCAAAGAGGAAACAACAAAAACTGCTGCACTCAATCATAAAGGAAGTCAGAGCCCAGCCACTGAGACCAGGGAACAGAGAGGAGTCTGACTGTCTGACCTCGCAGGCAATTTACCAAATCAGAACCTATAAACAGGCTAATTTTGACATAGTTACATCCATAAACACATCCTCCCAAGCAGTGACACACATGCCTCACTGATGATTTTATTCATTTGAAACAATAGTCACACAGTGTAATTTGATACCTGGTTGGGCAAGCAGCCTGCCTGCACTCTAACAAAAAGATGTTTGTATAATCAGGGAAGGTGAAGACTCAGTATAATGTAGTATTAATGAATATGCTGACCAGTGATGTCATTGGAAGCATATTTACGTCTGTTCATGCATTTTTTGTGAAGTGTTTTGTTTTTCTTTAACTTTGTGATGATATCCATGAAGAGCAATGTACTCTGTTACCTTGGCACACAGCAGAGTGACTTGAAACTTTGTTCACAGAACAGTATGAGATTCACCCATTTTTAGGCCAAAATAAACCACAGTAATTATATAGCTTGAACTCCTGCATGATTGCAGTAATGTAAGAATAAAGATGAATAAGAGCTGTCCTTGGCTCAGGCCAGGTAAAACATTTAAGTTCCATTATTGACCTTGCTGTGGCAGGAACATCCCTGTTCTTTTCCCTCATCTTGAGTTATTTTACCACCTTTTTCTGCCCTCTCAGTGCTCATGTAAAAATAAAATAAGTCAGCCTAGAAACCACACAGAAGGGGCCAACATGATCACCAAGGAAGACAGTGAGAAAGGACAGTGTAAGAAGACAGGGATATTAAAGAAAAGGGCTCAAAGGGACTTCGGTATCTGAAGTGAACAACACATGCCATTACTGTTTCTCCTCAGCCCTATGGTTCTTCCCCACAATGTAGGTGGTTGCTACCAAGCCTGAGGAAGTATGAGTTATGATTTATCTTTTGCAATTTAGATAGCAATAAATACATGCATTTCATTTAATTATTTTCAGAGCTAAGTCCTTTTTCTTGGAAGAATATCCCTATCTTCAGAAAACTGCTCTCACTAAAAGCCTCTCTTAAGACTGTTTCTAACCTAATATTAAGTCCTTTTCACCCTTTAGCACACCACAGGCAGAGAGAGAAAAAATGCTCACTACAATTCCAGAAATGAAAGGATGCTGAAATCTAACCTGTGAACAACCTTTCCACTTTCACGGCTAAATGTTACAACTACCCTTTATTTCTTGACAGCCTGCATTCTTGGCTCCCAGGTGTAAATTCTTTGGAAATATGAGATGCAAGGCTTTTGACTGTATGCTGAAAGCTGTAAATATCAGGCACAATTTCCTTTTATTTTAATGAGTGGGTTGTCATGGAAACTTTGCAGTGGACGCTGGGCTTCATGCTTAAAACTCTTGAGGTTTTTGGCAGTTCCCTGATGGCTCCTGTCAACTGCTCTTTTCACAGGAAGTGATAATAAAAATTCACTTTCCTGTTCAGTGAACCTTGAATGAACTGAAGGAGAACAACCTCAAATTCACTTGTTTCCTCTCACTCCAAATTTCATATGCATGACTGATAGCATGCCGGTTAACCCTTTCAATAACTTTGAGACCTGCAATCCGTAACAGGTAAAAACTCTGCATTATTACCTGTTCTTGCAATTCATTAGATTTTTACACAAAACAGGTGTAAAAAGCTGCCTTCTTACAAATTTGTGGATCCTGACCCTTAACTGAGTTTGGATAGTTAAAGGGTAAAAGGACAAAGCCTCAATAGTTTTAATCAGAATAATTTTTTTTTCCCAGATTTATTTCCTGGGCTTAAAACATTTCAAAGTAATGACAGAATGAGGTTAATTACCTGTTTTCTGATTTTTCACATCTTTTATTCTGCAAATGTAGATATGGTGCATTAGTGAGAAAGAGAGGATAAAAATGCCTGAGCAACCTTTTCAGATCCACAATTAGCTTTTTTTCAGCAAGGCTCATACATTCAGAAAGTTCATCTGCTATACAATACCATGCTGTTATGAAACTGTCTTTTGAGAACTATTCCCTCAACACCTCTGCCTTTACTGCTGAGGAAGGATTCCTGAAATTTCTCGTGGTCACCAAAACACCTGGAAATAATCACACATCAATGTTGCCGTTCATCCCTTTTCTCTTGTTTTTCATATTTCTCAATTTCATGGCTGTCACAATTCAGTACATTGGCCCAAACTGCATACATTCAGCTAAAATGTCTTTTCTGCAACTGAGTTTGGATATGTCTACAAGGGAAAGCAAAGAACTACTTGAAATAGGTGCTATTAAATATTTGCTAGCTTGAGTTACTGAGTCTCAGTAACAACTCAGGGGAAGATTTTGTAAGACTAGCAGCTATGCGGCATGTGTCCAGCTCCCCTGGATGGTGAGTGACTCCAGCGTGCAGCACGTTAGCTGCTGTACCCTTATGGGTATCACAGCACACCCATCAGTCAAGTCTTTACTTTGCTGCACAGTCAGATTCTTAACCCCATCATCTTCCTTTAATGTTAGGTTCACTGAGTGGAACCTGAAAAAAATACAAAAACAGAAAAACTTGTTCTGACTGCCTAACCACCAATCTATGAGCTGAGCAATAAACAGGAGAAAGCAGAATTGTTCATGAATTGCTATAAATTCAACATAATACTACACAATTAAAATGTTAGGAAACTGTGCTCCTACTATTTAGAAAGGATCAGACAGTGAAAGGAAAAGGAAAAGTCATTTCCTATCGCTGACAACTGATAAGCAACGCTTACATGTCAGTGTTCAAACAGGTAAAACACTAAATGGACTCAGAGTTAGTGTTTTCTGTCAGCCATCGATTTACATGAGAAAACAGGATGACCAAGTCTGTATACGCTTATGCACAAAGGAAAAGAGAAAAAAGAAGAAAAAAAGAAAAACAAAGTATATTATTTTAAGGAACACTATTTTCAGAGGGACACACTGGACTCGCTACCTAAAACTTTGCTGGCTAGAATATTCCTGAAATTTCAGTAGGTGGTATTGTTACTTTTGCATGAAAATCATATTGATAGCTGAAGGGGAACCGCTTGTAAAACTAAAGCATACGGCCTAAATGAGCAAAACTGACCACAACTTAAGCAGACTAAAATCCTGGTCAGCAGTTTGACACTTGCTCCTTGGAAAGGAGCAGTTTCACAAAAATGAAAATAGCAGTGAGCCAGATCAGCTGGGAGAAAAGAGAGAAACAGGAAAAACGTGAGTGATAACAGGTGCAGTGGAAGCCTCCAGCCTCAGTGAAAGCTTCTGTTTAAAGGACTGAGCAAAAAAGGGTATTACCAGATCCAATGAGAGGGAGCTGAAGTAAGATACAATCACAGCAGAAATGTAATACAAGTATTTGATATGCACAACTTACCGATAGGTGTGGTGTATTCTTCTCTGTTATAATTTTTAAGATCAAGATTGGTTGTGATTCTAAAAGTTGTATGCCAGATCGTCCACATCCTTTAAGGCAGATCCAGAGGAAACACCATGGTCTTATACAGGCAGCGTGGCTAGATGATGGAATGGTCTCTTCTGACACTGAAGTCTAAGAAAGTGATTATCACTGAACCTTCACAACCCTTCTCTACTCTCAAAGGACCAGCACAAAGAGAAGTTCATGCTGAAGCTTAGTAAACTGCTGGATTAACCTTCACTGTTACAACCCTCCTTGAAGCAGTGTGGTGTCTCCACATTCAGATTTTCCAGTGGTGTTGCTACAGTTTCATCTGTACTGCCGTCTCAATAGATAATGATGCCCAAGCTGACTTACCTCAGGAGCAGTGACATCCTACAGTACAGTGGGTCTCAAGAGCAGTGGAGACCTTTCCTATATCAATAGCACAGATTTCCTCAAGAAAGCAGTGCCTCACTTTACCTAGGAGCAGTATAATAATCATCCTATATGTATCCAATTGGAAAACAGAAAAAATACACAAATAAATTAATTCACCTATTTCACATGGTAAATTTGCACCCAGTTTTACATCACTGAGAATTCCCATTGACTTCAAGTGGCCCTGAAGTCAATGGAGCTGTCACATACATAAGTCATCACAGTGTCAGTCAGACCTTTAAACAGCAACCAGCCAGTCTAGCTACTTCTAGAGAAGAATTCAGTCATTTACATATTGCACTTTTGAACCCACAGAACCCCTACTCCCAGGCAGGGAGTTGAAGAGGGATGGGGACTGAAGCTAAACCATTATGGGTGTCATTAGGGCCCATCTATTAAACTCAGCCTGCTTTCTGTTTCTTTTAATGGGCAGCATTTTAATGAAGTTATTGGTAAGCTTGAAGATGGTTAAAAATCAGGGACGATAGGAACAACAATATAATAAAACAGCTTAGGCTGTCTCGGAAGCACAAATCTTTATTTCTGCCTGATCATACATCTCAGACATTTGTCCCTCAAACAGTATTTATGTGGTACTTTTATAATCTCATAATACTTCTGTTACATGCATGAAAACAAAACAATTGCTAAGACAACATGCTGAGATGGTATTTATAGTGTTTTACACAAGCAAACAGAGGTTCACAAACAACAGGGAGAAAATGGACATTAAATTACCTCAACTAAAGAAAAAAACAAACACATAATGAAGAGAAAAAATTATACTACTGAAGTTCGCTTCATGCTAGACATGTTTCTGCCGGTTATCTACCAAAGTGACTCTGCTGTGAACAGAAATAAATTACTGTGAACAGTAATAATTATGTTTTAAAAATGTTTCAAACCTCCAGTTTTTATTTCTAATATTCAAAACATAGTTTTTGAATATTAAAACATAGGCAGGTTAGGTGGTGGAATTTACATAGGGTGTGACAAAGTTAATAATGAAATAACTTTCATCCTTTATTATGATGCCTTCATCATGGTAACAATATTTAAAAATCAAGATAGAAAGGCAGAAATCTAGTTCTGATAAATAATTCTGACACTGTACTTAACATTGTTTTGGAGAATGATGGGAAATAAGGGAAAATGTATATCTACGCTAATTTGCAAATAAGTGTTTTGAACAAGTGAAAAGAAAAAAATGTGACAGCAATTCACTGCGCAATTCGAGTACTGTAAACTGATGACTACAAAGTAGCTTTTTAAGTTGAGCCACGTACTAGATGAATCCTCTATCTCTTTGGCTAGCTGACAGGAGAAAAAGAACCCTATTTTGCCCCACACACATGTTAAATGTGCATTAGCAGGTAATCTGATTAAGTGGTATTAGTACAGCATATCTTGGACAAAGAGTCTACCTTGTTGAAATCTGAAAAAGAATTCAAAAGCTGCCTCACTAATTGGAAAATACATTATGTAAAACATGGATGCTTTGAAATAGGGATGGATAGCTTGGATTTGACCCAACATGAATTTTGATCCTGATGTTTTACAGTCTGAAGCATACACTGCCTTCTTACAGAACCGAGAAAAATAGACAGAAAGCAAACAGAAATGCATCATGTGATACACATATACCAGCCTATATCCAAAATATAATTTGGGTAGTTTTTAGATAAGCTTTAATAACTACTTTAATTAAGCTAAAGACTCATTTTGTTGTCACAGCTACATAGAAATTCAGAAAGATCTGGTATCAGACCTTGTGTTCTTTATATATACATTTTAAGATAAATTTGTTCAGTACCATCAAATTTATGCTGGACTTTACTGCTAACTTAGAAGAGTGGCTGAGGATGATATCTGAAATGTTTTATATGACCTAAATGATTTAAATAAAACAGATGAATGGAGTGACTTAGACTTCTGCTTTGCTGTGTCACAGCTGAACACAGAAACCTCAATAATTTGCATCCAGACATGGCTGGTCAGTTGGCTGCCTGGACACACATACAGACTAATAGGTCATAAACATAGCCTTAAAAATCAACAGTAATAATTCATACTCAAATTTTCCTCCCAGAAATTGAGACAAACCTTGCTCGGAAAAGTGGGTAGCTTGTTATTTGCCATGTTGCTGGCTGATAACAGAATTTCATTAAAACTTACATTCCTTTAACATTGCCAGTTTCACAGTACCCAGACTTTAGCAGCAGTGGAAAAGCAAGAAGTCCCCGTCATGCATCCAAAGCCCAGCTGCTCGCATGCCTGCCCTCATGCCACCACCAGACACAGTCGAGCTGACACAACTCCTTGAGGGGCTGCACTGTCAACAAGATCACTGAACTCATCTGGCTTTAAAATAACCTTTTTTTTCCCTTTGTGCTATTTTGGACCCATATTGGTTCATTTTTTCAGCTGAGAGCCCAACTTCATGAACAGTTGTGCTGGCACAACTGAGGGGATGAAGGGTTTGGGTATGTTTTAAACTGTCTTTATCACAGAAGCTGACATATTGTGAATCTACAGCTTGAGTAGAGATGCACATGGTATTTTTCCATATGAAACCAATGTTGCACCATATTAATGACTCTGTATCTCCAAAAATACTACATTTTTGGCCATTGTAGTCAGTAGGAGTTGTACTTGCACTGCCCACATCAAACATTTGGCAATAATCTGTAAAACAAAAAAAACAGCTTAAAAACATAATTAAGATGCATTGAAGAGATTTTCTTAAAAGGAAAATAAAATATTCAATACAGATTCTATTTTTTTCCCCAGTGTTTCTTTACAAACCTCTATTTCAATTCAGCATTGTATGACTGAAAATATCAATCATCTCATTTTTTGTTATAACAGTTGGGGAACAAAGAGAGTACCATACATTCCTGGGACTAAACAGGATTTTAATCCTAATTTAAGATACATAATAGAGAGACTTTATTATACTCTAAAGAAGTAATGGAAAAGCTGATATGGGAATCAACTAAAAAGAATTAAAGATAAGAGTATATTTAAAGCCACTCAGGATGGTTGTTTAGAAAGTATGTCTTGTCAAACAAACATGATTTCTTGGCTGTTCATTTTGAGGCACAGTGCCTGACAAAGATCTTTTTCATTCAGTTTTTAATTTCCATCTGCCTCTGCATTGCATAACATAAGCTGTTAGGAGCATAGGTGTTTAATTTAGTACTGTGTAACGGTCTGATTTTTCTTAAAAAAGCTTTGTACGATATCAGCAAGACGCATGTTGAACAGATTAGGAATTGATTATGCAGAGATCTCAGTATGGGATCCTTATTGAATGATGGTCCTGTATTATTCAACACTTCTGTCACTGAGCTAGAATTAAATATAATATTTACTCTACTGTATTTTGCAAGTCATTCAGTAACTACACAAATAATGAGTGGAGCAAGCCAATCACAGAAGTGTTCCTGTATTGCTTGGTAAACTCTGAGAATGCATTTTAACACAGTCAAATGTAAAGTGGAAAATCTAAAAAGACACAGACTATGCTTAGAGAATGAAGGATGTATCCTGGAGAGCCGAGATTCAGATGGGTAATGCTTGATGAGCAATTTGACATGCATTCTCAGTGGTTTGTGTAAGATTCTTTGCCAAGGCAAAAAAGGCATACATACGAGTGCACAGGTAGTTGAGGTCAGTACAGGAACATGGTATGACATTTTCTTATTGATATCATTTAAAAATTGTGCATAAAACAAGTCATAAAGATATCTGAGTGTGGAAGGAAATGCCTCATTGTGAGGGACTGTAACAAATCCATCTGTTTATTTTGTCAAAAGGAAGACTGTAAGGTGATTTGATTGCATTGTATAAAACCTTTCTGGGAAGAAATATACTGAAGAGTTTCTAATCCAGTGGAGAAAAAGTGAAGCCAGACAAACTCAAATAAGAAATTAGGAGCACTTTTTTAACACTGAAGGTGATAAATCAGTGAAGCAAGTTACCAAGGAAAATGGTGCATTCTGTAACAGTTGGTGTCTCTAGATACTAAGTTTGAGTCAAACACAAGATATGGTTCAGCAACACCCTTGATTCAGCCCAGAGCATGCCCAGCTGGGTGGAATCTGAATGTCTCTCTCTCTTTTATCTAGGTCTAATAGGTGATCTAGTGGTTCCTGTTTGCTTTAGACATTGCCCGTTTTCAGTTCCTGGGGTGCTTTTACATGCCATCAGTCAAGCACAAGAAAACTTATTGTCCAGTGGTAACTGAACTGTGATTCTAAATATTTTTTTCAGAAATATTCTTAATGAGGTACATGGCTTACATCACTTCTCATTCAGAAGAAACATCTGCAGCCTCCTGTAATGAAGACTGGAGATTGCTGGTTGGTGGCAGAAATGGAACTGCCTTGTTCTCAGTCCTGCATTTTCATTATTTTCTCTGATTCAGAAGATCTCTGCATATTATTCTTAGCAGCAATGAAACAATGACCTTTTCATGTCTTTAATAAAACTCAATAATTTCAACACTGGCATGATTTTCTCGTGCAGTTTTCTATAACAGGATCCACTACCTCAATGGGAGTGATTTTCCATACATATATGTTTATCGCTACTCTGTCCCCCTCAAAATACAAATATCTTTTCTAATGCTTAAGATTTCCATAAAAAGACAGCATTTCTAGAAAATAATGTACATAAGGTAAATGACATAACTACAAAAATGGATATTTTAAAACAGCAATTTTGCAAGCCTGGACATTCAACACTGATGGTCTAGAAACTTACTGTCATTAACATACCTATCAAAGAGTGTTCAGATTAGCCTCTGAAAGACTTTGGAGGACCAGCACCCCTTTTCTTTGAAGCTGTCAGAAGAAGAAGTGGTGGAGGGGGCACTGCTCTCCTCTCGTATAGCAAGGTTATGCCACCCACCACTCCTGATGAAATTGTATAGAGAGGAATACATGATTTGAGGCAGGATTCAGGGGCAAGAGGGAAGATGACCGATGCTCCCTAATGCACAGTCTATCTGCCAGGAAGAGTCCTGAGGCCAGAGGGTTTGACCAGAGGAACGTGTGTCTGTGCACAAATGCAGGCATGAAGTAACAGCTGTTCTGGGAAGACACTACAATAAAATTTTAAGTCTGTTCTCATAGACTTCCCAGTCTCTATGGCATTAGAATGGAGAGAGCATATATCTTGAATTTATGCATTGTTATTATACCTATGTCCCAACTAGCCACATCCATTTTGTACATGTATTGCTTAGTCCCAGCTGTAGTCTCAGCCTTAGCTGTTTCCAAAATCTAGTTACATATCTCCACATAGTTCCAGTATGAATTCAGGCTGCCTGGGTAACATGCATTGACAGAAAAGATTTCTGGCATTCTTGCCTGCCTAATACTGTCAAAAAGGCAAATGAGATGCATGAGAATGGCCAGGACATGCCAAGGCCCATTCACACTTCAAATAAGCATACCACACAGTGTCTGCAATGTCCCCAAGGCCCTCCCTTCCCTCTCTCTTTCTTCTCTTAGATAGCGATGAAGAAAACAGATTTTGAAAATACCTGGAAGTGTGAATTCACACACTGGATAAATGTTTTTATAACCCTTTAAGCAAAGTGGATTGACAGCTTACTCGGAAAGAAGTGCTTCTAAATACAATGCTTCATTAACCAGCTAAAATGATAACTTCTTTCCACAAAGAGAGTTGTATCTCCTTGAGAATTATATTCTAGAAAAATGCTGCAGTTGACATTGTGCAAACGTGAAAAAATATTTTTCTTTGACAAAACCTTGAGAACATTTCATTTTATGTTTCAGAGATTTATACTTATAGATTCATATCTTCAAGGCCAAAAGGCTCCATTAGCTGTCTTGCATAACACAGATCTTTGAATTACAACTCCTTATTCTTGTACAGTTTTCAACAATTTCTGTTCTATTTAACACTTGCCTTACAGAGAGGCATCAAGTCTTGAGCTGAAGGTCAACTAGGGGTGTTATTTCCTTTATGTTTTCATTTTGCTTTGAAAAACTTGTAGCTGTTTTTTATCTTGTAACTTCAGTCTATATAATGGGCATTTGAAATATTCAAAATACTTGAAAACAGGCTGCACAGATCGCATATTTACTGAACGAGCAACTAATTTTTGAATTCTGAACATTTAGTGGCAAAGATGAAAATAAGATTTGCAAAGTAAAATGTGGGTAGATCTACCTGGAGAGTGGATTTTACTTGGATTAAAGCCATTGGTATTGTTCATTCAGGTTATATTTCTTGCTTTGCTTTTTTGTAAATCACAGAATCACAGAATGGTTGAGGTTGGAAAGGACCTCTGGAGATCATCTAGTCCAACCCCCCTGCTCAAGCAGGGTCACCTAGAGCACATTGCACAGGATCGTGTCCAGGCAGGTTTTGAATATCTCCAGAGAAGGAGACTCCACAACCTCTCTGGGCAACCTGTGCCAGTGCTCTGTCACCCTCACAGTGAAAAAGTTTTTCCTCAGGTTCAGATGCAACTGCCTGTGTTTCAGTTTGTGCCCGTTGCCTCGCGTCCTGTCGCTCGGCACCACTGAAAAGAGTCTGGTCCCATCCTCTTGACACCCTCCCTTCAGACACTTGTACACGTTGATAAGATCTCCTCTCAGCCTTCTCTTCTCCAGGCTAAACAGGCCCAGCTCTCTCAGCCTTTCCTCATAAGAGAGATGTTCCACTCCCCTAATCATCTTTGTAGCCCTTCGCTGGACTTGCTCCAGTAGTGCCACATCCCTCTTGTACTGGGGAGCCCAGAACTGGACGCAGTACTCCAGAGGTGGCCTCACCAGGGCTGAGGAGAGGGAGAGAATCACCTCCCTTGACCTGCTGGCAACACTCTTCCTGATGCACCCCAGCATACCGTTGGCCTTCTTGGCCACAAGGGCACATTGCTGCCTCATGCTTAACTTGGTGTCCACCAGCACTCCCAGGTCCTTCTCTGCAGAGCTGCTTTCCAGCAGGTCCACCCCCAACCTGTACTGGTGCAGGGGGTTATTCCTCCCCAGGTGCAGGACCCTGCACTTCCCTTTGTTGAACTTCATGAGGTTCCTCTCTGCCCACCTCTCCAGCCTGTCCAGGTCTCTCTGAATGGCAGCACAGCCCTCTGGTGTATCCGCCACTCCTCCCAGTTTGGTATTGTCGGCAAACTTGCTGAGGGTGCACTCTGTCCCTTCATCCAGGTCATTGATGAAGAAGTTGAACAAGACTGGACCCAGTACTGACCCCTGGGGGACACCGCTAGCTACAGGCCTCCAACTAGACTCTGCGCCGCTGACCACAACTCTCTGAGCTCTGCCATTCAGCCAGTTCTCAATCCACCTCACTGTCCACTCATCTAACCCACACTTCCTGAACTTGTCTATGAGGATGTTATGGGAGACAGTGTCAAAAGCCTTGCTGAAGTCAAGGTAGACAACATCCACTGCTCTCCCCTCATCTACCCAGGCAGTCATTCCACCACAGAAGGCTATCAGATTGGTTAGGCATGATTTCCCCTTGGTGAAGCCATGCTGACTACTCCTGATCACCTTCTTGTCCTCCACATGCTTGGAGATGGCTTCCAGGATGAGCTGCTCCATCACCTTTCCAGGGATGCAGGTGAGGCTGACTGGCCTGTAGTTCCCTGGGTCCTCCTTCTTGCCCTTTTTGAAGACTGGGGTGGAAGATGACATTGGCTTTCTTCCAGTCCTCAGGCACCTCTCCTCTTCTCCCTGACCTTTCAAAGATGATGGAGAGTGGCTTAGCAATAACGTGCACCAGCTCCCTCAGCACTCGTGGGTGCATCCCATCGGGGCCCATGGATTTGTGGGTGTCAAGTTTGCTTAAATGATCTCTAACCCGATCCTCCTCCACCAAGGGAAAGTCTTCCTCTCTCCAGACTTTCTCTCTTGCCTCCAGGGTCTGGGGTTCCTGAGGGCTGGCCTGAGCAGTAAAGACTGAAGCAAAGAAGGCATTCAGTAACTCTGCCTTCTCTGCATCCTTCGTCACCAGGGCACCCACCCCATTCAGCAAAGGGCCCACATTTTCCCTAGTCTTCCTCTTACTGCTGATGTATTTGAAGAAGCCCTTCTTGCTGTCCTTGACATCTCTTGCCAGATTTAATTCCAAACGGGCCTTAGCCTTCCTCGTCACATCCCTGCATACTCTGACAACATTCCTATATTCCTCCCAAGTGGCCTGTCCCCCTTTCCACTTTCTGTATACTTCCTTCTTCTGGTTGAGTTTTGCCAGGAGCTCCTTGCTCATCCGTGCAGGTCTCCTACCTCCTTTGCTTGACTTCCTACTCATAGGGATGCACCACTCTTGAGCCTGGAGGAGGTGATGTTTGAATATTAACCAGCTCTCTTGAACCTCCCTTCCTTCTAGGGCCCTAACCCATGCGATTCCTCCAAGGAGGTCCCTGAAGAGGCCAAAGTTTGCTCTCCTAAACTCCAGGGCTGCAATCCTACTTAGTGCCCTGCCTCCTCCTCGCAGGATCCTGAACTCCACCATCTCATGGTCACTGCAGCCAAGGCTGCCCCCAACCTTCACATCTTCCACCAGTCCTTCTTTGTTTGTTAGTACGAGGTCCAGCAGCACACCTCTCCTTGTTGGCTCCTCCACCACCTGTGTCAAGAAGTTGTCACCAATTGATGGTCGAGTAAAGAGTTAACAGGACTGAAGTTTGTCGACTGATATGCAGAAGAACTGATAGCACAAGAGCTGACATGTGCAAAGCTGTTGAACAGAGGACTTAACAGGACTAAAGTCCTCTACCAACCAATATGCGCAAGGATTGACATGCGCAAGGCTGCGGAATGATTAACAAGACTGAAGAGGTCTGCCACCTGGAATCTGCACGGACCCCTGGGGAGGGAAGAAGCAATACGGAGATGTTGTGGTCTTGCCTCGCCAGCAGGGTCCTCCCAAGCAGACAAACAGACAGTCCTGTGATTGCGAAACTTGCAAAAAGTCAGCAAAAGCAGTGTTTGCCCAGAGCCCCAGCCGTATAAAAAGAGACTTGGGAGCTAGGAGAGTTGGAGCAGGGACGGGAACGTGACCTGATCATCCTCTCCGGCTGGACCGTGAGTATCCCCCCCCCCTCCCCTTTTCCTGGGACGCTGGGTTAAGGTAACTCCTCGAGGTTGAGAGTCCTCTCACTAGAGAGTGAACAAGAAAGCTTTCAAGTAGGGATAAGCAGTCCTTCCAATTAATAACGCAGTAATTGACGGTTTCAGGTTATCCTTTCTAAATTAGTAACTGATGGTTTTGTGTTATCCTTTCTAAATTAGTAATCACATTATTTTAATGGATATTACTAATCCAAGAACTTGTGTGAGGAAATAAACATCTTTTTTATTATTATTATATTACTGTCTCAGTCATTGCTATTGAACCTTCATAGCATGACAGTGTGACACCAATGCTCTGCAGGAACCTCCAGGACTGTTTGTGCCTAGCTGTGTTTTCTTTCCAGCAGATATCGGGGTGGTTGAAGTCCCCCATGAGAACCAGGGCCTGGGATCGTGAGGCTACTTCCAGCTGTCTGTAGAAGGCCTCATCGACTTCCTCTTCCTCATCAGGTGGCCTGTAGTAAACACCCACAACAGTGTCACCCATGCTAGCCTGCCCTTTAATCCTTACCCATAAGCTCTCTCTCTCTCTCTCTGAAATCCTGCTTGATGGTCTCCAGTTTGCCCTTGGTGTCATTAGCGCCCACATGGAAGAGCAGCAGTGGGTAATAGTCCGAAGCGTGGACAAGCCTTGACAGTCTTTCCATGATGTCTCTCACACGAGCCCCTGGCAGGCCACAAACCTCTCTAGACAAGAGGTCAGGTCGGCAGATAGATGCCTCCGTCCCCTGCAGCAGGGAGTCCCCCACAACAATCACCCGCCGCTTCTTCTGCGCGTTCCGGCAGGGCACAGGGTCTGTTGTCCCAGGTACTTCCCTTGCAGCCATGCCCAGCTCCTCCTCATCCTGGAGGGCACTAAACCTGTTCTTCAGCTTCAGGTCTTCAGGAGGAGCAGGAGCCTTTCTCCTCCCACAAGCAGTGACCAGTTTCCAGCCTTCTTCTATGGTGTTATGATGTACCGTTTCACACGGCACAGAGCCCTCTGGCAACTCCACTGCTGTGGGGGGTTGGGACTCCCAAAGCTGTACAGTCTCCAAGAACACCCTGCCTATCTCTTGCTCATCTTCTCGGATGCTGCGCAGCCTACTGACCTCCTCCCGTAACTCCCTTACCTGACGAGACAGCTCGTCAACAGCAGCACACCTCCTGCAGGAGAGCTGGCTGCCAGCCCAGGCCTCCCGGAGAGGCCCCAAGCACTCCCTGCAGCCTGAGACCTGTAGAGCCGCATCTGCTGTCAGAGGGTCTGTCTGGGTTCCAGCCTCTGACACAGCAACTCCAACAGCCACTGGGGAACGCGCTGTGCGGCGTGTCACAACCATACTTGAGGAAGTGTACACCACAGGGAACAGAAACAAAGGTCCCTTCGCGCGCCCTTCTGCGCAAACTGCTGCGTCTGTTCACTGCCTCTGTTAGCTGCACTCTGGGAGCTGCGCTCTCTAAATGTTACACAAATACTGATAATTCACAAATCAGTCTGTCATCTGAACCCCGCTTATTCCTGGGAATGTGCAAAATTATTTATCCCTTCAGATTCCCAGTTGCAGGTACACATTGAATTCTAAGAGGCGCCTTCATTTCAGATTTTCAGACTAGTCTGAGAAGATGCTACAAATTAGATCTCCTAATTACTTAAGGAACATTGCTAACTATGGGTATAGACACTGAGCTTCTTCTCTTCAAATTTGCACCCTGACCTATAATATTAAAATTAGTCACAGTTCCATGCACATGCTTGTTTTTGCTTGGTAGAGATAAAACTTCACGTACATAAAATGAGAATGGGAACTGAATAACATCAGGACTAGAACTTGTGATGTGAATCCAGATCTTGAGAAACCTCTACTTGACAGCAGTTAGAGTGGATGTAGCTTAAGACTTTTTAGTAGTTAAAAGATGTGGACAGAAACAATTTGAGATTTCTCTCTAATTTCTCCTCTCTAAAACCAATTTGCTGAGAATATCAAATGCTTAATTGATGTGATAGTATGATTTATATTTCTTTGGCTGGGGGAAAAGTTTTTTGCAACAAAGGAATGCTAATAATCTGAGAAATGTTTTGGATAACTTCCTTACTGCTCTTAATTTGTGGCTTTAAATAGGACAATAAAGGAAAGGTTTAACAATAGCTGCTTTAATATGGTTTAAAGGCTTCACGGACCTCATCCAGAATATGGAATGCAAGGAATTTCAGTACTGCCCTTGTAGTGTTCAGTGGAATGAACAAACACAAAAATATTTACTAACAAAAAATGCATAGTCACAGCCCACCATAAGTCATCAGTCACTGCCTCCTCATACATTTCTATCTTCTGCATGATGAAATTAGACTTTGAAAAGAAATATTAATTATTATTCTCCCAACTATATCAATGGAATCAAATGTATTTTTGTTCTCCCCATTTTTAGCATTACTTTTCCAGACACTTTAGGTTTTTCAGACATTAATGAGTCCTTGTAAAAAAGCCATCTTCTAGAAGGTTATTTATATTTCTGTCCAGTTCTTTATATTATCAATAATATGAAAACAAGGAGCCAGTCTGAATGGGTTTAGAATTTAAAATAAAGGCATCAGAAACTGTATATCAACTCAGTTGTCACAGTTAATATTGAGAAGTTTCTTCCAAAAAAAAAAAAAATTAGGACAAGTTAAATTATTAATGGATAGCACATATGCGAAAAAATGTGCATAGCAAAGATTCTAAGCAACCTACAGCTTGACTCTAAAACAATTTATTAACCATTTAGTAAAACATGTTGTCATCATTTAGCTATGCTTTCTAAACAGCTTATAAACACATAAAGTGTGACGAAATAATACATTTGAACAAGTCAGCTATGTATAAGGTGTACCCTAGGTTTACCTAAAAAGAGAACAACACCTAGAAAATAAAGTAATTTTAGCAAAAACATTATGATAAGAAAGAATGTGGTGGCTCTGCAAATATGCACAGCAAAACTGAGCCTTCTGCATATGATTTCAAATCTCTTGCCTACCGGAATAAAACTCTTACCAGACTCTTATTTGCAGTCATAATTTGGATGCATACAGAATGAAAAAGTGGCCTCAAAGAACTTACATCTAACTTGTCATTCTATCAAAAATTAAGTGAAAATTATTCTTGCTTTATTCCTCACATTTGACATCAATTGAAGTTCAAAATCAGTATGTAAGACATTGGCACAAACTGTGATTGCAGTTTCTTTGGTAGTGAAATAAGATTTAGGAAATTCAGTTTGTTTTAATAGATTATGTTTTAATGCCTAAATAGCGTATGGGTGTGCCTTAGCGCACGTCTGCCCAGAACAATAGATTGCTGTCCAGTTTGTAGAACAAGTTAAGCCTGCCATTGTTTATACCTAGCATTTTAACAATGGTCTCAAGTAAACTATTATGTTTGGAATAGGGGAAATATAATTATATGGAAAGGATTAATATTAAACAATGTAAGATATTTGTATCACATATTCATTGTCTTACACAATACTTGTTTTAATTAGATAATAAAATTAGAGGAAGTCACACAACCACATAAGGTTAAATTTTTCAGATAATTTAGGCATAGAAATATATGCATGCACAATTATTGCAGTAGTATGAACAAATCAGATAACTGTATACACAGACACAGTGAATTATGCACATTTGCAGATGTAATTATCCTGTCTGTATAACCGTTAAGGTAATTGCCTACATGTACAAATTAGGCGTGCAATTGCATTTGCATTTTAAACATGCATACATATGGCTAAAAGAGTCATAAAATCAAGCTCAAAATCCTTAACCTATCACTTACAAGAGATATTATTGACTTAATCAAAACATAAGGAATTAGAGAGGGATGGGAAGCACATGGAAGTTCCTTTTACTGTATTAGTAAATCTTCCTAGGCCTGAGGAAATATTCCTTAATAATCTTTGTGAAGCAGACAGGCAGGCCTCTTCAGAGTTTGGGTTTTTTGTGATTTTTTTTTTTTTTTTTGGGGGGGGGGGGACAAGTATTATTTTACCTGGTATATTACAGCTAGAGTTAGGGCTGGAATTAACCTTGCAAGTTCTTGTCTCTTTGTCTTCTCATACCACAGCAACGTGCCTTGTTACTTGGCTATATGTTACTAGCATGCGAGTGCTCAAGGACCAGTCTTCTGCTGGTGTGAGCTGCAATAGGGCTCACTGTGGCCTATTTACCTCTTTCCTCAGTTGTCTTGGCTGATCCCTATTTTTGACTCAGATCCCTATTTTTGACTGGTTGATAGCCTCTGTATTTCTACTCTTGCTATGTTCTGTGCAAATTATGCAAAGCCTAAGAGAGGGTGCTATGCACTGCTTCTGCACTGTTGGGAGAATTTTCCCACCTTCCTTAGTAAAACAAGAACAAAGTTCTAGTCTTCTTTTTCCTAACGGACCCCTCAGCTAACTGTATCCATCCATATACGTGTTCTGAGATCATTATAAATCATTGCAAAATACTCAGTATGCTTACAGAAAAAGAGGGAAGAAAAGAGGAAGGAGGAATTCTGGAGGGGCACTACGCAGGCTAGAAATGATTGACTTGGAATGCAGAAAAACTGGAATTTGTCCCTTGGAGTTTGAGTCTTGTGAGGAAGCAGGACTATGACATTCTTGTTTAGGTGTTTTTTTAAAAATTCTTGCTTTACCAATATTTTCTTCTCCTACTGAAAATAATCAAATCCCAAATACCTGCTAATTATTCTGCCCAAAATGGTGATGTTATTTAAAATCCCGTTCCTCCAAAAGCCAGTTTTGTTGCATTCCAAGTACACTAAAATAGCTATAACGACAGCAAACCCTCATTTTTTACTAGGGTTTTTTCCTTGTTCTTTTTTGCTTTAAATATGATCTTATCTGCTTAAATAGTTGCATTAATATACAGCTTGGACACAGCATCTTCTCATGTTATATTGCCTTTATTAGGAAATCAGTATTCCATATTCTCAAATATCCCTGAACAAAGCATTCCCAGTAATTGTGTATCACATGGCTAATATGCCAGGACTTTTACTATTTTTATGTATATGCTAGATCTTTAAGTGGTATTAAACATTGCTCCTAATCTTCTTTCCTAGAGCTATTGAATCTTCTCACATTCCAGTAAAAAGCACTTTGGCCAGTGTCCTAATCTTGTTTGAGTCCACATGTATTTCCAATTTATACTGGGGCAATGTGTCTGCCAGCATAACTATTTTGCTGAATAGCATTGAATGCATGAATGTCACTAAACAAGCCGAGGTGAGCATTTCCTCTGTAACGTAGTTTTATTTAAGTTGACTTTTTTACAAAGGCATTTACTCAAAAAGTAATGCATGCATTTCATAAGATAATGCATTCATTTCTCATTTATCAACTATGCTTCGATTATGCTATTGGTTGGATAATACCAGAACTAAATCACCTCTCTTATATTATATAGTATATTTTTTATACTTCAATTAACATTACAATCTACTGAAATGTGAACAGTGAACTTGTATAACAGAGAATAGTTTAATTATTTATTCTATGAGGTTTATAGCAGTTAGAAAATTCTCAGCTGTTTGCTACTCATTTTTATCTGCAGAAAGGAATTCACATACAGAGCTCAGAGTGCACATCTTCGTTCAATATTAGGACTGAGCTTTCTCGGACGGCGCCTGCTTCCAAAATTGCTTTGCAGATAAATGAATTTATGGTACAAATATTTGTTGTAAATTAAATAAGTCAGGCTTCAGTTGGTTGGGCTTGTTGGAACTACCATTAACCTTTAGAACTAACTGAGGATAATATGCAAAATACATAAAAGGAGTATTCATTCACTGAGTTCAGTTTTAGCTGCATGAGGCTAATCACCCTAGGCTCATCTATGCTTAAGGGGAGAGAGGGTTTTTTTTCAAGGGTGATTTGGAGCCCAGCTTAACTTCTCCGAGTTGCCTCCTAGAGCTGATCTCCCCTCACAGAGAAGAGGGCCTGGGGAAGCTGGCCTGGGCAGACTGAAATCAGCCCATGGGAGCCCTCCCCAGAGACGCGGAGGAGAATGTCTCTTGAAACTGCGTGTTAAAAGCATAGAAGGGTACATATGAAAATAAGCAGCATGATTTGTTTTGACATTTTTATTTGAAGTGATTGATCATAAATCAAGGCTTGTAAAATAATTCAGGATATATTTTCTATTCAGGTCTCAGTAAAAATCAAACTTTTTTTTTGTAATCCTCTCACCAGCAGCTGTTACAACAGAGCACCAGAAAGCTGATCTTTGTCTTTTTTTAATTCATGGCCTTTCAAATACTGCACTTACACCCTTTATAAGAGTCTGGATCTTTCACCTACAGTAAAACGCTGTGATCGGAATGTTCTTTTCTGTGAAAATTACTGCACAGAGTGTGGAAAATATGGACAGTAAGTGAGAAAAGAAGTAGGCAGAACAATGTTTTTTCATGAAGGTTTTTCCTACATACTAACATTGATTCCCCAAAAAATGGAACGCATAACCCAGTTAACATTATACTGTTAATTAGGAGTTGGCTCTGTACAGCAACAATAGTTTCAGATTTTTCTCCTCCCACATCTTTTCTCATGTATGTCTAGGGAGGAGAGAAGACGAATGAATTATTTGGGAACCTTAAGTTAAGATTTCTGAATAATTTGAAACACTTAAACCTTGAAATAGTTTTTACTTATCATTCTCACACACACATATATAAAATGTATGCATGTACAGAGATAGGTTTGAGTATGATATCACAAAATATAAAATGTTTCTGAACAAGCATGACCTAGGATGTTACTTTCAATAAACATTGCATTAGAAAAAATGGTAATGGAAATCACAAAAATATCACTCAAAACTGCATAAAGTGTAGCAGAGATAAAGGGAGAAGTATGAAGATAAAAATAATAAAAAAGCCTTGCATTTACCAGTATTTTTGTAGTGTAGTATCATAGCTCTGATTTGTTATTTTGCCAGCTCATAAAGATCAAAAGAGGGCCCAAGGGTCAGCTCATGTGAACTGAATGGCAGATCAACACTCTTTTACTCCGCTGTTCTTTTTAAACACTGAATCAAACCGAGGACAAATGCTGGACATTTTTACAGTTAATAAAGGAAATAAATGATTAAATTTTTACAGTAAAGGTCAACATATGACTTGGAGAAAGTCTTAGATTGACGATGCTGGAAACCAAAATCCTCATTCAGCCACAGAATAGATGCCATTCAGCAGCAATTACAGATACTAGTTCAGATTTTTCTGTCAATTTGAAGTGGCACAGTTTCCCTGACTTCTACAGAAAAGAACCTCTTCATTCAAGAAAAAGTTTGTTCCTTTCAATCTCATTAAAAAGCAAGCAACCTGTTATGCTAATAAATAAACAGTCTAGCTGCTGCTTATTGAAAATGTAGTACAGCTCAGAAAAATAAGAATAGGCAAAATTTAAAAATTCTTCTAAAAAGAAAATCATCACTCACATAAATCCCTAGCAGGTCACCTTTTTCTCAGGCTAGAGATGCATAAAATCTTTGTGAAACTAGCATTTGTGTTGATTTTTTCAACACAAAAAGAATAAAAAATCCTATGTGTTTAACGTTCTCATCCCTTCCAGAGAAAATCATAGCCAATTTGTTAAAAAATGGTGTTCTGAACTAAAAGAGATGAAGGATAATAGAACAGAATGGACACAATCCTAGACAAGACCCATTTTTTCTGAATAGGAAAAACTTATTATACAGGTTGCAAGACTGATGCACCCTTTTACATGTCCTCTGATAAAATTTTGAAATAGACAATTGAGTTTATTCTCAAGTATTAATGCTCATAACTCACTGACTTAACAAGTTTTTTTTTCCCCAACAATTACAAAATCAGACCATATTTTTTTCATATATTTCCAGGCAATATTCTGCCTTGGTCCCATCCTGCACCTAGTGAAGTCAAATAACACTGAATTCAACAGCAAATGAAAAAATTCTGTACTGTCTTTTTATTAAGTTAAATCTGGTGAAGCTTTACCACTGTGTTCTTCCTGCTGTGAACTTTTAGAAAGTTCAGTTCTTGCTAAGGAGGAGGTTAAGCACAAGACCCAAAGGGGCCTTCTGAGTCATCTAGCCTAGCTGTCTGCTATTACAGACAACCGTATCATATAATCTCTTCTACAAACTAAATAGATTCTACCTTAAAATTAATTAAGTTGATTCCATTACTTTATTAGGACATTCTTCATTCCTCTGATGATTCCTCTAATTTCTAGCCTAAATTTTATAACGACCCTTTGTTTTTGTGCCAACAATGTCCTTTAGATTAATTAGTTCTCTCTCCATGCTGTTTATTCCACTCTCTGATGCATTTGTAGAGAGCAATCGTATCTCTTTCCAGCCTTCATTTTGGGAGTCTGACTAAGCCAAGCTCTTTTAATTTGCTATTGTAATATGTTCATTCTATTCAACTGATCATCTGAGAGCAGAAATTCCTTTTACTTCTTGAGTGCACAGACTTGCTCTCTCTGTATTTTATCCCTCTACTATTACTTTAATTCTCATTTGCACCGGTCATCTATTTCTTCCTGCAAGATATTCCAACTCACCTCTGGCTTGATGATACCAACTTGGGTCTTCAACAACATTTAATAAGCATTAACGACTATAGCACAAAAAGAAAATCAATGAAAATATTAAGTAAGAATGATTTTAAGACAATTATAAGATCCTTGAGAAACTTCAGTAATAACCTACTTCACTATTATTCTTAACAACAACCTGGTGTGATCTCCTTTTCAACCACTTTCAAGCTTACTAAACAGATTGGAAAGTATTAATCCCTTTTTTTGGGTGGTATCATAGCAAATGCTTTATTGAATTTGAGAAAGATTAGATCAACTGATATTTTTAGATAAGGGAAACAGTAATTTTATAAAAGAAAGATACCTAGCTAAATTAGCACAATCTACCTCTAACAATCTCATTTAATATTCTCTTTTATTTTTCACAGAACTCCACATAGATTCATAGTTCATCTCTATTTAGCAAGGTATTAAAACATGTAACTATATTTTATTAGGTGATTTATACATGGGCCTACATTCAAATACATCCTTAAACTGAAGAACGATGGATTCAGTTTCTACTCAGAAACAATATTGTGGCATCTCATCCAGAATGCAAGCACCTCAAGAACTTACCTGCTACTTAATACACAATATATTTGGTATTAAACTAGGAATGATAATTTCTGTTATTTTCAAGCTGAATAAGACCACGTTTCTTGACTGCACCAGTGGAAGGACTGGCAAGTACTTCAGGTAATGCAGATAAACGTAAGGCTTTAGCTATCAGCTACTCTGGAGCCAGTAAAAAAGAAATCAGTTATGAAAGCTTATTTGCTATATAGCTTGCTAACCCTTAACTTGTAAATAAATCTCGAAATCACTGGTCCAATTGAGACCTGAAACAGAAAATATAAAGCTATGCATCTGTGGGTATCAACAGTGATGTGTATGTGAACCATTCTTTTATTGCAAAGGTGAAAAGCTAATCCTTCAGGAGAAAAAAAAATCCCCATTAACAACCCGCTTCACACTTCATTTAACTGCAAGCATCAACAGGCACTGGTCGCACTGGAACTCACACTAACCTTCCAGCTTTCTGTTGGCTGCCCTATCCTCAACAGGGTGGGGGAGGGAACAGGAGAAGAGAAGGAAAGGAAAGGAATTGGTAGAATGCATAAATACATGTGAAAAAAAAAGCCATCTTGTTATCCTACATATCTGTGCAACTGCCCCATTCCTGAACCTTAAATGGCAACTAGTATAATATATTACTCACTGTACAAACTGGAGAATATCTAAAAAGTCTCAGCTACAGCAGAGCTGCTTCAGAATTTATTTTATAACTGAAAAGGCTGCCTGAGGGTGCCCTCAAATAAACTCCTTATGTGTGGGCTCAAAACAAACCTGATGCTGTTGTATTTATAGATCATTTTTGGAATAAGTCTAAAGGAGACTGCATGTTCTACTGCTCAGAGCCAAAGAGCTGGGAATAGGCTCTCAAAGGGTACCAGGTGCTACTCCCAGTGGTGCCATTGACTGACCTCTTTATGCCTCAAGCTGCTCAGCTGTAAAATTGAAGGCTTTTTAAAAATAAAATCAAGAACTCTGAGAAAACCAGCAATAGCATGGTTTCAGGCAGGTCGTGAAGTCAAGTGATGGAGTTCTATTCCTGGCTCTGAAACGTATTCAGCTGAACCTGGTGCAAGTTATTTAGGGCAAGCCCACGCCGCGCAGCACGCTGCTCGGCAGAGATAGCCGAGCCAGCTCAGAGCAAACTCAGTTCAGAGCAAACTCAGTTCAGAACCAGAAACAGGATCACTGCAGCAGGATACTGTTCCACCTGAGCTAGTTCACTAATTAGCTCTAATTTGGGCTAATTAATCCAGGCACACAGGCTAGGCTAAATCAGCCATACTGATTCGCATGCACAAGCTATTCTCTTTGAACGGCATTGCCCTGTGTTGGATAGATATGCTAACCAGCCTGGAACTAGCCAAGGTGTTTTTATCATAGCACAGTGCTATGCTAAGACAAACCCTGAAGCCATAGTACCTACTAATTTTGTACAAATCACTTTTTTCTGTTTGTGTTTTTATTGGCCCACTGGAAACTGTAAAGAGTATCTTCACATTGGCTTTATTCAAACCTCTTACAAAATAGTGTTAGAAATTTCATACAAACCCATTCTTAAATACTAAATATTGATACTCTTTTTTTTGCATGTAGGTGAAATTACCATAACTTTGAGCAAGAATAACAGCTTCAGTAATAAAACAAAGAGAATAAATAAAAGCTAAATAAAGAAATTTACTTTTATAGGACACAAAAAGGCGTATTTGTGTTTGAGCTATTGCCAATAACAGAAAGCTGTGAGGTAAATGAAAATGACATTCTTTTAAAGGAATCTCTATAGTCTTTCAAACCTCCAGCAAGTCTGAGAGGAAATCACAGAGAAATATGAGGGACCTTTTCTTCAAGCTCTGTTCTCCCCCAGCAGGATCACGCTGTTATTGGAGCTCTTGAGCTCAGTGTTGCCACTGCAACTCCCTCTGATCGGTTGCCACTGATCTTTGCTCACATGACCTGGCCATTGATTTGAATGGTGTGGCTTAAAAGAGTGAGCATTTCCAAACTCAGCCTTTTGTTCACTTGCAGTATTCATGTGAGTCCTAAGAGCAGTTAAGAGGCTAGCAGGAGGCTAATGCCAAAGCTCCCCTGTGAATCAGCAATTGGGCTGCCCCCTTAGAGAACTATCTAAGGCACTCTCTTGCCATAGCGGATGAAGGGGAGCTAGGTATTAGCTCTAAGAGAGTTTGTCTTAATGTTTGTCATAGAAATTGCATTAGTTGCAAGACCTTTTTCAACAATTTAAAATCATCTAATAAGGGATCTTTCACTTTTACTCAGGTATAAAATATCCTTTCTCTCTATTCTTCTTTCATTCATTTAAATTTGCTGAAAGCAGGGAAGAAAATAATCCAACCCTGTCCATCAGGATACTTCAGATGACTGTCAGATAAAGACATTTGCTATTAAAAGCATCCACCAACTTCAAGCTGATAGTAAAAATATGTGTTCCATCATGTATGAATGTGAGACATTAGCCATTCATTCTAAGGCTATAAAATGTTCCTGCCTTTATCATTTTGTTTGCCCATAAAACTATGATGGTTTTGAAAATCTGTGATGGTGGGACTTATGGACTCCAATATTAGCATGAAACTCTTGTATTAGTGATTGCCTATTTAGCTGTGAAGCAAGCCACATGTCAGCAAGGATGGTAGTACAGTCTTCTCAAACCAAGAGGACCGCTGGACAGTCTATCTAGGTACAAGCACTTTAAGACAAGGTATGCAGAGATCTGGGGTTGAAGCAACAGGGTTTTTTTTCCAGAAAGGAGTGGGGAAGGAAGAAGGAGTACTCAGATCAGCTCTTAAAAAAACAGGCAATAAGAGAGAGGCAATTAAAAGTATACTTCCAGAGAGATTATTCTGCATTTCAAGATTAAAATGAAGCAAGCAAAAAGGAAGGCTCAAGCAAAAGGGGGGAGTGGGGCAAGCAAAGCAAGCGAGAGAGAGAGAGAAAGAAACCACATCATCTGCAGGAAAAGTGATGTGGCCAAGTGGAAATTTGCTGTATACCCTACAGCAGTGACCTTCTAAGAGAACCTTCTTAGAGGTTTCCAACAGGTAACCTAGGAAACCCAAATTCTTCAATTCATATGCACCCCTAAACATTTCCAGAGTAGCCAGAAGTTAAAAAAAGTGAAGAAAATATTGACTTGGAGGGATATGACCAAATCCTAGACAAGTGCACCAGAGGGATGAGGAAAGTAATCAGAGATTAATGATTAACTGTTTGTTCTGCCCAAATCAGTTATATCCCTTGTACTAATTAAAGCAAAAATTATTTATGTTAAAGCATGTCTATATTCTGCACTTGGATATGATTCACAGTGCCTAAGCCAGCACTGAACCAAGCTAAATCAGGAACGAGAAAACAGTAATTGCATGAGCACAACCCCATAATAGCCAATTAGCATCAGGGCTCATGCTAAGACAACTGTTGTTTTCAGGATCTGAACTGCTACACAATGGGTGTGGAAATACCGGTCTATGGTACAGTTAGCCTGAGACAACTGCACCACTCTTCATTACAAGGTACTCTTCATTACATGTTTTGATTAGCCTCTGCAAAACCCTCCATGGTCATGTGCTTCCCCTAAAAATTTTTCCTCAAAAAGTGAAGCCATTAGCCCCAAGTCTGTGAAGTTGAAGCTCTGGTAAGCCACTTCAATGAAAAATTAACAAATAATCGCCACCGAACATATCCCAACAAATTTTTAAAAAAAAGACAGTACTGCAATTGATCGAGCCCAAGGGAAACATAAGAATTTCCCAAGGCTCCTATATGGTCTGACCCAAACACAGCAACATGGTGTGGATCCACCAAGAAATTCTTACCTGGTGATGTGACAGAAAGAGAAAACCTCATGGCACTAAGACTGACAACATTAACAGCATTCACATTGACACCTAGCTGTCACAGAGATCTTGGCATGTGAATTTAAATGAAAAAGAGCTATGTGTTTGCTTCCATGGGACAAAAGAAAGTAAAAGAATTCTTCAAAGCCAGTGCCAAACTATAACATCACTTGGAAAGCGTGCTGAACTCGTAGTTGAGTTAAAATTTAGAAATGGCACACAGCTTTGTTTTTTGGACTGTTGCTGTATTTTGGTAGCAATTATACATAATAAATTCCAGAAATCATAATCACTTGGTATTCATTTGAAACATTAATCCAAACACGGATTAAATGCCTATTTTTTTTTCCTCAGTTTTTAAACTGACTTGTACTGTAGTAAAATAACCGTGTTTATGTGCTATAGTTGTGCTAACACTGAAAAAATATGTTGTGTACACTCACCAAAGTGACTTAGTTTCAGTCATGCTTCAGTTTTTGTCCATAGAAATGCTTGCTAAAAAACAATTTAATCTTGTCCATCCATATGTTTGTATCAAAAATGTTTTAACAAGATTAGAGTTTGCTTTAAAAAAAATAGCAGTTTCCTGAAATTCCTTACTAAGCACACTTTAGCAATTATGACGATGGGTTGGAAGTTACTGCTTGAGAATATGGCAAGTAGAGCTGCGTGGAATTCTCCAATTAAACAAAATGTCATAGGAATGTGATGTTTTGTTGAATCCAGACGCTTCATCTGACACATCTCTAGTTTGACAAAATCTGTTGGATTCCTGCCTCAGTTCCTGGAAGGGTATTGGGCTAGTGATTGAGGCCCAGTGCAGCCAGTGTTTCCAGTTCTGATGAGAGCCCAGCAAAGTAGAAACCCTGCCTTTTTGCCAGCAATGTGGTAATGTATATTTCCATATAATAGCTCCTTAAACCATTGAAAGTATAGGTAGCCTAATATTTCTTGGAATATTATTTGGGGGATCTATTATGGTCTTTATATAATTAACACATAGCAGACATCCTCTTGGCCATATGCAGGTGCTATTCACTTATTCTAGTCTCACCAGATGAGAATCAGCTGCCATTAGGGTCATCAGTGCCATTAATGTTGTTTAAACAACCAAGTCCCTCTTCTGCGCAAGGTTTGTTAGCTTAGGTGCAGCACTACAGAGCTAACTGCAGCTGACTACAGTGGCGTACCTGGAGCAGCTTAACAATTTTTAAAGTGCCTTGTTCTGGTTTTGTATCTGCTGTCTATAAGATAACTACAGATTTCCTGACTCCATCCCGGGCTCACAGATGTCTTAGTGTGTCGGTAGTCTTGCTGTCTGTGAGCTTTACTACTCTCATCAGAGAGCAGAAACAACAACACGAGGCTAACATAGCCATTCACAGTTAACCAGCAGATTTCTGCCTCTGAACATCAAGTATCAAATACTCATCAGAAATTGTATACAATCAACTTATCATACAAATATTAAAATTAAGTTCCAACAACAAATAATTCAAGAAAACTAGCCTATGCTCAGCCATCTGGGACAGAGGAAAGCTGCAATCCACTGCAGATTTTTCTTTTACCTCATACACATGGCTTTGTATGTACTTATCAAAAAGCCATAGGTAAAAGTATTAAAAATGAATTTAGCATGCTTTGTCAGTTACCGCTTGATCCAGAAATGATTGATGTTAAAGGAAGAATTGTACTGACTTCAATAGGCTTTACATCTCCACTTTGGTGATGAAGTTAGTACTGAAGATTTGTAAGAAATGGAGATGTCGTTATGTGCTTTTTAGAATTCAAGGTTGGAAAATGAAATTAAAAGCCATTCAGGCTGAAGGAAGAATGTTCTTCAAAGTCTTTAAAATGAAATTAAAAAAATGAGTATATACAACAGAAAGTGATCCTACCCTTTTGAAATAAGAGGAATGTTCCCATTTAATCTGTGAATTACAAATGCAAGAGCATCTGATCCAGAAAGCCATGTTGCTGTTGTATTCTTTATTAAATTTAGGACCTTAACAAGCTTATCACAAGATGTTCCCCTGTTATCTCTTCCTGTCTTCCTTTTTCCCTTACATATTTTTCTGAGGAAAATATTAAAGGAATAAAATATGCATAGCTTGGCTAAAAATGACTACGGAGACATTAGTTAAATCTTTTATCAAGTGTCCAAAGAGGATAGGAAGCAAGGAAGAAGCAGAGCTGTTTAGTGTGACTCAGGATTACTAACATGAAATAGACTTAATATGATTGCCTACTTTGATGAATGGCCTGGTCTGTAGCTGAGGGGAAAGTGGTGGATGTCATTACCTTGACTTTTGCAAAGACGTGGTCTCCCACATTATCCTTTTATCCAAGTTGGGGTGTTATGGTCTGGATGGGGGGCCTACTAAGTGAGTGAACTGGTGGATCATTGGGCTCAAAGAGGAGTGTTTGATGGTTCCTACTCAGAGACTGGTTACTAGTGGTGCTCCTCAGGTGTGTAAACTGGGACTGTCCTTGTTTAATATCTTTATTATTGGTCTGGGAGAGATGTAATTCACCCTCATCAAGTCTGCAGATGACGCCAAAGTGTGGGGGATTCCGCTGGCATTCTCTAGAGGTCATTGGGTCGCCAAGGAAAGGGACTATCCAGAAAGGAAGAATGGAACAGCAGGAACTTCATGAAATTTGGCAGGGACAACTGCAAAGTCCCGCACTTGGGATGAACCAATGCTCTGCAACTGTACAGGCTGGGGCTGACATGTTGTGGAGCAGGTCTGCTGAAAAGGACCTCGGTAGACAGCTGCCAGGGCCCTGGGTGCATTCACCAGCCCTCCTGGAGCTGGCTGTGTTCAAGGCCAAATGGCTAAGAGCTGTTGTGAAAAAGGAGCTTGAAGAAGCCTCAGCAGGGACTCCCCCCTATTGCCCTTGCTCAGGAGCTGCTTTAGGCCAAGGCTTTCACCTCTGGCTCCTGCCTGAGCTATAGCCCTAGCCGCGTCACGGCCATGCCTGTGCTTGGCCATGAACCGCTGATCCTGACCCTGACTGATAAGTCAGTCAAGCCCTCACTGACTTCCCAGCTTGACCTGGGACTTGGCTCATCACCATGGACTTGCCTGGCAATCACTGCCAGGTCTGTGTCTGACCTTGGTTAGTGTCTCTGGACCTGTCCTGCTTGTCTCACTCAAGGGCAGTGGGACAGACCCTGCCCTGCCCTGCCAGCTCTGGGAGCCTCTGCGGGTCCCTGCTCCCCAGGGCCCAGGGAGCCGCTGGCCCATGCTGCCCTGACAGCTGAGCATGAACCAGCAGTGTGTTCTGGCAGCAAAGAAAACCAATAGCATCCTGGGATGTATTAACAGGAGCACAGCCAGTAAGTCAAGGGATGGGATTTTCCCTTTTACTCAGCATTCATTAGACCACATCTGGAATATTGTGTCCAGTGTTGGCCCTCCAGTACACAAAAGGTCAGCAGGCTGGAGAGAGTTCAGCAGAGCACCACCAATACACCACCTGTAGTCAGGGGCCATAGCACTTGCCCTGTGAGGAGATGCTGAGGGAGCTGGGTTTGTTCAGCCTGGAGCAGGGACGACCTCAGGGGACTAAACAGCAGCAAGTACTGAAGAAGATGAAGCCAGGCTCTTTACTGGAGTGCACAGCAGGTGGATAACAGATGCTAGTAATAAAATGCAATAGGGAGGTTCTGATCAGACATAAGGAGAACCTTTTTCCCTGTGGGGACAGTCAAGAATTGGAAGAGATTACCAGAGAGGCTGTGCAGTCTTTATCCTTAGCAATGTTAAACACCCAACTGGATACATCTCCAAGCAACGCTTTGACCCCCCTTTGAGCAGCAGTTGGACTAGAGACCTCCTGAAATCCCTTCCAACCTGCATGATTGTATTCTTCTAAGAAGAAATGCTTCCTACAAAGAAGGTTAATTTTTTCTGTGCTTTGGTAAGGTAATGCCTAACAAGGTATTTGCTACTGGGCATGGAGGGGGACTAGAAATAATATGAGTTAGAATATATTTGCTTCTTAAGGCTCTACATGTTTATAGTGATGCTATGGGTGTTAGGCAGCTCCACAGGGACCTTGCTGGTGACTATCGACATTTCAAGAAAATGCCGACAGAAAATGACATGGGGGTATATTCCTTGAGACATCAAAGGCTAGAATGCCCTTCAGAACAAAGCTTTTCAGAGCCAAAGTTTCCTATGTGACCTCTCTCACTGTGAGTGAATAGAATCTCAGTACATCTAGTCTAGAAATCTATTTGACATATCTTCTGCACATGCACAGTAAACCCAACACTTTTAGGACATATTGAACCTCCTGGGCATGCACAGAACAAACCACGTTGTACAGCTGCAGATGGTTTTATGCACATGGAGCTGGTTTGCAATATTTTGAGGAATTCCAGATGTGTGGCTTTTGTTGGCGGGATATGACCTGTTAGGGCCAGAGACGGTGAAGAATCCTGGAAAAATGCATAATGTCTTCAAAACCCTTGTAGAGAAAATCTCTGCTTATAAAAACAGAACTTGTCCAGGAAAACTTAAATATATGGTAACATTTTTATAAACAATTTAGCCACTGCCTGTCTCTCTTCCAACATCCAGCAGTGGCATGTGCTGTATGACTCATTAGGAATGGCAGATAGGAAAGGCCTCCTATTTCTCCTCACACCCAGAGAACCTGCCTGTTTAAAGGAATTTGCAGTTTCCCTCACTGTAAGAGAACAGAAGTTCTGTGGAACCGCCTACAGTATCACAGGTTTAGGATTGAAAGGTACTTTTCCCTCAGATGCCTATACAGCACTGTAAACCAGTAACGTTTGTGCATATGCCTGACAGTCCCATTCTCACTGCACACATCTCTGACTGGCCACAGCCATTTAACATAGACAGGGAATGGCTCTCTCGCTTGGCTGACCTAAAGCCAGAAACAAACAAACAAAAAAAAGATTAGACCCTATAAAATTGGGTACATTTGAGGAATCTTGATTTTTTGTGCTTGTCATTCAACAGCTTTGAGATTTGTTGCATGTACCACCTGGTGACACTGTCACTGCTTCCAGCTGCTACCTACAACTCTCTCTCTATTGCCCATTTTCTTTCCACTAGTTACTGTGTAGTCACAGCAAACAGTTTCGGAAACTCAAAGGCAGCTGCCACTACAGTTAAGGAGAACAGAACTGAAGGGTACTTTGAATGGCTTATTCAGAAACCCAGTAAGAAACAAGAACTACAAGACGACTTCTACAGCTGTGTTGCTACATACAGAGTCACAAACAGGACATAACATTATTGTATATAACTTTTGTCCTAGCTAAAGCTACCCTGATATTACCTGGAAAGTAAATAGGACCATGAAATAACAGTAGTAAAAGAAAAAAGAAAAATTTCCTGAAAAGGCAAATAAACAAAACTGGTAATGCCAGAAGGTGCTGTCAAGGACTGTCACAGGATATGGCCTTCTCTAAAGGATCTCTATAAGAAATGAAAAACAGCACTTATCCTAACTAATTTTAGAGGGTTCTTCCTTTCAGTACAGCCAGACAAGGAAAGACAGGAACTGAAGCTGTTGTAATAATCTATTTCTTCTGAATTTTCTCAGCTCTACATGTGAAGCTAATCACAGCAAAAAACTGGGGATTTAAAATGCAGCTATTGTCAAAGGGGAAAGGGCATTTTCCTTCCTCCAGTACAGGTCATATTTTTGAAGAAAGAAAACCATGGCTACAAGCAATTAAAATATGTCATTAACTGACAAGACAAGGGGTTAATTGCCATGAAATATATATGTAAAAGTAATTTGCTGCAGGCTTCATGTCCTTATGCATGTATGGCACTTATTTACAGGTTGTCTCTATTTTTAATGCAAGCATTTTGTTAAAAGTAACCTGTGTAGCTGGTTCAGCTATTTGCTATATGTATAAAAAATAACATGTATTCTGTAACACCATCTGCTTTAAAGAAATGATAATGAATGCAATATTTGTTTTCCAGCATATCCCAGAACATCCCAGGAATTAAAGAAAACGAACTGAATACATCTAAACATTTGGGCACAACATCCTGTGTTCTGTGTACATTTAGTACAGTCGTCTCAAAGATGGCAGTGGGCATAAAGTGTTTAAAGCAGTCATTTCTATTCCAAGCGCCTTTGTTTTTTCCAGTGACACTTACAGGAGAGACTTATATTTAACAGTGGATTTCTAACATCTGTTTGCTACACCAAATAATGTAGGCAAAGTTGTGGCTGGAGATAGTGCATAGAAACAGCAAGGCCATAGAAATGGAAAAAAAAATGCACGCTTATGCTGAAGGATTCTTTTGTTTAGCCCTTTTGAGAAAGACCTCAGTGACCTTAAAAAACCTCCAGCTGCAGCCTGTGAAACCGGGTTAAGAGCCTCAGCAGAGGACTTTGAGAGCCCTCTACAGGCCGTCACAGCCTGTTAACTCCAACGAGACTGATCCTCTCCCTCAAACTCTTCCTGGTAGCCCTGCTCTGCTCATCTTCATCTGCCTTGATGTCTGGATGAAAGAAGAGTTTTATTTGCCATTTATCACAGTAGAGGTTTTGGTGTGCAACAGTAAGCCGTCCCTTTAATGATGCATTCAGCTGGCAGCATTGTTCTGCTTAAATAACTACTTGCCAAAAAAGGAAAAGAATTTGTCCTCTCTCTGGATTTGTTATTTCATTAGGGTTCCTCTAGAGAACTCCAATAAAGGATCCTGGTCTATTAATCACCCTCCACAACTTTCTCAAGTAATTAGTCTTTAAAAATGTTTGCTACCTCCTTAGCAGTACATAATTTGACGGTGCTCGGTGAATCAGCCGAGGTTCAGACTCACTAACCTTTAGAGGTTTGGCCTGTCTGAGCTCATCAGTCTCGGCCCCCAATTGAACTGAAAACTGCACTTTTTTCATTCTTTGTGGCAGGTTTATAGTACAGCACTGCTGGACGCCTGCCATGAAGGAAAACTCAAAACATAAATTCTTCATAAGGAAACGGTAGAAGGTGGCACTGAGAAATAATGCTCTCATGCTGTCAGAGCTGCTGTGGGGAGGGGGGACGTGTTCATTCTAAGACAGATGTAGCAACAATTGCTCCTGTTTAACTCCCTAAATGGGTAATCCCAGTTTACGGGGCCCCAGTGATGGAAATCTTGCTGACATCACTGTGAGGATTTTTTTGGCAGGGAATATGGATTCTCAGGAGAGCATTGCAAGGGTCTGGCTTACAATTTTAGATTCAGACCCTTTGAAATAAGTGTAAAGTGTAATTTTCTTTGAGGACACACACATTATTCCATATATGAAGGGGACAGTGAGGCAGCTTCACATTAGAAAATATGAAAGTTGCAAACCTCTTATGCAAAAATACATTTGGCACCACCAGGTAATGCAGTTCACATGCCCTGTTACTTTTTCTTGGCATTCCCAGTTCCACTGGCCTTGTTTCTGGTAACTTAAGAAGGCAATTACAGATTCACAGACCACTTTGGGGACATTCCAGAGTTTTGTATTTGGCATTACAAAGCGATACTCACAAGCTGCCCAAGCTAGAGCTGTTTAGAGAATGAGAATTTCATTTTGCTGCACCTTTTGAGATTTAGACTTTTGCTAGAGATTTTGTTCTAATGCTGGTTTGAAAATGAAACCCTTCAAATGATTTTGCAAAACAGATTTGAGCTAAAATGCCCATTTTCAGATTAGGTCTAAACTTTTCTATTTGAAGAGGATTTTTGTGCTTTTTTTGGCTTAGTTTATATCTCTCTTCTGATACTGGACAGACAGCTGAAGACACCCAGTCTGACACTGTATAACTTGGGGAGTAGGGGCAGTGCATAAGAAAATAAGAGATAGAACTGCCAATCTATGTTCTTCCTGCATAAGAGTGCAGTTTTTCATCTGAGATGATATTAAATTAGTCACAGAACAAATATTATAACAGAACACTAATATCCTAAGCCAGAACCCTTTAAAATATAAAATTGCAGTTAAACAAATTCAAACTATGAGTGCCATTTTTGCCAGGGTGAAGTAAAAAATGAAAAAGTTGAAAAAGTGACATTTTGTAGTTTAAATAGAGATAGATGAATCCAATTTAATCTAATCCAAACTACATATTTTTGAAAAAAAAAAAAAGAAATGTGCGTTTATGTGTATAAGATCACCTCTTGTTACCAGGAAAGTAGAAACACAAAATATTTGCATATGGGAGCCCATCTCTCCAGTCAACAGAATTTGTCTCAATTTCTAGAATTGGCCTTGCTTGTAACTCAGAGTTGTAGATTCCTCATGCATAATGGGCAGCACTTGCATTAGCAAGTCCTCCTCTTTAATTAAATGGAGCAAGAGTTCCCTAAAGTCAGCAAATGACAATATATTATACCTCAGTATTTCTGGCCATATGGTATACATGGCATAAAAAACAGGAAAAAGAAAAAAAAGATGGACATGTCTGAAACTTCAGCAGAAACCATATGCACTATTTTCAGGCCAGAGGCAAAGACTGCTAGAAGGCAGACTTTTCCCACAATAGTTCCATCCTATAAATATAACAAACAAAAGTTATAAATTATTATCCACAGACATTTATAAAGAACTTCTAAAAGGCTGATCAGCATATTGCCACACGTCTAAGTAAAACATCTTAAAGGTGAATATGAATCAGAAGTCAATTATACTGTATATTATTTGCCAGGAAACTACTGACAGACAGGCTCTATAGTAATTGTTTATCTCTTTATTAAAAAAATCTGTTAAATGATTTGTGTGTGTGTCTGTGCGTGTGTGTGTGTGTGTGCACACGAGTGTGTGCGTTTGTATGTATAGTACTCAACAAAATATGCGATTATGTATACTTGAAGCCAATTGTTGAAATGCCACTGAAAACCCCAAGCCAGAAATCTCTCCAGCTGGTTCCTTCAAATTTTCAGTGGGGAGCGGAGGTCCCTTAGGCAATGACATTGTTTGTGCCTAAAACTCTCCTGGGGCTGGTATTTAGCTGCAGGATGAGCCTTTCCTATTTTACAGGAATAATTGAATGTCGAGCTTTTCTTTAACTTTTTCTTTTCTTTTACTCCTAGAGTGGAGAATCTTTAACATAAAGCACCTATTTGTTTCCTTGCGTTTACCACATCATCGAGAAGCTCAGGGCAAAGTCTCTTAACAGGTGTCCCTCTGCTGGCCAAGGCATATAAAATACCAAATGCACCAGGCCTTAAACTATGTAGAGGACATTTCAGTGCCTGAAAAACTCATTATTTTTAAAAAGAGGTTCTAAAGCCCCACAGCCTAACAGATTATAACTCCAAAAGGCAAATCAAAACATGGGCCCACAGCACTTGACAGGGTCTCGTTAAAAATATTCCTCTCAGTGATCTAAAGGATTTGAAGTAATCTCCTTACAGCTGGTTGTAAAATCCGAGTGACTGAGGTAGACGTAGAAATTAGCAGGTAACAGGACCCTAAACCTTTACAACGTTTTTACTTATCTCTGTTACTAATAACACTTCAGAAGACAGAAAAAAAGGAATAATGTGAAATCTAATATTTCTGTTTCCATTTACGCAACTTGTTATTCTTTGCCTGCTCCAAGCAGTGAGAATAGAAGCTGTTTGTTAATGTTCTGGTTCTCCTTCTGGCTCATGTAAAAGGGCGGACAGATAACATCAAGTAGCTGTGCTGGGATACTGCATGTACTTTTTAACTCTACTGCTTACAGATACGGCATTTAATTAAAAAATATGTAATGTCATATTTTCAGGGATATTATTGCTTATAAAAGGATTCTGCATTACATAGTGGTATTGACTGTGTCATGTCCTAGATGAACTATGGTAGCCTACCTCTGATTACATCTCTGTTAAGCCCCAAATAGTCGTCATGTGTTTGCAGAATGCCTCATTGTGGAGCACGGAAGCATAGAGTGCGTCTAGGAGAGCAGAAATAGAGCTGGTCAGGACCTGAAGAAACCAGCTGATCCATCCTCCTTCCGCCAAGGTGTCTGACATTTTAAAATGCCTTTGTACAGTCAGTGCATATGAGTAGGGGAAGTAGCTAAATGATCTTAAAACATGAAACTGGTTAAAATAATAGCTATAGAGCACTATACTATATAAGCACTACCGTGATTGTAGATGTTTTTGTTCACAAGTTACCAGGAAACTAGTCCTGATTTCTGCAAAAATAATAATTATTCATGAGTGTGAGGTTTGTCATTCTGATAAACTATGACTGTCCCATAGGAAGTATTTTCCAACTGTGTGTTGAAAATGCATCTTGCTGTGACTGGTTACCTAACAAATGCAGTATTTTTCAGTTTCTTGATTGTATGACTGGAATAATAAATGAAAAGCAGCTAATAACGAGTGAACTCATTCAAATGGATAATCATTCATACTAAATTGCATTCAGCTGTAGGTTTTCATAAGCGTATTAAAATATACTACCTGGAGGACCAAATGTATATCGTTCATAATACTCCACAAATGAAACAAATTTAACACTTTTTCAGAAATACGTTTGTGAGTCATATTTTTAACATTATGCCAACTTTGTGCTTTTATATCTAAGAACTATGAAATGTTACAAAGCCAATTTTGAGTGTTTATTATTATCAATAAATGCATATTCAAACAAGGTTATGGCTGTAAACTCATACGATGTAATCTATACTTATGCAATATTCTTTCACATGTAACTGTTATGTTTCTATGTACCCTACAAATGGAAGTTTCATATTAACCCTACCCAGGGTAACAATATAAATAACTGCAAAAGCTTTCTGGTTTAATCATTTTAAGATGTTTCCTTAAAAGAAGGCTGATTTTCAGTGCGTAGTTAGTACCATTACTTCCACTGTATGTTAGCCAACTATCATAGCAGTAACAAAGAAGTTTTGATTCCCATAAAAGAAAATCTTATCTGAATTAATCTCTACTTGGCTTTGTTTATCAAAAGATGTATTCCTCTCTGATATTAATTTAAATAATGAAATATAATATTATTTTTTCCAATACAAAATGAAAACATATTATTAAAGTCAAAATATTCTCACAAGAAAGTTGACTTTAAATAAATTGAACTTCCATCAGAAAATCATTCTGTCAGAATATCTCTGTTTGGTTCTAAAATATTTACTTGCTTGATTTGTGTTGAAACTAAATCATCTGTTAGTATAACATTTTGATATATTGGTACATCTTCCATCCGGAAGGAATCCTTAAAATGTTTGATCAGTCACTGTTTTGGCTGAACAGATTCACAGAAAGTCTGCCGCAATTCCAGACCACCATGTCTCTGACCAGAAAACCAGGAAGTTTTAGCAGAGATAATGAATGTCCAACTGCCGTCCCTCTCAGATAAGACTTCTCAGGTCTCCTTAAGACAGAATCACAGGGCAGCAGACCCTGTGCTCTTCAGCAGAAGGAATAGGTGCTCAGCATTTACAAAACTTAGGCTGCTAAAAGGCAAATCTACATAGAGCCCAGGAAGGCTGAGAGAGCTCTGACTCCTCCTCTACTTCTCAAAACAGTCTCATTGAAAGTGCTGTACACTTCTAATAATATCCATGGGAATTTCTGTGTGGCTGTGGGGCTCTACTTCATTCACGCTGTGGGTACTTGCAGCTTCTCATGTGCCTGCAATATGTGTTAAACTTTAAAAACTTTTGCAAGTTCTGAAAATACCAATGTGTGACAAAAGATAAAATTTTGAAAAGTAGCCCCTCAAAATACCTGACAAAGCATAGACAAGGAGTGGATTCAGGTGAAAATAATAAATCTCTCAGCCTTATCATTGGTATCAGTTTCTACTCTAAAAAATGCTTTTCCCCCCAAATTCCTTAAACAGAAATAGTTTTTTTCTATGAAACTAAGAAGGAAGAACAGAAAAGTTTTTAAAGAACATTTTAGCCTTAGCCTTTTTCATGTTTCCCTCTATTTATCATCTGTCCAAACAAAATACAGTCCTTTCTAGTCATTCTGATATTCAGTAACCGTTGCTAAATTCCCCTCAAAATATTGACCAGAACTGTGACACAGTATCTCTGAATTGGCTCTCTCCTGTGCAAAAATATATAAACGCAGGACATTTGCTAAATCGGAGAGGCTGAATTAAAAATTGTAAAGATGAGTAATTCTGATACATTTACAGTACTATTAAGAACAGATTTTCTGAGGCACTGCTCTTCCTTAGCCTGAGTGTGTGCAAATTGAGGATGTGGCAAGCTCAGTGAATGTGGATAAGTAAAGTGGTTTCCTTAGAAACAATAAAAGCAGCAACTATAAAGCAGAACATCCTCCCAGATGATGTGACTTTTTAATGGTGCTGATAACACAGAGAGCAGACGTAAGTAGCCTCACTGTTTGTACACAGCACACAGCATAGTTCTCCAAATAGCTGAATTACTTTCCATATAAGATCATAAAATCTAGATAGATTCTCACAGGGGCTGCCATTAAGCAAGAGGACACAACTATGACGTTCCAATATTAGTATTATAAGTTAAATATAGCAGCCGGCATCTCTGGTGCCCACTTGTACTCATTTCTTCTGTGATAACTAATTCATCTCCCTCCTTCATGTTAACAGCTCGCGTATTGGAAAGATGTGATCACTGTAGCAAGTATGCTTCTCGCAAAACCAGTCTAGAGCCTGTACAGACAAACAGCTCTTTAGTCCAGATTTTCAAAAATAGGAGCCCAAATTAGGCATACAGACAAACAATTCCTGAAAGTGCTGAGTGTCCAACAGCATTTCAGCAGGGTCAGGAAACAGGGAGGGGAAAAGAGAAGGTATGCATTCAGCCAGAAATCAATTTGGTGAAAAACCTTCATGTTCATCACATGATGTCAGAGGAACTAAGGGACCACAAGCAATTGTGCACTGTCCTCAGTGGCCAATGAGTAATGCTTTTTTTCAGTTAAAGGGCATAATGACAGTGGCTTCAGATTATTGCGTTGGTTTTATGACTGCTTTGTGTTTCTGCAGCCATATGCGCAATTCAGAGCATAATGTTGTCTTTGTAATCTCCATTACAGAACATGATAATATGACAAATATAAGTTATTACCTGAAAGTAAAAAATTATGCGGAAATATTGGTCACTGAAAAAAGGTGTCATGTACTATTTCATGGTTTTGACTGCTTTATAAAAGTATGTTTCAAGTATTTAAACAATGACATGCAGAGTTGTATGTTTAGAAATGTAATAAAAAGGCATTAGGCTAGGTCTCTGCCAAAATCTTTGGCTCAGTCAGTGCGCAAAAATTGGCAGAGGCCAGGATTACCACAGAGTTTTTGTCTCTGTGATTATAGCAGACACCTGCCTCACATGCAATGCTCTCAATGCGTATTATTAAGATGTTGCGGGATACTAAGGGTGCTTTTGGAGTTACAAAGCCCAAGAAAAATGTTAGCAGCCATCCAAGAATTGTATCTGCAGAGATCTACATCCTAGATCGGCTTGTAGAGATTAGCTGTAACTCAAATTAAATTTCATTTTAAAAAGAACATAAAAATTATTAAGGTGTTTGCGTATTGTGCCATGCAATATTCAAAGCACAGGTGTTCAAAGGGAAAATGAACTGCTCTGGAAAAATGTAATATTTGGATTTTTTAGTATTTTGTAATATATTTGAGGATGGCTTGTGTACCTCTGTCAGTGCAAACTTGAGCAGCCAGCACAAAATTCTTTGATTCTGGAAACCCTTTCCCTTCCCATTCTTTGGCAATTGACACTTCTCTGACTTTTTTGTCTATCTTTTCTCCAAGTTTCTGACTTATTCTCTTTCCTTTCTTATTTTCTTTCCTTCTTTTATTTTACATATACCTTATGTTTTGTTATACACACTCTTTATAAAGTATTTTCATTTTTTACCTTTCTTTTCACATTTCCTTTGCAAACAGGTCTTATAAAATCACAGTCCCTGTGTCTACGCACATGTGTGCACTGCATTGCATATCGCTGCCTGTGCACATGCTTCTTTCTGTCATAATGCCAAATAATTTTTGAATCTGCTCTCCTATTTCAAAAAATTTTCACAGAATGATAGAGAACATATTAAGGCCTGGAAAAATCAGAGAAAACAGATGGGCCAAAAAAGTAGTGTCTAATAAGTGACAACCATGCCTTTTATGTGTCTGAGGAAGATAAGAGTTTTGGAAGACTGACCCTTTAGTAGACACCAGAGAATCTACAGGAACGAGGACCACTGAATGAGATCAGGAATGGTAATACATGGCAAGGCAAATATTGTAATAGAAATATGATCTATCGCTCTTTCACATACAGAGGATTCAAACATGGCTGCAAAGGGCAACTATAGAAACATTTGTTTTCTGGGTGCTTCTTAAGGAAACTGAGTTTTAATAGCTTTAAATAGATCAATTTCACCAATTATTTTGTGTCTCTGAGTTAAAGAGTCCTTCTTTCCTTGGCCTGCAACTTACATTCCTCCTTCATCTTTCACTGAAAATGGTTCCATTGTTACTTCAGCTTTCAAAATTAAATCTTTTTATTTTCTCCTCATTTCTTGTTTGTCGAGTGCCAGAATTATTACCCATAGCCACTGGCAAATTTGGACTCTATGGACAAGAAAGAGAGTAAAATTTCCACAGATTCTCATGCACTGATATGCAAAGCATTGATCCTTTTTTTGCCTGTGTATATTTCTGTGTTTTTCTGAATATGAAACAACCTTGCAATACCAAAGTAATTTTAGAAGTGGATAAAACTAGTTTAAATGTCTCTATGCGATTATGCAGAAACACATTATTTTAGTTATTTGAAAAAGGATTTGGGGGGGCACATAACTTAGACTGCTGTGTGTATATCTGTGCTAGATCTTAAATACCATTTGTTCAGAGTAATACACCATAGAGCACAGAGAAACAGTTTGTGAAGCCCAGACTCTCAATGCAAAGAAAGACCTTTTGGCCAAGGCATATGATATACAGTGACACACATTGCTGCCATTCCCCAGATTTCCCCAGACCTTCGCTGGGCAAGACCCCTCAAACTGCCTTCTCCCTTTCCCTCTCCCTCCCCAAATCATCCTTTCTCAGTAGGTAATTTGAGGATAAAAATAGCCATATTTAGAGTTATACATTAGAGGTCAGTGCATTGTTTTGCACAGACTGGTTTTTGTTCTACCAGCTCTATGTTTGTTTCATCCAAGAGTGAAAGTCCTTCATGGGTTTCCTGAGCCTATAACAAAAACAAAACATAGTTGTTAAATGAAAGGCTGTATATGTTAAATGTAGGCTGTCATAGATAGCTCTGAAGAAAGCAGAATGAGTAAGAAATTTAAGTATAAAATGCAAAAGAACTTTTTTCTACAGTTGATATGATGGGAGAATGCAATTTATCTCTGTGTGTATGAACAGGAAATGTTTTCATAGATGTTTGTGCCCAGAGATAATATTTAACACAATTTACATCCATAAACAACATGGGTAAGGTCTTCTACCTTTGATATTCTGCTAACAGATTTAAGATTATTACATAACATATTCCTATATACTTACATGAAATGCATCTATACAGGCTGTTCAACAGTGCGTATACTACAGTTGACTACTTTGCCATGAACAAACTTACAGATCTAGGTGTTTAGGAAATGAAAAAATACAAACAGAAATCTCTTTATAAGTCTGTGATGATTTAGGGGTTAGCTTTTGTCATTGCAGTATAGCAAAGAGTATCATATGGCTGCATTTGTCCATCAGTGCCTTAGGAAAGAAATTAAGTCACAATTTAATCCACCTCCCCTTTGCTCTTGGGACTCATTTGTTGTTGCCCATCACATACATCAATCCTATATCAGCTATGTAGAGCAAAGAACCAAGAAAGTCCCTTGCATCTCATACTTTCTTTTTCTTCAGAGAAGGCAAACACACACTTCTGGAAGGCAAAATCCAAGTTATTTAAATAAAAATATAAGTTAAAGGAAGGGTAGATCCTTCCTTCCCTTTGTACCCCTGTGCAGCTAAATCTATCCTGTATTTTTACCCTCACTGTGTATGTGTTTGTGTGTGTGAGAGAACTTGTTCAGTCTGGTTAAATTAAAAGTGGGTTTCAAAGACACGCTTTTGAACAAGAATGCTTACATGACTAAGGAGAGGTAGTTTTAAGTTGATTTCCTTGATCCTTTGACTGGTCTGTTTCAACTTTTGATCTATGATTACTATAACCAAAATACCTATGTTGCAAGAGAATGAGGTCTCTCCACTGATCCATGTAGAACTCTGAATTAACTACACTGAACCTATATCTAGGCTGATAGGGATGACATTCCCTGTGCCAGCAGCTCTAAAGAAAGTTGCAGTTTCTGAATATAGTTGTATCAACTAACTAGTGCTTCGATAAACTGTATCACAGCATTGAGTTGTGCTAGAGCTGTACTTCACAGGATCTTACTCCTTGGAAGTAAATAGAAAACTCAGTACCTGGGGGTTTGTTGGTTTGTTTTTTGTTTTTTGTTTTTTTTTGCCGGGGGAGGGGGCTTCATCTAGTTTGCAGTTTAAAGCAAATGCAGTTCACAAGGGATACCTAGGCAACTTTCACAGACAGTCCTGCAGCAGAACTTCAATCCAAAGCTGCATAGCTGATAGCATTATTTCAAGTAGTCTGTTATTGCCAAACATTGTATTTGTGCCACTATGAAAACAACTAGAGAACTGCACATGGAGGAAAAGGCAGCTTCTGAAATTTCAGACTGCTTAAATTATTATATTCACCGATGTCCTGACAAAACTCAGAACTCTGATAACTTCTGAGTGAATAAAGTGGGAAGTGAGAGTAATTTTTAAACTATGTTAATTTACTTTAATATAAAGAAGAAAACATTTAAGTAGTCATAAGTTACATAACTGACATTTTAAATAAACAGCTTGCTGCTAACAGCCTGGCAAGCCTCTCAGAACTGAGGATGACAGTGCTAATGTGAGGGTGGGAGAATCGCCTCTAGTATATTCTTGTACTGAACACTAGGAATGGGATTCATCTCACACAACTTTAGGCCTCTGTCAGCTAAGGGGGTAATTTAGCTCCAGATTCAGACACATAACTCAAGTTGCAAACTCAGTGTCTAAGCTCACTTTATAGTCTTTGCTAATCTAGTCAACTGAGTCAGTGCAGCACAGAGAGCTGCTGAGCTGACCAAAAATAGGTGACTGTTTTTGAGTGAGCTGAATAGCTTTCTCAAGTTCTGCTGGCTGTATTGACTAAATCTGATGCTCAATTCTGTTGCATAAAATTGAGCACTTAGCATTATTTGAGATGCCTTCTAATACAGCAGTGGAAGGCCTGCAGCAGCCTGCAGTACCCTACAGCATCTCAGATGTTTAGCTACGTTAGATAGCTGAGGTGCACCTTCACTGATTATAGAAGAAACTCAAACATCTGGCTCACATACCGTCACCTACATGTACACATATAAATTTAGTATCTCAGGTGTCTAATGCTATTGGAGTTGCCCTAGCAATTGCTACCTACCTTCTAGCTGCTACTCCAGAAGTCCGTGGCCATGAGTCATCTTCACTAGTCTTGCAGACATCTGGGATACTCTTGGCCAGAACTTACTTCCAAAACGGACTTTCTTTCACTGTTGAGTACAGTGGATAGTTACACAACTTGCTGAGGGTAAAAGAACCAGTTTTGGGGTGGATAACAGTGGTGAGAGCATCCAAGAGTGTTAGCATTATTACACAATGTATCATCACTGGTTTGTCCCTTTGTGAATAAGCATCTAAACACCCCAGTACAAAGAACTTACTGACCAGAAATAGAAGAAAGACTACAGACTTGTAAGGGAACACAAGCAGTAGTAAATATTGGACCATTATTAACACATGGAATGTCAGAACAGGAACAAGAATACAAAGTGTATATAATTTGATTTATACATTATGTAGGGTCATCCAGGGAAGGAGTCTTTTCTGTGTGCAGATTTTCTCTGAAAGAAAAGGTTAAGACATTACAGAGTATTCCTGAAGAAGCATCATGATATTTTATTTTCCTCATTAGGTTCTTGTTATGTGTCTGCCATATTTGTGTGAATAAGGGAAACCCCTTATCTCTCAGATCTCCAAGTAAAGGGACTATTGTGTCTTCAGGCCTTGGCCTTACATAGGGCACTGTAAATCCTCAGTCTGTTGCCTAGACCTGTGCTTGCTCTGCTTGCATTTCTTAATGACAGGACGTATATAATCGCTGAGCCAAAAGGCACTGTACTAGCAAAAGGGCTTATCACAATAGCTCAAACTCAGAGCCTTCAGATAAGGACTTGTTTGTATCATCCTGATTTGGGGTGTAGGCCGAGCAAGCTCAGGTCTTCTCTGATAAAGCACATACAAATAATTTTTCTTGTTCATTTTAGCAAAAAAATCATTTTAGCAAAATCTGTATCTAAAGTTTGCTTGCAGTATAGCTTTAAACATCTCAGTATGGCTGTTCTGCTGCAAGGCTTCATAATATAGATACAGCACAACTCTGACACGCTTCATTGCTACAGTTTTCTTATAGGAATCGTGGGCACCTGTGAACACCATTTCACCACATATGAAAGCCAGACCCATGGGCTCTTTGAAGAATAACTTGAGCTGCAAAATGTTGCAATATCTTCAAGGTTGCAAAGCTATTGCATTCTATCCTGATAGTATTGTAATATTTCAAATGCTACTTCTGTAGTGTTTAGGAAGACTGATCCAACATGATGGACCAAAACTTTTGTTTAGTCAGACAGGATTTTATCCTCTTTCAAATAAGACTGAGAAGATACTTTGCTAATACCTTTCCTAATACCTTACCTTAATTTGTAAGGGGATGTTTATCCAGATCATAAAAATCACCTTACAGCTCTCAGTAGCTGACAGTTTTCTTTTGGCCTGTAGAGCTGAAACTCTACATGACTGCAAATTGTTGAAGGTGGGATATGTTGTGTAGCACTCTGGCTTCATTTTAACAGGGAAATCTGTCTTTAGGTTCAAGTAGACTCATAATCTTATTTCCCGTGAATATTAAGAAAGAACAGTACATCAAAAAGGCCAAAAAAATCCATTATGTAACTCCAAATATGAAATAAAGATAATCAGGTGTAAGTGAAGAGGAGTCATTTTCAGCCAACATTTTAGTAAAAGTTGCATTATAATTTGACAGTTATATGACCGAAGTTTTATTCAAATTTAGTAATATAAAACCTAATCACACAGAAAGAGCTTTGACAAATATGGCTAACAGCATCTTTCCCAATATTTTAGCAGAGTACATGTTGTACAAAGTTAATGCAAAATAGTTACAGTAATGTACAGCAATCAGAAAAATGGATTTGAGAATGAGTTAAAATTATACGGTTACATTATTATATATTTTTGGCAATCTGATTTTGTCAACTTTTTAAAATGAATGTAACATTTATAATTGTAAAAGAGAAAATTAGCATCAGAGCACATTAAAGAAAGAGGAATCATTATGCTTAGCATGCGTGACTCATTGAAGTGTGGTGAGTAGGAGGTTCTGTGTAGTAACCTGAATTGTACTGAAGATACAGTACATTTTGTATTCTTTTCTGTCTCTCTCTTCAGAGACTCGTGCAGCAAATCTCCATGCAGTACAGATGAATAGAATTTTGGCTATTTTTCTGAACCAACTTTATATAATTATTAAAGATGTACAAGCTGTTTTACAAACAGTGGGATGGAAACTGGCTAGAGGAACATAAGCTAAGGAACAAAACTGAGACAAGCCTGTCTGCTTTTATGAAAATGATTGCATATTGTAATCTTCATAGCTTTTATAGTAGGAACATCTTCCACATGTCAGCCAATACGGCCTAAATAAATCCTCTCTAGTTTTTGGGCTCAGGTCCATAGAAGTCTGTCAAATCATATTATTGCATGCAGATGCTGAAAACACTGCTGATCTCAGTGCTCTAAGGTCTCATTCTTCATTCTGCTTATCCTGAGTGTAAGCACAAAAAGACTTCAAGAGAATCCAACCCCAGAAATACAAATTCCTCTCCACTAGGTCAGACCCCTGACATTTTTACAGTAGGAAAAAATAAATTAAAGAAAATCAGTCATTTCCACAGGGTACACAAAGAAGAAATGGAGAGTTTCTGAAGTTAATTAACCCCTGCAAAACTTATCCCCAAAACAGAACAAATACAGATTAATTCCTATTGCCCAATCAATCCCTAAACTCCATCAACTTATTTTAGATTTTATCCTCCATCCCACTCTTACCTTTGGAGCCATCTTTCCTCCTGAAGAAGAGGAAACTGAATCTGAATTCTGGAGAGCTAAACAATTTCAAGTATGTTTTGTTCCACTACACAATACACAAGCATATTTTTGCTTGGTTATTCCTTGTGACATGTTCATCAGTACATGACAACCTCATCCTCTATTTATTGTTCAATATTATCCTAATTTAAAAGTTTGGGCTAGCTGAACAGGAAGAAGAACCTGATAAAGATTGTAACTAATACCTTACAAACAACATTGGCAATTATTGACTACTCATAAATTGGCTTTTATTCATGTGAACTGAATAGCTACAGTAAATATACTGTGATTTCTCTGGATCTATTCAAAAACGGAGAAGAATCTATGTTTCCTATAAACAACAACCAGCTTCACTACCACTTCTCCTTCTTGGTACTCTCACATTCAGTGGCTTCTCCATTGCCTCTGGAAAATATCTCAGTGCAGATAGTCCTCAGTCACCCAGAGTGATTTCTTTACATGACTGAAGGAAAGGTCAAATCAGAATGAAAGTTTGGGAGGACTGAGAAGAAAATATATAAAAAAAGACACAGAAGGGTCTGGGTCTTATTACAAACAGTTGTTTTAATCTGGCTTGTGTGCAGGACTCTTGAACACTTCTCTAGTTCCCTAACTGATCTGCAGTTGTGCCCAGGGTAGTACCCCCTTTCCAAAGACTGTTTCTGAAAGTTGAACTCTGAGACTTTTCAAAACTACAGAGAAGTTGCTGAGCTACTGCATTCACACCGTATATAATATTTTTGTTTAAAAGAAGGAATCTAAAAAGACAAGTTTGAAGCATCTACAGAAGGCAATATCAGGTACTTTTGCTAGAGTACCCAGTGGTCTTAAATCAAGACTGCAGCTAGACAAAGTTTCATGGAAACATAATGGGAGGGGACTTATTTAAAAGAAAATTGTTTGAAGGATAAACTAATGTCCTAGAGGAAGGGGGTGACAGGACATAGAGAGACAAAGTTATAAGGATACTCTCAAACTACAAGCGAGATCATCATTCTTTCAATCTCCCTTGACTTGCTTGATTCTGGTTGTGGCCTCAGGGCATGACTGCAACATACACAGTAAATAATAAACAATGCAATAGGTCCTCAAGGCATTCTCTATTTCAGTGGAGCTCTTGACCTATGAACATCCTGGAAATAGTTTTTTTGGCACTGTCATAAATAAATTGGGCCATTTGTTGCTGGAGGGGGCCATTCCAGCACATTTTTTGCAGAACATAAAATAGGCCATGGCTGCTGACAGAGGCTGAACATGTCCTTTTGCGTGAGTGAAAAGATGCCAAAGAACCCCAAATGAGCTGAAAGAACTAGAACAAACAAATAGAAAAGTATTGCAAATTTGTTTTCTTTATTAATTTCATGTTCAAAACAAAGCTTCAAAACTTTGTTACTTTCATTATATGAGAGTTTAGATCTGGTAAAATGGTGATTTCCTAAATATAAAATCATCCCTAATGTTCCTAAAACTCAAGTTTGAAATTCCGCAGTCTTTTGTTTTAGAAATATTGCAATACAGGAGTCTCAATAAAAAGATAGGGAGCTTTCCTGTTAGAAAACCTTCCTAGAAGCAGAAGTTCTGGGACTTTAGACACAAAGGTGCTTGAGTGTTCTGCATTAAATTTAAAAAATTATCTGTAAAAAGCAAATACAAAGCAGCTTCCCACCTCCATGTCCCATAACTGGTGAATTATATGTTAGGCTGTAAATAGATCTCCTCAGGTCTTTGAAAAATGTTAATTCCTTGCTGTTTAGTAGACCAGATTAAATAAGAAAAAATGCAATTGTATTCAACAGTTGTACCTCTTTTCTGGTAGTAGTTTTGTAGAATGGAAGGGCAATAAAATTAAATCTTTTATACTGGGGGATTCCTACAAACCAATTTCCTATTTCTGGAAAGAGTCATCTATTACAGAAAAGGTGAGCATTGCCACAGCAACATTTGTAATTGAAATCAGCAAATGTATTTGAAGTGTGGCAAATAACTTGTGAGATTTCTTCAGACTTAGATAATGAGATATATTTGTCCTGAATCCCAAATGACTTTCACCTGCCCATCTCTGGCTTCAGCCAAAATGCCACCTTGGGTACCAAAATAACTTGGGGATTGCCCACCACAATACTCCACTACTTGTCAGGCTATGTTGAAGTTGAAGATCCAACAAGTCCCAGAAATCTCAGCTCTTTAATAGCCCATATGAAGAATGATTCAAAAAACACAAAATCCAAGGTCTCCCATAGCTGATATGATAGGCTGCTAAGGATCAAGGAAGGCCAGAGAACTAGAAATCCCAGTGAAAATGTCTGAGTGCACGAGAAGTTTTTCAGATGGAAAATTCAGAACCTTGTATAGAAGAAAGTAAACCTGCCTGGAAGTTTTCTAATGGAAAGTTTTGTCAAAATGACAATTCACTGGCATTTACATGTTCTGTGGGAATATGCCAATTTCAATGAATTTCTGATGAATGATTTAAATATATTTTAGAATATAAATATATTCCTGTTCCCCTATCCCTCCAACAAATGTTTGCTTCCCTGTTAAAACTTATATGATTCCCAAGCATTTGAGGCTTTCAGTCTCAAGCATATGTAGAAACCCAGGGGAAATCTAGATTTTTTTTTTCTTCCTTGACTAACAATCCAACTTGCCAATCACCTCCAGACATGAAAGTTTGTGTTTCCTTGCTTGGCTTAAATCTACTGCTCCTTCTGTTTGCAGATTATCTGTATTGTGTAGGTGGGGCTGGCCTCTTCATCCAGACTGGCTGCCCCAAAAGCTCAAAAATCATCAGTCAAGCCTGGCAACGCAACAAAGCACCAACCTACCAAAGTAAAAACACATGATTTGGCAGATCTTTTGGAAATCTAGCAGTAAGAACATGCCTCATAAAACTGATAATGCTGTTCAGAAACATCCCTTTGAAACTTCAGTTAAAATTCATTCAAAGTTCACTCAAAATTCTGTAAAATTAGAACATTTGCAGAGAAGTCCAGCTTCACCAAGAACCTGCAAACTCTCCTGCTCAGCCTTGTAGCAGTTTAGTTTGAGTCTGGAGATCCCCAAGTTGCCAGCGTGCATGGCACCAGTGCAGCTGTCCAGCTGGAAGAAAAGAGATATAAATAAGACATGCTGGGGGAGGGGGGTAAGAGCTCTTGTTCCTTTGCTGTACAGCCCTGCTGTGGTGACTACATTGCCTCAGCAACCTTCCTTGTGTCACAGACTATAGTACTAAATAAATTTTGGTATTCTTTATTGCAGTGTGACAGACTGCAAATATGAAGCTGCATTCATCATGTAATTAGGAAAGTTAGCATGCACTGCAATCTGAGCTGTGAATGCTACCCCTGCACCCAGACTGAGGATACCCGAGCTTTAATCTAGCTATCATCCATAGCAGTGAAGATAGACAATGTTCAGTGGCTAAGGAAGGATCCAGAATCCCTGGCAGGCACGTTCCCCCTGGCTGAAATGTTTACAATTATTGGAATTTACTAAACTTTAATTGTTTTTCCTGTAATTTCTTATGACAGGTGTCTGTTCAAAGCTGATTCATTTTAACATTGCTACAAAAATGGTTCAGTTAGTTCTGAGAATGATAGCAGAGGGGGGACATATATTGACTGTATCAAAAACCTTTTGCACATCTTTCAATGAGAAGTCTAGATAGCTCTTATGCACCCTTACTTGATATAAGAGATCCACAAAATAGAATAAGAAAAGAAAACAGAAATAAGGGGAAAAGAAAGAGAAAAAAAGGGGGGGAAATAGTTAAATGAATCTTTTCTTTCCATCATAGCTGGTTCTTTCTGTGTGCAGTATTCAAGATGGTAACTTCCTAGAATTTCTGGCAGAAATTTATGAGACATTACTTCGGATAATGTGCTTAAGGAGGAAGAGAAATAAACCCCAAAACTCCATCTGAAATTCAAGAAGACGTCTTATCACATTGTCCTTAGGTAGCAAAAGTAATTTTCTCTGACATCTTCCAGTTAGTAATAATGCCCTGGTTTCATGATACCGCTGGCACACTAGCTCATTATTTAATTGGTTAATAAACAGATATATTCAATAATCATGGTGGACTGTGCCAAACTGCCAGTCTTTGTTCTAGAAGCATATGCTGGCAATTAATAATGATGATTTAATACAAGGATCTATTACAAGCAGTTTTCAGTTGCCATGAATTTGTATAGGGTGCGAAAGCACATGCAGATTTTCAAGGTCTTCTGCTTCTAAGGGGGAAGAAAATAGGCAGAGAGGCTGGCATAGTAAGGGTGCTTTTCCTTTATCAAAGGGAGAGGGTGAAGAAGAAAACAAGCAAACACAAGGAGATCTGTCCAGCTTTGTGAGACATCAAGCCATAGGGATTCTATGATAACGGTACTAAGAGACTGCATTAGCGCAGCCAGAAAATACAAGCAGATAATCAAATGACAGTGAAAATGGCAGGGTGGATAAATCTGGTTCTACGGGGAGTCTTTATTCCGAGGGGCTGATACTGCTGCGTTATGACGCAGTTCTGCAGGCTGCGGCAAGACTGGCATTTGGTTCGGCGAGAACAATAGCGATTGACTACAGATGGGCACTTCCTCTCGCAGAACACTCCTTACAATTCAAATGGAGGGATACGCAGACATATGCTGAAATCACCATGGCAACCACTTACTTCAGTGTGACATCAAGCCCAGATCAAAACTCCATAGGCGTCAGATAGTACATGCTGTTTCTTTCCTTGAATTAATAATATTGATTTAAAAGGCAGGTTCCATTAACTGTTTCTTCTCTACGCTGGGGATAATTACTGTCTGCGGTGCCTGTATTATTCCAGTGATTTGAAAACAGGAAGTGCAGCATCTAGTTAAATAATTCATGTTGTGCTGCTGCTCATTCTGTTCTTAGGAGCAGAGTTATTGCTAGCTAGGCATGGTAATTTCAGCACAGGAGTGATAGGATTATGAAATATCTAATTGCCCTCTCATGTGATAAGATTACTTTTCTGAAACAGCTTTAATTCTTCCAAGAGGTGACAAACAATCCAGACAAGTGACCAAACAAGAACACCCTACGTGAATACCCCTAGGATTTTGCTTCTGAAGGCAATGAAAAGTACAGTCGAAGCTTCATTCTCCTTTACGCCAAAAAGCAGTGTGAAGATCCCTTTTCCAGAAAAAAAACACCATACAGTCATGAGAGTCTGGTGGTGAGGGGGTTCCTTATGCTACTCTTAGGATCGTCCGTTCAGTCAATTATATGATGCTGTGGGCTCCACAGGGCTTCTCAGTTAATCTTCCAGAGCTGCAAGTTTGGTAGTTGTAATACTGTGTCTCAGAGTGGGTTTGCTTGTAAGACTGAAGGAAAATGGAATAGAAATCCTCAGGTTTCTGTGATACATGTAGAGTGCCTCAAGGAAAAAAGCTTCAACAAACCAGGACTGTGCTACCTCTTAGTGACGGGTGGGAAGCAGTAATTTTTTACAGGCTAGGCAGAAATATTTTTGGCACCTGAGCAAGCTTTTTCATTCACAAAGGGAAAGCTTTAGAGTTATATTAGGAGACTGAGTATGTGATGAATAATGTCAAAGTGGCAGAGATCAAGAATGTCCAAGTGGCAGAGAGTCATCTAGGCAGTAGGTTGTCTACTGCCTGAGCAAATGTTCTTACTCACTATGAGATGTGTTCATTAGCAGACTTATTTGGAAATCTTGGTGTAAACTAGATTTCTTGAAGGATCTGAGGGCTCCTCTCTCCTATTCTGATCTTGCATTAGGAGAATATATGTATACTCAAGTTGCACGTCAGATGAGAAGGTACCTACAGAATTCAGGTGCTTACACTGCTGAACAGTTAAAGAAAGCAAAACTAAGCATACTGCTTCAGACCAAGAGCTAACCTCACCCGGTAACCTGTTCTCATGAAAAAACATAAGCATATGCCACGAAAATAGAAGAACAGGGCAAGAACAGGCAAGCAAGTGTAAGAACAGGGAAATAGCCTTTTCTCCAAGTTCTTTCCGAGATCTGTCTATTTTCTGCTCAGGTTATCTTTCAAGCCTGACATACCTCTAGTTTCTGAACAGAGACAGTGCAGTGTCAGTCTCAATGGACCCTTTTCATGTGTTGTGCCCTAGGTAGGTGCCAGTTTTTTCTGGATCTCAGTAAGAAGGAATGCGCTCTCAAATCTTTAAGTATAATACAATGTTTAATCAAAATATTAGGATATTATTTAATTAAAATATTAGATAGGAGCAGAATAAAAGATTAGCAATTAAAATCTTATGTCCCTTCTGATGCTGGAACCCTGAGATGGTATTTCATCAAACAGACCTCTCAATCAGGTCATGGCCTGCTGTGGAGATCCCATCTGTGGTGAGGTTCACCAGCATTTTGGTCTTTAGAGCTTTTACAGGATTTTCTTAGAAGAAAACAATTCTATCCATCATTCCTACTGTCAAGCAAAATGATGTTCACATGAGAACATGCTGCTTCACTTTTAGATAAAGACAAAGACAGGCAGGTAGCGCGGGTGCCAAGTGGGAGCCTGCAGGCTCCTCCGTTATGATTAGCTGGCTAAGCTTATCCTGCAGCAAAGGGATATGTGCAGCACAGCACAGGCCTGTACCTACTCAGGTCAGCTGTTCTGTGGATCACTAACTCCAATAGTTAGACAATAGTCTTTCAGTTAGGATGGCTATACCCTGTCACTTGGCAGAGTGGAGCTTTCATTCATGAGTGCAATGGGAAGAGGCAGACTGGATCACTGCCCAAGTTCTGGTGGGTTTCTGAGTAAATGAGTCCCCATATAGAAGAGGTTTAGGTGGACAGAACTATTTATGCTCACCTGCATACTTGTACCTTCCAGCAATAAATTGACCAATAAGATTAGATGTATTTGTCCCAATACATTTGGTCCCACGGGATGAGAAGCATATGTAATGAAGTTGGTTATTTCAGTAAGATTTATAACTTTTTTTAAATACTCATATGATTTTGTTTTATATTACAGAAGGAAAAGTTACAGAAAAACATTTGGAAAAAGTGTGTTTAGGTTTGTGATGGTCCTTAATTCCTGCATGTCACATTCCTGTTCATGTCACTGTCTCAGAATGAGCCCAGAGAAAATTTGTGGGCACACAGATAAGTTTTCCCTTTAAAGTTCCTCTATGATAGATGTTAGTGACCAGCCTTCACCATGGAGTTAGTCATGGTGACTGTCACTGTTAGTCTTTTATATATCCTAAAACTATTAGGGCATAGTACAGGGAGTTAAGCACCTTGATAAGATTTTGTAAGAACAAAAACTAGCATATGAGACACCAGTCAACAAAATTCTGCACCATACCTCATCCAGATGAACCTAAGAAATTGCAAATTGTTTCTCTTTCACTTATTTTTCCCTCTGTAATGGTATTGCAAGGGTGGACAAGTGAATCTAAAGATCTCTTGTGTAAATTATCTGAAATGGCAGTCACAGGGTGACTGGGGGGTAGTTTTGTTTCAGGATAAGCAAGGATCCAAAACTGAACAATCAGAACTGCAGAGAGACAGGATCATTTTAAGAATCTGAATGTGAAAAGACACCAGTTCTCTATTAAAATGATTCCAGGTAACATGCAACATGAGACTTCATTCTGTATTTCATGTGTGGTCTGGACTCACTGCATATGCAGTGTAGGACTGCGGTGGTGGTACAGACCAAGTATACGAAGCATGAAAAACAGTTCTGGGGTGTTTGGCACTGGACTTACTACACTTTGGAAGCTGCTTGTCATGGCCATCTTTCAAGCTCAGGATTAGGGCCTGGGCACTGTGAGGGGCTGTTGTTTTCTGCATTACTCAGAGCAATTGGCATTTCTCAAAATGGATTGTTAAAATGTGCTAGTCATAACATTCTGTTCTCTCCCCAACTTCATGAAGCACATGCTTAGTTCAGCCACTGAGTGTAAATGAATTTTACCATGGAGATCTTGGAGTCTTTGCCTCAGCCTTCTGTCAGTGGTAGTGATTTAGTTCTCATTGCTTTGGAATTAAAAATTTGAATCACCATAATCAAACTCAAGGAGAGGTGAAGGATATTAAGAGTTATTTTTCTCTTTATATATATGCATATATAAAAAAGTCTGGGGAAAAACTGATGAGAATTTTCCATTTCTATTTCAACTTTTTAACTCTTATTGGGGTACACAGTTTATCACACTTTTCTATGTCTACCATTATTACCTTATTGTACGAACAGATAGTCCCTTTCATGGCCAGATCCCATGCCTACTGTAATGTGCACTATGCAAACATGAGAGAAAAAGATGGTCTGTCAAGAGAACAGATATAAGCAGACAAAGAAGTATAGGTGAGAATAAAGGGAAACAACGAGAAAATGTTAATCAATTTTAAAGACAGTTATTGTGACACACCAGCCGACAATCAGAAATACAAGAAAGCTTAGCACTTCCATATGAGAAACTTATCCAAGGGGTGAGAAGCAATATGTAAGTGAATGAAGCTACTAGTTTAAAAACACATAAATGTTAACATTTGGCAGAGAAGTGAAGGAGGAGATGGTAGGGCTAGAGGTAAGAGATCAATATTTGTTTTGTTGTGAAATTTTTGCCATTAGAATAATTTGAAGTGGTCCGATAGCTATCCTAAGCATCATCCAACCTTGGAAATTAGGAAACCAACTAACTGGTTTCCCCATGCAATGCTGCATAGCTCAGTCTGCACTGTCAACTGTCAGACAGTAGTGTTGTAGCCAAAATGGTTGTAGGCGTGTGAGAAGAACAGGCTTTGTAGAAAGAAGCAATATCTTTTATCAGGCCAACTGATATAACAGGAAGCAATGGACAAGCTTCTGAGCGTAAAAGTCTTTCAAAGCAGGAGAATGGACTTCATTGTCTTTATTCATATGGAATTCCTTTTATAAGATTTTTATGGCACTTATAATTTCAGGCAATTAGCTTATGAAATATTTATATACAGCTGATTAATAGCATATTATAACAATATTAGCATAATAATATTGCCATTGCCTAAAGTTATGTGATCTGCAGTGGAAGATCTAGCAAGCGCAGATATATGAGAGAGTGGTTGAACCTCAGTAGTACTATAAAAATAAAAGAGACATGAAGGTAATAACCTGAAAAAAAAGACTTCACATAACCTTTGAAAGCTGGATTGCTTCACAAAGCTTTCTTTTCAGGTGTATTAAGACTGATATAAACATTATGTTTCAATTCTTTGTAATGCAGAATCCAACTATAGTTAGAAGAAAGACTCCTTCCTACATTTTATTTTTAATCTGTGTTTTGTCATTGGTTTCCTAAGGCTTATACAGATGAGCTGTTTGTACACATATTTGTCAGACCACAACATTTTGTGCTATTGATCAATTTTGATCAAATTAAAAAGAGGAGTTGGAGTCTCAGAGATAATGAAATTCCTGCAAGTTTCATGAAGAGTGTTGGCTGGTTAGAGGAGAGTGCTAGAAAGGGGAAGATAGGCAGAATTCATCTGTTATACATCTTGTTTTGGCAGCAAAACACATGTACCTACTGGCCAGTCAGCCAAGCATACTGACTGGCAAACAAAACATGCACAGCTTTGGATAGTCACAGCTAATGACTAATTTCATCTGTTCTATGGCTCACGGAACAACTTACTCTTACAGCCTTATCTGCAGAAGTGTTGCATTACAAAAATCCAACACAATTATCAGTAAAGAAACATTTAAGACATATGTTATTCTCTGCTGTCTGGCTGATTCAGCTTCATGTTACAGATAGCCTTCCAAATGTATGTGAGCTCCTGAAAGCCATTTTACGTAGAATGGCATCCTACCAAATGCAGTACAGAGAAGCCAGGGGATGTATCCACATTAGGTTTTTGACTCCTTCATCAAATGAAAACTAGGGTTCAACATCACTGGAGAACATAAATAGTAATCATCCTGTGCCTTTGCTTGTTGTATGGAGTTCTAGAAGAGAAGTATAAAAGAAGAGAACTGAGGGTGCAGTTCAATGACCACTGGAAGCTGATCCAAAGTCCAGGTTCCTCTCCACCCCTCACTGTGCTCCTGAAAGAGAGAGGCTGATGCAAGAAGGCTGTATCTTTCCTAGACAGAAAAATATTAGAGTGAATGCAAGTTCACAGCAGACAAATGCAATAATTTTGAAGCTGTTTTTGTTATGGACCACAATTTGGCCCAAATATTCCCTAAAACAAGTGCTTGAAGATATGTTAAGTTCCTGCACAGTATAAAAGTGTATCCCCAAATATTAGTACTCATCTAGCTGTCCTGACCATTCCCTTATAAATTAATATTTAATGTTGCATATATAAATTGTAACACTGCAATAATAAATCTTGGCACTATAAATATGCTGCCTTGCAATCCCTGACTTTTTAAAAGCACAGTTCTATTCTGAGCTGGAACAATATGTTGTCCTTGGAAGTCTATTTTAAAGCTTTCCTTTCAGTACAAGTTTTCTTTGCTCAATGTTTTGTCACCGGAATGCAATGCTCCTATTGACAGTGGCAGCAAGGGCAGAGGAGGCTTTTTGCACAGAAGGTTTTTTGTTTGTTTATTTGTTTGTTTATACATATAAACGTCATTGAATGCCTGCAATTTCCTTTGAAGGACAGAAAAAGGTCTTCAGCTCCTCACACAAACTAAGTGCTAGAAAATTGTTGTATTCATACTCATAGTATGTGCCTGCCTGCCCACTCATCTCTTGCTCACTTTTCCTGTCTTTAATCAGACCTTGTTGTTACCGAGTAACAGTTTTCACTGCTGGGAAAAAAAAATGATAAAGCCCTTCTGCAAATTATTAGTACTCTGGGATTCTTAGATAATACAATCTCCCTTTAATTTGATATTCCATCCTATTCCTCAGACAATGTAGGGAATAAGAAAGAAAAACATTTTTACAGAAGATCCCTTCTTATGTGTTGCAGTTGTGTGAGCATGGACAAGACATGTATACCTTAGAGGTCCCACATGCACAGAGTCAACATGCCTCCAGCTGGGGGCTTCCTGCAAACCCATAGAAATGCCACCTGCATGTTAAGCAGGCAGGCGGTCTCTGGAGATTGCGCCTCTCCAGCTAGGATTTCTCCTTAACGAGAAGGGGGAGGGGAGGGACAAGTTCTGAATTACAGAGGCAGAACGGGAAGCCCCTGAAGTGACAAAACACTAAATTATTCACTGTGCAGTTTCTAATTGTTCTTGAAGTTAGCAGTACCATTTGTAGCTAAATCGGTTCAATGTTGCTGGTTTCCCCTCCTCTCCCTCCCTCTTTAGGACTTGAGGAGGGCGGGAGAAGGAAAGACATCCCTGAAATGCTCATATCAGCCCTGCTGCAGCTCCTGTTGTGCAGTGAGCCAGAACTGAGCCAAACGCATGCTAAAAACTAAATGTTGCCAATTATTTATAGGCATACATTATAATCTCAATTCTGCTACTTAATAGAGTTTCTCATTAAGGGTCACAGCAATTGCTGCTCTGGACCAGACCGATCTAACCCAGTGTCCTATTTTTCACAGCAGGTAGCATTAAGAGCTTTGGATGCAGCGGCAAGAAACTCAATGCTGGACAACTATGGACTAAATTTTCCACAGGGAAAATATTTTACTCTCCTTCATGAGCTAGGGGCTGGACTATGCCTGGATACATAAGAATTTGTGTACCGTCCGAAAGAGAATCACAATTATACATGGGACTATCCAGATTAACGTGCATCCTACTGAAGTCTTGGTCACAGTGACATCAGAAAATAACAGTTCATTCCAGAAACTAAGTATGCAGTGTGTGAGGAAAAATTACATTTCAAATGAATTTTTATTTATGTCTATTATGCCCTACCTTACTAGCACGACTAATTAGGGACATCCACTTTACATCTTCTGTGCCTGTCATTATTACACCTTCTTTTATCGTTTCACATCTTAAAACCATGTTTCCCCATCTAAATTAACCATTCTCAACCTTTCAATCCTACATTTCTATTTTCCCACTCATTTCTGTCATCTGAGTCTGAATTCCTCCTGTTTTCACTCTAACCTTTTGAGATAGGATGATTAGAGCTCATTGATTCATGTAATGGTATTATACATGCTAACATGTTGGTTCCTTTTTGACCACCAATGCACAGCGAGCAAAGGTCAATTAAACTGACACTGCTGCTTATCCTTCCGGTCAATATTGCTTTATTGTTTCCTTGTTCTCCCACATCTGCCTGTCTGTTGTGACACTTGGATTGCAAGGTCTTTCAGACTAGAGACTTTTTACTCTAAGCAAGAGACAAGCACAGTAGAGGCCCCGTTGGTGCCTGAAGGTTCTATTGCAATACAAATAGTTAATAAGAGATTGACAAATAATAAAGTGTTCACATTGGTGTCTTGGGTTTTATGCGTGTGTTTTCTTTTTTCTTTTTCCCAGAGTGGCTTCAGTTAATTTAGATCCTAGCAATGTGAATAAATCAAATTATTTACTGGAATATGCATTACTTAGCATTTATCTTTATTGAATTTCATTTGCCATTATGCTGCACATCTAACTTGACAGATTCCCTGAATCTATTATACACATAGACGCAGACAGGTCTTCTCAGGAAGTCTCTGTGCTGCAGATAGCTAGAAGCTAAGAAGATATGCCAGGGAAAGTTTTAATGTTTGTCTTTCTTCTTAGTGTGCTCTTTCCCTATATATTTGCTATCAGAAATATGGTACTGGACTAAGCTGATTTGTAATCTGACCCAGTATAGCTGTTCTTATGTTCTTAGGTCTTTCAGCATTTTCTTGTTTAATGATCCCTGATTAATGTTAGTAACTCTGCCATCTACAGATTTTGCCACTTCATTGCTCCTTCCTGTTGCTTGAACATTTGTAAAAGAAATGGAAAACCAGGAAACTTCACTTTTAATTTTTTTCCTCATTGAAATTTGAACTCTTTTTCTGTCTCTTATCTGTTTTTAATCTATGACAGTACTTTTCTTTTAATCCAATTGCTACTTAGCTTCCCTAAACTCTTCCAATGTGGGATTTAGCAAACACTTTGAAAACCAGATAAAATGTCACCAATCTTCTTTCTCCTACTATCTTGTTGACTTATACAGGAGCTCTTCAGGATCAAAACCTCATCATATTCATGTGTAAAGTCAAGCTTACTTGTCTTCCTCACACCAGGAAGTTTTATAAGCTATATTTTTAAATGCTGTTTCAAACAATGTACCTGTTGTTCAAAGAAAACTTGTCAGTATTTGGTGTTCAAGATCTTTGTCAAAGCAATTTTAGATGGACATAGATACACTTCACCACCTCACACATTCACAGAAACTTCAGAATTCAGAATTACAAAAGACTTGAATAAGAAGTTCCAAGCTTTTGTTGTATACTCAGCAGTTTTATCCTTAAACTCAAGAACACAGAATACACACTATCCTGTGCTAGGTAGCTACTGCTCATCAGTGTATCAATTTGTCTGAGTGCCTTTGTGTTTGATAATACCTGATCTTTTTATTTTTAAGGGAAGATCCTCTGCAAGCATAGAAATAATTTATCTTCTCTGTAATGTCCTTGTCCTTTTTAATTGCTACTCTCTGATATTCATGTGAACCTACCAATTAACTCCCTAGAAGCTTTCTTGTTTACAGTTTAGTGCAAAATGTTCATTTTTCTCTATTTAGCAATGTGCTATTCAAAATCCGTCTTATCCCTCTGATTTCATCTCCTGTTTTATGTGTGACATTATTTGAGTTCCATATTCTGAAAGACATCTGTTTGACTGGAGTAATCTCAAGAGCTTTCCTGTTAACCATGCTACTCTCCCTTCCAAAATGCAGGTACCCAGTCTTTTGACTGCTTGCCAACGCTATACACTGTTTACTGCTCATTATCTGCAGTTACCGCACATCCAGCGTGGCCTCACAGGCCCTCAGGATTCCAAAATCATTAGTTCTCATTACACAAAAGCAGGTTCAGCCCGGAACAGCCATATGCTGAGTGCCTTAGAACTACACGTTAATACACAATCATAGGTATCTACTTCATGTCTCTAATGTATTATTCACGAAAAATCTTTAAAGAAGCTTCATTTTAAGAGGTATTTTCTTTCAGTGCTGTGATAGATTTAAAGAAGCAGTTCTTTGTTTTCATCTCCAGCTGTACTGTCAGTGACCATAGGTTTCTATCTGGAAGGCCTGCTCTACTTTATAGGTCTAAAACATGGACAGCTTGAACTGCATCAGTGGGTTTCACCAAATTAACTAGAATCTGCCTAAATTAGCATATTCTGACTCCGCAGGTTGTCCATTAACTGATTCATTAATTAGAACAAGGTAGAGCACTACCTACTGTTACAAAGCAGGGTTTATTGTGAGTGAAGATAATTAAATAGATAAGTATGAAATCACTCAGAGCACCATGAAAATGCTTCCCTACAGCACTTCCTAGCTTGGGCAGCTTAAATTAAAGGGACAAAGCTAACTCTTTCTAAACTCAAAATTATATTCTGTTTTCAAGAAAATAAGCTTATATGCAGATCTAGGAAAAGGTGATTTGGAGTACTGCAGACATCAAGCTGAAAGTATTCTTGACCGCTGAAACTTTTTTTCTTTGTTTTTCGATCTGCTGGCTATAGTTCTACTGGCTACATGCACGCTAATAAATAAAATGGGCCATGGATCATTCTGTGGACCTGAGGCCAGATGGCACAACATAGCTCACATCAGTCCACAGAGCTAAGCACTCTTCCCTCCCAGAACAGGGTAGCCAAGTCCAAACTGCCTGTTAGGAATTATCCCCTGTCCCTGCTGACTCCCTAACTGTGCCCAGGCACAGTTGGCAAAGAGCAAAACCAAGTTAGGGATCATGCTAACAATTAACAGTACAGTTAATCACAGGGAGCGCTTGAGCCCATGCCTGATCCTGTTTAGTTTCCTAGTACAGACATAGCCATTGTGTTTCCAACAGGGCTGAACAAATGATACTTTTGATATATTTGCAGGCTCTCCAAATAAAACAAATGTTTCATTCTCTCTGAAAAGCAGAAAGGAATGACCGAAAAACAAGATGAAATGGAACAACTTTTCTGATGCTATGTCAACCAGCTAGGTTACCAGCTTCTCAGAAGTTATTATTTGTAACCTGTAGGCAAAATCTCTACAGGAGTGGTAATTGCAAAGCATGTATTCACTGATCCTAAAAGTGTATATTTTCTGCTAGTGCTACCTGCAATGAGGAAGAACCTAATTTCAGACAGCAATTCAGCTGGAAACACAGTAGAGAAGTTGCAGGAATGACAGGTTCACTATCAGAGAAGTAAATTACCAATCATCAGCTGCTCTGCAGAAAGTCAGTGGCTGCGAGGGAGGCCAGAGATGGGATTTGGTGTAGCAAACCCACAACCTATCTATCCAGAATTGACACGGTTGTGAGCTGTCAACCTTGGTAAGGCACTAGTCTGCCAAGTGAACTGCACCTCAGAACTTATTTTGTTTTCCATGTGTCTCTATGAAGGACTTTCAGAGTTGATCAGGTACTCCTTGATTAGACTTTTGCCACGCACACTAAAAGCAAGGAATTGTAGGTCTGTATTTACTGGGAAGTGTGAGAATGGAATAAAACCTGTAGATTTCTGTCAATTCATCGTGTTTCAAGACCTTAAAGGAAGACCTTCATACTAAAGATTAATCAAATTATTGATTACAAATGGACCTGGATGGGAAACAGGTTTTCCAGCCTGTATAACACTGAGATGAGTCCTTCAGTTCCAGACTGGATAGAGCAGAGAACACCTCAACAAGCCTTAGAGAGAAGGAAGCCTAGAAAAGCTAATGGTTAGGGAACTCACCTGGGAGGTTAGACACTAGGTTTAAGAATGTAATCTGAATCTGAGAGAGGGGGAGTTTCAACCTATCTCTGTCATACCTCAGGTGTATGTTCTAACCACCAGACTATTGGCTTTCTCATATTTGGCCAACAATGTGCCCTCATCAGAATTTTTTTTCAAAGGTAGTGCTGGAACCAATAAACTTCTATTGTAAAATTTAATTTTACTTAACTGGCATTTTCCAACCAGAAACAATCTTACCCTGTTATAGTAACGGGTATGCATTATTTCAGGTTGTTTGAAGAATTTAATTGTGCAAAGTGCATTGAAAAACACACATTTTCTTCTGAAACATTGAAAAAAAAGATTAGCTATAAATGTCAAAAGAATCAATAACTAATTTTTTAATGCTGTGCAGTATGGAAATAATTATAACAGCAATGGGAACTGTTAGTTCCCTTTTGTTCCCCATGTTCTGAACATTAACAAAGCCTATGACAACAGGTGCAAAAAACACTTTTGCTCTGCTCTCTGAATTTGCTCTACAGTTCAACAGCAGACATATTTTCAAAATTATTCATTTGCTTCCTTATTCAGAAGTATTTTCCAGTTCCATATCTTATTTTTTTACTCACTTCTACCTCCTATGCAGTATCATTTCTTAGATTTCGAACAATCTGATCTTTTTTGTTGCTATGAACTATTAATGCTTGATATTCTCTCAGTACTTTGATCTCTCTTTAATCTTTGATGATGCCATTGCAGGTGCAATTCTACCAGAAGATCCACATACTTGGACCTGAGCTCTCCAAGAAATGACAGGGTAATTTCAGAAGTGATACCATGTAATCATTAACTGCCAAATCCCATAATCTCTTTTTTCTCCTCCCATATTCATGCTGGACATTCTCTACCCATGGTAAATGAGATTTTTGCCACTTCCTTCAGTAGAGGGAAGGAAGAGTCTTAAAACAGTATTCATTCAAATGGACAATAAAGGGAAAAATATTGATTTTGTTTCCCATTCTATTTATTTGAGGACTTTCCAAGCTTGTTTCATAGAAAACTCAGTATACTTGGAAGCCCCAGAATGAAAAACAGATTCATTTTTAACTGTTATTATTTAAATATTTCTCTGTTCACTAAACAATACTTGTGACTTATTTGAGACAATGTGCAACAGTCTGAAGAAAATGTTCCTGTATTTCTGAAACATTGACAAGATATAGAGCTAGCTATGCTTAATTGATTGCCATAATGATAATGCAAAACCAAAAAGACAAGTTACTGCATTTGGTAAAGAGAGCAATTTAATAATACATGCTTGCATGGGCAGTTTTTTCAACATTGCTCTAGTCTAGGGAATAGTTTAATGATATCACATTTTACATGAAAAAACATTTTCATAATTGCTAAAAAAATAGCAAAAAAGTTTCATGTAGACCTTTCCACTTTATACTTTATAAAATTACTTTCTTAGTCAAGTTACTGATTTTTCAGTAATTTAAATGCTCTCAGTAATAATGAAGCATTTATAGTTTAAATGCTGGAGATCTGACAAATGAAATTCCTCCTTTTTGTTGCTTGGTTCTTTTTCATAATGGCTCAATATTTCAAGCTTGAAGGCATTGGAAGCAGTGTATAACAATTAGTGTTTTAAAAACACTTTGTGTATGCCGGCCACCGGCATTAAATTGTATATCATTCAAATGACTATCTATAATGTGTTATAAGACATTCCATGAAAACTTAACAGTTTTATTGTGATTCTTTCAAAATAGATAGCATTTTTGTGGGTTTGCATGCTTTTTGTCATTATAGATACTGATAACCTTGTCCAGTATCTCTGCACTAAATCCGTTATAGGCCGTTTCCACTCCATATCCTCACCCAATATTTAATGCTGCTGCTTGCAATATTGTCAACATTACCAATGCCATCATATTTTTATACAAGTTGTACTGACAGCTAATGACCTCTATTTAGCAAACAGGAAAACTTGAAAAGAACATCATGATTAGATTAAATAACCATGGTAAATGAGTGAGGGAGTATCCTATGCCTAAACCAAAGGTTTCTGCTTATTCTGACAAGAAGCAGACGCGAAAGTATTCTTGCCAGTAAATATGTCTAGTGTATATTGGTAGATATACTTTGTTAGAATAGTTCTTGAATTCAGTGATATCTTGCTGTCTTAAATTTGCCTTTCTTTAATTTACTAGTCAGTCTTCCTACTCTGGCATGATGGAGAAGAATGTCTAAAAGTTTACAGTGTATCATTAAGTTTAATACACTTTGAACAACATTCTGAAGCCTTGAATTTTACCAGAACTTGAATGTTACCATGCAATGCCTATGAGAATATGCTTGTCTTTTCTGCCAGCTCTGAATAAGTCTTCATTCTTGCAAGCGTGACACACTAAGCAGGTTCTTTAATATCTGCTGGGCTCCTGGCCAGTTTACTTCTTTCACAGCAGTTACAGGTTTGGCAAGTTTTTGACACAACTATGTAACTACACTTATGTCTGGCATATAATAAAACATTACATATGGGTAATTATTATTAATGATCAGTACTTAAGTAGCTCTTCAAAATCCTTCATGCCCATTAACTGATTAATACAGAGCACTTGCATTGAAAGTATAATATCTTTATAGTAAAGTCACAATGTATTGCTAGAAAGTTGTGTTGTAATTATATAGAGCTCATTGATATTTTCTGTTTGGTATGAGCATCTGTTTTTCCCAACTGTTCCAAAACATAGTCAACACTTACTGGCTTTATTTGCAAAGCAACTAATCAAGAATAATCAATTCCTTCTATTTAAAGTAATTAAGGTTAAATTCCTTCCAACTGAAGCTAATGATAAAACTCCTATTGACTTTAAATAGGGTCCAGACGTCTTCTCTAGTATTCCTCCTGAGTTTAGATCTAGAAAACCACACAAATCTCTTTTTGTCTCTTAATGCCAAGCTTCAGCCAAAAAATATATCCACTGAATTTTCCTGAAGGAATAAAATCCCTGATGACGGGACAGGTCAACCTATTTTTCTAATTTTTATATGCCTCCAAAGACAAAATATTCTGTCTTCTTATTTAGGCTAGTATAATACTCTCCATATTCTTCCTATAGTAATAGATCACATTTGCAACATAAACAAATAAAAAAATGAAAAAGTCTTATATACATGTCCATATGTATATAACACCTGCAAAACAGATGCTAAAAAAGTAGCATTGTGATTACAAATTCAAGCCTTCCAGGCTTAAGCAATGCCACAACTAAGATTACCTATGCAATCATAATTCAGCTCTCCTTTATATAACCAGTAGAGCAAATCCTTAATTATAGTCACTACTGTATTTTTCCGTAAAACCTGCAGCTTAGTCTACCGGATGGGCAGTATTCACTTAATGAGCAGCTATTCAGTATTTTGCATTTCCTCATTGTTCTTTGTGGAGCCCTGGGCCCTGTTTACTGCATACTATTAAAATCCTCCTCAGTAAGGACCTACCTTTCCTCACAGGCTTTTCTACCACTGTAACCTCTGCCACATTTGAAAGTTTGCTAGCATTAACGCACTTTCATCCCAACACTGTGAGGTAAATGGTATTACTGTTTACATATGGGCAGCTAAGATAGTGAGAGATCAAAGTCAAAGTGCCCATTAATTTTGCTTGATAAGTCCTGGGTGTTCAGAATACACAGCCCTTCTTAGGTCTTTATCTTTTCAGAGCCTGTCTTCAAATGGTTTTGCAGAAAAGGCATTCAGAAGAAAGAGTTTAATATACTTCTTTAGCAATGTAAGGGAGTCCTATGACATAATCAAGAAGGACTTGTGTAGATTCTAATCTTTAAGACAATATTTAATTGTCTGTGGTCCCTGACCACACTTGCTGTGTACATATTAACTTCTCTAAGAAATGGCACAAGATCCTACGGGCAACAGCATCATTCCTTGCACAGCTTTGATTCACCCATGGAGTTCTAGCCTGCACACTGATAAAGGCCTAGGGGAAGCTACTTTGAGGCTTTTGGAAATCTCAGTTATGATACATGTATTTGAAAATCACCTTCTAGACAACTGAAGGTTGTCCAAGGATACTGTTTTAGTTCCATTTGTGAATTTAACAGACATAGTGTGAAATATTTCATTTATAATAACTGTTATATTAACATAAAATGAAAGCACTATTATTGTAATCAAAATTATATCATATTCCATGTTCCTAATCATGTTATGCAACAAATTAATCCAATTTCTTAAAAAATATATCACTAACGTATCTGTAATGTAACTTCACATGATCACATATGTAATACGGTAAAAAGGACTATTTGTCAGAACAAAGCAAAAGCTTAAGAACTCTTCATTAAATGTATAGTTTTCTCTAAAATCCCTGCATCTTGTGAAAGAGGTGCTTTTCAGTGTAGTCAGTCACTTGACACTTGAGAAGCAAAAAAAAGCAGGAGGAAAATTGTTTATGCCTGTACAGGTTTCAACAATGAATTTCAGGCAGTTTATCCCATGATTGACTGATAATATGCAATACCCTTGCATCTGTTTCTACTTTCATAAAACCAGACATAAAGGAGAATTTAAAATAAAAGTGAATCTAATCAGATTGGCTTTTGCTGCTTTTCTGCTTTATATTTCAGCCAAGTGCAAAATGAAACTGGTCTATGACCTGTGATCACATCTCTGCCCTAGAGAAAGAGCAGGTGGAAAAAAAAAGCTTTCCACTCAAGTACCCTGAACCTAATAATTCTTTGCCTCACATCCTGCAGTGTTGCACATAAGAAACACAGCTATTAAAAAAAAAAAAAAAAAAAGCTGTTGCTTACTACAAATTACTGCAAAACTTTTCTTAAACATGCAAATAAAATCTCATGCAAATGCAAGCAGAGTGTTGGGCATGTTCTAATGAAAACAAAAATTACCACTTTTGGAAGGAGGCATTTCATTAAATTATTTTATATATCTCATTAAGACAAAAATATATTTTGGCAAGATGGAAATAAGAATACTTGTGTGTCTGTGAATTAAGTTTAGAAGCTCTCTATGATTGGTGGCTCTCTGATTTCAGCCCCAAGTAGACTAAGTTTTGGAACTGTCTGATTTCTGAAAGATTTTTGTTAATCAAGAAGGGGCAAAAGACATGTGAAATAAGTGAATCTTGAAAATAATTTTTTGTATTAAGCAAAAGCTTAGGAAAACAGCTTCTCTCAGGAGATTTTTAATATATGCAAACTTGCACTTGCAAATGTGGACACTCAAATTTAACTTCAACATAAAGTCAGAAGAGTGAGTTTGAATCTGAGGAATTGCATTTTGACCCATTGCCACCTTACTAGAGCCCCATTCTTTTTTATTTCAACTTTATCTTTTCTCATGTCTTTAAACATTTCTGATCATGTTTCAGTGGATCTGTTTGTGTATATGGCCATAAAACTAGCAAAACAACATTGTCATTCTGTAAGATATAGCTATGTCTTCTATAGACAAAGGGCATATGGGACAGCATACATACATACATACATACATACATATATATCAGGCATGTATTTTTCTCTTTAATTTAGAAAACAAACTTTTGAAGAAAAAAAATGGGTTTCTCAACTGGCTCTCATTTATGTTATAACAGGCAGAACTAGTGATTCTGTTAGGTTAAATTAATGTTTCCAAACACTTTTTATTGCATGACTTTTTTCAGTTGTTTATGATCTTGTTTGTTAGATCATCAAGGCTGAAATGTTCTTCACCAAAAGTTTGTCTCAAGCTTTACCTCTTACACAAAGTTTTAGCAAAAACAAAGTCAGTTGTTTCAGAGGATTAATCTATAGAAAAATATATGAACTTGCCAAAATGAATATGAATATTTTCACCTTTTTTTGAGCTCCAGCATTTTTGTATTTTTGGATGAGGAACAGAAAATCCAGTGATATGGAAATATTGCAACAAGGGTATTTTCCTTCTTCTTGAAAAGCTACAAAAATGTTGCTGGAAAATCACTGTTTAACTACTCTCAGTAGGGATCAGAGGACAAATATCTCCATTTTTCAAAGACTTTTTTTCCCCTTAACCATGAATCATAGAACTACAAGACTCTTCCTTCATTTTTTCTTTCCCCCGATAAGATCTAGTGTGCTGCCAAGAGCTGGAAAGAGACTAGGCAACCTCTCTAACATCCTCCATATCCCTATCACTGCTACTAGGTACTGTATGATTACCTGAGCTCAGCAAAGCAAGATCTGAGAGAAAACATCTGTTTTCATAAATACTTTTATTTTATAGATGATTAAACAGAGACACAGAATGTTTCAGGAGCTAGCTTAAAACTGTAACAGTATGTTAGTGCAACACCACACATTAATCCTAGCTATCTCGGTCACATCACTAGTTAGCACAGCCTATGTGTGTATATGGCCATAAAACTAGCAAAACAACATTCTTATTAAAATGTACAGCTTGGAGAATATAAACTATTCAGCTTATTTTTCAGTCACCTTTAATAAAACATCAACATATAATAACATATATATACACACATCAACAATAAACACCAACATATAATAACATATATATAAACATATATAGCATATAACACACACACACACACACACACATTATATATATATAATTTCAGATTTAAAATATATTTCCTTTGACCACCAGGATAGAACTTACATGCCCTATGGCAAGTGAGAAAGTGGAATTTTTCAAGGTTCAGGTTAGAAAATATTATGAAGAAAATGTGTTAAATGCATTTGTCATGCACATTTTTACCTAATTAAATGCACTGCATTTATTAATGGGATTACATTTAATACTATACAAGGAAGCAGAAGTCCATTAACATCTAAGGGATCGCAAAACACCAGATTCACTGACAGCTGCATAGCATCGTGCCCCTAAATCCTTTACAAGTAGTGTTAGGAATTGACTGCATAGGTTCCTGGAAGTTATTACATCCCCAAACTGTCTCTAACAAGCAATTTTATTATGACAAGTCATAGCTTATTTTTTTATTAATTTACGATCATCTCTACAGAGGAAAATGCAAATTGGTCATTTATGTTGATGTGTCTGTGTGTGTCTGTGTGTGTGTGCATGTGCATATCTAAGTAATTATGGTATGTCTGGGGGGTCTGAAAAATAAGACCTTTGAGTGAACACTGAAAGAGGGAGGTTTAGTGTCAAATAGGGAAGTCTGAGGGTGAATAAAATAAGAATCATCAGAAGTGACAGATCAGTATAAAAGGGAAAGGAATACATTGTTTTCTTGATGTAAATAGGACAAGAATACTGGCTGAAACTTCAGCAAAGGAGATTTACATCAGAAATTAGGAAAAACTTTAGCAAGGTTTTCAGCACCATCTCCCACAATATTCTTGTATCCAAATCAGGATGTTACAATCTGGATGGGTGGACAACTGGATGGGTAAAAAAATGGTTGGATGGTGAGGCTCAGATGGTTGTGGTTAATGGGTTGTACTCTACCTGGATGCCAGCGACAAGTGGATTACTGCAGAGGTATGTCCTGGGACTTGTCCTATTTAACATCTTGATCAGTGACCTGGAGAGGTGATAGAGTGATTTATCACCAAGTTTGCAGATTCTACCAAAATGGGGGTGAGGGGACCAGTCAATACGCTTGAGGGCAGGGCTGCCATCCAGAGGGACCTAGATAGGCTGGAGGAATGGACTGACAGAAAACCCGTGAAATTCACAAAGAACAAATGCAAAGTCCTGCACCAGGGACGGAAGAGCCTCTTGCAACAATACAGGCTGGGGACTGACTGGCTGGGGAGCAGCTCTGCAGAAAAGGACCTTCTGGTCTTGTACGCAGCGAGCTGAACATGAGCCAGCAGTGTGATCCAGCAGCAAAGAAGGCCAACAGCCTCCTGGGCTGTATTAACGGGAGCACAGCCAGTAAGTAGATCAAGGGAAGGGATTATGCTGCTCTACTCAGTACTCATCAGACTGCATCTAGAATGCTGTGCCCAGTTTGGGGACCCCCAGTACAAGACAGACAGCAATAAACTGGAGCGAGTTCAGTGGAGGGCCACCCAAATGGATGGGGGCTGGAGCACTTGCCCTGTGAGGAGAAGCTGAGGAAGCTAGGCTTGTTCAGGCTGGAGAAGAGAAAGCCTCAGGGCTGTGGGGGACCAAACAGCAGCCCCCCAGCACCTTCAAGGAGGTCATTGAGAAGGCAGAGTCAGGTTCTTCATAATGGGACATGACAGGAGGATGAGAGAGAACAAGCATTAACTGAAACAGAAGAGGTTCTGATTGGGTATAAGGAGAAACTTTTTCCCCATGAGGACAGTCAGGCAGTAGAAGTTGTCCAGGTTGTGCAGTCCCTCTGCATCCTTGGAGGTTTTTAAGACTTGACTGGATAAAGCCCTGAGCAACCTGGTCCGACCTCACGCTGACACTACTTTGAGCAGGAAGTTGGAGTAGAGACCTCCAGAGGTCCCTTCCAACCTGAAATATCCTATTGAAGGACCAGAATGGATTGCCTGGGAAGGTTGTGGGATTTCTACTCTGAAAGACTGGGGGGGAGGAGTTCAGTAAACACCTGCTAGGAATACATTAGTTGGCCTTGTGCTGGGACTGGGATGTGGACTAGATGAGTTATAGAAGTCTCTTCTAATCTAATTGCCAGCTAAAACTCTGACAAATTATGAATGAAATAATTCTCCATGCCAAATATCTGACTCAAGTGTTATCAGGATCACTTGAAGGACAAAATAACTGTGTAAATAACCTTCTTCTCTCTTAGAAGCCCACAGATCTTTCCAACAATAGGTCAACACATTCTTAGCTGCATCACTACTTTCTGCCACAAATCTGAACATACTAATCATATTTGAAATAACATACAATACAATGGTGTTTCTCAGCCTCCTGTCTACAGACTGCTTGTGGTGTACAAAACATAATAAGGCCATCCCCCAAAACCTGCAAAAATGTCTATATATTGGCACATATATGCACACTCAAACAGTACATAACATGCATGGACAAACATACATACTTTTTTCAAGGGCACACATCAGTGCCTGCTGTCCCAGCACAGCTGAGAACTTTTTCCCAGCTGCTGTCTCTATTTACAGACAGGCACTGTAGACTAACATACAGGTCACACTAAATTTTCAGCTGAAATGTTTGCAACTGTAGCAGTTACAGCTTGATACTGGAAAACAACAGAGAAGGTATTTACCTAAATGACAGGTACTTTATTTATCATTCCTTCTGTATCTGCTGATCCTGAGATTCAAGACGGCTTGCAGACATTTGTTTCATAATGTTTAGGTCAAATTAAGAAAAGTTGACACTTTCCTGTACTGCCTGAGAAACAGTTTCAAGGGTGTGTTATCAGTTTCAGTCTATGATGCATCACATGGCTATTAAGCTTACTGAAAAAAGTAATTCTATGTGTATCACTGTACAACAAGCTATGTTTATGCTCTCAGAAAATGACAGTCATCAATAGAAAGCAAACCCACATCATTAGTTGCGCTTTGTCCTCTTCAATTCTTAAGAAAGCAGCAAGCTCTTTGGCCCTTGGGATCAGATAGCAAAGACATAATCCCAAGAATTCAGCTAGTATTTTTACTTGCTTTGATTTACTTGTTTTTGATTTTTTGATTTGAATACTTTACTAGGTGGTGCACATTTTTACAGGTTTTTTTGCTTTGTTTTTTTGTGTAAGGGATTTTGGGTGGGTTTTTTGTTTTTGTTTTTGTATAAGAGGCTTTTTTATTTGTCCTCAAAGTAATAGATATTTTTCTCCTCCTGTATGCTTGATATACAAACAAATGCGCACCATGCAACCTTCTCTGTGGCTTTTGTCCTTTGTGAAGGTTACATTCATGAGATCTAGCATTGTAACTGTAGTAGAACATGATCTGTTATTCAGCTGGGATTCTTGAAGTCAAGTTGTTTACAGTTCTCTTGTGTGCTTGTAGTCTCAGCCCATAGGTCTGTTTATACTGCTCTTGCCAAGCTGAAAGCAGTTCTGTCACTGCGCCATAGGCTTCTACATAGGACTTAGCATTGCAGTGAGTTGAGTCAGTGTTATTGGCAAGCAGCCAGAATTCATTACTGCCTCAGGTTTTCTGGCATTTAGTTGGTGTCCAGGTCAGGTTGCTACAGAAGATACAGCAAAGAAAGGCCATGTCTTCTTTTCAAATGTAGTTTATTAAAGGCATTATTTCCCCAGAACATTAGATGAATATAAACCTTTCTCACTAAATTCATTGCTGGTGTAATAAAGTTGTAAATCCATAACTTAGATATCTAAATAAAGAATCACATATGGATTTTCTTCCTCTTCACCGAGTCTAAAAAGGGAAAAATTACAAAAATGGAAGAAAGCAGAATTCTTTTCCAAGTTTCCGAATTATTGATTCCTTCTCTCTAGAATGAAAGGTTGTAAGGAAATTACAGTCCGTGCTTTACACACAACTTTGCTAAACACTAAACAATTCTCACTGCAATGGGACTTCATCTCTTACAGGCTCATTGTGTAAACTTGTCCCTTAAGATTAATAATGCTCATGCACATCTACCTTTTAGTGATTTCCACCGATTATACTAGCACTTACTACGTTAGTCTTTCGATGTTTCAGTCAATCTATAAACTTTGACACTTCTCCCACATGAAAATGAGCTGGTACGATGTCTGGTACTGGTGTCTGGAGCAAGAAGTTCAAATCTCTGCCATGAAAGAAAAAAAGGAGCCCAGACAAAAAAATCCCTGAGGCTTGTCATAGGAGAAGATTTTACATTTTAAGCATCTAACAGTTTAAGGGGTAAGATAAAAGCCTTGATAGGATTTTGAAGTCTTTAAAAAAAAAAAAAAAAAAAGGCAAACTGATAAAAGGTTGCATGTGTCTTGCATCAAACAGTGTTGGAGAGAGAACCAGACATATTCCTGAATCTCTGATGTAGGCCAAATCTATTAAAGTGGCTGGTATGGTACAAAATGTTCCTATATGTATAACAGTAACCTTTCAACTGCTCTTGGGCTGATTGCCTCACATTACTTTGGCTCCTATGCTGACCATACCCCTCTTGAGGGAAATCACAGAATGCATATAAGGCAAAGTACAGCTTGAACTACAGAGCAGCCTGGCTCAGGAACTGGAGAGAACATGGGCAAAAGAGAAGAGGTTGCCTAATTCTCTAATTTTGTTTAAATTGCACCCATCCTTTTCCTCACCTCTGCCTTTCTTCTAGATGTTAACCTTTATTAAAGGTTTTTCCTGCATAGAAGCACACTTATATAACATATTACCAGCTCTGATAATTTTAAATTAACAGAGGCAGCATGATGCAGAAATTAATCACTTGAAAAAAATAAACAAGTGGCAAATCTTTAAATGCCAAAGCTAATGAAGTTAGGAAAAGGCTCATGCTAATCCACATTCTTACTTGATAGATTTGAATGCATTTTTTACCATTATATGTGCACATTCCAGAAAAGAGACAAAAAGGCATTGACTTCCCTCTATTGGGAAGAAAAAAAAATTCTAAAGTGTCATTCCCATTAGTGTCTGAAGGCAGATCCATGTTGATACATAACTGGGTGAATGCTTTTTGTGTACAGTATTGCCAAGGGCTGTGCTCTTGCCATAGTCATAGCTGTCAAGTATAGTTTCATTTCATGAACGACATGTCCTATAAGTATGATGTATTTGCAAATGATTTGCATATAAACATATTTGTCAGCAAAATACCCCATCAAAACCCATGTTAGGTACTTCGTAAAACTTGGCAAGTGGAGTGGGAGTGACAGAGGTTGAAACTGCTGAAAAGGCTAGGTGGGAAGCTGGTAGGGGTGGGGTTGTTAGAGTGGTATCTGAGTGCTGCAGGAGGGTGTGCTATAGGCTCACAACCTCTGAGAGCCCTGAAAGTGTGATTAGAGAACACTGTACTCATAGAAGCTAGGACGTCTTCAAGGGGGCTGGAAACCACATGAATGGTAGTGAGCAGCCTGAGATATATAGCTATCAAGGAGAGTCTTCTCTTGGTCTTATTTTCACTCCATCACTTTTATCTACTCCCAGGTGCTCTTTTCAGTCCTGAATCCAAGCAGGAAGCAGCCCTGAGCAGCCACCTTCAATGGCACAAAAGCAGGCTCCAGTGGCCAAAACACAGATTGCAGACAAATCCCTGCTGAATTTTTTGTTGCTTTGCAGAGGTCCAGCTGAGACTGGGAATGTCTGAGAAGACTGCCAAGCACAATGCTGCCATGACTAGCTGTTATCATCAATATCATTAATTAAATCTTTAGACCTTTTTTTCCTTATTGGCTGATTGCTCTCATGTGCTTCCCAAATAGTTTGAACTGATAATGCTGAGGTAGTGAACTGTCTGTTGTTGTTTGCCAGGGGTGACTTAAATCATACAGCATTTCTTGGCTCAGTTTTGTTGCCTAAACATAGGCATTTAGTTTCATTTCTGATGTCCTAGAGTATTTGTAGCTGTCATTCCAGAAAGGCACAGATCCCCATAGGTCCTGCATCAAAAATGATATACAGATATCTTAAAACATTGCAAATGAGAGTCTGTATAAGCAGGAGAATCAACCTTCTACTTTGAGATCTGGTAGCAAACTCCCTAAACAGAAGATCATCTTCAGATCATCTTCTGTCATTTTCGGACACATAGAAGAATAATTTCTAAATGGACCATGTAAGATGAATCCCACTCTAATGCTGCCGCTTTGCAGGGGCACAGAGAACTCCATCCCTCCAGTCAGACTGTTACAAATACCTGGAGAGATCCAACATGAAACATACGTCCTTATGCTGATAAACTTTAGAAACAGCAGAGTTTAGCGGCAGAACTGTATGAAGGTTCAGATTTGTATTCATTGTGATTAAGAATAAATTTGAGTTTGCAATATATTTACATAAGAGTGTGGTTGAAAGTGAAGAGATGAATTTGATGAAGACAGGAATCCTGTGGTTTTAACACATGCAGAAACTGTCTAGTTTACATACCAACATTAATTCAAGACACTTGCCTAAGATTAACATCATCTAATTTTAGTTAGCTAAAAATTACGTCTGGTTTGAGTGTTTCATATAGACTCAGTCTATAAAGAGGAACAGAGAAAGAAAGAGGTATGTCACAAAAGCAATCTAACTTGAGACATATTTTATCCGAGAGAAGTCACTGTCTGAAGATTATTTTTAGCTCTTGGCTATAGAGGAAACCTAGACAACTTGTGCAGATTACACATCAAACTTTTAGATTGCTGAAGATGTATGAATCCAGTCCTGTGTGTTTTTTTCCAGACAAGCATAGTTACAGCCAACAAAAACTAAAAATCTTACCTCTAACACATTCATTAAAAGGGAGAAGGTGAATATATTTTAAACTCTACTAGAAGTTTTTAATACAGAGTCTGTGACTGTGTGTGGATGAATTGGTCAGTGAGTGATAGGGGTATATTCTCCTTTGCAATAGAAACATGATCATCTTTCAAGGTCATGTCACTTCTCCACTGTAAATACATGAATTGTTTTTATTAAAATGAGGGCATGGCAAGTGGATGACACTGTTTTGAATGGATGACAGTACTGCACCAATATATTTCAAAAGATACAGAGGCATACATCTTAAATTCACTTTGTTTCTTGACAAAAGTATTAGACATTACGGAAAGTAAGGGACAAGCCAATTCAACTAAAATCAAAATCAGACTTTCCAAAGAATCCAAAATAAATCTATGTATAAGCTCACAGGCATCATAAGAATCATGTTTTTTCTGAGATATTCAGCTTTGAGAGGTTTGAACAGCCATAACCTCCAAAATGTAAATGCTAAACTGTGTCTGTCTTTAAACACCCTCACTGAGGGTGAGACTCAGTGGCCCACACACAGATTCCTAGTGGCAACTAAAATGCCTTAAGATATTAGACACATCTTCTTGGGGATGGCATATGTTAGAGGCCTATGGGTGACTATGTCATTCTGGAGGAGCAGCTGAACACCAAGTAAGGTACTTCACTGCTTCTCAGCCATGTTTCATTACACAAAGCTCCGTAGAAAAGATGTAACTGCATTCTGTGTGAGCAAGAGTCCTTGAGAATTCTAGTTTCTATTTACAGATAATCTAAAATCTGACTCCAATTAAACTATAACATAAGGAAAAATAAATTTTAAGCCTGCCTGTTTTCCTCTATAAACCTTTTCTGGAAAGGTATGAACACCAGAAAATATGAAAAAATGAAACTCGTTTTCTCTGTTCTTTGAAAATGATGTAATTTGCATTAAAAAAGTTTAGAAAGAGATGGTTGAAACTATTATAAGCCACAGTTTACAGTTCTCCAGTTCTTTCTCTTCAGGAATGAAGGAGATCATTATCTGGAAAACAGAGCCTGTACATTGCACGCAGTCAAAGGGCTATGTGAAGTCAGAATTTAAATAGACCTTATAAGGAGGCTGCAGAGAATCTTCAGATAGGAAAAAAAAAAGAGTTTCTAGTCTCATTAGAATGGCCCAACACTACTGTCTATCAAAAAACTGTTCCACTACATGAGGATACTATGAAGAAAAGGGTAATATTTGTATCACATTTATTAATAATATAAATTCCTCAGAGTACCTATTTGATATTACACTATATGAATACAGACAGTGAGATTAAAAGGTGTTGTTAAAGAAAACAGGCAGGAATAGTAAAACAATACTATAGGTGAGAAACATTCCCTCAAACATAAAATCTAACTTTATAGCTACAAAGAGGCAGTGATTCTTTTTCCAGCCTTAGCAACAGGGCTCTTCTGTCAAGTCTAACACATTTACCTTTTAAAAGACCCTACCCTTCAGCAAAGGGGAAGGAAAATTTTCAATTTGTGCAAGCTGATCAGACTGATGCAGAGCTACAGCACACAGCAATGATATGATTCCAGAGAGACCTCATCTGCCATGGATTTGAGCGTAAAAGCCAAGCACAGAGACAGTACAAATCTTTTATTTTAAATCCATTTCTCCAAGTGCTGCTTGTTTTGGCAAATAAATCATATTTTCAATAGACTTCATCTGAATCATTGCATACAGTTACTACAGGCAGACAGAATCTTTTGCCGATGCTTAGTACGTTGGACTATTTTATTGCATTGTATTGCATCAGGCTAAAAGGAGGGTAAAATCTGAAGACTGATAACATTTTCATGTTCTATCTCAATAAAAAAATTTGGAGAAAGAGTAGTAGAGGACAATTACTTGAAATAGGTGAGAGGTCATTTGGAGGAAAGACTCAAAGGCAGAAGTAGAGATTTCCAAGAACAGTTAAGGTTAAAAAGCACGTCAAGAACAAGGTGTTACAAAGACAGAATAAAAACCAAAAGATGACAAAACACACGGAGAGAAAAGGAAATTCTCAGGAAGATTCTAGTCAAAGCCTTAAAAGGTTCAATAAGCTTAGGTATTTGGATGCTTATCTGAACTCATTCTCTGAATCTTCCAAAGATTTGTGCAGTACTTACAACTAGTTGGAGGTCATCCAGGAGATGACATTTTCCTCTGGATACTGTCAAACTATTCCTTGGAACATCATAGGCATAAGTAGTATATAAATAGATACAAAAAGGAATATTTTCTGAATCAAGTCCTATTATAAGCTATATGATATTTTGACCATTGTACTGAAAGAATGGACATACCAATTTTTTCCTACCTTGTATACCATAAGCTCTTAATGGTGTTTGGTTTTTTACTTTTCATGTGATATGACATGAAAACAAAACATCAGTCCTGTAGCAGTATTATCATTTGTCCAAGGCACATGGAGGATGTTGACATTGCCTTTTGAGTTCAAACTCAAACTCCCCTCTCATCCAGATTACACGGACACAGCTTGCATTGAGGTGCAGGCCTGAGGAAACCTCTGGGTACACCAAGAGAGTGAGCCCTGATTTGCAGTGTAAATGGACTTTACACACCTAACCCCAATCTACTTTATCTGTCTCTGCTGCTTAATATGTTAGATGTGTACAACATCAGGCAGACCTGCCTCCTCTACAGTTCCACCAAAATTCCTTTGTCATTGCATGAGCAATGGCTTCAGCATTAACTTAGCCAGTTTTTATGCAGAAGACATGTTTTCACCAAGCTACAAGCATTCCATCTCCTACTAATTCAGCTGTGTGGAGCTAGTTATGGACTACTCCAGGGTTTAGCTTACCCCCTTTGCCCATTTATAGACAGTGTCAAATAATAATGCCTACCTAGTTAATGCAATAAAAAACATCTCTCAGAAAATGAAAAAATGACATATTCTCACTGAGAAATGACACTTTTCTTTGACAAATCATATTAGCTCAAATTAGCTGTTGGAAGAACTAAATGTTCCCAAGAATGGAACTTTTCTTTAATTTATGAATTCAAGACCTAAGAAACCATTTCACCCACAAGAACAGCTAAAAGTAAATCACTGGAATTAGCCAGAGAAAATTGAAACCAAACACTGCAATTTTACATGCCAATTTCCTCCTTAATTGATTCTTTCTGTATGTGTGTATGTATATGTGTCTATACATGTGTATCTATATTCAGATGACAGAATCAGAGAGAGAAAAAGCAGGTAGAAAATAGAACAACAAGTCAGATTGTGTCTAGTTTGTAAAGCTACTTTACGCTGCCAGTCCATCAAATCTGGGCTGGAGAGGTAGTGAATCCAGCTTCAAGAAGACTCTTACAGAACAGCCACACTTCTGTCAGTAAAACTGTGATGTAGCCAACTAGGAACAAGTACATATTGTGCTGATTGTTGGAGAGCATTTTGTCCCTGTGCAACTGTATTGCTGAGAGCAGTCATCAGGAAGCTCTCAAAACAAGCAGCTACTTTCAGTGCAGGCAAGTTTTGAGTGAGTGATCTTCTAAATGATCCACTGGCTACCATGAGCACTCTAGTCTTTCCTCAGTCACAGTTATAACCCCAGATCATCTTTTCATCCTGGGTTGGCATATTCAGTGTGACATTGTTAACCCATATATCCATACTGAACGGTGTGATAGAGGTCCATAAAGTTGCAAAGTGACTCAGTGAGCTAAGCTAGCAGTGCACAGAAGATGTCTCCTAGCACCAGAATTGCTCTTGAATCAGTATTTTAGATCTTCTGGTGAGGCAAGATCATGTTCTGCTATGAAGCAACACAGCAGGGGCTTTAGGGAAAACTACAGACCCAGTTTTTACGGCATCAAAGGTAGAACAGAAATCCATATGGAAACTTTAAATACCAAACTCAGAAATGGTTGTCACTTGTAAAACTGACCCAAAATTGCAAAGAAAAACACGTGTAGAGTCTATTAATAATGAAATTACATTCAATTGCCAAAGGTTTCTATGGAAACCAAATGAGTAGATATCATGTGATACAAATACTCCCGCTGCAAGGAGTACTATAGTATCACATGGAATTCTGTTTTCATACACTGTGTCTGCTGAAAAGATTATTTATACACGATTAAATCCTAACCACAGTTTTGTGATATTCTGGTACGAAGAGCCAGTACAGTAATTATAGTCAATGTACATGAATAAATGTACAGTTTAAGCAGGCAAGAGAGATATGTAACATCTTTGCATAATTTAAGTGGTGCATAATTTTCTTTTTGCAATTGAAATGCTATCAAGAAAAGTGATGATGCGCTAACTCCAGCTTAGCATGCAATGTTAAAGGCAAGATAAATAAGCAAGAACACATTAGAACTGGTGTAACCATGTACCAATCCAAAAAGAAGCAATCAAGCTTTCTCAGGATATATACCATTCGTACTTCAGCTGTTATATGAGGCTGGTTTTTGTACATGTAGGTATGAGGTGTAACAAACTGAAGAGGTTTTGAGCAAGGACACCTGGTGATTAATCCCTCTCACAAACACCAGTTCCCACAGTCATAATCAACCACTTAAAAAAGTTTAAAAACACAATTAAAAAGCAGCGTTATGTCTATTTGTCTCACTTCTTCCTGGAATTGCAGAGAGCATAGCTTCATAATCCAGAAAGTCTCTCTCTTTTTTAGGCTTTATTTTCCCTCCTATCACTCTTCTCACCTCCAGCCTTTCTCTTTATGAAAGAAAAGAAAGAGAAAGAAAGGAAAGAAAGGAAAGAGAGAAAGAGAGAAAAAGAAGAAAGAAAGAAAGAAGGAAGGAAAGAGAAAGAAAGAAAGAAAGAAAGAAAGAAAGAAAGAAAGAAAAGAAAAGAAAAGAAAAGAAAAGAAAAGAAAAGAAAAGAAAAGAAAAGAAAAGAAAAGAAAGAAATGTTCCTGGTTACTAAAAAAGTGTGAGCTTTCTGGTAGTGACAGCTTCCTTTCTCAGCAGGCTAAAATTGGGGAATTGTGTGTAGTTCAATGGAATTTATGCCATCCAAAGAGGAGCTGTAAGGAGAACTTGACTCCTTTCTCCCACCTTTGGTCTGGGGAGAAGTGAGAGTAGTTAATTCATCCCATCTGAGGTATCACTACTCTTCACTATATCCTGAAAGTAGGAGGATTAGAATCCAGGTTTCTTCTCTCATTCTCAGTCCTCTCTCCAGCTGTCCATTTGCAGCAGGACATGTTAAATGAACAGCTTTTTCTTTTCTCTTGCAGGAGCTGCAAATTGATTAACTGGTGTTTAGCTGAGAATGGCTTTGAAATGTTGTTACAGCCTTTTCTCACAGTAAAGAATGTCCGTACAAAAGCATGTCAGCATGTTCAGTTTTCTCTGGAGCATCTCTTGCTAAGTATTAGTTCACATTAAGTATTGTTATATACTAAGCAAAAGAACAATTCTAGTTCCTAAAAATAGCTTTAGTTAGAGGTTCAAAATGCTTCCTGCCTGCCCTGTAGTATCACTTAAAACATAGAATTTACTTTCTTCCTTTTTTTTTTTCCAGTGAAGAAAAAAAAGTCAATAGAAATCTTATGAGCTCATTTTGAACACTAAAAAGCTCTATGACAATGCTGCTCTAACATCTATGTTTTGATGTTAAGTTGTAGTTGGAGATGAGTGAAAAATCTGAGCAAATGAATTACATTTGATCTGGGAACAATGATCTGCAGTACAGCCCGTGGGAATCTGGAACACCAGCAATGTATGACAACTGCTACTTATGCAGTGTCCAGTTTGAGCAACCCACAACATTCACTCCGAATTCTCTGCAGATAACATATAACAGTCTCACTGTTACCTTGGTCCATTCACAAACATACTTCAGGAGAAATGGATGCCCAATATGTGGATGCCAGGTCCAGGGACCTAACACTCACCCCCAGTAAAGAAGCTATACCTATCTCATTGAAATCAAGCCACTCTTTAGGCACATGATGTGCAAGTGATATGTTCTTCACATATGCAGAAGAAAAAGGAATCATATTCATTTCTGTAAAAATATTTTAATAGAATAGAGTAGCTGTTGTCCTGATATGACCTTCTTCTTACTCTTCTTTCTAACTCACAAGTTGGGTTAATTTTTCTTCGGTGGTAGAGGAAAGGTTTCATTCATCTTGGGTGACATTTAAAAAGAATGCAAACAGTACAACAGATGCCACTTCTATTTGGATATTGAGAACATGAGGAATTTTAATAGAACATTTGAATTATCCTTTTCAAACTGAGTTTCTGGTTTTTTTTCTAACATGTTTGAAAAAAATAAATGCATTATAATCTGCAATAATTTAAGCCGTTTTCTTTTTGTGAGGGGAAGAATATTTTACCAGCTATTACCTCTGTGAATATAATGGCAAACTGATGATTAGGAATTTTGTATTTTTATGCAGAAGAGAATACTGTATTTGGCATCATCACATAAGTGAGGGCATAAAAGACCAATTCAAACCTCAGTGTCTCTTGTGTCAGATACTGGTGAGAACTCCGTTGGAATGAGTATAGCTGGGATGGCTAATGGTTAGAAAAGATAAATTGAAATTGGAACAGATGCAGAGAAATATTACTAGATTGAATGGAGAAGATGGAGAGACTTTTGATGGCAGAAACTTGAAAGAATTTAGAAAGAAGGTTTCTAAGTCTGTAAAAATACCTAGTGAAAGAACTGCATGGCTGTTTTATATACTATACACATATGACTTGACATATATAAGTTGCTATTTCAAATTCAAAGAAATAGGTAAAATTAGAAAAAAAAATATCAGCAATGCATATATATATTAGAACCATGTAATATTTTGTGAAAATTAGGCAAACTACCATTACACAAATATAGCATAATACACTTGGTAATACATCACTCTATAGATCCTCTGTTATAATTACATGATCACACATTACATCTCCATGCTGATATAAATATTGATAGCTATAATTTAATGGCTATTTAAAATGCCATGTCTTAGCAAAATCAGCTGGTGTTTTAACCAAAGTAGATAAAGAAGTGAGCCACTGAAAAACAGTTTTGCAAATTCATACTGCATTCACACTTCTGCTCAACTGAGAGTATAGCAATAATGAGGAGGAAACTCACAACACCATGGGTCACATGAAACCTCAGATAACAAGGTTCACTTTCTTTCTATAAAGTGCCTAATTTGCATTTGATTTCTGGAAAAGGACGGGAAAATAAAAGTTCCCAAAATATGAGCAATAGAATTAAAGAAATCTTCAGTATCTACAGTTTTATCCAAGATAACATTTTTAAAAAAGGAAGAGACTAGAAAACTGTTAACCTATTCTAATGGCCACAGTTATCTTGGAATTCCAAAATAACTAGGTGGTCATACGGATATATCAGAGGTAGCTTAGGGTATGTCTGGGAATGCACCTACCACTGCCTACCATAGGTCATGTGGCTGCACCAAGATTACCTACCCACATATGGTGGACATTAATTTTGACAGGTCATCCAGGCCGCTACTCTGTGTGTGTAAGAGAGAGAATGGGGAGGGAAGAAAGGTTTTGCCCATCTGAAGTGGGAGTCATGATGCAGGAGACTGGGTCACATAGCGGTACCTTCATAGGAGAGAACACCCTCATTTCAGCTGAATTCCTGCAAGCTGGCAGTGCAGTGTGTACTCAGACATCTGAGGGACATGCTCTGTGGCAGCATTCCCAAATATTGTAAGGTTCATGGTGGTTCTCCATGCCTGTGCCATCTGTGCAAGGAGGCTGGCAAGCTGTTCTACCACCTCACCTGTTTTCAGTACAGCCATACGCTTTCGCTCCTCTGTACCCCGCCTGGCACTTCCACCACTGGTGGCCACGGCTTATGGGAAGACATGTGTGTGGGACTATATTTTCATAGATGGAGAAATATTCAGAAGGCTCTACAAGACTGCAGGCAGAAAAGGGACCATACATCACTGGTCATGGCATGAGGAGCACCTTGTTAAGGCTCAGGCCCTGGCTGCTCCAGGGATACAGGGCCTCAAGGCTCTGGAGATGGAGGCTCATTCACTGCACCAGAAGAAGGCTCTTCCTGGAGTAGTATACATGCTGCTGAAGCAAGTTGCTCTCCAGCTTGGGAGTTTCACTGGCAATGATTCTGCCTGCAATCCTGCCCACATTGATCTGGTCCAGCGTAACCGTCAGGATCCAATGTCAGGATGTCCTGTGTTTTAAGGAGTAGCCAAATCTAGTAGCCCAGCAGAAGCAGGGCTGCTGCAGCTCCCTGTCCCCAGGTCCAACCTGCAAAGCTGAGCACATATTCCCAATAGCACACATGCATACAATACACACATACATATACCTGTGGCCTGCCACACAGATCAACACAGAAAGAAAATGCAGCACTCATGCTAACACAAAGTGACAACGGCCTTATCCTTTTCCCTTCTCTGACTGATCAGGATGAACATCCTTTAGTGGGAAATATGTATGTATATATATACACACACACACACACATATGTACAGTATGAATTCCCCCAAAAAACTGGTCTTAGAGACTCAGTCTAGCCAGTAATTGGCCCTGGATCCTTGCTGCTGGCACTGGGCCTGCAAGCCCCCAAGACCTGCAGCCCCGCTCTAGCTGCTTGCACAAACCTCCCTTGTACACACCAGCACACACACACACACACCAGCACACACACATACACGTGCTGTGGATCCTTCCAGTAACTGGGCCTAGACACCCAGTCTACTCAGTAGCCATTTCTGTAATCCTCTCACCTCCAGCTGCTTCACGTGCAGAGACAAATACAAATACAACGGGGTCTCTCAGTCAATCCCCAGACCCCATGGTCTCTCCAGTAGCTGGTTTGTACTAGTCCCTCCAGTAGCCAACTCCTCCAGTTGACTCACAGAGACACACACATATCTGGCCCACACCTATGGCCACTTTGATACCTGGCTCCAGAGCCACTTAACCTGGTCGCCTGCTGGTCTGGCTTGATATTCAATAGCGACCGTGCACTGACACATGTACCATCTCTCACTCCAGGTGCTTGCACCACAGATGCATGAGTCGATATGACCTGTGGTCTGATTCCAGTTGCTGGCCCTTAGACCGCCATACACACACATGCGGAGAGTACCTTCACCCAGGCAAACGGTTAGAAATGGAGTTTAGTGACAAGACACGGAAGACTGCGGTGATCAGGCACAGGGCATGGCCAGACAAGCATCCTGACTAGCCCTGCATTCAGGGCCTGGCGTTATTACCAGTACCTGTCCTCACCAAGTACATTTGCGTCTCAAAACCACAGTTTTTGAGCTTTGCATGAGATTTTCCTGGAAAATAACATTTTTCTTGGAAAGATCATGGTTTTGAAGGTAGTATTGCAGAAGGACTCCAGATGAAGTGTGTTGCTTACCTGTCAAGGACACTGGTGCCGGGTCGCCTTCCCTTTTCTTGAAATTCTGCCTGTAGTAAACACCCTTCCCCCTCAGCCAGAGCGACTTTGAGTAAAACGGAACCACAAAGGATTACAGAATATCCTAGAACTTCTCACTGAAAATCTGATACAATACATGACAAATTAACTGTTACAGCTGGCAGAAAATATAAAATGCCATAGCTACATGTGACATGTTTCAAGCTGCATACTACACATATCCCCATTTAGCATAAATACAGTCTAAATTCAATTGAGTTTCCAGCATTAAATCAGTAGGACTGAGTGCAAGAATAAACTTTAGCTTGGGCCATTCTTTAACAAGAGGCAACTAGATGCAAAGACAAAACTTAGTTGACTGGCAAGTTAATCACAACAAAAATAATGAGTTGTCAAAGGCATGCAAACACACACACACTAGTCAAGTGAGACTTTGCTTTTCTGCAAAGTAAAATATCATTTTGTTGGTTGGTATTCTGACCATGAGCCATTAACATCTAAGCATTCGATCTACCATCAATTCAAGCTACTATACCAGTGCAGATCTGCCATACATGTTACTGTGATGTGGATACTATTTTAGAGATACATGAAATTGAGTAGGCATCTACTTATAAAAATCACAACAGACACTGTGGTGCTCTAAGAATTTTATTACCCCAGAATAAACATGGGTAGCATATACACAAGGTTTAAAAGTGGGAGTCTTTTTCTAAATTTAACATATCCATTTCAATCCCTCTTCAGCTTGTCTCTCTGCAAGCCACCCCTCAGTATATTTGTGTTCAGAGAGGTAATTCAACAAGCTCAGCATGTCTTTATAAAAGCACAAAATCCAGTATTTATATCTAAAAAAAAAAAAAAAGGAAAAGGGTTTTTTAGTTATAAATAAAAATAAATAGTTCTTGATTGAAAAATATACATATCAGCAGGGAGCCACTGTGTACTAGAACCTTATCATCAGTTGCTACTCAACGTATACAACAGTCCTTGAACTATTGTGGTAAGTTACTTTTATGCTAAATAATGTTGACAGACCAAAATTAAAAATCAAGTATTCTGCCTTCTCAATATCATATATATGACTAAGTTCCATTTTTTCCTGGTTGAGTGTGTTATTAAATACCAAATCTATCCTTACAACTTGAATACACATAGCTCTTTATGAAAGAGACTTATTTTTATATCTCTCCAAACGTACATCTGCATTTTTATTCAGAGATGTCAAAGTACTTCATTAAATGCCTCAGCAAGAACTGTCTTCACACAAATGAGAAGAGAATAGGCAAGGGAAGAATCTGGCTCCTGGGATCTATACTATACAAAGCTGAAATCAGACAATTTGGCTGACTTTGGGGAATGGGACTACCTGTTTTGAGGGAATAACACCAGAAGTGAGAGAACATGAACTGGAGAAAAAAATAAGGAAAGGTACACAACAACTGAGCACACAGACAGGATCAAGGGAAGGTAGCTACCCTGTGAGGAGCTTCCAGAGATAATATAAATGCCATCATCACACAGCAAGACAGGGGTCTGCTGGAATCCAGGGATTTTGCTGTGAAGATCTGCAGTATAAATAGGTTTACAGTCTACCCCAAATGAGGAGAAATATTTAGCCACTCCATGTTAGCACAAGGGATGATGCATATGAAAGAAGAGGAAGAACTCATGTCCAGCTTTCTCCAGAGAGGGAGTAATCTACTCCTCTGTCTTCACCCCCATTTCCTTATTTCATTTTATGAGAACATGATGAATGGAAACTTGCCTGCTGAAGTTATATTGAATTTCACGTTCTGAAAACCCACTTGATCAATGGATCAGTTATCCATTGTTATCCATTTACTTAACTGTTTACTTATTTATTTATTTATTTAACTGCTATCAGTTATCCATTCTAGCTGATACTAATTTATTTCTCCTGGTCAGTTTTCAAACAGTAATATACTCAGAAGAGTATGTTTGGAATTAAAACCTGCTAACAGACATTCTGTAAAAAACAGGTAAAAGTGAATAAAAATAATACTTCTCACCTCAGTTTCACAGGGCATCTAAAGTACTTCACAAAATTGTTGCTATCTGTTTTAGAGAAGACAGGGAAGGAAGTGTCTTAGGATCATGCAGCAAATCAGTTTTGAGCAGGGAATTGAATTTTGACTCTAAAATCCAAGCTCAGAGTTGAGAAGAATGCTCACACTACATATTTAATTACAGATTTCTTTTTCCACTAATGGACTATCATGATGAAAACTTTAGAACAAAGTTGTGGTTCTCTTGTTTAGAAATTGTCACCAAAATAAAAACCTCCACCAACCTCACTTTTTTCACATTTTACAGACGTAAACAAACATTCAGTATTTATAGAAACTGGAATACTTACATTGGCAAGTGCAAGAGCACCTGATTGTTTATGGCCAAAGAAAGAGACAATTTTATTAAAAGACAACAAAACAGGAGAGTACTCCCATAAGATGTCTTTGTCTTTTTGCACCATCTTATTAGTCAATAAAAGATGAACAAAGGAGCTTTGTACTATTGATGACATTCAAATACAATGTCATTTAAATCCTACCTCACCAAGAAAAAAAAAAACAATTAGTTTAACGCTAAATTTTGGAACATGTAACTGTGCATCTGTCAGCCCTTATTTTTGCTCTCAGGTGAAAGTACGGGTTGAGACAGTGATGAGTTCAAACATTATGGGAAAGAAGAGGAAGAAGGTGTGAAAAGGGTGGATCTAGGTGTCTTGAGTCTTATCAAAAAAATAGACAAACATTCAGACTGACAGTCTGACCTTATTAAATAGTTAAGCACTGTGTATGCAGTCCACAGAGGGCTTTCTGAATTCTGACAAGTGTAACACATCTGCCAGTCTTTTATACTTTCCCTTGCAGCCTTATCTAGCAGCTGCTTTCCCTTGGTACCACCTTCTGTCCTCTGTTCTCACATTCCTCCATCTCTTTTCTGCGGTGCCTTCTCATCTCAGTTTCTCAGCATAACCCACTACTTCTGGGAAAGGTAGCCCCAGAAACCGATGATTTCTCAAAATGCTTCTACTCTGAGGATACAGATGTAAATTAAACCTCTTTAAAAAGGTATTGCAGGAATTGAATAACAATATTTCTGTGATGGATACAGAAGCAAAGATGCACATGATACTTGAAATTGAGAGGAAAACTGACTCCTTGCCTTGAGGAGTTTGCAAACTGTGTAAAGGAGAACAAAGCATGCAACAAAGGCTGAAAAAACAAATTAAAGAATGATTAGAGTTTTAACAGTAATGGAAAAGAATGTAATTATGGAGAGTTGTTTATAAATATGATCTCTTCCACTGGTTTTACCAGTTATACCTATTCAATATGGTGGCTGGTGTACAAATTTAACATTTTATTCTATTTGTTTGATCAGTTCCTAAACACTTGTCAGTTATTGACAATAGAATTCACTGGTACTTTTTTCTTTAATTCTGATCACAAAAGGGAAACAATATAATAAGACTTAAATACTTGAATTTCTAGCATCACATACTTAACACTTGTAGCAAACAGCCTTCTCTGCAAAGTTAGATTCTGAGAGGGGGATGGAAAAAGCTATTTAATTTTTAACAAGTAAATTCACAGGAATCACAATGTGCTGCTGGAAAGCTAAAGTGGTTAAGAGGCTAGATGTGTCAAGTAAATGGAATTATTCACAACTTTTCCCACCCTTCTTGGTTTTGCCTTGCCAATTATTTTTTTTCTTCTTTTTGCCCCGGCCACTCTCATATCCTCTTACTTTCAGGGGTAATTTATATAGATTCATTCCAAGCATCCACAAGTACTCCTTAGTATTCTTCTTCAGAATAGACATCCAGGAGCTATTATAAATGATAGCAAAATATGCACAATTCACAGTAATGTACAACCACGCCAAAAAGGCCTATACATAAAAAATAAAATCATCTTCAAGCTGCATAAATATTAAACTAAACCACATACAAAGTCATCTATTACACTATTATATATTGAATTTATTTTCAAATTTCAGTGCCAAAAGAGATAATTGTGGATCATCTTTCTTTCTGAATACTTTAAATAGCTACAATTTGCTTTGCTAACAAAACAAGGTTTAGTTCCAGCCCAGTATAAGTTTTATACTAGTCATGTCAAACTTGATGGTAAAGATTTCACTGACAGTAATACAGAGTAATACAGAGTAAGGAAGATCTAATTAGGTCACATTTCATTTTATGCTGCATCACTGGAGGACAAAGTATCTTTAGCAGGACCAACTGGTTGTATCTACACTGCTAAATAATACATAGATAGGGACCACTGTCATACCTTGAGGCTAAGGGGCATGGCCTGGCCACAGCCCAGTATTGGCCCTGGATTTTTCTCTGCCCCATCAGGTATCTCTATGTCCCTAAAGCAATATTTTTATTTGTTTCCAGTTTAAATTGTCTGATAGAATGGTAGAGGTATATTACAGCCCTTCAGAGCAGTATTTTCTTAGCGTGAAGCAGATCGCATGTGTTGTATGTGTCAGGGCCTTGAGTGTGCTGACAGTCCTTAATTTCCCTGACCAGCCTCACCTGGGATCTCCACCCATACCTTCTGTCCACGGGCCCAAGATCCCCATGAAAGCTCAGGCATAGGTCCCCAGTCCTTACCTGAGCTATGCTATAGGTGTACCTGTCTCCATCAGGACCTGATTCATCTCATTGCCTTGTCTGGGACTGTCGGTAAATCCTGTTACCAGCACCCAGCTATGCCCACCCTGCTCAGGTGCTGTGGGATTGCACCCTGTTGATAAGGGCACTGCCTGTGCTGTGATCACCCTTGGCTCCTGGATCATCCCCCATTGTAGAGCAGACCTGGTCTTGCTGCTCCCTGACATGCTTTGGAAAATAAAGCCTCAGAATCAGCTGGGAGTGTATCTGAGTACTGTGGAAGAAGACAGACTTGATGCAATCCTGCTCGTACGGCCTTTGGGAGTGGTCTCACATGTGTGCTGCCCACTAGACATTGTTTCAGATAGTGCTGGTTCACACAGGACAAAACTATGCCAAGCAGAAAGCTAATGATGAAGTGGCATGGAAAATGACCATCCCAGTGCCTATGCTTGCTTCCAAGTCCTGCTGTATTCAGGGATATAAATGTTGCATTTGAGTCCAAATACCATGAGGGAGGTAAGACAGAAGCTACCTTATCTGTTGCACTAGGAACTGAACCAGATGTGTCCAACAGTAAATGTGTGAATATCCACAGATTGAATTTGAATTTTATAGATGTGCATTTTACGGGAACATTATGTGGCCAACTGATAAATAAAGCAAAGCAAAATTCCAGCTCTCCTGGAGGGAGTATACACAAAATAGACACCCTGTTACTTGGTGCAGCATGTGTTCTCCTCCCTTTGCTGGCTAGAAAGGGGTGTATTGGCAGACCCAGATGACTGGGCATTCTGGACTGGTTTGCAGGACATCTTTTGTGATATTTTTCTCTGTCCTGCTCAGTAGCTTATTTCCTTATTAGAAAAAATGGGTAAAGTGAAGGGAAACACATACGTGGAGTTTTTTATTTTCCATTTGACAACCACTGATTAATAAGCAGAAATTCCCAGGGATTAAGGTTCACACAGAACATATGATACCTTCAAACCACACGCTTGAGAGTCAATGCTCTCTCACTTATTCATCTTCTCATACTACAACTGTAACTATTTGTGGTGATGTGTACCTTAAAACAGGAAGTGGGGAGAGTATCCCTTTCCCATCAGCCAAGTGGCTAGATGCAGGTTTCAGTATCTTTAGGCAAGAAAGAAGATAAACTTAGATCTCCGACTCTTTAACGGAGCACTCTAGCTACAAAGCTATACGCAGATTCTTCTTCTATCACCACTGTTGGGAAAAATATAAATACTATTCTGATAGAAAAAGACTCTTTGTCTCTATAGGCTTGGGAACCAACTGTCATGCCCTGATGCAGGTGTCAAACTCTCACTGTGAGTGGGACTGGACTTCAGACACAGCTATGTGCTTAATATTCCCTGTATGCTTTTGTGTGTTCAAATGAGATGCAAGTGATCTTAGACAGATGTTTCAGGTAGGCTGCTGGAAGAAAGGGAAGTGAAATGACAGAGGTTTTTGGATGATCATATGTGAATACTGGTAAATTTTAGCACATATGAGGAATTTTTCAAACATTTAATAATTAAGTATCAAAAACCTCCATGAAGTAGGTAGGTGGTGTAGTCCCCAGTACCTTTGTTACAGATGATAATGTATAAGAAAGAAAGATCACAGTTTGACTCAGATAATGCTTGACAATGGAAAAATATATTTTTACATTGAATTTGATGATTTCAGTATGTAAATTATCAAGAAACAATAAACAGGTTTTTTTCCTCTGTTTAATTTTTATGAGCAGTTTCACACTTTTATAGTTTAGCTTTGAACACAGTCAGTACTTCCTTCCCACCTCCTTGTTACAACAGTAAATGTTTTATCTCCAAGGTAGAGTAAAGAAAAAACTGTTGGACAGAAGGGAATACTTTTCATAGATATGAGTGTGATTTGATATATTGAGATACATCTCAAATCAAAATTACACTAGCTTAATGGACTTTGCATTTAGACATCTAATAACCATTCCATCAGGGAAATGGATTCACTGGGAGAGATTTTTTTTTCAAACACAAAGCACTCTGCTGGCAAAGATATGCATACTAGTATGAAGGTACTACAAAGAGACTAGCTACAAGACTGAAAAAACAGGAAAGGCTGAAAGTCATTACCTTGTATAAAGCAGTGGTATTTACAGTGCTAATTTAAAACATACCCAAACACTATTTTTCTAAAAAGAACTGTGTAGATAAGGGTTCATTTTCATCATATTGGAAGACATTCAGTGCCTGTTCTCCAGCTTTCCAAATAAGCTACACCCCAGAGTTTTCGCCTGATACTGAGTGCCGAGAGATAAAACACATAAAAGATAGGTATTAATTTAAAGTCTCATTTCGCTTGTTCAGTAACAGAGCAATATAACAAATGACATAGAGTCATACTGGAAAAGAAAGAATAGAGGATTCTATCCAGAATTTTGCCTCTGTCAATTAATCTTTAACAATTTTATGCACTTTTCAGTACAAGAAGAATGAAGTTTTTTGCTATTATTTAGCATGTTGACTCCAACCTATCAGTATTACTGAGTAAAGAATGCTAAGTCAACCACACACACAGACAGTGATCTGGATTTAACGTATTGGAACTTCTGATATATGACAGAGCCAACATGCCTGCTAACATGATTCAATACACAACAGTTTGCTATTGATTGGAACATTCATTACCTTTCCGATTTTATTACCAACAGTTCATGATTACTCTTAAAAGATGTTTCTATATTTTTCCCTAGAGCTGTAGATTCACAGATTTAAAAAGGGACTATCTGCCTTTCCCTTTCATCAGATAATATCTAAATTAATTTTCTACATTGATACCTGTGCATTTAAGATCTGTGTTTGGCTCAAATTGTAAAATAAAGTCTCATTTTGACCATACGGCCTGATTGCCATCTTGCAATTTAGCAAATGGTGCAGGAGCATTTTGTTAGATCGGTAACTGGCTCTACACTCTTTTGATAGTTTAGTGGGCTGTTACATAGAACATGGGATAAACCAGTGTAGCACACAGAAAGGATGAAGTCCAGAGCAGAGGAAGAGAAGCTCTGTGAAAGTCCATCTTCACAAACAGACATCATGCATACTAGTGTCTTCCTTCTCCTCTGTTCCTACACACCACAAATCCACTTCTGTTCCCACTACAAGTCTAAAAGAAAAACCTCATTCCAGCACAATTCCTGCATAGAGAGGTGGAGAACCACTGTCATGCTGTTTTAAAGCCAAGAGAAATTATTTTCCTACAATGTAAGGAGTGGAAATCCTCTATTTTGATAGAGATCAGTTTTCCTCCCTGCCAGCAACTCAGCAGGTTTCAGCCAGAATACGGAAAACATGGTAATGTTAGTTTCCCCTCCCAACTCCCTGGATGAGCATCCACCCACATCAGCTCAGTCTAAAATCACTACACAGTCATACCTTCTTCAGCACATAGATGGACTTTGGCCTTTGGCAGCAAAGGAAGAGTGGACAGCACTTTAAAAGCTGCACAAAATGTTTATGTTTTGATGATTCTTCTTGGTTACAGAGTAAGATCATAACAGTGTTTTGTTCCTGGTCATTCTTATTACATTTACTCATCTATATTGGTGTACAGTTGGACATTTTATTATGCCAGCTCAGATAAAAACACCATTTCATGAACAGATTAAACTGTTTATAGTTGTGAGCAGTTTTTACAGACAAAATAAACTCCTGCAAAAGTGACAAGATCATGTGGACAACTATATTGAAGTTGTTTAGTGTCAGAAACTTTTGTGACTTCAGTTAGGACCTGTATACCCCTCATGAAACACAGACTTACGTGGCATAAGACTGTTAACTCTGTATTTGATAATATTCTAATTTTACCAGACATAACTATTACAGTTCTGCAAGCTTCAGCTGTTCACTCTCCAATTTATGTTTAGAACCCTATTTATGTCATGTAACAAGTCTTCTTTCTAGCGGCACTATCTGCATTTTCTGTTGAACAGCATTCTAGTGTACCTGTTGCCACTGTGTACAATAATATTCAAAAGATTAGTGTGGCATTGTTTAGTTGTTAGACACCATGAGCAAGAAGGACATAAGGGACAGATCTTGCTACATCTTTGTTGGTATAAGAGGATGAAAGCAGAGAGTTCTTGTAATACTGAAGACCAGGACCCTGCTGTACTAAGTCTTGTAAAAGCAACAGGCAAAAGAGATGATTCTCCACCCCAAAGCATTTACAGTCTACATGTTCAATAGCAAGACTGAGATAGATACAAGATAATGCTCAGCATAACAGGCTATGTCGTCAGTTCTCTGGGAGGTTATTAGCTATCAGGCTTCCCACTGGAAATTTTTAAGAAATAATTTGAAGATGAAGGTGGATTTCTGAGGATTACAAGAAGTTCTTCCTAAGTGTGAGTGGCAACATGGCAAAAATCATGAAGTTACATATTGAAAATTTAACATACAGGTAATGCAAGCTGATGGCAGAGACAGACAGCACATGTAGTTTTGCTTCAGGTAAACATGAGGATAACTAATAAATAATTTATTAATAAATAACTTTCTAACTAAATGAATAATTAATTTTCTAAATAAATTATAAATAACTTTCTAAGCAGGAAGCACCCTAAAAATGATGATAATACTTTATCTTTGAGGAATAAGAGCCAGTGTGCATAGCCAGACATGACGGAATTGAATGAAAACAGAATCAGAACACAATCAGATTCCAACAAAGTTTGTTACAAGAGCTCTGGGATTTAGCCATTGACAGTTTTAGGAGATGCATGGCTTGACAGACCTTCTGCTAAGGCTTCATAGACCAAGTTTATGTTTAGTTTTGTCCATACCTTTGAAATACAAGTGCTGTGCCCTCACTATTTTGAAATCACAGGCATATTTGTCCTTCCTTTTAGTCTGTTTATTTATGAAAACAATGAGGAAAAAAATAACTTTTTAAATAATATCTTGGGATGTACAAGTATCAGAGAATACACCACATGGCAAAACAAGCATGTACTTTGTCTTCACTACCTCCTTTTCTAACACTCTCATATTTCCTGGACTCTTTCCACACCTTTAATATTTTTGCCTTTCCTAAAATGATCCAACTATTGCAGAAGGCTGCAGGTTCTCTAATTCTGTGGATGGATTCCTTTCACACGTGATTTGTCAACAATGCAACTCCGCATAGTAGCAAGCAGTGCTCACCTTCCAATTTTTGGAGAGGAGAGAACTCCTGAGAAGATCAAAGGCAGCTCTCTAATATATCACTAACTCTTATTTTCAGGAATTCTCTAAGTTATTACCTCAGATAGCATTACAATTTCCCCAAGCTGAGAAGAAAGCAATTCCTTCCATATGTCAGCTTTTTAATAATCAATTAAGATAACGAGAGGTCTGCCATCTGCACCTGATCCTGTGACAGAATAGCACTCCCAGAGGGGAAGCATCTTCAGTTTGCAATCACCTGAATCATAAATGCTGAAGAAAATGAGCAGAGGAATCAAAAGGGACGAAAGTACTGGCGAGGTAAAGCCCAGCTGGAGGAGGGAAGCAGAGCTAAATCACTTTTGATTCCAGCAGGAAAACATTCAGTCTGAGGTGCTTCACCAGAGAGAGAGAAATAACCCTTCAAGCTTTCATGACTAGTAAAAAGGTAATGTTAGTTAGTACCCTAAAAGGCCTCATTCACAAAGGTTGTCCATACATCGGTCAGATTCAGTTTTTCAAATTTGATATCAATATTGGAAGATAATGTAAATTTAATAAAGCTAATGTAACCTAAAGAGAAGACAATACACTGGAACAAAACATTGGTCAAAGGCTCGGGAGCTGGAGATCAATTTCCAGCTCATCCTGTAGGGTTTTATCCCATCGTAATCCTGCCTGGGCTGCAGTGGTAGATATAAAGAGCTGTCTGATTGGTCTATTTAGGTTACCAGTTAAAGAAAGCCACCTTTTGCACAAGAGAATTCTGCGGCTCACATATTTTTCACCTAGATACATTTGGTCTCTTAAATTTCCAGAAAAATTGCCATCTCCGTCTTGCTAACAATACACCAAAGTGCTACTGATCTTCCAAAATGCATTCTCAGGCCTGTCCAATAGGCACTCATAGTATCATATCTTGCAAGACAAGGGCTTTTCTTATGAATCACAACAAGCAAGCAAAAACACAGAAATCACTACAACTTGTGATTTTTAACAGTTTTATTTGACAAACACTGTTCTTCGGATCGGTTTCCTGTATGTGGAAAGAGAGATGGTGCTTTATGCTAAAACACACACACGCACACACACATGCACAAAATCAAGCTACTGCAAAGCACGTAGTAGACAAATTTTCATGAGCAGCAGTTAAAAATTAAATATCCCTGAATCCAGATACAGAGCAAGGGAGCTACAGGTGACATTTGGGAAACCTTACTGTCACAGCTCAGTTCATTGTCCTTAGTTGTCCTTTGACCCTGTTTCATTAGAAAAAGGTTGTGCATCTTAGTTTTGCATGGACAATGAATAGGTTAGAGCTGAGAAACCACACTTAGTGCCAAAGTATAGGAATTACAGATATCTTACCTCCAGTGGATTCTGTTGCACCAGCTTCCAGCAGAATGGCAGAGTAAACAGCCAAAAGATGTAACTGTTGGATGGTCACAGTGAGACAGATTTGCCCATCCATGTCTAGAGTAGGTAGGTGAACTGTCTTCTTTGGAGAGCACTAGGGAGAATTATGAACAAGAGCAGTCTATATGGCTACATCTATAGAGCACATTAAATTACTAGTACCTGTATATGCTCTACTGTACTCCCAGCCAGCAGCCCCTGGCAAAACTTTGGCCTTGGCCAGCATGTACCCTTCCAAATAAATTCATGCACATGATTCAGCACTTAAACCATTACAGGGATTATTCTTCATATGCAGTTTGTGAGCAGCTTGTGTGTTTTGGAGGTTAAGAGAGTTTACTAACGTAGGTGGAGGGTATTCCATTTATTCACAGTGCCTAGTAACATGCCTGGGCACACTGAGCTTACTAATATAGTACATAGTGTAGATGCCCTTCCATTCTTTGCTGCATGGATGTAGTGGAACACTTAAGGAAAAAGTCCTTCACAAACAAAACCCACCTGTAAACAACATGTGGCAGAACTAGCATTGTCAAAACTGATTTCTTCGTGTTATCCGGTTGTATCTTCCATGAGAGCACACAAAATCATAAAAGCTGACAAAAATCCTTCTTGAAAACTTTCTAAATATGACACAACCACAAGGTTATACATTAGTGAGGCACCAGGAATGCCAGCTGGCTCCATGCAAACTGCCAACCACAGTGCTGTTGGTTTAGTGCTCTTGATGCTTTTTAGTGAGTAAATGCAGGGTGATTAAAGGTCTTGTTGCAATTCCAGAATGCCTTAAGGCTTTGATGTATGCAAGGTCAATTCAGAGATAGCATACTTGAGCCAGATCTTGATTCATAATTGATTTATATTTTGTATACGCTCATTACATGGATGATCACTGCCTCTTGACTGATAAGCATTAGCTATCTGAATGCCCTTTAAAACAAGGCAAACGTCCTTCACCTCAGATAATTATGTTCTGTTGTATAATGCCATACGAAAGAAAAAGGACTCTTAGTTGTCAAGCTTTTATAATAATAAAAAGGGAGTTGCTTGTATACTGAGATACATAGTTACTAATTTCCAGAGTGACAAAAATAAGACATAAGGACAAAACAATTTAAAGGTATAAGTATCTTTACAGAAATTTCAGCCAGATAGCATGTGGAGCCTCATTACAGCTTCTAAAAAGATATAGCTATAAAATATTCAGAGCTTACCTTTCTCTGGTCAGCTGAGTTAAGGATGAAAAAAGAAAAAAAATAAAAAGAAACAGTAGCAAACAGCAGGCATTCAGCATATTTTAAACAAAATATTTTTCCTTGGAAAGGCCACATACATGCGCAAACTCTGCTGCAACACAAAACAAGCAGAAAATAAGGAAAGGTCATTCGGATGTTTTTAAATTTTTCCAGTGTCCAAATAATATTTACCGATTATTATCACCTCCTCTATTGTCCTTCAAACAAGAGTGCTCTAGGATAAACAAACTGTTCAAGATATCTGCATTTTACTGGCAGATCATATCACAGCTTCTCAAATTAGGATTAAAATCTTATATCTCTGCTACTTTTCCTTTGCTTTACAGGAGCATTCCCTGAAGACAACACACAAATAGTCCATCTCCAATAGGATTTGGTGCTAGATAGTTCTAACAGGATCTCTGGTAAAGCCTGCCTTGAAATATTTGTGGCATAAGCCTGCTCATTAGGAAGAAATTCCCCATTTCTTTCAAATTGTGTTTCAGCCATAAACCACACACGAGAGTTCATAATCTTAATTTGTATTTTTATCCTACCTGCTATTATAACTAAGAAGTCTAACAGTGTCTAATTAGGAATATTACTTTCTTTCTCTGTGAAGCTGTGGCCTCGATGTCAAGACAAAGGTCTGAATAGCAGACTGCTGCATAAAAAAACAAAAGAGGCTAGTTTTACAGAAAGTGGATATAGATGCATTTAAAATCAGCTAAATTCTTTCCTGTGAGCCTTGAATTGTTTATTCATGAAAAGGGAGTTCTTTGATCAGATTTACATGCTGACATCAGCATATATGACACATATCCATGCTAAGGCAGTACCATCATGGTTCTATTCATTGAAGCTGAGGCCCAAAAGATTGTTAATTTGCCTATATATGTTGCTAAAATACAAAAGAGATATGAATTGTTTTTCAGCGTAACCTGGCCCCAAGTTCAAGACATGACTTCATAGTGCAGTATTGTCAGCTGTTTCTTGTTCTCAACTGTTTTATTCTCTGAAATAGCTTAGTAAACTCCACATTAGCCATGACAAATAGCTAGTCTGTTTTATTTTCCAGAGAAACAACAAAAGACAAATCTGAATTTATTCACTTGAATTCATTTACTTTTTCTAGTAAAGGCTAGAACTTTTTTTTGTGGTAACTTTATCTACCACCTCCTTATAACCAAGGACCAATAGTAGTATAAAAATATTGAATAAATCATCTTCTTTAAATTAGACTTGTTCAGAACTCTGGAGAAGGAAGCCTTAGGATGATAAATGTTTTCTGAGGAAAAAAAAAGAATGGGTAAGAAAGATGCCCATTTATTCTAGAACACAAAGTTTTGGCAGGTAGGCAGGCTGGCCTTTTTAAACAGAGCAGTGCTGATTTGCTGATTTTTTAACAATTTTAAGAATGGGATCTGAAGTGATAAGGAGATCAGGCAATTATAATGCAGAAGTCCTTGAGATGCTCTAAAACTGAAAAGTAGTTTTACAATGTTGTCTCAACCTTACCAGTTCTGGATTTAGCTTGAATTTATACATTCTCAAGATGAAGTGAAGATAAGAGGGAGATTTTGCAAAACAAAGTTGAGCAGAATCACAGATGCTTTTAGAAATAATGAAAACATAAGCCAAAAAAAAAAGAGAGAGAGAGAGAATACAGATTCTATTATGCCAGTTTTGAAAGCAGCGTTCTTCTACGGTAAATCCAATCTGGCTGTGAGAGCACAGCCTGGAAGGGTATTACACAAATAGGCTTTACTGCTCTCCTTTATTTTCTGCAAATAGTACATGGTCATTTTGCCTTTTGCTGTGTTAGTATATCAGCCTGTCCTTATTTAAACCAAGATTGAGGAGGAGCAGAAAATTTAGGCAAGAGTGCCATGCTCTGGCCATTACCTCTTCATTTAGCCATCCCTCTTTTCCTACTGCGCGACAAGAATACATGGCTTTAAGTTGTCCTAGGGTTAAAGCACCCTAGAGTGTCTTCCTCGGGTTTTCCACTTTAAAGGCTCTTTCTCAAATTGAGGTGGTTTCTCTCTGGGACAGACAAAAGCTGTGACCAGCTGTGCGGCATCAAAGAGCTTCCATAGCGGATCACGAGGTCTGGTGTTCATAAGGAATTCACTGGTCCACCACCAGTCCCTGGGATGACCCAGTCTGCTATTGCTCCATCTCAGAAAGGCAGCTAACACATTGGTCACAGGAGCAAAGCCAAATACTTGACCTCTAGACCATTTGCTGCTAACTCCTTTTAGCCCCGTAATGATAATGCAAACATATTTGCATTATTAGAGACTTACGTTCCTGAAAATTCTTAAAGAGATAGGAGTGGGAGAGTTACAAGAACAAGCAAGTTATCCATTTGCAAATTGTTTAGGAGAGGTGAACACATATCATGCTCCAGAAATTCTTTACCCAAGAAAACTTTCTGTAAATCTCTATCAAAGGCAATATCGATTTATATAAATAAGGTGATATTACCAACTCTGTGAGCTGGTAATACTGGACATTTAATTATAGTCTATTTTATTTTTACAGCAAATTACTATTCTGACAGAATATGTTGAAGAGTCTTTATTACGAAAAACTGATTGCATTTTGTCACTCTCTTTAAGGTTACTTCATTAGGAGTTAAATTTATGAAGCATATTGTCTGTGGAAAAAAAAGATAGTCAAGTATGAAATCACACTTCAGTCACAAGGCCTAAATCCAGTGTGGAGAGACAGTGATAATTCTGATTATGAACTTAATAATCTTCTAAAATATTTTTTAAATGCCAGGCAAATCAAAAGGATGTAATTTTAGCTTATCAGCAACTAACAGCAGTGCAATAGCTAAATTTAGCCATATAAATGCTAGACATGCTGAAAGTTGTATAGACTTAAAGTTAATCATAAGACCTTGTAGCTGTATAATGTGGAAAACTATTTCTCAGAGGAGGACAACAAAAAGGTTTTTTTCAAGCAGTATGACAAACTTTGCAGGTTTTAAAATACAATTTCACAGAAGGTCATACATAACCCGCATGTTTGGAATCTAGACTTCCATTGCCTTTTCCCTTCATCTCAAAGGATGAATGCTCACTTTTTCAAGACCATGAGGTTCTAGCCAGCAGACAAGTCTATATTGAAACTAATTTCAAGTCACTTTGATGCATAATTAACAATGCCCACTCAAATGTTCGTACATTTGTGATATCTAAATCCCTCATTAAGGTCTTCATCCTAGGTCCTTCAAGCTAACAGGAGCTTTTCCACTGCCTTTGCTGTATTTGGTATCAGAAATACAAAACATTAAGTGGAAAGGGATAGGAAAACCTCTGTAAGTCACGCATTTCTAAAGAGACTATTTTTATGTAATTCCAACGCATAGAAAAACAAGTTTTCAATAATTTGAGAATGGTCTTTTTTTTTTTCAACAAGGCCTGTAAGGGAAAAATGCTTGACACCTGTAACAGATACTGGGTCCTCCCACTGTTACAGCAGTGGGAGTCTGTCAGCTGTTGGAAATTTAACAAATGTTGGGGGAATTCTGTAAAGGGTTTTCATTCTTACATAGTAAAGCTTTGCAAGCAGTATATAATTAAATCTCACAAAGCTCTGTGAAAGCCCTAAAAGCTAGTAATTTTGTTGAAGGCAGGTGACTTGACTGAGACAGTGAAAACTGGATGTCAGAGTTACACTCAGAATTCATTACACACAGTGGACTGAATGTCCTTCCAGCTATAGAGAGTTCAGCAAATGAATCAGTCAATGACCCCATTGCAACAACAACTTGTACATCATCTTCAACCAAGTTAAAGTCAAGCTGCCAACATATCTGGAAGATCACAGAACCTATGCATGGTATGCAGAGAATTTTGGAGCTAGAGGAGAAGTAGAGTAAAAAGTAACATTTTCAGCTCAAAAGTATAGTTTATCTCAGTTTTGAAGCTTTGAAAAAGCAGTAAGGTAGAAGAGAGAGCTATGCTAAAGAAGCACATTGCTAGGAAGAAGCATCTGTGTGTCATATAGTTTAGGAACTGTATAAAGAGAGTACACAGAGGCAATAATTGAATCTGCCCAGAAGACATCGGTCCAAGCTACAGCAGTTATTGAGAAAATCTTCTTCTCTCAAAGTACTTTTGTTCTGGAATATGTTCTCCCTCATCTCCACCAGGCCATTTTGACTTTTTCTGATCCAAAGAGATATTGCCCATGGCTCCTCAATAATGAGTTATATGAACAGACCCTTTCCCAGTCAAGTATGCTAAAGTCAAGAACAATGAAAAAATAGAAATTTAGTTGCTAGGGTCATCCTGACCTTGCCGAAAGCAGTGATGGGAGAGAGAACTGAGGACAAATATAGCAGAAAGAATCAAAGCAGGAAGCGACCGCAAAATTGTGAGAAGCAGAATCTGAAGTAGAGAAGGGGGCAGTGACTGAAGCTTGAGGTAGTCAGGTTCAGTGGTCAGTTGAAGAATAGCTATTACTGGAGAATTCTTCTGGGTGGGCAAGGAACTGGCAGACAGTTGAGGAGGTATCAGAAGGGCAAGTCCATTCCCTTAGAGACAGAAGCCAAGAAAGTACATCAGAGAAGAAAGGTTAATAGATCAGGGTGAGGAACACAGAGAGGCCACTGATGTTGAATTTTAGTCACTTACTTCCCTTGAAAAGACATGCAGAATAGTAGTAACGAGCTCTGAAAGGGAGAGTGGGAAAATTCAAGGAAAGGACTGAAAAAGATTAAATAATATGACTTCAAAACAGCAAGGAGTAAAACGGTTTGACATTATCCCAGAGCCTGGAAATTCAGTCTGGCAGGAAATATTACAGGGGACAGAAGTGAAGGGAGGAGACAAGGCTTATCCTAGCTCAACTATTCTGCATCTTCCAGAGTTCTCTGGACTGCACAGCACTATTTACAGCCACTGCAGGCCTTAGTTCACCATAGCTGCCAGGGTGAAGAAAACACAAAAGTTCCCAGGAAGGACAAGCTATGGTCAAGCATTCTCACAGAAATGTGCATGATGAGTTTCAGCAAATGCTTTTGGTGAGATCAAGATTAGCTTTCTGCAGAAGGAGTCCTGTTGTTTTCCATTTTCTTGCCTTCTCACTCATGCATTCCCTTCCGTCCTGGTCCTCCCCTTCCTCACCAGCCCCTTTTCTCCTTTACTTCTGTGCATGCTTCTCTTTCTTTTGCTTTAATTTATATTTAATAAAATAGCTGAAACTCAGTTTTTCTGCTCTTCTAAGTATAATCCGTATGAAACTAATATTTATTAGTTTCATATGTTTCATACCAAAGGTATGAAATTAATGCAATATCTCCAAATTACCACTCTTTCACACTGTTTTTTCCCACTCTTCCATTCTGACTTGTCAACTAGACTACAAACTGCTTGGCTCAGGTGTCATCTCCTATTCTGCATAGAGTTTCACACAGAGGGACCCAAGCACTCAGCTGGAAAACAGGTATTATACATATAGTCAGTAATCTCCCCCTTAATAGCTGAAATAGTCAATGTCTTGGTTTACCAAAACATTTCTATTTTAACAGCATCTAATCATTATATTTTCCAAACAGTAAAAGAGTACTTTAGAGGTATTTATTTAGTGCATATGTTGCGTTCTACCTAATTCATACCAAAGCTTTTGGGGAAGAAGAGGGAAAGGACTTCAAGCCCCAGCTAGACAACAGTAGAAATGAAAGTGAATCTGTGTGTTATGTACCTCTACATATATGTCTCCAGACTTGTACACATAAGACTACAAAAATTAGTGACAGATTAATCAAGTAACATTAATTTTTCAGACAATGAAAATAACAGGCCAATATCAAACATTCAATGTTGTTGCATTTTTGACTGAAAAGGTTAATTTTATAAGAATTTCAAAAAAATGGTGTTCAACACTGATATTCAGAAAAATGCACTCAGTATGATTCTCGGTTACAATTATCAAGAGAAAACCACATTTACATGTTCAATATGAGATGAATGATTTCTTTTATTACTTCTACACATTACAAATTGCTATTGCTGTTTGTTCAGTTAGATTTTCATATCTTTTCAGTAGGGAAATTTTTTTGATATGCTATATAAATATTGTGTAATCCCAGCAATTGTCTGGATTCATTTTTATTATTTCTGAACATATTACTTTCAGTGTCAAAATGTTTAGTAAGTGTAATAGGATGCCTACCCTAAAATTGTTTGGGGTTTTCTTTTAAGCAGTTTAGATTTCTATTATGATATGTAAAATGTAGTTCGTTAGTTGTTTTGAAATTACTTGGCATACTTAAAAAGAATGTTAGATTTCTCATAGAAAAATTATAATATATTTTGCATACATTTTTAGATTTCTCTGCAAAATTTTTAATTTCTAGGCTAACTCTGTACTTACTTTTCTGATTTACATAATTTTAAGAACTAGATATCACAGATATTAGATAATTCCAAACAATTAAATGTATGTTCATTTTCAGGACCAAACCAGGACCCAGCAAAGACATAAGTCATCATAAGATGCGTACTATTACTGACATAGTCAAGTGGAAGTTGCAAGAAGGCCAGCATCAAGTGGAAAAGCATATGAGTGATTTTAAACAGCATTCTAGAATTCAGTTTACAAAGCTTCTGATTTTTTTATTATTATTTTTAGCATCCTCATATTCACTTCCTGCTTCCTGCAATCTGGGTATGCAATCTTTTCTAAAGAAAGCTCATCACAAACAACAATTAGTTTATGTAGGCTCTTGAACAATTAAGCTATTGCTGGCCTATGGCTACAGTGTTCTAATTCCAGACACACTCACATGATGGTACTATAATTAAAAACAGAGGAGAGAGAGTGTAAAAACAATATGCAGTCACACTATAAAACATGTCTTCAGTAGCTAGCTACTGAAGAATCACATGGTTGTAATCACAGCAAATTAACAAGAATCTAAAAATAGTTGTGTTCATTTCCTGTGCATTGCACATTGCACATCACTGATAAATTATTTTCAAACTGTGTTGCAGGTCACTGATAAATTAGCTATAAACATTCTGTCCTCCTGAATAGATTAGTTTATCATTAGCTGCATGAATGCTTTCCACATGACTTTTAATCATGAGTTAAGAAAACTATACTCAGGAGTTATCACATCTAATCCAATGTATTAAATCAGTGGTATAAAATCATTATGAAAGAAATCCATTCTTGCTGTATATTACTTTAATGGGATTAACTGATCTTTCACTGAATTTCATTATAAAGAAGGGCAAGACAGTGAATGCTTTATTCTTGTAGATGATAGTCTGAACAAAGCAGAAAATAAACAAAACAATACCAAAAATAAACCCTTTTCTAAGTCATTTCCCTTGGACATAATTGAAAAATCTTTTGAAGTACTAGAGCTAGGATCTATACTAAAATAAAAGGCATATAGGGGCCTTTTCCAAAATGCATTAAAGTCAATAAAAAGACTTACAGTGACTGTAATGGACTACAGATCCAGCTGAAATGTGTAAGAGTGGCTGTACCTGTCATCTTCAGGTTATTTCACTGAGGTTCCCAGTAAACACCCCATGGCTCTCTCTTTACTACCAAACAATGACCAATAGCCAGACTATTACTCTTACTAAGTTTTAATCTTCCTTATATTTCCCTCATGGACAAGGCAACATTTTCTTCAGAAGCCTTAGATGATCTAAAAGCATGTTATGCTGAAACACTTGAAAGGATTTAATGTGTTTTGATAAAAAAATTGCATAACAGAGTATAGATGTTAGCTAAAGTACATTTCTGGTTTAAGTTCTTCTGTCATTCCATCATCCTCGCAGAATTAAAAGAAAATGTGTCATTCATCAGAACTGTCTGACAGAGTTTCTCTCAAACTTTTCCATTGGACTTGGGTCTACCTTTCTGAAGGGAAAAGTCTTTTCCATGTCCAAGAGAATGGAGAGAGAAGTATATACTTCTGAATTAAAGCTCTTTTCCTCCATTCATCAGAATGAAACCACCAGCCTTAGGATTCAGAGGAACAGGGAAAGGGTGAGCATAATACCAGGAAAAGGGATAGAAACTAAGTGTGTATGTAATACTTTTAAATGCATTTTTATTCTTTCATTTACTGTAATAATTAGCTCTAGACTCTTGAATTACACTGTTGAGATTTCAGCTGTACTAAAAATAAATTCTTGAGTTTATATAGAGAGAGGGTGTGCTTGTCTCATAAACCTCTCTGTCACTATTCTTTAACAACATTGCAAAATTGCTGAGTAAGGTTTCTTTCTGACTGGTGCCAGTTCAGTTTCTGTAATCAGATCTGTGAAGCTCATTGGAGTATCTAATGCTCAACAAACCGGCCTTCAAATGCCTTTAGATTTATAATATGAAACAGTTTTGCATTATTCTGACATGACTGGAACATAGGTCCCCAGCAATTCTTAATGTTCAGTAAGTGATAGGTCAGCTCTTATTTTGGAAAAATAAAAGAATTTCCATACCAAGTGTTCCATTGTGCAAGAATGGGAACAGAGGTTAAGATAATTCCATTTCTGGCCCTCCAGGAAAAAAATAAAAACAGCGTTATTTTTAGTATGATTTCTGTTTCATGAATTGTGTTCAGTTGGATTGAAATGAGAATCCTGCAAGGCTTTATCCCCCTTAATATACTAAATCATTTTATATATAAAAGTTAGACTACATCGGTGCAAAACAAAAATCCCACCACCACCATTACCCCAAAAAAATTCCCTGAGACAAGCAGGAATGTTAATAATGGAACTATTTTATCTTCTTTAAAGTATATCACTGTGATCTCAGTATCAAACTTCAGTTCTCAAGTAAGATACCATTAAAACCTTCGAAATATTTCTTTTCTGGGAGATTACAGTAATATGGCACTACTATTATGTGATGCAGCAAGCAGAAAAGTACACACGATAATTCATATGGCTGTTTTGTTTTTTTGCAAACTTATCTCAAGACAGAGTTGATGGTAAATGTTCTTTGGAACCAAACATATTGTTCTTGATCAAAAGTGGGTGAGGGTACACAAGGATCAAAAAAAAAATTGTCTAAGGTTGACAGGTATCAATTGGCCCTGGGCTACTCTGAGAGCTAGTATCTTGCTCCCAATTTGTTTTTCGGACCCCTTAGTTGAGAGAAGACTAAATCCATCCTTTCTCCTTTCACTCATCTGACCTATTTTCTTTTCTTGAAGAAAGGAGCCTCGCCTTTTACTCCTTTAAACATCTGTTCACAAGATAGCCTTCAGTCTAATACAGCCCTCTATAATATGTATACATGTGATCGTCAGAGCAATGTCTCACCAACACCTGAGAGACAGTGAGTACTGTTTGACCTGCACCACGCTGAGAAGCAACATGGGGTCTCCCAGGCAGGCAACCCTCTAATGAGAAGATACATACATCCAGCTACTGTTGGCCTGGCAAAACGTATGGATTCCCTGGGGAGAATGTCACGTAAGGCAGTTATGCAATAGTTGAGGGGGAGAGGGAAAATGTATAGGATGCTATTGCATCGGGAGAGGGGAAAGTGGGAGTTGTTGAATTGTGCCGTAAGGAAGGAAGGGGGAAGGTGAAGCATCTTACGAGAGAAAGGGGAAGCAGCATTGCAATGGAAAGGAGGGGCATAAAGATGGATAAGATATTGTGGGAAGACAGATACCGCTACAGAAATAGAGCATTCCCACCCTGCTATTTGTCTGCTCTTTTCTCCAAAAAGAGAAAGCAACAGCTTTACTTTGCTGCTTCTTTACTTTCCAAAAGAAAAAAAAAAAGTCTTCCCAAATGTTTTGGAGCTTCAGGCCTTTCTTGTTTTAATATTAGCATGTCTCTGGTGGAGGGTCTGGTGCAGTATGACACAGAAATCAAACTGCTTTGGATCTTCAATCTCCAGTCCTACTTACACTACACAGATGAAATATCCTTTATTTAAAATCCTCAAAACTTCCAAGGTTCAGTGAAGGGAAGAAAGCATGTGTGTGATAAAAGGCTGCTCTCTGGCCTCTTGCAAATAACACACAGCAAAATAGAGCCTATGAAAAACTTAAAAAGGATGGAGGCTCTTAAACATCTTGAAAGACTGTGAGTGGCCTTATTGTTCATGTTTCGGAATTTACAAGGACTCTTCCTGAGCTGCAGAGTACTGATGTAGCTAAGCCTCCAGACTGTAGGTAAGCAGTAAGCACAGGTACTGGGACTTCTCTCTGCCTGTGAACTTTCTATAACATTACAAGAAAAGCTAAGGAAATGAAAGCATGTTTTTGTTGACAATTTTTTTACTTAAACCCAGAACACATTTGGAGTGAGGCATACAGGTTACTTCCAGTGTGGAATAAAGCCCCTCATTTTACCCCTTAGGAGAACCTGAAAAAAAGGAGTTGCAATGAATGATCTGTCCTTGGAAGAGGAAGTGGTGTGGCTAAACTCCTTCTCCTGTTTCCCTACATTCAGGAAGAACACAGAGGGCTGGCTCTTAACTGTCAGCAGGATTAGAAGACAACAGGGTGCCCTTGCTTCCTGATAAAGAATCAGCTTAGCCAGCACAGGACTTCATGTCCAGGCAGCAACGGCAACACATTCTTTTCTGAGCAGTCTATTCAAATAGTACTATCAATAAATAAACATTAAGCATATTTGAAAAATGATGAGTTATAATTTTTCAGGCCATTGAGGTTTCCTAGTATAAACTTCAAGCTTCAATTCACAGTTAATGGTGTCTTGGATACCTGCCTACTATACTAATCTATTGTTGATAAAACTAACCTATGAATATCTTGTACATGTATATATTGCTTTCATAATCCATCCACAAAAACATATTAACAACTGATAGTCATGACATTATGCAAGGGAGAGACCATTTTTTGATTTGGGATACTTCAGCATTGGCCATCATAGATAACCAGTACATAGGTGCCTGGAATAATATATCGCTGAATGAGATTGCTGACCATCATGTTCATATCCATCTCAAATTTGAATAACATCAGGATTCAATTTTTTGAGTTTCACAGAAAATATTTTTTCATGACAAAAAAGTTTTTTTTTTCAAAAAGCACTGTTCATCAAGTTTTCAAATAACTGAAGAAGCATTATTTTAGAAATGCAATAAAACTACTTCTAATTTAGTGGCATGGATTTTCTTATCATTTATAGAACTTCTCCACACTGATTCCTCATTTTATATTAAAATTAGGAAATGATTTATCAAGTTTGAATCTATATTATTCTGTAATTATATTAGCTGTGAAGGAAAATCCCATTTTAAAAAATCCTTATTATGTTTTCCAAACTTAGCTGATACTGACTTTAAATGTATTCCTCGATATAATATGACAGAAAAGAATCAGAATGTAACATTTGGATCAATTTCTCTTCCCTCTGATTCTATGTTTCAAAGAGAAAAGAGACATTAATAAAATCTATAGCTTATGTACAACCATCTAACAGTCAGAACTCCACTTAAATTTTAATGCAAACCTAGTTTTGCTTCATAACATGAACATAAGGAGAGAATAGGGACACAAGCTCTGCCCAACACTACCAAAATATGTTCCCTCACTGATAACATCCTTGTTTGCAAAAGATCTCCAGAGCCTCTGTCCCCCAGGGTCCAACTGCATTGAATAAGTAAATCTGTTTTTCTTCTTTCCTGCAGAGAAATGTTTCTCAATACCCATTCTATATTTCTATTGCAGGCATAGAAATACATACACTAGCTAAAAACTTTCAGAAGCAGTACACAAGTATGGCCTTAAAAGAACTTTATCTACTTGTACTCCAACAATGAGCCTTTCAAAGACCACTTAAACTTTTTGACCTGCCTTGAATTCTTCTGAGGAGTAGAAAAATGAAAGAACTTATGAGGATAATTTTAAGTCTTGAACGTTCTGATTCATGCACTCTATTAAAAATTATGCTAAAAACTTTTCTAATCAAACACCCTTGTCAGAGGTAGCTTAACAGCATCAAAACAAGCCATGGAGAGCAGCAGAAATCATCATCTGTAATTCAGTCTGAGTAAGAAAATCCTGCAGAGTGTTCTAAGAGTTTGGTTCCCATTAACACTATATTTATTAGTCAGTTATGTGAAATAAAACAGGTAAATTTGTGTTAAAGCAACAGTTCTTTCTACCTGCTCATTCATATCCAGACAAAGATAACAATATGCAGCAACTCTTCCTCCTTCACACAGAAAATGAAATGATGACCTCCTTTTCCTCACCTTTTAACCCCCATAGACAGGAAGAATGGAAGGGTCAAAATTAAGAACTGAAATTCAGTTTGGAGTGGTGAAGAAGGGCAGCTGTCCACCCCTCCAAGAGATGGAAATGTGCAAGGCAGAAACTATAGCCTATATTCTAAGTAACATTGCCAGGTAATTCCCAGAGGAGTTAGACTGACAAAGTTATGACCTAATTAAAGAACATCTCCTACATCTTGTCATTCTTCCTGCATGTCTGGGACAAAATACTTCTTTCTATAATGTCGATATGAAGACTACAGACAGGACACAGTATTATACCAATACTATGTCATGACTCTAAGGTTTGTATGTATAAGAAAAGGCACAATTCCAAGGCTGCTTTGCATTTATTTTGTTTCAGCAACAGGATTCATCTGAACTTTGAAAGCTGTTACTTCAGCTTTTTTGTATTAGCACTCTGGATTTATATAAAGTGGTGTTAAACTATCCCTTTTCCTGTTTAGGTGTGTGGAAATATTATGCCATGGCAGTAGTTATGGAGTGACTCTCCTTAGTAATTCTCCTGAAGTTCTTCTGGAGTTCAAGACTTCCAGTGAAACTGGGACCTACAGTGATGATGCATTTCCATTCACCACAAACCAGTGTAATTTGGCATTGCCAACAAAATGAGGTCTCCTTCCCATGCTTGACTCTCCCTGTTTTTAGTTCAACAAAACTATTTGTGCAGCTGTAGCATGAACCACATAAGATATCTGATGCAGGTCATACTAACCCAGGAAAAAATGTCACACTCATGATAAAGTCACTAGTACTAGATGACAGACTCTTCTAACAGAAGGCAAATATAAGCATGTCAAGCCCATTAAGTGCAGTTAGTTTACAGACACTGCTAAGACAAGCTTCATATGGTATGGATTCTGCCATGCAGCTCACCATTTCGTCTGCAATATTTGTCAATATCTAATTTCTTCCATGAACACTGTATAGTCACCATAAAACACACAGATTGAGTGGGACCTTGTGTTCTCCACTGATGCAGCTCCCATAATTTCTATGAGCATTTCTTCATCACCAGCACAATTAAGCAAAGATTCTGATAGGCTGTTCAGATTTTGTTCTCCTCCAGAACTGCTGGATGTGTTGCAAAAATGCACACAAATCAATGAATCAAAGATTTACGCTATTTTTACCAGTGTACAGAACTCAAGGCTAGTTTTGATTAATTGATGGAACTGAAAATTAGATGTCATATATAATATTTTAACTAAAAAGAGCTACCAGCTAACAGTGGTATAGTTTCTGCTTGTAGTCTTGCTAACTTCAGATTCCAGCTGCCCTCTAAACCAGGATGCCATTAAATGTCAGCATGAACTTCCTATTACTATATGATTTCCATCATGTCTGGCACAAAATTAAAATAGAAATGGTTAAAATAGAAACCCCAGTACCTAAGAGACATTTCCTATTTCCAAAAATGTAGTGATAAGTTCTCTTTTTATTATCAGTCAGTTCTGAGCCTAATGAAACCCCCAAATAGTAGGTTACTTTTAAAAATCTACTATTAAAGGGTTTTATACTATAAAGACAAAAAACAAAATTCAGCCTACAGGTATCAGCCAGACTCTTTTAAGCTCAGGAAGAATTCTCTATTATTAAACAAGCAGAGATATCACTTGCCTACAACAGCAAACTTCCTGCACTAGGGCTAGATAGCTGTGTTTGTGATGCCAGAGAAGACTAGATGAGAACTCACCTGCATGGGGAAAAGGTTGAAGACTTCATCGGTTCTCTAGATAACTGCGGACTCCCTGTTTGGGGTGACTGTGGGTACTAAAAATGTAGAGAAGGGTATGACTGAAGTGAGCTAGGCAAAATTGGAATGAGAACCTTCATAACAGCATTTCTGGAGTTTACACGATACGATCCATAGGACTAGTCACAAGGGCAAAGTCTGGTGTTTAGCTGGTGGAGTAGATTCAGTGGTGGAGTAGTTTTGTTGGAGTAGATTTAGTAGAAGTTGGAGATTTTGCAATAGAAAGAGCCTATGCCAAGAGGATGGGCTTATACAAAATGGAATTAGGCTAGATCCATGCCAAAGAGTATATGTAGGACAGAAAAAATTGGAAAGATTATGGAAGACCAAACATGGACTATCAAATACTATGGGATGTATATGATCCTTTGTTCGGAAATTCTCAGCTTCAAAATGTCAAAAGCTGTGAGAGGGAAATTTTATCTGCTTTGTTCTTATATTCTTTCCTTAAATGTCTTCTAGTTGTCACAACCAGAGACAGGTTTCTCACCTAGACTTCTCACTAGACCAAAGCAAACATCTTTATGTTAAGCTATATTTTTTCCATACTCTTTTTGACAGACACTTATTTGACCATCAGAGAATTAAATTAATCATGGACTCAGAGTCATGCATCTTTCCTGCCTGGTTTGTTCAGCAGGATGTATAATCAAAATGATTGTATTAGAAATATCTTGCTATTTTGTCAAGGATCCAGCAGGGTAATAAGAGAGAAACCAATAGTCACTTATGTAAATACAATGCAGATGGTTTCCTATTGATGTACAACATCTTTCAGAGAATAATGAGTTTATCTGGTGCCAATTAATGTTCGGCACATGCTGTTCCCTTTGTCAACTTTTCATGTACCCCAGAGGGAGCTGAATGAAAGTTATCTTATGGGTGGGTGACCATTGTATGGGCACAAAAAACATGCACATGGTATCCATATGGACCACATATAGTGCTTTGTGAGATCTGTCCTTGATTCTGGCTTATGTCAGCTTTACCCAGCAAGCCCACTGTCTGGGCATTTTGGAGAGGTCACTCATAAAATAGTTCTCTCTAGTAAAATCAAATTCGTTTGTCATATTTCATTTGGGGTTATTTGGTTTGTTTGTTTGTTTTAAAATGTTGATTTGAATGGTGCAAAAACCTACATACTAAACAGCTCCCTGTGAGATTAAAGAGCAATCCTGCATCCTTGTATACAATAGAAGTAGATATCTCTGACCTTATTAAAAACCTCAGTGATTACACTTCTTTAGTTTTAATGTTTGTTCATTTTCTTATGGTAAACACTGAATGTTAAGTTCTCCGAAGAATGTTAAATAGTTACATCCAGCCAAACAGAGCTGGAAGAGACCTGAGAAAAAGCATTTTCTCCAACTCCTTAGCTGAAGTAGCATCTCTGTCATCATTCGCAGATATAGACAAGTGTTACAGAGACATGCTAATCCCAGAACAGAGGTAAGGTATTTAAGGTAACCTTGCCTCTGAACTTTCCTGTTCTACATTTGCTATCTAGCATGTTAATCTAAGTTCAAAATGCCTGTCTTCCCTCTTTTGTTAATTTTAAAATTTGCAGTATCTTTGTCTAGATTTTTTTTTAACCATTGTATAGTACATATAAAATGTATTATATTTGGCTGGCAAAATCAGTTTACATAGGCCTTATCTGGGGCAAAATCATTCTTCAAAGTACGTTCTTCTGTTGGGGTTCCACATAAGAATCAGCTGAGTCATATGCAGCCCATAGGGTCATAACATTTTGAGATAAGAAAAAAATCAAGTTGCAAATGGCAGCATTAGCGTGGTACCTAAAATAATGCTTCTGAGAAGTGGCACTAATTAAACTGGGTATTCCAGGTTCTGATATATTACTTCAGGTTCTGCAGCTGGTAACCTAGGCTACGTTAATCTGACCTAAAGGGTAGCTTAGGATGCATCTACGTAAGTGTTTTAGTTCCTACAAAGAGTGCCCTGCTGAAGGGAATCTCCCAGTCACCAGGGCTTTGATTACATAGTAGAAATGTCCCTGAGAGCTTCAGCTGGAATCTTTGGGTGACATTAAACTGTGTGATCTAGGAATATACCTAATATGCTCTAGTCACAAGTGGGTGTTCAGTCCGAAGGACCAGACTAGAGCCAGACTGAAGTTAAAAAAAACATAAAATTTAGAGTGTAACAAAACCATGTTCCTCATCATTGTTTTGCTCTGCACATCTTCTCCTAGTGGTGTGCACTAGCTGTTAATATAGACTTAGGCTTAGAATCCCTACATTGTAGAGAGTACTTGCAAATCCAGTGTACTGAATTCTCGCTTCTTGAAAATGCACATTCTCTTCGTTTTCTAAACAAATAGTAATCATAATCTTTTAAAGTATACCTCAATTTAAAAGGGATCATATTTGTACATCTTTGGCTTGATAGGAGAGTTTGCTCATTCATAAGACTTCATAAAGTGCTAGGTTCCCACTAAATATAAATTTGTCATATTAACTATATCGGAGTTCGAAAGTCAAATTGACATTTGCATTAGGAAAAAATTAATTAAGATGAACTTAGTAAAGTAGTAGTGTGGGGGAGGTTGATTTTACTTTTCCATTTTATTCTTTCTGTATTTTGCTAGAAAGTGCCAAAATCACTAGAACATTTTGGACTTTGCACAGCCTAGGAGAGAAATTTTTTTTCCTATGCTGAAAATAATTAACAGCATCAATTTATTACTCTTCAATCTCAAAATTAAAGAAGAATTATGAGGTGGAAAAAGCAGCATGTGACCCACCTACTTCAGAAGTTTCAGTCAAATAGCAGACAAGGTCTAGGTAGGCATACTAAATATTGGGTTCTAACCTACTCCAAAGTGAGTGAAGTTTGCCTCTGTCTTCCCACTATGACTCCAAATGTCATTCTCATCTAAACAGATATATGTGGTTTTAAAGAACAGGCATCCTGTCCCCTAACTCTGCTGAATAAAAAATGACTTTCACTAAAAATTTCCAGCTACTGCATTGAATTAGGAAAAAAAGCCTACTTTGACCAGAGGCATCAAGTGCCAGTTTTGAGTCTGGCATTCAATTCATTGTGGATCACTGAGGAAAAAACAGGCTTATCAAACTGAATTGCAGTCAAATTCACAGAGTAGTTTGTTGTCTTCCACGAATGACTGGGTGGTGCGTTATTTCCTAAGGAGGAAGGAAAATTGTAGGTGCTGGCAGTCAGTTTCCTTCCTGCACATTTAAAGTCTGTTAGCTCAACTTATAGAAACAGTTAGATAAAAAACTAGTCCAAGGGCAAAGAAAACAAAACAAAGAAAACAAACAAACAAAACACTTTAAGTGTCATGAATTGCTCATTTCATCATTCAGTTTAATGCACAATCCTGAAATAAGTGTTGGATAAAGAAAGGCAAAGCAAGTTCTTCCCAAACACTGTCTCTAGGCTTTTTTTGTTTTATTTTGTTTTTAATACTGCAAATATGTCACCCATAAGCACAGTAAAATTGTTTACACTCACATTCTTCAGCTTGTGTGCTTGTTGTCCATTTAACAGCTTAAAAACTGGGGAGATTGCTATGCAATAGCACACCCAGAGCTTCGTTTAGGCAATTTTCAGCACATGCCATCTTGAGCACACCACCTGCTACCACTTCTACATTTATTACTCTCCTACAAACATTACCTTTGGTGTCAGGAATAAGACTGAACAAAAGATAATAGAGCAAACGGGGCAAGATAGAGACGTGCTCCCAGTCTTATTTTTGTCAATGCTGTTGTCCACATCATCTCTGCTCTGTTTCCCTCTGCCCTGATTTTCAATCTACAAATATCATCACCCAAATTTCTATGGCCTTATTTTTAAGGGGCTAAGTAGAGTAGATATACCCAAACACGTATACTTTCTCCTTATATATGGCAGTTCAAAAACAAAACACAAACATCAGTCCAGCTGGCAGCTGATCTAGTAGAGGAGAAAGGCAGAAAAATAGACCTTCATACCAGATTTGCCAGATTTCCCCATTTTTACTTCTAAGCAGATTGGTTATGCTGCCTGAAATGAGGCCCTTCTTCTCACCTTACTGGTTTCTTTACCTGGTTAACAAATTGCTAGATATATGTAGCTCATTGAACTAAGTTAAGCAATGATTCTGCAGAAAAAGGACATTGATGGAATTTGTATATATATTTTTAATTGTTTCTGGTAATCTTGTAGTAATTATATGAGGAGAGCTTTTCAAAGCTTACTGTATGGTTCAGGAGCATGATGGCCTAGGGGCCACCATCCAGGAGAATCTTGGATGAATCTTGCCTGCTTCACCACCTTGAAGAAAATATTTTGTGCCTTCTCATCCGCTGCACTTACGTAGCTAGCAGTGCTGCACAAACTTTATTGTCAGCTTCCCCATCTCCAAGGTGATTGCCCCGTTTGGCCAGATGAGAGGGCAGCCTTGCAGGCCAGGAGCCAAAATAAACCTATTTCCTACTGCAAGAACCTCCCCAGAATTCCGATGTCTTTACTGGCACTTTTTATGGAGCAAATATAGAAAGACTATATTTTTAGCTTATTTTAATTTGCCCTGATCCTCACACTGAAATACTGTAACCTCTGTTGACTTTCAGGTCAGTGCCAACTAACGGGGTCAAAGTTGAAGTGAAATTTGTTGCTCTGCCCTCACATTGTGTCTGTGTTAATGCCGAAGAATGCGGAGTTTTGTTTTCCCTTGCTTTTGCCGACAGGAGATTCCCTCATCACTAATTTTTTTCCAGGCTAAAGGTTTCTTTTTGCTCCACCACACATGGAAGAACAAGCTAATCCTCCTGACTCACTGTGGTCAGACAAGGTTTGCGCAGTAAAATGGGTTACATAGGGCCCAGTACACAGAGCCTCTGTCCAGCTAAAGTCTCTAGGGCTATGCTTATGCTGTCCTTGTTCAAGCATGTTGGAAAAAGGACAACATAGATGCCTAGTCACAAAGAGATCTATTTTAATAGAAGCAGAACTGACCTAAGACTCTGTGGCTACGTCTATGCTAGTAAATAGACCATAGCTCACAAACATCAACACGGGTTAAATATTAGCACAGTCCCTGGCACAGTTTTGACTCATGTCAACTACTGCTCTTTCAGTTTATGCTTGGACATTGTGTGGATGTGTAGTACATGGCAGAGAGTATTCTTAAAGATATGTGACCACTGAGTCTGGAAAGGGAAAAGATTTAGGCAGGTGGGCCTCCCAGCCAAAAAAAACAGTCCCTGGCCTGATTCATTTATAGAAAGTAGAGTAGAGTAGGGTAGAGTAGAATAGAGTATGGAATACTCTACACATAGTATAGAAATAGTCAATAGGTCACCTTAACCAAATTCAAAACAGCCTGCTTCTGATGGGGTTTTGATCTGTGAACCAGCCACACTGAGGTGGAGAAGGTCCCTGGAAAGCTCAGCAATGCTGACCCCCCATGTGGTCCTTTCTAGAGGACGGATCCATGGAGAACCAGAGGGATGGCCACTCCCAAGGCAGAAGCTGATGTTGGAGTACGCAGGAGAAGAGCTTCTGTTGGTCCTGTCAGGAGGAAATTGGGGGTCAAATCAAGAGTTCATGTCCTCTGTACAGAGAATTATCCTGAACTAAACACTCAGGAAACAAAGTCACGGAACAAAGAGAGCACTGTTTGGCACTGGGGTTTAAGTAGGTGACAGCAAGGATCTAAGAGCAATATTTTATAAGAAACAGTAATTGTCCCCAAGAAGTGAAAGTTTATATCAGCAGTGTATTTGTTGCTAACACTTAGCAGGGACAAAAAAAATGTTATGATGTTACAAAACCAAACTCAAATAACTTTCTTTTGCATTACTGTTACCAGACAGTAGCTGGAAAATTTTTAGTCCACTGGTTGTTTTTTCTCTAATTCACAGAAAACATTTACAATGTCTTGATGATAAAAAGAAGAAAATTTCAGTCTAAGCTGCTATAATGAACTATATGTGTCTATCAGCTGCACATACTTTATATGAAGTTGGATCCATTGTCACCTGCAGAGATATTAACTTTCTGATTTAAAACTCCATTGATCTATAACTATTTAAACACTATGAGTAGACTTTTTAATCACAAACAGTACAACATGAAATAGTGTGAATGTTTTAATGTAAAAAAAGATGTAATTGCTTTTCTCTGTTACTCAGGCAGGTTTCCAACTGAGAGACTCTGAAAATATGAAAACCCTGTCGAATCTATTGTTGGATGTTACTTTATTCCCCTGGAGGTTTGGGCATATAGATTGATTATACTACTTAGCACTTTGCCTAGTTAAAAACAACCCCTTTGGGATACCTCCTTAGAACATCTTCACACGATACAGTAGTATTCAGTACTCAATACTTGTTCAGTCTCAGTTCATTTACAATCTATGAACATAAAATTCCAGTAGAGATACAACGTTCTCTAGCACATGAATCAGAGACATCAAAAGGCAGTTATATGCAGGAGACCATGAGAAGTAAGCCCCTTACTCACCTGCCACCTTGGGGATCCATATGATATTGCTGTTGCTTTACCTGTGCTCTAGTTCTCAGGAACTAGACTCTGGAACTCTTGGAAGACAATGAGTACAAGAGACAGGAAAGAATTATAGTGCTATGTAATATTGATTTTTTTTAAGTCATAATACTGATCTCACCATTTTCTAACCTTATAGATCATTATCACATATTTATTAGTGATTCAGTATTTATACCATGTAGTCAGAATAACAAATGTGAGGAGGAACTTTCTTCAACATTCATCTCAGTTTAATATTTGAGCATGATACTAAATATATCCAATTCCTGTGCAAATACCATCTTGGAGCTTTTATACAGTATAGCTTCTTGCTTCCAAATAATATTCTAAGATGACAAACATATGGAAAGCTAAGACTGCAAAACTGTATGTAGACAAGTATGGATTTTGAACAGAACATACTGAAAGGTAATGGAGTCACTTCACTAAATTATATGATTTGCAATTCAGGAATATAACTTTCCAGAAAATTTACTATTATCATTTATTTATTGGCAATGATTTATCTAGTTTCACAGAAAGATAAAATGCTAACTGTTAATTCAAGCAAATTATATCAACATTTCTTTTATAAACATGATTCATATGTTTATTTCAGTTATAATTTTAAAGGAGCCACCCTTCCAAAACTCTGCCAGGCTGGAGTTCTAAAGTGTTCCCGAACACCCAGAGTCTTCTAAGAGAAAATGTGCTTTGAATTTCATGCACATAATTAGAAATGTGACAGAACAGAAATGACAGATTGTAGCTGTTACAGAGAATGCATCTCCCAAAAGAACTTCTTGGATAATACATCTCTTTTCAGGAGCAACAACAGTCCTTTTTGGAAGCAGTAGTTCTCCTGGTGGTCTGACTGGTTAGAATAGTGTTTTGAATGAAGTGGGAGCCACTGCATTTTTATAATAGGACCAAATCAAGACAAAACACCCAACATCAGTTTTAGCACTCACTTTGGTCACTTGCCTCTTAAAATCTAGAGTCTTGGAACTGTACAGCCTCTTCTGCCTTGAAAAAAGTCACAATTAACAAGAAGAGGGAGGAAACAGGGTCACCTGTCCTAAAAGAGGTGAAAAATATAGCCTTTATATAAAAAGAGGGCTGCACCACTTAGCCTCGCCAGTACAAAGCAGGTCTGTATGCATCACACGACACCAACCAAACTGTAGTGTGGGGCTGTAGCTGAGGGAGAGCTCCACTCTCTAGATGCAGTTTAGCATTATTGCTTTCGGGAGGTGGGAATCTGCAATGCTGTATCACAGACACAATGTGTGTTGCTACCGTGAAACTGCAATAGCGGGAAACAGCCAGTGGTTTGGGGACTAGAGCTTCCCTAACCCCCCTGGTTTATCAACACAAGTAAACGTCATCCTTCCCACAAACCCCATGCCTGGAATGAATCCAAAAGTCCAGAAGTGTGTATATCTGTGTGTGCATGTGTGTGTGTGTTTTTGTGTTCAGTGGGGGGAAGGTCTTTATCTATTTTTCTTTATCTTTTTTTAATTACATCTTGTCAGCAGATTCAGAAAATGAAAATTCCAAAGGGTTTCCTATCCTGAACAAGTTCAGCTTAAAAAAAAAAAAAAAAAAAAAACACAAAACAGTACAGCCAAATGACTTCTGTATCCTGCTGACAACTTAACACATGGAAATAATCTTGCTTCCAATTAAAACTGCTGCTAATTATGGTATACCAGACCCAGGATCTTTACTTTGCTTTCTTCATCAAAAAGTAAGGACAGATAATTCCCCTTTCCACGATCATTCCTCTTCTTCTTAATTACACCTATTGACAGCAAGTATGGTCTCAGATCTCAGCAAAGATTAAAGCATAGTTAATAAATCCCTTCTATTTACAAAGCCCAATGAACTTAAGGCTTAATATGAACATTAATGGGAATATTTTCAGCTGCAACTTTACAGTTTAGCGGGAAACGTTAGTGCTATTGAAGTAGCTGATAGTTTTTAAATGAGCAGTTCAAGTGGAAATAGGATTTTATTTTGCTCATCTTTGAACTGGCATAAGGATGGGAACAGCAGCCATATATATTCATAATTTGGGTTACAAATAGTACACAGGCTCCCACTAATTATGCTAGGTGATGCACAAATATCAGATGAGATCTTGCTTCTAAATAAATTATTTAAGACAATAGGTAGCAGATGAATAGGTTGTGCCAGTGCCAAGAAAAAAAAGGAGAGAGTAAAAATCTGAGTGTTAGGGAGCTAAGATCAAATTCATATAAAAAGGATGGGCCAACTGTTACTTATGCCTAGCATAGGCACCACTTCAAATTCATAGTGCAACACAGTCAATTATGTGTTATAAGCATACTTTCTCACCATTTTTTTGCATTTGAGTGCTGCCTTTTCATCCCATTCTGCTTGTCTAGTTAGCCCTCTGAAGAAGGAGTTTTGCCAGGTATTTTTGTTTGTCACCCTACCTCAGCCTCAGTTTCCAGGGATGTCTTTGATATCAGCTTCATGCAAATTAATGTGTCCTTAATATTTGAGAACCTTCAAATTAGGAAAAGCAAATATATCAGACTGGGTCTTGAAATTGGTGGGCATCTTAACAGCAAATATGTTTGATAGGAATAGTAGCAGGTACACTAGATGGCATCTTTCAGCTTTTCTACTGAAAGGACCATTTGACCACCTTGGAAATAAAAATCCACATGATATTTTGTATTCCACTGTTGTCTGGAAGTTTTGGGGAGGCAGACTGAAGATATCTGAAATTAATAGAACTTCTTTTAACTATTTCTTGTTGCAGAAATTTTTATTGCAATAGTAAGTTGGTTTGTGACTACTCTTGTGAGCAGTCACTAATCCATGTCTGTCAGATGTGTGGAGTTTTGAAGAGTTTCTTTCATTTCTCTGCAAGCATCTAATGGACCACATCCCACAAACAGGCCTTGCAGACCAATAATGATTCTTTAGAAGGCAAGCTGCCCCTTTGGGTTTCTGAACGCTGAGACTGTGGCCCTTGGAGGCAGCTGCCAAGGCAAATTGTGGCTTCAGGTTTCAGGTAAAAGGAGACAAGTTATTGGCTAATTAATACAATGTTCCACATCTATCTGTTCCAGAGGCAGATTTGCAGGCACAGGAAGTGTTAGAAGAGCCCAGAGGTAGAAGTGTCTGAGCAAGAAATAGGTGGTTATCAACCTGAAAATTTTCATTTCTTTATTACAACTGCTTTACAATTCTTATAATAGTTAATATATGTTGCTCATCATTAAAAATATGTTCTTCACACCAGGTACTACTCTTTGCCACCAGACATGCTCTTGTTCTGCCTATGGAAAGAACCCATGATATTTTTGTCTCTTCTACTATTTCAGAAGTTCTCATAATAAGTTCATAAATCCAGCTCTTGATAAATAAATTCTAATTGTGACTCTGAATTAAAAATTTAAGTTAAGGCAGAATTACAAGCATTTGTAACATTTACCCAATTCTCTTAAGTTATGCCCATTGCATTATGTGGGCAGACAATGTGTTGATATGTTCACTAAATTCAGCCTTGTCATAGGTTTTTCTGATCATGCAAATGCTGAATCAGATTAAGTGTTGAACTATGACTATAGCATTTATACAGCATTTTAATGACCAGTGCCAATAGTAGTACTTGTACCTCCCTGAGCAAAAGGCTGCTTAAAACTAGCAATGCTATACACCAGAAGGATGAATTGTGGTTCTTTTCCTCTGCCCACTAACAAGCATAACATGTCAGTGCAATATACTGCATCAAGTACCAAGTAGGATTATAGTCATGATTCTTTGGTAGCACAGAAGGAAATAACAAAGCAAATTGTTTTCAAGAATTTCAAAAGAGCCCAGATATCTCCAGACCACCGTTACCATACATGTCAGAGTAGCAAAACATCTGAGCTCCCAGCAGGGCGAGAAGAGGATCAAGCACCAGATTCCATTTGGGAGCTTGGTTCCTTTTATTGGAGTATTTAAAAGGACTTTGAGCTTTATTTGTATAAATTTCTGTGTTCCATCCCTACAAGTTCAAGTGTCTGGATTTTTGAAGATCTGGCACGTGTTGTACATGCAGGCATATAAACTGGATATTAAAATTTTAACATCTTTTGCAATTTCTGGTCCAAATGCTGACTTATAATTTGCCTTCCTGTGGTTTTATTTGTCTCAGGCTAATGCACAGTGTGTGCTAGACCGAATGGGCACAGAAGAAAATCAGAGCGCGCAATTTTCTTTTTCACAGATAGGTAGGTGAGGCCAGAAGGGAATGGTCATTCAGCCTAATCTCATATTATTTCTTTCAGGCAGTGATTCCTGCAGCCTAGCAGGAATCTACCTAGCAACTGTAGCAACCTTTAAGAAAGTTTTGCCCAGATTTAAAGACTTAACATGCCTGAGACTTACCTCATACTCTACGAGTTCTGTCTGATATCTGCCTATCCTCAGTTTGAAAAGATAGATTTGATTTCCAGTTTGAACTCTGACATGAAATTTTAGTCATTTCTACGTATTTATTCTATCAGATTATAGAGTCCTTCACATTATTTAATGAACTGAGAAATACACAATGAAGAAATGTATTTCTTCCCCCAACATATTACTAAAAGATGGTTCGTGGTCACTTGAAACTGTAGTTACAGAAATTAACTCTGTATACAAGAATAAGCAGAATTCTTGTAGATTTGGAAGCCAAGTGGATTTGAATATGAACTTAACAATGTCAAGTGAGTCAGCTTTTGCTGTCAACAACAAAGAGTGTGTCACCACCTAATTTAATTAGGGTGAGAACATCTTTTGCAGGTTATGTTTAACGGGCAAGCATAGTTGAAATATTGAACGCAAACAGCAGATAAGCAAACACTGAAGTGAATTCAGCCATTTAGAAGCTTAACAATTTCTGCCTTAAAATAAAACACATTGGAACTATTTGTTCTGTTTGTGAAAACGAGCGTTGAATATAACACTATATATACATTTGATAGCAGCTAGTATTGCAATGTTATCTATGTCAATGACAGACACGATGCTCTTCATATATGCAAAAAAAATATTATTGAATGAGAATCCCTGGGTCAGTTCCTTGGGCAAAAATGATGCTAAACCTCAAACATAGGCAGTGGCAATACATTATATAAGTATTAAAGAGTCCTATCAAGTGGGTAAGGCAGTAAGGTAAGTGGAACAGAGTTTAAAAATGAGCAGATGGCAAGTAATAAGCACATGGCCAGTGGCCAGAGTTTAACTTAGGTTTGCTTATTGATTTAGGGAATTGACTGGATACTTTTAAAAAAGTTGTCTGGCTTGTATGGTCATTGATTTAAAGCAATGGGAGATACAACTGCTCAGCATTTTAGAAAAATTCCCACAGGCTAATATTTTCTCTATATATATATATGTATATATATGCATGTGCATGTTTGTATTTTACATATTATACGGATCATGAAGGCAGTTGGCCACCTCTGTTGGTTAGTACGACTAGTCAGGGCAGATTTTGTAAAAAGCGACAGAACTCCACAAATGCTGACCCGCATAGAGTCCAGAAGTAACTCTGTGTTTTGCAAGAGATGGCTCTAAACAGGTTTTGGCCCTGAAAATATTTTCCACTGGGGTGGGAAGAGGACATAAAAATAAAAATCCTACTGTTTAAGGGAAGAAAAAAAGGTCAGTGGGGAACAGTATTGCTAAGTCAGTAGTCTAATATGGGAAACTGTTATTCATTGAAAAGATTTATGCACTTGGGAGAACTAACAAAAATAAATTCTGCTTAAAATTGCATGCAATAACTTGGAAATTCCAGAATAAACATTCAACTTTAGTAGAATATTGTGCACTACCAATTTAGAAGTCCAGCAAAGCCAAGGTTAAAAACATACAAACAAGATATCAACAGAAAATCTGTCAGAATTAAACAACTATTTGCAAATCATGCACTGCTACAGCAGGACAAAGGATCCATTATCCTCTGTTTATTTCCTTGAACCCTTTAGCATACATTATGCACTCCACTGAAATTAAGGAATCAATTGAGCAATCTGTGCTTTGTCCCAAGCTTGGAGCTGGTGGATAGAAACATTTGCCTTGAAAGTGCCACATGCATCCCAGCAGAATTAAGCCTGGGAACAGGTCTGATTCTGCTCTCGGGATTTAATCTTGATTTAGGCAATATGAGAAAGGGGTCACAGGCAAAGAGTTTGCCTAGAAATCCACCAAGTCAATTTGTTATAAAATATTAACAGGGCTCAGTAAGATAAAGGACTTTTTTTTTCAAATATTATATCTTTTTTCTTGCCATTTTCTTTAACACAGTGTACAAGCTCAATGTTCTACTTTCATACAAATCTTCTTACAGAATTTAATTTTATCACCATTATCTCGAAGCTATATAATTTTCTGATTTTTCAGATCTGTTGATCAACATGGTTGGCAAGTGGAGGAAAGTGACAGCAGCCTAGAGTCTCAGTCTGCAGAGGTCATCATTAAGTCCTTAGAGCTTATCTAGAGATAACACCCAACAGACATTTCTGAAGGTCTCACGTAGCATTCTTTTCTGCACTTAGAGCAAACTTACAGAATATATAAAATTTCAAGATTTATGCTGCTTTCATAAATTTTCCTGAAGCCAAATATTTGCAAACAAGGACAAGTCTATATATATATATATGTGATATATTTCACAGCAGATTTAAAAGTTGTTCTTCTATATAGACCATGCACTTTTTGGAGATTGCTCTGTGTTTCTCTGTATCAGAAAGCAGACTTGACACTTCCCTATGCTTCAGAAACCCATAGGCAATTTCTGACTTATGTTAAAGAGATAACATTACTTCAGCCGTCTCCTAATAAACTGAGTTAATATTTCAGTTAAGCATACTTCAGGATCACATCTCATGTTTTACTGGAGGACCGGACCATAAGATTTGGCTTTTAAAAGTGAAAAAAAAAAAACAAAAAACGGTGGTGATCAATATTATTCTGACCTATTTTTCAAGTTCTGAGATGAACTCCTACTCTGAGATGAAAGAATGAGTTGCCTTGGTTTGCCCTAATATATAATAATTCATATATATCTAGTCTTATTTATAATTAGCTATTGAAACAGTGTATTTACACCTAAGACTGAAAAACAGAGTTTACAGAAAAATATAAAATAGAGTCTGGAATTTAGAATGTCTTGTTTTATCTCCCACATCTACCCAATAGGCAGTAATGTTATTCAGTTAAAAGAATAGAACCATCCACTCTCAATAAGTAGATCAATATATATCAAAGGCACATAAGAATGTGATTTTTAAGAGCAAATATTTTGATCATTCATCAATCCCCTCTACTCCAATGGGAAAGAGTAAGAATTCAGTCCCACAGGCTTTTCAGTGCCTTCTGTTGTCACTCCTGGTCCCCTTTATTCTTGCCTCTAGGGAAGAGAAGAGAACTGAGGAGAAAGGGGGGGAAGAAGGAAACCATCTGCGGGCTACTGGGTGAGTGCTAAGTTGTTACTGTTTTATATTTGCCCTATAGAATGTGAGAGTTAACGGAAGCGGTAAATAAAAAGCATGCACAGCATGAACAGATGTGGAAGAACTGAGGGGAACTATGGGGGCAATAGAAAATAATCCTTGCTAATGTGGGTCTTTCCCAACCTCCTTTTCTACTTGTACAGTTATTCAGAAAAACAGAGATTTAGGGGCAGAATATACGCTGTTTTACAAGTCACATATATCATTGACTGGGGTGCCAGTAAGCATCAAATCATCTCTGCTCAGCAGCTTGATCAGATACTAATGGGGACTGACCAATTTTCTAAAAAATAAATGTCTATTTTTTTCTCATGAAGACTGAGGTAAGGGAATGGCTGGCATAACTATTACTGCCACATTTGGAGGTTTTATAGACCCTGGACTGTCTCTGTGCCATTTGTCAGTGTACTGTAATGAAATAATAGCTCATGTCTCCAAGCTGAGGAATATCTAGAGCCATAGAAATGCCCTCTGTTAACAGGGGAAGTGATCCTACCACTTGAATTCACTTTATGAAGGGCTTTACTCCTTAAATAGAATCATTTTCTCCAAGCCCCCACTTTGTAGGAGTAAGGGTGGTAGAATCTGGCCTGTCATAAACTGTTTGTTACCTCTGAAACGGCACTTACATTTTCCAGGATATGATTAAAAACAGAACGTTCTGCCAGAGACATTTGAAGTTTAAATACATGTTATTGCAGTTTGGTATTTGTAGGGATTACTTGGGTGTATAAGCTTTAAGAGTGGAAAAAAGCCAACATTTTCAAGTTGTTTGGATCATAAACATTTAGAGATTACATACTCATGTAACAGAAAAAGAACTTTGTTCCGTTTACATAATCAGTCACTAAACATGCTATAAAGAAACCTCTTCAAGCTGATATTGTGCAGGCTTAAAAATGACTGCAGCGTTACACACATTATGTCGTCTTTTTATAACGAATGCCTTTAGACACAGCACCACATAAGAGGTGCCAAGCAGCAGCACCTCCACAAGAGAACCCCAGGGGAAGAATAAGTGACTTAAAAAGTCATTACAATTCCCTCTCTGTTCCTCTTATTCCTAAGAGTATGGGCAGCAGTGGGAATTAGCAGCCATGTAAACACTGGTGGGTCCAAACCATCCCTTTTTGTAACACTTCGGGGAGATTTCAGAGATCCTCCCTCCCAAGAATGAAAGTACATGAATAATAGACATACAGAAACACATAAACTAGGCAATCTGCTTCTGTGGGGAAAAAAATGAATCACAATCTTAATATATTTCAGAATAATTTCTACTGAAAGTTAAGAGAGTCCAAAAAAGGTATCATACTACAGGGCATACATCGTCTTTAACGGCTATAAGATTAACAATTCCAAAGAAAGTGTGGCTTGCATGTTAGAGCGACCTGCTCTCATAAGCAGATTTATATGTTCAAGCTACCAAACATTCTGTTTCACACGATCAGGATAAATTAAAACCTGCTGAAGCTGAGTATCAGACAAGTCACAATCAGAAAAAATCCCTGAAAAGTGCTGTTTGTCTGTTTGCTTATTTTTGTTGTAAAAATTTGAAGTTAGCCACAGATTGAATGCCTATTCAATATTACAAGTGCAAACACAGTAGATAGATCGCAACATATGAAGCCACTTTCATATTTCCAAATTTCTACATCAGCTACCTCAAGATGACAAGAACAATGAGTGGATATATTTTCCTCTTTATGTTGTGCTCAGGTCACAGCTGTGTGATCAGGGAATATTTTGTTATTAAAAACATTTTGATTTAGACTTGCATGGCTCCGTGATCTGTTCCTTTTATTTGTATTCTAGCTGTTTTGTTTATGTAAATTTTTAAATAAACCATGAAAATAACCATTTTTAATCTATTCCAAATGCTGCTTGCCTTGGCAATGCATCTGGTCACAGAGGGCACCTCCTTCTACCACTCATTCTTGGCAGAAGTAAATATCTTGATTGCTTACTTGTTACTGTGGACAGACTTGCACCTCCTGCCTGCTTCTCATATATATCGTTGAAGGGGACGCAACAGGGAATTCATTGGAGCACAAAACTGATCTGTTTGGAAAATAAACAATCTTTTCAATGCAATCCTCTTCTTTCCCCTATTCTTACACACAGTTTTTTTTCCTCCACCTTTTTACTAAAAAGTTCCCTTTTCCTTGCCTGATTTTCTTTTTCACCTTACTGGAGATTTGCTATGTTTTTAAGAGGGTCAATCCTCCACAAGAGAAAATAAGATAAAGTAAACTTCAATAAGAAACCACAGGAGCAAGGCCAAGGTGGATTAGACTGTTGTTTCAAATGAAATATATCTTAGGATATGCTGAGCTTTTCTTTTTCAAAGGGATTGAGCTTTGTTTTTCTCTTTGCATCTGGGACTAATCTATTTAAAATAGTGCATCTTCATTCTAATGAGAGGGACTACGTTAGCATGCTTCCTGGAAAAATAAAAGAAACTGTTACTTAGGCGTACACAGAAATCTGAGCAACTCTTTTAAAGGAATTTCTTTCTGATAGATGTTCACCTACACATGATAATGGGGCAAGAATGAAAGGGGACATCTGACCAGCAAATGGCCAGTCCCTGCCCCTGTCTGCTTTCTTCTTTGTAACCTGCCACATCAGAGCCCTGGCTCATGGACTTCAGAGCAATTGTGCTGTCTGCACAGCTGGTATCTTTACCCCTCTTTTCATCCCTTACTGAGTGTAATCTTACCTGTTAACAGATAAAATGACCACCAATTAAGAACTGAAAACGTTCAGCGAAAATAAGGGCTGCATTGCCCTACCATTAGCATCTAACTCTGAAGAATCACTGCTTGCTGCTCGTGGCACAAGTTGAAGTTGTGCTAAGTTATGGGCAGCCAATAAAAAGGTGAGATCATTGCAGTACAAGCTAGAAGAACAAAGTGTGTGAGTATGCATGTGTGTCTGGGTGCAAGTATACGTGCAATATTGTACTCAGTAGTGTACTCAATACTGTACTGACTGAAAGGGCAAAGGGCTGATCCTTCATTAGAGTGTGCACACCAGGAATTAGTTTTAGAATATATAGAGGAAGAACACTTTAGTCTCTTGCTTAAATATTTGAATGAGTGGCTTTTTCATTTTCAGCAGGTGAATTGGTACCATACAGAAAGGAGATGTTGTAAATATAGATATATTACATCACATTTTATCACGTTATTGATTATATTGTATTTCACAATATGACTATGAACTGTAATTAACACACTGGGTTCTATCAGTTAGATACATATTGTGAATATGAATGACATTTAACCCAGGAGTTAGTCCAGTATTTTAAGTCAGATTGTAGAATCATTAATTTATGGAGCACAGTAGGACTGCAACGTCTGGAATTCTCTATCAAGAGAAGAATCGTTGGAATAATTTAACTTAAGGAAACTGGGCATGCAACATGATCCTGGGGAGCTATGCAATTAATGTTCTGTCTGCCACATTAAAGATTTACCACTGAGATGGTCCATTTGCATACAACATACCCCTAGTGCCAGGAAAAGCTTCACTAGCTTTCACCACCCGGTACGGCACCAGACAGCAATAGTGAGATGCTGTTTTGATTCAGTTACTGCTCAGCTGTATATCAAACATGTTATAGAAACAGGCCTTGACTTCAACATGTTTGGTTTGGATCAGTGAATTGAGCACTTGCTGAGCTCTGGAATACAAATGATCAACCTAACTGTCTGAGCAGTTCCCCTGTTGGTGCCATCCTCTCCCTGACTATTGCTAATGCAGTAATATGTATGCAGTGCACAGCATTCTCTGTGACTGCCACTTGACAAAATGTGCCAGCTCATCATTGTCTCCAGACGAGACAGATTTATTATAATTCAATATGTTCCTCGTGAGCACTTCTTTCTGTCTTATGTTACAGTCTGCATAGCTTTCAGAATAATAACTACATGCTCTTATGACATTGCAGCACTGAATTCTTGCAGCTGAAAAAATCATTTCCTTGGCTCTGACAGAAACTCACCCACAGCAATACCTTCCTGTTGCTGAAAATTTATATGGGATTTTCCTACCCCATCCCAAAATAAGCAGTTCATGAAGTAAAGTGGAGTGTTTTTTTTTTTTTTTTTTTTTTAAGTAAGATTTGTTCTGTATTCAAAAACTACAAAGACATCAGCTTGGCCACTTTACACTGAAGAAAGCACTGCAGATAAAACTCCATTCTACAAGTAGGCAGTACTTGTACAATGAGTACTTGTACAAATAAGGCACAGCAAGAATCAGTGAAAGCTGGGCAGGACTAACAGCTGTTCTCACTAAATTAAAGCTACACTATATGTTAGGATTGTCACCTGGTAATGGAAACAGAAGTGTTTACAAGTGGTCCACACAGACTACTCAAAAATGTGCAGGATTCACACTTTCTAATAGAATGGTGTTCTTTTACAGTGGATCAATCATTTCAGTTGACTTTAGGTGCCAGGATGACCTTTACAAAGTGGTATAGACAATAACATTGAATATGCAATTTGCCAAACATGAATATTGGCACATTTTGTCTCATGAATATTTACCATAAAGACTGCTGCTGACAGCATCTCAGCAGCCCTAATCTGCAGCCTGGCAGCCAGCCAGGTGTCTCACTTTTCGCAGACATAGAAAGGGATTCCAGCCCTCTGGCCAGAAGGCAGAGAAAGAGATCCTGGCATCTCAGCTTGATTAGAATTCCATCTGTACAGAAAAATATTCTCTGGTTAGACGTAATGATGTAACTAGATTTTCTGGGAGGCCCCATTCCCTATATCGCCCTGGAGAACGCGTGAATACCATAGCAAATCTTAAAAATACAAGACAAAAAGGGACTTTGCGTCCCTGGCTCTAAGGCAACGTCAGCTGTATCTTGAATAGACCATACAGCTTCTTTGAGTGTGGGTGATCAAACCTCTATTACAGGTAATAGAAATGCCAGGCCTAAACATTTCTGTCATACATGCCCAGCTGTAGATAGTGTTTGGCTGTTGTACTTCCCTAAGAGTTGTTTCCTATATATGTATTTATCTTTCTGTATCTCCCTGCCTTTTTCACCCTAGGCAAGATAACAGCCCAGACCAAAGATGTTCTGTGGGACTGATCCAGAGGGCTCCCATGTGGGTCACCTCAACCTAGGACATGACCTGTCTACACCGGCCCTAAACAAGAATCTGACATTTTCCTGGGCCTCCTGTCTTGCCACCCCTGCTGTTACATGTTTTCTTCTATCTAACTTTCATCCCTGATGTTGGTAAGTAGGCAGATTTCTTTCTTTTCCTATTCCAGTGGACGTGAAGGAGAAATGAAGCTGGAGATTAGCTAATTGCCCTCATTATTCCCTGTCTCCTCTCTAAAAGTTGTTTGTTTATCTAGCACTATCTTCTCTTCTGCTACAACTTATTATTTTAACCTTTCTTCATATGCCATATTTATTCTGTTCTTGTTGCCCTCCTCTTTGGTACCTAGACCTGGAAACGTCAGCTGAGGCTGCACTTTTTTAGTGGGAAAATTACCTGCTGAGTTAGACATAACGCTCTTTTTGATGCATCCCATGTATTTGCCTTTTTGGGAGAACACTGCTTTAACTTGCACCTAAAACCTTAGACCTGAATGCCCAGATCTTTTTCTGCAGCACAGCTACTTAATCAGTTATTCTCCATTTTGTATTTCTGCATTTGATTTCTCTTACAAAAGAATTATTCTGCAGTGCTCTGAATTTTATCCTAGCGATTACAAACACTTTCTACAATGTATCAAGAACTTCTCGAAATCTAAACTTCTATCTATCTCCCCTCCTTCCCCAGATCCTTGTAACCACACATAGCTTCATGTCAGCATATTTTAAGTATATTTTAAGTATATTTTCTATTACTTCACCCACATTACCCTCATGATTAAGTAAAATATTTCCTGGTAATAGGTCCATCCAGGTCACCATTTGATTTCTCTTCCCATTTTTGGCAATGAGCTGATGTTAAGTGCACAGTTTTTCAAACAAGTGTACATCTACTTCACAGTAGTTTCAGCCAACCATTTCTTCCCAACTCTCATATGCAAGATCATGTCAGAAGCCCTACTCAAGCCCAAATAAATCTCATCCATTTTTTTCCTCTACCCACTGAAATGGTTAATCTCTCAAAGAGGAAATGAAACTGCTTGAATGACAAGTTTCGATTGTTTGTCACCATATTATTCTTTAGATGCTCACAGATAGATCATACCTCTTCTCTTTTTTTTTTTTTTTTTTGGTATTTTTCTGTTCAAAGGTGGCAAAGGTGGCTGTCTTAATAAACAAACCGCTGTCTTCTGCTTTTGAACAGATGATTATTATATTTACCATTCTCTACTCTTCTCCTATCTGTCCTCTAAAAGTTATTGGAGGTCACCACTAATAATGGGGAAAATAAGCCATCTAGTTCCTGTGATGCTTTATGGTGAATATCAGTAGCTTAGTTACAATTCATATTTGAATATTCTTTAATTTTGTCATCTCCATTTTTACTTATATTCTTACTTATTAAAATTATGTTAAATCTCTTCTCATAATCAATAGTTTCAGAGGCCTGAAACACTAAATATTCTACTTTTCTCTGTCATCTATTATCTGTTCTCCTTACCTCAATAGTGCACCTTAACTTTTGAAGTCCTTCTGCAATAACTTGATTAACAGTTTCAAAGGCTGAGTTAACATTTAAAAGCATCATTACTAACATACCAGCTGGCCCTGGCCCAGAAGCCAGGGAAAATTGCATTAAACTTTCCAATGCTCCATGAGCTATTTTTTCCCAAGGCAAACATGAATTTTAAAAATTCATGTTTTAAAACGTGGCTTAAAAACAGTATTTTTTATTAAAGGAGGGAAAGAAAGCATCACACATAACAGGGTGGCATACAATAGCTAATTCCTAAAGAACAACTATTTTACTTTAAAATCATTGGTTTTCTCCGGAGACAAACACTTAAGCCATCTGGTTGGTCTCTCCTAGCAGCAGCAGCAGCATCTAATCCACTGTAATTAGTAATTCCTGCTGGGTTGCAAGATCTGATTTAAGCTGCCATTGCTCTTGCAGTGTGACTTGCTTCCACTAGTTATTCCTGTTCCTTGCAAAACTCCCTGCATCCAGTTCTGGTCCTGCTAGCTGAACCTTTTGTTCCTTACTGAAGAGCTGCTCCTGCCTGCTGTACCACCCCACCTCCCGCTCCACCAGCTGTGTCTTGGTTTTGTATTTTCTTGGGACTCCCACTCCCCTCCTGCTTGGCTAGCTGGTTCTTGTTCTGTGGTGTTTCTTGCTTTCCCAGCTGCTACAGCTATAAACAAGGGTTTTGTCAACCATTTCTGCTACTGCAGTTCTTAGCGGGACTGCATGTAACACGGAGGGCTGGCGCAATCCTCAAGTATACAGAAGACCTTAACAGCTTCTCTCATCTCACTGCTTACATGACTTGATCAGAGTCTGCTCTTCTTCTTTTCATAAGCCCTAACCTGGCCCTCCAAAGCTGGAGGATGCTACTTAGGTTAGGGTGATGCCTCTGCCTCAGTCCTGCACAGCGGTGCCTCTCCTGTGTTTCCCTGCTCCTTTTTTTGGCTGCCCTCTCCTCTGGAGCTCCCTGGAGGCAGGAGTAGGTTGTGGGAGCATTGCTTTAAGTTTAGATCTCAGCCATCAAGTTTACATTTTCTCCATTTAACTGTCTTTCCTTTTGCAGACTATCAGGGTACTTTGCTCTTGTGCTTTTAATGTAGTCTCTTAGGAAATGCCAGCTTTCCTCTCTTTTTGCTTAGATCTCTTTCCTTTGGAACATTATTTAATAGTTCATGATCTAAGGTGGTTTTTTTTTCTGAAATCTAGAGTAATTCTTTTGCTTTGATTGCTTGAACTCTCTTTTCATAAACATGAACACTTATTAAGGAATCACTTCCCCTAAAATTGCATTTCAACTTATCAGATCAGATTATCAGATCAGAAGTTCAATCTAAAAGTCACCTCCAGCATCTTCTGTCGCATTTGAAAATAAAAAGTTCCCCACACTATGCTCTCAGGACTTGTAGGATAGCCAGTGTCTCCCTAATTTGTTTTTTTCAGAGCAATTAAGATTCTCTTTATCGGCAGATCCTTTGGACAATTAATGGTGACATTCAAAACGTGTCTAATCTCTTCCTTCTGCTTAGGTATTTTGCAATATTTTTTTTTTTTCTGCAAGAGCTGTGAGAGTTGCCCCAGCTTTTTGTATTTTATTTGGAGGAATTTTGACAAATCTGTCTCTTACCTCTAGCAAGCTTCAAGGTATTTATGTAGCTTTTTGTATACAATGTATTCATCCTATCTCTTTTTCCTTTCATCCCAGTCACCCTAAATAGGTTAGGGCCTTTCATATCAAGATTTGAGTGCTGTGACTGATCTCCCTGCACCCCTGAAAGGGTTTCCTTTTGATATTAAGGACTATTTCAGTCTTCCATCAGAAAAAGGGGGTAGGGGAAGCAACATAGAAGTGACAGTTTTATCACTAATTTCATTGGATCTGGAAGTTCATCCTGCATCTGTTTCTAGCTCTTATTTTTCAAGAGGCTAAGAGTGTGTGGTTAAAATTGCCCTTGAGGAGCAAAACCAGTATTTCCTATGTAAAAAAGAAATTATGGTGTGGGGTTCCCCGGTTTGCATTTAAGTCCCCTTCAAATTTGGAAGTGAAGAAGAGTGCTGAATGCCAGAACTACCTATGAGCAAACCAGATGTTTAGTGCCCTTCTTTTTCTCTAGAGAGAGACTTCTCCAACTTTTCATAATGATGGCAAAGAAACTGTATTTTTTCTTTTTTCTATTTTTTTTCTTTTTTTTCTTCCTTATGGCAATCTTGGCTTCCTTCCCAATACTGTACCTGCTACAATAATGAGTTAAATTGATGTGTAGTGAAAGCAGTGATTATAATGGCCTTAAATCACTTGTACTTATCATTTTGCTTTTGCCCTAAGCCACCTACAACACCACAGAATTGATAAGATTTAAAATGCCTACATTCCTCAGCACACTTCATAAAAATCAAAGACAAAGGATTTTTAGCAAAAATGTCATGAAAAAATAAATTAGCTTGGATGTGCAATAGGTTAATAATGACTCATTTATAATGTTTTCTAACCCTGAGAATCACCAAATTCTGCTGAAAATCAAATGAATCTCTTCAGCAAACCTCTGGGGTAAGACATGACCATGTATTACATAATACGCGTACAACGAGGTTAAGGGATACTCAAAGTCATGAAGCCAGATAGCTAGGTCAGAAATAGAGCTCATGAAGCTTCACTGCCAGTTCCTGCTTGAGTCACTAGAGCATGACACATTTCCTGCTTTTTATAATTTGTTTGTACTAACACATTGCTCTTTCAGGGCTTATTTATTTCTGACAATTGCCTTGGTGCTTAAAGAAGAGAGAGTTCAGGAAATTCTTCCAGCCTGCACATGCTCCTGCCCTGCAAGGAGCCCTCTGGATAGCCCTTCAAAGAGGAGGGAGATGGAGATGAGGCGAGGCTTTTCCCACCTTCCTGCTCCTTTCTTTGCAAGCAGAGTGTACTGCATAGTGCACAGCATTCTCTGTTGTATTGGCAGGTCTGGTCATGGAGATGAGAGGAGAGGAGAATCACACCTCAAATAATCAGTAGGAGCACAGTATGTATTATGAAAAGGATTGTTCTGGCCAATATCCGTACAGAGCATAGTTTCTCATCATCTCCTCTTTTCCAAGCATAAGTATTCTGTTCTGAGAAGGTACTCAGTGCTGTTTTTTGATTTCAGTTATTGAAGATGTGCGCTTCCAACAGCAAGGTCAGCACTTTGCCTCGGCCTCTGGTAACTCTAGTGTTGTTCAGATCATAGTCTGGCCACTTTTCAATGGAAAATTCACACTTTTCTCACAAGAACATGAATAAGTTATTTTCCTTCCCATCTCTCACAATCACCACCTTTTCCTTTTTACTTCAGCTCAGTGAATTTTTTTTCACTAATGTCACAAGACTTTTTTTCTATGTTTGTACTATTGAAGATAAATTCTCATTCCCCCTTTCCTCATTTACAAAGTAGGGCAGAAGAGATTTCATTTCTACAGGGAGAGATACTGGCACCCGGCTAGTAGAACGATGGCACTGAAAAATTAATCAGTATTTCTGACCCATAGAAAGTGCCAGTATTTTAGAACATCTGTTAAAAGAAATTCAAAACAGAAAAAATCTGAAAATTTCAAATTGTAAATGTCAAAACTTGTTTTTAACTTCAACGTGAACTTTCAGGGCACTGTTATGATAAGAAAAAGCCCAGACAACTACTACCACTCTTAAAGATGTGGAAAGTGAAATTATCCATTGGAAGAAATTTCTCATCCTCCTATAAACAGCCTTGAATCCTCATTTCAATAAAGCCATAGAATCAACTGGAGAGAGTTCAGAGAAGAGATACTCATGTGCATAAAGAGCCAGCAGCTGAAAAGCAAGTCCACTGAGGGACGATTTGAGGAATTCACTTAATCAGCTTGTGAAAAGGAAAGGTTGAAAGTGACTATTACTCTGCAGAGGTATTTTACAAGTGAAGGAAAAAATAAACCTGTGACGATAAGAGGGACTCCTCAACCTTGCTGACATAACAGTATAAAAGGAAGGGAAGAAAGTCAAATCTGGATAAATTCAACCTTGCAAATCCCACCTATAAAGAGAGTCAGACACCATATCAGCCAGGCAAGGGAGGTGGATGAGTCCCCAGCATTTGGATTACCTGAGTAGAGATAGTGGCTTTAACAGGAAAAAGGTTTTAATCCAGTTTCTCATACAAATTTTTTGGGTTATGCTTGCTCTGGGTTGTCTCTGAAGTTGATTATTTCTCCTTTCTGCAGCTCAGGAAGAGAAGAAAGTCTTACATACTACCTTAATTTCAAGATCTGTCTTCTTCTAACCAAGGGGTCTGGTGTTTCTAGCCATCAGGTCAGAGCTGTCACTAAGGCAAGCAACAGGGCAAGCTGCAAAGCAACAGTTCCCCATTGGGCAGATCATATGGAGCCCAGAGTAACTGCTGGGACCATTCAGATATCTCTTTTAACTGGTTTCTTTCCACTGAAAGGGTCTCAGCCTCTTGCTCTTCACCTGTGGCATGTGACAGCTCAGTTTTCCCCAAAACAGCAGAAATGCTACTGTCTGATCTAAGCTATTGGGCTTGGTGGCGGGGAGACTAAATGAACTGTAGTCTGCAGCAGATCAGACAAAAATGTTATAAGAGTCTCTTCTGGCCTTAAACCAACAATGAAATAAAATGCTTTTGTATTCCAAATGTAAACTTCTTTCCTGGTTAATTCAACTTTAATCTTTCTCTGATTACTGGAAGGCTTTTGCAGGAGTTTTCCATAATCTCATTCTCCTAGACTGGACTGGGAGTGCTGAAAGCATAAAGAACACTGGAGACTTGGATCACTTGAGCTCTAATCACCAGGAGACGTTAAAGCAGCACACATCAGACCAACTCCAAATGCTTTTATTTGTTTCTCTAGTTGTGATGATTTGATTCAGGTCATAACAACAGTAACTAAGTCCTATGTTTCTCTCTCTTTTTTTTCTCACAAATAGAAAAAAAAATGTTCCACTGAAGTGATGCCATTGTGTAAAATCTGCATTTTTTTGTCAGAAATGGATAATCTAAGATTCAAGTGCTTATTATTCTGTTGTTGCTATTTTTTTAATCCTGATTTTGTGAATTAGATTTAAAAAAAGGAAATCACCTCATCTGGTATGTTATCTTGACTTCAGTAAGTAGCTACCCACGAGGTCCATCAGCATTGTTCATAAAAAGAGCACAAAAACAAGGTACATGGATATCTCTAAAGCAGAAACCACAACCAGGAGTGTGCATTTTAGTCAATGATGTAATTTATAAAATTAAATGAGTCTTCAAGGCAAACAACTGAGGTAGAAGTAAATGAGTTTGCTTCAACGAGCTAATCCATTCGGCATTCATGGTGTCATTTCAGTTACAATTGTTTATGATCGACAAAACTTATTGAGGCTAGTGGTGCATCAAAAGTTCAAAAAAAATTAAGGGGACAGAGCAAACTGAATGCTTCTAATTAGTGACATTCACATACTAGAACCTGGCCAAAACCAATATTAAATGAATATTATGTATCATAAGGATTATATTTAGTTTAAAAGAGAAAGCAAAAAATGAAGAGTGAAAAAAATATATATTCTTATATTTTCAGCAAACAATTCATCCAGTGTACTGCTGAAAAAAGCAATTTTAGAAAGGCACGGTTTCACCTACTGCAGAAAAGCAAACCCCTGGTAGAAGGAAACACAAAGTGAAGAGCATTCAGCAGTACCACAGACAAATTTAGGGATGAATGGAAAGAATCTATAGGTAACTGAAATGTACATGGAATCTGCTTAAAGAAAATTCAATTTCTTGTGTTGGAATTTGGACAGTCTCTCTGGGACAACATCTTATTCTTATGTGCATCAAAAAGATGCCAAATGAAAGGTAGCCAAAACTCTTAAGTGTGCCACAGCCCCATAAAAACATCAGGCTGACATGATTAGATCTGTCCTAACCTGTATATCTCCAGACCCACTGGTAACATGTCTCCAGAATTTGGGTTTCCTTCTGCCTGGCTTGTGAAGTCTGACATTCAAGGTTAAAAGGTAGGGTGAAATGCATACAGCAAGGATTATGGTTCAAGTTCAGCCATATACAGGAACTAATGAACACTGACACTGTCCTCCAGCATCACAAGATTAATTTATGACACAAAAAATTGTTGTCACACTGGGGGAACTCTGAATCCCCAGCTTTTTAGCAGCTTATCAGGTGTGCTACTGTGGACTCACTATTCAGTTGTTCTTCCACAATTCAGGCTCCCAAAACCTCTCAAGAAACTAAGGGCCGTTCAGGTCCTCATATCTCAGGCCCTCAAGACCTAAGGGAGCCCCCTGCCAAGATGGGACCTGATGCTTGAAAATAAGTAAATTCTCCTTCTTCTTTTCACGCTCTTACAAAAAATAGCCATTTTGTTTATGGTTCCTCAGGGACGATGAGAGAAAGGAAGTGCATTTCCAACTTTTTGCTCTAAACTGGGAAAAATGTATTTCTTTTTTTTGCGGAAATACAGAATTTCCCATGAGATGGAAACTCCGGTTCCCACTCAGTTTAATACAAGCACATGCAAGGACATGTGTAGTAACAACATCCTTGTTCGAGCGAACTGTTTTAGAAAACATACTTTGAATAAGTGTGACAGACTCCCAGCTATTAATGAAGCTGATTGACAAGATTCACAAGACCTTCATCTGTCCTGAAGAGAAACAAACACTACAGATGGACAGAAGACCTACAAGGTAACTCTGAAATAAGCAGAGATGACCATATTTAGTTAACAGACATTATAATTATATATTAAGTAGAAATCTTGTGGTGGGTGATCACAGAGCCCATCTTTGGCAAATGGCCTGGGTGACAACTCTTGTCAAGATAGGAATATGAGTGTACACAGTACAAGTGACTAAAATGCACACAACTGCCTGGTAGTGCATTTACCCCAAAATTGATCATGTTAAAGAGGAAGATGACCATCAGCCAGATTAAACAGTAACGAGAGAATTACAAAGAGGCTTTTGAAAGGCAGAGGGAGTCAACCTGAAAAGAATAGAGAAGAATGAAAATTTGTAATGGGGTGGGGAGAGACCTTCTAGTGGAAACATCAGAAGCCAAAATATAGATTGATACTAGCGCTATGTGCCCACCAGCATCATGACCTACGTCTGGGCCAGAGAGAGCTGCCTCCCCATTGGGCACCATTCACTTATTATGAGTTAATTACACGTCATTAGTAAATCAATAAAACACTTTGATATTGATTTCATTTAAACTACATGAACTGAGCAGTTTTTCTGTGCAACAAAACCTATTAAAAATTATGAAATATTTCCAGTCTTCTTGTTTATTCTAGCCTTACACATTCTCTCTGTTCCCCAACGTTCCTACTCTTAGAGGAATTCCCCTAAGTAATTCCTTTACTTAACAGGTACAATACCTGCATTTACCTCTTTTTCAGGTTGGTATATAGAAATTCAGGTGCCATACCTTAGAAACACTTTGTTAAATTATCATTTGAATTACTTATTTTGGAGGTAACTAAAGACCAGAATCTGGGCTCTGTGAGAGGGCCAGAGCTCTGGTGGGTAAAAGACAGTAGAGCAAACAGCAAAGTAACAACACACAGATGGTAAATGAGGACCTATGTCTCCCTTTCACCATGGAATCAGGCTTCCAGGTTAATCAAGGAAAAGATAGAAAATATGTCAGAAAAAAATGACTGGAAACATAAATCAAGCAAAATGATGAGTGGTTTGAAAAAAAAAAACCTCTCCTATAATAGAGCAACAACAAAGCAACAACAAGTTTTAGGCTATCTGGCCCTTATTCAGCCTCAGTCTACCTACATTTTGATTCCAGACTATTTTATCTCTTTATTTTCCTGTCTAGAATGTGATTCACTGTATCATTATTATATTCTTAGGGAAAATTTGTATTTCACAGATACAGGCTACTCTAAAATGAAAGAGCTTTTTTGGACTAAACAAGCTCAGTTGTACTAAAACTTGACAATATGCAATACATTACACCAGCCATTTCCTGTAGCATCAGTAAGTCATTTAGTTTGCTGTATGCATCTCTACAAGTGTCTGCTGAGATTCTGTTATAACTTTCAGCAAATTCCTTTGCAACACAAATAAGGGAAGAAACAGTTTAGTTTAGAGGCCACTTTAGCCCATCATGACATTTTGTGTATCAGACATCTGCTGCTAAGACATTATCTGATGAGTCAGGATAATCTGACCACCAAGTAAGAAGCAGAAGAGAATAAGGTCGTGAAAAAGAACATATCCATTTTTATCCTCTACACCTAAGCCTCTGGGCATATGAATCCAAAAATTCTCTTATTATTCTCACAGATCATCCTCAAATTCAATGCCTTTTTTTTCCAAATGTACCTGTTACCTCTAAGTTTAATTCTGAACCAGTTCTCCTCCTGACATTGTATCGGCAGGTTTTGCAGAAATTGGCTATCTTTTTTTCCAGGAAGCATATGGTTATAGGACCCTACTGCTTAAATGTTGCCCCCATTATTTAAGAGAGTAAGAAGGCTGTAGTATTACAGTAATCCCCCCACTCCTTTCCCACTTCTTAACCAAGAGAAGTGCAGCACTGCGAGTTTCCTCTGTTCCTGAGCCTCATGTACCAAGCACAGCTGATCAGTAGGCCTGCCAGATACCCCTGGCATGCAGGCTTTCAGAGCAACAAGGATGCTACTGAGCCCTGCCAGCACCAGGTGGCAGGTCCTTTCCTCTCCTCCAGCCTTTCCAACCCATGGCTCTGTGGCATACATCTTCTGATATGATCATGATCAAAGACATGTAAAGCCCGTACTGAGTTTAGAACAGCACCTTCCTTGTCCTTAGCAGGTCACCTTGCCACAATAACTATCACCTGGGTGTGAAACATTGTCTTAGAGGGCTTATAAATTTAGAACAATTCCATTTTGATGGGGGAAGAAATTCAGGCATTTTTGATGCAAAATACTTATTTTATTCATTAAGCTTATTCTTTTTAGACAATAGTTATAGCAGTTTATTTTTGGTCACCCCTTTCCCCCCACACACCTACTCTAAAGGAATGCAGAATATTGAGTCTGTTACAGCACTTTTAACTAATGGAAAAACCTTGCTCAACAGGGAAAATGGGAAATAGTGATGCAGGAGCTGAATACACAGTGCTGCAGTGTTAACAGCCACTGAGCTACTTTTAGCAGCACAGTCTTATTTGGCCTGTTATCTAGAAGTATTCAATGTCTAAGAGTCTAGGATTCTTTAGACATAACATAGCAATTCTGAGTGGAGACGAGTATTATTAGTGGACTTTAGTGTGCATCTATTATGCTACAGGAGTATTACTTACCCTTTCACCTAGTACACTGGAATTCTGTTTAATCACGTATTTTATACTGTATGTATGCCATCTAATGGTAAATGGGAATAACTTCTTTGTTTCAAATGGAGCAGTATTCAGCTGTTTTTAACTGTAATTTCTATACTTATTTTTTCAGTCTTTCTTTTTTCTTCTCTATTACAGTGTGATTGCAAACTTTAGAGATGTAAAATGCCAACTTATTTTATATAACTTCTGTAGATTCGTTCCTACTGTAAGATCTGCTGTGAAAAAAGGTCCCAGCTGTAGAGTGCTGTGCTGCAGTGGTACAAGCTGTGGCCTGAGAAGTTTTTCTGTCAGGAATACTTCTAGTAATTCTCAGTGTCTGGTAAAACTGAGCACAAACTAGCATAGATTGGGAAAATCAGCAAGTCCTCTGCAACTGCAATCAAAATACTTCTGAGAAACTGGAAGTTCAGAATCATAATACTCTCTTGTCTTTGTAAATTTACTGCAGTACAGCTCCATTTGACTTCACTTTTACTCCAAATTAAGGTGAAGAAGAGGAAACATTGGGTTCAAGTCCTTTGACTTGTTTTCTACCACAAAAATATTTGTTCCTGTTGTGCTGATGTTCTGACCTTGAAACTGAAAAATTCTGCATTTATTATGTTTGTCATGCCTATATAAATGTTTGTAAATGATTTATGCAAAGAAGAAATCCTGTCAGCACATTTTATGACCTTATAAGATGATATAAAAAACTCAGTTTTTCCTTTCACTTTCCCCAGTGTAAAATTAGAATTACACTTGTACAGGATTCATGTGAATCCCTCAAAGCTCTAAATGTCTTTTATTGCAAGAGGGATGTAGATTAAAATATTTAAAATAAAAAAAATAAAGCTATTATTTCAAAGAACACAAAAGTGTTTCAAGCTTACTGAATGGGCTGTGGTCCTGATTTTGTTCTTTATTTATCCATAGCAGGACTGTTCTTCAAATAATGTAATTTAGCCTAACTTCATTGTATTCTGTAGCAATCCACTATTTTACATTTCCTTCTTCAAAAACATTGATCCCAATTTACACTGATGAAAGCGACAGTGTTCAAACTCTTTGCAATTGCAAAGGTTTGGGAATTATCTTTATTATCTCATCTATCTGTAAAAGTCTATAATTTTTGGATTATAGAGCAGCAGTTAGCTCCTATAAATACTTCAGATGATTTTTCACTGTCATCATAGACCACTGTGATTGAAGAGATCTTTCAAAAATATTTTATCCTTTTAATATTTTAACATTTTCATCTTTAGCATATTTTTATCTTAAGAAAAGTTTTCCTCTCTGGTAGCAGCATTTGTCACTTCATGATAGGTTCTTTAGAACAAGATTTGTACAAGACTGAGAAGATACAAGATAACTGTCTTCAACTGCATAAGCTGTTGCTGCAAACAAAAAGAGAAGGATAGTTTTCAGCACATGCAGAGGAGCAGAAAGGAAATAATTGACTTACTTAAACTGCAACAGAGATATTATAAAAAAAACTTCAAACAGTAAAGGTAATGGAGCCCTGGAATAGCCTGTGTACGTGACAGAGTTTCCACCACAGAAGGACTCCAGGAAGAGGTTCACCTGCCCAGAAATAACACCAGTGCAATTAAAACATCTTTGAGATCATTTTGTCCTTACCTTCTTCTCTTGAAAGCCTTCTTAGTTTCATTTTTCCATATTTTTGTGAATCAGCCACTATTCAGTGTCCTGAAAAAATAAAAAAGGAGAGAAAAGGATGGATGGATGGATGGATGGAGTGATATATGCATGTTGTTAGATTTCAGGCAATAGACTGTGAACTACAAGATCTTGGTTAACTCCTGCCTCTTTCCCAAGATTAGGTCATTTAATTTATCTGTGCTTCAAACCCCAATCTCTAAAATGGGATGTTAATCATTTATTTTTCCCTTTTAAAGAAATTGCATGTTTATGTTTATATTTGGCAATTCAAAATGTTATTGTATCAAATGGAAATATTTATATTATCTTATTTACAATGTCATACTCTTAGGCACAACAAATAAATACCATAGTAACTATGCTTCACTGTTATAATCAGATAATTTACAGTTCTGTAAATATGAAACAAATAATAAGAAACACAGAGTGATTTTACCCCTAAAAAAGAAATCTTTGTATAGAATATTCCAAAAGCACATTCTGGGAAAAATAAACTTGTTACCCAAACATTGAAGGTAAACTGTAGATCTAATTTTTCAGACAAGTTAATTTCTTTTTTTTTCATCATCTGTGAAAGGCGTGAAAAGACCTCTGACCCAAAAGGAAACAAATCTGAAAGTACCAAACATATTTTCTGTCATTCGAAAACAGAAATATCATTACTGTCAATAAAACTACAGCTGCAGTGAGCATCTGCCACAGATTTGCTCTGAGCTGAAAAGAGCCAGTTCAGATTGTGAACTTACAGTGTTAGCCTTTCCTGCCATGGAGACCCGGGCTGTTGACATTACCATTGAGTGCTCGCTCTCAGCTCTGATATAAAGAAATCAGTTGGATTCTGCAGAAAAGAACTTCTGAAAGATTAGAAAAATTAATTCTTCTAATGAACTCTTTCTGTTAACCAGTGTGAAATCCACAACAGAGATTTTGCATTTAGGAGACAGGGAGGGATAATGGAATCTCAGTTCACAATGGGAAAATATAACACATGCTTTCATCAGATAACTTATTTCTTAAAGAAAAAACGAATGATGTGTAAACAAAAACCTGTCCCTTCTAGTTAATATTGGTCAACGAACTTAACTGGCTATGGATTTCAGGTCAAAATACATTAAAATGGATGGTAGTGTAAGAGCCAGTACATTTACATTTATCAGGATTTTTTAATTTTTCCTGACAATTTGGATTCTTTCTCCCTTTTTCTATCCTCAAAAGCCCCATTGCCCTTTCAACAGCTGCTTCTGGAACAAAACCCACTTTTAACTCAATCGCTCTTGTAAAAAGTCAGAGACAGATTCTGATCTCTAACACAGCTGTAACCCTAGACAGAACCAATCAGTTTCAAGAGGGCAACTTCTATTGTACCCAAGTGAAAGAATATAAGTCCCAGGACTTTGAAAAACAGTGTTTCTGCCATCTCCATCTACTTCAGCTTTAAATTGTAGGGAGGAAAGACACTGAAGTTTTAGAAACAACATAGGTTAGATGATGTCAGTGTTTTATCTTAATTCTTGTTTGACTCCATGTGCATTTTACCAAAGCTTACTATGCCTGATTCTTCACATAAGCTTCACATAAGCTTACTATGCCTGATTCTGGCTATATTTTACATTGCATTTCTGAGTGCTTCCTATACTGAAGTTAATAATGTGTGAGTTAAGGCTGTTTTGTTAAAAAACAGTAATCAACCAAAATGGATCAAAAGGAGTAGCAAAACTCAGCTGTGCTAAACTGGTCTGTTTTCCAGGAAAGCACAGCCAGCCTGAGACAAAAACACCATCACACTTGCATTGAGAGGGTTTATTCTTGATGGGACACCAGTTATGGATGATTCCTTAGCTAACTTGACACCAGAGAGAAGACTGCTATTTTCCAAGGTCTGGGCCTTAAAAAGACCCATATAAAATTAAAACAAGCACTAGTTAGTTTGTATCTTTACCCAGCATCTGGTGTTAGAGAAGCAAAGGTCCAAAATGAACAGAGACTGAACTATCTTTTACACCCAGATAAAGTATGTTGATGTGAAAATAAGGAGCAATGCTATTTTCATGCCCACTGTCAGTACTCAGCCAATACTGAAACCATTGATGATTGCACGAGTCAACTTTGAAACCCCTGTCATATGCATATTCACCATGCAAAAAATAATAATCACAAAAGTAAAACAGATGCAGATGCGTTTTCAATGGCATGTGATGGCAATGGAGAATTAAAATAAACCATTAGGTTTCTTGGCCCCCTACCTTCCCCTCCCCCAAAGTAGATATATGCTTAAAAAGGAGTAGAAAATCTGGGCATACTCTGACAGTGAGTGAAAAGTGAGTGAAAGTGGTTGGATAACACAGATAAAAAAGGAGTATGATCAGAAAAAGAAATACAGCAAATATCAGGATGCTAGAGCTGTGATTTCCACATGAGGAACTTTTACTGGTACCTATTGTTCCTGGACACAGCTGCCAACATTGCAATTTTGCTAGAGTACACTTGGCTGCCTTTGTGCTTTTGTCAAGCCAAGCATATTTCACAGCTATAAATAGGTGGGCACCCCAGCGTCACTCAACATTGTTGCCTTTCTTGCTTCTATATTTTGCATCTCCGTTGCAATGTCAAACTTCTTTTTTTCTTTTTTTTTTCTTTTTTTTTTGGCAGGTATTCCATGGTCGAGTTTGATCAAGGAAATCCAGGATATCTGTCATGGACTGAGGTGGTCGGGGGGAAGGAGGAGGAAAAAGGTAGCTGTGGTTTTTCACTGAGCCACATTTGTGTGATCGCAAAGATGGACTTGCTAGAAGCGTTGAAAATGGATTTGACATCCAGTCTCTGACATCCTGAGGTAGCAAGTCCAAACCTATAGCCATAATGATCCGTTTTTCAGAGTCAAAGGTGTTGTGGTATTGTTGCTATAGGACAACTGGCAACGTTTTCATGGGGCAAGACAGCTCAACTCATGCAGTTGAAATGAAATCAGGGTCGAAGTGCTTTATTGATTTATTAATGACATAGTTAACCATCAATCGGATATATTCAGGACAAATATCAGCAAAACAGAAGATAGACCGAAATACCGGATACTTGCAAAAAGTTGATAAACACCTGCCGATTTCTAAAATCCTTCTCTAACTAATCGCGAAATCTTCTAACCCGCCCGCCTCCCGCTCCGGGGGCCGCTGCCGCGGGAGGCGCGGGCCCTCGAGCTCCGCGCGCGCCGCCGCCGCCCGCGCGCCGCCCGCCCCCGCGGAGGCAGCGCCGAGGCGCCCGCGCGGCCCCGGCGCCCCCCGGCTCCCGGCGCTGCCCCCGCACTGCCGCTGCCGCGCGGGGCAGCTCCCCGCGGCGCCCCCCCCCCCCCCCCCGGTTAGGGGTTTGCACACTGCTCCTTCGCGCCGCTTTCCGAGCTGACCCCTTCTCTCAGAAGCTTCTTAATATTCCCCTGGTTACTGTTTAATTTGACTTACGTTCAGCTTAAGCAAATGTCATCACTGTTAGTTTCCCCTTAGTGTTACCAATTTGGGGGCAAGACCCTCTCCGAACAAGCAGTTTGGGGTGCTCCATTCAGGCTCTCACAGCGTTTACCCTCACATCGCCGTCTCCTCAGTCGCTCTTACCCCACCCGTGTCACCAAGAGGAGGCTGTGAGCTTGGTACCAGCTCAGATAGATTGTGATTTAGGAACAGTACAGGCTTACTCTTTCCATGGGCCAAGTTTAAAATAAAGTTGCATAAAACCATGTTTTTGGCATGCTTCCAAGGGTGGATGCATTTAAATATGTGCTTTCAAAAAGGAAATGTTGCCAGAAAAGCTTTGCAGTGTGTACCAGGTCAAGCAAAATCATGACATACATTCATTTACAATCCCCTGGTAGAAATGGTTAAAGCTTAATTTTTTTTTTTTTCTTCAGTAATCTTTGGCAATGTAGCTTGAATTTCTATGAGACCACTGAACAGATGCAAAGCTTTGGCATGTGCCTGGGCATCAACATGGGACTCAACATTTTGAATATTACACAGTATCTCCCTTGCACAGCATCTGGCTAGCCTAACCATTGCCATTACTAACTAAAGAATGGAAATAAAATCATCAGTTTAGACTCCTTCAAACTGATTTCAAGTCAGTGGAACAATGACAGTTTACATCAGCTGAAGACTTGCTCCACAATTTGTACTCCTTTTTTAACTGATCTGTTTTTTGACAAATTGGATAGTTTTCAATAGTTACAACTTAGGTGGCATGAGCCTATTTGTGGGTTGAAATCAGAAAAAAAATTCTGTTGACCCATGTAAAATGACATGAGTCATCTGCTAGAAGAATAACACTTTAGCTATCTAATAGTGGTAGGGAAAGAAAAAAACAGTTGCTATATTGACAAATGAAATAAGACAGAATTAGGAAAGATTTTGTCCTTATAAGTCTGATAAATCTGTATTTGAAAGCACTGAAATGATGGCTAGCAGAAAGCAAAATCTTTCTTAGGAAAAAAAGGGAAAAAAATTATTGAGAATCACCTTGGATGTACATTGAACTGCCATTTTCATACACAAACATAAGCACAAAGGACTTAAGAACAGATTGCAAACATCAGTTCTGAATACCAATTCACGCAGCTCAGTTCCTGTCACCTCTGGGCACCTAAAATTTAAAAGTCATACATTCAGTGATCTTAGACATGGAAGGAAAAGGCAGGTTAAGCCGGAGAAGCAGGTTGCTTGGAGAAGCAACCAGCATCGAGGGTCAAGCTACTTTAAAAATGGGAGAGACTAAAGGAAGATATATCCATGGAAAAAGACAAAAGGAATTGAACAGTTGAAGAGAAGAGGAAATGAGGAACTGGAAGAGATTTTAAGATATAGACAGGATAGGGTTATGGGGACATACCCAAAAGGTACACAGACAAGAAACAATGTTTCATCTGAGTTTTAGGAGAAACACAGAAAGAGAAAAAGAGGCAAGACAAGGAGGGAAGAGCTTGAAAGCGACGGTGCTGGAAAAGGAGACACGACATCTCCACATTCTGAATCGAGACAGAGGATGAAAGCAAGCAAAATTTCTGTGGGATGAAAGAAAGCATAATTTCTGTGGGAGAGGGCAGCAGCAGAGGCAAAGATCCAGGTCACCCTCATTCTAATGATCACAAGCTTTTATGAACATGTTATGAAGACATGGTGGATGCAAGACCTTTACAGAGAGTGGGGAGATTATATGGGAGACATAGATACATCGGTAGAAAAAATTTCTCCCAGTCTGGTTAAACATCACCGGTAGTGAGGAGGAGGAATGTGTTGTATGGGGAACCTGAAAATTTACTGTGGATTTAAAGAAAAGGAACAGGGCCACATTGGAGCTTAAGCATTGCCAGATTTAACAGACCATTCTTAAGTGCCTTTGTGGATGTGGCCATCATATCCTAATTCCTTTGACTATTGATTCCCTGGGGATCAGATTAGTACCATCACCAATAGAAATACTCCTCCATAAGCCTTCCCCCTCAACTGAGACCATTACAAATGGTTACAAACCGTTTGCTTGATACAAACCTAATTCTAATCATCAGCATCGAGTGAAACAGAATGAACTAATGCCTTAGGAATTAAGAATTTCCATCTCAGTGAATAAAACCAGGCTGTTCTTGAAATAGTACCATTTTTAAATTTGAAGTAATATGTAAGATACTCATTTCTCACAGACAAGGTGAGAACTACTTGGTTTCTTTCTCTCTTTTCTGAGATTCCTGCAATACAGGAGCCCATTATGTTGACTATAATACATAGAAAATGGGCTTCCTGGCTACAAAACGTTTACCAGTGCTCAGCATTGAGCGGACATCTACTGCAGGAGAGCCAGCAGTATTGTGTTCGGTGAGACTTCGCATCTTGTGATTTGTGTCCTTCCTTACGTGGTACCTTGGCCTAGGGCACTGGGGCGCCTGACTGCTTCTTCTACTGAAAGGACGACTGAATACAGAGAGTGAAAGGGGAAAAGAGCAGCAGCTGCTGTGGGAGGGAAACATGACCCCTCTAAACCTGTGTTCAATCACTCAAATGTGACTGACAGCCAGATTATGCAAAGGAAAGAAACTGGCATAGCGGAAGTGAGGATATCACTATAAAGGGGCACATTCTTCCCTTTACTTGCCACACGGGAAAAGCAGTAAAAAGGTTTCATCAGCTGCTTTAGCCGAGTATGTCTGAGTGTGATTTGGTCTTGTCTGTGTGTCTGTGTTTGTGTGTCTGTGTGTAAAAGGCAACAGGAAGAAGCACTTAGTTTGATTGCGCTCTAGCCATTTGATGATAATGTGGTTGAAAGCAATTGTGTCTGATAATTTATGTTTTTAAAAGCCTTATTTGCAATAACAGCTTTAAAAACACTGAACAAGATTAAAAGAAAAAGGTGGGGTTTGAAAAATTAAATCTGTAAATGGAATTTAGAATTGGTAACCTAACATGCAGTGGGATGAAATTACACACAAATTGCTTTATATACTAAAATTGAGTATTAAAACAAAGGCTTTGTTTCCTACTACGTTACCTAATAGTCTCAAAAAAGGATGCCTTTTCACAAAAATAGATGATAGCTTGGATGTTTGCTTGGCAAAGTTTCTGAAGATAATGAAGCTATATTCTCCTTGACTGCACTGTACTGAAGTCATGGTTCAGACAGTTCATAGCAATGGGATAGATAACAGCTTTCTTAGGGACAAGGTCAAGCTGATATATCAGCTCTCATTCTACAACACTAAAAGGAAAAGCTTGGGGAGAAGGGACCTACACAGAGAACAAAACCTTACAAAAATGGGGATGAATAACAGAACTTGGATTTCTCACCACCCGCAACCTTAGGAACACATATTCTCCTAGAAACCCTACCATCTCAGCTGTTTTCAGAACTGATTTTCCAGTAAATTTATACACAGCTAAATAATTCTATTATCCTACCTATTATTCTTACAAGTAGGGGCTAGTGGATGGCAATCAATGGGATGATTCTTATCTATACAAGAGCACAAACTTCTTATGAAAAATCTTACCTCAAAAATGGAGTTCCTAGATGAAAACAGTTTGCACAAACACTGATCCTGGGGCTAAAGACTTCTAGCTAGGACTTGTGATTTTAATATGGAAATTCAATTTTCATAACTTTTTTTTAATCTTATCTGACTGATGATCCATTTTTAAAGTGAAAAGAACATCTTTCATTCAGCTTCCTTTCTGTTAGAAAAACCTACAGTATTTAAGATCTGTTCATAGTATGACATGTCAGGTTCTAAAAGCTCAGAGTATATAAGAACTTATGCTTGTAAATTAGTACAATTTGAATCATTTCCAAATCTTAAAAAACTTTACTGTTTGAATTAGTAAGCTGCCATGCTGAAAAACTTCAAGGTTTAAGTTGTCTTCAGTTGCAGAAAAAAAGTTTAAATTCTAAAGCAAATAATGTAAGAATGGAAAATAAAAAGCAAGAAAAATGACTGAGAAAGAAAATAATTTCCCTCTTGATAAATCATACAGTGCTTGTGGATATTGTAATGCACAGCTTCTTCCATTAAAAAATTTGAAAAATCTGAATTTTAAAAGGCCCCGGGTGGTTATAGGACACTTACAAATGCCCTATATTTATATTTTGACAATTATTAAAGCATTTATCTTTTAAAGTACATGTTTTGTTTTGTTTTGAAATAAAAGCATTGAAAATCTCACAGATGCCTATGACCAGACTTTGCAGTGATCAACACCTCATGAACAATTAATTCAGAAAAAAAGAGCTACAAAGAACATTTCCATTAAACATCTATAATTTTGAAACATTTTTTTAAATGTTTTCCTGAGCTATGGATTCCCTGTGAGCAAAAGACTGGGAGGCGATTGTGCTTCACACTAGAGTTTCTGTCTCAGATGTCGCAGATAGGACCTTTTCCTATGCTAAATGTGATATAAACTGTCAAAACTCGTTACGGTCAAAATTCATTGCTAATGCCATTTTTTTCTGTCTTGTGCATCCTAAAGGTGGATCAATGACAATTTCTCTTAGTCTTTCAGATGTTTCCCTACAACACAGGCACATATCTCCATGCACTAACACTGCAGCCTGGTAGCAGTTCACAGAAATTTGAGGATAAACTTCATCAGTTTAGGCCCCATAGCTTAACCAAGCTTAAAACAAATAATTTACATACCCAAGCAATGTTGTAAACTCCTGCATGTGTCTCCAGTGACACCAGATGTGATTTCAGTAATACAGGACTTCATTTTATCTTAGTGGGTGTGAAACAGGGACACCTGAGGAGCTCCAAATACTGCAAATGCTCTGTTACAGAAGTGAGGACACACACTTACCTGCAGTACAGCATTGCATGGCTGTTTTCCAGCTGAGGAAGGAAACTCAGCTAGCACTTTTCTGAGTAAAGAATAACTAGGTCAATACATTGTGTAAAGAGAAACTAACCAAGGCATTTTTTTCTGGAAAGAAAATATTATTCCTATGGAAGAACAAAAATACAGGATAGAAAGACTCATCATTTATTTGAACTGGTCCTGGAGAAGATACAGGGCTTTCTTTGTGTGACACACAACCCATAAATATTACTCTGTAGAAGAACTTTCAATATTAAAAGATATTATTCATACATCATAAAAATATTTAATGACATTTACATGAGATGTTCTCTTTTTTTTCCCTTCTAAGTATATAGGCAAAAATTGTTACTGTTTATATAAAAATGAGAGAGAATTGTTTTTAGACTTTTTAAAGCTCATGGAAAATGCACTGCCTTTTAACAAGCTCTGCTGTGTGTTTGATGCATTTTAAGGGAACATCTTGTCTTTTCTTATTGCCATCACTAATCAAAGATAGCAGTGTACCAAATATATGATAGACTTTAAGTTCAGTGCTAGGCTAGACACTATGTGGTAACACTGGAGCATTTTATTCTGGAGGGAGTTCAGTTTCTGAACACTCTAACATAATTTGGGAGTAAGTCAGGTTTGGTTTCTTTTCTTTTCACTTCGAGATAGCGAGATTGTGCTAAGTATCATTCTCACTACTGTTGCTATTATTATTCACGTGGCCCACTCTTTCTCCTAGTTCATTCTCTTTAGTACTGCAGAAAAAAATAATCTAAACAAGAAGTTTTAGCAAAGTGGCTTAAACTAAATGAGGTCTGAAGAAGCTGTTATTCATCTTTTATGGAAAAGAGTTCCAAAATTTCGGTCACATTGCCATAGTTTACACATATCATCCCTAAGTGAGGGCCAAGTCCCAAAAGTTCCCTCTACTTTTAGTACAGAGCAAAGTACTTCAATGCGGATACAGTTTATACTGGTGAAACTGTGTTTTTCCTGGTATTACTCATTTTTACCAACTATTTCTGAGCAAAAGAAGCCATGGTATCAAAATTATATTTATGGTGGCATAATTAGATCTGCTGCTGGCCTTTTGACCAATGTTGCCATCTTAGTCAGATACCATCCCTCGTGGCATCTCTAATTAAAACAGTCATCTTATCAGACATCCACAGGCAGATAGCATGCAAAATTTTAGCAGTTAAATTGTTCCTGCAAACATTGTAGGGTTAGGTATTTAATATCAGTTCAAAAGCACTTTTAACTGGTTAGTTTACATCACTTTTCAGCATAGCTAACTCTACCACAGAGCTTCAACAAGCATAACTATGTTGTTAAAAAATAATCACACCTCTTACTAACAATTTAATTTCCATAATCCTTAAGGGACATGGTTTCAATTCCCTACGTGAGAATTCACTATGCAGGGGCCTCAGGATCTCTCAGGGAAAAGTCTTTTAGATTGGCTTGGTATATGGCTCATTTTCTGTTTACATTTTAGAGCAAAATTCTCACCCTGTTCTCTGCAAAAGTAGCCTTGAACATATAAAATGACAAACTATGCTGAGAGTCAGTCATGGATTTCTTTCCCAAAGATCACAAGTTACCCTCTATACCTCACAGTCCCACAGCTGCTGCAGTCATCCAGCGAGAGCCTTTGAAGCCTCTGAAAGTCATGGCCATTTTGAGAAGACTCAGTTTGCAGCTGTGAAATTTTATGTGTCTCTGGAAGAATGATGCCCGATTCCAGGCCTGGCTGTATTTGTTGTGGTGGAAGCTTCACAGTGGTACAGCAACTTCCACATCACAGGATCTGCCAAATTGAATGGTGCTGCATTCCCATCAAACCTGCCACCAGACAATTTGCCCAAAGGTTCTATTGCTTAAAAATAAGTGCCCACTTTTGCAACACAAATTACAATCACAGGTACAACCCTTTCAGCTTCAAGAGATCAGCTAATATCTCACCTGTCAAGGCAGAGATATATTTAACAGATCATTAGTCTGAGTAAATAACATAACAATTTTCCAGACAATCCCCTCAATGGAAGCAGTTTCCTAGCACAGATGACCAGTCCATCCTTAGGCAATCAAGGTTTCGAAAATTTCCTCTTTCTTGCAGGTTCCTTATTGTTGTGCTTCAGATAAACCTTAAGATCTTAGCTGTTTTAATTACAGCCCTTATCACATAGCTGGACAAATACAGCAATCACCTACTTTAATTGCTGCCCTGTTTAATTTTGCTAGATATATGATTAAGCACAAGCTGTTACAATTTAACAACTAAACCCAGGCTACACACACACAAAAAAAGAAAAATGTGTTATTCCATCTTTATTTCATGTATTAGTGGACTAAAGTAACAATTACAACGCCTCCTCATTTCACATACGTGTAATTTCTCTGCAGGCTTTTTCAGCCTCAAAGATTCAATTGTTAGACAGAAAATTATGCCAGTAAGAGCAACAACTCAGCTACATTATCAATGTACAAACCCTAAAATTATTTTCTAACTTCCCTGTTTACTGGGGAGGATGTTCAATTTTGCAGACGATATTGAGTGACTATGAAAGGAATGCATATAGCACAAATACCCTTCTCTGCTATTATGACTATAGATTTCTTGACACTTTTTCAGCAGATGGTGCATTGTGACAGTTATTTATTGTTCTGACCAATGCTGTCTTTTTATTGCCTTCTGTTCTCTAACTATTGATTTGTTGTGTCCGCCTCTTGCCTCTTTTAACATGCTTGGGGCTTGTTCACAGGAGAATTCCTATGGAGTACTCAAAAGTTACTAAGTGAATTCAAAGGTTTTAGCATCCTGCGCTCTGTATAAATCTCATATTTAGTAAGAGTGATTTCAGGCTTTTTAGGATAATCAAAGTAGATGAACCCTAGCAAAAAAGAGCTTCTTCCCCAAAGAAGTTGGATGTTCATAGCAGAAGGCAGTAGAGAAGAGCTACAGCTGATCAGCTTTGCTCTCTGTTGCAGACCCTTTCTCACCAGGCAGACAAGCAATTAGAGCAGACTCTTTTTTGCTAGATGTTTACAGAGTGTAGACAACATTGACAGAGTGGGGAAAGAGCTGCTTCATAACTGGAACTCCTCATCTCATTTAAAAGTAAAGATATATTTGCTATGGATAATTTATAAAGGATAAGGTTTATCATTATGTCAACATATAGCTCAGGGCCTACACTTCTGGACATATTTTATCCTGCAGAACAACTGTATATTGTTATATACTAAGTAAAGCTATAGTTTAACTTTTCCCTCACTCAATCAGCATGTATACGTGTGTGTGTATCTGTATAGATAGCAGTCAGACCATTGACCATATTAATGACATTTCATCAAGCTTCATAGTGTGTTGAAAGAGAATGTATCACCTGCAGGTCATCACTAATACCATCGCAGTGAAAAGTATGTAATCACTTTCAGCCGTCAATAGTGTAATAGCAGAGGTGTACATCGTGTAGATGATCTATTATATTTTTATGGGGCTGTGTGTGAAATTTTATAGGACTGAATATAATCCAGGTTACTAAACTACAGAAAGCTGCTCAGAGTGAACAATATGGTGTTGGAAAAGATTCAAAGAAAACATAACAACTTTGATTAGTGAAGACATCAGTAGCAGATGTAAATTACCTGACTAATCTTTTCATTTTAAATTAAACAATTCCAATTTTTAAATGATATAAATGTATATTATCCTTTGCAACCAGGAAGCTGAATTATACATTGTCATTTTACATGTAAAAATATTTTTTAACATATGGAAGAATATATAAACACTGCATAATACTGAAAAGATTTATCCTACTGACAAATAGTGTATGGAATTTTTGCGCATACACTGTGAACCTTTCTCTGTTTGACACATGTGTATACAGTACACATTAATTGCTGTACAGTATGTTTCAAGACATGTATTATCCAAACAGAAAACAGTTCTGTAATATACAGATGTGATTTCTTCTAACACAAATAATTGAAAATATAGCCTACGGCACAACAGTTGTCATGCATGATGTCATCTGGAATGGTGTAGGCAAACGTGTTATATCATAATATTTATTACTCACATTGTAAGGCACCAATCACACTCATGTTTGAGTGTCATTTATTTAATTTAATGCAAGCTGAATTGGGTCCCCCACTTTCAAAACAACAAAAGAAAGCAATTTTCCTTATATAAATGATTTATTCCCATTTTCAAAGGGAATAACCAAGATGTAGTCAGCCTCTGTTATTTAAAATAACGACTAAGAAGACTTTATTATGCTGTAGCATAAAAGAAAGCAGGTCTGGCATGCCGCAGAACTTAACTGAGGATGAGACTGACAACTAACAGCGAGCTTTTCTGTTCCCTTGCTCCATGGTAGAATTGTCTCTAGCGGAGATGCCAAACCACCATTGCAACAAAGACAGTTTCAGACAACTTGGTACCAGGGTAAATATCAGTGTGTTCTGCTTTTCAAACAAAAGAAAAGTGTAGGCACTGCACAATCAGGTTACAGGTTTAATACTCTCTTCTTTCTCTACCTTGCTCAAGGGACCAGTAACTTCAATGCATCCTAATCAAAACTATAGATGGTTTTCAAATCAATGTAGCCTGGATAAAAGACAGAGGATTAAGGCATGGTGAGAAGCAGTTGTTTAAGGTATTGCAGGCCATTTCTATGACCTAGAAATCGAGGAGGAAGGACTTTACTGACCTTGATAATGTTCTACTGGAATTACGAAGGTTGAGAATTGCCATAAAATGCAGCAAACGCACACTTGCATCTGAGGTTTGGACCTTCTAGAAAAACAGCAGCACAATTAGTGCAGTGAGTCCAAATGGGGTGCCAAACCTCCAAGAATCTCAGACAAATGTTCGTTATTCATGTGTGTATGAACGCTGCAGTATACCCAAGTAGTCCAAGGTCTTGAACATACTGAGTATACACCACATAGGTAGTCCATGCATGCACAGTAAGTCCAGTATGTCCTGCACGGGTTGAATTTACTACATGTAAGTGGTGCCTGAAAATGTCTGTCCGGAAAATATCAGAAAGAAGTTAGGGGGCCTGAACAGAAATGAAAGTAATAGGCTACCTATTCTTCAAGAGTTACCCTTTATTGGAAGACAGTATCTTCACTTAAGGCAGACAGCCTCACCCACATTCACTGCAGGAAAAGCTGGAAAAAATGAGGGAAATGATAGGATGGAGGAAGAGAGACAACGGTAAAAGATACATAGATTAGTATCATTCATTTGTAGAAGTCATTGCTAAACATACAGTTCATATTCCCTTTATCAACTACCCAAAGACGACAGCTTAGAATTCTGTGGGTTTCATTAAAAAAAAAGAAACTGGAAGCTTGTGTTATTTCCAGAACCACTGAATCTGGGTGTCCACAGGACATTTTATACCTTCAAGCAGAGTTAATTAAAACAGTATGCATTTATATGGAGGTTCAAGGAATATTTGGTGATGTTTCAGACAGAGTTATAATTCTCAGGATTCAGGTAATTATGGTAAAGGATGGTTGATTAGATGGCACAGCAAGCATATTCTAAGCTTTTCTTAAAATAAATAGTTTAAGTACAGTTTGCAATATGCATGCTAGGTCAACCTAGCTGTTATAAAACAGCATGGTCATTTTCAATTCCATTAGCTTATATTGATTTATGCCAACAAAAGAGCTGGCACTGTTGCAAATTCACACAGTTCTTATGAATTCCATGGACTCATATTTTTTATGCCAACCAAACAGTTAACATATAATGCAGATCTGGCTTTTTATAGCCATTCTGTGTTACAAATATCAGTCAACTATGTATTTCAAAGTTAGATTTCTAAATCTAAGACAATTATCTAAGCTCCCTTTTTAGTCAATGGAGAGAAATAGTCTCTTTTTCTTGTACTGGGCACAGGTTACCTCTCCTAAAGTAGATTCATCTGTTCTATGTTAGATGTCTACTTTAAGAAAGATGAATCTTGCCCTAAAACTGCTTTCTCTCTCTATTGACTTTCATAGGCATTTGGACAGATTAATTCCTCCTCTAGTCTTAAAATAAGATGGCTCACCTTTTGGAGAGCTCTGTAGCCTTAACTGCAAGGAAAGCCTAGGGTGCTGATCAGATGTCTAATTTTTAGGCATCTACATTTGGGACAGATGAATCCTAGCCTCAATGTAGACAATTCCAGGAGCTTTGGCAAAATCAAAGGGAGATAATTGTTCATCAATTCATTAAATAATTGTTTCTGTTCACCAACCTTCATGACTCCAAGAAGGTACCAGACCCCTTAATCCTATGGAAAAAGTGCTAAAAGCTTTATCTTTACATAGTGTTGTAAGATGAAAATGCAATGTCCGGAAGTTCAAATATACAGAAACATATGGAACACCAAATGGATGTTCTGAAGGCAAAATGGTTACTCTTTTTTGCTCCTCTGTCACTACTACTATTAAAACAGATAAAAAATCTTTGGTACATGTTCATACTTATAAATGGTAGAGAGACTGAGCCAATCATTTCAGCCACTCTGTGCTAATTGCCTTCTCATATATCACACATATCAGAAAAAACAGAGAATAATTGGACTGGAAAACTAAACCTAAAAGCATTACTTTATTCCTCTAAATGTTCCCTGATATAAAAAATAAATAAATAAAATAGAGCTATTGCTCTGTGAATGATGAATAAAATGATAGCATATATTTGGATGTTTCTAGGAGAAGAATACATATTTGAAAGTTAAAAAAAAAATCCCACAGACATCAGTGGTACAGAAATCTTTAATATTTTAAAAAACACACCTCCCACATTCACACTGCAAAAAGTGATACATTAGGGTTACCACTACATCCCATTGCTAGCAATCATCATCATTAGGAATGCAGTACTGAGTACTTTATGAACAACTTTCAATTGCTGCTTTCTGTAAAAAGCTCCAATAATTTTATATTAAAGAAATATTATTTTATGTTTATACTAATTATTTATGGGATTCTCCCTGATTATTAAATTAGGAGAAAAAAAAAAGATTTAAAAGGTTCATGTCCATTCAAAGAATGGGAAATTATAAGTTTACTGCACAGATTATTATTCCACACTGACATTTGCCTTACCACCCTGACAAACTGAAGTAATTTAGTAGATTGTATTCCATCACTTCTTTAATTAGAATGCTCCACTGAGCAGTCACTTTGCACTTGCTAAGAATTTTCTGCTAAGGAATTGTTCTGTCCACAGCCATCAAGCCTTAACTTGAGGACTTAATAACAGAGGTACAAGTAGCCAAAAGCTAGTCATGTGGAGAGAATGAAAACCAGCACCACACAAAAAACACTACAGGCAGATACAAAAGTTAGATGTCAGGCACCAAATCAGCATTCCAGTAAGTGGCTATGTTAGGTCTCAGTGCTGCAAAGATCCAGGTATCCTCTTTTCCCAGTGCAGCTTTATTGAGGTGCATATGGGAATTTACTCACCTAACCCCTGGCACTCCTATTTTCTCCATGAAGATATATATTGTCTATCACATTCCTGAATCCTGCATTTCCTTACTATAAAAAGGAAAAATGAAATATGAAAAATAAAAGGCGTTGTTATGGGAATCCCAGTATCATTTCATGTCAATAGTAGCTTCCTTCCAAGGACTAGAAATTGCTCTATAAACAGTAACGAATTGCCTCTTATTAGTCCTAGAAGAGAGTTTATTTGCCCCAGGCTCAAAAATAGAAAGATGGGGGTTGTTCAGCATCTCACAGTCTATGTGTGGTACCCCCTCTGTCTCAGATATGTACCAAAAGCATGATTACTTCCCAGCATCCATGGTAATGGTATGAATAAGAGCTGGGACTTCTGACTTTGTGGACTGGTATTTTATGCAGGGAAATAAAACCATGCTTCCTTTCAAAACCAAAGGTTTGCATTTCTTCAGTATAAAGATATGCAGCCAAAAACTTCCCTGCGGCTGTTTAGATGTCGAAACAGTCCAGGGAATTTGGCAGTATATAAGAAAATAAAACCCACTAAAACATAGTAGTTGTCAAAAAAAGATATCCATCTCTGGTAAACAGTTGCAGCTATGTAATTAGGTTTTGTTTGTTTGTTTTTTTAACAGAGATATTAGCAGAGGAGAAATTAAAGCTTTCCGAAGTAGGACAGAGGGTACATTACCCCAGAATATGCACCGAAAACACCCATCATTCTTGACTAAATACAATTTGCATATTATGGTATAGGAGAGAGGATTATCTGCCAAGAAAACCTTGAAACAAGGATACAGGTTATGCCACAAGAACAAGTTTTTCAGACACAAGGCTGAAGCTTGCTTTGCTGGCACCGTTCTCATATAACATGTACACTGCACTGCGTAGCAGCTTCTGTGATCAGGCTAACTGGAAACCCTGTTGAAACACCTTGGAGCTTTATCAGTTTGTGTGTCAAATCCTGTAGCTTAAGGGTAGAAATTACAAAATTTTCCGTTCCTTTGTTTGTCAATATCAGTTTCAGTTAACTTTTTCTCCTGCACATAAAAATAAACATATTTTAAACGATATTATACCCCACCATCTTCTAAACAGATCCTTGCCATTTAGTTGGTCTGTTTTTCTCAGCCCACATTTCTTTAATGATAATGTTCATTTCCCCTACTTAACAAAACACAGTTTGTTTAAAGAAATTAGATATCAAATGAAAGTTCAAGAGAAAGAGCCTGGATAAAAACATAGGAGTTAGTGCTACTTGCCTCATAGTTTTCTATTCGTTTCTTCTTTCATTTCTTTGTTTGAGCTGTTATCCAACTTTTGAGCCATTCATGCAATTTATAGTAAATGCCTTTAAGATTTCCTTTACTTATTAAGAATACAAATTAAGAAATGTTCATTTGCAGATAAAAACAGACACTTATGTCTATGTTCACTTTTTTCCCCACACAATATTCTACAAAAAGGTGAGGAAATTGTATATAAGAAAAACATGGTTCTTACAACACTGAATTCCTCAAATGTGATGAAAACTTTGTATTAGTCTCTTTGAAGTTCAAGTAACAATACAATTAACTGAAAACCTAATATACTCCAGTATTAACAGGTCCTCCCACATTTTCAGCAGGACTCTGCATATCTACTTTTTGTTGTCTCTGAAAGTGCAGTTATAAATGCATTTCCTATGGTGACACTGCTGTCACAAGAAACTCATTCCTGCCCCATCATCACCCTCCTCAGTGTTCTGGGAAAACTGCTTCTGGTTCCAGAACAGGAATCAAATCAAGGTTTTTGACTTGATACACTTTTGGACAAAAATAGCTCTGCAACTAAAAAAAAAAGGTTTTAGCCTCAGTCGGTTCCTTGTTCCAGTTCCCTGCACATAGTACCACAAAAAGTTATACCAACACAAAATGATGCTGATGAACATCTGGGACAGGGAAGGTGCATAAGCTGGCACAGATACCAATAGGTTCATAAATGTAACAATACTTGGAGATGAATTTCACTGTTGCACCAATGCTGATTCAGCAGTTACTTCAGCACATGCCTAAGGCTGTGCTAACATACTTACAGCTAAATTAGGGCTCCAGTCAAATGGTGAAATCCTATCATCTGTTCTAAGACAACCTTGTGCAGGAATCTTTGTTTTTCAAAGATGAAGTTAGAGAAAAAAAAAATATCTTTTTAGACATCTTTTAAGTATCTTTAAAGTATGTTTTATCTTAAATTAAAAATAATCTAATAATTTAGGAAATTACAGCAGAAGCACAAAGGATTAGTTCAAACTATTTTACTACAACTGACATGCAACAATCAAGTACTAATGCAGAAATTTAGGTCAGTAGTGTTTTCAGTTTTAGTTAGTTTGAAAAACCTCAAAATTAAATTTTGATATATTTAACGTGTAAGCAAACCTTTTAAGAATGGACCTTTTTGGATAGATTTGTTTTATTTTCATGAATCGCTATAGCTGAATTTTCATTTGAATTTCAGGAGTAAGGAATGGAAGAAACTAAAACACGAGATCTAAGCTATTCGCCACAACAGCACCCATCTTTGGGGAAACAAAACTCTGTTCCAGGCACATGTCTATATTCTGATGCTTGGATTAGCATGTTATACAGATAGATCTTTTCATGTCTTCAGCTCTGTGATTTCACTAGTCACTCAGAGAGAACAAAAGGAAATTTTGATTGCTATTTTAACAAAACTTTTTTATTAGATGTCATCTTAAACATAAAACTAATTGTAAATGCAACCAAGTTACAGAAGGTAATAACCTAGACATAGGAGAAAAGTTGCAATACTTACATGTATGTTTTGTTCACCAAATTTGATACGGAAATCATATGTGTATAAAAATACAACAAAGCATTGCTTAAGATTTCTGTGGTAATATTGCTACAAACACATTTAATGTTTCTGGAAGAATGCCAGTAGTGCACTGATACAAGCTACACAAGGCAACATCATATAGCTTTTTAAATTAAAACAATGGTGTCATTAACACAAAGTTCTTACAGAGTATGTCTTTACACAGATAATGATAATATCAGGGAAAACCCAGGACCGTTATCTTGCTTTTCAGTATATTCTAAAAAATTCAAATGTATTAAGGAAGGCCGTACACTTCATGTAATCAATTCTCAGGGGTATTTCAAGAAAGATTTATCGAACCAGTAGATTGTTTCCTCTCAGATACCGCTGAGATGTGTTCATGGAATTCTAAGATGTTTACAGTAAATTAGAAGCTAATTAGTTGAACTGAAATGCCAGCACCTGCTCCTGCATTATTTAAAAGGGGAAAAAAAAAAAAAACATTTAGGGTTTCACAAATGGAGCTAATACTTCAGGGCCTGGATTTCTCCAAGCCTATTTAATCATTTGAAAAGGTTGTCAGAATTATTGGGTTATGAAACTGAATCAGTGCATCTTAGATATTTTTCCTTCCTGCAGCTTTATAGTCATTATTTTATTAAGATCTGGCAAACAAGGCCAACAATATTTATGGTTCCTGCCATAACATTAAAAATGCATATCCCATTCAGATTTTATGAATCTTGAATTGCAGCAGGAAATGAGCAGTTTAGATGATAATTGACTTCTAAGGATTAGAACAGTCCAGGTTTTCCCCTGGGCGAAGAGAAGGTTCATCTGAGGTCTTATGGCTACATGATAATACCTCCAAAACATCACATCTGTCTCAACAAAAATGCGCAAGAAACTCTCTTATTCTGGTAACTCTTTATCAGTAACAGTTATTAGTAAAACAGATAGAACAGGCACAGCTAGCCAAATCATAATGGGAAAATGAGGGAAATCCAAAACAAATATTAGGTACGTGTGGTATTTTATATAAGGCATAACAGAAGAAGCTGCCAATTCCAATGAGCTTGTAATTTAATCAGGAAAGTATAGGACACAAGCAATTCTGGATGGGAATGTGTATCATCAATGAGTGGATCAAAGTAATAAAAATGCTTTGAGAAGGAGCTGGGTTTCATGTGGAGAAGAGAAGGAGAGATTTTCACACTGGGGGAATTGAGAAGCTTTTCATATCAGAGAAGATCCCCTAAAGGAAGGTATCAGGACAACAGGTGTGAGGAACCAAAAAAGGACAGTAAGGGGAAAGGATGATGTCAAGTAGAAACAGCTGAAATTCATAGAGTAAATTGAGACCAAAACTGCAAGAAGAGGTGGAGCTGAAGAGACAGTAAGAGAACTACATGAAAGGATGTGAGGAAGAGGGTGGCAGCACAGAAGCAGAAGGTTAAAATAAGGGCAGTCAATACACTCTCTGTCATTTTCCAGCTGATGTTCTATTTTTTAATATTATATTTTCCTCTCATTCTTTCTTCTGCTAGAGAAAAGCTTGAGGCTTTCATATACCACAGAGACATGTTCATGGAATTCCAAGAAGTTGACCATAAATTAGAAGCTAATTAGTTGAACTGAAATTATTTTTATCTATTTCAACCATGCAAACACGCAAACACACACAGGCTCCCAGCATCATTTACAAGAACCCATCTTGAAATCAGTCTGGGCCATCCTTTATCTGCTCAGCCTGAGAAATCTAGTATTTGTACTCCCACATTTTTCCGAAGGGTTAGGACTACTTTTTGAGCATGTGCTGGTCAAAGCAGCAGTGCCCTGATTTCAGAGCCTGGCAGCCAAAGCTTTATTCTAACAGGACTGAGAAACCACTACCATGTTCATTTCCCTTCGCAGTCTTTGGAGGCACAAAGAGAATGCAAACTGCATGAAGAAGACCCTGTTGGGGAGGTCCTTATTGCAGTATTACTTCTGCAGTTTTACATCCACATTCTAGAGAAAAGAGATATCAGTACTCCTTCAAAACCACTAGCACAGAGAATATACTATGACAGTTGAAAGACAAACGCTAATGTGTATGGTGCTCTGACTTGGTAAAAAACACCTAAGAGACTTTACCAGCTTTTTAAAGTTAGATCTGCTCTCTCAAGTTGCATTTGGACTAGTGACTGTGGAAGAGAACATGGTATGTGGCTTTTTCTTCTTCTTCTTTCTTGGACTGCCCTAAAAGTATACAATAGCATTAAAGAAACAAACTGTTATGCTTTGTGCTTCTTAGGCTGGTCACACATTTAAAAAGTATTCTTCTGCCATGGAAAGAAGTCCCCCCTCTCCTCTTCCTTGCCCCAGTTTCTTTTATTGTTCCGAGTTTCTTTCCTTTGCATTGCTTTTGGAGATGTTCCTCTGGTCAGCCTCTTAAACTGACCAAGTTCATTGCTCCCGACTGACCAAACTGAATTACAAGGCTTGAAAAAAAAGTTAACCTCCTCTTTCTAGCCTATATTTGTTAAAATCATATTTTGTTATTTATTTCAATGAATAATTATCAAATTTCAGTCATCCTTTCTTGCTATCAGTGTGCAAGAGGCAGAAATTTCTCCTTTCATTTCTTGTACATTTGATTTCAATATAAAGGCATAGGAATCAAACAAATCCATACCCAAAATGGAGCCTACTACCTAATACAAAAGCTCATAAAGCATCCCCAATAATAATAGATTTCATAAATTGCACCAGATCCCTGTTAACAGATTAAAGATTTTGGTTTTCCAGTATAATTCCCTGCTCTTTTTTCTATCCTTTCCTGGACTTTTCTCTCAGTTTGCCTGTATGTCTCTCAATTTTGTAACTACCCTAACTCTTTAACCTGGCCTGCAGTCACCTCTCCATACCTAGTCTGTTATTATTCTACAAAAAAAAGGCATATCCTTATTGCCTTACTCACCAAACATCTCTTTCTTTTCACAACAGCAAGAAAGCCCAGAGACATGTATAGGTAACTTGATTTTTGGACTCCTGACAAAGCTGTTTTCCCAATTGCATAATCAACTTTTGGATGAACAGAACAGTACTAATTTAATGAGTATGAACAGTAATATGAAAGATCAGACTATTCAGACATACTGTAGATCATATTTATATTTATATGCAATGCAAAAGATGTAGTTATTAGTCTCACATGCACAACAAATATTAATACCAGACCAAACTGTTCCAAACAATTGTATAAATATGAAAAGTCATTTTTAGAACTACATAACCAGAACAATTATATAAGTTAATGACAGGATTTTCATGCTGATCTGCAGCCATTTTCAAAATGTGAAAATACACCATTAATTAAAGATTTAAATCTTTTAACTTTACATCCAGTCCTGCAATGACTGCCTGTTTAGAACTCCCAATAAAGCAAGAACATGGTCTTTGTTTGTATGCCTTGGTCTCAACGGGTACTTTTAAATTATACTGTAACCTTGTTTCAGAATTTGCCTTTTAAACCAGATTTAAGAATATTACCATTTTCATGGTAATTATTCTTCTAATAAGAATGAATTTGCAAAGTTCTCAAGAAAATTACATTTTTTTCTAATATTCTGTTGGAACATATATAAAAAACATGTTCATTTGTTTAACTGAACTGAACTGTTCCACGTCAAGGTGATATTAAACTGATCATAATATTACAATGTCTCTTGGTATTCTAATTCATATACAGTAGGTCCCCATACTCTCCCATCAGCGGGTCTAATGAAAACACACATCATGTGCTATATTCTCCTTATTTACATTATGTGGTATTTTATTGAATGCACATGACTAGAGCACCATAGGAAATGTAGACTGTAATTCCAGCTCACATAAGGCCTGAACTATTCCCACAGCAGTACAGTTCAATGTCAAACAGAATGATTCCATTAAAAAAAGTATAAACATTTCAATGTTCCAGGGGGGGATTTTTCCATTCCTCAAAGAACAAGAATTCCAAATTTCACTAGTCATGTATCCAATGAGTCTCAAGCACTAAGATAACACAAGGACAAGTGGTGGCACCTCTTTATAGGGTACAGCTGCATAGCCCCTATTTCCTGTGACCCCTCCCTTTCCTTCTCTTCCTACTAGATTCAGATTCTTACTCTGATCTGTGATTTGCAGCTGTCCCACATGTCCAAGTTGAACTCAGTGTAGAGATCTTCAAAGCAAGGTTAATATCCGACAAGTCTAAAGTAAAAAATATATTGATTTATCAGATCTATATTATAGTAATTTGTAAATAAATTATATTATATAATGAATTTGAGGAAGCTGCAATACCTGTGTATTGCCTACCTAATACCCTAACCTAACTATGTCATGGCTGTAAAAAAAAGGGCAAGTTATTTTATGAGCAAATAGAAGCTTTCAGCTAAGCTATTTCTCTCCACAGAAGAATAGGTACGTGAGGAGAGAAGGGTTTCCACAGGCTTTTGTTTTTTGAACATGCCAGTGTCAGAGTCCAGTACTCTCTGAACGGGTTCTTTTAGATATTCCACACACGGAGAGTGTAATGTTTAATATAAAAGTTTACTTTGAAGGTATTTGATATTACATGGGATTTTTGATTTAGCAGAGTGATACAGCAATATACTAAAATCACAATACAAGTGTATACACTTAGCAAAACATAGTAATTGCAATATACAGTTCAATCACAATACCAATGTGATTCCCATTACTGGTCTCTATAATACACTCACGGTCATGACGCTGGGCATCCCCAGTCGCTGTGAAGGAACATGTGGGTTGAAGCCAGCTCAAGCCCATTGCTCTCTTCAAATTTCTTTTGGTAGTTGTTCAGGTTTTATACTCTATGTTGGGCTGAACCACATATACACTTCCCCCCATGCTGGTCTGGCTAATGCAGGGAGACATTCACACTCTTGATAAACTCAGGAAGAAACATTTACACCAGTTGATTCACTCAGCTGACATAGCTGTTTATCTAAAACAAATGCCACCCTCTGGTCCCCTTTGAGATAAAGTCAGCTTTCTGTGCCACAGCTGTGGTTAATGAGTCACACTCTACATTATTCCTGAGCTTCATGGGCACCTCAGCCTTGACCATCTCCTCCGAGTCTTCTTCCATTGTAGGGGTTTATTGGTCACAGCCAGTGTTTTTGGAAAGATTTTGCTAAAAAATAAATAAATGGAAGAGACTACCAAGAAGCACCAGGTATAGATTAGCATTGGGTGCCCCTGCAAAAAAAGCTTAAAGAGAAATAAATGTTAGCTTGGAACTTGGAGCAGAGAGACCGGCTCTTGGTGTTTTGTTTTTCCCATTTTTGTTAAAACAGAAGTTTGCATATTCTCTGGAAAATAAAAGGGGTTAAGAAGTAGACTCAGGCTGATCAACCCATTCAAAGTATGTTCTTTCTCAAATTGGAACTGAACCACATTCCAAGTGTTACTTCAAAGACTCTGTTGAATGCTCCCCATACCCCCAAGTATTCTGGTTACCAGTTCAGAAGAGTGGACTGACCAAGTGTTGACATCTTCTCGGAGGGATCTCTTCAGCACTGAGTCTGTCCGCAGCCCTTGGGCTCTCCCTCCCCTAATCTCTGTCTCTCACTCACTACATGAATGGCCGACAGCTCCAGCACAAGCAAACACCTCTGAACTATTTCGCTGCTCATTACAGTTCTTGAGACATTAGCAAAGAAGAGGTCAAAGCTATCTGGAGCTATTTAAAGTGAGCTCTACTTCACTGGTCCTGACAGGAGGGACCTTGATTTCTGTTCTCTTATAGTGGACACTAACCTGTGCATAGCTATTTTCATGAAACCAAGCCCTCTCCTTACTCCAGCGGCCCCCAGCAATCTCATCTCACTGCCTGAACACATGTGCATGCATGCATTTCTGTATCTCTATGCTTGTGTATATTCAGGAATGAATTTAGTTGAGGGAACAGACAAAAGGGTCTAAGAAATTTTAACCCTGGTCCCCCAAGCTGTGGAGCTAGTTTTATTCCAAATCCAACATAAAGCTACACCTTCCTTCAGCTACCACAACCCTGTATGCTCGACTCTGGGAGCTACAAAGAGGCTGTGGTTCTGCATTGGTGAGAAGTACTGCCCATTCCCTAGAGGGTGTGGGGAAATCCTCCTTGGCAGAAGCCTGTACCTGATCATATTACGTGGCCCTTTTAATTTTGAAATATTATAATTTCCAATGTGAAATCAGATCTGCACTGCTGGACTTGTTGAAAAAACATTACTGGCTCTAATCATAAGGAAAACAGCATCAGTTTCAAAGGCACCTGAGCCAGACTGAATCAAAAATGTTTTGGTTCTATTACCCAAAATAGAAATAAAACTCCATTATTAATTTATCTCCCTAACTGGAACAACTACAAATAATGCAGAATTTTGGCTAACCACTTGAAAAACAAATCAGAGAAACCTATAATAATTCATCAGCAAATGAATAATATAAGAAAATACAAGTTTCTGTTTCTAGCCATATCAAAGGAATTTGGGAATGGTGAGCAAAACCCTTGAGAAACAATACTTTCAATATTTTAACAATCTGCTATTTTATTTATTACTACTTAAAACATAAGTTCTTTTTCATTGCAGATTAAGTAACTTGTAGAAAATTTGCATGACTATTTCAAAGCAATCACTTTCAAAATCCCACTGCCACATTTCTAATGTTGGTGGATTAACTGTTCCTTCTGTAATTATTGTTGGGTATTTCTTGTTCTGATTATATGCTTCTTTCTAAGTCAGTGCATTAGCCAGGCTATCATCACCATAAACAAATGTAATCTATTTCATTCATTGATTAAACCAGCAGAGCCTGAAGGAACATTTTACCATCCTGGAAACCAAATTGGTATTTACAGTTTCCATTCAGGCTCTTTTTGCATATAGATTCTGCAATTGTAGAGGAGGCATTTTGTTTTCTGAGCTAATGTGTTCCAACAGATGGATTGGTCAACTTTGCAAAACAAACTGATCAAAAGATTTAAATAAATTATGCAAAGTCTGAGAGTAAGTCTCCTAGTAAGATGTTGTATATTTTAACACAAACATTATAGAACTTCCCATCTGAGATTTGATGTGCACCTGCTCTAAAGAACAGTTTGCTTTATCTTCCTTTCCAAAGTTGCACATATGAGACAGGTGAACAAAATAAGGAAGGTATCCTGAAGAAAACAGAGACTCATCCAAAGTTTGAACAGTTAACCTAGATTTATTTGTCAGTCCCGGCGTCCTGCTCCCACTCCGCAGGAAAGGAACAAAGGAAATTTCAGCATAGCTTCCCCATTATCTCCTGCCTCTTCAGTCATCCCTCCCATACCAAGAGACCCCTCAATCAAAGACTTTTTTCCTGCTGTTGATGTCGTTACAGGATCCTTCATTTTTCATGGCTTTGAGTATATTATTATGGGCCTAGACTTACTGTTTTACAAAAATGACATGATCTCTGGGGCTATATGAGTGAATCCTTGGATGCTCTGGGTGACATATGTTGTCTGACATTAGGGATCCCACTTCAGGCACCTAGTAGAGAACAGGCCGCCTTTGGAGCGGGTGCCCACCATCGGTGTCCTGGTCAGTTCTGTGGAGGAGTGTCTTTCCTGCTGACTATGAAGGCAGAGAGCCTCCTCAGCCTCACTCCTGTCACAGTTCCCCAGACCTGTAGCCCTAAGGAAGGCAGTGCAGGGAGTGCAGAGAGCTGGAGTGGGGGACTGAGAAGGGAGAGACTAAACTGACCAGATATTACACCTGGTGGACTCAAAGAAGTGAGGAGATGCAAAAACACATATTTTATAAATGTTTTTTTTGCTGAGAAAACAAATAGTTTACACAAAAGAGCTACTGTCTTATCAAAGGCAATCCACCTCCACAGCCTGTCTCTGTGGCCAAGAGTAGTTGCTTAGGAGTCTCAGAGAAAGGCTTGCACCAAGTTGGTTCCTTTTCTTTTTCGTACAGTTTTGCCTCTCTTGGAGAAGGTACATAAAGTGGTTTTGTTCCTTGTCTTTTCTCTCTACATTTATTGACTATGCTATAAAGTATTTACATAAATAGACTATAAATTTCAAAATTTCTTGGTGAAAGAAATAATTAACTGCTGTCTTACTGAAATTCAAAAGCCTTTGATAAAAACCCATGATAATGTTTGTTTGCAAACTAAGTGGTTCCTCAGGCTTGTCTGTATCCAGTGTCAAGCTTCTGGTTAGAGATTTTTGCTTCTAAAATATACTAGATGAGAAAATTATTGCTTAGTGCAGAAACAGGTGATTTATTTGCAATGATTATCAAACATCCATATATGACATTTTCAGAGTCAGTACGCCAAAATACTGAAATTTTACAGTTCCAAAGCAAAATGTAAACATTGCCAAGAGTATTAGGATAAATACGATTTGTGTTTGTCTCAGGAGCTGCAAATAACTTCTCCTGGATTCCCCAAAATCAAAGGTTTTATATAAAACTCTATCCTGTATCTTCTGGCATCTGTTCCATATGAGCTTTGTTCAGAAAAAAAAATATTTTCCATTTTGACCTGCAAAAATGGCAGAGATTAATAAATTATAAAAAGCACTCAGAAGACAAAAAGAGTTGGGGCTTCTGTGATTACACCATTCTTTCTTACATAGAACAAATAGAATGACTGAAAGAGGCAACAAAAGAATGTGGACCTAGGTATAAGCCTCCAGAAAAAATTAAATTCACCTAGATACTGCAAGTAATCATGTAAAGAAGTAATAAAGAAAGGTTAGAGAAACCAAGAGCATTATGTAAGCACACTTAGGAGAAAATGAGAAGTGAGAAAAGCTGGTCAAATCACAGAATCAGAGGATGGTTGAGTTTGGAAGGGACCTCGGGAGATCATCTGGTCCAAACTCCCTGCTCAAGCAGGGTCAGCTAGAGCAGGTTGCTCAGGACCATGTCCGGTCAAGTCTTGAATATCTCCAAGGATGGAAACTCCACAACCTTTATACATGTTGATGAGATGCCTCCCAGCCTTCTCTTCTCCAGGCTAAACAGTAGTCCCAGCTCTCTCAGTCTCTCGTTATATGACAGATGCTCCAATCCCTTAAACATCTTTGTGGCCCTTCGCTGAATTCATTCTGGTATGTCCATGTTTTTCTTGTACTTTTAAAATATTTTGAAAAGTTAGTATATCAGTGAATATTTGTGTTCTCAATTTGCTGCATAACTCAAATAAGTGAAGAAATCACTAATAAGCAAAATTTACTACAGATGAAAAGAAGAGCTAAATATTTCTAATAGGGCTACTTCCAATTCTGTATAATTTTAGCCTTTAATTATGTTTATTTATTCTAACAGAAAATATTAGTGATCTCAACTAACTATTAACATTTCATTTTTGTGCAGCCTGTTTTCTTTATAACGTAGATATTATAGCTTGCTGTCAAACCTACACTAAATGCATGTTTGTGTGAAGAGAGCAGAGCTAGCCCTTTGCTTTTTATGTCTTCAAAGCAGAAAAAAATAATTGTAATTCTACTCACTATGATTTGTGTACCTATGATGTAAGCATATAGATTTTAAAATATCTTGCAGCTTTTTACTAAGTTAAAACTTTTACTTTGGGGTGGTAAAATACAGTATGAAACTTTTTTACTTGAAGAAAAACATTACATATAAGGACTGTGCTGAATTTATTTTTACCATATCAGGCTGATACAGCATTAGATACTAATAAGTGTTTGTTAACCATGTTACCTATAATTATATGTCTAGTACTGTGTCCCATCTACAAAACTTTTATATTGAAAGGTGTGAATTTTCAAAAGTAAGGAAAATTTTTTAAAAGTGAACTATTTCAAGACAATTTAGAAATACAATTTTTCGTGTGAGATTTCCAGAAAATGTATGACAAATTAGAACTAGTGTATTCTTCAGTAAATCACTGTTATTCACACATGAAAAAGCAGTAAGTTCTGTCATGCTGTTAGGCACCTAATTATGTTGAAAAAATATTTTGAATGCTTAAATAAATAACTGCAGTAGGCCTGCCCACTCATTTTTTGCCTTCATTGAAATTTTGGATAGCATATTCCTGCCTCTACTACCTAACAGAAATATTAAACATGTGCCTGTGCAACTGTGCCTCCAGTTCAGATTTGTAATTATTGTTCTAATGTGAACAACACAAATGCATACATGGAAATGCAGTATATCTGAGTTATACATTAAATGATTTGCCATGAGTACTTGAGCAGTTAAATCTGGTTCATTTGGTTGACTGGTATTGATTCTGACCAAATCAGCTAGCACTGCATTTTTCAAAACCTAGACTCCATAAATTTACAACTACGCCATTGAACTGACAAACCAGAAGCCATACAATACATTTACATTCACAGCTGGCATGCCTTCTCTGATCTTTTTCCCCCAGACATGAGGCTTTAATATGATTTATTCTACTCCATTATTGCTCTCTATGTCCCAGTCCATGTTTATGCTTAGGGATGCATGATGAATCAACTGCCAGGGGCCAGCACATTGCAAAAGTGAAAATATGAAGACGTGATGAGGTGAAAATGTGATTACAGTTCCAAACCTGCCCCGAAAAGAAAGTCCCCATCACCACAGTTTGCACACTACAATTTATAAGACTAATATGAACCAAGAGAAAAAAGTCAACAAGAAATGTTAGACAGATTATTGAAATAAAATCACAGGTTATGTGCCAAAAAATGAGCATGAGAAGAGTAAAAATCCCAGGTCTTACTACATAAACTAATTTATCTAAGTATAATCCCATAATTTATCTAATTTATCAGAAAACTTTCATCAGCTTGGACAGAACTGTTATAGTAACATTTCCATTTTCATGGACTGCCTGTTAGAGCAGCTGTGAAACAAAAATTTAGAAACATAAATATGGTAACTTCACTTTTATTTAACACTTTTTCCTCCTACTAGAATTCTTCTTGTCTCCTAAGAACACTTAAAAAGACCACCTAGCCTTCTCTGGTGGTCCGACACCTTTGAAGCAGAGCCCTCCAGCATCACACCGCTGTTTCCACTTGCAGTTCGGGGGAAAACAGAAGAATTCCCTGAAGTCTGTTGATAATGTTAGATGTATCATGGACTCTAAGGTCAGTACTGTATGCCCCCAACATGCTGCCATCATTACCATTCTTTTTTAAGAAGAAAAAGAGAACCTTTTACAGTAACGCAGAAATACGCCCTGGAGCATGAGGCTTTTCTGGAAGGCATCACATCCAAGTACTGCTATGCCTCTGCAGCAGCGGTTTTCTGAACAGTGATGGGATTTCAGTCAAAAGTGGGATAAGACAGGATAAAACCGCACAGGGCAAAAGCTCACCAGGTACAAACTGTACCTGTACTTAAAATGAAGAATGGTAGCTCTGGAAGCTCCTCACTATTAACTGGTTGAGTCCACTGCTATGCCTGCTTAACAGCCGAAAAAAGTAAGTTGTAATCTACTCTGTGGACAAGAGCCAAGGATAGACACTAGTGGTCCAAACTGAGGATGGGAATCGCCTTGACGTAACTCAGACAACAAAAAGTTAGATGTCTAGGTCTCCCACTATAGAAAATGAAAAAAAAAAAAGCATCTCCAAAGGATGGTGCAGTACATATATTTTAGATGCATGTCTTGGGCTGAGATAAACCACCCTGTGGAAAAACTGACTGTATTATTCTCCTCTGACTATAAAGGTGAGCAGGTGACAGGTTGTTACATGTCTAATTTTTGGATGACAAACTAGGGGGGAGAGGAATCCCAGCCATAGTACACATGAGCAGAGCAGGGTCCCTACTAGACAAACTGCCTATAAGTGCAAGCTTAGAAAAACTACACTTTACCCAGAATTTCTGGTCCTTTGGTTTTATCCAAAGGGCTGAAGGGCTTGTGGGCGTTTCAGAACAGACACCAGAATAGTGAATACACACTCCCCACATGTGTTCCTACAACAGGAACCATTGCCTGCATTGTGGAGCACATAAAAAATCAGATTCTAACTGAGATTGTTTCTGCATCTGGATGCAATACGATGCTACAGGCAAGCCAGCCTTTAGATGAGTCACTTATGCAAAAAAACTACCCATATTCTGCACCATAATGTCATGGGGACATCTCGCAGATCCCTGCTTGTCACACACTCAAAGAGCGTAGAAGGATTTGGGAAGGATTCTAGTATCTGCTCTGAATTTTCTGTTCCCTGAACTGCATTACCACTATGTTGTGCACACCTGCTCTTCTTCCATCTATCGTCAAATTTTTATATGACTGTTGTGCATGGTTGACGGGGGAGTTACGCACATGTGCATATGCATAGGGTGTTTCCAGGAATATGTTTCTCCAGCACCACTACATATGACTCTTATTTTCCCCTCTGGCAGAATCGAGTACTCTCTCATTATCCCAGCAACAATTTTATGTCTGCAAAAGCAGCACTTACTTTCCATTTATTTTTAAAATAGTATTTCTTAAATTTTCCTAAAACTTGCCAATGAAACTTTTTCAGAAAAATGGATCATTTCATTTCCAAAATTTCTTTGGCTGAAAATCCAAATCCCTGGAAAAGACTAAAGAAAAGTATCTAAGGAATTTATAAACTTCTCTTCTTTTTCACAGAGAAAAAAGTGATTTTCTGGTCAGCTCTGTTCACCCCTCATCATGCTAGGTTTCATGGAAAAATAAAGGTATTTTTCAATAAACAATAGATACCTCAAGTCAATATCAAACAATTCTCCATCAGTTGAAACAACAAGAAATGCTTATATAAGTAGAGATCATCTTAAACATTTATACAGTATTCCACATTATATTAAAGTGTTTTATATTAATTTGTCAAGCAATAGAGGGAGAAAACAGAAGTAATGGAAGACAGAAAACTGACAGAACAGGGTATGTAATGGTCTATTAAGGGACTTTTATTATGATTTATAAGTAATGCTATATGACTTTTTCACAGCATATGACTTCCAGAGTTTGAGACCTAACAGCAATAATGAAAATGAAAAAAAGAACAGAACATATAGAAATGTATTCAATTTATTAGAAATTTATTAGAATAAGAGTAACATTCCCAAAATGGACAGACTTATGGAAAAATCCTGAGTAAGACTCTAATGTGATCCAGTCGTTTTACTGCAGTTAATAGAATTATATCACTCTTAACAGCACAGAAACAGTTCTATGATCATACATGTGTGTGTCTGTGTGTACATTTATAATGTGTGCAATATTATGCACATAATACAAGTAATTATACATGTGAAGAGTATTTTCAACCCAAACATGCCATGTGCTATTTGTTAATCTGCAAGGTGATTCTAGTCCTTGGAGCCTCTAGATAAGAAATGAAATTAGGTGCAAAGGTGTTTTAAAGCAAGCTATGAATCAAAAAGTTAAGATATTTGACAAAATTAAGACAGCCCCATCTGAAAAACTGTTTGAGAGAAAACAGTGCTCTCTTTTCCTGTGTTCTCTCTTATTCTTCCTTTTCCAAGGAAGACTGGGTGACCCTTAAGAGTGGGTTTAAATTGTATGCATGTGCTTATCCTACTGTTGCTATGATGTGAATGCAGCATATATATAATTTGCGTTGAGCTCAGGCATTTGGTTTTTCATTTTTATCTAACCTGCCTAGTTATATTATTTGGCCCATTAAAACTTACAGGCGAACATTTGTGCTCTAAATTCATCTATTAAATAACTTACAACCATTGCAAAGGCTTGCCATGGATTTAATCACTTTTGGTAGGCACCAGCACAAAGATTTACAGATGTAAACCCTAAGGTCTCTTGTTCAGTTGCAGAGTAAATCCACTAAAGTTTGAATGGCTGGTAAATATTTAATGAAACAATAACCTCCTTTAATTTTTTTAATGTAATATTTCTTTTCATCTGTTGTGCCTCAAGAAGAATTTTGTACATCAAAATGCATGAAGTAACTTAAAGCAATTTTCAAGTGTCACACAGATTTAAAATATTTCCCCTCACAAGATTCATTCTTCAAATTGTGTAATGATTAAGCAATAATTGGAAGATACTCTTCACTTCCATAATTCTGCCTTTTAACACTAAGATATGTGATGATCCATATACAAAGGATTAAAATCCTTTTGTAGTACATCCTTTTGTGAAATTAATCACTGATAAAGAATATGCATAATGGAATTCTGATTTAAAAGAAGCTAAAATTATTAAGGGGAAAATAGGATAGAAGGGAGCCTTAAAACTACTACCTTTGACATACAATCATAAGTCAATCGGTGTTTCTGTCTTCTTTGTTCTACAATTTCATATGATTAAATAGTGATTTAGCAAGTCTTAGCAGTAATAGAGAATGAGCCAAAAGCCATAGTAAGCACTTTCAGAGAGGAAAATTTTGACCAAGTCATACTTATTGGCTAGCTCTCTTCTTGCACTTGATTTCTAGTTTTGTTTGCTCAGAATTTTATTTTTATTTAATTTTTTTTCTCTGGTGAGAAAAGAAACAACAATTAAGTTTGCTTTGAACATAGGCTGGTGCTCCTACTTTATCCAGAACTAAACTTCTCATTTAAATTTGCCCTGGATACGCAACCCATGAGTTTACAGATGCTATTCTTCAATTTGAAGATGTTTTCTTTTAACAACTGCTGCAGTAATTCCTTACAGAATATGCTAAATCTATCTGCGCTCACAGTAAAAATTCCACAAAGCTTAGGGAAGTTTTATGAACCCACTTTGCTGCTCCCATCTCTCACTTCAGTGGCAATCATACATAATGTCAGGTTTAAAGAGGAACTTAAGCTCTAAGAGAGTGGCAAGGGGTTATCTACCCTCCTATTTCTTCAAATACTATAAAGGAACACAGCAAACAAACAAACAGTTAGAATATGTCTAAACATGAATTCTTTGGCCTGTCTTCCAAAATGGCCAGCCTGAGTCAGCCTGAGTGAGAAGCCCGTATACTCTCATGAGTACAGAGCTGAACTCAAACTAATGTGCTTGATCTCCCAACAAGACACATTAGGGACATCCTGTCAAGGCAGCCTGCAGCACAGGCAAAGCTCACTAATGTTCCCTTGCACCCACCCTTATACCCCTACCCAACATGATAACAAAAGCAGGATGGCATAAAATGACAAGAAGATAGAAAGCTGCATTTTTCTATGTTTTTGATGGCTCTCTGCAAGAGCAAAAGAAAAGCAATCATGAGGCCAGTATATCTGGTCAGCAGAACTTTCTGTTTAGAGGAATCCTTGGAATATGCATTATTACTGGAATGGCTCCAACATTTACTTCTCTACCTTGCCACAATGACAAACATCATAGATAGAAAGAAGGATGCATGACCAAGGTATCAAAACATTGCCATCATTCTCAGTTGTTTAAATCGTCTATGACGCTGCTGTGCTTGTATGCCAAAGACCAAAGTGTCACAATATATTTTTGGTACTGATCCTATCCTTTTCTCCCAACCCCCTTGAGCTATGGCAAAATCAGCTCATCATTCTGAGATTGATAGGAATATGCTCATGAAAAGTATACACTAGAAAAAGCAAAGCTACTCAAAACTGTAAAGTGCTTTCATTGAAATAGTCCCTCCAAAAAGCTGACTCATCCTCTGGCAGTGCCAGTCTTACTCCACTGATTAAAAATGCAATTGCACATCTTCTCCTATTCTTCTCACTTAGATGCCTTAAACAGCTGAAATAATTCCAGTCCCAAGTGGTTCATGAATTCTGAAGAATAGAAATTAATGTTGTACCCCTAAACAGTGAAATTTTGAACTTCACAGTGATGGTCTGAGTGCAGCTGGTCTGAGAGCTTTTTTTCTCTGTCTCTGATATTGCATGACATATAACAAACCTTAAAAAAAAAATTAAGATTTCATACCAAGCCTGTCTCGCACATTGTATTCACTTCCTGGTGTGTGAATGCTCAGGCTACCCCATCGGGGTGGTCACTGTCTCACAGCAACTTCTGTATCTAAATTTTCAAGAGAATTTGTCTGCTCTTCATTAGCCAAGGTCAAATAGGACTAATGCATGGAAGATTTATACCTCATTAATATTATCTTTATTGACATTATTTCACAGGCTAACAAAACAAAAAGTATGATTCCCCAGTTAGTCCCAAACATTCCTATCCTTCTCATTAGTACTGGCATAACCCTTTTCTCTAGGGCAGCTCAGAGCTCAGTTCTTGAAAGAAGAGCTGACAGCAGCAAAACTATAGTAACAAGAGGGACAGGCAGAAAACACTCTCCTGATTTATAATCAGATTCGCGTATTGTAACAAGCATTTCCTCATTGTTGAACTACTTAGATCAGCTCATGTAATTTGTCACTTACTGGAAAGTAGTTTTCATTCTAGCTGACAAGGTTGTGTTTCCTCCCTAATTTTAGTTAAAAATTTTAACCACCAAATGCTGTGCAGGAACTTTGTGGTGGAATTTTAATTAAGCTGTTAATAAAAAAGAAATAAGATATTGAACATCACTGACATCTGCAGGAATGATCTCTTTTGTCCCTCTGAGAGACCGTCAAGGAAGAAGAATGGCTTGGTGGATAAGATGTGATAGAGGGTTTCAAATGCTCTAGATTCTCAGTGTGCCTAGCATATAAACTTCGGTGATCTTTGTCAAGTCACTCATATCCAACTGTATCCAAGAGACAAATCTCAGGTACAGCCAGCATTGGAGAAGCCAGAGTTAAAAGTAAGGCACTAGGCCCAGAAGGATTTTCTAAGAAAATGAATCTGGGCATGCCCTCTTGGTCATCAATGCTCCTTCTATGGATCATCAGAGAATTTAGGTACAGTTTCCCTGGATTTTTAGATTGCTATAAGTGGAACCTAACTAGCCTCTAGATCAAGCTCACGTTACATACATATACGCTTAAATGTACTTAATACCTAACTGTGATGCCTGGGAAATGTTCAGATAATGGAGGTGTATTGAATATTTAGCTACAACTAGTTGGAAGTCAAGCAGGATTTTTTTAGGTAAAGTCAGACTCAAAGTGGGACTCATCTCACTGCATTAATCAGTGAAATAAGCACCTCCAGAGGGTGATTCATCCAACTTAATTTAGGATAAGGTGTTGTAGAATAAGACAGATTACTCTCTTAAGGTACCTATTTCATTGACAGTGAAAGTAGCCTGGTGATTTTCCTTCACTAGGACATCATGTTGTTATATATCCTTGACAGAAGGGAGATGAATCCCCACCTTTGACACCAGCAAAGGTTTTCACATCACCAAACCCTAGATACCTAAAGGTCTAAATTCCTCAGGTCTCTCTATGAAGAGAGAAAGAACTTCAGGGTGTCATTCAGAATACCTGACTTAGATGCCAGCTTTGCACACTATTTTTTTTGCTTCTTTTTGATCCTTATTCATAAGTATAAACTGAAGTAATCTCCTAGGAGTGTTTTGTGGGCAAACATTTGCGTGAGATATTCTTATATTATAGTGAAAGAATATAATAAGACACCTCTGGGAAAAAGGTCCCCAGTTCAGCCAAGTGTCTAAATCCATTTTTATTCTGTCAGACCCTAAGCATATGTTTTAAATTCACTGATGAGAAAAAAGTGAAAGTGCTTACGGACATCATTCGCATACTACCAGAGTTGTGACATGTTCTTAAACTGAGGGGTGATCTACTTCTTTTATGTTCTGCTTTACTAAGAAAGATAGCTGAGGATGAAATTATATCCCACAGACTAATACCTGACGCCAGTGACCTAGAAGGATCATGAATGCAGTGGAAGTTTCACTGAAGTAGGGACAACCTGGCCCTACTCAGTAATTAGCACATATTTGAGTGGTAACAGCGCTCCTGATAACTGTCTGTCTCCTACGCGCCTTCTCTGAGCTCTCTGCATGCAGCAAGCCTTTTAACTCCACAGAGCACATACGGCTGCAGCGTTTGGGCTTGTTGCTGTGTAATTCTCCTGCTGTCACACATAAATAAATGGGCAAATGTTATAAATAAAGGTCAACTGGAATGCAAAGCTGTAGCTGTCTAGCCAGGGTTTTCTAAGATCCTTTTCCCATTTACCCTCTAGTAATTTTTCCTGGGACAGATTACATGGCTTCTGAGTAGGCTGTTATAACTTAGGGGAGATGGTTCTTTACTTCTATAATCATTGTCACTTAGAAGAATCCAAGTTACCAGAGGAAGAAGATAGTAAAGATATCTGTATTAATTACAATATAATCTTTATATTTCATACCATAATAGGCGGTTTGTGGGAAGAACAAGGAGCCTACAGCTGATGTGTGACTGACATTGTTTCTATGGTGCTATGTTCATAACTGGCAAATAGACACTGCAAGGGAAAACCAGACTGCAAGAAGTCAAAAGAGGGCATGACAGAACTCAGTGAAGCCAGAATTTCACACTTACGTTTCCTTTTTTGTTTAGTTGTTGTTGTTTTTGTCTGTCTTGACTGACTTAAGGTCACCTAACTAACTGGTAATTTGAGTACAGGGCTGATTGAAATAACTTTTATTTGACCCTCCTCCCAACCCCTTCACAGAACAGCTCAGTAATGGCAGACTTTCCTTGCAGCTACAAATATCGTATTAATCCACTCAGAAGAAATGGTTTATCCAGCACTGACAGTCTGTCATGTCCTTATTTGACCTCATCACCTGCTGTTGTAGGGGGCTGCCAGAGGAATCAGTCAGGGCCTCTCTGACTGATTACAGTATTGATTTCTTCTTCTTCCTAAAAAAAAAAGTAAAAAGCCAAAAACAAATGATCCAACTTACCAACTACAAAAACATTTCAGAAGTTTGTAAAAGAAAAAGGCTGTCATTCCTTGGCAAAAATATGCAGTTCTGCAGTGCCAAAGACTGAGCAGGTATTTGGAGTTTGTGCCTCACAATAGATTTTGGCCTACTTTAGTTTTCTATGGCCTGCTTTACTTCACAGTTTCCCCTTTCATTGAAAATATGCAATAGTTATTTCTTGCAAAAGAATATCTTCAGCACTTTTTGAAATTTATATACTGAGAGTAAATGAATTGTAAAATCTAGAAAAAGTATGGCACTTCTGATTTCCCTAAAATAGCATATATGATCTTAAAACTGTTCTTGAATGTCAAGAACTAGCAAAAAGCAGTTTATTTGCTATTCCAGTGGATTCAGAAGACCGGGGCGGGGAGAGGAAGAAGCGGTGGGCAGTTCCTACTACATTTTATTCATATTAAAGAAGTTTATCTAAAACTTGGTAATCATTTCCCCTAACAAAAGTTTTGCAGCTATTATGTGCACCCCATTTGTATATCATATAAATGAAAACCATGCAAGACATTGCAGAGTGATAAAATTAGTACAGGCTTAAAAGATATCTGCACAGACTCTCTGGGCCTCTCATTCTCATTTGTGCATGAAGGACACAGGTAGCAATAAACTGTTTAGGATTTCCACATGAAAAATGTTGTAACTTGATTATTTTTATTTAAAAAACATACTCTTTGGTACAGTTCCACCAGCAGTGGGAAATCTAGCAAATAAAACTTAAGTGCAAAGTAACACAGCAAGTGATGCTTTTAAGTTTTATGATAGGATTGAAAAATAAATCCTTGTAGTCCAGGATATCCTATTAGCTAAACAAAAAACTGCAAGTTCAACACCATGCATTAAGGACAAAGTCTCATCTTCATTCAGAATATCTTAGCTGTAATGAATTGTAAGACTGGTTTGATTTTAGTGTAACATAATTTGCTAAATGTCTTTTTAACAAAAGTTAGTTAGATATTAAGAAGAAATCAAAGTAAGAGGATGCAGATGTGTGTTAGGGAATTTGTTTCTTTCAGATTAAATCAGTGACCTTATTAAAATTCAGCAGACATTAATGTGTTATTCTTTAGATATTTTGATTTGATATTTTGCACTATGAGTCATGCACATCATGGGTTCCTAATAAAACATGTTCTACCTTTTGCATTAATTATGAGAATTAAGTGTTTATTTTAATTGATTACAGTTGCCTTGTATATAGGTAACTATATGTGGGATTTGTAATTTAAAGGAAATTTTACATTTGAGCTTGAAGGTCTCAGAATAGTGAACCTCATAGTAAAGTGGAAACACACTTTAATTAAGAATAAACAAGACTGTTTTACATTCTTGAGTTACACTAAAAGAAATGCTGAAATAAAAAGGCATAGACACGTCTTTTGTCATCTCTAACCATGTTTGCATGGTTTTGTAATCTGTATTAGTAGTCCTAAAAAAGAAGAAAAAAAAACACAAACTGTCCCCTTCCCCAGAAGAGTTAAAAATAGCTGTCTGCACATAACAGGCCCACAAAACATCAATTTAAGAAACAAGTGACTTCATACATATGCAAAATGCAATGTCTGACTCTTGTATCCTCTGATATTATGCAGTTCTATCATTTTCAAGGGGCTAAAAGATTTTAAAGGAGTGGTTAAAAAGGTTTGCTATGATGCAGAAAAAGTGTGCTATAATGCAGCTTAAAATAGTTTTGCAGCAGGATTTCAATAAAAAGAAAGCTTTAATTGTGTCCAAACCATGACATATGACAGCATTAGTGTTTTTCTTCAAAATCTGAACATTAAGGAATTCAAAATATGATCTTTTAAAAAGGCAGCTGATCATCTGCCTTCATTGGTATTAATGATGCTTTCTTATTACACCAGCAGTTGTGTTAAATATGGCAGATTAGACCCATTGACAAAATGGTTGCTTCTAGTTTTCTGAAGGGGATTAAAATTGATTTTCCCTTTGAAGTCTTAAAAGCTTGTGATTAATTCTCCCTGTCATTCAGAAAAATAAGAAGAATCATCTTCTCAAAAATACTTGTTTTTGTTGACAGACATGCTAGCACTTTTTACTACTGTGCAGTTAGTTTTCCCAGGAGACACACAAAACTTTAGAAAATATGGGAAAAACAGCAATTCTCTCATGCATAGCAGTCATAGAAACAATACACAGAAAGAAAATGAAAATGTCCCTACCATTTTGAATTATATTCAAATATAAAATATTAGTTATATAATTAGAGTTAATGAATCTAAGGAGATTCAGGCTGCTGTCGTGACAGCTGAAATTTCTCCTGTTGCACTCAGCTCAAGGCTTCAAACATCAGAGCTGGTTTGAGAATTTTGGGGTAGATTTGGGAAGCACCTTGTTTCTATTCTTTCTTTCTTCATATAAATAGCTTCTTGAAATTGATACATGTAGTTGCCATAAGGGCAGTGGAAGAGTGAGGGCTGGGCAACATACACTCCCAAATAAACTAATATATAGGTAACTGGGTAACATACACCTCCATTCTGAAAATAAGACATTTAAACAGGTATAAAAAAGACTTGGAGGCTAAAATGAAGCTATCATCTGCTCAGCTTCCATCCATCAAGTGTCTCTAATTCATATTCGCAAGACCACATTTGTAAGGCAGAGAGCTAAAAATAAGCTCTTAAGTTAAAAATAGAAACCTATCTTAGATTTCTTTGCTGTTTAAATTCCTCTTGCATACAGGCAGCTGAACATGAGCCAGCAGTGCCCTGGCAGCAAAGAGGGCCAGCAGCCTCCTGGGCTGCATTAACAGGAGCACAGCCAGTAGATCAAGCGAAGGGATAATCTCCCTCTGCTCAGCACTCGTTAGACCACATTTGGAATACTGTGCCCAGTTTGGGGACCCCCAGTACAAGAATGGCCTTGATAAACTGGAGCAAGTTCAGCAGAGGGCCACCAGGTTGGTTGGAGGCCAGAGCACTTGCCCTCTGAGGAGAGGCTAAGAGAGCTGGGCTTGTTCAACTTGGGGAAGAGACAGCTTTGGGGAACCAAACAGCAGCCTACCTATGTAGTACCATACGTAGTACTTATTGGGAGGTGTTGTGAAGATAGGCCAAGCTTCTCACAGTGGGGCATATTGGGAGGACAAGAAACAAGGGGCACAAGTTTAAACAAGAGAGTTTCAGACTGCATATAGGGAAAAAATTTCCCCATGAGCATGGTCACGCAGTGGAAAAAGCTGCCCAGAGAAGCTGTGCAGTCTCTCTCCATCCTTGGAAGTTTTCACAACCCAACCTGGTCTGACCTCAAGCTGACCCAGCTTTGAGCAGGAAATTGGGCTGGAGACCTCCTAAGGTCCTTTCCAACCTGCACTATCCTATGAGCCTATGATCCTCTCAATCAAGCATGGCAGTAATGATTTTCAGGTATGAGTCCAGTGCAATTTGTCCAATGGGTACTACATTAGCGTCTTCTAAAGCTATCCCATGTAATATGTCAGATATCACATTTTCGCTCAAAATACAGGCAACCAGTTCCCCCACAGTTAGGCTTATGGCTTGCACGTTCATGCATGCAGCATGGCACATGGGGCCTCTGGGCCCCCCCAGAGCTGGTGGAGGAGTGTGATCTGCAAAACCACACATGCAGGTCGCAGGGCCCGAGCACTGCTACGGTTCTGTGCTGAAGAGGGAAACCCCACAGTTTCAAATCCCTATGCCCAAAAGGTACCCGTTGCCTTAGCCTCAGCTTCTTACTGGTAGGTTTTCCAACAGTGAAGTGCATAATCATAGGGAATGAACAAATCTAGCCCTACAAATCAGATATATACTCGTTATGCCTTGCTTTTCCTGATGGCCATTTTAATAGTCATTAATCCACAGCATCATCCTGATTACCTTCAAAGAAACATAATAGGAATGCACACAAAACCTTAGATGGAAGTGAAAGGATTTCTAAGTAATAAAAGTACTCAAAAGCTCATACTCCCTTAAGTCTGCACTCTGATACCATTGTTAATTGTATAATCACAGACTAATTTGTTTGCAGAAAAGCATTACTAACAATAGCACAAAATAAAAACAAATAAAAAAGCACAAAACAAAATGATGACAAGCATACATGTGAAAAAAATGTATATAAATATTATACTGTGTTAATTGCAAGAGGCTCGTTTTTCTACAGCACTGCCATTTTATATAGCATAAAATCTAACAAAACAATCTCACATTGAGAACCATGGGGGCTGTGTTCTGACCATAAAAATCTTCTTGGCTTCAGTAAGATTTATTTCAAATACAGCCTTTCACTTGCATGAATCACCAGGCAGGACTGGAGCTTTGCTTCTCTGCTTCCTGTGACTTATTATTTTGATTTTAGAAAAAATAATCTCTCCATGTTCTGACCATGTACTTTGCACAAATGTAACTATTCCAATTACAAAGACATGGGAAGTAAAACATATTTAAGGGAGAGATATACAACCTCTGCAGAAAAAAAGACTGTAATAGACAACTAACATCTATCTGAGATATAACAGATGATACTTTCACATACGCAGCATTCATAAAAACTATTTATAATTGTGTCAACTGCTCAGTTTCAAGACTATTAGGAGTCCTTTGTCTACCAAGTGTTCAAATAAAGCACTGCAGTAACCTGCTTAGGAAATCTAAAATGGAATGGAAGGTTCAGGAGGAAGATAACAAACTCTACAGGAGCAAGCTTTTTGTGACTTTTTGTATCAAAACTACATAGATACCTGGAGAAGGGGTTTTATGTTTATTTTTTTAAGTTAGTTAAGTTTTTTAACCCTGTGGTTTAGGGAAGCTCTACATGGTACTTTCCACACATCAGACTGATGAATGTAAAATCACACATGAGGATTTTTCCCATCTTGTTTCCTTTTCCTGTTTTCCCCGCTCAGAGAGAATCTCAGATTCACAGCTGGAAATTATATGCTGCAGATTCATCTCCAATAATACACTCAGTATTATGTAGGCATCTTTGTCTGCATTGCTATAAAACGTCAAAGCAGCATTAGAAAAAACATTCCTCAACTGCCAGCTGTTCTTTGCACAGACAAACACCCACCATGTTGGCTCTGTCCCACACTGCCTGAAGAATACTCTTCTCTGCAATAATGTCTAGATAGATATATTGACAATCAGGAAAAAATGGCTTCACATAATAATATTATCAGCTTGAAAGAAGCATCTACTGTAAAATACCGTAAACTTGACAGTTTTACACCATCTGGTACCAAAAGCAATTAAATCTGATTCAGTTTCTAAACTGTGTCATGCAAGTGCAACGTCCCAAAAACATGTTGCCTGAACTTTTTTGACACCATAGCTCTAGTATTAAAGTTCTATATGAAGTCTTTCTGCAACCTAGAAACGGACAATTTAAATTATTATGCCTGTAATTCTTGTTTTGTGACTGCTGTGTGGCTAAAATATACACAAAGTTACCAAACCTACACTTTTAATTTTACTATGGAAAGTTCTTTCTAAAGTCGATTATAAATTTGTAAATTATAGGGAGAAAGTACTGAAAACATGTTTTCTACCTTCACAGATTGCAGCCTCTGTCTTGGATCAGTGTTGCACTTGTAGTATGATTCTGCTTTCAGCACAATTGAATCTTTCTTTTCAAATAGAGTTTTAATTTTCATGTTTAACTACCACTATCACCTTCTTTGCAGAAATTTCAATGACATTTAACATCTACCTCCAACACAGAATATATATATAATTAGATGCTTACAGTCATATAGAAGTAACTTCTTTAAAAATACAACAGGCATCATAAATCCTGCTCTGCAAGGAGAAAAATAATCAGATAACTTATGGCAATGAAGTAGATATCTAAACCAGGATGGTTCATGCTTTAGGTTTTTGTCAATAGTGTCAGATAAGCTTGCCCAGAGAAAAATTCAAACCTGGTGTCTAAGTTGTCCATTCTGTGTCTTCCTCTAAAGACACCAGTCTCTCTTCTCTGCATCACACCCTATCCAGTCCGAAGTAGCCTAGCCTAAACTATGCACATGTGCCCTTGTGTTTCTGTGATAGGATCCTAGCAATCTTTGGAGCATCTAGTCTGGAGCTATTTGAATGGGAACTAATGTACTGATTGGCCCGATCCAGATGTTGCCTAGGCATCACACAGATCACAGACATGTGTAGGACTCATCTTACCTAACTTTAGACAGCTACAGTGTAGAAGTTTACATCTGAACTAATTAGTTTAGACACTCTTTGTAGTCAAAGGAAAGAATAAGTACTCCTAAGGAGCTATTCTTTGCATCTGGAGGTAGACACCTAAAAGAAGTTAGATTAATTATTCCCAATAAGTGCTTTTTTTTCTGGAGCCTAAAGAGACTAGAGACTGCACAGGTCTACATTTTGTCAGATGAATCCTCCCTGTCTTCCCCTTGGAAATACCTTGTTCTTAACATTCTCCCAGTCTCCTGGGAAGCAGCAGGCCCCAGTTCCCAAACACTGAAGGAGCTGTGCTGAGTGGACCTGCTAAAATAATCCATGGGCTTTGGTAAGAATTTGCAGATCTCAGCAAAACATAACTGACTATTTCTCTTCTAGATAATGTGGAAATGCATATAAGCAATTACAACTCCATTTTCTACTGGAATTGTCTATCTCATGCAAATGCTAGCCAGTGTTAAATAAAACCAAAAGAAAGAAAGAGGAGACAGTCCTGTAAATTAATCATGTCTGTAATCTTCTTTAAGATTATACTAAATGTTTTATTTCCCTAAATTAGAGTTCAGCTGAAATAAGAGGCAAGTCACACTCAGGGATTCCAAGGTCACACAAGCAAATCTTTCTGCCACTTGATGCCTATTATGTTAATTCAGCAATGTTTGTTTTGTTTTGTTTTGTTTTCTCCCGTTATCAGCACAGTGAATGTGTTCCATTCAAAACTGTTACTATAGGAACCCTGTGGTAACATTTAAAATTTTCCTTTCTTTTGGATAAAAATATCAGAAAATTGACGGATAAGTTGTTTAGGTAGAACAATAGGGCATTTGATATTTAATCTGCAAGCACTTAATAAGAAGTATTCCAAGTAATGGCACAGCGCTATTATCATATCACTTAGTAAAATGGCAGCAAATTATTGTATTATTCACATCTCGTTGGGTCCATGCTATTATCACAGAGATGCCTTTAAAGATGACATTTAACATACTCCTTTTACACAGTAAAGTGGTTAAAAGCACATTCAAATTTTAAAATGTTTCTGATCTCTTGACAGCTCACCGAAGCATTCTATGGGCCCCCCTGCCTCTCCAGTTGTTAACTACAGCTCTAAAACTTCTTATAATTACGAACATTGCAGTCACACTAAATTAGACTGACAGATGAAATACTGATTACTAAGGACTTATTAAGGACTACTTTGCAACCAATTATGCTGACATTTGACTTGATTTGACAGGTGAATTGAGTGGAAGATTCCTCCAAAACAGTAGAGAAGAATTTATTTTATATCCTCATCATTTTAAGATAATTGTTCAGGACAAATTCATTAATATACCACTACAAAATTTATTTTTTTCCCAGCTTGGAGCACCTATGATTCAAATGATAGACAAATAGTAACAGCATGGAGTCTTAAACATGCAGGCACTCTCACAGATTTTAAGATTCAGTGACTCTGGGATCTCTGGCACAGAAAAAAAACAATTTGCTGCCAGCTCCCAGGAACTTTCACTGACCATCAACTACAGCAAAACAAAAAATATTTTCAAGTTGTGAGAAATATTTTCCATAAGATGATCGAAATCATTAAATGAAATTATACCCAATTTCCACTGTTGTAACTTTGCTGTACCATTACATGCAAATTCACTGTCATTACATTGTTTCCCAATAATTTCTCAAATGTTCCTGCAATTCAGTGAATTTCACCTGGAAATTCTCCGAAACACCTACTCCATCATTTTTTAATGTGCAGATAAGAATTAACGGGAAAATATTACCCCTTACTTTAAACAGAACTGTGTTATAATTTCAGAGCAGAGTGCTTAGAACAGGGTTTGGTTTAGTAGAAGGTGATAAACAATGATTCACACAAAGCCGTCTGTTCTAAAAGAGGTGAGCAGATAAACATATGAGAAGTGAAGAGAAGAGGTTTCCTCAGTCAAACATGTTATGCCAACTAACAGAAAAAAAAGGAGAAAACAGATCTTTCTAGAGTTAATGAATTATTTTCAAAGTATTTTTAGGGCCAGTCTAGCACATAGGAAACGTCACCAAACTGTCACAAATTAATAAATTAATGGCAAATGCTTCCATGCAGTTTGCTTATTTTTGTTTTCACTTGATTTTCTGTAGAATCCACTATGCAAAATTCCACAGAGAAAAGGAATTTAGTAGGATTCAAAAAATGATTCTGGTACTTATAAGGTGTTAGCTCTCTTACATGTTTTCTGCACCAAAGCAATATGAGTAGATTGAAGGCTAGGACTGTTGTAGAAATAAACAAAAAATCAGTATCACTGGCACAATAAATAGAAGAAAACTGTCTAGAATTTGAAGGAGATAGCCAGGCTCCCCAGTTTTAAATAGAATCCTTCTCATAAGGGTTGTTTTTATTTCCTAAAGTTAGGTAAGACACAGATATCCAAATGACAGGGTTTTCTCATAGGACTGCATTTAAATCCTTTCATTTTTGGTCTCCGGAGAAATTCAATAAACATAAAAAAATCTGTATTTTTTAATACTAAAAGTAGCAAGATTTTTTCCAAAACTTTGGTCCTTATTAGGACTCTAACCAGTTAAGCTTATTCACAACTTCAGATCATAGGCCCAGAACACAATAAGCCAAAGACACTGAACCACATTCTAAATTCTGAAAAATATTATTCTACATAATAGTTGGGCTTACTAGCAGGTAAATGTGAGACATCATTATTGTTACCGCCTGTGTTAAAAATGAATTGTAAATAATGACTTCAGTTTCTGATCTATCTTTCCAGGACCATTCTGAAAGTATGGGGGGAGAACAGTCAAGTTGTTTTAAATTTGGTTTGAAAGTGTGATTATTGTGAATGAATTATATTGATGAAAATAAAGTTATTGGATTAGGTTGAAAAATATTTTAGCTGTCAGCCTCTGGGTTAAGAATTTTGTGTGTTTTTCCTGCCATAGTAAATTTCACCATTTACAACAGCAGAATCAGATATTTAATCTTATTATCCTTCTTATTATAAGCCAGCAGTTTTCTTCTTTGGAACACAAGGTAATAAGCTCTCACATATATAAGCAAATTTCTTATCTTATTTCTTATCTCCAGTAAAAATTTGAAGGGTACCAGCACCTGCCACGATGCTGGTTTTCCTCCACACATCACAAAGGTTCTCCTTCACCAAAGCTACTACGCTATTTTTATGTTCATTATGACTTCAGTTTATTTTCTTAATGACTACACTGTGAATTGAAATATCCAGTGTGGCTTACAGCACCATTTCTTAAACTGTGGTCCAAGGAGCACTTGGTTTTCATAGAAAATAAGAATATGGTCTATGAAATATCAGTCTGTTGTTAATAAAAACAAAATAAAGCATTGGCACACATTGCCATAAACACAAGCAAAGAAGCAGACAAAAAAATGAAAAAACTCTAATAAATAAATGAAGTTTACCCTAATTTTTTTTTTATTTGAGAGTGAAAATCTTTGTATTAACACTGCACAACATGGTCCTTTAATTAAACAATGAATCTAAACATCTATTCTGTACTAAGTGTTTGAAACTTAAATACATGATTTTAACAAAGGAGGTTAAGTTTGTAAGGTTTATCATCAGATGATAGTGAGCTTTAGGTATAAACATTTGTAAAGATGCTCACTATACATTTTTTTTCTTTCTCCCTCAAATGTTTTCTTGCTACTGCAAAGGACATAACATATTTGGTCTTAATGGCTTTTTTGTCAAAATATCAGCACTGGCTCACAGACCAGAACTCATGTGAGCCTTCAAGATAACAGTGCTACCTACTCAAGCACTACAGCTTAAAACAAAGTCTAAAATTACAAGGACTTCAAAATCCACCATGGATTAGGTAAAAGAATATATGAGACATCCTCAGCAATGGATGGATATAGAACAGACACTTTGAGGACATAGACAGAGTCCAAGATAACTGATGACCATGCTGTCTACCTGCTATAAGCAAGTAAAGTTATTGCTTTAAAGCTTAGTAATAACTGCTACATAATACAGCTGCCTATCTTTTAGAATAAGCTCTGTCCTGAGATTTTCATTTTAACAGCCATTCTGAAATTAAAGCACTGCAACATAATTTTTAACTTTTCAGACAAGGCACCAAAGGCTGTCACAATGTACACATGTGCAGCAGTCACACCAGGACGGATAAATGCAAACATATTTCAAAATACAAAACCAGTGAATAAGTATTTCAACATCCAACAAAAAGTTAAAAGAAGATGCTTTTTTCCAGGGGGGGTTGTGGAAAATACTCAATGTTGCCAAACAAAAAAATGCAAATACATTTCTCTTGATCATCCCTAATACTGAATAACGCTATACTCCACAAACAAATTCAAGTAAATAGAGCTCCTTCTGGAATACAGTGATGCTGAATACGAATAAAAGATTCATAAATAACATGCTAATATATATTAGTGATAAATAAGCTTTCTAACATTTATTTAGCTTACATGAATTCATATTTAGCTTAAATAAACCCAGACGAAGCCAGACAGCTCTAGATTCGCCTCCTCTTTTGGTTCTACTAAATTTATTGTATCTAAACCCCTCATCTCCCAAGTCCCATAAAAAAATTATTCAGGTACTTGTAATCACATCTATTAAATTGCTCACATGTGTAAGTATGCATAGGATCAATTCTAAAAAATTAAATGTGCCTTAAATATTGGCACATGAAACTCTGTGTTTTCTACTGACCTTCATTAAGCTCCATGTGTCATATTTTATGAAGAAACAAACTAGCTTTAGATGAAGTAATTTATTTCAACAACTACAAACTATTTATGTGCCCATTAGCATGATCAGTTCAGCAGTTTCTACCTTCCACATTTCTTGTACATTTGTTTTATATTTTATAGTTTAATGTAACTTACTTCATATTAACATCTTAAAAGAGTTTTTTTCCTGAGTTTAGAAGCCCTTATGTCCATTAAAATAACAGCAAAATATCAAAAAAGCATCAACTCCTTCCCCATCAAAGACAATTAATCACAAATAAATAAATGAGAATAAATCTTTTAGTTTCTCCATTTTTAAAATCAAAACTGTTCACATCTCTGCCCCAACTGTACTATAAAAAATCACTTACATTTTTACACTTGGCTCAGCAAAATATATGCTTTGTAATTTATAGGGATGTTGAGAGTATTGATTAGAATCCACAAAAAGCTCTGATATAATTGCTTGAAGGAATGATTCCAGAGATGATAAATTGTTTCCATCATTACTACATGGACTTTATACTAGCCAGGCTAACTAGAATCCCTATGAATTAGCCTGTTTGTATGTGTGCCAGAGAAATATTTTGTTATTTATTTATGAGCTATTTATAGGATTAGATTATTTATATGTCAGTTCAAAAACATAGCAACTGTACAGTGAAGATGAAAGCACTCTGGATGTATTTCATATATACTATCTGTTGGTGCTGATCCTGCAAATCCTGATGTACATAGTTGGTTTTGCACAGATTCAGCCTGCTGAAATAGTTCCGTTAAGTGTAGGTTCCCACTGGAGACGTTGTGACAATTCCCTTCTATTGATGGTGTGGAGAGTAGGATTTTGCTACCCTGGATGGTTAGCAGTCTGAATTAGTCATTGCTCTTTTGATCCTACAGGACTATCACAAGCAAAACAACTAAATTAAATACATACCAAAAGTGGACAGAATTAGACCCTTTGGCTATCAGTCAAGTTCATCAACCATTCTGGGCTGGGAAGTATGGAATCTGACTGATTTTCATTTATATAGTAGTAATTTTCCCTTATCTTTGATTAAGCATAATTTGGCCAAAAGTTTGATAAGGGTCTTTTCAGTGAGGGCTTAACATATTCCTTGTATTATTAATGGCTCTTCATGGATTATTACTTAATGAGGTTATGTATTCACACCACAAAGGATTATTTGTGAGTGTTTTTGTGAGGAACCTACACAAAATTCAATTTCTCATCATCATGTTCTATGTATTTATTTCTTATCTTTCTCCACTTAAATAGCAGCATAATTGGACTTGAAAAGGTGGGAATAATTGTTTTGGGGAAGAAAGAAAGCCTATGAATAGAGAAGTTTACAATGACATATACAAGCTTCTTTGCAGATTGTCTGAAGCATAAAAACCATTTCTCTTCCAAAGCTCACCAGTGGGGTTTGAAAAAAAATGCCTAAAACAAAATAATTTGGCTTGTGAACACTGCAAAATCAGCCAGGCATTTCAGCAGTGTTTCCAACTTCCTTGGACAGTTTGGCAACTAGGAACCAATGGTTAGAGGTGAAAATCAGGGAAAATAAGCAATAATTAAAAGTGGAAATGTTGTTTGCTCCTCCCAGATCCTGGAAGGGAAATTTCAGACTAAAATATGTCCAGAAAGGAACAAATAGCTAGTGATTTAGGGCCACAAAGATGAGTAAGGGATTGGAGCATCTGATTCACAAGGAGAGGTTGAGAGAGCTGAGACTGTTTAGCCTGGAGAAGAGAAGGATCAGGGGAATCTTATCTGTATGTTTAAATATCTGATGGGGGGAGTAAAGAAGAGAGAGCCAGTTTAGGCAGCTGACTCATACAGTATATCCACTGATTATAACAGAGTGCAGACACCTAGCACATAGGTAGACATGAACATGTAGACATACAAATGCAGGTGTCTTAGTTTGTGAGCTGAATCCAACACCTGCTATGTATTACAATGAAAAATAAGCATCTAAATATTTTGTAGATCTGGGCTTAAGCTCCCTAATGCAGGAAATATCCTCTGGATATTGGAAGTATCTCTCTCAGTAATGCTCTGACTTGACCGAGTCTCTTGTTTCCACTATTGTATAAAAATTAGATAATTTAAAAGAGAGCCCAAGAACTTCAATTATATCATCTTAGGCAGTAAACAAAATTATCCTTGTTAGATTTAGTCAAACCTCAAGGACATAATTTTTAGTACCCCTAGATAAACTTTTCATTGCACAGGAGAATAAAACTGTTGAAAGTTGTGCGAGCAGTATAAATTAGTAGGCTGGAAGAAGTTTATCATTGAGACAAGTGAAGACTGTCCCAATCACTTCAAAACCTATTGTATCATGTGCAAAGGTCTATTTGTCTTGGAGAAGTCAGTTTGGAAGGGAAAGTGGATAAATTATGAAGAACGATCACCTTCTAGCCAGTAAGAAATGCTTAATCATCTTTCAGTTGTTGCTATATTAGTTTAGTAGTGCATCAAGTTGTAGATAATAAATAAGCTATATTTTAGAATGCAATGGTTACAAAACAGCCTATGCCAAAAAGCCACGAACAAGAGTAAAAACATTAATAATTTTCTCTAAAATTAATACAGTTAAACAGCTTAATCTAAAACAAAAATTTCTCACGATTTTGCATTGTAAATATTTCTCTGTAAAGGGCTTCTACAGTCTTCATTTCAATAGAGTCTGGGAACTTATTTTCAATAGTCTCTCCTTTTTTCTTGGGCTTTTCTGGGCCTCTTGAGAGCCTCATACTAAAATTCTACAATCAAATAAAAAGAGAAGGATTAGAGCAATTTTCCTCTGTCAAAGCCCACTATCTCTGCTGAATCACCTAAATCACTTCCCCAAAGGTGTACAGTCCTCACAAGTAACTCCAAATAACAAGGAGCTTTTTTCTGTGCAATCATTTGAGCTTTGAAAAATGCAGGACTTTTTTCTACTGAGAAAGATATCCTCCTGCACTAGAAGGTACTCAGGAATTGCACATTAATCAATATAGCCAATTAACTTCTTTCAGAATCAACATTTTGACTAAGGTGAAGCTACATATAGAGCAATTTAGCAAGTGTCTTGCCACTCTTGTTGATTGGAGTTGTAAAAAATGCAATTTTCATTTACATGGGAAAATCCTTATTTGATGCTATGCACTCACATCTATCCTCTTTAAAAGCCTTCACAGCTTCTGATGCATGGAGTTTATCACAGGCCACCAGAAAGTGAGAGAAGATTTCATTAAAGCCTTTTGTTAAAACACTGGCAGAGCAAAGCACTTAACAGAGAGAACTGCATATCTGGCAATTCATTGACAGCACCTGCAATACAAATAACGCAGCTAGCACAGGCCGAGTGACGGGGAAGTTTCTTTTTAACCTCACCTGCTATAGCCATTTTAGTCAGATGCCAAAGCCATACTGAAAACTGGCAAATGCAATGTGCATCTGGCTTACATGGCATATCCCACATAACACCAGAAATTTCTCTACTGAGCTGTCTCACTTAAGCAAAGGGCTGCTTATTTGACAACAGACATCTGTATATCCCTACGTGTTTCATGGCTGAATACTGTAAAACTAATGTATCCATTTGGTATTTGCTAACCACATTATTGCAGTGGCTAGCAATTTAAAAGGTAACTGTGAAGTTAAATATGATATTTTTTGTACAAAATTAAAGACATCCTTTCCAACACCCTCAATGTTTGCCTTTCCATGTCTTTATATTGTCTTGAAAATTTTCTAAAATCCCAAGGCACAACTGTGATTTTTCTATTTTGAAATTATCTTTGTATGAGATTGGTATTTTGTGCTAGTATAAAATCTTGTGTTTTTGCAGTAAATCATGTACAAAATCATTAAATCCAGGCATATTGTATAGCATATTCTTGCATTGTTCTTTGAAGAGATTGCAAGGGGAATGCTATTTCTAGGGTTGGAAGAAAAAAAAAACAAATAAAAAACACTTCTCATCTTTCAGGTCTTGCTACTTCAGCATGGATCAGGTGCTGGTACTTCAGAGAGATGAAAATAATCTAAAATAGGATTGGGCTGGTAATTAGATGCAATCATAAACACTCTACTTTAGTGATACTTGTTCCTTCCACTTTCCGCATACTAGCACAAGAAGGGGGAACTCCAGCTACAGGAAGCTGCCTTGGGATTATGGAAGGAGCTATCTGGTGTATTGAGTGTGAAAGAGTAAGCAAGGAATATAGTTGTGCCACACATACATATATAAAATCCACCTCAACATCACAACTTCTTAGCTGTTTAATAGGTGTACAAAGTCACTTTGGACTCTGGGTAGAGGAGCTGAAATAAAAATAAATGTTGTAAAGTAGATGGAAATCAAGCCTCAGAAAGAATCATTTATCGAAAGATGAGAACTTAAAGTGATTGCCACATTAATATAAGACAGTTTCAATCATATTCAATGCTATTAGTCATCCACCAAATTATAAAAGGATAGGGTTTTGTCTTTAAGGCCAAGTAATTTAATAAACCTATTCCAATATGCTAAAAGGCATGTTCATGATTATTGCAACTCCATTGATGTGTTTAGTATCTGAGTGTGCAAACAGTATGTTAGAGAACCACGCACTCTAGGCACACATAAATACAACTGTAAAAATGCACATATTCTTTCACGGAACACTTGGCCTCATCTTAAAAAGAATAAAAACTATCTAATTGAAACATGGAGCAACACAAACTTTGGAGAAACAGATTGCAGTCACTCTCACCTAGCAGGACACTACTACTTTCTTTTTCTTGGTTCAGTGCACTACTGATTTTTTTATGAAGTTGTTAACACAGAAACTTTAGACTGTTCAGCAGGAGAACATACTTCCCTTTGCACAAAAGTTATATATATATCTTATAGTGATACATATATATGTATATATATATATGTATCACTATAAGATTTATATTTCAGAAAAATCTTTCCAAGTAAAGATAGCAGAAGTGATCCTTTCTCATCTTTGTGATAGATGTTTTAATCCTTTCTGAAATAAATACCCTGATACTCTCTTCTTTGAAGATTTTAACTTCATTAATCTAACTCCAAAAGCACTGCATTTAAATCGGATTTTCTGTGGGGGCTGTATAAAACCAGTACTGATTTGTTCAGATGCATTACTGTCCCATAAATGCTGTGCAGTTTGATCAGTGTGTCATTTACGAACCAATGTCTTTAAATCCGCCTTAAAGAATTAGCTGATTGTTTTATCTGATGGACACATACTGTCAGAGCAAGATGATAGAACAAAAATTGGCATTATTCCTTCATGTCCCAGATGCCTAAAAATATTTCCAATGTAGCTCTCAGAAAGATATCATTAGCAAGGAAGGTAAATAGCAGATCTTTCTGCTGTATGAATGAGATATGAAAGATTACCAACTAAATGTTCTGTTTGGTGATGTCCAAACTGTAATTTGGGGAAGAACAGAAATGTTTGGTAGTGTTGCAGTTTTCATCTGGTAAGCTGATTTAAAAAAATAAGTTAACTCTGTTAGGTATAGGAGTGCCAGCTTCTCCATAAGAAGTATAAATGCCCTGAAATAGAAAATTATGTAATACACTGACAAAGGGGAAGTTTCTTCCAAGCTCAGGAAATTATTTCTCATGAATTTCATCTGTAAATCAGAGTAGTACTAAATTTAGCTCCTGAAGCATACTGTCAGACAAAAAAATACAGGAAGCCTGTATTATGGAGAGTTTATGAACAGTTTTAATTCACCATGGGTTGGAAAAGGCAGTAAGAGAGGACAATCAGAACTGCCAAATGTGTGAACTAGCAGTCATACTGTGGCAGGATTATGGGTTGTATTGTTCCCAGTTACTACCTGACACATTTTCAGCTGCTTATATGATTTACCATGCTTTTCCCTCTGTGCATCAGACTGACAAATGGCACACCATTTTCACTCATCATCAATGCCTCTCAAATTATAAATGCATGAGACTCAATGGACTCTGCCCTTCTACAGACTGACGTAAACACTACATTAAATCCTGGTAGCTCTCATTAAACCCTGACTGCTATGTCTAGATTTAAAGTCACTTGACACACCTTATTACAGGACCATATCTTAAGTTGCTTACAATTTTGCCAATTTTTAACCACTGAGTTGGAAACATTCCCTGCTGAGTGTCTGCCTCTATACAAAATAAATGTCTTCAAGTTTCATAACAGTTGTTCAGATATTTCTTAAAGAAGAAAAATTTAGTATTTTGTCCATGTTAAAACCTTTGTTAAATTATGTCTTTGAGTAGCTGAGTGTGAACCATGTTTTGGATCAACAGTTTGAAATTATAGTAAAGCAAGTCACAGATTGTGTCTTCTGCTGTTTCCATGAAATTTCCATTTGCCTTTTTCCCAAGTTTCAGTACTGAGAACATCCAAAAATATGATGGAGGTGAGTGAAAGTGGGACTAATAGGACAGAGAGTGCAAACAGAGAGGTGTTTGGGATCAAATGTGTACGGGATGTGGAGAGTGTAAAAAAATCTAGAAAGCAAGAGAGGAAATAAGATGATGAAAAATCTGGACATGGGAGAAAGAAAATGGAAATTGATAGAGGATTTCATGGCTGAGATGGGGTAGCAGGAAAGGGGAAGAAGACAGATGGGAAAAGTTATTTGATTAGGAGCCTGCAGAAGGATGGCTAGAGCTAGCTGGACAAGGGAGCTCTGACGAGAAATAGGGAAAAGAAAGTGAAAATGAGAGAGACTTGAGAAAGGTATGTCCCAGGCATGCATTACAGCACTCTCTTCCCTGGAGCTTGCAATCAGATATGGGTCTCCTAGTTTTTCCTCAGAACACACTCTTACTGAAGGGACAGAGTGCATTACACGGCAGATACAGCTCAGGCTTGTGCTGTGGAAGATATCTACTCCATTACCTGTCATCCTATCAGTGTGCATCTCCAAGAAGAGTTTGGCTTCATATTCTCTATACATAAAAAGTCTTGTAGAAGTACTTAACATCACACCATTTTGAGGTTTCTTAAAAAAAATAAATGCCTCTACTAAACCGTTTGACCCAAATCTTGGTTACATCTGCAGTCTTTTAAGAATAGCCTTGAGGTCTCAGTGACCAGTCTTGCTAATATCAACTTTGTTTCCTATCAAGAATATGCTTAGAGTTAATACATCTGATTAGCTCAAAACTAATCTATGTTACATTATAAGATTACAGTCATCTAAGTGAGATGAGATGTATTCCCTCCAATATCTTCAGCTCTCTTGGCAGACAACAGGCCTGTTGTCTGGCTGATGCTCACTGGCAAGGCACAACTTGCTTCCATAGAGCTAAACTCTCTTCTCTTCCCAGCATAAAGTGACCTGTCTCTTACATACCATCTATTCAGAACAGCCTTCTGCCCATGGGAGGCTGCGTGTTTGGCACAGGCCAATACTTAACTCCATATTCTGGCTCTGTTAAATTTATTAGTACAGTAGCAGCCACTGTGGGCACATGACTGGCAATAGGTGGTAACAACCTCACCCAGATCTTGCTAGAAGGACTATGACATTTCCTGTTTCAAAGGAACAAAAAGGTATCCTTCAAATAGGAAGTCATGTGCCCTTGAAGGGAATATGGAGTCATGGATACAAATCTTGAGAGCACACTGGACGTTAGAACTGGCTCTCTCAGATACGTAGCCTCTATGCTCAGTTTTTCATCAGTAAAATAGAGAATAGCATCACTTTGCTTTGCACAGATTAAGGGAAACAGACTTATTACTATTTAGAAAACAGTACATATCACATTGATAAGCACAACAAAAAACTCCAGAGGGGATCTTCAATATTGTGAAATAAATGAGAGGCCAGACATTGAAGAATGAGAACAATATACTGAATAGCTTCTCAGTCAGTGAGCACTGATTGACTTGGGATCCTATGAGAACATAATGTGTTCATATAATTAAGGACTGTATAATGTGTACACACAGAAAGAGCAGTAAAAAATATACAGGACAACCTTACTTCTGGTATTTCCTAACTTTTGAGTCTTTTCTGGCTTCTATTCTTAACAGGCTTCTAACACACTTTTTTATGTGCAATACTCTTTGCTAATCCAACACTTTCTTAAACTCAAAGAGCTAGAGCAAGAATTGAAAACCATCTGGAGCAGTTGCAAAGCAAGTTAGTGCTAAGAGATCCGTACTGAAGTATGTCATATGCCATTCCAGGTCTGCCCTGTATCAGCTTTAAGGCTGCATGACTGTAGAAAGACATATGTCCCAGACAACCAATAAAATTTCATGCTGTCTCCAAAATTTGGAGTCTTTCCACCTAGATCTAAATCCTATTAATATGTCAGCATTCAACTATTGTTATGAGAATTTCAATGAAAACAGTGACAGTATTATCTCCTCTATCACTTAGGGTAACCGTCAAAGACTGGGTCAACCAAATGGCATTCGCTAGGACCTCGGGTGCTTTTGTGCTCCCTAAGTATGGTCTCACTCACAACCTGCCATGAAATGAGAGTGCTGCTGACTTTCTGAAAGGTCTAACAGAGAACTGAACATATAGTGCAACCTTCCTGTATGTTAATTACAAGACAGCTCCATGCAGCCCAAACTATGTAAGAGAGGAGATATATCTTTTTAATTTTTCCATTTATAAGCCCTTTTTTTTTCTTAGTAGTTCTTCACATCACAATACTTCAACCAAAATTTAGCACTCTGCAGGCCAAATCAGTAGTTGAGGATGGCCATTGCAACATCACAAATATAAATGTTATGGATGAAACTTCTGTCTCTGATCAGTGAGGCAGAACACAAGTAGAAAATTCATTTTTTTATAAAATATACTACCTCCTAATAAATTACTCTTGTAATTAAAAAGGGCCTGCACTGTGATAATTCTAAGATATATATGTTATTTTAACAGTGGGCATGCCAGTATTTCACAATTAGGTTTGAGCTTGAAATCCTCATTGTGTAAGGTCATATGCATAAGCTGATGGAAAAGTTTCCCTATAGGTTGCAGTATGATACCTGAACTTCAGTCTGTCTCTAACAGTAAATATTATATCTTTATGAGAATCAGGCTATATGAAGACACTATATTTCCCATTTGCATTCTCATGTGAACTTTCTATTAAGTATTCCCATAAAGAAATAAAATAGCGAAGAGAATTTTCTAATTTATATTAGTAGCCTCACTTACTCTCAAATGTACTGTAATTTATATGTGATAATTCATTAAATACAATTTATAATCCTGAAGACTGTTCACAAATATATATATAAATTAAGGCTACTCAAATGTTATTCCACGAACCTGCATTCCTTTAGGCCATCTCACGTTCCTAGATCAGCCTCTTCAACTGATGGATATTATATTGAGATAGACAAATTAATAACAGCATTCATATCTATATACCCCTTATATCCCAAAAAATCCAAAAGTTCAGAGTAGACTAGAGCTGACTGGATTGTATATAAACCTGCTTATCAACAGTTAGCTAAATTAAAATATAAGTTCTGATCCAATTTATTCAGATTGATTTAGGGCTCACTGCTTGAGAAGGTTCCTTGAGAAGGTTGCTACTAGCAAAGCTTTATTAGTGCAAATGAATTTTATGAACACAGCAAGAGAGCAATCTCTTTCTTAGCCAAGGCTCCTTTAACTAGAAACACTCTTTGCTCTCAGAAATGTTTATATGTTATGCAGGGTAGGATTCACTTCACCGAACTTTAGATGATTATGAGTTAAAATCTCAGCTAGTCACCTTAGGCTAGTTCTACAGTCTGTGGGAAGAAGCAGGCACTTTGAAGACTGTATGTGACTTACATAGGAATGTAGGGTATTTCACATACATAATGCAGGCATCTGTAACATAATGTGTAACATAATATAATACCGAGCAACCCCACTGGATCAGACCAAAAGCACATCTAATCCAACATCCTGTCTCTAATGGTGGCTAAAATCAGATGCCTAAGGAAAAGCACAAGAAAACACAAGTGACACTTGACCTGAGTAACCTCCAAGCCTCCAGCTACCAATGGTTCAGTGACTTCCTGAGCTACGTGTTTTGTATGCATTTAGTAGTTTTTATTTTTTTTCCTGATGAACTTATCCAGGCTCCCCTTGAACTCCTGTAAACTTTTAGTACTCCCTGAATCATGTGGCAAGGCACTCCACAGCTTACCTAGACACTACAAAAAAAACACTTTCATCTGTTCATTAGGAGTTCACTTCCTTCTAGTTTAACGTAATGCCCCCTTAATCTTGTACTGCAAGGGAAGAAGATTGGTCCCCATCCAGGCTCTTCAGCCCTCTCATGATTTCATAGTTCTCTATCATATTGTCCATGAACTTGTTCTGCCAAATCTCCAAACTCAGAAAATAAGGTGACTGTGTTAACACATATGCTGATCCCGAACCATGCCTGTCAGTAGTATTTATGAGCTCAGATAGTTTACTTTCCGGAATGACCACAACAAGCTTTCAGATAACCACAAAAACATGACATAAGCATGCTCCCAGAATTCTGTGGGGGAGAATTAAAAATGAGAAGTAGGAAAAAGAAGAGTAACAACACTAAACACAGGATTTCAATTTCTTTTTTACATCAAAGTATTGTTAATACATACAAACAGCTTCATCTGCTGGTATATAAAAGAAGTGAGCACATTACTCATAACTCTGTAGATTCAAGACAGAATGGCTTCTTAGCTGAGCATGTCCTTTTATGTTACTTTGATCACAGGAGGACACAAACTTAAAAAGTCTGGACATTAGAAGTATCATGTTTATTTTGAATGAGGCAAAGCCAGCATAGACCTCCGCACTTTGTGACTACTACACCTACTGTAAAAAGGGCTGAGGGAATGCTGATGAAGGTTTAGTGGGAAGCTAAGAAGGCTTTAGCCTCCAGTAGTAGCAGTTGATGTGGCATATGCTCTTAAACGATGCAATGTGATCAGAAAAAAACATACAGGGCTTCATGTACCCTTGGCAGATGTCACTATTTTCAGCTGCCAGATCAACTTCCGGCAATTCATGTGTAAATTAGATTAGCCCTGGAGCTGCTGTTACTCAGACCAACCCCACCACCAGCCAGAGTGCAAATACAAGAAAACACAAAGCATAAAACCACACTTGTTCTCATTCTTTTGTAATGACTGTATTTCAGCTTGAACTAAAAATCAAGCGCACAGCCTGCAGAGGGGAGGAATGAATTGAGGAAGCTCAGGTCTGCTTTCTTCAGATCCTGAAACTGGGAGAGGTAATGGCAGTTGGCCTTTTTTGCCACTGAATACCTTTCTTGCCCATGCTGCATGCTCATTAGGCAGCATAACAATACTTGGTTTTGCTAAGAATAGGATATATAAAACATTGTGGATCTGAAAGCTCTCATTTTTCCAAGAACCATACTCCTTCTTAAGGCATTGGAATGCAGTAGCACTAGCCATGCGTGGCTGTTTTAATATGCCTCTGGGAGAACAAGGCTTTCCTGGCAAATCTGTCTTTTTAAAAGGAGCTTTAGCTAGCCCCTCTTCTTTCACTAGGTGGGAGGAGCAGGGACCTCAGTTCCACTGAGGCCCAAGCATTTCACATGAAGCACAGACAGCCTGAGCAGTTTTATGGTTACTTTGCTCTCACTTATCACAATGAGCCTTATGAGTCTTATTCTATAGAGGCACTTGGAGATCATTTTGCAAGCTTTCACACTCCGTCAACATGGAAAAAGCCAAATAAAATATGTCTGTTTCAGGTAATAATCTTAAATTAGAGGAGTCATAACAGACTCTAAGAACCAGTGTGAGTTCTTCATTCAAGTCAAACAGTTACAGGGTGACCTGATTCGCAACAAATCCTGCTTCTCTTATGGCAGAGGAATATATAATTATAAAAAAAACTGGAAGTAGCAGGGATTAAATTACGTTGCCAGAGCAGCTTGTTTCTAAAGGGCTTATTACAGGCATGAACCGCAAACCTGTGATTTTTCTTTTTTCACATGAATTGATGTCATAATGAGGTTTAAATGGAGACTTGGTGTCTACATTGCCTCCCAAAGGAGAGGGGTTCCCCTTCTACCCGGGCATAGTGCCTCCTTCTGCTGTGCTACTTAATGCAAATGTAAACAAAAAGGAGAGTCCAACCATGAGAGCTGAATTCATTTCGAACTGGCTGTCATGGGTTTTCACTTTGGTCTCTTCATGGTTCACAAGGGTACCTTTCAAGTCTGGTTTCTACAGAAGATGCTTATATGATAAAAGGGTACAACCTAAAGCAGAAATACAGTACTGACTGTGAGCTGGAAACAAATCTGCTTATTGAAGCGATCCATGTGGAACCTTGATTGTAGAAATCTTTAACACTTCTGTTATTGCAACAACTGAGAATATAGCAGGAAATCTCAAATGAACAGCTATTTTTTCTACCAGTCCTGAAAACTAATGTTTTATTATAAATCTGTCCTTCCCAACACATATTGCATCCCCTCAGGGCTAGCTCCACTGTGTAGGCAGATTAAGCGGTTGCCTATGGCAGCAAAATGTTAGGCATAGCAAAATGTTTAGTGACTGTTTATTGTGTGACCATAGGCTGGGTGAAGCAGACATTTTCCAGTATGTTGAGGGCTACAAAAACCCTGGAGACATCACGAGCTTCCCCAGTTCTTCCGCATACAAGTGAGCAATAGAAATGAGCAGGGTTTCACAGCAAGGAAATTGGTTTTTAAACTACAAGCTCCATGATAGGGAATAGTGAAAGCCTGTACCTTTTAATAAATAGATCAAAAGAATATTAAGAAATCTGCTGCTGTAACAAAATGATTAGTGTGTTTTATAATCTACAAAGTCAGAACTGTGTCATTTGTGTGTCATTCTATTAAGAGCTATAGGGTCATCACCTTGAACTTTTAGCCATGGAGTATTCAGATAGCTGCTGGACACTTAAAAAAGAGCTTGCCAGTCCCAAAGTGGAATGAATATAAGTATGAATGTTCATGCTAAGAATCTGACCACAGGGACATTTATTCACTACGCTTCTTTTAAAAGAAAATTGAGTTACCCATTAAGGACACATTAAAATATTATCTTAGCAGAGCAAATGTCGAACATGGAGAAATGATGGTCAAATATGAGACCACAGGAGCAGGGCAAAACAGAAGTATTCTGTCTATAATATCACCTGGTCAGTCTCCAATCCCAAATCTGTTTCTCACAATACACTCCAACATTATTGCTCTGTGCCTGGGTTGTATCCGAAGCCAGGGCCAGATCTGTGTGGTTGCAGGAGTGCTGAATCAGACTGAAATGCCAGTCTCCAGCACCACACCATACTCTCCCCTCAATCCATGACAGATGTCCTTGCCCCAGTGCATACCAGGTATGTTGGTCATGACTTTTCTTCAGTAATTAATGTGATAGTGGCTCCATCAGCCAGTCCAGGTCACAAGAGTGGTGCTTGGGCTCTTGGAAGAGCTGTGCCATTTTAGAGAGGGATGTGGGACAAGCTTGCTTGGCAGACTTAACTGTAAGATATAACTGACTGCCATAAATCAGATCTTTGGATAGTATCATTGCTGAGACAGTAGTTTCTATCAATATGTACCTGATACTTTGCAGGTAGTAGCTGATTTACCACTGTCAGGTTATCCATGGCAGCACAGGGCTCAGTGCAGGGTCACTGCCTGGGAACCTACCCAGGCACACCAACCCCATGCCTTTCTAGCTACACCAATAGCACTACACTAGCCAGATAGTTTACATTAGCTTGAAGCATCTGACACAAACTACAGAGATTAAAGTACATAAATCCAGGCAATCCAGATCCCTAGTAAATAGAGAATTTCTAAGTTTCTAAGTTTTTAAAGAAACTTCTTTAAGGCTGAAGTAATTAAATGCCCTCTGGATTTATTGGGAACTGGAGTCCATAAGAAGCCACTGATGTAACAGGCCATGGGCAAGGCTAAACTGTTTGGGCTAAGAGACATCCCCAGGATGGGAATAGGGCAGATTTTTTAAGTACAGATAGGGCAATTCTAAGTATCATTTGCAATGAGACAGGCTCCTTGAAAAGAAACTATTGTACGCTGGCTGCTTTCAAACTACCATCTAGGCTTCTTGGGCTTCATGGCTTAAATGGCTTAAATGGCACAGACTGATTGTAACCATAGGAATTAGGGGTTGGATTCGTGGCGAAAGTGTACCTGTCTGTTTGAAGTAAAGTATAGTTTGAAGTATAAAGTAATGAAAGCAGCAGTGAATCCGAACATACAGCTTTGAACAAGTAAAAGGTAGAAAGGCAGGCTTGGTCTTTAGAGCCAGGTATATGCTGGCTGATTGTTTCTTCTGCCTTCAAGAGAACAAGATTTTGAGGACCTGTTTAACTAAACAACCAAAACCCCTAGAACTGTATCACCAATTAGACTTTCCTTCAGAAGAAAATTCATCCAGTTTGAAAGGTGACTACTTCAGACAAAAAGACTAGCAGAGCAAAGCAATTGCACCAGTACACTGTCTCTTAATAGATTATTAAATCAGGGTTGGCTGATTAGTGGTTCCTGCTTTGCATGCAGTTCCTCAGCCATCCTTAGTAGGGTTGTCAGGGCTGAATAGGATGTGGAATTAATAAGGCAGTGGCCTGGCGAAGACACTGTCCCACAGTGGGTCCCAGTAGCCTGATACAAATCAGTGGTGTTATCCCATGGGTGATGTTATCTCCCACTCTGAATTTTTTTCTGAGTGAGTTCTCTTCAGTTCTCTGTGTGCCTTCTGGCTCTATACTGTGTAAAGATTTAGGTGTGCAGCTCTTGGAGTCAACAAATCAACTGCAGAAATCACCAGTCAGATAACAAATGGCAGTCTTTCATTAGTTAGCAGATTAATTTATTCACAAATAATTTTCTCACTCTTTGACCAGCTCTAACAAGTCCCTTTAACTGAATTTTTGTCTCATCTCACCAGCCTAATAGCTACATATAAATTATTATTTGTGACTCAGGTGTGCAAGTGCAGTGGTAGTGTTAACACCTGGTTCCCTGAAAGTCAGTCAGAGTTTTGTTGTTGACACTAATAGGGCCAAGACTTCACTGAAGATTGAAAGCTCTGGCAAATTCCAATAACAACCACAGGCATTTGTTGACTGCTTCAAATAAAGTGAAGGGATTTTCAGAAATACATTGTTTCTCTGTTATAAGCCCTTTTCACATTTTCATTTTATGAAATGAAATGAACTATGAATTCTAGAAGAAATGGACTTTTTAAGCCATCTTGGTCTGCCTATGGACTAATCTGATAGTTCACATTTTATGTATTGCATACTGTTAATGGTTTAATGTTTGTCAGAGTAGACAGTGATTAGAAACAATATATTTCAAGGAAAACAATAACATTGATGAATTCAGCAACTATATTCAACAAAGAATAAATGAAAATTATATGTTAACATCAAAATACTTTGCTTCTATATTCTATCTTCTCTTGATGAAGTTTTCGATTTTTATTTCAAATTTTTTCTCCGTTTCTAAGTGTCATAAATTTAAAATAAGCAAGGGTTAAAAAGGGTTAAATAACTCCTACTGACAAAAAAAATTGTAATTCAGTTTAGAGTAAAAGTTTCAGACCAAAAAAATATTATTATTACAGGTTTTTGCCAGAACAATTTGTCATTTGCTGTTTCAGTTCACCTTGGCCTGAAATTTATTATCACTACTGGTTCATTTACAGGACTGTACCTCTAATTCTGAAGAGTCACAGATGCTGCTTTGAACCTATATGCTCCACTCTGAATGCACCTCTTTGGAGGCAATAGGAACTTTTCTGAATGTGATTAGCCTCCTCTCCATAAGAATTCTTCCCTACAGATGGAAATTTCAGCTATAAAAAATATTGGGTTAAGGATATTATAGTTTTATGACCCAACTTTTATGTATCAAGTTAAAATTCACAAAACTGATTTATTTTTATTTTATTCCACCCCACATATGCTGGGTACTTTAATTTTTCTCCCTTCTCAGAATCTGAACCCCCTAGGAACAGTTCCTTTGCACTCATTATGCATCTCCAGGGTACACAATTCAAACAAGAGCTACCTTGTGCTAACAGAGTGTTGATTTGCTTGTGCTCACGGAAGCAAGGAGAGTGCTTTTCAGGATGCGGGGGGTGGGGGGGAAAGATGCTGTAGTTTTTGAATTAAAATATTCTTCCAATAACCTTGTAGAGATGCAGAATGGTTGCAGGTTTCTCTCATATTTTAATATTTCTAAAAAGCCATTCACTTATAAAAATAGAGGTTCCCTTTCAACAAGTAAATTCTATGAAAGAGTTGTCTTTAAATATACTTCATTATATATGGTTGAAAAATATCACTCTCCTCTACCTTTCCTTAGGATTTTTCCTCACCCACAGCATACTGTGATTTTTAGGACTCAGTCCTTTACTCATGCATAAACATTTGCAGAACTATGGCCTTGAGCCCCAATCTTGCAAAGATCCAGTCTGTTCGTAAGCCAGTAGGTATAAAGCATCTATCATTAAGCACACAATTTAGGAAGACTCTACAATTCTGGAGTAAGGACTGTACTTCATGACTTCTCTAAAGCATCTCTCCGAAATGCATTGGAGTATTTTAAAGTATTTCTCGCTAAGGGATATTTTTCACATTTGTAATAATTCATAGTCTCTCTAGAGCATCTCAGCTTTCTGCTTTCTTTTATACAGCCATTAGACCATTTTGAAGGTGAATAAAAAATTTATTTCTTCTTACTTCCAGTAGGAAACCTGAAAAACATGTTGCCTTTATGCCATTTGTTACCCATTATTTCCCTGTTTTTATTTACTTATTCCTCATTGCTTAAAAAAAAACACAGATTCTCTTTCTTCTTAGTCTGGTTGATAACATCTTCTCCAAACATAAAAATACTGTTTTGTCTGTAACAAATACACTTTTCCTTCATTCGTCAACAACTTTTCTACTTTCATTACTAGAAGAGGGGAAGCCTAGGACCTAATGAAAGTAGAGTTGCTAGTGAAAGTGGCCAACAGCAGGCAGGACTGGGGGAATTAATGTATGTGGACCTGGATGGTCAGAGATGAGCCCTGAGGGCAGGGCTGTGGAAGCTTAAGGGTTTATTTATTAGTAACATCGCAAGAAGCAGTCAAGATCTTAGCACAGGTACTCTGCCAGAATATCCCTTATAATTTGGTATTTCCTGTTCTTAGAGGCAGGTGAAAAATCCTTAACGGGCAATGGTAGCTGGGTTGGCTTTCTGCTTCCACCTTTTACCCATCTCTTTGATCACACAAATATTGCTCAGGGTATGGCAAGTAAGCCAGAACCTGGCATGGGAGCTGTGATCAGACCTAATCTTACTATGAGGTCCATCTACTTCTCTTCAGCAGGCTAAACAACCATTTCAACACCATTCTACAGATAGCATAAAAATTATACTTGAAGAGATTCTGGCAACTGTAAAGGTCGCTGGTAACTGCATGTGCAAATACATCAGAAAGTGTCATCAAGGATTAGGGACAGATTGCCCATCTTCAGCAGTTTCCGTCAGCAACAGTGTACTGACCTAAAAAGCAAAAGTAGTAGAGGTAGGATCATCAAGCAATCAATGAATGACAACAAAGCCTCTTTGATAATCACTATGACCTTCAGTACAACAGAGGACCACTCCTTCTGGCTGAGTAAGAATTTGAAAAGGCCATAGCACATGCACCCAGGTGATAAGCCAGCAACTAAGAAATTCCTATGAGTGACTGATATATGTCACTTCCTGATGCATGCAGCCCACAAGTGATGTGGACCAAGAACCCTTCATGAGGCAAATATCACCTCCTAAATCACAGCATAGATGCCAACTTTTCTACCCCAAACTGACTAGCAAAAGAATAATACAAGTCAGGAGCTGACAACTTCAGAGTAAGAAGGCTGTCTTCTTCTCAGTGCTAAATTGAGCATCATAGGATGGTCAGCTGCTTTGCCAGGAAAGGGATGCACTCAGCAAAGATCTCCTTGAACATTGCCTTTTCACCGCAAAATTCTCTCTTCATTGGTGATCCTTCCATATTTCCAGAATGACACTCTGAACCAGGCATTGCTTTTTTTATGGATGCAGGTGTTGTGTGGAGTCGGAGCCATATACCTTTCAGCCTTGATTGTGATGTTTCATTAGCAAGTAAAACCTTAGCAATACATCTGGTTCTTTTCTTGCTCTTCCCTTTCAGCTTGTATCCTTTGTCACTGCATTCTTTCCACAAAAAGAAAGAAATGCTTCTCCCAGAAAAGCTAGTTTGTGTGTATTTCCATCATCTGATTCTGATGGGAACTGGCCGCCTTCACAGGCCTTGCCAAGAACACTGAGGCCAGGAGCTGGGATCAAGGAAGTGGAAAGCTGAAAACGGGTCTGTGCTCTGACTGCAGAGCAGTGCAGATGCAAATACATCCTCCCAGTGGCAATCTTCCAGAGAGCACTTTCAAAGCAGGGGCTGAGTGACACAGACAGTCAGCCCTGGTGCCACCTAAAGGCATGGGTCTGTGGGACTCAAGTACTTTGTTCAAAAGGGGCCTCCTCACCCCCAGCTGCCTGTGAGCTCTATATCTGCTACATTTGTTAGTCTCAATGCATATGCACAGCCACATATGCAATGCAGCAGCATAATGAGCAGGAGTTAGGATGTAACTCAATCTGGCATATTGGGCGGCCACATTAACAGCCTGCATAAATATCACATCGTGTGCTCTGGCTAATTCAACAGAGATGCATAGCTATAAAAACATGTGCTCATACCTGACCTAAACCTGTGGTTGCTAATGCTCAGTCTCGATTTAACAACTGTGTAACCATGATTTTAGTCATTCCATATAAAGCACCAAGGGCAGTTGTGGTGGGTTTACCTTCTTTTTTTTTCCCCCCATAAACCCAACATGACAGGACTCAGCCAAGTACATTCTCAAGGTCACATGTATAAACAGGTTTCCTGAACACAGCTGCACAAAGGAGTGGCATGAACTACGGTAGGTTAGTTGAAACATATTGCAATTTAGCATTACACAGCTTTAAATATATAAAAAATGCAAGGTGGAATAAAATAAGCATGTAGGAAATATAAATGGACTCTTAAAATCCTAGTTTTCTGAAACTCCTGAAATTAGTCTTCCAATGTCTGCATCCAAATACCGTTTACTGCACTTGAAGTTTGTTAGGTCTTTCTCTGATTATTTAAGGACTTATCAAAATTGTACCTTCACTCTGGGAGATTTTGCACTTCCCTCTGATGACTAATGACATCCCAAACAAATCTGACTGCAGGCATCTTTCTGTGTTTTTTCCTCCCCTAAGATATATTAGTGCTGTCATCAGCAGGTGTAGGGAAAACACAGAAGCCCAAGTACAGGGTGTAACAAGTAAGCAGGAACTGCATTTAAATTGTTTGATCTGAAATGCAAAGGTAGTGACTCATCTTCTCAGCAGGAGTTGGGGATTTTGGAGCATCTTGGTCCCTTACTGGAAAAGAATAACTGATGCATGGACTGGGGATTATCTTTCCTAGCCTAATACATGCAGAGCATTTTATGGGAACAGTTCCCATTCATGGCATGAAAATATATAGATATATTTCTGCTACCTAGCTATATATAAGCTTTGGCTGTTGTTGTGTGTAAATATATATATGCATATATATTCATAAAACAGCAGCAGAACTTTATTGTGCCAGTTCCGTGTTTAAGAGTTTCAGTTAAAACAGCATCTGTGCTTTAATAATATTTACTATGAGCGTCTTCCTTGCCTATTCCCCTAGCTCACACTGGGTCCCATCTACACGAAGCAGCACAGTACTAACAGCCTTCAGGCACCCCCACACGCAAATTACAGTAGCTGGTCTCTCAGATGATGCTCCTTTCAGTACGAATTACAGTCATTCTACCTCTTACATGTCACATTTGATTTTGACCCACTGATTTTAAATGAATTTAGGGAAGGCAAATTATGTGTAACTAAGTTTTTAAGCTGGCGGTGTCTCACCTGACTAGGGGCGCCCGAGCGCCTGTGCCTGGGGGGCTGCCGTGGGGCTGCCTGTGGGGATCTCCTTGGGGCTCCCTTCGGCATTCAGCAGGACCCGTGAGAGGCGAACCTGGAAAGCTGGGGGAGCCATTAGTGAGTCATTAGCTAATGACAGTAAATTGATCCAACAAGTCTGAGACAGCCTCCGCCTGCTCGCATTAGGTGTGCCTAATTTGTGGAGGAGGCCCAGAAGACTGTGTCAGCGCAGCGGGGGCAGGGTCCGGGCGGCCTCGGCGCAGGAGGCGCCTGAGGCCCACCCTGGCCGCCAGCCCCCTGCCTCCCGCGGGCGCCAGCTCCCGCTGGTCCCCCGCCAGCCCGCCCAGCGGCCTCTGCTGGTTTTCCCAGACATTCCTGTCAGCTTCGACCAAGCATCTTTCCCCTCCTCCCCCCGCCAGCCGGGAGAGCCCGGCCTCTCCCCGGACATGTCCCGCTCTCCTCGGCCGCTGCCCCGTCCTGTCCCTCGAGCCATCTGCGCCAATCTGCGCTCCCCTTGCGCCCGCAGCCCTGGGGCCTCAGACACACCACCTCCCACTCCCCTTGCTCCCACAGCCCTGGGGCCTCAGCCGTGCTGCCTTGGGCTCCCCTCGCTCCCGCAGCCCTGGGGCCTCGGCCGTGCTGCCTCGGGCTCCCCTCGCTCCCGCAGCCCTGGGGCCTCGGCCGTGCTGCCTCGGGCTCCCCTCGCTCCCGCAGCCCTGGGGCCTCGGCCGTGCCGCCTCCCGCTCCCCTCGCACCCGCAGCCCTGGGGCCTCGGCCGTGCCGCCTCGGGCTCCCCTCGCTCCCGCAGCCCTGGGGCCTCGGCCGTGCCGCCTCCTGCTCCCCTCGCACCCGCAGCCCTGGGGCCTCAGCCGTGCCGCCTCGGGCTCCCCTCGCTCCCGCAGCCCTGGGGCCTCGGCCATGCCGCCTCCTGCTCCCCTCGCACCCGCAGCCCTGGGGCCTCGGCCGTGCCGCCTCGGGCTCCCCTCGCTCCCGCAGCCCTGGGGCCTCGGCCGTGCCGCCTCGGGTTCCCCTCGCTCCTGCAGCCCTGGGGCCTCGGCCGTGCCGCCTCGGGTTCCCCTCGCTCCTGCAGCCCTGGCGCCTCGGCCGTGCCGCCTCGGGCTCCCCTCGCTCCTGCAGCCCTGGCGCCTCGGCCGTGCCGCCTCGGGCTCCCCTCACTTCCGCGGCCCTGGGGCCTCGGCCGTGCCACATTGGGCTCCCCTCGCTCCTGCGTCCCTGGGACCTTGGCCGTGCTGCCTCCCGCTCCCCTCATGCCCGCAGCCCTGGGACCTTGGCCGTGCTGCCTCCTGCTCCCCTCGTGCCCGCGGCCCTGGCGCCTCAGCCCCACCACCTCGGGCTCCCCTCGTTCCCGCAGCCCTGGGGCCTCGGCCGTGCCTCCTCGGGCTCCCCTCGCTCCTGCATCCCTGGGACCTTGGCCGTGCTGCCTCCCGTTCCCCTCGTGCCCACAGCCCTCGTGCACCCCGCAGCACATGCTTCCCTCCTGCTGTGGCCACGTTTTTGCAGTGCAGCTCCCAGCAGGTCGGACACGGCCCCCTCCCTGCCGGCCCCTCGGTGCCTGCCGGCCACTGAGCTTATGATTATTTAAAGTATCTTGGAAGGCACGAGCTTGATGATATGCTTATTCACAGCTGTAAATAGAATAACACCCTCAAAGGGATATAAGCCTTGGACACTTCATGCCGTGTTCACCTTTGCGTATATATTTCTACACAAATAACTATCCCAGGGTACTCTGAAACAGATTTACACTGAGGCCCTTTACCATTGCCTTGGAAGTGTAAAGAGGCTTGAAGGTAACTGTTCACTGTCAATGTGATATAAAGGGACCATATGGAAAATTAAGATCAGGTGCTCTTTCATTTTGTTTTTAATTGGAGCCTTGCAATTTGTCATTTGAAGAATTTTTGCCACTATCAAAATGCAAAGTGCTTTCCACCAAAACTTTTGATCATTACGTAAGCACTGTGAGGCTTATAAAGATTATACCTGCAATTCTATTGCCTATATTCTGAGGGTGTGAAAAATACACCTCTGTGGAATGCACACAAAGAGCACAAGCATAGCGCAAAAAGCCACTTCCTGGTAGAAATCAGAAGCTATATGCAAATTCTTTCAAGTGATGAAAAATGTTTAGACCACTGAACTGCAGTAGGAAGAAAAAAATACAACATCATTAGTGTTACAATTTTTTTTTTATTTTTATGTTCCTTTTATGTTTATGTTATAAACCCTGAATATTTAAAGACTGCAGGCCAAGGATGTAATAATTCTTTGAACAAGCAGGAAAATTTAAAATATAGAGAAAATGAATTACAGAAAATATGAAGAAAATTCAGAGACAATTAATTCAGAGGAGCTGGTGTGTGTTCTCCTCTGGCCCTAGTACAGCATATACATTGTGATTAGATTTCTCAGTTTCACAAGTTTCAACATTTCTGGTATTTTTCTTAATGCCTTGGATTCTTAGCTGAGTGATTATGTGAGAAATGCAGTTCTTATTTCTTTAAAAAAGTGTTTTTCTAGTCCTTTGAGATAAGAATAAAATCTCAAAAACAAATAAACCACAAATTAAAAGGAACAAAAATTGTGTAATTTTTAAACACTTCTGAATTTTGTGCAGATGCACTCCTGTACTGACTGTTGTCTAAAAATGTGCTGCCATATTTATCACTTCAGTCCTTGGTTAGCTCAGCCAAAGGGCATAGTGCAAGAGAGTGCATATTGAATTGATGTGACTCTTTTACAAAGTTTGTCAGACTGACTTGCACCTAATTACCAATTTGTGGCTCACACCATTTCATAGCACCTCTTGTCTAGAGCTGCATTTTCCCAAACAAGATTCCTGAAGTTGGAAGGAGATGGAGAAAGGAAGGAGACTCTAAGAAAATATCTACATAGATGACAATGCAAATTTGAGTTCTCATTTGAGGTCTCTCTTTCTTAATGTTTCTTATTGCTAAATTTCCCATTTATTTTCCATCTACTGTGGTGAAGACTTATTCCAAAAGTAATGAATCGTTGAGCAAAATAATATTGCCAGAATGCCATTACTATTCATATCTGATGCAAATCTGCACTTAGAAGAACCCTATAAAGCTTGAGGTGTCCTAGAACTTTTGCTGAGATCAGTTTGTAGCCATGCATCTATTTCCATTATTCCAATCACTTCAGAGGTATAGTCCAAAAGGGACAGTGCAGAGATCAATATTTTTCAAGTAAACCTACCAAAATCTAAGATATTTCCTCAACATGTTTTGGCCCCCAGTAAAGAATTTTGTAAGACCTGGTAGGATTTCACTGCTTCATTTTTTGCCTGAGTTTAACAATTTACAAATAAAAAAATGTTTGAGTCATCAATAGAACACTGAACATAATGGTGTTGGGTTCATAATGTGCTTATGATGTAAGTTTAGTTTCAGTCTAGCAGGCTTAAATTAAGTCTAGCTGTCAAAGTGTCATATGGCATGGTCTGGAAGCAACTTTCATATGGAATCCTTAATATGCATTCAACTTGGAAACAGAGGCAAACAGTAATAGTGCTTTAATGAAGAATCCTTATATTGCTGTCTTGATAATCCTTAATGTCCATTTATGCCATTGAAAATTTTCTAGATTCCTGAAATGCTTATTTTAAAGCGCACTTCTTATTTTTACCATTGTGTAATACTGAGGTACTCAGTATGAATGAGAACCTTATTTATACTAAATGGGGAGATAACAGTCATCTGTAGTGAACTACATGAAAGCTGTCTTAACCATGCACATTTAATTACCTCACCTGTACTACACATCTACTAATCATACTATACTTCAAACTCCCCCGGGCAAACACTGTTATTTTCTTTTCGTGTTCCCCATCTTTTTTAGGTCCCTTTAGACCTATTTCTGTCTTTTCTAATGTTTACATCACCTTCCAATTCAGCATCATCTGTGACTTTCTCAAAGTGCTTTTTACCCTCTCTTCCAGAATGCAAATGAAAATATTACACAAGATCAGTTCTCACACATACACTCACACTCATATATAAACACACATTTCCAGGAAGACATTAGTTATCTCTTTCTACTGCGATACACAGCTGCTTATCATTGGTTTGCAAAGGGGAAGTGTTTTTTAAATAATATTGAATCAACCTATTCATTTTGGGAAACAGCACGCAAAGAAAAAAGATCATTTTAAATTATTATAAATGATATTCTGAAAAGACTGTATAAAAATAATGAATTAGCTATTATGTAAACAACACTTTCTGACACTTTGTGGACTTTTATATCAAATTATTGCTGGAATGAAATGGAGGAAAAAATGAAAGAAAATCTCATTGTGAGTCAGCACTTTCCTTGGTTGGAGTTCAGCAGTAATTCTTAAGTAACTAGGCCTAAGTCACTAGTAGATGATGACAACTGCAATCAGGTCTCTGGTGCTGTAATTAGCAGCTATTTGTAGCGTTCAAAATGCTTCAAATCAGATAAACAAACTAAGAATCTAGGTTCTTTCTATGTAAATAAATAGTAAAAAAGACAGATGTAACCATATAAATACAAAACAAGCAGGCAAAATAGCCATTTTAAAATGCAGAGCAAGTGGTATCAATTTGTAAGTTATCTGAAATTCAAATTTTTGTTAAGAGCTTGCTGATTCCAAGAAAAGGCAGTTGGCATTTTGATTATAACTACTTCATTTATTGGCTTAATGCTGTATATAATCTTTCTAAAACAAATACACCAAATTAATAATCACACAAACTGCTGCAGTGCTCTCAGCTCAGGATTCACAGTAGCTCAGCATGGCGTGTGTGTGTATTTTTTTTTCCAAGCAATTAAACTGTATCCTTTAAGATCATTAAAGCTCAGGGTCAGACCAGTCTCTTTATTCTTTTAAACAGATGTTTGGGGGATCCTGGATGCCCTTTTTTTTCTATCACCTTCTGCTAATTATTATCTGCCTATTCTCTCCACTCCCTGGCTTTCAAGCAGCCAGTGGGCCCCTGAATACCATCTGTTCAAAATTCTGGTCCCTGCCCTCTGTTAGACCTCTCTAGACCTTAGTCTTTTTTCTTTTCCATTATGGAGATCATGCATGCATTAGGTGGGTCATGTTCCTTTTGCGATACACAGTGGCACGTGCCAATGCCCTTGAGGAATCAGCTGCAGGGCTAAATTTAAAATTGGCTTGCTTCCCCCAAAACAACATTAAGCTTTTGTTCTCCCACATACAATTTCACACAATTACAGAGATATAACTAATTGTCTGCTTTAGATTATAGTGAAATTTTTAAATATCTTTTTAAAGCAACAGAGCATAATTAAATGAATAAAGTAAGCTACCAAAAAAAAGGAGCTGCAAACATTTATTGTCTTTTATTATCTACTTTGAATCTCTCAGTTTAGGGCAAATTTCTAAGCTTCCTCTGAAGAGAAGTTAAAACACACTGCTCATCTCAGGCACAAGCTACCTTTCTCCATTGCTTCATCTCTGTAAATTCTTTGCCTGAGAAACACCAAACATTAAGCTGAAATGAAAACAAACTTACTCATGTGAAAGAAATTATCCAGTACTTCTTGCAGCTTCTAAAGTTAGTAGGAGAAATTCCCCCTCTAATAAAGAGAGAGTTCCCTCTCTACTTTGGTTGTCATTGTCACTGTACAAATCACTTTGTATTGGTCCTACATTACAGACTACAGAAGGAGATTTAAGGAGATTTGAAAACAAAGAGCAGAGGCTAATGCTTCCTGAATCACTATTATGATTAAACCCTAGAGACCATTTTAAGACTGTGTTATAATTTGCACATCTTTTGTATAACATATGAGTCTTTGGAGCATCCGGCAATTCACAGTTGGTTGACTGTCTTGCTTGAACAATATAGAAAGCAATTCTGTCTCATAGAATGGATCCAGCTGAAAGCCTACAGATCAGCCTTCCATAGCCAGCTGAGCTACCACTTGTCAGGGTCATAAAATCTCCTCTTATACTCTTACACTCTGAAGTACTCTGCAGGATTCTTTTGCAGAGGAAACTTTTACATTTAAATTAATCCAATCTCAACTGTATTATTCCTTTCAGTATGGATTGTTATTATTATCCACACCAAAATAGATTAATATTATCACCAAACTTTTGATCATTTGTGACTGGCAAGAGTCACACCCACTCAAAGCTGATGCTGTTGGAATAAACAGAATGTTAAAAATAGCATAAATGTAATATAAATGTACCATACTGTCTTTGACTCCATTTTCTGCTCTCTGTATATCAGTCTACCTCCACAAGATTGATATTGATAGTCCAAAAAACCTTCCTTAAGAAAAAAAACCCATCTCCTGGAAAAGCACTTTTCTCTCTCTTCCACTCTGTGGATTTCCTCCAAAATGCAACCACTGTTTCTCTCTTGTGACACAGAAGATCTAGTTTTGGGCAAACATCATTTTCAAACTTGTGACATGTTTGTGTTGATAAAGTGTAAACATTTTCCTCTGAGCCGCAAATGGTTTGAAGTAAGAACCTAGTCCAAAACTATTGATGTCATTTAAAAGACTTGTATTGACTTCAGCAGGCTTTCAATCAGCTCCTGGTAATCTGTCTCTACAGACAGAGGAATAAAATACCCAGGATAAATTTCATGTCGACTGCTTTGATTATTAAATGTTTTGAGTTTATGGTCTCAGGAAACATAGTGCTTAGGAGAGGAGATTCAGTCAGTGCTTCATAATTTGTCTTGTATCACTGGGAGTCTTCTGGCATGAAAATAAAAAACAGAAACACCATAAACATATAGGCTTTGCTAGTTTGTTTTGCTTTAATCACAAAAAAATCTTGTTTCTGACTGTAAAAGTAACAAAACTAGGGCCACAACTTTTCTCCATCATGGAGTAAAGGTTCCATAATGTTGTTTTCTTCTGTGTTGCTGTTCCTACTTTGAATACCATAGCAACAGATCAGCATGAATAACTTATACCTTTCTGAAAACTGATGGAAACAAATTTCACAAAAAAGCTGCCTTGATTTGTACTAAAGTGTTTTTTCAGGTCATTTTCCAAAAATATTTTTATTCTCAGAAATTCTTCTGGATGTTTTTGTGTTTCAATTTAATTATTTTACATATTAGAAGACTGAAAAAACAACTAGATGGGGTAACATTTTTGTATCACCCATGATTAGGAGAATAAGTTTAATTTTCAGAAGTGACTTAGCAATTTCAATAAGATTTAGATGCCTTTAGCAGGATTGTCAAAACGTCTAAGTGAGATGGACTTCTGGGATAGAATCCAACTCATTTAACATAAGCACATAATTTGTCTTTAAGTTTTAGGTGTCTAATAAACCAGATCTCCTGTAATGACTACCTCAGTTCCATCTATAAGGAATAGAGACACCTGGGCATTTCTCAAGGTCTCCAAGGAGAAGGTCCTATCCTCATCCTAGGACCAGCTATAAACAATCTCTAAGTTCAGTGAACACAGAAAGATCAGAACAGACTGCAAAATGATAAACCCCACAGAGGGGCAGAGTATATTCACTTAAACTCAGCACTATTTTAAGCTTCTTCATGTAGCTGAAAGCTCAGACAGAATAGGAGAGCTTTCTCCTGTCTGCCTTTTGCCTACCCTGAGAGGCTACATAATTTTATTCTTAGGATACTTAGGACTTTTTGAAAATGTTCCTAAAAAGACACTATAAATTTGGACTTTCAGTCTCCTACTCTAATCACTAGTAACCTTGCCAGTCATAGTGAAACCTGCCAGTCATTGAGAGTTCAAATGAAAACTACTGAATGCTGAGTCCACATTTTCAGTCAGCTCCAGCTATGCTCCACATTTGCCTTTAATATTTATGAAGAAAATTGAGAATATATTGCTTCAGAAATGTTTGTGTACCATACAGAGAGGATGAAAGAGCTCAAACACTCTCCTTGGGAATTAGTTTTTTATAAATTAATGTATTCAAAGAGCCCAGGTATAATAATGGTAATCTGAAGGATGCGTATGTTTTCATTAAAGATTTACAGCTGAATTTGTAATGAAAGTGGAACAATATTCTGAGGACTGTTTCAGGATGGTACTAGATTAAAGGGCATGTTGTAGTTTATTTACCTATTTATTCAATTTATGCTTGTCTTCAATTCTCAGTCAATTCGTTTGAAGGCTCATTTGAGACTTGGACTGTGTCTAGGGACCAATATGTCTGTCATCGCTGTTATGGGTGACCACCCTGTGAATCTGAACATCTTACCACACAGTGACAAAACATTAAGGCTGTTGGGTATTACCTTAATATAAATGAATAATCTTCTCTTTGATAGCGGTTGTGACAGAGGAAGCACAGAAGAAGAGAAAGGATCTTCCAAATGTTAAGCCTTTTAGCATTCCACTGGATAAAATGCCAAAAAGTAAAAGAACACAGTTGTGAGCAAAGATCAGAGAAAGGAAGAGTGCTGGCCACATGGATGTCATCTCATTTCTTTGTTTCCAGATGTATCTCCATATCTGTCATTGACTGGGTTCAGGCTCTCAAGGGATTCTCTGGTAAACTAATGTTGAATCCTTAAAGGCCTTCACTTGCTCCAGAAGGTGAGTGTGGGAAGCTGGAGAACAATACATATAGGATTCATCTCACCTACTTTACACATCTACAGCATATACAGCTGCAACTGAGCTAATGATCTTCTGTTCCCATTACAGCTAATGGAAGAAAATAAGCATCTTCAGGATGCAATTCATTTAATCTTTATTCAACAGCTAATTAAGGATAAGAATAGCAGTTGCAGTTGGTTGCAGTGACTAGGTCCCCATAACTATCAAGAAAATCTGAGCCTATGTGTGGATGTCTACTCTTAGTCAAATGACTGCTGTCCACAGCACAGGAGTATCTCAGGTCTCTTGTTGAAAGCTCCTTATTAACACGCTTTTCAAAGGTCTTCTATGGAGATAACGGATTTTGGGGCAAAGCCTCTTCTAACTCTTCTTTGGGGTGGGCAGAAGCCAACAGTTTTTCTTTTCTCCTTCCCAGAAAGAAATTAAAAGGTGGGGGAGGGGAGAAAAAGCCTTGTTGTATTTTTTTGCATTCTTGAGTATAGAAATAATGGACAGAGGCTGTTTCCTCTGATTCAAGAAGGTAGAGCAATAGGTCCTCAGAGCTTTCTGATACATTTCTGTTTCTGTGGAGGAAGCACTTTAGCTCACTCAGCATTCTGTGTAACATCTCTTACTTAGTCTTATTTGGCACTTTCCACCAAAATCGCATTGAATTCTGTGGCAATAAATGGAGCTTTAGAAGACATATGGTTAAAGGAATGCGCCACTTGGGTTCCCTGTAGTGTAGTAAAAAAAATTCTGGACACATGGATTGTTCTTTGATGACTTACTTTATTAGGTTTCCAAATCACACTGATGCCCAAAGGGTATGAATAGAATTGAAATAGCTTTACATTGCCACAGGAGAGTTGGGAAGGCCCCATTTTATGAGGCTGAGGTTAACACTAAAATAACATGTGACAGATGGCCACTTTTTGCTGCCCATCTTACTTGACCAGTATTTTTGTAACAGACACAAGCAATCTACTTCTCCTAATGGAGAATAAAACCATATAAGATATTTTAACTACTGAGCTATTTCAGCTTTACTGATTCTAACCATGGCTGAAGAGGAAAAATTATATACTGTCAGATCAGTAACTTTTACTGGAACATTCTTCATGTAAGAACAGTTGTTGAGTAAAAGAACATTTGTTTAATCTTTATCAGTTTTCCAATTCTATATTTACAAATGTATTTAGAAAATTATTCAACTGTTTTTGTTTTTAACTTATAAGAACTTTTATAGTAGTTAACATCAAATTGTCCATTTAGTCCAATATCCTGTTTCCAACAATAGCTATTAGCAGATGCATATGAAAAGAGGATCAGAAACTTGATAGATAGAGAATGCTCCTCCTGCTCATTTACTTTCTCAGTTTCTGGAAATCAGAGGTTTATGACTTTATGAGCTGAATGTTGTACCTAGACCTTTGTGGTCAATAGCTACAGATTCACTCCATGTATTTGTCTAATCTCTTTCTCAATCTGTTTATATTCTGACTATCACAACATGCTGTGGCAATGAGTTTAGTTACATACTATGTAAAAAATTACTTCCTTTTGTTTATCTCCGCATTTTCATGTTGCGAGAAACAGTGAATAATTTTTCTGTTTAGCTCCTCCATATCACTCACATCGCTTAATAGACTGATCATAGTAACCCACTTCCCTTTAGTATATGTATTTTTATTCCAGACTGGCTTGTGGGATTAGCTAAAACTTTTTGTTTTCTTCTTATGGAATATTTCATTATATGAAGTTGTAGTTTGATGGCACCAAGAGTCAGCCTAGCTCTCGACTGTGAAGTAAGATGAATGTTTGATGAGAGACAGTTGCCTCCGCTCATTACTCTCAATCTGCTTCCTCATGTATCTCTTCCGAATTTAGTGAGGATTGCTTGTTTTTACTTACTTTTTAACAATAAACCTTCCAGAAGGTTTACCAGCCTCCAGAATATACAGCCTACAGTATCTCCCATACCATCTACAGAAACAGAGACTACTCTAACCAAGAACTGGAACAGGCATCTGGCACATTTTTGTGGTTATGCCTCAGTATTTCCTCATCAATTTCATGGTAGTTTAGTCTGGTCTTTCAGCCAAGTTTACTACAATTGTCCACAAACTTCCAAGCAAATGGATCAACAAAGTCCATAGTGTCTTTTACAGAATCTTAAAGTCTTTCTTGACGAAGAGGATGAAAAGATATATAACTGTCTCAAAGCCCCTTCTGGGACTCTCAGCAAGAAAAGATTCCCAAACCATTTTTCTTGTCCCTAGCCAAGCAGATCTCCTCCTTTCACCACAGTTCTTACCTGCCCCACTTCAGTACAGGCCCCTCAGCAATCCTTTATTACTTTAAGTCATTTTATTCTCTTCAGGATCTTATCACTTCAGACCTCCTTCGCCTTCATTCTGCTCCCATCCCTTGCCCTCTCCAAAACAGTTTTTCCAGGATAAGCAAATACATGGTATTCTCCAATAATCCCCCAGGTTTCAAATTCTTTTATCACAGAATCACAGAATGGTTGAGGTTGGAAGGCACCTCTGGAGATCATCTAGTCCAATCCCCCTGCTCAAGCAGGGTCACCTAGAGCACGCTGCACAGGATCATGTCCAGGCGGGTTTTGAATATCTCCAGAGAAGGAGACTCCACAACCTCTCTGGGCAACCTGTTCCAGTGCTCTGTCACCCTCACAGTGAAGAAGTTTTTCCTCATGTTCAGATGGAACTGTCTGTGTTTCAGTTTGTTTATTCTGTGGTGGAGAAACTTCCTTGACTAAGAGGGAAACAGACCTGCGAAGGATTGTACAGATGTCAACAGCAAAGCACGAAGAACACTGGTTAGGGGGCAAAACATACTTTTTTTTTCCAGGAATAGAAAAGGGTTCATCTTAGAACTGTTTTAGATAGATGTTTAGATAGGTGTAACATGCCTCAGACAGCAAAAGGACATCATCAGTCAGTTTGTAGCCTATGTAAAGCCTGCAGTGCAGTCCTCCTGCCCATTCGTCATTCTGCTTTGGAAGCTGCTCACAGATGGCCTTCAGTTCAGAGTATAACCTTGAACAGTCTTTACAGTTTTTGCAGCAGTGAGAAAACTTAGATTGTGGCAACTATCCGTTGGCATTTTTATGAACTTCCACATTTCCATAGTAAAGATGAAATCTTTATCAACATCAATGGCAAAATTTCAGTCTCCTCAGGATCTTCCCCTTAGTGAAGCCTATCAGATTTATTTCATCTGTTTTCATATTGCTACACAGTTTTCAGAATTCAAGGTCTAAGACTTACTATCAGAACTATCTCTATTCTACACAGTATATATACTTAATTGAGTTACATTATGGATGCCCTATACTTTTAAACACCATTAAGGAAGGAGGGAAAGGAAAGAGAGCAAAGTAGATTTTGGTCCTAACTGTAAGCTAGTGTACAAGTAGTGCCAATTACAGCAATTTAAATGAATGGAATTAGCATGCAAATAAACTGGGTGAAATCACCATTAGGTCCTTTGATTTTTTAAGTACTTTGTTGCAATTAAAACATTATAGAACTTAGAAAGCTAAGGCTTTGCCATGTAATATTCCCCACTCTTTTTCTTTTTATTACACTGTTTCAAAGAACTTTTTTTATTTTTGTAAAATGCAGTCTGAATGTTTTTGATATCAAAATAGCTTATGTGCTTCCATTATTTTCTTGATGTAGGCATGAAAACATCACTAAAAAGCCAACAGTAAAGCATTAGTTTCTCTTTAAAAAGGTGAAGAAGAGAAATTTTCATATTAGCACATCAACATTTGCTATTTTTTGCCAGAAATTATTTGTTTGTCCATTCAGAGGCTGTATTCAGAAAGCATTTAGTAGATTTTCTTTTCTACTGACTTTCTCAGTCAATCCTAAGCAATAAAGGAATGCATGAGAAATCTAACAGGTTAACACTAGATATCCATCTGGATATCTAGACCAGCTGGTATTCTAGACCAGCCATGCCAGGTTGATATAGCACTCTAAGTTCAACTGTCTGGAAGAAGACGTCCAGACTCATACCATGACAAAAAAGACTGAGAATAGAAGACCTAGAATGGAATTCATCTCAATCATCTTCAAATATTTAAGCATAGACAAAGCAGATGCTGAAACTACCTATTCATCCCAGGCATCCTTTACAGGCAGTGAGAATAATAGACACTTTAAAGACCAATTTTAAATGTCTATTTTAGACTAAGAATCACAGTCTGGATTCTACTTGCCACACTGCTTGGATCTCTCCTGACTATAATGGGAGTTTGGGTGAGTACTGCAGACACTGGTGAATCTCACCATCTCTGCTTTTCCTTTTTTAATAAAAAAGCACAGTGAACAGAAGCTAGTAAACATCTCTCCTGTTACAGTCTGTCTGTGGAATTAAGGATGACTGATTGCCATTTTCAGTTAATTTATTTTGAAAAAATATCAAAAATATCAAAAATGGGATGTTTTACCCTTTTTAAAAATCCAATTATATATAATTTTGTAATTAAAAATGGACTAAAATTATCTACTGGTTTTTGGAAAAGAAAGTAGAGAAAAAGGACCCCAGGTTACAGCATGTTTCCAAAATATGTTTGGAGAACTTAGCTACAAAACCAGCCAGAGAAAAAAAGCTGCAATGTGAGCAATGCAGGGGAAGGGGACCAAATGGGTACACTGCAACAGGAGTTGCATAGGACCCCAGACCTTGAAGGCTTGTTTGGTTAGAGGAGTATTAAAGAGGCTACTGTGCAGGCCAGAGAACTGAAGGCAGACAACTGTGCATCTTAAGCATCAGAGCTGAGATGCTGGGTGTCTCTTATTCAGGTCAGGGACAAAGTTGAAAAAGCAATTTTCAAATTTATGCAATCAGTTCAAAGAATGAGAATACAACCTTTTTGTAAGATCTAGCATGTAGTAGCTGTGTCTGGGAATCACTATAACAGTGCTCCGTGAACTGCATTGTTTTCCTCTTGGCTTTGCCTCATTTGCAAGGTGTTGCTGATCATTTCACCATACACACTTTGTTCCCTATGACCTGAGAAATATCCTGTCATCAGCACTATGCAACAGTTAACATAAAGATATTCACTGAAAGATAATGGATATCAAGCTCAGGAAGCAGCAGTGGAGAAAACCTGGCTCTGGTATATGAAAACTTGTATAGCAGAATCAAATTTTTGTTTACTTGTTTCAAAGCCCGTCTATTTACTTCACTGTTGCTCAATGTTTATGCAGTACTTTAATATCTAATTCCATTATGTTGTGTATTTTCTTTTTAGTTAGTATTTGAGGTAATAAGATAGATAAGTGAAATTAATACATGATATTTGCTGACTTAATGTTGTGGAAAACTGAAGATTTAGTGCCCTTCAAAATAAATGCAGACTTTGGCTTTACCTCAGCAAAATATTAACTCTCATGTCAGTAAGTCTTGATGTTCATTGCTTACTTTAATGGAAGCCAATTTCAGCTTAATCTGTTTTACAAAGAAAACTACATTTCTGCTACAGTTAAATAATATTGTTTCAGTATAATAATAAAAAACAGCCTTTTGGGAGAATCCAACAGTGCAGATTTTCATGATTATATCTTAGCCTCATGAGAATTGTTGTTTTCTGCTCCTGGAGTCATTTTATTATGGTTATCTCTTCTCATCTCCTTATTCTGTTAAAATAAAAAGAATAATCCAGACTTGTGGTTTCAGAAAAAATGCTTGAAAATGTGAATCCTAAAAGCTCAAAACACAAAAGTCAAATAAAAAGAGTGTGCAATTTACTTACGCTCTTCAGCTCATAATTTTTAAGCCAGTGCCATCATTCTTGAACACTGAGGATTGCTATTGGAAAAAACAGGTGCTATTTTAAAACAATTTTTAAAAGCAAACACTTTAAAATGTATGGGTTTTGTCAGTGTATGATCATAAATGATTTCACAGATTAAACTACTTATTTCAGAAACCTGGATACAAGATGAGAATATATATATGACAAGTTACACCCTAGTGATTTGGAATGTATGAGATACTGGAATTAAAACATTTTTCTAGAGATTGTATTATCCAGGCACATTATTCTTTAACAGTGAAAATGTAGATTTACATGACACTAAAAAAATACTAAATCTTGGCCATAAAAATTAGGTGAGCAAAATCTTGAGAACCTTATACAGCCTGTACTCAGGAAATCTTCCATTAAATTTAGTAGAAATTTATCTAAGCATACCAGTGAAGTTTTTGTATTACCTATTGAAATAAAAATAGCATACATAATCGTGACATTCCAAAGAAAAGCTTCCATAGTATATTAAATTCATTCACTGTCATACTGTTGGTGTCATCCACCAAGTTAATATGCTCCACACAATTTGATAAAATCTTTCGGGTAGGGCTCTCCTGGCCAGAAAGGTGCTACAGAAAGACTAAACTCTGCGTGATTCAGAGTTCTGTTTTTTCAATGTGAATGAGGGGCTAAAAATCTGCCACTCAGTGGCTCCTTCTACCCCTCACCTCAAGTGAGAATGCCATAAGCACCCAAAAGATATATGGTGATGAGCATTAGTATCTTAGTTTCAGCCTTGAAAAATATTTCCACTTTCAGCCTTATGCTGTAAAGTCATGGTCAGACTCTGTGGATGAACTATGTCTTGGTTACCACATATCCTTCCTGCAGATGTAATGGATTAAAACACCTAGGCTAGGAGATGTTATTTTTTCAAAACAGTTGAGTAAATGAGGCACCAGGAAATTTTGGCATTAGAAAGAGAAATTTTGTAGCATAATCAGCTAACAAAGGAAAGTATAATAGTTAATGGAAAGCAGAATATGAAAGATTAATTAAACCTGGCATGCATATCGTCAAGTCAAATTATCACTTGATTAGGGAAAAATATGGGAGAGAAGCATTTATGAAGGGCATAGTGTAGCCTTAGTCTTCTTTTCAAGTGTTGTATAAAATTACAGCAAGACTGTTTTATTTAGACTGGCAGTGTTCCTAGAAAGCACTAGTTGTCATGCATGGAGCCTGAAATAGTGGCTTTTTATTTGTATTCAAAGCTCTGGAGTATTGTCTGTTCAATCACTTATAGACCAGGCTGCTCAGTAGCTTTCATAAGCACTTGAACCGTGTGAATAAATTGTACTGACAATGCTGACAGCTCCATACCCAGTATAAGAAAGGCCTTAAAGGCTTTAAACTTTTGCTTATTCGTTCATTGAAGGGTGGTCCTTGTGTACAATACATTAGTCTCCATACTTTACAAGATTTCTCGCTTCCTCCTACACACACAATTTTTTGGCCAAATGAAATAGGCTTCCGACCATTAGTTTATAAAGAAAGCATTTCAAATAAATCTGTCTCTAAATATAATTTAGAAGACCAAAGGAAAGCTGTCAATGTATGTGAGCACAATAAAGTGTTGTTCTTAATAAATTCACTGCTGGCAGGGGGCCAGTTCCTCTGATATTTCTAATCCTTTCTGGGTTTGCTCCAGACAGAAACAAAAATGCAATAGAATTTTCTTAAAATAGTATCCAGGCAACTAGTTCCAGTCAGCCCCCATATTCAGTGTTTCTTAAAAAAACCTATCTTTTTGGATTCCACAAAATTTATTACTAGTACCCCTGAATTATTTTCCTTCTCACAAATAAGGATTGCTTGGAGATGAAATTTCAGCAATCTTTGTGCAGTTGAAAATGTACAGTATTAGATAGGGAGTGACAACCTTCACCTTAGTGATATGGCATTTGCAATTTACTGCAGTTAAAGAAAAGAAAAAAGCAAATGTGTTAATAGCTCTGAGCTAATTATTCCTTTTCATACAAATTTTAGCCACCGGCCATTTCAGAACTCCAGAGGCAGATGCAATAGAGACACATGCCGTAGATTTAATCAACAGATTACCTGTCTTGTTTCGTGTCTTATCAGTACATTGTGGTTAGAAATACCTGTTTATCTAATTTTAATGAAAGGGACTAGCAGCAGTCTGAAGGGTCATAACATTCTGAAGGGCTTCCAAAACCCCACAGCACCACTGTCACTCCCTCCCATTCAATACGGCAGGAATCCCCAAATTTTGTGCACAAAGGATTACACTCTCAGCTTCCTGGGGGGAAATAGGTCAATCTAATCTGCATGCAAATTGAGAAAGTTTATTATGCAGGGATCTACCACTACCTTTTCAAAGCAAGGAGAACAGTTTTATCAACATAATTCTACTACAGGAGAGATTTAGGAGCTAATGTCATCTTAGTTACTCCGTTTCTCTCCTCTGTTTTACAGCGAAGGACAGCAGAAGTTCATCTCATTGTCTAATTTACTTTTTTGACCTTAACTTATTGCTACATTGCTGATCAGTATGTGACTCTTTGTCTAGTATGTTGTTAAAAACTCCATAATGTCTGACTCCTGATTCAGAGTTTGTAAGCTTCTGGAAAGTAAACTGATTTCCTATTTTTTCTGTTAATCAACAGATGATAGCAGCAATGTACCTCTTTGAAAGCTGCTATACCTATTTATAAAAAAAAGCACCTACATCATTTTTGTCTGCAGTTGAGTAAAAACAAGTAAATAATTGTGTCACACTGTGCTTCATCCATCTTTGAACTGGGTCCACTGTTTTTTTCATTATGAAATCTTGGGTGCATAAATTGCCTTACTATGGTTTGTATTTATAACGAGATGTGCATACACATGTATTTGCATGTAGCTCCCAGAACAATGGAGTCGGTAGCCACAAGTTACCACTGTTTTAATATTAAATAAGAAGGAAAAGAAGCAAATGAGGCAAAAACACATCATCATAAATGCCAGGATACATTATTAGTTACATTTCAAAGGCCAATATCTGAATAATTACACTGTGATGAGATATAAATGAAATACCAAATGTACATAGCCAGAGCTCCACGTGGTCAAAAAGTAGAAGTGAAAAAAATTGTCAGAGCCTGAGTCTAAGGCTACAATCTGTTGATTATTGTTCTATTGTGAAAAACAAACAAAAATGTAAGCTTGTACAGCATATGAAAACACACATCAAATTTCTGGCAGTATTGCAGCTTCCAAATGCAGCAAATGTTGAAACATATTTAAATTTCCTTCTCAGTCTTTAAATCTTGCTCTATCTCTTGTCATTTGTATGACAGGAACTGAAGTTTTTGACAGCTGAAGTAGGTGCCAATGCTTTACACCGAGAGTCTGATCCGACTGCAGTTGAATTCAAAGAGAGTCTTTCCTCTGACTTCAGTGGGAGCTGGGTGACATCCTGCATCAAATGAAAATCCAATTATAAGGGAATACAATCTGAGTAATCAGCTCATGAGTGCATTTACCTCAGATAATCCTTTAGTTCCCCAAACTCTCCCCTCAGTCAACCATGAGAACCAAATTTGATTCAGGGAGTCTAGATGACATAATGTCACAGCCCATTCATGAAAGGAAAAGTTGCTTTTATTAAAGCTTTTTGTTTGCTGCTGATTTACTCCTAATCTCAAAGTCATTTGATGTTGCCTCAGAAACCATCATCAGCCTACTTGGCAATACTTCTCTATAACAATAACGAATGAGTGTATCACTGTTGTGTTTGCAAAGGAGCACTCTGGCAGAGAAGGCCCATTGGGTATGTGACTATCAAATCAAAATCTTCCTTCAGAATACACCCCGACCACATTAAAAATCTTCTGACAGTATTTTAACAGCAGGGAATAACTCATTATTTACTACCCGCACATCCACATCTTTAGACTTCCATGCCTACTTTTTTGAAGTAGACAAAGTCAAGTTAATGGAAAAAAATGGAATCTCCATCTTTTCTGAAAATTTTTGATATTGAGAGAAAGAGAATCATTGTGAAAATCTGAAGTGTTAAGGGTTTTTTTTTCTTTTTTAATAATGAAGTGGAAGTTGAGACATTTTTGACTTAGAATTATAAAACATTTTGGCTTGTCTCCAACACTGAAACACTGCCATAAAGTCACAGTTCCTGATGTCACAAACTTTCCACAAACTCTCCACCACTGCACATATACATTTCAATTGAAATTGTGTGCAAACTGTGCTTTTAAACTCAGCTATTCAGTGACTTCAATCAATACAGGACACTGGAGGCATACCTTGAGAAAATTTTCCAAAAAAGGGGGAAAAAAGTATTCAAAATGTGAAAGAAGAGTTGAATGCATAACAAGAACCTTAAAAATTACTTTTTGGAAAAATGCAAAACAGACTTGTGGCTGCCTGTGTCCTTAGCACCACAGCTGCTGAGGAGGTGGAGATCCCTGGGCTGTAGCATCCTGGTTCCCAGTGACTCACCTCCCTCAGAGATCTGACACAATTGACACAGTCTACCAACAATTTTCATTCTATAGAATTAGCATTGCCCAATGGAAACATTTGTGAGAGATGTTTTGTCCAACTTTAGATACACACGATGAGATGCTAGATGGAAAGGAACAAACCTGCCTGGCAGAGCTCTGAATGCCTATAGAGCTGAGAGTCCCCATACACAGCTCCCTGCTCCCTCCTCAGGCACAACCACACGGAGTATGAACCCAGTGAGATTTTAAGAGGCTGCCATTCACGTAAAGGCAACTATCCTAGCTGTCCTGTTCATAGTAGTTTTAAGACCCAAATTATTTTCCCAAGAGGGTCTTCCTAAGAAAGATCAGGTGGATCTGTACTTCTAAGACCTCCATGCTGTTTCAATTACATCAGTAAGGAACCGATTATTCAATTCAGTTGTCACTACAAACCCCCTCACTTCCCTTACAAGGAAGACATTCCCATTGGTTGGATAATTTAATAGTTTTTAAACCTCTCTATCATCACGATCTCTTCAGACATAACAAAATAAGTGCATATATTAGTGTTGCCTGTTCAGGGGACAGCAAACACTCCAAGCCTTACTGATAAGTATGCACATTTTTAAAAAATGATAAAGGAAAAACTGGTCAATATAAGAATTCCATATTCAACATACTGGTGTGTTATAATGGGGGCCAGAAGTGAGAGGAGCACTGAGAACTAGCAAATTATGTAGGGTATGGCGTATAGTATTTTGGGTGGTTTTCAAAGCACATAAGAGTAGTTGTATCAGAGTAAGAAACTAATTATTCACAATAGTCTCTTCTCAAGCTAGTCAGTTCTGTGGTTTAAGATGCCACAGTTAATTTCAACAGAATATTTGATGAACAGCTCATCACTGGGCTGTATGTATGACATGTACTGTGCAGCAATAAGGCACGGGATAAGTTAATTAGCAACTACTGACATCACCAAATGACATGCATACTCTGCAGTCATCTTATTTCTATCTGTTCTTTCATCTTTGATATTCTACTTGTGTATGATAATGACAAAGTTATGAAAATGTTGTGACGGTCTGATTGAAGTGACTGGGACAAAGAGACAGAAAGATAGAATTTATAACAATGCAACATGTTAGTCTGTATTTTCCTTTGTCTTTTAGAATACTTTTTCTGAAGGCATTCAGGAGAGGAGCATATACATTTCTTTTAACATAAAAAACAAACATGCCAGGTAATTCACTGATAGATGCATCAACCTTTTTGGTATCTACTTGGCTTGCTGTTTCATCAGTTGTCTCAATTACCATGCAGGTGTTATCTTTGAATGACTTCCATCTTATGGTTTGCTAAAAAAAAAAAAAGTCTTCTTTTCTCTTTTGACCTTTTTGATCGGTACAATAGAATGTCCAATTCAGAAGAAAAAAGAAAAAATGTTTAAAATTGCATTCTGCTAATAGTAAACATATATATAGCTTATTTTCCATATCATTAACAGAAGTAATGGTTTTTACCACTTGCATAAGAAAGTGCATAGACATTTCTAAATCTGGATACCCTGTATTATGTTTTTGGCTCTCTGATAACCTATTCAAAGAAAAAACAAAAATGGGGTGAGTTTGTGGTGTGTTTGTGGTCTCAAAACAGTTGTTAGCTGCAATCATTATCCACTACTGCATAATGCACTGAATATCCAATCATTTGTTACTTAATTTGCTTATTTGTCTCTGTCATATGGTTCTTTCTTAGACCTATAGTACTGTAGATTTATTTAAAACTTGCCCATAGAAGTCCCCAAAGCGCCTTTATTTTTGTTGTCTCCTGATATCTGGTGAGGAAAAGTGGTGTTATATCTCTGCCAAATCATTTAGTCATGTTGCAGGGACAATAGTATGATAAAATCCTAACATGGAATAGCAAGCAGAATAATGTCCTTAAGCCTTACTTGACCTGAAGCAAACTAACTGATTAAGGAATTAATATTTTCTGTCTGATACAAGTGCTCCTCTATTTCCTTGACAATGATCTCTGTTCTGAATACCACCATGTCCAAAGAATGTCATTATGAACATGATCTGTTGCCAGTGTCAAGCCTTTTAAGATCTACGACAACACTAAGGTTGCGATATTTGTCCTTTCCATTATAATGAGGCTTTTTCTCCCTAAGCAACTGATATTGAAAGACATAATCTACGATCCCTGCATAAAATCTGTGCCCAGCACGCATCCTTGGTTTTCAATTCCATGAGTGAGCTGGTCATTTTAATGTTGTCATGCAAATACTTTCTAATTAGAATGAGATGCCCACTTTTCCTTTATTTTCATCATTTCTCAATATCTTTTCCCAACACACTGAAACCAAACCTTTTCATTTATTTCATTGCTAAAAAACAAGGGATATTCTAGAACATGGATGCATGCACATAAGGCTCTCAGGGGGTCTATTTTTTGATGCATACTCCTGTATGTTTTCTACACAAAATGAAATCTAAATAGACTATGATATTTTCACTTAACACTTATGCATCTCTCTGTTGTTTTAATAACAGGATCAGCTAGTTTATAACATACAGAAGCAAGTTCTTTTTCTAAGTGAATAAAGTACAATCTTTGAAGGAATACTGTATTATGTAATTTGTGTGAGGAGTCTCTCCTTGAGACACCTTTGCAAACAGCAACTTTGCTTTTGTCCTGTGGGCTGTATTTACATAAGCCTGCCATAAAGCTATTGAGATCACTAGCCATCTTCCTAGTGATTTTGTAATTTTTTTTTTTACTTAGTTGATATGCACAGAGCTATACTAAACCAAATCAATCTGTGATATTTTTATCAGGAAGCAGAAAGCCATACAGCTATATGATTCCAACACCCATGTCATGAAACAAACTGTGAGGAGCTAGGATGAGAGTCGCTTCCACTAGTGATTTAAAATTACACCTTCAGGCTCAAGGATAGGTATCTAGTCCCATTTGAAATGCCCCTCAGCATCCAGGGCATCCACACAGATCTGGCAGACATGACACAGTAGCTATAGAAAACCCACGGACTTCTGGTATGGTGGCTGGAAGCCAGAGAAGATACTTTCAGGCATTTCAGATGGCACTAGATTCATGTGGGTGAGCGACAGGATCAAGCCATTAGTTTGATTGAGACAGACTGCCTAAAGTAAGAAGCAGCAGCCTATTTCAGTATGATAGAGTCCATCTGCAAGAGCTATTGCTCTTTAGTGATAGCAAAGGGAGTTTAAGTAATAGCTTAGACTGGGCATCCAGAATGAGATCCGTTTTAGTTAACCAAGATTTGGCCAATACTGTCAGATGACTCTAACGTAGAAACCTAGAGGTCAACTGGTCAACTGAATTGCTCCAGAGGTTCTCTGGATTGTATTGATTAGATCTCTAATAGCTGTAAGGGTAATTTAGATACCTCAGCCACCTGGAGACACCTGAACATAGGGGCTTTAATGTGCAAGCTCAGTTCCATTCTACACTTTTATAGAGCAAAGTTTATCCACCCTTCTGACTAACTCTCTCTGCTAGGAAAGCTTTTCATTATTTAATGTTTTGTGTACAGGATTGTTTTTCATTGTGAACTCTGAACCATTGTTAAAATCCTTAAATGTGTAATCATCTTCTTAACTTTCTCCTGACACTGCTTGGTTTTTATACCCAGTCCTCTCAGCCACTCAACAATTCCATCATCAAAGTACCAGTTCCTTATCGTCACACCACAGCTGTGTTCTGCTACATGCTCCTTCTGCATATCAGTAACAATGTGCAGTACTCCTCCCACCAGAGAGAGACACCTTTTCCTTGGAGAAGCTGAAAGTTGTTTTTTCTTATCTTTCACTTCCATTATTAGGATGCATTTTGAAGAGCTAGATGAAGATGACAGCTGCAAAACACTAAGAGAGGAAAAGACAAATAAAAAAGTTTAGAAATAGTACAACTCTGGAAAAATTATGGATTGAAAGTAGTGAGCTTGTCATTTAAACAGGATGGACAAAGGATTTGAAGAGTGTGAGGAAAGATTTTTTTCCCAGGGGTTTGTTTTCTGTCTCTGACTTTCATGTGTTCAGGGTATTTAAAGCTTGGCTAATTATTGTATCCATGCACCAGAAAGATGCATGGCAGCACTCTGATCTGGACCTGGGTGCAACATCCCTGGAAGGCCAAAGTGCCAGCTACAGAACTCAGTATTTAAGAAAGCTAAAGGTTTTTACATGTAGAGGCAAGGTGAGTTTTCATTTAGGAACAAATTAGGCTGTCCAGGTAGGCATAGTTAGTCCCTCTATCCTAATTCTTGGAACTGTCTTGCTTCATAATGATTACTGAGATTCTTGAAAGAAGGGTGTACTTAGTGTGTAAGTAACTCTCTCTGGGAACCAGAGAACATAATTGAAATAAGAAAGTACTAAGACTCTGAATCATTGATTTTTTTTTTTCCCAACAGGAAACTAATTTGACCTGCTAGTCTCTGCCATCTGTTGCTACTTGGTGGACAAGTAACATTATGGTTTTTAATCCCTCTGTTCACCTTCTTCCACATGGTACATTTTTACTGTCTCTTATGCCTGTGTTTGGTTTCAACACAGATATTTTTCTTTTGCAAACTCTGAAATCTCAGATAAATGTGTTAAATATATACAGACGCATAGATAGGGCAGGCAAGATGTGTTCTTACACATTCCGTGCCTTTACAGGACATGCTGACTGGAGACGAATAAATGCCTTAGCCCTACCAGCTAGTGTGCCCAAGAAAGGGGGGTGTAGATCCTTGAATCTAGGGTTATAGAGACACAGGAGTGACGGGCAGACTTCTTGGGTACCAGTTTATCACATTTTACCTCTGAATGTACCTATGCTATTTTGAATGTTCAGCTACAATCAAGCAGAATTTCATTTTGTCCCTTCTTACTGCACTGTTCTTTCCTGGGAGACAACCAAAGCAAACTAAGAATCAGAGACAAACAGCTGAATCTTCCCAGGACTCTGCCTTGGGAACCATGTGGGAGGAAAAGCAATTTGCAAATCAGTATTTTATAAAGCTTACAAAAATATGTCTGTGTTTTAAATATATTCTAACAAACAACAAATCTGTTCTCTCACAAAGAAATGTCAAGGAGAGATGAGACATATATGGCCATAGTTGACTGACTCACATGTAGCTTTCTGTGTGAAATTCTAGGGCAAAGAAGGTGCCTCTTTGAACACACACTTGCAATTGAGCTTAGTTTAATTTTCTGTCATATCATATAATCTCTTCTTAACTGGATTTGTTATGTAATCATTGCAGTTTACAACTATTGTGTACTTTCTGCTGTCCTACTTTTACTTTATCCTATTTCCTTTCCCCAAATTAATTACATGCAAGTCATACACAGGCTTATACTGTAAAGGAAAGAGACACCATCTTTTTTACGAGGATCGTGCAAACCCAGAATAGGATGCACCGAGGGAGCTGAGAGGCACCATTTTCCTGTCCTAGTCACAAGAAGCGCTGAGCATCTACATCTGACACTTGCTGATATCAGCAACAGGCAGGAAGCCAGGGTTAGATATTCTTCTCTCAGAAATGAAAAGCACTCTCTAACAACATGGACCTCTGGATTCAAAGGCCCAAATCTCCATAAATCTGGCTGTTTTCTAGATAACACATAAATCTTGCAGATTATCCAGGGATGAATCACCAGCTTGTGCCAATTACTCTTCTGAAGATTTTATCCCCTGCACCAGTCTTTAGGTAATTCAAACATCAACTGCTTACATCTCTAGGAGAAGAAGAAAATATTTCTAGTCTATGCTTCCTTAAGAGGACAAGATGTGCAATACTGCAGAAAGAATAACATTCAGCCTATACCACAATATGTCCTCAACAATAACTCTAGCAGTGATCTCATTTGAAAAACAGTCAAGCATTTTCTGGAAAGTAATCAGAAGTCTGCTGCAAATGAATCAAATATTTCATCCGTTGTTTGGTTGCAAGTGTTGAACACATGGTGCTCAAATGCATTTCTCAACTGGAATGCAATAAAAACCTCAAATGTTTTGATTAAAGCATTGATCTAGTCCACTGTCCCATCTTCACATGTGACTTACTATGCAGCAGCAAAAGATAGAGTCTTAAAAATTCATATATGTATATATCTTTCCTGTTACATCTACGTTCTCTACAAGTGAAGGCCAGAAAAGTCACTTTATGTACCTGATGACTGAATTCTGCCAGAAGGGAAAGGGTGGTGCCTGGCAACATGTGTGACGAGGCACAGCTTGCTCCCACATGTGTTCCATACCTCTAGAAACTGCATGCACCCACTTATCTGTATGCATAAATATGGCTCAATATTTGCTACAATAGTTCAAAGTCTGTTGTAAGAGTTACAGAGGTCTTTTATGCCCTGGCTCTCAGTTGTTGAGGGCTCCTCGATTTCCTGCAATTTTCTCAGGGGGACGTAGGCCGGTACTCAAGCTCTGAAAAGACCTAGATTTAGCTCACTTTGCAAAGTGTATCACATGGCCAAGTGCACAGCATCAAACATCAAGTTCCCTTCTTCACGTTGTTCCAATTGTAGCATAAGGTAAATAAGCCATCACACTTATTCCATAATCAGACTCGTAAGTTGGGACAATGTCACTTACAGACTTCTGAACCCCTTTGTAGTCTGGACAGTAAAAAGAGAGCAGAAGCAATACACACATGCAAAATGTCCGGGTAGAGCAGTGCCAGTTATGCTCTCCACTGAAAGGATAAGAAAGAGAATGGGATGTCAACGGACCGTTCCACACTACGCTGTATTCCTGTACTTGCTAAGAAATGTAGAATTACAAGGTCATACAAGGTTAAAGTCAGTAGCCAAGTTCTCTATTTTTATGCAATTAGGCTACCCTTAAACAAGTTCTTTGAACAGGCTGAGTGTACCACAGAAGAAGAAGGGAACAGATTCATTTGAAGTTCTCTGTCCTAATATTTAGCATTGAATACAGTAACAAATAAAGTTTATTTAAGGAAAGTAGTGGGGACCATGGGAGAACAACTTCAGCCTAACATAATAGGCTACAGCAACTTACTGATTCGAATTTCAAAAGGTGTAATAGCTTGAAGGTGACTGAATTGAGCCTTTGACATAATATTCTCTTTGTCCACTTAAACACATGGAAAGTCTAATAGTTCAATTTTATAGTTCAGTAGTTTTAAATTAAAAAATACTTTAGCCTTTTGTTCAATAACATTAACATAAAATCCTGGCAGCACTGCAAAATTAGCATCCACAGTAATCAGCAGCTTAAGCCAGCTACTTAGAATGCCTCTACACAACATTATTGCTTCCTCCATTTAAGATTATGTTTTCCAGATTCCTTGCATAAAAAGGCATGGCAGTTCTGCTATCAGTTTGCTTAGGCAGAGATGTTGTTTCAAACCCAATGTCAATACTTTCTTGTCAGAATGAATACTGGAACTAACTAAACACAACGCTAACTGAACACAACAGTATATAGCAAATGACCAAACCTGAAAATATTTCTCTGTACTTTGTATGTACTTATTTTTGAAACGAAATAAAACCCCTGAGTATCTGTGGTTAAAAAAATCTTGTGACTATTAAATTGTTGAAATGTTTTCATGCTCAGCTAGCAATTTCCGTCAGAATTTTTAATTATATTGAGCAAGTTAATATTTGTCTATGTTGTAGGTGAAATCAGAAGGAATAGCTGTTGCCAAGGTTACCTGAAAACATCTGGAATAAAGACCCCTTCCCAGTTGCTTTTAGCATTGGTAACCATCCATACTATCCATCTGCAGGGGAGGGGAGTTGACACTTGATTTGGAGTTTGTGAAAGTGTGTGTGTTGGTGTTGGTGTTGGTGTTGTTATTTTTCTCCTGAGAGCAATAGGGAGGAAGAGATTAATTTCAACAAATAATTACTGGAGTGCAGAGGACTGCCAGTGCTAAATTTTCATCATCTTACTGATAAGGTCTAGCCTTTCTCCTCTTTGGATCAGGGATCCACAGCAATCATGGGATTTGTGAATTGTGTGAGGTGTTTTAAAGAAAGCACAAACAATTTGTCTAAGTTAAAATCCTTTAAAATTTTCACAAGAGAAACCGTAGAAGCCAGTTGTAAAAGAATCTATAGATTCTAAGAACTACGCCATGATTCTTTGAGGTGCTTCAGACAAGATCTGCCATAGGGAACATTTCCTTGGTTGTATAAGGAAAAACACAGGTCATTTAGTCATGCTGGACACCTTAGTTAAGTGCTTTAACTAAAAGGGGATGATCCAGACAGAAATGTTTTAAATCATTTATGATGATATCCATAAATATTTACCTAGGATACTTATATGTGGTGGCATCTAAATTGTAAAGCTGACATGGACTTTTTCTGACCACGTATTGCTTAGCATGTGTCAACAGTCAGAAAATGAGAATACAAACATATTTGATGCTATGCCACAAAGAAGCATTACTCTTCTACACACTCAAGTAGTAACATTTCCATGTGAAACAGGTTCAGTCCCTCGTTAGAAAAAAGTCATTCTATACTAAGAAGTCTACCCTCTCTCCTCAGCTGCAGTCTTTTTAGTCATGTCTCACATATTTCCCCACCTTTTCACACTTTCTATAAGGCAAAAAAAAAAATGCCTGTTTTGCATATACCCTTGGCTCAATTCTCTTAGTTTATTAAACAGCAGCCTTTGTGCTAAAGGCATCCTAAAATTCCCATAGAGTCAGTCCAGTATCTGTCAAACCTGGACGGGAACCATTCATCCCCTCCCAGCTTCCAGCTCCTTGAAACACAGCAAGGAAGCTGTCAGTCACATACATCTGTGAGCAACATAGCATAGTTTGCCTCCTTCCCAGAAATATTTCTTTGAACTGCACAAAGCTTTAAAACTTCAAAATTGCCTTCATGCAAGAAAACCCAGTATTTGGCATGCCAGAATCAAGCCTTAAGAAAAATTCTTTTATATATGTGGGAAGGCATATCAGTTTCTCTTTCCAGGGAAAGCTGCTGTATCTTGTGTTCTGCTGTTGCATTTACCTGCAGTCAAGGAACTTGCAGGTTCCCAACTATAGAAAAGTTGGTATTAGATACCAGTAGAACTGATATTGCAAGACATGCCTGATCCTGCAGGTCTACCAAACTCAATACGCAAAAAAACTGGACTTAATCCCATGTGACAAATATAGCTTCAAAATGCCTATATCGGGGCCATAGTTAGAGGAGTAATGTCAATAGCCAGAAAAGCATATAGCATCAGCGGTGCACTGACTGGTCTGTTGAGAACTCTCAGATAACAGTGTGCTTGACACAGAGGAGCCCATACTGTAAGACTAACAGACAAAACAGTAGTCATTAAGTCTAACCCTGAAAACAAACAACTTTATTTTGTTTCTGTGAAGGTAAGATTCTCCTACAGGAAGCATTTCATGTGAGAAGAGAATTTCAAAGACCACCAGCCCAGTGTCCTAAAGTCAAGGAAGCATTATTCCATTTCAGCCAGACTTGACATCCTCATTACAGCACTGATTTCAGACATTAGTTTTTGTTGGTCCTAAAAATGTTTAACTACATTTTAGCTCGACTTTCCAGAATCATACTTACATGTGCCAAAGAGCAGTATTTCCCATTGCTAATCATAGTTACTCTTTCTTCCTAACACTGAGTGCATGTTTATTTCTTTTCTCTCCTTAGGTCACATTTTCCTCCCTTTAGCGACATTGAGTACTAACTGTTTATCAGGAGTCTTGGTCTTACATACTGCTCTATAGTGCCTCCATGCTTCTTACATATTCCTACAGAATATAAGCTATGTAAAATGGATAATCCATTTTAACTCTTAGGAGTGGAGAATGAAATACTTTGCCAGAAGTGAGATTGCCAGGCAACAATCCATCACTAAAAAAGTAACCCATCATTATGCACTGCTCAAGCAAACCAGTATACTTGATCTTGAAATCAAAGGAAATCTGGTTTCATTTAATACATATATAGGCAGGGCTACACAGGTGTAAAGGAGCACACTGTTGTTAAGGAATGTATCTAAACATAATGCAGAAAATGCAGATTAAATATATATCCTGAAAAGATGAGATGGAAATGGCTTGTTTTTAAATACAGTTTGTATGAAACTCCATGATTAAGCACAACTGAACTTGAGGAAGCTTTATATTTCTCACCACTTTCCTGTATTAAAGTTAATTGTCCTAAGATAACAACAGCTTTCAAGTGAAAGAATGGCATCATTAAAAGACTAAACTCTTCTGCTGTATGCCAAACAGGTCAATGTTTTCCTACTTCTTGGGAAGCTGGCTAAAATTTAATATGGGATAGGTTATGAGTGCATATATCCTGTGCTTGCAAGAGTGAGGAAAATAGATTCACTGATCTCTGACTTCTGTGATTAATTGATTTCTTTACGGAAAGTAAACATATTTATCACATTTATGCTGCAAGGCTCCTACAAGAAATTGTCATATCATTATAATGGATCAGGAGATGTACAAGTAGTACATTATGCTCTGATTTTGAACATCATCAGAACAAGGCTAGAGAGGGAAGATTAATCTAAGACTAGCAGGTGAAAATGATGAACCGCTAGGAGTGCACGCCTCCCCATCCACCTAAGTGGCACACACTCACCATTCACTTCTCCTTATATACAATATGCAAGAGTGTGTATTTTGTAACACTGGAGCAGAATCACAGAATCACAGAATGGTTGAGGTTGGAAGGGACCTCTGGAGATCATCTAGTCCAACCCCCCTGCTCAAGCAGGGTCACCTAGAGCACGTTGCACAGGATCATGTCCAGGCGGGTTTTGAATATCTCCAGAGAAGGAGACTCCACCACCTCTCTGGGCAACCTGTTCCAGTGCTCTGTCACCCTCACAGTGAAGAAGTTTTTCCTCATGTTCAGATGGAACTGCCTGTGTTTCAGTTTGTGCCCATTGCCTCGCGTGCTGTCACTGGGCACCACTGAAAAGAGTCTGGTCCCATCCTCTCGACACCCTCCCTTCAGATACTTGTACACGTTGATAAGATCTCCTCTCAGCCTTCTCTTCTCCAGGCTAAACAGGCCCAGCTCTCTCAGCCTTTCCTCATAAGAGAGATGCTCCAGTCCCCTAATCATCTTAGTAGCCCTTCGCTGGACTTGCTGCAGTAGTGCCACGTCTCTCTTGTACTGGGGAGCCCAGAACTGGATGCAGTACTCCAGATGTGGCCTCACCAGGGCTGAGGAGAGGGGGAGAATCACCTCCCTCGACCTGCTGGCAACACTCTTCCTGATGCACCCCAGCATACCATTGGCCTTCTTGGCCACAAGGGCACATTGCTGCCTCGTGCTTAACTTGGTGTCCACCAGCACTCCCAGGTCCTTCTCAGCAGAGCTGCTTTCCAGCAGGTCAACCCCCAACCTGTACTGGTGCATGGGGTTATTCCTCCCCAGGTGCAGGACCCTGCACTTGCCTTTGTTGAACTTCATGAGGTTCCTCTCTGCCCACCTCTCCAGCCTGTCCAGGTCTCTCTGAATGGCAGCACAGCCCTCTGGTGTATCCGCCACTCCTCCCAGTTTGGTATTGTCGGCAAACTTGCTGAGGGTGCTCTCTGTCCCTTCATCCAGGTCATTGATGAAGAAGTTGAACAAGACTGGACCCAGTACTGACCCCTGGGGGACACCGCTAGCTACAGGCCTCCAACTAGACTCTGTGCCACTGATCATTACTCTCTGAGCTCTGCCATTCAGCCAGTTCTCAATCCACCTCACTGTCCACTCATCTAACCCACACTTCCTGAGCTTGTCTATGAGGATGCTATGGGAGACAGTGTCAAAAGCTTTGCTGAAGTCTAGGTAGACAACATCCACTGCTCTCCCCTCATCTACCCAGGCAGTCATTCCATCACAGAAGGCTATCAGATTGGTTAGGCATGATTTCCCCTTGGTGAAGCCATGCTGACTACTCCTGATCACCTTCTTGTCCTCCACATGCTTGGAGATGGCCTCCAGGATGAGCTGCTCCATCACCTTTCCAGGGATGCAGGTGAGGCTGACTGGCCTGTAGTTCCCTGGGTCCTCCTTCTTGCCCTTTTTGAAGACTGGGGTGACACTGGCTTTCTTCCAGTCTTCAGGCACCTCTCCTGTTCTCCATGACCTTTCAAAGATGATGGAGAGTGGCTTAGCAATAACGTCCGCCAGCTCCCTCAGCACTCGTGGGTGCATCCCATCAGGGCCCATGGATTTGTGGGTGTCAAGTTTGCTTAAATGATCTCTAACCCACTCCTCCTCCACCAAGGGAAAGTCTTCCTTCCTCCAGACTTTCTCTCTTGCCTCCAGGGTCTGAGGTTCCTGAGGGCTGGCCTGACCAGTAAAGACTGAAGCAAAGGCGGCATTCAGTAACTCTGCCTTCTCTGTATCCTTCGTCACCAGGGCACCCACCCCATTCAGCAAAGGGCCCACATTTTCCCTAGTCTTCCTCTTGCTACTGATGTATTTGAAGAAGCCCTTCTTGCTGTCCTTGACATCTCTCACCAGATTTAATTCCAAACGGGCCTTAGCCTTCCTCGTCGCATCCCTGCATACTCTGACAACGTTCCTATATTCCTCCCAAGTGGCCTGTCCCCCTTTCCACTTTCTGTATGCTTCCTTCTTCTGCTTGAGTTTTGCCAGGAGCTCCTTGCTCATCCGTGCAGGTCTCCTGCCTCCTTTGCTTGACTTCCTACTCATAGGGATGCACCGCTCTTGAGCCTGGAGGAAGTGATGTTTGAATATTAACCAGCTCTCTTGAACGTCCCTTCCTTCTAGGGCCCTAACCCATGGGATTCCTCCAAGTAGGTCCCTGAAGAGGCCAAAGTTTGCTCTCCTGAAGTCCAGCGTTGCGATCCTACTTGGTGCCCTGCTGCCTCCTCGCAGGATCCTGAACTCCACCATCTCATGGTCACTGCAGCCAAGGCTGCCCCTGACCTTCACATCTTCCACCAGTCCTTCTTTGTTTGTTAGTACGAGGTCCAGCAGCACACCTCTCCTTGTTGGCTCCTCCACCACCTGTGTCAAGAAGTTGTCACCAATGCTCTGCAGGAACCTCCAGGACTGTTTGTGCCTAGCTGTGTTGTCTTTCCAGCAGATATCAGGGTGGTTGAAGTCCCCCATGAGAACCAGGGCCTGGGATCGTGAGGCTACTTCCAGCTGTCTGTAGAAGGCCTCATCGACTTCCTCATCCTGATCAGGTGGCCTGTAGTAAACACCCACCACAGTGTCACCCCTGCTAGCCTGCCCTTTGATCCTTACCCATAAGCTCTCGACTCGCTCTTCATCCACCCCTAGGCACAGCTCCATACATTCCAGTTGCTCTCTCACATAAAGAGCAACTCCACCACCTCGCTTTCCTGACCTGTCTTTCCTAAAAAGCACGTAGCCATCCATAACAGCACTCCAGTCATGCGAGCTATCCCACCATGTCTCTGTAATGGCAATGAGATCATGGCCCTGTGACCGCACACACACCTCTAGTTCTTCCTGTTTGTTCCCCATGCTGCGTGCATTGGTGTACAGGCATTTCAGAGAGGTGATCGAGCATGCAGGTTTCCCAGGAGGGGTAAAAGAGGGTCCTCCATAGCCACATCCCATGCGCACTTCCCTGGCTGCATTCACCTGTTGGAGGCATTCTGACTTGAGCAGTCTTTTGCCAGCTACCCTGGCACTATAACTCTCCCCTTCCCCCATCATACCTAGTTTAAAGCCCTCCTTACCAGGTTGGCCAACCTGTTGGCAAAGACCCGCGTGCCCCGCCTCGTGAGGTGGATCCCATCTCTTGCCATCAGTTGTCGATCTTCAAACAGGGTCCCATGGTCGTAGAAACCAAAACCCTGTTGCCAACACCAGCGGCGCAGCCAGTCGTTAACCTGGAAAGTCTGTCTTCTCCTCCTCTCATCCATCCCCCTCACTGGCAGGATTGAGGAAAAGATGACCTGGGCTCCCAGACCCTTGACCACCATCCCCAGAGCTCTGAAATCCTGCTTGATGGTCTCCAATTTGCCCTTGGTGTCATTGGCGCCCACATGGAAGAGCAGCAGTGGGTAATAGTCCGAAGAATGGACGAGCCTAGGCAGTCTTTGCATGACATCTCTCACACGAGCCCCTGGCAGGCCACAAACCTCTCTAGACAAGAGGTCAGGTCGGCAGATAGATGCCTCCGTCCCCTGCAGCAGGGAGTCCCCCACAACAATCACCCGCCGCTTCTTCCGGGTGTTCCGGCAGGGCACAGGGTCTGTTGTCCCAGGTACTTCCCTGGCAGCCATGCCCATCTCCTCCTCATCCTGGAGGGCACTAAACCTGTTCTTCAGCTGCAAGTCTTCGGGAGGAGTAGGAGCCTTTCTCCTCCCACGAGCAGTGACCAGTTTCCAGCCTTCTTCTACGGTGTTATGATGTACCGTTTCACACAGCACAGAGCCCTCTGGCAACTCCACTGCTGTGGGCGGTTGGGACTCCTGAAGCTGCACAGTCTCCGAGAATACCCTGCCTATCTCTTGCTCTGCTTCCCGGATGCTGCGCAGCCTACTGACCTCCTCCCGTAACTCCCTTACCTGACGAGACAGCTCGTCAACAGCAGCACACCTCCTGCAGGAGAGCTGGCTGCCAGCCCAGGCCTCCCGGAGAGGCCCCAAGCACTCCCTGCAGCCTGAGACCTGTAGAGCTGCATCTACTGTCAGAGGGTCGGTCTGGGACCAAGCCTCTGACACAGCAACTCCAGCAGCTACTGGGGAACGCGCTGTGCGGCGTGTCACAACCATTCCTGAGGAAACCTACACCACAGGGAACAGAAACAAAGGTCCCTTCGCGCGCCCTTCTGCGCGAACTGCTGCGCACACTGCTGCGTCTGTTCGCTGCCTCTGTTTGCTATGTCACACCTAAACACTTCAGTGACAAGCCTATTGTTTTCCTCCTAGTTATCCCTCTAAGTGATGTGCAACCAAAATTCTTTCTGATGCATGATAACTACAGTTTTTTACTAAACTCAGATAAGAAACCAGTCAAGTTAAATCTATACTAACTCCTTGAAAGCTTCAAGGTTTGCATGTTAAGAGAATCTACCTATAAAGCTTTCACTGAGGATGCCACAAAATATCGCTTGGGATGACTCTGAGTTAAAGTTTAATTTTGGAAAATAAGTTTAGCAAGTGCTTGAGACCTATATAAGCTACTAGGATTTCATATAAGCAACTTTTAAGGCTACACTTAAAATATTTTTATAAATTAATAACAGAATATTAGAATTTGATTCAAAGCCTGTCAGTCAAGGAGATCCCTTCCAGCATGCTCACTGAAATTTGAATGAGGATGTTAAGACTGTGACTTTTACAGGTGGTACACTCTTTAAAATAGTAAAAAGCATGAAAAAAATAAATATTTAGGGGGTGTTTCATGGAGATAAGAACTATTTAAATTAAGCAAAGGCATCATAATCTGGGTCTTTATGAGAGGATTACAGACCTAGTGATGTAATAGGTATCCAAAGACTAAGTAGTGTACATATACAATAATTGTCATTTTCAAAACATCTTAAAACCTCAGTTCCTGCTAAGCCTCTGAGTGCAGTTCTCATCTTAAGAGAACATCTTAAGTATTACATTCTCTATTGGAAATGAAGGAGATTTCTTTAGCAGCATTTGCTACATCACACCTAGTCTTTAGCTAGCCTTATTGTACCAGTATGTCCCCTTGCTACCCCACCAAACCCCTGCTATTAAACAGATCCTTCTTTACTTATTATTATAAAGGTATTCATAACATAATGGTTCTGAGTTATTTACTGGAAGATTACATAAACCACAATATACAGTGAACTTAATTCTTTTAATAGTATTGATAGAAGAAAGTAATACAAATACACTAAAATTATAGATGTTCTAGAATTTTTCTAGGATAGGCATTTTTAAGATAATTTGTGTAAATTTTACAAGATAGATATGAAAATCACTGATCTTCTACTACAGTTATTAGTATAAGGCTAAGCTACTAACACATGACAGTCATTTTCATTGGAATATACCCAAGTGCCTTTTATAAACACAGATTACATCTCTTTTCCTAATCCTTTATACTGAAAATCTTTACAGAACTAAAAAGGTGACTGAATTCATGCAGACCATGCAGTAGCAGGGTGAACCATAAGATATGTGAGCCACATTTTTACTTGATGAATAGATAGGATTCATGTAATAGAAAATTTAAACTGTTTAAAAAATCCAATAATATAACCACTGAAGGTGATGGAGTTGAAAGCCTGTTCCTTCAATGACATTTAAACAAAAGCTAAGATGATATAAGACTGCATATTTATCAGGCTACCTTGTGTATTTTAAATGTGTGTCATGTTCTGTATTCACAAAAGTACTTATAAAAAGAAAGTAACTATAAGGAAATCCATATATAATCTTTTTCTTAAAAAATCAAAACAGAAGCAACCAAAAAAATGGAAAATGATTTTATACTTTAAACTGCATTGTTCTCAACAATCAGCTTAAATTTCTTCCTGCACAGTTAAAATAAATAAAAATACTATCACCCTAACGGCCTTCTGGTTCAGCCAGTCAGGCTTGAGTGCATTTATGCCTTTAATTAAGTATGGATAGATAATGTCCTTTGTTCTTTTCCTGATGTGTTTGACACCTGCTGTCTTTGTAATCAGGGAAATGAGTCAGGAAGTTCCAGCAGAGAGCTTTTAGTAAGAAGTAACACCTGGGTCCCCAGCTAGGCCTCTACTTCACATAACGCCGTCCTGCGCAGACAACAACAGGCAAAAAGCTGAACAAGTGGTGAGCTTTCAGCTCCGGATATAATATAGGCTCAATGGGCTGCTGTTGAAATCAATGGTAAAACTCAAGCCATATGCTAACGTCTTCTCTTGCTAAAGTGATGGAAAAACTACCTTCATTTTAGGATGATTTATGAGGGAAACACTGTTGTACTCAAGTTAAAGCACAAAGCTAGGGCCAAATCTACCAGTTTTTGCAGCCAGGTCTGTCACAATTCCTTACAATGTGATGCTTGCCAAAATCACCATTTCTGTGGATTGTCTTCACTCCAAAGTTATCTTGAGTTATAATTGTCACTACCTCAAGTCTCTTCCACATAGCAAATGCCTTTCACTTAGTGAGGTAATGCTTTTAACACAAACTCGCTCTCCACAAAGGGTATGGGCTAAAACTCAAAGACTAACATGACTGATCTTTAAGATGGACAGAAGTTAGTTCTGCCTGATTGTTTTTCAGAGAAACCCCACATTCACCCTGCAAATTCAGGTAGACTGGACAAGTCACAACCGTGGTTCAAGGGGAAAAAAACCCATAGAGCTACTCAGCTTATGGTATCTGAAAAGATCTGTGGGATTTACCCAACAGGATTCAGAGGGTCCACACGCTGGTGGCTACAGTGACTGTATGAAGATGAGTGGTGTTTCACACTGACATTATTTTCATTCAGACTAATTTTACTTGAGAGGAACTATTCAGTTGCAAGTGAACTCAAACTGACTTCAATAAACATATACCTAACAGCTACATTTAACTCTCATACAAATGAACACAGGATCATTACCACATGAACGAGGTCATAATGACAAAATGGTCCCTTCCAGAATCAACAGCTTGAATCCAAATCTCATCCTATTTTATAAAATTTTGTGTTTCCTCAGATTTCCTTTTATTCCTGTCCATCCTGCCTGTGCCCACATGAGCAAGTAAAATCTTTTGTTGCCCATTCTCATAGACTCACTGAGTCAGGACATCTGAGCCCTTGGCACTGCAGCAGGTCTTGTCCTTCACTATGCCACAGATCTTTCCTCACAGGTTCAGAAGTCAGTCCTGTTCCTTCAGCCTCCATCTCAGTTATTCCCTCTCCTCAGTTCAGTCCCACTCCTCCATGGTGGTATTTCCTTGGCTCTGATGGAAGCCTCCATTGCAAGTCCCCATCTTTCCATCGGCAACTGGGTGCTTCATACAGAGAAGAAGGGGATGAAAGAGCTGTCCCCCTGGGCCACAGAAAGTAATGGGAAATGGGCTGAGCTGCTCAGGGCTGCTGGGCTCTTTCTAGTCCTTCCTGCCTTTTCCTCCTTTCCCCTCCAAAGTACTACCCGATTTTGAGCATTCTTGATTGGCTGCTTGACTGCTAAGAAAAAGGCAAGCAATGTGGGCAGCTGATCAGGGGACAGAACTAAAGTTTAGCTAAAGAGGTAAGGTTTTTTCTCTTAACAAATTCAACTCCAGCGCAAAGTCCCACCATTCACAAAATGTCTATGAGCTGGCAACCATGACTGCTTCACACATTATGCCTAAGGTTTAATTATTGTTTAGAAAATATTTAGAGAAAACTGTCTTAGAGAAGACACAGCTCCACACAAGTGGTGTCATCAGAGCCTAGTCTGCAGTTTGCAGTTTTGCTTTGCTTAATTTAGACCCATGTGCACTCTCAGAACTGAAAAGACGACTTTCTCATTCCACACTGGTTTTTGAGATTCGCAGTATATTTTCACTTCTCATCAGCATGAAAAAACAGTAAAAAAGAAAGACTGCTGGTGAGAGTATTCTTTTGAGAATAGACTAGAGTCAAATCATGGGTCTGAATCAGGCAAATCAGGGTACAAGTGTAAGTGTAGCAAATGTGAGTATAACACTAACCACTTGCAAGTACGAACAAAGTAGAAAAATAGTATTTTTTTTTAAAGGGTTAGCAGTGGCTCAATGTAGACTTAATTTGTGAACAATATGCTAGCATGTTGTTAGCACACAGCACTTTTCAATGCATTTTACAGATATTAACTAATTAGTCATTACAGTGTTGCAAGCATTACAGAATTATCTCCTTCAGAGCTGGGGAGAAAGAGGCAGAGAAGGTTAATATCTTATAGGAAATGACAGTGAAATAACATGTTAGAGCCGGGTTTAGAATTATTACACTTCCACTTCATGCTTCTGTGCCCCAATCTGTAGATTATGGTTTTCCTTATAAAAAACTGTAAGATAGTTATAATAAAATGATACTATTCCCCCATTTTTATTTTTTTAGATGTAATGCATTTTTGGATAATATTTGCAGTGTAATTCCTCTCCTTCCCCCAGTTTCCTAATTTTCTTCTAACTCATAAATACTCAAAAATAGTGAAGAACTCCATGAACAACTTCGGTAGCAGTGTGCATGTACTGTAAATGGAGGGTTGTCAGTACTTGTTTGGATTTTCCTACTCATTGATTATTCTTTAAATACAACTTTTCATTTGTTATTTTTGGTGTTTAAAAGAATCCTTTCTCAGCTCTAGATGAACCAACATCATTTCAGGTGTGCAATATTCTCCAGTTATTCCACTTCAAAATGTAGTCTCTGCTTGTCATGGCTTTCTGGATTGCCCCAGTGAAATACAGCAGCTTTAGAAAACTCCTGTAATGCTACAATGCCACCATCTGGTTGCAGTCAAGGCTCTGATCTTGCAGCTGGTGAAGGGTATGATCTTCAAATAAAATCAGCAAGGCACCACTGATGATATAGGGTGGATATCGAACAGCTGTATGCACCAAATTGGTCTTGTTTATTAAGGGATTTTGATTAGCTAGAAATTGAGAGTAGCATTAAAGAGCAAGTAAAGCATCTGCTTTTCCTGTCTTTCTCTTTATTTGCCATATCAGTTCTGTCTAAGAGGCTGTGACCTTAATAACTCATATATATATGTGCAATTCTGCACAGCATTTCAAGGGCAGTTTGCATCCTTCCGCTGACCCTGCAGCCCTCTCTGGGGGCACCCTGGGGAGCTGCATCGGGGTGGGGGTGGGCTGGGGGCCGGCACCCAGCACCCCACCACTCTCCACCCAAAGGGCAGACCTCCCTCTGGTGAGGGCAAGCAGAGCCAGGCTCTACACTAACTAAATTCTACACTGAAAGCTGACAACATTTATTGAGGAAATACCGAACTTTTTAACCATTGTAAACTTCCTTTTGAAATACTATCACAAGAAGTAATGTCATTCTTCTTGGAGCAAAATATAATACTTTCTTGCTCTGCAAACATCTGAGCAAATGGGAAAGAGCAGAAGCCGGCATGGGAATGTGAAGCAAAAGAAAGTCAAGACAAATATCAAACTATATAACCTTTGAATATTAGTCACAGCCAAAAGGGGTGTCTGTTTCAGCATCTAAACATGACTAGCTGAAATCTGATTTACATATGGTGACTACAAACAGCACTGCAACATTTCTGCTGAGCTTCTTGCACTACCATAAAACACTAGTTGGGTAGCGAATGCCAAGCAGACATATTTTACTTCTTGCAGTAGACAGGAAAGACATTAAACTAGCTTGGAAGCATATATTATAATTTGTTTCTGCACTGCTATTCTGAGTGCTGATCTTAAATCTGCTGCTTAAACTGATTTCTGCTGAATGCCAGAATAATGTGTGATACAATGGAATAAGCAGCAGGAGCTGGTCATAAGTCAAAGGGCAGCCTCTCTTACTCTCTTATTGCTACTCATTCTCATGGGCTAAATGAATCGGAACAGTAATGCTAAGAATATAAAGAGAAATGAAAGAGTTAAAAGGGTTGTCTCAGAAAAATACATTTTAAAATAAATTTTGTAAAACTAAGTCATAAAACCATCTGCTCTTGAGAATCACCAAGGCATTATTATTTGTATTCCATATTTTTAATGGTGGGCAAGTTAGTCTAGAGAGCAGAATATGTGGGGCCTAGCACATGGTATAACAGGACTGGGAAATTACATCCAACTGAAAGTAAAAACAGGAGATGAAGGGAAAGAAATTCGTTCAGTTTCATATCTAAGAAAATGATTAGGGATCTAGGTGAATTTGCCATGATTAAAAGTATATTTCAAAATCAGCAAAACATATATTTGCATCTCAAATACTAGAAAGCAGCTGGCAAATTTTGCCCTAGGACCCTTCTGGTATGTGCTAGAGCTTTAGCAATTGTTAAAATTCTGTAGTTAATGTTATGATAGTGGGAAACTTGACAATGACCCAGACGGAAACATAAAACGATGGATGGAAATGTGCTTTAACATGAATTCAAGCACAACTAGAAGGTGAGGAGTTGCCCTGATGTATCCTGAAAGTGTGATTTATCATTGCTTTGTACCTTATGTAAACACCACGATCTCAGCAACAAAGGCGTAAAAACGCAACTTTTTTTTAATGTGGCAGTTTGCACTGTATAAATGAGAATACCTGGGCCAGTCATATCTGGAACAAATAGATATGTCAGGCTCATACCTATTGCATTACAAAAACACGTGACCTGCTTAGCTTTTTTTTTTATTGTTGCAGAGACCATGCTACTCCCTTTCCCAGTGATTTGCAGGAGCACCGGGCAGGTAGTTCATCAGCTGCCCCGAGCATTTATGCAGGAATATCTTTGCTTTGGGAAAGAGGTCTGTTGGGACGACTGCTGTCATCAAACTATTCATGAAGTCTGCTCCCAATGGTCCTTTTTCTTCTGGGCAATTTGAGAGTGGACTCTGATTAGGTGTTTTGGCAAGATCCCACCTTAGACCATCTTTCTTGAGGTCGCCCCTACCACATGACCAGCACACTTTCGTATATACCGCCATATCTGTGTATGGGTCCTTACTCTTATAGGCCTCTTGTGTTATTGCATGCATGTTAAAAGGAAGTGAAATCAGAGTCTATAAAAAAATACTCTAATTGTGCTTGAAAAAACATTGTTAATAGGATTGTTTCAGCATTCAGCATTTCTGAGGAAACAACCTAATTGCCTGTGTGTCTGTACACTAGACTATATGAGATACCCTAAGGCCTTCAGCTGCCTTTCCAGAAGGGCACAGCTATCCCATAGGTCTTACATGACATTGACCAGCCCCATGTGGCTATCTTAGACAGAACATCTTAAATAGAAACCTATCCTTAGGCAACTGAATAAAGTCCTGAATATTTCAGAATAAAAATCCCTGGGGTTCATCCATGGGCAGGCAGTGTGTTCAGAAGACAGAACTATCTAATTTCTTAAATTTTTAATTTTTAAAAAAACAACATTTTTATGCTGTACAAAGTTTGGAAAGTTTAATTACTTTCATGCAGCTTTATTTGGGATGAGAAGCCAAACTGCTGGAGTAGAAGATTCCTTTCACATCATTCTTGGACCAAATGGAGTCATAAAACAGAAAGACATAAAATCCAGCTACTAGCAATAATTGCAAATGATTACTATTTACAGAGTATTCATCAGCATACACTTCATCAAGACAGTTACCACAGCTTTCACTTGGAATAAGAGCCTGAATTGTGGCATTTCTGATGACACAAAAAACTCTAGTTTCAAGTTCTTTTTGTGCTGCAAACAAATGCCTTATTTTCTGCTTTCTGGATTTCTCCATTCTGCTAAATATTTGTTTTATAGGCTACTTTTTTTCTTGCATTCTTTCACTCATTATAGTTTTCTTCTATATTTCTAATATCTTTCTCTGTAGGTATCTCTGTATTACTTTACTGACACTACTTTTTGTAATACCTCTCAGTTCAGTACTTAAAGAGTTTTACTATCCAAGCATTTTATATTCTCCTCCTATCATTAATGCCTTTGTTAAACAACAGCCTAGAAAAGCCTTACAAAACAACAGTCCCCACATGTAGGCCTACTAAAATCAACTACATGATTAAGGTCTCCATAGAGGAGCTACATCCTAAAAAATACTTAGTGCTGACTACATGCTATCCACTAGACATTCTTCCGCCATAAGTTATTGCCATTAATCATTATATAATTTACTTTAAAATAGCTTGAAATAAGAAGTAATGTGAAGATGTTCAAATATCCCTTGATTTCTATTAATGTCTGAAGCAGTGTTTTATGAGATCTTCTGAATGATTCACCACAACCTAAATAATGCAGCTACTTTTTCATGTCAAATAAGTCTACATTCTTTCACATATATTGTAATGCACATGTTAATATTCTGGTAGGCCTGTCCTCCTCTCTAAATGGGATAGGTAGGACAGGAGCACCATTCATGGATATGCCTGCTGAACTGGGGAAAAAGTAGCAATCCAGTGATGGAGTTTTTCAGGGGAAAACAAACATGAGGCTGAGTGTAACATGAGTCTCTAGTTGGAAGCAGCAGCCTGAGGAACAGCCATGGAAAGAGAAGCAGGCAGCAGGCAGCTAAAAGCAGGATCAATAAAAGCTGATAGCTGAGCAGCAGAACCAGAAAACAGCAAGCAAGATGCAGCAGGCAAATAATATGTATTGATGAGGGCCCTTCCAGGCAAAAGGGGGACCTGGTGTGAGCAGAAGGCCAGAAGCTGTGGCACTGAACAGCACCTGAGTGGTACCTTGGAAATATCTTGTCCCTCTGAGCAGGGAACCCATGGAATCACCCCCTTCACACCCTCCTGGAGTTGTTCATATGTCAGAATTGTAAGACCAAAGGAACCAAGATCACTGCAGGACTTGCATCTAGTGAATTCACCCAGGAAAGGCTTTACAAGAGCAGTCCAAGAGCAGGAATGAGAAGCCACATAGGACGAAGTTACTAATGTTCTATACCTTATGTGCTAACTTATAAACGAATTACTACTACTGTCTTGCTCACTGATTGTCTACTTTCCACCAGTCAGCTCTCCAGTGAAGAGCCTTTTTATAGTTCTTAATTGCTCTAAGATAGTTTTGCTCAGCTTGCATTTTGTAGAGTGTTAGTATTCAGAATGGCAAAAGAGTGGTCCTACAAATACCTGCACATACTCAGGTATCTACCTCAAAGCATGCATGGAAATATATAAGCAAATGCAAAACAGGGAAATCAAGTAAATAAATGATATTTCTTAGCTTCACTAATTTTTTATATGATGGTAAATGATAGCTTCTGTGGTAAAGTATATTACCTGCCCAATCTAGAGCTCCTAAAATGCAAATGAAAAATTGTCATCATTTATAGCAAAAAAATAGATCCAAACCTAAATTGTTCTCATTTTACTTAGAGTCACAAAAAGCTATCGTAAATTTCTTCCTCCTCTGTTTAAAAGGCTATCTTGTGAAACTGCTTTTAGATCTCTACTTTATAAGAATACATAAATATATATTTATTCAAATATTATAGCCTTGGATAAAGTTTCTATCTATTTATTTATCTATTTTCAAACTGGGCCCAAATCTTTTAGTTATTCTATCATGGCTAGGCCCCCGTATCAATACAGAATAACATGAAGCATTAGAGGCTTATTACTCGAAGCAAAGCATCTCTTCTTCTGTAAAGTCAAGGCAACCTCTTTTTTAAAAGAGGACTGTTTTGTGGAATAATATGTTCTGATACCATTTAATGGCAACTGCACTTTTACTATCCTGGGAGCACATACTGCTACAGTACTTAACAGAATTTCTGTCCACTACAAGACAATAAAGATAGCAGATGTGGAGTCTCAAGACCCAGGGACCTCTACCAATTAAAGGTCAAAATCTGCCTCCCTTCACAGAATGCAGCATTTGGGAGTGAGGTCTTGTGTCTATTTGTCATCTTGTTCAGTCAGAAAGATATGACAACAAATAGCTGGTCAAAAGCTGTCAGGGTCAAACTAAGCTTGATAGAGTGCCCTAGGTCACCTTTGTGATTTCAATAGCAGAATTCACCCCGGTGTCAGTTTGTATTGTAGTCAAATAGTACATGGCACTCAATAGAACTGTATTCCTCCACTAATTGCTTCTTTGACCTTCTTGTTAACCAAACATTTTGATTAGAAATATGTACCATGCTATCATGTTTTATGGCAATATAACAGCTGCCTAGTAACAGATTTGTAATATTGAACACCTCTCTTCACACCCAAATAAACCGCAGTTAAGATTGTACTAAAATTTTCAACTGAAGTAAGTGAAAATACAAGAAAATAATAAATCATTCTGTATGAAGGAGAGCAATACTCTAAATAAACTTCACATTTGAGTGTCTTTCAGATAAAATATGAACAGATTTAATTTTTTTTACAATTTTCAAGGAGTTTTTTGATACTTGATTTGGCTTGCAGCTAGGCAAGCAAAAAGGGAAACGACTGGGTAAACAGCTAAGCATTTTCTAGTCAAATGAGTATTTCTCACTTCTAGGAAAAACTGAACCCCCCCCCCCCCCATGCAATTTTTAACCTGTCCATAGATGCAGATACTAAAAAAGAAGTCACTGGCTACTAGTCTGGAATTTTTAGACACTAATAGTTCCAGTGAGCATGACTTCAAAGAAAGCTTGGTCTCATAAAGCATTCTGGGCTGAAACTATTTTGTCCAAGGAGAGTCGGTAAAACCCAAAGTGATAATGCAGAGAGCTAAATCCTGATCTTCAGCAGACTGGTTCCACAGCAAGTTAGAAACAAGCTGTCACGCTACTCTGTACCTAGCTTTCTGTTTAACTAATCTTCCACTGTCTCCATTTTTATTCCCCCTTCTTTTACTTTCTCTTTTTCCACTTAGCAGCTTACTTCTATTTTCCTTTTTAAAACATTTTTTCTTTATAGAAGAGGTAGACTTCTTCTTATCCAAATTCCAAGTTTCCACCCATCTCTTTGTCTTTTCTGTTCCCTAGCTAACATTAGCCAACTTCAGCTTAATAATTTTAAAGTAATAACAACACTGCACATTTTTTTAATGAGAAAATAAGCCTTTCTCTTTCTGTGCATGCAAGAGCATGCATATGTTAATGAATGAAATGTCAAGGCTTTTAATATGAACCATGTTTTTACTCACCTTTTGCAGAAAAGAACATCTATTTTGGCATAATTTTATTAGTAGGCAAAATATATGATTTAAAGTAAACCTTTTATGATCATTCATATATTAGTAATTGTACTGACAAGAAAAGTATTTGAGCAACCTCAATTTTCAACATACAATATTTTGTGTGAGCATTTGATAGTAAGCAAGCAAGGGCTGGAGCTCTTTTACCCTGAAATTTCTCACATAATTTTTACATGTTTTCCTGATATTCAGGAATTTTTCTTTAAGTTTCAATACCAATCACACTTTGTAGATGTTGTCATATTTTACTTGGCTGTGCTGTTGCAAATATTTTTGAGGGCTTCTGCTCCACAGAATGCATGTTTCATTTAGAACATGTATGTAAGATAATGGAAAAAAATATATTTACCCTTGCTAATAGAGATTTTCCCCGCTGCCAGTCATGCATTTGACTCCTGGCTGTAAACCTCTAGTGTTTCATGCCCACTAAAGGAAGCATTCCTCCAAATTTTTATGCCTATAACTATGGCAGCACCCTCATGGGAAAGACCCAGGACTGGAGACAGTTGTTCTGCAGGCCATCATAGCAGTAGGAGGAGGTGCAAAAAGCTGCTAGACCCCACTGAAAGTCCTGAACCATTGTGCCACTGTGATACAACTCTACAATTCTCTGTTTGCTATGGTGACCTCATTATTCCATGCACAGCGAAGAAAATATTTTGGCAACCCTGTTTTAGAGCCACTGGGGAACATTTTATTAATTTCCTTTGTGCAAAATGTTTACCTCTGTGCCTTCACAAATTGCTTTCCTGGCCCTAGGAACCTATGCAATTTTAATGAAGGAGCTCTATCTATCTATCTAAGTTCTTGCATTGTCTTTTTACAGATCCCAGAGAAGAAAAATTAAGAAACAGTAAACACTTTGATTATTTCCCTTAATGAAAAGCTTGTACTGTTGGGATGTTCTTTTAGTTGCTGTTTTACAAATTATAAACACTGAAACTCAAGCTATGGATAATAGCCCTTGGTACTGCTGCATATTTATGGGCATGACCTTCATTTTCATAATCCTGATGCTAAGTAAACTTGCAACATAAGAAAAGATAGACATGATTTAAATAATAAAAAAGCACAGAGTAATGCCTTGATTCTGAGAAAACTTTCAGACATATTTAACTTTGCACATCTAATTAGTCCCAGAGTAAAATCATGATGAAACCCTTTATTTGGTATTAATAGAAAAATGATATACTTCAGAATCATCTTATTATATTAAGTACAAAATCAGTCATCTACATGCTTTTTTCACTTGGACCTTCTTATAGGGTACAGATTATTCTACCACTTCAGACATACCTAGTGCAATTGAGAAACACTTTAAGATGTATAAATTTTGTATGGAGTGAAAAATATAGGTCAATTAGGAGGTAAGATGACAAACAGAAGAAAGAAGATTGTCTGGGCCCTGCTTGAGGAAGCACTAACATTTTGTTGTGTGTTTGTATACCTAGCACAAGTCTCCCTTTGTGGCATTTTCAGACTGCCACGGTGGGAATAAGTAATAATAATAATGCTAGTGAAGGTAGTACAGAACAAGAAGGTGAAAGAATGGAAGGGAGCTGCTGGTTCGGAAACACACGCAAGATCTACCGTGATTGATGAAGGTCCTCAGCTTTTAGATAACTAGTCGTATGTGCTTAGAGTGGAAATGGTAAACTGCAGCTGCCCCTAGGGTGTCCCCATTTGCCTAAGCTTGATCCTGGGTAATGCCGTGCACAAGCCCATCTTCTGCATTTGCTGTTTGTTTGCAGACAGTTAAAAGTACATAAAAAGAGATGAAGCCACTTAGCCATAGCATAAGTACTTGGAAAGTTCAGGGAGAACCTGGACCATTTGTAGGATGCAGGATCACACAGAGGGGTAACACACCACGATTAGAAGAGAATTCCATTCATTTTATAGAAACTGAAATTTTCATTATGTGACAAAGTAGATAAGCTTTAAGGAGCTTATTTTTGTCCTTGTCCAGCAATTTTAATAACCTGTGATTACTGAAGATAAAACATTATTATTAAGGTGCCTATAATTTAAATACAGTCATAATCTTATGAGCAAATTGCTGGGGAATCCTTACCGATTTCCTATATCTTATACTTACTTACAGTTTCTTATAGAATCAGTCACAGGAACTGTCTTGGCTAAAGGTGATGTCTTCTTCATTAGGAAAGTGTGCAGAAATATACTAGATATATGGTAATATTATTAATATCTGTTACTTCGTGTTTCAATTAAATAATGAGGATAACGTCTATTTTAAAACTTGTAGAATCTTGCCAATGAGCTTATATTCAGAAGACATAGTGTTCTGGAGAAATCACTACATTTAAGAATTATCCTCATTAGGGAACTAGACTTGTCTTGTTAATACTAAAATATATTGTGGTGGGAACAATACACTGACAGGCATTGTTTTAATGGTCATTAATCCTGCCCATTTGTCAATACACTGAAGTTACTTAATGAACTGTCTTTTTTTAAATATCACTCAACACAAAACACAACATGCTGCACACAAAATGAAATTCACTCTCATGTAAATTAAAAGAAAGTTAAAATAATGTTTTGACTTGCAGCTTTTAAACAGTTTACAATCATTGCCCTAATAATGAAATTACTGTTTTTCTGCTACCCCTGGTTATGCTACAATGGTTTACAAGAAGTAAAAAGAATAGCTTATATAACAGTAAGACTAGGAAGAGGATATATTTCCCTGAAACAGTGAAATCCAAAAGTATTATTTACACAGAGCTATTGATACACATGATGTTTTATAAAGAACCGAAAAGTATCTTCCTTAGTAGTTATAAAACCTAAAGGTCAAGTCTTGCACTCTAAAATCAGTAGGAGTCTTTCACTGAATTTTCATGCAAGGTTGGTAGCTATCTTATGTAAAATTTAACATTGCCTAGAAAAGCTAACAATTAAATTTGCCTGCTTTTCACATTTCTAGCAATGGTCTTGTCACAATAATAAATGCCAAAATAATAATTCCTGTTAAAAACAAAGTAGTTGCAGCACACAAGGCTGTAATGCGAAGCAGCAGTAAATATTCTTTATATGATAAAATGTTTCCCTGTTGATTTCTCAGACAGACCTCAGAGTTACTCTCCAGCAGTTTTTGTTTCTAGCACCGGTCCAACTCCACTGTTTTGCTTCCCAAGCAATTTCTTCTGCCTGGTCCCACAGTCTTTTCCTCACTTTTCTATACCATAGTTGTGCCTTACTCCATATCAGAATCAAATCAGTGCAACCATTAATAGAATCTAGACAGTAATCTTGATATTAATAGCTTACGCATGTAACCAACTGATTGACTATGCCCATCCACTGAAAACAGTGATGTCTCCAGTCAACTGATTCTAACAGAGAAAAGAAATATTTATTTCACGTTAATCACTTCCAAGTCACTGGGGCATCTCAGTCAAGACAATCGGTTACCTCAGTCAAAATCAAACTGCAAGAAGATTCCATGGAATCGCTAGAATTTAGGTGGATAAACAGTAACGTATTATTTGCATGTAGATGTCAGGTGTTGTAAATTGCCTATGAATAGGCAGAAAATTGATTCTTTAATATTAAACCCAAATATTAACACTTTTTTACAGAAGATGAATTTATTGCAAATGTTTCCTATTATAGGAAACTCTATTATAGTTCACATTTACATATGCTTTCCTGTTAGAAGGAAAAAAGGTAAAGTAGGCAAACTTATAACTTAAAGTTCTTCCACCTTGGCAATCTGATCAAATGTGATTCCTAACAAAAGAAGTCACACAGCATGTGTACTCCCTCTGCTCCCTCTCAGCTCAGTCTGAGATGGTGAGGAATGAAGGCATTTCACTTTTCAGGCACACTAAAACCTGCTCCTTCCACTGATGCCCTCTATCAGGTTTCCAATGCTGGAGTTAGCTTAATCTGAATTTGAAAATTTTTGAACATTTGAAATTTAAAAATCCTTCATAGCTTACTAACAGACTGCGGAAGCATCTTCTTCTTCATCTTGACATGCTCATTAAGCCTCTCAGTGAAACACACCTTGTTAATAAATAGTTCTGTACTATACGTAAGAAGTAGGCTTACAGGATATTTGATGCAATTAAAATAGGCTTAATTAACACTCTATTAATTGTTTTGTCCATCAGTTATGCTTATCGGTATTTGATGTGTGTACTATTAATTTATAAATGTGTTCATTCTTTAACACAAGAAACAATGTGAATTTAATTAAACTACAGAGTAGTTCACTGCTTAACATATTTTCTCTCCCCACCCCCAAAAGGTAAATGAATGTTAATTAGTATATGAAAGTATAGAATTTGGTAACATTGACCTTTAATCCATTTTCAGAAATGAATATTGGTTCAGTGGCAAGACCAGCTGCAGTGGAATTCGTGTAAATCATCTAAACTAGTGAACAAAATCAGTTCATAAATCCTTCCTGACAGGTTAATTTCATTCCATTTCTAAGTTGTCAAGTTAGAACATGGAACAAATAATCTAAAACCTTTAAATCAAATATACCAAATCAAGACTAATTGAATATGCTTCAAGTATGTCAATAACTAGATTCATTTTTCAAAATCTAATAGGAAAGCTTGTTAAACTATAAAGATACATGCCCTGATAATTCTGGGAGGGCAGGAAAAGTGTTGATACAGCAATTTTAATTTTTGGTTAACTGTATTCTTTAAATGTGTGACAAAATGTTCATAATGCAAATGCATTTTGTGCACAGCCATTTCATATACACATACTGTGTGTATATTGAACACCTATGTTGCACATGTAACACCATGTTACATATTGAAGTAAAATATAATCGTTCCACGAATTAAGAGCTCTTGAATTTTGCATTCTCTATAATTACACTGTTTTACAGAATCACACATTTCTGCCCAGACCATTAATTCATTTTGAATTTGGACTGTCTTTCTAAGGAAATGGGACTAGTTTTCAAATTACACTGAAGATTAATGACTAATAGTAAATTGAATGGGGCAAAAATTGCCAAGTATTTGATCTCCATTCTTAGATCTGGTGTAAAAATTCTTGTGCCACTTAATTACTGCTGGCAAATGAAATTTAAGAAAATTAATGCAAAAGTGTACTCAAGGCATTTTCTGTAAATTCCCAACATTGCTTACACTATATCAGGTTTACTAGTACTCCTGATGATGTCAGTCCTACTTCTGGATAAGAGTTGTCTACCATCACATGTGTTTGAAACAGTGGATGGGTTCAGTTTTAAATAAAGACTCCCAAATATAGAAGTGTACAGATGAGCCTCTGTCAGTCAAGATCTAGGCCTTCATTCTGTCACCCACACACAGACTGTAGTCTTGCAGCCAGTAAATATGGTCCTGTAACAGACCATGGGCCACAAGAACTTATTCTGCTTTTGCTTCACTAAGCAAAGTTAGTACAATTTCAAAGCAAGAACAAATCGTCAGGCAGTTACTGCTTAAACACAGGCCTAGTTCACTTCCTTAAATCCTTGAATTTGTTGGGACTTGCTGGAATTTCTCCTGGCTTGTTTTACTAAATTTTCTGACCTAATGTTTATCCATACCTTAATACAGTTATTGCTTGTCATACTATCTATGGCAGAGGTTCAGCAAATGACCATGAGTAAGAGCGGTCACAGCATACAGTTACACACCAGTGTGACAACACCACATCAACAAATAACATTATAAAAACAAACAACAATATAAAAACATCAAGGGAACCCCAAAACTGGCGAGGACCAGAAGAGGAAGAAATCCACACCATCAGCATTTACCCGCTCCCAGTGCGAATGCAGGGCACTAGCTCTGTGACACAGCAACCCTGCTCATCTGAGGGAGACAGGATAACAACCCCAGGCATCCGGAGGTGACCAGAAGGGTGAGAAAGCATCTCAGATAAGAGAGACAGCTATAAGATGGTATTGTCTGAGCCCTGAGGGCACTACTCATAAATAAAATGATTTAAATTGAACGGTTGGAATTGTTGATGGAAGGGTGTTATTTAAGCGGACAAGCACCTGCTTTGGTCCTATTTTACTCGAATAATACGTGGCAAATAATTCTTGGGTCCATATAGAGGATGTGTATCCTATTTCATTTATCACAAATTTTGAATGTGACAAGGCATCTAGGGTAAGAAATTGAGTAACACGGGAACACATGGGGCTAGCAGATATGACATAGGACCCACAGAAAACTTGCATCCTTCTAGCGTGGCAACTGGAAGCTGAGCAAGATACCCAAAGGCATCTCAGATTGCTCTAGAGATCTGTTTGTGGGCAAAGTAATGGGGTACCATGTATCTGTTTTAGCATGACCTGAATATCTCTCTAGGCTCCACTGGTTAGCTGTCCAGAGACTGTAGTGAGAGCTCAGATATCCAGCTCACAGGTAACCACCTTGTAGACTCCTACTTTTTAGTATCTTCATCTGGAGCAGAATCCTACCCCTTGCATCTGTGATACTTGCATTGACAGAAACCGGGAAATACAAAAGCTGATACAGCGGTCAGTGACTTTCCCTGATGAGCTCCTTAGGAAGTAACAGACACAGACCTGAGCCAGAGTTAGCAGAGGTGAAAACCTCCTTAGTTCCATTTGTCTCTGTTCTCTGTCTCCAGAGATTCATTCAAATGTGTCTACACCACAGAATTGTAATGAGATTAAATGAAGCTGCAGACTTTTCTCTGGCCCTATATACAGGAGTCTGTTTCGTACCAGCTAAATAATTAATTAGTGTTACTCTGCAATTAACCAAATAATCTCAGGTATTACAGTAAAATTAATGGGCTCATTTTAGATTTTATTTTATTTTATGGCAAACCAGACAGTTAAAATTCTGTTTCTCTGAGTACTTACATTTTTAAAACAAAATAAATCTTCTGAATCAGTTGCCAAACTGAGTTATTCTAGGAAGGTGACTGACTTACTTTTTTGATATTTCTTTTTTTTCTATACATTTTTCTTTATTTTATTTCTTACCAACACAGCTTATTCACAGCATCCATTTTAGGCAGCTTCAAGAACCTTGAAATGTAGCCAATGGATGTTGGTATGACTAAAAAGTAGACATCTATGTCTCAACTAGTCACTGTCAGCTTGCTATGCAGCCGAAAGATATAAAGCTCTTCAGAGGTACTGCACTTCATTGTAAGGTAGGCAACCTAAAGTAGGGTGCATGAATCACAGGCACCAATCTGATGATCTAAATAGCTCTCAGCTCCTCTGGCCACAGTGACTAAGGGCTGATGCTGTTGCCTACACACAGGTAATATAGCATAATAGTACAGGTTGGAGGGGACCTCCAGAGGTCTCCAGTCCAACCTCCTGCTCAAACCAGGTTCAGCTAAGAGGTCAGACCAGGTTGCTCAGGGCTTTATCGAGTTGGGTTTTGAAAATATCCAAGTTTGGAGACTGCACAGTCCTTGTGGGCAACCTGTTCCACTGCCTGACTGTCCTCATGGGGAAAAAGTTTCCCCTTAAACCCAGACTGAACCTCTCTTTGTTTCAGCTTATGTCTGTTCCCTCTTGTCCATGACCCACAATGAAGAACCTGGCTCTGTGTCCTTTATTACCTCCCTGTAGGCACTGGGGGCTGCACTTTGGTCACCCCGAAGCCAACTCCCTTCTCCAGGCTGAACAAGCCCATCTCCCTCAGCATCTCCTCACAGGGCAAGTGCTCCAGGCACAACCATAGCAGTGGCCCCAACTGAACTCACTCCAGCTGATCAGTAGATAGCTAGTGCCTTTGAAATGCCTTTGGGTATCTACAGTGAGATGGCAGATATGACATGACCTGCATCCTTCAATAGCAGCAACTGAAGGTTAGGCAGATATATTAGGTTATCTCGAATGGCATCAGACACCCATGAATGGGAAATTGGTTTGGGCCCTACATCTCCCTTGACTTAGGTGGAAGTTTAGGCACTCAACTTTCAGATAGACACATGTAGACACCCAAATGCAGGTGACTTCTTAACCTGTGAATAGACTCAGACAAATTTACAAAATCATAAAATATTGCAGCTGCAGTTGTTAACACTGGTAGACCATTGGGCATAAAAGTGTCAACAGTAAGTTTCAGCCATTCCACACTACTTTCTCTCTCAAGATCTCAATGGACATTTCATATTCATTAATGTAGCCTTACAACAGTTGTTTGTCAAAGATATATAAAAAATAAGGAAGCAGAGTCCTATTTCAAATAATTCTGAGACAGAGATACAGTTAGAATTTAGATTGCTTTGGTCTCACTTCTGGACCTTAAAACACTGGACTATATTCCTTTACAAATCCAGCTGCATAACAAAGCTATTAAAAAATAAGTTTTCACACACTGCAGGTGGAGTTATTTAAGTCATAACCTACATTTTAGACCTGCAAAGCTGATTCTGAGTTTCCAGAAAATTCCAAATCTAAATTCTAATTCTAAATTCTAAAATTCTAAATGCTAAGTCATAGCTGATTTTTTAGTCTCACTCCTCCATAAGTTTCACAGTTATATCATAGATAATTTTTAAGTGGAACAGCTACATGAAGCATTTTCATTAATTTTAGTTAGGTAATAAAAGTCTTCTATCCCCCCCCCAAATTGGTCTTAACTGATAAGAAAAACAGCAATACAACCCTAGCACTATCAATGTAATCTTCTTTCAGACAGAACATTACCAGAAATGGACAGCTACAAAAGAAATTCCTTTTTTCCCTGTGCATTTTTGTTTCAACTAGAAACCATCTTTTGAGGAAGTTGCTGCAGCTTTCAATTCCATTTAATTATCATTTTGAATAATTAATATCTTTACCTAATATCTGGCAATGTTTGCAACGTTAAGAGCTATTCTTAGTTTTTAATTCAGCTCATCCCATTACAAAGAAGTATGGGGGTTAAATTTTCTTTCTTAATTGGAGAATTTGGAACTTGCAGTTATGATCTCTAACCTTATAGGTCTATAATTGCATCTGAAAACAGATAATGCATGTATATATAACTTCATTTTTATCTTCAAAAGTAAAAATATAAATACCACATCATAGATATCTTTGAACATTTTAGGTACACAGTAAGACATGGAACTTATGATATATGCATAAGTATTTCTGGAAACAGGACTAAAAGAAATTGGATGAGGTTTACTTGAAAATAAAGCCTTTGAATTCTAATATGTGGATATTTAAGGATATCATATACATGTATTAAATCCTTTTTTAAAAGTGAGGAATTTGTTACATAGTCTTAAGCATGTACAAAGCTTCTAATCAGTAATATCTAAACCCTTAGTCTTTTAAAATCATTTTGTACCTTAGAATACAATTGTATCACAGTTGATTAGTAAATCTAGGAATGCATTCTTCTTCTATCGAGAACATGCATGGATTTTCAAGGATTTAGCCAACTGCTCATCTTCCTGTTCATGGTATATCAGATTTCAAAGCAGTCAGGATATGTATGAGGCATGCAAGTGGTTCAAGTGGACTAACATCCACCTGTGGCCCTATAAATTATACTGTTCAAGCCTCAGTCATATTCCAAAGGAAACTTGAAACAAGTTAATATATTTTTAAAAATAAATTCAATTTAACTAAAACAACAACCTGTATGCAACAAGCAATACTGAGTTTGTGTTCCTTTCTTATATATTTCCACCCAGTGGTGACTAATGCCTTTTAGCTGGTAGGAATGCCCCCACACAGATTGAGGGCCATTGCGGAGGTGCAATATATTTGCTATGCCATGGTGGTGGGCTGGGTGCCGGCAGGAAGGCTCACAGGTTTGTAAAGGTCTGATGTCCCCAGTACCAGAGCTCCCCATTTCTACCATTCAAACAACTGGATTTCTTGCCAGTTTTACCCCAACTCTGATTTTCTTGCAATAGTAAGGTTTCTTTCTGGAAATGTTACAACCTTCTAACAATGTTTGTACCCTAAAGTTTCCAATATCTATTCTAATATTTAAGTCCATTTTTACAAGCGGTATCTGGAAATACAATGTACATGTGTATGTGTGTGCACAAACACATGAAATACCTATACAGGAGTTAGTATTAGACTATACATTCAATAATGGTAGATTATGGAAACTTCATTTCTTTTAAATGAGAATTTTATCTAAAGGAACAGATTTGGGGTTAATGACATTTCATTTTCATGGTCTCAGTCCAGAGTATCGGCTGAATTACAGAACATTCCTCATGGAGTGTGTTATCTTTTCAACTTGTTGCAATTTGCAAAGCACAGAGTAGCTTTTGATTGAACACTGCATGAAAGCATTCAAGCAAAAAATTTGTCAAGTCAAATATCGAAAATAGCATTTTGTCTCCCAAAGTGAATAAAGGCATATTATCAGCAATCTGCTATAGCAGAACCTTACTGAAGATAGTAGTTCATACTACAGTGAAATTAAGAATATATTTCTAAATTTTGTTCGTTGTAAATCTACTCATATTTATATGATAATCACCATAAAATTCAAAAGCAAAAAACCTCCAAAGTTTAGAATTCATAACTCCTTAATTAAAAGTCTTTGTGGGTGAAAGATGTTTTAATGAAATAATATTTATTGGACAGTTATAAATAAGAATAGTTTTTGCCTGAATAAAGCTTCAGAGATCTCTTTAGAACAAAGTTAGGCTAAATGGAGGTCACATTTCGCATATGTCATATTAGAAAGCTAAAGTGATAGTGTGTAAGGAGGCAATGCATTTTCTCTGTATTATGAATTTTGGTATTTACGTCTTTAATTTCCATCCAATATTTCAAAATCTTATTGTTGCTTCAATCTTGAAATTGTTAGCCTAAAACAAAAGAAAATTAAGCATTGTAGGAGCTTGTTTGCTATACAAAGGGATGAAAAAGGGATGAAACCCCCCCAAAATATCTAGTTTGGTTTGGATAATCATCTATAAATATATATGCAAAATATTGGAATACCCTGAGCCTGCATAAATGTATTGGTACACTCATGAAGACATCATCTTATAAGATATCCAATACAAGAGGTACAAATACTAGCACAAAGAAACCAGTTCTGTTCTCATTCCAGTTTTATCCTGGCTGAATTTGGACTTCAGTAGAATTATTTTTCCCTTACTGCAGAATCAGAATTGCTTTTCTCATAGTACTTAAGACACCTGCCCTCTTCATAGCAGTCCAGGCAGTTTTGTACCTCTAAGGTTTGATGAGTTCAGCACACATTGCTTAACAGTGAAAGCTAGTGACTTGAAGTGAAAGAGAGATGTAAGAGATATGTCTAGTTTAAGCTCGTTCAATTTTTGCAATAAAATGCTGCTGCAAAAAATGATTCTATCAGTCTTTGACACACTGAAGAAAATATTGTGTGATATGCCCTATCGCTCTATCTGTACTTGTGTGAATGGTAATAGGACATGCTGCTGCTGAAGCCCAACTGCAGATGTAGCCTGTTATTCTTTGAAGAGGTGTAGTTTTGCTTCCAGGATTTATAATAAAAAAAAAGAATCCATAGTCACACAACAGTCAGTAGTCACAGAGTAACACAATATTAATTATGGAGGAGCAAAAACTCATGATGCATAGACAGAAGGATCAAAAGCAAACAGCCTGGACAGGTTCTCAAAATATTGATTGTTTCATCTCCCTATGCCAAAGGAATGCCTCCATTAAAGGGAACTTTGAGTAAACCACACTGCAGTTACTGGTCAGATATTCTGTATGAAAAGTATTTAATTTCTAAACATTTTGCTGATGCTTTCCTGAGTAAGTGGCAGAACAGAACAAACAACATCTTCCTATAATATGCTCTATTGTTTGTGTAAATCAATTTTGGTATAAGAGCCAAGGGAACTATTTTCAGCAAATAATTTATGCAATTAATGTAGCGTTTTTTTAATTCATGAACAAGCCGATTTTTGCAAATCTGTCTCACTTCGGTATTTATACAGCTTCTATTAAAATAGTGTCAGAGTGTGTCAGTCTTTCAATACACCTTCATCATCATAATCCACTTATCTATAAAGTATTACATTTGAGACCTTATCAGTATTGATATATTATCAGTATTAATAGTATACAGTATCTCCAGTGGTGGACAAAAACCCCACTTTACTAGGCACTGTACAAGCACAGAGTAAAATAACAGTCCAAGTTGTCTATTTTAGGGTGAGCTGAACCATTCTTAGTGTACTGACTAGTACAATTCAGTTACCCAGACATAGGTGTCTAATTGCATGGCCACTAGCAGCCACTCCAGAAGGGCACAGCCTCTCCCACACAGCATCTTTCAGACCCATGGACATGTCTTAGGAGGTTTAGATGGTAGTAAGTACCTATGATTTGGTCTCCAAATGGAGACCAATGGGATTTTTGGCACCTTGCTCACACATAGACTCCTAACATGTAGCATCTTAATCATATCCTCCCAATCCCAGGTAAGTATGGGGCAAGTTTCCATATACAGATGGCTAGGAAATCACTGTCCTTGATTGTTGTTTCTTTGCTGTTTCTTTGTTTGTTTGTTTAAGAATCTGCTGAGGGTGTTTTTTTTTCCATCTGGAAATTAAGCCATTAAAGGAGACTGAAAATGGAAACATGCAAAATCAAACCTCTAATCTATAACTGTGTTATCTTCTACTCACATTGAGCAACAGGTTATCTAAATCACATTATTTTCACTTAACCCAGTCTAGTGTAGAAGCCTCGTATAAATGAGACAAAGGCTTGCTGCATTTTCTTCTTTCCTAATTCATTAATGTATTTTTAGACTGCTGAGGGCATTATCAAATTTAATATGGCTGCATTTCAGATACATTTGAAATATCAATGTCTGAATTTTGAGCTAGTTAAAGGTAATTAAGTAAAAGAATAAAAGAAAAAAACCTGAATGCTTATTAAGGTCTAAAGGGGGGTGTCCCTTTTTATTAGCCTAAGCTTGTCTGAGCACTAGTAATCATTTAATAACATAAGTCAAGCTGTAGTAGCTGACAGATAAAGAGTGAAAGAAATTCAGGGTCTTGGACATACTACAAAAGGCAAGAGTGATTTGGGAAAGCTCTAAAGTCCCTCGGAAATCCCTGAGCAGTGTGTTCCTGGATCCTTTAGAGCTGGTTCTGAAAGTCTACCCAGGGTTGCAGTCAACAGACACAAATTTCTACCCACAACTTGTTTCAAACAGTCAAGCTAAGAAATGAATTTGGAGAATGCAGAGAAGCTCATGTTGGGAAATGCCATGTTAGTAAAACATCCTGAAATAAGAAACACACAGAGCCTTGTGTTTTTAATAACCAATAATAATGAAGATGGACAAAATAAAATTTACAGTTTTACATCTGTAAGAATCCTGAATACACTGTAAGCTCACAAAAACCGTAATCCTAATAGTTTCTATGGAATTTATGCTCCATCCTAAACAGAATTTTCTTCTGTGTCACAGGGGAGGATCTGCCCTGTTACCCTTCAGTTTTAGACATGGTCACCTTGCTATGGAGATAAATCATATGTTCCATCATCCCTGCAGGACTTTGGGAAGATACGAGGCATATCTATTGCACCCTGCAGTGCAGAGAAGGCCTTCCAAATTCACCTTCAAAAAAGGCAGAAATAGCTTGGAAAAACTGCTTTCAGGCAGAGGTGGGAAGTGAGCTCTGGTTTTAAACCTGGCTCAACTTAACACAACTTCAGAGTACATGTTTTTAAATTGTCAACAATACAAGCCTGTCCAGGAAAATCACTGCTTTATTCAGTAGCTGACTAGTACATGTGCATTCTGGTAGTGGATTCTGTTATGAATAGTTGAGGGTTAACAGTATGCATCTTTCAAGATTGTAGCCAGTGAAAAGAAAATAAGGACATTACTATGAGATAATATAGTAGGAAAACGTAATATCTTTTGTACAAAGATTCCACTGACAACCATTAGCATTATTATCTGTGCCAACCAGGAAATGACTATCATTTTAGATAGTTTGACAGCTCTGATTTATTCCTGGAGAACTCTACTTCACTCTCACCAATTAACATAGCAGATCCATAACCAGCCTCAGACATGCCGCATCTATTCACATGGGATTATCTATAAGTCATTTATTCCACATGTCTGTCCATCTAAAGTAGCTGTATTTTCTGCAAGATTGCAACCTCTCAACATTATTCTAAAAGCAGTCACCAAGTACTAAAGCCATTTCCCCCTGCTGAAAAACTTGTAGAAAAGAGGGCAATATAATTTATTTAGCAAATTTATCTTTTACCAGCTGCAAACATATCTTTTTTACAACAAATAGTCTCAAATCTGTTAAGGGGAACCACTTCCCTTCTCTCTTTCTCTTTATCTCTCTCTGCCTCCCCAGCACACACCATTACAAGAGCAACACCAAAAGAATTTGTTGACAGTAACAGAAGAATTACAAGAAAATCAGAATCACTACAATTAACAGCACTGGGTTGTATTTATAGCATCTTTCATCCTTAAGGAGTCTATGATACTTTAGAAGACCTTTTTTCTCTATCAATGAATTATTTCACCTAGCAAGCCCTGCTGTGACATGGTTCTCAGCAGATATTTAACAGGGTTCAGAGATAGTATCCAACTCTTTACAAGACTGAAATTGGAGAAACTGATATATTATCTGCTTGAAACTTCATGGGGAATTAGGTAGAAGGATCTTATCTTCATTGGAACTTGGCTAGGTCACTCATAGGACCATAAAATATTCAGTGCCACCATATTTTTATGTTGCATATTAACCACAAAACAGCATTAACAATGGTCCTGTGCATCTTAGCCCATTAAAAATTACTTCAGAGCAAAACTGACAACCTGCACTGCTACCTGTGCAGCAGACTCTTCATGACGGTTCTTATAGAGCCATTTAGCCAAATTTGATTACATTGTCCATGAAGATTTATTGTCCTGCCTTGAAACAATGTCCCTCTCTTGAAGGACCATAACTTGGTGAGAGTTTGGAGCAATTGCAAATGTTCCCATGGGTTCTGCCACACTGCCTTCCACCTGGCAGTTCTGCTAGTCCCTCTGTTCACTGCATCTGATGAGCAGTTTGGAGATCTAGGGAAATGGCTGGGCTTTGATGCCATCAAGATACATGTGACTGACAGCTTACAGTTCTGTTTCAGCTCTGACAAATCGATATTTCAGGTTTTACTGTGCCTGGCCAAAGTAAAGAGCAGAACAAAGAGGAGGTGCTGCTTACAAATTAGATGCGTGCAAATAGTGTATTTGTCATTTTGGGTAGCCAAACTGAAAAAATGTGGTGTTCGGAGCTGCCAGATTGGGTAGACCGATAGAAGCAAGGCTACCACAGCTCCATATGTGCAAATCCAGCCAGCAGCAAGGCTGAGCATGTATAGGCAGACATACACACAAACACACACACATGCACACACACTACATACATACATATACAAATGGTTGGCCACACAGATCAACATAGACAGAAAACACAGCACTCACACTAACACAGTCAGCACCAATGGCCTTATCCTGTTCCCCTCTCTGGCTGTCTGTATGTGCTTATACATGTATATGCACATATATACATTGGGGATTCCTCCAGAAGCTGACCTCAGATACTCAGTCAGTGCAGTGGCTGCCCCTGGATCTCCTCCAGAAGCTGACCTCAGATACTCAGTCAGTGCAGTGGCTGCCCCTGGATCCCAGGTCTCCCCAGTCATTGGCACCTGGACATACGCATCCCCAGGCCCATAGTCCCCCTCCAGCTGTTGATACTCAGACCCCCTTGCGCACATGTGCACACACACACACACACACACACATTATGGATCCCACCAGTAACTGGCCTTAGACACCCAGTCTACCCAGTAGATGCCCCCTGCATCCCCGGGTCTCCCAGCCGTCTCACATACACACGTGTGAACAGGTCTCTCCTGTAGCTGGTCCCGATTTATGGCCTTACCAGTAGCCGACCTCCAGGTCCTGCGGCCTCTCCAGGAGCTGGTTTGGACCTCCTGCTCCTCCAGTAGCCAACTCTCAGACCTGCTGATCCCTCCAGGACCTGGCCTGGACTTACGGCCGCCCCAAAAGTTGGCTCCCAGCCTCTTGTCCTACTTGCCAGCTCGCCCAGCTCGATGTTCGCTAGTGATTACACACCGACACACACACCTGCGCAATATGCACATGCTCTGCTCTTGCCAGGTGCCAGCACCCCAGGCACACGGGCCCCTGGACTCGTGGTCCCACACCAGTGGTGGCACCTTGACCTCCACACACACATGGACACAGAATAGAGAGCCCCTCACCCAGATACCCAGAGAGTAGAAATGGAGTTTAGTAAGAAGACAGGACAGACTGCGCTCATCAGGCTCAGGACATGGCCAGACCAGCATACTAACCAGCCCCCCCTGTTAGAGTGGGGGGACAGACCCGGAGTAACGATGAGTCTCAATATGAGTATGGTCGTTCTCCCTTTATTAGAGCTTACACAGAGTATATATAGACAAGCAATAAGCATGCACTAGCAATAGCTGTATGATTGGTTTACAGCTTCTGTCCACGCGCCTAAAGCGGATATATGATTGGTGCAAAGTTGCTGTTCACGTGGAGGGGCTTGTCGGCCCCCTCCTTGACTTGTTTACCACTACTTGCCTTCCCCTTTTGTAATGGTCTAGGAATGCTCAAGGACAGTTCACATAGCCGTGGGATCCTCCCTCTGTTGTGAAGACAGGATTGCTCACTTCTAAGAGATCATGCCCCTTTTCACTTAACCATTCTTCCACACCCCCCACCCTCTTTTACATGCAGCCAGCTCCGTTTATCCCCTTATCCCTCTATTTCCCATGCTTGTTCCTCCCTAAACCACCTTGATCCCTCCCTTTCCCCACCTTTGGTTCTTCTTCTAAATATCCCCTAAAAAGTCTTGTACAATCCCTGAATGCTCTTCTCCTGCACCCCATGGTGATCCCACACCCTGCCAGTCTATAGGGTGATCCAGGGAAAGCGTCTCCCGTTGACTTAGGCTGGGGAGGTGTCACCCCCCGGTCCATGGGGCTGGTCCCTCCCAGGATAGTCCTGGAGGAGCCAGGCCAGGGGCTTCTGATCAGGTTGTCGGGATTCCCCAGGTTTCGCTGTTCCTCTGTACTCTTTGTGTTCGTGTAGATGAGCCTTTCATCATATACCATAACATGAGGGGATGGGGTCATTTAACCTGGTTGATCCAAGGAGCTTTGTTTGAGCCAAACTTCAGTTTGGTTTTCAGTTACTGAGCAGCCTATGTTATTTTTAGTAAATTCAAATGTCATTTTGAAACAGAGTCCACCTACAGTAGGAAATCTTTGACACTGGAAAGTTAAATACAGTCCAGGCTAATTTGTACATATTTAGCCCCTATGGACCAAAACTGAAAAACAACAAGGATCATCATAGCAGCCAAGGCAGGGCTAGTGAGATCTTACTATACATGATTAAACAGCTCATGAATTATTTGGCATCTTCTACATATCAGACTATCAGACTATCATTACAAGTCCAATATTATTTCATTTCTTTCTCATACATTACAGTCACTATACCTACACCACTGGAGGCTATATGTTGAGGCAGAGTAGCCATTTGGCTCCCTTCATACTCAAAAAATTTATATCCTTGCTCCACAGTTCTTTCAAGTGTGTCCACTGTGAGTGCAGAACCAAGACCAGACTGGTTATTGTGTTCACATATCAACAGAGAGAGAAAGGTTATTTGACTGTTTGCATTTGGAGTAATCTACAGTATGTTACTGGTATGGCACTTCCAGCACACATGATCCCCGTACAACAAATGCATGCTAAAATACTTTTGGCTTGTGGCATCCTCTGTCTTTCCCCTTTCCTGACCAATCTATTCTTTCTTGAGATATGGTCATCTAAGAACTTATATTTCAGCCTGCTGAGATTCCATGAGATGAACAAGGTCTGAAGAGGTTTCTTTGTTTTGAATCTGAACTGTGTGGAACCAGAATTTCACTACTGTTCTAATGATATTTTAGTTTATAGATGGCAAACTCTATAATCTTTTTTTTCTAATCTCTTTTTAGCACTGCACCATCACACCTGACTGAGAATCTTCACCCCACTTAAAAAGTGACCTTAAATATAACCATATCCTGAATCCGAGTGTTACTAAAGTCTGTATTACAAGAGTAAGATCACTCAGAAACTCTAGGCTTTCAGGTTAACACAGACACTACAGGTCCTACAAGAAGTTACAGTGTAGTATGACTGCATCATAGCACACTACAGCTATGTTTGTCTCGTTCTTAAAATACAATACATAATAAATCTATTAGGAAGAAACTGCAGCTTCTTGACAAAATGGTAAACATCCGTAATCCAACACTACTGTATAAAAATGACCAAAGATTATTAAACAAAATTGTTCATTGAAAAAACTGAGCCTACGTGTTCAAATTACAGTTCCTTCAAGTCAGACTCTAGAACAAAATAGGACAAAATAATTGTTGATGTGTTTCTGGCATAACAAATTAGATGTTGGGTTTTTAGCAAATTTGTTTCCAACAGCTCCAGCAAAGTGCCAAAATGGAATATGTTAACATTAGTGCTTTTAAAACTAAAATCTGATATTTAGTAATATTTAGTAATAGTAAAAGCTAATATTTTCAAATTATCAATGCAGGTTGCTAAAATAACAAATAAAAAGACTCCTGACTACATCAAAATGCCACTCTACACAGAAGGATACTTCAGTTTATCATATGAGTAGCTTTATTGACTTAAATGGAACTACCGAAGCACATGGATCGGACTTGTTTAAGAAAATCTAGATATGTTGCATCTAAATATTCATTAGCATTTGATTTATTTTAGATGTTATTGATTTATTTTAGCATTTGATAGCACTGATTTTACCAGGACTGAAGTTTCCTCCTAATTCATTGATTTTCTTAAGAGTCTTTAAAGCCATCTTTGGTTAATGTATTCCTGTGATCCTAATAGGTATTGCTGAGAGGTGGAAATCACTCTGCAGGCTGAAACAGATTTCCCATTGCAGACCTTCCTGAACATACCTCTGTAGTTACTGAATAGTAGTGTACAAAGCAGCGTTCTATTCCAAGTCTCTCTTGTGTTTGGGGGCTGCCAGAAAGAAGGATGTCTATGTGTCTGACGTAAACTCTATTGATCACAATCATGCGATTAACAAAATGCTGATAAGATGACTTCTGTATATCAGTTGGGACCAATGAAGAGAAGAGGATTATTTACTAGGAATCAAGGATCACAGTGAAAATTCTGTGTATTGATATGCATCGAGTACTCATGTACACCTTCCTACATGTTCTCCTACTAGCCCTGAACTGCCCCAAAGGGCAGAATTCATGAAAGGATATGGCTGCCTCAATTCCTTCAGGCACCATCGGGATTTCAAAGAAGGCAGTGAAGTGAGGAGTGCATGTGAATATGCAAGTCCATTTCACAGAACCTCAGTTAGAATGAAAAATCTGTTTTTCTCCACTGGCAGCTGCTGCATATCTCTACTCATAGTTACCCCAAGAGCAGCAGTCTCATAAAGGAAGACGGTGAGGGAGCTTGTGCCAAAAAAAAAAGATTGTAAAACTGTTTTACCCAATGGAGCATCCAAACTTGAGGCTAAATCAAAGGCGTAATGTTCTGCAAAAGTGTGAATGGAACATCAATTGTCAGCTTTTTGGATTCCAAACAATTGGAGCATGTCAAAGCCATGTAGGCAGTGCTGCTTGAAACCTAGCACACTGAGATTTCACACCTTCAGGTAATATGTAAGAGCTAGCATATACACTACATAACCAGTCCTCCTGGGTAGCATGTAGAAATACAAGATGTACTTTTCAGAAGAAGATACTAGAAAGGCCTGTGGAAACTTCTGTCTAAATTCTGATCCAGAACTCTCTTAACATTGAATGTATGAATCTTGTATGTATGATATACGTGTGGTTTGGGGAAAAACAAATCTTCTATTATTTCTTGGACTAAGAGACATGCAATAAAGTTTATATCTTTTTCCACATAGAATAGACTTAAACTTTGGAACTGTGTCACAGGATAGTTGAAAGTACAAGGAAACTCAAAAAAAAATAAGAAATTCAAAAATAGCTATTTCAGCAGTTATTAAGGACAGTGCTGCAGAGGCAACCACAGCACACCAATATCTTACACTGCCACTGTACCAGAATCTCAGGGGAAGAGCCCCTCTGCTTTTTATGTTCTTATACAGAGACTGCTAAATATAAAAACCTGTAAAAAATTTTTTATAGAAATCAAGCAGAAAATCTTAAAAGTACTTTGATTTCAGGTATATCTGCCTACAAAAAAGTCTTCAGGAAGCCCAAGTAGGAAAAATCAGCAAACAACAAAAAAGACATTGTAGGAGATGACATATGTACGGCTAAGACTTTTTACAAATCTAATACAAGACACGCCTGAGTGGACACTGATTTGTTGCCAATTGATATATGAAATGGCAATTTAGCTGGCATATGTACTTTCTTTGAAGATAACAATATCTTGGGTGTGGAGGGCCATAACAGGGTTAAGCTGGAGGAAGGCCTGATTAGCAAAGCGTATGGGAAAGGAGAAGCAAGTAGCAAGGTACAAGGCACAATCGCTGCGTGATCGGCGTGATCACTGGCTAGCTTGTGCATGGACAGGAGCGTGATCAGCATGATGATTGGCTTAGCAAAGCGTACCTATAAAACCGCTGAAGCAGCAAACTTCTCAGTATAAATATGCTTGGAAATAAACAGTAAATGTCTCAAGATGCACCACCTCTTGAGTCCGTGCCTTCATTCGCTACACTTAGGCTCAGGAAATACTTACAAAAATTGGGACTGGGGCATTTAAAAGTGGCATACTAATCCTTTTTGCTTACAGAAATAATTTCCCATTTCTTCTTGCAATATTTTTCAAACTGATTTCTTTCTAGGAGCATTTTTTATACTAAATAAAACTGATTGTAACAGTTTTCTCACTGATCTGGAAGCTTTACACAGTTAACTGAAACTTCACCTCTACACCAACATTCTATTGTGCCAATGACCTTTGGAGGACTACTTTTAAAACCCAGTGGTATAATCCGAGTTCTGGTAGGTTTCAGTGAAAGAGTGAAAGTGAGTGCTTGAATGAGTCCAAGACCTTTTCCTCCTGATTTATTACCAAAAAAAAAAAAAAGCTTTGCCCGGGTTTTTTTGTGTGCTGAAAATAGCACATCAAAGATAACCTTATAGAAATGCTTTTATTGGTTAATAATACCTGTATCATCTTAGTACAGGTAATCATGAAAGTCTCAAGTGATCCAATACTAGAAACAAGACTTTATAACAACCACAGTGCATGAGAGAGAATATACGAAGGTGTTGTGCTGATGACTGTTCCTTGTAGTAAAATGAGAGTAACTACAATGAAACTGTCTTATGAAAATTGATGAAAACGAGCATTGTAAACTAGTTTTCCTTAAAAAAAAAAAGGATTTTATGAAGCCCAAGGGTATCAGATAGGAAAAAAAAATGTTCATATAGGCAGTCTGTGAGTTTAAAGTAAACAATGTTTACTGTCCTTTTAAGGGACCATGAGGTTTCTTTAATAAAACTTTGCCCCTTTACATTTTTCCAAAACTTCATGTAAACCTAGACAAGGACAAAGGTTCTAAATTCAAGAGGTTGGTGTGGTAGGGATTTGGTGCTCAAATGAAAGAAGTGAATTTAACAGAAGAGGAAAGAAGAATTTCAAATAGTTTGAAATATTTCTGTGAAATATTTCTTCCTTAAAATTATTATATTCATAAAGGATAAAATTCTGTAACCATTAATATTACTTTCGAACATAAGGAATACTTGGGTCAGCAAATCTACAGCAGACAAAGCATTGACTCACAGGTTGGTTATAAATAGAATTAGAATATTGAGATAAATAGAAAATAAGTCATAATGGCAAGAAAATTCCAGTGGTAACCTAATCACTGATTTAGAGAGATTATTTAAACATCCTCAAACATCCCAAATGCAGAAGACCTCCAAGAAGTAGGATGGTTCTATTCACTTTTCCACTGCAATACTTTACTAGAAAGCAGTGAAAAAGTAGTAAGACAATTTCTCTAAGCTAAGCAAGGCAGAACAATCTAATTCACCACAGCAGTCCAGAGAGAGTGGTAGAAAATTTCCATAAAGTGCTCTTTTGATCAAATTCTCTGTTTATGTTTGCTATATTCATTACCCTACTGTGACATAATAATAAACACCCGGACTGGTTTGTTATGACACTACTGACCACTATGCTAATAACTGATAGCAAACAATCTGTTTACTCTCATATTGATTCTGAGCAAGTATAATTCAGTGATATAAATCATGTTGCAGTGTTCTGAATATATAAAACCCATGCAGCTTACAGTTTAGCTAAGTTACAGTTGATTGACTTAATTATAAAATGGAAATGTATATCATGCAGCGCTGTAGGTGCATCAGTGCATCTTTTTTTAAGGGAAAGATTCCAAAAAATTGTATCAATAGAAATAAAGTACATTGCCACAAGTTACGTTCACAAACTCTTTTTGATAGGAAACAAGCTAATTGAATCCTCATTGAAGAGTATAGGATGCTTGTGGTTGTCCCCTTCCAAAAGTACAGGCAGAGATGCTTTCTGGAAACAACCTTCATCAAAAGGTTGCAGTCACTCATCAAAAAAAAAAAAGTCGGCCTAGCAGAACTATTATTCTAAACTGTTTAAGCTAACCCAGTTCATTTTGCTTGGAAAACGTTACAGAGTGCTCACATGAGCAGACTGCAGGCAGATCTAAGAGGGCAATCATCTCTGACAGTGAAACAAGGAGCTGAGGACAGTAACCTTTTCCACCAGCAAAGCCAGGTTGTATGTCCATACCACAAGGCTACAGAAACCTCTCATGCTCTAGGAAAGAAAACCCTCAGTGAGGACTCATTCTGAGCAGTAAGGAGAAAAAAAAAAAGCCCAAATACCACCAGCACTACTGATAAGCAGTAGCCATAATTCATCTGAGCATCAAAAAGGCAGATGGTTCATCAAACAAGAAAAATCAATAGCATTTGTCATACTTAACACTGACATTTTTCAAACTTCTCTATATTTGCAGGGCACAGGTCAGCTAAGCTATGTATATTTCATCTACTGGAACACATGATGACCTTCCCATCATGTCCTTTTCCAACCCTGATCTTTTAAGACTACAGTGAAGAGGTAACCGTCATTAAAGAAGGAAAAGTTATTCACATGAACCAAAACCACATTTTTACTCTGCTTTGTTACATAATTCTTCCCTTTAAAGAGTAGTAAGATTTTGGCTCAATTTCCATCAGCTAAAAAGAAGCTTTATGATTTTTTATGAATTTGCCAACATGTCAATCTAGGTTATATATCGACTGAAGATATATTCCTGAAAAGTAGGGGCATTCCCTAGTGGTTACCCTGGTCACATCAAGTCTGCAGGTTCCAGCTGGGAAAACGATATGAAACACTGGAGATTCCCAGGGAGAACTTGCTTACCTGGATGTGATATGGCATGAAAAATACAAAGTGATTTCCACGTGAGACTGATTTTTTCAGTGGCTGAAACAGTATGGGGGTTTGCTAACAAAATAATAGTTGGGTGTCTCTATTGCCGAATAAATTACAAATTAGTTTTGGTGAAAGTGGTCATCAAACAGTATTATCTGACAGCTACTAACTGGCCCTTGTAGAGTTGATAATTTCAGAACAGGTATCTGTGGAGCTGATGCCTTCTGCTGCTTTAGCAGCAAGGCCAGTGACTTAGTATGACTGGAGACAGACTTAGTCCTTTCACTCCTGTTAGTATTTCTCCATTTTTTATTTGCAACATGATATGAGCTACTGATTTCCTCAATCCATTTTGCCTCTACTCTTGTAATCACCTCTCATTCAACCGACTACTTCTACTTTCTTTAATTTTCCCTCTCTGGGTTGCTTTCTGCACTAATTTTATTCAACCACTGACCATTTAACCTCCCACCCACTTTTAAAGTTTTTTAAATAGAAAAGGGGAAAAAACAAAAAAAGAGTCTTCAGTTCCCCTTTTATTTTTGTTTCCATCAGCACCTTCCTATGATCTGTTGGGAATTCTTGGTTTCATTTCAGAAACATTTCAGACACCACAAAGCAAAGTTCTGTCATAGCTGATTTCAGAGATGCAGTTTTTGGTAGCCAGGGACTGGTTCTAGTAGGTGCTCATTACCACTTTCTCCCATTAATGTCAGAGTGATCTGAAACGCTCAGCATCCAAAGGCTCAGGTACTGAAGTATCAGCTGTCTCTGGAAAAAGACAAAGATGAAATCCTTTGAGTTTTGCTGTTTCTTCATTTAAAGCTTACTCAAAGTCTTTATTTGCTGAGAAAGTCTCATCTTCCACATATACTGTGGCATGAAGACAGAGCATGACATAAGCAACTGTTGAGTTTTAGATAACCATAGAGATTAAATAATAAATTCAAGGAAGAGATACCCATAGAAAATGAGCTACTTCATTACCAATATTTACTGAAGGCCATAGTCAATAACAGATTTAGCATGCTTATTTTAAGAAGTACCCTTTTATGGCTAACCTACTAATTCACATTTTGGTGATTTTAAAAGACTATGCATAGTATTGAATTGCTATAGCCAGGTAACAGAAGCATTTTTAAATGCTTTCTGGAAATGAACGTTTTACCAATTTGTACTAGTGTAAGTCATTTTGTCTTACTGATTGGATTCACAATAGATCTAAATTACCTCGATTTATTTTTTGCTATATAGCATGTCCTGAAAAATGAATTAATATACATTATTCTCTAAAAATAAATATTGTCAAATTTATGTCATTCTATTATGAAGGTGATTATTCCTATAATAATTACTGAAACGAAAAAGTAATTGACCATGACTTAAGGTCATTTATAATGCATTCCCTTTGTGAAGCATGCATAAATCTGACTCCTTAATTTACTTGTCTGTTGCCCCTTCTCTTCATTTGCCACCACAAAGCAGTTTTAAAATAAGGTATTGACCACGGAAAGTTCATGTAACATTCAATCTATTCGCAATGATTTTCCTATTACAAACAAGGACTCACACAAGTGAATAACATTATAGTCAACATGAGCTGGTTAATCCATCCTTAGACTACTCAGGAATGCATATAATAAGTGACTCTGTCTTTCTGTATGTGGATATCTTGGATTACCAATTTATTCAGTGTTTTACAGTGCACAGTAATAATAAAATGCATTAGGGATGATTCATTTCCAATACTGTCATCTACATTTTAATAAGTCTCAAAATTACAGAGAAGAAAAATGACAAAGACTTATGATAGTTAATACCAATTTCAATCTATACACTGCATTTTAAACAAAATTTTAGGCAGTTAACTATGGGTAAAAGGGGGTTGTAATAACAAACTCTATTTCTGAAAAGGATCAAGGCAAAGAAAGACTGGTGCCGTGAGAAACATACATGTAAAACTGATACAAAGATATTCTCAATTCACTAAAAATGACAATTAAAACTGATGAAGAGCATAAAGCATGCTTGTCCATACAAAATCAGAAAGTTCTTTCAATGCTTGGTGAAACCTCCAAATATACAAAAAGTTCTGGGCTTTAGTCAGATCAGCTCATTGAAGTTAAAGGAAGGATTCTCTCACCTAATGCCAATAAAAAGGTCTGGGGGAGACTGGCTTCTCAGGAGAGTGCTTTGCCCCTTCTTGGGTTAGGTGTCTCAGACAAGTAGAATCACTCTGGGGAGGTACCAGTTACTTCTCCACTGGCTACCGCAGAAGCCTAGACAGCAAGCTGAGATTAGACAGCTAACTCTCAGAGAGCACTTTAGGAGAAAGTAATCTCTCCCTGCAAAGGTTTATCTGCATTGCAGATGAAGCTGTATTTGAACACAAGTAGACATACCTGCTCCAAGTCTAACCTTACTAGCACAAGCTAATAGTAATGAAAAGCTGCCAGCGCAGACTTCAGCAAGACATACCCTTGCTGGTTGCTGGCCTACATTCAAGGCAGGATACCACAGGATCGCTATGCTGATGAGATTAAAGTTGGAGCAGGGCTTTTTACCTGTCATATAATTATATCTCTATTTGTTCGAAAGAATTGCCTGAAGCCTAGAGATGACCTTTTCACCTCAGATTAGCACACGCAAAAAATTTCTTCACAGATACAAGTAATGAGACGACTGCTTCTACCTCTTAGACATGAGAAATGTCAACCTATGGGAAATTCTGTTTAGTTTCAGAATTTAGTTTCACCCCATACAGGGATGAAAAATATCAGAATTAACTAACATTCCCCAGTAGCTAGGTGGGATAAGGAAACTTTGCAGAACACTGTCTGGACTAGTTTTAATAGGGAAATAAAATCCTTTTATTGTCAAATTCCTGCTTATAATTAGCAAAAGGTATGAAATTGGGAGAGCAAAACTGCGTATGTTATAACAGGGGCTGAAGTAGATGCCTATTCAAACTTAGCTCCTGAAACAATGCAACTACAATACATCTACATTCCGCTTAGCATATTTTGTTGCATTTTGGAAGTTGATGGGATTATTTCAGCCTGCTGTAGTGTTCCTGTAAATATCACTGAAATGGGTAAGAAGACAATAACTAAGAGCTAACTAGAGGAGTCTGGGACTGGAATCTAGACAAAATTCTTCGCTACATGGTTTTTCTCTGTCCTCAAGCTAATAATCATGTTTTCTTGCAGTTTAACTGATACAAGTAAATAATCTTGTTTCAAGGAAGTGAAGCAGCCCATTTGTATGCATTTCATTTCTATTCTTCTTATTTTAAATCATTCTGAGTTATTCTCTGCTGATTTCTTCTACTCAGTCAGATTTTTTCTCTGTCTAATCTCTGACTGGCATGTATGTAGGTTAAAGCAATTAAATTCCTTTGTTAAGCAAGCTAGCTTGAAACAAGGGAAGCCATCTCACTGTTACATAGCCCCGAGCAAAAATAAGCCATTCAGGCTGAAAATTTTCCTGGAGAGAGACCTAAAAAACAGAGATGAAGACTCCGATTATGTATGCAAGAAGCAAAAAGTAACCAAAAAAAACCCAAGAAATGCTAGAGAATCATTTCCTACAGTGAGCTCAGGAAAAGATAGAAATAAAGTGTCATGACTCAGAGCTGTATATTAGGATTTGGATTTCTGACCAAAGCTAATTGTTTTCTCTTTGTTGCTACTGCATTAACAGAATTATAACAAATAAAACTCTGGGTGCACTCTCTGTTTAGCAACAGGATTGTGCTAAGAAATGCTGGGCTCACAGGATGTGTCTACATTACCCACTGCAAAGAGTGCAGGCTTGGAGGTTGACTTGCTGCAAATCATTGTGGTTCTAGGTCCTTATGTCCACACTGCATATTTACCAGAAAGAAGTTTACTACAGTTGTTGCTCCTATATGCACACCATGCATGGGCAGAGAGCTAAGTCCTAGAGGACCTCACACCCACATTGGAAGAGGGGTGCCGTAGAGGGTGCCCTGCTGTGTGACTTCAGCATTGGTCCCACCAGGAGAGAAACTAGGGGGTGCTTGAATACCTCCCACAAAACACAAAGCATAGACCCTCTGGTGCTCTAAAACACTGATATAGACACACCTGTATCAGTGCAGCAAAGATGAGAATCCAGCACGATTGTAATAGAACATTACTTAGAAACATACCTATGAACACTACTTATGAGTATGAAATTAGCAAATGGATATATCACCTGATCCATTTTCATATCCACATATTTCCAAACTCAGATCTTTTGCTGAATTGCTGCAGGTTGGATAGCTGGCATAAGCCTCATCCCACCAACTTTCTACCATCAAGCAGTTTCCTGTAAAAGAAAACTTTTCTGTTGCAAGTGTCTGCCAGAATTCTGCTTTTTAACAGGAACTTGACAAGTGCAAAGGGTTGAAAACATAGTGTGCAATTTAGCTGCCTGATTTCAAGAAGCAATTTCTCCTTTTTCCTAAGCTAACTCCTACAATGCACAGCAAGTGAAACTTGGAAATCAAATTATGGTAACAGTGAAGAGAAAGACCACTGTGTATAGCTGACTGGTCTGAAGATCATGAAAGCACCTTATTCATCAGAAGTTATATACTTAGGATCAATATCATCAGATATTTTTCCCTGAAAGAGAGAAAATGAAAGTTTTCCATGCCAAAAGGATGCTTTGATTCAAGAAATTAATCATTTTAGTGAGCTAATACAACTATAACTTCCTGAAAATGTCAGTGTTGTCCTAGCTCTCCTCCTTTTACATCCTAATGAGTCTCTCATAAGCAGGCCTGATACCTAGGTAAGCAAAGCAACCACACCTTATTTGCAACACTCTGATCAGCAACACCCCTCCTGAAGTGTTCTCCACTAAGTGAGACAGAGCCAGTGTCCAAGGTACCTAGTAATGGGCCTGGGGAAAAATAGTTTTACTGTGAGAGTGGTCAAACAGTGAAACAGAGGGATTGTGGACTCTCCCTCCTTGGAAATACTCAAAACCTGTCTGAACAAGCCCTGAGCAGCCTGCTCTAGTTGAACTTGCTCCAACCTCAACAATTACGTGATTCTGTGAAGGGCCAGGTTTAAGCTGCAGGTGGTTCCTTATCCAGGACTCCTCCTGGAGAAAGTAGGAACAAATGTAGCACTAGTCTCCCTCCATCCCATAACCTTGTATGCAGGCAGTTTAAACAGGTTACAGACAAGGTCATCTAGCTTTGTATAGCAGCTGGTCACAGAATAGTAGGAGTACTGCAGTACTAAAGATTTAAAACCCTTATCTAAGCGACTTACCTATGTCCACCACAGCAGGCATTAGCTGTTACAGTTATGTTCTTAAAATACTATTACAGTTTAGCTCCCTTGTTTTGAGATGGAATGCCATTGTTTTGAGATGGAATATGAATTGTTCCAGGAGATCATCTTCCTTCAAAGATGAAATTGAAGATGTAAGACAAATCTCAAAGTTTTCAGTGAAATTTCTAAGAGTCATGAGATGCAAGGCTGCTTGTTTATGAAAGATGTATGAACTTCTATTCCCTCAAACACTCAGGGAAAAAAATCGAACCACAGATAGTTTCCTTGCTCAAGTTTCCCCACCTCTTTCAAACAGGACAACAGCCAAAAGCATGTTGTGTCTCATTTATTCTGTTAGCCTCATTCAAAGCATTCTTATATATGAAACTAGTAGAAGTGGTTGGCACACCAGATTGTTGTCCTGCCATTCAGAGGGACCTTGACAGGCTAGAGAAATGGGCAGACAGGAATCTCATGAAGTTCAACAAAGGGAAATGCCAAGTCCTGCATCTGGGGAGGAATAACCCCATGCACCACTACACACTGGGAGCTTAAAAATGTTTATAATTACAGAGGAGGGGAAAGAGGATGGAGCCAGACTCTTCTCTGTGGTATGCAATGACAGGACGAGAGGCAGCATGCACAATTTGAAATAAAGGAAATTCCACTTAAACATATGAAAAAAATTATTTTACTGTGAGGTTGCTCAGAGAGGTTGTGGAGTCTCCATCCTTGGGGATATTCAAAACCCAGCTGGACAAGGTCCTGACCAAGATGCTATAGATGACCCTGCTTTGAGCAGGGGGGTTGGACTAAATGATACCCAGAGGTCTCCTCTAACCTCGGCAATTCTGTGATTCTAAGATTCTATGGCTGTATCATCTTATCTACCTGTGTCCTCACCTTCTTCTTTCTGTGATATATTTGTGCTATTCCTTCTTGATTACCAGGTAGTCTCTTAAACAAAAACAATACCTTGAAATACCTCTATCTATTTCATTCAAATTATTCGTCAGCCTTACACATGCCTTTGTATATGACAATGTCCATCTGTTTCGATTAGAGGTTCCCATTGTTTCAAATGCCTTTACGAATTACTAAAAGCCAAAGACTTTTTATAATTAGCTTAAAACAAAGACAATGAAAACTGCAGTGTTTTCTAAGGTGTATGCAGTAGTACCTTGACCTTCTATCTTTCTTTATTTAAAGCTTAAAACCAAAATTAGGCAGTAACTACTTCAAATAGCCTTTAGTAATTCTGTAATGTATTTTATCGTTCTAAAGCTTTTTCAGTAATGCAATTACTCTTTTATCAAATTACTGAAGTCAGAATAACAGGGTATGCACTTTCAGAGTACAATTCTCACACCCTGGACAGATTCAGCTTCTTAGAAGGACTGTTTTCTTTAAAAATACAGCTGCTGCAGCAGTGATACTACTTCAGTTATAAGCTATCCTTGGAGCAGGGCCTAGGACCTACTTCTTTCCTACCCCAGAGGACTATGCTGACAACTAGATTAAGAACCAGGTGCTGTTTTGCACATGCACTCACTTTTTTTTCTCTCTTCTCTTCTCCCTTACCAGGAATCTTACCCTCTTTTTTCAAACACTTATCTAACTGCAAGAAGAGATGAGACTGCAACAGGTTGTAGCCTACTCTTTACAGTTCATTCCTGAAAGACAGGAGAGTAGGGTTTGAACTCTTTAGAGCAAAAAGATCAGATCCGGGTTTCTCACTTTCTCCTTGGGTATTTTGAGGACAAAGCTGTTGTATGAAAAGGCTCTACTACATAGGTCATTGATGATTATGTTATAAAACTAAAAAGACTGGGTTTTGAACTGCATGATTTTTGAAAGAAATCCTCATTTTCCTGATTAAGATTTATATCCCAAATAACTATATGGGAACCAGTCACTCCGGGACTTCTTTATAGTTTAAGGAGCAATTCATCCCAACAACAACCCCTTGTTTCATTAACTACTTTAGCATGAGATGAAGTACTCCCTAAATGTCACTAACTATAACAGCTATGTCTCTACTGACTCTAAAAGGAGTCTGGGGTGACTCATTAAGATTTTGATGCCTGCATTCAATTAGACAAATCCCATCCCTTCTTTTAGGAAGTAAGCCACAGGTGGAGGCACCTGCTCCAACAACACTAAAGGGCCAGAGCACACCTACAGTCAATATTGCATATTGACTTACAGGCATGTGCGTCTTTGCTAACTTTAAACGGGTCTCTTCAGAACAGGGGTTGGTTCAGATCCCGCTCTGCAGTACCTGACTCTTCCCACACACTGTGCAGTGAGTCCAAGAGTCTAACATGGATCCTAGTCTAAACAGCAGAAGGCTACAAGTTAAATTGTGAGGTGGACAATTTCTAGTTCCTGAAATCCTTTTTTTTCTCAGTCCTACTCCTGAAGAACTGCAGTGGAGCAACACACAGGTTTTCAGAAATGATGACTTAGAAAAACAGAAATTCTCTCTCATAGCTCTATTATATGCAAAGGTTATATATTAATGATGATTCCACTGATTGTAGATTTGTGCTATACCAATACAAAATGCCTCAGTGTACATTTTTCTGCAAAATTATGGATATATCGAGAGGCCAGACACATCAAGTGCTGCAAAAGCTGCTTTGATCTCTACTGATACAATATTTACTGCTCTGCTCCACATACCATACTGAGGTGCAAAATAACTAAAGTCACAGTAATGGCTCTTAACACTATAATGAAAAGTGAATTTACAAAAAATGACAAACCACATAGCAATGCTGCTACTACAGACTGCTATATATCATTCTGGAAAAATACCATTAGCATCATTCCCTTTTTGAATGCTATAATTTCATCATGGAATCAAGGAAGTTCCAAAATTAATCCACCTCTTCTCAAAGACATTAATTTGATGCCTTTTCCAAATTCTGTTCCATAATATTAACATTTCTAATCTCTTTATGAGAAAGCAGATGTGTACTGGGCTGGTACTCAATACCCTGCAGAGGGAGAACTGAAGAAATATGTTCTTAGAAGTTAATTTATTACTCTTATGTTGCTTCCAAAGATCAAGACTTTGTATGTGCATCTTGACAGATGAAACAGATGGACAGCTCCACAGAGTAATCATTTTCCAGAGGAATATTCCTGCTTTTCCAGTTTACTCCACAGTTTCAAAGCAGTTTTCAGAGATTCAGTTAAGTGAATGCCATACAAATAAATTTCTGAATGGCAATAACAGAATTTTGGGGGCAAGTATGAGCAGTCGAATTAACTTTGAAATGCTTTCAGAAGTTGAGCAAGGATAAGAATTTGTATTTAATACGTACAGCTTCATGCTTTGTTTTCTGAGTAAAAACTAGGGCAAACATTATGTTGTTGATTATATTGTACATACAGGCTACATAATACCGCAAGATCTGATGGGGCTTATTATTTACATGCATTGGCTTGCCTAATTATTCAGCTATATTTATCTAGATGTTTCTCTCTGCATCTGTACACAAAGAAATAGACAATATTTATTTCAATGTGCAGCTACACTAAAAACACCAAAAGCACCTTTTCTCTATTATTCCAATAGCACATAAATTGATGGAAAATATTTTAAAGAGCTTTGCATCTAAGAAAAAATTCCAGTTTCTTCCAGAAGGATAATTACTCTTAAAAAGTTGCATGCATCTGAAAATGGGACTAATATTTAAATCCATCAACAACTAGAATTGTGTATGATTTTTCTATAGTAAAATGAAGTCCTTTGATTTCTGATAGCTAATAAATACATTCTACCCTGCCAAGTCCCAAACTGTCATTTGTATGAAAGCTTCTGAACCTATAACCATACGTACAAGCATTTTGAAAATGCAGTAAAGTTCCTGCCCCAAAATCTGGTATGTACAAAAAGTTCTGAGACAATGAAGTGTTAATAGCCTCCAGGCTCAGGAGCGGTGCATCCCTATGAGTAGGAAGTCAAGCAAAGGAGGTAGGAGACCTGCACGGATGAGCAAGGAGCTCCTGGCAAAACTCAAGCAGAAGAAGGAAGCATACAGAAAGTGGAAAGGGGGACAGGCCACTTGGGAGGAATATAGGAACGTTGTCAGAGTATGCAGGGATGCAATGAGGAAGGCTAAGGCCCGTTTGGAATTAAATCTGGTGAGAGATGTCAAGGACAGCAAGAAGGGCTTCTTCAAATACATCAGTAGCAAGAGGAAGACTAGGGAAAATGTGGGCCCTTTGCTGAATGGGGTGGGTGCCCTGGTGACGAAGGATGCAGAGAAGGCAGAGTTACTGAATGCCGCCTTTGCTTCAGTCTTTACTGGTCAGGCCAGCCCTCAGGAACCCCAGACCCTGGAGGCAAGAGAGAAAGTCTGGAGGAAGGAAGACTTTCCCTTGGTGGAGGAGGAGTGGGTTAGAGATCATTTAAGCAAACTTGACACCCACAAATCCATGGGCCCCGATGGGATGCACCCACGAGTGCTGAGGGAGCTGGTGGACGTTATTGCTAAGCCACTCTCCATCATCTTTGAAAGGTCATGGAGAACAGGAGAGGTGCCTGAGGACTGGAAGAAAGCCAATGTCACCCCAGTCTTCAAAAAGGGCAAGAAGGAGGACCCAGGGAACTACAGGCCAGTCAGCCTCACCTGCATCCCTGGAAAGGTGATGGAGCAGCTCATCCTGGAGGCCATCTCCAAGCATGTGGAGGACAAGAAGGTGATCAGGAGTAGTCAGCATGGCTTCACCAAGGGGAAATCATGCCTAACCAATCTGATAGCCTTCTATGATGGAATGACTGCCTGGGTAGATGAGGGGAGAGCAGTGGATGTTGTCTACCTAGACTTCAGCAAGGCTTTTGACACTGTCTCCCATAGCATCCTCATAGACAAGCTCAGGAAGTGTAGGTTAGATGAGTGGACAGTGAGGTGGATTGAGAACTGGCTGAATGGCAGAGCTCAGAGAGTTGTGATCAGTGGCACAGAGTCTAGTTGGAGGCCTGTAGCTAGCGGTGTCCCCCAGGGGTCAGTACTGGGTCCAGTCTTGTTCAACTTCTTCATCAATGACCTGGATGAAGGCACAGAGTGCACCCTCAGCAAATTTGCCGACGGTACAAAACTGGGAGGAGTGGCCGATACGCCAGAGGGCTGTGCTGCCATTCAGAGAGACCTGGACAGGCTGGAGAGGTGTGCAGAGAGGAACCTCCTGAAGTTCAACAAAGGCAAGTGCAGGGTCCTGCACCTAGGGAGGAATAACCCCATGCACCAGTACAGGTTGGGGGCTGACCTGCTGGAAAGCAGCTCTGCGGAGAAGGACCTGGGAGTGCTGGTGGACACCAAGTTAAGCATGAGGCAGCAATGTGCCCTTGTGGCCAAGAAGGCCAATGGTATCCTGGGGTGCATCAGGAAGAGTGTTGCCAGCAGGTCGAGGGAGGTGATTCTCCCCCTCTCCTCAGCCCTGGTGAGGCCACATCTGGAGTACTGCGTCCAGTTCTGGGCTCCCCAGTACAAGAGAGACGTGGCACTACTGCAGCAAGTCCAGCGAAGGGCTACAAAGATGATTAGGGGACTGGAGCATCTCTCTTATGAGGAAAGGCTGAGAGAGCTGGGCCTGTTTAGCCTGGAGAAGAGAAGGCTGAGAGGAGATCTTATCAACGTGTACAAGTATCTGAAGGGAGGGTGTCAAGAGGATGGGACCAGACTCTTTTCAGTGGTGCCCAGTGACAGGACGCGAGGCAACGGGCACAAACTGAAACACAGGCAGTTCCATCTGAACATGAGGAAATACTTTTTCACTGTGAGGGTGACAGAGCACTGGAACAGGTTGCCCAGAGAGGTTGTGGAGTCTCCTTCTCTGGAGATATTCAAAACCCGCCTGGACATGATCCTGTGCAACGTGCTCTAGGTGACCCTGCTTGAGCAGGGGGGTTGGACTAGACGATCTCCAGAGGTCCCTTCCAACCTCAGCGATTCTGTGATTCTGTGATTCTGTGATTTATAGTTAATTATAGTTAGATGTAACTCAGGTGACATATTAATCCTCAGGGAGCAGTTTACATTGCTTTTCTGTAGTAACACATACAGATTTCATTAAAATGACTGTGAATTGCTTTGAAAATCATCACGCATAATCTCTGAAAGATTCAGTTCAATAATAAAAATGATCAGTACATTAGTTTCCTATGTATGTGTCTATGCTTTTCATCATAAAGGAAAGAAGAAACTGTCCTCTAGGCTACCTGAGGCAATTTAGTCAATCATCTCAGTAAAAAATTAAGTGAAGGGTAAATCCCATAAAATTCATTAAACTTGTACCAAAATTCTGGGTACTGAGGAATGCTTCACAATCCAAATTTCAACATTCGATATATTTGTATATCCACACACTTCATTAACATTCTGGGTGAAAGGGGTGGTTTAAACCTAACATAAAATTGCTGAGAATATTTCCAAGATACACAATAGTATATATTAAGCAACATGATTTTCACACAACATGTGGAAAGCGTAGCCCAATGAACCAAGCACAAGCCAAAAGTTTAGAACGCTCCTCTTCAGCATACCAGGAACTCAGTGTGTCAAGGAAGATGCGTCCCAGCCCCTCTGGGCCATTTTCCCCTGAAGCCCGCACGGAGAGAGACAGACTGGCAGATGGCTCACAGATGTTAAAAATCCAGTAGGGAAATGACGTAGGAGCGTAAAGTGCTTATATTTATTCTCCCACCTAGTTTAGGGTATAAGGAGAAGAATTCAGACAACTCCTCTTCCCGTTTGTGCTGTACAGACCTGCAAAGGGCTATGAGTAGGAGTTTCCTCGTTTCAAGCACACGCCACACGGCTATGCTCAACTTAAAGCCAGACTGCCATAGCAGTATCCATAGGCGTCCAGAAAGAACTTGTTCTCCTTGAGGAAAACTAATCATTTCCACACAGGTCCAACCTTGACCCTCCCTCACAACCTAAATTTTATCCTCTCTGCTTCACCAGAAACTAGACATAGGGGGAAAATGCAGCCAAGACAGGCAGTCCCCTTCAGTGACTTCTTACTGCGGTCCCCTTGGTTGAAATGGTTCGTGCCACTTTGCCAGGAAAAATCAAAGGCTTTAGTCCACTCTTGTTTCCCCTCCATTTGCCAGAGGGTTGTCCTCTATGTAATTTCACACTCCTCGCCTTGATCAAGCTATTCCAGCTGGGACAACTGGTACTAAGTGTCTCATGCCACGCAGCAGCTGGTGTATACAGTCACAGCACACAAAGAAACTCAGTTTTAAACTGCCATTTGGGTCTGTTCCCCAAAACAAGAAGCAAATCTCGGCAGGTCTCACACGAACATGAAATATTCAATATGCACCCGTGAAATCTTAAATGAAAGGAAATGATCAATCAGCCAGAAACCCTGACTGTGCCACACCCTATATATTTGTTGAAGAAGAAATAAAATAAAATAAATCAAGCTTTTAAAAATAAAAGATTTGGGGGAGCGGGGGGGGGGGGTGGATTTGCCAGGAACCTTTACACTTTAATTTTTGTCTGGTCCCAATGTGCCACACTGAGGAGAATGCATAGGTATGGGAGAATGATACTGCTGGGTTCTCTTCCCCCTCCCCTTCCTTTTCATTCTGGTGATAAAATTCAAAAGCTAATAAAATCAGACAGATTATAGCAGCATTGATGAATGGCCATGTCTGGATTTTCTGTCTGGAGACTGGAGCAGGCAGTGTCTGAGAAAGAAGACAAGGCAGTCAGTGCATAGAGAGAAAGGAATATCCAGCAGATGGATTATGTCTGGCTGCTCCCATTATTAATACTGATCTGTATCAGGCAGTGATGAATACATAGAAGCACTCAGAAATACTAATGGTTTCACCCTTTAAGTACTAATTTCTACCCTTCTATCCTATTTAACATTAAAAATGCTCTCTGATCTTGTCATTGATGGAAATGGTTATAATGAAGAGGCAGGACTCTAGGGAAGAAAGAATATACTAGATTTAATGAAAAATATTAAAATCAGCTTTAGAGATAGAGAAGTTGTAAACTACAATCACAGAATATCCAAGCAAACTCTCTCCCCACAAACAATCTATATTTTTATTTCAATGTAATTTTAAAATCCTAAGAATATTTCAGTTATCAAGAGTCTGGATTAAATACAATCAGGGGTATTAAAAAAACTGAGAAAAACAGGATATATTAGGTTTCATAGGGACAATAATATAATAAATTAAACAACATTCATGCTGCACTGAAGTCAAGGTTAGTGTTACAAAACCCCTAAAACTCCATTTCCTCAGGTCTTTAACTCTTTCAGAAGTCTCCCTGAAGAATTCATATAATGTATATGCAGTGACTGCTAAACAGTAGAAGCTTTCTGAATACTAAAATATCTACCAGTGAATTCTCACACTATATATTTTACTAACAGGTCTTTTTTTTAAGTCTGTATTGTTTTATGATACATAAGTGTCAACCACACCTAGAATAGACTTAAGGACCCAGAGCATCCCTTTCATTTCTAAGTACCAAAAAGATGAGAATTATTTTATCCATTAATATGAAAAAAAATCTCTCCCTAAGCTCAGAAAGATCTTAAATATGCACTAAACAATACTACAGACAGACACAGCGCACCAGTCTGGAGAGAACAGGTAAAACAGAATACCAGGCAGCAGTACCTACCAACAGCACTTACCCACCCTGAAGCAGGGGAGGTCATTTGGGTTGGGGAGTTCAGGTGTTGACTCTCAAACCTTGCAGTTCTTGTTGCTTGCTCTACCAGGAGCTATTTGGGGTACTAACCTGACCCAGGCCAACAGGATAGGCCCCAGCCTAACTGAAAGCATTTTCTTGGGAGCTCCAGCCACTGTATGACATTCAAACAATTTTATCTTTTGACATGAAAAAATGGAGGGTTCCACCTGAGGCACATTGGTATTCAAAACTAGACAGATCTGTGCAATATGTATTTAGGTATCAGTGCAGGTTTTTATGAACTAGTTGCTAAAAAAGTTGCTAAAAAGACAATGGAAGCCTGAACTGGTGGCAAAGGATGGTGGAGACAATTTAAACAATCATATATGTAATGAAGGTTGTTAGGTAAGGAGGCTGAACCCGGTAGCACTTTGGGGCGAGGCTACCACAGCTCCATGTCCCCAGGTCCAACCAGTAGCAAGACTGAGCATGTATTCCAGTGGGCACACATACAAATGCACACACACAACATTTATATACATACAGATCAACATGGACAGGCACACTCAGCACTCAGACAAACACAAAAAATACCACCGGCCTAACCCTGCTCCACTCTAGCTAATCAGGGGGAAGGTCCACTAGTGGGACGTATATATCCATATGTACAGAGTGGATGCCTCCAGTAGCTGCCTTGGACATGCAGTCCATCCTGTAGCTGGTCCTGGATCTCCGCTCTTCCAGGTGCCTCATCCCTAGACACACACACACACACACAAGCACATCTCCCAGTTGACCTCCCTGGACCCTACAGTCCCTCCAGCACTCAGCCAGGACTCCCTGGTCCCCCCAAGTTGCCAAACACCCTCTGGTCTCTCCCTTAGAGACACAATCACACAAACACATCTGGCTCCCAGGTCACTTCACATACCCACCAGCTAGTCCAGCTTGATGTTCGCTAGCGATCGCACACTCACTTGCATACCCTCACTCCCTCTGGTTGCTGGCACTGCAGATGCACGGGCCCTGTGACCTGCGGTCCCACTCCAGTTGCTGGGACTCAGTCCTCCACACACACACATGCACACAGAATAGAGAGGTTCTTGGGGGAGAAAGTCTACTCTGACCTCAAAATACAGCTTTCCAATCCCAATTTTCCCCAAAGTGTGAGACATCATTCTCTTGAAAAAGAGACAACGTTTACTTTTCTTCATTCTGTCTGCCACTCACCACTCAGACGGTTCAGTCTCGCTCACCTCAAACTTCAATCATATCAGAGAAGTGTGGTTCCATGCCTAAAATCCAAGGACAAGAAATGAATAATTTTGGTTATTTTCATTACTCTGCCATAACTTTATGTATAACACCAAAAAAATCAGTGTCTTCCTCTGCTACTCTCTGCTTTTTCTATAAAGTTTTTAGACGTTTAGTTGCAAGATTTTGTTATACTAGCTTTTGCAAAGTGCTTTGGCATTTCAAAGAGAAGATCGAAGTTTGTGAACACCATCTTATCCATATAGATATTCACAGCTGAATCATTCCTTTCTTTTCTTTTTCCCCTAAAAATAGGAGTTTTATTCTTGATTTTTTACCAAAACTTCATTTTAAAATGAAGTCTTTATGATTTCAGATATGAACTCCTGAAGTTCAGAAACCCATTTTAAAACGTTTCTCTCTTTTTCAATAACCCACATAAACACTTTTTTAAATTCTTCTTTAAGGAAAAAAAAAAAAGAACATTGTAGAAGCTTTCAGCAGGCATTCAGGATACGCAAACGTCTTTGCAGTTTCCTGAAGAAATTAAACACTGCAAGCCTTTCTCTCAGGTGAACAGTCTTACTGATGCAATATGTTCTATGCAATCATTGGAGAAAATGCTGATACCTTCATTAATGCTGAGCAGTACTTAACTAATTGTCTTCAAGTGAAAGTGTTATTCAATGTAAGATTCTGAAGAAATATAATTATTAGAGCAAGAACTTTTTATGTAATCTTTCCATGATATTTATCTGAAATTGTTTTTGAATATTGACAAAAATGAAATAAAAAAGGTGAACATTATTAATTCCAGAGAAAAAAATAACCATAAATACTTTGGGGGCGGGGGTGTCCAATCTCTGTTTTACTGCCTTTTTGATAATGTCACAATGTCATTGCATGCAAAGGTTTTATCTTCAGCATTTCAGATTTTAAAAGCATTATACTTCACGTATCAATAAACATAGCACCGCCGTATAAGAGAATTGTGGGTTTCTTTATAGGTTTGAGTACGGAATTAAGTTATTTCAGTTCATATGAATAACTTGGGAAAGGAGACCATATTTTTTAAAACATAACACAAGCCATTAGCTAACACAAGTATTTTAAAAACAGCTCTACAGATGTGGGTGGAATTTGTTTTAATAACCTTGAAAAGCCCATGATTTATGATCTCTGTCAAAAGACATTATGCATTTTTACAGTTCCTATTCAGATCAGTATATTTCTAATCTCATAATGTGGTATGGAAATTAACTGCCTGAATTTCTCCATTTTGCATTTCTATTTGCAGTCCAATACATTCTTTTAAGAACACTAAGTTCAGTATGTCTCTCTTCATTAAGTCAATAGTAAAGCAAGATGTGTTTGTCTAAAGTCTTTACAGTTTTCTTCTGTGTCCAGATGTTATTGTATTATTGGGTATTACATGGGCTCTTGAGAATAAAGTCTCTAAACGGCTATTTCAGATATGTATGCCATTAAAACCAGTAACTACACTAAATATTCAGCAAGGTTAAGGCAAAAGCTAAATGAACTTCAGAAGGGTTTGGGAATTTCAGTTATAAATCAACATCAAATTCTTAAAAGTACCGTTTATCTGAAGCTTATCCTAATATATCAGTAACACCCCTTGTAGCTGAAAACTAGACAGGAAGTACCAGTTCTTCTCAGGTTAAGAGGAAACCTCCCATTAGCTTTGCACAGAGCTACAACTAGCAGAACCACTAAGCCCAACAGCTCAGCGAGGTCTGATACTTAAACAGCCCAGGAGTTAGCGAACCTGATACACCCACCCATAATTAGCAAGGAAGAATGAGCCACTTAATCAGGAGGAGGAGTTTTATGAAGGCTTTCTGTGGCTCCCAAAGACGGTTCATTTTTTCATGGTTATTTGGCAGCTTATCTGTTTCCAGCTTATACACATGTAGACTTGCATGTACTTAAGTCTGGAGCTGCTTACAGTGTTAGCTCTCTCCCTCCTTCATTTCACTGTACCAAAGGAAGGTGTGGAGACTATTTCTGTTGTAAATGCCTTCTGCATGATCCAGTTTCTCTCAGCTGTTCAATTGCTGTCTCACTTGCTCAAGCAGATCCAAGTCGTATTTTGTTTGGAGGACCCTGATGTTTGCTTCACTGCTGTTAGGTAGCTCACCACATCAGTGTTTGCTGCAGGTTAGGCATGTGACCAGCAGCCATTCTCACGTCCTGAGCACGTTAAAAGGAACAAGCCCATCAAAGACAAGGGAATAAAGCAAGCATTTTTAAATGATATCTTCTAAATTTTTCTTTGAACTTCGGCAAGCTGGGGGGGGAGGGGGTGAGGAGGTGGGAGGTGTTTGGTTTTTTCGATCTCAAACTGGAATGCTCTGTCCGAGTCTGGAATGCTTCTGTGGTATTCGTCTCCGTAAGGCAACCACCCGTGCAGTATGTCAGGCACCCTGGTTTGGCTTTGACAAGGTTAAAGAGGGGCAGGAACCCAACTGGAATGAAAGTTGAAATCAGACTTGGCTGGAGCTGCCTGCTGTGAAGCATGCTGTGGGTAAAGACCACCCTCGCAAGATGGTAATCACAACACAACGTTAGCTAAACACAATAGTTATCCAGGGCGATAGTGCTGCTGCCATCTTAACAATGGCAAATACAATTACTTCTATGGAGCTCTCATTAGGATTTAGGATAATAGAAACAAGTGTATTCTTTCAATACACTTTTACAGAGCGCAGTGTAGTTTAAGCTGTTTCATCATCCTGAATAATTTGGATCTTCACTGCAGTCAGTGATGTACTTAACTCTTTTCTACATAATCTTTTCCACCGTGTAAGCCATAATGGCACCCTTCTTTCTTTTCCAGTAAAACACCTTCCATCCTTGTTGCTACACTAAGCACTTCATTTCTAAAAGATTCTCCAAAAATGAACCTCTCCCCCACCTCAAAACTCAGTGAAACTTGAGGATACCTATTGAATTAACAATGCTGATCTTAATTGTGTCAAGAGCAACAAAAGACCAGATAGGAATCAAGACAAAAACACTAGGAGGGCCCTTACAGCACCATTTGCATCTTGGATTTGGCCTCTTCTCATCTCTGCTGTAATTCACAGAAGTCATCGACCTTCTGCTACCTGGGATTTCCAGCCCTTACCCACTGGCAGAGGACATGCATTTCACAGCTCCACTGTCTGGTTTGTTGTGCTTTTTTTTTTTTTTTTTTCCTAATGCAAGCTCATACCTCACAGAAGTGGCATATAGTAAAAATCATAAGAACTGTATTAACATAGCTTTCAGGATACTTTCCTAAGTGATCGTAAGTCAGGAAATGATAACACAAGACCTTGTAAGGATAGACAAAGTAAGCGGAGAGTCACAAGGGAAATGATAGAGAAATGAGTTGGATTTCTGCATCATTGGAATTCTCTATCACCTCAATAAAATGACAAATTCTATCTCCACAGAGATCCAGCATGCACAGAATAGTGAAAACAACACAAGGGAAAACACAGATTTATCAAGAGGTCAATTCAATTGGCAATGAGAATGGAAGATAGAGACTTTCCTGCCTTTCACCACACTCAAAGGACAAGCTGTAATTATGGGAGTGTAATATTCTTCCCACCCCTCCTCACTCCATATGTAGTTAGAGGGCTCTTCAGTTTTCTGTGGATTGCTGCAAAGACATGGGGGCCCGAGTGTAGGGCACCCTTGTCCCTAAAGATAAGGGACAATAAGGGGGAGCTAAGTCATAAAGAAAATCCTCCATCCATAGCTTGTTGCTGAGCTACATATGGAAAACAACTGTTCTCCCAAGAGAACAGGGCTAAAGCAGCAAGGGACAAGCGGTCCCAGCTGTGGAACCTGTTGATCTCCTACCGGGGGGTTTTTTCACTGAACAGACAACTTGTTAGGGAAAGGGATTTCGCCACTGGGGCACAAGGAGGAGGGAGCACAATGGAGCAAATGAAGAACAGTTTTCAAAAATAAATGAATGTGCTGTTAATGCAAAAAAGATAATGAATTAATCATACAATATAAGTGATTCTGGGAAGGGATCCGTGTTATTCCTCCTCCCCCAATACACGGTTTCTAGTTAATAAGGTCAAAGATGAAAAAATGAGCTATATAAAATCTTAAGAATGATATAAGAATTATAACAAACAATGTTTCCACCCTTCCTTCTTTCCTTGCACAGCTTTGAGGAAATATGGAACATGCACATAAACAGCTGTACTTACAAGTTGTTATATTTCCTTTGTGTTGCCTCTATTCACTGGGTCCTTGCTTACAAGATAGAATTGGACAGGTTTATTCTGTTAGAATTTTATAGGCAAAATAAATTTTAAGTCTTGCCTGTACTGTAAGTCCTGTCTTGAAAATGCAATCTGCATTAACAGGATTTTGTAGGGAAGAACATCTAAATCAATAAATTGAACCCAAAACACTGCAGGTTTTGCACATTCATTTTTGGATAAGTAATTGGAGAGCATGGCAAAGCTTTTCTTGCATGCCAGACTCTTTTATCTTCAAACAGGTCCACAAATGGATTATTTATAGATGTGAAAGCAGCCCTCTGAGTAAAGCATAAAGGGCAGAGATTACAAAAGATTGATTTCCACAGCTCATTACTGCCATAAACCTATAACTCAAACAGATGCACAGGGGAGAATTCTCTTCGTTAGGTCAGCTGTTTATTTCTGGCACGTGCTTACAAATCTCTGGGGAGCAATAAAAGCACATCCATATACTACACTTTGAAAGGGCCAGCGAAGAACTCTTGTCGTGGTACTTTCCTCCACTGTTCACCTCCATTTCATGAATCACTCGGAGAAGAGATCCATTTCCACGTGTAGATTGGGCTAAGGCCACATGCGTTCTTGTATGCGAGAGCCTTATTTTCAGTGTCCTCTGTGTATAATCTGAAAACTTTTTCAAAATCAGCGGAATCAATTTGAATATGGATTTCATGTTATTACTCAATTCAATTTGTGAACAAAACATAGAAATGGAGTTTTCCCACTTAACTTCCATGACCTTCCATTATATAACATAGAACACCCCTAAATCTAAAATAACATAGGCTTGGACATCCTTTCAACTGCTCACATCATTTAAATGTGTTTATGAACATAAGACTGTGAGTATAGAGGTTAGGATCAAATGAACGACAGTCAGAAGTGCTGGGTTCACTTCTAATAATACAGGTAGTGAAAGATCCTAATGATTATACTAATTCAAGTCTACATCTTTATGTTTTTAAGAATTTCTCATCTTTCCCTTTTAAAGAAGAGCTATAAATCCACTTTTGAGAAGACTAGTATCCATGCTAGCAATTTAAATTGATTTAACTTTTTAAACAGATTCAGTTCCTCTTTTTGCCTATTTGTCTCTCAGAAGTCAACAAAGCCAAAAGTAGTCAACAGCAAACTAAACTCTTGGCTCTTTGTAAGATAAATCTTCTACAGAATCAAAACTAATATCATTAAGTGTTCAAACACTTTCTTCTGGTGAAAAAAAGATATTTCAATTCCTTTTTTGAACTGAATCCTTGGCAGAATGCTTTGTTCTTCCATTTGTTACAGTTTTCTCCTGTCTATTCAGTTCAGGCATAGGTCACTGAATGCATAAGGTATGGTTTTCATTCCTTGTACCCCAAAAATAGGAATAAATCAATACACTCAGCATTCTTCTTCTGGGTAAAGAAGCAGTGCCTAATTGGTACAAGTGATCTTCTCTCGCTCTACTGCAGAACCGTCATTCTGCTCTGCTACAAACACCTCCAACTTAGCCTTGCTCAGCAACATTAAGCAGTTATGTTCAAAGTTAGTAGATATTCTTCTATCTCAACTCTGAATACAAATCACAGCTGTTAATTTAGCAACTAGCCTCTTGAGACAAAAAAAAAAAAAAAAAAAAAAAAAGCCTGTAATGGCTGCTGGTTTTGTGGCCAAAACTCTGCAGCTCACATTCCTACGGAGAGCATCAATCCAATATCAGCAGGGCTCTTCTACTTCACACAGAGGCCAGTTCTTAGTTATAAGTGTTTTCAAAATGGAAACAGTCACAGCACTTTTCTAAAAATAATGACCGAGGCCCTAGTGGATTTGGGGCCATGTTTCCTGTGCTAGGACAGATCCTCATTATTATGTCTGTTTTCTAAATATAAACAGTTTGTAGTTTGGGGATGGAAGGGTAAGGAGAAAGACAGGAAAAAGGGAAAGGGACCATGGTGTCATCCTGATGCTTCCCTATGTCACAGCTATGAATTTAACTCTCATCTCTTAATCTAGCAAGCAACCATCTGGCAGCTGTGGACAGTCACAGCCACATTCTTGGCCTAAAAAGTCATGGCAGGTACCTTCAGTAGGCATGCTTAATGTAGCTCGTTTAAGTGGCTTTGAACATAGATATTTGTATTTTACGTGAATAAATGTACTCAGTGTTAAGAGAAGCATCACCATCTTGACTTCCATGGCCAGGTGCCTTAATATGTATTCACCAGGAGAAATTAACTACTGGCCCTCCCTAAAATCTACCAACCAGTTAACTTGTATTAATGTACCAAGGTATTTGTGGCCTAGATATTTACAGGCTGGCTAATATTGCCTACTCTCCTTCCCTCTCTCTCCCCTCCTACCTCACCTGCATCCGAAGACAAAGCTAATAAAGTCACCTCAAAAAGATAAAAGGAAAAAATGCACCCTTCACTCAGGGCAATGAGGGACTGGTTCATTCCTAAATAATAACCGAGTTTAGAAATCCAAGATAATGTACAGCAAGAAGCTGATGATTTGTAAGAAAACTGGAAACACGTCACATTAAACAAATGAACAGTGAGGCATTGTTCACAAGATTTACAACAATATTTTCTTTTCTGGTTTGCTTATAAATGCAATATTTAATGTCATATTTTAAGAATTCATTGAGTTGAATTGAATTGGTAAGAAACACTTAGACTTGCTTTAAAAATATATTACATTGTATTATTGCTACTGTACTTGGAAATTAAAGGCAAACCCGTTGTTAATTCTGAACACTCGAATTAATCTAATGGAAACCTTTCCAAGATTACTATATGCATAAAACTATGGTAAGTCAAATCACTCAATTTCTCTATGTCAGACTTCCTAAATAAGCTCTTGGACAAAGATATAGTGAATTTTAATTGCATACAGAAAGTGTCTGAATTCCAAGCACAGGTATAACATGCTGTGGCAGCTATTTCAAACCTGCTTTTTTGTCCCTTGCATTTCATTTTGATCACCCTGTTAAGAATAAGCTCATATGCACAAAGGGAATCATTTTTCTTTTAAATTATTAATTAAAAGATTAATGCACACCTTCAGATCTCCCATAACAGCAATGTTCCAATATCTGTACAGCTTTTAATGAGGTGAGCAAGTGAGATACGAAAATTATTATTTGCTGAGGTCATATTTTCATTGTTAATAAGAAAATCGAGACTCCAGTGAAGCACAAGCCTCAAAACCAGCTCCAAAATGTCACATGGACTAGGTTCAGACATGGAGGTAGCCTGTTACAGAAAGGTAGAGAAATGGCTACAAATAATAACTGCTCTGCTGGACATCCCGTGTCTCCCAGAGTAACTGCTTTATTGGGTATTCGGATCAGGAAGAGGCTGTTTTACTGCTGCCACTGCACTTGAGTTCCATCTTTTACCATGGACACAATGTTTCTACAGGGAAAATTAAACAAATCTACATTGTTTTCACTGAACTGATACGCAAAATTTCTTCTCATTTCTTTCAAGAAGCATTAGGGAAACCTTCCAGACCAAAAATCACAACTCATGGCGTGGGTAGCCCCAGCTGCCCACCTTCAAAATGCCTAAGCAGCACAGTTCTGCCAAGCCTGCTATGACAACTCAAGAGCCATGCTCTTTTTCCTTTTATTTTATTTCTGGTTTCTCTTTTGACACACATACTCACTTAACATCTCTGGTACCATCTGCTATCAAGTTGCCTATATAGACATATCTATCCCTCCCCATAGTATTACCTGGCTTGAGCTCAGAGGTTAGGAAAACCAACAGATAGAGAAAGGCAAAACAGACATTAGCCAATAGAGAAAGACATTAATAAGTTTATAGATTTATTGTGTTACAGTGCTCAGACTAAGCTCATGACTAAGTCCTTTTTGTCTCATTTCTCTAAGCCAAATGGTTTTTGTATTTTAGAAGACAAATTTTAAATTGCAACAAAAACAAAGAGGTCATTGAAGGCTCATTTTTTCTTTATGTATTACAATTACAAGAAAATATATAATACAGCTTTGGGTCAATCTTCTGCGAAAATCCACAGAGTATTAAATAGCCTTAGTTTCAACGTGCAGTATTTTAAATTGCATAAGCAACTGATGTGAACAAATGGTCGTTTTATTCATTCTAGAGTGCGTGCTTTTTAAGTGTTTTACTTCTAGTTGTAGAACCTCTAAAACAGAGGCTTTATGTAAGAAATTATATAAAACAGCAGATAGTTTAATTCACCACAGGAAAGAAAGACAAGAAGAAATAAATATGATAATGGGATGTTTTAAAACAGCATGATCTCCTGATTGCAGTCTAAATATTAATATCTCTCGGTTTACTGTCCTAGTGCATGGAGAGAAGGGGAGGAATCGAGCCAACAGACTGCGGCAAGCAGTCCCAGGGCTCAGCACTGGGGAGTAGGACCCTTATTCATGAGCTCTGGGCAGAATTTGATTTGCCCATCTCTGCCATGCAGAAAGTGGGAGGATTTAATTAATGAAAAAATAGCAGTTATCCGATAATGCATATGGTTCCTTGCCATCGACTGAAAAATACTTTCATAGTGTTAAGTCACTCTTATTGTTTTGAAAGGCCAGAGGTGTTACAAATTGACATAAAATGCTGCTTTTAAGCTTAATCCATAACAGAAAGAAAAAGAAAGGCTGTTTTATCAGGTAGGTTTTTGGCTGAATTTATTTTTTAATTTAGTTTAAGCCACAGAGGTTCCCTTCTTTAAGTTGTATGAAATTCCTATTTTGCCATTAAAGCAGTCTGGTAAACTACTAATTAGAGCTATTAGCCTTAAATGTCCTTTGAATTTTGTACATTCAGTCAGCATCCACCCCACATCGTGCTTTGATCTTTGATGCAAATAGAAGACTCATCTTAACTTCCTCCCTTGAGGAACATAGTCCTGTCACTTTAACTTTATGGTTCATGCTGCCTGGGGTTAATATGGTATTGCTCTCAGATGCGATAAAGGAAGAGATCATGTTTTTTTGAGAAAAAGAATTAGACTCTCAGTCCCTAAAAATTCTTGGTTTCTAAATGTCTTGTTTCATATTTCAAATATTTAATTTTGCACTTTGCTATAAAAAGAAAATTATTTGAGTATTTTTACTGTCCGCAGGTAAAAGGCAATGTTTCATTCTGCCATTGAGCCCCTTTAAGAACAGCTGTATGGATGACTTAGTTTGAAAAGACCCCTCAGAGAACATTTGTAAGACAACAATTGTAAATTAAAGCACAACTATAATTTATATAGAGTCCTTCTGGTCTTTTATGGCCTGACGCTTTATTAGAGCTACTATTAGCAACTCCCTGCAGAGCTTCTTTTTGTAATCAACATGACAACTCATATCATCAGTGGTAAACATTGTTTGAAATGTAATGCAATAATTCTCTAACAGAGACACTGTCAAATTTTAAATTTACAGCCTGAGCCCACACTATCAAAACCAATGGAAAAGCCCATCAGCTTCAGAGGGCTTCTGATCAGGACAAGAATTAAGTAAATGAGGAAAGAAATGCTTCAAGTTGCATTTTTATACCCATATGAAAATGAAACCATTCCTTGTGGATTTGTGGTTCTGGGGTCTGATCCTGCTTTCCAGTGCCCATGATGCACTCTTTCCAATGAGTCCTTAACACAAAACACCTCAGCAGCCCCAGGAAACACCCTCCTCCTGGAGTAATGTCCACAGCGGTGTCCACACTTAGGTTCCCACCTGCTTTTCTGTGATGTCCCTGGCATTTCTGTGCTCCTTTTCACACAGAGGACTGGTAATGACACAGATGAAATTATTCACCTTTGCAGTTCAGTCTTGCTTACAGCCCTGGTGGTCCTGGCACTCTTGTGAAGTGGGTTTTGATTTCCTGTGGGTTGCCTTTCACAAAATCTATAAATTCAAACCTAGGTCTTCTGCTTTCCAAGTGCTGCGATCACTGCTCTCACTCACAAGAGATGGTTAGTGTTTCTTTATTATGAGCTGCATCCTCAGTGCACATGCTTAACAAATGAAGCCCTTCCAAGGATTTATGCACAGTTTACGCACTTCTCTGCCTGCCTCTGAGATGCCATAGAGTCTGGATGGGGAGCAGTGGTATGAGAGCAAATGAACAGTCTGCATGGCAACTTTAGACTTCAGTCACTTGTGTGTTCAAGTCCCTGTGTGCCTGCTCTCATCTCAGTCCCTAACGCATATTAGTGCTGTCTGTCTTTCTGTACAGGTGCTTCTGTATCTGTCAGACAAGTGCAAAAGCGATTAGTCCAAAGATACTGTACATTTGATTTTTAATGCAAATGCATGTGACGACCAAGGCATTTTCAAGTCTTCTTTCTTTAACTAAATAGCTAGATCACAAGCATCTGCAAAAATGTCAATTCCTCCCCAGTGAACTGAAGAAATTAGTTTCATAGCTCAGTAAAACACATTGAAGTGTGTATTCAAAATGAAAACAAAAGTCAAAAACAAAAAAGCAAAGAGGACCACTGTTCTGAAATCTGTAGAGTATTTTCTTTTTTTCTCCTTTGGAAGTCAAGGCTCAGCCCTTGCTGTTCAAAATTATCTTGTTCCTTGCAAGCAAGGAGTTGCAATAAATGGAATTATGTTTTCCCTGAAGATAGTGATTCTGGTCTAAGGATGATGATTTTATGTATTTTTGTTTAGAGAATAATTTGAATTGTGGGAACTGCTTTTTCTTTTAAAAAAAATACAGAAATTTAATGCACATGATGAAATGATAGTATTCTTATATATGGTGTTAAAAAAAGATTTTACTGAAAATCTTTTACCGTTTTCTCTCACAATTACATAATTCTTATACTAATCCTGTTGCCTACATCTTCACATTTTCAAGAGGTGTGAATTTGACAGATCAGATGTCAGTTCAGAAAAAGTACACTAAAACTGCAAAAGGTTGGATGCCATTCTGGCTACACCAATTAAAAAACTGACACATATTTGGAACATGCTAGTTCAAGACTGGAGATGACAACAAAGGAAAGTATGAAGACTTGGAAGCTGTGATTGATGGATGGAACATTATTCTAAACTAATACTTAAAATGGGAACTTGCATACTGGAGCAAACCAAAAAATGCTGCATTTTGTCTGATATGCTGCCCTCCACAACAGTCTATCCTGAAAGTTCAGAGAGAAATACTTTGCCATGGTATTTATAGCAAACATATAAAATACTGTCTTAATTTCACCTACAGAGCAGTTTATATCACAAATCATAAAAAAATACTATCTCAATTTTTATAGTTGATTATATATTCTCATTTAACCTGTCAGACCACACTTTATGAATCTGGCAGTTTTAGCATCTCTGCAACCATGGCACAGCTATCTGCAGCTCAGAGATTGCTACATTTCAAAGGCAAGGGGGCCAAAACCCAAATGCTTCTTCTCCACCCTTCCACACATACCCTTTTTATTTTACCCCAGTGTCTCTAACTGCCCTCATAACACTATCTCCTCACCTTTATTTCCCAGCTTCTAACTCCCTGCCCACATCCTCTGTATGGCAGTATCATCTATTTTTCTTCTCCTTCCCTAGTGTCTTCAGACATCAGCACCAGGCTGCCGAACCCATGCTTGTCAGACACTTTCAGACATGGGCTGGAGTGAAGCCAGGGGGAACGTTTACACCGTCAAAGTGACGTGACGTGTCAGTGACTGGCTGGACCATCTGAGCACCTTTCTGTTTGACCTCTTTTTCTCCCAAACTTACCTCCTCAATGGGCCAAGCAAATTGCTCAGCAGGCTACAAACTGTGCAATCCTTTTCTAGGATTTCTGGCTGATACGTAAAACTGCCTTATAGGACAGATCCACACTGCATACCGGCATGTCTGATATGCAAAAATCAGTAGTAATTTTCTTATAAGCATAATTACAAGCCTGTCACTTCCCTCCTCTACCTTCTATCCCACACACAGAAACTATAAATACCTTCCAATCCCGCAGGGCACATCTCTCTGCCATCTCCTGTGACAAGTTACTCGGTCTCCAACACCAGAGTTGGTCTTTCTAAAACAGAATAGGTTGAAGTCTAAAATGGAAGAACCCAAGGCTTTAACTTAGAGAATTCAGTATGGATCATAATCCCTATACACTATTTCTTCTTCTCTGAGAAATCCTTTTAGTATTTCATATTTTGTGACAAAAAAGTAAGCATTAGAAGTAAAGATCAGTTTCAGCTATTAAAAAGGAAAGCTACAGAGGGCAAACTCAGTAGTTTTGTTATTTTTATTAATTTTAATATTCTTTTCCATTATTAAAGAGACTTCGTTTCACCTTTTAAATTCCTTACCTTTTCTCTCTCTAGTTTAATAGCCCTAAAAGGATGAGGAAAGGAATGGACATGAAAAATATATCTGTTTTGGCCTGCTTGTGCAAAAGCTAATCAAAAAAGTAATATGTAATTTTTTTGTATATGTTTCTGCACTAATGCAACATAACCTTAATACAATCAGTGTGAAGGTTACATGTGTTCCAGGGGAATATTTATTATTAAAAAAGTTGGAACATCAAATTCTTTTTACAACACAAAAGTTGTGAAATTCCCAAACTCACAAGTAGTACCCCCCACCACTCATGAGAAGTAGAAATGAGCATGAACTTATGATGAAGTACACTTCCACAAAAGATAGAAAATCTCATAGCCACTTTTATGTGTTTCGGTAAGATCTGTTTTAATATTCCCCTTTTATTATCTAATGCAGGAATTTTATTAGGGGAGTAGAAAAGCAGCTGCTAAGATTCACTTACACTGCAATGAGGTGCAATGTAGATGCATCCAGCTTTACATGCAATGTTTTGAATACCAGCCTAAGTCTAGCCACAGCCTTGGAGCGAAACAGGTACGCCATTTCTTTCTCTGCAGAGTACATTAGTCTTCACTGAATTAAAAAAATGCAAGGTGAAGTTGCTACCAAAAAGTGTAGTCCTGCCCTTTACCTGCCCTAATAGGATGTTTCCTCTCCTCTTTGCATCAATACTGGTACCCATGGGCCCATCGAGCTTCCTGATCCAGCTGTGAACTAACTCTTTTTTTGTGTGTGCACACTATGGTTAGTTTTCAGTTAGATCAGCAATTTGATTCAAATAGCCACAGGGCTCCAAAAGCCAATGCCAGCACAAAGGAGAGGTGAAAAAATGTAATCAAGGATAGAGAGGAGGGTCCTGCCACCCCTTTGGGCAGCATCAGGGCCTGAGGATTTAACTTAAACTCATGATATTACAGGTTAGCCACTGACACACAGGGTGCTTCTTGTACCCAAATTCACTGAATATTAGCTTTCATACCTCCTGATACAAGACTCTGCGTAACAGATGCACCTTGTGAGGAACCAGCAAGCAAAATAACAGATTTGAAAGCCACAAAGGAAATTCCTGGGAACAGCCTTCTGTCTGCAAGCAAACTGTTGTAAAACCCCTCTAGTTTTGGAAGCTGAGCTCTTTCCCACAGAAAAATCATTCCAAGGTGAGTGTCCCAGCCTAGGCAAGATCACCACTGTAAGCCTGTATTTTGAGCACTGGAAAATGAAAAGGTTTCCTCTACTTGCAAATTCTTCCTCTTGCAAGGGGAGAGACTTAAATCAGCTCTTTAGCAGTATTACATACACTACTATCACAGTTCCTATCTATTCTCTACCAATCATAATTTCAGTAAAACCCCTATATGTAAGACAAAGACTTTTACAATTCTTTTTCTAAAGTCATCTCCTACAATCTAATTCTTTCAAGACTGCCTTTTTTTTGCATTCTGTAAGTGACATTTACTGCAATACTTCATAAACCCCTGAGAATTGGATTCCTCACTCCTAGAATCAAATAAAATATGTGCACAGCCTGTCAGCAGGTCACATGTATCCTGCCAACCTACATCTAATAGCTTTTTCACTTTTCATCAGTGGATTTCAAGACAGTATGTAGTCTGCCAAATTTACTAAAAAGCTTGCTACAGTATCACACTTTCAAAATGTGCAATCTGTCAAAGCCACAGCTCAAAATGTCTGCTACGATGAGAGTCTTTGAAAAGTCTGTTATGGTGCTGGCACTCATTCAGAAAATAATAAGTATATCAACAGAGAAGGAGGGGAGAGGAAAAAAGTTATGGAGGAGGTGGCAGGGAGAAGGGGAGAGGAAAAAAGAGGAATCCTAAATGTAATTTGTTAGAATCTGAAGAAACTACAGGAATTCTTTACGCAAGTATGATCCAAATTCATATGAATTCCTCCAGGATGGCATCTTGTTAATATATAGTCTATGAGCACTATATTTAATAACACTGATGAAAAGTTAATTTATCATAGATTTGACCACAGCTGTACATAGCAAATCTCAATATTGATTCAAACACTGAATACATTTAGCAAACATTAGAACACAGCAAAATGGTTTGCACTGCTATTGAATATTACAAGATGCTATCATTTTTATATCCCATATCTTTGGAGAATATCATAAGAGATAGATGAAGAGAGCAGAGATGCTTAATTTTTTAATTGAAATATGAAGGAAATATCGAAGCAATTCCAGGAGATTCTATTACTGAACACAAACTCCAGCCTCAAAATTGACAATAACACTAGCAATGAAATATTGAAGGACTGTGGAATGCAACTCTGACAAATTCCCTTGTCTGGACTATTTTCCTTTATCCTGTATTTTAGAACAGAAATAGTTGCATTCAAAGAATATAAAAAGAGGTAAAAAGCTGGGAGGGGAGACCATTTAGAAAGCTATAAAATATTTGTGTAGTTAAAGCAATTTTTTGCGTACCTACTTGAACAGCTGACAATACAGGCAAGATGATGCTAAACTAGTGAGCAGGCTGCAGCAGAATTTTGAATCCAAAGCATACAAGAGGTGCTTTACTCCATTTCATGCATCTCTGAAAACACTAAGTTACAGAAGCTCCCTTGAATATAACAGGCAAATGCATTCTTAACATCATAGCATTAACATGGCTGAATCCAATCACTTCAAGAAATAAGCAAAGAAACAGGTAAGAAGAACATTGAACAAAAAAAGCTTGGCAGGAGCAACCTGTGCAAAGTTAGCTATAAACCAGAAAACCACTGAGCTGATCAGGCAGAAGACACCTAGAATAGAAATAAACAGGGTTTATGAACTATCTTGCATTGCCAGTTTGAGGTTTTTTTCTATTAAAATATTAAATATTAAATTTATCTTCTAATAAAGTATGTATTTGTTGTTTCTTTTAAGATCCTTAGGTCTTCTTTGGGGACGTCACTGAAAGGAAAAACTCTAGGCATATCCACCTCATAGTTCTGACTAACTCACACTTCAGCCTCACCTAGGATATACCAAACAGTCTTCACCAATTCTTGAAAGAGATCTTTGCTGAATTCATGATTATGTTGGAATTTCTCCTAATTTAAAGGATAAAAGTACTTCAGTTCCTTTTTTATGCAAAAGGACAAAAATTGTTTGAACTACTGAGATTAATTTTTGTATTTAGTTCTCATGTCTCTAAAAGCGCTGCAAGGAGACTCAGGTGACTTGGGCAATGGAAGCCATATTCTTCAGTTATCTTCAAGAGAGAAAGTTCAGAAGCGGCTTCCCATTCTTTTTCTAGACTAAATAAAATATACTATAAAGATTACATTTTTAATACCTAATAGTTTGAAACATCTTTCTTTAATTATTCCCTCTTTCTTCTTCTCTCTTGTCTCCCTTCAGATATCTTGAGTGGCGGGAGTTCACATCCTTTACTTTTATTTTTGTAAGCAAACCCTGTTGGGAAACAATCCAGTAGAGATAATGTAGCTGCATGGGTACTTCATAATTCAGCTCTACTGCCATAAATTGAGATTCTGTTCCATAAGCTTCAGAATAATGATTCCTTTCCAAATATAAATATGGCAACTTAAAGTAGATAAACTGGAGAATTTGTCCGATAGTCTGTAAATCAAATGCAATCAGAATATACTAAAAAATAGAGAATATTAGTGTGGTCAGCATCATGGAACAACACCACAGTTCCTGCAACCGCCCTTATTTTCCAATAGAGACAGTCTGGAAGGTCTATTTTCCCCATATTCTGCCTGCAAAGGAAGTTAGGAAATGTGTGGGCTCCAGTTCTTTCACACACATCAGTTCTGTCTCGGCAAACTTGGAAATCCTATTTAAATGTTTACAGGTTCTGCCTTGTGGGATCTTCAGAAGGCACCTCTGAATTTTGTTAAACTGTGCCCTCAGCATAAATATTGCAAAATTATTTCAGTATGTGGAGAGACAGAGACAGAGACAGAGACAGCATTCATTAGCTTTACAAGATTTAGAATTCTATTTCTCCTTCGCTATAGAAGACCATCAGAAAGAGCAGCTTGAAGATCCAATGTGCATCCTGCTTCCAGGTTGATAAATTGTGTTGTGCTGCAGTTCATTAACTGGTTGCCTCCTGCATCAGAATGTAGCAACTTTTGTTTGCAACTGAGGTGCCCCAGTCTAGAATGTCCTTCCTGCAAGCGTCAAAAAGGTACAATACGAGTCAAAGCTGCAAAGACCCAAGCTTACCTTACTGCCCACTTACTTATGTAAGACATATGTAAGACATATGCAAGACATATGCCTACCTTACTCCCTACTAATGCAAACAGAACCTGTTCATAACAACCATTAAAATTACATAATGATCTTTCCATTAGCTCTGCTTTCAGATGCTACTAGCTTCCAACAGCTTCATCTTCTGTATTTTTCCATTCCTTATTTCTACAGAAATTTTCAGTGGCAAAGTTTTAGCACAAGCTGATGAGGTTTTTTTCTTTTTTTAGTAGGCAGATAGTAAAAATGTGTAATTTTCTCCATTTCTTCCTCTTTTATAAAATATGTTTGTGGAGGGGTCTTATCTTTCTTTTTGCAATTATTCCTCTGCTACATGGCTGCAGTCTGAAATAGGATATGGAAATAAGCTTCCCTAAAGAGAAGTGACCTTCAGGAAAGCTATCTCCATTTGCCTTAGCTGAGTTTCTACTCTAGGAAATTATGAGTTTTTTTCACAGAAAATGGGTTTTGCCCAGAATGAGTTTTAAGATCTCATAAAATTCCATACCTTTGTGAGCACTATGTTATACCACTGTGTTCTTCCACTGTGAAATGGTCTGTATTCACCTGAGTTACACAACTTATCTAAAGAGGGGATTCTCAATGCATCATAAGATGGCCTACATGCCTATAGATGTTCTTTGCAAAACATCCTCTCTGTGTTGTACCCTTAAAACTCTGGGGGAGAAGGGGTGATTTGACACTCAACTCTTATCTTGGAGTATAGATGATGAAAAAAACAACAAACCAAAAATGAAAACAATAAAAAACTAAAAAAAACAGAATGAGGGTGTATTCTTTGGAAGACAAAGCCCACACCAAGTCCCAAGGGATTCTGGACTTGCCAGAATACTGCAGACTGGGTCCGTTCCTTTCCTGTATCTGAGACAGGGAATCCTATCCAAATTAGCTTTTGATGGCACATAAGAGTAGGGAAGAAAAATATACATAGGACACTTCTAATTATAAAATCATTTCTCTAAAGTGATCTTTTGTTCTCCTTGCTAACTAACCCCCTACTTTCAATAAAACTATGTGGCCGCATACCCTGGAAAGAGAGAAATGTAGCTGAGTTGGCCCAGCTCCATAACAAGCAGTTAACAGAGGTGGGATTGTATCTGGGTCCCCATCTGGGAGGGACAGAAGTGCTTTTGTTTTATTGCAGCAGAATCCTGCAGGAAGGTTAAACAGCAGACAGAGAACACGACAGAGAAGTGATAATACTACATAGGCTACAACCTGTGCAACACACACAGGAACAGTAGTATGATTTATTCATAATTAAATTGAGATAACTTGACTCTTTTGTCAGTGCCCATGAACAAACTGATTGCCCTCAAGCTGGCTGAGGATTCAAAGAAAATGTTTACAGGAAGTGATTACAAAATGTGATATGATGAGTAAAAAAATTAAATTACTGAAATATTCAAATATTTGTGGAAATTCTTTTGCAATACTTATTCAGCTCTAATGGAAAACTCACTTCGAAACTTATCAAAAGTTGCATTTTAGTGCATATTGTAATTGCAGGTAAAACAGAACAGAGCACACTAGGAATTTTCAATAAGCTCAAATTCAACCACTGCATAGAAAAGACTTCCCAGAATTTAAACTATAATTTCACAAGGAGGAGCCTAAATATATAGTTATGCTAAGAACCACAACAACTTTGGAAAGACAATGCATTTCAGAAACTGAATAAAATGTCTAACAGAAGTGTGGGCTCATATAACCAATCAAGATGTCTGCTTAAAATAAGAGCTCTTTAAACCGATTACACAACACATACAGTAAGAAATGACCTTGCTGTACATGTTCACACAGCAGACTAGAAGACATTCTAAGTTACTATTATGGCCTATTAGATGCATATGTAATTTTCTTCAGAATTCCTTAAATATACATTTATCTATTAGACCAGAAGAAATTCTTTGTAACTGAATTAGCTCCACACATTAGCTCCTACACTACTGAAACATAGAACATGCAGCAAACCATTGGTGCAATTTAGCTAATTATCTATATCAGACAATTGATAATCCTGTTGTTTCAGCCCAAACTGTGCAGCAGGCAGTAATAGGATAAGCATGACTATAGAGAGAACCCACTCCTAATTAACAGTAGCTGATCCTCTGGAAATTTTCATTTAAAAAAAAAAATTTTATCTTTTCAATGCAGGCGCATTTCACAGAAGCATATCAGGAGGGTAGACAGCGAGATGCACCAAAACAGCCATGGGGATCCAGGCTCTGTTCCCTGGACTGTCCAAGTGAGCAGGACTCTACCAAGCTGTAAATCCAGCACATCCTGACATAGTTGTGCTTTCCTGAAAACATTTGCAAGGTGCTGTTTTCACTGAAATGTTGAGGACGACCACAGGTAGAATGCTGGTTGCTGAATATGTACTTAAAAAATTAAGAAGGTACATAAACATGCCTTTAATATTAACTATTCAGCACTGGTTATTAGACAGATCTAAAGAGGTTTTGTTCAATTTTATGGAAAATGTTTGAAGAAAAACTGTGCATACCTCACATGGCACATCCACACACATTACATTATGTATTTAATCTTACAGTATGCATTGAGTTGTCCAGTCTCAAGTGATAACATCATTATTACTAAATAGACATGTATATTTGAGAGTTCAATAAGTTAGCATGCAACACCTTTCTTAATCCAGTTGACTATGCCCCTTGTTAAACACAAGCTGAGATGTTCTTGTTGCTTCTGTTACATCATGCATGGAATGTATAAGAATAGCGAAGAACACCATTAAATGATTTTATAATGGACCTTCTGAGGAATTTGTACTGTCCAAATAGGGGCTTCAAAAGATTATGCAGAAATTTTAAAGCCACCATGGGATCTGCAGTGAAATATAAAACCTGGTGGATTTTATATTCATCATTTCATTGTAGCTTTTTCACTAGGCCTGAATGTATTCCATAACATAAGAAATAGTTTAAAATTACCTTAAAAGATAAAATAATGGTATATGTAGCAGCTTAGCAAACTTACTACCTTGACGAGCATATGGTCAGTTTAGCCTATATGCTACTATGCAATAAGATAGCTAGAAAATACTAGAGATTAAAAGATTCAGAAGCAAAAATGATCTGGAGCTTTCCCAAGACAGAATGCCCAGCCACAGAACAGCCCAACAAATACACTTGTATTATTAATAGATGCATGTATTTACCTTGTATGGACCAATATAATTAATATTCATAATGTGCAATCAGCTTAATAGATGAAATTATCATTTCATTTTTTAAACTGATCCCCCAGTTCTCTGCAGTGGTCCCACTGGACACTCCTGCTTCCCTGTTCATGCCGAGGGTCGATGCCAGGGCTAGCGATCACAGTGATCGCCCCCGCACAGAGCTATAGGATGGCAGTACCCGGCCACACTCCCCTGGGGTCAACCCCTGGGATGGGAAGAGCGGCGGCGTGACGAGTGGCCCCGCGGCCTCTCCCAGTTCCCCATGAGTGCTAGAAGGAGCAGCCTCCTTCCCAAGCTACGGGGCTCACTGCTAGCACTACCAGCCAGATTTGCAATATTTTGCCTTGAGGGAACTTTTAACATTAGGAGTGCCAGGAATTTCATTAAAACGCAACATTGACTTAACAGCTCAAATCTCTGGCAGTTTTTCCTGGGAAAAAATGGCAGGATTGGTTCCAGGCTGCTCTTTCCTTTACACAAAACCACTTTGCTTCCTACACAGACTACTGACTTAAAGGGATGCTTTTAAACCTGCATTACTCTTCCCCCTAGAACAAGGTGTAGTTTTTAATAGCTGCTAATAATAAACCAGTATTTTGATGATTTAGAGTGTCACAGCTGATTCTCAACTAACCTTTCATTATTAAATTCAATGCAAATTGCTAGAGAGGAAAAACGTCCTGTGAACATGAATTGGAAGAAAAGGTTTCCTTCTGTGAAATGTTTAAATTAGGAAAAAGTCTACTTTCGTCTTTTTTTTAATGAATATGCTGTTAATAAGCATTCCTAATTCAGATGCTGCACACAGGCCGGCGGCTCCTAGGGGCTGGTGTTGGTGGGGACTCCTCAGGGCCATGGTGAGGCTGGAGCCGGCACCACTGTGGCATCACAGGGCATGGACTAACGGGGCCGGGGCTGGGCCAGGGGGAGAGGCCCCAGGGGTGGGCAAGGACAAGGAGGCCTAGGGGTGCCCTCAGGGTCCGGATACCTATCCCCAAATCTGTGGGGTCACAGAATCCCTCTCCTTGGGGCTAAGAAGAAAAAGAGGAGAGACAGGGAGCAAAGGACGAGGAGAAAGAAAAAAAAAAAAGACAGAGAGAGCTTATATCTTTCAAAAATAGCACAAGAAATTACCAAAAGTACAAAATGGTGCATCATGGCTTTCCTAAATTTGGAAACAGACTGAAACAATAGATCAAGGAATGATATAAATGTCTAGTACAATGACTACATCCTTATGATGTTTAATATTTACACTCTGTCTCTTCCAGGGGAACATTCAGCTACTAACATTGTTGTCAGTAGTGGATCCAACCAGTAGTTTATCAGTGCTGGATCCAAGAAAGAATTTGGTTGCCATCAGTGGTAACGTATGTACAGAACTGCTCATGGGGGGAAAAAACGCAGACTCAACCCTTTCAGACTACAAAACAACTCAACTGCTTTAAGAAAGTTTACCCCAAAATTGTTCCCAGTCCCATTTATCTCAATGCCAAGCATCTCAGTTGTATAAATGTCAGATAACAGCAACTATGGATTTTCAGAATAAAGAACTGCAACACATAATACTTTGAAATTGGAAGTACTGTGTAATAACCTGAATTTTGTGTGGAAAAACAACATACCCAGATTTGGAGTGATATTATATGACACATAATTGATTCAACAAACCTTGTTAATTGGACATAGAATTTGTACACAGTGTTGATCTTTGCTCTTCCAGAGTGTCTCAGAAAGCAAGCAGCTTCCTTGAAAAAAGTTACTCCTAATGGAGAACTGAGCTTTCCTTTTTCCCCCCTGCTTTTAAACTAGATAGTGGGTTAGTGAGTGGTTCAGAGCACAGATTTGTACACTGGAATAGTCTTTCATTATTGCTTGCTCCAAAAGACATTAATCAGACCCCCTCAAACTTACAACTTAGACTTGAGACACAATATAAGGTTTTTTTGTTTCATTAAGATTTTGGCTTCTCCCTGCTTACGTCCAGTGCAATTACTACCTCACACAGTCAGCTTAAAATGGGAAGCAGAGTTTGTCTTCTGCTCCCCAACACTAGTTTCCTTCTCAAACCTCACATCTGCCTTCAGGTTCCCTCTGCCTCCCACAGCGGTGGCCCTGCAGGTTGAGGATGGGGTCCCCCTGCACCTCCCCAAATTCCCAGGCAGGTGAGCCTGACACTGCCCTTCCTCAGCTCTTCCCAGCATTTCTGCTTGGAGACATCAGCAGAAACAAGAGAGTTCTTCATTCTCACTTTTCAAATCTACAACCGTAAGAAAGGGGGAACAGGAAAGAGGGAAGTAACAACAGATGATTTCAATTTATTTTTGCATGAGGATGCAGAAGCAGATTTTCCCTGAACTCTGCACTCTTTCTGTTCACTTTACTATTCTTGGAGAAGAAAGCACTTCCCTGTATATCTTTCCTGTCTGAAAGGTTTCTACTTTTAAGGGGTAGGAGAGAGCAGAAGCTCCCTGTTAACTGAACTGTTTCTCCCCTGGAGGCAAGGAAGTGCAGAAAGCAGCCATTTCTCTGGACTTTGCACTCCAAAATCACATGTAGGCTTCCAGCATCCTCAGGAGCTTGAATAGAGCAGGGGTCAAAAGCTCACTGTAATAAAGACATGAGAGACAGCAGCTCTGCTTATTTTCTATGAAGTGTGCAACATTGTGAGGCCTCAGAACCTCTGGACACACAGAAATAAAACTAATAAAGTCTGATAACTGCACAGGTAGAAAACTTAAATGACTATACTTTCAGCCTAAGTATCGTCTTTGGAGTTTTATACTTAGTCCTGTTGAATAAAAAACAGTACCCAGCTGATCAAAGCTGCATTTGCAAGAGCACTGTCAACTATGAAGTGCTTCATGAACTTTCAGAAACATTTCCCAAGTCTTGTAGTTTAGCCTTGAACCTTCAGAATTAAAAAAAAAAAAAAGATTTTGAATGGCAATACATCAGCAACATTGTACCATATACATTTGTTCTGTTTGTACTGTTTCAACTTACTAATAATATTGAAGGAGTTGCCTAGATTTAGCTTTTTCTAATCCACTAGAAACCCTACTGTGACGGAAGACAAGTTCCTCAGCTAAGACACATGTTTTGTGGTCTCCTAGCTCTGAGTCCTCACTGTCTGTCCTTGACAAACCCCAAGCGATGACAGAAAATTGAACCCTGCCATCAATTAGCATTTAAAATAGACAAGCATGTGCCCTAGTAAATGTTATTAATAAGAAGAAAAATCTTAAAAATAGCTACTGGCACTCACAGAGAAAACACAAGTATCAATCTGTTTATTCAGAGTTTGAAAGTAAGTTAGTCCAGATCAAAAATCTGAGACTCACTTTAAGAAAAACAAAATATTTTGTTTCTGGAAGGGTCAATTTAAAATTATAATACTTTTTCCATATCTAAAAACATAATGAACAATGTGACAGACCTTAAAATGTAATAAGTGCTTTGTTTTTTTTACCTAAAATAAAAATACAGAAGAGAGGAAGATACTGACTTCTATATAAAATACAAATCATGAACTAGAAACTAAGAAACAGATAAAAATGGACAAACCTAATAGGAAAAAGAGATGACTCACTGTTAAGTAGGATATGATATGTGATTCACAGAAATGGATACAGTTAGGAAAAAAAAAGTTCTGGTTTCAGTTCACCTAGTTAGAAAAGTGGGGCATAATTTTTACATTTAGGATCCACATTTCTAGCTTCCTCCTCCAGCAAAACCCGAAACTGAAAACTCTATCCTATTTTACCACAGATCATATATATCCCAAAACAATACATTTCAAGAGGAAGAAAGAGATTCTGAAATTCCTTCTTCTCTAGCAATGTCTTTGAAACAAATAGTAGGTTTGTTCACTTTATTTTTTTACTGCAGCATTTCTTAGTCAGCAACAATTTTTATGACAATTATGCAGACATTTCTCAGGCTTAATCAGGCATTTTAAGCATTTCTAGCTACCAAGAGATGGCCCCAGACAACATTTATTCTTCGAATTTCTGCCATCCCTACAGAAAAAACATTTTGAAACAATGACAATGTCACATTGCCATGCACAAACCCTATCATTCATTACCGTAGCAAATTTCTGGACAAATACATCTCCAGGTGTTTTTTTAGATCAGCATGCTGTACACCCCAACATGTATTTTCACAACAATTATATGAACAAAATGCAGACACTTTTGTTTTAGAAATACTTATTTCTGCTGCTTAAGCCCCAAAAGGTAAACATCCATGATAAATATATGCCTTTAGATATACAGTGTAGCAGCTTATATTTTATCAAATGAAAGACTAATTTTCTCTCGATATACAACAATCATTCTCTTTAGTCAACATCCCATGTCTAGTCCAGAAAGTTTCAATACAACTATTTCTAGTAGAAACAGGCACACAACTTCTCTGTCAGCAGCATCTATTTCTACCACAACTGTATCTGTGCAGAAGACTAAACCCACAGCTCATCTCACAAGTATTTAGACAAACTATTAGCAAGATATTCCACAGAGAAGTGCATAATGGTCTCATTTATTTTACTTCATTCTTCTAGGCCCAACAGATGTGAAATAACGCATAATCTTCCATTTCTAGTGACCACTGGAATGACTTCATAAAATATCATCAATTTAAAGCATACGGAATAAAAGACTAAGCATATATCAATGCTGTATTAAAGGAGAAGGGAAAAGTACACTTTCAAACATTTCTGCTTTGACATATTAGCCTACCAACCATCTAGCCTACAAATAAATGGATTTATTCTTTTGTGGATTATATTCTTTCCTTAAAAAATTGACTGATTCATCATTATTATTGTCAAAAAGATGATGTTTATTGGCCACGTTTGTCTTTCTGTAGGGACACATCAACTTAAAAGAAAAAAAAGCCAGGCAAGCAGACCATTAAAATCCAAAAATCAGATATAAAAATGTAACCCTAATTTTAGTTAAACCTTTGTTGTTTTCAGCTTTTGATTGTTCCTTAATTCATTATAGAATGAGAGTTGTAAACACTATTTTTCTGAAAACATTTTATGTACTCATGCAAACCAACAGATCTTGGAAACTTGGAAGAGCCAAATCCAAAAATGACCTAAGGTAATTTATACATTAGGAGGATCCATTAATCAATACTATCTCTTTCAATTATGCAAATCCTGTATGTTTAAATCTGACCTGATGTTGTTTAACACACTCAGCTACTATGGTTGGGAAGTTAAATATTTGTAAAGGAAACCAATGTTGCTACCTACTGCTTGTTTCAAAATTTTTTTAAAAATCAGCTCTGATTTTGACATTAGAAGCATAGCAGATGGACCAGCAGGTGATCCAGACCCATATACACACACACAGGTGATTTATACAGGTGTCCACATAAATATTTTGTATTCCCAAGTTCATTACAGGAGATTTGTACTGTGATCTAAGGTTTGGTTTAGTTTTAATGATTACTTCCTCATTAAATTTGAAATATACTAAATAGCCAATATGCCAAAAGACTCCTTTCAGCAATTTGGCCATCCTTTTACTAAGAACTGATGTGTAGGCAATAGGCTTAATTTGAAATAGGCACAGCACTAATAATAGATGAAAGATACAGGCAAAGTGATATACACAAGAGCTAAAAATTAGCCTTTTGCAGGGAAATAAGAGAACGTTTGTAGAGCTAAGAAATGTGTGCAGTACCTGTATATTCAAGCAGATGGCAGCAATTTAATAGTGACCCACAGATTTGTGATAAAAAGAAGTACTTTCAACATTGAACTTACATCTGGTTTATCTTTGAAAGCATCTATATATAACAATAATTCCTCTATGCAAAAGCAAACTTCTCTGCTGCGATAAGAGACAAGCTGCTGTATCCTTCTCTCTCTATAAATACCTCCTGTATACAGCAGTTCAGATGATCAAGGCTTTCAGTGTGACATTTACAATAGGAAGTTAGGCCACAAGAATCCTTGCATATTGTAATATCGTTATGGAAAACAAAGGCTGTGAACAGTAAGCTATAACATAAGGCAGCTGGAATGAGACTGTGCACTTAAAAGCATATTCTTACCAAGCCTATTCCCCTGAAATTTCAGGACAGAAGTCGTCGTATACATTTACTCTGGCTTCTTGACTGATGAAAGGTTTTCAGGACAGAAAATTTTTGTTCAAAATGAAGCTATGTTCAACAGAGGTGTGAAGTCAGATAATTCATAGCAAATGTAATAGGCTTGCTTAGAGGATTTGTTGTGCATGGAGGTCACCTGTAGCAGAAAAACAAAAAGCCAAACCATTAGCCAGCCTCAAAGGATGCAGAAGAAAAAGGAGCTATTGCAGCCTGGTTTTGCATTTCTATCTTACACACACAAGCTTTCTCCTAAACAAGTCTGCTTCTAAATGAGGCATTATGTTTTCTTTGCCTTTTTTGGAGCAAAAGGAAAGATATGAACTAATAATAAGCTGGAAGAGCAGCTAAGTTTCTTAAGGCACTGCAAGAAATCATAATATTTTTGGTGTTTACAGAGATGAGCTAGCTTGTTTAAAAACATGCGTAAAGGTTGTTTTGCAGATGAACAGTTCTCAGTTCCTTTGTGTAACCAAGCAAATGAAATTCTGTTATTTGGATTAAAACCTCTGAAAACTATAACTCACTGAAAGACAGATTGTGCTATGTTTTGAACTGGTGTTACAGGTTTCAAAGCCTTTCAGATGCCTCTTCAGTTTCTAGTACAGGTGTTAGGCTACTATCAGTCATTGAGTACAGGTCTGGAAAGTAAAATCACCTAGTGAGGATCAGGAAACCTTTCTAAACACAAACTACAATGTTTGGGAAAAGGGAATAGGGAGAAGAATGAAGAGAAATGGGCATTATAGCATTCAATTCTCCCCATAATGCAGAAGAAAATGTGATTGTCTGGATTCCAGTCTCTCCAGAAGTTACAGATGAGACACATATGGTATCAGCTATGGCTAAAAGCTCCCCTTTGTCCTTCATAGTTTGGCAAATGTTGCAAAATGATTTATGCTCTTAGATTCAGTGAAAGGGGCAACAAGTTACTGACTGAGATACTGAGAAATGGTTAAAGCTCTAGAGGGCAATAAGAGTGCAAGTGTAGGAACAAAAATGTGAACAGAACCTCTGCTATTTTCACTGTTACCTGATGCTCTGCTTACACTGGAGGGTGGGAGATTTTTGATCTTTGGTCATGACAGTTGTAACACAGATGGGCTAGTGCAATTTCTAGGACAAAGAATTAGAAATGGTAAAATTGATAAAAAGCTAAAAACAAAAGTTGCAGCTGGCTCAAAATTTCTTCACAATCTCCTCTGTAACAGATCAGGAAATATGGCAGCAAAAACAAACTATTATTCTAGGGAGAGTATCGGTGAGATCAGTCTTTGAGCCATTTACTCAGATCTTGAGAGGCGATGAAATTAAAAAAATATATATGCATTCAGCTTATTGCAGAATTTGGCTACTGGCACCAACCTCAGAGGTTTAAAAAATGCAGATTAAATTAACAAGTACAAATTAAATACAATTAAAAAGAAGACAGAAATCAGACTTATTCTTACTGCCAGTAACATGACTTGCTGCTTTCTGAATCGCTCATTGATGATTCAGAAGTCAAACTCCCTCCGGAGTGTGTGTGCTCAGTTGCCTTGATGGAGCATTCCCAAATCTCTGCTTAGAGCTACTTGTCCAGGTCCCTCTAGCCAGTTTATGATCAATGGGCAGAATCCTCTGCTCATAAAGATGGGGCATACACTTTTAAATGATTACTGAATGCTGTTGCTCCTTCTCCATGACCACCTCAGTGTTTCATCTTCTTCCTCCTAGAATATTCTGTCACACAGCAAATCCTCCTACATTGCAAGCATGGTGCTCTTACAGTTTAAGCAGACAGAGAACTCCCCTTGATTTAAGTAATTGTGAATTAGGTTCCTCATCTGTACAGTGAATTTCCCAGCACACGTGCTGTTGCTGTAAAAAACAAATGGTGAGCTCTTATTCACTCTAAATGTAGTAGAGAATTACTAAAGTCATCAGTGCTTCACATGTTGAAGCTACATACTTTCAACAAAGCTGGCTAAGGATGGCAGTGTCAGGGGAAAAACTGATTGCATGGTTGTGTTTCCCTGGCAATTTAAAGATACAAGTGAATCTACTTGTTACTTTCAACACTCCTCAAAATTCTACCAACTGTGCAAACAATATGTCTAATGGCACTAGACTAGCAGAGCCTGCTTGAAATTAGATATGTGCTCTGAATAAGAATGTCATTGGAATGCCTGTAACAAAAATTCCCCTTAAACTACAACGTGAAGTGAAGTATGATATATCCCTTGCTATCATCAGTGGAATCAGAGCAACAGTGAGCCCACATCCACAGCGGTGCTGAACTCTGAGGAACCTGAACCTGGGTTTGTGTTTTGCAAGAGTCACAACCTCTGAGCTAAATCAGAACTGAATATCCAGATACACTCACTCTGACCTTATGATATACTATTTCTTGAGAGGTAATAGTTCATGTAATTAGAGATTGTATGCACAGATTAAGGCACAAGGCTGGAAAGCAACATTTACTTTGAGCTAGACTGTGACTTGGATTATATGTCTCTGTGAAGAAGCAGCATCCTGACCTTACTGCAAGTGGAATATTTAGGGCATAAAAGCAGATCCATTTACTCTGGTTAAATATAGGTGGGGACACCTTCATTCCCTAGGGCAAGGAAATAGTTGACTCCTGATAAAAGTAAATCTCAGACTGTATGCATCCTGTATGCATCCTGCACTACAGAAAAATAAGGAAGAGAAATAATGAGAAAAATATCTACATTAGTGAGCAGAAAATGTTAATAAATGGGATTCTGAAATCCCACCTCTCCCAAAATTGAAGATAATAGCCCTCCAGCACAACATACATGCTGTGTGAAACTGCATGGACAATTCAACACTTTTGCTAGAACTTATATCATTCCTGTAACCAAAAAGAAAAGAACAAGCCAGTTATCCATACAAATGGGGTGTGACACTGCAACAGCCTAAGGGTTAAAATTCAGTCTTCTCCAATTACAGAAGTGATGCTTACCTGAAGCCCAACATCTCCAAGAGTTTCTAATTAGATGGCACATGCTGCCAACTGTGGCTCAGAAATCTGTTTTAATTCTCATGGTTTGACAAATGTTGCAGAGTGCACTGTGGTCTTACTGTACTTCCTCCCCAAGTAAGAACTGGGTCAAGGCATTTCTCAGACTCTTTGCTTTCTCAAAAGAGTGTCCTCACAACCAAGCCAGAAGATATAATGAAGGGAGTAGCACTCCTCATCCCTGCTATTGAAACTTTAAAAAAAGGAATTCACAATTTGTAAGGCCAGAAGAAGAGATCAGGGAGGACCCTAATACTACAGACTAGTGGTTCACCTGCTTTGGAGGAACCTGAGATTCTGCCATTTCTTCACAGGACAGTTGCTTTTGTGTTGCGCAGTTCCTGGGTAAAATGCAGGCAGTATCAACAGCAGAGACCACACCAACAGCTATTGGCTGAGCTCTTTTGGAAAGGAATGGTTTAATCACCTTTGAACAACAAGTGGGCAAGCAACCTAAACCCAACCCATCAGAAAGCATCCAGAAAAAGCCACTCAACACACATGAACAACTGCAGTGCTATGAATGGAAAACAAGGCGCTGTGAAATCATGCTGATGGCAGATATGCTAGGCAAGGTGTATCTCCTGGAACATAACACAGCCCCCCAAGTGAAAAAAAGAGACTGAAACATCAATAAGCTGTATCATCATCCCATCTCTCATGGGAGTCTCCAAGTCATCTGACAGAGGTCCCAAGGGAATAAATCATGGTTAGTCTGGGTTAACCTGACCACAAAGAGCCAGTGCCAGAGAATGCTATTCTCTGCCACCAGGTGACTATTAATCTCTAGGTGCAGCATAACCTGTGCTTTATTTGAAGAGAATCCATGGGGATTTAAGAATCCCAGAAGCACAGGTATGAGGTTCAAATCTTATATGAAAATTCCCAAGTAATGTCTGACAGGCATGTACTAGTCAGTCATAGAGCCAAGAAAACCAGGATTCGCATTGCCCTATCTATATAGAGAGGTGCTGTTATTAGAGAACAAACTTGGAAAAATGCAGGTCTCTAGTTTTTCATTGAAGAATCTGAGTTCCCTACAAAGAGACATCTCTGGAGAAAGCACACTGTTGAATCCAGCAACAAACCTGTCTTCTCAAAGTAAAATACAAACCATTAGGTTTTATCCCTAGTTTAAAATACCATATGCTTCTGAGGATGTGCTCCTGAAAGAAATCAAAACAACTGTGATCATCTACAACGAAAAGCTTTAGTAGGTTAATTATAGTATTTCTTTTAACCGAGGAATATAATTGATGGTATTTGGGCTGAATTTTGAAATGCTTATCATGTTTCTCCAAATATGAGATTCACATTTGCTCATGCTGTGCATTGGATTTCTGTTTGAAAGAGAGAGACAAGAAATATTTATCAGAGTGAATTCGTAATATGGATGTGTTGTTCCAAAACCCGCAAGCAGAACAAAGATATTACTCTGAAATGAGACTCACTACTCTAATCAGCAAGCCACTTCAAATTAAATCTAAGAATAAATTGTACTTTCAGTCCTCTCTGCCTTTTCTGTTTATAAAAAACAAGTAAGTCTTATCTTTCATGATGTCTGCATTTTTAAACTAAAATTGAGTTTTAAATATTTAAACAACAGCTAAATAACACTGATATGAGCTGATGTGGAGAAAAATTAGCATTTAGGAACTGCCATCATTGTGTCAATAATAGTTTTTAACACTACAGAACTTGTACTGCAGGACATAAATCTTTAATTAACCTATGAACAGTTTATTATACATTAATCCGTACTGAAAATGTCATTCCCACAGCAGAACCACACAAAGACAGAATTATCACCACATGGAAACCATCTGCAGATAATCCAAGTTACCATTGTTTAGCAACTGACTGATAAGCTATAGGTCTACTTAAATGTGTATAAGAGCAATTTCTTTTCATCACATCCTATTTCTGTCAGACTGACATTATGACATGAAAAAAATGTAACAAGACTATGCAGCACAGCTGGACAGCTCTTCCAGGCTTTCAGACAAAACACAGTGTAAAAGTTATTGTCCAATACACCTTTCCTTTCCATTTGCTTATATGTCACTGCACAATCAGTGTCTACAAAGCTCCTACTTTGTAGAGCACCTTGAGATACATGGCTGTTTTAGAAAGCCAGGTTCTTTCTCTCAAGAAGTTGTAATGATAGAAGTAAAACCATCTTTCCTTTAAGGAGGTTTGTAGCTATTAAAGCAGTGAACAAAGACAGTACTTGGTCTGAATTTGCTCAAAATCACATACCAGGAAATAAAGAATTGCAAGTTGCATTCATGTGCAAATGTCCACATTAGTCTTTGTAATTTTACACATTACTCCTGCTTCCTTTTACTTTTCCCCATTATAATTACTTATCATTCAAAGCAGTAAGTATCCCTGACAATTTTACTTGATTTTTCAGCAGTCTGATATGGAGGTGATGCTGATATGCCTGCAGGAGGCGTTACAGCTGAGCAGGATTACAATGGCTTGTTCACTCCTGTTTGGTTGCTACAAGATGGTTGTAATTGGCATTTGTTTCTGTTCCCTAAAGGCTTTTGTGAGTGAGGTCTCACATCATTCACTCTGGTTCCCTCCCTGGTGAACATCCTTGAAGGAACCTGAAGTGTTCAGATATTTGTACTTATAACACAAGAAGAGGCAGATTTGAGGAACTAATAATGAGCACCCTCTCCCCAAATCACACACATTAAGACTGTAGAGTTAGAGTATTTGAAAGATATGGGATATCTGGTGTTAGAGTATTTGTGGGATACAGGACTCCTCCACTTCCTAGGAGAATTTCAACTCCCATCTCTCTCCTCCCAGGGAGAGAGTTCCAACCACGCCAAGGTATTCTGAAGTGTAGGTCCAGATTACATAAAATACTTAAATATCCACTGGGGCAAAGAGAGAAAAAACAGGCAAGACAACTCAGTTCCTGTCCCTTTTCCACTGAAGGGTTTGGTATTCTGTGCAGTGCTGAACATCATTAACAAGAGTACTTGAGAGAAACCCACTCTGGAGTAACATATACAATAGTGGATAGTGAATTCTGGTGTGAGATATGGGCTCAAATCCCCTTGAACTGCAAGGGAACTGAATCCAGGTCTCTGACATCTTCAACAAACATTCCAGTCCGTAATGACTGGATTGGAAAAAGAAGACAGACATTCTTCTGTCTGGCTGTTTAATGAATGATGCACATCATTTCTTCGTGCCTTTACCACAAACGTGCAAAGATACAGTTGTACAGTTGTCAAAGCTGGTCTTTTTCTTTTGGACACAATGATTTGGTGAATCTGGCATTAAATTCGTTCATATTTTTGACTATACCAGAACTGAATTTTTGACAAATGAAATAAACCCCCCAAATATTATTCCTGGTTCCACTTATAGTTTAAAAAAGAGAGCATGCAAGGACTAAATAGCTCAAGTTTTCCTTGTGCAAAAATGTGTATGAAGGCAAGGACATTGGAACATATGCATTACAACTGACAAGTTAATATTCTTGAACTATTTTTGACAGTTTCAGTGGTACCTCGTGGGTAGTGAATACAAGTTGTAGTGAGAAACCTGCGGAAGATCTGGCAAGGAGTCAGCAACTGGCAGAGTATGTGGTAGCAGGCCCAGTGTGTGAAACTACACACTGACCAAATTCCTATCAGGGCCAGGCATGCATATTCCTTTTTGTCAATAACATTTAGCTGCTTCCGGGGCAGTAGCTATTCAAGATTAGCACAGCTGAGGTAAGGAAATAGTTCTAGTAGATTTAAGGGGCCCTTACAAACAATGAGTTGAGTACCGTCCATGCGTCCAACCTGCGCGTCCGACCCATAACTCCAGCAGCCTCCCATCGGCAACCTCTCTTTGCGGTTCCCAGGGCTCCCCGTGCAGTCTGTAGTGTAAGTCCTTTATTAAATCTCTCCTGTTTAACCCCTTATGAACCTTGAGTCTCTCTCTCCGCCAACATCTGATCGTCTCTTGCCTGCCTTGCGGTCACACAAGTGTTTACTGACTGCATTTTAGATGCTCTTGGTGCCTGTTATTAGAGCTAACTCAGTGCTTTTGAGAACTGCAGACAAAAACTGAACTTGCTACCCTACATAGCCTTAAGGTGAGGGACAAGATTTCATCTTCATCATAAAAGGGAGAATGCAATTTTGCAGCCATGGCAGAGTGGATTCCAGAGGAGAGGAAGGAAGAGTATCTCTCTCACTACACTTCTCAACCACTTACTCTGGCTAATCTGGTCTACTTGGGGAGAAGTAGGCAGTACTCATTTTTAGGAGTCTTGCATTGTGGTGCCAGTGAAAAACAGTATTGGCTCAGGCCCAGAATGGAAGAGGCAGAGGAGGTTTTGCCCTGCTGGCTAAGAGGATTCAAGATCCTTCACCTAACCTAAGAATTTTTGTGTTTCCTTTGAGACCCACTCACCTAGGCTGCTCCTGTCTTGGTCCCTGCCCAGGTCTCTCTGCATCTCTGAAGTAGCAAGGCCTCTTCTTCCTATATCTACCTCATAATTTGGGACCCATTTCACCAGCCATCTTTTCCAGAAAGACCTACTGACACCCCTCCAGCACCCAAATGCATATTTATCCTGGCCCCAGTCTGCTTTGCTTCTATGTCAGAGCCAAAAGAATAAGTTTCCAGCCCCTCACAGCACTGGGTGCAGGGGAAGCAGAAATTAGGGCTTGGTCCCTCTCCCCAACTTGCAGTTCAGCCTCAGGTGAGTCTAACATACAGAAAGCAGGCTCTAGAGATCCCATACATTCACCTTCTCTAACTAGAGCCTGCCCCACCTATTACTGTTCTCAATCGAAAGAGATTTTGCAAGACACAACTGATTGCTGTGCAATATGCATCAGTTAAGAGCAGATGCAGGAAGGTTTCCAGAGTAAGCTTTCTTTATATGTGAAGATTTCCTGTTCCATGAACCAAACTACCATATTCTTCAACTTGTCTTTTCTTTGCAAAGCACACCCTTTAAGACAGTAAGGAGAAGGTTTCTCATGTTGTGTTGGAATTCAACATTAGTACAGTAAGAGACAACAGTGTTTGTCAACATGTTGATCCAGAAAAAATCTTTCCAGCATTCCTTCAGACTGTAGAGTATAGTTAATACTGCAGCCTAACACTATCAAATCAGCTAACAAACAATCCAAGTAACCCTGGTGCAGTAAGCTGTAGACATACTTACATCAGCCATGAAGTACTGAAACAAGCACTCTGAAGTGCCTGTTTAATTTGGTTGACTTTCTCCAATATCTACCTCTTCCAGATTAAGAAAACATACTGAAATGGCTCTGAGAGCATCCCTGCTCCTGGAGGTTTGTCTGCTGGAGTTCAGGGCCAACATAAAGATAGCACAGCTGAGGGCTGACCCCTTCTCTTGCTGGACAGAGCACTCCCAGGCAGTGAGGTCCCTGCCAGCCGTGGTAGCCCCCTCGGCTGCTGGCTCCCCGACCCACAGGGAGCAGCCAGCTCTCACTGCACCCTGAAACATACCTAACAAAAGCACTCATGACATCCCTGGTTCTGAATAATATCAGCCAAACAATTCAGTTGTTTATGAGAAAGAAGTTAAAACAAGTTTATCCTTGAAAGCTTTGGAACAAGCTTTCAAAATAGCAAGGAAAATGACTTTTGCCACCCTCAAGAAAAGTCTGCGTAAAGTGCAGCTGACGAAAACCTCTAGGAGAAGAGGAATGCAGATTGCATGTCTTCAACAAGCACTTCATAGCCCCTAGCAGCTAGTCTCTGAAGATGGTGTTTTTGCAGACAATGATTTGGAGCTGAGTTTCAATCAGCTTGAATCAATCAGCCCAGTAGAACGAGCAGCCCTTTCAAGACTTCCAGTTCTTATTTCCCAACCAAACTCTTTCTCCTTCTCCCACCATTTTCCATGTAACTCTCTCCTTACCAATTGCTACTGCCTTTCTCCTTTCCAAAGGCTACACTTTGCCAGGCCAAATGGAGGCTATATGTGCTGATATACTGGCCACCTGGCAAGAAGTATGTAATGACTGGCTGGTTACTGCTGCTTCTCAGCTCTTGGGAAAACCAAGGAGGCAGCTTCGGAAACTCATCTGGCCTCTTATAGCTCTTCCTGCTTTATAAGTGATGCAGGGACCATTCCCACAGACTCACTGAAAATACTACAGCCAAGGGATACAGGGATTTAGCCAGACAATTTCTTTATTGAGTATTTAGGACCAGAGTGAAGACAGGCACTGCAGTGAGAATAAAAAACCTCATCTGTCTTATGCTTGTCTCTCCTGACTGCTGGCAACCAGACAGTACTAAGGAGGAAACCACTACATTTAAATATTTTGCAGCTTCAGTAGTATTTTACCTTGTAGTGTGTGTAATTTTCTAGGATCATGAACAAACAAAATGAAAAATTCCATTGTTTTATCAGACCTCAGAAATGTTGGTCTGCATGTTTTTAAGTGTGCATTACCTTAAAAGCAGTTTACTGGTAGTCATCTTCTGGTTCTGTACATCGGGTCAGATATATCTGCAGCTTTTGTTGTTCCAAACACAAAATTATCTCCAAAATCCATTTTCCCATCCATCATCTCTTTTGTTCGGAACAGTAAGGAACAGACTACAAAAAGATGTAGTATTTAGCATGTATTAAGTACATCATATGAAAGAAACAGGTCTAGCTTGGATCTGTGACTTTCATAATTTTATTTCATTGTTCTTGTCTTTGCCAAGTCCCCAAAACAACATAATTCAATTTAATACCATTCAAATGACTGCCACTATTACATGATTAATATACACTACCAGTGTCTGAGAAAAAAAAAAAACAAAAAACAAGAGCAGATGAACATAAACACCAGGGGATGATTCATTCTTGGTGTAATTTCAGTGTCAATGGAAAATACACCAGGGATAAATTTGGCCCCATGACGCAGAATTTCCAGGAAACATGAAGCTATTGTAACTAGAAATCTCTGCTGACGTATAAATTGAAAAGCAAAATAGAAACGAGGCAAATTCAGCATGGGCATAAAAGGAGTGAAGCCAGCTCTCTTAATTACCCAACTGAAAGAAGATAAAAGCCTGGATCAAAATAACCTAATGTACAGAAGGAAAAGGATGAAAACATGAAGCAAGAACAACAGGACGATGAGAGATTTGAGAAGCAGCACATAGTAAATAGGATGACTAAAATGGAAAAAGAAAGTGTTTTCTATGACATTCAGCATTTAAGACAAATCTTTGACTTCTGAGAAACAAGCTTCACAGAGCATTCAATGAACTATATCTTTCAATATACATCCTTTATGCACATTAATAACCAAAGTAGTTTGCTAACACCACACACGCACACAGTTTTGAAGAGATGGCTTCTGACCTGATGAAATTAGGGTAAAGGTGATCTCTTTCTGCATAACTGGTACTGTCATTTCCACCACTTCAGAAGGGCACGAGTGCCAGCTTATCTCAGGAGACATTCACACATTCAGTCTGAACTCACATTAGGATGAAATATTGGCAGTGGAGAAGGGTACAGAAGAGCAAAGGTCAATATGCATTTTATTTCAAATAAACCTATCTTCCTGGCAACCTTGATTTCCAAATTTTATAAGAATGTCTCAAAATTTTCAAATACTTTGCAGTCCCAATCTTCTGCACTGAGACACCTATGGGAACATGTCACACCTTCCTCTCTCCCTACTTGTCTGAGTGTCCTGCCAGCGGAGGATGGTGGAGGCTGGCCACCCACATCTTACTCCAATGTAGGGTTAGACACAGCCAGGACAGGCACTTGGTGCCCAGTGACAGGCAATAGCACAGGAACACTAGCTGCGCAGCAGCAGGTACAAAGGATCAAAGTAGGCTAGAAGAAGCAAGAGAGAGGCAGCATGAGTCACCAGACTCCTTACTACTGCTTGGCCTGAGAAACTTCCTAGCAGCCCAGTCTTCATAGGAACATGGACTTCACCACTATCAAAAAAGTTTGGGAGGGTCTCTAACACTGCTAAATATTTGTTCCCTTTGTACTATATTTATATTCAGTATTCAATCCCATTCCAACCCTTTGTAATATGTTTATACAGACCCTTGCACAGCTGAGTCCTGGCTTCCAAATTCCCAGTCCAGGACAGTATCTCTAGCTTCCCCACTTCTGCTTACTCCAGGAAGTCCTAAAAGTGTAGGGATAACTTCACTGACTGGCTATTCTAATTTTCCCTCCTTTTTTATATATATAACTGGGAATATTTTTCTCTCAGTGAATTAACTTGCAGTTTCTAAATTTCCTGTGTGCCTGTGGTTAGAGAAAAATGTCTTATGTGATTTGTGTCAAATTCTAGATAGAGAAAAACAGAATAAACAATTTGATCTTTGTTTTTAATAGAGATGCAGTGTTACTACCCTCTATTTTAGATAGGGCTTAGCCTGTTCTGTTGATAAGGGCTTGAATTAGTGCACTTTTGTGTGAAGCTGATTCACAGTCCAGCAGTCTGATTTATTAATGTAAGTCAGCACAGCACCATTGCTGCCTCTTTGTATAGTTTCTTTTCCCCCATCCTCACCCATTATCATTGCTAGATATATTCAAGGCCTTTGTCATCTCCACTAAGAAAATAATTCTCTCTCCCTCATGCCTCTCTTAGCCACATCTTCAGCTCAGTAATCTTAGATTTCATAACCAGGCTATGCCAATCCCTGCTGGAGCAGAAGCATCCTGGAGGATTTCAGGAACAATTGCTTTGGTTCTAAACCGCACTCTCCTTTTCTGTCTGAATTACCAGCTTTTGTTGTGTGGGGTCTCTTTGTTCTTCATTACCACACCACATAACCAAGCATATCTCTTCTCTGTGACTATAGTGTAAACCTACAGCAGGGGATAAAAAACTAAAAATCTGCTCTACCCTACTTACGTCCATGACATCCAGCAGGGCTTTTAGGGAGCACCTATTCTCTGTTAACTCTGTATCTGGATACTCCTGCTATGTCACTGCATGGGAGATGTGCTTTGAGAGACTAGGGATGCATAGCAAGCAGAAAATAGTGGAATGGTCACATTAAATTTAACAATAGAGGCACCTCCTAATTATAAAGCAATATCCCTTATTTTCAATGCAAATTTTTCACTATAAAAAATAACTATCTGTCCCTAGTGACCTGATCTGATCCATGTGATCGTTATATGAGTAGCGCTACAGATGTAGGGCTATTTTTCTGTATCTTAAATTTATTTTGCCTATATCTAATATTCTTAATATATTATCTAGCCAACATAAACATGAACACACTGTTCCATACACATCGTGTTGATGGGGGAAGCTATGTATGAATTGGTGACCTTGTTAAGAAGTTAGCCCCATCTCCTGTGGTTTTGTCATCTAAAGAAATTTATGCCACACTAGTCACCTCACCAATAAAAACATAACATTGAGAAATTGAGGAAGGAAATGCAAGGAAAAAGTGATGAGAAAGAGTAGGGGTATAAGCAGAAAACATAAAAAAGATGAGGATTATTTTCCTTAGAAAAATGGTAAATAAGAAACTACGTGATTAAAATATATAAAGAAGTACAGAAGAGCAAGATTGGGAGATACCGCTCCTCTGTGTTAAAGCACAAAAGCAAGGGGCTGTTCAATCAAAATAAAATATCCTCTCACAAATAGAATATCCTCTCACATGACATTTACTCAAACTCTGGAACTACATTTCCAGATGTCACAAAGATCAGGAGCATAGCAAGATGGAAAGAGAGATTAGATGTTTAAAAGTAGTGTAAAAAAATACAGAACAGAGCTCACAGCATTTCAGAGGAGATTAAATTTCATGTTTCAGGGTGTAGTGAAAAAATGTCTTAACTAAAAATGGACATTTCTTTCCTGGGGTACCTGAGCTAGCCCCTGTCATAGTAAAACTGAATGTCTTCAGGCCACCTGGCTAGACTGATATGTTAGATTAACATCTGGGCTAGTCTTCATCAGCAGGGTAGAAACTCATTGAAACTAAGCATGGAACAGCTGAGTTTTTCTTTCTGCTGTAAAAAGCCAGCCAAAACCTACAGCTGCATTCACTTTTCCACCCCAGTACTATATTTGCTTACCAGCCTACTATCCATACAGTGAGAGATTGCCTTATCTTTCCCTTTGAAATACTGCAAAAATTCCAATACAAAGAAAAGCAACAAGGACAAAAAGAATTTTAAAGATCAAAAATACATGTGTTCACATGTGGAAGGAAGAAGCTTACTTTCACCTGCTGAAACCAGATTTATTTTGAACTCATAACTTCTGCAGGAACCTGGGAATAGCTATGTATGCAAGATATGGGACATAAAATGGTCTGAGTAAATCAGGCATGTGTTATCATTGCAAAGAGCTGGAGGGACATCTAGTGGACTTGATTACAAGTAGGAAGGCCTTGTGTTATCATTCTACTGCACTGTTCCACATCAGAGAAATTTTGTTTATATCCATCTTTCCACTAAATGAGCATATGAAATGCCAGAATAGTACTAAAATCCATGTCATGCAAAACAGGCAGCCACCTATAAAACATGCTGCCACCAACTCTAGATCTGTAGCACCATTCTCATATCCAAACCAAGCTACAATTTAAAGCCAATCTACAGCTTACTAAAGTATTAGACCAGAACTACATGTTTAAAATACAGACCTTAGGCATTTTAACTATCAATATGAATAGCATACATTGTGCCAGGCTTCCAAAAGGTGTTTATGGTTTAACAGCTATGAAAATTCCTTTACAGGTTGCAGGCAAGAGATAATTCTATTTTAAATATCTTCTTTAGGGGTAAGAGAGAACTATCTTCTGACTTTACCCTAATCCTATTGGCTTCAAGAGGAGTAATGCATTTTAGAAGGCAGAATGAGCCATTCAGTAACATGTATTTTATAGACACCTTATTCTTACCCAAGCTATGAATATTTACTTCCACTGGCCTTGCTCAACAATGTGTCTGAACATTTGCAAGCTTCTTAGTAATGCAGTTACAAGCATACTTGCACATTTGGGGAAGTGAATAGAGCAGAGCTGGGGAGTGCTCTGATACCGGGGAGTACTCCTACTAATTTCAGGTACCTTTGGAAATCCAAGTGCCCCTATATTTTAGTGAATAAACATTTTTAGAGCCTAAATCCAATGGATGTATTTAAAGACAGTTAAACATCTGCAGCTAAACATCTGCATCTTTAAGAATCTAATGTTTTGGTAATCTGTTTTCTAACTCCCACTAATTTTAATTTGGGTCTCTTGACCTGAAAATGTTTTCAGCTTTGTTCCAGAAATTGGAAATTTATTTTCTATTTAACTGAATTCTTAAAGTATTTTAGATTAAGAAGCAACTGAAAGAGAATCAGACAAAAGCCACTTTCCTCTACTCTCTACCTGAGTGAAAAGCTAAGTCTGCTTTCTCTTTGTTGAAATTATATAAGCACGAAAGTCCTCCAAACAGTGAATTTCAGCAACATTTTCAGCTTTTCAAATATAAAAGTTATTTCATTCTATGGTCTGTTGTGATTAATGTGAAACAGGCCAATGTCAAATTAGGCCAATTAAAGAAATTAGAATGAAAACAATTTCTGCTGAAGAAGCTGATAGCTGAAAGGAAAAGGCCAACTTCTCTCAGATGCAAACTTATTAATTTACTGACATCCTCCCAATCTGCAAAGTCATACTAAAACTATAATTCTTGAAAAAGAGGAAAGTCTCATGGCAGTGGAAACAAAGATTAAGAATGAAACCAGAAAACAAAAAAAATTAAAAATCTTTTTTAAAAATCCCCCAAAAACCTCAAGTGTCTTTTAAATGATTTTGCTGGAGCTTAACAGATGGTTCTTCAGTCCCTGACAATGCAGGGCTTACAGGCATAAGGTGAAAGCTGCATGCTGATAGCTCCAAGCTATTATCCATTTGAGCTCTTCGATCTGTCTTCTGTTTCCATCTGGAAGTTTTGTCCAGGCAGACCTGTGAGGACTTCAGGAATCTGAGTCAAGCAGGTGGTCATTCAGGTGCACCACAACAGCAGACATACAGTCACTCTGACCCAGATGGGATTCAGTGGATCCTATTTTGGTTGTGCACTTTATGGCAAACTGCATGCTTCAGATCTGCTATGAGTGATCCATTTCAGTCTGGAAGAGCAAAAAGAAACACAGCAACTCTACCCTGAATAAAAAGCTCAACAAGTATATGCTTAAGTTACACAGCTACACTCCCCAGCGGGAATCTCTTTTCTTCTCCAGTCCTCACAGACTCAGTTTTCAGGTCTCCCAGGTATTCATGATGCTGCCCAGAAAAGCAAGGACTGCATCCGGTAAGCAAAGAGATCCCTTTGTTCCTAGTCTGAGCATAAAATTTGTATCATGTATTTCTGACCTTGTTTCCCACCACGGCTTACTTCCAAACTGGATGACCCAACACTGTGCTGGGACCCAAAGCAAGGAGACTCAAAATGCTGTGATTAAAGAACTAGACCTTGGAACAGAGACATACTGGACCCTGTTCAGTCTCCACAGGGACAGTCTATGGCACACATTACAAGAAAGTTTAGAAGAGGGACCTTTATCTGAATAAGACTAATTTTTCATCACATTAGTGAAAATACAATTGAGAAAGCTACTTTTAGAAAACAATTACTTTTTCAGACACCTGCATTCCTCTCTTCACCCTGTGGCCCAGAGTCCTTGGTGTTGACTTTGTAAAAGAAATCACTAAGATTTCTCTCACAAGTTTTTGACCTTACAGGGGGGTTTGCTCTTCTTTTCTAGAATTATGAACCTTGGCTACACGATGATAAGTAAATAGAATCAGTGTGACAGAAGGTAAACATGCAAACAAGACAATCACACCGGGAAATTTTACTACATTGTTGGTTGTTTCATACTGAATAGATATCTGGCACCACAACATTAATGGGCTGTGGGAAAACAAATTTTATATGCATTATTCATTAGTGGGAGGCTAGGAGGAATCTAATCTTCAGACAACTGTGAACTCATATGTCAAAGAAGATACCTACCTTAAAGAAAGTGAAATCTTTGTTTGAATCTGTTTCTCACGAAAAATGCTCATTTCAGGTTATTTTGCTGTGCTTGAATAACATGGTCATCTGTAATCCAAGCACATTTTGCTACACATCCTCATGCACTTAATCCTTGCATTAAGTGGAGCTCTAACATGTCAAGTTTTAGGAGCTAAAACACAGGTCTATACACCTGAAAATCATCAATGCCTTTCAAAGACAATCAATAGTGGCCTCACAGGGCCAATGGCCAGCTCCCTCAGCACTTGTGGGCGCATCCCATCATATCCCATGACTTGTTATATCCAGTTTGTTTAAATGTTCCCTGACCTGATCCTCCTCCACAGAGGGTAAGTTTTTCTTCCTCCAAATTTTCCCATAGGTCTCAGGGTGTGGAATTCCCCAAAGCAAGTCTTACCAGTAAAGACATAGGCAAAGAATGCATTGAGTACCTTAGTCTTTTCCATGTCTTTTGTCACCAGGTTCCCTGATCCATTCAGCAGTGGGCCCACATTTTCCCTAGTCTTCCTTTTGTTGCTGATACAGCTGTAGAAGCCCTTCTTGCTGCCCTTCACATCACTCACTAGAGTCAAATCCAGATGGGCTTTGGCTTTCCTAATCCCATCTCTGCATGCTTGGACAGTGTCTCTATAGTCCTTCTGGGTCACCTGTGCCTGCTTCCACCTCTTGTAGGCTTCCTTTCTGTGTCTGGGTTTAGTCAGGAGCTCTCTGTTGCAAGCCTCCTGACACCTTTGGTTGATTTCCTGCATGCAAGGATGGACTGTTCTTGAGCTTGGAGGAGGCGACCTTTGAAAATCAACCAGCTCTCCTTGACCTGCTGCCCTCCAGGGCCATGTCCCATGGGATTCTTCTAAGCAGATCCCCGAACAGGCCAAAGTCTGCTCTCTTGAAGTCCCAGGTTTTGATTCTACTATTTGCCTTGTTCCCATCTCTCAGGATCCTGAACTCCACCATCTTATGGTCACCACAACCAAGGCTGCTCTCAGCCTTCACATTCTCAACCAGTCCTTCCTTGTTTGTAAGTATCACATCCAGCAGGAAGTTGTCGTCAGTGCACTCCAGAAACCTCCTGGATTGCTTGTGTCCTGCTGTGTTGTCCCTCCAGCAGATATCAGGGTGGTTAAAGTCCCTTATGAGAACAGGGCTTGCAAATATAAGGCTTCTTCCCATTGTCTGAAGAAGGCCTCATCTACTTCTTCCTCATCAGGCAGTGTGTAGCAGATACCTTCCACAACATCACCCATGTTGGTCTGCCCACAAATCCTGACCCATTATGTCTCAACTGGTTCATCATCCATCCCTAAGCAAGGTTCATCTACAGTGTGTAAACTCTATATGAGAACAAAGAAAGCATAATCATCAGACTCACTTTCTAAAACAGAAGCCTGTACAACTAATAAAAGAAACATATGTTTCCTGTTACACTAATGCAACTTAAAGCAAAAAAACTGTTGACCCATGTCTTTACCAAACATGAGACAACATTTTATAGTCTGCAAAAGTATGGAAAGTATGGTCTTACAGGTAGACAACACTTCTCCACAGCAAGCTCAGAGATACAAATACAGATTAATGAACTTTTGAACTATTATGAACTTATGAACTATTGATGAATTTGCTTTCATCAATACTGTGACTAAATTCTCTTTTAGATTTTTAGATTTGCTTTAATCAAAACATGAAAGCAAAGCTCTTGAAATCACAGAATCACAGAATGGTTGAGGTTCTGCTGGGCTCCAGTAGCTCAATGTCTCTCTTGTACTGGGGAGCCCAGAACTGGACACAGTACTCCAGATGTGGCCTCCCCAGGGCTGAGGAGAGGGGGAGGATCACCTCCCTCGACCTGCTAGCGATGCTCTTCCTGATGCACCCCAGGATACCATTGGCCTTCTTGGCCACAAGGGCACATTGCTGCCTCATGCTTAACTTGGTGTCCACCAGCACTCCCAGGTCCTTCTCCGCAGAGCTGCTTTCCAGCAGGTCAGCCCCCAACCTGTACTGGTGCTTGGGGTTATTCCTTCCTAGGTGCAGGACTCTGCATTTCCCTTTGTTGAACTTCATGAGGTTCCTCTCTGCCCAAATATATATATACATAAAAATATATATATTTCAGATCTGCTATGAGTGACCCATTTCAGTCTGGAAGAGCAAAAGAAACACAGCAACTCTACCCTGAGTCGAGAATATATACATAAAACTGAAAACAATCTCATTAAAAAAAGTCTGAGAAAAGTCTGGACAGATTTCTATAGCTGGATTTCCTGGTTTGTTTGTTTGTTTTCTTAACATTCTGCACAAAACCCTGAATGGACTAATAATTTCTGTCATCTCACAGTGTTTTCATGGATGAACACAGGAATGGGGAATAATAGCAGCATTTGGTCAATGAATTTTCTAATTGGATCATATAAAAGACACTCCTCGAAAGCTAGACAGGATCAAGTCAACTGTTGAATAGTTGTTAACAATGTAGAATTTACAGAAAAGTGATTAGGAGGATTAATAGTTACCCAAAGCTGAAGCTGAGGTTTTCCTTGAATAAGGATCCTGCAATGCGCAGTTTAACAGAGAAGCTGACTGCTATGTTCCAGAAAATTTCAGAGAGCCTCCATCTGGACTGCAGGAGTATATTGCTGCAGTCTGTATTGCTTGATGTTCTAAATCCAAGTCCAGATCTACACTTTAAAAACTGATTTTCATTCCTGTGGCATTTAAAATACATAGTTAAAATTAATTTCTAAAAAGTTGCCATGAACAAACCCATGCAAAATATTCAAACAGCAAAGCTTGCTTAGACCAACCTGTAGAAGACAAAGAAACCTATTTATTGCTAATCTCACTGCTGAAAGAGGCAGCCAGCCAAAACACAAGGTTATTCCCAACAGATTTAGAGACCAGCAAAAAATCCCCATCTCAGGCTTACAATCCTTTTGACTGAGTAATAATAGAAGTACTATGTCTACCAGCGCCCTTCCCATTCTTATTCATATTTCCACCACAGCAAATTCAACAACAAAAGGAGAAGAAAAATCTCTATCTGTCCAGCCTTTAGGATTCAGAGAGCAAAGAAAATCTTCTCCTCTCCTACTACCTTTTTCTTTTTCACATTTCTTTTTAAAAGAGGATATGTCTCTTGCTTTAAAAGCTCTTTCCTAGAATCACAGAAGGTTGGAAGTGACCTCTGGAGATTGTCTAGTTCCAATCCCCTGCTCAGAGCAGGATCAACTAGAGCAAGTTGCTCAGGACCACGTCCAGCTGAGTTTTGAATATCTCCAAGGACGGAGCCTCCACAACCTCTCTGGGCAACCTGTTCCAGTGTTTGACCCACCCCCACAGTAAAACAGTATTTTTTTATGTTCAAATGGTATTTCTTGTGTTTCAATTTGTGTCCTTTGTCTCTTGTCCTTTCACTGTCTACCACTGAAAAGAGGCTAGTCCATATTGTTTACTCCTTGCCTTTAGGTATTTATACAAAACGATAAGATCCCTCCTGAGCCTTCTCTTCTGCAAGTTAAATAGTCCCAGCTCTCTCAGCCTCTCCTCGTATGTGAGGATTCACTCTAATCCCTTGACCATGTCAGTGGCCCTTTGCTGCACTCACCCCAGGCTGTCCATGTCTCTCTTGTGCTGGGGAGCCCAGGACCAGACCCAGCACTCCAGGTGTGGCCTCACCAGCACTGAGCAGAGGGGAAGCATCACCTCCCTCGACCTGCTGGCAACGCTTTGCCTAATGCAGCCCAGCATACCATTGGCCACCTTTGTTGCAGGGACACACTGGCTCATGATCAACTTGCTGCCCACCAGCACCCCCAGGTCCTTTTCTGAAGAGCTGCTCTCCAGATGGTCAGCTCCAGCTCGTGCTGGTGCAGGGCATTCCCAGGCCTCCCCCAGGGCAGGTGGGAGTTCCAGCAGTGACCTTTTCTTTCACTGTCTGTCTAGGACCTCACAAATACTTTCATGTTGCTCTCCGTTATCACACCACTAGGACAGAAAGATGTAGCTAGTAATCATTTGAAAGCCCAGCATGGAAGATTTTCTTTTTTTGATATTTATTTACAAGTTTAGGAGTTCTGGCTTGAGAAATGGAGGGGAGGAGGGAAAAGGGGTCAGGTTTGAAGCCCACCACTGTTCCACCTCTGAGCCTAAAAAGCTGTGCACTCCTAGTAATCAGCTTTAAAGTCAGCTCAGCAATCATCTTGCCCAACTTTTAAATGCCTCCACATCTACCAGGAATCACTGTGTCCAAGTGAAGTACCTTGGCTGCCCTATAGCAAATAGCTGGGGAGATATAAGCATCCACCAGTGGGATCACAGAAGTCGGTGGGGAAGGGAAAAGCAGGACCCAAAAGGTCATGATAGCTATCAGGAAACACTGAACAGGGGCTTCTGTCTCAAATCCCTCCTACTGCTGAGATTTAAGTTTCCTCCACTCTGGACTCCAAAAGCCCTGCACACTTTTTGTCATGGTATAGCTGGAAAAAGAAACAGGAGAATCTTTCTTTTAGCCAGGACTTCGTGTTATGTCTGATGTATTGAGTCCTAAAGTTCTGCATATATTTCAAAATCTCTAATTAAAATATGAAAAACAAACAACAGATATTTTTAAAGTGCTGAGTAATGGTGAATTGGACAACTGCAAAGGGCGTAAATACAAACTGCTGATTTCTCTATAGAAAGTAATACAAAACACTTCCCCAGGGTGTGATCATGTGAACTAGAAGGAATAAGAACCCGTAACATCCCAGACAAGAAGCCTAAACACAAGAAGTCTATAGAGGAAATTCCCACTGATAAAATTTCCATTTGTTGTCAGAAGCATATGATCTTTTTACTGGGTAAGAAGTATACCTGGCAGAAAGAAAACCTGCAGCTGGTCTCTAAGACTATTAATACAGAGTCATGAAAGGCTGTGTGGAAGAGGACTGGATGCCAAGACCTCCTTTCCCAAGTGAACACTGGCCAACAGAACCATGCATATGTTCAGCTAACATGATTTTTTTTCCATCCCAGTTGGAGCATTTTGTTATTCTGACAGAAATCTGAAATCTAGTCTCCTATTTGCAAGAGGAAATGAGATCAGAACCTAAAACCAAACTGGACAGAAAACCACCTCCTTTGTGACTCCCCAGGGGACTCAGGTACCCAGCACTAGTACTCAGCACTGCTAAGGGAGAGTTGGGGATGGGTCTGACTCTCGGCCCATTTGCTGGGCCTCCTCCCGCCCAGCCCCGGCCCCATCTCAGCCCCGCTGGGGCCGTCAGTCGCTGCCCCGCGACACTGCAGCAGTGCCGGCTCCAGCCCTGCTATGGCCCGGCCCCTGCTCAGACACGGGACCCCCGGCCCCCACCCCGGCCCGGCCCCGCGGCAGTGCCCGACACCCCCGGGGCTGGGGCTGCCCCAGCTGCCCTGGGCCCTGCTCCCTTGGGGCAGGGGACAGGCCCTGCAGGCCGGCCTGGCCCTGCCTCACCAGCAGCCCCCAACACCGGCCCCAAGGAGCCGCCACCCCACAGCACCCTAATGGACTGATGTAATTTGAGAACATGTAGGAAAGCTGCTACATTGCTGCTATACAACTCTACTTTATAAAACAGTTCTTAGACAATAAAATTCCCTACTGAACCATGTGAGATTTTAGACTACTTTCTACTGAATCTTCTCAGTTAATTCGTGGTAAATCTGCAAGGGATGATATAAATTTGGAGAACCATCTTTATCCTGTGCAGTTGTTTCCCACATCTCCATCAGAACTGAAGAGCAAAGCCAGAGTCATCCCTGTCAAAAGCAGGGCCTCTAGGGACGCGAGGCTCGAAAGCAATTGCTAATGTAAGCAGACGTAAGACCGATCACCCTTCATGCTTCCAGCCCGCAGCTCTTGAACCCGGGTGTCGGGCTGATACCCGCATTGGCCACAAAAGCAGGCCTGGCGCGGATGCCAACCAAGCGCCGCGCTGCCGGGGGTTGCTGCGGGCCGGGTGCCCGCCACCCGCCAGGTGGCGCCCGCGGGCTGTCGCAGCGCGCCGCCGCCCCGCCCCGCCCCGCCCCGCCCCGCCGCGGGGGAGCCCGCGCCCGCCTCGGCCCCGCCCGGCCCCGCCCGGCATGGCGGGGGCGCGGGCGGGGAGCGCCGGGATGGCGTCGGGCCGCGGCGCCCCCGGCTGCTGGGCTCCTGCGCCGGGAGAGGGGCGGTGCGCAGCCCCGCCGAGCTGCAGGGAGGGCGAGGAGCGTGCTGAGGGCTCTGCCCCGGTAAAAGGCGGGAGCGGGTCGGAGAGGCAGAGAGGCAGTTAGCGGGTCAGGGGCACTCTGACTTTCTGGGTTTTTTTCTGGCCAAGAGAGGTGAAATCCCGGAAATACAGTTTCACATTGTTGCCAGATGATACTGACCGAATCGAAATGTAGTGAGTTGCAACAGTTGGGGATTGTCTCTGGATCAAAACTCCGCAGGAGTTTTTGCGTTTCAGTAAACAGAATATGTGTAGTTTGAAAAAAGAGTTGGGGGGGGCGGTTTTGGTAGAGCAGCTGACTTACAGAGAGGATACATTTCCATTTACAAAACAATCTCCAGGACTGACCTTTGGTGTGAAGCTATATTACTTAAAATTTATGTAAAGCTTTTTTATTCCTTGATGATAAAGCAAGAAGTGAATATCAGCTTGGAGTCATTGCACATGAGGTAAAATAAATCACAGAGAGATTAAATAGCTCATTTTAGCTCCCAAACTAAGTAACAGGCCAAGCACTGGCCAGCAGGCAGATTCACCACATCCCCATCCTCAGCCCTGTACGCCAGCATGCTCTAATACTGCGCTTGTACGGCAGTTCACCCTCTCCCACATCACACGGTTTGATGTGGTTCAGTGCGCTACACTTCCCTTGCACGGCTTTAGGCTCCTACAGCAACTTCCTTTGGCAATTTCCAAACCCTGTACGATACAGGGCACCTTTTCTGAGTTGAGTTTGGGAGGCGGCCCATCCGCCCACGTCTTGTCCAGTGCGTGGCATTAGGTGGACGGAGGCAGCATCTGCGTCTAGCTGGAAGTGCCAGAATTAGGGGCATGGTACAGCCAATAGGATTTGGGTTGCCCGAACTTACACCCCACAGATGAGCCAGCCGCACCAAAGTCCCTCCACTTCGCAGCCAGGTAAAGCACAGACGGAGTACCAGCGGTTCCAGAAGACTGAGCAGGCTCACCGTCCATGTGAAGACTTTTACTCTGCTTTGAACTAAAGGTTGGCAACATGCCTCATCTACTGACCGAGGTCAGGTGGTAGGTTGTCACCACTTGGTCCTGCTGTCTCACTCAAGGCCAGAGGACCTCACAGGGTCCACACCCTTCTACAACACCCAAAAAAGAGCAGACATTGGCTCAAGGGGACCACTGGATAGGTCTCCCCTGACCATTAGTCGCTCAAACAGCCGACGGGGTAGACAAGCAAAGCCATGCCCGCTCTCGTAGTAGACATGCCGTGTCATATCCAGTTAATGTGTGGTTGATCTGTTTCCCTGGGCAGGCCAGAGTCACAGTGATGGTCGTCAGAACCGCCACCACACCCATACATTGAAAGATCACCACTGGACCAATGGCATTGAGGGGGGACTGGGACACCTTTTTACAAGCGCATTAGGTCCCCCCTTTACTGCCAAAGATTGAAAAGATACTTCGACAGGGCAGAGGCAACTACTAGTCACCACCATCACACTTGGGACAGCTGTGCCCTTAGTTCCCCAGTAGGGCTATCCAGCAGGACCACGAGGAGGTGTCACAGCCAATTCGAGCCCAGCCCTGAAAACTGTTGCCTTTTGGGGCAGGAAGGAACCATGACCAGTTTGGGATACTAATTCTGATCTGCAGTCTCAGACAGCAACTTTATGTCTACAAATAAAGTATCATGGTTCCATTAGAGCCAATTCCTGCAGTTTCAGAGAGTCCAAGAGACCATTCTGTGTGTGAAATACTAAAAAAAAGCATTCAGTTCAATACCCTGGGAGTAGATCCTTTTCTCGGTGCGGAGATCAAACTTCCTCTGAAAGCAGGGTTTAAATTATACAAAATGGCTAGAGAGAGATGATCTATAAAAGAGGTATTCTTCCTGCTCTCCCCACCTTCTCTCTGGCCATGCAGTCCTAACCCATCTCACTAAACAAGCAGAAGACCATTTTTTTTGCTGGGTCAGTTTTCTGCCAAGTAAGAGAGTTAAATCAGCTCAGGGTCAGACATGCAAGTTGATGCAAGATGAATAGTGAAATCATACTGCTGAGAACAAGGGGAGAGAAATGTAGGAAGAAGGGCCTCAATCCTTCAGCTGGGATGAGTGACCCAAGCCATCTCATTGACTTAATAAAGTCACAAGTGAGGACCCATAGCTGAAGAACTGTACAGACCACCTCATCCTCCCTGAGTGAGGATTAGCTTTAGAGCTTCTTATAACTAGATTCCTTTTTCTTAGGTCTTTAGGTCACCTTAGCCTAAAGGTGCAAATCATGTTCCCCAAAAAAAAGAGAATACAGCTTTCAGTCCTTTCATAGGGGCTTTTCTCAACAAGTTCTATTAAAGACAAAGTCTATGAGCAAATAAATCTCCCCAAGTCCCAAGTGCAGCAAATTGTCCTAGCTTTAAGTACCATACTCTCTCACCTAACTTAAAGGCAAAACAGTGTTGAACCATCTTCACAATGAAATGGAAGCACTCACTGTTCCTAAATGAAATAGCCCAGTGTTGCAATGTAACTTCCTATTTTTGTTTTTTTTTCCAGCTTCTCGGAATCGTACTTGCACAGAAAAGGCAGCAGTTACCACTCATGCTTTTGAATTCTTACCCATACTTGAGAAATACTTCGGGTTTCTACTCAAGCTGTCTCACCACAGCTGGAAGACAGTACTATGCTTGGCAGCACTGTAGATTCTCACGATGGTGACCATCCCCCCAGAAGAGCAACGGTCTTGCGTAGTCTAGCGTTCTCCCCCTGCACACTGGCACATGTTTGAGTGACATTTCCGTTTACTTCAGTGGCAGTACCAAGCAGATACCAGAAGGAGCAGGACTCCCTGCTTCTGCACTGCAGTACGCTTGCACTTAGGAGTATCATTTATCAAGACATTTGGCTGTTCATTAAGATCTGACATATGTAAACAGGCAATACCACCCTGTCAGAGGAGATCTGCAGAAACGATGGGAATATTGGCAATGCAAGCTGAAGTATGAAGGCAGTGAGTTCAGGCACATCTCAGCTCAGCTGAGCAACAGATGATACCAGCAGAGAGGAAAGCGCAGGTACCTGTCCTTCAGCCTGCTATGGGAGCACATCCATGTGGTTTATGGACAAGTCGCAGGAACATCGTCTTTCCATTCACAAGTGCAATTTCTGCACTTCTGCTTGTGAAAGATAGAGCTCATTGACATGACCTGAATGTGTCTTCACCTAATTATTATCCTATTAAAATAATTATACTGCAGTTTTGAGCAGCAAGCATTTTTGTCCTATACCTTTGCACACATTAAGATCTCCTGCCTGCTATAGTGGATGCAATATGCAATTATTTCGTTAGGATTATGTCTTTGTTGTATTAAATATCTTTTGCATTGCAGTTATAATTTCCATGTTCTTGGCAGCATGAACTTTGATGCGTAAATACTTCAAACAGGTTCTTGGAATAAACAGCACAGCTTTCTGGAATCGCCAAAAATACCTGTTCTGAGCAAAATTTTGGAATAAGAGAGGCTGGGGAGAGTGGGAGCCACAGCTCGGACTAGCCTCTGATAAGGGATTACCAAACTGTATAAGCAAGTCATGGTGCACAAGCAATTTCAAAGCATTGTTATGTGGGAAGATGCAGTCAGAAACTGCTGCTGCTGCCAAAATGCCAAAAAGAAACAGCAAAGTTTAAATTATTTCTGGAATTATTATGAAGTAGGCCAGGTAATTTCTAGTTACTACGTAAAATGTGACTAAAACCTCTGACAGAGGTTTCCACTTTCACTAAGATTCCTGTACATGAGCTAAGACAGCCATAGTTTTAAAACATTTGACATGCCCAGTTCCTGGGAACTCAGCAAAGATACCTCATTGCTTGTGGACAACACAGGAACATTTGGAAACCTTTAACATGGAAAAAAAATGGCTGGTTAAGAGTTCTTACAAGTGGGTTTATCCTCAGTCATTTTCAGTGAAAGAAGTTGAACTGGGATCTATCAATCAAACCTATCTTACATTATTTTCTTTCAACCCATTTGTCGTATAAAATGTTAATAATTTGCTCAAGTGTTCAAGTATCTTGTTACCCAGCAGAGCTACAGATAAGGACAGCTTTTATTATCCACTGGCAACTGGCTTAGGGTAAAAGAAATTCAGTCAGTTCTCCAAGAAAATCCAGACTTTCATTTTTAGCTATGACCTGAAAAATAAGCTTCAGAAGCATAGGCCTCAATCTCACAAGTAAATAACACACAAGTGCTTGTTTGATTCCACTGTGTTCCACTACATCCTGATTCCACCATTACAGGGGAAGGACTTGGACTTAGACTGACGCTGGTATATTCTGGGGTGGTAGTTTGCCTTTAGGGACATTCATGACATGCACTTTATTTCTCTCCCTTCAATGTTCTCTTTGTTTAAACCCATTTGTTCAGTGCATTGCTTATGACTGGGGAAAAGCCTTTTCTTCAAAGCCTGGAGAACTTAATTTAATTTCCTCAATTTAATTTAATTTTCCCACAGTTCTGCAAGGAAGTCCAAAATAGTGTGTGTTTGTGCTTATTTATTAGGGATCCCCAAGGACCGAGCCTGGCCAAGAGACTGAATCGTCCCTTCTGCCAGTCGATCCCTAGCAGAAAGGTTACATAAGTGAAGATACCAGTTACCATCTCACTGGGCTGTGAGTCATCAATGAGATTGTAAAAGAAAACCAGTTTTAGAAGTGAGAAGTTATTTTAGCAGCGAGCATGTGAAACTATGTAAGAGCTCTTGGCTCTTGTACCTGGCCTCGCAGAGTCTTTGCTAGGCAGTGTGTATGGTTATATAGCTATACCTATCTATATAGGTATATAATAGGTGTAACCTCTGTGGTGATTCATGCTTTTCAATGGGGAAACAAAGGACAGAATGTGCCTATAACATAGCAGTTTCCCTTGCTGAGGAAAACAAGACAGGTCAGGGTAGGCAACACAGTCTGAAAAACTCCAGCAACTTTAACATGTTTCCTTTCCTTCCCCTTTGAGGGGATTTTCTGCTGTGGACCAGACCAAGCTCATGACCAGTGTACTTGGGGAACTGAAGGAGAATAGTGATTACATTAATGCTTTGCCAGCTATTAAATTTAGAGGTTTCTGAAAATGTGTCATTAGAGATTTTGGTTAAAGCATACATGTGCCCTCCAAAGACCTTTTTTCACTGAAACTGCTGGGAAATCTCTGACGCTCTGTTTGCTTCACTGTGTGAAAAAAATAAATTTAATTAGCATAACATCAACAGGAAATGGTCCATTAAAAATGCTCCAAACACTATTACAATCATAAGTCCATCCTGACCATCTTGTAAGAGCTCTTTATGCAACCTGCTGTTCTTTTAGGAGAATTCCTAAATTGTTGAAGAAGGGCATATCCTCCACCTCCATTATGGCCACACAAGGAGACAACCAAAATATTTGACCTGAAGTCAAAGAATAGGATACATCTCACATCTAGAGTTTAGAGCAGTATTTCCATCTAGGATGTGTGAGCTCTGGTGAAGAATATAATTGAACCTTTTTAGTTTATCTAAGAATCTCTGACCATTTTCAGCAGACTGTATTTTTAAGAAATACCTTGTCCAGGTAGAAATCATGTAGTCAGGATCTGCTGACATAGCATGATCAAATTTAGGGACAAGCCGCTTCAGTACTTCTTGCATCTCCAGAAAGTACTTTACGGTTTAGAGTTACAGTATCTCACACAGTGTTAGATATTCGGTCACAGACAGGAAATCTTGTTAAAACACCAGGTGATTCTGCCTATCAAGGTTTCCCTGATGATGATTAAGGTGGCAAAGATTAGTGGACAGTAGTGTCTCTAATTACAAACACCACCTAGCTTTAGGCTGTGGGGTGATGAGATGCTTTTCCTCTGCCCTCCATTCTGTGACACCAGAACGGGGTACAGAAGGTTTGGGTTAGGTGGGTGCCAGTCGAAGGTTTCCTGTCTGATTTTTCAAAGAGCTCTAGCAATCCACAGAAGCTGAGAACAAGCATATAACAATTCCTTCATTATCCATGAGAAACTGGAAAGGCATACCTAACTCTGAGCTCTTCAGAAATAGAAACATTTACTTTTCTTTTTGGTTAGTCTTGTAAACAAGTCAAACCTTCATAACTACAAAAAAATGCCTTGCTGTTCAGAATCTATGCCTGTTCACTTCTGATATTAAAAGACATGTCTGATTAAGTTATCCACCAGACTCTTCTAATAACTGCAACACAGCGTGTTTGGATGCCAGATGCATGAGTTCAAAAGCTTGATTGCCTCCTGGCATTCAGAAGAAAATCTTCTGAATAAATGCCTCTCTCTTCATTGTCATTCTCTGTCATTATTTATACTGATTATCCTGAGATATGCTACAGAGATCACTCAGACCTTCTGGACTGTTTCAGGCTCCAGTGCTGGAGGAGATCACAGAGAATGCCTATCTCTCAGGCAGTATAGGCATTAAAATACCTAACAGAAATGTACCTAAATATGATAAAATAAGAAATGTAAGTTGAATATGTTTCAGGCCTGCCCCTGTGTCCTTTTGTCTCCATCATGTCTAAAGTAAACATCTACAAAAAGATTGCACCCAAAAAGGCCTGTTTCTACTCATTAAAATTACCCAGAATTAGATCATTAGCTCAGTCTCTCTGTGGGTAAGTTACATGCATAAAGTAAACCTTGTTCATTTTCCAAACAGTGCTTATTTCTTTCTGATGACTATAACAAGAGTGTAGACAACCAGCTATAGATGTCTACACCTGGTAGACATCCCATCCTCAGCCAAATCATTGCCCTAACTACTACGTTAGAGGCTTCTCAGTCCCTACATTTTCCATTGCAAAAATGTCTTCTTTTGATCACTCTGCGTAGTAATATTACTTCATTATGCTGGGTGTCTGATGGGAGGTGAAGAGCTGGAAATGAATCATTGGGCCAACTTCAATAAACCAAAATGGATTCTTTGGATTGCGGACTATGATAACATTTCAATTAGATTTTAAAAACAGTAGAAAAACTACTAGATTTTTAATTAAACTTTTGTGGCAACATCTGTTCTGTGAAGAACTACACGCTTCACATTTTTTCTTAATGTCTAACAAAAGCAAATGTTGAAATGCTGGATTTTGCTTCAGATTGAAACCCTGGGTTTTGTTTAGCTGCACTAAAAACATACTAAGTTCAGCCAATTAGGTCACCAAGTTACCAAAGGACATTACAGCAAAGAAGAACCTACAGTGTTTAAACAGCTTTGTAGCATTTTCCTTTGACACTTGCTTTAGTAAACCATAATACTGACTGCTACGAAAGACTAGCCACATCTGTATTTTTAAGTTGGGCAGGTGGGTCATTTTCTGACTGTGCAAGCAAGACAGCATGGCTTGCACCAGCATAGCCAGACCCTTTTCCTCTCCAAAACAGTGTGGCCTTATCTGTACTGCCCACTGCAGTCCCTGGCCTCTGCTATCCTTCCAGCCACTCCTGGCCATCATCTGAGAGAGTGCTAGTGGTCAGGGGCCAAAACTGGGCCAGGGAGAGTGATAGTAAACACCAAGTACTGTGAACGATAGATGGTACTTCTTATGCCTTGATCCAGTTTAGCTTACTTTAGGTTTGCTTTTCTTTACTACTGCTATATAAAAGAAGACTCAGGGTGGCAGAGACTGGCTCATGCCCAGACCGCCTGGGGTTAGTTCCCCTCAGAGTGGACTAGACTTGGGTCTCCCCATGCCATGCCCTCATACTTCTAAGATACTGTTACTATTCTGTGTGCTGTCTTGTACTATTCAGTTCAAAGGGTCTAAAATAATGTAAGAGGTGTATTGCAGTCCATCAGCATGATGTTTTTATAGTGAGCAAGATATGGTGTAAGAGTGTGTGGAGGTGTGTGTGGGGGCAAGGCTGCTGGTGTGTTGTGGAAGGACTGTACAGGGGAAGACAGCCAAAGCCAGGGTAGCCTCATGCATACTGCCTTTAAGGAAAAGACCCCCAGAACTATGCCTGGGCTCTGTATTAGCAAAAGCTGGTTGAGGGCCAGAACAGAGCCAGGAATGAAACTACAACTAAACAGAGTGGATGACCAAGGTCATCCCTTGCACTTGTTCATTTAGCAGCGGCACCTTCAGGTTGCTGAAGGTCAAATCAAATGTTTAACAATTTCCATCATTACCTTTGGGGACTCCCCACAGATTGGAGAATCAGATGCTAGGGCCAAACCATGCTTAGCTCTTAGGTTCTCTAAAGCCAAAGCTTTCCAATGTCAAAACAAAATCTTATTTTCAATTTCAGAACCAGTGAACCTACAGTTTATGAACAAAGGATAACTTAAACATTTGCTGCTCCAAACTGGAGCATGTTTGTGTATGCTTACTGGCTAGGCCTTGGAACAACACTGTGTTGCATGGTAACAGAGAAAGTGACACTATGATCTGTCTTGTAGAGATATGATTTTATTACAGTGGTGCCCAGTAAAGAGCCCCCTATAATAAAAGATTCATAAAAGTCTATTTTCAAATGGCCTTATCTGAACCATAAAATTTATCTTCAGGCATGTGCTATAAAATAAGACTGTGGCACTCAAGCATGGTTTTATATCTTTTGGGAGTAGCATAGACAGTATATTTAAATCTGAGTGGATTTGCTTAGATTCAGTCTTTTTTGGTAACTTAAGGGATGTCACAAACTATATCACATTTTTATAGTGTTAGATTTTAAAAAGAATTTCAGAAAAACCCAAAAGAAGGCTTGTTTTATGCCTGTAATTTTTATGGACCAATAAATCTGTGAGATGGACTGATGTTTCACAGCCAAATTCCAGCTCTGTGCATGCATGTTATTTTCATTGTCTTCGTAGAAACATTGATTACTGTAACCAAGACTCTGTACAAAAGCTTGTTGATACAGGTTTGTAATCTACTGGGAAACACCCTGAGGAATCACTTTTTTTACACATAGTCTTTTATGTTTAAAGCTTAACCTGACTGACTGGGTGGTTCTTCACAGAAAACTATTGCTATTCAGAGCAATAGCAATAAACAGTGTAATAAATGGGAAATCATTTCAGATCTATACGGTAGCGTCTTCTGTCAGTTAAATGAAGAAGAGTTCTTCTTTTTTATGCACAGCAGGGCCTAACCCAGTTCCCTGGGCTGGAGGTGGAGGGGGCAGGAGTTCTCACAGTGATCCAGGGACTCTCTCCTTGCCAGGCCTGGCACACTTAGATGTTTATCTCCAGCAACAAACTCCCTAAATACCCAGTATTCCCGTAATTGCTTCAATACCTGACAACTGCACCTGCAGCCTGCCTTCCCCAATCCCCAGTGCATCATCCTCTCTCATGCATCATCCAAAATGCCTGTTAATTCTGGGCCCTTCCACCACCACCTCCACCCCCAGCACCACAGACACTAATGTCATGCATAATCCCTCATTTTAAATCCCTTATCTGCCGCTAGATCTGCCACACTCATCAGCAAAGTCATGCAATTGCTAGCTACAGAGCAACTGGGCTGTAGATCCAACTGGGAGCTGTGCAGCCAGGCTACACAGGACACCCACTGATTTGCTATACTCTGTGTTTTTTGACTTCAAGGTCCCCATTTTGGTGGGTATGGTGTGGAAAGAGAGCGACCACCAAAACACAGAAAGAAATCTCAAGAGATGCACTGACAATGATATAACAAGCTTAGGAAAAAGCTAATGCTATGAACCGAGGTAATGCATAAGTAGTTTGGTTTCTAGGAAGAAGTCATATTCCAAAAATACTGAGATTAAGATAAAACCAGGGGTCACCCAAATGATCAGGATGATCCCTGCACTACCGAAAAGGAATTAAATCTAGAAATTAAAAAAAAAGCTAATATGAAAGGGACATGACCAACTAAGATGTAGTGCTGTTCGCATGGATACAGCCATGAGCTATATGAAACCAAACATGGGAGGGATATGGCTGAACACAAGTTATAAAATTTATTCATTATATTGTATAGGTAACAAGTGTGCTGGCAAATAAGTTGTCTGCACCCCTTCCCTATCCTCACGCACTCAAACATCTTTTTTTTACAAAGCCAACAGTGTTGCATCTCTGTAATTGAATGTTATCACTATTGAGTTCACCTATGTTCCACCCTTACTATTTAAATTAAATCACAGTTACTAGGTAGACCTGCTTGAAATGTGTAAGGTTTTCCTGCAATTCAGAGTTTTCAAAATGAAAACAGTTTCCTTTTCTTTTTTTCAAAACCAGGCTGTCGGTTCCTGGTTTTGATAGGAGGCAAAAATTGAAAGTCATCTTTCCTTTAACTTCAGGGAAGGGAAATGAAGAAAAGCAGACAAGGGAGTGGAGATATTGTGTCCCGGAGAGAAGAGGTGGAGGAATTTCTGTAAATAACCTTGTCAATTGGTGAGAAACTCCCAGCTGTAGAGGACAGTTCCTTACTAGTATTAGGTACAGGAAGAGAGATGAGCCCAGAACACAGATACAAAGTACTGAACAGCTGGTTGCCTGAAGCCATCTCTTAAAAGCCTTCCAGCAGCACATGGCAAGTGTTTCCGGAAGAAAACGTCCCCGGGAGTGACAGCGCAATATTACTCGCACTCCAGTCCTCAAGCCTGGTCCTATCTATTCCTGTGCTGGAAAGTCACAGTCACTGAACAGTTCTGCGGATGCCTTTTCAGAGAGGCATGCATTTCCTCATTTCACAAGCCTGATTATCTACACCACGATACCAGCATGTTGCACTTAGCTCTTTAAGAGCCTAGTAAATAAGATGGATAAAGCCTTATCCTCTTTATTTTCATTTCCCTGTCCCCAGAGGACTTTTCGCTGCCTGTATCAGCATGGAAGTTGTTAAGTTTCTACTGCTGCTGAAGCGGCACTGATGCCACTTGAAAAAGAAGCGCACAAGGCACTTCGCCCTTCTTATTTAACCCTATATGACAAATTATCATAAGGGGGACACTTCTTTATGAAAGGACCTATTATAAATCTTTTTGGCCTGATTAGGACTCGCATGACCACAAAAAATCCTATTTTTTTTGTCTCGTCCAAATTTGAAATGTGTATTACAGATGTGATCAACTCTGTCATGATTCAAAAGCTAGAAAAAATTGTTACACTTTCCTGTTTAGCATAAATTTGTTATGGATATTTCAGATAGGTCTAATCAGACTGATAGAAGTAATTATTTTCTGAAAAAGTCATTAGACAGTGTATTAGCCAAGGAATAGAATGTTTTAAAGTCTAAGACTGCAAAATGATTCAGCATACACGTGAAAGCTGAAAAGTTCACCCGAAAGAGGAAGCTGCCATTTCTTATCACCTTTGATTTGCTTACACTCATCTGGCTTACTGCATATCAGCAAGAAATTCCTGTTAAGTATTTCCATAATTCATATTGCTGTGTCATCATCCAGCAACCTGGCGTGAGCTAGCTTGCAGCAGAGCAAACATCTAGAACAAACTGAACATATCTATCTGTGATCGATCTCTCTCCTCGACTTTCGTAGTTCATATGCCTCATTAAAAATGAAAATGATGGTTCATTCCCCCCATACCTATGTGCAGAGGAGCGGTGATAAACCACGCAGTTTGGAGTGCATTCAGCATGACTGTCCTCAGCAGCCAAGATCTTTGAGGCCCCTAAAGCTCCACTGAAAATAAAACCGTTGCAGTATCTCCTGACTACAGTTTAGGAACAGCAACTCCCTGTGTTATTGATCTGCTGGGTAACCCCAAATTTCCGGTTCAAAATGCCAGCAGAGTTAAATGCTGGTGGGAAACCATCAGGCCAGCCACTGCAAAGCCTTCAGCCTACTTCCTGCAGAAAGCAGTGTACTGGAAGGAGTAGTTTCTGATGGCAAGGTATAGACTAGATTGGGATATGCTTAAGGCATTCAGATGTCCCAACTATCCAGGGAGCTAGGACACTATATCCTTGACCTCCTCTGAAGGTTCTTTATCCTGCTTCCTACAGGGAATAATATTAGGAAGAGTAAAGTCTGCAGAGGGTTTTAATTTTTTAATTTGACTTAACTGACCTTGCAATTTGAGTAGCTGCTAGTTGGTTGAGGACAGGATTGGTTTGCATGGTAAATAACAGTGATTTAGATCTTCCCAATTGATCTGTGCCCTTCTTAGGTGCAGTGATTTTTTTCGGTTCTACAACAAAGCAGTTAAGAGCATTCAGATGAAACAGTCTCAGCAACAACAGTCCCTCGAGGAGTGCAGGAGTCCAGCCCTCAAACACCAGAGTTTGTTCAGAGTTATCTACGTAAATTCCAAGGGGGTTTCTCATCTGAAATAACTCATAACGAGCAGAGAAGAGGAAGTCACGCTTCCTTATACACCCACATAAAAGATGATTGATATTAATGACATTTGCTGTATTGCTGGAGTTTCTCCTTTTGTCTCACTGTGTTGCTCTAATGGTTCTGTCAGGGTTTCCCAGCACAAGCTGACTTGGTCTTATCATGAAACTGTTAGGGGAAACTTTCTTTCCTGTTGTTACTGTTCTTCAGGATTCACCATTTAGGATTATTGCACCAATTATCAGAAGTACTTGTTAAGTGGAAATTCCCAACTTTGAAGAAACTTACACAGATTACAGTCTACATTATATTTGCATAGTTTCCTTATAGGAAACTGGGTAGTGGTTATGCTTTTATTATTAGCTGGTTTGCTTTCCTTGAGTTACCATCCTCCGAAAGTGAATTCGAAACTGTGTTGAAACTAGTAAGAGAACAAGGACAAGGAGTTCTGTAAAGGGGGATGTGTCAGATCACTCCCTGGGTCATTGCCACGCTGGCACCCAGGCTCAGCTCCCCAGCACAGCATACAGCCATGCGAACCAAGGAAGTAACCTTGTTACCTGGCAGAAACAAACAGCTCTTACCCTGCAGTGGTACAGCCACAGTGGCACAAACATTGATTATATGAATTGCCCCCTGAAATCTTTGGCATAGTTTTCATACAGTCTACTTGAAAAAGTGCCTGGAAACACTCTAAGCATCCACTTATACAATTGTCTGAAGTTAAAAGTCAAATTCTGGAACAAGATCTGACATTGAAATGATTGCTATTATTGGTGAGGCTCCAGTTAAAAATCAGTTCATTAATTCAGCTTGAAGTTAACACAGTTTAAGAATTGGAACAATTTTCAATGAGGCCTAGAAAAAATAAATAACGCAAGAGGTAAGCAAGGATAATTGGTTTCAGGTTTTAGATTCCTGCCTGTTAGTGAAACAATTCTGCAAGACAACTCTGAATATTAAAAAATATTAAAATATTATTCATATTTTTGTGAAATTAAAATTCATATGAAAGACAAACATAGATGCTATGTCCATATTCATACCCAATGACATATTACATCCTTCTGCAAAAATAGTTGGAGAATGTAAATGACCAAAGTTAAATAGATAAGTGCTAAAAAGAAAATGCAGAAATTACTTTTGAAGCCAGTACCTTACAGTGAGGAGCATATAGAGCAAAATATACATTTGAAAATCTCTGGCAAAATAAAGGATGAAGGGAACAAAAGTTAAGCAAACAAGTGTATCATCACAATTCAAAAAAAACTATGTGGGGTTTTTTGTTTGCTTGTTTTCCACTGAAAACTAATAAAAGAGAAAAACCAGAGAGGACACAGAGATAGAAGTGAATCTTTGGTCTGTAGGGCTGGATCCAAGAGGGCTATAAGCAGACTGAGAGATAATTCTTTGTGTAATACTGGGAGATATATTAATACAAACTACTACTAAGCAGGGAAAACCAAGACAGAAAAGCCAAGTCACTTTGGATGTCAGGATTCACAGCCGAGCAATTTCTCCTTCTTAGCCATCACTTTTTTATGTGTGCATGTGTGGTCCCTCAAGGGTTGCCTCTGTAATCCATACTTCGGTCATTACCTAATAGGAGAGGATAATTTGAAGGGAAATTTATCCTTTGTATGTTGTTTCAAAAGGTACCAAATTAGTCATAGGTTGCGCAGTCCTCTCATGCACATTCCTCTCTTATATATCATTTTAGCATTCTCCTTTTGTTCCCCTTGCACCTATGTGGAATTGAGATTTTATAGAAAAAAAATTTTTGAACTTGCATTCATTTCCCCATTTGTGTCTTTGCAAAGTGGAAAGACCTCCCTCAGGGTCTGACCTTGCTATTTTAGGAAGTAAAGTTAATCAAATATTTAGAGTTAAAAAGCTGTGGAGTGAAGTAGAAATGGACATACTTGCTGTTTTGAGTGTGGCTTCAAGTTCGAACTGGGAGAATGTTTTGGGATCTCCGTAGCTGAAACAGAAGCAGCATGAAATGGAAACTGCAGGGTGATCTGCAGTAGATAGAAGCTGGTAGGAAATGTAGTGTTTGAAGACAGATGAGAAACAAAAGGGATCTGGAAAATTTACTCAGATGCCTTGACAAAAAAATATTGGAGGACTGTGGATTTAAAGCTATACAAAAACATTTATGATGATTCCCCACCAATGGGCCCATTTTCCCTCTGAAAGCTGTCTGTGGAGTAACTCTAGGGAAACCAGAAGAGACACATCTATGGAGAGCGCAGCCAAGCCCCACAGCCATCATGACCACCACTGCTTTTCATGAGGAAAATAATTCCCAATAAATAATATTACGAGCCACCACAATATAACTATTTAATATGCAATTAGCTTTCATTTGGTTTTGTGAACCCCTATTGCTTTTTCCATGAAGCAGCAGAGAAGCCACCCCCAGAGAAATCCCTGTACCTCGGTATGAACAATCACTCCTCTGACCTGGACCTGCTCCCTGTACTCCTGTGTTAATTGACATTGCATACGTATGTGTTTGCTTTATGAAATACATGTTAGGACAGGAACGTAGAATATTTCATATGCCTACTATCTAGCCTCTTTTCCAAATAAATGCTTAAGAGGCATTTTCCTGGAACTTGGTAGGCTCTCAGTCTGTGAGCTGGCCCAGACCCCAGGTTTTGCCATCTATCTTCAGCATATGCAGCAGGAATTCTGCATTCCCACCTGCCTGAGAGTGCTCCCACGAAAGCTACAGTTCTGCCTTTATAAATACCACAGCATAGCTGTATATTCAGGTGCCAGCTCTTGTGCTCTGCCTGAGAGATTCCCGTTTCTTCCCATGAGTTACTGAGATGCAAAACAAAGGCAGCCCAGAGACACATCAGTTTTGGGATGTTGGTCATAGCCCTCCCCCTTCAAGTTTGCTTTGAGATTCAGTCTCTTCAGTCCCCAGCGAGAATTTCCAAGGCCCTAGTTTACATTTACTGTTGCGTAGGGACTGGAGCCCCTCTTCCCCCTCCTCTTTTCTGCGAGACCCAAGAGGTGCACTGTTTGTTTCCCAAAGTCTGGGGACAGGGCATTACAGAAAGTCAAGCTCTAGATGAGGCCTGATACCACAGCTCAGAAACATACTGCATTAGCAATCACCTGGCTTCACATGCTAGTGAATAAGCTACTAAGAAACTTCCAAACCATCATACTGTAACCTTCAAGGCTCAAGGGCAACAAGAGAGGTAAGGAATCTGTTCCTTCTTCTGTCTCTCTCTCTTTTAAGAGGAAAGAGTGGTTAGGTTTCTGCGGAGGAGTCCCATTGGGCCTTGAAAATACATGGAGCAGTGGTGTCCAGAAAGAGTTTTCCAAATGACCTGTCTCTTGAAAAATCAAAGAGACTGAAGGATGACAAGGAGTGAATGAATGAATAAACAAATAACTAAGTGTCTGAACAATGCATGGAAAATTTGGCTATGCAGTTTCAGAGGAACCATGTGACTGTAGAAGTAAATTTCAGCACAGATTGAAATTTCCCCTATCAGACTCCCAAATGCAGCAGAACTTCAGTTTAGGCCCAATGTGTAGTCTCTTCTTTCCTTGCCAGTGATTAGGGTTTGAATGCTGTGTTCAGTTTTTCACAATTAATCAAATAAATGCTAAACCTACGCAGCTGTTAAGAAATGCCTGATAAAAATCACAGCTGAAAAGGTAAAGGAGAATGACTAATCCAAAGCAAACACTGCTTTGCATAAATTAAGAAATAAATATGGAGTGATATATTGTAAACTGCAGAGTACTTTCCTTTGGAGCACTCCATGGCTAATTGCAAGCCAGTACAATTCCGCCCCACAGTTGTTTTTTTTATGGCCCCAGCTGTGTTGTTAAGCAATCTATCTGGAGACAATGATGTCTTCTAGTGACAGCAAATTGAGGGCAGGATAGAGGGCATGGAAAATATATCTAGTAATTTAAGAAGGAATATTGATGGAAATTTTTACCATTCTAAGCACGTGTTGGTTTCTCAACTGTTCAACATGCTCATAAATTATCTAGGCAGCAAAATAAACCATTTGCTGATGATACTAAGGTATTCAAGCTGAATATGACAAATTGCAGATGGGTTTCACAATGAGCAACTAGTGATAAAATGGTAGGTGATATTCAATGCTAATAAAGAGTGATGTGTGTGAGAAAAAAAAATCTTGATTTCACTGATACAGAAAACTCCATTGACACGGTAACCACCATCACCACCCCGACCACAAAAACCTTAACTTCAGAATGCCTCCTCTGCTGGCTTACAGTAACTTAGTAGAGTAGTGAAAACAAAAGCTACCCTACATGAGTAGGCTGCAAAACTTTTCTAAAGCTAAGGCCACCTTACAGAACAATATTGTATTTTGTACATGATATAGTTATGTACAGCCTGCTGCATCTGCAAAGCTTGCACTAGATAAAAGTGGTTTGGCCTGGAGGATCAGGACCATTTTCCCTTGAAACTTGACTATATAAAGAACATAGAGTTATAGCAGTGCACAGGCACCATTGTCACGAGCAGACACAACCCACTTACCGTCCAAACATCCAGGTAAGGACTGATCATCCTCAGGCTGAGTGTTCCCTGCATTTTGGCACATATGCATATTAATGTGCATGTACATGCTACCAAAAACTTTATAATATAAGGCAAATGATAGCAAGTATCATTTTATTTTCTTCTGATTTTGTTTAGTTAAAGAAGTAATAATGAAACCTGTCTCTATTCTGTCCAGTCTACACTGGGCAGGGTCTGCCCAGAGCATAAGGCTCCAGTTTTTTAATAACATTACATGGTGATAAACTGATTTAGCCATAACCAATAAGGAGTGAGATCTCAGATTTGTAACAAACAGTTTCATGTAAACATCAACTCAGTACTTAGCAGTACTGGTCAAAAAGACAGGTCTAGTGTTAGGGATTATTAGGGAAGGAACAGAGAACAAGACAGAACATAACTATGCCATTTTATAAATCCAAAATGCACCCACTAGCTGAACAGTTTGAATACTGTACACAGTCCAAATGGTTTCCATATAAAGAACGACTAAATGGACCTAAATTCTTCAGATTGTCAAGCAGATGAGGAGGTGATAAAATAGAGGTTGACAAATCACAGGGGATGTGGAGAAGACAAATAAAAGGAAACTGTTCATTGTCCTTTACAGTACAAGACCTAGAGGACAGTGAGTGATACAGTGGCTGGTGACAAGTTGTAAGCAAAGACAGATACTTCTTCATATATCACATACTTAACCCATGGAGTCCCTTGCCACAAGAAATTGAAAATTTGAGAAATTTACCAGAGTTTAAAAAGGCTTAAATAAATTCAAAGAAGAAAAAGCCTTCTAGAGGCATTAGAAACAAAAACACTACTTTTCACTCATCAGATTCTTAAGACATGGACTCTGAGGTGTATGACCCTATGCTTGTCCTGCCTATCTGCAAATGGCCCTGTAAACAACAGAGTACAAGCTAGATGAACCTTTGATTTGGCTCAATACAAACTCTTATATGCCCTTATATAAATGAAGGGCAAGACTTCATGACGCGATAGAAATTTGAATAAGATAATGGTGCAGAAAAGCTCTACTGAGAGCATGCATTGAAATCCTGGCTGACTCATCAGGACGGGCTTTGGTGTCTTCTGCAACAGGCAAGAAAGGATGGGATTTACAGGGGAAAGGATTTAACTTTTCCTACTTTGTTTGCCATTCCTCACATTTACCACACAGCACTTTTTGCTTCTTTGGGCTCCTCAGCCCTGTTTGCCCAGATACAAATGATCACCCACCAACCATATGTGGGCTCCCAGAACACGAGAGAAGATGTGTTTTGTATGGAACCAGGGAATATGTACCTCTAGCTCCAAGACCCACAAGACCCACAAGATCCCCCAGGATGGGCTACATTTGGAGGTGAGGGAAAGGGAAGGGGCTTTTTTCATCATGTGACACAACATGGTTGAAGGAGGAACATCTTTGTCACAGCACATAATCCTGGCCACTGTGAAACAAGAGCTACCCCCACAAAAAATCAGGACTACATCCTGCCCTGACTCAGCTCAATGGTCTTATAAGCAATTAGGGGAACTGGCAATGGTGATAGCAAAAGTATGGAAGCCTGTAATGTCCCGTTCCACAGCCCATCAAAATTTGTATACTGAGGAAGAATCTTTGATATCTCTTATGCTTCTGTACCATCTGTATCATTTGTACTCTCTGGCCAAAGCCTAAAATTACCCACATTTGAAAAGCTGTTCCATGTGTCTCGTAATCAAAAAAGTGCATTGTTTTCCACTTACCTGGAAATGAATCACTGAACTTCACAGGCAAATTAAGAGCTTTTGTGCCTCTGGGAAATAAAACTCGGTAGTGTGCACATATTGCCAAGCAAAAAATAGTACATATGACAAACAGAATCCATCTTTGACTGTAATTACTACAGATGACTTACAGATCAGAGGCATACTTTCCCTGAGCTGGATAAAGTCTGTCTTCTTCGTGACAATACTAAGTGAGCAGTGAACACTGTTATTTCTGGCAAGCACAGGGACTGTTGCTCTCAAGCACTGGTTCACAGGGCAGTTAATACACAAGAGAAAGTTTCTCCCACTGAAGTTCTCTTTCTTTCTCTTCCTTTGTCTCACAGTCACACACATGCACCCACACACCCTTCACAAAAATTCACAGCCGCCAGATTAGGGGTGGGATGGGAATTGTGGTTGCAAACTATGTTACAATGAACATTCTTTAAGGGCCCCTCCCACCTTTGTTGTAGTTTTTCAGAATTCCATAAAATTGACTTTTAAATTTAAAAGCAGTTTCTTTACAGACCTTAAGGTATAGATAAAGGAGTGCTGCTACCCTGTACACTCAACCTTACACAAACCTATCTCCACGAAAGACTTGATGGAACAGTTGATCAGCTCATGCTTCGCTTCCGTGAGCTGGAACCAAAACGTTGGGGTGTTTAATGGAGAAAGAGAATGAAACTTTGTGAGGATCCAAATTAAGCCAGACTGTAGAGTTTGGATCTTATAAATAGCCAGAAACATAGACAATGGCTTATGTTTTTTAGACACAGTCACTACTTTTCTCTTGTAATGGTGACAGAATATTGCTAAGCAGGAGTACAGTAGAGCGCTCTTTCAGGAAGCACAGAGACCTCTCGTCTCAGGCAGTGATGCAATAGCAGCAATTTCGGTACAGCTATTTCCCACGGTATCCAATGTCTCTGCACCAAGCAGATAACAACAACTGATAAAAAACAGCCCTTACAAGTATATTTATGCTGTTTTTGTGATCTGTGCCATGGAGTAAATCTTAGTCTGCAGTATCATCTTGTGCAGACTAGGTTGTATATATACAGTTCAAGGGCTCTTTCAAGAGCAGACTGGCTATATCCACCCTCCCTGAAGGGAGAATACCTTAGAATCTAAGCTGCGCCCAGGCTTTGTCTCAGATGGGAAAAGTTGGTTTGCTCCATATGAGAGCCCTGGAGTGAACTAATATGTATGTAATGTGGATGATCAAAACCGTGAAGTAAACTGAAACAATGAAATTTCACCCTAGAGACCGCAAAGTATTTCTTAAACAAAATAACAAAATATTCAAGAATTTTGTGTTCCCCAAAGACTGAGGGTCATTTCACAAAGCCCTTCCAGAGTCAGTTTCCTTAAAAGTTGGGCTTGTATCAGTTTTAAGTTCCTGATAAGAACTTTGTAGCAACTGGAACACATTTACCTCAGCATTCTGTTGATGTTCGTCTGTCCAAAGTATTCCTTTAAGTTAGTTCCAGCTGGCCATAATTGAAAGTCCTGCCTTCTCAGAGGCATTCTACCTCCTGGGACACAGCAGAAAATGTCAACAAGAATTTAAATATAGAGAAAAGAAAATACAAGTTTCTAGCTCTGCAGCTGAACAAAATAGGAAGACAAGAGAAAGATATACTTGCTAATCATTCATATGCGAACAGATCTCCAAAGCTATTTCTGGACTACAGAAAGGCAGAGGAACAAAGGTCCCATTCTAAACTCCAAGAGCTCTGCTCACAGAAGAGAAGTGGAAGGATAGCTCATTAGTGAGGAACTAATACAAACTTCAGCTACCAAGGTATCACAGAATCACAGAATCACAGAATGGTGGAGGTTGGAAGGGACCTCTGGAGATCATCTAGTCCAACCCCCCTGCTCAAGCAGGGTCACCTAGAGCACGTTGTACAGGATCGCGTCCAGGCAGGTTTTGAATATCTCCAGAGAAGGAGACTCCACAACCTCTCTGGGCAACCTGTTCCAGTGCTCTGTCACCCTCACAGTGAAGAAGTTTTTCCTCATGTTCAGATGGAACTGCCTGTGTTTCAGTTTGTGCCCGTTGCCTCGCGTCCTGTCGCTCGGCACCACTGAAAAGAGTCTGGTCCCATCCTCTCGACACCCTCCCTTCAGATACTTGTACACGTTGATAAGATCCCCTCTCAGCCTTCTCTTCTCCAGGCCCAGCTCTCTCAGCCTTTCCTCATAAGAGAGATGCTCCACTCCCCTAATCATCTTTGTAGCCCTTCGCTGGACTTGCTCCAGTAGTGCCACATCCCTCTTGTACTGGGGAGCCCAGAACTGGACGCAGTACTCCAGATGTGGCCTCCCCAGGGCTGAGGAGAGGGGGAGAATCACCTCCCTCGACCTGCTGGCAACACTCTTCCTGATGCACCCCAGGATACCATTGGCCTTCTTGGCCACAAGGGCACATTGCTGCCTCATGCTTAACTTGGTGTCCACCAGCACTCCCAGGTCCTTCTCAGCAGAGCTGCTTTCCAGCAGGTCAGCCCCCAACCTGTACTGGTGCATGGGGTTATTCCTCCCTAGGTGCAGGACCCTGCACTTCCCTTTGTTGAACTTCAGGAGGTTCCTCTCCGCCAACCTCTCCAGCCTGTCCAGGTCTCTCTGAATGGCAGCACAGCCCTCTGGTGTATCCGCCACTGCTCCCAGTTTGGTATTGTCGGCAAACTTGCTGAGGGTGCACTCTGTCCCTTCATCCAGGTCATTGATGAAGAAGTTGAACAAGACTGGACCCAGTACTGACCCCTGGGGGACACCACTAGCTACAGGCCTCCAACTAGACTCTGCACCGCTGACCACAACTCTCTGAGCTCTGCCATTCAGCCAGTTCTCAATCCACCTCACTGTCCACTCATCTAACCCACACTTCCTGAGCTTGTCTATGAGGATGTTATGGGAGACAGTGTCAAAAGCCTTGCTGAAGTCTAGGTAGACAACATCCACTGCTCTCCCCTCATCTACCCAGGCAGTCATTCCATCACAGAAGGCTATCAGATTGGTTAGGCATGATTTCCCCTTGGTGAAGCCATGCTGACTACTCCTGATCACCTTCTTGTCCTCCACATGCTTGGAGATGGCCTCCAGGATGAGCTGCTCCATCACCTTTCCAGGGATGCAGGTGAGGCTGACTGGCCTGTAGTTCCCTGGGTCCTCCTTCTTGCCCTTTTTGAAGACTGGGGTGACATTGGCTTTCTTCCAGTCCTCAGGCACCTCTCCTGTCCTCCATGACCTTTCAAAGATGATGGAGAGTGGCTTAGCAATGACATCCGCCAGCTCCCTCAGCACTCGTGGGTGCATCCCATCGGGGCCCATGGATTTGTGGGTGTCAAGTTTGCTTAAATGATCTCTAACCCACTCCTCCTCCATCAAGGGAAAGTCTTCCTTCCTCCAGACTTTCTCTCTTGCCTCCAGGGTCTGGGGTTCCTGAGGGCTGGCCTGACCAGTAAAGACTGAAGCAAAGGCGGCATTCAGTAACTCTGCCTTCTCTGCATCCTTCGTCACCAGGGCACCCACCCCATTCAGCAAAGGGCCCACATTTTCCCTAGTCTTCCTCTTGCTACTGATGTATTTGAAGAAGCCCTTCTTGTTGTCCTTGACATCTCTTGCCAGCTTTAATTCCAAACGGGCCTTAGCCTTCCTCATTGCATCCCTGCATACTCTGACAACGTTCCTATATTCCTCCCAAGTGGCCTGTCCCCCTTTCCACTTTCTGTAGACTTCCTTCTTCTGGCTGAGTTTTGCCAGGAGCTCCTTGCTCATCCGTGCAGGTCTCCTACCTCCTTTGCTTGACTTCCTACTCATAGGGATGCACCGCTCCTGAGCCTGGAGGAAGTGATGTTTGAATATTAACCAGCTCTCTTGAACCCCCCTTCCTTCTAGGGCCCTAACCCATGGGATTCCTCCAAGTAGGTCCCTGAAGAGGCCAAAGTTTGCTCTCCTAAACTCCAGGGTTGTGATCCTACTTAGTGCCCTGCCTTCTCCTGGCAGGATCCTGAACTCCACCATCTCAGGTTCTTGACTTGCCCCGCCCTTTGCTGGATTTTGGACATGTCATGAAGACCTGAATCGCACCCAAGCTATCCAGTTCAAGAGCTTCTGAGCTCATTTTCATGTGGAAGGCAGATGAAGCATGCAGTGGAGCAGCTCCCAAGAATGAAAATGAGCAAAAGAAATTTAAAGCTAATGCAATACAGCAGCATCTGAAGGTTTAACAGCAACAGTTGAAGAACATACAGCCAAGCAAAAGAAAATGCTGGTTGGATTTGTGACTGCAGTAGTTATGGACAGACTGGGAATCCCTGCTGCAGTACTTCCATTTGGGAGTGGGGAGGATGTCTGGTGAGCTGGCCAGCAACTACTAGCTATTTACTGAAGATTCTTCTTTCAGTAGAAGCAAAAAAAACAAGTCTGATCACTGATCACCTTGGAGCTTACAAATATAGATTATCTGTAACAGACCCTTAAAGAGATAATAATATGGCTCTAGAAAGAAATCTGGGGTCACAAAACACTGCAGAAGCCAGCAGCCAAAAATTGGCCAGTCAAAGGAGTTGAGTCAGGCCAGATATTTAAGCAGTTTTCTGCTTATCAGTAACCCACAGAAACTTAAAGGAACATAGGAAGGCTGCCTCAGCTTGGATCATTAGAAAAACCTACAGTCTGTATGAAAGGACCTGAAATGAAGTAACTCATTTGGCTCAGCTCAGTCTCATACCTCAAATAAGCCTAGACAGAAAGAGCTAATTTGGAAAACCCAGCTCTAATAACATTATAGAACATATTCACTGAAAACAGACTGAAGTTTTGTTTACACAGAAAGGTGAGGGCAGATGCCAGATTGCTGACTGCACTCCGAGTTTGCCAGAGCAAGTTAGCCTCAGTCTGGAAACCACATTAGTGCAGTGCTGTGGTCAAACTGATCTATCCTGCCTTTCAGTAAAGCTTACTAGTTCAGGCGTATTGCCACATAAACGCAGTTAAATGACTTCCAGGACTGTTATATACAGCCATCTTAGAGACAGAACAAGCTTGCATGGCTAGAAATACTCTGAGATATTCAGACACTCATGTTTGTAAGGTACATCAGTCTCAACAGAGGGCACAGAGAAGAAAGTGGAAGGGTAAAAGAAGACATCCATGAACAACCAGAAGACTTAAGGACTGTGGGTTTTAGTATCTGCAGACATCCAGAGAATCATGCCTTCCAGGATTAATTGGGAGCAGTCCAGTTTGAAGGCACTCAGCTGGCTAGGGTCTTGCAGATTTTAAAAAAATCCGTGAATAGAAACTGCAAATTTAGGAAGCAATTCTGGTTTTGACAAAGAATGTAATAGCAGAAGAGGAAGAGCCACTGGAGAGGAAAATGGAATCAGACTGCCAGATGCCATAGACGTCCAACACTGAAAGAGAGAAAGAGGCTTATGATATTATTAAGTAATTAAAGAAAGGGAAAGTTCTACTTCTAAAAATAAAGGGAAACTGACAGTAATGCAGAAAGTGAAAGAATCAGTCAGTGCTACTACTTTTGAGGGGGAAAATGGTTGCAAAAGGACTATTAAAAATATATGGCTATTGTGTAACTCAATGTTTCTCCAGTCATTTGAGTCACATCCTTCTTGCTTTTCTCCTCACTGTTAGGACTGTTATTATTGATGGAGAAAAAAAAAATAACTGACTGTTTCCAGTACCCTTTTAACTCATGCACTGCACTTAGGAGCTGAGGCCAGTTTGCAGAGGACCCAATAAACCTTGAAGCCCTGTGGGGGAAGAAGCCCGCAAGCACTCTGAAGAGGACTTCCTGTCAGACAAGGAGGTTCTGGGGCAGTTGCCTGTCACTCACCATGATGTTGTGCTCCATGAAGGAGGGGACAGGATAGCAGGGGCAGGGATGAAGGTGGGAAGCAAACAGGTAATGCTAGTGTATGTGCTGGATGCAGAGCAGTACAGATTTGGTTCTCCTGCACTCAAGTTCCCATTTTACCTGGAAATTCTGAACAAGAAGTAGATTGGAGCCAGCAACATGAATTATCCTGGCTCGCTGGCTTCACTTTCTCCTTCCTTCTCCTGCCCAACACTCTTTTTCTCCTCCAGTCCATCTGCCCTGTCCCACCTCCATTCATCCCTGCTTCTGTTTCTTCTTGTCCATTTTGTCCTTCACCTTTTACAGGCTTCCTTCTGCAGGCTTCATATGCACTGTTGCCTACTGAGTGCTTCTTCCTACCAGTGCCCATAGATGGCTCAAAGGATGTTCCCCCCATCTTCTGTCTACTCTGGGCCTCTTTTGCCTTTTATCCTTTCTTCTTCCAGGCACATCCCATCAGAGAACTTCACTGCAAAGGGAGTTCAGCCACTGAGCATATACTAGAAGCTGCGAAATATGTGAGAGTAGTGGACATATTGGCTCAAAGGCAAGAGGTTTTTTGATTGTGTTGGGTAAAGGATTAAAAGATCCAAAACCTTAGTGCACTCAGGTGGAGAGAGCAATGTGGAATGTGACCCAAGCTGATTTTGAAAACTGGACCTTTCAGATAGGAACTTACATAGCTGAAAAACAGGATGGGCTAATAAATTGTTTAGGTTTCATTTTAGTCAGTAAGTATGTAGCCAGTGCCAGGAAATGTATCTTACAAATTCCATCTGTTGAAAGATATGGTCTGGATGAATGAAATCTTGTTTGCAATGGATTAGCTGCCCTGTTTTTATTGCATCAGCTATATAATATGGAGTCTTTTGATCCAATGTAAGATGGGGAATGGGTGAGATCTGTTTTGAGATTGATGGTCTCTAGGGAATCATAACTTCAAGAGTTCTTGTAAATCCAATATAGGAACTGATCCTTGCTCATTTGGTTAAAGTTTTTAAAAAGTAGCACCTGGTAGATAAAAAGGGCACATTTCTTCAAAATGTGAACCAGTGATACTGACTCCAATGGCTCGGAGTAGCTAAAAGCAGGAACAGGGATGGGAGTAATAGCTCCCACCATTGCTACTGTACTTGGTCCAGCTCACACTAAACACAGCAGCATTACATGTCTGCTCTGAAGGGTTTCCTGGATAAGAAGGAGAAATTGTCTTCGCAGTCCAGGAGAGAGATTTCTGTGTACAATAGAAAAGTTAGCAGGGATATGAAATATAGTACAAAGTCACCATTTTTTAAGGGTAGCTGGAAATAGGATGTTTATGTGTGCTTACCTGGTATAGAAGCAAGGGGGAACTTGCTCACTGAAACTTTTTCCAGTAAGTTGAAGCAAATATATTTTCTTCTGTTTGCTAAGAACAGGTACATGATCAGGTTGTCATGTTACATTACAGTTCAGTCAACTTGCTATCTAGGGAGCTCACAGCGGCCCTCTTCCACTCCCCCATACTTAGGCTACTTCACTTGTGCTGGCTGACATATACCTGACTTTGCAGTTCAGGGAGTGAAATCAGCAGAAAACCAACCCTACAAAAGCAGCCATTATTTCTCTGCCTATTTATTTCTCTGAAGCAGTTTATCAGAAGGCCAGAAAAGGGATGGGTCAGGAACACACCAGTAGAGCACTGGACTGGGTTTCCTGTAGCTGTTACTATGGCTCAGTGAATATACAGTTATTCATTAGGATGTGACAACTCAAGCATGTCTCTCAACTATAACTTGCTTTAGAGGAAATGTATCCACTACCACAAATAAAAGATATGAAAGGTATTGCATGAGGATCAGTCTGGTTTCCCACACCAGACCCAGTATCGGTGTGGCAAGTGGAAATAAATGCCTAAATAAGTGAAGGAAAATAGCTTTAATTTATGTGGTAACTTAAAATGATATTTTCAGGTTTTTACAATGCACTGGACACAACTGAAAGTCTTTTGAAGAGATTACAAAGCATCCATCAGCCTTTTTGTAATACCTCAGTGATAACCTGGTATATGCTATTGTCTTGGAAGAACTGGAACATTGATGCTGTGTGATAATAGTAATATGAAATGGAAACCAAATAACTGTGAGTTGTCTCAAAACAGGGTGATCAGGCTGGGCCCACAATCAGCAAGAAGGGAATTTCCATCAACAAAAAAATGGAGGCTTTACAGGATTAGCCAAGTCTATAAGCAATCACACAGGGGATTTTGGGATTTGGCTGTTATTCCAGCATATTTACTTGTGGTTTGGTCAATATTGTAAAACAATTGCATAGTTTGGGTGAGAAAAAAGAAAACATTTCTGTGGTCAGCAAAGTGAAATGAATACTTTTAGAACTGGAAAAGGCTCTTGTACCTGTGCCCTTCAGGCTTGTGACTTGGACTACCAGTGTTTAAAATGCCTTGTTAAAAAGAAGAAGAAAGCTTTGTTTTTGAAACTGTAATGTTAAAGGACACAAGTGCCTGGCAGCTTAGTAATGCAAAATTCTAAATTCTCTAGAGAAGGCGCCATCTGAACAGAACTCCTTGCAGGGCATCGGATCTGTAGGGTAGTTCAATCACTATTTGAGAGAGCAGGAAGAGCTGCTCTCAGATGGAGCAGAAAGTTTGTGATCAGAAGAGGCAGGGCTTACCTGAAGTGGTGCATTAGAAACAGGACTTCTAAGGATCAAGTTGGAAGTTAATTAGAAAAACTACCAACAATTTTTTCACTATACAAATGTAAACAAGCAGACCCAAACAAAGTATGGAAATTCTGTTAGGAACTGTTTGCAGACATTGCCTAGACAGCTACCTTTGAATGAACACTTAACTTTCAGACGGTTAAGTTAAGAGATATGTCTGCTATACTCATGGTGCAGGCGTCCCTGTAGAACAGCATCAACGTGATCACAACCAGCCATTTCACATCCTTTTTGGTATTTCCGTTGTTGCAGCCAATAAGTAAACAAAATGCACTCCAATAGATTTGCAGTCTGTGCAGCTGAAACAGGATCTTATAATTGAAAGCATCCAGCAACCATTCCTACAGGTACTGTTGCTTCAGGACCTTATATGAACTTGTCATTGGAGGTGGTGCTTTCTTCAGATCCTGCCACACATATATAATTCTCAATTCATTTTTGGCCTGTGGACATAGTCAAAAAGTTGATCTTAAGATTTCACTGCAATAAAGAGCACACTAAACAAAACAACCCTTCCTACACAAAAGGCTTTTCCACTGGATAAAACTGAAGAGAATAGTGTTATGATGCGCTCTCAGTTGATTGTCTTGTTTCTGGCTGCAGTCTGGAGGAAATTAAAGGAAAAACAGATGTCTGAGTAGATCGGTGCTTCTATTTCACAGCCAAAGCTCTCCATTTTCAAATACCTAAATGGTTTAGGAAGGCTGCCTGGCCACCTCTGTTTTTGGAGCTGTAGCACTGCATGGAATAGGAATATATCTAATGTATGTGCACTTCACACAAAGAAGCTTTAATATCAAAGGAGCCAGGCAGCATTGTCCTCTCCAGAGCCCCTTGAAAATCAAATTTTCAGCACTACAGATATGTCTTCTACACCATATTTTTCCTTTTGTAAATTGCTCTTTGAAAGTCTTAAAATAAAAAACACATGATGGAATTTTTTTTTTTTTTTTTATTGATCAGCATTGTGTTCCAGATCTTCACTCCCCCCCCTCCTCTCCCTGATTCCACATGAGCAATTCCACATGGTTTCAGGATTTGTCATTATTCATCTTTTACCTGACTTTATTTCCGTGTTACACAACAGGAAGTAAGGATGGCTGACAGGAGCATTCAGCGAAATAAAGGCCAAATACTTGATAATCAGTACAGTGTGTAATATTGTTCTCAACTGTTGAGTATAAATACTGATATAATGAAAAAAAATACTTCAATTCTTTCCATTAAACACTTTCCTTCTAGGCTGGATTTCCACATGACAGATTTAAACAGCTATCAAAACAAAGACTTGTTCCTCTTCAGACAAGTAGGAAGGTTCTCTCCAAGTCAAATACAAATGCAAACAACACAGAAGACAGTTGTTAGATAGATTTCAGGAATACAGTCTTTCACAGTGAGGTCATCAGAATGGCATCAGAAAACAAAGGAAATTACAAAGCAGGATAATGTAACAAAGCTGAAAAAACTTCCTCTATTCTTTATTTCCCAACAACTTTTGCTTATGGCTTAAAAAGGAAGGTTACAAATAAGAAAATCTGAAATAGTCATTTTGTAGATACACAAGGTACTATGAAAGTGCCCATTTATAGCACATTACATATAAAACATTAATTTAGAAGGAAAACGTGAACCTGATTCTCTAACTACATGATCTAAGACATTTTTTCTTTTTGAAATACTGGGAAATGAGGAATCATAATCCAGCTTCTGTTGAAGATGTTAAAATAGGCTTAACTTGCTAAATTTTTCACTCAAGAGAATAATCCCACAGTAATTAGCAGAAACTATTAACATGAGAGAAAACCACTTACAGAGGGTTTGCAAGTCACACCAAAAGACAACTTGATGTTGAGGAGATACTAAGGATCTTGAAAATGTGTAAGTAAATTCATCTGTATCCATCTTCAATGCAAGGAATGCACACTCTTCATTCTATGGGAAAAACAGAAAATTAAAGATTGTTTTTTTTTCTCAAGTGGAAAAGAATTCATTGTATTCATATATGGTTGGGATTAATAATAAATCTAACCATTTATCTACAGCTTTAGGACTTGACTATTGCAGTCCAAGCAATACTGACATGAACAAATGAACAAAAACAACATACTTCATCCTGAATGGTATCTTCTGACAAGGAAAAGAGGAAAAGACTGCCTCAAATCAAAGATGGAAGCACCTTCTCAACCTTCCCAACCAAAGGTGGGAAATCACGATTTCTTCAAGGCTGCATTTTTTTCCCCATCTTTGTACAAGGGCTTCTCAGAGTATCTCTGTTCCCTCTGGAGCAGATTTCAGGTACAACATCTTCTTCACTAGTGTCACATAGCATGAGATGGACATGAAACATCAGGCCGTATGCTGTAAAATAACCACTGCTCTAGGTTGCCTCTGATGGGGTGCCCTTAAAGGAAGAGCTCTTCGAAGAGCACAGGGTCCCACCAAATCATATATCTGTTGGTTGCATTAATTATTTTGGCCCACCTCGTTTGTTTACAGTCTAAGTATTGCTGTTTTGCAGAGGGCTATGAGAATGGAAGGAAGCACTGAAACAGCTGAGGAGACTTCTCCAGTGAGTGAGAGCACAGAGGGGACTATGATCCTCCTGAAAATGCCAGGGAGGAAGCACGAGGCAGGTGCTAATAATATGAATATCATGCTCAGCAAATCTGAGATTGTTCCCTGGTTCTTGAAGGTTGTTTCATTACCTTCTCACTTCCTTTGGTTATTTGTCTTCCTCTGTCCTCTCTCTTCTGCAGCAAGGAGATCCTACTACCTCTGACGCCAGACTGCATTGCCATACAATATGGAGAAAGGAGGAGCACAGAAGCAAGAGGTGGTTTCAAGGGGGACAAGGAATGAGGAGAGACAGGAACCTGATATTCTTGCTGGCAAGTGCTAAGTTCACTCAGACATTGCCCATCTTTAGAGAGGGTAATGAAATATTTTCAGGGTTAACAACTCTATCAACTCTTGAAAATTTTTTAACTATACTGAAGAAAGTGGCTAGATACCTGTGTGTTATGGCCTTTGCTGGGCTTCCATCACTGTATGTCTGTCTGTGAAAACCTGAAGAAACAAGTTCAAATGTAGGTTGCCATTTTTTTCATTATGGTTCATATATTTATTTTCATATTAACTGATTCCGGATATTGGTTCATTCAGAATAGATACATTTCTTTTTTTAAAAATTGAAATAATGCCTCAAAATGTTTGTGTACGTTAAGCAGAATCTAGAAAACTGGCCAAGGAAAAATAAAATTTAAAAAGAACACAAAGTTTTGCCTCTACATAAAACACAAAAAAAGGATTTTATTTCCATCTTCTCTAGAGCAAATAAGGTTAAGTCATTCTAATTCCAAAGCACAGCTACTGATAGAAAAATACAGTAAATTACAGTATAATACGTTATACATGCTAGAAAACTTCTCTTCCATTTGGAAAGAGAATAGGCTTCATGATGGTTAGCTACACTGTTTTTTATAAAAGATACTGTCATCACTGGAATCCTGTTTTTGAGGAGTAAAATACATGTTAATAATACCACCGCTGTTTTGGGCAAACTGATGCTGCATGATATTTTTAATAACAGGAATATTTAACAACATAAACTTCCATTTCACAAAGACATATACAATAAATATTTTCACTGTGCCATTATAGGATTAGTAGTCATTCACTTTGACATTTTGTGTAATCCAATTTGTCAAAAATCATGGATGAGTCGTACATTTAACATTCCCTTCACCCTACGTTGATTGTACTTGTTAACATTTTATGTTCAAGGACAATCATAATAGCATCCCAGTATAAGAATTATCACTCTAAGTGATATGGCCTTTAAATAACTTTCATCATCTCTTGACTCTGAAAAGTTAATGCTTGAAAAAACATCTTTGTTAAAGAAAATGAGAATTTGAGAATAAGAAACTCCTTAGTAGTAATGCTATTACTGTTACATTCAAAATCTTACACATCATCAAACAAGCAGTTGCTGGCCCCTAATGAGTCATTAAGAACAGGAATTACAGCAATGACCCAGACCCACTAATCCAGTGCTTTATCTTTGACACTGATCAGTACCAGCAGCTACAGAGGGAAGTTTCAAAAACCCCCTCCTGACCAACAGGCAGAGGTGGAATCAGCCACTCACTACATGTGGATTTCATTATACAAAAAACATACAGTCTGGCAGAAGCCATAAAGCATGAGGTTAAAATGCTCCATATAACAAACATAGTGATCACATATTACAATTCTGATGCTCTTGATATGCACAGTTTCTCTTTTTTCTTTTTCCTGAATCTCCATAAGTTCTTCACCAGAACAAAAACCTGTGACAAAATCCACATTTTAATCAAATACTGTGCACAAAAAGTTCTTTACTCAGGTTTGAGTGTTCCTAATTTTCATTTAGTGTACAGACCCATTCACTCCTACTGTTAGGCAGAGGGGAATTCCCAAACTGCCATCTCTAGAACACTTCATTATTTTATACACTTTTGTCATATCCTTCATATTTGCTGAATGGAAAATATGAATAAGGAAGATGCATCCAGACTACATGAATCACAACACTCAGAGTATTTAACTGATTCACCTTAAGTGGGTTGTTAGGAGTTTTTAAATAGATAGGAAACCTGAACTACCATTAGGCAGATGCTTGTCCGGAGAACTTGCTCTGAAATTCAGGCCCCCTCTTTTTTAGTACTGGGCTTTCAAAGCTTGAGCTATAGCTAACCATGAGGTATTTTTAAAATACTGAGAAAATCTGTGATAGGAATTGCCATGTTTACAATGAACTGAGGGAAGGCAGATTGTTTGGGGGGGGTTGAGTTGGGGGGGGGGGGGTTGGCAATGCTCAGACTGAGTCTTCCCTCAGCTTTACTGCCTTTAGACTTCTTAGTTTTAAGCTAATGAATCCACCCTGCTGTGCGCTTCACCTTAAGTCCCCAAGCCTCAGTTTACTCTGAGTGTATTTCAAATCGTAATACAAATTATCCTCACAGTACTTCTGTAATAGAGGGAATTACTACTGTCCCATTTGCAGAGGTGGCAAATTAACAGTAGGGCTGTGCTGCAATCAGTGCAATGACAGCAGTGTGCACCTGCTTGCCAGGGACTGTTTTTAACTAGTTACCTCATGTACTCACTGCAAGCTAAATATAGGTGTGGTGCACCCAACTTGGCACAGGCTGAAAAATTCACCCAGGAAGCAGAGAAAACAGACAGCCACAGAAGTTGCCCTTGCAATAGCTAATTAAAAGCTAGTTTAGGTATATGAGTCCATTGTCTATAAAGGAAGCTGAGCATATCAAGCTCCCATATGGGCATCTATATTTGGTCAGATGAATCCCATGTCAGTCTACCAGTAAAAACACATTCCACCTGAGATGCTCTCTTCTATACAATCCAGATCTAATTTTTCTTTTGTTATCATTAGTACTTACCACAGTGGATATCACAGATCTGTAGTGGAACTGAATAATCTACATCTGTCCTCCAGCCCTTGTAAAAGAAAGAATTAAGTCTTATTCCCCTTTCAGCACACTAGTACTGAACATTTGTCTTGACAAAATGAGCACTGCTTTATTTGTTTACTCAGCTGACTGCATTTTTAATCTGTTTTTAAATAAATGCACTAGTGGACTAGTGTACATTTAGCAAGTCTAATCACTTTTAGGTTTATAAAAGGTAAAGTTAATCAGAAATTTTTTGTTCAGAACTGTATTCCGTCAGATAATATCTTATTTACACAATAGACTATTTAGTCAGGAAAATATCAATTTTGCTACCAAATCTGTTTTCTCACTGGGGAAAGAAAAATCCCTCCCACTGCCCAGAAGGCTCTTGTCAGGCTCACTTTCATCTTGTGCCTTTCTTCCAGGGAGCAGAAGGTGAAGCTGACAAGGGCCTTTCCGGGCAGCTGCTGGGGCCCGGCAGCTCTAGCTGTCAGTCTGGTGTCCCATGATCTGCCAAGACCACTGAACTCCAGAGTGGGATCAAACATATCAGCTTCATGTTCATTTTCTATTAACATTGTCTAATAAAGTTCAGTTACACAAACAGTGTGCAAAAAAGTCAGAAATGTTTTGCTCAGCTCTGCTTTCAGGAGTGCTAATTCTAGCATACTATGTACTTACTGTGCTGCTTACTATATGCCTAACTTTTTTCAGTTAATGTCATTTTTGAACATTAATCTACTATTCACTTGGATCTTCTGACTAACTTTTTATTACAAAGGAACATATAAAGACAGGATTAACAATTTCCTGTTGCTATCCCTTTATCTGCTACCAACAAAGCAGCAAGATCAGGAAAGCAACTTCTGTGTTAATTAATATCATCTCAACGAGAGGTGGTGGCAGCACATCAGGCTATAAATAATGCTCTTTGCCAACTTCGTTTACAGAGTAATCAGATTTGGCTAGGAGAAGGAAGCCGCAAGAGTGCCTGCTGGTTTTCTTTCTTTTCTTTTTTGATGACTTGTTTATTTTGTACAGTGCACCTGGCAAAAATCAAGACACATACCTGAATGCAAATTGTTGACCCACACATTTCCCGTGACATAGTGATTGATACAGAATCTCCCTAATGAAAACAAAGTGGAAAACTATTATTTTCCATACCCTGGGACAGAGAAAATGTATTGTCTCTCCAGCTCTTTAGTTCATTTGCCAATAATGCTACATGTTCCACAGCCTCAGAAATTTAATACAGTGTATTTATTATGGAAGGTTATTTATTTTCAGAGGTATCCCTGACTCTCAATGACCATATGCAGCTGATGTAGTTTTGCCAAGCACAGTTTGGGAAGCACAGGTAGAGGGCTGATGTTCCTGCATTTTATGAAGTATCATAAGGGAGGACGCCACCCCCATGGCTGCTGACACCATGTTAGCCACTGAGCATCTTCACTTCTTTTCTCTAGTGTACATGAATTTGAAGGAAAGACCATTTCTTTGCAGTTCTTGTGGATTTCCCATCACATTGTACACTGAGAACAAGTTCAGCCTTAGGCTAGACTTGTCCTAAATGACTGTTCTGACACTTAAAATGTGATTGTTTATGGTTTGTCCTCAAAAGAATATGTTAGTTACTCCACTAATAACTACACACCCTAACACTACTCTCCTTAATGCGGCAAAACTCCTAACGAAATTTGGGGTAAATTAGGCTAATGTGGTCTCATTCCAACAGTATTGAATAGGGATCACTAGCCAGAGAAAGAACGCCTGTTTCTGGGAACACAGAGTTAAGTCATAATGAAAACTTTGTGGATATTGCTCATGGTGTTGGACAGGAACTGTATGTAATTTAGGCGGGCTCCCATTGTGTCACAGCAGCAGAGGATATAACAGTTTTGTACCAATGGGAAGAAAATGAGCATTTCTAAATGCATCAATGCCCTTCATGAAACGCCCAGTACAATACCTAGATGTGATTTCTCAGTGCTCTCCCCTTACCCTTCTTACCTATCAATTCACACAGGGAACCTCTAAAACCAGGAGGTCTAAATTGCACAGATCTTATTCGGAAAAAAGCCAGATGAAGGGAAGTGCCAGTGGTAAGTGTTCACTGAACACAGTGTTTGACAACTCTTCTACCATACAGATCTCCACCTCTGCCAGTAATACAGCATTTCCCCAGACATCCTGCCCCATTAGGACAGACTCTTACTAGTCCCACCAGTGCCCTTTGTGATCTGTGTTGATTAAGAGAGCTGTTTTTTTCCCAGGCCTTCTTTCTCAGTGATTGTGCAGCTCTGGGATCTCCTGCAGGACTAGTTAGCATGTTTCACTTGAGCATGTGCAACGAAGTAAGCTCGAAGTTGGGAAATCCTGTTTTAACAGCTTCTCTGTTAAGCTCAGAGCCAGAGATGTAATAAAAACCTAAATGGATTCATTAGAAGATAAATTCAGCTTTCAGTGCTAACCCCTTGAAGTTTAAGAAGTGCTGATTTATGGCTGTCTGCTTGCCAGCTACCCCCTGGTATATGCACTCTGCCCACTGAAAGCATCAGAGGTACTGGAAAAACATCACACAGTTGCAGCTCATACCTGCACACAGTGGCAAAGTAAGAAGTACAGCTGGAATATATCCCGAAAAGAGTACAGGTAGAAGAGGTACAGCATGCTCCTGTCTTCCCTGAGCCCCCTAAAGCACAGCGAAGTAAATGAACACAGGCAGAAATAACCATAGAAATCACAACATAGAGATTTCTCAACTTCTCCATATTCATTGTGTGGCATCTCATACACGTGGTAGATGGAGTACAGGACAGGAGCACACATTTGGGAGTGATCATAAGGCTACTGAGGAGCTAGCTGCTGAACTGGAAGGATTCCTATCAGCGTGACAGTCCTAGTAGCTCCTAGGACCTATTCTAATATTTCTAATATTCTCCTACTTGAAGAATAATGCTATGGCCACTCTTCTGCTCTTTGACCCCACTTTCCAGATGTACCTCTCAGTAGATCACAGGTCAGGCCAACAAGGTAACTCTGGCATGCAGGGTTGAAGGGCAAGGGCAAGCCACAGAGCTGCACTGAAAATGTATGAGATACAGGCTTAGTTGCAAGAGAGGAATGAGGCTCCCATTTCATGAGTAGCTGCTGCCTGAAACAGCAATACTCCCACAGTCTTTTTCCTCTCTCCCCCCACTTTTGCTGGAAGAAGCAGTTGTATAGTCACACAGCTGGATCAAAAAGCTAATTTGGCTGAAAACTTACCTTTTTGTGTGCTGAGTTAGTTTTGGCAGCCATGGGATTTAGAGTGGCTTGAGATCACTGTGGAATTATGCCTTAAGTCTTACATTTCATGATGTGAGATTTGCCAGGTCTGCTGCATCAGTGACCCATATGTGAAATGCTAACAGTAACTTTTCCTATGTACATAATACATATACTACACCACAAAAATGATGTTAAAAGAATATTAGTGTTCCACTTAATAGTCACTTTGATGTGATTCATTTGACTTCAACATCCTTATTTATATCTTTCTTCAGTGTGAGATCAGAATTAGAACTACATGCTTTAAATATGTTCCAGTAATTGTTCCAATACATACATGCATGAGTTTATTAATGCATTCAGGCTGCAGAGCGATAAATGGAATAATAATGAATACAGTTAAACAAGTTAAAAAGGTTTACAATGTCTAAGAAGTAATATATACAAACCACAGAGACTGAATGGTACATCCCAACAGATTCACATGAGGCCAGCTGCGTCCTGTTACACACAAGCACTAAGAATTGCGCCTTGGTTTGAGAGGTGAAGAGAACTTGTATCTGTTCTGCCACTGCAGCAGTTCTCATTTTCCAAGCTGATATTCAGGGAAAAAGACTTACTTTTAGAAGTACAAGGACCATATATTATATTTAAAATTGCTGTATTTAAAATAAAAGCCGTTTTAATTAGTTGAATACCATCAAATAACATGCAAGTAACTATCTTGATTCCAACAGATTACTTTTTATACTGATAAGCACTTGATCTGCTGGGGACCTTATACATAGAAGTAATGAACTGTCAAATCCCTTTGCTATAATTTACAAGCTACAATGATTTGAACATTTGGCCAAGGACAAAGCTTGTTTAATGGAGAAGACTCATGTCTAGTGATTGATTTAAGTATCTTTCACAATTTAATATTATGTAATAAAACTATTACTTACCTGGGAATTCTCCATGAGCGAATGGACATTTAACCCAAGAGTCTTGCTTGGTTGTAAACTGAAAGCAGAGAAATCTGTTAGGAATACTGTTTTTTCAGTCTGAATCTGTGGCTACAGGTTCAACTAGAGATGATCACTGCATTCCAGCAGGGAAGAAGGTAAATCCACAGTGTTCATGCTCTGTGGTATCTTCTAACCCTTGATTTAAACTGGGCTGGGCTAAACCCCAGTTCTTCAGACATTGATGCACATGCAGTTCCATTGACTTAACAGTAATCTAAAAGAAACCAATAATATGCCTAGATTAACTTTATGTGGCATTTTTTGTGAACTAGAACAATACAAGGTACTCCAATAAATGTAGCACATCAATCATTCATTTCTTTTATCAAATATTTAATTTGGAAAACTTTACACATTAAATTTAATATGTGCTCTAGAGTTTGCAGTGTGTGACCTAAAACATTTTCTCTGCTTTTCTTAAGCAGAAAAAAATGGCGGCACAATCTGATTTGTGTCACATCTATCATTTCTCTTGCACTTCCAAAGAACCTCCTTTTAATTTACTCTTTCACACTTCCTTCATCCTTACTTCCTATTCATCAGAGATATAAAAGAAAACATTCATGCTAAAGAATATTAGCAATTCCTTCTTTCATAGCTAACAGAAAGAAAGGCAATAAATAAGTCATTTACAAGACAATCACTTTACCTTCATGCAAAGCCTTGGGTGAGTGTCCACACGAGAATATTTAACCTGCTTGAAAAGAGAAGACTCAGCATTAGCTAGTTGCATTAGCTAGTTTCACAAAATTCATTATCTAGAATTTTCTGGATTTGATTACTGAGAAAGAAACTGCTTTTTTTACTATATAAATATCTCAAAGAGTTAATCACATAAAACAGTAACAATAGGTGTCACACTGCCTTGGGTTACTGAATAAATCACTTGCTTCTATCTGTAACAAGTAGCATTTTTGACAGTCATTCTGACCTAGTATAGCTAAATCAATTGATTCTGTGGTGACTTGTTTACATAATTCTGATTACAGAGTCTTCTTGTTCCAGAGCCTTATTTACCACACATCACCAACTCAGCAGAACAGTTAAACATATTCTCAAAAGTGCTGTTGAATTGAGGCTTTCATCTTCAATTTAGGAAATTCTCAATTTTCAGTATCCCTATTCAAGAAAAAAACTTAAACATAGACTGAATATTTGACAATCACTTAACTGACTTATAAAATGTTTCTTTCATGAATCACAACCACTTAAACCGCCAAGGGCTTCAACATAAAAAGCCTTGTCTAATATAAACAATTACTACCCATACAAGTGATCTTACTTAAGTGACTGTCGCTCAAGTGACTGAGGGCAATGGGCCCTACACACAGCACAGCATCAGGACCAAAGTAACACCTCTTTCCTGTAACTTTTTGAGAACAGCCTAAAGGATGTCCTTTGGCTTGTCTATGGGAGCAACAAGAGAGTCACAGGAAAAGTTCCATAAGAGTCAGCTCAGATACGGAAACAGCATTGCCATGGACAGAGAAAGACACACAAATTACAGAGCAGAGTTTTGTAGCTTTTGGGCCTGAGTCAGTACATGTGTATATTATTAGAGTGTGCAGCACCATGTGGATTTAGTGGGGGACGTTGACACTAACTGAGGAATCTCTTCAGTGATCTCCAGCACACTATGGAGATGTTCTTCATTATTACAGTCGCGTGCAAAAAATGGACTAAATTCAGCATCAAATCTTTTAGGAAGAATTAGAAAAAAGGGAAAATTCATCCAGTCCATGAGTATTAATATTCAGCCATTAAAAGCAATGGGTAAATACAGGAAAACACTCATTGTCTGGTACTAAACCAGTATCGGATTGTGTTATGGGTCATAGACATGACCAATACCAGGCCAACCTCATTTTAGGCTTCTTTCTTTTTTTATTTTCCTGAAAACAATGAGTTTTGCTTGTTGTCAGCAGATGGTGAACTCCACAGGGAGCACTCACATATGTCAAATTAAATATATTTGGTTTTGCAAGATCAAAGCTTTGTTGAAAGTTGGGCAGAAAATGGTGAATCTGAGTAAGCACTAAACATTTGGCCAGAAGTTCCTAATCTTTTCAGTGTTTCTTCTTCAGTGTTTATAAGACCAAACATTCAAAAGTCTTGAGTCAACCCCCACAAATCATCTCATCAGAATAAGACTCAAAGTTTCAAAAATTAAGAATTTGTATTTGGTTTTATTTGCCTTTTGAGTTTTTACCTCAAGTTTACTAGCTTCTCTGCACAACCAGGAAGGCCTGAAACTTACTTTTCAAGATGAAAGCGGGAATTCTAACAAACCTCATAAATCCAGTGCATTCAATATCATGAGACTTTAGATTGAAGTATGAAGCAGTTTGTGCTACATATAATCCTTTTCAGTTTTAGAACATAAGTGCAGGAAGAGCTGAGGCACTCAGTATTTCGACAGCCACAATTTCAAGATGTTGGACCAGGTTCAAGAAGGCACTTTGAAAAGATCTTAAGAGAGTAAAAAATAATCATGCCTATCGAGGTACAACTACACCTCTCGTAAGACATAAAGAGATTTAGATTCATCTCACTTATGTTTTAAATGCCTAAATGTTAACTATATAAATCTGACCTAATCACAGTAGACTCCTGTCACAGCCAGTGAAGAGAAACAGGTACTTTCAGACATCCCTCTGACCTGTCTTATATGCCTATCTTCAGATGAGAAGAGTTGTCCTCTGAATATGTCTGCTTCATTTATTTACTTTAAAGGGAATCTGGGGTGAATAGCTGAGACTTGGACACCTATCTTTTAGACAGTAAAGTCAGGGCAGATGAATCATGCCTTTACTATAAATGAAGAGCAGACCATATTTACGCCAAAGAATTTTGTAAATATTACTAGCTTCACAATCACTCCACTTTTTGTTCCCTAATAGTGAGTTAGCCAATTCTGAGCTCTCTGAATAAAGCATGTGGTTACTGTACAAGAACAGACTGTGATTATGAATAGTTTTAAGTATCAGAGAAGAGAGGAATTTGCAACTGCCCTTAGTCCAAAGTCTAGCTGTTCACATTATGCGTTGGATTTAGTCACGGCTTTCTAGCACGGCTTTCAATCTCACAGTTTGAAAAAATCTGCATGGCTCTTACTTTCTCAGGAGAATTTTTGGAAGTGTTTTGTATATCTTCACAGTGGTCGTTAGACTTCATTAACCTGCACAGGTTGACCGTGACAAACACAGGACAGGCTGGCTCCCAAGCTAGGGTTTGTGTGACTGGATTATAAACAATATTATCCCATAACGCCTTCGTATCTGTGCACAAAGAGTGGAAACATTATTCAAGATATCTAAAAATGAATCAAAATCATTCATAAATTCGGTACCTATATATGTGCTTAAAACCAAAAACATTGCTTTTCCATTTCCTTGTCATTTCCACCAATCAGAACTGCACACATGTTCTAACAGTGTAAAACCTGGGTTCATCCTACCAAAGTGTTGGCATTTAGCTGAAGTACTTAACAGTACTATGATGCCAAACAGGCATCACCAGGGAATGGCACCTCAAGTCTGAAGTGGGCTGCACAGGCTCCTGAAAGTGTATTCTCTGCCCATCAACTACAGAGGGAGTGCAGCACAGGTGGACTCCTAACCGAGGACCTTCACATCCTGCAAATACTTGTGAGAGAAAAACTTGAAAATTTGGCCATTTGGATGTTCAAAATGAGTGAACAAATAATACCTGTGACTCTCGAAAATGTAGCAAAGTGAAGGAGCGCAGTCTACATCAAAGAGTGGAAACACAAAGCAGCAAAATTCAACTCCCATCAAGCATAACAATTCCAATTTTTATAGTTTCCTTTGGAAATGTTCTGAAACAAAACCTTTTGATATTTTCTATTAGGAATCTTCCAGACCCCTTAATTCTGCAAAACCTTGTGCTGTCTTAACTTTCTGTCCCAATGAATATATATCAAAATACTGAAACTTTCTATGAAGTAGAAATTTTGATTCTTTTTTTACGACTACTGTTTGTAACAAATGGATAGGTGCTATACAGTTAATGTTTAGAGAAGATTTATTCTGACTGAAAAAGTCCTGGCTCCCAGCAGTTCTAATAGAGTTTTCACGGCTACATTTTTAATGTTGCAAGAGTCTGTAATAATGTAGATATAAGTATAATCCTAATAGAGCATAGCACCACAATTAAGATGGGCTGTCTCTAGGCCTTCTCCAGGCCTGCTCACTGACTTATTAAATGACTTTGCTTCTGTTTTATTCCTTTGTGGCACCCATTTATCTATTTCATAATAAAGATGCTCATTTAAAGTATGTTTTTACTTTTTTCTACTACTTCATGTTCCTCATTCATCCTCAGTCTCATTAAATTGCATTGTTTAGTAACCAGTAAATGCCCTTCTTTCCTTTTTTTCTTTTCTTACTTAAATTAACACAAAAGAGTTATTACATAGAGGAACTTCTTTCTGATACACAACTGTTAATTAATTCCTGCTACAGAACTAACTATCATCCCAAATTTATTACATCAGTGATAAATGCACCAGAAAGAACCAGTCTGCTTTAGATATTCCAGTGCACAGAGCTGTCAGTTTGGAAAAAGAAAGAGTTTAAAAATAAAACAATTTGGCTTGAAAGTTGGAACTCCACAGTGCTTTATAGTCTAAATAGCTGGGTGCTAGAGACTGAAAAATTCCTTGAGATCACTGGAAGGAGGATAGTTGAGTAAATGAGAAGTGTAGTTTTAAACCGGTATTTCTTATATTCACTTCCTCATCAGAGCTGTAAGCAAAGGGTCCAATTGTTTTTGCCCATTGAAACTTCCTAAATGGACCAAATCAAAGCTCTGAAAGCCTGGATGTGCCAAAGCACATAGGCTGCCCTTCCTCTGACTACCTAATGCTTTGTAATCTATGCTTCAGCTATCACCACTGGGCTTCTCACCTCTCTGATCCAGAGCTAAGATGTGTCTCAGGTTGCACGAGGGTGTGAAGGCAGCCTAAAGGCCTTCTGAGCTAGTCCTCATTCAAGGGCAACAGCGAGAATGACTGAGGTAGGGCAAGGAGGAAAAGAACCAGAAAGCAGAAAGAAGGAATTGTGGTGTTCACAAGTCCAACCTCCTGCGCTGGAGAAGCATAACAAGGTGCCTTCCAAGCACAGGAAAGAAAGAGGAAGAGATGGGAGAAAATTTGGAAGAAAACAACCTGTGCCCCTGAGAACTAGCCTCAGGCTCAACTGCTACTAAGGACAGAAATTAGGAGTTCATACTGTAGATGGCTAACAGGCTTTACTTTGAATATGACCTTGAAGCTAGATCTGGCAGCAGGATGTAGACATAGCTACAGGCATAGCTTGAGTGTTCCTATAAATGCTCTCTGTTGTATAAATAGTATCCTTTTTCCTTTTTATTTAGTCAAACTGCACTCCACTGCTGCAAAGGGAAGATAGCGTCACAAACACTGCATTCTGCCACAATAAAAAAAATCAGAAATGAAGGCTGGGCTAATTAGAGAGGAGACTGCTTCAATTTTGACAGAAACATATTGGTTCTGCAAGAATGTGAAAGAGTTACAGTGAATATCTATGCAGTTTAATGGAATTTGGATAAACTGTTATGGGTTGGTGTTTATAACTGCTCTTATGGTTCTTTAAAAATCAAATGCTAAAATCCCTTAATGGGCTTCTTGGCACAATCTGGGACGAAAAGATTGTTGTACTTATGTTGGGCTAAACAAAATAAAACACTTTTTCAGGTTGCACTTTTTTTTCTATCATTTGGTAAACCTTTCAGTAAAGAACTATATAATGTGAGAATTTCATTTTCAGCTGTCACCTCTGACCGAAATCTGACTTTGCTGGAAAACTTCATGTGAATAACTTCCCATTAAGTAAGGGGTCTGCACTCCAAGTAACTGTTTGAAAATAATTTTGCATTTATTGCTGGTTTCCTGTTTATTGACCTTCACTTATATCTTATTCTTGCCCTTAATGTTGAGATAGCTACTGTAATGAATTAGGAGACACACTGATTTGCATTGCCTGATTATCTACTATCCTATTGTGAGTAATGCTGAAGGAGAAATTTAAAAAGCAGCCCCCTCTTCTGTATCAGCACAAGCCCAAGACCTTTGAGATTTTTGAGTGAAGAAATTCAAGGAGACACCTCATACTCTGCTCTTTCCTCTTATCACTCTTGTATGCAGTTAACTGTGTTCGTTCTCAGCTCCCAGTTCCCTTCTTCAGGCTGGTGTCAGGTACCTCCTTCAAATCTCTCCTTAAAGCCCTCCTCTTACATCATCATTCTAAAGCTGACCTCAGTGGCTTTTCTTCCTTCCGGCCAGTTAGTGTGTGATTTAAGAAAATGTGGGAAATTACAAGAAAGTTACTTAGTGTTCATATTGTCATAAACTTTGTGAACAATTTGATCTGAAGAAAGTTATTTCATCTATCCACAGTATAACAAAACAATTTGACAATTTCCTTAAAGTTTTGCAATATATGATTTTCACCTTAGATGCATTTCAAATTGCAACATACTACTGGAACTGCTAGAAACTACTCAGAGAGTAATCACACAATACTTGCCATTTTCAAAGGGGCAAAGTTGTGTTCTCCTTGCATCTGGAATTGCCAACCAACCCTACAACCCAAAAAGTCATCATTAGCTAGAGATTCTCAGATACACCAGTCTTTAACATTTCAAGACAGAATGTGACAAAACAACCTTCTCACCAAATGTATAGATGCTGTGCTTATTATAAAGCTTTGGGAAGCATTTTTAAGAGGATGTTTTGCACTAGACATTTACAGCATTGTTCTTCATTTGGGGGAAGTGGAGTTGAAGGACCAGGTGATCCTTTCAGCACTATGTTCCTAATATTTCTGAGTCATATATTCTGCATAATTTCATTTAGAAAGTCTGTCAGTTTAATATTTTTGTTCATTTTTTTTACACTCATTATTTTCTAGGGGTATCAGAAGTCATCCAAGGACGATGCAATACATACCACCTATTTAATACTATCAGATCTCCTAGCCTTTCTTATGGTAAAAGATGTATCTTTAAAATCTAGTGACTAACACTTAAACCCAGTCCTGCAAATATCTGTGCTTGTCTTAGTCACTATGCCCTAATTATTTAGATGCACATGCAAATGTTTCTATTACTCACAGTTGTTAAACACCATAATTTCCATTTATTTGCCCAGCACTAATCATGTTATGGAATTCATTGTATATATGTTGGGTGCAATAATATTATTTTAGTGACCTCCTACCTTTCAGAATGGAGTAAAACAAAACCCCTATGTTTGCAAGAGAGCTCCTGGTTCAGCTCTAAGATACCTCATTTTACTTGTCTATAATGTACACATCTGAATGTGACTAAGGTGCCCTAGTCGTAAAATCTACTTAGCGCAGCCAGTGGAGTCTACAGTGCTACTCAGCTCATCCCAAAACAGGCATCTCCATTTGGTTAGCTGAACAGCTTTATAGGTTCCATTGTATTAACTAGCTGTCCACTGACCATAAGAGCTTGGAACATCTAATTCAAATATAGATATCTACAGCTGGACATCTACATTTAAGAATCTTAATCCACAAGCTGAATCCCACTGCAAAATTCCATGAGAAACTAGGTCACATAATATCTTTACATCTTATCAAGCTCTTTTTAAATTGGTTTGATCAGTTTTTATTCCTTTTTCTGAAAGATATTCCAAAATCTCACTTCTCAGGTTATCAGAAAAATTACTGTAGTTATCCTGAATATATTCATGGAATGAAGTTTATTCCCCTTCATTCTTGTGGCAAGATGGGCATTTAGCTTAAAAAAAGCTGTTCTTTCTCCCTATAAGTGGCCCTTCTGATGTGTATTTAGACAACAGTCGTATTTTCTCTTTGCATGTGTTTTACCAGGCTAATGAAAACAAGTGTTTTTAATCTGCTTTTTAAGACAGTCTCTCTATTCTTCAAACATTCTAGATTTTTTATGTACCTCTTCCATTTGAATTAATCTTTCTTAAATATGGATACAGAAATTTTCTACAGTATCCCATAGAAGGTCTTGCTCGTACTTTCCTATTAGCATGGGAATCATCTCACCTAGTTTTTCACATTTACATCATGTTTGTTTAATATTAATAAACAAACTCTTACACCCAGATCTTTTTTGCGCACTGTCATTTTAAATGAGGACTCACATTTTACAGCAAGAATTCTTTTTATTAGTGCAAGTGCATGAACTTGCACTTGATACCGTTACACTTCCTCCTCCTTTAGTTATTTCACCTACAAAGACCTCTAGTCTCTTCCAATTATCCTAATTCTCTTCCATTTTGGTTACACTTCTCAACTGTATTATCAGCAAAATTCGTTAACACACTCCCACTTCTTGTGGGAATGCCACTGATGAAAACATTATAAAAGAACTGTTTTAAGTTTGGTCCTTAAATAACTTTTCTATCAACACTGCCCTATTCAACAGGAGCTGTTGAATATCCAGCTAGATATTTATCTACCCTACAGATCTTGTTCTAACCCCCAGTTTCCTTAATTCATCTGCTATTTTCCCATGAGATACTATATCAAATCCTCTGATGAAATTCAGTCTGACTAAATCTGCTGGCTCTTCCTTGCTTATATATATTAGTCAAATTAGCCTTACACAATACTTTTGGTAAATTAATGTTAATTGTATTCCATTTTCCTTTTATCTCCATGTTTTAATCTGTCTTTCCTAAAAAAAATCTCAATTTGCATAATCATAAGGTCAGGAAAGCCTTGGTCAGAAACTTAGGTCCAGAGCCTTTCTCTATAGATTTTTCTTCCTTGCTTAGGACACAAATCCCAGATAAAATTTCTTAATTGGAAACACAATATATGTCAAACCCAGACTGCATTACCTCAATACAAAGACAAGGGAGTAGCTGAGAATATCTCAGAGAAACTGATTTTAAAGATTCCTTTCCTTTTATCTGAAATGAAAAAGATAATCATGAGTCCAGGACAGTAAATAACTTTTAATAAAGGTAAATAAAGATATAGAAGGCCTGTTCCTATAAATATGATCTCAGTGAGCATTTCTACTTACAAGTCCCCCCACTCAGTTCAACAAAGCAATACTTTCAGCTTTAACTCACCACAGCAAATGACCCTACATCTTCACAGCTAAACCATTTGTGACATAAGCGAACATAATAGTCTTGATCTCGAAGAAAGTTGGATACATTCACTGATATGACTTTCCTTGCCCGGTCTACATTATAATCTAACTTTCCACCTGAGAAAAGAAAAAAACATGAAATTATTACATTTCTTTATTACTTTATATATTTCTTACTTTATTATTTCTTATTTAGTGTTCAGAATGTATTTCATAACTTGATGGAGATGAAATTCAACATCTATAGATTCTTATCTAGGATGTTTGAATTAATCCTTTTTAATATCTAGATCTTCCTGAACATAATCTTATTTTATGATATATAATGATTTTCATGAGAATAAATATCAATGATGTTACTCATTTTTAAATTAGCACTGTCAATACTGAGGTGCCAAGACACCTACTGATTGTAACTCAGCCTCAATATTTGAAATCTTAAGTAATTCATGTATAGATATTTGAAGCATTAATCCTGATACTACTACATACACAAGCTGATTATCCTCAGGTTGCAATTTTATTACATAGAAAATATATGCAGCTATGTTAGACAAATACAATATTTGAGGTTGTTTAATATTTTATTTTTATTCACAGGTATTGCAAACTCGGGACAGTCATTCAGCAAAATAATTTCAATATAAATGTGAGGTCTGTCTATAGACAAAATCTGTAACAAGTAATCCAAAGTGCATGAAGAGAACAGAAACCTGTTTTTAAAAGTTTAAATATTAAATAGGGTGTCAATATCTTTATCTGCTATCTAACGTTTCCAAGTTAGTATAAAGAAACACTTAAATTTTCCAGGACATAACCTACAGCTATCTGATAATTACAAGTAACAGTAGTTGTATATCATCAGTTTTTTCTGCTTATCCAGCTATGAAAACATATCATTGTATAGGCCACCAGAAATATTTCACAGCTTTAATGTACATAGAAGATCAGCTCACCCAAACAGCCTGGAATATATTTTCCCACATCATTGTTTCTGCAATCTGCAAAATAGAAACCAGAATTTTCTTCAGTGCTGCTTTATTTATATAGCTTTGTAACTAAGACCTCCAAACTATCCAAGAGCTTCTGAACAGGAAACCTGTCCCATACACCCCTTTTTAAAGGCAGATTTACATCCACTTCTACATAAACAGTGAAAAGAATCTGTACCCTTTCCATACACACTGATTATGTCATAACTTGCATTAAGGATCCTCTCTCACCAGTTTAGTGTTTTTACTGTAAAACCTCATCAGCAGTTTAAATAATTCAAAAATCTAGGCTATAACTCTACACTTCTTTACCCAGGACCCAAAAATAATTTCAGTTATAATAATAATAATTTAATTTATTGTTTCCTTGAAAGCCACTCCAGTAGTTTACCAGGGTCATTCAACTGATATAAACGATTGTGAATTTTTGCTATTCTGATTCCACTGTAGGCTTACTAAAAAATACCCCAGTATTTCCCAGACAGCTTGCCAGAATTAGAGGGCAGCTGACACCTCCAAAACTAATATGTTTGTATCTCAAAAACTTAAAGCTTGATTTGAGAAGAACACTAAATAGCTGATAGACCACTTCCTACTGTTTTCATCTCTCTTTGCTTAACTCAGTATTTAGTATTTTGTTTTCTTTTCCCCACACCATTCTTTTCCCCAGGACAATATTTTCCTTTGTTTTCCTTTGTTCACTCTTCCATGTAAAGTGGCTTAAAATTGGGTTTTATAAAACCTTATTTTTCCCCTCTGTATTCACAAAGTACATTTTTCCCTCAATAATGAGGCAGCCGATTTATCATGAATACAAAAGGGTTTTTTTAAATACAAAGAGGCTTTACTTATATGAAGGTGTGTAACAGCCATAACACATCTGATAGTGTGTGTAAGGGATGATACTGCACCAAGTGCTGTGGGCAAGGGCAGCCCACTCGCAGGCTGTGCCCATGGGAAGGCAGGACAAGCACAAGCACTGGACTGAACAAGGGGTCCCATTTCATTTTTTGCACCACGACTTGCTTGCAGCAGCCACACCGTATCTTGGTAGCACAACAGTGCTGAATCTATTTTTATATACATAGAGTAGGCACTTTAACAATGTGGAACAATGCTATCTTATCCAGTTACATTGAAACAGGTGATAGAACAGCAAGCTAAAGAGAAATTTCTTTATACTTTCTTATTAAGCTTTCCTCAAAGGGATGTAGCACTTCAGTCATTTCCGAAGCCATCTGGGGCCTAGCTACCAAAAGACAGCAGAGGCTCCATCTTATGCACAGAGAGCCTTTGTGGGCCCTTTGCTGAATGGGGTGGGTGCCCTGGTGACGAAGGATGCAGAGAAGGCAGAGTTACTGAATGCCGCCTTTGCTTCAGTCTTTACTGGTCAGGCCAGCCCTCAGGAACCCCAGACCCTGGAGGCAAGAGAGAAAGTCTGGAGGAAGGAAGACTTTCCCTTGGTGGAGGAGGAGTGGGTTAGAGATCATTTAAGCAAACTTGACACCCACAAATCCATGGGCCCCGATGGGATGCACCCACGAGTGCTGAGGGAGCTGGCGGATGTCATTGCTAAGCCACTCTCCATCATCTTTGAAAGGTCATGGAGGACAGGAGAGGTGCCTGAGGACTGGAAGAAAGCCAATGTCACCCCAGTTTTCAAAAAGGGCAAGAAGGAGGACCCAGGGAACTACAGGCCAGTCAGCCTCACCTGCATCCCTGGAAAGGTGATGGAGCAGCTCATCCTGGAGGCCATCTCCAAGCATGTGGAGGACAAGAAGGTGATCAGGAGTAGTCAGCATGGCTTCACCAAGGGGAAATCATGCCTAACCAATCTGATAGCCTTCTGTGATGGAATGACTGCCTGGGTAGATGAGGGGAGAGCAGTGGATGTTGTCTACCTTGACTTCAGCAAGGCTTTTGACACTGTCTCCCATAACATCCTCATAGACAAGCTCAGGAAGTGTGGGTTAGATGAGTGGACAGTGAGGTGGATTGAGAACTGGCTGAATGGCAGAGCTCAGAGAGTTGTGGTCAGCGGTGCAGAGTCTAGTTGGAGGCCTGTAGCTAGCGGTGTCCCCCAGGGGTCAGTACTGGGTGCAGTCTTGTTCAGCTTCTTCATCAGTGACCTACATGAAGGGACAGAGTGCACCCTCAGCAAGTTTGCCTACGGTACAAAACTGGGAGCAGTGGCTGATACACCAGAGGGGTGTGCTGGCACTCAGAGAGACCTGGACAGGCTGGAGAGGTTGGCGGAGAGGAACCTCCTGAAGTTCAACAAAGGCAAGTGCAGGGTCCTGCACCTGGGGAGGAATAACCCCAGGCACCAGTACAGGTTGGGGGCTGACCTGCTGGAAAGCAGCTCTGCGGAGAAGGACCTGGGAGTGCTGGTGGACACCAAGTTAAGCATGAGGCAGCAATGTGCCCTTGTGGCCAAGAAGGCCAATGGTATCCTGGGGTGCATCAGGAAGAGTGTTGCCAGCAGGTCGAGGGAGGTTATTCTCCCCCTCTCCTCAGCCCTGGGGAGGCCACATCTGGAGTACTGCGTCCAGTTCTGGGCTCCCCAGTACAAGAGGGATGTGGCACTACTGGAGCAAGTCCAGCGAAGGGCTACAAAGATGATTAGGGGAGTGGAGCATCTCTCTTATGAGGAAAGGCTGAGAGAGCTGGGCCTGTTTAGCCTGGAGAAGAGAAGGCTGAGAGGAGATCCTATCAACGTGTACAAGTATCTGAAGGGAGGGTGTCGAGAGGATGGGACCAGACTCTTTTCAGTGGTGCCGAGCGACAGGACGCGAGGCAACGGGCACAAACTGAAACACAGGCAGTTCCATCTGAACATGAGGAAAAACTTCTTCACTGTGAGGGTGACAGAGCACTGGAACAGGTTGCCCAGAGAGGTTGTGGAGTCTCCTTCTCTGGAGATATTCAAAACCTGCCTGGACGCGATCCTGTACAACGTGCTCTAGGTGACCCTGCTTGAGCAGGGGGGTTGGACTAGATGATCTCCAGAGGTCCCTTCCAACCTCCACCATTCTGTGATTCTGTGAGAGCGCACAGGACTGAACTGCAGGCAGAGCCAGAGCACGTGCCAGTCACTGGAAGGCAAATTAGGACAAACACATAGTATAGGTTGACCACAGTCTCTGTTTTTTTAAAGCAAGTGAGGCATTTGTATGCACAAAATAAATCATCAAAATGTAGAATAAAATAGATTTTCAGCTGGTAGACATTGGTGCAGGCTTGCATGATCTAGTGTCGTTTAGATCAACGTATCCCAGAGGAGATTTGGCTTTGTGTTTCTTTTTTTTTTTTTCTTTGAAACATCACTTTAAAGATATTTTCCTACCTTCAACATAGTATTCCTGACTCAGCTTTACTTCACAGTAATTTGGTACTGTTTTCATGGTCACATAGATGTGCTGTGCTACATTGACTTCAAAGCAGTTGAATTGTACCTGTACCTGTTCAAAACATATATAAAATGAAGTTTGTGAGTGACTTCTAGAATACAAGAAGACTACTGGTTATCAGAGTTAAGCAAGCAATAGTCATTATTCAAATGGACTTATTGCAGCATTAAGAATGTAAAAGAAGCAGATACCATTTAATGAAAGGATTTCAAAGAGTGTCATTACTTCAAATCCAGGAGGTTGCTATCTTCTTCACTCCCAGAAGCCCAAATATCTACAAGCTACCAAATAATCCTAAAACCACAGAGATACAGGTATCTGATGCTCACTGAGCTTCAAAAAGAAATGGTCTTTCATACTAAAAAAAGTCCCAGTTTATAGGCATTTTACAAGCACAAACACTTGCAGAAGAGGAAGAAATGTCTGTTTAAACATTTTGGCAAATTTATTCATTCTAGTTACAATTTGAGAGAGAGAAGGTAATTTAGGAGGCAAAAGTTGAGGTCCAATTATAGCCGGTCATTCCCTCGCTGATACAATTATTACATTCCTTGTAACTTTTCACACTGGATATACTCCTATCTGGTACAAGACATTTAGAGAGTAAAAGACATCTTATGTCACCATTCTACTCACTGAACTAAAACTAAGAAAATCTAGAAAATATGTTTTTTAAATCATGCCTATAAAACTTACCTTATTCTTAAAGTTACCAATTGTTCATTGCCAGCTCTGCATTGCACATAGGGATATTCAATTATTGAGCAATACACAGTGTAAATTGAAATTGCAGTTTTGCACATTCAATCAATATAACATTTATAAAGCAAAAGAAGTAACCCATTTTGTATGGGATTTATAACAGTTATCCATCAATAACTGAAAACAAACTATCATCTCTTTTTAAACAGTGGGTCAAGAATGGCTCTTTTTTTTCCGGTTGCAAATTGTAATAATACTTCTAAGCTCAGTTTAGCACAAAATTGTACTCTGCCGTTGTAATTATTACCATGAGCCTAGGACAGATATGCACAAGTATTTAGGCACTTAGCTGTCTTCCAGATGCATAAATTCTATTGACATGATTGGAGCAGATTAGGCACCCAAATATTTTTGTGTCATACATATGCACTTAAAGGTTCTTGTGACATTGCTCTCCCTAGCAACTGGAGGCACAAAATCTTCCCCACAATTTGGTGGGCAGAAAAAGAAAGCTAACAAGTTTGATTTGAAAATTAGGCTTTGCAGAAGCAGCTCCTCTTGCAAAAAGATAAGTGGAAGAAGTATGAAAATGGTAGAGAAGCAAGGTTACGGGTTATAAAAGGTCATTTTGTTATCATCGGCTTTCATTTGACACTGCTGAAGCACACATTTCATTGCAGTTTTCCAAAAAGTCAACAAGAGAATAAAGAAAAAGAGATGCAAAATATATTTTTTTCTCCAAAGACTCATAAACATTTAAATGATAAACAACCAAAAAAGGAATCTACCTTCTTTCCATTAAGCATCTTGCTTTTTTTCCTAGCAAACCTCACATTTGTGCACTGAGATTGCTGTGTGTCCAGCGAAAAAGAACATATTTCCAGCCCACGAATATTTTCTGAAATGAGTTTAGAATAGATTTTAAAAGTTTAATTTGAGCATCTTTAACAAAAACAAAAACTAAATTAAAACAAAATGTACCATATCCTAAGTTTTCCTTCGAAGTGAAAGGCACATGTATTTTATCTCTTCAAAAAAAAAAAAAAAGGAACAGGACATTACATATATACACACATGGGGGTGGGAAGGATTTAATACAGTTTGCTCTAAATTAAAGCTTTAACTATGCAAACTTATGCAAATGATTAAACCCATTAACTCAGAGTGAAGCACACCAGGAAATACCTAAATGGTAACACACTAACAACATGAATGGCAGGGTGTTATTAAAAATAGGCTATGCCAAAAGAGTTTTAGTGTTTTCATTTTATTTTGATGCAGAATTATAACTTCAGACACAAAGACCGTTTCTCCTTCTCTTGGGAAAGTCACTTATATCAATTTGAGTTACCAAGGCACATGAAATTTGTGTGTGTGTGTGAGACAGAGAGCAAGAAAGAAAAAGGCAACAGGGTGCTTGGGTAACTGGTAGAGGAAAATTTAGGTTTAGCATATTGGCAGTAAAAATTCTGTTGTACTGAATTCATTATGTCAGTTCTCATTCCTTTGAGTAAGACCAGGGCTTTATCATGGATTTTAGTTAAACAGTTCCATAAGAAATCTTACTGATATAATCACATGAAAACCACTTGGACACAAACATTGCAACGTGGAACAAAATTTGGCCGAACAGCTACAAACAAAAAGTGAACAAAAATGATTCAGTAGCAAATCTGCTTCCTACCATCCAGACTCAGTGTTCCTTTAACACTTAAATGAAGAGAGCACTGGGTTCCTTGGACACATTTCATCACTGTTGAGATCTTCATGCTTTTCATCACCACAGAAGATAAAGATGCAGGAGCATCATGGCAGAAGCTGTTAAAAATACCACCTGCAAATGCAAAATACACAGATAGAGAAATCTCACTTTGCACACAGTGTTTTTGAAGGAGTGCACTAATACTGCCAGAAGCCCCAAAGGTGAAGCCTCAACTCTACTGAAGTCAGTAGGAAAGTCAGTATTGACTTGAGCAGAGCCAGTACTTTACCTAAGACTTTCACATGACCAGAGCAAACACTTGGTTGGCTCCATTAGCAATGCAGTGAGTGACTGCATTACCTTATAGACATGGTTTGAAAATTTCCTGGTTTAGGGAAGGAGTCACTTCGAATAATTATGACTACCAGAACACAGCTAGACTAACAGTGCTTTTACATAATTAGATCTGCCAGATCATGGCTGGACTAGTAGCGTATTTAAGCTTTTTTCAAAACCTGTATGTTTTGAGCACTCTTATAGGTAGTATTTTAATTTTAGAAAAGATTGCCTGATGGTCTCAGCTGCAGTTAAAATATCATTTTCACACAAGGGGGCACCATTGCCTTCCTAGTCCTGGAAAAATCCCTCACACCTATGGGATTTCCTTCTCCTTTAGACCAGAATGATGAGAACAGATTAAACATTATCCACGCCTTCTCCAAGCTGTAAACGGTAGGCACAGAACACATTTTATTTTCCAATGACAATTTAGACATGACTAAAGTCTCAGGACATAGGTTTGCACAGCAGCCTTCTACAGGATAATATAAAAGAAGAAACAGTCTTATGGCCCCAAATCTCATCAGTTAGCCATACTTCATCTCTTTCTACTTCCCAGACTCCCCTGCACAGAAATCAGTTATTCAGTGCTGAATTTATGTTGGTGGAGCGGATTTAACCTCTAATGCATTCCTTAGGCATTATACCTCAAATATATTTTTTGTAGTCCTGAATGAAACATTAGAGTTAGAGAGACTGTCAGAATAAATAGCCAGGCAATTGGGTTTTGTACCTTGGTTTTACAACATACAATGGAGCAAACCTCATTTTAGCTGCAATGAAAGCATGGCAATTTCCTTGAAACACCTACCTAGCTTCAGGACTTAGCAGCATGAAAGTTAAAAAACACCCAAGTAAAACAAAATATTTCATTGTACTTTCTCCTCCCCTTGGAGAGAGGCTGAGAGAACAAAAAAAAGAAATTTGACTTTTATTAGTCATACTGCTTTACATACTCCTAGGAGGTGCTCAGCTATCATGGTGAAGAGCATATGCTGATGAAAACAGCAATGTCATGATGCTGCACTGTGCTTGCCATAAAATACAGGATAATGCTGCCACCTCAGATCAGCAGGAAAGAGAGAATCCCTCAATGTACGGCCAAGAATTATTGCCAAGCATGGATGTCCATTGACTCTCATGGACAACACATCCACAGTTCTCATAGAGGAGAGGTAGGAGATGGAAGAGGAATGGCAGAGGTATATCCTTACTTACCTCTCCAACCATGAAGAAAAGTGCCCTAAATTCACAGGCTGAAGGTGCATGGACCTGTACAGGAGCTCTTTCTATAGTATGAGATCAGTCCTCACTTTGACAGCTTCCAGTGGGAGCAGAAGCCCACTGTCGGGCATCAGGTGCTGATACATGATAGTTCGCGTCACCTTATGAAAATAGGTGAACATAAATGTGGTACCCTGGCTTGAATTTGTCAGGCCTTAAGTTGCCCTCACACCTGGTATCAGGAGGTATATATCCTGCATGATACATATCAAAAGTCATATAAGACAAATGCTTCAGATCTGAATCTCCACTCTGTTATCTTAGCTTTATGCTATCAAAAATCTTTTGCAGACAATAGGATATGCTGATATGAAATAATTGTAGAAGATTGCAAAAATCAGAATACTTTACCTCAAATCAGAGCAGAGTCAGCTCTTAATTTTCCAAGGTAATATTGGTAATGAGAGAATATAATTTGTACAAAACAACAAAAGAAAAAACAGATAATTCAAAAATATACAAATTAGGCTTTAAGAGCACTAGAGTACCATGACTTTTGAAGAATTTGTAAATATGTTTCCACAGAGATGAGGTAGTCTTAAGTACTGTGCACAGCAGGCAAATGTGAACATGTATAGTCTATCTTCCAAGAGTGGGTGGTGCAATAATCCTGAAGGTATCTCAGGATGGAGAGTTATTCTACAACACCCAACCAATCCACCCACAGTTAATTAGGAGATTATTTTATTGCAGAACTACCTAATAATTATTACTAGTAACATGCCAAGTGATGATCAGTTTTAGCTTCAGCTCTTTGCTCAAAAAATACTATTTTCTTGACTGCATCATATGACATGGAGTTGTTCACACCTGCTGTAAATGACCAGACTATGTTGTTTGTCTATGAAAATGAATAGTACCAGGAGCAATTGCTTCTCCTTAATTCTTTTGTTGTTGGTATAAATTTCTTGATCCAAGCCTAATTTTGCCTATTTCCATGTCTGTGCATAGATGATTTAGGGAAGACAATGGATATGCAATGTTAAATGTTACAGTTCTTCACAAAGTATTCTGTTTGGGTGAATTTGACAATGTTATTTGTCTCAACATATTTGGTCCTTGTTATTACTGCCTAAGGTACAGTATTATTAGATGTAACAGGTTTAGGCCTATCTCAGGAGAATTATACGTCATACCTAGGTGCATTATTTACATTGGATCAGTATCAGGCAGATGCACAAGTACAGTTTTAGGCACTACTGTGTATCCCTAAACAGGGACACTGCTTTCCTTGATCATGGTTTGTACCTTCAACCTGATAACAGATAAGGAATACACTGGAAAAAATGAAATGACTCTTTCACTTCGGATTTTTTTTAAATTAATTCTATGATACATTTTGAGAAATGCAAAAGACTGCAAAACCCATTAATAATAATTTAAGTGGATCATATCTTGCATGAGGGCATTAGTTTTGGATCACAATAAATATATAATACAAGGAAGAAACAATAGAAAATAATTTCCCTTCTATAAATCACAGAATCACACAGAATCACAGAATGGTGGAGGTTGGAAGGGACCTCTGGAGATCATCTAGTCCAACCCCCCTGCTCAAGCAGGGTCACCTAGAGCACGTTGTACAGGATCGCGTCCAGGCAGGTTTTGAATATCTCCAGAGAAGGAGACTCCACAACCTCTCTGGGCAACCTGTTCCAGTGCTCTGTCACCCTCACAGTGAAGAAGTTTTTCCTCATGTTCAGATGGAACTGCCTGTGTTTCAGTTTGTGCCCGTTGCCTCGCGTCCTGTCGCTCGGCACCACTGAAAAGAGTCTGGTCCCATCCTCTCGACACCCTCCCTTCAGATACTTGTACACGTTGATAAGATCCCCTCTCAGCCTTCTCTTCTCCAGGCCCAGCTCTCTCAGCCTTTCCTCATAAGAGAGATGCTCCACTCCCCTAATCATCTTTGTAGCCCTTCGCTGGACTTGCTCCAGTAGTGCCACATCCCTCTTGTACTGGGGAGCCCAGAACTGGACGCAGTACTCCAGATGTGGCCTCCCCAGGGCTGAGGAGAGGGGGAGAATCACCTCCCTCGACCTGCTGGCAACACTCTTCCTGATGCACCCCAGGATACCATTGGCCTTCTTGGCCACAAGGGCACATTGCTGCCTCATGCTTAACTTGGTGTCCACCAGCACTCCCAGGTCCTTCTCCGCAGAGCTGCTTTCCAGCAGGTCAGCCCCCAACCTGTACTGGTGCCTGGGGTTATTCCTCCCCAGGTGCAGGACCCTGCACTTCCCTTTGTTGAACTTCAGGAGGTTCCTCTCCGCCAACCTCTCCAGCCTGTCCAGGTCTCTCTGAATGGCAGCACAGCCCTCTGGTGTATCCGCCACTGCTCCCAGTTTGGTATTGTCGGCAAACTTGCTGAGGGTGCACTCTGTCCCTTCATCCAGGTCATTGATGAAGAAGTTGAACAAGACTGGACCCAGTACTGACCCCTGGGGGACACCGCTAGCTACAGGCCTCCAACTAGACTCTGCACCGCTGACCACAACTCTCTGAGCTCTGCCATTCAGCCAGTTCTCAATCCACCTCACTGTCCACTCATCTAACCCACACTTCCTGAGCTTGTCTATGAGGATGTTATGGGAGACAGTGTCAAAAGCCTTGCTGAAGTCTAGGTAGACAACATCCACTGCTCTCCCCTCATCTACCCAGGCAGTCATTCCATCACAGAAGGCTATCAGATTGGTTAGGCATGATTTCCCCTTGGTGAAGCCATGCTGACTACTCCTGATCACCTTCTTGTCCTCCACATGCTTGGAGATGGCCTCCAGGATGAGCTGCTCCATCACCTTTCCAGGGATGCAGGTGAGGCTGACTGGCCTGTAGTTCCCTGGGTCCTCCTTCTTGCCCTTTTTGAAGACTGGGGTGACACTGGCTTTCTTCCAGTCTTCAGGCACCTCTCCTGTTCTCCATGACCTTTCAAAGATGATGGAGAGTGGCTTAGCAATGACATCCACCAGCTCCCTCAGCACTCGTGGGTGCATCCCATCGGGGCCCATGGATTTGTGGGTGTCAAGTTTGCTTAAATGATCTCTAACCCACTCCTCCTCCACCAAGGGAAAGTCTTCCTTCCTCCAGACTTTCTCTCTTGCCTCCAGGGTCTGGGGTTCCTGAGGGCTGGCCTGACCAGTAAAGACTGAAGCAAAGGCGGCATTCAGTAACTCTGCCTTCTCTGCATCCTTCGTCACCAGGGCACCCACCCCATTCAGCAAAGGGCCCACATTTTCCCTAGTCTTCCTCTTGCTACTGATGTATTTGAAGAAGCCCTTCTTGCTGTCCTTGACATCTCTCACCAGATTTAATTCCAAACGGGCCTTAGCCTTCCTCATTGCATCCCTGCATACTCTGACAACGTTCCTATATTCCTCCCAAGTGGCCTGTCCCCCTTTCCACTTTCTGTATACTTCCTTCTTCTGCTTGAGTTTTGCCAGGAGCTCCTTGCTCATCCGTGCAGGTCTCCTACCTCCTTTGCTTGACTTCCTACTCATAGGGATGCACCGCTCCTGAGCCTGGAGGAAGTGATGTTTGAATATTAACCAGCTCTCTTGAACCCCCCTTCCTTCTAGGGCCCTAACCCATGGGATTCCTCCAAGGAGGTCCCTGAAGAGGCCAAAGTTTGCTCTCCTAAACTCCAGGGTTGTGATCCTACTTAGTGCCCTGCTTCCTCCTCACAGGATCCTGAACTCCACCATCTCATGGTCACTGCAGCCAAGGCTGCCCCCAACCTTCACATCTTCAACCAATCATCACAGTCATTTCCATAATCACAAAATGAGACTCATTTTTTGACTAATTCTTCAGTAAAGTCTTACCTTATCATCTTTTAATCCCCCTTCCCCTTACATAGCTCCCTCTGGAACACACACCTCTATCCTTTTCTCACAAGCAATTTGATCTACACCCCAAAAGACATAGAAATACATCTTGCTACACAAATCATCTGCTGAATAAATCTTGCCTAGATTTTATGTTTGTAAATTATAACTGTAATTAACCCTACACGAGAGAGGGATTGTTGCTGTAATAAAAGATTCCTTAATTATGGACACATATAAGCCCTGGCATAAAAAAGCCAAGGCTTATTAGTCAGCATATAAACACTTTTCTTGTACTTTTGCCATCAGCTCAACCACAGCAGATTATTTTTTATCTGATGATGCAGCAATCAACCCAGAACTGTCATGACAGCAAAACACACCTTTAGCTTCTATTATCTAAGTGTACTTAAGCTGAGCAATGAATATGCAATGGAAATGATTAGATGAATAATTTGGAGCCTCAGGCAAAAAGATGAAATTGGAGAACAACAAAAAAATTGCAGAGAAAACCCATTAATAACAGGCCCAGGCCAACACCCAAAAGAAACTCTAACTGTTTTTTTTTTCTGGTATTTCTTCCCTAAAAGAATTGTAAGAATCCGAACTACTTAGAATAGTGACAGTGCTAAATCTGTGAGAGTATCTACAGCATGGTAAAATTGCTTCACCAGGGCATCATTCCGTGAGTGTAAATTACAGTAGCATTTAAAAGCTATTTTGTATATGTTTTAGCACAGTATCTTCTGCACCTGTGCATTATGATGTTTCAACAAACTTCATAAACAAACTAGATACACTCTCCTAAGATAACCACATGTTACACTTCTGTTAATAAATACCAAAATTTGCTACTTTAAAAACACCAATTATGACATTGATTAGATTTCAAGTTGATGGTGTCACTTTTAAAATAGATTTCAATGCACAGTAAACTCAAAAGGATTTCACAGTTGTGAAACCTTCAGAAAGTATTTTGAACTTTGAATGATAATGAATGACAAGGTGTTATACTATGCCAAATGTCCTTTCTGAGACTGTAGGATTTTTTTTTTTTTTAATCAGATGGCAATAATATAGTACAATGAATTTCAAATACTATGTAGCCCTTATGTCCTACTAATTGTTGTGCAGAACTGGAGGGAGGAGGCAGGGCCAAAACTACATTGCCAAATACTGCTAAACTGACAGCTGTAAATTCTAGGGAATACAGTCATCTTGTTGTTGCAGCTGAAAACAATGACTACTGCAGAGGTGCTGTGTTATACAGTTAAGGTCTTTTGAGGTAATTTTACATCAACTAATAAGAAGCATGACTATAGAAAGGGAAATATGGAAATGAGCATACACCCATTGTTGCACAAGTGAATTAGGATGAAGACTAAAAAAGTTTTTTCAACACTGCTGTAAGGTTGAGTCATCCTACATGTTACTTGTATTAAAGATAGTTGATAAGTCATTGTCAGGTAGCACCGAAAACCTAAAGGCAGCTCCACTTCATGTACATCACATTGCAAGATATGGATCTTTAGTTTACAAACACTTCAGTGCCCAAAGTCCATATCCAGCTCAGAGTTAAACATTTAGTTTAAGCTTATGTGCATCACCTAGGCACCTTTTGCAGTCAATGGAGAGGGAGCACCCCTTTCCCTCCCTCCCAGAAGGAAATTCACCTTGTCTTAAGATGGGTGGGATGAATCATCACCTGGTGGTACCTGTGGGGACAGTCTCCACTGTCTAGATCTGTATTTGTGTAATACCTAGCACAGAGTTTAACTCATAACCAACAGTGTTGCAAGTGTCCTTCCTTTGAGACCAGGGTTGAAGGGTTTCTTCAGCCTGTGTTGCCCAAAAGACACTAAGGCATGCTTCAGCCAAGCACAGTAAAGGTCAATATCCCCTTTTCTCTCTTCTTCTATGACTCCTTCCACATTGTTTGTGTAATATCGCCTCAGCTATATATATTTTATATATATACGTTATACCTATCTGAATAAGACCCATTCACAATCCTTGAACCAGCCATTGATGGCTCACTTTGCTGGTTAGTAGAAGACTATCGGCTTTTTCAAGTGTTAACTCCATCCCTTCCAAAGCTGTGTGAATTCTCTTCACCTCAGCAGGACGTGAGCCCTATAAATGTCATGCCTTCAGAGTAAGATTCATGCTACTTGACACTCAGCTCACTGCCCCATGCTATAACACCAGAATCTCACCCACTTGGAATCCAACACCACAGCTTTGCCCTTTTTGTGGACTAACAGATGGATCCAGGAAAGGAGCTGTAGAGAAAAGCAGCATGCAGAGCTGGGCCTCCAACCAGAGCTGTCATCCCAGGGGGGACTATCTGAGTGGCATACACCTTGGCAGCTGCCCAGTCCTTCCTTATCAAGTAGCTGTGCGCACTGAAGGTTGCGATTGCTGAAGGCTTCAGATAAGTCAACAGCCTATATTATTCCTGTAGCTAATAATACTAGTTGTAATAAAAACGTATGAGTGAAATGACTAAGGAAATTCCCTCAGGGATCATCTATGGTAAGGAAAATTGCAAAGCAAAAGTGCACAATCATTATTAACCTATTATTTACTACAGTCTACCAATTCCCAATGTTTTTAATAGGGAAACTGGTGGTAAATACCATGTCCAATGACACAGTGACAGGACCAGGAAAGTAAATTTATTATCTGCAGTAATTTATTTTTATTGGTTCGAAACCAAATGTAGTAAAGATGTGAATGATGTATACTCACTGGAAGGTTTGCTTTTACAATGAATCCCCTGCAAACAGAAATAAAAATATTATAAAAGCTGTTATGAGGTAACAATAAATATAAATATTGCTTAATCATTAAACACAAATATAAACATACCTTAAACAAGTAAACATTTGAACAGTCCACAACAGAAATCACTTTCAAAATAAAAAAAAGATTTTCAAATACAGTGAAATTGCACACCATGACTGTTTATAAAGGGCTACTAAGTACAGGGACACAAGATCAACATTATCCATATTTTCAGGTATTTTCTATTGAATTATAACAGTTATAACAAGTATAACAATTCCATCAACTACAGACTTCCTTTTATCAGGTATTGCCATTTCATACTGACTGATAGCTTATTTATTGTTTTGTTAGAAGTTTACAATGGAGTGTTTATAGTTCAATGTCAAGATAACTGGGCAAAGAAACCTATTGATTTTTTAACGGAAGATATCTAGAACATTTCTGATTATTAGATGAGTTTTTAGAAGATCACACTAGGCCAATGGAAGGAGGTATTACAGTCAACTGCAAACGAAGTTAAGAAATAAGACATGCCTTTTTGTTTTTGAGAATTATCTGCTCCAGAATCTGAAAATGAAATTACTCAGGCACATTACTTACCATGCTCAAGTGGGCAAGTGTTTTTGTAAGAGATAGAGTGAACCTGACAGTGAGATTTTAACAGGTTTCCAGACATCTTTCATAAAAAACAAACTATGTTTTCATAGTAAAATAAACACTTAACCACACAGTAAAATTCTGTGGAGTATAACCATAATATCTTATTTTGAATACCATCCGTGATATTCTAAATAAGAACTATTGCAAAGCAGCAAATACTGTTTTCTGCTGTTCTGACGTTCAAATTTCTGACATAACATTTACACCAGTATTCCTTAGTATAAGAAATAAAACATGTTCCCCTTTGCTTTCCCTTAAAACCAGATTCTCATTCACAGTGTAGTCACCAAAAGGAGCAGTCACCACCTTGTCTCTTCTGTTTTCAGGCAGACTGGCAGCTCTCAGTCCTTTCAAAACATTTTAGGACCTTGTCGATAAGCCAACAATCTGTGAGTTTTAGAGCCAGCAGAAGTCTAGTCTCTTGGTGGGCATTTGGCAGTTCTCAAGCTGTAGGCAAGTACAGAGTCTGTAGCCTGTATAAGGACATCATAAAATAACTATTGCTTGGTCTTCCATGAGGCTTTCATCTATAGGCAATTCTCTCCTCCCCATAAACAGCTGAAGAGCAAAATTATATTATTGCTTAAGGTGCGAAATGACAGCATGTTAGCTGTCCAATGGCAGTTTCCTGTGTGTATGGTCCTACCCTAGAGAGTGCGAGAAGTTTTCTGTCCTTCATCTTTGCATCAAAGGTTTTAACCTGGACAAACTTGTTTATGAAGAAAGCCTTTAGAAAACCAGTGAGTAGTACCTAATCTGTATTAATTCTCATTCCCCTCTATTCCTCTGCCCTTTCAGGATTTTTTTTTTTTTAATATGCACTTTTGGAGGTAAGTAAGTCGTCATCTTTACAACTCGCAGTTTGTCACTATAAACCATAAAAATGCAGATACATCAAATGTGGTATTTTAAACCACTTTTTAAAATAATAAAACCACATATTTTATAGATAGCCACATATTTTCATTGACTGAAAATTACAAAAGTTACTTGTGACGCTGCTAAAAATATTATGTTGGTTGCTTCTATTCAATACCACATCTATACCTAAAGAAGGAAATATAAAGGAAATCAAACTTCTTTACATAATTGTTCCCAAACTGGGATACTTCTATGTCAATGGTTTCAAAAATTCCTCAAATCCCACTGAAGGATTGAAAAATGTAACTGATATGACCTCATTTCTGCTGCAATGTGTTCAACAGAAATATTGGTACATGTATGAATTACTTCTGCAAAAAAAGCTTCAATGGTAGTTTGCTGATTTATACTCCCAAAGCAGATTCATCAGCAGAAAGAAGACTATAGCTTTCTAAATAGTTCAATGAAACATTAAACCAAAAAAAGTGGAACATGCCAGCTCATATAAAACTCCACTGGAATTTTAACTGCTGTTTCACAGCCCCAATTTTGAATTATTTCTAATCAGAACCCTGCAGGAGTATGCAGAAGGACAATTTGCATTCAGTTTCATTCACCTGACGTTCTAGATGGCCTTAGGAAATGTAAGAGACAAACATACAAAATGACTGCAAAAAATGGGGTGAGTGAGTTAGGGAGCTAGCTTTCTTGGTGAGAAAACCTAACCGTTGGATCAATTAATTGCTGAGCCACTGCTCATTGGAAGGAATTAATCCCTCATGAGGTTGATAATTTAGCAATTTACTTCCCTATTTCTACCTTCCCATTTTATAGCCAGACTATTGAAAATATTTTGGTCAGGTGGCTTTACAGTTTTCCCTACTGCCAGTCAAAATTTCTCAGAACATCATCTTTAAACTAGTTGGCTATCAACTGCTCTCTGTCTAACCCTTCTTTCTGGTTATAATCATGGTGCAAAAATACATTAGAAAAAAATCAAGATTCCATTGAAGTTAACAACACAAAACTCAGAGGATCCAGCCTTTCATTTGCAGAATACTTCAGATTCCCAAGTTATGGCACCTGAAGAATGCAAATCATATTTAAATAAATTATTTTTAGTTTCAAACATGAAATGAGAAACAGGAGGCAGGTCCCTACACCTTGAAAACAAACTACCAACTTTGGTGGGGCTACAGGATGATGCAGAAATGTTCCTACATCTTTTAGTCTATCCAAATTAGTTCTTAAATTGCACTATTGCTGAGAGGACTCCTGCTATCTAAGCACCTTCCAGTAACTCTTTGTGTTTATTTTCTTATCTTCTCCACGGGAAAGGAAACATATTCAGCAGTGGGTTTTGTTCTGGTAGGGAATGTTTTGTGGTCATTGGGCATTTAGGTTTGTTCCGCCTGAGGAGGAGTTGGGAAGGTTTACGTAAATAATCAAGCCTTTGCACAAACACTTGCCAGGAACAGCGAGCATTTGGTCACAGCCCAATTCCTTTTTTTAATAAGTGATTTCTTTTTATCGTACAATACCAAGGGCTTTTTATTTCCTTTTATAAACATTTTGCAAAATAGTCAAAAAAGACCATTCATCTCAAAGAAGAACTCAAATAAATTAACGAAGTTCCTATCCCAATTTCTATATCTTTTTTTTTCAGGAATTTTCTGTGATGAATGCAATAGAAAAACATAACACACTAAAACCATAATGGAAATTTTCTTCCCCTTTCACAAATGCTTTGGGTGCCTTTTATGCAGAAATAAGATCTTGAACACGATAGTACATTTTACTCTGATACAGAGAGCATCTTAGATTCATATCTGCTTTGGCAAAGAGCCTAAGCAAAATATACTTACACAATGCACAAACAGTTAGGGATTTTCCTATTTCTCTAGGGTTTTCCCCATTTGTGGTATTACTCAACTGCAGTTAGAGGTTATCTGAAGAGACACCACCAACGTGCAGCCTTCTGAATAGAAGGTGTGGTGCCAACATTTTAGCTAGCACAGCAACTTCTCTGCAAACTAAGTCAACTGTAATATCACATCACTTTGTTTAAGGACTGTAGAGAAGAAAGTGAGATCAGCAGAGGAAGACTTAGATTTTTGGTGGGGAGGGATTTTCTTGAAGTAAAATTAATGAAGAAAAAACAAAGATTAGACCTATTTCCCATTTCCTGTTACATCTCCAGGCAATGTGGGAAAGCAGAATTATGGAAATTCTGCACTGAATATTCTGTCATGCAGGAAAGAGTTTGAGGCAAATTTGGTTTCACAGTCTACCTGTTAGCTCTGTTGTACCTGGTTCACACAGAGTTGGTGGTAACTCTTCCACAATTCCATAAAGAGTAGAAATGTTCTTGAAAATGCCTTAAAATGTGTTTTCATCTTAATTTGGAGCCAGACTGTCAGTCACTTAACAAGCATTCATTTAGATGCCTGAAAAGCCAGCAAACATGGAGGAAGCAGTTTCTTCTCCTTTTGAAAGATCATCAGTGGGAGAGTTATTATCTACGCTTCTACTATAGGCCAAACTGTCAGAGTGATCATATTCAAAGTTTCCCTCTATTCCAGCAATTTCTACTCTTTGACCACCATTAAGAGCAAGCATGGAACTGTACTTAATCTTACAACACAAGGAATGAGATGTCTTAATGTTGAGTGGCCTTACAATAATCAGTTCTCAAATTGTAGCCAAAGGCTGATAAAGATGATGAATCTAGTTGCGTTCTTTCTGATTTCCAGTTGACAGAGAATACTCTTCATAAATTCATCTTATTCTACAGAGGAATACAGAATTAGAATGGATCTCTTAGATCACTGGGTGCAGACCCATTAACCACAGATACTACATCATCTAATCCCTTTAAAAACTCATCAAGTTCCATTTTAAAATCAGTCAGGCTTTTGTGTGCACTGCTCCAATGCCAGGGCTGTTCCAGAAGGCCAGTTCTCCGGCAGAAAGAAATATTTTAATTTCTAAGGTAAACACAATAATGGTTAGTTTATATTAACTTGTGTTTGTGTCAGTTATCTTTTCACTTAAATAGATGCTTTCCACCCTTGAATTTACTTTCTGTTTATCTGCAGTAATAATATACTTTCTCTGCAGTAATATACCTTCTCTCTGCTTTTGCTTCCCTAGGCTACACATGCCAAGCTCTTTTAGTCTCCTATCATAAAACAGGCAGTCCTTTTTACCGCCATCCTTCTCAGCAGCTATTTCTGTTTAACACATCCTTCCTAATGGGGTGACCAGATTCATACACAGTTCTGAAGAGAGTTTCCCACTAGGGTTTATTTGGTGCCACGTAAAGTGATAATATTCTTTGTCTCTATTGCGAGCCATATCACATTTTGCAATCACCCTGCAGTACAGAGTGAGCTACTTAGTGAGTTATGTAGTGAGCTACTTCCCTTTCCATGGAAGCAATCCACATCTGCCCTTCTTTTCTCCTTCTGCTCGCCTATTCCCATACTATTTGTGGAGGGAATAGCCTCTAGATGATGAGCCATAAAAGAGTCTTAAATGATTTCTCATGGCCTCTAGTGAAAAAACCTGACAATGCTAGTGGTCTCAATCATCTCCCAAATGAAAAAGGTCTTTGAGGAGTGGACAGCCACAGTCAAAGGAAGTGCTATGGATGTATGTAATTTTAAAACTTTGGGTGGAAACAGAGGGGATTCAGATCTGTATCATAAGCTCCTCGGACTTTCAACAAATGGTCATAATTTCCTACACCGAGACATTCAGCCCCAGAAACCATTTAAGGAAAACTTCACAAAGGGAAATAATTGAGTATGCTTTATGTTTTCCCAGAGCTATTTTCATAAGCCAAGGAGATAACGACTTAGTACTTAACATATCCTTGGTGCTGGTGGGGATTGGAACCTCGCAGAACTTTCCTCATTCTATTCTATTTTAAGGCAGATATAAATGTCACCCCTGTATTTATCTTATCACATGTACGGAAACAGAATCATCTGCAGTAAGAGAAAGCACAGACATAATTCCTGTCCCACCAAAAAAAATTCTTAACTAGATCAAGGTTAAGTATTTACACAAAGAAGTATACCATTGAAAGTAGATGAAAAGGAAAAATAACAGGCCTATAGAAAACACTTGGCAATTGAATAAAATTGTGGCAATGTTTACTGAGGGCCAGAGGAGTTATAATGATTAACACACAAAATATGAAAATTTAGAACAGTTAAGGATTCATAGTTAGTATTACTGATACAGTGTCCCAAAAGACCTGTTTTCAAAAAGAGCATCTGTATTTGTTTTGGTGTCATCTGTAATTACTTTCACTGCCAAGGTAAAACTGATGATCCTTATTTATTTTTGGCAAACCACAAGGTTGGTCCTCAGCTTTCGCTGACAATGTGGTAATCAGATGCATGTGAACAGTGTATAATGGGATCAGCTAAGCAATTGCAGAAGGACTGTTATCGCAGTTGGACTGTTATCCATGCAGAACAGAATCAGCACCTAAATCTATGGCAAAGCATTATTTTGGACTACTGCTTCTACAAGACAGCCGGGGATGTTGCAGGGTTTTTCTACAGAATGCTAAAAACAAAACATCTGACTCATGACTACACATAATCCATCTCCAAGCAGGAACTTAGTTTCTCTTCATGTGTTTCAAGCTGAACAAAAGCCACTGATCACGTTAGTGCAGTGCCGAACCTGAGAGAACAAACACTACTGAGAAGTGGGATATTAAGTTCAGGTTCAGTACTGCGCTAATGAGGTTACAGAGTTTTTGGATAAGAGCTGGCATGTGTCCAACAGAGCAAGTTGATGTCTGCCTGTGTTAACATTATGTTGACCTGTTTACAATTAAACAGTGAACAGAAACGAACCAACAGGGAAGAGAATATTGGGTTTATTGAAGATTACTGGATAATCCTTAGTAAGGTTTCACAATGATCTAAAGCATAGCCTCTTACCAATTTTTGTGTCCTGCACCATTTGCCATTTAACAGATATATGCAAATGTTGTATTTGCAGGTATGAAATATGAATAAATTTTGTGTCTGCATGGACCTAGTACTGCACAGCTTGCTATTCTTCAAAACTGACAGAAAACATTTCCATTACAATCAGCAGTATTTCAGTAATGCAGGAACACATGACTGACATAAGACACTCAGATTCCTAAGATTTTTGTCCTTCTGTTTACCTGCTACTGTTCAGGAGAAATATAGATTTCTGTCTTCAAGAGCAAATTCTTCAAGATGCTTCCTTTTACATTGTATTGATGCAGAAGACTCCTGCTCCCTTATTTTAAGGACTGTTATGTGGCATATAACTTCCTCTAAATGTTACTGTGGCTGTTTGGCTGTATCTCTTGTACAGGGCAAAACAAGTGAAAGAGTTGGCAGCATAGTAATTATATTTCTGGGAATTCTTTGCAGCGACATGCATTCATCCTGTAAGTAAATGTCCAGACAAAACAATATTGCTTTGAGGTCTCACAACTGGGAAGAACGTTCCCCTCTTGTATTTTAAGTGAACTGTATGTAAAAATAATGCTGTGATACAAAAAGGGCCTGGCCTGCATAGAAACCACTTGCTCTTAAATTTATTGGACTAAAGGGAGTTATGACAGTTTGAAACAAAATCTGCCCATTCTATTGTGTGCCTCAATTCCAGGGCTAGAAGCAGAATTTGCTTGGAGGAACAGTACGCTCTAGCTTTTTTTTTTCTTTTAGAAACAAAAACAAAAAAACAAAATAAAACAAAAAAAGTTGTCAATCATTTTGATGTCATGTTTCCTAAGATATTAATACAAGTTGTTAACAAAACAGAATTGCATACAATAGACAAAGTAAAATTAAAATGCATTTTGAACGCCATACCCTCAGCTGGTATAAATCAGCACCATCCCATAGATAGTCAAAAAATTTCAAGCCACTCAGCTACTTGAAAGGCAACTAATCTACCAAATCAGCACTTCCAGTCTAACAATGAGATGGGGACATGGTGAATGACTGGAGATCTCATACAGAGGATGCTGGAACAGAATCAAAGAAATGATAGAATAGAATCAAAATCAAGAAATCAAAAAAATGGTCACCAAGTCCAGCCTCCTGCTAGAGGCAGTACTGTCACCAACACTAGACCAAATCAGCCATGACTTTGGCCGTTTCTTGAAAACTCAAGGACAGGGATTCTACAACTTCTCCAGAAAACTATGGATGTCTAGTGCTTCACAGTTAGGACGGTATAATGCTCTTTGTAGCATGGAAGAGGCTACAAGAAAAGTTTAGTCAAGATCCCTCAGCAGCAGAAACAGCACTGGATCTTGCAACCTCAGAGATGCCTGGAACCAGGGCCCCCAGAGAAAAGGGGGGTGGTGGGAAAGCAAGAATTGAAGTGAAAATCATGAGAGACCCCCTGAGCTAGATTTGCTGATCCTGCTGCTGCTGGCAGTGACTACTGCTTGTGGCATGCCTGAAGGTTTTTGCTGTTCCAGTTGCTGTCTTCTCATACATCTCAACACTATTCCTCAGCAACAGCAGGAGAAGCAAGCCTGGCTTTCCAGTGCTCTGGCACGTGCAGCAGGGCCATCACCATTTTGGTCTAGGCAACTGCTTATTTTGCTTATGCTTACAGTTAGTCCCAGGAGCAGAACACTGCTCCACAGTACACTGTGATCTTTATAAACAATAAATACCATCCTGCTCACATTCACAGATTGCAAAAGACTATGATTTTAATTCCAAACACCTGAAAGTCAGTGAAATTCTTTCCAGTGATTCAAATGAACATTGAATCAGATCCAGCTGGAGAAAAAGCTTTTTGCCTATACAAACTTCAGCACTGCCCATGAGAAAAGTGTCACTAACATTGTTTCCAAGACAATTTCTCTGTCTGAGTTTAACATTACTACTGGTAGTGAAATGAAGCCAAAGTGTGCAGTCATTTGCAAAATGAGATTGTCAGCTTTGTGGGCCAGATGTAGGTACATGAAACAGGACTTAAGCAAACCATTGTCATCTCAGCCAAACACCATGATCCATAATGCCTTATTAAGTGCCACCTAAGACTAGAGGTGTCTAAGCTTATTAGGAACCTCTCTTTCTGATCTGAAAGCTACCTGGATGCTTGTGGTTCTGTATCTCATGACAAGAACTCAGCTGGAATGACATCTATCTCGTGCCTAACTTCTATCGGAATGGCATATATTCACTTGTGAGACACCCAAGTGCCCCAGAGTCCTGGGTGGCTGGAGAAGATTTAAAAGCAACAGAGATCAAGTTAACACAGCTCAAGCCTAGTTTCTCTTTCAAAATGTAAATGTTAGGGGAGGAAAACAGAATAAGGGTATGTTCCAGCTGTCACAGTCCAGCCGTTCAAGTTCCTACCTCTAGGGACAATCAGATTCAACACTTTCCTTAACCTGAAGCAGTTTAACCTTACACAAGTTATTGATTTGCCATGCTGATCAATAAATGAGAGAGCTTCCCAGGCCTCCTGTCAAAGCAGTGATAGGTAATAAAAGAGTGATGGTCTGAAAGAAGAACAGGCGAGAGGCAGTGTAATTTTTAAAGTTGAGTGCTTTCAGCAATCGAAAGGAAGATCTGTTTCCCACTTCAAAGGCTATTTGCATTTTCTTCTAAGCAGTCATCAGGAAAAAAAATCAGGAACCCAAACTTTGGAATAGTGGTTCTCAGTATCTAGACTGAAGAGAGAACTTCAAACTCTGGCTCTTAACTCAGGTGCCTACACTCTAGACAGTGGAGTTCAAACTAACCTTGTACTTAGCTTTTTCATTTGGCTAATATGAGGCAGCACCATGCTGAGCATGCAAGTTTCTCATATTGCCCTGACAAGTCTCTAATGCTTTCTCATGATCTCCATTTAAGCTCTGTTTAACACCTAGGAAAGGAGCACAGTCATGGAGTAGATGAATCTTCCTCAGATATTTTACTTTTTTTTTTTATTATTTAAAAGCAATAATGAACTTGCCAGTCTCTTCCCAACCCTCTGGTGTGGATCACAGAGTCATACTAAAATAATAGTATTTTAGTATGCATATGCATACTAAAATGCAATAAAGCATACTTGGAAGTAACTTCTTATAACAGTTTCAGGACTTTGGAGGCTACATGTCAGGGCTGAGACACTGATGAAAGCCATGGAGGGGAACATGGGAGCAGATGCTTCTGCTGTTCATAGTTCCCATGAAAATGGTGTAGCCCCCTCTTCTTCTCAAATAGAGAAAAATCTCAGACTTAAACTTAGAAATACCCCGATTACAGGAGGTATTTCTCCTCCTGATAAATATTTTAAAAGATTTACTTAGTTTTTACTCAAGACTTAGCTTGCTATGTTGTTGTGTAAGGATGTAAGGATGTTCAAATGATCTCTCAGGCCGTGCTAGAAGCAGTGGTAGTCTCCGGTGATGAACGTGAGAGGCCACTGCGTTCCTTCCTTGTGCTGTATTATCAGTTAAGGGACTGTTTTCATTAAAGACTTCAGGATAAAGGTATCAGACAAGCTCTAATGTGGTTGCAGAAATACTTTAGCCACAGCAGAAAAAGAAAAGTCTTCTTAGTGCAAGTACATAAAAGACTTTTTTTTTTTTTTTCAGCTGTACACTTGACAGTTTTGGAGACAGAGGATTTATTTCTTAACTGTTAGTATGTTAGTATTATTATAGCACTCAAAGTCTTAATCCTACATCAGAAAGCTTACACCAAAATCCCTGCACATATGCCTTTCCCCTCCTATTGGGAGTAACATAGACCAATAAAACCTTTCCCTGAAACAGCTAGCAGTGTGTGTACCTGAAAAATTAAAATACATTCAAGTTTTGCCATGCAGAAAAGCACTATTGAAAATATCTGTAATGTGCATTTCAGTTGAAACAGTTGCAGTCTGAGATAATTGATATAGCAGCTAGATATGAATAAATTTGGAAGTTTTAACAAAGAATACATAATCTAAAATACAAGATAATAATTATTTTCAAAGTCATTACACAGTCAATTTCTCTTTTGCTGCTAACACATACATTACTGCAAAGTCAAACCATTGTTTTGAAAAAACAAAACCATGGAATAATCATATAGTCTGGTTTCATGTTATGGAACTTCCACATGCTGCAGTTGCTAACATCAGCGCAAGCCAAATTAAAGGAGGCAGAGGTCCAAAAGAAGGGGTCCAAAGAGGCAGGATTCCACAAACTTTACAACAGCAGCATTGTTTCACCTACTTCTCGTGACCACACTACTGTCCCTAGAGGCAGCACTAAGTTCTGGGCATAGGCCCAGTTTAATAAACCCATCAGTATTCAGTACCTTCATATGTTGCTTCACCCTATGTCTCATTTTTAATGATAGCCCTTACTCACTGAAAACCACCTAAGCCACACATTCTCCTAGATAGTGGGGTTTTTTCCAGAGTGAAGGAGAAAATAAGCTACAAGGGCAGACTGAATGCTAGCACAGATGTGACCATACTCTAAAAATGGTAATATTATATCCTATAGAAACACAATATATAAAAAGTCAGGAAGAATATTTTAAAAGAGCACATACTGCTGATCAAAAATAAGCATGAAGCATATTATAAAGAGAACTGCTAAAATACAAAAAATTATAAATTGGGAAAAATTATAATACAAAGATATCACAGTTTAAAAAGCAATGAAGAAATCTGTCATTGCAGTCAGTGAAGGAAGAACACAGGTCAGGGAGAGGAGGAAGTGGAAAAAAGATCAAGGAAGTTTGCATATGAAGAGGTGAAAGGGAAAAACAAAACTGGAGACAGTGAAATGTGTTAAGTGCAATAAAGTCTATTTCCTCAACGTTCTTCCAAGAAGAGACAATGAATGCACATTTAGTACTGTACAATGTTGTTTATATGATTCATACTTTCTGAAAATACGCAGGCAAGTAGAGGCAACTCCAAGACAATCAGTTTTCCAGAAATGATTGAAATTTGCCACGCATATTCAAAGCAACCAGGCTGAAAATTTTTCCTTCAAGAGAAACAGCCATAGATCATTTGCAAAGTAAAACTTAAACTCCGAGGGAGCAAAAAACATACTGTTTCTTCATTTTCGTACAGACACTTCCTCAATGAGATTGTATGTCCCATACAGTTTTCAGGGTGAATCCCATATTTTGCATGCTGAGAGGTCAGAATATGAAATGCATTGAGACAGACTGTTGACTGTTCCAGAGGAGTAAGTTAAAATACCACTTGAAAGGCCATCTTTAGATTCCACAAAAGAGAAAATCACACATAAAAGAAGAAATATTAGAGTTAGAAAAGAACTCCAGATGCATGTACTCTACACTTCTGCCTTAGGAAGAATGATCTTTATCTGAGTCATGTCTGAGAGATATTTGCCTAGCATGTGCTTACATCTCTGTAAGCTCCCCAGGCAATCAGTATCACCAGTTACAATGACTTTCCAACTTATTCATGACTCTCCAAAATTCTGGCCCACTGAGTTCATATAGTTGTGAGGGCAGGGCCAGGTCTGTGATGTATCAGTATCACATTCCAATATACATAAATTTATCAATTCTGGGATCAACCCTAGCCAAAATAGTTAAGAAATAGTCTGGAACTTCCTTGGCAATACACAGCTGCTTAGGGCATAATTTCTATTTTTTGTTTTATTTACATTTTTAAGAAGTCAAATAACTTCCTGGATTTCAAAAAACAGCCAAAAAATGTTAACAAAATCAGGAAAAAAGTTTTACAAGGAAAAATATTTTCCTGAGGGTATGAAAATTACTGTGAAAATATCTGTACCAAAACTGATGTATAAAATGTAGGTATTTCTTATCAGAATGATGGTAACACAACACATTGAACTTTTAATGTGGGTTCCTGTTTTATACAGCTCAGAAACAACAGCAAGACATTTGGACATTTATGGTTCTCAGAATCAAATGATTTTCAATCAAGGATAGGAGGAAACTCCTTTCTTAGGTCCACTTTCTTGGAGTGAGGCCTAGCACTTCAATGCTGAGGCAAACCCCATAAAAACCAGCAGACTATCTAAAAGTATCCATAGACATAAGGATTTTTTAATCTTGTTTTGGTCCTTCTCATTTTTAATCATCCCTGCTTCTCTCACATGCACACACATTCTGGCAAGAGTGGAAAAATGGGAATATATAAATAAACATGGCAAGGTAACAGGTACAGCATTGCCAGCTCCAGCAAGTTTACAGATTAAGCTACTTCTAGACCTCGCTGCAAGAATTCTAGCTAGGTCACACCACCTCGTCTGGTAGAAGTTATTAACTCTGTTTTATCTACAAAGTTGTCTTGCCTAGATTGGAAGGCACAGTTTAGACCAAATTACAAGTGGTGCTTAAGGGCAGGAAAGAGATAGAAATATGCTGTACTCTACTTTTATTTTGTTAAGATGGGAAGAGAATTCATCTCAGAATGTCTCCAGGAACACCCCACTCCAGCAGCTGGCCCGGTGAAGGATGCTGGAACAGGATCTGCTTTCCCTCACAAATGCATGGCTCTGCAGAAGAAAGAATCTTCTAGGTCACAGCAGACACCACTTGTTTCAAAAGATGGAAACACGACACTGAAATGACAGGTTATCTAGTGCTTCCCTCATGGTAAGATCTTCCAGTACAGTGAGAGAGATCTGCACTCCATATCATCTTTAATCCAGCAGCTTTCCATCTGCAAAGCATGGCTAATCAGCAATGCTCTGCAGCTGTGGAAAGTATCTACTGCTGAACCACAATATCCCCCACTGAGCTTTTGGCCCAAGTGGAGCTGAAGGATATCTCCCTTTCCCAAGCTCAGAACTCAAAGGGATTTGTGAGCTATGATCCCCTGCCTATAATAAAGGATAGCTGCTCCCAGCTGCTGCTGAGCTTGCATACATACCCCCTTTTTCTTTTAATTTCTACCTCCTGGTACAGGCACTGATTAAACATATGCTGATGTCTGATGGTGGTGAAGCTTCTAAAATTGCCCTGCATTCTAAATTTCAGGACACCTTGTCCTGTCTAGTTCCAACTTCACTTAATTTTGTGTCCCCAGCCTTCATGACTGTCTATAGCGCCTCTGTTCTTGCACCTCCAGAAGCTCTTTGCTTTCTGTGCCCTGAGCCTTTTTCCAGAGCTCTTGAAGAAGGGAGAAGTGAGGAAGAAAAAACAGAGGGTTACTGTTGCATTTTTTGCAAGTCCTGAATTGCACAGCTTTCTCCATTTCCACAGCTTCTAAAAGAAGCTATAGTGGATGCTATAGCCATGACAAACCCTGAAGAGTTTTATGAGTCTCTGGCAGTATCCATGTTTGGCTGTTTTTTTCTTAGGGATGACAACTAACCGATAGCATAGGATACAGCAGGAAACATGGAAGCTAAGCTTCTCATGTCTTTGCTGAGCTATTTTTCACCCTGGAAAGGGCAGATATAAATCACAGTCCAAGAGATAAGTCACCTAACCTTCTTAAAACACAGCTCTCCTGACCATCAGCAGAGAAGGTAACTAGAGATATCTGAGCAAATGGGTTAATATCACTCTAATATTTAAGGGGCTCAATCGTGTTGAGTCACTGTATGAATGCTGTGACTAATGAACACTTAAGTATAGCATTCAAAGTACTTAATTAAAACACATAATTAAGAAATGCCACACAGAAAGGTCAGCACTATTTTGTATGTGTGAAAACTGGAGAAGTGAAATGACTAGGGCCATACAAGTGGGCATGACAATGAAAAAGACAAGCAGGGACGCAAGATCCAGGCTTTCAGTCTCAGGCACCCTCTTCTGGATTGCACTTCATCATAGCATGTTTTAGCAGAGGATATGTTTGACACTTTTTATGTGTCTCCTCCTGTCATTAGATATATCTTTGCATATACACAAAAAAGTATGGTGAATCATCTTCCTTTCTTGTGACTTCACACTGATATTTCTCTCCCTCTCTCTCTCTGAAAAAACCAAGCCTCTGATTTTGATCTACATTTTCAATGTCTAAAATTAATTTTTCAAAAGAATTTTAGAGAACAACTGAATTATGCCACCTAGATTCTTATTTTCTTCATTTTTAGAGGTTTGGGATCACTTTTAAAATATTCATTGGTCACCTTAACAAAGAATAAAGCTTGCCATTACATATCAGCTGAGTTACCAGCCTAACAGCTATATTATATCACTGATTTTGCAGTGTACAATATTCAATTAGAATAGCCTGATCCATGGCATAAGTATTCAGTAAAGCAACGCTACTTACTTGGATTAGTAATATTATGAACAGGCAGCAGCTATATCAGCAATTAGCTGCCAATATCCTTTATAATTGCAGGGAAATCCCAGATTCCGTTTAGGGTTTCCTTCTTTACCCATGGACTTTGGATACATTACTACATTTAATGGGAGACAATACAAATACTACTTCATAGTTTTCTGGAGAGTTTTTTTTTAATGTAGTACTCTTGATCTTTACCAGCTGTTGATTCAAATTTGGCGTAAGCCTATTTCTTTGTGTACAGCTTGCAAACAATGTGGATTGTAAAATGAGTAGGGCACAAACCCAATTTCAATTGCAGGCTGGGATTCCCCTATGCTTTCACAGGGAAGCTTGCTTGATAACTGTGTTTGCTATTGGGTGAGACATGGAGACCAAGCCCATTGTATTTAACCTTTGAATACCAGAATATCATGAGAGTTCTAAAGCCAAGGCATTAAAACAAGGAAGAAAAAATAAATCATAATATATAATAGGAGCTTGGTTGTTCTCTGCCCACATTCAACCCACAATTTTATATTTTCATGCTTTTTAAATTTTTATGTAGTGCTTGCATAAACTTCCAATGTCTTTTTGTTCCTTTCTTTCCTGTACTGGACAGGAGTACAACAATCTGTGGTGTAGTAATGAAACCTGAATATTATACAAGGCAAGCATGCCTTGCTGAATACTCATGGTAAACTAAGAATGATTCATTAAGTTGTAATAGGATCCATAATTTAAACCAATTCAGTGTGAAGCTTTTTAGGCCATATACCTCAAAACAGTTGTGTCACTATTTCCTTCTTAAGACATACAACCAATGCTTTAGTCTGCTAAAGAACACCAAAGGATGTCAAAACTGCTTACAAATAGTCGAGAGACACAGCCACCTTAAAATCTAGTCCACTGCTCAAACTCAAAAGTTCCAGTTATTAAACCTGCTCAAAACCCTCTAACAATACCCATGGTTTGAAAAATGCAGAAAAATGCAAACAAATTGTTTTATGAAGAATGATACAGTCTCAGGGTTTACTTTGCAGAAGAGAAACTCACCAAACTTATGGGAAAAAAAACACAAAGAAAAATATTTTTTTCTATAATATTCACTTATAACAATAGCAGCTACAGAAAACTTCTGATAGTCAGTTTTAAATTTATAGTATCTCATTATTTCATAAAGCAAATTTCTAGACAAAAGGCAATTCCATTGATGCTCTTTCTTTTCAAAACACTAGTTTGTGACCTGATATGCAGGAGGCAGTGCATATATATTCAAAGATAAATTGTAACCTCTACTTAATGCCCCCATAAAGCCCATTGATTTAGGAATTATGGAGAAGATAAACTGCTCCCTTTTAAAATAACTCAGATAGGAGTGAAACTGAAGACACAGATTGTGGTAGATTATTTAGGAATATTGAGATTATTTCCAAAGGAAAAGAAAGAAGGAGTTTTTTCTAACAGGCAGTCATGAGACTCTAAAGTTCATGTGGGTAAAATGCTTTGCACTGGATTGAAAATGGTAAGCTGGCAGTAATTTGTCCTGTTGGGATCATTATTGTTCCCAGTGAGAAACCATTTTTGTCTTAAAAAGTCATTAATGCATTCAAGATTCTACTGAATACAGCTAGCAGAAACATTACACACAGAGCATGAACTGATGTCTATCTTTTAACATCACAACTGATCTTTATACCTGATTCCGTTATACTGGAAACAACCTGTTTCCCCTGTAAATTAAAAAAAAAAAACACATTTTCAATTATCCAACCTTCAGCATTGGAAAAATTTTGAGACAACCTTTTGAAGGCAAAGAAAGGGATCCAGTCTACCTAACATCAGGACTGTGTTTACATATTAGGCATCTAGTGAAGCAGTCTTCCCAATATACATACCTGAGATGCAACGGAGAAAGATGCCCTTGAACATCCCCAGAGGAAAACCCTGTTCGCTAGATTGGATCCCACCCAAAAAGCTGTTATTGTTTTTTATATTTGAGTCTGACAGTCAGCTACTCTGGCAGAACAAATTAGAAAAGTAAATTATATCTATTTTAAGCTCTCTCTGTAGCAGCCAAAGGAGAATAAATTATTTAAAATGAATGTGGTTTTGCATTTGTAAACCCACATACATAAAATTTGCTGAAAAATACTGAGGTATATCAAGAGATTAATCTCTTATGAGTGTATTTTATTATTTTAAAACATTCTATAAGCAGGTAGGCACTGTACAGAATTCCAATTCAGAAATATAAAACAACTTTAAATATAGTGTTTTTTTCCCCTCAATCTAGCATTTTTGAGGCATCTTTATTCCTGATATATACTAGGACACGATCATAAAATATAAAATAAATTGCTGTAACATGTAGTCACTTAATATCTGGGTAGTACTGCCACATTTAGACAATCTTTAATACATCTCAGTTGACTGCCCTAGGGACTACAGAACACTGTGACTTTTTCAAACAGCACTCTGTACATACAGCCAAATTCTTTCGTGCCATCAATGCCACTGCCCCATAGCAACTAAATAGTTATTGTCTTCTACTAAGATTGAAAATCAGATTCTCTACTATTTTATCTTATTTTTTTACTTATCTTTCAATTTATTCTCTTACTAAACGTTCAGAATCGCAACAGAAGCAGACTATCTCGATACTGCCCCTTTGTGGGCATATCTGGAAACGTGCAAAATTCAAAGCCATTAAAGAGACGGTACGGTTCACATCCCACTTTTATGCACACACATAAGTCATTAAATTTAATAGCAGTTACATTCATACCACAAAATGAAAAACAGGTTTTATTCTTTCTCATGACGTAATTCACTTATTCACAGAAAAGTCAATTTTTTTGTATTCCTAACATAATTAGAAATTTCTGAAACCTCCTCTCTCTCCCTTTCCCCTTTGGCACCAGTGCTGTTGTAACAACTGAATCTCCAAAGTAATGAATATGGATTAAATCATTTCTATTATTGATTTCCAAATACACAAGACAGATTAAAAAATCACTAAGAACAACAGCAGTTGGATTTAGTGTAAATTTCATTTTCTTACTGCCTTGTTAACAGTCATCTTTGTCACTTTGGATACTTTGGAATGTTCGGGACAGTTAAAATATTTTTCCATTTTTGCTTCCACAGTTTGTTTACAGTTCTTTTGGTAGCATACAACTATTACATTAATAGATAGCAAATAGGAACAAGAAAGAGATTACCTGAGAACATGAAAGTCCACATTCTTCAATCCTGGGAATAATCTGACTATCAGAATTCCAGAAAAGAATTATTAGAAGAGTCTGAACATTAATACTTATCATCCTAAACTGACAAAAAAAAATACAAAACCTCAGAAGAAACCTTCTACTCTGACAATTCTCTCCCTCATGCCAAAACTTTAATATGAATTTTAGTCCCTCCCACAGCACCTCTGAGCTCCTCCCTCTAAAACTTTCCAAAGTCAGAAAATTGCTACTTGTGGGAAATATAAAGCACGTTTGACTAGTTCTTATGTTCCTCACTGAAAAATGGGAAGCTTGAATTTCTGACAATCGCAGTAAAAAAACCTCTTTCTTCTGGATTTCAGCATGTCAGATTTGGATGAATTTTAGTAAATTTATTCTCTGCAAATTCTAAGTATAAATAGGAATTTTGTTTCTAGCAGTGATATATCAGGTAGGTTTGCTGGACTCCAGACACGGTCTTCTCTCTTCTTACTTTCCTGGGTTTCTAATATATTGAATTCAAAAAAAAAGTTGCGTTGAGGTAAGTAGTCTTGGAAGACTGGTTTCTTGTTTCTCATCAGTGTGAAAGGCAGCTTGTTTTATACTGGGAATCTGAGCCTTGAATTTATTTAACTAATTTTTTAACTGTATCAGCAGAATCTTCTCGTTCTATAGCCTAACTATCTCCAGTATTTGGATTTTCAACATGCTCTGGAAGTATTTATACTTTGCAAAAGGAGCTAAACACCACCAGCTCCGAAAGCAGGGTGCGAGTGACTCACAACAGCTAAACAGTTGTACACGTAACAAACATAACAAAGAGCAGAGGAGTGTCTTTCTGGGTGCCCCCTTACCTTGTTCCCCCACCTGTACAACCACTACGAACAAGCATTTGAAAGACACACTCAGGCTGAGACAGAGGCTACAGGCTACTTGGTGTGTTATGCCCATAGGAGGAAGAGGTGGGTACTTCTCCATGGAGGGCTGGCTCCAGAACAACAGAGATGTGTGAACCCAGGCCCTCAGTGCAGTTGCAAAACCTTTCCCATCAGCTGAAGTAGAGGATACGCGATTAACACCATCTGCTAGGATCTGGCTTGATGTATTTCTGGCTTGAAGTATTTCCTTTAAAAAATAGGTAAAAGATAATGTCTACTCTGCCAGTGCAACTACAATACTTGTATTATACATACTTTCATGTGAGTCCAGTTTGTCACTACTCCAGTGAAACTATTTTTGGGAGATGAAGACCGGTATTAATCACAGTACTCAACCAACCATCACTGAACTATTTGGTTAAAAATAACAACAGTTAAATTTTGCCATTCACACATAAAAATACACCAGATCAATGATCCACCTAGTCCACTTTCCTGTGTCTAACAGAGTCAGTAGCAAAAGCTTAGGAAAAATAAAAAAGAAGTCAAGTATACTATGCTACTTCCACATATTATTTTAACATATGTTACCAAGTTCCAATGATCTACAGCTTATGGATTTCCTGACCTATGTGCACACCACTGTTTTTAATAGCTATTTCTGGACCTTTCGTCCATGAATTTATACAATAGCTCTGTGCATCTATTTATGCTTTTGGATTTCAAAACATCTTGTGGCAATGAATTACACAAACTACGTGTTTATTTGTTTTTGCTTTTAAAACTGCTGCCAAATAGTTCAATTGGGTTCCCCCCTTGTTCTTGTTTTAGAGAAACAGGGAGCATCTGTTCTCAACTAACCTTCACACACACCTTCAGCACATCATTAGTGATTTTATTAATTTCTAGCATATCTCCCCTATTTTTTCGAAGATGAAGAATACACTGGTTCATTTTTACTGTACTTTTTTGTGGAATAGGGTCTCCAGAACTGCACACAATATTCAGGAGTGACCAGATCAAAGATCATTTATATAACAGCATAGCAATGTTCACTGAATTCATCAGTGGCATGATTGCCCTCTATCAAAAAGCCATTTTGACTCTCCCTTAATGTATCACATTTACCAATATGTCTGCTGCAAATGAGCCACTTCAGTACACACTAGAGTTAACAGTTCAGCAGCTTCACATGTGAGAACTTGTAGAATACTGTTTCAGTACTGTTGTACAGATTTCTCATACTCTTTTGGATGTTTGGTTTTAAACTTCTGCTAAAGCTTAGACCTGAGACAATTCCTCCAACTTACCCCTCAGTAAGTTTCCCTGTAATGAACTCCAGTGCAAGCAAGCATTTCATTTTGTCATTACGTTCCTTGAGCATAAGGTGTCCTTTCATATCTCTATCACCAGTCAGCCCATAGACTTTTTAGGAGGCTTCCTCCTCATCTTTCAGTAAAAAAGGAGGGTATTCACCTTTCTTAAAAGTATTTTTGGGTTGAGAACTGAGAAAAGATGTTTTCTTAATGGTGGGGGTTTTGAGGATATCTTATATGCATGTTGTTCTGATCTTTCACTATGTTACTTTTGAACAAGCTCCCTGTCCCTGGAAAGCCTCTACCCTTTTAGTTGTTCCTTTTAATTGCTTTTTGAAGACTTGCTCATTTTATATAATTCTTTTTAACTTATACATTAGCATGGCAGATTTGGGGGGATATTGGATTTGTGTCACTATTGAAGAGTGGCTTTTTGAGTAGCTACTTGGAAAAGAACCAAGAGTTTTTTCTCTTCCTATGGGGTCTGTGATTACTTGCTCCAAGCAAGTCATTTATAGTGTTTAGTTTTAGATACAAATTTAGTTTCTGCATCAAGGCCTGAGGTAACACTCATCCAGTTTCCATATGAATGACTGATGTGTCTCAGTATTATTAAGTTTTCTTCTCTCTCACTCTCTCTGGTATTTCATAACACACCTCTGTCACCTTCTGAATAAAGTGATCAGTAATGTTTCCCAAGTAGCAAACTCTTTCTATACAGGAACAGAGTTGCTTCCAGAAAGTTTCTGTAATACTTATGTTCGTCAGGCAACAACCTTGTTGTTATTTATTTTATTTGACAATAAGCTTTTAAAAAATTATACGATACCATGTCTACACTAACAGAACTTATTTTTCCATTCCTATGTAATTTGTATCTTGGAATTACAGTGTTCTACTCGTTTTTATTCCATCAAGTTACTGAAAGAAGCTGGGCAGTACAATTGACCCACGCTTTTTTAATGTAGAAGCATCCATGCCTGTGAAATTACTATGGCCACTAGTTTTTAGGTTCCCTGCTCAAATGCAAATTTATTTCCTGATAATAATTCTTGGTAATAATTTCTTGATAATAATTTTCTTTTATTTCTTGTTTTTTACTATATCTTATTGGTATTTTAATCAACATTTGTCTTGTGTATGATGTTAAACTTTAATTACTTCATCCCTGAAGAACTGATGATAGCAAATTATATACTGTGTTGCTTCTAGCAACTCTCCCCCAGTCTTAAGAATAAAGACTCTTAAAAAACCCTTTAATAGGAAGTGCCTCCTTTTGAACTTTGCAATAGAAATGCTGTGTGCCCAAAAGCTTTATTAGAGCACTGATCAAAGATGTAGGAATGCCAAAATCCAAACACTTCTCAGTCCAAGTAGGGTTTGAGTCCAGATCTTGCACATTCTAGGATGGTAGCCTGACTGTTCTGCTTCTTTAATAAAATGCAGGAGCACACTCTGGAATCCAGAGCAAAATCCAGTATTCCCCATTCTCCATTCTCTCTTGGCACAGCCCTCATCTCTGGACGATCAGTTCAGGTTCCCTCTTGATAATTGTTCTCTGGCTTCACAAATCTTCATGCTTGGCTGTACACTGGCCCCATTTCAAGGGAGACAGCTAAAATAGTACCATCTTTGTTTAAGTGTGTAGGAGCATTATCTAGAAGTGAAAGTTAGATTAGGTATATCACCAGACACAGCTAAGCAGCCAGACAAGGCTTCTGTGACTTGCTGTGTAGAAATTTAGACACAGAACTCTTCATAAAATTCTACCTAGGCTACATTTATCCTGCTTTCGTTGAGATGAATATGTCAATGTCCAGGCTGCAAGGCATGTCCCTGTCACATCCACACTGGAGAGGTCCCAGCCTCCTTTGGAGCATAATAGCTACATTCACACTACATTTTGCAAGAGTATCTTGTGGTACAGCACTACATACTTTCATGTCTCACCAACACAGGCACACATATTATTATTCCAGCTGTCTTGAGATGAAGGGCCACAGCCCACATAGTCTCATGGCTTCTCTTTGAACTTGCTGTGCAGTAATACTGCCTGCACCAGGCAACTGACACCTTGCCTCAGGGCCACTCACATCAACCACAAGACAGCCGAGTGTATATAACTTAACAGCTTCCTGTCATGTTAGGCAAGATGTGGAGTACAGCTGTGTGAGGTGCTACTGTCATCACAACAAAATGCTCACAATGATTCAGAACTACTTGGAGCTGCCAGTTTACAGAAGTTTACCTACATTTCCTATCCAAAGTGGGCACACATTGGCAGGGCAGGCACTAAATGGAGGGTGCCAGCAGGGCAGTGAAGTCCCACAGAGCCACAAGACAGGTTGGTGGAGCAGGAGCTGCCCAAGTGCTCCTGTATCCAACATGTTATTACTTCATTGTCTAAAGAAAGTCCATGAGAGAAAACAATCACTCCCTATTTTGTCTACGTGTTCTAAAGAGAGCCCACCACTCTCTTCCTCCGCCTCCATCCCTTTCCTACAAGAGTGCCAGGTATTCAGCAACTGTGGCCTGCCTTACAGTAGGTAGCAAGTTAGGTACCTGCAACCTGCGAAATCAGTCAGAACACATCCAGCACTGCAGGCAGAGACTGAAAACTAGGGATGAGAGAATAGGAAATATGTCATTCCTAAGCAAGCCTGCAGTACAAGGGGGCAAATGAAATGCTCAGTGGGATGCAAGAAGACAGGGTACTTGGCACTACTATTCCTCCTGGCTCATGCTATACTAAAAGCAGGTACTTATAGCCTTATATTGATAAGATTACACAGTTTTTGCAATTATCCTGTATTTTGCCCTTGGAAAATGCAACATTTAAAACGCAGCCTTAAACAGAGGCAGGTAAGGTGCACTAGTCATCTAGGGATTAAGTCCCATGTATGCAACTACTTGTCAAAATAATGCATACTGTGTCTAGCCAGCAACGGTCTAGTTTGAGAAGTGATTTGCTTCCAGGAAAAACTGCTAGCTAGTCTATTGTGTCCAACAATATCGAATCCCTGTCAAAGCAATCAAGTATCTCTTATGACTTATCTAGAATTCCTCCTTGTATCTACTTGTCCTACCCTTACCCATACTCCCAAGGGAAACATAAGAAAAGGTGAATTGCTGCTGGAAGATCGTCCCTGCCCTCAGCCTTCTCCCTCCAATACAAATACCTACATCAACACACTTGTCTGCCGAGCACTCTCAATGGCATGCACTGACTGAACAGTCCTATTTACAGAATGATTCACAATTCACAGAACAGTTGAGGTTGGGAGGGACCTCTGATGATCACCTAGTCCAAACCCCCTGCTCAAGCAGGGTCACCTACAGCAGGCTTCTGCTCCTTTGAACTGTTACCAGGGCAGTTAGGAACTGGCACCTGGTCTAAGCCAATCCTGAAGTCTAAAAAGCAGGCCACTACTGAGACTGTTCATCTTAGGTTCCCACATTTAATTTCCAAGATGCAAGGCTAGAGGTTCCCTACTCCATTCATTAGCTGCTTCAGCCATTCAGAAGAAAATAGAGTTGCTTCACAGCATGCTTGACATGCCCTGTTATCATATCCAAAAGCAGTTTGAGTTGTGGCATGATGATGTACAACATACAGTAGAATACCTTTCTACTAAGACTCAAGATTACGGTCATTTCATTATTAAATTATTATATTCATTAATACAGTCTGTGAAAATATACTTTTTTACTCAGTACAGTTAGGATTATTCTCAAAGATTATGGTCACTGCTTGGCTAGCATTTTTCCCTGTGTCCTATTATTTTAGTTTTAGTTTCTTCCGTCCAAGTTGCTCCTACTTCTTTTCAGACACTTGTTTTAATATCAAAACTGCTATGTTTTTCCTCTACATTTTTCTGAATCTTCCCCCTCCGAGGAAAGTATAAATGTAGCACAATCAATATTTTGAATTAGTATGTATTCAGTTATCAATATGAAGTTTTTGACTTACCAAGGTATCATCAGTTGCTGGGCTTTTTCCTCCCCACACAATTTGTGAACTGTTTCCATTCTCTTCTGTCCACCTCTAACTGTTCACAGAAACAGCTTCAGGTGTATGTTACATAAGACAACCTAAACAACACTTACCGGTGAAGGGGCAATATACTGTTCTTCCTTCACCCACTCCCAGCAGTACCAGTCTGACACTTCAGTAAGATGACTGAACTCTTTAAGCCAGTAAAAAACTTACCCTGCAAAAAAGTGCAGTTTCCTGTATTCTGAGCTTTCCAAAAAAAACACAAAAAATTGGCTACAAATTACTGGCTGATAGAACTATCAGCCTCTGTGCCAGTCAGCAATGCTCAGTTTTTGCACAAATACTGGTGCTAAATATTTAAGGGTTCTGTTTAAAATACGACAAGCTGTTGATGGCAAATGATCTTCAAAATCAATTTATTCAAGTCTTGCACAGTTCTATTTGTTAAAAAAAAAAAACAGAAACAAAGAAATCCCACATTTTCTTCAACCCCAAAGCACTCTGAATGACTTCAGATAAATGGATAGAAGACACTGCTATCAGTGATCATCTTGTTGTCGATCTTTTCAGGATTAGAGCTGGCATTTATAGGTAAATATGAATGTTCTTGCAAAAGGAGCTACAGTGTTTACAAGTTTTCTTCCACTTGAAAGTGTTCCCACATACAAAGCATGGCATCTTCTGTTTATAAATCTGTATACCTCCAGAGAGAAAAAAAAAATCATTAACCCGCATTTCAGTTGAATTCTACAGCTGAAAAATACTTGTTATAGAGATGAAAAATATGCTTGGATGACAGCTGCCTACATATAGCAAGTGCTCTTAGACTTTCAATGGCTCTAGCTACGTAAGCTGCAACTTAGGCACTCATTCCTCAGAAACAAATCTGGAGCCTATATTTAGATACCAGGGCTCTCTTTGTAGTGTTTGGAGAGAATGTAGAGTATGGAGAAGAAAGGCTGAGAGAGATGGGCCTGTTTAGCCTGGAGAAGAGAAGACTGAGAGGGGATCTTATTAATGTGTACAAATATCTTAAGGGAGGGTGTCAAGAGGATGGAGCCAGACTCTTTTCAGTGGTACCCAGCAACAGGACGCGAGGCAACGGGCACAAATTGAAACATATGAATATGAGGAAAAACTTCTTCACTGTGAGGGTGACAGAGCACTGGAGCAGGTTGCCCAGAGAGGTTGTGGAGTCTCCTTCTCTGGAGATATTCAAAACCCGCCTGGACGCGATCCTGTACAACGTGCTCTAGGTGACCCTGCTTGAGCAGGGGCGTTGGACTTAGACGATCTCCAGAGGTCCCTTCCAACCTCAACCATTCTGTGATTCTGTGAATGCAGAGGTTGAAAAGAGGATCGAGAATTGCAAGCATCCTGCAAGCACTGCCTAGTGTGAGACAATTGGGAAACTCTAAGAGGGTATATTTAAACCCTTTGCTACCTGTGGAGTTCATGACTCAGAAGTGCCTTTGTTCATTTGGTAGGCAAATCTCACAGTGCCTAAAAGGCACTTATATCTTCTCTTAAAGCACTTATATCAAACATTAGAAAGAAAAAAAAAAACAGAGCATTTTGCATTAATAGTGACTGGATTAAAAAAAAAAAAAAACACAAATTCTCAAATCATATCAAAGCAAAGACTAGACACATACACAATCTATGATGGCTTCTGCCTCCACATCACTCAGCCTATTCATCTACAAACTGATAGTTCTCCTGTCCCTACAAGGGAGATACAAGCTTAAAACCACTCCAAGCTGAGAAAGGCACAGGCTCCAAACATTCATCCTCTTGAAGGAGTGTTCTAGTCCCCAGACTAATACCGAGAACAGGGGTATCAGCACTTTGCTTAGAGCAGCCACAGCTGCTTTTTGAATGGGACCTGATCCAAGCAGTGCAATAAACGTGCTTCCAGAACAAGCCTTTTAGCCAGAACATTTCCTAGGTCTTCCTAGACTCTGAGAAAAGCTAACTGATAGCTAGATCCATCTGAACCTTTGCAATGAAGGCTGAATTACAGATGCCTAAATTATTTTTTATCTCATGAAGTGCAGAATCCCAATAAATAAATATATATCAATAAGCAGAGAAACAAACTCTATACCCACCACCAGCTTGGATAAATGTTATAACCCTGACTTCCAGCACTTATTTGGATCTAGGCCTGCTCAACAGTAATTTCCATATTTAACTTTTTTCCCTATGTGCCTCAGATAAATGCACAAACCCCAATAATATACATTTGCCATGATCTATCATAAGTCACTCTGAGAGCCTCAATAAACACATAAAAAGCTTCAGCTACAATATTTTAGATGGCAAGAAAATGGCTTGTTTGCTCCTGGTCTTAGCAAACAGTATCTTAAAGGACACATTTTTATGCTATACTTGACAATGTACTTAGTAAGAAGATCCCTCTGGTTAATCCACAGGGAACAATGATAGGGATACAAATTTAATGTAATGTTTGCGCAACATCTTCAACATGCCTTAAAAACAATAGGATTCTCTCTTTACTATTTTTTTTCTTTTAAATCTAAACTAAGACTCCTGTGAGAGGAGTTTACAGGCCTACTCATACCCACAGAACAGTTACAGAGAGTTGCAAAGGTTTCCCTCCATCTCCCCCAGTCACAGACTTCCCAACTGCACAGAAGGAACAAGTGCTAGGGCTGAGAGCTTAGTTCAGACCCAGCCTGGCTTAATCTTCGCCATCTCTGCTAAGTTGCAGTTCTGTGCTGAAATAAGACAGTGGTTTGTAACGCAAACTTCATTCTGCAGAAACCAGACTGTGGTCAGAAACAGCCACCAACCACTTTCAGTGGCTACAATTTAATCAATAATCATTAGAATACATAGATTTTCATCTCTAACATCAAATCTCTTGATCCATTCAAAGATAGTAACATAGGAGATGAAATAGCTATTTTTATTGACATGTTTTTCCTATAATGCAATCAGAAGTCCTTCAGAATTATTTGGGAATTAATGTTGCCAGCTAATGAAAAATTCTGCTGTACAGACAACAGGAATCCAGAAGGGAAATAAACCAAATAAAATACAACTACACATGAAAACTGGATTGAAAGAACAGTGGATATGATACAAATGTACAACAAAATAGACAAATCAAGTAAATACTTATACTGTGTTACTAGCATCAAACCTCTAAAAATGCTGCTCATGACACTTACACTTCAATATCTGCTGAACAAATACTACCTGGTATTTTAGAAGACTGACGTAAAGGCCAGTTGAAAGAATGCATGCTTGGAAAGGAAAGACCTGCTTGATGTATTTTCCAGAAGTTTGCATCTTTTCTCCCTTTGCTTTTGTTTATAGGTGGCAAAAGTCTTTGATCTGGAATGCTTTGCATAGATTGCACAGGAGAGTTTGGGAAATTGGTGTGCCCAAAGGATTTTGTCCTTACATCTTTTACTTTACATTTTTTCCCTAGTTGCCTCTTAAGAAGCTCTGGTGCCTTACAAAGAACATTTTTTTCTTTTTCAATTTTGAAATTTTGTTTGCCATAATCTAGAGGTACCATTGACTCTTTTTGCTTTCGGCAGCTGGTTGAAGAATTCTTAGCTGTCTCTTGAGGTATCCTTGATCCTATAAAGTTAACATTCATGATGGGAGTAGCCTTCTGGCTTGATCTTTTAATACCAACTCCTTCTATTAAAAGATCTGTAACATTAAATGGAGGCAGATCCAAAGGAGCCTTGAGAGAAACAGAGACAGGTATCACTAACAGATTCAAAATATTTAGTGATAAAGACCCTACAGTCTTATATACTAATTCTAAATGCATAACATAGAATATGGCAAAACCTACAAATTTAAGACCTTAAGTGTACAATAAACACAAATTAACAGGCAAAAACAGTGAAGTATCAGCCTTTGTGGTCAACTATTGGTAAGTATTCCTTCCAAACCCTCTGGGCATATTTGCCTGTCTGTTGCATTTTTCTTACAGCTAGCAGGTAAGTTTTCAGCAAGTGATTATCATCTTTGCTATCAGTCTGACAGTGTGTCCAGCACAATGTGACTTAGATCTTTTGTTTGACTTCCCAAGCACAACTGTAATGCAAAAAATAAAAGCAACTCATGTCTACAACAAGTAGAAAAAATATGAGAAAAAATATGTATGGAAATTTTAAGAAAACCAAAAAGGCAAATTCTATTTTGCTCATTTGATATAGGATGATATATCGAATATTGATAGGATACAGTGGGTACAGTGATTCCATCTATTTATTGCAACCTTCACTGGAGGGAGTACCCACTATAGATCAGAACTTCAGTCCTAAGTTCACACACAGCTGAATGCTTTATAGACAAGAGTCCAGTGAAACCATCAAGCCCCTCCCAGGACTGATGCAAACATAGTATGCAATTATGCCATCTGATTTCCTCCAAATAAAGGCAGATTATTCCTGCACTACACTGATTCCTGATCTATATATAGTATATTCAGTTTTACAAACTGAATACAACTAAATTCCACATTTAAGTAAATTATATGAATGCAGATATAAAACACATACTAAAAATGAAATAAAACTAATAACATCTTCAGTAAGATTCAAAAGCACAGAACATTTTATTTCTTCTGTTCTAACAATGATTTTGGGCCAAACTACAGGCTACAGAGTTCCCAAATGGCTGACCTCTGTGAAGTCATTGTCTTTAGACTTGTTTAACAGTGGAAGAAAGAATATTTAAATTTTGCACAAAGTCATAGGAGTATTCTGTTACACATACAATTGATTTAAGTGTTCCATTTTAAAGTGAATCTACTAGATCAATAAAACATTACTTAGACTTCAAAACAACTTCCAGGATAGATTCTCCTTGAACCGAATGTAACGCTATATCCTCCATACCTCTTTCCAGAGAAGTTCAAATTTTCCTGTATCCTTGTTTTTGCCAGTTTTTTTACTACTGAGAACAACCTTGATTGTATCTTCTTGTACCTGGGTACATAGTTCTGCTGTGACTGGGGTTGAAGGAAACATCGTTGGGCTAGTGTTGATTTCAATCAGCCATGGTTTAAAGTCCTGCCCAAGAATAAAATCTGCCCCATATAACTCAAAACTGTTCTTCCTGGGTTCAACACTCTCTTGAGCTATCTTCATTGTGTAGATGATGGCTTTTTTCATTGATGGGCATATAAGCCTTTGCCACACAGTGCCATGACCTTTCTTTTCTAAGTACTCTTGAAATTTAGTGCTGGACCACATATTGCAACATGGCAACAGAGTATTCCTATTTGAGGCATTTTTGTAATGTTTCTGGATAGAGATATTGCAGAGATGAACTGAGCTGTAAAGAAAGCAGATACAAAGCTATTGCCCAGTTGCAAACAGTGCAAAACTTGAAAAATGCAGATTAAGGAGAAATGCAGAACTGATCACAAGGGAAGCAAAATTGTCTTTCTACTAAAAGCCACAGAATTTAGACAGTAAGCCCATTTTCAGGTTCTTTCATTTCCTCACATTTGAAATAAAGAATAACTTTTTATTTAAACTGCCAGAGTGAAGAGAACTGGATTCACTTCCTGGGTCTTGGATAAGGAACTGGGGTACAGAAAATTTACACAGTGAATTAAGTCTGGCTATGCTTTCATCCTCACCAGAGTGTTATCAAGATACCCACTAAAGGTTGTAAAAAATTCCTGCTTGTTGAGCAATGACAGATAATCAGTGGAAAACACTGTGGACACACATTAGTGATATGCCTCATTAGGCACCACATATGAGACAGAGTGTTAGCAAAATACCAATTTATAGAATAATGCAAAATTTCAAATAGAAATCATACAGAATTTTCCCACACTGTAGCAGCATCCATCCCTATCCTTAGTATTTGACTTTAAAAGTGTCATATATTCAAGAGTGAATCACAGAACACTATAATTTTTTTAAGGTCACAGCATTCTAAAATGCTACTAAACTAAACTTCCTGTATTACTCAAAACAGACTAAAGATTCTTAATGTGACATGTTATAAAACACAACCTCAGACTGAGCTAACAATACATAGCATATCAGCCCACTCTGTGTTGAAATGCAACTTCAGAAACTCTATAACAGGTAAAATATTACAGTACCTGAAAATAACCATAATGCTGTATCTGATATACTGCAGACGTTTCAGTCTAATCTTGCTCATTCATTTTTGCGCACATAAATTTTGCTTATCCTCCCTTAGTTACCTGTCCAGATCATCTAAGGAGAAATGTTGTGTAGAAAACCTCAGGTAGCTCTCTTTATAAAACCATATGATTAGAGGATTCCAGTCGGTAACAAGAAACCATTGTCTGATGTCAAACTTGGTGTCATAAATTAACAATGGTGTCTCAATGTATTTCTGAGCAACCCATTCATTTTCCTTTACTGAACATCTCTTTGTCACCTCTATTAGCCTCAGGATATCATTCAGTCTATCTTTGCATACAATATCTGAAAGAGAAAAAAATTGAATGTAAGCTTACGAGCACTAGTGTACTGACAGCTGATGAATGAAAGGGTAGGAATATACATGTAAAAATTTCCATTAATTTTACTCACATGCAATATACTGTACAATTATACTTGCACAGTAGAATAATATTAGGGATTATCAGAAAAAGATGACTCACAGGAGAACTGGACGCAACAGCCCTGTCTGCTTACATGAATTAGGTGAAATAATAAATACAAAATGAAAACAAATTGTTTACATTATTTGAAGTCAACTTTTGACTTTTATCCTTAAACATTTAAGCACCTTCTGGTTCTCAAGCACACAGTTGGCTCCATACTCACACACTGAAGTGAATGAGAACTTACATGTTTTCAGTTCAGCATACACACAGTATTTTGCTGGATAAAAGTATTCCCCCAGTATGGGAAGCTCCTCTACCTCTTAAGTGCACTAGCACACTTCAACCAAAAAAAGTCAGAGTTTTATAATGACAAGTCCATTTCACTCACCATCTCAAGAGTAAGAGAACTAGCTTCTGCTCAAAACTAAAGAAAATAAATTCTCATGATCCTTGAACAAACATGTAAAAATTTTACTTTAAATGTGAAATAAAAGATAATGGCAATTTATTAAGTTAAGAATTTATCAAGTTTTCTCCTCCAAAATATAGACTTCTCACATCTTTAAGCATAAGGTACTAAACGGGTTCTAATTATGGAAAAGGAGAAGATTCTAAGTAAAAAGAATTATACATAGACTATTTGAAAAAGTGTAGATTTTTACAAAGGTGCAAATATTGCTTTGCCAACATTCTCCAGAAGTTGATTCTGTAATCAGCTAATGAACTTCTCCACTGAAAGATGAAGAAGTTATTACCTCTGCCACGAGATTTTGCTCCTGGTTTAATAATCCATATGTTGAGATTACCATCAACGGCTTGCTGTGGATTTGCTGACATGATTTTGGATAGAATAGTTTGACACTGGCTAACATAACTATATGCATTGCAAATGACAGCACCCTCACTGCAAACAGAACAGTATAAGATATTAGTTTACACATCACTGTGCTAAAAGAAGCAATTTATAAGGACTTAGTCATATTTAATTTTTTCCTAACACCATAAAAAGATACTTCTTGTATTGCAAATAAATAAAATCACATAAAATGAAACAAGCATAGAAGAACAAAGATTTAGGGGGGTTTCTACCTTTATGCCTTCCTCATTCCAAAAGGACTAGAAAAGTAATCATGTGAAAGTTGGGAGTGTTGCGAGGGAGGTTTAATTTTAAGAAGCAAGCCCTCACTCACACATTTCAGATAGTATTATGGTCACATGACAAACATACTGCCATTCTTGCTATATAGTATCTTTCTCAAATACAAACTTAAGATTAATTTCAAAGGCAATTTCAAAGTGTCTAGGAATTGGAAAATTTACTTTTAGTGCTATCATGAAACCAAGGATTAATAAATATAACAGTGTCAGTCTTCTTTCCAAATAATAAAACTCCTGACTACAGATAACTGGCTTATGAAAATTTGCAATAAGGATAACATATGAAGTAGGAACAGAGTCAGGGTAGCTACAGTAAAGAGAAAGGGAATCATTCCTTACATCAGACATAGCAGACCAGAAACTAATATTAACACCTAGGGAAAAAACAAACAAGCATACTAGTTATTCTCCTTATTGACAGCACCAATCCTTATGCTTTGTGCAGGCCCAGGCTAAGAGGCAAATGAATTAGTGCATATTCTAGTGGATTTATTTTGTCTGCAATGGAGTACAGCATTCAAGTTTGTCCTAAGGCTATGGTCTAAACCCACATCTATTATACTGCTGATGAGTAGCCATAAGGCTATTCAATATTTTGGGCCTCTTCCTCAGTTTTCCCAAAGAACTTCAGTGACAACTGCATTGTACAAACCAACACTTCTGTGAAAAAAAAACCAAACTGCTAAATCAAAAAAAATTCCAGCAGCAGAGATAAAATACAGGTATCACAACTGCAATCCATCTGAAAGAATTCCATACTACTAAAATAAACTCTATAGTTTGCCCTTCCCACTGTGCATTATGTATATGCTTATTAGTTTCACAAAAGAAAATACATTTCATCTAATGGGGTTAGATTTTCAGCTTACATTGTTTTGCAAGTTTCTTCAAGATGAATGAAGCTCTGAATGGTCAAAATAATTTCTTTTTAGTTAAAATGAACAATAGAGTTACTTTTCTGACTAGCCAGTTTCAACATTTAGGATCAGACCGTGATACATCACAAAGTACTTTACAGTAGCACAGGGCTATTTGCCATGTAAAGTCCTATTCATTGTTGTAATCTAACTTTTAGCCAGGACTTGAATTTAAAGTAGTTAACTGCAGCAGTGAAAACTTACTGAACAAGAGAACAGTAATGATCAAGTAGTTCATTCCATTTCTCTTCACTGAGTATGGCAGAACAGTCAGCTATTCTGTCAATGTCTTTATGTTGCAAATGCTCAAGGTAGGTCTCGCACACAAGACAAGCCATGTCTACTAGTTTTCCAGGAAGCTGTTTGACCTTCATTTCATTATAACATTCAGAACCTTAAAAAAGCAACGAAAAAAAGAAAAAAAACAGGGGGTGTTAATGGTATCTCCTGACACTTTGTATAAGCACAGATATAATTACAATAGGAAATCTTCCAGAGCTTAAGAACTTATTAACTGTAAAAACTTACCGTATATCTGATGGCTATCTTCACACTAAGGAGAGGTTTGGATTTTGATTGAGGAATACATTCTTTGCTTAGGTTGGGATATTTTCTTTTTTAAAAGAGGAATCAAGTTAAAAAAAAATTCTTATATTGGTGTTCATAACATCATGCAGTGAAAGTCACAAGGACACTTCCATATATAAAATAGAATCAACACCAAATTTGAGATAAACTTGCCACTTCCTTAGAATACACTCATGCTCCTGTCCTTCAGCCAGAAAATGACATCTGGCATATGGCAATATTTCTCCATTCTTCAAACACTGGGTGTCTTAAGGCATGTACTGGGGTTTATTAACACCATGAAAATACATTTTGTAAATATGGAAGAATCCACTCAGCACCTCCTGGCTCAGTGAAGCATGATTAGATGCACAATAAATTCTCTGTGCAAATATCTAGCCCCTCTGGTGTAAGACAATATTCACATCTGGCAAGTCTTTCCCAACCATCCACTGAAAGACAGGATTCCAGTGGCTGGCACCATAAAAACACTGACACAAATTTGCCCAGTACCCAGGCAATCCAATAGTCAGGAGTTCAATATGTGCCGACTATGGCATGACTGGGGTTTTACCTGTCTTTCTCATAGTTTTCTTCTGACAAATATCTCTTTAGAATTCCATGCCTCAGCCTGCCCTTACTTGGGCCAACATCCCTCTCTCTTGAGCATATTTTGTTTTATGTCTGCAGTTCCCCACAGTCCTCCTCTCTATCATTAACCTGCCATCAAGGAGTAACTCATGCCGGCATCCATTCAGCCTATCATGACTATCTTCTCAACTCCCACTTCCGCAGCAGATTTGAAAAATCCTTGAATGGTATGATTATATCCTGGTTATATCCAAAATATAAACCTTCATCTCACAGTATCCAGGCATTTGTAATTGGATCATTTGTTTTTTGGGAAATCCCACGGCATACATCAACATCATGGACAGCTGATTAAGTTCGCAAATACCAAGCTTCTGTGCTTATCCAGCTCTGAAAAACCCAGCCATCATCCCTGATCTAACTACACTGGAGTTGACAGCAAGAATTTCTGCTGCTGTCAAGGGAAGCAAGTGTAATCCCCATACATTTTTTTAAGACTTCTTTGCTTAGTTAGAAGCCATTTTTATATATAAGATTTCAAGAAGATTAAACACACACAAAAGGGATGCAATAGAACATCATTAGCTGGTAAGGGCTGTGAAAATGCAACGACATTATGTGACATAGCACCACATGCTATACCAGTATGTGCCAACAGTAGGTAAAAGGTAGATTGTTCCTTTAACACCTTCGTTTTCCCCCCATCAATAAATCACACTGTGGATTGCAACAGAATGGAATAGAAGCACTAGAGTAAGCATATTCAACTTGCCTTGCATTTTTAAAATGTGATTTGAGTTACACTAAGAATTCGGGACCCTCAGTAGGCTTTTCTAATACTTCTTATTTATAATAATTATAAGTGATGGAGAAAATGTGATCCCTCTGCTACAACTACAAGGGGTTGTGACAGTAATAAATTTCAAATTCCAACCATCTTAGTTATGTTAGCCAAAAAAAAAAAATTGTCCCTTAAAAATGTACACCCTACAAACTATTCTTTGGCCACTTTTAAAAATAAAACACAATATAATGATGCTCAAGAAATACCTTTATCTGGGTTTACATCTCTCTTGTTCCTTTTTTCTTCAGCCTTTTGTGCTATTCTACTGCCGGCATTCAGACCAACAACCCACTTTAGTATACTAGAGGCTGCTGTGTTCCGGAAGTCCTCTAAAAGTTCTATTTCACTAAATAAAGTTCTAAAAGTTCTATTTCTAAGTTCTATTTCACTAAATCTAATAAATCCATTAATAATTCTAAAGGAAGTTCACTGCCTATTTGCCCTCTGGAAATGAAACACTGGTAAATCTCATAATCTCTTGACCTACCCTCAACCAATATAGAAAAAATAATTATTTTGGACAGGGGACTGGCAGAACTTGACTGTTCTGTTGAACTCTGTCCAGCCTCCTTAGTTTGAAGCACTTATCTGAACTATATCAAGCTCTAAAATTAAAACCATGCAAAGTTCCTTTTCCTCATACCACTAACCATTCATTCATTGAAATACAATTAAAAAGACAATGCTATTCATGTGCCACTTAAAAAACCTTAACATTCACAAAAAAGTTCTATATATGTAGGCTTACATATTTGGGAGACAGTAAATCTGTGCCCATGCTTTTTGAATTGTTGCATAATCTCTCTGTTTTTATGCTTAACTACAATCCTCCTAATTAAAGGACTCTGGGGAAAGGCAGTGAAACAACCTATTATTCTGCATGGCAGTGAAAAAAGGGAGGAATTTTTTGTATAAAGATTATAGGCTGTATACACCTCTAAGACCATCCTATTGCAGCCATTTTCGACTTCACCACCAGTGAAAATCTAGCAACAATATGTTTCCCCAGTATAGCAAAGCCTTTTAGCAGTGCAAAATCAGCACTGGCGTCTCTGGCCAAAGCTTTAAAAAACACCAGGTGCTTTACTGATCCAGATGGCTGATTGATGGAGCACATGAGGTCAGACAAGCCTAAGGCAAGAGTATGTATTTTATAAGATAGGCTGCCAGTGGAACACATGCCTTATAACTTTTCTGGGTACTGTTTATTCCTAGTCAAGTAACCAGGTCTACCATGGCACAAAATAGGAGTAAGATAAGACTACTTTAAATTAGCTCCTCAATTATTAAACTAAAATACCTTTTTTCCCTTCAATGCCAATTATTTACTGTGCTTGAAATATCTGGCATGCTACCAACACTTTTCACTGGCAAGGAGTCTCTCTTATCTTGAAAATTTAAAAAGAAAGCCATATGCTCTAAAGACAGGCCTAATTTCAGCTTTAGTACAAATTAGCAGCATAACACTTTTAGAAAAGTAAGAAGAAAAAAAAGATGTCTCCACTTTTCAAGTAAAAGATAGGTTATGATTACGATCCACTAATTGATCTATCTCAAAGGCTCTGTAAAAATTACAACAGGCGTAGAATTTGTGCACTAAAAGCTCACTTTCAAAAGGTAGAAAATTTCATTCTCTTCTCTCATGCAATAGGAAGAAAGGAATGTGTCTTTAAAGCCAATCTTCTCTCCCATACCATGGTCATAGGCAAGCTCAGGAAGTGTGGGATAGATGAGCAGACAGTGAGGTGGATTGAGAACTGGCTGAATGGCAGAGCTCAGAGGGCTGTGATCAGTGGTGCAAAGTCTAGGTGGAGGCCTGTAGCTAGCGGTGTCCCCCAGGGGTCAATACTGGGTCCAGCATTGTTCAACTTATTCATCATTAGCCTGGATGAAGGGACAGAGTGCACCCTCAGCAAGTTTGCTGATGATACAAAACTGGGAGGAGTGGCTGATACACCAGAGGGCTGTGCTGCCATTCAGAGGGACCTTGACAGGCTGCAGAGATGAGCAGAGAGGAACCTCCTGAAGTTCAACAAAGGCAAGTGCAGGGTCCTGCACGTAGGGAGGAATAACCCCAGGCACCAGTACAGGCTGGGGGCTGACCTGCTGGAAAGCAGCTCTGCGGAGAAGGACCTGGGAGTGCTGGTGGACACCAAGTTAAGCATGAGGCAGCAATGTGCCCTTGTGGCCAAGAAGGCCAATGGTATCCTGGGGTGCATTAGGAAGAGCATCGCCAGCAAGCCAAGGGAGGTGATCCTCCCCCTCTACTCAGCCTTGGTGAGGCTGCATCTGGAGTACTGTGTCCAGTTCTGGGCTCCCCAGTACGAGACATGGAGCTACTGGAGAGAGTCCAGCGGAGGGCTGCTAAGATGATTAAAGGACTAGAACATCTCTCATATGAGGAAAGGCTGAGAGAGCTGGGACTGTTCAGTCTGGAAAAGAGAAGTCTAAGGGGGGATCTTATCAATGTGTATAAGTATCTGAAGGGAGGGTGTCAAGAGGATGGGGCCAGACTCTTCTCAGTGGTGCCCAGTGATAGGATAAGAGGCAACAGGTACAAACTGAAGCACAGGAGGTTCTGTCTGAACGTGAGGAAAAACTTCTTCACTGTGAGGGTGACTGAGCACTGAAATAGGTTGCCCAGAGAGGTTGTGGAGTCTCCTTCCTTGGAGATATTCAAAAGCCATCTGGACACGATCCCGGGCAACGTGCTCTAGGTGACACTGCCTGAGCAGGGGGGTTGGACTAGATGCTCTCCAGAGGTCCCTTCCAACCTCAACCTTTCTGTGATTCTTGTGATTCTGTAAAACTTTAGTTATGCAAATTATGCATAAATGCTAGAATTAGATAGCTGAATGACTAATCAATCCACTTCACCTTTCTGAAAGACTCTGGAGATAAATTAGGTATTTTAAAGATAAATATTTTTGTACTCTCCAGTTGCATGGTAAGAGTGGTATTTTGGATTTCACCAGCATACTTAAAACAATAGATACTGCTTTTACATATTCTCATGTTGAAGCTCTTGCAGGAGTGAGGATACACACATAGTGAAACAGCAGAATTTTGCTGAGTACATTTGATGTTGCAAGGTGCTGAGTGTTCTGGACCTAGTTTAACATAATATTTTAGCACTTGTTTTAATGGTAAGCATATGACTTAAATGATGCCGTTGATGTTTAATACAGTATGTGTTAAGTCATTTTACTAATTATAGGCAAGTGTCCAGTACTTTCTTGGATTAAATTGTAAGTATATTAAAATACCCGTGGTTGAACACTGAAATGACGAGAAGTGACTTACCTATAAAATCTTGCTTTTCATCTTCCATGCAAATACCATAACAACAGGGAAAGAAGGTATGAGGATTTGCTTGAGCATACCATGGTAAATTTCTCAAATTTAAACAGAGTCCAATCTTAAAAAAAAAAAAGTAATATTTTATATACACACACGTTACATCTATACACATATATTCAATTATACACATTTGCTCTGACTTCACCATAACACCATAGTACTCCTGGGTGAAAAAGAATATACAAAATTGTTTGACACTCACCAAAACTAAAATGGGCATTTCTGTAAAGCATGCAGTTCCACTAAAAGGATCCTGCTTGGTGCTCTGATGATACAATTGTAATCATACAGATTAGCCAATTCAAACCTCTTGCTGCTGCAAAAAAAAAGAGGTGGTCCTCCTACCCCTCTTTCCTTCAATCTCAGTCCTGCTTATCAGGCTACCTGCCAATCTAATTCAGTATGCTGATCTCTCAGAAAACTAATCCAACACAATAAAGTGAATAACTTTGGGTCAGCTAGTAGTTTAGCTCAGAGGAAGGTCAACAGGTACAAGAGCCTTCAGGAAAAGACAGGAACACATAGCTGGAAGCAAATCAATTTGATTAACCCAAGAGGAAAAAAATGGCAGAGAGAAGGGGAGGAGGATGGGTAGGTAGAACAGAGCTTTAAAGATTAGTCCAGCAGTTAATTCAGGTCAAATCATCTCATGAAACAGTTTATATAGAGAGCTCTGTATAGAGCCTATCTCCTTAGACTCCCTCCATAGTCAATGGAAGAAGATAAGATCTGAAGTTCTCTGAAAGTCCTGTTCTCCCATTTCACCATCTAGAGACAGAGCCTAATTTCCAGATTTGGCTACTGAGATGAAAGTAACCCAATAAGTTTGACAATACAACCAAAAGCCATACTGCAGCACTGAGGCAAGCTGCAGAGTTGGGAGGTCTATGGAGGGACCTCCTGCCACCTAACCACCACTTATACAGTGAGGGATAATCCGTTCAAGCACTTTTGCTGGTTGCAAATATAGCAGTTTGGCTGAAGGTTGACATACTTTCTCAAGAAACCAGATTCTAAGCCAAGAAATGATTTAAAACAAAAAAACTAACCCCTGGAATTCCATTTACTATAGCTGCTCTCTTCCACTTGTCCTTATTTCTCTGCTGCTGTAACATAAATAGTTCTTGAGGTATTAAAATTGCAAATTAGTTAACCACCTACATGATTTTCTTATCTGAGGCAAACAATAGAGCCAACCTTGAATTCTGAAGCTAAATAAATCCAAGTAAGCTACCTGAAGCCTCACCAAATGTTTTAACATACTTTGCTTTGTGTAAGTGGGAATCTAGTTTAGGCACATTTGGGATAACTCTGTAATATTTACATTCATGTTCAAATACAAAATGGTAACATAAGCATTTGAAAAAACATCTGTGCCTTTGACAGATGATTACACCTATAAATAAGAATAAGCTTTTAACTAACTTCCTTTCAATCTCTCCCCTCTTTCCGAAGATTAATTATGACAAGGTCATGAGCTAAGCAAAACATACAGTTTCACATGGACCTTATTTGTAATTATATCTGCATGGGCTCCATACCAATAAAAAGATCTGATTACAGACTGGGGCCCTGCATACTAAAGCTAAATAAATAAATATTTATTTTAGGAATTGCAAAAGTCTAGTACTCCTTTACAATAGCCACTAATTATAGAGAAAAATAAAATCAACCTCGTTGATGGCAAGGCTGAGTATGATCCCATATTCATGGAAACCCTAACATTAATTTCTTTCCTCACTTACTGGTGACCGAGTTTGCAAAGAAACTGGATCCTTGCATATGCCTCTATGAAACCCAGAAGTACAGGTAATTGCCATCTGCAACTTGGGGCCATATGACTTCAGGAAGCAACTTACTTTAGTTGTAAAGGAGCCAGTTTTTGCAAAATGATTCAGCCTTTGGTCACAATGCAAGTCATGGCAATTAATAGCATCCTTTCTCACAGTCCAGAACAAAGAGGAATCTTCATTTCTCACCATCCTAGACTGGTATAAAAAGACAATTTGTATTATGTTCATATAGACTTAAGTCCTTGGAAATTGCTAACAATATATCGATATTAGACTCCAAAGAGTTATATACTATTTCTTTACAACGCCACAGAAATTCACGCTGCTGCAATTGCTTAGTCAGAAGAACGTGTATTTCAATGGACCATTTGACTGTCTTTGTAACGTACCTTAAGAACTCAGGTATATGGGTGACTCACTCCAGACTGCAGAGTAGCCAAAGCTGGCAGCAGACATGCTCACCTTGCCAGATGTAGTATGTTCACAGATTACTCACGTATCAGTATACACTTATAAGGACAGTCCAAACTTAGTCTACATACAAATCCCACCTGCCTTTGAGCCATACAACATTAGAGTACTGTCTAAAAGATGATCCCAAAGCCAGCTCGTCAAGTCATCATCATCCTCATAATACTCTCACAAAGGCAGACACTGAAAGTGGTAATCAGCTGGGCCAAGTGCAGGCCAAACACACCTGAAGGACTCAAACCATCTCTCCTCCCTACTCCCCACAGGCCCTGAAGCTCATCCAAAACCTCCACGTGAGCAGCAGTTTAGATTTACATATTGTGACTATAAAGCAAGCCCAGGCACATTTTTGAAATACAATATAGCCTATTGTATTGTCTATATATTCTTTGTATTGTCAAAGGAACCCTTTCAGTTCTGCCTGATCTCCAGGCACAACAAGTCTTCACTTCTAGAAGATGTGCAAAGAACTTCTGTCTCCCATTGTGGACAACAGGGAGACCGACACTGGCTTCTGCAAGTATATAATAAGACAAAGCATGAGCCACAAGTGTTGCTTTGGGTGGTACACAACATAAGCTAACTGCTTAACTGATGCAAATTAGGCACACATTTGACCATCAAATATTAACTCTGATATACAATCTGATATGTACTGATTCAACAGAGGTTCCATGCCCTTATTAATACAATTTTTATATGCGACTGCTGGACTACAAAATTACATGTTATACTTATAGAGAGAAAATTCTTTCCCATATAAATATAAAGTTACTGGCATCTCTTTCTGCTAGCCTCAGGGCAAATACTTGTGTCATGTTCTCTGTCACGTTTCTGATTCTCAGCAAAATTTGACCCATTGTGACTGTATAGCAGAAAAAATAACTTTTACAACAAGGAGAAAATTAAATAAACAGTTATCATGACAAATTTTACAAGTAATTTAAAAATACGCTTCAAAATAGAAAACCAATAGACAGGTATATTATCTTACCATTAAATTATGAATGTCATCTGAATTGTTGATGCAAATCACTTCTTCCTGCAAGGTAATTTTCTTTCCTTAACAAAAAAGTCCACAGGATTAAGAAACAGACAAGAGATTGACAGTTCCTAAAGCATTTTATAACAGCAGCTACGTGCCCCAGGGCTAGTTCAAAATATCTCAGAGCACAGACAAAACTGAGTTTTGCCGCCCTCAGTACAAAGAACCGGGCTGCGTTTGCCGTAGGAGGAGATGGAATGGTGCAAAAGCCATGGGCAGACTGGTTCGTCACTGCTCCAGCTGCCAGGGGGTAGAGAAAATAACCACTATTTTGGGACCACTATTTGGAACTACCATCACCTGCAAGCAAGAGCCCCAGACACATTAAATCTTTTCAAGAGGGCAAGTATGGCATTATGTGGCTCTGGAAGAGCACACATGTGCCTACTTTGCCTATGATTGGAACTAGCACTATTTTGCTGTGAAGCAAGTATTTCATATTTTATTTTCCTTATGAGTCTTTCTCCTCACATCAAAATACAAGAAGTTACATTGAAGGAAAAGCCTGAGTTCTTTAACTTTTGAGGCTCAAGTTGCAAAGTTCTACTTTGAAGTCAGAGTGGGGATAAAATATTTTACATACATATAGTCCTCAATCTCTCCTGGTTTTCCTAAGGAAGAGTATGAGGATGAATTTCTTTGCACAGAACAAAGAATTCATAGTTTTCTCTAAGGGGAGGCAGATGTTAAAAGCATATTCACAGATCTTCCTAGACGCCTTTCCAAACAGTTGAAGACACATCCTATTTCTAGTCCATCACACCAAACCGTCAAAGTTTAGCTTCCCAGAAGTTACCATGGGATGGGGATGAAGGGCTAAACCACTTTGTCTCTCTTCTGCTCCTTATGTCATTTGTACCTTCTGTTCTCCAAACAGGACCATTTGGAAATTCTCATCAGCCCTCAAAATTAATTCCTTTAAATCAGGGAGGAAATGCCAAAATAAGAAAGCTATAGTTAATCATTTCATGCTGCTCACTGCTATGAGAACTACCAATACTGAGAACAGAACACTTTCCATACAAATATATTTTCTCATCTACATCAGAGATGTTGTTGAGGTACCTTACCATTCTTCCCAGCATCTTCATGACAGCTACAAGACTGGTCAACTTTACCATCCTGCAAGCTGCTTCTATGAGGAAGCCTTTTCTCCACCCAACCTTTTTTCCTTAAACTTTTGCGAACTGGGTACGATCCACAGATGGTAAAGATTTTCTTTTCCTAAAAATATCAAAGAAGTGATAAACATGAGTGTTCAAAAAATTATGATTTTTTTTTTGCATGGAAACATCTATATCAGAGTTAAATCCAAATCGTAATTAACTTCAGAGTCAACAGACTTTGAAATTGCAAGCATATTTTGAAAACGAGTGAGAAAAGGTTACAGATTTATTTGTGATATATCAATAAGACCTACAGCTGAACAGACACACAAAAAAACACCTTCCCTATTCTGATGGCTGTCCTGCTCATTATCCTCTGATAATCAGCATCAATTTCTTCCCCCAAAAAACTGTTGGATAATGCAATGGAATACAAGCTAGTCTGTTGCACCCATTTAAAGCTGGGCTATAAATACACACAGCTAGATATAAATACAATACAGATATAAATCTTAATAATGTCAACCATTATCTTTTTAAGGTGTCCAATTCATACAGTGGTCTTCATTTATTCTCTAATGAACATTTGTTCAAGGACAGGCAAAAACCACCACCATAACTCAATGTTTTTGGCAGTTACTGTAACTAGAGCCCACGGAAGAAGTGTTTTTCAGTTGAACACAGAATGACCATGGATGCATAATCTTGGGGCAAATGTTTCTAACAGCAACAGGATCTTCTCTCAAGTTAAAAAAAAAAAACACACACGTAGTTTTCCAAACTTTCTAGTAGACAACCTATACCTTTGAGAACTTAAAGCTCAGAGAAACAGGAGATATTAGCAAGTACATACTTTTACGCAATTAAAAGTAAATCAACTACCAAACATTATGTACCTTGATTGCCTTTTTAACTAGAATTCTTGCCAACTTATATTTGTCTCATTTTGGAGTGGAGAGTAGTTCTTGCATATTTGTGGGGGTTATCCCTACAGAAGAAACAAAAAGCAATCACAATCTAAGAAACAATTTAAAAAGCTGCATAGGAAAGTTTTCTCTTATTTCAGTGCAGAGACTATATCTATTTATTTGGTTTTACTATTTAAATTAATTATGATGTACTGAAAGGCTTAGGGAGTTGAAATTTTTCAGATTTGATGCAAAATATTTTTGCCTGGACTTTGAATCTGCTGACTGTTAGGTAGGGAAGATAAACCTTGTGATCAAACAGTTTCATAAGATCTGACTGTGTTTAGATTAAAGTGTCTCAAAATCTGACAAATGATTATATTTCTTGAGTTCAGATATATATACTGATTTTGTTATCATCAATTATTCCCACAAATACATAATGTTACAACATTAAGGACATTAGAATGTAAAAGAAGCAACACTGAAAAAATACAACACAGTAACCTGAGTTTATTATGGGCTCACATAAACCTATTTAGTTTCCTAGTGAAAATGAAGTGAAACGAAAATTAGATGATCTGGAAAGAGAAGGCCATTTAAAGGCAAGTTCTTTGGAGCCAGTTTCCCCAATATGAACTTCAATGCATATCATTTATCTTGTTTTCACCAGCTCACAGTTATTAGTGCAACACAATTAAATACAATTTAAACAGTAACCCCTTCTTCAGTGCAAGCAATTGTAATGAGTGACAATAAACATATCCTATTGCATCTGTGGAGAACAATGATACATCCAGTTGTAGGAAAAGCTATTAGCTCTCTATCTCACTGCACGCTAAAAATAATTCTCCTGTGCTGCTTATACTGAAAATACATTGCCAAAATCCTATTGGATTATTTACCATAATATCTACTTCATTCTAGTGATCCTCAGGCTTTCAGTTTTGGGGGGTGTAGGGGGGGGAACAGGAGGATTTTTTGTTTTTAACTTCAGAATTCTCTTTTCTCAGTGAAAACCCCATGAGTAAGATTATGGCTCACCTTTGAAGTCCTAATACACCATTATTAGGACCGACCAGAATTTATAGTGAGAAATTAGATACTCTGTGATTAGATACTAGATCTATAGATTAGATTATGAATAGATATTGAAGTATTAGGTATTGATACACCCCAAAAAAATGGAGGTTAATGCGGAAGAGATGCTTCAGGTGAGGAAACCAGTAGCTTCTAGAACAGAAAATAGTCCTTCACCATCTGGAAGGGCTGAAATGAAAACTCTTGCCCAGCTATCAAGATTTCAGCTGAGGTCAGCAGGATAGGATTTCAGATTTTAGACTGTATTAACACCAGGACCAAATAAGAAATAAGCTGAGTTACAGAAAAAAAGAAAGCTGCCTGTCATCATGTTCTCCTTTGTCTCCAAATCTAGGAAAAGTTCTTCCTTGAAAAGGCTGGACCAGCAGATGATAGTGCTGAGGGCATATGGGAAAGACTGCCAGAGTGGCAACTATTAATTGTAGGCAACCGCTCTGTAGGCCTGAAAAACAGGAAGTCTAATTCTGCAGCTGAAGAGATAAAAGGCTGAAATGTCACCATTAAGCAGCTATACAATAAAGTAACAAGCATGGTGTTCACAATGCTTTAAAAGACTATCCAACACCTGAAATCTGCAAAAGAGTTAAAAAAGAAAAACCTAAAAATTTTGCAAAAGATAGGTAAGCATGAAAGCTTTCAAGTCTAGCACTTAAAGATACAAATCATAAATATAATAATATAATATAATGCAGATAATTCAAATCTGAGTGCAAGCACAACATATAATTAGTTAAAAATGGGAGATGAACAAGCAAAAAGACACAGAACTAAGAAGGGATGAAATACATTTAATAGAAGGCTCGGGTTTGCATTCTTTGGACAGCTGGAAGTCATTGTGTCTGCACAGGCAACAAGGTACCAGCCAGAAAGAAGGAATTTGGGTGATAAATCCCACCAAATTGAATCTATAATTAAAAGTAACCAAGGACAGGGTTTGAAAATATTGTAAGGAGCAACAATGCTGGCTTAAGATACTACCAAATCTGCTGTCCTGTGCTGTAGCATCTCATCCTCTCAGTTGAACTGAGGGTGTGGAGCCACATCGTAATCTCAATAAGGAAACCAATGCAGTTTTAAAAAAACTTCTTCAGAACAAAGGTTTTATTTGGGGCTGGGTGGGGGCAGAGGGAATATCTGTTTTTCTAAGGCAGATAAGTTTGAAACATCAGAGATATGCTGCTGGAGCTCCAGCTGTAACAGCAGACAGTATGGGGTAGGTCAAAGTTTTTATGCTATCTTTTTTCTCCCCAATTCAGTCTTGAACTTCAGTGCTTATATAATACAGATAAAATCATTCTGATTTTATGTAACCTTTTATATAAATCAGATGTTGGAAAGAACATAAAAATAAGTACAAAGACTCCAAGATCCTGAACCATATTGAATTAAATGAGAGTCTTTCCATAGACTTCAATGGGGCTGGGTAAATGAGCAGCAGCAGAACATAAATAATTTAAACCAGGGTTGCTGGCTAAGAGGACAGATCTTGAGAACAGAGCCTGAGTGAGTCAAGGCCTTGGTCTAGAAAAACAAATGCCAGAGCAGTTGATATTAATCTTGGATAATTAATATTGGTTAAATGGCAAGCTCAGGAACAAGCAAGAACAAGTTATGATCCCTGCACGGTCAATAGGGGCCAACAGGAAAGAAGGGCTACACATTACCACAGACAATATACAAAACAGTATGGAGACCGGGGGGGGGGGGGGGGGGCATCTCCCCTCTGCTGGCATTTCTGAAAACAACCACTGTTGGGGCGATCTCTCACAATTTACCCCTGCAGAAGACACATTGGCCTGTTGCAGGTGCTGGAAAGCAGACCTTGGTGAGCTGGCAATAGAGAACCATAGCTCCAGATTCCCAGAACGGGAATGGATTTGGATGCCCCAAGTCTGATAGTTTAGAGCACAAAACCAAGCAATACCAGCCAATCCTCCTGTGAACACACTGTTTAACACTCTTGTTTTCCCTTTCCAGAGCATACAGGTGGTAAGAACTCCTACAAACTCTGGATGTCAGGATACCTGCCTCCACAGTTCACAATAAGCACAGCAGAGAACATGGCCTGTTTAAACCTAACATTCTGTGCTGTTTGAGGAAACAGCTACTTTCAGATCTCTCTCTAACAGGTGTTTCTTAAGTTCAATTAAGAAAATGTACGTATCAGTTTTGTCTTTTTTCTTCTAAAACTGTTTATCTTCACATGATTATAACCTGTTCACTAAAGAGGATATAACTTTTGTAAGAATCAACACTGACCTGTAAATAGAGAGTTTAAATATGAAATAAACTTTGAAAAAATACTCTTGGAAAAGCTCCAATAATCATTAAATAGGGATATTTCATACCGGAAGACCTCTGCTGTCTTGAAAAAGGAAGCATGAACAGCAATTTTTGGTAAAATTTCAGTGTCATAACTTGAAATTAACAAAACCGATTAGAAATTAATTGGCCAGTACAAACTGTTTTCATCTTCACTTCTTTCTTCATCGCTTAAAGCTAGCAGGCATGGTTTTCCTTCCACATGAATCGTATTCATCATGATACGTTTAGCTCTATCATTGCTACTTCACTCTTTGGTTGTTTTCCCTATAAATTTAGAGGCAGAAAAAGAGTTTATTGTAAAATATCTCATATTAGCATTAAACAAATAACACCAGCTTAGGGGGGAAAAGGATCCAAAATTCACCTTTGGAAGATATTTTGCCTAATCATTTATCATTCATTTTATGAATAATAGCAACACTTTCTTCAGATAGTTTCTCCCAGAGGGACTTCCCACTTAGTAACAAACAAAAAATACTTCCAACATTCAAAAAAAACAGGAAATTATTATAAAACCAAATCAGTTGCCAGGGAAGCTTGACTACTCTAGTTTCTGAAACTAATTTGTATTTTTTTTTATTATTTTGATCTGATGGAGTCTCTTCAGAAATAAAAAACCCAGATCAGAAACCACGCAATTTTTATCTGAGAAATTCCTTTAACTCCAACCAGATAGTGAAATACACACAAAGCAACTGATTACATGGTCATTTAAACATTACAATTCCTGGTATGGATCATGTACAAGTCTGCTTTTTGGAACAAAGAAGGGAGAAGAGAAGGGGCATTTGACAAAACATAGGTAAGGGATGTGATGGAAAGGTAGAAAGGGAAGAAGTACTAACAAAAGTCAAATTCTACTCTGTTGATCTACCACCAATAAAATCATATCCAAGATCTTACAGAAGGCTTTTCAGTGTGCTAACTAAATCAGCAGAAACCCATTCATTTTTTATTTTTATTTTTTATTTCTATTAATTTTCTGCCAGTTTAGTAAGATACCAGTCACAGCTTGCACAAGGGAAGAGGGGGAGCATATTGGCCAGAACCTACAATCGCTTTCAGCAGTGTTAGATCAGTTCAGGTGTCTTATAAAAATCTCACCTCTCAGCTGCTGGAGATGAATGGTAGAAAAGATCTGGAAAACTCATAAAAACTCAAAACTACCCCTGCATAACATATATGTACATCTAAAAACATGTATGCACCATCCTTTTACATGGAAGACCCTCTGGGTACAAAAAGAGGTCTGTTTTCCTGTTGTGGTGTAGGCAGTGTGCTATTTCTTCCAGATCTCTGAGTATAACTGAGGATCTAAGGCATTTTAAGCCCAGGTTTACAACAGGAGCTTAGATCTGACAAAACTACAGATATACCACTCTTCTAACCATAACTAGGCACACATCTTAAGAGAAAAACAACAGATAAAAGCACGAAAGGTGAAACTTGATAAACTGGCTAACTGCAGAGTTCACCTCCTCCCATGTCTGTTCTTATGAGGAAGGTTAAAACTAAATTTAAAAATATATACATAAACAGTCAACTGTCTGTTCTTGTCCCTGGTGAGCTTCTACAAGAAATCTGCCTGCAGAAGCGCAGAGGATAAAAAAATCCTCTTGAACTGCAGAGGAATTTTCCTCTTTTGCTTTCCTAGCTTTTTCTAGCTAAATAGGTAGCTGAAGAGGGATTCACCCACCAGATTCTGGGCACAAACAGCTCCCATTTGTGCAATAGTCTCAAGTGAGTTGTGTAGATGCTTCTTAGACTAGGATCCACAAAATCACCTAAAACAGTTCCTACTTATCCTGTTGGAAGTGAGAGGATCGCCACATTTTGTTTTTCAGAAGATGCATCAACCAGATTTATTAACTGATTAATATTAATTATATTAGTATAATTAATTATTGTAATTAATTATTATGGGGTTTAGCTAGGCTTTTTTTTTTTTTTTTTTTTTTTTTTTTTTTTAAGTTAAGGCTCTAACTCCTGGTATTAGCTAAGCAGTAGCATATAACCACCTTTCTGTTGAAACCCAATGAGGCAGAAAAGGAATTCTCCACTCCAAACAGAAACACTCACAATGTGGCACATACACTGTTATCTCACAAAACTTACCCCTGAGGGGTCTGTGATTTTTGTCCCTTGGGGTAAGTGACACTGATGCCCAGGTTTAGGTGCCTGCCCAGTCTTAAGTGTATTATAAACATATTGCAGGTCTGTAGCTAATAACAGAGTTGCTCAATCTAGCATTTTAGGCTTATGGCAAGGATTGAGTCTCCCAAGCCCACTGAGACCACTTCAGTAATCTTACAGTTCTAAGTTTTTAGGTGTGGCAGGTCACATCACTTCTGGAATACACCCAGAGGAAATGACCCCTTAGTTCCACAAACAGAACCAGTCCTTAAATTACACCACTACCTTCTCCTTACTTTAAGATCACTTCCTGTGCAGTTATTTTCTCTCTCTCAAGGGGACCGAATCAAAGCTCATTATGTGAAAGTCTAAAGAGGTTTTGCAGTAGCTTTCTGAGCTGGACCCACAGCAGCTTTGTCTCCAGGCACCATCCACCTTCCTTGCAGCTGCCTGCCCCTGCGGCTGGGGGGGCTCACCGGGCCAGCGCTGCCTTTGTGACCTCTGCGGGCTGCCGCTCCAGGCGGGCAGCTCGCCACAGGCTTCCCAGCTGCGCTGGGGAAGTGCATCATCTACCTGCACTAATTAGTGTTACAAGCAACCAGAGATTTACTCTGTGTCAAACACCAACATACAAAATCGCTTGGCCAGGGAGGGTGGACAGTAGCAGAGGGCACAGAGGGAATCACTTTGAATTACAAAAGCATTTGCCCACAGAGTCAGATTTACAGCCAAACCTTCTCCAGCTGAGAAAGGCTTTTTATGTAGGGCTGCCAGCCCTACTTCGTTGTTTCAAAAGTCTATCTCTTACCTCCAAGGTTTTCTTTTTTGCATCGGACTAGAAAGTTCAACCTCTGGAGCAGCATCCATGGAAGGATGCAAAAGGCCTCCTGGTTACCAGGGGTGTGGGGAAGAGGCCTTGCACCTGGCACAGTGCACGGTCCCCACCATGGCATGAAGGACCCATGGCCAGGCTGGGAGCCCAGAGGAGGCATCTCTGCTGGAAAGTAGAACCTATGGCTGGTAGTTCTGTGATGACTTCTTTCTAGTCTCACCTGTTCCTCCCCTTATGAATCTAAAACAGACAGAAAAACCTTGGGTATGGTGACATACCTAACTGCTACCTCACGCTCAATCCAAATTCTAACTTAATCATTCTGTTTAGCCTATTTTTCTTTTCCTTTTTTATGAATGCCATTTTCTTCATCTCTTATTAAAACATTAAGGAGTCTAATGCGATGCTGTTCCGTGATGGGTGAACTTGCCCTTTAGCAGAAAATCTTTAGAGGTTCCCAAAGAAAGGTAAATATTCCCCACTACACCCTGTTATTAGCTTCTTTCTGACCATTCCTGACAGAAAAACAAAAATCAGTAGCTGTATAAATGGTTCTTACTGTTTGGGGGAGAACATTTCAAACCACTGGAGGTCAAAGGACCTTAAAGACTCTCAGCACCTTGTTAGTGTAGGCTTTTTGTGAAAAGGAAATTCCTTAAGAACGTGTCACATGCCGTTATAGTTTCTTTTCCCATCACCTCAGTATTAAAAGTAGTATCTACTTAGATCCAAACTTCTGGATAGCCAAAGCAATCATCATTTGACACAAAGGACACCTCTTGAAGACGCAGGTACAGATTCAGTTTTACAAAGGCAAGTATGTTATCACATAAAAGAAAACAAACAGTTAAAATACATTCAAAATATTCTGCATATGACTCTCAATCTTTTCCCTCTACAAAAGTTCATGAAGAACTTTTATAATATCTACCTCCTCTTCCAGCCTTCAACCCATCTGTGAGATTTAAAAAGTTGTTTGGATATTATTTTTTATTTTTAGGTAGACCTGTCACTATTTCTTTGTGACTTTCAAAAGAATAATGTACTTCTGTGAATGTTTACACAAGTACCACCATTAAAGGCATCAGATCTGGCAATATTTAAGGAAACAGCAGTTGCATCTGTAGTTGACGATGTATTAGCCTGGACAAAACTACACAATGTTTTAGGTTTATGGAGAGGTTGCTGTATAAATGGTCTTAAAAGGCACTGCTCTAAACTTGGAAGGGTATTCACCATATATTAAAATGCCGTAATAAATGTCAGCTTTTCCAAAAACAAAACATCCTAGCATACCTGAAGTGCTCCACCCCCATTGTAACATACCTCTTTCTCACTTGACTTCTTCTCCCCAAAAGCCTACAAAAACAGATGAGCTTTGAAGTATGCCCTGAAAAATGGTTTGGGTTATTTCAGATTAAAGAGGGAACTTCACAGTCTAGAATCTTTCAAGATACACAACAAAAAAAAACACCACTTTGTCAGCAGCCATCCTTAGTTAAATTAAAAAGTCTATTAACATGGAAATTCTTATATTGTCCTAAATCTACTCATTCATACAAGTAACTGAGCTAGGAGAAAAAGATAATCTGTATGGGAGATATCCCTTGTTTAAGGACAGATACATTTTTAAGTTTTGAAGATAGTGAGGAAAACAAATATATGAAAAGTAACATACCTAAAACCACATTTTTGTGAGTGAAAATACTTTCTTCAGATCCGTAGTATCTCCTATTATTTGGCAGATTGTTTGTTTACTGCTATTTTTTGCTTTGGCTGGCAGATCCTGTGTCTGGCCCCCTAGTTTTACGCTAACTCTTCACAACAGATGAAAGCAAAAGCCCCTTACCCCTTTAAACAGTCCAGAAATGGAAGCTTAATGGGAGAGAATTTTCTGTTTTTACCTCTCCAATTATGATGTCAATCCACATTCTGAGTTCCCACATAACAAAGTCTTTTATTTTATATAAAAGCAATGAGATGCAAAACAACTTTACAACTCCTACAAAAGTGAAGTATAAGCAAAAATATCAATTATGACTTGTACTCATAACTTTACAAAAGCATTTATCAGTTACACTTACTGCACAACTGCAGTTATAACAATCTCTTGCAAATATATGAAGCCTACTGCATATCGTCATATTTATTTATTCAAACTTTGCTATCAGCATAAATCCATGTGATTCATTACCTTGTTTCCAAAGGAATCTTTTAAAGCAACACTAAGATACAGATATCAACAGCAATGAAGTCCTTTACAGGTAAGATAGAGGTGTTAAAAATATTACCAATGTATTTCAAAATTATTAGAAAGATACGTTATTTACTGTATCATTTATTGGCTCCTACTGCTGTAACTATATTGCTGTTTATAAACCGAAAAGTTTCAAAGCCTTAATTCAAACAGTTGTATTATTGTATTGTATTGTCCGCATTTGTAGAATCCAAACTACTGAGCCATCTGCACCACAACTGCTTTCCAGGCTTTGTCTTTGTCAAAATCCTTTAAGGTATTATTGGAAACCTAAAAGAAAACAAATTTCAGACAAATGGAAACATGAAACAATGCAAATACTGAAGTTCAAGCAAGTAAATATTTGAGAGAATCACAGGGAATGTAAATAGGAATACCTGTAGTCTGAGCTATTAAAATATTCTATACATTGTAAACTGTGTAATTTTGTATATTGTACAGTACATGTTTATAATATACTATTTTATATATATATATATATATAAAAAATGTAATTTGCATTCAGATATTTGGGTCAATAAGATTTGTCCAAATCCCTATTTTAAACACGTTACAACATTTTTCCAAGATTTTTGTGAAAATGTGACTCAAAGCCCTAGCACCTAAATCCCTAAATCCAAAATCAGAAATCACCTACAGTGCAACTGAAGTAGGATTTATCTATGTACATGCAAGCAAACTAGAGTCTTGCCTAGGAACAACAGATGCCTGAGAAGCCATAGGAACCGAAGTCTTCACCCCTAACATTATTTATGTGTCTAAATGTTACAAAACACTCTAAAAAGGTGTTGTCTTTCTGGACAAAGTGCTTATTTTAGCATTTAATTCACATCTAGTTCCCCAGCAAGTCACAAACCAGGCATTTTACTTATGTAAATCCCCAGAAGAGAACAATTCAGCCATGTCACCACCCATACTCAAAAACTGGTAGCTGTGGAAGTGCTGCTGTGCTCCATCTTTTATATAAAATGTAATTCTTAGAACACAGATCCAGAAAATCAGCAACCTACACTGAACGCCCTTAGTAGCCTGAAGGGACTTATATCCACAGCTTCCACTTCCCATTACCAGAAGTAAAATGACTGGACTGAATTTCAGCCCCTGCTCCCAATACTTTATACCCAGTATCATTTCAATAGAGATGTCGTTTCCAGAGCAGAAACTGAATTCAGTACTCTCCCTTTCCAGTGCTGGGCCATACAGTAATCTTCCAGCTCACTTACTCTCTCCCAGGCTTTAAGAATATAGCATTTTGTTCTGTACAGCAGAGATGAGGAAAGACTAAAGGCTACAGTGCTGTGACAGGAGTTGGATGTAGCTGACCTTCACAGGCTGAAGAAAGCATTGAAGATGTGTTTCCCCAGTCCCTGAACACACACTCTAGCCCCGAATGACTATATGAGTATCAGCAATACTGGCACCACTAGGCTCTAAAAAAAAGTATGTGCTGAAGCTATATCTGAATGAATAGCTTGACCATACAAGTGCAGCAAGGAAATGGAGGATATGAGTTCTGATCTTTAAGATCACCAACTTCAACAGTGTAATGAGGACATGGAGAGACCTGGGAGTACAGCAACCCTCCTCTGCTCACTGTTTCACACTATCTGGCACAGGCAGCCACTCACTCGGTTTGCTGAGTGTTGTTGTTCTTATACTCTGGGTTCCCAGCTCTTCCATTCATAGTTTAGGGAACTTACACAACTAACTTGGGTTAGTAAATTCACTCCCCCGCAGCAGGTCTTGGAAAGGTACAATATTGAGCACTCATTTCATAGCTCAAAACTTCTGCTTATATTTAAAAGGTTAAGTCCATTCCTTTCTTGATAGATGCCTACCTCGTTATCAGAACATGGGCATGTGGGTCCCACCATCTTTTATATAACCTCATACTGATAAATAAATAGCTATTATGGATCTGTGGGGCAGGACTACGACTTTATCTTAGTACAATGATGGTCCTCATCCATAACTGGGAGCCCATAATACAAATAATCAGAACAAAGGGAGCTTTACCCTTACAACTGTTTTTTTCTCGTAACAGGACTTGTCACATATTTACAGATACTGAGTCTGTCATGCCGCAGTTAACATTTAACAAACAAAATATTACTCTATTCATTACCAAATTCATCACTGCATTAACATCTTTACATTTTTACAGGGCAGCTTTTAATCATGATCTGAATTAAATAACACCAAACATTGTAAAAAAAAATGTGTTTTAAATAAGATTTTTTTAAAATTTTAGAGGGGATACAAACATATACCTCTGTTGTTCTGTATTCCTGTTTTTTAACCTGTGAAGTTGTCCATGATGAATCATGCAATTTCATTTTTGTCTTGTAATTCACACACTGTATGACAGTGCCAATAGTAAGGCATGCCTGAATTAGCAGCATCAGCATCAGAAGCAACAAGAGCACATCATAAGATTGCTAAAAATAAATACACAGATACTTGTTAACCACTCAGATAAAATACTTTTTGCCTTTCCCGCTCCCATATTCTTGAGATTTGTATCTAGATTTCATTTTTTACCTCAAAATATAATTTAAACCTGACTTCAACATGAAGCTTCAGTTAAAAGTTAACTTGCAACTGTGCCTGCCTTTGCTCAGACTAGAACTGATGGGGAATTTTTAACCAAATGTTAATTTATCAAATGATCTTTTCCTCTAGAAATAGAACAGAATTGAGGAAACCATCATCTAATATATAAAATTTTGTTCAAAGCACAGAGATTCCTATACCTCAAGGACCAGGACACTCCCTAGAACACATGAGACTCAGATTCAAGTTCCTACTGTACTGGAACCTAGGTCTCTTGCATTCCATTGGATCCTGTTGGACTCAGTCTCTCCTCTTTGAATAAATAATTAAGCATTCCCTAGGTTACAAAGAAACCATCTTTTAACATAATGATCAGAAAGCTCACTGTGAATGTAAGAGACCACACTTAAGTCCCAACCTTATTTTACGTAAGTAGAATAATTCTAAGAGGAGAGAAATCTCTACATTAAAACCACCAATAGCCTGTTGGTCAGAACATGAAGTCCCTCGAATCTCCAACAGGTGTCCTACCTCCTAGATTACTTGACAGTCTGGTGGGTGTAACTGGGTATCTGCCCTTTTCTTTAAGAAAACAAGAAAACAGAAAAGCAGCTTGTTTTCTCAATGTTCAAAGGAACATTCCTTTAATCTAGAGAGTATGTGAAAACAAAGAACAACTTTCAATTAGTACCACTGATATATTTACACACTTCTATGCACTTTTCAAAAAATCTGGGCTGAATTTTGAGTTAGAATTAAACCAGAAATTTGGGTTATCTTTTCATGTCAGAAGATTTCACATCAAAAGGCTGTAATAATCTTTATTATCTGTTTTCTATCTCCTCACTACAGCTTTGGCCTGTATCTTCTCTTTGAACAACTTAGTGATACGTCTTTCCTCCTGCTCCCATTTACAAGAAAATCTAGGGTTCTAAAATGATGAGTTGACTAGACCTGCCATCTTGGGTTTTCTTCACTGATCCAAGACTAATCTGAAAGTTCAGTCTCATTTCATGAAATAACATTTCATTTCAAAAATAACATTTTCTTCCTTTAATTTTGCATATAGGTCTACTCCTACTTCATGATATTTAGTTAATATTTATGGTAAAAGAACATTACAGTAAATTTAGCTGAAGCATTTTTAATAAAAATACTTCTGTCCTGTTTCATGCAAGTAGTTCAGCGCATTACATCTGACTATTGCTATAATTAAGCTGCAAAATATAAACTGTTTTCTAATTAGTACAAGTTGGAAGAATTGTTCATGTTGTTCAGTCACTCTGCTTAATAGTCATGTTAAAAAGGCTTCTCGTCTGCCCAGCAGTACTATGCGGTAACAATCCAATTGATGTGGAAAAGCTTCAGACCAGGCTAGATTCCAGTGGCCTCACTCAGATCAAATACATCAGATATCAGAGCCTTAGCAAAGACTAAGAGGCAAACCTGCCTTACATATCCCACTGTGGCAAGTGCCCCTAAATTGGTTCAAATACACTCAAATCTCACAGGTTACTGCTGGCACTGCCCCAGGAAAGAGAATGCAGACTACCATTTGGGAAGAGAGAGTCACAGCACCGAGAACCAAACAACTGAGAAAACATTAAGGTCACTGAGCACCAGAATGATTTGCTATAGCTCTACCAATGTCACAGAAACTCCGTAAGAGCCTCAGAACCTCACAGAAATCAGATACCTATTTACGGAATAAGGTACTGTTCAATATGCTTGAACACCGCAGTCTGACCTGCTATATTCCGAATTTTACATTTTGTAATTTGAATCATTGATCAAAGTATCCCTTTTGGCAAAGTAGTATCAATACTTTCACAATCAAACTTTTGCTACCAAAAGAATTGTTATTTTGGATTTGCATTTTTCTTCCATATCCTAACACTCAAAGCATCTGGGTCCTGAATGCACCAACCTCTTCCCCCTTTCCTGGGGGCTTTGCTGCTGATGTTTAAGTTCAGTTCTGAACTATGTAAACCTGAATCAGACTGCTGTGGAAACAGCTAAACTATAAGAAAGCTTTTAGAAGCCTTGTTTGGGGCCTCCACCCTTTAGCTTGGGAGCTGCATTTAAGCTAAGGCCCTTGCTGTTGGTCCCTGCCTGAGCTACACTGTAGCTATGTCTGTGCCTGGCTTGTTCTGTGCTGACTCTGACCTTGCCTTGCTGACTTGACTTCCTAGCTGACCTCACACCTACCTCATTACTATGGACTTGTTTGGCAATCACTGGCCTGTTGGCTGAACCTGGTTACAGTTGCCGAATTTGCTTTATTCTTCTTTTTCAGGTACTATGGGATTGTGTCTCTTGTCAATAAGGTCACTGCCCCTCTTTGCCTTGCTGTCACCTTCAGCTCCTGTGCGCATCCTCCTTTGCAGAGCAGCCCGCTCTTGCTGCTCCCAGACACACAGTACCACAACAATGGAAGAAATGCTCTACGGGGTCATGCCAATAGTCTAGACAATCCAGTCTTCTGTCTCCAACACTTGCAACAAGAGACCACGTAATCCTTGGCCACCTTGAGGGCCAACAATGCCTGTCTCCAACACTGTCCACTATCAGAACAAGACCACATACTCAAAAGCTGGATTTCCAGTCCCTAAGACCTCAATTTAATCAACAGTTTCCCTCTCTTGTTCTAGAATTACAGAAGAACTTAGGGAGTGTGGGTACAAATGGCTGGGTCAAGACTCTTCTTCTAACACTACTTTAATCTCTGTAGATGGTCCTATTAACATCATCTCTAATCTCTAAACAGTTTGAGGCTATAGCCCTAGAAAGCCCTTCAGTGATGCACTGGTAATATTTCACATTGAAATGCCTTAAGTTTTGCAACCTTTTTTCTTCTCTGCCCCAGTCCTGGCTTTAAATAAGTCCAGGTGTAAGTTTATGATCCCATTATGCCACCTGTTAGTAGACATCCTAAGAAACAGAAAACTGTATTCTTCAAGTAAAGCTAGAACCTTGAATTTACATACTACAAATTTATAAAAACCTCAAGCAGTCCAAAATACTACACATTATTTTTACTGATTCTTTAGAACAATATCCCGTTGTCTTTAAACTAGAATTCCAGGGTGGCAGCAGATTTAACATTCTTTAAAATGTTATCTTTAGTTAAATATGAGTTTTTGAACAATTTCTGTAACATTTTATTCAGTCTCTTTACTGCAATACCTCGTCTTCTTATATTTCCTAATTCATTCTTGAGTTGCTCCCTGTAATCCTATTTTAACTGGTAGATGTTAATTTTGCAATTGCATAAGAATACATACTTTAACAGCAGGTGGATAATTTTTAAAGATGTCAACAACTTGCATGATACTAAAGGATAAGTATGCAGAAGCTGTGAACAACAATGGAGAGGTGACACTGCTAATGGCGATCAGGACCTCAACCTAATTAAAATAAGATAATAAATGTTAAACAGGAAAAAAACAAGTAACATTTTTTGTCTGAGCTGTGCATCCTTGAAGCAAACATAACAGAAACGTGTAACTAAGATTACACGAGACAAATCTTAAGAGCTATCCACACTGAAGATACAGAAGCAAAACTCTCAATAAATTAAGTTTCCTAGCCAAAACACTGTTGTTCTGTAATTCATTTTTCATTTAACAAGGATGAGGTTTTTTTGTTCACTTGATTTTAAGTGTCTTTCATATGCAGATAGAGGAAACAATACCAAATTCAGAGAGCTAGTACAGAAGGATCATTTATTTTTCAGTTTGTATGAAATAATGAGAATTAACTGCAGATATTACAGGCTTACAACCTAAAATAACTATGCAAATAGATTTGAGTGCTTTGAGGCAAATTTATTGCAATACAATAGCAGCCTAGTTTTCATTCAAATAATATTCTACAGGATAAAATTCTGACTTCAGTTGTGGTCATGCATCATTACTGACTTCAGTATGGTTGCATGACTGTAACTGAGAACAGCTGACTTATGGAGACTTAATTACACAGCTGGGACTCAAGGGATAAATGCACCATATTGAATATTCTTAGTCCTGGTTGCCAGTCATGCAGATCAGGAATCTGGTCAGAATATGTTCTAGGTCCACTGCAGCTTGCACACCTGATTTTCTTCTTTTACAAAAGACCATGGCACATAATAGCAGGGAAAGGGAAAAGGAATGGGAAGAAGTCTAGAGAGGAAGAAAGCAGATACATACCTCAGTCTCACTCTCATATCATGTTGGAAGTCTTGCATGCACCTTTATATTAGAAGGGTAGGTACCTCAGCTCAGGAACATGAAAGCACTTCCAGATATACCATATGAGGTACGTCCATTCCATATAGTAATATATAAAACTTTACCAAGGAATCAATACAAAAGAAAGCCTTTTGACTTCTTTTCTAGAATTGATGGAACTAAATCTCCAAAGGACCTGCTGGATTCCTTTTTAGGAATATCAGCTTACATTTGTGCTACATATTTCTATTACATTTTGTAAAAGTAATTAAAAGTAAATGGACAAACATGAGTAGTGCCCACTATCAGAGAAAGGCTTTTTTAGTATTATTCCACTCTAATGACAAAATCCAAGGATTTTACTCACTTACCAAACATTTGCTTGGATATTCAGCAGCTACATGACTTGCAATAGCACTTGGAAAGCACTAAATATAAGACAAAAAAGCATAACAAAATGAATCTTTACCTAGTTGAAAATTACACAAATTACAACAGAATTACACTGATTCCCACTAGTCACAGATCACATCCTGAATTTCCTGAAAAGGTAAAACCATATATGATTTTTTATGACAGTATTAGGAATCAAATAGTTAAATGGAGAGAAAATGAATCTCCATTTCACCTGCATTTAGTGAGTATCATGTATTAAACCTATGCACACTGAGATATGAGTATTATCCACATAACCTGATGTTTCTGCATAAAACCCTCATAAACCCAACTGAACTTTATGAGTTCTGAACACTGAAGAACCCTGCTGTTATTTTGTCCACTTCATGTTAAGGGATTTTCCAGGCATAGGAGCCATACAAAGCCTAGTATTCACTGCCTTCTTTCTCAGCCAGTCTCATCTGTGGGAAGTAGGGCAGCATATCATGCTCTGTGAATCCATGGCTTCAAGATACAGGCTGTTATTAGCGACAAGGATTAGCAATCACAGTCTCAGGCTTTTAAGACATTTAAGGCCGATGGGCAAAAAGTGATTTTCTAAGAATTCCGTGATGTTGTAACTAAACATCACTTTTTATTTTGCAGCCAGACATATTCTAATAACTAGGACTTGTTTGACAAAAGACTGCTTTTAATACTTTTAATACCCTTATTATTCATCTCCATTTTACTGAACTGAGGACTGAAAATTTATCAGAATATGTTATAAGGACCAAAGTATTATAAACTGAAATAGAAAAGAATATTGCATAATATATTAAGCATAATCAAGTGTTAATTTATTTGTTAAGCAGCAACTGTCAATTAATATTAGGGCCAAATAAACATCATGCTAGAGAAAAATAAAATAAAAGACATTCTTTTAAAAGATTATGTTCACTTTGCACTACTTACAGCAACTAAGATCCAAAAGAATGTTACTGAAAGATATGGACCTGAGACTAGAACATCCATATTCAAAGCAATTATTCCACCAAATACTGATGAAATTCCAATAATCACCTCAATTACCTGAAACAATGTAGAGCACACAAATTATTAACAGTGCATTTGAACAGCAAATTTTCTATCTGCATATAGAAAGAGACTCACTGGAAGAAGAAAAAATGCATTTATGATATTAGATATGCATGAAGTCAATGTTTTGCAAATGTAAATGTATTTATTAGCTCCACTGAAAAACAGTACTGTTTAAACTATTTATCCTCAAGTCATTAAGTAGTCTCTCTCCTCCTGTACATGGCAGTTATCATTTATCTTGCAACACTATAAAAGGAAATATTTTAGGATATATCTCATATTTCTGTCTCTAAGTCTGTTCTTTCCGTTATTACCTACACTGATCTTTTCCTGGCTTAAAATTAGTTTAGTACTTGGAAGGATGAAAGATGAGATAACAAACTGATTCAATGAAAGAAAACAATACTTTTCTTACAGAGTACGACTTCAGGATTCGAGTTGGAAAGCTGACATTGCTCAAAACAGTGGTATTGTCATATGCATTATTCTAGAGGGAAAAAAATCATGATCAGAAAAAGTATGCAAAGCAATGCATTTCTTCTAATATCCTGTACAATCTGTTATAGTTCCTACTGATTGCATGCAATGTCTGGTTGTCCCATCAGAGCTGACAGCGACATACCACGGTGTTCCTCAGTGTCAGACCACATCAATCAGACTAAAAACAAATGAGGTAGTCCCCGTTTAGCTGTTATACAACCACTATCCAATAATGAAAATGTTTATCTTCTCTCCCTTTTCCACCTGCAAAATCTCAACACACACGGTATCCCTCAGCTTTCCAAAGTTCTTCCAGATTTTGCTGGCATGGATAAACAGTAACTGAAAGAGGACACAGCTTTCTACATGACTTTGTCTAGCAAACAGTATTTCTACTGGAACACACAATGTTATAGCACAAATATTTGCTTCACTATTAGGTAAAGCAAGTACTGTTGTGGAAAATAGGGTGTGGGATTTGGGAGAGCACTTCTGACTAAAGATAAACAGAAAGTTTTATTTATAGACCCAAATCCTGAAACTAATATTCATTGTACAGATATCAGCAAATCTTCATATGTGAAGAATACTTTCTCCACCTCAGGGTTCAAAACATTGCTTGCATACATAGTCACAGTATTTTAGTATTTCATGAAGTTTTGCTCTACAAGATACAAACAAAACAGTTACCATGACTGTTTATAAGATATTCACACAACCCTGTGCTGCATAATTGCAACAGTTGCACTTTGCAGAAGGCCCACCGCACTCCTGAAGAAGAGAGTATTACCGTTTAGTATGGTACTTTTATTTATCAGACAAACCTAATTTTACCATGAAATACGAAATTATATACTGGAGTAACCAGTAACTTGTCAACTTACAGAATAAAGGAGAAATCTAATATTTTTAATGGTTACTTAGAAAAACAAGCAAAAAAAATCAAATAATGTTTTCATTCTTAAGGATACCTACTTTCTTCCTCATACAGCAGTCTTCAGTAGACCTAGCTGAAATGATCACAGTAGTTGCCATGAAGATTTCCAGCAGAATAAGTAGAATCAAGTTGAAATTTATCTGTCAGCAGAATCCCAGACATAAATGAGTTACATCTTCCATATTAAAAATATAAGAGGAGGTGGGATCCAGCTGTGACATTTAGACACCTCTATTAATTAGGTATATTGCTCAACTATTTTCTTGGTTCTTTGTAAATCCCTAGGGCAACCCTTAGTTGTGCACAGAAATACTCAGAAGCCTAATCTGAGAGACAGACATTCATTTCATTTATAGAAATACCCTGCCTGAAGAAGACTGTATTACTGTCTTCCAGGAGAGTACATATCCACCAGGGGGGTGGTCGCTTTGTATTCTTGTATTTTGCAACAGAACATCCCATGCGAAACCAGAGCACAGCAGTAAATCATGAACGATTCAGAGGACCAGAAAGAGGGCAAATGAGGGAGCATAACAAGCCCAGCAGTTAAGGCAATCCACTGGGAGGGAAGGAGGGTCATAGGCTTCCAGTCCCTACAGTGCAATCCCAATGGTGTAAAGTAATAGCTACTGCTGAAGTCAAACACAATCAGAAGAACTAGGTCGAGAATCCTAGGTGTGTGCTCTACTAACACAGTGCTAGGAGAGAGCCGATGAACAAGCTTTGGATACAGTTTCACAACTCTCACAGATCTGTAGAGATTATTATGCAAAAATGTGGGTCCTGCCACTCCTCCTGCCATTGCTCATCTTTAAGAGAAGACCAAGTGAATGGAGTACTTAACATTTCTTTTCAGTTCCTTATTGTCTCAAAAAAAGATACAACTATTTTAAGTGGGCTGAATCATTTTCTAGAACCACATAAGTCAGGCAGACTGGATTCCCCACCATAAGTCTTCAAAAGTACCATGTTTTTCCACTGGCAGCACAAGCAGACATTTAGTGGTTAGGTCAGGCCATTGGGCGAAGTACCAAAAGTTTAAGGAGACTGGATCTCCTGCAGAGCCTATGCAATTATAGCAAGCCATTGCTCAGTGACTTGGAACAGAATGATATTGTTCCCTCATGTCAGGCTTGCTTGGGGAAGATCACATCTTCAGTTCCTCTCCGACATGTGTCTTACAGCACAAGTTTTTTGAAAAAGATCATAAGCAGCAGATTTTAGAGCCTTTTGGGACTCTGGAATTCATCCTTCTCAGGAATTCGTAATTAGAACTACGTATCTAACAGCACATGACTGTACAGTTTTGCTAGAGCCACAAACAGCAATAAATGTCAGAGAGGTAAGTTTCTAGGGAAAGTGCTAGCCTGAAGAATAAAGACATTATTTGGCAGAAGAAGGGGTATCAAACGTGTGGCCTGCAGAACAACTTAATCTAGCCTGAAAATTCCCAGGATTTGGATGTGTTTTGACATGTAGTGCTGGCTCTGACGTGGGCTAGCAAGCCCACACTGTACAGTGCAGTGCCAAGCAAACATACAAGTTCAGGTCCAGATATCTTTACAATATTTTTTTCTGATGTGATGTATCCAGAATATCAGAAAGAACCTTCCACTCATAAAATTACTTCAACAGCCCTAAACCAAAGTGAAATTATCATCTCCAGTTCTGGAAATTTTCTTTTTTTAAAACAAATACAGCTAAAACTAGAAGTAAGCACCTTTTTAAACTATCTGTAATAGAGGAAAATAGGTTAGATTTCTAAGCAGTAAAGAAAATTCTCATTATAACTACCACTTGCTTATATAAATTCTATCTCTGGATAAAGAGAACCAAGTAAACTGTGTTCCTAATCCTCCTCCATGACAATGAACATGCAGTGTAACTGAGGAGAAAGTAGTGGATCATCACTACTTTAATCCAGTTTGCTCTGAACCTGGACCACATATTAAAAATGTGGTCCTTGGAACTGTATGATAAGTAGAATTCAGTTCAAGATTAAATCATTTCAAGTTCAATTTAGTTGCTTAAACACATACATTAGTACTATCTGAAACACGCTACAGATGTTCCAAGCTATCTCCATGAGTCTGACAGATGACAGAGGACCTACAGGAGACTGATGCCCTCCCGGACCAGTAGGTGGAGCCAGGCAGGATAAGCTAGGGCATAGCTAATGGTGGCAGACACTTAATGTTAACCACCTAAATCAGGCACATACAGTATCTACATGCAGCCAAGATGTCTAAGCTGCCATTCCGGTCAATGGAAATCTAGACAATACAGTCACTGAAGGGAACCCTGAAAGCTATTCAGTCAACCAGTCTCTAGGGATAGGATTAAGTTTTATAAACACAGGTTTCTAGTGCCATTTGAGATACTCAGGCATATTGCACATGCTTGCATGAATGGAACATATGACATGGGACTTATGGGAAATCCTCATGTGTCCAGAGCAGCAGCAGCAGGCACAAAGAATATGCCACACCACATAAAATGATAAGAGATGTCTGTGGCCACTGAATCCTGCCTTAGGCATCTACTTTGAGGTGAACAAGATCACAGGTTTGGGTTTCAGGGTCCCAAGCACAGGAACATGCATGAACGGCACATATGACATGGGACTACACTAGGAGTACAGACACCCAACTCACATGGAGACAATTAAATGCATGTACTTAATTTGGAGTTAATCTGAATCCCCTTCAAGGTCTGAACTCTTTTAGCTGCAGTAGCCAGCTTGCATGAGGTTCAATTCAAGCATGCTCTTTTTTGCCCAGCAGGCTTCTTAGTCTGAGAGCTGCAAAGGAACAGGGCGGCGGCAGCAGCAGGCAGTTACATCCTTTACACTTTGAAAGTTTCATCGGTAGCACACTGACTACAGAACTTCTCCACGCTACTGGAGTTGTATAACACAGTCACAATCTGGGATGTGGCTTATATTTTGAATTCCATTTATCTGTTTAAAGAAATTTTATAAAGTTATCCATCAACGTGAGTAAAGATGACCAAGAATTACCCAGGTCCTCTCTAACAGTATGGTTTTTTTTTAAATATTAATTGCCTTACTTAAATACTTTTTTTTTTTTAAATGAGCCTTACTGCTTCTAAATTACTGGCAATGATTTCACATCAGAGCCAATATTGTTTTCTTATGCAGTTTCCCATGGGAAGGGGAAAAAAATTGATGATGAAAGAACATTTAAAGAGATGGTATTCTACATGTTGTTTGCACCACGTGGTTAATGGAAAATAGCTGTACAAGTGAGCTGCCAAACAGTGAGACCAGTATAATGGTATCCTTCAAAAAGGAAAGCAAGTCAGCACCATAAGCTACTCTTATGATAGAAAGGTACAAAAAGGGTTCAAAGCCAGCTTTGCATACCTGGTTATTCTGACTTATCTTTATCCAGTGATCTAGAACATAGTAGTGACATACAACAGGCATGTGAAAAGTATGAAAATCACAAAAAACAAAGATGTCTCATGGATATTGCTGTAGATCACCAGCATCTGACAAATACAGAATTTAATTCATCTTGCTATAAATTTAATGTTTGACACACTTTTCTAGTCCTAATATAATCTCTTTTTCCAAAAGGTTTGTTTGGTCTGCCTTGAAAATACAAAAGCTTTTAATATTTAATAATACAAATCTTCAAGCAATCTAAAAACTACTCTGAAGAGAAAACATTTCAAAAGTAGGCAACTAAAGTTAAGTTCTTACATACAGGGCCAGCTCAAAGCTTCTTCAAAACATAAGCAAAATTAATTTTGTCACACAGGGGATCATGACAAAATAATTCATTGCAGCAGCAAAATGACTCCCTTGGGCCTATCTTTCCTGGGCAGACATAGCCATCCACTGTCCTGACAGTGCTGTGATCATGTGCATGCTTACTAGGGGAAGGGAATGTAAAGAGACTGATTCTTCTCCAGTCATACTTCTGTTCTCTCTCAAAATCTAGGACTGGTTTCTAACATTTGAACTGTCTACCCAGCAAAGAAAGGTAAAAGGGATAAAGCCAATATCCCTATGTCTGGTATATAATTAATTGAGTCCTAACAGCCCAAGACACTCAGAGAGAAAAATGCATGAGGAAGCTGCTATACTAGCAATAAGCTAGCAAAGGCTATGCAAAGAACTGTGGCTTGTATAAACCGAGAAACACATATAACCCAGGGGGGCATGACTATATACAGGCCTCAAAACATTTTATCACAGCTGAAAACAAAGCTGTAGTTTTATTGTTTGGCTCAGACTACCAAAACCAAATTTTAGAAGGTTGTGACTCAAAAAGATAGAACTTTTCCCAGCATGAAATATGTGTGCAACAGATAACATAACAGTCTTTTTCGCATTGTTGCTGACGTAAGGGAAAAAATGTTTGTCAAAAGTTTCTTTATTGGTGGTCTCCAAAGCAAAACTATCCATTAAATAATATCCAAGAAAGGATTATCTTAATCCGAAGATGAAATGTCCTAGAAGTAGCGTAGTTTGGGACGCCTTCTTATTTCAGGACAATTAAACCCTAACAATTGGCTAATCTACAGATGAGCCACCAATTTACTTTTGATTTTCTCTTCCAATCCTGCTCCTTAAAAAAAAAAGACAAACAAAAAAAACCCAAAAAATAACAAAAGTTATTACAGTCAACAAAAAGAGAAATAGCCAGCTGATCAAACTGGATCACATGTGATGATCTAATTTATGTTTTGGATTGACAGACAACTTCTATGAGAAGGCAGGAAAATCATCTCTATATTAATCTCCTCTAAGTTAGCTGCACTGTGCATCTTTTAGCCATATAAGGTTTTATCTCTGATCTCAATTTTCCAGTCTTGCCTTACTCAGAAGAGACAATTACTGCTAGGTAATCTCTTCACTTTGATGTATTAACAACAAGGTAACCACACATGATCTACACCTTTTCTATAAAGACAAATGGAGCATTAGTTAGTAATTATTTTAGTGACTTACATTTATAGCTGATGGATTGAGAACAAGTTTGCATCCAAACCAAATTAAACATGTTGTTGTAACAGCAAATGTAGAGACAAACAAAATCTGAAAACTGGGTATCTGAAAAACAATTTCAAAATATGTTTCTTTCTCATTTTAAGCACAGAAAAAAGATATAATTGCCAATAAAAATCTTACACTTACCACATTAATTTTATTCCTTGCTATAGCAAAGCTCACAACAGCTGAAGGAACACACTAGAAAAATTAAGAGAAGACTAGTGGAATATTCTGCAGAAAGATTTTTTTATATATTTCCATATATGCTTTTTATTGGGTATGGTTACATACTGTAGTTTAACAACTTAAGTGGAAGATCAGAAATTCTGAGAAAAAGCTGTCACTACTGTTTGAACTCAGTAACTACATTTGAAGATTACGAGCATTTTAAAAGAGCTTTCCATACCCCTCAGTTTTGACTAGCTACCTAGCACAACGTGATGAGTAAAGGAAAGAAGCGTTTCATGAGGCATTTCATGTCTTTGTTAGTTCTAATTAACTCTAGGAGGCCTGCAATCCAAAAGCAGGAAAAGAAAACACAACTATGACCATATTAGGCCTCCACACTTTTAAAAAGACAACGTCAGGGTTATTTAAGCTAAATTTTGGCCAATTTCAGCAATGGTACAGTTCTGAAGAACTTTGTAAAACTAATCTGTTGAGTCAAATTATGTTTTAAGAACTGTGCCTAGGATCTTCACTGTCTTAACTGGGAATTGTGTTTCTATACTTAGGGCCAGAGCTAGATCTTCAGCAAGTTGTACTGTACAGACCCAACTCTACCTTACACAAATATATAATGTTGCAACATACTTTTAAGCAAAACAAAGATACACTAAAAATATATTTAAAATGTTTCCATGTTAAAGAACGAATCCTGTAACAAATGCTGCATTTCTTCACTAATTATCTTTTTGCAATCTAAGCACTGACAGCTTAACAATAGAACCACTATAATTAGATTAATATCTACATCTAAAATATCTAAAATTCTTAGCAGCACTTCCTCAACACCAGCTGACCTATATTTAACATCATTAAAACTAATATATACGTCCTAGATACCCTGGAGTCTCTCAAACACAACATGACTATATCAGGCAACTGAATCCTATCCACAGTCAGGACAGTCAAAAAGCCTAGAGAGCAATTCAGTCCATCCTAACTAGACACTTAGTAGTCAGTCAGCCAAACAGCTCTCTAGGCTCTTCTGACTATATCGACTCCTTTATCTTTTGTGGGAGTTGGAACACCTTGCTCACAGACACCCAAATGTACACGTCTTCACGTAGAACTCAGTCCTGCCCACAGCGACCCATTCAAACCCAATGTAAAAGTGATTTGTCACCTAACCTTCTGCTCCTATCAGATCTTTGGAAATTCTGAAGGAATACAGAAAATTCGCAAAGTTCAAAAAGTCAAGATTTTGGGGCAGAAAGAGAGACATCTGAATAATGACAGTCCAAAGCATAATAGATCAGTGAAGATATTAACTTCACAAACTGCTTCAACTTTATTCATAACACCTCTAACAGAAACACAAGCGACAGTCCACTCATGGAGCAACTCCTGGGACGTAGTTTGTTTAAAGTAAAGTACCACTCTTGTACCTAACCTAAAGCAGACTTGCAAGTAGGGTTGCTAAAATAACAAAAAAAAACAGAATCTTGTCACAAACAAAGCAATTACATGAGATTTATCTTATCCACAGAGATCTGAAGTGTGGGTTAGGCATATATAATAGAGTAAGACAAAAATGACCTATTAAATAAATAGCAAAAATTATGGGACTTTGAAAAATGTAAGACATCTTTCATACATATTGTACTAATAAAACAATATTTAAGATAACTTTTTCAGGTTTTGTTCAATACTTGGATATTATGGCAAAATACCGTGAACAGCAGATATGTCTGAAATACATTCTGAGAGTATTTAGCCAAGAAATTCCACAAATCTATAACAATGCAAATTTTCTTACAATCAAGCACAGAAAAACTACTGAAAGTAACTGATAGATGGCTGCCTATTGTGATCTGGTTAAAAAACCACTGTCTATGACAACTGTTATTCCCTTAACGATACAATGAAAATTCATTAAATCTTCCATGAAGAAAGTTAGTATTAAAAAGACAGACAGAATGAAAATATATCCACAAAAAATGTTTACTACTGTTTTTGCTGTCAAACAGTTACAGCAAATAATTAAGAATGCTTACTGAACCTGCTGCACAACGTAAATAATCCATTTCAGATGGAAAAATATTTCCCAGATATAACGAAAATCCAGAAGTAATAAGGAGGCAAGTCTGCAAAGCAACAAAAAATGTAAATTAATATGAATAAAATGACTTCAAAAAGAGCAGCTAGTCAGATGGAAATCAATAATTCCTTTCAAATCGAGCTATTGTTGAACATTAATAATGCAGTCTTCACATGAAAAGTTTTGAAGCAAAATATCAAAATATGTTGAGTTCTGAAGAACATGTTTTGCTGGTTACCAAGACTTAACATTGAACAATAAAAGTACATTTGAATTAAGTATTGTGTACCAACTTGGCAAATAGCTAACGAGATGCTAAAAAGGTAATCGCAGACAGTTCGGTGGAAAAAATGAACTTTCAGAACCAGTTTCAGAAACCTCAACTAAGTGTCTACTTCACATTCTGTGCTTGGTTCTGCAAACATTCATTATGCATATGGGCAGCTGGGAAATTACCAACTGGAATACAGTAATAAAAATAATACTAGGATACACAGGTGGAAGAATCTTCACCAGTCTTCCTTTCTCCCTTCGTACTGCCTTCAGGCTTTGGTCCTGTGGTGCACCAATAAATGTTGAACTCCTGCTGCTTCCTTTGCTAAACATTTTGTTATTCCGTAATTATCAGAGAGCTACATTCTCAATATTAAATGACAAATATATTCTACTAATATTTTTTTGTTTTGCTTGTTTTTTCTCTGAGTAGACTTTCTTTGAAGCGGTTGAGGACGATGAGAGAATGAATGGCTCTTTTGTTTTATTTAGGCTTTTTTCATGTTGTAACATTATGCAGGTCTTAAAAGTCCTCTGCAAAAGACAGGTGAAAGAAAATTAGGACAGTGTATATGCGTGTATAAACACACACACAGACACGCAGAATTCTGGCACCCTGGAATAATGGTATTTATAGAACACAACTTGAAATTGTGCTTGAAGCATATTGAACTATTCCTGCACAAGAACAGTCTGTGCTGAAACTGGTTATGGAATACAAGTGGCAGACACTTTGATGTTACCCTATGGTATGCAACTGCTCCCTGAACCGTAATAGTTTTGTTCACTATGGAACTTTTGTTCCTTAGCACGTAGACTTTGCTTTATGGACCACTGTTTCAGATGAGTTGAGAGATTAACCACTGTAATATTTGGGATAAAAAAAAAAAAAAATTGGAATTTATCAGGTTGGTTTGTTAATAAAATTGCATTTTCATTTAGCCATAAAATTCATGCTTCTTGATAAACATGACTTCAGCAAATGAACATTAATCACAAGTAATGTCCAATCATGTACAACTTAGTAAACAAGAAAAATCTAATTAAAGAGAGTTATCCTTTTTGACAATTAAATTTGACAGTCTCTGAAAAGATTTAAAGCAAAGAAAGCCAGCTCTTCTTTTGCTCTTTTTATGTAATGGTACATCTGAAAGGAAACTCCAGATTCTCAAGCAAATCAAATTGTCAGAAAGGAAAAAGAGTTCAGATGTTTCCATCAAAGAAAGGCACTGCTTTCATTCATTATGCAAAAATAAGTAATTACTGTAGTAATGCTGAAATAAACGTTTTCAGCTCTGGTCAAAATTACTCTGCAAAACACACAGGCTAACAGAAAAAGGAAAATAAAAAGACAGTCATAATTGCTATAATAAACTTTAATTATCGTGGGCCAAAATATGAAGAAGCATATGGTGCACACGCAAGATCATAGTGCTCTATGATGCTAGTAGTGACACAAAAATTTAAATCATTATGATGTTCATGAAAAAAACAGAAGTATATAACTCACTACATAAAGATTCTACCAAAGAATCACATGACTATCAAACAGAGGAAGAAGCAGCAATCAAATATCATACATAGTTTTAATGCCAAAATGTTATTAGGGCAAGCAAACTACCTTTAATAGTTAAAAATATGTTAAAAGAAGGCATATGATGAGGCTACTTTACAAAAAAGCATTGCTTGTATGTGCATATGTACATATGTGGTCATATTTTACCACTACTACATTTACTCTCCGTTTATGCTGTAGGATTAACAGTAAAGATAAATTCATCCTTCAGATAGACTATTTGAGGAGCATAGAAGTATCCAAAAATTACCATTAGCCAAGAAGTGTTACATTCTATATTTGCTAAACATGTTCCATCTGTACCAATATTTATATTCAATACTATCAATGTCAAATTGTGATTCCCTGAATGATTTGAAAGAGGACAGATTCCTGGGCACTGAAATTTTTAAATTTAATATGATTTAAAGTACTCACTCCCATCAGCAAAGAAAAGATCCACGTTCTATAATTAAAACAAGGATGTAGCCGCTTTGATAGCTGAAGGTCACTAGATTTAATATCAGGTACATAACTTCCATTCTCTTGCTTTCCGCGCTCCAAAGTTGGCATCCTGTCATAGCTAAATTCTTCTCTGTAACCGTCTTCCCTGGTCATAACACTTCACAAAGGCAATTAAATGATAATAATAATGGCAAAGCAAATGATGCAGAAAGATCAAAAATACAATTTAGTTTCTTCACACACTTGGATCAGTGCTAAACTGGTTTTTAAGTCTATTTAGGACATGGTAAATAAAAGTAATAATTAGTATTGAGCTGTATTTACATTTAAAAATAGTTAAGCATACTAACAGCTGACTTGCATACAAGCATATTACATCCTATAGCCACAATTCATAATAATTTAGTATGAATACCAAAAAATTAAAGTTTGCTATCTATGATACTTCAATAGATGAAGATTTAAGAACAATCTTTGGAGGAATATTTTAAAAAAAACATAAAGTTAGCACTTATGACTAAAATGCTTAATTTGAGAATTACTCTATAACCAAAGCATTCTTTTCTTGTTAGGATAGTAGATTTTTAGATGTACTTAATTTTAACTTGTATTTGATTTAACACTTGTTATCAGACATCTACAATGATACGCTTCACTATGACTCAGATAAACTAATATACTCACAGTAACTCAGCTACAGCAGATTGTTTTTTCTAAATCACCTAGTATCAACCATTTTGCTTGTTCACTTAGCTCTGTTTTTACTCATCTCACTGCTTGCTAAGCTGTTCAAATACCTTGAGGAATATGTTATATTAAGGTAAGTTATAGCACATTTTTCAACAGTCAAAAACCTTCATGCTTACCTTCAAATGAAAAGTTAACTGTCACTTTAAAATAGTCTTGTGAAAACAGCTGCCTGTACACTTTGTGATATTCTCACCGTTCAGTGAGTCATGCAGTCTTTGAAAAGTTCTCCCTTACACTTTGGCTTCCAACAACATCTATTCATATACTGAACAAAAGCACAGCAAAAACTTCAGTTAAGCCAGGGAACAGGAAAATGCCTCCTGAATTTTAATTAACAGAATACACTAGAAAATGGCTGTACTACATTCTCACAAGGCTGCTTCCAAATCAGACCAACAAATTAAAAATGTTTCAAATCTCTTTTTTAATTGAGTGCTATCCTATAATTGGCTATTTAAATAAAATCTTTCTCATCAGTTTTAGTTATTATAGCAGCCACTGATGATATTCAACAATCTGGTTCTTGTTTCAAAAGAGCAAAAAATACTTAAAAATGCAATATTTAAACTATAGATAAAAAAGTTTCAAGTATCCCAACAAATAAGTTAGATACCTATAAAAAATTATCTTCTTCACTGTAGAATTCTTATTTATCTTTTTCTACTAATCCTACTTTTCTAGAATGTTCAGATAAACCCTGCACACTTGAATTGTACTGATATTTACAGAACACCATGATGATTAAACAATGCATTTAAAATCTAGCAGGCAGCAGCGACATGCAATGGCCAGTGTACACTGGAACCAGTCCTGCTGCTTAATAGGCAATAAAAAATAAAAGAATGCTTGTATCTTGAAGATGTTGTCATCCTGACAACTACAGCAATGACAGTGTCTTTTGTATACACTTTAAAGGCTGTTGTAATCAAGACACAATCAAATATTCAGTCCTCTGAAGAGCATCACCTTTTAAAGTATGCTAGAAACTTTTCAATTTGTACCGACTGTAGATTTTGTTCTTTTCAAAATATCAGCCAATACTGAAAAAAATATTAAAATGTTACAGTTGTTTGAATAGACTGAAGCATAGAAATTAATCATGCATTATATACAGCTGTAACTGCAAAAAAAATTTAAAAGAAACTGTGTATCCTGGCAAAACTTAAAGTAAGTCATTCTCATCTTCTTTGTTCATGGAAAAACATAACCCAAATATCTTCATGATCTGTATCCTTTTAGAGATTATATTTTAATGGAAAATAAGTAATACTTCACATCTTTTTCAGTGAATGCTAGGTGTGCTCTAATGTGAATTATAATAGATATAAAACAGGATCATATTTTATTCCTTATGACTGTTTTAGTCAATTGAGGGAGGTCAGTTTTTAGAAGAAACTGGTGAGATATTCAGGTATTTATTTGGTTTCACCTCTTTGAGTAAAAGGAATCTAGAGTCCTGCTTCCCTGAACAGAACAGGGCTCAGACACCGTGAGGCATCTTTGCTCACAGGTCCACACATTTCAGCTGGCACGGTACCTGAAAGCTCCCTCTCTCAAGAGTTGTGCTGCAGTATTTCCTCTGGTTACGCTGAGATTCCTTCTTCCCCCTTGCCTCTGCACTTCTCAGTATTTGCTACTTTCCTTTTGCACAGAGGTTTACCATGTGATTATTGTACCCGTTGCATTTGGCATCAGTTTCAATAGAAACCACTCAAACCACACAGTTCAGTTTCCACTCAACAACTCCTTCGGGGCCCTTATTTTAGGTTTCCTTAATTTCATGCTTCTGAATCCTAAAAAGGCTTCATCATTTCTGTGCATACACAACTACACAGGAAGATTTGGTAGTCAGAAGCCAAAGTCATCAGCCAAGACCCTATAACACTAGGTGCTATACAAACAGTAAAAAGATTCTTTCTAATACTAAAAAGCACATAAAAAACCTACACAAAGAATGCAGTGAATAATGTAGTAATGCTAACAGAACATTACAGGCTTCTGAAAAGACTTTACAAATGAAGTGTTTTTATTCTAAGTTAGGTCAAAAGGAGATGTCAAGGGAAGACAAATCAAATCAAACAGGCTATGAAGAGAGGCTATGAAGAACTTCTTACCTTTAAGCAAGAACTGGCCACTGAACAAGCTCAGGCTGCCTGAAGAAGCTGTATCAGTCACTAGGTCATTTGCTAGCACTCGGCCATACAAGCATCCTCTGCAGTAACCACAGAAGATAAAAACTGAAGATTACATCTGATCTGCCAAGGGACAACATGATAAAACAGGTACATAAACTTACTGTACTTGTAAGGTTTATATTAGTACTTAATAATAAAAAAAAAAGCACACTGCCCTGGAGCAGTTCCCCTGGTATTAAACCCAGGCTCATGCCAATATTCCTGTATCTAAATGCAACAATACACAACACCTGAGCTCAGGTGAATTTATTTTTACCATGCTGACCAACACTTCCTTCTTGAGTTTTTAATAGCTACACTACCAATGTATTCTTTCATACAATATATTACACTATTTAATTCATTACCTGTATTCCATCTTTAATATTTTCAGCTCTTAAAAACTTGGCTCTTTGAAGTATTCTGTTTTTCTGGAGCTGATTCCTCAAAACCCTTTTGTTCCCAGCTTACACCTGGGGGCCATGAACCAAACAAAGAGCAAAATGGGGGTCCAATAGCTTCAAAGGGATTTGTCTCCTCCCCCTTGTATAATACAAACTTTTTTTGGATTTACTGCCCTTCGCAGGAATCACCATCTGAAGAGTTCAAACAGGCTCAGTCAGTATTTGTCCTATCCACTTATTACTATTAAAAATATAAAATATTTCTAACTTTATGGATGTAATAAACAAATGCATCATGTTAGTATTTTAAAGGGCATCCAGATTAAATACTTGTCTTTCCTGCCTACGCCATTTGCTTTCATAAGATTTTTGAGGTGAGCAGCCAGCCTGGGAAGGCTGTCATATATTATGAGCTCAGGGACAGGGTCTTCAGGCAGAATTGCTGCGTGGGTAGCTACCCTCCCTGGTAAAACAATTTCCTTACTAGTTACACTCCTGCTGACCAACATTCATTCCTCTTTGGGGCTATACAGCTGGGACACCGAGATTAAACATAAATCTCTTCCTAGCAACTTAGACTTTTCCAAGTATCTGAGGAACACAGCCTTGGAAGCCTTTTAAATGTCACAAATATTTTGGAAAAGCCTAATTCACTCCAGATCGGCTCACACAGAATCAGACGACGTTTACCAAGTACAGACCGAACACCCAAACAGTGCCAGGTACGAGAGGGGAGAAGCGGGCAGAGGCTGCCAGGAGCCACCGGCGCGGGCGCTGCTCCCGAGGCAGCGCGCGCCCCCCCAGAGCGCGGCCTCGATGCGGCGGGGGGGCGGGGAAGGGGGTGCCGCTGCGCCACATCACACCCGACTCGCCCTTCAGCCGCGTGGCCTGCCTGCGCCGGGCCTCCGACGAGCTTGGTGCCGGACGAAGCTGCTCGGCTCCTGCCCCTGGGCCGCTAAACCCGCCGAATGCGCCCGCGCGCCGCAGGCGGGAAAGGGGCCACACTAGCCGTTAACGTCTCGCTTCCCCGGCCTCGGCCCCGTGGCCCCGGGGGGAGGGGCGGGCTCGCGCACGTGGCTAGGAGCGAGCCGCCTGATTGGCCGGCGGCCTCGCGGGGGCTCGAAGCGCGGCCGTTAGGAGCGTGTTGGTGGTGGTTTGGTTGTGGGGTTGGCGTTCCTCGGGATGTTTCGGTTGCTGTCTAAGGCACTCTCCTACTTCTGGAGGCGTGCGGGTGGCGAGGAAGGCCCAGATGGGAGGTGGGCGATCTCAGGTAGAAGTTTCCGGCCCTGTTGTGGGTCTGTGGTGCTGGGAGTGGGACCTGGTTGCAGCTTCAAGCTGGTGGAGTGTGGCTCTGGTGCTGAGGGTATTGGTGATCTGGCTTTGTGGGGCTTGGTCTAGGCCTACCCTTGCTTAAGGAAGGAGTAGGCGAACAGGAAAAGAAGACTGCTTTTTGACCTCAAAGCATGTGATACTGTTCCTAAAAGAAGTTTTTCATTTATCTTCTGAGTAGTTCTGATTGCTGTTACTGGTTAGTATGGTGTAAAAGGAATGTTGTGATAGTGGGTGACAGAGCTGGGTCACTTATCCTGTCTTCACAAATAAGTCTCTTTTGCTTCATTTCTATTGCACTGTAAAATGGTATAACTCTGATGTTTTGAGGCTTCAAAGTGTTGCTCATTTAAGGTACTTTCAAAAGTTATTCATGAGCTTTCTTTTAAAAAAGCAGCTCTACAATTAGATATGTGTATGAGAAAACAATAGGCATTGGTTTTTGTTCTTTTCCTAGGTCAGATTCTAAAAAAACTGTTTTAAAATACTTTCCTCTTGCTCAGGTCACTTAGGCTGTTCTGGACGTGAGTTCTGCTTATTGCATAATTGTGAGCAAGTTTCCATGTACAGTTCACTTTATCACAGGACTTGTGATCAACTTGTTGGCAATTTTCAAGTACCAAGTTTTGTTAACTAGAATTCTTTGAATATTGTTACACAAGCTCCCACAGGAATGTGTGTTTCTTAACCCCTGCCTTTATGAATTAGTTGCATCAAAATATGGAGGGTTGTGGCTTTTACAAGGCTGGAGGCTCACAATGTTTCTTACAGTGCTATTAGGGGTTTTTTTTGAAAAATACTGTCTTTTAGCTTTAAAAAAAATTATGGTTTTCAGTGTTAGGATTTTTTTCATGTATAATGGCAATATGTTTAGGCTGTAGGATAATACTGGCTCTTTTTTGGATTGGACTAGGAGAAATGGGGAGTGTAGGGAGGTTTAAGTAATTTGGAGGAGCTTTCCAGACAACCTAAACAAACACTAGGTTTCTTTGGTCAGCTGCAAGACAAACCCTAACTAGGATAAATGAAAAGATATCTTACAAATAGTGCATTATTCAAAGTAGGAGCAACTACTTAGGAGTACTAAAAGCAAGAGAGACAACTTGTATTAATAGCCTTGACTTTGAATATAGTTAGTTTATACTTACAATGGAAGTTATTAACATACTTCAGTCCAACTTTAAGCCTGAAATAGTGGTACAGTGCTGCTGAGTGAAAGTTATGTGATACATAAGTAGATAGTATTTTTAATCTGTAAGACTTGAAACTAGTGGATCTGTAAAGGAACAGCACCACTTCTCAGTTCTGATGCATATTAACTATGATATCACATAAACTACTTTTAAGAGTTCTGTTTGTGTAGCATCAGTGCTTGTTTACTTCTCCCACTTTCTGCAATATAGAAGCCTTAAATGTATTGCAAAAAATGCTGAGAATTGTTTATTTTGCTGTGGAAATTATTGAAAATAGTTGGCCCTTAGCTTTGGGGGGAAGTTGTTTAGCTTGCAGGTGTTTTAATCTTAAATTTTTAAAGGTGTGTTTTCATGTAGCTTAAAAAGAACATTGTAAAAACAAAATTGTTTGGATTTAACCGGCCTTTTTCATTAGTTGAAACCATAACAACTTATAAGAGACTTAAATGTGAAACTGATTAGTTGTGATTTGTTGGGGTTTTTTTTCAAGTTTGACAAGTGAATGACTTCTGTCAAAGTGATAGCACTTAAATAGCATTCCTTTTTATGTAGTTCTGTGAATAAGCAATCTGTCTTTATGCTAACACTTTTTCTCTGGATTCAGGTGATAAAGAATTAAAAACTGTACAAGGAGTAGTGACAAGATTTTGCCATGATTATGGGATGATAGATGACTTGATAATCTTCACAAATGATGCTGTTGTGAACAGTGTGCTGTTGACTGTTGGACAGAAAGTTATTGCCACTGTTGAAGAGGACAAAATATCAAGTGGCTTGAAGGCCATTAGGGTAAGAGATGAAGACAAGTGATAGTCTCACTTTCTCTGTGAAGTAATTCTTTCAGACTTTATTCTGGAGGTTACTATAGTTTTACACTTCTGAATGGTACAAAAATAGGAGAAATCGCCAGCCCTTCACCTAATAGGGGTGAGGTGGTTTTCCTGTGTGTGTTTTTTGGGGTGGCTTTTTTTAGATGTTTCCTTTACAGTGTTATCCGCTTTAATACTTATTCTCTGAATTTGAGTCTAGATGTGGTGAATATGAAACTATTGTTTGTGATAACTGCATCAGAATTTGTTTAATCATACCTAGTTCAAATCTATGTATACTATTCTTTTTTTAAATTCATAGTTTTATAAAGCTACTTTGTGAATGAATAGGAAAACAAGAACAGTGGCTGCAGAAAAGCAAGCTTATGGAAATGAATAAGAAGACAAATTTCAGAACCCTTTGTGCGACATTCTTTAGTTGCCTTTTTTTTTCTGCCCTAGAAAACAGACTTGTTTAAAAGATGTATAGATTTCAGTGCTGGTTTTACTCAACACTTCTGTAAACCTACTTCAAGCTTGATTATCTGTTGCTTCAACTTCGGGCTGCTGTAGTTTTCTTAAATCATATAGCCTGAACTCTCAGGTACCTGTGATAGCTTCTCTTACTCAGTCTAGCTCTCATACTCAAACTGCCCTTCTTAGTTTGGATATTACATAAACATGACTCTGGGGTTTCAAATGCTGACATTAGCACAGAAGGAGCTGATAACTGCTGGGTAGTACCAGACCCTCCTTCTTGGCTTCTGTCTACTGGGCTTAGCTGCATTATGCTTTGAGTACAGCACTGGACTAGCGTACTTAGCAATAAACTCTCCCTGGAAAAAAAAAGCTTGAGCCAAAGTAAGTAGATGTAGCTGGACTCAAACTGCCTGTTCAGAGCCAATCTCAGTATAGCTCTGCAGTTTGTAAGTTCATTTTAACTTTCTAGTAAGTATTTTATAATTAAGGATCTTTCCAACTCATGTTGTTTGTAAAGGATATAATCAAACAGAATGGCTTCAGGCTTAAAATTTCAAATAATGATTAGGCAAAGTATTCTAATGTTTCTAGTAATCTTGCTAATAAAGTTCTAATACACTGCTACAGTATGAGTAAGTTACCAGATTGAAGAGTTCATCATTAATATTTCTTTTACTACATTCTACTGGTAAATGATCCCATATAAATTGGGGAAAGAAAATCAAAATCCCGTACTGATTAGTATATAGTGTTTCTAATTCTTCATGCCTCACTTTCATGTCCAGTCCTGGTTTTGGTATGTCAGAGACATTTTAGTCAGTTGTCAGCAGCGTCCAGGCATAATCAACTGTTTTATGGAAGTGAGTTTGTACTATCTTGACACGCGTTGCAGTTTTGTTGATATCGAGCAGAGTATATTAGTAGGGTGAATTATAGTTCATTACTCCAGTGATACAAGCTATTTCAGATTGTACAATTTTCAAAATTAGTCTGTTGACCAATCCTGATGCTGTTCATTTTAATGGTAAGTAGGGATATATCTTTAAAAATGCTCTTCCACCTATCACCATGGGACTACTTTTCACTTATACTTATGTCCTGTTGGGCTTGGCTCTTATCTTTTCTTGATAAACTTGAGCAGATGAAGCTAGATTGGATTTCTGTGTGCACACTTCTTGAAAAGAATTTGGAGGCTTGTAAGTAAGGCCTGGAATATCAGGGGAGGTGTTGACATGTCCGAGGTTGTACAGTGCATCTTCTCTTTCTCCTCCTACCCTATCCCCCATCAAACTTTGAGGACTTGATTCAGCTATTTTTCCCAGGTATCTGGAAGTCAAGCTAAAACAGTAAACTACTGAATGAGCACTTGGAAATCCAGGGGATTGTATGCATGTGAAGAGGCCTCTGCAATGCATCTGTGATGTGCAGGGCATGTAACTGCTTTTGTGTCATTGCTGCATGAAACATCTAGTTAAAATTGAGAAGATGATGGATACTGTGGAAGGCGTGCTGTACATGTACATACAGCTCACATACACATATATGACTATGTGACGATAATGAAAATGGTAACATCGGCTGTTGCTGATGCTTGGTTTTTGAAGAGCTGCAGTATTAACCAGCAGATTCTCTGTAAGCAATGACCAAATACCACTGTAGACTGCCTTGTGAGTGACAACACAAATAGTTTAGTGCAATGCATTCTAGCCACTGTAAGTCTTCCCTTCATGCTGCTACAACGAGGCTTTAGTATGACTGCATTATCATGTGCATGAAAAAGAAATGAAGGAGTTTACTCTCTGTAAAAGTTTCCTCCTATGAATTGCATGTTATCACAGAGTAGTTGGGGATGGAAGGGGCCTCTGGAGATCATCCAGTTCAACCCCTGACTCAGGCAGGGACAGCTTTAGCAGATTGCCCAGGACCATGTGCAGTCGGGTTTTGAATATCTCCAAGGATGGAGACTCCACAAACACTCTGGGCTACCTGTTCCAGTGTTCAGCCACCCTCACAGTAAAGAATTGTTTTCCTGTGTTTAAGTGGGACTTGCTGTGTTTTAGTTTGTGCTCATTGCCTGTTGTCCTGTCACTGGGCACCACTGAGAAGAATCTGGCCCTGTCCCCTTGACACCCTTCCATCAGATACTTAACATTGACCTTCTCTGACCTGACTTCTGGCCTTCTCTTCTCCAGACTAAACAGTTCCAGCTCTCTTGGCTTCTGCTAATATAAGAGATGCTCCAGTTCCTTAATCATCTTTGTGGCCCTTCACTAGACTCGCTCCAGTAAATCAATGCATCCTGTATTGGGGAGCCAGAACAGGACACAGCACTCCAGAAGTGGCCTCACCAGTGCTGAGGAGAGGGGAAGGATCACCTCCCTCAACCTGCTGGCAATGCTCTTCCTAATGCACCCCAGGATATTGTTGGCCGCCTTTGCCACAAGGGTTCCTGTGTTCAACTTATTGTCCACCAGGACTCCCAGGTCCTTCTCTGCAAAGCTGTTCTCCAGCTGGTTGGGCCCCACCCTGTACTGATGCATGGGGTTGTTCCTCCCCAGGTGCAGGACCTTGCACTTCCCTTTGTTGAACTTCATGAGGCTCCTCTCTGCCCATTCCTCAAGCCTGTTGAGGTCCCTCTGAATAGCAGCACAACCAGCTCATGTATTAGTCGCTTCTCCCAGTTCTGCAGTGTCTGCAAACTTGCTGAGGGTGCATTTGATCCCCTTATTCAGGTCGTAAATGAAGATATTGAACAGTATTGGACTGAGTGTCAATCCCTGAGGCACACCACTAATGGCTGGCCTCTAGCTGGACTTCATGCTGCTGATCTCAACCCCCTGAGCTTGGCAGTTCAGCCAGTCTTCAGTCTACCTCACTGAGCACTTATTTAGTCCATATTTCATCAGCTTGTCTATGAGGATGTTATGGGAGACAGTGTCAAAAGCCTTACTGAAGTCAGTGTAAACAACATCCACTGCTCTCCCCTCATCCACCATGCCAGTCTCCTCATCATAGGAGGCTATCAGGTTGGCTAAGCATGATTTCCCCTTTGTAAATCCATGTTGACTACTCATGATCACTTGCTTGTTCTTTATGTGTCTGGAAATAGTATCCAGTATTAGTTGCTCCATCACCTTCCCAGGGATCGAGGTGAGGCTGTCTGGCCTGTAGTTTCCCAAATTCTTCTTCTTGCACTTCTTGAAGGTAGGAGTGACATTTATTCTCTTCCAGTCTTCAGGAAGACCATGATCACCATGACCTTTCAAAGATAATCGAAAGTGACCTTGCAATGACATTGGCCACCTCCCTCAGCACTCGCAGATGCATCCCACCATGGCCCATGAACTTGTGTATGTCCAGTTTAAGTGTTTCTTACCCTTGGAGGAGGAGGATCAGGTTAAGTCTTCATTGCTCCAGACTTCCCCTTTGTTCTCAATGGCTTGGGATTCCTGACGGTGTGCTCTTCCCCCCCCCCCGATGTGCTCTCTTCCCCTCAACCTGACCTCCCTGTAAACAGCATGTATGTAGGGGGCTAGTTGAGCATGCGCCAACTAAGGCCCGTCTAGTATGCAAATATGACTATGAGTCAGTCATCTCCCCCCCCTCCATAAATAGGGGGCAGCCCAGAGCCCGTTGAGCTCTCCTGCACGGCAGTGGGCTGCACTGCAGAACACCCTCTTGAGCAGGAATGCCTCTCAAGGTTACTCCTTGAGGCTGAGAGAGATTCCTTATCCATGACAGATCCTCAGTAAGTGATTAATAGCATGTTGAACTTTTGCGAACTTCGCAAAACTTTGCAGTTATATCTCTGACTAATTGCACACATAATTCCTTAGACATAAACCATTGACCAAGTCTGAGACTAGGACTGGATCCAGCCGCACCTAGGCTCCTCTCCAAAGGAGTTTAGAAAGCAAGGGGGTCCAGTCTGAACCTCATGACTCAATGGGAGGATCTCTGTTGCACACGCATCTGACCCTGTCCTTCATGCAGTAAATAACTGAGTGAACCTTGCCAATCGAACCTCGTTAAATCTTTCTTATTTACAATTGAACTTTGTTAAGTCACTGTCTTACTGCAATAAACGTAGTGCTGCTTCCCTCTTACGAGGGAAGTGCATCACTCCTTTCACGACAGATGGTCAGTCTTGCCACTGAAGATCGTGGTGAGGAAGGCTTTCAGTACCTCTGCCTTTTCTATGTCCTATGTCACAAGGTCTTCTGCCCCATTTAGCAGCAGGCCTGCATTTTCCCTATCCTTCCTTTTGCTGCTGCTGTACTTGTAGAAGCCTTTCTTGTTGCCCTTCTCACTGCTAGTCAGTTTCGACTCTGGGTGGCTTTAGCTCTCCTAACCCCATCCATGCATGCTCAGTGTTTCTATATTCCTCCTGGATCACCTGTCCATGCTTCCACCTCTTGTATACTGCAACCAGGTCTTGAAAACCTCCAAGACAATGACAAACCTTCTAAGAATGGAAGGAGACTGCACAACCTCTCTGGGCAGCTTCTTCCAATGCTTGGCTTTCTTCATGATGAAGAAATTTCTCCTTATATCCAGTCTGAAAGCTCTTGTTTCAATTTATGTCTGTTATCTCTTGTCCTCCTGCCATGCCCCACTCTCTGAAGAGCCTGGCTCTGTGTTCTCAGTGGCCTCCCTTTGGTCCTCCTGAAATCACTTCTTCTCCAGGCTGAACAAGCCCAGCTCCCTCAGCTTTCTTCACAGGGCAAGTGTTCTGGCCTGGCTGTTGCAGAGGCCCTCTGCTGAACTTGCTCTAGTTGACTGATGTTTTTCTTGGGTCAGAGGATGACAAACCTGGTCACAGTATTCTCTATGTGATCAAGCAAGTGCTTAGTAAAGGGGCATAATCACTTCCTTCAATCTACTGGCTTTTTTATGTTCCAGTGTATTTTGTAAGCTTTCTGAAATTAACTGATTTAGACTAATAATTCATAGTACATCTACTGTCATGGTTGCATCTCACTTGTGTAACAGTCACTGTAATGGGCTGTGCTGGAGTATGATCATCACTCCAGCCATTACCTCTACAATGGGCATATATCAGCTGTGGCAGTACATATGCAAGGTGGCTATCCAAGGACAGCTTTCCCTGCATAAACACTATGTAAAGCTTTAGACAATACTTGTATGTAGAATCCATTGACAGTTCCTTTGCCGAGCAAGTCTTCATTGTAAGAGAAGCCAGCTCATAGGCTAATTTAGGCAGTTCAGAGAGCTTCTCTCACTGTTATTCTGTAATGCCTTAGCCTCTAGAACAGGATCCATATGTTCAAGATAGAGCAGCTAATGTTCAAACTATCTCTTCTTGCTTTGTAATGTACTTGTGTTCTTAGTGAAAGCTGTGCTTCCAAGAAGTGCAACGCACAAGGGCAGTCACATCATATAAACAGTGTAAAACTCATTTTCGTATTTATCAAAAGTGCAAGTATGGAAGGACTGTTTTTCATCTGCATGCAGATATTGATCTGTAAAAGAGGACACTATATAGATTATTTTGCTAGTGTTTTACTTTTTTTACACTGTGCATTAAGAAGAGAAAATACTTTTTGTTCCAAGGTTCTAATCTTGAAGTAGAGGTGGAAACACTGCAGTTAACGATATTTTTTTTTTCTTCCTTCCAGTTAGGTTTTTTGGTTGCTCTTACCTGCATTATTCTGATTTCCCACTCAGTTTCTTTATTCTGATTGTGAATTTGTAAACATTTGGTTTTCTGAATATAAGGGTATGTGGAATGTGAGAGCATCTAATTGATTAAGGTTATCTGATCAAAGATCTCTTCAATACAAGAAGGATAATAAGTAAAGGGGGAAGCCAAAAACAAAACACACAGACTCAGACCTGAAAGACAAGGGATAACTCAGACAATGACAAAAACCAAAAGTCTCCAGTCACTAATTGATGTGACATTAAGGAACTGCTGACAGGGCCAACCTGGACTTTGTAAAGAAGGAAGAAACGAGATGAAAACAAGAATCTGGAGTCAGTGATTCTTGCTTGACAGTATCAAAGGTTTCTAGCCAGTGTCAATGGGAGTTGTTACTGGTTTCAGTAACCATTGCCAAAAGCAAGGAAGCTTTGAAGGACAAAAGTGATTGATTTGTAGAGCAGGAACTCCTGATCCCATGTTGGTGATGGCCCTTTGAAAGCAGGGAAGAGAAGTCACAACTCTAGGAATTCTTACTGTGTTTATGGAGTAATTAAGAGATGCTATATCCTTGCCCCAGCACAGCTGGGAAAAATGGGTTTGATTACATTAATGGTTTCTTCTGGCTTGTGTTCTGCATAGGGCTGCTTAAGCAAGTAAACTTACTTCTGAGGTGGTGATCTGGAGAGCCCATAAGAAGCAGCTCTCTTGTAGTATCTTAGTAGTATCTTGAACATGTACATTGTTTTCTGCAGTAGTGATACAGTAGTGGAACTAGAGCAAAATCAAATTGTTGTGTTTTGGGGGAGAAGTTCCTCTTGTCAGTGTTAAGATAAATCTTAGGATAGACCTAGGGCAAGAGGGAGCATAAGAAAGACTTGACAAATCAACGTATAATTCTAGTAGTTGCCAGTGCTGAAGCATTTAGCATACTTCTTAAAACAGGTTACTTACTGTTTACTACCTGCGTCTTTGTTTACAAAATGAAGAGCTAAAGTGGGTGTAGAATTGTCTAATAAGGGGCTTGGCTTTCAGAAGCAGTTGAAATTCTGGTATTTGTAATAGTAATATGTTTAACTTCGTGCTTTATAGAATAAACATATACAGTAACAGCTGTTTGAATGTTGGAGGTTTTTTGGGTTTCTTTTTGTTGTTTTTTTGTATTAATAGGTAGAAGCAGTCCAGAACACATGGGAAGACTCCAGTCCCACTTATGATGCTTCTGAAATGAATACAAAACTACTAATTGGTAATATTACCTTTCTCTCAAAGGATGGTGGCTGTATTAATCAGAAAACGTTTTTTGCAATGGAAGAAGTTTGTGAAGGTATGTAGAGGTTTTCTTGTTTGTGTGCCAAGAGTATGTGGAATGTGAGAGCATCTGATTGATTAAGGTTTAGAGAGAGAGAGAGAGAAAGAGAGAGAGAGAGAGAAAATCTTGTGATAAATGTGTAGTCCGCATCCCCAAAAAGTTCTAATAGAGTGTACAAGTGAAGCAAATGTAAGGATTTGGGTGAAGAAAGTTACCTATTCATTCTCACTCAGCATAATTTACATATGGTCCTGCTATAAGCAATTATATTTTCCACTGGCATCTCTTATGTACTTTGGCATAACCTACTGAGGATAAGAAGAATAGAAAAGAGAAGTTTAAGCTCTCAGTGAATCTGAATAATGCATTGTTCTGGCTGGTCACTTTTTAACTTAAACTAGTTCCATATGGCAGTAATGTGAATGCCTTCAGTAGCAATTAAACTTGAAAAATGTTCTGTTTTATATAGGTTTCAAACCTTATAAAGGTGACTGGGTGCAAGCTAAATATTTTATTAACCCAACAACGTGGAGCAGTGAAGCAGTTGCTGTAAAACCTTTGAGATACAAGCGAGTGGACAAGGTAGATGTTTGTGTGTTTGTTTTGGCAAGAAGAGTTTTGTGTGATGTGCAGGTTTTTTTGGGGTGTTCTTAAGTTGCTGATATTGGTAGATCTTTTATAACAGGCCTTTAATTAAAAGATAAAATATACTGACTCATTTATTTATAGGATTACTTCTAAAATAACATAGCCATTTGAAAAAGCATGCATGTTTTGTTTAGTGCGGGATGAATAACTGACACTTACTGGTCATCAATTGTTAATTTGGATGCTTACTGTGTTTTTGGCTATGGATTTTCAATTTTTTTTTTAATATTGACTATTAGTGCTTAAAGACTGTGGAATGTTATGTTTTATTTATCCAATTATTTTGTCTTAAAAAGGTAACTGTCTGTTTTTCTTATTCTGCTGAAAATATTTGTTCCCTCTATGTATACGTATATTGTTTTTATGACTTACTGTGTTTGACAGTTTTATATATTGGATAATATCTGCTTGTCAAGCATATAAAAAATTTTTTCTTCCTACTGTGATTGCTAAAATTGAAATGTAAATTAGATAAGTTTCAAGACAGGCATCACAATGAAGTCAAATATATGTATTGTAGCATATGCTTAAGTGGAACCTAATGCTTATCTGAAATTCTGGTGTGTGGGGTTTTTTTTTTGTTTTTTGTTTTTTTTTGTTTAATCTAAAGACAAACACAATGATTACAGATTAGAGCTGTATATTTATCTCCCTTGAATAACTGAAATTTAGATTAGAAATTAGAAATTTAGTTCTGTTAATGCATAATAGTAGAATGACTACTGCAGAAAACAACGTAGTGCTAGTATGCCTGTTAGCTTAAGTAATGATATCAAGAAAGACCGAATAACAAACTCTTACAGGTTCGTATTTCCAGCATCTGTGGAAGAAGTGGTACAATAGATGAGAATATATTTTTCACTTTGGATTCAGTGAGACTTCCTGATGGCTATTCACCTTGTGTACAAGATCTAGTGAATGTGATTGTGGTGGAAAGTAATCAGTCATGTTATATTTGGAGAGCTCTCTGTTTGGCTCCAGTCGACCAGAATGGGTAACATTCATTCTCTTGTTCTCTTTCTGCTTACTAACAACTAGAGATGAATTGTAATTATACAGATAAATTTTGTAGTGCATATTAAACAAGTAATACTGTGGTCTACTACTCTCCACTATTTGGCTAGAAGGTATGACATATCATTGGGAAGATCGCAGAGCGATATGTTTGACCCCTGCTTTTTTCCCATTCCTTTGAGGAGGTGGGAACATCCATACTCCTTAGAAAAGCAAGACCAGTGTCAGCGGAGCTCAGTGATACAGCTAGGCAAGGAAGGAATTTTGCAGTTTCATTAGAAAAATGCCAAGACCATGATCCTTTGTTGTGCTTCCTCTACTCTGTGTTATTCTACTAGTGAGAACTTCACTGCTTGAGAACTGAATGAAACTGTTGCAGTGAAACTGCTATGAAATGGATGTTTCCTTTAATCTATTTTGCTTAAGTATAGTTCTTCAGGAGGAAACACACTGAGTAATTCTTCAGAGCTGTCCTAAACAGAACAGTTTAATGATCTTAAATAATAGAGATTTGCTAGGTTTGCAAATATCATCAAATTGAGAGATTCTGCAAGCACTTTGGATGGCTAATTTGATCTGAGGAGGATCAAGGCAGACTGCAGAAGAGGTTGGAAAAAATAAGTATTATTCAGTATGGGGAAGAAGCAGAACATTTGCTCAGGCAGAAATAATCAACTGCACAAATGTAGAATGGAAAACAACTGCTTGGTAGCAGTTTTGAAGGAAAGATCTGGAGTTTGTGACTCGTGAGTTCAAATGTCTGTCCTTTGTGAAAAACACCACCCAAATGTGTATATATAGGGTTATTATTTGTAAAATCTGTCTTTCTCAGTGCTGATAAGGCTTTGGCAGGATTACTGAGTCTGATACTGGAGACCCGCCCCCACCCCCCTCAAAAAAAGTGTGGACCAATGGGAGAGGCTAAAGGAGAGCAGGACATTCATTCACATATCTAGAAACCATAGTCTTTGGGGGAACTTGCCTTGTTCCATCTTTAGGAAAGATGGCTAAAGGCAATACATGGATCTTCGAAGGAGCTAAGAAGAATGGAATGAGCTCTTTGTTTTCACTGAAGATAATGTAGCATATAATAGGCTTCATGTAAGTGTGCATGTTTAATGTCTAACCTGATTCTTTCTCATAGGAAGGAGAAATACTGAAAGTTTCTGTTGTGTTGGAATTGAAAGGGAGCTATGGAATTACCTCTGAAGGTTAGAAACTGGTCAGACAAATCTTGTCAGGAGTCATTTTGGTATAGCTGCCTATCCCTTTCTCTGCCTCCTGCCAAGTCAGAAATCAAATGGCCTCTCAGGACTCTAAAAGACGTCTTGAGTCCAACACTTGAGCAGTGTGTTGTTACACATAGTGATTCACTAATGAAGGTCACTTGCAGTGGCAGAATTTTATTGTAGCTTCAGGTGTTTTTTTTCCTTTACACAACTGTGCAATTTGTTCACCAGTTTTTCCAGTTGGACCTATTTTTAATCACTGATGGACTAGCCACAGAAAATTATTACTAAAGCCAAATTATAAAAGTAGACCTTATGTTTGTTTTCTCAAATTTAGCATATTTCCTAGCATATCAAAAACTGTGGCAGGGTGAACTGCAGGGGGAGACATCTAGTGGGCTTTCAGAGTAAACTCTGACATAGTAAATAACAGCAGCAGTAATTTTCTACTTTATTGCCTTAGATAACCAAGGAGTACTTAGGGTATGTAAATATTGGAGAGATCTTTAAAATACTTTGAAGTGTTTTAGTGCCATTCTATTATCTAACTGAATAGCTTATTAATTGTAGGATAAAAACATCACTTTTAAAACAGTGTTCTTTAGGTAGCTGAGACTGAGAGGTTAGCTACAGTCACTGCCTCAAAGAAGAGTGTGTGACTTCAGTTTGGTAGGCTCTTTTTGTCAGTAGTATGTGCAGTAGTGTTTAAGGATGCTTCTTGTTTTTCACCTTTTTTCAATTATTGTTCCTCGGTTTCCTGTTTCAGATTGTAGCCATAGGCAGAAGACATGATAAGCAGGTGCTTTGGGTACCTGCTTAAACATCACAGAAAAAGGAAATTAACCAGCATTCTCCAGTCTAGTCATCTTATCTCCTAAGCTCCAGTACTAAGCAGGACTCTTGCTAAGGACCTAGCTCTTTGTTGTTGTGTTTTGGTTCAGCTCTGAGAGAGATCCACAGGACTTACTAGCTTCATTTGCCATTTGGCTCAGCTCTTCGACAAAGACCAGCTAGCTTCTGAATCATTTTAATCTTGTAGTCAAAGTTTTGGCCCTGGTTTATTGAGTTGCTGTGGAAACGCTTGTTTTTAAATTGCTGCTTAAACTAGTAAAGGTAACTTGATGGTTTTGGAAGTATAAGTAGCTGAGTGTACCCTCTCACCTGCTTCCTCTTAAATACTGGGACAATATTTTAGTCTAGTAATTCCTAAACTTGTGGTGAATTGAAGATATTTCCTGAGTCTATTTGTGTTTCAAAATCACTGTATATAATTCTGTCTTCTTACAGACTGTCTCACTCTAATGGAGTGAATCTGGACGAGCCTTATGAAAACTTAATGAGAGACAAAGGAGGGTTGGAGGTATCAAGAATGACTAATTTTGGAACCCTGAAGCAGGGAGAATCTAAAAGCATGACCATTTGGATAGAGTAAGCCCTTTCAGTTGTTCCAAGCTTTCTTCCTTTCCACCATGCCATAGTCTGTACAACTGTCTCTCATACAGAAGCCTCCCATAGTTGGTCCTTGTGGTTTATAGCCTTCAAGTAACCCTCAGATATAATGGAATTAAAGAGGATTTTATATCGGGCTTAATGACATTATTGAGCAGACATCTTGCAGATAGTGCTTTGAGGTTCTCCCAATTCAATCCTAATAAAAATCCTTTCTGGAATGAGGACTAAAGTAAATGCTTTTATTTGTGTAGGTATGTTTAAATTAAGCTACAGATGTGCTGTGTTACCCAAATCTTAGGACAAGGAGACTGCTGCGTACTTGCACATTAAAAGCAGACCATTTTTTGGTTGTTGTTGTTGTTTTCTCCCCTCTTAAACTTGGATGCTGGAGAATTATTTTGGTGTATCCTTGGGGGGGGGGGCGTTGTGTTTTGGGGGGGATTTTTTTGTTCTTGTTTTGTTTTAATGGAATTTTTTTGTTTTCCACTTCTAGGCATAGAGGCTTAAATGAGGTCAGACCTGAATGGCCTCCATTTTGTTGCTATTTTTTTTCCTAAAGGTTAGCTGCCTATGATGAATTTTAAGTTACAATAGCTTCTTCTTTAATACACAGTATTTCTGTGTACTTATTGCTGATTCTTTTGCAGTATTTTATATGGTAGTTGATATGACCTGTAAGTATTGACATCTAGCAGAGGTTTTAGTTCTCATGAGTTAAAATTTGCCAAGCAATTTCTTTCTGAAGGAAATAGTCATTATGAAATAACCATGAACTGACCTACTACAGACTGTTGTATTTTACTTCAGGTAGAATTATGCTTCCCAAGAACATTAACTATGCATTTAATTATATAATTAACCACATAACTGCTTATAGGAATAAAGGGAGTGTACCACAGTCCTTAATCAGCTGCAGATTAGCTGGATGGGTAAAAGACAAGCAATTCCATTTTCAAATTCCTCAAAAATGCCAGAACAATTCAGCAGCATATCTGTCATCTCCTCCAATAAATCAAGAAAATGTCTCAAAAGCTACAATTAATTCATATAGTGACAGCAGAGGAACAACACATGAGTCATTGAATAATGCATCTATTACAAAGAATGAAGTCATTCCAGGTAGAGTGATGTTTTAACGTTTGAATTCTGAGTGTTTAACTCCTCAGAAGGCCCGTAGGGGTTTTTTTGAGGAGACTTGCCTATGCCAGCTATAGCAATTGTGATAATAGTACTATCATAATCTGTCTACTACAGAAGGAATTAATTCTCAGGATCCAAATTTTTCAAGGAAAAAAGAAAACTTTTCCTTGGTAGAAAATGAAAATCTACATAATGGAGTAAATGAGCAAAGAGAAGATGTGGAAGAACAATCGATAAATGAGGCTGGTATTACTGGAGAAATTGTCATACCACCGGGTGGAAAAACATTCATGGTGATGGTATGCACTGCCATGTAAGTGTTTCTTTGTTCTGACTTACATAATCAAATCATAAAAACTGACTTAATACTTCCCTTATTTGTGGCGCAGTTCCTCTTTGGTGTAATATAAAGTAAACCAGTATATATTAGCAAATGATATAGAGATCTATACTAGAGCTTGAAAGTAGTTAGCATTTTCAACGCTTGATTCTGATTTTTGTCCCAAGAAAATGGTGGTAATAGTAAATGAAGAAATACTGTCGGAGTAGATAGCTCCGGTAGAAATGGAAATAAGATGAAGAAAATGGCTACAGGTGGTTATATTCTATCTGGAAAAGCAGTTGCTCCATGAGCACTATAGTTGGTGTAGATTTGCTGTGGATTTTTGTGTTGTCTAATGTTTCTTTCAGACTCCGTATCCTGAAATCATCTTCAAGTCCCTGTCCAAATTTCTTAACTTCTCTGTCCTGTGATATTGAATGCCAGTTAGCTATGCTGGGGAAAAAAGCTTCCTTCCATCAAAGTATTGTTCATAAGGGGAATAGCTTTCAAGTCTTAGAAAACCCTTGAAAAACAAAAGTACTTTGCTGGACAAAATACATCTTGAAATAGTTAAGAAATAAAAAGGCTTGGCATCAATTGTGTGAGCTCCTTCGGAATTCAAGAAGGAACCTCATGCTGGAAAGCTTACTTTCACATACTTTGGGGGGTACTTCGAGCTGTAGCTGTACAAACTCTGCATACCACATCCATTGATCCTCATGATCATCATTTAAAGGTTGGACAGGGAAAAGCAAAATCAAATTTTTTCCATTCATCAAAGCAACTTTCAGATTACTTCTGCTCCATTTTAAATGGTGACATAGAGGGTTGAAATTCATGTAGGAGGATTATCTAGCTCCAGTTTCAAAGGTAAACTGTAGGCAGGGCCTGCCTTTGCAGAGAAAGACATGCATATAATTTCGCTGTAGAACTGTAAATGTCACAAAATCTGAGAGACTTCTAATAATACAAAACCATCCACACAATTCCATAGAATGCAGCATGATGATTTAACAAGTATTTGCTGACTTCTGCACTTAGGAGACCATAGACCCTGAAAATCTAGACCAGTTGTAGACAGTTCAGTTTCTGTATTGAGCTAGTGTACTGTAGATAAAATCAGGCTAGCTTTAACCTGAGTAAGTCATGTTAGTTAGCATGGAAAGTGATACTCCTGCCAAAAAAGAGAAAATAAGCTGAAATCCTCTCAGGATATTGTTGTTCCAGCTACTTAGTGACAGCATTGGACTATGTTGTTAGTGTTAAGGAGAGAATTTGGCTCTAGGCTGTGCTGGGATGAATTCAGTAAGGGATTACAGAGCAGATGGTGTGTGCAAGGACCTTTGGTCTTAAGTTCCTTGGAACCCGATTTGAAGAAACTAATTACCTGTGATCTTTTCCATTTGTCACTCCCCAAACCTTGCTTGCACATACAAAGTATCATTCTTCAGAAGATAAAGGATCCTTTCTTCCTTCTTCACTAGATGTGTTTGCAGTTAGGTTGAGTTCTGAGTAGCCTTGAGCAAGGTGGAGGAAAGCTGCTGCTGCACACAGTGAAGGAATATACTGTGGGTTCCTGTAATGGAACTGCTTGGCTAACCTTTTTCAGTTACAGTAAATACAAGATGTTTCTTGTGGGGAAAAAAATATTATTTTTGTACGTTGCATGTTGAGGAGGAAATATTGTTTGTTAATATCTAGGGTTTTTTGATGAAATTGGGATTTTGAGGTTTGTTTTCACTGTGTAAGATAACTGAAAGCCAGACTGCACTCAAGGTGGGGAGTGAATGTTGAGGAATTGCCCTAAATTATTAGTTCTCTTATGTTACTGAAAAGATAAACTACAATTTTGTTAAAATTACTTATAGCTGGGGGAAAGGAAGTGTGAATATCATGGTTTTAAGAACCTAACTTTTGCTTGCTTGAAGAAATCCCGGATATAATAAAGAACTCCTGTTGCTTGGTTTTTCTGATTTTGTTATTGGACGCTATATTGAAACCACTGTAACAAATGAAGAAGAATCACTAATAGCGCCTGTGGAACCATTTTCTCCAAGAAAGCCTAAAATTATTTCAGTGCCTCAGCAAAGGAAGACAACAGTTGTTGCAACTAAATACAGAAGGTACTGTGAATTAGAGAAAAAAATAACTTAGCAATGCTAAACACAATGGTAATGAATATCTCTGTTCTGTAATGCTGACAAAGGAAATGTAAAACTGGGAGTCTTTGTGCATTATATATGTACATTGTAAGCAAGATAATAACTGTGGACTTTACTGACAGAAAGCTTTTGGGTTTTTTTTTGTATACTTAAGAATATCTTTTTAGATCTGTTTGTATAGGAGCTCTTTAGACTGTATAATGTGGTGATAAACTTTTTAGAACTAGATTACTCTGCAACACTACAAGTAACAGTTGTTAGTGTCATTAAAAAAGATGGAAAATCTGAAATCATTTTCTGAGAGTAATTTCTTATGTAACTTCTCAAGCAACTTTACAACTGTATCTGATTCATTAGTTTGTGTGAACAGGAACATCTTTCTTCAGAAGAACTCTTCCTTTTGCGAGTAAACTTCCACAATACATATAGTATTTACTTAGTTATAAAATTATCCCTAAACGAGAAGAACATAAAAGCAGAGTACGTGATGTTTTAAAGTAATCTGTAACTGCAACACTTCATTCTCTTCCCAGTGTAGCAAGTTTCTAATTGTCACTTTGAAGCAATCACTGGGTTTGGCATGTTTTTTCATAGCATTGATGATAAGGCTTGCTAATTAGCTGTCCTTCACATACAATTTGAGAATACTAAATGATGTGGCATACTTCTTTTGTTTTAGAAATCGCAGAAGGCAGTTGCCAAGCTTTCTCCCATATTATACCATACCAGATGGATTAAGAAAATGTGTGGAGCAGAAATTAGACATACTGACTTTTCAGCCTCTCCTTGCAGAGGTACGCAAGTGTACATTTATATAAGAAAACATACTTTATGTAGGTTTTACGTTCATGCTGGCATTAATTTAGCAAAAATGTGTAGCTTTAAGTGTAGTGGAAGCTAAAGTAATAATATAACCAAGCAGATTAAGGTTTTAATCTGTATCCCTTAACCTAAGTGGGTTTTAATATGTCACAGAATCCAAGTTTATGTTGAATGCAAAAGGGTAAATGTGAAAAACCAAAAAGGAATTGGAAGTATACTGGAGAGGGATATTACAGCAAACTGAACAAAGATTCCTGCTCACTACCACTATTTAGGCATCATTAGAAAGTGTTTGTTATCATAGTAGTAGTCCAGCAACTCTGTTTCATAGGAAATAAAGCAGAATTTTTTAAGTTTTTTTTGTTTTTGTTTTTTTGAAGTAAAAGAGGATTCTTTTCTGGTTGCCCAAAAACAATTTATTTATTTTTTTAACCCTCAAGTGTAATTCACCACAGCTTGCTCAAGTTCTTCCTGCAAGTATAGCAATTTCAGAATATATAACAAGAGAACTGGAAGTCTAATAATAATATTAGTGATTCTTTCTCCAAAGCATTATGTTGTGATTTCTAGTAGGAAACATTGCAGCCACTTGCTTTTCTTATTTTTTTTCCAACTTTTTAAGGACTAAGGCTAAATAAAAGGTAAAGGCCAAATGCTATGTTGTCTTCTAAACATCTCGTCAAAAAAATAGAACTGAGGTGATTGCAGTGAGTTAGCAGGGCAGTGATTCTGGTTTTTTAAGACTTGTTTGAAATAATTTTATACTGACAGCCTATCAGTAATAGTGATATTTTTTACATGACACCTAAAGTCTCGTCTGATGCTGGTGAGGGTTCTGGTACAGAAAACAATGCTCATTCTACTTGTAGTTGGGCAAGAATATGTCTAATAGAAAACATTCTTTGCCAGTCACTGTTTAGATAGAGCTGTGTTTATGCTGTTGGAGAATGTCTTCAGCAAGATGCATTAAGCTCTGAGGGAGAAAGTTTAGATACTTTCAGATTTGTCATAAATTGTATAAGCATGAGGCAGACCAGAGACTGACATGACTTCATCCCTTCACCCATGTCTCCCCAGTATACTTAGATTTTATGTATTCTACGATTGCTGAGCACAGAATTCAGTTTGCAGACTGACCCCTACATTTAAGTGTTGAAACTCCCATGGTAGTCACGGGAGACCTGGTTTACTCTTCAGCTAACTGTTAGCTATTATGTCTGACCTCCAAGGTCTATATTAATTCTGCACTGACTACAGTGGGAGTTTAAAAGTTCAGCTAGCATGCAGATACCTGTATTTTGGTACCTTAATTGGTAAGCTGGTTGCTGCACAGTCTGTCTAAAGAGCTGTTTTATAGAACATTTAGAACAGTGGGGCCTGTATCTGAGTAGAAGCTACAGTTGTAGTGTATGCTGTTTTGTTTTTCAGCATCTTAATCTAGATAATTATAAAGCAAACTTTTCTACTCTCCTGTGGCTTGAAGAAATCCATGCAGAAATGGAGATAAAAGATTATAACATGAGTGGGATTACTTTGAAAAGGAATGGGAACTCTTTGGTGTTGGAAGTGCCAGGAGTGGAAGAAGGCAGACCTTCCTTGAGTATAGGTAGTAATTAATGTGAAATAAAGCCAAATAGCATGTTGTCAGTATCTTAAGTGCAGTATAAACTACAGTGCATTGTTGTTTGTTAAAATAGTCTTTCACACTTTTGAACACAAAATTAATCCAAGCTACCAGACATGTGAACTACGTTACTGGTGTCTCACTGTTTGTCTTGCAGTGGCTTGCTCTCTGAGGAAGCACTGCATGTGTCTGTTATTACGCTTGTTCTGATGTCTTCAGATTTTTCATGTACAAGAATTGATAGGGCTTTCCACAAAATTAAGCTGTGTAATGTAGTAATAACTAAAAGGCAAGAGGTGTTTCAAAACTAAAAGCAGGGAAAAGATTTGAAATTGAATTCAGAATCTCAAATGTTATGATTTATAGGATATTGTTTTCGGTAAGTGTTCCAGATTTGATGGCATCAATACTAGATGCCTTTTAAAAAGTTATACTCAATTCATATTCCAGTTCGGAACTAGGGCCTAAATGAAGTGCTGACATACTCATGAATAAGGCAACTTCACTGAAGTTAACGTTTGGCATCCTGCAAATTTCTAGTTTAACCATGCAAAAGAAGAAATTGTTAAGTGTTGCAGTGAGAATTTTACCATTTCTTGTAACCGTGTGTTGCTTTTTAACTTTGTTTATAATTAGGCGATAAGGTGATACTGAAAAGTCAGATCTACTCTGAGCATGTAATAGAGTATGTAGCCTATATTACTGAGGTAAGCAAGCTGTGTCTTCTGTTGAAAATACTGTGGTCAACAGGATTCTAAAGGGAAGCTGGCAATTCATGGAGGCCAGACTAGGGTTTTTAGGAGTTTGTTTTTGTTTGGTTTATGAAGTTAGATTTTTTTTTTTTAATCTACGTTCTAGTGGCTAGTAGGTTTCTACTTTTATTGTTTTATTATATCGTGAACTAGGGTTTGTTTTGGGGGCTTTTGGTGTTTTGTTTTTTGGGGGGTTGGGGTTTTTTTGTTTTTGGTTTGGGTGGTTTTTTTTTTTTTTTTTTTTTTTTTTTTTTTTTTTTTGAAGACTTCATAGGCTTCCCTTTTCTCTGTAGATTATAACTTTTATCTGCTCTGAAAGCACTCCATAATAATCTAGAAATGTAATATGTTGACAGTTAGTAAATCTAGTTTCATGGGTTTTTTTTAAATGCTTTCAAAGATACTTCTATACATGTATAAACTACTAAATGCCTTCATCAGTAAACTGACTTTTTTTTTTTTAATCCTTGCAACAGATTCATAATGAAGATGTTACTCTTAAATTTCATCCGGACTTTGAACAGGTTTACAACTCAGAACCCATGGATGTGGAATTTGTTCACTCTAGGTATTTTTATAGGTTTCCAAAAAGCTGCATTTCATGATTTCTCCAGTAAGGTTACTTTTAAACTATGCATGACTATTCAGTGGTTTATTCTAATGGATATAGATATGGGAAGGACACAACTAGGTTTTTTGGTGCCAAGAAGAAAAAACATACCAATATGGCTGCAAGATTATGAAAAAAGTTGCTGATGTTAACCACCTATACTTTTTTTAATACCAGCAATATCGTATTTCATTTATGGAATGTTATCTGTATTTAATTGCTTAATCTTCTCTGTAAAATTAGCTTTGTATGAAACTTATTTGAAAGACTACCTAATTCTGGAGTACATGGTTCTCTAGCTCTCCACTGAGACAAAGAGGATAAATGCATCAGAATGTTATTCATAGCAAAGCTTTTGATTAATATTTTTGCAGCCTATTTCTCAATAAATACTTAAATACTCCTATAGAAAATTCTTTTTTTATAAGCACTGGTGCATAGAAAATACTGGATGGCTTGTATGTGTATTCTGTTGTAGCTTTTGGAAATTTAAGCTTTTACTCTAATCCACAAATTACTATTCTAATAACAGGATTACCAGCAGGCGATGCCAGTTGGCAGTTGAGCAAGCTATGTATCTGGGTGAAAAAGGTATCCTTAAGTAGATTTAAACTGTCTAGAGGTGTTTGGTTGTGGGGAGTCTGTTGTTTTTCATTGCTTTCGCATCTGAGAAGTGATTCTTCTCAGATACTGAAGCATACTGAGAAGAATGCATTCTAGTCTGTTTTTAGAGGAATTTCCTAATATACATGTATATATAGATAAATAGATTTTAAAAGCAACTATTGGATGTAGAGTATGTGTTACTGGAATGATTTCATCTGTTTTCTATCACAAGGGAGAGGGCTTTACACTGTTTTTATGAGCAGTTTGAACCAATAAGAACTGTATAAATCATACTGTTGTAACAATATTATGTGAAATGCCAGTGTTTTCTGTTACCTCAAAATGTATTAGAATGCACTGATTCAATTATATGGATCATTCTGCTCAACTATAGTAAAGTCGCACAGATCTTTCTCACTAGTACGTTAGTTCTCATAAACCTATTTGGCAACTTGGAGCAAACCAGTGTATCAGCAGCAGTATGATTAACAGAACATGAATAAAGTATTTATGTGGCTTTCAGACTTCTTTCTCTTTTTCCTCTAAATTTAAAGTGTTATTTCCAGAAAGGCTCCTTTTACAATCACCACAAGTGGAATATTCTATTGTTGATGATGGCCTTGAACAAGGTTCCAAGCAGGAAAGTAAGGTAAATGTTTCTTAAAGTACTTAGAGCATTCAGATTAGTAAGATACCTACTGTAAAGCTATTTTTAGAAAGGACTTGTGTAATAGGGCATCAAAGAGTCAAAGTTGTATTCTGCTTTCTGATGATGGAAGTATTTGTTTACTGCTAGGGGGAAAAGAGGGGAGCCTATGATAACTGATTATTATTAGGCTAACACTCCCATCTAAAATGGAAAATGCTTATAAAAATCTTAATGGATTAGAACTGGAATTTTCAGATTTGTTTTAAACTAGTTTTCATAGCTTTTTTTTAACAAATACATTAAATTTCATCACTATGGCAGGAAATATTTTTATGATAAAATGTAATCATCCTATTCCAAAGAGATTTATCCAGGCTTCTTAACTGCTAGTTAAACTGTAAAAAGGAATCTTAGAAATCTTCCTTAGAAGGGACTCCAGAAGGTGACCTAGTGCAACTTCTATTTGAAGCAGGACTGTCACCAATACTAGATCAGGTCAGCTGTGGGAGGGGGTGTTTGTGTAGGGTTTGGGGGAGTTGTTTGTTTGTTTTTATTTTTTGTCTGGCAAAGTCTTTGAAACCTCCAAAGATGGAGATTCCACAGTCCCTGGATAACCTGTTCCTTACTGTTGATTCCTCTCTTCCCCCACTCCCTCTTCAAATGCCCAGTCTGAATTTTCCAGATAAAACTTGTGGATGTTGCCCCTTATTATATCATATGCTACTATTAAGAAGAGTTTGGTTCTGTCATTTTTTTGTAACTTGGATTTAAGTTGCTGTAGGTTATTAGACTACCTTTTCAACTTCTCCTCGCCAAACTAAAAAAGCCAAGCTCTCCCAACCTGTCCAGTTCATACCAAGAACATGCTGTTGGCACATACACAATCCTAGTATCCAGAGCAGCCCCAGGCCCTGAAAAGGGCCTGGGGATTACTGTGTGGCCAGTGGATACCCAGACAATATTGATTCGTGCAATTATTCCATTTTACTTCTCCTTATTGAATTTCATGAGTTTTCTGTTGGCTCAATTGTCAAGTCTCTCCTGGTCTGTCTGGATTGTTGATAGACCATGTGGCATTTCAGCACAACTCCTGGTTTTGTGTTGTCTGCAAACTTGGTAAGGGTATGTGTCTTATCCCATTCATTGAGGGAAGATAGTACTGACCCCAAAAGCAAACCTGGGATCCTCAGTTTGTGACCAACTTCCAGTTGAGTATCTAACTACTTGGGTTCAGTAGTTCAGTCAATTTTCAACCCATTTAGTAGTCGGTCTGTTGGGCTAGTATGTCCTCAGCCCACAGATAAGAATGCTGTGGTAAGTACACCATGTCAAAAGCTTTCCCAAAGTCAGTGAAGTCAAGGAATACTACAACTACTGCTTTTTGTTTGACCACATGATCAGTCACTTCGTAGAAGGAAATCAGGCTGGTCACGCAAGATCTGCCCCTTGGTATAGCCACATTGACTGTTCCTGGTGACCTTCTTTTCCAACTATGTGAAGAGCATGGAATCCAAAAGGATTTGCTGCATGGTCTTTTCAGGGATTGGAGTGAGGCTGACTGGCTGTAGTTCACCAGGTCTTCTTTCTTGTCTGTCTTAAATTGGAGTGTTGTTAGCCTTTTTCCTGTCACCAAAGACATGCTCTGACTGCTCATGATTTCTTTTTGTGCATAATAAGCAGAAGCATTGTCTTGGCAAATCATGGATGACCCTATGAATTTAAATACATTTATGTCTCCAAGCAGTTCCTAGCTTGTTCCTCCCTTTCTGTTACTAGTCCCTTTCTTTTCGAAGGTGGTTTGCACAGGAGTCTAGAGGCCTGCTTGTGAGGCAGAAAGCACATCAAATTATCCAGCCTTGTCCGTACCATCCATCAATAAGCTGTCTTCTCCCATGAGTTTACAGACCTATGTTTTCTTTACATTTTTTCAGCACAACATTTGCAGAAATCCTTCTTGCTCTGTTTCTGCCTAATTTTAGCTTTAGTTGGACTTTGATATCTTTGACCTGTCTGATTTTGTCCCCATGTGCTTTTGTACTTTGTTGCTTGTCCTTGTTTTCACTTCTGATAGCTGCTTTAGGAATTCAAGCAGCTCCATGCTTAGCTAAGTAGGCCTTCTGCTGAAATTCATAATTATCTTGTGCAACAGGGTGGCTTGTCCGAGTCTCAATAAGCAGATTTTAAACGAACAAAATCATCTAGCTTTCCTGGGCACCTTTTTCCCCTCCATGGTAGCTTCCCAGAAGACTTGGCTTAGCGATTCCCTAAAGAAACCAAAGTCTGTCCTTGAAAGTCCAGTGTTCTGACTCTGCAGCTTCTTAGGCTTCCTGCATATCCTGAACCCAGTCACCTTGCAATCTCTGCAACCCAAGCTGCTATATATGAACACATTTGCTGTTTCCTATGTGTGAGCAGCAGGTCAACTAGAGCATTATTCCTGATCAGTGCCTCTGCCATTTATGTTAGGAAGCTGTCACCAACTCGGTCTAGAAATATCCTGGGTTACTTGCAACAGGTGTGGAAATGATTGGAATCTCCCATGGACACCATGACCTGTGATCAGAAGACTATGCTAGTTGTTTGTGGAAAGTCTCATCCATGTTGTCCTCCTTGTCTGGTCTGTAACAACTGCCCACCACAACATAACCACTGTTCAATCTTCCTCTGATAACAGCTCAGCCACATCTCTGGTTTTGCAATGCAAAATGTCCCGTCAAGGAGCTCCTTCATGTAGACCCAGAGCCATGCTGGTAAATAGAAGTGGCACAGCGAGGAGTTGTTATGCAAGATGCCTGCTCCTACTGGGGCCTTTCTGTTTCCACAGAGAGCAGAGGAGAGCATCACCTGGACCCCTCATGCTTGCCCTAGAGCTATATCATACCCTGAAACTTTGATTTACTCAAGGTGTCATTAATACCCACATGGATAAGCATCAAAGGGGAGCAATCAGAAGGCCAACTGACCCTTGCAGTCTTTCCAAGACATGGCTCTGGGCAAGCAGCAGACATTCCTGGATGGTATGTTTGGCCAGCAAGCAAGCACACACCTGTGTCCTGTACAAGAAGGAGTAATCAACCACCACCACTTGTCACTTCACTGGATTAGGATCAGTATTATTAAGAAAACTGAGATATCAAGTCCTGAACCTGTTTCAGAAACTTTAAATATAAATTGGGAACTCTTAGCATCTTTTCCTTCTCTGTTCCATCTTCCTCTCTTCCCAGTAGATACCATATTTAATGAGATAGCACTATTGGAAAAATAAAAACCCAACAACTTTGAAAGTATTAGTGAAGATAGTTGCATGTCACCTTAAGATTATAAATGCATTTACCTTAGCTTGGTGATGTTTTCAGGTCAAAAATCTACAGAACAAACAGACAAAATGCATGGCATCAAGGGAGATGAACATACCAGATGTGGTGACAGTTCCTCCCCCAACAAGTCAACCTGGTATATTTTAATACTTCTTTATATTCAAGTATAACAAGCTCAGGATTGCAGTTACTTTGGTAAATCAGGGCTGATTAGGTGCTTTTTAGATGCCCTCCAGCTCTGTCTTTTTAAGAAACTGTAGAATAGTAGTGGCAGGAAATTTCCTACTTAGAAACATCTTCAGTTCAACAAGTAGCTAGTGTAATATTTTGTGGTCAGTAAATTATCATTTCCCAATCAGTACTTTACTGGAAAACTGTAATCTTCACACAAAGTATCTTATTTGTTACTGGGATGGTGTCTCATCTTTGGGATAGACATTTCATAAAGATATTAAAAACTTGACAAAAGTTTCAGAAAGTACAGGTCATTCCTATGCTTATCTGGAAAGTATGACTTGAAATACCAGTATACTTAATTTAATAGAAAGAGTGATTTTATCACATTATAGCAATAGGATCCCTAAATGAATAGGGAATACCTAGAGGCACTTCTATAGAAGGGTTGGTAAGGTACTGTCCTAGAAAGCCCATCTAAATCAGACAGGAGCAGTTGTCGTATCATTTACCACTTGTCACCAGTACTGGTATTATCCCTGAAAAGTTGCTTTTTAGCAACTTTTTTAGCTGTTCTAGGAAAAACAAATGTGGGTTTAACGCTTAAATTATTCAATACAGTTTTTATAGGATGTTAGAGTGGATAATCGTAGTCCTTTTCTGGCCTTCGATTTTATAAAAGATGCAATGCACTTTTGAAATCTTATTGGCCATTTTCTACATGCTGTTTTATGAAATGAGAGTTTCTGAGGGCTTCATTAACTGTTACCACTTGAAAAATGAACTTCTGTTCTTTAAATCATGATGTGAACTTGAAATTGCATTAATGTATGTATGTTAAAAAATATTTTTGTGTAGTTTTAATGTATGCTTATCTTACTGGATTACAGTCAGTGAAAGTGTGACACTTAAACAGACAGCAGGCAACTTTTTCAATCCTTTGCTGAATGAGCACCAGAAACTGGCAGTGAAAAGGATACTGGCTGGTGAATGTCGTCCAACTCCTTATGTCCTCTTTGGACCACCAGGAACAGGAAAAACGTTAACAATAATTGAAGCTATTTTACAGGTAATAGTGGATGACAAATCAGTCATCTCTCATCTTTTCAATATTAGAACACAGTAATTCTGCAAGTACAATTGTTTTGCTTCCAAATACCAAGAGTCTTTGAAATGTTCCTTTCAAAAATCTTTCTTTATAATTCAGTGAAAGAGGAAAGATCTAGATATGAATTTGTTAACAAATTCCTAAATGACTTATTTTCAAGGCTTCATATTTTTATATCTTTAAAGCTTTAGTAAATAGTATCTAACCAGTGGTTCCAATACTGCATAATAGGTTTATGAAGCACAAATATACTTTAATATGATGACTGTAAATTAATTTCAAATTCAGTGCACTCAGCTTGTGAATACTGAACAGTCTTGACTCTCAAGACTGGTGTTCTTGAACTGCAGAGGAGTGGATGAATATCATGTGTATACAAAACTCTTCTGAATTTTATATTCAGTGGCTATAAAATGACATGGGCCTATGTTTGAGCTATTGCTACTTATCCAAATACCTTTTCTTTAAATGTCTTTCTTCTTGAATGTAGATACATTATACTTTACCAGACAGTCGAATTTTGGTCTGTGCACCATCAAATACTGCAACAGATCTGATTTGCATGCGGCTGCATGAAAGCAATCTGTTAAAACCAGGAACCATGGTCCGAGTTAATGCTAGCTGCAGGTCTCCAGAGGTAAGTGTATAGATATCCACCAGTTAATATTTCCATTTTCACATGTTGATCTTAAAATACTGTTTTAATAACATACCACTGCTGTTTCTTAGGCTGATTATCCTTGTTCAGGATCCAGAGTAATTCACTGGAAAATGTTTGTCATAGCTCTTAAAACAATTGTACGAGCATAGAATCTGAGCCTATTTCCTGTAGCACATAACTCTACTAGGTAGCACATGATGTGTCAGTGGGGATTTTTAATGTGATAAGATTCTTTCAATCATGAAACAATCCCAAAATCTGTTATTCACGTCAAGCCTTTACCTCTCCAAATTAAGACTGCTTACATAGAAAAGTGAACAAGTAGAACTGTCATCTTTGTATCCAGAGTGTATGTTTGTGTATTTATACATATATGTTCAATTTTGTCCTTAAAATAAAGGAAGTGTGCCTTGCATAGGTACTATTTTATTCAGGCAAATTTGTGAAGAATTCATTTCAGTGAATGAATGGGTCCAAATCTAAGCATTCCTTAGTTTCTAAAATGAAGTTTTTAGTGGTCATTTTTTGATTCGTATTAAAATGTTTAGTTTGAGTGGCATCTTGTTTTACAAAATACTCTTTTCTGTTTCTGCAGCAAATTGATGACATAGTGAAGCCTTACTGCAAAGATGGTGATGATATTTGGAAAGCATTATGGTTCAGGATAATAATTACCACATGCAGCAGTGCAGGACTGTTCTATCAAACGGGAATACGGTACAGTACTACAGATATGAATATCACTGAGATAAACTTTGGATTTTGTAATATCCAGCTTAGATTTCCTCCATACTGTAACTTAAGCTGTTTTAATTTATTGCATGTACCTCTATTTAGACATTGCTGAGTCTCAACAGTTTCCTATCATAATTCTTGTTTTTTAGTAATGTTTCAGCTGAGACTTCCTCTATAGTAAATTTAAGAACTATCTTGAATAACATTAAAAGTTCTTGATACAGTAATTTTCCCTCTACTATGAGCAGGATCCTAGACAATTATGTTGCTGTTTGCAATCATGTTGGCCCAAAAGCATTTTGGGAGTTCATACTAAGACCATATTGTAGTTAGCTTTTCATCAAGTCACCTTTACTAGCTATAAAAATAAATTGTGTAAAGTATTATTAACTAAAGATTCCTGTGTGATTCTGCTTTTAACTGTGTAAAATGACACTTCTGAAATCTAACTCGCTCAAGTTGTTTTGCAATAACAGAGCCTAAAGGGATTGTGCATGCCAAACCAAGCGCATTATTCCAATTAAATAGCCAGAGGAAATTGAGAACAAGGAAGAATCTTCTAAATGTCATTAAACCTTTGTTTATAGCAAGGTTATTAAGATAAGCAGTGGTTGTGTATAGCAGACTACGTAAGAGAAATCACAGATGAGGACTTAAACATAGTAGGTTGCTTCTTCTACCTTTTATGTTGAAATACCTTTGATGTGTATGTGGAGTTGCCTGGTACACTTGAGCCAAGAAGTTTACATAATCGCTGAGGCCAACCACAGGGTGGCAGAATGAACTAATCTGAAAACAGCCCTGTTTGGGTCATGTTATTTAACTCTAGGCTTGGACACTTCACACATGTGATTTTGGATGAGGCAGGGCAAGCAAGTGAACCAGAGAGCCTGATTCCTCTTGGGTTGATTTCAGAAGCTAATGGACAGGTATTTCTCTTAGCATCATCTTCTGAAAGCATGAAAGTTTTGGCTTTTTCTTTTTTATCATTGTGAATGATGTCACATGACTTCTAATCACTTCATAATCTGCAATGCAAACTGCTATTTCCTGGTAATGAGTAAGAAATGCTGAATGCTTGTAATCTTATTAATACATGATTTTACTAACTTAATTTTAAATTTTGGACACAGTGTCCATTTCCCACACTTAAAAATAGTTGACTTACATCTTAAAAAGCCTACTTTGGTAGTACAGGATTCAGAGCATGGAATGTGTAAAAATAAAAATATGCTATTTTTAGAGCTTAATACAATAATATGTTGCTATTCTGGGCCTAGACCTTCCTCACAAAAACATTTTGGAGGAAAGCAGAAAACTTAATACAAATTGGCTTTTAAATTCTGAAGTGTGTAACTAGACTTTTAATCACTGTTTTAATACAAGATTTTCTTAACTGCATATACAGATAGTTCTTGTTGGAGATCCAAAGCAGTTAGGGCCAGTAATAAAATCTAAAGTTGCAGCGGCTTTTGGATTGAATATATCCTTGCTGGAAAGGCTGATGTCACGATCTATGTATCTGAGAGATGAGGATGCTTTTAGCGTCTGTGGATCATACAATCCTTTGTTGGTGAGTAAAAAAACAATTTTATTTTCTCGGATTAATCACAGGAGAAACTGTGGTTCCTGTTATCAGTTTCCTTACCACCTTTTTGCTCCCTTATGCATAGTAGTAAGTCTAGTTTGAGCATTGTTTTTTCAGGAAGACTTGAATATTTCAAGTATATACTCTGAATGGCAAGGATGCTTACCCCTTTAGCATGTTAAAACCCTTCTTTGAAGGGGTTCTCTATTTTTAGGCAAAATAAGCCAAATATGACACAAAGCATAACTGTAAAATTCCCTTGCATCTCCATTGTCTGGGCTTACCATAACTTTGTAACTTAATTCTCCACAGAAGAAGCAGCACAACTTCCACCTTTAACATAAAAAGACAAGCAAAACCTGTTCCTTAAAGATACAAAGATAATTTTGCAAAAATCATATTTCAGAAAGCAAGAAAAAAAAAGTACACTTATCCATTTCTCATTTCTTTATCTGTATTTATATTTTTCTCTGAAGGATTGCTTTCTGAATCTTTTTTTTTTTTTTTTCCCCCATACAAGCGTGAGAAAACAGTGTTTGCAGAGTAGCTGGAAATAACTGATACATAGTTTTATATCTTTCTATGCCACAAAAATATTTCTTCTACCTCTGAGTTGAAACTATATCTAGCAGCCCGGAACATCAACTGAAATATCAGAAGATTTTAGAAGCTAATTAACATTAGTGAAATCTGTTCAGGATTATAGGGTTAACACATTTTAGTGAGCACAAGTATATTTAGAAACCTTGATCTGGTAACCTGTTGATTATAACTTTGACCAAAGTAATCCCTTAATGCCATTCTGAAGTATAAATTTGAATTGAAGATTCTCTTAAATGGATCTATTGTGACTCTCCAGAACCATTTCCCCTTACCTGACAGATGATCTAGCCTGGTCTTATTTTGGGCCCCTGCTTAGCTCTAAAGGCTGATATGAGGGAAAAGAGTGAAAAGCTAGGGGCAAGAGCACTGTTTTGTCTTCATCCAAGATTTAATTGTCCAACTCTACACATGCACATTGCAAATTTCTTCCTTTACCCATGTGGAATATTAATAGTACTGTTTTTCTCTTTGTTTGAGCTAAATATTAGGAAGACCAGTCATAATTTGTCATTACAACCTCCCAGTACTCTTGTATGATAAAGTACCTAAAGTACCTGTGACGTGCCAGGGGTAGCATAACTCATGAGCAAGCATAGATGTTTCAGCTGCCTTAAGTTCTTGTCTGAATCTGAAATACAGGGATAAAGTTAGATTTACCTGTACTAAGATGCCTTTCCATTCTTGCAGTACTATAGTTTGAAGTATTAAACTAAAATTGAAAGCAAAGGGTGGCCAGGTGGGCAAAGGAGGAAATCTGGTGGCAGGCTTAGGAGAGGAGGAGGGTCTGAAAAACTTGTCATGTCTCCTCCTAAAATTTTATTGTAGCAAACTTCCATTCTTGTGTTCCTTATACAATACTGAAGAAGAACTAGCATTTTTGAGACTTAGAGAGCAGGAAGTGAAAGCTTTAAGGATCTTGTTGGACTTGTGTCATACGTCAGTCTTTTTACCAGACATAATTTTGTGGAGCTAATTATTATTGACTGGGATGCTTAGTAAAATCCTTAATGCCATTCTTTCATTTAAAGACAAATAAAAAAATTCTGTTTTCCAAGGCCAGCTTCTGATAACTGCTCAAGCTTTAGCTTCCCCACCAGACTACAAATATAAGACCCTGGTTGTAGGGGCAATCAGATGTGCTCTGTACTGTCTGAGGCCTATGCTGCACACTATAGGCCGAGGTTTCCTCTGCATGCAACCTCCCTGCCTGTCAAGATTTCCCCCCCCCCCCCAAAACAGGTTACTTCATTAGAAACCCAATGGAAAGAATCTGATTTGCATTAAAAAAAAGGATGGGCTTATAGATAAAATATCTAAGAAATAGGAGAATGGCTACTTCATCTTTCAGATTTATTCTCGCGCTCTCTCTCTCTTTTTTTTTTTTTTTGAGAAAGTGATGCTAGGAGTGATGTAGTGTTTGCTTATAGAAGATCACAGCTGCGATTATGCTTTCAATACAATTCTCTGGCAGCTTTTTAAAAAAAAAAACTAAATAGTGGAGGATGGTAAGATAGTGTCTCTATTAGAGCCATGTACTGTGAAGCTGGATGAATAATTGCGCGTTTCAGTTACGGATTTTGGGTTTTGTCTTTGCAGATCACAAAACTTGTGAAGAATTACAGGTCACACTCTGCATTGCTTACCTTACCATCTAAATTGTTTTATCATAAAGAGCTAGAAGTTTGTGCAGACGCTGGTGTCGTAACAACTTTGTTGCATTGGGGAAAATTGCCCAGGAAGGGATTTCCATTAATTTTTCATGGAATACGGGTATGTAAAATGTTTAATTAGTTAAGGTATGAATAATGAGACCTGATAGAAATTTGCTGATGATGTAGACGAGGGTTTTCTTTAGAGTAAATTTCATAAAGAATATAAAAGAAAAAAAATAAACTACTTTTTGCAAGAAGTATGACTTCTTGATCATCTGTGGGTTTTGGGGTGGGTTTTTGGTTTTTTGTTTTTCTGGGTTTTGGGGGTTTGGGGTGTGTTTGGTTTTTTTTAACAACAAATATATGCGAAGAACTTGAGCATCTGCCCCTTGTAGTGTATCGTTAGAGACATTTTGATTATAAATTTAAGTTCTTAATCAAGATTAATATCTAATCAAGATGGAGCTACAGGCAGCTGTCTTTATATTGCCTTTTGATATGAGTTTGCCACATTAGAATGTAGGCCACTAAAACTAGAGGATTATAGCAGTTAGAGGATTAAGCCTGAAAGCAAGCAGGAAAAAATACTAGTTTGAAATAATTTCTTTAGTCTTCCAAGAAGCTAGTAAAACAAAATCTGATCTACCCTCTGCTTGGAGAGGCTTGTTTCTGGACTCTTCTGCCTTGCACAGAAGCAAGGTACAAGGCTGCTAACCCCTGTTTTTCTGAGTAGACATTTAATTCCCACATCACACATTTAGAGCACTGTCATCTTAAATTCTTCAGCCAAAAAACAGTGGAGAATGTTAGGTGAGGCATGTTTATTGGAAAGAATATATAGCAGAGAAATTGTGTGTAACGTTACATCACAGCATTGAGCTCCATTACCAAACCTATCTTTATGGCGTGAAGGATGTATAATTATGTTGTCACTTGCCATACCTGGTCTTCATCTTCTAATTTCCTGTCCCCTAATGCAGGGCAATGAAACACGTGAAGGTCACAGTCCCTCGTGGTTTAATCCAACTGAAGCAGTTCAAGTAATGCGGTACTGTTGCCACCTTACTAAAAATGAAAACAGTGCAGTGCCAGTGATTGATATTGGAGTGATTACGCCATATCGTAAGCAGGTATACCTGGCTTTTAAAAGCTTAAAAGTTAAGCTGTATTTTTATCCTGTGGCTTTGCGTAGTTGCTGTGGTTCGTTAAAGCAGGGAGGCATATCTCAAACTTCACTGTATGTCATATTACATAGTGTTTTATCAATCCAGTAATGGTGTTTTCATTGAACTCTAAACTCTAAGAGAAAGATAACAGTAATGGTATTCTGCTTTTCTTGATTTTAAAAACCAGGAAGTGATTAGTGGGAGATCTGCTTGCAGTTTTGGAGACAGAAATAAACTTTTCAGTAATTGGGAGTAAAGAGTGTAACTCAATTTAGCATCCAACAGTTGATACAAATAGAATATATCTAATTAGTGATCCAATTCTATCAGTCACTCTATACTGAGCAGTGGAATGAAAAGGAAATGTAGTAAAGTAGAGGACATGTCACTTTGTGACTTTGAGGAAGCTAAAGGAATTAGGACTTCCTAGCTGTCCACAGGTTAGGCTAGAAGCTTGGGCTGCTATTTGAGCCTGTAAACAATGTTGAATGTCAACTTCAAATGCAATGCTTGATTTTTAGAATTGTTTATATTCAAGTCTGTGAAGTATGTGATGTGTGCTTTCACTTTTAAAATAGAGCTGAATCTCCTTACATTTCCATAGCAAGCTCTCAACAGGGTGGATATTGTTTTTCTTGGTGTTCACTATTTGGTATCTGTGGCCTTGCATGCTGTGGATTGGGGGAGACACCATGAGGCATATGGAAAATACCAGTCCATTTTGAAGAAATCTTACTTGCAAATTAGAGCTCTGTCCATGTTGACTCCATTCTTTGACATATACACCTGCCCCTGTTTATAGTTTACTATTTATTTTTCAAACATTTATATAGTATTTGTGTGACTGAATGTCTTGCACTCACTAAAACAGTTCATACCCTTAAATAAAATAAAGTTCTTCATCTGCCTCTGATGCAGGGCAAAGGATAGTAATGTCTGCTTCGAAACGTTGCGTTGTATTATGGGAACGCAGATCTGACAGTAGTCATTCTCTGTAGTCCTTGGCCTTCCCAGACGTGATAGTAGATTTCTTAGAACATTTAAAGTACAGTCTCCAGGCAGAGACTGGTAATATGCTGGTAATATGCTGATCGCAAGCATCCTCTTGTATACTGGAATGCAGATGACTCATGCTCATTCCCTTTTCTGGAGAGTGCTTAAGGTTCCCATCTCACCTCATGAAGCTGGAAAGCAAAGGTAGAATCTCTCCACAGTCCTCTTGAGGGTTTGGGGAAAGGTACTTGCCTTACCATATCCGTGGTAAGGCATGGTTTTGGACACACTGCACATTAGAAGAATTTATGTGTATAATCTCTAGGGTCTAAGTTTTCTCTAAAATCTGTATTATTAACAAAAAACTGTGTTGATTTCTATTTAAATGATGGTGTTCGGTACTTCACCTTTTAAGTCTTGTAATAAATGTGGTATTTCTCAGGTAAACTTTGTGCTTCATTTTAAAAAAAGACTTAATAGTTGATGTTGGATAACTTTGGCTAACTTTGGTGCAGGCATTCCCTGTGACATATCTATGTTAAACCACATATTTGTACCTAAAGTATGTTTTCACTTTTGAAGTAATCCACCCTCAAATGTAAAAATAAGTTCCTTCAAACATATTTTTGGTAGGTGGAAAAAATAAGATTTCTTCTGAGAAGTATTGATTTGGAAGATGTTAAAGTTGGCTCAGTAGAAGAGTTCCAAGGGCAGGAGTACTTGGTTATCATCTTATCAACGGTATGTATTCTATTGTGGTTCTGCAGAGTTTTTGTTAGTCTCTAACTCTTTATGGTGCTTTTTTTGATGTGGAGCTTTAAAAAAAGCCTGTATTTTTTTCAGTAGTCTATCACAGTATTTGAAAAAATACTTGCTTACTTTTAGGCATATGGTAACATCACAACATCGCTAATTTTGAGGTAAATTTTGTAAACCTTTGTAGATATTTACACTAAATTTATTTTACAGCCAGAGTTTCATGCAGGTAATGTACCTTTTACTTAAGAGAACATAGGGAGAGTGGAAACTGTCTGCATTTTAAATACTGCAGAGAAAACGGCATAAATCGTAATAATCAAAAGTAATTACTATTTGACTTACTGAAGTTGCTGTAGATTCTTATATTCTTTCCTCTCAGTTTGAGTATCATCACTTAATTGTATACAGTTGGCAGTTTCCCAGTCACCAATGCTGACTGTGCCTAGAAGCTGAATAGTCCTTTATTGCCATTTATTTGCATTAGTACGAGAGCGCCTGACAGTCCTTCAGGATCATCCTGATGATGCATTGTTGAGGTGTTCTGCTGATTGTGTTAGAGGGATACTGGTGAACATCTCTTCTAGGTTGCTAGTTGTTTGAATCTCAAGCTAGCAACTGCCTTGAAGAAAGTGTCGGGGAAAAAAACTTCCATGCGGTTAATGTGCTATAGTGGCACTTCAGCAGCACAATGGTCATGGGCCATCATTTTAACAACACATCATCTCCTTGATTCAGAGCTGTATTAGGTGGACTAAATGTATGTAAATATGAAGGTATAGAGGCACAAATTAACATCACTAGAAATTTTTAAATAACCATGAAAATGCAGAAGTGTTGTTTTTCACTCCTTGCAATATATGGATCTTTGAGAACGGTGCTGACTGAAGAGAGTGTTCTGCAAACATGGGAAGATGCAATGACATCTTAAAGTTTGGGGCAGTGATGTTTGGAGATTCGTGTTGAACTCATCCCCTGTCATTTGAGAAGGGAAAAAAGAAAGAGGAATGCGTTTTTGAGTACTGGGAGTTGCTGTTATTATTTGGATGCTGGCAGCCCTTGCCTCTCACTACTCCTTTGCAAACAGATGACCAATGTACTTTAGCAGATGTCTGGTTTTTGGAAATATCTCAGTGAATGTTATCTGCAGATGAAAGACATGGAAGAAGTCATAGTTTTCAGGCTGTTGACTAGAGTGTAGAAATCTGTTTGTAGCAGCTGATACTTTGGGCTTCAAAAGACTCTGTGAGGGGTTGAGCTCCACTCATCAGTGATTACCATACCTTGGTTTTGATCAGATGCAGGTGATGCCTTGTGATATCCAAAAAATAGCTTATGTGCTCCACTCATGCTGTTTTATATGTACTCTTCAGATGACTCTTCATCAATACCTCTTGTCAGCCCCTCTTTCTAAATACTAGGTATTACTCTGGTACATGCACATATCCTTGGCATTTGGATTTTCATGAAAGCGCCATAAGTGGAAGAACTACAGCAACTTTTTCTTGTCCTTTGTCTTCTCAGGCATGTAAGATTATTGGCCAGGGCTGTTGACAGCAGATTTTTGTGTATGCTGATAAGGAGAATTCTGAGTGGAGTGGAGACACTTTTGCAAGCAGCTGCTTTCTCCTGGAATATGGGATGCTGATCCTTGATTTTCTGGAACAACATCCAGTCAAATATGCTCCATTACATATGTGCATATAGATACACTGAACTCCTGGATAGGAGTAAAGAGCTGTGCTGGATCAGCAGAAGAGACAGTGGCCTGGGAAACATTAAAGCAATGCTAACTTACTACTTTAAACTGGTATCACTGCCTAATGTTCAGTGTATTTTTGTTTTTTTAGACTTTCTTTTGGTAGGCATTATAAGCCCTGCCTAGCTGTATTTCTAAAGTGTGAAATTCAGTTCAGAATACAAAAAATCTGCCTTTGCTGACATGTTTTTGATGCAATCAGCATCTAAATAAAGTAAGAGATTTAAGAGTCAGGAATGTGGAGTTCCTGAGGGGTTTGTGACCCTGGATCCTTCAGAGCTGTTCAAAAATATACAGTGCGGACATAGTCAGTTTAAATCTGGGAAATGGGATATAAGGCAAACTGATCAAAGGAGGAAATGTAGACTGAGAATGTGTAGCTGAAGATGTGACCAATATTAGACTTCTTTTAAGAGGAGAGCTTAGCATTTCCAGGAGATAGGAGGATGAAGTACCTATGAAAACAGCCAAGAGTCCACAAAGCAGGATGGCTTTTTTGTGTGTTTGGTGGTGGTATGTGTTTGGTGTTGGTGGTGTTTCCTTTTCCTCCTGAAGGCAGTGGTACCATGCTTACTTTGTTCATCATGCGTTATACCACAGCCTTCCAATCCAGCATTGTCTCTTAAAATAGTTCTAGATGCATACTATGGTCCCATCCACAAGAATTCATTATTTATGTGATGGAAAGCTTCTTACCTCAAAGATGGCCTCAAATATGGAGGAAATAAATGAACAGTTATAAATTTCAACGTGCAGTGGCAGTTTCTTCTAAGCTGAGTCAAGGCACCAGACTATTGGAGAAGGCTTGTAAAAAGACATTCTGTGAATTCTAATTCAGCTGTAGGACCTACAGAACCAGCAACTCTAGCATTACTTCTATGGAAAAGATAGATTCAGTGTCTGTTTCTTCTCATTAGGAAGCAGTGTTGATATCTTGTATTTTTAAATTGCAGTGGACAGTCCTGATGCTACAGTAGAGCCAAGGAACACTTCTCCTGAAATGGCTGAAGTTGCATTAGCAGACTGTTGGAGAATAGACCTTTTATGGGAAGATCAATGGTGGGAATGCAGTTAGCTACTTGAAAGTTGGATTATGAAGCTGAACATGCCTGTTGCTCGCACTTAGCAATGGTTTGCTGCAGTAATCAAATAATGTTAAAACTACACTATGGATAGGTGAGTTGCTTTCTCATTATTCCACTTCTAAAATTATCCATAATTAATTTTAGGTACGATCTAATGAAGGCTCATTTGGTGATGAGAAGTACTGTTTGGGCTTTCTCTCTAACCCGAAGCGATTTAATGTAGCAGTTACCAGAGCAAAAGCTTTGCTGATTGTGGTGGGAAATCCTCATGTTCTTGTAAAAGTAAGTAGCTTTTGGATCTTTGAGCTTATATGGTATTTGCCACGGTAAATGGTTGATTTGGGGTTTATTTGATGTGATGGAGCATCTTTTATATGTTTTCAGAAGTGCTATACTGTTCTAACTCTGCATTTGGGAGTATGTGATCTCCATAGGCTTCTCTGAATGTGGACGGTTTAGGCACCCATACAGTAGAATTCCAGGCACAAAGAAAATTTCAATGCTGATTTGTGCATGTGAGCACCTACCTCCTGTTTCTGTCTAGTAAAGGTCAGAACCTCAGTGTTGCAGTTCTCCGCCATTCTAAGTCCAATAAGTATGTTCTGAATATCCTTATGCAGTGCTAGCTTAGACTCCTAGTACTAGATTAGACTCCTTCACAGAATGTAGTTACCTCATTTTTAAAATGAAGGAAGATAGAAGTGATTGCTCTCTGTTACAGCTTGCCAGGTTGGTGGTCTCCTTCTTGAGCCTGTAGGTAGCCTTTCTTAGGGTAAAGGCATTTTAAGCTACATGTTTCATACTTGTATCTAACAGTTAATCAAGGTAGGTATACTCGTCATTCTCGAAGTACGTCGGGGTGTGTGGATATCTTAGTTATGGGGCCTGAAAAAGAATATGAAATCTACACTAGATATTAAGGTAGTCAAAAAGCACTGAAAGTCCAGGGGTTTGCTTTCTGCTGTTAGGATTTCCACATACACTTTGTAGCAAGCAATCACTGGACAAACAAGAAGACAATGTGATAGAGCCTTGAGCAGAACACTGGGACAGACGTTCTCACTATGTGAGCCATCATCTAATATAGTTATCAGCATTGTAATTTTAGGTGTGATTTTGGATGAAGCTGCAAGGCCTGTGGCTTTTGTGCTAGACTTACTGCTGTCCATGAGCGAAGAGGTCCAATTCCATCATATTTAAGTGATTTAGCTGTAGGAATGTAGGAATCCTAGTTAGGAATCCTAACTAGGATTATGGTGCCAGAATCTTAACCAAGATGATGTGCTGCTGAATGCATACAGCTAACAGAAACCTAATCACCTGAAGTGCTTTACCAATGAAAGTTTAAACATCTAAGAAACTAGGCAGGAGTACCAAAGTACCAGACTGCATTTCTCACACCTAATGCAGGGTTTAAATAAATCTTACTTCTATGATCTAGGCTTTAGGCTTCTGATCCCCCTGAAAAATGAATTGGGGTTACCTCTGGTCTTCCACAGAAATAAGACGGGCTCTTCTGATAAGCTGTTCTTTCTGTCCTTCCGGATATGAAGGAGGAAAGCAGTATTCCAGAAATAGTCTGAAAAGAAAGTTTTCTTCCCCCACCCACACGCAGCACATGTAACTTAAAGCAACTATATTTATCTTCCTCTCATGTACCTTCATGCTTGCACCATTTGCAGAGTTCTATTTCTGAAAAAGGTCCTTTTAAATTTCCTCCATTCTTGTGCCCCATTAATCTGTTTGAAAATTGATTATGCAAAGTAGCATGAGTTGAATTAAACATTCATCTTTTCTTGTAGGATCCCTGTTTTTGTGCACTGTTAGAGTACAGTTTAAAGAACAGAGTTTATATAGGTTGTGACCTGCCTTCTGAGCTGGAATGCCTGCATCAGTGAGTGTCTGTTTTTCACTTTAACCATATTAGATATGGAGCAGTGTGTTATACTTCTAAAGCTAGCATCTTGTGAAAGAATGCTAAATACAAAAATCTGTGCTACAATACGAACAAGATTTTGTGTGTGTGTGTGTGTGTGTTCTTAAATAGTAGTATAACTGTATTCTCCCCCATCCCATATGAAGAGTCTGAGCATTAAATACTGTGTGTTGTTGACTTTGGTCTTTTGCATATCCCGAAATGATGAATTGTGTATTTGGGGAACATACTGATTTGGCTTCTAGGGTTTTTTTGCAGGTGAAATGTTTAAGGTGGCATTGCTATAGTCAAAGAAACTATCTGAAAATTGATTTAGACGTGTCCCTTCTAGCAACACATAATACGTTGCTAAATGGGTGTGATCTTCTAGATAAACTATTTTTTTATCTAAATTGTTGTTCTTGTTCATGGAAAGGTAATAAAAATTGATGTTTACTTTATTCGCTTTAATTCACAGATGTGACTGATTTTTTCAGTGTTCAAAATGCATTCAGTTCTCATCTGTTTAGAAATGAAGAATACCTGACAGGAATTTGGTCTTCAGCAAATCCAGCAACTTTTGGCCTCAGGAAAAGGCACGTGTTTTGAAGTTGTTTGAAGTTTATACAAACAGGATTTTTATCTTTTCTTTAGAAATGAAAGAGTTGAAATTTGATAGTATAAAATAATAGCAATAATTCTTGCTTTACTGTTTAAAAAGTTTGTGAATATTTGATGCTTCTGGATAGAACTGTATGCCTTAGTCCTTCAAGCTTCTTAAAAGAAGAATATTGAAGACCTTTTATGTTAACTTATTTTATAATTTTTTCAGATTCTTAATTTTCTCAGACTATGTAACATCTCCTAAAACAGAACTGTCCCAAGAATATACATGTCTTGTAATTTTGTTATAGGTTGTTACAATCATATATCCACAATGCAAAGTAGAATGATTCATGAAGACTTCCACTTGGCTAATGTTGAGTATCTTAAGCCAACTGTGTTAAAAACTCTACTTTCCCCACTCTAAGGCCTTTACATATATAAATGTATAGCTTAGATCACACGGGATTCTCTTTTTTTCTAAACTGCCATCCAGAATCCACTATGGTGTATGTCAAAGCAATGCCTCAAATAGTGGGGTTTAAAAAAAAAAAAAGTTCTGGGTTTGCACAGATACATGGTAGAATAAAGTATCTTGTTTTACTTGGTTTGCTCTATTAGTGCAATTAATTTTACATAATTAAAAATAGCAGGAGTTCTGCTAACCCAGGAATTACCAGGTTCATTCTGCAATGTGCTGTCCCCTTAAACTGAGTATTTTTGTTGTTGTCCTCTCCTTGACTAAGTCTTTCCACACAATGCTTTAGAAGTAAGTTGGGCAATTAGCCACTGTGTTTAGGAACCACCAACTTTATGCAAACTTTAAACCAAATTACTAATTTTCATAGAAATAAATCTGGTACATGCTTTTGGGGGGGGGGGAATCTTCTGTGGAACATGTACATTATGAAAGGTGGAGGAATTCATTTATTTTCTCCCAATAACTATTCATACTATAACACCTTCCAGAACTAAAAAGTTTAATACCTTTTCCCTGAATTACAAAGAAGGACCACTGACAATCTGAAAAGTACTTCTGGAAAAGTGCTTAAGCCTCATTGAGATAGTGCAAGGTTACTTTGCACAGCTCTGTTTTGTTGAAGATGGGGAGAATGGGGGTTTCTATTCCTGCTTTTATTGTTACACATTTAAAACTACTTTCTTCTCTTTTTTTCAAATCACTACATGCTGCTTCCCATTAGTGACTGAGATGATGTACTGCACGATCTTGTAACTTTGTCTTCCCCCCTCTCTGGCATTGTTTCTCATCTCTTTCTGCCTACCCACCTACTCTAGTAAGTTGCCACTATGGAAAATCTTTTTTGAAAAAAAGACCTAGCCTTCTGAATTGTACAGTATTAAGCAGTGTTTACAGTAGTTTCTTTTGGCAGTCTGAGGTGCAGGTAGATTGTTCCAGAGGCTTTAGCATCAGTGCTCTGGTGCTCCTTTATCATGTAGACATTTGGCCTGTTAAGATGGAATGAGGAAAAAGGGGAGAAAACAGTTTGAGTTTTTCACTCTTGGTTAAAATAATTTTTCATATCCTTCTTTCCATATTTATTGTGCCAAAGATTTACATAATTAATTTCTTTTGGGATCTGCAAAAAAGAGACAGATCAGCCACTGCATTTAAGAGTAGTAATGACCACAGGTCACTTAAAGAGTCAATCTAACACGCACATACAGTGCAGTCCTACATGCTGCACTGGTACCATAAATATTGTATCTGATAAAGTCTTTCCGTATTCATGAAAACCATATTCCAGTTATTCAGTTCTGCTTACAAGAACAGTCTTTTTTCAAAAATAAAAAAAGTCTTTGCTGTGTGGCTGTTTCTAATTTATTAATCCCTTTCCTTATTAAAAAAATGTAGAAGCCAGAGGGGTTCTAACATGTCTTGAAGAGCAAATTATAGGTACATCTATGATATAGATGCATCAGATAGTATGATGGTACATATGTGATACATCAGATAGCATTGGAACACTTACAGATTTCTCTCCTGCCCTATCCTGCAAAGAATATTGAATTAAACATCACTAGATTAAGAAAAGCAAGAGACTGCTAGAGAGGCAGTCTGTAAAGCAGCCAATTCCAGAGCCGTTTAACATAAGCAGTTATGAGTTGAGATTAAAAAAAATACCTTTGAGAGACCAGTCAAGACATATGAGAAGTAGAGAAAAACAGAGGTTTTCTGGATAATCAAAGCATGCACGTACTAAATCTTGAACGGGTTCTTGTTGATTCCTCAGTATGTTTGAAACACTAGCGAAGTTTTGAGGGGTATGTTCTACTTTGTAGCTGTTGCAACTTTACTAGTAGCCCAACAGTTAAATTCTACAGCAAGGCTACAAGAGTTCGCTTAATGAATGGTCTTTGCTTTTGAAAATAATTCCTTAGCCTATTACTGTCTCCATTTAGATTACAAATAAAAAGCATGCACTTCTAGTAGTAATTTAAAATATGAGAGCTTTATCAGGGTAGCAGTCAATCCCTAATATTGCTTATTATAGTCTTCCACTGAATATTTTAAATGTTTTTGAGTTCTCATGAAAGTGCTACCATTCATCTGTTCACACTGGGGCAGACCAAACATATGCATTAATTACTATGCAAGGGTTGGATCTGTGTGAAGGAGTCTGGATATTTTTTGCCTCTGTGAAAGAGTGATTATTAATGCATAGAATATGACAAAGTTGCAGAAACATGGTTATTGCTACTTCTCCTTTCCTTGCTGACAGGGGTGGCAGCGGTCAGTAGTTAGGAGGAATAGGGTGTGAAGTGTGGTGGTTCTGGCTGTGTGAGCTTGGTCCCAGGCATCCCTGAAGGTAGAGTCAGGCTACCCCCTTCTTCAGGCAGAAGTGGATGAGTTTTATGAGGTGGAGAACATCTTCCAGACCGATGTTTACAGGTTGGTGGACTGCTGCGAGCTATTGCTCATTGATTGGTATAGGAGTTGCTGGGCAAATATTTTTACTAAAGTTTCATTCTGCTGTTTCTGCTAGTTGTGCCTTTTTTTCATAACAACTGTAATTGTGCTTATCAAACAAAAGTTAAATCCCTAACAACTACATAGCAATGTACTGAAGGTCAATCTGTGGACCTCTGACATGAGCCTAATGATTCCAGTTAAGGCAGCTCAGTAGGCCAAGACACATGTGCATGGCTGGATGCCACACTGGACAGGTTTCACAGCTATGTTATGTGTATTCTACCAGATAATGGGGGGTCTGGAGCCCTGTTCATCCTTTCTACCCTTCACCCTCCTGAAAACTGGTCAATCTACACTTGAAAGGAGGAAGAAAAAAAACAAAACTGCCAAAGAAAATTCAGGTTGTAATTGCAATTTGAATTACCCATTTTGTGTGATCTCATTTTTTCCCATAGAACCCTATACCAGTAAGGACACTGGATGAAATGGATAAGGAATAGAATTCACAGTATGCAGATGACTACATCTGGTATTTACCATCTTCCAGAACCTTGACTTTATAATGTTATAAACATTTAATACACTTTTCTTCTTTAAATAAAATAGCTTTAAGGTGTCAGGAGCACTGTGCTGCATATTCTGAAGCTCAGATAAGAGAAGAATGGGTATTCTAAATCTTAATAAGAAACAGACTCTTTTAAAAAGGAATATTTTTTTTTGCAACCAAAAAAGGGAGCATTAACTTTCATTCACAGAATCAGAACAACTCATTTGTCTCAGTTTTACCAGACTGGCTAAAATTTATATACTATGATTATTTAAACAGTTGGCTTTTTTTTCCAATAGTAATGATAAGGAACATAGAATAAGCCTGTAAGCTAGGAGGGTAGGGTGTTCTTTCAGCACATGGTAAAGATTAGGAGTGTAAAATAATCCTTTTAAACCGTTTAAATTTCATTACAGCTTTAATGTTGTTACATTTTAATACCTCTTTTAAGACAATTCAAAATCAGTTTCTTAAGAATTGCTCTATAAGGGCAAAAGGAAAAGCTTTAATTGCAGTGTCTCACAAAAGTGCAGTCAGTGAGGAAGTGATGTGCTATAGAAGAAACAGTGGAATGAACAACTGTATACAAGCAGAGGACAAAGTATTGTGAAAATGTTGAATTTGAAAAGGCTTGGAATTTGACCAAAAGGCACAACTGAATATAATAGTTCTTTTAATAGTTCTTTTAAGGAATACTAATGATAAGGAAATAAAAATCAGGAGCCAGAAAAGATGATTGATAATGAAAAAATATAGTCATCAAAGGGAAAATGGAGAAATGATTTTTTTCTTTAAAAAACAACAGCAACAACAAAAAGCCTCCCAAAAAACAGAATGAGTCACTTTTTCTAACCTTAATTCTGTTTAATACTCTGCTCGTGCGACTTCTCTTCCTCTTGCCCAACTGGAAGGTCTAGACTGTATGGAAGTGCTAGAACTAAACAGAAGATCCTCATCTGTCATCTGGTACATATACATCTGCAAATTTAAATGCCTGAAAACAGTGTTTGGGCTAGATTGTCCAGACTAGCTTTCTAACTAATGGTGAGTGTTTTCTAACTAATGGATGGTGTTTTACTTCATCCTAAAATGTGTCTAGAATATGTGAATGAATCTCCAAAGGTGCTCATCTATCTCCGCTGACTGTGGAAGGTGCCTAGGCACTAACTGAAACAAACCAACTAAGTTCTAGATAACGGAAGGTAGGTGAGAGAAAACATGCCTTAACTGCTGTATTGTCTTTCCTAGAAGCACAGGAAGCAGTTCTTTTCCTAGAAATTAATGAAAAGCAGTACAGCTAAGAAGTGATATGGACACTGTTTGGCAAAATGACAAAATTGGAATTTATTTTTTCTGATCTTGCTCAGGAAGTAGAAGTTGCTGATGTGGAGGTAAAACTGTTTTACTTCTATGAAGAATACAATATTGCAAAATTAAATGTTTAAGTGATCTTTACCTACTGAAAAGCTGCATTAGTGGTAGAAGAAAAAATATGAGTCATGATTCTGATGGAAAAGCTCAGTACATTTTAACCTCAGATATCATTAACAAGTGATTGAAAAATTAACGTGCAATTGATAACAGTGACTGCATGGAAAATAAAGTAAGGTCTCTTTAAGGACAGTCTTACTAGGTTTACTCATACATTTGCAAAGAGCTTGTATCAAGGAACTTGGTTTATTGTGAACTGCAGGGAGCTACTCACTATGATAGCACTTCCCAAATAATGAAATCCATACTGCGAGTCCAAGAGACTTCTCTGAATTATCTTCGATCACTTTAAAATGAATGAACACTTTAGAATAAAATATTTGTGGTGTGGAATAAAAATAGGGGAGATCATCAGCTGTTTAGATGTATAGCCTTTCTAATGTGAAATAATGCTCCCAAGCTTGGAGCTTTGTCAAGGATATGATTTGGGTCATTTTTCATTTGTCTTTGACATCCTGTAATATGATAGAATTTGTTTACAATCTTAAACAAGCTTTTCTTTTTTTTTACATCTTGGAGTACACACAGTATAAACGATAAAAGCCCAGAAGTAGTGTTGTATTTGCACATAGGTATCGGAAGATGTAGCTGCTATTCTAGCTGGTGGGCAGGGGGACAGGGCAGGTAGCACTTGTCAGTTTGTGGCTTTTCAGCTCTTTCATAAAATCACGCAGTTGATAATGCAGGGGGGAGTCCATGAAAGGTGCTCTGTGTGTCAGATTTTAACACACTTGGGCATATGTCTTTAGTGGAATACATTAAGGTTCCAGTAAATGCTTTGGTTCAGTAAAAGGTGGGCTCTTTGACTGCTTTTTGTGAATGGAAAGCTCTCCCTTGATGCACTTTTCAGTACATTGATACTTAGCAAAAGCATGTGTTCTCACAGAAGATCAGTGTATTCCTAATATTATGTCTGAGAAGCAACAAAATGCGTCCCTGTGTGAATAACGGGTAGAAGAGCCCAGTCCCTATCAGCCTGGCCAGTCATCACTGTCAGAATATTTGAGTGTGCTTAGAGGGGTCATAGCAGCCAGAAAGAGCTGCCACAAGTAAGTGGCAAACAGGAAGCAAAGTTGCCCTTAAGACTGTGAAGGATAAGCACCTGCATGTATCAGATGGGCAGAAAGACAGAAATGCGCTCCAGAGGACAAGCCCTAATGCAGCAATGGTTGTGATTTCTGCCGGTGGTGGACAGCAGGATTGCTCACCCTCCCACCGCCCTGGGGCTGGTGCTGAGGCAGGCAGGCCCTGCGCCCCTGGAGCCAGTGGGGCTGCCCTGAGCACAGGAGGCTCTGCCCCGGCCTGCGTGTGCCCGGGATGCACCCATGCAGATCCCCTGGGGGCGTAACATGAACATACATGTGCAGGCAGCTCTTGGTGGTTTGCTGAAAGGGAAGTCAAGGGACCTAATGCGGTGTTTTCTGTTCTGTTGCTAATAGCCATACCCTGGGGCAACAAAGAGGAAAGAATAGTGAGGACAGAAGGAGAGTAAAAATTTCCCTTTTGGCTTCCCTTAAATTAATGAGCAAACAGCACAGATGGGATACATGAGGCGGAAGAAGAAATCCAGGGTAAACGTTCCCTGTAGAGTGGCCAAAATGAAGACATTCCTTGTATGGAATAGGACAGTGACCAGAAGGCATTTTAACCTCTATTGTTGCCATTTTGGGGAGAGCTGTCTGAAGACTGTTCAGGTCTTCGCTATACAAAGGAACAGCAATTGTAATTATCAGCCCCCTAACCTTACTGATGTGTATCTCTATCCTCAAAAAGTGTATTTTTCACAGCATGCTACCTCTGCCGTCAGCCCCACCAGCTGTGAAGAAAGCAATAGTCATACTGGTGGGGATAGAGCCGGGGTAGTTCAGTGCATGCTGCAGTAAAGCATACTTCAAGCTGGCAGGTGATGGAATTCATTTAACCTATCCAAAAAATTGCCAGAGTCTGGAGGTTGTGCTAGAGTTGCCTGGTTGAACACCTGATGTTTGTCAAATGTGGCGATTTTCAACTTGAGATCCAAGGAGCAAGGAACTGCTGTAATAGGATAGTAAATAACGAGCAAATAACTTTGAGGCTGTTCATCAGTTTTACTTAAGCCATACACATTTTTAACACAGCTTTTTTGCCTTTTTTTTGACAGTATAATGAAACAGAAAAATCAAAAGAAAGTTGGATTTTTTTCCCCAAAGAGCAAAGATAATAAGAAACTGGTAATGATACAACATTAAAGGACAAGAATTTGTTAATGCGCAGGCCAGATTTCTTCATTCAGTATAATACTATCAAACTTTTATTTTCAGTGTGTTGTATAGATACTAACTAGGTAATGATAAGTCTTCCGAAATATATTTCAGGCGAATGTTACTGTCTCATTTGCACTGAAAATAGCAACTGTAATATTATTCCTTTATATTTAAGAATGTTTTGAAATTCAGTCTTAAAATTATTGTGTGTTCTGAGCATATGTAGCCTTTTATGGCAGTGCCCTATACATTAACCTCATTTGTGTGTGGAGTCATTGTTACCACACTACCACTGTGGAAAAATCTAGTAAGAGTAAATTTAAAGAGCAGATCTTTTTTAAAAAAAAAAAAAAAGTGAGTCATCATAGAAATACACCTGGGAAGAAACGGAAGATAGTAGGAGAGCTGAATTAATGTTTTCATAATTTTTAAGAATAGAAATAAAAATAAGATTATTACAAGCAGATTAATGCTGCCATGTGTAAATTATTGTGTAATCTTTATCCAGATTAAACTGCAGTTTTGCCTGGGGAAAAAATGATTTGGACTTGAAGTCAGCAAGATTAGGTCCAGACTCAAAAGTCAATCTTTATTGTCCTGTATATCTGCTTTTAGAGATATCCTGAAATAAAATAAATTAACATTTCCTCAGAGTGGGGGGAAGTTTTAACAGTTCATGATGCCTCTCCCTTTTGTTTTTCATTCTTGCATCCGCGTGTTTCTATCACTCTGCATAGCCATGCAAGAGCATAGTGCTATCTTTAGTCATAACATACTGAGGAAGATTAATGCATATTGACCAAGAATTGGCCCTGCATATACCATCACTGAAGAGTGATAGCAAACAGTTTGGTGACAGTGGTCAGAACTGCACATTAGTGTGGTTTCAAATATTTTCTTGTTCCTTGTATAAATGATGCCTCAGGCCTTTTAAAAATAAATTATTTAAAGAACTAGCTGGAAATAAACTGTTATCTCACATTGTAGGTTCATTTTAAATATCTCTTTTGAAGATGATAAAGTGCTTTAAAAGTACACTCTCCACTCCTTCCTTCTGTTACAGCTCCCAGTACATCAAACTCATCATTATTTCCTACAAAGTAAAATTATGTTTGTGATCCTGGAGCAACTGTGTTTTGAAAATGTCGATTTTAGTAGCTCACTGGACTCCTAATGTAGAAAGAATTTGCTATTTCCACATCTTCATAATGTGCGTATTCACACTGGGCTTGTGGCTGGAAAGCCAAAGCAAGCCATACTTTGTAATCTACAAGCCTGATTTAGCAGGTATCTGTATTCAGATAAAATTCCAAATAAAATTTGTGTCAACAAGCCTGCAGCTGAATGACAAAACAAGAACTTGGGATTACTCAATGTAATCTGAAAACAAGGCCTAGAAACAAAAAAGTATAATTTGCTCATGTGAGCAAAGCCATTGAAATTCGGGGGGGGGGGGGGTTCTGGACAGTGCAGAGCACTCCATCCCCAAAGAATAACCTAATAGAAGCTTGTGACTAACCTCATTGACTTAACATACTTCTGAACATGTTTTTGAGAAGCAAAGGGAGACCACAGAATTACTGGTTTCAAGACTTTAAATGTTTTTTTCCCCCATCTCCCCTTTGTGCAGTAGTTTAGGGATGTATGCAGAACACTTGCTGATGTTTGAAGAAGAAATTCTCTCAGTCTCCTAAGTGTCTGAATGCAAATGTAGGCAATTAGTGGTATGCAAAAAGGGAGATCAAAACCACAATTTGCATGCAGTCAGACCTGTGGGGCACTCAGTCTACCTAATTCACTTTAAAGGTTGGGAACTGCAGAAATAGGTTTAGAACATGAAGAATGAAGCCATCCCAGTTTTCCAGTTAAAGGTTATCCCAAACATTAATTTTTAAAGAGTTAGAAATCTTGGAAGGATTTCAGTATCTACATATCCTTTTTGTTAGTTCTATGCACTGTTTGCATCTGGAAGGCCATATTCTTATTAAGTATCTTTGATGCTTTGAAAAGTGTACTTTGACAAACAGCAATTGCTTTGCATAGTGCAGATGCAAGCTCTGTAAAAGGACCTCATCCACTCTCCACTGACAGCAAAGGAAGGAATCCCATTATAGGCTTTGGAACATGAAGTAATATAATAAAAAAGGTACAAGTAAATTTTTCAGGAAGTGCGTTGTCTTCACATCAGTATGAATTTCCCCGTATCAGGACTGAAAACCTTTAAAGGATGGTTTTTCGTCAGCTTATCATAGAATCTCTCCCCTTTTAATCAGAATATTACAGATTTAATACAAATTTTTGAACAGCTGTCCAGGTGTTTTGTGGTAGATGTATACAGTTTAATAATGCATTAACACCTGAGCAATTCCATTACCACAGACAGAATAAGACAGGTACCTAAGCAATTTTTCCAGCTCACTGACATCTGCGTCAGCAGTGCCTGGGGAGACATATGCCTCCCTTTACAGCAAAGTAAGAAATGACTTCATGCCCTCTGCAGTGCATCAATCTGATCAAATTCATTGCATTTAAAGAAATTGTATAGTGACTTAACTCCAACTGCCACCAGTTTCATGCTATGTATCTAAGACTTGGTAGAATTACTCCTAGTTTCTATTAGGTGATGTAGACCGAGGTTTACATAAGCATCAGGTTTCTTCCTTCATCTATTATGTCAGGTTTTTGGCTGATTTGAACAGGATAACTGGTAAAGATTGTTGCTACTATGACATTCCTTTAATAATTTTTTTCCAGTTTCTTGTATTTTACTAATGAAAAAATGTGTATTATACCTCCAGATAAGAAAATATATTACAGTTTAATATTGCAAAGACTAATTTACATTTTGTGGCTTTGGGATCATGAGGAACAACTACAGCCCACAAATACTAAGCTGAATGCCCTAAGAGCAGCATCAGAATTTTTGCAGGCATTATTATTTGTCTTGCTTTAGACTTTTTTCTTCTAATGTGAAAACATCATTATGTATTTAATTTAATTTAATCCTTCTCCAGCAGGAGCTTCACTGAATAACCTGACTCTATAAGCTTTTTCCATCAAATATCTGTGCTGTTTATTTAGCAGCTTGTGAATCTGCATGAAACACGTTATTTTTACTCTGTAATTTTCTGTACTGAAAGTTCATATGGGTATATGATCTTTATAATATCTTATGCCTTCAAAAAGTATTGCATCAAGTAATTATTTCAGAGTTTATCAACAAAATTTGTAATTTTATTCAAATGTATTTCACGAATTTTGCTTCAGGTGTGGATTTCTGGATTCCTAGTATAACACCTGGTCTTCTCTTTAGCTTCTCAACAAAATATATCAGTTATAAGAAGCTATAGAGAAATTACAGCACTATGCAGAGCTGGAAAGCACGTGATTTCTGGCAGTGGAAAGCACATGATTTCTGGCAGCAGAAAACATTAGATGATCTGATGTTAGAAGGGTTAGGGAGAAGCCTCAGCCCTTGCATTTGTGCCCTCCACACCTTCACCCTGGGGCTGTATGCCCTGATCTTGTTGACTGACATTAATTATGATACTGTCTACAGCATGCTCTCTACAGTTTTTCCTTAGGGCAGACTACACGGCCTGCAGCTCCCTATGTCTTTGCAGTCACCTGTTTTAATTACGGGCAAAACAGTATATTTTTTGCAGACTTAGAGAACTTCCTCAGGATTCAAGCAGCTGTTCAAAATTATTCAGATTATTTTTAATTAACTCCTTAATAAACTGGCTACAAATTAACTGGTTCTCTTGATTTGTCTTTTTTTCACATGACTAGTTATTTTTAGCAAGCGCCAATAGATAATGATGGAATACAAAACATTTCCCTATTACTGCAATATATAAATTTATCTTCCTACTTCCCAAAGAAAATGCAAATTCAGTATAACACTATTTTCTGCATAATGACTGACAAATTTACTCTCCTTGCCCACTATTTGGTCTGTTGGTTGTTAAGGTTTCATTTGTTCCAAGTCTTTGTAAAGGATTTCTCTGAAGTCCTTATTCCTGTAAACAAAAGTGTTTTAATCAACGATTTTAGCTTTGCTTTACTCTTTTACTTCAGCAGAATCACTAGTATTTTATAACACAAATTCAGCATGATCAGAAACAATTCAACCATTATGTTCTATATTCAGAATAAATAGCTCAGAACAATCAAGTTAATATTGGATACTTCCACATTATTTACACCTAGAATAAAGTACAGTATACAATAGTGTCTCAAGAGAGCTCAGCCACACTGGAGCCAGCTTGTGCTAAAAACTGTGCAGATGTAGACCATTTGCAAGCACATGTGCAATGGCTTAACCTTACTAATGTGAATATTTCCACTGTTTTCCATACAACTGACTGTGTCGGACAACTAAATTAAGAAAGTGCCTCAGTGTTTACAGGACGAGGAACATGCTCATCAGCATATGCAGGTTTGCCAAAACTAACAACTACATGAAGTTAAAATGATCTGCCCAAGGCTACGGAACTACATTTAAAGGACAAGAAAACCAGTAAAATTGTATTTATAGATGAGAATCCAGCTCTTCAGGAGATGAGTGTTGCATGAAATCTTACCCGAATAGCTCTTGGGGGTGACACCACTTACAAAGGAAAATGTTTGCAGCCATTAGTGGAAGGACATGATTTGCAGCAGCTAACCAGCACTTCACAGTAGCTCTCAAAGGCATATTTGCTTTCTGGGTTTGGGCATCTTTCCAGATGTAACAGGGAGGTGAATGCTATCTGTATAACACAAGGTCACAGAATAGTTTTTGGGTTGGAAGGGACCTCTGGAGATTGTCTAGTCCAACATCCTGCGCAGAGCAGATCCAACCAGGTCAGGTTGCTCAAGGGCATGTCCAGTCGGGTTTTGAATATATGCAGGGACGGGCACTCCACAGCTTCTCTGGCCATCCTGTTTCAGTGTTTCACCACCCTTATGGTAAATTCTTTTTTCTTAGATCTAATTAGAATTGCTATCATTCCTACTTGTGTCCATTGCCTCTTGTGCTATCACTTCTCTATACTCTCCCATTAGCACAGTGAAGAGAAGAATGTTTCTTCAATAATGTTCTGAAATAAACCAAATAAAATAAAGCCAAAAATTAAAACTTGTATGAACTGTCTGAAGGAAGCAGAAATTCTTTACAATGTATCTGGGAGGATTTGTTTCTGATACATTTGCAATTTTATACTTTACTTTAAACTTATCAGCTTAGTTTGTTTTGTGACAATTTAAGACCCCAAATTTGTTTATGCTTCTTTTTAAACTTAAGTCAATAGAACTGCTCAGAGAACATAAATTTGAGAAAGTGTATTTACTATTCAGGTTTTGAACTGTAGTTCCACTTAGTTCCAGGACATCAGAGGTTAGGATATTCCAGATAGCAGTAAAATCTAGATAATACACATGCAGACAGCAAAAACTACAGTCACACTAATGACCTTGCATGGCATTGCCCAGCACTTCAGATTGCTGGGGAAGCAGTTTCAATACTTCCCCCGCCCCGGCAGGTTTCTTGCCTTTATCCTGCACTGCACCTGAGCTAATAAACCTCATGGACAGGGCTACCGGGTGAACTGGAAGGACTTTCAGTGTTTGCCCATTATTTTCAGGTGCTGGGCAGTTTCGCTGGAGTAAAGGTTCCAGCCAAGGTGCTGGAAATCCTGGACACAGGACTATTGTGCATGTGTAGATCAGCTCTGTAATGGGGACACCATGACTTTGTAGATGCAAACACTACCCAGCAGTGCACACACAGCCTGGTAGTACATAGCAAACCTGGTGTCTTTGGGACATACAGGAGCAGGCATGTACAGGCAATAGGTGTGGCATGCATGCAGAAGTTTTGAGGGGTCCCATGTGTGACAGATGTCATCTGCTTCTGTCAAGGAAATCACAAACAGGAACACAGCAGTCTTACCGTAGGATGCAATGCAGACTGTGCTTACTACTTCCAGGCTCAAGCTGATTCTGATGGGGTAAAAACTTTTTTTCATTGTGCTACCTAAGACAATATCTGAGCACAGGAATTTCTGACCTCGATCATTCCTGTTGAGAACTGACTCTATTTCTCACAAATATTTGGATTCCATTTTTTTCAAGAAATGTTGCATGAATGTTTCCCTTCTCTTTTCTTTAGCCACTTCTAACTCTCTCAGCTGAAATTAATCCAAAATACTCATGTAAAGGATACAGTCAAAGCTAATTTGGATAGTTTAAAGGGGAAAAGATGATCACAAGTTCTTGAATAATGAAAATAGTACAGATTCTATTTTAAGTCATTCTTATTATCTTTGTTGCTATATTATTATTAAAAATGGCTGTAATATTAGCTAAGCTAATATTAAAGTACTGGTTTTATTAGAAGCTTTCCTCTAGTCTCATTGTTCCAGGAACATATGTTTTGACATCCATGAGAAAATTTGCCCACATCTGGAAATAAATACCAAAACTCCATTTGTACATGCTCATTTGCAAACATCAGACAGCAAAAGTCATTGAAGATTATATTATGGTTCTGCATTACCTTTTCTGTGATATTTTCTTCTAACAACGAAGAAGGTCATCAGCTGAAATCTTCTGGACACTGAGCCCTTGCAGTATCTGGTTCAGTTTGCACTGGAACATCTCTGAGGGTAAGCTGACGCCCACAGTAATTCATATTACAGCACCTATAAATAATAATACAGCACCTACCAAAGGATGTGACAAAAGCTGTCCAACCCCTATAACTCAATGTACAACAACCAGTTCTCGACCTTATGAGGCAGGTCCATAAGGGAAGTATACACACGTTTGCACATGTGGATGCCAAGCTTAAGGCAGGTGAGCCCCCTTCACTCCCACACGCACTGTCTGGCCTAACAGGCTCTAACCAATGGTTATCAGTGCTCATGCCATACCTAACAGCCCTTATGACAATTGGTAGGGGCACATCCCACCCTCTCCCTGACAATGCAGAGCTGTTCCCAGGAGGACTCTTTCCTGTGGTGCATTGTGAGACTTGCCTTTTCTTAACAGGCTCAAGGGCAGAAGCTGTGTTAGTCCGCATATGGCTTTGCTAGGCCTGCCTTATTCTGTATTTACTGGCAGTTGCGGTTTGGGACACTAGATCAGAGAGACAATTCAGAATTATGGGAAGGCATTGAGTATGGAGACTGAACACAGAGCATATGATAAATCTGGCAAAGATGAATGCTGTCATGCATCCACTGCTTTCTCATCCATCAACATTTAAGGAGCAGCGGAACAAGGCACAGCATGGTAGGTGGGATTATACTGCCTTGCTGACATGGGATGACCAATAATGGCTCCACAATGTCCACAAAAAGAGGCATACCCTCACTGATGTCTATAAGGGAGGTACTCCAGTCTTCCAGGGCCATGGTACATGACTGAAGAAATCTATTCAAATACAGAAACAGGCTCTCGGCAATTTCGCTTTGCAGTTCCAGTTCCCTTAGCAGTTTCAGGGTGGAGCAGGCCTGAGCATCTGGAACACAAAGGCAAAATGGCACTGGCTTGAAGAATCACCTGGATGCAAAGATTGCATAATGAGCTGTGACTTGTTTTGTCATGGTCTGTATCTGGAAAACTAGAGGTGAGTATTTTGCATGGAGCATAACCTAGATACTGAGGGATCCATTAACCAAAGAATGCTCCCTTGTAAGAACAATACACTTAAGGTTAAAGCAGGCAAGTAAAATTAGGGATGCCATATGTGCTCAAGTTCATGCCATGTCACGCATGACAATTTTAATGAGTAATTGATTGCAAATGTGTGTGCTGCTTTGTGGCTTGTGAACTGCTGTTAGGCATACTATACCCATAGGCTGCAGATTCTAAAGTACTTGTTTTGCCTTTTGGGGGTCTTTTTTTTTTCTTTTTAAGCTCCTGGGATGAGGTCACTGCTAATCTTTATGGAGTACTTTTTGTACCTAATTAATTGTAAGGACTGAGGTAGCTGAGTGCTTTTATTTTCCTTTACTGAATAAAATATCAATTAAAATGTAAATCTCTGCGATTGCTGGCTTGAGGACATGGGGCTGCTTATAATTGAACTCTGTAGATTACTCACTGTTTTCAGATACTTTAATAATAAAATGTTGGCATAGCTGCTGCTTCTCATTTCCGTACAATTAAATGGACAATATCAAGTGTTAAACACAAACAATGACCTATATTAATCTTGCCAATGTAGCCAAGGGGGGGAAAATAGCTATGCAGTCAGAGCAGCTGATTGATAATAAGTTAATGGTCCCTATCAAAAAAAGTGCAGTGTGCAAGAAAAAAACTCATGAAACATGTAGGTAATTTCACTTATCTCCTTGCCTCTCCTCATTTCATTTCCCTTTCACATCTTTACTTGGACATGCGATACAGAGCCAGCTAGAGACTACCTGGATGAGAACTGTTTCCCCCATTCGCTTGCCTGAGCTGTCCATCTCACTGGAATTGTCTTCACACTGTGGTAGCAGGAATGGATAGGCTACATTAACCCTCTGTTAAGCACTTGCAGAGGAACCTTTGCACTGAAAAGCACAGAACAACATACATAAGTCTGACCCATGGGGGGAAGAGGTGGGGCTGCATACTCAGAATTGCAGGCCCTCAAGAAAATATATGCTGGAAGTTGTTTGAATTGCTGTAGGGTTGCTGTGAACCAGCATCACCATCCGTTAGCTTTACTCTGCCCTCCCTCTTCTTGTTCTATGAACCTGTGCAAAATGCTCTGCTCTGTTCCTCCTGTGCTTCTGTACCTCCTTGAACCTGGCCTCTCCCTTTTGCCTCTGCAGCAGTATCTTCTGCAACCCTCTTCCTATGCTCCCTTCCCGGTAACAGCAGTGTGCTCAGGCTCTTGGCAGCACAGCTTGTCTTTCAGATCTCAGAGCTCCTTGCAAAAGCCATTCAGCTATAATTGCTCAGAAAATATGTAAGAAAAGGAATCTCCCAGTACTATTTCTGCATGACAAGGGTTAACACTATCCTCATTTTTAATACACCATTTGTTTGAAGGTTGATGTACAAAAATAGCAAGACAACAGTCAAGCATAACTGAATGCCCCGAGCAACTGTAAGATCACAACGTAAATATTTGCCTTTTCTTTTTCTTTAATGTCTTTCTGACATCCTGTACCAGAGGACACAACATGATATCCCAGGGGTTAGAGCACTTATCTGGGAAGCGGGAAATTTGAGTTTTAGGCCTTCTTCAGCCTGAAGGATTTGAATCTGTACTTCTCAATAAAATGCCTAATCATGCTACAAAATAGGCTAGAACAGTGTTGTTCTCTATCCCTCCTGCTGAAACTGAGCCAATGTACAGCAAAGAGTGTAAGATTAACAGGGCCATAGAGAGAGGATAAGCAAAAGGGGAACTGTGTGTAGCACAGTGAGATGGGGGCTCCCAGGGATTTATGAGCCCTGGACAGTTTTGCTTCTTGCTCCAACGGATGTTTATGTATTATTTCAGCCAGGGATGCTTGAACTAGCAGGACAGCAGCAGGGATCAAGTCTCTTACCCCCACTTAGGGTTTAATGAAAAAAGCCATCACCATCTCGTCTGTATGTCTTTATTCATTTGCATTATGAGTTTACTTCAACTTTAAATGCTCCTTGCTTCACTGCACTGGAATTATGACGGCTTTCCATGGGATATTTAATACCATTGCCTGGCAGGATGAAGTCTTTACTTTGCAAACTTCAGACTGGAATTTGAATGAATATTGCTGATTTCAATACCTATTGAGCAAAACAGTTAAGCATGTGCTTTAATTTCTTTTCAGAATTTGAAATTTTCAGGCAGAAGAAGAAAGAAGAAACATCCTATCTTCTGGCAACAAAGAGAAACAAGTATAAAGACACTATCAACTAAGATCTCACATTTTACATTTGTGTATTTAGTCTCCTTTGGCAGTCTCCTGCCAAATTAAATTAGAATAAAATTTTTAAATGCTTTTTTTTTTCTTGGTATTATTTTCTATACTTCAGTGGCTCTGTCTAAACCTATCTTCAGTCTCACATTGGTAATTTCATTTCCAAGTTACATGCATTAACGTGCCCAAACTTTGTAATACTTTGAACATTTCCTGACATGAGCAATCTGTATATAGCTGTGGTCTCTACAACCGAATCATTTCAGCATCTTGTCTCACTGTCTTCAGCTGCAGTATTGAGCCTCCACACAACATCCACAGCTGGACTCTATGCAGCCTTTTGGCTAGCACCATGGGAAGCACTTTTAACTTCACAGTGATCAACTCCATAAAAACATGGGAATAAAAACACTAAGTCAACATTGCATGAAGTCCCATATCACAGAACATAAATGTATTCCTGGTTTCATCTTCTTGGTTGCTGCTGATAACCAGTTGGGAAGTCTCTGAGAAATGAAGTATTTGTAGCTTTTTGCCTGTAAAACAGCTTTAAAAATAGTGATCATAGTGTATGTGTTACTGCCTTAGTCTGACTCTTCCCGTTTAGATTGGAGACTTGAGACATAACCAGTTGAAACAGTTATGATGTTTATTGATTAAGCAACACAACACTAAGAGACTAGTAATACCTTAACTGGCTAATAAATAAACCACTGTTGTTAGTAGTATTCATTCACAACCATATCACTACAAACAACATTGAGTTACAATTCTATTGCATATTATTACTAGTAGTATTAATTCACCATTATATTACTATAAAGTCTTATAAATCACATGCAAACTCCATTAAGTTACAGTTCTACTGCCTTCCCTTCTCTACTTAGTATTAGGGTAAAAGCCTATCCCTTCTTATTCCACCCTTCTGCACCAAGTCTTTTGGACATAAACCTGATGAGAGTCCAGTGGGTGTCCCAACGGGGTTGGTTCCCTCCAGCAACCTGGGGGGTTTGGGCCTAGCCATCCACACTCCTACTGTCAGAAGGATCCTTCTTTGTTCTCCACCTGATTATACCTTATTTTCATGAACTCACCTTTTCACCACCCCTGAACCTCCTTTTCTCTGCCCAGACTCCTACCAGATAAATGATCTGCACCTACTTATTTTTTCCTCATTGATCCCAATTCTGCTACATCCATACCCAAATTTGGTGTTTCTAACACTGTTACCTAGGCAGTTTCGACCCAACATTGTATGACTGATACAGTTATCTAGATGAGGGCAGCCTTGTGTCCCAAGACTCCCTTCCAACCCTTTGGTTCATGCTGGTTACATTTCATCTGTATCACATGCTATTTGGCCAGAATTATCCTACTTTAGCCTTGATTCCCCTAACCCTAATTCAGCACAAATAGTTTCTCATCTCATGCACAGACAGCTTGCATACCAGAGCAACAGAATAACCCATTTTGTGCTCACACAGTATCTTTGCCCTTGAATAGTTTCCATCACCCTCCTGGTTCCCATCAGAGGCTTTAGCTAGTCATGAAGCCCAATGCTGCAGCGGGACCTCTTGCTCACAGTGTGCTCCTGCATGTGCCAGTGCTTCCACCCAAGTGGATCCCTTCACATGACAAGGAGACAGTGCAGAAGTAGCTAAGAGAACGTCTTGCTGCTTTAAAGCCTCATCACAGGCCTTTCTTAGCACAAGAGGACACAAGAAAGAAAGGAGGCAAAGAGGAAGGCAGAAACAGGTCCTTTTCGACCTGCACTGCTGACAGGCCAGCAGATGAAAAGGCAAAAGATGTAGGCAGTGAGGGAGAACCCAGGCGAGATGATTTCTGCCTGCAGCAATGCAAAGGCAGGGATCAGGTGCCTTCCCTAGAGAAATCCTCTGTGCAGAAGAGAGAAACTGAAGTTGAAGCAGCAGGAGAGACAGAGCAGCCAGCCAGCCCAGTGCTCTGGTGTCACCTGCCAGGCCTGCAGGGTCAGCACGATTTCCTGTCACCTGCATGATTCTTTTTTGTTTGAATATTTTCCCAACACTCAGTAGATAGGAAAGGGATAGGGACCTGAAATCGGTACTCCTTCACCAGACATTTTAATGAGGCTGGTTGTATGATCTCTTCATGCCTTCTTATTTCATCTGAATAGAATGGATCAAAATTTGCTTTTGATCACTCACTTCTGCTTGAGAAATAACATACAGCACAGTGAAGAGTAACTTTTAAGGCCCAGTTGAACAGGATTCCCCAGGGAACTGTGGGACTGCAAGGATGAAGGACATAATCCTCAGAAGTTGAGGTCCATTAGCAAGTGCACTGCTGCAAAAAATACTTCAGCTCTGTCAGCAACAGAATCACATCTTACTGCTAAGAGTCACATTTTCTTGACAGGGAGCACAGAGCCTCCTTTTCCTGCCAAAGCCTCATCTCAATGCCAACAGCAACAGCCAGGCTGCACTGCCACTTACCACTTCCCTCTGTCATCTGGCATCTCACTTCATTTTTCCTTCCCAAACCCTCACCTCACTGCTTAAACCCACTGCCACAGTCACTGCCAACCACCAGTTCCCATTGCCAACATACGCAGTCTCATCTGACGGGGTACATCTACACCACAACCAAAAGCATGACCGCTGCTTATGCAAACACAGAGCAGTACCTACAGAGCTGCGGTTGCACTGACTGAGCACCCTGCCCAGCAGGAGCATCGGTGCAGCCACAGCAGTGACTGGTCAGCATCGAGGCCACACTGCTCCCACGCTGCTGCCCAGTGAGCTATGCAATTCCAGAGGTGGGCTGGCAGGGTTAAGTCTACAAAAATTAGAGTCACAGCCTTGACTGGAGATAAGAAAACACCCCATAGCCACTTCCCAACCCTTCTGCTCATCCCAGCCTTAACAGGGAAGTTTCTTCCTCTCCCTAATGACGTCCTGGGGCCCTGCATGAGGTACGTATGGTAGTGTGATTGATGTTACAACAACCAGAAAAAAAGGCAGTACTTCTAAAGTGACTACAAAGTGATTTTTAGTGACTGCAGGCAATTACCCGTGGGGAAATGGCTGAGCTGGATCAAGATACAATTTATATCACAGAGGGGGGGTAGGATCCGTGTGTAAATGTGGACACCTACAACAAGGAGATCATTCATCTCATCCTGAAGAGGACATCTGAATCTGGTCAGATGAAATGCACCATTAAATTACTTACTTCTCCTCTCGAACTATTCAGAAACAGCATTCTGCAACATCTAGCTCAGATGTAGACCTTCAGGTTTGAAGAGAGAAATCTCACCCTTTGTCTAGAGGTAGTGTACCCTCTCCTTAAAACATATATTCTGGAGGCTACAGAATTTGCAATCAATCTCTCACTTTTACTCACTGCTTTTAAATTTCAGAACTTTCAGAAAATAAAATTTAAAGTGTATCTCCAAAAGTATGTATTGACCCATTTTAATCCATCTTAACATGAAGTTTAAGTGAAAAGGTTCACTTATATATATATAAATGCATAAATTTACAAAGTTATTATATATTTTTCATTTCCATATGTATTTAATAGACAATAGAAATATTAACCTGCATTTTTACTGTGTAACTTTTAAAATGACAAAGCATTGAATTTAGCAAAATAGCAATTAAGCTGTAAAGCTGAGTTATATATTCCAATATGCAGTATGAATACCTATGATTTGAATAAAACCACTCTGCATGGTTATGTGCATGGTTATACTCTTTTGTATTGGTTAGGGTTTCTTGACCTTCCTTCCAGAAAGCAAGACACACAGGCTCACCTCCTACAAAACTAACATTTTACCTTCAAGAAGCAATATATTTTTAAATGACAATACCAAATCATTTATCAAAGTGTGTTTATCAAATAATAGTCCTTTTTTTATCTTTTGTTAGAATTAATTAGAATTCATTCACATGGTTTCCCACTTTGATCTATAAATCAAATTCTGACCCTAACAGCAGCTTGTGAAATATTTATTAGCACAGGATTATTATCACAGCCTGATTATTGTCTAGATTATCCAGTAGCATACATTCCTGCATGTTATTGCCAAGAAACTTGGCTTTGGTGTTGGACTATATATTATGACAGTAATTTCCCTTCTACGGGTTTCTATTTACCCACATGTTTGGTTTCACAGTACTGTTCCATCTTGACTGTCTCTTTGGCTTGCTATAGAGACATAAATTCTCCAAGCAAGATTATAAAATCGATATGACTAAATCAAATAATGAAGAAAGCTTTAAAAAGATATATTCAAGTTACTCACAGATGTCATATTTATTTTTAAAATTGAGTGACTGATTTATGGTTATTTTTCTTTGGTAGTGGAACTAGATGCAATTTAGGAGGAGGATATAATAGATGACAGCACAGCTGTCCTTATGTTCTTAAACTTCACAGATGTTCACACTGAGCTTCCCAGAAGTGGGTACTGGAGGTTGGCATTACTTCCTCACAGGAAAAGAGAGTCAACCTCTAGATAGTGGACAAGTGATAAAGGCTTAGGCAGGGGAAGACAGGAGGAGAAATACCACAAAGGCTGGTGAGAGCAAAAAGCATGCAGCTTGTTTTTAATGAGGTAACTGGACGAGCAAAGGAGAGGATTCAAAAAGGAGACGACAAAGCGAGGATTAAAAAAATTGTCTTTTCAGCAACATTCTCAATGTGTAGGGCAAGACTGTCAACAGCAAAGAAAAGCACGATGAAATGATTAAGATGCTGAAAGTCTGAACAAAAGCTTTGCAGATCAGCTGTACTGGCTTAGGGCATCAGTCCACCTTGCTCAAGATCCTCCCTCTGGCAGCAGCTGTGACAAAGGCATAAGAAATATGTTTGTTTTTAGAAAGGAAAACCTGCATCTGAGAGAACCAGTAAGATTTATACGTAGCCCAGATAAAGTCATCACAAGGGAATCTGGCACATCCATCCTGCACCCCAGGTAAGAAGGATCAGGGTGCAGACACTATAGAGGGATTTGGTAGTGTTTGCAAGGTCTGCCAAGAGGCTTGAGAGAGCCTGAGCCAGCCCCCCTCACCCTCCATATGTGGCAATGACACGGAGTGGACTCTCTCTCTGAGTTCACTGCACCAAACTCCTCACTGCTCAGCCTCCTACCGAGCCCTGCCTACTCTGCTGCCAGGATACAGCTGGTGATGAAGAATCTCTGCTATGCTATGCCTTGGACATGCAGGTGACAAGAGCAGCCCTTTTCTCCCTGTCTTCTGAGCCTTCCTTCAGCTCACGAGGCAGAGACTGCATGTTGGTTACCTACCAGTTCCCTCAGGCAGCAGAATCTCAGTTCTGCAGCCAGTCACTATGTCCTTACAGCCACCTCTGGTCACTGTTGCCACAAAGTCTATGGCAGGTGAGGAGGAGGGAAAGCAAAGCAAGTGATGGTGACAGCTTTCAGATTTAGTCTATCCTACCTTCCCTCTCTCAGTGTTATTGAGGAGCAAGTGGCAATGACAGCTCTGTGTCTGCTGCCTGGGCTGCTTCTTCATCAGGGCTCTTGTCAGCAGGACATCCCTCTTGCCTTGCTCATTACATCCCTGTCTGGATGGAAGCACCCCTACAGAGGAGTATGATTTGAAGTTTGCATGCAACAGTTAAACTTGAATAACAAGCAGGATCATAGTATTTTCACTGGCGAAAGGGAGATTTCAAGGCAAGGATGAAAATCTCTGCCTTAGTCATGCTGCGTTGCAGATGACAACCAAAGACCTTTGAGAAAAATGTCAGAGATATTTGTTTAGGAGTATCTCCCATTTTCACCTAAGTACTGCTAAATATAGTCTATAAACAACTTGGCAATAAGGAACTGGGACCTGGATCTTCTGTCTGACTGCCATTGCTGCTGGCTATGATGCAGCATGCATGTCCTTCGATGCACTGTGGTCCAGCTTTTGCTGAGAGGGATAATAGATACTTTGCCTATTCCAGAGACAGACAGGTCAGCCTCTGTGAAGATACAGGTCTGACTCCCTTTAGGCCGAGGTAAGCTGAGAGCTGTCCTCCTGATTTCTAGACAAGCTCTCTAACCCTTAGGCTATTAAATCAGGTGTAACTAACCCTACATAAGCTTTAAAAAGCGAGCAGCTGGAAAGGTTTCTGATAGGAGCACCTAATCCCCACAGCGTCCACCAGCCGTCCCTTCAGGGAACAGTGTGCTCGGCCGGAGGTCTCCGCTCTTCCCCGACCACCACCCCACTCAGCCTAGCCCCCGCGCTGGAGAGACCCCGCCGCACCGGGGCCCGGGCTCCCCTGCGCGCAACGCGGCAGCCTGGGGAAGGAGACGGGAGCCGCGGGCTTCTCCTGCCGGGGTCACCGCCCGCCCCTCCCGGCTCCTCCAGGCACCCGCAGAGCCCCCTCCCCTCCCCTCCCCCAACCATGGCCCCGTCCCTCCGCCTCCTCGCCCGCCTCAGCGCCCCTCTCCCCACAGAGACCCACCACAGGCCGCCGTGACACCCCCCCCCCCTCACGCCGGGGCCGCCCGCCCCCGCCAGGACCCGGCGCCCGCGCGCCCCCAGAGCGGCACCAGCGCATGCGCAGTGCGGCCGCGCGGCGGCTCCTGCAGGGACGCTGCCGCTGCCGCCGCCGCCGCTGCCGCCGCCCGGGCTGCCGCGAGCCGCCGCCGAAACGTGTTGCGCGCCCCGCGCTGCAGCCGCTCTGTGTATCGTGCCTGCACCGATGCCTCCGGCCGGCCGCGCACCGCCCAGCCGCCCTGCTGCTGCTTCCAGCTGAGCAGGCTCCAGATGTTCTCCCCAAAACCTTAAAGGACCTCTGCGTTCAGGCAGTTCATTCCGGTGCTGCTCTCGCCTCCTCCTCCTCACGGCTGCTGCTGCAAGCCCCTTCTTGAATTGCTCTGCACGTTACTGCTGCTCGGTGCAGACAGACATTTCCATGCAAGCGCCAGCCACCCGCTGCAATAACAAGCATCAGTACATCATTCGCCTCCCGCCCCGAACCCGGAGCTATTTTATTACTTGGGGAGGTGCAGGGACCTTTTTCCGGCAGGGAGGTACAGTGTAAGTTTTTTTTGCAGCTTCCGCTGTTATTTACAAGTCATCGTTTTGTTCACCATCCCCTGGGAACCGAGGAAACCAAAGTTGCCAGGTAAATGCCCTCTTCCTTGTCTGCAGCACTTTACCAGAGGCAGCTCCAGTTTTTCTTTACTGCATGACTGTTTCACTCCTATTATATAGCATGAATTGTAAAGCGGAGGCTGCATTTAATTGCATAGCTGTCACTGGTTAATTCCTTTTATTGCCCGCCTCTCATGACATTTCTTTGCAGAGCTCTTTAGAGGCTGCATTTTATCGCACAGCTGCCGCTGCCTGACTCCGGTTGCATTTGCCCGCACGATTTCCTCCTGCACTCCTCTGACTGCATCATTATTTCGGCCTGTTTGCAACTGCTCTCCCGAGGGCAGCGGGGAGGCGGGGGAGGGTCGGGGCATGCCCTCGGAAGGCAGCTGTTGGCAGCAGAGCTGCGCGCAGGACCGTGCAGGATGCCGGGGATAACTGCAGTCTCAGCAGGGGCAGCATCCCGGCGACCTAAAGATGGTGCCGCTGCCGCAGACCAGCTCGACGGCACCTCCGCGGGCTCGCCGCCGGCCGCGGCCCTGCCATTACTATTGTCGGTGTTGTCCCCGCAGGCCGGGCGGCCGGTGCCCGCAGCAAGCCGCCCACCCCGGGGAGGCCCGGCGGCCTGAGGCCGCCCGCCGCCGCTTATGCAACACATCATCGATAACCACCCCGACATGGCCACCGCGCTGCTGGCGGGCGAGAAGCTGAAGGAGCTCATCCTGCCGGGGCAGCAGGATGACAAGGCGGGCGCGCTGGCGGCTCTGCTCCTCCAGCTGAAGCTGGAGCTGCCGTTCGACCGCGTGGTCACCATCGGCACCGTCCTCATCCCCATCCTGCTCGTCACCCTCGTCTTCACCAAGAACTTCGCTGGTAAGGGCAGCGGGCCGCCGCCAGGCCCTGCCCGGCCCCGTGCGGCGGCACCGCCCCTCAGCGGCCGCGCGCGGGCGGGCGGGGCGGTGACACTCCCTAACGGCCGTCTTCACGGGCGGGGCGGCTCCGCCACGGGGGGCCACATCCTAACGGCCCCCAGCGCCGTGACGCCTCGTCTTCACGGGCAGGGCGGCTCCGCCACGGGGGGGGGGGGGGGGGTCACGCCCTAACGGCCGCCAGCGCTGAGGGGGCTGCGAGCGCCTTTCCTCGCAGCACTGCCTTTAGCGACGGGGATCCGCGGCCCCTTTTGCTCGGCGGGCAGCCCAGAATCGCTGCAGGGAGCTCTGTGGAGCAGAGGGAGTTTTCACTTTCCTGTGACAGCTGGCAGCCAGTGTGAGTGGCCCTGTATGAATTTATGTACCTTATCAGGTGGATCTTAGATGGATCCAGAGCTGAGCCATGGCTGATTTTAAGCATTTTTCCTAATGTTAATTCGGGCATGCACAACATGTGTGTTTAACTAGCCTGCTAGGTAAAGATGGATGCTTTTATACAGACTGATGCAATGATTACATACAGGCACATACATATTTTGTCATATTGGGATAATGGAAATCACTGGTATTTGTCCCAGTTAAAGGCCTACATATTGCATACAGGCTTTTTTACACTTAAAAAAGCCCACTCTGATTGCCTGTCACAGCCAGTGTAGAGGCCTTCCAGTCTAGGAAGGAAGTTTTAAGTCTTGATGAACTTTTGAAAATGAGTGACCCAGTAAATTGTTAGGTCTACTTTCAGGTCATTAGCACAGGGTATGAATAGTGTGTAGTTTGTGAAGTATCAGCCTGATGAATGGAGCTACTAGATTGTGACTGCATTTATTGGATTGCCACAAGGTGCCCTAAAGCTCCATACTGAAGGTCCTTGTGAAATTACTAGCACTTAAATATACAGGATTGACCTTGCAGTCTGTAGCCTATATGGTTAGTGGGAACTGGCAGTATTTAGTAAGAATTCTGCTGGACTAAGCATATCAAAATCAGACCCTTGTTTTCCATGCTTTGGGATCAACTTCTAATACTTGCGTATCCTTGTTTTCGTTATGAGATGTGATTACACTACCTGGAGGAATATCTGCTTATGCACAGAGTCTTGGTGGAAATTTTTCTTAATTGTAATTAAAATATTTTAAATATGTACCTCATTTTTTAAACTTAACATTTACAGCTCAAGATCTTCAGCAACAGTTAGTGGTAAGAACCTCGTTTTGTGAGTGGTCATCTGGAGATGACTTAAAGAGGGCAGATTTTCAGGGGGTGCTGAGCTTGTTGAACCTCTGAAAGCTGTCTCCTTATAGTGACTGAAAGTCAGAATGCAGAGTCACTTTTACAGATCTTCAGTGTAGAATGCAGAAGTGTTTGGCTGCCTTCTTCTGTTTGGTGTGTGGAGAAGTAAACTGTAATAAAAAGGCAATCCTTCAGAAGGTCATGCGGGTGTATACTTATGTATGTGCCATCATACTGTATGAGATTTGCAGGTTTGAATCTCTAATGATAACCTTGGGCACAAGAAAGGGCCCCCCTTCATGTATGTGCCTTTCCATAGTGTGGATTTCCTAACAGAAATGCTTTCAGGACTCACTGCTTGTGTAGATAGCAGTAATGTGCTCCATATGAACAAATTCTCAGAGAGCAGGTTGTGGAGGAAACTGCAGGTCCGAGACTGAGTTTTATAGAATAGATGTCCCTCCGCAAGCCTCAACTATGGCCCACACAGGTATATGCAAGTCTACTGATTTTACTCACTACTTGCATCTGCCCATATTCCTGCAATCGGGTTTATTTTATGCTGTGGAATACTGCTGTCTAGGATAACAGTTGTGACCTTAAATGTACCAAATTTGTTTTTCAGAAGTACCAAAAGCAAAATCATTTAAGCCTAGTCACAGACTTTGTATGCTAATTTGACCCTAGAATTATGAAGCAGTAACCTGTGATGTCCTGACAGGACAAAGCATTAAAGCTTTTGGAAAGCTGCCTTTGGAAAACTGTAGGACAACATTTTTCTCTCATATGGTGTCATGTGGTTGTTCAGATAATCTACAGTTAGAAAATAAATATGACAAAAAGGAAAAAAAGATACTCTACAAGAGAAAAATGGAGCGGACAAGAGAATGTAATACAAACACTGTAAGGGACTGATGAAACTATGCAAATTCCTTTTTGAGGTGAAGTCAAAGAGCCCAGGATTAGGGAATTCAATCCTGCTTCCACTGAGTTCAAGAGCAAAACTCCTACTAATTTTAACGTGACCTGAATCAGGTCATAATTTCTCTGTTACCAAGATAATATTTACTCAGACTTCTTCACTAAGCTAAACTTGTCCAGAAACAGTTAAGTATAGTAATAACAACAATCCTGCTGAATACGTGTTTATTCTTGATCTGCAGTTTGTGTTGTGTTTCACCTATGCACTGCCACTAATCATTAAAGAATCTAATTTTGTTTTCTCGCTTTGGATACAGCTCCCTCTGTGCAATTTAAGTAATACGTATGAAAAGTGTGAACTTTGCTGGCAAAATTGAGTGCTTTTCCTACTGCTCCTTTGGTTGTGAATACCATAGTAGCTTCCCAATTGTGTGTGTGCCATCAGTTACTGCTTCAGATTAGAAAATAAAAACTGATGCTTATTTTATTCCTATTTCTATTAATGATATTCAGTGCAAGCCATTTAAGCCACCACCATGCCACTAAACTGAAAATAATACCCCTTTCTGGGTTCTATCCCATATTAAGTAAACTTCGTTGGTAAAGCTCTTAGAATAATGTGTGTGCATTCAAGACATTAATGTAGTGATCAAAAAGCAGTGGTTTCTCACTATCCTTAACTTAGCATCAAGCGTCTGCATGATTAGTGTGTAGAAGACATAAAGCCCTCTATACTTCTAATCTACCTTGGCGTTTATGTAGTAAGATCAAGCTGAGTTTAAAGAGTAGTCAAAATCACCTGTACAAAGCAGTAGAACAAGTGTAGTAAAATCTACTTGACTGAGCAGCTTGTGCGTCTTGCACTGGTAGTGTGCAGAAGGAACCCTATCACAGTAAGCCTGGGTATCCCAGTGCAACGCTAAGCCTTCTGGCCTAGAGACTATTATGAAACATATATGAAATCACAGTTCAGTCTCAGAACACAAGAAAAAGAAAGAATGTATTATGGTAGACATATTTATTTAAAAGATGATAATCCATTAACAGTCATAAAGATTATTATGTCTATTGTATAACTTATTATATACTATATATATTGTATATATATATATATATAATTATACTATATACTATAGAGTTCCCCTGTGGGTGAAGATAAAGTTATTTAATTACATTGTTTTAATTCCATCAGCAAAGTGCTTGTTTAGGTAACACATTTGCTATTCATGTAAGTGATTCATTTGTGCTCATATTTAAGTGTTCTGATCTTTACATCACCTTTGAGAAATTAAACCATGATTTTTTGTTTCAGTAATTTTAGTAGCATAAAAGGCAAGACCTATTTGTTTAGCAGGTACTGATCTGAAGCAAATGTTGATTTCCTGAATAAATCATAATCTAGCTGAACTTCATACATTACAAAAGACTTTAAATTAGGTATCGGACTTTTCTTCCATTACATGTATCCTTATGGTCTGACTTGATGTAAAAAAAGCAGACTGTCATCCTTGGTTCACTTTTGCCGGATGAGAGAATCCGTAATGTAATCAAAAGTTTATCAGGAGCTGAAATCTTCTTTCCAAACTTCACTACTACATGACAGTGCATTGGGGGTGAAATTCATCTCTCTGCAGAGGGAAAGTGTAAGTCATATACATCACTTGCTCCTGAGAGGGAAATTCAGGATGCATAGGGGTCAGTAAGAGTTTTGCTGTTGATTTCAATGGGACCAGGATTTAACTCTAATGGCTGAAGTGAGGTTCCTTCTTGCATAGGCCCTTCTGCAAAGGAATGAATACTGCCTTTCTTTGCACCTCTAGACTTGCTTTCACAAGAGAAAGTCCTTCAGCTAACCTGTTACACTACCATTACTGAGTCTCCCAATTCTCTTTTAATGTTTTTCAAGCAAACCAGTGTGATTCCTAGAAATAATAAAATATTTCCATGTGCCATATTTATACTGGGCATAAGATATTCATAGAGTCATTTGGGAACAATAGTCAGCTTCCTCACACAGAGAAAGTCTATATCCCAAAGGAGCACCCACAAGAGAAGAAAGATGCTGTCTCCCTTTCTAAAACTCACCCCCCCAACCCCCTGGACAGACGTCATACAAAACTAGGACATCTTGTGTTTAAGGGCTAGTGTATGTTGGCCTTTACTTTAAAGAGGAAAGGTTTGGATACATGATTCTCTGATTCAGTGGATGGACAGTATTTAAATGGAATCGACTTTCCAAAATCATAGGGCTCCAAGTTCGGATTAGAAGAATGCCTACAACAGCCAGTATAGGCTCAAAGAAACCTCTCCAGTAGGGATGTCCTTGTTGAGAACAACAATGTGCATAGTTGATAGGCCCAAGGGAATTTGCTTGATTTTGTTATGTTTTCTTTCAGAAATTACTACTTTAAAGTTAAAGATAACAATTTATTTATTTAAATATGAATGCCAATATGTGGATGTTTGGACCCTTTCAGATGTTTGAATTTCTGTCAGAACAGTCGCATGATCCTAGTCATACCGTATATAATTTTAAGCATCTGCTTGCAGCATTCACACAAATTCATATGTGGTCCTTTTAAAAGGTCCATGCTTGTATCTGATTCCTCAGAGGCTTGATTTGTCATATCTGAAGATTTTACATACAGAAGCCTTGTTGTTCCTAGGCACTTTGAATGGTTATTTATACCTGTGCAACTCAAGAGTAAAATACCACCAATAATCTATCAATGGAGAGTTTTGATTTTGTATTGTCACTTTTCTTCTTACATTTTAGCTGTGTTGGAGCCTGCTGGATTGTTTTCTTTCACGTGATAAAGGGTTTGGGTTTGTTTTTTTTCCAATTTCTTTATAAAGAAATTATTTAAAGTGTCTTCTTGCTAAAGCAGACTTGTTCCATATTAAGTTAATATTTACTGAAAAATGATAAAATACCAAACTTTAATTAATGATGTTAGTAGCTGAGGCTCTAAGATATGTAGTTCCAGTCCAGCCATAGTCTGTAGCAGTGTTCAGCAATTGTTCTTAGATTTGATGTTACAGTATCTTCTATCAAGAGATGGTCCTGTTGGGGAAGTTTGGATCTAGATCAGAAGAGACAGATATTTTAAGATACACATATCCATTTTCACTTACTTTCTAAAAGGCCTAGAATGCAGAGTATTAGACTGTAACATTCATTCTTAGTTTGAAGTGGATCTGTTTTGTGTCCCATGTTTTTATTCATCCTTTCATCTGCTCTGCCCATTTTTCCCATGGAACCAGTACACCAAACCACAGCCATGAGTAGGACATTGTTGGATATTTAATGCTTGTCTTCATCAGCAAGTGCTGCTTTCTATCCTCTATGACCAGCAACAATGCTACTGACAGCAAGTGGCAGCCTTTTATAGTGAAACTTCTCACGACATTTGCTGAAATTCCAAGAGACTGTTCTACAACCCAGTAGAGTAAAAAATACTTGGTCTTCATTATGAGCAGCTTAGTTTGTTTGCATCATTTAATTTTTTTACTAAGTGTTTTAAATATTATTGCTCAGTGTTGTGCTGCATTCAGAAACAACAGTATCAGTGATGTCTGTGGGAGGTTTTCTGCTAAGGGACCAAAGAGAGGTGGGCCCCAAAGGAGAATATGTTTTGGTCTTCACAGGATTGAAGTGTGTTGTTACCCAGACTTTCAAAAGCTTTGGGATTGATGTGACCAATTACAGGGATTGCTAAATCGTACCCATCTTGTACAGTGCCTTGTGCTTGTGCTTTTAGTTGCAGTGAATTGTTCTTTCTATATTGCAGTCATGTTTGCTTTTCCCTTCAAAGCTGTTAAACACCAATACTTCATTAAAATAGAGCAAAACAGTCAAGATTTTATACTTTAGTCAAAAGTCAAGCTTTGGCATAGGTTTTCTTGCTACGTTTTTAAAATAGTTCCTACAAAATACCAAAAAGTTGCTCATACATACTGTATTTCTATGTCTCCTAGCAGTTACGTAGCTCAGCCCTCTACACCCTTCTGCTAGAAAAGTCTCATGAGGAAGTAATGGAAGGAGACAGTAAGTTGAATGGCTGATGAGTCAGTTCAAGTTTTATGTTTTATTTCCTAATTTGTAATCATTGTGCATAAGCAATGCTTATTTCACTGTGTAGTACAGCATATGCGTGCGTTCAATGTCTTTTTATACATTTCACCCTACAGTATGTTTAAAGCAGTACATGTTGAGGATTTCTGTATTATAAAATGATTTTATTTTGTATTCCAGTCAATTTTTTCTAATTCATACTTCTGTTTCAAGTTGTAGGCAGCACGTTTACATATGCTCACTTACCTGACTTACCTGTTAGATGGCTTTTGAGCTTATTTTCCATTTTTTCTTTCTAACTGCACTTAAAGCAGCCTATAGTAGGAAAGTGAGGATGACATTTTTCCAAATGATTATTGTTAGTGCTAAAAGTATGAGGCCAGATTCTGTTATATTTGCATAAGGACAGTTAGATGCAGAAATTGGTTCTGAGGTGATATTACCTGTGATATGAGAATTTAAGGAGTCTCTCAGTATTACATGTGTTTAAAAGGACTGAAATTGTACAAGCAGCCACAGGCTGGCTGTGGTTCGGCCACTGTCTGTTCGCACTGCTGATGGAATTTTGCCCAGAGAGTAAGGACAGTTACACCACACACACGCACACCCACACACACACTTGTCAGGAGCTTGACTCAGTTAAAGACTTGCAGTTACCCAGTTGAGTGTTAAATAAAAAGGTAACCTTGAGGAAATGCATGAACCTCACATCTGAAATAATTCCACTGTAATTTCTAGAGGCCACAGACGTTTTCTGTCTTGAGTTCCATTTCTCAAAAACTTCATTGATACATACACATCGTCTTCTTCTCATATGTACTTTGGTGACCCTGCCTGCACTATTAACACGTCATCTTCTCCAGTGTCACATACATGAAGAGATCCAAAACATGGATGAGGTTTATCTTAACACATATTTTAAAATAACTTAATTTGAATAGATGTTCAGAAAAATTTTTGTTTAAACACTGCTTAATTCATTCATCTTAGTCAGGAGGAAACCTTGTGTAGCAAGTTTGAGGCTTTTTTTCAAAGCTATCCAGAAGGATTTTGAGGCTTTTTTGTCACTAAACTAGATAGAAATTATGCATCCATGTTCTAGAAGAAACCTCAGCTTGTATTGTTTCTTAGAGCTGTGAAATATTTCAAGAAGAATCAATATCATCATGGAGTTCCTTGGGTTTTGTCAGCGTTAAAAATGACTGCAATGAGCAGTTTCAGTAGGTATACATATTTAATTACAAAACTAGGTTATTTCACAGTAGACTGGCATGATTCTTGTAGAGGTTCCCTTTGTTTCACATAATGGTATAGGTTTTATTATAAGAAAAATGCTGAAATGAATGCAGGTATTTCCATCATAATGGATTTTGTCCCAGTCCTATATTATACTCTTGCATTAGAACTGGGAAATACAAAATTCATTATGATAGCAAGGTTTGGGGGTTGGTTTGTTTTTGACTGGCACCATACCTATCATACAGACTCATAAGAAGTTAACAAGAGCAGCAGTGCAGCCAGGTGCTGAGATATGTAATGTATTTTTGCAGCTTGGAGCTCAGTGACTATTTCCAGAGCATTTTAGTTATATACTTAAGTAATTATTTTTGCATTTTGGAGTTGAGGTACCTTGTCTTCTGCAGGATTTTTGACCTCTTTCAGGAGGGCAGGAAACTTCCACAATGGAACTGTCAGAGTCCCTGGGACCCTTGGGGGCTGATGCTCATGGCTAGATCAAGCACAGCTCTGATACTTTACAAAATCCATTTTTTTTTATACGTGGAAGAACCAGTTTTCCAAAGAACAGAAGACCAGTCATCTCTGACTCAGAATTACTACGCTGTTAAAATAACATAATTATTTAATGAGCTAATTATTTGCATTTTTCTTCTTTTTTAATATGAAGTTTTTGTGGTAGTATATATATGCCAAGAGGTACTTAACACAAGCCGTCTTTATCATTTCTAATCATTAAATAACAATAATGCAGTAGAACAAACCTGCTGTTTCCTGTGTTTGTATTTTGCACTTGACCCTTGGATTAAGAAGCCACAATTGTCTATGTATCATTAGTTTCACTGAATTTTCATAATTCATTTCACTTTGGCACTTATGTGCTTTTGCAGTTTGTTTTAGGTGTTAATCTGGTCTGCATTATCACACTATCTGAATGCCTGTGTAGTTATTTTGAGGTTTCATTACTGGAGGGGAATTTTAGAATTACCCCAAAATATCGTTTTGATCTTTTGATAACATTAAAACATTTATTTTCCTACAAGATTGCTTTTACCCTTGTAAAGAAGATCTGTGCATCACCAAGATTCCACTTACCTCCTCTTATTAGGACTATTCATTGTAGAAGTAATTATTATGCAGATCTCTTTGTAGGGCTACCTGCATAACTGAATTTCACTCATTAGACTTTGATGAATGCATTCTTTTAAATTCATATCTAACCTTCCCTCTAATCTTAACATAATACAAAGTAATGTTATATTACAGAAACATACCTTTAGGCACCAATATAAGCAATGTCATTTCCTTCCAGGTGTTTTCTGTTTTCTTGCAGAGCTATGTTTAGCAGAGGAAGAAATGCTTGTAACGAGATTCAACAGCACAGTCACTATAAATAAACTCTCTTTCCAATGATGTTACCACCATATTGCATGGCCATCACGCGATGGATGTTAGCTCATTATTGAGGAAACATTCCTCTGTAGAAGCAGCCTAAGGGATTTCATTTGGGAGTTTCTGCACCTTCTGCATAACAGTTGCCATTTCTGAAATAATCTTCTCCCATAGACTTCCACATAATCAACTAAGTAGGAGTAGGTATCTTTCTTTCCTGAATTAGGCTGGCAGACACTTCAGCGTACTAGCTATTTTTAAAAGAGCTAATGTCTATTACATACAATGAATATAGTCCTATAAATTTATGTACCTGTTAGGAAAGTGCATTACTAATCTAGTGACTCTGCAGATCCAAAATACATGCAGTTCAAGCAGCAGTCCTGCAAGGGAAAAACCCCAAATTGTAAATATGGGGACATCTACTGCTGTCCTTACATTGCAATTACCCATGTGGGTAACCAGTTACCTATCAGTCATTGAAACTGCTTATCTACATTTCATCCATTATGACTAAGCCTTATTGAATATGGGCCATTAAAACTTGCAAGCAGCAGTGGTTTCCTGTCTCATTTTTAGGGACTTTCTTTTTAAGATTTTTTTCTTAAACAGGACAAGTGGTTTCAGAAAGTGAGCAAAAAAGGCTATACCTTACCTTGTTGATCATGGAGAAATTTGTACCTTAGGAGGACTTCATGGGCATGGAACCTATATTCAGATTTGGAAAGAATATTCCCTAACAAAGGTAAAGGTATTGTCTTTTTATTTTGATAAAAGTAATAATACTTAATAATTAGATTGCTAACTTAAGGCTTAGTTCTGTGAATGCTTTATTTACTTACTCATATGAGTAAACTCAGTGAGTTAAATAGGACTGTATGACTACAGTTGATATACACAAGTAATTTCAGGAATCCATCCTCATGCTATACTAATATTCTAACCTTTAAATACCCTTTAAATAAAGTAGTTGAAATAAACCTGTTAAATTAAGGGAGTTTTTCCTTTGGCTTTGAACTAATTTGGATATTAGTGAGCATTTGTTAAAATCACACCCAAAGGAGAGAGTTACATATTCTTATGGAAGTTTCTGGCTGGGATGGAAAATTTGGTTACTGTTTAGAAAACATTACACTTTCTTAGACTACATTTTCAACCTTAATAACATGAATGTTTTTGTTCTGTTTTTCCAGAGAGAAGAGGATCCAGGACATTCTTCTTTTCCCTTCAAAAATACTGAAAACTACTAAATAAATTACATCTGTTTCTCAAAATAAACACTTTTTGCTACCTGCTTTTTTGTGCATTCTTTTAAGTACCCAAGGTGAATGAAGTATGTATGTCTGATTGCTTGCCCAATTGTGACAATGTAGGGAAGGGCAGTATAATAGGACTGTTCTTGTCAAATACTATCATTTATTGCTGAATTCAGAAAGCTTCTCATTTATCTTGGCTATTAGAAACTTGTGCTCAAGAGTCAAACACTCTGCATTTCAGTTTTAGCCGCTGCATATACGTACACCCAAATAAAAGAAAGCGTCTTTGTGGTAGTGCCCCATATTTAAGGGAATTACGCTTCTTTACTATTGCCCAGTGAGGGCTTGGTCTTATAGGAAGCTGAATGCCTTTGTTTTTTTCTGACTGCACTCGTTGCTCAACACGAGCAAGTTTAGTAGAAGTATTTACATACATACATACTGTTGACTTGTGGTTCTAGTCCGACTGCCTGCTGTAGGTGCCAAACTTTGGCACTGCCACACCCAAGTAGTAGGCATCTGATCAGCAGGGAAGTTCAGATATCCTACCTAAGTGCTGAATTTCTCCTTACGGTCAGTGGAGAGGACCTTCCAAAGAATGCTTTAGAGGACTTGACTGAAATGCTAGCTTTTCTTCATAGGCAGCTTGGGCGCCTTCATGAGGATGATTTAGTAGTGCTGCTCAAGAGGGCAGAAAGCCAACTGGTGGGAAGCACTAGACTCAGGATGAATCTGTGTAGACACTTAACTGAGGTCTCTAGAGTCAGTATCTCCTCCCCAGTGGAGTTCTGCATGAGGCTGTCTGATAGAGTCAGGGCATGAGGGTTAAAGTGCTTGCTCAGGAACTGGAAGATCTAGGAAGTCTGGCAGCCTGTTTTTCAGAACCTAAGCTCCATCTCTACTGCCTGCACCCAGTCTAGTGCCATAGTGGTCAGGCTGTTTACTTTCAGATCTTAAAGAGCTATCTCCACAAGAGACATGTACTTCTGTCTTGGAATAGTCTGCACAAGGATTTTTAGCTTTTTCATTTTTCAAATATTTTTTCTGAAAACTGGGTTCCTTTTTTTTCTTTTTTCTGTTTGCTGTTAGAAAATAGTTCTGTTACTCCTACATTATTGAATCATTGCTGAAGAATACTGAATTCATGGAATTTAGCCAGAAGATTAATGAGGTGTGCTTTCTTTTTCCAGAGTAAATTCTAATAGCTGGAGGTCACAGGAGACATACACAATTCGTTATTATGGTTTATAGTTTGCTTTTGGTGAATGTACTTTATTTCATTGGGAATATTATAATATAATATATATTATATAATGTATTCTTTTTTTACTTTTCAAGGTCTACTGAAAGCCTTTTAAATATATTTTCCATATTTATTCAAATAACTTTTGACTACTGCTTCTAATAATACTTTAGAAGCTTGAAATTGAACCCCCTATAGCACCAGTCCTTCAAAGAGAAATGCACATGCTTAATTTTATGCACTGTGAGTAATCCCATTGGCTTCAAAGGAACTGCTCAATGTATAAAGTCACTTAAGTCTTTTTCAGGAGGAGGGCCTAATTTTTTTACATTATTGAATTCTAAGAGGTTGATATTGTTATATTCTATTTAAAAGGATATATGAATGTTTATGCTAGATAAAATTCACCCTCTTTTCCAGGAAGACCTGTAAAAACTGAACTTTTTGCAAAGACAGAGTAAAGGAGAAGGACACACATCTACCAGCTAGACCATGTCTTGGCAGTGTCTTCTCAATGTACTGTACACGAGCTCACTTTTACTTTGCTAGGTTAATTTTTTTTTTATAGGCAAATACACACGCACACACACATGCAGCCTCCTTGGTGGACTGTGCTGTTGATACCTCTTCCTTCGGATGAGATGTAATACTGGGACCTGAACTCCAGCCATTTATATTGTAATGCTAGCCTTCTAGCTATATTTCACCTGAAGTGTTCCTGATGCCACTGGCCATTGCATTCATTCTTGGGAATGGCCACTTCTCAGAAGTGAAAGAAGTGACTCCTGCATAAATCAGAGCCATCCTTGTCAGATGTGACCTAAAAAGAAAATTCATCTTGAGGACAGTCAAGCATTGGGAAAGGTTGCCCAGAAAGTTTGTGCAGTCCCCATCTTTGGAAGTTTTCAGACTGGACAAAGCCCTGACAAACCTGATCTGAATTTGGTGTTCATCCTACTTTGAGCAGAAGGTGGGATCCAAGGTTCCTTCCAGTCTGAATGTGATTCTGCATTGGGGTGTAACTTGATGCAATGGTCTAAAACAGCAGTTATCACATTTTTCTGTTGTTAACTCCATTTCCAGATCTGAGATTGATTTTTGCAGTTGAACTTTCACAGGGGTTCCAGCCCCAAACCTCAGCACCACAGCCCCTCATTCTGCTGAAGTATATGGAGGCTGGAGACTCAGTGAAAGAAGGTGACTTGGGATGGGAACAGAGTGTAGACAAGGGAGCATATGCCTGCTGAAAGCCCACAAACATTTCCTGGAGCCTTTACTAAAAGTCAGCAGATTGGGCAGCTCCTAGCTTCCATAGTTTACATTCACTCCTTCCCCCCATACTGTGTGTTTAGATTCCTTCCAAGCCAGAGTTTTTTGAGCACATCCCCTTCATTCATCACAGACCTTACCTCAGCTATCTTCTCCCAACCGTGTCCTCTATTCATTCCCATTAAGTGTGCCCTTTGTGCCACAATATTTCCTGCAAGTCATTTTTTTCTCCACTTAAGTATTTCTTAAACTGATGGGATGAGATGGCACAGAATGTATTCTGGTAGAGCATATGAGAAAGCTTAGCTGTCGCAGGATTTTAACTTTTTAAGTGACGTAACACAATTATATTAAACACTGACTAAATAATTCTACTTTGACTATTTCATCTTGTCTGTATGTCCCCCAAAATTGGGTGAGATCTCCTCCATACTTTATTCATGAGACTAGTGTTGAGGACTTCTAGAAGTTACTCATGTGCACAGTGAGCAGGATAAATGTATTCATGTATAACTGTTGAAAACATCTGATGTAGTGCTGCTGTGATGGGCTAACAGTAGCTAAAAAGGCAGGCTAAACTTCCTAGTATGCATCTTTATACCCAAGTCAGTATCAGATAAAGTATAACATACTTTAAAATATATTAATATCAAGGATTTTTTCCCCCAATGAAGTAGTTTTATTTGCACAGCATTAGCACAGACTTACTTATTCTCTTAAAAATTGTTCAAATGGAACATTCCTGGGAATGACAGTGACTGTAGGTAGGTATTACTAAAGGCAGGATTTGGCCTTAGGTATTATAAGTGATTTTTTTTTCTGAACAATTGTGTTGAGCTTGATCTGTTGGCATGTAGTAAGTGAATTTGTGTAGGTAGACCTAAGGGCAGACTTTCAGACTTTGAACTTAATGAAATTTTACTCTGAACATCAGCACTGATAATCTTGCAGTAGGCCATTACATTTAATACAGAAATGTTTGGCTCCTTAGCATTCCAGCCCCCAATAAGAAAGGCAGGTTAGTTAGGCAGTATTTTGTTATTTTCTGTCTGGGCTGCAGATTCACGCATGCACAAGTCACAGATACATCTGTGCCTTGAACACTCTTTTCATTATTGTTTGGAACTAGCAAAAGATTGTTTTGGAAATGATGACTTTACTATCCATTTTGCTGTAGGAATTTCTGTCTGGGCTCACAAGAATATAGTCCTCAAGGAGAGTGGCGGGATGGATGTACTTATGTGCTCAAATGTAGACAACACTCAGAAGGAGACCAAACCCCTCAGCCATAATAATGTCCCCTAAGCTTTGCAAAAACTTTCCTTACAGCATCTTACTCTACTGTCTTTTCCTATGCAGTTGAATAATTCTGCCATATGCAGTTAATCTGCCAGTCTTGCATGGGGGATAGCTGCATTTCATGGTGGCTGGAGTGATTATATGAAAGTTCTCAAATTGCTTTTAGGATTTTCAGGGTCAAATATGAGTATCCGTAGAAATGCTCTATATTCATGAATATAAAGTTAAAAGCAAATATTTTTTTTTGTATTGCATGATCCAGCATCAGAGCTATGATTGTAACACTCTCATGTTACATATCTATCAACATAGATGTTACTTACCTATCAAGAGAACATTGTAAAAGAAAAAAATATATCTGCTGTGCCTTTTTGAAACTGAATGTGGGTTAAGTAAGGCCCTCACCTAAGTGAGAGCTGTATGTGTGAGAAAAACTTAAGAATTACTCCCCCATCCTCATCAGATCTTCATGTTGAGATCCAGCTATAAGTTACTGCTGTCTTTCATAACAAACAAGATTAATTATTGACACAGTGCTTTTCTTTTTCACTTATTCCTGACTGACACAGATTGCAGTAGGGGAGAAACAGGTTCATACCCTCCTATGATAGGATTACACACCTTCTTGGTGTTAGATGCTTGGTTAAATGCATGGTAAAATGCTGCCATCACCTATGAAGGAATATTCACAAAAACTTGATGTTTTAAGTGTCAATTTAAACTATGTTTAATCTTTAAACCAGGTTTAAATGGCAGTCTGGCTTGACAGCCTCTGTAGTCAGTGGAGAGAGAGAGGTGATGGCTAAACTGGGCTCTTTCTTTGAATCACTTACTGGAAGGGCCTTCCTTTCCTCTTCGTTGTCTAGATAAATAAGCTTCCCAAGGCTGATGCTGTTTTGTGAGTCGTGTCCTGTGCTGAGAAGGTTAAGCTAAACTCACCTCTGAAGTAACTTTACCAAAATCAGTGACATCATTAACTGACAGTGAGTTTGGCTCAAACATTTTAGAAACTTGTTTAAATAAAATTGCCTTGTAACCCTGCCCCCATCTCAGTAAGTTCCACTGGCTTCACTGTGGATAGAGTTTCATCTGAAGAATCTTAGTATTTACATGGCTCATAAAGAGAATCATCAAAGTAAATAAATATGCAAAGAAAACATTAGACTAGTATCAGAAAACATTAGACTAGCATGAGTAAATAACAAAACATCGAATAAGAATGGAACACCATGCTTATCCATCCCAATAAATTACAGATTTCTCACAACTTAACAGGTAATGGGAACAGCTAATGAAAATACTTAACAGAGGAAAAGCAAACAAATTGCTGTAAAATGGCATTTGCTTTCTTTACTGGACTGGACAACCCCATTTTTGAAATAGCCTCTATTTAACCCGTTCAGTCCAAACCAGAGCTGTGTTTTTCACGGAAACAGCGGAAAGGAACAGAGTGCAGTTAGTATCTAAGCAATCTGTCCAACATAAATATAAATGTTAAGTTAAAATATTTTGATTTGTTTCCTTTGTTTATTTATGAGTTAAATAATTTTTTGATTGTTGCTATATATTTAAAATTTTTGCAGGAGTCACCTCAGCTTTTCAGGCCTCAGTGAAGAGAATTGATCAGTTTATTTGGTAGTAGCAACTGATACATGAATCCAAAAATAATCTATATGGATGCTTTGTATGAACGCTTACATGCAGTCTTCCCAAGTATTTCTGATGCTGAAATTCAGGAGAAATGAACCCATGTATGCCACAGGAAACTTATTTTTATGTCGGCAGGCTCCGATAGGCATAAGGACACCCAATTCAAAATATTTCTGCTTATCAGAAACACTCCAAGCTTCTTTGCCTTTTTTCCCCATGGGAACATTTTCACATAGGAATCTACTCTGTCTCCTGGGAAACTGTACAGTAACTCTTTGACAGTAGGAGTTGAAATTTTTTGTATGCATCCCTTCATGGCCAGCAATGGGGCAGTATGCAATTACTGAAGACAATCAGTGTTTTTCTTGTAATAGATGGCTGTGAATATACAAAAATTAGACTAAATGGGAAGTTGTGTAACATTAGAGTGCTTTAAGCTCTTCTCCGAGAAAGGTCAAAGCTAGATCATTTTGAAGTAGTCTTCAAAAGTGATTTTAAAGAATATATGGGGCTTATGTTACATGTTGTCTTGAATAGTATCATTTATTCTAAGAACTCTGTCCAAATTGGTTATATCTTTAGAAAAGAATCTTCACTGAATCGCTCAAAAGGAAAAGCAATTTTTTTGCAGACCTGGTGGGTGGCTCAGCACATAAGCAGATCAGGGAATATGTTTACACCTTAACATTTCACCAAAGCACTAGTAAATGCTTTGGTTTTGCTTGAATATGAGAAGCAGTTGGTCTGGTAGGGAGTTCTCTATTATGCCAAAAGGATTAGGGATTTTTTGCCTGTTTGTTAATTTTTAATATTTTAGTTATTTTTCTCAAATGTCTTTTTATTATTTATCTTAATGATTTGTATTATTAAGAGAACAGTACCACCACTTTCTTCAATAAGCTGTTCTTGATCTGAATTGTAGACTGCGTTCAGAACTGGAACAAGCTTGGTGTTCTTGAGCCATTCTAAATTCAAAAAGGAACATGCCTCTTCCTGTGGATCTCACATTAGGAAAATTTTTAAAGATATACCAGAAAACTGTAAAATCTATCCCCTTTGTTCTACCTACCATTAAAATACAGTCTTCCTGTTTGGAAAGCATGTTTTGATAATAGTCATTGCTATTTGAGCAGTTAATACCACTCTAGCTTTCACAAGTTTTTCCACATTATGTTCATGTCTGCTGCTAGAAAAACATAATTACATAGGAACATAATCTATCTATTGGGTCAAGACAAATATCCTTTTAGCCCAATATCCTGTCTCTGATGGCAGCAAATAGCAAATGCTTAGGAAGGAGTATAAAAGTAGACAAGCATATGGTATTACTTTCTTTGATAAACCCTCCCACCTTCCAGCAGCCTGTGGCTTAAAGATGTCCTGAGAGAAAAGTTGCATCACTATCTGTGTATTTAATAATCCTTGCTATGCTTTTCCTTCCATTATTTTGTCTGATCACTTTCTTGATCCATAATACTTTATGACAGCAATTTCCATCATTTAATTGTACACTGTGTAAAAAACAGTGTTACATATTTAAATGTAAAATTAAATATTCACAGTGATAAATACAGTTAACAGACCAGATTCTGTCTTTGAATGTGAAAGTGTTAGCTGGGATACAGTTGACTAAATGCATATGTGCCTTTAAGTTGCAATTTTTTCTACCTTATCCAATGAGCAGACTTTGTTAATAAGGATTAAACATATTGCCTGCAGCTATAGCTAACTAACTATTTAGAAGAGCATTTAGCTGGAATGGGCCTTAAATTTCACTTAAATGAGCCTTTCAGTGTTTGCACATATTCTAACATAACATTCTCAGTTATTGTATAGTGGATAAGAGTATTAAGACTCTTAGCTTCCCAGAGTTAGGCTGCAGTTTCTTAGGATATTGTTCTAGGAGAGGTAACTGACCCAAAATACGTAATTTTCACTAACATTTATAGCTCAGGTTCATTATAAAACTTTCAGGTAAATAGTTTTGCCTGGAGGCAAAGGCTGTTGTATGTAGACTGAGCTGTCTAGTAGACATTGTGGGCTTAGTGGTCATGTAAAGATACAGAAAAATAAAATTGATGTAATTTGAAATGTTTATTTTCCAGAGCTCCTTTTGTAGATTAAATGCACAGCAGTGACTTTTCTCTCTGTTATACAGAGGAGCCAATATACTGTTATACACCACACAACTTCACCCGCGATCAAGCCTTGTATGCCAGAGGATATTGTTGGACAGAACTAAAAGATGCTTTGCCAGGAGTTGATGCCAGCCACTGGCCCTCCTTGTTTGAGCATAAGTTCCTACCTTATGCACTGCTGGCTTTTGCTGGGATAATGTACATTCCAGCTCTGGGCTGGGAATTTCTGGCCTCCACTCGACTCACTTCCGAGCTTAATTTTTTGCTTCAGGAGATTGACAATTGTTACCACCGTGCAGCTGAAGGGCGGGCACCAAAAATAGAGAAACAAATCCAGTCCAAAGGCCCAGGCATCACTGAGAGAGAGAAGAGAGAAATTATTGAGAATGCAGAGAAAGAAAAAAGCCCCGAACAAAACTTGTTTGAGAAATACCTGGAAAGAAGAGGACGAAGTAACTTTTTAGCTAAGCTTTATCTTGCAAGACATTTATTCATCATCTTTTTAAGCATCATACCAATTACATACTTATCCACCTACTATGCTACACAGAAGCAAAATGAATTTACGTGTGCACTAGGAGAGCCTCCAGACAAAACAAGCAGCTCCAAGTTGCACATCAGAGTGAACTGTAAACTGCCATCTGTCCAGCTGCAACGGATTATTGCTGGTGTAGATATTGTTCTCCTCTGCTTTATGAACTTGATAATCCTCATCAATTTAATCCATCTCTTCATATTTCGCAAGTCCAACTTCATATTTGATAAATTAAACAAAGTTGGAATAAAGACCAAGAAACAGTGGCAGAAGTCCCAATTTTGTGACATCAATATTTTGGCCATGTTTTGTAATGAAAATCGGGACCACATAAAATCATTAAACCGTCTGGATTTCATTACAAATGAAAGTGATCTGATGTATGACAATGTGGTACGCCAGCTGCTTGCAGCATTGGCCCAGTCCAATCACGATGCCACGCCAACCATGCGTGATTCAGGGATCCAAACAATAGACCCAAGTGTTGATCCAGCAGACATCGATGCTAATGAACAGCTCATCATTAAGAGACCAAGAAAGAAGATGAAATGGATCCCAACTACCAATCCACTTCCTCAGCCATTCAAGGAGCAGCTAGCCATTATGAAGGTTGAAAACCATAAACCTGAAAAGCCTAAACCTGTGCGGAGAAAAACAGCAACTGATAGCCTTATAGCTCCTCTGTTAGAGTCCACTGCAAAAACCTCACAGCAATCATCAGCCCATAAAACCGAGTCAAATGCCATCCCAAGTACAAGTACTGAAAAAAAACACACACGACACTTTTCCTTGGATGTTCATCCATATATACTTAGTAGTAAAAAACCCAAGCCAGAGATTCAAGCAATCCCCTCGATGCCTACGTCAAAAAGCCAAGAGGGTGGATTTTTAAACCAGGAAGAGAATGTCATAGTACATGTCACCTCCTCCCTCAAAGGTACAGTATGTCTCTCCAGTATGACCTCCACAGACCATAATTTTCATAGCAATCTGAACTCAAAGCTTATCATCTGAACTGTTTGACCTACCTTACTAGATTTTGGAATAGCTAATAATATTAGGACTTGTAGGCCTCAGAAGTAGTGGTTCTCTCTTTCCTTCTCTCTGTCTGAATACATTTTATATAGAGTATAAGCAGTATTACAGGTAGAGCTGTAGAAAACAGCCTCCCTTCTTTGTGCAGGTAATTTTCCAAATGTAAACAGATTTTCACAATTATGAATGTGGTTGTGCCTTTGCCAAGGAAATAAGGAGGATTTGGCCTCCATGATACCCTTCCTGCTCTACCAGCACCTGGAATATTTCAAATGTGCCTTAATTTCAAGCCATATAGAAAAGGCCATGGTAGATCAAACCAGGAATCCCACTTGTCCCAGTACTCTGACCAGCAATAGCCACTTCTTAGGAATGTTGCCTGAAACTGCTAAAGAGAGTTAAAGCTGCCTGTAAAAAAAAATCCTCCTTAACTACCAGTCCTCAGGGGTTGGCCTGTGTTTGTCACCTGAGGGATTAAAACTCAGATAATTTATATTGTTTTTCAACCAAGAGACATTTTAAATTGCCCTTTGTCTTCTGTATGGACCAGAGAGTGGATGGTCCAAAATGTGGGTGCTGGTCTGGGATTCAGGAGTTCTGCTATTCACTTCCTGTGTGGCCTCACAGGAGACACTCTTTCTGTGCCTCAGTCCCCTGTGCCTGTCTTGGAAATCCTATCCCTTTTCTGCCTCAAAGGAGTGTTCCAAATATATCAAAGATTGTGAGATGCTAGGATGATGGGGCAAGCCATGTAAGCACTAAGAACAGCAACAGAACAGAAGATAAACTGATAGACAGGTAGATATCTTCTTGTTTATTATTGTAAGCTACTGACATAAGAAAGAAGAACTATGCAGTTGAAGTTATAGAAAACTTTGTACATACTTAAAGCAATGGCTCTCATCTCATTACAAGCTAAGACCTCCCTTTGGGCCTCGACAGACTGACAGCTACCGTCACCCCACTGCCCAGCAAAGAAGTGATTTGAGGTATAAAAGTTTCTGTCACTTCCAAATCCTTATGCTCCCTTAGAGCCCTCCAATTCCCCAATGTGCATGTGAGCTATTCTACAGTGTTTTGTAGCCAGTCACCTGCTCTGATTTCAACTCCTCAAAACTACTGGGGTTTTCTGGTCTTAATTACCTTGATCTAAATTAGCGCTTGAATATTTTACATTAAGAGCAAAAAATAATTACTGTAGTTTTGGGGCTCTGTTAAACTCCCCATTCCCTTTAAAAATATTCAGCTTTGCTTTTGAGTTAGACCAACATTACAGTCCATCAGGTAAGGTAGAGCTCTAAATTCTAGAAAGAGACATCAGTTAACTACAAATTGCTGAGTTCTTTCTAAAAACTAGTGGCTTACAATATGTAACCACTATTTTTTCCCATTGAAAATACCAGTTTTTTGTATTCCATCTTGTGGATTTCAGCATTCATATTGTTTGTCAAAACATTAAATCATAACATTTATAAAACACCCGCCAGAACATAGAGGAGAAGAAAAATACTTTTCAGTTGCTTTTTGTTCGTGTTATGAAAATACCATTCATATATGGAAGCATGAGCATGCATAAAAAGAGAGTGAGATTTACCAAACCTGTTTGTTGTTTGTCCTATTTCCCTGAGTTTACAATCCTATTGTTATGAAACAGTCCTGTTGGATTTCTCAAAGGCCCCAAGAAAATTCATTTTGGGGTCTGGACCCATTTTCAATGGGTCTTCCATTGAAATCAGTGGCAAAACTGCCAATGACTTACTGGTTCAGGACGCTACTCTGTGATGGATTGGAAAGGATGGTGAAAGACTACCCATCTTTTTACTGGCTTTTTTGTTTTCTTTTAGACACCCCTCATCCTGCGAAGGAGATCCTATACTCATCTGAGACATGCAGAACTGTGCCTGCTGCCGGAGCTTTTGTCACATGTAACCACAACCACATAGCCACACCTGCTGCTACAAGTATGACTTTGAATCAAGTCAAGCCAGAACCAACACCTGCACTGAACTGCAACCCAACCCACCCGTTGCTGCACATCAATACACTGTATGAAGATCACGAGGAAGAAGTTTCAAACGTAATAGACAATGGTATCCACTCACCCACTGACACAGGGGAAATCCTCTCCATCCCTACCCCAAAGCAGATAAGGTTGGCCACATTTGATGAACCAATGGCAATAGTGAGCTCTGTGGAGTACTGAAGACCACAGCTGTCCAGCTGCGCCCTCATGGCCAGGCCCCAGACCACTGCAGTGCAAACCGTGGTTCCCCCAGCAATGCAATTCACTGCATGAGAGCATGGAGAATTTTGCATACAGACTATAGCTTTTGGTAATAATACCAAACAGTTTTCCAGAATCACATCATGAGCACTGTCAGTCATTTGCAAAATAGAATAAAGAAAATCTGGTGGACATACACCTACAACACCAAGACAACCCTTAGTTCTAACTATAAACTATAGCTTCCTGATTTAAATGGGAATTAGCACAACTTCTGAACATTAAGAGTCTGATGTCATGCCACAGTAATTTTAGTGAGCATTTAAATCCTTTGTATTCAGAATCACTGATCAAAGTTGAAACAACATGGAGGTGAGGTGTATCTTCTGTTGTAATGGCAGCAGTTAAATAAGAGGTTTTTTCTAAGCAGAGGGGATTTTTTTTAATTCAACATTATGAAAAAGTTATATGCAAGCAAAATTTTTGTTTGTTTCTTTAGCTCACTACTGTTGAGCTTGATGGAGACTTAGCTTAAAGGGCCTTACTACCACCAGCATTTAAGTGCAAAAAGAATTGATATACGTCAATTTCTTGCATTTATAAATGAGAATACCTGAGGTATACCCTGCCCTTTAACAAGCTTATATGTTTGATGGAAGATGATGAAATGAAGAGTTTATTTTTTTAAATATATTTTACCATGGGAAAAAATTACTTTAATAACTTTTCAAATCAGGTGTTGCTTTTAACAAAATGGGTAGACGAGAGTCATTGTAGCTGCTTATTTTTTCATAGTGTATTTATGAACCAGGTTAGAAACTTTCATGGGTGCTTCACTGATATGAAAAATCTTACAAAGGTTGTTACAAAATACCTTACAAAATATGAAACCAGCAAAACTCTTCAAATAACACACAGTTATCAAAGTCTATGAATTTAGGTCTGCAGACTTGGCTAGTCCCTGATCCAGCAAACACTTAAGGCCATGGATGTCACTGAGTCAACTCATATGTCTAAAGTTAAGCACATACTGAAATGGCTTTGCTGGATCCAGATTCTAGCGCAGGCAGACAGTAATCCTGCAGTATGTGCTATCACTCTGATTCAATATTTGCCTTCCTTGGCTCAAAGCACATCTTCATGCCCATCTTCCTGTAACTTCAATATTTGTGATTTAATAGAAAACTCTAGTATAAATAAAACATCTATTAAAAGTGTATCATGCAATAACCATTCTCAGCAAAATTATAGTGAAACAAAAAGTGATTGTGTTAAAATAATATTCCTAGCTGCATTCAAAATTATGGACTATGTGTGTTTGCTTCAAAATTATGTATAATGGTAGAAAAAATATGCAGCACAAATACGGGACTGAAATCTTGAATTTATTTTTAATTTATTACCTCAGACATGGATATATGATACAAGTATTTAATGAAAATAGCACTGAAAATAAATACATATTATTCTGAATATTTTAATGTGTACTACTTCCTAGCTTAACTACCTACAGCAAGTGGAATTCTATTAGTAGTAGTAGATGGGACATATAAAACCACTATTCCCCCATATATTATTTCAGCTATGCCCAACCTTTTTGGCCTGAAAAGCCAAGTACCAAAAGGGCAGCAAAGCACAGGACATGTACCACAGCTTTGAGAGGGAGCTCTGGGAACAGCTGACGGATGTGACTGTAACTTCCAGAGGTCTCAGTGGTGCATGAGTGGGCTGGGAGTGACAGGGCCCGGGAAGCTCTGCCCTGGGCGACTGGGAGCTGCTTGCTGCATAGCCGTTGCTGCACTGTTCCCTTGCAGAGCCCAGGACTTTGACGTACCCAGCAGCCCTCACACCAGCAGAGCCCTCTAAGTGACATAGCCCTGGGATGGGCAAGGTTTTGAGCTGCTTACAAGCTACCTATGGCTCAAGGGCTGCAGATCAATCTCCTCTCTTCTGACCCATTAGAGTACAAACTCCAGGGTGTTTGGCGTCACTGTCCTCTGCATACATGACTTCCTAAGTAGTTGCTAAAGCAGCGTGAAGTTTTTAAACTACAAATATGCACTTGCATAGTCAGGGCCTAATTCTACCCCTTGTACACTAGCTTTCTCTAGCTAGAGACCCCAAGAGTGGAGTTTGACCCATGAAACGACCGCAAGCAAGGTCTCTGCTCTGCCTGATGAGTAACTGCCACCCATTCGGATTCATTTGAAATCAACAGCACATCAAGACTTCAGAGGTAAGTTGAATGTACTACTATCTTATATTCACACGGACATGCAATTCTGCAGTTAGAACTAGTTTTTCAGGCAAATTAAAACCATTATAGTTCAGTACTTCTTAAATGCCTGTAAAAATTTAGAAAAATTATGGAAAATTGTCTCAAGAAAATCAGGAACCCATTAATAAAAACAGTGAAAGAATAGGACTCTGAGGCCAGATTTAAAGAGATGCAAATCCTTTATGCCACTGTAGTTTCAAGTGTCTGAAGTCTGTGTGCTGAATTTCTTCCTGTTTGCAATAACTCAAATGACAATGTTATATATGCATGAAGCAATTTTGGGGGTTGCCTGTTTGCTCTCCGCTTGGTATCTTACATCATTGAGCAAAAAGTCAACCGTGTTGGCCTGTAGCTAAAGTTATATACCCATATATGCATATACCACTAAGTCTAAAAAAAGGTAAGGATCCAAACTTCCGTTTGTAGTACATTAAAAATAGCTACATTCAGTGGATCTTCATGACACAAAAAATGCAGGGCTGGATTTTTGGGCAGATATACATACCAATATAATAAGAGTGTTTCCTAGGAATGATTGTCCAGTAAAGTTGCACATGCCCCTGATTCATTCAAGATCAAGGCTGTGTGGACATACTGTCATTCTCAGTGATATTGCTGAATTCTGCTGAATTAGGATCTGCTGGTACTCTTTTAGAAATCAGTATCACACTAGACTAGACTGACTTAAAAAAAGAAAGAAAAGCATATAGTTCCTCATCCCTGGGAACAAACCAGGAAACAAACTAAAGTCAGAGAATTACCATTTTACTTACCTTTCCCTGCTGTGTTACAGGATTGCTGCACCATCATCTTTCACAAGTTGGAAGCTGTGGATATACAGCACACAAAGTTGCGAATGCTTACACACTATCTACTTGATAAATGCAGGACGGTGGTTCAGACACGACATTTAATAGAGCAAGCAAGCAGAGAGTGAGTGTAACTTAGTCTTGGCTAATGTGGGCTGGATATCACTGATGAAGGCACATAACAAACATCATCTTGTTGGAGGACTGAAAGGAAAATGTCTGTGTCCTACTCAGAGGAAATTATCTGAACTAATGACCAAAATAATGGAAAGATGCAGTCCCATTTTAAAATATCTCTTTAAATCTGAATGACATTATTAACTCCATCTGCCTATTCTCTGCTCTGATGGTTTCGATTTGATAAATCAGATGACTCATGTTCTTTGAGGACCTGCTGTCCCACTCAGATTAATGGCTACTTTCCCATTAACTTCACTGGGACAAGTACTGGATCTTGAGAGCACAGAAACCCCTTTTTTCCTCCTATTCAGAGTGCATTTGATAACCAAACAGAAGAGACAAGTGTGTCAGAAGCATCTTCTAAGCTATTTTTAGACTGCCCAAACCCAATAGGACATCAGCACTTTCTGTCTCACAGCCAAAGTGCTTCTTTTGGAAATTTTTAGTGCAGCAATACTTTTTAGTATGGATTTTACTAACATTTAGCTGTATTGAGTAAATGTGCACATACACGCACACATGCAGATTTATATATATCAACCATATACTTACAAATTCTACATACACATGTAAATATGTATCTATTGCATAGAAAATGTTCATCATCTCTGCTTTGTAAATAAGCCATACAAACAAGTCTGTTCATTTCCCATTATCAGGCTTTAGGCCCAATACAGCAATATGTTATGCATCTCTCTGACTCCACTGGGATTTTCTGATGCTCAGTGTCTTAGTGAAGATGCTCCATTCCCAGCAGAATTAGGTCTGCTGGGTGTTTTTTTTTTTTATATTTTGGTATTGACAGTGAATCAGGTCCTGACCTTGAGAGTCCTTTTGTGCATGGTGCTTACTATGACTCCTTGGCACCAAAATACAGAACAACATTTATCCCTGTGCTGGGGATGTGGTCAGTATAGCACAGAGCTGTTTTGCACATCCTTTGTAACTTCAGTGCAATGTCTTCCAAAGCTGGTGTTGAACCCTGATGCAAGCAAGGCAGACTTAAAGTTGCTTTTGCTTGCCATGGTTACCAGTCACGAGGTTGTCTGATAATTGGAAATACACTAGGGATAGTACTCACAGGCTCCAGGTCTGTAAGTCACTGCACTGGGCGACTGTAGCTTTGAGCTTCATCTGGAGCTTTAAGAAAGCTTATCACACTGCTCTTTCACGCTTTCACCCAAAAGAGCACTAATCAAGAGGTGGGTCTTTGAGAGCATGAACCTATGCTCCTGAAGCCAGTAACTTAGGGAAAACTGAAGTAAGCACTTCATCCAGTGCTGCACAGAGGAAAAATAAGATTTTTCCCTCTACATCAGAGGGATAGAGAACACCCAACTTCAACTTTTCAGTCAGAGAGTTCAAGAAGCTTTAGAAGACATGCATCATCCTTGCCCTCTGCTTACAGATAAAGACACTGTGGCATACAGAAGTGAAACAATTTGTCCCAAAGTTACTTAGACTGTGTATAAACTGTCTAACCTAGAACTGAGAATATGCCCTAGATAGGACACTGTCCTATATTCCAGTGTAAGCAAGTGAGGATGTCTCTGGGTGCTGCCATAAAGCTCTGTGAATTCCTTTCCAACCAGAAAACACTGTTTTTTTTCTAGCAGAAACATTGTGGAGTATTGATCACAGAATATTTTGCTTTAAAAAAGGAATAATTTTCTCCTAAAATCATTCTGCTAAAATACAAGCCACAGAACACACTGGGAGTTTTACACAGGACAATTATTTTTCAGACACCTTCCAGTATTTTCTGGCTTCTAATGAGCAATGTTCCGCTCAGCCTGTAAACAGACTGCAGCTAACAGGAGAATACTCTATGTACATTATTTACAAGCAACAACCTTTCAGATTTTGCTATTCACTGAACAGTTTTAAAGCATTTCTTAGCTATTTTGCAATGTTATACAAATAGAAAAATATTATGAATGACTCTGCTACACCAATGAGAATCTCAGTGCTCTAGTGATCAGATTCAAGGAAATGCTAGTCCACCAATCTTGTTGCCTGCAGTGGTTATTGATGTTTCTGACTTCGTACTTCACTGCATTGCTATTTGTTCAAAGACTGAGTTTACCCAGAGTCAGAGCCAGCTTAATGTGAAAGAAGAAATTGTTGGGCCTCCTGCTGGGCTCCAGAGCAAAGAAGTTTATTGAATTTTTTTTGATGACTAGGAATCATTTTGGTGTATAATCTCAGAGCTCATAGAATTCACCAATCTTTCCAAACACATATCCAGGGAGTGTGCTGAATGCACAATAAATCCATGGAAGAAGAATGCGTGATTCACAAGTGAAATCTTACATAAGTCCTACATAAAAAGAGATAGAAAACTACTCTACACCCTCCACTGCAAATGCCTGCCTGTAAAGAAAAAATAATATGCTCAAAAGATTTTACTGGTTTCTGTTCCAGTAGCTTTTATACTAAGTCAATGAAGCTGTGACAGTTTACCAGAGTTGTTAGTCTGGGTTGACAGCCCTGTACCCAGGCCCAAGGGTGCACAGCAGAAGAGATAGATGGGTGCATTTCGTTGCTGAGTGAAAGAGTTTTTGAGAGCAGTTCAGGAACTTCTTTTTCAAACTGACGGATATGTTCTCATACAAGAAAAGCTGGAAAAATGCTTTACCAGAATGGGGGCTAAGAAAGTTCTATACTATTTGTCCTATATGTACAGTCCTGCTGACTTTACAAGGACAGATTTATTCTGTTATTGGAAAGGCCTAAATGATGTAAAGGAGTGACTACAAGTACAGAAGAAATGAGCCAGAAAACAAAGCTGTATACTATATTAGCACTGCCAAGTACAGCATGTGTTGATTGGCTCTAGTCATGTAAATATGCAGTACTTACCTATCATGAAGCAAGACCTTGATTCTGGGGGTCTTTCATACCCAAGCTACTCAATATTAACTGAATTTGCCAGAATGGGCTGTGTTTTCTCTCCCATTTCTGAGTAACCATTCAATTGTTTCACCTAATGTGTCTCCCAGGTTTTCCAGGCTGATTGACTGAACAGTACTGGTAATAAATATATATTTCTGAATAGCGATCATTATGAGAAAAGAGAAATCCCTCCAGAATCATCTGGAACATCGATGTATTACAGTGTTTGTCCCATTTGTACAGTTCTGCTGACTGTACATTGACAGATTTATTCTGCTACTGGAAAGGCCTGAAAGATGTGAAGGAGTTACTACAAGTACAGAAGAAATGAGCCGGAAAGCAAAGGAGATAGTCCAGGACAGCAGAGGTAAGAGCCTGAGGACTAAAAGGATCACAGCAAGCAAAGGGGAGCTTCAGCTGACCCCGAGAGCTGAAAAAGAGTCAAAGGTGCTTCTGAGAGAAGCTTGAAGCATGAGAACAGCTTGAGGGGCAGCAGGAGCCCTACGGCGGCTGAAGGCACCTGAGGAGCACAGGCGGAGGCAGGGGAGAGCCCCCTTGCCCCGCGGCAGCGCCCACGGGGACGGAGGGCGGGCAAGAGGGCCGCAGCCATGACGGCGCGCTGAGGTGGGGAGGGCAGCAGGGCCGGACACCGTGGGAAGAGCAGCAGGGACTGGCTGGTGGGTCTGGGAAGCATCCCTCGAACCAGGCAGCTGCCCCGGTGGGGAAGCGTGTCACGTTAGCGCCATCGTAAAAGAGGGGCCAGGCCCTGCCCCGGCGAGGCCCCGTGCTGCCGGGCAGCTCTCGCGGCACCTGGGGCCTTGTGCCAGCCCCTGTCCGCTCCCTTTCCACCAAGGAAAGGGCGTTTCAGCTGTCAGGTTTAGCGATACTTGGAGTTTCACATCCAAAAGTGACGAGAGCTGAATTTCTGAGTAGCTGCTGTTATTGCTCTGGTATACAGCAAACATCCCTAAAGCACAAAATCGTTGCAAAATAGTATTTGTCAACACTGAAACTATGCTGTATATAACCTTTCAGCTAGACAGGTAGTGGCAGTAGAAGGGACTGCAGTCACTGCACATGGGGTCTTTGCTGTCGTGTAAACCTGCAAGTCTAGGTTCCCTTAGCAGGCCAGCTATCCCCGGTGAGTATGCTCAGACTGCGTGAAAACAAGGAACTCTTTATTGTAGAAAGGGAGCATGGTCATCAACAAGGAAAAAACAGCAGTAAAATACATATGCAAATATGTATTTTTACCTCCATATTCCAGTATCTTTGCAAAAGTCTGTTTAACTCTTTTTCCCCACAAATTAGTAAGAATGTCCCACAGCAGCAGTCAAAATATTTCTCTGCAAGGCTGTCTTTACTTATAAGAATTGCTGGCTTGGCCTGCCACTGCTTAATTTGTTCCAAATCATCAGTTTTTACTCAAGTGCTGGGAAGGCCTGGTCTCTTGCCATAGTTCCTTTTGTTTAAACAAAGTCCCATATTAAACTAACCACAGAATAGGAACTAAGGGCAGATCCAAGAGCAGTCTTGGAAAGAAATGCTTGGCAATAGAGTAAGAGCTACTTCTTTTCCTTATTTTCCCTTTTACTATCTAAGTGCAGGTTTATGTCATGCTGAATCTCTGGGAATCACTAGAAGAAATGTGAGTAGGCAAATGAAATGTCCTCTGGAGGCATGCTCCTCTTTTTCCCAGCAGAGTGAGTACTTCTTCTGGAGGTTCTGGCCCTAGGCTTTACATAGTCATAATTAAAACTTTATATTTGTGAAATGTACTGACTTCCTCAGCAAATACATATTAAAATAGAAATGTCATTTTCAGTGCAAATGGGAATTTGCTTTTTGATTTTTACCCTAAGCATTGAAACCAAAATCCATAAAAGATTATCTAATTTCTGCAAGTTTTATATTGTATAATTAAGCTGTGTGAGTTGTGTAATGAATGTGTAAGTTGTGTAATGAATTAAGATGTGTAAATCACTGCTACTTTTTAAATATTTCTTGCTCTGGCTAACAATAAATTGCAAGATAGTTGATGACAGGTTACATGTGCAAAATCAAGGCAGGAAATTTTCAACATTCTGGTGAGATAACTTACTAATTTATTATATATTATTACCTAGTATTTGGCTAGGAGTAACACTTAGGAGCTGCTGTTATGACCAGGAACACAATGGCAGCTCAGGCCAAGACGCCAGCAAGCCTATAGCCCTTATACTGCTCCTGAGCAGTCAGCATTGCCTGTTTGCCTCTCCTTGGAGAGGCCCTTCTTGGAGGACTCCTAGGCAAGCATTGACCAGCCTCAGCTTTTTAGTTAATAAACTCACCCTCTATTTCTGGAGGGCTGCCCATTTCTTTGTTTCTGCAGGCCAAAATATTATCCATTGAGAAATGAAACCCCATGATTCTGCTGCCTTTGGTATATGTACACAAGGGCACCAGAGAGATTGCTTGGCCTGCTGGCATTCAGGAGAGAGCAGGCAGTGTCTAGAAAGCATGTGGCTCAGGGCCCAGAGTGGAGGATAGGCCAAAGTCATGTGCAGAGAGGTTAGACATAGCCAAAGGCTGTGCAGCCAGTACTTGTCCTGTACTGGACAAGCCACTTACTTATTTTCACTCCCTTTCTCCTTCACCCAAAGGCCACATTCTTCTTCCAGAATTAAGACCTCCCTGCCTATTGAGCCCTCTACTGAAATCCTATGCTCTTTCTCCAGTATAGCCCTCTCTCCACAAGAAAGCTCTTCTTCTGAAGCCAGTTCTTACAGACGCTGCGCCTAGGTTTCACTGGCTACATCTTCCTTAACGAGTAATTCAGTGCAATAGGAGCAGATCGGTAGATTGAAGCAGTCAGTGCTGATGCCCTTAGTGCTCCAGTATATGCAGTCTGGGAGTTTACCATCAGACTACATGTGGTTTGCTGCCCTGGACCAAATATTCCAACCAGTCGCTTGTTTGGACCCTTGTTTCTTTATTAAAGGTTGGTGTGCACCTGGAGTGGAGTTTCCAGGACTGTTTTCTCCTAGAGGAGCTGAATTCACACCAGAACCACTCTGCAAACTGAACCAGTGCATAGCTGGTAGGTCCATCAGGGAATTTTCTACCGAACGTCATTGGTCTTCCAAACCAAAATGCTAAAGTTGATACTGCTTTTATAGTCTCTTCTCTACTACTGTGCCTTCCCCAGTTATCCTCATGATACCTTATTCCTAGAGCTACAAATCATATCTTAGCTGTGCAACACCTTGCTCTGTCTTTGACTCCCCTGACTGCCTGCCCAGCTGCAGTACACCACCACAACTGACACAGAGAGGCTGCAGAGCTGTGTCCCTTAGAGGGAATGAAGACACTTGGGAGGACTGACACGTGCTAATAACGTGAACCAGGTCAACAGAACTGAATCCAGTGGAATTATACTAGTTCCTGTGCAAGGTGAATTCTACCTGCAGGGTAAGATTATGCATATGAACCATCATAATGTTCAGCTTTGCATGTTGAACAGGGCAATGTTCAACTACCACAAAATTAAATTAGATTGTGGATTTATGGTATATTAACTGTCTCTGTGTGATAAATGCCCATGTGTGTACTCTAACCCTGTAGTAAATGTTAAATAATTCCCTCATTCTCACTGAAGAGCAAGCTATGCTTTACCATGAGATAGACACATGTACATGACTAACTACCACAGAGTACCTAATACCTCCTAAATCCATGTCCTAGCCTTCTTTCTAGAAGCCATGCCCTCATTTTCTAGCTAAAAGATACCTCTTCAGAGTTCTTTTTAAAGGCAAAACTTGTATTCTCTGGATTTGACTCCACTGGGAAATTCCTTAGATACAGGAACACTAATGTCTCCATCGCAATGTTATTTGCTAGTTTTGCTTAGGAAGCCAATGACCATGTGATAAGTGATACCAAATGTTTCCAAATAAACTATGATCATGCTGAGCAGCCTGTCAGGTTCAGAATAGTAAATGACTACACAAATAGGTAGCTTTAATGATGTTTAAAAATGTCTCTGCAGATTTATAGCAGAAATAGATTTATAGCAGAAATAAAACCCCAAAACATTTGGCTCTCGAGGAACATTGATAAGACTTGTTTATCATGGATGGCTGATACATAAAGATTTTATGGCATAGAAGTTACTATATCTGAAAGCAAATGGACGATTTAATGGCATCGTTTCCTTTTTCTTCCCCCAGAATGTTAATTAGGCAGCAAATGTGTGAATAAGATAACATTGATTCTGTTAGCAGGTTGGCAATCAGCTAATCCACTTTTTCTGTCCACTAGGTAATATGTATATGGTGGTCCAATTATCTCTTTTACCCTTGGGGAAATAATCCCTAATATTTAGCAAAAGAGCTTTTCCAATGATACATTACCTCCAAATGTTCCTGTTAAAATTTCTTCCTCCTGATAGCTCCCTTAATTGCCTTGTGAAATGTTAACATGTATCTGTTCTTCTGTTGATATATTAAATCCTTTTCTTTTAACTGGAGAGTTCAAAGACAAAAGCTTTGCAAATGAGATGGAGTCAACTTCTCTAAATTAGCCTGGACTATTTATATGGAAATCAGCTGGGTTGGACCAGGAGCTATTCTCCACTGCCTTGCCAAGTACAAATCCTGCTGGTCAGTCAGGATGGGCTCCTGCGCGTTCAGCGAGACAGAGGCAACGAATGTGTTGCCCTTAGTCCTCAGAAAGGCTGTGGTCATTAATCTGCCGCTGAGTGCCCTTCACCAGAGCAACTTGTTCAGCTGAAGTTTGTACTTCCATGGCATAACTGAACCATAAATTTTAAGCCGCAGAAGTTCAGATGGATGTAATGATGATGTTAAGATGGACTCAGGTGGATATAAACTGCTTTTTTTCACACAGAATCCACACAGGACATATTTCATAACCTATAAATAATTTTTAAGGTTAGCCGGAGATATGTGGGAGCACATTAACCTAATACATTTGGTTTTGGCAGGAGAATAAGAAAAAAAGTAGAAGCACACTTGTGAAATATTTTCCCAGGTAGTGCTCTTTCTCCATCCTCTGCAAAAATGCTGATGGTCATGGGAACGAAAACACCTGACCCAAACAGTACAGAGCTGAAAGAGAGAAGACAGCAGGTACATGTGTGAAATTACTAAATGAAAACTCAGTAAAAACATGACAAAACCAGCTTGCATTCTCCTGTCATAAATGCAAGCTGTGCAAAATTGTATGTTTACTTGTCCTGTTAGAGGGTGCAAGTTAAATAAAGAAATGCTATATGCCATGCCTAAACTAAATGTCAAAATCAAGTGCCAGACTGCAAAGTACTCAACACTCCTCTGTGAAATAAGTTTTTATTGACCTTCCTGTATCACTCCTCTTTTCTTTCCCCCTTCACCTCTCCAACACACTTCTAAACAGTGTGGCAAGATGGTGCTGGTTTTGGGAAAGGGGTTTGGTGGGTTGAGTCCTTAGTGGGTTTTGATGGGTTAAGAGGTCAGGATTGTTATCTGGCTGGTTTTACAATGGACAGGTCTGTTGCCATTTGAATTATCATACACAAAGACATTCACCTGGGCAGGCATAACTGCCCTTTGTCTGCGGGGGTTAGCGTTTTTTAATTCAGAGGTAGCAAGACAAGCTGAGGCATCCCTACACTGTACATCCCAGGCCCTGAGATCACTACATTTTAGCCAGTGGTATGTGCAAACCTGGAGAAAGCTGGGGTGCCAGGCTCCCACCAGAGTCCTTTGGGGATTCCCAAACTAGACTTCAGCTACCTATCTCACTTGCAAAAGCCAGCCAGCAATTATCTGAGGCTGCCTAAAAAAGACAGTTCTCCACTTCCGAGACTTTTAGGGTGGACTATATGATACAGGCACATATACTGATTTACTCAATAGTACAGGAGTTGCAACAATTCCATCCCCTTCCCATACCTGATATGAAGCAAAGACTTCAGCTCAGTACTTTCATTTCCTAAAAAATATATATACAATTTAAAATGTACGTGGTAATTTTGGAGCAATGGATAAAAAACACTGAAGTAAAGTGATTTTTTTCCCTTCTCTAGGCGTCCAGTATTTTGAAGTAGGATAGGGCTCTTTCTTTCCATACCAACTCTACTTTACTGTAGAAACTGGTCTGATCATTAAGAATCTAGCAGTAAGAAAGCTGCCAGTAAGAAGATGGCCAGAAAAGATCTAGCAGTAAGTCTGATATCTTTACTAAGCCAGAGATCAAGTTCAGGAGCCGCAGCATGACTTATGTTGAGCTAAAAAGGTGCTGTTCAACATTCACTTTCAACCTGACTGGAGTCTGATAGGTCTGCTCAATCAGAGTCCGAGTGACTGACACTGTATGCACGTGGTATATATACATACAAAACATTTCTACATACAATACATAACAAGCATTTCTAATTAGCTCATGCCATCTCCTCCATCTCCCCGTCTCTCCAGGAGAGTTTAATAGTGTTGACAGTTGCTGACGATACCAAACTGGGAGGAGTGGCTGATACACCAGAGGGCTGTGCTGCCATTCAGAGAGACCTGGACAGGCTGGAGAGGTGGGCGGAGAGGAACCTCCTGAAGTTCAACAAAGGCAAGTGCAGGGTCCTGCACCTGGGGAGGAACAACCCCATGCACCAGGACAGGTTGGGGGCTGACCTGCTGGAAAGCAGCTCTGCGGAGAAGGACCTGGGAGTGCTGGTGGACACCAAGTTAAGCATGAGGCAGCAATGTGCCCTTGTGGCCAAGAAGGCCAATGGGATCCTGGGGTGCATCAGGAAGAGTGTTGCCAGCAGGTCGAGGGAGGTGATTCTCCCCCTCTCCTCAGCCCTGGTGAGGCCACATCTGGAGTACTGCGTCCAGTTCTGGGCTCCCCGGTACAAGAGAGACATGGAGCTACCAGAGAGAGTCCAGCGAAGGGCTACAAAGATGATTAGGGGACTGGAGCATCTCTCTTATGAGGAAAGGCTGAGAGAGCTGGGCCTGTTTAGCCTGGAGAAGAGAAGGCTGAGAGGAGATCTTATCAACGTGTACAAGTATCTGAAGGGAGGGTGTCAAGAGGATGGGACCAGACTCTTCTCAGTGGTGCCCAGTGACAGGATGAGAGGCAACAGGTACAAACTGAAGCACAGGCAGTTCCATTCTTTACTGTGAGGGTGACTGAGCACTGAAATAGGTTGCCCAGGCAGTTTGTGGAGTCTCCTTCCTTGGAGATATTCAAAAGCTGTCTGGACACAATCTTGTGCAACGTGCTCTAGGTGACCCTGCTTGAGCAGGGGGGTTGGACTAGATGATCTCCAGAGGTCCCTTCCAACCTCAACCTTTCTGTGATTCTGTGGTAGGAGCTAAATTCAGCACATGCATGGAAATGTCTCCATTAACTTCAAAATTGCATTTAATCATAATCAATGGGTTGAAGTAGAAATGAAAGGTTCAGAAAGGAGCAACTTTCTATTCCCTCTGATGAACTGATCAAAAAGCTGATATTTTGTATGTGATTTAACTAACTTGAGCATGAACCAGTCCTGACTATATTCATTAAATGTCCATTTTGTTGGTTAATACAGAACCCTACAGAATCCATTACTAATGTCATTAGAAGAGATAAAACATTAAAATTCATTAAATCTATCATATGAGCAATTCCGACCAGTAGTAAAAAGTATTTGTAACAATCTCAGCTGTTATTCAGGTAACTAATATCAACAACAGGCTTCCTAAATGAGCTATAAGAACAATTAATTAGACATTACCTTAATTACATATTGCATTAATTATACATTCACCTAGTTGCAGCAATTAAAATTCAAGCCTTGCCTGAAGGTAGACTTAAGAATCAACAAATACATTCTTAACAGCTGAAAGCTAAAATCACCTTTTATGTTTATCAAAAGATAAACATAATATTGCAAGTAATTTGCAGACAGGTCATTTATCTGAATTTTTTCATACATATCCATTTTTTGTTATTATCCATTTTTAACTGTCTAGTTTGCTACACATCTTCACACATGTTGTGCAATCTTATCTATCTAGAGACTTATAATCAGTTTGTCAGGAAAAAATTATAATTTAAAAAAAGCAAAGATAAATCCAAAGCTCTCTCAACTGTAGATGACAGAAATAGGGAAAATGTGTTTTTACAAAGCTTGTGTAAAAGGATCTGAATTAATGTCAGTAATGGACAGGGAGTAGAAATTCTTGTTTTACTAAGTCTTCTGCAAAAAAGATACCCTCCTAGCAACAAATGGCAAGGTTTATTCCTTTGCTATCACAAGGCATATATAGCTCAAAATATTTATCCCTGAGTTGTGAGCCTTCATTCACAGCTTCTTTAAATAATATATTAATATTGCAAAGGAAGAACTTGGAATAGTTTTCCATATATCTATCATGTGTGCTTTGTGTTTATGTTAATTTATTTTATGGATTTAGAGTGCTCCCAGTGGTACTGCAATGAAATCAGGCAGTCATTGTAATCAGATTTACCATGCAGGAGGAAAGGTCAGATTTTGAAAAAAGAAAGAATTATTTTACCTTCCTTTTATCAGCAAGACTCCTCTCAGATGTGTTTGCATTAAGCTTCAATTCCCAGTTCTTTCGTTGATCAACAATTTTATTCCATTCTGCTTGAAAAAGCAAGAGTAACCCTCAGCTGAAAGCCTTTCCCAGATGCATTTAGAAATCATTTTACTCACTTCTGAAGTGCAATCACCACGAGTGAAGTGAAATGGCTTTTCTAATAGAAAGCAGCAAGAGAGAATTTCAAAGTGAAATTTCAGGGGGAATGGAGGGAAGCCAGCTTGTAATTACACCTGGTGAAAATTACCCGGGATCGAGAACATCTCTTCTGGAGTCTCACGGGAACTTCTAAGCCACCGAAAGCAGCAGAGAATTCCCATCCCCGGGCGATGGGACCAACGAGGGGGAACAGGTGGAGAAAAACAGATATGTGATGGGCCAGAGCTAAGGCAAAGGATTCAGGGAGTCCCCGAGCAGTTGCTGAGGCTGGCCCAAACTGCTGAGCAGTGTAACCGCTAGCTCAGGCGCAGCCCTGCCTGGCTGACAGTGCTTTCAGGCTTTCACCACTTTCAGGCCTACACTGCTTTCAGGATTAGCTTGCACCTTACACTGCTTTCAGGCCTGCACTAGTATATGTGTGTGGCACCACGGGCCTCCGCTTGCACACGCCAGCTCCAGCCAGGGCTTACTCAGGAGTTTCTATGCCTCCATGTGGTGTGTTCTTGCACTCTGAAGCACCTGATTTCTAGATATCCTGGGACCCCAAGGGTTACCAGGGAAATTAAACGGGGTTTTCCAGACAGACTTTACTGAAAATCAGTCTAGAGTTAAACTCCATTTTGGAAAATCTTAACTTTGTATAAACCAAACTCTCTATAAACCAAACTTATATAAACATGGTATGAGACTGGATTCACAGCTGGCATAAGTCGCTCCAGGTAGGGTAAGTGACAGCAGCTGACAACTCAGCCCATATGCAGAAAGCATCTGCAGTGTGCAGTAAATATAATACAACTGTAACCAGTTTTTTCTTCAGCCCTCTGTGTCCCTAGCTGCAAGAAAGATTAAACATTTTTTACTTGTATATTTTTTGATGGGCAAAGTCAGCCTCTGAACTGATGGGTATTTGATCATGTTATGCCTGAATACAAGTGTAAGTGACCCATGAAATTAAAGCACATTTTTGCACATTCATCCAGGACAGCTTAAGTTTCCTGGTGTTATATCAGTCTGGAAAGTCCTAGCAACAAGGAGAAGATATTCATCTCTAGGTGGAAGAAATAGCCGAAGTAAAAATATACAAACAGGAAGAGCCTAACTTGAATCTTGAAAAAGTGTTTTTTTCCAAATAGAGAAAAAATGCAACAGAGGGGAAAAAAAAGAATTCTACAGATAGATTGTCTTGAAACCTTTAAGGTACTGATACTACACAACATCAGTGACTAGGGCTGTTTACAGGGGACACTGGGCACAAGCACTGGAGGTCCTGCAGAGACTTGTTTTTTGCCTGGTCTTTGGCAGGATTTAAGTCATCGGCCTCTGTGAGGAGGGACCAGCCTGCTGGAGGAATTGCCTCTTTCCCTGTGTCATCCTGCAACGGTGGTGATCAATGCGGATGCCTCTGTGACACTTCTCCTCATCAGAGAGTCCAAGATTGCTTACTCTGGGACATGTAGCTCTGCTGCCCTCTGACTCTGGATCTCTCTAGATTTGGTGATCCACTGAACTAGGGTTTAGGAAAGACAGCTTGGGTCTGCCTTTGTGCTACAGGGCTTTTGGAGAGGCTTCGCACAGTATCTGTCTGACCTAGCCCTTGAAAAACAGGGGTTGGTGGCTGTTGATGGCTTAATATCCAGTACCTCTTGGATATCACTGTGTCCATTATATTGTTAAAAACCTGCTGGAGTACCTACGGCCATATAGCCATAGCTGTCTTTTTAATAATATTAATAAATATATTTCAGAAAATTTGTTAAGGTATAACAGCATCCATCAGCTGTAACAGCCCAAACTGGCCTATTAGATGAATTCCAAAACTTGTGTATTTCTTGGGCGCCTAAAAATAGATGGTCTCTAAACAGGAAGATAGGAATTACTTTTCAAACACAAAACCTGAAGGACCTGACTAATGTCTGCATCAAGCAAAGTGTTCACGTCAGCTTTCTAATATCTAATGCAGCATGTCAAACACTGACTTTTTCTATTGCCTCAGAAGCCCCATCCATGAAAATGTGCCCATGCACCGTTTTAATCTGAACTATGAGCAGCACTGCTGGGCATCACAGTGACCCGCCACACCTGCCTGGTCTTTCCAGTCCCTGTCACACTCATAATATCACCTAGTGTACAAGTGGAGATTTGCAAGAGGAGGAAAAAACAGCTCAGCATGAAACTGTGTAGTACAGTTCCTGTTGCCAGAAATGGCATTAATATTAGAGACAAATACCTGCTCTGTCAAAGTAGAAAAAATTTCCTACAGCTTTATAAAACATGTAAGATACTCTGCCCAGAAATGAAATGCCTTGGAATTAAGTGAACAACCGACTTTTTGTCTGTTCTTTACATAAGGGCCTTTGTGGATCTTACTTATTCCAAAAGAAATATGGATTTCAAAGCTGGTAATTACATGTTTTAAATGCAGAAGTTTGTTAAAAATAAAGAATAAACCAGGAAATCATTACATAAGGGCTTTATGAAAAGGTTCCTGGGATTAATAAGCTAGGCTTAAATCATACAATATTGATGTTTTTTTCTAGTGTTCTATAATCAGTTTTTCAGAAAGATGTTCCATTAACCTATTGAATTACTGTATTTGTTCCAAATTTTAAAATAGAGAGCTAAGGTATTTATTTCTCTTACTTATTATCTTCCCCCTAGAAAAAGGGCTAACTGGATTTTGTGATTTAGCTGTAGTCCCTATCAATGAATGCAAAAGGACACAGTCAGCCAGTAAAGAGTATATAGGCCAGTAAAGGTATTTGGGGTCTTCTAATTTCATTTTTGTGCATTCCAGATTTTCAAGCACTGTGTAGACTAGAATAAGTCCATCAAACTGCTCTGATTTTCAGTAACCTCTTCATAGCTCCCAGTGCGAAGGTCTGTAGCCCAGCAGAGTCAAGCCATTTCCTCTCACACTCTCAACATGTTCTTTGTAGCCCACAATGGTTGAAGTCTACATGAGACATGGGCATACGGCTGGTCTTCTGCTATTTCTGACATAAAAAATGTCTCTTCCTGCTCTTCCTGCCTCCTCTAAGTCTTCCTTACTGCTTCCAGCATAGTGAGTGGGGCAAAAATATCTGTATTTCCAATAGCTTTTTGATTTGAAACATTACTAGCCAACAATGTACTGATAGCTTAGTATTTACTGTCTTTCCGAGTAGCTGTCAATTCACAAAGCCCCTTAGATATTAACCTTGTTTTATTTGTGTTATAGATATACCTATGCCCCTTGCCTAACTAGAGAAACAGCAAGATTGGGAGTGTGCAGGCTGCCATTTTTACGTTCCATGTCCTTCTTTCAGATGAAAACTGGCTTAGAAATGGCTACTCAATTCTGCATATCAGTGGAATTTTTTGATTTACTTCCATTGTAAAGTCAGTAATCTTCACTGAGCATTTAATGGCCATCTAAAGTACCTAGCACTGAATACATATGAAAAGGTAACCATATAACTGCCTTATATATTACATGTATACATGAATGTATACATTAAAGGCATGGATTTCATTGGAGGGGGGCTTGCCCTCCCAAGGCCAAGCTTAATGTCAGTGTTCAGTGCTAATGTTACGATCTGAATTTGCTTGCAGTCTACTGCTGCACAAAGGACTTAACTGAAAGGAAACCTTCCCGTTTGTGTCTATGAAAATCCTGTTTCCATAAAAGCATTGTCCCAGCAGGCAGTATGTGTCAGCAAAGTGCATAAGGGTGCTTCCTGAGATAATATCTTTGTTCTCCTGCTTTCTAAAAAGTGCCCACACAAATAAAAGTACCCAACTGTAATTTCAAGGCACACTGGTTAGTAAGTACAGTAGCATAATGTGAGCTTCAAAGCATTTTACAGAACCTTATCACAAAGAAAACATAGCTGAACATTTATGTGCCAGAAAGCATATATTGTAGCATGTTTTCAATACCCAATTTCTCTTTTCAGGTTAGGATTTATAATACATTTGTAATCAGCATTTATCCTGGCCTCTTCAGAGTGTGTAACACATTCCCAGGATGTATAAAATAAAGATACAGGACTGTGTTTAGCTATATTCTAGCCAAAAAGCTGCTGCATGCCAAGGCAAGACATCAAGAACACTTGATTGGTTTAGTCACATCTGTTACTATTCAGTGATTATTGTTCAACATTTGGTTATATTTTTCAAGAAGTTTGATTCAGTCCTTCTACGAACCCGAGGCTTGACTCATGTGTACACAATGAGTACAGACTCATCCAAGCTGGTAACTGCAGTGAGTAAACCCCAGAAGTGGCAGGCAGAGACGCTTCAGCTAGCTCTGTGGGAGCCATCACTGCAACTGGAAGCCTGGTTCCCTACGCCAGTGCGTGCTCTGCGCCGGCTAGACAGACCTGCCAAGAAGCTTCAAGACCCAGGCTGGCAGATTCACATGGTGCTTTGCTGAGCCACAGGGACTCAGCAGCTGGGATGTCTCTGCGCTTCTGCTCCTGGCCATACCATAGCTTTTCAGTCCCTTCTAAGTGGAAAACCTCCACCAGAACGGGTGAGGGAAGGACAACTGCACAAAAGGAGCTTGTACCTCTTCAACCAGAGTGCCCCTGCTCCGCACAGTTTCCAATCAATCCTGTCTTGGGAACAGGAACTGGAGATGATGAATTAGGTACAAAATCTCTGGTTATACATATAAAATGAGTTGTCCTGAAATGGCTGGATAAGGTAGTGAAATAGCCACAGCTTCTTGTCCCAGACATACCGGTACTGAATTTAAGCATTCATCTTCCTTGTAAGATAGATTGCCATGATCTCTCTGGAGGTGCAATGCTGTGACTTCCTAGTGGTAATTTCCCATACACTTTGTTTGCTCAAAGTTTGTTCTTTCCCCCTTGGTTTTGCCTCAAACTTGAAGTGTGACTATCATGTGCCTCAGTTCCTGTATGAGTGATCACTGTGTGATAAACATGGGGTGCAGGATCTGCAAATTAGGCAGCTCTAGTATGCACAAAACTGCATATTGGGCATGCTAAAGCATGCTGCAAGACAGGTGAAGACAGCAATCTGACCTGCTGCCAAGTCTCCTCTTCTTCAAGCTGAACAAACCCAGCTCCCTCAGCCGCTCCTCATATATCATGCTCTCCAGCCCCCAAACAGTCTTGGTGGCCTTCCTCGTACTGCAGGGCCCATAACTGGATACAGCACTCAAGATGCAGCCTCATGAGTGCCAGAAAGAGAATGGATCACTTGCCCAGACCTGCTGGCTATACTTTCCCTAATACAGCCCAGGACGTGGCTGGCTGCCTTTGCTGCAAGAAAACTCTGTTGACTCTTGTTCAACTCGTCCTCCACAGCTGCTGCATCTTCTGCAAAGCTGAAAATGGAACAAATTCCTGAAACAAGGGACTTTAAGAAATCCCAAAGAGGATGATTTAATATTTTCTTCTCATCTCTAGTGTCTGTGCTTTGCTGAATTCACATCCTGTTACATTCCCATTTTGGATTAGCTCCTTATTTCTGAACATATGCTCACCCATGTCAGCAAACAGACTCTACATCAGCTATAATCGCTCACTGTGCCAGCACGACACAGCTAACATTGTACTGACCCTCTCCACATAGAATATGCTGTTTATACAGACTATGAAAAGACAGCACCAAAAGGTGTAAAATCACCAGGATGCTGCTGCTCCCACAAGCCCTGCGTAAATGAGCATGGATTTAGGGAACTGCAGTGGGACAGATTCAGTGAGGCATGTTTTCTCCTTGCTGTCCAGCAGATGGGGATGCATCCTTCATATAAGGCGTCTATCCAACTCATTTGCTCCACAGCAAGACAAATGCAAATGCTTCATTTTCCTGTTGCCACCTGTTGCTCAATACCTGCACTGACCAAATTCAGGGAGAAACATTTAAGAAAAGCGTTTCATATTGCCCAGCACTGACAGTGACAGAATGAGGAGAGGGTATTTCTCCCTTTTCTTTGTTTTCTTCCCCTGCTGCTAAACATATTGTAACTGGCTGCTTTTAGAGGTCCAGCTGTATTGCCAGAACACCTTTGGCCCAGGCCACCAATAACTGCGCACCCTGCAAACTTTTCAAGGGCTGATATCTGATGGATTGCACAATCATATTCTTTATGCTCATGTATGTAGGTCTCCATCAATAGTGATAAAAAACAAATGAACCTAAAGACCCTACTTTTGAGGAACAAAGTTTTGCTTTATTTTAAGTTGCCAGTGGCTTCCAGCTTTGTGCCAGCCGGCTCTGGAAAAGAGTTTCAAGGTTCAGCATTGTTAATCAAGTTAAATATGAAATAATTGATCTGAGATTTAGGGAGTCAAATGTGTTTTTAAATCTCATTTGAAGCAAAGCAGCATGTCCTGAAGATATTTAAATACCAGATAGAAATAATCAATATGATAAAAGCCAGGGTGAAAAACAAAGAAAATGCAACTCCTAAAAATGTAACAACCAAGGAGCTACCCAGCAGCATGATGATTGTATGTACTACAATGTCATAACTAAAAGCTGAAAAGGAAGCAGCAACAGGAGAATTACATTAATAAAGTTTAGATGGTACTATTGAGCAAACTCAGAAAAATAAATGGCTTAGAGGCAAGCAACACTTTTTATATGATAAAAGGCTCTGTGGACAAGAAGATTAATCTGTGTTTCATATTATAAATTAGAATCAAACAAGATATTGTACAGCATAAGCTTGATGAAAAATAGTGCTGTCTTTTTTAACAAAGGATGAAATCTATAGGAACTATTTGAGAAACCTCAATGGATCAACTTAGAGACAGAAATGATGGTTCAACACTGGAGTTAAGCTTCCTGCAAAAGGAAAAGAGCATGATGAAAATTGTCTTGAGCCAAAAATTGAGTAATAAATAAATGTGAATGTTATAAGCACACAAGGAACATCATACAGAATGGAAATAAATGATGACAGACCTGGCACATTGGAAGCATGACATATACAATGTATACTAGAAAGCTGGCTTTAAAACAGCACAGATTAACACATTAATTAGAATTAATTTCTATTCTGCTTTCAAACTATAAAACTCAGTTTCTGGGAGTCGAGAACACATCTGGGAGAGACCTGAATTCTATCTCCACTTTCTCCAGAAAGTATCTGATGACACCTTTTTTTTTCTGATGAGTTTGCTCAATGGTACCTTCTAAATGTTATTAATTAAATTTATTAACATAATCACTAAACTTGGTCAAAACATTTATTTTCCTTGTAAAATTATCAGTTTAGCTTTTCTTAGATTTCCCAGAGCATTATCATTTTAAAAAAGCAACAACAACAAACTCTACCAACAAGCCAACCAAGAAGATATGGGGAGGGGCAATTGTTCTGGTAGGAAATGAATGTTATCTAAAAGAAAAACAGCTGTCTAAAAATACTGTTTAATTACTACTTTCTACCAAAATTTTCATATGATTAAAAAAATGCAAAGGTGACTATTAGAACTAGAAAGCGGTTGTTACTAAATCCAGGCAAATCAAGGAGGCAGGAGGAATTTCTTTATAGAAACCATTCCAGCCAGGAGCTCAGACCTGGATGGACTGCCCGACTATCCTTTCAATAAATAACAATGAACATTTTTTAAAACAACACAAAAATAAATTTTATAAAAAGTAAATAATCTGACTTTGGAATAAAGAAATCCATTGCCTGGAGAGGCTTCCTTTACATACTGGCAAGGATGTATAAGGCCCAGTAAGTAGAACACTGTATTGCTCAGATCATTTTTCCAACACTACTGTTCTGTTACTTTACCTGCAAATTATTAAAAGGTAGTAGGCACCATACATAGTGGTGTCTGCAAGGTCAGGAAATTATACAGCACAGAAGGAGAACTGGAAGAAGCACTCAGAATTGTAAGAAATCAGTAGGACTATTCTCATCGACAGATGTTTTATCCAAGGCATCATCAATCCTGGCTCTCCAGTCAGTCCTAGAACTGACCAGGGATAGCCCCAGCACCCTCTCTTCATGACCTGAAAGAAGTGGAGCTACCAGCAGCCATTAAGCACTAAGCATGAAAGGTCTCTTTTCTTAGGTTTTGTTATGAAAGTATATTGCAGCTTTAAAATGCTAGCAGCTTAAGATGGATGCATCTCATGTAGTCAGCTGTAGGACTGACATTCTGGGCAATCTAATAATGTTAATCACCAAGCTCTGTCTGACTGATTTGTTGCAATGTTGGGATATGATACTTTTCTAAGAATCTCCAGTTCCAGAGTTGCCTCTCTTGATCAACATGGGCACTGCAGCTCCCTTTATTTTGCTGTGGGCTTTTCTAAGACACAACATATTGTTGAAAAACAACAAACACAAACATAATATTCGTAATGTAGCAGTTTGAGTACCCTGAAATTATAAAACAGAGTTAATATTTATAAAATGGGAAGCCTAAGATTCAGGCTTCAAGCACTATTTATCTCAAAATTTTGCTGCTGTGAATGCAGCCTAAGAGTGACTCTAGACATTAACAGCACAGGAGAAACAAGGCTTTATAGAAATTGCTTCAAGCAGATTAGAGAAATCTTTATAGAATTACATCCTTTGAAATAATGCTTAATTCAATAATTTTAATCCTGTAGCCCAGATAAGATTCTCTACTAAATTCTATTATAGGGATTAAAATCATTAACAGAGGATTTCCTCTCTACAATAGACAGTACATGGTGTACTGAAAGCTAATATCAAGGACAGAATGATATGTTGGGTAGATACCTTTTCTTTTTCCTATTGCTGTCTCATCCACAGGCAGATCTCCCTATTTGACCAATAAATACAGAGCTTCTGAAAATGCATTTGTGTTTGTGTCCTGTTTGATAATGTGGGACCATTATATTCTTTGATATTTGATATTTGAATTTTACTTGTTCATAAAGTAGATCAGGACAGTGAAGGGCACAAAAAACATGGTTAAATCGTGATATTTTCATCAATTTCTCAGCAAACTACAGTGGCATATTAAGTGGATTGAAATTTATGGTCTAACAATCATTGATTTGTGCAGGGGCATGTATTCTATCATTTTGAAGCATAATGGATGCATGATGAAGTATTAACTGCAATAAAATTACGCCAATAGATATGTTTAGCCAATTAACATACCAGTGTCAAAAATCTTGTCTTACAAAGACAGTCAGCTTCTAAAGCAGAGGGAAACACAGAAGCACCACAAGAGATCTTACCACTGACATGGTTGTTTTACACTCTGGTTTGCTCTGCATATATTTTCCAGTTTATCATTCTGAAAAGCATAAAATTCAAGGGTACAATGGTTTCTATAGTGACTCCCATTAACTTTTCATGGTGCACAAACAAAATAATGTCATTAAAAATTATACACTGCCAGTATTGGAAGGCTAATGGAAAAAGAGATTTACTCATACTGAAATCTTTTTCACAGTTCATGCTTAGATTCTGCTCAGAAAATAGTTTCTTTATTACAGTCCAGAACTTACCACTGTTTTCTCCTCCTTTGCAGTCTCACTGTCACCAGACTTGCCTTCACCTTTGGACATTTTTTTGTTTTCTTCCTCCTTCGAGTCTCTAGTCAGATCTAAACTCTTTTAGCTGTACTTCTGCCCACCATGCATTCATGCTTTGACTCCTGACCAAAAAGCCCATGAAATCATACGCGTGCAAAATAAACCAGTGTGGACTGTCTGCTTTCCTGATGAAAAGATCCTTTCCCACAAATAAATGCTTTCTTCAATTGTTTGAGACATAATTTGAGGTGTCATGGGGAAGCGACCATGGCTTTGACAGGACCCCTGATGCAGAGGTATGTGGTGAAGGTTGGATGGAGGAGAGGGACTGGACATGTAACATCTTTACAGACGTTCCTCAGATGTTATATGGACCTTTAGAAACCACAGCTGTCTTTTTAAAGTTAGAGTATCTTATAACTTGCTCTGTTCCATGCTGCTGCCAGCACAGCTCAGCCAAGAAAATAAACAAAACAGTGCTACTTTTCCAGTGGTACCTACCATCCTCCTCAGCTGAAGAGATTTCAGGCAAAAAGAAAATCTTGGACTCTGTAGTCGTGTGACTTATGTCTTAGCTTTTGGCTGACATTCTGTGCTGCTTCAAAACAAGACTGTGGTAAGACTTCTTAACTTGACCTCCCAAACTTTCTCTGGACATGCTTTTTTTATTAGTATCCAAAATATTTTATTAGGAAAACACTGAATTTCCAGCTCTGTTCCCATTCTATCTGAGTTACCAAAATCTCCTGTAGGTTGCTGGATATTTACTGTAATTTACTGTAATTTAATTGTGGAAATAATAGGATGATTACTCTTCTTGTCAAGGTCTTTATACAATATCAGCTGATATCAGTGGAAATCACAGAGGTAGTAAGTGATTGCTAAGATAAATAGAGAAGCATGAAAATCACATTTTCACGGACAAAATCTTTTTTCTTCTCTGATTTAGCCAATCTTACCACTAATATCTAAATTTAAGGAAAACCAGGAAAACCATCTCTTCTCTAAGAATTTATGATGCATTATAAGGCCCATTTTTAGTTCTGGTTATCTGTAATGTGGAGTTACGGTATACGCAAGTACAGTAAATAACTCATGCTAGACAAAAGATCAGCATCAAAGCGTTCTTGAAGTTTGAAAGAGTCATATTCTTGGCATTCACTTAACAGAAAAAATAGATCAACATCATAAAATATTCCTTGTTTCATAACAAGGCCTAATCCTACCACCTTGTCAATGCTAAATCTGTTTGCTCAGACAATAAAACTATTGTTTCTACTATTGCAACATAGCTTGTTCTTATATTGGTATATTTTTAACTGATCAGATAATCCCTAGTTCTATAACTGAGTTCAGCTTTTTGTAGAAGATAGCATCAGCCTTCATTTAAAATAAACCATTTTGTTGAGTGACATGTTGAAGGAGATGACAAAAAACAAATACATATTTGAGCAAGGGGGAGATTGTGCTGTCTGGTGTAACATTTTCCAGTTCCAGTTCCAGTTCCAGAAAAAAATTAACCTTGAATCTAGACCATTTTGAGAATTAAATTAAAATTGGTTCACTGGTGGGGTAAAAGCTACTGGTGGGGTAAATGTGGATTCATTCTGGGAATTAATTTGAAAAGAATGATATTTCTTCCATACCTTTACAAAAGTTAATGTTGTTTATTATTATTCTATGAACTAGCAAAAACATTTCTGTTAAAACCCACAGCAAGTCAATGAACTTTTCAGTGATATAAATATGCTTAACCTTGTGTGATCATATGCAGAGGTTTATGGCTATTTCAGTGACTGTAGGCCAAGAAAGGAGAGTGACAGTTTACCTTTTGAATTATTCATTATATTAAGCTGATGTCCTCAGATTCAGGTCTGACCTCCATACAAACATGCACTGGTATGCTTAGAACTGTGTCATTCCTATTTTAATTAAAAATTCTTTTAGCAACTTAAAAAAAAAAACCTACTGAAGCGAACATCTACACAAGCTTTTTGACAAAATGAGTTTTAACAACATCCTTCATTCTGATTGAGTGCATGTGTCATATAATGCAATCAGGATCAATATCAGAAATAATTTTAATAATCAAAATCAGTGTAGCAAGAAAAAAGCAATGCCGTATTCTTGCAAGTTTTCACAGCTTATTGATTCAAATGAAGAAGACCGTAGTGATAAACTCAGTGCAACTCCATGCCCCTTCCCCAACCCTCTCCACAACATTTGTGTTATTGGTTCTTTAATGGATCTTTCTGAATATGAAACCACAGTAGGTTTCTGTCTTTACATTCAGTGTACATTTCATTTATATTTCACTTGTACTTAGTTGAACCATGAAGAGACATACAGAAATACAAGTTTTGAGTCAGTTTTTAAATGGAACCTCGCATGATTCGACTCAGTCTACAGTGACCTCACATCTGCCTATATAAAATATAGACAGCTTCACTCATAACACTTGCTAGACTTTAGTTCTGAAATACTAATACAAACTGTACTTTTTGCCCATTGTTAAAACTGTACGAAATGACTTTGAATTCTGGAAAACAAGAGGACTTCCACTAGTACATAACTCCAAAGAGAAGCAGCATTAGTAAGGGGACGTTTACAAACAAAAATAAAAACGAAGGTATGTAAAAGAATAAACATTAAAAAACAGTGATTAAAAAAACAAAACACTTTTCTCTATAAAGAGATATCCCAAAACATCTCCTGAGTCTACCTATGCAGATGAATAAACAAATGACTATAAGAAGCCTGTTTACACTGCACTTTTCACCTGGAACATGATTATCATATTACTTAGTTACATAGTCATCTAATATCTGGACAAATGGGCAATCAAGCCACAACTAACACCCAAACACAGCATAAGCATTAATCCAGAATCGCTCTTCAGTTTACAGACAAGGCTCCATCCATGCAGACTAGAACTGCTCTCCAAACAGGCATACTACAGACCCTTTATATCTTAAGCAAGGCTTTGTAAATCTTCCTAACATGAGGACACCTTACTCCTCCCAACTGCTAACACTTCAAAAAAAACCCAGAGATTATCATAACAGAACTCCGTCTTTCTTTTTATACTTTTAACCTCCTGAGCTTTGGTCAGAAGAACTGACCCCCAGGGGATTACATAATTGATCTTTGCTCTTGGAACTAAATAGAGTAGCAAAATCAATTTGTACTCCAGTGTGTGCCAGACATTTCTGGCTGCTCCTTGTAGATTTTTGTTTGTAAACACTGTTCTGGATTCAAGCAGTCCTTATCTGAAACTTATTTCAAACTTTAGCCTACTTTATATATCTGGTGAGCAATGTCACCTACACTATTTACATTATATTTTTTTTTATATTCTCATCTGCCATCAAGCTTGAGCAATTGTTAATGTAAATCACAGCAATTCCCTTTATGGCTTCTGAGCAAGCCTGCTGCAATCTTCAGGAATACTGCACCTTTAGGAGAGCAGGCCAGCAAGTCAGGGGCTGTTATCAACACAACAAACTGCAGCACTATCCCCAGGCAGGAAAGAGCTACGAACCTGCAGGTGCGGCAGATTCACAGTACAGTCGAGCAAACCCTCTCCCAAAAAAGGAGACTGATGGAGGACAAAAAGGGGCTTCATTGCCCTTCATGAAGGGATAGTATTTCCAGGTATTTTTAACTGGTATAAACCATCAAAAGCAGGAAAGATATCTAAAATCAGAATCCTTTGGAGTGAATATGACCTCTTCCCTGGCTTCACCCCCAGGAGTACTGTCAAACAAAATCCTAGAAGTCTATTTTCAGTGAGGACTGAAGATCTCCAAGGGGGAAAAACAGAAATACCGGGGCAGGATTGCTTTAGGTACAGAAATTGCAAGGATTTAAACAGCAGGAGGAGGGTTAGCACCGCATCTCACATGATCCTTCCCCTGATGGAGTCCCCGGGACATGTTCTGGGAGCTGGCTGCAACGCGGGAGAGCTCTTGCAGGATGGGGCTGAGGGAGGGCCAGGGTTTTCCATCTGTTTTTCCCCACGGAAAGGCAGCAATCGGTTTGCTGCTCCCTTTGCACGTCTCACCTGAGGGAGCAGGCACTGGTCAAAACAGCGGGCTGGGACAAGCTCCATGCTCTGCTGCTCTCGTCTCCCTCACGAGCAGGATGGAGCCTCCGCCTGGCTAGTCCTAGCAATCAAGCAATCGCCCTCCAGTGGGGGGAGAAGAGAAAGCCAGAGAACTAGTAAAAAGTAGTAAAACCAAGCGATAAAGAAAATGATCAGAGCCTTCCTTGCTCCCCACCCCATGCACTCAATGCTGGGGCAGCAGTGCTTTACTTCTAATCCCCTTTCCCTGAGAGGAACTCCAGTCCTCCCTCCGAAGTGATCACTCATTTCCTTCTTCACTGCAGATTACCTGTCTTGCTGGTATTTGTTAGCATTTGCCTTTTCTTCACAGTTTTGCTAGCTAAGTTCCCAAAAGATGCCAAATCCTGGACTTCCTTTACAGTTTTTGGTTCTTTTCTGAAATCCTCTCCCTCCCCAGTTTGCTAGATAAGATGAGTGTTCAGCATATCTTTGAGCCTGGAGGTGGAGGAACAGGTAAAAAGCCCAGTTCAAAGATTTTTAAGAAGTAGGAGGAAAGGGGAGGGAAGCATTAAAAGTTCATGACTCTAAAATACAGAACTTGCTTTTCCTAAGGCTCTGAATACAAGCCTGAAACTGCTGCGAAAAACAAAATTCATTAGATTTGCACTGCTTTCCATCCTGTGCAGAGCCAGGGCTACACAGCAAGTCTTGGAGTCTTCTGCTTACTCTCAGGTTATATAGATCTGGCTTCGAAAATGGGAGGCAGAGGGAACCTCAGGGACAAATCTTTTGAAAAAAAGAAAAAGTCAACAATTCTGAAGGTCAATTTTTAGATCTGTTTTACAGTCTGTTCCACTCCCTGAAGCCAATAGCAAAAGTTCAAAAGAAACTTTTGAAGGAAAGATGCTCTCCCCACTTCTCACCACCCCTAGCCAGATCTGGTTCTACTGCTTTTGCCATCCTCTTCTATGACAGGGACCCAGGTTTAAGGCCTGCTCAGCCCTGCAGAGACGTAACCAGCAAAGCACTGGCTAAGAGAACGAGCGCGTCCTAAAGGAGGGAGTAGTAGCACTTACAGCTCCTCTAGATGGAGATTGGGATCAGAAATATCATGGCAGGAAAAGCACCCGTGGCAGCTGGATAGCTTTAACCTGTACAAAACACATATAGGAAATCTTTGCACAGGAGTACAGTGCAGGGGACCTGCCAGAGAGCAAAACACAGTGGTGGCTCGTGCAGTGTCTGGGCAGTTCCTCATGCAGCCCCTGACGGCAGCTGCTGGCATAGCTGTCCAGGAGCCCACTGACCAGTCCTGCACCTTTGGCAGTCCAGTAGCTGCAATTGCCGATCACTTTTCAGTAACATCATGCTGTCACCAGTTCCCAGTCTCAGAAGAAAACTCACCCCACGTAACGCTGAAAGACATCTCTCTTGTCCTCATAGATTCCTCTTCTCACTCCTGGGCCCCATTTCTGTGCCTTGGTATGTTTACATCAGCAGGACAACTGGTGAGCCTTGACCCAGCTGTCCATGCTGCCCCAGATGGTGACATCTGCCCCTGCTGCCACTGCTGTCTGTGGAAGGCATCCAGAGGCTCCAGAGGGGCAGTGGGGACCTGCCACCATGCAGGGGGCACAGCCAGGAGGGGAGGCACCTTCCCAGCTCTGAGAGGCTGTGGAGCCACTGTATTTCCAGGGCTACAGTGTAGGGGATTTGGAGATGCCTGCAGTGTTGATGCCTCTGGCACAGGCTCCAGAAGAGGAATGGGATTTGGTGGAGGAAGCTCAGGTGGAACTGGGGACTATGGAGGAATGATTTTCCACACGGGGAGCACCCAGATCTCCTGGGTCTGGGGGAAGGAAGGGGCCTGGAAGGGAGAAGGGGACCCCGGCGGGTCTCAGCGGGGGCTGGTGATGCCCAGCGGGTGGGCAGGGATGCGGGCAGCCAGCAGGCAGGCTAGCACAATGCCAATGAGCTGCAGCAGTGCCAGCCCCAGGGCAGCCGTGGCAACATAGAACATGTTGCTGCTGACGAAGGCCGAGACCTTGCTGAAACAGCCATCGCGGTGCAGCCCGTGGGCGTTGGGCAGCCGATGCTGGCAGCCACGGCGGGCCCGGCAGCAGCTGAGAGGCACGGAGCCGTTTTGTTCCACCGCCCAGGGGGAGGCGAGCCAGTCGCGGTAGCTCTCTACGCCGCAGCAGGCCAAGGCGCGCTGCAAAGCGTCCAGCGCATCCGCCTTCCCCTCGTCCTCACCGTAGGCACGCAGGGCCTCATGTAGCCCTTCCTGGAAGCCCTGCGCGATGTCCTGGCGGTAGAGGAGTCCTGAGAGCCCTGCCACCAGCCCAGCCACCAGCACAGCGGTCAGAAAGGCGCCATAGGTGCACAGGAGGCCCCGATGCTCTGTGGCAGCGCTGAAGCAGCCTAGGAAGCCCCAGATGATGACGGCGGCGCCCGTGGCCAGCAAAATGGTGGGCGCTTTGGGGCAGTCGCTGGCCGACAGCACCAGGTAGCTGCCTAGCGACACCTTGGCCCAGAGGCCGATGATGAGCATGGTCAGCCCCGCCGCCCAGAAGACGAAGCTGAAGGCCATGAGGGAGAGCTTGAGCACAGTCATGGTGCCCTCGCCCCGCGGCGCTCGTGGCCCAGCCCGCGGCCGCCGGTGCCGCCGGGCGGTGAGGGGGGACTCGCGTCCTCCTCGGCTGCTTCTCCCGCGCCGCCGCCGCCGCGAGTCGCGGCTCTTCCGCCCCGTCCCTTTTACCCGGCGCGGCGCGGGGGCGCGGCTCCCGCCGCCGCCTGATCCCGCGGCGGGGCTCGGCGGCGGTAGGCGGGACGAGCGGCACCGTGGGCGCCGAGCCGAGCCGCGCCGCGCCGAGGCCTGCCGAGCCGAGCCGAGCCGAGCCGCGCCGAGCCGCGCCGAGCCGAGCCGCGCCGAGCCGAGCCGAGCCGCGCCGAGCCGCGCCGAGCAGAGGCAAGGAAGCAGGACGGGGCTTCTGGAGTATAACTGAAACAATAAATAATAAACTAGCTTCACCTTATGAAAAATAATCAGACTAGAAGAGTTTGATTTTTTCAGAGATTGGCAGAATCATAAAATATGTTTGCATCTTAGTAAGAAAACTGTTATAGACTCTCATGAAATCACACTAGCGAACAAATGTTCATGATATTGCATGTGATACATGGACTGACAGCTTGATGAAAGAGGAGTGATATTATCTATATGTCGTTTTGGAAAGCAAAGCATCTTGGAAATACCACGAGAAGTGAGGATCCAGAAGTGCCCAGCCCACCACTGAGAGCTGCAATATTGAGTGTCAACGAGTGTTTACAAACATGAACAGCAAATACAGCGAGATTGACCTTGGAAAGTACAAACTAATATATTTTGGAGAAAAACAGTACTTAGTGGCAGGAAGCAACCTGCCAAACAGTACATCTGAAGGATATGTGGGTGATAGGAGTTGGCTAATTAGACAGCAACTTGCAGTCCCATTTGGCAAGGAAAATGCAGTCTGACTGAAGCGTAAATTTTCCTCTTTCTTTACTACTTCGCTATGGGCATGCCTGAAGTGTCGCATCTCACTGGCAGCGGCATGATGCTTTTCCATATCCACTGTCTGTGATTTTTCTCCCCAAGTTTACACCTGCAATTCTGATGGGACTATTCCCAACCAGTGCACAACAGAGGGAAAACAGTGCTGTGATTCTTCATGGCGTTTCGGGGAGTTAGGTACTTTTGTGACCCTGAGTTCATGGCTTTCTAAGCTCTTTTAGTTCCAGGTACAAAAACAAATGGCAGGACTGACCTGGATAACAAGATTAGATAGGTAGGACTTTTGTCATAAAAGTATGGGTAATAAGGGTAACTTCAGAAAAAGCAAGGTTAGTTTACAGTTCATCTATCATAAAATACTTATTTTGGTGTTTGAGACTTCACATTTAAAAAACAGAATTGTGGAAAATGCGTTCCCTTGTTTTAGGCTTGTCTCACATTTGATCATAAATCATGAAAAAGTCTGTAGATATCCTGCTTGAATTGAACTGCAGATCTACATATTTCAAGACAACTGTATTTTCTCCACAAAATAATATTATTTTATTGCTCCTAGCACTTCTGTAATGATGTTCTCAACAGTCTCCTCCTTTAAAGCCCCTGTGAGAGAGATTTGGTCAAAAGTGCAAAGTATAGATTTCTCTTGATTGCTGGTGGGAAAATTAGATTTGAAACTATATGGCTGGCTGCTAGCAACAGCTAAATTCACAAAAGGGATGAAGTATCCAGAGCTTAGATCCTGAAAAATTCCCACCCAGTTGCAGTCTACATTTGGAAGCAGTTTGATTTTTCTAGCTGTGCAATTTTCTGTGAAAGTTCCTTTATGTTTGTTCTGGGGATTTTTTGGAAGTGCTTAATGACCTGGTATGCAGCTCAAACCTCCGTCTCAGTGAGTCCACAAAAATAGCTGCTCTTCCTGCTACCTTATGCGAAGGGTCTGTCTGGCTTGGTAACTATCTCACACACAACACAGAAGGAAGGAAGTGTGTCCTTCCCTGCCCACCCTACAGCCTGGGGTACTGCCTGCAAGGATACGGGATCACTACAGGGTGCAGAGGGAAGAGCATTCAGGGATTGTACTAGACCTTTTGGGGGATATTTAGGAGAAAAACCAAAGGTGGGGAAAGGGAGGGATCAAGGTGGTATAGGGAGGAACAAGCATGGGAAAATAGAGGGATAAGGGGATAAATGGAGCTGGCTGCATGTAAAAGGGGGGGGGGGAGGCTGGTCAGTATGCTGGTCTGGCCATGTCCTGAGCCTGATGAGCGCAGTCTGTCCTGTCTTCTTACTAAACTCCATTTCTACTATCTGGGTATCTGGGTGAGGGGCTCTCTATTCTGTGTCCATGTGTGTGTGGAGGTCAAGGTGCCACCACTGGTGTGGGACCACGAGTCCAGGGGCCCGTGTGCCTGGGGTGCTGGCACCTGGCAAGAGCAGAGCATGTGCATATTGCGCAGGTGTGTGTGTCGGTGTGTAATCACTAGCAAACATTGAGCTGGGCGAGCTGGCAAGTAGGACAAGAGGCTGGGAGCCAACTTTTGGGGCGGCCGTAAGTCCAGGCCAGGTCCTGGAGGGATCAGCAGGTCTGAGAGTTGGCTACTGGAGGAGCAGGAGGTCCAAACCAGCTCCTGGAGAGGCCGCAGGACCTGGAGGTCGGCTACTGGTAAGGCCATAAATCGGGACCAGCTACAGGAGAGACCTGTTCACATGTGTGTATGTGAGACGGCTGGGAGACCCGGGGATGCAGGGGGCATCTACTGGGTAGACTGGGTGTCTAAGGCCAGTTACTGGTGGGATCCGTAATGTGTGTGTGTGTGTGTGTGCACATGTGCGCAAGGGGGTCTGAGTATCAGCAGCTGGAGGGGGACTATGGGCCTGGGGACACATATGTCCAGGTGCCAGTGACTGGGGAGACCTGGGATCCAGGGACAGCTACTGCATTGGCTTCTGGAGGGATCCACATTATATATATGTGTATATACGTATATGTGTATGTTTGCCACTAACAGACCTTCACCCCAATCAGCCAGATTCTCAGAATAAAGACAGTGTTCAAATGAAGTCTGCCTTCCTTAGGCACCTGAATGAGATTTTTCATGTCACTATTCACAGAGATGTACTGTAGCTACCAAAGTACCTGTGTTTATCTTGGGGAAAATGAGAACTTTTGTGATGCCCTCATAGTGTTTTGCTGATGCTATACCAATGTATTTCTGATGCTTTAACTACTTATTATCAGTATTTGCCTGTCCTGTGATATGCTTAAGAACTCCCATCACGGACAAGATCCTTACTGGGTGGGGTACTTACAAATACAGAACAAAAAGATTTTTTTATGTTAAAGTCCAATTTTGTCACCTTTGTCATGTTGGGTAATACCTTACTTAATTCCATTGAATTCAATAGAACTGTTATTAGGAAAACGACCTATTCAGTCTAAGGAAAGTTATCAAGATCAAACTGAACTCATTTTTTACATAAAACTGAGTGATACCTTTATTTTAAATCGAATCAACTGGGACTGAATCATAGTTCTACACTTTCCTGGTGAACACTATACAGCACGTATCTGGTGCAAGCCCAGGCTAGAGGAAAAAGAACATGGATTGAGAGGAGGAGAGAATTTCCCCTTGATCTTCCCATTAACTCTGGGAAGGGAGTATGTTAACTTTGTATAACACAGCTGACTTCCAGCTGTGGGTCCCTTCAGGTATTTAGAAGATTATGAAATACCACACACTCTTGGCCCCTTTACAAACCCTTGATCCAAGAGGAAATATTGGATAAATTGCTCCTGCTTTATCTACGAGACTGAGAGATATGCAGCCTGAGCCAACTGGCATCAAAATGCAATGGAGTTCTCGCTAGCTTGCATACTCGAGCAGGAAACATGTCTTAGCCTATAGCAAGTACGATCTGCAACCCGCTGTTTCTTGGAATGTGCTTTACAAAACAGTAATAGCAAGAGTGCTATTTTTTTCAGACTGAATTAATTTTAGAAACCGAGATGTTCAATCTGTATTACAGATCAGCTACTTTACTATTAATAGCAAGGATCAGAACTCCTTTGGGTTAATGATTTACATCTAATGTGTTTTTTAACCTAAAAATAAAGTACAAAATTTAATTCTAGCTGTAGCTTTGCAATAGCTACAAAGGATAATATGATCCATGCCTTGAGCAAGTCTAACTTTCAAGGTAAATTCAATGCACTTCCCAGTTACCATGCAGAAAAATATTTATATGCTGAACATCAGATATGTTTCAATGCTAGTGTATCCAAACAGCATGCAGGCTAGATGAGTGGGAAAAACTGACAAAGTACATTGCACCACATTAGAGGTAATAAAAAAGAATCAGGTCTTTAGGTTTTTCTTTTTAGGGAGCAGTGGGAAGACAAGACCATCTTAAACATAACCAGATGTTATGCCTGATCTTAAAAAGTTCTGAATATATTACTATTAATTCTCAATTCCCACTTGTTATGTTAGGAGCTGGGGGCATAAAGTATTTCACATACTGGGATCTATGTAATGTATATGTTGTCAGCAGTTAGGTGTACTTAGCAGGTCATCAGTCATGTAATACTTACCTATATTTATCAGTATGGATATCCATATATAAGGGGGATTTCCAGGATATGCAGTAGCAAGAATATTCTCCTTTTCATTTGATTGCTATAACTTTATATCACCTTCACTTGTTTTGAAAATTAAAGATCTTGCTTCTTTAAAACCCCTTTTCTTTTTCCACCCGATCTTAAACTAATCTCATTTTACTAATTATGGAGTAGCCAATCCCCTCAAAAATGAATTAGGGTAAATTAGAAAGTCATGTAGCATAGCACAACCACCTCCCTGTCCCCTTCTGTCACAACACTGGAGGCTACCAGTTCATGAATGCTGAATATCCAGGATATATGGTGTAAGGAAAAAGACCTATGGATGCATACAATAGACCTCAATAGGCTATGTAATATTACTTTAATATATTAATGAATGGACAGTAGACTTTTTAGTAGTACTGTAAATGTGGCTTTATAGAATGAACACCTGGCATTCTATAATGATTGCATTAAAAGTATTATGTGCACAGAAGGATATATGAAGGTGATCAACAGGTTGCCCGCAATGCAACAGATAGATAGTTGTTTATATCAACAAATATCTACCAGTAGTTGTTTCTTCCTTCCTAGTGCTTGGCATAAAGGTCAGTGGAGGAAGAGGAATATTTGATTATAAGCAAGCTTCATGGTTTCTAGGTCTTTGACCTGGTCAGGGATTGGAAAATCCCATGAATAATTGCCACAGTTAAAGTATCCAGTAAGAAAAATGAAGTCCAGCAAAAAATTGGGGTCCAGTATCAACGCAGGGATTTCATATGCACAGGCTTATTCAGAGTGGCACATATATCCTCTTTATCTTTGCCATGTTTTCAAGTCTTGGAGAAAATGTCATCACAGATAGAGGACAACCATGCACCCTGCGTTGAGTGCTTAAAGGAAGCCATGGGGCACAGTCTGTTTTCCTGGGATCACTGAAACCTCTGTGTGCCTTCTAAGGTGAATGGTTAGAGAGTTTCCATAGTACTGCAACATTAGAGCACAGGATTTTCCAAGCCTTGGGGTCTGGATCCACAGACTTTTATAGCTTCCTTGTATTGCTCAGGTAGAACATGCTTTCCTCAAGCAAGCATCACACTTACCTGTTGAAAAGGTCATGGAAAGCCTTTTTTAAAATGAAACATTCTGCATGCAAACAACACATCACACTGGCATCATTGCCTTAATCAGTGTAATCATTTGTCAACATGCCTGTCATTTCTCCTATGATGGTAACATGTTGAAGATTTTTACTATGATTTTCCTTGGAAAATGCCTGTTGCATCATTTGTTAAATGTTATAGCTTGTCTGCATGCAATAAAGCATATACCAACATGATAGTGAATACGTAGATTACAGGCAGTTCTGGAGCTTCCTATAGGGATGACTGCTGGAATACTTTCTTTTTACTTACTTAACACAATTTTCAAGTACTTTTAAGGTTGCAGATCTTTAACTCCTGGTCTGAAATTTTCCAAGGCAGATATTTATCTAAGTCTGAATTGCTTTTTTTTTTAACTTTCAGCAACATTGGTTCTGCAAAAGATGTCTAAAAAAGCTTTAGAGGAAGAAACAGTATTTTTCTGCTTTAAAAATATTACTGCAACCATCTCCTTAAAGCACTTCCAGGCTTGAAATTTGGCAAAGGAATAGGAAGGGTTTTTTTTCTGTAATTCTCACATGAAACTGATTAAATTTGGCCAGCTATAAAACTCTGCAACTAACTTGCTTCACACTTCCTCAGTCAAGTTGGTACCTTTTGTCTGAAACTGCTGGAGATTCCCTCTGCGCTGAGCATGGTTCAGGCCAGGCTTTCAGTTTCTTCCCTGAAATCTGTGCTCTTAGGTACTTTCATGCCCCTTGGCAAAGTACTGATACTCTTAACTTTCTTATGCTCTCAGTGCTCCTGCTGACAGTACCCAGGCAGGCAGGAGAAAGAAACTGTATGATGCAAATACAATGACAAAAGTTTGTCCGAGACAAAAGTTTGGCTTGGGAAAAGGGGTGACATGATAGTAAATCGGGAGAAGGACCTGGAAAATGGAACTAGAGCCTATCTGAATATACTAATAGAAATAAACTGGGTAGGGAGAGGCTTGGACTAGGAAATCAGAAGGAGAGGAAGAGGAAGGAAATGTGGAGACAGTCATGGTCTCCCCATTCAGACTATCCTGTCTGGCCAAGGGGACTGTGAGTAGACGCTAAGAGCTGTAAGCATGTTTAGTTTTAATTTATAATGTTAATTTTAAATACTCTGAAAAAATCAAACCTTAGATGTCTCAAATGCAATATTTGAAATTAGTGCACAGTTCCTCATTTAAAAATTTCATCTCATCTCCTCTGACACAGTATAATGCAAATAAATTAATCCAGACTTGTAAAACAAACTGGAATTAATAGACAGTGAGAAAATCAGAATATCAGACACTGGAAAAAAAAGAGCATTTTTATTTTGTATAAGTAATGCACCAAATTTTTGCAGTGAAACTTAACTATAGACAATTCTTTCTTTCTTCTTCCTTGATGAAGAACAAGGGATGTTGCAATCAGCTCAGGGGTGGCTATTTCTTCTCTAAAATAACAAGTACAATTACCCATCCTTAATCTTACAGATGCAAAAGACACTTGAGCTAAAGGAAGATTTCTGCTACAGAACAATATTTAAATTACTTCAAATCAAGTGGATACAGCAGAACATACCCCAAGGCCTCTAACACTCAATTTTTCACTGCCTGAGACAGTCATTCATTAAAAAGGAGCCCAAATTTGAGTATAGCAGTATTGGAGTGATGCAAAGCCACAGTAACACAGGAATCAAGTCCCATAAACTGTGATGGGAACTCTAACTTCCTTTTCATCACAGTTCATAATATCTAGATGTTACAGTCACCTGCCACATCTCTAATTTGCCCCCCTTTACCTGTTCTGCAACAGTAGCTTAGACCTATCTTTCTTTGATAGCACTTCTGACAGCTTTGTAGAAAACTATCTCATTAAATGAAAAAGATGACCTGGAACCCAAGCTCCTCATCTTCTTGCTCAGTTATTCAAAGTGTTTAGGAGTAATTCCAGCTTTAGCTAGCAGATCACAGCTCTCTCTAACACAATGCTGGTCACTATTACCATCCCCAAGAGACGTTTACTTTGTGAAGAACTTGACTTTTGATATGGAACCTCCACGTGTGTGAAAATGAGTTCCCAACTCAAACTGGGTTTAGTCACAACTGTTTATAAATATTGTATCACAAATTATTCTGCTCTGTAATGGCAGCTCTAGGATGTGTCAACAGGACATTTATCATGCCAAGTAAAGCTCTTGGCAGTGACATTTACCATCTGTGAGTTTGCAAAGTCCTCTTCATTAGTGTCTTCAGCCTACTTCTTTAAAGGCTAAGTAACCTCACTTCACAATCTTCCGCTGACAGCAAGGTAAACTACGCAAGAAAATGAACTCCAGGTCAATATTTTTATTAGAACACTTATAAGACATCTTCATTAATCCCAGTGTGCCATCTGTAAACATGGATTTAAAACAATCTGTTTTGTATGGTGCATAAGTCATAGGCATCATACACTTCTATACTGTTGTAGTTTTTTTCCCACAGGGAAGCACAGTGAGCTTAGGAAGCAGCCTGACTGGGGCCATTCTGTTTTTCAGATCTTTGCTGATGAAAAATTTTGTTGCAGGGCACAATAGCCCTTAAGCAAGCAGTTTAGGAAGTTATTGCTGTTAGTTCCTAGATTCTCATCTGAGATGGAAGAACAGATTATAAATGTGCTTCCAGGATACTGTCAGGCCAGGCCAGGTACAGGATTTGCATAAGCCCTCACAAGCTCAGTGAGCATTTCAGCTAGGGGCAGTAACCTCTAAATGAAGGGTGGTAACTTTTTAAACAATTGTACCAGAACCACAAGTCCTAATGCAGGGTAGAAGGAAGCTGTCTGTTGTGGTCACATGATAGTTTTCACCTTTTTTTGCCCGAACAGAGTCCTCTTCAATCTTGTCTTTGTTTCCCTTTCAAGTTCTCCGCTTTCTCAGAAGACATTTACCTTAAGGTGAAAGTCTGCATCAAGATCATAAGCGTGTTCAAGACCCTCTTCTTCCACACCTTCAGCTTAAGTTCAACAAAGCAAATAAGGAACGTTGCTCTTTCTTGACAATATCTCCTTCCTTCTCATCATTCTTATGCTTAGGTGCATGTCCCAGGATTTTCTGCAGCAAGTTTGAACAAGTTTTATTTCTGGGAGCTCGCAACTCTTCATTTCAAGGTCTGTAATAGGACACAGGCACAGGAACTGACATTTTAACTCAAATCCATGGACCAGGTAATCAAATATCCTGATATGCAATAGCTTTAACTGTGAATTTTAGGTTGGGATTCCGCATTGTACAATTATTCCTTGCAACTGAAACACATGAACATAGGGTTTGTGTAAGACAGACTAATTCCTCTGGCAGTGACTTAACTTTTCCAGGAGAAAAGCATTGTGATGGAACTTTTCAGGAGTCAGGCACTTTTCCCATCTAATCTACAATGGGAAAAGCAGCTGACATTTGTGAATCAGAATATTTCTAGATAGTACTAATAAAGGGATTGTAACAAAATGTCAAGCTTGATTTTTTTTAATCAAGTAAAACAACTTAGAGAAACATCACGTTAATAGTATTGATTCTCTCCAGCCTTACCTTACCTGCAGGACTCACAACCATATGACTGAATTGTTATTAGTTAATTATTTCAATTTTTAAGAATATCACAAGATGCCTGAGATTCTGTCCCAGTCCCAATTTTCTCTGTAAGTACAGCTCAGTACTTTACAAGTTATCCTAAAGTCAGATTAACACCACAGGTAACTCCTGGCAAAGCATCAGGAAAACATGTCTTCAGCTGGCCCCATTTCCTACCTGCCCTTTCTAACCTTGACCATAGTTTCAGTTGGCTATTAGAACTGTCTAGTGTTCTTCACCCAAAGGAGAAAACAAGGAGCAGCCTTTCATATCCCACCTGAGATCTGCCAGTAGGCTTTTCAGAGCTCTTCTGTCTCTAGACTCATCACACTAGTTGCATATCCTCACTGGTGATTTTCAGAACTGCGAGTGTCTCAGATGGCACGTTAGGAGGAAAACTAATTGACTTTGTGCCCTAATATGGTTCAAAAGTGTGTGAAGAAAATGCACATTTTGTGGAGAGCTACCTATGCTTTATATTAGCCATTCAGGTATTTTTTTGCCGTGGAAGGCTCCCTGAAAACTGGAAAACTAATGGAGTCATGGCATTAGAAGTCAAAAAGCTAAAAGCCAAGCAGTTGAGTAGAACAAATTACTTTACCACATTGTTTAAAACGCATTTAAGCACATTTCAGCTCCTCTGAAATAAATAACAAAACTCCAATAACTTGAGCAAGAACAGGATTCATTTTAACTTCATTAACTGAATAGTCTTCTGGATAAAAGACATTTCTGTAAAATTTCAAGACTCCATCATTTCCCATGGAAGATGTCAATAAACTTGATTATTCTACTGGTACAAGTTAGTCAGGAACCTTTTGTGGACTGTCTCCTAGCGCCAGATTCTGTAGCTGCTGAAGTGAGACAGAATTTTGCCACTGACTTCACTTCTGCAAGATATGTCCTTAAACGAACCCACATAGAAATAAAGAGTCTTAGAGCTCATCCCAATGGGGGAATTCATCAGTGAACAGGCTATTTGGTATTAATCTCCCATAGGGATATGGGGAAGCCCCTGCATCACCTACTCCAAAACTAACTTGGCGTTTGCTTGGAACATCCCCCTGGGGAGTCAGTGGAGAGCAGTCAGCACCCTGGTGACTTCACACCCCAGCTTTATTTGTTGTAAGACAAGCTGCTAGTCTTTATTTATTTTCCAAAGCTGTTAGTGCACATGTAAAAAGGAAAGAATTTAACATAAAAGTCTCATTGCTAAAAAAAAGTTTTCAATATAACTTTAAATTAAGATTTTGGACCCATTCTTTCATTCCTTGTGTCCACATCTCCCATTGGCATCAACAGTGATTTTCAGTGCTTCACAATCCTGCCTTTTTAACTCATTTATTTATTTACAGGGATTACACCAAAAAACCTTCCATACAGCCACCCTACAGCTTTCAAATCTGATGCAGAATATTGTGTGCTAAGGATTGCAAGTTGGCTTTAGCCCAGACTTTTCTGCTCTGTAGCTCTAATCCAGACTGTTATTATTTGAAGACAGCATTGTACAATAATTGTTCCTCTATAGGAACAAGACCATATATAATAGCTCCATTGTTTCTCCTTGTCTTCCACAGCTTAGCAGCATTTTATTCTGTTGTGGGACTTCTGGTTACCTCTAATGAACAGAAAGATTAATTTGTGCAGTCCAAGGCTCCCTTACAGACACGTCTGCCTCCTTTTCTAGCCTTTCCTGCGAAGAAGCACGAGCTCTGACTTGCTTCCCGGTGATGCAGGAGTGTGCTGAACTCCGGGACAAGAAAAGCCCTGAGCATGTCTCGCACATCCCTCTAGCTGTCACTAGCAATAACGCACTGCTCCCTCCGCACCCTTCCCACACAAAAGAGCCTGAGAACAGCCCTGTGCTGACACAGCTAACAGCTCCTGCCACCCAAGCTGTGTTACTTAGAGCTGAGCAACCATTTGTGACAGACTGACCCCAAACTTCGTAAGAATTTTACAGGTAAATTGCAGAATTCAGAGGAGGCGGAGGCAGGCCAGTATACAGTTTGGCCGTTCTGGTTTACCTAATCAGTTTTAATGGAAACAGGTGTAGCCACATTAGACAGCTCTCGGTCGACGATGCAGCACTGAAGAGACAAGTTTGAAATATTCACAGTGCTGCTGTAGGTTGTAACCTTCGGGAGCAGGTAAACTCATACTACATAGGTTATTGGCTCTGGCTGGCAACCTTTTCATACGGTAACCCGCAGTCTCTAGCCTGGCCTGACCTTCTTTGCATGAGTAATAGGCAATATCACTTTTGGTAGCAGTAGAGTTTTACTTTAATTTCCTTCTCTGCAGATTTAATGCAGTTTAGACAAGGCTCCCTTCTCTGGAGCAACAAAAATACGCTCCATACTTTGGAGCTCACTGTAGAGTATGAAGGATTTTAGGGTTGGTCTGTGGATTGCTTTTCTAAATAATAACAAAAATACAAAGAGCGAGGTTCAAACGTCTGTCTGTCTCCCAGCGAAGTCAGAATCAAGCAAATTCTACGGAGCTGGAACAATTTATTCTACCTACAGTTCTTGTTCGTGCCTGCACTCAGAAACGGCCTCTCTAAAACCCAAGTCCGAGAAGAAAGTGATTGCGGGGGTTTTGAAGTGATCGAGGACGGGGGGTGTCGTCCCGTCTGAACGAGACCGGCCCGGGACGGCGGGCGCCGCCGCCGAAGCGCCGCCGGGGGCCGCCAGGGGGCGCGGCCGCCCGCAAAGCCGCGGCCGCCTCCCGCGCCGCCGCGGGCCCCCTCGGGGCGGCTCTGCGGCCACGCCCTCTCCCCTCCTGACAGGGCTGCTTCCCGCCAAGGAGCCCTGCCAGTAAATCCAACCGTTCGGCCGGTGCCAGCTGTTCTGGAGAGAGTTCAGCCGCCTTGGCATGCAGAGGCATTTTCTTTCAGGGCCCAAAATCTGTACATGCAGTAACACTGAAGCAGCTTCTCCAAAGCAGAACAGGATTTATTTTGCCAGAGGCTGCACAGGATGCAGCGAAAGGCCTTGTAATCACAGAGGCACGCGGCTACTGCTTGGCTCGTGGCACGAGACATCGCTCCCTAGGCCCCTAGGACAGCGTGGCGGTGCCGTCCCTCCACTTGGCGCTATGTTTACAGCCAGCGCCCCAAAACCCCTGGCCTCCACATGCCTGTGTCCGCCTGCGGCAGCTATCAACCATGCCTCAGTCCTCAGGGTGGACTAAAACCCATCAGTGTGTCCTGGTCTCCCGGTTCTTAGTGAAACAGCACCATCTTCCTCATCCAGGCCTTGTTGTTTTTTTTTTTTTTGGCTTGTTTCTTTAATAACACTCTTCTTGTCTAGCTTAGGTGCAGATAACCCACCCTGAATGCCCACACTGGGAACAGTGTTTCTAAGCAATATTGTATTTCCTTATTTTCCATGCTAGTCTCCCAAACCCAGTAATGTTCAAAACAGAATATCCTGACTAGTGATGGGGCCCTGGCTCTCGCAGGTGGGACAGTCCTACCCTGCCTATGCCATTTCTGCAGGGATCTTGCAGATGGCCAAAGAAGTGCCAGAGAATGAAATGCAAGTGCCTTCTCTTAAACGCGGACATGGCCAGGAACTTACAGCCACAAGCTGTTATAGTTTTGTGGCCTGCAATGGATGTCTCAAACCTGTGCCCAGCCCCCAGCATTGTAAAAATCACATCATCTTAATAAAGGGCAAAGGGGTGAAAAAAGGACAGCAGTAAATGATGGGAAATTTAGGGCTAGAGAGGGCAGAAAATAAAAGTGGAGTAAAGGAAACTTGGAGACATCTGGACACTACAAGGGGGAGGAGGGAAGCAAAAACAGAAAGACAAAAAACCCTGGGAAGGCAAGAGTCATGCTCTCTTCAGAAGCCTCTGTATACAGTCAGACTGGGAGAACTGCTGCCAGATAAACTCTTTAGTCATCAGAGGTAATGGGGGAGATAGGGAGAAGCAGAGTCACTTTGTTATCAAATAAGCATTTTTAAGATCTTGTCCTGTTATTCACAAACTCTGAAATGAGTCACGATGTACAGCATTACAGATAACTGGATCAGAGACACAGCACGTACTTCATAAAGCCAGCTTTACTCAGTAATCATGAGGCAAGGGTCACCAAAGCCCTCCAAGTTTGTTTCCTGGCCTGTATTTTTCACTGCCATCCCAATTTGCCTGTAAAACAGATCTGTTCTGTATTTTTACAGGATACTGTAGGCCCCTCCAAACTCCTGCAATTCAAACAGTAGTAGTCACATGGACGGTAGCAGGTTTACTCATGTGCTTAAAATGCCAGATGTGGTAAAGTATCCTGCCAAACTGTGATCTTAGCAATGGTCTGCTCAAGTGCATTTAACAGGTAATGGTCAAAGCCCAGCTGTGGTACATAGTACCAGCTCCAGCCTAGCACCCATCTCCACTGTCTAGCATCCATGACTCATGAAGAAAATTGTAAGATTGACTAGTCTGGAGAATGCAAAAGGAGACATGATAATATTTAAACAGGTGACAACTGCTACAAAGACATGGGGAGTAAGCTGTCCTTCACAGCTGCAGTGAGGAAGACAAGAACTACTAGGCATAAATTCAAGCAAACACCAATTTAGGTTAGACACTTGAACAACCTTCCCAATGCTAAGAATTTCTAATGCTAGAATTCTTTTCGGTGGTGCCGATTCCTTTATTACTGAAAGTCCTTAAGAACATGTTAGGAAAGGGATAGACAAATGCCCATCTCTGATGACTCACCCTGCAACTGGTTAAGGGTCTGGATTCAAATCTCTCACAAGGTCTCTATTTTCTATGAACCAGAGATAATGGAAGACAACAGAACGACTCTAGCTAACGTCATAATCACTGTTATCAGTTCCTAAGAAACCTATGTAAAAATAATTTGTCAAGAAAAAGAGAAAGAAAAGAGAGGGAGAAAGAAGAGAGGAAGAGAGGGAAGGAAGAGGGAGGGAAGGAAAAAAGAAAAGAGAGGGAGGGAGGGTGGAAGTGCACTCAGCCTCTCCACCCCAATCTCGGAAACACTTATGCCTAAAGCAGTCACATGCATACCACACATTAATAAAGTGACCTCAAATGTATTCTGCTGTGGCTGATAACTATTCAGCAAGGCTCAGTTTTGGTCAAAACGAATGCATTTTAAGGACAGTTAAAATGCTGAAAAAATACATGAATCAGCTGCCAAGGCCCCTCTTGACTATTGACGTCTGAATCCCTTCAGCATTGACCTCAAAACAATCCCAGGATCTGAGGGGTTTTAAGAATCGGATTTATTTATTACACTAGGCCACTTAGCAGACACTAGTGACCCATCTTGTAATTGCTAATTAATGGGGCATTCAATTACAGCAACCCTCTGCAAACATGGATCAGAGCACAATTTACAGTCATGTACACTCCAGCAACCACACCACAGCTATCAGTGATGTCAGCTGCATCACTTGCACAAGTCTGGCGGAGAACTGTTCTAACGATACTAGCATGTCTGCTGCTGTCAGCAGCCGTGCAGTCCTGCACCCCCGGCATAGCTGGCCATAGAAATGCCAAAGTCTCTTGTTTGATAAACTTCCTCCTGTTTCAGTACTCTCAGCATTGCAGGACAGACGAGGCGGAAACAGCGCAGACAGAATCACCAAAAGCATTGTTTCGTTTCAGAAGATACCTGCGTCTTACCTTGGTCCTTGTAAAAGCATGTTCAAGCACCATTCTGCTCTTGCTGAGCCAGTAGAGCTAACAATGCCTGAAGTAATCATAAGTGAAAGCGCTGATACTGTTGACATAATTAGCGTGCAGCATCATGAACTAAAGGAAAAACAGGTTAGCAAGGTTCACGGTATTGCCACAAGCAGAGGAATTGCCAAATCACATCAGGTCAGATTAGGTCTCTTCTGCAGGCTAAGGCAAGTGCTACCCAGCCCTGAATAAAATCTAATTGTTGTACTTTTGCAAGTGAAATAATAGGAAGCTTAGGAATATGACCATAGTCTGTCAAAGGGCTCAAAATGTTGGCAAAAGACACCAGTGGTGTTGTAGCAGGAGGAGGTGCAGCTCTAAAAATGTTAAATTCTCACTTAAGATGTACAGGTTGAATTGAACACATTGCTCTGCAAATAACTTGGGCCTGAGTATATGCCTGGCACCCGGTTAAAGTAGTTGAGCAAATCAGAATAAAAGAGGATAAAATGAATGATCAGCTGTGTAAGGGACTTATTGCAGGTGTATGACTTAGATTCAGGTTGCTGGGAAGCGGGACTCACACGCGGCTTGGTCCGCACAAACAGTGTTATACCCGCTACCTACCATGCTGCAGCTGAGTGATGAATCCAGTGTCATGGAAAGCTTGTTCCTGGGCAAGGCTGAGTAAATCTGACCCTAGAAAAGGTGGTATTAGAAACAGACTCAGAAGCAGCTAACTGTGGTTAGTGGGGGGCAGCTGCATCTCGAAACATCAGTATTTGTGGGGGGAATGTCTTTGGATGCAAATAAAGCCTTTTGGCACAATTCCTGAAAGGAGCAGCCAACTTTCTCCTGTCTAGTACAGCGGCTCATCTTTTTCAGTGGCCTTCAGCAATCAGGTTCTGGGGAAAAAAAAAGTATTTGAAATCTTAGTGTGGACAGCATTATATTAAAATGCACAGAGTGAAATTTTCCTCTTAATTTTTCAGACATCAGATGTCTTTTTTCAGAAGTATGAAGGTCTGAGTACCTGATACATTTACTTGATATTTTGAGAGTTCATGCTACCCTTCATGCAATGCCTAAACTGTGCTTTTATAGCAAGTTGAAGCTATTATTACACCAAATAGGAAGTGAAATTCCCTACTGTATCAACATGTCCGTACATGATTTCTACATACCACATGCTTCTGAAACTCAGCCAGTCCTAAGCGAGCCCTTAGCCAGAATATATCCATTAATATTTGAGAAAAAGAACAAAAAATGAGAAAATGTACTCCTGAATCTGTTCTAATAAAAACTGTATTTAGATAATAATTTTTTGCTTAGACTAAATGGGTGTTTTAGTCATACTTTCATTAAATTGACCTACCCAAAACAGAACAGAGGAGCAGGAAAAAGCGTGGAGACAGTTTCTGAAAATAATCACTTTCTATAATCAACCCCTGACACATCTTTCTTGAAAACATTTTCCTGACCAGTAAAACGTTTGTATGTGCCTGTCTGCCTTGTAATTTAAGTATCATCAAATGCAGCTTGTGCTTAAACAGGTTCTGCAATGTTGATTTTTGAAGTTTCCCAAGTGAAACATTAACTATCCAGCAGAAGACGAAAGGTCCACTGGGAAAGACAGTAAATGGGATAGCAGGGACAGAGGTAAAAAGCTGGACTGCAACAAAAAGAAACAGCAGGTAGGTTCTGAGATGAAGTCATTCTGAATTTGATTTCACAGTTACTTCTGTCTACATCATGCCTATGATATCAAACTGTCTTCACATATACACCCCTCGCAGTCCGTGATGTAAGCTTTTTTTGTCCCTCATGCCTGTATATATCTTTCCAAAGTGCTGGCAACAGCGGCAACGCAAAGGCCAGCACAGCCGAGCAGGAGACTTTTTGCTAAGGATAACCGAGGAAAATGTTAGTCCTCCGGGAAGTGCTGCAGGTCAAAGCCCGGGACGTCGGGGTGGGGATGGAGACGCACCTTCCGCTCCCGGGCAGAGCCTGGCTCACCTGGAAAAGGGCTTAAAGATCCTGCCGGGATTCAGGGAAACGTCCTAAAAAAGGATGCGACTGGATCCCCTTTCAAGGGATCCAATCCTTTGGACCCACCGCCCCCCAGGACAGGCAGCTCTCGGGACGCAGGCCCCCACCCCGGTCGGGGGCGCCCCGGCCTCCGCCGGCCTCGCCGCGGCCCCACGAGCGAGGGGCGCCCGCGGCGCGGGGCGGCGGTGCCGGGGGAGGCGGAAGGAACGCGCCCGCCCCGCCGCGAGGACGCCGCGGCGCCACGGCCCATGCGCCCGCCCGCGCCCTGGGAGCTGTAGTCCGCCTGCCCCCGCCGCCGCCACCCGCCGAGGGGGCGGCGAGGGCGGGGGACTACAGCACCCAGGCTGCCGCGCGGCGCCGGCCGCCCCCGCCCCGCCCCGCCCGGTGAGTGACTAGAGCCGCATGTTGGGCGGCTGCTGTGCCCGCAGCAGCGCCCGCGCCGCGCCGCGCCGCCTGCAGCGCCTCCGCGAGCGGCGGCACCCGCTGCTCCGGGCGGGCCGCGGCCGCCGCGCCGCCCAGCAACAGCAAGTGAGTGCGGCGGCGGCGGCGCTTCCTGCCGGGGCGGGGGGCGGCGATGCCATGTTGGGGCCGAGCCACGGGGCCGGGGCCGGGCGCGGGGCCGAGCGGGGGTGTGTGTGTGTGTCGGGGGGGGGGGGGGGGAGGTCGCGGCTCCCCCGTCGCGGCTCCCCGCGGGGGCCCGCGCCGGCAGGGAAGTCGGCCGCGGCGGCGGGGCCGGGGCAGGGCAGGCGGGGCCCGTCCCGGGGCGGCGGGGCGCGACACGCGGTGTGCGGCGCGGCGGCGGCGGCGACGCCGGGGCTGCGGGCCGCGCCGGGGCCTCCCGGCGGGGCCGCGGCGGCTTGAGCGGGGCCTCGCGGCGCGTCCAAGGCGCTGGAGGAGGCGGGGGAGCCGGGGTCAGCCGCGGCTCAGCCCTGCCCGCGGGCGGACCTGTCGGTGGTGAGTGTTTGAAAACGCCGTTCCGGCCTCTTTCCCACGCTTTTTTTGTTGTGCTGCGGGTGGGGCAGCGCAGACTCGCGGGTGGGGGCCCGTTGCGGGGCCCGGGGCCGCGTTGCGGCCCGCGGGGAGGCAGCCGCGGTGGCCGGGGGCCGCGGCAGGGCCTGTCCCCGCGGCGGGGCAGCGGGAGCGCGGAGCCGAGGGCGGGTGGGCGCCCTGCGGGCTCGTCCCCAGGTCCGGCACGCTGCCGCCGGCCGCCGCACCTGCCCTGCGCTTCATTACGGCCGTTTTCCGGCGTGGGAGTTCACAGCAGCGGCAGCATGGGGTGGTCAGAGCATTCCTGCTTATTCTATGTTTTTAAAGTATAATAATAACGGCTTTGGATTCGCTTGTGATTTTGGTCATGACAGTCACCTGGAGGAGAGAAAAACAAAGCCTCACTTTTTTTTGTGTGTGTGTGTGTCTCTGAACATTTGGGACTCTTTCAGATTGTCAGTGTTGTGCATCACGTACAGTAAGCTGTAAAATCAAGATTTTGAAAATAGCTCTAGTTAACCCAGGTCTGGGAAAACAAAACTTTGTCCAAAGCATAGTCTGGCCTCCTCCACTGAGGAAAATGCATGCACAGATAATCCTGTATGCTAGTATATGCAGAATAGGCATATTTATTTTTAGCTAGCTTTCAGGAAGAGAAAATGTTTTTGTTCAGTAAAACTTTGCAGAGAGTTGCAACTGAGTGGTTAGTGCCAAGTTGGAAAAGCAAGGGGATTTGCTTTTAGAAGTCAGACGCTACTGTGTGCGAATAACGGTGTTGGTAGTAGTCCCAAGAAATACCATAGGTGCCTGGAATGGCCACATTTCTCCATCTTGTATAGATGCATATCAGTGCAGGTAATGTCCTTCAGCTAGCTAATAACACGTATTCTTTCTCGGAAAGCTAACTGAATTAAGCAAAAAATATATAAGGTCAGACTTTAGGGTTTTCATTGCTGTTTTTAGCAGAGAATAGACCATAGGCAGTTGAGGAAAAGCACATGCATAATTAAATATCTTAAGCTAAATTAATACATTGATTGAAAATACAGGGTTTTGGCTGTGACAGTTGTTTGTGCTTTACCTGTTTGTGGTTTATGGTAGAATTTCAAGTTTCAATAACTTGGCTGACAAGTACATGTCAGCAGGTCATAACAGTGTCTGGCACTTCTGCGTTTTTAACTGTAGATTCAGATATTGTTTAATTCAGTGATGGCAGTTATACATGTTTTTCAGTGCACTTTTTCTTCCATATGGTAAATATGGTGAAACATTGCTGCTGCCGCCACCACAGCTGTAAATATAGCACAGTGATATTGGCATCTTATTTGTGGGAGAGTCATCTGATCACTTTTTAAAAAATGCCTTTTAGAAAGTAGCTTCTCTTTGCTTATTTGCTACTTGGGAAAACTGGGGAAATAGATATGGGCATTTTCCTGGAAAATGGAAAAACTGGAGAAAGCCAGGAATAAATATACTTCAGATTTAATGGGAGAGGTGTATAGCTACAGCTGTATGAAGTGATATGAGAGCATGTACTTTACCAGCTGATACTAGTAGAAAAGAGGGATTCTGCAGCTCTGTTTGTCCTGCTATGATAAATTCATGCTGGCACCAGTTGTTTATCATACAATATTTAGTACTAGATTCCACAAATACATTCTGTTAGTAATGGTTGTTACTAGATGAGTATTTGCAGATAGTAACCAGGACTTTCAATATGAATGTTTCTGAGGTGGGACCTTCAATTATTGAAGATTTTTGTAAGAGGCCAGTCAAACTTGAGACACTATGAACATGTTAATACTGTAATTCTGCATTTGAACTTGCAAACTCTATAAATAAAAAGTGATTTTTTTTTCTGCTTGCAAAATGATTCAGGTGCATGTAGTTGAATATTAACCGAAATCTATAGATTTCAAGTATGAAAACATGCGTGCATTTGGTGACAAACTCCCTTCCTTTTTGACTTCTTTAAAAATAAATAAATAAAAAGTTAGAGGGGCTGTTTTCTTCCCCCTCCCTTCCTTTTATTTCCTCCTAGTTGATATGCTGTGCCATTTGATTGAACTTGCTGAGAGATACAGGGACTTAGGATCTCCACACATAAGAACTTAAATGTCACAATAATACCTCATACCAAGCTACAGGAGAAATTGCATTAGATCTCCGGGATCTCCTGTCTCCTGCTTGCTAAACCCTGCAGACTGTCTGCAAAGTAACCTTGTCTGTCTGGACAGTGCAGTGTTGCACATCTGTGTTCAGAGGCATGTGTCTGTGCAGGAAGGGTGTGTGCATGTGCGAGAGGGAGCAAGAGCTTGCAACACTGTTGAATAGCAGCCGTAAATGCTGACAAAGTTGAAAATGGCCTTGTGCCTCCTGCGTGGTAGGTATGGAGATCCTGAATCTTGGCACGCTAGGAGTTGTATCTCACATTTTGCACAACTGGAAACCATCCTTCAATAAGACAGTAAAATAGCTAGTTACAGGCTAGCCAATAGAGAGGGCCTGTGCTTGAGGAATTTAGGATCAGAAATTGCTGAGGGTGGTTTTTTGGTTTTGTTTTTTTAGAGGGCAGCAGATGGGAATAGGAATGGAGTTATCTTTCAAGGGAAGATCTTTTTATTACTGTGCCTGTCAGAGGCAGGCTACTTTGCACAGTAAATGAGCAGTGCAGCAGCTGGATGGAGTTGCAAGCAAGGTGTCTTTGTGGGTAGGCAAGCGTCTGTAGTACTCTATGGTCAGTGTTAACATGTGGGGCTCCTGCATCGGCAAGCTGACAGGCTGGAATTAGCTTGCTTGCTTGGTGCTTTGTCTGTGTTAGTTAGGTCTGTCCTGAAACCTAACCCCCCTCCTCCAGTTCTCTGCCACAGCAGAGCTCTGTGCCGTTTGCTTGTTGCTAGCGCGTGGGCCCATGTCAAATAACAATGTCTTCAGCTTTTGTGATCACCTAACAATTTTGAAAAAGAGTAGATCAGCTAGTTCTCAGCTACTGTTGGGAGACTAGGATGGAAGGGGCAGGCAGAAGAGCATTGGTAAATAATGTATTTGGCAGTTAGACAAAATTACGTAGCCCTACAGAATCCTAATTTTACCATTATAAGGTTCCATTTAAAAGTGTTCATAATAAAATTAATGCGTGTGAGTGTTTGCCTGCACTCTCAGGACCCAGCTCCTGAGTATGTCAGCAGACAGTCACTGATACGTACCTGCATGGGAATAAATGTGTGTGTGAGTTTAAGCAGCCTCTTGCTACTGTTTTGTGGACCACAGTCAAGTAACTTCCAAGCCACCGGTTGCGCATAGCATAACTTCTCTAGCCATCAACTTTGCTGCCTATTTGTAGCTAATGATTAGAGTAGGTGAAAAAGTTGTTCCTTGTAGGACTCCCTAGAAACTGTGCAAGCAGCCACTGCATGGTTTTCCTGCTGCTGTGCTTGGGAGTGCTTTGCAGAGAAGTGTCATTTGGTTAATTGTTTTGGATGGTCTGGAGGCATCCGGAGAGAGAAGAGATGCTGAATGGATACCTTCTGCTGATAGCAAGAGAGTCCAGTAAAATGGGTGTGGTTCCAAATCCTTTCCTGAATACAGATGATTCATATTGTAATAAAATGGAAAATTAACTTGAGCAGATCTATAGAGTCTAAGAGAGTGCAAGTTCCCCAGTGGCTGGCCGGGCATGGGCTGCATCACTTCTGTCTTTTTGTCCCATGTTTCTAAATTTAGCAACCTCTTTCCAGCCTCCTAACACCTTACAGATTTGGCCTGTTTATTTTTAGTTCTACTCCATATTAGCATCCTGATTCAACTCATTTATTCAGTTCATCTGGTAGCCCTAGTGAATGTAATAGCAATAATTTATGAAAACATAAAATACAGGAAGCCTCTTGCTTTTTTTTGTCTTTCATTGATAAAGAATGCTAGTGTGCAGTTTTTGCAGAACTGTAGAACTTAAACCAGACTGGAATCAATTTTTGTCTTAACTATTCATGTGGAGCAATACAAGTTTTTTCTTTCTTGCTATGTAATTTACATTGCATTTGTTATGCCCTAACTTACATGCAAGGCTAATTTAGTGATAGCGTAATCTAGAATGACAAACCAGAGTGTGTTTTCAGTGCATCAGTGTCCCAGGCTGGCTATAAGGTTGCAACACCTGTCAAAGAAAATGAATCTGGTTGTCTGTGACTTTTATCTTTTAGCTTCCAAAGTATGCAAATGGATGTTGGCTCCAGCATGCAGCTACCTGAGTTCAGGCTGCGTACATTGGCAGAGTTTGCTTTGCAGGAACGTCTGATTGATGCTCAAAGGGTAAAATGTGTATTTTGAAGTTTATGAACTTCTGAGTCATGAGAAACCAGAGCCACAATCTCCAGCCATCTGTGATCACAGAACCAGTTGCTCAGTTAAGTTTTGAAGGCGTGGGTGGTGTCAAAGAAATATGTGCAATATGTAGAATAGGTCACCTTGGTGATGGTTTTGAAATAAGTTCCAATTCCTGAATTTGTGGCTGTTGCATTACTTGGCAGTCAGATTTCAGCTGGTGCATCCTTCTGAGTATGAGCAGTCTATGAACAGAGAAGAGACACCATTTGGAGCTGATGATAATTTGTTTGTAAACATTTGTAAAATTTCTATGCATAAGCAAGAAAAAAATCCGATCAACCTTAAATACTTAGTCTGCTTCTGTTGCCAAGTACGGTACTGACACAGAAGTGTGTATCTGTTAATTGGTTTTAGCCTCTGTAGTAGGTAAAATGTTCGGTGTGGAAGGTACTGTGTAGGCACTCAAAATAGTGAGCAATGAGTGTAATGGTTTGTCAGTGAGAGAAAGGTCATATCTGTATCTTCTGGTCCAAATTATTGATGTGCCTCTTCTATTTACATAAAAGAAGTTATCCTGTTAATGGGTAGCAGCATTCAGATGAGACATACTTATGCGGTGTGTAATACGAACCCAGAGTACACAGACCGTACCAGCTAAACTCGGTGTCCATTGCTAATGAAAGTACAGTTTTAGAATGTGAAAGGAATGTGGCTAGATGTAAATAAATTTTTATTGCTGTGTCTCATGACAGACAAGCGTGTGTGTTCTGGCCAGGAATACCAGTGTTGCAGGACTGGGTCAGGAGGTTGTTAATGAAATAGTCATTTGCGTGTGCCTGTGGTTTGAGTCCAGCACAGGTCAGTGATGTCAAGCATTTGAGTGGGATGGCTACAGCATGATCTGGGTGGCACATACTAGCACCTCAACTTTATTTCCACAGAACCCCTGCTTTACTGTTCAACATCTTGCTCTCGAAGCAAATTCAGTCCTCAGCCTAATTCTCATCTTTCGCACAGTGACTCTAGATGAACAAGGTTGAGTTATATTGGCATGTTATAGTGAGGAAGTGTTGTCCCAGAGGTGCCGCGGAGAAGCTTCTTCTTAAGGGTCGTCGGTTGAAAACAAAGGAAAATTCAAGTTACAAACTGAAATTCTTTGAAAGCTCCAATAGGCTCCAATCTACTTGTTTGGATACCAAAGGCGAGATTTGTAGATCTATTTAAGTATTCATATGCCTCAGTTCCTTACTGTAAAACAGGAAAGTATGTTTAATCCTATCTCAGAGATTGCAGGATTAATACTCCATGTGCTGTGAGATGTGGTTACCTTCTGCAGCACTGGTGTATATAGTAAGTATCTAAAGTAATAATACAAGCAATTAAACTGGGGGAAAAAAGGCATAAAAATTGTTGGCTTTCTGTTTCAATAAATGGTGAAACAATTTGTAGTGGTTTTGTGGCCCATAATTTCTTACTGATTATTCTGATGTTTGTGTTCAGAGCATGGAAAATACAGAATAATTTTAGGACTACAGAGAACTTTATTTCCTTTTTGCAATGTCAACTTGTTGAGGAAAGAAAATGTGCGTGAACTTCTGTGTAGCTCTGAATAAAGAAAACATATTCAATAGAAGTCTTTTTTTTTTTTTTTTAAGGAATAGCTGGCTATTGTTTTATAAGTAGAAATTTAAGAGGTTTTTTAAAGCTTTTTATTGATTCACTGTCTGAAGGAAGCAAATTCGGACAGGCAATACAGGATCAAATTCAGTTCTACTGTAGGAGGATATCTTAATGAACTGCTTATCCATCTTTTGTCTTGTGCTTGAATTTGTTACTAAACCAACTAGTTGTGGCAATAAAATGGGGAAGGATAGTCTTTCTTTAATGATAGCTCATGTGTTAGTGCCTGGTATTTGTCTTGATAGAACACCTGATTTGTGAGCATACCTCTTCTCTCTGAGACTGAGAGCTAGGAGGGAGTTTCAGATGCCTAAATATGCAGCTAGAACTGAAACACTTTGGTCAGCTAAGACTACCCAGTATGAAAAATGAGAATGAGCTGTAGCCTGTAGTTCATCAGTAGATTTCACAGAGAGGGAGCTCTGCTGAAGCTATTTAACATCAGGAAGGCTGGGGGATTAACATGAGATAGCACGGTAGTAAAATCTTTCCTATTCCACTTTTGTCAGCCGTTGTGCAGGATAAGCAGTGGCATCGCTAGAAGGTATTGCGCTTACATACGTGTTCCCTCCCCAGTTGGGGGAGAAAAAAGAAAGAGAATCTCAGAAGTGTAGGGGAAGAACGTAGTCCCTTGTCTCCAGTGCTCTTGTTGGTGTGAATGATTGGCCTAACAGCACACACTGGCCAAGGAGAAGACCTTGAAAGGAAATATGTGCCCACCAATAAGATAAGTAATGACTAAATTTTAGGTTTGTGGTTCATTGAGTGGTCTCCAAAACTCCTGTTTAGTTGCCTAGACATCTTTAGTAGATGAGGGGAAGGTCTTCGTTTGTGTGTATATATAAAGAACACTTTTTTAATCACTTGGGGGGGGCGCCTAGCAGAGGGCCACCTAGGCATGGCAAACAAGAAACAAGCACAGGAATTCCCCTTTTCTTGGGGGGAAAAAAGTGATTGAATCAGGGATTCAATCATTAAATAGTCCTTTGAGGAAAATTCCAGAGGTAAAACCCACAATTTCTGGATCATAAGTCTCCAGGTCAAGCTGCTGCTTGTTTCTTCTGGCTCCAGGAATTTTGCTTTCTTGGTTGTGATATCAGCAGGAGGAATGAATGCCAGATTAAGACAGTCTCTTGGGAGTTAAGAGAACAGAAATATTTTCTAATATCTGGTTCTTGGAGGAGCCTAGAAGCCACATCTCCCACTTCCTTTGAAAGAAATCCACTGTCATATCTAAGACTTCTTCCATGTGTGATCTCATGAAGACTGTTACAGGCCTTTGAAGTAGAGGGAGTGGTTTGATTGGTTTCAGTTTTTCATGCCAAATCCCATGGTAAGTAGAAGAATTTGAGGTTTTGTGATGTTGTGATTTTATTTTTATTTATATATATATGAATGAAATACAATAAATAATTATCTGAACAGCTTACTTTGCCTGTGGCTTTACAACTTGTGGTTGAATTCCCTTCAGTTCCCTGGCAGGTTCTCCCAGCACCTTTTTTGTGCACGCATGCGCCCACACACATGCTACTGTAATCTTCAGTAATATTTTTTCCCCTGAGGAGCAATGCTTTATAGACCTGATCTAAATACTTAACAATTTTGAGACTCTTACCTCCCTGCCAGATTTGTTTAAAATTCACGTATTGGTTAGCAGGCACAAGACATACAGGTGCACAGACAGCTTTATTAGCTAGTGTCATTTCTTTAGGAAGTTAGACTTTACTTAAAAGGAAATCCAAACGATCTCCCCCACTCTCTCCAAGGTTGAAAAATCAAGCACTGAAAAATTTGGAAATGCTTGAATTCAGGCTGCCTGGGAATTTGTCAGGATCTGGTGGCCATCTAGAGCTGAGTCAACAAGCTTGTCCTGGCAGTTGCACTCCCTCCCGCTTTGTCCATGTGGATTCACATGCTTCACTTCCTTATCTGTAAAACAGGAAGTGCAATTAATCCTTTCTCAGAGGCCCCAGGATTAATAGCTCAATTATTGTTACATGTGGCTATCTTCTGTGAGTACATACATCTACAAGGCACAGTTACTTCTCTTTATGGAAGAACTAGGTCAGCCTGGAGTCTAAGGTGTCCATCTAGTTCCCAGCATATACGTGCTTTCTCCTAAGTTGTTGGTGAGGGCACTGGCCCTCTAGCCACTGACTTTGTGCTCTGGCATTAGTCTGTGTTTTGTCCCTGTTGCCCATCACGCTGAATAAACAAGTGCAAACTAGCTTTAACACACACAGATTTTCATGGCAGTCTTTCTGTTTAAGTTTTAGGTTCCAGCCAGTTACAACAATTGTCTTAATGTTGACTGAATAATGTGAATTCCGAAGCATGTTCTAAGGAAAAATTTTCAGAGAGTTCTTCTGCATGGGAAATTTCACCTCCAGTTGAACTTCAACAAATCTAAGCACCTAACAACAAGATCTTCTAAAAGAAGTTGGTGGCAGACTTGCCTATAGAAGTGGCTACCCAGTGTCTTGCCTAAGTCTTACAATATTGTGCAGTGTGTTCCTTACAGAGACTGGAACCCCTTCTGTGATGGGACTAGGAATCACACTGAAAAGCTTTGCTTTCTCCAAAGGTTGTACAGGTCAGATAAAAAGTAGAGTGCTAATTAGCATGAGTAAATTCAGAGTTGTCTCCAGTATTGGGCACATCCCCTCTCAGTGGTGAGAATGGGGGAGGGATCTAAAGTTTCACTTGGAGGAAAATCATTTGGTGCTTCTGCACAGGACTTTAATCTTTAGCTGAAACTTGCAGTTTACTATTTTTAGCAGTGTTCCCATAGATAAGAGAGACTTTCAAACTGAGGTGAGCCTTCAAACGGGCTTAGTACTTCAGTCTGTATTTAGGTCAGCTAATTCACTAACAGAAAAATGCTTAGTATTTTCCCCATAAATAAACAGGTAGAGAGCCAAGTTCAGGGTTGAGTATCTAGGTGTCTGTACATCTAACTGATGCTATAGTTGGACAAATGCTTTTTCAGAGAGCAGTGCTGGCTGAAGCACATCAGTTCCTATACTGTCCACTCAGTTTTGCTGGTGCAGTTGTTCACGTGAATTCAGTCAACTGTAGCTGAGCTTAAAATGCATTACTAGGGGAAAAGAAAGAAAGAAGTTGTTTTTTTTAACCCGAACCTGTTCCCCGGTCTGATTTGCCCAACCGCATAAGTAGTTAAACCAGTGTAATGGGGACAGGGCAGCATATAAACAGGCATTAGGTTTGCTAAAGCCAACACTGCCACCAGAAAGCTGGTGAAGCCCCCAGGCCTGCGGTGTGCAGGGGGTTAGCCTGTGTCAGTTCAGGCTGGCTGCCTTGGGGGAGGAGTGCCCTTCTGCTGCACTTCTGTAGAGTAGCCCACAATGCAAATAAATCATGATGACACTGAAAAGCAGATAGAGCAGCAGTTCAGCTCACCTGCTATTTCAGCTTACACTCACATCCAGGTTTTATGCACTTGACTACTTACAAAGGAGAAGGCAAGGTTGCTCTTCTAAAATTTGTATTGCACACTGCAGCAAAACCAATACATGATGTAAAAATGTAAGTTGTCATTTATGTTACGTGTGCAGAATTCTTGTATGTGTTTGGACAAATAATCTGTTATTGAAACTCTTAGACTGTTTTTAAGGTGTAGTTCTTGCTTTAACAAGGTAACTTGCCTCATGGCTTGAGAGCTATGTGTGTAGTTGTTGCCTGCGTGGGACGCAGAGCTCTGGATTTTATGGGGGTTTTGTCTCCAAAGAGAGGGCAGAGCCAGGCTTCTAGTCTCCCTGGATTTGTGTTGTCTAAACTGCAGCTGTGATCTCCAGTTCACTGGGTGGCCATGAGTGGTGGATGATGCTCAGGTGTGAGTTGTTAAAGTCTCTCTCTACGAGTGTAGAGAGAGACACATCACCTGTTGAATTAGTTTTCCATTTCTTGCTGTCCAGACAAATACTCTTTCTATAGAAACATATTTTAAGCACAGCTAGAAAGCAGTACAACTGCTTTTGAAATAAAGGCAAGGTGATTTGGTGAGGCATTGCATACTGTTGCTTCAGGCAGACAGATACGGTGAAGGGTAAAACCAGGCAAGGTGTCATTGGTGTGCGTGGGGCTGCCCAGCCCCTGCAGGAAAACTTGGTTGGTGGTGTAACAGAGTACTGCGTGGGTGCTGTGGAGTAGGTCAGAGGGATAAAACACAAAATGCTATAGTGGCGTCATCTTTTATGAGTGCTTTGATTTTAGTGGGATAGCGGTAACAATGAGCAGAGTGAGCATTTGTCATTACTTCACTGCCTTTTGCCATCTCTTAGAATACTGTCAAAGTCGGTTCAGAGCACTCTAAGTTTCAGGGATAACTTCAATATTTTAAGCATATGTACAAAGAAGAAATCTTAAAACCAAGATAAGGAAGCATTCAGCAAGGGTTTGAAAACCTGATTCTTAGGGTCCTTTATTACCAGTGTGACCTTACTGATGTTCTGTCACCAGCATATTTGTAACCTCACGTGTGATAACATGACACAGACCAGATTCCAGTGCATGTTGCCCTCTGGATGAGTACTAGGACTGAGATTGCTTTCCTATTCCTTGCAGTGGTGAAGTCCCAGAAATACAGAAGATGATTTCTAAATTTTGCCTGAAAATTGTCTTAATGTAGATTACATTGTGGACAAGACAAAACAGATCAATCTGGTTGAACAAGAGTTTTGTTGTTGCTGAAACCTTTTGCTTGGCTAGTCTGTATTTCTGATTGTTTATGAGAAAAATGGTATTTTTGCAGAATGTTAGGCAGCAAATATGGCAAATTCTGAACTCCCACAAAATCTGTTCCTGTTTTATCAAAGTATTCTCAGTGTGTCTGGAAAACATGTCATTGGTCTGGATTTAGATCCAGCTTAAAAATTGGATTAATGAGACAGGTTAGTTTTACCCTACAAATATATATATATATTTTTTTTTATTATTTTTTTTTACACCAGCAGGGTTGAAAAGTTGGTATGTGTACATCTTTGGTTTGCTGCTTTTATTACTTCAGCTTTTATCAAAGAAATGGTAGATACACACCTCTGCTTTTTTTTTTTCTTGCAGTTCTTAAATATTCTGGTATTTGCCCTTAATTTTTAATTCTCTTCCATTCCTTTTACTTCTTGCAGTTCTTGTGTGATTGGAGACAATAAGCCTGCGTTCCAGGGATGCAGGAGGAGCAACAGCCTGAGGTAGGGCTCGGAGTTGAAGTTTTTCCAATAGAATTATGGGGAAGCTCAAGATTCAGCATCAGCCAGGTTCTTAAGCTCGTGCCTAGGGAAGGTCTCCAAAGTGAAGGATCAAAACTACCACTGAGAGACCCCTTTTAAAATAGGGGGCTTTTTAAGTTTTGTTGTTTTGATACTTTTACAAACATCTTTTCAGTGTTCTTTTTCCTTGCAATTGCAAGAGCTAGAAACGTGTGTGTGGTTGTTTTGGGGTTTTTTTGTTTGTTTTTTGTATTAATTTATTTGCAAGTGAGGAATTGTGCAAAATAGTCTAATCTATGAGTTTAGACCTTCAGGAGAAAAAAATCTTGTGATTACTACATGTTTGTATATGGATGCTCCCACTGTTTTCTAAGTACCTTGCTGAATTAAACAGAGGTGCCTTTCTTTCTACCCTTTCTGTTTCTTTTCTTCTCCTTTCATCTCCATTTATCTCAAAACCTTTCCCAGTGTAATAGCCTAAAGTTCATGAAGTTTTACTATGAAAGTTAAGAATGTGTTCATGTGTCCTCTGTTAATTAAAAAAGAAGGGAATGGCAGACTGTTAATGTGTTCATTAGTGCTTTTCCACTTCAACGTTGTTATGATGACAAAGCCAGCATACGTGACAACTGTAACATACGGAATTAGACTGATACGTTTTTCAAAATATTCTTTGACTAGAATTGCTTATGCAAGGACTAGAGTTCAGCCATATGTCATGATCAAAAGCTGAGCTGGCATTAGATGAGATTTGTGTGTGTAATTGCAATTTGCAGTTGTCCATGAACAGACTTTTGCTTTGTAGTGAAAGGGGTGATACGCTGCTGGGAGTGTTTTAAGCTTTGCACTGTAGAGCTGTTTTACTTTTTGGTCTTACTGCATGAATTGTAATGACAAATTTTGCCTTGCCTTCAGTGCAGCCAAGGTAAGACACTCAGGACTTTATATCTGAAAATTACTGTATGGCATAATGGAATACAAAAAGAAATTAGTCTTGTTGAAAGATCTTAACAATTGCTTTGTACAGTCCTGTTTTAAATCAGGTTAAGTACAAAGTAAATAAACCAGCTACCCTAGCTAAAAAGTTGATCTCCTTTAGGAGTTTGGCTGCCTGCTTGCTGACTCATACGGCCTTTCGTTTGGAAGCATGTTGAACAATTATGGATTCACATCCTGTGTCTAACTTTGACTTAATATTGTTAAAGAATTGCAGATTTTCCCAAGAATCACTCCGACAGAACTTTGAATTAATGCAGTTGCCTAAATATAGCTTACATTTGGGCTTTCCCTTGTTCTTAACTCTCTTTCTGCACTAACTGTGCTTCTCCAGCCTGGATGACTGGTTTACCCTAGGCAGAATAAGTGAAAAGGTTTGGATTCTGTGCTAAGGTTTTAAAACTTGCACGTAATGAATAAGAAGGATTTTGCTAGTCAAAGACCTGCCTAATGTACTTTTAGTGATAATGTTTAAAAGTCAGTCTTTGGAAATCTTGTCAATTAACTTCTAATCCATTGTGGGGGAAAAACATGTGCAGACTTCTCATCCTTTTGACTTTGATTTCTGATAAATATCAGAAATCAATATATGCCTAAATTTTATAAGATTGGGCCTGCCTGTATGTGTAATTACCCTACGCTAACAGTAACAGTATGACATACTTAATCAGACTCCTTCTGAATGGATGTGTGTGTTCTTGTGAGTGTTGGTTCATGTTGTCAGACTCCTGACAGTCTAATGCTGACTGGTTGGTAACTAAGTAAAATATGCCATCTGATAAGTGGCAATGTTTTTATCATCTGTGCACATTTTCATTTCCAGTACAGAAAATTCCATCGTATCGTTAGAGATAAATTTGTGCTATTCTAGAATCAGATTTTTTTAACTCCATGTCAGGTGTAAATACTATCTTTTTGAAACAGACATTAAATGTTCAGTCTTAATACGCTATTTAGCATGCATATCCAGCTATGAGGAAAAACAGTTGTAAAACCACAGATATTCTGAACCCTGACACTGCTTAAATTATTTAGTTGCTTGAATATTATATGTAGGTTCAAATCAAGCAGACTCACAAGGGGAAAAAGGTATTAAAACACTTCATTTTAATTCCCAGCCTTCTTTGAATTTGTTTCTCACAGGCTGCTGCAGACCCAATGTCTTCCTCAGAAGCACCAGAAGATGGCCCAAAGGAAACGTCAAGTGTATCGCAGAATATCTGTATGTTTCTGGTTTGACTGGGGAGGGTGTGTCACATTGGAAGAACATTAAGCTAAATGTTCGTGCCTTTTCCTTACCTAATAAGGATGTGGTTGTTAGCACAAAAGGGAGATACGAGCAAGGTCATATCTGACTTATTCTGTTCATGATTTGTAGAAAGGCCCAGTTGCATAAACCACATCTGAAAAGAGCAATGACATATTGATTGTCAGTTTTCTGCTCCCATGCTTTCAAAAGAAAGTAAATTGGTTTTTGATTTAATAGATATATCCAGCTATTGTTTTAAGCTTGGTCCTGCTCTGTAAGCCAAATTTAGATACGTGCATGTTTGATTCAGTGTTCTGGCATCTGCTGTTGTGAAGTTGAATCAGTTGTCACAGATGAAAAATTTTGCTCATTCCAACATCATGATAATTTTTTGATATGAAGACCGAGCCTGCAGGATGTGGGAATAGAACTGTTTCAGCCAGAACTGTCTTAGGAAGCTCAGGAAGAGTATCAATCTTTACCCTTTAGTGGTGAGGATCAGATAATGAGAGACATTTCTCTTTCAGGAGAAAAAAAGAAAGGCTTCTTAGGATATGCTTTTTGTTTATTGATATACTGCTGTGCTGTTAATACATACGATCCTCCTCTTGAACAATAGGAGCATTCAGATTGTGCTTTCTGGCAAATAATAGGCTAAGAACCACCCTCGGGCAAGTTAGCATGTAACAGCAACGTTTCTATAATGCTGAAGTTGCTGAATAGTCCCTGGAGACTATAGCTTTCAGAAATAGCAATCATGGGAGCAAACGAGAGCCTTAACCAAGGAATGGAAGAAGCATTCAAACCTAAAGAAGCAGATTAATTTTTTTTATGGTCCTTTTTTCCCCAGATATAGCAGTTGGTTTAATAAAAACTGTAGCTGCTCCTGAGAATGTTTTCCTTGATTATGTCTTGAAATGATAACATCTGTTACTGCACTGTTCTAACAGTTTTTTTCACATGAAACACGATTCAGTCCAGTTTTGAATGTATATATGAGGTGGAGGCTGGAAAAACTAGTGGAAAGGAAATCCATTAAGGGTTACTGAGTACATAGAAACCACCTTCAACTTAGAGAATCTGAGACATAAATGGCTGGTGGCTAGGAGCATATTTGGGGAAAGTATTGTGTTTGCTTCCCTAGTTCTTTTGCTTTTCCCTAGAAATCCACTTTTGACCACTGTGGGAGACAGGATCCTTAACTAGGTGGCTGCTTTTGCAGTCATGTGGCTGAAGGTGCTATGGAACAGCCTTACCCCTTTTCCTTTCCTTTTACAGTCATGCTTTCCCTACCTGCTCCTTTGCCTTAGATTCATTTCAGCAGCCACATGGTCTTAGATCAGCTTATACTGATTTCACACCCAGGTTCTTGGGTGTTGACCATAAAGTAGTAGGCTGCTAAAATGCTAATTAAAGAAGGATGCTGGAGGGTGGTTTTTGTTGTGGGTTTTGAGGTTTGTTTTTTTTGTTTGTTTTTTTTTTTTTAATCCTACAAGACAGGTATTTGTGGGACAGATTGGGGAGTTGGAGCCATATGGTTAAACCACAGAATCATGAGAAGAAAGAGAATGTATAGTAGCCATCTGTAATTTATCTGTATCTTTGACATCCTGCCTACACACTGTTCATTAACCTTTTTCTCCTGGGATTGCAATCCTATTCTAGGCTTCTGGACTACTTCAGACCTCTGCTAACTTGTGTAGCAGCTTGCCAGAGAGAGTTGATTGGAAACAAAACTCTACTTTTCCACTTGATTTTTTTTGTTTGTTTCTTTTTTTTTTTTTCCTAAGACCCATTACAGCATAAGAATAATTAATTCAAAGTTACAACATTTCCCATTGATGTAAGACTGAAGCTTCTCTATCTCAATGAGTCAAGCTTCCTGGCATTCCCCAAGCAACTGTGATGGTTATGATAGATCTTTCTATATTTCCATGGCAAGCTCAATATAAATAGGCTGAATTCATGTTGTACTGTTTTGGCTTAAATAGTTTGTTGTTGAAACTAGGGAAGAATGCCTGGTTTTCTGACCTGAATGCCTCTTTAAGTGTTTAATTTTCAATTGTGTACTGATCCATTGTTTATTAGTCACAAAAGAGGCTAAGATTGGTACTGGTAGGTATGCTACATGCTCCCATATGTACAGATGACTTTACCAGCATAACTCGTACCAGTATAAATATGTTGCTATTGTTTATACAGATAAAATTCCAAAAGGGAACACTTTTGTTCTAGAATTAAAAAAATGCCTTTTTTTCCAATTTAGTGTATACCTTTTCTAAGTATTCTCTGCTTCTCTATCCACCTCACCTGCCACACAGCTTCTCTCTTTCCCTTACTGGACTGCGTGGACAACCTGTCCCAGTGTCCACAGGGTAGGAAACCTGGACTGAGACCCATGCTTGGAGGCAGCCTCTCCAGTGGTGGCACTCTCAATGATGTAGCCTCAGAATTGAATGTAAGATTACAGTGGTAAATCAATGGCCTTTTAGCTCTGCTCTGCTGTTTAGTGGTGACATTTTTTGTTTTTCTGTTTTACTTACCTGCATTTCATAGTCATGTGTGCTTTTTTGTTTTGTTTTTTTTCCTAACTTTTATAGCTGATGCAGATGCATTTAAAATTCTTCTGGAGATGAAGATGAAGAAGAGGCAGAAAATACCCACTTTACCAAGCACTGTGACTGAACTTGACACAGAGGATGGTTCTAAAGTCTATGTGGTTGGAACAGCCCACTTCAGTGACAGCAGCAAAAAGGATGTAGTGAAGGTAAATGTCAAGGAGGAGCCCTTCAGCAGTGTGTTTATGATGTTGTCAACTTAGCATTAAGTATGTCACAAAGTAGAATAGGGCCCAGCTCTCTTGACTTGATTCTGTGCTGTAACCTCCAGACTCTGTTTCTGAAGTTAGCTGTTGGGGGGCTGACAGCACTGTGGGATGAAATAAGAGGCAGCCATATTATCTTGATAATTTTTTGACCCAGTAGCTTGTTCTCCAATCCCAAATACTCACATTTGTCCTCTAAACAGCAAATGCTTTAAAAAGTGCTAGTGTTAGAAGTAGGAATCTCACTCTTGAAGCTTACCTTTCATGTCAAATTATAGCATCACATCAGGCTGACAGTGCGTTCTGTGTTTATTGCATAATCACTGGGATGGAGACAAGCTGAGAAGATGCAAAGCCCAGAGCAGAAACTGGAGTTCTCAGCTTCCCTACGTGACAGGCATGTAATACAGACCTGGAAAACCATGGTGCCCAAAATTTCAGAATACAGTCCAAGATGCAAATAGGGCTGAAGTTCTAGTGAAAGTAGGAGCTGTTTGAGACAGTACCTTGTGCAGAGTCTGCAATTTAGACTGGCTTTGTCATCTGGGAACTTGAGGGGGAGAAATCTCTTGCCAGATTCATCAGTTCTGGCTCTTATAAGGCTCATTCCAACTCAGATTATAAATGGTCACAAAGTACGGTTAAAGGAACTGTGCAAATGTGAAAGGAAAGTTTAACATCAGTGTTTTCTGTCCCCCCCCCCACACACACACACACTACAATTTGGATTCCATCTTCCTGTCTCAGAGTATCCAGCAATTAAAGTATTTCACTGGTATCTACTTTTTTTCCCAATAGTTATTTGGTAAAGCCTTATATATGTTTTCACTGTTCTGTTAATGGAAAGTGATTGGTAGAGTGGGCTTTTGTTATACCCAGTGCCTTGCCAGTACTGATCTTTCAGGAGAGTAATTTGCTGCATAGCTGTTTAATCTTTCCTAAACTGGTGTAATAAATTCATCTTTTTCAGACAATACAAGAAGTGCAGCCTGATGTAGTTGTGGTGGAACTATGCCAGTACAGAGTTTCTATGTTAAAGATGGATGAAAAGACATTACTAAAAGAAGCCAAAGAAATAAATCTGGAAAAACTTCAACAAGCTATAAAGCAGGTATGATTTCCGCAGTGAGAATTAAAGGTTTGTATTAAGAAGTAATTTATCAAATTACAACCAGAAACAGTGTTCCTGCCAGCTGTCAACCTAACAGTTTTCATCCGGGGAGAGTGCAGTTAGAGTGGCAAAGTTAGGTTTGGTATTTTGCTTTTAGCTTCGTTATGGAAGGCTTCTGTTCCACAGTAGGGTTGTCTAGGCAGTCATTGACTGCCTCAAGACTCTTCATGGGTTTAACAGTTGCTCTATTTGCAGGACACAAGTTTAGCTTTGTAATTGTAATGTTCCACTAATACATTTAAACATGAATATAATCCCCAGGATTTGTATCTGTATCACAGCTATTTAAGGAGCATTTGACTTTGGTATTGTTTGTGGTGATCTGTTGAGTTGCATTCCTTCTTCATCTTAGTGTGTTGCTCTTCTGTGTGTGTTCTTTTTTTTTAATTCCACTCTACTTCTCTTCCCAGTAGTTTGTTATTGACAATAGACCTTGGGAGGTTTTTGAAAAATTTGGGCAGAGTGGCTAACTATTTGGTTTGTAACTGGTTTGGCAATCTGTCCGTGTTTGGATGTGTGTGCAAAACATGACTCTTGTCCTGTATTTTCAGTTTCACGCAGTTAGCTTGTATTTGAGTAATTTTAAACTAAGCACAGTGAGATGATACAAAGTTGATCTTAAAATGATAATGGATGTTTAATTAGAATGGCAGCATCTGGTCAGTAGTCATAAGTGTGTTTCCAGAGTTCAGCTGAATGAACAAATTCAGTTCATATTTTCATTGTGTGGTGCAGGCGCATCATCACAGTTACTTATTTTGTTGATGTCATTGGGGAATTTCCAGGATTGCAGCCCTAGTAAGAGCATAACCTACATCCGTGTGTGGAAGCACGTGCAGTGGCTAGAGGCTAGTCTATTTTGTGTGTGTATATATACACAGTTTCCCAATACAGTCTTTGACTCATATGGTTAAGCAATAATGAACCTTCCCAGTTTTCTTTATTTATGTCCTATCAAAGAATAGAACATCGCAAAACATTTGAATATTGCATTAATTATTGTATACATCTATTTGTTTTAGGTAAGGTGGTTTGTTTTGATGCATGTAGCCAAAGAAATTAATCTTCTCAGCAACCTATGCAGTGTAATTGGGGGTTCTGACCTGATAAACAGGCACATAAGCTTTCTTTTTATATCAATACTAAATGCAACAGTTCTTGCTTTACTACTCTGGGGCAGAAGGTCAGTGAAAATCAAATAGAAAACTTATTCCTCTGTGAGGAAAATTCACGTTGGCAGTTTTGTAGTGTAGTTGGCAGTTTCTGCTGGGACTTGGAGTGATTATCTGTGCAGCCACTAGGCAGCGCAGCTTGTGCTGGCTCCAAAACCAGAGAATAATAAGACTTCTTTCTACTGCTTACAGCTCAATCTTACTTTCCTTTGTCACCAGGAATAATGCAAATAATAATAACTTGGACATCCTGCTTTTTAAATAATATATTTTTCTATGTATAATCCCAACAATAAAACAGAGCAATCCCTCTCCCCTTGATTCGGCAGCAGTGTGGTTTATACAGGTGTAGGGAAAAGTAGGAAAAACACTCCATGAACTGTCTCACACTGAATTATAGTGTCTTTATTCTTCTCCTAGTAGAAATCAAATCAGCCACTGAGTTGCTCCATCCTCCTAGATGCTTCAGTTGCGCGCTCTCATTTCACATTGATCAAATAAGCACTCAGGTCCAAAAGTTGCACCAAAAGTCAAAACTGCATATAATCCTGTACTATAAAACTAGAAAAAGAAAAGTCTCTTTTGTACTTGCTTGTGTAAATCTTAAGCAGTTAAGTTATATTTTATTACTCTTAATTGAAGCTGGAAACTGAGCTATTAATAGAAAATTATTACACACTTGCAATGGATCATTAGTATTCACAGCTTATCCAGCATTATTACAGGTTAAAAATAGCCTTCTTCCAGCTCCTCCTTTGCTTTGAAACCTGTGCAGTGGTTTACAAAGAGCTGTCCATTAAGCAGGGCAACCCAGAGCGGACTGGAATCTGGCTCAAATGAGGATTACCTGAAGGTGCGCTGTAACAATTGGCTTAAACCAAACTGGTAAGACTGGTTTTGTCTTCTCCTCTGCCTTTGTCTTTCCACTGTCCCTTCTGTGTCTGCACCAGAGCTCGCATGGCCATGTGGCAGTCTGAATAGGGCTTGCTTTTTAGCTGGGTCATGTCCCTATGTGGCTGTATGATTGCTGGTCCTGACACAAAGGAGGAGGTGGGAAACCTTGTCCTCAGGGAGAGGAGAAAGTTGGCTGGTAGCAGCAAAATGTTAGCTCAATCTCTTTCCCCCCCACCCCCTTAGGATGAAGTTACCTGTGTAAAAATATACAGTAGTGATCTTTCTAGCCAGTGAAAAAGCTCTCATTTTGCACAGCATAATGCAGCTCTCCATGTTCAGGTAACCTACAGTATATCCGTTTTATTTAACAGATAATTGTGTGAATTGTTAGAGGAAAGGTATCTCCACACGGACTGCAGGTTGCAGTCACGTGCTGTCTTCACTTGCAGTATGAAGGCAAACTTCTCTAGTGTGTTTGCAAGTAGTAGGAAAACCAGTTCCAGGCTGCGAGGCTGTCTGTACAAGACTGTCCATGACAATTAGTCTTTCTGAAAGAAGAAATCCAGGGGACTGTAATATATTGCCTGTGTATATCCCCAGTTCCACAGTTACGGTGTTGGATTTGTAACTTGTTACACAGTTGGAGGATTAGTTGCAAGCCCCCCTCCCCAGACTATGTTCCCATACACAGCATAAGGATGGCTGTGCTGAGTCTAGTGGGAGACTTGGCTGCTCCAGAAGCCCTCTGGCAGTGGCTAGTAACAAATGCTTAGGGAAGAGTAGAAGCATTTGTGGTCATACTTTGGCCTGATACTCCTCTCTTCTTCCACCCTTTTTACTGCATCCATACTAGCCACGACGTCCTGTATACTCTGTCTTCATTAGTCATCCTTTTCAGAGTTTGATGAGTGTTTAATATAGTTAATCTCCTCTCATACATTTCTCTATACATTTTCTAGTTCAAATATGTTGTCTTCAAGACACAAGTCCATCAGAGATTGTACAGTAGCACACTGTTTCTAACTCGTTCCTTTTCTGATAATCCCTATCATTCTTCTTGCTTTCTGACTGCTGTTAAACACTGAGTTGACGAACTCAGTATTCCACATTCTCTCTCCTGCGTGCCAATAGCTCTGCATTATGTTGCATGTGCAGTCAAGTTTGTCTTTTCACACGTGCATGGCTTTGTTTATGGCTGTTGCATCTAACCTGAGAATTTATTGCCAGTCACTCGGGGTTTAATTCTCTTTTGTAGTCAGCTTTCCTTTTTCTGACACTGAATAATGTTGTATTGATAATAACCTCCTGTGGTATTTTGCTCCCATCAATACTGCTGTGCTGTGCTCTTTATCCCCCAACACTCTGTCTGGTCAGTTGTTGCTGTTTGCTGCTACGTACTGCTGCTTGTCACTTCTAATCTCCTTGATGTTGAGCAAATATGGGAGGCACTGAGTTTTATGCAGGGTTAAGAGCACAAATGACTCGGACATGCTTCAAAGTTGCATCCATTTGATACTCAGCAGGATGAATCTTTCTTCACTGTGTAAAAAATCCAAACCTCAAACACATCCAGTCCTGAAGGGGCAGAACCCCACAGATGACCTCAGACTGCATTATCTTAGTTTTCTTCTCTTTGTGGGGATCTTTTCTGAACCTTTGGAAACCCTTGTCCTCAGGGCTTTTGAACTGAATCTCAAGAATGCTGAAAACTGCTTCTCATTGTCCTCTTCCTCATCTCTCCCCAGGAGCACTGTGCCCTGTCTTTCTGCTTAGCATGTTCATTTGATGGCTTCCTACTCCTGTTTGTCATTCAGTTGTTCTTGCAACATGCCCTGCTTGCTGTTTTGTGGCATGGTGAAGCACTCAATTGGCTTTGGAGATAGCACCTCTCTTTTGCCAGTTCTCATCCTCAATGATTCTGCAGTTCACTTAACTGCAGAAAACTTGTGACCTCCTTTGGAGGGGTCCCGCAAGCATCAGAGCTGGCACTGGGTGCATTGTTTGAGCATGGCTTTGGGAGGGAGGAAGGGGACCGGCACCTTCCTGTGATAACTTCAGGCAGTTACATTAACTTGAGCGATCCCCTCTAACCTCATCTTCAGTCACATGAAGCAGCTGATCCAGCAGAGAACCTTTGGGGAAGGAGGGGGGGGGACGGGACTGCCCCTTGTGGCAGTAGTGTGGACTGATGCCAAATTGCAGGAGATGCCTAACTAGGACTTGGTTTGCCCCTGGAGGTAAGTAACACTCAGCCACTGAGTCTCAGCAGTTCTTAAGGACTGGTTCAGGAAGAGCCAGAACTGGACTGAGAACAGAAGTAACAGCACTGAGTGGATTTGTGTGAGAGTTGTTTTTTCATTTCTTTAAGAAGAATAAAAAAAGAGAAATTTTAGAGAAGCGTAGGTAAGACTCCCCTCCTCCCCCCCTTTTTTTTTAAGTGGGGGTCTCAGCCTCTGTCCTTTGCACAAGGAGGAGTCTTCAATGTGCTTGTGGGAGTGAGTCATACCCAAGACTGACAGTTTTCCTAAGGTTTCATGCGCTGAAGTCATGCACAGCAAATTCTTGCACAAGGCTGGGTGCTCTGTTTCTGCAACTGCTAACTCAACTAGTGCTCTGTACAGTGTTTCCCTGGGATTGTGGGAGTGTTTATGACTAGACCACTAGATATTTCCCTTTCAGTATCCCTATAATGTGGAATTCAGTGTACATTCAGTGGAATGTACTCTTATATTCTGGCCTCTTTTCCAATCAGGGAGGTTAAGAAAAAGTAAATGTGCAGTATGAGCTATTTTACCATTCAGTTATTCAGACACTTCCTTCAAGCAGGTGGAATAAACATAGGAAGAAAAGCAGCCAGTCTTGCTGGCCTTCCCTGTTGTGCATTTTTGTTGAAAGGGAAAATACACTGATTATACACTGAAGTGAAAAGCCACTTTATAAATGATAGAAGCTGAAATAAAAGGTCTGTATTCATCACTGAATTGGCTCCAAAGGGTAGCTTCAGTATTTCTTCTTCACCAAGGTAATTAACATTTTTATGATTGTGAACAGTGCATTCTTCTCAGAAATCCAAACAGCTTATTGGATTTTTTAATGTTTTTCTTCCTTTTCCACTAGAATGGAGTCATGTCTGGATTGATGCAAATGCTTCTTCTGAAAGTGTCTGCTCACATCACAGAACAGCTGGGAATGGCCCCAGGCGGAGAATTCAGGGAGGCTTTCAAAGAGGTGAGGACTTGAAATGGTTCTTTGAGGTCACATTACTGGCCTTTGACTCCCAGAGTCAAACTAAATAAAGCCATTTGTTAGTTACTGGAAAAAGAGTACTCTGCTGGTATTTGCACTGAAGCCTATGAGGTAAGAGTTATCTTTAACTTCAAAGTATACTCAATGCTGCAGAGGTTTGTAGCCCTGAGTGATGCAAAGACAGCTCCAAAAAGGCTTTAAATGTTAAGGTTTTATCCTGATGATATGTTAATGGCATGTGTTTTAGTTTTAATAATAAAATTTACTTTTTTTTATTCTTGTTGAATAACTCTTGTCAGATAGTGAAATCATAACAGTAAGACCACCAACAGAAACTGAAGGGTCTAGCTATTTGTTTTGGATAGAGTTCTTTCTCTTTAACTACTCAATTTTTGTGGTCATCCGCCCCATGCCTACACAAGCTGATGTCTTTGTCTAGCTTTTGAGATACCCAGGTAAATTAAATCAAACAAATGCCCCCAAACATGCACTGAGTTTCACTGTCTTGCACTTCTTCCGGCAAAGGATTGGAGAGTTGTTTTGTTTTCAATCTGTCATGAGGGCAACACTGTCCTGTTTACCAGATCACAGTTTGCTGATCTACACCCATATGTTCCAAGGTGAAGAGTGACAGACTTTATTGAAAAATATTTCTCTCTTTTATGTTGAAGTCCAGGTGAAATCAAAACAAAGTCATAGCTGGTAAAGAAAATTTGTGCTTGTCAGCAGTTCTTTTCTTTTTCACTTCTTAAAACTTGAATGGTTTTTTGTTTTGTTTTTTTACTTAAAACAAACAAGGTGGGTTAAAGTAAGATTTGATAGTATCTGCTTGAAGACTTACTGTTTCAGGGCACTTTGTAATCTCTCTTTTTAGATTTTTTTGTAATCTATTAATAAGCTAAATGTTAAGCTATGCTTTTGGATTTGCTTGAGTAATTTTGTGAGGATATGTAAAACTGACCATCAGTCCTTGGAAGATACAATTTAAGTAATATGAATGTCTAACTTCCTAAATAATTTTAGTTGTCAGTGATACATGATAGAATTATTCACCTCATCTAATTTAAGTTGTTTAGAAGTTAAGTGTTTAGTCTGTCTCGATAATCAATTGGAGGCACCAATATGCACTTCTAGGGAGCTATCTAGTAGTGGCTTTCTTCCTTTGCTGCTTCTCCTCCTCCATTGAGTGTACCAGCATACTGGACAGCTACTTAGTTTTAATGACGGGTATGCAAATGCATCCAGCCCCTGGAATTGATTCATGGAGCAAATGATAATTTTTTTTTTTTTTAAGATAACCTTTGAAAGGCTCATCTTTTATCATCCTGATTTGTGTATATTTCTCTGAACTGAATACTTGTGTTCTTAATTGGATCAAGTGACTATGTGGTAATGAAAACTTTGTATATCAATCCTGGTCCCACCATTGGTGTTGTCAGGATTTCAACCTGGGGAAACCATCTTTGGCATTAATGAGATCTAATACATTCATCCAAAAAGATTGTTTGGGGAAGCAGAATATCTCACTGGTCTTAGTACTATCTGTTCTTTTAACGTGCCCTTTTGTCTTACTGCCAGCTGTGGTATTAGGAAGTAAATAGTAGCTGGACTTCTACTATGAGTTAAAGCCACTTTTGTTGTTGTCTGAAAATACTGAAAGGCTATTTCCACTGTATATATCTGCCTTCCAGAATGTATCTTTCTGGATTGTCTAAATTAGCTGCTAGTAGCGAAATTTTAAATGGTGGAACACACCATAGCTGCCAAAGACTGTGGAATAATTCTGTGCATTTATCCATAATAAAAATGTTTCAAGGCCCATTTTCCTGAGCATTCCGGACCAGACTTTTTTTTCCCCCCAAAAAACAGAGTTAAAATAATACCAGCTCTATCTCCTTCTAAAATGGTTGCTTGAAATTTTTTACAACTAATATTTAACAAGGCGTTTTCTAGTACTGTAATATAGCTTTGGTTGACAAATATTTTAGCAAAATCTCACCTGACATTGCAGTGTGGTATCTGGCGTTAGTCTTTGTTTCATAAGCTCCTTCAGCTATGAATTTATTGTATCATCACAAACGGTTTGACAGGTTTGTGATCCTGACAAATCCTAGTTAAAAGCCAAATGATCAAAGTCATTTTACTTGGGACTTTATTCAGATCTGGATAGGTATTCAGCCCCATCTGTTCACCTGAAGTAGTCGCAAACAGGAGCTTTCTATTTAGGTAACAGTAAAATAAAAGAGGGTGGCATTACAGTTTATGGTTTTATTATAAATCTACTACAACTCATGGCTGATGTATTCCTTTATGAAGTGGTATATTGAAAAAGTTATTCACTGCCAAGCCAAGAACTTTCTTGATGTTGAATTATAACACTACTTTGCTGCCTTTTTTTTTTTTTTTTCTTTAAGATACCTTGGATAACATAAGACAAACATTCTCTTTACAGCACTATACACTGTCAGGTTATGTGAAATGTTGCATGGTAACTTGTATCTTCTCTTTCAGGCTAGTAAAGTACCTTTCTGTAAATTTCATCTTGGAGACAGACCCATCCCTGTTACTTTTAAGAGAGCAATTGCTGCACTTTCTTTCTGGCAAAAAGTCAAGCTTGCTTGGGGCCTTTGCTTCTTGTCTGACCCAATCAGGTATGAATACATATCCCATCTGATTATCAAGGGTGAATTCTTCAGCTCTTCAGTTTGACTTTAGTAGGTGCTGAAAGTTCTCATTACGCAACCTGATGTAATGAACCCTTAAGTCAGTAAGGATAAATATACAAACTACCCTCTAAATAATCATATTTTTAAAAAGGCTGGTATTCTGATCCTGTTCCTCCCTTTTTTTATTATTTTTTTGATTCAGTGCTTCCAGGTTGTGGATGATATTTGTGAAGTCAGGGATTCAGTGCTGGAGGATCCCTAGCTTTACTCAAACAACCCCCCCCCCCCTTTTTTTTCTTCAGTTTATGCTGAACAGAAAATCTTTCCCACTACCAGCGTGTAGATTTTCTACATGGAGGAGAGTAGGACTTCCCTGTGCTAACATATACTTCACGAAGGTTTCCAAAGGACTTGGGCCTACTGTGCTAAGTCACATCTGGATCAGGGCAGCTTGAGAACCGAATCAACATCATCTGCTGTCTGAGCAGATTTTTGGAACAAGAGAAAACATTTAAAGTTTGTGGGCAACGTGTGACTTGATGAATACTGCCTTTATAAAGGGGTATTGTTAAGAACTCCTGCCTTATGGTAATACTTCTCAGACAGTTATTGTCTTGCTCAGTTTGGTTTCCTCTGCCCTTCAGAGAAAACATTGTGCCAAGTTTGTTTCCTTTCTGCTTCTGGCCCAAGTAAGTGTGAGAACTTGGACTGAGTGAGAGAATATATGCCCAGCTGTCCTCCTAAATTCCTTGTGTTCCTAGCAGGCTTGCAGTGGTGGTAGGTTTGCCAGAAACTCGTTGCCAATACACGTTCCCTGAATCTCAGTGCCTGCCTTGTTGCCTGTGACTGGAGCTATGCATAGCTCAAGTGAACAAGGTCAATTTTTCAGGCGTTTAAAATTGGGCCAAGACTCAAACTATAGTAGGAGCAATCAAGCCTGCCTTGATGCAGTTTTAGCTTTTATTTATTGTTGTTTCCTGTAAATGCTTGCTATTACATTTAGCTATAAAATGAGTTTAAACCTTTTTCAATCTATTAACTGCAGTTCATGTGCAAAATAAGCTTTATTACTTGTCTAATACAAGGATGAAACTATTTGCAGATTTAGGGGAGGAGGGGTAGGCACTGGAGGGTGTATTTCTCTGCAACTTTTCCCATTCCTTCACTTATCCTGAGAAGATTTTGGTTTTCAACTGCAATATTAACCTATAATCATGACAGATGAATGCTAGCTTCCCACACAGATGAACTTCAAATTTGGATGTAATAACATCTAAATTGTTGTCATACAATTGATTGATCTGTGAAATTTATGATTTTACGAATAATGTGGGTAGGAGTGAAAAAGGAAAGATGGTTATAATAAGGAGGGGGGGGTGTATTGTGTAGACGTGATCACTGAGCCATCAGTAAGTGGCTCTACTGAAAAGGGAGTAATAATTCAACATCAAATTTGTCGGTTTGGTGTTTGGGTGATTTGTTGAAAGCTAAGAATGTGTTTTTCCTTTTGGCTGTCCCTGTTTCCATTTGTAGTGTGCTTTTGATCTCAGAAGCTGAGTAAAGAAAGCATATGGTAGGATCATTCTTCAGTAGACAGTAATGCAAAACCACTTATCTGTTGCTACAAACTATGACTGTACCATAACCCTGGGAACAAACAGAAGGTTAACAGCACCTGTAAAAGATATAGAAGCTCATTATATTTGTTCCTGCATTTCTTACCCTCTTTATTCCCTGCTCATCTCACATTCTCCTGTTCAAGGAATTAAAAATGTATAACTTTGACTTCCCTGCTGAAGACCCATGATTAATGCAAGAAACCTGCAGAACTCTTTCTGTCTCCTCAGACTGCCTCCATGCAGTGTGTGTGTGGTGGTGGGGGGAGTTGTTTGTTTCTTAAATACAGCTTCTTTGGGTGATCAGATCCACTTCCTCAGGAGTGGTCTACGTTGCCTCTTTTAAGCTTATTAATATACAATGAGAAGTAGGGAGCTGTGATTACTTCTTTTGAATCCCTGTGCTTTTGCTCAGTTTACTTGTTAGCTTTCAAACTGGAAAGGGTGAAAATCCATTCAGTTGAACTGCCTAAAGGCAAGTGACCTCTCTTGTCTTTTCCTTTCCCTGACTTCAGAGGCATTGTTAAGTATCCAGTTTTACAGGTTTAGGGAGATTGTTTTCATTTTGGAGAGGAGAACTGTATAGCATATATTTACCTGTATAACATGAATGACCCCTTAAAGTTCCTGGGTTTTTGTCAGTCTGTCTCTTTTGGACTTTAAAATCATTAAATAGTTACTGAGAAAACTTATTTTTGTTTCAGTAAAGATGATGTGGAGAAATGCAAACAGAAGGATTTATTGGAGCAGATGATGGCAGAAATGATTGGAGAATTTCCTGATCTTCATCGAACAATTGTCTCGGAACGAGATATTTACTTGACCTACATGTTGAAGCAAGCAGCAAAGCAGATAGAACTACCTCGAGCTTCAGAAAGTAATTGTTTTATAGTAGATACCGTAACCAGCAAGGTGTTCTTAGTGGGACACTCCACAATTTCAGTTCTTCTCAGGAAATCTGGAATTTTCTGTGGGTTTATTTTATAGACAGATGCCACATGTCCCAGAAGATTACAGTGCTTAAAAGAAAAAAATATAGTGGTGGTGGTGTTCTATTGCAATGACCTCTTCTAGAAGTAAAGAATTTTTGTAGAGGAATGAACTCTGAATCATGATCTCTTTCTCATTGTGCTATTTAAAACTGGGAAATACTAATTAGCCTGACAAATTTTGAAAAAGGCAGGTGTCTGGTATTACAGCACAGCATGGGGCAGTCTAGGTTTATGTTGCCTATCTCGCTTCCCCCCTCTTATCTCACCAAATTCACTGTCACCAACAGCTGCTCAGGAACATATTTCCTGTTAAACTAATTGCCTCTATTTGCAGTGTTCTTCATATCTTGCTTCGTGTTATAAATTGGGCTGCTAGAAACCCTGATGACATAACATATATAGACTCTGCATATTTCAGTGAGGTATGGGCATACGGGGTAGTTGTATTTGTCTGGTCTTTGAAAGCATTTTGCCCTTATGTGTGGTCTGCATGCCCTTGGGATATATAAGCATACCAAGGTATGGGTTACTCTTTATTTGCTGTTTCAAGAAGATACTGTTTGTAATCACTTCAGTGCAAAACTTCTGGCACAGTCTTGTGATTTGAAAAAAAGCTTAAGAGTGGGGATATTGCACCTGTATTCTTGCATCTCTCTTGTCTAGTTTTACCTCAGTGCCACCATCATAAGGTTTGTCAGAATACATAGTATCTCCTGTTAGCCCAGCTGGTACAGCTGAAAAAGGCACACGTGCATTCAGTCACATTGTCCAAAAAGACTACCTTCTTAGAAAATATAGGATAAGTCTCTGGATAACTGGTTTAGTGGATGCCTGTAGAACTGGAAGGGGCTTATATGCATTTGAAGGATTTAAAATAGAAGATGGGACCACAAAAAATAAGAATGCAAGGAGCAACCTGACTGATAGTCCTGTGTTTCAATCTCCTGATAAATAAGAGACGATCCCAGAGATGGCTTTGTTTAGAAGCTGTGCATATATACATACATAAAATCTGCTCCAGGTACTCATGCTTATGAAAGGCAAAAAGAAAAAAAATGCCCAGTAGTATACTGAAGATTTGTAATATAAGACCAAATCCCACAATTGCAATGAGCAGAAATAGAGCAGCAGCAGCATTGTCCAAATCCTTTGCTATTTTAGGGACCTAATCAGGGGAAATTCCTAGTTACCCTTTGCAGTACTGTAACATACTTTTGGTCTGATTTAGTCCTTAACTAGGTCTGATTTATTCTGAGGCTTGGCCTCTGACTTTCTGCTTGGGGAACTCTTCCAAAGAGCTTGCACATGAAACTTTCACATTTAGTTTTTCATTCTATCCTTACCCACATAGAATATTCTGAGAGAGGGATAAAGCTGCTTCAGGGACTGTTTCAGATCAGTCTGTTTAAACATGATTGGTAATAGCCTTGAATTCTGCCCATGAGCAGATAGGGTAGGATAAGAGTAGAGACTGGAGCTGATGTGATGAACTGGGGACAGCCCGTTCTGCTGAGACACTGTGGTCTGCCTCTCCTGCAGTGGTAACTGGTTTAGAGAAGCCCTAAAGCAGGCTGAGAAAAGGCAAGTTCAAAGAAAAACCTTTCCTTTTTCACTTTGCTGAAAATATGTATAATAGTTTTAGATGCTTTTAATAGTTTTGTTTCACTTCATGGCAGGGGAACTGCTTTCCAAATTTTTTGTTTCACTATGAAAATTGGGGGTTGGTATTTAAAGCAAGATAGTGGATTGACAGACGCTTTCTGTCAGACATTCTGAATTGTCTCTTAAACATATTTTCTCACTTTTATATATTTATGTATATATCTATTTTTCTTGCCCCCCCTCCAACCAGAATACTTGTAATTATTGTTATTTAGTACAAAGAAAATTTTATGTGAATTACTTTTATTCTGGCAGAAATTACTTTTTTTTTCATTGGGGGAGTGGTGATCCCAAAACTTGCAGGAACATTTTGACTTCTAGTGGGCTCTGTGGAATTTCGATCCTAGATTGGAGGTGAGGATGAGAGCTGGCACATGTTAGAGTGGTCTAATGTGGACTTTCTAGCCTGCTGCTGCACACAAGGTATCGGTTTTGCTGCTACTTGCTGAGGCAAAGTTGCACTAGCAAATGAAACAGGGCCAGGTGTGGTCTCAAGCACTGTTTCCAATTGTTTGTTCTGCTTATTTGTTAGCCTGTGTCTTGGCACAATTTTGATGCGTGCCATCTACCACTGTCCAGGGCTGTGCAGACTGTTCAGGAGACAGCAAAGACCAGGGCTGTTCCCAATAAGCAGTACGGAAACCGAACTCATGTAGGGTAGGAAAGAAAGGAATTTAGCTGTAAAGCTCTACTGAGCCGCTCACCCTGAGGCTGGAGTACAAGTCCTGGTCCATTTTGTGTACTAGAACAAACATTTCCTGCAAATCCAAACATCGCAGTGAATTCGTTCAGACTTGGAACACGAGAGGCAGTAGGAGAAATAAGTATTAACTTTTACTATGTAATGTTAAATTTTAATGTATAGTGTTACGAGTACCTGCCTCTTGGAAAATTCTGCTTTGTAATCTCACACGTTGCCTTTATAGCTTGCAATTAGTTCTTTTACTGATGTGTTCCTTTTTCTCCGTCTCTCTCTTTAGCTGAACCTAGACAATACATCCCATCTGTTGTAGTTGGTGTTGTTGGGATGGGTCATGTACCTGGAATTGAAAAGAACTGGAACTCTGACTTAAACATCCAGGAAATAATGAGGTAAGTTATCCTTTCCTATGTGGTGAGGTTGCCAGCTCCCCTTGCTGAAAGTTGGCAATGATTTGTTGTTTGCTTGTCACAGCTTAAAGAGACATTGCTACTGTCATCCCTGCCCCATCAGCTTGCTGACTTGCTGGGTAATGCTTGAAGATCGTGCTTGCAGTAAAAGAAAAGGAACTGTCAAAGGGGAAAAAAAAGTAAATAGTTGGATAAAAAAAGTAAATAGTTGGATATCCAGGCTAATTATGAGAAAATAGCGTTGTCTAGAAAGAAAATGTCTCAATCCATGTCTGAGGCTTTTAAAATCAGAATTCAAGTGAGCCTTGTAGGAGGTGGCAGAGGCAAAAACAGGCTTCACTCCAGCTTAGGTAAATAGAAACTGTTGATTTCAAAGCTTTTATAGTGTCAGGGCACTGATGGCTCTGGGAAGCATAAAATCACAGTTGCTCATAATTTATTTTTCACTGTATATGTAAATAATATGATCTTTTAAAGCTTATGCTTAATTATGGGATGATTTAAGCCACGTATGTGGAGAACTCTTGCTTAAAAGTACCTACAAAAATAGATGTGGTGTCTGCTTTATAGAAAGGGGAATTGAAGAACCAAAATGTTCAGACTGTGTATATTCTATAAAGCCACAAGGGTCAGGACTTTCGAAGTGTAGGAAAAATTATAAGACAAGGTGGTGAGAGTGGTCTGCAGTGGGTTTAGGATAACAGAGCCTTTCAAAAATTAACACTTCATTATATTACATCTATTTAGTGTGTTATATAAGCACCTCATGGAATGCTCCCATTTCATAAGAGGCTCTGAATTACAGGGGGAAAAAAGCTATAGCCTCATTAAACAGAGTATTTAGGCATCTAAGATATGATTTAGAGGGAGTTTTGGTATCTGGATCCAAGAATGCAATGTGCAGAAGCTCTGTCTAACTGTTTAGAAGTCTGCTTTTCCAGCAAATGTTTCCTAGGCATCCGGAAAACTGCCTCCCTCTTGGATGTTCTGAGCAGCCTCTCAAATGGCCTGCAAAATGGGGTTTCCGAAATCCCTGTAATTGTATGGTTAATGTTGGTTGCACCATTGACATTATAGAATTGAATGGCCCAAAGCCTGACTGCTTGCCTTTATGTTTACATACAGGATCATTTCCAAAGTTCAGGCTCTTTGACCTGATTGTCTTTACCATACCAGTGCCGTAACTAAGTGGAAGGGTTACCAGCATCTTTCGTAAGATGCTAACATTGCATGAACTTGACTTTCTAAAATAATACAAAATATAAATAATATGAAGCAAATGACATTCATAAGATGACATTCAGATTATATCAAGACCCCCATTTCTTGTTAATCTTTTTGTTTTATGGTGTTGTCACATTGCAGTTGCAGAGCAAAATTATGCTTTTTGTGTTAATGATTGTCACCTCCCTAAAGTGAGAAGTTCTTAAGATATTACAGGTACCTAATTACATTTTACAAGTTGCAAAATGATCTTGAAAATGATGTAAATAAAAACATGCGTTTCCCATGCTCTTCCAATTTTTAGGTTCTCACATTAAACCTGACCCTAGGCAGACCTTACTGTTTTCTTCCTGTTATACTACTAAAATTGCGCTGAGGGACTGAAACTGAGGAAGAATAGAGTATAAACAGGTGTAAAGAGATGTTTTACCCCATCCTTTGTTCAATGTATATGCTGCTCTTAAACTTTTCTGATATGTTTCCTTAACATGCAAGATCTCATCAGTAATAACTTTTCTCTAGTTTAATCAAATGGATCTAAACTCAGTTGAGTTTTCTCCTGTTAGCACACCCTGCCTGGTCTGAGTGTGCCTGTTACAGTTTTGCACTACAGTAACTGCTTGTAAATGTATTAGATATGTTTTCCAGAGATAAATAAATGAGAGAACTTGGGAATCCTTTGAAGACACATAGAGAGAGCTCTCTATCACCTTAGAGAGGATTATTTGAGTTGTAACATATGCATGCCATGTGTGCAGAGCCCACCGAAGTACTGCAGAGCCTATTAGTTAAAGGAACAGGACTATGTGCATATGGCTCTGCTTTCAAAGCCAGCTTAATTTTGAAAGCAGTATTCCTGTTTGCCTAATGCACAATGCTAGTAACACTGCTTGAAAGCAGGTCTAGAGCTGGTGTGCTTCTCCACTGCCCTCCCAATGCCCGGAGCCTGACGCAGGGGTTCCTGAGTGGCTCTGTGAGGATGCCAGGCTAGTTTAATTTACTTGTAATGTAATTTAATTACACCTGCTAGACCTGAGACAGCTTCACGTGAAGCTTCTCTGATTTACCTGCACTGGGAGCTGCAGCTGGGCTGGCTTGGCTGCCTGGCATCCCAGGGCACACCTTGCTGAAAAACCTCCCTGAATCTGCAGAGGCCAGGCTGGCTTCAGACATCTCTGAGACTGGCCGTATAGGATAGGAACACGTGAATAGGAGCAGATCCCACGCAAGTGTACCCTTATGCAGAGTATCAAAGCTCCACCTTCCTCCATTACCCTGAATGATGGTGAGTTAATTGCACAGATGTTGGACTTGAACTGGCCTACACTTCTTCTGAGTTTTTTGCTCTGTGCCAAGATATGCATAGTAATGTTAAAAACAGTTCTACAAACAATATTTAATTTCTAGTGTTCCTCAAGAAGTCTTGGTGTCGTCTTGGTTATTTTGATGGGGTGATGGGCAAGACGGGGCCCCTAGCTGTTAACAGTGGTACCGTACGTAAGTGGAGGAGTTGTCTATTGCTTAAATTTGGATGTAGCCTATGAACATGGAAGAATAGATTGCTCATCTGTAAGACATCTGTTTTCTGAAAGGTCTCCTGCACTAGAAAGGAAGGGGAAAAATGACCATCGTTTTGGTCAGAAAGTACCTGTTTTTTTTTCCAGATATGCAGTGTTAACATTGTTTTATATCTTCTGTTTCAGTGTGCCTCCTCCATCAGCTTCAAGTAAGATTTTCAGATTTGTCATAAAAGCAACAGTTTTTGGACTGATGGGATATGGTTGCTACCGAATAGGTCAAAGGACAGTTCAGTTTATTCTCTCAATGCCAGCAGCACAGAGCTATCTTCAGAAGCTGACAGAAATAAGATCTCGGCATTGAACATCAAGTAGAGGCACTATATGAAGAAGGTGGCTGAAAAGGGTGTTAGAGGCAACAAATACAAAGTGGACTGAAAGAAGAGGGAAATGAAAATTGTAGTCAGAGATGGTTGATGCTGAACAAAGCTGAATTGCTGTGTAATAAAGTATTGATACTAAAAGCTACACCAGCTATGATATAATGAATAAGTTTGATCCTTGGTAAGTGTATTGCATGAAAGCACATGATTCTGGATTGAGGTGAATGAAATATATACACAAATATATATTATATATATACAAATACATGCTGTATATATAATATATAAATGGTGTAGTGCAGACAGCTTAAAGAGTATGTGCTCAAGACTTTTTTCAGAGGAACAGAAAAACAGAGTAGCTTAATTGGGTGCATCTGCTCAGAAGTTCAGGGACACCTGTGATTTTTAGGGGTTTTTTTTCTTAGGTATAGTAATACCTAATGATCATTTCTGGTGCCAGGCACTCTTACGCATAATTTAGAAGGACATCTTCTCTGTAAGTGTTTTATACTTAAAACATTTAAGCTTTTTTTTTAAAACTTAAGAGCTTTCCAAAAACTTCAGAATTGTACAGGCTGTCATACATACACTGCTGAAATTTTTTACAAGCCTTACTGAAAAACAGAAGTGTTGCCTTTAGATTGCATCCCTTGTTACAGCTGCTAGTTGAGTTTTTTTCTCCTGCATAGAGAAGGTATAGCCACAGCATCAGAATTCAGTGTCGTTAGTGTCAGATGTTTACAGGACACTCTGTTCCTTTAGATTAGGTTATTTAATCTGTACTAGTTAGCCAAATCCTGCTGGAATCAGTATTGTAAATTTAAGAGACTAGAACTACTGTACAATTTACTTTTATTTCTCAGACCTTTCATTATTGGGACAAGAAGTCTGGAACTGATAGTACCTGCCCCTCATTTTTGATACATGAAAGTATTTTATTTATCAATATAATTTCTCAGTGGATAAATATTTTAATCTATTTAATAGAAAATCAAAGCTCAGTTTACAGCCACTAACTTTCAAACTAGCTGTGGTGTTTTATTTGGGCTTCTTGCTATTTATACAAAGAATTATGGGTACTTCAAACTGCTGTGATTTTTAAAATTTTCCAAGATAACCATCCATCATCCATCTTTTTTTTTTTTTTAATCCTAGGCTAATATTTAATAGGATTTTTTTGGTATACTTTATACAGGCTTGTCCTTGATTGTAAAGTGCCCTCTGCAATCAGCTAGTCCCAGTCCAACAGTACAAATAACTGTCATATCAAAATTCTAATATGATATATTTAAACAAGAGTCCCATTTGCTCCTCAGGCTCCTATGCAATTGCTAATTGACTTAAGTTCATATCTGTATTAATCTCGTTGGGGGGCATGTCAGAAGGGAAAGGGTGTGTGAGACAGGAGGAAGAAAAGGTGAAGGGTGTGTGTGTGTGTGTTCTTTTTTTTTTTCCTCCTTCAGGTTTGTTCAATAAAATCAGCTGCTTTGTTTAGAGGGTAAATTTCCAAAGCCTTGTGTTGGAAATATTCCCACACAGTCTGTTTGCCAAAAGTATGTGCATGTATCTGTGCAGTGTTGTCTTTTTCAAGCTTTTTTACTGAAATTAAGGGTCTAATGCGCTTTACAGTGGCATTGACTTTGCTGGGAGCTGGTCTGTCCATGCAACCTGATGCTTTTCTGCCTTGCACCTTGCTATTTTTATGGGTCCCAGTGCATCTATCATTTAAGTGCATGTTTATCTTTAAGGCTACTATTAAATTTAACCCAATTCTGCAGAGCTCTTAAGATGATGCTTAGGTGCTTTTCTGGATCAGGGCCTTACAGTTGTGCAGGGAATAAACCTTAGCAAATAAGAATGGCAGCAATTCCCACTTTGATACAAAATGTAAATGATAATACAGAATACTGTGGAGTCAGGACCTTTGTCTTTCATTTTCCATCAGTTAGTGCTTAAGAAAAAAAACCAGACATCTCTAGCAGGATCAAAAGCAACATTTATAAACAGTTTATAGAAAACTAGAGTGACTGCCTGAATTTTGATTCCTGTTTGGGTTTTTTTGGTAAAGGTTTAATATATTGTTTACTATTAAGCAGTCCTATTTGAATAAATGTATTACATTTTATGTACATTTTTTAAAGATGAAAGCAAAAGCTTAAGCTCATTCTTCTCCTGGCTTTACTGACATACCAAAAGATTATTATTATTTTTTTTTTATTTCTGAGATCTTTCTAGCTGGTGGAGTTCAATATATTAATGTTTTGCTTTAAGATATCTACAGATTTTTAAGGTATCTGCAGATATTTTAAAAGCTCTGCAGATCTTTGATATCTGTACTCAGGTAATTTTACACAAAAGAAAACAAATCTAAGGTAAATTTTAGAAAAATGAGCCTTAAACTTGGGTGGGACTAATGCTAAATGATTGTCATGGAGCATTCCTGCAGACTTAATGTTTTATGCTTTTTAGCCAGAAATTATTACCATGTAAGTTGTCCTTTTGTTATTCAGTCTTTATCTACAATTAATATTTTAGAAGTCTATTGTTTCATCCTTTTTTACAAAGCTTATCAGCAGATTCTTCAAGGAGGCTGTTTGTGGATGGAGAATTTGTAATCTGTCTTCCCACTATTGCAAACTGGCAGATCATATGCATACACTGCTTACCCAGTGGCACTTGAAAGCCTGATGAATTTGCAGAACTAACAATCCTATTAATCCATACATGAATGCTCAGTGTTGTAAATTCAGTGTGTTGTGCTATTTATGTAACATAATCAGTGTTTTAGATCCATTCTTTTCTGTTCTAGTCAGTTTTTTCAGTGTTAAAAGCATCCTGTAAAATTTAAATATGCATTGAATTGTCCCAGCCCCGCCTCAACCTTATGAAGCCATATTGTATTTTTTTGGTGATTGTACATCTGCTTTATGCATTTGTACATCTGATGTAAATTTGAAGTATTTTTAACAATGCGTGCCTTTAATCTAAAGTGGTTTAAAGTAAACAGCAGTATGTTCTATGATATAAAAAAAAATAAAATATTTTAACCACCATTTCTGTCAAAGGCATTTATTTTCTGTATTAATCATTATTTCTCTGAAAATGAGCACAAGTACACAATCTCACAATATGCAATACACAGTTTTGCTGAATGAGAACTTCAGTTGGAATAAATACCTCCCTATGTGAGGCATTGGTCTTTAATGCTGAATTAGGGAACCAAGTTCTTCTACCCTTATATAATCAGTGAATAGAAAAGGATGTTTTTCCCTGTGTATTGCTGTTTGATGGGTGTTTTCAGCCCTCTTGAACACACAGGGAGTGTAGGGAGACTTAACTTCTCAGTATAAGCACCTGAGCTCGGAGTCCAGAATTGGGCATGGAGAGTGACTTTCTGGTGCTGCTTTTTTTTTTCTTGGTTGTTTTTTTTTTTGTGTGTGTGTTTTTGTGGGGGGGGGGGGGTGCAGAGTTGGGGGGGGGGTAAGCTTCTTGCCCATGCTCAGTCCTGCAAGATGCTGGACTTCTTAGTCCCAGTCTAGCAAAGAGCTTGAACAGCACTTAATGTGCTCTGCTTGGAACCCTTTAAGTGGAAAAGGGGTTGAGTTAATTATTCAAATTGAGACATGTAAATCAATATGATTAAAAAAAAAAAAAAGACCCTGTGTGATACTGAAAGCAAGTATTTTTCAAACAGTATTGCGTACAGATAATGTACTGAGTAGTCGGCTGACTGTACATTTTGTCAATCGATTGTCTGTACTCGTCAATCGTACATAAGCGTGCAAAGGGAAGGATGGCGGGTGCAGGCCTGTTGTCCTTGAGCAGGCAGAGTTCCCAGCGACGGCGCGCTGAGCTGGGGCTGGGGAGGAGCGGTGCTACGCAAGCCATTTAGATGGTAGAAGAAAACATGTTAAAATCATTGCAAGCAAAGCACTGCCTCAGTTGGGCAGCACTGAGTATCAGGGCAACAGCCGCCTCTTCTATTTCATCTCCAGACTCTTGTTATGCTGCCAAAACATATGCAATGGGAAGAAAGGAGGACTTCTGCTGTTAAAATAATGAGTAAATTTCCTAGAAAATAACATCATCTCAGTGGTTAGAGCTTCCTGTAACAGTAATAAACACTGATTAGGAGTTTGGGGCTTGGATATTTTGAGGACACTTTGAAAGATGCTTTCTCTTTTCACCTCTATCCCTTTTACGCACACTCACTCGCTCCCTCACTCCTCTCTGAACTGTGTTTTACTTCTCTCCTGGGGGAATGGAGGATGCTTGTTTTCCAAGTGAATTGCTTACCCATGTAGTATGCATACATAGCCAAGGTTATGTTTATGAGGCACTTTTTTTTTTTTATACTGAGTACTGAACCAAATTAAGTAATTGATTTTGAGGTGAATTAAGATTGCCTGGATTTGCACTGGAAGCTGTTTCTGTGTGTGCAATGTAAAAAACTCTAAAAAGCACTGACTGACAAATATATCAAGTTGTCTCAAGGTGCCAGGCAGTAGTGGGAACTACACAGTGAAAAGAAACAACATACTGTCACTCGTGTAATTCTGACATACTCGTGTACTTATTTTATTGTTTCCTTCTAAAACCAAAATAAACTTTAATTTTGGACTTAAGTGTTTGGGGACTGACTTTTTTTTTTTAAGTATTTGCAGGAGAAGAGTCACTTCTTCAGCTCTGACAGACCAAATTCAGAATGGTGCTGAGCGCTTTCAGTTGTCCTCTAAAATATACAGTGAAAATTTCAACCACAGAACACAAATAACTGGAAAAACTGTAGAGCTGGAATAGGTCTAGTGCCTGTTCAGGTGAAAAAAGGCAACTAGTTGTGTGTTTTCCATAGCAGCACACGTCCACCAACAGCCCCATTGTGTCAATTCCCATGCAAGGGGAGATGGGGAGCAGCTGAAGCGGCCGTTGTGCCCAGCAAGTCCTGATCTGAAGCAGACGTGGGGTTGTCTCGTTATTCCATGCATTGTCATTCAGCTTCTGCATGCCCTAATCTTACCAAAAGGGAGCAAATATCCTAGGGGGAGACAACAGCAGCGAAGTGGGGCTAGTGTGGCCCAGGCCCAGGGAGTGCGGGGGTCTCTGTCTCCGTGGTCCTCAGTATCACTCCCACCCAGGATGCTTGGGACTGATGCGTTGAGATTGTTCGATGCGTGAGGGAAAGTGGAAAAAGAATCAGACTTCATTTTCAAAAAGCTCTCTTTGTGTAAATATTTTAGTAGATTGTATCTCCTCCCAGCTAAGTGAATGTCTTTCGAACAGTAATGGTAAAAAAGTCCCTGCTTCTGGCTATGCAGATGACTTTCAAATTGGACAAAGTGATGAAAAGTCAAATTTTGATTAGCACTTGTTGGTTGTCAACACAGACCATGACTCTGCAGAGACCAAAGTGCCTACCTGCCAGCTTCAGTGGCAGCAGGAGTGTCTGTAAAGTCCTAGGCATCCTCAGGGCAGGTAAGGCAGAGCGGCTTTGTGATTTAGCTTCGACAAGTGCAGAATGTCTCTGGCCGCTCACGGCCTGTTGGGGAAAATCTCTGTATTTCCCTATCCATCTGTTTGTATCCATGTGCTGTCTCTTGACTTCAGATTACTTTATGAGTTCTTTGGAGTGGAGAATAGGTGTTTATCCCACCGTCTGATTTAGCTGGAAAATGCAAGTAATAGTAATAATGGAGTGCCATCTACAGACTGCAAGTGGTATACCTTGTTTCTTATTTTTAAGTGTAAGAATGTGCTGGGCTTTGAAGATGTCCTTCAGAGAAGAGGTAAGTGTGCATACCTTGGAGAGGTTTGGTTTTGACTTATCACCATTGTTATAGCTGATATTAACTATAACAACACAAAATAGAAGCATTCTAAGTAATTACTGGTTTATAGTATACTTCCATATATTTATTGTTCTTTTTGGTGTGATTATATTGATATTTGAGAGGAAGCTTCTTGAGTCAGGAACAATGTATTGACTTATGCCATTTAAATACATATATATATATATATATATGAAAAAAGGTTGATTATGTTGTGTTTATGCTATTTTATGGGAAATACAGAGAAGGAGCATGACAAGAAAAAGAACTTCCTTATTAAATTTTATTTTTACTCTTTTGTAAGACTCATATTTTTAAACAATTGAAATTAATGTGGATTGCTTCATTTGAAATGTTTTGAGGATAGACTTAGTCTGTCCCTAATGTAAGACCCAGCATCAGGAGAAGCTAAAGCTCTACTCTCACTCTTACTTTTGCAAGTCGAACATACTTTAGCTGGTCAAACTGAGGGACCGCTGCTCTTCTCAGGCAGCTGGAGATGCTGGGTGTCCCACTGAAGACCACATCTGCTATGACAGCTTTGGCTGGCTTTTGGTGCCTCTCTTTCACATGGGGCAGAGTGGGAACTGTGGAAGAATGGTTAAGTGAAAAGGGGCATGATCTCTTAGAAGTGAGCAATCCTGCCTTCATGATGAAGGGAGGGCCTCACATCTCTGTGAGCTGTCCTTGAACATTCCTAGACCATTACAGAAGGGGAAGACAAGTAGTGGTAAACAAGTAAAGGAGGGGGCCGACAAGCCCCTCCACGTGAACGGCAACTTTGCACCAATCATGTATTCGCTTTAGGCACGTGAACAGAGACTGTAAACCAATCATATAGCTATTGCTAGCACATGCTCTATCGCCTGTCTATATATACTCTGTGTAAGCTCTAATAAAGGGAGAACGACCATACTCACATTGAGACTCATCGTTACTCCAGGCCCGTCCCCCCACTCCGACATCTGGTAGCAGAGGATGGTTTACTTCCATGACTACTGACATCTGGTAGCAGAGGATGGTTTACTTCCGTGACTACCGACAGGGAACATTTTGGGAACTAGCTCTAGCCTGCATGTTTTGTCATGGTTATCAGCAATTTGAACCTGGCCACTACATCCTTAGGGATCTCTACCTATTCAGCTGTGCACAGGCACATTAATAATGGCATTCCTGTGCATGTGCCGTTCAGACATTCTTGTGCTTTCTGGGATGTCCAGGCCTGCTGCCCAGATATGTTTAGGGAAGGTTTGTGGCACACAGCCCTCTCCTGGTGTGGACCACACTCTGCGACAGTGACAAGGTTTGGCACTCAACCCCTTCAGATCAGAGACATGAGACATAACTGAAGCAAGCTGACTAGGACATTTATTGATTGATGAACACACAACCAGGAAACTGGCAAAGCAGCGAAATGATCAATAAGCTATGTAACATACCACTAAGATTAATTCACAGTTACATAGTTATGCAGACCATAATGCGAAAATATGTCGCTGTGAGTTATAGATCATAAATCTAATCAATCACATGTATGGCCAATGTTCAATTAAAGTTCTTTAGGTATTGAAGTGTCAGTCTGTTCCCCCATACCAAGCCTTACGGTCACACACTGACAGAGTCCAGCGGGTTATCCCGGGCGGCTCCCTCAGCGTCCTGGTGGCCTTGGGTCCACAGGTCAGCGTTGCTGCCAGCTGTAGGCATCCACACTCCTGCTGCTGGAAAAGCTACCCTCTGTTGGTTTTTGATTTTATACCTTCTCCTTCATTTTTCCTGCGTTTGGACCCACCTTTTTGCCACCAATGCACCTCCTTTCCTCTGACCAAACCATTCTGAAATAATTACTTTCTACCCATTGCTCCCAGTTTTGCTACATCCATACCTAAATTTGGTATTCCTGATACCATTACCTAGGCAATCGTGGCCTTATATGGTATTACTGATACAGTTACCTAAGCGTGGGGAGCCTGGCTCCCTTAAACTCCCCTATACTTATCTGGTTGGATTTAGTTTACTTCATCCAGTGACTAGACATAACTATTCTACTTTAGCCTTGATTCTTCTATGAGCTCTAGCTGAGTGCATGCAGGTCTTTATCTGCCAGTTTACATACCAGAGCAGCAGAGAAACTTGTTTTTTGCACCTCTGCCATGGGCAGCTGCTCGGGCCTCAGCTCCTGGGGGCGGTGCACTCCAGCGGGATCTCTTACTCACAAGTCACCCCCTGGTCTGACTGACCTCCTCCAAGGACGCTCAGACCACTCCGGATGCTCATAAGCTCAATCCCTTCCGGCTGGAATCCGCCACGTCTGTTAGGATATCAGCATACGTAAGAGATTCAACTGGGCATTCTTTTCTTTTGAACCAAGCAAAGCATACGTATAAAGAATAACAGATAGATATGGATAGAATAAAAGAATAAAAGGATAAAGAAAAACAATACTTCTATCATAACTAATAACAGCTGCAGGATTAAGTGCATTAAGTGTAGTGTAACAGCAGTCTTTGGAGGCCAACCCATGAATACGTCATACCAATGACGTACAATTAACAGTTCACTATCAGTCCTCAGTTTTAAGTTTCTTGTTCTCTAAGGTGATCATCAGGCTTGCAACTTGTTGTCTGCTCTCTGGTTTGTCAGCTTCTTTCTGTACGCTGTCATTTTGTCTGAGTATCTCATCCCCTGTGAGGTCAGTCAGTTCCCAGACAGATGCCATTAGTCCACTGGACTGAAACAGAACTCTGCTTTTGAGAAAGTACAGTCTGCAGGGCAACCAAATATACAACACCAGCTACAGTGACAAATAAGATACCACATTTACGTTCTTCTACTGGAGGTAGAGAGGTTATGTTATCCTTCCATTCTACCATTACAAGTGAGGCAAAATGTACACAACCCACACTCTTACCAAATACCAATGGAGTTCCCATGCTGACTTGTTTCCATTGACATATGACAATACCCTCTTGTGGTCCACAAGGCTCAATAGATCATGCAGAACTAATACATACATATCATTTAGTTGTCCATTTTCAACCACTGGGTGGTCAAACTTCTTGTATTCTTATGTGCACACCATTCCCTTATTAACTGATGTTCCCATAATCCTTTACCCAAGACTTTTGGTAAACTGAAGCAAGGTTTAATATCCCATTGTTCATGTCCTTCTTGTAATTCATCTCCTAACCCCAGCCCATCACTGAAGAGCCAAATCAAGATGAAAAGCTGTATCACCCATCTCTTAAACCTTGTAATATGGGATCTCTTTGTTGTACTCCTGATGAGAAAGAAGTTAATCCATTACAAAAGCTTCTAAACACCGATTCACTGTTTCAATAGCTAACAATTGTGCTTGAATACAATAGATGGCCAGAGATCTTGTACAAAAACTCTCAAAGGTTTTTTGTTTTATTTTTTAACTTGGCAGTTGCTTTAACCGCATGCCACATTTGGCTATTCCAGGTAGTTATTGTGGTGCGTCAGACAACAGTCTGAAATTTGTTACCAATTTACCTTATACACAACTCAAAATTCCCCCCATTTTACTTTAGGTGTGAGCATTTCAATGTCAAATTAATTTAGTATTCCAGTTTCTGCACCAATTTCTCCTACAATGGTGCTTGCTAAATCTCAAGCCATCTAGACCTTCTATACAGTTTCTATGATATTTGCCAGGCAGCCATTATGCCATGTAGATAAGGGGCACACTCTGGATGTATTCTAGAATAGTTCCAATCTAAATATCTAACTTACTAGTTCCATCATGTTGTTCAGTCCATGCTCCTTTAAAGATAAAATCAGTTATTTCTGGAAGGTCTATTAACAAATACTTACTATTAGGAAACCAAGCATTCGAGGACCTTCCCATTGTCTCAAGGCTTAGTGTTAAAATTCTGTTGATATCTTTCCCTGAGGAAATACAATTATTAACAGCAGCAGTGATGGTCCATGTCCAAACTGTTGCTTTTACACTAGAAGCCAGCAGAAGAAAACTGAACAGGGCCCAGAATGCTTTGAGAATATTCCTGGCACCGTCTTAAATCGATGATGAGCACCTTGAAGAAGATGGTTCTTGTTGAGGCTCTCTGTGGTCCACAGCTGTGATCAATCCCACACCCACATTCAATCCAGAAAATTAATCCTACTTAAACATTAGTCAGAAACATTCTCTTTGACTTCCCAGCAGTGGGTCCCATCTACCCATATAATCTCTCCTTCTTTGTTTCCAGTTAGCACTGAGTTTCCCCATCCATGAGCCAGAATCACCCCTAAATTTTCTCTTGGCCTTCCCTTTGTATCTGAGGAGTCCACAGGACCATGGCTCCCAGTGGGGGTCGATTTTCCCATTGCTTTATGTTGGTCCTTTTGTGTTCATGAGCTGTGTAATTCCGGACAGCTATATGGGCCCATGCTCTTAGTTGAGCTGATTGCTCCAGGATCAAAGCAGTATCTGGAGCACCTGACTGTTTAGCCCATTTACTAACATCACCACAGATCTTGTCCATTTGTGGGGGATGGCCACGTACCAGCTCATAAGGGCTATATCCAGTATCTAGCACGTTCTTGGTTCGCATGGCCCAGCACACAAATGGAAGTGCTTCGTCCCAGCTCAGTCCTCTTTCTTCAGCAATTAACTTCAGTCTTAACTTGATGGACCTATTAGCTATTTCCACTGTCCTGGAGGACTGTGAATGGTAGGAAATATGGGTTAATTGATGCACCCCCATCCCTTTAAGGAATTTCTGTACTGCTGCATCTGTGAAGTGGCCTTCTTTATCTGAAAAAATTAAGAATGGAGGGCCAAATCTGTTCATTATTTCACGCAGACACTGAACTGTGGTATTAGCAGTAGCTTCACGTACTGCCATTGCCTCTATCCATCTTGTTGTTCTGTCAATGGCAACAAATATGAATTGATTGCCCCTCTTTGATCTTTTTAAGGGACCCACATAATCAATTTGCCACTGTTCAAATGGTGCCCATTCCCAGGTGTTGAAGGCATTACCCAGGGCAGGCTTACGATTCTTTGCAAGGGGTTTCCACTGTCCACGTACTCCACATCCCTGGATTTCTGCAGAAATTGTGGGAATAGGGATTCTAAATCCAATCCTATTAAGCCTTCGTCGTACCCCCTGAGCATCCTCATGACCCCTCTGTGCTTCTGTACTGTACCGGTACTGGGAATGGAAGACAGGGTCTCTGGTTGGAGTCGCCTCATATTCTTCATTTACTAGCCCTGCTCCTGTTCTGCTTTTAGTCCAGTACTTCACCGACCTGGTGACTCCTGGGATCTCTTCATTTTCTGAGGCAGCAACACAATATAATTTTCCCTTGGACAAATCTACCTTGAACTGAGACAGGAAATTCATTCCTAAAATGTTTGGCCCTCCTTTAATCAGAATTATCTGTCCCTCCAATTTATCTTCCCCTATGCACAGCCGAGCTTCTACTTCTTTTCCCTTCATTCTTCCCCCTCCTACTCCCAAAATCCAGACCGATTTACCAGCAAGTGGAGGACCCTGGTAATCTAGTAAAGTTGCTTCTGATCCTGTATCAACTAAGAAAGTATTTACAACTTCCCACCCCCCCTTCAACAGACATCGTACCTCCACGTAGCCCCTTCCCCCTGAATCCCAAGTCAGTGTGGTGGAGGTTAATCCCACTGACGCCAGGGGTAGGGACTCCTAATCTTTAAGGTCCCTTAAGGATGGATATAGTTTTCTCTTTGGAATAGGAGGAGGAGCTGATGGCTTCATCTGCTCCAGTTTTTCCCAGACCTCCTCTTGCTTCATCCCCTTTTCCTGAAGGATTTTCTTCATTTTGGCAAGTAAAACTCCTGTGGGCTGACTATCTAGCTCTTCTTCATTCACCCCCTGATTTATCAAAAATCTCCAAATTGTTCCTCTAGGAATGTACTTCCTGGTCTTTGCCCCTGTCGCTCCCTTCTTTGCCTCTCCTTTCCCCCCTGCTCCCATAAGTGTCCCCACATTCTCTAAGGTAGCCATGCATTCACCAAGGGGCCGACCAATTAAAGTAGATCCCAGGCTGATGAAAAATCCCTTATGCAGTTCTGGAGCACGGCAGGCCAATACCCCTATGTCTCCCTGTTCGGCATTCACTCCATATATGTCAAAGTCAGGGGTCACCGGTTTCTCCCTTTGCTTTAGTACCCGGAGTAGTACATTCCCACACACATAGGCTGACGCCTCCTGGACATCTGTCCAGGGTGCCCCCTCCATGTTATCTTTGAGGGGCTCATACTCTCCCAGATTTCTAATCACCAGCCTTAGGATTTCTCCCCCAGATGTCTCGCTGGCAGGCAAGGCTCTGATGATTGCCCCTACCTTTGGCCAAGGTAGCCCTATGGCTGTCACCACCCGCTTAGCCTCCTCATACGTGAAAGCAGTGCACTGTTCTAAAGTCCAAATCCTGTTTACCCACACAGGCCAACCCTCCTTCTGCTTCTTCCAGACCTTCTCTTTTCGGGACATATCCCCCACTCCCTGGGTTTTTAAAGCTATGTCTCCCTCCGCTGGTCTTATTTTTCTAGTAACCACAGCAGCTACGCCTTGCGCTGCAGAGTTCTCCTTGTCCTCCACATTCCAAATATCCCCATCCCACGTCTCTGGGTCCCAATCCGTCTTACTCAAAGCTGCTACTTTCCTATGATCTAAACCTTTCCCTAGAGCTAACAGCGTACCCAGGCACTGCACTTTTTTTCTTAATCGGGCATTATCAGCATTCTCTGCCCTTAGTTTTTCTTTCAATTCTCTTAATTGCTCGGCCTGTTCATTTAGCAGAGTGTTATCACACCGTAGTGCTAGTATCTCATTGTGAGCCACTTGCAAATTATTTTGCAAGTTCTTTATACATTGCTCTTTTTCTTCTGTTGCCGTTTGTAAGGCACCTGCCAGATCAAACAATAGCCACTGCAGCGCTGAGCATTTCTTTTCTCCTTTAGGATGATACATGGATATATAATTCACCCAGTGTCTTTCAGCAGCTTTGAGAGTGGGATCCTGGCCAATAACTTTATAATCCCAAGGATCTCCTCCATGTTCTAGCATAGCCTGTACTAACAGACCTCTCTCCTCCTGATTGAGAGAGCTTTCAGACTCCTCTTTCTCCTTCGATTTGCCCCCCCTCGTTAACCAGGACATCTTGTATCACTCAGCTCAGGTCCTGAGCTGCAGTGTCCTGGACAAGCGCACGCTCACCGCTGACGTCTGGCACTCAAACCCCTGCAGATCAGCGGCTTGAGACGTAACTGAAGCAAACTGATTACCAAGTTTACCGAATGAGGAGCGCACGACGAGGAAACTGGCCACGCAGCAAAATAATCTATAACCTAAGTAACACACCACTAAGACCGATTCACAGTTGCGTAGTTATGCAGACCATGATGCAGAGCTGTGAGCTGCAGAGCTTAAACCTGACGAGCCGCACGTACGGCCAACACCGAACTGCAGCTCCGCAAACGCCCAAGCGCCAGCCCGCTGCCCCGCGCCGAGCCTTACGGTCGCAGGCCACGGAGCGCGTCCGGCGGCTGGGTTATCCCGGCGGCTCCCTCGGCGCCCGCGGGGCTGCCGGCCAGCGGGGCGGCCGCGCTCCCACGCCGCAAAGCCTTCCCGCTCCGCTCGTCGGTCCTCTGCCTCCACCTCGGTCCTCCTGCCTCTGGACCCACCTTGCTGCCGCCGTCGCACCTCCTTCTGCTGGCCAACCCCTCCCCGACAAACAGCCTGCCCAGAGCTGCCTGCTCCCCATTGGCGCCGGTCTTGCTACATCCGTACCTCAGTGTGGCGTTTCTGACACCGCCACCGGGGCGTGACCGGGTCACCCCGGCCCGCCGCTGCCTCCCCGGCGGCTAGGCAGCACCATTCCCCGCTCGCCCTGCTGCTTCCCCGCGCTCCGGCACGTCCTCATCTCCCAGCGCACGCACCAGGGCCGCGAGGAAACGCGCCCCCGCCGCGCGCCCCTCGCGGCATGCCCCGCCCCTCGCGGGGTGCGGGCCGGGCAGCGGGCGGGGCTTGGCCGCGGCGCGCCCCGCGATAGGGCGGTCAGCTGGCGGGGCCGCCCCGTGGGCGGGGACGGCAGGAGCCCCGCCCCCCGCCCCGTCCCGTCGCAGCGGGGGGGGCGCATGGCCGCGGCTCTGCGCAGCGGGCGCCGCTTGTTCCCGCCGCTCGGCCTGGGCTCCCCCGGCTGGCTCGGCCCCCTCGGCGCCGCCATGCAGCAGCCCCCGGGCAGCCCCGAGCGCGGCGCCGCGGCGGCGGCGGGGAGCGGCGGCTGGCTGGGGGCGCTGCGCTTCGACAACCTGGCGCTGCGCTCGCTGCCTGTGGACGCCTCCGAGGACAGCGCGCCGCGGCCGGTGCCCGGCGCCTGCTTCTGCCGGGTGCGGCCCAGCCCGGTGCAGAACCCGCAGCTGGTGGCCATGTCGCTGCCGGCCTTGGCGCTGCTGGGGCTGGAGGCGGCCCCTTCCGCGGCCGAGCGGGCGGCGCTGGAGGCCGAGGCGGCGCTGTACTTCAGCGGGAACCGGCTGCTGCCGGGCTCGGAGCCGGCGGCGCACTGCTACTGCGGCCACCAGTTCGGCAGCTTCGCGGGGCAGCTGGGCGACGGCGCCGCCATGTACCTGGGCGAGGTGCTGGGCCCGCGGGGCGAGCGCTGGGAGGTGCAGCTGAAGGGCGCCGGGCTCACGCCCTTCTCCCGGTAGGTGCGCGGCTGCCGGGCCCCCCTCCCCCAACCGACCGCTGCTCCCCGCAGGGCCCCCCGCGCTCGCGCCGGCCGTTGCCGCCCGCTTCCGCCCGGCAGGCCGCGGCGGGGGGGGGGGCGGGCGGGCGGCGCGGCGCGGAGCGGCCCCCGGCCGGGTCTGGCGGGGCGGAGGCCGGCGGGGCAATGCGAGTGGCCCTCGGGGAAGGGCTCCTGTGCCCGCCGTAGTGCTTCTCACGCAGCTTCCGCACGGCGGGCTGTGCTTAAGGCAGAGAGCGTCTCCTAAACCTTAATGTTATTAAAAACGAGGGTGTTTATTCTGTTTATGCTACTGTTTGTTCAGGCTGCTGCTGGTGGTGGAACTCTTCTTGTTTCCCTAGTCCTAGGAATAACGGGAAAGTCTAGGGAAATGTCATGCTGACCAGGTGCCTGTAAGGGGTGGATGTCGTCTTTTACTGACTTGAGCCTGCACGGCTTTAAATCTTCCAAGTCAATTTTCCATTTTCATTTCCTCTGTTTTCTGTTTCAGCAGTGCCCAGACTTAATTACACTTTAGTTATATACATTGGAGACCTGCAAAAGGCCTGCAGAGTGTATGAAGGTTAATACCATTTGATCCAAGAAAATCCCAAACAATGGAATTTCCAGTTTTGCTGCTAACATACTATGTGCCCTCTGGGAAGCTCTTCTGTTTTTACCTTCTGAAATGATCAGAGTATAGTTTGAGAGCCACCAATGCAGTTTATGTTCTATATATTTGACCTGTATGAAATAAACTACGTGAATATTAGCTATCTTTTCATTTTGTCAGGCAACTATGTCAGTATTTAATGTCCCATTTCTAGCTCACTTCTCCGGAGAGATCCAAAATAATAATATTTTTCAAGAGACGTAACAGCAGCCATTTTATTAATAAAGAAAACTTGAATTTAAAAATATAAATAACCTCTTATTTTTGTTGTTTGCTGCTTTGCTTTTCTTGCAGTATGAACAATAAAAACTGATTTTTATTTATGAACAGCTAGAGTGTTAGTTAAAATTCTGCAGCGCATTAGTTGCATATTGAAAAAATACTGATTCTTAAAACAGTAGAAATGAGGAGCAGTTCTGATCTGAATTATTTTAGCAGTGTATTCTACACTATTTAAAGGTTTATTTGTCTATTCTTTTTTTTTTAATTTTTTTGAAAGAATATACTGAGTCTATAAAAACAGTGAAGCTGATGATTGGAAGGGATATCACTAACTGGACAATACTTCCTTCTGTTACATGTGGTCTTCATTGCAAGTGTGTCCTGTCCATCTAATCTGAACTTTGAAAGCCGAATCTTCTGTTATTCTCAGATCCACCACTAACTTGTTTTGTGATTGTGGACAGTGCGCTTCACTTTTGTTTTTTTCTTTTCTTTTCTTTTTTTTTTTTTCCTCCACCACTAAACTGGAAACAGGAATTCCTTCCTTTGTAGCCTAAAACTAAGGTCTATCAATGTTTTCTGTTACAGGCAAGCTGATGGTCGTAAAGTGCTGCGGTCAAGTATACGAGAATTCCTGTGTAGCGAGGCTATGTTTCACCTAGGAATACCAACAACAAGAGCTGGAACATGTGTGACATCTGACTCCAAAGTTGTTCGTGACATATTTTATGATGGAAATCCAAAAAATGAAAGGTGTACAGTTGTCCTGAGAATAGCTTCAACATTTATAAGGTAGAAAGAAGCCTACTTAATTTGTTTGTGTTAAAACCAAATGCTGCAGCTTTTGAAGTGTGTGTGTGTGCATGCATATACATATATGTGTGTGTGTGTGCGCATGCGTTTATTTCCATAATGGTGTCATTTGTATATTTCTTATTCTGGGATATTGGAACTTCTTTATTAAACTGCAGAAATCTGCCCTTTCTGTCCAAAGGATGAGGTGAGCCAACATCTTTGCATACAGGGAAATAAACACTAAGTGTGCTGGCACATACAAAGCAGAACTAAGTTCTGCAGATATAGGAAGAGATTTTTCATGTTTATGCCTGTAACTGCAAAGAATACACACTTTTTGATGTTGGTAGTGTTGGTTGCTTGTTTATAGTTTTACCCTTAATTTTAAAGCTGTTCTAAAGATACAATACTGTAGAAGTCTAGATCCTTCTAAGAGTGCCTTATGAGGGTGCTTTTGTTGCCTGAGAACTGTACAGAGTTCCTGCTCCAGTGCAAAACACTAGGAGCTTCAGGAAGATGCATAGTTCCTTGTAAGGCAATCAAATGTTAGAGAATGGTGAGGCATAGGGAATGTGTATGACATGGAAAAATGTATCTTAAACCCTTGATGCAGTGTTGTATTTCAGATTAGTTCTGTTCCTGTATGTTTACTCAGAATAAGGATTTTTCTGCAGGAGAGTTTGTAAGAACCTGTAATGAGCTGGTCTTCAGTGCTAGCTAGGGCTCTGATCTGTCAGTCTTCTAGGCGTCGATGTTTATGCTTCCTTGCCTTGAGTCACTGAGCCACATTAGTTTCAGAGTAGAAATCTGTCAGGTCTCTTCTCTGTCAATTGAAGGATTGATGGTATTAAACTCAAGAGATTGTTACATTGTTACAATAGCACTGAATTTTTTTACTGCATGTAAAATCAAATAAAGCTAATAGCATCTAATAATATTAAAGCATTTTTATTATTTTAAAACAGGTTTGGATCCTTTGAAATTTTTAAGCCTACTGATGAATATACAGGGCGCAAAGGTCCTAGTGTTAACCGAAATGATATTCGAATACAAATGCTTGATTATGTGATCGGCACTTTCTATCCAGAAATCCAGGAGGCTTATTCTGACAACAGTATTCAGAGAAATGCTGCCTTCTTTAAAGAGGTAGGAAAGATAAGTTTCTTTTAATAAATTTGTAGCGGTAGACTTTAAGAACTTCATCTGTGAGCATAGATGACTGGAGTCAGTTAATATCTTGAGTCTTTTGATTACTTGAACTATTCTTCTTCTTGGATAAAGCACTCTTAATAGAACTGTTTATTGATGAAAGTAATATTGATATTGATGAAACTGATGTAAGCAGTTTTACCTCTTTACTGTTAAACTGTTTTTTCCCAGCTCTTGGAGAGCTTCCCGAGACTGTTTTCTCAATTTACTAAGAGTATTTCAGAATGCAAAGGGAAATTCTGGCCCTGATGAGTTAATGGTACTGAAATATCATTTGTAAGGTAAAATATTGAGAATGTTCAGTCAATTCCTGCCTCTTATTTTCCAAATGAAAATTAACTTCAGGCTTAGTGCTTGCCTGCCTTTAAACACTTGAATTCTGAGAGAGTTTACTTGAGGAAGTTGCAAAACCTCCAACTTTGGGAATGGTAAGATCAGAAGAGATAAATATGTCCCAGGAATGGTGTAGTTTTAGGTGATTCTATAGTGGCCCAGAGGTGAGGCTAGATGATTTCTCAGAGTCCCATTTTTGATCCAGTTTGCAATTACTGTATAAATTCAGAACTTCTGGTTTCTGGAGAATCATAATAAAAGTTGAACTTTTAAACATAGCACTTGTAAATATAGCATTGCTATATTTACCTTTGAAGTAAAATATACCTGAATTACTTGGTATCCAAACTTTATCTCTTGAATATATATTTCCACCTCACAGTTGATACTGGGTTGTTATTCCTGACACTGAATTTCTTTTAATATTCCTTTGTCTGAGTGAGCAAGAAAATAATTAGAGGAAAAAAAAAATAGCTTATGTTCATGTCTCAGTGATCAGTGTACAGCAATACACAAGGGATCTAGCCTAAAGTTACTGGAGAACTGTAAAGGTTCTGACTGGGATCACTTGAAGTTCAAATGAAGTTTATAACCAAAATAAGAATGTAATATATATGTATAATTATTCTGATTATTGAGTAGCTATAACAGTCTTAACTAGTCTATGTAAAAACTATTATGAAGTCTGATAAAATTATCAGTTTAGAGACTGAAATCATGTAACACAATGAATGTCCATAATGGACAAGTTAGGGGTCAAAAGGCAGACTTAAAATCTGACATTTTTCTAACTTTTCTGAGTTTTTGAATTTGTGTTTTGACACAGCTTGTCTTTTAAAGAACTAAAGCAATTAAACACAACTGTTGCATGGTTCACCGCTGGTGCTGAAGGGTTTAATTTTGCTGAACAGACCTTTCATGCTTTAATAGAACGGTGATGATGATTGTGGGTTGTCACCCACTGTGGGCTTGTGCTACTCGCTAGCTGATGGCATGTTTACTTTCTGATGGCAGAGGAGTGATGGGACTCAAGGATCTCTGCAGCACTGTGTGAACAAAGATTATTTTACCCTCAACTCCCTTCTTGTCCCATCTTCCCCAGCCCAGTCTTACCTCACTGCTGCTTTTGGCTTCTTTTCCTAGTCTCCTGGCCCAGTTGCTTCCAACCTATTGCTGCTCCTCTGGCATGCCCTCCTTGTGCCCCCGGCTCTCTGTCTCATCTCCTTTGCTGGGCTCTTCTGGTCTGTGTCTCTCCTCACTTCTTGTCCCAGCCAGCCTTGTATTTCTTATGTTTTGTCTGCTCTGTAGTGCAAACTTCCTGTACCTGTCTCTGTCTGAAACTTACTTCAATCCCACATCTTATTTTCCTAACACTTCTATCTTTCTAATAGCAGAAAAATGCTGTCAGCTCCACTCTAACATGCTTTTATATTTCTTTCTGCACTGTGGAAGAAACAGACCGGAAAGGGGAGTACAAGTGACTGCACTTGACAGCACTGTCTATAAAATAAACATCATTATCTCTACTTTTCAAATACTTTGTAGCTGTTGCTTAAATTTAAAGAACTGTGATTTTTTTTAAATAGTGTTTTTGTTTATATATGGCACACTTGTTTCTGGGCATGGCTATAATATTAGCAGCAGTAGAAAAATGTGGTTAAAAAGAATAAAGGTTGACCTGAGTTGCAAAGCTGTCTCTTTCTAATCAATAACCCGCCTTTGAGTGGCAGCCAAGCTCACTTGCTTATGCACATGCGTGCTTTTTCTCTCCTGTGCACACATGCTTGCTCTCACTCTCTTGCACGTGCTCTCCCTTCATTTTTTTTCCCCTAGTTTTACCATCTCAGATAGCACGGAGCCATCATACAGAGTTGTCTCTTAGTGGCTTACTGCGTGCTAATAATTAGTTTTGCACACATATAGCTACTTGGAATGCCTTCTGGCATCTGACTTCTACTCTGGGAAGCAGCATTTAGGAAAACAGTTTAAAGTACCTAACATGAGAAATTACAAGACAATAGACTTTCAAGTTAAATGTAGATGTAAAGAAGAGAGAGCAAACAAAAATGGGAGATATAGGAACTAGGCAGTTAATAAAAGGAGAGAGGAAAGCATCCTTTAGCCTATTGTTTTTTATGCATATAGCACACAAGCCAGAATCTGCTTCCATCAGAGCTGGAGAAAGATCACTTCAAAATAGCAGTTGCTTGGTAATATAAGAACATTTATAAGTTGTGTTTGAAAAACGAAAAAAAATTCTCTTTTTAGATAACAAAACGGACAGCAAGATTGGTTGCTGAGTGGCAGTGCGTTGGTTTTTGCCATGGTGTGCTGAATACAGATAACATGAGTATAGTTGGACTAACTATTGACTATGGCCCTTTTGGATTTATGGACAGGTCAGTGTGGTGTAATTGAAATATGCATATGTATTTGCTGTGTAGAGCAATCTCAACACTGTTTGCTATTGCTTCAATATTTTTAACTCACTAGTGGATTTATGAACTCTATTTATAGTAAAGTAGATTAAATTAGCCCTAGCTGTCCTATATTCTTCCCTTCAACCTTTATATATACAACTGTGTTGCTGACATTGCTTCTGTTAGACTGGTTTTGTTTGTAGCGTGTGGGTTTTCTCACATTTGAGAGGGCGGTAAAATGCCTAATTAGCTTTGGGAGAAGAAAGTCCCATAACGAGATGTTCTACTCCTTTTGGCTTTTCTGGTCTTCTTAGTATTGGTGTCCAGATAACTAGAAGAATGCTAACTATTTCTTTATTTGTAGATATGACCCTGAACACATTTGCAATGGTTCTGATAATACAGGGCGCTATGCTTACAGCAAGCAGCCAGAAATTTGCAAGTGGAATCTAGGGAAGCTTGCTGAAGCTTTAGTTCCAGAGCTGCCTCTGGAAATAAGTGAACTCATCCTGGAAGAGGAATATGATGCAGAATTTGAGAAACATTATTTGCAGAAGATGAGGAAGAAGCTAGGCCTAATTCAGCTGGAATTAGAAGATGATAATAAGCTGGTGTCTGAACTTCTTGAAACTATGCATCTCACAGGTTGGTGAGGAACACAGCAAGTTGTTACTTAGTAGCCCATAAATATTTTACAATCAAACCAAAATGTAATTCTTGTCTTGACTTTATAAGAAAGAGGCCTTGTGTGACTACATCATCATCTGAAAGAAGAGCAAAAGACTAAAAGATATTTAATTTCTTGTGAACTGTGTGACAGTTGGTGCCTTGATGCAGGGCTCTCCCTGTATCATGTCTTCACCCTGGCTGAGCAAGTGGCAAGCAGAAGTTAGCTGCTATGTATTTTATCTGTCTGTCTAGATTAGCCACCCACACGGCTCCTGGAGGTTAGGGAAGGAATTTGTGGGACCTATTTTTCTACAGGTTTGTTAGTTCCATTACTCATAGAATTTATTTTTTTCAGGTGGGGACTTCACAAATATTTTCTACTTGCTGAGTTCATTCTTAGTGGATTTTGATCCTTCACGACTGGAAGATTTCTTAGAGAAGCTAGCAGGTCAGTGTGCTTCCTTGGAAGAATTGAAAGTTGCTTTCAAACCTCAGATGGATCCAAGGTAATACTGTTACAGACTTCAGTGCTTTTGGACAGTGATTTTAATTTTATCATTATAATAATGAACTTTGCATGCTCTGTAATATTTAACTGATTTTGAATTTGGAAACTTCACTGTTAAGTAGATGCATCATGATATACAGCAGTGCAAACTTTTGTGTGTTTTGTGGCTGATGAATTCTCAGAAATCAGCTCTGGGCCTGAAACTGTCTGGATTGGTTTTGTTTTTCTTTTTTTCCCACTTTGTTGACAAAGCCAATGAGAGTGCCAGATGGTGAGGCGATGCAGTAATATTTTATAAGGAGATGGATTTAAACAAAATCTTTCATGTGTTCTGCCAATGCACTGTTAGCTAATAATCATTTTCAGCCACCAATGTTCTGGGCTAAGTACAACTCAAATGCACACTCTATACTCAGATAGTGTTTGGTGCCATCCAAGTCTCTTTTGATGGGCCAGATTGTCCAGTCCAGCTGCTGTGAGAATGGGAAAGTAGTAAATCTTGTTCAGCTGCTGTTTATATGGGGCCTGCATGTATTTTTCCACTTTTTGGAGTAGTGGAAAGCAGGTAATGAATGTGATGCCTGAATTTTTCCTTTCTTTCTAGCATTTTCCCAGATGCGGAAAAAATTACAGCTTGGGATATTCTGAGTAGGGTTTTCAGGGAACGTTTCCTAAATGGAGAGAGGTGAATGTAATGAACCAACTGAATTCTTTAGTTCTTCTCTGTCTGCTGGTATCACACTTGCCAATTTGGGTAAAGCAGATAACTGAGAAGATGGACTCATTCTGGCTGCTGTGGTGTGAAATTTGTTTATACAAGTTTGATAATGCACAAAGATGACTGGCTGTAGTCATTTATCATTCTGGAGATGATATTGGGTGTTTAAGTTTTAGCAATGATGCACTAAATTGAAAGAGGAAGAAATTAAGAAGGTTTAGGATGCTGCTTATTTAATTAACTTTCAGATTTCAGCTCCTTTGAAATTATAAACATATGTCAAGTGATGTGAAGACAGTCTGTGTGACAAATATGAGACAATCCTTTTTCAAAGGATTGTTACGTTTGGACTTAGAGGAGCGTGAAAGGTAGCAATGAATCATTATATGCGTGTAAAGCCCTGGGGTGGGGGTGGAGTATTTCACTAAGCAGAATGCATCATTGATTTTTATCACAGCACTTGGATATCGTAGAGCTGGGTACATCAGATTTGGATGATGCTTTATATATACTGAAAAAGTCAAAGCACCTAGCTTATCTCTGTTTATATCAGATTATATTTTACTACTTTTAGTAATGTTTTTGTCTGTTGGTTTTCAAGGTTGGGAATAATGTCTCTTCTCTCCTTTATTTATACGTGCATTCACAGAAAGAAATGAAAAGATGTAGAGTATATTCTGATACCCTGTAACTTACATTATTTGTTTTATTGTGTTTTACTTTTTGCGATATTGCAGTTATTTATATCAGGAAAAATAAAAATTGGCTAATGTGATGTTCAGAATATGGTGAAGCTACTGTACAGCACCAGTTAATGCAGCCTTATGTAAAAGAATAAAATCCTAATCAAACGCGCAGCAAAATAGCTTGGATGTTTTTAGGAATTTACTACCACAAAACAGTTTCCATTCTATAATTTAGATTGGTTAAAGTTGCTTAAATTAAAAAAATAAAATAGAAAAACTGTCTTATATGACTTAAGTGTCTTTTCCCTATGTCATTTTGGATTTTTAGTATCAGTAAGATTAATGTTAGAGCTTTGTTCTGAATGCTATTACATTAATTCCCAATTTATAAAACTGTATGTTAGAAAAAGAATCAAAAAAATGGATTCTGTGTTATTCTGGTACCTAAGTAAGATCAAATTCCATATACTGAATTCTGTATAAAAGTGTTGTATAAAAGTTTCAAAGTGTCTAGGTTGTTTTGAGAATTGTGCATCTAAACCCAGTTGGTAGTTTTGAGTCTGAAAAGTCTGAAAGTCTGTGCTTTATGCACCACAGAAATGTAAATTGAACAGACTGCAAAAGAAAATGAAACAATAAAATGAGCACAATCTATTACAAATTTGTTTTGTAAAATATAAAGTACTGGTATTTAACCTCTTTACCAAAATCATAGGTTATTGTGAATGTTTTTGTTTACGGTTGCAAAAGATAGGTCTTGACAGGCAGCTTGGATTTAATATCTATGTGTTTTTATTCCTCTTGTTTCCAGACAACTGTCAATGATGCTAATGTTGGCTCAGTCTAATCCTCAGTTGTTTGCATTAATTGGAACAAAAGCTAATATAAATAAAGAATTAGAGCGCATTGAACAATTCTCTAAACTGCAGCAGTTAACAGCAGCTGATTTACTCAGTAGAAATCAAAGACATTGGAAAGAATGGCTGGAGAAATACAGGTAAGGTGTGTCAATATCCATAGTAGAATATTTGTTCTGCTTTTTATTCAAGAACAATGTATCTGTCGTATTGAAATGATCCTCTCTTGAGAAGTATGTGGGTGTAGGAAAGAAAACCAAAGCCATTGACTGTTATTAATCTACTTAAAGTTAAGTATCTGTGTTGCTGTGAAAATTAAAGGACTCTTGTGTATTTTGTTTATTAGATTTCTGAGGAGGAGAATTAACTATCATTAAATCTGCTATTAAAAGCACTTCTAGAATGTTGATCTTGAGTCTAGTAGGCATTAATTTCAGCTGTGAACTACTTGATGCTGAATAACTAGAACTGGCTGACCTCTGAGCATCTTACCATTTACAAGATTTTTTTTTTCCTGGGAAAAAAAAAATCTGTGCATTGGTATATAAAGCAGGTAAAAGTATTTCTAGTCAAACAGTAACTGTAATAGAAGTCAAGGCCAGAAAAATAAGTCCCATCTGTTCTAATGTGCATTACTTAGAAGCCTAAAAACTCAGGGCTAGCTGGATATTTTCTATAAAGAAAACCTCCTGTAGAGCATTAGTTGTCTCTGCTGCATGGATTAATTCAGGACTCTTTTCCTTGCCGGGCTGGCTGTGATCTTCTTTTCCAGTGGGTCTGAGAATTTTGGCAAGTGTACCTGCTAGCTGGTAGATCAAACTGCCTCAGCTGTATTGCATCCCTTTACTTTTATAAGAACATCAAAGACTTAACCAATAAACAAGCATTGAAATATATAGAAGCCAGGTCCTGAAGGCATGGGTTTTTGCAGAGTAGTGCACAACAGACCATGCACCAACGAGGGCAGGTCTTGAACACGGACTTTTCAGAGAGATGCTGGGTGTGTGGCACTTGCTAAAGTACCATCAGGATTTTCTGATGGGCGGTAATGCTGCTTTTAAATGACATGGGAAGTGTCATTTTGTATTTTATTGCTGGATTTTTAAATTGAAAGGATTATAGGTTGTGTAGTACCTGTATTGAGATCCTTAGTTTGCAGCTCTTAATATTTCAAGAAAATGGGTCAATTTTTACATGTGATTCTTGGACCAAACAAAATTATTTGTTTATTTGCTTATTTTCAGGGTCCGTTTACAAAAAGAAATAGAAAATGTTAGCAATGCTGATGTCTGGAATACCGATCGTGTGAAGGTTATGAGTTCAAATAATCCAAAATACATCTTGAGAAATTATATTGCCCAGAATGCAATAGAAGCAGCTGAAAATGGCGATTTCTCAGAGGTATGATATTATATCCACACAAACCTATAAAGATGGTATGTAGTATAGTGGTATTTCTGATGATTTGACATTATGCTAAAGGAACTTGAAACACAGGTGAGATTCATTATGGCATGTTAGGCAGTAAGGCAATTGGGAATTTAATATTATGAAGGCCTGTAATATTTTTGAGGTAGCTGTGGTTTTAATGACTGCAGAACAAAGAAGGAAGCTGAAAATCTACATCTGAACTTCACTAGCTTTTGCAGGCTGATCCTAGGACAAGACATTTACCCTTGTTCTCACGTCTTTCACGCCTTCGCTTCTGGTGTTTGTCTTGGGAGATTGTTGGGGATTAATTTATACTTGTATCTTTCTGTGACAAATGGTGTCTTTTAAAAGTGATGGCTTTTACCTGTAGAGTTCAGTGTGCAGATTGTTACATGCAGAATGCAGACAAATTAACATATTTTTGAGAAGAGCAACATGAGAATTTGTATTTAAGATTTGCTATTGAAGTTATTTGAACTTGAGTTCCACACAAATACAAATTCAACCAGTTATAATTTTAGAATTTTCAGCTTGTTTGGTACCTGTACCGCTCATTTATTTCACGGTTGGCTCTTTCTTCCTCTGGAGGTTGTGTATTAATTACAATAAACTCAAACATTATTTGGTTTAAGGTTTTCTACACCATTTTGCCTTTACTTTGTAAATTCTCATAACTATGCTATGTTTTCTCTCTAGGTAAGAAATGTATTGAAACTTTTAGAGAATCCATTCCAAGAAACAGAAGGTTTCAGGGAGGTAAAGGAAGAAGCAGAAGCAGAAGAGGAGGGAGCAACTGCTGCAGCAGCTGCTTGTGCTCAAGTGACCGGAAGCAGACTACCATATTGCAGTAAACCTCCACTGTGGGCTTCAGAGCTGTGTGTTACATGATCTTCGTAACTGCCTTGTTTTATTTTTTGCTGTAAACTGAAGATTCTCATTCTTCTTCAGCAGTGAAGAATTCAGCAAGGCAAACATGAAAGTGCTATGAAGTTACTGAAAACAACCCTACATTTGGATGTATGTGCAACAATCTTCAGCTGTGCTTAATTTGAAGCAATCATGGATCATGAGTTTAACCAAACCAATGACAATTGACAGACCATATACATCATTAATTTAAATGTTTAGAGACTGAAAAACTTCTGTGTATTCATACTGCACTGCAAGTAGCAAACAATATCTTATGTTGAAGCACACAGAACTTTGAATATCCAAATGGAGTTGTTCTTATGTGAAGACAAAAATAGCAAGTCAGGAATCTGATCTGTTTTTGTCCGATGTCTTAACTAATAGTACTTCTACCATTTATTTACTGCTTTTTCTATGCAGGGACTTCTGATACTCTTTAATGGAGGAATAGGTTCAGTGTTGCTTGTTTGAAGCTATGTTTCACTTAATTATGTAGTTCATTTCTTGTGAACCTTCAGAATGATATTTAATCATTATCTATTTTTAGAGAATTTGTGCAGGCTGGGGTTTGGGGGGGAGCAATCAAATCTTTTTCTTTGTAATACACAAAGAGCAGAATTAAGGGAGAATATTTATTTGCACTTGAAAATCATGGTGGAAAAGTTTATTCAGGTTCAGTATGTTTGCATATAATATACACATGTATAAATACTTATTAAAAATCATGGCTGCAGTTTATGAGCTAGCTGATTAAGTCAAGGTCAGTTAGCCAAACTAGCTTAAACCCTATAAACTAACCAGTACTCAAATACAGGTTCATTGGCTGGTTTACCTGTATATTCTTAACGTAGTATGTTAAGCATGCAAAGTGCAGTACCTGTTTGTTCACACTGGTCAGTGGGATTCTTCCATTCCCACTTTGGTCTTGTACCACTTAGTTTCCTTCCATGGTCTTCAAAAACTTCTACACTGAACATTGCCATTCAACAACAGCGTATTTGAGCTTTTGTAAAGGATTTTCTACTTGTTAATTTTATGCTGTTTTGTTTTGAGACTGTTCAAATACTTGAGGTAGTTAGGGAGAACTGAACACTGTTGATATCAACCTACTTGTAATACTAGAAGATTCCCTTTTGCTAAAACTATCTAACAGGCCATCAGAAGTAGGTATGAATATAGAAAATGAACAGAGAAAGTGTTTTGCTTAAAACTTGTTTAGCGTGAGTATTACAGGGAGAATGAAGCAATGCAAGCTGAATAAATGTAAACATTCGAGAAAGGAGGATGCTTGTTTTAAAGTTGATAGTGAGAATAAGACAAACTTTTAATAACAACTGTGCTTGAAGCTTTCTCTTGTTTCTAGTCAGCTCAGACTGTTGCAGAGGTCTCTAAGAATATGAAACTGTCTTACTTAGGCACAGTAGTAGTAACTTGCTCAGATATTACCCACTGCTAGTATTTTATTTCTGCTTTATTTTCTTGTGTCTAACTTAACCAGTAAAATTGATCTTCCATACCTGATTAAGGCTATTATTGCTATAATCTCTTAAGCATTTCTCACTTGCCTATTTTCAATGATGCTATATACGTATCTTGCCTATGAAAATAATGGGAAACCATCGGATTGACAGCAAATGTAGAAGTCTGTTCTTGGCTGAGTGTGGTGTGGTGTTTTGTTTTGTTTTTTTAAGAAGGTAGAATAGCACTAAACTTCCATATTATGAGTAGTTTCTGCTCGAGTTGTCAGAATCTCTGATCCTCCTGAGGGAAGTTGGTTGCTATTATTGCCATCTCAGTTAAAAGGGGAAAAATTGATCTTTTCTGTTCCATAGTTAAAGTTAGTACTTAGCTTTCTGAACCTCTTTGTAGAGGGAACTGTTACTGGTGCAGACATCTGAAAACTTCGAAAAAGCGTGGTTTCATGCAAAGATTTCACTTTTCCAAAGAGACCACTGTCTTTCACTGTGAGTTTAAGTGTACTCTAAATTATTCCTCCTCCCTGCCTTCAAATGCAGGTTTGGTATTAACTCAGGTTGAATTGTTCTAAGTCTTCCTCAAAATATGAACTATGGAAAAAACAGAACAGTTGAGCTACTGTTTATCTGTCTGCATTAATAATCCATTTGTCCTGGTTGCTACCACGATAAATAGCTGATGCCTTGAATGGGAACATTCAGTCCTGTCTTGCCTTTGACCTAGCGAAAGTGATGCTAAGTAGTATTGTGACAGATTGGAATCTGTGACGAACATGATGTTTCCTGTGACGTTTCAGAGTTTTTACAGAGAAGGAGAATTTGAAGGTGTGTTTACCTAGTCCATGAAAGAATGGAATAGTTGAAAGAGGAAGTACCCTTAAGTGAGCAGAGGTAGGTAATCCTGGCTGGTACAGCTGGTTTTCTTCTAGGAATAATCCATTTCTGTAGGAGTTTCAGACTGCTGAAATGACTGCCAACAGGGGTTATGGTCTCTCTGAAGACGAGGGTACTGAAACCAAACTAATTCATGGAAGTTTTAACAAAGTCAGTGCTGGGTAAAAAGGACTTAAAGGGAGGGACAGGGAAGGGAAATATGCTGGCAAGATGAAAGACAATTCAAACATACTTCTGATTGAAATTTTCAGAAACTATGGTCTCTTATGCTGTGTCTGATCTACAAGGAATTAAAAAAAAAAAAAAAAAAGTTGCTCCAAGCTGATCAACATAACTCTGTGCTGGTTTTCTGTCTCTGTATATATCTATTCTTGGAGGCAGATGGAAAGGAATAGTGCTTTGGAGGATCTCTGTTATCAGGCTTTCAGCTTAATAGAATGACCTAAAAAGTAGTGATCTTACATGATACCTAAGAGATCAAGTATCTGAAACAGCATTCTGATGTAGTTTAGTTCTTTTATTGGTGCTTGAGTAGATTTCTATTAAAATGGTATAGAGAATGGTGTTATGGCAGTGGATTTGGACATGGTAAATCTTGAATTAAATGCCAAATTGTTTTGCATAAGGAGATGCAAATTATTTTGCATCTAGAAAGCATTTAAAAGCCTACAGAGTCAGAGCCTTAAAATCTGACTTTCAGATCTGCTGTAATTTTTGTGCCTGAATTTTAATTTATCGCTAAATGCATCTTTGGTTGGATTGGAAGTATGATCTTCTTACGTGGGGGCTGCTTCTTGTGTGTCTGTGCAGCATATGCTACAGTTTGGCTCTAGGTTAATGGTCATTGCCATAATGCAGCTCGTATAGAGAATAGATACATTCCAACACTACATTTTTGTCATTTGTTTCACATAAATGTAGATAGTTGCTGGTGAGAATAGGTGACTGTCTCAGAAATTGTGTTGCTTTTTGTGGGGGGTAGGGTAGGGGGAGGAAGCAATACTCTTAATTGCTGAATGAGCTGTGATTTTTTTTGAATATGCAAAGACATCATAATGCTTAATCTTGTTAGCTGGCAAGCTTGTCACATCTATTTTAAAAAAGCACCCATACGTCAATTCTGTTGATGCTGTATTCAATGCAGTGTTTAAGATGGCCCATTTCACAGTGTATCAATGTTAAGTTGTCCTGCTTACAATAGATGAGAGAATATGTTACGCTGATGGGGAGAGAGATACTTCAAAACAACTTGCTAGCAATTTTATCCTTAAATGGGAAATCAAATGTAAGAGTGAAGAATGACTGAAAACGTGATGTATGTATCCTGCTAAATGCATACTCTGCTTACATGTAGATCAAGTGCAGAAGGCCTAACAATGCTTGAACTGTGAATGGAGACCTTTGGCTTGGTTGCCTTGAGCACCACTTAGTAAAGCTATACTAGTAATACAAGGCAGTATGTTCACAGACTGGTAGAAATATAAGCGGATATTCACACAGTTTGACTCTGCTGTACCTTTTCTTCTCCCTTAGTTGTTTAAGCTTTCATGGCACTGAAGCACTTGTTTTTTCAATGTATGCAATAATATTGATACTTTTGTATTTGAAGGACAATGATGACTGGAAGCCAAATAGAATAATTGTACTCTTCTGGCATCCTCATTCCAGAAGGTGGATAGTAGTTTCACAGCACAGCACTGCTGATGATAGTGAGTTTTTCTTCCTTTCTTGTTCCTGGAGCAGTGTGCAAGTGGGTGATTCAGGACTATTAGACTAAATTTAGTTCAGTTAAGAACTTGGTCTTTTGGTGCAGATCGTCAAAGAGAAGGGAATAAAACATACAACTTTGGGGATTCCAAATACTTGAATCATAAATTGCCTCCTGATTTTACAACTTGCATTTGCAACAGATAAAACTGAAAATAATATTTATTACTGATCAAATATTCTGCTTGTATAAAACTCAGTTTGTCCTTAAAATGATTTGGTGACTCTCAACATTAGCAGTTTTCAATGGAAACATTAGACTTAGTCCTGTGAGTATACAGACTGAATTACCCTTGCATAAATGCAGGTTGCAACCAGATTATAAAATTGAAATGAGAAGCTCTTAGAGACATGTCTCTGGATAGTCTCATATGGCAGAGGGTCTTTCCTCACGACTTTATAAGATTTTACCATAACTCTGTGTTTTGTGAGCTTGTAGATTTACAATTACCTAAATGTTTTACCATCAAACCTCATTTTGGAATGTTTTTTCAAACTATAAGTGCTACTTCTTCTTTTTGTTTAAAAAAAAAATCAAAAATGCAGCTTTAATATCTGTGTCCATGCCTTTTATTTCCTGAAAGAGTTTTGCTGTGTTTACCATACTGTTTAGAAGACTGCTTTAGAAGTATTAACTCTGTATTAACATTAGACTACCAGATCACATCACGAAAGTCTGAGTATTTTTGCAGTGTCTTCTGAGAAGCAGATTGTCACAGGTGTACTCTCCTGCCTCCACAGTAATTTTGGAGTAATTTTGGCTTGGAGCAGGGTGAGGGTCTTCACCTTTTCAAAGAGAAACCTCCCTCTTTCAGTGTAGGTCTTATGCCAAGTAACTAAGACACCTCTGTAATCCCAAGGGAATAAGAAGAAAAAATAATGTGAACGGATACAGGATGAGCTTTAAACTTTAAACTCTGCTCACAGAAATATTCCTTTGGGTTGAAGGTGAAGAAGTATTCTGGTTGTATGTTAAGTTTAAATAAACTGGATAGACTGGTTTATGCAGTTTAAATCACTTTTCAAAGACCTAAGCAATACAGAGAATAGGACTCTTCAGAGAGTAAAACTTCTGGTATAGAGTACTTTGGATGAGATGGATGGCCTGGCCTGTGGTCAAACTACACATGATGAAATAAAGTGTTGGGATTTAGCAATCTGTTAATTAGTTCTGTGGCATTTAGACCCTCTTCTTATTCCTACAGTCAGGGAGTAAAGAGGGGATTTCCCTGCAAGCTGAGAGACTGGTTTATTGGTGAAGATCACTCTTGATTTACTATAAAGCCAAGGGATTTAGGCAGTCCCATGCTTGTCTTTAAGCCAAAACCTAATCTGTATTGTTACATCAGATATTTTAACAACATCACTTGAAGCTGAATTGTTTGTGCTGTCCTTGAGCAAAGCTTTGATTCCTTTTCCTTGGTAATGTTGACAAGGGAGGCAGAGAAAGAAGTGAGTTTGAAGTAAACAAGTAATACTTGCCCTGGCAGCCAGATCATCAACTGCGTGCAATTGTTATGAGGCTTGGTATTGCTGTAGTCAAAAATTGGTTCTGGACAGTGTGGCACATGTTATATATGATCCAAGACTGTATGCATGGCGTGCAAGGAGAGTTCAAGGTGGGGGAATCAAAATTCTGAGTTGTAGGTGTTGCTGGATAACTCTCCTTTCAATCCACTATGCTCAGAAGTTTTACTATGCAAATAGAGTACAGCTGCAACCATTTCTATACAAGTTCTCATAATATCACTAAGTTGAAAATAACACTAAGTTGAAAATCAGTTTTTCTAGTTTGAGATGGTTCATAATCTTTCCCATTTACCATTTCTAAAAGAGGAATATTTCCCAAATCAAAAGTAATTAATCAAAATTAATTAATCTTTTTTTTTCTAAAGAAAGCCTCTAAAGAAAGCTGTTTTGACTGTAAGGAAGGAATTCGTCACTGTAAGACTGTACTTAAAGTCCTAACTAACTAACTTTGCTGCTAGCTTCCTCACAATATGCCTACAAAGAGAATGAATTTAGATAAATAAAACAACCACCATTACAGAGCTAGAGATGGGGAGTGGGATGCAAACAGATTCAAACAGCAGCACTTAAACTGAATCAGAAGACTGTCAGAATCACAGAATATTTGAAGTTGGAAGGAATCTCTGGAGCTCATCTAGCCCAACCCTCAAGCTCCCCCCCCCCCCCCAAAAAAAAAATCACTGGCTTTATAAATGTTGGAAAAAGGGAAATAGCAAGATGGAAAAAGTATAAGAGATTAAGAAAATAATAAAGCATGCACTTCAGGTTAAGTTTAAGGTAAACTAGTCTATGTCAGCGTAGTGTATCTTTCATCAACATGGGAATGACATATGCTGCAAGTATAGCAGTAGGTCAGGCAAGTTTTATAACACCATATAGGAGACCCTGCAGCAGCATACAGTGGGAAGATGACAAGCTGTATTTAAAGCTTGCATTTGACAAGTCTATGATTTCTAGCTACTGCTAAACTTACTTACTTACTTGCTATCTCTTTCCTTCATCGTACAGGACTCCTTTAGAAGGCAAATGAGAGGAGGAGATTCCTCATAAGGGTTCCCACAATTTAATTAGGTGCTCTGAATCACGCTTTCATTTTTTCCCTATTTCCACCCTCTTTGGTGCCTGTATCAGTAGCCTGCTTTGGCACTTCAGGCAACTGAGGTGCTTGACTACAGGTCTTTGGTGTCCTTCCTCCAAAAGTTAGACTGGGTTCATGGGAAAGCTAAAGCTTTGTCCTTCTGCAATTACACTGCAGTTCTGAGCTTTGAAATCCCAAATGTCTGCTACTCCCTACTGAAGATGTGTGGCTGCTCGCTAGTGGAGAGTCATGGCTCAGGACAGGCATCAGTCTGTAAAAGACAGCAAACTCGCACATAAGGCTACTGTGCCTTAGTTTATTTCCTGAAGAGCAAGTCCGTCAGACAAACTGATCGCTACCTGCTCAGGTAGCATAACAGCTAAATCTGCAAGCCACGTGCTCTTTCAGTCTCCTATTCTGTACAGCAGTAGGAAGATAGTTACATACAGCACAGATAGGAGAGAGAGAAACAGAATACTAGGCTTTTGCTACAATAGCATATTACCTCAGCTTTTATACTGACTTTGTTCCTGCTCCTGCAGAGAAGCAAGCTCTGGTGCTATTCAAGTCAACTTTACAGTTGGTATTGTCTGACTCCAATGCTTAATTTCTATTTATTTCAGAAAAAAAAACCAAACCCATAAGTCTATTTACATATCACTGAAGAAACACCATACTGAATATCCCACAGTAGTGGTAATATGTTGGCTATGCCTGTACCTTTAGTTAAGTGACTGTTAATTAGACACTGAGATTCTAATGAGTATATCTACATTTTTAAGCAGCTGTGACTTCATAATCTCAAAATCCCATTATTTTGAACGTGACAGTTTCAAAGCAGATGACTGCTCCTCTGCTTTGAACAATTTCATACCATGGAGAAAAAGTTCAATGGTTTCTTTGGAATATGGAGAAAGGAAAAAAAAAAAAAAAAAAACACCACCACCACAAGGAAAACTTGGAACATTATGAACAAATCAAAAATGTGAGCTTGCAGTTGAAACCACTGGAATTTGGAATTAGTTTTACCTTAATGATGCTGTATTTTTGTTTTGCTGTTTTACATAATCAGCTAAAATATGGTGTACAGTGTACACCAAACTTATTTTTCTTATCTCTGTTTTAAGTGATCCAACAATTATGAAATGCTTGAATAATCCAATACTAATCTCCTTGTCAGGTCTCCTCAATGTGATGTATTTTTATTATGTTCTCTTTCACTGTGACTAATAGTCTTAAAATTAACTACCACGCTTAGATTGAGAATATCAATTTGAAAATAAAACAAATAAATAGATATTTACATGTCTGAGCATTTGTACCTCATACTCATCTCTCAGAAGTTTTAAAAGTATCTTTTAATTTATTTCACATGTGTATTTACATTGGAGTAAATTCACAACACTGAAAATAAGACATTTACACATTCACAGATATACAGTTTTACACTCTCTTCCCTGTGAAGACTAGGCACTCATCTTTTCTATCCTTGTAATAATGACAACATCAATTCTCAGTGGACTGAACAACTGGTAGGTGTTATGGATTTTAAAGGGCATAATTTTCTATATGTGGTGGTTATATTCTTCAAGCTGCTAGATGATGGATTATTTCATTGAAGAAAAATGCCTCTTGCATGACATTTGCATAAGCTTCTATAAATCATAAGCATATAAGTTTATCTATTTCTCTTTACCATGCTATCAGTGATCCTAACACTGCACTAGATCTCAGTTATCCTTGTAGTAGTTATTAAAGTTGATTCGCAGCAGAAAGTCCTCCAAATGTGGTTGGTATCCTCTATTTACAAGCTTTGTTACCACTGGAAGAAAAGGAAAAGAAATAAAATAAGTTTCAACTAAGGTTTATATACTGAAGTCAGTCTTTTCTTGACAGTATCTGTACATTTTAATAAAATAAATTTAAAAAAGCCCTACTGCAAAAATCTGAAGACAATGCAAAAAACCATGTAATTTTGCATAAGGAAAGCAGTTCAGTGCCTCTTTCTGAAAATATAAAGTATTTCAAAAAAGATGTGAGAGAAAGACTACATGTGTCAATCCTAAGTAGAACTGTGTTCTTCCAACTAAGAATATACTTTCTCCAAGCTGCTTTCACAATAAGGTGGTATGTTCTTATCATAATGATGTCAGTTGACCAGGAACCGTGTTTAGGTCCTGCTGTGACCTCTGTCAAAGGAGGGCTGCTGAAGTCTTCCTGAGCAAAGTCCATTGTGATAGAGGAAATCAAAGAGAAATTCCTGGGACAAACCCCTCAGCTCTATGAATGAATAAACTGACTGGTCTAAACATCCTTAATAACAAAGGAAGAACCCTTCTAATGAGCGTACTTAAAAGGCAACAAGACCTCTCTAATCTCATGAACATCCCATGCACTAATATGAAGTGAATTAGCAAGCAGCAGTAACATGCAAGGAAGAAGGGAAGGTGTATAGCTACAGGTTAGGGCCTGAGCCAAAGCCCTGGAAGTCTACAGACTTTGTTTTGTGTTTCAATGGATTCTGGGTCAACCCAGTGTGCAAGAGAGCATTTTACAATACACGGTGACTGGGGGAACACGTGTAGATGAACAAGCACATATTTGTTTTGCAGTGCTTAATAAAGAGGGTGTAAAGAACTAGGTCACTCAGCGTATTTTCTTACAGAATGGTCTATTAATCTCTGTCCATGAAGCAACCATAGATCTCGTAGTAGGGGCTTAGGTAGCTCCCAGAGGTGTTCTGACTTCCTGTAGAATTTGGAAACAGCCATTCTAACTCATCCTGAAATATTTGTTTTTGATCCTTTGACACCATTTTTGGACAGCCTTAAAGAATAAAAAGGGCAGCTCACTTCCTGAGGAATATAGTCTGACTAGAAGAATATTCTAGAAAATATATCTAAGGAAAACAGTTGCACGTCCCTTGGGTACTGGGATTTCTAAACAAAACAAAACAAATCATGAACTACCTTTGTATTCAGGGAAAGTATAAGTAACTTTTAGTTAAAAAAAAAGCAAGCAAGGTCCGAAAAGAAAAAAGGGGAGGAAAGACAGATCAACCACGTCTTCGTATTATAGGCTAAGGTGACAGCCAAAAGAAAATTTATCATGTTAAAAGACACAAAGAATTTGCCAAATGATCTAGGTAGCTGAAGAATACTTGCCTGGAGCACTCTACATAAGCTCCTACTAGCGCTAGGAGACTCTCTGAGCCTTAGTCCAAAATGGGAATCAACATTTTCAAAGCTAATAATAACATTAATATTCAAGTAATGCAGATAAATATAAAATTACTTTTAAGCTGTAGCTAACTCTCACTGCTGCCAATAATGAGTCCCAAAAGTCAATTCCAGAGAAAATGAAAATGTAAGCACATATATAGCTAAATATCCAATTTTATTTTGCAAACTAGCAAAGATTTATGGTCAGTGTTGGGATATCTGTTAGATGGCAGGTGTGGGGACTTTAACTGATAGATATGCAGATCTCTGCTATGGCACACAGACCAAGAAACTCAGTTTTCATTTGCAGACTGCAGAAACACACTAAGCACACACATCTTACTACTGTTATGCTATACTTCCAAAACCTTTTTAAGGATTTTTCAGTTGTGAGTTGACCAATATCATCTATCTTAGTCCCTAATTTATGCAATTTCTTACCTTTGAATAAGAAGTGGGAGTAATACTTGAAGGTATTGTAAGACTGCTGCATCAAACCAAAGTTGGGATGAACAGCCATTTGCTTCCCTGCATCGAAACTCCAAGACTGAGAGATCAATTGGCTGCGGAACTTCAAAATGAGGCTGAAGATGCTATGAATAATGTTCATCACAGGAGCTGCCTTCTCAGTCAACAGACCTCTAGCAAAACAAAAACCTTTAAAAAATTAGTTGAATCATTTATTTGCTGTAAGAAGGAAAAAAGGGGGTAACCATCCTTTAGGTTTTCTCTAAAGTTGCTTAAAAAAATAAAAATAAGCCCACAAGACTGCAGCCAGCTGTAATGGTGATTTCGCAAACGGTGCCCAAGCCTAAAATAGTTTGACTGGCCTTCTAAGAAACTGACTTTTGCATTAGTATATCTGATTTCTAGAATGATTTCTGCATTGCAAAAAGGATGACATTTAAAAACGTATCATGCTGAGTTTCTTCAGACTTGAATCCCCTTTCATCCCATCACTTTGTATCCAGACAGCAGCTTTAGATAAGTTATTCTTATTAAAACTGAAAAAAGAGACACAAAAGGACACGTTTCTTCTCCTGTTTACCATTTCTGTTCTTTATCATCTCTTCTGCCTTCCTCTCCCCACCTCTGTGTCATTTCAGCCTCTATTGTTGAAGAACAAACTGAACAGCTTTAGCTGCTCTGCTCTTCTTCCCATCCCCTTCCTTCTCACTCTGCTCTATTATAAACCTTAAGGGATCATACAGTTTGCTAGTAATTACACACCTCATACACAGCAACCAAAGGTCTAAAAGCCTGTGATTTCTAAAAGACTCTTGTGCTGCTCATGAATTTGGATGGAGGCATTAGGTCACGTTTGCTCCTTCAAAGAGCAGTCCTGCACACTGCACATGTATTAAAGGCATGTATAATGTACAGAGGGAGCATTTTACAATCCTTTAACCAGGATTATTTGTGCACACTACTCATGCAGAATGAACTAACATTCATTTATAGAGGCTATAACAACAACAGGGTGAGAGAAAAACCAAACCAGGCCAAACGTGCTCTCTAGCCTTCAGGTTAGAGCTGTGTAACTTGGATGGACTTGAGGCTTGCAGAAGCAGAGTGAATGGGAGGTGGAGGCAACTCCAAGGAGTCTGGGGGAATGAAGAGGATGAGTAGCTGAGGAAAAGCATTAAAATATGGATCTCATTATGTGTCAAGAATTTCCTTTCCCCTTCATAAGAGCAACTCTACTCTAGGCGCTTTCACATGTAAAGACTACTTAGTGTGTCAGGTAGAAGTCAGTTTTGCACAAACACATTAGCCCAAATGGATCGGTAAGCTGGCCACTCCATTAACTTAAATATTTGAAGTAAAAATAAGCGTGCTAGTTTACCTGAAGATTGCTTTGTTAAGGTATTCAGCATGCGTTCTGTGAATTTCTTCTAGGTTGCCCACAGAAGACAGTTTGTTTCCAAATTCACACCATGTAACGTGAAGAATCTGATTAGCAATGTAACCTTGAATAACTTTCACAAAATGCTGCATTTCATGTTTATACAGCTGGAGCTGTCGAAACTGAACAGAATTTGATGCATGACTCACTAAAGCTGAAAATAAAAACAGAAATACACTATCATCAGCACCCATTGAGACTGTCTGAAACCAGAATTTTTAAACGAATGAAGGTTTCTATTAGTAGAACCTGTTTAAAATGCCAAAGAAGTTTCTTTAATCAATTTTGGCTTTTGAAGCTTCACATGACCACTTTAAATAGTATGTTTATAATCAATTCTCTAGCAGAGGGCGCTAAAAGCATTTTAAACAGTATGCTCTCTAGTTCACTTATTATTCTTACCAGTGCGTTTTAAATGAAACCAAACATCCTTGAGAGTCCACACCATGTGCTTCAATTGTAGCAAGAAAGAGAAGATCTTGTTGTATTTATTCATGCAGCTCTCAGTGATGACAATATTCAGAGGCCAGTCAACCTAAAAGAAATAACTGAGTGGTGATCATACTACATTTTCATGTTAGAGATGACTATTTTGGAATACTTCAGATACAAGTATTTTAGGGATGTATAAAACATTAATATATGTATTTTAATAATGTAATAAAATGCCCAGGATAAGTAAATCCTATAATTTCAATTACACAATTCTTGGACTCCATTTTTAAAGGTATTCCATTATTAAGAACATACTCTCTCTACCATGGTACCTAAGAATCATGGTATAATTGCAAGACTCCTTCTTTTCTGCATACTTTCTTACCTTGTATCTTAGCTCTAAGCAGCTCAGAGCATCAGGTGCATTGGGCTTGAACACTTCTGGAAGGTACTTGAGTGCAAAAGAAAGATTGGAAGCAAGCTTGGTGTCACCATGAAGACTGTACTGTAATGATTTATTTAGGATAGAATTAAGAACCAGTGGATTCAGCAGTTCACCAGGTGTTTGTCCTGATCCAAGCTACCAAAAAAAAAAAAAAAAAAAAATCTAATTACGCAGTATTAATCTAATGGTGTTGACTTCTGAACACAGGTGAATTAAAGTGGGATAGTAAAGTGGTGACTATCCTTTCTTGCGTACCATTCTCACAACCTCTGCAGCAGTTTCTGTCTCTGCAGGAGGGATGCACAAGCAGGATATGATGCAACTTCTGAACTATTTACTCTCCAGAGTATCAGGGCAATCTGATACCTGCACCAATTTTCTTTGATATGTTGGACTGCAGTTTGCTGTGGTTCAGGAGCTGCTAATTATCCCTACTACAGGGAACATAGCCTTTAGGCTCTGGTGGGACAGAATACCCAGGACAGGACCTGCATCAGCTATCTGACTCCTGTCTGCCTGTCTCACCAACCTGGCACCCTCAGAGATATACAAATCAAGGTACTTATGCAGCCTAAATCCCTAAGTGCTTTCCCTTGCTGGGTACAAAGCATTCTTAGGGTTTGGAGAGATGGATTAACTATCCTACAGCCGTGTATCTTCACTGGCAACCAGATACATTAACACAGGCTATCACTCCTACCTTGCTGCCTCACCCAAGAACACAGGGATAAGTCACAAGAATACCATCTCGTCAGAGGGCCCAGCACTCTCTTCAGATGCCCTCCACACTGCAGGATGTTTGACATGAGAGTGTGCATTTTACAACATGAGCCTCTGTGCTGGGTCTCAGCCAATGGCAACAGGCTCTTCCAGTTTTGCTGCAAGCTGATGGGAAGGGACAGAGCAATAGTGTAGTAGCATTAATAGCACAATCTCACAGGAAAGAGTGAAATTCCCTTCCATACCTGCTGATCTGGCAAAATTAGAAATTATCATCCTCAGTGTAACAAATCATTGTACTCTCTTTATTGCTAGGATTAGCAATAGGAAATATTACTCTCTTCTTTGGGACTTCCTTGGGGCATGGGCATCCCTTCTGAGTACTTCTGAGAGAAGAGCTTCTTTCGCTTCAGTCCTTACAGCCTTAACAGAGTTCCTTACTACCAGATTTATTGACATGGCATAAAGAGGAAAACGGCACAAGCCAGGATTCTAATTCACACCATCCACTCATTTCCATTCAAATTCATCCAGAGGTATCAAGCCAAGGCAGACAACCAAAAAACCAAAGGGTTAAGAAGACACAGCAAATACCTTCTCAAACAGCAGGTCACTGAGCGACTGAGCAAACTCCCCATCTTCCATTAACAAAAAGTGTCTCAGTGCCTCAAAATGCTTCTCTACATTCAGTTCCACAAAGTAGTAATCAACTATTGCTTTGTTCACAAGAGAAACGCTAAGAACAAAAACACAAAAAAAGAGAATAGTTTGTAAGAATAATCCTTCTTTACTGTTAAAATTCAGCCACAGCTACAGCAATCAAATTAACACTCCAGTACTTACTCTGATATCCAAGACTGCATGACATTCACATAAACAAAAGAAAATGAGAGGAAGCTTATGCTCAAAATTCTTCATCCAGAGTATGCCAGAAATAAAACCTACCACTTTAGAGAACTGAGTTTTGAAGTATTTGAAGACTGGCTACTTGAACAGTATTGCAGAAGTATCTGAAGACTGGCTACACATAATGATCTTCAGAACATGCTGCTGAGCCTGGAGAAACATTTTTTCAGTAGCCTTCTCTCTGTCACCTCCATGAACAGATTAGGTAGAACTATTAAATCCTTGCTAAGAATATCCTAATGAATAAAGCTCTCACACTAGATACTGAGAGCAGGTCTATACTATAGTTTGCAGTATAGTATAGGTACTCAAACTAGCATTAAACTAATTTGCATATCAGGAATAGTCTAATTCTGCCAGCACACAACTCAGGCTCACTCACTTCGCTCTTTCATTTTGCTGAATACATGCATCTGTATACAGATAGCTCTGGTAGCCAATTTGGATGTTTAAAACTAAATTAGATCTTTCTACATTGCAATAAAAATTTGAATTATAGCATACTTAGTAAAAGGAAACCCAAAACCTACAAGAAAGAAGATTCTAAACCAGAAAGCATTTCAACACATCTGTGAATAATGGTTTTCTTGACAGAAGCTGATCTTTTATGTATTAACAAACTTTTGTTAATATACCATTAGAAATACTAGGAAAATGATCCAACACATATGTAGTTTCCCTATTTATTCCAACAAGAACAACTTCTATTAAACTTCAAAACAGCCTTGAAGAAGCTGGAATGCCCACAGGAACACAAAATATGTCCTGATCACATTTCAACATTCATGAGTTTTCACATAATCAAAAGATTTTCTCTCCTCTTTCAATCTTTCATCTGCTGTTTTTCTTCTCATCATCAGTCTTCATGGATAAAACCAAATATAAACCAGTAAAAATAATATAAATAACACACTTTCTTTTAAAAGAACAAGGAAGCTGATGGTGACAAATCCATTGCTCCAAAATCCAGGAGTCTGAGAGAAAACACTTGTCTCCAAGCCCTTATATTTCAAATAGACCTTCACATTTGTAAGTTTACGTTACTACTTATAATGTAAATCTGAGCTTTTCAGTTAGTAGTGGACCATCCACTGAACCACTTCTGGAAGCAGAAAGAAAATTTAAGAGAACAGATCTGTGCGCAACTCTTGTCTCAGAAAAGGACTAATAACACTAAATAAGTTGCTAAATTAAGGATTCATTATTTCTAACTAATACTCACTGAGATACAAGTGGAGCAGTAATAGAGCGTTTCATCAGCACTGGCAGAGATAAGAGCTCACTCAGTTGTACAGCTGTTTCATCTGTTGCTGGCTGTACCGTAGGATCCACGGGAAAAGTGTATGACCTTGGTATCACATGATGCAAGAGATGAGACACTGGTAGTTCTGCTAAATTTAAAAATATTTGAACTTTGTAAGTTTTTAAGCATTTAAGTATTTAAGCAATTTGATCATCTTTTTTTTACTGATCTCTCCAAACTGTTCTGGAGTAGAAAATCGTAATGTGTCAAAATGTATTTCACATCTTTATGCCTAGAAACAGATTATTTGATTGCTACAGTTTGTAATATCGGTAATTTACTGGTAATTCAGATATTTTTTCTTGTGCTCAGCTTTCTTGCTCAAGTTTACCACATTTTCCTATTGATCTACTATTCCAAGCGTTCTACTCACACATTAAATCGTAACTATCTTGGTATTTTTCAATACAATATTGGTCCGATAAAGCTTTCAAATAAGCTTGTTCTTTCTTCCATGCATCCTCTCCCTCTTCCTCCTCCTTAATCTTGGGAGCATTAGCTTCAGAAGTCAAAGCTGCTTGAAGCACAGTATCTTGTGGAATTGTTGTTTCAGGTTCTTCTGCCTAAAAGAAAAAAATGGACAAATTAGTCTTATGAAAGCTATTGGCTTCAATTATTCACACTCAGTGTGTTCTTACAGGAAACTGAATTGCTGTTCCCATTGAAAATAATACAGCTTGCTTACCTGTATTTTTTCGGACATGTAAAACAATATGGTTTTACAGTAATTAATAAATTAAGAGAGAAACTCATTACCTTAACTACCAGACTGCTTAATCTTTTGAAGAAATGGGAAGTCTTCTCCACAACTACCTTGTTTCTTACCTGTAAGCTCTGTGAGGAATCTGGGGAAGAGTCCTTTTTGACCACATTTGCAATTACTGTAATTACAAATAAATTAAAGACAGCAATTACTTAGAACTGCTTGTAATTTTTAGTTCATACTACAGATCTGTCCCTGAAGCACTCCAAAACTTCTCTAAAGAATATAGATTGTCACAAAAATAACGACCCCAGTAACAGTTCTTCTCCATAGACTAGCCCAGGCAGTTTTGTGCTTCTCCTCTTCACTGTATTAACACTGTTAGCATCAAATTATTTAAAAGAGAGAAAGAATTTCTTTTAAATTCAGAACACAAGTGGTCTACTCAAGATCATGTTAGGCCTTGCTTTGCAAAGTTTCAGATCAGAATTTTTTTTAATGCTGTAGTAGGATAGGAAATGAGAATAAGCTGAAATTCTTGTCTCTGTATTCTAATAGTGTCTAAAAGCATATGCAAGAAATTAAGAAGTACATACCCATTGAACATAAATATTTTCAGTTTCTTTCATGAGGTCTTAAACAAATGCTGGATGAATAAACTTAATTTTATTTTACCTTCTTGATTCTCTTCTGTTATGTCTTCTTTATTGTCATCTTTAGCACTAGTGTCAGGAAAGACTGGAACACTGTCAGGTGACTGTGACTGTGGTAAAGTCTTTTTCTTGGCTTGTGATGTTTTTACTTCCTTTCTACTTCCTTCAGCAGGAGATAACTCTTCATTGTACAGAAGTACCTGAACTGTGGAGCTGGATGAGGGACCAGAAATGGTTTTACGATGAGGTATTGGGTCATTTTCTGTAGATGGGGCCCACTTCCCTATTTGGATGCTTGACTGGGATGCATGGCCAAATGGGCTCCAACGAGATTTCAGAGGCTCTGTATCTGAAACTAGCTCTCCAATTTTAATGTGCGATTGTGATGCATGCCCATGGATATTCCAGCGAGGTCTAGCTGAGACAGCCTCTGACACATTTTCACCAATCTTAATATTAGCATCAGATGCATGACCATGGATGTTCCACCGAGGCCTTGCAGGTGCTACATTTGACACATACTCACCAACCTTAATATTGGCTTCTGAAGCATGTCCATGAATATTCCACCTGGGCCTTGAGGGCTCTACCTCTGAAGCGTATTCCCCAATTTTAATATGAGCTTCAGAAACATGCCCGTGAACATTCCATCGGGGTCGGTGAGACTGAACATCAGAAGTATAGCTGCTGATTTTTATGTGGGAGTCTGAAGAATGCCCATAAGGATGTGAATGTGGCTGGTAAGTGTCCACATGAGGCACATATTCTCCCACTCCAATGCTGGCATCAGATGCATGGCCATGAATATTCCACCGAGGCCTTTTAGAGTCTACATCAAACACATTTTCTCCAACTCTAATGTGTCCCTGCCAAACAGCAGATGGTCTGAGAACTGTACTAAAATCATACTCATTTTGCTGATATAATGGTGTATCGCCTTCTTCTTCCAGTGCTCCTCTCAAAAGAGGCTGATTTTTACTTATTCGAGAAGTCTCAGAAAGATCAGAGTTAATGTTTTGAAATGCTTCATCTAGCAAAGATCCTTCTATGTTAATGGCAACAGGTTGTTCATCTTGTGGTTTGGATAAAAAGTCTTCTATATTCACATCGGGTTCAGGCAAGGAATTAGCACTGTATAGAGGGCTGCATGCCTGCTCTGAACTTTGGAAATGGTGTTCAGATCCTGCTTTAGGCTGAAAATGCTGATCAGCCTTATCTTTTGTCGGATGTGGCATGGTCAACGCTTTGTCAGTAGAAGCAATATATTCTAGGCCAGGTTCAGATTCTTTTCTGCCACATCTCTCATTAGAATGCAGAAGTTTCACAGATGACACCTAAAACAGAAGTAATTATTACACTCTATGGCTAGTCATATAATCAAGATATTTATTAGGACACAACATTATTACACATAAGGTTTTCAAATTTCCAGTTTTTCAGAGGTACTACAAATCCTGTGATAATACTCACTATGCCGCTACAGTGAATCTTCTGTTTACTGAACTGAAATGAACCAATTCACTTCAGGGAAACTTGCGACAGCGATGGGGAGCTTATGTAAGAAAATAAACCCACCTGTGAACGTGGATCTTCCACAACAATGTTTGTATCTAAAGCCAATGGGCACTGTTCATAAGGAATAATATCTAATTTTCTCCTACAGTTTCCATCTGGAAGTTTTTCAAGCATTTCCTATACATAAAAATGACAGAACCAAAAGCTTTTAATATACCAATTACTGAATGTTCTAAATAACATTCCTTTAAATCCTTTTAGAAGATACCTCGATTCGCTTTTGATCTTCTAACAGGAACTTGAGACGGGCTGTTTCCAACTTGTGTCGCTGGATTTTCCATAAAGCTCTTTGTTCCCTACGGGCTGCATCATCAGAAAGTTTGCTATAATGGTCAATTAATTCTTGCCTAAATGAAGGTAAAAATAAAACTAAGTTACTGATTTTGATCTTACCTTCTGAAGAATGAGAGCTTTTTATACTTCAGAAATGAGAAATCAATTTTTAAAACTAAAAGTCACGGAGTAGAAACAAATGGAGAAAACAAGACTGTATTCTTAGTCAATATGTGTTTCTATAACTATGCTAGTAGGTCACTCTTTTTTCATAAGTATGTTTAGATATAACAGAAGAAGAAGAAACACAACTAGATGTATAACAGGGGTAATATAAATAATTAATTATCAACATAATTTCTCTGTCTGCTTTTTATTTCTGGTTAGACATATATTTGACCATTTTTGCTGTGGTCTCCATTTTTAATTGTAAGACTTATTTAAAGTTTTTCCTCAAACTCTGATCATTGCAAAAAACAAACTGCGCAGTGTTGGTGCAAATCAGTGGTTCCCAATTTTTTGAACTACTGACCATTCCTAAATCATAAATTTGCTCACAGACTACCAAAAATCCTTACATCCGTCTTTTTGCTGGCAACACTACTCTTGTAGAGCAACATCCGGGAACTGCTAGTACCATAAATTGTAATGTAAGATAATTTTTCCTGAGGTCTTTATAATGATTACAGAGTTTCCAAGTTTTGGTAGACTAGTCATAGATACATTTACCTTGCCTTTTTTTCCAGTTCCTCTTCTAAAGCTTTCAGTCTTTTTTCCCTCTCTCTGAGCTCTCGGGCATAGCTGAAATCATCATCAATCTCCTCTTGTTTTATAGCAAGGCGACGCTGTATAAATATATAAAACTCTTAAAAGCCACTCTCAACACCAGCAGAGATGTATACAACTGCAAGAAGTTCTTATTTGTACCTCACAAGCTATCCATGTAACTTCAGTACAGTAAATCAAAATATTCTTTCAATTATTTGCCTAGAAAATACACTTAGCCTTTAGAAATACACAAAGAAATACCTCTTGGTCTTTTGCAAACTGCTCTTTCAACTTCTGAAACTGTTCCCGTTTCTTTGCATCCAAAGTCATTCGCTCTGATATTTGTTGATCTGTATTATAATAAAGATATCGTTATTTCACATTAACAAACACATGAAAAAAAAAAAAAAACACAAAACTTCATCACAACTTACCATTAATGGCTTTTAGTACTTTGCTAGCAGTTTCTCGAGCATGAACAATTAACTCTTGTTTGGCTATTTCCATGCGCAAATCCTAAAAAACAAATACTGGGTGGGAATTTTTCTATTGTTTTAGACTTGAAAATACACTGTTGCAATGACAGGTGCACACTTTGAAATGGTTATTAATCTACAGTCACTGTACATGTGTATGAATAATGCAAATAATTAAATAGAAAGTCTATATTTTATTATTTAAATTAATATTGAAATTTTATTAATACCCCAGACATTACATTGAACCAAATCAGTCTGATTTATACACTAGGTTGATGGCATCTGACAGACAATCTGTTAATACTAAGAGTGTTTGAACAAAATAATTTGCCAATAAGGAGAGACCTGGTTACTAATTAGCTTGTTGCATTTGTCAAATTATAATCTAACAGAAACTTTTGAAAACTTTCCAATGGAAGTCCAAAACTCATTAAAAATATGAAAATACCATCAAATAACAACATGCCACCTAATTTTTTAAAAAATTATGTTAAAAGTTTATTTGCTATGATAGCAGTTCAAAACGCAATTGGTCAACAGGAAAATTCTGATCACGAATGCAAATTCTTTCAAAGTCACAATAAATACAAAAAATGAGTATTTAAGAAAACAAATCCCAACAATAAGATCTTTATTCTTTTATTCTTTTATTCATTTACCTTTTCTTCCTTGCTTATTGAACTGTATCGGGCAATTCTTTCCATACGACCTACGTACACTGCACAATCTCTCTCTATTTCTTTCAGCTCCTCCAGGGAAAAAATAACTGAAATCCGGGGAACCGGTATGTCTGACCAACATATATAATGCTGAAAAATAATGAGAAGTTTCCATTTAAAAACATTTTTAAAATTGTAAAACGTTAAATTATTAACTCACATTATATATATATTTTTTAACTTAGCAACATTTCAAGATATTGAAACAAGACTCTCCGCACAGGATCTAAAATTTTTAATGATAAACCTTTTGAGCATGCTATAGCATTCAAAGGAGACAGAAGTACTGGTCAAAGTTCAATTCTCACACCTCCTCCCCTGAAACTGCATAGGCATTTAAAATCTGAGATACATTTATACTAGTAATGTTCTAAATGCCTAAAATTCTGCTTTTCTGAATATCAAAATTGACTGAGAATGAGTAACTCAGCACTGAATGCGTCTCTCATATCAAAAGTGATCTTAATTAGATTTTTGTTTACTTATATCCCCTACAGACTCTCAATTAATAGGAACAGTTTGGAACATAACTAACACACACCTACAAGAGTAAGCTCTACACAAAACATGTCAGTCAGAAATATGGCCAGTGCACATCACAGAGTACTTATTCTGTAAGCTAAGTATCTTAGTTCCTTGTGCTCCACCTTCCCCTCCCTAAACCTCTGAAGCGGTTCTACTCAGCACAGAAAACAGATCAGTGAACCTTAAAAAGAGAGTGTACAAGCATACTCACACTTGGATTCTCCAACCTAATGTCAAAGGCCAGAAGATGGGATGCCCAGAGCTACGTTCCTGGGACTGTGTTAGCCTCAGCAAGAGGGAAAAGCCATTTGTTTAGGACACTTTCGTGGAAAGGGATGAAATGTGGCTGGCACTCTCAAACAGACGGAGGATGTTTGAACCTGGGCCCCCATATCCTGGGGGAATGTTCTATTAAAATACTGTCTTAGTGACTGACAAAGCTGTCACTGTTTTATAATGGAAATGACAACTGATGCTGCTTTATGCAGAGCCCAGTACTATGGGCACACCTGAATCATGGTTTCAGAACACTTACTGGAGCAGCCTGCTAGGAGAACTAGCAGAGGAGACATCTCACTTGAGGCATTAGGCTTATGCATGATGGAGATGCTGAGCTGCTCAGTTCTGACAAGATTGGGCAGCTTGGACCTTACACAGAAATAGAACTCAAGTCACTCGGCAAAGAGTGCCCACACACTTCAGAAGCCTCTGCGGTTGTTTCATCATTAGAGATACTTAAAGAAGAGGGAAGACACTAAGCAGTTTAACATATTCTTCTTATCAAGAAGACTTGTTCTGCAAAATAGGAATGAACTACTTAAGTGTTTCTCAGAAATGTAGTAGTAGACAGAGCTGAAATAAAAGAGCTATGCAAAACTGAGTCAAGACCTGGTAACAGGTGTTTTTAAATAGAGAAACAACAGTATGAGTTGTGTGAAGAATGGAGGGTACTTGTGTGGAAGCATAAAACATTCTTGCTTTCAATACAACGGAAAATTGGAAGTCTAGAATGTACATGGGATATCTTAAATTTGATGCTATTCAAATTTATATTTATGCACTGAGGTATTAGCAAGTAGAGTAGATAATCAGCTCACAAATATCTGAGAGTAAATAATTATTGTACATGAACCAACATCATGCTTATGCAATACCACTATCAATAAAAGAGCAAATTTGCTAAAAACCTTGAAACTTGCTCTAAAGAGTCATGGTTTTCCTCAATGTAGTAAGAACCAAACCAGTACTTACCCTAGGACAACACAATTTCAATAAGTTTATGGTTTTCCCACATATGTACACATCATTAGCAATATGTTTAAGAAATACAGGGACACAATCTTCTACTTCTTTTGAAATCAAAACGTAGCCATGAGTCCAGTAATGTTTATCTGCACATCAGACAAAAGGATGAAAGTAGAAATTTTTGATTATTTAATTAAAACAGTACAGATTGCATAAATTAAAAATGTGCCATATATATATATATCATACCTCTGAAACAAAGATAATCCTCATTCACCTGGATCATGAATTCACCATAAACATCCCTGAATACACCACTGTATACCCAATCATAGATAAATCTAAAAAAAAAATAAAAATTATAGCATATTGAAAATCAATCCTCTTGCCTTTTCAAATTTATTGCAACCAAATAATAATAAGTATATTCTTTAAAACATCAAAGCATACCAAGCTATAACCAGGATAAAAATGAGCAATAAAGCGCTCTCGCACTGATATTAATCTAAAGATATACACGAGACTGTATCCTTGCTTTCTTTCTCAAAAGAAACTGCCTTTATATTGCACATTTCAGTGAAAAATATTTAAGATCAAAGAGCATTGCCTGAACTAAAACAATCTTTTTATATCTGTACATTAAATTACTAAGTGTATATTAAAAAATCTCTAGAAATCTATCGGGCACATCAAAAGCACAGGGAAAGAAAAGCAGGAAGGATTTATTTTCAAGAGATATAACTCTAGCAGGCAGAAACAGGAAAGAGTATAAAACGATGATACAATACCAAACACTTTTTCCTTGGAACCAGAGACATTTTTAATACATATGCAGAAATGAGAACTACTATTTTGGAATATTTGTTCATGCTTTTTCATATTTCCTCTCTGTGACAAAAAGCTTTTGAATAAATAAAAAATATAATTATCTGAAGCTATAGATAAAAAAGTTCAGAGCACCTTCAAGCTAATACTTTGTCTTCCTACTAGTTGCAATACTAGCACTGTTTCTAGACGTTGGTTCAGTATAAGAAAAAGAGAAATGTTAAGCATAGAAACCACAGTTCAATTTTAAGTTTATAAGTAAAAAGTTAAGACCTTTTTACATGTCAAAACTCATGTTTGTATGATTTATATAAGCAACAACAACTTCTATTAGTTTGTTTTTTCAGGTTAATGAATGACGGGGCTAACACTTTCTTCAGACAACAGGTGCCTCCTTCCATGGCAGCCCTGATTGCTTATATGACTGATGTTTTGATAGTGATCTGCAACAAATTTAGGTGTCAGTCCCATAAATACTATGTATGAGTAACTGTACTTTTATATTTTTAGGTTTGTAGTGATGCCTGGACATCCTGCCCTTGGTATTTAAGGAATGTGACTAAACGCCGTAAACTGCAGGACAGGAGCTACAATCAGATATTGCAGTCTTTTGGTAAACTGAGGAAATCTGAAATTAATTTCTCTGAAGAAGAGTTTAAGCAGAAGGAAGAAAAAACAAGAAGGGTGGTCATGGGAGGAATATTAAGTTTAGAACATCTTGAATTTTTTTTTTTTAATATTGTTGCATCTATTAAATATGATTGTAAACTGATAATGGACTACACCTATAATCTCTATAAATACCTATTTTTAAAAATTTACTAACTAATATCTCTTCAGAAGTATACAAACTAACAACTTCTAAATTGATGAGTACTGCTCAACAAAACTGTTGCAATCCAAGGAAATCTATTTCCTAGTGCTACTTAGTTATACCTACTTAATGAATAACAGATTTATTTTACTTTATTTTTGTTTACTGAAAAGCCCACATAGAAAAAACAGTGGAAATGAGCACGAACTTTTCTGGTTTGTGCAACAAGAGAAAGCTGTTGCCAGTGTCAGGATTCTACTAGAAGTGATGGTATGTGAGAAGAAAAATTAAAAGTTTATATGAGTCTTAGATTTCAGTGTGAATTTTCAAGGCCAGCAGCAAAAAAACAAAAACAAAAACAAAACCAACCTCTTATTTACATGTATTTATTTACTAATATAGTCATACATAAAGGCTTTATGTTGTTAATGGGTTGGAAAAGTGGGGGAAAGAAGGAAGGCAGTAAAATGAATGAATTTCTATGTGCGTTTTGCAGACAGCGCCACAGCTTAGATTCCCTCTGAAAATGTTAAAAGGCATTGTTAAATTAGCGGAGTTACTCACCAGATTACTAATTCAGAACTGCTCTTAAACACAATTATGCAGAGAACAGTATGCACACACCTTGTGTACGGTTCACAGCTGGTCTTTAACAGAGACAGAAGAACTGGATAATGCTCATTGCTACAGTTGTTGAGAGCCTCTTTGTACAGATATGAAAGCAATTTCACACCCTGAAAAAATGAAGAATATTCTAATGTTAGACAACAAATTCCATTATAATGCCAGTAAGAAAAGATTCATAAATATACATCTTTACATCTGTTCCACTAGACACAGAGGACAGGATTTGTCTCACTTTAGATATCTGCAGTTAAGAACACTTTATCTGAGCTAACTATTCCAGCTCCCTTTATGGTCGCTGGAGAGAAATAGGCGTATTTGGAACTGGATTCTTTTGACTTGCTACAGACATCTCCCTTAGGATGAGATGAAATACACTCCAAGGCCTATTTTGAGTCCTTTGTTTACTTCACAGGATAAAATTTCAAAGTTTAAAATATCTGGAGAAAGGACCATGGCATTCTAAGTGTAGGCTCCAAGGTTCATTTCATATCTGCCTTGGCCTGAGAGGCAAAAGATCATTTCAAGATACATCCTTTCTTCAAAACAACTCTTCTAATCAAAACTTAAATAAAGATTGATTTGAGCCTTTTTTGTGTGACAGCATGATTTAGAAATGATCTGATTTTTCTGGTTTGTGACTATAAATATTTTCATATTTGCAAAGGCACATATAGATGCAGAACACAAAAAATTAATAAGTAACATCCCTTGAAATTGTTCTGTTTCATTTCATACTGCACCTGCAGATTTTCAAAGCATTTCAATACCGGCTCAGCGGTATTTTTACTCAAGTCAAGCATCATTTTTTTCTGTTTTTTTTTTTGTAACCGAGTGAGACCAACACTAAATATTTTATATAAAATCCTACCTAATTTTATTTGAAGCATTTTAATATTTGAACCCAAGCCAAACATAAAAACATGAAATCAATTATCACCGTAGGAAATGCAGCACCAGCTCCGCCACTGATCCCCAGTGTTGTTGTTCCTATGCCACAAAGTTCAGCTAAGTATCTGAAACACAGTAGTATTGAAACATACGTAATATCTTTCAATCAGAAGCCTCTGAGATCGCAGTGATGGGAAGTTTGCTATAGTTGAATATCACACAACCACTGTGTAGTATCATCTGAATGATAACACGGATAACAAAGAAATGGAACACTGAAATACAAATTACAAAAGAAATGTAGGTTCACCTAGTTTAAAAGACTTCACATGCTTTCCCTAGATCTTTCTGGGACATAAATTTTTCCACAAAAATACAGGAAAAATGCTGAAGACTGTGTAACAATGTCTGTCTAATATTGTCCCTTTTAGCATATACAAAGAAAGAGACTGCATTTTTCTTCACTGAATAGCTTAAATATTTAATATTATTATCTTACCTCAACTGACGACCTAGTTTTCTGAAGAGAAAGGTGATTGTTAGAAGACTTAAAGTAGGAGGTGTTGACAAAACACAGGCTCGGTAATACTGAAGATACTTTCTCAGCCCACTTGTGAATGCCTAGTATCAATAGAAAAATATTTACAAAGTCTTATTGTTAAAGCTGTTAATAGCCTACCTATGTCTCACATCAGTTACATCAACAGGAAAACAAACCCTTTTCCAAAAAAATTTCTGTCCAAAATAAGAGGGAAATACTCTCACCATGCAACTTAAGACATCCAAGTTAGCCAGCTGGCTCCTCTATACCCTTGCTACATCCAATGCACAGAGACTATACTCTGGCAGAGTATAATAAAGCGTCTTGGTTCAGCTTCTTTGAATTGCCATTTTGAGGAGCTACGCACTCTCCAACAGCTATAAGATGAACCTAGGGAAACCTGTATCCTTATTTTCATGTATAAATTGGGTTTTGAAAAGAAATTTCCCTAAATGTCTAACTTTTTCTAGCAAGACAGAGACTTTCTTTTCTCCTTTTGAAATACATACACCATTTCTATTTACATTACTGTAAATCAAATATTCAGAAGGAATGCATTTTCACAGCCGATCCTCACTGAATTCTATGCCTTAGAAAGAGATGAATTCACCTAATATTACACAGTGCACATATAGTTCAGCATAATACACAGATGACTGTTAGGGAAAATTTATATTAAGAAATAACTATGGATGGTGAAGAAGTAATTAAAGCTATTGAACATCATGTTTATTTTATTTATTTCAGTTTAAAAGTAATATACATATTTTTACATACATATTTACACACATACACACATTCTGTATTTAGAAAGCTATTGTATTTTAATGTATAAATATGTAATGTCTAAAATGTCTAAAAAATGGCATTCCTTTAGTTCTCAAGAGAACAACAGGACTAAACAAATCACACTTCAGGTAATGAAGCGCTTTCATCTCTTGTTTCAATGCCTGCAAGCCCTAGATACACACAGCTCTGATTTAAACAGGGCTTCACAACGGCAATGCTCACTGCAGAACTGGGATCAGCAAACAAATACTTGTACTGAAAATGCTTTGCAGTTCTGCAGAGTGCAGGCATTCCAGCTTCACCTGAAATCAGTTATCTTCTCTATCTAAAACAATCAGCTCACTCAATTTAGATGATTTAGTAAGATTGTATTACCTGAAATACAAGCCCTTTGCTGTATGAAGAATCTAAGACCGGCTGAAGAGAGAAACGACTTAGTCGTGTGTAGTATGTCCCATATTCTGCCACTTCTGAGAGTAGATTGTGCATCGTCTCTGGTGAGGTTCCAGATACGTAAACCCCCTCCTTTATCACAAATGTTTGAGCAGCCTAAAATGATACAGGGAAAAAAAAAAGCAGCTTCAAGTACTTCACAGCTGTATTCTGATTTAAAATAGCAAATGTTTACATACAAAAATAGCAGCAGATGAACATATACTTCAGGTACTCTCGTTACTGAGACTCTATAGCTAGGACAGCAAGATAAGCATATTAAATTTTCGCAAAATTTCAGGAGTGTCAATGATATTTTCAGATATACAGACTACCTAATGCTTTAATGAAAACCCAATCTACAAAACTATTTACATTTCTATGTTCAAGAATTCTCAAACCAATTTTCACTTAGAGGACTACAAACATTCTTTGACAATTGCATTACAATAACATCACTGTTGCAACATATCAATACTGCCTTGCTGCATTAAGGTCACATTTACCTTTTTAACAACACCCATCACTGTAAGATCTCAAAAGAAGCAAGTCTAATTCTTCTGAGGAAATCTCTACTAAAGCTTAGATGCAACTAAGAACTGCAGTTAAAGCGTCTTCCATACCTGATTGAGCGAAAACGTAGCAGATACCACACCAATGAGGACATTCAAGACATCCTTAACCAGTTCAGGTTCTTTCATTAGCACAAGCTGTGGAAGCTGAAGTACAGTGTTACTAAATAGCTGCAATTCCCCTTCTCGAAGTTTGTAAAATTTGTCAAAAGCTTCTCTCCCAGCTTCAGTAAGGTATGGTTCCTCTTTTTTACCCGGTGGGCTGTGTGAGAGTAAACAAAACATTAAAAGGTGATTATATGAAAAGAAGGAAATATACCTCCTAAAAAAAAGCAAAAAGACATTTCTGATTTTTACACAGTCAGTAATATGTATTGTTCACAGAAAAAAACTGCTACTAGTATCATACTACTTATAGTGGTATGTTAATTTGAACATCTGTTCAGAGACAGAAAACTTGATGGAGAATTACCAAGCTTCTCTGGTGGCTTTCCCTGCTGCAGTTTTCACATTAGGAAAACGAGGGCAATACATACCAGACTTCCAGGGTTATTGTATTATTAATAGTCAAATACTTTAAAAAGAAATATGCTCAAAACACTATTATGACACATATTAACACATTTTAGTTCTTGCTGGTGAGGATAGCTATTCCCTCCCAAACACATTCTCCTTCCACTGCTTCCAAAAATAATGAATTCTAGCAGCATTCATTCCATTGAGGCTGTCAGGCATATGGGCTTTCTTTAAATCTGAGAGCCTTACAGACTAAATGCATCAAGAAAAACTGTCTTGTACCATGAACAAAGCTAGACAGAGCTACAGTAGATTTGGAAAATCAGATTGGGGGAACAGAAATGAGCTTCTGAGGATTGGAATTGAAAAAAACATCATATGACATTGCAACAGATGCAGTACTAGACTATCACTTAAAAAAGAAAATCACAGAAGATATAAAGAGCAAGGTTTCCCTGAGAATTAGGCACACCACCATCCAGCAGGAATGGAAGAGAGACATCTGCCATCTGTACTTTTCTTCCCTTTTCAGATTAAAGCACTAAGAAGCTTTTAACAGGACTATATAGAGCCTTCTTTCAGGAGATGTATCTTCTGTTCAATAGCTAGAAGAACTATGAGTCTAATAATACCATAAAGAAATCAGTTATAAAGTTTCTGTTTTGGTTACAGACACAGGAAAAAGGAATACAATACTGGGAGATATGGGTTTAAGTCTTTTAGCGCAACTACCATTTTCTCTTTTGAAACTGAAAATATGGAATAATTTTTGATTGAAAGGAATTGCATAGTCCACAAGAAGTCTGATAAATAAGAAAAACATTTCATTTCACACAAGCAGTAATTGTTCCATTAATCCCTTTGGTATCTTTGATAAATACGATTTTTTAATCTCCTCCTATGAAATGGTTAGCTGCAGTCTTAAGAACTAGTTTGGAGGAACTAAAGGACCTTTTTTCCCCTCTCTATCATTACGGCAGTATATTGAATTTTGTGTATTAAATTTGCACACTTCCTTATTTATACTGACGTCACTTGGAACTGAGATGAAATGCACCTTCACACACATGCAGATGATGCACAGTAAATTTGCTAGTAACATCGGACACATACTATCCAATTCTTTCCCAACATCTTCGTTTGCTGGGTCCGTAGGTAAGCACTGCATCCCACAAGTCTATGTCTGGCGTCATGCTGGGCTCTGACTGAGAATCAGGAGTCAGATTGGATGCTGACTGGAACCCCTCATCTTCTGACTGGTCTATACTTTGAGGAACCTGTCGAAAGAGTTCATATACTATACATGAAATCATACTACTGCAGAAACGTAGGCTAATAAAGAATAGGTTTTGCTATCATTTGTGATCCAGTGACTCAATGTTTTAATCTGTTTTTCCCTTTTATATTAAGTTTCTTGTGTAAGCATTCTTCCATTTGTTACATCTGTGGGTACCAATGCCTATACATTAAACAACAATCATCATCAAAATAATACATTTTGTTGGTATTAAAACTGAAACTTACTCCTTTTGTAAGCATACCAGCTGACTGAGAATCTCATCTCTGGACATTCAACAATATGCAACTCTCCAGTAAAATCATACTGCTCAGAATTTCTTTTCAACAAATGGTTCAGGCCCTAATTCTTCAAATTTGTATACATTTTGTCAACTATGACTAATTCCATTTGTTAAAATCTATTCACATGCAGAAAATGCGTAGGTATCGGTACCCTCAGTACCACACCCTCAACTCTTGCCCATTTCTACAGGAGCTGTACGTGCATTTTACTAAAACACCCGGTTTTAGTAAAAGCCAACCTTGACAAGACACACCCATGTAAAACACAGCATGTTCCTCAAGAAATTTTCCAGTCTGATGGAAAGGGTACAGTGCTCATCGAAAAAGGCTATTCCTCCCCTCAATTGCAAACTACATCGATGGGCAGACATTAAATGGCACAAGGGCTTTCTTTTTTAATGTGTCTGCCTTCAGGCTTCTATTAAGACATCAAATAATGGGAATTGCAAAAGCTACCCATTATGTTAAACAGAAGGAACAAAACAATGATTAAAAGTCCAGAAACATAAAAAACCTACCTACACATTGAATAAACTGGAAAGAAGGGAAAAAAGAACAAATCTGTTTATCTAGTACCTAGTAGTGTTATATGAGAATATAACATAACAAAAATAAATAGAATGGACAGCAAAAGGAAAATAAGATGCAGTAGAAACTGTACACGCTGAAAAGGTATAAGGACAGTGGGAAATACAAGGTTCAATGAAAAATAACAACTGAAACAACTGGTTTAAGATACAATAAACCAAGAAAACACAACAAGTAAGGCAGCGTAATCTGAACAGCAAAACACGTACATTCAGACAGGAATGCTTATGCAATCAGTCGGAACAGTAACAAACAACAACGCAAAGAAGCTCAATATATAAAGCAGGCAAAAACATAAGCAAAAGATTACCAAGGCTGGGAAGGAACAGATATAGCTGATGGCTTAACTTCATACGGCCTATGGCCAGACGACTTTTTTAGCACATCGCTACAGATGCCACCAAGATTTTCATCATCATACTTCTCTGTATCTGAAAAGCCTATTTGGCTCTCAACAAAGAAAAGAATCCCTGTTCCAACTTAAATTCAACCACTGTCATGTTTCTATTACACACAAAAAAAAGACTACATATATTTAAAAAGAGTTTCAAAATAACATATTGGAAGCATGCATTCACTCTGAATCAAAAACAAATGATACCATACTTTAATTGCAAGTCCAGACAAATCTGCATTGTCAGGCACTGGTGGTAAATCCAGCTTGATGTCCATATCGTATGTACGGCTGTGGACCAGAGCACCGAAGAGCGAGACCCGCGTTTCCTTCTCAAACTTGTCACCAGCAGGATAGTTTTGCGAGAACAACCCGATCGCAGGGAGTCCCGTTCCAGGTGCAGCCTCCATTATCTGAAGTGTCTTCTGAATAGTGTCATTGAATTGACACTCTTCATTTGTGATTAGAGATTGTATATCAGCTTCAAATACACTCACATCATAATAATCATAACCCTGATATTTGACATTTCTCCCAACATACTTGTTGTTTATAAAATAGTCCTTTTTCTGCGGTACAAGCTGAGGCGGGCCTGTTCCAGCAAGCTGTACTAAGAGATCCAAGACAGCATTAACTTCAGTAAAAGGCAAACAATCAGCTGTCTCCAGTTCTTCCACAAGACTCTCCAGCCTGTCTGCTTGAGCACCTAGACTGCCAACTCTCAGGTTGAAAGACAGCATCAAAATTTTGTTTTTCACTGGAAGCCTGGAAACGTTCGACTGCAGCTTACGAGCCTCATCTTGAAAAAGGTTCGTGAACAGCGCATTGTACGCAACCCTCTTCAGATTTTGCTTAGCCCTCCTCTTGCAGATCTTCCGTCTCCCCAGGTGGACCTTCCACGACAAACCTGCCAGGTGGGCTTCACACAGATCACTGAACAGCTGTGTAATGCTCTCCATTTCAAATCCAACTGTCAGCTTACAGCAATTACAGTTTTAAGCTGGATCTCTGGTTTCATCTGAAGACCTAGAAAATACCAGCAGAGGAGACAACTTGCAGCTGTCCATGCATATGAGAACTCCGCACGTTTTAACCTAAACTGAAACAGAGATAACCCAAAATGAGAGAGAAGAAAACTAACCTAGCACATATTTAAAATACTTAGCTATAATGAGTTATAAAAACAACACTGGCTCTGACCTCAAGCTTATCTTACGGCGGTGCAAGCACAGCCGCAGGCGCCTGATGCTGCTACGCAGACTGAAGGACAGGGGACCGGCCGCTCGCAGCGCGGACTCCCCTGCCACCCTCGCCCTCAGCCCCCGAGGCGCGCTGCCCCCCGCCCGCCCGCGCGCGCAGCCCTGGGCGGCCGGCGCGGGGCAGGGCCGCGCAGCCCCCCGCCGCGGCGCTCAGCCCCGCAGCCAGCCGGGCCCGGCGCCCCCCGCACCCCGGGAACGGGCGCCGGCCGCGCGTCACCCCGGCCGGTCGGCGCGGCGGCCATGAGCACCCTCCAAGCGCAGCTCCCCGCCCCGCGGGCAGCCCGACGACCCCGGCCCCCCGCCCCCAAGCCTGCTGCCCCGCGCCGGCACGGCCCGGCCCGGCCGCCCCTCCCGTACCTGGCGGGCGCCGCCGCCGCCGCCGGGTCCCTGCGCAGGCCGCGGTCCCCCGGCCTCGGCGCGGCTCGCAGCGCCGCCACGTCACGGCAGCGCGACGGCGGCGGGAAGCGGCCGCGCTCCCCCCGCGGCGGGCGCCGCGCTGCCCCCGAGGCCCCTCCCGCGCCCAGCAGCCGCGCAGCGGCCCGGCGGAACCGGCTGTTTCCCCCGGTCCCGGCCAGCGCGGAGGGAGGCGGCGGCGGCGGCGGCGGGCGCGGCCTCCCGGGGGGCCGCGGGCGGCCCTGCGCGTCCCCCCCCCCCCCCGCCGCCCGCAGGGCTGCAGCGACCCGACGCGTTCGCCGAGGGAGCAGGTCCGGGTGCCGAACCCGCGCGCAGGCAGCTTTGGGAACCGAGTGTTACCCGTTTTACTCGTTTTTAACATTTTTACTCATACTCCTTTCAGGCGGGCTAAGTTAACAACAAATACGCTATTGCCATAAAGATGCAAACCGTGTTTATTTTACATTTTTTGCCCTGATCTGCAGAACACAACTGCACACAACTTCCCGACATTTGTAAAATAACTTTACTGAAAATATACACAGTTCTTTTTCCCTAGTTCACATCTTAGAATCATCATCTTAGAAAAATACGTATCAAAATACCACATTCGTATCATTCGCAAACTAGCTATAGAAATTTATAGCTCGGTGAAAGGAGGTAAAATGGTGTGAGAATGGAATGTTTTTGAGAAAATGCTTTCTCCTAGAAATGCTGATATTTTTTTCCTCGAGGGAGGAGAGAGGATGAGAGAAGAGTAAACTCCAATAAATCTTCTCTTTTGGAAATTTTTTGAACCTTAAGTTTGGCAGTTGCCCAGATAACCTAATTTTTTAGGTTCTAATGTGTCCAAATAAGCTTTCAATTTAAAGTGACTTTTCCTAACAGTTTACAGTTAAGCTTATTTTAAATTAATGGAATTCTGAATGGAAACAGAAGAACATGGTGGTTTTCAACTTTTCTGTTTGTAAAAAATATTTGATATGACTTTTACTCTCTTTTGGAATAGATTTGCTTTGCATTTCAAAACTTCCAAGGATTAGAAACCATTTCCCATCCAGCAATAACTGAAAATCAGTATGAACTAGAAGAGTATGACTTAGCACAGTTATGAAAAAAGGACCATGAAAAATGATTTAGTTATTCAAATTATTACTGTATTCAAATAATGTATTATAGTATTATTTATAGTAATTATAGCATTCAAATTATGATCCCAGTACCAACACTGGTAGTTGTGGGAAACCTGTGGAAATGTGCATAAACATAACTTTTAAGTCACAGAGAAGTGCTCTTCAAAATGAGCACCAAATGGTACCTGGGGTGATGTAAAACAAGACACTCATTACTGCCATTGCTTCAGGCTGCTTATGTCTGACATTATGTCAGCCCTAAGCCCTTCCCAAATCCACAGGGGATTTTTTTGTTGTCGTTATTCAGAAATTTAATGTTTGAAAGAGGGGAGAATTAAGTCCCTTATCCACAGAATATTTACAGCATAGAGAGGAGCAATGTTTCAAAAAAGACAGAGAGGTTGCGTGTAGACTTACAGTCAGCCTTTCATCTAGTTCCTGAAAATTGGCAAGGGCAGCGGTGGTAACTACTTCAATATAAACTGTTACTCAAACACTCAACAACAAATCAAGACTTTTCAGGCTACCAACTATCTCCTTTAAAGATACTGCCAAAGTTGAAACAACCAAACCCTGTGTCAGAATGTAGTCCCAGTAATGCTGCATTTAATAACACTGCTCCCTATTTCCGCAGAGCTTTTCCATTTTAAAATGCTTCATGTAAATATGACCTATTTAAATTGGAGAGGGGAGCAACATTACTTTTCACAGGTGAAGAAATGAAACCAGAAAGATAAAGGGGATAGCTGAAGTCACAGAAGAAACTGCTAATAAAGGGATGTTAAATCAGGAATGTCTTGCTTCCTTGTTCAATAGATTTAATAAACAAATATAGGTACTAAAAAGGCTCCCTCTTGCATATATGTTATTTTAATCTTTTCATTACTTTATTCAATTATATATTTGTAAATTATATGTATGCAAAATATTTTTATATCTTTCCTCTCTTATGTCCTATATAGTTCAGGAAACTGAATTTAATCTCAACCACTCAGGTGAGATTTAGGAAATACAAATATTATAGCTGTTCACTGTTTTTCTTTCTTAATTTCCTGCAACTTAACCAGACAATTATTTATCAGAAAAATCAAGAGAAAAGTCCATGTTAGGAGAATCCATTAAATCAGAAGAAAGATTTCATTAGTCTGAGGGATCTGCCATTGTTTAAACTCCCATTAAAAGAGTAGTGGTGGCAGTAGTGCAAGCATTTTGATATTATGTTGAACAATTTTAAAGTATTTTGGATATTATGATTGCCCATTTCAATTCCTATCTTCTAGACTACTCTGCTTTCATGTAGTCAAGCTACTGCATATACAATCCTGACTTCACAGTCACAAATAACATCGGCCCCAAGGCGCAATGATGAAGGTGCAGGGGTAGGTTTTCAAGAGTCAGTCTTACATAATTGGTGCCAATACAGAATTTGTGTGTACAATTCCCTAGACATAGAGATGAAAATATGGATTTTACATTTTAAAGAGATGAAGCAATTGTTAATGGCTCTTGTTCTGGCTACAGATTGACCATGATGATTTCCTGATGATTTAAAAAGCAAACCAAACAGCAACACATTTTCTTCTGCTGCTGCTGTGGAAAATGATTCTAAAGTGGAGTCAATTTCCTGAAATCCCATTCTTCACTAAAAAAGAACAGCAATAAAAAACCACCAGTTATTAGTCAAGCTCACACTGTAATTCCCAAACTCTTAAGAACATTTTTATCAGAATGAGACCACTGCTATTGACCATTTCCTCTGAAAGAGAGAGGAGGACATCTTATTTCAGAGAGGTATGCCCACCTTTAGCATTACTTCTTTAAGTTTATGGCATTTCTGCTAAAAAACATGAGTTCTTCAATAGAGAAATACTTCTAGAGAAGTATGCTTCAAAGCATATACACCTGCTTAATCTGATTCCTATACAAATAGAGTACCTGATCCTCAACTACTTATGAATGTACTTTAAGTAAGAATAATCACTACTGAGTTATGCGGAATTTGTGGAGTCCAGTTAAACACATAAAAATGTTAGCTGGTTCTGAGCTATATTCAGAAAACAAGTAAACAATCAGAGCCAGTGTACATCTTATAACGATTCTTTAAAGTATTTTGGTAGTTTCATCTCAGGATAAATAATATAAAATATTGGAATAACAATTCTGAAAGTTCCTTAGAGTAGTTACTCTGCTACAGTTTAGCGCTTTCTGGCTTAAGTGGCAGAATCAAATGCATTTAAAATTTCATCCTGTTCCCATTAGATCAGTGAAGAACTCCCACTGACTTTAATGTTATAGGATCTAGCTGTATTTTATTGTCTTTCAGAAATTTACCCGTATTAGTAAGAACTAAAGATAAAGAGATGACTTACCTGAACACTGAAGCATCTTCCATTCCTGCTGAAGCTGGTCTCTTAATATTTTTATTTTACGTACTTTTTCTTGGGTAGGAGGTGCATAGACTCCGAAGTCAGGTGTAGAATCACCCACTAAGGCTTTAGCTACACTTTGCATTAGATTCATCTCTGTGTTCTATTGCAGGAGAAAAAAATACTCTAGGATCAAAACATTCGTTGTTTCAGTAATACATAAAATATTTTAAAACAAGTTTTTGTAATGAAGTTGGTAGTATTAGTAGCAAGAACGAGCAACTTCCAATTTTTCAATGAAAAGGTGCTAAAATGGCAATTTTTCTGAAAAAGAATTAATTTTAATCTCTTGCAAAGCTTGTTTTTTTCAAACAGAGAAAGAATCTCAGTTTTCCTTTTATGAGGGAAAAGAAATAATCCTGGATTAAGGGTAGAAAATGTTAGAAAGGGAGGGAAGGAAAGAATGGAGCTTGTTTGCTTCATGCATTATTTATAGTGGTATATTTTGCTTCAGTCTAAATCCATGTCATTTGCTCACAGAAATTATTTTCTGAAGTATCCATAATATATGAAGATTATTAACAACTATTTTGAAAAAACGTAACTCTATTTTATTTTAAATGGATGAAAGTGAATTTTCAATTATTCTAAAAAGCAAAGCACACATTAGAAAATCCACATGCATTAGAAAATCCTGTTATGGGGTTACCTGGAAATTACCAACATAAAACTTTGTATTTCAGTTATTTCTTCAAGGCATATGTTTAACTTTAGTTTCTGCATGATGGAAGTTGTGTGTGATAGAGCACAGCATGGGACAGAGACAGAGAGGAAATCTAGTGTTTTAGGATAAGCAGAACAATGTGCTGCTTTCAGCCACTGCTGATGAAAAGAGACCATATCACTTCTTTAACAGATGAGAGCGAGTGTTCGTTTTTGGGAGAGAACCCTGAGCTGTGGAATCCCAAGTGGACAGGGAAGCTAAACCCCAAGCTGAGGCTAATTATCAGAACAACCTCTGTTCTCTACAGACATAACCATTAGTTCAAGCATTGCCTTCATGCCGCAGCTTCTCAATCATGCAGATTCTCTACAGCTTGGTACGTATTTCTGTCTGCTCTGGTTCTCAGGCATAGGGATGGCAATAGCTTATACTCAAGCTCTGACCCCACACATAGAAGCTTGGGCTATTTGTGCCATGAACTCAGAGGTACCAAAGACAGTGCAGATACAACCAGTATTTTCTACTGGGCAGCTCTAGGCAGTTGCATGCCAGGCACGCTGCTGCTCAATCTGAAATCTGTCCTACACACTTTGAATGATCATAGCTTAATACCATTTCTTACCTCAATCACTGCAAGAATTCGAGACTCAGCTAATCCTCGTAGTAAACCAAAAAGTAAAGAAATCCCATTTATTCCAAGGCTCCTATTTGGTCCAACAGCTATTACTGTTAAGTTAGCTTGATAACTATATGCTACAGGAAGAATGAATCCAAATACAGCAGAAAAGAAGTCATTTCCTTCAGCACCCTTTAACAAAAATGAGAAACAGTTCAGCACAAATGTAAAGGTCAAAATTCACAGATGTAAAACAGAGAAATAAGGTGAACCTCAAAAAACTTGTAATTGGCCTAGGAAATAGGATACTGATCTGTTTTCACAACAATCTATTAAAAATGCAGCTTTATTCAATACGGATTACTCATCTCCTCCTTACTCTCTTCACACTGTGACTCTGCCTTCTTGAAGATGAGAAGTAGCAGCTACTAAAGTTTTCCTCAAACCTATGCATTCTAACATAGACTAAAGACCTGTGAAGGAGAAGCAAAAGGGACAGGGCAAAAAGGAAACATTTTCAAATATTCAAATTTCAGTGAGGAATATAATTCTCAGTGTCATCGTATGAATCTGTAAATATATTCTATTCATTCTGTTAAAAAAAAAAAAAAAAACTTTTTACCTTATGAAAGTGAACCTTACCTCCTTCCAGTTCAGTGAAATATAGTGTTTGGAGTTGGTCTTTTCAGATTGTTGTTTTTCACAAATATGTATCATGAGTATTCTTCTGTAAATAAAAAGCACATCCCAGTATTTAACCAAAAACTTCCAATAAGATAAAAAAAGTCCTTTTATCATTCTTTAAACACTAATTCATATCTCAGTAGCAAGTAAGTTATCTACACTATTACATGCCATAATGCTGATGGCAATTAAAATTGAAATCTTACTTTTTTCATATTTTAAAAAAAGCATTGAAGACTACAGACAAATCAGTTTTAAGAAAAAGGGGAGCTGGCAAAGAAAGATACAGATATGTAAAGATGACTTTCAATAAAGAACTCAACATCAGCAGCACGTGCCCCTTACAGTGAGTACACAGTACATGTAACAGGCTGCAGCAGACTGTTTACTCTCTGTAGCAAAGGCAATGTAAAAATGGGCATCCTTGACGCATCTTGGCATGGTATTTGACAAGGTATGTCTGTAACAGATGCCTGGTGCCAGCTGCAGCTCTGGAATAGTTAACTGATAGTGTCTTCAATAAATCAAGGACCTACACAATGTTTTGTGAATACACACAGATCTAGACTTGAAGATGCAGTTCTGTCTGGTACAGATCAGCTGAAGAAAATCATCCATTCTCTGAAACTCATATGGACTTTGGGAAACAGTGAGAGGCTACAGCTACTTGCACGGAAATCTTGTGTTTCTGTCCGCTTCCTTGACAAGGTGAATTAAGGATGGCTGGGGAACAATGTATGAAGTCCCAGTCCTGTCCATTCCTTCTGATTTCTGTCTCTGCTTCCTCTCTGTGCATATCCAGTCACTCATAAAATCCATTTAACTCTGGGTAAGAACAAACATTTTGTTTTCTGAGTTGTTTTATATATATTTCTCTAGTATGTAGCCAGCTTTCCTAACTGTTCAACAGACTAATCAAGACCTGGGCCTTTATTGGAGCGTCTTTTATTACTCTTGCAGTCGGACACAGTCCTGGATTACTTCTGCATAAGGACTTGAAATGTATCTGTCCTGACCTGTGGTTCACAAGTGGATAGATACAGGTTACACTTTGTACACCTTTATTAATATATGTCATATTTGTGATTTCAATTTGTTCATATGCAATTTCATTTTTATCAGTGATTTTAACATAATGTATACTTTCTTTCCTATCTTTTCTCACCATTTTAAATTTCCTTTTAAATATTGCCATCTTTTTGCTTACATATTCAGTAGCAATCTAAATTTCAATTGCTATAAAAGGATAACACTTTAAACCTACCACTAAACTCATGAGGTGCCATTTAGAAATAGAGGTTTGTCTTTAGAGATATATTTGGGGATGTTTTGTATTGTGTCTCAGGTTAAAATTAATAAACATCAGTTCCTGAGTGATTCCTTAGTGCACTTCATCACGCACAGAGACACTTAGGAACATTTATAAAGTATTTGGGATCTGATTCCCTGACATAAAGAGAAACCTTACCCATCTTCTGTGTTTGGTATGATTTCCATGTCTCCAACAAATATGCAAAGCACTCTGCAGAATACAAAGTAAAATCATGTATACATACACTTACATTTATGAGTAATTTTTTTAAGTTAGTGCTATTTTTTTTTTAAAGGAGTTTGCATGTAGATTAGATACATAAAAAAGGAAATTGTTTCTGTACTTGGTCCATTAGAAATATAAAGAAAATATATCCAGGACAGCTCAAGTGAATGCCTTCTCTCCTGTCAAACACTGGGGGGGGGGGGGGAATGCCCTCAGGGAAAAGACAATCAAAATCTGACACAGAAAGCCTGGGCTAGCACAGCAGTAATCCTTAAAAGTGTTTTGCCTTTGGTAAGACAAGAGGCTTTTGGCAGTATAGACAATATTGACTGCATTAAATGAAAATGAAAACGCTATGCCTTTGGAGGTGCTATTTGTTTAAAAATGAAGCTTTTCAAAGACAAATTGCAATAGTTTATACACTTTTATCATATTTTTATGTTTTGTCAAAGGGCCCCAAATGCAAAAGACACAAATTCACCTTTGAAATCCAAAACGAACAGAATGTCTTAGTGCAACAGCAACAGAAACAGAAGCTGTGGGTGATTCTGCAATTCCATTGCACACCTAGAAAATATTTTTTTTATTCAGGAATAATTAGTGCTGCACAATACCATGCCATTTCTATTTGTAAAAAATGTTTCTATTTTTTATTTGTATATAGGTATCATTCAAGACAAAAGACAAAACTCTGAGCACTAGGACAGGAATAATTTGTGACGTTTCTTGCTCAAATTTCTTGCTGCTGCTCGGTGTTTTTTTGACAGAAAAGTTCCTGCTCCCCTCAACTGCAAGAGTGAATATCTGGCTCACCCATGTATCTAAGGGTGATGAGAAGGTTCTTACTGCCTCATCTGCTGTGGCTGCAGAAAAGCAGGGCGATATATCGCCCAAAGATCATTAGAAAAATATCTTGGAGTTAACAACGATTCCTAAATCTTTTCTGATCTTGCATACACACTCTTGTAACTCAGAACAATCTAGCTAAGACTAGCAGGGTTGCGAAGGACATAGTAACTAATCTATTGATGACAAAACAGTAGAAGTTGAAATCAGAAGAAACCAGCCCCAAATAATCAGATTATTATTACCTGCTTCGTAAGTATTTTATCTAGGACAGCCAACATACTCCCAAGAGAAAGCAAAGTTTCATCCTCTTTCACAAGGTCTGCATAAAAGGCACTGTAAAATAAATTAAATGAAGAAAAACCAGGTTAAGGACAAAAATCCAGTGCTTTTGAAGAGGACACTGACATGGTACTTTGCAGTAGTACCGATAGGGTACATTTTGTGTGCTGCACAATTCTTGAAGACAGCTCTAGCAGGAAGATGATAATGCTCTTGCCAGACAATCCTGAACTCACTAAACCTGTTTCCATTTTGCACTCGAAAGAAAAATATAAATGTCTGAATATATTCAGGAAATAGAGTTCTATCAGAATTGGACTTTCTAAGTCAAAAAGTTGAGCTTCTCAGATCAGGCCAGTTTGGGTGTTTTTTTAGCTAAAAGCGACCACAGAGCTTTAAGAGACCTTCCTAACAAAACCTCTCTCTAAATGAATATGCTTGCATTAACTGCTCTATCACCCTTGAAATAATTTTCTCTAAGACATTCTGGCTCTTTCTACAAAGGGCTTTAAGGATATGAGTGGTAACCAACACCAATTTCTTCATTTTTCAGAGGGAGAAACTCTGGCTAAGATTGAGTAGACTGAGGCCAAAAAAGACCATGGCAGAGACGGAACTAGATGACAGTCTGTGCCAAAACCTCTCGTGCTCATAATTATGTTGAGAATTAGACAAATAGGGCCAACCTGACAAGAGCTTTAACTTCATTCATGTCCATTTCCTTCACCACACGAACGGATAGTGGGAGCAAATGTGCTGAAGCTTCAGACTCAATTGTTGCTGCTGTTTTGATGGGAGGCACTGGAAATAGAATATTTTTCATGTGCAATTCCAAAAACCTTTCTACTTTGACCATTTCATCTTTGTTGGTTATCTTAGACTCGTGTTCTGTGGAGGGATTTGTATTAACCTTCTCTAGTAGGTGTGATTTGGTGCTCAGATTTTGTAAAAAAGATGTGTCTAGAGAAAAAAGAAAAACAATGAGGGGTTTCACATGTATTAATTCCTGATCAGTGTTAATATTTAGCTATATTTACTTACAAAACAGAGTATATTTATATTAGTAGTGTGCATATTTATTTCCATGTGCAATGTTTCTTGCCACAGATGTTACTCTCCAGTGCTGATGCATTTATTTTAATCTAGTGAAAAGGTCTTAAACGATCAAGAATCCTATGCCCATAGTTTTGGCACAGAATACAGAATCCTCAAAAAAAAAAGATATCAAAGGAGTATTTTTTGGTCTGATGTTTACCAGCTTCACTCAGAAGTCAACTAAACAATACCACTGCAGATCAGCTGTGGATTTAACCCTGAATGAAGCCTCAGTGTTTCATCAGTCATTTGATGAATAACCCATTGGCATTAATTTTAATCATTTTGAGTTTCAGTATGAATCTGTTTACTGATCACATTTGCTTGAAGAAAGAGAAGAGTAATTACCTTCATACATCAAACATTTCCAGTAGGGTTTATGTGCTGCTCTCACATTTTGAATAGATTCAATAGCACTACAAAAGAAACAGAATTAACAACATCAGCAATAATGAAAGTACGGAGAACATGATTCACCCCAATGAAAAAAAAACTCTGAAAATGAACAAACTCTAGTCTATTCCAAAAATGCAGAACAGAAAAACAGAGCATGCGAATCAACAGGCAAATCACTTGGAGAGATTAGATGAAAGAGTCAAAAAAAAAAAAAAAGTGAAGAATATATTTTGAACACATACAGTAACTGATTTTTAAGTGCACATTTACACACATTGAGTGAAATCCTGACACTGTTGTTTGAGGAGATAAAAGTCTCCCTGACTTCAGGAAAGGCAGGATTTCACTTGTTACTCTTTGGTCCATCAGAGATTTAAACTACAGAACGTCAAGGTGCAATTAGATTCATCCAAACCCTCAGAGAGCCCTTGCTAAACCAATGAGGCTTTGCAACAGCAAAATTATCTGTTAAGGAAGATTCAAAGCGGGGCAGAAACTAAGTAAATCACATTCCTTGATATTCTCTGTGTTGAAATCTCTCCTTCCTGTTACCACTATTATTTGCAGCACTATAAGCAATGGCTCCCATTACACTAGCTATCATACAAACATAATTCAGGTCATGTTAAATCTAGGACAAATTTCGTATGTTTGGAGATTATCTGTAAGTTGCTTGGGGCTGGACTGATATAACAAGATGAATATGTAATTAAATCTCTACTATCAAGGATGGTAACAACCTGAAATACTACAGTTGGTAAAGGAGTAAAAGAGCTGATGATACAGGTACTATGGGATGTACTGGGAGTGCAATACAGAGATACCCAGGTTGAAATAACCAGCTTTGACCCATCAGAGCTTACAAACCCAACTCTGCCCAGAGGCCTGTATACATCGACATTGCTTCCCTGGCTGATCTGAGTTTTTAATTTAAATAATACAGCCAACCAGTAGGTGCTGCCTTCTACCCACCCAAATGCAAGAGGGATATTACTGCTGAGGAAAGTCACAGGACAGCTACTGAGGTAGGAGAGAGACTGAAGATAGGATACTTGGAGGTGTGCAGAAGATAGTACAGAAAGATGTAGAAAGACACTATTTAGAAGTGAGACTGGTACAGGCCCAAGGTTCAGAATGCTTTACTAGGTCAGACGCACTACTGTGCAAAGGCAATTTTACTATCTCAAAAAAGAAGTTGGGCCCAAAGTTTAATTATCTCAGTATAGCTCCACACAGTTGACTACCTTAGCACCACAGGTCTCAACACTTCGCAGAAAATAGTATATTATAAAGTATCATATTAAAATCTTGTTTCAGCAAAATGTTTGAAGCATGTACATCTTCAGTTTCTTTGATAAGTACATGAGATATTGTAAAATTCTTTATAGGCTTACCTTAGGCAAGGTGCCATTTCTCCAGTTATTTGAGGTACAGGATCTCCAAGCAAAGTTTTTACAGTCATGCAGACCGATTCAGACAGCGACTTCAAATGGTATCCACCCTAGAAAAACAAATAAAAAAATTGTGCCACATAACAAATACTTGTAAAATTTATGTGAAAAGCATTGTGGGAAATAAGATAACCTTTTGAAATATATCTGAATTTGCAGAAATGGAAAATTATACACAAACGCATCTAAAGTCAATAGTTTTCAATCTGAAAACAGTAAGTTAAGAGGCAACTTGGTGAACTTCACTGGTGTCACATGATTCAACTCACTTTAGCATGGTTGGATCAGCTTTGGAAACTCTTACTTTGCCATGGAAACACTGGAAATATATCCCTTCCCTAATCCTATCCATGACATGCCACCTTCAACAATTCTTGTGGAAGATTCCTTAGAAGGCAAATACTATCACTGTCATCTAAAATGTCAGTACAAGGGAAATACTGCATAGCCTGACACTTTAAGATCTAGTTGACCTGATGGTTTGGCAGAAGTCAAAGAAGGACTAGATTTAAGACTGCTAGATTGGGGATGGTGGACCGCTTCCTGCACACCACCAGTAGAGCAGTTACATCATCAGCATTGGGAGGGGGAAAAATGTTGATACAGCAAAAACATCCATAATGCAGCTTATTCATCAAATACATTTCAATGAGTTTGAGACTGTCCAGAGCAGCAGTCTAGTCACTGTGCACAAGAATTGAACGCGCCTGTGGAGGATGTGTTTTTTGAACAATTAGTACAGGCTCCTTCGCTTCAAAATTACAAATTAAAAAACATCAGTTTTTAAGATGTACATTTCTTTCAATGCGTAAGAGCATTGTCAAATCATACTCATTACTGATTTTCAAAAGAAATATAAAAAGAATAAATTATTTTGTTAAGAGGTTTGTCTTTCTAGTGTCTAGCTAGGCCTATATGGCTCTAATACAAAGACCCTTCCCCAGCAAGCTTACCTCCAGAATAACACACAGCTTTCCATTAGCTAGCTGCATCAGGAAGTGGGTAAGGTGGGCAAAAACATCAGGAGTGGCATTCATTTGACCCTAAAACAAAGAAAATTATTAGTAAGAGCTGAAACCCTGACTCAAAATGTCAGTAAAAAAAAGACAAAAATTGACAATCTGAAATACTGGAACACTTATCTCTGATAGTATGCATCTAACAAAAATGCCGAACCAACCGTTTTAAAGGAAGGTGCAAAAAACAACATATAAATTACACACAGGGGATAATCTGGTCTTTACAAGTCTCATCATAATATTTAATGAGCTGGAGTCACTTAAAGACTCAAACACTTGTTTAGTCAAAGTGAATTCCACCTAGCAATCACTAGACATTTAAGATGCAGAAATATTTTACAAACAGATTTATGACCGACAGCACAAAGGCCACAGCAAGTTACTTACTTCAGGGTCTCCAATTCCTGAATCATATCCAGAGGACACAAGAACCAGTTCAGGATCAAACTGTTGTAAAACAGAGAGATAGCTGTCTCCATTCTTAAGTCCTATCTTCCACTTTGTACTGGATTTCAACTATACCACGTTTAACTGTATTTCAACTAGACCATAAACAGGAATAAAAACTCTTCTTGAATAAAAGCAAAGATTGCCTCTAACTCCTGCTGGAGAAGTTACAGATCTTTATATTGAATATTTAAAAATTAAACATTTCATAAATATTTAGTTCATTTGGACATCATTCATACCAGCAGAAATAAAGTATTACTTGCATTACTGGTAGGTACTGCACTTCTACAAAATATTCAAAGGTACCTGCTTAAAATGTATTTAGGAAATAGTCTTTGGTTTCACTATTCAAATAACAGAGCAAAAAAAAAATTTACCTCAAAAGCCACTGGAAGCAAGACATGAAAAAAAGCAGCAAGATAATCTGAATTTCCCATGCCAACCTGCAAAACATAATATAATAACATATAATATTAAATAATATTAAAAAATATAAATACACATACATATATGCAAATAATATGTCAATAACATGTAAAAAGATATATAATATGTATTAATAAAAATATAATAAAGGTCATATTCTTCTGTCAGAATAACAGATTTTCTAAGGTTCTTCGAGACATTATGGAAAGACAGTATCAAGAGTTAAAGATGAAGAAACTTTAAGAAGCCAATTAAACAAAATCCATTTAAGTAAAGTACATTAATTTCCATCATTTTTGGTCTTGAGTATGAGCTTCAGTTCTCTGCTGAGCAATGATGGATATAACCATATCCTGAAACACTTTCTGATTTGATGTCTAGGCAAGATATTGGTGAAAACAGAATATATGCATATTTTTCTCTCTCTCCCTTTTTTTTTAAAAAAAAACATTATCACATTCTGAGACATATTTCTCAACAGACATTCCGCAACAGAAATGAGGTGCACTGTGCCGTGACATCTGCCAAGTAAGTGAAGCAGTGCACTTTTCAGAAAAAGTGTTACCTAATGTATAAGAAATAAAGCTGCTGCATTCATCTTTTTATGCTGTAAACAATATTTACCTTATTCCAAGGCAAATTTATATTACTTCCTTTTCCTCGTCCCAGACCTACAGCATCATAATCAGATTCCTTGAGTGATGGCCAGAATTCCTGATGTTCATAGCGATGCCAGGAAAAATACAAAACACTGAAAGACAAAAGAAACAAATAAAACGTGATGAAAATGTGCCAAGACTGACATTATATCCTGAACCTGGAGGCCCTACTGACCGAAAGCATGAAAACAGAATCCTCCTTTCCCCTTAGCTCTCTGAACAGACCAGAACTGTGAAAATTCGTATCGTAGGTCCTATACCAAAATTAACTTAGGACAACTGCTACAGATTTCTTGTACGAGTTCCTTTAAGATGAAACACAGGGCATTTTCAGAAAAGGAGACTTGTTTCAAGAACCTAATTCTATAGCTTTTCAGAAAGCAATATAAAACTAATGGGTTTTGTCCAACTATTACGTGAGTACTTGAACAGAGAGATTCCTGAATAGGCAGAATAGACAGATTACTCGAACACTGGCTTAACAAGATTTTTCCACTGACAAACCAAGGTAGTCATATTGCTCATTCTGTGCTACTCTTTAGGGTAGATTTATATATTTCTTTTTGTTAGATTTTTTCCCCATTTGATAACAAATAAAAAGTGAATGATATAGTAACTAAAACAGCCAAGAGAATGAAAGGCATTCTGCAAGATTTTCTATTTCTAGAATGTTAAGACAAACAATATATAACTATCTAACATAAAAATAAACAAAACATCCTACAAACCTTGGATCCTCTTCAAATATATATTGAGTTCCTTGCCCGTGGTGCACATCCCAGTCAACAATTAGGATTCTGCATAGATCAGTAAAAGAAAATACTGAATGGAATAACCACAGCATCCCAGTCTAATGGAGGTACAGATGAACAGAGATGATTTTCATACAGAAAAGGTACATGACACCCAAGAAACTCTAGATGTTAATCTAAAATGGTACAGTATCAAATGGTATCTAAATGCCATTGAATACACCTATGAAAAGCTTCTCCAGAGTCAACCATGCACTTACCTCTGTAGACCATATTTTCTTTTTGCATATTCTGCTGCAATAGCAACATTGTTGAATAAACAGAACCCATTAGCTGCATTCCTCTGGCTGTGGTGACCTGGAGGCCTAAAATAAAGTTTTACATGGTTATTCACAACAAAGGAAATTTTGCTGAAAAGCAAAGACTTTCTCAGGTATTTTCTTACCTTACTAATGCCATTCCATTGCACACTTTTCCTGACATCACAGAGTCTACCAGCTGCAAACCTGCTCCTACTGCTATTCTGGCACAGCGGTAAGTGCTCTAAAAAATGAAATCTCATGGTTATCATCAATCACTCGCCAGCTTGTTTTTAAACTAATCATACATGACATACTTTGCACCACAACGGCAAGTTGTCTTGACATAGGTCTACTCTACTGAAGTTGTATGCGGGTAACTGAAAGCAGAATTTTACAGCATAAATTCTAACGTGATTTCTACTAGGTTTATTTGTGATCATCATATCCTTTATAAGGACAGTCTCTCTAGAGTATATAGGAAACATGAGATGGACGTATTGAATTGACTAGTGGAATGACATGGTATCCTTGAAAATAAGGTACGAAACCTTACAGAAGAAAAGTACAAAAGACTTCCGCTCCTTTACCTGAAACAGCATTTTAGAGTGACTGTTAACAAAATGTGATTTGCGGGTCACTAATGGTCTTCAATGATGTGGCTAACTGACTAAAATAAGGAGATAACATTGGTAAGTGTGCTATACTGGCAAGATATAATTAGAGAATAGATGACAGAACACTTAACCAATTTAAATTACAGCATTATAATAAACTTGAAACAGATACAGTAATACCATAAATACATCCAAGTGTATTTAAACAGCAAAAAACGTATTGCCAGTTTTCCCCTATTTGGAAAAGTGCCATTCAGACACAATAATACAAATGCTTGTAACTCCCAAAAGAAGAAGCAGTTTAACTTGCACACCGGATGAAAGAAAAAAGCATCATAATTCCCAGAGACTCTTTTCAGTTCCTCTTCATTCATTGTCTGGGTGCTTTTTGCAACTTCCAAGTGTTCTGAACTGCAGAGGAGAGAAAGAAATTAACACACCATTTAACTAGGCAAATATACCTATAAAGATTTTTTTTATGCAAAATGTAATGAGAAGTAACAGAATTTATGTTAAAATGTTTTTTTGTGAGACTTCATAAGTCCAACAGGAACTCTGGAATGTTAGTTGCAGCATGTAGTGAAGAAAACAAGGACTAGCTAAGAAAGCACGGGTTCTTGTTTGTTAAAAGAATATGAGAACATTCTTTTCCCTTTTCCAGTGGTAAGAGCAATGAGTCTTGCTATCATAAAAAGACTGTTCATTCATCATGCAACAGTCTATTTTGCAATATATCATATATATAGTTACCACTCCAACGAGAACTAAATTATGATTTTGACAGTCATCAGTGTACATTATGACCCTGATGGAAAAAAGGTATTTGAATCAGTCCCTTACCAGGTGTGTATCATCTTCCTCTTTTCACTAGTTCAAGAGTGCACTAAGTCCTAAGGCACTGGAATCAACATTTCACCCATTCTCTGCCACTGCTTTCCTGCTCTTGTCTAGTGCGATATAAAGGAGGCCGATAGCCTCTACTCTCCTATCTGTGCCATAGCTCAGAATATAATGACCATATGTTTGTTCCTCTTGGTTGTCAATGCCAAAGCAACCAGAATTTCACCACACAGAATGAGACACACTGCTGCCATCTGATAGAAATAAAGCAAAACAGTGGCTTCAAAATGAATGAGTTAACGGATTAAAATGACAAGAACCTGAATGGCTGTATAATTACTAGCTGAACTTCACCATCAGCCTCAGCCTAACTGTGAACACATACAAAACACTTCCATAGTAGTTATATATTTGTCACTTATATGTCTGTTTCAGTCTAAAAGTGTTTTGTTTAGTGATTAGTTTAAAATCTAAAGAAAGGAGAAAGCACTACTATCTCTAGCTTATCCATGGAAACCAAGACAAGACTCAGTGAAATAATCTATCTCAAGTCATCTAACAGGAACTGAGAATAGTAATCAAGTCTCTTTAGTACCCAATCAGCAATATATTTAACATAATTTTTTATTTGTATATGGCACTAATTGCATTCTAATGAACAAGTACTGTCTGAGGAAAAATACCATTCTGCAAGCTGAATTATTTTAAGCATGCCTCAGGATCAAGCTATGGTCTCACTACAAGTGTCAAGGCATCCCTCCCCTCCTGGGGGTTTGGCTGCTGGGTTCAGGAGCAATTTAGAGATAGTACAGCTGGTGGCCAGGAAAGAAAGAGCTAGAAGCCTCAGCGGAGGCCCCCTCCAAACCGCTCTGCTAAGAAATCTCAGCAGGGACTCCCCCTCCTTCCCTTAGGAGCTGCTTTTAAGGTAAGGCTCTCACCCTTGGCTACACTGCAGCTGTGCTGCAGCAATGTCCATGCCTGGCCATGAACCCTGTTGATCTGGACCCTGACCCGAGGACAGACTCCCTAGCTTGACCTCAGACTTGTCACTATGGACTTGTCTGGCAATCCAGACTCTTGGCTGAACCTGGTTACCATCCTGGGACCTGCACTGTGCACCTCACTCGGGTACTGTTAGTATCCATGAGGCCACTGCCTCTGCCTGTCTTGTCACCCTGCTCTGCTCCCAACTCCCCTTCCCTTTCGGAGAAGTCTACCCTTGCTGCTACCTGCTAAGAAGGGAAAACAAGCACACAAACAACATGCACGTCCGTTGCAGAATCATCACACAAAGGCGACAAACACCAGAGCAGACTTCATCGCCATGGCTTCAGAACAGGCATGTTGCTGTCCCTCTGAACTCCCCCCAGAAAATTAGCTGCAAAGCTTTTCTTTTTGGTTAACTCTACCTCAGAGAAGTTTGGAAGAAAGAGGAGAAAATCTTTCTAAAGAAATACCCATTATTTGGTCCTTTTTAGGTCTTTTCCCAATTTTTATTAGAAATTACTTTTCATGCTGTGCATAAATCAACATTCATAGCTCAAGAGAATTCAAAAAGTGAGAAAGGGGATTTAGTGGAATAGCACCTACACTACACTCAGCATTACTTATCTTCCATTGAAATTTCTGGAAGTCATTGAGTTTTGGATCAGACTTTTACAAATGGAGGAAAATACGATCTGGAGGTATGAGGGTCTGTTATTTCACTGAATTAATCTGAAAGGTGAGGAAGGTAAATTTCAGACCTGTGAACCAACAGGATCTCCTCCTCGCTTCCTTCTCTGGCAGGCACACAGACACATCTTTCCACAAGATGGTAACATTTAAGCTGCTCATAAGAGAATGACAGTCTTTCTGGCACTTCGATATCACAAATTGGACTAAAAATAAGCAATAATCACATTACTATCATACCAAATCAGCATGGCTTACAAATACATTTCATAATGCTTAGGCTGAAACTTCCCATTGTAAGAAGATTTGTTATCCTCATAAAAAGATGTGAGAGTAAATACATCTTCAAGCACTCTTTAGTTTGGAATTGAGCCAAAAAACAATTGGTTATAAAATACATAAGCAAAAATAATGTATATAGTTCTTAAATAAAAAAAGAAACACATTAGCATTGTTCTCTCTTTCCTCTCTCACTACTGAGACTACCAACACTTACTACAAACACACCAAAACTGAACTGAAATGAAAAGCAGTAGGTTAAGACAAAGGTCAACAGAGGAGAAGTTGGCTTGGGAGAGGAGTGAACTTCTATTTTGAGCATAGTATCAAAGATATTGGTCTAATTTATCTAAAATTTAGGAAAGTGGTATTTATCCATGTCTAATCTGGGCAACAGTGAATCTACCACTAAACTACTAGAAAAAGGGTTTCTGTTAGTATACCTACATATTTTTCCCAAGGTCCCAATTTTGTTACATTTCAGCTTTATAAGCAATTTAATTAGCTTAAAGTACTTTTTTCAGAGGATTACTCAGATGCCTACAACTAAACACTTCTTATTAAGGCCTACTGGACCGAAGGCCAACAGCCTGTCAAATCCAGCTTCAGATTCTCATTACGGCATCTGGACACAAGTTGGCAATAAAGTTTTTCTACAAAAGGAAAGATTTCCTATTTATGAAGAAAGTGACAGGATATCTGTCACTAGGTATTTCATGTAAACTGAGACAAAATTATATTTACATGATACCTCTCTTAGAAGCCCTAATAAGAATCTATTCATAAAAAGGACAAGATGTTATTGACTTACTCATTCCAAAGTAGTTTATGACTGGTCATTTCCTCATCATAAATCAATGCTGTTCCTGAAGCCATTGCTATAGACAAAACAAGATAAAAATCCCAAGACACATATTTCAGGCAAGCAGTAAATGTACATTAAAACATTATTATATTACTTAATGAGAAGATAATATACGTACATACTGTATCTGCTTGTATGACAATTTTGCACTTCAGGCTTTGTAATTACAAAATGAAATCAAAGAAAATCGTTTAGGAGGAACTCTGTCAAGATTGATTAGTGAGGAAGCAGTGCAAAAGTCATGGCACTGATCTCGAAACCGGATCATGCACAGGCAGACTTCCTGCTTGTCTGAATTTTCAGGTATTTGTGGTGCAGACAAAAGGATGGGACAATCTCCCCAAGTGCCTCTAGCCCCTGTTAGGGCCTTATGAACACTGCTGAGGCTCTGAGCACCGGCCTGGACTTATCTTCCTGTCTCAGCTACAACACAGAGCCACTTACCTGTCAGGGCTGATGAGAAATGAGGTATTTGTGAAAACCTGCACTATAAACCCACAACATTTAAAAAATATGATTGCATATACCATAGATACCACAGTTACAGGGACCTGTTATGTTTACAACTTTTTTATAGGTCTTTTAAAAGATGCAAAAGAGACATTTATTTAGGGGGGAAAAAAACTTTTTAAAGAAATTAAAATGCCCAGTGAACCGCTGAGGCACCTTATCGAGGCCGAGGAGCAAACCTGGCCCCCCCGGCTCCTCTGCCTCACGCCCGCTGGGGAAGCCTGTCACCCCGAAGCGCCCTGATATGGGGCTCCCCGGCCCCGCAGCGGCCCCGGGCGGCTCCGCCGGGCCCCGCAGCGGGTCGAGGGCGGCGGCGGCCTCCCCGCGCCCAGGCGCCGCGCTCCCTCACCTGCCCGCGCCGCGGGGCGGGAGCCCGGAGCCCCTCCGCGGCCCCGCCGCGTCCGTGAGCGCTGCGGCCGCGGCGGCGGAGCAGGCACCAGGCCCAAGCCAGGGCGGGGGCAGGGGCGAGGGCGAGGCCGCTCCCCTCAGCGCCGCCCCGCGGCGGCGGCAGGGCGGGGCGGGTCCGGCGAAGGGCGGGGCGTGCCCGGCGAAGGGCGTGCCCGGCGGGGGGGGCGTGCCCGGCGGGGGGCGTGCCCGGCGGGGGGCGTGCCCGGTGAGGGTCGCCTGGGCCTGAGGCGGCGGCTACCGCCTGGCGTGGGTTGAACCCGCGGGACTAAACCAGCGCAGAAAGCCACAGGCGAGGCGCGTTGGGCGATTATGCCTGGGGTGAGACTGCCTTTTATTCTGCTTTTTCTGGTTTTTTTGTTTTTGTTTTTTTTCGAAAGCAGAATCCTGGTCCAGGACTGGTGGCTCTACCTACTGTAATTGTAGTTATCATCATCAGTGAATGGCAGCATTTGTATTTTTTAAATTACAAGGTATCACTGTGACATGTTCTAAGAAATCCCCCTCTGCTAGGAGAAGACGTGTTGCAAAGCCTGCTCTGGAGGTAAATCTTCCACGGGCATTTCTCTTATGAGCACTTCTCTGACGCTTGTGGAGTGACAATTTCTCAAAACCTCCTAGATTTCATTTTCACTGGCTCTAATGCTGCTTTACGTTTCATTGGTATATAATGGAAGGTCTTAAACTGGACATAAATAAAAATTATCTTTGCTGTAAGGCCCCCTTACTTTGTCAGGGCTCTGTAAAGCAGGCCTGACAATCCAAATTGTATTTTAATGCCAATGACAGTTGAACTAGAATTATTTTATTAAGCTTTTAGTGTATAACAAACCCAAGAGCAAAAACCCCTGAACTCTAAAGGAACAGGAAATTTAAAAAATGAGCTAAAACTATTATTCCTTTATTTTTAGAGAGGAACGAGAATCTAATTCTCAGAAACTGTATCTTCCACAGCAAAACCTGGTTATTGCTGTTTCTGCCACACTTCGTAACTGGGTCACTCGCTGCTGGGTCCGCACGCCACGCTGACACGAAGCTGCACCAGCCGCCCTCTGGAGCAGCTGGCGTACGTAAACAGCGACAGCCGCCTTTAAATATTTACTCTTTTACCAGCAGAGACCAACACAGACTCAGCAGGATCAAATGAACTGCGCTTTTGAACAACCTACTTTCTTCTAAACTGTAACTTCGTTATGCAATACAAATTGAATATAGGTTGTTTCATCTTCTCTTTTTTCCTCAGTTTCTACTAGTTTTCCAGTTCATGGTAGGAAGTGATGGAGCAAGTGTCATCAGGAGCGTGTGCACAGGCCTACATTCACTGAGGACAGGAACACAGACTGGCCTTTTAGAAAGCTGCTGGCCATAAACTTTTCCAGTATTTGTTTCAAAAAATACAACAACAACAGACACTATATTACTGAAACAGCTTCTAATTTACATATTGTCAGTTACCTGGTTTTGCGACTATTACGCATCTTTATGGAAGTAAACTAAAATTAAGCCAAGTTTTGTCTATCTTCATGTGCTCTTTGGTAGCAGCTCAGAATATTGCACTGCAACTGAGGATGCCAAATATGTGGCCATTGTAATGTTCTGCATTTCTTGAATTGTTATCATTCCCTTAACCCCCTATAGTTTTCTTAGTAACGTTCCTGAATTGACTTTTTTAATGTGTCTAATGCTTTATTTCAGCTAGGAAAATGAAAATGGACAATTCATTAGAGGAGGCTGATGAGATTCCAGTTGAACTGTGTAAGTTCAGGATGGTCACTCAAGAAGAAAAATATTCAAAAATGCATTTAGCCTATGCTCTCATGTTACCACTGAGACAATGTCAACACTATCATTGTAAAATGACACCAAATAACCAAATCTTACTGTGGTTAGGGGCTAACCACGGAGTGTTTACAGTTATTTATTCCTATTTATTCTATTTTGATTCCTGCAAAAGTGACCAGCAGAGGGCCACCTTCTTTTACAATACTCTAATAGGAGAAAATGAAGTGGATTAAGTAAACATTAAGGAAAAATGTAGGTAACTCCAAGAAAATGGCAGGAAGAACAGTACGGAAAACTACATTAAATGTACTTGGCTATGATCTGAATTAAAACTGTTTTACATCAGGTTTCATACATATTTTAAAACATTTTTGAAATAAAGAAACATTTTTATGTGGTTGACCAAGTTCAAACTTGATGTGAACAGCTGGAACACCTGAGAAAATAGACCTGCTTACATGGAGTTTGAGTTCAACTTATAATACATTTTAAAAGGAAAAGAAGACTTTACATTCCGCTTATAGTACATTTCTATTTACAAGATAGGTTTGGCATGAGAAGTGTAATAATCTTTTTTACAGATAATAAGATAAATATTTACAAGCATTTATGGTATCTCCACTTCTGAGTGGCCAAAGTCAGCTGGGAGTCCCTCCTCTGCCAGCGATAAACTTGATTTACTAAAATGACACCCTCTTCAATATTCCCCACAAGGAGATACACCATAGGACGATGGGTCTGAGTCATCCTTTCTGTGCAGTTTTCATTGATAAGCAGCCACTGTTGTATCATATTCTGCGTTTCATAAGGCAGAAGTGACCCCTGGATAATGAATTCCACTCGACATTCAATGTTATACTCTTGGTTACTGAGTACTGTTCTCTTTTTGGACAGCCTTACTTTCACTGCTAAGGAAAAAAAAGAAAACATGTAAATCACTCCATTTACTCAAATGTAATAAGAAACACTACCAGTTAAAGTGGGAAAATTCCTTAAAAATACTATTGTAATTTATGATGATAGAGTATGGTGATGTGTTCTCCAGCAGCAATATACACTTTAAAACATTTTTTAAATAAAGGCTATGTTGTTGAGAATTTTTTCACTGAATCATGCAACTAAGAAAACATAATATTTTCCTGAAGATGACTAATATATTTTTATTGTCACGGCGTATGTTAGACTTTGTGGATAATTAGATATTCTAAGCTTATTAATTAGATATTCTAAGTGTTATTCTAACATCAGAAGGCAGCCCAAGTCACCCATGCAATTCTACTGAAACTCACTTTTTTGATGTTATGAACCATTCAGCAAAAATAGCTGGTAATTCTGCTGATAACATCCTTTTTAGCTATTCCCTTTTCATTACAGGCATCTACCTCTCCCACTTAACTCTACCAACACTTGATCTATCACTAGGAGTGTCTGCATTGACTTCAAAGGGCTTTGCAGGAAGTTTCTAGGGCAAACTCAAAAGTATTGCCTGTCACTCCAATATGACAACATGAGGCAAGAATTTCTTTTACTGTTATAAAAGAAATTTCTTTTACTGTTATAATTCTCTGAGTCTTCTTTTGATTAAGCTGTGTGACATTAATACAACTCATGCATACAAGTAACAAGGACTCTTACTTTGCGTTTAACCACTAATAAGACAGATCTTCTTATTTGGCTGCTTTTGCCACACATATTTTCCATTTTACAATGTATCCAACCAGACAAGAATAGAAAAGCTACTTGGTTGTAAAATAGATCATAAAAAAACCTTTCATGCAAAATAAATCCTCCTTATATTTTGTTTAGAAAGAACATAGTCTAAAAAATAACCTAGGGTTGGTTAAGTCAGCAACCAAACTCTCAGGATTTAGACTTTGAAATCCCAGCAGAAACTGCCAGTTATTTTAATCCTAATTTTAAAGCATTTTAGAAGAGCTATTAGTTTCTTTAATAGCAGTCATATTAGCAAGAACTTACCAAAGTTATTGTCACAGAAAACTTCAAGTACTCTTTTGTGTGTAAAGAATTCTTCCACTGCTGGGCAGGTCTGGCACGCAGGCCTTGGCAGCACTGGTAAGAAATATTGAAGTCGCATTATTACCTGTTAGAATCTTTTGTGTTACTTTGCGGCTGGGAAAGCTGGGAGCCCACTTTTTAGCCATAGGTATGACAAAGAAAATATGCAAATGGACAGTGATAATGTAAATGTCTGCATGCTACCCTGAAAACATGGCTAATGATGAAAAGGAATTTAGTTTTCCATGCCTGTTCAGTCCTTGTTCAGACTGACAAAGTCAGTCATCAGCATCAAATGCTGTATTATTTTTTAGACAGCTATGGTGGGTAGGGAACAGGTTAGGTGAACAATTCTGTTAGTGATCCTGGGTTCAGCTGGACTAGGGCTGTGAATATATGAATTTGGATGTGCCAATATCAACCAGTTTCTACTCTTTTCTACAGAAGTTAATAAGCCTGAGCACATTTGAGGATTTGAACATCAATCTCACAGTGTCTCAGGTTTCCCTAAGGAAAATCATATAATAATTCCTCCCAACTTTTCTGAGCTGATCTAAGACCAATTCATTGTGTATATGAGTTTATCAGACCCCACAGTGATAAGGGCCATTGAAAAATTTATAAATAGACTGCAAAATAAATCAAGTATGCTGTAGTGGATATGATACAGACTGTATCTGTGCAGGATGATAATCACCTTCCTCCATTTACTAGACTATCTACATGTTATTTTATTGAGACTATGCTGATTAATACCAGCTGAAATCTGATCTAGATTACACTGCAATATTAGCCCTTTCCCCTGCTATATGCACAAACAGGATACACAAGTATGCATCGACATGACCCCATCTACAAAATTACACCGTCTGGGAACCAGATACCATTGTCTCTTCTTGATTCTGTGGAATACACTGTATGGCCACCTTCCCCTTTCCCCTCTCCCATCTTCCATCTACCTTTGTGCAGGTATTTATGTTCTTTTGCAAGAGATGCCAGACACATGTCCTCGTCTGCAGGGAATCGATCACAGTCCAGACTGTCAGGCCAAGAGTGCCCGTGGCAGGCCAGCACAGGTGCACAGCTGTCATGAACAGCAATGCACATACTCCTGCAAGGATGGATAAACCTGCGCCAAAGGAAATATCAGGCTGAATCAGTTAAACTCACTCAGAGATAACAGAAACTATGAAACTATTTCAACAGTAATTTCTGTGCAAAGTACATCATCTTCATTGATATTTAACATTCTCCAATAATAATACAGTTCTAGAAGGGGTAGCTGTGCATATTTTATGCAAGTGGTCTGTATATGGACTGGACTATGCTTATAGAATTAAGTCATAAGTTTTTAAAAATTTTTTATTACTATCTCAGAAAAGATTCGGTAAAAGCATAACTTTATTCACAATAGGTGTTTCATTTCAGAGGCACCTAGGTTCAACCCCAGATTAAAAACAAGAGTAACATTCTGACTGTAACAAAATAAAACATGACATTATTTGGCAACAGCATTCTTTCTCCCTAAGCAAACTAAAGTTTAAGTGGAACATGTTTGCGGTACATTTTTCTCCAATGAGCAGGAAAAAAGTTAACAAAATTATTTCAGATAAATAATTGGACTGGAGGTCACCTTTAGATTAAGATAAACACGCATTTGATTTGATCCCTGTTCTGGCAAAGAGGTTGGATTTTTGTACTGTGATGTGGTACTTACGTATCTAAACAGATGGGTGCAAAGAGAGAGCACAGGAAGGTCCTCACGTGAGGGTGACAGTCAGTGTGCACCAGGTGCTGCCAGGTGGTGGACTTCAGAATAACCTCTGCCATGCTCGTGTGTCCCATCAGGTTGGGAAGCCTCATTTCAGAGTACCCGATCTTGTGGCACATATCCATCTCCTTAGGTATCACTACACATTTGGTGGATAATCCAATGTCAAAGCCTGTGGCCATTCTTAGGAAACTGCTCAGAGCGAAAGCAAGCATCTTTGCTGTCCAGAACATCTTCCAGTGACTCCTGGGCTGCTAGATAGGAGTTGTCAAAACCCCCAAAGCATAGGGGCACACTGAAAGCCTTGTGGCTTATATACCCCAAGAGCTGAATGAAGCATTGGTTATCAACTGCTTACCAAATCACTTGAGACAAGACCTGGTCTTATTGCCTGCTCAAGCGATTGTTGTGATAACCAGGGAGGTGGAGACAAAAGCATACAAGTATGTTCCTTAAAGACACAGATTTGATAGAGGATTTCACATGCCTGACAGCGTTGGTTGCTGCAGCGTGCTATGTGGCATATTAAATTTTGACACTTAGAAACCTTGCTGTGTGCTTTCTAAATCAAATGAAGAGATCCCCTGGAAAGATGGTTGGGCAGACAAGCTGTCTCCTAGGGCTGCTGCGTCTCCTTTGGTTTCAGACACTGCTGACTGGGCAGAAAAAACAGCCCAGATTGACTTATCACGTGGAAATGTTTTGCTTGTGCTAATTGCTCGTGTCTCTTGCACTGTTTCACAATGTAGGAGAGATACTTTCTTTATTTCATCTAGTACTACAAAAAAACAGCCTTACGATATTAAGATAGCATTTTGTCTGGAAATTTAGATCCCTATACCATGACATGGTAAAAGTTTTAGCTTCTATTAATTTCAATAGGCACCCTAAAGTAAAGAATTGTTTTACTGATTAGGGTATCTGACTATCAGCTGGCTACAGAACTTGAACCTTTCATGTATTCAAGTTCAGTGGTGGATCAAATCTCTTCTGACAGAAAAATATTGTAGGACTACTGTGACTATTGATATTTATTTGAAATGAAAAGATGGTTAAGCATATGAAGTTTTGTTATTATTTCAGATGAACATAGCTCCCCTTACAAATGCTCAAATAATTCAGTATTTCACATATTTTATTAAGTAATTATAATTATATGAAGATATGTGAAAGCAAATACCAGGTGTGTACTTTTTCCATTTGTAGCATAAAAGCCAGTATTAGTTTCTTAAATAATAAATTAAAAAAAAAAACAGAATTACTGACACAGTACATCATTATTATTCTTCGTGTAGCACTGAAGAACAGCTTGTTAGCTGTAGAGGTGAGGTTGAGGAGTGACAGAGAATCTGATCAATATGTAGCTTACCTCTTATGAATAGAAAAGTTTCATCATGAAACAGATAAAGGAGTAGAAGATTTTAAAAACAGATTTGATGAAAGCATTTTTTCCAATTAGATATGAGTGGTCCTTTTTATTTCCATTTCTTATTATATGATTTATTAGAATACATTTTTAGATATCAATAACATGCTGGTGGATTTACTAATATTAAATCTATTGTAAAATGTATGGCTTGATTAATAGATTAAAATAAGAATGTTCATAACAGCACAGCAGCTAGTAATTACTGATGTTTCATTAAAATACATTGTTCAGAAACAGCAGATTTTTACGCTTATAGATAGATGTAGTACACTTAGACAATGTGGTGCATGTCATCTATGTGATTATACCTAAATGTTAGATTCTTAATCCTAGCATCAATGAAATCACTTAAATCAATGAAAACCCCCCACTGATTTCTCCTTACCTGTTTTCTTTATTCTAAGCTACTGGAAAAATTACAGTTTCTGTTTAAATATGCTGAAAAAAATGACAGCACGCAAGGTTCTAGGATCTAAATACATATTTAAAAAGAGAAATGCTCCGTTTTTCTTTTCATGTTTTGTTTCTGGCTCTGAGTTTCTTCCAATTAATGTGGTTTCTTGGTATCTCTTATCTCACTTCAAAGCAGAGGAACCTAATACCTAACCAGGCTGATTTGGCCCGATAAAACACCTCACGGTAGTATCCTTTTGTCAGGTGCTTCATGCATTCCATAAGAAGTTAAAGAGCCTTGTTTAAAACTCAGTGAAAGTCCTGTTCTTGCTATATCTATATGGGTATCACCGGGAGCCACAATTTCACATGGCTGTTCCTAGTATCATTTTGCAACAAAAAATATGGCAGAAAGCTGTCTCAAACAGAGGGAAGAAGCCAGGCTTATGCTCCAAACCAACTGCAAAGCTGCTTTGAACTGGTCTTTCATATGATCTGGCTCTCAAGCATATGCCAAGCTAAGCTGGAAGCCCAACTTCTATGCATGCGCATAACTACCATTGAAGTCAATAGGAATTTTACTATTACCTTTAATTGGCAAGGGAAGCAGGAATTCACCCAGCACAGTAGCCTAGGGATATTTTGTGCCTTGGCCATCCCCCCCCCCCAGCTGTAAAAACAGCTTGGGGCTATTGGCAGGTGGTGTAACTGGAGAGAGACTCACCTTGTGCACAGCTCACACAGGTTCAAGAGATCTTACAGACACCTTGACATCCCTGACCCTGAGAGTGACCGTGGCATTCAGCAACAGGAGTGAAACTGAACTTAAATGTACATACAAATGTCCTCCCTTATGCAGCAGACTTCTGCATCCATCCATGTTGTAGATGTCTTTACAAAGTCAACCCTTAATTTTATGAAATTAATCAAATCCCTCTCTGTCCATAATAGCATTATTTTGCAGTGCTTTTCTCATTTGGTTGTTACCTGAAATTAGGTGGCAAGATTTCTGGGGAAGGAACCCTTTCCATTGCATGTGTGGCCTGGCATTATACACACATTTCTGAGTGACGTAAGATATATATTAAGAAAAGGTATTTGGTCTCTTAATAATTTAGATGTTTCTCTCTGTGACTGTCTCACAGCTAACAGAAAAACTTGACTGATCCACAAAATAGAATCAGCTCTGTTATTCCAAATAATGAGGGGTTGGAAAATCTCATCTGATGGAGAAAAAAAGCAAAAGAAAAAAAAAGAAAGCAACTGCTAATATGTTTTCGGGTCACCTTGCAGAATTGCTTGCCAGGCTCTGGATGGAGGCAGCTTGGACTTCATAGGCCTAGGTACCTGAAAGGGAATTTCTCAACCCGACATGCTTTGGAGGGAGCACAGCTGCATGCTTACAGCCCTGCACGCAAGCTAAAGAGCACATTTATATCCAGCAGCAGTAATCTGGCAGGCACTAGCTGTTCCCACAAGAGAGGCCTCGGCGGTGCCCGCAGAGGGGCTGCTGCTGCCCTGGCTGCCTGCGTCCCAGTCCTGTCCCCAGTCTGGCGATGGCCCTCGCACCAGCTCTCGGCCGCCGCCGGGCTCCAGTCGCACCTGAAATCAGGCTTGCAGACTTACAGAAGGAGAGATCTGCTTTTGAGAGCTCCCCTGGAGCCATTAATAGACAGAATAGACATAATGAGGGGTGATCTCATAAGAGCTAATACCTCCCCTAACAAACCTTGTCTCCACAGGAACTTTCTTAGAAATAAATAATTGTGCATCTCTGAGTCACGGTTTCTTACTGGGGTTTCTCAAGGGGTAAATCATTTATGAACCACCATACAGAGAGCTGTACCTTACAGTTTCTTTTAGCCTCGGCTATGTCTCAAGGGAAGTTAACTGTCTTTGGATTTCTTGCTTTTGGTGAGCTGACTTTCAGTGGGTCATAATTTTATAATTCTAAAGAAAATAATTTTTCTTTGCGTGAGTGCACTGGTATATTTGGAGGCTGATGGCTTGACCACTCTGGAGACTTAAGGCCTCAGTACATGGGAAAGGAGCAGCACAAGTTACTGCTCCACGCTGTCTGGCAAAGTGCTTCAGCTGTGAACCTGCAGGATTCATGGGCAGAAGGGGAAGAAACTCCCTGATTTTATAGACTGGTGCAGACTGTCACAAGAATCACACAGTGGCTACCCTTCTACATTGCTTCTGTTTCTTCTTGTTTTACTGTTTCCTTATTGTTTTGACTAAAGTACTCCCAGGGAAATGACAAGACTTTATGTATTTGTCATAAATTATGAAGCATGATGATTCTAAAGGCCCTTGACACAGCTGAAGAATTATTGCTGGCTCTGAGAACAAAAAAACCCACACAAATGTCTTTGTTTGCTATCTGTCATAGGTTAAGGCTGGAGCTGAAGCTGTAGCATTATCCATAACTCCAGTCAGTCATTTTTGTTAGCCATCTTCTGTCAGAAAAGAGGATCATTTGGGGGAACTTCTGGTTCTGGTCTCTGACAGTCACTGGATTCAAGAGGTTAGCTGAGTCAAATTGCTTAGCCTGTACTAGTTTCAGCATCATCATTTACTAAGGAATTTATCAGTTTGACACTTCTTTTCCCTACATTCACAAGTCACTTTTAAGCATGCGCAAGATTTTGGCTATGTTTCTGCGCTGACTTAATTATTTTGATATTCTTCACGAGAGGATGCCACCTTGAAACTCAGTTTGACAGCAAGCCATTATCATTTATCATTTTTAGCAAGAGTCTTGTAGAGCTGTTATTAAAAAGGCACATGCAAATCACTGTTGCTTGGAAAGTGCTTCAGGTCAGTCCTATGTTGACTCCTTGGCAAAAGTGTGAGCTACAGCACCCAGTGTTGCTATACCATGGTTTCTCTTTTTTTGCAAACACTTAGCTGCTCATTGACTTAGTGTTGAAAAAACTATCATGCAGTTATACACGCAGCTTGCTTTTAGGAACACAGTAATCTGTTATTTACTGTTATCACACCAACTAAACATTTTAATGCAAATTATGTAATAGCTGAAAGGGCTGCAGTATTTCTAATAGTAGTGACTTCTATGCACAGGTTGCCTGAATAAAGATTGTATAACATAAAAAAAATATTGTTGAGCAAACTATCAAAAGAATTGCAGATGCCCAGTCAAAATGTAAGACTTGAAGTTCAGAGAAACTTTTGTTTCAAAGTCTGGATTCCAGCTAATTCTCTTTGAAACTTTTGAAGAAAGCTGTGTGGTTGTTCCATTAGCCACAGGCTGTATTTATTGTTCCTGGATATGAGAAACGGTCACCTGCTGATGGACCCTGATAACATGAATAGTTGTTGGAGACTACCTCCCTGCCCACCTCTGTTTCGCTTCCTTTGACTGTTACCAGGGAGACAGACAGAGATTAACCAGGAGCCGCTCATCAGACCCTATAAGAAATGGGACCGAAATTTTCTTCAAAGAAACTAGGAGTTTGAGAGCAAGCTAGCAGACCTAGGGCTTTTTGTTTTTAATCTAAACATTTGTTGCAATATTCAGCTGCAGTCATTTTTATCTCAAGTGTAATTGCAGAAATGCAAGACTCTTAGACAAGGATCAAAGCTTGTAACCATACATTCAGAGTCCTAAAAGGGGGCTTCAGACAGGCAGTTGTCACTGAGATGACAGCTTTGCTGCATCAACATGCTTACTCTGTGGGGTGTCATTTATAATTTTTTATTTTATTAAAAAACAATTAGGCCATGTATGGTCTCTGCAAAACAACAAAGGAAAAGTTGTGGATAGTTTTGAAAACGCCTCTTTAATTTACTCATCACAATGGCTTTTGCATTGCTTCAATTTTTAAAAAAACAGAAGTACAATTTTTTCTTAAAAATCCTTGTAAATCTTTAATGCAAATAGTTAAGGGCTCACTGCCCTGGCATGCTAAGTTTTATCCTTACTACTGTTAATTGATTAATTGAGAGGAAATTTTGTTTAATAGTGAAAGAGAAAGTTTAGGCTTTGGGTGACCCAAATTTAGTTTCTTACTCTGCCACAGGCTTCCTGTATAACCTTTAACCCCACTGTATTTACTCCTCCACATACAGAATTAGGATAATAGTACTTCCTTATTTGAGGGGATGTAGGAAGTTAAGTGTATTAGAATATGAAGTGTTCAGATACTACAAAAGTGGGGAGGAGGCATATAAATACCTCCACATATTCCAACAATATTCCTTAGAGGCACAAGTGTGCTGAATACTACACAAAACCTGGGTAAGTGCATTTCCTAAGTAGACCAGGTAAATCAGTGATGGAAAGATTAGATGACTGGTTAATCAGCTGCAGCAAAAGCAGGCACACAACTCAAAGCTTTGTTATTCGAATGCAGTGCGATATTCATTGACCCATTCAGCTCTCAGGTCTCCGCTCCAGCAATATTTTGCTCACAGCTTAGTGGGACAAGTCATGTAAAGAGATTTTAGCATAAGAACTCAGATGCTGTGCTGACCTACAGACTAGCAGCACTTCTCAAAACTATACTCAGGCAATATCCATTGCGCTGCAACACAAGATCTTATGATAAAGACAGTATTGGTCAAATGCTGTATTTGCTTTCAATGCCGTTTACTTTCAAGATAACAGGAAGGAGAAGGAAACACTGGGAAGATTATCATCAAGAAAGTGGAATTTTTGATATTCAATCATAAGCAGTGTGGCAGACTCAGCATTTTTGTTATTTTTGCTACAGTTTTAAGGTCTTGGAAGCAAATTCAAGATTATGGCTTTCAGGTAGGAGCAAAATAGTCTGTCTGAATTTAGTTTTTTACACTATCGATCATGTACTACATAAACACCTTTACATGAAGTCAGCAGTAATAGTCACTCTTTGTTTTCCCTGAGGTAAAAAAATTAAACCTCTCTTTTTTTGTTATTGGTTTGCTGCTTTGGCTAATTTTGCCTCTGTTTCCTTTTAATTTTTAATTAGTTTTACTGGGTTTCAATCTAGTTTTGCTTAATTTCTCTTTGTGGATGAAGGGCCATTTGGCAGATGGAGTTTTACATATTTTGGATGTAATCCTGCTATGCAGAAAAGCTCGTTTGTTTTTTAAACTTGAGAAACAATTTTTGTAGTCTTCTAGGGTTGATTCTGTTTTTTCCTTGTTTATCACAGAAATTTATTTCATAGTTGAGTCCCCTCCCATGTGTAGTTTTTAGTAAGCAACTACAAATAAAATAAAAAGCTAGGTTAAAAGGAGAATGTGTTGAATGATTTCCAAACTTCCATGAAAAAAATTAGTAAATGTAGTTTTGAGAGTGCTTCATAAGAACATAAGGAAACGACTATTTTGACTACAAGCAAACAGCAAGTACATGCCAACTATTTGTAGTCCATTGAGAAAATAAACAGGGTCATCTTGTCTATTCCCAATACTTTCTTTGTCTGTGGCCTGTAGCCAGCTACTGATTATCATGATAAGACAAAAACACATTAAGTCTTGAAAATTATGTCTGGCTTCTGGCTGTTACTAGAGATAGCTCTATCAGTTAAGCAAGCGAAACCCTCAGAGAGTGCTCAGCTGACTCCAGGAGGCCTGCAGCCCACCCCTTTCAAGTTACTCCACAGCATTTTGACTCTAACGTCTGTGTTCCACCGGAGGACAGACTATCACAATTTGACATTATAATGTCAAATATATATATATATATATATATATATATATATATGGCAGGCCAAATTCATTTCTCATTAATGCTATTAAAATCAGTAGGCCTTGAGCATCTGTTTAAAAGTCAAACTTTAGCCTAAGTGCTTTGCTGAATAAGGGAAACTTAAACAATGTCTGGAAGGTTTCACAAATAACTAAATGTGCTTAAAATATATGAATTGAGATATTATAGTCAAATCCTATCTAAACAAAATTCCCTCTGACATTAGCAAGAATTTTCCTTGAATAAAAGGTAGGCTCTTTCCATGGTTTGAAAATATATTTGAATGTAAATAATCATAACAGTGTTCCCCTTGCAAATGGTTTTAGTAAGCTGAGGTTAAAAAAAAAAAGATTTGTCAAAAAATGGTTAAAGTTACACCCTGGACATGAATATCAGAGTAGTGTCTGTTTGTTGGATTCTTTTTTTTTTTTTTTTGTTATAAATCTGTCTCCAAACCATGACTTATTATTTTTAAGAGTGTAGATTTACATTTGAAAATTCCATAAAGAAAAAATATTTTGTGGATAAATCCTAGCCTTTACTTTTAAATTGCTGTGTGAGAGTATTCTTGAATAGAAATTTTTTTCTAAAAGAATTTCCAAACTTTTGCATTCAAATACACACATGTATACTAAACAAATAGCTGTGTCCTGAACTCAAGTGTGCATATAGAGTCAGTTTTAAAAAACTATTCTGGGACTCACAGGAAAAAAAAAAAAATTGTAGTTGGGGCAAACCCTTAAAGGAGGGTCTCTGCTTCAAAAATGAGTGTACCCATTCTTAGGAAGACAGTATATATTTTTTACCTGACTGCTATGCAAATATTCAATTGGAATTTTTTTTGTGTGTGTGTTATTTGAGTTCTGTGCCAGAAGGGTAAAAGTTGCTGAAGGTTGGAATATTCTCTACTTATTTTCGCTCTGTTTTAGATATTTTCTAATACAGCTTATTACTCTGCCAAAAACCACATTTGCTATTACAACTATCACTAATCTACTTTCCTTCAGTATTTCTCATGTAACTCTCAAGAAACTCAAAACATTTTACAAATTTCAATTAACTAAGCCACAGGCCTTTGGTGTAACCCATTTTGATTACAAATGCAGAGCCAAATCACACCTCTCTGTGACCAGTGAAGAATAACTGTCTGGGTACAGGCCTTTAGCTGGAACATCTATAGCTTAATCCAGATCAGTCAGGTATTCGGTCAGGTATTCTTAGTTCCGTCATAACATGAGTTGATTCAGATGTTTCATCAAATCCTCCAAAGAACACTTTGTGCTAGCTTCCTTATTAATTTCTGTAGATTAATTTAGACAGACTACCTGCTCCAGCAAACAGCAGGGCACGTACTGATCCCGGGTGCTGTTCCACAGCATCATCCGCTGCTGCGCTTGTCCGAACCTGTGCAGAGCCATTTCAGCTCAGCTGGCAAATGATTGTTCTTTTTTTTTTTTTTTTTGGTGGTTATTTTTTCCCAGCTTAGTGAAGTGAAACAGCTCTGTATGGACGAATTCAGAGGAACACGTTGCTGCAGCAGGCAAGCGGCAGGACCATGTCAGCCATCGGCTCGATCGTCTTGGGCTGCTGTGGAAGCACAGCCCTGGACATCAAATGTGATAATGGATAAACAGGCACTATTTCTTTTTTTGTATCAAACCACTATGATTTTCTCTATGTTGTCATATAGGTATGGGGTGGCATCCTTTTGGGTAGTCTGTAAGCCTTCTTGTTTCTCTGATTAGAAATGTTAGAACAGTTGTGTAAAAGTAAATAGATTTCCATCTTGTACAATTACTAAACTTTTCTATTTATACCCTGGGCTCTCATAATGCCTTCAGATAACACTGGCATGTAGAGAATTAAACAGCAACAGCCTCTCAAAATCTGCAAAGCCTCAACAACTACTCCTATAGAAAGTGTTTCACTGCTGTATTGACTCCCCAAACAGGCTTGAGAGTTACATCAACTGCTGACTCCCCACAGCTTCGTTTTGGAGGACAGCCCCATTTGTCGGTATGACAGAATTTAAATTCTCTGCGAAGTGGGAGAATTCAATAAAAACCTCAAACAAACAGGGGCCAGTCTTCAAATGAAAAACAACAGAGAGAGCACGCTTTGAAAAAGGTGGGGAAGGAAATAACCTTTCTCTTTCTGTCGGCCTCCAGTCTCGGGGAGTTCAGAGGGTAGCAACGCGGGTTCCTTCCTCTACGCCACGGCTTGCGTCATGCGCGGGGCCTCTCTTGAGATCAAAGACATTTGCTGTCTATTATCCTATCTGGAAGAGAAGTTGACTGATAAAGAAGTCTCCACCCTAATGATTAAACCCTATTTGGATTTAAATACATGGATGAGACCCCTTCAGCCTGCAGGCCAGGATTAGGAGGCCCATTTGCTAATCTGGATGCAGAACATACTCTGCCTGTCTGCAAAATGTTATGTTATTTGGCTTTCACAGTCAATTACTATCATCCCAGGGCATTTTTTTCTTCCAGTGGTGCCACTGTGAAATGAAATTGAGATGAATCCATCCTAAATAGTTACATGACAGCAAGAGCTGAGCAAATAAATAAGGGAAAAATTAGGGAGCATTCATTTATAAACTGTTTAAAACTAAAAAAAAAGTGCCTGAAATACTCTTTTAAACTAAGGTTTGTTTAGGATTATTTTATGAAGCTCAGGGAAGGAGATCTGAACAAGAGAAATAATTAACTTGAAGGTTTATTAGGAGACGCTGATTTTTGCAAAAGGAACCATTTTCATTCCCTAAATGTTAAGGGTTTCATGCTGGTTGCAGTAACCAAAGATTGATAACGGTAGCCACAGGAGGCTGTTTCATTATGGAAACTATAGAGGAGTAAATAGTTTAGTGGGGAAGGTATTTTGAAGACTCAAAAGCACTCAGAGACAGAAGATTTGTGATTGTGGTTCTAGTTTCAGACCTGAAAAGAGCTTTTTGCCTGAGTGTCTTGTTTTTTTTCCCCAGTTATGTCAGTTTGTCTGATAAAAACTATTACCGTGCCCTCTAAGCCTTGCCTTGCTTATATCTACATCTCTACAACAACCTCACTACTGTTAAATGTACTAATGCAGGAGAGCTCTTTCATTGCACAAAAGAAAAATATATTTAAAAAATATATATCTAGAGAGTGTAACCTGAACACTTGGTTGTGTAGGTAAATGCTCTAAGTGGTTTTATTTTTTTTAATAATTAGGGTCAGATTTTGCCATCCTGACTCACACTGAGTAGTATTTTTCTTCCTGACATCCTATGAATACGGAATAGAACTACTGGATTTATTGACAGGCTGATCCTGTACTCAGGGAAGTCAATGGCGAAGTTTCCATAATCCATGATTAAATACTGAAAGCCAAGATTCAGCCCATTTTACTTATGTTGAGCATTACTGCATACTGTGACTTGCAGTATGTCCTATTGATTTCAGTGCAGTTCTCATGGCGTACCTTGATGTTAGTAAGACTGACAAATGCGACCACCCATCCTACTCCTTTTGGTAAAGTGTCTTTTAGGAGGTGATGCAAGGATGTTTGGTTCAGGAACATGATATTTAAAAAGATTCAGTATGGAAAGTACTCTTGCCTCCAGCGCAGGGCTCTGCAGGTGCGGATGCCAGGCTCTGAAAGGAACAAACAGCGGCTCCCACCTAACGCCAGCCCACCGACCCCTGTGCTTAATGGACTCCTTACCCAATCATCCCCTCCCTGCCTTCAGCATTTGATTTACTTGGTAGGAATACTATTTGAGTATTTGAGATAAAACTAACATAGAAAACTAAAGGAAACCACTGCTTCAACTTCTGCCTACTTTCATACTTTCCTTTTTTTTTCTTCCTCCTTTCCAAGAACAAATATCCAAGAGGAATGAAACAATTCTGGTTCAAACTCTTTATAACTAGTTGTATTGACATTAACAATTATTGACAATTCTTGGAGGGGGTGAAAGAGATTTAATCTTCTTTAAACCTACTTCATTGATCACAAAGGATGTAGGAACTGGCTGATGATGTCATGTGACCATATTTGAGAAGAATTTATTAACCCTAAGGGAACCCACAGCCATCTTCTGGTATGAATTTGACACATTAAGGAAAGCCAGTCTTTGGGGCACAGCAATGTTGTCTGCTTGCTCAGCTCAGCTCAGCTCTTCAGCCTTTCCTGAGCATTTTCTCATGGGAGGCCACCTTATCCCACTCCTAAGGTTTGAGGTTCCAGTGCAGAATGAATTTGCCATTTACATAAATAATTTATTCCTTAAAGTACTTTAGCTAGTGCTGCCAAACACTTGCTATGGAAAGCAATTCAAACCTGGAAGACATACAGCAAGTTCATAATATTAACCAAATAAAATCCAGGACATCATAACCACTAAGGCAGTCATAAAGCATGAAAGGCAGTAAAACCAAAAGCAATTGAAAAAAACAAAGGAAAATATTTAATATTTGGTTTAGAGACTTAAAATAGCAATACTGAATAGCTACAGTAATTAATGGATAAACAGATATAGTGAGCTCTGATCTGTGGAGAGAATTTCTCTTGTTTTGGAGTCTCCAAATGGTCCTTGTTTACATATGGTCATAGTTTCACACTGTTCTGATAATTCAGCAACCTTAATTTAAAGCACTAACAGAGTGGTTTTGATTTAGATAAACAGAGTGATGTTTAAAGCCTGCAGTACGACATAGAATTGGAAATTTATTTTTATCACTAATGATTTAGCCCTCCTATTCTGCTGGCATTTGGCACTCCTTCTCAAAATTCACAGTATTCTCACATCCATGGTTTAACCTATCTGATGAGTCTGAATGTTTACTTAATATATTAATCAGCAATGCCTTGAACCTCCTATATAGCCTTTTCTTTGTTTTAAATGGAATTTGTGCTCTCTAGTAGTTGTTTTCCTTCCTATCTCATCATTATCTTTTGCACAAATGTATTATGTAGGAAAAACGTTATTAGGGCAAATTATTTTGTTATGACCCTTACTATGGGCTTGGTCCAAAACCTGTTAATAGGAAATGACAGACTCACAATGACTTCAGTAGATTTCCCAAATAACAGGGAAAAATTTGTATTATTTTCCTTTTATTCTGGGGTATTGTAAAGTAATCTTTTCAGGTAGAACTTGACCTTGATTTAATACAAACCACCTAAGACCCTGAAATCCACAGGCTTTCTGAAACCAGCAGATTCAAATTTTGGCCAGAGTTAACTGGCACTTGTATTTATGGATTTGTTTTGGCCTGGACCAGATAACAGTGTCCCATTGTGTTAGCAGTTTGACAGAACAGACAACTGTGGTCCAGTACCTGGAAACCCTCCTGGCACAGGGAGTTCACTAGCACAGCCAGAGCCTGTCCAAAGCACAGCTCCCGCTGGCTCTGGCTGTGTGCAGCACATACACAAGTACTCACAGCTGCGCCAGGGACGGAGGGCTCCAGGTGACCAGCCAAAACATCAGGAACAGTCAAAGGCAGCTTTGGCAGAGACAAGAGAGGACTCAGTTCTACACAGGATCGATTCAGGTACCATAACTATGAGACTATTCTTTCATGTCCTGCTCTCTGCCTTGTCTTATTCACCACATACCAACTTCTGCAAGACCTGGAAGGCAGGAACTATAATCTCTTCCAGTACAAAATCCTACAGAAGGTTTACCCATCGCCCTCAATGAAAGTGATACCATACGAAGAAAAATAACATGATAAACACATAGACAAGGAAAGTGAATTAAGATCACCTAGGTAAACGGTGTTCACGCTAGTAATGATATGGACAGACTGTGACAACTGGGACTATGATAAACCCATAAAATGAATTTTGTTGTATTTAAGTTTTTGCCTGAAAATACAGAATTAAAAAACCTAGCTATCCCACCCACTGGAGATGCACTGCATTTAATTTAATCATTTAAACCTAATCAAAATTTGCCTGGTTTCATCATCTTGTTCTGCTAATTTATAGTTCAACATACATTCTGGGGAATTCCCTGTGGTATTCTTCGGTCTCCCTTATCAATATGCAAATTTATTCTTAAGAAAGTGCCCTACTTTGACTAGCAGACATTTTGTAAACACCAGTCATGCCTTCTTTTTATTGAACATTTATACAACATGAATTTTCTGCATTAAAAAAGTGCTCCTTGGGATTCTCTAAGAGTTAAAATTGTAACTGAAAGTATTTGGTTACTCCAGCCATTGTTCAGAATTCTTTCTGAGTAGCAATTTTGATTCCTTATAACTGAAGCGTATTTTATAACATACTCTAGATCTTGAGAGGAGTTTGCTTTAGAGAAAGCCTTTATGTTTTTCTGATTTTACTTCTCAAGACATATTTTCTCTCCCTACAGTAGCACACTACTGTCTTTATAAAAAAGCAATTTCAAACTTGAATCAAAAACAAAAATGTGACAAGATTCCTAGCAACAGCAAAATGGTTGGACCCATGCTAAGTAGTACTATTCAGAGACCAGTAACTGACACAAACAAATGGGGCTTTTAAAATACCAGAAAAAAGCTAACTTGGCCCAGGCCTCTGGTGGACTAAATGCCCATGATCTCTGGAGCAGTATAATTTTACTGTTTTAATAATCAGTGAGTTTCTCATTAATACCTGACTGAATTGGATTAGGTGGCCATCTTTGCTTGTTATTATATTAGTATCATGAGCCTCACTGAGCTCTGAGTCCCATTATCTCAGGCCCCATCCAAACCCAGGCAGACATTTCCTGCTCTGCCCAAGCATATGTACCTCCAAAGAATGTCCCATAGCAAAAAATGAGAAAATTCTCAAACAGAATCTGAGTAATTTCTTTCACTACATTTAATTTGGTTGCTTCACAGTTGTCCCTCACAAAAATAACAGTGCATTTAAAATACTTCAGTAAAAGCCATAGGAGTTGCACGCCTAGATTACCCAAGCTTAGTTGGGAAATTCACCACATCCCCTACTGAACCAGCAATGACCCTACTGAAACAGACCTTGGGGTGAACGAGAAAACTCTCATATGGAAATGTAGCAAGGCTAAGCATAAGGGAACTTGGCTTGCACAGCAGTATAACAGCAGACAAAATAATGAATCCTTAAATTACTTGTCCCCATTTGCCTCCTTGCAGAGGGATGCTGTTCTTGGTAGCTAAATTTCATGCAATCATTCCCATGCATGAGAGCTGCATGTGGTTGCTAGATGGCAATTTAGTTTTCAGATCATTATGTTGCTATCCCAGAAAACTGCAAATCTGTGCAAAAGAGCTGCTCATTAACTGCTAGTCCGTGAAGTTTCAAAGGGTGTCTCTATGATGTAAGTCCTCCTTTTTTTAAATTTTTCTCCAACCCATACTTCTTAATTCTTAAAAATACTTAGGAAGAGATTTTAAGTGTGTTAGTCCCTAGAATAGCCTCTGATAATATCTGACTTACACAACCAGTTGCCTTACAGTGTACTAGGACATGGAAAATTAATCAGCAGAGACAGCAGGTGTTATGAGCCCCTATTCTTTCCCTGTTACTTGCTAAACAACAACCTTTCTCTGAAAACGAGCCCCAAAAGCCACCCTTTCTGTTCTTGTTCTCCCTGACTCAGCGTATACAGGATCCTAGCAGTACTACTCAGCATTCAAATGATTAATAAGAGAAAACTGATTTTAAAAATGTGTACTTTTAATGCCTGTTTATTGGGCTTCAAACATGCATAGGCCACATGACACCCTTATGGGAGTATTTCATGCCAAGATCCAGTGAATGGTAACATCTAACAGCGGCTCTGACATAACAGTTCTATGATAACCTTAGCTGAGCAGATCAGAAACATCTGATGTTTTTATCTGAACAGCTAATCAGAAAGCAGGAAGCTCAAAGCATCCCACCCAGCTCATATGCTTATTAGTTCTGAAATAAGAATAAAGTGGATCTTCTAAATACATTTTGCAGGCCACACATTAGCACTCACCTCGGTGTTATCCAATAATAAACCAGAAAATTAGCAGGAAGTCAAATTGTGAGCCTCATCAGACCATTTTCAAAAATTTCTCACCATTTTCAAAATTTAACGTGAATGACGACTTCAATGCAGCAGACACTGTAATATTTAATGGGACAATTTCTGCTCTAAAACAGTCAGGAGGCATATAGGTTTTCCAGGCTAAGGTCCCACATATGCTGCTAGAACTCTACTAACTCTGACTTCCCTTGCCAACTCGGGGATTTCTATGTCATAGAGGCTCACTGATGGTCAGTCAGGCTCTAGCTCTTAAAATCATGCTGAGGAATGTGTGTTTAAGTACTGAAATGCTGTCCTTCAGAACAAAGCAGAGATGTCTGGTAAAATCCAAGATGCTCCAAGAAATACATGGCAGTAGTACAATCTAGTCAGTTCTGTGGCTGACTTGCTATTTTGGAAATGGAAAAAAGGTTAGGATTTGTGGTCTGACTGATTTCCGAAATAAACTATATCAGCAGCTCATATTACATAAAATGTACCTACAATATTAGGTTTCATACCATTTCCTTATACTGAAAATAGTATTTTCAGGAATGATTATACATTTGGGAATTCATATGGGGAAAATAAGACCATTATTGTGCAAAAAACAAAAACCCAACCTTTATTTTTCACAATACATTTCAAGTACATGAAGAACATATTTACATTTCTCCTTAAGGCAAACAGAAATTGGGTTCTTATTCCTGAGTTGCTTAGCACCAGTAGAAATAGCAAATAAAAACCTAGGAAATGTTGTCTCTCCCTTTGAAGCAGCAGCTGCCTCCCATGCAAAATAATTCTGCTTTCACCACATTTCTTTTAATGAACTATTTATACTAATAATCTCTACTGCTGTTTCAAACAGATTTTTTGTATTTCAATTTCTTCGCAGAAACATCATGCTAAGATTGAACAAACTTTTTTAGTGTTTGTTATTTCACCTTACAAACTGTTTACTGACAAGACAGCACAGCAGTACTTTACTTCTTCTGCCTTTGCTAGCACATACATCAAGGTCTTCTCTTCAGTTATTTTAAGAGTTTTGTATCCCCAAATATCTAGAAAAACTAACATTATTTTCTTATGTCTCATGTGGGCTAGCTGCTTCTACAATTCTAAGTCACAACCAAGACAAGCAGAAGTCCACCACAGTGAATGCAGTTTTATAGGGCTTGATTTCACTAAAGTTAAAGGGGCAAAAAGAGTTAAAAAGCACATTAAAGTGTTGGAATTTAAGAAAAAAACCCTACAAACCAGTTTTTCAATGAAAAAAAAAGCTCTAAGTCTGACTAGTTTTTGAGCCATTTGCATTATTTCAAGAATTTAGACATTTGCCAGAACCTAAGCCGCTGAAATTCCATTTAAAGTAAAAAGGAAACATTTTCAAAGAAATTTTGACATTCTTTTACCTTCCTTGACTGGCTCTATCAAAAACTCCTAACTCCAATAGGCACTTTTCTCCCTTGACTTTTAGGAGGACTACAGGGCATGATCCTAAAAGAGAAAACATTCATTAAGTAAAAAATAAAGTTCCTATTTAACGTAATTGTGTAGCCCAAGCAGAAAGTCAATAGGGCAAAATTGACTCTTCAGTGTGCCTTCCTCAGTGATCTGTAGTGTGGAAAAATGTTTTGTTTCAAATTACACTCACTGCTCGCTCTTTCAGGCATTCCTGACACAATCATTTTTAACAGCTTGTCAAGCACACCAAGAGTTCAAGGCTTCTGTTACCATGTAGTCTCCCTCGGTGCCTGTCTCAGCTAATCAATGTCCCTCACAAATAATTTTTAAGCAAATACTGATATTTACAGTTGTTTAACTAAAGCATTCATTAAGAGAAACAGAACAACTGTGACTTGATTAAGCTTGTTTTAAAATGCTTATTAAAGCAAAAAACAAGTAATTTCTTAGTTGTTTTTCAGAGACTTGTTCAAGTTTTCTTCTTCTGCTAATATTGTATGTCTTCCTTCACAGCTGTTTCACTCAGCAGCAACACACAACAGTATATTGCATTGGGAATTACACATATCCAAATAGTTAGTTTTAAAGAGATTATCTTTAACAAGGAGAAGCAATCCCACAAAAAATCTGCATCCCACAGGTTTGCCAATTTCTTTTTCCTCTGAGAGATTATTATGAACTAAGCACCTAGGAAAATACAATAAATGAACCCAGATAATAAGAGGGACTTACAAAGTGCCTCACCAGTATCCCATGGGAACTCAAAAGGGAGCTGTCTACTGTTGGTAAGGCATCTCCCAAATGAGACTGAGGTGCCCCCTTCTCTCTGCCCCCTCTCTCCCCCGAGAAATTAAGATGAGTTGCAAAGGCTAAAAAAAGAAACAGTTATTATTCTGCACCTGGCATCACCTCTATACACTGTGAACAAAACAACTTGCTGCAGGTCACGAGAACAGCTGCACTGCATTTTTATTCTCATCTTATTTTCTATAATGTGACCTGCATGCAACTTTATTTCTAACATCAGCACTGCTGATTCTCCAGTCAGTATCCCCCTCTGAGAAGGCGCACTTTTTCAGTGATTGTTTCAATACCAAGATGCTAGAAAATTACAAAATTTTAGAAAACCTTATAGTTCTCCCTGGAACTCCTTGATCCCTAGTTTATTAAAAGAAACTGCACTGTATTCAGACTAAAATACTGTACCCCCTGAAAGTGACTGTTTATCTAGTGACAGTTCACCTCATGCATTTGGGAAATCTTGTCCTGCTACATTGGTTACTTTGCAAAAATCTGGGACACTGACACTTCTCTGCTTCTTGCCTCTTGCAAAAATTGGTCAGAATTGGTTGGAGCTCAGATCTCCATTCACGTTGGACATGGTGGACAAGGGAAAGAGGCATTCATTCAGGCTATGTCTCCACTACCCGCTACACTAGCTGAGGTAAAAAGACGATGAGCCTCTCCAGGCACCTCATCAAGGCAGAACAGTCCAGAGGAACTCATGCTAATACTTCCAGTATTCAGTATAGGTCACTGGCCTTAGAGAGTACTCACTGCGCATCACTGACATAGTCTGTGTCTCAGCTTGTTCAGAGTGGTAACTTGCACTCTTCCGACCTCTGATTTGAAGAATTAGCTCTACCTGCTCTTTTGAAGATGATACTGTGTTATCACAATCTGAATTCCTTCATGCAGAAGGGAGATGTGGGTAGAAATAAATTTCTGGATAGTTTTGAAATGCTACTCCCAAAGGCATCAACTTCCACAAGCAGAGTAAGAGACACTGCTCTTTCTTACAGTGCAGATGAAACAGATTACATCCAGTTTATTTATAAAAGTTTTATACACCTGAAATATCACAAACATTTACAACTTTCCTGTTTTCTTCTGAGTTCTGAAAAGACCAAGTCAGACAATTACACTGCTGTCTCCTTTGACTCTGATGTTTGTGGTGGCTTGAAGTTCAGTATCTCTTTATACGTAATACCTGGAAAACAACAGAAGAAAAATAGTGCTGCTGGTAAACTGAGAAAAGGGGCTGCACAGACTTGAGCAAGGGGCAACTGCCAGCATGGTAAGGCTTTCATCTAGGTGAGGAAGAGAGGCAAAAAAGGTAGAAAGAGTACAAAGAGTAAGGAAATCAAGGTCCATTTTATCCTAAGCCACCATTTCAGATTTGAAGAAGCAGCCCAATACCAAAATGTTGTAGGTGCTTTCCAAGGGATGCGAGTGGTGGCTTTACAATGCAGTGGGCATTCTTCAGCAAGATGTGCTGGGCATAGCATAATTAAAAATCAAGTTCTCATTTAAAAGTCAAAATACAACCTTCCAAAGTTGGATAAAAACTAGATTCAGAGGTAAATCTCTGCTGAGACAGTCTCTCTCAGTGACAGAAAAGAGCTAACTTAAAATTAAGGCTAGCAACAGTTGCAGCCCTGAAGAGCCATCAGTTTAAGAAGCTGTTTCCTGTTCTACATACTGAAAGGAACAAGTTACAGAAGTGACTTCTCTCCTACATTGCAGCAGATGGGAGGAAAGACACACAGACAAGTAGAGGAGAGAAGCCACTATTAGAAGGAAGAGAAGAAAACCTTTGGGGTTGGCTCCAGAAAGATCTGATGAGAGGAACACTGATTTGTCAACAGTGTTTCTCAGTCTTACTGCTGTCTACTTACTCCTTTACTCTACGAGTTATTTGGATGACCTTTCTATCTGTTCCTTTTTAAAACCATCACAAAACTGAACTCACGCTTCCATTCATCCAGTGGAAGATCCATGTTATCAAACGTGTCATCATATTTCTCAGCTTCGATTTCTTCCTCAGGATCATGAACAGGTTCAAAGTAAGGATGCATCAAAGCCTCAGCTGCTGTGACTCTCTTCTCTGCATCTAGCACCAGCATCTTCTCCAAAAGGTTTACAGCTATTCAACAACAACAACAAAACCCCATTACATTCAAATCATACCACCGATTCCAGCTTGTACACAGTAATGTTGCCCCAGAGATATTTTAAATAAATACAGAGTTACAAAACAGAATCACTGGGTGTTTGTTCTATAGCCACTGGGGCCCATCTGCACCACACAATACAGTGCTGTGAACAAGCTGGGACACATACAAAGCCTGATGCAAAGCAGAGATGCTCCGCTGCTTCCAAAAGCAATACAGCCACATCACCTCAGCTGGTGACTCTTCAACTTCTGGCTCCAGAACCACTGCATTTAGGGTTGCACAGGTGTCTTTGCACACTGCTGCCACTGTGTTGTGGTTTTAGGGTATATGATGACTTGACAGCAGCAGAATGAACAGATGGATGAAGAGCTAATGAGAATTGCTCTGCATGTGACCAAATCCAAGCCCTCAGCCCCAGCAGTACACTTTGAGGCGCACTGCAGCTCTCCACGATCAGAGTCTCAGCACAGACTTTATCTGCTATGTATTCTGGACCTCAGATGAAACACTAAAAATCTATGAAAATCTTGTATATTCCTCTCCAATGGATTTTGGATCAGGTACTATGTGAGACTATCAGAATGGGTAAGTGTAAGCAGACAAGATGACAGATTTGTTTATTCTCTCTTTTTCTATTATGTTCCTGTAAGAATGTTCCTGGGTCAGGTGGAACACTGAAAGGGGAGAGACAGCAGCATGCAACAGGGAGCTGCAACTCTTGCCTGTCACATCACGGATTCTCTCCAACCTTTTCTTCCAGAGCATGCGCAGCTGTTCTCTATGAAAGGAGCAGCCAGCCAGACTCAGAGGTGACGGGAAGAAACTTCCGAAAAACTAAATGGAAATGTGTGGAGTTTGCTGTAGCTCAAAAGGTCAGTGAGTTAACTGAGCAGTCAGGTAAGAGTTGCTTATCGATCCTATTGATTTCCATTGCAACTGACCTTATTATTTTAACTTCTTAAATAGAGAAGACCCAATTATCCTAATTTATATTTTAATAAAACCTAGCTTTTTGAGTGCTCAGTTTGCTGGAGAACAGATAAGGTTTGGGCAGATCCATCTCAAAGCTCTGCCTGACTGTCGTGTCACAGTTGTGCATACTTGGTATGCTCTTCTAGCTGTTTATATCTACCAAATACAAGCCAGTTCTTAGGAATGCACAGATGTTTCTCAGAAAGTATTCATTCCATCACTAAAATGTCACCTTTCTATTTGCTTGCATGTCTATTATGGATCAGATTCAGCTTTCAGAATTATATTTCAAATATAATACATAAAAAAATTTATTACAGATATTTTGTTTCCCAGGACTCTTGAGAAAGCAGATCCAGCAAAAACATCAAGCATAGGCTGGATCAGAGCCTAAAACACAAAACACTTCTTTTCCAACTCTTCAGGAAACATCTGATTCCTGGCAGGGTATAAACTTGGTTAAGTTTAGCCCTTAAAATCAAAGTTATGAATTATGGGAAGCAAGAGGTAGAACAGCATGAGAACCATCACATAACTGTCATGGTTAGCACATGACTGATGTTACTGCTGCTGCCTCCAATACAAACACAAGAACAATACAAATTGTACACATCCACACAAACTTTCTTACCCAAAGGATTCGCATACTTCAAGATGGATGCAAAATCTTTTTTCTGAACTTTTGGGAGGCTTTTGATATAGTTTTTTGCCTTAAAAGAAACATGAATTTTGAATTAGAAATTTGAGTTGTTTGTAATGTGACAACATTAACTTTATGCTTAATAGGCAACTTTTAATGATGCTTTGATACTGCATTGTACACATGGATTTGTTAATTTTTTTCCTATAAATGCTGATTATATTCAGATTCTTGCTGAGAAGAACTTTTTTAATCAAGCCTTATGATTGTGATTAAGAAATGATATTTAAAGCTTAAATTATTAGTGCTCAATATTTAATATATTAATTAGAATAAATATGTAGGCATCATTTGAAAGAATAAAAGCCATACTTGTGTTTACAGGAATCTTTAGAAGTCTATCTGTTAAAGTAATTTGTTAGTATTTAAATTATACAGTTAGTCTAATGATTAATTTTAGGTGCTTTATAGTAGGGGTTTAAGGACTCCAGAAAGACATCCACACAAGAACAGGAAGGACGAAGTCAGGGACATCTGCAGAACAAGTGAGTTTTCTGAATAGGTTCATATTTTCAGTATAATTCCAGGAAAGGCAGTAATACAGTTGATGCCTAGCTGTTTATATGCTACACACTGGGAACTTTAAAGTATTTAAATGTATAGAATTTTCAGGTGTTCTAATCATTTTCTGGCTCCCCTTAATCTCCTGTAGTTATTTTGGGTGCCCAAAGCACTTCAAGGTGGATATGCACCATCAGTGGTCATTTCAATATATTATCTCAGTCAGTCTAAAAACTGAGCATGGCTTAAGTAAAATTAAGACTCATAAAACAAACTGACAAAGCAGAATACTCACATCTTGACTCTGCAGTTTTTGAACAAAATCTTGAGTTGGCGTGCCTGTTATTTTCATTATTTCTGTGAGTTGGTCCAGATCTGAATACCAGAAATAAGGAACAAAGTCTTTCACCACAGCAAAATTAAACACCTTACAAAAATTGTGTGTTTCTTTGCAATTGGAGAATAAAGCAGAAATCAGAACAAAACAACTGCAAATAAGATTCATAAAAAATGAGGTGAAAGTTCTCCATTTCTCTTGCAAAGGCAAAGACACTGAAAGCACCTGAAATAAAGTATCTTATAACTTGGGAACACACAACTGAATCATCTGCAAACTCCTCTAATATTATCTGGCCTCCTCTAATACTTTTGGTCAAAATTGGTCCAAAAGTTATTAAGTTTCCATATGTTGCATGACAGATAGGTAGAGGAGATCCTAGGAAGAGGAGAGACCCTCATTAACGTTCCCATAGAGGAAAAGGTCGTATTACAAATTCAATAACCATCTGTTTGATGGTGTGTCTGGACAAGCAACACATACCATATCCATTGCCCTGGTCTATCCAATACTAAGGCAACTAAGCAAGAGCAGCCAGAGCTATTGTAGAGGCAGGCAAAGTCATAAGGAACACCAGACAGTAGGGGAAACAGAATAAAAATCAGAGGAAATCAGTCTTTGTTAATTCTTCTCCACACTGAGCAACTTAAGAAAAAAAAAAACCTTTATTCTCCTCCTCCTCCTCATTTCCCACCTGCTTTGCTTGATTCCACATGCTGAGATGCTGGAAACATAGTAATTGGGATAACGCATCAGAACAATCCCTAGTCTTCTGTGTCCTAAAACAGTACAGATTAATCAGCAACAATATTAGCTGTTTCAAAGAAGAACCACCATATTTACAGGGGGGCTAATGCTGTAGAGAAAACCTTTGCGTCTCATTTGCTACTTTGATCACCCAGACTTAAAGCACATACAAATTCCACAAACCTCTGCAGAAAAAGGAAATGGTGGGTAATGCTGATCAAACAAACATACAAACAAAAAATCCCATACCAAGTTTATCGGAAAACCTATTCATAAAAAAAAAAAAATCACTAAAAAGTTATTTATTTTTTTCCTCACCTACTCACAGCTGAATTCGTAGCTGTATTGCCCTGACAACAGGTAATACCGATCCATACATCTGAAGGCCAGCAGGAACAACTACACTAGGATAATTTGCTTTTTAACACTGGACATAGAATTTCAGCAATAATTCTGAAATATCCAAAATACAATACAACTAAATACTAGCTTTTATACTCTTATATTTACAGTGCAACTTGAAAATTATGACTCATTCATTTCTTATTTATGCACCAGAATTTTCAGGGTTAGCATTAGTCGAGAAATGCTATTTGTTAGTCAACTGTTGTCCTTTAGCTGTATTTTACTATTTTGTGTTAAAAAGTGACGCATACTTAAAATCTGTACAGCTGAAATAATTTGATGTATTCTCCTTTTCCATAGCCCCGTCATTTTTTTTTGTAAATACAATCTTCTTTTATTATGTTTTTCCTCACAGACAAGAGAATAATAAGGTCCATGCAATGAAGTTCTAACCTTACAAGTAAGTACTTAAATATAGAGCATATTTATAAAAAATTTAAACAAGTATTCGCAAGGTCAGCACTTTATTGATTACAACTCCACAAGGGGAAAGCAGTGCAAAATGATTAGGCTGAGCTGTCAAACATGCAAAACATATAAACAAAAAAAATAAAAGTAAAAAAAATTCCTGCTGTCCTCTATTAACACTGGGTAGCTATCACAACTATCTCGAATGAAGTATCACTTACATGTTTAAGTGTGGCTTGATCTTAACTATTTTCTTAATTCCTCAGCAATGAAATGATATGACACTGTTTTCTGCAAATCTAAAATATCTTATTAGACCATAACAAATTTTGATAAAAGTCTCAAAAAACATGAAATGAACCAGCATGTGCACAGAAGTCTGCACACCACACCAGACTTCTCTGAACATGTTCTGGGTTTGGGGAACCTACTACTAAAAAAAAAAAAAAAAAAAAAAAAAAAGCCTTTTCTATGAACACCGAATCATTCACTTGATTCAAGACACGACTCAAAGATCATCTCTCTCTAGTAAAAAATGCTCAGTAATACCAGTTTTAATTTGCAGATGTGTAAACTTGGTACAAGTATTAAATAACCAACAAATTAAAAAGGTGAAAGTCAGTTTACTATTATTTTCAATTTATGCTCATCAGTTTCTGAATAGACTTACTACATTGCACAAGCACCTATCATCATTTTCTTATCTTAGTGCCATAAATTCACTGAGAAAGGATACGATCGTTTCCTTTGAACAGAGGCCTCCCAGTTATCATCTCAGCCATTATACAGCCGACAGACCAGATGTCAACTGAAAGAAAAAACCCAGCAACATTAAATTGCTGAATATTTGTCCATTTAAATACAGATAAAGTTTAATTTAAAATATATTTTAAAGAAGTGTAATGTTTACATTTACAGTCTTTTATAAAATAAATGTGTGCCCTGCAGAGTATGATAAGCAGTATACATAAAACCGTTAGTCTTTTTGATTAGCAAACAAAAGATCATCTGATATTATGCAGAATCAGTTTCTCACTAACAAGCAAATGTATGTAGGAAGTAATTTTTCTATGCTTTCAAAACTTCCATGGTTATCTTGGTATTACTTGAATCCTCTCCTCCTGCCATTTTTCCCTGTCAGTTTGAGTTACAGCCTGCACATCTTGCAGAAAGATTATAGGCAGTGGAGAGCACAAGAATGTAGACCAGACTGTTACATCTGTATACTTTTATAGTGCTTTTTTCCAATAACCTCGGGACTTTCTGTTAGTCTCAGACAGTATACAAACAAAACCACCCCCAAAGTATTACCTGCAATTTATCTACAAGGAACTATTTCAAAATTATATTATTATTTCCACCTCCAGTTTCTTATTCACTTCAGAAACAAAGACGTGGCTATATATCGCCTGATTCAGTGAATGCTTCAGCTCTGTTAAGACTTTTCTGAAAAGATGCTGACCTGTTTGTGTATAATGCATCCAATTAAGTATGACCTCTGGGGCTCTGTACCACCTTGTAACCACGTAACCTGTCATCTCACTGTCTGTATGCCTTGCCAATCCAAAATCCAGAATCTGTAATGAAATCATAAAGAACATCCCGATCAGACAACCTAGATACCGATTTCATACAGACTTTCCAAATATGGAAAATAAAAAAAAAGAGCAGTCTGCAGAGATTGGTTTATTTCTGCATCTTTTGCTCATTAAAGTGTCTTGTTCTTATTATCAAAATCAAGACAGAAGTAGCAAGGAATGTTAGAATTATTTTTTCACATCAGATACTCCTATAGCAACACTAAAAGTTGGAACACTACCAGTAAAGAAAACAATAAATGCTTCAATTTTGGTTATAAAGATACAGGTCAGATTCAATGCAAAAATTCCCTGACCATAGAATGACTATCATATCTTGGCAGGGCTGAAAGAACAACATCCATTCTAGATGGTTATACGGTATCCATTGATCTGATATCCCAGGTGGTACAATTTTTAAGAACAGTGTTCTAATAATATTCTGAAATAAGGAGATACCATTATCTTCATTTTATGAATAACTAATACAAAGAAAAGCTTTCTCAAGGTCACACTGAAAATCTGCAATAAGAGTAGGGAACTACCATTATTTTGTTCCACTGAGTTCCAACCTGCTGCTTAATTACAGAACAATCCTCTGTAAGAAATGCAAGGTCAGTACAATTTTTTAAAGGATTATGTACAATTCAGCTTATTCCTGAAACTCAAAGATATTTATCTTTAGCTCCAGTAAAGTCTACAGCAGCAAGATTAAAAAGAAATGTTACAGTCTTTTGTCAGCTTCTACAAAACTGGCTAACGTAAGGGCCCAGCTGTATGGACCATCAAAAGATATATTCAGCCAATAGTGAGGTCCATTCCTGGAATGACAGTCGGTTTGTAATTTATCAGTAAATTCTTGATACTAACAGGAGAAGACGGGTCCTTGGGTGAGGAAAAATTATTCAAAATAAATCATCATCCACAGATACTCGAATATGTAGTTTTGCATGAACAGCCACTAGTTTCCATGTGTATCAGATTTCATATATATGTATTTATGGAGAAGAAATTTTCACTAGAAGCACCTGTGTATCACGGTACCAAGGGTGATGGATTTGTAATGCTCTCACTGTAATTAAACATTTAAAAATACTTAATTTTTCAACTGGATAGTTTCATCATTCCTTGGCACTAATAAAGAAGGAAAAATATATTTTTATTCATGGATCAAGAGTAGAAAATATGTTATAGCTTATCTTCACTGCCACATTTAAAACATCATTTCCATCTCTCCCCCATAGTTGCTGATTACCTAGCCATTTAAAAAAAGGGAATGAGATGCAAATGGAGAGCTGTTTATTGTTACTAATAAAATGCAATTGACTATGGCAGAAGTTACCACTCAAAAACTTTACACACTGAAGAGTTGCTGGAATCAAAATATTTGCAATAGCAAAATACACTTTTACATACAGCTTTCAAATTTATTATATACATATTTTACATTATGTCTTCCCAGTAGCATCAGAGAGGAGAGGGGAAGAAAAAAGGAAGTTTTGCATAACAGCTCAAAAGCCACATGTAATACCATTTTTTCTGACACAACTTTCTGGGACTTTTCCATACTAAAGTTTGTGAGTTGGAGTTGGAGACACCTGAAGTATAATTTGGGTTTGTATTTTTGTAAAAGCAGAAAATGACAGCAAGAATGTTTTTGTGCTATGCATTAACTTTAGGATTTTTTTTCTATTAAAATATTCATTTCATCTCATGAGCAAATTTATCCTTTTAGTATTTAATGTTAACATGGTACCACTTCAAACAACAGTATTCACATAAAACTATTATTCTGATACTCTGCCTGATCTCCAACCTTTGAGCTAGAACTTCCAAGGCAATTTTTAGAGCAAGTTTGACCAAAATCATTTTTATAACTTTGGAATACTGAAAGGGAGAGCAGATTTCCTTCAGTTCCTCATGGATGAGCTCTCCTTGTCAGCAAACTTAGTTTTCCTAACTTGCTTCAACAACCATAACAAAAATAACTTGTAACTTTAAGACTGCAAAAAGGGCAGGCCTTTCCCTTATGGCACCCTCCAGTTGAGAGAGTCAGACCAGAGAGTCAGAAAGCTCATTTGGAAAAATGAAATTGATTACTTATTAATTAATTATTAATTCAGGGAACTGTTTCAGCTTGACTCCAGCCACATAGTTGTTAGAGCCAATGCAAGGGAAGCTGCTAAGTGCACAGACATGGGAAAAAAGGATTGGACAAACCCTGCCAAGTATGATCTTGTGCCAGTGTAAACTGACTTAAAAGTACACTCAGAGTAGGGTCACATTCTACACATTATACCTGGACTGCACACACACAGTGAAAGTGCAAGTGAAATCTGAATTATTCTGGTATAAGTGAGATCAGAGTTAAATCCTTATTTTTCTTATGCATGCTCTCAACATGTTACAAGTTGCTTTCTGTTCAAAGACTGGAGTAGTGTTTTAACAACCAGTACTTCCTAATTACAGATTTGCATATTTCTTCTGTATATGATATCAGAAATTATTGCAAAACCCTGGACTGCAGAATTTGCTCTGACCATTGAGAAACATGAAAACTAAGGCTACATTTTCCCCTTGCCACTTCACAAAAAGATCTTCTAATACAGAATTATTTGCCTTGGTTTATCTAAAAGTGTGAAAATATCCAAGGTAACAGAAAAATAAGTTGTGTTAAGTACGGAAATACAGTGATCATATCATGAAAGAATGTCCTTGACTTGGGCTGCATCTCAAAATCTAATCCTATAGCTCAGTGGCAGGGTGTGGGGGGGTGAAGGGTACGTGTGTAACTGGTTTTTCCAGATTCTCTTTTTTTCCCCATCACACTGGGACCTACTCACAGTTTGACAACATACTTCCAAAAGCCAGAAAGAGACAATGGCTTTTTGTCTTAAATAGGGAAATCCTAAAACAACAGGATCCTGAGCATTCAGACCTGTTCTACCAAGTATAAAATTGTATTACAACAGCTACGTGCATGTGTATCGCTTGTACATTATACACTAAAACACATTTTTGCAGTGTTCCACCCACTTTCATTTTATTTAATTAAGGGAGAGCTTTACAACCTTTGATCTGTTTCTGTATCTCCCAGCTTGCAGAGTTAAGACTTCTTGTATTTATTCTAAGCTGGAATTCTCACATAACCAAACACTTCCCATAAAGTCTTACTCATCTCTTTTAAGGAGGAAAGTTTGGTCTTAAGATCTAAGCGTAAACTGAAGACTTACATATTAGGAGACAAGAACCCTCATTCCAATTTACTGTTGTTTTGTGAAGACGTATAGGCCAGTCACGATTCAAGCATAGGATAGAAGTTTGATTTTGTAACTAACTGAAAAACATGGACTAGCCTTACAGACTGCTAGAGCTATGAGAAGATAGCTAACAAAAAATAATTCTAGAAAATTAATAATGATCTATTAAAATATGAGAATAGAATTAACTGGGGATTGGAAACAGTATGAGCCTCCTCTCTCTTCACCCAAGAGAATAAGCTATATTCTTAAAATGAGCAGTGGTAAGTACTACAAAATTCTACTTAATAATGAATTTTTTGCTTTTTTATAGCAAACTCATTGTACACAGATAAACAGATACATTTTGCTAGGTCAGGATACTTTGCATATTTCTTTGCATAATTATTGGAGTACAAATATTATGTTCTCTAACAGGCTGAATGACTGGAAGATTCCCAGGACAGATAAGAAACTGAATAATAAAATCAAGCAGGTCAGATTCAGTATTTCAGTTTAATGATCTAGAAGGTGGCTTGAGGTGACAGTACTTCCATGTACAGGAGATGAATTACTGTTCAGGTGGACTCTACTGAGAACATATGCAAGGAAGAATCAGCTGGAGTGGCAGCATCCACATTTCAGGACAGATACCTCCTACAGCGAGCGCTACAGTCCTGGTCCCCAAGAGTGCCTGCCAGCTAAGTCCAGTTTCCATGCTGGGAAGGGACTTGGGTGTGCATCATTCTCCTACCTGCCTTTGGAAGAAAGCTCAGATGGGTAGGACAGGAGGGGGTATATGTCAATATTTCACCCCACTTTGGATAAGCAGGAAACAGGTAGTGCAAGAAATACCATAGAGTGCACCAGCTTTGCAGTGTAGAAACAGAAGCACCTAATAGCTGAACTACTGGGGCTCAATTAGCAATTGTCTCCCCTTAAAGAATTTTTTTTTCCAGTTAAGAGCAAAAATCAAGCAGAACTGATATACGCCTGCTAGAAAATATACTGTAGTCTATAAGCAACTGATACTAATGCTAGTTCTAAGTTTTAATAGTGAAAAAGGAATCACTTAAAAACAAAATTACATGTTCTTGTTCGTGCTGAGCAGTATTTGATTCCTCTTATGCCTCTCTGAAGTGATTAGCTGCAACATACCATAAAAACAGTTCTCCATTACAGCTCTTAAACACGATTTTCTTCTTGAAAAGTCTTTTTAATTAAATAACTGCGTAGCAATATAACAGTATTCACTGCAACTTACATATCACACATGAAAAAGTTGATTATTACAGTTAGGCACGTGCACTTGCCTGGTCCCACAGCTGCTGCACAGACTGCTGCATAAACACCAAGCCAGAAGATGACAGTTTCAGTTCTTACGCTGCCCTTCACCTAGCTGGAGGTACTGAAGTCACTAATCAATCCAACAATATCATGAATATAACCGGTGGCACAGATGTACTTACCAGCAATCATCCTCTGGACATCTAGGGAGTCATATGAACTAATCCTCAGCTGTTCTCCATTAACATCCTATACTAGTTTCCCAGAGCATCCTATCTGGACTTAATATCTTTATAACTGATATTCTGGGCAACATTTCTAATTAGAGGCACAGCCATTTCTTGTCCTTGGCTCCATAATGATCTTAGAAATTGATCATCGCATCTGCCATTTGTATGAAACATACATTTATTTCCATCAAGGACATACAAATAGGAGACTACTGAATTCTCAGTATTCAGGGCTTTATTTCTTAAATAAATATTTAATTTAATTAAATATGGTAACTAAAGTCAGACAAGTGGGAAAATAATTATAAGGATCAGTCTCCCATAATTTTTTTGAAGATTGTTACCATTGTCTGTCTGATCCCCTTTCCTTTAATTTTCCACTACTCAATACTTCTCAAAACTCATGGGTTGAAATCCTGGACTACCACTGAAACCAGTTATCAATGTCTACAGCTTTTGCCCACATTGTTTTCTATGGTGTATTTCTAATATATTTGATTATTTGTTTCAAATAAACATTTCTTACCTTCAATTCACAGTCTTCGTTTACTGCCAGGTTTCCAGGTTTCAGATCCTGTAGATATAATCAGATTTGAAATGGATTTTATTTATTTCTTTTGCAGCAGACAGAAGAAAGCACACTTTTTAAAAAATAAAACATTTATTTCATTTAGGTTAAATGGCTTTCATACAACTACCTGGAACAGCAACAAGTAAAGCAATGTCATCAAGCTAAATTAGAAGATTAATCATAATAAAGAATAGAAGCAAGGACACAAATTTGAATAGATATATGACTTTTTTCCCGTTATGTTCCTCCCCTCCCCAAAAATTAACTTTTGTTCCATTAGTAAGTAAGTCAGAAAAATACTTTCTATCAAAAGAACTCAGTCATCTTAATGTGTATGTGGTTTGAACATAAATGTGTACCATTTAATACTACCACAAAGTTAAGGATTCACATATAGCCAAATGGAGAAAAATAAATTTCCTTCTCTACTTCTGGACTGTACACACTGAATATCAAGATCTACTTAAAAAAGACTCCATATCCTGATATACCTAGAATGGTTATTGAAGGAATTAAACAAGATTTTAGGATCATATATAAAAGCCTATATTCTTTTCTGTAGGAAAATGAAATTCCTAACAAAAAAGTCAATTGAATGAAGACCGCAACATTAAAAAAAAAAAAATTACCAACTCTCTGTAACTACTGTGGAGACTTTTACTGATCTTCAGAAGTTGTATTGCTAAGTTTAGCAACAAAGGGAAGAGTACTGGCACCATTTAAGAAGATTTTGCAATGTTAGTGTTTCTTAGATATTCACAGTTACAGAGATAAGTTTTCCTTTGGCTTTTGCAAACCTTTTTTTGTCACACTTTAGCACACAAGATGTTTAGAGGAATCTTCTCTCAGAACTTAATAATCACCCAACAGTTTCACACAGGATATGGATTGAGATCAGAAGGGCCTGAGAGAGAAACAAAGGGGTGCAAAGGAATCGTCACGAGACTGAGAAGTTCAAGAGTCAGCAAGAGGGAGCTCAGAAAAAGTCGGAGCAACTGTGAAGTTTAGACCACGATTACAAGAGTGGTGGAAGTGAAAATATCCACTTATCAAATTATTCTGGCAATTGTCATAACTTCCATGTCCATCTTAAACCTCCTGTACAACGTGCGCTTTCTGTGGTGCTCCTGATATTTTGTTATGAAAGGCCAGTTCCTACTGTTCTGATGTAAACGGAGTCTTTGGGGAAGCTATGCTACTTGGCACCAGGAGCATACCATTCAAAACTCATCTCTTCCACAGTGCAGAAGTGATTTTACGCAGGCAGCAGGGATTTAAAAAGAATCAGAACACCCAGTTTCATTTCCCTCAGAAAAAAATGAGGTTTTCAAGGCTCTAAAATGTTGGGTTTTCTTTTCAATTTCCATGTGTTCACTCTTCCCCTAATACTTCTAACATTAACGTGATGTTTAAACAACATTTAATCATTGCTTTTAAAAGTTTACTCTAACCTTTGTTAGAAAAGCAAGAAATCCATTCATCTTAATTTACATGCTATTTTCTCTCATGGGAACTTAAAACCTTTATGAACCTGAGCTTTTAAGAAATCTATAAGATTTTAAGAAATCTAAATCTAAACTGACTTCAGTGCAACTTGGGTGCCCAACTTACACTGATGTAGCCACACCATTGCTATTAAACAAAAAAACAAAAGGCAAAATCAAAATGAAATATCATAAATAGAAGTTCAGGCATATTTATGTGCATGCTTACACATAAATACCAATAACATTATCAGAATATAAACATATTTTTTATTATTTCCACTTACCCTGTGAATTATGCCTGATGAGTGAATATACTGTAAAAAAAGAAAATATTTTTTAGTTAATGACTTTTAAAAGTTGCCCGAGGGAGAAAAAGTACTTTTTCATGGTGCTAAAGTGCCTTGAAATTAGAAAATGTTGATATATTGTGCAGAGAATCTTTTTATCTTTGTTTAGCTTTAACTCTCAGTAAATGAGCATGAGTTGTATTATACAAAAAAAGAATAAAATGGTGTTCCAAAAGGAATATGAGCAGATAGGTTAGAAGCAGTGATGATCAATAAGATAAACATTTATAACAGAAATTCATATATATTTTAAAATATATATATGAATGAATATATATATGAATGAATATATATATATATGAATAACTATATACTTTCTGCCAAGGTCATTATAGAATGATTTCAAGAAAAAGTCTTAACTGGACTCCTAGATCACACTTCAGGTCACAGCTTTCTAAAGAAAAAATAGTTACTGAAAATAAAGCTAGTATTTTGCCCTCCCCTCCCCTAATACCTAGGTATCAGTAAAAGAGTTTGAGTATTCCTTCAGATCATATAGCTCTTCTAATTCATTCCATACATAAAATCCTGTTTCCAGTTAATTTTGGTACTGCTAGATATGTATGTTTATCAAAATTAACCCTATTTTATATATCAGAATTGCTCTCTTGCAAGAGAGATCTCAACTGTACTATCATAGTTTCAATTCCTATGCTTCAGCAGGACTGCATTTTAAGAAAGCATTTAAGAACACAATGAAGTCTACTTGAGGTCTTAATTGAAAAGTCTTGTTATATGCTTCAATACTTCCTGAATGAAAAATCTAGAAGTCATGCTACAAGATGCTTTCCCTTATCATAACCTTCCCAATGATCTTTTTGAGGGCTCTCAAAAGTCAAACCAACAAACTGGACGCCCAAGACTAGTTCTTCCGGGAAGCCCTGAAATGAGACATCTGATCAAATACAGATGTCTACACCTGTGTCTGTCACCACAGCCTCCCCATTACAAATGGAAGGGTTCTCTGGTTCCCAGTTCCTTTCACCTGCTGAATAATGCCCTAGAAAAAACTGTTTTCTCCACTGACTATCAAGGGAATCGCTAGTAAGTAGTTGAGACGCAGATAACTGTTTTGCAAGTACTGAAAGGCAGAAAGTGAATCACACCCTTGATACTTGTCTTAAACTGACTTAAAAAGGCTGCATTGTGACTACACTGGAGCAACACCAAGGAGGAAGGAAGAGAAATTAACGGTCACACACCTGTATGGGTGGTTTTCTGTTGTTTTATTTTCTGTATGTGAAACATATGACAGTTCTGGGAATTGGTGATTTTTATGCTATTACTACACCAAGCCCAGATCCAGTAAATTGCTAGCCTCACATGTAGTAGTAAAATATACTTGTTATTCAGTACTAAAATGAAGGAGAATGTATACTGCACCACAACACAAGTTACTCTTTTCATGCTGCTGTTTTAGAAGTTTGTCTAATGTTAAACTGCTACAACAAAGGCCTTTGGGATTATGATAAAAAAATGCAACAAAGCTAGGCTCCTGCTATGACTTAGCCTTCTCAGAAAGCCTCTTTCCATCTGTTACAGGGGAATACACAGACTAAGTTGACTAAGTCAGATACCTAAAGTCAGTGAGCATTTATAATTTTGTTACTCTATTTTTGTACAGCTGGGTTTATTTCAATATATGTCTGCCTGTCATCCTAGCTTTGGTGTTCTTCCACACTTCTAGCTAACATAATATGAATAGGAGGTGCAAAAAAAAGAAAAAAGTTCTGCCTCAAGGCTAAGACAAAACACACCTTCACTGGCAATCCTACAATAATTTATGTTGCAAAGGACCTCTGGAGGTCATCCAGTCAAAACTCCTGTTCAAAACAGATCCAACTAGACCAGGCTGCTCATGGTCCAGGCAAGTTTTTAATATCTCCAAGGATGGAGATTCCACAACCTCTCTGGGCCCCTGTTCCAGTGTTTGACCATCTCCAAGGTGAAATTTTTTTCCCTTATATTTTATCAGAATTTCCCATGTTACAAACTGTTCTCATGTTTCAAACTGTGACTGGTTCCATCTTCTCCACACACTCCCATGAGGCCAATGAAGACAGCGGTAACATGAACACAGGTTTCTTTTCGTACAGCTGCACAACCCCAGCTTGCTCAGTCTCTTCTTGCATGTTCTACACTCCAGCCCCTTAATTATCTTCGTGGCCTCGCTCTGTCTGTCAATGTCTTTCACGTACCGGGTAGCCGAAAACTGGACACAGAACTCCAGACATAGTCTCATAAGCGCTGAATAGAGGGGAGAAAGATCACTCAACCTGCTGGCTACTCCTTTACCAATACAGCCCAGGATGTGGTTGGCCTTTGTTGCCGCAAAGGTGCCCTGCTGACAGCAGAGCTGCAAGGCCTTTTCTGAAAAGCTGCTTTCTATCCAGTGGGTGCCCAGGCTGTACTGTTGCATGGGTTCTTCTTCCCTAGATGCAGGACTTTACATTTGCTGTAGATGGTAGATCAGTTCCTGCTGCATATTACTTGCAGATTAGGGAAGTTTTAACATCACCAGTAGAAATTGCCAAAGTGTTTCCCGGAGCTTTCCGGGGTTGAGGGAACAGAATGGCTCCCCAGAACACAGCCTGTAAAACCACTACAGAAAATGAAGAACTATAAAGCAGTATTTCTGTCATGGATGTGCCTGAAGTGGACCAGAACGGGAGGAACGAGACGCAAAAAGAGGAAGTCTGACAGTTGTACACAGACACCAGAGATACATTAAAGTAATTATCTCTAAGTAAGCAAGCTCCCAACAAACCTGTTAAACAATAAATGAAAAAAAAGCTGATGTCTTCTGCAAACAGCCATCTTTATCAAGGATATCACAATGACCACTTACGTTCTAAATTATTTCAATGTCTTCTCACTGAAGCCTCTTGATTCTCCAAAGCACATATGCTATAAATATACTACAGTCTAATTTTGCTGATATGACTGTACACAGTAAGGAAATAACTAGTAGACCCAGGAATGTCTGCACCTAAGAATGTAGCAGGTAGAAACAGGAATTAAAGAACTGCAGTTTCTGAAGTTTTAGTAAAAGTCAGTCTCAACTGTCTGGGGGGAAGAGCACGGTCTCATTGGGTGTTCTTACCCCACTGAGGATTTTGTGAGTGTTCACAGCACAAAAATCACATCAACATCTTGGGGAGAACTCATGTATTTTCTAAACATTCCTCTTAATATAGGACTACTGAGATTACATGAAATAGCACTTATTTCTGGTGCTAATTTAAGCATTAGCCTTTCTGTTAGCTGCAATATTGTTGTCTGTGCTGCAGTGTTTTTAAGAATAGCAGTATTTTTTAACTGCATCGTATTATCTACTGGTGGGTAACAGCAGTGGAATTATGCTAGCCCTAGTTTAGAAAAATTTCCATTTCAATTCATTAATCTTCTGAAATTGGATCCAATTTTTACCAATTTTGCTCATTAAGTAATCCATTTAGTGTCAGATTTCATCATTCTTAATATGGAAAACATATTCGGACCACAGCACAGAATCACAGAATGGTTGAGGTTGGAAGGGACCTCTGGAGATCATCTAGTTCAACTCCTCTGCTCAAGCAGGGTCACCTAGAACACATTGCCCAGGATTGTGTCCAGACAGCTTTTGAATATCTCCAAGGAAGGAGACTCCACAACCTCTCTGGGCAACCTGTTCTGGTGCTCTGTTACCCTCACAGTAAAGAAGTTTTTCCTCATGTTCAGATGGAACTTCCTGTGTTTCAGTTTGTGCCCATTGCCTCTCGTCCTATTGCTGGGCACCACTGAGAAGAGCCTGGCTCCATCCTCTCTACACCCTCCCTTCAGGCTTTTATACACATTGATAAGATCCCCTCTCAGTCTTCTCCAGGCTGAACAGGCCTGGATCTCTCAGCCTTTCCCCATATGAGAGATGCTCCAGTCCCTTAATCATCTTAGTAGCCCTTTGCTGGACTTGCTCCAGTAGCTCCGTGTCTCTCTTGTGTTGGGGAGCACAGAACTGGATGCAGTACTCCAGATGTGGCCTCACCAGGGCTGAGCAGAGGGGGAGGATCACCTCCCTTGACCTGCTGGCAAGGACATATCCTTCATAACGTTATTACTACTAAATGTGAACAATATTTGATTCAAGAATCCAGTTAACATAAGCAAAGTGCCATTGGGCACAGGAGTTTTGTGCACTACCCTACAGACGATTTTTGCTAACATGCATAAATCCTTGCAAGTTTCAGAGTGTGCTAGCAAGCTATGCAACAGCTGTCTAAATTCTAAGCATTCTTGCCTGTATATGTAACATACACACAAAATATAAAGCTAATCAAAAGGGAATTAGAAAAGATTCAGGAGAAAGTATTCTAGTGAGCAAAATGAAAATGAGAATAGTGACTTGGCAGGGAAAAGAAAACTGAAGCGGAAATGGGTGAGGGGGGAAGGGAAAACAGAAGCAGAAAAAACAACCTAAATGTGAACAAAAGACAGTAAATAGGGATGATAAAAAGGAGAGAACCAGAGCAGGTAAATATTACTATTAACACAGCAAAAAAAGCTTGGAAAGATGTTCGTGTGGCCCAAGAGATATCCTTCCATTCTCAAATACTGCACAAATAAAGACACACAACTGCCGCTCACATCCGTAGAAGATCGCTGACCCAACCGGCATTCTGCAGAAGATGGACTCAAGACTGAAAGAGTCGAAAACTCCAATCCCATTCCACCTACACGAAGACATTTATTTACAGCTTGTCTCCTATAGTCTTTGACAATCACTAATTTTTCTGTCAAATAAAAATGAAAAGGCATAGCATATTTGAAAGACCTTCCAGTTTGCAAGCTCACACTTAAATAAAATTTAACGCTAGGCTAAAGTCTGACTAGGAAACAGACAAAGGCAATACATCATTGTTTTTAAGCCATGTCAAATCACATTGTTTTTTCCACCACAGCTGAAGTTAATTCTGATAAATTACAAGGTTTGTGAGAGAAAGGAAGTGAGTATTTCATTCTCTACAGAAGGAAGACAGTAAAATGGCACAAACATAATTGACAAACAAGACTGTATAGACTTACAGAGCAAAGCACTGAGGGCTTGATACAAATCTTCCTGAACTCAACATGAACTTTCCACTGACCTCAGAAAAAAAAAAAAAGTTTTTTCTTTTTAAATCAAGCCTGTGGAGCATTTTAGTATATAATCAGTTCAGAACTAGGCTACAGGAAATATGCAAAAATGAAGCATGCAGGGAACTGTCTTGGGGCCTTAGCAAAAAGGTATCTATTTTATCCCCTCACATAAAACAACTCATACCATTATTTTTACATACATGCAAAAGAGACACATAAACAGGTCATTACAACATGAGTCTGAAATGTGGCAAAAATAAAAAACAGCATTCTTGCCTTTGAGTAGGCTTAAATACAGATACCATAAAATGCTTATGTACTTTACACAAGGGACAAATGCATATTGCAGTTAACACCTGTATCACCAAGTAGCCAAAACAGAGTCTGTCAAAGTAAAGAGATGCAGTAAAAAAAACATTATAAAAATGAGAGGCCAAGCTGTGGAACAGCTTTACAGTTGGAACAGTTTCACAACAAAAATCTACAGAGCTGCCTATTCCTTCTTCCCAGGTGAGTTAACTGAGTACTACCTTAGTGTATGCTTTGTTTCCCAACAAAAAGCAAGCTTTCTCAATAAAACACAGATGTGCTATCTTTAATCCAGAAACACCAGACCTTTACAAGATTTTCATGCAAAACCTGGCAGAGCCTTTCTTACACAGCCAACTTACTATGTCTTTCAAAGAAGAAAAAAATTACTGACCTGTTTTCCTTTTTTCTGCATGCTAGCAATACTGATTTCAGCTTAATCACTAGCATGGACAATGCTGCAGGAATGTCCCTCAAATAAAAAGCACTGGAGCATTCCTGTTATCTAATTTCTTGAATATATTTCCAACTAGGTGTATTGGTGGGGATGGATGAATTAGTGCAAGGAGACAAATCCAAAGTTTACTGGAACAGGTGAAGTAGTAAAGATTGTTCTCAAATGTTTGGCTTGCAGTATGAAATAACAAAACATCAGAGTCTAGTAGCTATGTCTTATTTTCTGCTGGTAATTTTGAAGTAAGTACAGCTATGCTTTTTAAAAATTTAGGGTGGGAGAAAAGGCAAAATATTCACGTGAACCACTGCTAACAGAGTTACAGAGACCAGAGATACCAGTTTACTAACATTATCTCAGTATTCCTGCTGGTCACTTGGTAACTAGAATGAGAAATGCTCCAATTTTTATTAAATCCTGGGAATCCCAGCTTAAAATCAAGAACTTCTTGCTCATTTTCTCCTTACTCAAAGTCCTGCTCTGTTTTCTTCAGGTATGTTCAGATGTTCTTCAGATATATGTCAGTTGTTTCACTTGCCTTCTACATGTACTGATCCAATGAGCTCCAGAGTCAACCCTTCAGGGCCCACAAACTCTATTCGGTAGGCCTCTACAACATAATCTAGACCACTAGACCAAAATAAGTTTCTAAGCCATTTCATTGGAATTAAATTCATTATTCATTCACTGCACTACATTCAACTCACGCTAAATTTTTACAGTTCATATATTGCATATATTGTAGAGCCAAGGGGAAATGAATAAAGTAGGACTCAGCAACAAAATACACTTACTAAGTCTTGGGATGGGAGTAAAACAATTTACTTGCCCTTCTGTATCTGTTAGATATTGAGAGACAGAGTAATCATGGGCACACTGTTCTTGCTGTTCTTGTCCAGGAACAGCATGATATCCTGGGATTTTGTCTATTTTTAATAGTGTTTGGCAATACAAATATAGATCTGGAAGAGCAATACACCTTTCTCTATAAAGTCCAGTTCTGTATTTCCACCACACAAGCAGGTCCTTATGCAATGCACCTCCCCTTCCAGCACAGATTCCACTTATCTCTGTACAAACGCAGAGGGAAGTCTGCCCAAACTTTGTATATTGCAGGACCATAAAACCAAAATTGTATAGTGTAAGAAGCAGCCAAAGAAACCACATTCAATTCTAGACTGTGCTGTTCTATGGCCTGTTGTAACATATGTCTGAGGAACAGCAATGGGAATTAAATGGCTGTCACTGCAGGAAGTCAGGCTTCAGCCTGCAGAGCTAGGTCAAGGGAGTCACAACAAAACATCCCAACTACATTCTGAACTTTTGTTGTAGTAAAGAACAGCTTTTAGGGTAAGTTGCTTTTTCTCTTGGAACCACACCATCAAAAGAAATAATAAAGGAATAACAGACTTTTTGTCATCAATGTCTTGTACACCCAGACAATAAATATTGTAATTTAAGACCTGCGGTACCAGTTGAGATTGGGAAGTATTTTCACATCGCATTAATATAGGTTAGTGAGGAACTGGGAGCTCAAGCAGGACCTTCTTTTGTGCTATAAGATACAAGCTCTGTGCTGTAAGATACAAGTTTTAATCACCGTCCATTTTGTAAAAGCCAAATATAGAAAAACAACCCCACTAGCAATAATAAACATTCTAGCAGAAAGATGAGAAAGAGAAACATACAAAGTCTATGATAGTTAGTATACTTAGAGTCATCTTTGTGAGAATCAAAAAATGTTAAAGAAAAGTTGTGCAGATGGCTCTGCAATCCATCACAAAGAAGTTTTATGAGACCCAAGGGATAAAAGCTAGAGGAGTACAAACAACATTATTTCTGACAAAGACAGGGGGATTAAACAATCAGGGTTAATTGAGCTTACATTCAGGGTTACCCTCTGCAAAAAATGAGTCAGGAAAAGGCCCCCAAACTAAAGGATGGAGTTTTGGTTATATTTTGTTCAAGTACTTGAAAATTTTACATTAAAATTATTACTCTCCCCCAGAAACCATGTTCAAGCTATGTCATGACTTACTGAAAGAACTACAAGATGAAGTTCTTTTATACAGTTAAAAACTAGACAGATCTGAATGGTCCCTTCTAGCCATTTCTAAATGTTTTCGTTATTTAATAGCGTAAAACACAGGTGCATTATGAAAGCAGGCACCAAAAAATCAAAATAAAGCAAAGGTGGCAGGAGGACTGCATGCATGAACAAGAAGGTCCTAACTAAACTCAAACATAAAAAGGAAGCCTACAAGAGGTAGAAGCAGGGTCAGGTCACCCAGGAGGAATACAGAGACACTGTCCAAGTATGCAGAGATTGGGTTAGGAAAGCCAAAACCCACCTGGAGTTGAATCTGGTGAGGGACGTTAAGGGCAAAAAGAAGGGCTTCTACAGGTGTATCCGCAGCAAAAGGAAGACGAGGGAAAATGTGGGTCCACTGCTGAATGGGGTAGGGGAGCTGGTGACAAGGGAGATGGAGAAGGCCAAGATAGTCAACGTCTTGTTCTCTTCAGTCTTTTCTGGTAAGACTTGCCTTCGGCAATCCCAGGCCAGGATGAACAAATAATCATGGAAACCATTTCCAAACATATTACAGACAAGAAGGTGATTGGGAGCAATCAGCATGGATTTACAAAGGAGAAAATGATGCCTGACCAACTTGATAGCCTTCTATAATGAGATGACTGGCTTGGTGGATGATAGGAGAGCAGCAGGTGTTGTTTATCTTGACTTTAGCAAAGCTTCTGACACTCTCATAACATCCTCATAGACTAACCAAGAAAGTATGGGCTACATAAATGGATAGTGAAGCAGACTGAAAACTGGCTGAACATGCTGGACTCAAAGTGACCAGCTGCACAAAGTCCAGCTGGAGGCCCATCACTAGCAGTGTCCCCCAAGGGTTGATAGTAGGGCCAGTACTTTTTAGCATCTTCATTAATGACCTGGATGATGGGACAGAGTGAACTCTCAGCAAGTTTGCTGATGATACAAAACTGGGAGGAGCGAATGACACATCAGATGGTTGTGCTGCCATTCAGAGGGACCTTGACAGGCTGGAGAAATGGACTAACAGGCACCCACTTAGGTTTAACAAAAGGAAGTGCAGTCCTGCATTTGAGGGAAATAACTCCATGCACCAATACAGGCGGGAGGGCAACCAGCTTTGCAAAAAAGGACCTGGGGGTCCTGGTGGGCAACAAGTTGATCATGAGCCAGCAATGAGACCTTGTGGCAAAGAAGGCCAACAGCATGCTGGGCTGCTTTAGACAGAGCATTGCCAGCAGGTTGAGGTAGGTGATCCTTCCCCTCCACTCAGCACAGGTGAGGCCACATCTAGAGTACTGTGTCCAACTCTGGGCTCCCCAGTACACGAAAGACATGGACATACTGCAGCGAGTCTAGCAGAGGGCCACAAAGATGACTGAGTGATTGTAGCACCTGCCATATGAGAAGAAGCTGAGAGAACTGATATTGCTTAGCCTTAAGAAGGCTCAGGGTGCATCTTATCAATGTCTATAAATACCTGTTGGAAGGGAGTGAAGAAGATGAAGCCAAATTCTTCTAAATAGTAACCAGTGAAAGGACAAGAGGCAACAAGCACAGACTGAAACACAGAAATTCTGTTTGAATGTAAGAAACAACTTTTTTTGCCATAAGGGTGATTGAACACTGGAACAGGTTGCCAAGGGATTTTGTGGAGTCTCCATCCTTAGAGACATTCAAAACCTGCCTGCACAAGGTCCTAAGCAACCTGCTGTGGTTGACCTTGCTTTGGGCAGGGCATTGGACTAGATGGTCTCCAGAGGTCCCTTCAAACCCTCAGCGATTCTGTGAAAAGTCATTCGAAAATTATGTTATTTCAATGGAATCCCTTTTGACATCTTTCACAGCTTTTTAACTCAGGTGCTTATTTCTTTGGGCTTGTAAGTGATTCATCTGTCCTCCTCTCAGCCACCTCCCACTCACATTAGTCACTAAAAATCCATACCCCTTCCTTTTTATCAAAGCTGTCCCAGACTTGGCGACTTCAGAGATTCATTAACTTTATACATAAAATGTTACACAAAGGATACACACTTTTGAATTTCACAATAAACATTCAGACATCTGGCTCAAAAAGGTATTTGAATATATGAATAATCCCAACGAATTCCATAGAATGACTTGCCTATTTAAATTTAGGAAAGAGGTTAAGTATGTTGCAGAACTGGACTCTTAACATACATGAACCAAATCCACATGTGCTGTTGTCACACTATGAAGCTCGCTCATCAGCTGTTGTCCCTGAACAACCACCAAAACCAGTGCAAGCACTAGGAGCCAAGGAGGCTCTGAGTCTCTCTCGGGGTGAGATTTTCACCACAAATACCATAACTACAGGTCTGTATTCACCGTATTTTTATATATATATATATATATATATATATATATATATATATATAAAAAATCTAAAACTATATCAATCAACCCACACCATCTAAAACAAATTCAAACCAAAGAAGATAAGCACAGGAAGAACTCTCCAGAGTAACTGACTGAAAGAAAGAATCCTAATAGGAAAACAAAACCTTCCTTAAAAGAGTGCACACAGATACTGCGTTTACAGTAGGTTGGTGCAGACTGCCTTAGCAACAGTGCTATCAAACAATACTGGTAAGACATGGAAAACTTTTCAAACTAGAGAAATTTGAAGCTGATGACATAGCCAAGGGCTCTGATCTATCATTTCTGATCAAACAGGATATCAGGTTTGGCTCTGCTGAAGTCAAAGGGCATCCTGCGTCTGACTTCAATACTTACTTCATTCTCTGTTTCTACAGTCCTCAACTAGCCAGGGTAAGAGGGGTGGCTAAACAGCACTAATAAAATCAACTACTGGAGAAGAAGGCATAACTAAAAGTCACAGCAGTGACCTTCTGGTTTACTGAAATAAGGAAATCAAAGTCATCCCAGATTAATGTATTACAGATCTTTAATGAGATTCAACTTTTTTTTCCTTTTCCTTGAAACAAAACCAAAAAGGCAACATTCATCATCAGAAAACATCTGTTGTACAGAATATCATCACTTGTATTATGAAATTTTATCCTGCTATCAAATGCTAAGTATCTATAGCATTCCGTATGGGTATACTAGGAGAAAAAATTATGAAATAAAAATAATAAAAGTGGCAAACCTTTAAGCCTTTTAACATCTGATATACCAGGAACTGGATTCGGTCTTCAGTTAGCTTCTCATGCTTCATTATCTTACTCAAGTCTGTTCCCATAAATGGCATGACTAGGTAGCTTAAAAAAAAGTATAGAATAACTCTAAATTTGTAAAATAAATTGAAATATAATTGTATGTTATAGTTCAGTGACAATCTTGAATGGCAGATCATTCTGTTTACCAAGCAATTCCACTGATCTCCCCCCTCCAAGTTTCTCTTTTTTTAATATATTTTTTGATTGTCATAAATAGATATCATACAACCCTGCCACTGGTTACAGAAAGTTGTTAGTTATCAGAAAAGTAGATTCCGAACTAGATTAGAAGAACCTAATCAAGAGCCACGTGATACTTCAGAGATACCTGCGCAGAAAACGAAGACATTCACACAATGCTATTTATCTTACAATCATGACCATAGGATAAGTGGACCAGTGGATCTTAGCAACAACAAAACTAACTGGGTGGTTCATTCAAATAGACAAGGTCAGATGTATCAGGAACAGAGTTCATCAAATTAAGAGGCAACAACTTCTTCCATTAATTTTCATCTGGCATTATAAAATCCTTAACCTTTGGTACTTCTTATTGGTAATGGACACCAGCAATAGAAAGCTTGAAAGTGCCAAGCCAGCATTTCAAGGATAGTCTTCATTCATTGCTTGTAGTAAATTCATCAGAAAGCCTTTCCTTTGGTTAAAACATGCAAATTTTAACTATGCTGAGTTCTCTCATTAAAGCTGTATGAAAAACTTCATTTGTCATGTTAGAATTGTACTACAAACTAAATAGATATTAAACACAAAGTTACAGGAAGATGGGATACTGATTTAGTCACAAAGAGTTACAGATAGTATATCCAAAATTCCCTAGGTACCCAACCTTTTCTCATGATTTGGGGGATCAGGACTCAGGCTCCCAATCCCAGCATTCATAGACAAATCTGCTATCCTTTGGATAGAAAATAAGCAAATTTAATTTAGTAACTACATAAGGACAGAGCAAATATGGTGAAGAGAATGAAATTTCTTATCTCTTCCCAAGTATATAACACAGTATGTTTCTCATCAACAGAGCAAATAACTTAGAAACGGAGTTTAACTTCTGCTTTGTTGATGTCCCTGAATCTTGAAAGCGTATTAAGTTCTACCCCATCCGAACTTATTTAATACATTTTCCCAGAGGTCATAAATACTTGAAATGAGCCAGAAAAAAAAAAAACACTTAAGTGACTGTTCCAAAGAAAGCAGAGGTAGTAAGATGTGAGGTGAGAAACAGAAATATCTACATGTCTTATACTACTGGTGGTGACCCTGAAGCATCCATAAGGAATTTTGTTAGCCTGCCATCATCTGTGTAAATCCCACAGCTCTGGATGGACAGCGATTTACCTAAACAGACAAAGTCCAAAATAATCTATAACCATTAAGTACTGTAAAGAACAGGATGGAAAGGATAAATAAAAGTGCATTTTTACGCATGCACAATTTGATGAGTTTACAATTTGATGACTTCAAATTTCTAGTAATCAAGACAGAGAGAGAACTGGGGTATGGGGGAACAAAAAAAAAATCAGGAGATAGAAAACCCACTCCTATTTGAGTTTGAAAATCCAAAATTTATTAACACTTTATGAACAACATTGGAACAGGACAACAGTGGGATCGAATACTATGGGCACTTATACACAGATGAAAAAAGGAAGAAGAAAAAAAAAAGAGATCAGTTATACTATAACATTCCATAAAGGAGCTTCATCTTTTGATCAAAAAACTCAGTGTTACTTCATATAGGCTTATCTGGACACAGATTCGTGAATGAAAAGTATTACTGTGGTCAGGTCACAGCAGCTGCAATTCTCATTATTTATTATTATATTATGGGTATTTAGAAGTGTCATAGCTACACGTGGCTTCCATGGCTACACATAAGAATTACGGCTTTGGTTTCAGAAAGAGTATCATCATCATTAGCAAATATAGGGTATAAATCTTCCTATGCAAACAGCTCTCACAGATCTAGGTTGGACAGAAGTTACCTGTTCTTTTGGGGTATAGCTATGTTGAGTTACTCTAGCAAATCTTTGACTGGTAGTAAGGCTCATGACAACACAGTCTAAATAAATCATTTCAGTTCAATACTTTGCCTAAGGGATTTCTGAATATTTCTACCTTGTTATAAATCTTGCAGTTTTTTGGGGGGCAACGAAGAAGCCACTTCCAAAAGAATTGTCTTTTAAGATAAATTCAAATAATCAAACTCCTCCAGAAAAGATAAAATCAGAAAACTTTTTACTCTGAACAACTGCTTAAAACCATTCCACTTCCAAAATGCATTTAAATCATGATATAAGATTTGTTCTAAACACATTAATATGAATTCACAAATTCAAGTGGTGAAGATATTACTGACATTGACTGTCAACACTTTGTCTACTACTTAAAAATCAATAAATGTATTTTTATTATTAAAAATGTATTTACAATCCACAGCTGGAGTCCTCAAATAATCTAAAGATATTAGGCACCCAATCCATAACTCACTTCAGTAAAGAGCTTGATGCCTAAGTCTTGGACGTTTCTTGCAAATTCCAGTTAAGGCCCCTAAACTCTTACAACATTAGGAGCAGCAACCCTTTCTGGCACATTTTGTATGATACAAGCACAGACAATGAATGCAAAGAATACAGATCAATGGGGTAAAAAGAAGCCATGTAGTAGAATTTAAACTGGCAAAGATTTATCACCTCTCTGATTTTGCACACTATTTCAATCAGCTGAACTCTAGCACTGAAGGAAGTTAAACACAAGCATGAGGAAAGACGTTGAGTGCCCCTTCCTAAAGGAGAAGGGACTTTCTCTTCAGTTGTTGCTACACTGGCTGGTGGATTATGGTGTCAGGTAGGGAAAGAAGCATGCTCCCCTCCAGATAGGCAGGCTAGAAGTGAGCTATAAGGCAGGAGGGCTCCATGACGTGTTCCAAGGAAACCTGAGATCTCAGACAAAAACAGGTCTAGGGACTGACTGTGGTGAAACCACCTGCCTCACTTCTGCTGCTTCTAGATGCAAATCAGCTTGAATTTTGATCTTTATATAATAGGTCACGGATAACTTCTCATGACTAGCCAGCAAAAAGGAAGTCTCTCTCAAACGACTCTTTTGACCTTTAATCCACATAAACTGTTCCTCCACTTCTGTTTTAAATGTACACACATTTACTCTTGCTCATATCTAACAGCTTACCAAAAGTCTTGAAAGCACATCTGGCCACAGGTCCACCTGTTACATACTTAGTTATAACAGTGTTCCTCCTACTTGACTTGCACTTCCAAAACTTGAAGGATGACTTTTTATATATATGCACATGTAATTATCTATATATGCATATAGATAATTTGTATTTAAAATGCAGTCCTCAAATGCTAATCTTACGTATGTGCATTGTATTGCATATGTTATATAAAATGTTAGAATGATAGGCAATATGGACAGTAAAATTCTTGGCTCAAAAGCCTAAACGATCCATATGATCCAATGGCCAACATGATCCATGTTTTTTGTACTTCATTTTCTATCTTTTCTTGTTAGATAACCTGGCATACTTGTATGTTAACAAAAAAAACCCTGGTTTTGAAACATATAAATTACATTAGAGGAAATCCCAAACAGTTCTACCGATGTAACATGAAATCCACATAAAGTGCAATGGGACCACTGTTTATCTAGTGAATTGAATTCACAAGAATTGCAGCAGGGTCCACTTGCAAGACAGACATGCTAAATATCTGCCTGAGGTGCTGCCAAAAGGTCAGAGAGATGCACATGCCTGGTGCTAGAAGCAACCTGTCATGTACTGTTTGGTCCATTTTGTTCTACGGGGAAAGCCAAGAGGGAGCATAGACCACCCTCAGCTGGATGCAAGCAATTGCAGAATGGGCAGTCAGGAAGTATAACAGAGCAGAGCTCACACATAATCTCAAAAATGTCAACAAACAGCAGCAGTTTTGAATTAATCCTAAAATTAGGATGGATCACACTGGCAATGTGTCATGTAGCAATCACCATTTTCAGACTTGAAAATGACGACTGCTACATGACGCATCACCAATGTGATCCATCCTAACTCTAGTTTGAGTTATGGATGGTTCTATCATTTGGTCATTCTGAGCTTTAGGGTAAGAAATCAATACTTTAAAGAAGGATTAGGGAATTCATCAGACTGCAATTTACTAAGGATTGAAAGAAGTACACATCTTATATAATAGGTAACTGGTTCTAATAATAATCTGGAAATCTCAGCCTACCAATTTTAAGTAGCACACAAGACTTATATTAAGATGAAATTCAGAAAAAGCCATGAAGCAATGTTTTTGGAATTCTGCAGGATAAAAAAGCAAACAATCCCTCCTCCCAAACAAGCAATAACCCTGCTCCCAAATACAAACAACTCAAAACTTACAAGTCATTAAACTTCTCCAGTGTTATATCTGGTGTGAACACATCCAATATTCCAATGACCTAAAAATAAGGGGGGAGATGGAGAAAGGATTAATATTGTCTTAACACAAAAGTTCCCAAACTGCATAGTAAGTGAAAAAATATAATCAAAACCATTTCCATAATGAAACATTAGCTATAGGCATAAAGACAGCAGAAAGAATATTTAAAGTAGTGCCTAGAAATATCAGGATTTGTTATGTATCAAATTCTACAACTCTGAAGACCATTCAACCCAGTGGTAAAGAAAAAATTAAATTGTATTTATTTAAATAAAAATTTCAGAGATTAACAATTTTATGTAAGAGGAGACAGTACCTTTTAACTTGAACCACTTAAGTACTGAAAATAAACCAGCAAATTATCTTATACTCTGAAGCAGTCCTAAGTGTTACCTACCAAGCTGGACCAGCTGCCTGCCAATGAAGAATACCAAATGCTTTAGGACACCTTCTAATCTCAGTTATGGGGTAATTTAGGTATTTAGATTACAATCCCTAAATGGGTATGCGGACAGGAAACTAGGACTAAACTCTCTATAAAAAGAGTAAATTATCAAGAGCTTAATATAATTAAGCCAAATTACTTTGGCTTGTATCCTAGGTTCTCCCTAAGAGCATTTTCTGTCAAACAAATGCATTCTATCACCCAGCAGAGAAGTTACAAACTAGTAAAACAGACCTCCCATCCCAGTTTTTTATATGAGTATGTTTTTCAATAGAACTGTACCAACTGACTAAATCAATTATGGTAACTGCCAGTGCTTCTTCCAAACCCATTAAACATTAGTAAATTAAATATACAGAGCCAAATGCTCCAAAGGATGTAGCTGCAATGTGTCTAAAGCCAAATCCCTGCTCCGATGCTGCCAAATCCAGGAAATGCCTAAATACTCCAGGCATTCAGAGTTGCTTCTTTTCAACTTCCTACATTGCCCCGGTCTTGACAAGGCCCAAGGAGACTCAGTGTCTTGCTCAAATCTAAGCCCAACAGGAATCCAGCAATCAGGCATTCCTCTTAAGAAATCTGGTAGGTATAGCACATTTAAGACAGACTGACAGGTGGAGATGTCTTACAAGCTATAGTTAGGGCCACTGCTTTCTTTTAAAAGGTGGCCAGAGAAGGCAGTCTCCTGAGTTCCCTCCTTTCATAAAAACAGCCTAATATCTGAGCATTCAATCAGTAAACAAAAGGCTCAAATTTAATTCCCTTTTCAATCTGAAGGGATCAAGCTTTTCACAGAGATATCCAATCTCAAACCATAAAGATTTTCCCAAAGAGAGAGGAAAAGCGCTCTGGCAGATCTTACAGAAAATGTCACTATTGAGAACATTCATAATGAGGCCACACAAAGAACATGTGCAAGACTGTAACCGTTACCTAAAAATAAAGGAATTAATTTGCGTATAGGGAAGACTCCCCTATTCCTTATTCCAGACAACCAGGCCCTAATTCTGTTTACTAAAGGGGAGTCTTCTAAGCAGGGAACAGTATCTAGGACACTGCTGGCAGTCAGTTAGGGGCTCTACACACTGGACTACTCATACTCTTTCTCAGATCCAGGCTGCCAAGTCAGTACCGAAATACAGCAATTTGGGTTACTGGAACGTGTGCTGTCTAAAACACTAGCTCTTTGGATCAGTCTTCTGCTGGTGCACATGCTTCTCCCAACTTCCTCCTGTAAGACAGTTTTTTAGAGAGGCACGCCAGAAATCCAAGGTAACTATGGTAATGAGAACAGTTGAAAGTCACACTATAAAAAGTTACCCAAAACAGTTCTGACAAAAATTACATTAGGTGTATAAGCGAGGCAGTGAGACAGACTATCACACCATCACAAAATCATGCCAGTGCCGTCCATCTCCGATCCCCTTGTTAACATCCACTGGTCTCTGTGCTGAGATTCCCCAAACCTTTTTTCAAAAGTTAACTGTTTATTCAGAAATTTTTTGTCTTCCTATTTTCAACAGATCTGTGCAGTACTAACAAATGGGGCAGATTCTATACAGGAAAGAAAGCAACGGGAAAGGAAAAGTGAAGAGAACATGATTATTATTCTTAAAAGATTTATAATCTTTTTAACCTTATTCAAACCTATCTCCATGGCTATACAGTTTAAGGACATCGGATTATACACCAAATTGAAAACTGTATAAAATTAGTAAACAGACCTCAGGAAAGAAAGCACAGCTAGCAGCATATTACATTGTCTGATATTATAGAAGAATTGTAAAATCTGCTAAATTTGATAACAATGAAGATGCATTTTGGCCATTGTTTTGGGGAATAATTAAGATAACTTAACAGAGATCTTTAAAAAAGTATGTGGAAGTAAAGAGAAGTGAGCTCAGAAATGCAGGAAAAGAAAGAAGACTTCCTTTATTTAAAGCTTTAAATAAAAATCTCCAATGGTGAAGAAGCCCTTAGCACACGTATTTTTATCCTTTCCTCATTCAGGGAGAAATACTACAGTTAGCTTGGATGCTATCAAAATGTCGTAAGAATAAACAAGATAGAAAATCTAATAAAGATGAAGACAGGAAGATTACAACTCTCTATCTTTGTTGCCACATAGATCTGAAAAAAATCACTAAGAATATTTTCCCTGGGATTTGTAACATGAAACCAGTTAAATAACATATCCACCATGAAAACAGTAATTAAAACCACAGAAGACATATGCATTTGCAGTAATCTCTTTAGTGTTAACATCACAGAAAAAAATATATTTTTTTAGCTTTTTACCTCAGAGTTTTACATAAATCTATAGCAAAAGCTTTTCATTTCTGGTGGGGAGGCAAGGACAGGAGGGAGTACAGAGGAACTGGGAAAGTGTATGTAACAACAGTGCAGCATCATCAACTCAAAGGGCCTTTCCTAAGGCTAAGGCAGTGTATGTATGTGCACTAGATATACAGTCAGAAAAGTCGTGTGCTCTCCATATTCTAAAGATTTCACTATTACAAAGAAGGAAGTTGACGTTTTAACAGTAATCTTATCCAAAATGTACTCCTTTCCCTATCAAACCCCACTTTTTCAGGGGAAGAAGTCCTTCTTGTTCTCTTCATGGAGATGGTTTCCATGCCTTCATTTACTTAAGCTGTTTGCCTAAGCAACACGAAACATAAGAATATAACTCCATCATATCTGAATATAGCACTGAATGATACAGGGACGACATGAAAAGAACTGACAGAGCAAAAGATGAAATAGTATGGATGCCGTACCACATTGATCTGCATATAAAACTGGTATCAAACTCCCGGGGTGAAGCATAGAAACATGAAGAACACATTTTAATACAGATCATATCAGAGTAAAAAAAAAAATGAATTAAGTTCAGTAAAATGTTACTTCATCTCCATTAAAGTAAATATGGCTTCTGGTAGTTACTTTATGCCTCCTGAGATACAGAATATACATTGAATTCTGAGGTAAAGCTGCAAACTAACGGAGAAAAGCTTATTTGCCTTCGTTGCTGCAAAATCTGTGAAGTGGAAAAGACCACAGAGCCCAACACTCTACCCAGCCGAAGGGCATTCTAAAAAATAAAACAGAAATCAGCTTCTCTTTCAACACGCCAAGTATTTCACAACACATCTTTTTTTAGTTTTACAAAGTGAGCTTTTTAAAATCCCTAAAATCCATATTATTGTCCACAATGGTAGGTCATACTAATAGTTAATCATTTAAAAAAATAAAAGTGAGGGATCCATGATCCTTTTCCTCAGTGATCTTTATTTAACAGCTGTGCTTTGGGACGATTTTCCTTTACTGGAACAGAGTCATTATTATTTCCATTTATGTCACAGCTTTCTGCAGATATGTTAAGAACAGGGAGGTACAGGATAAAATAAGTCCTCTGAGGAAGGTGCAGCTCCAGCTACTTCTTTAGGAAAAGGAAAAGAACTGGACAGAGTGTAGGAAACTCCCTCCTCCATAATATCATGGAAAATCCTGTATCTGTGAAAAATGCTCTCTCTTGATTAAACATAATATTTGTAAAAACTTTACAGTACTTAAAGATACTATCCCAACACAAAAGTAAGCTAGAGTAAAACATAAACTACAAGAATCATTTATTTTTCTTAGTGTGATTTATACAAAATATAACAGGTATCTTTCAAACATTCTGAAGTTATACTCTGGGTGTTAATTCAGCACACTTACTGTGATCAGAGATGAAGGCACAGACAAGGAACGAACTCGCTACACATTCTGGGATAGCAATGAAAAGCATCTGTGGAAACCAGCAGCAGAGCTACCCTTCTGTGGTCTCTTTTTTTCCCCATTAATTCTACTAAAAGACAATTTCTAGCATGAAGAAGCCCACAAAAGATGCGCTTTGTTTACTACTGGCCATCTAACTGAAAACAACTTGGATTTCTGTACACTCCACCAGCACACCTTCCTTGTTTCAAAATATAATCTAAAGTAGAGAGCATAGTATATTGCCTCTCCCCTTTTCCAGCAGAATTTTGTAGAACAAAACCACAGTAACAGCAAAACTACACTTCTACTGGTCTAACTTGTTTTACATGGGATATGTTTTTACTCAAATATTTACTCTGTTTTGTCTCTTTCCTAAGAAGCTAGTGGGGAGAAGGTGGCAGTAAGTGCGTTCAGCCTTTCTCCTCCCTCTCTTCCCCCCATACAAGACATTTTATATTGACCAGTTTTAAGAACCGTCAGCAAATAAGTAACAGTTTTGTGTTTGCAGGGTAGTTTCTGTCCTTCACTTCCTTTTCCAAACCTAGTTGCATCAATGGAACACATCAGTAAAGAGCTCCTAATCTATATTCTCCCATGCACCTTCATTTATTTGATTACTTGTACTCAACTTGTATTCCACTGTATTTCTATGAAGAAAATTTTCTGATGTAAGCAGGACATCAACCAAAGACTCAGATCTTTTATAAAAAGTAATATAGCTTATGTCTCTTATACAGTAAGTGCTTCTTTATCTTGTGGATGTTACGCATGAAAACACAGTGAAGTTGAGTGGCTTTAGCACTCAGGCTACAAATGCAAGAACATTTTTTAAGAGAGATCCCTGCTGGGCTGCACTGAACTATATATCATACTGGATTAAATTTTCTGCAGGATTAGCTTCATCTTCATGTTCTTGTGCTATTCCACATCATAGGGTCCCTGTATCCTTTTACTATGCTAGGAAGTCTCAGTCTTTGTACAAACCCTGCACAAGGCTCATACTGCAGTCACTTTTCTTCCTCGCTGGATTACCTAGCAGTTCTACTATATGACACTGGGGGATGTCCGCTGATGGACAGAGAGCTCCTTTCCTTTTCTTCTGCATAATACTGACAGACCAACCACCGCATCCTGCCACAATGCCATAAAATTTTATGTTGTAAAAGAACAAAGAATCAAAGGAAAAGCCAGAGAACAAGGCGGCGGGGGGTGGGGGGGAGGGAGGCTACTTTTCTGATCAGATTCACTGTGGTCCTGAGGGCTTAAGGAGTCTCTGCTCTTTGTGAAATAAAAGCACCTCAGAACTCCAGGGAAGTTAAGTAATGTGGGGAGGCACACCAATCCACCAGCAACTAAGAGCAGAGAAGGGGAGGAGAGAGGGAATACCGTATACCTACTGCCACAAGCCATTCCTCAGTAACTGCATTCTTCCTTCAAAGGATCCATATGTAACATTTGAGAAATTCAAATCCTGCAGACATACGCTTCTTTATCTTTGGACTGGATTGGATGACAATCCAAAGAGAAAGAAGATTTGGTTTTCAGTGCTGTCCTCCTTATTTTGTTTCACTGGACTGAGCTAATCAGTCTGCTTTATTAGCATCTAAGGGTGGGGTGCGTATAAGTGGCTAACAGCTGAAGCTCACCGTAATGGCACCTATTAGACAGCTTTAAGAAAATAAGTAAAAGAAGTGACAAGAGATACCACTACATGGATTTATTGGCTTCTGATTACTAAAATAAGTGACTCTGGTGTCCTGTTACATCCCTAGTTGTTCTAAGCTTTCAGCCAGCAGAAGTAGCCAAGAGTGCTTTCCTCCTACAACCAGCAAGAAACTATACAGCCATAACTGCATTTTTGCTTACAATCCCTACGGAAATTTGCCACCTTCATCCTGGATTCCCAAGCTGCACTTTACTGGCACTTACCCATGAAGGATGTGAATTTTTAGCTGGCACAGAAAGTAGCGACTCACTTATAAAGCAGAACTTCCTGTAGGAAATGTCTTCTACCACAGTGAGCACGCACACTTGGCACACCGCATTTGTAATCCTAACACAAGTTTCATCTACAACTTGGTTTGGTTTTATGTATCTCAGAGACTGTTGTTCTTCTTATGCTCACGGCAGGTTAGATGAATTGTAAAAGCTGACAGTTTTAAGATTTTCTCAGGTGAGAAGCATGAAGTTTCTCACTATTTTCTCTGGAACAAACTCCTCCCTTGGCTGACATTGTGTAAGTCTAAACAAACAGCCAATGATATTTGTTCAAAATACAGAATTCAACATATTAAGTACTAGCTACCCTAAAACTGAATGCCTGCATAATCCTCAGAAAAGTAATTGTAGAATGAGAGCTGATTTGGTGTCTGTGGGACACCTGAGTTCCTTCCAAAAGGCGGGGAAAAAAAAGCTAAATGGTTCTCATAATGTAAAACATACATTGTTCTTCAGATGTGGAAATACACCAAAGAATAATTTCCACACAGAGCAAAGAATAAGAGCATAATATAGAGTATCTTTAAACAAATATTGCAGCTGACTCTTACATGTAGGGTTTCCATGAAGGGAAAACATCTGTAGAATATTAACTGACTCAACTTAAGAAATGTTTAAAGGGCATTTGTCAAGGATTTTATGCCAAAAACACATTCAGAACTTAAGTTGGTAGAACTTTGTCTGAATTTCTGTGTGTGCTTGCATGTACGTATAGATACATACATACACACACACGTGTATACATTTTCATGAAAACCACACTCCCTTCTAAAACAATACATTAGCATTAGCCACTGCTTTTCTCTCTCTCAAGTGCCATCTCCCCTTGCCAGCGATTTTGTACTCCTGATGGTAACTTCAAAATTTTCATTAGCAAACTGAGAGGTGAGAAGGGCACTAGGACTGAACTTGTATGAATCACTATACAGTTGTTATTTCAATTAAAATGGGCATCATAATATTACTTCCAGTCCAAATGCAGAACAGAATCCAAGTTATTTGCAAAATGAAATGAAAGGCACCTCCACTTACTTGTCCGGGTTTAATTTTACATACATAAGTATCTCCATTACCTTCAGAATGATACATGCATGCAGACATAAGCAAGTGTTTGAGAGACAAGGCCAGGGCCAAAGTGAGCACACTGGCAATATTTTCATTCTCTTTTTGGTTATAATTTAGAGTTATAATAGATAGTTTTAAGGGCTCCTCACTTTAGACAAACTCAAAAGGCAATGAAACAGGGAACAAAAGCAGCATTACTGAAAAAGCTTCCCAACAGTAAACAGTCAGTTCTTCTAACAAATGATGTAGTGGATGCCAAAGAAGCAATCTACATCTACTGAAGCTGTAGTGGGATTAATACTTTAACCCAGCACGAATAAATGAAAAAAAAGCAGTGCTTCCTTCATTTTGCCTTAGCTGTTTTTATTCCTCATTTTTACACCATTCCCTCTGTCTTATCCTGCTGGAAACCAACTTCTCTTTTTGACAACGTCTGAGGAACTGATCAGGGTTAAACTACTTCTTAGGCAGCAGAATTAGCTTATGACGTTTGTGAAACATCCCAATCTTCACAAATTGATAGGCCTACCAAAAAATGGATACCACTGCCATTAAACCACAGACATAGTTTATCTGTTCACATCCAGATGTCACCTGCTTCACACACAGCCTCTACCCGTGGTCCTTGACACCACTCTTCCCATGGATTTGTTTGCAGACGGATGAACAGAGGTCCCATGCTACCAATTGCCATTGCTTATATAAAATACTGTCCATTACATTTAAGTAACATGCTGCTTGGGCCATTAGGGAGTACAAAAATCCAGCATGTATAATGAGAGATGGTCATCCCTGCAACCAGAGTTGTCTGGTCCTGAAAATACCTAAATAAACAGGCATATTGACCCATGTGAGTTAACTTCCTTACAAGGTAAGATACAAATCCAGCAAAATTCAGTAAGATGACTCCCATATTTGTTTTTACAGGATGACATCCTACAGCCTTTCCTTACAAAGTACACGAGCATACTCCTCAAAGGATCAATAATGGGAGTAAGGAAGTCTAGAACATTAAACAGAAGTTTTCTTCAGTTTTCTTCAACAAAGCATGGCATACTGATGTATTATATCATCATGGTACAGGTTTAATGGTATCTCCTGCTATCTTAATGGAGAATCAGAGATGCTATTTTTAACATAATGTGTCAGATCACTACCTTTTCTTCTAGCATTCTGAATACAGCATAAAGATAAATGAACTTAGAGAATGTGTTGTATTGCTACATGCTTAACACAGCACCTCCCCAAAAGCTATGAAGGACAGAGATATTCCATTTAAAAGTAATCACTGTGGGGGAAACAAACAAGGCACCACAAACACTTTTCATGTGAATCCCACATCAAATGCATAATGACTGCAGAAGCCATTTTAAAAGAAAAAGAGATTAAAACAGCAAATTGGATGGAATTTTAACCATCAAACAAATAGAACCTTTAAATAGTTTATATGCTGGAGCAGGAAAAAAAAGCGAGAGGAAGATTTGCACTAGCAGATTAGTACAATATTGCAACAATATCCTAAGTATAATACATAGGGACAATACAGTTACATTGGCTATTACACATCGCCTCCTCTACATACTTAGATTCCTAATATCCAAGACAGAGATAACAGTGGCATCACTATTTTATTTTGGCCTTTGAAACAGTCACTTCAATTTCATTCATTTTTAATAGCAACTGCATTTACAGTAGAGCCAGAAAGACAGATATCTGCTATTATACAGAAATATACTATAAGGTATTAATTTACAGAAAAATCAGGTATGATATTTCAATCACTTTCCTATTCTACTAACTCCTCCAAGCGAGTGAAGGACTTTCAAAGTACAATAGCTAGCCCTGTGGAAGCCACAATGGGGTTGATGGAGGACATGGCAGTTGTGCTACCACTACTGTCATTAAAAGTGTGCACAACACACTAGGGAATGCTATCATGAATGGGAATTGAGGACAAGAGAAGACAGAAACTCCAGGCCCTATTGTCTTCCTGTAAATCCATCCTTTGGTGGCAAATGCAAAGAAGGAGCTCTTTGACAGAATGGTGGTGGATCAAAAGGGAGGGGCTGATAATCCTACTGCCACTCTGGCCTAATTTTGGAAGGGCTGAGTGATTAAGGGAGTATCATGGGATCAGCAAGGGGCTAGAAATCCTGAAGGGCTTTGTTGCTATTCCTAATTCACAGTGGGCGAAATGCCTGGTAGAATGGTATGAGACTGGAATGGAGGATGGACATTCTCTTGAAGGGCTGTACTGCCATTTCAGCCTCATCTGGGACAGGTGGAGAAGTCGGTTTCTGTCTCCACAATGCTCACAAATTCCTTGCATGACCATTTATTCAGTCATTGTTCTCTAAAGGGTAAATTCATGATGAAACTTTTTCTTAGTACCTTGACAGAATTTTTCTTTCTGTGGTCCAAAATGTTTTCTAAGGCTGTAAGTTCTTCCCTTCCTTCATATGTATTCATTTGTACATTCTACAGATTGCACTCACATTCCCCAGTCTGTGTTTTCTTCTGGACTCCTTTAATTATCAAACAAGTCTATGTAAGGGTTCCAGAATATTATCCTGAAGGGCATACACAGCACAAAAACAGCCAGTAGTGGAAAATGCTAACCAACTGAAGAAGAAATTATTCTGGGAAACAGAAGAAAAATAATCTCAAAATTCTGAATACAGTTAGGAGCTTGGGAGCTGATCCACTTCCAAACGTTTAGTAAAACAAACGTTGAGAGTATAAAAGACTGTGTATGACACACAAGTCCCCCACAAACGTTAACTCTTTAATATATATACAAAAATGGTAAAAAGCAGCTACTTCAAAGGATTCATCAAGTAAAATGATCAAATATATTAAAAGATTCAGACTAAAAGGTTAACAGGTACACAGGTTCATAAGCCTACAATAAGGTCATTTTTTTCCGGACAGCCTGGATATCCCAGAGAATATTCTTCAAAATGAACCTAGCCGTTGTTGGTACTCAGAATGCTAATACTGCAATGTTCAACGGCAATGACTGGCTATTCCTGTTACTACTAGCTTCTCTCATTCTCACTTTCCATCTCCCAGCTCCATTCAGATAGCCTCCAAAAAAACCTATAATCTCCCACAACATTAATATTTTAAAATAGATTATTGTATCTATCTTTTTAATAAGTCACCTGAAAGTCTCTTTCTTCACATGTACTCTTCAAAAACAGCATTTAAAGCCACTACTGTGATCTTCCAATCCCACCCTGGGATCTTTCTGATCTGGTTTCCATTCATGCCACAAAACTGTTTTCACACAAATCTCTCCTTGAATTTGTTTAACCACTAAGTACTGTTGGGACTAAGTATCCTTACCACAGTATCCCATATCCCATAAAGGCACCTTATCCCTGTAAAGCAATTTATTTCAGTCATTCCCAAACTCTTCCCATTTGAGATTAGTACAAACCTCAAACCTTCAAATGTTTCATGAAAGGCAGTGACAGACCCCTTCCCCCTGAAAGACAGATGTGCATACCACATCCAAATTCAAGCAAAGAGAAGCTAGCAGCACAGGTCCATGCTCTCCCGCCCTCCTGCATCTTACGTGTGTGGTGATCGAGATTCAGATTTCTGGTCTCTTAATCTCTCTCTCTAGCTTTGGGCACAAGCTCCACCGTGGTCCTAACCTTCTCCACCCAACCTCGCGTGCATGTCCCATGGGACACTCTAGTTTGTGTGAACTGGCATTTGAAGGTTAAAAGACAGATGGGCAACAGACAGATATGGAGGTCTTGCTGAAGGACTCCCGAATCCTAGGCAGCTACTGAGCTACCTCGTCAGGGTTTGTACGTTACGGAGGCAGGGGAGAGCAGATCAGGCATTTCTCTTGGTGTGCGGGAGCCGCGGCCCAGAGGGGATCTGCTAGCGACTGAACTCACGTTTTCGTGCTTCATGTGTTTCAGGAGGCGCAGCTCTCGGTAGGCTCGTTTGGCAAAGAGTTCAGACTGAAACGGGCGGTACAGCTTCTTAATGGCCACTTTGGTAGCGTTCCTGCCGTCGATCGCCGAGCTTCAAGGAAAGAGGAGGAGAGCCCGTGAGCGAGGGCCGGAGCGGCACCGCAAACCCCGTGCCGGGGAGCAGGTGCGCACGTGTGGCGCCGCGCTGCCCGCACCTCGGCTTCCTACCTGCCGGTCGCCCGGCCTCCCCGCGCCGCCATCCACCGCGCCGAAGGAAAAGGGGGAGACTCTCCCCAAAAGCCCGCCAGCGCGGCGCCCAGGGTCTGCGCTCATTAGTTTAAACCCCGTGATGAAAAGCAGCCACTTTTCAAAAGCTTTAAAGACGGGGGGGGGGGGCGGGGGGGGGAATAAAATAGAGCCAGGTAGCCCGCACCAAGGGCGCCGGTGCCCCCGCCGGGTCTGTGCCCCCCGCCCCGGCCTGTCCCTCCCCGCGGCGGGGACACGCGCGGGGCCGCGGGCGCCCCGGCCTCTGCCACTGCCAGCGAGGAAAACACGTGCGGGAGGGGAGGCACGTTCAAAGAACCGCGACCAAAACGCCCACCCCGCCGAAAGCCCGCGCGGCGCCGCCGGGCCGCCTCAGGCGGAGCACCGGCAAAAGTTGCCGGGGAACAAAGCGAAAGCGGCGGCCGCTCTGCCCCGGCCCCGCTCACCACACGGCGCCGTAGGCTCCGGATCCCACCGGCTGCAGGTCGCGGTAGCGGTCCCGCACTTCCCAGAGGGTTTTGGTGACCTCCTGCCGGTAGAAGCCTTTCTTGGGGGAGGACATGGTGCTGCACCCCCTGCCGGCACCGTCCAACAAAGAGCCCCGGCGGCGGAGCGCGAGGCGAGCGCCGCCGCGCCGGACCGAGGCGAGGGGCCGGACTTGGCCGGGCTCCCTCCGCGGGGAGGCGAGCGGCGCCGGCGGCTGCCTGCGCCCGCCCCCCGCCCCCTCCCGCGCGCCCGCCGCGGCGGGGCGGCCTCGCCGGGGCCGCCATCCCCGCCCGCCCCGCCCCGGCCTGACGCCCGCGCCCGCCGCCGCGTCTGGCAGCCAGGCGCGCTTGTGGGGGTCTCCCGCCGTCCCCAGACCCTTCCCGTCAGGGAGCTGCGGGGAAAGCGGGAGGTCGCCTCAGAGCCGGCCCGGGACTAGGCGTCCGCCACCCCCGGAGGCGCAGGCCCGGTCCCCGCAGCCCTGCGGCAGGGCCCGGCGCGGCCTGGAGCCCCTCGGTGCTGCTGGAGCGCGGAGTGCCGTCCGCCGCCAAGCAGCCCCCGCGCGACGTGCGCCGTGTGAGCAGGCCACTCGCCCGGGCAGGCGTTACACCCACACGAGCTGCGCGGCTCCTTACTGTCTTCTCTCACGCCATCCCTGTCACAGCTCGCTTCTGTGCCCTCCTCTCTTGCAGCCCTTTCAGCAGCTCAGCACCGTTCCCTTCTTAGGTCTGCGTTTTCCTCCGTGTCCCGCCGCGCTGGGGCTAGCGGCGTGCGGCTCTCCCCGTCGCTGCCTAGCTGCTCCCGAGCAAGCAGCTGAGCATCTGCAACTTCCCGCTCGCAGGCGAAGGGTAACGTAACTGCAGGAAAGGTGCAGCAGGATGCAGGGATGCTCAGGTGTCCCTAAGGCTGGGAAGGCGAGCAAGCCGTTCAGTCTGAGCCAGCGTGCGTGCCCCAAAGTGGCCAGTTGTAGCAGGGTGTGTATGTGCATAGAAACAGGTGCTGAGGCTCTTGCTGTCTAAAGACATGCTTAAAATCTGTCTGCTTCTCTTGGCACAGTTGCGCACTGCCTTGTGTTTGCGGATTTGATGGAGTGATAGGTATTTTATTGTTCTGTAGTTGCAAAGCTCAAGGTCTTTTCTCAGTTCCAGTCTTTCCTCCACGAAATCTGTGGCTGAGTTACTTCGGCAGCAGGGTAGTGGCGTGGCGAGCGCAGCTGGAGCTGGGAACCGGGAGTGAGGAGTGGGAGCTGGCAGCAGAAAATGGACGGCGAGTGTGGTGAGGCCCCCACTTCCCAGCAGAGGCTCAGGAAACTTGTACTGTGTTACGTGTTGATTTGCTGATGTAAATGAGGCTAAGAGTCTTTGCTATGAAGCTGAAAGCAAATATATCCCAGCCTTCTTTTTGTGAATATACACCTTATGGTTTTGCACTAGAGGTTATATATAAAATGTAACTGTCTTTTACATGAAACTATTAAGTAATGAAAAGTAAAGACTACAAATGGAAAGAGGAAGAAATGAGAACTACAGACAAAGGCAAAAAACTGCATTCAGTTATCTTCCTAGAGGCTGCAGAATGTTTTTACTGCATTTAATGATATTTTGCTGGTAAAGTAGAAGAAAATGGATCAATGGAGCAGAGAAATGCATGATGGTTGTGGTTGGTGGTAGAAGCTGCAAAGACAAAGGGCACATGCAGCAGCAGCAGCTCTGAAAAAAGCAGGGAAGACGAGGCAATCTTTCATGGCTAGACAGAAGGATATATATACATGGCCACTTCTTGCTAAAACTCGGTGTGTGCATAAGCATTTGGCAGTAGCAGAAGGGAGGGACAAGTGACTTACTGCTTTCTCCCTGCTTACACCCTTGCTTACACCCCTTACTCCTCGCCCCAGCCCTCAGGGGCTGTCATTTGGTTTGATGAAGAGCAAGAGCAAGAGCAAGGAATACGAATGAGAACTTCCAAATTACCTTTGCCCAAAGGTGTACATACAGCTGTGGGCTTCACAGTTCATCCTTATCTCAGGATCAGACCCAAAGCTTCAACAATATTTAATATATTTAAATAGAAACAAGTGTACACTTGACTTGGTTGCTCAGAGCAAGTGGTCCTGTGCATGTCTGATGTGATATAAAACTGTTCAAGCAGTAGCTTAGAACAATTGCAATGGTGTTTATGGAGAATAGCAATCTTCACAATATTTCTACAGTAAATAGGCCTGGTCCAGCATGTGTAAGGCAAAGACCTACTTTAAAAGATGTTTTACATTTTTTCTGTGTGAATATAATTAAAATACTTGTTCTTTGGGGTCTGGTAAAGCCTTTGTTTTGTCTGACTTCACCCCTGAGCAATGTTGCTGAGGTTAGATAATTCAGACTGGCTGTCACTGGAGTTCAATTTTTGGCTTAGCTAGAAAGGAGCAATCTGGCCAAGTTTCATTGTTCCTGTTGCCTTTTTGGTAGTTGTCATGGGTCCAGACCTTTTTGTGTGTAAATACCAGATTTGGAAAAGGAGCCCTTCCCTCCTCCTCTCGTTATTTACATGTCAGATACAGGAGGAAAACATGCTTTCTAAAATTGCCTGCAGAGCAGCACTGCAAATTTACTAGAGGCCAGGCTGGCACAGTCTAATGCCCTTCCCCAGTATAGGTGTTTTCCAGTGCTGCTCTCTGCTGATAGATGACCTGTTTGACTCCCTGTTTTAGTGAGACTGGAAACCAATCTGACATTTGGCAGGTAATGCAAGCCTTGTGTCAAATGTTAGATTAATGATACAGATTTGTTTTTAAAAACATAGTCCCAGGAGATTTTTTTTTTTTTTTGATTTCTAAATACCACTTTTATGCAGTGTTTGCCATTCACGTGATGGCTAGAGTGAAATACGGTATGGGTAAGAAGGCTAGAGCAGTGTTGTCTTCCACTCAGTTTTGAGCCAGTCTATTATTTTTAATGATAAATATATATGTTTCTAATACAATGAGGATCAGTTCTGCCATTGATCCCTAGCTTGTTTTTCCTCAGTCTAGTTCTGGCAAAATGATGCTTTGTTATTACTTGTTTCTTTTCAGGGGAGGAAGTAGATGATTTTGATACTGTAGGATGAAAGTACTAAGCCAGCACCAAGATAACATCACACTTGTGCAGAAACTCAGAAGACAGAGCAAGAAGGTAGAAAAGATAGAGCAACTTTCTTAAGATATTTTAAATTCAAAGACAAAATTGGCCAATGCTGTTTTTTCTGTGTTTTTCCTTCACATAAGTTATTAGGTATACTTTGCTGTAGGTGCATAAGGTAACAGCGCAGGTCAAATACAAGATCACCTTTCCTCATCAGGTCAAGCACACAGCACTGTCATAAGAAGGGAGACTTTGTCTAATAAAAACCTTACACGTGTCTGTGAAAGGAGTGAGAGGAGATACTTAGATACATCCACAGCTGCCAAATCTTATAGTAGAGTCACAAAAAGCCAGAGCCTCAGTATTCTACTGTTTCTGGGTGGATATATGACATTGTGTTTTCCTAAAGACAGCCTGTTGCAATGAGACTAATGTGATACTACAGCCATACCTTAACCCAGGCAAAGTGTGCTTGACAGGGATTTAAAAAGGAGTGCTATCACATGTTTCTGCTTTTGACATATATTTATTGTAAAGTCTGCAGAACAAAAAAGAATAAGAGAATAAGAGCTCTTCAAGACAGCATGACTAAAAGATAATTAATGATGGGAAGATCACATTCTTAATGCCTATCCTGTAGAGGGAAGGTTGGCAAGGTTGCTACCATGAAGAAACATTTGTTTTGATTTTTTTTTAAAAGAGCCACCTTTCAATATGTTGGAAGGTTGCCATCAGCTGCAAAGTGTATGAGGCAGATAGGATGTGTACAGTAGCCCTTTTAATCCCTCCAGGGACTGATAACTCAATTTACGCTCCAGTCAGGACATAAGTCATCTGTGCTGGAGAAAGAACTCTGTAAGAGAGCAGCGAAAAAGCTAACTACATTTTCCTGAGGAGTTCTGTGGAGGAAAAGTAGTTATAAACTCTGGTGAGAGAGTTTGATGGTAACTCAACTCAGAATGAACTATTTATCAACAGTGTTAAAATGGTTTGGGTTAGTTTGTCAGGAGATAAACTATGGGCTGATGGCCAGGGCCTAAGTGAAGTGGGTGCATCCGTTGGAACTGAGAGACCAGCTAGTGACCTTGACCCCCTACTCCAGACACTGGCAACATGAATTTCATGAGTGGAAAAAAAGAAGATAATACAAGGTCCCTTGGAAAAATCAAGCATCTTCCCACCTTACTGTCTGCATACATCTATATAAGGTATTTTTCACATGACTGGAACAAGCTCATTTGATTCTTGATATACTAATTCACATATGGGTACTTTAGTTCTGTAACATATACCTTAGATTTGTATATAATGTTAGTAAACAAAAAATCTTGCTGGATTGTCAAAGGCTCATTCCTAGAATATTATTTCTTTAAACAGCTTTCTATCTCCACCTTCAAAAAGTATGTTCATAGTCTGTTCTTGCCTACTTAAACATGTTGCCATGGAGGAAGTAAATCCATTTTACTTACTACAACAAGAAGTAGAGTTTAAATAAAAATCTCAGGGTTTTTTTGAAAATACTCTTTTGTGTCCACACCCTTCCTCAGTGGAGCTGTTGCCAAATCTTTTGCAACTATTCTGTTTTTGTCTGTGACCTCTGAGCAGAGTCCTTGAATTCCAGTTTGTTATGTAACACAGAGCACGACTGGAAACCTAGTCATACTGTGAGAATACTCAAAAATAAGCAGAAAGGAGTAAGTATTAGCCACCTAAATGCTTTTAGTTAGCTGGGCATTTCATTTGTTCAAAAGCTCGAGTGAAAACTTACTACAGTAAGTACTTACTACGCCATTATCCCTGCTTGCTGGAAGTAGGATGGAAGAAGTGAAGGCAGGTGGAGAGGTTACCTGACAGGTGTGAATAAATCAGTTGCTTGTAACACTCTCATAACTCTTTGCCCTCAGATCCTGCCTAAAGGTCCTCTTCATATTGATTCCTAAAATAAACTGATGTGTGTGAAGGTCTTTGGGTTTGTGTCTGAGTTTTTGATGAGGGAGAAGGAAGTGGTAGTGTTTTTTATATCTCGGAGATTATCACAGTCTAAGATCTCATCATGATAAGTATTGCACAGAGGAGAAAGTACTCTTGCTTTGAAGAGTTTTCCATCTTAATGCAAAAATCATATAAAGAGAGATGTAGTTGTACACATCACCTTAATGGTATTCTTACCCTGTCTTTTCCATTCCCTTATCTTAGTGCTGCAGTCATTTGGTGCACTTCTGTCTCAACTGAATAGGAAAACTGGACAGGAACGAGTGTGTTCTGTCATTTTTGCACAGAGTGTAACATATCTAGTGTTTATTCTTGATTGGAGCCTTTGGGTTCTGTTATAAAACAGGTATGAAATAGGAACATATTAGTAGGGTGCTAATCTACAGGACATTATTCTATAAGGAGCAAAGTAAGGCTCAATGGAGGCTGCCAGTTATGCTGGCTTTAGTGAATATTTTTCTGAGGGCTGCCACTGAGATTCAGTATTTGCTACTGGATTCAGTATCACATGTGATCTAATTCAAATCTTTTAGGTTGTGGAACCTAAAAGGATAGTAATTCTAGCTAAAGCTCCTATACTGCAATGTGCATGTTAATTTGTGACAAGAATTGAAGCTGGGGGACTATGTGAATGCAAAATTAAGCATCTGTATGCATGCAGGATTGAAGCCTAATTGAACAGTTTCACTCGTTATGTAGAAACTTAATGTATAATGGATTAAGTATTGTATTAGTTAGAAGATCAGCATTTGTATAGGAAGCTCACAGTGTATTGCTTCTTTTTAGTGAAAACAGACCCTTTTAGGCATATCAGTTCAACATTTTATATTACAGCAGAAACAAGGTCAATGGCAGCTGCACTAATGCAGTTTTTGAGCCTCTTGATACTAGTCACATAAAAATTCTTATGCTTTTATCGTTGCCTACTTACATGGATCCCATTTAGTAATGCACATTGCACTCGAAAATGAATGTCAAAGACTCATAAATTAATGACACTTGGTATCACTTTGTGAGAGCGTGCTGATTTTCTAAGCATCAGCTTTAGAGAGCTGCACTACATCCATAAATGCTAAGCTACATGGTTCATATGTAAAAGCAACAAACAGCTCTGTGGCTCCTAATCTTTCTAAGAAAAACAGAGGTGTTGATACTAGTTGATACTGTCTAGGTTGAATTCTTTTCTGTGCTAACAGAGGACATAATTTATCCAGTTCACAGTGAACTTCCCCCCAGATTTTTTGCTAGTCATCCTGGGTATTAAAAGAATTTCCCAGGAGCAGGAGCTATCACCAGCTAATTTGTCAGACCTTCTTGAGCCAAGTCAGCAATTGTAAATATGGCAAAGGATACTGAAGTAGTTTGTGAGTGCAGTTAAATACAGTACTTTTTATATAGATTCATCTTTGACCAGGTTCTGAGAATCAGGAAGGTGGAAGTATTCTTTTTATGACCTAGGAGCACATGTGACAGGAAGAAAGGAAGGAAGTGGCTTTTGTATTGACTACTCCCCACCTCTGTCAAAGCTGATTTTTGTTGTCAGTATCCTATCCTTGAAACAGTTGTCCCCCTCCTGCTCCTAGTAAAAGCACTCATTCTTTCAGTATCTCATCTTGCAGTGTTTCTCCTTGCGATCAACCTCCTTTCCTCTTGCTTTTGTCTTTTGCACCAAATAAAAATAGGCAGACGGCACTAATGGGAATTCTGCAACAATGCTGTCTAGTTAATGGTTTCTTGACCTACTGTTGCATGATATTTGTTCATGCATCAGAGTGTTGATTACCTAATGTATTACTTATCTTTCTATAAATTCCCAAAGTCATTAATTAGTAAGCCTGCTGTCTCATACTTGTGTGGCCACTTTTTCTCAGAGGAGGGAATTCTGTTTATTATGGCAAATGATACCCTATAATGATGCACTTTTCCTCTACCCCATTCTCAGTTTTACCTTCTGTTAGCACACTTGTAAATTAGAGATTTCTTTAGTCTTGTCTTTATTTTTGCTTTAGCTATGAGATACTAATTTCCTGCTACTAAGCTTCAGTGCTGATCAGATAGAGGGCTTAAAAAATAATCATACAGTTTTTAAAAGAAATGAACTGTATAGTTATGCATGTCAAAAGATTGAGATGTAAGTAAAAGACTTTTGGGATTTTTCTTTTACTTCTTTTACTGCAAGACCTTTTGCTTCCAATAATGATAAGACCACTAGATTTGGGGTTGCAGTTAATATTGATTAGAGTGAGATAATAAATACCAGAGGTGATTTCAATTTAGTAGGCAGAGGGGTAGCAAGCTCTAGAGGCTGAAGGCTAAAATTAGGTAAATTCAGGTTAGAAATAAATTGTTAAGAATGGCAGTAATTAACTAATGAGAGGAGCTGACATTTTCCTCCATTGCACACCCGAATAGCTGAGGTATAGGCTGCTTCCTTAAGTAGAACTTTTCACTCATGTTTCTTTGACAACTAATTATGTATTTTGCAGGTGGTCAGGGATGATGAGCACAGTAACTTATTGTAGGCTAAAATCTATGACACTCTTGTGTCAATGTATAAAGAAGATATAAAAGCCTGATTACAATAATGAGAGTAAGAATGGCATCAGGAGATAAAAAACAGTTTAGCATGCTCCACTACAAGTTTTGTGAGTAATATTTGGGCCATGTAAGCAATGCTTTCTTTAAAGACATTTTTAGCAACAAACTCAAATGAAATAAAATCCTCACTATTCTACTTAAATCTAGTTGTAAGTAAGTGATCTGTCTTATAGGGTCACCAACCATGACAAAATCCTCACTCCTAGAGGCTTACCTTCATTAGCCTGTTTTGGTCAGCTGACAAATGTTCCATCTGTGTTCAAATGATAAGTATTATTAGTACTAAGCCTTCCATGTATCTGTTTCACTGGGGTACCATCTTTCCAATTGCTATGTCCTGCTGTTGCAAATAGATAAATAAACTTATCACATTACTGTAGCATACAGGAATCTCTTACCTGGACTAGGAAAATATTTTAATTGGTGGCTTTTAAGGTCTGAGAAATCACCTTGAGATGATGATTTATGCTGTTTGGTGGTATTTCATTAACAATAGCTGGGCTCATGTTATCCATTACTCTGTCACCTTTGACTAGTTTAAATGTAGCTATGACTATATTCTTACTACATGAATTTATCTTCTAGAAAAAATTACATCTTTGAACGCAAAACCAAATATATTTTGGGGACATTTTAACTATCTAGTTAAAGAAGATTCTGAGTGTCCAGAACAATAAATTTGGGGAGAGATATAAAACCTTGTGTCTTTTTACTTTAACCAACAGAGATACAACAAGACACACAGTAAGAATAGATTGTTTGGTATTTGCCCACCACATAGTTTTTACATATTCATTTGAAACATTTGGCAATGGCCACCCTCATAGCCAGAAAACTAGACTGAACAGACTATGGGACAAATCCCACACTGAATTATTTGTTGTTTCATGCAGAAAGTTTTCATGAAATTTCTTTATTTCATACTTGCCTTTCCAGCTGGTATAGAGTTGCAGAGCAGCCTAACAAACTGATTGTGAGATTTCAGAGAAACACTGATTCATTTCTCTTTTAACTGGTAAACAATATATGTTTAACACATGACAGAGTGATGATTTTCATTATGTAGTCAGACAAGTCATTTAAAGTGTTTTACAACCTTTTCACCTATTTTAGTCAGTATGAAATTTAATAAGACTCTGAATGTCCATCATAGGCTTCATCCAACTTCTAAGTCAATGGAATGACAGCCAGACAATAATTCAGAGGACTCTCAATAAATCCATGCAAGCATTTACTTTCACATTAATATGCCTTGAAGAAAGTTGAATACAAATAACTGTATTCTACTGAATGTATTAGATAATATGCAAATATTAACAACAACTTTCCACCACAAATTAGCAATGGTTTTAATAAAATTATTATTTCTATTTCTCAAGACAAACAATACTATGTTAAGTATCTTTGAAAAAATAAAAGTACTTGGACTTATGATTTTTTGTTTCTGTTTATTAAGAAAAAGATTTACATAGAAAAGGGGAAGGTAAGTAAATGAAGTAGAATTCATTAGCTCATGTAAAAGCTGTACAACTCAATCTAATGACAGAAGTTGCAGAAAACCTAAATAATATAAAAAGTCACTTCCAAAACGAGACTTTGCCAGAGTGAGAACCATACACAAAAACGAAGAACATGTTTGTGCAATCAGGAATCACAAGGGTATGAAAAAGACACAGCCATTAAACCTCAAGAAACCTCATGCCAAAGGATACTCCTCTATCAATATTATGCCTTTGGGGGAAATGAGATTATAAATGCAATTCTTTAAGACATCTTGGTATTTGATATATCCTGCAATTTATCATTTACATTTTGATTTTTCACCTTTTCAGAGCTGGAAAGACTTCAAAATTTTGCTTAAGAGGACACTCCAGTGAGATGGGTATTTTGGTTTTCACAAATTCCCAAGCTATTCTTAAATCTTCTTGTTTTGTCTCGTCTTCCAATGACAACTGTTAGATTAGTTTTCCAAGGACTAAGTGAAGGAAAATAAGATAATGAGGAATACTGAGTTCAAAGCAGTTGCCTGAATCCAGTATTCTTACATCAGAGTCTGGGAAAGCTTTTGCTGAAGTTTACAGAAGCTATAGAGATTTGCTGGAGCAACTTCAGGGCAGCTTCCCGTGAACGTGTGCAAATTTACCAACACTCCACCAACAGCATGGTTAGGAGTAGCATCACAAACTGAAATGTTCTCATAAACTTTGTGTGGATTAAAAAAAAATATCTATGTAGGGAAAATAATGAGAACAGACACTTTAACGGCAACAGAAGACGATGATTTATTTTTACTGACTTCCAACTGGTGTTAGATCATTTGAGAGACATCCAGTATATTCATAAGACCACCACAGATATGACTACATATGCATATTCTGTCTATCTCACTACCACACCCTCTCTCCATAAAGGCACTAACTATAAATAAAATGAAAACAAACAAACACAGAAAATTAGGTTAATGCCAGGAAAAAAAAAAACAGATTGCTTTTATGGCCTATTATGTTTATGTTTGTATACATTCATGCTTTAAATGTACGATTTAAAATTAATTTAAAAAGTCACCTTCATTTTGGCAATACAACTGATAAAGTGGAACATGCAGAAAACAGTTAAACAGAACTCAGTGCATCATTTCGTCAGAATGAAGCAGTTCTTTATCCTTTTATATGTTGGGAATACATTCATATTACAAGGCAAAAAAACAGAAACAGCTGGCTTCTGTATAATGTATCTGCTTTTCCACATCTTCTCCAACATCTTTGGATAGTAAAATCTACTCTTGAACACAGGTTAAATTGTATGGTTATATTTTAACAGTCTTCATAGTGCAGCAAGGCAAAACACAGCTGCCTGTATTTACTGTTCTATTTCCAGGCTGTCCATTTTTAAGTCAGGTGGTTTAAAGCTAATCACTTCTTCGTAAGTAAGTTCTGCAGAGAGGGGGTAAGGAAGAGAGAAGAATTATGTGATATTCTCCTTAAAAAAAATTACTCTAGACCAAACAATTAAATGGATACATGTGACTTGCAGTTTGTATTTCCAGCCTTACTATATAGAGTCTAGATCCAAAAATAGATTGAACTCACTAGGAATCTGTTATCTTCAGATAATGAATTGGGCTCACAGATACTATTATTCTACCGCATGTCTGTCCTCTACAGCTAATTACTAAAACACACAGGCCCTGAAATGGAAACATAGATTATGCTGTCAGATGACCTGCCAAAATGACGTAATAAAAGACAAAATGTAATGTAAAATGGAACCTTTAAAAGCTCCCAGACAGGTTTTAAAATGTACACTTTTAACTGCAGAGAACATTCTTTATCATCTCAGTCAATTGCCTTCAGCATAAATCACCTGGAATTCTGTACTAATGCCTTGGGTTCTGGAGTCAGGGTTTTTTTTTTTTGATTTTATTATAACTTACTTAAGGTCTTCAGACAAAATATTCTTTTGCCTCACACTTAGTCCTATTTTCACCAAGAAAGACTTAAATAGAAACATGGGTTCTCTGCTATTTTACATTGCTTTAGGAATAGCTCTTTATCTTTCTGTGCTGACACGTCATATTTTGTGCCTTGTGAAGTAATGGAAAAATATATCAGTGGCTACCTCCTATGTATTTTCTCAAGTTAGGTAACAGATTTTTAAGCACCAAATCCAGCTCACACATAAGTTAAGTGGCTAAAAACACATTACCTCAGGACCTGTTTTTCAAATACTAACTGTTAAATCATATCAAACTCATGCCTATGAGCTAGTTTATTTAAAAGATCTGTGGTCAGAGACAGCTAATACATATACAAGTGGACCTGGCACTCCTCTGGAAATTGCATAAAAATCTTAGGGCTAAATCTTGCTTATGCTTTGATTGTGTTACACTGCAGCATCGTATAAGGTGACCAATGTGCCAGCTTAACCTAATGAGTGGACAACTTCTCTGAAAGAAATGCCGGGTGCAGAACCCCTAAGGTTGAAGGACTGGTTAGGTGAGTCAGTGACCAGTCTGAAAAAACATATAAAAACATGCCAGAAAAAAATCTAGGTTAGCTTGGGCCGCAAATTTCTGCAGTATCTAACGGAGGCCAAGGAAACTCTTATGACAAGATGTCCAAATGACATTTCACTTTGGGTGCTCAGTCCCTCTCAGGATCAATCACCACTGATTTTTAATTTGAACAGAAAGAGAGGGGAAATATGCCATTGAGAAACCGGGTCAGTATTTCATTAACAATACATTCTATGCACCCGGTGACTTTTGATGTCATTTTATTTAAATGTGGCACATACCGCACTTGAAAATAAGTTGTCAGCTGACTTAATAAAATGACAAATTTCTGCGTGCAAAAAGTGTGCACAATTCTTTTTTATTTATTCTTGCCTCTGCCATGAAATGCTCTCACTCTGGGGAGAGAAACAAGCCTGAAGTGTATATAGATTGAGAGAACAGTTTCTCTGCACTTTGTCCTGAGCCATTTTTACTCTTGAAGTCTTGATTTTATTTGTTTGATCCCTCTTAATTTCATGAGACAATAATGTGACTATATTTTCTTCAACTGTGCCAAGCATAATGGATTTAAAAAGCTTTGTGGAAATCAAAACAGAGCATTCTCAGAGGACTGAAAAAATCTGAGCTATCTGCTTGTGTCTTTCTTGTTCCTTTTCTAGCCATGTTTTCTCTCAAAACTAACCTAACCTACAAATCTGCATCTGGTTAATTTTGCTGTTTTCAAACAACCCAACAGCTTGTTCTTGTAAAGATAATGGGGTTACTATTGGCATTAATGCTATAGGAGTTTTTTTTATAAAATTTGTATTTACAAAAAGTATTGTAACATTATATAAAGAAAATCAGTTGTTTCATTCAGCCAACTGATCAAATTTGATTTTATGATGTTCTAAATGTTGTAACAATCATCTCAGTTGCACATGGATAGAATTTGGACACTGAAAAGTAAATTGTTATAAATAAAGCCATAAACTTTTTCATATGCACTGGCCTCAGAGGTATGTTACTGACACTAGTGAGGTTTTATTTCTAATGTTGTCTGGTGGAAGGGAAAAAAAGAACAGGTTATTATATCATTGCGGTGACAGGTTAGGTTCTCTTACATGATAACTAAGTGAGAGCAAGGAGTCACAGTTACAGTTACTTGATATGATGTCAATTATTCATTGATACTCAAGACTGAGTAATTTTTGCTGTTAATTTGCTTGTTTAAAGAAAACAAGAAGCAAAAATTAACTTCCAAAAATCTATGCTTTTAATCCCCTTTCCATGTTTATAAGCATTACATTATTAAAACATGCTCATAAAAATAGTAATAAAATTCATGATATTGTTATAATTCCTGCCTCAGTTTTACCAGGACAGTAGTTTCTGTTAGGAAAGATTAATAAATATTTTATTTGTTAGGATAATGCTTTGCTAAGCTATATGGAGTCATGAATACCAAAATACAAAAAAAATAGATTAAAGATAGCTTAATACACACACTTGCAAAAAGCTTAAGAAAAATACACATTTTTCAGGAAAACAAGGCAAGAAATGAGAGATTATCTTCTCAGTCAGCCTACAGTATTCAACTGATTAAAAGTAAATAATTCAATACTTACAGCTTCTGATTTTTCTAAGTACATGTAATAAAGAACATTAAAAATATTAGTATGTTTAGTCCAATACTGACTGTGGTTTAGCTTGCTATGAAGACATTCCTACACTGCTAATCAGTCATCTATATTGTTCAGTTGCCCTGATTCCTAACATACTTCTGGCTTGTGTCACTAGCATAGCCCCCAAAAATCTTTGTACATCTTTCGTAAGTTAGTGTGGTAGGTAACCCAGGGGTGGTCACCTTATTTTGAAGGCTGCAAAGACTTAAGAGTACAGACACAGACCGTTCTGTGCAAATGGTGCCCCAAGTAGTTTTAGGAATATTTAATTTACCATGCCTCAAAATATTCACATCAACATTACTGCTCTTTTAAAAGTTGTCTTTTGACACCCTTCTAGGCAAAAGTATCAAAAAGATTGCGTCATTGTTTTTTTCCAAAAAAAAAGGTTGAGGATTTTTTTTTTTCTGAACAGTTCTAAATCCTCATTTATTCTAACCCTTATTTTCAGTCAGTTTAGATTCAGCAAGGAATTTTTTTTTTCCTGACCTGCTAAAGAATCACTACACAAAGAAACCTATAAAAAACACCATTATATAAGACTGCCTCTTCTCTTATTCAACACACAGAAAGCAAATACACGTTTGCTTCAATGCAGCATCTGAAATAGTGATTTACCTAATAGAAAATGCTTTAAGTACCTAGAAGTTTCTGCTTCTCTTCACTAAGTCAAATAACTGAAGTCACCAGAGCCTTAGACTTAGTATTTTCTCCATTTTCAGAGCACAGAAGCTTTCTTAGAGGATTTTTAATGCTATATGAACTATGCAGAAATGTGAAGGAAGTTTATTTCCCAAGATAAAAATATTGCCAGGAAGAAGAGCTGCATCTCCTGTGCCAGCACAGTTTTGAGATCTTTGTTTCACAGGTCTTTTTTTCCTGCATAAAGAAGGAATTTCATCTGTAGTTCCAGCAAAGACTGTGACATACAAAAATATACTGCTGCGGAATATATTCTCTTTCCTAGAGAAGTCACTTCTACTTCCCCATTTCAGTTAAGAAAGTGTTAAGCTAAGATTGTTCCCAAAATAATTTTAACAGTGTTTCATCACAAACAGAAACCAGTTTCATGAATCGGAAATTGTTAAACTTTCCTGTTAAAGGCTCAGTCAACTGAAGGAAATAAGAAAATAAGTCATCTACAGTAGCAAACTGAACATTGCTCATGATAAACATGTGAAGTGTTGTATGCTGCCAGATTTTTCAGAGGGCACATGGAAGGAATAACTGATACCAGTCAATTCTCATTTTCTGTACAGACTCAATAGGATTCTAAAAAACCCTTTTCAGGATGCTAGGAGGTTGCTTTATTGTCAGAGAGATCCATGACCCATTTCCTACCTTTTTGTAAGGTGAATTTGCTGTAGTCAGTCTGCTAGTCTTCCCCCCCACAATCCCCAGGATAAGGATGGCACAAATGTAGGCAGTCAGTGGAAGGGCATGAGGAAGCTACGGAAGGTCAGTAATTTCCATCATAAACCTACCCATCATGCTAGTATATTAATATCAAAACTCTGTGGAATAACAGTTACAAAATATACTACTAGAAACAGAAGAGCATTTACTATATTGAATATAATGTTTCATCTTAAGCCAAGGAGAGGGCTTTAGTAATTAATAGGAACAATGAATTTTTTAGAACATTATTGTTTTAATTTGAAATATCTAGTAAGAATGTTTTAGCATAATATGCCCTATTAGACAATAACAAAGCTGGACTGTACTTCAGAATACTTAAAAACTTAACGTTTAGCCATATTGTTATTTCCGTGATACTGTAGTGCAATACAAACATGATGCAAGCATGGCATGAACCAGTAAAAAAAAGGCTGTTGCAGTATTTCGCAAGGATGGGATGTAGAGTGTAACCCCAAAGTAAAATCCTCATCAACTCTCATCTCAAAAAGAGTCGGTAGGATGGTTTAGCTATTAATCCCAATTACTTGGCTGAATAAAGAATTATTAGCAAAATGCACATTTATATGGACAATTTTCATGTCTGGACTTAAAAATTACCGTCTTCTGGCAGAAAGATTTGGGAGGGCGAAGTGCAGGAGCTGAGGCATCCTCTAGTGATCAGTGACAGACAAATACTCTTTAATGGCAGAGGGGAATTAGGGAAGAATCCCTAAGACCTGTATGTGCTAAAAAATATTCTAAGTATATTGTGGAATACCTAGCAAGTGGCTTTTAGATTAGTGTGTACTGGACAAGTTAAAGATGAAATGAACATGTTTTAAGAATTTTATTACAGAAAGAGCTGTTGCCATGAGACAAGATTTCTGATTTCTCATTTATCTTATTCTTGTGAGACTCAGAGATTGGAAATATGATAACTGCTCTAGGTTTATTTGATGTTTGTAACAAGTATTACATTTATATTTGTATGTATAGTGCAAATAATCAGCGCTTCCTATAAAATTTTCAGGTGACCATTTAAAGAAACAAACCTCACTAAAGAGCAAATATTCAACTGATTGCTATCATCTTTATCAACAAAATATTATAAAAACAAAGATCAAATCAGCTTAGAATCCTGTAGTTTATCATTAGCTTTACTAGCAACTCACATGTGAAAATCACTTGAACACAACCCAAATATTTCTCCCCCAAACGATGCCCTTGCTTTCCGATAGAAAGCCATCCTTAACCTAGAGAAGAGTTGCTGCCCTGTATTATTTGCATAAACATAAAAATGATTTAGAAAACCACACAAGAAATTACAGTCTGTATGACTCAACTGCCAGCATGAATATGCTTTCATCAGACTTGTATTCCTCCACAAAATGCTCTGGGTCAGGGTTGGAGCTGGTACAAGTGCCTGTAATATCATAGTAGTGCAAAGTGCTTTAAATCTGCTGGAGATTAATTAAAGAAATTTCTTCCTGCAAAGGTGCAAGCAGGTTGAGGCAGCTCCATCACATCTCTGGTTCACCTCTTCCTCTTCCCTCATTACTTAAAGTGAAAAAGATGATACTGTGCCAGTAGCTGAAGTGAAATAGAAAATGCCTCCAGTCTCAGTGGGGTGGAGCACATTCTCCATGGGTATATGGAAATGAGTGCTCCTCTCTGATGCCCGAAGCTGCTCAGTTCTGAGTGAATGAAGTGTACTTCACCTCCTTAAGGCCACCAATTCCAATGGACAGATATTAAAACTGTGAGAGCCTAATTATCTATCAGAAAAAAGAAGTAGCCAACCTTTCTGTCAAAGGCTGCTTCTTGGGGTACCAAATTACCCAGTTAAAACTTTGTCATGTCTAGTCTTTCTAAACTATCATATGTTGGCTGATGTTTATGGGCCATAGGAGAGATCCATACAAGATACCAGGCAAAGTCAGCAGGCGTGGGCTTCTGAAGCAGTTGTTACAGTCTAATATGACTGTTCAAAACACATTTAGGCCAAGGGCTGTGTATTTTTTTCTAAACTATCTGCAGGGTGTACAAAAATATCCATGGAGGCACATATCCAGCTGAAAGAGGAAGAAAACTTCTTTTCAGTTCTCCCCTTAAGCTACCATACCGTTCAGTCTTCTGCTTCTCAAAGAGAATATGCTTAAGAAATATAAAATAACCCCTATCTAATTGTCTCCTACGATTTCCTTATTAATATGTGTGCACTGGAAATCATAATAACCACCATATATCATTTAAATGGCCTACCTTATTTGGAGTCTGATTTTTTTAACTTAATGAAGTAACTACATTTTACAACTGCAGTGTGCACACAGGAAAAGTACTGAAGTGGAAATTCACCTTTACAGAGAAGGCTGACATGAAGTACATGCATCTCTCTACTCCCGCAAAAACCGCTTAAGCTTTCATTATGCACAGTACACTGGTGTTCAATCTGCACTATGGTAGCTTTCACCTATGGGTGAATATTTCTAGGCAATAAACGTGTAATTCTTGTTTTTGCATTTACTCATAGCAAACTATATGGGAGCACATTGCTGGTTCTGAAGAAAAGTAGGCCAGAATCCCAAATAGTGTCACTTGCTCTAGGTCCATTACTTCTGCTGAGGATCTGACCTAGAAAATTAGAAGTAATATAAAATGTGTGGTTGTGTAATCACTAGCAGCAGCTTTTAGTTAAGTCTGAACCTGCTATAGGAAATGTAGTTAGAAGATGATAGAGGAAGAAAAACAATGGGGGAAGAGAGTGAAATCCACAGAGGAAAGACAACCCTTTCCACTTGTCCAGTCACAAACACATGGACTTATCTTGTTTCCTTGAGGTTTCAGAGCTCAAATTATTCTGGTTAGAAACAGAGCAAAATTGTTACTTAAGTCTTGTTCTGCTGAATGTATTAAGTACTGTATGCAATCATCTCTTACCTTTCCATTCTTCTATGGTTCGTTCTTTATTCTCTATTGACTCGTCATATAGCTCAGCCTCAGGCTCATCATCTGGATCGTGATACTGTACAAAGTATGGATGTGCAAGTGCTTCTGAGGCAGTAATTCTTTTATCACTGTCTAATATAAGCATCTTCTCAAGAAGATCTACAGCTGAGGGAAAAAGAGAACCTCGGATCAAAACCAGAAGAGACTACCTAGAAGTAACACTGTTTGCACACAAATCTATTCTTACTCACCTTAAAATCAGCAAACATTATTGGAAAAACCACAAAATATTAGTTTAGGTAATATAATAAACAAGTTTTGAAGATTTATAAGCTGAGTAGAATTTTCTGTGCTTGTGTCATACACAATGGTTCATTTTGGTCTATTTGATACCTGACTCACCTCTTTAGACATCAAAGGCCCTGATTCTGAAAAGTTTTCTGAGTACTTGAAAAGTTAAATATCCTGTTTTGTGCATTGTGTGCTTAACTTTGGTGCTGACTGGTGGAAATTTAAGTAACTTAACTTGTGAATGTGAGATTACACTTTCAATTGGCAGCACCTAAGAAATCATCAGATGAAAATTCCAAAGCAACTTTAAAGGAACTTTACTAGCGTAAAGTAAATTCAAATATGTTCACTTTAAGGTTGTCAGTTCTGGAATATTAGGAATAAGAGACATCTGTAGGGCTGGAATTGGTTTAATATGAAAAGTTTATCATAAATATTTTAAATATTATACAAAAATTATTTTTAGCGCTTTCATACAAGCATTGCCATCAATTTGCCTTTACGATATTAATAGGTAGCATATACTTATGAAACGCATGCAAATAAATTCCATTTTTGATAAGAAAGCATTCATAACTACTTGTATTTGTAAAAATAAGATTGTCTTCTAATACACAGGGAAAATTCATAACATTTTGAACTTAAAATACTTCCCTGTACATGACATTTTAACATACAGTCAGTGGAGTTGACCAGGCACTGTAGTAACATGACTCAAGTGACTCAAATGTCTTCTTTGCCATGTCACAAGAGATGGCTCATTGGAACATCTCTTTTGCACAGGCAGACCCAATTGATTAGACATAAGAACAATTGTGCAGGATCAGACCAAAGATCTGTCTAGCTCAGTATTGTGTATCCAACAATGGCTAATAAATTAATAGGAAATAATATTCAAAAAGGTCAATCAAACAGCTGTACTTCCTAGTATATTCTTCTGCATTCCAGCAATTGAGAACTCCTGGCCATCCTGAGCCAGAAGTGATGTCTTCACGCTAGATCTAGTGATATTTTTATTTATTCCTGCCATATATAGCTGTCTTTCACTTTCTAAAACACCCATTGCCTTTTCACCCACAGACAGTTTCCTTTAGGAGCTTCCTGTAATCTCCACCAGAAACAAAAGACATAGGCTTCATGAAGGGAAAACAGTCTCAGAATGAAAGGTTAAAGAATTCTCTTTTCACAGGTCTGATGGTTATTATGGGATCATATAGCAAAGTAGGACTTGAGTTTATGTGGTAGTGAAAGATTTAAACTATATCAGTCTGACTTTCTTACCTAATGGATTGGCACCACGAAACACTGCTTTCAAGTCCTGTTGAGGCATATGTGGAAGAGATTCGATGTATTTTCTTGCCTGGGAATAAATCAATACATACCACACACCCAAAGGTTAAATTTTGCCCAACAGCAACAATATCACGTCTAAAAAAATAAAAGTAATAATTGTTACATTTCTTATACATAGGAAATGTTCTTTACATAAAATCAGTTTGTGACTTTAACAATCACCCATATATATGCTTACTAGACAGGAGGGTTCTAAACAGGTATATTTTGCTGTTATGTGTTAGTACTTACGTCTTCACCTATACAAATTGGTTCATTGCTATATATCGCCAGGGAACACATGCATCCAACTTTCAACCAGAAACTGGAACCTAAATCATTACCCTCAGCAAACTAGTATAATCCGATCTGCTTCCTTCCCTTCCAACTTTGCTCTGTCGAGTAGTAGTTTCACTGACCAAAGAACGAATCCTGATACCCCCAGGGTGCAGATCTTCAAAGTTTAAAACAATTTATAGCTTGCCATAGCTGTGAAAGGCTCATCCAAACACAGCTAGAAAAGACCTACCCTTACATCTGATTCACAGATGTCAGCATGATGCCTGACATTATATGACACATATATATATGACATTATATGAGCCATGAATTTCTGGGATGAGTTGGATAGATAAGAGAAATGCTTAACTGAAGAAGTTGAATGCTGATTCTAAAGGCTGTAGACAGAACTGGTAGTTCTGAAAATGAAACAGTTAAAGAAGAGGAAACCCCAAATTAGTAAAAGAAACAGCTAGTCTCTGAACAAACCTTAATCCTTTTAAAACATACATCTGTGTTACAGGAACAGTCTCCCTGCACACTTGGCAACCCCATTAGTTTTTTATAGGAAGCTAACTAACCATCCTTGGCCTACTGAAGACAGCAAAGAGAATGAAGTTCATACTGAGTAACTCCATGCCTTTAAGTCAGATAGGAGATCGAGAACTGTGGACCTATGTTAAGGATTGATCAACTCAGCGCATTACGAAGCTACTATAAAATACTCTGACATATCTGTGAAATCCTATAGCCACACAAAGGAAACAGATCCTGTACCCTACCCAGTTCATTCTGCCATTTTCTTAATTTCTGCAGCTATAGTGAACTGATATAAAGGTACTTTAAATCACTGCGAAACAGTCTCCTTTCAAACTGTGTTCTAATTTAACAAAGCAAGTCTATTTATTTTTTCTGCTTTTTATTAGATCTAAGCAAATTCTAGCATAACTCTAGACCATTAGTGATGCATTTCAGAATCTTAATAAAGTTCCAGTCCTAATGGAAGGAAGACTTCAAGCTTTATGTCCCCAATCTGTTAAAACTATATTAGCATTTTTCCCTTTTTATTATGGGTGCTGATAGTTAGGCTTTCTAAAGGATGATTTTCTTAGCAGCTGTAGCTAGTCATGCAGAGCATGATGTTTAAAGAACAGGCAAACCCAGGATTCACTCCACCTATTTTATGCCCCTAAAAATTCATAAAGGTAACAAACACCAGCTGGAAAAATCAGGGCATGCAGCTCTTATCAGAATTAAGTTTTCTAGGGCATTAGTTTATATATATGTATAAACAGCAGAGCAAGAGAGACCTGTCACACATTCCTGCATGGAAACTGTGGACTAGGAAGAAGCAAAAAGTAGATTTATCTTATGACAAACATCTATGGATTTGATATTTGTTTCTGTACTGACACATCAATTAACATCACTAATCCAGCCATGACTGAATAAGATATGGTCAAGATTAACTCCAGCCTTGCCCAGAAGTCCTTTGAAAATAACGCAGGCCTGTCAAAGTGTCTATCAACTTGTCCCCTGTGCCCATATTCACCACAGAAACTCACTCAACAGAGTCTAGAGTTTTAAATTATTCTGAAAGTAATGAAATGCAACTGCAGTTTAAACCCATATTAAAGACTGGCAAACCAGCTCGGTAACCTCTGCTGAAACATCCCATGAAGCTGATCTTTTAATTTCCAGTTCTTTAATCCCCCACTTATAACTGAAAATAGGGTTGACTTCTCAGAAAATCTCCGATCTTGCTGTTAGAGAAATAGATAAAAAATTGTCCAGGATGACAAGCAACATTAAGAATTATCTAAACAATAAGGACAAACTATAAGGTAAAGAAGAACTAGAAAGAAGGCAAGGAATGGACGCTCCTGTGCAAGAGGCAAGTACCTCAATCTTCTTTGACACTGCTGCTTTTATTAGGTAGCAGCAGCCTGGAGGTCACCTAGCAGAACTTCCATTCATTAACTTGGCTCTTGTGTTCTCCCTAGGCTCTAGAGGTATAATTAGCCCCCATATAACAGTGTCAGAATTCCCATATCTCACCAAGGTCTGCTCTGAAATGGAAGAAATGAAAGAGAAAACAAATACCACCTCCAGCAAATATTTAAGACGTTTAAGATGTCTCATAATCAAAAAGCTTACAAACTGACTATTGGTGGTCAAGTCGCACATCTGTGTACGCTACTCTGAATGCATTACTGCAGAAGTCACAGGCTCTTGAAGACACACAAAGGCTATATAGAACCTATGCTTAGAACAGCACAATACTAGACCTGCTTGTTGGTCCTATCCCCCAGTACAAAGACTGTTCCTCTTCCTGCCCCAATCCTTCTCAGATGCTCAGTAGCCACAAACTCTAGAGCTGTGCACTGGCCTATGATGATTATTTTTCATTAAGCTTGGACCTTCAAGAAATACAGTACTGGTCTGGCTCTCCTACTGTTCTTTCTTACATTCATTTTCAAGTTCAAAGAAAACTCATCAATATATACATATGAGCTGAAAAGTAGACATTAGTGTTATAAATCTAGCAATCTAGCATCCAAAGTACCAGATTGACCTCATTTACCTTTTCTAACTAAGCTCATATTATGCACTAAGCCTTGAGTAGAAGGATGAAAGAAGCGTTGTAACTAAGTTGTTATTTTATCTACTCTTTATTCCATCTTACCAGGCCACTGAGCATCTGAAAAATACTTTACAGGCCTCACATTTCCTGACCACCTAACTTTCTAGATGGTATAAGCAAAAGCAGCTCTGCCTTGCTCTTTGGATAGCCTCAGGATAAGGAAGGGCAAAATATTTGAGATGCAAGTTTAAGAAAAGAAAGACGTAAACAGCAACAGCTTCAGCTGTTCATATCACTGTGCTGTTATTTATCTGAATTTGTATACTGTGCCTATCACCTGACTTCATTAACCAACATCATATCTCATTCCTTACAGCCCAGCTGGACAGCCATGGTTATTGCTTAAAGCGAAACTTTTAAGTATAGCTTTAGCAGAGAAATGAAGTGGAAATTTTTCATTTACTAGATTATTGCCTTCAAAAAAGCTATATGGAGAGTTACAAATCACATTGCTAACAATGCAGATATTAGCATGAAAGCAGACCTCACACAAGCATTCACAGAGATGAACAAATATCAATTTCAAATCAGCCATCCAAATAAGAGTACTCATACAGAACAAACAGTATTTGATTTTGATATATCTGGTTACATCCCTCACAAGGATGGAAAGTGCAAAAATGAAAGAGATATCAAATTTAATAACAACAATATAATGCTCTGAGCTAAACATCTGTTCGAATTTTTATTTTTTTATTTTAAGGATAGCAGGAAAATAAAAGATCATCAGGACCAATTGCAAAGCTCCTGTCAAAAACTGAATACATAAGAACAAGTATCAAAAATAATACAGCTGATAGTCAAGGCATTTGGATACCTTTAAAATGAGTATTTTTTGAATAGTGCCAATCCAGCCGCAGAAAAAAAGAGGGGATTTTAAAGTATTTGCTCATTTCTTAATCAGAATATCCAAGTAATACAACCAATGACTTACGATGCCAATTAGAGAAAGGAACAATGAAAAATCAGTTAAGTGAATGAAACTGTGAACTCACATGTTCTGATGATATCTTCTTCAGAAGTTCAGAACTGGGAGTACCCACAACTTCCATTATTCTCTTTAGCTGATCAATATCTACATTATTTCAGGAAAATAAATGGGAGTGTAATAAAAAATAAACAGCAGACAATCCTTCTGGGTTTAAACAATCCATGATAGGGTTAAAATGTTTAAGCTAGTGTGCAACACAACTACATCATTGTGCATGGAACCATATCAGTTCATACCTGCTGAAGCCTGGTCCTAGAGCATCAGATTCTCTACTACAGTATATGCATCTCTATTGGGTGTGCCTATCTGTGGAAAAAAGTGCATATAAAATATTGCTGCCCTTTCCTAGCTCCCAACTCAACATATTCATAAGCTTAGTTTTAATTGCATGCTTATGTTGCAGCGATTTGAATGATTTCTGAAGAACAGTCTTATATATTACAGCAATTTGGGCTAGATTATTGACCTGAGGTCTGTTAAGTGGAAAATTCTCATTTGGTAGATTTTTACATCCATTTTGTATCACTTTCAAGATTAAAAACTTTAAAATGCACATTTTTCATTGTCGGATGTGACCTGTAAAGTGCATTACATTTTCCCTAGAGACTCAAGGTTATTTTATAGCTTTAATTAAGTTGATGGAATTATGTAATTGTAGACAACATTTTAGAATAGCAAAAGTATCTTATTTCAGGAAACCTAGATTTACTGTTTTTTCTAAATACGACATATCTATCAGGTAATCAAACAGTCTAAAGCACAGTCATCATCCATATGATGAACATCTGAGTAACGCCTGTGGTTACTGTAAAGGCTAATAAGGACGAGCACAACACATAGGTCAGCAGGGAGACAGTCTCTTATCCGCTGTCTTAACAGTTTTTCAGGCAATTCTAATGTCATGTTGTTTTGCACCTGCCGATGTCTTAATTTTAGCAGAACTGTTTTTTGGGGGGTGAGGTTCAGAGTAGTAAGAAAAGTCAATATTCAGTACAGCAGAATGTGCCTTTGTTTCTCATATTAAAAGCTTTCCTCCTCTGATTCAATTGCTTCCTCATTCTTTGCTATCTATTTTTCTTCAGTTTTCTTTTACTCTTTTTCTGTTCTCCTGAGCAACATTTTTTTTTCCCTCCTGTCAGCATAGGAAACACCAATGGAATTCACTGATACTCCAGCATGGACCACAGAAGAGTGCTGAAGAAGAGAGAGTACTTTGTTGCTTTTATGCAATATCAGGAACCGCTGGCTCTTTTTTTATAACAGGACACAATATGCCTATTAATTCATTTATTATTTAAAAGTTAATTTGTTTAGATTTTAGGAACCTCTGAACCTGAAAGCATTTCTTTTTTTAAAAATTACATTTAATAGCTGATCCAAAACCACTACCTTTTCTCTGCTTCACTTTTAATGTATGTCATTTCAGTAAGATACACACACATGGATGAAATCTGTTCTGATGTAACTAGGCTATTATTTAAATACCAGTTACAAAATAAACAGTAAATGTAACTTATTGTTGTCTAGGAACATCTGTTACTGTTTTTTCTCTACCAATTGGTCTCATACTCAGCCGTCATAATACTAAACTAAAAGATTACCAAAAATTGCTTTTTTGAAAGTTTGTTACCTGAAAGACATTTCCACAGAGACACTTCAGTCATTAGAAAAAAGGAAGAACTAGACAGAATTTGCATTTTACCTAGCTGCATTTTATGTAAAGGATACAATCATCTCCTGGAAATAGGGCCTTCCCTTTCAGTAGCTCTGCCATAATGCATCCAACAGACCAGATGTCAACTGCCAAAAAACAGATAGAAATATGTATGATGAATGAGAGAGATCATTAAACAGAGTTGCCTCTTAGTTTATAACTATATCCAGCTGAGGCAAAATGGAAGTCTTTATAATTTACCTGTTTGATTGTAGTGCATCCAGTTTAACATAATTTCTGGAGCTCTGTACCATCTTGTTGCAACATATCCAGTCATTTCATCATCAGTTTGTCGAGCTAAACCAAAGTCTAAAATCTAAATAATGAAAAAAATATATAAAAAAATCCCTTGTTAATGTTGTTTTAGCAACTGACTTTCTCCATTGTTTACTTCCGAGTGTATCCAGGAGTCCAAGTACCGCACTTTCAGTGAAGTAAAACTGCAACATTCTGTGGAGGACCTCATCTGCTCGCCCTGCTGTGTGTAGTCTGTGGGTCTACACAGAGACATTCCCAGAGTGAGGGATCTGGCTGTGAATAAATGACTATAATGTTGAGAAAGTTTGCCCTCTAAGACAAACTTTACATTTTTCCTCAAGTTCAATTTTCCTCTGTCATTCATTTGCTAAAAATAAGCCCTGTTGCTATAAAGATGAAACATTATCAACTGGGAACATTTGTGTAAAATGCCAACTCCAAATGCTGCTAGCCATAACATTTAAAGACAACACAAGCTAATCACAAATTCCCAGAAGTTCTATTGATTCCCTCTCACATCTGTTTAAGTATTGCTACATACAAGTAGCATTTACTCAAATCACACATCATTCTGATGACACTAGGAGAGAAACATATATCCTACATAACAAGGTACATTTAAATCACATACCATCTGTTTTCAATAGAACCCCTGCCATGAAACAACAAAAGGAGCTCTGTTTGAATACATATATTACTCATATGCTCGATGGCAAAATGTTAGCCTCCATATGCTCTCCTTTGCTAAGTTTGCATTGATAGGAAGTTATTTCAAATAGTTTTTTCTGCTCATTTCTTCATCTTCTATTTTTTGATTACTCTACATCCTACTAATTATGGAGCTAAAAGGTATCCTTAACTTTGAGAGATACTGTTGCGAAAGTGTACCATCTAAGCTTCAGTGCTGTTCATTAAGTCAGTCATCTGAGATACTTAGCATCTCTTGAAATAGAAATGTGAATTAAGATCAATCACAACCCCCTGATGGGACCCAGTATTATTAATTAAGCTGATAGCAAATCCTTTTCATTGGGAGCAAGACAATTTTAAGAATATAATTCAAAATTGCCCAGTTATAATCCATTTTAAAGATATACCTTAATATTCTTCATCAAGGTTTTTATAAGTAATACTTTAGCATCTTTACTTTTAATATACATTAAAAGTATTATTTCTTAAATAAGCAAAAAAATGCATGAGACAAAAAAGGCAAGAATTATGGCTTGAAACTTGAACATTAATATCCTTATTCTAATAAGGCTTTCGGCAATATTTTTCTTTAATAGCTGATCCCTTCCATCAAATGTGTACACACAGAAACACGCACACACACACACACACATTTTCCTTCTTTTTGCTTCTATTTAGTTTTTGGGTATACAGTGGAAATATCCACTAGTTTGTTCTATTAGAAAAAAAATTTGGTATCACAGGATGTAAAGCTATAAATACAAGCAAAGTAAACAACAATGTAACAAATTGGGAAAGGATGTGCACAGATAAAATAATAATAGAAAGAAAAAGACTAAGAGTCTCCTTTACTTACAGTACAAAATATAGGACACATTTTTGAAGTGAATGATGAGACCCTGATGACCCATAAAATTTCACAGATGCTAAACACACATGCATGAAAACATTAAAGGGGTAATTATGAAACTTGCTGAGCATCTGCAACTGTCACTAAAACAAACAGGAACTACAGTTTCTTAGCACAGATCAGGATTAGTCCCAGAAATTAACTGCATTTCTTTTATCCATATTGTGATTTTCTGCTGATCTCATAACATTTGGATTTTTTTTCTTAAATCCCTCACTGCTGGAATAAAGCTTACATCAGAATCCCACTCATAGATAGAAAGATGTTTCTGGCTGTCATAGAGAAATGCTAAACTTCTCACTTTTTAAACGTAAAGGCTCCAGAAGCTAGAAGACATCTCTTCCCTCCCTAGACTCTCATTCTTATTATATAATATTATATCACACAGACAGAGAAAGATATGTATTTATATAGACATGGGCATTACAATAGTATTTGAGAAGTGTGGATTACATTTTTTTTTTTTTACTGCCTTTGGTAATATAATTGGTAATATTGGTATCTTTTTTTCTCATATCATTATTTAATTCAGTTTGTATATTCTCTAGAAATAAAAATGAAAGTTACTAAGTTGCTTCACATATACAATGCAGACGTAGATACATATCACAGACCAAAATTTCAAGGTATATTCAGTTGATGTACTCACTTGTGGGCCATATTATTAGCCAACGTACCTTCTGTGAGGAAGCAGAGCTGAGCATTTTGCAAAGATACTTGTTTCAACAATAAATTAACATTTGGGAGAAAACACATGCTCATGGAAATGTTTTTTCTATGCCAGGGGAGCAACAGTAACAAATAGATGAAATTAACTGAATAAGAAATAAAAATGCAAACTAATGTTTTCTCAGAAAACTGCCAGCTTGGGAGCTGTTACAACATTCATCATCACAATAGCACGACTCCTACCCTCAATTCACAGTCTTCATTTACAGCTAGGTTACTGGGCTTCAGGTCCTGTACCAGAACAGACAGAGTTAGTCAGACACTATTTTAGCCTTTTAAAACATATTACAGCAATGTCTTAATAACACATTCGATGCATGGAGGGACATGCTCCATTCATTTTTATTATAGCAATGAGTGAACTCACCCGGTGGATGATTCCAGCTGAGTGAATATACTGTGAAACAAAGAGGGAAAAAAACGTAAAATTTGAAGTTAGAAATGAAAGGAGACAAGTCACTTGATCTGTCTTTTTGCTATTGAAAATGATGGTTTTATATACAAAATGGAGTCACACCACATTTTCAGGGCAAACAGAGATATGACTATCTTCAAAATCTACTTGTTTTCTCTTAGCCAGGGCTAGATATTTCAGGAGGGGTAAACATGAACACTAGATTCTCTCATAAAAAATTGCACTTGCAGTAATTCTTCTGTCAAAAGTTCCATTCCAATCTGAAATTTATTCCTGTCTGGATATCCATTATTATATCTGGTTGTCCATTTTGATCAGCTAGTCTCTCGGTGAGCCAGTGGCCTAGGTAGCAGTACTGACTCTTAGATGATATAAGCCATCTTCCCATACTGTGAACACCTCCAACATTTCAGTGTTATCCCCCTTCTGAATGCAGGTGAGAGATATTCACACCCCTGGATAGATTAGTGGCCAGAATACCCACCTAGGCCACAGCATTGTTTCAAGTCCACTTTCAAAAGAGGAACCTTAAGTAGCATTTAATGTCTCTGCTATTTTATATAAAACACAACAATTCAAATACAGATTGAGAAAAACTTCCTCTGTAATAGCCTATAGTCAACTTGTTAGGATTAAGAGACAGCTCATCTATAATTTTACTGACTACGAAGATCAGTAAGACCTCTAAAACATTCACTTCTGTTAATGAGAATTTAACTTTTTTTAGAAGCAGTGACTGTATGCAAAACTTGTATACTGAATGGGAAAAACCTAAGAAACCTAAAGAAAAAACAGTGACATTCTTCTCATTCCATATCTATGTACTGTTTATAAAAAAAGGTAGGGACACCCCTAAATGTTTTTCACAACGGCTGTAACACCTGAAGAGAGGGGAAACCAGAGCACTGTTTGCAACAGAATTAATCATGCTTGTGTTTTGCTGAGATAGTGGTTCCTTTAGGTAACACCAAGAAACCCTGTACCAGCTAGTTCAGAAACTATTGAAACTACTGGATTCCAAGTTAATGCTTCATGTGTTCAGACAGCTTTTTCTGCAGGACCTGAAGTCTGTGTTCAGTACTGCTGAACACCTGTACCAGTGAGTCCAAAGCTTACTCAGCATGTAAGCACAAGTTGTAATGACTGCAGCACAGATGTAAACCAGGAGTTACCTGTGATCAAATGTTCTCCAACTAATGAGACACGAGAAATTCAATTCATAGTCTTTTATTCAAGACTGCAAGCCGGATAATTAATTCTAGAATCCATCTTCCTAGTTAAGCTATTAACTTGAGTAAATGAGACAAAGCAATTAAGGGCTCAGTTCTGCAATCATCATTCACTAAAATCTGCACTTAAATTGGCAGAACCCATGTGCACAAATAAGAATTATTGTCTCAGACACCAGGTGACTCTCAAAACCATGTAATAAGTCTATTTCATAGCCAGGATTTAGCACACCTTTCTTTCAAACATACAGCTATCTTCTATGTCTAAAACACTGAGTACTGAAAAGTGAACTACTAAAGCAGCTGATCCCCAACTCTCTCTTCCTTTTGCTTATGCCTAGAAAAAAAAACAAACAGCATTGGTCTGAAAAAATGCTTATCACCAAGCACTGGGAAGCATTTTCTACATCGCCTCCTGATTATAGACACTTATATGTTTAATGTCAGCAAAATGATATACATACTTTAATTCTTTAGGAAGAAAATTTTGCTACACTATCATTGCCTGTACTATCTATTGTGTAAATTTTAATGGATATGATTAAAGGGAACAATGACTTTACAAGCAGTGTAAATCCTATGTGATTGTGTGTAACATTGTACATTGCTAGGATAAACTTCCACAAGTTTTCTAAAAAACACAACTAACTTGGTTATCTCTCCACTCATTTGATGCTTTCTGCAAAAATCAGCACTGTAGTTTTTCAGACTGACTCATGTCTTCCAAAGTATGAACATGAATTACTTGCCATATCGCACTTCAGACATTTACCCTGTTCATGAGCAGGTAGTGAAAAAACTTCTAAAGAACATGAAATTTATAAAACACAAACTGTGTGCTACAGAACATGTTCACTTGAGATATCACATAAGAAGCGCTTCTCCTTCAACAACAGCTTGAATAGACACTGATCTAAAGTTAACCGTCACAGGGAGTGTTCACATGTATTGTGTGTGTAAACACTTGCAGGCTTAGGGTTTTATCTTTGGTTAAAAAAAGAATCAGATAATTTCTGAAATGATTACTGCTGATAAAAGGAAACACAAGTATCTGTGTACTCTTAATGCACAAACAAAAGCATTTACGTATTGTCACTGCAATGAACCAGTCATTACTACATTTCGGTTTCTGAGTCTAAAATCCTTACATTCAGCCAGTACCTTAAGACCTCGAAGCAATTGATATATGAGAAACTGTATATGGTCATCCGTTAACTTCTGGCACTTCACAATGTTGTTCAGGTCAGCACCCATTAAATTTGTCACAAGATACCTGTGAAAATAAAATACACACCCCACAGAACAAAACAAAGAAACACATCTCGTTTAAGATTGGCAGAATGTAAATCCCCAAAGAAGAACCTCTTAAGAGTAATTACACAGTTCCATGTAGCTTCCTTTTCTGTTTACTACTAACATATGGTTTAATTCCCTCCAGTCAGCTATGACTTTAATATTGAAATTTAATATGTTTTTAATATTGAAATCAGCTATGAGCTTTAATATCGGGAAAAAGAAAAATCCTGCTCGCACATTAACAGCTTTTATCTATGTTTTCTCAATGACACACTACAGCAGTGAGGGGAGAACGTACCAAGTTTTGAGATGAATAGAAAGCCTCAACCTACATAAAAGTGGAAGCCTGAGATACCCAAATGACAGTTACTGTGAGGCCCTGGAATATCTGATGATGCAGATTAACATGGAATCAGTTGAACTAAGAGTATGTTGTTTAACTGCCTCCACCCCAACTGGAAGTTTTATTTTTTGACCCGTTTTGCAGAAACATCAATTCTCTTCCAAGGGAAGTTGGTGGTACAAAAGTATGCACCTACCAGTCCCAATTCTCATGGTCTAATTTCGCTCCACTGAGTCAAAGGGATTTTGGCCACTAATTTCCATGGAGCCAAAAAAATATTAGTTACTGTTACCTCTGCTGATCTGTTGACTTAACTGCTCATACCAGATGACAAAAACAACTCAACATAAATAGTATGTTTGAGTAATACGAACATAAAACTAGTCCTAGGTCAATCAGGAATCGAGCTTAAATTCACCTTGTCTAAATAAACCAACAGAATACTTTCCTGCATTTCTGAGCTAATTTAGCTGTGAAAAAATAATCTACTGCTAACACATAATTGAATTTAAGAAGCTTTAAGTTTATTGGCATTTATGCAACATCAAACCATTCACTAGGTACCTATAATCTTTTTATTGACCATTCAAAAAAGTACTAAAATGAGATCCACCCTTCTGCTTTCCTATTTGTGGAAAAGCTGCATAAAGACACATTGGGGTTCTTTGCACAAAGCCAACCTTGGCTTCAAGTGTATTAGAAAAGAATGTGCTTCTTTTTAAAACCAGAGCAGTACTATCCCTATTTACTTACTAACTAACTAGTCAAAATGATTTTAAAATGTTACTTACACTTCATTAAAATTTTCTATTGATGTTGCAGGTGTAAAAACATCTAGTAATCCGATAACCTGAAAGACAAGTGAATTGCCATTTTATTTTTAGAAATATGTAACACTCCATATAACTAGTATTAACACTGTTTAGAATTTTTGGCATGAAACTTCCAAACACATGACATATGATCATTCTGGAAACTTAGTAAAACCAGCATAATAGGTGGTTTGTCCAGGGATAGACTCAGCTACCTCCATGACTAATTAAAAAATATATTAATTACAAAAAGTAGAACAAGGCTTCAGACAATCATAAATCAAGCCAGGAAATGTAATGTCTCACTACAGAAAAGCTGATACATGGTTTGTACACTTGTTATACTTAAGATTATGCGCAATTTCACAGGTTTTCTTGTTCTGTTGTTGATAACTTTTTTAGTATCCTTTCTCCAGGATATTTTTCAATCCACTATATTATATTCAGGCCTCAGTCAGCAAGTTACTTTAAGCAGATGGATAATCCCACTGAAATCAACTAGTTGTGACATAAATTTAGGCAAGTACTGAGTTATTTGAAGCCTGAAGTTTTCCTGTCTTTCATCTAGATTAACAGGTGAATTGTGTAAGAAAAGTATATTATATTGTCATTAATTTCATTGAGAGTATCTGCCCTTAGTTTCTCAACAGAAACCAAATTCAGCAAAAATAGGTTTGAGGTATTTTTTCCTGGACTGATGTTTCAATAACATCCAATAGTAGAGAGCAGAACACTGTACTTCAGTTAGAGAAGAGTAGGAGCACTTGCTTTGGATTTCATTAGCTGGATCTTCAAGATCCAATTAGATCATTTTTCCATAAAAAGGCAGCCTTTCCAATGACTTCTCTAAAGGTAGCTAAGTCCAGGTATCTTGGGTAGTCAGAAAAGAGTTGTATATACTTTTCTAAAAAGATTGTACCTAATTGAAATTTAAGTCTATATTACAAGCTTTCATCATAAAAATCAGAAGGGAAAGAACTAACCCTTCACTTACGTTTTCATGCTTCATGTGTTTAAGCAATCTAAGCTCTCGATAGGTCCTCCTTGCATGAATAAGTGACTGAAAAGGTCTTGAAAGCTTTTTTACTGCCACCTTCTGTCTTGTTTTGGTATCATAAGCTGAACTACAAGAAAAAAGAAAAATATATTGAAAGCATGTTCTAGACGTGCATTTCAAAGCTCTCCACTACCTAAACATCCCAAAGTTCCCTGGAGAAACTTATACTCTATTGGTGATTTTTACTCCCTCCTTTGCCATCATTTACATTTTAACTAATGGGTTGCAACTGGGAGAGCTAGTCAGCAGTAACCATGAGGATTCAACTATAGCTCCCTTGTTTTTCACCTAGCAAATTGCTAACGCTTATTATAATGTTCAGGAATCCCCCTGGTAATCCCTTCCCATCTGGCAGGGAAAGGAGCCAAAGAATTAGCTTCATTAATGCAGGTCTAGCCTCCCTCTCCAAATCAAGACTCTTTGGGAATACTAGGATTCAAATTCTGGGTCTTAGTGAACAAACTGGATCCTGTAATAATTAGAAGAATGCTGCCATTGTGTCTGGCAATATTAATTATGTCTAGTGAACATTTGCTTGCTCAAGGATAATGCCACAAGTCTGGTATCGCATTAGAATCTTGACGTAGCCAAGGCCATACACGTTTCCTCAGGAAATACCAGTAACAAATGAACAACAGGTATATGTCATGAACTTCAGCCCACAGATCCTGTGGACACATAGCATGTGCTTAACTTTATACATATGGAAATGCCCCACTGAAGAGGGCATTAAGTATAGATGTGACCATTTGCACAAAAAGGGACATCATTTTTCTGAACATTAGAAAGACAGTGTAGTGAAAGAAAGTGTAGTAAGTTACAAATAAATACTGCCTTTATGTAACACAGGAATAAAAATGATGCCTCTATATTTTACTTCATGGCACTACAAAGTACATTTATAAACAGATTCAGTCAGCTACCTTCTCTCATTAAGAAAATAATTTCTTTAAATTGTTGTTCTTGCCCATTACATTAAAATTTAGTTCAATTAAAATACCCGTAAAATTTTCTGTTTAAAATGTGGATAACACAATCTGCAATTGCTAGCAACAGCATTAGTAAGCAGAGATGAACCTTCACATGTTTATCTGTCAGAAACCTTTTGTGGAGTTACAAAACACTGAAAATTAAATAACATAAAAATTGCAAGTCACGTAGGATGACAATGGTTGGCAGTAACTAGATGTTATTAACTGCTTATTATTAGTGTTTTAAACACTCCTGAAAATTGTGGTAAGAGACACCTGCTAGAGACAAAAAGCATACATCTTGCTGGGAGTAGCTCCCAAACTAATACACTGATCCTATAATCAGCTTCATGTTGGTGGCCCCTGCACATACTTGGTGCTTTACTAAAATCATGGAGAGACAAGCGAAGAGCAGAGAAGAGCATTTGCAGACAGTTTGAAGACAAAGAATTATTTTTAATGAGAAGCAACAAATACGTAGTAAGAACAGAATGACATCCAAAAGATGATCATGACCCAGTTATCCTAGAATTCACTGAATCTCTGAGAAGGCCAATGCAGAGCATAATGCAGCAATGTTTTATTAGATAAAAACAGAGTAAGAGGAAGTATATTTAATCAACAAGTTTCTTGCAGGCACCATGGAAGGAGTGAGTCACTCATGAGATTAAATAGATAAGCAGATTACTTTGCTAGTTTCTTGCAAGCATCACAGAAGTGGATCTTCAGGGAAGTTTTAAAGGTGTAGAGGGTTGCGGCTTTGCAGAGCACCTCAGGAAAGGCATTCCCTGAGCAGAAGAAAGCAAGCATAGGAAGTGGTAGGAGAAGACTGGTATCACTGAGGAATGGATGGAAGGGATATGATAAAGAGACTTGTTCTGACAGTAGGGTTGGGACACAAGATATGAGGACACTGTGTTACTCAAACATGTGGAGAAGTTCAAGGAATGAATGGTGTAAGAAGAATTCACAACAGAGATATCTTAAATTTCATAACTGGCCACAGAGACAACATGAAGGTTGCACGAGTAAGTTTGAAGGAATAAGAAGGAAGCCAGTGCCTCACTATTAACATAACAAAGATCAGATATAATTGCATGTGTGCAATCCTGGCCAACAAAGCCAATGGAGAGCACCACAAGTCTCAGAAATAACTACTCTCTACATATAGTCTAAGTTAAAGCTTTTTTCCCAATGAAAAAGGAAATGTTTATACAGACAAATAAATAACATTGCCCAACACAGCCGCCTGTGCTTAACATCGCAACTCTGCTGGTAATTCACAAGCTTTCCCACTCATGCTTGCACCAGTTTATGAAATACTGTGTATATACAAGGCTAGAAGGAATTAGGTTTTAAATCCCATTATCATGGTAAACATCCCTCTCCTCCCACTTTTAAGGTCAAATGTAGGTTTTAGTAGTTTACAAACTGCTAATCTTATAGATGGATTGCTTTTTACCCTTCTTATGACTCAGTGTTGCAAAGCTTTCACATGGTATAAAGCACTATTTTTTAGCTTCAGTAATTCTTATGACAGCAGCTCTTTAGATCCAGGATGGAAGCAAATCAGGAGAGAGAAAAAAACAAAAACAAAAACAAACAGCAACTCAAGTTCTGGGAACTCCAATGAGAAATCATGAATCTAAGCTGAATAGGCCAGGAACAGACTTTAAATGAGTTCCTTCACAGTCAAGAAACTGTACCAAAGAATAATCAGAGTCAATGCCTTCGAGTTTTTTCCTTGTCTGGCTTCCCATCATGACAATCTAAATTATTAATACTGAAACTTTCAAAAAAACACAAATTTTGTTAACCTCTTTGTCCCATTCAAGAATGAGTTGCATCTGTGATATCTCTGCTACTGCTTCTGTGGTCACTATTCATAAGCAGCAGGACATTGCCTGCCTTCCTCCCTGTGTGGAATTACATGTTTGCTCTTATTTCAGACTGAGTCTCTCCCTTTTCCTATTATATCATCATAGCTGCAATCTGAGTTGTCTCCTGAATCCCTCATGGTTGCCTGAGTAATTTGTTAGGTGGCAGGATTAACTGTTTCCCCTTTCTGTGCGATTTCCCTGAGAGTATTCAGCTTTTAGACAGGATCCCTGGATAGCATATCTCTGGTTTCAGTCATGGTAATTCTATGGGCCTGCCTGTGTTTAGCATCTGCACAAACCCTTCCTTTGGGGGCCTGTGAGATCAGTCACTGAGTAAAGTGATTCAAATCAGCTTCTTCAAAACATGCTGTTTAACCAGTCAAAGGCACACTGTTATTAAAAGGGGTTAGAGGCCCTCACCTCCCCTTACCCTGCATTACACTCGACTCACATACTCCCTACCTCTGAACTAAAACTGGAGAGAGTTTCTGTTGGTCTCCTGGTATTTGCACTGTCTCAAAACCAACTGCTGACAATTTACAGCTCCTTGCTCTTTTGAAAGGCATTTTCTACTGCTGTGGGTCCTTTGGAGCACAGGTTTCAGCTTTGGCAAACCAGTTGTGTAACACTGACTTATACCTGGAAAAAAAATCATCCTTTTAATGATTCAGCTATTGTTTTCTAAGTTTCTTTGAAATTACTTATTCTGGGGTGTCTTATTTCTAATTATTACATTACCTCATGTAGCTGGACACAATAATACGACAGAGATAAACTTTGATGCTTGTAAAAGGCATATCAACTCCCAACTCTAAAATATTCTTTACTTTTAGCATTTCATTTGTTGTAGGCAGTGACAATAAGTGACTTTTAAACTGCATATTATCATTTAGCATTTCTGATTTACTATAGAGCAGTATGCTCTAATGCCTCAATAGTAAATGGGAACACCACTTTAGATAGAATTCCTATCATAATTTAAAAAGAAACACAATTCTTACTATTTTCTTACTTTACAAGAAAAAACTTTGTAATAGTCTTAGCATCAGATTTTTTAAGATACTGTCATTCTTGACCCAGAACCCTTGGCAGTTATGACAGACATTTTTTGCTGTCCAAGTAAGATCAAGGATGAAACAGCCATTACTCTAGTTTCAGTGATTTTGACACAGATCAGAGGACTCAGTGTAATTTTCAGTCATTGCTTAAATTAGACAGATTTTTTCAGTGTTGTCAACTCCTGTATTTAATATTTCTATTAATGTTCCACTAGATGAAATAAGAATCTCTGCTTATAAACACATTCTACCAGTCCTCAAGGTTTCAGAGAAAAGTTTGAGCATAAGAAGCTAATGCAGTCCAAAACCTCAAAAGGCAAAAAGCACAGGATTTTAAAACAGTCTCATGCCAACTTCATGACTTTGATGGGGCATGGATTTTTATTAGTGGATGTTTCTAAACAGTGCTGTACATAAAGTCATTTCCCTAGTTTCCACAGACAGTTTATCTGTTGTAGTTACAGATCAGTAATACTAGACAGACAAACCATTTCTATGCACAACCATCTCTCAGATCCTGCAGGTCCCTTGTGGATTAGGAGCATACTGTTCAGCAGTCCTATTGGACTAGAGCTAGCCCCTGTACTTCCTAGTGCTTCGGCTCTGAGAATGCTTATTAGCTGGGCGCAGCTAGTAAAAGCACATACAAAATGCCTGGAAAAAGTTCAAATTGAGTGTAGTGTTTGATCTAATAAATTCTCTTCATTCCAGGAGCCCGTTCAGGTCTAGCTGATTCAAAATGAAGGCATGACCCAAGCTGATTCTATGTATTATCAGTCTCGTGTGTCTGCAGTGACCTGTCATTTTTTTCTACATTACTGGTATCAGCTGGTATTCCAGATCGCATCACCCCAGATAACTGCAAGGTTTTGGTTGTCTGCAAAGTGTGATTTTGTGTTTGTGGAAGTGTTGTATCTGTCCAAATAATTAGATATGCTTATTCTAAACCAGAGATTCATTTGAGTAACTGTAAACATACAAAGAAGAGCTAACATTTCCAATTTTTTTAAATACAAATTAGTGTCCCAGCCTGTGAGGCTTTCAATCCAGCATTGCAGGTTTGGTAACTGTATAGACGCACTATACCAAACTTGAGAAAATGCTGTACACAAGCAGATCCTTAAATTTGGTCCTTGTGGCAATGATACTGTGTCTAAAGGTTACCCATATTGTTCTAGGCTACTATTTTTATTTCCTTCACTGCAGCACGAAACCATAACTTCTCTACTTCACTGGTTAACCTAAGGGCCACATTCCCGCAGAATGTGCCAAGCTTACCCGTCGCATGGAAGTGCAAGGAGAAAAAACAAAGAAAAGAAAATGCAGTTCATGCTCAAAACATGGATTCACATGGGCTGAACTGTGCTGATTTTGGTAAGAAAGAAAGAAACATCCGGAAACCAAAAGGGAAAGTACTCAGAATTTCTGCCACATATCTAGTACAGCCACAACTCTGAGCACTTATCTACAGACCTAAGTACCCATTCATGTATGCATTGCCTCCTTTCATCACAGGAGATATACAACTACCTCCTTGTGGCCCAATTTCCCCCTGGGTTTTAACATCCTGACTTCCTGAGAAAAACAAATAATGGCAGCAGAAAGGTGTATGTCAGCAAATACTGGGGGGAAAGGAGGGAAGAGAGGTCAACATACAGAGAACCTGATCACTGAGGCAGACAGCCCTTAGTGCACTGTGCATTGGCAAGAAAATCAGAAGAAAGGAGACACACAAGAACCCTGTCATGGGACATTTTCAAATGCCCAGTCACACCACCCAATTCCTTACAACTGTGGTAAATGACAACTCTTTTTATATCTCATAATAATGTCACAGGAGTCAATGAAAGTCATCACATGGATAACATGGGTTTTGGGTTTTGTTTGCAAGATTTTGACTGTTATCTTTGTCTTCTGGGTCCTCTCCAGGATCTTGGCTTTTTTTTTTTTTTGTTTAGTAGTTCTTTTAACGGGGCCTACTTTTTTATTGAGATATAGAGTAGTCTTAAAAAAAAAGCACACACGGCATCTATCCAATACCAGAAAGTGGACCGTAAGAGCTAGTGGCAGTGCAGCAAGAGCACAACAGAACATGGCTGAATCCCAGTGTCAGCCACAGTAAGCTTAAACTAAGCAGCAAAGTAAACCCAGGAACTGTTTCATTTGTTTCTTCTTTATAAACACCTTGTTAGTTTATTCAAGTTCAGGCTGGTGATTTCCTCCCTCTGAGAGTTAGAATTAAGGTACGGACAGCAGACTGCTTTGTTTACGAGACCTCACAAATCATGACACGTATGTGCATCAGAAGGAATCCATAAAGAAAATCGAGAAGGTAATATGGCAAAAGGTGGGAGGATGAGTAATGGGCAGCTCTGAAATGACATGTTAATCTCATTAGAGAAAAAACCCTTACTTGATGATGACAAGTTATTGCATTGTAAAATTATATCTTATCACTTGGATAGTATTCCAAACACTATGCTGAGCATGAGCATCACTTGTTTTGGCTTTAGTACAATCACTGTCAATTATCTCAGATTAATTTACCAATGGATCTGAATACAAAATTACAAAAAAGCTATTACATATGCCACATAATGGTTGCATATCGAACAGAAAAATAAGTACATATTTTTAAGCAGACATTGAAAAAATACCAAAAAAAATTGTTATCTATATGTTTATATAAATCCATTACCAATCTTCTTTTAGTATAACAACATGATAATAATAATAATAATAATAATAATAATAATAATAATGCTGTATCTGCCTCTGAGTCTACCAGCTCTTTCTTTGTTTTCTGGTCTGTCTTTTACCTCTCCACAGTTACTTAAACACACAAATAACTTTACAGAGGACTAATCACACTTCTGTAGGGTAAGTTAAACATTATAGTTTAAATCAGTGAGAGTGCTATGTTTAGAATTACTCTTGTTGAGAAAAACATACAGAAGGTTGGAGTCATAAGCTGTTAGTTCCCTCAGCATGTGTAACCAACTCATGGATACTAAAATAACCATGTATTTTAGACAGCCTGTAAGGCCCATGTCAGTATTTAAACAAGAAAAGCCATCAACTACCACAAAGCCAGTACACTGCTTATGAAAAACTTACTCTAGTCAGAATTTCATTAAAAAAGACTGCCAGGTCATTACAAACTGTGAGCTTAGAAGCTACAGCTACAAATGCTAGTGCTCAATCTGGATATAAAGTTTAACATGAAAAATATTAGTGCCTTCAAATACGTACATAAACCTAAACAGGCATAATGTCACTTATTGTTCTTCTTTCTGCTATTCCTCCTCCACTCCCCCTTTTTTCTCTTTGTACAACGGCCAAAATGTTAAGTGATAGCACTTCTGTTCCCAGGTCATGTAAGGGTTTTGAAATCTCCCACACAGACTGTATGCACAGAATTAAGATACTGGATTTTTGAACCAACTAGCTATAAGGTCCTGAAATTGCAAACAGCTCCTTGGGAAGCTTTCTTGAGGCAGCCAATCCTTAAGATTTTAAAGTCTCAGGAACAGGGATTGTGTGTCCTAGACAGCTGCAATCGTGATCAGGAGTGATGGCAGGGAAGAAGGAGCAGAGGGCTATGCCACTGCTATATCATGTGGTCAGGCAGGTGCATATTACAACAAATGGTAGTGCAGTAAGGGTGGAGGAGACCCTCTACAGAGGGTTTTTGCTCAGCTAATGTATTCCTATGACCAAACGGAAGGCCATAATTCTACAATTTTTGCTGCATTTCTGCCACAACTAGTTCATTCCTCAAGCTTTTTTCATCTCCTGCTCCCATTTATTTCTCTAAAAAAGACTGCATTAATTCCTCCTGAAAAAAGCAGCAAAATACAAAGTCCCCACATGTCTTGAGCTTGCCTTTTCTTCTCCCTTCTACAGCTCCTTCCATCAGCTCCCTCACACATACAGATGTCACTTACTGGCAGCATCCTACCTACAGATCTCTGTCACAGCTATTCTCAGCCCATCTTATCCTTCTCCACAACCACTTCCTCCCTGATTCAATCTTCTTCATTAAAAGAATTCTTACTTTCATTTTAAATATGAACCTTGACTCCACTAATTACCATTCCATTTCCTTTTCCTTTCCAAAGTCAATGACTATGCTGTTTCAATAACTGGAAAATATGCAGAATGAAACTGGACAAAAGGAATTACAAGCAAACCAAATCCCATCCTAGTGCTCCAAAAAAAAAAAAAAAAAAAAAAAAAACCCCAAACCCCCCACCCTCACTGAACTCTCTAGTGACCTCTCCCTAGCCAGTACTCTTCCATCTTCTTCCTTCTTTGATCTGTTTTTCACATATTCTTGAATTTTTGCCCTCCTTTAGCTTTGTACCTGCAAACCCCATTGCAACTTCATCCCCAATAGCTATTTCATCATATTCCTCTGAGGGTCTTCCTCATTCTGCAATATTTTTTGTTGCTACATCCATATTCACCTATTCATTCTTGTGATGCTGCTGTAAAGATCCTTCTCCTGACCTGTAACTTTGACCATGTGACCCCTTTTTACTTACTGCTACTCCCTATTGCAAGCTCACTTTCAAGGTCTTGCTTGTAAGTATGATTATTATTATTTACGCACTCTTACAAGGTGTCCTGCCTCTGAGCAGACTCGAACGCCTTCATCTCTCACCCAGTTTGCAAAATGTTTGAATAAGCTCAAAAAAGGCTCCTTGTAAATATCTGCAAAACAATTGAAAGCCTTCAAAAGTTTACTTCTAAAAGATTCCTGCCAAAAATAGACAACTTTTAATGGATCTTGGACAGCAGCTAAGTGCTATGTTAACAATATTGTTTGATGCAATGTTTTCAATCACATATTACCATAACCATATTTAGGATGAAGTTTAGCCCTGTATTTGCATTGGAAACAAGAAACTTCATCCAAAAGAGGCCTGGCCCAAAGGGATGTCCACTGAAATCAAATGGCTGTATGAGCTTAGGATTCTGACTTTAGTTGTATAGATCTCCATAAGGTCTTCAGTTTCCTGATATATATACATACAGGAAGTGTGTGTTATTACTATTCTAAAAGCTTATCTAAGCATTTACCATTTAAATAAGCACACAGTGTTACAATGATACATATCATAATTGCAGTAAGTTGATGTTTTAGTTGAAAACATATACTTAGTGTCACTGTAGTTAATAAAAAGGTCCCTTTAAAAAACAGTATCATTCAGAAATCATCAAGTAAAATCCTAGATCTGGAATTGTTCTCTTTTTCAGTCAAAGACAATTTATATGAGTTTGTAAAAAACTTCACACCCTGCTGATTTGCCTCAGCACTTGTTTAGAGGTTCTTAATATGAAAAGGGCAATATCAGTAATCTTATGTCTCAATCTTGAAAGATAGAATCCTCAAATATTTGTGAGTTATAATCCTACCAGAAATCATAGGATTGGGTGGGATGGGGGAAAGAATGGGTTAAACTTTAATCCTAAAGTTTTCTGCTTCTACTTTTCCACTTGTACTTTCTTAAACAGAAGCCTAAAAAAACCCCAAGATTTCTACACAGGATAAGCCAGGATAAAAATTTAATGAATCTTAAGTATGCACCTAAAGTCAGTGGGATGTAGGGACCTGTTTAAGTGCTGCACTGAGTGAATGATTTAAGGCAGACTATGCTTACCTGCTTTCCTGAATTGAGGCCTGTTTTATTACAGTCGAGTTAGCAGGATACTTTTTTTAAACATATACTTTTTTTTAATATAACTTGAGGTTTGTGTTAGGCATTGCTTGAACATACATTTAAAAATCAAAGGAGACTGCATGATGGAAACCAAAAGGTAAGGAAAAAACAGCACAGAGAAAGCACTATTGATGCCAAAGACCTCTGAGGAAGTTTCTGTTCAGAAAAAAAGCTTTTGCCTCAATCCTGTTAATCTTGCAAGGTATTTTCTCTCCAAAAAAAGCAAAAGAGAGATTTTCAATATGCTAATGAGAAACAACCTGCTGGAGAGCTCACAGAGGGCATGCTGCAGAAGGCTGCCTATACCTCCCAGACAAAGATAAGATTAAGTAGGTTGGAAGACAGTTTACAAAAACTGGCATGAAAAGAGGTATACAGGCTTTAAAAAACAAAACGAAAACCTTTTGCTATGTGTGTTACACAATTTGGGGTAAATAATAAAAAAGTCTTTAAAAAAAAAAAAAGAGATGAAGAAGCTCTTTCTGAGTCACTTTAAGCAGGTGCTAACACCAACTCCCAAAGGAAGAGGCTTAGAGATACAAAACTATATTGGATCGGCCAAGGTAATATGGCTGTGATGCAGAGATGCTGCGGGCCAGAGATCCAGGTTACAAGCAGTATGACCAGAATAGTTCAAAGACTCAAACACAGGCAGAATTATCATTTAAGAGGTACAGTCAAGAGGGACAAAAGTTTAAAATGCAATTTGACCTGAGCCCAACTCAATCCATTTTTCTCTAGGCTTGAAACAAAATAATGGTAGATGAAAATTATCTTGTGAAAGTCAGCTTGCTTGCTTCCCATTTAAATGGCCATCAGCTTAAATACTGCCCTTAAAACCAAAAATATTTTTAAAACTCACAGTTAGCAGGGACAGCATCTGCTCTACAAAAGCCAGCAAGCCCTTTGACTTCAGTGAGAGATAAATCCTACTTCAGGGTTGAAAACTATGCAAATGCATTTATCAAGAAAATTTTCAATTAAACTATTTAATTGGGTTTTGGCTCAAGTTAAAATAGTATTCTATTATAAAAAAATACAAGTTGAGGAACAAATCAACAGCACAAAAAGAAAACACCTCCAAACAAAACATGTAAATTTGATATTTGCCATTATGCAAATAAGCTTTGAAAAAAACAAAAGCTGACAAAAAAATACTGCTGAAGGCTCCATTGATCATTTTAAACATAATTAACCTACCATATATACGCTATACTTTCACAGGGCTTGAAGCTTTTTCTAAATTTGCAAAATCGGATTCAACAGCAGCAAATGACAGAATGTCCACCAACTTGAATGGCTATAGGAGACAATCCAGGTAAGGAAGACCTCTGCAGAATTGCAGACCTCTCGGCAGAAGATACATGCGTAATGCAAAATGCACTGAAAATACCTGAAGGAACGACTTCACAGTTCTCTGTGTGGTTCATATGGATGCTAAAGTGCAATGCCATTTGACAGTGTGGCCAAGTGCTTTCAAGGATTTCCAAGAAGGACTTTTTTTTAGGATGTGTCATAAAAAGAGTGAGAAAAGCAGTAGAAGTCTTTGCACTACGGAGGGTCTGTATTTTACATATATTCCATATTTAAATAAAAAAGAAGAAAAATCTACTGGGAAGCACTGTACTTGATATCGATATTATTATATTGACTTTGAACTGCATGCATAAAAAGGGCAAGCAGAAGACAGCTTAAATGCAAATATTTACATAATGTTTCTTTTTAACAAACATCACTTCAGTTGCACAAGTCTATCGGATATGACTGATAATTTACAGTAACAAAGGAAAGGGAAAGACTATAGAAGAGTTTCACTGAGGTAGAAAAAGATTTGTTACAACAACTTTGTTCCTGTTTCAAAGCCAGTGTTTGGACTTCAGGACTATGACTTCTATTATGCAAAATACTTAAGAATTTAAAAATACTTAAAAAACTTAAAAATTTAATTCCACTGGTTTCCGTAAGACTTAAATAAGTTTTTAAGTATGTTACTGAATAGGAGTGCAATTATTCACAAAAGCTATACAGCATATTACTCACGGGAATGACTGTGTCTCCTGGGTCAGGCATGTGCATATAGAGAGAAAAAAAAATCAATTTCAAGAGACACTAAAAATAGATAGCTTTTCTGAGATGTAGGTAAACCTCTTCCTCACATTCAAGCTTTTGCTTGAGTTTATAGTTCATTGATGTTAACAGGACTATTAACGTAGAATAATATTTTATTACTGTAAGCTGTTCTTAAATGTGTATTTTAAAGTAAACCTTTCCCATGGTTTCTTCCCTATATTTTATATCCCAGTTCCTAGGCTCCCTCACTAATAACATACTAGGATTTCCTTGGCTTCTCAGGCAGAAAAGAAGCAAGCAGAATAAATTAACAACACTACTAGAGTAAATTAAAAAAAAAAATAAATCACCAGCTGTGCTTCAAGTGAACCACCACATGTTTTCATTTCCTTCACAAGTTCTCAAAAGTCTTGGCATCTTGTTACAAAATTCAGCAGAGTAGGTTTTCATCTTGAAACTATTTAAGCATAAATAGGAAAAATAATCAGAAATGCAGGTTTAATTAGGAAATTACTGTACTTCTCATACTGCATATCCAGCTCTGAGTTTGCAAAATAGGGGAGAAAGAAAAGTAAAAGTTTATAGCCTAATAAACTAGGCCTCTGTGAAACTATTCACAACAATTGGATAAACACCGGCCCATGCCCCTGAATTACAGTGCCAATATTCACACAATATTTCCCTAGAGTTCTCTAGGGAAAGCAGAAACCTGAAATAATAGAGAAAAATTCCAAGATACTAGTCCTGAGTGTTTCTGCTGATTGTTGAAGGTGTGTGTGTGTGTGTGTGTGTGTATATATATATATATATATGTAGGAATACACACACACATACATACATAGTATGCATTCCTATTCTTACATAAAATTGAGGCATTTCACAGAGCTAGAAAAAGAAGTAAACAATAAGAAACTCCATAAATGTTCTCCAGTATCTGACTATGAAGAGAAAAAAGGGAAACGACTATTCACAAGTTTAGTCAGCTGCAAAAAGTTAAGAAACTCTGAAGAAACATTTTTTCTGTAGTAGTACACTTCATTAAAGGCCCATATAGATTGTTTTTACATTATTCTACTTACCTAGCTTATAAAAGAATCATGATTCTTTTTCAGAAACCCCTTAAACATTACTATTATTTCCAGAAATTGATTCAAAGCTTTTATAAACATTGAAGTGTGCATCAAATATGAAAACAACAGCTTGATCTTACTGTGCCAGGAGTTCCCAAAAATGCATACTTGATAAGCTAATTATTAAAAAACGGAAACATTTTATGATAAGGAGTTGTGATAAATCCTTATGCAACACTAAGACTCCAAAGTCCTTGGGCCACGTGCTGTCCTAATTTACAATGCTACTGAAATCACCCGGCAAAAACCTTCTCTCTTTCACACCAGTTTGTAGGCTGCCTTGTCCGATCTGCGCTCTGTGGACAGAAGCGACCGACCCTAGCCCCTCTCCAGGGTGCTCCCACCAAACTCCGCTAGTTTCTGAGCGTGTAATTCCCCCCAATTCCTGGCCGCCTGCTCCTGTGAGGGCACTCCCGTTAACCTGTTTGCCGGGAAGCACACGGCTCACAGACACACAGGCGGACGCATCATTATTGCAGCAAAAATTAGGGAGCCAGCATGCTGCAGGCGAGGCAGGGGGCTGAGGGCCGCCGTTCAGCAGACGCGCAGCGGAGGAGGGAGAGGCTGCTCAGGCAGCACCAAGGCGGCCTCGGACCGCCATGCCCACAGCCCTACCAGCAGCCTCCCGGCTCCCCATCCTCCCGCTCGCTGGGGAGGGAGAAATGTTTATTTCCGACTCAGACACACAATGACTGTGCAGGATTCCTGGCTATGGGGTAGCTTTCACTCAACTACAAGTGGCGTCAACGGATGAAGGGCTGGGTGACAGGCGGTGGCACCGTGGCACCCATTTTCACGAACTGACGCCCCTTGGAAGAGGCGAAGCGCGCGGTCCGCCGCGGAGCAGGCTGCGCGCTCCCCGGCGGGGCGACGGCGCGCGGTCGCGCCTCACGCTGCCGTGTGCGGTGGGAGCCGTTAAACCGCCGGAGCGGCGGGCGCGGCGCGCGGAGGGCAGCCCGCCAAGGGCCGCCGGGCAGCGGCGGGAGGCGCAGCGCGGCGCGCCGCGGCAGGGGCCGCCCCCCGGCGGCCGCCCGGCCCGGTTGCCGGGGTTACCGCGAGGCATGCCCCGGCCCCGCGGCGGGGGCAGCGAGAGGCGCGCGGCGGGCACTCCCGCGTGCTGAAAGGAAAGCGGCTCGCCGCTACGCGCAGACAAACACACGCACACACCCCTCAGCCGCCGCGCCTCGGCGCCCCCCGCGCGGACCGCCGCGCACACCCATGCCGCGCGCGGCATAAGCCCACCGGCCGCCGCCACCCGCGCGCGGGCCTACCGGCTCGCCGGCGTTGTCTGCCCCCCGGCCTGCCCCGCGGGGCGGCTGGCGGAGGGCGGCGAGGGGCCCGCGGCGCCGCCGCGGCCGCCCCCTGCTCCCGGCGCGCAGCACCTGCCGGCTCCCGGCCCCTCTCCCCGCCCCGCACCTACCACACGGAGCCGTAGGCGCCGGAGCCCACGGGGGTGAGGTTCTGGTAGCGCTGGGGCACCTCCCACACCGTCTTGTTCAGCTCCTGCCGGTAGAAGCCGCCGCGCTCGGACATTTTCGCGGAGCCGCCGCCGGCAGCGGCAGCGGCAGCAGCAGCCGCCCCTCAGCCGGGGCGGGGAGCGAGGCGGGCACGGCCGGCGCCGCCGGGGAGGAGGGACCGGGAGGGGAGGGGAAGGCGGGAGGCCGAGGGGGTGGGGGCAGTGTCCGGGGCCGAGGGGGGCCGAGGCGGCAGTGAGAGGCGCCCGGCGCGCAGGCCGAGGTGCCCCGCGGCGACCCCCGGGGTCTCACCCCGGCCGCCCGGGGGGACGGCAAAGGGGAGGCCAGGGGGAGGCCGCCGCGGGGCGGGCAGCCTCGCTGCTGGGGAGGTCGCGGGCTGGAGCAGCGGCTGCCGCCACATCGGCCGCCCCTGCCGGAACGTGCCAGAAGGAGCCGGGACCTGCCCCGCGGCGGCGGCTCCTCTCGGGGGCCGGGCCGGGGCGGATCCGGCCACCTCGCACTTTGCCGGGACACCCCTCACGCGTTTTTAAAGCCTTGTTGGCTCCTCTTTTATTTTGACGCAGTCACTTGAAGCTCTCTGTCAGCCTGCTAGATTCCGCTCACCTCGGGTTGTGGGGGGCCCGTGACAAAAAAAAAGAGGTGGTGAGTCTGTGCTGGGCTCTGTTTTAACACAGTGAGTCAGGCATCTTGTATGGGATGTGTGGGGCAAGCGGCAGCCCTTTCTTTCACTTTGATAGAGGTCTTGCCAAACCTCTCGGTGTTACTGGGAGTCCCCTGATACCTAGAATTTCCCCATAAAGCATTAGCTCCTGCATACTTTTAATAATCTGAAAGCCTCCACTTTCCATCTGGGAAGATTCCAGCCCTCAGGATAATAGAGGAAAAATCTTGAAAGTATGAGCTTTAAATCTTCAGAGGACATGCATCAGCTAAAGTAAAAAGAACTCAAATTTTTTTATTGCTTTATTTTTTCAAAACGTGCTTTATACAATATTTCAATGACTTGCATAATCACCATTACAGCAGTGATACCACAGTATTTTCCTATGTGTGATTTCTTTCCATAATGTCTTATGCTTCCTTGAGCACCTCTAAATAATTTGTGTGTATGTAGCCTGCTTGAATAGATTCATTGTATGGGACTGCTCTGCATCTACATTTGAATCAGTGTGAAATATTGTTCCTCTCTTTTCAGAATCTTCATATAAGTCCATTATGTTCCTTTTCTACGAACTCCAGTTCATTCTGACAAATGGATGCTCAGCCTCTTTTCAGGACATCACTGTGAGTGTACAGAACACGTATGCCTGTATAATTGCTAGCATGATGAGCCAGAAGGCAAGTTTTATGGATACTCCAAGCATTGGATGGTTCAAGTTCTAGCTCTGAAACCCCAGCCCATGTTGCATAACAGGACTTCCATGCTAGGGCTGCCAGAACAAACAGTGTGAACAACTTTGGCATTTGCTCAGTGCATTTCAAATTAAAAAATAGATGTCCGATATTAGTTCAGCGTTTTGGAACCATCCACTCTAGGGGTGTAAAAGTATTCCTAAAGCCACAGCCGAGTTCCTGCTTTCACCTTACTCCAGGTGAACATCTCCAGTCCTCTCCAGAACCTGGTCCTTGGTCCCAGTTGAATTTCTGTGCTGAGGGATAACAGAGCCCCCTACTGGTATAGTATTTGAAGGAAGTGGTAAATGCACATAATGCATTCATGTATCTTATTTTTCTTAGTAGCACTGTTTTGAATTTTTAAGTCAAAATAACAGTGCAGTCACTTTATCTTAAGCCAAGAAGAAATATTTCCTCCCCACCAATGAAATGTTTGACAGTGCCAAAATGAAGCAAGTACCCTATTTACTAACTTCTATTCCACTTAGTCCTCTTGCAGCATTTTGGCCTTTGAGCTTCACCCACTCACCAAATATTAGATTGTTTCTTGCTAACTGTAGCTATGGTTTTTGGAAGTTGAAACTATCCATATCTGCCCGGGCTTCTAATCATGCAGTTTCCACAGGATTTAATTTTCAGTCTTGTTAATATTTACAATCTCTCTCAATTTCCTGTCTTCTGTGAATGAACTTCTGTCAGATATTTGTCTTGCAATCATTACTGTGAGATTGTATTTGACTACCTTGTTTTACAGGATACTACATATATGAGGTTCCATGTAATGAGGGAGATATTAAAAAACATGCTCACAAGATGAATCCCTGTTATACCCCAACAACCAGCTGCTTACCCTCCTTCATTAATTAAACTAACATTTCCATTTAGTAAGATTAATCCGTTTCTTTTAAGTAAGATTTTGTTAAACATCCTAAGCTAAAATCCGGATATCTTAAATCTGGAGAGAAGCAGACACAGGCTAATAAAAATAACCCAAAGGAATCCAGACAACTTGGAGGACAGCAAATTTGAGTTGTTCCAGAGCGTGGTGGGTTACAAGTCTCCAAAAGGCTCCACTGAAGCAAGCCCTATCAGATGCTCCTCCTTTTGTACTGTGGGAGGAGCAAGTCATATGTCTTTGCTGACTCAGCTAAGGCAATATGATGAGGAGGAAGAAGCAGCTTCCCTAGTGAGCAGCATTCTTTTCCTTTAGTTCCTGTTTTACAGGCTGGCCAGTTCAGTGGGTACAACAGAGACAAAGTGTGAGTAGCTGCACTCTGAAAGAAGTGTGCAGGAATGAGGAAGAGATAACTTCATGGCTTCCTCTGTACTTATGTCGCCTTCTTGGCCTCTTTCGTTTCCTGTACATGAAACATAACTGTGTCTGAAGCCGTGCTGGTGGCTGGCCATGCATAGGGAGAGGCCATAAACCTAATGTGGACGCTGCTTTGGTACACCCTCTTTCCCTCCCCCGTCCGGACTGCCTTTTAACAGTTCTTTTTCCATCATGCCAAGTGCTGATGGCTAGAGTGTAACAGGTCAGTGAGAGTAGCTGCATTTGACATATGGGATGATGGAGTGAGACAGGCCATGTGTGCTGTGATGATACAGGCTGAGATGGGAGGCAGTGTGAGGTAGGATCCAGCAGTGTAAACCTTATGCCTGATGACCAAGACTCATCAGCTCTGGCTGCAAGTCTGAGAAGCTGTAACCCACAGGAAGGAGTGGATGTGCAGTCTCTCAACTGCATAGAAGCTTCAGCAGGTGCCCAAAGGAGGAATACTTGCTGGTTGTAGCTGAGCACTACTTTTTATAATGTGGCTGTTCTTGCACTGAATATTCAAATCCTTCATTATTCACACTAGAACAAATCCCAATTAAAACAAAGGAATTTATTATTTTAGCCAGTTGTGAGTTTTTCAATTCCGTCTCATTCATCGTTTACTTCCTTTTTTTACTTTGCTAAAAGCTCGCATGTCTTTGCTAACCTCCTTCCAGCTCCTTTCGATCCTCATTTATTCTCTGTCTCTTTAGCTCTGCCTTGATTTTGAATTTAGAAATCAGTAATTTAGTATGTAATGCAGTTTAAAAATTGCAATGTTGATATTAAAAATAAACATGGAAACTCAAAGAGATGAAAGAATGCCACCTAATTATTGAAAAGGTGTTATCTCCTGTTTGGAAATAGAATCATATTACTGTAAACACAGCACTAATTTAAAACACAGGCTTTGGAAAACACCAGACTAGCTGTCAGCAGATCAGAGTTCTGACTGTTCTCAGTAAATTGCTGTAAATTTAGGGTAGCTCTAACCAAGGATTTGCACCTATGTATCAGCAGAGTTTGAGAATGAACCACCATGATTCTGTTACTAGCTCTGTCACAGACTTACTTTTGAACTTGGAGATGCCAATTAATAGATTTTACCATATACGCCTGAAATGAAAAACAGTAAAATAAAACTGAGGATGCCAGGAGGATGCTTTCTAAGCTGTTTTCCTTTAAAAATGTTGCAAAAAATAGTTCATTAACATGTTTATACATGAAAAATTGATCAGAATGGTATATGAATTACTATTAATAATAAAAGATTATAGTAATAAGCTATAGTACTGGTTTTTGTGGTCTTGTGAATTTCTGAAACCATGTTTACAGATATGTAATTATAAGGTAGGAAAGCTGTCACTGTTTGTAACAACATAAAAGGCTAAGTATAGGCAGCAGGAAAGGCTTATTGGAGCCTTCTGTAAATAGCAACTCAATCATTACCTGATCTTAATACCTCAGTTTGTATGAAATTGCTTTGCAAGACACTGTATATCTTTGTCTTTGAATTAAAAGACAGTCATTGCATATGCCTCCAAGGTGGTATCACTATTATTTCTGCTATTAACAACACCATATTGTCTTGACCTTTGCTGCCAAATACCCATTTGGTAACTTTACATTTTACCCAAAGTCCATTCAGATGAACTGCTCCAGTCTGAAACTATTCTGTCATGTTGCAACTTAGATATTTAATCTGGAGAAACTTTTTCAATGTTGTGAGAACATTAAGAGTCTAGCTTGGTAGAAAACGGTTGAAATTAAGCCACTAGAATAGGTTTCTTTATTCTTCCTGAGAGGAAGGGATTCTAAGATGGTTTGAGTCCAGAGTTGGGACTTTGCTTCCTTCTCTCCCATATTTTTTGTGTCAAATTGGGAAGGTCACTTGATATCTCTGTGCCAGCTTTCTATATTTATAAACAAATGCTAGGATTGTTTCCCTACTATAAGGATAAATATATATAAGATTGATATTTTCTCAGATAGCAGTAGCACACATGATACTATCTATGATTCTTGTTTGCAGGTATAGATAACAATATTTTTCAAATATTCCTTTCATGCTGCTGTGGATGTAGGGTAGGAAATTTTTCATATCCTGTTACATGAATGCAATTCTCAAAAAAATCTAACAACCTCTTTTATCTGAAGTTGTAGGATGAAGTATATCTCAGCCTCTTTTAGTCTATCAGTGCAGGGTGGTAGCGTTTTCTTGGTTCAGGAAGAACATACGGATATTTTTCTAAGTTCATGTTGATATTAGATTTTCAGTGCTATTGGGACCTCAAGCATGTTAGCAATTGGTGTCAGAAATCTCCAAAGTGAATTTAATCAAAGACAATATCCTGCTCAGTCATGTCAACAATGGCTTCTCAGTGTATGAACTCTCAGAACAAGGCCACAATCAGAAAAATAAATATAGATTTAATTTTAAAATAATTCCAAATTAAGTAGAACAAAGGTCCAGTTATCATGAGGCAAGACTGAAACAGGCTAATAATATGTAGTACTATATTTTGCTCTGTATTTCTCTTACAATCCATATAATTATGTTGTCTTGTTGCCTCACAACAACTCCATGATATTTTATTCTTCTGCATAATACAGCATCATTCAAACCCAGCCCAATATTGACATGTATAATCAGTAGTTGCAGAGAGCCCAGCACTGCTCCCATTCAAGTCAAAGGCAAATTTCATTATATGAATGAGAGTAAGAACAGATTGTTCCAAATGCATTAATTTGGGATTGATGTCCTGAATCAACATCGATTCTGAATTTCACCTGGTCGACTCTGAATAGAATCCAAAGGTAAAAACTCCCGGATGTATATGTGATACCTGACATAATCTGGGCTCTATGTTTTTCTGATGCATAGGAAAAATCGCACTCAGGGAAAGCTGTTTAATAGACTACTGTGTTGTCTCTTGACTTCACAGAAAACATTGTGGGATCCTTAAAATGACTGTGCATTCCTGACTATGAATTCTTCTAATCATGACCCAATAATATTTATGTATTGAAGGACTTGTGTTCATGAGTTGTCCATTTGCCTACGACTGTGTAAATTTTACACACTAAGTCAATAAGAAGAGAACATGTTACTTACAAGGCTTCTAAATAACTGTGGTTAGTAGATGAGTACAAACTTGCAAAATCTAGCTACATCCATACACCTGCTCTGGCTGATTCCTATGAACTTCTACACTTCAAAACATGGTTAGCACTAATAGAGTGCTTTAAAAATATGCAAGTATTTACAGTGAAGGGGGAACAATATGTGAGTTCTGCCTGAGTTTTAACTCTTTATGAATACCTAGAGGAAGCACTTATCAATGTTAAAACTTGTAAAAGCAAAACAAAAACCTCTAGTAAATTATCAACCTGGCTTAGTGTGGGATGCAGGCATTCACATGCCTTTATCTGCCATCTGCTACTCATCTATGGAGTTGTGTACTTCAATCTGGTGTTGTTCATTTCCCATAAAGCAATTACATTCAGCCTTACCATACAGAAAATACTGCATCATTCTCTATTGCTGTGTTTTTCAGTCATTATTTGATTTACTGTGAGAATGCAACTCTTAGGCTATTTGGGAAGAACTGTACAAATTCAGTTGTTCTGTTGTATATGAACCTCTCCAAACTATCTGCAGGTTTTTTCTCAGTGTGATTCTAGTGTTCAATGTGCCATACCACAAAGGTGAGAAGAGTGGATTTTCTACATTAATAACAAGTCACTGATGTTTTAATGTCACCTTCTTGGTTTTGACTTAATATCCTGTGTTTGGACCCTGCTGAACAAATCTGATTGCTAAAAGTAAGTGTGACAGCAGAGCTCCAAATAATGGCTGTAATGTGACAAATTATACTGCAGCTGTTGACCAGTGTAGGCAGTATTGGACATGGTGGAGGAATGGCTTCTACTGAGGCTTCATAGAGGCTTGATGCCCCCAATGAAACAGCTGTTACATGGCTTGGCACGGCACGCTATGCATTTACTAGGCATATCTGGACCCCCAACATACTTTGCTTGCTAAATATCTGGATCAAAATTTGTGCTAATATGTTTATGGCAGGATAGTAAGACAATAACGTGACTTGTTTCAAATCATTTCAGACAACTAGAACCCTTTGGATATAAGCTGTGATTCATGTCCACATTCTGTTCAGACACTGCCATCCATAAAGACAACAGTTTTTACAGTTTCATCAATGTTCAGAATGTATTTGATACACATGAGAACTTTCAGGCTATTTAGGCCATTCACCTACTGCAATCTAATCCTATTTCCATTAATAAGCCTACACATTAGTCCATGTGAAACTCCTGTGAAAGAGCAGCTGATTACTCCTCAATTTCTTGTGCTTATGGGAGTGCTTATGAACTGAAATGTAAGCATAGGCTGTTCCCACGCATTAAGCAACCTTCTTATATATGTATTGTCCTCTTAAAACAAAGAAAACTGGAAAACCTTGTATATGAGGTTGTGGAGACATAGGATATATGTCTCCTCATAGTTTAAAAGTAACTATCAGGTGGTGCCTCAGTTTACCTTTTTTATATTATTGTACCTGACTCTGCCCTGTTAAATCAATGAATGATTCTGTGATGGAATAACTGCCTGGGTAGACGAGGGGAGAGCAGTGGATGTTGCCTACATTGACTTCAGCAAGGCTTTTGACACTGTCTCCCATAACATCCTCATAGGCAAGCTCAGAAAGTGTGGGCTAGATGAGTGGACAGTGAGGTGGATTGAGACCTGGCTGAATGGCAGAGCTCAGAGGGTTGTGATCAGTGGCGCAGAGTCTAGCTGGAGGCCTGTAGCTAGCGGTGTCCCCCAGGGGTCGATACCGCGTCCAGTCTTGTTCAACTTATTCATCAATGACCTGGATGAAGGGACAGAATGCACCCTCAGCAAGTTTGCTGATGATACAAAATGGGCAGGAGTGACTGATACACCAGAGGGCTGTGCTGCTATTCAGAGGGACCTGGACAGGCTGGAGAGGTGACCTGTTGTAGAGCAGTCCTGCAGAGAAGGACCTGGGGTTCCTGGTGAACAACAAGTTGACCATGAGCCAGCAATATGCCCTTGCAGCAAAGAAGGCCAAAGGTATCCTGGGATGCATAAGGAAGGACATTGCCAGCAGGTGAAGGTGAGGTAATCTCCTCCCTCTACTCAGCCCTGGTGAGGCCACATCTGGAGTACTGCGTCCAGTTCTGGGCTCCCCAGTACAAGAGAGACATGGAACTACTGGAGCAAGTCCAGCGAAGGGCTACAAAGATGATTAGGGGACTGGAGCATCTCTCTTATGAGGAAAGGCTGAGAGAGCTGGGCCTGTTCAGCCTGGAGAAGAGAAGGCTGAGAGGAGATCTTATCAACGTGTACAAGTATCTGAAGGGAGGGTGTCAAGAGGATGGGGCCAGACTCTCTTCAGTGGTGCCCAGCAATAGGACAAGAGACACTGGGCACAAACTGAAAGAGGAAGTTCTGTCTGAACATGAGGAAAACATAAGGAAAAACTTCTTTATTGTGAGGATGACTGAGCACTGGAACAGGTTGCTCAGAAAGGTTGTGGAGTCTCCTTCCTTGGAGATATTTAAAAGCCATCTGGAGAGGGTCCTGGGCAACGTGCTCTAGGTGACCCTGCTTGAGCAAGGGGGTTGGACTACACATCTTCAGAGGTCCCTTCTAACCTCAACCATTCTGTGATTCTGTGAATCAAATCACTGGCAGAGATAAGGCTTTTTTTGAGAAACAGTTAATTGAGGGCCCTGAGCCTGGCAGTTTAAGCCCTTTAATATCTCTTTCATAGACCAGAGCTTAAGAAAGGGAATACTACATCATTGTAAGACCAGAGGCCCTTGAAAGGGACGGGGCTGTCAGCAGCTGCAAGAGCTGAGTGAGGCAGATCCTGACCATGCACAAAGGGGAAGGGACCTGTGTTAGAAAGACCTTTCAAGGGTAGACTGCAATGTCTGTAAGGAATGTAAGGCTGGAAGGCATCTCCCAAATCCCTGAGTTACAAGTACTATGTCCACCATCACAAACTTACTATGTGCCAATTTTAAAGTAGTTAATTTTTTGTTGCCCTTATCAGTAAACTTATGCTAGTTTGTAAATTACTGATTTGTACTTGTGCGTGTGCCACAATTGCTCTGTGGCTGTAACAGCTCCACCCTTTCCTTGGTGTTTGCATTTCTCCCAGGATATTTCTAGACATCAAACATGTCTGTGGCAACTTTCAGCTTAGACTAAATATGTCAGGCTCTTCTGGCCTCCTTTTCTAAGACAGGCTCATCATTCCCTTTATCATCCTGAGGAGGGGGTCCTAATGATCAGAGTGCTGCTTTTGGGACAGCCTTCCAGTGAGAACATGGTGGACAAAAACTGTAACAAATTTTCACATAGAGTTGATTATTTCATGAAAAGTGAATGTGACATTGACATGGTACTCTGTGGCCACAGGAGAGTTTATGAATTAGCACTTTTTTGTCCTATATTCTACTGCGAGAGCCAGAATTAACTATTACCAGTTTCTCTGAGGTTTTATTCAGCCTGATGCAAAACATGCAGACTGTCCTCGCTTCTGCTTCCTTATTGTTAGCTCCTGCTTCTAATGGTAAAATAACAAATATGCCACATTTTCTTATTGACTGAGACTCTTGGACATGAATGGTGTAGCAGTGGGCTTTCAGAAATAACAGCCATGCACACTACCTTCTTTGTGTGAAAATTTAAGTGACAGGACAGTGACCTGTGGCAAAACCTTTTATATCCCCAGAGTATATTTGGGGCTTATCTCTCCATTTGAGCATAATTAAGCTTGTCAGAGGTAAGAGACCTACAAGCAAAGGCAAGAAGTATTTCAATATATTTTTTCATAACATGCAAAGTTACTTTTCCTGTTACACTAATGAGAACCAATGTCTTTAATGGCAAAGACAACACATTTGTTCTAAACACCAGCCTATTTGCAGGGATATACCTTGGTAAACTAATATTTCTTAACACCTCTTCTTATCATCTTCAATCTCCATTTTACATAGCATTAGGCTTTGTATATCTAAAGAAATTCTTATCACAGCTAATGAGACAAATATATCCTTCATTATAGATAACAGGTAGTGATTTTGAAATCATCACAGAGATGAGTGTGAGCCCATCTTTTATTATTGCCACGGTAATATGTTCCATTTCACCCTGGTCAGCCTTCTTTATACATCTAGTGGTCTGCCTCTGTTTAGCAGTACTGTAGAGGCAGCGGATAAGCTTTTAAGCGTCTCCTTATACAAGCATAATTTTTGGTTTCATCAGTTCACATCTGTTCCCATTTCCACCTGAAAAGATCAGCTATTTGCTTGTCCAGCAGTTCTAACAATTTTCACTTTGGGATAGAGCCCAACATTTTTTTAAAAACTTCAGAGTGATTGCAAGCTTGGCCTTTGAAACTAATTGTTTCTGCCAGTCTTCAGCACTCCATTTCATAATATAGAGCATGTATTGTATTAGCATGTATTATATTAGTTTTAACTGATCCTTATTCTAGAAAGCTCTGGAGAAAGCTTTTTCTGGTAGAGGTTTTAGAAAAATTAGATTTTCTATAACTTTCCCTCGTTTGTTGATTTTGACAAACTTTTCCTGTTTTGAAATACAGAAAAAGTAAGCCTTGAATCAAGCTTCATTTGAAACTATTTTTTGTTATGCATTCTAAAATTCAAGTTGTTTTCTGTATTCTGAGTTTAATAGATGTACTTGAAGAGTGTCCATTCACTCTTTTTGCTTGCTCTGTATCTTGTTTTTCTGTGTGATGCTGTTGCATCTCCCTAGCGTCTTTACCAGCTCTCTCTACCCTGACTCAACAATTATTAATATATATTCAAGGCCCAAATCAATATCTGGGGTGCCTCAGTTTGCATATCCTACACTAACAAATCTTTTTAAAACAAGGGTTAGCAGCATTTCAAGAGCTCCGTGCCAGACTACTTTTTCTTCCACTTTAGAAAATAAGCATGTTAGTAGAAACTGTGAAATGGTGATATTTCGCCTGTGTATAAGAAGAGTTGTTGATGATCCTGCTAGTTTTGGACTCCAGTGACATCCAAGTGCTTGTGATTGTCACTGATGTTTCTGTCCAGATACACCATGGTGCCCAGGCCTTGTTTGGTGCCAGTTTTGGTGTGTGCTATTCACAACATGTCATATACTATCTTAGGCAATGTTCCTGCAGTGTGCTGTCCTTTCCTTTGGTGCGATGAATTGCTAAGCTCATGATGCTCCACCAGGCTCTTACTTCAGCCACATACTGGGAAAATATGGTACTTTCTATCTGATACTGCTATGGCACCAGTAGGGCTTTGCAATCACCAGTGGCTTTGTGGATAGGTGATCATGCAAAGTCATTCAATCTCAGCACTATTTTGTCTGCTGACTTACAGAAACTGATAGCTATAGAGTAGCTCCTTTATTCTCAGAAAATCAATAAATTATGTCATTAGCTATTAGAAACTCCCACACTCTCCTTGCAGGCGGAACAGCAGATTTTTTCTCAAGCAGCCTTTGAAGCCTTTTTACCTCTAGGCAAGTGTTTTTCTCCTATCCCAACAGCTACAAGATGTTGAGTTTTTTTAGTTTCATTTAGCTGGCTTCTCCCAGATCCACCCCTCTTCCTCATTTCCAGTTTAGGATTCCAACCTCATTCCAAATTGGCAGGACTCTTACTCTTCAAACAACAACCATCTGTTAGGATTGGACCCCCTCAAGGCATTCATACTGTACAGTTTTGCATCATTTGTGATCACTGTAACAATATTTGATGACAACAGGAGGCTGGACTTGACCTGAGAGATTCCTTCCCGGTGCTGTGACATTCCTATTACAAGTCTTGCAAGCAAAAGGCAGAATGACAAAAAAGAGAAGAAAAAGCTAAATCACACACATATTAGATAAGAAGCAGCACAATCAAGACTTCTCTGGGTAAGCAAAGAATCCCCAGCCTCATACCCATTGTCCAGTGCCTCATTGTACCTCAAAACCACACTGTACTACAAAAAATAATTACAATAGAGCTCAGGTCTTCATGACTGCATAAAAAGTTGTGTGAACCAGAAAACATTTTTTTATTTAAAAATTAAGGTAAGATGAGAAGGCAGACTTCTCCCTCAAGAATACTCTATTTTCAATTATGCTATGCTATAGTCACACATGCCTTGTTACCAGCAGTCCTGCTTTAAAAGGGAAAAGAACCTTCCCTAAATATTCCTAGATATTTCTTTCCTATATGTTCACTCCATAGTGTGGACATTGTCTTTAATTGTTTCTTTTCTTTTTCCTATTTGTCTTAGACCAACACAAGCCCTGAAGACATTTCCTACAGTTCTCCACCAGGCAGAGGAGACAAGAAATTGGCAGCAGATGGATTGGCTAGCATTAGCCACTGCTGCTGTGCTGGTCATCCATTCTCTCTCATTAACTCACCCAGAAGAAGGAGTTTTGACCCACTGGAGTCTTTATGCTCTTTTTCTTCCCTTATGTCTACTTTTTGCCATTCCACTGATAGACCTGGGCCATATGGCTGGAGGGATCTTCCTAGCAGGGAATTCCACCTCATGTAGTGAGTTGCATGTAGTATGGATGCCTGAACAGGCTCAAAGGATCATTGTTAAGATGAACATTGTTAAGGTAGGCATAAGTAACAAAATCACTGAGTTTGGACCCAATGACCTCCTTTTCAAATTGTGAATTCTGCACTAAGCATAACTCAACCTGAACTAATATTTATGCAATGTTTAATCAACAAGCAAAACAAAAAAGGAAACATAAAAAAATCCAAGCTTCACCAAGATTTGAGTTTGTTTACTCAGATACAAATTGATAAAAGTCCAGCTTGGACAAATATCAGTTTCATTAGATCTTTTGCTTAAGGTGATGGTCCTTGACCTGTCACAAGGAATGTGACAGGTGATGTTTTGAGAGGAAGTGGCAATTGATGAGGATGCTTAGACTGTAAATGTTGTAGCTCTCCCTCTTTATTTAATGAAATAACTGTAATCATAGAAGGAAAAGCACACAAATGTTTCACACACATGGCAAGCTTCAGCAGTCAATAAGATGATCACAGAATCGCCGAGGCTGGAAGGGACCTCTGGAGATCATCTAGTCCAACCCCCCTGCTCAAGCAGGGTCACCTAGAGCACGTTGTACAGGATCGCGTCCAGGCGGGTTTTGAATATCTCCAGAGAAGGAGACTCCGCAACCTCTCTGGGCAACCTGTTCCAGTGCTCTGTCCTCCTCACAGTGAAGAAGTTTTTCCTCATGTTCAGATGGAACTGCCTGTGTTTCAGTTTGTGCCCGTTGCCTCGCGTCCTGTCGCTCGGCACCACTGAAAAGAGTCTGGTCCCATCCTCTCGACACCCTCCCTTCAGATACTTGTACACGTTGATAAGATCTCCTCTCAGCCTTCTCTTCTCCAGGCTAAACAGGCCCAGCTCTCTCAGCCTTTCCTCATAAGAGAGATGCTCCAGTCCCCTAATCATCTTTGTGGCCCTTCACTGGACTTGCTCCAGTAGTGCCACATCCCTCTTGTACTGGGGAGCCCAGAACTGGACGCAGTACTCCAGATGTGGCCTCACCAGGGCTGAGGAGAGGGGGAGGATCACCTCCCTCGACCTGCTGGCAACACTCTTCCTGATGCACCCCAGGATACCATTGGCCTTCTTGGCCACAAGGGCACATTGCTGCCTCATGCTTAACTTGGTGTCCACCAGCACTCCCAGGTCCTTCTCCGCAGAGCTGCTTTCCAGCAGGTCAGCCCCCAACCTGTACTGGTGCCAGGGGTTATTCCTCCCCAGGTGCAGCACCCTGCACTTGCCTTTGTTGAACTTCAGGAGGTTCCTCTCCACCCACCTCTCCAGCCTGTCCAGGTCTCTCTGAATGGCAGCACAGCCCTCTGGTGTATCGGCCACTCCTCCCAGTTTTGTACCGTAGGCAAACTTGCTGAGGGTGCACTCTGTCCCTTCATCCAGGTCATTGATGAATAAGTTGAACAAGACTGGACCCAGTACTGACCCCTGGGGGACACTGCTAGCTACAGGCCTCCAACTAGACTGCACTGCTGATCACAACCCTCTGAGCTCTGCCATTCAGCCAGGTCTCAATCCACCTCACTCTCCACTCATCCAGCCCACACTTCCTGAGCTTGTCTATGAAGATGCTATGGGAGACAGTGTCAAAAGCCTTGCTGAAGTCTAGGTAGACAACATCCACTGCTCTCCCCTCATCTACCCAGGCAGTCATTCCATCCTAGAAGGCTATCAGATTGGTTAAGCATGATTTCCCCTTGGTGAAGCCATGCTGACTACTCCTGATCACCTTCTTGTCCTCCACATGCTTGGAGATGGCTTCCAGGATGAGCTGCTCCATCACCTTTCCAGGGATGCAGGTGAGGCTGACTGGCCTGTAGTTCCCTGGGTCCTCCTTCTTGCCCTTTTTGAAGACTGGGGTGACATTGGCTTTCTCCCAGTCTTCAAGCAGCTCTCCTGTTCTCCATGACCTTTCAAAGATGATGGAGAGTGGCTTAGCAATAACATCCGCCAGCTCCCTCAGCACTCGTGGGTGCATCCCATCGGGGCCCATGGATTTGTGGGTGTCAAGTTTGCTTAAATGATCTCTAACCCGATCCTCCTCGACCAAGGGAAAGTCTTCCTTTCTCCAGACTTTCTCTCTTTTCTCCAGGGTCTGGGGTTCCTGAGGAGAAAAGACTGAAGCAAAGGCGGCATTCAGTAACTCTGCCTTCTCTGCATCCTTCGTCACCAGGGCACCCACCCCATTCAGCAAAGGGCCCACATTTTCCCTAGTCTTCCTCTTGCTACTGATGTATTTGAAGAAGCCCTTCTTGCTGTCCTTGACATCTCTTGCCAGATTTAATTCCAAACGGGCCTTAGCCTTCCTCGTCGCATCCCTGCATACTCGGACAACGTTCCTATATTCCTCCCAAGTGGCCTGTCCCCCTTTCCACTTTCTGTATGCTTCCTTCTTCTGGTTGAGTTTTGCCAGGAGCTCCTTGCTCATCCGTGCAGGTCTCCTACCTCCTTTGCTTGACTTCCTACTCATAGGGATGCACCGCTCTTGAGCCTGCAGGAGGTGATGTTTGAATATTAACCAGCTCTCTTGAACGTCCCTTCCTTCTAGGGCCCTAACCCATGGGATTCCTCCAAGTAGGTCCCTGAAGAGGCCAAAGTTTGCTCTCCTGAAGTCCAGGGTTGTGACCCTACTTAGTGCCCTGCTGCCTCCTCCTGGCAGGATCCTGAACTCCATCTCATGGTCACTGCAGCCAAGGCTGCCCCTGACCTTCACATCTTCAACCAGTCCTTCTTTGTTAGTACGAGGTCCAGCAGCACATTTCTCCTTGTTGGCTCCTCCACCACCTGTGTCAAGAAGTTGTCACCAATGCTCTGCAGGAACCTCCTGGACTGTTTATGCCTAGCTGTGTTGTCTTTCCAGCAGATATCAGGGTGGCTGAAGTCCCCCATGAGAACCAGGGCCTGGGACTGTGAGGCTACTTCCAGCTGTCTGTAGAAGGCCTCATCGACTTCCTCTTCCTCATCAGGTGGCCTGTAGTAAACACCCACAACAGTGTCACCCATGCTAGCCTGCCCTTTAATCCTTACCCATAAGCTCTCGACTCACTCTTCATCCACCCCTAGGCACAGCTCCATACATTCCAGTTGCTCTCTCACATAAAGAGCAACTCCACCACCTCGCTTTCCTGGCCTGTCTTTCCTAAAAAGCACGTAGCCATCCATGACAGCACTCCAGTCATGTGAGCTATCCCACCATGTCTCTGTAATGGCAATGAGATCATGGCCCTGCGACCGCACACAGATCTCTAGTTCTTCCTGTTTATTCCCTATGCTGCGTGCATTGGTGTACAGGTATTTCAGAGAGGTGATTGAGCTTGCAGGTTTCCCAGGAGGGGTACAAGAGGATCCTCCATAGCCACATCCCATGCGCACTTCCCTGGCTGCCTTCATCTGCTGGAGGTGTCCTGACTTGAGCAGTCTTTTGCCAACTACCCTGGCACTATAACTCTCCCCTTCCCCTGTCTTTCCTAGTTTAAAGCCCTCCTTACCAGGTTGGCCAACCTTTCGGCAAAGACACGTGTGCCCCACTTAGTGAGGTGGATCCCATCTCTCCCCAGCAGTTGTTGATCTTCAAACAGGGTCCCATGGTCGTAGAAACCAAAACCCTGCTGCCAACACCAGCGGTGCAGCCAGTCGTTAACTTGGAAAGTCCGTCTCCTCCTCCTCTCATCCATCCCCCTCACTGGCAGGATTGAGGAGAAGATGACCTGGGCTCCCAGGCCCTTGACCACCATCCCCAGAGCTCTGAAGTCCTGCTTGATGGTCTCCAGTTTGCCCTTGGTGTCATTGGCGCCCACACGGAAGAGCAGCAGTGGGTAACAGTCCGAAGCGTGGACAAGCCTTGGCAGTCTTACCATGACAACTCTCACATGAGCCCCTGACAGGCCACAAACCTCTCTAGACATGAGGTCAGGTCGGCAGCTAGATGCCTCCGTCCCCTGCAGCAGGGAGTCCCCCACAACAATCACCCGCTGCTTCTTCCAGGTGTTCCGGCAGGGCACAGGGTCTGTTGTCCCAGGTACTTCCCTTGCAGCCATGCCCAGCTCCTCCTCATCCTGGAGGGCACTAAACCTGTTCTTCAGCTGCAAGTCTTTGGGAGGAGTAGGAGCCTTTCTCCTCCCACAAGCAGTGACCAGTTTCCAGCCTTCTTCTACGGTGTTATGATGTACCGTTTCACACAGCACAGAGCCCTCTGGCAACTCCACTGCTGTGGGGGGGTTGGGACTCCCAAAGCTGTACAGTCTCCAAGAATACCCTGTCTATCTCTTGCTCATCTTCTCAGATGCTGTGCAGCCTACTGACCTCCTCCCGTAACTCCCTTACCTGACGACATAGCCCATCAACAGCAGCACACCTCCTGCAGGAGAGCTGGCTGCCAGCCCAGGCCTCCCGGAGAGGCCCCAAGCACTCCCTGCAGCCTGAGACCTGTAGAGCTGCATCTACTGTCAGAGGGTCGGTCTGGGTCCAAGCCTCTGACACAGCAACTCCAACAGCCACTGGGGAATGTGCTCTGCGGCGTGTCACAACCATACTTGAGGAAGCGTACACCACAGGGATCAGAAATGAAGGTGCCTTTGTGCACCCTTCTGCACAAACCACTGCATCTGTTCACTGCTTCTGGGAGCTGTGCTCTAGGCCTGGCTCTTATATAGGCCTCTCCCTAGCACTGACTCCCAGGGTGCTTGACCCGCCCTAATCAAGGGCCACCTGGATCAAAGGCCCCAACTCCCTCTGGTCAGGGGCAACCAAGAGAGCTCGTTAGCAGCAGCCCCTCCTAGCTAGAGCTTCTCCCAGGAGAAGTCAAGGCCTCCTGCAGTTGTCCTTGCCTAGCTTCCCCTTTCCTGTTCACAGCAATCACCTTCTAGTTCCTTGGGGGTCCTCAGAAAGCCCACAACTTCCAACAAGATCCTCAAGTTCTAGTCAGAGCCCAAACACTGCTGTGCAAACTGCTGCGTATGTTCGCTGCCTCTGTTAGCTGCACTCTGATGATTCTCCCAACACAATGAGTGCAATCTTTCCAGCTCTAGGCCTTTGCTACAAAGCTAACAGCTCTACTGTTCCAGAAAGCAATCACATGCCCCATGCCTTCCCCTGCAGGTGCAGCTTTCCTGCTTAACCCAACCATAAACACTGTATTTGTGCACTCCCTTGAACAGGACTAAGTTGAAATCCTGTAATCAGGGAATGACATGATCAGAAGTCATTATGATGAATTCTCTGAAGAATTGCAAAGGCACATAGGAAACAACTTTCCATGATCTTAAAGCTTTTATACAGGAGCTGCTAGATTTTCAGAAACAATAACTGTGACTGAAGCCAAACGTTAGGTTATTACTTTTTTCTCTCTTTTTCCTGTGAAAGAAAAAATGAAAATTAAAGAGAAAACTCTTTCCAGCAATCATAAAATAAATCTTGGGCAAAAACAGACCAGAAAGAGCACTGCTATTTCTCTTTTTGGCAGGTAACCTGGTAAAGTATGGGATAGGTGGCTTCACAAAGTAAAATACTCCATACCGCTGTAAGTGATTGGTGATCTGTTAAAATAGCAGCTGTCCCATTTTCAGTCACAAGGAGAAGGCAATTATTATAGCATCAGCTATGACTACAGGTAGGCAAATAGGCACCAGGTCAACTAGAATCTCTGCTCTTTTGCTCCTGTTTAGCAGAAGCCGCACACTGCCCCAGGCGCTTGGCACAGCAGACAGACACATCTGTTATCAGCTGCAAGGAGGAAGGGTGTTCACTGACATAGGCAGTTGCCCAGACTTTAGGAAATGTGGGCTCAGTTCATGAGCTTTTGCAGACTTCCTATGAGATTTGATACAAATCATTCAGTTTGTCTCGTCCAGATACTTAAAAAGACCTGGTTTTTTTAATGTGGAAAACTTTTACATGCTCATCCTCTGAAGAGGAGCACACTGCCAAGAGTTAGGTGACTGAGATGTAGATTCAGCATCTGCCAAGGGTTACAGAAGGAGTGACTCCTGTCTTCTAAAACTAGGAGAAACATACCTTTCTATACAAGAGTTCAGCGGTCGGAGAACTCATCTGGAAGTGCAAAGTATGATTTTAATCCTTTCTTCAGACTCAGTGGATTGAACACCATATTTCTGCACACTGCCTGACACTGTGCTCCAGGCTCCAAGTCTGGGGGAAGAAAAAGGGAATACATGGAACAAGACAGGATGGGATGGAGAAACTGTTCCTCCTATAAAATGTATAGGATTTTGTGCAGACAGAAATTAAAGCCTAAACAACCTGGAGGGCAAGTAAGCTGCTCATCTGTTGTGCAGCAGACCTGGATTCTAGCCTTTGCTTTAAGGAAGTCATCAGGACAATTTTTATATTTAAAATAATCTTATCTCTTTTTTTCAGTGAATCTTTGTTTCTTGTCTGCATAGTGGAGCAACTTCAAACTAAGAAACTAAGAGCACTAGTACACCTGCGTAACCCAAGTACCTAAGGTCCTGGCAGATAAGGGAGAGAGAGGGCAAGGAGGGGAAAGGAAAAGTTTGACTCTGAGTAAGCAGAAGGAAGCACAGAATCCAGCCACTCACTTCCTGGGTACCATAACCATCTGGAATATGTCTTCCAGAGAAGGAGCTCAATGGATACATTTCAGCAATGTCTGATTTTTAGATCCTAGGCAGCTTGGGTATGAGAGGTATGAGCTGCTAGGCATGGAGAGATGGAGGCAGTTCCATTTATTCACAGAAGGAGAACTGTAGGCAAAGGAACTTTACCGTTAGACCCTAGATAGCTATGGAATTTAGGCACTAGGGATATAAGCCAGAGTTTTGAGGTTCATAGTATTAAACTTATGTAGACTGATGTAGACACCAAAGCTGATTTTCTGGATCTGAACCTCTGTGTTTCTTCTGTTCCAGTTCTCAAGTATTAATAATAGTATGTACCTTTTTCCAAGGGTTTTTCTGAGGTAAATGCCCTAAAAAATGCTAGGTGGCCAGCTTGCATGGTGGTGAACAGCTATACAAATATCTAAGGCATTTCATACCCAGTGGAGGGAATGTGTGACTGGAGGATAGGCAAGCACACTTGTTTGTCAGTTTTAGTCTGAGTGGCAATAACAGTGGAGCATCAAAGGAGCACCTCTGGATGCAACGGAGTACGAAGAGTATCGGGACATCAACTGTTGTGGTGGGAGCATCAGCACAGGTCAGAAACCAGAAAACAAGCCTAAAGAGACCTTGTTTTTTTCCAGTGCAAGAGCAGATTGTTATTAATGTAAGCAGGCATGGGTGGGGGATGTGTGCATCAGCTCACATCTAAGGACATTGCACCTGCACCTTACATTATATAGAGGGTTACATCCTGCACTCCGTGCCAGGTGTGCCCACCTGATGTTGAGTCACTCCCTGGCTCCTGCATGGCCATGCAGTTTGTCTTCAGTTCTTCACAACCTGGGATGGTGCAAGTTCTAGCTGTCACAGAATGGAAAAAAAAGATAGACACTTGTGGGGAAGAAGGGAATGACTAGGAATGTAAAACTAAGCAATCTCTTTTGCCTTGGTATATCTGTTTGTGCTTGCTCTGGCTGCTAGCAGATGCTGAGGACTGGCATACTAAAGCATCATAGCTATTGTTACCAAGCCATGATAAAATCACACCTTCATTTTGCTGTGCATCCCGAGGGGTATATCTGTGCTGCGCACTGCATATGGAGTAAAAGTGACTGAGCCAACATTAAAGAAAAGGTGGGGCTAGTTATCAGATGTGAAGTTACTGTGGTTTATTTAGGAGAAGTTCAGGTATTCACAGGTAACACAGGGTTGTGCTGAGCAGACACGAGTTCTGGGGCAGGAAAATATACTTGGCAATATCTACTAACAAAAATAATCGATTTTCTAATCAGTTACAACTGATGCCATTGACTCCCTGAACCTTGATGATGTTTAAAATATTGCTGACTGCTGCTGTGTTGATATAAGTAATGAAAATCCATGCACTTTCTGACAGTGAAAAACACAGGAAAACAGAGGCTCCAGGGCCAAACAGTCTATTGCAGCAGGAAATGTTTTGAGAACAAAAAGTGACTAGGTCATACATAAGCTCTGTGATAGCAGTTGTTCTGGCAGTTGAACAGTCTGGTGGGGGAGGCAGGTCAGTTCATCTGCCTTGACCTAGAGTACTTCTTCACTTTATTAATTGGCTGCTTTGGCTTGATGTTTTTGGTTCCTATGTTTTATTTACTTTTTCTTTTTTTTTAAGAAAAGAAAGACGTATGGCAGAAGAGGCCACAGGAATTTGTGGACAGAAATGTCTCTCCTTTGGCAATGACTGATTTTCAGTAACCTTGGCATATATCATATGAACAGGCTAGGAGATAAACCCCAGTCCAGGCATAGGTCACACTGTTATTACAACAATCCATCTAACTTTACACTGACTTTTGATACACAGGAAAATTTCAAATGAGCAAACATCTCCTGGGAGGGGGGTGCATCGATGCATGGAATCCAACTCCATTTCAGTTTCAGGGGCTTTCCCATCAAGATAAATCATCAAAATTTAGGACATTCCTGAGTTAACAGGAACACATCTCTCATTCTGAGCCACCCACCAAAAGCCTTTAAACAAAACATAACAAGTGATTCATGGTAATATGAGGACCCCTGACACATGCACAGCCAAGACTAATATTATGGTACAGTATGTTATGCTTGATTAAACAGAACACTTTGGTACTCACATTTGACAAACTTTTACATAAAGAAATTGTGTCAAACTATGCATCTGAATCAGGAAACTTTAAAAATAATTTATTCTAAGGTTAAGTGTTCACAGCGTTTTCTCCTTTCACTTTGCTCCTCTGGCAGGAAGCATCTTTGTAACACCCGAATGCACATTACATGTGCCAGACTGTCTTGCTGAACTAGTGAGGGGATCACAACCAGTAAGGAAGACCTCACTGGAGAGGTGCAAGGATGATGAAGTTGCTTGACTGAGGTTTTGTGGAACTGTGCTGGCTCTTGAGGGTGACTTGACTGCTTTTCCAGTGGGCCTCTGGTACCTGGCACATGGGGAGAGCAGTGCAGAGATGGCTGAGAGGCTATGAACCAGATTACTCAGGTCCAAGGAAGCTTACTAGCTTGGTTTCAGTCCCTGTTCTGTGGGAAACAACTTCAGAACAAGCAGGGGTAAGGAGTGAGCCCTGAGCCAGGAATGACAGTCCTGGTGTGCAGGAGGAGATGTCTGAATGTGGAAACAGGGAGGGAGTAACAGAGATCTGGGCCCACAGGGGAGCAGAACACTGCTCTTCTTCTTCACACAAGCCCCATCTACAAGAAGGTTGATAACAGCTGAAGTAGACTGGACTATCAGCTCCCTTCACTCACCCAACACAATCATATAGCACACAAAATATAGCACATGGGCCATTTGGAGGGACAGGGAAACTGTTTTAGATGCTGATCTGCATGAAGAGATGGATTTTGTAGCAAGTCAGTAGATGCGTGTCTATAGGACGTCCCATGTATGGCTGGCCAGAGTGAATCCCATGAGCATGATCATCCGCTGAAAAAAAGCTGTCACAGGAGTTCTACCATGAAACAACTGCTGACAAGTTTGGCTTCCTAAGAAGGGTACGAAGCCTGATTAGCATAAGTAAGGATGAAGATTTTCAAAGAACTGTGTCACTAACGTTGACTTTTCATAAGCTTTAAAGTTTTCTGAAGATTTAAGATCTTCTTCCTGAAATATATAAATCATTGATAAAATATTGTATGAGTTTGACCTGCTTATAAATCTTCTTTAAACTATGTCACATGCTATGCCTGTACATCATGATCAACCTGTGAGAAGGACAGAAAGTGCAAGATCAAAGCGAGCAGGAAACTTCTAATGTGGCTGGGCTGGTAAAAATATCTGTCCATCACTGTGTTTGCATAACCACCCATGTCATGGTTGTCCGACAAAAACTGATCCTTGTGTCATTCTGCACATTGCAATTCACTAGCAGTAGATAGGGAGCTGCAGCTTCAGGAAAGGATGCACATCAGAGACTACAAGGCAGACAAATACTGCCTCCCTTACCTTGTCTACAGTTTATTGTAACAGACATAGATCCTCGTTCACATCTTCACTCCCCAGCCAGCAGTTCACCACAGAATGCAGCCATTTCACATGTTTTGTCTATCAGTACGTGTGTGCATCATACTCTGTGATCACAAAGGAGGGTTTCAAAACAATGGAGTATATTAGAGGAAAGGATGGCACTCTAAAACTATTAATCTATTGTGTGCACAACTGATAGCTAGGAGTTACTGCAAGTGAGAGCCTAGCCTGTGTTCTTCATACTGCTCTTCAACTGTTTTTTTTCAAGTGTCTGCTGCCATATCTGAGCCAGGATAAGGTATATTTTAACTAATGTCTTTTGTAGCCCTAAATTATTATTTTGGGCTTTTATTACAAGACAAGATGTTCAAAACTACCCCTCCTTTGCATCTTTAAAAAGCACCACATCATTATTATTTGTAACAGTAAGATCTGTGTAGCATTTAAAAGACCTTTTATCAAAAAGTTTGCAGGCATGCTGGATTGGAACAGTATCTTGAAAAGAAGAAACCTTGTCTCATTTGTGAGACAGCAAAGGCAAGGATAAAATATTGAAAACTTCTCACTGAATTGTTTTTATTGCTGGAAATATATTTGCTGTCCTTGAAAAACAGTCTGGGACTGCATAAAACTGCATAAAGTATTTAAAAACAATCTTGCTGCTCCAGTCTCCTGTGCTGTGTCACTGTAAAGGTTCATTAGAACTACGCTGCACCTTGGCCATTGCTTTCCGAGAAGAGTGCATGATGCAAACATTGTCAAAGAAGTCATCCACGCCCAAGAAGAAACTCTGGAGGACAGATGAGGAGCATACAACTTTCCCATCCTTCCAGCAGCTTGTCTAGTTTCCCCTCTCTCCCTCCACTCTCCAATAAAGATTCATCAGCAATTGTTACAGGTCGCTGTTGATGGAAGTCAGAGAGAGGATGGACCTGGAAGGTAGCCTGCTGCCCAATGCTGAATTTGTATTTTTGTTGAAGAGCAATTTTTACTTTGTCTTCAGTGCTGTTAGGGGTTAAAGTGACATGTAACATGTACACTCAAAATTAAATGAGAGATGAAATCTCCATTATTGTGCTTCTTTCCCTCTATAAAAGTGGAGCTAGTGTGGACCAATGAAACAAAAGCAGTGTTCCTAAAGAAACAGCATGGTTTTGGAGAGTAGCACAAATATTAGTTTACAGTCATGCTAGCCTTCCTACTTCCACCTCCCAAGCCAAGAGAATTCACCAGTAATATTTGATGCGATTTCGCTATTACATATAGCTGTGTAACTCCTCTCTCTACCATTGCTTTGTTTCTGTCAGTGTTCTCTGTTCTTCGCAGGGCTGAAGCAGTAAGTTGTATTGCAGTTGCTGTGATGCTTTAAGGATACAAGAAGTGAGGTTTGTTGGAAGAGGAAATAAGTTATATTAGGTCTATTAATATAAACAAAAAAAGAGATAAGCTTTCAGTTTAGCCAGCCTTTCTTCTCTTTCACAGGGTTGAGCACCTGAAATCAAGAATTAAGCTTAAATTCTGTCCTATCGATTAGGAACCAAAAAACTCATTTCACTTAAATCAGTGCAGATTCACTTACCTTTAATAATATCAAACACCAGTGATCAACAATCTGTGACACAGGAGCATATTTTGAATGGTGCATAGCACTGTTTCATAACACAGGGCTGGGAATTTCTGCAGTTTGAAAATTCATCTATGGAAGGCAAAGGTTTCCGGTTTTGGCTGAGTTCAGAGGAATTAATTGCATTCAGAAGATGCAGGCAGTCCCTGCCCTTCAGAGACAAGGTACTGCCAATTGGCTGATTTGTATCATTTTGCGTGTCTGTGAGGCAGTGTCTCTCAGCTCCTGCTGGACTGCTACCAGAGCTCTTAACCTCTAATTTGAGAAAGAAAATACAGCTTGGCATGCTCTCTTTAAAAAGTTGCTTCTCCAATTTTAGAGCTCACTCATCTTTAAGGATGGTCCATTTGTTTGGTTTTGAACATTGTTTTTAGCTGAGGCTGTTAAAGCTCCAGATTGAACAGTGCTTTTAAAATTTGGTGTAACTCCTATGAATCACATCATATCCTGAGGTCTGTATTGTATCAAGTTGCCTTTTTACAGCTCTAGGCTTGAAACCTGAAAACAAAGCAATTTAAAAAGGCTGAATGAAAGAAAGAGAAAACAAAGAGGTTCGTTTGGCTCACAGCCAGGCCAAGGCTGCTATCTGGAGAATGTTCTGAAACACAAATCACAAAATATGGAGACTCACTGCATCATCAGTTATTTTTAGTAGAATGCTATCTGAATGAAGAAGAATGAACTCAGTTTTAAGAAACATATGCGATTAAAAATTTGGTCTTAAAATTAAACATTGTTTTATGTTTGTTCCTTGAACTAGTGGTATTGAACGCTGTGATTTGCATTTTACGTATCCCTTACAGATGTCTGCTGTTTTGTATGCAAAATCAAAATACACCATGTTATTAAAAAAGAAAAGCAATAAGATTAAATAAACAACTATGTAGTTAAATCATGTAGTATGAAAAAGAAGAGTTAAAATCATTTGGAACAAACCAGTCCTACATATTTTTAAAGGCTTTGCATTTCTACACCTTAAGTGTCAACTTGACTGATACTTTCATAAAGTTTCAGAGAGGTGATATCCAAAGGTCTAGTCATTAAACTTACACCTCGCTAGGTTTGCTATACTTAGTGTATTTCTGACCTCTGGCCCTAATTCAGAAGATATCTTTATTCTTTTCAAGCACTGAAGTTCTTAATCTTGTGCATGCTTTAGACATTAATGGATCTTAAGTTGTGGTGATTTTTATGTGGATGTTAATATGATTAGCTGAGGAGCCATAAGTACATACTTAACATAACATGCTGAACTGAGGTTGTAGAAACTAATTTTGCTGTGGGAAACAGAATCAGATCTACTGTTCTCCCACATATGTGGGAGGTAAATAGTGGCAGCCACACAGTTATGCCAGGTTACGGTGAGAGGGGAATTACAGTCTCTGTGTTTGCTCTGTAGCTATAGCCCACCATGTCCTTTGCATCCTTGCACTGTAGCCAATGCCCAATTTTAAATAGTTATTCTTAACTTTCATTCAACTGAATGTAGTCAGCTTGCTGCAGAAGAAAGTCCCTGTCAATACATCCTAAAGACCCCCCAAATCTGATTGCAAATTGGTTTGCTTCTGACAAGTCATATCACACTATCCAGGATGTTGCCTTTTATTAAAACAGATTTTTGTCCTTTAAACAACTAAATCAAAGGGAATAAAACTGAGGAAGGACCAAAATTCGCTCTGGGAATAATAACTGCTCTGTAAAGCCAAGGAAATATTTCTGACTCAGACAGTGACTTCTGAGTGCTAAAGTTTATCTCATGACTGAGACTGGCCACCAGGTTGGTGGAAGGACTGAACAGCCACTCCTGCATTCATGACTTCATGCATTTGTAGCATGTACTAATAGGAAAGAGGAGAGAGAGAAACAGGGACATACAGTTTCCTCTCTCTTGGAAATTCAAACTACTTACTATTGCAGTACTCAACAGTGAGTACTCTGTGTGCAAAGATGATCTGTAAAGATCCACCAGAACATCTATGGCCATCTCCTCCTCTCTTTTCTTCTTGTGCAAATTGAGAATAATTCAATTGAACTTGATGTTGCTGAAATAGGGAGGATAGTCAGATATGAGGTTCTGACTACTCTCTTTTTATTAAGCTTTTTCAGCAAGTTATCACTTGCATGGGATGCAAGATGTCCTCTTGCAGAAACCTTAAATACTGTTGGCAGAAATCTTTCAGTTTAATTAAGCCTTTAAAAAAGACTGTTACTTTTAATGTGGGAGGAGGGTTACTTTCAGGAATCACTACAGCAGAAATAATAGCTTCCTCCAGCAGAAAAGAAATAGCTAGGGGAAAAGAAGCCAGTAGCTGGACATGGTGCAGAGGAGGATTAAATAGCACACACAGGAGAAGTGAGGAATAGATCAGAGAGGAAGGAGATGAAGAATAAGAAAACAGAGTACGAGTAACAGTTCTAAAGAAAATTACTTCTCCCATTAAAGACTCATGAAAATGCCAGACTACCTTTCTGATACTACTTTACCATGTAAGGAAGTAGTGATCAATATGTGGAATCTGGTTTGGAAACTGGAAAGTGAAAAGTGCTATCTTAAAATACAGTCCATCTTAATAAAAAGTCTGAGCACTCATATAGAATCTGTATTTAAAGATTAGATCATAGACAGGGTGAAGGAATTATATGTGAAGAGAAGTTCAGAAGGAATGAGAAAAATAAAAAGCTAACATCCAAAGCACTTCTTTATGATTCTGAAAGCAATTCTTCCCTATGGGCAAACTGAATGTATGAGAAACCATGGAGAAATTGGTGAAAGATTTCCAATGCTAAACATTAGATTTCTGCAATTTGCAGGGAATGACAGTGTGTGTATAAAAAAAATTATCTGTAATGGGAGAATGGGGGAGAAACTGAAGAGTAAGGAAGGAAGGAAAAAACAAAATAAATTGAAGGCAGCAATGAGAAAAAGGAAAAGAAGCAACTAGGCAAATAAATGTATGAAAGAGGAAGGTCACAAGAAAAAGGTTTGTCAGAGGAGAAAGGAACTAAAGAGCATGAAGAAAAAAGATAGTTCAGATGTATAGCTGATAATGAGACAGTTCTTTGGTCTCTTTGCCCTGCTTGAGGGATGCTGAGGGGTCAGAACCCCACTCAGATTAGTCCAGGATCAAAGACTTCCAAAAGTAGCACAAAGCCAATTTTGCTTTATAACTTGGTGTGGAATATAGGTAGTTCCACATATACAACTGGAATTTCAAAGTAGAGAAATGGGACAAAAAGACTGAGAAGGAAGAAGAACATAAACAAGAGAAATTAAGCTATTTTTAGCTTTTTTTTTTGGCAGTACAGTGTCAAAGCAATTAAATTGAACTAACATTGATCCTTCATGATTCAGAAACAGTCTGTAACAGCTTCTATGAATACATACGCCACTTGCAAAGCTCCCATTGATTTAAAGGGGAGTAGAACTTCACCTACCACCCTAAGCAACACAGAAGAGAAAAGGTATTATTGGACATTAATGTGATGGGTGAGCCAAACAGAGGCAATGATCTTAGCAAGTGCTTTTAAACAGCTGCTTATCACAACAATGTTTGAAATACATGTCATTCTAAAGGAACAGGGAAGGCATTCATTAAGTTGGTGCTTCAGTCACTAACATATATGGCCCTGGTTGGGGCCACTCGGACAGAATGTACAGCCTGTTACAACTACTCTGAGTTGTGGCAGTTCATTATCAAGTTCATCATCTGTGTCACATACGTGTACCCTCATACAACACTTCCTGGAAAATCCTGTGTCTTGGAGAGTTGGAGGCAAGAACAGCAGATCCTGTGGGCTAGTCACGTGCTGTTGCTGATAAATTTATGCCGATCTGTTTTAATCACAAAGTTGCTGCTCTTCTTCTCAGCCTTGGTAAGGCATCACATGTTCCAATTGACCAGTCCATCTGTCCTATCAAACTGGCTTTTCTCCCTCTGGCTGTTTTGTGTTTCACTGGTGTATGCAGGTTTTAATCCCCTTGTCTGATTAGTTATGAGCAAAGAAGTCTTAATCTGATAACAGCAGGATAATGTAGCACTGCAAAGACAGGATGATTTAATTACCTAATAATTTTTATTTATTTATGTACTTATTTACATGCTCGTCAACAGAATGTAATGGCTTCATGTTTTCAAGAAACTGAAATCTTGTCTTAAAAGCACACTGGGTTTATCAGCACTTTATGAAATACTGGTATTCTCCAAGAAAAAGAATTCTCTGAGTTTGTTTTGGTAGCACGTTTGGAATTCCTAGTGTTTCTAATGGATTTAGCTTGTCCTTGGACTGTTTCTTCTTGGCTCAATTTGCCCAGCCTGGGAAATTCTGTACATTCAGAAAAATAAAAACCAAGCAAATGTTCCTTTATTGGAAAAAAACATCTGTCCTCCAAAGAAATTTTTTTGTAATTGTTTCCACAATGACCTGGCTGAAATAACTTGCAGATTTTAAGTTTAATTGGCAATATATCAAATGTTTGTATAAAACAGAAGTGATGTATGCAGGCTTCAGCATTTTAGCTGTTGGTCTCTCTCTCAGGTGGATTAGCTGTTGAATTTGGAAAGCTTTGCCTTAAATCGTCTAAGTAAGCTTATTAGACATCTTGTGAGACATGAAACTGTGTGTTTAGCAGACCTTCCCTGCGTACTGACCCTACTTGTTTCACACAGGGAGGCACACATCTGGCACAATCAGGAAGAGGAAAGACATGTGTCTGGCACTTTGGGAGTGCTGGGAGTGCGCCTTCAGCCAGGCTTCCACGAGCACAAAACCCCCTGTAAACGTCTGGCCGCGGCGGTCTATCCTGACTTCCCTTATGGTCTGTGGCTCCAGATGACCACCCCCAGATGTCTGGCTGCTGTAACCTCAGCCTGGGAGATGATCACGTGGGGCAGAGAAGCTGCAGGGGGCATATGAACTGGGAGACAGCTTGTCCAGAGCACAGCGTGCCCAGGACAGAAGCAAAAGGACTCATCCCACCAGCTTGGCTAACTCAAGCACAGGGGAAGGCCACTGCCATTGACCTCAATCAGACTGCAATTTGCACAGCCCTTCAGAGTTTCTTTAAGTGCTTTTGGTGGCAATATGTAGACCTTTGAATGTAAATTGAGCACCTTAAATAAAAATATAAAATAAATAGATATATTTTAACTTATCTTGCTGAAACCATTCTGGAGGCTTCTGCCAAGGGAAAACTAAAATCAGAGCAGGAATCTTTATGAAGAGATAAAACATTAAGTAATGCAGAGAATCCTTTCTTTAATGCTGTGGTAGGAGTTGGTTTTTAAATCTCTCTTGTACAGTCAGGTGGGCTAACCAAGACCAAGACAACACATTTAGAAAAGTCTGCCACTGTCTGACATAATTATTTTGCCATTTTGGGACACTGTCAGGTGCATCCTGTGAATGCTGAAAGGGGAGTTAATCCAGTCTGTCTTCTGAGAGGAAGAAGGCCATCTGTGATCTTCCCACAGCATGTGGGTTTTGGTCCTACTTTCTCAGCTGTATTTTGCATTTTAAACGAAGGCACCACTAAAGCATATTTCTAGAAAAGGAATGCTCAGTAGGGCAGAAGAGTGTCACCAATAAATGTTTCTGTTTTGTCTGTGGTCAAGTGACATCACCTGATTTCTCCAGTCCTTGATAAGGTTTCCTAAGGAAATAAGCCAAATTCATTAACCTAATAATTATTACAAAAAATGAGCTCAGAATATTTTTTTTCCTCAGAGAAATGAAATAGGCAATATGATTCAGGTCTCTTACTAAGGGACGTTTCTAGCAGTCGAAAATACGGGAGTTTTTTTTTTATCATAGGCATAGTGGTCTTAGCTACAGTGAATTATTATCAACATCTAAAAGACAGGAAGACTTTAATAGGTTGAAGTTTCAAAAATAAGAGATGTAAAAGAATATATCTATCATGGATTGAAACTACAGAGCAGGAGAGGTGAACAGTCATTGAATTTACACAGGATGATTGTAAACGCAGTTCTCTTTTTTGGGAAGTTTATGACTAATGCTTGATTCCACTGTAACCTTTTGTTAGTAAGAATTTAACTCCCCTCCTCCCCCTGCATGTATGAGATTATTTCGCATAGACTATACCAGCAGCACAGCCTATTATTAACATGGTCTAGTACACTCCATCATATTTATAGTCTTACCAAATGCTAACAGTTTAGCTGAAGTTTTCTTGCTGAATATCTGCTTTGCACTGAAATTTTAATTAGAAAATTTTATCCAACACAGTTCAACTGTTTCTGAGAAAGGATTGGGGAAAATATATTGCTTTTTCTGTGATAAATTTGTATGTCTTTTTCCCTGAAAATTTCTAGTACTTTGTAACTTAAAAGAGGCATCTAAGATCAAAGTGCAAGATGGTCTTGGGTCAGGAATGTGCCTTTTTCATATTTGTGAAAGCTTGAATCTGCCCAGGCCAGAGAGGCTGAGGGTGGGCAGGGACAGGGAGGGCTGAGGGTGCCCACAGGGCCCTGACAAAATGATGAAAAAGAAAACTAACAAGGTAAATAAGCAGGGTAGCAGTATTGAAATCTCAAAGTATAAGTGTACTAATAATAGTTTACAGTTGTCTCCTCTGGTGAATCAACTGCTAAACTATCTGGTGGCTTTCCCCTCCTGCAATTACCTTCATTCCCTGTTTAAGATTTTTAAGTCCTGCTGAATAGCAAAGCTGAATTAAGCTAATCTGACCTGTTGGTTCTGCTCATTTCTTACAGCTGCTCCTCACTCTGCTGTGAAGCTGTGCCCACTCCTGGGCAGCCACCACTTTTTGGTCTCTGAGCTGTTCCAACTGACCTGCAGTTCCCCTAACACTGTTTGCTATTCAGCTTTTGGTAGGACCTGTGTAATACTGAGAACTAAACACGACCTCACTGCTCTCAGGAGACTTTTTAAGCACTCTCTGTTTTCTGAGCTCAGGAAAGGTACTTAAGCAGCCTCTTATACCTGGCAGAAGATTCCTTCACAAGGTCTTCTGCCCTCCTGCTCTTTCCTTCCTAGGTTTGCCAGCCTTTGCATGGTGGTGCCTACACTTCAGGTGGCACTTGCTCAGGCACAGGCAGACAGTTAACTGGCTGATAGGTCTGTATGCTACCACAATTGCAGCTGTTCTTTACCTTATGACAGAACTCCCTTTCTGGCAGAAATACCTCTCAGACACAACACCATCACACATTCAAAGCCACCTTTTTCCCATGTATGTATCTGCCCTTTCACATATCGCCTCCTTGGCCCACCAGATGTTAACAGAACAGCCTCTTCTTTTCAGAGAAACATGGAGGGGATAGTTCATTTTAGGCCTTATATGATGTATCTCCTGGGCTGTGTAAGGTATGCAAGAAATTGAAGTGGTTCCTGTAGTAGGGTCATTTCATGTAGCTGACACCTGGGCTGTGCTAAAAGGGAGACTACAGTATGATCTTAATCCCTAGGAACGGGAAGGAGAGAGTCAAAAAGGGACCACTGAGGCTGGCTGATAGATTCAGACCATCTGGGACCCTGCTTGGTCCTTTAGCAGAGTGATGGGACCATCAGAATTAAGAGGCTTGTTGTCTTCTCCCCACCTTCAACGGTGTGTGTTGTGGCTATCAGCCATTTTGTAATGTGGTTCATTATGTTGAAGAAGTTTGGCCACTGTTGATATAAGCTCCTGCAAACTCAGTCATAGGATGGCCTCTGAGCTGAACCCAGAGAGACTGCTTTGTTTGTATGCACCTCCCTTTTGGTGCCATATTCAGCAAAGCAGGCAGCAGTAAGCCTTTAGCTCTCTGCCACTTAGCAGGACATAGGCAATACTTCGAATGCCCAGAAGCATATTTTACTTACCAAAATAAGACAGCTGAAGACTTTATGACTCTCACCATAAGACATCCTACCATTGCATGTATGAACAAGGAGCTCCTGACTGAACTTAAAAACAAAAAGTAAGTGTATAAGAGATGGAAGCAGGGACTGGTGACCCAGGCAGAATATAGAGACACTATCCGAGCATGCAGGGATGGGGTTAGGAAAGCTAAAGCCCGCCTAACACTGAAAATGGCAAGAGATGTTAAGCGCAACAAGAAAGGCTTCTACAAGTACATCAGCAGCAAAAGGAAGGCTAGGGAAAATGTGGGCCTGCTACTAAATGAGGCCAGGCCTTTGGTGACAAAGAACGCTGAAAATGCAGAGGTATTGAACACCTTCTTTGCCTCTGTCTTTACTGGTGAGACTGGCCCTGAGGAATCCCAAACCCCTGAGAGCAGAGGGAAAGTCTGGAACAATGAAGACTTACCCTTGGAGGAGGAGAATAAAGTTAGGGAACACTTAAACAAACTGGACATACACAAGTCCATGGGCCCCGATGGGATACACTCACAAGTGCTGAGGGAGCTGGCCAATGTCATTGCAAGACCACTCTCAATTTTCTTTGAAAGGTCATGGTGATCAGGAGAGGTTCCTGAAGACTGGAAAAGAGTGAATGTCACACATATGTTCAAAAAGGGCAAGAAGGAGGACCCAGGAAACTACAGGCCACTCAGCCTGACCTTGATCCCTGGGAAGATGATGGAGCAACTAATCCTGGCTGCCATTTCCAGACACATGAAGGACAAGGTGATCAGGGGTAGTCAGCATGGATTTACAAAGGGGAAATCATACTTAACCAACCTGATAGCCTTCTGTGATGAAATGACTTGGTGAATGAGGGGAGAGCAGTAGATGTTGTTTACCTTGATTTTACTAAGGCTTTTGACACTGTCTCCCATAACATGCTCATAGACAAGCTGAAGAAGTGCAGGCTAGAAGACAGGTCAGTGAGGTGGCCTGAAAACTAGTTGGCCTGCTAGGCTCAGAGGGTTGTGGTCAGCGGCACAAAGTCCAGCTGGAGGCCAGTCACAAGTGGGGTCCCCCAGAGGTCAATGCAGGGGACAATACTGCTGCTTAACATCTTCATTAATAACGTGACTGATGGGACCGAATGTACCCTCAGTAAATTCACTGATGACACAAAACAGGGAGGAGTGGCTGATACACCAGCTGATTGTGCTGCCATTCAGAGGACCTTGACAGGCTGGAGAAATAGTCAGAGAGGGACCACAAATTTCAACAAAGGAAACTGTGAAGTCCTGCCCCTGGGGAGGAATAACCACATGCATCAGTATGGGCTGGGGGCCAGTAATTTCAAGAGAAGCTTTGCAGAATAGGAGGTGGGGTCCTGGTGGACAACAAGTTGACAATGAGCCAGAAACGTGCTCTCATGGCAAAGAAGGCCAGCAATATCCTGGGCACTATTAGGAAGAACATTTCTGGCAGATTGAGGGAGGTGATCCTTCCTCTCTACTCAGCACAGGAGAGGCCACATCTAGAGTACTGTGTTCAGTTCTGGGCTCCCCAGTACAAGAAAGACACGGAGCTACTGGAGAAAGTCCAGCAAAGGGCCGCAAAGATGATTAAGGGACTAGAGAGGGTTGGGACTGTTTAGCCTGGAGAAAAGGAAGCTTGGAGGGGATGTTATCAATGTGTATAAATATCTATTGGAAGGATATCAAGAGGACGGAGTCAGACTCTTCTCAGTGGTGTCCAGAGACAGGGCGACAGGCAATGGGCACAAACTCAAACACAGGAAATTCCACTTAAGTACAAGAAAACTCTTCTTTGCTGTGAGTGCAGTTGAACACTAGAACGGATTGCCCATAGAGGTCATGGAGTTTCCATCCTTGGAGATATTTAAAATCTATCTGGACATGATCCTGGGCAACTTGCTCTAGTAGACTCTACTTGAGCAGGGGGATTGGACCAGATGATCTTCAGAGGTCTCTTCCAACCCCAGCTATTCTGTGATACTGTGATTCTGTGATAAGAATTCTGCACCACACCCATAGAGGTGACAAGTGACAAATAGTCTCCTAAGTCCTTCAGAGAACCCTATTCTGATAGTTTATTTAGTATCAAGTACTATCTTTTCTTAATATAGGGTTCAGCCTATTCATCTGAGTATTGATAAGCAGCAGCAGGTACTTACTACTGAGTGATAAGCTTTTCTTGCAGGACCTGGGCAAGCTGGCACTTTGAATGTTTGGACAAACCACAGTAATGTTTTCAGGCAGATCTCAGCACATCTCTTTCCAAAGACTGTTCTGCAAAGTTTATACTTTCCCTAAACAGACTTAAAATGATAGTGAACGCCTGTTCCCTGAGTAGATGGTTTCAGGAATTAATTATGCTGGCTGTTAAAAATGTGGTTCTTCTACTCTGGTTTCATTTGACTTAGCTTCTAGCTGCAGGATCTTCATTTTCCTTTGGCTTCTACTACTGGAAAACTCCTAAATAGGTACTTCGCTCAAATCAACTCTGATCTTTCTCTTCCACAAACTAAATAGTTTGAGGTTCTTATGTCTCCTGTTACCAGACTTCCTGAGCCTCAAACTATTCTTCTGAGTCTTTTTGGAAGTCCTTGCACATTTGTCAAAGTTCTTTAAAGAGTGTAGCAGTTAATACTGAAAAGTCTTCCAGGAATGGCTGCAGTGTCTTCATCGAAACAGTGGTGCAGGTGTGCTCTGTGGTGTGTTGTGTGTTCTTGGTCTTCTAACCATGCAAAAAGATAAGCCATGCTGGCTCTGAGTTGTGGCCATATAAAGCATAGAGTAACAGAAATTGTAGCATCATTCCTCCTTCAATCTTCAGTGTCCTACAAGCCTCTCCATGTCTCTCTGAAAGGCCACATGCCTCTTTCTATTTTAATTAAAAAGCCTATTTTGTGTTCATCTCTCAAAAAGGAATTATTAGAGGTTTACCTTTCATAGTTTACTTCCAAGTCAGACACCTGTATTAACTGAAATGTTAATTTTGCTTTGTGTCCCCTAAGAGGATTTCATCTTATTAAGAAGTAACTGGTTTCATTGGTCTCTGTCCATGTCTTCTGTATTTTAACACACAGCAAATTCTGCAAGGATGATGCATTAATCTGGTTAAGAAACCAAAACAGGTATTTCTGGCCTGAGAGGTTTCACTTGTTGAACCCCAAGGGCATTTTGCTCTGTTACCACGTATTGAATTTATGACTGGTTTTATTTCAAATGAATCAGAATTGTTATGCCAGATATAAATTTGTCACAGCTTGTTTATTGGCTTATTTGAATGATTACACAATTTTCACACTCTAGGAAATAAATCTGCTATTCAAAGTATAACGCTGATCAGAATTTTCTCCTCAGAAATAAAAGACGATGGATAAACAACACAGAGATGAATAAGACTATATTATCTCATGAAAGTAATCAACAATTACTAATCCCTTTAAGTGCTCAGTTTTGAAGTGGAATAGCACTGGGCATGGTATAGAATTAGAAATCAAATATACGGAATACAAAGGGATCAGTCTGTACTACCAGAGAGGTAGACAAAGTAATTAGACAAATCACTTCATTCTCCAGTTTGCATGTTTCTGTGAGAAATGCTCTTTCCTCCTATTATTTGTATGCTGAGTTATTGTTTGCACAGCTCTTTGTGATTTTCAGTTAGTACTGCAAGAGACAGTATAATTGTATTTGTTACAGAAGTACTGTTATTATGTCAACACTAGTATTTCTATTACCTAATTATCCCTTTGAGTCACCCTAAGTGAACCTTGATTTTTTTTTGGTTTGGGCAAGTGATTTAGCTGATTACCATAAGTATTAGCTTCACTTGAAAAATATCTAAGAAAGGACATTGTGCTATACTTGCCCACATTAGACTGCATTCAAGAACATGAGGAAGACCTGGCTGGAGATCTTTAATACAGCATCATTGGTAGAAAGTTTGCTAGATTACCTTTCTCATACCTGCCCAGCAACAAAGCATCCAAAACAGTCTGCTTTAATGAATTACTCATAGGGGCAGAGGGCTCATAAATAACACAAAGATATGGGACTTTAAGTAAGAAAGGTCATGTCTTCAACGCATTTTCAGAGCCGAATCTTAACTTAGGAAAATTCTCCTTTCTCTTGTAATTTTAAAGAAATGTCTTGTAAATCTATTGAAATCTAAACTGCAAATTAAAACCCTCTGCATGGAGTAACTTTCAGATCAATAATCAACTTCTAGATGATGTATGTTGTACCTGAATAAGTTGAAGAAGAAATGGTTTTGCCAAGAAACAGGTTCTTGCCTTTAAAATCAGATGGACCAAACACTTTTAACACGAGTTGCTGTATAATGTGGGATTGCCAAGACATGAATGTACATCTTCATTTTTCACTCTTTCTCCATGCTAGGCTTATATAACCTGATTGTTCCCCAGACATATAGACTACATCAGCTGTTTCAGCGAAGTGCGCACAACTGCTCAGATCTGTTATTCAGACTATTGCTCTTAATAGAGTTGCAAAGTAGATTCCAGGGAAGCCTTGTCTGTCTAAAAATGTCACAACAATGACTGGTTGCAATTATTTATGTCTGAAAAAGTTTATCAGAAATGATTATAAGTCCCAGTACGGCCCTGGGTAAAAATGGGGAATTTATCAGCACTTGATGCACAACGGCCATATCATTTAGGTGAAGGCAAAAGTGAGTAGAAATATTTCAGTGTGTTATGAAGAAAAGAACTTTCTTGTGATATTTATTGCCCACTAAAATAATGGTTTATAGAATTAACCTGTCATAACAGAAACAGATGATGTGGTCTCACAGTCTCAGCTGAGCGACCCTTATCAGGCTGGAGATTACTGACAGCATAGCTGATGCTGAGGCACATAGTTTCATGAAATAATTGCAGCAGAAATCTCCCAGTTCATCTCTTACTTTCCTTTTTTTATTTTATACAATGCAAAACTGCATGAATTAGTGTTTTCAAGATCTTTTTTATAATTGTAGGACCGGCACTACTCCATTAGCAGCCTTTGGGCCCAGAATGCTGCAGAGTTGTGAGGGGAGCCAGGAGGACTAAAAAAGAGGCTGTGGAACACATGAATGGAGAAACGTTAATCCTCGTTAAACGGCACTGGTTTATTTTCCTAATGGCATCTGAACGGGGTTTCTGAGAGTTACGGCCTTTCCTGATTGACTGATTAACATTCTGATGTATGTGTAGATATATTGTCAGCACTTCCTCTATATGCGCTGGAGAAACAGGGAACACAAAAGGTCAAAGCAGCCTGCTCAGAGAGTCTCCAGCTAATTAGAGAAATTGTGGGAATTGGAAAACCTGACCTTTAAAGCACTTTAAAAATAAATCTTCATTGTTGCTACCCAGTCATCTGATTTGGGGTCAGATAGTGCCAGTCTGGCCCAGGCTGCTCTGCCCAAGGGGAAGCACCAGGAAATCTTGCATCTCCTTCTCTTCGCAGGCCCTCTGGTATGACGAGGGAGTGTGTGGCTGGTGGCTGACCCTGCTGTTAAAGCAGTCTGCCCCCCATCATGTGGTGACCATAACCTGGAGAAGACTGTGATGAGGAAAATTATAGAATGCGTTCCTGTTTTCTCCTTTCTAAGAAGCAGGAACTGCAGTGGTACCGCATAGGACCTAGGGAAGCGGGTGGAGGAGGGTCCACGTCCAATATTGCAGTAGGTCTGCAGGGACACGGGGAGATGTCTACCCTGAATCCTGATGGCAGCCCCAGGCTGTGCTCGAGGCCGGCTGCGTGCACTGTACATGCACCGAGCGAGACCTGTGACGCCCAGGGGTGCATGTGGCGCTTCGCCGAGAGCGTGTCCCTGGCAGGCAAGCTGCTGTGCTGCCCCGGCAGGCAGACCCCCGGCTGCCCCCATGGCAAGGCTGTAGCTCTGAAAGCAGCTAGGCCGTGGAGCCACCAGCCCTGCAGCCTTACGCTGAGCGCCAGGACCCCGCCAGCTCTCGGGAAGCCATCCTGAAGGGCTGGGACCGCTGTGACGGCGCGGCCCCCGAGGACGCAGCGCCGAGCGGACTCCCCGAGGGCAGGGCAGCAGGAGTCCCCTGCCAGCGGCCTTCCTCTGGGCGCAGCGGAGTCACGGAGGAATTCACATTTCTCAGAGCGAAATGCCTTTTCGGTCGTAATAATGCCTTTTCCCGAACTACGGAGTAAGGACTCGGCGCCGCTAGATGGCCCTCAGAGCTAGGATAAGCCCTTGTCCCTGCCAGGGCGGCGCAGGCGAGTTTGCAGCACGCATCGCTTCGTGTTTGTAAAGGAGAAGACTCCCTTCTGGTGGCCGCTCCGCGATGAGCGCTTCAGGGGCACTTGGGGATTCAAGGCAAGGGCGATAGGGCAAGAATATTCCTTGGCCACCACTTCAAACTTGGCTAAGGGGACTAGACTGTTGTTTTTTTTTTCCTAACAAGTATTTAGGATTCTGACAAATGCAGATAAGTCCTGCGAGATTTTCAGAAATAGGTAACTGCAAAACATTTCAGCCTGTTTGAATATCTTCCCACAAGCCTATCATCTTCATCTTTAAATGTCCACTTCACCTAATAAAAATCAGTCCGTTGTCATTAGCAATGGACAAGCAGCACAAAGATTTTTCTGCGGATCTGAATCTGGTTTTGAATGAACTTACTTTCATCTGTATTTATGCCCTCTTTGCCTGTGCTTCCTTCAAATATTGTAACAAATGAATTACTGGCATGAATATTTGTTGACAAGATGTTTTTAACTGATTACACAGCTAAAAGAAAAACACGATATGATTGAATTGAAATCTCTCTGGATCACAAAATAATAAGTTTTAAAAGGTGGTAAATCACAATAATATAAAATATTTTTATTTACTTTAAATAGATGTTAGTGGCATAAGTATGGCATGTTTTGCACTGCAGAAATTTTAAAATAATTTGGAAATTTTTCACTCAAGTAGCACAGCCTATAGTTATACCTATTTTTCAGTTTGTCAGGAGAGAGAGAAACATTTCTCAGATTTGATCTACTGGATTATGAGGATGTCCATTTATCAACTTGCAGCATTTTTGCTGTCTCCTCTGGAGAGGAATTTTAGCCAGGGGAGTTTGGAAAGTTTGCTGAGTTTATTTTATTCAGTGTAGTATTTTCACAAGCTGTATGCTACTCATGAAAATGGTAACACCAGAATGAACCCCAAAGCAGTCAGAATGAATGCAAGAGGAAGAGAGAATCACAGAATCACAGAATGGTTGAGGCTGGAAGGCACCTCTGGAGATCATTTAAGTGCAACCCTCTCTGGTCAAGCAGGGTCACCTAGAGCACGTTGTACAGGATCGCGTCCAGGCGGGTTTTGAATATCTCCAGAGAAGGAGACTCCACAACCTCTCTGGGCAACCTGCTCCAGTGCTCTGTCACCCTCACAGTAAAGAAGTTTTTCCTCATATTCAGACGTAACTGTCACTGGGCACCACTGAAAAGAGTCTGGCCCCATCCTCTCTACACCCTCCCTTCAGATACTTGTACACGTTGATAAGATCTCCTCTCAGCCTTCTCTTCTCCAGGCTAAACAGGCCCAGCTCTCTCAGTCTTTCCTCATAAGAGAGATGCTCCAGTCTCCTAATGATCTTTGTAGCCCTTCGCTGGACTTGCTCCAGTAGTGCCACGTCTCTTTTATACTGGGGAGCCCAGAACTGGATGCAGTACTCCAGATGTGGCCTCACCAGGGCTGAGGAGAGGGGGAGGATCACCTCCCTTCAACTGCTGGCAACACTTTTCCTAATGCACCCCAGGATACCATTGGCCTTCTTGGCCACAAGGGCGCATTGGTTGCTTTTGTGACTAAGGTCAAAAAGAAGAAACCGAAGGAAAATAACAGTGCAGACATCTTCCAAAATTTAGTAGTTTTAATTTTTTTAGCATTAAGTTAAGGTTTTGGGGGAACTGATGCAGCCTTGCTGATAGAAGTGGTTTAGTGTCAGAAATCTGAGATAAAACTGAGCTTGTGTGGGAGTGAAGTAGATGGAGGCTTAACTGGAGAACGTTTCTTATAATTTGGGACAACTGAGCAGAATGGAAGCAAAGACCTACTTCTGCTGGTTATGATTTTGCTGAAATACTGAGGTTTTTCTGTAAAGGCAAAGGAAAAACATTTTAATTAATTAGATTTATTTACAGCAACTAGGTTTGGGATAAAAATAATTGCCTTGAGACTGAAGTGCAGCTGCAACGCACATTCCAGGTGTGAAATGTAACACCATGTTGACCTTATTTTCTGATTTCAAATCCAGAATTGGTCTGGATTGGAACATGAACAAACTCATACTATCTGCTGAATTCATTCAAAGCAAAGGTTCCATCACATTCCTGAAATAAGTACATGTGTTTTGGCAACAAGTCAGAGAATAGCTTCCTGCCATATAAAAACTCACCCAGAGAAAGGTCTTTCGCTTGGTGCTGTGAGGTAGGAAACTGCTAACCCCTGGAGCATCTATGTTCATAGGATCTTAATTTGCTTTGCACTTGGAAACTTGGCTCAGCAATGAGTTACCACCTTGTTCCTCAGATGGATCACCATTGCGATCTTCAGCCAAGCAAATTGTCCAGGAATCCCCCACTCCTGGGGGAAGCAGCCAAGTGTGTGTTGCCTCCTTCTGCACTTCCCTTGCAGAGAGCACAAGCTTTCCACTTGCTCTTTTTTGCCTACTCCCATGGTTCAGACCATCTTTGTATTAAGCCACTGAGAGACATCATGTGGAATTGTTAGTGAAAACAAAAAATGATAAAAAGGAAGAACTTGCAGAAAAGCTGAGTTTTGCCACTTTCCTCAGGCACCTAATGAGACCTAATGTTCCCAAGAGTGTCAAACGAGCTCTCTCATAATTGTCATACTCAGTATCTATTTTTATTAGTAATTTCTAAAGGAAATTTTGTTTCCTAAATGGATGTGCTGTCCCATGCTTAATGCACATTTCAAACTGAGACAAATAGGGATTTCAGAAGACACTGATATGTGTCTTCTTCTCATTCATTTGTTATGCTTTCTTCAGCGTAGCTGGTCAGAAATATCACAAGCCATGTGACATACATCCCCCATATACCAAGAATTTTTAGCCATCAGAAACTGTTTTCTTTAAAACTCCACCTGGCCTAATTATTTTGAAGTGTCTAACCCCTTTTCTTGCTTCCATTTTGGGTGCCTGATTGAGATATGATGAATGGACCAGTTTTTCAAAGAGTCCGATTCCTCAGGAAAAAAAGACAGAGGGCTTCCCTTTGAGACGTCTTTTTTTTTGGAAGGAAAATTCAGTGCTTTTGCCATAGGAGTCAGCCTGGGCTTGGTCTAGACAGTGCACAAAACCTCCCATGGTTTATTAGGTTAGGAGAACTGTGTGAGAAGCTCTGAAGTTAATTGAAATGCACTTTACTTCCTCATAACTTGGGCTATCAGATGTCAAACTTTCTTATAACAGAAAAGGATTTCTTTTGGCATAGATCACTGTACAAGATCTCCCTTCTGTAGAAATTTCGGCGCTGCCTCTGCATTGCTGAGTGCTTGCAGTTGCAGGGGTTGCTATATTAGGGAATTAAAACCCAGCAACAGATTCAGCAGTAGATGCTCTGAGAGGGTATTATGTCCAGGAGGGTATAATGAACCATTTTGGGCACTTAGTAACAAAAGATGCTTCATGAAAAGGAAAAAGAATTCTTACAAGAACTAGACCAGGTCCCCACATTACCTGCTTGGGTTTATGATTTCTGCATTAGTAGAAATGTCAAACAAGTTTGAGATATTCCCTTAGGTGATCTTAAACATTAGCTTTCTGGTTGAAGCCCAAACTGGGTTGTAAGGTATTCTATAACACTAGGCAATTGATCAAATTTCATCCAAAGATAGGATGTTTTGGTAAGGAATGGTGGTGTTTGTCCTTTATTAAACAAGCTTTTTAGTTTGCTCCTTGATGGGTCAGAAGCAGCTGCTATACCTTTCTGTGAGTCTGAGCTCTCAAACACGGACATATTGGGGACAATATAAAGTTATAGGAAATGGCATAAAAAAAGTAGCACAATGATAGAAAGTTAAATATAGCCCAGCAGGAGAAAGTGTGAGATATTATTGTTCTGTTGGAGTTAAGGCAATTGTCTTGGTTCATTAATTTTTCAACTATAAATACTATATCCTGGTAACTTTATAGAAAACATTTAATTAATGCTCTTCACTTAATGCTTTTGCATGTATAGATTTAGTTTGAGGGCATGTATATTCAAAACATCTGAATTAGAGAGTTTATCCAGCAGTAACATCGGGAGAGGGGGTGGTTCCTGTGTATCTGTATCTTTCTCTGCCTATCCTATTTCTGTGTTGTGAGTTGAGTGAATAACTGATTTTCTCAGCCAAAAACTAAAGCAAAATTAACATCAGACTAAGAACATTACTTAACATTACTTTACAGAAGTTAGGCTGTCTGTCACAGCTGCTATAGGACTTCAACAGTAATCCATAGAAAAAGAATATGAGATAGGATGTGAACAGTGATCTATACTTTCTTGTTTTCTTGAGTCACAGGTTGCATCCAGACTATGTATTTTTTTAATTTCCAGTGATGGACCAACCCTCCTTGAATATCTCTAGTGTCTTTTTGAGTTTATCTACACTTTTGGCCTCTACAGCAGCCTGTGGCAATATAATTATGAACTATGCAAAGAAATACCTGCTCTCTCCTTTTAATCTGACACCTGATAATTTTAGTGGGTGCCCTGTAGTTATTGTGTGGTGAGAAACAGTGAATAATCATTACCTTGTCACCTCTTCAACACCATTCATTGTTTGTAGGTTCCCTCATTTGTCTTCTTCCAAGTTGAAAGCTCTTCATCTACTCAATCTTCTCTTATACAGAAACTGCACTCTATCCTGGACCATGCTCCTCACTGCCTCTATTTCTGCTTTTCAAGTTCTACAGTAACGTCTCTGAGGTGAGAAGACCAGACTGCATACAAAGGCTCATTCAGCATGGGCAGGTTTTTGTCAAAACAAAACATGAGAATAAATTATAACCTTGTTTTGATTTCTTTCTTAACAGGTCTAATAAAAACAAAGGCTTTGGGTCACAAATTGGGAGAGGTGGTAGTGATGTCCCTTACACATCTCAGTTGTTGTTAGGTTATAGGTTAGATTATTAGGTTATAAAAGGAATAAAACCTGAGTTCAGATCCATTCTGCCTACCTTTGAGAAGGGAACTGAACTGGTGCCTGAGCTATAGGCAGATCTGGAGTAAGTCTCCTGTTTAAGCTGCTCTGCTTTTTCTCAGAGCTCTCTGAAAGCCACTGGAGACTGGACCCCAACTGTTTCACTTCCCAGGCAAGTACCATATACTCTTGGTTAGGGAAATAGGTCCCTGCTCATGCTCTTCTCTGTGTGGCTTTGCTATGAACAGAAAACTACCAAACGCTTTTACTGGCCATCACTTTATTTCCTTGAATACGTTTGGGCTGATTGTCCTCCAGGACATGAGTTCAGAACCGTAATGACTGAGCACTGTTTTCTCCACAAACTGTAATTGCTAAGGGTGTTGTTGCTAATTACTTGGCTGGTACTGCACCCTGATCAACAGCGGCTGTAGAAACCTTGAGACCCTAAAAGTGGTGTTCAGGAATGGAGTATCTTTGTTGTAAAACAGATGAGGCACTGGCCTCACTGTCACTACTTGGAAGGCGTTCTTTGGAAGTTGGAGAGGAGACAGTGCAGAGCTCAGCATAGCTACCCACCTAATCCAACCAGCAGAGAAGGTTTAATTGACCAAAGAAAGGGTAGAAGTTTCTCAGACAACACATAGACAGGGAGAGCCTGTCAGCTTGCAACTTTCTGTTCAGCTTGATAACTAATTATATCACTTCTGCTGGGTGTGGAAGCCAGCAGCTTCTGATTCAAATAACACAGCTTGTGTGATAAATCTAGCCACAGTGCCTGTCCCTCCCCCATCCTCCCTCCTCCGCTGGTCCCCTCCCACCAGGCTTTGGGAAACACAGCCACCGTTAGCTCACAGAGGCCCCTTACAACAAAGGAGAAGAAAAACCTTTATACTTACTGCCTTCCCACATTCAAGAAAGAAAGGGGTATATGTGGCCTATTTTGACTGTGCATGCCTATTAGGTAGATGTAATTAGAGACAGTGTTGGCCTCCATTAGGCTTAATTAGATGCTGATTGGTAGGCAGCTCTCACTCTGGCCAGTACCTATTCCACGTGGCTCTTCCTGCCATGGAAGTATTCAGGGTATTCAGCAGTGACACACAGCTCCTTTCTGGCCTGTTTTAGGCTTGGAGGTTTTCACAAAGTGCATGTGGTTGATCAGAGTTCACCTCATTAACAAGGCGCTATTTCTGTACTAGTATGCCTGGATGGTTCCTTGTCAGTCTAGCCAGCACGGGAGATGCCGTATATTCTAGCTCCAGTTCTGCTTGTCCTCACAGTGGACTTTAAAAACAGACAAACACAAATCAGTGTTCACAGCATGAAAAATGGAGTTTGCATGGGAAAATAAATTGAGTTTGTTGGCAGCTGCCTTTCTGTCTCAGGAAAGGCTTGCATTTGCTTTTGAAAGTGTAACCTTGTCTGCAAGCCCAAACATCATGAGATGTCACAGGTTGTTTGGGGACACAACATCTGACCCATACATGACTCAGAGTTCATCTGCAGTGCAAGAGGAGCTAGCTGAGATATGCACATCGCCCAAGCACAAACCCTCTGGACATTGTGATTCATTTCTCTGCATCTGCTCTATCATCCGTAACTTGGCAGATGAATCTAAACACTGTTGCAAGGTGTATATTACTCTCTTCCTTTCCTAACAAAATCCTTGGCAAAATTTAAGGATCTAGATGGTATATAGGTGAGCAGTATGAATTGGTCTGAAATCAGTGCTCCACAGAAACACCTGAAAGGCAGTACGCTCCATGAAAATCTCTTAGTCCTAGGTTGATGGGTAATATAAGGCAATGTTCTTCCTCATCACTGGGGCTGAACTAGATCTAGTGCATTTTGAAGGAGAACATGTGACAGTATTCCCCTGAGTTTATCATGAGCTTAAATACAAAAAAAAAAAAAAAGGGGGGGATCCCAAGTAGGGTCCTTAAGGGTATGCAAGAAAGCAGTTCTTTAGTACACAAAACTCTTGCAGGTAGGCAGTTCTGGAAATCATGTCATTAATGAAAAATGGTTAAGTGATGTAAATTTCCCAAGAATATGGCTTGCTCAAGCACTGATCTGTTCAGCTTAAAAAAGAATGGAAAATGCCATCTATCCTCTTCCATTATTAGTCAAGCCCCAGCTCTGCCTTTCTGGACCATTTGAAATGTATTCCCTCCCACCAATCTGCTGATTCAAAAAGATGCTGAGAAACTGAAGCAAGAGCACTTCAGGGATAAGGCTGATAGCCCAGGCATAGCCATGGCAAAATTAGGTTGCCATCCACCATATGCTGGTTGTTCAGCCTTCGAAAGCACGTCCTCTTGTCTCAGGTTCATGCCTAGATTCATCTTGCTGAACTTAGTAACTTAATTTAGATACCTCATTGCAATATAGCTCGCCTAGGTTCCTGCTATGACAAATGGGGAACAGATACATTTGCTAGACAAGTCAAAGAATATGCAGGCTGAATCATTCTTTGAACATGCCTGGTTTTCCCCTGTTGATCATATTTTTAGCAAAGGAAGCCTATGTTCCTGATTTAGGTGTCCTGGTGAAGTAGCCAGGGTCCTTCTGTTGCAGTGAGTATTGGAGCAAGCACTGAAGTATGCATGAAGAGTACCCAGAGCAATACGACATTTAAACAGGAACAAAATGAAATAAAACAGTAATCATTTTAAAATGACAAATTGATTTGCCTATCTAACTGGCAAGGACTGAGCATTGTGCAACAGATGAAGTAAGTGATACAGTATTGCCCAATGTGGAAGCAAATCATTCTTGTGATAATAGCTTATCTCCCATTGGGAGATATTTTCCAGATATGGAAAGAAGCCATGAAAACCAGATGAACCCCAGGGGTAAAAAAGGGAGGGAGCAGGACTGTGCCACTGAGCAAGGGGGGTGGACAAGAGGAGGAAGGAACAGGACAGAAGGGAGGGAGTGGGGTAAGCAAAGGGAAAAAAAACTTTCCACCTTTTGATAGTGATGAGCCTTTGATTCAGGTTGTTCTTATCATGAAACCATACCCGTAAGGACCCTGCCTGAGATCTCATTTCTTTTTTGTATTTGAGCCCATGATAAACACTTAGATAAGGCGTTTTTTCCCAAAGAAACAGAATAGAGAGCAGAACAATTTTTATTGATCCAGAAGGTCAAACTACACAGGACATTAAAAAGTGTAGTAGGAAAAGTTTAAAATCTCCGCTGAGAGTATCTCACTCTCCATTTCATTTTATCTGGGCAGATATGATAGCTGTTTTTTGATATTCATTGTGAATTTTGTCACTCAGAAAATAAAACACAGCAGTTTTGAGAACCTCAGGAGATTGCAAAGCATGGATAAAAGCCTACCAGCTAGAGGAAAACTCAGATTCTATCCCTTTTTCTCTAATATTTGCTTCTCTATGTTATTTTATTTTTAGCAAGATACTTTCCCATAGCTATAATCATAATCTGATAAACAGAAGAAGAAATAATTATCAGCTACTGTGACTATATTACAGAAGAGGTAAGTGATATTTGTTCACCTGATAGTATTGCATCCAAGACTGGAAATGCTACAGCAGAGAAATGGCAGGAACAGTGCTGTTGCGATGCTCTCTCTTTGTGCTCAAAGGCAAATGATACTTAAAGTTGGGAAGGACCTAACAACATCAGTTTTATATGCCTGAATTAAAATTAGCTGTGGGGAGGGGAGAAGAGTTCTGTATCACATGAAGGGGGACAACTGTGCTCTGTACAGCTTCTTTCTCCCTCCCTTAGCCTTCGTTACAGTAGCTTGTATTTATCTTTCTAGGTGATGCATCTCCAAAGTGACTAAAAATCCTCATGTAACTAAATCAGTGAAAATAGGAACACAAGGAGACTATTTATATAAAAGGAGAAGGCAGTAAGCCTGGGAAGCAGTAGCATCTGTATCACATACAGCCTGATAATAACATTACCTTTGAAATAGTTACATGTATGAGTACTCCTTTACACCAGTAATTCAACTACTGCCTTGTAGCAATGTAATTACCCTGCTTTTTCTTTGAAGGCTGACTGTGGTTTCAATTCATTTACATTCTAAAGAAATCTAATTTTTTTATAATAAAATCCTTCTCCAGTTCTTAGCAGGTCCGGAGATCTCTTTTAGATTAGTGCTGGCGTGGGAATTGTGGACAAATGCAATGCTCCTAAAAAGAAGCAAACAGGCAATTTCAGTTCTCTATCCACAGGATCAGAACAGTCTACTAAACACAGCTGTGCAGGCACCTACCCATTCAGACATGGTTTTGTGGAAGGACAGTTCAGTCCCAACTACCAGCCACTATTAAGACTTTTCGCAGGGGTGTGTGTTATACTATTGATTTTGGCTGGACTCTCGGAAATTGGTGGTGAGGAGCAACATCCAGCCATCATCAGCTGGTAAAAAAAAGATGATCGTTGCTGTAGGTTGGAGATAACAGCTCTGCCTTCCAATAGAAGGTCACTGAACATCCAGCATGAGTTATTGGTTTCTCCCCTCGAAAATGCAGCAGTTCCAGGAATGAGGATGTGAAAACCACAACTTAGTGTAGGTATGAGTGGTGTGCAGTAAATAAGGCCTGTGAAAGAAATATTTTTTCTGAATGGACTAGAGAAAAATATTGAATAGGTACCTGTTTAGTGAATGCTGTGCATTCTGAGCACTTCTGGAAGCAAGGTGATCTGTGAAAAAAATGTAAATGTAAAATGTAAATGTAAATAATGCAAAATGGCTGCATACAAAAGCTGGAAATCTTTTCACCTAACTTTAGCTACATAGAAACAGCTGTCTAATCTGAGCTAATTCCCTACCATCCCACTGTGGGTTGAACCACACTCTGGAGATGTCCCCAAACCATAGTGGGAGTGTAGAAGAATAGACAAGGCTAGAAACAAACTTTTAGATAGCTCAAGTTAGGTAAGATGAATTAGGACTACATTCCAAGGGTCAAATTAATGCTGTTATGGACAGCCCAAATGCTGATATTTCCCAGGATTGCCATATTTCTTTCAAGAGATTTCCTGGATGCATATGGAGGGGGTCCATCGCTTCCTAGATTGTATCAAAATCATTTGCACACAGGCAGCAGAGAAGGCTGAACTCTAGAGATCAGAGAAGTGCTAAAATGCTCAATTTCTTCTAATGCAACATTTTCAGTTGAAAAACAAGGCCTGTCCATGGAGATGTGATAACCTCAATGGCCCAACAGTTTGAGTTCTTTTCATCACAGCCTTGCTGTCCTTTTAACAAAGATTTTTCACATTTTTGTGCCACAAAATGTGCCACATTTTGTGCCACAGGTATGATGTGGAATGAACTTGTAATATATGATTTTGAATAGTGTCTTTCATTGCCTAGAGACCTTAAAAACAGGCCCTCTGTGTCTGCTTATGGGAATTGTATTGAAGTGGAGACAATTTTACCAAAGCAAAATAAGTAAATAAACTGTAGGCAAAAATGCTGATCCTGTGGCTGAATTATATTTAGTGCTAAGTCCTTGCAGGCTCTCTGTTTTCACTCTGTCAATAACAGATGTGCTGTTTGCAGGGTATAGCTGAACAAATCTGTTTTCAAATGTCTCCTTGACTCCTTCACAATCTGTTGCATTTCACTGATAGTACTATAAGCTGCTCAGTTGGGAAGAGAAATATGGAAGATGAGAACAAAGTTGAATTTAGTCATTTTGAAAAAAAAAGGGAAAAGAAAAAAGATGAGGTAGGGGCTCATGAGTAATTCGAATCAGATGATCTAGTTTTGTAACTTCTGGCTCCTGGAATAGTGATAGGAACAATAATAATAAATATTAGCTTTCATTAGTGGAGAACTATCTTTTACTTACTTACAAATACTTATTTGCATACATTGTTTATTTAAACTGTACCCATGCCAGGAGTGCCTCTTTAAGGAGGCACAGATGGTCTTTTTCAAAATCTCAAGACATTACAAGTCAACATTTAAAATTATATACCACAAATACATGCATTAATTCTCACTCAGCATAATTACAATAAATCAAAATTTTTTACTTCAAAAATAAAGCAACAGATTTTAAGTTGATGGTTAAATGACTTGTTGAGATTGACAATAAGAAACAGCATGCAGTTGTTAGAAAAATGGAAAATATTTTTTGTGCAAGAACATTAAAATTTCAGAGACAAAGTTAGTTCCAATAGTTGTGCCTTATTTGACTGAGGTTTAATGATTGTCCCTTCAGTGGCACCTTGCATCAGGGTGAAAGCCTTCTCAAGGACTTCTGGGAGTGAAGGGAACATCTGAAGCACAGCACTGAAGTCTACATCGCCAGGGCCTTCCAAATGGGCCATCTTGCCATGGCTAGGCACTTCAGAATTTTGATCAAGACTGAAAAAATCAGGAAACAGGCTAAAATTATGATACTTAACCAACAATAAAACACAAGGCTTTTCTTTTTAACCTGAGTTTTAAACCTTTAGAAATCTTTCTAACAATTTGTGCTTCAACATTGGCACTGATTCGCAGGGCTGGAGCTTAAAAATGTTCAGTATTTCTATAAGATCCCAAAATAAACTGGTATAAATCATGTTTGCTCCATTCCCTTCAGTTGAGTACAATGATGCCAGTGGAGGGTGTGGCTAACTTTATTAACCCTATAAATAAAAATACAGGTGTGTTCACCTGGATTAGCTCCCCAGAACAATATGGATGTGTCAGTGCTAGCAACCTCAGTGTGCCCAGGGTTGGTCTTTGACATTGAGACCAACTGGCCTGGAACAGGCTGTGTCCATACCATTACATTCTTTTTTCTGCAGTATGCCTCTTGGCAAGGGTATGCTAATGTCTGATCTGGGTCCAAGAATTATGTGGGAAAGTGTGTGTTGGCCTGGGCCTAAAGTGCTGTTCTAAGAATTTAGTTTATGAGTATAGCCCTAGCCAACACCCCTCAGCTGTATGCCTGAGGAGAAAACTATATGCTGCAGATTCTGCCACATCTCTCAAGAAAGGATGACTAGGAAAAGTACATGGTTTGACCTTACTCTGGCTCCCTCCAAACACGCAGATTTGCTCCTCAGGCTCCCTGTTCAGATGCTCTTTGCGGGGCTGGTGTTTCAGAATGGGCTACAGAATTGGGATGATTTATGTGTGAATCTGTTTCACCAAGAGCCCACTCCAAGGTATTTCTGACACTATTGTGGGGAGACCACCAAACGCTTTTGGTGTTCATCACAGGTGGCTTCCTCCTTTTCCTCCATGTAGCCCACCTACATGCAGAGAGAGTCGTTAGAGTGTGGGAGAGAGCTTTTCTTGTTTTCTTTTCCAGCACTTGATACCATAGTGATCAAATTGTTCTGGAGGGACAACTGCAGACAAAACATGGGCTGGATCATATATTCCAAGCTCTGAACATGCCTGGTGAGGTATTATCTAGCAGCCCATGAGATAGAAGAAAAACAAACTGATCTTCAGTAGGATTAAATTTGCCTTTTCTGTTGGAAAAGACCTTTCCTACCATATTAACAATATGTAAATGGCAATTCTCAAAAGTACATAATTTGGTCAAACATAGATGTTTTGGGGCCAGCAAAAGACAATTTTTCTGTGCCATGTTTCAAACTTCTACTCTAGACTGTAAAGGTGATGGACCTCCTCAGCACATTGACTCAAAGAAGATGCCAGACCATTTTTGCCTGCATGAAATGGCTGTAAAGAAAGGACTCGTGAAACAGATGATAGTCTACAATTTTTCAGCTTATGTATGGCAAAATTTTAGCCAGGAGGAAACAGTGCCTAATAATACAAAGTTTTGGACAAACTCAACCATTGATCTCAAAACCACCGACAGCTATTATTCGCAGATAGCTTATGGGCCAGGAGAGATCATTAGATCATTTAGTGTGACTTCCCATACCTCACAGACAATTAAGGATACACCATGTTGAGATGATAATAGTTTCCTTATTGACATATATTTTTTATTCAGCTAAAACGTATATTTAAGAAAGTATTTAGACTTAGTTTGGAAACCCCAAAAGATGAAGAGTAAACCTCTTCCCTGGGTAGTTTGTTTCAGTGGTTAATCATCTTTGTTGCCCAAACATAGTTCTATATTGGATTTTTTTTCTTTAACCAACAACTGGAACTTGTTAGGTTTTTCACTGCTAGAATTGAAAAATGTTAGTCCTCAGTAGTTTCCTCCTTTGAAAGTGCTTACCTAATCAAACCCTTCAGTCTTCGTTTTTCAAAAGCAAAAGGAGACTGGGCTCATTATCTCTGTCACGCCAGCTCTCAAAAATTTAAGTTGCTCTTTCCTTTATCTTCTCCAATTTTTCAATATTCTTTTTAAAAAATGGACCTCAAAACATGCACAGTATTTCAGGCTTCATTCACCAGTACATGCAGCACTTAATCTGTTTTCTATGCTCTTCAACCCTCCCATAGCCAATGCATTCATCTTTTTGTTGTTGTTGTTGTTGCTACAGTTTTGGTCTGGGATGCTTGTAATGAAGAGTAGCCTGTGTGCTGTACCCTCACAGTCTTTTCTTGCATCCTTTTCCCTATTCAATAAGTCTAGCCTTTACTTCAGCTTTTTAAAAAAGAAAGATAGCCTTTGGCTATCCCAGAGCATAGTTTCTTTGGATGGGCTCAGATTACCACATGATCAGAGGATTTTGTCTGCACTGTTTTCCATTGCTGTTTACTGCTTTTTCAGTCTCTGTCCCTATAATTACAATTTACTCCTGCTTAGTTGAGAAAATGGTCAAAGCCTTGATTAGTGAAACTCTCCCTCAGTCACTGATGGTACTCTATTGACAATGATGTTTTCCACAAGTACAGTTAGTTTTCTACCTTATTTCATTTATGTTATATAGTGCCAGTTTTTAGATCAGTGCAATGTGTATTAATTCAACTGCAGTACAAAAGTCAAAAATAACTGTGGAGCTATGACACACTTAACCAGAGTCGTAATATCATTTTAGAATAATTCAGGCTTCTTTGACAAGAGCTATTTGCATAGAATCTGCCATAGGAAAAAGCCTCATGAAATCTCTGCACTAAAAACTTCAGACCTTGTTTAATTGTTTATCTCTGTACAGAGACAGGTTTGTGTGAGTACCTTTGTGCTTGGGACCAGTTAGTACTCAGGAAATGAACACAGCTTATGTCCACTGAGAGCCCTCTAGCTTGTTACTTGGGAGGCTGAAATACTTTTTCATAAATGCTGAGTTTTGCTCAGCAGATGAGGAGGTATTCTTCTACTTCACAACACATTTGCATCATGTAGGCCTTTTTGACCTCCAAAAGGACCGAAGCTTCAGCTTTCAGGGTTGCTGCACTGTCTTTGTAGAGTGCAGCACTCTCAGAGACAGCTCATTTTGTCCCTCTCTGATGCACTAAGTTGGAGGACATGGTGGTGGTGGGGAACATCCACACAAAACAAAGTAAAAAAGCATGGAAATGTGGAAGAGTGCCTGTAGGAGTGAGATATCTCTGACAGGTCCCTGGTTCTGTGTAAGGTCACAGTCAAGGAAAAGGTGCCAAACTAGAGACTTCAAACTCCTCCTCCAATGAGCAAGGCATAAAACCATCTACTAGGAAGGCCTCTCCTTCTCCACTCCAGTCTGGGCACATCCCTCTAAAGGAGGGCAGTAGATACCAATACTGTAAGGACCATCCATTGAGATAAATGGTGTTCATCATGCATCTCCTTCACAGGTATCATTATGGGTCAATGGTGTCTTGTGATTCTTAATCCAATCTTCTTGTTCTGTCAGGAGATTTTCCTTCTCTTTGGTTGTTCTCTAATATAAAGCATTCACAGCCACAATTGCATGCTAATCTCTAAGGTACCACAGTTTGGAGGCAAACACTGAAAGTGCTTCTGGGCATATCCACTTTGTACAATAGTAGATAGTGTAGAGAAACATAGGCTAGCAAAAGCCACAACAGGCCCGACATTTGAAGCAGTATAGCTTGGTGTAGTACCATGATAGAGTAAGTACTGCTGAGAAGTAGGACATGTTAGGTTGGGTATGGTGCCATGCCGCATACAGGTACAAAGTATTACCACTTCATCATTCAGCACTGTACAGGCATCCGGCACTTACTGAAATTGGTAACCTGTCTTCAGATCCTAGACCGTACAGTTACTAGTCCCAAAGATCCTTTGCAACAATTCAGAGTAGCAGATAATTGAAGAAATATTTTACCAGGCCTCAGAGAAAGGAGAAGATGGCATAAATAGCTGCAATATAACTTAAAATAATGTTAGTTTGTTGGAGAAGACCTAGCACCTGCCATGTGTCTTCAATTCAAATTTCTGCAAGGGAAATATAGGACCAAAGTGTCTCTTATGGGAACTTACCACTGGTTCTCTCTAAAAGCTCCTGTTCTTCAAAAGCCCTTAGGAACCTGAATCCTGCAGTTGCACACCTTCTCACGTATATCTCCCAAGTCATACAGCAGCATACAGTATTCTCCACAGGGTTCTCTGGGGTTCACCCTGGATTCCTCTAACCTGCTTCTCCTGGCTTGCCTTGAGGCTGACACTTGCACATTGCTGGAACATTTTGTGTGTTAGGGGCTTCTCATGAATGCTCTGCTCTTGCCTTCTGCTGGCTAGGAAAGAAGACTTTGTTTAGAACAAAGTCATTTTCATTAACTTTGGAATACAGAACATATATCTACTGAAGCATTTCACCATATAGTTTCTTTATTAATTCATCACAGTCTTCATTTTGTTTCCTGATTTGTTTTATTCCTTTTTTCTTACTACATCTGTAGGTGGATGACTGCCATTCAGGGTGAGCTTCTTGTTCTTTAAAGGTCATTAGAAAGCCACTGAGGCAAATAACCCTACCTCTGCTCTGTGCAGGTCATGAAAACACAAAGTATGTGGAGTCTGACTCCAAGTTCAGGTTCTTAGTAAAGGGCCCTGTTTGGAATAGCTTGTCCTTTAGGTGCAATTGATGCCCTAGAGGAACATGAATGCCACAGAGTCAACTTTGAGGACAGAAGTAATCAGCCTTTGGAGTTAACCTCCTTTACCACATGTGAAAGCTACTCTGATTTCAAAAATCTCATTAAGCATTAAATATAGAGCATGCCAGAAGTTATTTTGCAGTTAATAAAAACGTTCATCCATTTAAGTAATCAGACTCTAGTCTCATTACAGCTGTATTGCATGAAACATTATTTGTAGAGAAGAGATCTTAATCATCCACTTTAGTAAAATTTATAGAGAAACCAGCTTTAGTGAATGAGTTAATTTCAAAGAATAACATGTTTGGTCTTGGATTATTCTTTTGCAGCTGAAAAGAAAAATCAAAGTAGTTTGCAAATTATTCTAAAAGAACAGAAAATTATAAACAACATGGAGTGAATGACTTGTAACTGCCCCTTTGCAAAAGAGGAAAACAGTGAACTCACAAAACAGAGCCTGCCACCAGTAAGAGGAACTGATGCAGAGACACCCCACCACCAACACAGGGGAATTTGACACAAAAACCTTTACAGAACAAAAACTCAGAAAGACTGTCAGATCTTCCAGATGGCAGATTTTACCCTTTTACCCAAAGATCCTTTTACCCAAGAGACAGTGTTGACACTGCTAATGAGGGATGGCAAATATCTTTTCAACTCTCTCTGTGGTCTTCTGCGCCGTAGTAAACGAAATCAAAGAAATAAAGCCTTTGATGTTGTTCCTGGCTGGAGAGATTTCAGATGACTGATGTAACGTGTTAGTATCAAATATTTTTACATTAACATCTATGGATCTGTAGACTTAAAAAGAAATCTCTTGATTTTCTGAATAGTGCAGGCCAGGGAGTGTCATCCAAACAAAATGACTCGTGTTCTTCTGGCCATTGCCTTGTCCTGAGAGTTCATGACTGGGTGTTTGACCACAGTGCCTTTAAACTCTTCTCCTCAGACAGAAGAGGACACATATTATGACCTCAGTTAGGAACTTGTTTACTAAGTGGCAAATACTTTTTCATGTTGTCAACTAGTAATTACTCTGTTAACTCAGTTGCTTAAGGCTGTGCTTCTTGGGACTGAAACTCTCTGGTTCTTTATCACTAATGACAAAAGCATGTGAGGGCCACAGGATTTAAAATTCCTAGATGTGTCATAGCTTTGCTAAACTTCTTCCTCCAGGATCAGCAAGAGTGATAGAACCTGTTTTTTTAACCAGAAGAGATTTTTTTTTTTGAAAGGCATACATTGGAGCTTGGAGGTCAACAAGACGCACAAGTCTGGTTCTCTTAGGTGCCTCACTCCTGAAATTGAGGTATACATTGAAAAACTCCTGGTATGCATGCACTAATCATAGCATGTAGTCATTTTTCTCTCTCTTTTTTTTTTAATAGAACTCCAGGCAAATGATTTTTTCCTCTCAAATACTTTGTGATCAAACTATCAAGTTAACTTATTTAAAGATAATCCTTTTATTCAGTCTTTTTTTTTTTTGAGAGAGAAAATACTTTTCATATCTCCTCCAGCTAAATAAAACCTCTAGAAATCCTGAAATTCTCCCTTCCCCTCCTTTTATTATATCTCAGGAAATTGTTAACATTTTTGAAATGTGCATAAATAAATGAAACCCAATTTCATTTCTTCATAACAGGAGACTGTGGGGCCATAAAGGCAATCAACTGAAGTGTTATGGCTTGTTTCTGTAGCCTCCCAGGCTACCCATTCTCCTTTCTCTGTCCTTAAGTGTTGCCTTCTCACTCCTGCATTTCCTACCTAAACAATCATGGAGGGTTAGGCTTGACACTTTTCACAAGAGATGTGAAAGCCTGAGGAGAGCATTCCAGAAAAACTGGGGTATGCGAGCCTTAGGCTGGAACAGATGAGTCTGTATGTGAAACTTGGAGCAATTAGTGGTCGAGATTCAGAAACTGAGTATGGAATGAGAGTACCTGTTATGCTTCATGGCACTGGTTTCTTGGAAATTTCTCACAGAAATTGTCTGCAAAGTCAAGTCATCAAGATATCCCACCACAATGCTGCCTATATACTCCTAGCACAATGGCCATTATTACTGCAGAGAACAGAGAGCAAGAAGGATAAGAGTATCTAATGAATGACGTTGCTCAGGGCTTTAACCAGTTGGGTCTTGAAAACTTCCAAGGATGGAGGGATACTGCACAGCCTCTCTGGGCAACTTCTTCCAATGCACAACTCCTCATACCCAATCTGAACATCTTTTCTTTCAAATTATTCTTGTTGTCTCTTGTCCTCCCACCAGGCACTGCAGTGAAGTCCCTGGCTTTGTCTTCTCAATGATCTCCTTACGCATTGGAAGGCTGCTGTTTGGTCCCCCTGAAGCCATCCCTTGTCGAGGCTGAACAAGCCCAGCTCCTTCAGCCTCTCCTCACAGGCAGATGCTCTAGCCCTGACTGTCATGGTGGCCCTCCACTCAACTCATGCCAGTTTACCCATGGCTTTCCTGGGAGGATCCAAAACTGGGCACAGTAGTCTAGACTGGTCTGATGAGTGCTGAGTTGAGGGGACTAATCCCTTCCTGAGGTCCCTTCCAACCTGAATTATCCCGTGATCTTATGAAATGGGTAGTGGCTAGTTGGTCTGAAAGACAGTTATGAGGGCATGTGAAGTAAATAGACTTTGTGTGAGAGTAGGTGGGCTGCACAGTGTGATTGGGCAGGCGGGAAGAAAAGATAAGGTATTTTATAGGAAAGAAGCTGTTGAAGCAGCTGAGGAGAAGTCACAATAAACTTTGCAAGAAAAACTCACCTCCAAAGGCTTGTCCAAGGGCAAGAATCCAGGTTTTGCTAGCGGTCACGAACCCTGAGTTTTAAGCACTCTTTTCATCTGCTGGTAGTTAGAGCCATGTCCAACCATTTGTGCTGCGTAGATGGGAGAAGCTTGTGCTGTGCCGTTGGTGAGCCGGGGCAGGCTGGTCCCTCTGGCACTCACCTCCTGCCTCAGTTCCTTTCTCCAGCCTTCAGAGGATTCACCTTGGAGGAAGAGGACATTTTAGCTTTCCCCACAGCCAGGGCATAGGACTGAGGAGATATCTATGCCCAAACCATTGGATCTGGAACTGTTTCCCACCACAAGTTTTCTTTCTTCTCTCATTTCATTGGTTACATTGCCACCATGATGGCTTACAAAGAAGGTACCAAGTAATGGATGTGTGAGGTGCACAAAAAATGGGGACAGGGCACCTGAAATGCCCCACAGAGCCACAGACTCAGTAGGCATGTGACTGGACAAAATTATCCCTTTCTATTAAATAATAGTTGAGGGGAGAAGATGAGAAACACAACGCACACCAGCATGGAGAGGTCATTAACAGCACAGTGTGGTCTTCATACTGATTCACGATGATCAACGTGTTGGACTTGAGTCCTACAAAATCTGCTTTAAAAATTCATGTTTACTTTTTCTTCCTGCCCCTGGTAGCTCTGTTGTGCTGTTTGAAAAATGATTCACCTCAGTCCCTCCTGCTCTTACAAACACCAAGAACACTTTAAATTCAAACCACTAAACTATGCCGTTTTTAACCTATGTTTTGTTGAAAAATTCCCCCCCCACCCTGCCCCGGCCTTGCCAGCTGTTTTGGCAAATGCCTTTTCTGCCTTTTCTTGCAGCTACATTTATAATATGTGTCCCATCAAAGAACACAAGCAAAGGGGTTTGAGTTCCTTCTTGTCAAAACAGTTGAGACAAACTTTAGTTAAACATGAAAGTCAGGACAGGAAACTAGAGCCCGGGTAGGCTGCGAGTGACCTGTCCTGGGCAGGGCTGAACACAGCACAGCTGCGTCTTCATACTGCGATGTAAAGCAAAATCGACACGGCTGATGTGTTTACATACAGCTGGTGGCACCAAAGGGTCTGGCTATTATGGCTGTTTCAGGGTATATTGTTGTTACTTGTATATAGAAGTTTTGTTCTAGAAAATTTATATATTCTAAACAATGGCAGCTGGAGACAGGAAGAACATCATGCAGATATGTCCGACAGCTTATGTAAAAAAGCTGTGATCACACTAAGAAAAAGACCTATACATCCTCACTCTTCAAAGGAGTCAGGAGTGGACTGGGTTTATGCTGATCACAAATATTTGCAGATTTTACTGTCTTTCCTAAGACAACACTAATTCTACATTTGCTTCTAAAAAATAATCTAGATGCATGGCATGGAGGTTAAATTTTAACTACCCTGTTTCATCATATAACCATTCCCTTTCTCATTTATGTCTTGAAGAAATGTTAATAAATGTTCACATTTGCAATAAAATTCAGAGGCAAAGAGGGTTTCATCTTGGTTTTGCTGTGACCATATCTGATCAGACACTGTTAATATTGATTATCACACAGTAATTCAAAGAACAGAACTCCGTGATGTTAAAGCCTTGGGCAAAATCGTCATAATTTAACATTACAGGGAAAACTTTATGGTCAGCTGTCTGAATTAAAAATCCCCAAGAGTTTTCCACAGGAAAGTTTTATTAAAGGCATACCACATTAAATGTAGTTATACAACACCCCCTGCTCACACACACATTTGTGTGTATATACATATATATATATATATATATATATATATGTATCTGTAAAATCAAATTTACTAGCCCATGCTAAATGAAATTTTAGGTTATTTAAAAGTGGAAAATCTTTAAAATAACATATAATTCTTTGTGTCAGTTACATTGCTTTTTTTCTAACATCTCATGTTTCATTCAGTTCAACCAAATCCTTTTTCCTCCCAGGAAATCCCCAAAGCCAAAACCAAAAAAGAGCTTCACCGAGACAACTTATTCCTGCCATTGTGTCTTTGGGGAAATATTTTAACTCATCACAACCACTTTTGCACCATGTAAATAGTTAGGCTGGCTTGTGGACGAGCGCTCTGGTGGTGTGGTGAGCTAGGAGAAGGCTGGCAGGGCGAGCTCCCTTGCTGTGTGGACACTTCTGGCCCGGTGTGATCGGGTGGCTCATGGGATGGGGACCATATGGGTGAGGGAGCATGAGTGCCCTTTGCGGGGGGCAAAGGAACCAGTACTGCAGGAGTTACAGCTGTGATGCCTGCAGCTGAGGCAGATGCACCCCAGCTAGTTCAACATCATCTGAGCAATTGTAGATGGTGCCAAAGTTGCACTCTCACAAACTTGTTACAGGGCTTATAGCTCTATATTTTGCCCTGAAAACCAGTTATCAAGATCTTCACCACGTTTATAGGATGGGTCAGACTATGTGCTGCAAACCTCTGAAAACCCAGCCTCCTATACCCCCTTTGTAAATGCTGAGTGTCCGTAGATTACTGTGCCCTGGAGTGCGAGTTGAGCAAGCTCCTTTTCAAAGAATAGTTGTGTATAATTAAGCAAAGGCAGGAGGTTTTCTTTGAGTGCTAGATTTTGAACAGCTCTAACACAGATCATGCTTGCCAGGTGGGTTTTTTTCTCCCAACTTTGTGTCAGTTTTTTTCTCCACAAAACCATGGAAAGTCATCAGCTTGGAGATAGCAATTTAGCTGGACCAATTTTCATTTTTTGGTACAGGGAGTGATGCCAGCAGGTTAGAGTAAGGGGCCAAGGATCTGGAATCTTAAATTTTATTCCCAGCTGTGCCATTAACTTGTTCTCTAACCTTAGGCAAGTCATTATTTTGTGGGTTTTTTTTCCCCATCAACAGAAACAGAATCCCCCCCCCTCAAAGGGTTTAATTAATGTTTGTAAAACATTTTGAGATTCTTGGACAAAGACAGTGTCTGAGTATAAATGATTCCACACAGTAATCATAATATTTAACGGCCAGGCCCATGGCACGCCAGCCTCCATTTGTGGAAGAGGTGCTAGGACACTGTTATCAATCTGAAGTGGGATCTGTTTGTTTCCCTGCTCTCCCTGCCTTAGCCGCCAACATCAGCCTATAGTTTCTCCATCTCATGCTGATCATGTGAAAACACTAACTGTACTGATTTTAAAGCGAATCACCTGGATTACAGGACAGATCCAGAGTCCATTTAAATCACTCCCATACACTTCAGTGGATTTGAGAGAAGCAGGGGCAATGTTTGGAGTGTGGTAGTAGAAACAGCTATGCTAATACATAAGACTGTGTTGAAAAGGTAAGGGAAAACAGAGGTACCTGACCCGATCCATTCATCAGCTCTCTATTGCTTAGCAATTCGGGCCATGAGTTTCCTGCTGTCACAGACATGTGTGATATGGCTAATGGACAGATACAAGCCAGATCGTTCTTGAATATCATGTCCACGCTCACGCAACACAGTTTGGCTTCTTCCCTATTTTGAACAATACACAGAGGAGAAAAAGATTGTGTTGCTAGTTATGTAAAGTACAACTGTGAAATTTTTAAGAGAACTTTACATAAAATAGCCTAGTGTACTGCCAAATCAAATAGGTTTTTAGCCTTATAGTGTCACAGATTGCATTGTGTCAAATTCTTGGATCTGAGAAATGAACAAAATGCCCATTAGTTCCAACAAGAACAGAATAGAGTCCCATTTGCAAAAGTAAAATATATGGCTTCTAAGGCTAAAATTTCCATATTAAAACACACAAACAAATAAACTAAGGAGAATTGTCACTGAGAATTTACAGTATCTGGGTTTGTTCTCAAGAACTGAATATGTAATTTTTTTCATGCATATGGATAGCAGCCCATGACAGAGCCCAACTATACACCAACAGAATAAAAGATATATCTACATCAATTCTGTGGAGAAACTTGTGAATAGAGAAAGAAAGTCACTGCAAAGTTTTGGAAAAATAAATGTGAAATTCACCTCTTGCAGAGCATAATATGACTGTGAACTTGACTTACCTCTGTGGTGTAGCCTTTCATCAATGAAGCAAAAAAGTCTCCAAACTCTAGGGAAAAAAGTGGGTAGGAAATTTATATTTCCTTGAAAATTTAACGTGTCCAACATTTCTGCAGAGGCACCACAATAGAGCTATAAAAGCACAAATATTTCATGGATGATCCCTGTATGCACCTCTGACTTTCCAAACATCATACAGACCAGCATTTCTCAGAGCTGCCTGTAATTACACACAGTAGGTATGAATTGGGTTATTAGATTGGCTTTTTAGATAGGTTCTCTTTTACACCTCCTGATGTCAGAGTTTATTTTGACCTTTGAGGTTTCTTTATTTCTCTTAGCATTGTTCTGATTTTCTATATGGTGAACCACAATTTCATACCTGTACTTTAAGTGTTTCTAACAATTAATTAGCCCTGTAAGCCACTCCTGCCTTTAGGCTCTATCCCCTGGGAGCTGAGAGCACCAAGAGGTGTGCTTGGACGTGGTGGAGATCCTTCTGATGCCGGCTCAACTTCCACAGCGTCAGACATAGATGGCTGGACCACACTGGGCCTAGGCTTGCTTATTATGCCAAGCACCCGACCAGCCATGCAGCTACGGCTTTGCTGTTTCAGTCCTGGAAAACACACTCAGTCAAGCAGTGTTGCCTGCCTCATGCTCTGTGGCATGCCCACATGGTGCAATTCACCCCAGATCCTTCTTTTGGGTACCTGCATGCACAGGAAACGCAAAGAATGTTGCATTCATAGCAATCCTAACTGGGAAGAGCAGTCCTGGTGGTGGTGGGGAAGTCTTGCAGCAGCCGTAACTCAGAACGGCTCCTCCTGGTCTTGATGGTTCCATGCCTATGGAGGCAGCCATGTCCTTCCTCCTCACTCAAAGTTTGGCCAGCCTTGGAGAGCTGATCCTCACCCTGACCTTATGGCTCAGGCCAGCAAACACGTCTGTCCTTGGGTTCTTCTCTTGCTGGAGAAGGGCTAAAATTAGCCTCCTTTCCTAGCAGATGGATAACAAAGTTTTGGGCTGCTGACATGCCTGTTGGTTATGAGCAATGGAAACTGTCCCTTCTGATGAAACTCTGAAATCACCAGATAATTAGAGATAAGTTTGAGTTAACTAACACTCTGAAGTCCAGTCTGTAATTTGTTAGGCTCAGTCAATTTGTGCCACTGGCACAAATGACCCACAGACCTTGGTTGGTGTAGTAAATACGCAATGGCAATGGCTGGCACACCAGGGTAAGGAGATGTGGTGTGGAGGAGAACCTCACAGCTAGCAATCCAGCAGCTCACCACAAGCAGTAAATTGGTGCAGACCCACAAAGAGATTGCCTAAAAGTTTAAATGAATAATTCAGCACTCCTTTGATTCTTGAGTTTTAACTACTGCAGAATGTGTGTCCTGCCACATTACTTCAACCTTGAAATGAAGTACAAATGGATATGATTCAGATTCTAAATATTTAAAGGCAGAATCTAATCTTAGATACATTGTGTATTCTGTCATCTCAAGAACCTGATAAAGAGAGACAGTGATGGACAGCACAGATGATTGAAATTAAATTCAAGCTCTGTATTAAAAATCTTGCACTGCTAATTCACATGAATGATTAACCACACAGAGCCTGAAGTTTGTAAGTTACAGAATTGTTGAAATGGTCTTTGGCATTTCTGACTTAGCTAACTTCACAAAGGAATAGTCCAAAAAGACCTCATAGGAGAAGGATATCACCGCCCTGTTTTTCCTCTCATCCCACAAAGATGCATTTGAACTGTTAACATTTTCTGGTTAGACTGCAAACAAAATATTTCTAATCTTCCTTTTATTAGAAAGAAAGATAAAATCACAAGCTGTAATAGCACTTGGGCAATTATAGCATTTTACTACAGATAGCCAGATAAAAGCAATCAACATATGACTCTTCACAAGCAGCAAGGAAAAACATAAGTTAACACAGCTCTCTACCAAATATTACTTTAAGAGGAGTAAGTGCATCAGGATATGACCCTATGAAATACCAAGCCTTTAGTTCCAAGATCATGCAAAAAACAGATGGATGATCTCATCACAAATTTCAATGTGCCAGAATACAAACATAGAATTGCAAATCCTCAAAATGCACAAGGAAAACAAAATTAGACCTCGTTAAAAAAAAAGAAAAACAAAAGTGGCAAAATGAAATATATAGTGATGGCTGAGCAGAATGCAGGATGCTAGACCTTTTTCTGCTGAAACTGAGGGTGGTCTTTTTGCTGCCTTAGCTGAACTTTAAGGCCTCAGTACAGGACTTCTGGCTAAATTACAACACAACTGTGTAACAGCCTCACAAGACAAACTTCAGTCCACTGAAAGCAGCAATGAGGCTAAATACCCACGTCAAGCAAACCTGAACTTCAAAAGAGTTTGAACACAGCCCTCTTTTGCATTCAGCCCAGTCTCTACTTAAAAGCATATTTAACAAGAATTGTATTGCTTTGTAGCTTGGGTCAGCAGAGCGCAGCAGCCGGGCTGGGGCAGAGGCTTTGCAGCCAGCCGGGACACTCAGTGAAGTGCAGAGGGAGCCCCGGTTGACAGGCAGCGTTCGCTCAGCGCCGTAAGGGCCCGTGCTGCTGTGTGTTGGTTATTCAGCCACATGTTCAAAACCTGAGCGATTCAGCTCTCGCCAGGCCCTGGGGGAGCCCCTCGCTGTGTGGCGACTCTGCCCATCCAGTTACTGGTGCCCAGAGTTCTTGAGTGCCCATGGCTGGGGTTCACTCTCTGGCTGAGCTCTCAAACTGGTTTCAATTTATTGGAGCTTGCAGAAGACATCCCACAGCTTATGACTTGCAGGTTTTCTCAGGCTGTCACAGAGAGTTGCAACTATCACATGCTGTCTCGAGGCAATGGCTGGGTAGGAGGTTCTCAGATGTGTCCATGGTGTGTTGGGATGGCTGGTGGTGTGCAGCTTGCTTACCTATGCATCCTAATGCCTCGGCTGCTGGACTCTCTTAGAGGGGGCTACAGACTTTGGGAGAGCTTTGATCAACTCAGAGGGGCTCTTCATATGTCGGATATTATGGGTGTTGTATGTACCCAGTGGGTTTTTATTAACAAAACTAACACAGCTAGGTTTGGACAGATTGAAATATTTTATATTTCAGTAAGACTATCTGCTCTAGCATAAAAAATCCACTTCTATCATTTTGCAGTGAGCTGAGCCTGGGAGGGCCTGAGTGCCCACATGGGCCCTTCAAGGACAGAAAGTGCATGAAAAATGCAGACAGTGATTGTTTCCTTCCTTGGGCTTTCGGGGGAATGTAGCATTATGTTCCAGCAAGTGCCATTGAAACACAAGGTAAAAACCCACAAAAAGGAGGCACACAAGAAGGAGTACAAGGAAACCAGCCAGACCCACAACAGTAAAATTCCAGCTAACTTCCTCGAGGCAGTTTTACAATTGTGAGCATTGCCATGGACCCAGATGCAGCTGCAGGAAACATGGATTTTGGTTTGTTTTATATCGCATGGATTGGCATCTAGGCTCTGTAACTGGTAAGTATGATCTCTAACTGAATAGGAGCATAGCCACAGGAGAGGAAAGATTAAGGGTATCAAAGGAATACATTTTTCATTTCACTCCTTTCTTATTACAGTAGATTAAAAGAAAAAAAAAAGAGAGTTTTGTTCAACATTCAATTTTGAGGAGAATTAAATAAGCCAAAAGCATTGTTCAGAATTAGAGCATTGAATAAAGGATTTCAAAAACACAGTGTGTGGTTCATGGTGGGATTTCTATTTCCTTTTAAGACAAGCCATATACAGCTGTACAAGAGCTATTGTCCTCTGTCCCACTGAAGAAATAGTTTCTCTCTGAAGTGTTCAATCTGAAGTGTTCAATCTGTTAAGACACATAGGTGCTTCGAAAGCTTATAAATGAAGGAAACCACTCAAACTCTCTTCTGGTTCAAATGGCAATTATCTGAAAAGCAACAAAGAAACAGGATACATAGATAAATTTAATAGCTTTTGATTGCCCGGATATGAATGATAGTACGATTTTGTCTTCTTTGGCAATGGCACACAGCAGCAACTAGTATGCACATGCAAGACAAAAGTCAGCCCTAAAGAGTGGTACAGAGGCAGCGATCTTATAGAGCAAGTATGGTTCTTATGAGCCCACACAGGAGAAGACAGCTTTGTCTCTAGGGTATGGAGAAATGTTCCTTGCCACTGAGCTGCAAGGCACCAAAATCTGAAGTAAACAAAAACCTGAAAAACTTACTGATAACTCTTGGTCTGGAGATTCTCTTTTCCTTTTATTCTGCGTGAAATGTCAAACACGAAGACTTCAACCATCATTTTTAGCCTCCATCAGGATAAAGGCTAACAAAAGAGAAAGGTGCAAGGCAAACTCCTGTTCACAATAGTGCATTTCAAATTCATCATTTTCAATTGAATGAGGGTCCCTCAAAATAAGAAAGGGAGAAACACAGAATACGAAAGTACGGAGCCTGAGAAAACAGACTTAATTATCATTTTAGCTTATGCATGATGCTGTCTTTTTTCTTCAGAAAATTTCCTGCTACAAGCTGACATGCTGGAGCAGACCATTAAGAGGAGATGGGCTTTCATAATGGGGAGCCTGGAGAGCTTCAGGAGCGGAGCTTGACTGCATTGAGCTGGGGATGTGTGATGAAATGAAGTCACAAGGACCACAATGCTGAGATTTCCAGCGCAACAATTCTAGTGATTCAGATTGCCAGATTTCATCACACCTGCTCATAAATCAAGATAACACAGTACTCTATCCAGTCATTAGTAGAGAAATGACAGCCAGGCATCCTTCTTTAAGCTTTTGAAATCAACTGTCTCATTCTGACAGGTTCTCTCTAGACTAAGGAAGAGAAAAAAAGTATAAGTTTTTTTCTAAGAGAAGACAACAGACTTGGGAAAAGTCTTAAGAGAAGGCAATCTTTCCTCAAGATCAAATTCTTCAGAAAGGAAGTCCTGAGAGAACTATTATACCATTTTGTTAGGTACAAATGGGAAATTTTACTATAGCAATTTAAATTGCAATGTTGCAGCCACAAGGAAGCACATAAAAGAAAGGTTTTTGGATCACCTCCAGAGATTTTAGGCTATGGCAGGTACATAATACCAGGATGTAATATGGCTGAAAATGGTTTCCTTAATAACAGGGCTTGAGAGCCTCGAATAGTAAAGGACTGGCCGCAGAAATCTCATCAGTTCTGTTAAGTCCAGAGCAGCTGAAATTCAGCCTGAGAGGCATTTCAAACCTTTGTACAATTGGCTGAAAAAACTCCAGTGTTACGATGGCTTGGGCATTTCTGAATTTATCAATTCCAGTGTGAGCTCCTGCATTCCCTGAGTATTTTTGTTTAGAGTATTGCCTCTGCTGGTCTTCAAGAGGTTGCCAGAAAAGGCAGACTGAGGCAGTGTATGCAAACACAGCTCAGGCTGAGCAGGCTGAAAAACATGCTGGAGAGGAAGGCTGCATCCAACACAGCAGCCTATGAAAGGGCAGAGCTCAAGTATAACTGTAACAGACTGGTCATAGAAACCATCTGGGGAAGTGCTAAGCCCCACATGCACAAGCTAGCTGAGGACCCCTCCACCCATAACCACTTGCTTATAACTCTGTGGCATACACAGAGTTGCAAAAAGATTTAGAAAGGTACCAGAGAGAAACCTGGCACCAAGCAATAGAGAAAGAGAGTAAATTCCTGCACAGAGAAGAAAACCTAAATTCCTGTCCAGCTGGGCAAGTTACTTCACTCAGTATTTGGCAAGCACAGCCAAAGACTTTGTCCCAGCATCAGATCTCTACTTGCTTGTGTGGTGGTGGAGAAACAAGGAGAAAAGAGGGAGAGGGAGAGCAAAGCCTTGCAGCTCTGGAGAGGCTGAAATCAGCAACAGGATTCAGACCTTGTGGTGGTGGTTGACAGCCTGTGTGCACCTCTGAACTGCTGACAGACCTCCAGGCAAGGGAGCTTTGTTCACAGCTGCTGCTATGCAAAAGGGTGGCTCCTGTTGTGGGGAGGGAAGGTGCTTGTGCTCAAAGAAGTGCTCCTTGGAGGGGCTGCAGGAGGGATGGAAAGGAGGGAGACCCCAGTGAGCTTTTATCTTGTAGATGAACCAGATGGCACGAGCAGCAGAAACTGAAGGGGGAGCATGAAGCATTTAGGAATCAGATTCCTCAAACGGAGGGAAAACTGAAGCCAAAAACTAGGCCTGGACAAAACAGAGCACCATGCTTTCGGGAGAAGAGACTTAGGGAAACTGAAGAACTGGCATGAAGTCTCCTTTGTAGCCGCAGCTGGTCACAGCTATGTTCCCGTGCTCCCTGGCAGAGAGCGTGGCAGCGCCAAAAGCTGCATATTTCCCACAGGATGGGAGAAAGGGGAAGTGCCACAAAGGGTGACCAGTGGATCCATCACACAGCTCACACATGCAGGCAGACAAGCTTGTCTGACAGCTAAGAAAGACCCTGCTACAACATCGCTGCAGCCCACGGTGCCTTATGATCGCCTGCAGCTGCTCAGCATCAAGTCACCGAGGGTGGGGGGCAACTCACATTCCCTCTGACAACCCTCCTTGCTTTCTGATCTCTCGGGAGAGATGCCACTGAGCTCGTATCTTAATTGACTTTCAGATCCCAAGATGGATTTTCATCAGGCAAGAAGACCTCACTACGGGATGTTGCAATACATCCCCTCTTCTCAAGAGTACTCTCACTTTTCAGAGCAAATGCCCATAAAAAGGGCATGATGTCAGACATAACATCTGCAAAATATGCTGTGTTGTTCCATTACCAACTGCAGACCAGCAGACGCTGCTGCTCTATCACCCCGTGGAGGAAGCATTAGAAACCCCTTTCTACCCCCAACACCACCCCCAATTTCAGTAAAGATCCTGTGACACTTTGTGGAAAAAAACAACATTGTATTTGATTTACAATTAACAGGATTTACAAATAATGACAATGAAACATATTAGCCATGAAATTAGGATGCCTTCGTTGATGAAGGTGTAGCTGGCGAAGCACCTTTATGTAGAAGTCTTATGTACCTCAGTCCTAAAAAGTGTAAAATAACTTATATCCCAGGCAGGTTCAGGAATGATTATACACAAATGCAAGAGCTTGAGTACAAAACAAACAAAATCCCCCTCCCAGGTCAGTGGTTAGGAAACCAGTTCTGGTGAGGCTTTTGACTTTTGGAAACTGAAGGAAAGGCCCACTGACAAGTCCTAGGGAATTTTCAGAAAAGAAAAAAACCATCAACGAACAGTAAAACTCATTGTATGACAAGCTACTGGGCAGGGAGAGTGGGCAGTAGAAACTGTGTAGCTTGCTGCGACTCAGCAGAGCCCAGGCGCTAGGCAGGACAATGAATGGGAACCAGTACAGATGGCAGCACTTCATTAAAATGCTACTTTACTGCCAAAAACTTGCAAGACAAAAAGGAATAAAGTTTTCTGATGTGCAATACAGCAATTTAAGAAGACGTACCTAACTTTTTGACTTGTACAGAGCTTATATTGTAAACACACACTGTTTGACAAGTTATTTTAATTTTCGTTGCTATGGTTATGGTGTGTATTCAATCAAATGCAGCATTCCAAGGCTCAAAACTGATTGAGTGGTTTTCAATATATGGGTATATGATTTTTCCAATATCATACTAGTATTTTACATCACAAATACAACAAAAACAAATGGTGGTATCCTAGGACAGTTCCAAGTTTCAAATAAAAAATCATTAGAACCATTCCAATATAAGATATTATACATAATCAAATCATGTTAAACAGCACACTCTTGGCAAGCAGCTAATTACAAGCATTCTGCTGGTCATGTTTTTCACACAAAAGTCATTCAAGAGCACATAAATATTTCTTTTTCTGATTTGCTTCTTTTTACAAAACCATTCATCAGATTCACAGAATTAGTACAAGTAAGGCACATTAGCATATATCATAAAACTCACAATAATAACAAAAAGTTGTAAAGTTTTAAGAGCTAATTCTCCTTTGAAGTGATTTCTGAACCAAATGAGGCTTTATCAGTAGAACCCTCCTACAGGGATGACATTACTTTTACTTTCATCGCAACCAACTGTGGTGGGTGCAATACTGTGCATTACCATGGACATAAATAATTAAATTAATTACGAACTGTGTGTGGTAGCAAATCCCATTTTCAGATCTTACAGAAAAATCAGACACATTGTTTACTATGTTCATTATGAGTACAGACAAAGTAGTTTTAGAGCTATACGGAAATCAATTTCCAGTTATCAAAATAAAAAGGGATATTGCATGTTTCTCTGAATATGCCATTGTTTTCCTAGTATAAATATTGCTTAAAATATAAAGGATGCTATAGTATTGAATTTACTTGCATAATGAATTCTCAATGCTGATGTTTCAGATTCTACTAAATTAAATGAACCATAAACTTTCTTTCTTCCAACCCCCCCGCCCTGCCCCCAACCAAAGGACTCTCTTTCCCACAGAAGATTCATTTACACACAACACAGCTTTTAATTAGAAGCATAATTTACAGTAAAAATTTTTTACATTACACCTCTGCTATCAAAAAAACATGAAATCTTTCATTTAAAGTTGTAATTATACATTAAAAAATAGAACACTATTTCCTTAACAGGAAGAATGAATTTGAACATCTTTAGATCAGATTTCTTTATTGCGGCTTTTGAGTCAAAGGTCAGTCACTTTATTCTCTAATGCAGCTGCTATTTGCTGTAAACGGAAGGCAAGCTGCATTTTTTGTGCAGCTGGATCCTCTTCAAGTGCATTTATAATCTGGAAGAAATAAACACAGAATGTTTAGAATCATTTAGCTGAAAATACACGGACAGTTCCTGGACCAAGTGTTTGACAGTAATTTGGCTTTAAAGAGTCTTTTGCATTCACTCTGTACCAAAGATAAAGTCCATCTACTAGGCCCCATGTTCCATTTTTACACAAAGACAATAAAAATGATTGTCTCCATTACTTTATCTAAGTTGCTATAATGTTTCCCATTATGTTGGGATCCAAGCAAATTAATAGGTAGTACTTTATATTTTGAAATACTGCATTCCAGGATGGAGAAGGCAGTGGAAAAACTTAGAAACATTTATTTTGTAGCTACTGAAGAAACTGATTTTACTTACACTGCACCCTACAAGGCTTAAGAGTCATTCACCAGTGATAACTAAGCCCCATCTCCAGGAGCTTTGGCTAGGAGAAGCTCCTGGGTGGTCCGTGCACAGGCACAGCTATGAGGACCGAAAGGTCTCTTCTGTCTGTAAACAGGATCATGAAGAAAATGGCCTGGCTGCTGCGTCAGGGAGCTGCAGGCAGCTTCCCCGGGGCTCTCTGAGAGCGTGGCTGAGACCTCGGCCCCGTGTCGCGGAGCCCAGGTAGCCCAGAGCTCGCCGGAGGAGCCCCCCAACAACCCGTGTGCAGCCTCTCCTCTGCGGGCTCTGTATAGACAGGTACGACCCTCAGACACAAGGGATTTTAAAACAAGAGCTAGAAAAGGTCAACTATTATGAGAAGGCTTTTCTTCAAATAGAGTTTCTTATGGCTTTTCAAGATCAAATTTCAAAGGTTTCAAAAGGTTTTTCATTTCTATCATCCTTTAGGGAAACTTTTCCACAAACTATTAGATTTCTCCATTAGGACAATGTGTCAAATGGCAAAATCGTTCCTTTTCTATAAGTTGACTTTATTAATAAAAGTCAGACGCTGTAATCAAGCAGAAAGCTTTAGCTATGTTTTTTAATACTATGCAAACTTTGAAGTGCAAGAACTGGAAAAATAGTTTCCCTGTCACTAGCTGTTACTCTAACTACTTCTTACACTTTATTGACAATGGAGATTAATGAAGTCAGTATCAATCTAGCTACTAATTTAACTTTCAAGGACTGGTACAGGACTTGATTTTCAAACACTGCAGCAAATTTGTTTAGAAATCATTATTTCAACAGTTTTGTTTTTAAAGCATGGAAACATTTTTACAAGAGAGTTAATAAATACTTATTACAGTATTTAAACTCGGCTGAATTTAATTTGATATTGTTCCCTTAATTCAACCAATTATGTCTAGCTGTAACTCCTTGAATCTTGACTAAATAATTCAGGATTATCTCTGCTGGTGAATATGCCCTTCATATAAATGTGGACAATTAGACTGTACCTACTTAGTCATTGTCAAGCCCTGCAGAGATGCGCAAGGTACAGCGCATGCCAGGAACCATACTTTCAGTATTAAAGACAAGGGCAGCTGCAAAATGCTCCAATTTATGCAAATTAAAACATTTTTATGGAAAACAAATAAGCTCAATTAATTTTACAGAATGGTTCTTGACAGATTATCTCCATAACTGAGTTAGCAGCCATATGATCACATACACCTTGCTGTTACACAGTGCTGTATGCAAAAGGAAGAGCTGCAAATATGCTTTGTGATTTGCTGGCCTTCCACTGATAAACTCCAACAGACTGTTGAAAACAAATGAGGCTCAGCCTTTGCCTTCACCTGCCAACGAAAATGAGAATCTAGAAACCATGATCGGAAGCAGGAATATGGGCGGGTGGAAGAACTGGGGCTTTGTGATTCATTTGTCATCCGGGTTCCTTGACTCATTCTGTAACAGGTCAGGCCATGGATATATACGTACATACACGCATACATACATACATACATGCACACATATATGTATATGTATATGTGTATATATGTGTGTGTGTATATATGTATATATGTATATCCGGAACGTGTTGTAAATAAGGTTACTTAACCCTGGGGAAGAGGGATGAGGAAACCAGTGCCATCATGTTGGCCTGCATATCTCTGACCATTTTCCCACTGGCAGCAGCTGCAGGAATGCTTAAGCTAATTTGATTTTCCTTGCTTACATCTGTTTTGAAGCTGTGAGAGGCTGGCTGCTCCTGCATAAAGCAGCTGCAGTGAAGCTGACGATGAGGCTCACTGCTGTCAGTGGTAAGTGTAAGTGAAAACAAGAACTGTGGTGAGGTGCAAGACAAACTGAAGAGAGCTCGCATGTGCTGTACTCCTTTTTTGATTCAGCATCTGTTCTTACTTGCTTTGATTTAATTCTAAGAGTTCTCTGGAGACATTCATTTCCATGGAAACCTTTGAATACAAGTTCCCTTCTCTCTTTTTGTTTTCAGATTAAGTTTAGAGAGCCATAGCCACAGCCCAGCTACACTGGGATATTCTTTGTTCCCCTTTCCACACAGCCTGAAGAATACAAGAAACATTTTGGACTAAATCTGTGAGCTTGCTTTTGAATCAGACTGTATTCAGCAGTTGTTATTCTACCTTGGTTTACCTTGGGCAGGCACTTCATTTGCCATGGCACAATGGGGACTGTAGCATGTATGGAAGTTATAAGTGAAGCTTAACTAATAAAAAAGGTACTGCTCCATTCCTACAAGTGAAATAATTTTCATGGATTGTTCCTAATAAAAAAAGCTACTAGCTTGAACCCTGACCTCTGAAGATTGCTTTTTGCTCAGTGGCATTCTTAAGTCCTAATTCTTAGGAATAAGGATGTCAGGAGAACCAAACAGAAATTATTTTTAATCTGCTGCTCTTTCAGATCTGGTTAAGCTATCACTATCAAAACCAGATAGCCCATAATGAAATTGTTCATTTACAAGTACACCCCCTTCACCAGTGTAAATGCCAAGTGACGTGTATAAGTGCAAAGTTAGAGGTATCTGTTTAGCATTGCTTTTACCTGATTATCCAGGGAATTTTAAAAGTTGTTTGTTTAGACTGATGCTAGCCTTTATAACATGTTATCACTGATATTATTAAAAAAACAAACTCCAAACCCCACAACTTACCTCATCATAGTATTTGTTAGTATACTGGTAGAGTTGATGTAGAGCCACAAGCGTATTTAGAGAATCAGTATGTGCCTGTTAAACAACACAAGTGAGCAGCAAACATGTCAAAATATGATCACAGACAGCTAAAAGTTATGCACACGCCTGACTGTTGGATACAACAGACAATCCTATTTTCATAGTCCAGCTCTGCATCCTGTAACTTTTGTTAAGTTGACAGTTTGGGCAGAAAAAGGGGTGAGAAAGCTTTTGTTTGGTGATTTTTAGATCAAGATTCTCCCACTGGTGTTTTTCCAACCTGTCCACAGCTCTGACATTGTAGGTGGAAGATATGTTGAACTCTGAATGTCAAAACACAAATTGCAAGCCAAACATCTGTTAAAAACATGGCTACATATAACTAAAGCATTTAGTTAGTACAATCTGCATATTGTTGAGATATTAAATGTTGGTTCTGTCACTGTCATGTCTGTTTGAAATCCTTTTACAGCTCTTTTTAATTGTTTGAAACTATTCACATCTCACTATAGCAAAGGTCTAATTCATCAAGTCTGCAAGCACATGTACATTTGGAAAAAATCCATCTGGATCACGGAGATGGAAAGGGGAGAGAGAAAAGGGACTTTAAATGAAGCAGGAAATAACCCTAACATTACCTCTTCCTCCCTCCCTCCATGACATTTAATGTCTTAGTGAACGTGCTCTACCTGTCTAAATGTCTGTTTTCATTCAAACGTACAGGATTTGAGGCTCCATCTATGCCTTTAAGTCTTTTAAATTAGTAAAGAAAATGAAGAATTACAAAATACTGCTGCTGGCATAAATGATTACCCAAGGTATAAAACAGCAGAGAAATATCCACCTTTCTTTGTTCTATAAGAGTCACTTCTAGAACTGGTCAAAATTTGGAATTTTATATCAGCCCTTACATATTTATTTTTATCACAATTTATAATGTAAATAGAAAGGACTGACAAATTCTTCTGATTTTAAAACATGCTTTTGAGTTTATTTCTAATCGCTAAACATCTTAATTTTATATACATCTTGATTTTTGAGATAAATAACATGAACTGGAAAATGAAATGTCACTGCAGATGAGTTGTGTAGCGAATGACTGAAAATAGAAATGTTCTCATGAGGAAGTTGATCCACAAAATGTTAGGTCCTATGGGCATTGAAATAAATAAACTGCAGAAATTCCCCAAACATCTTCATAACACTAGAAGTCTCAAACTAAACTCAACAAGAAAACCAGCCAGTAAATGCAGTATCTCTTTGCTCAGGCTAAACAAAATCTGTTAAGGCTGGTGAGGGCTTCTCCTGGTTCACTAAGTGAAAGTGAGGGCTCCCAAGGTGTAAGCCTGCTCTAGCTAAGCTGAGCTGCTGCACGGACGGGCTCTTTCAAGGCTGAAGCAGGTTTCGTAGTGCCTTTGCTCCACCTGCCTCAAACCAGAGTCCCCAGGGAGCAGCCAATGCTGTTCCCTCTCCCTTCTGTGCTCTTTGCTATGACAGGCAACCCACAGTAACCTCGTATATGAAAAGAAAAGAAAAAGCACTGCTTTAGAGAGGACTTGGTGAGCTACTCATGTGCATGTCCTGAGCTGCCCGTTTCCACCAACGACCTGCAGCGCACATATGCACATGTGCAGTGTAAAGTAGTAGTATTGCCCTTGTACGGACAGTTCTAAAGTATGTTGTACTTAACATACATGCCTCCCTCTTCATTTCTGCAAACTAATTTTTGCTGTGGTACCACTCTGTGAACTCAGTTATTACTTGTTATCAGTATGATCAATGCTAAAAATCCTCTATATACTGCCAAGAGAAAACACCACTCAACAGTGTTATAATCTTTCTACAATAGACATGAAAAACGCCACTTTGCTCTGGCACCAGCACCATTCAAATAGATTTGACAGCAGTAACTGCTCTTGGTTCCATTCAATAATCAGCATTTCAAAGGGCTAAAAATCACTACACTAAGCAAGAGCATTTCAGAGATGTATGAAATTATTCATTTTATTTTAGCACATACAATAAACTCACTCAAAGAAAGAGAAGACGGTGGAAAAGAGCACTGTACTGGGCCCCAATTTCAGGACAAGAAAACTTAAGTTATGCTTACCCTAGAAATCTCTGCTAAATGGGTATTCATATCCTGGTCGCTAACCGGCACCATCTGACGAATACCTTTGTAATAACTGCAACAAATAAAAAAAAACTTTCAATTAGGTGAAATACACTGTGGTCTTCTGGTAGTTCTGTATTTTGGTTTTGCAATTATTTTAAACATGCTTCCTAATAATGCAGGAGATGTTTTACCGCAACAGGCCAGTGGTCCATTTAGTAATCCTGGCTCCCACCAGTCATTAGTACATGATACATTAACAGCAGAGGCAAATTGCACCTTATGTACAGTGCCATACCACAGGAAAGAAATCTATTTCTAATTCCAGCTGATCCTTATTTTAGGTCTTCAAGCTTTTGAGGTCATCAGCTAGCAAGGCATTTCTCCTGCAGCTGGCCTTCAGCGGTATGTGTGCAATTCTCAAATCAGTAAAGGGGCAAAGCCAGAGGCTGAGGGGAAGGGATGTGTTTGTGAAAATGTTTTGGGGATTTAGTCCCTGTTCAGTTGTGGAAGTGCAGCACTGATTAGACAGATTATATAGGTAAGGAGAAGAACTGTGGAAAATAGCACTGTGTTCTTTCCTGACTAAACCTATCCGTCTATCTGCACACACATGAACATGCAGTCATACAGTCATAACGGCACTTCATTTCAACACTGCCAGCAACACCCTGCTCTTCTCTGTCTCCTCCCAGCCTCTCATATGAACAAGGGAATGTTTTAACATTCAAGCGTAAAATCTTTAATGTTTGACAGTTGACTTTGACTCCCTCAGCATTCACTTCTTCTGTTACTAAATACATTCACAAAGGCTTAAAATGTTGACAACTGTGAATAAATATAAAGAAAGCGTCTTTATACTTACTCTTCCACCATTTTCTTATAGTTAGAGATTTCTTTTGCGTAAAGTAATTTATTACTTGGTGAATCCTGAAAAAAATTATAATAGAGACAAACATAGTTGATTTATGAACATTTCTAGGAAGTAACAGAAAGTCAAGGACCTAAGATCACGCCTTTGTAACATATGCACTTGAGCTTTTCAGATATTAACATTTGAATTTTTTTCCGTTGGTATGTGGGTGGGATTATTTGTCTTAGAGGGATGAGATTGGCATATGACATTATTGTTGGCTTTTACAAATATATCAATGCAAGATGTTTCTAAATTATGGTGGACATGAAATAATCACTTCTCAAATCTGCTATTTATAAAAGCAGTTGATGTTTTCTCTTTTTTATGAATACCATTTGGCAGACTACATAGTAACAATGACATGTTCACCAACCTGTTAAGTGGTGAAATGCTAACTTCATTCTAAAATTAAAAAGAAACTATCAATGCTGTATCTCCTCTGAGAATGGGTATTGTCTATGATGATGCCCTTTGTCTTGTCAGGCATGAACACAGTCAGGATGTAGAATGCAAATCACTTACTCTGCTTAATTTGTGCTCTGTTCTTGTGCAAGCATCCATGAAAGTCTGTGCAATGACTGACAAGGAAGCATCCACTACTTCGTGAACATGAACATCAAAGATGAAATGGGGATTTTTCAATATGTTTACCCAGAATCTAAGAGGCAAGCTGCAAAGCAAGAAAAAAGATAAATAATCCATTGTACACAACAAATGTTCTACAACACCAAAAAATCAAATGAAATTAAATGTGGGTTTTGCATTTTGATCTCCTCACTACAGTGAATTTTAATTTTAATTTCAACAATTATATAAACTATCTGTTGCCTAGTTTCCATGTCTGAAAACAATGCCTTTACATCTCTCACTGTTACATCAAAATGAGAAAAAATCATCTGCGAAGAACTTCTAGTGCCCCAAAATAGCAAGAGAAAACATCAGTGTGGTTAGAGAAATGCCCTGACTAATGTTTTATTAGATTTTGTGCTTTGACAGGTAAATCTAGTCCCATTTGCATCTTGCCATTCTAGGGCATCTTGTTACAAAGGGGTAGCACAGAAGGGAATCCCCAATTTCAGGGGCACAGAGGAAAGAGAATAAGTAATAAAAAATAAGGAGGGAAATCTGCCAAAGACTACCCCATTGTAAGCTGATTTCATTTTTGCAGTTTCTAGACTTACGAGGAACCCTTTTGATCAATAGAAACATATTATGTCAATCAAAACTATACTGAGAATTATAAATGACATTTATATGTCACTTTGATCTGTGGTTAGAGTGTTCCCTTAGAGCAGGGATTAAACATTCATTTCTCTGCAATACAGTTATTTTTCTGTTCCTACTGTACCTATTTGTTTTCCAGATGTGGATGGTATCTTCATCCTTGATGTCATGTTTTTCTGCTTGCTCATCAAGAAAGTCAAAGAAGTATTTCACAGCTGGTGGCACCACATGATTTGAGTTGAGCACACTATGAAAAAAGTTATCTACAAACTGCTGAAGTGTCCCCTGAAAGTGAATTAAAACCAGTCTATTACATTTGCACTACAGGCTGAATTCAGTGCCATCCTAGACATTTTTTTCCCATTTACACTAACAGCCTCTATTCCAGGTGCAATCACTAAAGGCCTTCATTCTGAATACTAAGGTTGCAAGATGGCGAAAACAAGTAACTTCTCAATGCAGTGACCTTGCCAACAGCCAAACAGTAAAGACCTTCCAGGGATCAATTTTATGCTCTAGTCTGAAAGGTTGTAACTTCATTGACTGTTATATGGTTAACAAACAAAGGTGTGCTTTGTGCTTGACAGATAGAAGAAGCAAAAACTGGTTGCTAAGTATGCAACATGTACACAGTTCAGGGCCGTTGTGCACATAAAATAACTGTGGGCAATGTTCTGCTTTTTTTGAGGCTTCCCACTTCCAGTTTCTCTGACTCCAGAGCATCATGTGCTATTACAGCAATTTTTAGAAACAAACTGAGAGGAGTAAGTAACAGTGACCATTTCATTTTTTGTTTAGGGGCAAGCGATTGGGTCTCATCAGACACAGAGCCTGGCCCAACTCCATGGACTCTGCTGAGCCCGAGGAGCAAAGTGCATTCACAGGGCTGCCACCGCTCCCCACCATCATGCCCCAGCGGCTCCACATGAGCTAGTAAAGCTCCAGACTGGCAATAATCTGTAACTCAGCTAACCCAATGGGAACAGAAGAGGGGTGGCTGCAGAGAAGATGTTAAAAAAAGAGACGGATATAAGCATCTTGCTGGCCCTTCATCATGAGTCAATACACAAACTTTCCTTCAAATCCACTTTCACACTTGGTCAAATGGCCTTAGCTGGAGCCGGACCGCCCTCATCTTCCCCAACAACAGTCACTGGGTCCTGGGTTTTGGGTCAGTAAACATGCTGTTCTGAAAAACTTCAAAATAATTCTTTCTGCAAGGAAAAATACTTAGCAAAATTATTTTGGCTGTGATATGTTTTGCTGTATAAGCACTAAAAATTCTAAAAGGACTGTTAGCATTTGAAAAAAATATATATTTTTTCTAGATTATACTGCAGCATTGGCCACAAACAAAAACGGAGAAATATAAAGCTTTGCAGCAGTATATAAAGGATTTGGTTCAAAATAAAAAACGAAAGAATTTTATCTAAACAGGTGGCATAGAAGAGAGTATCTATCTTCATCTTGCAAGAAAAATCCTCATTTAACTAATGCAGAATTATGGTTCTCAGCTTTCATCAGGAAATATACTTTATCTCCTTCCCAGTAATGTTCTCGAGGGCATATTAATCACTTCAAGTTCTGAATACAAACTTGTATGTACGTGACCCAGATATTCAAAATTGCAGCCAAAAGCATGACTAAGAAATGCGTCATTTTGTTCAGTTGTATCTCAAGGTTCATAGAAGTGTGGTGTAACAGCAAACACCTAATCCCTACCTTCACAGAGAGAAGTCTTGTCAGGTAGATCTCCGTAATGGCTTTGGTTCTCTCTTTTTCTTTCATGCTCCCTCGCTTCGATTTACCTTCATCAATTTCATCCACTGGCCGGACCAGGTGCCAGACCTTGTTTTCATCTTCCAGAAGTGCATGCCCTAGGAACAGCAATTGCAATAGTTACCAAAAGTCTCCTGCCAAAACAGCAACGTGAAAATAATAATATACATAAGTACATGCAATATACTTCTTCTCTTTCCTTAGTTGTTTCGTCATGCCAAGAGGAGCTAGATGACTCCAATCCTGTCTAACATACACAACTCAAGTACTAAATTTTCTACAAGACATAAGCTGAAAAGGTAACACTGAAGTGAGGATACGCGGCTTGCTCCAGCCAACAGCAAAGATAGAGGGAGGAATCACACAATAAGGAAACTCCTGTTAGGTCATGCAAGCCCTGTATGTGTATTTTTGAGGTCCCCACACCGAACTACTCTATACCCTTATAAGTTCTCAGAGATCTGATCAAGTTAGAGAAACTCAGCTAGCTGTCACCCCACAGCCAACACAGACCGAGTGTTTGTAGCTCGCTCCAGGTGCAATGCAAGATACAGTCATACGGGCTCTGGTGAATTTGGCAGTGGCAATTTAAGAATTTACAGTTTCAACCTTTTTTCTCGGTATCATCATCCAAACTTACATTTTTTACCCTAAATGCTGAGTTCAAAGTATGGCATCTCAGTTCAAACCTGCCTTTATCAGCCCTTCAGGCTTAACCACTTGACTTTGTAGCTGAAATGAGAAAAACACATCCTTTCGCTGAGAGGGCATGAACTCCCACAGCCAGAGGTAATAACTGCAGGCAGCAAATTCGTAATCCATTCCAATAAGATTATTTAAAATTTGTTTGTAAGTAACTGTAGATTAAATCAGAGAAAGAGACTCACACCAAGTCTATTATCATACAGCAGAAAGAAGAGTAAGTGCCCGGATGCTTTCGACAGCTCAGCTGATTACAGTAACCACACAGGGTGGCATTCAAGTATCAATAATAGGTGAATGTTCAGATAAAATCTTTGTGTTTGATATCTTTTGTTTCAAAAAATTCAAAAAGACATAATATGATTGTTATAATTTGCCATTAATTTCCCTTGAAAAAAGATTCAGTGTCACAAACTGAGTTAATGAACTGTTACAGCCAAAAATTTGAAAGATTCTTGCAATTCAAAACTGATATTTTCCATCGCAGCTGTGATTCAGTTACATTATACACATGTACTTATATTAAAGCATAAGACTTAATTGTAATGCAAAATAATTTGTGCAATGGGGCTGAATTGTGATTTTTCTGGGAAAAATAACTTTCAATTTTTTAAAATGTCAATGTTTTTAAATGCACTGATTCACCAACTTCTACTGGAAGACCACCACTGGTTTTAGGGATTATGCCAAGTAGATATATTAATACCACCTTAAGGATTTAAAGAAAGAACAAGCAAAACCAAGAGATCTGAAACTAAGTTCCTCAAAAGCTACATTAAATTTATCAGATTGCATATGTGCTCAATATTTTATATTGTAGGGGAAAATAACATTTTAATGTAATCTGGAAAAGCCAACACTTCTGCTTGAATCCACTTTATATATTCTCAAGAAAAGCATTAGCTATGCAGCCTTCTGGTGCCTTTACTATTTTTTGACTAGGTAGATTCTTCCTCCCCCTAGATTTGCCACACTTAATCATGTTGCCATTTGAAGGTCCGTTGTTTGACTTGGAAGTTCATGCCACTGAAGTAAGGTAGAAATAAAAGTTATCAATCATTTCATTTTGAAGCAGCTATGATTTCACAATCAATACCATTTGTAACAATCATTCACCAGTACAGTAAAAACTACTGATGGGCCTGAATTTTTGAATTTCTTCTGCAATGCCTGTTATTTAATTTTGTAAACAAATAGATGAGAACATGCAATTACAACGGAAACTATGTTTCAGCCTTATGCAAGTTGCTTGGTACACTTCTGCTTCCTCCTCTGATTCAAAGGAATTTAAGCTCTCTTTGCCCTCCTGATGGTATGGCCAAATTTAACTTTGGAGTAAAGAGAAACAACCAAGTGGAATTCCATGCAGATTGCTTGCCCTCACATGTAGCTTAATTTGGCCCCTGTTCAATTAGCAACAACAGAATTGGCTACTAGTGCAATAGTATTTATTTCACAGAAAAGTAGGGCTTAAGAGAAAAAAGCTCAACCAGATGAACTTTTGTAATACAAAGATCCTATTTCATTGCTAAAAATAGCTTCAAGAAAGAGGAAGAGAAATTCAGAACATGGGGCAACACAATGCATTATCAGTATGGTTGCTAGGAGGAGATAATATTGCTGTGAGATAACATTTTCCCCAGTGGAAAACTGGGGTGAAGAAAGTAAAAGAGTGAATACCAATATTTTGGCAGTCACATTATGCATCAAGCTTTAAGCCGGGAGAAGGCTGTGCTCACTGGGTCAAACAACTTTCCTCCCAGCGCACCACTTCGTGGCCCTTTGAGAATTCTTTGGCTGATATAAAATAACACTGGAGCGTAATCACAACTGTGCTCACTAATTATAATGGCAGAACCCAAATATAAAGATGGTGGAAGCAACTGAGATGGTGACAAGCAACACAGCCTCTTCCCCATCACATGGCCTGGAGCAAATTAGTTTCCTTCCAGGGTCCTCCTCCCTGATGAATACACTTGTCTACGTAGGAGAAGGTAGGACTGCCCTACACAGATCTGCTAATCAGTATTTCTGATCTGCAACCTTCTGGCTAGTCTAAACCAGAACAAGAATAAAAGTTATTAACAACAAAAAAAATTATAATAAACAGAAAAAAAACCCAGAATAAGTTATCAACAGAGAGCAGTTTTGGCTTACAGTTCTGTACAGAAATCACAGAATCACAGAATCACAGAATCGCTGAGGCTGGAAGAGACCTCTGGAGATCATCTAGTCCAACCCCCCTGCTCAAGCAGGGTCACCTAGAGCACGTTGTACAGGATCGCGTCCAGGCGGGTTTTGAATATCTCCAGAGAAGGAGACTCCACAACCTCTCTGGGCAACCTGTTCCAGTGCTCTGTCCTCCTCACAGTGAAGAAGTTTTTCCTCATGTTCAGATGGAACTGCCTGTGTTTCAGTTTGTGCCCGTTGCCTCGCGTCCTGTCGCTCGGCACCACTGAAAAGAGTCTGGTCCCATCCTCTCGACACCCTCCCTTCAGATACTTGTACACGTTGATAAGATCCCCTCTCAGCCTTCTCTTCTCCAGGCTAAACAGGCCCAGCTCTCTCAGCCTTTCCTCATAAGAGAGACGCTCCAGTCCCCTAATCATCTTTGTGGCCCTTCGCTGGACTTGCTCCAGTAGTGCCACATCCCTCTTGTACTGGGGAGCCCAGAACTGGACGCAGTACTCCAGATGTGGCCTCACCAGGGCTGAGAAGAGGGGGAGAATCACCTCCCTCCACCTGCTGGTAACACTCTTCCTGATGCACCCCAGGATACCATTGGCCTTCTTGGCCACAAGGGCACATTGCTGCCTCATGCTTAACTTGGTGTCCACCAGCACTCCCAGGTCCTTCTCAGCAGAGCTGCTTTCCAGCAGGTCAGCCCCCAACCTGTACTGGTGCCTGGGGTTATTCCTCCCCAGGTGCAGGACCCTGCACTTGCCTTTGTTGAACTTCAGGAGGTTCCTCTCCACCCACCTCTCCAGCCTGTCCAGGTCTCTCTGAATGGCAGCACAGACCTCTGGTGTATCGGCCACTCCTCCCAGTTTTGTATCGTCAGCAAACTTGCTGAGGGTGCACTCTGTCCCTTCATCCAGGTCATTGATGAAGAAGTTGAACAAGACTGGACCCAGTACTGACCCCTGGGGGACACCGCTAGCTACAGGCCTCCAACTAGACTCTGTGCCACTGATCACAACTCTCTGAGCTCTGCCATTCAGCCAGGTCTCAATCCACCTCACTCTCCACTCATCCAGCCCACACTTCCTGAGCTTGTCTATGAGGATGCTATGGGAGACAGTGTCGAAAGCCTTGCTGAAGTCTAGGTAGACAACATCCACTGCTCTCCCCTCATCTATCCAGCCAGTCATTCCATCCTAGAAGGCTATCAGATTGGTTAAGCATGATTTCCCCTTGGTGAAGCCATGCTGACTACTCCTGATCACCTTCTTGTCCTCCACATGCTTGGAGATGGCTTCCAGGATGAGCTGCTCCATCACCTTTCCAGGGATGCAGGTGAGGCTGACTGGCCTGTAGTTCCCTGGGTCCTCCTTCTTGCCCTTTTTGAAGACTGGGGTGACATTGGCTTTCTTCCAGTCCTCAGGCACCTCTCCTGTTCTCCATGACCTTTCAAAGATGATGGAGAGTGGCTTAGCAATAACATCCGCCAGCTCCCTCAGCACTCGTGGGTGCATCCCATCGGGGCCCATGGATTTGTGGGTGTCAAGTTTGCTTAAATGATCTCTAACCCGATCCTCCTCGACCAAGGGAAAGTCTTCCTTTCTCCAGACTTTCTCTCTTTTCTCCAGTGTCTGGGGTTCCTGAGGAGAAAAGACTGAAGCAAAGGCGGCATTCAGTAACTCTGCCTTCTCTGCATCCTTCGTCACCAGGGCACCCACCCCATTCAGCAAAGGGCCCACATTTTCCCTAGTCTTCCTCTTGCTACTGATGTATTTGAAGAAGCCCTTCTTGTTGTCTTTGACATCTCTTGCCAGATTTAATTCCAAACGGGCCTTAGCCTTCCTCGTCGCATCCCTGCATACTCGGACAACGTTCCTATATTCCTCCCAAGTGGCCTGTCCCCCTTTCCACTTTCTGTATGCTTCCTTCTTCTGGTTGAGTTTTGCCAGGAGCTCCTTGCTCATCCGTGCAGGTCTCCTGCCTCCATTGCTTGACTTCCTACTCATAGGGATGCACCGCTCTTGAGCCTGCAGGAGGTGATGTTTGAATATTAACCAGCTCTCTTGAACATCCCTTCCTTCTAGGGCCCTAACCCATGGGATTCCTCCAAGTAGGTCCCTGAAGAGGCCAAAGTTTGCTCTCCTGAAGTCCAGGGTTGTGACCCTACTTAGTGCCCTGCTGCCTCCTCCTGGCAGGATCCTGAACTCCACCATCTCATGGTCACTGCAGCCAAGGCTGCCCCTGACCTTCATATCTTCAACCAGTCCTTCTTTGTTTGTTAGTACGAGGTCCAGCAGCACATTTCTCCTTGTTGGCTCCTCCACCACCTGTGTCAAGAAGTTGTCACCAATGCTCTGCAGGAACCTCCTGGACTGTTTATGCCTAGCTGTGTTGTCTTTCCAGCAGATATCAGGGTGGTTGAAGTCCCCCATGAGAACCAGGGCCTGGGACTGTGAGGCTACTTCCAGCTGTCTGTAGAAGGCCTCATCGACTTCCTCTTCCTCATCAGGTGGCCTGTAGTAAACACCCACAACAGTGTCACCCATGCTAGCCTGCCCTTTAATCCTTACCCATAAGCTCTCGACTCACTCTTCATCCACCCCTAGGCACAGCTCCATACATTCCAGGTGCTCTCTCACATAAAGAGCAACTCCACCACCTCGCTTTCCTGGCCTGTCTTTCCTAAAAAGCACGTAGCCATCCATGACAGCACTCCAGTCATGTGAGCTATCCCACCATGTCTCTGTAATGGCAATGAGATCATGGCCCTGCGACCGCACACAGATCTCTAGTTCTTCCTGTTTGTTCCCCATGCTGCGTGCATTGGTGTACAGGTATTTCAGAGAGGTGATCGAGCTTGCAGGTTTCCCAGGAGGGGTACAAGAGGATCCTCCATAGCCACATCCCATGCGCACTTCCCTGGCTGCCTTCATCTGCTGGAGGTGTCCTGACTTGAGCAGTCTTTTGCCAACTACCCTGGCACTATAACTCTCCCCTTCCCCTGTCTTTCCTAGTTTAAAGCCCTCCTTACCAGGTTGGCCAACCTTTCGGCAAAGACACGCGTGCCCCACTTAGTGAGGTGGATCCCATCTCTCCCCAGCAGTTGTTGATCTTCAAACAGGGTCCCATGGTTGTAGAAACCAAAACCCTGCTGCCAACACCAGCGGTGCAGCCAGTCGTTAACTTGGAAAGTCCGTCTCCTCCTCCTCTCATCCATCCCCCTCACTGGCAGGATTGAGGAGAAGATGACCTGGGCTCCCAGGCCCTTGACCACCATCCCCAGAGCTCTGAAGTCCTGCTTGATGGTCTCCAGTTTGCCCTTGGTGTCACTGGCGCCCACAGGGAAGAGCAGCAGTGGGTAATAGTCCGAAGCGTGGACAAGCCTTGGCAGTCTTACCATGACAACTCTCACACGAGCCCCTGGCAGGCCACAAACCTCTCTAGACATGAGGTCAGGTCGGCAGATAGATGCCTGCGTCCCCTGCAGCAGGGAGTCCCCCACAACAATCACCTGCCGCTTCTTCCGGGCATTCCGGCAAGGCGCAAGGTCTGTTGTTCCAGGTACTTCCCTTGCAGCCATGCCCAGCTCCTCCTCATCCTGGAGGGCACTAAACCTGTTCTTCAGCTGCAAGTCTTCAGGAGGAGTAGGAGCCTTTCTCCTCCCACGAGCAGTGACCAGTTTCCAGCCTTCTTCTACAATGTTATGATGTACTGTTTCACACGGCACAGAGCCCTCTGGCAACTCCACTGCTGTGGGGGGTTGGGACTCCCTAAATACTAGTATAAAATGATTGAAACCATTCTCCATCTTGATACAAGTCAGTAATTGCAATTTTTTATCTCCAGAGGCAAAAGATTCTGCATTTAATTTGTCACAACCTCCAGCCTATAGTGTCTTCCTGTTAGAAGCTGTGATTCAAAACCAGAATGGAAGCAATGCCAGGTTTTAGAGCAACATCTCTGAACATAGTTTTACATTTTTGTTCTGTGCAAAGCCTAGTACTTTGGCAGACAGTCAATGGCTTCAGCTGACAATTCTCAATGCAAAAGGTGCAAGTTAATGAGAGACTCTGGATAAAAGGAAAACCACTTTGTCACAAGCCTTATTCAAAGAGCAGGGATAGGATATTCTATTTATTCCAACCCTGTAAATCCCTGACTGTCATCTAAATGCATATGTGTGGGAGGGGAAGTCTCTGATCTTTTCCTTTCCTTTTACACAGCATAGCATCTCACAAATCACTGTCACTGTGAGCTGTTGCTTTGCCCTAGCTTCGTAACATTTTATAGCTTTCCGAAAGAACAAGCTGGCACCAGATAGCTCTGAGGACCCCTAGGCACTAACGAAAATGTGGTAGCTTGGCATGAAATACTGTCTTCCCGAATTTGTACATTGCCACAGTTCAAGAAAGGGTGAGGAGAAAAAACGAGGTGGAAGTCATCTTCTCTTCATCCTTTGGGATCTGAACTATCTCTACAGGTTTTTTCCCCTCATGTACCAGAGTACTCGTGATAGCACTGGCCCCAGAAGTCTGCTTTTCCTTTACAATTTAGTATGCCATATGTATGACTAAAGAGTTCATCTTGGAGTGCAGACCAGGTATATTCAGTAAGCTTCCTCACACTGAACTGATGCCAAAGATATAATCATAGAGCAGTAAAAAAAACAAACCCCAAACCTCACATGGTCTGGTCCTCTACTGACAGCCACACCACACAGAGAGCAAGATGGGGAAGACTGGAAGATTGGGAAGCCAGAACTGGACACTTAACGCCTACCTGTGTTAAAAGAAAGCAAATGAAGAACAACAACAGGCTCCATGTGTCATTCTGCTCCAGCTCTTGGGAGCGGAGATGATTACCACCTCAGCAGTCATCTCAGCAATCAGTGCAACTAAATTGAACAGGGACTAGGAAATCAGCTCTTCACCTTGCTGCACTTCACTGCCCTCTGTATTAAACAGAATGGCTTTTTAAGTTAAAATGCTGAGCTGGCAACTGCCATGACAGAGGAGTAGTCACTGCTTGTCCTACGATGGTATGCAGCTCCAGCAAAGAGGTGAGAGGATAGCAGCGAGGCTGCAGCTGTGACTATTAGAAGAACCTCCAAAGACCCTGGAAAAAAATCTCAACAAAAGGCACCCAGGAGGAGAGGGTAAAAAGTGAACTACAAGTAATGCTGCCTGGACTGATTTCCTGGCCAACTCTCAACACTAATGAAATGGAAGTCTGCACACTTTTGTTAAATAGCAATATACATCAGAGCTATCAGCTGAGAGCCATGTCCTTGAAAAATGTACATTTCTGGTTTATTATTTCCAATCTGTTTGACTGTCCAGCCCTTGAAACCTTATTAAATCTAAGATCCGTAAATCTGTTTAAAGGAATGAAACTATTAGGTGAAGCAATGGCTTTTGCAATCAACGCTAGACAGAAAAGTGTATCAAGTGACTTCAAGGAAGGAAGAATGATCTCAACAATCATCATCCCATAAATCTAACTTCTATTTCACGTAAAATAACTGAATAAAGGATAAAAAAGAGAAACGGAACATCTAAAATCTGAAGGAAAACATATGACGAAGAACATAAATTTACAAGTAAATATTTTTATGAAAATATGACTGCATTCTAGGCTGGAATGGATATTGTATCTCAAGAGGCTTGAAATTTAGGAAGTTGGTCTAGACAGAATGCTGACATGTGGAATTAAAAGCTTTAAAAGACTATTCACAAGCTAATCGGCCTTATTCTGAGTTGAGAAGAAGTTTAGCATATTGTAGTAGGCAGTAGGATTGGAATTAACTTCATGTAACAGCTGCATTAGCAAACATTATAATGAAATTCCTGATACTAACTTACAGTGGATTGCAAACTTCAAAAAGAACAAAGGAATTGGGGAAAACACTGAATCTAAAGAGATTATGTGAACGGAATGAACAAAACCAACGAAACAACCCTGGAAAATCAAGCTAATACATCTGATGAAAAATCACTTGCCATGCACTCAGAGGGAAGGAGACACCAAATATGAACGTACAGAGATGAATTTGCAAGGCAATATAGCTACAAGAAATGCAATAAAAAATGCACTGCCTTACACCAGATTGCTAATGTCATGGAGCATGGAAGCAGGCCTCTAGCATGGGTTCATCTAGAACACTGCGTTAAATTCTCAGTTTAATGGAAGTGGAAGAAATTTGAGAGAAGACTAAGAAAGGGCAGAAAGAAAGAGAGAAAGAGGTAAAGCTTAGGAAAGATGAAACATACCTTTTGACTAACGAGACAGAACACAGAGACTGTCTAAGCAGTCCACAAGTATCTCAAGCTTGTGAAGGCCAAGGATGAAGAGAAATGGAGCAGCTGGTGTGCAATGAGAAGAGCTGACATGGTGTAAGAAGATGTAATGGGATTAAGAGACAAAATGCCAGGAAATGTTTGCTAAGAGCAATTTCTATTAAGCTGGGGTGTTGACTCATACCGATTATGGTGAAAGCTCTATTATTTCAGGCTTTTGTAACTATGAGGAAGAAACAAGTGTACAGTGGGTAACACAAAACAAATAAGCACTATACTGCTTGATGGGGAAGATCTAGCTCCATTGATACTCTTGATAAACAAGATCAAGACAATAGTATCACTGTCGCTGTGTGGGTTTTGACTTCTAGTTCTTTTGGAAGGTAGGGAAGCCACATGATACATACTTTCCCCTGGGACATCTTGCTGATTATCCTCCGGCTGCTGGGAAATTCCCATTTTTGACAAGATGAGTGTGGCACCATCTCGGACCTTTGAAAATACAAACACAAGGATGTTATTCCAAATAAGGCAGCATGACTGAATCTCCTTGTTAACACCTAAACTGCAGTTTTTGTAATCTTTTGCAGGGGATCTGGACTTATGATAAATACTGCCCTTCAAAGGATTCTTGAGTGACTGTGCCTGTAATTCAGAACAAACTCCCTCCTCCTCCATTTATAACAGATCACATTCAAAACCTTCTCTGAGATAACTGAAATTATTGGAAACATATGCAAGACTTCAGTGGTTCATTAAGCCTGTGTGTGGGCCCTTTGCGCAAAAATGGATTTTATCATGAAGAATCAGACCTATTTTCTGAGGGAGTGACATCTTACTTTCCTAACTTGAATATTTATTGCTAGAAAGGGATAAATAGCATAAATAGGAAAGATAAATGGACTGCAAGTATTTGGTAGTGAGCATAATATGAAACCTAAAACAGACAGTACAAAAATATCAACATCTGCTCTCCTGACTGTGTTGTTGAACAAACCAGATCAACTTGAAATCTATTTAGCAGCATAGCAAGGACAAAGATAAATCTCAGGGGCAGGAAGTGATAGAGAGATGAATGAAAGAAGAGATGAATATGAGACCTAGCAAAAGCGCAGAGAGCTTTTTCCAAAGGATTTTGGATTGGGACCCAGCAATGATGAGGAAATCAAAGTGTTGGCATTTAGGTACTATGTTTTCGGTAAGAAGTTTAGGCAATAAGTCTAGACCTAGCCTTTCACGCTTGCATGTTTTTAGTGCCTAGACCCAGAGCTAGTTTTCTGTGATTCTTTACGTATAACAGGAGAAGTTTTTCTACAAACAAATTAAGATTTTATTTATTACTAGAGAATAGTTAACAGATGTGAACAACTGCTCTGAAACACCTCCTTACATTATAATGCATTAGTGTGTTGATACGTTTCCATCTGCCATCTTTTTGTGACGTTAAATCCAAGTCTGAGAGGATCTGTGCAGTAGAACCTGGACGCCACTCTACGGAGTAATTAAAAGGAGAAAAAACGTTTTTTAACCATGTGCAAGAATAACTACTCCAAGAATATATTTCAATTTAAAGAACCACTGACACACTGTGGAACATTAAAAAAAGTCATTCGGGACACGTCACAATATGTGCTATTTACTGCTTTCGAGTTTGGCCTTTATTATAGACGTTTGAGTAGTTTGCAATAGTTTACACTTTTCCAAACCGTGCACATGACTTCTGATTATTTTCCATAGAAAGTTAAATTCCTTTGCATAAAATACAAAAATTATATATTATAAAAACTGCTAAAAGCCCAAAATAGAGGAGTAGGACTTTCTATGGAATAGAAAAGGCATTTTTAGTTAACTTACTATGGCTTTCTGAAAAGCAAGAATTGCATCCTTTACTTTCAGACTAAGGCAGTAACAAAAATATCACAAAACTACTTAATTAGAACTCTTAGTATGAGATTATTAACCTCTTAACAGTCACATCAACATTTTCAGAACAGAACAGCAATTTTGAAACTCTTCAAGAAAAATGATTTTCAGAGGCTGGGTGGCTTGTCATCCTCTGAAAGTGCAGCTTCTTTAAGTTATATATTTTTTGAATAGCCATCATGAGCAAGTCAAAATCAGTATCAGTTTCTAAAATTGCATCATTACTTCTCCATCAATTAATTGTCCATGCTGTCATTATCACATTAATTAGGACCTGAGGACTCTGTCAGGCAGGAACACATTTGTGCTAACAGTCATTAATATGCCCATTGCACCCTATAAGAAAGTATTCATTTTTTAGTGCGTGTTAAGATTGTTGCAAAGTGCTGTACTTCTGCATTTAGCTAAACAAGAATTCAGCATTTAAACTGTATTTTTCTTCTTTTACAATAAATTGCTGTTAGAGAAAATTTTTATGAAAGAAAACCACAAAACACATTTCACCTGTTCAATACAGTAGCACAAGTAGCTGCTTACCAAGAACTACGCTGTCTGCTTTTGGCCACTGTGAACACGGCAGATTTCGATAGACTTGGTCTATTATCTTTTCCTTTACTTGTGATATAGTATCACAGTTCAGCACTTTCACAGGTATGGAGTCGGTTCCTCCATCCTGTACATATACATTTACTGTCTGTGGAGGAAAGAATGTACACAGTTATTAAGATAAATTCTAGCTCATTCCTTCCATTACGACAAAATAGAAAAGATGTAGAATAGATTTTCTCATGCCTAATATGCTATCATTATTGAGTCTTGGAAATTTATTAAAGCTTTAAACAGAGGGAGGCACAAGAACAAAGCAGCTGGATCTCTGACAAATTACATCTTCTTATGCAGCCCCATAACCTGGGACACAGACAAGCACAAGTGCCCCAACGTAATGAGTTACCCATCATCATTTGAGCTGCACTTCACTGAACTCCTAAGATACTGTAGCTGTGAGCTTGCATGTTCCTTTATGCTATCTTCATGGTTTTACTGGTACAGTATAGCTGCATACACAAATCTTCATGGTTTTACTTCACAAGCAGAGCATACTAATACTAATGATTGTACTTGTGGTCATTTAACATGGCGCAACTGATGAGTAGTGACTTGTTCAACTCTTTTACCTTAATCTCCAGTGACTAGCTGTTCATTTTTTACATTTTTATATATATAACATACATAACACATGTATACATATATACATATAAATATATATATATATAAGTGCCATATACAGCACCTCTGGTGTTCAAAGACTTCATTTATTTTTTACTATTATCACAATTACGCTAATAGCTCCATAAAGCACATGTAAGTAGTTTATTCTAGTTCTAAAATTTACTGTTTTCTGCTAGTATTGACATGTTTTATTTATGTTAAAGAAAATCTCTTGAAAGCCTGTAATTTGCTAAATCTGGGGTGATTTTTTTTAAAGCAGTTCCATTATATAAGCGACAATTTCAAAACAGGAAAAAACAAATGGGAAGACGATGGCCAGGTAAGTGAACCTTCATGGGAGAACCCCCCCACAAGAGATGTTAATGTAAGGTATCTTTCTTTCACTAGCTAATACACTAAAACAGCTTTGAGTCTTCACAGATCTTTTGCTAGTCAGGTGTCCTTTGGAGGCAGACGTCACCTTTGACACATGATTGGCCAGTGATCCTAAGTACTTCACCTCTCAGATATGGTCTTGTCAATCATAACTCCTAAATTTATCAGAAATAAACTTGCATGGTTGGTATTTTTAAATGGTTAAGAAACCATGCCATATGGCAGTCAAATTAAACATGATTGCACTGTCCCTTGACAGAACTCTCTAACTAATCATGAGATTTCACCTTCCTTTTCCTATTAGCTTTATGGTAATTGGACACGATTTTGCTGCTGGTTCAGTATGCAGCATGTCAGTGTAACCAGTGTTGCAAAACAGACTCATCTTTTAAATAAGAACAATTAGAGAGCAGATAACTACTCTATTCTGTACTTTCCCACCATGTCTCAGTTTCAGGCAGAAGTGAACTAATTAACATATGCATTAACCTACCCCAGTGCATAAATGCTCCCTGTTTACTAAACTCATATAATGTCACAGTTGCCATAACATCCTCACCATCACATTAAAGATCCCAATAATTAAAAACAATACTAACCCACTTCATAATCTTTCATCACTCACACACAGATATCTATACCTCATCATCTTACACACACACACACGCACACAACCTTTGTTTTATGTCAAATAAGTGAATCTGGACCAAATACCTCTACTGTTTACAATGTTTAATATCTAAGTAGTAAGCTTGTTCAGCCCGCATCTGATTGCATACACAAATCTTCTGCTTTCATATTGCATTCCTCTAGCTTAATTGCAGGCGTCAGTTTTTTTTTTGTGAAAAGAAACAGACTGAATAAAGAAATACTGACATTAAGTCTCACGTGTTTAGGATGCAAATAAATTTTGCTCACTACACACAAGAGAAAATATAAACAGCGTTGCCAATCAGAGTGGTACTATGGGTGGTACTTTCAACTCAGATATGAAGATGTGAAGATGAAAAATCTACTAATCACCAAAATATCAGCCGAACTAAAATACTTTTTCTTGACCAGCACATGCTTTTATTCCAGGCAGTCTAGGTCATATTCCAGTGATTCTGTGAATTAAAGTCCTATAGCAACCTCCTCACATCAGCCCTTCCATCAGCATCCTTTCAGAATACACAAAACGGTGATTTTACCAGGACTTAATAAAGCTTTTTATTAAGTTTCTCTCTCCACACTGCAGGTATGTCAGTGTATCTTTCTCAGTTGGAGACAATGGCAAATGGCTACTAACATGTCAATAAACGAGGAACTACATCCAAGGCTGTTTAAAGTCAATGAGAAAAAAAAATCCTGTGTTGATCTTTCAAGGATGGCCTGTGCATCTTGTGTATCTGTTACACTATATCCTGAAGAAATGCAGCAAGATTGTCAAAAAGAGCAGAACTAGAATTTAAACTTATACATTCCTTCCTAAACAGCTAGAAAGTGGGCTGTTTTAGTTTTTAGAAATACAGGGCATCCTGTGAGCTGAAGCCTGTTTGAAAAACTGGTGTAAATTCATGGCAGTGAACAGAATTAAGCCAAAGCAGGATTTGTAATAGAAGAGAACTGGACCATGAAGTTGGAGTTCAGAGGGTGGTGGAGCTCAGAGGGCGAATTCCCTGGGCAGGGATGCTCATCTCATCCCGCCTGAAGTGTCTCACATGGGTCTCCAGGCTGTCTGTAGAGGCAGCTGGCCAATGTAGGGAATTTAGACTGCTCAGGTGGAAACACACCCCTTTGAATACCAGTTGGGTTGTCCCTGTTCAGGAGATGTCAGCTCACACTTGAAGAGGTGCAGAGATAGGTTCATAAGGTGATTTGGAGATTGCAGAGCCCATCTTAGAGAACTCCAGAGGAGCTCATCTTGATATACTAGTAAAATGATCTCCAAAATGACATTTGATATTCTGACAAGCAGAAAACACAAGAGAGAAAGACAACCTGAAGTCCCAGGATAACGTCAATGTTAGAACTTAGCAAAAATCATTTATGAATGAATTTAGTTTGGAAATGGGAAGAAAGGCCTTAATTATTAGAATAATAGGAATTTTCAAGGAGCAAACAGGGGAAGTTTTCAAGAGGCAAAATTTTCTTGTCTGGAGAATTACTTTTGGTCAGATTTTTGTACAGCACTGTCCATTACCAAGATCACAGTGGTCCAGAAAGGATAGACTGACCTAACACTGTAGATCTGAATTTTATAGAAGAAATTATTTTATAATATATTAATCATGGTCTGCTTACCAACTGCGTATACTCTACATCATCTCCCAGTAAGCCTGTGTCATTCAAGGTATACTTGGCTTTCTTCAGTATGGCATCCACTGGGCCTTTTTCTACCTGGTGTTTGATAGCCTTGAACAATTTATAAAGAGGCTCCCCAGCATTGTCCTGTTTAAGGAAAATAAAGCAGAAACAAAAGATATACTCAGAGCAGCATGTTTAAGTATTGCTGACAAAAAAACATAGGCAACAGGCTTCAACTCTTACCTTGAGGTACTGATATAAACAAATAGACATCCAGTTAGACAACATCCTCTCAACAACAGTTTCAGATCTAAAAAACACAATCCCAAGTATGTTAAGAATATTTAATGACAAAGTTTTAAAGAAAAACATTGTTTGAAATATAATATTGCTACATGCTTAACCACATGCACTCTCCTAATGCAATGATTTCCCTATAGAGTCTTGAGAGCATGCACTTGCTTTAGGATAAGTGCTTTATATTGCTCATCATTCCCGGGTACCTTCAGCTCATTACCGAAAAGCACACATCCCTTATGCAAAATTTGAAATTGTGACTATGCTGTAAGAACAAGAGATAAAAAAATGAACCCAGTTGTGCAGTTACCGGGGGGAAAAAAACAACAGATTACAAAAGTACAACCATGTAAACAGAGCAGGGCCTTTTTTAATGCATTTGGGATAACAAGAGGGTTAAAAAACATTAGCGCAAGTCCTCACTGACTACACAATGAGAGTTGATTACATGTGCTCATTATGCTAGATAATTTGGAATAAAATTAGATTTAAAAAATAAATCAAATGATCAGTATTTTGAAGTAAGGTAGATGATTCACTAATATTGACACAGATTCGACACTACAGCATTTGGATATTCTGCTGCCAACAGTTTTGCCTTCCACAGCTATTCTTGGTGATCTTGTTTTTCTAATATACTTAGGCACAGGGTATTTCTGACTTTCACGGATAGTTGGTATTATAATACAGTCTATTTGCAAGGTGCCTACCTTGCAAATGAAATACATTTATAGAAAAAATAAAGAACTACAAAAAACATGACTGTATCATTCAAACCTTCTTAGCATCAGCTTTGGGTTTTTGGCCACAACATACTGCTCCATCAGTTCCAAGAACAGTGTCCTCATGATGTCAGTATAATATTCTAGCTTTCCATGTAAAGCAACGGTCAGTAAAGATGCAAAATAAACTTTAGCTCGAGCAGAGAACTCCCTTTGGCTTTCCAGCGTGTGAATAAACTGAAAGAGGAAACAAATGCATAATTGTGTCAGAGAACAGGTTTCTAGAGTACCTCAAAACTCGTCTGCACTAAAGAGATGAGCAATATTATTTTAATGTTAATCTCCTATGTACAGCATGGAAAGCTTTTCAGAAGTTTGAACAAACTACTTACAAATAATATTACCTATAATTTCTTTAAATATACACTCACACAGTCCTACTGGACTAACCCAAGGAACACATATATTTAACCTGAAGCATTATAAAAAGGATGTTTTAATTAAAAGAAAAAAGTGTGTTCTGTGCCAATTTTTTAAAAAGCAAAATCAACTCCCCTTTTCCCCAAGTTCCCAATTCTTTCACATCAAATTACAAGAGACACTAATCTAAGTAAGTACATCTGGGAATGTACTCTCTTCTGCCATAAACTGTAATGCTACCATTAACTAACTCAGCACTGGAGCCTCATTTAAAAAAGAAAGTTAGAAGCCTAAATCTGTATTTAGGTATCTGACAATCAGCTCAATTTTTGAGAGTGAGCAATTAGAAATCTTTTCAGAGCAGCTGAGTACTCATCAATCTTGATGAACAGGCCACTTGTTCCTGGTCTGAGGGGTCTACGCCTCTCTCTCTCTGAGACAGAAATCCAGTTTATGACTTCCAGTAGGTAACTGCTGTGACCATGACACACAGCTGAACCAGAACTGAATCTATCATTCCACTGATTAAATTTCTTAAAAGGCTAAGGACAAAGTAACTGGGTGACTGCAGTTTTTATGCCAGATCAGGTAATGTCTGTTTCCCTACAGCCACTGTAACGTTGACTAACTCTGTACTATGTGATCTGGGTAATTCTACAGAAATACGATCATGCCTCCCCCCAGGAAAGCTCTGGCAGTGATGCCACAGATCTGGCATCAGTTACTGTGGAGCCAGAACCTTATTAAAATCACTTATTTCTAACAAATTTGCTTCAGCTGTGCAAACCTACTGGATGGTCTGCATACACATGTATGCCTAGCTAAGAGACAAGGTGAATCTACTTCAATACTCACATTAATGAGAAATGATTTGCTATTGAGCAGATTGGAGAACTGGTTCAAAGCCTGCTCCACAGTCTGCCGCCTCGCCTCTGGAATATCCAGCTTCCCGGTTATCATCACGTCTTTCTCTCCATCTTTGGAGGGCAAGAAGAAGACTCTGTCTGTGTACGTTTTGTAGTCCAGTACTGGAATTCCAGCTTCATTTATATCATTTGTCTGATCTTCCATCTCTATCATTAGATCTAGAACATGCAACACAGTTTAAGAGTTCTTTTTTTTTTTAAATTGCAGCTTTTTTAGGCAACACAGTATTTTGGGGTAGGAGAAGTAACCGAACACTGACAACTGTTTTTCATCCCATATTTTCCCTTGCCATTTTTACCAATTATCCTGTTAGCTGTCACCACAGCTAATCCTGTGGTGACATCAGCATTCTTGCTTTTAGCGCAAATTCTTTCCTTGTTCCTTATGTACAACGCCTATAGGGCCTCAATGGATGATTGCGTGGAGTTCATACATACAAATGTAGAATGGTAGCAAAGAGCAAGAAAAGAGACACTGCAACATCATTTTCTCTTTTTTTTTTTCCTATGGGCATTCTACTCCCTCTGATTGTATGTAATAATAAAAGTTCCTTTTTAAATGATGCCGTAACCCAAGGAAAAAAAGTACAACACAGAGAGCAACTTAAAGTTTAAAGCATAATAATTTAATTGGAGGGAGGGGCCAGCAGGAGGGAAGAAGGTTAAACAGTTCACTGAAATTGATGAAAACACTTCTGTGGGACCCAAAAGCTTTCAAGTTCTTGAAAGGGACAACAATTAGGGAATCGCCTTTTGGAGCACTTATTTTAGCTGAAGGCTTTTCAATTACTCAGTATTGCTGACTGACTGAAGTATCATGTTAATTAATATAATGACCTATTGTCTCAGCAATTTTTATTGTTCATGTCATTTATTCTTTCAGCCCTTTATTTTATAGCATTTAGCAAACCTATGGGAGAAAGTATCTTGTGGTTTCCAGCTTTGTGGTACTCGTACTTCCTGCCTGATCTCCATTTTCTTTGCTATTATTGGTTCCATATATTCTAGGCCACCTGCACTTCATGCTCCTGTCATTACAATATTACTGTACGGATCCAGAATGTGTTTTGATTTTGGTGTTTCATTTTACCATCAGCCAAGAAGGAAGCAGTTTAGGAACTGGATTACTCCTTGTATGCTTTCCGCAACCCTTGTGCTTGTGCTAGGATATAGGGAGGAAACCTTCAATTTGACAAGCAGTGCGGCTACAGCAGGATTTTGCAGCCCCTCACTGGGAGTATCAGCAAGAGAAAGGCACCTTTGCATTTCAGAAACATGTGTGAAGAAGTTGCATGAGGAGGCTGTGAGAAGGCTGTTAACCTTGATTGACCCCCTCGCATTTCAGAAGGCAGTTTGAAATGAAGCATGCTTAGGAACAGCTTTTGATTCAAAGATTTGCTTCTGGGTTCTGTCCAGAACCTGCAAGGAGTCAATTTTCCAGAGAAAGAAAGCTGATATAAGAAAAGAACATTCTGTCCCAAATGACAGAAATTCCAGGAAAACAAGACTTTGAGAGGCCTCCAGCATGACAGAAATCTTATGAAACCCTGAGCTCCAAAAATTGATTTCAAAGTCTAACCTCAAGTTGGTGTTTAATTCAGTCCTGCTTTTTAGCCACTGCCAATATGAAATATTCTGTTTCTTTTTAGAAATAAAACATGTGGTTTTTTTAATAGGGATTATTTCAACATGACCCAACAGCAAGTATACTTCAGATAATGAAGTGACTTCTCATGGTAATCATTTAGACCAGTATTTGCAAACTCAGATGCCTAGTTTAAGCAACATTGTAGAAACGCTGAGCCTTCACACCTCCCACTGTCTTCCCTGGGTTGATGCCTCTGTGTTTACCCAGAACAATTAGCTAGCTCCTCAAATCAAGCTTAAGGTTTTCCTGATAAATAGGGCAACATGCTATTTCTTTCCTGCAGGCTTGCCAAATTATCCCTTTGTATGCTGATTGCTGCAAATACATTTTGCAGCTCTGAAAACAGTTTTTAATGTACTTGTCTGGCATATACTGTCATTATGCTCAGTACTAAGTGCACAGTTAGTTATTACAAAACTTCTTTCCTCTGTATCAATGGTCACTCATATCAGTGGCTATAAATAACCCTATTTTCAACTAGTTTCTATTTCCCAGTTGCTGACTAACTCCTGTGCTTCCTTTGGACTAAAACTGTCCGTTTCCTTTAATAATCTTCAACTCCCTGTTTAATTTTATTTATGGCTTTCATACATAATAGTCAGCAAAATATTTGCTGTATGTTGATGTCTGTAATCAAAAGTAGTTAGATCTACTGATTATTCCCAGAAGACAGCCTTAGCAAGATAGCACAGTTGCTCCAGCCCATCCCATGATTTCTCAAGAGGACCCACAGAAATGCAAATATCAGTCATACCTGTGAATTCCTTTTTGCACCGATCTCTGACACTCTCCTCCAGGCCTTCTAGTTGTGACTTGATTTTTTCATATTCTCGTTCTGCTTGTTGGCTCTTGCGTCTTTATGAAATAGAGGTAAGATTTAGAAAAATTACAAACTGTAAAAGCAAATTGTTTGCAATAGCTCTAAATGGGAAGCAAAAGGAATCATGGGAGGACAATTTCTTGTTCTTGATTTCTTTTAAAACACTAGCTGCAGAGAGAAAATGGAGGAGGAGAACAACAACAGTGGATCAAAGATTCATTTAGTGTAAATCACCTGGCACCACCGTGGGCCTACCACTTTAAAGCACATACGAGTCAATGGTTTAAAATCCAATAAGCAATAGTTAGGATGTGTTCATATGTTAGGATGCGTTCATGTATTAAGTACAGAAATGTAATTTGTATATACTGAACAAAGATTGCTTGCAGCATGCTCCATCCTAGCTATGAGGCATCAAGGGAGTGTACCTAACACTGGACAGAGCAAGTTGAGAAGATCCAAAAGAAGGTCACTGCTGTATAACACACTTCAGCATTACTTCAGCTACACTGATATGAATCATTAGAGTGAAATCCATCCCATGCTGAGGGCCAGTACGAGGCCTATGTATTACTAACCTCAAAACTGGCCTAAGCAGGTCTTAAATGAAGTACGGACATTGTTCTGGCCCTTTATGAAGCATGAATTTCACCATTAATCATGAGATTTGTGTGTGGATAACACTTATCTCAGCTGGAAAGACCAAAATGACCACTTAGAGAAATTCATCCAGCTTGGATCTATGGTACTGACTGAGGCAGCTTAAATGCTTATAGAAATGTATGCAGAACTAGTGATCTCCTCCTTCACAAGAGGCACTTTAGATGCAATTTCAAGAATGTATGTGCGCAACTCAGCCTGCAATTGTGCACTTGGAAAGCCTGGGACCAATTGTTTGTGTTTATGTATAAAGGACAGACTGGGCTGACTGACACCAAAGAATTTGGTGTATGAGAGGAATAAATTGGTGCTCATACACATTTCCAGCTGTAGCTGCTTTCCTTAACTCTACAGCACATAAAAATTATAAGGATCCTTTCTTTTTGTAGACTGAGGTACAATTAGATATCACCTTCAAAGCTTCAGGATAGCAAAAGCATCTAATTAAAGGAGCTTCTTACCTATAACAGATGATAGAAATGATGATGATTGCTACCATAGGAATAAGTACGAGTGGCAAAATAAGATTCAGTGGGATGTCACTCACACGCGTATCATATTCCACCCTTCCTAGGATCCATTCTCGGAGGCCAAATTTCACCTGATTGGATAAGCACAGACATTTGTTTCAAAAAGCACAAATGGATAGTGGTTCATTTCACAATTGTGTTCTAATTTCTTACTAATCCTTGCAATCCAGTGAATTTCTAGCTCAAACTGCCAAACAAAGGAACAATTTCTGTATATTTTATACTGAATTTAAGTGACTAGCACTATGTTTCAAGAAATAATTTTACTCTGTTTTACAGAGGAAGAAAAATCCCCAGCCTGCCTAGCTACAATTATACATTCCTATATAACAAAGGTAGAAGGCAATTAGCAGCTTGGGACTGCTTTTTATGTGTAAAGTCTTCTAGACAGCAGGCAGAATCTGCAGAAAGAAAGAACAGTGCAAGAAGTTTCTTCACAATAATATAACATCATAAAAGAACAAATTATTTCAGTTAAGAAGCTACTGTATTAGTGTCACTTAAACAGTGCATTATTTTGAAAAGGTAACATACAATGAATTCAGGAAGGTTATTGATAGTATCTCTCTTCTGCCTTTTCTTGGGTTGAGGTTGTACTTCTGGTGGCTCACAATATAAGTCCTTCTCAGTCAGGGTTTTTATGTTGCAAGGTTCATCTCCTACAAAAGCCTGGGCTTCATCTATTGTCATGGCTTTGTTCAGATTACTGCCCTAGACAGAAAATACAAGGCTAAGTCATCATCACAAAATCTTGGGAGACAAGAAGTCATGAGTTACAAACTTCTCGTTGGATCATTCGGAGCAGATGTGATTCGCATGGTGCTATATAGAAGAGCAGAAGGGAAGGGAATTACGCAACGCCCTTTCTTCTCCTTTTCTTCTTAGTGTAAGAAAGGAAAGAAACCAATCCCAGTCCCCCATCCTCTGGGGGGACCACGGAGAGAGGTAATTTCCAAATTCCAGACTCAGCAGCAGAGGGCATCATGAGGAAACACAAAAGAAAGAGAAGAGGAGGTGGGAGGAAAGGGGGCCTAACAGTGCTCGACATCTAGCAGGGGTAAGGGGCTCCAGCAAGCATTTTGGGTATGGTACCAAATAGCTATTCATCGTAGGTTAAGGTTTTGAGAAAGACAGGAAATATTCTGTACAAGTTTTAAGGACAAAATGGGCAACTGTCATCTCTTAACAAGTTTACCTTCGCATGAATAAGTTTGTTGACTTGTTTTTTGACGCCATCTGTGAAGTTTTCAAAGGTTGGGTCTGCAACATATGCAAAGGAGTGACTCTCATTTTTTACAACCAAATGATAATGATCCATTAGAATAATAGTGGTAATATTATAGTTTTCTGGATCTTCCAGTATTGGTGGGGAAGAGAAAACCACTGTGGTTGCACTGAGATTTGTAACAAGTTTTCCATCAAACTGTAAGAAACAAGATAAGAAGAATATGCACATTTTAGACCTTGTTTGGTTGCTGTACATAACTGTTGATAACTTTAGACTGTAGAAATAAAACACTGTGAGCTATGTCCTCTCCATACAACAAAAATAACAAAGACAGTATGAGATACTTTCTGAAAGGAAAACGAAACAACAATTTGTTGATGGGAAAAAATCATTGATTCATTGTATTCTAGCACCTGACCCCCAAAAAAGCTTAGGCTACAGCTCCGCTTCCATCTGCCTTCAAATTTTTTGGCTCTGGACCACACTGGGCTGACATAATTAAATTGCTGTAAGATTAAGAGGTTAACATGGTAGCTTTAATCGAGACTGTCTTCTGTACCATTAAGTATCTCAGGTGAATTCTTTTCTATTGACACTATAAAATACCTTGCAGAAATTCAATGCAAGTACTAAGTATAATTTCTGAATAAAATTCACCAATTGTCAATTAACAACTCAAGTTAATAATTTTGTTAATATCCTTCCCTCCCCTCTCCAAATAACACAAATCCTGGAAAGTCCTTCAGTCATTCAGCAATGCCAATTGCAGCCAACAACACTAACAGGAACCTTTAAAATTTTTTACACCATCACCTCAGTTTTTCATTTTGAGAAAGCAAATGTAATTTGATAGCTTCTCCCTCATATTTTTGATATCATGATTAAGTAAATGTGAGTGAAAAAAAAGATTAAAAAAAGAGTTGCTAGACTTAACCAAGAATAAGCACAATACATAATATAGACTTAAGCTAACATTTTTGGGAGATGCTAAGCACACATAAGGAGGGGTGGGAAGAAATGTTGATAAACACTGTCAAGGATATTAAATAGTCTTTGAGATTATCCTGAGGTTTAAGGTAAGCAGGATATAGAAGAATTACATCTTGCACTTTACGGCGTATGAAATGTATGCAGTTTTCCTTCTTAAAATTCTTAAAAGGATAGGGTTCTAATGGAGCCAAATCCAGCAGGCTCTGGCATACTCTAAAAGTTGACTCACACATATATATATAAAATATACACATTACCAATTCCATATAATAATCATTATATTTTTAAAATCAGACCACAAGAAAGTCCTAAATTGAAGAGTTAGCCTTAAAAATTCTCCATAATTTAAAACATGTTCTTTCTGGAAGATCACTTCAACTTCTCAATTGTTGTATTAAATTGTGATCTTCATTAGAAAAGTGAGAAATTCAGCTCCTTTGGAGATGTCAGTTCTTTTTAACATGAGATGCAAAAAGGGTTTGTTTTATTTTTTACAACTCATAATTGTTCACATGCTGTAAGTGCAATATGCCTGAAGCATATTGCAAGAAAGAAAAGGGAAAGATTTTGTTCTTTGAGGTGCGAGAAAATAAAAGGCTCTGACTGTGCAAAGCCAAGTACTCAGGACTGTCTGCATCTGGGTCCTGTTTTGGGCAAACCTCTAAACCTTGAAGGGGGAGGAGAAAGAGAGAGAGAAAACAAATTATACAACTTTGAAATTCTGAAATATATTCAGTTTTACCATTCAAAGCTTCCATCCTTATTCATATTGAACAATTTTAAAGCAGAAAGTTACAAGGTACTATTAAATGTAAGTATAGATGGCAGGAGTAGGCTTTTTTATATAGTTAGAAATAGAGCCAGAAGTCTGTTCAAACATTCACTCCAAGCCCAGTGAAGTCAAGTGGGCAAACTTAAATGCATTTTTTTGAACAGACTGTATTTTATGTATCCATTGTGATGCCTTTGGGGGGAAAAAAAGAAAATTACCCTTTGGAGATTTTGTTTCCCTGCTTCTGGACGCTCTGCATAAACCACCAGTGAGAATCGCTGGATAATGTCAAATCCAGTTCCAGTTACTGTAATATTTCTCCCTCCACTGAAAGGCAGAATTAAAAAAGAAATCAAGTCATTGGCAAAATACTACAGCTATAGGCTACTTTATCCTGCATCACTACTAATACCACTGAAAATAGTTATGGAATGCCTATATGATAATTAGATCTCCTACACAAAAAGCATCTATTAAAGCTATCTATAATCACAGCATTTAAAGACAGCAATGTGAACTTTAAACTAGTTTTCGGATAGCAGTATAAAAAAAGTACAAATCCCTTTGTCAGTATTTGGGACTGTGATGGCTCTTTCTATGTGCTTCATTTCTCTGATCTTTTTTTTGTTTTGAAATCTCTTCACCTACCACACACACAGACAAAGGTGAAAGTACATTTTCCCCAAACTTTAGGGACCTGGCTTCTCTGTTCACTTTCATTTGCAAATTACTTCAAATTTAAAAGAGTGAATTCACATAAGAAAAAGAATGTATACAAGTTGCCAGTGAAAGGTGAAGATACCTAAGCAACCTGGATTTAGAGGGATAGCAATCCTCAAAGGAAACCATTAAGGTAAGGTCCAGCTAAGAAGAAGAAGAAGAAGAAAAAGAAGAAGGAGAAGAAGAAGGAGAGGAGGAGGAGGAGGAGAAGAAAAAAAGTCTTTTAAATCCCCTGGGGTAAATCACTATTGGTCTACCAAGGAAACCCCCAGCCCCCACAAAAAAAACAAACCAAAATCAGAAGCAAATAAAACCAAACCCTTTTCTACATAAGTGACTACTCCATATTCAAGGAGGCAAGTATCAATTTCTCCAACAGAACTCATAGCCAATTTTAATTTTAGGGTCCTATTTTTAAGGTTGTGATCTTACAACTTCCTTTTACTGAAAGAGAAAGGAAGCATCTTGATCTCTTTTTTATATTCCAGAATATGAAAATGCCAACTGCTTCCTACTAGGCAAAGAGGTTGGAATATTAGGGAACAGCAGAGCCCAATGTCAGTAAAGGTCACAAGTTTGTCCCTGTATCAGTTGTGGAATTACTCTCAAAATCAGAGGCATGCTAAGAGGACATTTAAACAGATGATTTGCCGTTTTGCTACAAATGTACCAGTGGCATATATTTCTTTGGTTTCACAATTAGCACTAGATGAGTTTTTTTCCAGAAGGAACACTATTTTGAGTGAACAGCTACCAGCTGGAACATGAAGTGAATAGGGGTGTAGGAGAAAGAAACCTTTCTGACACTTTTATATTATTTGCAGAAGATGATCTCTCCTTCAGAGAGAATGTGTAAGTAATACAAAGATCATGTGGTTTGACATATCATACTTAAATGCTTCAAATCTTTCCCTTTAAGATATCTTCATTTAAAAGAAGCTCATCACTTTTTCTGATTTCAAGATTTAGCTTTGAAGTGGGGTTTGGGGATAAACAGAATACTTTCAAATGCCAGCTGTGGTTTAGAAAGAATTCAAAATCTATGTATCTGAAATTGTGTATAGATAGAGTACAACAGCTCTTATTTTAAGCAGTTCTATATGGAAGAAAACCTATTACATATATTTTAACCCAATCACAAATGAAGTTCTGACAAACATTTCATTACCTGCTGAAGCTATTTACTGGCAGGAACTTGGTGACAGTAGGATTCTCCCTATATGAAAATTTCCCTGGTATGCTGCTTGCTGTGTCCCCATAGTGGACTCTTACGTCAACATCTTCAACCTTGCTATGAGGTCCTGTAATGCAAACTATCTTGTCTCCAAATTCAGTGCTAAATCAGAGAAAAAAGAGAAGAGGAAATATCTTCAGTTACTAACATTATTGTAATTCATATTTATTACTGTAGTACCCCAGAACCAACAAGAATGAACCCTATTTTGCTAGGTATTGAGTAATTACACGAGGAGACAATACGTTCTCCAGATCACTTAAAGTCTTAACAAAAAAGATACAGGATATGAAAAGGAATAGTGCACACACACAGGAACAACAACATGTCAGGATACTTCATGTTATTCCTTTTGGTGGGGGGAGAAGGGGAGCAATTAATAAGAAGAAAAATAAGAGAGAGGAAGAAGTCAAGGGACACTACGAGATTAAAATTTTATATGGAACCACTGAGAAGATACTGTAGGAAAGCATGGATGAGTTTGGAACAGCCAGTCAGGCAGAGAAAGCTGAAACTGTAAAATTGTTTCAATATCTGAGTTCTTCCACGTTGGTTATTTTTGCAGCTGCTTCTTCCAGCTGGAGCCCCTAAGTGAGTTTCTGTCTAAATGTTACGTGCAGAGCCACACTGCACGTGATGAGTCACTACAAGACATATAATAGATTTGTGTAATTCCGAAAGGCCAGCACTTGCTTGGTGCTTGGTTAGGATACAAGCCTATTGTTAAGTCCTCAGCGTTTCATACGTACACATTGCAAGGTTCACTGCCGACTAAAACATGAACATCCTTCTTGGAACCCGTTGCCAGGTTTGTACCAGTGATGGTAAGTGTGGTTCCACCTGCTTGTGGACCTCTTTCAGGGCTTATTCCAGAAGGATGAGGTTCCTGCAAAGAGGAAGCAGTCAAACTCATTAAGAAAATGAAACAAAATTTACACTAGTATTAATATGTATATATTATATAATAATAGTAGTATAATATTATTATCTTTAAAATAATAAAATTAAAAGAATGTAAAAAAGCACAAATCTTTCACCACACAGCAAATTCTTTCATTACCCATAGTGAGCAAAGGAAGAAGTGACAGATGATGTGAATGTATTCACATTTTTTCCAAACCGTACTTTATGAGGCTTAATATAAATTTAAATTCCCCATTTGCAATATGTAGAGAGTTAGCTGCCATTAGGTTTGTAAGAGCTTCCTCTTGGACTTCCTGTTTTCACACTTATTTTATGATTTTCCTCTTCCTTATGGCTGAGTGTACCTTAAACTTTCCTTGCCCTTTGCATACACATTCTACATCAACTACAGGAGAGACAAAGCAAGGTTTTCAAAACTGGTGGTAAAGAGAAAGAATATTAAGATTTCATTTATCTCATAAGGCCCTAAGTCATGGAAAATGATTTTTACCCCCTGTCTTGAGCAGTGAGCTTGGAAAAAAAAAATCTGAAAACATTACATTTTTCTTATTCACCTAGAATCTTGGTGAAGATTTTTTTTTAAATCAATGGAAACAAGCGGACACGCTTCAAATTATTATCAAATTCAACAGAAATTTATACTCCTCAAATAATGTCACTCCTTTTGTTCTCAATTCAGTCTTTATTTCAGTGATCATATTTGCTATTCCTGGATATATGACAAATATTATAAATTTACAGTGAGGGTGATTTTCATGAATGATGCAATTTAATTACGTCATACTTAAGTAGTCCCTAGTTCCAGTTCAGAAAAGCATCACTATTCCGGATAACACTGAAGCTCCTGAATCAAGAGTATGAACGAAGTCACTTAACTTGCATGAGACTCCTTCCTTGCACCAGCCCAATGCCAGCCCAGCACCCTGGGTTGGGAGGGGACGCAGCCTGCCCAGCGCCTCCCCACACCAGCCAGGATGCCCACGGACGTGCTGCAGCCTCACACCAGGGTGATGCTGCTCTGTGCACCCACAGCAAGGCTGTCGCGTACAGGGAGATGTCTCAGCACGGCACGTGCCCAGGGAAGATCCTGGGTCCATGTGAACGGCAGGGCTGTTGCTACAATGGACCTTGCATTTGCTAAAGCATGCCAGATCAGAAGTTTAGGGAGGTTGTGACACAGGTAATGCTTTTTTGATGTAAAATTATGCCTCTTGACCCACATTCAAACACAGGCTTTCCTTAAACAAATCAAGAGAGCCACGAGCCCCTGCTCACATGTATTTGCAAATAACATCTTTTCTTCTCCTCCTCTTGCCTAACCTTGCTGAAACGAGTGGCTGATAATGAAGCTCTTGGTTGGTGCTATTCGGTATGAAGCATATACAAATAAAGCAAGAGTAAAGAAGCTGGAAGGCTCCCCTAGCTGATTAGGGTCCAACCAGATTGCCATCCCGCTGCACCGAGCTCTTTCAACATCTCCCACTCTACTGAGGGGAAGCCACACTCAGAAATGGAGAGCAAAGGGGCCACAGTCAACTGGTTAGTTCAAGATTACTGGGATGATATTTAGAGAAAGTTTGTGATGTTCGTGCTTCTGAGTAAAGGGAACCATCATTATCAGAAAGCAGAAAACTTCCTCCCATGTTATTTTGCTCATGCATAAACTGCCGTCTTTATGTCAACTTACAGCAACAAAAAAGAGGGCCCAGAAATGGCAGGGAGGTGAGGGAATGGTGTACCGCATTTTGGTTCAAGCTCAATGAGCCATTTCCAGGTTTTCAACAAGTAGAAGGAATCAGTAAAAATGCATTCAATCAACATTGTGTTTACTTTACAAATACGTTTTACTGAAGCACAGATACTCTAGAAACACAGAGAACTAGTACTTGCTCCGCTAGCTGTATACTTCCATGTCTGAACAACTTCTCCTAGAATGAATGTATCACAGTTCAGCACACTTCATAAATCTACAATGACAACTGCAATTTGCTTGAAAGTCATAGAGCCTTAGGAATATGCTTTAACACTAATTGGGTGTCAATTGCTGTTCTTCCCTAAGAGAAATCTGTTTGTAAACCCTTCACTCCTCGAGATATACATTGCTTCAGCATATGACTGCCCGCACACACTAACCTTTGCTTTTTTTTTAAATTTAATACATCACTTGGGTTACAAGATTTTATGCAGGGAAGTGAATCAAAGCCACTGTTAAAGCATGGCTTAAGTCAAAAAAGCATGCTGAATTCAATATAACAAATTTGAGTAAAACTTGCTTACTTAAATCTATACAACCCCCTCCGTCAGTACTCTTTGGATTTAATTGCTTGCTGATTTAAGCTACATTGAACTAAGTCACGCAAGTGTAAATAAGAAGTTTGCGGTGTTCTAACAAGTTCATTTTAAACATCACACTTGAAGTTTAAATCGACACAAATCTAGACGTGCATTTCACATAAAAGCTCCTTTGTGCTTTTTTGGTAACACAATTTTGTTGATAAAAATTGCAATCAATATTGTATATGAAATGCAAGCAAATGTATCAAATATTTTAACTGTAACCGTAACATATGGACAGAGGGTAGTAACTGTAATTAACTTTAGATCTTGATTATCATAAAATGTTAAATGTGTTGGACCAGTCTATCATCTAAACTAAAAACCACGGCAATTATTAGCTGCATAACACATATGGGATAGTTTTCAGAAGAAAGTATCCCCCAAGAACCACTAAGGAATTAGTATGGACAAAATCTTTATCCCTGAACCTCAGGAAAACTATTTAAAACTTGTAGCCTCTTCCCTCAATACTACCTCCATTTAAAGCTAAACCTTTGATTATAGACTTGGGAAGGAGAGGAAGGGGAAGGGATTTCTGATGCATCCCACACCACTGTCCTCTCTCACTGCACATAAAAACCAAAGGCAGCTTGCTAAGAAACTTCCGCTAGGTCCTTGTATTCCTTTCTTCCTGCAACAGTGCTAAATAATTATATTAATAAAGCTCAGCTGGGCTGTTTGATCAGGAAATTTGGCAGCGTGTCAGCTGGTTATGTGGCTAACAGTAAATATTGAGCTAGACACAAACTTGGAACAGAGTTGTTCAACGCCATTCTCCATGAGGGATCTTTCAGTGGCGGCCTACATTTATCTGTCTGTGAACAAGGATATAATATCTAGGTAAATACATAGCTATCGAAAAGCAAAGTTATCTGTAAATAACATAACAACAATGGGGAAGTGAGGTAAGTTTGGTAATTTGAGTATCTGCTCAAATTTGCCCAGAATTTGTTTCCTTAGCAAGACTGACTTTGCTGAAAGGTAAAACACAGCTATGCCAAGAGGAAAACATGCCATTCACACCTCAGCCCCCCATCCAACACATGGCAACAGCATGGAGTCAGCACATCTTAAATTCACCTGGGATAGAATTAAAAATTGAGGCCAAGAATCACTATGGCAGCTAATATAGGTACCAGCTAACGAGGAGGTGGAATAGCTACATTTAACCCTTATTTTCTCTTCAATCACTGATTTTGCAGCTGCTCCTCAAAGGACTATTTTAAAACAGCGTAATTCGAAGTATTCATACTTAGCTTATTTAAAGTAATTTTGCAAATATCAAGAGCACTCCAGGGACCAAGTAATGTGGACACTTCATAAAGATGATCTAATAAGGAGGAACTCAACCGTCCTCTGTGTGCAGGGGAATTCTTCAGGACGATTGTTAAGACAAAGCATTGCATAATAACGGTTCATTATCATAAACTTATCAGGAAAATGATTTGATTAATTTTAACCAGCTATTTTCTGTTTCACATCATCTTTTTTCTCTCCCCTCCTTTTGAATGATCTGCCAGAACAAGCAAGTATTTTAAGTATATTATCAATTATTTTTAAAATTTTAATAACCATTTTTTAGCAAAAACAATGGACTCCAAGCAACTTTTAGTGCTCTCCTAAAATGTTCATGGATGGCTCAAAGAGCAAAGCTGTATCAGCCCACCTGGAGGTCTTCTTAGAGGGCCAGTAAGGAACCTGCACCATCTAAATGCATAACTGGAAAGCGGTTTTCAATCATGAAAGTTGGTTAGACAAGATTAGCAGAAGATCTTTTGCTGAATGCCAGCATAATTTGAAAATGTACTTTCAGGGGCGGTGCAAGCCTTCAGCAAGGATCGTGTTACCTAAGGAGAAGCCAGCCCCTTCCCAGCACTGACATTGCATCTAACAGCAGCACAGAGAGGCTCAGACACTTCACAGCCGCTAGGTCTCATCTTATCTCGCAAATCCTAGAAAAGCTGCAAACCCGCACCCCTCTACACTCCTGAACGCAGCCACACAGCTCCTCTTTAAACTTTACATGAGATTCCTTCTCCTTGCAAAGGAAAACGAGGGGCAGAGGGCAAACTCTGTACTGCAAACCTTGCTTGAGGTATATACATGCCGCATAAAAATGCTGCCTTTACCAAGACACAAAAGTCTTTAATTTGCACTGAATCTTGAGCAATATTGAAAATTCAGGCAGTAGAAACTGCACAGATAAACCTAAGATCTCAAGAGTTGTGAGATCAGTGATACCACCTTTTCAAAATCTCCTCCAGGATCTGTTTTCTCCTCGTTTCCTCCCTTTTCTTATTTCAGTCCCTGGATCATCATGAACACCCCACTTTCATTTCCAGCACTCGGGTCTGCACCTCGCTCTCTCTGTTCACTGAGTGAGAAGGTGCCCGGGGGAAGTCACACTTTCTATTGCATGACACCACAGTGCCTGTTGCAATTACGATGTTAAGAAGAGCATTTTGATTGTGTGACCTACAAGGAATTTATAGCAGCTTTAAAATAATTCTTCTGGAAAACATCATCCTTTGCAAGGACTTGGCAATATTTCACTTCTCATGGACACAGTGAAATTTGAACAACCCTACAAACACTAATTTAACCCTGGTTTTATAATTCCTTGAAGTATAGAATATCATAATTCACATATATTTCAGTCTTTTCCTTCTTTTGCTTGAAATGGAAGAATTTACTTTCAGATTTCAGTGGACTACATTTCTCTCTTTGTCATGGTACAAGCACTGTTCATTCTTCCAGACAGTTGAACATTTGAATGAGAACAAATCTTTTTTTGCAGTAACAGATTATCTTGCGCGTGGGTTTTCTGTTTTTAAAAAGCCTGTACCAATGTCTACCAATTGCTCAGTGGCCTGTTTCCTGTTGAGTCTTGCAGGCCAAGTCCCAGCAGAGTGACTGTTTCACCCTCTTACACTTGCATGATCATGTTCTGTGTTTGTAGGAAGCAGATTTGTAGTTTTGCTAAAACATATGCCCATCCACGTCCATGTTATTTGAGCAAGGATCTACTGTCAACAGATGTAGCTTGCTCCCTACTGCTTAGTTTATCCTGAAGAAATAATTTGATCTTGACAGGATTTCTTCCTTGTAGGTGCGGGCAGATTTTCATTTGTAAGTCATGGGAAGCTTGAGCATTTATAAGTCTTACAGACGCATTTTCCTTAAATCCTAGTTTGGTGTAATAATGCTGGGCTAGAGGTGTCAAAGTCCACCTGCACCTCAATATTACCATATTGCACTGTGCTGCTGATTTAGTACACCTGAACTGATGAGCAGTTCTTCCAGACCTGTAATAATCATTAGGCAGCTTTGCTGTAAGGATAATAAAGCTACGTAGAGGGTTTATGTGACTGTGGTCAGTGCTCATCACATTCATATAGTTTACCTGAAGGCAGTGGTTATATGCTGCAAATTGAAGTAGTAAGACAGTGCCAGTTTCTAAGTAACATCCTTGTACATCGCCTGTGAAACGCAATGTTCTAACAGTACCAGCTTCTTTGGCAGCAAATTCATTTGTTCTCTTCGCAACACCAGTGAAGTCTCTGTAACTCGGCAAACCCTCACTTGGCATTTACTTTCCTGTGTGCTGCTGCCTCATCTTTGCATCAGGGACTCCTCTGAGCTTCACAAACTGTATTTTGGGGGTTTGCCTCACGGTAATGTCAGTCTATCCTCTCAGACACTCTGTGCTTCATCAGCACAGGGGTATTAGAAAAAAAAAAAAGAAAGAGTAAGCACTGGCAAAACAGCTTCCACTGGCCCAAGTACATATATGACTTCAGGTTCAGGCCATTTTCCAGTATAATGTTTTCTCCAGAGCAGTCAGAAGTCTTTCCCTTGCGTTCTGTTTGTATCCTTTTCCAAATTTGTTTCACAAAAATATTGATATATTTTTCCTTGTAGTTTGATGCTTTCTGTGTGCTAGAGGGTGAATTATCTCCCTGCCTGTTCCAGCTATAATCACATTTAGAAGCGAAGTTACTTATTAGCAATGTACACAACTGTTGCTCTTGGTAGAGTTACTGCAGACTCTCTGAGCATTCACATTTGAGCTCTTGCATTTTTCATCCTGTTTATTAATCTAGAATGAACTTTTTCATCTTTAATATTTTATCACTTGCAGTCAGTTTTTTGCAAAATCTGGAAGGTGATCTGTTATTTCTTTAGGTTTCTGATTACTACTTTATTAAAATATACTTTTTACAGGCTGAAAGTGCTTTTGGAGGGCTTCTCGGATTTTAGGTCTCTCTGCTTTCCTGGTGTCAAATCCGAACACGTGGGACTACCAAGTCTACTTTTACCCAGCACACAGTAAGGTTACTCTTACTCTCTTTTTCTTTTTTTATCCAGTTTCTTGCAATTTTCTCACTAAGGATATGCAGGTGCTAAATCGAACCACCACCCCCAGCTCTCTCTCATCCACCCAACTTGCAGTCAGGATCCAATGTGCCACTCTGATTAATGTTTCCTTCCACTGGTTTTGTTTATTTGCTTTACAGTTTTCTTGGTTTATAGCGTCATGTTGCACCAACTCAATTCTGGTCCCTTGCACAGTATTCAAGAATAAAATAGGAGTGCACTGCTGCAGAGTTCCATTCAGGTACTGTATCTCTAATTTTTTGATTTCTCTAGTTTTTCACTCCTCTGTTGACAAGCACATGCTGAACTTTCTGTGTTCCTGGGCATGACTCTGTAAATAAGGATACCATCTACCATAATATTTCTCCATGGTGGGAAGTTTCTAGCCCAAGAACTACACCACTGAGATAAAAGTGGTTACCCTTTATCCTTCATTAATGCAGAAAATCGAATAGAGAAACAACCAGCCACCAAGAAGGCTAGTGGTGATTCACATGAGGGGTCAGAAATTCAGAAGCAGTAGGAAGGGAACAGAGGAGGGGAGCCCAACAGAGGTGCAAAGAAACCTTGGCAGAAAGTCCATGCTTCAGAGGGGATACTGGAGAAAAAGCAGCTTTGCCAGACTACAGCAGAGAAACGATTGGCAAAGGAAAAGAGGACGGTGGCAGAGTATATCCCTACGATGACGCTGTGAGAGATGCAGCACAGGGGGAAGCCAGCAACAGAAAGATGTGTTCAAATGGACATGACGAGCAGCACATGGCAAAACCAGCTAAGTTCCCAATCTGCCAGCTCCTGTAGGCAGTGGCCTCTGAGCTGGGGTTTGCCTTTGGATGTCAGTGCACATCCTCACAAGTATGAATTGGCTCCCGTGCTTCCGTACAAGCAGAGCACAGGGATGCTGTGCCAAGGGCCTCATGACAATGCACACTCATGTGCAGATAAGATTTTCATAAATGTATATTGTCAGAGCACATTACTGCTCTGCATTAATCTCGTCCTTCCTTTCCTCCACTTCTCCCTTCCAACGAAGGATATGGAAACCTAAAACATCCTTTCTGCTTCCTGATCCCAAACCCAGCTGCAGTTAGTTCTGGCTCTTGTAGCAGGTCTGTAAAACAACCCATTTGTTACCGAATTTACTCACCCCCCACTGATGGCCAAATTATTCCTGCATGTAATGTACACAAAAATTAAAGGCATGAACATGTCATAGCCCATGAAGTGCTGTAGGCACTGGCCACCTTCTTGGAGGTCAAAATGTCGTTTCATGGACTATCAGATAACCACAGGAGCTAAATTAAACTTCTGAACAGGGAACACCAGTCATTAGGAATTGCTCTTTCCCTCCACTCCCGTCCTTTCTCAGACTCGAGGGAGTCTGCTTCTTGTTTCTTCAGACAAGCCACCCACCCACAGGATATTCAACCAAAGAATTTCCATTGTGCACACTTGGCAGGCTTGTGTTCGCCACGGTGGCTGACCTGACCTACTGGCCCCCAACCACACCACCCCACTTGGCTGACTGGAGCATCCACAGGCACAACACAAACCAGACTTGAATTACTGGGTTATTTCCGTAATAGCAGACCAGTAAGCTGAGTTCTACCTTTCCGGGGCTGCTCCTTGCAAACCTTTGCACAGTGCAAATTGATCAAATGTTTCCAGCCACTCCAGGTGTGTGGGCAGAGCAATTGCCCGGCAATACACCATTCTAGCAGTGTGTGCTGTCTGCTCTGGATGGGATGCTCATGCAAAAGGTTGATATTAAAAACAACTGACTTTTTGGACTCAAGGCAGCACCTTTTAATCCTGAGGCAGAGACAACATGCTTTTATGAAAAGACCACAGAACCTTGCTGACAGGTTTGATGGAGAAATGCAAACATACGTGACTGGAAAGTCTGCATTATACTTTAATAATATGACGTAATGTATAATTATAATGACCCAGTGCTCCTTGGCAGCTCTTGAGCAGAATCACAAGCACTGAATGGTGGGGCATATATTTAAGTGCATACCTTGGATGATAAATCCAAGATATCTGCATGAGGAAGGGCCAACTTTCCTAAAGCTCTGAATTACCCAGGGAGTTCTCCTGGCCCTTAAACATGATGACACATGAAAACTCAATAATAAAACAGCTACGGTCCTCTGGAAGCTGGCAATTTCAGACCACTACAGATGTCTGGCTTAGCAGCATCAATCAAGATGGTAACATGCCATGTAAAGAAAAAACAAAACTACAGTGAATGCGTTCAGGTGAAGATGTGTTCAGGGAGAAGAATCAAGGAGTGAGCTACAACCCTCCACAAAAGCCTTGTGGCACTACTGGCACTGCGGCCGTGAGAGCTCCCAGAGTGCTTGCTTCAAACACCAAGAAAGAAATCAGAAGATGGATGAAGATAAGAGGAAGCTGCCAACTTGGGAGAATATTAAGGTGGAAGAGTGCAGCATGTTAAATGCAACCGTGCTGTTCATGTTCACCTTTGAGCTTCCAGTACGGTGAGTAGTCAGCTTCATGTTTGTTTCAGATCAGACTAAAATTTGGTCCCCTTTGTTCCTCTTTTTGGTTATCCATCTCATCTTGCTTAGGTAAACAAACTTCCTGATTTACTACATGTCCTTATTTCTAAAACAAGTCACTAAAATACCTTCAGCTCCTTAGAAAGCTACAGAAATGCATTATAATTTTTGCAAGGTGCTACCTTTAATTTCACCACTTTACATTTATTTGAACTTTCTGAAACCATACATTCTTTTTAATCTACACAGACTAAAGCTCACAGAATTGCTCTTGCAAACCAATATTGGAGATCCCAGAATCAGCTGCCGATTCTCTGTTTTGGTGACTCAGGAATTCGAAGAGGAGTTACCCTGAGAAAGGAATCATGCTTGTATGTGATCAGCAAATCTGAGCTGTATACCTAGGAAAAGCTGACTCCTTCCTTTGTACTGTGATACTGTTTCTCACTGCCATAGTAACAAGCAAATCAGATAAAGTCAAATAAAAAATCAAAAAACCTGGACAGGCCTTTAGCCATGCTGCTGCTCCATTTTCTAAGAGACCAGTAGAGCTGTCAGTATTCCAGATGTACTGCATAGCTGGATATGAAAACTTAGGATCATTTCATTTCTATTTCACTAAAAAGGAGAATGGTTACTGCCTGCTTCTGCTTATAGTCAAACAAACAACGGAAAGGTCAGTGGAGGAGGACGAGGCTACCAGAATTTAATTTCACTGCAATGTCTGGACCTAAATGCAGCACTTGAGTTGGATAGAAGAAATTTTGATGAGTAGGGAGAAATAGAACTTTTTTTTCCTTTGTATTCAGCAAATATAGATGATAAGTATACAGCACAGACTCTTATGGACCAGGGCATTTTAGTTAAAAAAAAATTTTTAAATTGAAACCACAGCTCCCTTACTAACTGGATTTTTGACTCATTTAAAGGAAGTCTCACTTGTTCATTGGCTCAGAAATGAGCTGTGCTGGCAAAGTGGGGCAGAAGCTCAAGTCGAAGCCCTACATTCTGCTGCCTCTCTACCCCCTATCAGCTCAGCTTTAAAAACACACCTCATCATTCAGGCTGAACATCAGCAATAGCCTGATGCACTATTACTCAATAACGGGTTACATGTTCTTGGTTGTAGCCACTAGCCACACATACTAGGCTGAAACTTTGGCCAGAGGGTATGCAGACACTTCTAGTACACACAGACACAACAGGCTGGGTAGCTGCATTGCCTCCTTGTGCATTGGTAGTACATTTTTGCATCGTGCTGCCACACATTGTATTTGAAACGATCACTGCTGAAGTTAAAGGTATTATGCTTAGGGTGATTAAAGAAGACAGTAGAAACAGCAATATCTGCCAGCAGGAGGGCAGCCACATAATGTGCTCAAGAACAGAAAAAACACATAATAGAAAATATTTTAGGAAGGCTCTTTGAAGGAAGAGTATATTCTTTTCTTTGTATATGTTGAATAGAAGAGTTTTTAAATAAAACACAGATTTTGCATGTCTCCTGAAACAAATCACAGAGGAACAGCCTGAAAACAACAGTGAAACAAGACTGTAGCTTTTAAGACACTATAAACTCACTAATTGTCTGCTCTGATCATGCCAAAAGCCAAAAAAGCCTGTAATATACTTGTAGAGGTGTACATGAATGTGACACTTCCTTACTAATTTTAATCCTACTGCCATCCACAGTTGGCTTCATTTTCTCATGGAACAAAAAGAAAGAAATGAAACTAGAAACCATTTTACCATTTTAAGGCATGAAGTGCAGTACTTGATGATTTTGTATTACTTGTCATTGCTTCATACTTTGTAAATAAAGTCCCTAGGGAAAGATTCTTGCAGTAGGTAAAAATGATTTTCAGCAGCAGTTAGCTTAGTTATCTGATATTTTGGCAACCTCAATACACTCCGAGATCGGCACACAGGAAGTCTTGGACTTTCATGGAAACATCTGCCTGGATGACATCTGGGTAGAGCAGCTTTTTCTAGAATCTCACTGAGATGCATTCGAGAGTTTTTCTTTTTAGTAGCAAAAAGCACTGGCTGCTTATCTCATCTCACGGATGTGACGAGCAGGCAATCACATCAGACCAAGCTCACAGACAGGTCTTCTAAGCATACACAGAGGCTTCAGATTGCCTTTAAACACACTTTGTAATTTTTCTATGTGGTTTTCATGCAAACCATGAGGGAATCTTTACACACAGGAGAAGCAGAGGAGAATTTGTGCAAAATTTACCCAACACAATGGATTCATGTCAAAATTTCACCCCATTTAGGCTTTACTGCCAAAGCCTCTGTCCTAGGGGTCTTAACAGACAACATGGAACATGATGTTTCTGCACATTTCATTCTCCAGGTAAGAGGAATGAGACTGACAAAGGAAAATTTAATTATAACTACATTTTCACAAAGAAACAGAGGAAGTTGTTGACATCCAAAGACAATTTTCAAGCAAGAAGTGGTTTTGCAGAGATCCCACCTGGGAAAGGAGGCATTTGCTTAGAAATTCTGGAAAAAGACAGTTATGGCCTGTTTTGTGAAAACAGGACATGTTCTTCCCAGTTGCCTCTTATTCTTGACTTACTCCACTTCTTACTGCTGATTCCCTTCATTTCCTTCTCACAAGGTATCAAGAATTAATGAGACAGAAGTTACAATGAGAGAGATGATAAAAGCCTAACACACTCTTCATGTTTTATAGGTTTATGGTTTATAGATGTAATTTTAAATATCAATATGAGGACAGAGATTATTTAAACATCTCTGCTATCACAGGCTCTTATAAATTTTGAAGACCTCATAGCTACAGCTACAGCTACTTGCTACTAAAACCACAGGCTAAAACAGCTATAACCCAGGACCACATCTAGGTTAAAACAATTAAGACACAACTGAAGCTGTCCTTCACGGTGACACTGAAAACAAAGCGCATGTGTAATAGGAACATACATCATGCTGTCTGTGGCTCTGCTTACTTCTCTTCATGCTGTATTTTTGAATGAAATAAATTATTAAAAAAATTAATGCACCTTCATTACTTATTCTTCAGTGGCTGTGCATTAATTCTCACAGTTAAGAACACTGGCTAATCTCAACACAGTGATTAAAACAGTGCAGTCACTGTGGGTCTAAAGAACACTGAATTTTTTCCATTGCAGATATTTTTTATTCAGTAATGATATTGTAATTATTTTGAGATTCTGGCTCTACAGTCCAGAAGAGATTTTTGGTGTACCTTTTGTATAAAGAAATGCTTAAGTGTTTTCTAACATACTTGAATGATAACGCTGTTGATGAAACAAAGTTTGTTAGGTAAAAGAAGTGACGCTGTGCTTAACAGGTACATTTTAAACATAAGTTATGTGCTAGGTATGAAACAGGTCACTTACTTACTTAAAAAAATACACTTACCTGGTAGGTAAATTTCACATCACTTGGTGATTTACCTAGTTTTCCGTTGATGTCAACCTCAATTTGACCTTGTTTTGGTTCAGTCATTTTTCCAACTTGACATACAATCCTATCAAGAAATAATGTAAGTTTATCTGTTAAAAATAACACCTGGAATACAAAGGGAATGTATTACACCCAAACTAAAAATTTTTGTTAGCTACCACACACAGTGCAAGCAAAAGCACAAACTTTTTTTATACCACCAAATGTACTTGAGTTCTGGCTCAGAGATCCCCACCAAAACCATCCGCGAATATTTCAGTCTTGTCTCTACCCCAAAGCAAAACTGCAACCTGCACACTGTGCGCAGCAACTACTTAGTAGTCAGTTAGTGGAGGTGACTTCTACTGAAAAATCAAATTCACTCCAAAATCAGCAATGAAACTACCCAATCCTTAACAACGTTTTCATTGTATATAGTAATGCTAAAAAAAGACAAAGAAACCCGCCACCTTGATGCCAGAATTAGGCAATCAGCTATCTTACAACTTTGGGTATTTCAGCTTATAATACTCTTCCTGTGCATCCTGTTATCTCTGAGCTTTAAACTACTATATTTTTCACACCTACTATCAAAATCCCTTTAGAATTACGGTTCACTGAAAATAAATCCTAGGTAACTCATGCAAAATCAGCGGTCAAGGAATCCTGGAGGGGAAAACATCCTGTGTGAACGACCACCGCTGCCGAGTTAGAGCTGCGCTGTTTAAATGTTTTGGTTCAACAGCTGATCCACAGAATATAAGCATGGATATAAGAAGGTAAGTAAGGATTTGTTGGGGCAAACACTTAATGGAGAGCTGTCAGAAAAGGATGTATATAAAGTCTGCAGCCTTCGCAGGCAGCGAGTTTCGTATCGGACACACCCTGTGAAGCACTGTACATTTCCTTCATTCTCTGGATTGTTGCTATTCTTCCTAGAGCAATACATGATTGCCTACAAAATCCCAAAGAGAAAACAAAATCCCCCCTCCAGAGCCCTCCCCCCCAAATTTACTGAGAATAATGTACTTAAATTTGGGCTTAAAATAAAAGGATTGTGAAGTCCCTCTGCAGATCCCTCCACAATGCTGAGTCTGGGTCCTGGCAAATGGACAAAATTCTCTAAATTCTTGCATGTCCTGGCATGTGCGTGGCTGCCTGCGCCTGCAGTCTGCTCCTCATCATCCCTACTGTATTCTTGGAAGTTGCATCCCCTTGTCAGGCAGTCACAGGAAATGGTGCCTTCGGAAGAATTTCAACCGTATGTCAAGCTAAGGAAAGCAGTCGGGGGCCGGGGCGGGGGGACGCCGTCGCGCAGTTAGTAGGGATTTTAATTGAAAAAAGTTCCCTCCCCTCCCCAGCGTTAGCATCGCCTCCCTTCCCCCACGTTACACAGGGAAAGCTAACAAAGAACGAGACCACGACTTCTCTAAGGCTGAGGACTGAATCGACAGCAACGCCAGAAAGCAGCCCAAGCGCCTGAAATCTCCCCGTTCTCCTACCCACGGAAAGAACAGTCTCCTAAAGATGGCTTTTTGCTGCAAAGGATAAGGGAGAATGACTGGGTGCTTAATTTTTTTTCATTTTAAAAAGGGGTAAAAATAAAACAAAAGAAGGGAGGAAGATACAGAAAGAAAATTATAGACACCTATTTGGAGATTCTGAATAACTTCTTTTTCAAGGCTTCCCTAATGGAGAACATCCTTCAAAACCCCCTAATTTGTTGGGAAATTACATTATGCAAGTTGCGTTTGTTCTCACCCATTACCACACAGGCAGAACTTAGGAAACCAGTAATGTTGCTATGATACAAGGAACCAGTCATCTCATTCTGGCTTCTTTCCATGTATTTAAAAATATCAAAAAGCTTTAGAAAAAGCCAAGAGGCTGGGGAAAATTCTTGTAAGGCTATGTTGTAACTCAGTGCAGCTTCTGCAAACATGGAAAACAGGGAATGGGAAAAGATGACTATAGGAGAGTTGGAAATTAATGTCGATGGGGATGCATGTATAAACGGGAGCAATGGCAGTGGATTTGGGAAGCAGTAAGAGATGTACATCTATATACTTTCTTAGGTCATTGGCGCCTAGGAAGCTTCTAAATCTGCTTGATCCACAATCTGACTTTTCAAAAGCTAAAAAAATTACTTAGGCATCTTTAAAATACCTTTCAAAACAAGCCACAAAAATAGCAAGAAGTTGCTGTATTACACTTAAAAATAAATGAAGGAAAGAAAGTCAAGGTTTCAATTGCAATTTGAAATATCAAAAGTGAAAGAAAAAAAATCAAACTGTTTGATATACATCATTACTATTAATATTACTACTGATCCTTGATGCTATGCTTTTTATCAGCTAATATCAAAATGGTATTTCTCTCTTGAAATTAGATGCTTGATAAAAACTGTAGTAAGCACTTGATCTCTAGAAGAATTTAGGAACCTTATCTTCACTTTTGGTGGTGTTTAAGAGTGTGACAAGTAATCCACGAAGCATCTGCCAACCTGCTTAGGCAATTCAACATCCGCGGACTTGTCAGCTCTGCCATCAAAGTTAGTCATCTAAAGCTTCACCAAAACTCAGGGCTCCCTCCCTGCCCCCAGGAAAGAATCTTTGTGGCTGGACTAAAACAAAAAAAAAATCAAGCTTCCTCTTGCTTTGCCTAACTTTCCCATACATCTTGTATGCCTGGATGCACTGTGGTTTGGATTTCATACAGATTTTAATGACTGGCTGCACATCTGTGATGCCTTGAATTTAAAAACAAATAAATAGTTTTAAAACATCTATGGTAATAATTCATAAAAGCTTTTCAAACAAATGAAAAAAAAAGCAATCCAAAACACAAGGGTAGTACTCTATCATAAATTTGTTGCTGCATTAGAATCTGCAACAATTTTAAATAAATCCTCAGACATGTTAGAATGAAATATTACAAATATATTGCACTAGATTTTTCTTCTATTGATAATTTCTTGTAACTGCAAGGAGATCTTTTTCTTCTCCTGAAAGTGCACAGAAGTTTCTATTTTCTCCTAAAATCTTGTGAAAAATATGCAGCAATTACCTTGTGGAAACAGAGTAGAATTCCTCTTTGAAAAGGCATTCTTGGTCTACCACTGTTATATTTTTTACATCTTCTGCTTTTATACCCAAATTAGATCCCATTATGGTCAAAAGAATTCCGCCACTTAGTGGTCCAGTTTTTGGCTCAATCTGTGTTGGCGTGAGGGGAAAATAAAAAAAAAGCAGGTTTAAATACTACAGTGACCATGTTGCTCTTTCATATTATTTAAAGCTACTTTGACTTACCGGCACTTAGAATGAAAAAGACGTTTTTTGTAGGATCCGCATAAATAGATGCTATGTAACTTATTAATGTTATTAGTTATTTATAAGCTCGGAACACATATTAATTAGCTACAGATTTCTTGTAATCTAAGCACACAGTACATAATTCCAACAAAACTCTGTGGCAGACATTTATGCATAAAGTTCTTGCCTAGTGTTTATTCTGTCTTAAATTTGCTTCATCTCTTAAAGCACTATGATTTTGAAAAGCAAATGGAATGGGCTTCCCCAATAATCATTTCACTCAGCATTTCTAGCCTTATTTTCAGTTTTGGGGGGTTTTTTTTGTTTGTTTTTGGTTTTTTTGGTTTTCTTTTTCCCATGGTTTTCACCCTTTGGGTTCATAGCAGAACAGCACGCCTTCCAAACAGAAAATATGCCCCACACAGTCTCTGCAGAAGTTTCTTTAGTCCCCGGTCTTCCTTATTGCATCAAACAGTAGGATGCTGCACTACATGGACCGATGCTAGTTAAATAATTTGTGATTAAAATGTAGACTGAAAAAATCCTGTGGTGGCAGTGGACTTCTCAGGTTAATGGATGGCCTGAACAAGCATTAGGATTCTGAAAATCTGCTGGGAGAGTGACCTGCTTTGCTAACACAATACAGGGAGCAGCTCCAGCAAGACCTTCTCAGGTGTTCAACTCTGGAGGGCTCTAAGTTTATTTTCAGGGAGAGGGAGACGGCACAGCTCCAAATGCTGGAAGCCAAGCAAACGCAGCTTCTGAAAGTCTGGACTTTAATGTCTGCTGGGTTTGCTAGATCTAAGTTGTAAGCAAGCCTGAGCACAGAGGCATGGCTGTTGCTGCTTGCTGTCCAATCCAGCTCCAGAATCACTTGTTCTGACTATTTTCCCACACTTTCAAATTTCCAAAGCCAGATCTTTTAACTACTGGCCATTCCTTTGCACTGAACCCATAAATACACTAGCTGAAAAATGACTGAACAGTTTGCGTTTCCAAATTATTTTGCACTAATTTGAAAGTAACAACAGCTTTGAAAAACAAACATATCAGAACATTTTTGGTATTTACTGTTTAATTCACAACTATGTACAAACAGTTTCACAGAGTGAAAATACTTTTCTTTTTCTTTGTTCTCCTTTTCCTCCTCCTTCAAACCATCTTTATTATGGCAGAGACATTATACAAGTATTTTTATCCATATGCTCTGTCAAGCTTTCAGGATATCTGCCTTCCTCAGCAGACTTTAAATGTTTACCTGCCATTTCTTCTTGAACACACCATCATGGCCAGTTTCATACACCCTACTGCCATTTTGGTGGTGCCCACACTGCAACTCTAACTGCGCAGCCTCAGCAGGTTCTTTGCATCGCTGCCAGTTTGAGCCCCAGATTTCAGAATCAAACTGTTATTATCTTATTTGAGTAAAATATATCCCTTTTATGGTTCTCAGCCTCTGTCACACAGTTATTGCATTTTTTGACAGCTTGAGATACATTTTTATCAAACTGTGTGTTTGAGTTTTGAAGTACTAACACCGCTGTTACAGTAATTTAGATTTGCCCAATAGCAGTATGCATCACTGCTTTCTAGGCAATCACCCTGCCCAGAAAAACAGCATTTGGCTTGCTGCTGAAAAGCAACTACTGAAAGCAGATTACTTTTTGCTTCAGCTACTGGTTGACCAAGGCAAAGCAATGCTTTTCCCTCGTCCTGGGTGAACGCATCAGCCACAGAATTATTGCCGTGTAAGGGGTGGACATTTGGCATCTCTCTCTCTCTCCCCCTCTCTCTCTGACTTCTTACATTAAACTTCTACAGCCTTGGGTTTCATTCCAGTATGGGCTGGAAAAAATCACTGACACCTGGAAAACAAGTCATGACACAGAAACAACCTGCTCCCTTATTAAATGCCATGAAAAAGTCTAGTTTGAAGCCTGTTAATGAGCCTGCTAAGGGCTCGTAGTTCCACACGTGGTGAACCTCTTTTATAGACATCTTCTAGGTAGAACAGATTTCAGGACAGAAAAAAATCCGTGCTAATTCCCAAGAATCAAGTGCCGTGTTTAAGCATACACTGCTAGCCTGGCTTACAGCACAGTGAGAACAAGGCTTACAGAACAAGGAGTCTCAAAGACTCCATTCAGTCTCTTATTACGAGTCTTTACAAACCTTTCACACACATCACTACTGGCATTATTTCCTTGCAGCTATTTAGAGGCTTGCTTAACACCCTAGAAGGAAGAACTGCCTTTCAGGATGAGCTTTCTTAGATGCTTTCTCCTGAAGAATAATATATTGGGAGGAAGAAAAAAAAAGCAATCTTACGTGAGTAATTTCTGGATGAGGACATGTGTCAGTAGGAGGAGCATGACAGAGTTTTTCATAAACACACTTGCTTGGCTTGCCATCTTCTTCACACCAGACACACTTGTAGTCAGGATCGGCCGCAAGGCATAAACTGCAGTCACTTCGTCCATAAGAGCAGTTGTACAGAGTCACTGAAATAAGAATGGTAAATGCACTTAGACATTTCCCTCCGTTTCAAGGATATTCAGTATATTATTGGAAGGAAAACTAGTCCTATGTACAAAGCCTCCCTGCTGCTCCGTTCAGTCCTGTGAAGAATATGCACACTATGCACTTAACTTCTGAATGATGCTGAAACAAAGCTGTATTTCTGACTATACAGAAAAACTTCAAAACCATCCATAGGCAGACTCTGAACAAACTACTGTGTAGAACCCAAATACACCTTTATCACTCAGGCTTTGTCAAAGCATTTAAACACAAAGTTTTTTGTCCAAGTATCCTCAATGAACCTGACTATGCATCTATTCAAAGACAAGTTCAAATAAACAGGTCTTCCTGGTGCACCAAAAAGGAAGCCAGGAATGTCTGCAGGGAAGGGTATAACTCTCACATGTGTGTTGCTACGGGCGGACATCAGCTGGCATGGGACCTCTGCCAGCCATTTGGGCCTTTTCAGAATCATCACTAAAACCTGAATAGAACAGAGAGTTAACCCTTCATTAAGTGTTATCCTTTCTCCAAGTTAATACTTCTTCATTTCACCAGGTCTTTACTTATATCTCTGGAGAAAGCCAAACTTGTTTTTTGCTTTTGTTTCCCCTTTTGCCTTGAATTGCCACCCTGTTGTATGCCTTATTCCTTCTGTAGTGCGGTTTAATTTTAGTTCTTCAGAAGCAAGAGATGATTTGTTGTGACTGTCATGCCTCTGTTATTGATGAACCATGCACTAACTATCCTAGACACTAAGCTTATCTTGGCCCCCATCGGTCTTCTAGAACAATGCAGAGTCACTGAACAAAATTAATTTTCCCAAATAAACACAAGCCTTGAGATGTAGCAGTGCTGTTCAGCACCATAAGGAAAGCCTGAATTCGCAAGGAAATGTTTGGAGATGCACTTGAGAGCTGGCCCAGAAGAAAATGAACAAGCTGAAAAGATGTCATACGTTTCTCTAGGGGAAGTGTGCATGTTGCACAGATAACTCAGCTAGTCAGCCCAGGAGTGCTGTGATTCCCTGGGCAGCTGAGCTGATTATAATAAAAAGAAGAAGTTCTTGCCCACTTGTTTTCCTGCTCCTGCCCTTCATCCCTGCTTCTCTCTGCCCTTAGGCTGTTCTTTTTCTGGCCACAGAGTCTCACTCTCTGTCATCAAGGCTTGGCACTTCTTGGGTCTGTTTGTGAATTGACTTAACTTACTAGAACAGCAGAAAACTATCCAGGTTTCCTCCTGTGCTCTCTCAAGAGTTAAATGTGTGCACAGATGGGAGTGGGGAGTAAAAGACAGAGAATCAACACCTCTCTTTTCCCATGGTGATGAGCTGTTTTATGTGCTAAGTTTCATGAAACTGTACCCTTAGTGACTTTAATGGCTTTTTTCAAAAAAGGTTCATCCTTAAAGTGAGATTCAGTAAGTAAACTGGGGTAAACAGATATGATCAGAGGTGTGGAAGAGAAACTAGAATAATCCATTTGAGACTGCATATGGCAAAGGCCATCAAAAATGTCTGTTTCAAGAAGGCACACCCTGATACTTTTATTCTTGGAGGAGCAGGACACTAGGAAGGGCACCGGCAAAACCACCCTCCAGTCACTAACACTTCAATGCACTATCCTCCTAGATATCCTCCTATATAAAAGCAGCAGCAGTAGCTTTTGATATCTAATTCCAAGAAGCTACCATGTCAGATTGCTACCGAAATGAAAAAATAAAATGAGAATGCTGCTTTTCCATTATTTTTTCAGCAGTGTCCTTTTTTCCCTGTTAGGCATGAACAATATTACAGATGCCCAAAATTTGGCTACAGTCTCTCTGCCATTTGCATGAGAGTGGACAACCACTCAAGGGCAGTTCTTCTCTAAATGCCACGTATTTAAAATCTCCACATTCATTTTCACAGCCACAGTCTTTAGTAGAATAACATGTTTTTGTTCTTTCCCTTACACTGAAGAGTTAATACAGAAGTGAAGGCTGATTCAGATTTTAACTTTTCTTACATCTAATCAGCATATCCACTTGATTTCCAGTAGCTTGACCAGCACAAAACCAGTCGAGACCTCATTGGAGGTGTATGCAAAGCTGAGAGACTTTGACATTTGTAACAATAATCAATGAGAAAAAGCATCCATTTGACTCAACTCCAATCTTGACTTTACAAGGAATCGATGAACACAAGGTAGGAGCAGCATCATTTGTCTTATATGTTGAGCACATCAATATGTAAGTCACTGTAAGTTACTGTAAGTAACAAACATAACCCACATAATATTTTCAACAGTTTGTGTATTAACTATTCACTCTGTATGTTGGATGTGAACCGAGTGCTGGGGAAAACTACCTGACTGACAGGCCTGGTGAGTTACTGTTTTTCATGAACAGAAGAGAGTGCAGGCAGCAGCCAGGAAAAGCATCCTCACTTCTATGCTGCAAATTGCTTTCACATGAACCAGAGCACTTTCCTAATCCAGCACTCAAACAGGTTGTTCCCGCACAGGAACTTGGACAGGTCATGTTGTCAAACAAATCTTCCTTTTGCCTTCCTAAACCCTGCATTACTCACCCACACCGCCATGTGGCCACCTGGCAAAGCAAGGGAATACACTTACTGAATTACTTTGCTATCCCTCATTGAGGGGACAGGGATTTTCATGCCATCCCTTGGTAAACAACATTAACACTGTAACGTCTTGAAGTCCCTCACATCCAGATGCATAAATGCAACACAGAAAGCTAGAGCCGTAAAGCATTAAACACTGCCCTTGTTCACTGATCAGCTCATTAAATGTACCAGCAGCAAGCCACTCATTAGATTCAGACTCTTATCCATCACCTTGAGATACCAGCTGTGAAATCATTGACAAAAAGGACAAAGGATAAAAGGGATATATTGGATTCCATACTGTTCAGAACCCCTGATGGCTTGAGATGTAAAAACGCTATCGTAACTTAGTATTCACTAAAGCATTTTATACAAAGAAAGGTTTCTTTTACTGGCAAGTTCAAATGTGCTTCTCAGCAGCTCCTGCACACCCAAAGTCAATTCTTTTCAAGATGCATAAGGACCATTATGCTCTGGACTTCAGATGACAAGGAAATTTTAAAGCAGGAGAGAATTTGGAGAAAAAAACTTTTATAATAAAAGGAGAAGAGACATTTATTGATAATTTTTCCTTTCATTTTTGCAAGAGTTCTCTATTTTGATCTGAATAATATCCTTTCTTTAACAACTCAGCTACTACTTTTAGCTTTTTTTCCAGGCTGGGAAATAGATGTTGGGAACATTTGGTCAAAATTCTGCAATTTTAAAAAACACAGCCTTTAGAATGGAAATTAAGACACTGTGAGATTGTAATACGACCTCCCCAAAACATTCATGCCACGTCTTCTCTTAAGTGCTTTCAGCATTGCACACAGAACCATAGGGAAAACCTTTTAAAAACCCACTTCTATGCTGCTTATAAGAAAGGGAATAAATTAAATACTGTACAGATGGAAAAGTACAGTCTGAAGATTTAATTCACAGGGGAAATTACTTGGGGGTAGTGTTAGTTCTCCTGATGTTGACTCATCACATAAGTAACAGGCACATTGCCTGGCAGTTTTTGCAAGATTATGCCTTAAACTTCAATCCAAAGAACTGTAAGGTCGGTACCAATTCCCAGATATTGTTCCACTGATTTTAATGGACCTTCTCAACTCAGCTCTGGGCTAGGCCCACAGACATAATTGCTTCATCATTATAAATTGAAAGAAATAAAAATAAAGAAATAAGCAATTTCTATCAGAGACCAAGTTTTTATTTGTGCTATAAAACACTTAGTATACTTTTCATTGCCATAGAAATAAATGAATAAAGTAAAAAGATGAAAGCATATGGAATGCTTCTGTGTATTGCAGATTGCCAGCAGACATGAAGACTGCAGAATCTGTCACTCAGGAGCTGAGACACAGTTTAAAGTTCAGATTTCAGATGAAGTCCATAGTAGTGGCAATAAGAAAGATTACTTTTCTACTAATGGAGGGAGCAAGTTCATTGTACCTTTCAGAGAGTGGCAAAGGGAAACGGCCATTTAAAATCAAACTACTGAAGTACTTTTTAACAGTAGCACTATGAAGCTTCACTATTAGGATTGCTTTTCAGAGTAAAATCAAATTTGAAAATACTGGTAACATTTTTAAAACAGCCTTCAATATAAAAAACACTGGTGTTTAATTCATGAGTTTAGTATTTATAACATTTGCTCTGTCAGATTTGTTTTCCCAAGACTAGTAACCCTGCAAAGGTAACATTCTTATCTTCATAACTCCAAAATTTATGAAGGAACAGATTTTCATTTAGTCTAATTTACCTCTCTTTAATCCCGTATTTCATACTTACCCATCAGTTTGCTGTCAATCTTGACCTTATCTGTTCTTATGGATAAGTTTAGTTGTAGGGTTTCATTTGCACTATAGGAGAACTGGAAAAGAGGACATAGTAAAGACATTTATGTTTGCATTTTGCAAGGTAAATTTTATGCGTCCCATGATTCTTAACAATCAGAGCCGTGAAGGCTTTAGAAACTATCACAAACCTGATACATACGTCCTGTTTTTTCTTCTTGGCCAATTATATTCGCAGAAAAATGTTTTAATGAAGCTAATCCTTCACAATCAGAATTTTAAAGTACCAAGGGAGAGCAAAACCTGAATACCTACTGAATCATTACTTTTCATTAATTTAATTTACGTTTGGTTATAAGCATCCAAGTAGCTAGGGTACTGTACAGTTTCAGTAAAAATAGCTGCTGGGCCTGCTGCGCTCTTCCTTCCCATGCCATCTGGCCCTATTATTTGCGTGGCCACAGTAGACTCGCACCACATGGAGGGGAAATCTCTTGCATCTTTAGCAGTGCAACCCCCTCATTGCAGCCAAAGCACAAGGTTCACATGCTCCAAGATATGAGCTTCTGCTAGGGTTGAAAAAGACAGCAGCAATATCAACAGGTGGGAAAGAAAAAGAGCCAAGAAAATATAAGGGCTTTATAAAGTGTATGCTTCGTGCCAGGCTCAAACGCTGCATAAATGCTAATTAGTTCACTAAACTAAGCTTGTTACTAAGCTTGTAAGACTAAGTTTATAAGCTTAAAAAAGGTTAAAGTCACAATAATATTTGTGAACCTAACTTTGAATTTGGTAGCTAGACTACTATTTTGAATGCTATTTCTTTTCTCTGTTAAACAAACCTGAGAGAATTTTACAAATGAAAAAAACTATGTCACAGGAAAGGTAACAAATTGGTGTGTGGAGAGGGAGAAATCTGAAATTCTCATCTTTTATCCATGATGATGTCACTAGATTGTATAAAAAATGAAGGAAAAAAGAGCAATCATCCAACATTTCTCCAGGGACAGTTTAATAAATCCATGAATGGCACACACAAAGAAATCAAGGAAGAAGACATAGGGCTTTAAGGAGAGACCCCGGGAACTTCCTTTGCTGCCTTTGACCACTAGTGCCAAAGGAGACTCTTCATGAGAGATTATTTTTTACCTCTAACGGAAACCAACATTTCTTGTATGGTTCTGGACACATGTGGGTATTGGAACAGGACTAGGAGGACTGAATATATTTTGTAGGCAAAACATACTTTTGCATTTACCTCTTTACTCATGAATGAGAATTTTCCCTCATCTGGTTCATCAACAGGAGCTTCAAATTCAAATTGGCTGTTTCCAACCACAAATTTTTTATCCTATGGAAGAGAAAAGTTCAGCTTAGAATCTTTACAGCACCATCAAGCATAATAAAGTAAAAGCACCAAGCAATATCCTGTTGAGCACTGGAAGTAATAAGATCAAATGGAGAAGGCTAACCAGTTAAAATCGCCACCTCCAAACAATGCTAATGAACCATCGAGCCAGCACAATCTGCTACTTAGCTGCACCATTCTGACCCTTGTTCAACTGCGCAAGCACCAGAGCAGTACAAATAAAGCCAAAGCATAGCTAGCACTCAGTTTCAGGGAGTAATAAGAAAAAGCCAAGAATCTGAATATTGGATAACTTCACACATCGGATGTGTTATTAACAGAGCCGTGTGAGTGCTGCCCTTTAAGTTTTTCTCAGTAGGGAATCTGGGCAGAGCAGGAATGTAAGAATTGCACAGGAAGCTGGAACGCACAACTCTCAAGCCTTGCTGGCTATATTTCTTCTGCCTGCCCAAGACCCCAGCTGTGTTTTCACAAGCCAGTCTTTGATGGCAGTACCCGCTTAAGGGTAATCCTGTCTCCCGCACACCTTTTCCCCTCTCTTCTCCCTAGGCCCTAAATCCTAAATTCCTACCTTTAGGCTGTGGCACATACCCACCTGCGCCTCACTGGCAAAACTCTTGGCATGGTTTTTCTGTGGTTTGATCAGGGAACTGAGCTGACTAAAACTAACCTGGCCAACTAAACCAACTAAAACCACAACACTGGTGCTGTGCTGGGTCAGTCTCCTGATCTGGCCCACAGCACAGCTGCGCAAATAGTTTCGCAAGAAGAATGGGAGAGAGAAACAACCAGCGAGGACATTTTAAGCCTGTACTGTTGCCAAAGATTTACAAAACTAAAGCCAGCTCATAGGGGGACAAGATCACCTTCACCTTTGATGCCTTCTGTGGATGTAAAGGACAGTCCCTGCTTTCATCCAGAACTGCTTGAATCTTAGAGTATATGGCAAAAAAATTTTGATTACTTTATTCCTCCATCCTGCTCCAAGTGTTAGTAAGTCTTCTGTTGTTGTCATCTAAGCTTCATGCCTCAGAAAAGCAGATCTTACTCTATTTATTTGCAGCTACTTCTTCAATACTGGAATTATAGGTAACTCAAGGACCACCAGGCTTATCTAATTAGGGCAGTGGAAAGAAGCAACCTTTCCCATGGTCCCTTCACTACACCAGGAAGGGCAGAGGACACAAGAGAGCCCACCAAGCACTGAGGCTGAGGAAAAGCATGCGCTTAACCAGGCAATGGGCCTGGCTCCAGTCTCTGAGAGGTTTATGTTATAGAGGGAAAACAACCTTTTACTTCTTCCTTCTCAGAAGCTGCACATAGAAAATGAGCTACTGAAAAGTCTTCTCTGAAGGTTTTACAGCCCATTCTATTTTACCGAAAATGTGCACCTCCTCCAATTTTTAAAGCACCTTATAAATCTCTTTTCCTGAGAAACACTGCCTTGCTTTCTTTATTCTTCATTTCAGTATATCATGTATTTTTCAAGTGTTCAAATTCTGTTGCTGCTGCTGTATAAAGCTTTCCCCACATGCTTAACAGAACACATTGGGCATGGAGGGAAGCTTATGTATGTGGCAGCTGCCAACTTGGAGTGAAACAAAATCAGGAGTTGCTAGACTATCTAGCAGAAGGCTATAAAGCTTACACTCATTAGTCTGGGTGCAAGAAGAGACATGTAGTAAACACTGAGAAGTGGGTTATACATCAGACACACAAGATAAAGGCAAATCCAAATGGGAAATTACTTTTAACTAAAATATTTGAAGGGCTAATAAGGTTATCTTGATGCTGGTACATCTTTTTCTTCTATTGTGCCAATCTTCCAGGGACTCAGCTGGAGAATATCTCTTAGAAGTTGCATGCAATACAACTGATCAGTACTAAACTTTCCTTTGGTGTCTCTCTCAACTGCTTGTTCTGGATGTGGCTATTCCCAAGAGAATGATGATAGCTTGGATTCACTTTTATTTGCTATTGAAATGTTTTCAGAGAAAGGAGGGGCAGAAAAACAGTCAACAACTTCTCTTCTTTTAGTCTACCTCCTCTTCAGCAAAGGTCTCCACAAGGAGATCTATTCATTGTAGGGTAAGCGTTCACAGGTTAAGAGGAGCATAAAAAAATTGTGAGCTTATTCTTCCGTTGTCAGTTCTGCAATGGCAGTTTTAGAAGCTATCCACTTCTCTTACTCACCGTGAAAAGCCCAAACCTTCACTGCTAATCTCCATCTACAAGTAGAGATGCTTACATGTGTTATGTTGGCTAGTACACTTACACATCCATAATTAGATAGGCTGTGCATTGTCCTTTTAAGCAAGGCACAGATTAAATCAAGGTAATAGAGCTAGTATTCCAAAGCGACAATAGAACATTTATTTTTGCTGATCAACTTTTATCTAACCAAAAATGTCGGCAAGGAAAGCAGCAGGAAAATGGATATATACCCATGTTCTAATCAACACACTCTTGAAAAAGACTACCTCCAAATAAGTTATTACGTCCAACATATCCTACAGCAAAATCCTTCCACATGAGAAGCCTCATGCTATGTTGGGCCAAGCCTCATGCTATGTATGGGCTTTGGGTCAAGCCCTGTAAAAGATCCATCCATATACTTCTCTAGAGCCACCACGAGAAGTTCACCCAAAGGCTGAGCCTAAGTTATGCCCTTACTCAAATGAACTTTTAGTAATCAAAGTTATTGCTTCAGCTAGCATCACCCCATATGCAGGAATGCCTGTAGGATTATCACTGTTTCATGCCTTTTATGTCTATTTTCACATGAATTTAGAAGTGTGTGCATACAGCTGTTAGTAACTGTGTGTGCCCTTCAAGTCCTGGCGGTGAAAGTGTTACTATTTTGGTTAAAAAATGAACCTCTGTACCAGGATATACGGGGCTGCTCCCATGACAGAGATGTTCCCACATGGCTATTCTCTAAGAAAAATTATTCTAACATCATTTGACACTCACTTCTCTATGGTGTCTTTCCAGCCTAGGGCCTATACGTTTATTTTACATATAGAGACTTGAATCCCATGTAAGCCTTCCTGGGTCCCAGTTAAATAAATGCATACAAGGTCTGGTCTGTAGGCAAACTGTTTAGTACTGCTGATAAATCATTCAAATCCACCGTATGTGTCTGGCTTTGTTAAATGTAATTGATACCTCACAGGAAAAAGGGGCAGAAACATTTGCTTTTCCTTTTGTCTACTACTACAGAGAGATTAAAGTGCTTATTCACAGAATGATAAACTAGACACATGAGACCAGTTCTTTGGGGTTCCTTCTGCTATTTCTCCTCTGTGGAGAAAGAGGGTCCTCTAGAAGGCAAATTCAGCAAATCTATATTATGCATCTGCTCTGAATTTGTTCTCGAGAGAGAATGGGCTCTTCCACTTATTATCAAGGGAGCAGAGAAAGATTTTCCTCTTGTGCATAAAATCAGTTTGTCAGCTCTTTACAATGCTAAACAAAAGAATCCTGCACAAACTCTCCTGAATTCTTCCTTTGGGCTTAGACATCGCAATTGTGTTTGCTAAGGATTGTGTGTGCCGTATCTTGCGGAGAACGTGGGTCAGATCAGACTAGTTTTTCTCCCCCAAATTCATGGTCATCCCATCAGCACCAGCCCCAGACACTTCAGATAACAGATAAAATTCACCAAATTACCTCTCATTGTTTACATATACTTTACGGCCTTCAGGCAAAAATGCTTATTTTTGAACATATGTTTGTACAGTACACATAATTTCAGTGTTTACAAGTTGCTTATTAACCTTTCCCTGAACACTTTTCTTCTTATATTGTCTTTAGACTACAGACCTGCTTACCCTTTTCCACCCTCAGCAGGCATAGCAGAGGTGATAGAAGGACTCTGTAAGCTACACAGCGCTTCAATTTGGCAAAGGGAAAAAAACTCTCAAAAAACAAGAGCCTTCTTTCCCTTGATAAATGGCGGGTAGTTTAAGCAATCAATGAATTCTCCAGTGTATCTATCATCTAATCATATTTACAAAAAGATGCTGCAGAAACAAACAACAGAAACTAACAGTACCTGAACCATCATCTAAACAAAAGAAGTGATTGTTAAGCTCCACTTTTATCAAGCTAACAATAACATTTACGCATCAACTACATTATAAAACAACAATTAAAAGCTTGCAGTTAAGTTCTGGCTTCCTGAAAGCTCTGTAATTGACTTTCTGGAAGGAAGTACTGAGCATAGAAACCTTTGCTACAGCTCAGCAAATACCAGATCTTCTGGTTTGATGGTCAAAGAAAAAAAAACTGAACAAAAAGTCATTTTACCACAATTAAAAACATTTAATTTCTAAGTGCATAGTTTTCATTTGAATAGTGCAAACTGAAGCAAGCACATTGAATGATGCTACTTTAGAACCAAAAAATTCAGGCATTTATTCAGAAAAAGATATGAAACATTCAGACATCCTAAATTTTCTCTCTTCTCATTAGTTGAAAAAAATAATTGCCAAGGGATTTCAGTAGGTCCAACTGACGTTCTTTAGAGAACTGTCTAATAGCTATGATATTCTGTCCAGCTCCTTGTGATGGCTTCTCATTTAGAGACCACACCACAGTAATCAATGTTATAACAAACTTAAATGTGCAGCTCTTTTCCTTCTTTAAAAATAATTATGAGTGAGATCACCAAGGAACACAGATTCTAATGCTTAAAGAATGGGTGTAGCTGGACTTCAAGTGGAATTCAAATGGCAGCTTCAAATTAATCTGTTTACCTGATAATAAGCTAGATGTCTTCCCTCAAAATACACCATTGTTTGGTACTCCATAGGTATTATTGGAGGACTAGGATTTAGAAACTGTGGGCATTCTTCTTCCTGGGGAGATAAACATTTTATACATTATTTAAAATAAAAAGTCTTACCACAACAAGCTTCGTTGGCCTTTGGACAATGCAATTATTGTTCTAAAGAACTTCATGCTTAAAATACAGTGACAGATTTGATTACACCCTTTCAAATTAGACACGCTAAAAATGACTACAGCATATGTCAAAGCTGTGGGTGATTATCTTTCTCAGCCTTGAAATCTTGTTCCTCCCATTGAAGCAAAATAGTAAAATGAACAAAAATATTCTTTCAGGAGCTATTCAGTCTCACTACTCCTCCTCAATCACACCCTTAAATTCCCACCTCTGCACTGTCACTAAAAAATCTTACACTTCTAGAGTTAACTTTAGAATCATTTTTAAATCCCTAATTTAACCAACTGATCTGAGAGAAAAAGCAAAGAAAATATTGAAGTGTTCTAATAAAAACCTAATAATTTTATTTTTAAACATTACCATATTTTGTTTAATCACATCCTGTTTTGAAGATGACTCTTCACAGATATGTCTCTTCCAGTCCCACTGGCAATTCCATCTATTGCTCGCACAGGAATAGCATCTACAAATATAACATGATAGTCATGACAAACTGTCAGGCTTTTTCCCCCATTGACAAAAAAATTAAATTAAATTCCATCTTTATTCATGGAGAGTAGCTCAATCTGCTACAGTATCCTTACTATATTAAGCTGAGAACTTTATAGTGAGAACAGTTCAAGAACTCCCCAAAGCTTTTTTTGCCCCTTACATGTAAGCAAGGCTCAGAAGATCACCGCATCTCTCAAAGTTTAGAAATGATCTTGCTCAACCTTTATATGCCAGGCTGAAAAATGCGTTGTTTGAATTGGCTGTGCCTGCCCTGGGGCAGCAATGTCTCATGGAGGAGCACAGAAGATAACAGTGGCAGAGTCAGCTTTGACCATCCTAGTTGAATCCACCATAACCCAAAGCTCCACATCTGATATTTATGGGTAGGTAAGTGGATGTCCACAGAACTCATCTGCAGATACATTAGCAGCTACAAAAATGGGAACCCAGTGAATTGGCTGTAATTATATGTGCCATGAATATTCACATTCCAAGTGTTTTATGTTACCAGCTCACCTGTGCCCATCAGCCATTTTTAACTCCATTAAAACATAAGGAAAGGAATTTGGACACTACAAAATTCTGGGAGTGCCAAAGGCTTAATTACAAAACGATTCAACAACTCAGCTGTGAGCTACCTGAAACACAGTTACAGCATCTAAACACTTAAGAAGCTGAAATACTTACGGCTGATTTTCAAAAAGATTCTTTGCTTCTTCACAGTCATAAAAAGGATAAGTATGTGATGCAAAAAATATATTTTCCTTTTCAAAGGTTAGTTGTAAAGGAACTGAAACATGATCTATCACAAAAGAAAAAAAAATCATCTAAGTGGTTGTTGAATTCTTTAGCTCTTGCATAGAAAGATTTAATGATAATGCTTTTATTATTTGTACAGGACATAAGCAAGTATTTAACTAAACAGTAGACACTTTGGATCTCATGACCTGTTATATTTTAGATCTATGAGCTCTGTATTTGTCTTTTTGACCTTTACAAATTTTTCAGTAAATGGTGTTTGGAAGAAAAGCATAGATGCGATAAACGAAAGAAGCAAAATTACAGAATAGCTTTGGTTTATGGAAGTGTTTCTTCATGGTACTAACATTATGCTAGAGTCTAAAAGAATAAGGAAAACCGAGTAAGTAGATAATTGAACACAGATGAAAACTGGCATGAGAACAGTAACTTTAAATAAAACATTTTCTTAAATATGAATATGTCTTCATGTAAAATTACGTGTTTCATTTGTGGATTAAAATTGTCATCGTCATGTGAATTAAAACAAGCAATGTTTGTGGTTACTGCTCAGTAATGCCTGCAATGCTAAGTTACCACAGACACTTGCAATCTTCAGTTTGCTGTACATGATTTCTCCGCAAATGTACTTCTCGTCTGGATCATTGCTGAGCTAAGAGTGGAAAATTTATCTTTAGAAACTGGTGTTTTTCCCAGTGAAGCTGTCTGAAACACCTTTTGCAGAAATCATTAAGCCCTTGCGACAAGTTATTTCACAAGCTATTGGGCAACTTCAAACTCTGCTTTCCTTGAACAGGTTCTTGAAAGAGCGTGAGTGGCTTGGTTGGAAGTTGCCTTTGCCAGTGCTGGGTCCCATTGAAGATTTCAGACTGGTAGACATGCCAGGGGATTTCCTAACAATGGTACTGCAGGAAAGCATCCTTCTTCTCAGGAAATATCACATTCCCTTTAGAAATGACCATAGCTGCAGCAAGCTGGCCCCGTTCAACCTCCATAGGGTTTCTTAACAGCGAGTGGATGTCTCTGGATTTGTGGTCACACGCTGTCAGGAACCATCACCTGCCTTAATAACTGTCTGTCTTCTGCTGAAGGGTGTGCCCAGCTTCTGAACAGCATCATATTATTTTTTGAATGTCCTTTCAAATGGATCCCTCTGTGCCAAACTCAGAGGGATGTACAATTTCTAGATGACTGGGTGACTCTAACGCCATCCCTGACAGGCTTCTAGTCTCACATGTCATGCTGAAAGATGGCACACTGTCATGTTTATCAACCTGGTCTCTTTATGTCTCGCTTTACAAAATATTTGGCTACCATGAATTGGCCCTCAGTAAGGGAGTGCCGTTTTAACACTTACCATAACCTGATACCTTCACCCTAGCTATTTTAAAACTTAAGAGTGAGATTTTAACTTTGTTGTTCTCTGGACAAATAAAACTGAATTTTGGCCTGTTTCAGCCATAAGAGAATTGAAATTTATCTAAAAGTGCTTCAAAGCACTGTTCTGACAGCTCCTGGCAGTTCTAGTACATATTAAAAGACTATCTTCAGTGGTATCTCTAACAGCTGAAAGAGCACCTGACGCTTTTTTAACTTGACACATAATAATCAGTGTTGTGTTACTGGTTTTATTGCATGTGCCTATGTATCAAAATCTATGAACCTGAAGTGTGAATCAAGCACTAGCTAGGCAATAGCACAAGAATTATGGTTGGTGACAAACCTCAAAGCATATAACCAGTGCTTCAGAATCACGATGAGGTCTTTAATTATATGATCACATATTTTTCCACTGGACTTACTATTGCAGAAGCCAGAAGGAACACAGTAAAAGAAGGAAAGGCGTTAGGAGAAACACTGTGAGAAAGAATAGCCTTGTGACATGGCCCAGACAACAAGCCACTGAACTACAGCTGAGTGGAGCAAAAACTAAACAACAGAGATGCAAAACTTTACGGCTAAAGTGCATGTGCTGCTTTCCCAGCCTTCCAGCCAGATCAAAGTAATGTTTATTTTGTTCGTCTGGGACAGAGAATAGCACCTCTCTGGCCGCATGTCCATGCCTCTGCCAAACTCCTGTTCAGGTTTCTGGCAGAAACATTGGAAATGATAAAGCTTGTAAATACAGAAATTTTAAAAGTTGGAGCTTGAGTAAACCTTTTTTTTTTTAATTAAAGTTCGATTGGACAAAATCAAAGAACAACAATAGACTATTTGGAGGAAAAGAACTGGAACAGGAAAAAGCTTGTAGGCAGCTCATATATAAAAAGGTATAATAGAAGCAGCATGCTACGTTCTTTCCTTTTATTATATATGGAAGACAGCAATATTTCTTTACCTTGACCTTTTGGTGTTGGAGGAATCAGATCCGGAGGATCACAGATAACAACTCCTTCTTTTAATTGAGCATAATGGATAGTTTCACCAAACGTACACAGAAGCCGGTCACTGTCGGTTAACGTTGGCAATGGACTTACAGTCAGTTCCACCTGGAAACAATATTTTAAAAGGGTAAAGCATTTAAAGAAACTAACCAAAGCCCAGTAAGATTTATGGCCAGAGAAGTTTCAGCTGCTCTTTTCCTTGCCAAAGCTGATATTTTGGCTAGTGTCACAAAAGGTGGTTTTCCTTTTCAATTTTTATTTGTTCCTATCTGCTAATCTTTTCTTCTTACCATTCTACTACTTTTTCCAGGCTGGGTGTATGTTGAATTGGACTGGTACAAAAACCTCTTGTCCTCTCAATGCATACCATCAGGTCAAGATAAAAATGTCTATACAGACACATCCTCAGCCTTTTGCCTTTTGCTCTTCTCCCCAGCGTGCAGTTCAGCAACAGTAAGCAGAGTGGTTAGCACTTAAATCCTGATGACCTTAATTAAAATTACATTAATCTTAGTGGACAAAAAAAACAAGGCAGGATGGGCTGGAAAAGCTGGTGTTTGAAAGGGCTGAAGAGAAAAGTGGCTTCCTCAAGACTGCATGTACACGCAGAAGAAAACTGGGATCTACCATTACTACTGAAGTGGCACAGAAAAGAATTTCTGAAAAAGCGCTGGTGAGGTCTTTACTGATATTTTCATTGAGGAGGTTCAGTGTGATTGTGAGGAACTGAAAGGAAAATAACAAGGCAAAACTTAGAAAGGAAACACTAAAAAAAATTAAATGAAATCTTGGATGCTGTCCTTGATTTAATTCTTCAGGCATGTTAATTACACAGTTTAAAATTTTCAATCTTGTATTGTATTATTTTACCATACATGGTTTGCTGTTAACAGTGGAAATTACAATTGCCCCTTTCCCACCGAAACTGGTGCATAATGTTGTGAACTGCAAAACTTTCAGTCAATAAAGGAATCATGAGGAGAAGTGACATTAGTGATATTACAGGTAGCATGTAAATGCTCATTTGAAGTTGAGTTATGTTTCAGGTTTCTTTTTCTTTTTTCTGCTTTGGCCTAAGATCCTGATATGGGACACCAGAGACTTGTCTACACAGAGATGCTCAAGAAAGCTGATCTGAAGTAAGAAAAGGTGTGGATTTGAAGTGGACCCATTACATCCCACTAATGCTTTTATTCAACATAGAAATGGTCTTAACATAATGCTGTTTACATCACTCAGAAATGGAATTAAACTAATTTGAATTAAAGTCTCCTTATTTTTGAATAGGAGGGATTAAAATTTATTTAATAACTTTACTCAAAATTAATCTGATTTTACTTGCCGAGCATCCCCAGGAAGTCCTTGACCCGCACTGGCATGCTCCATTTGGAATCACCACAAGCAATGACACCCTGATCACACTTTGAATGCTCAGCCCTGTTGCCACAGAGTAGCTTCGCGTGCTGAATTTACCCTCTCCATGTATTCAAACTTCCCTGTGTAGGGAAATCCACCATTCATTTTAAAGGCATAGCTTATGGCTTCGCTGCTTACTTCAGTTTATGCTCAAGTGAGCTGAGACAGGATGTAAGGGCATGATGAAATCTCCCCTATCAACTACCTTTTATGGGTAATATAATACTGTATAATACTTTCACAATATTCAGATACGTGTAAGGAGTTTGTCATCCATACTAACATCATTTTGGTTTACAGAGAAGGTCAAAAAGAGCATTTCTTAGAAGAAAACATGAACCACAACCTGCAAAAACAGCAGGTGAGGAAAAGCATTGTGAGAAACATCAAAGACTGAGGAACCCAAAACATAAAATTCTATTTCCAGTCACCACTGAACATAAAGAAGTGAGGATAACCATTTTCCTGGTAGTCAGATCAATGTGCTTTAAGAACGTAGAGGGAAAGCATCTTCTTGTCATACCTTAGCAGGGGTTCTGCGACTCATATTTTGAGGGTCAGCACTAATGATAGTCATGCACGTGCCGCTTGGACTCCACAGCCAATGGTTCTCCTTATCAGCTGTTTCACAGTCTGCCCTCTTTGTGCACCTGATAAAATGTGAACAAAAAGCACTATTATAGTTGGACTCTGCTTTCTCTGAACTATGCAACATTTTCACCATTAGCAACTGAAATCACAGGATAAGATCACAGGGAATTTGCTTTAATATTGACCATTTGTGTCGCTATTAGAGAGCTTTCGATACTGATGGAGTAAGTATTAATGTGGCTTTGAGATATCAAAAAGGAAATGGGGAAACATATACCTATGATACTTTGCACATCACCTAGGATTAGACAACCCAAACCAACAGACAGGCAATAATATTTAACACAGCATCAAAAAAAGAACAGAGCCTTTGCCAGATTCTCTGAAATCGAGGCTGATTAATCTTCACTTTGGTATATAATAAACTCCTGAATGAGTGGGCACTGTCTGTTGTTTCTGTTGGTCACGTGGCCAACATCTGTGTGCTGGCAGTAATAAACACGCGACCCATGAGAGGAAAAAGCAATAGAGAATTACTGCTGGGAGTACACAGGCTTGCGGATAGTTCCTGTGAAACTGCAGCACTAGGGAAATAGCACTGTACTAGTGAAAGGTTTCATTAACTATGGCTACTGCTAAGAATCTCTCTATGCCAGGGCACCTTTAGGCTTCCTGAACCATTACAGGAAGGCAACAGCGGCTGTGCAGCCTCACTAAAAATACTAGGAGATCTTCCCAGCTCGCATACGGGAAGGACAGAAGGAAGAGATGCTGGAGGACAGAAACTGAACATGTGGCTACAAAGGCTCGGCCGAGTGGGGGGGAGCAGTCTCATGCACACTCTTTTCATCCTGTGCAGTGCTTAGGAGAAAACTCGCTAGTATTTCTGGCTGCTATCACAAAAGACTATTAAGAAGTCAGAGGCTTTAAAACAGTACAATTGCTGCACAGTTCTGTCAACCCTACCCTTAAGGATATTATTTATGTACAGAGTCTGCATCCATATAACAAATCCCTAAACACACGAAAAAGTACTGCATGTGATCATGAGATAGAATCTGGTGTGGTTGAGGAAAACATGAGAAATGAAGGGCTTTTTTTTCCTTTGGAAAAAAAATACCAGAAAATGCAAAAATTCATGTTTGCCTGTTCTAAGAGACCATTAATACTTCAAGATATTGAGGTCAGTGGTCATACCAGAAACCTGAAGGGAAAACTAGGGAAAATTGCCTTTTGTATGATATATGACACAGCCTTCAACTCCCAGTAGCCCAGGAGGAGTTCAGGTTGTATATTCCAAATCCCCACTTTCATACACATGCTAACTGAAGCCCAGGCTTAAGAGTTACAGTATATTACATAAACCTATACGCAACACATAACTCACTCTGTGGTGCTCAATATTAGGCTTCGTATCGGGCTGTTAGGTAACTTAATGCGATAGTTCACATTTTTAGACAGGAAGCTAGAAGCCTGAAATTCATCTGCATACTATAATTAAATAGCCCCTTTGTTCCAACTGCAAGTACTTAGAATCATGAATTCCCAACGGCTCATGCCAAGGGGTTAATTAACTTAGTAGTCAAAAAGAGAGCTGTAAGACTGCTTTTCCCTCTCCCCACACCCATCAATGCCCAGGGTAAAGAAGAGACGTTCCAGAATTGTTCAGTACTGTCCTAGTTTACATATGTTTGAATATTAATTCAGTTAACCTCTACAGATAAGTCAGCCAAATGCCAGTTTCTGTTCTCCTACAATTAGATGAGAGTTCAGTGTAGCTACACTTCTTGATAGATCACATTTATATAAAACCAGTATTTGATCTATATACTTTATTTCAGACATTAGCCATCCTTTCTTTTCTGCTCTCTTCCATGCTTTCCTGCTCTACATAAAATATATGCTATATTTTCTGAATTTTAAATAGGGAGTACTCTTTTAATTTCTGGGTGAATATTTGACTGAATGGTTCAGAGAGTCATAAAACATGCAGTTATAAGATGTATAGTAATTTTCAGTACCAGCAGAAATATATATCTTTTCCCAAACTAATCAAATCTGCAGAAGGCAACCGGGACTTATTTGTGTGCATAGAAGACCAATAGCAATGTTTGCTTGCTAAAATTAAATCTCTGGCAGGAGCACAAGGCTGAGTACAAAAAGCTGGATTTGCTAAGCAAAGCAGTAACTCAGTGTATGCATCAAATTTCGAACAACGCCACCGCCTACACATGAAAAATACCCACACAACTCACCTGCCCTCTCTTACACACCAGCCGCAGTAAGGGTCCTTTGCTTGAGCACACTTTTCACAGTCTGAGTGTTTGTGACAGTCCTGTACAGGAAGTCGATATACCTAGGGAACCAAAAGTAAGGAAAACTGTAATATGTCTGAAGAAGACACAAGGAGACTGAAAAGTTAATGAATGGGATTGTACAGCACTGTTGCCTGTGACAGCAGACTCGACCCTGTATTACTGTGATCAGAGCTCAGTTTGATTTTAACAAAATCCATATGAACAAAGTCTGCTTACCCCCCCTACCTTGACTTAACAAAATCCAAGTTTACACATTTCCTGCTCTTTTTCACTGCAAGTATTCTTTAATCTCTCTCCAAAGTATCACAGGATGTTTTTCTAATCCAGGATCATGGTGTCTTAAAAAACAGTTTTTCAGTTCCTCCAGATTATGTTGTTACTTCTAGAAATCTGCAGAACAGAAACTGCACAAACAGCTCTTCTAATTCAAGAAACAGCTACTGCGAGATGGATACTTTCAAATGGCTAACTAGCTAGATCATTTCTTAACCAGAATATCTTCTCCTTCCTATAGCTAGCACTATGACAAAATTGTTTGGCAATGCATCCATACATGGCATTTTTGGCCAGAAGCATTTCAGGAAGTTTGAAAGCACATCAGTGCCAGGGTGCTCAGGGGTATGGCACTTCTCCACTCACAACCCTTGTGCCATGCAATAAATTTAAGAGAGAAAAGAAAGAAAATGGAAATAATTGTGACAGGAAGCAGCAGGGAAAACAGTGTCATCAGTTCCCATACCCTCAGTAAATATATAGCTTCTGGTTTTGCTTTCCTGTGGTGGTGAGAATAAACAATTTTGTTTCTATGGCATACAGAAGAATGAGGCAGCACAGTCATCCCTCTTAATTATGCTGGTGAAACTGTGCAAGAGGGAACGGGGGATACTTCCTCCTGGTGCTATTGATCACTGTTTCAGTTTTAAAGAGTGCAAAAAGTTTAGCAGCAGTACCTGCAAGACAGAAGCTTCCTTTTTCTACCTTTTTCTCTCATTTAAAGCAACCGGCAGTTACAAAGTTACTTCAAAAGTCGGAATTTGGCCTTCTTCCACATTAAGAAAGTTCAGTCTGACTCAGTTAAGGAAAAAGTCAGCATTTGATAGTTTTCATGTATTTATTATTACTTAGGTATTCCTTTTCAACACTCTTCTCCTACTTCTTTTTCCTTCCACAGATTCTTACCTAACTAGAGCTGAGTTGCTGGAACACTGTTTCACTAACTGGTACCCCTCTCATGAGTAACTTAGTACCAATGAATGGCTTTTTTATGACAAAGTATTTGTTTCATAACTCTGGCAGGCAGAAACAAGCCCTAGAGTCTCTCCAAGTTTTATGTAAACTTAATGGATTTTAAAAAATAGCTGCTCAGTTTACAGTCAGCTTCAAAATGCAAAGAATCTAACTTTAGAGATTTTCCACTTGACATTCTTAATCAGAGAGACTGGTAAAAACTAAAACAAGCAAATGAACTAGCAACAGCGCTAAGCGACTGCCCCAGGCTTCTGTTTTATTCCCAATATGATAGTTATCATAAGGAATTTGGGATTCAACCCTTTCTGTTTACTTATAATGAAGCAGAATAAGCAGGGCAGGGGTGGTGCAGTCTTTTCCAATTTCCCCTTGAAGCTGCAAGGGTTTCTCCTAATCTCTGCACGAGCTCCGGGAGCAGCACAGGGAAGGGGGGAGGACTCGTTAAATACTTTGCTCCCAGCCACCCACGGCTACTGACACAGCAGAAGGAGGCAGGAGGAGAGGGGGGGAGAAGCAAAACGGAAAAGTGAGAGCTTATTTCTTTCTGTGACTCTAACCTCTGTATCATTCTTCCCCTTATTTTCTCTGGATCTGATTTCCTTTAAAAGGCTGTTTCCAGCTATCACCCATCACAACAATACTTTCACTTTTGCTCAAGTGCCTACAGAGCCCGGCATTTCATTTCTGCCTGCCGAGGCAGGCTGCATCTGCCAGTTAGCTTAGCATTAAGCAATGCACATCAGTGCAGCTATCGTGCCCTTTACTGGTTTGCCTTTTTCAAATAACTCCAAACCATTTTAACTCCCAGAGCCGGGTCCCGATATATCTATTTCCACAACTCCCAGCTCTTCTTAAAACAGAAGTGCACATTCCAACATTTGTTCTTCTCCCCTCACTTATGTCACTTTATTGGTTCCAGCGATTAAGGCTCTCATTCTCCTTCCATCTATCTAGCTCTAAAAGTGGGTGGGACCATTCACTGTAATTAACTCCTGAAGATGACAGTAATGTAATGCCATTACAGAGCTCCCAAGCTTAGTTATTCATACTTAAGCTGAACAGATTTTGTAAAAGAAAACTATTATACATATTATTCAGAAATTGCAGTGGCTAGGGAGAACTACTTGGAAAAGATTAAACTGAATACTTTCTTTGGTAGCAAATTACCACTATCTAAATTTAAACATTTTGTAAAGATGGAATTATTTCTCCAGATTTTCTCTGAAAAATTAGGCTGTGGCCTGCCTAAATGCTACCTTTTCAGGCAGACTGTAACCAGAAAACTTGTCTTCCTTCAGGGTTGCTCCCATCCTTCATGCTGCTCAGCAGCTCGTTGGATAGCCTGGTAGGGACTTTGGGGCTTTCAAACAGTGTGCTAATTTGTCAAATGGGGTGCCAGGCTGTCCTGTCTTTGTGGAGAATTTTGAGATTTGGAGTGCTGTTCCAAATCTGAATGGAAGCCGGATTAGAAGTATCAGCTACTTCACAAAATGAAATAACCTCTCTCACACTTTTGTATTATTAAATGCTTTATCAGTTACTAATCTGGCATGTTTTCCAATGTGGCTTCTAGACTGAAAATCTTCAGCTAGAATATAACATTCCCACAGCAGAAATTTATGAATCCTTCTATAAAACAGAAACAGAAGACACTTTTCCCACCGTTTTCCCCCATATACTGTACTCTCCTTTCACAGCCACCATCATTCTCCCTCTGTTAGTGCTACTGGAGCATTTCCCATGTCCCATTCAGTGTCACTGTCAGTGGTGAAGATTGGCAGACGGCAGCAGTCTGTCACCCATCCTGTCCGGGACAGCTGGTGAACCACGTGGTTGAGGTTGGTAGCTCCAGTGACCACAAAGAGAAGTGTCAGAAGCAGGTTGCAGCCAGAGGTGAGGGGGAAATCCGGCATCCCTCTCATTTCCTGCTTGTTTTTTTTTTTCTTTCTTTCTTCCTTCACAAATAGTCATTCTGCCTCACCCGCCAGCACAGAGAAGGGAAACCTAGAAAAGGCTGTTTGTTCCTTTTGTGGCAGAGTCTGATCTTTCCTGCTGCACTGATTCAGCTCTAGGCAGGAACTCATAACTCATACAAAGGTATTTCCAGAAGTTGCAGTTCCTTCCGTTGCTTCTTAGCTTTTGACAGCAAGACTCATGAAAACTCTGGGATGCTTTACACATGTGTAAATGCTATTATGTCAGCCACCAACATCCTAAATCCTGAAGCGTTCCAGTGCTCCTTAGAAGGACCAGCGCCAGCTACAGCAACCCGGGCACCACTGTGGTGAGGCTGTGGACAAAGCCCAAGCCCTGTGACTGCCCTGTCATGTGCCGCAGCTTGACCCAGAGGTGTGTTCTGCTGCCAAACACAATATGATCCTCCTCACAGATCCCCTTTGAAAGCTTTAGGGGTGAACTCACTTCCCATTCCCAAACTCATTAAGGACATAACTTTTTCCCAAGTGATAGTACACCAGCTTGGAGTTGAGAAAAGTCTCATTTTTGGAGAGACCTACCTTGAAGTCAGAAGAACTGCCAACACTAAAAGGATCATATAAACCCTCTTTGCTTAGCTTTACAGGCATCTGCAGTCCTATTGCTCATGCCTGATGGAGTGAGCCTGAAGTAGAGAGCTGCAGAAGCTGGTAAAAGAAGGCCTTTCACCTTCTTTTTACATCCACCTGCTACCGCTGGGATCATTCTCATTTCCTGGTAACGTGCTGTGTTCCTCCCCATTGCAAAGGTGCATATACGAACCATGAGTGGGAGGAGCCACACCAAACAGCACAACTTCTGAGAATAACTGTGAGATGAACAGACCTTAGGTAAAGTTGCAGAGAAAGTTAAACTTGACCTGACCCCTTGACAGAAGAGGGATACTCTACCTTGTCTGTGGTCATCACGTACAGATTCTCTTGGGTTTTGTCAACGACCAGGTCTTTCTTTATCGGTTTGTTTAGTTCAACAGTAAGAGAGCTGTATTCAGTTGCAGAGGATGACAGGAACACCTATTTCATGGAGGAAAGAGAGGTGGTTAATGTTGCTATTTTACTGTTTTCAATGATCATTCATGAAAACCCTGTGTTTACTCAAGTTCACAAATATATATTGGAGAAAACATTTCAACTTGAAGCATTTGATATCAAAAACAGCAAGCACAGAATACAAGTCACAAAATCTCCCACTGCTTGCAATAGTTCAAATTTGTATTGACTTTTTAAAAATACTGATTTATTTTTAGTGCTGTAAAATTCATATTCTCAACTCTGAGCCTTTGCACTTGATGGTGTCCAAATTTGTTGTTCTCTTTTATGGTAACCAATAGTGTCAGCTTCAAATCTCAAAGCACATAGAGATGCAAGGCCATCACTTGCCTTCAAGCAAAAGAACATATGTTGTGTTTCAATCTTGGCACTTTAACACTGCAGACACACATGAACACTTAATCCCCATACCCAACAGTCAGAATTTACCAGAGCTCCACCTTCAGCTTTATATTTTTATCCATATTCCATTGATTGAATGGACAGACTGATTACAAGATGAAAAATTGTGTAGCCCACTAATATGGGCTTGAATAGAGATAAGAGTAAAGCAATTGTTATATTACCTACGGCTATTTATATAGGGCTCTCAGTAGGTACCTAAAACTTAGACAAAAGTGACATTCAGGAGATGCTAATTCAACCTGTGTATCAGAGAAGCTGCAGTACATAAGAGAGAAGCTGTTTTTCCTTTGAAATTAAAAATACCAAACACCAAGAGAATCTATTCCTGAGATGTGATATTACAAATCACATATACTTTTAGAGTAGAAGCATGCTCTTACTACAAATTGCAACATTTTAAACACCTTCCAGTTTTTTAAGTCAGAAACTTTACCTTAAGAATTTTACCATCCGAAGTTCCCAGAAATGCCACCGTATGCCCATTTTCCACAGTCACAGTAACAGCCGTGAGATTCATCCCTTCTTTTTGTAATACTGGCTTCTCTATAACACCATTTTTACTTCCCAAAAGGTATGGTAAGTGTTCAGAGCCACAGGGGAAATTTTTGCTTGCATTCTAATAAGGAATAGCAATACAGAATGATGTTAAACATTCAGATCACTAATTCCTAGCTAAGAGTGCAGTGCAACCATATTACTACAATATAATATCCCTCAGACATACAGGGAGAGAAATGGATTGTCTGGCTATTTTCCCCAAGCCAAGAGGCAGCAATCAGAAAGCAGTTTGCTAATTGCAGACTGCTCCAATACCTCCACCTCCCAGGAGAGATGGAGGGAGAAAATGTGTTGTTTCTGTTTCACTACAGAAGCACAGCTTACAAAGTAACCATTGAAGGCTGTTTTTTTATTTTGTTTTCTTTCTTAATTGGCTTCTATCCATAGAAAAGCAATGCACTGACAACTGTGTCATGAACTTCAATGCATTCCCTCTTCAATATGCTTCAATCCTAAACTGCAGTGAGCTCCACCAGAGGAAAGTTCAGTCACAGCTTGGCTTTCCTGCTGAAATTGGTAATGAGACTGCTTTCTGATCTGACACCCTCACCTCCTTTTTTCAGGGAGCCAGGGCCTCTCCATTTGTCACATTCAGAATTTGTATATTTGATGCTCACCTCAGATACACAGGTATTGCAGTGAGAAGCACTGTGGTGTTTGGAAGCCAAAAGTGCTCCTTTGGCTTCTTACCTGTGCTAGGCACCTAATGTGTGGAGGATTGTGGTTTCATGAGATGAAGGATGCTGGGCTAATACCAGTAGAAGGTATTCCCATGCCTCCTCTCTTCTGCTATTCACTCCTACCCCTGGGCTGTTGCACACCACCTTCTCAAGTTGTGCTGAAACATCTGCTTACGCAAGCATGCAGCTTATTCAGGCTGGGGAATTAAGCCATCTTTTTAAAAGCTGGCTGAGTTATTTTTAAGTTGATTCAAACCCTCAGCCTAGTTTAGGGTTGGCGTGCACAAGTGGGGTTTGGGAATAGATTGAGTGGTGTGGGCAAGAACATCAAAAAGCCAATGGGGATGCTGAAGACTGGCTTTTAAAGCCACAGTTATGAATGGGAGAACATTATCTTAAAATGTCAAACAGTGACCTCCAAAAACTTTGTAGCCATGGTAATCACAAACCATAAAAAGAAAAGGCAGATGGCCATTAGGCTATGGACATATTTCGGGCCAGAACAATATACAAACACTGCTTGAATGTAAGAAACATGCATATTTCCAGGTATCTGAAAATTCAAATCCAAGTGAGAAACAACACTGAACTCTAGATACCAGCTAAATGTTTCTTAATACTGTTAAAAACATCAAAAATGTATTGGCTGAGACCAGAATTATATATACATAGTGATCATCTGAAGGCTGATCATGGACATAACGAATCACTGCATTTGACTTAGTAATTTCCATACCAGAAGGAACCTTTTAAAAAAAGCACACTTATGAAACCAAATAAGACATATCTTTTGGAAGACAACCATTCTTATTCAAAAGGCTCCAAATTATGACAATCTTGCCACCTCTTGCTTGACCTACTCTGCAACCCCCCAATCACACTCCATTTCCAGAGTACTGAAATCTCAGAAGCAGGATTTAATGTCATCTCACAATACTTTAGCTCAAAGCCTCAAAGTCACCTAAAATAAGACACAGTATATTTTACACTAATTCTAACACAGATTCTAAAACTGAGGCTGATATTACCAGTCCCTTTAATCCACATGGGTTTTCTACTGCAAAGAGTTTGTAAAATGCGCTGGTATTCTGATTAGTGTAGCAATCGTTCCGATTTTTTTCCATCTTTTCATTGATGTGCCTCAAGGAAAACACACACATGGCAGATTTTAGAGAGCCGTTATCTTTGTTTACTTTGCTGAAGAGTGCAAGAAGCACTTTGTCATCCAACAGAGTATCCACAGTTTGTTGTTGCTGAGCCATGCTCTTGGCCAGCTCTTCTCCTGGCGTGGTGACGTAAGCAGAATGACAGTGATCATAAGCACCATCATCATCTTTACATCCTAAGTCCATTTCAAAGTAGGAATAATAATGGGCATCGTCTTTGCACAAACGTGCAATAAGCGTGCGGTTATTGACGGGCTGTTTCTCTTGCTGGTTAAAAATAAAATAAACATAATTTTTATACTCAAAGACTGCAACAAATTGTTGTGTGCTTGATGAGTGATATGCTGACTTAACAGCTGCTGAGTCTGTATACATTTCAAAAATGTCTTTCCCATCACTTTCGTAGAGCTGCCGAGTGCTAATTATTATCCCGTTATCATTTGGCCCATTCCCTTTCCCAACAAACAACACTCGGTCATTATTCAAGGAAGTGATCAGTCCCACAGTCCATACATTCTCATCATTGCTTGCTACAAAGGACTTCTCTCCACTACTGTCCACATAATGCACAACTTTTGTAATGTTTTCTAGATTTCTGATGGCACAGATTCCCTTAAAAAGGCTTCCACACACCACAATTGCTTTATCTGCCTTGTTCAGCAACAGTAGCTTGTTATAATTGTCAGTCATTACTGCCTCTTTGCACTGATTTTCATCTATGGGAGGTGTGCACTTTTTGTTATCCTTTTTTGGACCTGTTTCTACAAATTCAAGTTCCTCCATGTTTTCTGTAAGGTGGTACAGAGCATTTACTGCTCCCAAATAGACTCTCCCAGTGTCATTATCCACTGTTAGGTGATTCAGTTCTGTGGCACTCTGAAAATATTTCAGTTCCTCATTTTTGGATAAGGTGAAGCAAAAACAGCTCAAAATGCTCAGTGTCCAGGTCCATAAAGCCATTTCTGTGTAATACCTAAAAGGGAAAAAGAAAAGAAAAACATAAAACATACTTAAAGTTTACATTAAATTCAGCAGCATGAAGGTTTTTTTTTTTTTAGTGTTTTCATACACCAATATATTCATCCTTGTACATATGCAAACATCATGAAGATTATGGAAAGTTTCAAATCATGTTAATTGTCTAGCAATTTAATATGTTGGGGAAGGACGAAACAAGGTCACATGCCTAATTGACTATTATATCACTAACTAGATGATCAGTCCTGCTACAGAGCACAGTGAGGTCAACAGACCATCTGAAACAGGGCAGAGAGGCAAGAAGTGGTAGCGCTTCTCCAGTGAGCTTTGTGTTTTGTGAATTGTTTACTACAGGGATTTTAAAAATAAGCCAGATGATCCCAGTGTCTCAGCTGGCTCCCCCTTACTAGAGGGACAGAAATTACATGAAATTCCTCGAGGCATTCAGAGTTGCAGGACTTGACAGGTAAAGGAAAAAATCCTTCCACTGACTGCAAGTAAGTCTGGATCTGACAGCTGATGCTGTTAAAGAAGGCGTTACACTAGTCCTTCTCACTGGTGCGAAGCTGGAGGGCGGCACAGCCCTTAGTATGTAACATTTCCTTTGACTGCTGGTATGCATCACAGTCTAACACTTCAATTCACTTAAGCAGTGAAACTTAATTGTTTTAAATCTGTTTCAAGAACATCACTTAGAGTTTTGTGGGCTTAAGATTCTGTTACCTGCTTTTTCAGACTTTCTACTTCCAAGGAAGATCACCTGGCTGTTTGCAATTAAACAAACACCTTCTGAAACTTGTAAGAAGGAGCCTAATTTTAACTCCAGGAGTTAAATGAGGAGGCAAGTCCGAACTGGCTTTCTAAGCACACAACATTTTCAGACCTGCAAGTGTTAAGTTATGAAAGCAGAAAACATGCCTTCTTCAGGCGTGCTTGGACATATGGGCGTTAGGGATAAGGCATAAATCACATTTGGAGGAAATACTGAAAAATAAATATGATCCAGAGTATTTTCATTTTGAAAGTTAGTCATGTGACCTCATAGTCTGATGAGAAAGGCATCTGTAAAGTTAAAAGAAATCTTAAGTCAAACCTGAAAATATCAGGAACTGTGAATAGAAGGGGAAAAATAAAACCCAGAAAAGGCAAAAGAGACTTTAACAAAGCAATTTAACAGGGGAAAGTCTTGTAGGAGGATGAAAACAGCATAAAATGCCAAAACAAGGAACTGAAAGAAATAAAAGAAAAATAATAGCGATAAAAAAAACATGCTCCTGTGCCAGCCAAAGCTTCTGTTCTGGCAGTAGCAATAAACTGTGGTGGGATGTGAAAGGGAATTGCCTGAATCATCATTTATACTGGACAACAAGACTTAAATGTCAACAACCAGGCTGCAAAAGGTTTTGAGCAGGGAGGGAAGAGCTGTTGTGAGAACAAACCATCTGCCAGGCCTGAAACCCAGAGCAGCATCACCAGCAATCCAGCAAGACAAATCCTTCCTTCCAGCATTCACTGTGTTTAGCTCCTCAGGGAATGAGCGTGCAACAGTGAGAAGAGTGTTTCTAAAGGAAGAGTGACTCTAACTTCTAAAAAACCAAAACCTACTAAATGTAACTCAAAATAATAACAAAGACAAAATAAAAAGCTATCTTCAGTCTTATTTTGCTAAAACTCATATCATGAATCAAACCGAGTAGTTAACTGTAAAATGAGGTCAAAGAAGAGACAGCACATTACCAAGGGCATAAACCTAACTTCTAATGATAGGCTGACCTCATACGACCGAGTGACCAGGAAATGTCTGAGAATTATACCCTATTTCTGATATATACTGACTTCAGCACATACCTTGAAAAAAATGAAGTGTTAGGCTTCTCTACAGCAACCTTACACCCGCTCCAAAGAGCTCAGAAGAATTCTTATATTATTTGTAAGAAATCATTCTTTTCTTCCTGCTCCTAAGGACCTCAATTTTCCAAACAAGCTTTGATCCCAGCTTACATCTCAGTGGCTAAATGGCATATCATAATGCATGTCATCTAGTTTCAAATATAGTCTCTTACAGTTATTTGCAATGAGATGAAAAAACAGCTTGATATACTACTGCAATGTTGTTTCCTAAGAGTTGTATCATTCTACTACCTATTGTACAAGGATCAAATGCAAAAAAATACAGGTTCTTTTGTTCATGTTTTTCCCACAATGTAAAAAACATGTACAGATCATTGCTATCTCAGATCTCAATCAAAAAAGCCATAAATAGGTGTGCTTATAAACTATGCCTCTAATGAGGGAAAGTAATTTATTGTACCTTAAATTCTGTACTCAGCTCACCCCCACGTCCATTTCTTTCAGTGGAATTAAAAAAAAAAAAAAACTCAAGGATAAAATGTGTCTCTTTAAGATGCATTACTGAATTGTAAGACAGATATTAGAAATGGACTGTTTAACAGTATTCATTAATTTGAATCTCTCCTTTCTGCAGCGTTTTGTCCATTTGTGGCATCCAGCTTAATGACACAAGCTGAACTTCCAATACACATGTCTTTGTCCCATGGGCAGGAAGGACAGTCTTGCTGGTTCATGCCAGAGTCAGGGTTTAAGGAAGATGAATACATTTTGCAGCTCTAAAACAGATTCTTACAAACAAAGCAGTTAATCTCTCTGTATAAAACGGGTAACACTTCCTCCCTGGTATTTGCTTCCTTGTTTACTTGAGAATTAAAATTTGAGGAACAAGGACAGCCTCTTAAGAACCATGTATGGACCCCACCTAGAAGACGACAATTCCAGTTTCATTGGGGACTACAAAATGAATACCAGCAACAAAGTAATGAGAGTTTAATCTTTGTTAGGAAGATCATTAGGTCCATGATGCTCAAATCCCATTAAAAAATACTATAGCAAAAATGTCTCTTGCAAAACTGGCCAGACAAATCCTGTAAGGCACTAGAAAGAAAAGCTTTATTTAAATTATTCAGAACTACATGCATTCTCCATTAATTCTACTTTTTTTTACTTTCTCTTTTCTTTCTTTTTTTTTTTGGCATTCACTTCCTGCCACCCTGGTCTCATGCTGAATATGGTCAGATTATTTCAGACTTCCAGTCAGGGTAACAGTTCTTCCTTCTCTCCTTCCTTCTCCGTATCTACTGATTTCATTTTTTCCCTTTCATCAAAGCAAACAGTAAATAAAAATTAAATACACAATGGAAAAGATACAAAACTAAATCTCCACGCACTTCTAAAAGACCAGACTTAACAAAAGGAAAAGCAAACCCAAATGAAATGAGAGGCACTATAACCACAGCTCATCCTCATCTGCTCTCAACTCAGGTAAGCAGCAGCTGGAAAAATCCTGCTAAGGCTAGCTGCTTGTGGTAGGACCTACCAGGCAGCTATTAGCACAGATGCCCTATTGAGTTAGGTGCTGTGGAAATGTATCAAGAAACATTTTCCTGCTGCAAAAAGCTTCTGTTTTAGATGAACAAGTCAGAGAAAAGAAAAGGAACAACAAAGAAAAGGAGCAAGAAACCCAGGCTGGAGCTGGAGAGTGGAACCCGAGATGTTCAGCATGGGCAAACGTATGTCTAGTGGATTAATCCTGTAACTACACATGAGCCTGTGAGGTTTACTCAAAGTCAAGCCCTGGTCCTGAGAGCTGATGTATGCCCACTGATCCCAGCCTGCATTAGTTTTAAGCACTTGGCACAATCAGGATAAAAGAAGCCCAGTAGAGCAGTTGATTATTATGTTATCATTCTTTTCACTCTCAAAGTCCTGTCTCTATCCTCCTTCTTGCCCTGCCCCGCAATATGATTAAAATCATCTTTATCACTCTCCCATCAAGATTAGCTGAACTGCATAATCATTGCCTTCTGAGCAAACCCTTGGACTTCTCCCTTTTCCATCTCTGCCTTCCCCATCCCTTCCCCCATCCCCAAATACTCTTCTTGCAAAAGCTATTCTGACTCTTCTGCTTTATACAGGGCTGAAAGTCATTTCTATGAACATCCTGAAAGGATGGTAATAATAATAAACATATTCCCAAAGCAGAAGAATTTTATTATAAAAATGTGCATGTTAATTAAAAAAACAGTGTGAGTAACATATAGCCGCTCTCCAGTCACTCCGAGACTTGGCAGGTGACAATGTTATTTGGTGATAAGGACAATATGATATTAGCCGCCAAGTACTTTAAAAGAAATTGACTGAAACCAAGCAACTTCTTGCTGCTTACAAGGAATAAGAAACTCTACAAGTTACGCACAGGAAGTGCAGAGCACCCAGGAGAACATTTTCATACAGCGGAAACTATTATAAAATGACACTGTACTGAAATGACACAGCTATCAGTGCTCTGTCCTATTTCTAAGCGGATCAATTTAAATTTAAGTACATATATGTTTTTTTCTCAGACAAGACCAATAACCTTAGGTAGCAGTTAATTCTTCAAAAGATATGCAGAAAATAAAGAGCATCTATAATCCACAAGCACAAAGTGAGCTTCAATTTGACCTCATACTCCTCTTGTAAATATACTCAAAAATTCAGCAGAGACATTTATATGGATATGTCTGTAGCTTTCCTCCTTTACTGCCCAGTCCTCTGCTGTACCTGTATGCAAGAACCTTCAACTTCTCAGCCATCCCCAGTTCTTTTTTCTGTCTTAAACAAAACTTTAGCTTTATGTTACTTGATTTCTTATATTAATTTCAGCTGAAGTGAAAGCATATCAAATTTTGCCTGAAATCTAAATAATTGTGGGCTAAAACAAGTGATATTCCCAAAAATGCTGAACAAGAAAGACTTCCTCGTGTAGGAATAATTGTGTCCGTTTATCTTCTGGGGTGTTTCTGCAGAGAAGTTCTTTGCGAAACCATACCATATTGAAGTAAACTCTGTTACATCATCTAGTCTAGACAAAGTTTTCTTCCTTGAAATTCTGGGTTTAGAGACAAACACTTCTGCCAACAGATCAGTTTGCAAAACTGATCTAATATGCTTTTAGAGTAAGCAGTGCAGAGAACTCTGGTTCCCGCTGCAAACTCTCCCCTAATCAGGAGGAACCCCCCCCAGATCTTGCAACATAAAAAGGTAAAAGTCCAAAGGAGCCACCCAAATGGCTTAGAGATTTTTAGTAAAGAGAAGAGAATTAAGAGAAAAGAAATTTCTCTTCTCCCTCATTTTGGGCAACTTTGATTTTAGTTTCAGATAGGTTTTCTATAAGTTAAAAATAATTCAGTTTTCATTTTTAAGCTAAAATAATTCAGAACAGAAATCACAGAACCTGTGTTAGATAGGAGATGAATAGAAATTCGGTTGGGATTTCAAAGTTGCTAATTTCTGTGAGAACTGTAGGTAAATGGGAACAGTTCCCACCCCCTCCTACCACCACTCTTTTTACTATTCCCTAAAGCTCATCAAAGATGCAGTTCACTGGTTCAGAGAAGGAATCACCTAGTAAGAAACTCCACAGGATTCACACACATTTCCTAAGAGGGAGGCAACATCCTGGAAAGGCTTTGGAAGAAGAACAACTTCTTTTGTAGACTATGGCAGAGATCCAAAAAATTCTTTGTAGAAACAACCAGAATAGTGACTGCTGTGAGAGGTGACTATCCCTTTAGTCGTGATGGTTTCCTGTTAGATTGTTCCTTCTTCGGGAGGTCACTTTGTGGAAAACAAAAAACCAATATCCATTTCTTCAAAAGATGTGATACCCTTTACTGCTCAAACGTAAAAGGATTCATTTTCCTTCTCTTTCACTGTTCCTCAAAACACAATTTGCTAAGCTATAAGGCATCTTGGTATGGGACAAATCATCACATCTGGTCAGATTGCTAAAGAAGTGGCAACAAAAGGGACAAATACTTATAACACAGATTATATTCCTGATATGAAAGACAAAAGTTTGCCAGACAAGGTCAATCTTAATCATTTTTCTTATATTTTAAATGAGTAATCATCAATAATATAAGCTTTATGCTTTTTTTAACAGTTATACTGATAGAGATGATGGATCTTCTTTTATAAGGAGCATTGCAAATTACAGATTTGCAAAGGAAATAATGAATGCTACCCTCTCGGTCCCTGTGCATTCTGCAGGTGTTTTGCTGTGATCCCTGGATAAAGTAAATGGACAAAATATGGAACAATAAACTGAGGTCACAGAAAATTAGTGTTTCCTATACCATGGGTTCATCTGTCTGGGCAAGCATGAGCTGTGCCCGAGGGCTCCCAGAAGAGTGAACCCATCACTTGTGTCTGCAGCACCAGAACAGGCCAATGGTGGCTGGGAGATGAGAGAGCATATACCCAGTGGTTCACTGGGGAGAGGGGCGAGGGGGGAAAGGTCGCTGTATCTCTGAAGAACCTTATTTTTCACAAGACCTGAGGTATCAGCAGTGGCTCTTGCAGAAAGAGCTCATATAACTCCTTTTCTGAGACAGACCATTAACGTGAACGGACATTGTGGGACATCCCACAGTATGGCTAGCTGGGAGATTAAGGGTTCAGAAAGGATGAAGCAGCGTGGCATATATGAGGCTGCTCAAAGAGAACTTTACGGACTTTTTTGGACCTTTACTACCAAGGTCAGCCACATATCATCATCAGATGAGTTTGAGAATCTGTACCACCAGTCATGGTACCAGAGGTCACCAAACCTGCCACCTTCCTCACGCCTCAGAGTCTCCAAGGAAGGGGGGAAATCAAACATGGAATTTCATCCAGCTCTCATATCTCTGGCAACTACTGCAAATTGGATTCCTGTATACAAACAGTTCAGAAACCCGAACAGTCCTTCACTTCAAAAATGCTTCCCAATCCCAACATGAAAAAGATTTTTCAAGGCTTTACAGCTGAAGCATTAGCTAACAGCTGTGGAGCACAACTGCTTTCCACAGCAGATCCTGAATCCACAAGGATCCCAGAGTGTCCCCACAAAGGCCTCTCAGACTTGGTGAAAAATTGGCAGGGTTGAGTGAAAAGTTTAAATGAGTCAAATTGCTAGCAAATTCAGAGTTCACAGCAATAATTATGCCATTAGCTTCAAACTAAATTAATACACTACTAGTAGTCTGAATGAAAACCTTCCATCCAAACACACCTAAACTCCAGAATCTTCAATATTCTGATCCAGATCCAAACTCAGACCAAAAGAGAGGAGGAGGAGGAGGGTAAGTCTCAATTTTGCAACTAGGACTCATTCAAAAGAGCATTAACAGCAGCTAATGAGACTCAGAAAATGTATGCTTAAATATTTTGCAGTCCAACTCAAGAAATTCCAATAATGTGCTGTCTTTGCAACATCAGCAGGTAAACCAAAAAAGCAGAATTTTGTAGATTTATATGAACTCTCTGAAGCAGAGCTGTGCTGCACAAAGCTGAACTCTAATGAATTCCCTCGTTTATTACAGCCAGATCAGCCCCGGTTTTGATTTCTAAAATCTCTTCTACCACAGATTCTGCTACAGTCCAAGATTTTTTTTTTGGAGCTCGCAGGAATCAAAACAGGAATTCTGTAAATGAAAGTACCTTCAGAGTTCACAATGCCAGCTAGCTTAATAATAATCAATAAAAATAGCTACTGAGAAAAGACCTTATTCCATAGCATTAGATATTAACAATTACTGGGTATAAAACACTCTGATATACGGGTAGTTTATGCCAAAAAGGGCTCTTCAAACCCATATTTTTATTATTGTAATTTTTATTATAAAGACAAGTGTTTATATTACCACCTCAAATAAGATCACTGCATATGTGTAATTCCAGTCCCACGTATCCATTCATCACCACCCAAGAAAAGAGGAGAACACTAGAAGGCCTACACATTCCCTACACAAACTGGCCTTTTTGCACCATATCTCATTTCAATTTGGGCTTCTGTATTCAGCCCTCCCATCTTTTTTGTTATTTCCTCCTATATTCAGTAGAAATAAAACCATTTTTATGAGGCCTGGCTTTCTCGGTTTTACAAAGATGTAGTTGACCTGCAAGAAAAACAGCCGAGTGATGTGCTTCATGGCAGGCAGCTGCCTCGGCAGGAATTCGAACCAGGAGATTCCTTGGCTTTGGCAAAACCACAGGGTCCCCCAATAAAAAAAAAAGTTTTTTATTTTTTTCAAACATCACTGAGCGCTGAGCACAAAACTGCCTTATGGACCAGATACCCAGCTGTATCTGGTGCTTCACCCGGTCTGCACACCAGTCTGCCGCCTGTGCAGGACCACAGGCCCCTGCAGATCCCGGAGCACTGGCGACGTGGGGGCATCCCAGCTGCGTGACAGGAACCGGCACCATGGCACCCACGACTGCCAGCTCGGGGCAAGCACCGGCTCATTTCACCCCTTCTGCAACTCAGGAAAACTGGTTGCTTTATCTGAGGACCCAGCAGAAAATGCTAGAGAGCCTAGAGCATGGGAAGGAAACACCAGAGCGCTAGGACAGCTTTAATTCATCGGCCTTGCCTGTGCTAATGAGGGTATTGCAGCTCAAGGAAAAAAATGCATTTATACTGATAGTAAAAGGACTCTGTGTCACTAGCTCCATGCTACAACAACGAATTGCTTGTTTTCAGTGCTAAGGTCATCTTCAAGGACTGTTTTTGGACTTCCCCTGGAAGAAACAAGAAAGGAGGGGGATTTTTTTCCACAGTGCGAGGGAATCTGAGCATGACCATGTGGAAACAAACACAAACTATTCTGGCTCCTTCCTTGCCAGACCCAGTCCTCTCTCGTAATTAACCATTAATCACACGCACAAAAAATCGGATCCAAAGGACGACATTTCCAGCATGCGCTAAGCTTCACTTTCCCTAGAACGGGGGCAGGCGAGACGCGCGAGGTCACCCACAGGCAATCCATCTCCCCCTAAACACAGAAGCGGCAAACCGCGCTCTGCATTTCAAACGCGGGCCACCGCAGCCCTTTGCAGCGCCGTCCCGCTTCGGTGGCGCCCACGGCATGCAAATGCCCCGAGCTGACTTCAGCAGGGCAGGAGAAGGTCGGTGAGCAGCCAGGAATTGCCCTGCTGTGGCAAAGCCATGCACAACGGCAGACTGACTCCTGAAGCTAAGTGGCGTTTTGGCGCAAGGTGGGGCCGTGATTTTTTTTTCTTCCTATTAAATTAAAATGTTTTGAGACTTCACAGAACAATCATGTACAAGCCTCGATGATAAGGCAGTATGAAATTTATAAACACATAGATCAATAAAACACAAACATGGCAAGTAATTTATTCAGCCCTGTGCAGCAAAACCTCTTTTTCCCTAATTCTGCCCCTTAGTTGACAGTGTTTGCTGTGTGATTTTGTGTCTCATCATCGTATTCTTCTGTTTCTCATTATTTTGTTTTCCCATTTGGGTTTAACAGGTTCTCGCATCCTTCATTTTAATGCAGTCATCTGGCTGTGCCAATGATTTATCCAGGAAATTCGGAGAGGTGGGACAGAAGCGCTGTGAAAATGGGAGGCTGGGAGCCGCACTAAATGGAGCACTGTCTACGTACTGTACTTAGGCAGCTGATAATGCAAGCCACAAAGAGACAGAGTGGCAGAGGAGGATGGGGAAAATTCTTGAAATGGAAAGTTTACTGAATGTCAGGAGCCAAGAAGCACATAGCTGAGGAATGCAGAATTTTCCTGGCTTCTGCTGCTGCTGGAGATAAATTGCAAGGTTTTGTCTGGTTTGTCTTTCTTTAAATTCTTTAAACTATCATTTGTACCATTTGTATGTCCACAGTGGTGTCGCTCATTTTGTTTACTCTGAGATTAAAGTTTTTTTTCTCTGCCCTTAAAATTAATGTCCATGACACTTTTTAAAAATCCATTTTAATTTTCCTCCCTTACAGATCTTTTCACATCTTCTTACAGCTCCTCCTTCCCCCACCTTCTTCTTTTCTTCTCAGGCACAGCATCCTAGCTTTCCTCTCCTACAGTTGCTACTATTCCAGCTTGAATACTCTTGTGGAAAGTCTCTGATGACAAAGCAGGATGTAGATGAAAAAAAAAGGGGGGGAAAAAAGAACAAGAACCTCAGATGATTTTCAGACCTCATTATGGAAGTCAGAAACACTCACTGCCTCATTGACTTTCTATCTCAATTCATATCTGGTCTGGAAACATCTCTTCTGTTTCTTGACAACATTTTTGTTTTCCCTCCTTCTGCCTTTCAAACAGAGGAATGAAAAAGAAAATACAACAAAAAATACTTAACTCCATGGCGCCTGTTGGTTTTAGATACTCAGTGGTCACTCCAGCTGTGGGTGAAGGAGCAAACACGTGCACTGAAGAGATGACAAGCAGGCGCCACACTGCAGCAGGAGAAGCTGAAGCAGAGGTGCACTGCATGGGTGTGACAGTGCAGCAGAGACAACTGCGGGGCAAGCTGGTCCGGGAAAGGTGATGAATATGAGGAGAGCAGGGAAAAGGAGGGGAGATGCATGGCACCAAGCCCGGATCAGCTGGGATAAGCAGAAGAGAAGCGTGGCAAGAAAAGGCACTTGGTAAATATCTGGGGAGGCTTTTAACATAGCTAGGAAATGAGTGAAACACAATCCACAAGATAGAAGGCTTGCAGCAAATCAGATTGCTAAAATAAATATCACGTGCAGTATAAAGGGTTAAGCAGCAGAGATACAAATAAATACAGAACAGGCTGTGTGGTACTGAGTTGCATTTGATTGCATTCATTCATTTATCCATCATGGCTTTCTATCGCCACAGGCGAGAGAAGACAAAACAGAATTGCAGCATTTTGACTTGTATTTACCTTTTGCTTTTTTCAAACATAGGAGGATGGAATAAATGAAAGGAACGTTCTTTGTTCTAATGGAATCGTGGCTGCTTGTGCACATCCAATCTGCCCGTACCGAAACTGGGCACGCTTGTTCCATGTTTCTATTCATTACATTTTACTCCAAATTTATACAGCCAGTTAACCAGTAACTTGCACAGATCTGACAGCAGCACCTACCTGTACTGATCTATTTAATGGCCTGTCGGCAATACCATTATAAAATCCTCTTTTTATGGATGCATAACACAGTCGTAAAATGTGTTTTCCTAGCTTCAAAATTGTCCAACTTGATTCCATCTCCAGGAGCACTTTATTTTTAAAAGTAGCACGGTACAATGCGTGATGAAAATATATTACCATCCATTTCACACTGATCCCTGCCCAACCCCTCCAAAACGGAGGTCCTTCTTTTAAAATTACAACCCTCAGCCACACTGAACACAAAACTACAATTTTGGTAGAGCAGCTCTAATGCATGTGAGACAGGTGTGAATCAAACCAGTGTGTTTAGACAGGCTCAGGACCCACTGCGGTAAAACCAGCCAACCAGTTTCAAAGGGCCGGGCTGTGTCCCAACAGAGCATATCTGGCTGCTTTTTAAGCAGTTAAGATCAACCATCCAACTCTGTTTCACATGAAGTTCGTCACTGCAGCATTTTCACCTGCCTGCCCTAATAGGAGCAAATAGAAACAAGTGCCATCGAGCTTGGTGCACTTTCTAGCGCCCAGCAGGTGCAACTGATCCCCACCAAGAGCTCCCTGTGCTCAGTCCAGGAATTGTTTATGCTCTGTGTTCAGGGCTCAGATAGGATTTAGGTGATGCATAAACTGTGCACACAGCTCTCTGCAGGGTGCAATTTTTACCCAGAAAAGCTGCTGTCCAGTAAGTGCATGCATGTGTAGTCTTTCCCTCTATACCCTGAAACTCCCCCCGCCAGCCTAAATCCCAGAATTTGTCCCCATACTTATTAGTCCCAGATTTACCACTTTCTCCTGTCAGATACCCTCTTCAAAGGCATTCAAGAACCACAATTCATGTCCCTAAAGATCACGAAATGGGATTTTTAGGTGTGTGGAGGTAAAAAGCAACAGACAAACAAACCAACCCTTCTACTCCTACCAATAACAACCCAAGGTTTGGGGGATATGTTCATCTGCCTTCTGATCCTGGAGACAAGCCATTCTCAAATTTAAACCGCTCCCCGACCCCAACAACTGACAGACTCAGAAATGTATCTTTAAAGCAAAAGATAAAAAGAAATAAAAAAGAAAGCTCTTCATGCCCTAAATAAAACATCTGGTTTCGTTTTCCTAACACCCCAGAGTTAACCCTTTGTAAGAGTTGGTAACTCTAAACTCTATATAAACTGGCTGACGAGCTGGGCTAACCACAGTCCAGTTAAGCATTTTCCTGCTATTGGCGGCATAATGCCTTTTTAACCTTTTGCTTAAAGAAATGCTCCTAAGGTACTCTGATGAAAAACACATGATTAGGTACGTTCACAGTGACAAGTCTCCCCGTGAGCTGCGGACATCCACTCCCAGGCGTTTTTGCCAATGCTGGGGCAGGGCATGTCTGAAACCCAGCTGCAACAGGGCAAGTTTCTTCTGCACATTTATACCAGGATAAAGAGGCCACCGTGAGCGGCTGTTCAACAGCTGGTGGGAGCGTTTGTTTTCTGGCTGGTAAGCATTTTTGGACACACGATTTAGTACAGCCAATAAGGGTAAGCTACATTATCAGCGACAAATACAGAGCAATGTAAATCCTCCTACTTGCTTGACTAGTTTCATCCCACATGCCTAATTATTCAGGCAGCCTTCAAAGATTTCTGTTGGGCAGCTTTTGTCATGCATCTTCTCAGCTCTTAGGCTAAATGTTTCTTTTACGGCACCCACTGATGTGGTTAAAAGGTCTAATCCAAGTATAGTTTACAATGTTTGCTTTGTATATAGGGTACTTTGGTATTTGTGTCTCAAATCTGAATTTAGAGTGGCTGCTCCATATATTCAGAAATTTTGTACAGTAGATAAACTCTAAGTTGAACCATGGCCTGCACACATTCTAATAGAGAATATATATCAAGAAAATTCTTATAACATGATCACCATGCATAAATACTTTTCTGAACTGTTTGAAAACAAATAAGCTGAAAATTTATTGGACTACATTAAGACACAAAGTTTATAGTGCTGGTGGGCATGTGTAATAAGGCCTGTGTCTCAAAGCATGACATCACTGAAAACAGAATCTGCATTTCCTTGCAAAGCAATATGACAGTCATAATTAAGCTGTTTAATATATAGATTCTGAAGCATTTATCTGGATAGTTTTATTTCCAAGTAATGAAAATTGCATAGGTCACAATTGTCTCAGAAACACTACTGATTTTACACGTGGTGCATAAGGAAATATTACTGTAATAGCCAAAGAATGTGAGTTTTTGTACATGCTGTGTATTTCATGAGATAAGTCATTGTGTAGACTCAAATAAAAAGTAACAAATTTAAGGGCCAGTTTGCCCTGTAAAATATTCTCCCTAATCCTCGTAAAGATATGCGTCTTGCTAATCCTTCTGTCTGAAAACATTTTTGTGAATGACTTTGAACATTTCTATCACATTTTATCAGCTTTAAGCTGATCTAATTTCTCTAATTTTCACCAGGTTTGTCTGTCCAGATATCAGACTTTTATACTTGATCTGGTTTTGTATAAAACCCCCAGAATGTTACATTTTAATTTCCAAAGCAGACATTTGTCTTCATCTGCATCTTGTAAAGTACTAAGCACCTTCTTGGCCCTTAATAAATTAGGAGCAATGACCGACGCATCAGGTAGTAATAGCATCCAATTAGTGATAATGTATGATGCTTGCTTAAGTGTTATGAGTCACATCATAGCGCAGAGATATTTGCCCGTTCATGCTGCATGCCCTGGGTATGATGTACCAGCTCTCTGCAGCCATGACACAGAGTGCCAGCACAGCCTAAAAATCCCAACCCCTTGCCCTGATCTTCAGCGTGAATTTCTACATACACTTAGATGCTAATAGTTTGGGCACTAATGACTACCATCAGAAATGTTGCATCTCCAAGTTTTAAATATGCCTGTTCACCAAGCTTGTGACAATAAGATGACCACACACGTTTGTTAAAAACATGAGGTTACAACCTGCCAAGCACATGGAAGGTTTTGAAGCACTGGAAACTCTTCTGTGGATGTGTTTTCCCTTCCAAAACAAAGCTGGAAACCAATCCTGGAGGCCAGAAATCCCATTTCCACCAGTGGGGGCTGGAGTCTCAGTACAACCAAGTTCTCAACAAGAGATAAATTTTCAACTGGTTTCTGCTGTGAGCTCACAGAGCCTGTGGAGTCACATCAGAGGAGGCTTCACTCCGAGATGTGAGTGACTTGTATATCCTATGATGTTCTGCAAATGATTTGTTAACACAATCTACCATCAAATGAATACACACCACCTCCCACAGAAAACAGTGGGAGTTGTACATGTATATCTGAGCATATTTTTTTCCTCGATAGCTTTCTACAGGACTTAAATGATGACATAAGGAAAAGCCAGTGGGAAGTTCAAATTCCCTGTTCATATGATGGGAGAACAGTAGGCATGAATTGTAAAAAAAAAATGTAAAATTGTAAAAGAAAAATTGTAAACAAAAGTAAGCATTATAGAGACATTCAGCAATTTACTAAAGTACCAAAATGTGAGGATGTTTGAGATGATAGAGATCATTCATTCAGTAAAAGTTCTGAAATTCATGTTAGCTTGCTCTGAAAAATCAAGTAGTTGCAGTTCACCAAGGCTTTGTCTCTGGACTAGTTCTGTATCAGCATCTGTAACCTACTGGAATTTATTCAGGCTGAGTACACTGTCATTTGATATAGTTAATGTCATCGGAAAGTGAACTCCTAGCACTGATTCAAAGAAAAATGGCACGGAGAAGAGCTGGTATCAAGATGGAATCACGCTTGACAAGGGAATCGAGCAAGCAAGCTACTGGGCCCCAAATTTGAGCAAGTTTTAAAGCCTCAGTGGTTCAGTTTCCAGTATGCAACACCGGGGTACAGTGTTTTTATTCCTCTGTGAAGGATACACGACACATGGGAAAAAGCATTTTATAAAATAAGAACTTACCTCATGAGAAGATTCAAAAAACAAAACACCTAGACAGCTCCAGTACATTGCTAAAACTTAGCCACCCTATCCAACTTTCCTTACAGGTATGGGTAAACTTCTTCAGACAGAAAATTCAGATTATTTCAAACAGAAATGTGTATCCCTACTTATTTATTTTTAAAGTCAGAATGTCTATAAAGTACAGTCCTTTCTGTTTTGCTGGTCCCTGGCGGTGGGGACTGAGGGAAGTCCTGGAGTCCCCACAGTGTGTCCAGCTCTGCTACGTGGTGTGAAGGATGCTGAAGCCACGGCCCCTTCACTCGCTCTAGCCTCCTTTCCAGCACAACCACATTTGCTTCACGGTCACGTTGTGGGCAACATTTACACACAAGCAAAACAAGAGTAACAAATGCTTTTAATGATGGCCTCCTTGCCTCAGGTTTGACCATACATGGTGGCTAAAAAATGGTAAACAAAAGCATTTCCTACCTACATTTAGAAAGAACTACAGCTCTGCAGTAGGGAAACTATAATGCAGATTAGTCTGTATTTCCTAGTATATGCCCAGGAAGTTAAAAGTCATACTACTCTGTCTGCTTACTTGATGTTTGAAAGCACTTCCTACCACCAAAATATCAGTAAATTCTCATGCAGTCTCATCCTACAAAAAAACTACAGAAGTGAACCATTGATTTTAATAAAAGCAGAAACTGCCTGTACTGAAAAAAGACAACACGTTTTTAGCCCCAGCTTTCACAGATTTGCACTGTTTACCTATGGTGTGATACCCAGCAGATGGAAAAGCACACAATTACATGATCACACTTGTTTAGGTTTTAACTTTGCCTATACTCATTTGTCTTATTTGTTTTTTAAGTAATTTTTAAGTCAATATTTAAAATTTAATTTGTTTAGACTCAGTATAAATATTTATTTGGACATAGTTATGCTTATGTCAAATAGGACTATTCAATTACATTGATATAATCAGACATTCAGTTATATTAATCCAACTTGTGGATTCAGACAAGCCTTTGAAAAATAAAAGCATTAATTGTGCACAAAGATTTACAGAAAGGAATGATATGAGAACACCACAAGAAGAAATAATTTACTCCCTAAAAGTCTTGAGAAACTGACCATCCTCTGGGACAAAAAACCACAATACAACAACCCAGAAAATACAGCTATTGAAAAATTGCCTGTGAAATGGAATAATGATAAGAATTGCCTATCTTTGGTGCTTCTGTTATTGCATTGAAATAATTGATCCCTGATGCTAAAGACAGCAATACTCATGGGATTCAAATACTCCAGACTTTAATGAAGTCTCTCTCTCTAGCAACGGATTTAAAGTATGCATACTCCCACCGCACAGTGCCTTCAGCAAGAGAGTCAGTGCTTTAATATTAAAGCACTGCAAGTATTCAGACTGAGGAGGTTATAATTCAAAGAGCAAAGCAAGGTCACCCTGCAGTCTCACCATTATGTGAGGTACACTCACTACGATGGTCAGAGGAGAGGGCCAGATCCCCTATTCCCATACTAAAAAAAAATCCAAGGCAACTCTGAGGCTAAAAGACTTAGCCACTGATTTCAAAGGCCATGGCTTGATCTGAGTGCATCTGGAAAAAATGCACTTGGCCAATCAGGTAATTAAACAAACATCTCCCCCCTCAAAAATATCTTTGCTCAGCAGGAATGTTGTTTGCTTATTTGCAAAAGTTCCTTAACTTGTAGCATCTTTTTCATATCCTTCCAGTCTAGGTCAAATCCTGAGAATAAGTTTAATAACTGCTGAAAAAACAATGCAACATTTCTGTGTCAGATGGCTTTAGATTTCTTTGTGCCAGCCATTTGAAAGCTCACACTTTCACTATGACGGAGAGAGCTGCATCCGTAAGTCTCTCCTGTACAGCAAGCCCTGGTTACGGTGCTCTAGAAACTGGGTGTCTTTATTGGTGACACAAATTCAGTATTTTATTGTTTATAGTAGCCTTCAAGTAGCAGCATGACAGTAAAAATAACCTATCGATTTGGAAGGAGTAACCACCTTTGTCTATCAACTCGATCGATGGTCAAGTCCCCTTCCCCTTCCAGCCCTGCTTCCAGGCCTCTGCACAGAATGGCCATAAATCTGCGGTAGGTGTATATGGAGAAACTTCTTAATTTCTAGTACAAGCCAGGCCTCTCCGTTTTATACATTCTGGAGTACTACACTAATAATCATATACAACCCCCACAGTAGTCTTGTTAGCCTGACAGGGATCAGCACTTTTATTAATAACACTTTTTTAAACTTAACTGCAACTGCTGTTTGATTTATGAAGTCCTTTGCAAGCTTCCGAGTGATTTGCACAAAATCACTATGATCTGCACACAGGAATTGCTTCACCCAGCACTGAATGAGTAGGGTGACACAGTACCTATTGTCCCAGCATCAGCAACCCTACCCAAGAACATCTTTTCACATATGACCTCCTCCAATTAAATAAACAGAGCAATTTAGATAGGCAGAAGGTAATTATTAGGGCTGGAACCTGGCCAACTCACTGAAGAGGGAACACCATTCTTTGCAAAAAGCTTTATGTTGTTTAGCAAAGTTTAACGACTGGAAGCTTTCAAGAGTGCTGCACTGCATTGCACCCATAGTGATGGGACATCCAAGTGTAACAGTGCTCCCTTCATACCACCACTGGCGACAGCTGGGAGGTCTTGGGCAGGACGGCTTGTTTCCAAAAGGTGGTTGAAAATAAATGGCTTTCTACTCCACTTCTTTTTTGCCCTAATCACCTATATCTTAATTGCACCCTATTTGTTTTAACCAAGAATAGGTAAATGAGAAATCAGGACTGTGTGTTGTTTTCATTTGGTGGAATTACCAAATCTTGTTCTTTAAGGAAGGATTTAAACTGCTTTCCCGTATCACTGACTTCTTTGCCATTTATTTTTTTAATGGAAGGCAGAGGAGGAAGAAAGAGGAGGGTGAAATATATCGAGAGAGAACTTAGAAATAAGTCTCTTCCTAATTGCTACATGACAATTGTGAGAAGCGCTGCAGTTCTACACGGGTATAGCCTTCATGTCAGTGTAGTGACAGCAGAGGGAGGAAAAAAACCTCAGCTCTTCTGTGTGGAACTGAGTAGTCAAAGACATTTCCTTTTTGTGTAATTAACCCCCCATCTTTTTTCTATAAAAATAGGAAATGTACCATACAGTCATTTCCAATTCAGACTGGTTTCACTGAGCCCACACCACAGCCCCTCGATCCCACCCACCCAAAGGACCTCCAACGCGAGAATCGCCCTCACTACTCCCAGAGAGAACAGGATGCAGCAAAAATGAATGAAATATTTGTAATAGCCTTATCCTCTCTGCTCCTTTCAAAGCCCAGTCCTACACTGGCCCTACACTGAGCTTTTTGTTGCTGGCAGGTTTGAAGAAGGACTGAGTATTAGTTCTGCTTATTTGAGTAAGTTACTCTTCAAACTCCTTTTTTAGCCTGCCTAATTGCATTCAATTTTCAACCTACCACAGTTAAAAATCTCTTCTCATTTTCTTGTTTGGACATGACATCAGGTTTTTGAATGATACTTCCTTGTTCCTAATTATGTTCCTTACCTACACTTCAGCTACTCCTCCTTCTTTTTACATTTTTGGTCTTTCTTAATAGTTGGTGCATGCTGACCCTGCGCTTCCAAAAGTTTGTCTCACCTCAAATGCACTTCTAGGGTTTATTTCTAACTGCCCACATTAGCCAACTTGTAATAAGCTTTCTCTTTTTTATATAGTTCCCTTTTCTGAAGCTGAACACAAAGTGTAAGGCTTTTTTTAGCCTATGCTGGAGAAAAAGGAAATATAAATGGCAGAGAAAAAAATGGAACTGCCGCAAGAATGGCATACACTTCCTGCAGCACCTAGGTTCAGTCTGGTACCAGCTTTCTCTCAGGCCTTTAACTACACAGCTTCAGACAACTATTATTTTTATATTGTGATAATGACTAGAGGCTCCAGGGTGATTCAGACCCTGGCCGTGCCAGCTACCGTGAAAAGCAAACAGATACTGCCCTATCTTCAAGTTTACAGTCTAAACCAACTTGTTCTTAACTGACAAGTAACTGCTACACCTGGCGTTCTTGCTGAAACGTCTACTGGTGAGAACCTTCCTCAAACAGAAGGCAAGTTTACACATTATTTAATAACAGCCTAGTATAAATGAAGAGCTGTCAAGAGAAAGTATGCAATTTTGAGTCTTGAAATTATTTCAGTAAACTTTTTTCAATAGCTTGGACTAATTAGATAGAAACTTCCTGTTCAAACAAGCAGTCTTTCCCCTTCAATCTTCATAGTCTCAAAGAGAATATTATTTAAAATATGGAGGTACTATTAAAATTTGAGATTCCATCCAATTAAACATCGATACAGGAGGAAAATTATCCTTTTAAGAGATTACTAACAGCACACTGGTTTCTGTTGTCCACATGGGATCTTGAAAATTGACTGGCTGCATGGAGCTTGACATTTTATACTACTTCAGTGTAGAAATGGAGCAGAATTACAGAACAATTATTGATAAGTATGCAACTGTGGCACCATAAAAGCCCCATGGGTAAGACCAATCTAAGGAAAAAGAAATGAAAAAACAGCTTTTGCTTTTTTTCTTTTTTTTTCTTGTTTGCACAGTTGGAAATGTATTCCCTGCTGTTTCATATTTCCTATTCTGATTAAAAGTGTTACCTACTGCATTATTCTCTTCAAGGCCTGGGTTTTCTAGGTGAAAGCATCATTAGAAACACAGAGCCAAGGTAAAGAAATGGGGCTGAATTGAAAAACTCTTTAACTATACAAGAAATAAAATGTATTTTCCCAAATGATGCTTTATACATGGCAGAAATTGCTTCCCACATCAAATTCAAGCCACATTCAAATAATATAAGAACTTCAAAGACAAGTAAGACATTTATATTTTTAGCAACAAACAGGTTTGGGTACAATACTGGCTATTAATCCTGGTCAGCACCCAAGGCTATCAGCTGTTCTTCTTGGAAGTCTTCTTAAAATCTTTTTACCCTTCTTTCTCTGCAGAGCCCTCAGGAACTGACAGAAAGACTACAGCATATCTTAAGAGACATCTACATCTTAGCACAATAAAAGAACCAGAGGCCTCACCTTTTTGAGTTAAACCTCTCACGTTCTGATCTAGAAGAATTTTTTTTTTATATATAAAGCATCAGTTCTCTCACTATTATTCTAGTAACTCTGTCTTAGAGGTGAAAGAAGCAGGCTGATTCTCTGATAGCTCGGTTTCTGACCTTTTTCCTAAGTGACTGTGCCATTAGTTTGTTTTAAAATGTAAACAATCTAATTATAGTGATAATGGCAAAGGAAGATAAATACGCTGGATTTGATTAATGCTGATGCTAGAAGTTGTAATAGGAAGTCAGCACTTCTTAAAACTTTCTTCATACCGAGATACCATGAACTCCCATTCATTTTATCCTGTTTACATTAGGCATTCTGGTACAGCAGTGACCCACATAGCCCTTACATTTTTCTTTTAGACTTCCAGCTTGAGAAAAATAGGGCTCAGGTAAAACATATTTTGACTTTTGACATTCCTGCCAATTGCATTCGGAGTCCAGTCGTTGCCTACAGCCACACAACCACCAGTATGTATCTTTTTCTAACATTAAGTTTTTGAAAATCTTATCAAGCTGAAATCTTGGGAATGAGATCCTTCCAAACTGAAGGACTATATTTTTCAGTCCTGTTTTTAAAATATGAACTTTTAAAAGACAAACAGGAAAGTTAAAATAATCCATGAACTTTGCTTCTCTTCAGTGAGTTTCCTAAAGGCTGCTGTGTTTTTTGAACAGTATTTACAGGAATATTTCAATAACCCTTTATCTGCTGAAGTTTCACTGTCTATAAATGGATTTAAATATGGGGCACAGCTTATAATTTTACTGCTTCGTTCAGAGGGGTGTGGGAGCTTGTTATTTAGTTAAATGTCCTTAGAAGGAAAATGGCCAATTTATTTTCATGTTGATGTCTGCATGTTGAAACACTCTGTTCTTAGTTCTGTAACTACAAAAAAACAAAGTAGCATTCCTAAGGTTTAATTGTCACACCAGAGTGCAATTCTCATAACTTTTGCCTATATATACACCATTGCTTTTCTGTGTTTTTTGCCAGTCAAATTCCCAAGAATTCGACTTCTGCAGAAATCAAGCTCCTTTCACCTTGTCAGAACTCAGCAGCTCTGCTCTTTTTCTCATGCTCAAGCTTCTCCAGGAACCTCAAACTAAACATTATCATATTCATCTCCAGTGGAGTCTCAGCCCAGGATTCAGAGCACTTAAACAGCAGTGGGGACAACTGCACTCAGATGCCACAACCACCTTCAGTCAAAAGCAATACAAACTCTCAGCTGGAGGGAGAGGAGGAAGGAGGGCACACTGCTAATGTTTCAGTATCGGCGTAGCAGCTCTGCAGCTACAACACTTGTTTAGGAATGAGGAAATCTAGAGTTCAGGCTGCTGAGAGCATCTGCACCCATCTCTTCACTGCTTGGCTACCAGATGTCTTTGCCTGAAGGGGGGCTCTTTGCTCCTTTCACTTAAAAAATACCCAGTGCTGTATGAGAAACAATTTTAGATTTATGGGAACAGATAGATAGAAGAAAACCTGACTTTTAGGGCACTGACTTGTGTGGGTGATTGGCGTTCCCTGGTGCAGGAGCAGCTTGTGCTTTTTATCCAATAATTAATACAAAATGTCAAAACCATTTCCAGAGTAAAGTCTGAACTCCTACCTTCCCCCTGTGGCCCCCTTGGCCCAGCCAGGCGGGTGCCTCGTCCTGCCCTCCTGCACACACGCAGTCTCTCTGGGCTGTAAGCCTTAATGCTTTCTTCTGCCACATGCCTCATGTTCATTAAAAAGGCTGAGGAAGGGGAGGAGGGGGCATGGCCCTCAGTAAGCCCCTGATGGGAAGGTGGGAGATGGATTTGATGTCCTCGTCCCCATTTCTCAGGCCGATGAATGCAATGAACCCAAATCCCACACTTCCTGAGGGCTGCAAAAGAAAGGGCATGACGTCCTCACCACATTCCTTGCCCAACTGCATTTCAAAAGACGAGAGCGAGCCTTGCTCCCTTTTCTCCTAAAGAACAACTCTGGGGGCCTGATTGTGCAAGAAGGGCCCAGGCTGTGAAACTACGTTTGATGTGGGTACCACTGTGCATCCAAGAATGGGACTGCTAAAACCCTGAGAAAGGAAGAGTTCAAGATAAAATTTTCTCCTAAGCTTTTCTTGCTATTTTGGGCATCCCTGCTGCGCATTCTGGTTGCTCACGAATCCTTCTCTGATGGGCTTCGTGCTCCCCATGCAATAACTGGAAGCTGAAACTCCTTATTCAAGGCTGTTGATTACACTTGAATTAGTCACTGCTCTGAGCATTACAAGCCTACGTCCTCCTGTTGGTCTAGCCTTACGCCTGGTGGGCTGAGATAGTACTAAAAAAAAACCCCTCCCTGTACCAGCATATGCTGCACTTCTAAATTTAGTAACATAAAATAAAACTCCAGTGTCACGTTCCTGCTGTCAGAGCATAACCTGGGGCCCCTAATTCTTGTCCCAGATGGCAATAGACTTTCATCCAGGTTTGGTTATTTCCTGCTGCTGGAGAGAATCCATTCTTTCACAACCACAGCTGTAAAATACTCTTCTATAAAATAACCCTTCCTTGAATATTTGTTTTTGTTTGTTTTTGTTTTCCCTGAGAAAAGATTTGGGAATAGCAGGGATACAAGCACTCACCTCTTTTAAACTCAGCATCATAATCTTTATGACATGTTTTATCATCAACTATCTTTAAGCTTTAACCAGGATAACAATCCTTGCCTTTGCAAGGGCTCCCACAGTAGTCTTGAGAGAATATGGGGAGAGCTAAGACATAAGAGACTAATATTAGAATTATGGGGAATAAAAACAGAGTGTTTACAGTGTACAAAGGGAAATCTCAGCGGTAAGCCATGAAAATGCTAGATGCAAGTGCTGTATATCAATGAACAGTATCAGCAGAGTGCCTCAAATTACATCTGAAATGTTGTTAATAGGCAAGGTACACCCGACTCTCACTCAGCGACTCCCTCCCTCTCCTGGCTTCCCTGGTAAGTCCAGAAGTCCGCAGATCATCAAGCTCGCAGGGATAACAGCGACGAAGCCTCAAGCCTGCAGTGTGCGTTTTTCTAAATGTTGCCATGGTGATCTCCAGCACGCTGATCCCCAGAGAGCTCAGCTCAAAATTCAGAGGGAACCAAAGCAGGACAAAGAATTGACACCCAAGCAAAAGCAAGAGGAAAATTATGTATAATAAGCATATATACACACTTTCATATGTAAGCTTTTTGAAAATAGATATATATAGAACAGATAGGTCTGCAGGAAAGAAGTGCAAGCTTCATATGCTAAACTCTGAAACAGGGTGGTCTAGTGGATAAGGCCAAGAATTTCTATCCCTGTCTCTTGAGGTTCACTATCTGGCATAGGGTAAATCCTCAGCCTCTGTATTGCAAAATCCTTAATTTGTGCAGTAAGGACATGAGACAAGGGATATCTAGGCAGATGAAAAGATAAAGATGTCTTTAATAGCATAACACTGTAGTGCAATAATATTCACTAGATAAATAGCCAAAATCTGACATTTACTTTTCATAGCATTACTTCTCATAATTCCATGAAAAAAATTAATAGAACAAGTCTTAAATATTTGAGCAATTTAAACTTTCAGCAAGTACTTCATGTAATCTCTTGGTCCTTATGGCAGTCATACTCTCTTAATGCATTCTCGACAACGGGAATTAAATTTGTCCAAACATGAAAGCAACACTCTGCCAAGTGATGTACAATCTCAATATGCTATTGAGAAAACTGTGGTATGGTCCCTTCACTCCTAGCATACAAAAATATAAGCTGGCAGGCACTGTGTGATAGTGGCCATACACACAGAAATAAGCCAGCAAGGAGAGACACTAAAACTCCCGATCTGGGATGTGTCAGATATGCCACAGTCCAGAAATAATACTAAATGAGAGTCAATCAATGTTTTGCCATTAGGCAGCATGTTTCAGTCAGAGCTTATTATCAGACACTGCCAGGCACTTCTGTGCATAAAACAGCTCTGGGATCAGTTAATCCCACATAGCTTTATATTCAGCCATTTGTGTACAGTAGTTTCTTTTCCAAAAATACACAGAATTGTTTTTGCTTCTACCTGGATGTCTTACTACTGTTACAATGACTCTCTTAGGTATCTCCATGTCACCAGCTATTACATCTCCATGTACATACTTAAGCATGTTACGAAAAGTTCCTCCCCTTAAATGAGCTTGTATTTTTTCAGTCAGTTCCACTTCAGTTTTCACCAAATCTTTCTGGCTTGCCACTTTACTAAGCAATGTTAACAGCCTTATTCTGTCCCCCATTCACCAATATGAGGCATGTAGTCTTTTGCTCATGATTGCAGGCACCACTTCACCTGCCACCTTTGGACTAACACCTTATTCTGCACCAGTGCATCGTACTAGGGCACGTCACCACAGAAGGTCACCTGCAGACATGATGTTCAGAAAAGTTTGGTTTCTTCAGTATATTCGCATTCTCATAGTTCCATTAAAAATAAACAAAGAAAGGGTCATGGAGAACAAATTCCTTCAATATCCATTTGCATGATGCACAATAACAGGTTACTTAATACTAGTTTTCTAGTTTTTCTTAATTTTAGTCCCTCTGTTAGTCTTGTTTTGCTACCCAGGCATTGGATGAAATCTCTGTGCTTCCTCAAACAGATTGCTACCTTCCCAGGTTTCACTTCAGCATATTACTTACCAGTAATCGCCGAGTGGAGGAGGGGTTGAAGGAGAAATGTAACTATCCATAGTATTTATTTTTTTATTTTTAGCCCTTTGTCTCCCAAAAGGTGCCGACATCAGCCTTTAGCAGTCTCACTGTATTTCAACTTTTCCCTTTCTGGGACATGCACAGGATAAAGCACAGAAATGGGGTCGTCCTGCGGACCTTGACCGGGTGCTGCCTCCGCGCTCGTCCCTGTGCACATTCTTTCTGCAGCAACGGCTTCTGCCGTTAGGGACACAGCTCCCGCAAGCAGGACACGCCAGGCCCTGCAGGCGTTCATGGCCATTGCCATTTTGGGAATTACACTCCCCATGCCTCACCAGCGGTCAACACAGCCTCTGGGCTAAGAGGCAACACAAAACCCATTACTCCGAGTAAATCCACTACTTCTTGCTGTTATCTGCAGGCATCATAAGTGCCACTAGCAAGTTGACAAACTATGCTTGATGAGTTGATTTCTCTCTGTTGACCATAGTTTGCTGCCTTTTCCTTAAACAGTGTTCCTTCTGGAACACTTTTTCGTATGCTTTTACTTTTCCAGAGATTTTCCAAGCTGTTGATTCCAGAGTCAGAGTGCTGTAACTTTGGGACATAACCATTCCTGATCCCCTTTAACAGTCTCTGATCTACTTTCTGCATATACCAGTATTTCTGCTCTATTGCAGGTAAAGAACTTGAACTTAGCAAGCTCCCTACAAAATCACTGATTGAGGTAGGCATAATATTATGCCTCTTGTTCTCTCATACCTTGATGCCTTCAGGGAAGAGGTTTTATTTACCACGAATAAAGATGAAGGCTGACAGACAGCCTTCAAATCAAAGCACAAGCCAGAAAATGTCTGATTATTCCCGGAAGCAGCATTTAACAGCTTGACTTAGTCTTTATTTAGATATTATTTTGCATATTTCACCCATAATGAAAGCAAACTTGTCATGAGCAAAATCACTTGGTAATCTAATTTATCAAGACCACTCACACACTGACAGACAAAAATTTTAATAAAATTTGCACTTGTGACATCAATTTGTACTAATTTATGTCTCTTAGATGCTTACACATTTTCCAGGGCTGGTAAATGGAGAGTAGACCCTAGTGCAATTTCAAGCACTTCTAGAAAACACAGTTCTATGATGTAATGTGTATCTGCTATGGGAATATACTTGAAAGGCTCTACTTCCCTTACTATAACAGCATGCACTATACCACCCACTAATGGTGTATGACAATATTTTACAGAGACACTGCAAACCTTTAAAGTATTGGGATGAACTAACTACACAGTGGCTGTCAGATATTTACCTTGAGAAAGAACATTAGATGCATTAGATTAATGCCAAAGACAATGAAGTTCAACTTTGGCAACCAAGTTGGCAGAACAAGACTAGAAGCATTATTGCAGAGATACTTGCATTGAAGTCATGTGTCACAAAACATCAAATGTGCTGCCTCCGTTCTCTGTCCTTTCCTCTCCCCAGTTATTCAGCTGCTGCGGTCACAGGCAGCTGCTTAAAAGTCTCAAGAGGAAGATCACTGCATGCCTCAGTTGGAACACCTCTACTTCCCCACAAGGTCAGCATTTCAGTTTTATCTAGTGAATCAGACAGCAGCTTGCCCCTCTCTCCACAGCTTGTCCTGCTGTTCAGTTCCAAGGAAGATCTGGGGTAAATTTTATACTTTGTCTAACATTTGGGTAACTGATATCTAGCTCATCACTACAGAGGAGCTGCGTTGCTTCTAAGTGTCCCTTGCTCTCAGAGGAAGTTCTCTGCTTTGGGCTGGTACTGGTGTGCAAGAGATGGTGTGAACACACTCATGGGGCTGCTCCAGCAGGAACTAATCATCTTTCAGTTCCTGGCCAGATTATTTTCAGCTCTCTGGTCAGACATGAGGTTTGGTTACAGCCATGCTTATGTCACCAATGCAAGTGGCAGAAACAAGCAGCTAGGGGAGATGGGAGGACCAAGCCACCTTGTTCAGTGACAGTGTGGATTGATACCCCACAAAGTGACTGTGTAAACAAGTCCTGGCACAATTCAAGCTATACAACTTCAGCAGGTGTCCTAGAATTGGAGAAAGAAATGACAAGCTGCTGGGTGAGGATGTTATCTCTGCTCATTCTTCTTTTGTGAGAATAAATGTCTGCTTTTGTACAGCACGACTATTTTCAGGGTACCACATTTGCTTACAATAACACACTGGCATATTCAATTTTGCTTAAGTCATGCAAAATAGATGTATTGGGAACATTTTCCTTTCTTCAGTTATTGGTTTCCATCCCCAGTCTACCTCACTTACTTGTTCTTTTCCTCCTGGTCCTATATATACTTCAAAGACATCTTTCCAAATAACAACTTCTCTCAGTGTAGCTTGCTCCCAAAGCTGTAAAAGCTTCACTCACATATACCTCCCTGAGAAGAGTTAATTTTGTGAGGAGCTCCTCTAGGCAACATCAGTAATCATGCAAACAGGTAGAACATTCCCATGTTGCATAGCTCAAGAAGGAACCATATATATCCTGCAAAGCAAACCCAGGACAGCATCACAAATATTTATACACCAGAAAAAATCCATATTCTGCAGCTTGGACCACTATCAACAAATGCTATCCAATATATCTTTCAAGCCAAACTGAAGAGTTCACACGTAGATGGCCTGATTTGAGCTTACTCAAGGGTATGAAAATCTGGGAATGCAACGAATCAGCATGTCCCTTGGTTACCGACCACACATACCTTCCCTTCCTAGCACTACCCTGGCTTTTGAAACAGGATCTCCTTGGCTTTGTGACCAAGTGGATCTCTGTACAGTCGTTCTGTCTCTGGACGCTTCTGATGGAATTGAAGCCACTGTGGAGCAAGCCTAGATAGTTTCTCTTGTACACAGCAAGATAGCTCATGCTTTCTAAAGACATTGGCTGTAGGAAATATTAAAGACTTTAGGAATCTGCTCCACCGTTCCTGATACCAACTCTACTGTATGTTTCTGCTTGTTATAATGGAAACATCAGTTTGACCTAATCAGCCAGCTGAGGAACTTGGACTCCTACCATCACTGGACATACTTGTATCACAGACAAGGAACAGTGTTTCCTGCTTTCACTTCACCTATTTCTTCCTCTCAGATGAAGCTCTTGCCCTCTCTGCCTTCAAGGTTAGGCTGCAACTCTCTGCTATGCTTTCAAATGAACAGAAGTGCTGTTGATACAATGGGTCATCTTTAAAGTATTGTGATCCTCCCCCCCCCCGCCCCAGACTAGGGTGGAAGAGCCAGGGAAGGGCCAAATGGCAGTGCCATCTGTTGGAGATTTCTTGGATGTGAAACCCAAGCAGAGGATGCTGAAGACAAAACCAGCTTTCTGACCTCAGCAACAGTCTGCTCAACATCCCTCACTTTGTCCTCAGGACTCCTCTGATATGCAGAAAGAGGATCATAGCACGAACCACCTCTGACATGCAGAAAGGAGAAGGCGTCGTAAGAAGAGGTGGCAGAATATGAATCCCCATAACACTGCCCGTAACAGAAACAACGGTTTGTGAAGTCATCACTTTCACAGGGAAAAAAAAAAAAAAAAAAGACTGTAGAAATAAAGTTAAACACAGCTCTGAAAAATAAACAGCCAGAGTCCTCAAAGCTATGCATGCCTTCTGGCCCCTCCGTGCAACCAGCATCATCATTCCTTCTCCAGCTTCAAAAAAAAAACAAGCTCTAAAGGACCTTTTTTGAAAACATACATCTAGCTTTGAAGAAGACTGTGGCAGGCCCCTTCAGTAGTCTGGAAATTTCCAGGAACGTTTTAAAGAAAATACTAGCTATGTATAAACACTAGAGCTACATTGTTTCGCAAACTCAGAAGTTCCCAGAAACTGATTTAATACAATTCATTTAACTGGTCACAAATTAAACTGATATCATTTTAAGGAAAGCTAACAAAGGTAAACAAGAGTATATTTTGTGTATCCTGGAAGACTTCTGTTTACCAAGTCATTAACTTAGTGACAATAAGAAATTTGATACCTAAAACCGTAATTTTTTTTTACTTCCTGAAACTACTTCATGACACTGTGCTTGATCAAATTAAAAGCTACAGTAACAGGACACTACATTATTGTCTGGATATCTAAAGGAATAGATATTTTTAAATATACTGTCTTTTGTATGTATTGCATTAACTGAATTAAACAAAGGCTGAGACGTGCCTTGAATTTAGCCTTTAATAATTATCAAGTAGACAAGTATTTAATTCTTACTTTTAGCCTTGTTAAATCCTTTAATTAAATATAACATTAACTGAACTAAAGATTATTAAATGTATTAGTTGAGAAATACCTGTTTAAAAGCATTAAAGTAGGGAGGAAAACAAAACAAGAACACAGAACAGGTTTTATAAACAGATTCATATAAACAGCATTATAAAAGTAACACCTTGAGAGCAAAGAGCATTTTTTTCATGTTTGTTAGCACAAACGTAATAGCAAAGGTTAAGAGCAGTGGAGGTGGCGTATTCCAGACAAATCAACATGTTAATGTAAACCGCTTCCATTTAAGCAAAGCAACACATACAACACATATGAACATCTGTTCATGTAAGACAATTGTTTAAAACGACTTCATCATCATAAAAGAACAGGATGAAGTGCACAAACGGTGCAGAAGTCCTCCTGTACCTAGTACTTAGACTGGCAGGTAGGAACGGTGTTGTAGGTTCTCTGCAGCAAGAGTGCTCCTGCACCAAACCCAGAGAGACTAGCAGTATGAAGGCTTGGGACAGGCTTTTGCAAAACTGTGGTCCTGGTCTGAAAGCCATGGACCGACAGCCCTGTGCAGGAGGCTGCGGTGCGGCGGAAGCCATTACTCCAGCCTGCAGGGCAGAAGCAGGGGCAGCACTGCCCTGCAGCACCTCAAGGAGCTCCCGAAGACCCTGGTTCTGCGGGCTTGGTGAGGTCCTCAAGGGATTAGACCTGAAGTGAATGGGGCCTCCTAAAATTGTTCATTTATTAGTAACTGCACAGTCACTATAGGTACAACATTCGGATACTTCCCTTGCACCAACAAGCAGACAACAGCAGTTGTATCACGAGTAAGAAAAGCAACAGAGCCCTTATCAGCACTTGTTCACACTGGTATCATTTACTCATTAAAAAGAAGGTGGCGTGGGGTGTGGGGGGGTGTCATTTCACTGACTCAGACATCAGCAGTCTCAGGAAAGAGCTTGCTTTGGCCAGGAATCAAAGGTCTGTGAGACACAGCTACTGTAGCATCTGAGAGTGACACTAAAAATGGTATTTAAACTCTAGAACCAATGCTGACAACTGCTTTGCAACAGTTCCCTAAGTCTGTTAATTCCACATTGCATTTCTATTTCTGAACAGGGACATAATTCTCTATTTCAGTTGCCAAGAGACAACAAGAAACCTAGTGCCAATATTGTCACTTCTGTGTCCCCTAAACGGGCATCATAACCTGCTCATTCTATGAAATCCTGCCAGCCACACGACACTTCTTCATTGGTGACTGACATAGCGAGTTAACAGTGTTACAGCCATCCACTCTCCGTTCCCACTGTGGGTTATGAGCAGGAAGAAATCTGTTACAGCGTGGATGACAACAAAACAGATGTATTCACCAACATTTACAGAAGAAAAGGAAATACAGTTTCTGCATGAACCTTAAGTAGAAATTTCTCAGTGAATCTCCTCCCCTCACTCACAAAAATTGAGATAACCAGAAAACTTCAACTATAGTAGCACAAAGAACTGATATGAAACCCTTATTCTACTCCACCCAGCTTTTCCATTCGATTTCACTCGGATTGGGCAAACTGCTTTTTTGCTTTCTCTTCATCTCCACAGGATGCAGCAGGGCTTGCCAAAAATAACCACTTTTTAATTTTCTTTCACAGTTCCCTTGAAGAGGTCTGCACTGTTTTAATGCTGTAGCATCACATATCCTTTTAATTCCAGCCTACGCATTTTAACATTTCAAACACATGGTTATTTATAAATGAAGAGCCACCAGGGCTTTGGTGAGGTAAAGTGGTTTAGTGGGGACGGGACTGGGGGGGAAGGAGGAAGTGTAAGCCACCATTTTCTGTTTTTAATCCTTCATTCCTTCTCTGTTTTGGGCTTTGTTATTAGCAGTAGCACTTATTCCCTTTGAGCAAGGTCAAGGCAGCAAACAAGTCCGCTGAATTTGAAATCTAGACAATGCCAGCTACTAATTCAGCTGTGCATGCCTGCTTTAGGCTGTTCAATGAGTTGAGACCCTTCTTTGTAGCCTAGGCTTTCCTCTGCTTGAAGTGACAAACCCCTCAATCAAAAGCTGTTGGCTGCAGTTTTGTTCATTCCCACCTGCTCCTGCAAGAGTGAGAACAGACTGGAACGAAGTGACGCCGTTCGTTAAGTTTTGTGCTGCATTCAGCGCTGGGCATTGACACACTGAACAGAGCAAACAGGTTACAAAAACGATTTGCAGAGACAAAGCTACGCACTTGAAAACCAGCACCGCTCTAACTAAAACATCACTTGGTAACATGTTGCACTGCATACTGAAGGGGACACAGCAGTTGTTCAAAATCCTCACTCTTCTTTCTGGTCACTGCTGAACAGCATGGCAAAAATTTGTCCTCCAGCCCAATTATATCACTCTGCTGATGGTGCAACAAAAGGAGAAAGAACCACGAAAGAATTAACAAGGTAACCTGCATTTTTAATGAAAGCAGCAGCAGGAGGTAGAAATATTAACTGCCATCACAACAATTTTTCTTCCCACTTCAGGCACCCTCTCTCTCTAAACAGTCTTCATATACGGACTTCCTTGCAGTGCCTGAACTCCAGCTTGGGAACCAACAACATGCAACTTCCAGCCCGAGACTTTTTAGGGGTGCTCATGTTTGTAAAAAGCCCAGATCAATGGCCTTAAGTGTAGATGTGTCAGGTTCAGCTACCACATCCATGGTGTGGTATCAAAATACTTGCATTCAGTTTGAAAAGTGTGCATAGCTCCAAGTGTAATCTAGGGCAAATAAGAACATGCAGAACCTCTGAGAATTAGACTAGTTATTTAGATAACTTAACTAGGTAGCAACTTTGAAAATGCTGATGTTAGCCACTATTTCAACTTCCTGGGCTATAAATGGATATAATTTTTACTTACCTGACAGGTGTGTCATGAGAATTAGCTAATATTGACACTTTGATCTTTAAAGTGCTTTGCCAAGTATTAATTAAGGAAGGATCATTTTGTATTTAAAGTAGCTAATATTTTGAAGTTGAATTCATTTTCATGCCTTTCCTAAAATGGTAAAGAATCTACTGTTTGCTTCTCTATGTATTCCCCAAGAGATTATTTTGGAGAAATTGAGAAATAGAGACAGGCAGATAGATTTATGTTTCAGGAAGGAGGAATGGAAACCTCAGAATAAAAAGTTGTCTTTGTTTTATCATAAGAATTCTCCCCAGAAGCATCTCCTGTGGATCTTGTAGCCAGACCTCTAGACTTAGGTCAAATGTTACCAAGTACAGGGAGAGGGGAAAGAAAACTCACAACTGTCTTATAATTCACCTACTGGTATTTCTTACAAGGCAGGTCTCAAAGACACACGTAAGAAGTTCCTAATGCATTGCAGACATTCAGGTACTCTATCTACCTGTAAAACATGGCCTAATTTCTTCACAGAGGGAAAGGTGCCAACATACGGGCAAAACTCATTACAGTTTCATCTGTAGCTAGTGACATGAAATGCTCAAAGCTGCTGGTCTGTTAAAAAAAAGTCTGTTAAAATGCTCCCGGAGGAGGACGGGGAGCCAAGGCTCATCCGTGGAGCCTTTGGAGCCAGCCTCTCCCAGTTGCTCTGCGCTTGACAGCAGAGCCAGGAATTTGGCCATGGTCCTTGTGGGCCTTCTGTCACAAAGGCCTGAGAGCAGAGGCTCTGGCCTTTAAAAGGCCCAGTGAATATATATATACACCCAGATTAGAAAGAAATGCAAGATCACACTTGATAAAGTATGGGAAAGTAGCAGCAGGAGCCTCCAAACGAGCTGCTCTGCACACCCACGAGAGATCATTAAGCGGGACATTCCCGTGATTGCTGCTGCTGCTGCTGCTGCGGCTGCTGCTGGTTACAGGCTGGCCTGGGGTCAGAGGCTGCAGGTGGCAGCAAAGAGCGATCACCTCTCCTCCATCCACAGCACCGTCCCCACTGTCGGCCAGGTAACACGGGGAAAGAGAAGACGGGGGCAAGGGAAAGAAAAACAGGCGGCCAACAGGCACCAGAAGGGACGCCAGGAGTACAAGCACGAAGAGAGACGTAAGCGCTGTGTGCGCCCTCCCACAACTCTGTTTAGAGCCTTGGGCTTCACAGTGACGACAGCAAAATTTCTGTGCGAATGTTTTGGGAAGTCCACGTCTCACTCGCATCCAGTGCCGAAGCCACACAGAAGACACCGAACAAACGTTACCCATCATTTTGGTAACTTCAGTGACAGGAATCTGTGCTCGGGATCAAAAGATGGATCCTACAGGTGATTCTGGGCACTCAGTGTGATTAATTTTCACTCAAAGTTTGCTACTTAAAAGAATTTAGGAACATACTGATAAAAATGTATTAATATTTCTGTAATGTTGCAAAGCTAAATTCCAAAAGTACAAAAATACTGAAGTTCCTTATGCAAATCCTTTATGACAGACACTATGATGCGAGACTATTTTTTTCACAGTTCCCCTGCCTCATTTCATGCACAGCATAGACATTACTTAATGAACTAGCAACTCTTCAATATTTATTTTTCTCCTCATTATTCAGTGTGTGGCTCTGTGCCTTATTTACCACACTATCCAAAGGCTGCTAAGAATTATTTATAGTGTTCATGATATAGGAGACAAGCTCTTATAAACAACAATTAATTTTACAATACCCAGCTGAATCCCAAAACTAAGGCTGACAATTTTGGGATGGTCAGTGCTTTTAAGCAAATACTTTATAATCCGAAAAGTCTAAAAAGCACCTCTGCACAGTTTCCACAAATAACCTGTCTGCTGACAAGCAGAGCTGAGCGAGAGCACATGCCATGACATGGTCCTCACCCTTCAAAAGCTGTGTCAGAACCAGGTTATTTATGGTGCTGGTGCACACATTTTACATAATAACCACTGTTGAGAACAGCGAACAAAAACCTTGGTGCTGCGTTAAGAACTTATTCCAGGAATCTCAGATTACAAGATGTACAGCAAGAACCTAATTGTGGTATCTAATTGGGCTGGACGTTCTTTTCCCCTCCCCATGCACTCGACTGCCTTGATGGTACCTGCTCCTAATTCCCTAGGGCACACACTCCCCTTCCTTCTAATCACATTCATTGCCTCAAAATTATTACAATACATCCTCAGCATAACGCAATATGATTATCAGCTTATCATCCCCTCCAGTTCTTTTTACATTTTTCCCAGCCTTTCCCTACTATATAGGGTTTCTGGTTTTTAATTTTTGTGCTCTCTCCCCATCTTCTCTCTCCTCTTCACCAGCTGAGAAAACACAGCAAAGCAACATTTCACTGTATCCAGCATTCCAACTTTTGTTTTCAGCTCTAAGAAAGCTCAGTCTGGAAGTTCATGGAAAAGAATGGGAAAGAGGAGATTTCTGGAAGTTTATTCCACTGTTGAGCTTTAAGGGTAACCACAGCCCAAGTGCCACTACCAGCTATCCTATCAAATCATTATAGTATACGTCAATCCCAACTTTCAGATTTAATTTTCAATTTTGACTAAAAGAAAGTCATTTTATAAATCTCTCTGGATGTGCTATAAGTTAAAAAGGATGATCAGAAGAGGAGATGCTGGATTTCATCGTTTCAGGGCTCTCTTTCTAGCTCTGTCACCAGTTTGTGAGTGACTGCAGGGTAAAATCATTGCTCCTCTTAGCTCCTTTTCTTGCAAGTGCTTTTGTTCCCTCTCTCTGGCTGTCTTTTAAATGTGAACGTCTCTATAGCCATGAGAACTCAAGACACTTCTGTAATACAAAACCACTATGTCTTAGAGAAAAGGTGGATATGAAAAAGTATTTTCTCCTCCTCTTATGCATTTGTTAACTTGGTGTTACTCCAAAATCCCAGCCAACGTGAAGCCAACTAGTTTTTGATAAATCATTCAAGTTTAGAAGGATAAATCTCTAATTTTAGTGCCTGATAGTTGCAGGAGGCAGATTAGAAAGACGGTAGACCTCAGTCTACACATCCACAGTTAAAATATCAGAAAAATACCGTCTTCTGGAGGTCATATTCATTTTAATATCAAGGACAAAATGTAGTAATCACACATTGTCAGCAGTATGCTACTTCTGAACTTCCTAAAACACAGCTTTATTTACTGAACATTCATGGATTTTGTTTTCACATACATACATATGTGAAATGAATTGTTAATGCACAGTACAGTCTGTAAATCTTCAGCTTATGTACAATGTTGTCAAATCTCAGGACCTTCATTTCAGAAAACCTAGTATCAATAGACACAACTATATATAAAATAGACAGCATTTCATAATGTTCCTGTAGTAGCTCCTGTGTCTGTACTATTGGTTGATTAGTGATTTTAAAAGACAAGTTTACAAAAGCCCAAAGCCTAAAATTAAAACTGCCCCAGCTTGTTAGATATTTAAAATAGGATCAACATCTTATTTGTCATCTAAGTTATGAATTCGATACTTTATGCAGCATTTGGAAAGACTTAGTTGACTGCTTCCAGACTCATCAGGCAGACTCTGGGAAATGGAAGGTGAGATCGTGGGAAAAATGTAGTCAGAAAAAATACTGAAACAAATCTGTGGCAGCTAGAAGTTCATGACTATCACTGCCCTGCAAATTAGAGCCACTCAAAGCCTCCTAGGGTAAAACACAGGGGTATGATTTGCTGAGATATGTGTCTGCTTCACACACAAATACATATGTACATATACACCTACACACATGAACACTTTGTTATGGAGTCCGCATTATTATTACGAAATACAGCTAGGGAAAACAATTACTTTAAGAAAAATAATAGGGTATTCACTGGCAAAGTAATAGTTTCAAAAGGGTCTAGAGAATGAACCAAAGCTCTTATTGTTAGAAAACTATTGACTCCAGGTTTGAAAAAATGACCTCAAGTGAGCAATGATGCACTTAGCCTGGAACTTTCAGACGCTGTATTTCATTCTAAATTGAATTGCCAATCCACAGCGCAATCTTTTTCTACTATAAACTCACATCTTTTGGGCAAGTATACAGAAAAATACTATATACTGCCAGCTTTATTCCAAGTTAGACTAAGTCCTTTTGGAAATAGAAAATATGTCTATGTTACAGGATTTAAGGATCCCCACGGGTACTTATACAGAGGATTGCAGGGTTTTTTTTGTTGTTTTTTTAAGAGCACTTAGTAACAACTTCATATTGCCATTTTTCCTGTTCAGAAGCATGGAAATAATTAGTAGCATGTGTCCCTGCTAATAGCATTCAGGTATGGATAGCCTACAGACTCATATTTAGAAATATTTAAGAGACAATTCACACACTGTGTTCTGATCCAGCATTCCTGTCATGCTGAAAGTACTCTGTTTAGTGGTATTTTAGGTAAATTAGGTCTTCAATTTAGCATAGTCTGTAAAATAATGTCAATGGATTTGCAAACATAAATAATTGAGTTACATGCAATGAAACACTTACATTCACTTTTCCACTAAGTCTTCTTCACTGCAGTCAAGTTATTTTCCAGGACGGTGCTTAATCTTCTTTGTTCTGACTTGCTAAATAAAAGAAGACAGTGATTACAAATATATCCATATACATTAAATTACACTCAATCACCTAAAATTCATGAACGTTAAAATACCGATTTAGGATGGTCTATTATGTTCCATAAATCTATAATTTGGTTATATATAGCCAATTTTATTTCATTTTAAACACAACTTTAGCACACCATAACTTTCAATCCTGAGGCCAAATGGAGCAATTTTCTGAATTTTAATAGTTGCTCAGATAATAAATCAGAGGGACAGTTGCTCACAGATGTACAACTAATTACCAAAGAACTGAGAGCTCAACTGATGTATTACCAGAAAGAATGCTTTGCATTACAGATGGGGTATTGCATGATCTGGCACTCTTCTAGCGAGAGCTTGAACACTCTCCTATCAATGGCAGTACTCAGCACCTCCCACGATCAAACATTTAAGAATGGAAGAGAAACAGTGCCTCTCCCTCTAGGGAAGGATAATATACTATCTGATACCATTCAACATTACTGTATATGCCTAAAGGCGATAACACAAGTGCTAATTTAGATTGTTCAACTTGAATATGAGGATGACAACTGTCCTCGAAAAAATATCCTCATCAACACATGCAGTGACTGCTGAACATCCCAACCTGTTTCTTACACACAGATATTTATCAGTTGCCTTTTAGTAAAGCACGCCATGCCCACTCAATTTGTAGTGACTGCCAATACACACACTAAAAGACCACAAAATGACAGTTCCCAGGGGAGAGCAACTTGAACATGTAGCAAAACCCAACATCTCATCTCCAAAAATTCACATCTGAACCTGACTTTGCCTAACGCCAACTCCACAGGGAGGGAAGACATCAGCATTAGCAGGGTTTTTATTTTCCCCTTGTGTTCCTTGAGGGCTGCCTAGTATTAAAGCATGTTTATTTCGTTAATGTTCAATGGGGCTTAAGTTCTTGTTTGCATTTCCCGTATCTAGTTGCTGTGGTAACACATTCTTTAAGACTATGTACATTCATCTCCTCCTGCAATCTCCTGACAATATAAATTGCTTAGCACCATATAACATACCAGGGAGTCTTATTGGCAAAGGGAGAAAAGGATCTGCAACCCAAGCACATACAGGAAAATGAAATAGAGAAGTAAAAGGAAGTGCCAGGGATGTGAAAGACCATGATATTGTCAACAGCAGTCAAGAAGGAAGGAGGTTGAGGTAGTCAGCAAAAAAAGGCTTCATCCTGCTGAGGAATTCACTTTATACTTCTATACTGTCTCTCTTCTTTAGAATCTTTTTGCAAACTTTAACGAATTTATATTTAGGCATTTCTTGCACAGTTGGTTAATGCTTAAACTTTACAGATGCAACAACTGAAGTGCCTGGAAATCAGTATTTGGCTGAGCCTGGAAAAAAGACTCAAGGCTGTGAGCTTTGGCTGTTGTGGTCAGCCAGTTTTACCCTCAGTGATGAAGTATGTGCCCTGCTAATAACATCACAAACATATTTATTAGGAAAACTGCTTCAACCACAACCCAGGAACTGGCACAGAGTAAGCAGACTGCTTATGTGTCAGTTCTCCAATGAGCATACACACTGGGCACCCGAGCATTTTAGTCTATAGTTGGTAGCAAGCTGTGCCAGAGAATGATGCCACCACACGGTACTTAATTTTCTGCGTTATAACATAGGAAGTCTCTTTCATAAGAGACTTGGGATGCGAGCCAGAAATCTCACTCAGTGTCTCCCTATTTATTCAAACTGAGTCATCAGATTTTCCAGGTTTCTCCGCTCTCAGATGGCACACTGCTTTGGCTAGGTTTAGATGGACACCAGTGGTACCATCTGCCACGAGGCTTCCTTGTTTTGTTTCGTTTTGTTTTTTCCCTTTACCTCCTGCTCATATCACAACAGCTCTTTTTCAGTATCTTAAATCGAGCACACAGTGAAGAACTGTTTTTTTGTCGCACGGGTTTGGCCAGCTAGCCAGTCAAAATGGAGCGCTTGAACAAAAAGTACTAAAATACACATCACTATTATATGTTCCCTGACTGCTGGCAGCTCTTACAGACCAACCTAAAGTCAGAAGTACTAAGATAACATAAGACAGTTGCTCTTTGCAACTCACAGAAACTGTGAGTGCAAACAGAGCAAGTGTGGGACGGAGGGACACTCACAGAAGCTAACTTCAGTCTAACAAGGTTGATCTTCCTGTTTTGTCCCTCTCCACTGAATAGAGAGGTAGGTTGCTGCCGTGAGTCACCTTCTGGAAGGTGACTTTCTATCTCACCTGAATTGCCTTTTTGGAGGAGACTCCCCCTCCCCTTCATAACCCACAGAGAACGGTAGGGAGATTAGCGTCATTAGACTAAATTTAGCTTTTATCCTGCCCCTCCCCCCCACCCCGACCATTCCTAACTGCTCCACCTTTTCATATGACACAATTCTGACCCTTCAAATCAAAGGGTTTCATTAGGACAAAACGGTGAAGAACACCACAGATGATAATGTGGTTAAGATGATTAAAGCAGGTAAATAAGCCAACAAAGCCAGAAGCGCTGCAAACAAACTCCACTCCCTACTGAGAAGTTCACTCTCTCCCATGAGGCAACTGTGCCACCAAATCTAAGGAAGAATATCTTTGATACAGTCACTTCAAAACCATAGCTAACTCTCAGGCTGATCAGGTGTGTTGAAACACAAACTTTTGCGAGTGGACAACTCACTGCCATGGTGCAGCGGTGCGAGGAGGAACTACAGCTTCCGAAACTGGCATGGAACAAAATGCAGCACTTGTCCTATTCAACCTCTGGCTAACACAGCTATAACCAAGAGTAACAGAATATGTGCAGTGCTTTTGGTTTCTAGAGCTAAAACCAGATTATAAAACACATTTCTTCGAGCATTTTTTTCTGTTTGCTTGTTAGAAAGGGCACACAACAGGTCAGGGATAGAAAGTTGTACTATCCGGTTCCCAGAAACAGGCCTTATTCCCTTGAGCCTTCAGTTATACACAACATATTGAGAAAACACTTTGCCTTTAGGCTTTTATATGCTCATAGAACTTTTATTTGGCTGTTTGGCTAGCAAGCATGGTAGACACTTAATAGGATTGAGCATGCAGGATTACATTTTAAATACTTCCTTTTGGGCTAAATTTTGAAAAAGGATCTTCACATTTCAGAGCTAGGAAATCTGTTATAACACCGAGATCACATCCATATGAAAACAGGATATAGAGTTTACTAGTAAAAATTTAGGCTGATATGAAACATCAACTTAAGACCCCAAACATTACAGTGTATTTCCATCTCTAATTAACTTTCTATTAAAGTACTACATGCCAATATCTGGCTAACCCAGCATCTTCCTTCACCTCCAGCTCCCTACTTTAAGTTGCTCTTGGTCATTTCCATTCTGCTGTCTCCACCCCTTTGACCTCAGGGACTCCACATCTAGCATATGAACTCCAAAGTTTTACTTCTGACTTCTTCTCTGTCTCTTCCCCATGGCTACCTCAGGTTTAGTACCGCAGTTTTCCTGAAGCTACTCAACATAGTTATGTCTTCAGTTCACTTAAATCTAATACTGCTAAAACTTTTTTTTTTTGCTTTGGTTTCCAGTCAGTCTCACATTCTTTTGTCCTCAATTTTATGCACTGTGAAAAGACCTTGATCTCCCCTGTACAAAAATTTACAGAATATTAAAATAATGGTGGAAGTGTTTAATACTGTTCAATATACCTCAAAAGAACAAATACTTTTTCTCAGCCTTTTCATTTTGCTCTTCCTGGAGTTTGCTGGGGAGCAGGGGGAAAAGTCCAAAAACCCCACATGCTAGAGTTTTCTGTTCTTAAAATTTAAGTTAAAAGTCTAAGACCAACTGAGTTTTACAGATACAATATGAGAACAAAGACCAGCATAACCCAATCCTGAAAAATGAAAATATGTGCTCCATTAGCCTTTCTGAATATCCTTCACATTAGTCTAAATTCTTTACCTCTCTATAGACTTTCCAGAGATATTTCTTGACTACACTATTGAAAGTACCAGCCACAAAGTTTTTCTCTTCTTTCTTGTGCTGTCCCTTCTCACCAGTCTAGAAATCCTATTTGCTCTTTCAACAGTATTTTACCTCAAAGATCAAAATGGAAGAACATTATGCTCTGAACTGCCAAGAGCTTGAGATCCGGTATCTCACAGATTATTCGGGCAAAGACACAAAATGAGTATCAGCAGGGAGGAGTGGTGAGACACACCCTTCCCAGTGGGACAAACTACATTCCAGCCTCTTCAGATCATTATTTATCAAACCTAACAGTTGATATTGGGCAAAAATGTTCACTGCCTTATCACTCAAGTCAGCCATCCCTAACCAACGAGATGCTGAGCCAGCACTGAAGGCTGATTCATTATCACTCGATATTTGTTAACCCAGTGGCCTGTCCATTTAGCATAAGTATTTAATACAGTCCAAAGCAACAGAGAAGCAACCCCAGTTTCTCAAAAGCTATTTGAGAAACTCTGAAGCCTCATTTCCTCTTCTTCCAACAGCACATTTGACTTGGATAACTTTATAAGGGGAAGGATACCAAAAAATATTATCAATAAATTTTAAGCCTTTACAGGAAAAGCTATTTTAGAAAGACACCCTCACCTATGAGGCATAAAAAAGATGCCCTGATAGTAAGCTGTGTTATATAAAAGATTTTATTGGTATGCATTTTGGAAGGCCAATGTAACTCACTATTGATTTTTAGTTGCAAGTAACACCATTGCCTTAAACTCATACCATAAAAGCCATGCTATACAGTAATTTTAATTCTGTTAGTGCTAAACGAACAGCACCTGCAAGTGCTAAAATAGCAAATATGATAGAAGAGGCAGATTTTCAGCACAACTAATGGTTGTACATTTTTTTGGTCACAGAAACGAAACTTTGCAAATCTGATGGTAGAATGATCTTCAGGTTGTGTTTCAATGCATCTGTAACAAACCTGGTCAGTCTATGTCACAAGCTCAATGCTGTACCTGAGTGAGAGAACATCAGAATCTTTTTACATGTTAGGCAGATCAATACACATTAGAGATAACTATGCTCTTAGTTTTATTTTGGTCTCCAGCTAGAGTCCCAGGGCACTAGTTACTGTGATAAACTCAAAATCATAAACAGTACAGTCTATGCCTATAACTTTTTAATGGCATTTGGCAAATTGCTTCAAAATGAATCCCATGAAAGGGGCTTATATTACAGTACAAGAGGTTTGCACTATCCAGTGTAGGTGTCGAATCACACCTGCAAGTTTCTCTAGACTCAGTATAGTCAAAGGATATCTTCTTGGACTGGTAGGCTCTTCCAGAAGGCAGTGGAAAGTGGTTTTTCTCTTACTATTGGCTAGAGAGGCATCCCAGATGCTCATGTTAGGTGTCTAATTTGGTAAAGTGAATATCCTGGTTATTTAACAGAAGAACATCTTGTTAATTTTGTGACCTCTAGCTTAAAAAAAAATTCAGAAGTTAGTCAAAAACTAATCGATGCCTTTATCCTGAAATACTCTGTATAAACATACAGAGTCAAGAACCTCCCTTTAGTAGATTATCTGGGTCTTCTGAGTCCTTAAGAAGACCTTACACTCAGATTGTCAACAGTCTTATTAGCCTCCTCTCTAGGCATTTTGCCTTCTCCATTTCTGTCAGAAGATCAGGGTGAACTTTTCTGAAAATTCCTGAAACAGACCCTTTACTTACAACTCAGTTTACTGAGTAATAAAGGCTACCTGGAAGCAGGAAATCAGATCTCTGACTATTAAGTAAACACTTGCCACAGACTTAATATTCTAGCTGAAGGTTAATCATCAAGTAGTTTACAGAACATGGGCTAAATTGAAGACCAAAGGTGAAATCCTACGGTCACTGAAGTAAATGATAGTGTCCATATGGCCAAAATTCCTGTCCAGATTCCCTGTGTGCGTCTGTGTGTGTGCATGCATGTGTGCGCACGTGCTTGTGTGTGCTTTAGAAAGTTCACAAACCTTTTAAGGAAAAAACTACAGATGCAACCAATGTACTCTCATGCAAAAGGTAGGAATCACTCTCATTTCCACTTTCATGAGCCAGTGAGCTTAACTGAGCCTTTCTTAGTTATGTATTTACATACATCTACCCTTGAAGAGGACTCCATGCTTACATTTCCGAATGGACAGGCCTCTATTTTCTAAGCGGCAGAGTGCAAAATAAATTCACTCACCGTGCTCACTGTTACCTTCTTGGCTGACTTTAGGGGCTCTTTTTTCAGCATCTGAGGACCCTGAATTTTGCTCTGACAGCAGATGGGGCCAAGGCTAGCCACTGTGACATGCTGCCATGCAAGAGGCTTATTGATTTGACCTAACATTCCTCCTTGTCAACACAAGATGCTCCTGAAGCCACCAGCGTCGCCTGGAATAGATTTCAGCATGCAGAGTGGCACAGGGAGACCACTACTGCAGTGCAGAACAAAGTTCACTGTTAGCCAGTTTTCCAGGAATTCAACATAATATTGGCACTACCAAATACTCATGCATTCAAAATAATCCAAACCTCACAAGCCGAGGTTTCGCTTCACTTTCCTGCTCCTTAAAAATCCTAAAATGATATGGCTGTCTTGCTCCCTTCTGAATGCTTAGACCATGCGAAGCCCTTTGGCTTCGGAGGGTGGGGGAAGAGAAGAGGCATACTGAAAGAGGAAGCAGACATTACCATCTACATTTGTGCTGACCGTAAAGACCAGTATAAACACAAATCAATTAATAGACTAGTCTGCATTCACCTACAAATTTCAAAGTATTAAAGTAGCTTGAGCATTTCAAAATACCAATAACTATTTCACTGACAAGAATTACTAGGAATTTTGTGTTATTCTAGCTATGTTTAGACTTACAGGTAGCTCTGCTGTAGCCATAAAATATTCCACAGCTGCTGCTTTGGCTTAAAACAAGCCCAGCAACAATGCCCCCACCCCCAACACAGCTGTTAACCACTAAGTGAAGAACACAAAAATTCACCAAAATTGTCCCATGATTATTACTGCTCAATCAAGGTAAATTGTGCGACATCCAGGGACACTGCTTCAGAGCCTCCCATTTCAGAGGAAGAAAATCAGTATCTGCTTTATTACATTCCCCCCTTTCATCTTCATGTAGTTGAAGGCATTCCATAGACAGTTTTATTTCTGAAAGCACTGATTTTCTATCGATCTGGTCTGGCCTGGATTTGAAATAGGATACTACATGAAATTGGATCCTGGGAGCCTCAAACATACCCAGGCTTGCAGAGGAGGTTAAACAAAAGGAAAAAGAAGTTTTTTAAACACACAGTGCTAGTAAAACTAATTTTAAAGTGTCCTACATTTTTCTGGACTGGAAGTAATATATTAGCTCTATAAAGTGTTTTATATCAAGCTCTTGAAATGCTTTATTGTTTATATAATGCCATTGGTGCACACATTGCCTTAGAAATATGAAGTTTAATAGTCAACCAAAGAGATCCAAACCACCAAGGTAATTAGGACTGGTTTAAAATTGACTTCACTAGCCAACTTCTACCTTTCCCCACACATCTGACAAGCTACAGCCCAGTCCTGCAGTCCCTTAATCATGTAGTCAGTGGAAGCACTTGCACAAGAATTCGAAGGCTTACTCCCTACATTATAAAATGCAGTCTGCCTTATTGAAAAAAGAAGCAAGCAGGCATGACAGTGGGAATGTGAAGGGGAAGAGGAAAAAATGTTACAGGTAGGAAGGTAAAAAGGAGAAAAGATTGTTAAATGGGGAATATGATATGAAAGAGAGAGAATAAGTGACATAAGGAGTTAGCAGCAAAGGATGGAGTGGAAAACAAGAAGAAAAGCACAAAGTATGGAAAAGTTATCCTGAACACTGTAGGATTTTGCTTTAAATGCGCTTTAAAGAGATTGCACAAAGAGGAAAGAGCAGGAGGAACAGTTACAGACAGCAAATTAACGTGGAGAGTTGAGAGCCTTCCAGAAAGTAAAAATCACGCAGGCACCCAGGCGGGCACGCTCTCCTCTCTCCCGTCCTTTCCCCCCACTGCAATGCTGACTCCGCTGGAGCCGAAGAAACGCTGTGAAAACTCCTGGCATGGCAAGTGCTGCTGTCGCCGAAATTGGGCCTTTTGGTAACACTGCCAGCCTTGCCTGAGTGCAAACCACAGCACTGGTGGAGATTTAGGTGTCCTGCTTGACTGTGGCTGACTCTTCCCAGGACGGTACATTGCATTGCAAATTTTATTTCTCTTGTTTGTTCCTACAAGGGCAAAAAGAAAGCAGATTGCTACAAAGCCTCGTTTGAAGCTTGTTGGAAATTTTCCCTTCCCCACTGAGAAGCGTGTAAAAATCAGAACCTTCTTGTTAATATAACACTAGCCAGCCTCTTGCAAGCCACATCAGAAAGTACCACAGCAATCCAGGTCTAAATACCAAAACCGTCTCATCTGCCCGTCAGAAAGAAAGGAACGAAGGAGCTCTGCCTAATTAAGAGCAGTACAAGAACGCTGCCCTCCTTCGGATCAGGCAGAAGGGCTCTTCGCCGCCGTCAGCGCCTCTCGGGGAATCAGCCTGCTGCTTCTGAAACACCCCCTGCTCCTCCTAACCTGGGACCCTGCATAGCTGCGGGCTGGCAGTCAGGCCCCCTGCGCTGGTTCCCATCCTCCGCACCTATTTACGCTGGCCAGCCAGACCAGCTGGCCTTCTGCCTATGCGGGGGGCCCATATTCTCTTTAAAAAAAAAGAGAAAAGAAGTCTGAGAGGGCTTTGCCTGCCAGGTTAAGCCCTGCTCCCTGTGCTGCGAGCTTACCCTACCAGGCTTTGCGGCAGCCAGCCCCCGCACCTCCCCGGTCCCTGTCCCCGGGAGCTTTCGGGCCGCGGGAGCAGCCTCTGCGGGGCGTTCAGCCTCGCAGGCTGCGGCAGGATCAGAGCCACCTCCCCGCGCCGCAGCCTGCTCTCCTGGCGCGTGAGCCTCTGTGCTGAAAATAATTCAGAGGTATTCCTGGGTGGGGGGAAGGGAGCAGGGCTATTGTTTCCATTTCACCAGGAAAGATATATATGTCTTTTTTTTTTCTTTAAACAGAAACCACTCCAGACTGAGGTATGAGCTAGGTGCAGACTGATACTGCCATATCTTGTAGAACAAGTTGCAACAGGTTCTATAATCGCAAACTCTGCAAATACTGATTTTAACCCCCCTCTGTAGGACCTGAATTTGCCCAACACTCCTGAAGGCAATTCCTGACTCAGAAGGGGAAGCGCAAGTTCCCCGAGAGCCAGCGCACATCAGGCACCAGCATCTATAGGGAATCCAAAGCAAATATACAGCTGATCTGACGGTCAAACTCACCTATTTCGGTCCCTCTCAGGCTAAGAATCTGCTTTTTTCATCTTGTTTCTCATGAAACAACTATCTTTCATGTTTATACGGGGCATGAGCTAAGAAAGAAAAATGCTTGTTGTTCAGTTCAAGCACTTTTTTCACCAACTGAGGAAGCCACTTTTGGTTCCACATGAAGGGAAAGACAATATTTATAGAGGAAGTTCCCACACGTCCTGTTCAAACAAATCACTCCTTGCCGTTTTTGCAATTATAGCCCTACCGTAAAGGGGAGGAAAAAAAGCACCAAAGATATTATTTCCTTTCAAAGTTACTTGTTAATGAAAAGGCAACTTCCAGAGAGGAAAGCGTTAAGCACTTGGGACAAACTGTCAAGTTTTCAGTAACTCATTTACTCTTCGTGTAGGCCTGGAGGAAATCCACAGTGGCCACAAATATTCCATGTTCATTTCAATACTACTCTTTGTAAAATGAATTTTAATGGCCAACCAAAGCGATCCAAACCACAAATGTAATTAAAGTTGTTGAAACTGGCTCTGCAAAATGCTGAGAACTTCCCCAAATGCCCTCACCAGGGCTGCTTGCAGCTCTGCGCCAGGCGGCTCCCTCCTCTCCCGCCCCGTGGTGGTGGGCGCCTGGGACCTGCCCTCTGGCCAGCCCGTGTCCCTCTGTGCCGCGGCACGCGGGAGGAGCCGTGGCACCCTGCGATCCAGCGTTTTGCCAGTCAGACGCGGACTACCCCTCCGTCCGGACTTGCTCTAATCAGCTGTAACGAATGCCGGAGCGCGGGGCAGAGCAGGAGTCGGCAAAGCAAGGCTGGGATTGACCAGAGGAGACCTGTGCAGCCCCCACGTCCCTCTGCCCGCGCTGGCAGCATGCTGCAGGCACCGGCTGTACTGACGGTGACGTGGCCGAGCCCGCGCTTCGAGGTCTGGGCGTGGATGGTGCTCTGCCCGCGGGAAGCGTTTGCTCTCTCCCCGTTCCCACCGTGCATCTGTCTCGCTGGGTTACAGAGCAGCTGCTGGCACTACCTACCTCTTCCACCACCCCAGCCCCCAGCGGGTGCACGGGGCTTGCTTCTAACATTACAACCTTAAACACTCTCTCATCCACTGGAAAACTATCTGGCAAGCGGTATTTCCCTCCACGCACAGCAGCTGGACGTTTTCAACACTAGCTGAGGTGGACAAAGCAGGGATATTTCCTGACAATTCCCCGTAAAGCCGCTTCCTGTTCCATTCCTGGCTTCCCTACCTTAACTACCTGCTGCAGCAAGTCAAATCACTGCTCCATTTGAAAGGCAGGGAGGCACCTGGCATTGAAGTCTGTATTATCACCATATGCACCAAAGGAAGAATATACTTTTCCCAAAACTCCTATCCAAATTGTGGGAGGATGAAAAGTAAGATCAGCATACTTTGCTGAAAATAGTTGTTGAGATAAAAGATTTGATTGCTTTGGCACTAACCTCTCCCTCCTTCTCCCCTCCCAACCCAGGATGAGGTGTGAAAGATTTAGGAAACTCCCTGTCACTACCTTGCATTTTTTTTCATGTTTAATTTTAGATTAGAACACAATTGGATTTGGACTTAATTAACCTTCATCCAAAGAAAAACACATACCTTTGATTTATTAATTTCATTTGATATCAGCTGTACAAAAATAACACTCTCTCTCTCTAAATATATATTATTACATCTCTAGTAACTCTAAAGTTCTGAAGTTAAATGATTAATTTAGCAATTAAATAATTGCTAAATTCTGTTTTCAAGAACCAGCTGCCCAGAACAAAGCTAAAAAACCTCCCTATGCAATTATATTTAAATTATGAATTAAAACCACTTGGACTATTACAATTAAAATCAATTAGTTTATGCAAAGAGGTCTACAAACCTTAAACTGAGTTACAGTGAAAGAAATTCATTGGCTGATGAATAATTAATAAAGCTCTTCATTTGTTTCACCTCATGTGCCAAGTAGTACAACAGAGAAGTCATTAATATGAGTAGACTGTAGAGCCAAAATAAAACATTACACATTTATAATCACTAAACTATCTAGGTGGAAAGTTTGCAGGGAACCCCCCCCCCCCCCACAATATCAGGCTCAGAATGAACTAAAACACATAACTTTGTTAACTTGGATGAAAAAAAACAACAAAGAAAAGAAAAGCAGAGCTGCCTCTTAAGCTTGTGTGCTGTAGGTGATATCTGTTGTCAGATATAAGAAGTTAGGTACTTCTCGGAAACCACTTTTTTCAGACCTGGGACTAAGATTCACGAAAGAAGATGCTGCCCTGCAAGCCTCCCAAACAACAGCACTCAGCCAGCTATCTCTATTTGCTTTCCATGAAGGCATGTACTTTCACACACAGACACACACTCTTTTTCCTCTCAGACATTGAGAAAAGCGTGTTTCTGGTCTGACTTTCTACAGGTCCCTTGACAAAGCACATTTCTTCTTTAAAATAGTGGGTTTTGATAAACAACATCAGATTTCCTGGGGATTACCAGAACTGCACATACCTCTTGTTAAACAGCACTACCATGAAATAAGACGAGGTCAATAGGGAGAACAGCATAAATGATTCATTGCTGTACAATTAAAAACTTTGCATGTGTTACGTTATAACATTTCTTAAGTTTATTATTTGGGTGGATGGGTGGGAATCACCCAGGTAAAAGAGAAGCAAGCAAACAGTTGCTGTAATGTAACTAGTCTGATACGATTTAGTCTTTCATTCTACCTAGCCATTTCTCTCCCATTAAATCTTTACACCATTTTGATGGAAAAGTTGTATTTATATACGTTTATTTTTATTTCACAAGGACTTTGAGAATCTCTCCAAAGAATTTTCAGAGATTAAAATAATACTAATAGTTGGAAAACATTCATTGCCTTTTAAGTACTAAATTACAGCAGAAAAGTTAAGAAATGACTTCCTATGATAGGAGATAGGTGTTTTATCAGTTTCCTGCGTGTTCTGTTACCAAATCCTCTGCTCAAGGAAACAAGACCTGTGGATATCTTTACACTGTGAAAACACAGACTTTGCACCACATTTCTTCTCCAAATGGGAAGCTGACCTGCCTCCTTTCAAGACATAAAGTACCTCCTCTTTCCCTCATTAGGTTACTCTCTCTGCCCCCTATTTTTTGTACTTTGCCCCCATAGCCTTCCCTGAGTGTCCTGTATGCCTAAAACAGAGTGTGCAGCTAATAGCATTAGCATTGAACTTTCTACCTCCTGACATTAGTGGGCTAACAAACTAGACAAACAAGCTGTCCCATTTCTAGACATTGTCTGTGGACTGGTCTTAAAACTGAAACCCTTCCTGCTAAGAAATGATAAATGATGCGACTTTCTGCAAACAAGGCTCAGCCAACTGTGTCACACACAGCCTTCCTTGCTTGGGACTGTCTTGTACATGTATAAATTGCAGCCACAAAACTTATCTCTATTTTTGAGGGCAACTGTGGTTCTGCATGAAGAGGTCATAGTCCTAAGTACAGCAGCCCATTCCACGGTGACACAAGTTTGGACATCTCCTCTCTCCTGTCCCATTTGCGATAGGTTTATCATGGCTTTCTAAGAGTTATTAGCCTGAAAATGTAAATATGCGGTCCCAAAAGAAGACTAACATTTGCCTAGTACTGTCTTATGGCTCATCAGCCCTGCCTCTCAGCTAATCCTACAGCAGTCATATGGCTTACAGAAGCAGCTTGCTTAGGGCTGCTAACACGGGAATCTCAGCTCCGTAATACAGGGCACCGTGCAGGCTCCCCTAGGGAACACCACTGCAGTTCACCCTCTGTCTGGAGCAACCAGACACATCCTGTGCCGAGACGGGTCCCTTGGCCAGCTGCTGGATCATCAGCATCAGCGGTTGTGGTTCCCGAGATCAGCAGTTCACTGTCTGCTGAGAACAGGGTTCTCCCTCTCACTTTTCAAAAACGGACAATTGCATTTACACAGGTCTAGCCTACCAGGTTAGCTTTGTCTGTTTTGTTGAGAATGTGACATATGTACAATTTGCCTATCATGCCACTTGCAAGGTTGGAATATCTCTTTGAAAACCAGAGGTGAAATCCTGCAGTGTGCATGGTTTCACTCCCTGAATCTTCACATTCATATCTCAACCTACTGAAAGGGAGTGTCACCATTTTACAGGAATTTGCAGGGCAGGAAAACCCTCAGGTTACTGGAGTTCCAGGATTTTCTCTTCTGGGAATAACTTGCTCTTCTTACAGCATTTCTGCTTGCTGGGTCAAAACGCACATTTATGCTCTGTCGTCAGGAGCACAGGGCTTCAGTGCTCTTTCCAGTTCTGTGCTTCCCACCAACATACACTGCGACCAACCAATTAGCAGATACCTTTAATATATTTCGTACAGAATAACAGACCAGAGTTTTGGGATGAATGGCACTCAGCCGCAGAATCTTGAAGCCAGTCCTGGGCACAGTGGTACCAGCACAGCAGACAAGAAAAAAGATCCCACAGATCTGTTTTATATGCTCAGAAAGGCTTGCTCTGCCTTTATACTGCTGAAGTACTTATGGGCAACATTGTGGTTTAAATATCCACAAAACAAGACAGACTTTTTAAAAAGCGGCATCACTTCACTCTACTTTAAGAGTGAAAACATCTCGACTGAGAAGTGCCTCCTGCTCTAGTGCATGCAGGCCCCACCAGCTGCAGGAGTTCGCGCAGGAAGTACGAACTGGAGCGATGCCAGGAATGGGCAGAATGGAAATGTAGCGGTCTTACTGGCATGAAACCTATTTATCCTGTAGCCTATGCCTAAGAAATGCCACTAGGCATATTATGTTCTGCAACATGTCTCTATAGCCTACTATCATATCCTGGCCAATTTTGATTACTGGGTGTAGGCAGTAACCAAGTAACTAGAAGCAAGTATTTTTGCCTCTAATTATGGAGGATTATAATGTAATGAGATCCTGGGTGAATTTGATATATTTTTTTTCTCTGTAATGAACTTGCAGTTTTTCTGAGTAGTTCCTTTCTGCAGAAATATCATGTTAAAATACTGCTCATAATACAGCCTGTTTTCTTATGCTATACAACACATGCCATCCCATTCCCAAGCCATCTGTAATTAGCCGGTGTATCTGCTTATTTCACCTTCAAATTAACAGAACAAATGAAAGCATTAATCCGAGTTTTTAAAAATTCAAGTCATTTAAGCAGAAGGTCAGGTACCTAATGGGCTGTCAAGTTCAGGCAGTCTTTCCGCCCGTCTTCCCAGCTCCTAAGGTTCCTGGGCCTTGACTGACAGTCCTCGGCAGCTGGGTACTTTGTTTTCCTGCCAAAGCATCATGAAGGCCTGAGCTGAGGTGGCTGCATAGCAAATATAAGCTGGGGCTACATATTCTGGCCTCATCTGCTGCAAAAAAAAGAGCAGCCATGAAAAGGTACATAGCAGGACTGAGAAATATATTAAAGATGCAATTAGTTTGTGTACCACCGGCACACTTTAATCAAAAAGAATATACATACACTTTCAGATGGCTTCACTATATTTTTTGAATTGAACTTACCATGATTACATTAGTTTTAGGCTATCTCATAGCAAGGATAATTGTATGTAAAGGCTGCATGGCACAGATAAAGGTAACGTGCAAGGTTGTACACATCTAGATCTTTTCCTGTGCCACACATTATGCAGTAAGCTCCAAAACTACAGTCTGGAATGCAAAAACTTCTCTGATGCTCCCAGAAATTTGCAAAAAAAGCATACAAACAGGAGAAGTGCCTTTCCATATTCATTTAGATGTAGCCTGCTGTGCATAGTTTCTTTTGAACAGTCTCGCAAAACTGAAACATTTTTTTCCAAACAGATCACAGGTCACGTAAGCTTCCCAAGGGACATATTGGTTACAGATGTTTTCATGTAATAAAATATTCCACCCAACTGCAGTATTTCTAACTGATAATGCTAAAGCTAAATTATCCTTGACTAATGGTTATGTCCCCAATGCACTCCTTACCATGGTAAATGTTGGCTCATTTGTTACCATTTAGCCAATATTATATTTAATATTTTATAAGCAAGAGCATGCCACAAAGACAACGTATTTCAAATTTGCAAGGAGAATTACAATGTGAAGTTTGAATTTTTCAAAAATACATCCATAAAGTTCTTTTTTTTCCATCTTTGTAGACTAAGTTATAACTAATGTTCAGCATTACCACGTAGATTTGCATTTTTTAAACAAGAGTAATTGTAATTATTTGCCAAGATTTCACTCTTAAACTTGGAATCAATCTTATAAAAAAAAAGTACTCCTTGATTGTCTGAATGGCATGGGACTGATGATGAAACACTCAATTTGACTGCCCCTTGGCAGAGATGTTAGCAAAGGAAAGGTTGTTGTCATGGTATTGCTGAAATGATTGAGTGGTTCACACACACAAAAAAAAAGGGGGGGGTGGAAGGAGGAGATGACCACTCAGTTTTCAGAATATGCTTACATTAAAGGACTAACAAGGATGGCTATGAGCTTCCTAAAAAAAGGAAACTTAAACTAGTGCTTTACCCTAAGAAGCAGCCCCTTTCAAACCAGGGAAGCTCGTACTGTTGTACTGTACCACATCTCTATGAAAACCGACAATGTAGCATTTTTATTGAAAAAAAAATAGAGCACTATGCTCAAAACATCCATTCCTCTTTGCTCTCCATAATTGAACACCAGGATCTCCCCTGTTCAGATTTCAAATATCACCATTAAGAATAATGGAACAAAGTGATCCATGTTGTGATATTACCATTTCCATGTTGACACTTAGAGTAAAAATTGAACCCATTTTAATTATGTTTTAGAAAGACTAGAAATGTAGTGGAAACAGAGCATTCTCTGAGTAGGGAGACATAAGTTACTTTAGCACGACTGGCATTATAATACCAAAAGTAGACCCTTTAAGAAAAAAATTAGGTTAGTAAAAAACATGAAAGTAGCATCTTTGGAATAGATAAAAAAAGCATTCTTCCAAAAACTCTACAAAGCCACAATCCAGGTATTCACTACGTTAACGTTAATTTTAAATTTTTTATGTCAGTAAACTATTTTATCCCTTCAAAGTCAATGGTAATCACTAATCCTGACAAGCAATTTTTGTAGCTATCAGATTCAAATGTATGCTTGTGCCTGGTAAAGTAAGAGTATAACACTACTTTTCATGCCTGCAACAACCGGTAGCATGCTTGAAAGAAAAACGGAAGAAAACGGGAGGAAAAACACTCTTAAAACTTTGAAGGACAATTCTCTCTGCAACAAATCACTCTGGAAAAATGTCATTCAGAGCAATGAAAGCGCTTCCTAAACACAACAGTGGTGAGTTTGACCTAAATGGCTACATAATGCTTAGAACCACACAAAATCCCACTAGTCCAACTCCCGCAACAGGAAAGCTCACTTGACAGACATTTCTGCCATACTCCTGCTAGGCTGCATACCGCTATACTTCTCATCACGGAATTTCATTAGCTGCGTATTTATTCCGGGGCCGATGCAATAGTTAAGGTTGCCAGCACGTCCGGGAGGCAGCAGTGTTTCTCTGATGACTTTGGCTTTCAGGAGGGAAGTCACGCAGCATGTGAAACACTGAGCAACACAACACCTCTCATGGCTAGGGATAACACGAGGGTTTGGGATGAAGTACTGCGTTGTGACTAGTGGCTTGGCTTCTGGAAAAAGTGCAATGCAGTTTTTCTAAGCATACGATCACACGCAGAAAACAGAAGCCCCATCTGCTGATATTTGGAAAATGTTAACCGCTTATAGCATTTTTAAGGGTGTTGTGACTAAGCAGCAGTAAGAGCAGTGGTTGCTGTGCATGAGTGACTTCAGAACGCAAAACTAATCTTGCAAACTTGAACGCTCCTTTTCCTGTTAAACAGCATCTAGTATGGTAAATGCCAGCAACGTGACGTAACTCCTTTAAGATCTTTCATATTGGGAAAAGGACCAGTTTTATGGAATTAAAATAACTTGGACTCAGGAGCAGACACGACCTCCCCATGTTAACCTTCGGAGCTGCGCTGGTGCCAGCCCCAAGCTGATATCGGCCACCACGGAGCATCCTGTGATTTTCCCTTTCGACAGGAGGCCTCAGTATTTGTACTGGCCACCACAGAAAACTCGAGCTGACATTACTTCCTGGGTAGCAAATCCCTGTTTATTTTAGTGCATGCATAATGGAGGTAGCAGCAAAAAGCACAAATACAATAACCTTGAAGTTCAACTATCGTGTGGCAGGGGGTCTATGTAAAGCAAAACTTTTGAGATATTCTGCAATTTCTGATGCAGATATGAAATTACAATTTTGGATGGTGCAAAATAATTATTTTGAATTAATTTTTGGTATGTTTTGTGATATCTTTGTCCTGTTCGCTTAAGGACAGGAAGCACCCAGAAAGCATAGCTAACTTCAGTATTTGGAAGAGCGTTATTTGTCTGCTGCTCATCTATCTCCCTTCTCTGTCCCCTATATCTACGCAGTCAGTATCACATCCAGAACTGCTCACCGGTTTCCCTGAATGTTTTACGTTTTACATAAATGCCTAATTACCTCACCCTTTATTTTAAACACTAGTATGCAGCAAAATGCTCCAATTAAAGATGGAATGTCTACTAATTTAAGCCCAAAGGTTCCATTAAGGCAAGTTTCATGAATCCTAAAAATAGAAATGCATTCATAATTTTTTCCTCACTTTAATTAGGCTTTTTTGGGGCTTGAATTTAAATATCCCTCTGCAGTATCTTCAACTGCATTGCAGTAGTAGGAGGCCCATGCAGAACCATAAGATGAAAGATGACTCCTCTTTTTAATTCTTCCACTCGGAGACAAGTGTAAAGTGGTGGTGTGCATTCCACAAAATAGAAGTGCTACAAGTAATTAGGAAAGACTTTAAAAAGATGGGATTCCCAGATCCAAATGAAACTTCTAGTTAATTTGTGCACAGAGAGATCTTGGTCCTTTTCTAATCTATAGTCTTAAGTGACATGGAAGAAAATAGCATCGTGACAGTCAAGGTGAAGGTGATGTGAACAATGGTAAAGCAGCAAGACTAAGGGCAAGTCAGTTCAGAGTGAACTGAAAAATATGTTAAACTGGGTTCTTTGAACAACATTACTTATAAGAGTTACAGAATGCAAGGTTATGCTTCTACAAACACAGGTTACACTTGTAAGATGGTGAACTAATTTGGAAGCAGTGACTTGGAGAAGGACTTCAGGGTCACGGTGAGCAGCAGCTAAGACTCTGGCAGTGATGCAGTGGTTAAGACAATTAATGAGGTCGTTCAATACATGAGCTAGGGAATACACAAAGCAGAAAATATTGTTGTGGTACTTCAGAGAGACATTATTAGGAACAGGCAAGGTTGGCAGTTATCCAGGGCAATAGGGTAGCTAGCAAAACAATGTCTTTAAGTGGTAGTCATGGACTCGCTGCCTACTTTGCCTGTGCCGGAGCTGCTCTTCCTGCTGTTACTGCTGGCAGAAGTGGCCACTGCAGGAGATGGGAAGCAGCTCCTCCCAACCCTGGCCCCATCCGTCTCTCTCCCCTCCCTCTTCCACAGTTAAATAGCAAACCTAGATCTCTAGGATGAATTAATTTTACCCTCGTTCTTGCAGTGGCAAAAATTCAGTTTCACTTATATTGTTGAGAAGCCTAGGGCTGGTTCTGTCACTTTACACAGCATTATTGAAACCGTTACAAGAATACATGTCCATGGCTGGCATCCGCACTTCACAAAAGATGTTGACAAATTGGAAAGGATTCAGGAAAGAGCTGCAAGAAGGATTCAGAGTCAGGAAAACATGCCCTAAAGCAAGAGCCAGAAGTAATTCAGTCTACTTAGTTTCACAAAGAGGAAGTTGAGAATGTCTTGATCACAGTCCATAAATACTTACATTAATGAGAGACATTTAATAAAGGGCATAACAAGATACAAAGTTGAAAATGGAGCTTTGAGGCAAAATTCAGGCTAAAAATTAGGGGGTACTGTTAGAAGTGAATGCAGTTAAGTCACTGGAACCATTTACATTTGCATGCAGTACATCTGCCATTCACCTGAGGCCTTTAAAAAAAACTAGATTGGATATCTTTTTTTAAAATGATACTATCTAGCTCAAGCAGAACTTATAGGCTGAGTGAAGTGGTGAATTGTATAAGTGTATAATACCAGAGCTGAGCAACCTAGATGATCATAACTATCATAAAACCTATCAGCATATATGTAGTTCTTGAGTAGGCCTACAAAATTCTATTTTTTCCTGAATCTGCTTTAAATGAATATACCAGCTTTGCTGAGCCTGATCTGAACCCCTAACTTGAGCCCTCTGCTGTAAACTTGATATATATCCAGTTTCCTTCTCTTCAGACACTATGAAGAAGTAATCCAAATACCCAAGGCTGAGCATGAGTGAACACAGCAAAAATACCTAAGGCTGAGCTCAAGTGAACATAGCAAATCTGTAAGTTATAAGGCAGCTCCCCTAACCCTGGAGCCTGAAAGCATGGGGTTGCTTTCCAAGTGTATTTCAAAGCAACCTGGGATCACTCCAGCATGTGGGAGTAGCTGGAGAGCAGGGGCTTCCCAGGCGCAGCTCCTTTTCCTTGGCTCCCCTTGCTATGCTAAGCACGACAGTATGGGAGGGACCTTAGGATTTAAAACACTTGTTAGCCACCGAACAGGTGAGCAGTTTTGCTGAGAGCAACACAGAAGAATGGGGTAACACAGGATAGCCTGGATATATCCAGGCTTAGCCTAGCTAAATCCTGTACCTTTAAAATCAACTGCAAAGCTACCACATCTTTTAGTTTAATTAAGGTATTAATATGTAAGGAGTTGTATTATGCTACGGCAGTATTTCCTAGCAGTCTGTGAACTTGAAGAATCATGTGTTTATACGGGCAGGAGACAGACTCAAAAAAGGCACACCCTCCCCTCCGGTTCAGTTCCTCTGCTAAATTGTTTGCAAATCTATATTCCTTTCTTCTCTCTACCACCATAAGAGGCATTTACTATTTTTATAAGCTCAGGATGGAAAAATATTAATCAGAAGCAGCAGAAACGACCTCTTTTTCTTCTCAAATCTGTGTGGCATTAAGTATAATTACATAAATAACTGGAATAGCAGAAACAGACAATTGCTGGCTTTGTATGGGTATTGGAAGAGATTACACTGTTTTTATTATGTCCCTCAAATAATGGGTATCTTCCAAGTCTACTGTCAAGGAGACTGCTGGCTGCTTTAATGCTGATATGAAAATAATCTTGAAAAAATACTGAGAGAGGGTCTTTCCACATACTTTCACTGTCAGGAAAGATTAGTTAAATAAACTGTTTAACCTGCTATTGACCTAAAACCTAGTTACATAAATGTTTTAAAAATTATTTATTCATCTTGAGCAGATAAAAGTAATCTAGTGAAGTCAAGGATAACATAGGAAGTCCCTTAATGATGGCTGCATTCTCTACAGCCTCTGTTAGCATATGATTTTTCTCCTGGCAAAGCAGGTACAAATGAACTGCAAGAATACAGGAGTATGATATGTCTTACTCTTTGTAAAAGCCCGGAAGGAGACAGATACACATAAAGGAAGTGTAAAAACCTACAAAGTGTTCTTACAAGGGGACACTGGTCTGCATGTGCTTTTCATTTTTCATCATTTGTAACAAACAGTGCAATTAATTTTTTTCCTAATATTAAAAATGAATGGGGTCATATAGAACCTGCACATGGAGGATGTGCTTTCTCATGGCCTGTCCACCAAAAGCTGAACTAATGTCACCCCAAAGTTGAAAAACAAAAACCTACTGTGCATAAACCTGTTGTTCCAGGCTGCCAAATGCTCAAAAGCTACAGAGACAAACTGTGCCCAGTCCAGGGTAGACATGCTGGAGATGCCAGGTATTACAGGCGTCCCACAGCAGAAGAGGCACAGGTGACAGTACATTCGTCAAGCCCAGCTAAGGCGGTCTCGGAAAGGCAGGCAGTGTCGCCTTACACCACACATCCCCGAAGCTGCGCCTGCCCACGGAGAGCAGCGCGCTGGCAGCCCACGTGGCGGCGAAGGGGAAATCTGCCGCGGACCCTCAGGGAAAAGCACAACCCACCCTGCCAGCCGGCGCAGTCGTCCTTGGTGGGTGCAAAGCAACTCGTCTCTGTTCCGCTTGGTTATGCCAGATGCAAGTTTTGGAAGTCTTCAGAATTTCATCTGACAAAGTAAACGTTACGCTTTTTTCATTCCTAAGCTAGTCATCTGCTCTGCTGCACACTTTTGCCACCTGTTTCTCTTGGGCGCGTACAACAGGCTGCCTGTACTTCAGCGACTGTAGCAATTGCTACCACCGACACGCATGTAAGGCCTTAGCAGTAATGGTATTATCCAAACCCTTGTGTTTTTCTGCCAAACGGATTGCCCTTTCGGCATCCCTCCTCCTTAGCTTCACGGACACAGAGCCTTTTCTGACCAAATAACAACTATGCATAGCTAACAGTCCGGAGCAAGCGCTAGCTGGAAATTGTCTGGATACTGTGAAAATTGCCTGTGCAATTCCAGAGGCCCGCAGCCGTACCGAGCACCAAAGCGCTGTTTGCTGGCCAGGTACCTGCTCATGCACCACAGCGCTGAAGACCGAGGCCCAATGCCACTTCTTCACGCAGGCAAATTGTTTCCTCTTCTACTTCCTTTAGGAGGGTTGTATTTAAAAAAAACAAACAAAAAAACCCCAACTCATTAATAATCTGTAATCTCACCAGCAAAATATATTTCCCCCTCCTGAAGTGTTAGAAGAAAAAAAACAAACCAGCTCTTGATACTTCTGTCAATAAAGAGCACACTCAGGATCAAAGGAATAAAAATGCTAATTATGATGCACTCTGTAACACCTCTCTCCGGAGCCAAGTGCTCTGATTAAGTTAACCATCCTGCTAATTATAATAGTGTTTAGCACAGCTGGGGCCAAAGAAAAGCCACCTTATACCAGAGCATGGTTACAGGGCTCCGAACGAGATCAACATATTTATACCCTAAAAGAAACTTCCCTACAACCCACAGAAACAGCCAGAGCTCACTTTAAATGCTCAAAACGTGAAGCCTACCACAGGTTCTGTTCAGTTTCCTTTTTTATTCAGAGAAATTGGGGGCATTTAAAAAAATTGTTTTGTATGTCATGAAAAATAAATGCTGGAGTCAGAAGCTTATTGCCCTGAAATTAAGTTATCGGCTCCTAAGGGAATGTACAGCAGGATAACACAGCGTTCCAATTTAAAGGGGAGCCCACTATCCTGCCTTTTCTCAGTCAATACCACAAGACTGTGAAGTAGTCTGGTGATGAGAGAGGAAGGCCACTGTACTCTATATTTTCATTTAAAATGGAATGAAATAGCAAGCAATTACTGGCAAAACCACCTGCCACATTTCAGCAGCACGTTTGTATGGAGAATGGGGGGATAGCAGTGGTGATAAATGACAGCTGAGTCTAAGTGAAAGTTAATCCTCCCTACCAATTCCATGAAGGAGGGGAAAAAATTATAATAAATCAATAAATCCCTGCAGCTCAGAAAATTGCATCTTCTGTGGATGCTTACAGTCTTCATTGCGCAAAGCATAATTGGAAAAAGAGATTTTTAAATGGTTATGTAGTTATAACCACATATTCTATTCATCATTTCCTCCTTGCAGAACTCATCAGCATTTACTGGCAGCACCTTCCAGTGCACCTGGTTAAAGTATAAGCACTACTTGCCATGAAAGCAGGGAGCTAAAAGGTAAGAAAATTACTTTCATTTCAGTATCACTCCTCAAAATGACTGTTTTGCACTACTCAGCCTCCCTGAAATTTTGGGTAGCAGCAAATGAACAGACTGTTTTTCTGCATGAATTCAATAATTAACTCTGAATTAAGCAAGCCATCTAAACAGTGATGCAACTAAATGCTCCAGAGGGGCTATGTACTTTTCAAATTTGAGACATGTTCAAGGCATCCCTGTTTCACTGCCCACATGTAGCAATCACTGACACCCTGGTGATGTGCCAGTGTGCAGGTCAGTAGCACAGAAATCCCCAGCACCGTTTCAAACGCAGATCAACAACTCAGTGGAATTTTTAAAAACCTTCCCATTCACCTTTCATGTACTGAATTGGCCCATTCAATTAAAAAAAAAGGAGGGGGCAGAAAAAAAGCACACTATTTTATGGAAATTGGTAATATTTATCTAAATTCCTTACTGTTTTGACAGGCCAGTAAGAGTTTAAGTGGCTTTAATCCACTGTTTCACCAAAGAAGCTTATTACTGGTCTCATTTGGAACGGAGACAGGAGAGGTTCTTCAGAAGGAAAACCCAATATATTGCTTAACCTGCTTGGGAAGGTGGAAGCCTGGGAACAGCACCCTTGAAGGGGCGAAGACTACTGCAGAGCAAGATCCCATTGCCAATACCATTATCAAGAAAACAAGCATCATCACGCCATGAAGTATTAAACCTTTTAAACAGGAGTCAGTGCTATTTCAGGGATCTGTGAAAGGGGCTTAAAGATCTCCATGAGGGATTTCAATCTCTCTCTCTTTCACACACACACACACACTGGAAACTATAGCAATAAAGTGAAGTTTACTGAGTCACAGAATGGTTGATGTTGGAAGGGACCTCTGGAGATCATCTAAGTCCAACCCCCCTGCTCAAGCAGGGTCACCTGGAGCACGTTGCACAGGATTGTGTCCAGGCAGGTTTTGAATATCTCCAGAGAAGGAGACTCCACAACCTCTTTTTAGGCCATTTGAATCCTCTACTCTTTCTCTGATGTCCTTGAATGTGTGACCACTTAATCTAGCATGATCCCATCTCCTACTGCCTTCCTGAGATTCACGGATCCTTCTCCACATGGCTCTCTCCCCCAGGACCTTGCTCTGTGGACATTTGCAGGGATGACAGAGAAGGAGGGGCACAGGAGGAAAAGCAGAGGGAAAGGCGGCATCTCTAGTCTTCTTCCAGTCCCTCCTTCTCTTGGCTGCTAAATAGCAAAGGTCACACACAGCCAAGCTCTGTGGAGAGAATCACGCTATTACAGGGTGTGAACAGGGGCTGGGCCGGCTGGCGAAGAGTAATGCACAAGGCTAGTTCCTGACTAATGATTTGGGTATCAGTTACTGTTGTGTACATTTAGAAGGACAATACCACTTTATATCTTCCACTGCTTAGGTAAGCTCAAACACTAATTCTTATTTACAGTTTGCATTTCATGCCAAATTAACTTCCACTCTATGCATGCATACCGCCAGGACGGGTGGAGAAAAGATTATGCGATAGATACTCACGCACCATAGTGATGGGCATATGGGAAAACATGATAGAAGAATACAGGAAGCAGGAGAGTAAATTGCATACTATAACATTAAGACAGGTAGCTTTATATGGGGTGTTTGCATTGCTTACACCCCAAATGCTCAGGAATTAAAGGTCACATCTTATTGCTACCTCTTCTATAGCCCATTCCAAAGCACCATGAAACTGTCAGTTTAAAATGCAAAGTAAACTAAACACATTTGCCTGGTTGTTTTTTCTTGTGAACTTTATTACAACAGTGCTTTCTGACGGAGAAAGAAATGGTGCTGTAATAATCAACACTGTGACATACTACCTAATTATTTCCATTTATCATAGGGTAGTCTGAGGAGCTATCAAAGTATGGTCACCAAAATATTTGGATTTGGCTAAGTTTTAGACTATTAGTTACACAAACTTTAACTCTTGAAAGAATATCAGATAATGATATGTGCTTCATTTGGGAGTTAAACACTTAAAGTAAAAAGCTGACAAATTGAAAGTAATTTCACTTTTGAAGTAAATTAAATGAATTTCCCAGATGTTGCTATAGAAGAGACTCAAGAAGGTGAGATGAAAGTCACTGCAGATGCATTCAGACACTTACCATATAAAGTTCCCAAGAAGGAAACATTTTAAAAGGAAACTACAAAAAAGGACAAATTAGAGGGGGGAAGTTTAGACTTCCCCTGACAACCTTCATCCGAGTATCTAGTGGTTCTGTTTCGTTTCAAAGAGGGTGGTCCACATTTGTGTACAGAAAACGCTACGAAAACACTAGCATGAGATCAGTCTTGTTCAAATGGTGTTGACAAGTCAGAAGGAGCTGCTCATCACATCCAGGTGAAGTGAAAGAAAAATGAAAAATCCATCTGTTATTTAGAAATTAAATGAAGATTTGCAGGCCTATCTTTAATACTATTGATATTAGTTCTTAGCACTTTTCTGCGGCAGATCTCAAAGTACACTTAGGATTTGGAAATCCCAGCCTCTTCCTGTAAAGCAGAAGGGTTCCCAATAAAAAAAAAAAAAATTGACTAGAGTAAACATCAAGAGCTAGCAGCATCTTTGTGTTAAACTCTCAAAAAGATCTTCCCTTCTTCTGTCATCCAATTACTTGCAACTCCACTTAAATATTATTTCCTTCTACCATACCCCAAAACAAGTAAAGGCTACAATTTTAGGAGGATAGTGAGAAAAGGCAGTCTATAATCTCCCTTTACTGTATCCCAGAGAAGCCTGTATGCTCCCCTCTCTCCTCTATCAGTTGCCGAAGGAAGGCAAGACACACAGGGAACAGCAATGCCCACAGACCAGTCACGACTGCTCTTTTAGGTTGATCAAGTCTTTTCCGTATTTTCTGCACTTCTGTCTCTGGAGTGCTTCTGTCTCTCAACAGTTTCCTCATCCAGTTGTTCATTTTGATTCCTGGAGGTATTTGGGTTACTGTTCATTCTAAACATGGGACATGTGGAAGAGAGAAAACTCTCTTCATATTTGACTCCAGTTTTCCACAGATCAGGATTTTACCCTATGAATTTGCAAGACCTGCTCATATCAGAATAACAAACCTGGCTAAGTTCACCTGTGCCTTTAGTGTAATTGTTATGTTACATTTTCCTTAGATCCCTCCCCTCCCCTTTTTGGGGGATGTTCCACTAAATTATCTCCCAATAAAGCAGAAAAAATTATTTCACTAAAAAGCAGTGACTTTGTCAAGTTCATCCTCTTATTAGGATTACAGATTTTCTACAGTTTACTTGGATTCACTTTGAAATCTGCTTTAAAGCACAACAGATGTTGACTTTTCATGCTAGACTAATAAATGCATCTATTCCATTCTCATCTGGGGACCAAAGGCAATATATTAAAGAGAAAAAAAGAAAAACACTTGAAGAGTGGAAAAGGGTCCAGTTTCCAGAAACAAACCCCAAAAGTCTATAATGTAACACCATGGAAGAAGAAATAAATGGTTATAAAATCCCAAATCATAAACATCTTCGAAAATCACGTAAAAAGCTCAGTATTTTGGTTAGACAGTTACTGTTACAACAGTTCTGAAAACAGTTTTCAGATTCTTGGGACGTACCAGTTTTACTCTCTTAACATTTGGAAGACTGATAACTTTCTAGATTTGGTATCTATAAATAAAATATAATAAAATAGACTATAAACTTCAGATGTGTATTTCAAAACACTGGTATGCCGCTGACAAACTGCCCTATAAATACTCTACCTGGGTTTTACATTGTCTTTCTTTGGGTATGTCTAGCGGTGTAACAGTAAGAGCATAAATCATAATTTTGGAATATTATATCAGTCCCTTCCTTCAGCTACAAGAGAAAATTAATTCTAATGGAAAGAAATAAGGTTTTTTAAACACATATGGCAGTAATTTAAAACTATTCCAAATGAAGTCCTCACCAACAACTCAAACTCCATAAAAATCAATAATTATGACTGGTATTGCAGGAATTTCCTAGGAGCCCCAACATTAGGCCATTACTTGTTTGCTTCACGTTGCTCAAATATAAATAAAAATTACTGAGATTTGCAACTAAATTTACCTCACATAAGTAGGCAACTTTAGCATTCTTCAAGGGACAAAGGCAAGCAGTCAAAAAATTCATTTCTACCACCCCCATTTAAAGATATTTCAAGAACATTCCTCATAACAATGGATCCAAAATTAATCTAATTTGGAAATAACTGATTTGGCCTGCTTTTTAAGAAACAAAACTTTTCCTAATAACATTGGATAACCTATTTCTGCCTCTCTGGTTCTCTTTTAACATGTTTCTTTAATGAAAGAAACTAGATTGTTTCCAAATATTTCCTTCCAATTCAGCAAGTCAATACGAAATACAGAAGTAATTTTCTCTAACGTGATCTTAAACTGAAGAAGAAGCATTTCTGAATGGGAGGAAAACACTCAAACATGCTGAAAGGAACAAGAGAGAAGACAACCAGGTCCCTTAAAACACATTAGAACTGTACAAATCATTCTTTTTTTTAACCCCAAACTATACAAAACTGGTTACAAAGCTGATTCAGTCTTGGTGATAGTTTACACTGCCAATACTCAACAAATTTAAGTCATGTATCAAATATGACTATTTAAAACTCCTAAAAAGAAAAGGAGAGAGAGAGCAAAGAAACTCCACACTTACGCCTTTAGGATGCTGTTACTGCAGTCTCCTCTTTGTTGTCATAATTTAAAAAACAGAAAAATCCTAACAGAACATGGCACTGAGCAAAATTAAACCTAAAAGTGAGCCTTCTTTTAAGAGTGGCTTTTTTGCTTAGGTAAGGAGGCATTTCCCTTCATATTCTCTGAAAGCTGCTACGAGTACACCACTGTACTGGATGACAAGGTGACCTTTCCTTAGTGAATGGAAACAAGGAAATGTTGGTCTCTGGTGTCAAGGCCCATAAATGCGTTTCCTTGCCTTTAGTAGGCTATACAAAGTTCACATACATAAAGGGAGGACATTATTCTCAGATAACAGAAAAATAAGAAAAAAACAAGAAAAAATAGAAAACTTTAGTGAAAACTTTAGTCTGCACAAACAAGGGTCTCATTTTTACCTCCAAAAAGGTTAAGGTCACCAGACTAGTGTTCACAATTTCTCACCAGGGGGACAAAAGAATGCACCACAAAGCAAGTAGTGCACATATCACAACTGGCAGCTGCCTTGAAAAATGCTGGAGTTCAATTGACTATGAAGAATGAATTACGCTTATGTTTGAACAAAAAAAAAAAACCCAACCTGATCTCACCAGGCCAGAAGTACAACTGCATTCCAGGCCTAATGTGTGACAGCAAGCAGAATGCAAGTTTCAATTTATTCTGCACATCTGAACACACACAAAAGCCTATATGGTTCTCATTAAAATAAGAGATATCTCCAAACTTTTAAAAGAGCACAGAATGATTTGGGTTCCTACTTTTAGGCAGGAGAAATAACTTATCCTACCATTTGCTGTGCTTCCTCTGGCAGCTGGGATTTAAGTCACCGATGTTATTTTCATATCTATAAACGACCACCAGTGGATCTTCCTTATTTCTTCAGCTCTCTCTTTTTTTTTTTTTTTAATGGAAATTTCTTTGACAAAGGGCAACAAAGCATTCTCCCTCAATGAAAAAGCACTGTAGATACGCACCACTTTCAGCACGGACATTCAGATGCAACTCTGCAGAGCTTCCTTAGATTAGCTTAACAACATTTTCAAAAAGGAGCTATAAGCCTTTCGGGAAGATTACGCTTTAGTGGTGGAATAGGTTTAACAAGTTCCCTGGTTAATGACTGGTGTCTTTGGGGGCCAGTTCGGCAGGCCTTGCAGGAGCAGGTGTTCCCGCGGCAGCTCCGCTCCCTGCTTTACATGCTGTCTGGCACCTTCAGACTTCGTGTCAGCCCGGCCAGCATGCTGGGCTCGTCCAAGAAGCCCGCGCGCCTTGCAGACTGCCCGGCGCTCCCAGGCCAGTGAGGCGCCAAACGCAGAGACAGAAGCAAGAAAATATCTGACAAAAAAGAATTTGCAGGATTAGCTTTTTCCACATTTTTCCACATTACGCTTACTCTTACATATATCTGTGGAACAGCACTTGCAGCCTAAGTGCATGTAAGGCAAATGCTGCAAGAGATGTTTGCTATGGGCTTTATTTAGGATGTAGGCAAAGTGTGAAGAACAAAGTTTGAAGGATAAGTGAGCAGAACATATAACCATTTACTATTGATTAACAAAAAAAAATTGAGAAATTAGAAGAGGGCCACAATTTAAAAGGTTTAATGTGACCTTTTTTGTCCTTTTTTTTTTTTTTTTTTTCTTAGACCCTCTACTTCTGAAGCTTTTTCTAGCTGGAAAATCATTACACCTCTTAGTGGCTGCTGACTGAGTGCGAGAGTGACTATCAACTAGATTTTGATATATTGTGTAAATGAGTCAGAAGTGTCTGAGAGACAGTAGGAATCTAAGAATACAATAAATTAAACATAACTGAGTGCACACAACAGAAATAAACAGTACATTTGCATCAGCTGTAGGTGTTTGAAGGAAAATCATGTCAATGTTCTGCATGTTATAGGAAGTATTCTGGGTTGATTCATAATTAAAAAGAAAGCTTAATGCGTATAGCTGCTTTAAAATTATGTACTTGCAATTCAGAAAAACTATTGTTTTATTTTTAATTAAAAATTAGTGATTTTATTACTTTGCCAACAATAAAATGAAACTCAAAGAAAAAAACATGTGGAATTAAATGAAAATTTTGCTTTCTCATCCTGCTCTCCTCCAGCAAGCTTAATTCAAACACTATTACAAGGTTTTTGCTGACATATCATCTACAGACAGGACAGAAAGGATTGAAAAAATGTTTGGCAAGAAGGACAATTAGCCCTAGTTAAATCAAAAGCTACCAGAAATTGCACTTCTAAATATTAAAGAGACCATTTACTTAGTTACCAATTTCAACAGGAAGTATTTTAGTGCTTGCAGCCTGGAACAAAATAATTAAGAACAAAGGCACACTATAATAATATCAATTCTCACTGCAACTGTTTTAATGGGTACTTTTTGTTTGTTTGTTTCTCCAATAGAGGAATAAATATCTTAAATCTTGAATTGTACTTATATGATATATAAGTTTCTGAAGGAAAAAAATATATGTAAATGAAAGCAAAAGGAAATCTCTAGTTAGAATTTGTCTTGCCACTTAAAACATCCATTTTTCATTAGGAGAGCCAACAGCAGTGCCACTGGCCACAGTACCTATCATTAACTCCAGAAGATTATCTTGTAAAATAAGAGTACCTTTGCCAGTGACAAAGATACATTAGGTCTCTCTTCAGTAGTTACATATACTATATAGTCTAGTGATACTATAGGAAATCTATAGTCTACGAGACAGTTCACCACAGCTGAAGACATGACTTGAAACAAAACAAACAAACAAAAATGATAGGGAAGCAAACATGAACTAGCAAACAAACTACCTTGGAGGATGTAGAAGAAATACTAAGATATCATGCTGAGTCAGAGCAACACAGTTACTCCATCCGGGAAGCTTAGCACTGGCTCTGGCTTCTTTCCAGCCTTCTCCTTCACAGGGGTTACTACAAAAGGCACGTTGCACTCCAAAAGGTACTTACTCACTGCCTTTTTTCTTTTTTTTTAATAAAGGACACAGCATCGCTTTCTCTTCCCCTAGCAAATAGCTCGGAGCTGGAATGCAAAAGAAATGTCTCAAAGACTCCTCTGTGCTGGAGAGTTTAGCAGAAAACCAGCAGTCTCAATATGAAACAGATGTGCCGCAACAAGTTTTGGGTGGGGGAATCTGCTCGCCGCCGGTATCGCAGTGCTCAGGAGGGACTTGCCTTGTTCAATAGCAGGCACACTGAAACAATGCAGAAAGGCAGGAGCAGGCTCAGCAAAACTTGCCAACACCAAGACTGATGCTGACTTTCTTCAAAGCACTACAATCCTTCCGTCTTCAGTACTACAATAGGGCCCCAACAATGCACACAGCATTAGCTTGTGTAAAATACATATCCTCCCAGCAGCGTGCAATGCCAAGAGTCCCAGAGATCTTTAAGTTTTACATGAGAGTAAATGGGATAAAGTTAATGATGCACTATTTTGATAAGAAAATCTAGAGCATGTTCAAGTTAATTATGAACTTCGATCTACTGTGTTCCCCTCCAAACCAGCACGCAGAAGCTGAATTTAATTCTGGACAGATACATCTCACTAGCTACACGTTGGGTTCCACACACAACTCAGAATTACTCTGCTATGACGTAGACGTGCAAGGCACTTAAAGAACATATACCTGCCCCAAGCGATCTAAGAATCTAATCTAGACACAATTAGGAGTGGGCATGTACTTAGGGAAATTAGTCATTAGCTTGCAAATTCAGACTCCTGTCTCCCAGCTACTCACCTCCCTTTTGTTTTGTTCCCTTTTTTTCTGGCCTTTGTGGTGAAAGAGCTTTCATGCGTAGGACTGATGCTGTACAGCAGTAGAAATTTGGGATTCCCTGGGTAGCTCATCCCACAACTACTAGTTTTGTTAGGTGATGCAGAGAGAAGAAAATGTTCGGAAAAAACTATTTCTAAAATGAAACAGAAGCAAACTGAAAACTAACCACTGAAGAAAAGCAGAAGAGCAGGAAGATGCTCAAAAACAAAAAAAACTGGAAATCCAGGGTGTATATAGATATTAAGAAAGAGGGAGGAAGGGAGCAGGGAGAAAGAAGCACATTTTTTTCTCCTCCCCCCACCCACCAGTTTTGAATTTCAAAATAATATCCAAATGAACACCAGCTCCAGACAGTGTAATAAACACAGGCCTACCTGTAGTACGTAATCTCTCCTTCCAAAACCTCTCTGCCCATGTTTCAGGCCCAAAACATGGGAACAGACTATTTAGCAAATAAGAACCTCTGTCTGAAGACAAGCTTCTGACAAATCCAGCTGTCATATGATGTAAATATACAACTGGGGTAGTATCAATAGGGATGTTAAGTGATCAGAAGAGGAATGTAAAACCACTGCTCTGCTGAGTTGCAGGCTAAACTAGACTTTCCTGTCTCGGATAAGTCTATCATCTCACATTACAGCATCATCCTACTTCTTTTCTGCATTAGGGGGAAGCTGTCAAACGCTGGGGGATGACGGATGCACCTAGGAGAGACCTTTCACGTCCCATGAGGTCCTACGTCCGTTTATAGGGTTCTTATGTGCTCCAGCAATGGCAGCAGGAGCAAAAATTTGAGCAATGCTTTGCAGCTGGCTGGGAGCGCTTGGCAGACACGGTTTGCAGCGGGCTACCAATGCAGGAGACCCCACGTGGTGACGGTCGGAGCTTAAAAAAAGCCAGAAGCCAGGTACAGTTGTGCAGGGTGATTGGTAGGGAAGAGGCAAACGGTTAGGCGAGTGCGCCGGGAGGAGGAAGGGAGGGCTCGGCAGCCTGCCTCACTCCTTACTGCACCCAGCGGCCGAGGGCAGCCGGGGCGAGCCACGCTGGAGACGGGCCAGAGGAGGTGCATAAGGAGAAATTACAGGTCTTGGGAATACCAGAGACAAGTCTGCGTCAGCAAACTCTCGGCAGCGCCTTTGCTCTCTCGACTGTACGTTTTGGGAGGCAGTCAAGCAGCAACCGGCGTGCCCAGTTGGTGCCAGACATGGCAACAGGTATATATACTTGGACTCCAAGGCAGGCTTCAAGCTAACTTCATCCTTTCTCTTCTGTCGAGCAAGCTATTTATTTTGAAGGATGATCTGGAGGTTAAATCAAGACAGACACTAAATTGTTTGGCAGTGTCAAGTGCCCAAGTGATACCTGAAGCATTTCTTAAAGGGCTAGCACTGCGGCAAGCCCACAGCTTTCGCTCACACGAGACGAATTTTCAGTCCTTATGGCTCCAATTAACGTCAAAAAGATGGTCGCGATGCACACTGCGGGCTCGGGAAACAGAAGAGCGCTGCGAGCGCACAGGGAGAGCGAGCAGGCACTCTCTCAGGATAAGCACATGAGGCGCTTTTGAGGAGGTCGTGCTGCTAAAACCTGTAAGAGGTTCCCCAAGCTGGCCACCGCACCGGCTTCGGGACAACACCACGCAGGGCGAAGGAGGCTGCGTAAGGATCGGTGTGGCGGGCCCCGGCACTCTGATTCCACCCCAGGAACGGGTGAAGAAAAGCATCTTTCCATTCACTGCCATCATGCAAACGGCAGGGAGTGGGGGCGCTCGAAATGCCCCATAAGTCACCTTTCTGCTCCCAGTCCTCCACGTACTATGCACGTGTGTTGAGTAGTTCAGGAGTCACTTTCGGGTGCCCAGGCTGCTCAGACACACCTTGCAGGTGCGCTGTGCTGGCCGAGAAGGACTGCCGACTGTTATTCCTGCCCACAGGCAGAGGCAATGAAATCGTCAGGGAGACCCACCTCCGAGGCCAGTGCTGGGAAATTTATTCAAAAGGGATGAATTCAGCTAGGCAACAAAAGCTCTTAGCTGCTGGCTATTTCGGAGGATAATAAACTTCCTAACTAACTTGCATCTGCACATTTTCGGCATTTCTGATCAACAAAGCTTGAAGTAAAACTAAGGCTCAAACAACATGAATAATAAATGAAGTGACCTGTTCTCATAGACTCCACAAAGACCCAGGGGAGGGGGAAGTGGAGCCATGCTTTGACTGAAACTCCCTTTCTTTCAGATACCGCATCTCTCTTCCTTCTTCTCTGTATTCCAGTACAGGCTACATATTTTTGCTGTGATGAAGTATAAAATCTTTTCTGATGGCTAGTGCTGTACAGGGCATGAGGCAGGCACAGCTGAGAAAGTTAGCAAAGATAAACCATAAGGACTGCATTAAATAAATTCTGCAACAAGCTAGCTTAAAGAAATACAAGTAATATTATCCTGCTGCAAAAAACCTGACATTTGCACACCTGGACACATTCTTCAAAATATCCACTAAGATGTGCATTTTTGTGACTTGAATCTCACTAGCCAGGGAGTCTGAAGAACCAAAAAAAGAAAAAAAACACCACAGCAGATGACACAGAAGTCAAGAAGGTTTATCTGTCTATCCTGGCAAATGCTACTTCAGAATCACACCATTTTTGAGATGATTTTAACTGCTGTGGTAAGCAATAGCATTTAGATGGCAACACTTTGTATACAGCTTTAAGTCTAAATACAGCTTGAACTGGGTGGATGACTAGAGCAGAAGCAACCAACAGTAGAAGATCAGGGAGGTAAACTTGTGCTGGAAACAATGACGACAGCCTGAGTGCACTAGTTTTATGCTAAGGGCATATATTTGCTTATATGACTACTGTGTAAGGTAAGAACACACATGAAGAAAAGATTATGAGCAAAAGAAAAGTGAAATAGGAAGTGGAAGAACAGGTAAAACTGGATCTGGACAGTTTCACTTCATTAAAAAGGAATTCAGCCCATAGCTGGAGGATAAATGTAGGCAGCTTAGGTTTTTTTTTTTTTTTCTTTTTAAAGAACTGTCTTACTTGAGGAATCAGCATGTTGACTTTTCACTCAGCCATATGGGTACTCAACATTTTCCCAGTCTGACAAATGAGTTTGTTCAGTGTGTTTAGAAAACTGTCAGATTTGCATCTTCTCTTTGGTCAGATAAAATGATTATTATATCCCTACGTTCTTTTAAAATGTTCCTAACATAATTTGGGCAGGGAGGGGGAGCAGAGGGAGGGAGGCGGGGGGACGTTTTGCTCCATAAAAGACTACACAGAACTGTGTAAAACAAAAAACTTAAACTGTCACGACAGGAGGACCAATTCATTCCCACAATCAACAAGGATCAAAGAGTGGCTTCCAAAATACCTTTCCTCAGAGATACTTACAATATTTGTCTTATACATACTATATACTCACTCGAAATGGCAGAAAATCTAGAAGTGGTGGAGGGCTTTAAAGGAGTATTAATAACAGTAAGTACTACAATACCGTGACAAATATTTACATATAAAGTAAAAGATTTTACTTTGAGAAGTTCACTTTTTTAAGTTGTCCTCGTTTCAGATTTATAAACAGAAGGCTGCTCAGACTCAGCAATAGGGATGCTATTGTTGCTCCATAATCTAAACCAACCTCCTATAAAAGCCAAGATGGTTTCAATAAAGCTCTGAAATTCTATGCTGAATCATAAACTAAATGAAATGCAGTGCTGGCACTAGTCGGTCCTGTTCAGACATCCCATATGCAGCACACGTGAGCGTGTCCAACCTACCTAAGCGCGTCTGGGCACTGCACCGGGCGGATATTTAGACACTCTAAAAGCAACGGCAGCAGAAAAGGTGAATTTTCACCACTGAGTGCTTGGGGTTTTCTGTAGCTCCAGATTTCCTCCTTTGCGGCTGCTATTGCTTGCTCCGCTGGCGCGTCTGTAACTCGTATTCCTCGGAGCGAGTATTCCCACCCGTGGGTAGGTGCTCACCGGGGTGAATAACGAGCTGCGCGAGTCGGCTACGCAGAGGCGTCAGGACTTGCCAGGCAAGATGCTCTTTTCAAGCCAACTTATTTGTTCAGACCTCCAAAATGAACGACAGCAGAGCAGCACTGTAGCTGGGTTAAGTCGCAATTATCCCACTCCATCCTGACCAACGACTACACTGCAATGTTTCCAAGCTTCGTCTCCAAGACCTTGTGCTAACCCAAGCCTTTTTTAAACAGGAAATGATGAGTTTTCTCAATGCAAGTTTTCATCTGCGGAATGAATCAAAACAATCTCGTTTCTGACCAAGTAAAATATGAACTTTTATCTCCTGAATTGAAAAGGCTAGCAGATTTATTTTTAACATTTACAGTGACCACAGAAAACTGTTTTAAAAACAAATGCCTACACAATCTTTGTGTAACAATGACATTTCCATCTTTCTTTTCATATAGGCAATAAACAAGATTACTCAACCTCCTAACAGCTCAAGTGGGAGAGCATTCAAAAGAAGCTTTTTGTGGTTATTACTTGCCACAGTATTTTTAGAGGGAAAAAAAACACAAAATGAAAACAAGGGACTTCCAAAAGAAGCTGCATCAAAAAGAAGGCAGCGAAATCAGGAAAACTGTCAGAAAAGAGCCATCAAACACAAGTATCTTTCAAAATAGAAACATCTACAAAACCACTGCAGTCAAATTATGCAAGTCAAAATTATGTATCTCTATTCAAACACCAATGCCAGCCATTATTAGGCAAGAAATTTTAAAACTGCATTTTAAAGTACCTTCTCTTTGTTTTTCTCATCCTTGTCTCTCCTACTCTCTAACCAAGTGAACAAACCATGAAATTATCTAGCTCCAAATGAACCCATCCATGCAATTACCTCACATTCCTCTGCAAAATTTTATTGCCTAGCAAGAGTAAAAATTAAAAGCTTTACTGAGAAACTGTGAAAGCTACCAAAAACATATTTTACAGATTTGGACAAAATAGTATTGTTCAAATGTATGTGATAAAGGTTCCATCATTGATCAACAAAGTCTTTCATTACAGTTGAAAGGGAATAAATAAAATCTGCAAAATTACTCTTTGAGCAATAACGTTTTAACCTTAGTTATACAACAATCAGGATCTACTTTTCCTGAAATAAAGTTCCTTTTCTACCTATTGTACGCAACACAAACAAACCCTTGCAGACTATATTAGACCATCAGCAAGTACAATTCAGAAACTAATAAAAAGAAAAAAACTTGCCAGGGTGAAAGAGACCTAGGGAACAGGACAGTGTGTGACCTGCAGCATTCTTCAGCCCTTCGCTCTTCCAATTAAGAAGGATATGACCAGACAGTTAAATGAGAGCAAACAATGTTACCGATGATGTGTTAAAGAGTGACTTTCCTCAGCAATTTGGTGTCCTCCAGTGAGGAGGACATGAATAAAATAAACCTCCCACAGGGACTTTGAACCCTGTAAGTGCAGCCCGGCTTGGCAGGGCACAGCACGGCTATGGGCAGGAGCTCTATGTAGGCAAGGTCAGAAGTTGATTCATGAGGTGGAATGACAACATGCAGGGTGCAGCCAGAGGTTTTGCGATTTCGTGGGTCGCTTAGATTTCCCACCGGATTGCAGCCTTTGCTTGGGTTGAGGAGGCGACATGCATCACCCCACCCACGTACTGCATAGCTGCTCTGATTAAAGGGTAGCTCTTTACTCCATAATCTTGATTCTCCATAGTGCTTTGGCAAAAAAGTTTGTTTAACTGGGGATTTGCAGAAAGGGAATCTACTCCACCAAAAAAAGGAAAAACAAAAGAAAAAGAAAAAAGGAAACTACTCAAAAAAGCCACAAAGCAAGAATATGTCCGATGTCCTTTTAATGTAACATCACAGAATCATTTACCAGGAGACATACTTGCTTCATTTCACCTTAAAAGAAAACACAAAAAACAATTTTTTTGTCTTCAAGCAAAACTAACCTTATATGAGCACTGTGCTACATACCCTTTTCCTGTTAAAAAGTGTCTCGGAAGCAAGTTTTCAGAAGCTACAGAAGCTCCTAACTAAGTACAGATCACTTTGCCTTCTAGAGTCAGTGAATGAATAATGTCATTTGAAATATAATCATAAAACCCTTGACCATTCAAACCTTATAATGGAACTGACAAGTAGAACATACACTTTAAGCTAAAGAACTTGCAGTTCAACGCATGAGCATTCTGCTGAGGAAGTTTTAGTTTTCACACTGAAAAGCTAATACCTACAAAGAAAAGAAGAACAGAAAGAAGGCAAAACCATTTAATGAGATGAATGACTGCAACCCTTCATGCACATAAAGTCATGAAAACATAATACTGATTTCAAAAAATATGGTTCAATTGACTGAAACAAGCTTTAGTTCATTTTAAAAACTATGGTATATTTTGCTTCTTGGTATGTAGGTGAAATGGATCCTACTGACTCTTGTACAGTGTAATTATGAATAGGTGGTCAGTGTGGCTTGTTGCTCCAGAGGTTCCCATCCACCACACATCTTGAGAAACGACTGCAACAGAACTGGTTATGGGAAAGTATGGGAGCTGGGTTTCTGTTGCTAAAGGACAAAAAAAAAAAAAAAAAAAAACTGATAAGGACTTCTAGTTGCCTACTGGCTTTAAGCCTGAGAGATTACAAAATTGTTCTCTGAACTGCAGTTCTTGTATGTTCACCCATCTTAGAGGTGAAAGCAACAGCCACCCAACAGTGCACAGCAAGAGCAGTTCAAGCAGGAAGACAAGGACGTAGTTGCAGTTTTACACTTTCCTAAAGCCAGACGGGAGGAGCCAAAAAAAAAGCCAAAGCTTTCCTAAAGCCAAACGGGGAGGAATTCTTGATAGCTTGCATAGTAAGGAGATGAACAGATAGATTTGTATGAAGCCCACTCCCTTGCAGTGTATTCCAATTGAGACAGAGGTTTCTAAAGTGATCTGACAAGTGAAAACAGTACCTAAAACTGTGAACAAACTTGAAACATGGCACAGTACATGGTTACCACATATCCACATATTACTTTTGCTGTGGATATGCCTAGTGATCTGAGTTTAAAATGTGGGCACTGTGCTTTACGCTAGCATGCTGAACTCCCATCCTTTCATCCCTACCCCCAAGGAGTCTATAACCCAAGAAATCAGAGCATGCTACGCTCAGCCTTATCATGAACTGGCTGAGGTCCTGTATAGGCTTCATCTTCACTTCATCATCAACTTCATCTGATCACTTAATCACCTATATTATTATCCACGTGGTAACATGTTCAGCATAATTCAGGAGAATAGCATTGCCTTTCATAAAAAAAAAAAAAAAAAGCAAATTTTTGCCAGTAAGCCATTTTACAACATTTAGTATTAAGCATTAAGGGTACTTTACTTGACTTGGAGTAACATTAGTGATTAATAATGTTATGTTGACTGAGAAAGACAGTCACATTCCAGCAAAAGGAGGCTGGCAAGTGAAATGGGATCAATTAATGTGACGTGAGATTCCTCCCGTGTCACCGGAGCGCACTGAGCACCCGCGCACCTCAGCATTAGTCACTCAGGGAGGCACTAACACATAGGCCTGGCACTGCCGTTTTGACCTTTTACCTCTACGCTCCCACTGCTGAATCAATCTGCATTTGTAGGAGTTGATCTTTTCCTGGTAAAGAAAAGAGAGAATGTCCCTGTCTGAAACACTGCAACATTGCTTCTCCGAAAGGAATGAGGACTATGCGGCTGGTTTATAACATTTTATCTGACAGGAAATGTGGTTTGAAAGAAGAGAGAAGAGTATAAGGATAGAAAATAGACAGAAGGGGGATGAATGAAGACCTGGAAGGAGAGGTACTTGCAGAGTACAATGATGAGGAGCATGTGAGCATCAACTAAAGAAAATCAGTAAACATGGGAATGAAAAAAAACTATGAAGAGAGAGTGTAGTCAGGAGAAGTAAACTTAACTTGCTCAATTATGTTAATGCCTACACTTTTCCCCCCTCCCCTTCCTGTCAGACTGGCTATGCTTTATCTACTTCAGAGGCAAATGGAACAAAATAATTTGCTTACGGCACTGTTTATTTATCGTCGTATTTCTAGCTTCCCAGAAATATAAGGGATCTAGCTAAGAAATTTACAGGAAGGAAACAGTGGCTTGGCATTCTCCAAAATTTGCTCAAGCCTTCTGGTAGCTGCCCCCCCCCCCCCCCCCGCCCAGCATATTTATACAGGGAGTGATCCTTCCAAAGAGCTAGCTGGCAACTACAAATCTAGTTATCAGACAACACTACAAGTAAACGGAGTTTCAGTTCTCTTGCAGGCAAAAGATTTTCCCTTTCTCCATGGTACACCATACACTGACAGAAATGGGGTGGACAAAATGCTTTTGCTTGTTTTCCCCCGCTTAAACTCTCATTGAATGAATACTCCATAAACAAGGTGCCTGGAATTAGCAAAGAGACCACAAAATAATCTTTTGGTTGCACCATAAATTGGCAACGATAGCTCTAACCTGAATAAAGCAATTCAAACCACTCCAGAATAGTTCAATTTCTAATTTAATGTCCCAAAATGCAATGATGAGGATTGCAGGCATAACATTATTTAAGTGAAATGTTTACTCTTGAGTAACTTAATTGCCTGGATAGCTAAATTTTTTCCTCACCTTCCATAAAATTAAAAATACATGCTTTGATGGAAAAAACACTTTGAAAAAGGTTGCTCATCCAGTCAAAAATATTGTAACATATAATGTTACAATATTTCAATATTACATCCTCATAAAAAAAATCTGAAAATTTCTGGACTCTCACCTAGACTTCTCTAATTCCACAGAGGTGAAACTGGAAGATCAATAAGGTTTTTGCTGCTCACTTTAATGAATGTCCGTAAATAATGAAGGAGACTTATTTGTATGTGCTCCTAAGGGACTGTTATCCATCAAGCCAATAATATCTGGTCAAGCAACTTTCAGACATTAAATTAGACTCCCTTTAGAGAAGATTCATCAGCTTTTGTATCTTCTCTCCCACAAGAAACACAGCATCTTCCCCACTGCTCAGCAAAGGAGTTGACAGGAAAATATTCTCCCAACTGCTCAGTATTCTTGTTAGTAGAACAGCAGAGAAGGGAATTATGGTTTTGCATAGACAAAAAACACACAGAAATCCCTTGATAGCACTGATATGCGAGGCAGCTGTGAAAAATAGACAAGACTGATACTGAGAGCTTACAGTTAGTGAGTTTTAGGGGAAAAAAGCCCTTGTTCCCCAAAGGCACTAATAAGAGACTAAGACGGAATAAGCAATGCATTGAGATGCTGCATAAGATCATAATATTTTTGAAAAGCAAAAAGGTGTCCTCCCTCAAGGAGCATTCTAATAAAGACATTTTGTTTAATAAATATGCAAAATGCAGGTATTGTAGGTACTGTTTTACATACAAAGTTTACTGTGAGGAAATTAGTTTACTAACCTTGGGCAAAACATACTTTTTAACCTTCATTTTCCTAAATCATTACTTTTCAAACTGCCCAATTTACCAAAAACCCCACATTTGATTTCTACAGTCTTGCAAGTTGTCTAATGAAGAAGCAAATTATGACTTTCTTTTCCCATTACACATTTAAGAGTTAGAAGTTTAATTTCAGAGTAATCTTTGTTTCAATCAAAATGCACCTGTGCACAGGGCTGTACATACCAAAAGAGATTGACAGCTATTTTGATATATTTATTTAAAAATAATACTAATAAAAAGTCAATATTTAAAATATTTGTTTGAAGTGAAATGGCAGCACTGATGTTTTAACAATACACAATAAAAAGAACATTGTTTTCCAGTGAGTAGTCTAAATTAGCAATAGTGGTGAACACTAAATGCATAAATATTTTATACAGAAACACTTAAGCCTGTAGTTTATAGCTCATTCTAAGGAAGAAAGTTGCACATTTATAGTTGACCTGTGATGACCAAACCACAATGTGTTAATTCTGATATACATTTTACACCATTTCCACTTACAGAAGTATTGATGGTAACATTTTATAACAAAAAAGGACTGTTTCAACTTAATCATAAACCTATGACCATGAGGCTAAGGCTGACTTTGAAGTCTGTCATTATGTGTTTCTCTTTCAAGTTCTGTTAGAGATAATCTGTTCTTACTTTTCACATCAGCAATTGCAATAGGTTTCTATTGGTCCTTGGAAGATAAACTATAACGTAGAATTAGGAAACTTGAAAGTAGTTTTAGAATACTGAATTGCAGTGCATTATTTTATTGTGCTTTCCTACAAAGAGAAAATAACTATTAAAAAGTCCTAGCATTCACTGTACACGTTCAGTTTAATTTGGGCGTGCACTCAGATTACTCTGTTAAATCCAAATAAACTTTGAACAGAAGAAACAAGAATTATAAATATTTCCCTGCATTATATCTTGTATTTGTGCCTTCCCTTCCCCTCCCTACAAAACTGAGCGGTACTGCCAATTTTGGAAATCCTGTACTAACCTACCAGATATCCATAGCAGAGCACCTGCACAGCTGCTTTTACAGACCCACAATACAGCCCCCGCTGCTTTCCCAGTTCCCATGAGCTAACTGCAAATCTCCAGCTCTAGGAGTGAAGGGTTCACAGGAGCATCAAACATTTCTCTCTCCTTCCAAAACCCTCGGCCTTTCCATTTCAGGAACTTTGTGGTTTTAAGAAGTGTTAAGTGATCCCCAAGGTCCCCCAAACAGAAGCAACTTAAAGTAACACTAATTCAGGATAGTTTCTTTTCAGGAGGGTGGCTCTCTGTCATTACCCAGTACTCAGTCTTATACACACATACTGAAGTCCCTTCTCTCCTGCCTCTTGCACTTTGAGATACCTTCCTTACCAAAATACCAAAAGATTACCATCTTTCCAACAGCGGGGTGTATTTTCATAGGTGCCCATTCTGTTTTGAACATCTGAATAAAATTTTAGTAATTTCATAGGAGATGTGAAAAGGTAAATAACTGCACATACTTAAGGACTGCTCATAATGTTTACACATGAGATGTTTTTCATATCCAAAAATGTGTTTTAAGCGTGATGTCTAACCTCTAATATGGAGGGAGTAGGGAAGAAGGAACCTCACATGTGGAATAAGATTTGACCCCAGAATGCAGTTAAAAACATAAGGAATCTAATAATTTATCAGAACACTTTCCTGCATCCAGAGGCTGCCTTTCAAAGTATCATTTCATAATAGGTTATTCTGGAAAATCACTGCCAGTCTTAAAAGAAATCTGCAGGGTTTTTGGCATTAGCTTCCTCAGCTAACAAGCTAACATTACCTTTCAATTAATTCTTGAATTTCCCAGGCAGTTAGCAGATGCAAACATCTTCATATTATCTGAGATTCCTTTCAAATTACTCCTCTATATTTATGCTATTTAAATCCTTATGTGCCAGTTACCTGAAGTTGTTTTTAACTGCTTGCTACCCTTTCATCCAGTTTAAATAAAAACAGCTCAAAAAATGAAATCCAAAACATCCATTTTAATACATGCAGTTCTGAAGCTGGCAAGGGCTGTGACAAATTATCATCAACGCTAGGCTGGTATCTTTATACAAAAACCTACGTAAGGTTGCGTTTGTGTGCATTATGGACGTTATTTTGGCACGAGGTGGGCCCGGAAGGGTGCTTGGCACTGGAAGCAGGGTGACTGTAGAGGTGGTCCCGGCTGGATCGCTACCCCCTTGCTGGGCAGCAGTCCCCGCTTTGGCTGCTTCTGCAGCTGTTTGCACCAGCTGCGGTATCTGGCTGCCTCCCCTTTGCATATATTATTTTTTACACCTATTCAGTTGACCCAGAATATATTAATTTGGTGCTGAAGTGAATTTCATCTGCCTCACATGAGCCGTCCTGCCACAGGCTTGAGATTCCTCCCAACTTGCTTGCTGCTGACACACTGTTTACTCAACTCCAACATTATATCATACCTAGCAAGTTTAAAACAACCCCAGCTGTCCCTGAAGAGCTAGGTGATTTATGTGGGTTAACAACCGTGGAAATACATTTAAAAGCAGACAGGATCCCGCAGATGCCTAAAAGTCCTCGTGCCTCACAACTGTGCTCCAATTTTAGCTACAAAGCAAGTGTTACAGTCAGCTATAGAAAGCTTAACCCATGCACTGCCCATTGATATACAAAAAGTATATTAAAAATCAACATCCTAGAAGCATAACCATCAGGTTATGCCAAATGTATTTATTATCCACAACCGTGATGCCACAGCATAAAGTACCATGCAGAAAGTTACTAAGTGTAGCTTCAGAAATCAGCACAGGCTTCAATTTTTACAGAAAGCATTTTGATCAGCATAATTTACCTCTCCAGCTAAGCACTATAAAACTATCATTACATTTAGCCTCAGATCCCTTTGAACATTTAAAACTATGTCCTTATTAAAAAATGTAAACCACATATAGAAAAGACCCTAGTCTGTGCCCTAACTTCTTAGTCTTCTGCTGCTGCTGCTCTGAGGGAAACAACAGTTTTAAGAAGGTACAAAACAAAAGAGCAGCACTCTGAGCAAATATTTATTATACAAATTGATCAACTTATATATCTCTAGGAATGGCTGCATAATATATTGCAATTTAGCTTTTGCTACTGGCAAGCTAATGTGCCTCTGAAGCTGAAAATGGTTCCTCTCTTGTTTGTAAAGTACATTTATTTCATTATGCCAATTAAAAAAATCCAATTCTGTCAAGAACCTCAAAGTGCTCACAAGCACACTAAAATCATATGTTTGGTATGATTTCTGGACTGCTATTGGCTAAACTATTGACTACTTACAATTGCAGCATAAAAAGCATATTCCTTGCTAGTGGTAAAGGGGCAATAGAAACAAACCATCTTAACTTTAAAATGTTAAATATACTGTGACTATCTATTGGGATCCCAAGATATATTGGGGCTTTAAAAACGTTCTCTTGAGCATCACCTTAGGGTGGAAAAGAAAGAGATCTCTCCAAAAGGGAGATAACCTCTCTCACTTACTTCTAACAGAAAAGGACACACAATATGAATTGCTAAGCAACACCAGAAAGAAAACAACAAAATCAAGAACAATAGCCACTGCTTATCTTCAGACCCCTAAAGATTTTCTTGGGCTTCACACTGACTCCAGGAGATTTTTACCCTTCTTCCCTTTATATGCCTCCCTTATTTTCATTTTCCCTTTTCTCCTCCCACACCATATTTCACCCTTTTATAACAGTGCGCAAGGTTGGCATCCTGGCTGCTCCTGCCTGCTCTCCTCCTCGCTGTGTGAAGCCACTTGGCAAACTGCGCAGCTGCCTCTGGGTAAAGATGAAAAGTAGCCCCAGCTTGTCTTGCGACAGTCACCAGTTTCTTTTCCTGTGCATGGAAACCCATCAACCATCTTGTGATAACAGGGTTTTACTTCCCTAGTGTGCAGTTGCTTCAGGGTTTGGGGCACCATCCCTCAAGGGAGCTTTTGCAGCAATGTTTTCCACAAGCCTTCTTACCATCTGTATTTTTTTCATAAGCTTTCTTACCTTTTGCTGTGTAAGTAAATTCATAAACACATCAAAGATAAACAGACAATGAAGATATAATGGTTGTTGCACAAGTAGCTATGCAGGAGAATATTATCCACAGATCATTACTCTGATAAAACCAAATCGGTCCACCCATTACAGGGACACATGCTTTGAATTACAGATTAAAAAATAGAGCAAATGATCGATTTCTTGATATATGGAAGAGATATGAACACCCTGGTTTGCAGCATCACAAAGAATTATTTTTCAAGTAATTCTACATATTTTCCTTTACACTCATTTTCCGAAACCAAGCAAACAAAACAACAAGGGCAGCTGAACTGAATTAGTGAGCATCCAGAAATATCCAGTCCATCTTTCTTATATACACACAAGAATGTTTCTAGTTTTCCAAAAAAAGAAGCAATATTTTTAATACTACTGCCCTCAAAGAAGCTGTCTCTTGGCTGTATGAATTACATACTACTGTCTTTGGCAGAAAAAGCAAAGAATATATGAAAATGCAATGGTACATAGAACTAACATCACAGGAATCAGCCAGCAGCCATCTCTACGCTGTCCCACATCCTGAAGTCCTCATGTTTTTACTATATCTTTATTCAAATCAATAAAATTAACAGGAGTTTGCCAGAGTACAATCTCAGGATTTAGCCTTTTTTGTTTGTTTGTTTCATTTTAAACTTGACCTCTGATTTGCCAGCCTGGAGTCACCTGTAAGATATTTTCACCTTCCAAAAAACTGAACTGAAAATGGTCCAGAGGATTAGTGGTAGAGCAGACATCAGTGAAAATTTGTTATTAATAGCAGAAATGTCTGAGGGGAGAAGCTATTCAGCTGACGGCTTGGAAGCAGTGCACTGTTTATACACTTTTCTTAGCATCTATTATAGGTTTAATTGAAGCATAGCTTTTCCCCATTGTGGCAAGCTTCACGCTGAGGAATGCAGCCCCCTCGATGGGGGAAACACAAAAAGTCTGGAAGCACTAGAGGCATGTTGGAAACCAGATGTAACATCAGAAGAAATGATCTCGTATGGTGTCAGGCGTCCGGTGAAGGCATATTTGAAATCCTGGGCCTGGGCACTTCATTATAGCAAAAATGTGGCAAACAAAGTCCTGAAAACTTTAAGGAATCCTAGCCATGCTGCACTATTCTGGGGGCCAGTGCAGAGCAGGTTGAAGCCACATACTGAGTATTTTCAGAGCAAAAATCTTTTTCATCAACTTCAAAGGGAGTCAGACATCAGTCGAGTGATTTAAACTGGAGGAAGTTCATGCATAAAGAAGGGAGAACTTCTTTGGGTGGCCCCGAGCATGGGACTTCCCTCTCGCAGGAGAAGGAGATTAAAATAGAACTAACCACATTGACAAGTAACTACAACATCTTGTATTTGGAGATAACTTCTCTCAGATAAAACACACACACACACACAAATGCAAATGAATTAAGCAAGACGGTTGTTTTTATACTATGATCGCTTCTGTTTTTAAATGCCTGGGCGGTGTTCAGCAACTGTGGGTGAAAGGCAACTTGGGAGAGTGACAAATAGATTATGGACTTTGAGGTAGGGCAGGGCATCAAAATAAAGCCAAGTGGTATCACCCTACCATATGAATGTAGTTAGGTTTTGGGAGGGAAGAAAACAAAAAATTTGCTTGGGCTGAACTAAGAAAGCATCTGTTGCCTTTTTTTTTTTTTAAGCCATTGTATCTTTCTTCTTGTTTTGTTTTGTTTCATTGCCTGCCCAAAACCACACAGTTGAAAAGCAAAAGGAAGCCATAAATGGATAGTTAGATATCCAAGCAAGAAAGGTAAAACGATGGCCTAAGAAGCCTCCTCTCCAACAAATTAGCCAGTTTTATAGTTTCTGAGGGCTCCTCAAGCCAAGCCTGATGGCAAGGCTGTTTGCCAAACCTGGGGCAAGAAGATCAAAGGACACCAGAGCTTCAGGAGAAAGAAGAGGAAAGAGAGCCTTGAGTAAGTTCAGAAACGCTGCCCCGTACCTCCAGGAAAACAAGCTGACTGGCCAGCAACACCAGCATAGGAAAAAAGTGCTGCCTGTACCTGCTAATGCAAAGGCCAGGAACAAGGCAGATCTGCCTGTAATACAGAGACAGGGCCATGGGTGAGGGAGATGTGTGCATAGCTCCCTTTTCGTACTGCATCAGTGCACAATATATTTCTGAACATTTTGGCAAATGAATTAGTGAGAGCCTTTGGAAAGAGCTTTTTCACTCACTTCAGCCACCTGCTGAAAGAGACTCTCCCAAGGAAGGTAGTGCAGAGGCCAACCTTGTCAGATCCCACCATGGCCAGCGCCCAGAGTCCTCTCGCCCCTCTAGGGCCTGGTAAGAGATGGTGCGTTAGGGGATTTTACCCTAGGAGACACAGGGAGGCCAAAACTTCACACCGCAACTAGTACTCAGGGAGAACCTTAGAGAAGTAAGACTTGCAGATGAATCCAGGAAGCAATTTCCTTTCAAAAATGAAAAACAACAGATCAAAGCTTACTACTCCTGCTACCACATCCCTTGTACCAAATAAATCTGCCTGCAATCATGAGTCAGAGCCCTTAAGTAAAGTATTATAGGCCTATCATTTTGGAAAAGTGCATTTCAGTGTGCTAAATGAATAAAGACATTAGCTTTATATATCACCAGTTGATTAATTATAATCAAACATATGCAATGCAGCTCTGGAAAGCTTCCATATGAAACAAAACTGAAAAGGCAATTGAAATGATAAAGGTATTTTCAGTCACAAACAATACAGACTGAGCACATCAAACTCACCTTGTAAAAATTTGCAAACTAATAAAAGTTTGGCACAGCACACAAGTGACTGACGCTGTCATCAAAGCCAGCAGATGAGGACAACTGAGACAAAGTCTGGACATTTTGATGGTTAGAATAAAATCCAGTACAATGATAGCAGGAACCAAACCAAAACCACCAAGCTGGTTAGCGAATACAAACTCGCACATTATGGATGCTTTGGTCAAGCTCTTCCTTCTAGGAGTAGCTGGAGTGTTGCCACATTGCCACTTCCCCCAGTGCTTGCGCCCATTGCCAGCACAGTCACGGCTGGGAAGCATGCAAATGCTCCCTGTGCCGTTTTTACACAAATTCAGTTGTTCGCTGTGCCAAACAGAGTGTCTATAGCCCAATGACCACGCCATTCCCTAATGCACACTGCAACGTATCAGGTACTGCCATATAAAAAATACAGTACTGTGTGGGACAAAACATAGATTAACATCCGCACTGATACAGAGGGAAAATTCCTTTGTAATATATTACAGATACATAAATTGCTAACGTCCTACACATTTTTTAGTCTTGCCTTCTGTGCAAAGCTTAAGACTGTCTTCAAGATTGTCTCAGGACACATAGCACATAGCCAAACACAGCTTTTTGGAAGGTCAACCACAGTTCTAAGTACAAATTCACGTAAGTTAAAATCACTTTGAACCTAGCGTATCTCATTTTCTGGTTTATCATGAATATAAAATGTGAAATACAACACAGTCTCAGAAAGCCAATTTGTACAGAGTTCTCCAAACCATAGCAGGGAAACAGCTAACACTAAAGAAGAATAATTTGTTTACTACATGCATTTGGTAAAGCTTCTCCAGCGCTTGTATGGAATACTTCTAAGGAAAGGGATACTAACAGCCTATTTTTGAAGCAGTTTGCTCTACCAGATATAGCTTCAGTCTGAATAAAACTTTAAAGCAGCCTTTCTGTGGCCAAATTTGCCTCCAAGTAAATACCCAAAAGCTGTGAAAGAGAGGACCTCACTGAGCAACTTTGCTGTGTGAACTGGAGACATATGCAAAATAGTTCTTGGACACTTTTTTTTATTTATAAACAAACACAATAGAAGAGACACAGGTCCTTGCTTAGCTGTGCTATTCATTGCTGAAACTGAAATGCTGGAGAGCAGTGTGGAAATAGCTATCTGAGTCAGGCACTTGGAGAGTTAGAGGCACTTGCAGAACGCAATTAATCTTATTCTAGGTGGAGATCTGAAGAGGTGTGCTGGATCACATTCTAGAAGTACCCATTTTTCTCCATTAACTATAAAGGGGGTCTAAATATTTTTTCAACTTGTACTGCATTTGTATTTTCATCAAGAAGCATTTTGTTCCTGAAAAAAGACAACCAATTCTCTCAACTATCAAGAAACTGGAACATTCTTTTAAAAGAATTTAAGCAAGATTTAGAGAAAAAACAAATAAGCAGCAATGATGACAGAAGAGTAGCTTGAGAGTTTATTGACTGAGAATGCTTCTTCACATCAGAAAGAAAAGAATAAGAATCATTTTTTGAGTGCCATATATGAAACATAATAATATAAGTTACTATACAGATGGCTGACTCTACAGTGGACATTACAGAAAACTCTAGTGCAGCATATAAGTTTTAAACCATACAGTGCATTTTAAATAACTTGCAGACTTCTAGTGGTGCATTCTGTATTCCATAGATAGAAAGAATTCAATTAATTTTCTCCCAAAACTTATATTTTCAGGTTTCTATTTCCACAAAGATTAAAATCACTTCTGGACAGCAGCCAAGAAATCTACTCCTGATGTTGATTTAGTTTTTTTTCTCCTTAGCAAAAAAAAATTTTTTGCCATATATTTGCTATACAATTACATCTGTTGCTTTTTAAATACTTTTTTTGGAGAAAGATACTAAGCAGAAAAAGTGAAAACCCAGCCAAGTGCCTTCATGGCTGATTTTGCTGAATGTTCAATAGAAGACAAAGAATCTAAGAGCTCTTTGGTGAGACTTTTGTCTTAATGAAAGGATTATTAATTTTAATGACTCTTTCAGGACTTATCAAGATGTTCTACATATTTAAAGCAAGTATTTAACACATCAGAATGAAGAGAAATTGCCACACAGTATAAGGGGCTGGTGGTATTTTTTTTTTCTTTTTGACTATTCCCTTACAGATGAGCACTATGATCAAAACTTCTGAGACATAGTAAAGAATGTTATCAGTAGTCTCAGTTTTTATGTTTACTGCTTCCTTGTCCATGGGACTGCAAGACAGCTAACTGGCTTCCTTAGCTTTTTTTTAATTATTATTTTTAATGAAGTGCCCCAGTCCCTATTTTACACAATTTAGCATGATCAGGTAAGGAATATTGCAACACGGAAACAGCTTTTGAGATGGAACAAGGCAGGGCTTGTGCTTTGTTCCTGAAGGTACCGTGCCAGTGCATCTGTGGCACGGTGGGAAATGAGAATAATGTCATTCAGGGCAGGATGCTAACCCACCCCACGGTTTTGCCTACATGCAGACTCATGTTTTCAGATCTCTCCTTTTGGGATCTGCTTTGGGATGTCCTAATGTCAAATTTCAGCATGCATGCCTGTCACCGTAAAAAAGGTAAGATCACAAACAATGGACAGAGACATCAACAAAAGAATCGGATGAGGTGAACTGTCTATACAAAGAAAAAGGATTATTCCCATTTATTCACAGATATTTTGGCAGCAAAAGATGGGGATAAAGACCCCCAGCACATTTAACCCTCTTGACAATTCACACGCTTATGTTCTTAAGAGCCTGTCAGACTGAGCTGACAGATCTGAGACCATGCCTAAACTCCCCCCAGGCCAGTCTCCAAGCAAGCTAGGGTAAAGCTCACCTGAATATTGATTGCAGGGAAGCTACAGCAGAGCAGCAGCAAGGGCTCCCAGACATTTACTAGCTTATGAGCTTAGTTACTCCATCCATGTATTTCAGGGTTACCTTTTCTGGCATTAGTGGGGTCTGAACAGGTCCCCCAGCTTTTCAGAGCAGCAGGCAGCCTCCAGCTCCTCAGAGCGGCTTGTGCAACCCTGGTAAATTCTGCAATGTTATATTCTTCTTTATGGACTAGCAGGCTCAAGGTGGCATTCTCGGGCTTGCTGTTGTTATAATTCTCTCAGTCCCATATCTTATGGCAACATTTCTACTTTATGAATGCATGTAGCCAGTGGCTGGTAAGGAAAAGGGAATGAGGAAATTTCACACATCACTAAGAATAATATAAATGGTGCAGCAACTTTCAAAAAAGGCAAGATACTATTTAGAAGCGTGACAAAGAAACTGGTTACAGTTGGGCAAGAGAGTTAAGAAAAGCAAGCTGCATTTCTGTATGATACATAATTGATCAGTTTGACATATCAGAGGACAACAATTTATAACAGAAAGACAGGAACAATAACAAGGAAGGAATAGGACAGACAGGAATTTAAAATGGGTGTTTAAAAGCAATAACCTTGCTGCTGGGTATGGCCTGACTGATTTAAAAAAAATGCTGTGCAATTTTCTGGAAACTACATTGCCTAATACTTACTCATGAATAAAAACTGTTCCTTTTATTTTGTGTATTTAGGATAGATGAGGTAATTGAACTGTCTTCCATTTAAACATGCTGTACATTATATCTTGTATGATTCTGTAAGGCAAGGCTTACAGGGAGACAGTTTTATTAAGCCAAATTATATCATTAGGGAAATGAGAAGCAGTCAGGCTCCAAGCTCTTTCAGAGAGACATGACTCTGCTGGACTCTGAACTCAAAATCTTACCACGGTCCCCCAACTATTCCATCTGCCTAACAATCTTCAGACCACAATCACCACTACCACGAGCACCTTTTCATGAGGTCCCACTTTTCTTTGCATCACCCAAAAAGTTACTATCTTTTCAAGGTGTGCCAAGTGATGCTAGCTGAATACACAATCGCTATACACAGTCTACTTAACAGCATCGGAAGACCAAAACTCATTGGTGGCCCATGCTTGAGACTAATTCACTTCCAAAATTACCTTACTTTAATTTTAATATAAACCATTTTGCATTAAGGCTCAAGGGACTGAAACTGCATAGAAGGAAAGCTTCCCTTTTATAGTTTACTGCTACTTTTTGGCAGTTACGAACAAAGAGGCATCTTTAAACAGTCTTCTCTTTCATTCCTCCTCTGGAACCTGAACAATAGGAACTGTGATAAAAGCAACTTCCAGTTACAATAAATACATTGTTCCAGTTTAATTAATGTTTTCCCAATACAATTGGTGTGTAAGAGGTCAGAGAAACAGAAAATTGTGTACTATAGAGATCATGCTGTCAGGTAGCACATTAAAAATATTAAAAATGTTTTCCATTACTGTTCCACAACACATTCTGAGATTGGACTAGCAGGATAGCATGTGCAACAACCAATTCTTTATAAAGGGGAAGCTGAACCCTGTAATCTCTTTATCATCCTGTCAGTGAGTTAATGGTCATTACCATGAACAGATTCTTATTTTATCAAGCAAGCCAAGGCATCATTGGCGCTTTTCATATGATAATAATGATGTTTTACACCACAATTAAAATCAGTACAAATTTTGCAGCTTTGCTATAGGTAGCCTTAGCTGCAACCTTTCAACTTGCAAATACCACATAAAAAGTCTTATCAGAGATGTCACACTAGTGTAGCACACTATTCTTTTTATGACCAAACCTCTTTTCCTCTCATTCCCTCCCCTCCAAATACAGTACAAAAGGCTTAGAGTTAGAAACAATAAAGGAAACTGTCAGCTGAGAAAAACCTTTCCTAAGCATTGTGTAATGCTACCATCCAAAGCAGAGCAAGGGGAGCTTAACAAAAGGCTTAACATGTGTTTTCACTCAAGATTACCCAAATTCCAATGAATGTTGCTTTTCTTTATCAGCACTAAAAATATTCTAACAAACATCCTCATGTCAACAGTTAAACGTTTTCAAAACAAAAATCTTTCACTGTTTTGCAATATTTGGCTTCTAACTCCCCTCCCCCAACCAACAATCACAGCCACTGTTAATTTATTTATTTTTTGGAAATATTTTACTTGTCCAAACAAGCATGGAAATCAGTTTTCATTGAACTATGTCATGAACTCAAGGGTTATACATATAAAGTTTTTTTTTTTTAAGGTTAAAAATATCCTTACTCATTTAAGTTGGGTGATGGTGGTTTGTTTCTAAAGGATGCTTCTAATCTTGCCACTAAACAAAAAATAAATCAAGAACTGGACTGCAGCTAAATGCGTGCACATGTAAAACAAAACTGAGACTGTGCAATGTAGTGTTGATCTTGGACTCTGAAAGGAATTTTATTAAAAGTTCAGTGATCTTCAAAAGGTGACTCCCCCAACCTCATAATTTTCAAACTATATGTTATCTCAGGATGCCTCATGTATGGCAAAATGAAAACAGAAACAGCTGAGTCTCAAGTCAACTTCTGCAATACCTCCCAGATAAGCATTTCTGTGTTTTTTTTTAAACTGTCAAAGTCTGCTGAACTGGAGAAGGGAAAGGCGGTATAAAGAAGAAATAGCGTCCCTCAGAGAAGTACTCCAAGCTCATATTCACAGCTTTATTTTCCTGTAGTCCTTTCCCAGGGCAGAAAACCCAAGAAATGTGCACTATATAAATCTGGTAAAAATAGATGGGAGTTGGCAGCACTGGAAAAAAAAAGCATCAAAAAAACCCTGTTTCAACCTAATCAGCTACTAACAATGAGCAACACAGCAGCTAGAAACACCATCACCTTATTCTACAGAGACCTTCAGCAACATGGCAGCTTCTGGGTCTACTGCCAATAGTTTCCATTTGTGTTAGCGTTTCCTTCCAAAGTGTAGGGACACAGAACAGATAGCGACAAAAAAGTGAAGTCACACTGCAGGCTACTAATCATCAATATACATGAACATCTGTGTCACATCTACCCTGGGCCAAAAGCCATCCTATGATCAATGGAGAAAGGCTCTTTGCTGCAGTGCCATTCTCCACAGCCATTCCTCTTTACAAAACCGTATTTAATTGGTATGAAATGAGGTACTGCCAGCCAACAAGACAAAACATTAACATCCCGTATGGTAGTCTCTTACATTTAAAAGGAGAAGTTGAAGCCAAGATTTTAAAGTATGATTAATGATTTCTGGTTGCACAGTTTGAGTTACTTTGAAGAAATGCTGAGTTCAGCTTCTGAAAAAAAAATCAGGCTCCTTTAACAGCTCTTAAGCTAAACCAGCCACAGGTTGAGGTACCCAAATCACTAGTTGTCTGAGATTGTTGGCCAGAGACTGTGGAGACAACTACCTTGGGAAATAATTCAAACCACAACACACATTTAAAACCCATAGCTCTTGCTTCAGTTTGCTCTAAAATCTTTGCTTAGCCAGCCTCTGTGGGTGGGGTAAATGTGCATTTGCAGAAGAAAAAAAAAAAAAGGTCTTTCCTGAGGGCCTGGGCAGATGAGTAAGTTTCCATGAGGTAAGCAAGGGTGTGAACCAGCTCTGAAGCCATGGACATGCTGCAACCGCCCATGTGCGTGCTCTTGTGCTCCAGTGAGCCAGAGGTATCTCCCTGGTAGGAGCATGCACACAGGCAGTTAACGGCAGCGAGCGGTGGTGCCTCAAGTTCCCACCTCAGTGTACCTGCCAGTACCTTGCAGCCTGCATTTGCGTTTGAGATCTAGACACAAGGTAGGCCATGCTTATAAAAGCGCTGCAGGCATTGAGACTTGCTCTGGCAAATCCTTTTGCAGCAGTTAAAGAATTATGGCCCTCAGCTGCCCTTGCCGTTCCTCTGCCACCAGTCACTATCCCAGAGCTGAGCGGTCACGGGCTGCACACGTCAGGGCCAGGTCAGGTCACCTCCCAGGAGAAGGAAGCTGGCGCTGCACTGCTGCGCTGCTCAGGGAGAGCAGCGGGCTACCCGGCCGTGGGCTTTACCTCTTTGTGCCTGTAACACTAGGCTTGAGAAGCAGAAGAAAGATGTGGACAGCTTGTGACAGCTGATTTGCCATCAATGACTGTGAGGAACAGGGTTCAAAACTATCTGACAGTGTTCACTTTTGGCTAGGCCACGGAGCACTTCTCATGTACCACCAATCACTTAAATATCACCTAAACACTGTTCAATTAATGCCATGGCAACTACAACTTGGTCTTAATAGAGACCAGGACCTCTCTGCTTCAGACCTCCGCCTCCCAAAACCGAGAACAGCCTTCGGCCTCCAGCTTACCTTTCAGAGTAGCCGCTCCTCTTTGACCCATCAACCAACGTTGCTGGCCATGAACTACATCACCTCAGCTGACAATCATTTTGGTTGAACACATTCAACAAGACAACTGCCCCCCAGGAAACTGCTCCTGCCAGTAACTCATAGCCTGTACTCATACTTGAAACACAGGCACAAGCTAGGCCATGCTTACAAAAGCCCAAGTGTCTACTTGGTCACTTTGGCCGCTAACATTTTTGCGTCCCTGAGGGATTAGGGGACCTGACTGATAAGCACCTTTGCTATGCCTGTAGAAGGGGCAGAAATAAAGACTATTTCCTTTTTCACACCAAGCCAATGGGAAAATTGCCACAAGAGACAGAGACAGACTGATCAGGGACAGCTTCATGAGCCCCTGTTCAAAGGCCGTTTGAATTTGCCCCTGCTGAAAGTAGGTTTAAGGGCTTATATGACAGCTAATAGTTGTCTCAGTCCACTGTACTTCAAATTTCTGTCTTTCCTGACATCTAATATGCCCCCTGAACTGGACTCTGTATGTAGGGGGACTTACAGGTTAGCTACACTGGTTCTACTGCTCTTGGGGATACTCCTACACCAAAGGCGTTGACAGCGAGAAGTATGCAGGTCACTTCCTTTGTCCTAGCATTACCTAAGTAGCAAGACACAGCAGAACAATGTTCATATTTTTGTCGTAATATTTAGCCACTTTGAGACCTTTGATGTGTTTACCATTCAGCCTTAAATACCTGAGCTAAATGGAATGAGTTTGTGTACTATGCACACGTTTCCACTATACCTTTCCAGAAGCAGAACCCAATTTTACAAGTCACACAAAACACAGCCTCCTTCCCACACTCACACAAGATACACATTCAGAATAAAAAAGCAATACTTCACATCCTTTTGCTAACCAAAGATGCAAATGAAATGGAGTTGGCAGACTGTACTCTTTCATCAGTTCTATAAAGAATTTCCATGCAGAAAATGTTTTATGTGCTTACTGAATTCTTTCTTCCACAGTACTGTTATATTCTCAATTAGAAAAAAAAAAAGTAAATATTACACTAGCTATTTCCATGTACTAGCCAAGAACTTTCATCATAGCTACAATACCTACATGCACAGCTATCCACCAAAGAGAAACCTAAATTCTCTAGAATTACTGTTGCAGTGTTAAAGTCCGTAAGCTGCCAAAGCATTCAGGAAGTTAATACATTTGTTTATGGACTAGACAAGGCTTAATTAAATGAGGCAGCTCAGAAGAACAGTAAATCCTCTCTCCTCCTCTCCCCCCCCCCCTTTCCTAGAATATCTTTCTTCTCATGGAGAAACTCTTTCTCCTCTTCCTAATAATCCCATCACAGATGACAGATATGTTATCAGTCATCACTGGGATTTGACACATTCTTAATACCTGTCATGACAGCTCTGAAGTCTGCATACTATCCCATTGTATTCCAAGGCATTTGCAGGAACTAATGGACACATCAAACAGCAGTCCTAGTATTAAGGCTCTGCTCTGTTGGACTGCTGAACGTTTGCAATATAGAAGCAGATGCTTAAAAAAAGCTAATCTGTGATTATTCAAAGTTAGACACAGAATTAGTACATATAAAACATTACAAATCACTTGTGTGTGCTCTACACCTATCTATGTTTGTCTCATGCTAGGTTGGCCACATTGTAGACTATATTATTATATGCTTATTGATAAGAATGCTTTAATATTTAGGTAAAGGTATCAGTGACAGTAAAGGTTAGATTAATAATTCAAGGTCCTCATTGAAGAGTTCAAGTATTCATGCTGCTAATATGGCAATGCATTGCTGTGCGCATACTGAATCCCTCTTGGTTCCTAGGGTCTCTGCTTTACATTCCTTTAACGGGGAACCTGATGCAGAAGCAAGGTGCAAGTTAAGGCTAGAACCAGAATTAACATCTGAGGTGAGCATATGAATTAATATGAAGATAATGGAATTGTAAAGTGTATCATTCAAAGTAATTTGAAGATTATATACCTCAAATTTTGGATTCTCAGTATTATGAAACCACAGATTGAACACCTGGAAGTAGTAGAACGAATGAGTGTGCAAAGAGAGTGAGGGAGATGGAGTGAGGAACTGTCCCTGATGGGGATGCAAGGAAGAGACAGAAGGAAACCTGATGAGCAGTTTACACTGAGTGACAAGGATGAAGACATAGTCTATGTAGGACACTCCCCAGCAGTTTCTGTATCAATCCATTCCTAATGCCTACTGATTTCTGTGGACCTCTTAATACAGGTACTTTTGTTTTTATTTGTTGAAGCCCCCAAAAGAATAAGCTGTGACACAATTAGTTCCTTAGAGAGATCTCTAAATAGGCATATTTTCATTTTTAAAAAATTCAAGTATTACTTCAGATGACTGGTCATATATGTGGAATACTTTTCAGACACAAAAATAAAATAATTCCTTACTGTGACCTTTCTTTGGAGACCTAAACTTGCCAGAAACTTTCTTAGTTCAGTCAAGCTGCTGCAAACCGTCATATAGCCACAGTCTTTGCCAACAGCATATGAGCTGTGTGATAGTAATGTGTCTTGCCATTACTAAGTGCAATAGCTTGTTGTTCTCAATGTATTTACAACTTTGCACAAAGCAAAAAAAACCAAACAAACAAACCCAACAACAACAACAAGCCTACGCAGATTACAGACAATGCAGCCCTGTGCACACAAGTAGTATAAAGCCCTTTCAGCAAGGCAATGAAGCTAAAGCAGAATTGTGTGAGTAGCATGCTGGAGTCAAAAGGAAGTGTCCCACTGACATCAGTAAGCCTTGTAGGTCTGGAGTAAATAAGACAGGCAAAAAATGTTCAGCAGCCTAAATGACTGCATGTCCTTTGGTTGAAATTGTTAACCAATATGACAGGTCTCACAGGATTGCTTCCATTTAACAAGAAATTGATCACCACACTGTGTACTTTTTATAGTGAGACTTTCCTTAGGAAAGACACGGAGCAAATCTTGCACCTGTAGGTGTTTGGGAACTAACAGCATTTTTGGGAGGTCAGAAATCCAACGTCTTCCTCCTCAAGCTGTGGCTTGACAACACAGCAAACCCTGCTCTAGGGATCTTCAGATCTAAAACATGGTAATAACAGTGCTGATGGAGTGTAAACTCCCTTGGTCAGTTGAAGTACTTTCAGAAAAGCTGAAAGGCTAAGTTTGTATCAGTAGACTTCATACCAGATCAGATGTTGTCCATACTTGAGCAGCCAACATAAAAAACATAATGCAAACAAACTTGGCATTATATTTTCTGATCATGATCATATGCCAGAGGCTGTTCCGGATCAAAGTTGCACTGCTGGCTGATCTTGGGCTGCACAGATGCAGCGTTAATGCTCATGGACCCACAGCCTCATTGACAAGTCTTCCCAACAAATATTCTCTATTTTGGCGCCACTCCAGGAAGCATTACTGCTTCTCCTGCTGTCTACACTTTCAGTTATTCCTTTCATATACACTCTCAGCTGTAAGCAAATCAACATGTCAATCCCTTGGGACACATGGCTTAGCTTATATTTAAGACTTGCCATTCTGGTTTGTGCTTTGGACATTGATTTCTATTGTCTCAGCTATCACTCAACAAAAGGGCATTTAATTGCTCTCTCATTTAGTCTGGGGGGGAGGGGGACGAACAACTTTTACCAGCCCTCTGATTGATGGCAGCCATTAACACCTTCTAGCACAATGCTGACTTATTAGAAGCTCGATTTACATGTAAAGTTCATTGGAACACCAGTGAACCAGATTTGCATCTACACTTGCCTTGAGAACTTTAAGAGACACATATCTCCACATGATGCAAATGTGCAAAAATGGTTACACTGGCCATCCATTTAAAGGAAAAAGGTGGAAGATTAATGAAGTTTGAGGAAAGCTTCTGGAAACAAAAAAAAAAAAAACAGTAGAGAAGCTCATAGATTTTGTTTCTGTCTTTAAACACTACGATGTAATTCATAAAGCAGTTGTAAAAACCAACCAAGCAACCTGAACTATGCTTATTTATACAAAGGTAACACCAGGAAACACTTTATATCCACTATGTGTCAAAGTTCATAATTGTGTACTATGAAAGGCAATGCTGAGGAATTCCATAAACTGTTTTTAACTCTTGGATAAGCATTTTCTGTTCTCTTTGTAACAGAGGAATTAACAACATTAATATTCATATTTACTTTCCTACATACTCCTTAGAGCAATGAGCCACATACTCTGGTGTACTACCCTACTATCCAAACTGCTGACCATAGATTTTTAGTACTCAATTCATTTTATTAAAAAACACAAGGATGCTAATCTTTCTTTCCAAAAAACAGATCTCAAGAAACAACTAGATCAGGGAAGGCTTCTTGCAAAGGAAATACTACCTTTAATCAGTTCAGTTATGTGGAACTGGCAGTAATTTCAGTAAAAGTCTAATACAGTTTAATGCAAGGTATCAAAATTTAATCATTGCATAGTCTAAGACCAATCATGCTTTGAATAGCAGACTTTCCAGTCAGACATATAAACAAGCTTAATAACAGCGTACTATGAAACACATCTTGGTGGATGTGTTTTCTTTTTTGGAAAGAGTTTCCATCTGCGAGCTAGGTCACTAAAGGCCGATGCTGCAATGAAACAGCATACGACAAGAAACACGTGAGCGCTTGCGGTGTCTCAGTTGTGGGAGTGCTAGCCACGGCCTGGCACAGAGGCTTTCTGAAACCACGCTGGCTATACCTGCAGAAAAGGACTTCTGACTACAGCTTCAGATCATATTCTGTATTATTCACATAACTGATTTAAAAACCCATAGCAAAATTACAAAAGAAAACTACTCTATTACTCCATTTCAGTGAGTCTACACTTAGGTTAACAACCTCCACAGAAGACACATTTGTTCCTCATACATACTCATTTTTCCTGATCTGTATTTTTAAATAAGCTTAAGTAGTGGTTATTTTCATGCTTTTCTTCCCTGATTTTAGGTATATAAATGAATGTGTGTAGGAGGGAATGTACCTTTTGTTTTAAAACAACTCTCTTCATTTGTATTCATTCTGCAGCTCACATGCATGTGAAACTATATTTCGATCCCTCCCTTTCCCAATGGTTTTTAAGAGGAAGTAAAAACTTTACATACACAAACAAGCAAAAAAAAAAAAGCCCTCCCAAATTGGCATGCAGCCAGTTATTAGCTAAACACTAAAATACACTTGTTTTCTTAACTTTGCTCTTTGTAAATTTTATTTTCCTCTCCCATTGTTACATTTCTCTTCAGTGTCAGGCAGGAGACGTGTTTCTCTTTCTGGAAAGGCTAAGTGTTACCTTTGGAAAAGTACAGTCTATGGACAATTATTACTGGTAGCAAAAGGTTGAAATTTAAGCTGCATAGCTAATCCCAGAAAAAAACCTCAAATTCCCCTCAAAACTCATGCCAAACTGGAAATAGCACATCAGATAGCAGCACTTCCAGGAATGTCACTGATACCAAGTAAGCTGTCTAAATGGTTTTAAGCCAGTTTGTGACTAAAAGACAGACCAAGGGCCGTGCTGGTGTAACTTCCCTGTCAATCTTTACTTCAGGTCTCTTTGGACACATAAGTAGAAAGAAAATTCTTAGCAGGCGGCAGGGGCTTTACAAGCAGACTTCAGAGCGTCCCGTCAGGCCAACACACGCTAATCAACATGGCCAGCTCCTCAAAAATAGCTTTATCGAATCTATCTCATCCTCCTCAGAGATACAGTCATCTCTGTACACCTTTGAGATTCAGTTCAACCACACATCTGCTCAAAGTCCCCATGGGAGACTCGGAATGTAAGTGCAAAATTAGGGCAAGCGCTAGCGCGGCAGTAGGCCAAAGCATCTTGCTGGCAGAGGCACAAACCTGCTCTTCTAAGAGGCATTCCATCTATAAATAGGTTTATGAATACAGAACCTCTGCCAAGCTGTTCTTTCTTCTTTGCTTATTTTAATGCCTCTTGCAAGATCGGCTCCTAGATGTTTTATCTCCATTAGTAGTAATAAACATTTATTATATGCTCCAGCAACATTTGAAAGTTTTGATGAATAGCAACAGTTCTGTCTAGAAAAACAGAATGATGATTTCACATTTTAAAATCTCTAATATATTTAAAGAAAAAAAAAAAGGGCGAGCCTACCTGAAATCAAAGAATTCCCATGAAAATTCTGCGTGCACACCACTGCTTGGCAGAGGGTAGCTGACTTCTGCTGAGGCTTCAGGAGGAGATGGGACGGCGCTGGTGTTTAATCTTCCAAGCCGCTGTTCAGCTGAGCTCCAGCGGGCACCAAGAAAGCCCCAGTGTTGCGTGGGTGGTCTCTCTGTCTTCCCACCTGCAACAACAGGACACGGTCTCAGCTCCCTTGTCACAGGAATGATGCCACATTTCATATTCAAGACATGTTGCTGGCAGTTTACACTGTCATGGTGACTTATATCACTCAGACTGCTAATCAGTCAACGTGGGCTTTTTAAAGGAGGAAAATCATCCAGGGTGGCATTATGGATAAGCACGGTTCTGCCTTTTTCAGATCCAGGTGCCCTCCCAATTTAGTACACCTTAGGGACACAGAAAGCACTAGAAAGCTATTTATAAAGCACTTACGCATCCCAACTCTAGCTTGAATGGGCCACTTTTCTACAGGAAAATGGTAGACCCATAACAAATTTATTCAAGCCCAATCTGAAAGAACACTTTATGATAAGAATTTGACTTCCTTTGAGATGACCAAAACCCCAGTACTAATATAAAATAGAGGCATTAACCAAGGACTTAAATTACCTTTTGCTTTCATCTATTATCATTCTCTTGCATCTCCTTTTTTTCCCTTTCCCTCCCAACATAGTTCACCCATCCATTTTCAAGGATGGATGCCTAAATGAAACCCTTTATTAAGGCTCAGTTTTCAAGAGCAATCTCACCTTGCAGTTTCCCTTCACTTCAGAAATTAATTTCTAAGGGCATATTCTTGAAAAGCCTATATCTATACTTATTTCAACTTCCTGGGGAATAATTGAGTATAGAAAGTAAAATTCAGCCTGATGAAATTTTTATTTCCATCTAAAAATAAAAGGCAATACATGGTAAGGAACTTCTCTCCCCAGCCTCTTTTTTTTTGTTCCTTTTAAAGGTGAAAACAAAGGAGACAAATTACATTTCGATTTTCCCTAACAGAAATTTTAAGAAATTCGAAGTTCTGAGTTATGCAAAGGAGACTGCTAACTACTTTATCAGGTTCTGAGCAATCTGACCTTACTGGCTCCACCCTGAGTGGACTACACGACCTCCAGAGGTCCCTTCTAACCTGAATTATTCTTTATTGTCTCCAAAGGGAGCCAAGACTGGCTTATAACTCTTGTAAATGTAAGCAAATTTTTTTTTCATAAAGTTTACTGCTATTTTTACTGTATGCCTCTTCTCCAACACAGATTCCTTCAATGATTCAAATCTACAGGAAGTTTACACATAAGAACTCATAAACAGGCACTTTTAAATTAGCCGAAGTATCTTCTCGCAAGTCATAAACTGAAGGGATTTAATGCATTTATGGAAAACTAGCTCTAAAAGAAAACTAAGAGAATGTATTCTAAGTCCTCACTTAGGTAACACTAGAGAAGGGCTTAAAAACAAACAAAAAAAAGGTGATAAAAGGGGCTATGAAGACTGTTAGCCTAGGCATTTTGCAGGTTGGCAGGTTTCTTAGGCAGTTAAAAGCTGACTTTTCAAGGAGACCCTCAGAAGGCAAACTTCCTCCTGATTTCCCCCCACACGCACCCTCCGATCCTTAAGCATATGCACGTATGTTGATTAATACTGAAGAAAAACTTGGGCAATGCAAAAAACTCCTTTTCCATTTCTCCATGTACCTGCTCCCATTAGAGAGGAATAAAGACATCAATTGATATGTGGGATATCCAGGGAATAAATAGCAAGAATCCCACTCTTAAAACATCATAAAGGCAAGATAGCAAAATTAATAAATAAATACGCTTTTTCCCTCTCTCAGGTGAAGGAATGCCACATGGGACTGGAAAGTTTGAAAGTCAAATAATGGAGCCTTAGTTCTGTTGCTCTTCAAAGTCTAATACGCCTGTCATCGCTCCCCTCCTCTCCCTTTCGCCTCTTCCAAAAACTTCAGATACTTTCTCTTTTAAGCCCAAAGGACACATTGACTATCAAATTCTAACACTGTTAAGTCTGCTAGGGAACATTGATGTAAAAAAAGACTAATTTCCTGAGAGTACCACAAGCATGAGACTAAGAAGCAGGAGTATACACATTCTTTCTTCCTTCGTTTTAAAGAATCACAGGTACCATACAGCTCATATTCTAATAAAATCATTTCAAAGAAATAAATTCCATCACCAGTTCAAAATCTCATGGATAGCCTTAAACAGAAATCAAAAATTCTGAAAAGAGAGTTGATAGAAAAGGAGGGCCTTTTCTTCAATATCCATCCATAGTTTGCTTAGAAGCTTAGAATATTAAATGGAGTAGATGAAATGCAAAGTCAAATTTAATAACCCTGAGAACAGTTGTACATGATGTATAGCCGGCATGCAAGTCTGCTGCAAAGATGCATTTTTGCACATGAAGTCGTAAGAGTGGCATTCCTAATAACATGCAGTAAAAGACAATGAACGGAAGAGAAATCAGTTCAGAAGTTAGCCCCCAGCAGCAGAGAGAGGAAATTGTTTAGTTCACTTCTCTAAACGGAGGACAGCCTATATAGCTCAAATTAAACCTGGATCCATAATCCTTTAGGTTCAATTGGAAGATCATGAAGAGTACAAAATGATTATTTTTTGTGTCTGATGCCATTTTTCAAGTAAATTTAGGGGAATAAGCACTGCTACATTTACAAACCACTCTCATCCTTTTTTTTTTTCATTGTTAATGATAAAAAGTTGGCTGCAGATGCAACAAAACCTGTCAGTGACTGCAACGTGTCCTAAAGCAAGTCTGGCCTATTAGTCCAGCTGGCTAGATGAAGGTCACTGACAATGCTAACACCTCTGACATTTTATAATCAATTGCCAGCATTTACAGAGGAGAAGATATTACTAGCGCTCAGCACACTTGGAAAGATAAAAACTCTTTTCAATTAATCTTAAGCTTGCTCTCTCTGATAGCCAAAGCACAAAATGATACAACCTAGCAAACCAAATACTAGTGAGATTGGTTTCTAGCATCCACTACCATATTCTGTTGGTATTTAAACAATTATAGTTTATCTACCTTTTTCAAATAACTGCAATATGAATCATCATAGGGACAGCAGTAGAGAAACAGTCTAATACTTATAGCTGAAGAAAAAAAACCACTTAATTCTTAAAGCAACTGTGTCATCCTGAATACAAGTCAGCAAACTGCTGACAACACTGAATGCTTATTTTAGATATCTAGTACTTTGCGTAACAACTCTTGGAAGAGATATTGGCCCTAACCTATCTCTTTGCTGCTAGTAAAGTATGACTAAGCTCTTCCCATACATTGCACATTCATCCTGTACGTTTATAATATGGAGCAGGAACAGAGACTGTTGCCTTTTAAACTATTCTTGCTTCTACTATTGTAAGTGAGGATGGAGGACTAAGGAGAGAGATTTTAAAACAATACTTTGTAAACAGTCCACAAGCCCTATGTGATTTACAAACTGCCACTGTGTTGGATGAGTTCGGCAGCTGGGAAGCCCTAGATCCCACAGCTCTGCCCTCATTCAATGGTTCCACGCCATCATTTTGAATTTGATCCGCCTCAGAGAACAGGGGGATCCCTAACTTAAAACCTCCTGAAGACCAACATTTCAGGCAGATTTCTTGTTCCTGAGAGCCCTCCTCATCCTGCAGCTCCTAATTCAAACCGTCAGAGCCAGCTCTTTCTTTTCACGGGAGCTGGTTGCCTTGCGGTGTAGTGTTTGTGTCAAATACAGTTGCTAAAGGCTCTCCAATTTACACTAATAAGTGTCATTAGGAGAAGAAAAAAAATGGTTGTGTATTTGTCAGAGAAGAACCATTTCCTGATGTTCAGCACAGACAGGATAATGGTCGCGGGCAGCACCTTGGCTCAGCAGGCACTGCTGGTAGGTGGTAAATGAGAGTGTTGCGGAGGGGACAGTTATTTTTCAAGGGGGGGAGCAGGGGACAGTGTCTGCCAAAGGAGGCACCCCAACGGCAAGAGATTTATTCATCCAAGCTTGTGTCAGTCTAGGAGGAGGGAATCATTATGCAGGGCCAGCTGCAGGGGTGTGCGCTGCTGTCTGGAAAAATTAGAAGTCTAGCAATGCAATATAAAGAAGGGAGAAATGACAGAGTGAATGAAAACCCCATGATAAACCCACTTAGGCTCTCTTCTCTCCGGGATGAAAGATAAAGTCTAATCTCTTTGGCACATATCCTGGCCGAGACTCAGACAAATGTGTGTACAAACATACACACACACACACACACACTTGCACACAGCCCTGGAACATGGAACAACAACGTCCACCAAAATGACCAATAACTGTACAGAGCACTAAGCAAGACTCATTTTTTTTGAATGTTTAGCTAAGTTCTAGGGAAAGATCAGAGCACCCTAAAATGCTTTTGATCTGAAGACTTCTCATCTGCTACAGAATGCCTTCTTTGTGTAAATACCTTAGAAAGAAATCCTTCCCATCTGAATACTTGGGGGGAGCGCTAGGGGAAAGGGACAGGAGAGATGACAGGGGTATAGGACATCGAAGAGCAACAGGAAGAACTGAGGCTCTGTTATTTGACTTAGGGAGTCATCCCAATTTTATATGGCATTTGTTTGCCTAAGAGAGTTCCTGGATGAGTCAGGCAGGTCTGTATCACTTCTTTTTCATATAAGGTAGAGTTTCTTTTTCTGCTTCATTAATACAGTCTATGAAACCAAATACCCCAAGTATTTCTTCATTATGCTTGTTAATAACCTATATGGGGAAGTGTTTGGTATTTTTTCCTTCTGCCTGTCCTGACCATTAGTAAAGCCTCAGGGCCCATGAAATTCTTTCTGGCACGCTAATGGCTTGGAATAGGCAGGACAGTACAAAACAGCAGCGGTTTCAAGAACATTTTCCCGGGGGAGAAGGGAAGGCGGATGTCCCCTGATACATCATTTCAGGTTACACATGGTGTTGTTAGTTTTTTCAGGAACAGAAGAAATACATCTTGCCCAGCATGCCTACATTGTAAATTTTGTCACTGTATGTCCTTCAGTATAAGCTCTTTTGGATCCAGTTTTATGAGAAAGTTTTGTTCACTTAAGAGAATGAGAATTAGAAAAAAAAAATCTACAATTTTTCCTTTCCACTATGTGTGCACATTTACAAACTTGGGAATTTTTTGTCTTTTTTTTTTTCTAAGGCCTCTCTTTCACAATATTCTTCCTAGCTGTATGATCTATCAAATGTAAAAGAGATTTATGCTATCAGGTTTCAGATTAGGATGCCACTGACCACATTCTTGACTACCTGGTGTGTTATACAAGCACTTATACCTGTACAGTGTGGGTCTAATGGGTTAAGAAAAATCCAAGTCCTTGGAGAAAAAAAAATAGTTTGTGGAGTCGAGATATTGATACATTAACACTGTGCAGGTGTAAATGGGGTATGGAAGTGAAGAATGGAGCCTTCTGAAGAATTAAAACAAATGGAACTTACATACATATATGGTAGCTCAAAGAATGTAAATCTGAAGGCTGGTGCTTGCTCAAAGTTATGTGAAAAAGACACAGGAATGAAATACAATTTTTTTCAGTGAGAAAATTCTGTTGCTGGAAAATTCTTAAATTACAAACCATATCATTGTCAAAGTGCAAACAATACTTTTTACAGCAACACAGTTGCGTTTCATGTATTTTTTTCAAGGAAGGTAAGGACAGACAAACGTATAATGTTAATAACAATCCAGGAAATATGTTCATAGTAATGTAAGATCTCAAATACATTACGAAGAGAGGAGAAAGGAACATGGTTATTTATCTGACTTGAAAACAGCACAGTGTCAACTTAAGTTAAAATTCTATTTCAGTCTAAAGCATTACAAGGAGGAAAAACCCTGTGTATCATCGGTTGTAAACTGAAATGCTAGCAAGGTTTTTGTCTGCCAGCTGGTTGAGTATCAGCAATAAAGCCAGACTGTGGGTTCTTCTTTTAAAAGATGTGGCTGCAAGGCTCTTGTAAACCGTGTACGGAGAGTTTCTCATTTACTGTTTCCACAGGCAAATTATTTAAACAATTTCTTATTCACTTACTTAATAGAAACTATTGTAACTGGTGTTACAATAAAGCAGAGGTAACTCCCACAAGGAGGAGAGCAGTACAGAAAGGCACAGTGGTCCTACACTTTGGAAGTCACCGAGAAGGTACCTTAAGCAGTCACACAAACAGATCTTTTACCAAAGCAAACAAGCAAAAGCAGTTTGTCAGCAAAAACAGCTTTCAAGGGGCACATAAATTAAAAAAAGAAATTTAGCTTTTCTTCCCCCTCTAGGACATACACACACAAAAATTGTTCAGTAAACCCTGCATAAAACCTTAAACTACTACAGTTTGAGGAAAGAGGCAGGCTACTCTTACAAATTTTCTGGACTGAGGAATAAATAAATCTGATAGAAGCAACACTTAATACAACCAAAGACTATAGACTGAATGAAAACCTACCCAGTTTGCTAATTTTTATATAGGTTATTAAAAAAAAAAAAAAAAAAAAAAAAAGGAAAGCCTGATCCAAGGCCAACAGCCTGTCTTACAGGAGCTTCTTTCCAGCCCTGGCAACCTCACTCAAGGTGCACTGGCCAGTCTGAGCAGAAATGCAAATTCTGCTCTTTGGCCATCGGCTGCTAACGTCCCAGCTGGCCAACACACAAAAAGAGGAATGGAAGGATGCAGAAAGCAACGTGACAACAACGAAAATAAATGTATATCCCTGACCTCTGCTCCTGCAAAAGGAAGACAAAGAAAAGCTGCCATTTACAACAGCTGGGGCTGTTTTTATTTAGTCACATGGGCCTTTAATCTCATTGTACAAACATGTTGTGAAATCTCAAGACATAGCTGAGGGAACGGATGAATGTCACGGAAAGCTTTGTTTTTGGCAAACTGAAATTTAAGGTGCGTGCAAATTAGTACTCTGGAAAGGGTAATATTCTGGGAAACTGGAATTTATCTCCACTGACACATCCACAGCTGGGCAATGGTATGAACAGCTTCTTAGTGCAGATCCAACGCACTTCTATTTTGAAATGGAGGGATGTGGAAAATATTATTAGAGTTAATGGAAAATTTTTATTATTTTAATAATCACTTTCATCCCATCTTTGAAAACTATATTATAATGTGTATGTTTATAATAGTATACATCACATATCACATTCACATTTTTCATAAAACAGTAAGTTCCAAAAATGGTGGAGGATAAAAAAAAGCTAAGGAGTGAGGAATTCGATACACTGTGAGGTGGAAAAGAGAATTTCCCTTCCCCGTGCCTTTTTTTTTTTTAAACACATCACAGCTTCCTCCTCCTCTCACAACAGAGCATGAGAGTGTAGGTATGCTCCCCTCCCTTCCCACTTCCATCCTCACCATCTACATGGTTTATTCATCTTTTTGTCTTACCATGCACTTTTGGACCTACACCGTTGAGGGTTTTTTTGCTGTGTTTTGTTTCTACTTTTCTGCTGGCACTTACTACGGAAACTATCACCACTGCACCAGTATTTATACATGTGGTGTTACGAAAATATTTAAGATCGTTTGCTTTGATGTATTGCTCTTTCCTTACTTCCCACTCCAGTAAAAAACACAAAGGACATTTAAGAGTGATAAGAAATTCTACTGACATCATCACTATGCAATGGCATAGTCAAAAGTTTTAAGTCTGAATCACTCATGTGGTGTTCCTTGTAGAACGTCCAAAACAAGCCCCGCTGTTGCTTAAGTTTCTGTGGAAACTAAGAAACATTGTCTAAAAAAAAAAAAAAAAAAAAAAAATCACCCAAATAACCCAAACTTAAAAACAGGCTGCATCTGTTAAAAGGAAAACCAGGACGCAGCACAGGGATGTTGCACACGAGAGGATACAATGCTTGCTTTCTTTCCAAGTTACCCATTATACAGCATGTGACTCCCTATTCTAATGCTGGGTTTGATTAAAACATTTTTGGTAACCAAATGTTGCACAACACAAATAAGGAGGACTTGAAGCTGGAAAATCCAACTACTCCTAGGTCTAATCTGGCAAGGGACTAAAACAGGCCTGAGACCAGGGTGCTCTTCACGCGATGCCCGGGAAGCATCAGTGCCTGTGGAGCTCCAAGGGGAGATGTAAAGTTTGCTGCACTTGGCGGGGCTGTCTGACACCATCTGATCACCGCTCCGGAGGTGAGCGGGGACGGCCTGACAGAGCCACAAAACACTATGAAGAGACTTGCCATACAAAAAGGGCTGGGTATCATCACAGGATGCTCTATCAACCACCAGCCGCCAGCACACATAAAAGAAAACAATGAGGCGAACCAGCAAAAGAGGATAGGCAGATGAAGCCTTTTGCATTTCATTTTCAATCCTTTCATCTTTAAAAACTGAACAGATTGCTTTGTTTCTAAATATTTTCAGATGTTCTCTTTAGTTTGGTTTGCACACAAGTGATAAAGAAACTTAAAATATTCCAATACTATGCTAAAAAAGTTTAAAAACTTTTCTCCAAATTGGAAGTACTTAAGAAAAAAAGAAAAGATATATATCAAAAACCCCAAATATATAATCAAGTTCTTTGAAGTCACTTTCTACTCCACTAAGACATTTATACTAATTGGAGAACTTCTCATTTCATCTTTTCAGGCACAAAACATTTCTAAATGATTTGAGATTTAGGATACACTATTTTAATACTGATTGAGTATTTAATGAGGTCATATTTCAATAAGATTCTTGGAGTTCATGTTAGAGAAAGGTTTAGGCAACTGCCTGTGCAGGTAACCTACTAGTAATACAGCAATGTCAACCTTGGGCTGATTCTCATACAGAAATACACTGATTTAGTATCAAAGTTTAAGTCATACAAGAAACACTCCTTCAGTAGTTACAAACACCATGATCATTTTCAGCAGCTCTTTTTAAGTGGCTAATCACATTAAAAATATTCTAGCCTAGGTTTCTGAACAGCCAAGAATGCTTTATTCCTGAGTCAGTTCCCGAGGTTATTGTACCTGCTCTGTCTGAGCACTCTCCTCCTTCACCCAGGCCCAGTTCAGGTCACCCACCCTCTTTGGGAAGAATCCTCGACCCTCAGTCCAAGGAGGGCTTCGGGGCAGGCTTCCTTGGTTTGCTGCACGAAGTCCGAGATCACCTGTGTGTATATGTTCTCTCAAGGTTAATGATAGAGCTGGTGACCAGTGAGGCCTCAAAATAAAGTACTATTTGTTCAGAACAAAAACCAGGCGAAGAAGAGTCTGAACATAACAAGCAGTTAATACATTGGCATAGCTCACAAGGAGTCATGTGCCTTCTGCAGGAAAACCCTCAAAGGGTTTCTCTGCCTGCTCAGCTGGGAAGTGGGACTGTGCCTGGGAGCTGTCATTTTCTGCAGCTTGAAGTCCTAACTTTTTCCACATCTTATATCAGGACAAAAAATACCTTAGGTTCTGCCCAAGTGAAAAGGTCTTCAGAACTTACAGAAAGTATTTTATGATCTCTCCCATTCGGCCTGGAGTATAAAGCCCTAGAAAGCCTACAGAAGTAGATGCATGCGTGACCTACCAACACTGCAGTCATGACTATACCATGACTCCAAAGCATCTGACACTGTCTATACTGCTTTGATCTGCGACCTGGATTGAAGGACCTCCTACTCCATAACCCAACTGTTTCTGCAAAGAGAAACAAAACATAAATTTAGATGGATTTCTGTGTGTTCCCATGAGAGTCTTCCAAGGCACAAAAGTATTTTCCATAGATTTAGCTGACTGAGAAATTAGTTGATCAACTACTTCAAGCTTAATTTTCTTATAAATAAGATGCAAAGGATAAAAGTAGATTTTCCTCCCACCTGAAAACCTTGAGTGTGCCCACAGCTTGTGTCAATGCTAGCTATCAAATTCTCACAACTGCACTGCATGGCAGTCTGATGAGAAAATATTAAGGTCACCTCCAGTATAAGCTTATGGCGGTCTCTTCCTCTTGCCAGGTATTAATCAGTTCACAAATATTGTGTGCCCAGTAAAGAGAAAGAAACTGTTGCTTAAGGCAAAAGATTAGTGCTAGGATACAAATATATTATGACTGCATGTTATTACACCAATTCAAACATACCCACAGCTAATCTAGTTCTGGAATGTATTAGCTTCAGTTAGAGATTAAATACTATTGTAATGAATACTAATAAATATTGTCCAAATAAATAGGCATGAGATGTTTTTGTCTTTGCCAGGGAACTATAATGGGGGACTTACGTGCAGACGGACTGGCCATTCCCTGATACAGAATGCATCGCTGTCACTTAACATATGACTCTTCTGTAACACAATGTTAGGAGATAGAAAGTCAAATAATCTCTTTTGCTTTGATGAAAGCAGGAGGAAGTTGAGTCAGATAAAAGTAGGGAGCAATCTGTTTAAACAGCTTGGGTCCAACGTTGAAAATTAAACAAAATCAGCAACAGATATAGGGTTGCTGCTGGAGAATCTAGCTTGAGCATGATGCAAAAGAGGATGAAACATGACTACCTAGATATTTCATGGCATAATACCCCATATGTGAAATTAGTGTAGACCTTCATCAGTTTTGATTTACATGTATTTATTTATTTATACATCTATACAATTTCCAGGGTTTGCTAGTAATGATGCAGTTAAAGAAGTTTTGACCAACCTAGAAGTAATGAAGAATGTCAGAGTAAATTAATATTTATCAGAAGAACAAAGTAAGAAAACAGATGGTGAAAGCCCACAATCTGTTCCCACTGTTTAGCTCCAATCTTTGATGACAAACTTCTGCATGTACCTATTCAGCTCAGGTTTTTATCTGAGCTACTGATGGGTGTAGAGGTAGCACAGAAATCTGTTGCTGTCACAAAGTGATTTAAAGAACTGGCCCTTCACATTTTAAGAAGATACATTCAAGAGGTCCTTTCTGCATTTTTAAGGGAAGTCAAAAGTATGCAACTTATATTTACAAGGCAAGACTGATAATACCTTCCCCCTCCATACAAGGAAGATTCTGCCTAAATATCTATAAAGAAGACAACAGAAATGCTGACAAAATAAGTTGTTTTTGAACGTGCATTTGGATTGCTATAACATATTCTTTCTATGCCTCAATAATCAAAGGGGTGAAAAGAGACCTCTTAGCTTATAAATGTATTGAGGAAAGAAAGCAGGGCCTAAAATAATTATTGTAGGCTTCTGAGAAAAGTTATGGAATGTGCAAGAAATTTTATCACACTTTTTTACATGGATAACCTGCAAAAATCTCCCTATTAATCCACCTAAGCTCTTCTGAAGGTAAAACAAACAAACAGAAACCCCCCAAACCCCCAACACCTTTCAATTTCCAAAATATCTTTCCATAACAGACTTAGAGAAAGACCAGCGCCAGAGCAGGCAAATGGTTAGAAGCATAAAATCAAAACTTAAAATGTGCCGGTGAACAGAGTTAATTACGCTCTTTGTAAATGCAAAATTACTGTCATCCTAACAATAAGAAGCATGTAGCACTGATCACCAACTTCATAAGCTACTTCCTTCTAAAATCTGAGTTAGGTTAACTTTGCAGATTTTTACTGCTCTTTTCCGCTGTCAGAAATGATGGTCCTCATGGAATTGAACTCGTGTAAAAGCCAAGATTTTCCAGAAGGAGGAGGGAGGATGACAACACATTAGACTGACCAAAATAGTTTCAGATTCCGATTCATCAAGTGAGAGACTGTCAATGGTATTTATAGCCTTGTGTAGCAAAAAAACAATATTTCACATTCCTTGAACAGTGTTTGGTCTTCACACAAATTTAGAAAGGGACACGTTGAGCTGCAATCCTGTGAGCACAGTGACTTGGGGTCTTGTGACCCTGTTCGCTGTGGAGTCCAAACTGTCTCAACAAAGCACACGACACCCACCTGGCCACGGGCTAAAGCAACCTTTAACAAGGAATGAGTCTTCACGTTTCTCAGCAAGGCTTCAGATCCATAAAGAAATAGTTGCATCATGCCCTAATTACCTCAGTGGAATTACTCTGTGGAAGAACTGGGATCCCTCTGCAAGCATTTCAGAACATTTTGTAATTCAGAAAATTAAGGTGTTGCATTATCTTTCCCAGACTTGTCAGCAAAATTTTCCTCATTTGAAGAAGAACCACCATAAAGAGAGAGGAACAACGGGCATGTCAAAATTATTGATATACAGAACGTCAACTTTCTGATATAATGTTGGACTGACATATATGGCTCTCAAAAATGGTAACACAATATTGCTAGTGACTGTTTATCTCTGGAAATTCAGCAAAGTTCACTTCTGGTGAAAAAGAGATCTGTGATTTTCTCTCAGTAAATAACACCATAATTATTCTTGCCTCCTTGTAAAAACCAGCAATCTCTGCTGAAGATGATCTCTAAAGTTTCCCATTTTCCTGGGAGGAACAGTATGTTACTATCCAATTTTTTTTTCTCAATATATGAACCTCAATCTTCAGATCAGTCAGTAGTGATGTATCAGGAGCTCTGATAAGCAGTTTAATATCAGGGAAAACAAGCTTGTATTTTATAGGAAAAACATACATACAAAGACACACACTATAAGATTATGAGAAAAACTGTAGTTTCCTATATTTATATGTATTTCCTTAGACTATATGTATTTTTTCCTGTGTGCATATGCATGTGTAATACATATGCTAGCAGTAGCAATGGTAACTCTACAGGGTTGTACCTCTTTTTCACTGTATATGTATTTCTGGAATTCAGATAGTTACAAGGACAGGTAAACATTTAAGACACCGACATGTAGATGCTCATCTTTCAGGCATGACATATATTGCTAGTTAATTTCATGCCAAAATATAATAATAAGGAATATATATTCATTCAATATAAACTGAATTTAGCAATCATTTATGATGAAGTGCCCTATTGTAATATAAACTGCAGCTGGCAGCCGTTTACGTTTCCACGTGGGGCTGTAAAGTGAAGCAGCTTAGGAGCAGAGATGTGTCCTTTCAGCAGTCCTTGCTAGTGGGCTGTGGTTGCCAATGGAGGGGCAAAGCCGCTGCCCAGGAGAGATAAATGCTGCAGGTCTCCCACTGCAACTGCTGGAAACTGAGAATCTGAGCCTTAAATGGGTAGCTGGAATCAGACTTTCAGAGAAAAGCAAAGGCAGCAAGTCCTGAAGTACGGTTGCAGTTGTCCACTGCTACCCCTGCGTCTATGCAGCAGTGTAATCCTTTTTTCCCCCTCTCCCAGGCCACTGTCTTGAGGACTTCTTTCTGTCTCACCTAAAAAGATACTGCATGCCTACTTTGCAATTTTCAAACAACATTGCCCTCATTTACAGCCCAGTTCTGCACCAAGCTCTACCTAGTGGACTCTGCTTGTTCAGACAGGCAGGCTTTGCCTTAAAGATGCTCCTCCTGGGCAAGCACGGTTATTGCTTTATGAAGCCCAGTGCAATCTTACAGCACTGAAGTAACAAATGCACAACCCACCCCCTTCCTCAAAGATGCTTGAAGGCCTAAATTCAATTCCCTGTCGTGAGAGACCTGTAGCTGTATATATACAACTTCATTACCAAAATTCATCTGCATGTTTGTTTTGACAGAATAGTATGAAAATAAGAAGTAATTAACATTTTGGGGGGGATCTGGACAGAAAAACTGGCCAATAGAGCCCTAACAGGGTATCTGTTCAACCAATACCTTGAATTCAGTACTCATGTGGACAGAAGCTATTTGCCTCATCTCAACCTCTACCTTGGTTAAATTTCTCTTTTGGCTTCTCTTTCATGATTTTGGGGCATGCAGAATTTGCTTCCCCAGGAAGGGTAAAAAAATGGAACTGCAGTTTGGTGGCATACAGGAGGAAATTTGGGCCTTTTTTTTCCTTTTTTTTCTTCCAGTCTCAGGTCAGACCAACAGGTCACTCTGTGTACACAGGATTTTAAGCGGAGGTCAGCAGCTTGTCTGTTGCACATAATTAAATTTGTTTTACAAGCTTGTCCAGGCAGTAAGTAATTAAGTATCACTTCTCAGACTGAGATTTTCATTGTCCTGAGCTGCCTGACAATAGGATTTTTCTCAGTCTGGTTTGTTACCAGGCAAATGCAACATTTCAAGAGCAGTACTGCTGATAATTCTACAAGAACTACAAAGCAGCAAGAAGAGTTCAGCTACCAATATCCTTAATCACAATAATAATTAACTGAAGTTTATCTAATACAAATTCCAAAACTGCATCCAGATTTTCATCATTTTGTTATCAAAGACTATACTAACCACCCCCCTACCGCCCCAACCCCTCAAATGGCGTTCTACCTTTGTTTTGATGACAGCCAAGATAAATCCATGGGCAAATCTGAACCAGAGTTTTAAATTCAAATCCATTTTTTCCAAGTCAGAAATACATCAAAATTAATGACTATAATAATATCTCTAGGTACTTCCCTAATTTGGAAAACTTATTAATCAAATAAAAGCATTATGCAGCTTAAATTCCAAATGCTATTTTTTGAATTATTCCTACTGCTTCACAATACAGTCAAAAAAGCACCGGGTAGCAATCACAGAAAAAGTTACAGACTCCTTGAATGAGCCAGTACTAGGCAAATCTTTCAGATGTAGGGCAAACCACTTTCAGGATCTGAACTGCAGCACAGAGATCTGCAAAGTGTGTGTCTAACTCCACTATAAATTCACTTAAACAGCAGAAAAACCTGTAATACGAGTTTAAAAACGTGCATGCTTTCAAAACTATAAAATGCAGTTTATTTTACTCCATGGCACACTGTATTTCTTCCTATATAGCACACAACCCATAACAGGTTTTGGAGAAAAGGGAACAGATAAAGAGAACAGATATTCTGAGAACTTGCTTTTGTATTGCCAGATATCCTGCTTTTTACTGATAAACAATGTTTGGGACTGTGCTTTAAATAAGTGGATTCTCTTACTCACTTGTAGAACTGCCCCAAACTGCTTTCAAGCCTTGACCAACTGTTCCTAAACTCCCAGATTAAGCAGATGGGAGAAAAGTAAGGAAAAAATCGTCTCTCTGTGTGGAATTACACCATTCTAAATAGGTGGGTATTTAAACGGATTTCAATTCTATTACAGTCAATCCTTTAGGGTGCCTTGAAAAGAGCATTTCTTATATGTTAGCTCAGAAATCAGTTAGAGAAAGGATTAGGGTAAAATGAAAGGGAGAGCATCCTCGCATGGACTTGCATCAGAATAACTAGGCCAATGCAAACCTGCAGGAAAAGACAAAGGCAGAGTCTGGGGGAAGCCTCAGTATTTACTACTGGAAACAGACAAGAACTAGCCTCTAAATAGTTACCTTGCTCCCTCGCTCAGAATATTAAGCTAATTTGACTGCCCAAATATGCTCCATGTCCTAAAAAAGGCCACAGAATTAAAAGATGTACATGGGCAACAAGGGTAACAAATTTTTTTTTATCAACTCACCTTCAGAGGCAAGACTAAATAGACTAGTAGTCTGAAAAAGAGGTGATGGAGAGGGAATATGGCAGAGGTCAATAAAATTCTAAGAAGACTAGAGAAAGTGAATAGAACATGATTTTTCACTATTTCTTACAATATTAAAAAATACAATTCAAAAAAGTATGAAGATGAAAATATTTTAAAAAATATTGAGCACCCAATAGAATCATCAGAGATCAGATTTTTAAAAGAAGGTTCTTCATGCAGTTAAGTTCTTTGTCACAGAATATTATGAAGGTGAAAAGTATAATGGGTCTCACAAGGAGAACATATAAATAGATCCATCAAGAACTAACAAACAAAACAGTCCCAATGAAATTTCTGACTCAGGAAATCCCTAAATCTTCAGCTGTCAGAAGCTGGGAGGTATGTGGCAGGGGCTTGGCATATAGAGGGATCATTCATACAACCCCTGGTTCCTATGCTTGTTTTTCTAGTTAGTTGACCAGGACACTTGACTAGGTAGATCTTTGGTACAATTCACTTTTTAGCTGTTCTCTCTCTCTCTCTTTTTTTTTTATTCTATTTTTTCTCACCACTTCCATAAACAATGAAATTTGCACAGAGCACCAGCTACTCTTACATGACAATTTCCAATATCACCCAAAAATGGAGTCATTATTTGTTCTGTTTGATTTGTGATCAAGTGACAAATTGAGTTTTTGAAAGGAAAATGCTCAAATACAGTACAGGTATGTGGAGTGTCCAGTTTAAAGCTTTGGTTTGGGGGAATTTTATTAGTTATTTTGCTTCTAAAAAACAAAGCAAAACAAGAATGCATGAGTGCATCCTTCACACCCACAGTATCCTCACAAAGCCTCTGCAATATTCAGTATTTCCCTTGTGACATAAGAGGAAGATACAGAAATTAACTCACACCTGATGTGGCAGAAGGACCATTCTGACCTGGAGATAACATTCATAGAAGGGAACTGCTATGTTGCAGCTGTTTTCAGACTACAGAGGGGAGGAAAAAAAAGTATTAAATAATCTATGAAAGCCCCACCACAAACACCACGATCCTCTCCAAAAGGAGAGATACTCCTTTTGAGATAAAAGGCTTGAAAAGCAGAATGCTTGATCATTATGGACTGCTGATCACAAAAAACCCTGCTATATCTGCTATATTGTTTTTATCATGATCATTTTATTAATATCTTTCATGAGGCATGAAATCAGTTGTGCATCTATGATCTGAATAACATCCAGCATCACCCGATCCACTTACGCAGCTACGTTCATCTGGCATTCCACAAACACACACTCTGGCTTTCAGGTATCATATAATGTACCTTTGAAGCCATTGCACTGAAGAAGGTTCAAACTCACCATCATCCCAAGTGATTTATTGATGATTATCAATTATTCACTGTGATAAATACAAACACCCCCACCAAGTTTTTCTACTTGCTAATGTCAAACCACACACGTGGCATTTGCAGTTCCAGTATTTGTAACCTACTTTTCTACTAGCTGAAGACTGTCTGAAATAGCCTAAGTTAGAGTTCTCAGGTAAAAAATTTGGAAATTTGGAAAAAAAAAAATCTTTCTGTCCCTTTTTCTGGATTTATAATGACAGTGGAGAGATTTCTGACCACACTTGAAGAGAAAAACAGCTGTGGTACCTCTTCTTCCTTCCCCACTCTCTAGAGAGAAAAATGTATGGAATGTATTTAAATAATGCAGTTGAACTTTTTACGAGCAAAAAACCCTTCTTCATTTTGAATTACTTGTTTGTAATGAGTTGCTTGCTCAACACTGGCCAAAATAAAGTTTATCCATTTACAAAGAGCTAGCCCAGTCAGAACTCTCAGAATTCTATCTTAATACTGTTAATCTTTTATTGTTAATTCAGTATGTTAAGAGAAATGAAGCTGATTTTAGTTCATTTAACAAAACCCCAAAGACTAGATTGTTCTGTTATGAACAAATGCTTCAAAGATTTTCTGCCAGTGCTGTTTCCTCTCCAGCTGGGAATAAATTTCCCCCCCACCCCTATTAATACAAGTCAATCATTCTCTGCCGCTCAAATTCATCTTTGAAGTTTCCAGTGATCTCAATGTTCCTTTTATGAACATGGATTTCTTTTTAGTACATAAGAACTCCTTCTTATGAGAAGACATTTAAATTCATATTTGTTATTAAGTTTAGAAAACTTGAACTATAAGTTTGATATGACATGTATTAAAAGTACTGGCAATGATTGATGATATCCATATACAATATGACTGTCAAAGGATGTCGTTTTAGTTCTTCTAAAAAGATAACCATGTTCCACAGTTACATATCCCTCCAGACATTTTGGTAATGTAAACCATACTATGAGGTGATCTGTGATAAAATGCAGATATTTTGATCCAAATCCTGTGAAAGGTGAAGGCTGACAGTTCTCTTGCACCGAGAACGCAATGAAGAAGAGTGCAACCACCTCACACAATACTCAGTTACGTTCACAAGTCAGAGCAATCAAGTAATTGCAGCAAAAATAATTACTTTCCATAAAGCAAAGCACTGCAGGCTCAACAGTAGTCTTTTTGCTGGAATCCGTTTGTCACACAACAGTGCCAGCATTTCAGAAGGTTTATGCTAGATCAAAGGTGGTAACAAAGATACCTTTTGCCATAAGCATCCAGTCTGAGTAACAGTGTGATGGATCAGAGCGCTCCTCACCAGCTCATTCTCACCTCCCTGCAACGAAGAGTCTCTTTCTCTAAAAAACTGTCTCCAAATTCTCCTTTGGGAAGAGCGAGCTTGCTGTATTTCCATCTGATATTAGTCTTCAAGCATAAATAAGTATATGGAGATGAGCTAAAATGTCTCATTGATTAAAAATCTACACTGTGAGCTTGTCACATTTCAATGTGCAAATTGCTTCTGTCTGGCCCGCATTCAGAAGTCAGTCATCTAAATATACATACACTGATCTGACTCCAAGTTTGGTGTTGCTGCTGAATCACAGATCAAAATCAGCAGCAAAGAGGTCTGTCCCTATAGTGAATTTGTAAGTAATGGTGTATCTGGTCAACTGATTATCTAATGAGATGACAGTATTACATGATGTTGCTGCCTAAAGGAACACGCATGCACGCACACACGCACGCACGCACACACAGAGCTGTGAAGAACTGCCAGGCCTTGAGTTAAGAGCAAAACCTTAGGTTCCTACCATGGTTTGCAGCACTTTAACTATAGCTAAAAGTCCTCAGACAGCCCAAGAAATCAAGTAAGATGGAAGACCTTGGATAGCAAATCTGCACAGTCATAACTTTTTATATGTTTGAAAGCAATTCTTAAACACCAAACACACCTAGGAAGTTCTATACTTTTCTTGAAAAATAAACACAAAAATCAGCCCTAGTGAAAACAAGGATTAACTGTCTGACCTCGAGAATTTACGGTGAGTAATGCAGAGCGTGTACACAAAACACAAAGGTGGCCAGGGAGTCATGACGTATTACTGTGTCACATGGCTGAAACATTTGTTTATAGGACTCTGAAGTCCAACGGTCAAAGGCTGAAATTTCACTCTTGAAAACAGTGGTTGGATTTGCGTAGTTAACTTCTTTAAAGGACAGAGATATCAAAGAATCTATCAGAGAATCTGTATTTGCCTTGTCATGGTAATATATTTTTTAAAGCCCCCTCAGGGGAAGAAGGAATTTCTAAGTGATTTCTGCTAATTGAGAGCAACATGTTCACAAAAGCTGTTCTTGTAGGAGTTTTGTGTTGCAGCTCAGGTAACTAGATTATTTTCTACATTCAGAAAGCCTCCAAGAAACTGAATATTTAGCGTAATCCAGAGGCTGCAGAGTATCCAAAAGTTGAATGGGACAAATACATGTCTGCCTTGACCAGAAGTATATTTAAATATACTACTATGTGAAGAAGGAGCCTATTAATACTTCTTTCAGGAAGACACACTAATTCAAAAATAATGAAAGTAAGGTACTTAATGTAACAATGTTAACAGCCATCATCAGCAGAAATGGGAAAAAAGCATGTAAGGCACTGGCTTGTTTTCTGGCAAGAGCTGAACAAAAAGAATGCAGGAACATACTTCCCTCTCTAGAGTATTTTTTGCTGTTCAATAGTTCTGGGTCCAAATCTGTTCTCCATTACCCTATTTTATGTTAGAAGCAACCGACATTATTTTTAACTGGTGAAAGTGAGACAAGGATTGGCAAGCTCCCCATGCTTACCTCTGAGAAAGAAAACAGTCACAAGGCAATGGCAAAGAACCATAGAATACAACTCTCTTTTAAGAAAGAGGGTTATTAAAATGGTATTATTCCTGAAATATTATTTTCTGTACCTCATTCTCTCCTGGAAACGCAGGCTTTTTTTATTGTTTCTTCATGCTGGCAACCTACAGCTTTAAAGAAAAATATAGCACCTGCAGAGACCACTTTCTCGAAAGAAAATTTTAAACAACACTCATTAGACTTGTTATAAAATTTGTGATTTAGTTATTATCACATGCTTATTAATGGAGGGAGGAGAAGCCACTCAAAACAGCAATGAACCTATTGCATTAGATTTGCTGTTAAAGAAAAATTTAACATACTACCTATAACCAAAATACGCGCGCGCGCGCACACACACACACATACACGCGCACACACGAAAAAACTAACAACAAACAAAAAAGGAAGACAAATGTGTGCTGGTTATTTCAGATTATGCATGACACATACCAGCATGTGTATCATACTGATATGCACAATAGTTTCACGTTTGTCCATTTAGCTGTATGTGGTGGGCAATGGTGCAGAAAGCAAGAGACATTTCAGAGAGGAAAATTGCATAGAAATAAAGTCATTTTCAGTTGCCCAGTATTTTCTCAGGCTGAAGGCCACACACTCTGACAGAGAATTATGAAGAAGGTGGGACTGATCTGTAGCAGTTCATGAGCACTGCATTTGACCCAGGTTATTAAGATAATGATACAGTAGCTATTTGACATTTTCACTGAATGCATAATCTAGATCTTCCAGGCTAGCAGAAGCTACCAGAAAAACAAAAACAAACAAACAAACAAAAAAAGGTAAGTAACTTCAGGGTTTACCAAAAGAAGGACTTTAAAAGAACTGACAAGTCATAAATCTATAAAGCAGTTCTGAAAGGTGACTGTCATCTTCATAATTTTTGGCTCAGCCATCAAGAGATAAATCAAAGATACCTGAAACGGTTACAGAGTAATTTGTGTGTACCTTTGCCAGAGCTTTTTGCAATGGGCAAGTCACTGCAGAACAGGTCATTAGGAAGGACCTGAATCACTCATGCCTAGCTAGACTTGCATGGCATGGCTCACCTGGGCAGCTAGGCATTCCTTTGTTTTTGAACTGTGAATTCTTATTCTCTTATATTTTCCACAGTTTCTGCTAAAATAAAACCATAATTTGTTTCATGAAAGTTATATGCCTCCATCTCTCCAAAATGCCAAACACTGTCTAGCCTGCAAAGCAATCATGGTTTATTCCCAGGGACCGGATCCTGAAAACAGAAGAGATACTGGATGAAGGCAAAAGCCTTAACAACTGAAAGCACACAGAGCTTAAGTGCAACTAGTCCTTAAAAAGCAGTATGTATACCTATTTTTCTAGAAGCTTCAAAACCTGTCTGACTTGAATTTATTTTATGGACCTGACAGAAATGCATTCTTCTCCAAACTATTTCTGTGAATAAGTAGAAAAGACCTCTCAAAAATCCCTTCAATAACACAAGCATTTTAAAGCCTGCCTCCATGGGGAGAGAGGTTAATATCATCAGAACTCCTGATTTTGAACTCTGTTTTAAACAAGGCAATTCTCCTGAAAACAGAGAACACAGCCTACTAAAATGAAAGAAAAACAAAAGCACAGATGGCTTCTTTTAAAATAAAAGAAGGTACTGCAAGGACTCTTTCAAAAGGTGAGTTAAAACATGTCCTTTCCTCTCCTAAAGGAGGGAAAGAAGCCTGTGACTGTGGCCAGCTATGCATACCCATGAAACCCCAGAAGTTTGCCTCCCCAAGCAGGAGGCAATTGCACCTGCTATAGGATGCAGTTCCTGGCACTTTTGGGAAGCTGCATGCTCTTTGTTAATTCAAGCGGGAGCATAATCCATACCATTTTGTGAAGTTCCTGGCAAGCACCACCAGTCTCCTGACCCTAACATAACACAGTGTGGACATATGAGCTCAAACAGTTCATGTCAGGTGACAGATGCCACCCCAAACTGTCAATCCTGCCCTTCCACTGGAGGTTACTGCCTCTGAGAAAGGGATGGCCAGCATATTTCAGGGCAAGTTAACATACAAGGCAGTGAACTGTGATGAGTGGGAGGTCGACTTTCATTCCCTTCCTCAAGCCTTGCTAAAGAAACATAGCTGACAGCTGGAGTAGCAACCTCTTAAACCAACTCAGCATGAAATTCCAGAGAATTTCAGTCGATGCCCTCAGAAACTAGATGGCTTTAATCACTAGCTTGCTGGGTTAGCACAAGTAGATGGGCAAGGATAAGGTACCAAGCTTGGAGTTTGTTCTTGTTATCTCCTTATATGGCAGTGCCTGCAAGAGAAAGTATCCATCGTCTTCTGTCAGGTTTAGTCCAGAAATGCCTACTGCAATTTGCAAGGGTCTTGCTGTCTCTTTAATCTTTGCTAGAAAACAAGGATGATGAATAAATTGTTACGTGCACAGTTCAAAACCTGTTTGCTACTGCCAGGTGACAGATTAGAAGTCCCATCTAACTATTAAGTGGCACAAGGCTGACAATACTGTAAGTATTTTTTTTTTCCATTTCCATTAGTTTTAAAATAAAAGGTTTTCACAAGTTCAGACTGAGTTGCAGCACAATGTTAGAATAATATCTAACCATAGAAAATTACAAAGCATTGTTTCCTTGAAATACTTTTCAGCACAGTAAGTTCTGCCCGAGAAACAAACCATCATTTCCCCAAATTGATACATTTTCATTTTTTCCTCTCTTATAGAGATACAGCAGACTTATGGTTTCCCCAAAGTAATTTCTCCAAGCTTTCCTGGCTTTATTTAACAGACAAAATGAGGTAAAATCATTTTTTAAAATCCATTCTACCGTGAGACATGGGCATTCATAACTGTCACTGACTTAGAGAAGCTGTTGCTGTGCAATACTGAATTCTGAGCAGACGAATAATGTTTGCCATAGTCCTGGCTTTAATATTTTAGGGTGAGGAATCACCTGTGCTGGCAGTGGCTACATTTTGTATGACTAAGAAGTAGGAATAGCTTCTTTGACATACATTCATTTTTATAGCTTATAACACAAAGGGTTTTATTATCACTGGAATGAATGAAATTTGGTTTCTAAACAGCTTTGACCTCTTGTAGCTGATTGGCTTTTTAACAGAATTATGTAAAAGTAAAGAGTTTTCCCTAAATAAACAACAGAGATCTGACCCAGAAAAACAGATAAGAGGTAGAAACAGATTAGCATTGTTTTTCTCCAGGACAAGCTTCACTGAGTTTGTAACTTATTGGATACCAAGGAATGAATGCTTCAGGGCATGGCTTGGAGATGGCCAACCCAGATAGTGGCCACTGAGCAGGGCAATCGTGTTCCCAGCACATACCCTCAGCTCCCATCAGGCGGCTCTGACACCCACCCATCCTCAAGAAGAAACTGATTCAACTCACTGTATCTGGCAAAAAATTGACTTTCTTGGTTTGGTGATTTTTCTGCCACGTGAGACAGCTGAGCTGCCTCACTATGCAGACAGGTGAGCCCCAGAGGTGATACAAGGAAAGAAAGGGGCAAGACCCCCTCTTTCAGCAATATGAGCTGTCATATTTGCTCCAGCCACTTTGTCCAACTTCAGAGGTCAGTCTCTCTCTGGCATGGACTTCAGCTTTTCGTGCTGTTCAGCAAGGGAAGTCCTTGGTAGGACTTTTCACAGTCTCTCTCATCTACCCCGCCACCTATTTCCATGAAGCTTGTAAGAGCTTAACATTATTAGACTTTTCAATCAAAGCAAGCTGAACAAGAGGAAAGTGGTGGAGAGGCTACCAGAACTAATACAGAGATCGCCCCAGCCCACTTTCCTGAACACCCCTCTCCCAGGACTAATAAAACAAATGTGAATAACTGAGGCAAACCTACAATGTCATTTTTAACACTGATACCCAAATCAGGAAAACCTCAGTGTTTCAGCCGATTCGCAGGCTCTCCCTCCCTTTCCCTCCGCACAGGAAAGTAAACAGGCAAGCCCAGGAACAGGGGCTCTTCAGATGTCTTCCAGCAACATTTTTCTGTCAGATGGGCCATTCTTAGGGCCAACAAACTCTTGGCAAATCCAAGGCAAGTTTTCTGATGGATTCTTGGTGAATAATCTGTCTCAGCAGGAACTGCTCTAAGGGTCTTGCTCTCCCAGTAACCAGCTGGGGGGTGGACCCTGGAAAAGCTGGAGAACAGGTCTGGTGAACAGCTGCAGCAGACTGCAGGATCCAGCTTACTCAAAGTTCAGAAATTATTTTTATTTTTAGCTTAAACTGGATCCAAACCAAATAATTTGTAAGTGAACTGTAAACCACTGTCTAGCCACCTTTGCAGGCATATGTTTTCACCACGATGTTCCTGTGTCTTCTACTCTGACGCTACAGGGTTCATTTTAACTTATGCAGGACCAAATGAGCAACACATTTCCCCCTTCCTTCCTCTCCCCATGGCTTCATGGGAGCTCCTATGGGAGTACTGTCTCAAACATAAAACCACGGGTAAGAGCTCTAAGTTTCATTTCCAGTTGGCAGTCACACTGTGTGATTTTGGGTAACTCAGTCCTTATGCTCAAATTCCTCTCCCGCACTATAAGGATTACATCCACCAGCCTCACTGAGAGACCATAACACTAAATTTAGTAAATAGCTTTGAAAATGCCCCCCAAACCTCAAACAAAGGGTTATTATGAACATAAAAAGGCCTAGGGAATCATCTTGAGTGCTATTCTAAAGCACTGATCCCTCAGATCTCTTGCTTTTGTGAATCTGACTCAAAAGTAATTTTTTTAAATTATTTTTCAAATCATTACAAAAATGGAAGCCTCCTGTAGGGCACATTTTTACTTTATCCAACATTCCTCTAATCTTAAACAGGTATGAGGTTTTAAAAGAATTTTTTTTAAAAAAAGCATATATTGACACGTTAAAACTTAATACCTCTTTGCAAGACATTGCATTTTGTAATCAAAACCTTAGAATTTTCATTAAAAAATGAAATCACTGATCCAGCAAACCATAACAGCTGCAAATTGGGTCTGAAAATAATACTTATGCATAAAAAGCTACTTATTAATATTTTGATGAGGCTGAGGTATGTATTTGAATCAAGAAAAGGCACTTTTTAAGAGAACTATTGACTTTCATGGGAGATCTCTCAAGTGGTTTAGAAAGTTATCTCAAATGTAGATATTAATGGTAAAGGTGAGTTATCAAAGAATAGAGAACTTATGTTTCCTCTTGACACTGAGGAAGAAAAGAGTCCAGAAACAATAACCACACCCTCCAAAGAAAAAAAGAAAACTACACTTTTTTTGTACACCTGAAATTGAGACCTTGACCACAGTAAAACCATTAATAGGATGCCTGGAGACACCAAAGCAACAAAATTTTTCTCATCGTTGTCAGGACTAGCCTTTTTAAACACTAATTATGAAAAGCCAAGCTTGGCTGCTCAGTAGGGTTTCTTCTCTCAGAAGCCCTCCGGCCCAGCGCGGCCTCCCTCGCTAGATAGCTACACCATTGCCTTTCTGTTCAGGTCAGAGACCAGTAAAACATTCTGCCTCAGGGAATCGATAACAATTCATTTGCCTGTTCTTCCTTATAAGTCTGGAGCCTTTCTGTGCTTTCTCCTTCCCACTTGAATCTTGCATATTCTGGATCGGGAGCACTGGCTGGAGAAAACGGCAAATCGGAGGCTGCAGCCCAGAGGGAGCTCTGTGGGGAGGAGGTCACCATGGCCCTGGTCTCGGGTGCAGAGATGCCTGATCCTCTCCCAGCCCTGGGGGAGGCCTCATCCGCGGCCTTGTCCATGGGAGGTTCAGTGCCATGGAGGCACTGAGCTGTCGCGTAACAGGGCTGTGGGAGGAGGTGAGCAGAGTGCGCGGCATCAGGGAGGATGCAAACGGGGTCTTTCACAGACACTTGCAAAAGTAAGGGCCCAAGCCACATGATGCAAGGGTGGAGGGATGGTGATAGGCTATGCTTGAACACGTGATGGATGGCGACTTCCAAGCAGCTGTCAGCTTGGCACTTCTGGGGCTGGAGAAAGGCATCTGTCCTCAGATCTGAATTTACAGAATGGGTACAGTGCCACAATAGCTAAGGATGGGGAACAAACTCCATTAAGGGGGGGGTTTCAGAGCCTGCAATGCCCGAGCTGACCACCAAGAGGAGGGGCTGGACGGCAGTGGCTGGAGATTCCCTTCTGCAAGGTCAGAGACACCCGTCTCCTGCCGAAACATGCTGTCGTGGGAGATTTTTTGCTGACAAAGCCCCAGACTTGGAAGGATACAAAGAGGCAGCTGAGGCTCATCCAGCCCTCCAACTATCACCCCTTGTTGCTGATCCATGTGGGCACCAATGACACCGCCCAGGGAAACCCAGAGCAAGTTAAGAATCACTAAAGAGCTCTAGGGGCATAGGTGGGAGTTTAGGTGATGTTCTCCTCAATCCTAAGGGTAAAAGGGGAAAAGCTCGGGTAGAAGTGGATACTTCCTGCCCTAACATCCATCTGCATGGCTGGTGTCCTAGGCAGCACCTTGGCTTTTATGACCTTGGGACTCTCATGAGGAATGAGGGCTACTAGTGAGATTGATTTGACCAAGTGGGGTGATATGTAGAGCTCTTCTATGGGATGGACAACATGCGGGGTGAGAGCTTGCCTTGCGGGTCAGTATTAGAAGAGAGGCCAGTAAGGGTGATGTTGTGGTAGGAGTTTGTTATAGACCACCTGATCAAGGTGAAGAAGAGAATGAGGTCTTCTGAAACCAGTTCAACCACAGACCCTACTTCTGATAGGAGATTTTAACCTCCTTCAAGGAGGAAGGAAATGCAGCAAGATGCATTTAAAGGAGATTTAAAGGAGGGTGTCAGGGACAATTTCTTAACATAGATGCTAGATGGGCCACGAGGGATGATGCTCTCCTGGCAGCAGTGGTTGTTAGGGGTGTTAGAGTAAGTCTTAGCAAAATGAATTAGTATCCAGTAATATATATAAACCAATGGTTAAAACCATAATATTACAATTCGTATACGTGTTACATGCCTCTCACCTTCAAATATGTTCCATGTCTGGTGTAGAAATGTGGTTTAAATCAAATTACAGGCATACACAGAAAGTGAAAGACTCCTAAATAGAATGTAAAAACCACTTTCCTTTTAAAATATCTGCCATCTTATCTTCCAGTCATATCTTCCAAGGCCAACAAATCATACCATGTCTTTCAATCACAAAGCGAAAATAAAATGCCTGTTCAATCTTCAGTCATATAACTTCAGCTTGAAACACAATTAGCAAAACTATACCCTCCTCAAGCCCTCAAAAACAGTCATTAGTGCAAACATTGCTTGAAAACGAGAGAGTCACAAACAGCAAACAAACTACATCTTCTGTAACACATTGAGCCCTTATTGCTAGAAAACACAGCTGTCAAGCATTACCTGAAGTAATTTTGCTGTGGAGCTCAAGCAGTTTAAATTAGCCAAGCCTCAAACAGACTTTCACACCCTCTAATCAGGACACTGAGTATCAGAGGGTTCTCAGGGTTGGTAATCTACATAATTTCCCACTCATAGTCAAGAAACTCAGACCTTATTTCAAGTAGCTTATATTGTTATTGGCATTTCTTTAAAAGAACACCTTTTTGCCAACAGGCATAAGAAATCCCTAGCTAATGTTTTTATAGGGTAAGCCAAATAACACATGTTCATTGGACAGGAATTGCCTCTATTCTGAGGTATCTTCACAAACTTGAGTGGCTTGACTCTGGAGAACAAGGCATGAAACAGGTCCAAAATATGTGCTGCCTCAGCAGTTAATGGGGGTGACTAATGCAGACCCTGCAAAGGAAGCCTTGTGAAACAGCTGGTCAGGTAGGGCACCCGGAGCAACTGTGCTCCACCGCTAGAAACCATCTATTGCACTGTCTGCAGGCCCCGTTACCTCCCCACTTCTACGGCATTCCTAAGCAAAGCAAGCTTGTTAGGTGGTTTAATTTCACTATACACAAGTTTGTATGAGAAAAATTCAGGGTGTTACAAGTTGGAGGAGATTGCAGGATCCTGTTTGAGACAGACAAGGCCAATTCCCATTCTGTTTTCTCAACTTGAATTAAACTGGCTAATAGAATGATTTCAAATAGTGAAATTCTGTTGAGATTATTAATACACATAGACAACACAAGTGCCATTATCTAAAACTCAAGTCCAAATGCAAAAGCAAGGCATTAGATGACAGTAGTACTCATTTCAAATAGGTTTGTGTAGAGGCCAAACCTATGCTGGTGTAACTTCAAAGGGCTATACTTTACTTTGACAGAGAATGAAAGTCCAGAGAGATGACCAAAATTCAGCTTTCTGAATTACTTCCTCAAAACTAAGGGATTTATTAGCCTGACCACAATGAAGGAGATGAAGCAGATTGGAGAATGCAAGCATTTAGTCAGAAAAACTTACCAAAATTGAATTAATTATAAATTTACCTGAGAGAGAAAGAAAAGACATAAGTAGCTCATTTTCCCATTAAGCTAACTGGAAGAAAAATACATTTCAATGTGGCTCTGTTCTTCCCCCTGTAAGAGAGACTGTCTGTCAAAGTCAATTCTTCTAGGTCAGCAACAATACAAATCAAGAAAAAAAAAAGTTTGTAGTTTCACTTGCTCAATTTTTTTTTTTTTTTTTTTTTTGGAGTCTGAATGCGGGCTCCAAGGCGAACAAGGACTTTAAATAAACTTTTATCTACAATAGACAGACACCTTTGAAAGCAAGAGAGGCAAACTGCAGCTAGGTCCCACAGGGAAACTTGACTCCTTCCCTACAAAGGCAGCAGTGTGGCTTCATGTAAAGGAAGCAGGTTTTATCAACCTGCTTTGAAGGACAACAAAAATTTCTCTTATATTATGGCACCGTGAGGACCAGCAGCAGAGCTTTATGGTGTTAGTCCGTGTGACAGATCCTTTGGAGACAAAGTTGACCAGAGAGGTTTCCAGTCCTTCCCCTGCTCCTACAGCAATTAGTTCTTATGCCCCATCACACCTTTGGCTAGCGGTAACCAATCCTTCAACTCCAGTGTTTTTTTGAAGCATTTCACAGATACGGTTTAGAGCATGGGCAGCTCTAAAGACAGCTGAACAGATGCACACGAGGCCGAGGTTCCCCAGGGTCCCGGCAGCACTGCCCGCTTGCAGCATTGCCAGTGCTCCTCAGCCTTTGGCCCGCCCCCGGCTGTGCCACCGCAATGGCCTTATCAAACCACGCTGCAAGGCAACATGCCAGCTTACATAAAAGCTGCCACAAAAAGAAAAGAAAAATTAAACAGGAGCAATTCTGTGATCCTGTGAACTGTAAAAAACTGCTACAAGGGTAGAAAGGAAAGGGTGCGTGTCTGTGTGTGTTTTCCTCTCACACATATATGCATGCACTCACACACATACCAAAAACTTTGTCCCACAAAAGCACAGCTTGAAGGGGTGGTAATCAGTGAGGACAGAGGAAAAACCAGCAGAAGCTGGAAACTCTTCATCTGATTTTGCTGATGAAGGATACAGAAGGATCCAAATCCTCTGTCTGCAGGACCACCACAAAAGTGCCTTTCTAGCTGACAGTGCTTCATGAAGCAATCTCTTCCTCCAAGTCCACATTCATATATGCTGGTACTGTGCTGGAAGAGCAGCCATAATCTCATTGGATTATGAGAAGACCAACAGACACTTTTTTTTTTTTTAATTACCAATACCCTCACTAAATTCCCTTTTGATTACTGCATTTGTTGCATCTTAAAGTCCTCCAGGAAGCGTCAGTTAGACTTTGTGTCAATTAACTTTCTCGCAGTACCAAGTTTTGTTGCCAGGCCCTACCACACGCTTGCTCTCCACCATCCACTGAGGTCTAAACTGTGGTGAGCTCAGTGATGATCTTCTCTAAAATGATCTGCTCTCTTAATAATCAGCAAACAACTTCTGGCAGCCAGCTGCTATGACAAATCCACTTGGATCCCACAACCATGTAACCAGGCTGAGTGTGCGCAGGACAACACAGCTAGAGTTTCAAGAAACACACTTCCTTGCTTGATTGCATTCTTACATAGCTGCTTTGAGCACGACCTAGGAGAGCATAGTTGCCTCAGCACAAGTCACAAGAATTAGTCACAACTTGTGGCTCTGGACAGACATCATCTTTCAGATCAAGCTACACAAGTTGAAAAAGTGAGGGCTCTCAATCCAGTGCTTGAGGAGAAGTTCACCACTCTTCAAAGCTGCCAGTTGAGCCATTTAGATGATGCTCGCTAGCCCACTCCTGTCAAAATCAGCCAAATGTGTAAAGACCTGCAGTTTAAACTGTTTAAACTAACACTGCTAGTTCTGACCATGGGAACAGCTGACAGTTGCAGTCAGAGGAGGAGCTGCTCTTGTTGTCAACACCTGTGGCTCAGGAGGACAAGAGCACAGTAACAATGAAAGTAGACTTTCTCTTCCATGCCTAAAAGAGAATTTTTCTGCCCATAAGCCAAGGAGTCCTGGCAGTATACTTTGTATTGTGTCTTTAAGCAGTAATGGAAGGGAATAACTACAAAAGCTATGAACTAAAGTGCAGGAAAGCTATGAATTTCCCACGCTTACAAACAAGGTAACCGAGGCACAGCATCTTACCCAGGGCTGCATGAGATGCCCATGAAAGAACTCACACCTGAATCCAGGGTCCTCAGTTAGACTACAAACAGCCTGGTTGTTATGGAACTATCCTTTCTAATGCAAGGGTTGGTCAACACAGGAGAAAAAGTTATTGAGAAAGGGGTAGATTCTGAATTGTCCTGTATAAATTTAGTCCTACACACATCCCCAAATACCACCAAGCCACCCCAAAAGCTGCTTCCAGGTCAATTCTGTTCTCCCTCCAAATCCTCATATTTCTTAGAGCAATGCACCTAACCCCCTATCGGGGGAAAAACTACTAGTGCCACAAACGGTATGAGTAGTGGAACGGTGAGGCAGTGGTTAAAAATAAAACAAGCATACGTAATGGGAGAGAAAGTGTTCATCGCTGTAAGGCTGGAGAAGGTCGTGAGGAACAGTGGCATATAACCAAAAAAATCATAAATGGATTTGGCATCTGCATTAATTTCTTCTCAGTAAAATCCCATGAAGACTTTTCTGGCTTTTCTTACCATGTGTGCACAAATCCAAAACACACATGCTGCGTTGATTCAGTCCACCACAGTACTTTCAAATGATTGCTCTAGCCTGCCTCTGAGCGCTCTCTCTCTTTTTTTTTTTTTGGCCTGCAAAGGTACATATCTTCTACCTTCCTCACAAGCAAAACTCTTCATGTAAAGTAACTGTTAACCCAGGAATGCTCCCCAACAAATTTTCCTGGTGATCAGACAAGTAGCAAGTACTGAGAAGTAGCCAAACTGAAAAAAAAAAGTTTAGGGAGCTAACATTGCAGATGTTCAGACTGGCTTCTCTCTTCACACTTGAAATAGTTAATCAGCACAGCATTCTGAATAAGTGCAGGGCTCCTCCAATTCCCAATTGAATGATTTGATATTTTAAATGAAAGTCTATAACTATAAACGTATAAAGAGTCTGAAAAATAATCTTATCCCAGGCAAACAGAAAACCTAAATCATCAACTTTGGCAAATGAAACGTTCTGCTAAAAATAATTGTGGTATTTCTGGTTTTGCAAAAAAAGTGTTTTCAAACAGCATGAAGGCTAAAGTATCTCTGCATCATCTTCCTGAGCTTGAAGACGGACAGCAGGATTCTCTCGTTGCTCCTTACAACCAAGAACAGCAAAATAAAATTAATAAATACTGGCAATTTAACTGCTCCATGATGAGTTTAACAACAACACTAACGAAAAAGCCAAGACTCATGCCAATTACAGGCTGCTGCTCTTTGGAAGAGCTATAAGGAACTGCTGAGTGGTGCTAGAGGAGGAGGCTGGCTAGGGAGAAAGGCTGAAAAAGGCTGAGGAGCAGGGCAGAGTAGCAGAGACTTTCTGAAGTCTCAGGGAAAGTAGAGGGATGGTAAACTTAAACTCTTAAAGCTGTTAGGAGAGTGTAGTGACAGGAGAAATGATAGCTTTCCCCTCCTAGTACTTGAAACAGTAGAGTGAATAATAAAACGTCTAGGCATCTACTAGCAAGACAAAGTGCACAGCAAAATGGAAGAATTTAGTCCCCCAAACATGGCCCATGAATGATGACACAGCAGAACCCCCCATTTCGCATCAGAGTCCCAACCACTGGCTTTGCTCCTTACTTTCCATTTGTTCTCTCAAAAGCGTTGTCAAACTCTTAAGCTGCCAAAACCTGGGAACTTCCAAAATGCAACTTAGAAGCATGGCAATAAATAGGGGAATGGTCTCTGTAGCACAACAGCTAAGCAAAATTATATTTTGGAAAAAATTTTAAAAAAAAAGTAGCTCCAGAAAGATGAGCAAAAAATGAAATCTCTTAGCTTGACAGTTGAAGCTGGACACTTTGAATATTGCAACAGCAAAGATCATTTTTCTGGAAGAACTGTTCTGTGGATCAGACAAGGAGAAATTGCAGGGGTAATTTTTAATAAGAAATATTTGGTAGCAAAATATAAAAAAGGGAAAGACAAACACCTAATTTTCTTATTTTAGGAGATGAACAGCTGGTGTATTTTAGAGAAGATGAAGACCCAGGCTCTATCTTTACTATCTGGGAGTTGAATCTCTTTTTTAATAGGCTTTTTCCAGATTGGCTGATGCCTTAATCAGCAGCAGTTAGCAGCAGAATAGGAAGTTGCTGTTAAGCATGGATGTAGACTAATGAATATTCTGAAACCCCACGCCATGGTAATGTCAAATATGTCTGTCTATGTTTTTGTGAATAATATGGAGACAACTGTGGTGCATCTGTTTAATAAAAGAAATAAAGAAACACTGCAGGGTTTCCTCTTCAAGTTAAGACCTTTTTTTTCCAGAAAAATATTGGACACTACAAAATGAAGAAAACTGCTTGTAAGGTGAACAGTCACACCTTCTGGAGGAGAGTACAAAATGGACATTTTGAAACAGAAAACTTTGTAGACACAGACTGCATTTTCCATATCAGCTGCAACTTTTCCTTTTGTAATTTATGCTGTAGTTTGAAATGCCAGAAGTTGAAGGGTTACACAAAGCTGCTGCTAAGAAATTGAAATCGGAAGTTAACACATTTCTCTCTAAATTAAGATGAATCCAAGGGATCAAATATATTCTAATTAATGGAAAATGTTAAAAGCCTTCTTTTCAATGAGATTGTTGTACAGAGGCTTCCTTCTGTGATCAGCTTTATATTCTTGATTGAATAACTCAGCTTGTTTTTTCTAATGATCAAAACTATACTCACAAAGGTCCCCCATGTTCAGGCACCAATCTTCAAGACACCAGTCTTCAAGACACCAGTCTTCAGTGCTGCTATCAAAGTTGTTAGCATGAATGATTTCTGTGCATCACATGACTGGTGGGCTTTCTAAAGATTGCTAAATCAAGCTTATTCATTGAGCACATCCTGCTCAGTGGCATACATGCCTCTGTTTATGGGTGGGCATCATATACTGTGCTGCTTTCCTAAAATGTCCATTCAAAGAAGCTGTTGCTTCAGTGATGCCCTCCTTGGATCCTGTGTCTGCCCAGTTCCTTCCCTCTGCCCTCACTCATGGAATAAGCCCTGGTCTTGCATTTTTATGCACAGAGAGCTGAGCAGAGGTCCCTGCCTGCTTGGCATGCCCCATTCTTTACATGTTCTTTCTTTCCACAGAAGGCTGTCACGCTTTGGTTCAAATCCATGCTGGTGGCTCCTGCTGGAAAGCGTAGGGTCCAAATGAAGGGTGTAATGCAACTAGTAGTGTTAGCAGCTGCTTCCTATCACGTGCTTGCCAACAGACACAGGCAAGAAAGCCAAGAATGTGTGTGCACATAAGCACGTAAATATGTTACTGCTCTCTCCTTGCTGTTGTTTTTCCTGGCCAGCTGAGTCAGAAGTCAATGGCATGGACACCAGCAGGTTTTACATGGTGTACACCAGGATCAGAAGCCTGGGGTCAAGGGATCTGTAAGAGGCAGTAGCTCCTGGCTCCTACCAAGTTTTGAAGTGTTTTGCCTAGAGACAAGGCACAACGTCGTTCAACAGCATCTTGTCTCTTCAAGAGATGGGTTCTCTCAACTCCCAAGTCTTTGGGCACGTTCAGCCTCTCATTTGAGAAAGCAAAATATAATCTGGCATAGCCCTCTTGAGAGGCTGCCAACAAACAGTTGCTAATTTATGAATTACTAATTCATAAATATAAAGCTTTGGGGAGGTCTCCTTGTTAGAAATGCAGCACACAGGCTTTCTCTTTCTGAAAACAAAGCTGTATGGAATGAGGGGGACATGTGATATACAGTTTTTCTCCCTCCAGTCTCAAGCACTATAGTGCATGGTTTTACATTTTTTTTCCTGAATGAAGATTCAGCTGCACCACCCAGCTGCCGGCCCTGTCAGCCTTAGGACTTCTGCCGCACTTAGTGAACTTTAATCCTCCCCCAACCTATTCACCTTTGTCAAAACGAACATCAAAGCCTCCCCTGAAGTGTCTGGGGAGGGAAAGTTAACATTTACTGTATATTAAATGTGAACTGGATACACCTCAGTTCAGCTTTGCTTTCACATACAAGTCAGAAGGTTGAATCACACTGGAACAGGACTGATCTACTCGGGTTTTGCTCAGGTTATTGAGGCTGCTTAGTTATACCATTTAAGTCAGACTTAAGAGTCTGGCACAGAAAGCTCTAGAGGAGCCTCAATGTTTCTGAAGATCTCATTAGGCATCTACCCGTAATCTCACCCCTCAGCCTTAACGTACAAATATTTGATCCTTTGTTTCCAGATGTATGTTCTGCAAAGAAGATGCTATTTGGAGAGCTCTGTCCTATCTTTTATGACATTCTGAAAATAACTACATTAAATATGGAGAGGTCCTGAGAAACTCCAGCACTGGGAGAGAGAGTAGAGGACAATACACAATAAAGACACAGTAAAGAAGGCTTCTTTCAGCTTCTGGTACATAGGAAAGTGCCTAGGATTAGGTATGCAATAAAACTAGGTCCAGGGAAAACTGGGCATTTTCCAAAGAATAAACTACATTCAGAATTAACTGCATGTCTGTGTGAATGAATGCTGTACCTTCTGCAGCCAGTTCCACTGTCAACAGCTGACTAAACCATTAAGGATGGAGGGAAAGATGAGAGAAAGAAGGAAGAAGGATTTTCTCCACATCTGCCAGGCTTTTCCATAAAACCTTGTAAGATTGAAAACTTCACTTCTAAGAAATGAGTTTTCTTACAAGTATATTCTTAAGGCAGAATACAGCGAATGCTAGCCACTAGCTCTGCAGCAGCAGCTTCTCTCTTGGCAAATCTAGGGATCATAAAGCCAAGGGAGGAAGAAAAAAAAAAAAAGAAAGAAAAAAGAAATCTTGATTCCTGACATGGCAGCTTAAGAGAGCAGATCAGGATGCCGAACCACACATTTATATTTTCATGCTAAAGGCAAACAAATCACATTGCATACTGACTCCTTAAACACTTAGGACAAATTATAAGCACAGCTAGATCATTGCTGGCACAACCCCCCAGCTTTTAATAGTCCATTTATTTAAAACCTGCACACTAGATTTGAGCCTTCTGCACAGTTAGCTCTAGTATGCCAAGTTTCAACCCAAAGTGACTCTTACTACCAGACTATAAACCCCAGAAAATAGGGCTAAGGGTTCATTATGAACATGGTGACAGACTCCTAATTATAGTGGTGCTATCAAGCATGATAAAGGCTGGTTGGTTTTATTTTAGTCTCATCCAAAGACTTGTTGGATGCTAGATTAGCTCATCTTTTCACTCCTGTTGAATTGCCATATGTTTCTTTTTCTCCTTTATGTAGTATTTGGCATGAGCTGTTTGTCAGCATTTAGAAAAAGAAAACATGTCTGTAGAAACTTCATTTCTAGTTCTTTCCCTCTAAAGTTTCTTTTTTTACCAGATAAAGCCTCAGATACTATATCTTTATGTCTAAAGCAAAAATGGCTAAGAAAATGCTTCAATTAAAATATGCATCAAGGTGTCTTACACTGTCCGTATCACAATACCATGGCATAACATTTCAGTTTACTTCAAAGAAACAGATACCTCAGTAAAAAGCTATTTCTCTCTCCCTTCCCTTCCACACCAGTTCTGTCAGATTTCATATCCATTTCAAATATCTGTAAGTAATTAAGAGCAGAATGTAGCAATTTCCTAACAGATTTGATTATTTATTCATTAGTTTCATCTACCACAGTGTTGCAAAGATCCAAGTTGCACAAAAACAAATCACAGGAATAAATATTACATTGATGCAAGTGCTTATAAAAAATCTCCTCCCTGGCAGCTATAAAACCACTGAATTTCACAACCTTATCTAAAAGCCTGCACCACAGCAGAAGGGAGTTAATCTCTTTCTCTAATCCCAGAAATCAAACAGCTGTGAAGAACTAAGCAGCACCTGTATGCAGGCAAAACTGGAAACCAGTTTGCAGGTATACGCTAGACAGAGAAGAAAGCCCCAGACACTTATTATTTGATCTCATAGCTATTTGCTGCTTGGAGAAGAGTTGAAGCAATGCAACAGCCTTGCACAGGTAGGCTGGAGCAGAGGCAGGTTATTTCAACTGCTCTATAAAATATGCCCAGGAGAGAGGGCAGCCTCAGTTACACAGCAGAACTCGGCAGGGAACAAGAGTTTTGTTGCCTCGTGCAGCTGAAACAGGTTAGGACACTGAGCACATCTCCCCACTGCCCTTCCTCACCCGCCTCAGCTTCCTCCTCAGTGAGAGCACTTCCGCAACAGCCAGTAAGCTGTTTTTCCACAGACGGCTACTGCAACTGCCACACTCTCCCAACATGGACTCATCTTCAGATGGAGAGAAATACAGTTTATTTCAGAGAAGAGAAAAAGGCCCCCTTGAAAGGCCCCCAAATTGGATGAAGAGGCAAAATAATGAGAACTAATAGACCACTTCTGAAAAAAGGAAGGTCACCTGTCACAGCTGCTATTCAGCACTGCTAAGTGGTTTTATTGATGGGTCATTAAAGGAATCTGATCCACCTTCAGCCTGAAATGGTTTTACAAAGTAGATAATAGGGGGGGAAAAAAAGTAGGAAAAAATCTTGTATTTTTTTAACTATATGTGTTTGGCAGCTTTTTGAGTTTATTCTCTGCTATTTTTCTCCAAAATTTCTTCTATCTGTATGGGCCTTTCATACGACCAGGGAAAGTAGAAGAAACATTCCCTGTTAAAAAAGTGTGAATGTAAAAATAGAAAATTGTTTTGGTTTTGAAGTGTCTTAACCTGATACCATCAGGCACTGAGAACTGAGGAATAGTATGAGTTTTAATGAAATTTCCCTGTTTCCTGGATTTCAAATGTTATTTTTAAATCTAAGTGCAGTCCTCCTGCACCTGTGCCTCACCTCCACCTGCAGGCTAGTGTGTGTGGACTGAACTCCATCTTAATCCTCTTTGTCTGGAAATATGTAACACAATTGATTTCATGATTCTCTGACACCAAACCCTTTGGTGTAGGCTTACAAAAGCTCTATTATTTGCAGTTGTAGATATGTAGTAGATAAAGACTAACACAACTTGTACACCAACCCACAGCTGTTGAGTCTAAGATTTTAGGAGCTCTGCAAGACAAGCTATGAGGTGAAGGTCTGCTTCTGTAATTCTCATATAAGTAGGCGAATATAAAACTGAAAGGGTAAGACATTTTTGATGGCTAGAGCCTAGATACTGTAACTGGAAGACTGGCAGCATAGCTAAAAGCAGAGAGACATTTCCTTGGACAGTTAAAAGGGCTTAGTTGTTTCCCCTTTTCTGTCCCCCCTCCAACCATGGCAGTAGCCAGTGGAAGATAGAGTCCAGGTCTGCCCACTGTAGGGATGAGTCACAATCTTACCAGCACCCACAGTACCAGGCAGACAGACTCAGCTCCAATAGTGTCTTTACAGAAAAGTGCAGAGTAAGTAAAGAGCCACATGTTACCCAGAGAAAAGCTACAGATCTTAGTCTCACCATGGGAAGGAATTCAATTTTCATTGCCTGTGTTGCTCTATTACAATAATTGGTTTTCTACCACTCTATCCAGGAAAAACAGAAGTCATTAACCAGCACTATTAACAAGTTTAATTTTGGCTTATACTTTGTAGTTTAGCATAGATGACAATTACAAGAACTGTATTAAGCTAATAGATACTGTGAACAATATATAGGTATATACACACACCTACTATCCACAGCTACCTCTACTTCTATTACACATGTATGTTACATGCACCTTAAAGCTCCCCAAAATACCCCAGAACGGCTCCCTCAGTCACTGTTGCACTCTGCCCCAGTTGCATTGCTCAGCTCCCTCCTTCGTACGGCCCGGACAGAGCCAGCAGGCTCCAGCGAGCGTGGGGCGCCGGGTGCCCGACCGCCCCCAGGGCCCGCACCCATCCCACCTCCTGGGGCTCCGCAGGAACCAGCGTCCCAGCAGCACTGGCAGACTCCTTCAGCCTCCAGCCGGTGTGGGCCAGCGGACACCCAGCTCCTCTGGGAAATCAGCTGTTCAGAATTAAAGGCTGCTTAGCTGGCATTAACTGAAATTTTTGAGGACTCGCGCTTCAGCCTATTTTGGTCAATATTCATAGAAAGAGCACGAGCATCTCTGACAACGGCTACCCCCTTCTTGCCAAATCCTGCCTCTGAGATGTGAAAAGGAAAAGGTCACCTAAATTTAACAGGAATAACAGGATATTTTCCCAGTCCTTGCTCTGAGAAACAGCTGAACTGCTCTGGCTAAGGGCTGTTGTTTCTTTTCAAACAACAAATAACAATAAAGGAACATTCAGCAAGAGGCAGACACGGAGTTAAAGAAATCTCAGTGCAAGCTGTTAAAATTTGGCAAACCTAATAGTGGCTGAAAACAGAGTCTTATAAAGGGAAGTGTCAAGCAACCTTGGTAATAGGCAGCATTACCAGCCTGCTCTATAATTCTAAATTATGTTTTATTACAGTGTTAAATATGCCTGAGCTCCGTTTACCAGTTCCACCATTGCCAGCCCAAGAGCAGCTGCTGGCCGATGGCAAATTAACAAGTTGTAGTTTTCCTAGTGTAGACAAGAGCTTAGTTGTTTCTGGCTTTCAGCAGTCAGAGCAGGTTCATCTCAGTGGTTTTTACAGAGCTGAGAGTGTTGGCACATAGCCATTAACACATTTCTCAGGTGGCTCCCTGTAGTAATGAGGTGGCTTGAACATACTAGAAATAAGTTAAAATTAGATTTTTGCAGAAGCTGGGGTGGATGCAGTTAGCAGGTGATTTTTTAAGTAAGTACCACAATATGTACACATTCCGGATTGTTTGTTATTGTACCACAGCCCCCCAGAAAAACGTAATCTGAAGCTGACACTCAGGAAACCCAGGGCCTTTACTTTTCCTTCAGGAGAACCAATGCACAGTACTGAGCGAAATCTTAAAGATCATCAGTCTTCTTCCTGGGAAAGATGAGCTATATGATTTCACAGCCTAAAAGACTGATCGTCATTTTGCAAGAATTGAGGAGTTTCACCTAGTCTTCAAAGAGCTCTTCAGATAAATCATCAAAAGAAGGAAAGCGTTTGGCAAAAGGATGCCAAATTTACACGGTATCAAATAACCTTTCAGCACCTAGTGCCAGCCATTCTGTAAGAAAGCCAGCCAGTTCTAGGCTAGTGCAAAACATTTAAAAGCTATTAAAACTACAGTTCAGACCATTCCCAAAGAAAAGGGTGGGGAGGAGGACACCTTGCGCAGGCTGCACCCTGGGGAAGCCAGATTTTGGCCATCACAACTCTGGAGGCAAACAACAACCTTGGCTCTGCCAGGGACCAGCTGCCCACACCCAGTGGTACACAGGATAAAGCTTCATGTGAAGAAGGATCAGGAAAGCAAAAAATAAAAGCAGCTGTCTGTCAGCTGTGGCGGTTAGGCACCCAGTGGTGCCTCTCCTGGCAAAGCCACAGCAGGGAGCTGAGGCAGCTGCTGGCACAGCATCACATGCACACAAACACGGGCAGTAAAAGAAATACAAGAAATTGATTTACTGGCCCTTTGAACTAGATGTAGAAGGGGAATAAGAAGCCGGGGGCAAATCCCAGGGTATTTGGATGGCAAGCTCTTGCGAGCAGGAACTGTCTCTATTTTGCCTGCGACTGGGTCTCCTGGGCACTGGTGCTATGCACAGCAGTAATTAAGCAACAATCTCCAAGGGCTTCGTAAGAAATGGGAGCTGACACTCTGCTTTCCCTTAGCTGTGATTAGGCAATAGAAAAATACTGCTTTAAAGAGGCATATAGGAGAGTTTTGCGTCTCCATAAGACTGCTAGAATTTCACTGCCATGCCCCCTTCTTTCCCCTTTGAATTCCCAGTTACCTCCTCAGCCATCTCCACAGTTTATTCTCCTGTCCTCCAGCCAAACTCTTCAGGATCAAGGCCCTGGCAGGGTTAAGATTTGGGACGGGTTCACAGAAGATCTAGACTCTACTATCAGCTCTGACACACAAGCTCTCTCTGCAAACCAGGGCTAGGCTGTGTCATTCAACCTCCTGTTTCCACATCTCTAAAGTGGGAATAACACTTCTGTCTGTCACAGAATTACAAGGATAATTTTTTTAATGCTCAAAGTGCTCATATATAATAATAAAGTATCTAGAGAAAGAGTCTTCAAGCATTGTATAAAAGCAGTTTTGAACTGCATTAACTACAGGATAATGCACTATAGTAAATGGTGTTGCTCAGCCTTTGGCCCTGGAGGTATCAGGAGGTGCATCATGAAACGACCAGCTAGCTGGGGAAAGAAATCATTACACATGCATGCACTGCCTTGAAGCTGGTAAGCATGCGTTTGTATGCTGGCATAAAGAGCCAGGAGCCAGTTTCTCACTACTGGCAGTGCTGGATCCTTTTTTGCCTGTACGTGCACCAGCTGAGATGCAAAACGGGCACTGGATTTTTTTCAGAGAGATTTAATAATCTTTTGATCTAGAGAACAGAGGGCAGCAGCTTCAGAGGCTGCGTACTCAGCCTTTTCTGATGATCAAGTCCCTTTGAGGTATCTCAGAGAAGACACGCTCAAAACACCTCAAGTCTTGGTCTGTTTGGCTAATCTGCACTTCTGAAGCCTTGCCTATACTCAGGGAGAATACAAACTTTTCTTCATCATCTGTTACAACCTCTCAGCTTTGTTCACCATTTCCCCCACCGCAGAAGCAAAACTCCACTTCTCTAATCATTTCTGTACTTGTTCCCAAAAGCAGGGTCCTCTTCTAGCCAATTTTATGCACCACCTGTGCTGAAGGACCAGCTGAATGTCTTCGCTGCTTCAGGGACACCTCCAGCTCTCTCGCTGGTGCCCTGTTGCCAGTGAACAAAGTGTGGCCTGAAAAGCATCAGCCATCTCAAACAGGTGAGATTTTAATTCAGAGACAGTCAGAGCCAAGCTGAGAAGCTGCTGAACTTTCAAAATAATCCGATATGGAAGAGTGATAAGAAAGGGAGAAAAGAATTGCTCTCTAGCAGGAGGTAATGGAGACAGCAAAATGTATCTATACAACTTGGGCTATAAAACCAGTCTCTCTTTCCCGCATTAGGGAAGCATTAGACGGAAGCATTAGAAAATTAACTAACAGTTGTGCCGTTTGACTTTCAGAAGTAGTACTTCCAAGCTAATAGGAGTGAGGATCACTGGATTATTTCTTGTCAGGAACAGAGATCTCGCAGGCTGGATTTTTTTTTCCACGTTCCAGGTAAAGCTTTTCCATTTGCAATGGCTGATGGTTACCATTTATTTCTTTTGCAATTCTCACCTCTAACCTTTAACAAACACTTTAGAAAATAATCCTACTAGAAAAATAACCTTATGAGGCAGGGTAGCAAATAATTTGAAGTTTTTTTAAAGACTCCAGCAGATTTTAAGTGCTGTAACAGAGGGAGTAGTTACATATCAAGCCTTTTGCGGCAGCAAACCTGACTTAAAAAATTCCCACCTCTGTTCACCTATGCTGCAGTATGCTGCCACCTCAGCTGCACCCATATCTGTGCCCCATGTCATTAACTGGGCATCTGAGACAACATGGATTTTAAATAACCGAAGTCTAAAGATTTCGGTATTTTAAAGAAAAATAAGAATCCAACTTATTTTAGTTGTCTGTGGCCATACAAGCACTCACAGCAATAGAACCAGAAGACACTGAACTGAGGTGCAGGGCTTAGGATGAACAGCAGAGAGGTGCTTACAGGAAAACTTACTATATACAGTTATATCTCAGGCTGGTCTGACTTCTACCTATCTTCCTATAGCATCAATACGTACATGGAAGAGCAGTCATTTTAAAAATATCTCGCAGTGGTTCAATACAAAAATATTCCTGGTAACTATGTCAGCCAAAGTTAAAAATAGAAGATAACCATTAGCCACACGAACATTCTCCAAAAAGCTGGACAACTCATTGCAGGAAATTTCTGAGAAGAAAAGACAACGGTAATAATATCCAACAGCTCCTGATGCTAAAACTGTTAAGGCAGTATTTCTTGCTTATGTAACCTTTTTTCCTATAATATGATATGTCAAATAAAGAGAGATACAGCTATACGTATACCTCAGTCTTTCGATACTAATAAGGATTTTGCCCTGCAAACTAGTGTTTACTTCAAAGCAGTGCTCTCCTCAGTTTAGAGGCTCCTTGCTCATGCGGGAAGGTGCAAGAGAAAACTACTTTTTTAAAACAAGTAGGAGAAATTACTAGTCTGTGCCAAAACAGTTCTCTCAGTAAAAAAGGTACAAAGTAAATTGAGAAAGCTCTCCTTTACATGGTAACCATCATGGATATCTTAAAAATATACATGCTGCTATGGAGTGACTTCTATCTGAAATGTAGGATGATTTGGGGGTCAAGGTGGGAGAGATAATGGTATATTCCAGTCCTCTGACTGTTTTAAGGAACTAAGGGACTAACCATAGCTGTGTGAAGAACCTGGAGACTGGACAGGGAGTGAAATAAAGTGCTGCAACAACCCCCTGATGGAGCAGACTAGGAAACTCAGGGCAGGTTTATCGGCTGCCAACAGAAAGGAGCAGAGGCAGCAGGAGCAGCAGCTCCCTTGCCTCCTCTGCGCCAGCCCCGAGAGCGCTGCCACCTCCCAGTCCCCTCCCTTCCTCAGCGGTCCCAAACTCCTTTCCTCCCTGCTCCAGCGAGGGCTCCCCCCACTCTCTCATTCCTGTGCCCCTATTCCAACTTGCCAAGCTTGTAAACAAACTAAGAGCTGAGTATGGCTGGAGCAGGGAATGGGCAGAGGGAGATCCTGCACTGTGTTAACGGACTGCAAGCATTTCATGCAACAGCCACCTTTCTGATATTGTTGGAAAAATCATAAAAAAAAAAAAATGTATACATACACACATATATATACATACATATATATGGCTAGCTTTGTTTCCTCAGCTAACTTCCATTTCTCCCTCCTCCCCAGCATACACATCCTTAAATGAAATAAACAGCCACTAGCACTGAAGAATATTAAGAATCAATCAGAATAGGAAGCAGAACAGCAAAATTGATATGCCAGGGGAAAATATCACAGAGCCAGCTGAAACAGCACCACTACTGAGCTTTCTTAATGGCTGGCTGAAATCTGCACCAAGATAAAAGGCATCCAGCAAGACTGAAGTGATGCTGAGAGCAGGAGGGAAGCGCTTCAAAGAACTCACTTCATAAATATCCCTCAATATTGTAGGATATTACCCTCAGATTAAGGTAAAAATCAAACCACATCTGTGAGATTAGACTACAGTTGAATTGGATGTACCAATAGCAATAGCAACAAAATATACTACGCTGATCATGACATTGTTGAGGGCTCATCAGTCACCTTTCAGGAAAAAAAAACAGGAGAAAATGTTCCCCAAAGCTCCTGTTAGTGCAGTGGGGGCCACTGGGCACCCCGGGCGCGGCTCTGACTCCTGCCGTGGCTTCCCATGCAGCAGACTTCTGCCACAAAAACCTGACGCTTTCGAATATGCCAAGACAGAGACTCTCTCACCTTCTCACCCTCCAGTAGCAGTATTTTGCCTGAACTTTGAAACTCAGCAGGTAACCCTTTTCTCAGCAAGTTATGAAAGATGTTAAACAGCAATTGTTAAAGTTAAAATGTTTAAGATCTGTCAGACAGAATCATTTCGATGATTCGATCATTTTCATCCCACGAGTTTTAGAAGGACAGGCCAACAAACCGTTGGGATTGAAGACTAGTTAAATACTAAATTTTAAGGAAATTTTAAGGGATCAGTGAATGAAGGGCACTAGTATTTCAGCAATATTTAGGCAGTGTGAATGAGATAATTGTGGCAGCTACAGATCATTTAATTCTTGATCCCAAGCAAAAGAACCTGAATGTTAGTAGAAAATGAACATACAGAATTAAGGTATAGAATCCTTAGTAAAAGTCAATATAATTTCATGAAAAACAGACCTATAATCCCACTTAAAAAACATCCTCAGCCTGATACGTTTGCTTAGTAAGAGTGTATTGTGTGTCCTTCAGCAAACCAAGTGTATATTAAACTACTATAACTAAACAGTTCTGTTTAAAAACAGGTACTATACAAATCAAAAAAGCTTATTAAATATCTCAGCATTCTTGGCCATTGACGTTCAATCCTGAATCTATCAAAATCAGGTCCTCTAGGCTTTATGGGAATCAAGACTTGAAGCACAAGTCTTTCAGGAATTTGAAAGTTGTATTAAAAAATATCAGTGCTGGTATAAATCCACCATTCCACACTTTTTCACGTGACCTGCAAAAAAGCACAAGTCAAGTTCAAAAGCGTGATGTGGATCAGACAGTAAAATAGGCTCATATGAACAGCAGCATTATTACTGTAACCAAACAAGATTACAGAAAAAACGGAACCAAAATTTAGGTCACACTGTTAGAATGCACTTTGGAAGACAGCAATTTAAAAGAACATTAGGGTCACAGTGGTTTGCCCGCCAGCACAATCACTCCATAGAGCGGATAGAGAACAAATGTGATATTCTAATGCATAAAGCATTGAAGCACCATGTTTAAACTGTGAGAAGCAATTATGTCATTTAGCAATGGTTTTTCGAGAACATATCTGTTCCTGACATCAACTGCTTGCATCTAATGTCATTAAATCGCTAAGAGCTCAGATGAAAGCAATAGGCTTTATTTAAGAACTAGACTTACAGACAGATACTATAGACAATCCATTTAATTTATCCAAGAGAAGGTAAAGAGATAATGATTGCTGTCTGTAAGTGTCTGCTTACAGGTGATAGATCTTTTTTTTTTTACATGAAGTTTCTCAGGTCCAGGATGGAACTTGTAGTCAGAAATAAACATCAGGCTAGGAGCTATTCAGGCAATCATCAGACCTGGGGATCTCCCTTTAAATCACTTCTGCCTTGCCCAAGTTGGAACACAGTTTCAAAGTTGTCTTTCATTTCCCAAACAAGAAACTGAAACACCAGCTCCCCTGCTCTCTCCTACCTTTTAGAGCTGTTTCAATTCACATAAAGAAATACCAGAAAAAGGAAAGAAAGAGAAAGGACGGACTCATATAGTAGCCTGGTGTTCAAGGTAATCAGCTAGGATCCCGGACTTTCTACTCAGCTCAGGCTGAGAAAGTATTCTTTGAATTGAGGTCCCCCCAAAACCTCACAGATGAAAGCCTTAGAATGAAAACCCACTGGCTACTCCAAAGGGAGTCTTTTTCACAGGCCCCCCCCCCCAAAAAAAGAACAACCCCAAACCAAAAACCAACACCACCAAAACAATGTCTTGGGCTTTACCTGCATGTGAAATGAGGAAACAATCTGAAGTGCTTTGTTAATTCAGAATTAATCACTACAAACTGTTTTGATTTTTTGTTTTTTTGTTTTTTGGTCAGCCTCTCACCTTTCAGTTAGGGATCAACTGCTTGTGCAGGCCCTCCTCTGCCCTTCAAAGCAACGAATGCAGGAGCTCATTCCCGCTGAGACTTGACCCTCCAGAACCGGACCAAGAACTCCATCCCTTGGATGGTCTTTGCTGCTCTTACCTTCCTTCCCTCACAGAATTTACTCATATTCAAGATCAACGAGGAGAAAAGAAAATGCTACTTTAACTCAGGAATAATTGAGAAGCATTCAGAAATCATTAGACAAACATAGCAGAAACTAAGTAATATACTGCAACAAACTTTACAGAAACCATGCCTTTGGCTTTTGAGCTTGATCACTACTGGAATATGGCACAGAATTTTTAATTATAATGCTACTATGAAGTGGTAATGAGCATTAGCTGATGACTCAGAATAATAATTACTAGGTGGTGCTATCATGGAGGTACAATTTTAGAAGCCGTGCAGGTGTTGCTATCCTGAGTGATTCAAAAATTATAAGCAGCTAATCCTCCAGCTAATTGCACATGGAAGCTATGCACATCTGAAATGCCTTTTTAAAATGTCCAAAAGGGGCACATAAGGAGGTTTTACCTTAATGCTGCTAAGCTGATTGGTTGTCAGTGTCCAGGAATATTTCCCATAGTATAAGATCTGGCTTTTCCATGATGTGTCAAGTGTCCATCTATTAAAAAGGTTAGGTTGCCTTTTCTTTGAGAAAGAAGTATTTCAGGCTTGCTTCCATCTAAAGCTCCCACAGCCCCCATTTCAGAGTGTCAGTCATTTTATATCATTGACAGCAGCAGCAATAAATGCATACTTTCAACTACAGTGTAAAGGTTTTTATATTACAGGTGTTGGACATCATTTTTCTTTTTTTAATGATGACAGAGGAGCATGTGTTTGAAAACCGTAACAAATTCTGGAAAATCGTGCAAAACATTCTCGTAGTATTGAGTTTTGGTAACTTCTTAGAAAACACCTTTCATAAAAAGCCCATCTTTCTTCTTGGATCATTCACCAAGTCACCCCACTGCACCACAAACTGAATCAAGAGAAGGTTTCAATGCCTCAATTTCTAATGAAAAAATAGCTGACTGGGGATATATATATATCACATTTGTAGTACAGAGTATTTCAACATTAGATTGTTTGTGACAGCAATTCAAAAGTAGTGAATCTCCCAACTCTGTCCTCCCCTGGGTGCTTCAGTAGTTCTTTTTCAATCAGTCTCGAAATAGCTGTACAATGGAGTTACATGGGTTTTGCTATGGGAATGATGGACTGCAGATAAGCTCTTTAAAAAAACATTTCTTTTTGCATATCATCTCTCACATCTTCCCCCACATCACTGCTATTTAAACTATTAAATTAAAAGTTTGGGTGATAGCATGTTCTTAATTTCTTTCTTAATTAACTGAACAATGTACAAATAGGCAAAACGAGGCTGAGTGGGAAGTCCTTCACTGACAATATGGAGACTTTTTTTTTTAAAGGGGTTTGACGGGAGTTAGTGACACAGACAAGAAACAACAAAACCCCGGGCATGTTGAGCCGTCACTCAGACCCAGGGCATGCTGTGGAATTTTGCATTTCACCGCAGGCATGCATATTGTGACTAATGCATTCACACCCTGCAGCCTGGGATCACATTTACTGAATGGTTACGTCATTTTTAAAGAATCTGGTGGTAATTTAGAAATCAAAACCTAAAAGCAATACAGGCACAGGCTTTAGAGGTCTACTATACAGAAAGGCAGTGACACAGTCAAAGGTAAAAACAGAAAAATGAAGTTCACCATTTTTAAATTTGAGTGTAGAGCTTACCCAATCGCTTACTACCTTGTCTGGAACACCAAAAAGATGAATTATCCCACTGTTTAATCTAGCAATACGTGAATGCAGAAGAGATATTTGCACCACTAGATAGATTGGCTTCATTACTTTAGAGTTAGTCTCATACAGAGGTGCTGTACCAACATAAGGCCCTTAATAAAGCAGATTACCTTATTTATTATCACTGCAAGTAATCTCCACATTCAGACATATGATTAAGTTACCGCATGTCAGACGAGCTGCCCTAATGGATGACGTATGCACAATTAGCCTGCTCCAACTGCAAGAGACATTCATGTTAAACTTCTTTCAGTTCCCTCGCATTCACATTGACTTAAGAGATACTTGGTGAGTTAGGGCAGCTCAGCTGACGTGTGCCACTGAACTCATGTCCCAGTGCTCAGCTTAGGAGCCCTCAGCACAGGCCTACAGAACTATTATTGCAGGTAGTCTAAAGACAGCAACTTTTTAAGAAATTAATCACCTTCTGTTCTCTCAGGCACCAGTGGAAAGCACTAAAGTGCACTAAACCTAAGGTGCAATTCAGAAAATGTAATTACGTTAAAGACATTTAAATGTTATTCTGCAACGTTTGTCCATTATTCCAGCAGGATTTGTTTCCCTTCCTTCAAGCCCTTGAAGCCCCACTCAGATAATACTACCTTTGTTGGGAGCCTGGAAGCAAAAGAAGAGGATGACATTAGTAAACACAGACATTAGCCTGCAGTTTCTCTTCATACGTGTGATCATACACATTCACCCCCTGCCACACAAGGTCAAAACCCCTTCAAAAGCCAGCCCAACACTTCAATCCATACCCACTGCCACTGTGCTAAGCCATTTTGTATTAAGGCCTGTGAGACCCACCTACCTTGATGCATATATTTTTTGTTCTTGTTTATATGCCTGAGAACAATCTTAAGACAGATCAAACATCTTCTAGCCCAATACTTGCTCTGCAAGAATGGAATTCATCTCACTTTTTGCTGAACAGTCTGAACTAGTCATTAGATTATTTCTGTTTTCAAGGAGAGATAACCCTCCTGCGGGCAATTCAGCTCCCCTATTTTAGATACTTATCTCAGGCTAGATGAATCACTGGCTAAAGAGTCACTCTCTCCCTGCTAACTGCAAACGTAGCCCTAAACTTGAGAGAGCTAAAAGTTAGGTGTTGGTGTTGAAGACAGGAGAGATGAACCGCATTTTAACACTGGCCAGTAGCAGCCACTAAAAATAATCCACGACTCTTCTCAAACACCCTCCAGAAAAATGGGTTTCAGAACATTCTAAATTTGAAGTTGCATCAAGGCTTAAAAGTTACCCAAGAGCTTATTCTCCATGTATTTGCCTAACCTCTTATTTGTATCATTGGCATCCAAAAGCTTCCTGTAGCAATTTCATGATTTAATTTTGCCTTCAACGGGAAAAGGGGCAGAAGAGGAAGTTGAACTTATTTTTTATTTAAGCCTGCTGTTTGATAATTTTATTGTTCCTATTCTGTCCTTCTTAATTCCATTCTTGATTTCACTTTGTCATATCTTCTCTCTTCCATTTTTCCCCCCAACTGAAGAGATATACACTATATAGCCTTTCTTCACAGGAAAGCTGCTCCATTCTTTTCCACCTTATAATGTCTTGTTTTCCCTATACCTACTTTTGTTTTGAGGTAGGATGGCCAGAACAGTCCACAGTATCTAAGATGCAAGGGTTTATGGATTTATAGTGTTATAGGGATTTTTTTTTTTTTTGGGGGGGGGGGGTTATTCTCTACTCCTTTCCTAGTATGCTATTTACTTTACCGATTACCACTGAGCATTGAGTTGACATTTACAAAGAGTCATCCACTATACTACTAAGAGTTTATTTTACCCCTTCAGTGACAACAGGGTTATTTCCCTTCCCTTTTCCCCTCCATGCATTATTTTGCATTTACTGACATCATTGAATTTTGTTTGCCAGTATTTCCAACTCAGTGTTGAAAGATTCTACACAAGTCTTTTCCGGCAGCTCTGGGTCAGATTATTGTAAATAATGCTGGTATCCTCTGCAAGATCTGTTATGTATCCATAATCAAATCACTGATGAATATGTTGAACAACTCAGACAGCAGCACAGATCCTCAAAGGACTTCATCCCAACAATAGCTCTTATAGAACAGGGAAGTTAATCAGGTATTCCAGTTCTTTGTTTCCTATTTTTAACCACTTACTCATTTATGAGAAGACTTTTCCTTTTATTCCTTGATAACTTGGTGATTTTAACAGATTTCTGTAAGATACAGCTTGTACTTCTATTTTCAAAGAGTTTTTGACAAGGTATCAGGTAGATCTGCTGTGTCCATATAGCAGCTTCCTTTAAAAACTCCAAGAGATTTATAAAAATCAAATTCCCTTTATAGAAGACACGTTGCCACCTCCTTGGTGCACCATATTTCTTTGTTTTCTACTAATTCTATTGCTATTATGTTTTCTACCAAATTACCTAACACAGAGGCCAGATTTACTGCTACTCTCCCTGCAAGACCCCAGAAGCCCCTGCTAGATTGGCGTATTATTGGTCTATTTAAGTGACAGACAACAAACCAGGAGCAATTCCTAATTTTCATTCCTGTAGAGCTCTTGCATGAATAGCATCCAGCTCCAGTGACTTGTTACCAGAATATTTTATCTTTTTGTGAAAAGCCTTTTAGAACTGACATTTCAAACAGAGCCAGGCGACTATCAAAGAGACATGTCTGGTCCAGTGAAGGCAAGTCCCTGCAGTCAAGCTGCCTTGAAGATACCAACAGTGGTTTTAGCAAAGCTAATGAGCTGTAGACTAAGAGTAGCAAAGGCATGAGAAAGGAGGGAGTACAAGGTGAAAGGATAAAGGATGAGTCACACTATTTAAAATAACTAACTTCTAAACTTCTCTTCATTGTGGCACCTAATAACATGCCTGTCCTCAGCCCACTCAAATTAGGAGATAAGGGTATAGTCACAAGCTCTGTTGTGAACCTATTTTATAAAGCTGCCACCCTTAGTGACCACTGCTGTCCCTCAGCAAGCAAAAGCCTTCTCCTGAGAAGGCCATGAGCAGGGACTGTACAGGCACTCTCTGTCCTTCAGCAGTCAGCTGGCTTCACTCATGCCACCACTAAATGTGATGCTTTAAAGGTGATTCAAATAAAGCCACTGAATTTAAGCTGAAGGCAACTAGGAAGTTCTCAGAGGACCCATTCTGGCAGCCTACCATTCAGGGCAACGAATCAAAGCTGACAGGTCTGGTAACTTGTGAGTTGGCATCTCCAAAGAGATCATGTGACTATATTCTAAGGTTAATAAAATCTCACTTTCATGTAGATATGCAAGTTAATTATTTTGCAATTTGGGCAAGCCAAGAGCACGGGCAGGTTGTATTTCCATAGCTCAGCTTGTAGACAGTGACCAAGTCCACTCCAATACCCCAGTCAGTCTGGATGACATGATCGTTCCCCAAATACAACAGGTACTTCAAACCCTGGGGGTCTTGCACCAGTTAACAAGGGGACAGGTGGTGGTGGGGAAACAAGCACTCCCATTAACTTCAGTAAATTCAGATCAGTCCTGCCTTTATGGTGGTGATGGCTGTAGCTTTGGCACATCAGAAAATGATGAAGGAAGTGAGAGTCAATTTTTCTTATGAGAGCATCACAGCTATTTACTTGCGTGAGTGGTACAATAGTTTACAGTAGTTATGCCAGCTCCACATGCTTCAAGAGCTATGATTCAGATTATTCTCTTTCCATTAAGAAAAGAAACACAAAGCCAAACCCACATGGAACATCCCCTTCCCCATCCCAGAAGGTTTGATTTTAATCTTGTGAGTTTTGAGCAGCTATCCACTTTTATTATTTTTATTTGTCTTTCATGACAGCTTTTGAAATCTAGGAATTCAATTAAAAGCTGAAATTATTTCTAATATGATTCTGGGGAACACTGCTTAAATAAAAAATACCCAATGAAATACTTAAAGACTTCTGGAAGAAGTCAGACTTTAGATCACTCTTAAGTGGTGAAGCAACACCAAAGTCCTAGCAGATGCATCCAGAGGGGGATAATTACATAGATTTGCAGCTTTCAACCAAGTTATTTCATAAATGCAGTTGTTCAAGCACTGCTCAACATCCTGTCAGTGAAAAGAGGCAAGTATTTCCCAAGTAGGATGATTTTTATAGTCTCTGTCTCTCTCTCTGTCTCTCTCAGAAAACCTGTAATTTGGGAAAGCCTAAGGAATTTTTTCTTCTGAACAAAGGGTCCAAACAAAATATAACTTTGAAATTCATTGCAATAATTCAAACATTATCAACATAAAGCTTTACCACTGCAGTTATAACACCATATTTGGAATAACATTCAAAAAAATACAAAAATTGTGACTACACTCATAGGATTGTTAATTCTTCCATTTGTAGGAAAAATCAGGTTTAAAAAGCTAAACTGGTAGCATATAACACAAGTAAATAGATTTTTAAAGCAGCTATGGGGATTTTTCAAATTAATTTTTGCCAAGGACCCATCTGGGACAGACTGCTGTCACCATGCTATGATAGCTTCATTAGAAAGGTGTAACAATATCTCAGAAACAGCAGCAGAACTAGGGTTTTCTTTTCTCTCTTAAGCATGGCTTCCCATTCCAGCAACTTTTTTTTTTTTTTTTTAAATATATACACATGGAGATGGGCAGGAAAGTCTTCTTCGCTGTACAAAGAGCACACCTGCAATATTCTTCTTCAGATTAACACAGACATAGGAGACAAAACAGATTACTCCGTGAATGACAAATGAACTAGCTGTCAGTCAGACCAGGCAATCTTGGTACAAATAGAGTAAGATTACTGCAAAATACACTGTTTGACATGCTGACAGAAATCACTCTTGTCAAGTTGTACTGATATACAATGACTTGCAGGCTAGTTTGGTGCTTTACTTTTCCAAACTTTTTCTTTTTCCCCCAAGACTGTAAATACGGAACTACATTTTTCTTATGTCCCCAGTAAAGGGTGGTTGGGCGTTTTTTTTTGGTTTTGGTATGATTCATAATCAGATGCTTTGAAATATATTTTTTTTTCCCTGATGACTTAAGTGAATGTGTCATTGTCACTTGGGAACAAGCAACAAAAAGCATGAACAGAAGCATGTTCAATGCTGTGAACAAGGCCAAAGTTTTTTGGATCTCCATCTTCTAGTGCTACTAGAATTATTTCGAAGTTTCTCTCCTAGATCTCCCTTCCTGCTACAAACTCTTACCCCTTGCTGAGAATTCAGAAATGGATGTGCCAGTTCAACCTTTCATTTTAATTAAATCTAAAAATCAGGAGTTATTTAACATTATTTTATACTGCTTAGAGCCAGTAATTGGACTCTACGTGCCTCTTCTCTTTGCAGTCAAGGGCATAATTTTGGCAGGTTCATGTAGCTTTTGCTCACAAACATTGAGTACACAGATCTTTCTAACCAACTGGGACACAGCTAACAGATACTTGGAGAGGTGTTTTAAGTAGGAGCTAGGCTCTTTCTGGATGTTAGACAGGTTTCCTGACCGAGGTGAGCCAGGAAAAGCTAATACCCAAGTAGAAGCTCCTTAGCAAGACAGCAGTATCACATTTAATGCAGAAGTCTTTCCACGGTCTGTGACAAACCCCAATTCAGCACAGAGAAAATGACATTAATGGAGACGAGCGCTGGACCTGGATACCAAAGGATATTCTGAGCACAGGCGCTTGCAGTTCAGGCCCCTCAAGATGTACCATTGTACAATTATTTCTATTGCTCTTGTAGCTCCACCCCCAGAAGAACGCTCACCATATCTGAATATATGGCCCAGTCTTGATCACTTTGCTTTGTCCCAGAAGCAAGATGCCAGTGATTTGGTGACACTGGTGTGAGCCCCTGACAGTGGGATCCAGCCCAGGGCACTGTAACAAGTGACACCACCTCCCTACATGGGGCCAGCTGTCCCCAGCTCTCGTGAACCTTACTGTGGGCTGGCCAAGCTCAGTGGGTGCAGGGGTGGGGTTGTGTCTGCAGCACCACAACTGAGTGGTTGCTATAAAAATGACCGTGGGTCCCAGGAAAGCCCGTTGAGCTTGCATGGAAGTCAGGGAAGCACGGGCACGGTCTGCCTTACCAGCTTTTGGCAGCGACCGCAGGGAGGGAGGAAGAGCAAACACCTGGGAAAGGATGCTGTCCCCCTCGGGAAGCCACTGGTGGCAAAGCTGGTTTAGGAGCTGCGTCTTTCTCCCTGCTCCCACCCTCAGCCATCCCTCCCCACGCAGGAGGTCACCACACCTTTTTTTTCTTTGCGCCAGTTCAGCTATTTGCCTAACTACATTCATGCTGGGTGCACCTTCGCGCATGCAGTTTAAAATAAAACCTCCAAAGGAGCACTTTGTTCTTTAAAAAAACAAATAACACCCAAATCAAAACATTTCACAAGCCTGACTTAAAGCGCAGCCACAAAAGAGGCTGCATGAGCTTCCTGCCGGAGCAGCAGCCTGCAGCTGGAGGAATCCAGGGGAGGATGGAAACCACTGAATGCTGCTTCACGCCCCCAGAAGAGAGGAACAGCATTTAGGCTGACACCTTTTTTGCAGATACAGGACAGCTACACCCATATTAAAGTCCCTAGGAGCTAATCCCACCTGCTTGATGCATGCTTAAACATAAGGTGTGTTTTGTGACTAGTAAGCCACGCACAGGTAGTCTCACTGCACCTGAGCTACCTAGACGCTAGGCTGTGCAGGCTATAAAGCAATCCAGGTCCTAACAGTTCTGTCAGTCTCAGACATTCCGAAGTGAGAAATATGGCATATTTTTATTTACCTTTGATTTTTAAGCCTTTAGATTTAACTTGACATATCTTTCCAAGCTAATCCCAGGAACAAGATCTATTATTCTTGTAAGCAAATGCTGTGATTCCCTCAATCATTTGACTCCAGAGCTGTGGATTTAAGATAAACTATTGCCATGACTAGTGACAAAAATGTAATTACTTCTAATTTGTACAAGACAGAAAAACACCCTCCAAAGCTCCCCCCGCCCCGCAACAATCGTCAAGCAACAGTTCCTGTAAACACATTAACTTCTCCCTATGTCTTTGCACTTCTCTCATAGCAGCTTCTCTCCCTAATAGCAACCAATCATGGCATTTTTTTAATCCTGTAGCTCTGCCGCTCATACTTTGTCACTAGAAAATTCATCCTCATCTCAGGAAATAAAACCGACATCAATCTATCCTCCAACATCTTAATCCATGGCAGTTAGTATGAGCCAATGCCTAGACCAGGTTTCCTGAACACGGTAAGACATCATCTTGAAGGTGGAAAACAAGCAGAGTGTACTTCACTAGTTGTGCAAGAGTGTGAAAGTCCAGTGGGACTGGGGCAACAGCTCTCTGAGATGCCAGGTGCCATGGAAAGCGACACCCAAGCAACGGTAAAACAATACGCTGTTCGTCACAGATGTGCCTGTATAGTACTGTCAGCCAACCGTTTAGCTGTAAGGGAGCACAGCAGAAAAGTGAGAGATATTAAGAGTTAACAGCAGGCACTGGTTCAGAAAGTTTGGAAACTGATGGGTAGGAATGCGAGGTGGGGGGAGAAGAGCCTACACCTTCTGCAGCGCAGGTAGTGCGTGCCCAGGGTCACAAAACCAATCCAGACAGCACAGCACACATTGTCCGTCTGCTTCATTTTTTTCCTGAAACTCAATCTTTTTTGAATCTTTGATGAGCTATTTTACCCAGGAGAGTTCTAAAGGCCATAATTTATGGCCAAACTTAAGGCCATACTGCCTTTAAGGTCCATATTATATAGAAAAGTAAACAGGAGGGATGTTTGTACTCAGCATTCACCATTACACCTTCATTCCAAAAACTGTTAGATGTAATAACAAGAGGTGCCCTTTTACCAGCTCTCTAGGAAAGAGGCATTGCTTCGCTAGCTTGACAAAAGCTTGTATACAGCCCGAATCCATAAAAAGAGTTAAACTGACATATGGACACTCACAGGTATGGAGGTCTGGGGAGACTGCAATGTAAGGCAGTATGACTTATGGACTCTAGAGTAGAGTCAGCTTCCAAATGTGACCTAAAACCACTGAATTTCTGCCAGAACAACTCAGAGCTAATTATTAATGTAGGTCCTAAGAGCCTCTTCCCCAGGCCTCCTTGTGGTAAACAGGGCTTTTGAGTTTTGGCTTCCTCCCAGTCCCGTCCAGTAACTACTCGTCTGAAGCCAAGAGAGTCAGCACCAAATATTGAAGTTGATCCACTAGTATGAGGAGCTTTTCCTGGGCTGAGAAAGAAAGACATATTTGGTTAGATCCACCACCCGCCTCTGCGCCACTGATAGCCATTTTTCTCTACCATTTTCTCATTTGCAGCTCATCTGTGCCTAAAAGCAGGGTAATCATTTGCCCTGAGCAGAGAAGAAAGCCGTGAAAGCTATAAACTTAAACATCCTTCCTGCCAACACCTGTCATCTGCTTCCACGTTTCCTATTTGCTCTGTTTTCATTTGCTCTGTTTTCAAGGTATTATATGACTCAGACAAGGCCTCAACAGCTTCAGAAGAACTCTTGTGTCTGACTGCCTTAGCCTTATTAAAAGTAACTGAGCCATTGATCATCATCAGGAGATGTATTCTCGGGAGAAACTGTATCATTTGCAAACAAATGATCCTGTGAACACAAACACTCCACCAACCTTGGATAACAGGGAAACAAGTACATGGTCAGGGAGGAAAGAAACCCCCCATAATGCACAGTCAGATCATCTTAGGGATAATAAATGAAGAGAGTCACACCTTTATAAGCAGATGGCCAACAAGAATATGCCCTTCCAAAGGATGTGGGGGAGAAATCATTTTCTTTTGCTGTTCTCAAGTCCTTAAAGGCAATTTCAGGCTGCTGTCTTAGGAGGCAAGCAAACACCACTGCTGATCCCTAATACTACCAAATCCCTATGGTCAGAGAGGGCTTTTTTAATCTGACAGTCTCCATATACACCTTCACACCCTGCATTTCTCAGCTGGCCAAAGCGTGAAGGCTGAAAAAGGGAATTTTCTGACTGCACGGTAACACCTGAGAGAAACCAAACTATTCTCCTTCGTCTACCTCCAGCTAGCTAGAGACAAACAGGATCAGCCTGTCTGGGATATGAAACTTGCTTCTACAGAAGCAAATTAATAAAGATCAGCACCATGGGTCAGATGACATAAAGAAAGATGCTATGTAAAAGTCTGTTGAAGCACCTGCCAGATACGATTACTCATTATTCAAGAGTAACAGACCAAACGCCCTCAAAAATAGGTAGGAAGGTTTTTTTTTTTTTAATGCTTTCAGATGAAAGATCAATGTTTCATACTGAAAAACATAATGTACAACTCCTGGCAAAGATTCAGTGTGAATATTGTGCAGGAATAACAGATGCTGCTGCTGGGATGGAGTGGCTATTGTGTAATTCTATTTTTTGGATGCAAATGGATGCTGAAACCTGCAACAGCTGCCCTGCATTCTCCAACTACGAATAAGATTAGCATCTCCAGTTTAACACCACACAAATGATATGGAAGCCACCAAGAATCAATGCCACCTCCAAAACAGCAGACATGGCTAAAGTCCTTCTAGTCTGCAGCCACGATCCTCAGTACTTAGAAATAATCATTTAATAAGACAGTGTCTCTGAATCAGCTGGGACAAGTGCCTGGTGTTCCAGGGAAACTGTTTTGGAAAATACTCTTCAAAGAAATCATTGTGAAATGAGAGCAGAAGGGGAAGACCTCAAGTCATCCTCACTGTTGGGAGAATAGATCTTGTGATCCAAACCATGTCAGTTAGCCACCAAAAAGCCTAGCCAAGTTGGTGCCTTGAGGTGAAATTCAGCTTGGTTAAGTTCATACAAAGTACACATATCAGCAGTTTACTTGTTTCAGAGGCTAAGGGCTTTCATCAGTTTACAAAGGTGCTGAAGGAAAGAAATGGCAGCATTGCCATGTGGTTCTTCAAAAGAAGTGCTGTAGCAGTCGGCAAATTCAAGGCTCATCAACTCAAACAGCTTCTCTAGGTGGTCTAGAGTTTCCTTTGAAGTATGCATCTACCAGCACATATGGTCCTGCAGCATATCCACACACATTCACCAGAAGGGAATGAGAGTGGGTGGAATACATAAGACTACCCCTAAGAAATGGAGTAGGAAGAAGAGAGAATAAAAATTCTGGCATAAACAAATAGCTGCTATTTCTAGTCCTCCTCCACCCCTGATGCCACTCTGCAAGATGCTTTTTTAAACTTAAGAAACAACTGGAGAAATAACAGCACAAGGGCACACACTTTTACAAACCAATTATGACCGCTTAAAAACATACTGTAAATCTATTCCTTGCTTAACACACCAGGCACATCCAAGCAAATGCATTTGCTCTGTATGCACCCCATGTTGCTTGATACTCTCCATGTAGCTTGAATGTGCACATTCAAGCAACAAAAAAAATTAAATAAACCAAGTCTGGACTAGACTCAATCCACAGCAGAAAGGCAAAAGAATAATTATTGACAGTGGCTTGGTTAAGCTTAGAAAAGCTTAATGGAAAAGGATTTTTCCGTAATTGCCATCTCTAACCTTTTATCCAAGCTCAGTGGGTACATTACCTAAGTCAGCAGGAAGTTTAGCCGCTCCGCATGAAATTAATAACATTTATGGGCTGACCCATCACCCATAGCCTTCTCAAAGCCTTTTAGAACGAGAGCTATGAAGATGTTTGCCCTCTTATCAGGAAATGGTCTGTACCACACTCAGCTGCTTAAAACAAAACAACCCCCTCTCCTTTAACTAGGCAGCAATCACTGAAGACTGATCCTCCCTCCTGCATGTTCTCAGGAGTAAATTAACCACTCTGTAGAGCTGCCTTACCTACTAATTGCAGGAATAAAAACAAGTTCCCAAGAGCAGCACATCCCATCCACCGACCCGCCAGTACCCTGCACGGAGGCAGCAGCAGCTCCGGCACCATCAGAAGGTTACTTCTCTTACTGAGCCCACTCAGAGTGCTCTGCGCCCCACATTGGGAGGTCCCTTGCTGACCTCTGCAGTTACCTCCTGCGCTCACAGACACAAGTACAACCTTTATGTCTGTCCTTCCCTAGCACCCATCTGTCTGCAGGAAAAAGCCTGCCTATGTTTTAAAGGATGAGTTTAAAGTTTAGGCGCCTATAAAATGGCTGTGGAATGAATCTGCACACCAAGTCAGAGCTTTTAGCCCGACTTCGTATCCAGTAAAACGGAGAACAAGACAAACTAGTTTAACAAATGCTGACCCAGTTTCACACTGGAAAGGACCAAAACAGACAACAAAAGTTAAACTATATTCCTTAAGAGATGCTGTTCATCTATTTTGAAATGGCAAGCATAAAATATTTTAGTCTCCGTGATAAAATTCTAGCCAAAGACCGAGTGGAGCAGAAACAAGCTAGCACTCCACATTAACAAAATTATGTTGATAACCGTTAACACAAAACCCGACACACATGCATTATAAGATAGTGCTCTTTTCAATGTCATAGACCAAGAACAGAACAGAAAAATCAAAAGGAGGATAAACAAGGATGGCTGGAAATTGATTGCCGCCTTTGAAATTTTAGTGGAACAGTTGGAATAAGAAGCTGACTGCAGCTGAACTGAAAAATCACTATGTGTAGCTAGATTACTCATCTAATGTTAAACCAAATTAAAGTTTTCTTTCCCACAGGCAAGGCTGAAGATTTCAGAAAACCCATAATTTATAACTCAGGAAAGTTTAGAAAAAAGCTCTGCAAAACCAAAATGAATTTTGTACTTAATGGGCAGGAAAACAAAGGACAGATGAAACTTCATATTGCTTGGTATGATCCTATACAAAATGCAATACTCAACTAAAACAAGAAGCTGATCAGCTCAGCTAAGGAAGAGCTCACCTTATTTACCTCCCAGCTACAATCTTCATTTTTTCTGTAAATCACTGTTTCAAGCTGTTACATCGTAACAGAGGCAAAATGAATGAAGATTTTCAGCAACCAAGCAGCTTATTAGTACAGCCGATATTACAAAGCACCACCACTCAGAGAACAACTTCCCAATACAAATTTGAATAGGCGATTCTCCTTAACAATTTTTGTAATTAGGTAGCTAACTCATCTATATGAAGCATGAAAAGTGAGTGTGCAAGGCACAGACCTTTTAGCAAAGCGCTGCAGTAAGTACTTTTGTTCAATTTATTTTCCAGGAGTGATCACATTTTGGATGGAAGCCCATTTCTAACAATTTATTTTTCATGTCTGGACAAGGCAATATAACTTCTACACAATTTAATCTCTTTGCTAATAGACTTAGCCCTTATAGCTGAAATATACAAGCTTAACAATAAAGTTTAAATACCCAGAATACTTAAAAACTGAGAAATGTGTTTGCTGGCTTTAGTTCAGGACAAGCAGAACCAATTGGCTAAAACGCCGCACATCAGCAAACTCCAGCGCAACCTGCCAAGAGGTTACATTGGACTCCCTACAATAGCATACGGAAGAACAATTGCTTAAAACAGCACAAAATCGGCTACAGAAATCTTTAATTGCTGGCGAAGCTTGGGCACACGAGCTCCTCCAAAGGACCCCGAACCACACAGGCTCCCCAAGAGCACCCATTGTCCAGGCCACGCAGGCTCCTTGGGTCAGCGCTACCTAAAATTACAGGAATGCGCGGCTCAAAAAACGTCAAGCTCATTTTGTCCATCATGTTCCCCCATGTGGTTGTTTCGTTTTGCTTTCAAACTGCAGTTCAGCGCGCAGGCTGCAATTTACCTCTTCACCCTCGCTCTCAAATTTGTTTAGATAAACAGGCTTCCCTTTGTTCCAAGCTGCTACTACATTTACACATTGTATTGTAAATCAGTCAGTACAAAGAAAGGCAGGCCCTTGAATGGAGACACTAGCATTTTTGTTCACAGTAAAATTAAACAAGTTAGAGGCACAGAACTCCATTTATAAATGGAGTCTGGAAACAATTGGTTTTTAAAAGGTGAGGGGTTTTAAAAAGTTTGCTAAACAAACCTAGCCAGTTACAGAGTCTATAGAACCAGCTTACAAACCAGTTCAAGGCTGTATAAATTGTCAAAGCAGTATTATTTCTAAAAAGAACTTCAAACAGTTTAAAGCATGCTTTCTGTTTCAAGGGTCTAAAAATTATTGGCAAAGGATTTAGCTTTTATTGAGTACACAAATGGAAAGAAATTATTCACAGAGGAAAGGAATAAACTATTTACCACGTCTACTAAAGACAAGAGACCTAACAAGCATCCAGGAGAGGCAGGATAAACATCAGGAAAAACTTAACAGTAATAATATTTAAACCCAAGAATAGACTGCTACAAAGTCTTTGTCAGAGGTCTGGACAACAGGTTCAACAAACATCTGTAAGGAATCATTTAAAAGCAGCTGATTCTGCCTTAAGGCAGAGGATGGTCTCTGTATATGGCCTCTTCAAGTCCCTTCCCAAACCTGTTTTCTATTATTTTAAATAAACTGAAGTTCACTGAGACCTTTCCCATGGGTGGATAGCTCAGTACAGAGATCAGAAATGACCATTATTTGACAGCTGTCCGGTTTTGTTGGAAAGCTATTATCCCAGTTCCATAACTGACTATGCGTCCACATTTAAAAAAACAAAACAAAAAAAAAATCAGTCATCACATTCACTCTGGCTGATCCAAAGGCCAAGAATAAGTTATGTCTGATGTTGCCTGGAGTCCAGAACTGAGGCCCACTGATGGGATCTTATAGAGAAGCTTCAGCTGGACATCTGAGGGATGTTATTCACCATTGCAATTAGCCCTGTATCTTTCATAAACCTCAACCCCCCCCCCAACATCATACAAAAGTTTGCACGGCAAAAGTATTTTATTCTTTCATTAATATAAAATGGGGAGGGGAGCAGAAATGATAACATATTTTGGTTTAAAAGTCACTTGCCCTGATTACACTAAGTATATAAAAGACAAAAAAGTCTTCTACAGACTCTTTTGGCTAAATCTACCACCTGTGGTATAGAGAAACTCCACATAAATGGAGTTAAAAATACCCTCTCAGGGTTTCAGGAAGAAAAAAAAGAAAAAAAGAAAATAAAAGAAATAGAGGGCATGCTTTTGTTTTCGTTCTGGAAGTCAGAGCATCACCATCCAAATTCTAGTTTCGACACATCTGCCAGTGCATATTTATCCTTAGCAGGCCAAGCAAGGAACGGAGACTGGTTAGAAGATACCACATCCTCTGGTCACTTTAGAAGTGAGAAACCACTTGCTGAGCGCTGACAAAGTGAAGCTCATCCTCTGCTTGACACCAGCACCAACTGCAGCAACACAGCAGGCTGACTGTGGACATTCTTCAGTTAAGCTCTCGGCGGTGAACAGCCCCACAGTCAGGCTGCGAGCGAGTGCAAGACGGTGCTCGGCCGCTCGTGCCACACTCACCGCTCGAGCCATCGCGCTGTTTTTCTCTGGGGAGAGCAGAGCAGGCTGGCCCGAAGCATCCCGCAAGCCACCCTGGCTGAATCGTATCGACTTCCATGTCACGCCATGGGCTTCCACCCCTGCCAGATCATTTTGCCTGTTGCTAAATGATCCGTCTTTTATCCTGTTTCTCTATCTTTAAACAAATCATTAACACATTAATCAGAACTGGAATCCTTCCTATGCCGTCAAATGGCACTTGGAGCATGAATAAGCCTTTGCCATCTTTTCCCTCCTGAGCTGTTCTTTGCATGTTCTCGCTGCTGTTTTTCCTCCCTCTCTGAGCAGCGTTTGATAGAGGGACTCTTTTGTTCCATCCCTTTAACCCGATCATCTGAAGATAACTGAAATGGATGGAGGCAGAATCTAAAGGGACAAATGACACTCTCACCTAAAGCCACATCTGTTTCTAACTTGATCAAACACATGCTGTATGGAAGCGATGTTTAAGGGAGGGCAGAGAGGAAAAAAACCGCAACCAACCAACCAACCAAAAAAACCCTCAACCCCCACAACTATGTGAGAATCTGTAAACCCTACAATTTGTGACGTTGAGAGAGATTATGGCCCATCTGTCCGTTCCATTCCTACAAAGGAATCTGGAATAATACTTGTGCTCCCCTTCCCTTCCTCCCCCAACCCCTTGCTTAGGCAAATAAGTGAAGCCAATATATATAATCGTATATGTAACTTGTTTACATAATTCTGCCACCTGCTATCGCTGCAGTCCTTGTCGGGCACAGGCATCGCATTTGGAAAACAATACATTATCTGAAATAATTTCCTGAAATCCAGCATGACACACGCTCTTCTTAAGTTTTAGTCTGAACCTGCGCTGACAGGCTTTTAGTACTCCACTCACCAAGATTTATTTTCCTGCTTGGACATAACACTACTGAAACATCTGTAAAAACAAATCCATGCACTCTAATATTAAGCCCTCGCACTAAGTATTAGAGTGACACTGCCAGATGAAAGAGACTGTAATATATTTTTAAATATTCCATTTCAAATGCCCTCTCAGGTTATTGCAAAGGCAGGAGCTTTTCATACCTATTCTGTGACTTATGGGCATGCTCCCTGCTCATCCTTCACTTTTTGCCCCGGGTGCACACATGCACCAGGGCCCACCCGACATTTCACTGAGCTCTGCTCCGAAGGCAGCCCAGCGGCAGGCGCCAGCGGCCCCGCAAGGCCCTGCATGCCACCGGCTGGGATGATGCACCCGCTGCTCCCCAACCTTGATGAGGGCACGGGTCCCTCTCGCGCAGGACGGGGACGCTTCGGACCGCAGGGACCACCTGCCTTCCCAGTAACTGCCTTGGTACTCCTGCAGGTGAGTTTCAAGCACAGGCTGGGAATATATATTTAAATTTAAAAGTGACACGCAATTCACTGTCACTTCTGACTTTGGTAATTCTTCACACTGATGACCTGGGGCAGATTTGACCCAACAGGTTCCCGACAGCAAGACCGTGTCAAGTTCTGGACAAAGAAAAAGGTGCTTAAAAGCTCTCTGCTAGCATCACTACAGTGCACACATATCAAAGAGCTGTACGAAGCTGTTTAATGTTATGTTTCTTTTACTATAGGATGACTAAAAACCATAGCAAAATCATTCAACAAAAAAATTCCAAATCAAAACAAATACACGCCCCGCAATCCTACCCCAAAGACACAAAGAAATAACTTGGTTTGTTTTCATGTTTTTAAATAAAAGCAGACAAGAAGAAAGATCAGATCCCCCTGGAAGTGCTGCGAGCGGGAACTCCCACAGGATAGGACAATAGGAACCAAAGCCGGCGATGACACCGTCTCCACGCTGTTTTGAACAAGTTACTTGAACTATTCTGAGTCTTGGTTTTCACATCTGCAGAGTGGGGATAATAACAGGTCTTTACATCACAGGGGTGTTACAAAGATCAATTAGTTAATGTCTGAAAAGCGCTTTGAAGATATAGCAGGTGGTGAGTATTATTATGCAAATAACATTTAAGAAAATCACAAGTGCTGGATTAATACTAATCCCTTTGATATTTAAAAGACACCATTTTTCATATGTTAAAATAGTGAGCATTTACACTACAGCTTTCCACTACTGCTGTAACACCAATTTTTAACCTCTTCTTTTCGTACAGCTTAATACGTAAAACTCCTGTGCAGACATCTTTACAAAATCCAAACTCCATTCAAAGCTAGGAGTAGTGAAAGAAATTATGCATGTTGATGAACTGGATAACTAGATCCCATGCAAGAATATTTCTCAGAGGATAAAATGTCAAAGGCCTAACTTACTGTAACAAATATTGGAGAGTCTTTTGGTTTTAGGGCTTTTTTTGGAAGCATACTAATTTCATGCATAGAGACACTTGTAAAACAATATAGCTGCTATGTAATTATGCCACTTTATGTGGTGGAAAGAGTAAAGAAAGAGAAGGGTATGGTTCATTCACTTCTCCAAAGGTTGCATATCTGAATTGCTAAAAAAAGTCTAATTTCTAATCGCCTCATTTGGTGTTGGGCTTCAGCTGCAAATATCTAAAATGGCATCAGGTCATTGTAATATCTGCTCCAACTTTCAGGAAGTCGCTTCATAAACATTTCTCTTTTAGGTGACTGCGTGCGGGAGGGAAATTCCTACAAGACTTCCCACCAGCTTGCAGACAGACTGCGTTGGAAATTACTTTGCAGAATGAAAGGAGAGACAGAAAACAAAAGTAAACAAAGGAGTTGAGGTAGGACTCAAAGGACAAAAATGTATGTCAAAATCCGAGGAGAGAACACAGTCAAGACAAGCCTTCTCTCTGGTCTCCTGCCTGCCTTTTACCAGGCCTCTCTTTGAAAGCAAGACATCATCCCTCGTGAATGAAATTTCTCAGTGCATTAAGGACTTCCAGTGCCACATTCCCTTCCCGTGAGGAAGCCTGTTTCTTGTCTCTTGCACCATAAAATTTAGTGCAAACCAGCTGGCGTGTTCTGTCTAGAAATCTGTAGAATATTGCTGTGATTAAAAACAGCTTAATATTAGCCTTCTTTGGAATGCATCCCTGAAACTGATATTAATGGAACAAGATCAGATATTAATATTCTGTACAGCAGGTTCCTCAAGCTGTGCCACAGTGTCAAATCAAATCTTTTCCCAAGTCAACATTCAAAATACAAATAGAGGATGGCAGTCAGTATTGACGTGGGAGGAAGCAGCAGGAGCCTTTTAAAACTTAAGATGCCTTAAGTCTGCAGTTATAGGAAGCAATGTTTCCTTCCCTACCGCATTTCCCACAACAGCAATATTAACAGCTATTCAATATAGTAATAGTATCCAAACCATACACTTGGTTGTTGTTTTTAATATCCCAGTCAATATTAAAAGCATTTGGATGCTCTTTAAGAGGAAGGAATCGTCTTGCACTCTAGGAACAGCGAGACATTTGCAGTACCTCCCCGGTGTTCCTAGCGAGCGTTTACTTCACGTCTCTGTTTGTGACTGATGTGGTGACACTTTGTTTTAATCTCACCTGGCTGTACAAATTCACAATTTAATTTTATTGGGTGGATATGCGCTCTGCTGTAATCTTAGAGCATTCCCATTCGTTAAAGTTGGGCGATACAAATACAATATAGGTCCAAACCACAGTCTGAGGGCAGGCAAGACCCTTGAGGGGCTCTGAGCCCTAAGGCCTTAGGACACTAGATTTCTACTCCTGGATCTGCAGGATTACAGAATAAATCTACAGTTCTGATCCCAGGCAAATAAGTATAGCTTTGTCCTTCAGTTTGCTCTCTTGTAAAACGATGGTGACTTCCTTCATTGAGGAACACCTAACAACAGGTAACCCTATTGAAGAACAGCTCCCGAGTGGAAGAATGGAGTAGCATCACACTTCTTCCACCTTTAGAGGGGATCAAAACCCCCTTTCTGATCCAAAGGAGAAAGTGATTTTTTCTGTCAAGAGTATCACATGCTCACAGGTACATGTCCACAAAAGGTTTAGTGTATTTTATTTCCACGCCTTTAGTTAATTCGCTTTTTCTGAATGTTTTGAGTCTGCACAACTGCTCACCTGAGGAAAGCAAGCATCTGATTTTCCTGTAACCTGTTAGTCAGTTTGAGGAACTTCAGTCCATCTATTTAAGTAGGCCACATATTTATAAATAAAATTAGAACCAGAAGAGAAATTACAACACTCAGAACTTTCACATGTGCAGCTTCTTGAGACCAGAGAGATAAAAATCCAACCTAGACATCTTCTAGTTTGATTATTTCCCTTTTCAAATAGCCAAATAATATGAAGTAGCTTTAAGAATTGCTCCTATTAAACAACCTTTTCAGCATTGGCAATCTGTTGCCAGATTTCTCCAGAAGGAAACATGAAGAAACATACTTTCTTCAATACACCTAACATATACAACCTGAAAAAAAAAATCACCTTTATACTATGCAAAAAAAGAGCTATTGTAACTATGACAAAGCAGATAAGATGTTATCTTCCTGTCTGATCCCTGAGCAAGAGCAAAGCCATTCAAACAGGCTACTCAGATGGGAAAAAAAAGGAATTCTGCATTCCTACATGGTTTGCCGATGTTTGTACAAGGCAGGCCAGAAACATACAGTCTGTTCCACTGACTACCGAAGCTTTTTCTTCCTCAGAAGATGGGCAGATAATGGGAACTGGTAAATACTGAAGAGAATGTTACTCTGATAGTTTGTAGCTAAACCATAAAACTTCCAGTCTGCTTATCTTGTGGTTTTAGCACAATCTGTATCATAACCGTACTGTATTTAACTGGACAGCTTTAATCTTCTTAAGAATTCACAGGTAAAACAGATGCATAATCAAATTTCATAAAGCAGTGTCTGCTTCATGAAGGTTAGATTGTAAGCAGAAGCCTATATGGCTTCTCTTATGTTTGTAAAGAGGATAATTATAATTTCACTTAGAAGAAACATCCATCAGTTAAGGTAAGTTATTTAAACTAAAGAGCACAAAAGTTATTGCATGGTTTGAAATATTTGATCTCATGCTTCATGAAAGTACACTACATATATATGTATTATGTTTGTATACATATGTATGGGTATGTGTGTATATATATACATATATATATATATAAATACATACACACACGCATGTGCACACACACACACACACACACACAGAACTGACCAAAAAATTGTTATTTTACTCAGTAATATTTCCTCCCCCTTCAGGAAAGCATAATAAGAATTTAGCATGAAATCTATTTAAAGAAAAACAAAACTCATGCATTCTAGGGACAGTCAAACTAGACCTTTGCACCTGAGCTCACGCCTCTGCATTTGGCACAAGTACAGCAGAAATATTTCAGGAGACAGAAAAGTTGCATTTTTTTCAGGTGTTTTGAGTTAATGTTTATGGTACTCAAGGAAATTCTATTAAAAAAATGCCTTCAATGAGTTTCAAAACTTTCACTCTGTAGACACTATGGGAAACTTTTCACATGACAGAGCAGTCTTTCCTTTAAAAACACATAAATTGTGTTATGTTTTATATAAAGATTCTTTTTCTGAAAAGGAGTAGAGAACACTCCATGCATATAGCTACTTTTATGAAGTGTTTAGAAATCTATGAAGGAAAAGTGCTATAGGTTATTTTGATGCTACCCTTTGAAGCGTGCCATGGGAGTAAAATCACTAATGAAGATTCTTCTTTTGGGATGGGTGGCTCCAGCTTGCCATGCATGATGCCACAAGGGTGAGGTTTAAACTGAAGTTATGTTTGTGTTCATGGCCTCATTAGATTATAACTCAACTGTTCATTTGAATTCCTGTAAGCCTTGTACTCTCAGGACTTGCCTTCTCTAATTTGGAGGCTATCATATAATGGTTATGCATCTTTATGGCTATGCCATCCCCTTGCAGCTGAACCTGAGGGTTGGTAACCTTAGGTCTCATTTTCACATTTAACAGGTTCTGCTATTGCTCAATTAGCAAAGGCTGTTCAATATCTAGGCTGGAGCTAAATTACAATTTTAAGTGTTAATCATTTCTTTATGTAGTTCAACTTTTTCAAGTCCGATTTTTTAACAGTTGCCTACACTTTCTCCTTGTGTAAAAACACCATCATGGCACATGATAGCACAGCCTGACTGTACATCTGCATGTTTTATTACAAGTATTGTACAATGTGACAGCTGTATACGTGCCATTTTACATTTGAACTTATGAATTGGATGGTGGCACCCAGAAATCCTTCTAAGTTTCTTCTAGGAACATAATGTAGTTAAAAATGCTCATATTTAGATAAAATCTGCTTTATGACAGAGGTTTTTTTCTAAATGGGGAGAAAAATTACCTATATTTCTCTTCCCCCATTCTACATATTTCAACTTTATTTCTCTGCTGAAAGCAATAAAACACTTTTGTGTTCAATATATGAATAGTTAAGATTTTTAAAAGCCTCACATTTTGCAAGGTTTTCCTGAAGCTTCCTAAGAATATTAATGATCTGTGCAATGGCTCCATACATTAAAATGCAGCTTTGGTAGAACAATCTCATTCTCACACTTTATTCATTACTAAGGAGCTAAGAGACACCCTGAGATGCCTTGCCATCGGAGGGAAGGTATAAAACTAATTTCCTAACTGCTCTGTTTACTTTGCGTACCTTGTGGGCAAAAGTTGGCAAGAATGAACTGGAAACTGTTTGCTTTGAAATTATCACCTCATTTACAAGATTCAAGCACAAAGTCTTATAAAATGAGGTAAGAGGGAAAAGGAAATGACTATATGGATGGTTAAAACTATACCACTCGCACAGGAGGTCATTAGCTAAGAAACAAAACCGACAGGCTCTGAGAAAGCTGGCCTGTTCTCCCTCCCCACAAAGTCCGTATGCACCCCATATTTAGAGCACCCATAGAGAATAAAGGCGCTAGCGAGTTCTTTGCAAAATGGCTGTATTCAATTTAAAGCCAACTCATATTATTCCCAATAGGAGTAAACCACACAAAGCCATCTCTGCTATTGAAAGCACTAGCCACAACTCCCTGACTTTGTCTGCAAAAACCTCCTCTTCCCTCACTAACAGGGCCACCCAGGAGGGCACAGGCAGGAAGCGAAGAGAGCTATAGATGCGGTCACAGCTTGGTAATACACAGAATTTGCAACACTAGTAGCTTGAGCCGGTCTTGAATCCTCTTTTCCTCCTTGCAGTTTGTCACTCCTGCACTGCAGGAGCACATGTGTTTGTGGGGCTGTGCTGTGAAACAGATCGGAGATGTGGTCAAACTTTCAAAACACTCTTTTCAAAGCCATATAACAAGCACATATAATGCAGTATAATGCCGGGTCAAGCTCTCTTGTCCGGACCACAGCATAGCTCTACAAAACAGTCATGTAAGCACAAGCAAGGAGACAGTGACTGGCAGACTGTAGGCCAGCGATGGCAGGAACTACTTAAGGAAGAGTTGACACCAAAGACTTTGTATCAGTGAATGACGCTCGATGTGTGCTCCTAACCCACTTGGAACAGAAACGCTCTCCGCTGTGCCAAGGCACCTCATTGGTACAGAAAGCCTCATGTGAGAGTGCTTTGCAGAAAGCTTTGGTCAAGCCAGGAAATCTGGGCAGACAGGCTCCCTTTTGCATAGGGGGCTTTGGGGGTGGGGATGAGGGACAGCTAATGGAGTTAGTGGGTCCCCACCTTTCCTGGTCAAGAAGGAATGCTGCAGCACCCACTTGCTCTACTTATATAGAACCAAAACACTATTAAATTGTACTTTTCACCTATAGAGTCCTCAAAATTCCCCCAAAAGAAGCAAAAAAAAAAAAAAAATTCAGACACAGAGAAATGAAATTACTTGCTAAAGGCAGAAACAAAACCAGACTGCATGGAGTCACCAGATGAAAACCTGCAGGACCGCATTGCACACGGTGGACCACGTACACAGCATTCTGGACACCAAACCTACGCACCAGGCAACCCTGCGTCCTTGCTGTATTCTAGCAGATAAGCCTGTTCTGTCAGATAGATACCACTGAACTATTAGCACGGTGTAGGAGTATCTCAGTTTTAGAGAGAAACACATAACAGCAAACAACCTGACCCTGTTGATTTATTGTACACGAAAGGTATGTGCAAAGCAGAAAAATCTCTGAGAGGGAGAAAAAGGAAGCAAGTACATAGCCATTTCTGGCCAAGAATTTACCAATCTCTTCTTTTCCCAGCAAGCTTGGTAGTAACGTACAGGGACCCCTCCACATCACCAGCCTTCAGCGCTACCTCATTCAAAAGCTCCTATCTTCCAAGGCTGCTAATCTGATTTTCTAATATCAGAGTTCTCATTCAAGTACAATTCAAGCAGATTAATTATGCCACTAACAACAAAAAGCACAGGCTGCCTCTTCAAATTATCAGGAGGAGAAAATACCATGATGAGTTTAGTTTCAAGGAGGTTGTTTACATTTCTAAAATGTACTTATTTATTTACAGGCCTCAGGATCAAAATGAAAAGATAATAACTAATTGCCACAACTGGGAAAAGTAAATTGGAAAGTCCTTACCAAGTACACCTGTACACGATAATTTGAATAGCAGCGGTATAAGCAACACAGACTGCAAAATTGCAATTAGACAAGTGGAAAGTGTTACTCTGAGCAACTGAGATGCTCTGTTTTGATAACCAAGTTACCTTGGAGATGATTCACACTCGCAAGTTGCTTAATATCACTTTATACCACGGGTCCAGGAGGTATAAAAATATGCATTAAAATCACTATGAAATCAGGAGAATTATGAAGTAAATACATTTTCATGCTGAATTATTGCACAATATTTCAATGTAAGCCCAAAGCACATAAACCCCACAAGGCCATCTCTTTTGTTGAAGCAAAAAGGGGGATAAAACCTGAGTACGAGCGGTTTCTTAGTCCACCTGAGCAGCATAAGGCAGTTCTTGGGGCTCAGGCTTCTGTGCAAATAGCTTCCAGGAAGAAGTGCCTTTTGACATGTACTTGTTCCTGCTGGTAGAGAAGCAGAAAAGATGCTTCAGATAAGGCATAAGATATGAGACTGGGCAAAATACACAACCAAAGAGAAATAGTTTGCTCAGTGGGTTTCTGGGTATCCTAAGCAAGGAATCATTTTGGAGTTAGCATCTCAAGAGATCATAGAAAATTCCTCATTTTCATCTGTATAAATGCAAGAAGCAAGAGTAAAGAAGGCAAAATCCATTGATTCCACATTGAATTCAGCAAATGAAGACTTAAAGAAGTGTCATAACAGTCAACAGACATCAAATCAGCCTGATTTTAAGAACTAGCACTACAGAGTATCAAAAATATATGCTAAATAGATGCAAAATTAGCTAACTGAAAGCTCTCAAAAAAGTTGACATTACTGAGTAATATTACCATGGAACTGCAATGTTCCTACTGCAGTTCACAGTGATTGGAATTATATTTCAATATTATTTAACATTTTCATTAGCTACCTGGAAATGAATATATCCTTGATGATAAAATTAGTGGGTTATATGATTTGGTAGCATGCTAAATAACTCTGAGTGATTTTCTTGCTATTGTTATCTCAATTACTTGTCAAGCTGGGTGCTTTCCAACCAAAACAGTCTTAAGACATCTGAACACATATATACGTATCCAGTAACAAGGAATGCAGGTAAGGTTTGCAAATCAGAGAACTGTAACTTGAAGAAGCAAGGAAGCCAAAAAGGATGTGGAGGTCATTACAGACGCAACTAGGCATCACACGGAGAGCTTCTGTTGTTTTTAAAAGGGCTAATGAGGTTCACAAATGCATAGATATGAGAGTGAATGGAAATACTGAATGAAGGCAGGGTGCGGCACGTAACAGTAATGAGTGATATTGGATTACTGCATCCAGTCCCTGTGGTCAGTGCTCTAAAAAGATGTTGAAAATGAGAGAACCTGCAGAGCACAGTCATAAAAACAACCAGCATCTAGAAGCTGGGGTGAGAGAAAAAAAAAAGCTTAATGTATAATCAGATTTAAAGATTCAGTCCTTCTGATAAGCCACACGGACTACTGACAGCTTACCTGATCACTTGACCATCCTGAAGGGAAAAAATACTAAGTAAACAAACAAACAAACAAACAAAAACTATTTAGTACAGCCACGAGAAAACATAACAGGAATCAACAGATGCAAGTCAAAGGTAAAAGCCCCTGAAAGAAATGAGATATAAATCTGAAGAGGAACAAATGGAAAAAAAACTTCTTAAAGCAATAGATTCTCTTTTTCCTCAGTGGCTTCAGGATGAGATATGCTTTAGCCCAGGAAGCCGTCGGGCTCACTGTGCAATAACTGGGTGAGATGGTCAAACAACTGTGGGACTTGATGTCTCCTTTGATCCTAAACTCTGAATGACAATCTCTGAGAGGAAGAAGAAAAAGGAGAGAGAAGGAAAAAAGAAGGAACAGTATTACTCTGCATTTTCAGTTATGTTATTGAACACTGGATCAAATGCACAATGGACTGTGAAATGCTTGCAGATCTTCCTACAGTTAAATGTCAAATGAAGAGACCATCTGCTATTAAACATAAAATGCACCTCTCTTGAGTTTTATCCAAAGTACTAATAAGGAAACTCATACCACCACTTAGCGCTGGGGAGTTGCCAATATAACTGAAGTCTTTTGATTTCTCATCTCAACAGTTTGGGTGGGCAGAAGGAGGCAACACCTGGAGTGGATGGAAGATGAATATTCCTCAGTCACGAAGTAAGCTTCATGGCTGTAGTTACAGACTCTTAAAGAACTTCTTCAAAGTACTCACAAAGACACTTTCTGCCTGAGTGAAAAACCTTTCAGATAAAAACTAGATCTTCGTTTAGCATGTATGGGAGGAAAAATAAATACCCTAGAAGTCATCCTTTTCAGTTGCTTTTCTAGGTTTGTAATTTATACCCTGAAGAGCAAAGTATATGCATTATGATTACAATTAGAGTTTACATGGGCTGTTAGTTAATTCATGAGGGGAAAAAAGTTCAGCTGCTGCTGATGTGAATCAAAACAGCATATTAAACTTTCTAAAACTTTTTTTTTTAATACTTACTACTTCTACAAGACTGGGAAACAGTCTTTTATTGCCTTAAAATTCAAGAGGTCCAACATTAAGTTTCCATCCACTTGCCTTACACTCTTTGAATGAATGTAGCAGACAAGCTAAACACACACTGTGGCAACATATTAACATACAAATTAACAGTCTTCTGATGTATTTAAGAAAGAAGCTGCATAGGTTGGACTTTCAGTTGCAAAGAACACAGCCAAATGTATTAAAGAGAAAGGACTGACTAAATAACTATTACAAGCTGAAGCAAACAGTAGCCTACTACTATTAACCATTCCAAGTGTCATGCTTAATCAGGGAAGAATAACTGTTTGTATTTGCTGTGCATACCTAGGCCAAAGACATATCTTTATAGCTATGTCCAAGGAAAAGATTATTAAATTGCCTTTCTGATTCTTGATGGGAGACCTCACCTTGCATTTTCGTTGCACCATTTTACCAAATCAACGTGTTTTATGTTTTCTGCCCTTTACTTTCTTCCTGTGGCTGAATACACTTGAATATTGCTATTTCCCCACTGAATAAATGCTGGCTAAAGAACTGTTCCTGTATAAATTTCAAATAGGGATGCAACAAGGAATGCAAGAGTTTTCTTTACATACAGGTATTACATACATCTATCAAAAAACAGCACCATCTCCCTTAAACCATGCAAGTAAGTAAGAATCCTAGGGTGAAAGATGTGGAATTCACTCCTAAAATTTTTAAATATTTAAAACATACTCAATTTGTATAGAGAGAGGGCTAAGCTTGAAATGTGAGAAGTCTCAACCTCTACATGACTTCTCCAAGAGACCCAGCTATCACCCCAACTATCTCTCTAGACATAGGAAGATTAGCATCAGGTTTATGAGAGCTTCCTTCAGAACAAATCGAAATGCAGGCTTCATCCACCTTAACGAGAGGTATGCTAGCCAGACCTATAGACCTATTCAGACACAAGCATGAACATATCTAAAAAAGAAAAACAAAAGTCTGTAACAATTCAGTTTAAGTGCCCAAAAAATGGATTTTATATTTAAAATAAATAAACAGAAAAAATGCATGATGATCATAGACAGTTCTTAGGTACTTAATCTGGCAGAATGGTCTCTACAGGTCTATCTGTGCAGATCCTGCACAAAAGAAGGACAGCTTAAGGCAAAATTTCTCTGCAGCTTCCTGGTTTGTTGCAAGATTGAGAAAGATTTTAAACAACTTGAAATAGAAAGAAAGAGATGACGTATTTGCTCTATAAAGGAAACCATGACTATCAAGTTATAAAAAATCCGTTCACTGGAAATTACCAAAATGCCTCTACTATTTAACTTGTGACCTTAATTTAGTGATGTCAGTTACTGAGAAAAGCAAGCAAGACACTAGAAATAAAATTTTAATTAGCTGTATCATTTTTGAGGAAGACGCACTTTGACGCGATAAAGCAAACTTCCAATTCCACTTGTTCCCACTATGGCAAAGCTGTTTGGTCTGAGGGCAGGCAGTGGAAGGCCGTGTGTCTAATGCGAACCCAGAAAGGCAGAAACCTGGACGGTAAATACAAAGGTGGAGCAAGGTGGAAAGCGGCTCAGAAGGGGTAGGCTGGCTCTGTCCATGCCGCAGGCTGCCACCAAAACAGGGGACCGTGCAGACGGGAGTCCCGCCGTGGCTAATCATCAAGCCAAGCCAACAGTGGCGCCAGCTTGCAGGAGCCAAATTGCAGATAGAAGTGGCATGACCCAGCGGACGTGTGACCTGGGACTGCGGCTCTGCTGACACATCCCGGGGACAAATTCTGCTGCTCGCTACAGCAGCAAGAGTCTGAGTAACTGGGCAAGCACTGGCTACCAAGTTGACTCCATTTTTTTAAAATCATCATTACTAACATTCATTTAGCACAGGCACTTTTGGACATTACTTCAGCAAGTAAGTCCATCTCCAACCATCTCTTTTTCAGAAAGACAGAAAGAAACTTGACGAAGTCCAAAAATTATCCAAAAACTAACAGAGACAGAAACTTAGAAACAGTCAGTATTAGTGGACAAGCAAACTACCATCTGCCTGAAGAAGTCACCCTGTAGGGATCCCCGAACAGCTCTCTAGTCCGCCCTGCTGCTCCAGGGCTAGGCAAGCATGTGCTCTCTCCAACCTGCATCTACTTTGTTTTTTTTTTACAGTCTTCAGAGGCAAGGACTCCACGGCCTCTGCTTACGGCCAGCTCTGAGTGATCTTCTTGACAGTTAGAAAGCTTTTCGTAACACTAAGCCACTGCCAGGTGGACGAAATGGCTATACTTCAACTCATTATTTCCACGTTGTCAGTGTGAGTTTTGACCAAGCAAGGAGCAGGAGTAAGACACTTCCTATCCAAATACTATATTTTTAAAACAGACACCCCCCTAAATGACTCACTCAGTTAGGCTATGCTCCTTTATTTATTTTAACAAGGATTAACAGACCAATGTCAGCTCCAGGCTGGCCTCATATTTAAGAGTTGGGTTTTTTTAAGTAACACTCTACTGATTCTAATTACAACAGAATGGTTTTCTCATTTTTTAATATTAATGGAAACCATTTAAACATAAGACTATCCTGCCCCCTCAGTATAAGCTGAGTTTTACAGCTCCCTGCAATGCATGAGGAAACCTGTAAGAAAAAGGGAAAATAACTATCTACTATTCAGCACAACAGAAAGATAAAAGTAAAAAAGCAGGAGGAACACCATGTTTGGGTTGCTTACTTAATTCCATTTTAATTATTTAGACTGTCATCTCACTAACAGTTATGATGGTGCTAACTTTACTTAAAGAAGGACCTATAGTTTTGTTTGCATAAATCAAGTATGTTTAATCAAGCGTACATTGGATCATCAACACACTGGATCTGATGAGGAACTGCATAAGTGACAATGCCAAGCTATTTTGGTGAATATTCATTATCTGTCTACAGAACAGTCTGACTGGAGGAAAGTGAGAACAAAATGACAGTAGAAGAACTGTAGCAATTACTTTACTAGCAGTTAATGTTGTCATTATTCGTTTGCTGTCAAGACTTTAAAGTTGCAAACCCTAATTTAAGCTTGTTACCTTAATTTTACAATTGCAATTCAATATTCAGAACATGGCACTAATGTAATAAATACCTTCATTTGCTGCTTCATATGATAAACAACTTAGAAGCACATGAAAAAGCTCAAAACTATAGACATTACAGAAATATAAATGATTAGGATTACATCTTCATTAAAAAAATAAACATGCATGAACCATTTTCTCAAAACCAAGCCAGAATCCAAACAAGTTAGCAACGAATCACTGGAATTTTTTGTTGTTGTTAACAGGCATTCATGAAGAACTCTCCTTTCAAAATGTAGATTTCTTTTTTGGAAGCTTATACATGCAAATCAAACAACTCCCAAACTTTGTAGAGCTATTTCAAGCCTTTATCCCACTTCCAAAGATATCTATAGGAAGATTCAGGCAGAAGAGCAAGGATATTTTATATAATAGGTTTTTAAGTTAGATGTACAAAGCAAGGCTTGGCTAAAAGAAAAAACATACTGTTCACTTGCTAACTCCCAGAAGGCTTTAAGGGCGGGAGGGGGAAGGAGGACTGCTCAGGTGAACTGCATGCTTCGTTCCTCTGAAGCACAGAAAACTGGTTGCTATGATGAAACCACCGAGAATGTTATACAATCTCTTCTTGTGCAGAGCTGCCTCTCCACTATCCGTACCCATCAATACGCAGGTAGTTCATTTTGGTCACCACTAACATCTGCTAGGAAAACACCATTTCAAACAAAAGAGGTGCTTGAGGGCTTCGATTCAGCTGGATTTAGCTGACCCAAGCTTTTTGCCTTGTCCCTCTGCCAGAAGAGAGGGACAAACAGCATGTTCATGCTACTGGACTTTATAATATTATGTGCTAACGTGAACAGCCATTAAGTACCGTTTACAGTCATATGCCGGGCTGTAAACTCTGACAGCTGAAAAGTGGATTCAAACTCCAATAGCAAACATGGCCTAATGGCAAAATAACCTTTGGCAAAGGGACAGGATGAACAGCTGGATGATTCAGCTACTGGAACATAACTCAGAGTCACAAGTGTATTTATTATGTTATCCTTTCCATGTTGTTTGCAATCCTGGAGTATCAGAGAGGCCTGGTTGTCCAAAAAAAAAAAAAAAAAAAGTTGTAACAGATTATCAAGGGCATCCAAAGCTTCAGGTGAATGTTCTGAGGTTTATTTTATTACAGAGTACAGCATCACCCTTTGGTGGGCTGATACCAGCTTCTTCCAGTCATATCAAATCATTTTAAAAGATCAGCTATACAGCTTTTATTACCATAACTCCCCATTCAAAGTCTTCTTCCAAACACTGCCATCACTTACTTTCTGTATTGGTTTGAATAATATTTTCTAGTGGAGATGATTTTCCAGTTCACATTAAATCATATTAGGTTCCCACCAGGGCTTCAGAACCACAAATATTTAAAAGGAATGAGGAAAAGCCATGAGAGGCTCGGAAGCAGACCTTCTCCCTTTTGTTTTGGCTGGAAGCATGCTCTGCTCTGGCTTTCCCACTCCAATCGGCAGTCCCGTACCAAGCGTACAAAATCCTGCCTCATAAGCCAAGAGGCAAGCAGAGCGTTAAGGGATGGCCCAACGCGTACACGCAATCACACTCTCTAGTTCACAGCTGATGGGTCACCCAGCTGATTTGTGTACAGCATGGTACACAGCCCTGCTCCTGCAAGGCCAGTGATGTATTTCATGCTTTGAAAGGGAAAGAAAGAATTTTCAGTCCAACTTTGAGTCTGATACCCTTAAAGAAACTGTAAAGAAAGCTCAAGCCAATTCTAGGTATATGCTAGCAACCTATTACTTACTAACCGTAGCTTCCTTTTAGATTCCATTGTATTGAGGACATAAATAATAAAATAAGCACATATCTCTTGAATGAATTACCTATTCAGAGTTCCCTCTGGTGTTCAGTAAGTTAAACAACCCTCACACCCAAGGTAACAATATTAGTTACAAAAGCATTAAGTTCCTTCAGAAGCAAGTTTGCGTTCTCTGGCCGGAGCTCAGCAGTCGGGACAGGTCTGTAGCACTGTAATACACAGACCACAAAGGCAGTGCTACCCACCATGAGATGGCAGAGGCACAATAAACTTACAGTTTGTTTTTTGTATATTCACCCAAGTGTCTGATTCTGTCGGCAAGGACTCAGACTATTAGTCCCTCTGATCCTTTCTGTTTTAGGGTGTCAGAGAGACTGATGCAACCTCAGAGAAGATAAAGTCACAAAGTCACAGGTCCAGCCCATGGAAGCAGAGGAGGGCAGAGGTGTTTTGCAGCTCCCGAGCAACTACGCTTTGAGTCACGAGTACTCCGGGCTCGCAGTGCCATTCGCCTGCACCAAACACGAGCAAACTACAGTACAGCTAATTAGCAGCTTGGAAAGAAAGTTTAAAGCTGCCTGTCCAGCGAGACAAAAGGCGTTTGCAGGGAAGCCCGACTTTGCCGGAGCCGGCGGAGCGCGGCCGAGGCGCGGGGCCGGCGCTGCGCCAGGAGCCGCCGCGGCCGGGCGAGCCGCGGAGCGGGGCTCCCCGCCGCCGCGAGAAGCTCCCGAGAGCAGCAAGGGCTCCGCGGCCGGGGCTGCGCTGCGGCCGAGGGCACCGAGCCCTCGGGGCACCGACGCCCCCAGCCCCGGGGCGGAGCCGCCCGCGCAGCCCCGGGGCAGAGCCGCGCCTCCCCCCAGCGCTGCGCCGCCGGTTGAGAAACGCGCTCGAAGTCCGCAGCCGCGGGCTGGAAACCCTCAACCAAAGCCACCGGGGCGTGCGGGGGCCCCGTCCGCGCCCTCCCCGCGCCGCCCCGGCCCGGGCCCGGCCGCCGCAGAGGGGGAGCCGCTCGGCCCAGCAGCTTCGCGGGGCGCGGGGGAGGAGAGGAGAGGGAGAGGAGAGGAGAGGGAGAGGGAGAGGGAGGGGAGAGGGAGGGGAGAGGGAGAGGAGAGGGAGAGGAGACCGCGCAAGCCACCCCGCGGCCCCGGCCGCCGCGCGCAGCCGCGGGGAGGGGGCCGCGTTACCTCCAACAGGTGTCGGCGCCGGCAGGAGCGCTGCCCGCGGGCGCGGACCGTCGGGGCCGCGCAGGCGGAGCGGTCCGGCAGCGCGGGCGGGCGGCGGCGCCGCGCTCGGCCGAGGCGCCCGGCGCTACGGGAGCCCCCGGCCGCTGCCCGTGCCCCGGCGGCCCCGCCGCCGCCACAGCCGCAGCCGCGCTGGAGCCGGCGCGACAGCAGCGGCCACCTCCGAGAGGAAGGAGAAGAGCGGCGGGGAGGAAGAGAGAGAGGAGAGAGAAACCGCCCCGAGAGAAATCAGTCATCGCATGACGATCGCGATCCGCCGCCGCCCCCCGACAGCCCGAGCCTACGCCGGGGAGCCAGAGAAAAGCTGCGAGGAGGGGACACACCTGTAGGCGCAGCACATATCCGCTGTGAGCACAATGCGAGACAGGAAACTGAAAAAACAGCCCAGGGAAGGAGAGAGGCTCCCGTTCGTCCCTCCTTCCTTCCCTCCCTCCGTCCTCCTCCTCCGCCTCTCTCCACCCCCTGCCCCCGGTCAGGATCTGCTTGCAGCGCTGTCTCCTGCAGGGAAAACCAGGCAGCGCCGGGAGGCGGGAGGAGCCGCACTTTCTCTCCCTCCCCGTCCCCGCATTGTTTTGCCCGCCGGCCGGGCAGAGCCGGCGCGCCCGCGGAGGGGCCGAGCGCGCCCGCGCAGCGCCGAGCGCGGGGGCGGCCAGCAGCGCCCCGCGGGGTGGCCGCGCCCGGGGCTGCGAGGGCGGCGGCCCCGCGCCGGGGCGGCCGGAGCGCGCTGCCCGCCGGGGCCGGCCCTCCGCCGCGCCGCGCAGCCGCGCGGGGCCGCCGGGCCGGGCCGGGCCGCGCTGTCCCGCTGCCGCTCGGCGGGCGGGCGGTGCCAGGAGCGCCGGCGCTTCCCTGCGTCTCCGCGTAACCTTCGTCCGCGCTGGCGGCGCGGGGCGCGGCATCGGCGTCGAGGCGGGACGGCGCCGGCGTGCGCGGCGCTCTTCGGCGGGGCGGCGCTGCCTGAGCCGGGCAGGGCAGCGGGGCCGGTTGGGAAGGGTCTCCCTGCGTCCCCGTTGCTAAAGGCGCTGGGGTGCATCGCCTGTTCCGGCGGCGATTTGGGGAAGCTCCTGAGCAGGCAGAGAACAGACCCATGTGCACTCCTCCATCCCCACTTTGAGCAGCGAGACAGGAGCTCCGGGGGTCCCGAGTTCACCTCTCTTCCTGCGTACCTCGTCCTGTCGCTGAAGGGCCCAAAATACATCCCCGGGAAAACTGTTAGTGCACTTAAAATAGTTCAGTCTTTATCCCTTTCAGGTGAACTCTTCCTATAATCTCAGCTTCCGAAGGTCTTTTTCCCCCTCTCAAGCACGCTGCTAAAGAGTGTGCAAATTTCTCCTTTATTCCTCCAGGAATGAGCAAACTGGAGCTTTCTCACCCACCTGTGTGCAAAACAACATCACAGGTTCTCCTCCGCATTTAGATACCAAATTTGTCTTGACTATAATAAACATAGGGATTATCTTTTAAAAAGGGGGATGTTTTAGAAGAATGGCTCAAGTAAGCTTTGGGCAAGTTGTTTAGACCTTGTAGCTAACTTTCTATCACTCAAACATGGACCAGCAATGTTGCAAGGAATATTTAATTAGCCGCTGCTGGCACTTTGAGCACAGTTTTGTTAAATGCTGTGTGTGTTGGACCCACTGAAACAGCAGGAGAAGGGTCAGAAAGTCACACTTCTCAAATGGCACCCTGCAAGTTGCTGAAAAATTGTCACTGCTTCTCAGAACAAAAACAAACTCAAAATAAATAAAAATCAGCTCCAAAACCTGGGCAAGAGTAAAAAGTGACAGGCTGTTCAAGGAGATGTTAAACCTGGCTTTCAGGCCTTGTCCATGCAAGTGCAGCCTCTGTCTAACTGCAGACTGGAGCCATTCAAACGTTATGTGGTGTTCTGTTGGGTTTTGCCTTTGGGTTTGCCTTTGGGAGGCAGACTTTGTACCGGCTTGGGTTTCATCAGCCCGTCCCACGCTTCTCGCTGACCTCCAGCAGCAGGCCCTCATCCTTCTTTGCCTTCTTCCTGCTCTTTACCTGACAGGGCTGAGTCACTGCACAGTGAGAAAGAAATGCTCTGGCTTCATCTGGAGTATTTTGGCATTCTGGGACAGAAAAACTGGATCCCCCTCTCCTACCTGTTAAATTCCTTCAAGAAAGAAGGGGAATTTGAAGCGAAGGGACATGAGACTTCCCTAGGAAAATTAGGTTAGTCATGTCCTGCAAGCCCTGGGAGGGATCCAGGACAGAGGAGCTCACAGGCTGCTAATGGGCTCGGTAGGACCTCACTTTCCAGGCTGCTTTTTCCAACTTCTGGGCGTATGGCCAGGTTGTGCCCAAACTTTTGGCAGAATGCCCTGGACTTACCGGCCAGGCAGCTCTCCATGTGCTCCAGCCTGTGAATCCCTGCTTCCTGGCATGCTCTCCCCCAGGGGCTTTTGCCGGTGGCTCTGGCACTTGTCACCCCCCACCCTGCCTGCTCCAGAGCTCGCTGACCTGCTCACCTGACTGGGGGGGGGGGGATGCGCCCAGTACTGGGCCCACACCTGCTCCATGCCATGGCCACTGGCCAGGACAATGCTGCTTGCCACACTGCTGCTGCCTCATAGTTGGTGCCCCCAGCTCTAAGCCTAACCCCCCTGGCACTCCACACAGCTTCTTCCGGCTGGAACGGTTGGTTCCCTCTGGCTCCTATTGCTGTGGACTCATCACAGCCATTTCTTTAGAAACCTGCCTGTGGACATGCACAGACACAGCAATGGTGACAGTTTGTTTAATTCAGAAGAGGAACTGGTGAAGTGAAGCTGTGCTGAATCCTCCTTCAGTCCTTAATAATTACCTGCTGTGCATTTGACCTTGCCTAGTGTGACAGAGATTGTAAAGTTGAACTAGAGCTCAAGATGACCATGTAGCATCCCATCCCAGGATAGCTATCTTCTAAGTCTCCATAAGTTACCTTTCTGCTAGGCACATGTGGATGTGCTAAAGCATGGCATATCAGCCCTTGCACCCCTCAGCTTGGACCCAAACGTATGCAGGATAACTGTTGATATCCCAGGCTGAAATGAATCAGTGCAACATCATCCAGCACGAGGCCTGCCTGCAGAGGTGCGAAGTGTTCACAGGATGGTGTTCTGCCTCCCATGGGGTCCTTCACTGCCTTGGAGCCAGCACATCATCCTTCTCTAAATGCAGCAGGGCATTCAGCAAGCATGCAGCTTACTCAGTTCCCTAAATGCAAAGTCTGTGATACAGGGAGATAACTCCCCAGTGAACCCAGATAAACAGCTGCACATCAAAAGCTGCTATTTGCTGTTGAAGGATTGTTCCCCCCCCCCTCCTTATCACCACTCAGCACAAAAAAGAAAAAAAAAAAAAAAAATCCTAAACACACAATTGCTTAGAAAACAGCAACAAGTAAATAGTAGAATGTCAGCTTCGGAGATCTTAACTGTCGCTGTGCACTTCCATATGCACAAACAGTGTGCTGATCAAGGGCAAAAGCCTTCTTCTGTCACTCTCCATTGTAGGGACAGAGATAATGGCACTGCCTGTGAATAGCACTCTGGTCTAGATTTCAATTTCCTATTTATTTCCTCCCTCTCCCCTCCCTCTTTCTTTCCTCACCTTGTTATCACCCATTCAGTCCTTCTGTTTTTTTCTCTGCCTCTTAATATCCTTCACATCACACACAATGTTTGTGCATCGCTCCTGCTTCCTTTCCTAGTGCTGTCAATTCTCACAATTTTACCTAAGGTGGGGCAATGCGCAGTATTGTTCCTACTGCCCAGACCTTTGAGGCCTGCAAAAAGACCAGAATTTCCAGCTGTCATTATTAAAAGCACCTTGTTCTGCGAAAAACAGAACTAATGAAGCCCGGCTTCCTGTGGATTCATGTCTGACTCACTCGCTGCTATAACCTTTCTTCCCTTTTCTCTTTCATGTCCTGTGTGATATCTCTTGCAGGCTGGCACGAGGCAGCACTTGCTGGTGCTGGTGCCGCGTGGCGTGCATGCTGGTGGCCTGCCTGCGCATAGGAGGCCACTGGCTGCTGCCAGACTGGCCGGCAAGCAGCTGAGTTCTTCCTGCCTTTCTCTCTGTTGGAAAACTAATCTGAGTCTGTCGTCACTGATATTCACAACCCCCTGGGAACTTAATTATCTTTGAGACTTCTACCTCTTTCATTCATTTGATTGCAACTAGCTAATACCTTCTGACATTTTTATGGGGGGCTGATGGGCAGATAAACAACCAGATGATTGATTACCAGCCTTTAGAAGGTAAGGTTGTTGCCTTGTGGTCATGGCGATAACCTAAGAAAAACCCAAGCATCTATAAAAGAACCTCAAGTCCTTATATATGATTACAATTGCACTTTTTGTGCAATTTTGATTGTCCTTGTGTTCCCAGATGTCAGAACATCTGTATTAGGTTACTTCAGAAGCTCTCTCATCACCACTCTCTTTGGAGGCGCAGGGAGGAGCAGAAGAGGGGAAAGGCTTCCCTCCTTGCATGAGGAAATGCCTCCCTCCTCACCTGAGGAAAGGCTTCCCCCTCATGTGGGGAAAGGCATCCCCCCTTGCATCAGGAAAGGCTTCCCACCTTGCCTGAGGGTGGTCTGTGTCCTTTTTCTCCATATGGGAATTGATAGTCAGAGGTTTGTGTTGGTGGGCAGTAAATTAAGCCAGATAAAATTCCCTGACTCCGAACTGTTTTGCCTGTGACATGGGAGCTCAGAGACACTTCTCTCTTGGGCCCAAGGGGGCTGCAGGCACCCAGAACTGAACCTAGGCTGAAAAGGGAGAGCATCACACCTGGGGTACACCAATGGGTTGGCCCAGCACAAGCCCCTTTGGCAAGTAAGTTGCCTGGAGGCAGTGACACAGTGACTTTCCCCTACAGAGATGAGAAAATCCTGGAGAGCAAGAGAGGCCCATCTCCGTCTCCTGCCTCCCACCAGCCCCCAGAAGAGGAAGTCGACCTCCTTTTCGTTTGCACAGCATGGTCTCAGCAGCTGAGGCGCCAGCACGAAGGAGCAAGCAGCCCCCAAGAATGCTGAGATTTGTATCTGACACTTGAACAGGATGGTGGGGAAAGTGTGCGTGACTTCTGGCTGAGTCTCACCCTTCAAACACTGAGCTGGAGACACCAGGCCCAACTCAGCCATGACAGGGGAGCTAGGTTGTTGACACCTGCTGGAGCTGGGGTCCTTGAGAAACTTCTCTCTCGGGCCCAAGGGGGCTGCAGACACCCAGCAGTGACACCCAGCCTGAAAAGGGACAGTCAAGCGCAGGGGAAGGCTGAGGACAGCCCCCTTCAGCAAGCAGAGGCATCGATGCTGCACTGGAGACAGGAACATGGTTCTGTTTCTGTATGGAGAGGAGAAAATCATGGGGCGCAAGGAAAAGAGGGCGAGAGCTGGAGGATCAGCAACCTGAGGAAGGCCCTAGGGTCGAGCACTCCTGCCAGGTGGAGGGGACACCCTTGTGGTTGTCCCACGGCCTCAAAGGGAGGCACAGATTCCTGACTCATGCCATCAGGCTACTGCTCTGCATGCCCAGAGACATGGGCCATGCCCGGGGGGCCTCATGGGCCGCGGGAGGGACACAGCCTTTGCGCTGGGCATGGAGCTGGCGAATCTCTAGCAGTCGCCGGGAGAGGAGCTAAAGTGAGGGGAACAGAGAGGAGCTTTTGAGGACCACAGCGCCGTTTCTCCGGACAACGGTTGCCAGTCTCCAGCCACAGCGACCCCGGGGGCGAGGGGGAGGGAGGTGCGCGCGCCCCCTTGTGAGGTGGCCCCGAGGCTCTGTGACCTCAGGGCTCTCACTGCTTTTACCCGTGCGTAGGGTCTTGCCCAGCTCGGTTTGCCCCAGGATCCTGCCGAGCGAGCGCGAGGCGTGGAGGGTCGGACCTTGTGGAGGTGCGGGTGTCTGCATCTTTGCTTTGGATCTGCAGCAGCTCTCTCGGTGCTGAACCCAGGAGCCGCCTTTGGTCTCTGCCCCCTTTGTGCCAGGCTGCCGGGGCTGCAGGGCGTCCCGCGTGGCCCGTGTGCGTGGAGGGGGCGGAGGGGCCTCTGGGGGCACAGAGGAGACACGCTGCCTGCTCCGCGAGGTCACTTGCAGCTGAGGTGAGCCGGGCTGCGAGAAGCTGCAGGGAGTGGGTGCTGGGGTAGTGGGAGGCAGCACAGGGGGAAAAGCCTGCACAAAAGCCTGGACACATGGCATCAGTTTGGGAGAAAGCAGCTGCGTAGCTGAGCCCTCCTGGGGGAGAGGCCAACAGTGCCCGAGGTGTTTCCTCTCAACCAGAAAGCAGCAGCTTAGGCAGCTTCTTCTTAACCTTCTTCAAGCTTGCTTTATCCATTTCCTGCCACAGCTCTTGTGCTCCCTGGCAATGCCCCGGCACCACACCAGCCTCCCGTCTCCCCAGGGTCAGGACTGACTATGGTGTCTCTCTCCTTCCCAGAGCGTGGCAGCAGCCGCTGGGGCGCCTCCACGGGCGAGCAGCTCCTCCTTGGCAGCTCTCCCCAGCCCACTGCAGCCACCATGGCCACAGCTGCCTCTTCAGCCACAACTTGTCCCATCTGCCTGGACAGGCTGGACAACGCGGCGTTTGTGAACCCCTGCATGCACCAGTTCTGCTTTGGCTGTGTGCAGCACTGGTGTGAGACCAAAGCCGAGTGCCCTCTATGCAAACGGGGGATCCGATCCATCCTGCACTCGGTGGCGGTGGACGACGACTTCCAAGAGCTCGCCGTCGGGCCTCCTGCAGGCGGCTCCGTCGCCAGCTTCCAGCCATGGGGAGCTGCTTTCTTCCCCAACCTGCCCTGGACACTTGCCCCGGCAGCCCTGCTGTGGCCAGATCCCTCCCCTCCACGGGTGCCGTCCCCTCCTGAGGACGGCACCGGGCTGCCAGGGCCGTCGGGCTTGGCTGCGCTGCGGCAGAGGGAGGCAGCGCGGCCAGGCTGAAGTAGGAGCCCACTCTCCCGGAGGATGGCGCGTCCCGCGGGAACCCCTTGGAGGCAGGCGCCGGAGCAGGAGCAGGGGCTGCGCTCCCACCGCCCTCGGCCCCGCACTGTGGGGCAGGGGACAGAGGTGCCCGACGGCGACCACCTGCCAGAGCTCTCGGCGGCCTTTTTCCAACACCACCCGGCTGTGCTGCAGAGGCTGCTGCCTTGGCTGAAGCGGGAGCTGCGCCTCCTCTTTGGTGCCGCCAGACACTGGCCGCCACGGTGGAGTTTATCGTCACCACGAACATGCGGAGGTACGACGTGGGCAGCCCGGCCTTTGCGGATGACCTGGGGCCATTCTTGCTGGGATGCACGGAGCAGTTCATCTGCAAGTTCACCACCAAGGCCAGGTGTGCCAGCTCCGGGGAGGCCGTCGCTCCCCAGGCGCCCAGGGACCCCCGCGCTCCTGCAGGCAGGCAGGGACGCCCCGCAGCCTCTTCCCGCCCAGACAGCCCTCCAGCTGCAGAGGGGTCACCAGCCCCCACACAGGGCCCATTCCGGAGCAGGAGACATCTGGGCCCTGGGCATGAGGAGCTCCCCTGGGCCACGGACACCCATGCCCACGAGGCCACTGCAGCCCCAGGGTCTCCCCAGCAGCCGTGGGGAGGCTCTGAAGAGGAAGCCCCCTGAGAGGGCAGAGGAGAGCGGAGGCTGTTGCAGGCGGTTGTCCCTGTTGTGATGACGGAGAGCCGGGAGGAAGAGCTGGAGGCAGTGGCCGGCGTTTCTGCAGCGGCTGGTGTCAGCAGCCCCTCCGCTCCCAGCTGGGCTGGGAGGGTATCGCCTGGGACCATCAGGTCCCCCGAAAGAGGAGGGCGAGCGCTCCCCAGGCCGATTCCCAGTCCAGGAAGAGGCAGTCACGGCAGCAGCCCTAGCGGGGACTGCGCAAGCAAAGTCTCCTCCAAATGAAGATGGGAGGTGTCTGGCACGCAACACTTCTTTAGAAGATGCCGTGGCCTGAATAAATGTGTTTGCCCTTGAGAACTACTGTTGCGATTTGGGTGCTGTAAGAGGCCTTCTCACAGGTCTGGCGACTGTAGCAAACCCTGGACTAGAGCCACGTTTCTGGCCCAGCAGCCAGAGCAGTGCGAGTCAGGAGCCTGCAGGGCTTTGCAAACGCGTGTCGACGAGGAGCCGCTGCAAAGCCAGAACGCCACCCTCTCTTCTCCCCTGGCTCAGCAGTGCCCCCAGCACCTCTCATAGTGGTGGTGAGGCTCGGGGTGTCAGTGGGGTGGCTGCTTGTGCGGTGGGGTGCTCACTGGCTGGCGTTTTGTTCTCTTTCCCAAACCACTTCCTGCTGCTGGAAATGTGCTGCTCTGGGATCTGCTCTCATCTCGCAGCAGGAAAGGCTTCCCCCTCGCGTGAGAAAAGGTGACCCCTAGCTTTAGAAAAGGCCTCCTCTTGTGTGGGGAAAGGCTTCCTCCTCGCGTGGGGAAAGGCTTCCTCCTCGCGTGGGGAAAGGCTCCCTCTCACGTGGGGAGAGGCTCCCCCTCGCGTGGGGAGAGGTTTCCTCCTCACATGGGGAAAGGCGTCCCGCCTTGTGGAAGCATTTACGCATCCACCTTACCCGACAGCAGGAGCAGCCGAGGTTCAGTCCAGCCTAGCACCCCTGCCAGTGCCATCATTCGTAATAAATTAGTAATGATAACGGGAACGCAGAGAGCGCAAGAACTATGGCCCTGTATGAATGGTTTCAGTCTTTGAGTTAAGATATAAGCAAGGGCTCCTCAAGGCTGTTTTTCACCCTTTTTCTGCGTGCAAGTGCAGCCTGCTGTCTTTGGTTCTGACAGTGCATCCCAATGCACTGCGATTCACTGGTGAGTGAAGTGACCCAAATGTACATATTCATATTTTCACAGTCCATAAATCACTCCAGGATCTACTTTTTCTGGATAGGAAGTGCCAGATAAATCTAAGGTATTAGCATTAGATTTGTGAAATGTCACTGCACACATCCTGAGTTTCATGCCCTTTGTACCGAATTCATGTAGCAGATCAATTTGTATATATTTGTTTATTTCTTGGGGTTGACAGATTTCTTAGTGCCCATTTTCCAGCAAACCAGAAAAAATATTTTAGGATAAAATAACCTAAAGTTAATTGTAGCGTTTCCTTCATTTTTTCTTTTGATGATAGAAAATATTTGAACCACATGGAAGAGGTGTTTTTCAGTATTTTCTCACCAACTTTAACTTGGTGTATTTGTTTACATCTCTGCAAAATGTTACCCTATCAGAACTTTTCTTTTATTTAGCTTAGTAGGCATTTTGAATACACCATGCTACAGCTATAAATTACTGCACTAAGTTATCAGACAGTAAAACAGCAGGCACTGGATAAGGTTTCCATGCTGAAACTGCAGAGAGCCTTATATGGATGTGTGCAATGTATATATGCGTGTATATAAGTGACTATGAAAAGTACCGACCTTCACAGTAAGGACTTGACATTCTGACAGAGCCCTGGCCATGTCAGATAGTGTGCGAGCCCAGCTAAGAAGCCCCTGGATAATGAACAGGTTCACAGCTAGTGCTTGTTTTTTTTAACGCGACATTGAATTTTCTGAGGAATTTAATTTAAAAAGTCAAAAGATGATAGGAAATTTCAACACAGAGTTTACTGTTGTTTTAAAATGTAGGTAAAATGAAAACATGTGAAATGTTGCCAGCTAGTATTTGGCCCTGTCCTTTTTCCCTCCTCCTTTTTTTTAAGCTGACTCTTCATATATATATATATATATAAAGATATATATATATATATATATATAAACAGAAAACCCAGTATTTCCAACCCTAATTAAAGGAGTTGCCTAGCTGAGTTACAAAGCTACTGCTCTGCTATCACAAAGTAACCATTCCTTTTAACCACAGCCAATATACTCAATGTTATTGCTAGTTCTGCAACTGGTTCATGAACTGAATATTGGAATTAGTTAACTTTCATACATGCTGCTGTAAATCTATCTATATTGTAGAAAAAAATAATACAATCTCATTATCTTCTAATATTTGAAATATTTTTGCTATTGAGAGAGAGGCTATGGGAAGACAATTACTAGTATGAGTACATTACTACAGTGTTTTCTATTCAGAAGTGGAAAATAAGAATTTAACTGTTTTGTGCCAGAAATAATGCATCTTTTTACATCAGTAACCTTGGATAGTGTATAATTAATATTATCTGAACATATACTGCAGAAATGTTGTGTTTATAATATTTAAGTGCCTCCGGCTGTAGCTGCTGAACATACAGCTAAAACAGTGGGAGTTTAATATGGTAAACAAGGTCAGAGAAGCATTTATCAATTTGAAAGAGTTAGATCAATCAGAATTCATCAATGACACCCTCAGTTAAGATAGAAAAATACAGTACTGACTGCTAACACAGAGGCTGTGTTTCACCTTTTTATTCCTAGGAAGATTTCCAAGATAATATGGGTATTTTAAATGACTAGCTGAGCTTCCATCATATAATGGCAACTAATCAATAAATCATATGTCATTGTTGTGGCTTGGCATGTCAAATAGCTGCATTTCAATGTCCGTATTTACAGTTTTGAGCCATTTTTTTGGTTGTACATTTCCAGCTCATTAACTCTGATTTTAAAATTGTGTCAGTGAAATTGGAAGAAAAATCAAGTCTTACCTGTTTCTGCCAAAGGGAGGAGACAGAATGCGGTAATCAAGGAGAAACTTCAGTTACTTAACATTGCTTGCTATCCCATGTGGGTTTACTGAAACAGCTTTTCCTCGTAAGCAGTGTGAGAAATAAACACACTGCTTTTTGTCAGACATGTTGGACATTCTGATGCTCGTGGGAGATGGTAAAAGGATGAGTGTTTCTGAAAGCAGCTTTTGGCATACATAAATCATGAGGTTTGTACTGAGGCCTGGAACAACCAACTCAGAAGATTTTGGTTAAATAACAGCATGAAGATGAACTAACAAATACCCTGCCTGTCTGTGTTACTTTTGCCTACCAGAATTCTAGAGCAATCTTATTCTGCCATATGAATATTGACCTATGTGAATAGGTGAAATTGGTGGTCAATGCACATCCAAATCTCTGATTTAAGAACAATAGCATACAACTGAAATAACATTAGTCTTTGTTACAATCTTCCACTGTCATTAACCACATTCTGAGCACTTTTGCCACTGTGTCAGAATATCTGAAGAAATGATGATCAATCTTCTTGATGAAAGTTCTTCTTGAAGACCTGACTTGGATCCAGGCCATAACAAAAGAGTGTTTGTCCTAAAAGGGAAATGCTGCAAAGAATTGGCCAAAATGCAGTCACTGGCTTTCTTCTACAGTAAACAGCACTTGTTCATCAGGATATTGCAAAATCGCAGTGTCTTCTTCAACAGCTTTCTCATTTGTGTGACAGCAGTCTCCAAAATGCCTTCTTTCATGTTTTGGTTTATTAGAAGTTACTTTCTTCTGGTGAATGACTAAGGACGTAATAACCCACATGTTTATCACAGCCAAGTCAGATAACTGCCACTCACTCTGTCTGAAGTGAATTGTGAGAATGTTGTGTAGGTTTCGGCAAGTACAGAACACAGATGCTCAGTTTTCTGATGGCTCTGGTTTATGTGTATGTATGCATCAAATCTGTGCTCATATTCTTTCCCTGGCTCCAGTGTAAGAAGGCCTGGTCTTCACTTCCAAAACAATTACTAGTTCAGGCTGCAGCTATATTCCATTCTAATAATTCTTGTAGAAACTGTGCTCCTCTGGGACAATGCAGACCAGAAAGTGTACTATAAAATTTGTGAGAGCTGAACAAAATTCAGTCAAATCAAATCAGCTGTGGAACTGTTTTGCACAGTGACTCAGGCAAATTGGGAATTTGATGATCTTTTAGGTAACGCTGAAGATTCTTTCCCCTCAGGAAAGCCTTTACAGCATAATACATTCCAGTTCAACTTTCTTCTATAAATCTCCAACAAAAATCCTTTTTTTAGGCAGAACTCGGACCCTGAAAAGACAGAAATGCCAGAGACATCCTAAAGTTCATTCTGATATTAATTTTATGTAAACAATGATCTGATGCTGTAGCATCGAATAAGACAGTAGAATCCATGAGTCACGTAAGCTTAATGTGAGACTTGTGCAGCTCACCCGGCTGCTGGGCCTCTTTCCCACCTGTGCCCCAATGTAATGACCAATGCCAATGTAATAGCACCCTGAAGACGTTATTTAGTCTTGCTGAAATTGTTTTGTTTTGCATTTAGGCTGCCTTTGTCTGACTGTGGAGGAAAAGTCTATAAAATTAAGTAATAAAATTAAGTAATAAAACTTAAATTTACTGAGGAAATAAGCTTCCAGAAGGATAAACTTCTCTGTCATTACAGAACTAATCAGACATACATACAGGGGTTCATCCAGACAAAGCTAAACTCCTTTCACATGATGGAAGTAAGCCAAGTCATGCCTAACTGCTCTGTGACCAAGCTAAAATGTTGCTCTGTCAGTGCAACACTAACCCAGGGATGTGACTCCTGGACCAGCCATCTCATGTCCAGCAGCTTGTAGCCTGGGTAGAGGAACTGAGTCTGAAGTCATGTTCATGTAGACAAATGCTAAGGCAGCAACTGGAGCTTGTAACAGGCAACTCCCATCTCCAAAATCTTCAGTCTACCTACACTGCAACTACCTTTGGCTTCTCTCCCAGAGGTACTCTACCAGGAGGTGAGTGCATTAACACTGAGAATAGCAAATACTGATTAATGAACAACTTGTTCCCTGTTACACTCTCCTTCACCTCTCAGGATATCCTTGATAATTAATTTCTCCAGGTGGAATTTTAAATAACAGTTAAGCTGATCTAAGCTTCTCCTTCAGTGACTGACCATCCTCTCCCATCCCCTTCCCTGCTCCTGATCACATAATTCCCCAGCATCTCTTGGTCCAGCTCTGGTACACATCTGATCCCATAGTGAGTCTGTTTTGGGAACTAACCACCAGAAAATGACAAGATTTTTTTTTTCTTTCTGCTTTCAGAATGCTTGCCAGTATTGCTCCCAGAGCTTGTTCACCACGAGGTCAGGACAGTGCCGGCAGTGGCACAAGGCCAGGAGCCGGACGCAGAGGGAAAAGTGGAACTATTCCTTTGGCCACAGACCATTATATCAACCACTAGATCAGCCTCAAAATCCCTTCTTGCTTTTAGAGCAAAAGAAGTCATAGGAAGCCACTACCCAATGCTGCATTTGTGTTTGTCTCTTCTGCAATCTGTATTTCATTAGCAGCACCTGAGCTTCAAATCCTACATTCCTCTGAAGCTGTAGCTTCCCACCCTCTTGCCTCTCTGTGCTTGAAGTAGATGGGAAGGTTATGAACGAGAATATTTCAAAAAAGGCAATGCAATTTTAATTCTTACTTTCCTCCAAGAAAATCTATCTTTCTATCTTTGATCCTCTATTTTTATATTTTTGGTTAGAGCCCTCACAGTCCAGACCCAGAGCGAGGGTCACAGGAAAACTGGTACATTGGAAAAATTCACATGTTAAGCTTTCTGCATACTGGCTATGATATAACAGTGCCATGCGTGGGAACACCTGCTGCCATTTGCCTCCCTTGTTTCCATGACTTAAGAAAGGATGGAGGCAGCAGGCAGGTCAGCAGAAACCAGAAATAATGGAACATGAGAAATGGCAAGAGACTTCTAATTGATGAGCAGGGGACTTGTAAGAGACAAATTTTAAAGCCTCATTTCAGTTTTCCTTGTTAGGATTCTGTTAGGCTTCCTACAACAATGACAAGCATGATATTATCTAAGCAATATTACATGACTGAGAGCTGAATGTGGCTATATCAGTAGAATCTCTCTCAAATGTTTTATTTCTGATACTCAGGAAATTTTGTTCTGTGCTTCTATCAGAATAGAAACCATCATTCGTATAAAATAAACAACCAAACATTTGGCAAATACATTATTTTAATTTTAGAAGTGGTAACTATTGGCAAATGTTGATATTTACTGGCAATCACAGTGCACACATGTATGTTATTAGTCACCCAACATATTAGATTTGTGTTAAATATACCTTTTAAAGTAGATTTGCTCAGTGTTTAGAACTTTTGTCTTATTTATTCGATAAATCTCCAGAACTGTAGCAGATGGAGAGGGGGAAAGCATTGACCTCAGAATGGGATAGTTAGATGAAATTTCAGCAGATGTGAGACTCCTGTATGTTACAGCTTCATATTCAAAATGGCCACTCCTGTGGAGCATAGCATTGAGCTTATGTTAAGTATTGCTGCAGAGCACATTTGAATCTAGTTTGGTGGGGAAGGAGTGAAAGAAAAATAACTTCATTTACTGCATCTGCTCCTGAATCTTTTAGCAGTTTTTGTGGTTTTACAGACATGTGATCCTATTTTTGCCTTGGTTTCCTAAGGAAATAAGGCTTATGCAACGATGCTTTGGATTTTTATCTGTTCCGTCACAATAATTTGGAAGCATGAGCTAATTTCAGGTCTCACAGATAGTAAATTTTGTGAAAATAGCTATTCAGGTAGAAGAAGCCCAAATTAGTGTCCTCCTAAAGGAAAAATGTGATCCCAGTGAGGTTATTAAGCATCAAAGAACTGAAATGGGAGAGATTTAGGTACGTTTCAGCCATGGGAAAGGGTTCAAATGGATGTCCTCAGAGTATTAGACATTGAGAAAGAGCCATAGGATCAGTAACAAAGCTGACTGATTTTGGTAATTTTATTAACCTCCTTTCTGTGTGAAATATCCAGGTAAGCAGGATGACTGTTGTGTGTATTACATGGAATGAAGGAGAGATTTTGCTTCACTTTTACTATTCACAACAGATTAAAACTAAAATTCTGTTTCTCTCTGAAAGGTTTGAGATATGTGACCCAATGAGAGCTGTGCATGTTTTGTCTCCTTTGGTGGCTGGTATAGGAGTGTATTCAGGTCTTGATCTCACCAGCACTTACAGAATGTTATAACTCTACGCGTTTTGATAGCCCAAGTGGGAGTATTTTCATAGGTTTAAGACAAAGCATATGCGTAAGTGTTGGCAGGGTCAGTTCCCAGGAACTCAGTGTTTCTATCAGCTAACGGGGCAGCTGCTTTAACTCAGGTGAGGAAGACATGGATATGTTATAGAAGGTTTAATTCATGCTGACAGCTAATGTTAGCAGTTAAGTTTTCACATTGTTTCTTTGTTTTCACATTGTGCTGTGCTGTATTACAAATACCTTTAACATGGTGTATGTGTGCAATTACGTGTGAAAGGAATATTCATTGTCTTTCCAAAACGTATGCAGTAAAAAAGTCCACGACAGAAAACTAAATGAAAGGCATTTTTACATGTGAAAAACATATCAATCTGTGCTAACAGCTGATTTCAGCAGCTCTTCTGTCACACTCCTGTGGCCAGGAAAAGGAAGGTTCTTTCTTTGCTCCAAGAAAATTGCCCCCCTAATGTTACTCTAAGGCAGGGTGAAGAGGAAATTAGTGTTTCTTCTCTTTGCGTCATTTTGTTCCACTCAAAGGCTGTTAACAGCCAGTGAAAGCAGTTGTGCTCCTGTTGGCTAGTTTCTTTGTGTATTAGGCAGAGGGAAATGACAGCCCGCTGTAAAGGAAGGGCCCTATTCACCAGCAGTCATTGAAATTCCCTTACCCTGGCCCTGAACAAGCAAGCAAAGAAACAGCAGCAGGAGACAGTGCGAAGTGGTGGCAATGGAGGGGAACAGCCCTGGAACAATTGATGTGAAAGCCTTCAGCTGAAATCAGCATGTGGCCCATGTGGCAGGACAGCCTGGCCAGCTTAGCTCCAACAAGGTATTTACACCTTGCACTAAGTAAGAAGAGTGCTAAAAAACATGAGAGAATCATTAGACTTGTGTTTATTAACAACACAGTGCTTTATCTTCAAAGTGTTGCGCACAATTAACCAATATATTCAGCAAAAGCAGTAATGGATAGCATTCATTATCACCCAGTCACTAACTTAAAAAAAGATTTGTGATGAGAAAAAGGTGCACTTGAAGCCTTGGGAAGGAATATTTTTAACCTACTGTTTGAACAGGTGCAACAGCATTTTGAACAACTTCATACTACCTTGTCCTTTCAGTCCCTGTTTCATCAGGCAAGAATTGCCTGCAGGGCTGAGAGGATAGTTCAGTGTCCTCTTTATCACTTTGGTATCTGCCCATTAGAAACTAGAATGAAATCAGTTCACTTCATAGACAGACCTGATTACTCTTGGATGATAGTCATCACTTTCAATCAGTAGCAGAAATGGTCTGAAACAAATATTTTATGTGAACATTCTCACTGAGTGTGCACCTGACCTCTGGATAAAAAGGAAGCTGCATTGGAGCTGTGCCTGCTTTTGAATCTAAAACATGACACCTTCCCTAGGCTAGGAGAGGGTGACTAGTCAATAGCACTGTGATCAGTCCCTACCTCCTGGGTTGAATTTAAACCACTGACAGCTGCAAGAAATCTATAGCCAGTCCCCTGAGGCAGCCAGATTCCAGATAATTTTTTATTAGCTTCAGAAATAACACATCAAGTTAGACATTCCTACATGTTCTCACACAATAAAACATAAATTAGAAGATGAAATCAGTCCTAGAAAGAACATTTAGATCATAGAGAGCTCTGCTAACATAAAATAGTATGGCAGTGCTGTTAGTTGTCTACCAGTATTGTCACTTATTGAATAATAAAGCTTTTCGAAGTGATCTTGCCATTCATAGAACATGGTCACTTCAGTCTGGATGTACAAGTACCAATTCAAGAAATATTGGCAATCTGTTTCATTAAGGCTGTTTTTTTCCTCTCTCTCTCTCCCTCCCTCCATCACTTTTTTTTTTCCCCTCCCCCTTAAGAAAACATTTCACAAAGGCAGCAAGAGAAAAAGTCCATTAAACTTCAGGTCAACAAGAAGGTCTCATTTCTGTTAGATTTGTTGGAATCCTTTAGATTTTTTTTTTTCAGAAGTAGGTTTCTGATGCTGCCTACTTCTGTAGAATCTTTGTAATTTTAGACCATTTGAAATGCAATCTAAGCAATCCTTTGGATGCTTTTACTTTAGTAAATTCAAAAGAAAATCTACTCATTATAAACATCACTGGCTCCAGTAAAAAGGGAGCTTGAACACAAGTACTGAAGTACTTCCTTTTGCTTCTGTTATATTTAGTTTTATGTGTGATAGCTAAATTATTTAGTTGTAGTTCAGCTAAGACTTTATGATACCAGCCTGATAAATTGAAGAAGGCACAGATAAATTTATGTTTTTATTAAACTATCAAAGTGTCAAAGGCTACAGTATTGCAATATTGTGAATCAAAATGCTAAGAACTGAGGAAATGCGGAAAAAAAAAAGAAGTGGTCTTTGATAGTACACACTTTCATCAAATTTGTACCAGACAGTAACCTGGCAATACAGAGAACTCATGAGGTTGAAATGCAGGTCCAAGCTGTGCCGCAGCTTCCTGTGCTGCCTTAGATCACCGTTATCAACTACATCCTCAAAACAGCTGCTGGTTTGCAATGCTTCACTGTTTGTATGACCTAATGAGAAAGCACTGGTCAATCCTGGACTGCTATAGAGTCCTCGGTGCTTCAACAGTTTGGCTGAAAAGTCCCAAGCTGGGCACCCAGGCCTGTTTGAAATAACTCACAACAGAATGGGCTCTCTTTGTTGCACGCATCCATGATGATGGGAGCTGTACCTGTACCTAGGCAAAACGTACCAGTGTGGCTTATTTAATATGCCTGTGGTAACCATAAGATTTTACATTTCCTTCCAGCTGTGACTAAATATTCCAACCTTGCCACTTCGCAAATACCAACACATTACTTAAGAAAATAAAAGCATTCATGGGTCACAACACCTTGCTTTTCAAACTTTTTTTTTTTGTTTTATAGCTGTGGTTTCACAAAAACATTCTCTGTTGGTTTAGAAATGAATTGTAATCCACAGAATATCACAAGGCCAAAATACCACCTCTTTGCAGCTCAGGAGGAATAACTCTTATAGTTAGATTTGCAGCTGTTGATTTTAAATGGTATGGCAACAGGACCATGACATTTCTGTTCTTAAATTGTATAGCAGCCCAAATAGGGATTAAGGGCCCAACTGCTGTGTCTGAACAGACAAAACTCTTGAACTACCAGCATTCAGCCTTACTTTGTAGTGTAGACACAACTAAAGATCTTGGCAATTCAGAACAGATGTGTGTACTTTCCCCCTTGTCTATTCTTACACAGTTGTCACATGGCTGAAGGGAGCTTCTTGGATGAGACTAGGGTGGGACATGCCCTGCAGGCTGCCAGGCTAGGGTAGGGAGGAGAATGGTTGTTATTGAGACAGCCCTTTAGACAAAGCGCTTAGGACCCAACACAGAAAAAACGCGTAAAGGACACCCAGAGTGAGCTTTCTAGCAGGCCTGTTGCCAGACTGCTTTGTCTCTTGGTTGTGGAATCATTCTGGATGTGCCTGTGAAGTGAAAAGGTTGAACTGAAATGTCACTTCTTCTCCATGGGCACCTGCTCTCCCATAGCGTACTGATAATTGTTCTTGGATTCCCTTTCTTTTCTAGTGGTGGCAAACTAGCTTTGTGCAAAGGGGAAGCCAGGATGCTCTGCATGTTAACTCTGTTGGTACTATGGAAAATAGGAATAATCATTAGTCCTTGTCCCACTAGGATGCAGTCAAGCTTGTCACAGCAAGGCAGAATTGAAGTGACTCACTTGTCTTCAGTCATTGCCTTGCCCTGTTCTGGACGCCCACTCATCTGCATGGTGGTGGCATGGTAGACCTCCATCGCTGTGCATTACCATAGTAGCTTCTTCCCTAGAAACCTGAAAGATCCAGTACCTCCACCTCACTCCAGATTGGACTGTGATGGGCAGAACCAGTAAGCAAACAACAAGCTCATTGTTGATGGCAAAGCATATGCCTCCAGCTATGGCTAATGGTGCTGTATTTTCCCATCAGGTTCTGGACTTCATAGCAAAAGCAAAATCCAGTACAGAGGTGTGATGTGATACATGATATTTAAGAAGAAGATTCCAGTTATAGCAAATATCCAAAGAGACAGAGGAGACAGATCCTGAACTTGCATTTAAAGGAAACAAGGATCAGATGGGGAAAATGACCTTTGGCTAAACTAAGAAGGAAGGACTTGAAAAATTGTCTGTTGTCTAGCAGTGGAAAGGGCAAAGACTGCAGCGCACACAGATGATATCTGGCTAACAGTATCTACTGTTAAAAAGCCACTTTTTTTTCTGAGTTGATTTGAGCCTGCTGAATAACTTTGATCCAGACATCTGCATTCTGTGGTTTCAGTGTTTTTGATCTAGCACTTAGGATATCTGAAATTGGATTTGTGAGTGAACAAGGGTCTCAAACAGGCAGCTAAAAAGCACATGATCAAGGCTCCAGTTGTCCTGTAGTGTGACTAGCAATTGAGTTTTCACTTACTACTCCTTCAGGCAAACAGACGCTTTAATTCCTGTGGATTTCACAGGAAGATTCACAGATCTTCCCGTAATATTTTGCTTCATCAGATTGTCGTTAAAAAATATCAGGGACTTGAATCTTCTGCTTGGAGATATTTTTGTTTGCTTTATGGAGGATCAGCCCTTACAGTGAAATTTTGAATAACAATTGTTTCTGCAACTCAAAATTATATTTTGCATGTTCCTTTAGATTAGTCTTGTAGTACTCACAAATCTGTGCATTACACAGTAAATGTTTTATTCTGCCACAGAGTTCTTGATTAGTGTGGAAGGAGTGAGATGAATTTCTTGGACAGAGACTTTTAGGCTTGACTTTTTAGGTCGGTTTTGAGAAAGCCACTTCAGTCGTGATCTAATTGTACTATTTCAGCAGAGCTGACATTTAAAGTATATGATAATTTTACAGCTGCAGACAACCACTATTTCAAGGACTATCTCACAGAAGCTAAATCAATGATTATCTAAAGTAAAGTAAAAAGTGTTCTCTGTAGCATGTGATGCTGTTTGATAGCATTTTACCCACAGTAGAACTTCTTTCAAAATTGGAGTCAAGCCTCTCAAACCCTGCCACTGCTTTATCAACTAAGTTTATGTAATATTCTAAATCCTTTGTTGTCATTTCAACAATGTTCACAGCATCTTCACCAGGAGTAGATGCCATCTCAAGAAACCACTTTCTTTGCTCATCCATAAGAAGCAACTCCTCACCTGTTGAAGCTTTATCATGAGATTGCAGCAATTCAGTCACATCTTCAGGCTCCACTTCTAATTCTAGTTTTCTTGCTGTCAGTTCTAGTTCTCTTGCTGTCAGCCTGTCCTTTGAAGCTTTGAAGCCAGGCATTGACTTCTCCTCTCTAGCCATGAAAGTCCTAGATGGCATCTTCTTCCAATAGAAGGCTGTTTCATCTGCACTGAAAATCTGTTGTTTAGTGTAGCCACTTTCATCAATTATCTTAGCTAGATCTTCTGGATAACTTGCTGCAGCTTCTACATCAGCACTTGCTGCTTCACCTTGCACTTTTATGTTATGGACATGGCTTCTTTCCTTAAACCTCATGAACCAACCTCTGCTAGCTTCAAACTTTTCTTCTGTAGTGTCCTCACCTCTCTCAGCCTTCAGAGAATTGAAGAGAGTTCGGGCCTTGCTCTGGATGAGGCTTTGGCTTAAGGGAATGTTGTGGCTGGTTTGATCTTCTATCCAGACCACCAAAACTTTCTCCATATCAGCAATAAGGTTGTTTCACTTTCTTATCATTCGTGTGTTCGTTGGAGTAGCACTTTTAATATCCTTCAAGACCTTTTCCTTTGCATTCACAACTTGGCTAACTGCTTGGCGCAAGAGGCCTCGCTTTCAGCCTATCTCGGTTTTTGACATGCCTTCCTCACTAAGCTTCATCATTTCTAGCTTTTGATTTAAAGTGAGAGATGTGCAACTCTTCCTTTACTTGAACACTTAGAGGCCATTGTAGGGTTATTAATTGCCCTAATTTCAATATTGTTGTGTCTCAGGGAATAGGGAGGCCCGAGGAGAGGGAGAGAGACGGGGGAACTGCCAGTCAGTGGAGCAGTCAGAACACACACAACATTTATCGATTAAGTTCACCGTCTTATATGTGCACGGTTCGTGGTACCCCAAAACAATTACAATAGTAACATCAAAGATCACTGATCACAGATCATCATAACAGATATAATAATAATGAAAAAGTTTGAAATACTGCGAGAATTACCAAAATGTGACAGAGATATGAAGTGAGCACATGCTGCTGGAAAAATGGCGCCGATAGACTTGCTTGACGCAGGGTTGCCACAAACCTTCACTTTGTAAAAAACGCAATATCTGCCAAGTGCAATAAAGTGAAGCGCAATAAATGAGGTATGCCTGTACTGACAAAAAATTATTGACTATAAGACAGTCCTGTTTGTTTTTGATGCTTAAGACTGCATATTGGAAGAAATATCTCATGGATTAATATTAATAAATTCCCCTCTCAAAAGATAACCAGTTTCAAAATCCCAACCACCTATACTGCTTTGCCTAAGGGTAATTTTTCACAGAAAAAAATTGCAAGTTGACACTACCGCAGGTTCTCTGTCTGGAAGACAAGCTTACATGGAATGGAATCTGCAAACAAAATGTAGCAGTCAGCAGCTGTTCCCTTTCTCCTCCAAAGTTTAGCACTGATAACAGTAAAGTAAAATAAAATAACATAACCCAAAACAGCAATTTTTTCAGCTTGGTTTTCAGCCAAGTCATATGCCAGTGAATGTAGATCTCTGCCTCCCAAAGGCATTGCCTTCACTCTGCCTTCCTAAAAGACAGTTCTCATGGCAGTTCCACTGTGTGCTTAACCAGGGGAAGGAAAAGCTGAACTAGTTAGGTGCAGCATTCAAAGCATCTTGCCATAATGTCTGTTTGTTCATTGCTCCTTTATAGCAGCATAGTTAAGGAACATGTGTGCTTATTTTGACTGTAAAAAACCCCTTCTCTTTCTATTCCTCTTTCTTATGTGGCATCATAGAATTATGATGTATTTTACACATGCAGGCATTGTCCTTGCTTGAAGAATTTGAAATGTAAAAAGAAAACAAGCCAAAGCAAATAAATACAAGGCAAAACAGAGGACAACAGCACAGCAGAGAGAGGAAAAGATAAGTGATTGTTTGGAGAGGTAAAGTTTACAGGGATTTTAAGGAAGAGAACTTGGAGGATGAAGAAAGGGTAATTATTCAATTTCAGGGACGCAAACAGACTGGGAAAATAGTGAAACACAACCGATAAAGCAAAAAGAGTAAGAAGATCAGAGAAATCAGGAATGGAAAACACAGATGTAGGCAGTTTCAGATATATTCAGTTTTAAGGACAGTTTCATGTAAGAAAACTTGGTATTTAGACTGAGGAGGAAAGATGTAAACACTGACCTGAAAGAGTTAAGGAACTAGTCTCAGCTTCAGCCAGAGTCAGTAAACTTTCAAGCTTAATCGCTGGACATGAATTAGGGAAAGGAGTAAGTACTGAAACTAGCTGGGTCATTTGGGAAAATTTTGGTGCTGTGGCTGAGTGCATTACTAGGCCAGCCTGCACTGTATTCCCTATCTGCCTCAGACAGCATGACCTTGGACATGTTGCATTTTTTCCTTGTGCTTCCATTCCGACTGCTTCCTTACCCCAGTGTCATTATGAATAACAGCACGGTAGAGGGGGCCAAAAACTAGTGTCAATAGATATGCTAATATCTGAGACTAGGTAATTAGAAGCCTCACAAGAGCCAGACGGGACATATTCTGATATATAGTTCAATATTGTGCAATCCTGGTTCTGCATAGCAGGGTTGCTGTCAGTCAGGAAGGAGGTTTATTGGCAAAGTCACAAGTATGAAGGTGGCGGCACATTCAGCCCAGCTTCACTGTGTCTCTCTTTATCTGTCTCTTTTTAATTTGAAGGGAGTTACTTACCACTATTAACACCCAAACTAATACATAAACTAAAAAGCAGAATTATATTTGCATAAACAAGGAGGAATGCAAAGGTTCTGAGCACTTCTACTGCACTTTGAATAAGAGGTAGAAGTTATGGAGAAACACTGTGATTCAGGGTTTCTTGTAGGCTTGTCTGGCATCACTTTAGAAGCACTGCTCCCTTTTTGGACACTTCATTTTAGGTGTACACCTGCAATGCATCATTGTAGTCTTTTGCTGTAGACAAAGATGAAAAAATTCCTTTAAAGCGGGAGCAGTTAGAGCTATATACTATCTTGATTTTATTACAGCTTTTCACACAGCCCCACATGACATTCTCATAAGCAAACTTGAGAAATATGGTAATTTCATCTGAACTACAAGGTGAATGCACAGTGGTTGAAAAATTCTGCTTGGAGCAATTTAAAGTTTTACAGAATGCCAAGAAATACAGAACATTTATTGTCATGAAAAAGTTCTTATGCAGCCACAGCTTTATTAATCAATAGACTTATCTTAGAAGTAAGAGAATGATTAAAGAAGATGTAGTTCCATTATTTAAGGGGAAGTAAGCAACTAATGGACAAAACAGGAGAAAGACTGAAACATTCAGTGCTTTTTTTTGTCTCTGCCACAGGAAAAAAAACCAGTTGTGACCACAAATAATTATTGGCTATGAAACAAAGAAAAGCTAAGGACAGTGAATATAGAAAGAATGGATTTAAAACAATACTTATAAAAAGTTAAATATACCAGAAAGTTATTGAAACAAGTTTTTAAACAGTAGTTTGGGGGTGCCTAGATTTGTAAGAAACTGCCAACATGCATTTATCAACAATCAAATAATGTCAAATCAATCAGATTTCTTTCCTTGACAGGCTAACAAGCTTAGTGCATAAAGGGAAGCAATAGAAATGATATACTATGTCTTGATCTTAGAATAAGTTCTGATACAGAATCATGTGACTAACAATCCAGGGAAATAGGATGAAGATGGAGTTACACAACAGGCTGAAAAACTGCATTCAGAGAAGTTATCAATGATTCCTTCTCAAGGCAATAATCTGTTCTAGTTCTAGTACTCTCTTCTACTTTCATCAGCAGTGAATGATGAAGTAGAGATGAAACTTATATAGATGAGAATACGATGGGAAGGATTACATGCCCTGTTGAAGACCAGATCAAAACTTGATGACTTTGATAAACAGCAGACATGATCCAAAATCAGCAACATGAAATTCAATGAAGAGAAGGAAAAAGCGCTATGATTAGGGAGCAAAAGTTAATTCACAAAAATAAGACAGAAGGAGCAGCAGTAACTAGCAAGGGTGTAATTGCAAGCATTAATTAGCAAGGGTGTTGTATTTTATTCTTGGACAATAGGAGGTATCATCTGAGGCAGCATGTGCAGTTTTGGGTCCCACACTTTAAATTAGGATAACTAAAGAAAGTTCAGAGAGGAACTACAGAAGAAGGTTAGAAAACATGGTCTAGACTGTAAATCTGAGAGAACTGGTTTCTGGTTCTGAAGAAAGTAAACTGTGAGGATATGATAACCATCTACTGATATATTGATACCAGTAGATTATTCTACAAAACAAAATACCAATCAGTTGTTTTCCATTTTTGCTAAGGCTGGGCCAAGCAGTAATGCATTTCATTTGTATCAGAAAGACTTAGTTATTTAGGAAGAACAGTTGTCGCTATTTGCTGTCCTATTTGTTATTAGGATAGTAAACTTTGGAGCAGATTACTGGGAAGTTATAGAATTGCCATTGTTAAGGAATTAAAGAAACGTCCATCATGCATGTTCAAATTACTGCTGACCCTCTTTCAGCGCAAAAGAACAGACTAGAGACAGGCATGTCCAGAAGGTAAGTCAGCTTCACTTCTGAATTACCTGGAGGTGCCTCTCTTCAGAAACTATAGAGGCAGTATTTTGCAATATATAGGCTTCAGTCTAGCATCTCCAAAGTTAACTGGGAAAACAGTGGGCATTTGGCTCTTGCCTAATGTCTGTTGCTCTCCCAGGTCCAGTTTATTTCCCATCCCTGATTTGTGAGGACCAGTTGGCACACAGTCCTTCAGCCTCTGTGCAGATCTCCTAAGGACCTGGGTCTGAGTGGTTTTCTCCATAGCAAAGCCAGCTGAAGGAGTGCCCCCCTTCCATCTTTTTACCCTGCCCTTTGCTATTTCTAGTATCATGCTCTCAGATGTGTCATCAGAGAAACTGTTCGAGGTCAAAAGTAAGAGAGTTTTATTGCTGTCATTTAGGAAGATTTTTTTTTTGCTTTTTTTCTGGTATTCTGCATGGCTCAACCACACTTGTCTTTGGAGCAACACAGGGAGAAATCCTTGATGTAGGTGGGAGCTTCTGACATGAGCACTGCTGTCAAAGAAACCCTACCCTTTGCCCATCAGCTTCTGCCACTAAAACCCTTAAATAGCTTTTCTCGTCCAAGACTGCTTCTGACTGGATGGGAAGGTATCAACACACTTCCAACAGCAATAGGATGTAATAGTGACATCTGTCCTTGCTGATGTCCAATGTAACCTCAACAGGGTTAATGGAATGGCTTGGTTGTGTGCGGGATGAAGCCGCATAAAAGTGCAGCCAAGGATCCCCTGGCTGAATGCTCACCAGATTACTATCCAGACATGGAGACACAAGAGGCTTTGAGCCTCTCCTGTCTTTGGGGGCCCAGACTGAGTTTTCAGTCTTAGGCTCCCTTAGGAGCCACACTGTGAGCTGAAGTGCTTTTGAGAGTCCTGGCTCCCCCGACAAACACCTACTTGCCCACACGCTCAGCAAGGGATAGGTCTTTTGGTTTACTATCATGTCTCTTCAAGAGACTTGCAAAATACATGCGCAAACAAATTTTGCACAATATTTCTAGGTATCCTATTATTTTTACTCAGAGTGGAAAATATGAGAGATTACACCCCACTATCAACAAACCAGCAGGCTCCCTAGATGCACTTAGCCACTGTTCGGGAACCTGGGAGGGCTCATTCACCCTTCGTCACCAGAGGGCAAATTTGTCACCTGACCATTTAGTCAGCCCCAGTGAGGTGTTCATAGACCCCTGCCAGGCAACTTCTTGCCGAAATCCCCTTCTCTTTGCTCTCTTGAGCAGGAGCTAGTTTATTGTGGAGGGTGATTACATTTCAGTGGGAGAGCACTTAAGCTAATTGCTCGGTATTGTTAGTCCTGTGCCAACATTCCTCTGGAGTTTTAGTTCAAAGGCCTGTGTTGCAATCAAAATACTTTGCTGCTTGACATAGATATACCCAGAGTTCATCATCTCGAAGAGAATGACTGCATTGTGTGGACGGAGTGCACAGATATTGTCAAGGGAGCAGGTAACCAAGAGTAAAATCTGAGTGTAAGATTTCCTGTTGAGGTTCCAGAGGATGAACAGTCTTGAATAATTGAGAGTCCTTTTTACTGCAGCTGTTGCTTTTTCTAAAGGCCATCAACGATGTACCTTCTCATCACCAAAATTTACTTTATTGCTCAATTTTACTTCTTAATAAATGCAGTGGGGATATTTATATCCAGTTCACTTCTTCAGCTTGATAAGCCATACAGAAGCAGTGAACTTCAGGCTGTTTCATTTGATAGAATTCCCAGTCTAGTATAAAAAGAAAAATACCCACAAAACATAGTCTTATTGCTATTTACAACACATACTGTGGCTTCTTACTGTGAAATATTGTGACATCTATCAACAAGGGTTAGTGCAGACAATTTCTTGGGAAAGTGTGTGACAAGGATGAAATTCACAGTCAGTATAAGGAGGGGGTATGGTGGAATAATGGTTTTCTAGAGAGACCATAGACCATGAATCTTCATAGGGAAAACAATGACACAATAATGAAAAGCATGTGTTTTCCTGATTTTCCCCTCTATTCAAATACAAATAATTTATGTGTTGTTTTTTCTAAAGCACTGCTTTAATATAGACCATACAGTATAAGTATATTCAGTACGTTCAGGATATTTCTGTGTATGTATACAAACGCACTTCAGTACGTGTTGGTGACACCCTCTTCCACCCACGTGGAACCAGAAGTGTTTTGCAAGCTTTAAAACAGATCAGGGGAGCCTTTCTGCTGGCATGTTTAATTGCTTTGCCCATTTCTACAGGGAAGCTGTTTAGTGTGCAGCTATTCTACACAGCAGTTTAGAACAGCAGAGCCAAATGAAATTATGGTGGGAGTTTTCAGCAGACAGGCTGTAATTATCCAGTTTGGAATTTGACCAGAGTGAAATAGAAGCTTGCCTACCAATAAACATACTTGAGGTAACATGTTTTTGAAGTTTTTGAACAAAGAAACTTGTTTGGATGGTAAAAGTGCAAGATGGGAGTCAAGCAATCCAGGGTGCGCTGGCATAAATTTAGCACGCTATATTGTAAATTATTTAAGCTGTCCTTCCCCCTGTTTTTCCATCAAAAAGGAACAGTTGTATGGGATCTTACCATGACTTGCTCTCTTCCTTTTTATTCCATGTCACCTCAGGAATGATGATGAGGTTGGCAGAAGTCTCTCAGACTCCTTTAGTTTCTGTTGTTCAGCGTTCATTGCATGCTCCTCTGTGACTTCAGAATGGCCTTGCCTGTGTAGGGGAAAATTCATTATCAGGGCTGGGACAATTGTGTGAGAGTTTGTCTGGAGCGACTCCACCCTGTGAAATTATTCATAATTTAAGTAATTATTTCATTTTCAAACCAGAATTGTCATTATTTTTTATTTCAACAGAGTAATTTCCCATGGCGAGTTATTTTACAGTGGTTGTGCCAGTCAGTTTCTCTGTGTAGGCAATCTTCTTGCTTAGGACTTGTGCATTGCCCGTCAGATCTTTGTGTGGAAACCACTAAGAATAACCAACTGCCATAAATGAGCTAACGTTGATAGAACAATCCAAAACAATGTTCCAGGTGTGAAATATGCATGTGAGAGCTTTTTTTTCTTCTTGAAGTTTTCCCCATAATTTTCATACCAGTATGCATCACATGATTTTTAAAACTTCTAAATTTTGTTGTCCATTAATATGTCCATTAATTTTGGCTTATGGACAAGCTAGAGGGAGCTTTAGCAATGCACAGGATGAATCAATGTACATGTATGTACCTGATGTGAGGCAAGGCAGAAATGACTGAAGATTGCCTTGTTCAGGGTTGACCTCAATTACTGGCTCTCCTGTAAGGGTTATGCTGGGACTACTTTTACCATAAGTTTCATGACATGTGAAAGTGGCAATACGAGATGAATGAACTGCCATTATGACATGCAGAGATGAAAAATGGAAAATATGCAAGAGTGAAGAGCAGGTAGAGCCAAACCCAGTAAACCCTCAGGCTCAACTCCTGGGTGTAATTTGAAGAATCTCTGAAGCTCAGTGGAGTGGCCTCACTAATGCTGAAGCACATGAAACTATACTCAGTATAATTAAGGTCTGTGACAAGAATCATATGCTTATTCAAACTATCAGTATTCATTGAGAACCTTACCAACCTAGAAGGTCCTCTCTTCTTCAGAGAGGCTCTTTATCGATGCCATTCTCAGCCTGAAATCTTTTAGGAGGCAGGTTCAGGGGATCTCAGAGACAGGCAGCAGCTCTCTATCATGGACTGGGCTGCAGTCAGGAGCAGAACTTTGTGTTCTGGAACACAAAAACTGTTCAGGAACAGTTCTTTGTTTTGCACCTCCAAAGTGCTGGATTTTGTCTCATCTGATTTAGGCACTTAATCAAGTTGGATAAATCAGAATCCAGAGCTGCCCTGTTTTCCTTAAGTATCAATGGAGAGAAACATTTCCAAGAAGACAGTTCAGTCCCCTGCAATCCAAATTGCCTTCTGGAGATGCCTAATTCTCCAGTGATCAGGGTTATTCAATAAAGTGCCTAAAATCATGTGGGATGAATCTGTGTTGCCCCTTAAAGTAGTCCATCTGTGTCCACTGACTATAAATGGAGAATGTTTCCTATCTTACTCATCCAAAGACTGATGATTAAAGTAAGTTTCATGAATGGTTCTCTCTCCAGGTCACAACTTAGTAAAAGGAAATTGTTCTGAGGGTGATCCTTACCTCTAAGGTATTTGTCTTAAGGGAAGAATAATATGGTGGACTTTGGCCCAGTATAACTATCTGGTCCCAATCCTGACCTTTTGCTAAAAGCAGCTTCATATAGCTCAGAAGAGGTGTTTGTGAAAAAGCTGCTCCTAAACAACATTTCTGTGATTCAGGTTCATCTGCTCAGGTCAGCTTTCCTACTGCAACCTAGTGCAGCCAGAGGGAGAGATGGAGAGGCAGCAAATGCTTTTTTCCAATACTTTAAAATTACCTACATAGGAGGTCCCATGGGACAGGAATTTTAAAGAAGTTTCATGTTTCTGAGCATCCAGCCATTTATTTCCAAAGTATATATCACAGAATCACAGAATCACAGAATCACAGAATCGCTGAGGTTGGAAGGGACCTCTGGAGATCATCTAGTCCAACCCCCCTGCTCAAGCAGGGTCACCTAGAACACATTGTACAGGATCATGTCCAGGCAGGTTTTGAATATCTCCAGAGAAGGAGACTCCACCACCTCTCTGGGCAACCTGTTCCAGTGCTCTGTCACCCTCACAGTGAAAAAGTTTTTCCTCATGTTCAGATGGAAGTGTCTGTGTTTCAGTTTGTGCCCATTTCCTCGCGTCCTGTCGCTGGGCACCACTGAAAAGAGTCTGGTCCCATCCTCTCGACACCCTCCCTTCAGATACTTGTACACGTTGATAAGATCTCCTCTCAGCCTTCTCTTCTCCAAGCTAAACAGGCCAAGCTCTCTCAGCCTTTCCTCATAAGAGAGATGCTCCAGTCCCCTAATCATCTTTGTGGCCCTTCGCTGGACTTGCTCCAGTAGTGCCACGTCTCTCTTGTACTGGGGAGCCCAGAACTGGACGCAGTACTCCAGATGTGGCCTCACCAGGGCTGAGGAGAGGGGGAGAATCACCTCCCTCGACCTGCTGGCAACACTCTTCCTGATGCACCCCAGGATACCATTGGCCTTCTTGGCCACAAGGGCACATTGCTGCCTCATGCTTAACTTGGTGTCCACCAGCACTCCCAGGTCCTTCTCCGCAGAGCTGCTTTCCAGCAGGTCAACCCCCAACCTGTACTGGTGCCAGGGGTTATTCCTCCCCAGGTGCAGCACCCTGCACTTGCCTTTGTTGAACTTCATGAGGTTCCTCTTCGCCCACCTCTCCAGCCTGTCCAGGTCTCTCTGAATGGCAGCACAGCCCTCTGGTGTATCAGCCACTCCTCCCAGTTTGGTATCGTCAGCAAACTTGCTGAGGGTGCACTCTGTGCCTTCATCCAGGTCATTGATGAAGAAGTTGAACAAGACTGGACCCAGTACTGACCCCTGGGGGACACCGCTAGCTACAGGCCTCCAACTAGACTCTGTGCCACTGATCACAACTCTCTGAGCTCTGCCATTCAGCCAGTTCTCAATCCACCTCACTGTCCACTCATCTAACCCACACTTCCTGAGCTTGTCTATGAGGATGCTATGGGAGACAGTGTCAAAAGCCTTGCTGAAGTCAAGGTAGACAACATCCACTGCTCTCCCCTCATCTACCCAGCCAGTCATTCCATCCTAGAAGGCTATCAGATTGGTTAAGCATGATTTCCCCTTGGTGAAGCCATGCTGACTACTCCTGATCACCTTCTTGTCCTCCACATGCTTGGAGATGGCTTCCAGGATGAGCTGCTCCATCACCTTTCCAGGGATGCAGGTGAGGCTGACTGGCCTGTAGTTCCCTGGGTCCTCCTTCTTGCCCTTTTTGAAGACTGGGGTGACATTGGCTTTCTTCCAGTCCTCAGGCACCTCTCCTGTTCTCCATGACCTTTCAAAGATGATGGAGAGTGGCTTAGCAATAATGTCCGCCAGCTCCCTCAGCACTGGTGGGTGCATCCCATCGGGGCCCATGGATTTGTGGGTGTCAAGTTTGCTTAAATGATCTCTAACCCGATCCTCCTCGACCAAGGGAAAGTCTTCCTCTCTCCAGACTTTCTCTCTTGCCTCCAGGATCTGGGGCTCCTGAGGGCTGGCCTGAGCAGTAAAGACTGAAGCAAAGAAGGCATTCAGTAACTCTGCCTTCTCTGCATCCTTCGTCACCAGGGCACCCACCCCATTCAGCAAAGGGCCCACATTTTCCCTAGTCTTCCTCTTGCTGCTGATGTATTTGAAGAAGCCCTTCTTGCTGTCCTTGACATCTCTTGCCAGATTTAATTCTAAACAGGCCTTAGCCTTCCTCATTGCATCCCTGCATACTCTGACAACGTTCCTATATTCCTCCCAAGTGGCCTGTCCCCCTTTCCACTTTCTGTATACTTCCTTCTTCTGGTTGAGTTTTGCCAGGAGCTCCTTGCTCATCCATGCAGGTCTCCTGCCTCCTTTGCTTGACTATATATGATTGCAAAATATTATTAGGTACAGTAAAGGCTGAAATAGGCCACAGGGTTCTCAGCACTATATTATTTCTACTAGATCAAGTGCTCTTTTATAGGGGTTGGATGGCAAGGGCACTTTCAGTGCTTCAGGGTTTAAGATCCAACCATGTCTAGATCATTTTGCAGTTTCATTATGGCCTTAAGTAGATGTACTGAATGTGAATATAATGATTCTATGCCTTCCATCACTACATAATTTTGGACAATTTATCCATATTCTACCCATGATATTTTTTCGGGAATAGCATGTGTTGCACTGCATTCCCATCCTTTTTTAAACACACCCATAAAACCTCAATGAACCAGCTGTGTGACATAGTATCTCTCCTACTTTAAACTCTGTTTTGGAGGTTGCAGATATTTGGAGGGGTTATAGATGCACACTGAATGCCATTCTGTCATTAAATTCAATTTGATACTTTTTTCTCTTTTGTTCCTTATAGATTTTCTATGTAGTTGATAAATTTCAAATAAAAGCCCATTTTCCCTTAAAATGGGGGAAAGCCCTGAGATAACTATAATACAATTTAGAAATATGTTTATTTAGTCTTTATTAGGGCTTAGAGGAACAATACTTCTAATCAGTGCATTCTATCTGATGGTCTGCAGACCAAATCTGGCCTGTAGGATGCTTCCATCTGCGTAGAGAAGATGGAGAACAACTTTACAGTTTCAGTGTCACACTTTAGTGTTTACAGAACAGTGGAATCTTTTCACTCACTTTTTCCAGAGCCTGGAAAAAGCTCTACCCCCTACCACATACATTCTACTCAAATTGTTTATAAATATTCCTCCTGACGACAAAAGAAACTACAAGCCAGTTACAATACAGTTAGAAGGGCTTGAAAACCATGGGCATGGGATTTAGCTTTCTTCCTCCTTACTCATGTAATAGTATGAAAACTGAAGTTGAAAGAAATGAAAGTCAGGACTGTGCAAGAACTGAATGCAGACAGTGACTCAAAAGGGAAATGTATTAGGCTGATGGTTTGTTTTGACAGCTTTCCAGGTAAAATTTGGGTCTGATAGGGAATGCAAGAACATTGACTCTCTGTTCCTTGTGCTGTCTTGAAAAGATTGTCAAAGAAAGCATTAGCATACAAAGCTTCCTTATAAACAAAGACTGCTAAATATCTAGAAATCATCATTTATTTAAGTTAAATTTAATTCAGAGACCATTTCTGGTCTTTTACTTCTGTGTTGGGTAATGGTTAGCAATCTGGCAGGGATGCATGAGGAAGCACTGTGCTAACCATGCTGAATACAGCCAACAAACCACTGTAGTTCAAGGAAAACTATGTTCAGTGTCATTCAAGCTGATACCGATTTAACCTCCCTTATCTTAAGATTTTTCACAATCACATTAGAACATGATAGCATCAAGAATGCACAAACATCTACAACCTTTTTAACTTCTTCAAATCACTTTACAAACCTATTCTCAATTAGATATTTTTTTCACAGTACTAATTGTCTGGAACTATTTTAATAATTTCAACGTATTCTATGTCCCAGTTACTAAAAGCCTCATAAGGGTATGTTAATCTCAAGGTGTTAGTGGTTATGAAAGACAGTGGTCTGGTTGTTCTGAAACTGAAGCCTTTCATTATCTCTGAGCAAGAATAGCAGATAACTATGGTGTTTTGATGTACCAAAGTACTTGGACCCTGACCTGAAATGAGGTTCAAATTCATTCTTCCATGAAGCTTTTATGACTGACCTCTAGCTGCCAAATATGTGTTTTTTGTAATGTGCACACCTGTCAGGAGTAAATGGCTTGAGACTACCACTATATTTCACATAAGTGACTAAGAAACTACTCAAAAACATTTGGTCTCTGTCAACACGCAAGGAATAACAAATGAGTGACCTGGAAGAGAGAGAATCCATGCCATGGCATGTACTGCAAAACATTATCTGAGGAAAGACTGAGGAACTAGCAGCAAGCAATATACAGGTACTTCCAAACCAAAAAGAAAAAAAAAAAAAGAGAGAAAGACTCATATACTGAACATACACCTTTTATGCTGTGACTTCTCTTCTTTTGTAATACTGAATAATAGGAATAATGTTCTTGCTCTAGGGCTCTCCTTGCAATAAATGTCTTTGTGATTACAGGACAGAGGAATCATAAAGCAAATCTGCTAGACATGCAACTGAAGAATGACTTTTTCCTACTCAAATTCTTAAAGAATTCCAGACCTTCATCAACATTCTGCTAATGTAGTCTTAGGAAAACTGAACTCTGAGCTCTGAGCATCTGAGCATCTAAGCAAGAATTATCATTAAAATTATTTGTCATCATTGGTGTTACTTTCTAAGTGAACTCCACAGTGCTAATCTACCCCTCAAAGAGAAGCTGCTGTTTATTATAGAAAAAAAAGACAATAAACCAGTTGTAGTGTTGGGTTATGAATCTATCTGTTGAGCAAGTACTGTTTGATATGCTTAAATGTTTGCTTATTGTTTGCTTTATCTAGAGTTTATATTATGCAGGGTACATGCAATCACCACGATCTAGGCAGCACTCAGAACAAACAGTAAATAGTCATATCCAAGTAACTGGCAGTCTTCTCTTGAAAAATGAAGAATTTTCCCATATCGCACATCCTTTGGCAAAGAACTCTGGATGTTGATCACCAGCAACAGCAGGAGGGAGAATCTGCCTTAATTTTTTTCTAATTATAGAATCTATAGCAGTAAGGTGCCCCAAAGGCTTTGGGACCAAGACAACAGCAGTCATAGGCTGGTAATCAGTAGAGGCACCCGAATGCCTCTAACCATCTGGAAACATGCTGCCTTTCACTGGTTAGTCTGCTTAACGGCTCCCTTCTTCAGTCTCTTCAAATCTCATCTTCCTCCCACTCCGTTCTTCCAGCCCCTTTGTTTCTCTCCTTGCTGTTTTTTTCAACCTATGGTGTCCTTCCTCTCCCAGTTTCAACTAGAGGCTTGTATTCCCCATTTTTTTCCCAGCTGTCTTTCCTTCCTTCTGTCTGCTACTAATGGCTATGCTCAGCCCTTCCCTGGACTGCGTATTTTTTCAGGCGTTCCTTGACGATCACAAATCTGCCATCATGCTTTTGGCAGTTCAAGCACTCTTAGTTTTTTTTGATGTCCCCTCTGCTCACAATTAAAAAAAACAAAGAGGAGCAAAGAAATTAAAAATTATAGCTTATTTATTTCTGTTCATGTTTCTATACTCTTTATTTCGCTCCTCTATTTTTTAGCATAAAGGAAGAGCTGCATCCAAGACTCATAAAATGTTATATTTTAGCATTAAATCACTCAAAAAGCTAGTTGCTGCTCTTTATAATTTTCTGACATTCATAGAATACCTTAAACAAAACTTCCCAGTCCTTTCCACTAGTGGATTCCCTTCCATCTTAAATTACATCTGCTTACTTCCCAAGCAAATAAATTGTACTGACAGTGGATGAAGGTCCTAAGTGAATAGCTTTTTGGCAAGAATGGAGGGCAAATAAAAAGCTACAAAATTCAGGCTGATGAGGCTGTAAGAGCAGGTAGTAATTCATGGAAATAAGAAAAGGTAGAAAAAGAGAAGGCACAGATACACCTCCAAGGTGAGTTGAATACTGTATTCAAAGAAGCTCATCTAAATGTAGCAATTCTTAAAAGTCTTAAAAGTGAGTTTCCAGAAGTAAGATTTTTGCTTCGTCCTTGCCCCCTCCCCCCAAAGTCGCTTTTTAGAAGTGTTACTTTCTTAACAAGACTAAAAATAGAAGAACAAATTATTTCAGAATATTTTCCACTGAACTATACCTGCAATTTTTTAAAAATGTACTTTGGTATTCTGCTGAGGGGTGTTACAGGAACAGAAACATTTTAAAATTTTATTCACCCCAGGGAGCATTAATGGCTTGAACTGAAGAGGAAGATTATTTCCTGTAAATACAGAGCTTCTGAAATGCTCAACTTTAACATTGCAAACTTTTCACAAATGCCACAACTTCTCTTAGGTTGACCCATTCCTACATACATTTGAAATTGCCACAAGAGGAGAAGGAAAACGAAATCTGAGTAAAAATATGGCACAACCTTTGCTTCCCAGGCTTGAATTTTACTGCTAATACTTCTGACTTACATAGTTGTCACTTCCCACCTCAGCTGTGAGCTTGAACCCAGTCTTCACTCAAGCAAAACCTCCACTAATGTCAAGAAAGGCAATGAAGTAAGAACTGTGGACTTGGTGATTTTGTAAGATTTTCCACTTTTCATGGTCACCAAAAAATTTCTCCACTCTGTAACATGCTAGTAATTCCTAAAGGAAATAATAAAACTATGCTTTAAAGGGTACAGAGAACCAAGTTTACTGTATCTTAGAGAAGCATCATCTGCTCCTGAACATCTTTCCCTTAGCAGACTTAGATGATTAAGAAGGATTCAGCAAGAAATAAAATTCGATTGTCAATAACTGATTTTATAAACAGGAAATAAAAGTGCAAATACATTAAGTGAGTTTATTTTTGTGTGCTTCCAACAGTCCATAGAAAAGCAATGTGTTCTTGGTGATTTGATTTACTAACCTCCTTTGCAAGAGGCTATAGAAAGCTGTCTGTAGATGTTGAATCAGATTCTTTCAGATGAAATGTTGCTTTTCTTGCTGTGTATATAAACATCTAAATATGATAATGATGTACACACAAAGACTGATTCAACTCTAATTGAAACTGATGGCAAAACTTCAGTAATGCAAGATCTGGTCTTTGGAAATTGGTAGAGATGTCAGGAAGACAGAGATGTTATGAACAAAAAGCAGTAAAAGATTTAGCAGTGGATAATAAAATAACTTTCCTTATATTTTCCTTTCAAGGCTCTGATCCTGTGATGGAAATTACAGCACCTTGCCTTATACCTACTTAAGAAAGCTGGTAACTCTGACCACCATGTCTAAATACCTTTTCATCTGTGATGTGATCCTTCAGAATCTTTCTATGGCAGGGACTCACTGTTATTATTTTGCAGAAGGGAAAGTGAACTGCAGAGAAGTTAAGCAACTTCTGTGTGGGCCCACAGGAAGTTTGTGTTAGAGTAGGTATTTGAAACTAGGTTGGTGCTCTGTACACTAGGTCCTGTTTCCTTCTCTGGAGTCCTGCTTGCCACATCTTCACAACTGTGTGGGACCAAGAAGGCACTGAATTGTTCCCCTGAGCAGTGACAGGAAGCAAAACAAAAAATCTACCATATGCATGGCATAACAGGGGAAAAAATAAGAGGAGAACATCTTTTAAATTTGTGCCTATTGTTGCAACAGTTAATGCTGGATATGAAAAGGTATGACAGGAACAAAAGATAGCATTGGAAATGTGAATTGCAAGTCGATAGTGTACTCTTCAGCACACCAGTATTCTTCAGCCTTTCTAGAGGTGCTTTCTAGAATGCATATTCCCTTGCCCAAATCAGTCATTCACACACTGATCTGGTTCTGGTTTCAGATTCAGGGAACTAATCATAGGCTGATCTTACTTTCTGCCAGAATCAAGAGCCATAACAACTCCAGTGTAAGCATCTCTTGACATATTTTTAATTTCAAAAGAACAATAAATAAATAAAGCCCTCTTTCAGGCAGCCCTGCTCTGCAGCGTCAAGGAGGAATATACTTGATACTACTTTTTATGAAGCCTGTAGCTAACTTGTCTCTCCTTCTGGATTTAAATCCTGAAGCTTGCTGTATGGGCTGTATCCTAATACCTATGTTTAGTTTCCTTATGAAGCAGGGCCAGGTGCTCCTCCAGATCTATGTAAGGTCCATAGGCTCTGATACGTCACCTGGGTCATCATGTGAACTCTTCTGCAAAGAGACTGCTGTGTCTTGTTTGGAAGGCTTCACAAAACATATATTCCATCCACCACCACAAAATGTTTACCAATGCACTACAGCAAATTCAAGACCAGTGGTAGAAAACTAAAAAACTAAAGGCAAAACATTAATGTGCTGCAGTAAGGGATCAGATCCAGGGTATCAAGATTTTTTTAAATTGGTAAACTGAGTGGTCCCATTATTGGGCTGTTGCCTCTGCTACATTTTTCTGTTTTCTTTCTGTAAATAGAAAAAGGCTAGCAAGAGTCATATAACTCATTCTGGTTTATGACCTAGTGGAGAAAACCAGCTCTAATACTTTATGGCACCAAAGCAGAATATTTTTGCATGTGGTTGTGTTACACTGATTGTCTGCACTGTAAGAACCATAAATCAACATCTAGCACAGCTTAAAATATTTCAAGGTTGACAATTAAACATTACTTTTCTCTGCAAGGAGACAAAAATGTCAGAAATTACCCTGGAAAGTTTGAGGTACGATGCATTTAATTTTATGATCAATAAACATACAGGAATGTCCTCAGTTCAGCTATTTTCATTTATATATCTATGCATGCGTGTTTGTGTGTGTGTTTGCATATGTATAAATAAATTATATATTACATTTATACAGACAAGAAATACAATCCTCTTTTGCTTTACTGGCATCAATAAGGGGGATATTTGCCAGGAATTGGCATAAGCTACCACTCTGGAAAAAATGTGAAGACTAAAAGCTTTGAAAATGGGTAACTTCTGGTAAGGTCATTTTAGATTAGAAGAGACAGCCTACCTCCCAAAACCCCCTGAGGATCAATCTAAAACAAACAATTTCTGTGAGGCAACCAGGCAATTAACAATTTTGCAGTGTCATCTCTCCAGTTTATGATTATATGTACAAAGTCAGAATTCATCTACAGTCAAGTCATGGAGACATGATGACATTAGCTACATATGAGTAAAGATCCATATCAGTTGATGTCCTAGATTATCAAGGTGATGCTGCAGCAAAGGTCAGATGTCACACTACATGTCTAGTAGTGTCTTCCAGAACATCACTTTTTGCTTTGCTTGCCCCTGCTTGTCATGCCCAAAGAGCAAACAGCTTGGCTGAACTTGCAAATGATACAATGATTTCGGCATGAATGAGCATGTGAGATAAAAAAGTCCATTTATCAAGTAACTTTATGGTTCAAGAGATATTCAGCTTTTGTAAGGAGAAAGAAGGTTCCCTAGAAGACATGCAACTGTGTGTTTATTTTTTAATAAATTCTTAAGCTTTGCCTGTGCAATAATCCTTTACCCACAGAGAATTCAAAATGTTACAGGAGTGGTCCTGGGTCAGACAATGCCTCTTCATGGGCAAGCAGTCCCAAATAAAACGCTAGCCAGGAGGATAGCTGCCGCTCCCAGCTATTCACCTCTTTGCTAGCCTGGAAAATAACAGTTCTGCTCAGGCTTTCTTGGCTTTTACAAATGCTTTAGTAAACACCAAATGACAATTTCAAGCTGTTTGCCCAGAATAGCCAAATGGTCGACATAATGGTGTCTATCACAACAGTGGGGAAATACTGTATTACCTTATTAAGTTATCATTTCTGTTAACAAACTCATGTCCTGTTTACAGTAAACAGCAGTGCAGGAGGAAGAGAAATCAACAGAAAACATGAAAAAGGATAAGTGTTATTAGCTAAAAAAGACTAACATTATCAAACTGTGAAAACCATGCAGCTAATCAGGCTTTTGAAAGTGAGTGAAATTAGCAAATTTAAGTGCAAATAAAAGAAAGAAACAATCAGATCAGCATTAGCATTCTCTAGAAAGTTTTCTGATAACCTGAAGAAATGTTGTCCCTATGGAGTGAGCTGCTACAGACTAGGAATGAAAATCTGGTGTGTTGGTATTGCTGAAATACTTCCATGTTGCTTGTGCAAAAAATACTCACTAGTCTGGAAAAAAAGAAATTAATATTGATCTGTAGGGCAGCCTACAAAGAAAGAATGCTGCTTTTCAATGTGTGTGAGGCGCTACAAAAGCTTTGTAAGAGAAATTGATATGTATTAATAGAAAGTGGGATATTGATCACAGGCATGAACCTAATGAAGAAATACAGAGAAACATCCCAGTTTTGTGGGGCAGAGAAAGAAATATGAAAAACTGTTAGAACTTCCTTGTTTTGCTGCTGAGGCCAGATAACAAGCTATGAACAACAGCAATAACAATGTAACTAAAAAAACCTGAGAACTATAGGTTTAGCTCTTGATCAGTCTGGGGACAGATGCAGGGTATGAAATTGAGGAATGAAGGAGAATAGAGCCTGTTCATTGCGGTGTAGTATAGCCTCAGATATTCAAGTAACAGCAGGAGGTTTTGGAAGCCTGCTAATATTAAAAGATAAATGGCATAAATTATGAGGAAGCTGAAATCCTGGTAGTGATGGTGCAATTTTTCAAGTATAAAGCTGAGACATACTCTAATATATTATCACATTTCAGATTCTAATAAAAGCTACTGGTTTCTGTGGTTTCAGATCTGTTTCTTCCCCTTTCCTAGTTATGTTTCATTTTGAACATATTCTGGATTTCCTGAAAAGTAAAGTGTGCCTAACACACTAACATGTATGAAGAGATATGAAGAGGAGGGGAAGCTGTGCTTATACCAAGCAACTCTAACAACACCTGAGGCATTGAAGGAGGCCACTAGCACTCATTTTCTTGAAGGTGGTAGAACAGAAGGTCTCAGCATTTTTCAGTGCGTGAAAAAGTAAATCTGGTAAAGTTCCCTGGAAAAGGGAACCGTGCTAGATTTGGGAACTCTCAGCTCTCCAGGCCTGAGGCACATCCCTGCTCCATGTTGGTGCAAAGATGATGTTGTTAGCACTCTGTCATCTTAGTCATCTGTCTGTATGGGTGGGGAACTACAGGGAACCTCTCACCTGGTCCCTGATCTGGATCTGGACAGCTGGAGGACCATAACTCCAAAGCATGGGAGTATGTTCCAGATGGTCATCTAGACACATCCTGAAATGCCAGGCCTCAGCTACAGCAGAATGAGCCCTGTGTCTGAAGATACCAGAAGGGCTCTGCTGATATCCCATAAATATTTCACCCATCATCCTACTCTGATGAGAGATTTTTGGCATTGCAAAATGACATTAACATACAGCTTGAGTGACAAATGTCATCATTCAGCAGGACAGATGCAAACTCCATAAACTGACTGAGCCACCAGAGAAAATGTCCACATCCCTATACTTCAAGCAACTACTTTTTGTAGATGAAGATCAAGAGAGAATGCATGCATATGTGTATGCCTCACCTGCACACTTATAAACATTTCAATATTATACTGAAACTTCATACATAAGAGCAACAAAGAGGGGAAATCCATATGAGGAACTGCAATAGTTATATGGCAGGATTCATCTCACCTAACTTTAGACATCTAGAGCGTAGGCGTCTCCATCTGAGCAAGCCAGTCTGTGCTCCTTTTATAGTCAATGGAGAGAAATATACAGTTTTAGAGTGTGATTTATTTTAGACTACATCTATATTATGAAGAGATGAGAGGCATCCTAGAAATGCCAGTTTCACTCTACAGACTATTAAAGGAGTTTAAGGTGACTGACTTAAACATAGATTTGTATGTTAGTTAAACCAAGAAACAAAAAAGTCCAACGAAAAATTTTTTGCAAGGATTTTTTTTAAGTTAGCCTTGTTTCCTGTTCTGTCATAGTGCGGTCCCATAAGCAGTTACTGAAGCACAGCAGAAGGGGCTGCCATGTTGTGTACATACATGAACAAGTGACACGCCTTGTAGGAACAGAGCTGTCTTAAATCATGTTGCTACAGAATGCTTCTGTCTCTTGAAACCACAACTGCAAGGTTAAGCCCAGATGACAATTTAGGTACAATTTTTAAAAATTGAGAAGAGTAGATTAGCCCATGAAACAAGACAGAGGTTTATTTAACACAACATGAATGAGATTTGGGCAATCCATAGCACAGTTACCTGAGTGATTATCCTATTGACCAGCAGATCCCTAGGGCCAAATGGCTGGCCTGTCTTTGAGTGGGCCCACATGTGGCTAATACAAAGGATTTGTTCTTGATTACTTAGTTTCTAGCAGTGTTGCCTAAAGATGTAAAACTTCTGGAAATGGTGAAAAATTTGAAAAAGATCTTCTCATCCCCAAGACTCTGCTCTGTAACAGACCAACATGAATTTCCCAACAAATCATGCAATATGAGAGATACCCATGAGACATTCCCTGTAAATTTCATTGCTTGCTTTAAAACAGTAATGCTCTAGAAGGATTAGAGTGTCCATTTAGTGGCCTTCAGCTTTCCTGTGCTTTGGTTCTTGTTTCCGCTTTCCTAGGGAGATTTTTGGTACACTTTCTTGCTCAGGCCAGTGAGGTACAAGCTGCTTACCTGCTTACTGCAGGTCCTTGTTGCCCTGTCCATCCAGTACCGTCAATCAGCTGATCTGTGATTACCTGGAGCATGTACAAACCTGACATGCTGCAGTTTATGCCTTGTGGTTCTTTACTTATAATCTGTGTTTTGCGGTAGGTGCCTAAACTCACTCCCTTTAGCTACTTATGTGCTGATTTACTCATCTTGTCTGTAAATGACATATATGCTGAGGTACATGCTGTAGCAATGTAATAGGAAAACTAAAGAAATGCAAGAAAATCCTCATTATTCAATACCTTGTTTTACATTCCAACACAGGAGAATTGCTTCTGCCTGTATATTTTTTGTCTTTCAGTACCAGAGTTTCAATGGCTTAGACAGCTAGTTATGAGAGAAAGACCAAAGTTTGAGCCCAAAGCAGAAAAAGAACAAGTTTTGGACTGGGAATACATATTATCTGTTTGTTGGTGGCAAATCATTTTAAGAGATATTTTCTTCTGATTCCCCTCAGCTTTATCTCCCCTCCCTTACATTAGAGGTTAGTGTCCCAGCAGTTGGGTCAGCTCAGTCTTTTATATGTCTTCTCTCTAAACTAGACTTCTGAAAAGATTAAGCTTAAAAGAATAAATTACTAAAAAAAAAAAAAAAAAAAACCCTTACCCTGGATCTACTACCAACAAAATAACATGTAACTATAATGCATCTATAACATGTAACTATAACCTGATGCCAGAAGTCCCTCCAGTGAACCCACCCAGCCATTGTTTTTCTTATAAACTGAACACATCTTAGAACTGAACACAGAAAAATCAATGTTGGACAGTAACTGTGGGTTCCTACAATGTTGTTTTACAAAATCCCTTTAATGTTTACCACTTCTGAAATAGTTTTTGTTTTAACAGCATAATTTAAAACTTGCTTGAGGTGCATCAAGTGAATAATAGGCTGGCAGCTAAAATATGCCTAAGGTATTAAAATTTACATTAGGCAGAGATTTGCAGGAAGCTATGCACTATAAAATCTCTCTGATTAAAGTGTGGTTCTGGGCTGAATAGTGTGTATGAAAATATGGCACCTGCTTGATGTTTGCTCTAGAGATTAAGAATTTTCACTATAGTCTTGTTCATGTTTCTGCAGCAAAGCCTTCTCAGGCACAGGAGAGTAATTTGGATTTTCTTTGTATTCCTGTATCCTTACAATTATTAATTCAGTGTTAAATGTGGGGCTCCATTCTGCCCTCTGCATTTTTTGTTGTTGCTTATTTGTACTATTTACAAGTATTGTGTGTTTATTAGCACCTTCGTTAGGTGCTAATAATCAAGGATCAGTTTTCCATTGTTCCAGTCTCTGCCTTGAAGAGCTCAAGTGTAAATAAACCATATAGACATGGTGAAAGCAGAAGCATGAGAAAATTGAACAATTTGTCCAATGTCTTGCAAGTGGGAGCAGAGGGGCAAAAGTAGGTATAAAAATCAGATTTCCTGACTCCAGCTTCAGGAGCTATTCACTGAACAATACTGTATTCTGTGTATATTTAATAATAAACAGTCCCTGACCAAAATAGTTAACATCTAAGCATAAGAGGAAAGAAAATTGTGGGGTCTGGGAGGCTATACTAAGGCTGCAATTATATGAATTGGCTAGGGATTTGCTCAAAGTGCTCTCCCTGCTCTTTCCTATCATCTTTCAGTCTTTTCCTTTTCCCATCCCCTTCCTCCCCTTCTGTTCTCCTAGTGGCACAGTCCCTCACCGCTCCCTTCCGATCTGACTCACCAGCAATGCAATGCAGCCCACTGCTGAGCTGAGGCGGCAGAGCTCTTTTCTTGATGGGTTACCTTCCTGCCAGCAGTGTGAGTGAGCTGGCTCACTGAGGGGTACAGAGAAGCACCAGACCTGGTGTAAGAGAGGTGGCGGGACTACACCATCAGCAGAAGAGACTAGAAGGAATAGGATCACCACTCTTGCTGCTAGGAGCTGCTAGAGCAGCTCAGCCTACCTGGCTGAACAGCACCCAAATGACGGCATTCTGTCATTCTAACTGCTCCAGCATGGCCATTATTAATGAAGACTCTGATTGCCTCTACCCAGGAGAGCCATGAGAACACCCAGAAATCTGTACAAACATTTATCTTTAGTCAGAGATACAGAAACCCCATTGAGGCTAAGAATCTGAAGAGAGAATTTTGGTCTCAGAATTATCACTGCCAGTGATGCTGTGAGAGCAGAAAAAGTACCAGGCTTTAATTTCTAATCCCAGGTGAGCTTTACAGAGATGGAAGTTCATTAAATCATCTTGTGAAAAGAGCCAATTTGATCTTGAAGTCACTGAGACATCCTGTCTAAACCTAAAGTATCATGATGTTGCTGAACCCTAAAAGTATCATGATTGCTGTCATTTTTTCAAAATATAAGTACTTCTATAGATATCTGCTTTACTTCCGACGGATTTGAGTCAGAGGGGAACTCATTCAAATAAATGGTCATTGACTGGTTTGGATAAATTTCAGTTTTGCTGTTATCCTCAGATTTAATTTGTTGCTTAATAAAAGTGAGTGTAAAACTTGGCCAGCTTAGAAGGCAAGTGGGAAATTTTATTGAAGTGACAAACTATGTGACAGCTTAGGAAATAGGCTTTTATGCACAGGGAAACAAGTGTTAAAGTCAAAACCACACAAAGTTTATTAAAATCGTATTGAGTGTTGGCAGTCAGTAAGTGCAGATGGCTTTCTGAAAGCAGCTTCCTGATAGTTAAAAGAATGGAAGATAAAAACAAAACAAAAACAATTAACAAATTGCCATGACTGCCGAGGTAGAGATGTGGGAAGATGGACAAAAGAAATGACTGAGTGTCAGGACAAATTTGCAAGTTGGCAATGATATTGCTTAAAAACGAAGTAGATGAATTCACATTTACAAGTTCTCAGCTGCCAGCTGCCAGGAATGAAAGTAGCACATGTGGCTAATACAAAGGATTTGTTCTTGATTACTTAGTTTCTAGCAGTGTTGCCTAAAGATGTAAAACTTCTGGAAATGGTGAAAAATTTGAAAAAGATCTTCTCATCCCCAAGACTCTGCTCTGTAACAGACCAACATGAATTTCCCAACAAATCATGCAATATGAGAGATACCCATGAGACATTCCCTGTAAATTTCATTGCTTGCTTTAAAACAGTAATGCTCTAGAAGGATTAGAGTGTCCATTTAGTGGCCTTCAGCATTCCTGTGCTTTGGTTCTTGTTTCCGCTTTCCTAGGGAGATTTTTGGTACACTTTCTTGCTCAGGCCAGTGAGGTACAAGCTGCTTACCTGCTTACTGCAGGTCCTTGTTGCCCTGTCCATCCAGTACCGTCAATCAGCTGATCTGTGATTACCTGGAGCATGTACAAGCTGTGGTTACCTGTGGTGGCTGGTCTTCCAGCTGAAGGTGTGGAGTAAAGGAGCCCTGGGAGGAAAAGGAACATAGGGTTGAGGAGAGGGGGTGGAGGGTGAGAAGAATAGGAAAAATAGGGATTCTGAGAAGATGTGTCAAGTATGGGGAGATGAAGGTCATAATGAAGGGGGTGAGGGTCCTTGCTTAGAGCTGGAAGATGTGTGTTAGAGGAGTATGTGTAGATGACATGAAGTTTAACATAGGGTTTTGATAGTCTTTTTTGGACATGGCACAGCTCATTTACTCTTTAAGGAAATATCTAGTGCCAAATCTTTAACATTCTCTTGAATTATGAGATCTCTTTAAAGGTTCAACCTCATTTCTGATTCCCAGTCATGGGAATCAACATGCTTATGCAGTTCAGCTGATTTCTATTTCATTGAAATCACTTCATTCCCCTCAGCCCCAGCACGTTCTTTATTCTTTCATGCCCAGACAGTACACTCATGTATCTACTCATGAGACCCTGAAGTCAGGGTATTGCATATCCCAGAGTTGTCAAAAAAATCACTTATTTGTCTATGAACTACTTTTTGTTTTCTTTCACAGGCTCGAGCATTCACTATTTACTTAATACCATTTCAACAGTACATTTTAGTGAGGTTGGAAGTTGAACAGTTTTAATGCTGTTGGGCTGCAGCCAATGGTGCTTCTATCTCGGTTTGGAAAGGAATAAAATAGAAGGTATAACAAATGTGTTTTTACTTCATTTCTCTACGTCAATCACAGCTGTTGCATTTACAGAATAGCACAAGGCCACACTCAGCCTTCTGAGCCACATGTCAAAGAGTTCCAGTGTAACTTCCAAGCTGGGGATGCATTTCATGACTAAGGGCTATACTGGTGTAATCCAAATCTCTTTCTCAGAGAGGGAGTTAAAAGAACTACTGAAGCTGAGATAGTGGTTTGTCCTGGGAGCCAGCTGCGTGTCCAGCCCAGGTAAATCTTGTAGTAGAGCAGTGGGAACTGTGACTACTTCATGTATGTGAAGTATGTTATATGGCTGTTGGTATGTATTTCAATAGATTGGTATGCGGCTTTGGTAAAGCTTTTGGCATGTAGCTCACAAGGTCAGGAAGGTTTGTAGTTGCAGCTTTCATGGGTGCAGCAGAGTAGTGCCCCAAACATGCTCTATAGGGAATCCAGGGCAGCAATGAGGAATTTTCTTGATTTTGGCCTGGATTCATCCTTCCTGGTGTAGGACTCAATAAGTAAACTAGATTTCTTTGTATCTTATCTATTTAGTGGAAGAAGACAGGGACATTCAAAGGGCCATGGAGTCCATTTAAGGTATGAATTTCTCTCTGAGATGACACAATAGTGAATAAGATGCCTATAGTTAGGATAGCCAGGCTTAGCCAGGTATAAAGCCTGATAATATTAAGGGGTCACTTTCATCTTCAATTAACAGGCATCTTTAGTTTTGGAGAGTGTTGAAGTCAAATATGGTGAAAGCAAAGACTTCAGTTTGTCAAAGCAGTATTGAGTATACCATGTCTGTCACAATATTGATACAGAAAATTGAAAGTTTTCATGTAACATGGTAAACATGATCAGCTTGAGGGTGATCCTTCACAACTTCTGAGCTATGAACTGTTGATTTGATGGTCAGTTGCTACAGCTAAACCAGACAAACCATAGGCCTCCAATGTTCAGTGTGGATGCAAAAAGAGGAGAGAAATAAGACCCTCCTAGGCTGTTCGGTCTTTATTCTTTCATCCATATATACAGTGCTCTTGCACCTGGTTGGTTGATTCATGTGAAATTAATTTCTGTACATAAACTGTAAGGACAGTGGTTTGAAGTCCTTGAAAGGCCCGGAGTTTGCTGTAAGCATCTGCTGGTGCATGGGGAAAAGAATGGCCTGAAAATCCCTGAGAAGTCCAGATGAACAGAGGAGAGAGACCCTGTGCCATACCTTGTAAGCTAAAGAAACTGGATGAGCAAACCATGTCAGAGTGCCCAGCTGGCAAGAAGTCCTTCACACAAATGACTACAGTTCAAACTTTGAGTACAAGAATGTCATGAACATCATGCTTCCTGCTGAACTCAAGGAAGTAGACAACCAGAAGTCCGCCAAAGAAGCTGATTCAACAAAGGTCTCCAGGCCAGGGAGAGTAAAATGCATGCAAGTACCTAAGATATGATGGAAAATACAGAAGATAACTTGACCGGTCTGTAACCTGAAGGGGTTAATTGCTGTGTTAAGAAATACTATAATCTTTATGCTTCCACACCATAAGGATTTGCAAGCTGCAGGTTGTGGGCAGCAAATGGAGCGGCAAGAGCAGGACCCAAAGGATGATGAGCAGAGGCAATGGGGAAGAGCAGTGAGTAGCAAACAGATGAGGCCACTCAACAACAGTCTAGACCATAGAAATAAGTGAGGATCCCCCTTCCTAGTACCAGACCTATCAATCGCTTCAGCTGGCATATGAACTCCTTGGGTCTAAATGTTTTTTAGGGGTCTGCCCTTTGGACTTTTCTAAGTCCACCCTGTGGGGAGGAGTGAGGAAGGGACTGTGACAGTTGCCCAGCTGCATACACGCATTGACCAGAGGCTGGGTCACCTTACTGGCAGGATATCTTAGAGGTATCCCACTACAGGACAACAAGGGGGCAGGTAAATCTTTTAAGGGGGCTGTAGCTCCATGAACATAGCTCTGTATCTCTTCACTGCTTAGGAGCACCTTGCAGAGGAATCATGTCTCAAGAAGCTGCCAGTTTTAATGTCTCTTTTGTTGTGCTGCTTGAGATAACAAAATTAAACAGTAATATCATAAACTTCTTACTTAATATTCTATTAGACCTCATAAAACCAACACCATCTTAGACATAACAGTAACTTTATTATTTTATTAACTTGTTTGGCAGCTAAGGACTTCTAATTTACAGTCCTCCCTAGATTTTAGATGCAGTGTTTGAAGAGGCTATTCAACGAGATGTCCATCCCTTTCCTTTATTTGAGATGATTTACCAGAGGGGATGAGTGCTAGGTAGCGGTGATGAAAATGGGTAGCTTTCTCATCATCTACCACAATTCATCACAATTCACACAATTCTGGTTTAGTTACATAGCCTAAAATCAATGGCAGTTTAAATTAATTCACTGTCTGAGAACTGCAGCAGTTAAAACATCTGATTCACAATCCCTGTTGGATTTAGCTGTGGCAGCTGAAGAAGTTACTGCTCCAGCTGTGAGGGAGGTCATCCCTCTAGCCTATTGCAGCTAAATGCGACAAGGAAAATGAATCAAATCTGTAAGACATTCTCTTCTGGTTTAGGGAGAGTTGTTTTTCCAGGCTTTTCTGTTACAATAAGTCTTGTGTATACTTTGCAGCAGTTTGACGCTAGGCTCCATTCAATATCAACCACTCAGCATTCTCTGTTCCTTCTGCATCCTGCAGAACAAATTTTGCTGGAATGAATGTCTCATCCAGCTCCACATAGATGTTTACAGCTTGTGTTCCTAGTGAATGAAAGTGTCTGAGGTTTTAATGCATGCCCATCTACTACTTTGTTGAGTTCCACAAATGTTCAAAATATGTGGCTTGCTTCTGAGCACACAATATATCCTAAGAAAATAATTTGAGCTAGCTGAAGTATGCTTGCTGATTGTATTTGGTCTTTGTATGCATGTTATCCTTTTCATCATTGCTATTTGTAGTAACTAGCATTCATGCAAATAGCTGATACAAAAGGCACTAAGGTGAGCGTATCTCTTGACATCAAACATTCAGCTATGCTGACTGGATCACTGAAAGACCAGGGTGGAAATGCAGATTTTTTCCTTCCAAACATGGCTTCCCATTCTCTTCCTTCTTTACTTTACAGCACTTTTAATACAGCCTTAGCAATTTTAATCACTGTTTTGTTTTTACCGTTTAACTGGCTGCAGTGCAGGGATGATGTTATAGAATTTCCATTTCTTGATAAATCTCACAAATGTCACTGGGATTTATTATCTGAAACTCTGCTTTTTAGGACACACTGAGTATCTCAATTATGTCAGTATTCCTGTAAGACTGATGTGTTTCTTCTTTGGCCTCTCTGACAAAACAGTAGCTACAGGCATTTGTAAATATTTTTCTTGCATAATTTTCTCTCAGACTTTTCACTGAAGCTGGCATATGTATGGTTGTTTAGGTCTTTCTGTATTTTTGCAAGCACAAGAACCTGCCACGTTGCTTTTACTCTTTGCATTAGGCCGGAGTACCCAGAAGGTCAGCAGGGTGCGATTCATCTAACCTAATCCTCCGAGTCAGACATCCAGGCTCTTTTAAAGTCATTGGTGAGAAACAGACAGTCCCAGTGTGTGGATCATCTCATCTCAATATAGATACCTAAAATAGGTCAAGTGTATGCATTCTAGAAGTGCCTGAAGTTAGATGAGCTGAATCTCTCCCAAGAACTGCAGTCAATTGCAATTCTGCTGGGTATAGTTGTATTTCTTTCCCTGGTGTTGATAAGCATAACGATGGGTGTCGTTGCTATCTGTTGCAGATTCCTCAAGGCTGTCTCCATGTTAATACACTGGAATGTTGTGCTTCCATTCTGATCACCATGAATCCCATCAGTCTCTATTATTGGTGACACTGATATTCTTCCTTTGTAAGTTGATCCCAAATTATGCTCCCAAACATCTAGAACTACTCAAGGCTATGCAAAATAAGAGAAAGTACCCATTTAACTTCTGTAATTCTTGTCTTTGGCAACAAAAGTGCAGAGGAGGAGGGTTGTATTTCTTCATCCGAAAGCACTTGAAAACAATGCTTAGGTATATGTAAAATACTCCGTTTAGCTAAGTGTTTCTTCAGCTCATGAGCTCTGTAACTTTAGCAACAATACCTTCTTTTTCCGCTCACTTTATTATTCCTGTATCTTTTTTTCTTTTAATAGAATGGGAACTATATGAGACAGCACTGTGGTTGCTGAATAGTTTTTATCTATTTCCAGGTAAAATATGTTCAGAAGACATCCCAGCCTTCATATTCATCTTGCTACAAGAATGCTGCAATATATTATCAGAACATATGTTTTGTTTTCTTTATGTGCCTGTTGTATGAATTGGTTGTTCCCATATAGTGTCAATACGTTCATTAATTCATTTATTTCAGCAGGACCTTCCATGCTGTCTGTACTATCTGTAACATTAAACATTCTTCTTTTCCTTGGGACTCTGATTGTCTCTCCAGTGGAGGCCATTTCATAATGCTGTGATCAGTGTAGCCACAGCCTGTGATGTTCTAAACAAGAAACTCCTGTTGCTGATCCCACCAAAGTAGTGGCAAGTTTCCCCTTGCCTGGACTATTCTGGCTGGCGTTCAACCACATTCAGAAAACTTATGGAAAATGTTTGTACATATATGTAAAAACACTGGCTCATCCTACTTGACTCTGGTGAACTTTAGACTGTGACACAACTTATTACCGACTAACAGTACACACTTTCTGAGAGGTATACAGGAAACTCACCATGTTTTCGAAGACTCCATTGAATGGCTCAATAATCTTGGAGTGAATTTAGAATTCTGCTTATAGTTTGCAATATCCGAGTGATATTGTGATGGTGCCATCAAATAATTTTAATTAGTCTTTGCTTGTTTGCTGTTTCATTTCAATATCTCCTGTAATGCTATGGAAGTCTTTGTAACCTGGCGTATTCACTGATACCCCATTGTCTATTCATTATTCAGTTTCCTGTTTGCTATGTGCTGCTGCCTTGTCTTTGCATTTGCTGATAGTCAGAGCATTCAGACATTATTTCTTCCTCCACTGATAGTGTGCTCTTTCATCAAACCTTTCCCGAAAGTAATTTTCCTATATTTAATCATAGAGCAGCTGCCACCTCTCTCTTCCCCTTTTTGTGTATTTATAATATAGCCAGAAATACCAAAACAGTGCTTACTATTCATGATGCAGTGGCATGTGGCATGGAGCTGCTTCATGTTTTGTAGGTATACTGTGACAGCTGGATCACTTTGGGTAAACATTTAGATTCCTTGTGTAGTATGGTCCCAACAGGGAAAATGGGGATTTTTCACTCCTCTTTTGTAAAAGAAAAGTTTCATTCACAGTCCTCTTCAGATCCCTTCCCCAAGTAGGGTTGTATATATATCTTTCTTCCTCTGTTCTTTTATGTTTATGACATAAAAATTTTGGGCAAGAGAATAAAGGTTAGATTTCTGCATCTGCATTAGCATTTTATTTTTCAGCAGTAAAACAGTTTTGAAGCAAAACTCCTGATCACCCTCACTTACTGTGTGCATTGGTTTGGTTTGCAGAGCTATGCTGGTGTGTGCAAACTAGATTCCTTTTGGTGAAAACTAATCAAAAAGCTCTACACCAGATATACACCCAATGCACTCCACTGCTTAATAGGAACATAAAGGTTGAAATCGATGAGTGGCTCTTGGGCAGTCTTGACTCACATGTTTTTGGAACATTTGGTCACATGGACCAGCCTAACTCTAGTCTGCAGTAAACCCCCCAAACCTCACAGCATGTAGATGTGGTAGCCACTGCATTAACTGCTTTGTTCTACTAATCAGCTTCTATTGTCCTCTGTTACTTGGTGATAGAGGTAATTACTATGGTAGTGTAAAGCCATTGAATGTTAGGCTTTCTATAAAGATACCAAAATAAGCAGAGTCAACAGGGCCTCAGATTCACTCGCACTGTATTAATGTTGTTACTTAGTAAAGCAAGAACCAATTTTTACTAAGTACCAGTGGACCAATGACTTAAAAAATCCATTAGAAACAATCTCTTCCAGCTGTGGTCTGAGGATATTGATTTTGAAACTAAAAAGTTTTAAATCAGATGGTTGTATGAAGACTTCCCACAAATATGTTCTAACTTTTAGGACTGATGTGATCAATTTCACTTGAAATGTTTTGCTTATTATAGCTGGCAGCTCATATCCTAGCAAAGCTAATCAATAAGCACTAACACACAGATTGATACCGTCCTCTGTCAGGCCCTGGGAGTAAAAAATAAAAGAAAAAGTATTAGTTTATTGACCGTGCTCCTGTGACCCATTCCCTATACATTTTTACTCAATTTGTCACAGTGTGGCTGAGTTAACCATATATGCTTGTGCACCATTTCATATCATAGTAACAATTCTGTGCTGAACTATATTTTGACTTAATAAAATGCTATCATCAGAAGCTTGTAACCTAATCAGATATAATGCCAATATTTACAGAAATGCTCAAGGATACTTTTTCAACAGGGGCTAGCCAGAAGTCGTATTGAAATATTCTGCCTTCAGTTGTGGCAATGTCATATGTGTTCAGTTACAGAATTTTTGAAATGTAAAAAGAATTTATTTTCTTTACCACCCTCATGCTTCAAGAATATAAAAATATTTTTACTAAAATTGAAAATGAATGGACCTTTAGACAGGCCACTTTTGTTACCAGTGGAAACTCTCTGGAAAAAAGGAGAGATTTACCTTAGCTTCCATCTTTACCTACATACAATGAGTTCCCGTGGAGTCAGAAAATTCCAATTGGAATGTAGTCTTTTCTTTGGAAATAGCAGATTTAATGCACTTGATGTCCTTAATGGTTGTTGGTTAACTCAAGCAAAAGAGGTTAGCTCTGACTCCTTACAGAAATGCAAAGAGTATGGTCTTCCATATAAAGGTGAAATACATAAGACGTGTTTTCAACCTAAAGCTACAGAAAGTAAATGAAACTGAAGAAGAATGTGACTACCTAAGACTTGAGAGCATTTCTGAGAAGCTAACTGAACTCTTGTTTAGAAATTAGATGGAATGTGGTGTCTGGAATGAAAAATGTCAAAAAGATTGTAAGAAAACTTAAAATAACCATGTGATGAATCCATGAGAACTTGCCATGAGAACATGTGAAGAATGAAAGGTACTGACAATGTACAGTGTGTTAACGTTGCAGACATGATAGATTTTCCAAAAGCAGGCTTGCTATGTGCAGTCTAAAGTAACGTTCAAGCAAAATTAGCACTGGGATGAGGGTTACTAGGAAGGGAAACATGCCTCAGGTTGACAAAACAGCAATGTTCTCAGAACTGATCACTAGTATGGGGACAACAGTTGTTCCTAGGTGGGATCCTGTCTATAAAGACAAGATTATGGCAGAAACAATACAGTAAAAAAATAATACATCCAGGCCATTTGAAGAGGAATTAGAAAAGTTTTATATTTGACTCAACTGAGCAGCAGCCCTGAAGAATTTAAGAATGTCATCCATAGCAAACATGTAGGCCAAGTCAATCAAGAGAAACATCTTGATAGCACGGAAAAAGCTGAGCCTCTGAAGAAAAACAGTTTCATCTGTGCTGTCCAGGGAAAAGCTGTAGTCATTCTATACACTATAACTAATTCTAGACTTTTATTCTAGTTTGCAGATATAGATTTGCACTAAGATATATGATAGCTGGATAAATAGCCATGCATGCTAATGCTATTTCTCCCGGACATAGTAGACATTAGGACATATTAAAGACTATAAACGGGTATAACATTTGGATTTCAACATGTAATCCCTAATCCCTATTATCTTCACTCTGACAGGGTAGTGCAAAATGGATTCAACAGCAGTAAGCCACAGCTTGCCCACTGCAGATATTTTGTTCACTCTAAAACTAAAACTTAGAATTCTTACAGCATTTGAAGCTGATGTAAAAAGTATTTGGGATGGGCAGAAACATAAGGAGACAGGTGAAGCTCAAGAAATCTACCCTCTCTGCCCAGTAAGATTAGCTGTCACCATACTGTGAATATGATGCATGGACCATCTTTGATAGAAATCAAAGGTTGGAGACATTCATATGAGGTTGTAAGCAGTTATGACTCCACCTTCCAGAACAGAGGCGATAAGGGGCTTAACATTGCTCATTTGCACCAGAAAGACTGTTAGGCAACCACAACTGGAGCAAGTAAAGTAGACTGTGCCCCAGGATGTAACAGGTGCCAAACTGAATAAACCAGGTCACAACCTGACCCCATAGTAATGATTTCTGGGAGATGTGGGACAGAGTCAACTGTCAAAACTTAGGCAACTGGTGCTGTGCAAGCATGTCCTGCCCTGCCTCCAGCTTCAAGTCTCCTGTAAGTCCTGTGTCATGCCAGCAGCCCTGTGCAGAAAGTCTTGGTTATCTTAGGGTATCTCAGATGTGTGTCTGTTTAAGCAACTAAATCCTGAACCTAGCATCCAAAAAGCACAAGGCACTCCTGAAGTTAGGTGAGTGGTTTTAACATGTTGAGCCAGTCAGGTGGCTACAGTTCCAAACCCCAATAAAGCATTTGGAACTGTGCTTTGGTTGCTAGATGCTGTTTGTATTAAGTCTCATCTGGGAGAAAAGAAGTGGTATGAGGAATTTTTACTTTCAGTGGCTTGGCTTTGGGGACAGGAAGCCTAAGGAGGGATTGAATAAGCCCATGCTCTATTATGTACTTGAACTTGTGTCTGAATAAAGAATATCTTTCTCAGACACTTTGGATCCACTTTCAACTTTTGTAGTAACTAAACTGAAAAGAAATGGGAGAACCTCACTCCACAAAATATAGGATAGAGATAAAAAAGTAAGAGAAAGAGAGAAGATCCTCAAGGTAAACTGGAGAACAGAGCATGACTATGATTTGCCTCTGTTAAGAAGGAGAAGTTCATTAGTTTGTAATAGAGGAACCAAAAGACCTTATTTTCCAAGCTGTAGTTTGGCAAACTTCTTTTTTAGCTTGAAGCATTAGCAGCTAGTTAGTAACATGGACATTTCTCAAGTCAGAGGAATGGTGTTCACAGAAAGCAAAAAGATGGAGATTCCTGTAAGTAAGGAAGAAACATGGAATGAATACTGGCGTTCTGAAACTAGAGTGATTTTAGCATTACCCCTTTAAATCCTAGACTATTTCTCAGCAAAATGTTCCTGGCATTATAATCTAAAAGGCAATGTATTTGAGTGATATCAAGATTAGTTTAGGATATTCCTCAGTGGAAACAAGAAATGGATGGTTTCTATCTGTTAGTTCTTCTGCTACCAGCGAGATTTTTGCTCTTCTCGCAATTAACTAATTTTAGTAAGTTCAGTTTCTTTGGCAGTAGAGATATATTTATCTAGTCACCTATCTGATCTTAAAAAATGTTTTGTCCATCATTATGCAAACATGACTCATAGTATGGTTTTTGCAGTTTTGATTTGGTGACACTGTTTACTCTTTCTTATGTATTTTTCTATTTTTTGAAGTTTAACTAACTTCCATTGTAAGAAATGCTTTTTTGTGCTACAGAGCTGCTGAATCAGCAGGAGGAGAATAGGATTTTTTTTCTAGATCCTGTTAAAAACTAGTAGCCACTAGAAACATTTTTACAGAAATATAGGATTACTTACCATTTAAATTCTCACTTTACTAGGGAAAAAAAAACCTTCGAGACATACTGCACTAGGACAATTTTGTTGTTTACTCCTTTTTTTTTTAAATTAAAATGATTTACATTATTTCTTCTCCATCTGATATTTTTACTAGAAAGAGCAAATGTGTTCTCTTTACTTTAGGAAGAGGTAGACAGTACAAAAAGAAAGCAATGCCAACCAGTATAAAATAAGATTGCACTAGCATGAGTGGCCAGTGTTTTTGACTTGCATTGCTTGCAAGTGTGGGAATTCTGCTGAGGACTGGAGGAAGGCATGACCCTTAAAATCTACCTGTATAAAATATAGGTGACTAGTTTTCTAAGGAGGGACCCGATAATGGATCTTGCTGAAATCAGTAGGAGGTTAGGTCCTGAAATATAGTCATGTATCTGACACTTATGGATATATTTAAAGAGCATAAGTTCTACCTATATCCAAATATCTCATCAGTAGAAGAGGGGTTCAGAGGCCCTGCATAAGGTGCCAAGAGCTAGCCTGGGAGCAAAGCAATACGAAACACTGGTACAAGAACTTAGAGGGAATTTAGACTCTTGAACTGTGAAAACCTTTTTATTCCCAAGGCAGAGATACCAATATGATATTAGTTTAAGGGGACTCAGTTACCTATCTCTTTCCTCATAAAGCTAAAGTCATTGGATTAATATGAGTAGCTGTAGGAGAACTGGATTACAATGCTGTGAGGGGCAACTGAGTTTTAGGCCATAGTTGAGCTGAATCAATAATCCCAGTAAGAAGGCTCTGGGAATTATGAACCTGTAGACAGTTTTTAGATGCAAGTGCTAGAAGACAGCCTTGGAGTGGGGAGCTATGAAGCCACTGAAGCTCGAATAAAACCATATGCAATTTGAGAGAAATACTATCCCAAGAGCATAGGCTATGAGGTCTTTATTCAGAAAGGTAGTCTCAGAGAGTCGGAATAAAGGAGATCTCAGAAAAAAGGCTAATATTGTCTAGCAACTCTTTAGGGTGAATCAGTTAAGATAAGACTCGAAAAGGAAATTGAAGCTTGTAATTCTAAGACTGTTCCCAATCACATAGGGGTGCCCATCTTCAAAAGTCTTAGAGTATATGTGTTCAACCATTACAGCTTAATCCTAGAAACTCCTTATGCTAAGTATTTTTCAGGTTTTAGCCAACTACCCAAACCTTCATAATTTATTTATCCTCTTGCTGACATTATAATCTGAACAAAGGCTAGTAATGGCATGGACTAAAAGTTAGTTCTATAGTACACGTGGATTTTCCGTAAAATAGACATTTTATTTGGCTGTTTCAGTGTGAAAAGGTAAAACTGTATGAAGGGATTATGAAAAAATGGAGAATCTTTCCCAGTTTCTCTGTGAAAGCTGAACATTTCGTTTTTGGCTTTGGATGCACAGTCTAGGGGAAATAAATGATGTATCAGTACTTGAATGTGCCAAGAGAACGCTGATATATTGTGCGTTCCACTCTTAATTATCCATGGGCTGTTTATTCAGGTTGCAGACTAACTGTGCCGTGGATTCAAGACCATGGAGCTGGCTTTCTGCATAACTAGGTTGGTTTTGGCTTGCATTAACTCAGGGGCAGCAGAAGTATTTCAGCAGCTTTCATGAGATACAAACTCCACACTAATAATACTTGTGAATCTGAGCTGGCTGTGTGCAGACTAGGTGTGGGTGTCTCTTGTATTCCTATTACCTTCTTTGTTGTGCCAATTCTGAGTGGCTTGAGTCAAATTCAGCTTCTTAGCTCCCATTCAGAACTGGTACTATCGGACCAAAGGTGTTTTTGGCAAAATCATGCTCCTTATACCTCCAGATTCTGAGAGGGCCTGTCAGTTTGAACTGAATACAGTGACAAGGCTCAAAACAAATCTGATGTGGTGCTGCGTCTGTGTTAAGAAGCACCCCCAAGTCAGTAGCACTGGAGAGTTGAGTAAAGAAGTACCAAGTGGATGGTCTGAGTGAGTCCAGATCTGAGCTGCCTCTCTGCAGAGCCATAGGGACACTTCCTATTAACTCTTCCCAGGTTTATGATCTGGGACGATCCCAGCCCCTGCTTCTGTGACTATATGTACATGAAGGTTTTACAGGCTTAACTGATAACAGAGCTACAGAACAAAGTCCTTATTTAAGGCAAAGCACTGGAGTCACTGTATAAATCAGCATGAGTCATTTCAGCTTGTTGTGAGATAGAGTCTGCCTGGCTACCTCTCATTTTTTATTGCTCTCTGTTGTTTTTCTAGTTGCATAAGCCAAATAAGTTTAAGTTTGCTATATCAGCAAAACTGTCAATTATGTCTGTGTTCTGGTAACCCAGTCAGCTGAAATAAGCTTCTTACTTCTCAGCTTTCTGTCCTCTCTTCAGTCAGGAAATATGGGACAGATTTATTGCAAGGGTCATAGCCTGCCCATTGGCACTGTATGTGAGGCATATACACAGCAGCATAAACGCTACCACATCATGTGTGATGAGTACATTCTCTCTCTCCTTCTCTAGCAGGTGGCTGTTTCTGGCTCTCCATTTTCATGCCTACACAGTAGTCCTTTCTGCCTCCTTTGAAATCAAAGACTCAGTGACAGCAGGGCTGAGTCCTGAAGTTTATGCCTTTTAAAATAGATTCTTTCAGTCCTTCTGCAGTGCTGTAACAGGCTGGTGCCACAGTGTGCTATGAGCAGAGCTGCTGAGGTGGATACATGGAGTACTTTATTTGGAGGAAAGAATAAGACAACTGCATGTTTCTGTAGAGCTGTGGGTACACTAGAGAAATTACGAAGATCCTTCTTTTTATTTTTAGTTTTGTTTTCATACAACTTAACCTGAGGAAAATTGCTTAGTAAAATGTACCAAAGGGTGGCCCAAGAAATTGTCCCATATTCTTTCCCTGTTTTGGAGAGAGGATGAGAGCTCTGATCCTCCATTTTATATAACAAGACATAGTTCTCAGGAATTCTCCTTTCAGACATGCTAGATTTCTACTAGCTGTGTAATTACTGCCCAAGAAGATGGCTCATTCTGTGACTTCCTCATTGCTTCCCCTCACTCTCCCTTCCCTCACCCAGAGCAACCTAGAAGAAAACTGATCAGGTTTAGTCTGCCTGGATCTGACCCCTCCAGGGCATTTTGATAGCAACAATCTAACTTTCTCCCCACTATTAGTCAAATGTCTTCAGTCCACAGCTGAAAGATATTATTTTTGATTGTAGAGTCATTAAGTCAATTTATGTGATAGAAATTATTGATGGCTTACAAGGAAAAAGGAAAAAGAGAAGAGTATGCTCACACAGGAAACTTCCTAACCATGATCTGTTCCTTGATGGAGTATGTGGTCCATAGTACCACACATCTTTATTTGCACTATTCAGCCCAAATCCTCCTAAAACTGCAAACTTGTCGCTTGTTACAGAACCCCAGAGTGGGAGGAAAACTGACTTCCTATGGTGTAAAAGTTTAGGACTCAGGCTTGCAATCAAATTACTGTATTTTAATAGCTTACTGTGAAAAACAGCTGTGGTAACTGTCTGAACGCAGCTTAAGCTGTACGACTTCATGTAACACTTCCTCAGTGTAGGTTCACAGTCTCTTGCACTAGCTGAGCAGAAGTTGTTAGGCCAGAGAAACTTGATCAGGAGCAACTCGATCCAATTATTACTAAGTTTTTGCATTGACATTATAGTTCAGATTCCTTCCTTTTTTAAGTGAAAACATGAAGCTGTCACTTGGCAGACAACAACTGACAAGAGGAGGAGAAGACAGGAAGACCAGTTTGTCTTCTCTGAGCTGAGCTGGTCTAAAGTTCTGGTCTGAGAAATTATTTGTGCGGCACAGATGCTTTCAGGACTGACTGTTTTTCATCAAAAACTGTTGGAGCTTTGGAGAGTTATAAATAGCTCCTACTTCATTAGCTGAGACCTCAAAGACTTCAAGCACAGGTGCAAGGATTTCTACAGGGATGAGAGAGGAAAGATCACTCTCAGTGGAACTGCTGTGTCCTTGAGAATCTGAAAAATCACAAATCACTTTTCTATTTGTTGTTGCAGAATGGAATATAGCACTTAATCTGACACAGGACGGGAGACAGTTAAAAGTGATCAGATGCTGATTCTAGCAGTGCTTCCTTGGATTATTCTTGATTTTGAAATAATTTGGGATGTGAACTTACTGTTAAATTAATATCATACTGTGAAAATGTTTGAGGACTGACTTCTATGAACAGTGAGAAAAATGGATTCATGGAAAGTATTATATCTGATCAGAATATTAATAACCTCCTTCCCTGTACATTAGACCTGAACCCCCCCCAACAAACACTTAAAAAAAATTAACTCTGTCATGAACATCTGTTACCAGTCAAGCAAATGCTAACAACAGGCAGCAGCCTTTCTTTCATCCTGTGCAGAGGTTCATCATTACAAATCTCCAAGTTCAAAATGAAGGTCAGACTGGAAAGGTGAGAAATGTAAGTGTTCTACAGCAAATACTCTGAAAAAATTCAAGGTTATAGCTCTGAGCTCTTCTCCCAAGTATCATTCTGATCTGTACCTTGGAGAGATGTCATCTTTGTAGTACAAACAGGAAGAGTTAGCATAGCAACAAAAACTTAACAGTGTCTGAGCAATGATTTTAATGAAGAGGGCAATAACAAGAGTTCAGTTAATGGGAACATAAGAGGAAAATAGTACAGTGAAGGAACTTCTTAGCCTTGAGAATTTGAACATGGTTTTTCTGATTGAACTGAAACTTTTTAAACATCTCCTGAAGCCTATCAACTTCATCAGTATTTAATACGTTATGAAAAATAATTCCAATGTTTGAAAGAAAAACTTTAACAAGTGGAATGTTTTGACTAATGATATTACATGGGGATCTGAAGACCAGGACCCATGTAAAAATAGGTTGAGATTCTTATAGCATTAAATAGGTTGAGCCTCTATAGCACTAAGATGTAATTTAGCATTGTAATTATTTCACATTTTCAGTTTCTTCCAGATGCCCTAAAATATTAACTCAACAGCTGCTATAGTTTTACCTCTCCTGATTTTCAAGCTTTTTCCCCCATTCGTGGTAAGAAAGCTAAGCCAAAAGAATCAGTTTTACATTTTGATCTGGCACAGCTGAAGATTGAGTTATGCCTTAGAACCCCTAATACCAGACTCTCAGCCTTTAATCTATTACCAAAAGAGCCCACTTCTCCATATAATCATGCTCTTGATATCTAAAGTTATCAAATGAAAAGATATCAGATAAAAAGCTATCTAAGGCTATCAAGATAGTTCATAGTTTTGGAGAGTGAGGTTGGTAGGTTGGAGATGTGAAGAGGAATGAATCTTAAAGGAAAGTGTTGTAACTCAAATAAATGGGCTCAGCAGAAAGGACTGAATGTTGCAGTGATGGATGCCAGAGCAAGTAAAGATATGAGCTGAGTGAGCGTAGTCTGTGGTGGTGGTACAACAAACTTAAGTTTAAACTTTTCAAATATACCCTTAGTAGCTGCCAGCAATGATATTTAAAACCTTTTATCACATAAACCTACTCATTCTTAACTCAGTTTATTTCACACATTTCCTGTGCTTAAGGCAAAATCACAGGTCATTTTTATTTTTCAAAGAATTTCATGACTTTTTTTTGAATAGGAGGGTTTAGGGTTTAGGAAGGTTTTACCTGCACTATTGCTTTGTCCTTCTTTAGAGTTACTATAATAAGCATCAGAACACTATAAAACTTAGAAAATTCACTTACTTAAAAGAATTGGAAAGTTGCAGTATCACTTCTGTAAATGCTATTAGAATTAATTTACCACTTACATTTTTGTTAGAAGTAAAACATAGAAAGGAACTTGAGAGGTTACATTCACTTCTGTGCTATTGGATATTTACATAATGTAACTCAATTTAAATGCTATGTAGAAACAGCTAGGACTTGTTTTGTCCCTCACTACTCTTCTTAAAACTAGCTGACCAACACAGATACTGGCTGAAACCAGTCCCTTCTCAGGCTCTATTTCTAAGCTCTGCATCATCTCAGTAGATTTTCTCTTGCACTACGAGCTTATTCTGAAACACAGATGATTAGGAGTGCACAAAGGACTCCAGATAAAGTCATAAAGTTTGTATGATGACATTAAGACTTTTATATTTATTTTACTGAAAATACTTCCTGATATGTTCTAGGTTCTTAGCTCTCATTATGTTAAAAACTCAGAGCCCTCATGTGATCAGCTAGAAGTCCCAGTCCATTTCCTCCCCAATTAGAGATCTGTTTATAGTAGAGACTTTACTATTGGTCAATAATTGCAGTGTTTTGAAGCATTAACCACTATACAGTTACCATTACGACAGTGTTCAAGGTCATTCAATAGATACTACATAGTAGCATGATGTTTCTCTGTATTGCAGATGTGTCCCAATTTCACATCACTAACAAAGTTCTTAGAAAAAAGATGAGTGGCTCCTACACTTTTTTTTCTTGAACTCCCCTTAGCCATCGTGCAGTTCACTTTGCATTCTAAGCCATTGTCATTAAAAAAACTGAGAAGAAGATATTTTCAACTAGTTCATTTAGTTTTCAGAGAAACTGAGATTGTTTTAGGGCTTAGTAGCTTCCCTTTTTATCTGTGTTTTTCATGTATGTGTCTGAAAATCAGCTATTTATTTCTCTGCCAGGTCTTGTTCAGCTTGATTCTCACTTTACCCCTACATTATTGAAGATATAATTTTACCTTCATTCCCTTCCCTCTGTCAGTACACTTCTCCATTCCTCGTGGGCTCTCTTATTTTTTCTAATCTTTCCCACAGCACTCACTACTTTGGGTTATCCATTTTGCTTCCTGATCTTGTCATGCTTTTGCTTTCTTTCTAAGGACTAGAAACACTTCATCTGAACTTCAGTCATTGAATGTATTCTGCAACCAGGAGATTCATCTAATGGGACACTTGTGTCACTTTTCCCAACATGAAAGAAAATCAATTTATTCTTCTGTCTCTTATCAGAAGTCTCTTTAACCTTACAGTCTCACCTAATTTATATTCATATTAAATGCATCCTGACAATCAACGCATTTTCTTCTGGAGCTGCTCTAATGATAAGTCTACAGTTTTTTATTAAGGACTCTGAGGTCATAAAGAGCCATCTTTTAAGAGTCTTCGGTCTTTCTCTCTATTTCTTATGCCTGAGAATGATGTTTCCTTCTCCTTCTCAATATCTTAAACATCATCTATATTTGTCTTGGCCTCTCAGCCCTGGCCTTTGTTTTTCCTTAGTGAAGAGTCTTTATTTTCTTCATTGCCATCTTGCTTTTCCTATTCATTTTCTAATGCAGCAAATCATTTTCTCAGTCCCTCTTGTTCTGGCTTCTTCTCCCTCTGTCCTCAAATTCTTAGGTTATCCTCTTCATTTATGTCTGTTCTTCAGATTCTGCTCAATGTGTGTTTGAAAATGTGAAGTTATCTGTGTTTCTGGCTTTATTCCCTCAAATACTTAAACTTATACTTGAATTCTTTGTTGATCACAGCCTATGTTCTAGCACTCAGGTCTTCTCTCACGAGTTCTATCAATTGGTCCTTCTGCATGAACAGATTCTATGAAATATCCACTCAAGGATAAGGTAGATCTTGAAACTCCTGCATCCAGTAATCTCAATTGTCTTGGCACTCCTTGAGATTTCACACACTGAAGGCTCAGCCACTATTACTGTCTGTCCTCACAAGTTCCCATCTTTAAAGAAAAAAGAAAATTCTTTTCTTTTAGCCTCCATGTTCTGACTTAATGCCTTTATAAGCTTTCGTCTAGGTCAATGCTGTCACTTCACTGAGACTTAGCAGTTAGCTATTTTTCAGCTGTGATCAGCCAAAAGCAGGAAGCTCTCTTAATGCCATTAACTGCAATGCCTCCATCTTACTCACGAAACAAAGTTGTGATTTGAGAAGCTGGGAGTATTCCAAAAGGAACAAAACTGAGAGCTTTAAGCATGTTACCTGAAATGGACAAAAGTCAGTGCCTGAACAAAGCAAAACATTTTAGAATGGTCTGCTAACTCAAGCATAATGTTTTTAAAACAGGGAAAAAGGGTTTTATTTAAACTGAATAATCTTTCATAAATCAATGAGAAACTTTTACTGTGTTGGACTACAATTTTTTTTTGGCACAAGATTTGTTTGTGTAAAGATTTTTTTCTTTCCTTTAAGCTAATAAATTTAAAGTTCCAGTTACCATATATTTTTTTATGATCATTTGATGATATGGCTTTTTAGTTAGAAACTGAATCTTTGGTTTGATCTCAATGATTACTATTTGTCTTAAGTACTAGCTAACATGCAATTATTTTTTGTAAAGGCATGATTATTTTGCATACCAATGTCACCTGTGCTATTGCCAAATTCCAGATCTCTTACTACCTTAACATTTTTCAGCCGTGATAGATACCAAAAGAACACTGGGTGTTCTCATACAGAGCAACTACTTGGATCAGTTCCATTATTCTAACTCCTTTTATGCTTAAATTTCCTAATTCCTTCCTTTATAGTGTACACAGAACCTGTTTCTCCTTTGCCAGGGGCAGAGGAAAGAAATCTGCAGACTTTCTAGTTGATCTTTTTCAGAGCAGAACTCTCCTCTGCTTTTTCCACGGGATTCCATCAGGTAGCCTCTCCTCTTACACAGAAGGTCATTAATTATCTTCAGTTTCAACTGTAAATATTGTGAGCGGATATACTTTCTTGAAATGTGAGGGAATTCCTAGTTGTAATCCAAACTGAAAACCAGAAGGAAAGAGAACTTCACTTTTCCTTTCAGAACTCCCCTGAAATATTCTAGTATATATTTAACGTTTTATCTTTAATAAAACCTCAGGCTTCAATGACCTGAAATGAAATTGCTAGCTTTTTTTTTATCTATATCAGTTTGCCTAACTCTAGTCTAGACAACTTGTTGACTTTTTGTGTGTAGGGATTAGAAGTATTTCTTCCTCCTTCCTCACAAGATTTATGCTTTCTACAGCTGAAAAAAAATACAAGCATAGAATTGTAAAATCCTTCAGAGGAGTGACATGATTACAACAGATGCCATGAAGGTAGATGAACAGCAATAGCTGAGGTCATGAACTGGGTCATTTCTAAAGGTATTTTCAGCTTGAAAATAGAAAGGGATGGTAACATACTGTTTTGTCAGGCAAAGCACGAGAAGTCACAGGAGGCCTTGGGCTAAATCCTAAACTGGATGCAATTTGGGGTTTTATTGACTGAAGTGGAACTACACCAGTTTACTCTACTGGAAGAATCAGTCCATGATACTCTCTCAAACCCTAGCTTAATAGCAATGGAGTCCATTTCAGGCAATTCCAAAACAGATTAGGTGGAGAAAGGACAGGAGGTGTCAAAGCCATGGCATCTGATTTATTTTATTTAATTGTGCTTTTTTTTGTTTGCATGTGGTAGAGTCTCTGCAGGACCAGTTAGGGGATTAGTGGATTAAAATTATATTGCTATATTCAGGGTCCTTTAATGTTGCTTCCAGCAAGAGATAAGAAGAATGGAAAGGCAGAATGACTAGTAGCTGCAATCAAGACATGGGACAAAAAGATGCTGCAGCTTTTTATTTTTCTTTGCATCTGAGGAGCCGACCCATTGTCAAAGCATGGCAGCTGTAAAGGGATGCAATCATTCTTTTGGCTCTAAACTCAAATGAGCACCCTGGTCTTACTTCACCCCTACTTTATTCACATGTTGAAGAGAGACATATAGCTAAGAAGTGTATTTTAGAAGTATAACTCTCCTCTGGGTATTCTACGGATCCAAAGTAGCAGGCATTGTTGCAGAGCAAAAATACAGAAGATCTGTAAGGTGCATTGTTTCCTTCAGCAGAACATCCATGAAGCCATGTTCATCCTGTGAGCTGCCTTCAGCTGAGGTGTGAGGCCCCCATAGTGAGTCCTATGGGAGTACAGTCTTATCCCACTGATGCTAGAAGCTGCAATTTCAGCTAGCATGACTATAACTCAGAAAGCAAAGGCCAGACTCAATCTGAAGTAAGTCAGAAGAGTTATGCCTACTGTTAACTAATTTAATTTGGTCTTAGATACTCAAAGACAGTAAGAGATGAAGAACCAGACAGGACCACATGCTCAGTACCCAGGACTTCCATTTTAAGACATGCATTTCTTTCAGGTGCTCTTACACACAAGCTGTGGATGCTCAATTTCTGGCTGCATAACTACTTGGAAATGTCCCACTCTGTTTGATAAGACCCAGATGATAGCCAGATGGCTACATGTGACTTTGGAAGTACTGCAGCAGACTGGGACTAAGAAACCAGACTAAGTCTGCAAACATCTCCCTCTCTCTCCCATAACTTCTATTAATAAGGAGTGGAGATTACTATGCTGTAGCCCATTGTTAAATGACTGCAGATGTTGGGGCTTTTTGCAGATTGTTTTCCCATTTCGGAAAAACAAAAACTCTCTGACCCAGGGTATAGGCATTTTCTTATGGTGGCTTGGGTTCCTACTTGACATATGCTAAATTGCCAAATTGGGGACAGTTTTAAAACCAGGAATTCGTTGAAATCCAGAAATACCACAGTATCTTCATGGAAGCCAAGGCTTTAGGAATATAACAAATTGCTCCAGCTACCCATTTCCTCCCACTTTGACCAGCCTATCAGCCATCCACTCCATAAGAGGAAAGATACACACTCACATGCACTAACCCCTTAACAGATGATATGCAGGCAAATAACATATGGGCAAACCTATCTTTTGGAAATCTTGGCTCTTATATCAATGACTAGCTCTTGAGAGAATTAAGTTTTTCCAGCTAGAGAGATGCAAGCAGAGAGCTAACTCTCTTGCCATTCATTAGTAACATCTCTTCCCAAACCAGAATTACAAAAGAGTCGTAACATTTGTTCTGCAGTATTTTGCCAGAAGCTATATTGCTTATGGTAAGAAATAGAACTTACAGGACAGTGATGATTCACTCCATAATGGTATTTTCCAGCCACATTCAAAGACAAGGTGCTGATTCAACTGCTTCTTCCAGTCACATATCAGGAACTTGTAGTAGAATTTGAGCCAATTTTTTTTCATTTCTTAAATCCATTGGTTACTCAGTCACCATACACTTCACTAACATAACAGAAAAGCCTCTTATTAGGCAGAAGAGCTAAAACACGATTTAGCATAACCTGTAATACCAGACCTCTTTCTCCTTCGCATTGTTTTAGTTTGCAGTCAATGAAAATATGCTGACATGAAGATTTACAGATGAAAATGGGGCCTGGAATATTTAAGTATTGTTAGTGTAGTATTACTATCATGGCATGAAAAGTTAACATATCCTATGTCTAGTTCTGTAGAAATATTGTCTTTTTGCAGGAATTTCTTCTGCAAAGTGTTCATAAAAATTTATTTGGCCCCCAACGGATTATATCTTCTAACCCTATAAATATTTTCTAATGTTGATCAGCAATTTATTGTAATGTTTCTGGTTTACCTTAGAGACTATTATGCAGTCATCACTTTTGTACTATAAAACACAATAAATTACCTTCACAATGGTATCTGACATGAACATTTCAACATATCTGAGTTTAATAGCACCAAAGCTTCTAGGCATCAAAATCCATTTGCTCTGTGAGTCATAAATTAAATAATTTTCAACTCTATAGGCAAAGGATATATTATGTTTGTTTGTAGTTAAGCACATTAGATATTTATTAAGGACATAAACCAATTATATTAGACAATACTTTTGCACGGATAGGAGGATGTACGCGTACATGTGCATGCAGGAGATACGAGATAGAGAGGCAATGGGATAGAAGGGAGACATTCTGTGATAGGGAACAGATTTAAGCTATTAAAATGCAGGAAAGTACTGACACTCAGAATGAGAACCAAGATTTTCATAGCTGTCATGTTGATGGGAGAAGCCCTATAGAATTATATTCAGTGCAGCTTAAAGCTTTGCTAGGAGTTCACCAAGATCTGATTGAATGCTAATATTTTTCTCATTTGGTATTTTGAAATGGTGCATTCTGCTAATGAACTTCTGACAAAAGGTTTATTATTTAATCATTATACTATTTTTAATATTGCATATTTTAATGATTTTTGCTCCTTCTTAAATATTTGCTCTCTGGGTGTTTTTCACTGCCAACCATTCTGAATTTGAATTTTGATGTGGTTTAAACTGGTCAGACTTATTAAGAATGCAATAAAATCAAGAATAGGGAAGATCCAATACAGCTCTGGAAAGTCCCTACAAAAGCATTTATTTCCTGTTTTCATGCTGCCATCTTGAGTATAAATATTAAAACTACACTTATTACACATCTTTGTAATCACACCTTTGCTGTCTTCCATTAAAATATCATTTTGCTTGCTTGAAAGTTAAATACTGTCACATTAAAACAATTGCACTTTATACATAAGGATGTAATAATAAAGGAGAACCAGGGCATCTGTGATGACTGTTCAATACTACCACAGCATCATGTTGAACAAATGGAAATTTAAAGCTGTATCAAACAGTAAGAAGTTTATTTGCCTTGTCCTATATATATATATTACAACAAATATTTCCATTTTCAGCAACCCCCAAAAATATCTAAAGTAAAAATTATTTGTTTCAATATGCAGTGACTTTTCCAAAATAAGGACAATCTTGTAGCTCCCTAAATTCCAGGAATATGATAAGAGGGTACTAGTTTGTAAACTCTGAACATTTATTTCCCCATATTTTCATATTCCCACATTTTACATAAAAGTCTGTTCTGTTCTTTTTTGTCACTGGCTTCAAGGAATAAGGATCAAATCAACAGTGCCTGGTTTCCATTTTCAAAATTGGCTAGTGATTAAGAGACTTACATGACCCAATTCCTGAAAGTGTTGAGCAACTTGCTCTCCAATCAGCCTTCCTTAAGGACATTGCCAGGCAATTGCAGATGGCTAAGAGGCTGTGGCTTAATGAATTACTGGTGATCAGCTGAACCTTACCGCTCATAAGGGTCAGTTAAGATGTTCTTGTGCTTGCAAGGACACTGCTTCAGGATAGCATGATAACAGGCAGGTCATTAATAGAGATCTATAAAGATACAGCCTTACAGCTTTTAATTATCAAAGCCAAATCTGAGACAATGTGTCACCTGATATACCTGAGTCAAGGTCTACAGAGTCTGCCAACTGGAAAAAATATGAAAAAGGGCTATATTCTGTAAGGCTGCACTGACTTAACAAAGCTTCTTACCGTTCAAGAAACACTATTCATAAACAGATAGCTCACTGCAGAAAAAAACCAGAAAAATCTTTGGTGTTCACACAAAAGGCATCATGCATGATATTTCTTTAGTTATGAATAAGAAATAATTTAGCTGTAATAGGAGAATAAATGTTTGTGTGCAAGGAAAAGCCATATTTTAAGATTTAAAAGATTAAAAGATTTACCTGGAATATTCCCCAGTTCTCTCAGTCAAAAATAATGACAGCTTTCAGAGAATGATTATAATTTTTGTGGTCATTTTGACTATGTAATAAAAGAAAAGATATTCAAGATCTCATTTCTTAATTAAGTCTTTCTTTTTCTTTACTTAAGTGATGCACGGAACGACCATGTGGAACTCAAATTATATTCCTGCCTGCCTATTTTACTTGTTTAATGTGCTTAAGACATTACACACCTAATCAGACATTACCCCTGACTGAGTGGACAGGAGAGACAGATGGGTTATATCATTATGATGTCCCACATCATCGAAAAGAAAAAAACATTTTTATTACAGATAGCCAGTAGGGTGCATTGCAAAAGCTTCCAAAAGCAAGTTAATAGGCATTGTACTAAAAACGTGTGATGTTAGGCTCCTGGGGACTGGTCAAATTTTGGCACATTTTATTGTACCTTAGAATTGGTGGCACACCTTGAAATGATTCTTTTCATTAGTAGTCCCTTCTTTCAAACTGTACTTTTTTTTTTTTTCATTAAATGCCTAAAGCAAACCTGCTTTCTGGAATGCATTATTTGGACAAATCCTCTCACAGCCTCATCTGCTAACTGAAATGTGTCATGAAACTCATCAATAGCTGACAGCAACTTCTGGGAAGTAAGTGTTTGCCCAGCAATTTTGCTGATGAAGCATACCACATTTGGAATCCACTCTTCTTTTCAGTTCAGACCTGTGATTTCTTTGAAATACTAAACTCCGCTACTCAGAATGTGGTGTCTGAAAGGCACCATGTCTGTTCTTGGCTGTGTTTTGAACTGATTTGTCTGATGGACACAGTCCTCAGGAAGCTGATATTTTTCATATAGCCTGGAGGAAGGCAGGAAGGCAGGAAGGAGAAGATGAACCTATGCTGGAGGATTCTGCTCTATAACAAAATCTTTTTAGTTCATTTAGTTTTATTTTTATCCTGTAAATTGGCAAGAGAAATGGCTTGTCCAGTTTTTAATATACTAATGATTATATCTTTAAATATCAATAAGCATAATATCATAATGATAATGCAACTGCAGCGTTGCTGTCATTAATTCCTTTAGTTGGTAATAACCACAGCTAAAGAAATAACTTTTTATGTAACTATTTTGTTTAACTATGAACATTGTTCTTAGACTGCAAAAAATTGTGCATGTGTTTCTGACTACACCAAAGATAGCACAACTTCCATTTAGATACCTAGATCAAGTGGATGTGTTTTTAAGCACTACAGCTTCCATTGTTCTGGTTGCATGCTGAACAATTTAAAAAATCTGGTTACTCTTTTAAGGCTTTTGTAATGGGTATCATTAAAGTTTCAGAACTTTTAAAAACTAGTCCATACTTGCAGAGATTATAACACTGATAATTACTGTCTTATTGCTTATCTGTATCTATCTCTTTTTCATATTTAAATTGTAAGTTTTTGAGAGCAGGAATCATCTTTTCATTCTGTGTTTATACAGTCCCTAATACAAAATGGGTCATATGTGCTTCTGCCATATACTTAAATATATCATCATACTTGCACAACTGAAAAAAAGGAAGAGAGAAAAACATGTAATCAGCTCACCTAAGGTAAAATAAAGAAAAAAAAAGCTTGAAATATTAAAAGAATTACATGATGAATATCAAAGGAACCATTCTCACATCTCTCACAGACTCCACTGTGTTGCAGCTCCTGCAGTGATAGGTTAACAAGGGCAGAATTAAAGCACTAGTAGTGCCCCGCTACGGGTACCCACTTTGACAAAAATGAAGGCAAGTGGGAGAGAGTCCAAAGAAGAACAAGATAAAGAGGTGTAGGAACTGAACTTGAAAGAATTGGTACAGGTAAACCTAAAGAAGAGAAAACTGAGTGGGTATGATAAAAATCTTCCAGTATGTAAAACACTGTTCTTTTAGGAGAGAAAAGGACAAGAACAGTAAGAAATTAATTCATTTTTTGTTGAAGTTCGCAAAACAGTCTAACTAGGATGATAAAGCATTGGAGTCCAAGAATGATACAAAATCTCCTTCACTGGAGTGACTCAAACTACCCAAATAGCTGGCATATATTTGACCCTCCCACTTCAGCATTTGGCCTAGAGGAACCCTTCCAACCCCTTACCCTTACATAATTTTGTGATCTCTAGGTGTAGAACATACTGAACTCAGAATAATTTAGACAATTTGATCTATTACTCAGCACTTTAAATCTGTACAAAAGGAAAAGTTGTCCATATAGGAGGAATTACAACACCTTAGAAGGAAGGAAGGAGATGCAATTCAAGAAGCCAACAGATAGACATTTAAGTCATCTATATACCTGTTTTCTGTACATGCTGCAAATTCAGACCAGGACATAAAGGTCAAATTAGTGAAACACCATGGGAAGCAGGGAATCTACACTGAAAATGGTGGTGACTGCTGGCGGTCATCAGCTGAGATCTGTTAAATAACAGATTTGAGCTGACTTCTGAGAAAATGTCCAGGATATATAAGATCACTTCAAGAAGTCACAGGTCCCTACTGACACATACTGACTCTTAAATGGACCAACAGAACGTTTCTACATAAATCCCTGTATAGTATCCTACCCCTGTGAAAAGACAGAGTCTATAAAGTTGAGGAAAGGGGAGTCATATTAATATTGTATTCCAATTCAGTATGCTATCAGGAATGCATTTAACACTGTGACATGAAATCTGCTGAATTACATTGCTCAGTACTACACATTTCAAAGAGCAAAAAAGGAGACCAAGTAAAAATCAAAATGGATCTACTAAAAACCACAACACTAAGCAGCTGCAATGATGCATCCTACTCCTAGCAAAGAGTACGAGGATAATTCTACTAGGCTAGCAGTGGATAGGTTCCTATAGATGAATCCATGATAAATGTTGAAGCCACAGTTCCCTGAAGGAAATCATGGAAGAGTCAGTAGTGAAAATGCAGGTTGCCATGCTTTGAGACTGAGTTACATACACTTTACTTTTATGTTCTTAACTTTGATTTTATGGGTGAAAATTTGTTCTTTCTTGTTTCCTCATAATATACATCAATAATTTAAGAAAACAGCTGTATAATTAAAATATGTGGAAGCTAAATATAAATTTTTCTGTGAAGCTGGTTTAATCATAACCAGTCTACTTTCTTACTTCCTAAATATTTTAGGAAATAAGTTCGCTGTCATGTCTGAAGAAAGAACAATGATTGGGGAGTATGTGAGGAGAGGTAGCAGTAAAACGCAAGGGCTGCCTTAAGTGTCATCTGATGTCTGAAGAGACATTTGATTTTTGAACCTTAGGAAAACTCAGCAACACTGTACTGTAGTGCGTAGCAGAGACCACTTGATGGCGGTGTTGTGCAGGGCCCTTGGAAGCATAGCCCTCCTTCTTCGCAGCCAGGATATTCAGTGTGAATGCAGCTAGCCCCAAGGCTCATTCAGCTTACGGCTAGTGTTGCCCACTTATATATTAACAAGAACAACAAAGTATGAGCAAAACATATACTACAGACTCCTTTAGAACCAGAAATAATTTAGGTTTGATTTTGAGACATTTTAAAAAATCCATACCTAGCATGAGGCTAGTCCCTCTGCAGTTTGTTCCAAATTTCTAAAGCAAACTAAACACTTTTTTCATACTCCCCACATAATAACTCAAGATAAAAAGAAGCCCCAGGGTCATCCTACTACCAATCTTTCTTTGTGTTGCTAAAGGTTTATACGACTTTCTTCCCTTAGCCTGAATTCTCTCTTCATTTAAATGTTGGACAGGTCACAGCTGGGATAAGAAGAGCAACATGAGAGAATTAGAAGTCATTTTAATCTTAGCACTAATGCCAAACAGTGGGATAAATTAGCCAGGCCTGAACATGTTATCAAAACCGTCTAAGGTATGTGAATTAGCTAGTTAAAAATGAGCTAGTTAAAAATAAGCTAGTTAAAAATGAGCATGGATACTTTTCCTTTTCCCTGGGCCCTGACATACCCTCTGTCTGATGTGCCCACTGTTACAAAATTACCTTCTGTTTCTCACAGTGTGTAGACAGCTATGATGCTGGCAGGGCTATTTTAAGATGCCTGGAGGTCCTGGGCACTACATGAGCAGGTATGCAAAGACTCTAACAGTATGAATGAGGAGGTATCACTCCAGTCTCAGGCTGTTAGACATGGCTTCAAATTATGACAACTTCCTGAGCTCTGAGTGTTTCAGATTTCATAGCGTGCTGGTAGCTGGTGCTCAAAAATATGCAGTTCTTGAGATCTTCAGGTCCTATGAAATTTCAGTGAAATTGCTTCCTTTCTATGTCTCCTGTATCAGCTGATAAACCAATCAGCTGATCTATCCCCTTTCTGCATTTTTTCTGCCCATGTTTTTTGAAACCAGATGATGAAAAAGGTGAGCAGAACATACAGGTACCCAACCAGATAGCTCTGTTGCTGTGGACAATGTCTACTAGATGTTCCTGTGATGTAAACCCGGTCTGTACATCCACAAAGAATCTGATACGTTTAGGAAACAGTTTCTATTTCTTCTTCATTCATCAGTGTTGATATGACACAGGTGTCTGTATGTCTACGGATGCTCCATCTTCCACTGAATGGATCTCCATCTCTTTCTAGGGAATCTAATGATAGATTTTGTGTGCTTCTGGCATCTTTGGGATGAGCTGTAATTTTGCTGTTGGTTTAAGCCAAACTAAGTGCAGATCGCGGCTGAAATGAGCAATTCTACCATTGTTCCTCGCTGCACATTTGAGTGCAAGCTGTCAAAAAAATGGGGGTTCATTAACTGCACTGCCTAGGTGAATTGTAGTTCAGTATTTTGATAAAAAGGGCTATTTCATAGCCTATGCTGTTGCATGGACAGAAGCTTTGTTAATATTCTCACAGAAGATTTTCCTAGTCATGTCTTTCTCAGACAAGATGGCCTGAGAAATCAGGGCACATTTTCTCAAGTAACAGTGTTTGGGAGGATCAAAATGTCTCAGTGGATACCTTTCTAGATGAAATTATCAAGACTATGTGTTAACAGTAGGGCATTTTGCTGTCAGGCAGAGGCGGGTGCTGATGCTTGGCAGGAATTCTCCATAGGCAGATAACTTTGGTCCTGTGTTCATCACTAAGTGCCATTCTGTCAGTGCCCAAGTGGGCCAAAATGTTTTAACTGCACCTAATGTGCTCAGCACTTCACTGAAGCATCTTATAAAATATATACCCTCGCTCTCTCACTTCAATTGAAGAAATGCAGGGAGAGAGTCTAGAAAGTTGTATTGGACAGGAAGAACAAGATTCTCAAGCCTTATAGCAGAGCTGAAATCTTATTTAGAGAGACTGGAAGTAAAAACTATTAATCTAATAGCGTATTACCAAAGATCCTATTTAGAACTAAACCATTTTATCAAGTTCTTTTCAACAACACATACACAGAAGTCAGTCTATCAACAGTATATTGGTTTTCCAGTTTTAGCAAAGAGGAGCCTTACATCAATCTATGATAACTCATAGAAATTACACCCAAAGGCATTTGAGTCTTGAGCTTACATGACACTGAAGTAGTTTATGGGTCAGTGCTGTGCAGTGGCAAAAAGGCATATTGTTCTCAGGGTAGTTCAATTTGGCCTGTAAGCACAATAGATACAGGCACACCTTGTTTTATTGCACTTTGCTTTATTGTGCTTCACAGATATTGCGTTTTTTTACAAATTGAAGGTTTGTGGCAATCCTGCGTTGAACAAGTCTATTGGTGCCATTTTTCCAACAGCATGTTCTCACTTCATGTCTCCGTGTCACATTTTGTACATTGTTTTTTTAGACATAATGCTATTGCACACTTAATAGACTACAGTATAGTGTAAACATAACTTTTATATGCACTGGGAAACCAAAAAATTTATGTGACTCACTTTATTGCGATATTTGCTTTATTGCGGTGGCCTGGAACTGAACCCGCAATATCTCCGAGGTATGCCTGTAATCAGATAGGAAAGCAATTATTTAAAATACAGAATTTTGTCAACATCCCCACTTAACATTAGTTGGATCACACTGAAACTAGAAATCAGTTTCAATGTAAATGAAGTTACTCTTAGCTGGCATAAGTCATGGCATTTCACTATTAATGTAGGCACTGCATGATGTTTAATTTTAAAAATTTTATTTAAATTTCATTTTTTAAATTTTATTTAAATTTTATTTATATCCTCCATCTTTAAGGATCAGTAAGCAAGAATTAAAGTAAAACAACTGTGAATGTTTGCCAGGTACCTATGTTATCAGCTCTTTTCAATCTGCTCATATATTTATCATAAAATGACTCACACAAAATACACTGCTTGACATTCAGAAGGGAAGATGAATGAAGTATAAGGTAACTGATGAAACTGATATTTATGTCTTTAGTGTAGAGCCTTTGACCAACAATATCTGAACTGGTTGCTATATTAATTTGTGCCAGTCAAACTGGTCATGAAAATTAGATTAAGAGGCTGACCCCATGTGAACCTCTCTCAACATCTCAAAATTTAAATTAATTCTCTAGGTTAATTAATTAACTGATCTTCATTGTCAGTTAAACAAAACTGAAATATTCAAGATTTGCTTTAGCAATTTTAAATTGATCATTCCTATGTAAATGTTTATCAGAAACATTCCCCAATTGTTCAGTGGATACCATATGCCTCCTAACCACAGGTGGAGACCTGGGTTGGTCTGACTACCCTCTTAAACATTTAATAACTAATTGAAAATTAAGCTTACATTAACATTGCCAGACTAAAACTTATACAGATAAAACTGAGATAATGCGAGATTGTGACAATTCACTGGAAAATCTGAAAAGAATTTTTATAATAATGTGTGACTGCAATGTGTTACTAGCATTTGGAGTCTGGGAATATTTTTAGATGCCTGGCCATAGCGAGACGGCCTTCTGGCCACAGTTCTTCTGAAGCCCCTTTTTAACTTCATGTTTACTTTTGGAGTAAACTATGCCCCATAACATGTTATATCTAAAGTAAACCTAAGAAATACTGTAGGCTGTTTGGTCAGAAAGCCCGTGATTTACTAAACTGGACCCTTTGTTTTGAGCGAGTATTTAAATTGCCTTAAACGGTTTCCCATACCGAGAGCTGCAGTTGTGAGGTAGAGCTAGCAACAGATTTGTTTGCAGGTCAGACTTTTAACCTCTTTGTGCCCCAGCCAAGCACAGAGTTTATACGCCCCATCGGTTTTAATCTGCAATTCCTAGTGTTGTGTGTGTTGTATGGTAGGTCTGCATTGTAAAACACAACTCTTGCGAATGGTATGGTTTACACTTTTAAGATTAAAAGTGCAGCCAGTTAAATTTTCACACATTGTCAACAGAAGCCACCACAATGGAGATGAATTCCCAGCAGCCCCAACAACGTCGCTGCCCCGGCATTTGCTGCCGTAAGCACAAGCAAACTTCCACAGCAGATCCTCGTGTTCGCTGGAGGAGATCTGGGCAGTAGACATCAGCAGGTATTTCAAGGCACTAAGAAGCCCTAAGTCTGCGTGAATTATTGCAGGGAAAGAAAGCAAACTTCCAGCCCAGATTCTTTGGGAGACTTTGCCCCAGAGAACGTGTTATTGTCCAGAGGCTGGTCAGGGAACTGCAGGGCGCCCCCCTGGAGAGGCACCAGCCCGGTGGGAAGGCAGCATGCCCTTCCTCACCCCCTTCCCCTCGCTTTTATCAGCCACCCCCGACGCAGCGGCTGGAGTCTACTAGCCCTCTAATAGCCGAGTGCCCCCAGAGAGGAAGCTTCTTTCTAATTTTGAGATTTTTTTAAGTCATAACGTTTTTCAGCTTCTCTGTACTTCTCTGCAATGGGATTGTGATAAAAATTAATTCTCAGTCTACAGCATGAGAATACGTGAGCACAAAATGTACATTCCCCCTTCTTTACTTTCTTTCTGTTCACATCACTGAACTCCTTTTTCAGGCTCGACTTGTTCCCACCTGACACCCTTTCTGCTTTTCCTTCATACCCCTTCTCTACTAGGGCTTTAAAATGCAGATAGAAAATCAGCAACTGTTTTTCAAAAAGCCACAGCTCAGTCATGTAAGTGCTGAGTTTTCCAGCTGCTGGTCCGGAAAAGTTTCTCTATTCTACAAAGATTCATATTTGTACAGAAATATCTGCAACATCAAGCACATTGGGATTTTGCTGTCTGCTGGGAAAAAAACAATATCTAAAGCACATTGTCCTTAGTTTAGCATAGTTGTTACATATAGAATCTTTACTTATTGTATACTCCAAAATAGTGAGTTTGGATTTTAAAAAAAACAAAAAAAATAAGGCATTCTCAATTTATTGGCATGGTTTCCATTCATTATCTAAATAAATAAATATACCTAAATACAAGTATATAAAGACAGAGTGTGTCTGTCTTTGTGCTACAAAGTTGCTCAGGTAGAAGCTCTATTGCATTAAAAAAAGACTGAATGATTTGTTATGAAAATAAACTTACAAATGTATAAATATTACTATCTAGTACTTACCATAAATGCAGTTTGAAATTCACAAATCATCAAAATAACACAAGAAGTAAAAGTTTTCTTCTTAAGGTTTTATGTCCTTCCCTACCACTGCCCTGATTCAGCCTCTCCCTTTGGACCTTAGCGGATTTCTCCAGCTCTTCTCTTCCTTTGCTTCTTGCTGTATTGGGTTTTTCTCCCTTGTCCCGATCTCAGGCTGAAAAGCTGTCTCAGGAAAATGGGATCTTTTGCTCCGAGTTAGAGCTGTGGCTCTATTTTGCACATACAGAAATCCTTGCAAATAATGGTGACAGGAACTTGAGCCTTTACCGGCACCTCTATTTTATGTCCCCCGGGGGCGTAACTTGCTGGCAACTGGCAGTGCTGTTTCCTCCAGCTACTGGGAGGCAATTCCCCTTGCTGTGCACCTACTGGGGGTGAAGAGGAGTCATGCAAAGCATTTACTATTCCTCTGACTTTGCTGATGGCGTTAAGTTTGGCCAAGAAACAGCTATCTATGCTACCTGCAATGTTTTATTGATTAAGTAAAGCTACTTCAAATCTGTTGGCAACTGTCGTGAACTAATCCACCAAATGACATCGTGACCTATGCTTGCAACCATTTCTTCATTCAGCTGTTGGTCACCCATTTTTGGGTGGCAGGCTTCCTAGCAGTGTGAACTGTAGTTTCCCCATTCCCCAGTCTCATGCAGCCTTTTAACTGCCTCATGGCAAGCATCTCCTTGGTTCCCTCACGTCTGCCACACACTTCAACTGGGGTGCGTGCAGCTCCTTTATGATCCTTGCCTGTCCATGTGCTGCCTGCTCCCGCCTGCCCTGCAGAGTGGCAGCCGCCTTTCTGGTGGGCACCTCTTCACCCTCCCTGGAAAACAGAGGCAGCAGCAGCATCCTGCTTTGTCAGAGTGAGACACGCAGACTGCGAGGAAAGGGCAAACACCTCCTCTGGTCTTGGCTCCCCCTGGAGGAACAGGGAGGTGGCCGCCATTTTGAGTACAGGCGCACAGGCGAGATGGTGCCCTTTCCTCTCCTCTGCAGGAGGCAGGTGAGAAAACAACCAGGGCACGGGAGCCGTTGGCAGTCGGTTTATGTGCAGAGACACAGAGTACGCGGTGCCATATATGCTGGTCTAAGTACAGCCACTGCACTTGATTAGAGTAAAGCACGTACGGATTTCAAGTAAAGCGTGTATGGCAACATGCAGGACGCCGTGAGGCGCCCCTGTGTAACTGTGGCTGTTGATGTGATCGCCAATGCATCTGAAAAGCTACTGAGTGAGAACATGAATAGATAAATCCATGTATCACATGTAACCCAGACCTTATGGGCATATACTTGTGCAAGTGATCTGTGCCTGTGCAGATTGTCTCAACATGAACACAGAGAGTCTGACTGGATTAGCTCATTGCTGACTTATTTGAGTCATCCTGCATGTGTATGATTTAGCTGTCTGAGGCTGTAGGAGCCGCCAGTCAGAGATGTACACAGGCTTCCCCAAAATACACGACTCGGTAAATACATTCTGGCTAGATGTGAGCTTGCTCTTTCCACACTTCAAGGTGATGAGAGGATGTTCTGCATCCATTTCTCAAGAGATGTGGATGAGTTTTCTTTATGCTGTAGAGAGACGGAATGGGCTCTCCAGTTCTTCTGGGTAGGCACAAAAAACCTCTATGTTATGAAATATTATTTGCTCTTATATATTTCATCCTGCCTGGATATTTATTATTCCTTTGCTAAGCTTTCATAGGGTGGAGATTTACTGATGGCAAAGATCTAGAAACCAACAAATAGTTGGTTTATTAGTTTATTGCTAGTTGGGACAGGCATGGAGGAATTCAGATATTTTTTACTTTACTGTAGGAGCATGAAAAACTTTAACTTATAGCAGAGGCTTCCGTAGATACAGGTAAAGGCTGAAAAAAAGAAATTAAAAAAAAATATTACAAGGCTTTGCACTACAATGGGCCTGTCTTATAATACTTAGTTGTGTGCCTGAGCAAATGCCTCCTCAGGTTTATTCAGCGCAGTGCAGTGCACACGCTATCTGGGCCTGAGCTTTACTTGGGCAATCAACAGAGTGAGATGGGAGCTGAACTGTCATGTGGCCCTAGCTTGCCATTTTAGCTGCATTCTGTGGCAGTTTCCAGGGTAAGAAATAATAAGATAGTAATAATAAGCCATTCAGGGAATATCTGGACGTTTGACTTCCTTTCACTTTACACACAAAACCAAGAGGCTTACTCTGATAGTGATGGCTGCAGTATAACAAATAAGATATTTAACCCAGCAAAAAAAATTAATAGTTTGCTACTGTTTTAATTGCCATACTGTCTGTCTGTGGAGTCAGAGAAGATCCTATGCTGCCCCACAGGAACCTGTGGAAACACAAGGTGAGTGGCTGGACAAAGGCATCCTCAAATAATATCACTTTATGTTGTCCTAAGAGTGTTCAAAGAAGCAGTTATGGCAGAGTAGTGAATGTACTGAAATTCATATCAAAACTTGCATTCTGCTAACTTCCTTACATAAACAAGTCCTGAGATTATTATATGTGAAGTTCAAAGAACAGGCTGTCAAGACGAAAAGCAATGATTATTGTTTGATCAGATTCTCTCACCTAGTTAAATCATAAGTACATAAAACTGCCCTGGTATGTAGTGTCAGCTTCAAAAAACCAAACCCAACAGAAAAACACAAAAGGAAAACAAAGAACACTGTCTTTTTAAATACTACTTTATTTTCTGTTTAGCAAGGAAATATGAACTTTCTACAAGTCTTACAAAAAAGAGAGGTAAAAATGAATTAAGCAAACTCCCTGTGCTTTGTTACTGCCCCAGACTGGGGGAGCAAAGTGAAATGCTGTAGTGTGATCAGAGTGGTGGCAAGTCTCCCTAGTTTCTTGTTTTCAGGTATAGGGAGGAGTGTTTCTTAGGAGTGACTATGTATATTCTCTCAGACACTTAGTTCATACCAGTTCTGGTAATTAACTAGCACTGTTGCTTTCATGAGTGACATGAAAAGCCTATTTCTTTCTTTTAATGGTACTTTTTGGCTATTCTTCCAATCCGCATGAAACTGGGGCTACTTTAGCTTTTCAGCAGCAAGTAGCTTTTAGATGCACCTAAATGTGTCTGAAATTAGAAACTCTTTAGGAATTTTGCAAATATGATCACTTTTTTTTTGCTAGAGGAGCCAAAAGCAATCTGTACTTTGGTAGAGAAGGATTGAGTCAGATGGAAGAAGAGACTATAGCTTGGCATACATTTATGACAGGTTTCCAGAAAGCAGCTGCTAAAAGGAACCTGTGTAGAACAAACATGCCATGTTCACAGCTGCACAAATTAACACCACAATTTTCAACAATTGCTTGTGTTCAGTACTGGAAATCTTTAAGTGATCAGCACTACTAAGGAAAAACAGTTATCCCAGCTGAGGGACTGAGGCAGAAAGACACAAAATGACTTTGTTTGTATCTCCTGTAAAGTGAAAACTGCTTACAGACTACCCACCAGACTACCTTGCCTCACTGTGCCAGGCTGTCTGTACCATCAGGATATTGTACAAATTTGCTTACAAATTTGTTATCTTCCTCATGGGAAGATTAAAGTAATGGGGTAATAGTGAGATGGGGAATAATGGGATCGGGAGAGGGAAAACAATCCTTTTCTCCACTCATAGTTAATAAGCACAGTGCAGCTCTCATGTCTCACCTTCCTCATATTCTCCCTTTTTACTCAACTGGTGCAGTGAGTTTTCCATTCTGCTAAAGCACTGTCTGTTCTCTGCTCATCCTCCTGTTTCCTTATCAACTCACCTTGTGTATTCCAGGATCTATTTCTAGGAGATCCCCATACGGAGTCTGCCAGTTCCAAGTTAGACTGAACACAGGGTTCAACTCAGGCCACTGCTGTAACGTAGTTAGTAGTCTTCTTTGGATATTCCTTCCCACAACTCTGAGTCAGAGGCATCTCCCTGAAATGTTCTGTGTCAAATAATAAGCGTTCAAACGGCAAAATCAAAATGAAATGGGAAGCTGAAAAGTGTACCTGTGAGAATTTGTTGATAAAGGTTTTATAAGGTTACAAATTTCATACATATCAGAACCTTTCTTTGTGAAACTGAAAGACTAGTGCCAGCCCTCATATCTCCGCAATATGACTGCTGACAAAAGCCTTCCTGTGACTTCATTTCTGATTGTTATTACTGAAGGAAAACTATACAAGACTATTAGAAATCTACATTGGGAACACTGTCAAAGAAAGCAGTGTAATAGGCTATTTCACAGATATGGGGATTTCACAGATGACAGACTTATAAAGAGCCAGTCTAAGGAAGTAACATTTTGAAACCTTGAAATCTGATGTTACAACAGCTTACAATAGCAAATCAAAGAAACAGAGGGCATCTCTGGAACAGATGTGTGCCACAAGACCAGATTGAGTTTAATGCCCTGACTGTTTTGGATCTTGGAAGAGTATGAAATTAATGTGAAAGCAGATTGGTCTGAACCTCTTTTCCTGTATACCATTTAATTCCATTGATTTTGAAGGAGTTCTTCCAGATTTGCACTAATGTAAGGTCAGAACATGGCCTTATCACTTCTTAGCCTAGAGCTAGATCTAGAGAATCTTATAAAACCTCACTGCTAATGACCTTCTCTTTTTTTTTTTCTTCAGTATTCTGTCATGCAGTCTGAAAAATCAGTGACTTAGCTGGACAGCACTGATCAGAGGTATTTGTATCTCATAAGAATGACACAGAGAATTAGACAGAAAATGCTGACATCAGAAAAATGTTGGTTGACTTCAATCTGTTCAGAGCACGTACAATAGAAATTAATTCAACATCCAAGAAAAATCCACTTCATTAGGAAATACACCAGTTTGCTAGTAAGGGCTAGCCAAAACTGGATTTCAGCTTTGCTATACTGGATGTTATAGCGTGCATTTTTTCACGACTGTCCAGTGTAATCATCCCTTCAGATGGTCTAAGCTAGAACCAAGATTTGCCATCAGACAACAGTCTCCTCTCTTCCTGCAATACTATGGCACCAGCAGATTTTTCATATCAACTTCCCTATTACAGTCACCTCTCCATTGTCTATCAGAGAGGGACGCATTTTTGCTGTGGAGAGAAAAGTGGCTGTTCATGCAACAGAGATGGAGAAATTCCCTCATCTCAGCACCTGTGCTTCCCTATTTACCTCTTCCTTCCAGCAAGAGCAGCAGTCAAATCTGTGTGGCAGGCTATTAGCAGGGCAGGAGGAAGAGTTTGGCTGCTTGGGTAGTATTCCTTGCTTGAACAGTTGTTCCTGCTCTCCTCTAGGAAAACGGTAGTGGCTGAATGGCAACATCTCATATGCCTCATTTGAACTGAGAGCTGATAGCTGGATGGCACTACCTATATAATGCATTGGAAAGTTAGATGATTAATGAGAGAATCCATAAAATTTAGTTGTTGGTGTGAAACTACCTAAGCTAGGAACTAAAAAAGGAATTTTTAGCCTTGCCTTTCTTCAGGATTTAGTTTACGTTCTCTGGGCTAACTTAAATGTCAGCACCTGACAGTGCTGGTGGTATTGGCTCCTTGTCTTTTATTTAAAAATTTAGTGGTTAGGACACACTGAATCTGGCTAAGAAACTGGTGTCAACTCTGTGTGTAAGAGCTTCAAGTTCAATTCCTTCTTCTCTCTGAGAAGATCTGAACCTAATATTTAAAAGGTTTCTCAGATAAATATATTCAAAGTAGTAGGCTATTGAAGATGAGGTGGGACAAATAGGAATATGCTCACAACCCCTTAGATTAAAAGTATTCCGCATTGAACACAAAAGTACACTGGCTAGGGAGAGGGTATGACTCTACAGTTTATTGCTGAGATTGCTTCCAGAAAGGATCAACAAACACACACATGCATTTTATATTACATGTTCTTTGGAGAAGATCTACTGTTGGACAGGTGAATATTTTGGGTAGTGGACTATAGAGTCATATTTCTTTCTAGTCTTTTCCTTCCCTATATTATTTATGCCATGAAAAGTGTAATTCTGCTGGCATAAGAGCCTTGGAGTGCCCCCTGTAGAATAATCCATGCTGCAATCTGCCTTTGCCTAGGGATGACGATGCAGGTTCAAATCCCTTTGCCATCTAGTGTGAGTGCTCTAGCAACTGACTGACTGATTTAGCGAGCACAGCAGAAGCCCTGCCTCATCTGGCTGTGCTTTGTGCATGGTGTAATCTGATATGTGTAGCTAGAGAACGCCTATTTGGTCAGAATTTGCTGAAAAATGGCAGGAATCAACTCATGGATCCTGAGGGATTTACTCTATTACTGGCTTCCATGCTATGTTCTGAGCCTGGGAATGCTTACAAGCTGATTCAGCTTACGAAACTTTACTGTTGGGAATTAGATATCTGTAAGTGGTTAGCACTTCCAGCATTAGGCAAAAAAGCTGAGCATGTGTTTGAAGATCCTTAGGTTTAAATTAAGTCTCTTTACAGATAGACATCTAAAGGAGACCGTGGCTCGATCCCTGAGTACCTGATTCTACAACCCTCTAAAACCCAATGGGTTGTAATGAGATTTAACATACATGTTTTCAGGATTGGAGCCTTGTTCCATAAAGTGTATTTTTATATTTTCTATGGGTTGAAACTACTTTTCAGTACTGAAAGTTTTGCAATAGTATAATAATTAATATGCCTTATGGCAAAGAGGCAGCTGGGACAGATATTTATTGAAGTTGTCTTATTTTCTAGGGACAAAGTGGCTAATTAAAAGCTTTTTTTCTATATGCTACTCTGTACAAACACAGAAATAAAAAATAAAATCAAGTGAAGAGTACCATACCTGACCACTCTGTTATGACTGACTTTAACAAATTCTGGCCCTTATTTCCACTGAATATGTGAAATGATGTATAATTATTGGAATCCTACAGTTTTTAAAAACTCAGGCTGTATCCCTAATTGAATATGTGCTATTCCTTATTGTAACTGATATGCTTTTTTTAAAAAAATGTGCACACTTCAAATATGCATTCTCCTTAAAAGTAATTAAAAAATTTTTTTTTTCTGTTCTTGTTCCGAAGATCACAAATAAAAAATAATGGTTTTCATAATTGCAAGCAGTAAAACAAGGTTTGCGTCCCAGTGTATGAATGGGTTTTACAAATAACATACATTTATTACACAGAAATTCAAGGCCTTTTTTCATGGTGTGAGCTATTTCTGTCTCCACAGGAACACTCTCTTGCTACATGGCATTTATTATTAACACCACACAAACACTTATTCTATAAAATGCAAGAAGTAAATAAACAAATACTTTTGTTATATTAACTTGGTACTGTTCAAAAACCTAAAATCCATTGGAGGGCTAACAAAAGCATTCATCCAGTTTCATCTTGCAGCAAATGACTTTAATATTAGTTGCAGCTGCTCAGCTTTTCATCATGTCTCTAGGCCTGATGTGTCCTTTAAGAGGCAATGGCATATACTGCTGCACACATTCAGTTGCTCTACCTTTGTGCTGCAGTTCTTTACTGTGTAAAAATGTTCTTCTCAGTACACAAAAGCAGCTGCTGAAGAAACCGCTTCAGACTGCGGGTGAGAGAACCGATGGCAGCACCACTAAGCAAACTCCAGTAGAGACTGAGAGAGCAAGGCGGTGCAGAGACACCAAAGGAGCTTCTGTGAGAAACAAAAATACCAGCATTATTGCCTATCATCAGAACGCCAGGTGAGATTGAAAAGCCACTACAGCCTTTTGGGCTGCAAACCTATGGGCCTGTATTATGCTTAGTTTGAAAGGGTTCACCTTGAATTATGGAATGATTACATTGCAAAAATGATACCAGCAGTTTTTTCTTTCTCCTTTGACTCACCAGTGAATCAATGATGATGATGATTTTTTGCAATAACAACAAAATTATTCTGGGGAGAGTTATTTCTACCTTTTGGAAATTTCATTGCCAATTTTTAAGTTAATTAATTAAAAATTCCAGTGCACACAGACTTAAGAAATGTCTATAGCTAGCTAAGTTATCCATGCAATACATCAATGCCTCCTGAAAATGGGGGTGGAAAGCCAAACATGCAAAAACTGATACTTGCTACTTAATTTACAGATTTATATTTAAATATATTTTATTCTAATCATTTGTAGTGAGAGATTTGCCCTGGAAGAGTCCCAAAAGCTTCATGTGAAACATGCACAGTTATTTCTGTCAGTGCTCAGGCTTTATTTCAGGCAGGGTTTTTTGCATTGCTCTAGCCATGCAGCGATCTGTAAAGGGAACCTACTCTGATACAGTTTGAAAAGTGCATTTTGTACTTGGCTCTGCCTTTGATCGAATTAATCTGGGCTTTTTTGTAGTTCTAAATGAGGCCTATGGGCTGACAATGTAGCTGTTTAAAGGGGATTTTAGGGGATAATAGCCAATGCAAATAGTGCCATGAGAATGGCAACTTGCTTTTGCACTTTCAATCACATAATAACAGCAAAGAAAGCTTTTAAAATGAATTGAAATTTTGTGGCATGCCATCTGGAATTATTTGGGGAAACAGTTCTGAATACTATGGTTGTGTAAAAGAATGGTACTATGGGGCACTCTTAAGCTGACATGTTTCAGATGGCACCCTTATGCTAACTGCTACAAAGTTGGCTAGCATTTTTTTTTATTATTTTCTTTCTCCTGGATTATCTGCAAAAAATTCTCTTTGCTGGTATTTGGGCCTGAAAAACTTTTCTATTGTTAAAGAATTCAATTCAAACCCCTTGCAGCTGCTGATCCCTTTATTGTTCCAAACGTTATGTATACGCGTCTCAGATGAATGTAGCCAAGCCTTTTAGTGCCTTAATAGGTGTCTGTATAAAGGTCATTTATTCTGCAGTACTTGTTTTAACAAAAGTTTATACACAAACAACAACTACAGCTAAAACATTCACATTAATCAATGCTCCTTGCAGTGTAAAATGCTGGAGAAAAAAAACTAACTGGAGAAAGTATGTCCAAACATGAGAACTATTTCTGTGTTATACTGTGAAGCAGCATATATTTTAGACTCCATCTTCAAAAGCTATATGAAAAATCATTTCAAAGCTGGTCTGAGCTAGGATTGATGATTCCAGATTTTTCAAGACAAGCACAGTTTTGATGAGGTCACTGAAAGGTTTAATACACAAGAATGGGTGAAAATGTGGAAAATATATATATCTGAGTTCCCTGCTCTAATTGGTTTTGGAAGTAAGCTTTAGGCTAGCCAGCACCTTGACATTTCAGTTGACGTAACTGCCTTCTTTCCTTTTCTCTTTGTCTTTGCCTTAGCTCCAACTGACTGCCTTTATAAACAGTCCTTGAGGAATTAGGGTACATGTAAGTCAGGTATCTTAGATGAGAAGAACTGAGTACACTCCTCTGGCAAGCAGGATTTTCCTTCATATAGAAATATTAAAATACCATCTGTGAGCTTTAGGAATGGAAGTCATGCACATGGAGAGTTTTAATTTGAAGTTATGACAGATGCTAGCCTGTGATTTAAAAATTTGGCTCCAAGCGTGTATATCTGAGCAGTGGTTCCACTGGCTTTTCTGGAGTTAGTTCTACCAACGCACATGTAATGAGATCAGATTCTGACTATGTACACAACTCAGCTCAGCAGAACAAAAATCCAGTAGAGACAGAAAGTACAAAAAGTATTTATAGTGGTATGAGGTATAGGGCTTGTCGGGAAAATAATGTGTGAACTACATTGCAGGGACATGAGGAGCAGGGCCAAATAAGCCCAACTACTTGATCTCTGATAGCAGACAATGCAGAGCAATCTGTGGTTCCTTCTTTGCTGCTTAGTAATTTTTGTCATTCTTGCCAATAATAGATCATGCTCTGATCTCTAAATGTTGTGTGATTTTAAAATATATAATAATGAAGCTATTACTGCTGCTGCTAGGGCATTACTATACATGACTCCCACAGCCTGAGTTAAGCTGTATACATGGATCACAACTGCTTTGTATAAAAAGCTTAGAAATCAATTGTTCCAGCAGAGATCTGAGAAAATTGATGTGTATTCCACTGAGCTCATCATTTGATCAACAGCTGTGGGCTGTGTTAGATAGGTGAGGAAATTGCATTGTCAAGGATTGCAGTGAGAATGCTCCGTCTCTTGGATCTCAGATTCTTAGCTAGAGCAATTTGGTTGCTCTAAAATGTTAGCTGTAAGACAGAGATAGACTGTCTGAGGCTACATCATGCAGGACTTCGTAGAGCACTGCCATTTCCACTACACCCATATGCAAATAGATGGAAAGTGCAATGTTTGGAAAGTTGATGTACTATGTGCCTCACAGCTGACGCTGTTGATCTGGTGGGCAGGCACATACTGCTCTAGTTGTAGCTTCCAGGTGGTCTTCAAAACTAGCCACATGTATAATGCATTGTAATAATCCCATTTGGCATAGGCGTAGACACAGCTAGCTGTGGCTAGGTCCTCATCCAAGGGAAATGATTGCAATATTGCCAGAGAAGATAAGGTGCCAGTGCACTTGATTAGTGCCATGACCAGTAAAAATCCCAAATCACAAAACCCAAATCCTTCTTGCTTTCATAGGTAAATCCCATTGCTGTAAATATTCCAGATATTACAGTAACAATAATATAGTGGTTCTGTGGAGGGGATACAGAGAAACCATGGTGTGGCACTACAGAGTAGCTGGAATTCCATGGGCTACAAGAACAGCAGGAGGAGGTGGGAGATGTGATTGAAGGTGGAGGGAAGGGATTTCCTCCTCCTTGTAAATCCAGTCTAACTTAGACTAATAAAACATAAAGGAGTGAAATGAAATGAAAACAAACATGCTGCCCATCGTGGAAGTATGGATCTTTCTTATATGAGCAACAGAATTTTTCAGCTTCCACTTTAGTCCACTTCAGAGCTTAGTCCTCCTTGAAAGATGTGATCCAGTAGGCAATGTCTGTTACAGAAGCAAGATACTACTAATCAGCTGCTTGGTGGTGTCTGGCTGCTCTGAAAAGCAGGGGCTTCTGGCCAGCATATGTCCTGCTGCTTGCAGGAAATCAAGGAAAGCAGCATCTCACACCAAGTTCTGGATGCCCCAGAACAGGGGATATGGCTGTGTTTATTGTAGGACAAGGGATGTTAAGGCAGATCATGCCGTGTCACTCTACTGTGATCTGTGCCAGACTATGTATTTAGATACAGAAACTCAAAGTGAAGAACAAACCTCTCAAGTGAATAGTTTTTGGATGTCAGAGAGGGAATTTTTTCACTGGGGCATCTGCTACAAGGGAAGATGTGACTATTAGATGAAATCACAGGATATTTTGGCTGTTCCATACAGATTTTATATAATGCTGTTACTTCATTTAGGGTGTATTTGCTTTAAAACTAAAAGAGCGTTTTCAACAGCATCAGTGTATATCGTGTCAACGGAAAGACAGTTACAATGGACAGAAAAAGAGATGTATCATCAAGAAGCAGGAATCTTTCCGCCATCCAGCATTCTAGCTATAGGGCAGCACGCAGGGTGATAGCATCCCGGAAGCTGCTGAAGTTTCTGCTGCTCCCACAGAGGGAACAGTAGCTGTCAATGAGCAAATGGGTCCACCAGTCATGGCCCACCCGGTGAACCTGGCCTCTGGAAATCTTGCCATCCCATCCGCCCTCCCTGAAACCTTACCCTCCCCCGCAGCTCTCCCCATTCTCTCCTCTGTCTTGTGATACAAAACGATTTCAATTCTAATGGAAAGGACTGGTCCTCCTATGAATAGTATGTCTCATGCAGAAGATCAAAAGCTGGCCACAGACTGTTGGAATTGGGTTATTCTGTTAGTTATGCTATAAAGAAGAGACTGTGCTCTGCCTGTTTTCATTTGAACTTAGTCCTTTTCAATTCATTAAGACTAATTTAATAATACAATAGTGAAGCTGAGATTTGTTCACAGGTATGTATGTCTAATATTCATATGCTTTTGTGTTATCGGTGCTGGGGACATCACTGAAATTTGACCCCAGCATTTTAGGGTGATATGGTCATGCCATTTTATAAATATTATTGAATTATTTTAGGTAAATGCCCTGAATAGTTTAATTAATATAAGAGCATACACAAAATATTTCTGTGTCTCTCTTGATTTTTCTGAAAAGGGTTGTAGGATACTATTATGCTTATATGTAGGATACTATTATGCCTATATCAGCATGATTTCATCAAAGGAGGGATGAGTCAAATCTCTAAATGGCTTTTACGGTGCATATGTGGCCAATCATTTAGTTGTGTTAAATTGTTTATATTCATTGATCCTGCTATTCAGATTGTAAATCAGTGCCCCACCTGATCTAATAAATCCCAGAGTATTACTTTTTATTGTGTTTTTCTCACTTTTCTTTCTCAATCTGTTTTGCCAATTTCTACGATATCCATTAGTGCAAAGTAGGCACTTGCATTAAATTATTTTTTAATAGTGCATGATGCAGCAGGTAGAGATGCAAAACGCATCTCTCTTATCCCCAAGTAACACCTGCCTACCTATGGCTTTGTTTCATCACTATGAAAATTTAAAACTTAAATCAGCTATCAGCAGCTTTGTAACAACAACAACAACGACAACGACAACGACAACAACAACAACAACAACAAAGAGTATTAGCATTTAATAGTATATTCTGAAATAATGATTCAGACTTAAAGGCTGGAGTGATCAGTAGCACACAACTACCATGCATCATGAAAACTGGTTATCTGATCAAAAGTTTCAAATAAGTTAGGTTAAAAACACCGATAAATGCTCAGCAATGCAAGTTTAGTGATTGGTGGCAGGCAACTTTTTAATTTCCCAGAGCATAATTTTTCAAAAATGTTGCATTCTTGTGTATTGACCCAATAATATTAATCTTTGAGAATACTGTGTTCTTCCTAATGTAGAAAAGCTAGTAATTATATAAAAATAGCTAAAAACCTAGGGTATATATAATTATTTTGTCACTCAGAAGTCAATTATTTTAGTTCAGTATGAACTATGCATTTTGCCTTTAACACAGTACTTGCATAATTCCTTTATTTAAAGAAAAAAACTACAGCAAAAAAATGTGGTAAGAACTGGTGTGCAAAAGACTAATATTGAATTTTGTAGTATATTAGAGGGGGTTGGCAGGCTACAAAGTAGCTGCAGAAGTACTGTTATTACTTAATATTTCCACTATTTTAGTGCCCAAATTCCCTGATTAGATTTGCAGATAAGTTAAGATTGTGGACATTTCACGAATGTGTAGTAATACATGTCCCTGCACTGATGAGCTAACTGATCTGCTAACATCGTCTGGGTATTTGAGTGTCCTTTCTCAGCAAACTAACAGTGCACAGGTACTCTTCATTGGAGATGTTACAGGTTGGGTGTTTTTTTCCCCTCAGTTTGATCTGAAATGTTTATTCTACTGTGAATAAGAGGGACACAGGAATGGTTCTCTAGGCAGAAGCATCTAGGGCAGACCCTACAGTCTCTGCATGGAATTACTGCAGACCATTGGGAGAGAGTGTAGACTGAGGTTAACCTTTTGTTGGTCTGCGTTACAAAGAAAGCTAACCTCTTAGGAAGGGGCAAGTGTGAAACAAATACAATGGGACCGTTCCTGGCTCCTGCCTCAGGCCCTAATCAGCCAAGAGATGTATGAGATCCCAGGAGAGAATTCTCTGGTCATCCATGTTGTAGTATTTACATTCTGCTGATGTAAAGGGTCCTACTCTTCACACTCTTGCATGGGGTAAATAGAAGCCCAAGGTACATAGAAATGATAGGGGCCTCCTCTGTAACACCATAAGGATTCTAGGGAGCAAAGTACTCACTTGGAAAATGCTCTGACTTGTACTAGAAATCAGTATATTCCTTGCAGCAGTATAAAATCTGGAGGGCATGTTGGGGCTGTAGCATACTCTTTTTCCCATGACTTTTTATGCTACACTTTTGCATGATGTGACATAGATAAAACCCAGTGCATGAAGTTTTTTTTTTTTTTTTTTTAAACTGAGCAAGGTGAGAGCAACAGACTTACAACTAGCTCCTGTGACTGGTGTAGGAAGGCGACAGTCCCTTGTGACTCAGACCATGTTGGATCCACTTTCACTAGAATATATTTACTATAAAAAGAGTAAAAAGAAAAAAAGTGGTTACTTTATCTCTTTGCCATTCCATCTAAAAAAGTTCAGTATTTTCATTATCTGGTATCATTCACAGATATTTTAATTGGTAACTGTGAAATAAGCTGAACCACATCAAAGAAAATATTATTTTTAAAGTATTGATTATTTTTAATTCAGGTGAATGTTATCCATTTTGTGCTTTGTATGTCTCATATAAATGCCTGGTCCAGACAATTCCCCCTATGTAAATCAATAGATTACACAGCTGGGGTGAACGGCCCTCTAAGAATTATCATGTTTGGGACTTATTCTTGACACAGTCCAATTTGACTAATTATGGTCTGCCTATTTAACTTGTTTTCTGCAGATTCAGGTATCTAGGCTACTTTGATCCTGTCCCTGGTTTCCATTCCTCTAAATGCTGGTATCACAGTAGTGCATAAGGCACACATAAGAGCTGGTGCTGCATTGAGATGTGATAATGTCCTTTGGTTGAGAGAGCATTCCTCTGAGGAGCCCATGCATGACATTAACTAGGAACTGGAGGGGTTTTTGAACTCTCATTTATGTTGGAAGAGGAATTGTTTTTTAATGTACTGAAGGCTGAATTAATTATTGAACTGTTGAAAAGGAGGCTACCAATCACCAGAGAAGTGAAGACAAGACTCTTCTGTGACCTTGAAAGACTACAGGATTTGCTGCCTGTTCAGTTTAGCATTCAATTTGTTGCTGATTTTGCTTCTTTTCAGAAATATTGGAGTCATGTAGTAGGTAACACAAGATACATACTAAAACACTGCTTCTTAGGTCGGCAAGGGTTTTGATGGCTGTTACTGCTGTAGCACTTTGCTAAATATACTATGGGAAAGGTTCATGAGAGCTGGCATTGTCATTAGGTGCTGAACTTGACAGCCTCAGTCCTTAAGTCACAGATCTTTGCTCCGGAGGGCAATTACAATAGCTGATTACAGTAGTACCTCCTTATCTTCTGTGGGGGCAGCCAGTAGGGAAGGATTACAGCTTGCTGTTACACTGAAAAGCAAGCAGATCCTGTTACCTCTTTTTTTTCCTTTTTTTTCCATAGGGTCTTACCTCCTCATTTAGCAGTTTGCCTTAATAAAGCTCATGTACAAATACAGGCCACTGCTGTAGTAGGAGAAATACCATACTGCAGCTTCACTCTTCAGTATTCTGGTGAAACTCATCACGTTTTTTTTGCAGGAGGGGCAGCAATGAGATACCACATTGCTAGTTCATTTCTAAACAGCTTTTATTTAAGTTGGTCTTCAGGCCAACAGCAATACTTCCTTTCTAGGATCCATCTTACACTTATAGTGAGGTAAATAGAAAAACCTTTGTCATTAAATTACAATATGCCTTCCAGTGCTTTGCTGGATATATCGTTTAGTACAGTGGAAATGCTGATGTCAGGAACTCTTAAACAGTCTTTACACAAGAAATATACATTGGTACACATTGATTTGTTCTAATTGTTGGTATACTGCCACTGCATACAAATCCCAGCACATATGGATCTCAGTTTCCAGGAAGATTAAGGATCAAGTCTTTGAATTTTGTCTCATATTTGGTTCTGCATATACAGGTGACTTACCTGTGGAGATGGGGTATATTAATTTAGACTGAACTTTCAGGTCTTCTGAAAATGTGAAATTTAGATACTGTTACACTTTGGCACACTTCTTGCCAACAGGTGTCAGTGTTGTAGTGTATTTTATTGTCTAGGGTCTGCTCCTGTTCTGCTTTGCTAGACTTTTTTTGCTTCAGATGGGTAAAAAACACAAAACCACCAGACACATGCATAGAATTAACACATGCCATTCTGAAGAACTGCCACAGAGTGGAAAAGTTTTTTTTTTTTTTCTTGTGGCCATTAAAATGCAGGATATCAGAAGAATCTTTCAGACTTGAAGACTGTTAAATTAAGAAAAGCTCATCTACTGATACAGTATGTGTTAATGATAGTGCCTGGAAACTGAAAGGAAAAATATGAAGCAATGCAAGTCTAGCCGATGGCAAGGAAACTTTATAATTGACAGTTACCCTCTTCTTAAATGCTCATACCCCTCTTCTTAAACAAGGGCAAAGCTCCTTGTTTATAGTTTACTAGCTTGATCCTTTAAAGGAGAATGGTTAAGTACGTTACTTTTCAGATGTTTATGGAAAAACACTTAATACCTGTTTTCTGTATAGCAATATATAAATATTTGAAGTGACAATAAATAGCTGTTGAAAGTGTCTTTTAAGTCAAATTAATGTATATAATATGACTGAGATTTTCTGAATCACTTTGAAACATCAAAGCCAAAATACTCCAACTGTAATAGCTCAAGATCTACATTCATACTTATGCCCCTAGATATCGGAGAGATTTACAAAGAATCTTCTTCATGTCTCCTTCACAAAGATTCTTCTTCCTGAGTATCCACATGCCTCATACAAACTATGATTTGTGACAAAACTTGGTTTAGTATTTACATTTCTGAAGATAAGTAAGCTCAGGAGTGCTTGTATTTTAGCTAAGCAGAACAGATCAGCATCTTTATCTGTCCAGAGACTTTCAAAATTCAAAAAATAGGTGTCTATATGTCCTCAACGAGCCCCATCTGGCAGGGGTGCTTTGAGCATATTTAACCTGCAGTGGCATCACTGAATTCAATTCAAAGCACAGAGTAAAATACAAGCAGAGCTGAATTTGACATATTACACACATGCAACAGCAAAGAATTTCTGTTTTATTTCTTTTTTACTTTTCTCTTTGGGGGATAAAAGAGTTTCTTTCTTACTTTGACATTGTACTGAAAAAGTTTTTCCTGTTTTTAATCCCATCTGCTATGACCTAGCAGACAATTACCGGCCTTCTGGCTGGAGGAGTCAGGATACTATTAATTTTTTGAAGTTCTATCACTTCCTGGGGGTACTGTCTGGAACAACATGAGGACTGGTCCCTTTAAGGTAGTCAGACTGGTTTTGGAAAATCCTTGGTGGGATGAAAAAAGAAAGGTTTTACTGGGTATTCTGCATACAGGTTGTGTTTTGGCGCCACTGTAACCTGGCAATGTGAAGGCTGTATCTAAGAAAGAGTTTGACTCAGAAAAACGGTTTAGATAAAATAGATTATAATCTGTGAATGATGCATTTATACACTGAGTCTTCCTTATTTATGCAATTGTGTGATGCAGGACTGTACTGACAGTCTCAGTTGTTCAAAAACTAGAAGTCGACCCCCCAAAGTCTTGTCTTAAAACCATGATTTACTCCCCCACCCCCCTTGTGTCTGCTGCTTAAAAAAATAATGATTTTGATAAGACAGGATAGGCTCCTCATCATCAACATCTGGTACTCTTCTCTGACAGAAGATAAGCGAAGGTTGTATATGGGTTTGTTGCAGCAAGACGTGCTGTCTGTAGTCGTCTGAATCCTTTCTGCAATATCAGATGTCACATCTGTTGTTCTGAAGAATGGTAATTCCACAGAACACGCTGAAGCAAATTGAGCAAGAGCATAAGTTCAATTTTAATTAAGAAAAAAACTGTACTAGCACTTGCAATGTGTCATGTTCTTATCTGATATATGAAAGAGAATCAAATGCCATATATGACCTCAATCTTACTCATGTCAGTAGAAATTACACGTACAAAACTGCAAATATTCAGCAAAGGCGAAATGTACTAAAGTTGCCTTTCTATATTAGTGTAAAAGGTGATTTTAAAACTTAAGTTTTATGATGTAAGAGTGATTTTTTGTTCACTTTAATGTTCCAAATTCTATCTAAATACTTGTGTATCAGAAAATAGGCACTCCACATCTATTAGTGCCGTAGCTGAGTAATGAGTAACAACAGAAATAGCATTGGTATTATGAGCATTTTACACAGGACTAGTTTTTGGATCACTCTGCTGGGAATTGAAATATATTCTTACTGACATCATGTGAAAGACTGAGTTTCCCTTCTGTGAGTTGGTTGTTGCACCCAGGACTTCCTTGGTGGCATAGTACTTACCATAGCCTCGTTCAGTCCCTAAACTTATCGCCAGGCCTTCCCAGTATACGTTCCCTTAGGTTTTGGAAATGCATCCTCCAAACTTAAATGGAACTTCAAGCTTTTTTAGCTTGGTTTCCAAAGGAAATCACACATATGTGCTTGTTTGCCTACTGGTGCTCTGCTGATAATTTTGACAATTGTCCAATTTCAGTTACAATTGACAAGGGTGTAGGAGTCTGTTAGATAATTAAGTTATGTTACATGTCAAACAAAAACCACCAGCTGGGCAGAAGAGAGAGGCACAGCTAATCTGGTATTGGGAGAGCAGTTGCAGTGAGAGTTACATGCTTTGCTTAGCCTGTTGGCTGGCCAGTCAGTGCTGACACACAGCTTGATCTGTATGATCAGCATATAAATAGTTTGGAGCAACTGGCAGTAGGTGAGTCCTTCCTGACCAGATAGCAATATAAAATATCAGAGTGAACTGGGGTGTACTGTATGACAGGAGGGAGAAAGAGAAGAGCTTCTGGTACTGTAATGGAAGTGCTATTGCCAGGGATATTTAGAGTTCAGATTTGGGTTTGTTACTACAGGGTGGTAAAGAGGTGTTGAAAACATCTGCAGGAAATCACAGTTCATTAGTTTTGTTGTTCTCAATAAGGCTGTTTTATTTTCTTTCTCTTTCTGTCCTTCCTTACCTGAAAAGTTCTCTTCAGTCTGTCTAAACAACCCTTTCTATCATTTATCTGGGTCCCTCTGACTGTAAACCTAAAAAATGGTCTTCTGATATGACTTATTCATAAAGGCACATGCAAAAGCAGAGCTACATCCCAAGAATCTTAATTTTTATTTTAATCCAAATACAAACATAGAATGATATAGGTATGAAAGAACTCTGGTCCAACCCCTCTCTGAAAATAAGCTCAACACAGATTAGGTTGCTCAGGACCTTTTCCAGTCAAGTTCTGAGTATTTCCACGGATGGAGATTTCACAGTCTCTCTGGGGAACCTTATATATTATCAGAATTTCTCTTGTTGCAACCCTTTAATACTGTTTACAATTTGAGGGATTTCTGAAACAATGGGGCGTCTTCCTTTGTTCTCCTTTTATATCCACTGCATTATTACCATAGTTAGCATAGTACAGGAAGAAGAGAGTATCTTTATTCTTCAACCAGATATAGCTGTGAAACAGGAGAAATGGGGAGTTTTTCAGGTTTTCTTAATAGCTAAAGCAGAACAACTGTTTTCTAATAAAGAGGAAAGAGAAATCTAATGTTATTTTCCCTTCAGTATCTTTCAAATATATAGTGCTTGTAATTTAAATAAGCAAGGACCATTAATTTTACTAGTAATTTTTTACTTAATTTTTATTGCTTGCCCTAAAATATAAATGCAATATGAGAAATTGAACTCATTATTTGTCAAACAGTTTTAAACTTATTCATTTTCTAAGTATCATATGCCTCTGATTACTTTGTACAAAACATTATTATTTCAACTTTTTGCTTTATTAAGGCAAATTTTTTCATATTTTTCTAATATTAAATTCAAGATTAAATTAAAACATTAAACTGCACAAATGAAAAAGCAAGGAAAATTATGCTGTAAGACACAATGAAATATTAACAAAACATTATGAAATAATGAATGTCTGCTGTATGGAGTGCAATCACTATCTTGAGACAAATTACATATTTTGTTGTATTCTAGTAGCTGCTTATTTACACTAACCAGAGAAAATGTATTGCAACACATTTTTAGTTGTCAAGTTAACAGATGTTTTTGTTTTGAGGTCCTGTTATTCTCTAGCTTTCTTTAAAAAATATATAAATATATAAAAAAACAGCATCAGAAGAACTTTTTGTAAAAACTCTAGCAATTTCTAATTTACCTCGATACTATTAAAATTATCTAGAAATAGAAGAGGTTGAATAAACCCTATCATTACTTACTAAATATCACTTATTCATAATATTATGTTTTATGCAAAGAGCAAAACCACTAGACAGTTTGTAAAATGTACATGGGAAAAATGAATGATGACTTTCTAAGTTAAAGTCATAGAAATTGTATGTGCAAATGCTACAGCATAGTGTTCCCTTAATCTCCCTCTAAAGGTTCCCATCATTGAAGTACACAGTAAAACCTCAGAGTTGTAGCTGTGTATTTACAGCTTAGGACAGACACTACTTTGGATAATGGAAATATGTTGCTCTTCAAAGAGTGATGGCTGGACCTGCTTTTATGTAAGAGACTTTGGCTTTACATCAGCAGAAACCTGATGTTCCTCTCTGCCCACCTCTCCAGCCTGTCCAGGTCCCTCTGAATGGCAGCACAGCCCTCTGGTGTATCAGCCACTCCTCCCAGTTTTGTATCATCAGCAAACTTGCTGAGGGTGCACTCTGTCCCTTCGTTCAGGTCACTGATGAATAAGTTGAACAACACTGGACCCAGTTCCTCCCTCAAGGTGCCGTGGCTGCTAACCCCCAGCGCGAGGCCGGCTCTTCTGCAGGTGTTCTGAGCCTGCCCATATGCTGCTTTTGGGAACAGTGAGATACATTGCTGACTCCCGTTTTGCTGTGTCCATGCGTTGACCTTGGGTTTTATTGAGTAGGAAGCCTGATACGTCTCATCCATTCCCAGGTCCCAGGTAGTACCAAGCGACAGCATTGTTTGTGGTGAGCAATCTGTTAGTGTGCACTGATTCAATTACTTTTCTTTAATTACTTTAAAAGGGCTGTAATCAGTTACCTTTGCCAGCTAAAATTAAATGAAGCATCAAAGTGAGAAAGATAGATCAAAGGCAATATGAATTGGCTGTAGAGGAGTAGGAGGGAAAAAGCAGAGAATTAACTTACAATGTCAGGAGCAATTCCCCAAAATTAAGATTTCAAAATTTTTCAGAATAACAGCTTAATTAATCCAGGATCACTGCTACTGAGGGCTCAATGTAGGTGCATAGCTCTAATCACAGCATTGGGCATGTAAAACTTAGATCAGTTGCAGAACTTACCTCACTTTCAGCCCCCAAAGCCTCTAGTAATATCAACAGCTTTTCTCTGCACTTATCTTTGGGCTTTGAATCTCAGTGTCAGTAAAACAGCACAGCAACTAAAAATACAGTGCCAGTAGTGGCCCTCCAAAGACAGTACTGCACAGGCAGCCCTGAAAACAAGGGCCCACCTATTAATTGAGGGAATGCAGAGGGTATAAGGATTTGGGTTATAGGAAGAAGGGTAATGTGGGAAGACGAAGTCTAGGCCATAGGTGCCAGGAAGCAGACTTGAAACTGAGTTGTCAGCTAGAGTTGTACTTGCACAAACATAAGTAGCAGAGTTAATGAATTCCAGAAATTACTGTTCACTCTCCAGGAAGTTACTCACCTTCATAACTCACTGATCACAAGCTCTTAGTCCATTGCAGCAGCAAGTAAAATGGTTTACTTTAGGCTTAAATGCAGTCTTTATTGATTAAACTGTCACTGGTATTCAGGTCGTAGCCTTAAGGTTCTTTCCATGATATGAGATATATTTTAAAGATTAACTTTCTTGCTGACAGAAGGTAACAGTAATATTGTTTTTTAAACCTGTTTGCTACTGAGATGCTTTCCTTCCTGTGTATTATGGTTAATTAACCTTTTCATGACAAGTCTTTTCATATTGACTCTTTTTAGAGTGTATAATCCTCCACATGTGATACAATAATTTTTTTTTCATGACTACAGATTGTGACATGACAAACTGATACTGCGGTCTCTTAATGTCAACAATCTGAAGAAACATATATTATGAAGCAGAGAGCTGCTAATTAAAAATGCAGTTAATACAAAACAAATTTCACCAGAGAATAAAAAAAATTCTTTGCTTATGAAGAAATAAAACAATTATTTTCTAGAATAGTCAAAGGTATTTCTAAATGATGGAAGCAATCAGCCAAGATGCAGAACATAACAATTTGCTGGGTCAAAATTGCTTAAGTTTGCAAGATGTCATCACAGCTCTTCTTGAGACTTGCATTTCTTTCCCTGGCATAACTGGAAGTTGGAATTCTCCCTTTGACTTTGTTGAGGATGTATTTCAGCTTAAAGAACAGATTATGAAGGGAGATGTCATAACAAACTTGAAATACAGAAAACATAAAATATAAAATATGTAAAGAGGAGAGGAATAAAGCATCCTTCATAACCCCTGGGAACTGGACAAGAAATAGCCTTAAATTTCAGCAAGGGAATTTAGATTAAACATTAAGGAATTTTTTTAACAGTAAGAATGGATAAACTCTGGAAAAGTTTACTAAAGATGGTTATCATATTTGGGATTTTTAAGTAGAACTTATATGAGATATTTAAAGAAGAAGTTAGACAAAATTTTAAAGAAGAAGTTAAACAACTGTGAGAAATGGTTTAGGTAGAGTTGATTCTGCTGAAGGACCTAGGTTCGCTAGGTGGCCTATTTGGGTCTCAAATTATTGAAAACACTTCCAGACTGGCCTGTTGTCCCCTATTGTTGTTCCCTCTTTGAGGAGCCCCACCACCTATACATGACTCAATGAGAGGCTCTTTCTCTGCAGGTTCAGGACTGGTCCTAGAAATCCCTAGCAGGAATTAAGGATCCAAATGGAATTGTCCTCATTTTGCTTCTCGAGAATATGGGAAGCAAAATGGGAACAATTCCATACTACATCTTTGAGCAAAGCAAAATGAAATCCAAAATACAAAACATTCAAGAGGTTTCTGCAGAGTTAGAAAGAAATATATTTATTTTATAATGTATTATTTCCTTGATCCTGAGAATTTGCTTTGTAAAAAAGAAAATAGTCTCTGTCACCCACCTTTCATACTGTGTAACAAACATGCAGAAGATTGGGTTCATGAGAAACAGACAACCACAGTGTAGAGCTTTTCAGCATCATAACTGTAAATATGCCACTTTTGTTTTAATTTTTTGTTCCTGTTGTTTTTAGGGGAAATGAATTTGGGGCCTGGTAGTGTGAAAGCAGAATCTCTGCCTTTTCTGAGTTTTTATGTACTGAAAAGGAGGAACAGAAAGTTCAGTGAGACAAAACTCCTGTTCCTAGCCCCTCTGAGGATACTGTTTGAGTAAGGGAAGATAAAAGTTACAGTGGTTAGAACATTCATTGATTTAAGTAACTTCCTGTTTTCCAGACTAAGATTTGCTGTTTGTGTGTTTACTGTTCCTGGGCAGATGGTGTAAGTGTATGGAAAAGCAAAAATTATATCACAGTTGTGTTAACACTGTTTTCATCTTTTCTTTGATGTTGCCAACTGGGTTTGTGTTAGTAAGGATCTTCCCTCTGGTGTGTGATTTAGCTGAAACTCCTTTACAGAAGATTTCTGGAAAATGATATAGCAATGAGGTAGAATCTACTTTTTGTGTGTTTTTTTTCCTTGGTGTTTTTGAGAGGCTGACCTTTCATTCCATGGTAACTAGGTGCTGAATTTCTTATTTTTCCTTTTTGATTGCTGCTAACCTGCATGTTACCTCTACTCATACCACACATAGTGGAAAAGACAAATGAGAAAAAATGCATCTTTTTACATTAGGTCATTAGCTTCTTATAAAGAATCCACCACACTTTATCCCTGTGCAGGTAGTTTTCTGTGTGTGTAGACTGGAGATTTTTCTTTATCGTATTATCATAATAATAGTATTAGCTCTGATTCCTTTCTGATTCGCCTTAATCCAAAAATAAGATTTGAGTCACATCGGTTGGGAAGAGTCGGCAGAGTTTGACTTCAAATATTAAAATAAACTTTGAAAATGATGCAACCTTAAAAAACTCATGTTTCCCTGCTTTCAGAAATTTTTCAAATGATCCATTCCTAAACATAAGGTACACCATGACACATAGTCTTGAAGAAAATGGCGTCTGACAGCTTCAAAAAACTGTGTAGGAGGGAAAAAATATATCATTTTAATTGTCAAAGCACTGCATGACAGTGTTTCAGGGTTTAACTGAATACATCATTGCTCAGGTATTTTCAATTTATTTTTATGTTTTGTTTTACTGAAAATAAAAGAGCATTTGCTCTCAACAAATATCTCACATTTAATCCATAAATATATGTTGAAATTAAAAAAATGAAAAATTAGGAGAGATTTGTGTTGCTGGTGTTTTGGAATTACTCTCTGCAGTATGTTTGTGAAGGCAGGAATGCTCACAAAAACGTTGAAGTATAAAATGTTGGAGAACATTTGATCAATGTATACTTTGAATTTGTAAGTAAAATTTCACATCAGAATCTGGATCCTAAAAGCAATGCTTATACTGACAGGAGTCAGATACAATAATCTGTGACCTATATAAGCAATGAAATCTAACTGACACTGTTCAAATTGCAGATGTCAGTATGAACTACTTGCTTGTGAACAACCTTCAGAGCAAAACTTGTTCTTCTAATTATCCACTGGTGACTCTGAATAGCAAATATAATTGAGCAAACTGTAAGCTACTCTTCAGCAATTCTTGAGCAGAAAGAAGCTTTATCTGTCCAATTAATCACAATGTATTTGCTCAGCTGTAATAGCAATGATATCTGCATAGGTTTCCTCTGGCAAATTTTATCACTACTAATATTATGGTCCTATGCCTGCTAAGCTTTTTCACATAAAACTCCTACTGATGTCTACAGAATGTTGAAGAAAACAATGAGGATTAGATCGTCATAACTGTGATGCAGAATTGCAGAAGTGAGTTTGCAATGTCCGTTGCTGCACAGCTTTTTGTGTTACAGTCCATAGAACACCAAAAACAGTTTGGTGTTCAGTGATAGACTGTCAGGCCTTTCTATAGCTTGTGTTTGACTGTTACAAAGATTACAAAGGTTCTTTTCCTTGCCATAAATACCATTTTTAAAAAATTGTGGTACATCTTTAGCATGGACATACCGGAAGTTCTTGTACTTTTCAAATGTGACATATGAGAGAAGATATGTCCAAGATCTTTAAGACCCTCAGGTCCAGAAGTCATACATAGTTTACTTATGCCTGTATGGATGCGCTTGCAAGATGTTTCATTTATGATTCCTAGATGTTGTTCTTGCTCTGCAAGTGACTTCATGTGTTAGTAGGACCATCTACTTCAACTCCATACAATAGAGTTTGATGTAAGCCCTATCAACTTTCTGCTGGTTTCCATTATGTCAGAAGTGTACTTCTCTCTTTCATATTTTACTTTAATGATGCCAATTCTGGACCATGAATGTTTAGACCATATAAGCACTTCATTTTCTTACAGTTTTAAGATAACATACTTCAGCTTTTCTCATTCATTTCCTTTGTTATCCTGTCTGTTGTCGTGATCTGAGGTCTGGTGATTCCATCTTTCATAATTTGTGTCCCTTAAGTTTCTTCAGTTATTTTCATCATACCATGATCAGAATAAAAGTTCTGTTTCTTGGAGAAGACAAATAAGCTATTCATGTTGACAGCAGAAGAGATTACTAATTTTCAAAACTGTAAATTTTGAATGTAACATAAGCTCATGAAAAGTTAAGACTGCTTTCATTTAGCAAGTATTTTTCTTTAAGTAACACTAAAAGTAAATTTATGACCATTATTTATGAAATATAAATCTACATACTCTTGGGATCCGATCTATTTTGGACAGATCTTCCATGTTTCTCTGTAGATGGATACATACTTTCCAGAGTATTCTACCTTTTGAGTTATCAGACTTCTACAAGTTTGTAATGCTACTTGTGCAAGAATCGAAAGTGACCAGAAAATTTGAAAAATGATTACCGTAGGAGTGCTTTTTCACTTGATCCTGTCAAGTGACTATTTGAAGACACGCCTTCAAAGAAGAAAATACATGGCAAACAAGGAAATGCCTTTCCACTAGAGAATCCATGTGTTTTTTCCCTTTGGATGTTACAATGTGGGGTTTGGTGTTTTCTACTGACAAGAAAATTTCCATATTGAAAACATGCATATGATCTCAACAAAATCAAGAAGTGTGAAGAAATATTTACTTTCCTGGTACACAGAAGAAAGCAGGAACAAGAGACCTGGTCCTTTAACCCTGAATACTGATTCTAGGCTATTTTAAGAACAACTGCTGTAGGGCTGATTCATGAGGTAGGTGGTCTGTTTTTTAACCTGTATGAGATTTTAGAGTTTAATGTTTGTAATTCTTGATTTCTATTTCTGTTTCTCTTTTTTAGAAACCTTTTATGATAAAGAAGGAAGGAACAGGAAAGCAAGGAGATCCAGAACTGCCCTGTGAAAAACATATTTGGGAAGGGAGGAAGTCTTGAGCCTTCTGGACATATAAATATATATAGGATGAATATGTATTTAGACAGCAAGCTCATGTGAAAGATGCCATCTAAGTAACAATTTACAAGATACTCTCCTTATATAGTGTTATTTTAAAGAGAGAAGTGAAAGGCCTGATGAACAGGCCCAAACTACCTCTCTGAAACATCATAGCCTTTTAAAAGAAAGACTGTGCTACAGTGCTACTGTTGGTCGAAATACGTGATTCTGTAAAGTCTTCTGAAAGACTGATTTTAACCACAGTTTTAAAGAATTGTTATTCCACTGATGCGAGTAGTATTAGTCCAAGTATAAATAATGCAAGGACTCAGATTGTTATTTCAAAACCTTATTGTCCTTTTGGATATGGAATCTTTCATGTAAAACAACAAATCCTACTTGTCTAACCTCTTTAATTTTGTGCCAAACTCATTTTATTCTGACAGAATTCAAAATGATACTGGACTCAGTGTGGTTTATTGGTTAAAGGTTTAGAGGATATTTGACAAAAGACTCGCTTAGTTAAAGAACTAATTTTTTGTTTCTGGAAATATAACTTCACTATAGAACATATTGTTTAGTAATAGGTTGAGGCAAAACTTACTGGCTGAAATGCAAACTATTACTGAATCTTTTGTTCCCTCTGGATTTTGAAAAATGCTAAGATTTAGTAAAAAAACCTCTCACTAGTTGGGAAGGCTGAATGCAGCATCTTAATTATGAGCTTACGGATAATGTATTCTGAGAAACTTTTCACTCAGTCTGACAGCTTATTACTGTGTCACCAATATTGGCTTTATTCATATTATATTGAATCCATTTATACCTTAAGGAAGAATACTTACCTGTACTAAACTGCTGTAAACACTTCATCCTAATGAAGCTAATGAAACTGGGCTGAATTGTACAAACTGTATACTTAGGCCTTAGTCTGTAACCTTCCAAGCCACATTTACTTTGTGATTTACTCCTCTAAATGGTTTTAAAGCTTCATAACAATTAAGCCAATGAATATTACTAAAAGAAATGACTTGTCCTTCAGAAAACAGCATATTCTAGAACCATGTACTCTTTTACTTAAACAATGCTGTCTTGAAAATGTTGTTCTTGAAGAAAAATTTTGGGCATTCTTGAGGAGCTCCCACTCCCTGTGACTGGATAGTAATACAGAAGCTCTTTTAGACTCTCAGCTTTGGGAAATAGGCTGAATCTTCATACTGTTGAAAGTCATCACACTCCCCGGATTTGCAGTGCTTACCGTCTACGCCACTGAGGTAGAAGTGTCAAAACAGTCAGAGATGTTATAGCTATACCTTTTGTGGTGTTATTTGTATACATAACCAGGATGACAAGATATGTGCCCATTACTGTTTATACTGCAGAAGTTATCTGTGCACTTGTCTGAAAAGTAATCATAACTAATACAGATGTTCATTGGCATTTAATAGTCCCTGCTATTTCCCCATTGGCCCCTTTTTGTGTTTTAATTCAGGAATGCATCATACAGCCCTATGTTCCTGTAGCCCACAGGCCGCAGAATATCATTGGTATGGTGACTACAGTTATAGGTGTGTTATCTGAAGCAATTAGCTCCCCCTGTTTTTTTTTTTTAAGTTCTTCCATAGTATGAAAGCAAGTGGCACTTAATAAGGGGAATCTCTCATGTGCTTTAAGTAAATTAAAGGAACTGATATTCATACTCAGGATATGTGATAGCAGGTTGGATAATGTGTGAGATTCACTTTTGTACATCTATTGCATTAGTGAATTTTAGAAGGATGTTGACATTTTTTAGTAACTAATAATAATACAATCCAAGACAGGAATACCTGAGGCTTTATGAAACCTTTCTTACCTGAATGTGGATCAGGAACCATCCTAGACTAGGAACCCGACTGTGGAATCTATATTGCCTGCAATACATCACTTGATAAGCATATTTAGGAGCTGCATTTTTTTCAGAAATACAGTGGCAAACCAGCAAGTGGTCTTCAAAGAATTGGGTGTAACTCATATAAATAGTACATGATAACTGAGTACATATATGGTTGAGTCAAATTCAACTAGAAAGCTAAATGTGAGAGAGAAGCAGAAACTCCACCAGGATTCAGCATACAAACACAGCGTGGTTTAAAAGAACATAAAGGGAGCTATAACATCATCTGTCTTTCACAGAATCACAGAATCACAGAATCACTGAGGTTGGAAGGGACCTCTGGAGATCATCTAGTCCAACCCCCCTGCTCAAGCAGGGTCACCTAGAGCACATTGCACAGGATTGCATCCAGGCGCATTTTGAATATCTCCAGAGAAGGAGACTCCACCACCTCTCGGGGCAACCTGTTCCAGTGCTCTGTCACCCTCACAGTGAAAAAGTTTTTCCTCATGTTAAGATGGAAGTGTCTGTGTTTCAGTTTGTGCCCATTGCCTCGCGTCCTGTCGCTCGTCACCACTGAAAAGAGTCTGGCCCCATCCTCTCGACACCCTCCCTTCAGATACTTGTACACATTGATAAGATCTCCTCTCAGCCTTCTCTTCTCCAAGCTAAACAGGCCCAGCTCTCTCAGCCTTTCCTCATAAGAGAGATGCTCCAGTCCCCTAATCATCTTTGTGGCCCTTCGCTGGACTTGCTCCAGTAGTGCCACATCCCTCTTGTACTGGGGAGCCCAGAACTGGACGCAGTACTCTAGATGTGGCCTCACCAGGGCTGAGTAGAGGGGGAGAATTCAGAATATTATTGTTCCATTTGCTCAGAAGAAAAGGACAGAGGTTTCTAATTTCTACATTTTTTTTCATACACAGCTTTTTGAGCTCTCTTTGTTATTCTGCTCTTTAAAATTAGATAGGAATATCTGCAGATATTCCTGAGATGTGAGCTGCTAGTAATTCACAGCACTGTATTGGTGAAGACTGCCCTTTTGGACTTTTTACAGGAAAAATTTGGTAAAGTAAAACAGGTTTTCAGTAATTCGGTATTAGGAAAAGCCTTTAAAGAACACATTTTAAATCATGCAAAAGACATTTTCCTAGATGACAGCAGCAGCCATGCAATACAACCCAGAGCTGTTTCCAGCCAAAGCCAAGTGTAAGAGTTTATGCCCCATAAATTTCAAATTATTCTTAACTTAGTAGTCCTGATTCATGGACTCTAACTGAAAATATCGTTTTGGCTTCCACTGCAGAATGAGTTTGACTCCTGCAGTGGATATGCACAAGAATGTGGCCAGCTGGCTTGGAGTCACATTGTGACTAGTATTGTCTGAGCCCAGCACATTGCAATTGTAGTAGGGGAAAAGAGGCTGCTTCTAGGCAGAAACAATCAGTGGATTATCTCAAACTCCAGGCCCTATCTTGCAGAATGAAAAACATTTTTGATTCTCATTAAATTCAGAGAGCATTCAAGGAGCTCCGCACCTCATTGGGTGGGCTACCAGTAATTGTGAGAGATTTTTAAAAAGGTTAAAGTAATAAGCTAGAGGTTACATGGAAGCATATTAGGACTGAACATGCACACTACTCCTCAGGTATCTCCCAGGACTAACCCTTTCTGTTTCTGCTTGTCTCAGGGGGTGTCTGGATTCCAAGTTCTTCTCTCTATTGAAGCAATTGGCAGGAGCCAACTAAGCCCATCCACATTCTCCCTTGTACACCTTGCCACTGGCTTGGTTCCTCCACTGTCATTGCACACATCAGGCTAGCACAGAAGTCTGTGAACTAGAATATAGTCTTTTACACTAGAATATTGATTTTTCTGCTCCCACCTTGCGAATGCTAGGCTCTGAATAAGTCCCTCAAACTGCAATTTTATATTAATGAGACCAGATTGTAGGGCAAGATAACAATTTTTACTAGATCTACTGATACAACTGGAAAAATCAGGTGAGCTTTTTGATGTTTAACTTCTCCTTTAGATATGAAATACAAACTGGTTTGAAGTTTGCAGATACTTTTTCAGAACCAGAGAAGGATATAACTTCTCTTGCATTTTAGAAACTCATTTTTATCTTTAGACTATCACAGCTACAACAATGCCGCTTACTGATAGCTGTGTTTTACATTTGAATTAGAGTCCTGCAATGACCTGTGTACCACCTAGGCTCAATTTGGAGAGATTAAATAGGATTCAGGTACATAAATTTTGTGCTAATTCTTTATATCAGGTAAATTTATTCAGAGATTAACTGAATCAGTCTGAAAATCTCAAGAGACTCTGAAAGCATCCACATAGGGGCAGTGGACATTTTCACTGAGATGATAAAATGATTGTGTGCTTTCCTCACCAGGTCTGTTCTCTGTTTAATAATAAAAAAGAAAGCTTCTGGACAAAAGAGAGCTTCAGACTAGGCTTTTTCATTGAGAAGCACAATCTCCTCCCTGCTTTCTTTCTGAAAATGTTGTAAAAAATGTAAGGAGAAATGCATGTTCCCTGGGCAGAAACCTTTATCAGCTTTTTTTTTTATTAGTATGTTTTTTTCAGCCATCTTTTTGTAAGGAGGTCTAGTGCCTAATATTGAAGTCTGGGCCTATTATATTACCTCTATAGCTTTTGATTTTTGGAGATAGTTGGTTGTTAAAATAACACACACAAAAATTACTCATCTTTAATGGCAGAGAAATTGCTGGCTTTTCTTGTTTCTGTGCTAAAGGTATCAAACAAAACCTCTGAAAACTCCTTGAACAAGTAATTTCCTGTATAGCAGGTATTTTTGGCTTCTGATAAGAAGTAAAGATTAAATGCCAGTTCTAGTATGAGCTTCCTGCAGTGTAAGAGAAACAGAAGTCACATTTGAGAACATCTTTGCCTATTTGTTGATTTTCAGGACAGAAACTTGAAGTTATTTTGGTAAACATCTTGTGCGTGGATATACTTTAAATTTATTTTTTAATATCTGTTTTCTGTCATTTACATTGTGAGTTCTTTGTTCTGTTGTTGGACTTACTGTTTGCAACAGTAGGCATGCAACTACAAGGTGATTATTTTATATGATTTCAGGTAATTATAACTGCCTTTAAAAACCTGACTTATTCACACTCATTTATGTAAGCATCAATAGTCTTACTTCAGCGTGATCTTATTAAGAGCTCCAAGTAATGTATATGCTTATGTATCTTTTCCTGAATGGAACTACTTAAAATAGTTTATATGCAACATTTCATTTCTGGATGTGATTTATTGTTATGTTTGTGTTGTGGTTACAAGCCTTTAAATAAAGGGTCCTATGTTTTTATGCTTTCATTTTCAGCAATTTAATTTTTCCAGAATGTGACTGTACAAGCTGAAAATTCTCATGTTTGTTCACTCAGATGTGAACAATTCTGCAAAGTTAAAAGGAAATCCATTCTGCTTATTTCTAATGATCTGAATGTTGTGAGAACCCTGTGGTTTCTATACTTTCAGAAAATTGTTCAGATGCTATTTGTTCTTGGATAACTCAACGATGGGTTGAATGTAATATTTCAAACTTGGCATGAAAAAATTACTACCTTGAAATATGCAATTTACTATATTTAAATTGAAATGGCAAAAAACTTAAGTTACAAGCTCTGCATATAACACAGTCCACATATTCAGTATGTAGTTTTCTGTAGCACCTTCAGTTTGATTCTGCTGACACTGATACAGGCATATTGATGCAAAACAGGGTCATAGCTGTGCACAGAGAGACAAGTAATAAGCTTATTACCTGGCCTGAGCAGCCAGGCTAACTAAAGTTCATGCAAGAGGACTCACTCTTCTCTTAGCCATGCTATAGCTGTAAAATTATGCCACAGATGTCTCCACTCTCCAATGGCTTGAACTGTCCCTGTCTGTGGGTTACTTACATGGACTCAGTTCAAGCTGGAAGAAAAATGCAGTGTTATTTCATTTTAATAAGGACTTTAACCCTGTTTAAACCCTGAAGGTGTTGGCAAATATGCTCCTAAGAGGGAGCAAAGATTCCTTTTCTAGTATAGAATCCACTGTGGCTTTTGTGAGCTGCACTGAGGGTATAGCTCATCTCTGTATCGTTCCTTTTTTTTGTGATTTGCAAAAAATCATGTTAGTTTCCAAATATTATATAGTATCACAAATGAAAAAAGAGATAAAAAATCAGGTGATGCATTTCTTATGACCTACTTCAGAAGGTTTGTTTCAAGGTTTATCTTTAATGAAGCAGTCAGTTCAAATACATTTGAGTTAACTTTCTTCCAGGCAGCTTGACTATTCTGACTAAAGAGCTGTTATATGCACTAGCTTTGCTTAAGAGAGAGTGACCGTGCTGTGTGATGCTATGGCTCCACAGAGTGATTTCATTAGCAGCCCAGAATCTCAGCAGTGCGATTAAACTAGCCCCTGGTGGTACAACATGAGTTGCTGTATCTGCACTGACATACTGTGCACCTTTTCCTCTACAGTATATTGGTGTAATCAGTTCCCATCCTCTGTTGCTTCTTCACTCATGCAGTGACACCCGTTTGTGGGTTCATATGGCAAACCAGATTAGTGAACTGAGCAACCATTCTTCATGCCAAATTATATTTCAACTGCATCAGTGAACTGATCCAGTTTCCCATGAGCCTCATCATTGGGTCAGCTCAACTAAGATTGCAGTGAATAAATACCTAATGCTATTGAAGATGATTCCTTAAGCCCTTACTGGTGCCAAGAAAAAGGTGCATGGGGTCACACCCTAAATGAAGATGAGGAACATTTAAGAGCTTCAGCTTTAGCATAATATCACTTCAAGATTATGGCACTAATGAACACATGAGCAATGGCTTGATATATAAACCTGGAGCAAATCGAAATTCTGACAGCTGCTTAAAAAAAAGTGAATTGTGTACCTGAAAGCATGAGAAATGAGCAGGCTGTATATTGAAAGGCAGACAATTAAAACATGACAAAATTGCCTCTGATTCATTGAAGGGTAAATTTGTCATTGCTAGAGGAGGGCCATGTTGTTTCTAGGGGCTGAATCATGTGTTTGTGGCTTTTAAAAACTTGGACAGCTTAGCATGCTAGTTAACCCATTCATGTATCCATGGCATCTCCTGGATTTGTGGATGCCACATTCACTGCAGAAATACCAAGCTATTGTTAAGGTAGCTAGCTCAGGTACTTGCAGTTATCTGGGCAATCAGCCAGCAATTCTGTGAAAGCCAGCCACTTATATGCTTATCCAGCAATTAGAACTACTGTTGTTAATATTTGTGGCAGTGTCAAATGAAGGGAAAAATTAAATTACAGCTAATGTAAATTGGGGTGAGAAGAAGTGCTCAGAAATGGAGGGCTGAGGATGGGAGGAAACATTATAGAAAATTACTCCAAAAATACATACAACTCCACATAGTGTGACTTTATAAAGAGCACTAATACTCACATGAAGGACTTCCTTCAAAGAAACTCAGCCCAAGGTGCTTTGGCTGGTCTTTATGCACTGATAGTCAGAACGGCCAGAACCAGAAATGAGGTTTGCATTGATAGAAAAAAGTGGCAATAGAGGGTCTTGCAGGCCCATAAAGTTTCTTAGTAGAAACAGTGTTTCCATAGAGAGACAAGAGCACCTTGCCCACAACTGAACAATGGTCATGAGTAGGGCATATGAGGGGTTTCACTGGTTTGAGTGGAGGAAGAATCTCTGCTGAACCAGAAATGGTGAAAACTGTGCTATTGTTGATGATGTGCATTTATTCTTGAATAACTTGCAATCTCCTTTTAGTTAATATATATAGCTGTTATTTGCCAAATGGCTTGGGTGAACAGACCTCATCCTAGTTTGTTAATAACCTACTCAAACATTTGCTGTTACTGTTTCATGGTTGTGAAGTGCATGTTTGTGTGTTACGGCGTCTGTGCCACAAGATGATTGCAACTGTCTACTTTTACACTAGAATATCAATTGCTGAACAATCTTGTGTGCATGTAATTATCTTATGAAGAACAGTAATTTCTCAAACATTGTAATGAACAAAATGTCCTTTCCATAAATGCTAAGAAACAGTTAATAACAAGGGGCAGTAAAATGATTACAGAATCCAAATGTTTGGAATTCAAACGAAGACTCATGAATACTGACTTACTAAATGCCATGCCACATTTATGAGTTCAGGGCAAAATATATGAACACCAGACAATGTGAACATATTAATTAATGCTAATTACATCTCTGCAGTACAGATGGGATCTATTCTCTTGACATGAGTATGTAATATATTTGGCATAAATGTGAGTTAATGTATTTTATGCAGAAAAAAATTCTGTAGTTTGCAAACACTCAATCAACTCTCTTTTATTTGTGAATATGTTGTGTGCTACAGCCCATACACACTGACCTGCAATGTGAATGGTGCAAATTTACATCACCATACTTACTCTGTTGCTATGACTCCCAAGGATTCTTGAGCATTTTGCTGTTCCTGTTATTTGGCTATTAGCACAGCACAGATGCAGATGCTACAGAGGCAGAGGTTACATAGCCTCCTCTGTGTCATATAACCTGGAATGGAAGGGAGAGAAGATTTTCCCCCTCAAAATCCACCCTTTGAAATCCATCTGTGCTACAGGTTCTCAGCCTAACTCAGATACAGCTGCACTACTTTTACTCTGTATATTTTACTCTGTGTATTACAGTGTATATTCATATACCGGGTCACCTGCATACCTTTGTGCCAGCTGTTTACCCCCACTAGTGTAGAGAGAAGGCAGAATTTCTGTCTTCCAGCATGTGTGTCCCTTTGGAGGTCTGAGCACCACCATCCCTGACAAGTATTCCATTCAGTGGATCAGGGAAGCATAAGGCCTGCAGTTGCATCCAGTGCTTCCATGCAGATGCAGGGTGGTAAAAAGTCAGGCAGCAGTGAACTTAAATAAAGACCAGATAAAATAAAGATAGTTTATATTTACAGTTTATCGTACTGTTTTCCAAGGTTTGGGATCAGGTAGCCATTTGTCCTTGCTCTATAACGTACTTGTAGAATCTCTCCAGAGAGTTTCAGCAAGGCTGTGAATGAGAAGAAGAGGTGCCTCTTTGGTAAATGTTTTCTTTCAATAGCTACTGTCTCTATTTGCACAGGGAAGCAACAAACTTCTAGCCTGCTTCTGCTTCCTCAGTATTTTGGTAAAGTACATTATCCCAGTACAGATAATGACTTGCAACCCTATCTAACGCAACACAGTTACTTGTAAGCTGGCTTCTAACCTTTCCCCCTGCGCAATTTGTTTCCCTTTTTTCTTTCTTTCTTTTTTTTTTTTTGTCAACATAAATTACCTTTCCCTTTGAAGTGGGCATAGGTGACAAACATTACATTTCAGATGTTCTAGTAATAGCATGCGTTAATTGTAAACCTGACATTTACTAATTGTCTGACAAGGTGTTAGTGTGTAATTATAAAAACGTTTTCACCTATCATTAGTTAAAGAATTACAAAATCATTTGCTAACAGCGGTAATGCACTCAACTGTGGGTGGTTAAAATCACAAATGCAGCATAGTCAGGAGGTGGCATCTTTTAGTCTTTAACAAAGGCAGCCTCTGCAATGTGCTAGTTTAAGTCCTGATTCTACAGATCAATTTACTAGTGCAGACTCCCATGTCTATGCAGGACACGTTTAGTAATGGGCCCATTCCATATAATTAATTCCAATTCCATTCCAGTAATGCCCTGATTACAGCACTGAGACTGAATATATACTCAGAATTCCTCTTCCAGGACAAAGATAACAAAAAGATGCTGATTAATTTAGCTTCATATAATGTTATGTAACACATTAATTTCAATTAAAGCATCTTATTAAAAGATTATTAGAGCAGATTATTAAAATACACACTTTGGCTTTTTATAACAAGAGATGTTATACTAAAAAGTTATCAGGCATTTTTTCCACTGACTACATCAAACTGAATCCTGTGAGAAGTCTGGCTTGAAAAAGACATGTAAAATTATGCCCTCACTGTTTGTTTGGCATCTAGCAATTATTTTTAATAGTTAGAGGGGATATTTCAGAGCCCTAAGAGATGACAGTCTGACAGTAATAGTTGTCCTCTGTATTTTAGGTGTTTTAGAAATGTCTCTCTTTAGCTGTTTTTGAATAATTATTTATAGCAGAGAAAGTAGAGAATGCGTGAATATGGAGCTCACTCATCATTATTTCAATATTAAACAGTTTAAGCCATACTGGATATGCCCCAATATTTCCCTGTGACTGTTAGCTCAACTTGAACAAGATTTAAATCTTTCCCTCAAATTCTTTCCTTTCTATCTTCTGTACTACTGTGATCAGCAATAGCTTATCTCACAGTGTGGAACCGGATAGCAGATTTCCTTCTCTATGTACAACTGTTGTGTATAAAAGTTCTAATTTTTTAAGACCCCCTAATGTGTATTCTTTCTACTGAGTATTACAGCTAAACCTGTAGTATATGATAATAAGATACATTTTCTGTTACTCAGTTTTCTCTGGAGAAATCTTGCCTTGTCTTGATCACATTCCTCCAAAAGGTCATTTTTTGTGACATTGACTATGTGACCATTCTCCATGGGTTTCTTCTCCATCAGAACTTACTTATTGTTGCTACCACTATTTTTAAACCAGTTTTATCTTATTTCCTATCAAAATGTGAATATCTACCTCTGATTGTGAATGATAGCAGCCTTCAGCACTCACTTGCTGAGATTTCAGAAAAGCCCCTAACCTGTTACGCTCAAGCTGCCCTGCATACTGGGGAGGAGATCTTTGTGCATATCCAGAAGTCACTTCAATAGCTCCATGACCCTTCTTAAAACTGTTCTTTTGCATAATGCCATTTGCATTTGCCTGCTAAAAGACTAGACAGTGGTTAAGCATCTAGTGTGCTGAGACCACTGTCTACTCTGTTTCATTGTTTCCTCGTCCCATCTTTCTGTCAGCAACCATCTCCCATTCTTTTGTCTTATATCTCTTTTTGGGAAGGAACATATTTTTGTTGTTTTTTTGTACAGTGCTTGGCACAGGGCTGGCACGTGCCAAGGTTTTCTGCTACCAAAATGTGAATAAATAATAATAGTGCCTAATTATATCAAATATTTGAACAGTTCTACTCATTTTGGAATCATGTAGCTGAAATTCCTGGTGCTGTTTTTCTGTTCACAAAATAGTGGTTCTGGCTCTACAACAGAGGCTAAAGAGCTAGACTGTGAAGAGCACAACAAAGAACTGGAAAACATTCATCATCTGTTATTTGAATGACTTCCAAGAAATATGGTGGTGGAATTAAAAAAAAATCAAACAAACAGGAAAAACAGTAAGCAATGATTTCCCTTTGATTCATTTTCAAAATAAAATACAAACAAATCCCTTTAAAAGGAAAAATTTAATTTATGATCATAGTACTAAAATGAGGTGTTATACTGAATACAAATGTTATCACCTGATATGACAGCCATGACATGATAATGGAGATACCAGCTACTGCTTTTACTATGCTTGCTATTGCAGTAGAATCTGTCATTCATATTCATTTATTAATTATCATTATGTACTGGATACTTACAAGGAAATTTCAAAGCATTTTACAAAGATTAGCAAATCAAGCATACAGAAGTGTTTTATGATCTCTAATCAATGTGGTTCAACAGATAGCCCATAAACTGAATCCCCTGCCCAGTACATTTCCATATGTCTGCTCTTCTTTCTTGGAGAGGATAAGAAAGGCTGTCTGAGTAGCAGACACTTTCCAAATACTTAAACACTCCTTCCTGTATTTGCAGCTGAAAGCAGACCCAACAGCTGCTGCTCTACCCCTTTTTTCCTTACCTTGGTGACAGCAGTAACCTTTGTGGCTTCCCACCCTGCAACAGCATTCAGTCTCTGTGGAAAGCAGTGGAGGGTGCATTCAGTCACCCTCTGCTGCTGGGAGGAAAAAGGCAATTTCCTGTATGGGGTGGAGAAAGACGCTCTTTGTGCGTATTTGAGAAGCTATAGGTTCCTGAAGGATGAAGGCTGAGTCTATTGATTTGCCTTGAAGACAGCAGAGAAGTCTTCATTAGAGCCAACACTAGAACTCACTTCCAGAAGAGAATCTGTTCAGGCAGAGGAGAATTTCTTTCTAAAGGAATTAAGAAAAATAAACTATCTAGAGCAGAGAAAGAAAAAAATTTCAAATACCCTCTTTCTGACAAAATGTGTGGAAAGGGAGGTTCTTTAACTCAGTTGATTAGATACCCAAATTAAGGTGTGAATTCATGCACATTTTTATGAATTTATAGAAATCAAAATTAAGAAGAGAATAGGACCTTAAGAATCAAGACTAAGACCTTAAATTAAGGTACATAATACCTTAATTTTCAAATAAAACTACATTTATTACATTGACCGGGATTTTCTATGACTTTGGGAATTTTGAAAATTGGATTGGATTTTCATGAGTACCTACATGATAGATGCATTTAAATTAAATTGTGAGGAATTTGTATTCCTATATAATTATGTGAATCTGTTCCATAGAAACCTTGTTTACAGCCAACCTTGGTATGGCTAACTTTTATATGCCTTTCTTTCCCCTCAAATTTATATGTTAAGTGCTTAACACTGCAAAGGAGTGTGAGCTCCTCAGACTGGATAGTTATCACACGCAAACAGTTACTACTCTGAAATGGAATCGAAAGTGGCTGAGAAAAAGTGCTAACTGAAGGTTTCTTACGCTCTCTCCTTTTCAGAAAATACGTACATAAGTGAGCATTGACGGAAAGTGCTGCCTGACCTTCTCTGGAGTGGGGTATGTAAGTAGTTTCTTTAAAAAATGACAGGAGTTAGGGATTTTTATAATTTTAAAGAAAGAGAAAAAGATACTATCTGTTTTTTTTACATATTTACTAGTCTAATGCTTAGTGCTTCTGCCAAGAGCATGGGGACCCAAAATCAACTCTGTCTCTTTCCATTTGGAATTTGGAAAGGGCAATGTTAACATTGAATAAGAAATGGATGGCAGGTCCTTAGCATTGGGAGTGGTGCAGAAAGTTAAATGCAAAGAAAAATGAGACAATAAGGAATATGATTTGTTGTCTCTTAAGCAGCTTAAGGAATCCAGGGATTGGCTTACAATTTTGGATTTCTTGTGCTGACCCTGAATTCAAGTGTCAAGTTGTCCTGTGGAGTCACCAGACAGTGGGATCCATTAGCTTAGTTGTAAAGGGGATGTTCTATGGGTCTGAATACAACTTGAAAGAGCTCACTCCCTTGCACACTCCCTTCCTTCTCTGTTTCTCACAAGGTCATTTTGTAGTTCCTACACAGTGTTGGAGCTTGTCTAAGGCACTGCACAAGGAAAACACAACTTCCCAGCTCAGTGGATGCACAGGGAGATAGAGACTAATGGGATTAGGGAAGCTCCTGGCTTTATGATTACGTGGTACAGGCAGCACTTTCCATTGCTACAATATTATTAAGTCTGTCATTTCTCCATTTATAACAGCCAGTTTTCATTTCTCTATCACAATCCAAATATTAACTGTTTGGGCTCATATTTTCTCTGACTAATAAAAACCTTCATTCCAAGAACAAGGTTAAGGAAAACTATGTGGCTTTGTCTTCTTTTAAAAAAGACTGGCAATGATTTGAGAAGTTTTACTGTCTTAATACTTTGGTGAAAGGGTTCTTGAAATTTGGTGTGCAGTTGACCTTTACATTTGCCCACAGCTGGTCAACTTACAAAATTTTGAAAAAACTGCCACTCAGCCAATACTACCAGAGATGTGCAAGAGATTCTTATCCAAAGCTCCCAAAGTTTCTGTACTGGGCATCTCAAGCCCAAGCTGAGAAGAACTTTTCTGAAGTGGTGGTTCCTGTCTAACTGGGGTGAACTGGTTCTGAACAGGGTTTACTGTTGTCAGTTATCTTATTCTCTCATCCATATACTCTCAACATTTTTTGGACAACGTGGAGGCGGACATCAACTGAATCAAATGTTGATAGATCAAGAGTGGAAATCTGAAAGGGTGTAAGAAGACAGTAGATTGAAGCAAGGACAACAGCCAGGCAACAGCCAGGCCAGCTGAGCTTGGGAGGTGAAAGAGAGGGGAAACTGAGACTGTACTCAGTGATGGAGCAATACAGAATGCACTGGCAATAACTGGGAGATCTGGACTGGTTCTACAGGATGACTGGAACTAGATGACAAGAGAAAAAGCAAAGAGAATGGCTTGGAGCCAAGGGGTCACAGCTGGCCAAACAGTTTTTAAGTGATATACAAGTTTTCAACCACTCAAAGGTGACTTCTATGCTATGGCTATATGGATAAGTGGTGGGAATGTTTTGTTACTGAAGCTGTTGGTTTCTTCAGCTCCTTGGCTTAGTGAGAAACAAAACCAGGCTAATGGCTGCTGTAATCTAGTCCAGACCCATTCTGCAAGGACCAACAGGATCCTTGGAAAGCCATTAACATCTCTTGCTTGTGAATCATTCTAGAGTTCTCTTTGTTTAAGTGCTGCTACTCACCCACATGGACTTTTGGCATGCAGTTATTAGAATCCAAAAGGGTGGCCATTCCTGCAGTAGATGGTAGAGAACACGTGATCAGATGAGGGAGGCAGACATGCAAGGGAAGGAGACAAAGGGAAAAACTGGGTTGGTCTGATGAGGCAGCATTAAGGAGTTACATTTGACTTCTGTCTTTGTCACATAATTAGATATCTTAGGTATCTAATTTAGGTACCTTAAACTAGACTTCTCTTAGACGATCATCAATTTTGTGTTTGTTTTCTGGATAATGGACTTGAAAAATTGAAGTTTCATTTGTAGAAGTGCAGAGTACTCATAGCTACATCTTCAGTCAACAGATGTGCTTTGAATTTAATGAAGTCAGTGGTATACTGCATACATTGAAATAACACATTGTAAGAGTCTCAAACTGAGTACTCAAAATTAGTAAGTACTTTTGACCCTAATGTCTCTGTGTGTTTCATTGTCAGTAAGTGATAGATAACAGTACCTCCAGTCTCATGGAGATCTTGTGAAAATAAATGTTTGGGAGTGTATTACTGATGTGTATTATGAAAGCTCCTTTGAGAAAGTTAATAATTCACAGTAGGAGTTGAATTGTGTACAATAAATAGGGCATTGGCTAACACTACACAACGAGGAGAAAACAGTGTATTGGAGAACCGATCATTAAAGTAGCTCAGTACATTATGGGCACTGGATGAACACTGGCTTCACAGCTTCAGTGTTCTTTTAATGTAATTTTTATATGTAATATCATAGAACAGACTGCAGCAGTTCCAGCAGGATTAAGCTTAGGGCCCTAGAAAATGATGTTTAATATCTAATTTTTAAACTGTAGAATAATTTTAGGTTATAGAAATTATGGGAGATAATTTCATAGCCTGTTTTACTGTGTAAACAATCCTGTTTTATACTATAAAATCAGTTTCTGTAATTCCTCTTAGCTCTATAAATACTTTACTATTTTGTGATCTATACAGAAAACCAGAAGTGTCTCTCAAAATACATTTCTGACAATGTGCTTAGTTTCAGCTACACAAACTAGTGGATAAGTGGAATTATGATATCAAAGTAAGTGAGAAAAAGTTAAGCAGCCACAGAGAAGAGAAGCATTTTTGGTTCTCTTTGTTTCTCCTTTTATTCTTCTTACTAATCCCTATTTACATAGTTGCAATAATGAACAGGCACTTCAGGGAAAGATTTGGTGCCTCCACCATTCTGGCAGCATAAGAGTTGTTACATCCTCTATAAGCATTCTTCAACAGAACCAGGCAATGCCAGGACTGACATTTATATTATTAGTTAATTAAAATCATGCAAAATATACAATGACAAACAAATTTAAAAAGCTTTCAGGACTAAAGGGAAAAAAAACCACAGTAAAAATATTTGTCACCTTTGAGAGTCCACATGAAGGTGTTGGTTTGGGGTAGATGTATACACCAATGCTTTCCTGGGGCATACACAAAAGGTATCACAGATAGCTGTTTGGGACAGTTCTTTAAGAATATTATATTTCATTGGTTGCAGGATTGGCTAGTGCAGCATGACAAGAAGGGATGCCATAAAACCATATGAGACATCTACAGGAAATCTAAGTAAAAACCACTTTTTTTTAAAGGGGTGAAAACAATAGAGTTAAATAAATCAGACTTCTGAGAATCAAAGAGAAGACAGTCAAAGACCTTGATCTTAGCTGGCTGCAACAAGGGGTGAATTACAAAAACATTAAACCTCTTTTGGCACAACAATATCACTGCCAATCAACAAAAAGGAGAAACAGCACATGCAATCAAGGAACATTAAGCATGTCAAAGGATTATGTACACTGAGAGGGATAACTATAAAAGGAAGTCCTTCTGATTCTCTAGTACATTTTTAAGTGAAATGATAAAAAGATTCAAACTTTGATGGCTCATTTATGATCCTGTTGAAGTCAGCTCTGACTTCTCCCAGTCTATTCCATCAGGCATGAACCAGTCTCCCTCACAGTTATTCTGCACTCATTTGCCATATTGTGGCTTACTCTAAAGGGAAGGATGAAGTGGCATATTCCTTTGTCCAATCGTATTTTAATTTAAAGGGCTTGCAGATTATGTCTCTCCCTACATTTGCTTCTAAGTGATGAATTTGTCCCCAGCCATCTGAAGACTTTTGTCCAGTTAAAAAATAAAACAATACTTGCAGTTTTAGGAATAATCAGTTTGGAATAGAACAGCTACAGAACTGGTATCCACCATGTAGTTCTGTACCGTGGCATAACCTTGCTGGTTTAAGTGCCAGTTTGTAAAAATGACATTACTCACTCAGGCCTTGATTCTGCAAGTATCTCTGCAGTGGATGGATTCCTGTTCCTCTGAATAATAATCAAAGTTGCCATAGATGTGGTCATTTTGGAATTTTGGATGCCTCCTCCTCCTTTTTTTTTTTTTTTTTTTTCTTTTCCCTCTCTCTGGGCTAGATTTTCAGAAAGCAGGCATCAGTACCTTTCGGAAACTGATCTCCTTTAAGGACCTTCCACACAAAGTCAGTAGCTGATAGTGAAAATTCTGAAGAAGTTATCTCAGTTTTTTTGCTGTGAAGGAACATAGCTCACCCATTTTCTCCTCAAAAGCATTATGTGGATCTCTTCTACTGCTGGACTCTTCTACTACTACTTCTATTACTGTGAATATTAGGAGGTACGCTTGCCTGGCATGCTGATCTGTATGCCCTGCTCTAGTGATCCAGAATCTAGAAAAAATTCATACCTGTTCTAGTCAGTGGGTATATGCAGACAGAACAGCATGAACATTAGCCTGCTTTGACTTCCATATTGACTCTCTATTTTGTTCGTAAATAAGCAATTACCTAAATGTGAACATAAGCCAGGCTTCAGAGTCTTTTGGAGGAAGAAAGCCTGAGCTGGTTCAGCACCTTAGTGCATGCTCAGGCTCAGCGTGTGTAGGCTGAGTGAGTCTTCCTTTGGCAGAGGAGAATGTGCCATCACCTGTACTGTGCAACAGGGAGCTCTGGCTTGGCTGCTCCAGTCTAGATGCACAGATCCATGGAGGCACAACCACAGCTGGCAGCTGCTAGCCCCAGGGATAACGAAGCATGGGGCACAGTGTGTTTAAATCTGTCAGGTCTGTTCTTTGCCTCATATTGTAAGTCTAGCCTTAGTGTACAAATGCTGCCAGCAGATTGCGCTAAATGTAAAGCACAAACTGCTCCTCCGCTGAGCAGGATTAAGCAAGATATCTGGGTGATCTGATCTGAGTTTTCTGCCAAGGTAATACTGAATAAGGGAATTGTATCTATCTTAGTATAACATGCTATGCTTCAATTGTTATATATTGTGATTTTAAACATAAATAAGTAAAAGGTAATTTGAAATTGTCCTTATAAAACTAAGAACAAATCACCACTGTCTGTTTGAAAAATGAGAGAGGGGAATGTGATAAAACACAGGGAGAAAGACTAAGCAGTGAGTGGCAAGTCAATGGAGAGGAATTTGACTGTGAGGAACAGTTGCTGAGCATGTAAATAAAATTATGGATGGTTAGAGATGGAGTGAGAAAGAAAATAAATATATATACAAAGACAGCGTGCTTAGTTGGGTGCCAGCATACAGTCAGTCATCTTCAGGGCACATGTGAGCCCCATGGCCAGAAAGTCCTTTTCATAGGAAAATGTTCCTCTGTAGAAAGACGCTGGTATAAAAACTCTGAGTAATCAAGACTTTTGGGGGGTTTTTTTTGAGACGTGCTCTGAATGGTTTCTATATTGTCACAACTACTGCTGCAATCAAAAAAAACCCTCACCCAAACCCTTTCAGTGAGTAACTCTCCTTTTGTGAAAGAGCCAATAGGGCCTGAGGCATTTTGGAAATGAGTTTTAAGGATAAGTATGGCACAAGGTCTGAGCACACAGTCAAACATGACCAGCAGAGAGAGTGTGTTGTTATACAGTGGAAGTGGAGTCCGGGATACACAATGTAGTCAAGCTGAAAAACTTGTGTGTTGGAGAAAAATGGGAACTGGGTATGAAATGCAGAAAGCCACCTCACATACTCACTGAAACTTCCTGGGAATATTACTTTTACGGACCAGATATGTTAAGGAGAAAAAAGAGTTATAGACTGAAAAGATAGGGAGAAAATATTATCAATTTACCACATACGTTTCAGACAAGCCATTCCTCAAATGTCAGAAAAAAATAGGGCTCTAATGGACCTTGAACATTTATGTAGCCCATTAACCTCTCCAAGTCAGGATGAACTGTACTTAAACTCTAAAGATATAGATCTAACAGACTCTTTAAAAAACTAGGATGATAGAGATTCTACACCTTTCTGGGCAATCTACCCTAATGCTTGGGATATTCCTATTAAAAAGCCTTCTCTAAGGCCTAACCTAAATCTTTTTTTTCCTCTGTTTAAGCTTTCTACATCTTATTCTTTCAGCAGAGGACCTAGTGAACAATTTTTCTCCCTTTGATGCTATCTTTTACATACTGAAAGTCTAAATTAAAGATCTGTAATTCCTTCAATGTTTCTCATACACCGTATATTTTTGACATTTTATCATTCTAATAGATTTTTTCTGGACTATTCTTTTTGAAATGAAGTGCCAAAAACTGGCCAGTTTTCCAGCTAGGGATTTACCAGAGCTGAGCTGAACAGGAATATTCCTTCATATCCATGTTTATGCTTCATCGCTTGATGTTTTTTGTTTTCTGGAGATGCATGACATTGTTGACTCTTGCTCTCTTGTCATCCACTATATCCTGAAGAAGCTTTTTTGCAGAACTGGTGTCTAGCAAATAATTTACTGTCCTTCATTTCTGCATTTGAGAAGAATCTATGAACTTTCATGCTAGACTGAAAGCCAGTGCAACCCAGAACCTTGTTCACAACAGAAGCCAGTACATGATAATTACAAGAAAAGCATAAAAGTGATCCTCTTTTCTCAGCTTAGGCACTTCCCAGACTAAAGACCATCATGTTTTACAGCCACCAGTGGACTTGTTCAGTATCCAGTTGTCCATGACTTTCACAATTCATTTGTACTTTTGCTATCCAAAGCACTCTGTGGCAATGAAGCCCACTAATTAGATATTACATGAAGAAGTACTTGCTTTATTTATGTAAAACTCACAGACTGATGCTTTCATTGAGGAGCCGATGATAGTTTTTGTGACTTTGAAATAATTAATAAGCATTCCCTCTTCATCTAATTTGAACCACTTATGGTTTTATGGACCCATATCATATCCCTCTCCATCATCTCTTCTCCAAGCTTGGAAAGTCTTGGCCTGTTTTTCCCTCCCTTGTAAAGAAGCTGTTATTCACCTTAGTGACTGACTTTTTTGTAGTATTTTTTAGTTCTATTACATCTCTTTTCAAAAGATATAATCAGAACTGTATCAAGTGTTCAAAAGGAGGATCAAGATGGGTTGATACAGTGACATGATGACATTTTCTGTTTTGTTCTCCTGTCTTTTCCTAATAATTTATAACATTCTGTTTATTTTTTTTACCACCAGTAATTTCATATGTCTTTCTGAAATATAATAGATAACATAGTTTGAGCCAGCTGTGATGCATGTATAATTAGTGTATTTTTTCTTCATGTGCATCATATTATACTTGTCAAAATTGAATTTTGTTGTTTTTATTCCAAAGCCATTCAGTATTATGAGATCCCTCTGCATTCCTTTTCAGTCAGCTTTATATTTGATTAGCTAATTTTCATGCTGAAAATTTTGTCCTTTCACAATCCATCCCCTTTCCAGATGGTTATGACTGCATTAAACACCAAAGATTCTCAGGGGGGCCTCCACTGGTAATGTCTTCCCATTGTAAAACCTGATTATTTAACCTTATTCTTATTTTTATGTCTTATGTATGATTGTGTAACTTATTTAAGAGCCTTTGATAAGAGTCTCTGTGAAAAACATATCAATCAGATGACATTTATCTTATTACCTCCTTCAGAGCACTCTAATAGATTTTTGAGGTATGAATCCTGAACAGAAACTATGCTGACTCTTTGCCAGTATGTTATATTTATCTATATATCCACTAATATAATATTTAATTATGTAGAAAGCAAACTGATTGAAAATATAAATCAGATTTGTGGATCTGTAATACCCAGAATTTCTGCTGGAGCCTGTTTTAAGCTTGGTGTCATGTCTGTCAGTGTCCAGACCTCTGGCCTTAGAGACTAATTTAAACCATAGGTTTTGTACCAAAGCACTACAGCTCAGCAGTTTCATATTTAAAATTTTTAACAACTCTGGGATGATTACCATCTTGGCCTTGTAATTTATTATAGTTAATTTTATTGGTTTGTTCTAAAGCCTCTCATATTAATACTTTGAATTGAGACAGTTCCTCAGACTCATCATTTGTAAAGAATGGCTTCAGGAACTGCCCTGACCTTCTGTTTAGTGAAAACTGATGCAAGGAATGAATTTTGCTTTTTGTAACTTAGTTTATCTTCCTTGAGTGCTGCTTGTCATCATTGAACAGTTCCACTGATGGTCTGGTGAGCTGCTTCTTTCTGATGTGGTTAAAAAGGCTTTGAACCTTTCAGTAGTGACTCTTCAAAATATATTTTTCTGGACTTACTGCAGTTTTACATTTAACTTGATATAGCTTCTTCTTCCTCTTTCCTCTTTTGGACATGACTACTGCTTTTTGAAGGTTATTTCTATATTTTAATATCTTCCTTTGCTGTTTAATTACACTAGTGTTGTTTTCTTTTTAAATGCTTTTGATATCTTCATGACTGAGGGTATTCAATGACTCTTGGCCTATAGCATGATGTTCTTAAAAATCTCCATCCCAGTGCAAACTATTTTTATCTGCTTCTTTCAATTTTTCCTTCTCTTTTGAAAAGTTGACTGTTACTATGTGCCAGAGAAGTCTCATCTCCTTTTTCCATAATCTTTTCCATCTGAAGACGGGTTACTGCCACCTGCTTCCTCATTGCTGGGGATTCTAATCTCATCACAGCAAGTAATTGAAGTCTCTCATTATTACCGTTTCTGCCTCGCTAAATCTCTTTAGCAGTCCATAGTCACTATTGCCATTCTGGTAATCTGATAGACTGTAGTTCTAATATTATACTTTTCCTGTTTAGGAATATAATTCACAGAGATTCTGTGGTACATGTAGACACTAGTAGCATCTTTAACTTATTTTCCTGTCTGCTTTTTTTAACTACTAATGCATGTTTACCACCCACACAGTGTTTATCCTAAGAGCAGAATTTCACATTTTCCATAATGAACTGTGTGCTATTTTTCTAGGCTATTCATTCAGTTCATCAAGACCGTTTTGAATTCTAAAGCTGACCTGTGTGCTTACGGATCCTTCAGCTTGAAATCATCAACAAATTTAACTAATATACCAAGTTATGAATGAATACATTTAATGCTATTGGACCAGGATAGAGCCTTAGATAATTTTCCAGTTTGACAGTGAACCATTAATAAGTTATCTTTACATGTGGTTTTCTGGTCACCATAATTCCTTAGCTTGCTTAGGAGGATACTGCATAAGACGACATCAAAAGCCTTCTCGAAATCAAGTTAGATTCCACTTCTCTTTTTCCCAAGGCCTGTTTCCCAATAAGAAGGAAACGAGATGATTTGTCGCAATTTGTACTTGGCAGGTACATATTGGCTTTTACATATTCCCCTTATCTTCCAAATGCTTACCCATAGTGTCTTTCATTGCTTGCTTCAGTATTTGGGGGGACTGAAGATAAACTGACAGGTCTGTTAAATCCTTGGCTTCTCCTTTTCCCTTTCTTTAAATATAAATAGTGTGTTTACCATATTCCAATCTTTGTACCTTATAATACAGGATGAGTTAACATCAGTGCTAAGTTAATGGAATCTAATGATTCTTTTGTTATGTAATAGCCCAATACTATAATTCTCTATGGGTTATAGCTTATTCCTTTGCACATAGTTAACTGAATTCACTAGCTGCCTGGGACCCAGTCTATGCTACCTACTCTTTACAGTAAAAATGAAGAGATACAACATGTTCACCTGATAAGACCAGATTTATTTGGTTTTCAGAGCTATTCTCTAATAACTGTACTGTTTAATACTAGATAATTATGTTGACTGTGCAATGAGTTCAAGGAGAGGTACTATAAGTGGAGCAAGTGATAAAGGTGATTCACCTGGGAGGCAGCTGTCATGGTGCTTGGACAATATATTTTGAGTGGCCAATTAAATATCACGTCATAAGTTATTTCTGAGGATGTATCACAAAAGTGTGTCCAACTGATGAATGAAAAAAACCCTGCTTATTTGCACACAAAGCTTTTCATTAACAAGTTTTTTAAAAAATCAGTAAAAGTTGTGGGATAAGACAGCTTGAGCAAGAGTCCTAATGTCCTAAAGCACTCCTGCCTGGACAAAATATCCTCTGCAAGACCAGTTCAGCTAAACTTCATTAGCCTAGCAAGCTGCACAGGTGGTGTCAAAATATTAAAACTAGACCCAGTAGGCCATTGTCAGTGTAGATAAGCCCTGCTCATTATAGAGCTTCATCCTCTGTTGGCGGTTTGATTGCTTGAGACTATCTGTCATTGCTGTCTAATTTCAGCCTGGATGCAGGCTGCTGAAATGATGTTGCTTCTGACATAACTGCCCACCCTTCTTATTGACAAATACTATTTTTGTCATCACTTAATCTTCTGATTCCTGGTATTTTAGTGTATATCTTTCTTATGCATTCATGGATTTTGGACATTGGAATAGGAACTGCCTTGTGTCAATCTTTTTTGTCACATTTGTTGTACAGTCTTTTTTCTTCAGATTTGTGTTGTGCTTTGTACCTCCCAATTTTTACCTTTAGTTTATTGTCATTAACTTTACATTAATGAAAGTGTCCTTTATTTTGCCATTCCACTGTACAAAGGAAGACTTCTGCTCCAAATTAAACTTGCCGTGTACTACTGTCCAAGAGGCAAATCTAATCAAGCAGTGCAAATGATTTGTTTAGCTTTAATGTAGTGGCAAGCAACTGTCTATTTTAATAAATCTTATACTGTGCAACTTACTATATCCTTTTGCTTTCCTACAGTTTTAGCCTCACTTCCTAAAAGACCAAAACTTACTCAGTTGTACATCCTGTCAGTCTGTGAGTCTTGCAATGACTTTGGAACCTGCTTGAAAATTTCAACAAATTTTGACAGAGTAGTCAAGGTCTCAAAGCCACAACATTCTCACAAGCTGAGTGGAACCAGACGGAGGGAAGAAACCAGCCGTCTCTTACGGAGGGCAGATATGCACCTCCACTCATTTACATAGATATGCACTGTATGCAGAAAGGATACCTTAAATTTCCATCCAAAAGAGAATTTTCTATTAAAGCTTCCTCTGCATTAGACTTATGTAGACTAACTGATCAGTCATTGATCATTTACCAGTATTCATTAGGCCATGCAGTGTTTCATTTTCCTTTCAATTTATTATATAATTTATCATTTCTAATACTTTTTATATGATACAGGATTTTTATGCTGGTTGGGTTACTTATATTTAGCTATTTTATTTATACATTGGATTTCTATAACCTCTTGTTCTTGGGATCTTGACAGTGTTATTTCTGAAATTCAGCTTTCTTAATTTTTCAGTTCTCAGGTCATCAAACATCATGAAGTAGCTGCATTTGTTCCTTGATGTTGAGTAAAATCTTGCAATTTTGTTAATGAAATCAGTAGTTCCCAATCAAAGTTTAAAAGTTTGCTATTGTCTTGCAGTATGTGACTTGATTTATATACAGACACATACACATATATAAATAACCTCATGAAAAAAGTTTCCATTTGAATAGAAATAATCTCACTATTTCTGGATTTGCCAACATTGCTATCCTGATTAGAGCTAGGGCCTGGATGCTTGTTTTTATACTTTCTGCTTGCTTTTATTGCTAATGCTGAGAAAATGGTCAGCAAAGAGGATAGTACCATTACAAGTCATAAAACCACAGGAAACTAGACTGCTTGTTATTTCTTACTTCTTCCTCACTTTCTACCTCTCCCTCCCCTTTTCTATTATACTTCTTGCTGACAGTCTTGCTTGCATTATTTTTAGGCTATTGCACCTTCTTACCTCCTTTCATTATACATCTTTTCTGTGCCTTTCCCAGTTCTTTCTCTCCTTCTCCCATGAATCTGCCTTTCTCGCTTTACTCTCCCAGGTTCCTCCCAAATCTGTTTCTCTCACTCTCCTGTTTCTCTAAACTACCTCCCACACTCTGCTGCCTTTCACCACCTCCTACACTATATTTATAGGAGTGCACATGTACATATACACACACATACATACATATGTGCGCACAGAGAAACATGCCCTTCACCACCTCCCACATGCTATAAGCTACAGGAGTGCATGTGTACATATACACACATACATATGTGCACAATTGTCCACCTTTCTTCAATACCTTCCCCACACCAGCACATCTAGAGACAAGTTCAGAAGTATACTTCATCCTTTGCACTGAAAGGATTAGGCATTCTTCTGCCTTCTCTTCCTCCCTTTTCTCCCTTCAACTCTCTGCATCCTTTGCCATTACCTACAGAAAAAAAGAGGGAGCTGCTAAGGTTTTATACTGATTGCAAACCTTATTAGCTTCATAGATAGGAACAGTTTTTATATACACTATGTGGTACAGAACATGATCACCTTGCGAATCAGCAAGCTAGACCACACCTGCATTCTGCCTCAAATCACTTATCTAGATGCGTTCTCTTCCATTTCCTAGGACAGATCTTAACTATAACCAAATTCTTAAAATATACATATATCTCAATTAAATGATTTCTAGAAGCATGCATCTCACTGTGTTGCATTTTGTGTTTGTATTTTGCATTAGATTTATTAATTAGGGATCAGAACATGAATTAAATTAACTTTATGTTCATTCTATAGGAAGACTGTACAGAGAAAAAAAATCACTGGACTGGATGAAAACTGAATGTGGTAAGAAGATGCAAATTCATTTTATAATACTGTAAGCAAGACTTTAATGTTTCCTAATAGATTTGATTAGATGCTTTTTTTGGTTAAATAATCTATCTGCATTGTGAGAAGCATAGTTTTGTCCCAGCTAGGTAGGTAACAGTAAACTAAAATGGAACAAAAAGAAGGGAAGAGTATTTATGTAGAATTATGCCTTTCTTAAAGAAAGATATGTAAAAGAAATTATTTTCAAGTTTCAAACCATGCTGTACCTACTGGTGATCCATGAGGAGGAAGTGAGAATACTGGCAGATATGTCTAGAGAGAACTTCTTGGAGAGTTGAGCTAAGCTGCCAATGCTACACACAAACAATTTCCATTCATAAACTATCTAAGCTCTGTCTTCAATGCAGTTAGGGCTTTTTTTCCCCTTATTCTTTATAAAAGAGGGTTACTGACCACACTGGTCTTATGATTCAGAATGTTTTCTGTGGGTGCATTACAATGACTGCTTACTGTCACCTCCAATATACCAAAGCTTTTCTCCTCAGTTGTTTCCAGCTGTACAGACTTGCAAAAAAAACTTTTACTCTGTATGCTATCTAACTCTTCAGCCAGACAGAAAAAGGTGCAGCACGGAAATGGGAAATCTCGATTCCAGTCCCTGTGCATCTTTGGTGGGGACTGAACCACCAGCTTATGCTTTCCAGGAAAGTGCTGTAATCACCTGCTACGTACTAACTTCTAGGGTGGAACATTTTTCATGCCTCCCTGTTAAGCTGAGTCACTGTGCAACCATGAACAGTAGCTGAAGGGTACAAAACATGATCACCTTGTGAATCAGCAAGCTAGACAAGGCCTGCTTTCTGCTTCAAATCACTTATCTAGGTGCATTCTCCTCCATTTCCTAGGATAGTTCCTAAGTATAAACAAATTCTTTATATATCTATATATCTATATATCTATATCTCAAATGATTTCTAAAAGGGTTCTTTGTGCCCTTCAAAGCTGAAGAATACAAAGGGAATAAACAAGAGAAGTTGATCAAATGATGAAAAGGGTCTCCTAAGGAAGAGGTGAGCTGCAAATCATTCCCTGTGCTAAAGTTTATAGCACTGCGCTACAATGCACAGAAGGGATTTAGACCCCATTAGAGGCCTGGTTAATTACAAGTTTTATTAACTTTGTAAATAAATGAATTATGTGTAAAATAATACACAGAGCACTTTATTTTTACCCCAAAAGGGTAATGAAGCTTTCTGTTAACTGGGGAACAGGGCATGAGGATACAGCCGCTTGTTAGATTAGCAATTATGCAAATGTAGATTTGATGCAAATATAACTCAGTTAATTTTTAAGATTCCTCAAAATAATGTAATGCATACAAATACATACAGTTTAAACCAGCGAATACTGTAAGCAAGTTGTATTGCGTTATAAAATGGCATGGTAAGAATTAGTTCACATTTTGTTTCATTTGTACTGCACAGACAAATTTTCATGTACATTTTCAGAGTGATTGGCCTAAGAATGAAAGAGTTTTCTAAGTGATCCTCTTCATCTGAAAGTCAACAAGTCTGTGATTGAAAGACCTGTTTATTCATTTCCCATTTCAGCATCATTGCATATAAATAAATAAACAGCATTGGGAATTGCAACCAGAACTCAGTACTGATTTTCTCCTTCCCCAAGTTAATTGTATTCTCAATAGAATCAGCCTGTCTTTATTAATCTCTTTTTAAACCTCCAGATCTTGCAACCCTGATTGAATCATGGCATGTGTTCAACAAAAGGGGTCTCTAACCTGCAGTTTAGGACAGTTTCATGGAAAGACATGGGTTCCCGTCTCCCAAAGATCAGGAGAACAATGAAATCAAAGTCTTCTGCTTCCTTGGTGTGTGTTCTACGCATCTGGCCATCATGGAAACATAGACATTAACACATTCAGGCTTCCCAGGAGTCTTAAGGTGCTTGAAACAGTCTGAATTGCTCTCAGACTGTACCTGAAATTTGTTTAATCTGGAATTTATGAATGTACAGTTCATCATGAGATGCTTTCAGCGAGGGCATCAGATGAAGCCACATGAAAGTCAGTAAGATAAACTGAGAGTGATATGTTAAGGAATGCTGGAATGTCTGTGTTTGTAGTGACACATTTTGTGACTGTGATTTGTGACTTTGCTTGATTAGCTCATATTATGGGTGAGACTTTTCACGGCTTATTCAACTCTATTTCACCTCTGCTAAAATGAACTCTGTTCAGTGATGTGTCACAGCATTAGTTCGCTCCAGCTTAGAATTATTTTTTCTTAGGGAAAACGATTGTGAAGTCAGATGCTTCATCCAAGGTGTACTTAAATACAGCAAAAATGTCATAGTGTTCAGAGGGTATAAGCAAAAGTTTTGATAATGCAATCTTACAGCTCTTAGAGGTATAAACAGATGGCAAGGCATCTTAGCAGGTGTTACCGCCAGCCCTTTGGCAGAACAAAACATCTCAGTGGACACTAAACCTCCTATCAAAACTATTTGGGATGATGCTTCAACATCATCTACCAAAAAATACCTCCTGTTGTGAAAATACTTCATTATAAATCTTTGAAACACAATCCAATAACTAAGAGAAATTGTTCTGAATTTTGGATTTCTCAAAGCCATTAAACATGACTGAGAAACAGAATTAAAAAAATAACGTAATCAGAAAATTGCAACACAACTCTCATTCTAAAACATCTCACCAATTCCATATCATCTACAAGGCAAGGAATAAGCAGAGATGCTGTTAAAAAGTCTGCCAGCTATGTTGAGAATATTACCCAGTGGACAAAAGCAAAACTGAAAAAACTCCCCAATAATGTGTTCTATGCCTATAATTTACATGAAATGAATCAATGGGATTTTCATCTTTCTCTTTGTTATATGGAAAAGTATCTTGCACTTTTTGACAGCATGTGTGATTTAGCTGTGAAATATAAATCTTCGTTGGATACAATAAACATTTCTAATGATTCCCTCTCATAAATGGTACAGCAGAACTACTAAAAGTGCAGAGAAGGGTAGCAAGGACAGTACGAAACAGCTTCTGTGCAAGGGAAGATTAGAAAAACTAGAATTCTCAGTCTGCAGAAGAGACAATTGAGCTGGGATAGAACAAAATTGTGAGTGCCATGAAGAAATGTTGATATGTTGAATATATTGGTATGTTGAAATGTTGCATAGTTGATTCTCCTCTAATTCCTAGAATAATAATTCATCAATAACAATTCACTGATTCCTACAGGAATTAGTATGGAAGTAGTAGGCGATCGATATCAGGAGGCATATTTAACACAAAGAAATCCACAATACTTAATTTTGTGGAAATTATTGCCACAGGTTGTTTTGGATGCTAAAAGCATATTAGTATTTTCAGAAATAAGTAAGCAAATTCATGGAAAAAAGATCCTCATTTGAAACTATGGTGGTCCAAATGCAACTTCTGGTTCACAAACAGAAGACACAAAGAATCACTTGAGAGTATATTTTATGAATTTTCAGGACTTGTAAACTTCATTTGACAAGTCAAATGAATGACCTCAATGTTGTATTTTATTAGTAGAAATAAGAAGGCACATTCAAGAGAAAAGAGAGCACTCATAAGAAAATGTTAGGGTCATCATTACCTGAGACCCTGTCCTTGTTGGAAGACAAAAGTGGGCAAACCCAGAGAGTACAACATAGCAGCAGCAACTGGGAGTGCTGTGAAAGGAGACAGCAGTAATGAAGCCTATGCAGGCTGTACTTGTATTTTTCAGGATTCTTGGTTAAATTATAATTTGATTGTAAAAAACTGTTGTCTGAGAGGGCAATTATGTCAGAGATGAAAACAGCAAAGGAGATTTAACAGCTTGTATTGCAGTATAACTTAGCTGCCTAAGGATAGCATGCTGGACAGGCTTATGCAGATATACTAACACCCATACTGCTGCTTCATCACTGACATTCATCTCTTAATAGCACTCACACCAGCCAGGTGAAAATGAGGTGTGCTTAATCACACCTCTGACTGCAGTGGATTCTTAGCCTAGGCATAGGCATTAATTAATTAATAATTAGCAGTAATTGCCCTAAACTCATAAATTAGCAATTAGCATAATGTTTTAGTATCAGAAAGAATAGTGAAACTCTTAATTCTATGAGATTTTTTGTTACAAAGGTTATTCATCCTGAATTGAAAACACTTATAAATTTAAAACACTCTCTTAATATTTTATTTCTGCAAGATTCTTCAGCTGGATGAACCTAGTATCGATCTAATATTAAATCTAAATATTATTGTTATTCACATAGATGCCCACCTTTTTGAGGCTGAATTATTGCCATAATGGTTTCTTTTGACAGCCAGTTCTACAATCTAATTATGTATTGTGTGAAGAATTACTTCTTACTGTTTTAAAAATGCCTGTCTTTTAATTTCTTTGAATCTTTTTTTATTTAAGACAAAAAAGAGTTTATCCTGGTTTTGCAAAGAACCCCCTCCCCACCCCTATTTATAAAATCCATTTATAAATCTAATAATTTATATTATAAGGTATTTATAGATTCCAATTATCTTTCATATTGGAGAAATATTCCATTTTTCAAAGTTACGAAACATCATCTCCTTGTTCTTCTTTTAAACAATGAAACTCAAAAATAGATCTTAGTCCCAGTTTATTCTCTTACACGAAGAAATACAGCAGTTTGTTGCTAAGTGAACTTTCCTGGGATCTCTGACCTCTTGATCAAAAGTTCTCAGCTAGGAGGGCCAGTCACTGTCAGAATGGGTTCCCCTCTGCAAGTGTCCTCCAGGAGGCACCTTTAGCTGGATCAAGTGCAACTACCCAAGCTGTGCTGGTAACTTTCTTCCGCACCAGCGATGCTTTGCACATTATGGGCTATCTGACTGGTCAAAGTTTGGGTAAATTTCCTTGCCCACAATCACTAATTGGTTACATTATAAACTATATGATGAGTTAAATGCAACAGTTCAGGTCTTCGCCCCAAAACAAGTTACAAGGTCAAAAAAGTTACTGAGATTCATACATCTGTGCGACACTGCCTAGTTTTTCTGGTCTTTCTTAAGAGTGGAACTCAAAAAGTTATGAATATGTATGTAAGATAGAATGAGATTTCAGCTGTTACTTAGCCACTCTTTAAAAACAAACAAAAATCCCCCCCAAACAACCAACTAACTAGTAACTAGTGCTAGTTAGCTGTTAACTAACTTTCATTTAATTGGATTCCTAAAACTGGAAAAGGGGAAGACGAGGGCAAATCATGCTTGGTCAAACTCATTGCCTTTTATGATGAAATGACCAGCTCTGCGGATGAAGGAAAAGCAAAGGCTGTCATTTACCTTTACTTTAGCAAAGGTTTCCACATGGTCTACCAGAGCATGCTTGTAGTTAAATCCAGATCTAATTGGTTGGGAGGACTGCAAGGTAGGTATGTAAAAAACTGACTGGACTGTCAGGCTTAAAGAGTAGTAGTCAGTAGTTTGAAATCTAACTGGCAGCTGGTTATGGGTGGTGTTCCTCAAGAGTCAGTACTGGGGCTGATGCTGTTTAACGTATATGGTGATCTGGATGGTGAGTCAGAATGCACCCTCAGCAAATTTGTGCATGGCACGAAACTGAGGCAGTGGCTGATATGCTGGAGCATGGGGTTGCCATACAGGGAGACCATGAACAAGCTGGAGGGATAGCTGGATGCTGGAGGGATAGCTGGATGAACAAGCTGGATGGATGATAGGGATCTCAGGAAGTTCAGCACAGACAATTGCCACGTCTTGCACTCAGGACAAAATAACACCATGCAGTGGTGCAGGCTGGGGACTAACGGACGAGGCAGCACCTCTGCAAAAAGGGACTTGAGGGTCCCAGTGGATAGGCTGAACATGAGTCAGCAGTGCACCTTTGAGGTAATGGAGGCTAATTACATAACTGGGCTACACTAGCAAGCGCAAAACCATTAGGTAAAGGGAAGTGACTATTCTCCTCTATTTGGCACTTGTAAGGCCACATCTGGAATGCTGTGTCCAGTTTGGTCTCCTTAGTATGAAAGAGAGATTTCCAAGCTGAAAATAATACAGAGGAAGGCCACCAAGAAGGTTCCGAGACTGCAGCATATGACATACAAGGAGAGGCAGAGGAAACAGGGTTTCTTTGCTTGAAGAGTGTAGTAAGAGAGGACATAATCCCTGTATTCCACTCCCTGAGTGTGTGTGTGGGGGGGTTATTGAGAAGGTGGAACCAAACTTTACTCAGAGATGAACATCAAAATGACAAGAGGCAATGGTCATAAGATACAAGAGAAATTCTGAATGGCTATAAGGAAAACAAATCTTGAGAGTGGTCAAACACTGGAGATGCCCAAAGAAGTTGTGGAATCTCCATTCTTAGAGCTTTTCAAAACTTGTCAGGGCAAGGCTCTGAGCAACCTGACTTAACTTTGAAGGCCCTTTGAAGGCCTTTGAAGAACTTAAGCAAAAGACTATGCGTGCTAAAATATGCCTCACTGGGGTACTGAAAGACCCATCAGTGGGTTACAAATGAGGAAAGATATTGCCACTGATTTGGGCAGGCACTCTTGCTCTCCAACACTTCACTCTGTGCAGTGGTTCACCAGCACTGGATTTCTTCTCTCACTGTTTAATTCTTCAAGCATTGTCCTCATAAAGAAGCTGGCACTGGAGCGATTTCATTAGATTTTATCAGTGGAGTCCAAAAAATGGGTGTCTACTGTGGGCAAAATGGGATAGCCCGCCTTTGAAGGGACCATACCTTACCAAGACTTTTCTAAGGCAGGAGCGGACTTCTGGATGATTATTTTTGGAAATGCACAAAACCTATCTCCCTTTTGAGTCTGAGATGGATGGTGGCTGGGATTATAAGAAAACAGCGAAGGTTAGCAGACTTCCATTATTACAGTTCTCTTTGCTGAGGGTTTACCAAGAGATGAAGAATGATTATTTTCTTCTTTTTGTGCCAGCTGGTGGCACTCAGACGCTTACAAAAGGCTTTATTAATTCTTTGGTCACTGGAAATAGAGCTGAAGAGTTCTGAACTTCCACTGCTGATGTTTATGATCTGCAGTCTGCTTTTTCTTTCTTACTTTTTGGTCATTCAATAAAATGATATTGGTAACAGGTCTAATCCTTCTACTCTCATTGTAAATGGCCATGATATGAAGTTAAGCTGCTGTTACTATTTTGGCATTTGTAGCAGTGCAGTGGCTGTGCAGTGACATCAGCGAGGATGGAAGATGATCTTACCATCTCCTCTTTAAGGTGGGGAATGTTAATTCTCCAAGATCTTTTACTTCATGGGTGTTATGGAAAATATTAGGCTCACTGGCCACCATAACAGGGTCCGACCCTAGGTTCCCGCTGAGGCAGAATTTTGAAGTCAGATTGGGGAGAAATAAAATTTAATGATACTCGTGTGGTAATTACAGCTCGAGCTGGGTGTCTCTGAAGAGGGACCCCGAACAAAGAAATCCCTGGGCAATTATACCCTTACAATCTAAATTCCCCACCCCTTAAGCGATAGTTTGGACCAATAGTAACAGTTAGGTCTGGGGTCTTCCCCTTCTTCACTGGGCCCCTTCATTGTCTCTAGGCAGGCTGCTTCTTATCTTCAAGGTTGGCTGCTCCTGCTGTCATGTAACTTCTTTATCTCTCCAACTTGAACCGGCTCTGGGGCCCCCTTTTACTTATCTAAGTAAAAGTTCACAGCCTGAGGCCTAAGGCTTAAGCAAATTTAGCTACTAATGCTAAGCAAGTTATGCTAAGCAATTAATTCTAGACAGCTTCAGTCCGATATTCTCTAACAGTGGGCAAGTGCTACAGTGACTAGGTTACTGTGAAAAAATAAAGAGTTGACTCCTCTCAGCACTTTGTTACCCATAAGCTTTGCAGTTTTACCCAAGTGCATTATATATGGGTTCAGCATGCCTACATGGTTGGGTGAAGTTTAAGACTCTCCCTGCCTGTATCTAAAATACAACCGAGCCTAGGCTGCAGCTAAGTTCAAGACCAGAGCCCTTCTGAGTATACGCAGAGACCTCTGTTTGGATGCCTAACATGAAAGTTTGAATTGACTTTTGCTATGCTCCAGAGTTAAAATGCTACTTGAGACTGGGCTGTTTGAACTGTTCGCTGGTACTTAAGATGCCTAAAATTCATTAATGAAAACTCAAATGGAATTCATGTAGTTTGAATTTGGCCTCCTGCTGCTTTGGAGACAGATGATTGTTGGTGAAATATCAAAATCCTTATTTTAAAAGACTGTGTTGCTTACAAGTTGATGGTCAGAGATGGTAAAAATACTCAGTCTGATTTGAAAAACAGTAACAGGAAGACATTTTACTCCAACATAGTAGATTTGACTTCGAACTTTGAAACCATGAATCCTGTCTCCATTAAGAAGTGATTCTATCACAAGCCAAAACTTGACAGATCAGTTCCATGTTAATACCATCAGTCTTAGCATTTTTTTTCTGTAATAACGTGTTCATTCCTGGCATTTCCTTACAAATGCATTCCCTTAAATGCTGGAAGCTTTTCTGTAAGTGAGTGAGGATTTACTCACGCCCTTTTCTTTGGCAAAAACTGAACGCTACTTTTTCGCTACTCGAGTGGTTAATAGCAGTGCACCACCACAACCTGTTATTAAGTAGTCACCGTGTGGGAACACATCCGCAGGCACCGGCTTCCCAACCGTCTGGTACAGTGCACCAACGTCCTCTGGCTGATTTTTGAAACGCACACCGTGAAAGCCTCTCTCCGAAAAGGGATCTTTTTGTTGAAAGCACCGATCTACTCCTTCTCGTGGTGAATTTGCTAGGGCAACCGGTTTTTAGCCGCAGGAAGGGCAGGCCAGGCGGCAAGGGGCAGAGATGCCGCGGCAGGTGCCGCTGGCTGCGCGCAGGGCGGCAGCGGCGCAGCAAGGGCGCGCGCGGGCCGGGCCGGGCCGGGCCGGGCCGATCCGATCCGTCGCGGAGGTCCCGGCCCCGCGGCGCGCGCCGCCCGAGCAGCGAGCCCCGAGCAGCGGCGCGCGAGGCACCGGGCGGCGGCGCTGCTGCCCCGCGCGCGGCGGCCGCTGCCCCGCGCGCGACGGCGGCGGGGCGCCGCGGGGCCCCGCCGCGTGCCGCCGCCCGGCACCTGTGCGCCGCGGGCGGGGGCGGCGGGGGAGCGGCGGGCGAGGCGCCTGCGCACTGCGCGGCCCCTCGCCGCCACGGCCGCAGTCACTTCCTGCCCCTGTGCCCATCCGGCTCCGGGGTCAGCGGCCGCCGCTGTGGCGGGACACGGGAGAATAAAGTTTTTTGCGGGGAGGGGGGCGCGCACCCTTCCTCTCCCAGGTAGGGCCCGCGCGGCGGCGGTCCCGCCGCGGCCCGCCCGCTCCTCGCGGCCCCCCGCGGCGCCGCTGTCACCTGCCGGCTCGCGCCCCCGCCCACCGCTGCCGGGGCGCGTGGCGCCGCGGCGAGCGCGCCCGGCGCAGGCGGCGGCGGCGGCTCCGCGAGCGCCGAGCCCGGCTGCGCGGGCGGGCTGGGCTGCGCCGCGCCGCAAGTTTTTCCCTCCCTTCGCGGGAGCGGGCGGACGCCGTCCCGGCGGCGAGGGGGGCTGCGGGAGGTGGGGACAGAGCGCGGCGAGAGGCGGCGGGAGAGCGCGGGGAGCGGGGCCGGGCGGCGGCGGCGGCGGCCGGGAGGGCGAGGGGCGCGCGCGGCGCCGCCGTGCCGAGGCGGCTGCGGAGGGCGAGACCCGGCGCTGGGCCGCGGGCTCGCCCCGGCGGGCCGGGGCGCAGGTGGGGAGCGCGGCGAGGAGCCCGCGCCGGGCGGGCGGGCGGCCCCGCGCTGTGCGGGGCCCTGCGGGGGCCGGGCCGGAGCGGAGCCGGCGGCGCGGCGGCGCGGGCCGCCGCAGAGGGCGTCGTAGCTGCGGGGCAAACAAAAGCGGCTCTCCGCCCCGCCGAGGGCGCCGCCGACTCCGGCCTGCTGCCGTGGGGGCCTCCTAGGCAGCGGGTGTGCGCGCTTCGCGCTGCTTCAGCCCTCTGGACTTCGAAGGTGACAGTTAATTTGCTTGTTTTAGCAGAAACGAGCTGCTGGATGTAGAAGGAAAGTAGGTCGTGTGCGCAGAAAATGCCTCTAAGGGACAAGTGTTGTCAGACTGACCACCATCACCATGGATGCTGTGAACCAGGTATAGTGCAGTGCTTCGCTTGTCTTAACTTATTGCCACATTTAACAGTTTTCAGAAACTGCTGTGATGTTACAAATGTGCACTGTTAATGAAAGTTTCAGATATAAAAAATTCCCAAACTTTATTTGGAAATGTTTTTTAAATATTCTAGAGCTGTCATATTAAATTACTTCAGGTCCGTAATTTCTCAGTTCTTGGAGGATGTGTAATAATCCCTAAGCCCCCAAATGGGCAGAGGAATACAGTGAGCAGAGGAAGGCCAGAGATTACCTAAAAGCAGCTGGCATTTGTGCTTACAAAAAGTGTGATACTCTGAAATTTTGGTAATATGTCAACTCCTGCCATCTGTTTCACTCATTGTTTATGTTTATAATTTACATCTCTTCTTCTAATAAGTACTGATGAACTCAAAGGTCTTGCTCACAAGGAGTGGGGGGACGGTACCCTAAAGTCCTAAAACCACTATTTTCATTCCACTGCTGTATGACATGGAAGATGTTATTTGTGAAAGTATAATGCATACCACGAAGGTTCAGCCGTCTTTGTAATCTTTTTGTAATTTTTTTTTGGCCTACTGTTATAATATGTAACCCAAAAGGAAATTTGATTCCTTTCCTGTTGGTTCTTCTCTCTTGTTGCCTTGTTGTAGGGTTTGATGTTTGGATGCTTGTATTTATGTTTTGAGAAGAAAGACATCAGTTTTTGGAATTAATAGAGGAAAGCGTAGACCTGGCAACTTTGATAATACACCTTTAGATCAATGCAGTTTGAGAATAGGCATTATTCAGCTAGTAGAAACATTTCTTTGTGTTTAAATGTTTTTGAGTTGTTCTAATATATTTAGAAGATAGGCTAAAATACTTTTCTTGCCTTACAAATACTAATCATGTGTTATGTCTGCTTCACACATGTCACTTCTCTGGATGTCAGTGGGTGTTGCACATGCATATTAGAGGCAGTGTACCAACCAAAATATACTATTTTGAATAATGGGGAGTAGGCTAGTAGAATACAATATGTCATTGTGTTAGAGATCCCCAAACGATTAGCTGATTTGTAATGGTTGTTATGTATTCGTATATATAATAGTATATTATGGGGCCAGCATAGTTAGGTGGAGTGTTCTGTCTGTTGTTCTTTTCTTCCTGATGTTCTTTTCAGCTTGAATTTATTTATAATCTCACATCTTTTAGAACAACTTTGTTGTCAAAATGTGTTTAATCTATTTGCTCTTAGTGTCTGTAAATAGTTTTATTCTATGTCTCTACTGCTCTTTATTAAAAATAATTTTTTTAGAGATGCTTAGTACTTTGTTTTGAAATGGAAATTTTACAATGGGATTAAAAATCAACCAAACGGGTAAGGTAGGAGCCTTAGGTAGGAACCCATGAACTACAAAACTAGTTTTTTTTGTCGATAAGAAATTAACAAGATGAGCTGACTAATGATTTTCAAACACATGCTTGAATAAGTGCTCATATTCATTTAAATGCGGTTTTCCCTCTAGGGAAAGCTTAATTGCCTTATGCATATATAGCAATGGAATGCTATTAATTTCTATATGGATAAGTACTGCATAGTGGAATAACTAATAATTATCTTGATCAATAAATGTTTTAGTTGCAATACATTTTACAATGATTGCAATGTGGAGTGAAATTTAGGAAAAAAGGTATTACCTCAGCAATTTGCTTGAACCAAAAGTACTTCTTGAATGTTGTTCTAGTGGCTGCAAAAGAAATTGCCTCGTCAGAAGTTTGTATCAATTGAACTAATTCCCCAGATCTGTCTACTTGACTCCCATCATTCAAACAAACACAACAAAACAGATGTACAAAAAAGAGCTACCAAATTCAGTACATCTTCACAGTGTATCTGTGTGATTCCAATATTGTCAGTACATACTTAGCACTGAATTCAGATCCAAAAGTAGCAATGGTCAGAACAAAACACAAGCGTAACTAACTAGTATGTGCCTCAAACAGCTATTATAATATTTTATATAATTTTATGTATATTATATATAATATTATAATATTTTTAGCCACTAGAACCACATTCAAGAAGTACCATCAAAAGATAACATGGCTGGAAAATTCGGCAATTCATCCGATGTTTTTTTAATTCAGTGTTGATGACATTTTCTGAGTAACACAACCTTTACTGTAGTTCTTGGTCTTTCTTTTTAGCATGCTTATTGTATGCATAGAAAATCTGTAACTTAACAAGACATGAAAGAAAACTTAGGTGATTTTTATTATCTTTCGTGTATTTCAGTGCATATGTTGGAACCTGGTGATCCTCCGTTATTACAGCAGCCTCTGCAAACATCAAAGTCTGGTATTCAACAAATCATTGAGTGTTTTCGATCAGGTATGACTTTTGTCATATCATGCCATGTCAGGCAGATATACCATATCTGACTTTTTAAAAACACATTTACCTTGTTTTAAGAGTTATATATATTCAATATACATATAAAAAAACCTAACTTTCTACATAACTGCAAAATATATATATAGGTTTTTGCTATTAAGTACTGTTCCTTTTAATAAGGATTTTTATATAAAGTAGTGAAGAGACAGCTCCTGCTGTGTAGTCATCTGTCTAAAACTCAAAAAAAAATAGCTTTCTGTTCTGCTTTGTGTCATCCCTCCTGCTACTATTAATAAGTTTATCCTAAAACTCTAAAAGGATGAGAAAATTCAGTGTTTGCCTCAAACTCTTGCATAGGTAGTTATATTGCTATATCGTATTACTTGTAAGGTGTTATTCGACTGTTTTCTGCAGTTACAATACATAGCAATGGACCTAAGAATAACAATCGAGTGTTTGGGTGAGCATCCCAAAGATGATAGAAAACCCTGAATTTTTACTAGCTGGTTCTGCACTTCTAATATGGTGAAATAAACATTTTATTTTTACAGCCTTTAATGGAAGAACACAGCAATTATTACAAGAGTTAAAGTGAGTCTTTATGTGAATATATATTCTAGATTTTTCCACATAGAACTGTTATACATAAGAAATACATGTTTTTTTGTATGCGTTAGGATGTGTGCCTGGGTTGAATCTTGTAGAGTGGCACAATATTCAGTTTGTTCTCCACTTGCATTTGAACAACTTAATACAAGAAGGAAAGCTGGATGTGAGATCCGTCATTAGTGATCTGTTTTATAAGAAGTAAGTGTTTGGATGAAATTGCCTCAAATACGTGTGGCAGACTTCTTTCACTTGAAGCAGGTTAATGGAATCTCTATTGGTAATAGTGTGAACTAGTTGCAAGTAATCTGTCATCAGGCCATTTCCACATTATCCTCACTGTCCTGTGATAAATTAGTAACTTTATCCTCTTCATTCATCTGATCTGCACCAGGGAAGTTGGACAGAAAGTGAAAGGACTTGGACCAAGATTTTACTACTTCTGAAAAAGCAGTGTTTCATTATGGAAAGAAACTATTTTGATTCTTCTGGTAAACTTTTAAAGAAACAGAGATTAAAACTGGAGTGTTCTTAGTAATTTGAATTTAACATCATTAGAAAGTACTTACTAATATAAGTAATAAAATATTCTGTAGTATAGTAATATTCTATAATATAGCAAGTAATAATATAATACAGAAGTCTATAATTTTGCTATAGAATATAACGTGATTGTATAAGAAAACAGACTGAGGTTTTTTTTAAATATGCAATTGCTTGCCAAAAGCATAAACTTTAGTAATTCTTCTAGAGATGTATGTGTAATAGCTATGTTCTTTACCAGTTTCCTGTGACCATATTATTTTAACTTCATCTTTTACAAATATTAACAGGATATGACAAAGTATCCCTTGCCACAAGTGGATGTAGCTACAAAATAGAGATGGTTTTAGTAAGCTGGAGGCAATAAATGCTGGTGGGAAAACGGACTGCTGGTTGCCACAATCTACAGTTGGTGTAGTATAAGGAGATACTTACTTTTTTCTCTGCGTATTGTGTCCACAAAAGCAGTAGATGTTTTAAATGTCTCTTGCTTCCACAAGTCTCCAGAGCTTTACAGTTTAATTCACAAGGACCAATTTTTTTTTCACTGCTACTTATGACAAGTTTCATAGCTGGAAAAGGTTTGAAGCCAGAGGGACCACTACTGCGTCATCTAGTTTGACCTCCAGTGTGTCATAAGTCATTAAATTTCAACCAGTGCTTTTAAGCTCAGTAATTTTTATTAGACAAAAACATTTAAGTCCTGAACTGAAAGGATACTTAACTCCTGTATGCTGTCAGCATAACAACAGAGAGAATGAGGTATCAATAGACTTGTGTGTCCCTGCAGTGGGAGAAGTAGCATTTGTGAAACAGACAATTATTTTTCTTTAGTTGGGGGAGTGGTTTGTAATTACGACATGTATCAGCAGCACTGGCCGAATTTTGGTTTATCTTGTGTGCTGTCAGCAAATTTGAGGACTTTTTATTTGAACTGTAATTTGGTAACTTACTGGGATTTTGTCTATGTAGAGCATCGTCAGTTTTGTTCAGGTGGATTTTCTTCTGTGATTTTTCTTTTTACTCAATTCAAATGTGGATTGGTAAGATCTGGGTAAACAACTTGATCTGGGGGGAACTCTTTACAATTTTTAAATTTGGAAGCTTCGCTAAATCTAAGTATCAGTCCAGTAATCTGTGTTGCCTGTAAAATGCAGGTCAGGTGAAAGTGAGGTTGGTAACATTTGAGGAAAGAACAGCAGGAGGAAGAGGCAGGAGCCTAGGGCTTTGACACAGGGAAGGCATGGGCAGGGGGAGAAACTGGAAGGAAGCCTGATAGTCAAGTTTGGGCCCTAGTTTTAAGTAACTGTAGAAGTAGGGAAAGGCACCATGCTTTGCTAAAACTCACTTCTAAAAATTTTTAAAAATATTATTACACCAAGAAATAAAAGCTTGCTGTGGTAAGGACCATTTATATTGCAGAACTATTAGGTATTGTGAAATCTATTAGTATTTGAAAAGGCTTGGTCTCTGAAATAATTTTGTAATGCAACTCAGAGTTTGAGCTTTAAAAGGAATTCTTATGAGGAGTGTCTGTATGATGCCAGAAAACTTGAACTTCTTACTCTGTTTCAACTTGAAGAATATCTTGATGCTGTTTTTCTAATTCACAGTTTTCTAATTGTGATGTTATTTGTTCTTGGTCCAGTTTCTTTATATTTCTGCTTCTCTGACTAATTTTAACTTATTCCATTAAATAAAATAAAAACGAGGTAGAGAAATTCACTGATTTTGGTCAGCTAGTGTTTCTTCCAGTTTGGAGTAGGTAAGTGTCCATCATTTAGTGATCTGTTGCTAATGACTGTAGGGATTATGTTCATAGATTTAGCATGGTGTAAAATGAAGGAATGGGTTTGAAATGTAGCTTAAACTCTGAATCCTTTAGTTGATTAAGCAAGGCAGGAGCTGGAACACACAAACAATGCCAGATCAAACTGCATCTGCATCTTAGTGGGGTTTTTTTTGAAATATACAATGTATAATCTTGAAAACCTGCAAGTTTTGTCATACTACCTATTTTCTGACGGGAAAGTTTCCAAATTAATTTATTTGTATTTTACTTTCAGTAGGCTGAAAATGTGTCTCCAGTTCTGCTTTCTTAATAAGCACAATCGCCTTGATCTTGGATCAGATGCCTGGATGTAATAACATTAATCTTGACCCATTATTTATTCTCTGTATATTTTATTGTATGCTCTGTAGCTTTTTGCTTTACCTGGTGCTACTTTTACATGAAATAGCTGTATACATCTTGCTTTCTTAGCATAGGCGGAGGAGTTTTAAGAAAAAATGCTGCAGAATTATTTAAATACATGCATGACTATTCTTTCCTATTAGGCAATTGTATCACAGCAAACAGATGCTGTAGTATGAACTGCCATACTAATGTTAGCTGTTGGTTTTGATCATAAATCATCATTCATTCCCTGTTAACTGTAATGTGTATAATCCTTGTTTTGTTTTTTTGTTTTTTTTTCCCCCCAAGCCTAGGCTTTTTTTCATAGTGCAACTCAGAGTATGTCTAGTAAACGTACAGTACAATGAAGTAGAATTAACACAAGATAAAATGTTGTGTTAATGTCATGTTTTAAAACGTTTCTACTTTCATGGGATGATGTGTGATCTAGCAGATGAACAGAAAACCTGCTTTAAGTATAACATCTCTTTTGTTACAGGAACTAAACAACTTAAACATATCTTGTTAAAAGATGTGGACACCATTTTTGAATGTAAATTGTGCCGGAGTCTCTTCAGAGGATTACCAAATTTAATTACTCATAAGAAGTTCTATTGTCCTCCAAGCCTCCAGATGGATGACAGTAAGTTTTGCTCAATGAAATACTTGATAAATCTAAAAGTGAGAAACTTACCTTTCTGTACCATTTGTGAAAACAGACCAGAAGCAAGATGCAAAAAAAAAAAAGGCAGCCGAATTAAATGTTGATGGTAACATATGTAGATCACATTTGTGCCTATAAAGTAGATACAGCATGAACTTCAATATGGCAGTAGCAACCAGGACCCATATCAGTGTCATAATTTGGTAGCTGGTCTATAAGTCCAACCTTTTAATGCAGGGTGTCACTGGCAACACTTTTTATTCCTTCTGCCCCTTTTTCTTTGTTTTGTTTTCCCTCTCTATTATGAAAGATACTGAAAGGTATGCCAAAGTGCTCGGAAATTGACTCTCACAGAAAAGCTTGGATCTAACAAGGTTTTTTAGTTCTAGATCAGCATAGCTCTGCTGGACTCCAGCTGGATCCTGTAAAATCACTTGGATGAATCTGCATCACTGTCCCGTACTTGGGAAAGTCTCCGTATCATGGATGCAATCCTTCAGTCTTAACTCATTATGAAACACAGAGTAAAAGGCGGCCCTTTTCTATAAGAGCTGGAGCTTCAATAATACTGTCTTTCTTTCCCACCTTCTCACCTCACCTGACCCTGCTTTAAGATACTCTTGGGCCCTGTATGTAATCATGTCTAGTCCACTTCCTTCTTTGGAGAAATTAGACTTTTTTATTAGTAGTAAGTAATTTAGATTATGGGGAAATTTTAAATAAGTGTATTTTTATGGAAAACAACATGTATTAAAGTCTTCTCATTTCTAGTAATGACCTTTTGTTAATCTTTATCTATGAAAGGCTGATAAATTTGAAAATGTGCCAACATTTGAAAATGTTTTGTGGAACTCTCTGATTATCTTGATCCCTTCTTGACTAGATTATCATAGCTGCAATGAGGATTCTTTTCCTTGAATAATGCCTTCCTGCTTCAGTATTTCAAAAATTAGGAACCTACAGAGATTTACTTAGATGATTCTTTTCCAACCTTGTATTAGCAAGTGTTGTAAAGAAGGAGAGGAAAGTGAAAAGACTAGTAGTGTCTCCTCCCTTAGATTAGTGTGCTTGGCTAGTTGCACAGTCATAGAGCTCCTTTGTTGAAAGGGATGAGCTGTATTCTTAAAGCAACATTGGAAGTGCATCTGACTTAGATGTACTCATTTCTAAGCAAAATAAAACTACTCTGAATAAAGATCTCCAATCCAGCTCCTGGCATTCTAGTCGTCATTTAATAGGTTGGTTAGCTTCTGCATTTCATTTTTGACTAGGAAGGGTGCAAATGAAGAGAATAACACTAGACGCTCTCAATAAAACTATATGAAGACTGGTTTTATGTAATTTTGAGTGTGAAAATTATGGAATAAAATGCAAGTTTTTTTCAATGAACAAAGTTAAAAGATAGTGAACAAGAGGTAGGAATAAAAGTTCTGCAGTCCCTATGGTGGAAAATTATTGTTTCCTGAGGATCCCTTTTGAGATGTTTTCTATCTAGCGTAGTCATTGCATGGTCTGAAAAGGTGGTATAAAATGGGAGGAAGCACTTGATAAAAAATTATAGGTAAATATATTCTATATATCTATAAATTACTGATACTCTATCTGTAGTCCCATTTGAAGTTGACTGCAAAGGGTGTTAATCGTCCAGTGTCAAAAAATTGTTCTGAGCAACAAAACAGCCTATTGCTTTTACAGATACTCTTTTTCATGTACTTGTTGGGGATGTGGAAGAAAAAAACCTAAATAAGTATGGGCTTTTAATTTGCCAGGAATGAAATTGTTAAATCATTGTGGATAAGTTTGAACAGTATCACCTCAGTGCCTCACCATTTTGCTGTACTGCACTGGTTTCTCAGTTGTGCCAGTGCATGTGCTTAGGGTGCTGTGCTGGGAGCTAGATCACTGAACAAATTTAGAACTTAAAAACTGAGAGGATATTACTGAGGATTGTAAAATCATATGAATGGCATGAAGGGAAATTGGAGCAATCATTTGTTCATACTTTATAGTGCAAAAGCACTGGGGTATCCAACAAAATTACCAGACAGCAGACAGTATGAAAGTACTTCTGACAAAAATGAATCCCTTTATATTCTTGGCTACCACAATGATGTTATGTGTATTTAAAAAGCATTTGAAAAAGCTTTGTGAAAAATAGCTCTATTAAAATAGTGTTTTACAGGCAAACTTCAGCTTGAGAAATCCCCAACCAACATTTTCTGGGCTCAGGCAAAAAAGGAGGGTTACTGTATCCTTCTTTCTTGGTTTTTTTTTTTTTTTTTTTTTTTTTTTTTTTTTTTTTTTTTTTTAAATCTGCTCCAACTCATTATCAGAACAGAACACAGGAAGAACCTTTGGTGAAGCCCAGTGAAGTTATTCTTTCTTAAAATAACTACTTTGGCTCAGTTTTCATTGTTTTGAGAGATTGGAACAATTTTTTTTAGAAAACATAGATTTTTGTCTGTCCTTATACTTATTATCTTACTGTATCAGTAACTGATTTTTACTAAAAACTTTCCCTTCTCCAGAAGTTGAATTCTCTTTTATATCCTTATATCTTCATGCACTATTCAGGTTACATGGATCTTGCACTCTTCCTTAAAGGTCAGTTACTCCGGGATTGACAGAGAAGAGTATATTTCCAGAAATAGGTTCTTTTATTGAGAATGCCTGTCTCCAGTAGTAGGAAGTTCAGTTTCTAATGATACTTAAGGCTTAGCTGCACACCTGAAGAACAAGCTCAGTCTTATGTCCTTATTTCTGCAGTTGGTATAGATTTTTAGAAAATGGTTTAATTCAAGGCAAACAAAGTTTTGCTTTGGGTGGCCTTGACATGAGAATACTACAAGGATGTACTACTTCAGTTTGCTGTTGATAAAAAGGACACTTATACTGATGTCTTACTCTGATGTGATAAAAATTACTTCTCTAGTCAAAGCAAATCCAATTTGAATTAGTGGTTCAGTTGTTAGATTAAACAATACTTCTTCAACTTATAACTAGAAAAATAGTAAAAATGAATGATTTCTGCAAATACGGTAGTTGAATTGACAGTGAAAAGACACTTTGAAATCTGAAAAATTGAAATAATTTGAAACTATCAGTTCATTTTAAAATACCTTTGCTTTTTTTGTACAGACCTCCCAGATATAAATGATAAACAAAGCCAAGCCATAAATGATCTCCTGGAAGCAATCTATCCAAGAGTAGACAAGCAAGAATATATAATTAGATTGGAACCTATAGAAACTAATCAAAATGCTGTATTTCAGTACGTATCAAGGACTGATAGCCCAGATGAGAACACAGAAATTAGTACTACTGATCAAGCTCCAGTACAAATACAGGAACCCACCACTGAGCCACCCAAGACTGTTTCAGCTCCAGTTCCAACTCCAATTGGGGAAACTTTGGAATTACCTCCTGCTGATCCTGTTACAAACAAGGTGATACCTACTTCTGAAGAGCAGCCTCCAGCAGTAAATCCTGAGTTGGACTCTTCAGATAATTCTGATTTTGGCCACCAGTTGATTTGTTGCCTTTGTAGGAAAGAATTTCATTCCAGACGCAGTGTACGCCGGCACATTAGAAAAGTACACAAGAAAAAGATGGAGGAGCTAAAGAAGTACATAGAAACAAAAAAGAAACCAAATCAGTGCTCAACGAAAGGAAGAAATAAGAATGTTCTTGTAACATTAGGTAGAAGTTGTCCTGTATGTTATAAATCATTTGCTACAAAAGCCAACGTAAGGAGGCATTTTGATGAAGTTCATAGAGGATTAAGAAGGGATTCCATTACTCCTGATATAGCTACAAAGCCAGGACAACCTTTGTTCTTGGATACAATTTCTGCTAAAAAATCTTTTAAGACCCGAAAACAAAAGTCATCTTCAAAGGCCGAATACAATTTAACTGCGTGCAAATGCCTTCTGTGCAAGAGAAAATATAGTTCACAAATAATGCTTAAAAGGCACATGCAGATTGTTCACAAGATAACTCTTTCTGGGAAGAACTCTAAAAGAGAGAAAGGACCCAACAATACTGCCAATGGCACAGAAATAAAAGTAAAAGTTGAACCAGCAGACTGTGTAGAACCTTCACCCCCTTCCATTACCCTTTCTCCACAGAATGAATTAAAGGGAATGAATCATTCAAATGAGAAAAAGAGCACTCCGTCAGCACAGAAAAATAAAGTTAAACAGGACCCTGAAAACTCTAAATCAACCACTAAATCGAACTCTAAATCAACCACTAAATCAACCTCTAAATCAACCAATGCATCTGCTGCAGGTGGCCAGCAAAAAACCAGGAAGCCAAAACTTTCAGCTGGCTTTGACTTCAAGCAGCTTTACTGTAAACTCTGTAAACGCCAATTTACTTCTAAACAGAACTTGACAAAACACATTGAATTGCACACAGACGGAAATAACATTTATGTTAAATACTACAGGTGTCCCCTCTGCTCTTACGAAACACGTCGCAAGCGTGATGTGATAAGGCATATAACTGTAGTTCATAAAAAGTCACCACGCTACCTTGGGAAAATAACTGCAAGTTTAGAAATTAGAGCAATAAAAAAGCCAATTGATATTGTTCTAAATAAGGTGACAAAAAGAGGCCCTCAGAGGGATGAAACAAAACAGATTGGTTCAAAACAGGATGTCACCTCTAATTCGCCCAATAAAAAGTATGAAGGAGCTGATGTTGGCATTGAAGTAAAAGTAACAAAAAACTTTTCTCTTCACCGATGCAATAAATGTGGGAAGGCATTTGCCAGAAAGACTTTTCTAGAACATCATAAGAAAACCCACAAGGCAAATGTATCTCATTCACCTGAAGACAGTAAAACCAAAGGCAGAAGTACAAGATCTAAAGCTGTTGTCTGGTGAGGAAAAAATAGTGTTTTTTCTTTTTTTTTCTTTCTTTTTTTTTTTTTAAGAAAAAAACACTGCCTTTTATATGCTATTGTTGATTTATTGCTGAAAACATACTTTTCCATAGATTTAATGGTTTAGCAACTTAAGTACTAAGGTAAATGTCAAGTTTATTTTTTAAATTTTGTTTTTAGTGTTTTGGAAAGAAGTTATTTTCTAAATTTATCTTTGTAGGAAGTTGAAATAGAATATAGTTAAGCTGTCCCAAGTAAACTCTTTTTAAATTGATAAAAGGCATCTATTGTAATCAAACTAATACAGTACATTCCTAAAATAGTAAAATTAACAGTGCTTTTATCTGATTTTAGCACTGTTAATGAACATCTCTGTAACCTAGTTGCAGAAGTTCTAAAGGTACTGTGGTAAAAGTGGTTGACTGCAAAAAAAAATTCTATGAACAGACTGGAATTACCATTCTTTCTTTCTTCCCCCCCTCTTTCCCCCCCCCTTCCCCCCCCCTCTTTTTTAATCCTAATGTGTGCCTATGTAAAAAGTAAGGGTTTTTTTATTTTGATCATGAATTAAAAAATTAATCTCACATACAAGTTATTTATGTTGTACAACGTAAAACAGAATTAGATTGGTAAACTCAGAGTATTAATTTATTCCCATTTTTCCTCAGATAGGTTCAAGTGATGTTCGGAAAGTTTGGAGTTCATTTGAGTGAAAAGACTTTAATTTGGTGTTGGAACCACTAATGTCTTGATAATGGTAATATAAGGAGGAAATATTTTCATAAACTGTTGTTTTCTTCCTAAATTAATAACCATTCTGACTGCTTGTTGTAGGACAATGCCTCCTCCCCCAAACACTTTGAAGTAGTTAAATTGAATTCACCTGTGCTTCTAGCTTAGCAATTAACTATACTTATCTCTATGCAGTTGAAGCTTGACACAGTACAGGATGAACTTTCTGAACTTAAAAAAAAAACATACAGAGGCAACTTAACAAACAGCAGCTTTGGAAGAAGACTTTTATTTCTTATTTAGGAAATCATCTTCAGAGAACTCATCATGCTACTGACCCTCCCTAATACTGCTAACTGATGAACAGCTCTAACTTTTTTGTGATATCCTACTTTGGCAAATGTTGTGTTATGTACTGTTTTAAATATATTACAAATGAATGTGTAAGAACAAACAATGTAGTGTATATTGGCTGAATTGTACTAATTATTAGTATTTGCCGTAACATGTTTGTTCATACTGACTAATTTCCCAGTTTTGAGGCATTCCGAATTTCACAGTACTGAAGTTGATTCAAGGATTTCCATTTTTGTTTCCATATGTGGTTCATAGGACAACTTTGTAAACATCCAGGAAGTTTACAAGAATATCCACATTCCTCTATTTTTTAATTTTTTTTAAAAAAAATTTATACACAAGCACTTTAATGATAGTTGCAGTTTATTTTTCAGTTTATTTTTTGAAAGATCGACACACTAATGTTAATATGAAGGTAGTGAATATTTGCTGATGTATTATAGACAGACAATCTGTGCACAACCACTTATAATGTTAGCTTATTTCATTAAATATTAATAAAAAGGGAGGCTAGTTTGAGAGAAACTCAAAATATTTTTTCTCTCGAGATCATAAATGACCACTGTAGGTAGCACTTGACTTTGTATAACTTGGAAAATGTTTTAGATCCCTTTTTTATCTTTTAATCAGGATTTTAGTAAAACAGTTGCATGCCTACCATTACGAAATTCTTGGCAGGTTTCATGCATCAGTGGTTTGGGGGGTTGTTTTTTTTTACTTTTTAGAAAATATTTTGTTTAGTGATTTGTGTCAAATTGCTACAATTTGAAAGGTACTGTACATCAAAGAAATACCATGTTTTTTTATATAGGTTCACTCCCTTACTTAGGGAGGTGCCTCATGTTCATATATACTTCTTGTATAAAATATATCTAAAAATGTTGATCACAAGATCAGGAGTAAAAATACTTTTATGGATAGAGAAATACTTGGCCCTGTTAGTGCATTGCACTAAAAATACTGTGAATGGGAACTGGACTGTAACTGTTGCTCAATATGTTTTATACTGAATGTACATGCTTCTGTTTGGATAAATGTACCGTATTTGGTGGAAAATAAAGCAGACTGGAAATTACTTTTAAGTGTGCTTAAACAAAAAGATGTGGTGTTTATAAACCTGGAATGTGTGTCAGTTCACAATCTGCAACTACACCGTTTGCAGTTCTGTAAAATTTTATTCCTTGATCATTGAAACAAATTGCTTGTAATATTCTGTTATAATAAATGTTTTTTGTTATGAAAAGTTTGGCACTTGTGGAGTGAACACTTCTCCACATTGATGGTTGACCCTTGCTATATTTTTAAGAAATCCATGTTGATATTGACTTTTTGTCACTTGTAAAGGTATATTTTTCTAAACTAAGCAAAGCTTGCTTTTAAGGTCTTTTGAAAAACAAAATTGAATATTGTTCTTCTGTAAAGAAAGAAAGAAATCAAGTTATTCATGTAAGTGCAGTTTAACCCATGTTCCTGAATGTCTGTGGATTAAGATTAGGATATTAAAATGCAGGAGTAGTGGTAGAGTAACTGTTGATGTCTCAACTAATTCTTGTGGTTTCTACTGTCTATTCTGGGTAAGCATGCAGTTTGCATCTGAAACACTCGGAGGTGAAGTTACTCCTATTTCAAAGGTAAGCTTTCTGCTAAAGGATCTCCAGTTTTGCATCCATACAGGTAAGCAGAGTTGCAAAGTTTTTTTGCTCCACTTAAGGAGTGTACTTTCAGCTGCTGTTTGTACTGATAGTAGACTATTCCAAGAGGGGTTGTTGGCTAGGTGTAAAGATTCTCTACTGATCTTGAAAAAGGGATGAGAGGGGAAGTGAATTACATGGAATAATTTTTAGTTCCCTTTTATAGGGAACTCAGAGAGCTTGCATCCCAGTATTTATCAGTGGCAGTCTTCAAGTAGTAATCTCATAGACACAAAATGGAATGTAGCTTGAGAAGTTATGATAGTTGGGATTCCTTGATCCCTTCAGGGACCTGTAAGGTATTGGTAATCTCAATAAAAATGTTGTAAACTTGGAACAGTATCTCACAGGAGGAAAGAAAATCATTGACTTCAGAGGATTTATTGGGAAGTGAAGATAGCCTAGGCCTGTGATCTATGCTTAATATGTAGACCAAATATGTTTTTCTTTACAAGAGATTAAACTACTAACTCTGTTTCATCGTGTTGCCTGGAGCAATGCTGACATGGTTGTTATGACGTCTGGATGACTGAAGAGTGTTGTATAGTGCTATAAACCTATTCTACGGAAGTGGATTTGATAGTGTTTTTTACCTCACACTTGTGGATAAGATCGAGGTTCTATGTGTCTGTGATCCATTGCACTAAATCTGTTAGCATGGTAGCACTGGAAATACTGGTGATTTTTTGTGGTGGTGGTGTTTGTTGTTGTTTTCCTGCTATTTCAATCTAAGGCAATTCATGTTTTCATGGTCTGTCCTCTCAGCACTGAGCCTTTCCAAAGTAATAGCTAATTCAGTTCTGGTGGCCAAACTGGATTTGTTTTTTCAAATTGCTTATGTCCTTTGACCCTGGGAGTCAGCTCTTTTATTAGGGCAAAAGAATCTGCTTTGCTGATTTTGCTACAGTCATTAATGTTACCAGAAAGAGTTCTGTGGGCTGTGATACAGCATGTAAACTAAAAAGCATGTTCAGGGGTTCGTAGGATATTTTGTGCACATGTGTGTTCTTAATTTTTTTCCTCCCTTGCTTAAATGTTTTATTCTCCAGGATGCTCTGGTTTTACAGTTATCCCTGGTTCATAACTTTCTGCAGCAAACAAAGGGATGAAGTAGACAACCAGAGCACTGGTTCAAAGTGTCTTGTGGCAAGGCAGGTCAGGTGCAGCTTAGATATAAAATAGATGTGATCATGCAGAAAGTAATAATCCATTTCCTTCATTATAGTATGCCTAAATCCAAAGGGATTTAGGGATATCTGAATTTAGGGAAAGAGATTTAGGGACTATCTGTCACTTTCTCTTTGAAGAAGCATAACTAGCCAAGAATGAACAAGCCTAAAATGGACACATTCCCTCGTATAGATATGTAAAGCTGCATTTTCCACCACGAATACATTCATGATATTGACAAATAATTGAAAATCAGTAATCTCTCTTGTATCTAAAAGTGGAAGCAGCTTTCCAAACCCATTGAGAAATTTCCCTGAACACTGTCAAACTGATTATAGATTAGGTGCTGTTTAGGTTCTGTGTTGATTTTAGGGTATTTATTCCCATCAGTATAAGTGAGGATAACATGGTGCACACCTCTTTTGACCTTGGTCAGAACTGAACAGGCTGTGGGTGACTTTGTTCTTTTGTGTTAAATCTCGGTGGGTAAATATGGACCCTCGCTCCTCAAAGAACACTTGAATATGATAGACTCCACTGTGCCATTCCATCCTTTATTCTGTGTATCCGTGCGACTTGGGAACGGAGTTGGTAAGGATGCACGTGAGGCAAGCTTTTTGGTATGCGTACACATAATTGTGCATGCGTGATGAGACAATGTAAGTTAGCACTTCAACATAAAAATGAGAAAGTTGGGGGAATGTTGGGTTACTTAGGAAGAGTTTAGGCAGTGAGGCTGAGGTATATACATTCATCTTTAAATGATGGGATTGTGAGGTGACCAGAGTCTTGAGCTGAAAATGTCCCACCTCTTTTTCTAAATGGCTACATCAGTGACCTTCCAGCCTCTAAAATACACATCTTATTAGAACACAAAATATTAAACTAGAAGAATAATGCTTTATATCAGAACACAATCTGCCAGATTTAAAAGAAAAGAAAAGAAAACTTTGAAAAATGAAGCTCCTTCTATCCTGTGTGCTTGCAGGCACATTCTTTTTAGTACTTGCTAATTTTCAGTGGCTTTCTGGATTGCACCAACTGCCTGCTCTCTCTCCTGGGGTTTCTCAAGGACTCCTGTTCACCATGACTTTCTGATCTTCAGTTTGCTGCAAGTCCCTTGCTCCTCTTAGAAGTCCACTAGCATTATTGCAGGGTCCTGCCTTCCTTTCTCTCTGTCCAGCAGCCTGGTCACCTCTCCTCGCTGACCATGCTCAGTTATCCTCAAGGAAGGAGCAGCTCCCTCTTTCTTGGTTCTACTTGCCCATGGCAGCAGCAGCAGCTGTCTTATGGCAACCCAGTGTCTCTAATGAGCTTGAAGGTTCTCCCCCCACCCCCAGAAATAGCCTATGCCATTATCTATTGGGAGATTGAGCTATCCTGTAAGAACCATCTGGAGACTGATGGCAATGTAGAAGCTTGCGTATGAATGGGGCATCTTCCGTGACTTGTACTGGCTATCCTCTTCTTTCCTTTTGTCCAGAGCTATTACCACTACTGGTAAATCTATTGCACTTATAAATGTCCTTCTGAGGGAATCACCACATTCTTGTGATGTGTTGGCACCACTACAATACAGTAGGCATACACCCTCTCTTGTCCCGTCATTTACATAGGAGCAGTGCCTAGGTGGGCTGTTCTGACTTAAGTCTGCAAGAATCTAATATGCTTTTTGAATAGTCTGTGTTTGGGGGCTTCTTAGGGACATTGTAAGTTTCTTCTTTTTTTTTTTTTTTGAAAAAAAATTATATTTTCATAATGGAAAAACTCTTTACCTAACACTAAGTATCAGTCTGAGTCCTGTGGAGGTGATGGGTACATTTTGTGTGTGTTGTGCTAATGATGTGAGAACACTGAATGCCTTGGGTAGATGCAAAAATGGCTCCTTTTAATGAGGAGTTTTGGATGGAGTGTTGTTCCTAGAAGTTGAAGCCAACTGTTTGGTATTATGGATTCTTACAGATGCAAATGCTTACAACTGATTTAGAAAGCAGGCAGGAAACATGCTTGGAACTAATAAAAAATTAAACTTGAAAACTGCCTTCCAAATTTAAAAGATATAATGGACTATATTTTAAAATTTCGGATGCTCAGTCTGGGATTAGTCCCATTTGTGCAAGCTATAGCTTTTGCAATATAACAGCACATAAATATCTTGTAACTTGTTCTTAATCTGGCCGTTGCTATTCTGAGCTAAATAGTTATTATTTCATGATTCAAACTTCCAAATTTTTGCTTTTCTGCTACTAGAATCTCTTTTCAAATTTTTGCTTTCAATAAGATGTCTTATGGTTTATACTCATCTTCTCAAGATGCAATGATAAGTTTGTTTTCCTTGTCCTATCTTTCTGTAAATGTTAGTGGAAGGCACCTAACTGATTGCAGCAATGCAGAGTCAGGTACTTAGTTATGCTTTGAGTGATACTTCCTTTTCAGAAGAAATTTCATCTTGGAAAAACATGTACTGAAAAGAGTACCTTTGAAACTCTGAGAATGCATGCACAGCTATGGACTGACTCACTGTGGTAGGAAATGGCAAGAAAAGAGAGAACTATTAACATTCTTGACTTCAAAAACAGACTAATGGACATTTATCCTGAAGTACAAAACAATAAATGTGGGATTTTAGAGCTAATTTTATAATCTCGATAGCTTTGTTCCTAATGCTCAGAACAGTGTAACACAGGGTAGTGTTGTAAAGAGTGGAAAAAATGTGAAGATAGTTTTTTGACCAAGTATGGGGCAAGGCTTAATATGTGAGTAGGATCTATTAACTGAAAGGACAAAAGGATAGAACTAACCTTTTAGCTATGACATCTACAGCAGGACAGCTTTAGGACAATTCATCCATTCTTTAATAAAAGAGCTCTTCCCTTGTGGAAGGTGCTGACTGTCATTTTTCTTGTTTCAGTGAGGCAATCATGTTCTTACTTAGCTGTGTAGTCTCCAGTCCAATTTTTAATATTTCACTATTTGGATCTGTTTGACTTATACTGTATTATTATTTAGCTGCTTATTATTACTATTTTAGATGCTTTAAACACTCTGATCAACTCCATTTATTGGAAGTAGCAAGTTTGTTTTTTTTTTTTTTTTGACCTGCTCTAGTTAGAAGTGAGAGTGAGATTATGTGTCTAACATGCTGCAAACTAAAAGTTTTGCCTACGTAGTTGTTTTGAAACCACTTGGCATTTCATAGTGATGGGTCAGTGATTTGTTTCTGGAGAGAGGCGATACAAAGACCACTGATTTGGGAGTTTAAAATTTGGTTATGGAGTGACCTAGAAGATAATTTTGGAAAAGGCAAGGCAGAGCAGTGAGAGACCCAGGAAAGAACAATGTGGAGCCTCTTATATTTAGGCCTTTAAAAATAGGTTAGAGAAACAGTTGCCAGGAATCATGTATCTCTCCTTGCACTAGGACAGGTAAATGGCTTGAGATCTTCAGGTCCTGTTCTGCCTTATTTTTCTCACTATTTCTGTGTATCTGAATCAGAAATGAAGTGCTTATTTTTCTCTTGTGTTTTTTCAGGAGAGGTTTAGTGCACTTGAATTGTTCTCTTCATAGTCATTAAGTTGTCATTTTGAAACAGTGAATGCTGGCACGTACCTGAATCCGTTAAGAAATCCTGGTTTCTACTCTTGTGGATGGCCATGCTGCCTGTGGATCTGCACCTTCTTTTTATCTTTGGAGGGAAAAAAATGAAGTATCACAAAATGAGGAGTACCCTGTGCTTATAGATTCTTAAATGTTTAGTTTAGCCCAATTGTGCAAGTCTCATGAATGGACTTGAGGCTAGTGTGTTTGATTCGAAAACGGCTTTATACACAGCGCATATGAGAGGAACAGGGAAGTTCCTACCCTGAGGAGTTCACAGTCTTAGAATTGTGGTTTTGTCTTCACTTTACATAGTGGAACTTGGGGCTGATAGATGGTCAGGTATGAAGAGCAGTGGGCTTTGGGTGAGTGTTTTGCCTGTGGACAGGAAGCAAATGAGGGCTCCAATTATTGTTAAGCTATGTCTATCTGCTGTCATACAATTGTGTCCCCTTGCAAGAGAGGGGTCAGAAAAAGAACAGGGAGAATCTGAGCCAGGAAGGAATCTGGCTGTTCAAGTGGAAACTGGAAACGAAGAGCAGCAGAAAATCAAAATGTGAGTGAGATGTGTTGAGGGTGATGGGATGCCCAGGAAACAATGGAGCAGCTCAGAGGCCATGGGGGTTACGGCTTTTCAGGCACAGCAGCCAGGCTCAGGGTTGCAACGGCTCAAGAGGAGAGAATCAGAATTTGGGTAGACAGCCAGAGCAGGGGTAATCCAGTGAAATCTGGGGGTCTCATTAGAAAGTCCACACACACTTTTTAGTCCTTTTTTAGGTTGGAAAGGGCAACCTAGGCTGTAGGCCTGAGCAGTCTAAGCTCCTACTAGTCTGACTTTCAGCAGCTTGAATGAAAATCATTGTTGTTTGTTTGCATTATAACTTTTTTTTTTCCATAAAAGGCATTTCCAGTGTTTGTTTTACTTTAACCTGTTATCTGAGTGACTTGATGTTCTTAAGGGCTAAATGGCAGAAACTTTTTACTAGGATGATACTTCCTTAATTATCCGCAAGATGGCAGCACACAGTTTGCTATCAGGAGAGACAAACTGACAAGAATTTTGGAGATGGCAAATCTGTAAGCATTTTTAATATAGCTCATTTCTCTAAGCACATCCTTGGGGAAAAAAAGACCAATATTGTAAAAGTGAAGACAGCTGTCTGGAACTGGACAGTTGTTCCAGTTCTCTGGAAAGGTCAGCCCTGGTCAAGTCTGTGACAAAGGAATAAGTCATTGATGTGTTTTCCATAAACAATTTCTGGATTGTGACATTTGAAATTCCTGAAATGATATCTGTAGGGACAAACACTTTAAGTTTGGAAGTTGGGACAGGGCTTGGTCACATTTATGTGATATTTGTCCCCAGGGTTCTGAGATATCTGGGGACAGTACATTGTTAGTGTTAAGTGTCACCTCTTAGGATGCTGGCTTGTAATCAGCACATCAAGAACCTGCACAGTTCAACAGCATTTAAGCTCAGTGCTGTTATTTAATCCCTCACTGAATATCGACAGAGGAATTGTACTTTATCAATGTCTGTCACCTCCTCCAAGCTTCATTTAACTTATCTCTGCATTTAAAAAGCAAAATACTGACAGCAAAATTACTTCCACCTTTCAAAATGCGGACACTTTATCTTGGGCATGGATGAAGAGATATCTTAAATAGAAACTTCTGTGTTGTTACCCTATTTAGTATCTGTAAACATGTTGTTTTCAGTCCTCGAATACATTATATTCTCCGGCTTGTCATTTGGAAGGAGAAACACAAGTCATGTCTACAAATAGATACTGCCTTCTTTACCCTTTTGGTAAAGATGACTACCTAACTTTCAGTTAGCAAAGCTTCTGCCAGAGGAAAAAAAGAAAAAAAATAAATACAACTAACATTTTCCAAATAAGTACCTCAGCCTTTTTTTCAGCAAAATGGGGAAATAAATTAGTATCTCATATTTTGGGGAGAAATTTCAGGTGATACAAAAAAATGTTGGTAGCTATCATGAGGTATACTCTGTTCAGTATGCAGTATAGTGACTATTCTATGTCTTGGCTGATGGCCAAAATCAGTAGTGCCACGTCAGAGCCTCTCATTTTCAGTTTATGATTGTTTGGGAAGAAATGTTTATATATACTATTTAAAACATATGTAAAGAGCCAAATTATTCTGTGTGGTCACAGTCAATCAGATCTCTTCAGAAGATGCTGAGTTTACTGCATGGATGCCAATCCGTTGTCTGTGGGCCTATTTACATGTGTGTGCACTCTACAGCACTGCGTCAGATTTATTGGGTCCACACAGTATGCAGCTTGAATTTAATACTTAAGTGAAATGATGGGGTTGCTGCAAATGAACTGCAGAATTTGCTTCTGCAATGGTTATATCTGCAATTCTGAGCATTCAGAAATCTTGACTCAATGTGCTAAATCCCTAAATTGCACACCAAAACTTAATGCTGCACAGGTACTGTGGGACTGTGTCTGGCTGGTGAGGAGGCTGCCTGACTCCCCTGCCTGACTCCCCAATGTCGTGGTCACCCTCAGCTCCCAGCTCATCTTCCCTCGTGGAGCAGCCCCACACTTGCTGCTTCCTGACAGTTCCTGCTGTCCAGCCCTTTGCTGCCTATGTCATCAGTTACTAATGCTATCCTGCCAACTTCCTTGACACTGCAGCGTTTTATGACAATGAGGAAAGATGTGTCATCTGGGACCCTGGGATCAATATAGCTGTCTGGAGTTAACTTACCTGGTATCAAGTGCATTTTTGGCATTGAAACTGCCTGTGACTGTGGCATAATTTAGGGCACAGCTTGAGAGTGTTCTGGCCCTAGCATGACAGTTTTTCCTCCAGTTCAGAAAAGTGACACTGGCTCATTCCCTGGGCTATGGAGGTTCTGACTGTATATTATTGACTGTGTGTGCCCATGCACTTATGACTTATTTTTGTTATCCTAGACATAAGATTTCCAAGAATGCTATTTCTCTTTGGGCCTTCTGCTTATCACTATGTACTGCAGCCAGCACTTTCACCCAGGTCAGATCTCTTGCTCCTCCTAAACTTGGGGATTGATGGGTAGCTGAAGCTTCAGTTCTGCAGAGTGAGCGATATGCTTCAGGCTCTGAAGAACTTCAGCTGGAGGATTGTTCCATCCTGGTATCCATCTCATCACTATCATCTAATATAGTTGTTGCAGTATATACCTCACAACCAGATGATTTTAACAGAGATGTGTGACAGCACAGGAAGATATCAGAATTAGAATATATTATTATTTTCCTACTGCAGTCTGTGTATTGCTTTTAGGTGAGTGAAATGCTACCAGCATGAAGTTCCTGCCTTTCAGTCCTTGCTGTCACTTGGGAATTGCAGATCTTTCTGTTCTACCTCAAAATAGCAGAAGTTCGGTGATTCCTTATAGATAAGTACCCCTTTTTGGAAGGAGTCTCACATTGCCCCAGGCAGGAATGTCTCTGTCCATGGTGTCTCATTAGCTGTCTGGCGGGTTTGAGGTGTTCATGCTTGCATCCATCAAAAGACTTTTTAGTAGATCTAATATCTGCTGCAGGGCTGGGAGGGATGTGAGTGTTTGTGACAAAACCTCTGACCACTGTGCACAGTAGAAGTGTGTCTAAGGACCTTGAGACCCCTTGAACCTCACTGCATTTCTCTTACTGAAAGGGATTCTATCCCTATCCATTTTCCTTCCCACACCATTTCCATTAAAGGGGAAAATATACTTCATACTTTTGGATGCTGACCTGCTGGAAAGCAGCTCTGCGGAGAAAGACCTGGGAGTCCTGATGGACAACAAGTTGACCATAAGCCAGCAACGTGCCCTTCTGGCAAAGACGACCAATGGTATCCTGGGCTGAGTTAGGAAGAACGCTGCCAGCAAGTCGAGGGAGGTGATCCTCCCCCTCTACTCAGCCCTGGTGAGGCTGCATCTGGAGTGCTGTGTCCAATTCTGCTCTCCCCAACACAAGAGAGACATGGAGCTACTGGAGAGAGTCCAGCGGAGGGCTACTAGGATGATGAAGGGATTGGAGCATCTCTCATATGAGGAAAGGCTGAGAGAGCTGGGACTGTTCAGCCTGGAGAAGGGAAGACTGAGAGGCGATCTTATCAATGTGTATAAGTATCTGAAGGGAGGGTGTAGAGAGGATGGGACCAGACTCTTTTCAGTGGTGCCCAGCGACAGGATGAGAGGCAACGGGCACAAATTGAAACACAGGAAGTTCGGTCTGAACATGAGAAAAAACTTCTTTACTGTGAGGGTAACAGAGCACCAGAACAGGTTGCCCAGACAGGTTGTGGAGTCTCCTTCCGTGGAGATATTCAAAAGATGTCTGGACACAATCCTGGGCAACATGTGCTAGGTGTCCCTGCTTGAGCAGGGGAGTTGGACTAGATGATCTCCAGAGGTCCCTTCCAACCTCAACCGTTCCGTGATTCTGTGATACTTCAGATATCTGTTAACATAAAAGTTGATGGAAGTAAGCCAGTTAATATGTGTCTCAGTTTGTCATAGGACACACTGTATTAACACAGACACCTTCTGAATAGAGATTTTCACCTCCATTGAATTGTGCTACGAAACAGCTACATTAGATCCACTAAACAACTTGTATGGCTGTAGTGGCACAAACTTGCAGTTTGCACAATTTGTATGGGTCTTAAGCAATGTTGCAGTACTAGAAATCTGTATAGGGGATCATATATTAGCCTATTGTTGTTCTATGGTAAAAGGGTCACAGATGATGTTAATTTTGGCAAAGTGGTCCTGTAGTCATTATTTAGAAAGATGCCAAGCAACTGCTCCCTATAAATTATATCACTTCCTGTGAAAACTGACGGAGGAGTATATATTTAGACAGAGATGTCAAGAAGAAACAGTTAGGCTTTTTAAATACTGCCTCTGCTATCATGATAATGTATGTTTTTTAGTTCCATGTAGATTTACGCTTTTCCTTGATTTTATGCTTAGTATTCACTTCTGTCTTCATACAAGTGTTTAGCTTTCTGAGGCCAGAAAGGACCATTACAGACACATAATCTGACCTGCTGAATAGCAGAGGCCATAGACTACCATAGGCTATTGCCTAAGGCTATGCCTACGTTAAACATGTCCTCTCCACCTGATTTTCAACCAGTTATTTAAAAAGATCTCTAGTGTTGATTTTAATATTAACCTTCTGTTCTTTTTTTCTCTGTTTTGTTTTATCCTCTGTTACCTGTCTCCGTCTCCTTTTGGCATTTTCTATCATGCTTCATGCAGATGGAGTCCCTTTAATCTTTAGTTAATTGCTTTCCTGTTCTTCTAATAAAGCCTGAAGACTTCTTTTTCTGTAAGGAAAAAAGATTTTGTGTTAATTAGCCTCTGTGCATATGTTCAGAGAAAAAATATTCATGTTTTGTGTGTTGGGACAGTAGGAGTCCTGAATCTAATCCATGCTATATGTCAAACATTCAGGAAGCTGTTACACACCTTTTATTTTCTGTAGAGAGTGTTATGCTTTCATTATAACTTGAGAAATGAAGGTTAGTTTTAGAAGAAACTGTTTTTATGATTTCTGGTCCAATTACCCATTTCTCTGAATGCCTATTGTCCCTGTCTGCTGAAATAATACAAAGTTGAAATATTCTAAATTACGTATAGTAAGTGCATCTACAGTTCACTATATAATAGCTACATTTGGGGTCTGAAATACTGCTTCTAGAATGTATTTAAAGTTTACTGAGCAGTGGTGGAAGGTTGGTGGGGAGAAGTATCTTGCTCACCTGTAGAGCAAGTGTAAGAAGTACTTAATTTTTGTTTCGGTAACAGGTATATAGAGAATAAGGTCTTCTAAAGCTTGTTCTAAATTCCCTATAGAGTCAAGGAAGAGAGATAGGCAGCTTTGAAGGCTTCCAGATAGAGGCCTTGTTTCCCTAAGCTTGATCATCTCAGCTGTCCCCAAAGTATAGTCAGATACCTTTCTAGATAGGCAACACAGCCATGCATTACTGGGAGATTGTTTCACCAAGTGCAAATAAGACATTTAAGTTGATATGAGAAGAAGACTACCTTGTATATCACACAAGAATATTGGATTAGATGTAATATTCTTTGGATGTTAAGCAAATAAGAGGTTTGTATTTTCCTTGAAATAATTGTTAAAATGCCTTGTAAGAAAGCCTTTTTTTTTTTTTTTTTTTACTGTCATCTTTTCCCACAAGGAGAGACTAGTAGGTCTTGCACATGCAGTCTAGGTTTCTGTAGCATACAAAAGTTGCTTATAAGTGCTAGATCTTTATTTTATCATTTGTTTAATTTACATAACCACCATATGGCAACAGTCCATCTACCACATACTGTCTGTAACTAATTTTAACATTATTATTCATCTTTCTTCCAGTAACATAAGGAAAGAACTTCTGCTGTTTTAAATTGTATACATTACCCAGTGTGTAGTAAAATGGTGTGTTCTCCCTTAGATACAATGCAGCCTGATCAGTGCAGAGCTGAAAAGGGGAAAACTGAATACAGAGAACTGGAAAACTGAACTAATTCCTGAATTACTTCTGTGTCGTGATATTTTCTTTTGATCAATGGTTACAGTCTCTCTGCTTATCTGTTGGGAATGCAGCAGTGATGGCCTGTTGAGCAAAGTGGTGTAAGTCAGGAATAGACATCTGAATAGATGGTTAATAATGAAGAGAAACAATTGAAAGAATGAAGGACATTGAGCTGAACAGTCACTCTGTTTGAAAGAACAGAAGAGAAGCTGGCCAAGATCTAGATTAGCTGACTGATCCCTAAGATGTAGTTTCTAAGCCTTGAAAGCTAGCTATTAATCATCCATAAAGGTTTTTGTATCCTCTGTAGGGTATTGCGTACAGAAAGCAGAAATAGCCCTAGAGTATGCACAGGAAATTGGAGAGTATAGGCAGCAGCTCTGGACTAAATAAAACCTGTGTGCTAATCCAAGGAGGGCAAATAAGAGAGCACAGAAACACAGTTATCTAATCAGCCAAAGACGGTGGCAAGTCATGGAGGAGAGATTGCTTTTAAAGGATGCAAGACCTTTGCTTCTTTTTTTATTATATAGGCAAGCTGAGAATGATAGGGCTGAAAAGGAAATTTGGAGTTTATCTTTACTCCAAAGCAGGGTCAGTTATACCTTTTATCATTCTGGAGGAAGGTTTGTTTGACCTCTTCTTCAGGCAATCCATTCCCGCATTTCATTATTCTTGCCAATGGAGAAAATTCCCTTGTGTTAATGTGGAATCCTTGCTGTTAAAATTTAAGTCTGTTGCTTTTTCCCCCTCTCTTGGGTGGACACAGAGAACTAACTGTTCAATCCCTCCCTGCAGCAGCCTTTTATGTGCTTGAGGGATGTTATTATGTCATGTCTTAGTCTTATGTTCTTTAGATTCAAAACATCACTGCTCGATTTTCCTCCAGGGTCATGTTTCTTAGGCCTTTGATTGTTCTTGCAGGTCTCCTCTTCATTCCTTCCAGCTGGCCCACATGGGTGGGTTTTTGCAGAGGGAAATTTTGTTTTGAGAACAAGGCAGTATCCAAGGCAGTATCTTCGACCCTTGTAGTGCAGGGTAGAAGAACTATTTAATGTATTTTGCGTGCTATATTCTAGCTCTTTGGTACTTGCAGAATCCTGTTAGCACCTGAAGGAATCTGCCTTTCCTGTAGTATTGTGATGTTGACTTAAGTTCAATTCCTGTTCGATATAGTTTCAGATCCTTTTCTACAAAACTGATTTTAGCCAGCTGTTTTCCGTTCTGTATCTGTGTGGTTGATTTGATTCTATAGTACCTTGTATGTGTCCCTGTTGGAATCCTTTCCGTTTTTTCCCCGTACCTTATTTCCATTTTTGTCAAGATCATTTTGTCCTTTTCTAAACTTTCATTTCCTCCTAGGTTCTTGCCTTCTGCAAATTTAATATGCATGCTCTCTTCCATCAGCTGAATCATGAGGCAAATACTGAAATGTATTGGAGCCAGGACAGGCCCCTGGAGACCCCACATAATAGAGCCTTCCTTTTTGATGGTTACTCATATATAGCAATGCTTTGGGATAGATGCAAGCCTGCATTCCCAATCTGAGAATTTTCTGGCCACCAGATTGTCATTTAACTTTCTTCTTGATTTATCTATCTGCATTAATTAATTCTATCTACTTTAACCTGGGGAAATGTAAATAAATATGCCATCTAGAAGGATGCAAAAGTTGAAAAAGTGTTAGTCACAGATAGAACCACTAGTTTTGAACATAATCTTAGCCTTTTTTCTTTTCTTTCTGAGGACAAGAAAAATTGCTACTGCATATTGTTCAGGGCAGTTTGCAAAGGACAAATTGGCTCATACAGGGGAAGAAAGGGAAAGAAAGACTGTGTTGTTTGAAAAAAAAACAAACTATAATTGAAATTGGAACTCTTGAAATAAACTGCATCTTAGTTGGCAGCAGGGCCTGCAAACTTAAAGGAAGATCAGCTTTGTGGTTAAAGAAAAGAGCTTTTGGTGTGTGTGAGTGTGTGTGTGTGTGTGTGTTTTAACTTCCCATTTTTTTATCCATACCATTAAACACTGGGGCTGTATTAACCACATCCATGTTTACCGTATAGCACTGCCCTATTGTAACTTTCTTTATGGGAAGATCAGAGGGTATTAGAAACTTCACTTTCCAAAAAATGCACCTCTTTTCTAGGTACTGAGCTGAAGGAGGAGTTGAGCATTTATGTCATCTTCCTCTTTTGAAAATATAACTTTGTAAGGAAAGCTAATTGTTTTTGTGTATGATCTATATTTTATATCATTTCCAATTGTTCTGGAACCTTTGACTCTAATATCTACTCTCTAAGGGGATCTCAGATCATCTTATCTGAGCAGTATTTGCCTCCTCACTCTTAGGCTCAATATCACAAGAAACTTTCACTCAATTTCGGTCAATTAAGAGTTATTTGGATGATGGGAGGGAAATATCTTTTTATGTAGTTTGTTGCTCTGCTTTTCTTCTTTTGCTGCCAACCTTTTCATGATTCCCAACCTTCCTTTATCCTTCATTTCACTTTTCTTTGTTCCCCTTGAATACTTTCCCTTGCTTTTCCTCTTCATTCACTTTTGCTTGTTCTCTTCTGCACCTGTCCTCCATGAAGGAGGACCTTTGGTGTGTGGAGGGGTGAGAAGGCCTGTTTTCGTTCAAAATATCTCCTATTTTTCCACTCTTTTCCTTCTTTCACACTTATTATTCCACTTCTGACAGCAGTGAAGCCTCCCAGTGTGAAAAAACTCTATTCTTTCTCATGCTGTGGGGACACTACCAAAGGCAGTCCTCTTTCTGTTCCTGGAACGTGTCATAGGATCCTGAGTCAGAGAAAGTTTTTAGGTGAATTTGTATAGACCTTTTCTTATATTAAACTCTCCCTCAAAAACTATTTTTTTTTGTACCTGAAACAAGCCAATTTTTTTTTGAGTAAAAGCTAGATAATTGAGTTTTGAAATCAAGAGAACTTAAAGCTCTTAAGAAAGGCAGAAAGGAAATGAAAAACTATCAATAACTATGCCCTTGCAGATGAGTCCTTGCTTTAGCCAACTCAGTGACCTGCTGAGTTGAAGCAAACTCTGTCCAGTCTCCTCCATCCTAGGAAGTTCTTGTGTCCTCTCTGAGGCCTGGCTGGCTACTTGTTGCTCCTTGATGCTTCCTCTTTCCATGCTATGACTCCCTTGCTTGATCTGTTAACTTAAGCATCCCTTAAGCATGATAAGGAGCACCCAAAAGAAGTTTCAGGTTCTTCCCTCTGAAAGGTTTCAACTAACACCTTATTTTTAAGAGGAAAAAAACAGCAACTTAGGAAATAAAACAGATGATAGAATCTGTTACAGAGCATTTGAGAAAGAGGGATTGTCTTCAGCATCAGCATTTGCCTAGGGAAAGAGTATATGAAACTGGAAATGCATAGTGACTCTAGTATTTTGTTAAAAGAAAACTTCTAATGAAACAAGATGAATGAAAACCAGGATTCTGAACTTCATTACTCATCTGGGATTTTGTAAAAGGAGCCTAATAGTTAAGACAGGGTATAATTTTACTTAAGCATCCCCAATGACAATAGTGTTATTATTTATTTGTGCCAGTGCCCACAATTTGCTGAACACTTTCCAAACATTCAGCAAAAGACAGTCTGTGGTCTGAGAACTTGCTGCCTAAGGACAGAGAGATGAGTAGATAGAGATTAGCTATATTTATTGAATTTCAAATAGATAAGGAAGATGCTTTACTTATACTGATGCAAACATCTGCTTATGCTTGATCTATTGTATAAGAACATTTTTTTTGCCTGAACTAAGAAAATTTTCTTGTACTTGAAACGAATAAATCCACAGAATTACCTTTGTATTTATAACATTATCTGTTTTAATAAGTCTGTTTTTCTGAAACAAGCATAATACAAAGATTAGCAAGTATGAAAAATATATTTCTTAATCTAAAACTGTAAGGCAAAAGCATTGTTGTTATGGACTTTAAAAAAACTTATCTGGTATATGAAATTTTTAAAAAGCAAAAGTTGTAGTTACGCTTGAAGAAAAGCTGACTGACACAGAATTTGAGTCAGTGATGTGCCAATGATCCGCATGGAAAGAAATTTTTCATGGTGTGTTGAGTGTGTTGTGTGTTTCTCTTTTTCATTTAGTTCTCCAGAGTTTAGATTTTCTTTCTCCTTTTTTCCCTCGACAGTACTGAATTATTGACTGGAATCGTTCTGCCCACTTGGTCCTGTTCAGAGCATTCCACCTATAATCTAATATATCACCATAAAAAAAAAAAAAGTCTACTCATATTTTTTTTCTTTTTAGCTCTTGCATGGAAATGGTGGGGACATAGGAAGTGCTTTGGCCGTAGTGCTGTACCTGTAGATATAAGGCTGCACTTGTTTTCGGGTATCTCCTCCTCTGCAACTGGTCTATAATCTTTAGTTCTTCCCATTGCAGGACTGGGATCCTACTTCTGAGGGCTCCTGCCATTCCTGACCCCTTTCCATCACGTCAGACCCTTTGGGAGGTGGTGCTGTTTCTTCCAAATATGCTTTGGTATGGAAGGCAGCTGCTTGAACGGAACAGGGTCTGATCGCTGTCTTATTTCTTTCCCCATACTCTCAGGCTTAAAACTAAGACGATCTCCTGCATAGTACAAGCTGCAGGACATCACCTCAGAAATTCAGCATTGAGTCCTAAATTTGTAACTGAACAACAGCACACCTTTTAGAAAAGTAAGGACTCCAAGTTTTGAATGGTTTATGGTAATCCCAGGTTATTTGTTCCAGTGGGTAATTACCTGCCCTAAAAACTGTTACCTAATTCCTAATTGAAATTCATTTGGCTTCTGGTTCTCCTGTTGGGCTTTGTTATGCTTCTGTTGAACTAGTAAGTTACGGGAAACATTTGGTCTCCCAGCCCGTTTCCAAACTATATCTTGAAGAAGTCTGACTTCACATCATTCTTGCAGCTTGTTTATAACGTTTCTTGGCTTCCTGTATTTTTAAATATTGGCATTGGACTCAGCATCCAATATTTGAATTACAATTTCAACTGAGAGAAAACTTGATTTCAGAGATTTCCTTTCCCAAATCATTATAAAAAAGAGAAGATCTTAATTTCTACAACTGTAGATGCAAAAGTAATCTTGCAGCAAGTATCAAACCCTTCATTTTAGTTTTGACTTTTTAATTTTTTAATTTTTTATTTTTTTTAATATGATATGATGTTACCTAACATTTTAAAAGTCACATTAAATTTTAAAATGAAACATATATAGTTAAAAATACAGAGGTAGTATTGTGGTAAGAAAGAACCTTTTTCCATTTTTTCCCCTAAAGAAAGTTTTATTTAAATTCTACCTCCTCATGAACATGTTAAATTTTCTGATGAAAAATATTTTAGAGAAAAAATCTCAAATAGCTTTTCTCAGTTTTGTGGTATATGGTCTCCCTACTTCTAGCAGATTTATTTTTATTTACAAATCTGAGCATCATACTAGCCCTCCTATTTGCACAGTCATGCTATGAGCTTATTTTTCTTTTGCTATTTTCCTTAAACTAGATTTCTTCTCAGAGTCATTGAATTACAGGTTACTGCTTTTCCATACCTGGATATTTGGCCTATGTTCTCTGTTCAAATGAAAGTAGCACTTGTGTACCACAGTCTCTGTGTTTACCTGACCCATTCCTATCATTTAGAATGCTACTAGAATTTGTACTTTAGTAGCAATGATTCTTTTGTGTTCAATTCAATAATAAAGATATTTTACAGTGCTGGACCAAGAAGAGGAGCTCTGTGCAACACCATTTAAAAAAAACCTCCTGTTTGGAAATGTTATCAGTCCAATTTCCATTTGAAATCCATTTCTTATTCAAGCATCTGCAGCTGGAGGATGAACTAGAGAATCTTGTGAAGTTTTTCATCCTATTTTTCCTATAGCATTATACTTATTTTGTACAAAACTTATTTTTAAACAGAAAGTCCTGCAACATGATGTAAAATACTTTGTCAAAATCTGTTATGTCAATATAATTACCTTCATCAACTAAACTTCTAATATCCTCCAGTAATGGTATTGGCGTGACAAAATCTGTTCTCCATAATCCTTCCTGAATGGCATTAATTATGCTACCATACTGTTATTCAGCACAAATTGCATCCCTATCAGCCCTCCATCATTCTGTGTGTGATCAATACCAGTCTATCACTTTAGGTCATCCTTTTTAACCTTCTTAATATCAAATTAGCTTTTTTGTAGTTCTTTCTCCTTCCCCAATTATACCAATATTTGTTAAAAATCAATGCCAATCTTCTCCCAAACTTCCTTGCTTCTTGAAGAAGCTCAAGGGCAAAGCTCTTTTAATTAATAGGGAATGCTGAAGCTGTATGAACTGTTCGCACAGGTCTAATTATCAGATGCTGAGAAGCCATTTGATAACTAGCTGTGTTACACTCTGTCGTACACTGTAGGGAAATGTGGTTCAGGTGAAACTTTTCCAGGGATGTGAAAACTTTATACTCAATTGACTGTAATTTGAAGAAATGGATTAGACTATAACACCTTTAATTTCTTAAAGTGATCTTGGCTAGACAACATGCGGTTGCCTCTCATGTTATTGTTAGCACTCGATTGATGGGCCAGAAAAAAAGGTAAAGCAACACTAGAAAGGTAGCAGGATGCAGGTCCCTGAGCACAGCCTGCAGCTGGGAGACAAGGGCTGTCCTGTGTCCCAGGCCAGCTCACCACTTTCCGTGTTGCTTCACATACTTTTCTTTCAGGTAAGAAATATTCTGTTTCCTTATCTGGAAAACGAAGGATAGCATCCATCCTTGTCTGGGAGCTGCCAAGCGCCCCAGCTGAAAAGATTATTTACAAATCATAGAGCTGCCTTATCGGACAGAGTTCTTCAGTCTGTGCAGGCTCATGAGTCACAGCCTGGGGCTCTCATTTACTCTCCGAGGAGGAGCGGATGACTATGTAGTCTGTGTGTGTGCTTGGAGAACCTGATGGAGGCCTGTCCTTCGTGGTACAGATGCGCAGGTGGTGGGGAAAGGGAGCTTGCTTTATGTGGAACTATATTAACCTTTTTTTATGCTTTGCAACCCTGCATTTCAACTGTCTTTGGTTTGACCTGCTGTAGCAAGTGACCTTTGTGGTGGTAAGCTGAGGTATTATCACTGGTGTCTGCAATTTGAGAACTGATTGGTAAGAAGATGACACTAAACAGACATTAAAAAGACATCAACTAGCTGATGTGTGTCTTGGACTTAACTGAGTTTTATCTGAGTAGAAGGGTTAATATGTAAAAGCCAATCAGCTGTTGCACCAGGCAAGCACATGGCAGAAATGCACAATGACTTTCAAGTTTTCTTACTGTTTTTTATGAACCATACTTACATTGCCTTCTTAATCTCCTCTGGGCTGAGGAGCTGGAACTCGTGACTTATTAATACTCCAAACAAGAAGGTCTGTTAGGTAAAATGAATATATTTTCAGACATAAATATCTGAGTCAGATCATATTTATTCTGTCAGAGCTTCACTTGTTATACACCACAAAAATTTGGATCAATCAGATACAAGTTGAATGCCATGCTATGAATTTTCATGCATATAAAGTGTTAGCTTCACAATGCCTAGGATATAAATGTTGAGATCTTCAAACATCCAGTGTTGAAGCACATGGAACTAAAGTATTATTTTAGTAAATGGATTCCCACTGAGAACAACAGAAAAAAAGCCTTAGGCTGGTTGGTGGGCCAAGTTCCTACTGATTTCAAACTGTCATGTTGATGTCGTCTCCTTCATCCTGTTTATATTTCCCAGTCACTAAAAATTAATGTCTTGCTTTTTGTTTTAAAATTGGGTTTAACTTCTGTGTGAGCCTGGTCTAGCAAATGTGTCCAAGATCAGCCTGTTTGTCTGAAAACAGGACAAATTAGTACTTCTGGATATACAATTAGATATAATATCATCTTTGACTTCACTAGCACTGCCATTTATCTGTGAAAGAAATGTAAGATTCTTGTGGCACAGTTTTTGTCAGAACACATTGAAGGCAATAGTATGTGAGGCTCTCTCTGTCTCACAATATTTAAAATGGTTCTATTATACTCTAGCCCTCATCTGCCCATTTGGTATTTGCTCTGGAATGATATGTATCCTCTGGTTTGAGAGTATATTCATTTTGAGTATAATTGCCAGGGGGGCTGCCAAGCTAAACAGCAATTGGCAAAAGCCTTCTCCATCATGCGTCCAGAATAGGCAGCCTGCTGGGATAATCGCTCAGTCCCAATGATGTGTAGATGCTTTTTTTTGCTCGCAAATCTGGTCAGCTGGACTTTCACTCTAGAACTAGTTATTTTTCTCGGAAACACTCATGGATAGATTTCTTTATCAATACAACTGTAAAATCATGTATGGTCTGTTTGACACCCGAAAGAGAAATAGGAGATATACCTAATATCACTTTTTTGTGCTCTCATTTCCCAACAGGTTTACAATATGCACCTGCAGAACTAAGTCTGTGCTTTGCTTTACCATAATATTTTATTAGCAAAATAAAGCATATAGGAGATCTCATGTGTTTTCAGCTGGTTTTCACCTCTAGATAATTGGTCAGTATTTACTTCTACTGGCAGTATCTTTCTTCTTCTCAGTGTACCATAGAGTGAAGGCAAGGTACAAGATTTGCATGCCTAACACAGGGTTTGGTCATTATATAGGCTTATTTCAGTTGCTTAAACTGAGGTATCTAGTTCTTTCTGTGAGGCTACAGAGTATCTGCTGGCCTCCTGCTGCCACTCCAGAAAAGTAGAGTCCTCCCATGTGGCCTGTGTCATATCTCCTGGCTACACCTCCCTAGGATGTAACGAATGATACTAGACACCATTTATGGTTGATATCTGCAGTACTGAGCCTAGCTGAGGTATAGAAAAGTCTATGAACAACTGGAAATGGTAAATGGATGGTATAAGTATCAGAAGGTTCAGACTGAAAAAGGTGAAATATTTCAGATCATTCTAGCATGGATAAATTGTTCATTCATCTGATATTACAGATCACTTGATCCCAGGTAAACCACTGTCTGTGAAACTTTCAAATGAGGCTTTGTTACCAGCCTAACAAGAGCATTAACTATTTCTCCTCTGTGGGAACGTTCCAGGGTCATTATCTACACTATCTACATTATCCATCTATTTTTTTCTTTTCTCCACACTATTTTACATCATTTTGATTTCATTAAATTAATTTTATAGAGCATATGTATGTACTGTGATATGGAAGAAAATGCATGAGTTTGTAGTAGTATTGTTAGCACCAAGTCTTTTATCAATAGCTGCTGAGGGCTGCTCAGTTCTTAAATTCTAAAAGTATTGGTAAAACTCAGTAGTCATTACCCAAACAAGTAGTACCAGCAGATTAAAACATGCTATTTTAGCAAAGTAATTTCTCAAAGAAAGGGTACTAAGTCATGCAAATGTAATAACCGATGGCTTATTTTAAGTTTCTAATAAGTCACATGTGCTCTAAATAGTCATTGAAAAGCAATGTTATTTTGAAGGGGTAGTTGTTAAGAAAAAATCCTTAAGCAAACTTCAAATGTACAAGTAAAAAATTGGAATGTCTCTATTAGCTGTTCATTTAATCCCAAAATTAAAATTGAATCCACTGAGGAAAAGCTTTAAAAATTATCCAAATTAGCCTAATTAGCTTTTCTGGAGATTTTAAATTAAATTGTAAAAGGTATATTTTTAAATGGCAAATACCAAATTAAATTCCATTTTATTTTAATAAATGTATATATTTTTAATCTTAATTTGCTTTAATTTAATGAAATTCTTTTCATGGTTGGTGTGACACAACTTTAAATATTACAGCTTGGAAACAGAAGCTTTTCAGAATCCTGATGAGGTGTATTTTCAAACAGTCCTCTCTAAGGCTGGAATTACAAACATTAAGCATTAAAATCCTGTTTATACATTAGTTAATTCATGGGATATATCCGTACTGCACTGAGAAACCTACATCCAAATTCATCCCCTTCTGGGTTTCTCCATATGCAGACAAATATCAGAAGATTTCTAGAAGCAGATGTTTTGGCTGCTTTGGGTGCGTGCAGCTGAGAAGTCGCCGAGGATCTATGGCTTACAAAGGCAACACGAGAGCTGTCAGTGCCAAGGTTGTGGACCAGGAGACTGAGGCGAGCTGGGAGAGGGCAAACCCCTGCCAAGCCTCTCACCAGGAAAACTGTGCTTGAAACAGCGGCAAAGACCTTGGGTCCAGCCTTCTCCCAGCCAGCAATGCCTTGGCTTCTCGTGTCTGGACAGGCACAGGTGCAGACATCTAAAGCTAGTGTCAGTCTGTGTTGGTCCCCTGAAACTCCGCCTACGGTCGATGGAGAGAGACTACCACGTCTAGAAGCCAATTTACCAGGCTGCTTTTAAATACCTGTCTTGGATTTATAAATCCTTTGATATGACATTAAATAATATGATTAATAATAACTTTTTTATAAACCACTATATGATGTTTTCCATGATTTTTTTTCTGTAATTCAAGAAATAGGAGCTAGATATCATCTTAAACACATAATGGAATTACTAAAAAAAAGTTATGGGCTATGTAAACTTGTGTGTGCGGTAGGATGGAATGTGACTATTGACTCGCAGCCATTACTTCCATGGGCAGCATCCAGCAGTTAGCAATAGTGCTTGTAAAGATCTATCTGCACAAAACTGATTCCTGACAGAACCGGCTGAAACTCGAGTTTTATGAAAAATTTTGAAACATCTTTTTTTTTTTTCTGTTTGAGAGTGAATACAGACTTTTAAATGTTTCTGTGAGCCAAAAATAATAAAAAGAGGCATTTGGGAAACCTCAACACACATAATTTCCAGATGAAATACATGTACTGATGACTGAAACTGAAAATCTTGACTATTTCTCAACGCGTGTGGAGCATTTCTGCAGTTAGCTTGTTGAAGGCATAGTACCCCAAGCAGCAGGGAATTTAGGCAATTTTACTACAGACCACTGAGCTGCCTGAAAAAGGGCTAAGTATCCCTGCTGTCTCATCTATCTGGACTCATTCTTGCATGCAGTCTCTGGCCCAATGGATATTTATCAATCTGAAGAGGAAACATTTGCTTGACAGAAGAAGAGAAGATATGTAGAGCAGGCAGCGAAGCACAACAGGAAGAGATCTGCAAAGTGTCGCAATGGGCCCCAAGGGCCCGGGTCCCCACTGTACTGCTCCAAGGTTTTTCTTAGGACTCAGGCTAGCCTGGCTCTGAGGTCTGAGTGCCCAGCAGGAGCTGGAGCGCAGCTTTGAAGACAGCCTTTCAGCTTCATCTCAGGAGACGATCCAGTTGGGTTTGCTCCAAGACAACTCTGTGGTACAAACCGAAGCGCAGTAAATGGGGATGAAATGGAGGCTTGCTTCAACATAGCACTCCTGATCCAAACTAAAATGCAAATTTAGACATGTGCAATGAAACCTGTCCTGGAGTATGCTTGCAATTATAGTAGTCTCTTGTTGTCAGGGAGTGCTGGTTTGAATCATTGGTTGCAATGAGTCAGAGGACTTGTGCATGTATTTCTGTCATGGCAAATGAATAACCTAGCTGCAAGCTTGCAGTAGGGGTCTAATCCCACCTGTTTCTCCTTTTGCATATCTGCTGTCCTTCATTTTCAAGTTTTCTTTTTGATTTTTTGAGTGTTGAAAAAAATCAAAAAAACAAAAGAGCATCTAAGGAGTGAAAAAAAATGTAAGAAAAGAAGGGAGGAATGTTTTGCATGATCCCAAACTACTTATTTTAATTTGATTTCATTCAGATACATCATGTATTTGATCACCTTATCTCTCTGTTCACATGTTTGCTAGTTAGTTGCCCAGATAAGTTTTAGCCTATGGACTATTTCAACTAAATTGTCTCCAATGATAGAAATCTAAAGATACTATGTTCCTCAAGAAATATTTTATTTCTTGAAAGCTGGTGGCTGGATACTCAGATTAATACTTCTACTGAGCGAAAGGCTTCTGTATACATTAAAAATCTTTTTGTTCCGTTTTATCTCCTCCTGTCCAGTTAACACACGTGTATCCTCTGGCCAGTCAGCATACACACAGTTTTTTTATTAGACCCAGAATCATGAATATTGAGAGCTGACACTGAGGAGAAACACAACGGTAATTTAGGAGTTGGAAATATTAAGGAATGCATACATTTTATGTCAGGGTTACAACCTAGCACACTTTTTATAAATACATGGAAATTAGAATATTATTTACTTTGGTGCATTTCATTTATCCATTAACCCCCCCCCCCCTTAAGCCCTTATTAAACCCATATAGACAATAGAATGCTCAAGGCAGGGGCAAATTGATGATCCTTCCTATAGTTCCTCCACTTCATTTTCTGCATGTGAGTTTATGTTCTCCTTGCAATGGTTTTGAAACCATGTTAATGAAAAGCCCACCCATGGGTGTCTTTGTCTCCTTGCTAAACGCAAGTTGAATGAAAATGTACAAGGAAACATTTCAGCATCTAACATAGTACTATAGTAGATGTATTTCATGTCAAACATCTCCATGCCCGTTGCCAGTCACAAAGTTGCTCATTAAGATGACCAATGAGGTGGCAGTTAAGAACTGTAAATATTTCTGCCACAGACATATTCCTGCTCAGTTAGTGTCTGGTACAAACACTCTCTTAATTATACCATTAGTGATTACCAGTCTCTAGGCCAGACTTAAGCAATGAAGTACGATAAAGCAAGAATCATTAACATTAATACCAATATTGTGACAAAGTGGCTTTTAGATGTCCCAGGTGATTTTTTAAAGACAAGAAAGTGCCAGTATCGTAAGTATACGTTGCAACTGGTCTTTCTTGATTAAAAGAGTGTCATTGTTTGTTTTGTACTTTAAACAGCATTTAAATAATGATGGGATTTATTAAGATCATCTTACCATTGATAAATGAAGGTAATTCCAGAGCTGGAGATTTAGAGCAGAACACTAGATGAGTATTACATCATTGTAGACTTAATCTTCCTCCCAATAACACTGATTAGAAGTTCTCTCTTGTTTCAGTAGCGCAGAATCCATGGCAAATATAGTCACATACACATTTCCTGATCCTGTAATGTACCTCCACTGTATTAAAAAAACCTCACTGTCTTCATTTATGCATGTAAGATGGAATCACGTGCATTAACTACAGCTGGTGAAATTTAGTTACCATTAAATAATGTGTTTTTTTTTTTCAAATTTATGCTATGGATTAGGCTAGCCCTTGATTAGTTATGAGATCTGTTTAGCTTCAAACTTCACTCCAGTCCTTCAGCTCTGGCCCTCAAGGGAGTACTGGGCCAGTTTTCAAGATCATAACCTCAGTCCTACATGGGCTATGTCTATATTAACTAGTAGTGTACTGCAGAGCAGATCAATAGAGCAAAACAGTTGGTGCCGGTGATCAGATGTCTGCACTACACATGGTTTGAAGGATCACTTCACAATAGCTCTGCTTTGGTCTGTTAGCAGTTGTAGCCCTTCAGGTGTGCTCCTGGAGTGCGACCTCCAGGTTAATTTCCCCTGAGAGGAATCCAGTCCATGTGCCCCAAGGCTGCTCTGCTACGGTAGCCAAAGCACACAGTAAGTGGGGAAAGCTAGGAGATTTACTTCAAAAATGTGCTCATGATCCAAGCTGAAATGTTAGTGTAAACTCCCCCACAGAATACCATATGGATGTAAAAAGTCATCATATGTGAGTCTTAAGCTGCAGCTCTGGATTACGTCTTGTTCATGTGAAAGTAAAGCAGAGAGCAGGAAAAAAAAGCATGGCCATTCCTTTACTCACAGGCAGTGAGTTAAAGTGATTGCATAATTTCTTATCAATTGAATTCATTTTTTAGGAAAAAAAAGTTGCAGAATTATTTCCTTATAAACATAAAATTTCTCAGTAAATGCAAAATATTTATTTTTTTCTAAGGCCTTTTCACTTTTACATACTGGGTGCATAATAGATCTCCCTCTAATGACCATTTGGAATATTTGTCAGCAACTTACTGTGACGAGAGAGAGGGAAGAAGTAGAGAATCTTTAGCACTGGAATATTTCCTGCCTTCAGATCAGACTTAACGAATAGGAAAGCTGGTCATAAATAGGTGGTGTGTGTTTTCAGAACTCCAGAGTGACCTGTGTAGACATACTTACTGCTGTCTTTACTATCTCCATCTTCCTGTGCTCCAGTAGTGGATATATCTCACCTCACTTTGATCATCTACAATGCAGACATTTACATCTAAGCCAGTTGTCTAGACTTTTTATAGGCCATGGAGAGAAAAGACACTTCTTGGGCATGATTTGCATATTCTATTTAGACATCCATGGTAATATCAGATGACTCACTCCCTGGAAAGTAGCTATTTCTTTCCATTTCCTTTTTTTCCCATTTACACAGACAGCCTAGAGGAATAATTTTGATACAGGAGTTTACATTTTAAATGTTGGAGAATCTACTCTGAAGACCTACATATTTTACCCACTCAAGAAAGCTCACCTCCATTTTAATGTCTTCTTCTAACTAAGAACCCAACAATATATTTATATCATTCTTAACGAATAGTTTCAGAAAACAGCAGTAGCTATTAGGGCATTTTCACCTGCTTACTCTTAGGTTATGGATAGCTTGTCTGGGCATGTGAAGGGACACTGTAATCTACTTAACATGATTCTTGTGAGTTTATGTATCCACTGGGGCAGTAACCTCAGGCTGAATGTGAAGCTGCACTTATATCCGCTGTCTGGATGGACACTGTATGAGAACCATGGTTTAAAGGGAATTCTCAGAGGTTTCTCTTACAACATTTAAACTTGCAATCGCATTTAAGCAAAGCATTTTATTACATCAAATGGATCTTCATTCATGATTTTGGTGATTCCTAGAGTTGCAATTCTATTGCTGCTGCAATAATCCACAGAACTAAATGCCTGGCTGTACAATGCAATACCTTGAACTCTAGAGGATGGAGTTATGGTTTGGTTTCTTGCTCTCTAATAGGCTGTATTAAAAGTAGAATCTCGGTTCCTTGTACTGAGCCTTGAGTGTGTTTTTAATGAGGGAAAATGCAGGTTATTTTGCACACCTAGTTTAGCAAACAGTCTTCTGACAAATTCTGCTCTCTGCAAAAATGATGAAAACAGCAGACCTGAAGATTAGCTATTTGCAAGCTCTGCTAATCTCAGAGGATTTTGCTAATAGCCTACAAAATGGCTGGAAGAAGGAGGAGCATGATCAGCTCCACCTGTCATTTGGTAAATGACGTGTTGCATGCAAATAACTTTGTTTGAAGGGTGCAGAAGTGTAAAGATTTCTACATGTAAAGTAGCTGTGTCAACCTGCTGTCATTTAAGAGGAAAGGTTAGGGCTTGCACGTTGAAAAGGTTTATTTCCTGATTTAAAAACCTTTGCTGTACCTCATCTCAAAGATATCTGCATTTCCAAGGCTTGAAAAGTCTTCACTGTATATAGCTTTTTATCATTTTTGGTAAAGCGGTTTAGAATGAAAAGCACTCTTAAACATGGTTTCATTTTTCCATTGGTGAAGGACAAAGTGAGAGATTAAGCTTTCAGAAGCTGCAGAACTTGCTACCTATATAGATAGATACTTTATTAAATATATATATAAAACTACACAGTCATTATCCTAAATTACATGCTAGTGGAGAGTGTCCCCATTATAAAGGTATAACAGTGCATAACTCCCTCTGTGGGTGCTGTAATTTTTAGTTAATTAGGATTGAGTCTCTCTTCTCTTTAGCAAGTATCATTTTCCTTCACAACTGTCTCTATTAACTTCAGTGTTCTGACTTGTGAGGGAGAGGGTTTTACCAGTTCATCGCCCACTTGTATTTTGGAAACACTGTATTTGATCTATAAATATCCTATTCCTTCACCTACATTTAGTATGAGTCTACCATCATCTAACTTCTGGATGGGTCTCCTTCAGATTTCAGTCATGTTGAGAGGCATATTCTTAAACTGTGTGTTAAAAAAAAGTATTAAGTTTTATGGCAGTGTTCAAGATGGAATGTTTCACTGTCATCCTCCAGCTCTGGACATAAAGATATAAGAGATTATAGTATGCATGGACGCAGACCAGATCTGTGTCAGAGCCATGGGCCTTGACTGCTCCCAGGCGCAGGCTGCCTGCGCTCAAGGCCAGCTCTGATGTGATGCAGCTGTGTGACCTTGGACCAAACTGCCGAGGAGAGAGCTTTGCGAGAAAGCTGTAAGAAACCTCCTCAGGGGCTACCCAGCATCACTCAGGAGCTTTTTTAAGCTCCAGACTCACTCTTTGTCCCTTCCCAAGCCATTGCAGCCATGCCATGCCTGGCCATGTACATCTCTGTTTCAGATCCTGATGCTCCCACTTGATGTCCTGCTTGACCTCAGACCAGCCCCATCGCTGTAGACTTTTCTGGCATCACTGGGCTGTGCTAGCTCCGGTTACTGCCACCGGACCTGCCAGTGACCTACCATCACCTCTTGTCCTCTGTCTACTGTGGGACTGCATCCCTCGTCAATAAGGACAAGCTCCTGCCTGCCTTGCTCTTACCCTCGGCTCCCAACTTGCCCTCCCTGGCAGAGCAGCCCACTGTTGCTGCTCCTGAACAATATGTAGAGATTCAAAAAAACATTTATAGAATGGTAAGTTCTGCATTGCTGCTCTTTCCAGTTGAGAGATAGTCTGCAACTGTTAAAATCTTCTAAAATATTGGAGTTAAGGTTAGACATATTTGTAAATTAGCTACTAAAAATACTCTGATTCTGAAAATACCTTCCCTGGAAACACAGTGCTACCTTTCCTATATGATGGCTACCTTTCTTTTTCATATTCTAAGCTTTGACACCCCTTGTTCACTGCTGGAAAGTTTGCTTGAAATAAGTCACAATTGGGGCCTTCCAAAGGTATGTTCTATTTTACAGATGATTGCACACTTTCTTTGGCTTCCAGATAACGCTTGTTTGTCATAGTCACTGCTGTGAAATGCCATTTCTCCCTCTTTTATTTTTTCACCATGTAATACATTTTGTAAAGAAGTATTAGCCTTAGAGTGTCAAGTAAGTTCTCTTTTAGTAATTATATTTCTTGAAAAATTCAAACTCACACATATTCTAAAATATAATTCAGAACCCAGCATTCACTATCACAGTTATGGAAATCATTGACTTCATGCCTCTGTATTCCTTAGTGGCTATTAATCAGCAGACCTTTGCCTAAAAGTGATTATTCAAGTGGTTTTATCACCTCAGTAGTTTTAATTCCTGTGTTTGACTAACCCCAGAAGTTGTATTTCACCACTTGGATGACAACACAAAAAAACCCCCAGAAAACCCTACCAGAATTCAGAGTGTCTTACCTTGCACTATCTCAAAGTTACAAAAATCAGACTCATTCAAATTTCACTGAAGTTTGTCCCAGTGAATGTGGTTATTGAATAGCGCCTTTTAAGCATGAATTGATCAGCCAAAGTCACTGTTTGGATACAGGGAGATGTAATATCTTTTCTACAGAAGGAGAAAGAGAGGCATAGAGTAACTGAAGGATGGATACATTTAGTTTTGCTTGGCTTTAAAGAGATGTTTAGAGCAAGAATTTATTCTAAGGAGTAGTTAGAACTGAAGTCTCTCAGGCTATGTCTCTAGGGTCCTGACATTTTAGTGTGGCCCTGAGTCCATGCCAGTGTCCAGACACGTCAGATGCTTCCTCTGAGAATTAGGACTTCTCACTCAAATAAGGGTGTAAAGAGAATTTAAGAGCTCCTTTAAGAAAGCTTGCTCTGCAGAAATGGATTTCTTCCATCCTGAGTCAGTTGTGCTGGTAGTAGATGTCACCAGTTCTGACATTAGTCTTCTGTACAAACTGACATTAGCTGCTGTTGGGGTTGAATCAGAAGGAATTCTATTCAAAGAATGATGGATGTATTTTGCCTCTCTTTTGTGCCACATATCCTCATGAAATAAGACCATTTTCATGTAAAATTTTCTTTTCTCTTCTCTTCTCTTCTCTTTTTTCTTTTCTCTTCTCTTCTCTTTCTTTTCTTTTCTCTTCTCTTTTTCTTTTCTTTCCCCAGGAATATTTATCATCTGTGCTTATATTTACTCAAAACATGGCACACACTGATTAATTATGCATATTTATCATACTCCTGCCTAAGAGTCTTTGTGCTACTCACTGTAAACATACACAATAAGATATAGTCCCTATAGTCCCAAAATTGTGCCCTAGAAAAGATGTGGCTAAGAAAGAGAGAGAGAGAGAGAGAGAGAGGGAGAGAGAGGCAATACGGCCAAGTTAGAAACACATCAGAGGTTTCCTTTCCTTTCTTTTCCTTTCTTTCTTTTGGACCCTGCCTGCGTCTCTAGCTGCAAGATATACACAATGGTTCAAGCAATAGCTGTGCCCACAGAACAGTGCTTGTTTTTGCTGAACTTTCTTTGAAGCTGCTAGAATTGCAGAGTGTAAGTGAAGTTGGAAATTGGTCCATATTGCACCACAGATAATGCATGGCTTATTTTCCTAATGCAGGTTAAGGAAGATCCTTGCTTTAAGATGGAGCATTGCTCATGCTTTAACATCAGGGTTTAACCCATGAGACTATATTCCAGATTTCTAGGACAGAGCCATTGAAATCACGGCTCCTCAGTCTTCTCCCAACAGGGAAGGATTTCAGAAAAAAACAAATGCAAAAATGAGTTAATAAATTCCACCTAAGACCTGGCTAATTTCCCAGTGCCATTTTCCAATAGTAAAAGAAGAAACGTTACAGGCTCAAAAGACTCATCAGATATTGCCAGAGTCCTTTGGCTTGCCTGGGACAGGCCTTTAACACATAAATCCAAGCAGCACCATGTAACAAAAGTAATCGTGTCAGCACTGGTTGGATATGTTAAATCGTGCTTACGAGTATTCCTCCTCCCAGCACTGCTATCAAAGTAAGTAAGAAAACTCTGGGCAAAGCAAAGCAAACTTTTCTCAGTTATTACAGAAAGAAGTTCAGAGAAGCCTGAAATGGGAAAAGATCTAGTTTAACAAGCCTGATGAACCTGGCCATCGTGCGCAGGCTGTTGGGACTGGAGCCCTCTCCCACCGCTCGGGGCCAGGGCAGCGGAGGAGCCGCACCGTGCGGAGCCGAGGCGCGGGAGCCGCGCGCGGGCGGCGGGACCGACGGCGGCGGTGCAGTTGCGGGCAGCGCCCTCGAGGTGGAACCTTCGCACCGAGGCAGGGCCGGGCCGGGCCGCGGAGCCGCCGCGCCGGCGCTGCCCCGCGCTGCGCTCCGGGCGCGGCGGGGCCGGGGGGGAGCCGGGGCTGCCCCGGGGCGGGGCGGGGCGGGGCGGGGCGGGGGGGCGGAGCAAGGGCCCCTGTGCTTCCCGGTGTGAGCGGAGCGGTGGCACCGGGAGGGCGGGGAGCTCCTTTAGGAAGAGGAGCAAACTCTTCCAGACTGTTCCAGCAAGCTGCTCCCGGCTGGGTCGCTTACCCCCCGGGTGGCCCGTGCTCCGTGCTCCGGGAATCTTGTCTTGGTGCCGAGGAAAAAGCAGGGAAGCCCTTCATCTGGCATCAAAGCTGGAAGCCGAAATAGGGCACGGGAAAATACGTGTCGGGAAACCTCCCCTAATATATCGATCCAATACAGAGGGAAATTACTGCCAGCAGACGGCGGGACGGGGATGCGGCCCTCCGCACTGCCCAGCCCTTTCCTCCCTAGGGAGCCCGTGCTAAACGGCCACGGGCCCTGCTAGCCCACATGTCCCCCTGCATAGCCCCCTCCCTCCCCGCCGGCCGCCTGCGCCTTAGCTGGCTTTCTCCGCAAATAAATCCCGCTGCAGACACCCGCCCGGGATGGCGCCCCGGGCGGCAGCGGCGCGGTCCGGGCGGGGTGCGGACAAGGGCGCTGCAGGTGCCGGAGGAGGGCCGCGCCGGGCCCGGGGCTGCCCCGCGGCTGTGCGCGGAGCCGCGCGGAGGAGACTGGCTCCGCCCGCCGCCGGGCTGGGCGCCCCGTCCGAGGCGGTGAGCCGGGCGGGCCCGCAGCCGCCAGCCCGGGGGACTGGGCATCACATGGAGGAGGCTCCGCGCCGCGCCGCGGAGCGCCGCCGCCTTCGGCACCGAGAACAGCTACACGTGCGGCCCCGCGCCGCGCCGGGCACCATGCGCTGACATGGGGCTGCGCGCCGCCCCGCGCCCCTCCGCGCCGGCCCGGCCCGGCCCGCCGGAGCCGGAGCCGCGGAGAGGGCGGGCGGCGGCGTGGCGGGGCGCAGCCGCCCCCGCGGGCGCCGGCGCTGCTGGCGGGGGCCGCTCCGGCGGGGGCGGGCGGGCGCCGCGGGGCGGGGGCCGGGGGCGTCTGCTTCCTCTGAAAGGCGCAGCCGGGCCGAGGCGCGTGTCTGCCGCTGCAATCGAGCGGCGAGGCGGCGGCGGGTGAATATCGTCACAGGGGCTGAGCCACGAGTCCCAAAAAGTTTTTTTTTTTTTTTGAAGAGGGGGAGGAGGAATAAGGAAGGAGACGGTGGAGAAGGTTTGGCTTGGCTAGTCGCAAGTGTTATGCAGCACTATTGAAATCGCTCTCCTAGATACCTGTCCCAGGCTGAGCTCCTGCGTATTAAGCTGACGCTACTGGGGAAAGCTATCTGAGACGAGGGTTGTACAGAAATGCTATTCCCAATCGGCGCCCCGTATTAATTCCAGTGACCTCTGCAGTAATATGGATATGCAGCTATTTTCGATCAAGGTATTTGTGCGTGTGTGTGTGTGTGTGCGCGCGCGTGTTTCCTTCAGTTCTTATTTTAAGGGGAGATGAGTCCACGAATAATGCAAGTTTTGCCTCAGTTAACGTCTGTGGGCTAGGCAATCCTCTCTGCCTGGTTTGCGGCGCCGGGGGCTCTTGTTTATTGCTTTAATTATTTATCATTTTTATTGTCGATATCCTCCCCCAATCAGCTCTAACGAAAGAGATCCCGGGCACAGTGCCGTCATAGCAGCCACAAAAAAGGGAGGATGTTGGTGCTCCTGAACAGCGAGATCTGCCCCTTGCCTCCTTAAGCGGGTCCTATCCCACTCCACCGAGCGGAGGGAGGGGGCACCGGGGTTCACCCGAGCTCCCCGCCGTCGTGCTCACATTTCTTTAGCCAGGAGGGAAGAGGGGGCTCCCTTCGCGCCGGGGGGGACGGGGCGAGCCCTGCGCGCCGCCGGCAACTTCGCGCTCGGCTCCGGGGCCGGGCGAGCGGCCGCCGGTGCCGCCGCCGGGCGGGCTCCGCTCCCCCGGCCCCGCGCGGCCCGGGCAGCGGCTTGGACCCACGGGCCCCCGGGGGTGGGAAAGGAAGGGGAAACCCTGGCGGGCCCCCGGGGGTTTCCCGCCCCGGATAAGAGAGCAAGGGCCGGCCCGCGGGGAGGTGTTAGCTGTCTCCGGCGTGGAGGAGCACTCCCCCAGCGCTGGGCATGTGTTTGTTGCGGGAATCCTGAGCGTTGGCAAGGGAGTGCATAACACGGTGAAAAAAATCCCAAGTAATAAAAATCGACCGCTGACCCACAGTGCATGCAAATCCGGCACTGGCATTTTGGAGTTTGCAAGCTTCTGGCCTCTGGGACCAAGGATTCATTTAAAGAGTCTTAGGTTTTCATTGAGGGGAACCCAAGCGCATTAAAGCTGACCATTTGGCGTGAGGAGAGGAAGGAATCGCTGGCGGCTGTAAATAACAGGCGACGCTTGTTTGCGACGCCGCTGGCAGAAGGTGCGGTGCTCCCGCCCGGCTTTTACGGGGAGCAGGGCTCGGAGGAGCAGCGGATGCGCTTGGCTCCAGCGGGGCGATGTGCGGGTGCCCGCCGGCTGCCTTGCGCAGGCTGCTCGGCTGGAGGGCCGGGTAGTGAAACAGTTTCAAAAAATACTACGGCAGCTAACTGCAAGGAGGGCGGCCCCCGGAGAGCCGAGCTGAGGCTGTGTCGGAATTCCTCAACACGAGACGCCAGCTGGGGTAGGGATGAGCCTGGGAAGAGAAAAAAATAAATAGCTCGGCGAAGTGAAGTGCAGAACAATAGGGGGCTCCCTTCGAGGGGGAAACACCGCGGTGATGGGCGATGGCCGAGGAGTTCCGCGGGGAGCGCGGGGAGAGGCAGCCCCGGCCCCGGGGCGCTTCCTGGCCTTCCCTCGGCGCGGGGCGCGGGGCGCGGGGTGCGGGGCGCGGGGTGCGGAGCGGGGCTCGCCCCGACGCGGGCGCCCCGCGGACGCCCCCGCTGGCCGCGGCCGGGCGGAGCCGGGCTGGCCTGCAGGGTGCCCGGGGCGGCCCCGGCGGCCGCCTCCGCGGGCAGCGGCGTTTGCCGCGGCAGAGACCCGCTCCGGGGCACTGGCGGCGGTGGCAGCGCCAGCTCTGAGTGCCGGCTAGATCGGCCGGGGTCTGCCGGGAGCAGGGCAAAATGAAAACAAAAACAGAGAAAGGCTCTTGTAGGCTGCTTGGGAAAAGCCCCTTGATCGTCACTTGCCGGACCAGAGGTGAAACCAGCTCTAAAGGTGTTATATTGATGGGGTTTATTCAGCTGTGAGACCAGGCAAGGGCAGGGTTGATGCTGTTTCCTACTTAAAAATTTTAAGCTTCTGTTAGTCTAAGCCCTGCAGAAGGATCTGTGTTGTTTTAGCAGCGTAGCTTGTTTGGGAGACAGATATTTTGGGAGATGGTAGAAAGTGAAGACAGGAGCTCTGGGGTATTTGAAAAGAGGTTGATGAGGCTGAATGGAGACATTTCTCTCACAGTGCACTAGGACAAAATAGTTCCTGTAAACAAGATGCTGAGGGTGACTTGCCTTGAAGTCCTGATTTTACTGTAAAGGTTACCTCAGTGGCAGGGGCACAGCAAACCATTACAGAAGAGCTGAGGTAGATAAGATGACTTACATCAGTGAAGAATCCTCCAAGTTAGGAGTTGCGATGTCAAGGCTTAAGGTTTTCTAGATTCCCTTCTGTTGTCAGCAAAACCCATTAATCTTCTGTATGTATCAGGTTATTGTATCCAGGTGGCAACTGTTTACCTGCTCTATGTTCAAATTCAGCTATTTGTTCATCTCTGAATGTTGTGCAGGAAAAAGAGACAACTTTTAAGATTACTAAAATGAATATTAGCAAGACACAGTCTTTATTTGATAGTCTCGAAATAGGATATCAGCAGTAAGAATTCAGAATATACATATTTTGCAATTTTTTTCTCCCCAGAAGTTCAGAATGGAAGTTGCTGTTATTTTGTTCTCATTCAATGAAACCAGACCAGTTTTACATTACCTGGACAGTCTGACTGGTTTTTGAAAAGCAATGTGTGTAGAAGTGGGTCTTCGCCCTAAAAATCTTCCTCTTCTAATTCACAGAATATCAGTTATTTTTAGTTCGGTACAGTCCCAACTGTGTTTCAAATGTAATAAGTGATTTTTTAATGGAATAAATACTTTTTCATAGACCTTTCCTTCCCACCCACTAAACAGTTTGTTTTTTTTGTGTGTCCCTCAGTAAAGTGTCTGGCTGGCAGCTTCAGTTAAAAAATGTTCCATGAAGTTCAGTGAACAGATTTTCCTGTTTACAGTGCAGAGAATACTGTTTTCTCCTGCAGCTGTCTGTAATTGTAAGATTCTTTTAAACAATATTTGCAGGTGAACGTACCGAATCTTGCTATGATTTCAGCTATGACTTCACTGTTAACTGAAGATTGCTCTTTCAGGAGTTTTGCTGCAAAAATAAAGATTTATATATCACTTTCAGCCCATTATTTAGAGTTCATTAATGTGAAGAACTCCCATAATGAGACCAACTCCCAGTGGAGTAAGTCCATGACTGGAATCATGACCAGATCTGGCGTGTGCCGATGTGCCCGACTCCCACAGCGCCATGCTGAGGTACCAGACCTTGTGTAGCAACTGGCTTCTAGGGCTGAATGCTCGTTGAAGGGAGCAATTTCTGAACCAAATGGTTCATCCCGAAAGAAGTTTCCAGGTCTTCTGTCTTGCAACACCCCATATCCTGAGGTTTAAAAATAAAGCTGTATTACAGTAAAACAAGTGGAGGGCTGTGCTGAAGTCCTTACTTTAAAATAGTAGTATGCTCTGGTAGTACCAGGTATTTTTAATGAATTAAAACCATGAGAAGCATGTATTTCAAGGTGACTAGAAGACAGGCTTGGTGGTGCACTTGTTCTTGAACTTGTAAGCCCCTGTGCCAGGGAAATGTGTGAATTTCTTCTCCGAAGTTATGTGTCTAGTGAGTACTAGCTACTACAGTGAGAAACCTGGTAGCTTGAGAATGCATTTGCATTAATTCAAACTTTTATGATCAATTTGAAAAGGACAGCATTTTGGTTTGAAAGAGATCTCTGAACATGAGGAAAGATCATTCTGACTTTATAGTCTGGGAGCCCATGCTTTTTTCACTAAAATTCATTGATAAAAATGGAATTCATTTAGATCAGATGCTTTCTACTTAGCTACAGAGGCTTATAATATTCTGTTACAGTTAATATTAATTAATATATAAAAAGCAGTGTGGCATGAATAAATTAGGCAGCATAATAAAAGCTTTTATTTCTTCGGTAACATAAAAAAAGACTAAAAGGTCTTAAATTTTTAAAAAGAACATTTTACAATTTTCCTTCCATTTTTTAGATAAGTGGTGGACGCTGGCAGCAAAGAAGCATGTACTTTTTCAGGAAATTATACAAGCTGAGGCAGAACAATTAATGCTTATGTAGATTGTAATACTGAAAAATGCTTATTCTGAATTCATTTAGCTTTTAATCAGTTCCAGATTAGGTATTGGACTCAAGATATTGGGCTCACTTTAACTTCTTCAACTTGTTTGGAATTCAGGTTGCAATAGTTGAATTCATCACTGCTTGTTTACACACAGACTGACAGTTGCTTTAATTTCTGGGTATTCTTTGGCTGTAAGAAATTGATCCAAGGCTGAGCAAGAGAAAAAGCAGCAGTTTTTCCTTCATGAATATTTTCATGTTTTTGGTGGTGCAGTCTTGTTCCCTAAGTCCCCGCAGAGTGTTAAATAAAAGCAGTCTTATCTTTTATTGCCTCAAAGAATTGGTTCCTGTATGGGTTGTACTGTATAGTAGCAGTGTTGTAGAGTATAGTAGCAGTGCATAGACTAATGAGTTGGTTGTTCATTATGAACCAAAAAGGAAATTTCATCTCTGTGTATTTTAGATGTAGATACAACTTTTAATCTTTGCTATTTTGAACTCTTATCTATGTTTTTCTACTATCGCAATCAAGATAAATGCCAGTTGTGGCTAGCTGATAGCTAGCACAACCTTTTCTCTATGGTGCGGGCCATAGTCTATCTGTAGGAACCGTCTTAGGGAATCAGATCGACTCACTGGGAGTCAGTGATGTTAGCCAAGTGCCTGCATTTGTAACTGATAAGTTCTGCACTGGTGTCTTTAAAGCCACTGGTAAGCTCTTGGGGCTGAAGCCTGTGTAGATTTGCCCTCCATGTGCTCATAAGGAGCTGAAGGAGAATGATGGGAATGTGACATAAAGCAGCACAGAGTTTGTTTCATTTAGATTCAACGCTGGGTAAAATTCAAGCAAACCAAAATATTAAGAGACACCGAAAGTCTTGTGCTCTGCTATTCCCAATTGCAATGCTTCTATTCGCAACAACTAAACATGTTTCATTTGCAAGTCTTTGCTTTGTTACCAGATCACAGTGAGATACCGTTTCATAAATAGAAGACTCTCTGTTCTGAATATTTTTCTCAGGCCCTCAAATATCCTTTATTTAAAATTTCTTCTTAGGTTTTGTGAGCTTAGTATTATCATTTTGGGAAAATGATGTAACAAAATAATTTTAAGAACAAGATGATTGGTTTAAAGCATTATCAAACCACATTTTGAGATTTATTACCACAGAACATAGGAAAATCTTGTGAAAAATAATTTTAAATGTCTTTTTGGAAAAAAAGTATAGTTCTATCAATTTTATTCTAATCTGATTATTTGTATGGTAGGAACCAGTCAGATCACTTGGGACAAAGTATGTACCTGCAGATGAACCTGTGGTCCAAATGCAAGCACAGAACAGAGATGTTGTTAATGTTGGATCTCAGAATAAGTAAAATGTCAGAAAAGGAATACTGTATATTTAGGTGTTTTCTTGACAGAATACATTGTGCTCATTTTGCTTAAGCAAGCAGTTACTTTTTGTTAAAAATAATTTAGTATTTGAAATTATCTAGAAGGCATTTTAGATTTATCTTAAACCTAGAAGAAAATGAATTCCATTGCAGAAATAATCAGTTTAATATCCAAATGAGTTGAATGTTCTTGCACTGCAAAAGCTGAAGAGCGTACTGAAGTTTAGGAATTCTGATTATTCCATTGTCATGAATGGAACTTCCCAGTGGGAGTAAGTGTAAGTAGTAATTGCAATTCTGAGAGTTGGAATAGAATGATACAGCAAAATATAAAAAACAGTGTGTTATGGATCAAAGCTGTTACTGGATGTCCTGCAAGGCAAAGATAAACACAAATTACTGGTCTGACTCTGAACATTAAGCTAAATTTACTTACCTTGATTTTGCTTTTCCTCTGCTGGCATCATCAATTCTTAGCTGGTAGTACAGTGCAGCCAGGTGTTCAAATGCACAGAAGGCCAAGAATTACTCCCTTACAGAATGTGGAAAGTAAAACCTAGGCAATGTAATTCATATTCAAAAGTAAATACACTGTGTGACAGATATAAAACTGCTGAACTAAACGGTATTTCTCACTTTTTTTCAGAAGTACCTCAGCTTCAGGGTAAAATACAAGGACATGAGCTACTGACCTCCTCCTAGCATCAGGACCAGAGAAACTACCCTACATTTTACCATCAATTAAGCGCAGTTGAAAACCACCTCTCCAAAAAGCTGATCAATTCACAACATCAGCAGACATCTTTTGTAAAACACGTTTTATGTACTTCCGCTGAGATCCTTTTTCTACCTGCTGCATGGTTCTATACTACTTACTGGGCACTGATGGTAGCCTCCAGAAAGTGCAACTTCAAATGGTCAACTTCATCCTTTAGCAAGAAGAAAATCTGGATACTGGATTGCAGCGACATCTTCAGAGAAAATGGTATACGACAGAAAGCGATTAGTTTCCTGCCATTGTTTCTTCCTGCTAACAGCCAAATTCTACTGGATGCTCACCATGATGCAAAGAACTCATGGCCAGGAATATGCCCACTCCATCCGACTGGATGGGGACATCATCTTAGGAGGACTGTTCCCCGTCCATGCAAAAGGGGATAGAGGGGTGCCTTGTGGGGAGCTCAAGAAGGAGAAAGGGATCCACAGACTAGAGGCAATGCTGTATGCAATTGATCAGATTAATAAAGACCCCGATCTTCTCACCAATATCACTTTAGGTGTCCGGATCCTTGACACGTGTTCCAGGGACACTTATGCTTTGGAACAATCCTTAACATTTGTGCAAGCGTTGATAGAAAAAGATGGTTCAGATGTGAAGTGTGCTAATGGGGACCCACCTATTTTCACTAAGCCAGACAAGATATCAGGTGTGATAGGTGCTGCAGCAAGTTCCGTGTCCATTATGGTTGCTAATATTTTAAGACTTTTTAAGGTAAGGAACGTTTTCTACTCTTCATTTAAATTTTAAGGAGAATAAAATAAGTGAGATGATTGTGTCTTGATGCTTTCAAGGAAGAAAGGACTGAAATTTGAAATGACTGATTTGCCCTTTTAAAGCAAAAAAAAAAAAAAAAAGGAGAAAAAAAAAGAGCAATGACTGCAGACCCTAATTTAAGGTGCCAAATGCCTCTTTTGAAGTTCTGAGCAACCAGAGCAAAATGTGCACACATTTTAATTCTTTAGGGTTTTTTATTCTTATTTTTTTATTACTCACATTTGCTCCATATTCAGTGTTTATGCTCATCAAGACTAGGTTGAGATTTATTTCACAGATTTCCAGGAGAATGAAATAGAAGGTTTAAATACTAATCCATTTGTAGGAGGACCAGATAATTTCCCTAAATAGGAAGACAGGCCAGCAATAATCTAGTGCTATTGATGTGCATGTCTAGCCAAATGAAGTGTATTGAAATGTCTTTGATTTCCTTGAAATCTTAACCTCCTCCATCATTTTCACAAGGTGATAATTTTTCCAGACTTTGTTATCACTTTGTGAGAGATTACTTTTGGACAGCAGTTCTACTGGCATATTGTTCATTTCCTTCTGTGTATTTTATTAAGCTCTGCTCTTATAAATAATGGAAAAGTAAACCTGCCACTTTTAAACTCACCAAGTTAGATGGAAAGATGAACATATTCTAATCAATCAACTTACCTGGAACAGATCAGGCAGCTAATGTTTAATTTTTAATCCTGTGCAATGGTAAATAGATCATGGTAAGCTGAGCACTCTTTTTCTATGCACAGAATGGCTGTAGCATTTTATCTGAATCTATTACTGTGCTACTGCCTACTGTTATTGACTGGTTCCTTCCATTCAAAAATCTTGCCTTATGTCCTTACAACTTCATAATCACTGAAAGCCATGTTAAAGACCATTTCTTTGACTTTGGTGAAGAAGATTCTGGTACTATTAAATATTGCTGTTGTGTATTTTGAAAACTGTTGCACTTGCCTAACTGTTGTGCCTGAGAGATTGTACAGAAGCAAGAAAAGATTGTCCTTTTTGAAGGTTTCTCAAACTGGCAAAGAGTATTTTGGTCATTTATAGGGAGATTACTGTCTGTCCTTCCTTCTGGTTCTCCTGTGAAGGACATAATCATGGCTTATAATTCAGTGGAGGAGTGAAGTGTCTGCTGGGTTGTGGTCAGGTGTTTGTTACAGCTGCAGAACTGAACTCTGACTGCATTTACTGCACACATTTGAGAGTTGTGGACTTGTACCAGCCGTATGCTTTGCTTGTGAAAGTCAAGTACACACAACTAAGTTGAGATTTAAGAATACTGTATATGGAGATCACCTTTGGAGCCACGCCTGGGGGAGAGAGGGAGGGTTGTCCTTCCTGGGAGTAATCATGAATGCTGCAGGACATACCTATTTTTAATTTAATGTCCTTTTTCAAAGTTGTGTTACTCTATTAAATAATGCATAGCTCTGAAATAATGATAGATGGAACAGTCACTTTAATACCCATCATAATGCAGAATCACATAGAATACCACTTACATCCAGTTTTGAGTTGAATACGGTGTAGTAGACTGATTTAAGAAACTAAGCCTTGTAAGACATGCATTAACTGTGAATTAAGAGCAGCAAGAAGGAAAGAGGCCTATGAATTGTCTAAGATACCAGCAATTTGTCTTCTGAAACCATGACAGCTACCTCCTGATTGCCATTATGCAGTAAGATTGCAAATAACATTCTACTGCAGTCTTAATCAATAGAGGGCCACGTGATATCCCCTCTGGGGAAAGATCTTATTTACCCATTTAATTGATGTAACACAGCTGCTGGCAAAATGAGGAGACATCTCTTTTAGTTTAATTATAGATCCTGCACAAATATTCCTAATAATGTAAAAAATGACAAATGATGCCCTTTAACGTCTCATGTTGGACCAGCATCTGAAGTCTGTTTTTACACCTTCCTCTCAGGAGTAGCTTTGTTACCCTTGGGGGGATTCTTTGCATGAGTGAAGGCTTCTGGATGGCCCAATTTCACTATAAAAACCATGCACAATCGTTATAAGCAAGCACAATAGGAAATTAAGGATCATTTGCCAGACATATAGAAGTATAATCTGGTTGGGGCTAACCAAAGACATGGGCTGAGGTTCTCAGTTGATGCAGCCCACAGGGCTGTGTGGCTGAGGACCAAGACCATGGTCCATGCTCACAGGGGTTCTTAGGATGAAAACAGTGTTTGCTGTGTCTGGGTATATGTCCAGGCTGGACACTCAGCTGGTATAAATCCCTGTAATTTCATTGATGCTGATGATCACCATCATGCAAATACCTATTTCCATTATTACCAGGATGAGTGCTATTCATCCGTATGGCTGCCTAACAATTCTATTTTGCAAGTTGACCCTGTAATTTGAAGTTCAGTATTGCTTTTATCTGCTTCGAAGTTTCTAAATGTCAGGACTACATATTTCTTGAGAACATTGTTATCTAGTGAAATTTTAATCTGTGATGAAATTGTGAGAAATATATTATATCACCCAATGTGAATACACATACAAAAACAGCCTGAGAAATATTATGCTCAGCAGCTGGTATTTTTATGCTGCTATTTTTCTTTTTTCTTTTTCCATTTTTTTTCTTTCTCTTATCGATTCTACAACGTAAAACACACTGGTCAATAGCCCTATCTGATGATCTGTTGGATAGCATAAACTGATTGATATTCATGGTATCCTTATATCTAAGTCTGTTTTCATGAGAAGGGGGGGAGAGAGAGTACCACAGAAAAAGTTCTTGATCTATAGCCTTTCTCCTAGCCAAACAGCTCACCTTGAATTTTTCTCTGACCGTTCTTTTTTTGTGCATCTCTAGGAGTTGCACCACTTAACAGGTGATTTTTCTGCCTTTAGTAGGTCCAAGACATTAAGGTTCGAATTTGGACAGCCTAAATTTCACCTGTTGATGGTTTTAGATCTTTCCGAGGCACTTTGCAAACAGGAATCATTTGTTCAAGGAATTAGCTCGTGGACCTGTTATTCCTTGATATATGATAATAAAGAGGTTGCTTATATTACTCTGGTACTTGATGAAAAGAATATTGTGTGAAACAGGTGTTTATTAAGCTTTCAGAACTTGGAGGCTGTCTTGCTGCAAATATAGTGGAATAAGGAGAGGACCTTCAGAGGCAAACACAGAAGTACTGTGCTAGATATTAACACAGTAACTACCTGCTTAAGCAGTTCTGCTTAGATCTTAGGACAGATTGTCCCTAGCTGAAGTTGCTGGCTTATCATTTTATGAAGTTGTTTTTGTCAGAGTACCTCAAGGGTGGGCTGCTCCACAAGGGAAACTGAGCCAGGAGCAGAGGGTGACAGCAAGACAGGCAGGGCAGTGGTCTCACGGATGGGAATACAGTCTCACAGCACTCAAATGAGAAGAACAAAGCAGGTCTGGACACGGTAACCAGGCTTAGTCAGCAGGCCAATGATTTCCAGCCAAGTCCCTAGTGATGCGACAGGTCTGAGATCAGCTAGGAAGGCAAGTCAGCAAAGCAAGGTCAGACCTGGCAAAGTACAAGGCCAGGAACACGGCTCAGGCAGGGCCAGAGCTTAAATGCAGTGACCTTAGTGAAGGGGAAAGGGCAATTTGACGGTTCTTTAGTATTTCCCATTGGAAGTTACTGTAGAAATAGGGTAGACAAGTGTGGACCTGCTTATTTTCTTTCTTCTCGTGAACGAGGAGCTACTCTTTCCTCTGTTTAATGGGAGGTGACATTGTTAGGTCATTGTTTTTTCCAGTCTGGGAACTCAGCTGCCAAGCTGGCTCCTCTTTGGCTGGTAGATTGATTCAGGGTCCAGCTGTCCCTGTTGGCCAACACTCAGTAACCAAGAGGGAACTCTTTTTTTTTTTGGACTGGATTATTCAAGAGAAACTTCTTGCACTCACCCCCTTCCCTGGCTTTGTCTCTCTAGAATTTTGGCTTCTAGCAGGGCACTCAGGTACGACCTAGTGATGCCCTTTAGCTTCTTTGTGTGAAACTTGTAAGTGCTTGGGCTGTTCCCAGTCCCTCCAAACTCAGCTTAGGAAAACAAGAGACTCTGTAACTCAGCTCACTTCATATATTGTGTTCCTTGTATTCAAGGCTTCTACTTATTAAAATGTCTGACTAACCCTATTTAATGGTTAAAGTCTACTGGAGAAAAGAGAGACATTTGTTTACGCTAGTTTCCTTCCATCTAAAAACCTCACGCTATTCCTGAACTCCTTGGTACACTCCATCTGTCACCTTCACACATCTTCTAGCCAGTGTCACACTGGGAGCAGCCTAGCGACAATGGCTTGCATGTGAATCAAGACGAGTAGACAATATGTTTGCTGAACTGTGATGTTAAGCTTTTATATATATGTATATATCTATAAATGTACGTGCATGTAAAGCCAAAAAATTCCTTCACAATTTTGCTCTTCCCTTCCCTTCCCTTCCCTTCCCTTCCCTTCCCTTCCCTTCCCTTCCCTGGAGAGACTAATATGTACTTTGTGCACATTTGCCTTATACATTTCATATGCATTTACCTTTTCAGAAGTACATACTACGAATGACATTTTGAAGTTACTCTTTTGACTTTATCTGCAACCATCTAAAAATGCAAAGAACAGTTTCTTTAAACAAATCTAGAAGTGAATATATCAGTTTCCCAAGCATTTTGTCTTTTTGCTTTGATTCTTCGTTTGCCTTGTCTTGGTTTTTAACGGATAACTTCAGCTGGCAGCCTTGTGCTGCTAGCAGGGCTGTAGCTGGATGATGCTTTTTTGGGGTTCAGTTGCAGGTCTTTTCACCTTTAGCTGGCACAGGGCTCTGTTGCTGGGATGAGTTCCAGACCTTCAAAGAACATCAGAGAGGTTCCCAGAAACAAAAGAGGGGAGCACAGGGATTACAGCTGTGCAGAGCCTATCCTGACTGAGCCTCATAAATACAGGGCTTTCTATATAGTTGTGTCAGTACTGTTTTTTCTCACAATTGAAGGGTATATGATGTGAATAATACTATTACATTTTACTACTTACTTTCTGAGAGCACTTATATACTTTCGTGTGGCAATCTGAACTATATACAGCTCCTGATCCATATATATGGAAATTTTTGTACCTTGTGAACCTTACTGACTTCAGAGGCTCCAGAGTGGTGCTGGAGTCAGCCTTCTCCATATCTGACTGCAGAGCCTTTCCATAATGGGGAGAATTTTACCTTTAACTTTGAAAGAAATAAAGAACAGGCTCAAAAATTTTACCTAGCATATTGGCATACATTAATACAAAATGTGCTGCACTGACTAAAATATATCAATTTTCTGTTCACAATGTCACACTACATTTGTCAATAACATCTCCTGCAGCATAGCATTTGAAATTTGAAATAGGATACTATTTTTTTTTCTGTGGTTAAAACATTTGTGGAAAATCTTTTGTGAAGTGTGAAGAAAAATTGTTGTTAGTAGGGAGAAGAAGACTGAAACATTTTGAAATCAGCTCTTAAGATGAACAGATTTGTTTTACTTTTGTTCTAGATAATATTTTCACCTTCTGAATCATTTTTAATTATAAAAGGAACCCATTGCCAATGCATCCCATTTAATTTTACAGTGTTTTTTTTGTAGCTTCTTACAAGCACAAATTTGTTTAGTGCCTAAGCATCTTGTCTTGTTATTGGCTGGAAAATACCATTATAAGCATTTGATTTTTTTCTGTTTTTTCATAATTCAACTTCTGTTAGCTAGAAACTGCATCCATATCTCTTCATATATCCAAGTACCTACTTGGGTTATGTAAAAAACATTTAATTCAGTCATGATTTTTCTTTCAGTGCTTAAAAAAATGCTTAAAAGTGTCGTTGTCAAGACAGGCAAATGCCAGGTCAACACCAAGGATAAATGATATGTACAACAGGCACTTTACCAGTATCAATAATGAAATAGCTGGGAAATTTTTTAGCTGCAGCCAGAGGAAATAATAGGTTTCCAGATTCTGTGAAAACTGCTAGGACTGATTAGCATCAAATTTTATTTGTGCTAAGCTGCTTGAGGCAAGGGAGTACAAAAGCAACTTGATGTTAGTATTTTACAGTATATTAGTTCCTTAAATATTCCTCTAAAGATCTAATATTTCTCAGTCTTCTCCCATTTGTGGATGGAGTTATAACTAGTGGTTAGAGCAAAGTGGCAATCTGATTTTCTGTATTATTTTCCCATGTTTGTCATTGGTTTGCAGTGAGGTTTTAGAAGAATCTCTCGACCTTTTTGTGCTTCTCTTTTGTCATTTTGATTTGATGGTATTTTAACTATTTCACGGGAACAATTGGGAGCTTGATTAATGTTTGTTAAATGGTTTGGGATGTCTCCTCTGTTTTTGTAGGCAAGCTGAAGCTGTCTAAAATGTTGAGGTTTTTATGTCATTCCATAACCACAGTATGTGAGCACCTTACAAAGAGACCAATGGTCTAATTATCTTTCTACTTGCCCCAAGGCAGCTGGGACTATATATATGTGTGTATATACATATATACGTAATTTTTTTTCCCCTCGCATGAAGGGAACTGCATATGTGGAAAGAATTATTTCACCCTTTCATGGCTGAAGTTTGGCCAAGTTCTTCCCCACTGTATTAAAGTTCCCTGTGTATGACAAAAGTCCACTGAGTTATTTGCTAAATAATACTTGTATTAATATAGGTATCAGTCATGACTCCACAAACAGTAAGACCAAAAGACTAAGGAGAGGAGTTTAGCTGTTCAGTAAGGGCTGACTTCTTCACAGAAACACAAATTCTGCATGGAAGTTTTTAAAGATCTTTCATTAACAGGAGACTGTCTTTGCCTCTTTACTGGTAAAATGTGCCTGGCACGGTTCTCTGTCACTGAGGCCAACTGACGCGAACAATCTGCATCCATACCATAAACTCTCCTAATCTCCCAAAAGATGGGGCTGCATGCAAACTACTGGGAGGGGATGATCCCTGACTCACGTTAACTTCTGAAGCATGATGGAAATTGTTTGGGAGACTCCTGGCACCGCTCATACCTGAGCTATTTAGCAGTGCAGACACTTGAGTTCAGGAATGTGGTATGGGACTATTTCATTTCTGAGTGTAGAAGCTGCTGCTGATTTCTCAGGTCAGAGCTCCACTGCTCCTGTGTTAAAATGGAAGGGAAGCCAAAGCACTTCAGGAGTCATCGATGCTGTTTCAGTTTTTTAGTACAATGACATTAGTTTTATTAGCCACAATGAGAACTAAATTAAGATTTTTTTTTTTTTCTGGATGGATATTTGTTTCAGTAGAGTGACAGCTGTGCAATATTATTAGACTTGCATTCTGACTGTCATCAGAAACCAGGCAGTACCATGTGTTACTGCCAACTGGTAGGTTTTGTGGTTTTGTGTAGTTCTATCCTCATTATTTTCCCTAAAGCACATTGTGCTTTTAGGATTAAACTAGTTTACAGTGCTTAAATGTATATCCTTTTGTTTGCTAGAATTTATCAGAGAAAAATAGCCTTCCAAACAAAAGTCTGACTGAAGGACAGTAATTCCACTTGAATGAATTAAATAGCCAAGAGCAAAATGCTCCTCTCGGCTGGAATCTACATATGCTCCCAGATCAGAAAAGCGAGATATTATGTCCCCTATTCTTCTGACAGGACAATTAAGCATTTAAGCGAGGCCTTAAATTAGGAGGCTCTTTGCCCTTGGCTGCCTGTGTCCTCAATAGAGAGAGTAAAATGCTTTCAGAAGGGGGCTGAATCAGGTCTATGAGAGTGAATGCATCTTTCAGTGTTCGAAAAGGGAATGGGTTTATCGATTGCTCCTTCCTCAGACAGAACATCTCACTGAAAGGTTTTGGGCAGATTTTGGAAGCCTTCTATGAAGTCATAGGTGGCTTTATACACATTTGTGAGAAGATTTTGAACAGCTGCATGGGTGGTGCCATTTTCTTAATTCCTTTATATCCTTTCCTCTTCCATTTTTTCTTCCACTGTCTCTATTTCTCTCTCTCTCTTTTTATTTTTTAAGAGAACTTATGTTATGACCAGTACCCTCTATTTCTCTCTCTCTCTCTTTTCTTTGGAAAACTTACTTTATGACCACTGTCCCCCTGATTTTTTCAAGGGATTATTTCATTCCATATTCTTCAACCAAAGTCTTTGTCTCACATATGCTGAATAAGCAAGGCTCTGTCTGGGTCTCAGTTTCTTGAGTCATGAGGTTCTGCAGGTCAAGAAAGAGCTGGAGTTTGGGTGGCTGATGAGCAGCACCTATCTATCTGTAGGGTAATCTGTCTGGAGATAATAGCAAATCAGGGAAATGCTTTTTGAGAGACTGAAGCCTCAGTGGACAAGGGGTTCTCATTCTGAACTCGATCTGGGATTTCTTGTCTATGAGTTCAGAAGAATACCTGGCTCTAACTCTTCTCAAAAATTAATTATTGTTGATAGGGATGCTGAGATGCATGGTGGTATTGTGAGAGCTCTTTTTCTGTGGTATTTCTCTTAGAGCTTGGGACTGTGGAATAGGAGCAAAAGCATTTTGTCTGAGTAGTTCGTATCGTGAGGTTTGCCTTATGTTCTTTCAAAGAAGGAGCTTGCAGCATTTAGCTGTGTAGCCTCAATATTTGTGGAGGCAGAATCAGGGTCTTTATTCCTTCTTCTCTGATACATATATGTACATGGCTCTTCTATAAAGTTGCAAGTAGCAAAAGGACAATTGCCCATTTTGGATATCATTCCATAAAAAGCTCCTAACAAATTGCGTTGGATTTTGACTTTGACAGTGGCTCTGTCACATTTAAAATGACTTTACAAGCTTTCATATTGGATAAAATTTTGTCAGCCAGCTTCACTGCAGTATAGTAAGACAATATACTATTCCCCCATAGTGCCTGTTACTCTTATTCAGATAAATTTTCTTTGTTTATTGTTTGTAAAGTCCTTTGAAATATAAGGTCTTGGTGAAAAGCTATCATCATGCTTAGGCTATCCATTAGAGAAACATGTCAAAGAGGCTATGCATCCCACAATAGTTCTCCTCGCCTGACAGTTCCAAAATGAAGCCCAAGAAAAGAGCTTAATATAGGATTGGCTTTCTTAAGATTTCCTTTTTTTTTTGGTGCCATGAGTAAGCTTTGCTTTTATCTACAGTGCTGAAACACAGTAAGTTCTCATCAAGAAGAACCAGCTTACTTGAGGGATGTCCCCTAGACAGGAACTCATTGATCTAGAAAGGGTGCCGTACGAACACAGGAAATCACAGGAAGTCTCAGGACTTGCCTATTCAGATGATGTGTGAAAGGATTATTAATTAAGTGGAGTGAATCATAGGCTAAAGATGTTGAGAGGCACTGATATAGAAGACAAGACACATATATAGGCTAATAGTAGGAAGGAGGAAATATGTAATGGCTGTGTGTGTGCTTTTGCACATGCATGTTTGCTATGTTATTGTATGACTACAAATTCATTAGCTGTGGACTACGTAGACCAAACAAGCTTTCAAGAGAACTCTGTGAGAGAAGAGAATGTATTTTGGTAATCTGAAACAAGGAACTCATTTATCATTAGGAGCAGCATAAAAAATCCTGGGGATTCAGACTATGCTCATCACTGTGCTGTCTGGGACACAAAAACATGTACTGCAAAAAGAGACAAATGGGCTGTCAGGGCTGGTGTCTTGCATGGAATGGAAAGCGTGAAGGCCTGGGAATCTTGTAACTGCGGAGGGCTTGCTGCAGGGGCAAGGCTTGTTCTCTAATTGGGATATCTGGCTTCTGCCAAGTTCAGGAGAGGAGCAGACAAATAGAGTAAGTGACTACATTCCTCTGTGGCCAGCTGGATAGGACCTTTTTGTTGAATTCTGAATACTCAAAAGGGAAATGGAGTCTGATTTTTGTGTCACTTAGACTGGTTTAAATGAAGAATAATCCCTGGGAAAGCAATGAATTCCAGGGAAGCTTGTGAATTACACAGCTGTAAAATCAGATTTATCCAGAGGGAAATAATGAATATCAGCTCAAATTGTGTGTCCATGCAATATTGCATCCCATTGGTATTACTGTCAGTAGGCTTCTTATCCAACAAGGAATTTGAAAGACGGGTAGCAAAAGCAGCTGTGGGTCCTTAATTATTACTTCATGATGTTAACAGCTATGATCATGATGATGTTCTTTTGGCCTTGGTCCACAGAGGGATACAGATATGTTCATTTGGAAGAGATGGTTTGTTTTTGTTGGACAGCATTGATCTTGGCTGAACTGACAATCTGATCTCTACAGGCATGCCTTGGGGGGGGGAGATTTTATAATAGCTATAAAAATAACACCCCAAATTCTATTTAAAAAGAGGAATTAGTAGAGTACAGACATGTATGACTAAGATGTTGTTACGGGAGGGAGAATTAGGTCGGCTATTAGAAAAAAATATTTCCAAGAAGCACCCTGTGGTACATTGTCTAAAGATTAATCCAGTTATGTAGGATGGGAGAAATGCCAAATTTCCTATTTCCCAGCTTTCTGAAAATTAGATTGGACAAAAGTATAAAATTATACATTGTAGTATCAGCAGGAAAATTGTCTAGGTAAAGCAGCCAGTATTTTCCACTCCTAACTTTGATGGTTCTGTTTGCAATCCTTTACATAACAAAGCACAGGATTTAAAAGTTACCAGCTGCTATATTTACTTGCCAAAGTGTGAAGACAATATGTATTGTCCTGAGGATTAAAGGGCTAATTTTATTTGTGCTCAGTTCAGGCAGAACTGAAGAGTTTTCTAATGAAAGTAAAAGCTATTAGAAAGCATGAAACATGAGAGAAAAAAGTCTGTTTGTGTCTTCTTTGTTGGATGGGATTTGATGACGCCCTTTGAAAATTTAAGTGTAAACATTTATCTTATTAACTAGTGTCTTTTTCTTTCTGCATGTTACAAACAATTTCATTTGTAAAACCTGAATGCAGTCAAAGCTGTTGTTTCAGCCTACTGGGAACCATTTTGCCAAATATCTTCTGAAAAGCAAAAACTCATCATCTGCAAGCTGTATGCCATCTCCAGTAACACCTGAACAGCATTTTGGAAACTGGATATGTAAGCTATTTGAGAGAAGATGTATTGCAGAGAGAGAAGAATATCACTAGAGCTAGTCTCTGAGACTGGAATATAGAGGGATGGATAACTGTGCTTTATGCTGGAGTGTGAAAAACTTGCAGTTGGAACAGATGCTAAGAATGCCCTGTGACTCAAGGTATGATTTCCTGCCATTCCTGCCAAGTATCAAAGCTTAAGTTTTCCTTTTTTTTCCTTATTTCTATTTTTAGGCTGAATAGCAAAGGACCTGTGCTTCAGAATTGAAGATCTGAAATTCATAGTTAAAGTTCTACTTACTTTATTGCCTCTTTGCATAAGGATTAAATAATATTATTTCTGGTGTGCTGGGGAGAATGAATGTGACTAAGATGTCACAAGCTTATGGGGAAAGCACAGGGTTTTTTGAGGATAGGTCAAATAATCACTTGGCTCAGCAGCAGGCTGCAAAGCTTTGTCTGAGTGCGACAGACTGTCTTGGTTTTGCACTAGCAACCACTGAAGCCTTACCTGATTTGTCTTGCTTCACCACAGATCTTTCTCTGTGACCTTGGGCAAGGCACACACACAGAACCAAATCTTCTGACTTTGACTGTTGATTTCCATGGTAGGTGGATGCCCAGATAACACTGGAGGACTGACCTCTGGGGTCACCTTGCTTCTGCTTCTTTAATGTGGAATGTAGGTTACCGCACTTCTATGCCTTGCAGAGATTTGTGGAATATAAAGGCTCCTGGCTAATCAGATATAAGAGTGAGGGGTGGGGGCATATAAGTGCCTCAGATAGCTAGTTCTTAATGAGGGATTCCTTATATGCTCTTACACAATCCCCTTCCCTGGGTTTTTCTATGAAAGGGGATTATCCAACTGACTGTATGATTTAAATGTGCAAGTCATCAGTCACTGGAGCAAGATATGAAACCTGCTTGACCTCCAATTAGAGGCTGTACAGCCCCCTTAGGAAACCTTGACAGTCAAAGGGAGGGGGCCAAAATTCAGGAAAAAATACTTGTATTATTGCCCAGTAAAGCTGAAATTGTTAAAACTCGTCTCTGCAATCTATATTAGAGTGATTGGGATAACACATCTGCCATTATTACAGCAAAGCATGATATTAAGTAGTATATGATAAAAAAAAATTAAGACAGGTGTGTGAAACTGTATGTTCTATCTAAGTGAGTGGATATTTTTTTCTTAAATGCTTGAGAAGAATGCCAGTCAAATCAGATTTGAAAAGAGTTGCTAGCTGGCAGTTATTCCAGTTTATATCTAGTGACACAGGAACCTTTTTTTTTTTTTTTCATTTTAAAGCTGACTTTATTAACATTTTATTTGCTTATGGGTACCTTGAGTAAGAGCCCCTATGAACAGTGCAGGGTCTGGCACCTGGAAGGCAAATGACAGCCTAGTCTATTTACCGTGGAGCAGATCAAGAACTAAGAGTATCTTTCACACCTTTTAGAAAAGGTGCTTCATATTTTTAATTTTTCTCCATTTCAGTTGTTTTTCATATACCAAAAGCATGAATGCAATATGATAAGCAGGGCTATGCAAATAATTAATCAGTTTGACAGCTGAATGGAAAAATAAACATTCATTTTAATTTGAACCAAATTGATTATGTTGAATTGGGGATTTGGGGCTTTTTTTGTTTGGTTGCTTTTTATTTTGGTAAGGAAAGCTCTCCAAAATGTTTTGTTCTGTATTTAATGATATCTATTCCAAATGGAACAAAATATTTTATTTCTATTTGGAATATTTTATAATTAAAAAAGCAGTAAGTTTGAAATACCAATCTTGGATGCCCTTCATTAAGTGGTAGTGTTCCTGCTCATTTTACTGCTTGGAGTATTTGCCCATAAAACACAAGGCTCATGATCAAATCCTTCGTTTTGGATTCAGAGCAGGGAGTGAAATATAGTTTAGGAGATGGGACAGCTCAATTCCACAACAGATATAAATATTTTATACCATTCACAGAGAATGAGAACACCTTACCTCACTCCTTCTTAGAGACTGGGGCACTCTGTATAATTTAGCTTTCCCTCAATCCCAATCTCATGACTTCTTTTTGCCCCTAAGGGTCTTATCCTGCAAGACTTCTGTGTGCAGAAGTTTCGCTGGAGAGGTCTCATCTCTGAACTCCTGTCAAAACAGGCCTGTAATTGTGCATCTGCTTCTTTGAAAACTACTTCCCGCTTTCCTCCTTCTGAACAGCTGTACACAAGTTAATGTAGCTCTTGCCAGATGCTGCCTATTCACTGCTGATATGCTTTCACAATGGGAACGTTTTATTTCATCTATGCTAGAATTCATTAAATATTCATTGGAGCAATGATTTGAACTTACCTATCCCTGTTCCTTGTTGAATGCTGGACTACAGAGTGAATTACCCTCGGATGGGTCCGATAGAAGTTTAATTGTTTATGAAAACATGAACGGCTTCAGCAGGAGAGAGTTTCATGTCCCCAAACCCTATAACTCAATGGTTAGTTGTTCCCAGCTGAGTACTCTAACCACTAGGCTATTAAGTATAATACAGGCAGCTACTACGGACTCGTTTCTCCTTTTGGAATATACTGGTGCATTGTGAGGATAAACTGACAAAAATATGACAGATGGTGGTGATGACAGAGACCAAAACCAGTGAAAAACCTTTAAGGAGATTGAGGTGAATGCCATAGGGAGATCTAACAGTAAAGCACATTTGAATACTGTAACAGTCATTTACATGTTAACTGTGGATTCCAGAGCTTTTATCTTTAGGATCAAGTTTGAAGGTCTTGGCCAAGACACAAACACACAATTCATCTACCAATCTTCAGCTGCCTAATTTAAGACAGTCCTCGAAGACAGACCCCTGCATTCATACAGTGACTGATTCCTTCCCCCATGAGCCTGAAGCGTGAACAGACTCCTGGGAGCGCCTGTGTTCATCAGCATAGAAGAAGACCTAGTGACTTCTTAAGACTAGGAATTTCTAACTGACCATTGCTATAATAGAATGAGCATTTTGCTTCTAGAGGATCTAAATGTCAAGCAGGTGTTCAGGTCTTTCAGTATGTAGGGTTGAGCTCTTTGCAGTGTAGAAGCTTTGCCATGAACTGTCTCATTCATATGCTCTCATAAAATATAAATTCTGCATGTTGTTGGCATACAGGCCTGTAATTACTTTTGATTTGTTTTTACAAATACAGCTTTATATAAGGACCATAGAGATTTTTGTTTCAAATATGGAAAATTAGAGGACATAGCAGGTATTGACTGTGATATTTGTCATTCCTTCTTTCTTCAGGCTATTGTGAATATTGTGGATACTGTAGTTATTTAGGCAGACTGATATCACAATAATAAAAAATGTTGCATTTTACTTTATAGCTCCTATTTGCACTATTGCTCCAGGCATCTCCCTATAAAAAACATTAAATTATTAAAACAGAGACCAAATGAACCATAAAAATAATGCCAAATGGACAAATAAAGCAAAATGATTGGACTGTGACAAACTTTTTTCCCCCCCATCTTAACATGTCCCTTTAAACAGCTTAGATCTGTGGCATTTCTTAACTGAAGGCTCAGGATGCAGGGAGGGCTGGAGGAGGCAAGGACAGAGCATATAACTAACATTTTCTGCGAGTCAGAATGAAAGAATACAGTAGTTATGACTTTAATTAGGATACTTTTCAGATCTAGTGGCTGAAAAATTTGAGTTGCAGAGTTAGATGTCAATGTACATGAATCTCTCTGATTTTAATAAAAGCTTCCTTTGAAAATATTAAGGGAAAAAAGCATTGTTAAAAATATACACATATTTATTCCCACTTCATAAGAGCTGATTTCTCTTCTCCTTGCACTGAACTGCATGCCAAGGAGAACAGAAAATGATGACAGGAGCTTGCAACCTGTAACCGGGCAGCGCTCCGTAGTCTCAGCTGCCACCCCTAAACAGTGCACAGGAGTGCCTGAGGAAACGAGAAATGCAATACTTGACTCAAGTGGCTGTACTTTTGGAGAAGTGGAGTTGTCCTAGACCCCAAATCAGCTTGTCCATATGCCACTGTTAGCAACGAATTTTATCTGACAATACATCAAATAGTATGGACATTGCTTTGGTTTACAAAAAATAGCCATATGTGTTCTTTGATGTGCTGGAGCAGCCTACCCTAAGCCAAGAAGTTAAAAACCACCCACCCTGCCTACAGTGTGAGGTTGTCCTTCATGCCAGAAAAGTCTCTAGCAGCTTAACATTGGATTTGCAGGATGTAGTTCTTAGTATTTTGGGCCAAGTATTCTCTTATGGGCATAAGCTTATTTTCCACTGATTGTCAATGAGAATATCTGAAGCTTGTCTAAGGGCATAAAGTAACTCATGGAAATTTAGTGCCAAATGGTATGTGAAAATTTCCTCTTCCTTTGGTTGCTGCTGGAAAGCATTCCAGAATGTTATAAATTAAGAAACCTCTATTGATGGCCAGAGACAAAAATTAAAGAAATACTTTGGTCTTTACACCAGACAGGGCAGTGTAGTGGTTTGATATGGCTGATGATCATTCAAGTGACTTGAAAATTCTTTTTAGAAAACAAGTAAACAAACCTTGATAGTAATACTACAAATTGCACAATGTAGTTATAGAGTTGTCCTAGTAAGGCTAAACAGTATTTAATGTATCTTTAAGTAAAGGATTATCAAGTAGGTGCAAGCATAAAGGCAAAGTTAGTAAAATTCGTGTAAATACACGTAAAACCGAAAGTAGCAGCAATAGTAGTTCCATACATCTTTGATCATTTTGCAGGGCTACGTGTGTTTTTTGGAAAGTGATTTAACTTGCAGTAAATGATGTCTGAACTGGCCATCTATCACAGTTTGTCTGCAGTACTTACAAATCTAACACCCAGAATGACAAGTGTAATTACATGCTTCTGAAACATATGCCATAATTTATGGATATTGAGCAAGTATAAACAAGAGATCAAATTCTAGTGTAAGCAGTCATCCAAGAAATCATCTTGACATTTATTTCATTAAAACCTTTCTTTCACTATGACAGTAAGAACATACCTGAGTATCACTATCAGTGCATCTGTAGATACTTGCCAATTATTGCATGTTTGCAAAGCAAAGAATCAGGTACACATGCACAGTTAACACTTAATTTTCAGTTGTACTGTGCACACGTACTTATGTAGGAGTTTATCATGCTCCCTTATTAGCCACAAGAGATTAATATATAGGACATAAATAGTAACAGCTTTTCCCCCCTGTTATTTATACTGTGTGTATCTTAACCTTCAATGTAACTTAAATTAGAAAACTGTGTAAAATGGCTCGAACTATAGGAAGTTGGCAGTTTGTTGTCTTGAGACACTGCTAGGAATCGGAGCAGAAAAAAGGAGGAATGAGGCTGGGTGAACTGGTTCAGGTGTCCCCAGCACGGCCTAGCAGCACCGTGGTGATGGTGAACCACTGCTGTAGTGCTAAGGCGCAGGATATTCATTCAAGCTGCAGCTTTTCTGTGTCTTTCCTCATGCTACATATAGCTGCAAATGCGGCCACAAGGAGCAGGCTGTGCACTCAGGCACCTGCCGGGAGCTGCCAGGTCTTGTGGGTTACTGGAGTACCAAGCAGGCAACAGGGTTGCTAATATGTGTAGATTATAAAATTGATTTCTGTTTCCCGTTGTCAGCATTTCCCCTTAAATTCTTTGCCTGCTTTATCCCTCCTGCTAAGCAGTGCTTCACTACATGAACACTCCCAGGGAAATCTGAGACCTAGAATGAGCCAATATTTTGAAAAGGGGAGAAAAAAGGCAATACTGGCAACTAATCTCTGCCAGGGGCAAAATAATGCAACAGCATATATAAAACAGTATTAATGTAGAATGAAAGAATCATGAATGCCAGCCCACAGGCAGGAATGGAAAATAGTTCTTGGTAAATAAATCTGATTTTCTTTTTAGCAAGATTTTGAGTTGTAATGGTAACTGTGGTGACTTTTGTAAAAGTAAAGTTTTGTAAAACTTAGTGCCACAAGTTATTCCTAGAGGTACTGATCTAGTTCTAGCCTAAGCTTGTTTAATGAGACTCTCATAACTATTTTTACAAATTCAGTTCTTAAGCACTAATATCAATGGTAGCTTAGGGTGTAGCTGGATAAGCTTTTGCTTGGGATGTTTGTCAGAAGAGAGGTTCATGGGGAAAAGTCCCTCTCCACTGAACTACTGCTGCTATTGCTGTTATGCCAGTGTCTGATTCAATGAAGGAAATAATTGCTTCCTAAATTAAGGGGCTCCTCTACAACCCCTCTGGACTCCTTTCCCCATTATGAACTGGAAACTGGGGATTTGTTGCAGCCAGTTTTCCTTGAATCTAGTTAAATATCTAGCTTGTTTCTAAGGTTTCCTTGGAATATCTGCAAGGCATAAACAAAGCTTGCTGGTGGGAGCAGAAATCTGTGTATTAGGAGCTCTCTGACACCCTCTGAGAGAACATAGCAACGCAGAGGGAGGGCAAGACAATTGTCTGTGAGAGACAAGGAGATAAGAACATATATGGTGAGGAAACCTATAGACAAATTACAGAAAGTTTTCACGGTCTCTTTAGCTAGGCGGCTGGGAGCACAAGGTCAGTGAGTTCAACAAACAGGGCTTCACTTCTATTTGAGAGTGCAATGAAGAAAAAGACTTTGAAAATCATTAGAAGTAGTAGGTAACGTATTACAGTTCTTTCATGGGAAAGACGAGGAGTACGTTTGTGGTGTCTTTTTTGGTTATTTGTGGTCTTGTAATCTGTCAGTCATGTGGGTAACCTACAACATGGAACCTACAACCTGCAACAAATCCAAGCATTTATTTTCAGGATGATGGTAACAGTCAGTCCATTAAAAGTGTTCACTGTTATCACATATCATTTGTGCAGCTTACTCTTCCCAAAGCAAATGAGTTTACAGCATAGTTTATCAGTGTTACTCTCTTTCCAAGAAGAAGTTGTTACATCTTAATGAACGTACACCCACCTTAATGAAGAAGTTACACACCAAAGGTTTGGAATAAATGGAAATTTTATTTTTTTAATTTTAAAAGCTATATTGCCAGGGTTTAAAAAAAAAATTAACTTCAAAACCTTGTATCTTCTAAAATGCTGATTAATTGTTTTTCTTCATTCCGTAACAGCAGAATAATGAAGTTGAGGTGGTTTTTCATACATTGTTGTACATTTCCGATTTTACTTCTTTCCTTTGTTTGATCATAAGCTCCAGAAACAACATACTTCTGCATGAGGAGCATCTGCCTCATTGACAGGCTCCTCAGGCCCTTGTGTGAGCATTTTGCAGTTGCCTTAGGCAATGGCCTTGTGGTTAAGTTACATAGGTAATGTCTGAGCTGCCTTGTCCTCTTTTCAGTGCATATAAAGGTGCTCTTTACTTTGTACTATGCATTTGATTGTGCTATTTTGCAAGCTGGTACCGATTGTATTGTATCATTTGAATTTACTGTCTTCCTGGTTCAAGTCTGCCTAGCTCAGTTTCCCAAGCTATTTCAAGAGATACACACTGAGCCGAAAGAAAAGGGGTTCATGGGTCAGTGTTACTTTGTATGGTGCAATATAAAATCCTAGCTCTATAACTGGAATTAAAAAATAAAATCAAGTAAATATAGTCTTTACCCAGAGGGTATGGCTAAAATTGTCCTGTAGAGAGCTTGACCAAAACCATCATAATTTATCAGGAGATTAGGAGACTAGCTACTGCTTAGTTTGTGCTTTGACCCTAATGATCAACTGGAAGAAGAAGGTTGAGCAAGAATAGTTACTGAAATATACAAACAATATCTGAAAATTAGTCTTGTTTTATAGAATATCTTATTGAGTGATAGGTGGATAGAAGGCAATAATGACAGAGTAAGAGGTAGTGTGGGTACCACTATGATTTCAATAGGAGGTTGAAGATAGAAGACATATTTTGGCCTTGAACTACCATGTGAGCAATTCTAACTTAGTAATGCAATATTGTGGTCTGAAGGGTCCTGAGCCAGAGGACTGTTTGAAAGATCAATTGTCTGAAAAACATTTGTTACCTGATGTCTCTCTTGTCTGCTTGACTTTCAGATAGATAAAGTCTCAACTTCTTTGCACTTGAAATGTCTTTTCAGGCTGGAAACACTTGATTTCCCCAAATACACAGAAACTATGCTTGTTTATAACCAAACATAGTATTATAAAGGTGGGCATGGAATAATGAGATATAAACTCCCATGCTTAATGTTTTCTTCTCCACATTACTTTCTTGGGCAGATGTACTACTTCTCAGAATATTAGTTGCCTTGAATTTTTCTACATTTTTTGGAAGGATAGATGTTAGTCTTGAAAATGCTATCAATATTTTCTTTGATTCATTTCACCTGGGAGGTTTCTGGTACTTGCATGGCCATGGGAAGATAGGGAATTGTTTGCAAAAATCATGATCCCTCCACAACCTTCTTTTACAAGGGAAGGAGTATTATTAATGTTGCTGTCTTAGTCCATTCCCTGCAAGATAATAATATCAGACCTTTTCTAGTATCATGAACTTTATTGGTACAAATAAAATTTGCTCTGGGAATCCCTTGCTTTAACAGAGCCTATTCATTATTCCTAAGTTATTCTCCTAAAAGCTGTTTGATTTAATTTACTTTGCACCACTCTAGAAAGTGGTGGCAAAGCTATTCCATACTCATTGTTTTTTCAGCTCTTTGAGATCTTTCTCAACTATACCTGCAGTGTACCTCAGTATTACTGCTTTTAATATGTGCATGAAGGCAAGTCCTGGATTCATCTGTACATGCTAACATAAAGGTGCCATTGAGAACTAGAGCATCACACAGGGATCCTGTTCAGACCATGATCCTATATTTCATGAAACTCACAGGCTCTGGTTCACGCTAAACTTTTAAATCCCTTTTTTTTCAGGTGCAACAATTTTCCCTTTTTTGTGTTTGTTCTTCTTTGTAAGATTTGATGGACTCGTAAAGACTTATGATACTAAACATGGTGGGTAAAGAGATAGGTTACAAACTAAAATTCGTGAGTGCTGAGGGACCTGTTTTTGTTCTTGTTCAGATTGGTGCTAACAGTAACGAAACTAAGAAACTCCAGACCTGCTGTGTTAGATGCACAGTTTTTTGCTGAAAATTTTCAAAAAGTAGAAAAGTTAGGAATAGAATTTAAAAAAAAAGGGTACACAAATACATATTGTGTCAATAATTCAAAATAAATATTTCATTGTTTATTAAGAAAAAGAAAACAACTCTACATGCTCTTTCTTCATGCTTCTGTTTGGTAAATTTTATTTGCGGACGTAAAACAAGAATTCACATATGTCTTTTTTCCCCCGTACCAGCATTTCCTAATCCAGATCCTCTGTATGGCTGTTAACATTTACTTGCTTTGTAGGACATATTTCAATAGCATTAGTAGCAGAACTTCATGTGTGATATATTTTTTCAAGTTTTAAAAATAAACCAAACAAAATGCTATCTGTTCAGTTTGCTTATGGAAATTTATACATGAATGGAAAGAAGGGAAATTTCAGTATACGTGACTAATAAATTAGCAGCCTGTGCTCCAGAGAGAAATGGAAAATTGCAGCATTAAATCAATTTTATGTGGTAACATACCAAAACAACAGATTGTTTGGGGTACTCAAGGTAACCACCTTTCCCTGGTAATATATGATTGTCAGTAACACTTAGTAACACATTCTTCATCAAGTTTATAGTGAAAATTTCTGACAGTGACAGGTTAGGAATTAGTTTTAAGGATGATGTCCTTCTGGTGGCTCATGCTGAGAATGATATTATTTATATTAACTGGCAAAATAGCCTGGCAGCACACAGGCAATTACCTCAATTTTATGTTTAGTGCTCTTCTCATAAATCTATGTAATGATGGCATCTCTGTTATGAGCTTACATTAACTTACTGGTTACAGTAATTGTATTGAAACAGGTAAATGTCCATTCTGTGATGAAGGTACTACAGTTATGGTATTCCAAATAAATAATTGCTTGAGATATATATACAGGAAGAACAGATCAGGGCTTTATGAAACTTTAATTGTACGATTAGGTAGAATTTAGGTGGTAATCCTTCCTGTGTATACATGAATTTGGTCTCCATAAGGATTTGGTCTTGAGAAGGCAAAGCGGACATTGTTCATTTGTTTGTCTGCTAGGTCCTGTCCTCAAAACTGGTATTTAAAGTCATCAGTGGAGTTGAAGCAAAATACAGCATATGTCACCTTGATCTTGCTAAAAATCTTTTCTTCCCTCCTGATATCTGAGTCTGAGACTATCTATTCAGATGGAAGGATGCAAAATTTGCTGTTTCTTATGCTCTTACCTGAGGCGTTTGTTACTGGCCACTGTCAAGGAGGATATGTTAGGCTGGATGGCTCTTTGGTTTGACCCAATACAGTTGTTTTCTCATGTTCTAGTAGTGTAGCTCTAGGAAATGCAGAGGTTTCTGTGGGTGATTTATGTTTGATATGAAGCTGGAATTTACAAAAATGTATATCTGAAGTGTCAGGCCAAGCTGAAATCACACCCCAAGTGCAAAAAACTAGTGCTTTGTCAACTAATATATGCGGTGTTTTCATACAACATATGAAACCTTTCTTATTTGTGTACCCTGTTCAGATGGGAAATGGGGTATCCTTATATCTTTTCAAATATTCCTGTATTAGTTAATAAAGAGGGATTGTAGTTGCTGTTATCTTAAGGGAAAAGAAAAGTTCCAAAAATATTTTCTCCTTCTGTGAACATTAGGAATTCATCTTAATGTGCTGACCTTGGCTGTGCACATTTAAAACGGGTGCATTAAGGTAAAAATAGCTTTTGAATTACCCAGTTTGATAGGCTACTTGACCTGCTAAGTACCTGCAAAAAATTCATTCAGGTGTTCTCTGTTCAAGTGCTTTACTATCTGACAGCAACTGCTTTTGCAGAGCTGTAGTAGGCTTTTGCAGAGAACATTAGGAAAATTCAGGAAACAACAGTTTTAGAGCATTTGACTTACAATCCAATATACCAAAATCACTGCAGAATGAAGCAACAAAATCAGATTTGCCACAGGAAGGAAATGAGAGAGGGCTTGCAAGCCCTCTGTATTGACTTAATAATAATGGTGGTCCTTTGCTTGTGAGTAATTCTGAATAAATGGTTTCTATGCTCTGGAGATGAATTCATAAGTACCGCATTTGAGAAATACTGCACTTTATGGAAACTATCACTGGCAAAGGTTTGGAATCCCATGCTTTTAATAAGCAAACACATTTGTAGTGATGACCCATCCAGAAAACAGCTACTCCTTGCTGATATCCTCAGATACTTTTAAGATCCCTTCTGATCTCACTGCTCTGTGATGTCCCCAGAAAGTTGCACTTTTGGATTGATTTGGTAAGGTCATTCAGCGTGGCTGGCAATGCTCTGTCATTACCAAGGGTTATGCTGTTAGGGGCTGCCAGTTCTGGAAATAGTGTGGGAGCCTCAGGTATTGAGAACGTATGAAAGGAGTTCAAAAGTACTTGCTTTCATCTCCTTTCAGCCTGACTGTTCATATGATGGCTTAGGAAAGGGCACAAGCCAAAAATGCTGCCTCTCTTTGAGAGCTATGGGAATTCACAAGGATTTCAGCTATGAGAGGAAATTCTAGCTATTACGGTTTGCTTGCTGAGCAGTAGCTGGCAGGAAAGGGTGAATGTCACAAGTCCAGCCCTGCAGGATTTGAGCTGTGTTTTCTGGGCAAGGTGGAATGAAATAAACAGAAGAAAGAAAAGATGGAAATGGTGAGATAGATACAGCAGTAAAGAGAGAGGGAGTGTATTGCAATCAACACAGCTTAGAAACCAGAGAATTATTTTTGGTTTACTTCTGTCTGATAGTAATAATAAAAATGATAATATTATGGTCCTGTCATCAATGGGAGGAGTGTCACTGTGATCCTCCAGCTAGTCAAACAGCATAGCTTAGAAATTAAAGCTATGGATTGCTTTGACATGAGCAATTTTTTTTTTCTTAAAGAGTACCTCTCTGAAAATAGATTTACCTCTGCTAAGCAGGAGAGCAGGTGCAATATTCTACAGCATGCAGGAGATAGATAGTGTGTGGTTATTACTGCAACATGTATCATTTCAACACGAAATGTTAGTCAGTGAACTGCCTGGGCATCTCCTTATCAAAGGAATTTCCCCAGATGACGAGCACTGCAGGACTGCACAGGCTCCACTTTATGTAGGAATGGCTAGTTCATTCTCCACTTTGTTTCTGTCTCAAATAAACCAGCTAGGCTCCTCTCTCTAATCATTTGAAAAAGGATTTTTTCCTCTAGCAGATTTTTTCCCATAAAAGCTCGCTTGGTTACCTTAAACATGTGACATTACTCAAATGGCTCTTTTTTGTTTGTAGTACTGGATATGATTTTAAAAGTTATTGCATTTTCCTCTGTTGTTGCCTTGAGCCTGCAAATCTTGTAAATAATGTGGTTTTTTAAGTTTTTTTTCTTTTTTTTTAACAGGCGTGTGTTTACTGACGGATACCAACCCAAAGCCAAAGTCAATGGAAGGATACTCTGAAGTCCAGTGTTCTTTGGCTTGGGTCAAAATATTGTACAAATAAGATAGGAAGGAATGTTATCTGATACTTAAATTCCTGTAACTTCCTCACATCCATTTCAGAGCTACAAAGAAGCAACTGATCAGGGATTTTGCTGTTACATTGCAATAGCATTGTTATTTCTTTTATCCCTGCCAATGTGTCTGTGATGGCAGTAGCCCAAAAGCTCACACCCCAGACAGAGAAAACTGAGTGTAAAAAGTGAATTAAAAAGAGTACTGGCTGGAGCAGTGGTCACTAAGGTTGACAGAGGAAAGCCTTTGAACTGGAGATGGCATTGAAAGACAAGCCGGTGGAGCTCCATACATGAAAAGCATCTGGAGGAGAATATTCTTGCCAAATAGCATCATTACTCCCAGTTTTCAGAGCAATGAGATCCTCAAAAAGGATTTCAAGAGGCAAAAGTAGAGAACAACCATAGGGGATAGCTGTGCAGTTTGACTCTCAAAAATGACACAGAGTCATAGAAGGCTTTCAGGAAGAAAGTCAGGTAACTTGAAAACTAGATTCAAGAGAAAGGGAGCTAAAAAATAAATAGAAAAAGATAAAATTAAATGTAACTTAAAAATAGCCAGGGGATTGAAGTACTTTTCTAATGCTGTCTTTAACAAGAAACAGAAAGAAAAAGAAGGCTAGGCAATTAGAAAACAACTGCGATCTTGCAAGAACACATTTGGGGATTCTTGGAAAATGTAAACAGAGGCAAATCAATCATTCCAGATGATGTATAATCAGAAATAATCTACAGAACTCTTTGAGCATCTGACGACTTAAAAAAACCACTAACTACTGGGATGGCCAGGAAGAAGAGTGATAGCAGCAGTTACTATCCAATAAGGACTGCAAATTAAATGTAGTCATGCTGTGTGATAAAGTTATAGAAAAGGACAGTGTGATTTCAGTATGCTTTCATAGACGGATCATACCACAAAGGAAGGAGGTAAAAGTTCATGTCAAGTATTTGTATAATTATTTATCCACATTTTTTTCGCATTACATGGACAAGTTGCAGCATAATTTGAAGGATGAACAAGAGGAATTTTTGGGGTCTAGAGAAAATCACTGCAAGGAGAGATATAAAGAGCTTTAAGAGGAGTTAATGTTTAAGAGAGGAGAATACAAAAGGAATATTTGTAAGAATTGAACAGCAAGGTGAAAGAAGACCAGAGACATCTCTGTTTATAGAAGCTTATTAGATCATAGAAAATACATACACATGCTTACATGCTACTGTGAATCTCTGCCCTGGCAGAGTGATGGATAAGACAATTCCATAAATCTTGTCCATCCCTACCTTCAGTAGGTCTGATTTGCCATCCTGCTGTTCAGTTTTACCAGCATATAATGTCATAGACCTCTGGAGATCATGTATTAAGAAGAAATCCTGGCAGTGAATAATACTGAATGATCTTGTTCCTTGTACAATATTAATAAAACAGTTTTGGGCCATTCTTGTCTCGGTTTTTCAGCCTTTAAAAAATCTTTTGCCCTTTGTGCCAGGAGCTCGCATCCATTTCGCTAAATTGTAGCCCTTCCTGGCCCAGGTTTTTCCCCAAATTCAGCTTGGCCCTGTTCTGGGAGGGTACTTGTTGATCCAAGCCAAAACTGTGCAGTGGGACATGATAACATTTCTACAGTACTGGTGATGGTATGCTGGAACGAATCAGTCTATAGTTGTCTATAGTATGTCTCTATCTGCCTTGTTTAGTTTATGTGTTTAGATGGAGGCAAAAGCTGCAAAAAGGCTTCTAGCTAAGGACTAGTGTAATACCTGTCCAAGCTTTGAACTGAGTTTGAGCACCCCTTGTGTCAGATAACTGCACAGCTTCTGGAAAACAGGGGGAAGGACAATGTTTGTGTCTCTGAATGAAGGAAAAAGATTGGTCTGTATGGTCAGGTCATTCAGATCCACACATGCATCCAGCATTCAAGTTCTCAGCCTTCAAGGGGCTGCTGAGGAATCTGTTTGCACTCCTAAATGGGAAAATCCTTCTATCCCATCCCTGCTGAGTCTCCCAGGGAAGACTATCACAGCCCAGCTGTGTGGCAGATCTGAAATTTTCACCTTAAACATCTAGGAGACCATTTAACGGTCTGTAAAGCTTAAGAAATCTTTCAATGATTGCTTCATAAAGGTAATTGTTGATCCTGGCACAATTGCAAACTAAGACAATGAAGCCAAGTATTAGTAAAGCTTTTTTACAATGTCTCATGAAATCCCAGTTTTCATGATAATTCAGATAGCTTTTTGACATGAGAATTTGGTAGCTGGACCACAGTGAAAGGTAATAACAAATGCCTAGGTAATAAATTAGGGGGAGTTGTCCAGCAGGGTGCCAGAGAGATTATTCTCTTATACAACATCTTCATTAATGATCTAGAAGAGTGGTTTGACAGCAAACTGATGACATTAACAGATGATAATAAGGAAGAAGAGAGGAGGAAAGGGAAGACATATTTAAAGGCTAAGTGGGAATAAAAGAAGATGAAAAGGTGGAAGGAAATTCCAAGGATGGGATTAGAAATTCAAAAACAAAACAAAACAAAGCAACAAGAAAGAGAAGTAAATTACTTGTCCAGCTTTTCTCAAGAAATGTGGAAAAACAGGCTTCATCTCCTATTTTTAAAAACATAATTTATCACATTTCAGAGAAAAGTAGCAGTATTCTTTGGGATGCAAAAATCCAACAAGATTTAATACAGGAAAAGACACAAAGATAGAATGGAAAGCAAATCTGATGAGTGGGAGTGTAGGAAAGGAGCAAAACAAGCCCATACATTTCGGGATTGAACAGAGGGGCATCAAATAACACAGAGCGGTATAATGGTTCCTTTTCTGGATGCCTGGTAGTGTTTCAACAATAACGTTGCCTGCAGTTACAGACGCATTATCCTCACAAGATATTCACACATAGGGAAGCTCCGGTTAAGAGACAGGAGAAATAATAGATACAGAGGGTGGATCAACTTAAAAAGAAAATTCACCAGAGTTACAGGGCCTGAATCCTGGGTTTCAAAGGAGGTTAGCTATTCCAGGCCACTTTTAACTCACTGTGTACAGTTTGATGAATTGGTAAGTCCAAGAATGCCTAAAAGAAGTGGATCATAATCTTTATCTGAACAGCATAAAGACAGAGGAGAGCAGTCAAAGTCTTTGTCCTTTTAAAAGAGAAATTGCAAAATAAAAGTCTGATGTTATATGGTGAGATTTTGGCCCCCTTGATTTCTCAGCAGGATAGATAAGATTTCACTCACTGGATATTTGCAGATAACTAATTATGAATGACTTAGGGTGGTCTTAGAGTTTATAGTAAGTAATTAAATGAAATGAAGAAAAGAAGCATTGACCTTGACAATCTTTTTATGCCTGTAATATTTTCAGAGACAAACTGGCCTCCTGAGGAAGGAATATATCATATCTTGTGCAACATCTAAACCTGGACTGAATGAAGCACCAGAAAATGTCCTTTTAAAAAATAAGCCATCCTGACAGAAAGATGGAGTGGATAGTAACAATAACAATTTTTATTGATATATAATCTGCTTATAACAGATAATAGCTCTTTTCAATTTTAATTTATCCCATTCTACAATTTAATGTAGTGCATCTATTGAAGTCAGTGGGGATGGCACAGGTACTCCTGAGGACAAATTAGTCCCTATTATTCTGTTTTGCTTCTCTCATTCAGTTTGGGCATGCTGTGTCAGTGTTTTGAGTGTTTAAATTCAGTCATAGTCAGGCATGTCCATCTCATCTTGAACATAAACAGTTCAAGTCTGAAAGCACTAGATACAAAAGTGAAAGGTTTATGAATCTGTTTTCAGTAAGGAAAATGCATTCAAAAGGAAATGAAGATAAGCTAAAACATGAGTGTTTCAATGAAAATAAATGTTTTTTTTAAAAAAATGTTCAGTGCATCTGCATCTGAAAACAGCATGATATGGGCTAATTTTTCTGTCATTTGGAAATCTTTAAATCTGCGCTGGCTTTTTCTCATTTTTTGGTCTCCCAGAACGCTCAGATCCATTTCGTGTAGAAGGTGTATAAATGTCAGTAGTAGATCAGAGAAGAAATTGTGAGTCATGATAGGGGAAAAGAGACTGTTGACTTTGCAGTTCTTTCTTTTGGTTTAATGATCCAGACTATAGAGCTGTGGATGAAACATGAAGTCTGAAAGGCTCTTACAGTTGATCAGCTTTGCTCTGAGGTTGTTCGCCTTGCTAGCAGAGCTTTTATTGGAAATAAATGAGTATTCTATACTTCAGATTAAAGGACGAGACTAGAAACTACAGTTCTGAGTATTTGGCATATGCATAATTACCTTATGAATTGTATTAATTTCTTTTTTTTTTAAACAGAGCATGCATTTGCTTGAATTGTTGGGCTAATATCAGAGCAGAGAGGATCTAAATTTATATGGTCTTAAGAAGTTAAATCTTAAGAAGTTAATTCTTAAGCAGCTAAAGTCTAAGCTTTGTAAGTTTCCTAATCTGAGTGGCTGTAGACTCTGTATATAATAAAAAAGCTAAAGGAAAGAAAGGGATGTGAATAGAAACCTTTCTATTGATCACAACAAATTCCAGGAAAGGAAGGAAGAAATTCTAACTCTCAATTGTTCAAGGAATCTTACCTAACAATTTACATAGCTTTTGGCTCATAAGATAGAGTATTTCCTCCGAGAATTATTCAGATGACTTTCCAGTCAAGAATTCTAAAATCTCACTCTACCATTCCTTCACAGTGTGCCCTTTCAGCTTGTCCAAATTGAAAATTGTATTTTGTTTGTCTGTGGTGTTGGCATCATATGCAAACATCATGCAAGCAGTTGAACACTCTTCTTCTGAGGCAGCATAGTTTGAGCTATCATGTAGCTCATTTCTAGGTGCCTGTAAGTGAACTCTGAAAATTAGAGAGAGGAGATGCCATCCACAAGTAATCTAAACCAGGAACTGGTTTAACTCAGTTAAAACCGCTTTTATAATAAATAACATAATAAGTACTTGTGAGACTGCTCAGTGACATCTAATGTAACCAGAGTATCTGTATATACTGTTGTGAAATGGACTTTAAACCTCAGGTCTGCTGTTACAGAAGTATTTGCAGCTAAAGTGTACTAGACTGTTCTGAAAATTAGCTCATCTGAAATTTAAAAACAATCTTATGGAAACTCCTTAGGAGGCCTTCTGAGTTGTACTTAAACAAAAACAAAGCATCTTGGGGTATAACAACAGCATCTGTTTGTGATGTATGGTACTTAAGGAAATCCATTTAAACCGAGGGGTAAACCATCTGGCCTTATGAACCTGCTAAACCCTACCATTGTTCTAATGTATTCAGAGAGATACTATTACCTGAGATAAACTCTGCCGACCGGTACTGATTCAGCTGCAAGAGCGTTGGCTGTGTCACCTCCTAGACCCTCTAGCTGTGGCCCAACTCAGCTACATTAACACATTTACCTTTATTAAAGCCCCATCTTGCTTTACTATTCCAGATGAAATTCTCATTTCCCTGGGGATTTGCCTGTGTGAAATGCACAGGATAGTGCTGGTATGTGCAATTCTGTTCTGCTGAGCCTTCTTCTGTAGCACAAGCATCTTGGAGAGTTTTAAAGAAGAATGCACTACTATTTACCATAGGATAAAGAAGTTTAACATTGATTTCCAAAGAAATTCCCAGAGCAAAACTTTCATGAGACAGCTGGGATCCTGGTCACAATTTTATGGGTATTTTAAGCCATGTTACCACATAAGAAGCGCTCCTGTGCAGAATCAGACCACAAAAGGAGGATGTTTACAAATATTTGTAAGCATATAGGAAATATTTCCAAATTAACTGCATTTGGTGAAATCCACATCAAAAAGGTGGAATCTCCAAAAATGATCTCAGCATTATGTCTGCTGTATGCAATATTTAATAAGGAGTCATTTGTCCCATTTCTGGGAGATTAATGTAAGCCTGGTTCCCTTAAATTTGGATTAATTGCTCATTTAATTCTGATTTTCATAGTGACAATTAGGGGAAATAATAACAATTTTAAAATCTACATCAATCTTGGTAAAATGCTGGTGATTTTAGAACCCCTCCATTCTTATTATTCCAGTGTCAATATTCCAAAGGCCCCCGTTACTGGATCAAATCCTGAAGTGCTTGATTACTGTTTTATGCACTGTAATCAATAGGAATGTTGCCTGTACTTAGTACTTTGTTGGCATACTCAGAATAAAGTATATTCTTGTGCTGAGAAAATAGAAGAAAACAATCTAAGTTGTGCAGCTGTAAGATATTAAAAACTGCTTTTCAAAGTGAAATAAACGTACCCTCTCTAATGAAATGAATAGCACTATAAGATGACAATTGTCGTATTTCAGCCAATACCCAAAATAAAAGATTATTCATTTGTTATATGCAACATAATGTTCATAAAATTTATCTGCTCTGTCATTCTGTTTTTATTGTTAGTCTTTGTCATTGTACTTTGTTTTCATCAAGAGGCAAATATAGGCAGCCTTTTAGGCAGCCTGTTTTCTGGTTTGCTCTTTCTCTGGCTGGGGTTCTTTCTCCTTTCCAATTTTTTTTTTCCCCTTCTTTACTTGCAAAGTGGTTTTGCTCAGCTGTCATTTCTATTCTTTGCTTAAAATAGTGATAAGAATCTGTAATTGCACTGATGGAATAAAGTTAAAAGAAAAAATAATGAAATGACAGTATTAAACACCTGGAGAATTGTTGGGCTAAAATAGCCTCTAAGCAAATTCTCCATAGCTAGAATGAATATAGGTTTTTATCAACAAACTAACCCTTAGATACAGATTCCCTGGGAACTGTCTATGTTTAGTAGTGTTTCCTTGTTCTCAGCCCAGTAACTGGAGGAGTTCGGGGCATAAAAGGCTGGTAGAGGGCTGCAGTGTTTTTTGCCCTCCAGAGGGGTATTTAGCTGCAGTGAGACATGTTCAGATGGCCTATGCAAAAAGAAGTGTAAACGCTTCAGATCACCCCCAATGCTGCGCTGCATTTTCAACTCAACCAACACAGTAGTTGCGACTTTTGAGCAAAGAGCCTAATTAGAGAGTCTGTCCTACTCTGGTAAAATGATGAACAGCCAAGACTTTAACACATACCTGATGGAAGTCGTGGAGTTCTTATTAGTTGTTGTCCAAACCTTTGGTGTATAAGACCATAGCCAGCAGGGAGCTGTGGTGCACTGTTTGCACTGCTCTTTGTGTGCTAATGCAAAGGCACAGCACGCCTGTTAGCAGGGGCTGTGCTTCACAAGGCACTGACCCCTCCGAACCCACTCATACTGCACATGTGCAATACATGCATATATCCTCAGTCAAGTGCAATGGCTATATTTGTCTCTCATAGGACAACAAAACACTTCTTTCACCATTACATCCAGGCCACCGATAGTGTAATTGGCCCTTGCCTGTGGATGGACTGAGGAAGACCTTTGCTTTGCTGTTCCCCATACAAAAACCTTTCTCAGACTGGCTGCATTGCATGAGTCCGTACTTCAAACCCATCCTTAGGTGGCTGTTTAGAAAAACCCGGCATTCTTAGAGGCAAATGTAATTATGCCTTACTACTTCTAAATGCACAATACTTTTGATAGAGGTGATTAGGTGCTGAAAAAGTGGAGTGTTTGCTCCTAACACTGAGTAAAGGTACATAGTATGTGCCTATGTTTTGTGGATGCGTGTACACACAAACCCTGCTGAATTTGAACTGGAGAAAACGCTCTCAGGGGGAGAAATTGCACCTAGAATTCACAAAGGTTTAATTAGAGCTGGTATCTTGGAACTATGAAAGATAGGGCTGCATTTTTCTCCCATTTGCATCAACCGCTAGTGAAAAGTAATCTTTTTTAAGATTTTTTTATTTTACATATGTGATGATGGATTATCTTCCCCATTTACCCTAGTTAAGATTTGAATGCATAGTAGTTTAAAAATGATATTTTGGCCACCAGAGGGCGGTGACTTCTTCTGTTCCTAGAGAATAGAGCAACCTATTTTGAGTCGGAGTCAGATGTTATTATAACCCCCAGACGTTTTTTAAGCTTTCTAGTAGAGATACTTTCACCTCTAAGTTCAAACCTGGCTGCTGTTTGTAATGACTCAAAATTCCTTGCTTTTGATAATTAATTGGCATATGTGACGTGAGTGTGGACTTTTCAGTTCAAATTTTTAGGAACAGATGTTCACATTAGAGAATTGATAGTTGACACCTGTTCTAGCAGGTCAAGTAAGACCAAATGAAAGCATTCATAGGGAAAAGTAGCGGTAACATAACTTAAAACGTAGCCTCTCAGAACTCAAGGATTATAAATGTGTATTCCTTGGGTTTCCTGTATGACTAGTGTTTATGTCTATCTGTCTATCTACACTTTTACAAACATATAAACTCTCTACATTTAGAATGAGTTGATTTCATTTTCACTAAAGAGCATATTAAAATGATTTTCATATAATAGCTGAAATTGAATAAATTTGAATTGGTTTTATCCCTTTTATAAATTACCCATTGAGTTATTTTTTTCTAACTGGATTTTGAGTCATTATCATAGCTTTCAATTAAAATTCCAGTAGGAAGAGTCAGGAGCTATTCAGGGAGAAAACTATTGAAAGTTATTATCTCTGTCTTGTAAACAAATTTCATGCCAACATGAAGATTTAGCAGACAAGCTGCCAGAATGAATATCTTGCCACAAAGCTTCTAGAGATATCACTGAATAACTGTGGTCAGCAGATTTGCAGTCTTTTTAGATTATTGAAGTAATCTGGGTGAAGGCACTCCTGAAGCATGGATCCATCCTGAACAGTTAGTTTATTCATCTTGGCCTGCTTTGCAGTGGTTCTGAGTGGCCAGCTGTCCTGTTGTGGTGACCAGGCTCACAAAAATCAGGCCATTTGTCTCAAGTGAAACACACATCGGGATGTCCTTTGAGACAGGTTCTCGTATTTTGGTGGAAGTATGATTTGAGTTATGTGATATAATAAATAGGACCAATGTGGTTTCTCCGAGTATCCTTCTGCCATTTCCATTTGCACAGTCTACTAGAACCTTTACAGACAGAAGGGAGGGCTGCATCTGAAAGAGAAGGGAACTTTAGCATCTGTTTTGGAGCAGATGCTCAGCATCATGTGCTACCCAAATTAGCTGGCCATCAGCCTCAACCTTGCTGGAGTCAGCTCCTGTCCTAATATTTGGAAGAACAATCCTTTCCAGTAGGAACTCTTGCTGAGAGATCTGTGAATTTATTAATTACAAATCAAGCTGAGCTGTCACATGAGCCTTCTCTTCCTGCGTTCAAAGCCATAAACGTTTTCACTTAGGAAGTACTGATTGCAACTAACATACTCAGTGAGCTCCTTCATAGACATTACTCCTACAACACATCTGTGGTACTTAGGGAAGTTTGAAAAAGTATTTGCTGTAGAGAGGCTTAATGGATTGCTAGGAAAAAAAAAGAGTAAGCATTTAGACTAGTAGTGGATTTTCAGACTTACTGAACAGACTAGATTTATAATTGATAAGTCAGGTTTGAAATCTTTACCATTTTTAGTTACCAGACACTCAAATCTGTGTAAGACTGTCTGGGTCATCCCCAGCCAGGCTGTGTGCACATCCTCAGAGCACGTAGATTTAATTCTATGTAATGTGATGCATATGTTTTCCACTGTAGGGCCAGCTCTGCTCCTGCAGCAGCAAGCTAATGAAGGAGAAATGAACAGTGGTTACAAGTATCTTGATAGGGTATCCTAGGTGCTGGGAAATCTCTGCCGGAAATGCAGCTGTCTTTCTGCTTTCAAACTCATCCCCTAGCACAGCAAGCAAGGAAAGGCAGGAGCACTAAGGAATGGTGCCCTGGTAACAGCTCAGTGCAAAGGAGTCAGAGAGAGGACGAAGAGGGCGGTAAGTGGCTCCTTGATTAAATTCTCCATGCAGTATCTTGCAGAGATTGCAGCATAACAGCTTATGAAGTATCCCAGCTACTTTCACTCCACTGAAAAACTAGTCGAATTTGGACGAGTCAGCTCAGCTATTTTAAAAATATGAGTATTTGATGTAGAATGAGACGGCCGGAAAGGTCAACTGATCAATCACTCAAAAAGTATTAATTCTTGTCCCCCCCCCCCCTGCTCCCACACAAAGAGCTGACTAAGAGGTGCTTAGTTTAAGTGGGTCCACAACATGCCATCACAGACTAAAGTCGTTGCAACACTCCATAACAATGTATGACCTTCAGTAAGAGTCACCAAAAGCCACAAAAAATTACTGTGAGAGAGCAGGATATCTCAGTCTCCAAGGTCATCACAAATTAGGAGGTAGATTGAAAGTGCGATCTTCTAAAAGTTTTCTTTAATTTGGGAAGCATTTGACTTCAAACAAAAAATCCTGATCTGAGCACCTTAAAACCTGGCTTGGTTTGCAGTCTGCACTGCAATTTAAAAGTCAACATTTTATTTCAAAGATAAAAACAAGAAGGGATTTCTAGGCAATGGAACAAAACTTTCTTAAATTCTAATCATTGAGACTTTTGGAAGGATAAGGACAGTTTTACTCATCGTAGCTTTGGGTATTGAATATCTTTAGAGTCAGACTGTTTCAACTTAATTTCTAAAATGAATATATTTCATATATCTAATTTTATGCACACAAGTTTGAAAATGATGATACAGGCTGATAGACTGTAATTTCTTGTCACAGCACTGTAGGCCAGATCCTGTTCTCTTAAATCCTATCGTCTGAGCCAGAATGCAAGCATATGAATTGCACTTACATCTCCAACAGCCATCCAGCCCACCTACTTGTGTGCTTAATCCCTTAAATACATCCCTGCTTGGCCTAAAAGTTCCTGTGGTGTCTAAAGTTAGCCTCCCATGAGAACTCAGAAGTGTTATGTTCTGGAGAGATAGATGTCTCAACTTTATGGCTATTTAGGTTATGTCATTTTCTGGTAAACACCCAGAAAAGCTGCCAAAACCAGTCAAATCGGCCAAGTCACAACAAAGTGTGGTGGCAACCTCTAAATAACAACGAGGTGACTAAAACACTTACCTGTGGATGGAACCCAGTGGGGTGGTGGAGGAAGAGAAAAGGGACACCGGTAGTCTTCCTCAGCCTGACCAGGATCTGGCTGCCCATTTCCTACGCTGCTAGGAATGGCCAAACCCCTGGAGTGGGGGGATGCTGGGTGAGAGGCTGTTGCACTTCAGCTTGCTCTTCGTTGTCTGTGCAAATAGGAGTGCTGGTTTCACGAGCAGAAAGGAGCTGGGACAGCAGGAACCTGACTGTAATTAAGATGAGTTGGATGGCATTACCTGTATTCCTGTGTATTTTTTTCCCTAATGGTAATGTCATATAAAATGAATAAATATTTCCAGGAGCAAGATCTTCCTTCCTGGATTGCACCCAATGAGAAAGATGGGTAATCTGACCCCTCCTCTCCTCTCTCTGAGCACCCTACTGCTCGATGGCTAGGGCACTGGCCTTAATGTAGATGTGTTTAAACCTAGTCACACTGATTACACAAAAGTTCAGCAGGCACCAGAAATATATATATACACCAGTGCCTAAATTAGTCATTCTGAAGGTGGGTTTATATTCTGTAACAAAAAAAAAAAAAGAGAGCAGACTAAAATAAATCAGTGTAAAGTAGTAGATTCAGAATATTAACTATGCATTAACAACATTTTGGATACCTAATTTAAAAACCTTAATGCTTTTTTCTAAAAAGCAAAACAACACAGAAACCCTTGGGCATTTCTGACACTTTCTAATGACAAGAGAAGTGAAATTAAAATCTGTTTGCAATATCTGGTGATTTTCAGCTACCAATGCATGTGCATATTATTGCCACTATTGTTTTGGTAAATAGTCACACTGATTGCAACTTTTGCAGCCTTGTCGTGTGAGAAAGAGCTTTGCTGTCCCCACAAGCCAGCCTTTGCTGTAGCCGCAATCACAATGTTTTATTTCTTCTGTGTTTAATAAATGAATGAAAGGACAATTCTGTGCATGATTTTTGGAATGTTTTTCCAGTACTAGGTAAGAACACAGAATTTCCCAATAGGATATTATGCAATAAATGTATACAATACATATGCAACATACCCTTTTAATAAGTTGGTTTTGATCTTGTGATTACTATGGTCTAATATTCCAAGTGGGATGGTGGTTTCTCCAGTGAGTTAATCCTTATGCCTTTTGGAAAGAATCAAAAACAGAGCTCTCATTAGTTTATGAGTCATAACATTGCCTCTATGTCTAATTGGATAGCTAGTATGAGTGAGCAGCATAGACTGAAATTGACTGTAATTTTATTTTGATTGACAAATGATTCATTTGCTACAGAATAATAAAAAAAACCCATAAAAATAAAACAAGTGTGATATCAACATTTGGGCACCGGCAACTACAGCTTGTCTGGATTTTTGTGATGAATGTTGGCTTTTTTTGTTTTAAAATGATGATTTATTGAAAGAAACTTTTTAACGGCAGTGTACAGTTTTACTAAAACTCTAATCCTGAAAAGTTTTCCAGATCCATTAAGGAGTTTCTGAGCTTCTGCACACATATACCTTCCAAATTACCTCCAATCCCATTTGAGGTATCAGTGAGTCATTTTTCAGTTCCTAGTTAGAAGCATGTAGAAGCAGACATTTCAGCTTCAGGTTTTCACATCTTAGAAACACCTCACATGATAAACCATTGATTCATTTTTGTGGAAAACTTAGACAGGTCTTGTTTCCATCCTAAAGCAGAACAGGAAACATTTTGAAATCTTGAAATTATCAGTGGAAAGAGAGACCTTTCCTACCCAGCTCTGACAGCACCTAGTTGTAAAATATTTGAATAAGCATGTGCTTGAAAATGCTATATTCATTTTCTTCAGCATTGTTAATGGTTTTCCTCAGGGTTTTTTAATTATCCTCAAGTGTCATCATCCGTACTTCTAATTGCAAAGATTTCTGTATTGATAATTGCTTTCTTGCATCTATGCACCCACAACAGAAAAAAACCAGTCCAATATATACAGAAAATCAAATAACAAATGAGAATTGCCTCCCTAATCCAAATGGTACATGTAAGAACAACAGTCTTTGTCACTGTGCTAGGAAATATGACTGTTTAAAGATCTTATGCTACAAATCATAGTTTCTTGCATTGTTAGAATAAATGTAATTTTTCCAAATAAAAGTCTTTAGACATACTAAAAATGCATTTCATTACAGATATGTGGGACATATGAGAGACTATCTTTACACACCACAGGAACTTTTAGACCAAGCAGGAATGTATTTAAAGGATTATGTACATGAGTAGGTAGGCTGGATTGCTGTCAGAGTTGCGAGTGCAATTCATATAGTTGAATTCTGGCTCAGGTAGGATTTAAGAGAACAGGATCTGGCCTACAGTCTAAATTGTTATGTTACAAGAAATTACAGTCTATCAGCCTGTATCATCATTTTCAAACTTGCATGCAGAAAGTTAGATGCATCTAATATATTCATATTGAGTAGTAAACTGAAATGGAATCACTTTACGTAGAAAAGTCTTGAGCATACTCAATATTTTATAGATTTACACTTTCCTCCCTTTTTCTGCAGTGCCAAAAAGACTAGTATTAATGTTGTTGTAATGCTCTTTATACCATGTTGGCATAAAGAGGTAAGCTAGCCAAAGTTTGTAAGGCAAAGTGGTACTTATAGCTTGAAGCTATTTCTATTTCAGCCCTAAAGAAGTGTTGCGTGCACAAAGCATGGCTACTTTTTTAGCTGAAGCTGTATGCCTGAAATGTGATTGATCTACCTAAGCTGTGATGTTTTCTGAATATCTGTACTGGATGTTTATCTCTGTGCTCTAATCTCTTTATTCATATGCCGTAGTAAACACAGTCCTTTCCCATTTTCTGCTTTTTCACTCTTACCTTTTCTCCCTAGGGAGCGAAAAAGCTTTCCTCAAGAGATGTAGTAGCAATAAGAGGATAGTGAGAGAATAAACAGATTAGTGTGGAAGAGGAAAACTCAAGTAATCGAGTCTGTTGTGGGCATATAAATTGAGATTTCTTAGGCAAGAGGATATCTTAACAGATGTATTCTTAGCAGAGAATGCAATGTGAAAACGAGACACAATTTCAGGACCGGTGTAACTTTAGGATTTTTCTGATAACTAAGAACTCTGCAGGAGCAGCAATCTCTCAGACAGGCAGAGCCCAAAGTCACATATGTATAACTGCACGTTTGTAACCACATATGCAAATCCTTGCAGGCTGATTGGCTGAGGGGGTCTGATTTGCATAACTGCGGTATGGTTATTTCTCAGTAACTCTGTGGCACATAAATCCCTCACTTCTGACAGTTATTCGTCACTATTACCTAATCAAAGCACAATTATTTGCAATAATTGTGGTAATGGAAATGTCTAGCTTTAGAACCATTGGGACACAGAGAGCCATTGGTTCCAGTTTTTATTTTTATTGGTGAGAGACAGTGAGGAGCAGGGCTCAGTTCACTGATGGGCTGTTCCTGGCAGGGATGAAAGCCTGGCTTTGAGCGTTCATACAGAGTGATAGCAAAAGTTTTGTCAAGAGAGTCATTTTTCAGAAGCATTTTGCCAAAAGCATTTTGCCAGAGGCAGTCTGTTTAGCAGGAGATTTGTCTAGGGAGACATTCCCTGGAAGCATTTTCCCTTGCAGGGGCTTGTCTGTAGAACTGCTCCCTTGACGCTCTTGCCTAAGCACACAAACATATTTGTGTTACAATTCTGATGTTTTAAAAACATATATGGTTTTTGCATGATTTTTTACTACATATATACATATATAAATAAAAATCAGAGAATGGCTATAGTCTTAAATTGACTAATGTAACCTATGTCATAAACAGGATTCTCCAACCACCTCTGCGATTTATGATCTTTAGTGATGTGCTAGCCTCAAAAATGGCCACTTCAGCTTCTCACTTTTTTCAGCTGGAGCAAATCCACTGCTACCTTCTCACACCCCAGACTGCATGTATAGACTCAGAATTGTTCTACCCTCAATGCATTTACACAGCTCTCGTTACTGCTGATGGGAATCGCACATACCAGCAAAGCAGGAAGATACCATTCTACACTTAATTCTTTCAGGTAGCAGAACAAAAATAAAATTCATGTTCTCATTTTGGGTTTCATATTTTTCTTAAAAATGATCTTCTGTGTGAAATGCTCTATTGTATTTTGCAGTCTTTAAAAGCTCATCTGTCACCTTTTAGTGAATATGAAACATCTTTGCTTTGTTTTTATCATTTGATGCTTTTCAAAAAATGTCTATGCATCCGATGACAATTACTAAGTAAAGCTTGCAAGTGAAATGTGCACCTACTAGCTTTCCTTTCTGGCTGGATTTACAGCAAGTTACTGTATTTCACCCATTTCAGCAGACTCACTCTTCACTTACACCCTTACAAATGGTGAATTAAGTAAAAGCTTTCAGAGTAGGAAAGGAGCATCCCCTTTTGTGGGTTGTGGCTTCTGAAGTGCCTCCTAGGCTCTAATCTTTGCGGTATTTAAATATGTGAAGTCAAGGAGACAAATCATGTGCTCAGAATTAGGTACCTAGTAAAGGTCTTTGCTGGAATGGACTCCTAAAGGTTTTTACTCTACTCCCTGAAGTGGCTAGCTGTAGAGAATGCATTAATTTAGGAGAGAGAGTACAATCAAAAGTCAGGGAATTCTCTTTTCAGTGTGCTGTGTGGGAGCCGTGTTTTAGACAGCTGCATCTTTTTACTGCCACACAGTATTTACCGTCATCTTTCCCAGGATTCTCTTGTCTTATTTTCAGAAGTTTGCCTTGAAGTACTACTGATTTTCTTTGGCCTTGACTATTATGCATTATAAATATGATTTGCTTAGGAGTTTGTAATGCCTTTTTGTCAGTGTTTGGTATGACTGTGCAGCTGTTTGGCAATTACATGCTACGGAGCTGAGCAGAAACTTTAAGACATGAAGTATTTGTAGGGAAGTTTGGTAATTGAAAAACACCTGGGCCAAAAGTGATACCTCAAAAACTAAAAAATGGAAATAGACTTGTCTCTGAAAATGTTATGGTGATTTTGAATGTCACTGCATTTGAAGGAATATCCACAAGGAGAGCACTGGGATCAACACCGATTTAAAACATGTCTCCTCCAGTAGAGAAAATTAATTTTAGATGTCATCTGTTTAATTGTTTGTTATGCCTAATTAAAAATGGTAATTTATTTGATTTATTTGTAGCATACTTAATATGTTGATTTATTAAAAAAATACAGAAATTTGATTTGCTGTTTCAAAGATTGGGGATTTCTGAAAACATCTCTTTCAAAATGTTTTTACCTTGGGCCAAATTAAGGCCAGTTTGGCAATGTGGGGCACTATCATTCCTAAAAGATGGATAATGAGAATGGGAGCATTATATCTTAATGACAAATTATCCTTGCCCTATAGATAACAAGCGTGATAACAAGTGAAAGTTCCATCTTCCCTTCAAAAAGATTTAGCAACCTGTGCCCTTATTTATTTTCAGAGTGACTTAGCCAGAGCTTTTCTTGTGTTTTGGGGCATACACCACAAGCAAAGGCTGTACTTTATTTTGTCCAGGAGACTAGAACTGAAGTGGCACTTGTGCTGGAGCAGTAGCTGTAAAGGTTGGAATGCAAAATAATCTGAAACAATGTATTCTGGAGGAAGGATTAAATGCTCATAAAAATTAATGAAATGTTCTGAGAGCTGTTTAATGTGGCGGTATTTAAGAAAAAGAAATTGATTAGATGAGATGGACATTTTTCACAAAGAACATCTTCAAGTGATGTGGAAAGGGCAGAAATAGAGATAAGGTTTTTCATCTTTCTTTGCGGATATGACATTGACCTTTTTAGCTGGTTGATGGAACTGATGTGTACTTCATTTTTTTTTTTTACAAATACATAAACAGCAAGATGCAAAACTATCTTGACTTTTCTAGGTGGCGAAGACTGTGATTCTTAATATTGCTCTGCTTCTGTATATGAAAAAGAGAAGGAAGACTTGGAAGGCATCCTTCACTTTTTTGGAAGTCTTTAAGGACACTGCTGCTCCTGGTGTGAGAATATCATGTATCTCCAGAAACTGGGCATTAGCAGAGAGAGGTTCACACTTGCCTTATCTTATTTACTGCCCATATTATGGGATCAAGATCAAGATGCATGGAAGAGCCAAGAAATTCCTTGTGAATTTTGCTAGAAAGGGCAATTTTAACCATTAGGGCTGCTGCAGAGTGGAGTAGAGTACCTCTGACAGTAACTGGACCTCACTTTTTGCCATGTTCTGTTTCTGCATTCTGTGCACGTGCACACATCCATATTTTAAGAAATCATGGAGGTTAGTATATGGGTGAATGCAACCCCCCCTTTTTGTGCTGTTGCAGCATGATGTGCTTACATTCACATTTGAAAGTTTCTTTTATCATTTACTGTGGAATCCTTCATGTCTGTTTGCTTTTTAAGGCTCTAATGTTAAAAATGCAGCTAGCAATATCTTGTAAATCTCTTTTATCGTTTTCAAGATTTATTGAATGAAATCTAATATACCTTTTTTCCCCATGGGAAGTCTTAGAGAAAATAACCCCAACACCTGACTGTGCAGCTGCAGTTCCTAAGGTAACAACAAAATCTGTACAGCTTTAGGATCTTGCATGTTTGCACTGACTGTATTATATTTACTTTCCACTGTCAGGACATAGAAAAGAACTAAAATTAGGTCAGATAATGCCTACTTCCATTTAAATTCTAAATTTAAATGAGAATTGAGACAAATATTTGCTGGCTCTTTGATAAATAGATATCTGGATATTTTTGAGGCTGTCACTTTAATCTAGGCTCCATCTACAGTCACTGGAAACAAACAGGTCTCCAGCAGAGGTTTGTCAATCCATTTAGATGTCAATTGCCCACTGAAGGTGCCTGTCTTTCTTCACTGACTACAGAGACTGGCTAGGACAACTAAACTCAAAACCCAGTCATCTTGCCAGTAAGGTGGGATGAAGGCAAGCCATAGTTTCTGGAAAGAATACGCTGGTTTCTAGTCCAGCCTCCTGCTCAGATCAACGTCAGCTATGAGATCAGACGAGGTTGCCCAGAGCTTCATCCACTTAGGTGTTGAAAACCCCCGAGGACAGAGAGGGACTGCACAACCTCCCTGGGCAGCCTGTTCCACTGCATGACTGTCCTCATGGGGAAAAAGCTTCTCCTTATATCCGTCTGAATCTCCCTTGTTTCAACTTACATCCATCATCTCTTCTCCTCTCAACATGCACCACTGAGAAGAGACTCCCTGTAGGCATGGGGGGGCTGCTGCTCATTCCCTCTGCAGCCATCTCTTCTCCAGGCTGAACAAGCCCAGCTTCCTCAGCCTCTCCTCACAGGGCAAGTGCTCCAGCCCCTGACCATCTTGGTGACCATGCACTGAACTTGCTCCAGTTTGTCAACATTTGCCTTGTACTGGGGGGCCCAAATTTGGGCACAGTACTCTAGATGTGGTCTAATGAGCAGTGAGTAGAGGGGGATAATCACTTCTCTCAGTCTATTGGATGTGCTCCTGTTGATGCAGTCCAGGAAGCTTTTGACTCTCTTTGTTGCCAGGGCATTGCTGGCTCACATTCAGCTTGCTGTCTGCCAAGACTCCAGGGTCTTTTCTGCAGAGCTGCTCCCCAGCCAGTCAGGCCCCAGCCTGTATCACTCCAAGGGGCTGTTCCTTCCCAGATGTAGGACTTTGCATTTGTCCTTGTTGAATTTCATGAGGTTCCTTCTGGCCCAGCCTGGATAGATCCCTCTGCATGGCAGCCCTGCCCTCCAACATATTAATTGGTCCCTCCCAGTTTGGTGTCATCTGCAGACTTGATGAGAGTGCACTCCATTGTCTCAGTGACCTGGAGGTCATTGATAAAGATGTTAAACAGGATGGTTCTCAAGAAAGAGTCCATCTGCTTGTGGTACTCTGCTTGTTACTAGCCTCTGGATAGAGTACAGCCGTTTAATCACAACCCTTTCCTGATCATTCAACCAGATTTTTATCTGTCCAGTTGTTTACCCCTCTGGGCTGACCAGCCTCTGACCAGTTCACTGGAATGACTGGCCTTTTTTTGCAAGTGAGTGCAACATTAACTTTCCTACTGCCATGGGGGATCTCCTGGCTCTCCCCAATCTTTGAAAGATGTTAGAGAGTGATCTTGCAAGGATATTGACCATTTTTTTTCTGTACTCATGGATGCAGCCCATCAGGGTCCATGAATGTGCAAAGGTTGATCTCTCTCAAGTAATCTCTTGATTCTCATCTACTGCTTGAACCCTTTCACTTAGCACACATGCTTGGGAGACCTTGCTGGTGAAGACTGAAGTAAAGAAGGCATTGAGTATCTCAGCCTTATCTGTGTCTGCTGTTACTAAATCACTCACCCCATTCAGCAATGAGCCCACATTATCCTTGTTCAGCATTTTGCTACCAACATATTGGAAGAAGCTCTTGCCCTTGATGTCCCTTGCAAGTTTCAATGCTAGGTAAACTTCGGCTTTTCTTACACCATCACTGCCTGTCCAAGCAATGTTTTTAAATTGGGTAGCTTGTCCCTGCTTCCTCCTCCTGTATACTGCCTTTTTATGTTAGAGCTTCACCATGAGTTCCCTGCTAGCCAAGCTGGTCTCCTGATACTTATCATCAGGATGGTGCTTATTTTCCTGAATATTGGGATGGACTGTTCTTGCACTTGTAGAATGCTGTCCTTAAAGATCTGCCAGCTTCTCTGAGCTTCTGTACCTTTCAGAACTGCCTCCCATAGGATCCTACCTACCAGTTTTGTGAATAAGCTGAAATCCAGGGTCTGTACTCTGCTATCTTATATAAGATATCAGGAAATAGAGGCCAGCACAGTTTTAAATTGCTGCATTCACCATTAAATATCTTTATGTAATTTCTAGTCCTAATTTTTTCTAGTTTCCCCATTTGATCCCCTGGATCATGTCATGATTTTATTTATATAAGGAAATAAGTTTTCAGACAATGGAAGACACTAATGTAGTGTACAATCAAATCACCTCTTGATCTCTAGTTGTTGAATTCACTCTGAGCTCAGCTGCAAGACACTACCATTAAGAAGCAGCTGTACTAACAGGTGACTCATGTAAGCAGGTGGAAATTATTATCATATCTGGGATATAGAAAACTTTCCCTGAAGCAGATATAATTAGGTATTAGAGCAAAGGTAGTTTTTAGAGAGCTGCTGAAGATGCACTCAGGGAAAAAAAGCTTAGTTTTTTGTTTTGTTATTGTTTTAGCTAACAATAAAAGTCAAAACTGAAGGAATAGGTAAGTTTTGACTCTATAGAGCATCTGTTGACTAATCAAAGCAGGTATTCCAGATTCTACCTTCCAACTGTTCTTTAGATTGAATGTTTATAGTCAATAAAAAGATAATATATTTTTCACATTCTGAGAAAGAGTTCAGTATTTAACTTGCTGCTTTTTGCATCTGAAATAGATAAATTAACTCATTTTGACTGTATGTCAGGAATTCATTATTAACTGGTAGGTTTGAACACATTAATTTTTTTCTTAGACTGTTTCTCCAGCAGGTATGAACAGAAGTGAGATAAGATGTGGAAATTGATGCAGTGTGAGAAGAATCTCAAGTGATTCTTATTTCTTGAGAATATGTAGGCGTGTATATAGAAGCTTTAAAAAAGATGTGGTGTGTGAGAAGATCACATTTCTGATCATCTGTTTGATTTTTGATTCTTTAGCTGCTATTTTCAGGTAAAATTCCATGACTATGAAAAGCTTTTGACTTTAATAAGCACTTGAATAGTGAGCTTCTGGAATTTGGGGCCTGAACCTTATTTTTGGAGTAGTCAATTCAGGGAACAAAGGAAATGCATTAGTCTTGCTCTATAGTTTCAAGAATTATCATAAGAAAAGGCTAATGCTCACATCATTTGAGAGCCTGTCTGTTAATTGTATTTCTAGAAGTTTACAAAGATGAGATTCCCAAGTCTGTGGTGAAATGGTAGCATGGAGACATCCCAGTAATTTCCATGGAGAAAGACTTCTTGCTAGCTGTTTCTGTTGTGCACATTCAAACCATGAAGCAAAGGTGTGAAGAGGGTTTAGTGAAAGAGGGTTTTCCTGTTTGTTGCTAGGAAAAGTTGAGAAAACTCAACTAATAATATAAATAGTTTGCTGTTTGAAATGATCACTCCTGGAGCAGGGGAAAAATCACCGAATGGAAAAAAAACAGTGGTAAAATGTGGCTGACCGATTTCTTGTGTGAAGATTGAGACCAGATCTCATATCTAGCCAGCTTCTAGTGTTTGCAGAGCCTTTCTGTGCCTCTGTAAGGTAATCTATGGGTCTTAGTGCAATGGTACTACCTGCACATTTAGTGTCTCAGTCTCAATGGCGTATCCCTGACTAGGAGGAAAGTAATCGTAGTCTTCCAGAAACACTTTTTTTTTCCCCCCTTCTTCTCTTCTTTTAGGTGGAGTCATGAAATGCAAACCAGGGTACTGTAATATGCTGTGTCAGTATACATGGAGCATTTCTTGTATGATCCTAAAGGACAGAATCACAGAATGGTTGACGTTGGAAGGGACCTCTGCAGATCATCTAAATCCAACACCCCTGCTCAAGCAGGGTCACCTAGAGCACGTTGCACAGGATCGCGTCCAGGTGGGTTTTGAATATTTCCAGGGAAGGAGACTCCACAACCTCTCTGGGCAACTTGTTCCAGTGCTCTGTCACCCTCACAGTGAAGAAGCTTTTCCTCGTGTTCAGATGGAATTGTCTGTGTTTCAGTTTGTGCCCGTTGCCTCGCGTCCTGTCGCTGGGCACCACTGAAAAGAGTCTGGTCCCATCCTCTTGACACCCTCCCTTCAGATACTTGTACACATTGATAAGATCCCCTCTCAGCCTTCTCTTCTCCAGGCTAAACAGGCCCAGCTCTCTCAGCCTTTCCTCATAAGAGAGATGCTCCACTCCCCTAATCGTCTTTGTAGCCCTTCGCTGGACTTGCTCCAGTAGTGCCACATCCCTCTTGTACTGGGGAGCCCAGAACTGGACACAGTACTCCAGATGTGGGCTCACCAGGGCTGAGTAGAGGGGGAGAATCACCTCCCTCGACCTGCTGGCAACACTCTTCCTGATGCACCCCAGGATACCATTGGCCTTCTTGGCCACAAGGGCACATTGCTGCCTCATGCTTAACTTGGTGTCCACCAGCACTCCCAGGTCCTTCTCCACAGAGCTGCTTTCCATCAGGTCAGGTGGCCTGTAGTAAACACCCACAACAGTGTCACCCATGCTAGCCTGCCCTTTAATCCTTTCCCATAAGCTCTCGACTCGCTCTTCATCCACCCCTAGGCACAGCTCCATACATTCCAGTTGCTCTCTCACATAAAGAGCAACTCCACCACCTCGCTTTCCTGGCCTGTCTTTCCTAAAAAGCACGTAGCCATCCATGACAGCACTCCAGTCATGCGAGCTATCCCACCATGTCTCTGTAATGGCAATGAGATCATGGCCCTGCGACCGCACACTGATCTCTAGTTCTTCCTGTTTGTTCCCCATGCTGCGTGCATTGGTGTACAGGCATTTCAGAGAGGTGATCGAGCTTGCAGGTTTCCCAGGAGGGATGCAAGAGGATCCTCCATAGCTACATCCCATGCGCACTTCCCTGGCTGCCTTCACCTGCTGGAGGTGTCCTGACTTGAGCAGTCTTTTGCCAGCTACCCTGGCACTATAACTCTCCCCTTCCCCTGTCTTTCCTAGTTTAAAGCCCTCCTTACCAGGTTGGCCAACCTTTCGGCAAAGACACGCGTGCCCCACTTAGTGAGGTGGATCCCATCTCTCCCCAGCAGTTGTTGATCTTCAAACAGGGTCCCATGGTTGTAGAAACCAAAACCCTGCTGCCAACACCAGCGGTGCAGCCAGTCGTTAACTTGGAAAGTCCATCTCCTCCTCCTCTCATCCATCCCCCTCACTGGCAGGATTGAGGAGAAGATGACCTGGGCTCCCAGACCCTTGACCACCATCCCCAGAGCTCTGAAATCCTGCTTGATGGTCTCCAGTTTGCCCTTGGTGTCATTAGCGCCCACATGGAAGAGCAGCAGAGGGTAATAGTCTGACAAGTGGACAAGTCTTGTCAGTCTTTCCATGACATCTCATATTCAAGCCCCTGGCAGGCAACAAACCTTTCTAGACAAGAGGTCAGGTCAGCAGATAGGTGTTTCCATCCCCTGCAGCAGGGAGTCCCCCACAACAATCACCCACCGCTTCTTCTGGGCATTCCCACAAGGCACAGGGTCTGCTGTCCTAGTTGCTTCCCTTGCAGCCATGCCCAGCTCCTCCTCATCCTGGAGGACACTAAACCTATTCCTTAATTGCAAGTCCTCAGGAGGACTAGGAGCCTTTCTCCTCCTACAAGAGTGACCAGTTTCCAGCCTTCTTCTACGATATTATGATGTACTGTTTCACACAGCACAGAGCCCTCCGGCAACTCCACTGCTGTGGGGGGTTGGGACTCCTGGAGCTGCACAGTCTCCGAGAATACCCTGTCTATCTCTTGCTCATCTTCTCGGATGCTGCGCAGCCTACTGACCTCCTCCCGTAACTCCCTTACCTGACGACACAACTCGCCAACAGCAGCACACCTCCTGCAGGAGAGCTGGCTGCCAGCCCAGGCCTCCCGGAGAGGCCTCAAGCACTCCCTGCAGCCTGAGACCTGTAGAGCTGCATCAGCTGTCAGAGGGTCGATCTGGGTCCCAGCTTCCGACACAGCAACTCCAATGGCTACTGGGGAACACACTCTGCAGCATGTCATGAGTGTACTTGAGCACACTTCTGCACAAACTGCTGCCTCTGCTGCACTCTGGGAGCTGTGCTCTGGGCCTGGCTCTTATATAGGCCTCTCCCTAGCACTGACTCCCAGGGTGCTTGACCCGCCCTAATCAAGGGCCACCTGGATCAAAGGCCCCAACTCCCTCTGATCGGGGGCAACCAAGAGTGCTTGTCAGTGGCAGCTACACCTAGCTAGAGCTTCTCCTAGGAGGAGTTAAGGCCTCCTGTAGTTGTCCTTACCTAGCTCCCCTTTCCTGTTCACAGCAATCACCTTCTGGTTCCTTGGGGGTCCCCAGAAAGCCCCACAACTTCCAACAAGGTCCTCAAAAGTTCTAAGCAGAGCCCAGATGCTGCTGAGCAAACTGCTGCGTCTGTTCACTGCCTCTGTTAGCTGTGCTCTGAGGAGGCAGCGGCTGTAGTACAGCACCTGAAATACAGGCACAGAAGAGTGTTTAACTCCTGTGGTTCCAAGAAATGTGTAAAGCCTTTAGTTCTGCTATAAAGAGTGAAGAATTTAGTGGGCTTCTTACAGCCTTGTTCTTGCTCCTACAAGGTAAGTGTGCTAGGCTGCAGAACCGTGCTCTGTCCCTTATTTTCTTCTTGAGGCAGAAAAAGGACTTGAACCTGTAGTGAGAGCTCTAACTGTGGAGCTCTCTGGGTTGGAGGCTAGGGGATTTTCCTTCTCCGCAAGAACCTCTGGAGGGTGTTCAGGCTGAGGATCCTGAAGTGAGGAAAGGATCTTCACGCACCTCCAATTCCAAGTCTCTGAGGAAGGTGATGGAGGCTGGGTCCTCCTATTTAGTGTTCCCTAATGATCATTATACTAGCTCTCTGGAGAGCATGTTGCATCTTGTGTATCCTGTTCTTATCTATGCCTCCCCACACACTGTCTAGGGAAGTAAAGTGCTGAACTTGAGGATGTGGGTTTCTGCAGCCGACTAGCCGTCTGAAAATAAGGTTTTGCTCTATAATGAGTTGCATGATACTACAGGCTCTTGAGGCTCTAGTCCTTAGGTTTGTATTCAAGCTCAACATAGCTGAAACGTCTCGTCTTGGAGCTTAGTTGCCTAAAACTTCTAGTCAATGTAAAAAGTGAATTGCCTTATGAAGATGCTCTTCTCTCTTACACCATAGGTTATAGATGGACTTTATGGCTGTTGGCTACCAACATAGGCACTGAATATAGTTATATTTCTGTTCTTACATGTTATGCACAATATTAATCTCTCTATATAAAGAAGTAATTTGAAAACATCCTTTCTTTTTGTTAGAGTCTTATTGTTGTGACATCTGTGTATATAAAAACAAAAATCTCCATCTCTTGAGCAAAATATTGTTAATTGGTGGGTCAGCCAAATTAAGTCAGTGGAAAGGATGTACATTATGAAGAGTGCATATGGGGCGGGGGGATGCTCAGAAATAACATGTGAGATTGATTGACATACAAATCTATAGAAAATTTCATTCAATTATATGGCGATTTTGTCAGATGGAAACTTCTCTTACCCTAACAGAGAGTGAAGTTGCAACTCTGACACAGGGAAGATTTAAAAATTATTTTGGAGACTTCTACATAACACTATTGGACCACTTATAATCTGGAGAGTTGTATTTGGGCTACCTAGCTCAGATGAAATAGGTAAGATCTTGCTTAACCCTTGTATGTGCCTAAAGTGGCATTCAGACAACTCAGTCTGAGAACTGTATAGGTTTTCTTGGGTCTGTGAAACTTTTGGTGCCTAATTTTGTCCAATAAAGCTCTCTGAGCATTTGTAGTTCTGTGACTGCATGTCCCCACAAAGGCTGCCATCTTGACAGCTAGCTTATTGCTGGCCTTATTGCCTAAATGTTTGGCCTTGAAGAAAATATTATTTCAAGACTGACTCCTGGGACCTACCCCAGCTCAGAGGCATTACAGAGCAATGCAGTAGTGTTCTGTTGTGCTTGTTTGTTCTCCAGCTTTATAAAACTTGGCTGCATGAGCTCCTGCCTCTGGGGGAGGGTGACAGAATCCTTTCCACCTCAGTCTTGCCGATGTCTCAGTGTTTGGGCAAACCCTTGGGACACATGGTTCAGGCTGTCTATATGCTAATGAATGATATAAGAGCCATGTTTCACACTTTGGCTTCTGCTCTAACCCGTTCTGTAGTAGTTTCTAAACTAGCGGAAACACACTTGTGGGAGCCCTACACAAAGAAGGGCTCTTAGCTAAGAGTGGGGATGCAAGTAGATAGACGTGGGCTCTGGCAAATAGCTTGTCTTAAAAATAAATAACTAAAAGCAGCTGGAGCTGGTAGCATTGTCCTTTTCTCCAGACATCTTTTTTAAGAGTAGTGTGAGCCAGTTCAGTGTGGGAGATGGCTCCGAGTTATTAACTGCAGTTTGTTCCACCTACACCAAAGAAATGCGATTTTGCACACATCTCTTGCTTGGTATTTCCTACTGGCTAGCTCAGGCAGCGTCACGTGAATCCCATTCCAAGGTGCTTAACTTCTCCATATGTTGCATAGACAGCCCACGTGCCAGACGGAGTCTGCAAGTTCTGTTCCAGTAAAGCTGGATGCTCTGTTGCCTTTATGATAAAAAAGTAAGTTCCACAAACTGTGAAAGAGAAGTCAGGTGAAAGACATTAGAAAAAAATACTTCAAATTGATGGATTTTTTTTCTGATTTGTTTATTTTTTTGAGAAATGTAGATGACATTGATATTCTGTTTATGTGGGGGAAAATGTTGATTTCTTTCAATTGACAGTTCTAGACCAACTCTTTCAGTGTCTGAAAGTGAACAGGTGACACTGATATGCAGAAATATATTTGTGACTGATTTCAATAAGTGGATAAAAATGGAACTGTATCAGGTTCAACACAGGCTGGCATTCCCATGCCACTTGTCATCAGGAACGTCCACTCAGGCTTTTGATGTCTCCAATATTTATTCAATGCACTTGACACTTAGTTAGATTTAAGTGTAATTTTGCTTTTGATGGGGTCTTTTAACATATGCAGCAACAGATTGAGGGAAGACAATTTCAAAATAAAGGATGTTTACTCATCAAAATCTGATATAGCATTCAGAAGTGGTGCAATGGTACTCTAGTTCCTAGCACAAGTCATCTGTGCACAGTGTACAAAAGGGGATTTCTTAAGGCTGTGCAATGCATTGGTGCACTGAACAATACAGTAGCTATAGACTTGTGGACTGTCTGGCAAATGTGGCGTTCTCTTAAAACAGACTATAATAAAACTGGATCCATAAAAATGGGTATTCTGCTCATTTTTCAAAGGAAAAATCTTCAACAGTCTGAAGTGTGTAAAGGCTCTCAATATTTGGCCAGAGCAGGACCAATCAGTTTCTCATTCAGCCCGCATAAAGACAATGAATTCTGTGAAATACATCATGTGTTAATGTGAGCTTTTTCATCCCCTTTTAGGTAAAAGCAAAAGTTTGTCTGGAGCCTCATGGATGAGGTTCCTTTTCCTGCCTGTGGAAGTGCTATGTGGCCTGTGCTGCATGCCAAGGTGTGCTGATAACCATAGGTGTGAATGCAGGCAGAGAAGTGGCTTTTCAGAGTAGTGGAAAGCAGTCATCTGTGCACACAGCCTCTGACTGTAGATATCCTACCAGAAATGTGGGGTATTACTGAAACTGCTGAAAACAGGAAAGCTTCATGGTTCATTTTTTCCTAACTTACCGAGAGCTTCTCACACCCTCTTCTTTCAGCATCCTGCCAAACCACTGAAGTACTGTGTTCATGGTAGGGCCACACTTACAGGATCAAGTTAACTGAAGAGGACTTTTAAGAACCCTCCAAAGGGCTTATATATCGTGTATATATTTGGACTTAGAGATATTGGAGAGTCACAGCTAGAGAGGAAATCTCCATCACACTAGCCAGGAAGGCTAAGGCAAGCACTCAAACTGTGTAGTGGTGATAACACTGTGCAGTGGTGATAACAGTAAACTGATTTATACTTAAATTGCAATGAACGAAAGTAGGGGAAAGGAGAATTTGCAGAAATTATGTGAATTGCTCTTCCAATAGAGGCTTTTCTCCTACACCAAGCATTCCTATTGCTGACATCATGGATGTGTTCCCAGTACAGTCAGAGAGTGAAGGCAGGTGTGATGGGGAAAGAAGTTTTAGTCAGGAGACCAGAGAAAGGAGTAACCTTGTCCAAGCTTATTTCACAGAAGAAGGGTTCCCCTTTGACCTTTCTGCTGGTCCAAGTGGAAACAGTGAATATTTGTGAACAGTCAGCTGCCAAAGGGGAGAAGCAGAGCTACATCTGATAAGCCCAGGTCAGCTGTTTAGCAGCCAATTGCTCTTCCTCACACTTCAGTCAAATTTGTGACTGAGGAGGCAGGAGGAAGTGAGAAGAGGCAGGGAAAACCAGGAGTGAAGGAAAAGATATCTGGAAAGAAATATATGTATGTAGGGAAGATATTTAAAATACAGAGAGGATAATGAATGGTAGGTATAAGTTGCTGAAAGGAAAAAGATGATCTAAAATGTCTGACAAAATGAAGTAAGAATAAATTATAGGAAGAAAGGGAAAAAAATAGGAAGCAACAGGGGGATGACATAAAAAAGTACCTATATATATATATGAAGCACCTGTGTGTGTTTGTATGTATATATGTATGCATACATTTTACTTGATAAAGAGTGTCATTGAACTGCTTTCCAGAAAGCTTGCCCTCATACTCTAAATATAGAGAAGCCAAGAATATACTACTGGACAGGTAGGAAACCTCTGCCAGATCTCTCCTTTTCTGCAAGTCATGTTATTCCCTTCAAGCTGTGCTTTTCTTAAAGCTTCTTATTTTATGTGGGGAGAAAATATCAGCTTATAAACAAAATTTTGGTAACCTTCCTCTTGGGGAATTATAAACCACTAACTACTCCAGGTCAGAAAGAAAAGCAAAAGCGACACTCTGTGTGTCTGTGTGTGTGTGTACACCCCCATTCCCAAATCATGACTTTCAGTACAATCTTATTCCTGTTTGGAGATTTTACTTATGATTGTTGGGAAGGTAAAAACAGATGATGTATGAGCTGAGACTTAGAGGGTACCTCTGATATAACAGACCATGGAGTAACAACCTACTTGTGTGGTTTAATTGTTTTTGTGTGTTCAGTAGGATTTGTAATGCTGTACCTTTCCTACCTGAATGACAAAACTTATGAAGTATAATTATTTATGAAAGCTGATGATTTTGCTTTCTGTTTGCTACCATATATTATTATGGTATTCTATACATTCTATTTAAAGTGCAATTTTTTTACTTAAGCTCTAATTTATCAGAATTCTTTGGTCTTTCTACCTGGTTAGAAAGATTCTGAACAGAATTTGTGCTGTTCTGACTTCTTGGCCATGGACCAGCCTCCAAAGCACCATGCACTCCATGAACAACTTTCAGGCTGTCCGCACAATGAATCAGTGGACCTGGTGGATACTCTGCTGCTGTGTGTGCTTGGACCTGCAGGTTTCAGTGTGTATAATGTATATACATACATACATACACACTGAAATATGTATAAAAATATTTCTATAACATATATATTATATATATATATATTTTTGAGGAGGAGACACGGTGGTAATAGTCCACTTAATCCTGAGCCCATCTTTACAAAACCTCTTTTCTTGTGTACTGAGACTTGGATAGTTATTTTTGTGAACAACCCAAAATAGTAGATAATATGTTTATATGCCCTCTGCATTCACTTTTTAATGTTGCAAGGCTGTGATTTTCCAAATGGCCAGGGACAATTAGGCTGATAGCAGCCAGGTTGTTCTTTTGAGAACTCCAGTCTCTGACCCCATTAAACACAAGGAAACCTAGGTCATTCCTACCATTTAAGTCACTCTGACCACATAATGAATTTACAGAGAAAAAATACCCTTCTTGTTACTTGTGAATTCTTCATTTCCAATGCATCTGTCCAGTTCATGGAGTTTAAATATTTAGGTATTCATAACTCTTTAAAATTCTCTAGGGTCTGTACTGGAGATACTTTGTCTGACCAGTTGGGGGTGAAGGTAGCAATTACAGTCCTACTTTATAGATAGATATATCTGCACAGTTGTGCTCTCACTTGGATTGCCTGGATTTTCATCTCTCTGCCTGCCATGATGCTTTTGACAAGAGAAACCATGACTCTATGTAGTGATAAATCATGGCCAACATTCAGTTTAAGTGAGAAATCAGAATGGAAATCTGGTAATGATGGAACAGAAAATACATCACCATATGGTGTCCAGGAACCTTGCAGAGGAGGATGCTGTTTTTTCCAGAGCTGCCCTACTATTTTTAAAATAAAGTACACTTTGAATAGAAAGTAAGGCTTGGATATCACTTTTATGGGCCTTAGAGCTTAATTCCCAGCTAACTGCCAATCTTTTGATTTGGAGTGTTTTGCATTTTGCTTTAACTTTTCTACCAGCAATGACCGGACTCAACATTTCACCATGGTAATACAGGTATCATTTAAATCTTTCAAAATGGCTTAGGACTGTCTTTTCTTCTAGGTTAAAAACTCAAAGTAAAATTGTTCAACTGCAGAGGTCAACTTTATTAAAAAGAAAAAATACTTCATTTCTCTTTTCTAAGTCTATAATAGTTGGATTTAAAATGTTGTTTTATGATCCCTTATGACCTGGTTATATTCCAGAAGGAATTCCTAGCTGTAGTGAATCACTGGTGTTCCCTTAATGCTCTCTGATATGAGGGAAACATGAAGCTTCCCTTACCAAGCCGCATCTTTGTGGGAGAATAAACTGTTCATCAAAAGTAGAAGTGGACTTCAGTTTCCTAAATGGAGGAAATCTAGTATCATTTTTTGGTACCTCAGGATAGCCTGCCTAGCCTCTAGCTGGCCTTTTTTATGTGATGTCTTGGGTATCCAAGTCATTAGTGTGGGGCAGACAGATTACATGGAAATTACAGGAAATCTGAGTCTTTTGGGGTGGCAGATGGAGTGTAGGCGGTATAACCTAAAACACCTGGAAGCACCCACTGAAGCACTGGGCATGTATATTTGGGCAACTGAGCCAAATCTGCATATCTTTACAGCTCTCTCCACAATTGTGAACAATACAAGATTTGCTTTCCCTCCTCCTGAATTTTTTCAAATACTCGTGTCTCATGACATAAAACTGGCACCACAGATGGTAGAAGGATAGTATTACTGTTCAGCCAGCGGTGTAAGTAGAACTGGCCTTGCAACATTAAAAAGTGAATGCAAAGAGCAGAACTGTCCATTAAGCAGAACACCTGTCTTGCTTAGAGCACCCTTTTCTTACATATCATGTTCCCTGCAATCAGAAAATCTCTTGCAGACAACTGCATGTTCTCATGGGTGAGTCTCCGAAGTTGGCTGCAATGTTCTCTAAGGTACTAATTAGTAAATGAATGTAAAGGAAATCTGACTGGACAGAAGAATACTTTCTAGATACTAGATAATTTTATTACTACTGAATAATAATAAAAAAGTCTGCTTTTAGTTCAGACCAAAAGTAATGCACATCTCTGTATACTTTCTCAAACTCATCAGAAGTGATTACAGTTCTTGAAAGCAGTGAGAAGACTGGCCCTAATGAAGAAAGTAGGGCTAAAAAGGCTTTGAAATATCGGAGTTCACACTGTGCTCAGCAGAGCTTGGCACAAGTCTAACATATTGATACACATAATTAAGTGTGGGTTTCCCTGATAAGTAGAAAAAGAATTTTAAAAGTTTAAGTCCCTAAAGCTATCTGACCATCCTGGCTTCTCCTCTGATCCGATGATTGGACAACATAAGAAACAGTGAAGGAAGTGCTAACTGCCATTCCCAAGCTTAAAATCCACCTCCCCCCACCTCGCTCCTCCATGTGATGTGATCTCTGTGTGAATATTACCCATTTGATCTACTGTTTCTTCATCTTATCATTCAGCGCCTGGACCTCAGCTGGGTTTGAAATATTTAGAAAGAGCTTGTCTACAGATGGTGGATAACTTAATGCACAACTGCTTAATGTAGATGGTTTTCAGAGAGGCAAGAAAACAGGATTTAAAGTGATGTGGAAATACCAGAATAGAGCTCCCTTACTGAGAAAATGCCATTGTTAAACATTTATCAATAGACTCTCTTGCACAGAACACTGACAACAGTTCAAGCTGTCCTATAGATGGATTCCCGTCCTCCTGGAGATGCACAGCAGTGCACAGTGTGACAAGATCTGCTTCAGCTGTAAAAATGTTCATAATGTGTAAATATCCTTTAATGTTTTTGCCCTAAAGTGCATCACAGAGCACAGAGACCCATACTTTCCAGAACGGTGAATTTGTTTTCTAGATGCTGCATCTATTATGGGATTTGGGATTGTGATAGCACTTTTTTTTTCTTTTTTCTGTAGTATCCCTTGTGTGTAATTAAAAGTAATGACTTCTAATGAGTCCCTGACCTACCTCAGCCCACTGGAAAGAAACAACTTCTTAAATTCTAACACTATATATTACATAAATTCCTCTGTCTTGTCCTGTTCTTTCAGAGCAGCACAGCAGATCATGTAAACTAACACATTCATTCTGTAACATGTCTGGTTAGGCTTTATGAAAGATGTATTTTGACTGATGGTGATAGAATGCAATCATATATAGATCTTTAATATTTCTGCATCCCATAATCTGACACTAAGCAATTACTTATGTTAACTATAAGAAATTAATTTCTCTAAGTTAATTCAGTTTATTCAGAATACCATGGTGCTAGTCCATTTGATCATCAGAGATCACCTCAGAAATACTTAGGTGGGATAGATCATTTCTGTTTTTGTGGTTGGGGAAAAAATGAGAAAATCAGTAATAAAGGATGATTTGCTTATTTGATATTATCTCCACATTGTCACTATGATGGTGGCTGCATCTTCCTCTATAATTTTTCACATACCAGGCCTACCTATGATGGCTGTAGAAATAATTTTATTAGCAACAAACCATGCTGCATTCTTTCTCCACTGTTCATTGATTCACAGCTACGTCCTTTTCTCATGAAAATCTCAGTGCAGCTCATTGAAGATGTATTCTGCTCAGGTTCAAGAACCCAGAAGATAACTGATGGCAATACAGGCAAAGTAAAGCCAGTGAAAAGAGTAATAGGGAAGGAAAAGAAAAAGTAAAATTGTTCACCTTTCTCAACTTTGAAACATTTAGGTGTGATGGATCACTTCTGTGATTTGGGAAAGAAAATAGCAATAGCTGCGTTGGATTTTACCACAAAGACCTTATCTTTGAACGGCTACATATAAACATATAGATGCCTTCCAAAAATTTTGAGACTACCTCATCATTAGCTCCTCATCATTAGGTGTCTGAATTGCAAGCACCCTTGACAGGAACCAGCATGATATTTACTGCAGATAGAATGATTTGGAATAATTCAAATGGATTAAAAAAATTCTTGCATTCCAAGTGGAATCAGCTAATGGCAGCCTTCAGGTTATACCTATGCTCTTTCCCTTTCCAAAGCTTTTAAACCCTACTTTTTTTTTTTTTTTTTAGAATTAAATGCATTTCAAATTGCAATTAGGCAAAAAGCATAACTGTTTTTTGTTGTCTTTGCTCTAGCTGATTGAACATATTTTTTTTCAGTAAATCTGTAGTAGCTCCTGAAGAAGATACCTTCCTGGACACAATGACTACTGTTTGACAAATGTCTCTCAAACTATATCAAAGTCCTTAACATAAAGAGAGAGTGTAAGCATATACTTCTAAATAAATATAATTTAGAATTATACATGTATTGGGAAAATATGTTGTGAGAGATTGCTCCTCCTCGCTGTAAAGTCCATGGAAAGAACTTTAATTAGAAAACTTCATATGCTGCATTTGGAAACTTTTTCAGGACATTATTTCTAGGTAGGTTTCTAGGTAGTTTATAGTCAATGGAGCTGGAATGGAGCTTCATTCTTCTCAGCCACTCTGAGCACTGAAAAGGGCATCTCATATCTCTGAAGACATTAGAGTGTTAATGTGTTGTATCTTCCCAAGATGATCTAGTGTTGGTTTATTTCTGAAAATGAATGAAACTAGGTCTCTAATGATGGTATGGGTCACCTATTCAGTTTTTGTCATAGATGGAGAGATGAAGACTTTGCAAAAGGAAAAATCTAATATTGATCATTAGCTGTACACAGATGTTTTGAAAGTGAGGTGTAGCTAAAAGGAGTGGAACTGTAAGGTTCAGCAGAAGATGTGTAGCTGTTTATAGTATTGTTCTACATAGTGTAGATAACATTTGAATTAATCTCGCAAGCTCCCTTTATAGTCAGTGCAGGGAAGCAGGCAGTTTTAGGGTGTGATTTATCTCCTCCTACAGTTAGTAACAAACCAGAACCTTTTTAATCTTGTTTGGTATAGCACAAGATGTTATCAAGTCTCATCAAACTCTTTTGAATCTTAAATGTCTATCCTGAATGCCTTTAACATTACTTTACCACAGAATGGCACATTTTTTGAAAGTGAAGGCAGGCTAAGATGATGTTCTGGCTGATAGTAATTTACAAATGTGACTAATAGCTAAAAGATAGTGACCTCAGCTCCCATCCAGCAACTGTTCAATATCTAGGCCCTGAGGATTCATTTCACTGCTGTGAATTTTTTGTGTCCACAAACAATTCTTTCTTTCAGTATAGAGGAGGGAATAAAATTCATGAAAAGACAGAGCCATTAATGATTAATGATAGATATTTAAAAATCAAAAAAATCACCAAAATGAAAATGTGTTACCACAGTCAAATTTTATTTCAAGCTTTTACTCCTTTGCTAGCTTTATTAGTTAGTGGTGAAATGCCAGTTGATATTGAGCCATTGCTAACCTCAAGTTTATTGACTTCAATCTGTTAGCTACAATTATTTTCTATTTTTAAAGTACTACTGCTAATATTCCTCAAAAAAAGATGGCTTCTCAGTGATGTGAAAATGAAAAAGGGAAATAAAATGCTAGCTGATATGTTAAAGTTAGTAGTGATAGGACTGAGTGGGTAGTGAAACTGAAGATATGAGTGATTTAAGCCCATTAGGCTAGGTGACTGTACAGGTTACTGCTGTGAGTATAACTCATAATCAGTAATGTTCAAAATTACTGGTGATTCCTTTCTGAGGTCTTTTTTCAAACAAGTTTAGCTCATTTCACTGTGTCTACTATTCTGCTTCCAAATCATACTTTCACCTGAAAGGCTATATAAAGGAAGATGGCATTTGAAATCACTGATACTTTAAATTGACAAATGGAGCATGCAAATGGATTTGAAAGCTCAATAAAATAAGGATCCACTGAACTTTTGTCCAAAACTTGGAGAGAATATCACAGAAGAGAAGGCATACTAAGAGCTGCCTGCTGTAATAAAGACACTTTACTGGAAGGGCAAACTGAGTCATGTAGTAATCTCTACTATTCTCAGTTCAGTACCTCTATATGTTTGGGTTTGGATCCCAGCATTGGACTGACCAGAACAGATCCAGAGTAATACTCCTCTGTGAGTAGTCCTGGATTTGGGAGTCATGGATGGCTCTCATTTTCACTGTAGGGAGGACTGGAAGTGGTTACCACTTCACTAAAATAAATGAAAAGTCACCTTATCTGCTCTTGGAATTGCTGAAGATGCCCACACCTTCTCCATCAGAAAGTAAAAGTCCGTTCTGTAGTAATGTTTCCATAGGTATTTGACTCAAAAGTTGTTCCTGCTTTGCAGTGGTGGTCAATCGCACTTTATGCACAGTTAGTTCTGAAACTAACTGCTCCTTCTTGTCTAATCCTATGGAAAAAGATCTCTAGAGTCAGATTTTAAATGAACTTGGTGATGTATACAAAAAGACCCAGGAAAATTAAAGACCATGTTTGACTGTTGATTTTGGCATGAATCTAACTTGAAGGCTTAGTCCATCTACTTATGGCAGTTATGTTTTATTTGCCTTTTTTGTTTCAATTTTTTTTTTTTTTAACAGGGAAAAACATTTTCTTATGCCAATGACTTTGGATAATAGAGAGAATGAGATGAAGCCACCCCAAAAAGGAAATGCTATTAACAGTGCTATGTAGTATTTAAGTACAAAATAAATGTTGTATATTGTATTTAATTTTGAAAATTTAAAATGAGAAATTTAGAATGAGAAATATAAGAGAAACCCCCCTTTTACAAGTCTCTTTCAAAATGCAAATTTACATCTCAAGGGACCAATAGAACTTAAGTTATAAATACAGACTGTATTTAGGGAGTTTTAAAAACACATATTACTGAATTGATAGAGCATAACAGTTCCCTTGCTTAGGCAGCATTACGCTCTATCTTGTAAAATGTACTTGGGGACATGTAAATGGTTTCTTAAGCCTACAGTCCATAACTAGAGTTGTTATATTTTAATGTATATATTTTTCATTCATGGATTATTGAACCAGTAAATTCTAACAATTTGTCCTCACGCCAAACAATTTCTTTGAGTGTTGTTCAGAGTCTTTTCAGTAATTATGTGATGCCTCAGATCCTCACTTTTTAAAACTATTTTCCAGTGCCTCCCTGTATATACATGTTGTGTGTCTAAAAGCAGGCAAGTGAGGAAGCTGTTGTTCACTTTTGCATAAAACGCTTTACAAAGAGAAGTCTGCGAGATATTTCTAGATAGGAGATCTGCAGTTTTGGAGAGAAAATACCTGAATGTGACGTGCTGTCTACAACCATGAGGGATGTATATAAAAAGGAATACGGAAAATAGCTAAATATCATTCCACTGTGTGTGGAACATTTTTCTCAAAGCTTAGGCAAACGCTTTCTTTATGGCTTGCTGTTTAGAGTAGCTCTCTTTTACACAGCGTATTGTCCTTTCATACTGTTGAAAAGTTGGCAGAGGCCTACTAGGTGTGCCCAAGAATTTCAGAGGTATTTGGTTTGGACCATATTTTTCTTCCATTCACTTCCATTGTTATTCGAAATAACTCTTGGGAAGAAGCTGAACTACAAAGAGTGAAGTAGAAAAGTAGCATCTTTTCTCTGCGTTTCTGAGGGCCCCAAATAAGTGATATTAATAGTACGTAAAATATTTCTATTGATCTAAAACATCTCATTGCTATGTTATACCAACAGCTCTAATATATATCTAGGCTGTGTCATCCGTCTCATGCCTGATGAGAAACAAGAACTGAGAAAGTTAATGGGTATAACTCTGTGGTCTAGATATCAAGATTTTTAACAACAGACTGTGTTAAGCTAAAAGATCTCTTAAGGATGTTGATTTTATGAACATTATCTTCAACAAAGCAACAACCCATAATACTGGGAGTATTTCATCAGTTTTATTTTAAATCAGAAAATCATTCCCATTTTAAATTATTTAAAATTTAAATAAATGTTAATTAAACTTTCTTCCATCAAAATACTCTTCAGAATAACTGCATGTTGCCTGTGGACAGCTTTTTCTGAACATTCCCAAACCACTTATTTCAGATAACCAAGTTAATGTAGAATCAGCCCAGATTCTTTATTTTCTGTGAAATTACTAATTTATTTTAAAAAAAAGTATTTTAGTTATTTAGTGTTTTTTGTTTCCATAAAGATGAGCATGGTGGAGGGCCATAAACCTTCCTTGTGACCGTTCTTCTCCTTTGTGTGTGTATGGTATACGGGCAGTGGTTTTTTTTGGTAGGATTTTCATCGTATGGATTTTGATATTTACTGCAGAGTCTGCATATTCTTAAGTCATGCACAATACCATATTGAAAGTGGAAAATGAAAAAATCTGAGAGAGAGAAGACTTGACAAAAGGGAGAGACAGTGGGAAAACACAGGCATGCATATACATACACAAAACAATGAAATGGAAATAATCTACACTTTACTGCTCAAATTTAAGTATAACATTTAAGAATCACGGTCATCAAAACTGTGACCTTTTTCCTTTCTATAGTAACAGCAGGAACTCCTTCCACTCCCCCCTTTCCTATCACAGCCAGGATCAAAAAAGTTGTTATACTTACATGTCAAGAATCATGACATCTGGAGAAAAGCAGAATGCATTATTTCTTGGTGAGAGTGTTATACAGTAAGACTTGACTGACATTTTACAAAATCTGAGATGCTTTCTGATCAGTTGATTTAATTAAACAGAGATATTCAGTTCTGCACAGTGCCTGCGCATGATCTATTTTAAGCTTTTCAGACATACAAGTATATAGTGGAAAATGATATTAGATTGGCTTGAATTACTTGTCATTTTATTTGCAGATACCTCAAATCAGCTATGCATCTACAGCTCCAGAGCTAAGCGATAACACCAGGTATGACTTTTTTTCTCGAGTGGTTCCACCTGACTCCTATCAAGCTCAGGCCATGGTTGATATTGTGACAGCCCTCGGATGGAACTACGTGTCAACGCTGGCTTCTGAAGGAAACTACGGAGAGAGCGGTGTAGAAGCATTTACGCAGATCTCAAGGGAAATTGGTAAGTGCACCCTTATCAGGTTTTATATTTAGAGTTGACAGGTTGCGAAGCATGACTAAACATTGCCCGGGTCTACGCAGAATGATCCGAACGCCTGCAGAGGCACAACCTGGATGGAAGTGGAGTGCTTTATGAATGACTTTGCTGCTTGCAGGTCTTTCAAGGTGATGTTTTCGCACTAATTTAACAGGAGCTCCTGACAAAGGCGAAAAACGCATGTGTCTTGCCCCTTTTGGAAAGGGAGAGCTTCTTGATAAATTAGGGGCTTGGCAAGCATAAGTCTCACATAGTATGGTTGCTTAAAAGTGAGACATATTAAACTATTATTGGGGCAGAAAACCACCCCCAGTTGAATTACAGTGAAATTTGAGGAGATGTGATTGAGCTGACTTTGGAAAATCATGATGCAATGAGCCCTCATTTCCCATACTCCAGCATTCATAAATCTAGTTAATAGGGTTTTTAATCTTGCTAAACTTTAACACAACAACAACAAAAACTATGAAGTACAAAGACATACCCTAGTTGTTGTTCCTTCAGATTGAAAAGTGCTATATAAATATAGGCATTAGTATGAGAAGTATTTTTAAGTCCCTTTGATCTTTTCTCACACTACAATAGTTATTTCTGGCCTGAAAAATTGGCTATTTCTCAGAGACAATAGGTTTTAGATGCCAAGTAATGAGATGATGAGTAGCAGGTGGTTTGAAAGAGGGAAGAATGGGTCTTTCACTGACTGCAATGTTAAAAGACACAAAATAATATCCTTACAGGAAAAAAAATGCAAACAGCTTTCCTGTCCTTTCTCAGAAAGCCTGAGTTAATTTTCTGGACATGACTTTGAGGGCAAGGGCCAATAATCTCTGGTTCTTTCAAGGCAGTTTGAGTGAGAGAACATGATGAAATCTTCCATTTTCAATAACCACATGTAATTGTAGAGATCATCTCAGTCATATAGGTGGTGCATGTATGTCTAAAGTACTTATGCCTGTACCATGAAGAACATTACTAATTGCTCGCAACAATTTGACAGTAAGACAAAAACACAGGAATTTGTTATTTAGAGTACTGTTGTGTATAATATGCTGGATGAGTTAATTAATAAATATGCTGTTTCCAGCTTCTAATCAATGCTCTCTGATCCTATGTGTGAGCCAAGGCAGTTCATTGTACAGTGATTTGATCTGGAATTAGAGAGGGCATGGCTAATTTTTCCAAAGTTTATAGCTAAAATAAAATATGGTGAGATTCTAAGTCTTAGTAAAAGAAGAATTCACTATAAGCATTTATAGCAAAACTAAGCTTTGGTCTGGCTGTACTGCAGATAACCTTTGGCACCTGAAGATGCAGCTGAATAGCCAGATAAAAAGAGAAATCAGAAAATTCTAATTCTGGAAGCAGCACTGCAGTTCTTGATTTACAGACTTCTAAAATCATTGAGTTATTAGAAAATTTTTTTTGAATATTATGCATGAAAAGGGAAGGCCTATCCTTTGTGTCAGATATTGAACTGAATAGATTGGCTGCCCCAGACACTCACAGCAAAATTCATTGGTTGAAAATCACTTTTTCTTGAAACATCTGCGGCCCAACTAGTTCTACTGAGTTCTGAAAGTAGATAAATAAAAAAATGCTCATTCTACTGTTTCTCATTTCTAGGAATATGAGAGTTCTTCAGATCACTACAATAATGAGAATTGTGATTTCATTATAATGGCAGTGATTTGAGTTTGTGTCAATTGGACCTTGATCAATCCTAAAATAAAAAAGACGAATTTATTACATGAATAATCTTAATTTAATGAATGATAGTATGACTGAATCCAAAGAACTTAAAATGATGAATGGGAATCCTAAATGTTACAAGATCTGCGTAACTCCAAGAGATGTATAAAATAATGCACTCCCCCCCCGCCCCTTATGACTTTTAAGGCTCTAGAAGACAGTTACTCTTTACTAGGACACTCCATTTTGGGAACCTCCATTTTGGTAGCAGCTCATCCACTGTTTTCTTTGGTCATGAGGACTGTTACTTAATGATCAGGCAAAGTTATTACGAACTGGTTGTAAGTAAAGAAGGAAAGCAGAGGAGAAGCAGGAAATTATAAATCAAACAACTTATTAAACAAGGAATTAAAATTCCTGGAAAAAATGTTGAAATAAATTATCAGGCAAATTATATGCAGCCACAGGGACATGATTGATAGCCAGTGCAGGTTTGTCAAGAACAAATAGTATTAAACCCATCTTATATATATATATATGTGTGTGTGTATGTGTGTGTATGTGACAGGATAACATCTTTATAGTTGGAGAAGAAGCACTTGATGTCATGTCTCTTGATTTAGTAGTGTTGTCTCAACTGTCACGTACAATATTCTACTAAGCAAATTTAGTAATTGTGATCTAGATGAAAATATCATAGGCTGGATGCAGAGCTAGTTAGAAATCTATGCTCAGTGGTTTCTATTTAAAAGGAAGAATGTGTTGTGTCATGTTTTGCAGGGGCCTGTCTTGATCAGGTACTAGTCAATATTTTCATGTTTAGCCCAGGTGGAACTGGAATGAAGGATATGCTTATACAATCTGGAGGTAACTTCAGGATGGGAAGAAATAGGAGTATATTGGAAGAGAGGGGTACAATTCAAAATCATCTTGATAAATTGAAGATATGGTCTGAAAAAAACAGTATGCAATTTAAGAGACAAATGTAAGGCATCACACTTCAACAAGATGCATCTGTACAGTGAGAAAGGCAAAAAGACTGGGTAGAAAAAAACATCTCAAAAAATTATCTGAGCATGATAATGAATTATAACCTGCCTATATTTCCTGTGTCGTACTGGAACATGTAGAGAGGAGTACAGTGTGTAAAATACTTTGAGTAATCCTCTAGTTTGCCTGGCTGTGGTGAAACCTCAGTTTGACTGACTCAGTACAGGTTTTGTTCCTCACTTTGGGAAAGGTGAGAGAGCCAACAACTGAGAACAAAGATGATCACAAATCTTGAAAATGTGGCCTGTGAGGAAAGACTGAGAAATACGGTTCATTAGCTGGAAGAAAAGCTGACTAAGAAGGGAAGGTGATGGAAAATAATGTTTTCAAATAGACAAATGGCTTTTACAGAAAGGCAGAGAAGCATCTATTCATCAAAGTACAGTGTATGTGAACAGAAGCAATGGAATTAAACTCTAGCATGATTGAGTTTAGATTTGAAGAAAGCCCTTTTTAATGGCAAAGATATTAAAGCATTAGAACAGATTGCTTGGGGACATGCCGGAACGTCCATCACTGAGAATCTGGAAGAACACATTAGACAAACACCTGCCCAGCGAATTATATAAGTGTACTTAGTTCTTTCTTTGGGCTAGGAGATGGATTGAATGATTTCTTAATGTCCCTTCCAGCCTAATTCTGTTATTTAGTGTCCTCAAACTTTTCACCTGAACCATAGGGCTGGAAACTATTTTAAAATGGAGAGTTCGATTAGCATCTAATTATTAGGTCTGGGAAGCTAGGATTATAAAAATCCTCAAATAGTATGAGACTGCAGCTAAAACAGCACAAATTACCAGCATTATGTTAATGAAATGTGTGTTAAGAGAGCCTATTCAGGACTTCAATCCCCTTGTGCTGTGGGCATATGAATGCACAGGACAACGCAACTTCTTTTTGAATAGTTTACTTTCTTTTTAAGATAAGCAAACAACAACAGGAGGCAAAGTGAATGTAAAGGTACGTATAATGGAAAGCAACTGATTTGGGGAAAGGATGTGAAAGAAACTGATATCTTCATTTCTGAAAAAAATGTGGTGACTAAGAGGACACGAGATAGCAGTTTTGAAATTCTAAATAAGAAAGGTCCCATCTTTTTCAAAGTTTTCTCCAGTCAAACAAGAGTGAAGGATAGGTAGAGTCTTTAATATCTTTAAGGCAGAAAATATCTCTTGGTTATAGAAGTACTTATTTGTCATGAGCTTGACTCTTTGATTCTAATTTCCAGTTTGATTGGACCTCTATTCATCTTCTATTTCTTGATCATTAATAGAATCAGAAAGGAGGGAACAGGCTTCCAAATGAAATGTGGAATACTGAAAAGGTCAAAGTGGTGCCCCCCTGACATGTTACAGAATATATTATATATCAACATTTGCTCTCATTTTGATGACAAAGATCATGTCTGTGAAAAAGCATAGCTGGAAATTAAATATTTTACATGACAATAATTGAAAGGAGGATAGAGAAATGGTATTTATTCTAACTCATTCTGCTGTGCATCATTGTTTGAAGACAATGTTTAAATTTATATATATAAAATTTTATATTATTATTTAAATTTAAATTATATTTTCGACTCCCATTACAAAGTTAATCAATGACATTACTATAATCATTCTGGCATAGTGATCAAATTATTTTGGTACATTGGCCAAAGGAATGAATTGATACAAAATGATAATGCATAAGAGAACACTGACTCACTGAGAGAAAATAAAAAGAGGAAAAGAAGGAAGCAATTTTACCAAGTCCTCATTAAACTGTCATGCTGAATACTGTTCTTCTATTTACTTTGCCGTTAATGATGTTTGACAAAATATACATTGGTAAGTCTCTAATCAGACTTTCTTTTAATGGTTCATTTCCTCTGCTATTAGATATCAAATGAATTTACCATCAGATAAAAATATGAGATGCTTTTCACTTCTTTACAAGATACAAAAAGCTTGGTTCAGAAAGATCTCTTTGGGGTCAAAATACTTGCTCAGTTAGTGCAATATTTGTATTGTAAAATGCAAGAAAATCCTGGAGTATATAAAATGCCAGGTGACAGATTTTATCCCTACAAGTGGTCAATGAAGCATCAACATGAGTTCTGATGGGAAATGGCAGTGAAGCACTTATGGAACACTATTGAAAGGGTGGTAAAAATGCTAAAGGCAGGAAACCATACTGATCATTAAGGGAAGGTGAGAAAATGTAGCATTGCTTGCCCCTTTTTGCTTGTAAGTCTGGAAGTCTGTACATCTTGCCAGAGGTGTAAAGCTGATAAGAAAGAGAATTTAGGACTGGATCTTTACTGAAGTAAAATGACATAGCTTAATAGCAACTTTATCCTAGAAGAGAACTGTATCTTTAATATTAAAGTGTACTCTGCTTGATTTTTAGGAGTAGGATTGTTTTGTAGTTTTACCTGTTGTCTTCATCCTGATATAGTGCAGTTAATAGCATTTTTCTGAGAGGGACCACGCTTACTTTATGGCCCATCGTAATGTTTTACCATTACAGTCACACTGATAACTATATACTTAATTTTAATGAAAGCATGTTTTAAAGAATGCATATGAAGAACAAATGCTACGGTAGATTTATTTAAATTGTTTCAGGTTTCATTATAGCTAGTTTACATTTTTTCTGCATAAAGAATGGTCAGTGAAAACATTTCTCAACATAGTTCTTAGACCACTTTGTCTCTTGCCTGTTCTTTTGTGTCTAGTTATGTACTATATCTCTGCTTTTCTTCAAATTAGTGGGTTATTTCATACCTTTAATAACTTTTTGGACTTCTAAAGCTTTCAATCGAGAAATTGAAAGTTTAGCGGAAAGTGGGGAGAAAGTTGTGCAGAAAAAGAAAACTTCAGCATGTGTTACCTTTCCTCTCCGCTTAGATGATTCATTGATAATTTAGAAATAAGATTGATCGCTGTTTAGATTAATTCACATTTCCTGCAGTAATCTTTGTATACTTTTAATACCAGGCTAAAGCTTTTTATAATTTGGTAGGTAAGCTGACGAATATATATATTTTTTTGTCCCCCTCCCACCCAAGATGATATTTAATAGAAGATTAAGAATATCTTGCTGTTTGAAGACAGAAAGAATAAAATATGTGAAATGTAACCTTTTTTCCCAGAGATATATTCCTTCTTTAAAGAATGGATTCAAGCTTAACAGATTAATTTTCCTAACTAATAATATTATAACAAACCCTCACAAAGGGGAAACAGTTTAATTCAATTCTAAGTTTTACTTCTATTTTTATGCAGCTGAACTCTATTGATAATGCTGTATTTCAAGCTGCAAGCTGTAATTAATAATAACACCATAAAATTGGCTACAGGAGCTTCAAAGAAATGTTTGAAAAATTACAAAATCAGATGATAGGTGTATTAATATTGCAAAAGCTTGAAAATGATTCCAGCAGTTTTTAATATTTGTACCAATTAGTACCTGATAAAGAAGAGCATAATTTTTAAGGGTTTATTATGAAGGGGCATTTAAATTTCTCTCACTGAGGCTAATCAATATGGTATTCTTCAATTTTAATTGTATGTTTCTTCCTCTGTAAGTAAGTTTAAGGAATTATGTAAGAGCTGGAAGCACGTAGTGGCACTTTCCTGGAATGCTCTCCGACCCTCCAGTGATTGTTGGAAGAGGGACTTCCTTAATAGCCTCTTGACAGGTTTCTTCTTCCATGAATTAGTTCAGGCACTTTTAAAACCTGTTGTAGAAAGCTCACTAGCTACAGCAGGGGGAGGGGAAAAAAAAAGTAAGAAAATTTGTATGGAACAGCGTTTTGTACCTGCAGTACGTACCTTACAATGTACTGTATTAACAGAAGTTACAAAGCTAAACTTGCTTCCTAAACCAGTGTGACAGACTTGCTCATGATCTTGAAAGAGTTGTATTCTATCCATATTTCTTATTCTTTGTAGATAACTTGAGCAGTAATATCCCTCATAAGGTTATTTTTTAAAGGATCTATGACAAAAAACAAAAAAAAGCCAGAAACAGTTGCAAAAAAGCCTGAGAAATGCCATTTAAGTAATTTACAGACAGTGTAATTTTTCATGGTTTTTATCTAAGGAAAAAGTAATATTTTCACATATTTGAAAACACCATTGCACTCATACTCTTGGAGCGAACTAGTGGTTATGAGAACTGGCGGAAGTGGTCCCCTATTTATCATGGAGTTCTATTGGAGATATGCTACAAACTTCCTCCGTTTCCCCTATTAGTACAAATTATTTCTGTTCCACAGGAGACAATTCACAACTTGATTCTGGAAAGTGTTCTTGTGCAGGAAATGGGGACCTCTGTTTGTGCTTGAAACAGAAGTCAGTGAATACTTCCCTGAATCCCATGAGGTTTAGCAAAGGATTATATGCGCAGGATAAGTATCTCTGAGGTTGCCAACAAGGCTCAGAGTGGGAGCACCTCACGCTTCCTGGTTTTCCCAGCTGATATTTACTGTCTTAAGCTGGCAGGGGTGTGGACTGTGGTTAAGACTGAGTTCATTAACTCCTTTTGTATGATACAGTTACCAAATAGCTGTGATATCCAGTCTTTTGAGTGTGAACCTGATTTTGTTCTGCTTATAGCGGTCAGCTCTCGTAAACTGAGGGAACTAAGCTCCTTGGAGCAAGGACCAGAACATTTCCACAATGACACCTACTGTGGTGACTACTCTAGAAAATTCACCAAAATAAATGGTAAAATCTCATTACAATATGGAAGCCCTCTGCCCTTTGTATATTACTCACATATTGAACTTTATTAATATGAGTATGATAGGAGTCACTGGACTTTATGGCATGGCTCACCATGAAGTTAAGCAGAAAAGATGCACAGATCTAGGTGATGCTTTTTCTTTTTACTTCACTTCAACACCAGATAATGCCATTGATAGTGAGCACAAATTCAAAGGATATTAAAAATGGCCAGGAAGCAAATTTTTATTTCAGCAGTGCTTTTAATGCAATGCCTTATTTGTAGGACATTATAATGTAGTCATGTTATCTAGTTCAGGATTTTTAAATGTAAAAATGCAAAAGAAATTATACATGTATCATGCTAATTTTAAAACAGCAATCTTACTAGATTAAAAGCATACTTTTGTTGAAATAATGTGTGGTATTTTGTAATGAATATACATTTTCATAAAGTGGTTTTCAAATACAGAGCTCTTTGCAGCAGAGGTTGGGGATTACAAGTTTCAGTGGCTATAAATTAAAGTCAATAGTTTAAAAAGGAAACAAGTTCAAATAAGATGTGAATTTTTTTTTTTTACCTTTGATGATATCAAAGGTAACTGAGCATTAAAACAAATTATTAAGGGATACTGTTATATTTCTTCAGGGTTTAATTCAATAGCAAAAATCTTTCTAAGGGGTAGTTCTCTACAAAATGTTGGGCTGAATATAGAAATTACTGCTTAAACTATAGTCTATACTATGTTTGAGATCAGACCAGTATGATTGTAGGATTCTTTCTGGACATACTAACTGTTATTAAAAACTCTAAAATAAAAAGTAGGATAAATATATAAGTATTGTCAGATCTTTATGATGACAGGAATGAAATTTCTCAAATGCTGCTATTCTCTTTATTACAATATAACAGTGGCTTCTTTTAGGTTCTGAGACTCTCTTTTGCTAGAAAGAGTCTCAGAACAATAATTCACACACAATGAAAAAACTCTTGTGAAAGTAAACTTAGAAAATGTCTGAATCAAAATGTAGCCATTCTGGCTGTTTATGACCTAATTTCACACAAACCTATCAATGGGAAGGGATTTTTAACAATGTTAGTTCCAGTAGATATTCTTGTTGTAAGTGAAAGTATTTGTAAAGGGGATAGTAAAAGTTAAACCATCAAGGACAGGTGAGTTGCATTCTGAAAAAAACTGCCTATGCTTTTTTCCACATTACAATTTGGTTGTGGTGCAAGGTGGAGGAGAACTATGGGAAATACTTTGATAGCTTAGTTTTCGTGGTGGTTGTGGTTCAGTTATAAAAAAATTCCATCAACAGTAAGTCCCAGAAACTTCACAGATTCTTCACTGAGAGTGATATTTTTCCCCCCTTCTTTATCAACAACTAAGAGCTCCTTTGTCCTTTACTTCTACCTACTTAATTTTATCGATTTAATTTTTAACTTCTGCTATTGCCACATTCTGCAGAATGCTTGTTTTCAGGCAAGGTTTGATGTGGCACCTTTTGTATTGCAGTGATGTGAATAATTGTTGTGAGTTCAACTTAAATCAGATATCAAATATGCAAACCATGATGTATCCTTGATCAGAATCTGTGTGAGTAAACTTTGACAACAGCACATTTAATACTTTTGCTTTCCCAGCATGCACAGACTTTTGTAAGTAAAGTCTGCATTTAAGAGCACCATCTGAGCAAAGGTGACAGGAAGGAGCAGGGTGGTGCAGGCCTGGTATGTATTTACCTATTCTCTTTTGTTAATACATCAAAGGGTTCACAGTACTTGAACTGTAGTCTTGGTTGTGCTCCACTAGTTTGGAGTCAGTAGTCTAACTCACCTTAAGAAGTTGCACCTGGTGAAGAGAAGTTCCTGTCTCCTGAGTTTCCTCAAAAAATTGCATTTCCTCCCTTTCTCCCTTTCTCCCTTTCTCTCCTTTCTTTCAGAATAAATGTGCTTGTGTAGCTTTAAATGTTTAGCATTTTTGCTTTCTGCCTGGGGAAATGTGCCTCCTAAAAATCACACCTGAAAAATGTCTCATGAGTGAATGATGTCTCATAAGTGAATATCAGCAATTTGTTTTTACTAGCAGCTCTTTCATGATCAATGTCTGCAGTTTAAGCAATTAAAACACTGGGATTGCCATACTGAGTCAGATACTGCAGGTCAATATCTTGTCTCCGGTGGTGGCCTCAGTTAGACGAGGAGAAAGGTACCAAAACCTGTCTTAATGGTCACTGGCAGAATAATGTATCCAAAGAAGTCTTCCTTCTGTAACCTCACATATTTAGTGGGCAATGTCTAGATTTACTGAAGCATGAAAACTTATATCCATTATATTTTCTTACTGTTAACATTTTAACCTTACTCACTGAATGTCCTCTTGTTTTGATATTGTGAGTGGTAATTGGAGAATCCAGTTAACCTCCTTCATAGCATACCTTCCTACTTATCTTAACTCTGAAATAGAAGATATGAAATAATTGAAGTTTAATAGTTTTGGATTCTGGATTCCTTATTTTATTTATATCTCTGTTAAGCTGTGCAGCCAAGACTGAATACTCCAAGTGAAGCCTTATTGTATGATTTATGTAGTGTCATTGTAATCCCATTTTTGTTCTTGGCCCATTCTTTATAAATCCTGACAAATTGTAAGCTTTTTCTGTTGGCTGCTGGGTATCAGGCAAATTATTTCCAAGAGCTATCTATTTTGACATTCAAGGTTTATTAACAAATGGCTACAGCTGATTTAGAGCTCAATGATGTGTGTAAACAATTCCAGTGTGTACTCTCTTGCATTTGTCAATAATGAATATTTTTCTGTGATGCACTTGTTTATCTAACTTTTGTCAATACTCTCTATATCTCTTCTCTCTGTTCTTGATTATTTCAAATAATTTTCTACCATCTTCAAATTTTTCCATCTTTCTGCTCACCACTCTCTCCCTCCCTTTTATTTTAGACAGCATTGTGTTATACAGTGCAAGCCATAGCAGGCATTTCTGTAGCACATGTTTTGTTAGTCTTTTCCAGTGATTTAAATTTGATTGTTTCTTTCTATACACTGTTTTTGATCCTTAGGGGTCATCATTCATTTTCATTATTCTGTGTAGTTGCACAGTATAATATGTGACACTAGGTACCTTATATGTCACAGCCTACCACATAATATATGACTATATCTTCAGTAGTAGGATATATACATAGCCAAGTCTCCTCAGTCTGTTATTAACTTCATGGCAGCTATCTTAAGACTGAAAAAACTTATTGAGACATGCCAAACAGCATCCTGATTGGCTTTTGGGGATTTTGTTTATCTAAGAGATAAAGAATGATAGTGTAAATAAAGACAAAACAAAACATGACCTAGTAAAAGGACATCAACTATCATTCTTCCTTTATATGCTGATAAAAGTCCGATATGTGTTGGACCTTATCAGTGGGCTTATCAGTGGGATCTTCACTTCTAGTTTTATTTCTTGTGGTTTTCTGAACTTGTTTTGATTTTTTTTCTTGTTTTTTTTTTTGCCTTAAGACACAGAAGTATCCATGGCCTACATGGGGAACAAAAGTTTGCAGTTGTCACTGACTGCTATTTTTAATATCTTATGCTAATATAAGGCACTTGAGCTTTGCTCATCTGCCTGATGTAGAACAGCTGAATAAGCTGAATGCTACTATGATGACAATCTTCTTGCAAGATTACAAGACAGGAATGCTTGATTGCAAATGTCAAAGCTACATTGTTTTCCATTTCATTTTGTTTATTCTCTTTCTTGTGTTGAAGGGCAGTGGGCCATAGTGTGTTGAGTCACAATAAGCACATTTACTACTAAACTTGCAGTGGTGTAGCTTAGTAGTAGCAGTGAGTTCTATCTCGGATGCTTGCATGTGCCTGCATATGTTCAGGCAGGGGTAACCCATTCAGTTAACTACAAAGCATTCCTCTAATTTTATTACCAAATGAACTGCCCACAAAGCGCCGAAGAATTCTGTTCAAAGAATAGAATAATTCAAAGAATTACTATTACTCATTCCAGAAAAAACAGGCATATGTGTATACTTTGCTAATATTTGGAAAGACTCCTACACCAATTTTTTTTCTCTCTTTCAGAAATGCCTAATTTTTATGCAAATTACAAGCTGTGATACCACCACTATAAACCAGGGTGGCAGCAATATGAATATTGTGAAACTTTAGGGATTAAAAAAAAAAAAAAGAAAGAAATCTTTTCCCTCTTACTAGCAACAAATGGTTGCTTTGGTCAAAACTCTGCTCTCTTATGGACTTTCTATAGTGGAAATACTGTTGTTTGTTCCTCTGCTTTTTAGCATTTTTTCAATATAGAATGATTTGTGGCTTTTCATCATTTAGAAAAAACTGAAATGGAACTAATTGTTTCAAACGATGAAGTTCTAACAGAAATACTGGCCTCCTTCTTCAGCACTGATAATTAAAGCAAGGTATTTTGACTAGACAATTAATCAAGAGAATGAGTTACAAAACAATACCCTGGAGTAGCAGAGATGTCATGCACTTAAATCCTCATGCACTGCCATAGCTGTATATACTGAGCATATTATACAGAACTGTATCATACCCATTGTCCTCATATGTCAGCTCCTCCCTGGGTTGCTTGCCAAAATGCTGTGATTTTTCAGTAGGAGGAACAAAATTTCAAATACCTTGTAAACAAAGGAACAAGGAAATTGCTTATTTCCAAACTAAGTGAGACAGTCCATTGAAGTGCATTCACATATGGAATTTGTAAACGTTCCAGAAAACCCTACCCAACACCTCAAGGATTCCCAGAAACTTTTGTGCTGATAGTTTGCAGCATGTCATTAATCCCATGGGCATCTCTGTTCTCTAAGTTAAAAACAGCCACACCTGCTTTCAGGAATACCAAGGCAAGCTCTACTTTCTTTCAAAAATGAGAATGAAAAGTCCTAACTAATTTTGTTCTGAAGTCATTTATTTTGGCTGGTATTCCGACCTTCCTCTTTTTTACTCCTTTCCCCCCCTTTTTTCTTTGTATTTCTCTTCTGCACTGCCTACTGTCTTTAAAACAGCATGTGCATCCCAGAACATCTAAAGAGTCTATAATGTCTGAGAGAATTGTTTTCTAATTGAACTTCAGCAGTGCCTCTTGGAATACTGAGAAACCAACAATGGCAGCTTTCCTAGAAGGGCTCCAGAAGGATGAGAAAAAATGAAATTATGCAGTCCAAGGAAATAAAAATACTGTTGTTTTCTTAAGGTTTAAGCTAAAGTTTTCCATGATTACCGTGAAAGCCATGCCTTATACAGTGAGACTTAGACAACAGGAAAAAAGCGCAGATCTGTAAACCTTAAAGCAAGAAACCCTGTTCACTAATATATTCAGATACTAGCCATAAGAGGGCAGTATTTTTATGTACACTCTAGCAGGTGTATTTTAATATATTTTGCAAGTATATCAGATTTGCCTTGATATGCATCACAACATTTTCTAAGTCCAGGAAATCGAGTGATATAAGTATTTTACCCAACATGTTAATACACTTAATGAAGTGCAGATAGCTCTATAGCTCTATTTATAAAATTGCCAAACCTCACAATTACTTCCATAATGTTGTAGTATTTTATGGATTAAGTCCTTTCAGAGCTTATTTAGGAAGTAGAAATATTACTTAATTTTAGTTAATTTTTTTCATTGGTTAATATTTTAATTTTTTTTCCAGAATCATTTGTTTTTCAAAATATAGTGCCCCTTTCACAGAACTAGGATGGTGATTCCAGCCTGGTGCTTGCTGTTCTTGCTTTTTGTAACATGTATGTGGGACATAGCATGTAGGATTTATTACCAGTAATCAAGACTCCATCATCAGTACACAGAAAACTAGATAAGACTGTCCCAAACATCAATCTGCGTATAAAAATGATGTCAGAAATGGATGAAATAGTCAAACAGAAAGGGGCTGGACCTGCATCAGGAACAAACTTTTCATTATGGTGCTGGGTGGGAATGCTGACATTTTTCTGCAAGTAAATTGAGGAAGGTTTTAAGAGAAATTAGGTGATGATGGTTTGGAATTTTTTTTTTTAGTGGAGGTTTTTATACAAAAATGCACAAAATTTCAAGGGATCAGGGCCAAAGTGACAAATTAAGCTACTGATAATTAGGTGCCTGAAGAAGCTAGCAGCTATGACAGACCAAATGGTACTCTGATTGTTTAGCAGGTTAATGAGAGGCAGCCAACCATATCAACAGGAGATACTCTTTCTATTGCTAAAACATGTGAAAAATGTATGATTCCTTTTTCCTGCAGTTAAATGCAAAGAATTTGATAAAAATTTGTAACCTACAAAGTGCAGGTTACACTTTGATGCAGATGGAGGTTTTCACAGCTGGGCCTGGACGCTTAGTTACAGACCTCTTATTGAAGTTAATGGGCATTTCACAACTAAATCCCTTCCTTGTTTTACTGTTTTAGTTAATCAGATGTACATGCACCAACAGTGATGTCTGTGCAGAGGCTGTTAAAGTCAATGGGACTCTGGAGATAATTTTCTTTCCATGTGGACCTTGGTACAGCCTGAGCACAGTGGGGGGAAAAGGATTTCAAGTGTCAGCAAGTGCTCAATTCTGATATAGAATGACTTCCCAATTAGGGAATAATGGTAATGGCCAGTTTTCCACGGTAATGTCCTTGAAATTATAAGGCTCATTAACTAAACTTAGTTTAACTGGAGTCTTCTCAGCTTTCTTTGTTTTTCTGTGGTAAATAATTACGAAGGAGACAGTTTTTTGAAAGGGTATTTGGATGTGTTCAGGAAATGTTAGTTATGGAAGAGCGTGAGTTCCCATATATGCACTTGCTACAGGCATAGCATGCTTGAAGCTACCTACAATTCAGGTGCCTTTCAGGAGGAACTGTGAAAGGCATTCAAGGACTTCTTTAGCTGGTAGAGAGCTGCCTTCCGTTTTCTTCTGAATGAAGTTTTTTGGTCACTTGTTCTTATTTCAGTAGCTATACAGTCATAGAAAAACATGTGCAGGAGACTAATTCTGTACATGCTTAAAGGGTAAAATATATTGTGTACAAATGCTTTTGACTTGTACAAGACAGAAATTTTATGTAGAAAAAAATAGAAATGAGAAATAAAAAGAAAGAAGAGGAAAACAAAGGGTAAAAATGCTAACTGTATTTCTGCTGTTTCTGCTGTTCTGTTATCAGCCTTTAGTTTACATTATATTCACCTTTTAAAATACTTAACAAAATGTAGTTATGTTTTCATAGTGAACAATACTCTAGGTAGTCTAATGCTTTGCTGAACAGGGAAGTCAGTTCTGCCCAATTTAACTTATTTATTCATGGGAAGGAAAATAAAACAAATTTCAAAATGGACCCTGATCAGTTTGTGAAAGGGACTGTATAATGTATTTACTTGTGACAGCATGGGATCAGACTTAGAAACCCAGAAGATCCCTTCTAGCTCTGTGTTGTTTTTAGACTTTGCTCAGGTGCCAAGGACAGAAGCATTTTCTCTATTTCTCTCATTTTCTCTGCTGTGCAGACTCCAAGATTGAGAATCAAGCTTGGCTTCCATATCCCTCATCAATTCATTTTTTTTGCCCAAACTATGAATTTGCCACTGCTTTCTGATAATATTATGGTTGATAAGTCTGTAATTTTATTCCATCTTAATATAGATTTATTCAAATGAAGTGCAAGTCTTTAGTAGATGTTCTCTTCATGATGCACAAAATCTGTATGCTCTAGCTCACTGTCTTAACTGTCTTGGCACTGAAAGGGTAACAGCAGTAAAATACAGCCTCAAGTGTGGCTTTGTCACTACAGTTAAGAGATATGATTTTGAAATACAACCAAGAAAGCATATCTTTTAACTCGGAGAGTGTATTTCATACTAAGTCACTTCTTGAATTAGAACAGTGTAAATCCTAGTATTTTCTTACTGAAACTATTGCAATTCCATGGAAGATAAGGCAGGCCAGATGTCATCCCAATATGACTGCTCTTGTGGGTTTCTGGTTAATCGCTGTTCTGAGTGCTAAAATTTAAAAAACAAACAACAGCTCTTCCCTTCCCCCCCCCCACCGCAAACACTCAGAACATAGACATTTAATTGGTTTATTTAATACAAAATCTTCACCCCTACAGATCAGCTCAAATCCTAGTTACAAGTGCAAAGGAGCAAGGTTGCTTCCAAACTTCCTGTTATATCAGGAATGTTTCAGTATTGCAAATCTTCACAATTTATCATTTCAGAAATCTATGGCATGTGTAGTTGAGAGCATGGTGAAAGAGTTTACATAACACTTTTGCTTTTGTTTACCCAACATTATTAATTCTGTACATTCACAAGCACTGAATTTCCCACCATTCTAATTCATTCCCTTTCATGCATATGAATAAATAGATTTTTAGAGGGAGAAGGAATACAAATAAGACTGATGCCACTAAGAGCCAGCGTGATGAGACACCAAAATTAGCCTCAGCCTTTCCCTGATTAATTTTCTAGATCAACGTTTATTCTTACTAAAAATAATGTTCCCTGATCTCCAAATGGAAGAGAAAGCAATCATTCCATCACAGAGTCAGTATAAGGGGATGGACAGCAAGAACCTGTAATTTGTTTATTAAGGTAATCCTAATATTACCGAGTCTCTCTGAAGTCCTCTAGGACTAAGACGATGGACACAACAGAAGTGCTAAAATAGGGTAAATTCAGCTCTGACTTGTTTTCATAATGAATCTACATTAAATTCAAATATCAGGTTTGATTACTTGACTTTTGATTGCTGGCATCTAACAAGATCTTTATCTGTTATCAAAGTAAAAACTTTTGGAAGGAGGAAACAAAGCTGGCATTCATCCATTCATGGCATACATAAGAAAAGAAAGCAAGTAAAGATATCTTGCATTCTTGCACTATTTTAATGGCTCAAGTTAAGTTTTTGCTGTAGTGTTAGTTGCTTTTGAATTAATTTTAAATGCAATATCCTCTGCTAGATTCTCTGAGGACCGAGCAGTTACTGGTTGTATAGGGTTAAGTGTAGCTTGTTAATTTTTGATTCGTTGTGTTGAGTTGCTGAACTTAAGGAGTGTGTGTGTGTGTGTACATGTGTGTATGTGTGTGGGTGTGGTGGTGGAATGGTGCTACATAAAGTTAGTGATCATAATCCCGAAGCTGATGGCAAAATATTAGGGGAGATGAAAGCGTTACAGATACTATATGCTACCACAAGGTCTTTTTTTGGGCAGGGGGAGGTGGAGGGAGGGGAGAAGAGGAGAGGAAAGCTTTCATTTTTAATATGCTTGCTCATGACAGGTTTTCACAGCAAAAAAAAAAAAAAAGGTGGGAGGGGAGAAAAAGAGATGCAGTTCACTGACAGTAGAGGGGAGTTAAAGATAAATCATAGAAAATGGATTCTCTAGTATATGCTGCCATGAGTTGTATCCCATCTATCCTGTCTAAGCCCCAGATGACATTCCAGATGTTATCCTTTCCCAGACAGCTTAGCTCTGTAGACACCTGAATTTATCCATCTAGAGCTCCTCCTGCTGGAGGCTCCCCTACAAGCCTGGGTGTAAGCAGGCCGGGTGCTGAACTCTGCTGAGTCCTCAGAGAAACCTGAAACACTGGCTGTGGTCAGGAGGGTGATTTACTCTGTCTGACTTCAGGGTCAGAATAATGCTATCCACCTTCTGCATAAGGGAATATGCATCCTCAGAGTGCAGTAGTTTAATCTTACACTCTAGCCAGGAGGAGGACAGGAGACCAGTCATTGCTCCTGGACCTGTTCCCTTCAGTGATAGTCTAAATGAATAGGCATACCAGAGATCTGAAAATAAAAGATATCTTCTCAAGTGTGCCCTTAATAACTGGGACAGAACCAGACTTTCCTCTTGTCTTCTCCTTCTGGCCATCTTGCTCTCACAGGAGATCATGGGGTGACTAGAGTGCTGGTGGATGGTGATTTTGGAGGTGTGCATTCAACCTCTCCAGGCTGGCTTGCAGCCAGAACCTGCTTGCTGGAAGGATGCTCTATTACAGAAGGAAGGAGGAGTGTTAGGTGAATGAGATCTTCCTCTGCATATTTTTCTGCTGACTGCCTAAGGTCCCTGGATGGTCAATTTAAGTGAACTGAGAAGTCCCTATTTGGGCCCAGACACTTAAAATTTCAATCAGGCGATGCCTAAATTAATCATCTGATTAGCAGGATTGTATTTCATCCCATGTGTATTCTGTACCAATATAACAACTCTTGCAGGAAAGGAATTGGGGAGTTTTGATCAATCCATTATTTAATATTATGAACAGGAATACAGAGACTACTTCGTTTAAGGGAAGGGATAGCAAATGTCTGAGTTATTCTTGGAAGAGAGATCGGTGAAATTTAATTTTCATTAAAGTAATTATCCAGTAGTCTCAAAGCATAAGAGCCTGAATGCAGCTGAATGGGGTCTAATCAAGGGTCCATCTAGCTCAGGGTTCTGTCTCTGGCAAAGGCACCTTGCAGGAAAACGTAAGGAACAGGATATCTGTACAAAATGATTCACCAGGATTTCCTAGGCTGCAAATAGTAGCTGGACCATTGTATTCAATAGCCATTTGATCAGTCTGTGTTCCCTAAATTTGTTCAATTCCCATAAAAGCCTGAAAGAAGATAAAAGACTTTTTTTTTTTTTCCTAAACTGTAGATATCTCTGGTTCTAAACATTAAAGAAACAAGCCCTTCTATGAGCAGGGGTGGAATGAAGACTGGTTTCCTGCACTGGTTTCCAAGTTTTATCTGTTGGTCGGACATTTGAAATGGCTCTGGCCTGTGTGGATTCTCTGGTGTCTAGCAAGACCTGAGATTAGTTTTTATCTCAGTGAGGGCACTAATTGGATCTCTCTTCTCTAATCAGCCTTGTACTATCACAAAAGATGAATGGATTTAATAATCTTTGGGGCCTCTACCTCTCCATCAAGTTTGGGCAAAACTGGGCAAAAAAACAATAGGCCTCATGCAACAGGGGAAAGGCAGAGGCAGACAGAGCTACATGCATCCTCACAGAATATGATAGTGTGATTGCATAAACTTTCCTTAGGAAAAAAATTAAAAAATCTTTCCAATAAATGGAGCATGCCAATAACAGGGTCAAAACTTGATTTGGAGCGTTAAATGAATGGTCCCCTTTGAAATCAAAACTGTTGTAGTAAATACCAGTTTTTCTCCTCCTTAGAAATCAGCATTTACTGGAGATAAAAATGAGACTAATTACTCTCTTGATAATTATCCCCTCTCTCAAATAAAGAGAAAAATGAAGCAAATGAAGAATTTAATTTATCAATGAATTATACATTGTTTATAAAACACTGAAACTCATCAAAGCCTCCATATTTTCTTCACTGTAATATTTACCTTCTCTATAGTATTTGTGGCATTCAGGACTCAGTGTGGCATGCTGTAAATATCACAGTAACTGTAAGTACTGTGTGTGGTAAATGTCAAGATTTTAATTGCACCTAATAAGCCACAGGCTTCTTATTGCTTGTTGCAAAGAAGCATGTAATGAGCATCTCACCAGGAAGTTGCATGATGAAGGGATTCATCAACATAGTTTACCTGATGCTGCTCAATTGGTGAAGTTGTTAGTATGTAGCTTTAGGATGTAAAAAAACAGAACCTGGAAAAAGGAATAAGGAAAAAGAAGTGGAGAAATGTGTTTCTGTGATAGTGTCCCTCCCACATATGCAACAATATAATACCGTCACTGTTAAATAAACTGTCAGTGCCATAAAGAGACTTCAGTGCTCTTCTCTCTCATGTTAGCCTGTGGTCCGCTGTCCCGTTTTCCTACCTTAGCAGCTCATGCTGTGTGTGCTTCTCCTCAGCTCCTCCAAAACAAGATAGAAACTGAAGTACTGAGCTGTGGTCCATCCGTGTGTTTTTTATATTGTTTGTTGCTTGCTGTGTAACACAACAGGAGGAGAAAGAGCTTGGTCTTCACCCTCAAGGCTGCTTCTTGCACTGTCCAGCTCCATGACTAGATAGCTGCAGGACATCTCAGAATGTAAAAGACAGACCTGAACCTTAACACAGAGATGCCTCTGAAGGCAAACTTGCAACTTAGCTGCTGACAAAATCCCCTGTAACCTTTCAAGCCCTTACAGTGGCTTTTATGTGCTCATTCCAGAGGCAAGAAGTGATGCAGGCATTTTATGCACTTTTGTTGCATTATGTGAGTTGCAGTAATGCTTCACTGTTGTTTCTTCAGCTTTGTGTTTTGTGGAAAGTGTTGGAAGAAAGGTCTCAAGCTTTAAGATGTTATAGAAGGGAGATTTAGAGTGGAAGTCACAGAACTGATGTTCAGTGGACCTATTGCCAGGCTGTTTGTAGTCCTGGGGAACTGGAACTGTGTACTTATACAGCTTCATCTAATCCCATGTTCCTATGTGGCTGAGCACAGTGTGTTCTGTGTGATAGAAAGATGTAGGAAAACTCTCTTTTCCTAGGTAAACATGAGAGATTTTCTAACTTTGTTAGATCGACAACCGCTTGGGAGAAATGGGATCCACTTCACTAAGCGGGGCACGCATGTCTTTCTTTGCCAACAGGTTGGCCAACCTGGTAAGGAGGGCTTTAAACTAGGAAGGATGGGGGAAGGGAATAGTTATAGTGACAGGGTAGTTGGCAAAACACAGCTCAAGTTGGGATGCCTCCAGCAGGTGAATGCAGCCAGGGAAGTGCGCATGGGATGTGGCTATGGAGGATCCTCTTGCATCCCTCCTGGGAAACCTGCATGCTCGATCACCTCCCTGAAATACCTGTACACCAATGCACGCAGCATAGGGAATAAACAGGAAGAACTAGAGATCTGTGTGCGGTCGCAGGGCCATGATCTCATTGCCATTACAGAGACATGGTGGGATAGCTCGCATGACTGGAATGCTGTCATGGATGGCTACATGCTTTTTCGGAAAGACAGGCCAGGAAAGGAAGGTGGTGGAGTTGCTCTTTATGTGAGAGAGCAACTGGAATGTATGGAGCTGTGCCTAGGGGTGGATGAAGAGCGAGTCGAGAGCTTATGGGAAAGGATTAAAGGGCAGGCTAGCATGGGTGACCCTGTTGTGGGTGTTTACTACAGGCCACCTGATCAGGAAGAGGAAGTCGATGAGGCCTTCTACAGACAGCTGGAAGTAGCCTCACGATCCCAGGCCCTGGTTCTCACGGGGGACTTCAGCCACCCTGATATCTGCTGGAAAGACAACACAGCTAGGCACAAACAGTCCAGGAAGTTCTTGCGGAGCATTGGTGACAACTTTTTGACACAGGTGGTGGAGGAGCCAACAAGGAGAGGTGTGCTGCTGGACTTCGTACTAACAAACAAAGAAGGACTGGTTGGAGATGTGAAGGTCGGGGGCAGCCTTGGCTGCAGTGACCATGAGATGGTGGAGTTCAGGATCCTGCCAGGAGGAGGCAGCAGGGCACTAAGTAGGATCACAACCCTGGAGTTTAGGAGAGCAAACTTTGGCCTCTTCAGGGACCTACTTTGCGGAATCCCATGGGTTAGGGCCCTAGAAGGAAGGGACGTTCAAGAGAGCTGGTTAATATTCAAACATCACCTCCTCCAGGCTCAAGAGCGGTGCATCCCTATGAGTAGGAAGTCAAGCAAAGGAGGTAGGAGACCTGCACGGATGAGCAAGGAGCTCCTGGCAAAACTCAACCAGAAGAAGGAAGTCTACAGAGAGTGGAAAGGGGGACAGGCCACTTGGGAGGATTATAGAAACATTGTCCGAGTATGCAGGGATGCGACGAGGAAGGCTAAGGCCCGTTTGGAATTAAATCTGGTGAGAGATGTCAAGGACAGCAAGAAGGGCTTCTTCAAATACATCAGTAGCAAGAGGAAGACTAGGGAAAATGTGGGCCCTTTGCTGAATGGGGTGGGTGCCCTGGTGACGAAGGATGCAGAGAAGGCAGAGTTACTGAATGCCGCCTTTGCTTCAGTCTTTACTGCTCAGGCCAGCCCTCAGGAACCCCAGACCCTGGAGGCAAGAGAGAAAGTCTGGAGAAAGGAAGACTTTCCCTTGGTGGAGGAGGAGTGGATCACTTAAGCAAACTTGACATCCACAAATCCATGGGCCCTGATGGGATGCACCCACGAGTGCTGAGGGAGCTGGCGGACATTATTGCTAAGCCACTCTCCATCATCTTTGAAAAGTCATGGAGAACAGGAGAGGTGCCTGAGGACTGGAAGAAAGCCATTGTCACCCCAGTCTTCAAAAAGGGCAGGAAGGAGGACCCAGGGAACTACAGGCCAGTCAGCCTCACCTGCATCCCTGGAAAGGTGATGGAGCAGCTCATCCTGGAGGCCATCTCCAAGCATGTGGAGGACAAGAAGGTGATCAGGAGTAGTCAGCATGGCTTCACCAAGGGGAAATCATGCTTAACCAATCTGATAGCCTTCTAGGATGGAATGACAGGCTGGGTAGATGAGGGGAGAGCAGTGGATGTTGTCTACCTAGACTTCAGCAAGGCTTTTGACACTGTCTCCCATAACATCCTCATAGACAAGCTCAGGAAGTGCAGGCTAGATGAGTGGACAGTGAGGTGGATTGAGAAGTGGCTGAATGGCAGAGCTCAGAGAGTTGTGATCAGCGGCACAGAGTCTAGTTGGAGGCCTGTAGCTAGCGGTGTCCCCCAGGGGTCAGTACTGGGTCCAGTCTTGTTCAACTTCTTCATCAATGACCTGGATGAAGGGACAGAGTGCACCCTCAGCAAGTTTGCCTACGGTACAAAACTGGGAGGAGTGGCCGATACACCAGAGGGCTGTGCTGCCATTCAGAGAGACCTGGACAGGCTGGAGAGGTGGGTGGAGAGGAACCTCCTGAAGTTCAACAAAGGCAAGTGCAGGGTGCTGCACCTGGGGAGGAATAACCCCATGCACCAGTACAGGTTGGGTGTTGACCTGCTGGAAAGCAGCTCTGCAGAGAAGGACCTGGGAGTGCTGGTGGACACCAAGTTAAGCATGAGGCAGCAATGTGCCCTTGTGGCCAAGAAGGCCAATGGTATCCTGGGGTGCATCAGGAAGAGTGTTGCCAGCAGGTGGAGGGAGGTGATTCTCCCCCTCTCCTCAGCCCTGGTGAGGCCACATCTGGAGTACTGCGTCCAGTTCTGGGCTCCCCAGTACAAGAGGGATGTGGCACTACTGGAGCAAGTCCAGCGAAGGGCCACAAAGATGATTAGGGGACTGGAGCATCTCTCTTATAAGGAAAGGCTGAGAGAGCTTGGCCTGTTTAGCTTGGAGAAGAGAAGGCTGAGAGGAGATCTTATCAACGTGTACAAGTATCTGAAGGGAGGGTGTCGAGAGGATGGGACCAGACTCTTTTCAGTGGTGCCCAGCGACAGGACGCGAGGCAACGGGCACAAACTGAAACACAGGCAGTTCCATCTGAACATGAGGAAAAGCTTCTTCACTGTGAGGAGGACAGAGCACTGGAACAAGTTGCCCAGAGAGGTTGTGGAGTCTCCTTCCCTGGAAATATTCAAAACCCGCCTGGACGCGATCCTGTGCAACGTGCTCTAGGTGACCCTGCTTGAGCAGGGGGGTTGGACTAGATGATCTGCAGAGGTCCCTTCCAACGTCAACCATTCTGTGATTCTGTGACTCTGTGATTTCTCAGGAGAAATGAGTCTGTTGCAGGTGACTACAGAAATACTGATTACCCCAGTCATATTCTCAAGTAAGCATTTTAAGAGATTTTTTTAACATTTAAATGATATTATTACTCCTTTTCCAGACCATCTAATTGCGTTATAGATCATCTGACTGCATGGAGAAAATATGCTGAAATATGGAAATGGATGAAACTAAATGCCTGGGCTAGTCCCATAGCATGATAATTTGTTCTAGAAAGAAAGGAACCTCTTTAATTCTTTGCACCACAGCAGAAGCAGAAAAGTTAGATTCTATTTTTATGCATTATAATTCTGTCCCAGTGACTTTCAGCACATTGTTTTGTTGTGTTAGATGTTCATGTTCAATTATGGAAATGATGTTTTAGGAAGTAGCTTTTTTTAATAAAATGCATAGAAGTTATGAAGAAAACAGGCTGCTGATCACTGTAAGGTGACAGAGGGTGGCAGAGTAGTATTAAGGTATTGTATGGGTTATTATTGAATTCTGGGTCATAGACAGACTGTCTGCTATATATATTTGAATAAGCATTGTAAGCACTTCTTTCTATTGACTGCATTAGGATCCAGGATCTGACAGCACTGAACAAACTAGTCAGATTGCTTAGCTATGTCTGTAATAACTCTGCTCACAGCATTGACCACCAAGTGTATCCTGTATTTCAGAAGCTAGTAGAAACCAGAACAGCAGTATAAATGCAGATATTGTGTTTTACAGTTAATTAGGAAGATCAAATTTGACAATCTGTAGTGGATGGATGATTTATTCAGATTGATTATTTTGGTTGCGTAAAGAACAAGAGACACAATACGCTCCTGCGCTGCTTTAAACTAGATGCAAACACCTTTAATGGTTATGTTGTAGAAAAACAATGAGCATGAGGGAAGGGGCCTTCTGAATCTCTTATGTGAAACTAAAGGAGAGAAGAGATATTTAAAAGGCTTTTTCAGTATGTTAGGACTTGGTTCCAAGCGTGGTGTTGAGGTAAAAGCCATGCCCCTTAACTGCCTTTCAGAGACAACATGGTAAATATTAATAATGACATCACTTAACTTGATAATTGCAGAAAAGCAGGCATATAACACTCATTTTCCTTCCTGCTGATGCATATGATATAACATGCAGAAGTCCCTATTGCTTTTTTGGGGAATAGGACCTCTTGATGATGGCAAGAATGACTTAATGGAGAAAGTACAAGAGTTATAGGGTATTTGACATAATGAAATAGGCCGTTCTGGAAACATTTTCTCTCAAAGCTGGTTGAATGTAATCTTTCTGTTCCATCTGCCTGTTGAAACGCTGATGCTCTGATATTTTCAGTAAGAACAGTTCATGAGCAAACTGCCTATCAAGAAATATTCATGGGAAATAATTGGATACACCAGTTTTGAAACATGAGTGTAAGAATTGCAGAGTAATTGTGTCAGTATTCAAGCATAAAAAGAGACAAAATTCAATGAATAAATGATTCACCATTAATTACTGCGATTCTGTGGGCACTCGAAGTATGACAGGCACGTGCAAACCTTGCCCAAAGAACATCTAATAAAAAAAATGTATTCCTGATGGCTGCATGCATATAAGGTGCAGTCACCAGCAAAACATAATAGAGGTATCTTATTTATAAAAAGTTTGTTATTAGCCTGTTTTTTCGAGCTAAATCACTCAGCTGCTATCTGAAGTCAATCATTTCTTGTGCTTCATCCACTGCTAAGTTGTTTTCTTCTAATATACCCACCTGCTGTTCCCACTTCCATCTTGAAACACTTCCCCAACTCTTTCAGCAGTTCATGCCTTCAGAAACAATGCAGTGTAGTTAAATGCATCTGTTAATTTTTGTGGATGTGGCAGAAGAGATGGGTTTTGCAGAATTATGGGATACTAGAGTTATGTGTCTAACACTTCACAACATTCATATGGTAAAGGTTTTTAAAATAATATTATTGGAACATTATTTCTGGCATTGTGAAGATTAATTTAATTACAGTTTTGTGACTGATTAAAGCATTTGTACCATTAATAAAGCTCCTGCTCTTGAGGCATCTGCATTCATGTACAGGGTAGGAGCCCCAGAACAGCAGGTTGCAGGGTTAAAGAACAAAAAGTTTTGCAAATTCCAATATTTCATTGCCTTTTATGCTACTGTCATTTGAGCAAAATGGCCAGCTACACACGTTACAAATTTGTACCACCTTGTAGCATTTGTTTTTTTTGTTGGTGATTGCAATAGTCAGCACATGCATTGATGCCATGTGTAGCAGCTGTTGCATGCTATCACTGGGGACAAATTTTCTTTTGACTGCAGAACATGAACTGCAACTGAAGTAAAGGTGGAGCTTAGACAGAACCTGGGAAAATAACAGACCATGATAAATTTGTGCCCTTTCTGGGGTTTGAAGAAATAGTGCACCTGGTGATTAAAACAAATTAACAATCCCTTCGCCCAAGATTTTAATTCAAATGAAAATTGCTTCCTAGATGTACTATGTGCAGACAATTTGCAGCATTATTGTTAATCTCTAGGGGCTACCATAATAGAGAGTTCAATAACGAATTTGAACTGGTTGTGTTATGTACTATGGTGAAAACAATTGTTTCTACATTTTAAATCCTGATCTTTGAATTTGATCATACAATTTAGATGTAAAGAACCAAAGGAGGCATTGCATAAAATCTTTGTTGAGATAGCTAAAGTGAACTACGAAAAAACACCTTGGGAGAAGATGGCATGGTTAAAGAACCACAAGTCTTCATGGAAGTGAATTTTAAGAGGGATGAAAGTGTTGGCTTGTATTAATCTGAGGTCAGATCTACCACTGGGCATACAGATATTTGCAGAAACCAGTCAGCCCTGGGTGCCATACATAGGGCCACCTGGGATCACCATACAGCACAGTAATAGTCCAAAGGCTGATCTGAGCCTCAGTTAAGGGCCATGTGTCTCTTCAGCTTATATGTGGAGAGAAACCTTGCTATGGAATCTGAATGCATGGAAATTTGAGACAGTTCATATTAAGTTATTGGTTTTAAACCTCTTACAAGGTTTAATCCCTTACTGTTTCCTATAAAAGTAATCTGAAATTCTGAAGTGCCAGTAACTGACGTGTTTAGGGAGTGTCACATGATAGCAGTAACAGTAAATCCTATACAGAGTGATCTTTAAGTCTTCCCTTCTCACTTTGTTGGTCACTGAGCCAAACTCCACCTACTTAATTTGAAGAATGTCTTTTCACAAAGAGGAATGAGTATGTATGCCATATTTTTTTTCTCTTCCTCCACTCTCTTGAGTGACTGGGAGATCCTATTTATCTATTACTTGCATAACTCACAAGGACTATAAGGGTAACAATATGTAACTTTGTATCTTTTTTCTGAATTCAGAAAATGTTCTTGAGATGATTACTGGTCTATATCTGTGTGTTAAATGGATCCCTTCCTCTCCCTGTCCCCCCCTCCCCTTTTTTTTTCTGTATGATCGGGCAGTTAGTCCATCTTATAGTATTAAGACTGTGGAGGCACCCAGTCTGGAGCCTTCTGAGTAGGACTGAGAGGACACACTTCGGCACCTTGACTTTGCAACTCTATCTCTTTTCTTGCCTCATAATAAAATGAAGCTGTGAGCCCTTAGATTTGCTGAGAATACTTTCATTTGCACTGATTACACTGGAGAGTATCTGTGGGAGAAGATGCAAAAATCCTTCTGTAGGGAATGGTGGTTCTGATATTTGTGTTTATATGAGGCTTTTGAAAACCACAACTCACCATGGATAAATTGCGGCTCTGTTGTAGTGGCCTGATGTTTTCCCAGGACACTTAGAGAGAGCAAGGGTTTCAGCTTGTATTTTAAATACTGCAAAGTTTCTAGAATACTGAATGGACACTCTTTCTTTGAGATATCAAAAAGACTATAAATCAAAGCAAAGAAATCTCACAGTTATTGAAAAAGGGGAACTTCTAAATGATAAAATGAAAATATTGGTGAAAGCCCTCACACTTGCAAGAAATTACCTTTGCATTTTCCTCACATTCTCTGAAAAACAGACCATTTGTGTGTTCTTACATTGTATCACTTGTTGGTAGGCTAACCATTCATTTGAACAAAATCTTTCCAAAAATAAATTGTTTGAAGATGCAACCTGAAATTTCCTGAGCATTACAGAGATGACGTATGCACTGAACACTTCCTAAATACGTGTCTTCACACAGCGGTCTTTATGCAAGCCTAACATAACTTTTGTTGTTTACTAAATTCAGTAGTCTTGTTTATGTGATTTCTTTCTTAAAATATATTTGAGAACACAGATCCTGTAATTCCCATTTATATCCTTTTACTATCACCAAGATTATTGTAAACTGGAGAGCTATAATGGCAGGCAGCTGGACAATGAATAAGCACAACAGAGACTGGGTTTGACAGAAAAAATACTGCCTTAAAACTAAGGGATTTCTTATTTCAGTTTTTAAGTACTCTTATAGTATGTTACAAGGAACTACAAAGATCTGGATCATGAAATAACAAGAAGAGTTAATTATAAATGGTATCAACAAGTGAAGAAATTGAGGGTTTCTAAGCATAAGTTTACCTGCCTATTTCAAACAGACGTTTTACTATGTGGAGTGCCTCCTACTGCTGTTACATCTGGCATTAAGTGATACAAGGAAATTTAACATGGATGAGGCTTTTAAATTCTCTGAAGCAAGTACAACTGATGATCTGTTTTAAGATTATCCTATCTTCAGAGAGGGGTCTTTAAATTTTTCCTAAAGTAATATAAATGACAACATATTATTCATTTTATGAACATATGTAGAGCTCCCTCCATTCTAGAAAATTTTAAAACTGTGTTAAAGTAGTAATGTGTGTGCACCAAGGGGTCTTTGTTTCTGTATTTTTGTGTTTTGTTTTAAAGAAATAGGTAAAAAGGTACCTGTTTACCCACTGGTAGAATGCAGACATCTCAGGAGTGGAACACTGCCATGTTTTTACGATTCAAAATACCTAAAGCAAGAACTTAGAAAAAGATAATGTTCTCTTGGGATGGAAAGAGAAAAAGATAATGTTCTCTTGGGATAGAAAAGAAAATTCCTTAAGTAATAGGAGAGGAGCTATAGTAAAATTTGGCCAAATTACTTGTTAAACGAACACCTAATAGAACAGTTTTATTTTATGCATCATTTTTAGTATATAATATAAGAACTACATGTTGAAAGAGGATATACAAATGATTTGCTGAGGTTTAGAGAGAATTTTAGGAAAAATAAAGGCATAAGAAGAAGCTTCGTTTGTTAAAGGTCTAAGGTACCTAAGCATCCTTAGGTATCCATAGGTGCTTATTCTAAGTACCTTTCGGGTACTTAACTACTGCAATTAATATAGCTTTCATGTCAATGAACTGGGAACAGAGTTACAAATCTATCAAAAACTGTGAAAGGAAGGAAAAAACATATTTTTATATTCTCTATTATTTGGGTGTTTTGTTCACAGCATAGATTTGATTTCTATTTCACTGCATTAATAGTACTATAAAGCTTTTTGTTGCCAAAACCCCAAAAGAAACTACAGAAATGATATAAGAAATGTGTTGCGGGTATAGGAAATGTCTGTGGCAGCTAAAGTCACCAACCATTTCTGCTCCATTTTCTTCCATCACAGTAACAGAAGAATATTCCTTAGATCATACGTGTGTATTATCTAAGACAATAAACAGGTCTATTTCTCAGGGGACGTATTTAGTCACTAGGTATCTGATTCATTACAGTGGCATATCATGCCCCCGTTTCTCCTGATATTTAACCAGTACTTGGGAGTAGCAGGAGTATTAGGCAAGACCTAGCTGTATCCTTATCCCTTTTTTGTACCCTCACAACGTGTGGTTATTAAAGGAAAGGTCCATCGCACACCTTCTTGAAGTAGGCCCAGTACCTGAAAGTGCCAGTACTTTTCTTGCCAATGGTTAAAGAAACCTGTTGTGTGGTGGAGTGAAACCCGGTGTCTCAGCTTGCCAAACATTCAGTTCCACCACTGGTAACAGACTGCTCTGAATGAGCTGAATAGTGGAAATTACTATTTTCATTTGGTATGTTGCTTATCTATTCTCTTAGGTCATCCTATTATGTTATTCTCACTCGCCATCCATGCTTTTCTCCCATTCTTTCTCTTCCTGTGCTGTCACCCTTCCTACTTTTTAACTTCCTTTCCTCCTGATTGGCATAACGAAGGCTGTCATTATGCCAGTAGCTCTTTTGTATGCTGTATACATTCTCCATAGTTTTTGTTTTGATTTTTTTGATCCAAGGGTTAACAGTCCAAATAGCGTGTCCAAAGATGTGGTAAAATCATAGGACACTGTAGACATTACCAAAATGTAAATAATCATGTGAATAATTATTCCTTAATTCCTTTTCTGAAGGTCAGAAAGCTGTAATTCATTGTGAATGCACGTGACAGCTCTCTGGATGCTGATATTTTTAGTGTGCAAGGTATTCTGAATGCCACTATAACAATTTAAATAAGAATTATACTAGAAAACTATATTAAAACAGTGTGACAGTAACACAGTTATTGCTGTAGCCTTTGTTATCTCATCTGTGTTCGTATCAGAAGAATGTGGGGTGAGAAATTAAGCTGGTTATATGTGCTGAGGGAATTACACTGACAAAAGTACAAAGGCATCTTATATTAATAAGAAAACTTTATCTCAAGCATTTCCAAATATTAAGTCCATGTCTGCAGCATGTAGAGTGGAACAGATAGACATACAGAGTGATATTCACCTGTTCACATACTTGTGACAATGTTGGTTATCATAAACTCCCTCTTAGGCAGAAGGGAAAGGCAAAGACACCTTCAAAAGCCAATTTATTTGACTTATCTTAAGTGTTTGAAATAGAATGAGATGAGTAGGCCCTCTGGTAGGGCCTATTTCTCTCCACTGACTATAAATGGAGCCTGGATGGCTCATATTCTGTCATGTAATATTTAGGCATTGAAATCTAGGTGATACTACTCTGTCATCATCTGTGACTACCTGGTTTATATGCACTTTTAGGAGAACAGACAAAATACTCAGGCCTAGGGCTAGGGGAACATTTTGACAGTTTGGCTTTTTTTTCTCCCTATATGGTCTCACGTCACACAAACTGCTTCACAGCACAATGAAAATGAGAGCAATGAGGTCTACATGGAACAATCAGCTGAGTGCCTTTCGGCACTAACAGATGTTCAGTGGTGACTCTGATTCTGATTTGTTTAGGATGCATTATCCTGTTATCTACAGCTGTCTGCCCAACCCTACTGCTATATAACAGGGTACCTATAATAAGGGTAGCAGAAAGGATTGTGCTTCCGGATTTCAGCCACTTGCGGGGCACAATCGTGCCATATCACTAAACTTCTGATAAATGTTCATTGTACTTATATTTTTATCTCTGTATTGGGGTAACCATAGCATAAGCACATTTTATTTGGTAGAGGAGCAGGACGGTCTAGTGGATAGGATAATGTTTAACCAGTGACAGCAAGATTTGCTGGAGGACAGCCATCAGAGCCCTTCCCTGTGTGTTTGGTAGGTTGCATGGAACTAAAGGCTTTCACTCTGCTGAGCTCATTTGATGCAGAAACTGACTTCTGCTGGCTTCTGCTACTTCAAGTGATGTATCCTTGAGGTGATAGACCTCTGTCACCATTTAATGGAAAATATAATATGGCCTACAATGGAGTCTAGAGAGAGCAGAAGGTAGACATGTTAAAGAAGAGTTTTAGAAATATATTTAGAAAGAATGAATCATGAAGAAACAGATATTGCCTAGGAGTCCCTGATAAGTTTTAAAAGTAAGAACATAATAATCTTATTGGCAGAATTGCTTGTGGGATAGAAAAAAACCTGATTGGGAGGCTACATATACCTTCAGCATGTCAGAGAGGCAGTCAGGCTTGGATCCAAGTATGCGTTTTGCAAGTGGATTTTATCCTCTTATTAATGAAGCAAAACCCCATAACTCTAATGCTTTGTGGATTTCAGCTGTATAATCTGCTATTTCACCTTTCCTTACCACTTTATGAGCTGTCAGTTCCCTGTCTGTAGCTTAGAGCTTGGGGAATAGTTCTGGTCATGCTAGAATCTAATAGAGTCTATTAAGGGCACAAAGAAAAAGTGTTTTGTGTAGTTCTGATTAAGTTTCAGAAGAAGTCAGGAGAGATCAATGAAGCATCTTGGAGAAAGAATAGGAAGAGTCCAGTGGTGATGTTAAGTGTGGTAAGCTGACCCTGAACTGGTTGTGATTCTGCCTATGTAGGAGGAGTTGTGTCCTGTTTTGCTGGCACCAAAGACCATCAGGCCCAGGGTCCCAGTGGAAAACTGTCAGACTTTGTGTTATAATGTTTTCAAGTCTTTTAGTACAGAAAAAGGCTGCACTTTCAGTAATGAAAGAGATTGTACTTTATACCATTTGCAAATCTAGTCATAAAATTTGTGGACGAGTTTGGGATCTTTGAATGCAGTTTACAGGAATGATTGTTCTGAGCACCTGAATTTTCAAATTAAGTCTGTGGGAGTGGTGGGACTGAAGGTCCTTTAAGTGTCAATCATTAATTTTTTTTTTTAATCTTCCTTTGGAATTTAATCTCAAAGAGCTGCTATAATAGGACTCTTTATCTTTTCTGAGATAAAGCAGTGGCTCTGTTTTATCAATAATCAACTATTTAAAGCTGCAAGATGTGTATGTGACCATTTTTACAGAATGGTGGACATTATTCCTGGGTTGTTCTTGGAAACCAAGAACATATGGCAAAACTTTCCTTAAGTTTACTGCTGAAAATGTATGCTCTCCCATCTCTGCTTTCAGATTTGTCCATGTTTCTTAATCTTACTTTTCAAGACTTGTACGAAGATATTCCTCTGGGAGAGCTGCAGGCTCTCCAGCAGCTATCTCCATTTTCATATTTTCATCATTTGGGGAGATGTCACCTTAAGTAAAGGCCCATGCACAAATTATAAGGGGAACATAAATTTGATGTATATTTATAATACTGCAGTAACTGCCTGTACACATGCTGCTACCATAATTGTGATATAACTTGTCTCTGGAGCATGTATGTGCATATTTATTTCAGAGCAATAGCAAATATGCTTTACTTTCATGTGCCTGCTTATTTGTTTGTAATTTCTTTGTGTGCCTTTTCCTCAGATAACCAAATGACATGTCCAAGCCCGAACCTTTACTGTGCATCTATTCTTTCACACTGCTCTAACTCCCTTGATGTTAGTGTCGTGGAGGCTTGGTTCTCATTCTTATGTCTGCCTGATGCAGCTGTCATCCTGAAGTGGGAAGCAGTCACGCCCCCTCTGCTCTATCCTAGGAAGCACTGATAGCATGGGTGTTGAGAATCTGTAGCGTAGTCAACACCAGAAAATTGGGGAACACAGACCATGGAATAGAGAGAATCTTAAAAATGCATAAAATAGGCATTAAAAGAAGGAATAGCAAGCAGCATTGCTGCTATTCTAAAAGTTCTATTGGAGGGTATTTGGGAAGCACATTTGGTTGTATTGTTTATGTCTTAGGTTTGCAAGTGTGCTCAGGGATCTCACATTTCACGTTAATTAAGTTAATCAGGGTATGAAGTGAACTGTTTATAAGGAAGAGAGAGAAGATAGGCTTAATGTCATCTGGGAAGGGAACTGCATCATAACTTGCCAGTTTTGTTCTTCCAGTCTGTTCTGAGCCTGTTCCAAACCAGCCAGAAAGAAAGGAGATCTGTGAGCCTTATGCTCTTAAAATCTTCATGAGTCAATCAAACTGCTTCTTTTCTTAGGCTGCTTGATAAGAGTGCAGTCTTGTTGTTTTGAATCTTAACTCCATGATATAGTTTTAGTTTTCTTTTATTGTTAATAATGCCCAAAGGTCTCAATCAAATTTGGATCTTGACATATTACTCACAATAATAATATGCAGAGATAGTCCCTGCCCCAAGACTTCACAGTCTTATATGGAAGCAGAATAGGAATTATTACAAATGATAGCTGGGCTGGAGGAAAGTAAACAATGATAATGAAAGCAGAGGAATATAAATCACCCTGTGTGCATCTCAGTTGTTTCATATTAGTTAATACAAACATAGCTAGATAGTTCTTTCTACTGAGCAGCTTGGGCATAGTTAATCAACACATTATATTTACAAAGGTTGTGGCAAAAGTGTATATTGAGAAGGTCCTGCCAAGGGAAAAGAGAGAAAGTCCAGTGGATTATTCAGAGGTAGTATCTTGCCTTGTGGAGAAGGAAAAAAATATAAAAAGTTGACTGTTCCCTATTTAACATTTTTTCATAGAGGAGCCTTTTGAAAATGAACAGTAGAGTTTAAATGTCTTGCTGCAGTTGAGACACTTATTAAAAATAATTCCATACTATTTTTTCAGAAGATACAGACTAACTGCTTTATCTTGACTAGAACATGACTGGAGAAAATGGTGGTGTACTCAGGTGAACTTATTATTAAATCTTGAGGGTGTCTTGACCATAGGTCTTGCAGTGGAAATCTATACAAAAACTCTAGTTCAGATGGATTTTAGGCTGCATTATAAAACAAAATTTTAGACATATGATGTATGGTTTCTCATAGAAAATCTTAAAACTTTATTACTAAAAAATAATTTCTTGACATCAAACTTGATAAGGAAAATCAAAAAATGCATGTAAAAGGGAAAGGACTAACCTGTTTGCTCAAGCTGCATTAACAGAGAAGTAACAAAAGGCAGATTTTAAGTAAAATGAAATTGGTGTACCACAGGGTGTCGTCAAGGTATTGCATTGGTTAATACTATCACCACATCAAGAGACACATTTAAAAAAAATCACTAGAAAATCTGTTTCTTGGACTACGTTGATCTTGTGTGTTTTTCCTTTCTTATTTGTAAGAATACACAGCTTCAAAATGTGAGGTTTTAATAGCCCAGAGGTAAACAAATGCTCAAAAACTGTTTTGCAACAGTAAAATGGTGACTGATTAAATGTTGTCATTATATTAGGTCTCCATGGAAACACTGAGAACCCAAAGGCCAAAATTTTCTGTATTTATTGATGTTGAATAGGATTCTGGCTAACTTCTGAATTTCCATGGAGGGGGGGAAGCAAAAGATGAAGGGATTGTTAGTCCTCAACAATTAGCCCCCTAATCCCCTGCTGTTACTCTAGGAATTTGTGGGTTTCCAGCTGCGACTGACATGACCGTATTGCACACTCAGTGTGGGTTGAACTACTCCGTTCACACTGAAGCTGAGCTCATCTTAGTGGGTAAATTACTGGAGCAATCCCACAGTTTTGTTGAAAATCATAAAGGTATTGTTGGCTGCAAGTGACTTTGTAATCCTGCTTTGCCGCTTTCAATAATGATCCTCTATCCCTTAAAAGAGCAAATCATCTTTAGTTTTCCTGGAAAGAATGAAAAAGTAGTAATTATGCACTTACAATTTGGACTTTATCAAGTAAAACCACTGAGATAGTATTTCACAGAACTGTACTGGCAGGTCCTAGCTAAAATTTGAAGAATGGGCAGGATGGAAGATTGTGTCTGGGGAAAAATAATGACAAACACATTCAACAGGAAGAAGATTGACAGAAATCAATAATGTTGAAAAGCAGACCTGTGGGCAATAACAGACAATTAGATACAAGTTTGTTCTGAAATATGGCAGCAAAAAGTCAAAGCAGTTTAGAGCTGAGGCATATTTAGAGGCATCACAGCTAGAACAGAAGGTGCTAATGCCCCTTTCTGAAAGCTGCTAACACTACAACTAGAAAAAGTGCTATAGTGCTGGGCATTTCAGTACTAGAAAGATGCTAAAAAATCAGGAGTGGCATGGAGAGCAACTGCTATGGGGAAGAACATGAAACTATTAACTTGGGAAGAAAGAGTACAGGGTAAAAATAATTTTTGTTTAGAACAATTTGAAAAATGAAAATGATTTTTTTTGCTTGGAAAATATAGCTTTATAGATACTGAAAATTTTCTAGATATGGCAATTTTTTTAATCAAAATGGAATGCTTTATTTTGCTCTGTTCATTCCAACTTTTTACATTAATTTTGTTTAGAAATGTATATAGTATTTTTGCATAAACATAAATTACTTTGGTACATGATATTTTTTATCTGTTACGTTAATGTTTTATATTTTGCACAGTGGTTTTATATTAGAAAAAGGGCAAGATTGAGGCTGAAATACAGGCTTTTAATGATGTTTAGATATCTTTATGGAGGACACTTGGCCTCCAGATACAGCTCCAGAAAGGCATGGGTCTCCCATAGCTCCTGTGCCACACCTGCCATGGCAGTGTTGATACCTCAGCTACTGCAGGGCATCTAAAGATCTATAGGAGGCTAGGCACCTAAGGCACCTAAAATGTCACTGGCTGTCCATGTTTAAGTGACTAATTTTCACCTGATTTTTTTTTTTAAAGTAATTTCAATGCCTTCCTATTTTTTCTTTTCTTAATTTCTGTGCTTAAGAAAAATAGCAAAAAACTTTCTCTATAGAGCAGAAATTCTGGAGCATAAATTTTCTCTCTTTCTGATACAAATCCACCAAATCACATAAAGGTACATAAAGTAAGAAAGGTAAAGAATGAAATATAGGATTGAAGGAGGTTAGTTTGAATGTCTAAGGTAATGAACAAGGAACATCTAGATGACTGATCGTGGAGCTTTCCAGGTGGTCTAGCCTCTTATAATAGAGTACTAATCTGTATATGTTAGCAGAATCTGAAGACGCACAGTCATTTGAATCTTTTTAAATTAAGCACAGTATATGAAACCTGCAGTACTAGATGAAAAAATTGTTAAAGTGAGTGGAATATTTCTTCTTCTGGCTGTGATTTGAAGGTTGTTAAACAGTAAGCCATACGAACTTTTAATCTTTAGAATTCATGTCGAAATCATATAGCTAGGTCTAAAGTGCTAAGATACTAGTCCTGACATTTAGGCTTTGCACACAATTTGATATATAAGCAGAAATCTTTGCTGGAGCCAGAACTATGTTAAATCTACCGACAAAGCAGGAATAATTCTGACTGGGATCCACTGGTAGAAAAACAAAGTGGCAGTTTGCATAGAATCAGTCAGTAAATAAATAAATAAATAAATAAAGGAAAGAAGTTAGATTATGGATGGAGCAGAGTTCCATCCACCCTAAATAGCTCTCTTGAAAATACGTTAATATCAAACATGCATGTCAGAGGGACACTGACAGACTATTTCGTGAAATCAGCGGATTGTCTAGGGTTGACTCGAATGCAGAAGGACTCAATGGAGCTGTGTTATTTTCATGCACATGCAGTGTATCATGCTTTCTTTAAAAGAAATAATGCTTAATGCAAATTTAGAAGGGATAATTTGTCTAGCAAAAGCCAGTTTCCACTGGCATAATCCACTGTACTTTTCAATTAACATTATTTTAATGCTCTCTTTATAATTAGATTTCCAAATGTAAGGGTATGAAAGGTCCTTTGCAGGCACATGTTAGTTTGTTGTACTCATTTTCTTAACTGATCAGTTGTCACATGGAAGCAATATTGAAATGAAATGACTATTTTTTGTGTTTCCTTTGATACTGTTAGGATGTGCTCAGAGCAGACTACACAGATGGACTTACTACTCTAATGTGACCAACGGATCAAAGTAGACCTTAGGCAAGAACTAGACACCTCACTGCTGAGTGGTGGATTACTAAGCATGCACATGAATATAAGCGTAGTTATAAAAGGAGTTTCGAGCTCCCTAGATTACGCTTATGCACCTATATGATCAAGTGTATAGGTTCAGGAGAATTGTTTGGTCATTCTTGTGGCTATAAGGGCATAAATTCTGTACAAGTCTCAAACTAAGGTGAATTAAGAAAGTCTGGATCCTGGTCTAAGTGACTGAAAAGGTAAGGCTAGCCACCTTATCTACAGTTCTCTTTGCCTTTTCATATATGATAAATCTGGAATAATATTAACTGATTCCTCAATACAAAAACTATTACTTCTAGATGATTGGAAGTGGCCACACTAGTACTTTAGTGTATCTGTAATATCCTCATGTGTTGGATGTCAGGGAACTATAACAGTGTTACCAGGACCTTAGGGATGAAAAAACCCCCAGGAATCAAGAAAAGGTTTTTTTGTGTTCATAGCTGTGGAGACACAGCTGTTTGGAATTATTGTTATGCAGCATAATCATCACATTTAGATACTTCTCCCCTTTCCCTCTTTCCCCCTACTCTTTCCCTGCCAGGTAAGACTGTCAGTTTAAGAACGTCAGTTTCATAGGAAAGCCCCCAAAAGAACTGGGTAACATCAAGGAGCAAAAAAGTGTTTTGAGAAAGAATGAATCACTGAGAAACAAAATTTCTCTCTCACTTTCTATGTATATATCTTATATACACTTAAATTCTCTGTATGAGTGTATACTTAAATGTTTGGTCCTCTTTTCTTTGGAGTGAATTAAGACTGATATTGATCTTTTAAGTGCCTATAGTAGAATGAAAATTAACAATATATAAACTCTAATCTTCTTTAAAGCATCAGCACAAAATGATTATAAAGAATTTCTTGCCCAAATAATATCTATCCTAAGTGTACACTTCAGATAAGAGCAGTATCTTTAACAGAATGATATTCTTCTGGCCTAATAAATCTTATTATGGGTGAAGAATGGGGTGGGGGCATAAAAGACGATGAAAATGGTCTTTACAGATTTTGCTCCATTAAATGCTATTAATGCAAGGAAAAGACATTTTAATGGATTTAATAACAACAAAAAAGCATCAAGATGTAAGATAAATCCTGTCAAGATGCAGAACTTACATGTAAAAATGCAATGTGTATTGTACCAGAATGTGCTGTTACTCTATAAAAAACTTTCATGTACATGAGTAAGTGAAAAAGGCACATAACAAACAAAGCTTTGTTATGCTTATTACATTTTATGATGAACAACAATAGTAAAATGAGTACTATTATATCAGAGGAAAAGGATTATTAAGATGATTTTTGTTTACCTTCATTCACAGTCTTTCCACATTACTTTGTGTAGCTACACCAGACTTCAGAGATGTGCAATGCAGTATACATTTCTTTAGGGCACTGATGGATCACTCAGCATCATCAACTCCCATCAATATCTCAGCTTCAAGAAACTGAGAACTGTAAAATGCCATACTTCCCCAGCCAGAATTGGTGCAATGAGCAAGGCTGGGAAGCTGTTGAACAGGTGTTTACAAAAATTTCAACTCTTCTTTCAACCCTCTTCCAAACAAAAAATGTGCATATTCATTCAATAAATGCTCAATTTCTGTGTCTTTCAAACTTTGTCCGATCGAACAAATACTCGTTTGGCAAGCACTTTTATAGGACCTACAGGAATAGAACATTCTCCTGCATGTGCACACTTCTGGCTCTTGAACAGCACTTAAGCAACACTTGTAGCATTAATGAGACATAAGCAGGAATCCTGAATGAGGAGAACTTGTCAGGCAACCAGATTACTTGATCTCTCTTCCTAAATCTAATTTAATAGTTTTCACTTGATGAAATGATCAAAGCTGTTTTCTGCAGTGTTGGCATTAATTTGATTGGATTCATAGTTTGAGACATAAAAGATTCATAGTACATGGCCTTAGGCCCCCAAATGCGATCGCTTAACCTGAATTCTCTAGTTTCACACAAATTTTACCTTTCCATGTTTATTTGACTTGTGTGGGTGTGCATGCTTATTTGCAGGTATTGTGAGTGTGTGCATGGTGTGAGACCATTCTTTGAAAGTACAAGGCAGGATTTGGACCTAGACTTTTCATTCCGACATGATGAATTTAAAGATTTTTTTCAGTCGGGTAAAGTACTGGGAAAATCTGTCTAGTTTATAAAGTGTGCAAAAATGGTAAGGGTCTGGTGAGACGTTTAGCTGTGAGCCAAGTTAGGGTTCAGTTGTTTATGGGCTGTTCTCCTTTGTACCTTAGCATGAGTCACTTGCAGGTGACTCATGCTGAGGTACTCCTGAACTGCTTTCCCACTTAGCTCTGCAGAAACAAGAGAGCCAAGACTATGCCAGAGAACAAAGATATCACTCTACAGTTGTTTTGTTGTATGAAAAAGACTGTACATATGAACATAGGAAAAATGAGAATCTTGCAGTCTTTCAGCACCTTACTTACCTGAGGTGGAAGGGTAATCTGTTTAGGCAGCCTATAAAATCTAGGAAAGACTTTGTCTCCTCTGGAAGGTGATTCAGTATGGAAAGTCTAGCCTCCTTAATATAAGTCTTACATTGGTATCTAAGCTCACACATTATGGAAGACCTACAGTGTATAATCAGAAGCACTGTCTCCTTCTTCACTCATTCAGTGAGTAATCTGGTGAAATCTTATTGTTAAAAAAGCCACATTCATCATTTGGCATAAACAAAGAAGAAATGTTTTTCCCATGTATAGAAGTAAAAAACTGAGATGGGTGTTTTCAGGCTTTTTGGATGGGAAACTGATCAAATTTATAGGTAATAGAAAGGATAATGAAGTGGTAAAATAAGTAGTAAAACGTCAAGCATAGGTTATACCTATAAACAGTCTTTATCACATGGCAAAGATGGGTACACTCAAGAAACATGAATTTAAAGACACCTAAATACAAAGCCATTTATGAAGAAACAAGAAGAGTGAAACAAGGTGTTTTGGCTAGGTGGACTGAAGATATCATTGAGTGTATAAATGAAGTATTAATGAGAACAGCACAGAGATGTTATCTCTATGTATGTTAGTGAGAGTAATACTGAAACAGTATTCATTTTTTTCTCCTGATGTGAACAAATGGAAGGTTCAAAGAAATGAAAGGTTTAAGATCTGAAAAGTAAATCTTATGATGGGAGACTTAAGGAGCTTACTGAGGAGAAGGTCAAGAGGCAACTTAAATTAGTCTGTATGTAACTCTGAAAGAGAAGATGTTCTTTATATAGCAAAGGTACTACTATTTTAAGTAGCTGAAACTGGTGCTGGACAAAGATTTTGTTTACCAGTAGCATTGTCTAAGATCTGAAAAGTTCAGCAAATGGTGTAAGATAGTTTCATCACTGAATCTTTTCAGCCAAGTTTGGAGATTTTTCTAGCTGAATGCTTAAGAGCACTATTGATGTGGTAGTTGTTGAACAAAAAGATGATCTTTGCACCTGGGAATTCAAAGACTAAGCAGAAAAGAGAAAATAGAATTCACCAATTCAACCTAAAGGTATGGGTTTGAATTAAATTTCTGGATGATGTTGTACAAGATATATTGTGCAGGATAATAACAGGTGTTAATAAGAAGCCCATTTTTTAAAAAAATCTGTGAATTACAGCTCAGAATATGAATGAAAAAATAAATAATAAATAATATATACTTTTTCATTTTTCAAAATGTCTGACATTGCCTGCTGAGAGGAGAGTGATAGATATGAAGAAAAAGTGTTCTGATCATGTAGGCTTTCTAAATAAAGAGCAGGCTGTTAGGGTTCATCTTCCTTTTCTGAATGCAAGCATAGCTCTGCTGTAACAAGTGGATCATTGCTTCCAGAGCTCTTCCATAATCTCTTGAACTGGGGTCATTACACACCTAGCAAAAGGAAAAAAGAGTCTGGCTTCTTTCTGCAGCTTCCAGAAATCTAAAAGAAGGAGTTCCTCTTCACTACTGAGGTTTTGTTTTTCTTGACCAGTGGTGAAACTGTTGCTTTTGCAAACATCTGTTGGGAATCATTTCTTTTTTTGTTCTCACCCGCCAAATCTTTAATTCTTTTCAGTAGAAGCAGTGGCAAATTGTTCTTCTTGAAAAGCTAGCAGGAGTGGAAGACACTCTCTTCTTCACAGGCCAGGGCTTGGAAAACTGTCTTTGGTCCTCTTGATGGGAGAAGAAAGTTGAAGTTTCACTGGGGAGAGGTTTCAATGGAACATCAATGTCTCACATGTTGCATATTTTATATAAAAATTGGTGTAATATTTCCCCAACCATGTCACCTTTGAAATAGATGTCTGTAACTATATTTTGTGGAGAGTCTTATTCCGTTAGCCTGGGAATGTCCTTATAGTTCAGATCCCTTGAGGGACTTCAATGTGAGCCAGAAATTAAATTTGATTTTAATAGGGTTTTTGTTTGACATAGGTGCTGAGCTGTTTAAACCTGTCAAGGATGAGGAAGTCCCAGGCCTAAGTTCATATAAATATCTGATGGGAGGGTGTAAAGAAGATGGGGCGAAACTCCTCTCAGTGGTGCCCAGTGACAGGATGAGAGGCAAGGGACACAAACTGAAATACAACAAATTCCACCTGAACACAAGAAAATGCTTCTTTACTGTGAGAGTGGTTGAACCCTGGAACAGGTTGCCCATAAAGTTTGTGGAGTCTCCATCCTTGGAGACAGTCAAAACCCAACTAGACATGATCTGGGCAACCTGCTCTAGCTGACCATGCCTGAACAGAGGGGTTTGGGCCAGATGATCTCCAGAGGTTCCTTTCAACCCCAACTATTCTGTGATTAGGGTTAGAGCATGTAAAATACCAGGAAATACTTCAAAAGAATTTACAGTGGGAATAAGATGCATCAGATGACCTGACTGGTATCTGTCTGTCTTTCTTTCTCGATATATGAAATTTAATACAAGTTAGGAAATCCATAGAAGAATTCACAAGAAGTCTTGGAAGAGCCATATTTTGACCAATATGGTTTGGCTGACATCTAAGAGTAAGAAGGCTGTATTTTACTTTTGAAGTGCCACAGCATTATGTATGTCCAGTCATTCACAAAAACAGTGTCTCACTCATGAGGAAATCAAAGAGAAAGTATCACAGAGATGAAAATATTATGATTTAAAACTCCAGGGCTTCTATCCAATCTTATTCATTCTGTCACTTGTCTGGGCTTTATTGATCAAGTGTCTATGAAAATAGACACAGTCATTTAGGGAGGACGATGAATTAGCTACTTGATCTCCCAGGTTGCTTATTTCTTCCTGGAATATGCTGAGCAATTTCAACCCACTCCCCCAGTTACCACTGAGAGCTCAAACTGCTCTTTCCATCCAGGAAATGCTCAGTATCCTACAGGATAAGGCCGTAACACAGTGAACTTCTGCATAAAATTTCAACGTGACTTGACAAGAAGTTAATAATATAGCTACTTTCTAGTAATTTAATTTCTGTTTGAGGAAAATCAGAACCATGAAATGTTGCTTTAACATGCTGCCAAGTGTTAACTGTCCAAATAGCAAAGTACAGCATTTGACCACATATTGTGTCATCAGAGTTCATCCTGGTTGTATTAAAATGAAAAGAAAAAACCCAGAAGCTGGAAAGGGAAACAGCTGAACAATAGAACAATGGGGTGAATGAATACACTTTGCAGATGCTACCAAGCCAAGATTCTCATTGCACTTAATATCTGTGTCCATTGGTGCAACTCTGACGTCTTTTGAGACATTACTCCTTAGATGAATGTCAGTGAAGAGAGAGACTCAAACTCATTGTGTATCGAACTCATTGTGTATGCCCCATGGAGTCCCTGTCCTAGCTCCTAAAATGGAGCTCTGCAGTGACATACAGGCTATGTTTACATGGGCAGGTATAGACAATTGTGTTCCTTTTCCATCAGTGATCTCAGACAGCTGAGTGCCAGCCAGCAGCGTTATCATAGTGCTAATCCTAAAAAATAATAAACCAAGGTGACATGGTTCTGTGGTTTTTGGACTGGAGCTGGCTTATATCCAGCCAGCTCAGAACTCAAATGATGAAGTCACAGCACCTGCTTATATGGATATGCTTGTGCAATCACACAGGATTTTGTGCAGCTTTGCATTCCCAGGATGTACATATTTGATATTACTTTTGCTTTCTTTCCATCTTTTGTAGCATTTATGGGGCAAAAGTAAGGCTGCAAAAACATCATCCACTGATATTATTCTGACAGTAACTATCGGCTAATACTAAACTTTTCGTTTCTATGTATTGCACTTGGTGTAAGTATGGTGCATTTTATCTCAACAGCAGCTCTTTGTCATTCTTTTTTCACTTAATGGAGGAGAAGAAGGAGGAGAGAGATCAATAAGCCCTTGGTTATCTTGGATTGTCAATGAGTAGCATATTTCTAGCTCAAATTATTTCAATAGATGTTCTTTTTGGAGATGGCACTTGAATATGTGCACAAAAGGACAGCAGATTTTGTTTCTTTTTTCTTTTTAAAAATTGCCTATTGGTAATGTTTCAGAAAGTGAAAAGCTGATAGCATTGGTGATGAATAAAGAGGCACTTTAATGAAGGCACATAACACAGCTGCTTGCTTCCTTCTTCTCTACTGTATGGGTACAGAGGAATTTTTCACATCCAGCTCTGAACTCTGACCTCCCTTGAGAAATTATGCCTTTCAGCCTTGGGTCTCTACTGATCAGCAGGAGCTGTCGTGACTGGTCTTTGTGATCACCTTAAAGAGGTCATCAAAATGGAAAAAGAGGGTTTTTGAAAGCAGTAAAAGGAAAATAACTAGGCAATCAAATAACAGTACAAAATATGAGTCAGTTTGCAATCTAATCTACATACGCATCCACAAAGGTAAATAGAATATGCCAGGAGCAGCAAGGTAGAAGAACGTTTTTATTACTTGACCTCCTGTCTTGACGAGAAAGAGTGAGTGGGCAAGAGCAGTGAGATGATGGAGTGCTATGCTGCAGAAACTTGGGGCACTCGGCTGGGGGCTGAACCAGAGCTGAAAAAGAAATAAGCTGCACCAGATGTTGTGCTAGCTCAGCTTACCTGGCTTCAGCTAGAGGAGCAAGAGTCAACAAGGTACAAGACATGAGCTACAGTCTGATGCCCAATATTGGGACAGGCCTGTTCCTCTAAGCCTTGTAGCGGGCTGAATCTCAAGAATGGCAGGGAGCAGTTTGGAAGCTGGCATATATGGGATTACTTAACACTCATCAAGGAAAGAATCTGAGGGGAAGAGCATACAGCTTAATGAGTTTTAGCTGGAGTTAGCTAAAGGTGGCTGGTAGGCATGAAATACTAGTGTATAGCATTATAGTGGCAGGCAAATAACATTTGCTACTTTAAGCATTTATGTTTTGGTGAATGTCGTGTTTTTCAAGCTAATTATTTGACACATGCTTTTCTGAGGGCTTGCCCATGTTTTGAAACGGAGTGATTAATTCATGAAAGTTTACAAATCCATATGGATTATGTGAGATTTTTTCAATACAGTATTTCTATAGAATATGTTGCCTGTTTGTCTAGATGCAGCCTGCACTTTCTGAATCAATATGTGGTGTACAGCAAAGCATGCTACCTGCTGCCAGCAGGGGCTCCTGGTAGAGCTGGAACAATTTCCACACTTAAATACAGAGCTTGCAGGCAGCAAGGTGAGGAGGGAATGATGGGGCTACTGGTCAGCTGACCAGCCAGTTCTTGAACAGCCCCTTCAGAACCAGAACAAGTCCTCTCAACACTTCTGACACACTACTTGATTACACTGTAAACTCATTTGTGCATAGACTAAAGTTCCTTTGCTTTGGTAGTGTGAAAATAGTCTAAATTGAATAAAAATTGCATTTATGTTTTACTGTAAGCGAGAACTAAGCACAGCTTTTTCAAAATGGATGGTAATGAACTTGTGAGGGTCAGGGAAGGGTAAATAGGATAGTGAAAGGTTAGGCCAGGCTTATAAATGAAGACAATTAAAAGGATTTAGATCATTGAATTTAGAGAGAACAGTAAAGGCTAAGATCATAGAAACAGTTTAAAATGGTGAAGAGTTTAGCTGAAACTGGAAAACTGTTCTCCTTGATCTAAGCTCATAATAAAAGAACTAGTGAACATTTAGTGAACCTGATTTATAGTAAATTTAGTGCAGAAACATTTTAAAAAGATTTGTCTTTGAATAACATAACTGATAAGTGAAATTCGTTTCATGAAAAAAAATAGTCAAATCATTTAATAGGATTTAAATGGAAGTGGGATGGATCTGTGAAGAGCTACAGCAAGGGCAGGAGAACCAGTAGTGCTAGAGTAGTTAAGCAAAACTGGTTGGTGGGGCAAAGCGAACATTTTGCCTTCTCAGTTATGATAGTTATGTGTAAGAAAATTTCGCCAGTAAAATGAGATGATTGGTCACACTCAAGTGTTTTCCATTCCTCTAAAATGGAATACGTATTCCGAGGTGTTGGTAGAATAGTTAACAAGATACTTTGTGTTTTTTCTTTCTCTGTAGTAAGGATGTAAATGCACACAGTATGTTCTTGGAATTTCATAAATTTCCACTGTGAACTAGACTGAAGATTTCATTCCAGAGGGCAAGAACACTCAATAAAACTGCACAGGGACTCCTTCTCCTCACCCCATTTGATCACATTTAGTGTAAGTGCCCTGATAGTTAGAAACCTGCTGCATTGAGTTGCCAATATTAAATACATACTTTTTTTTTTTGAGAAATATACAAAATGCAAGACCTAGACTGTTTTTGCATGGATGTAAAACTATTGACAATACACTGTTTAAACTGACAAGAATGGTTTTAGGCAAGTGAATATAACAAAATACCATCAGAACTAAGATCTTTCTGGAAATCCAAACAATGTGCATTTCCAGGTGTTCAAAGATTTTGCATAATGATAGAATTCTAAGCAGCACAGGCAAAGCTTGAAAGAAAGGTCACTACTAATTTCAAATTAGTATTTCATACTTTACAAGAAAATTGTCTCTGAGTAAGGAAACTAAAAGTGCTCTGAGTTCATAATTTCTGATTTGAATTATGCTACATTTGAGACAGAGCCAATAAAGCAAATTGACAAATGACAATCTTCTAGTCTCATCTCTGCAATAGCCATCAACTACCTCATCTTTTATAGGATTTATAAATAATGTATAAGATATAATGAATTTGGTCAAATGCAAAGATGTGAAACACCTGCAGTAAATCTTTACAGGTAAGATAGGGACTCTATTCACATGATCCCACTATTTTTCAAGAGTGTTCTCCAAGCTGGAAGTCTTTTAGGAAATGCAAAATAACGATTATCATTAACTTTCATGGTGTACAATTTGTATTATAAGAGAAGCAGCTTTTTGCCAAACACAGGCCAAATTTGTAGGGTGCTCAGCAATTTCTCTGAGTTCATCCGTACCTTTATATTCTTTGGTAGGTGAGTGTGGTCAGTACCTTGTAGGGTAGGGGCCTTAGTGATTGAAGCTGAAATTCTAATATCGGCCGTTACCATGGAGCTCTGATTAGCTGGTGCGAGTTCTCTCTAATTTTCAGGTGCAGAACGCTATTAGCTCAAATACTGTTCATGTTAGCAGTTTTCTTTTTGTAACCCTTTTGGTATTACTGCATAAAAGTTTCAGCCAGGCACAAGCAGTTTATCCAAGTGTTGGATCCAATACATGTATTAAAGTTTAGTCTCTATACAGACATTGACTGTGTCTCTGCTGGGACTTCAAATGTGTATTAAAGAGCCAGGCATCTGCTTTCCATTTGAGCCTCACAAAGCAAGTGTGGATCATATAACTACATTTTTGCTAGGTATATTTTTTTCTTTCTACAGCTGAGCAATTTGAATAATATTTTTCCTACGTTTCTCTCCTCTTCTTGTGCAGAAACCTATTCAGAAAGGATGTTTTCATCTACATTGATTTTATTTATTTCTGATATCCCAGTGTTATCCCCCTTGTTAAGAAAACCTTGGTGTTGGTGGTACCACAAGCTGGTAGTTGGTACTTCAAATTATAGTACAAAAGAAACAACACATAGTGTGTTGACAGAAGTCTTCACAGTGCAACTAGGGAGATTATTTTTTGAGGTCTGTATGAAAACTTTGCTATGAAGTTGACTTACTAATTTTGAATGGGATTTTTCCCTGATGTTATTGTTTGGTATTTAAAACATTCACTAAAAATTCATTTCTTTCCTTGGCTTAAGATGGTTTCAACCCACATTCATTTACTTTATTTCTGATATTATCACATACCTGGAACTAGAAGGAGGCAGTGGTTACATAATGTCATGTGTTTTCTGTCATAGCTTGAGAAAATCTGAAAGCTATTGTCAGAAGAGAAGACAGAAGTACTACAAGACCGAGGTTAACACACTAACTCACCCTAAGGCATCCCAATTAAGCAAAGTTATGTCCCCATTATGAAAGTCATTGCCAATGAGTATTGCTGGACTTAAATGCGTTCATTGGGAGACATCCTGATTAAAAAGATCTCCTGAGTGTATCCTAATTAAATAGTGCATCTAATAATAGATGTTGTAACAGGTCACTGGCTGGATGACAGGATATTTCCGTATTTCCACTGATTGGGAATCTCGAAATTTGCTTTATTCATTTATTATGGACCACTGAGAAAAAAAAATCCTATATAACGAATTCAGAATTTCTCAGAAAATATTCCAATTACTTCATTGGGTTTATTTCATTCACAGAACTTTATAGAGAAGCTTCCAAATTTGAGAGATGAATTATATCTTAGATTAGTAATACTAACTGGGTTTTAGCCAAGCAAATTGCCAAAAACTGGTGAATCAAGATTGATGGGAAGGATGGATTTTATTGGCACTACAAGTTGGGAAATGGTGAATACCTTGAATGTCTCAGGTAGTAAAGTCTCATATTCAGATATTTAGAGAATTGCAAAATAAAATTTTAGGAAAGAAAAAATATTAGCCATTTGGAGAAAAATATATATTGAAATCTCTACCATCTGCAATTTTCCCTGGGTGTAGCAACTGTCTGTCACTGCTAACTCATGAACGACGAGGCCTGTGCCAGGAAGAGAGCAGTCTGGATGCTGGCTGGATGGTCCAGGCAAGGTGCTGGGGGGAACCTGCAGGTTTAGGTGAGATGCTGAGAGGTGCAGGGGGCAGCACGGGGCTCGGACGGATGGAGAGAGGCTTCTTAGGGGGAAGAACATTTACTTCATGGTACATAAGGTCAATGCAGATGAATGAGCTGGTACATAGTAACACTTCTAATTTTCACCATTTTGTCATCCAGTTTATCCTTCTCAAGATCACAATTCATATCTCTTATGTGGATTTATGGGTCTATTTCAAGAATTGTCCCTTGCAATAATGATATCAAACATTCTGGCCCTTGAGAGTTCAAGTGTTACCATTTCATGAACTGAAGAAGCATAATTAGCTTTTAGAGTTCTCATCTTGCTGATCAGAAAAGATTGTTCAGAAACTAAGATTTTTAAAAATCATACATATTTTCAGCCATTGTGTGGCTCATTGTGTGGCCCCATTTCTCACCCCATATTCAGATGGTAAGGGAGATTATTTTTCTAGAAGAAGCAATATTCTATGCATGAAAATTGTCAGACTTGGTCTTCATAACTGCATATGCAGCTTGAAATAAAAACATGTTGCATTTTTTGCCGTTCTTGTCACATATATATGAGAGCAAATAATTGTGCATACATAACTGTAGATGAGGAAGTACTTGTCCTATAGAAGTATTATGTCTATTTGTCTACCAGTGTCTTTGCGTCTATCATGAGATCACTAAAACTTGCTGCTTCTATTATTCTTCTTATGAGACTTTTGCACATTTTATAACATTCTTATTTTATGTAATCTTTTCTCACTTACTCCATTATTCCTAGAATTGTGTTGGACCATTCAACATAATACCTATAGCTCCTCCCTCTTTATTTTTCTAGAGAGATGAAATCTTCACACCCATCCTGATCATTAGTAGAGCCAGAGGATTTACAGTATTTACCTTAACTCTAATGTTTTCAAAAAAATTTTTTTAAAGAAAATCACTCAGAACCCAAACTGAGAATTCAGAGTTTTAAAGACTGATTCAGCTGCAACACCAGGTCTAAGATTCAGATTCAAGTTTTTGTTTTGGATCAGGTTCAGGGTTTGTAAATGAAAGAGTTCAGATTCTGAAATCTTCCAAAGATCTGATTCAGTGCTACTTACCAGAAAAGTAGTCAAATTTAATCTTTATTGATTACACTTGCACTTAAGGCCCAGATTCTTATCATTTTTGTACTGACAGAAAAGAGGTAAGAATGATAAGGTTCTTAATGTAGGTACCTATTTAGTTATGTATGTTAGACAGGATACATTTGGGCCTAGCTAAACAAATGAGAGTTTAGTTTGCATCATTTCAAAGGAGTAAAAGAGAAGAGAAGAAATCAAAACTGAAGTAAAAGGACATCTGACAGCACAGATTGACATGTTTTATTAACCTGAGAACATGAGCAAACAAATTGCCCAAAATTTGGTGAAATATGCCATAAATGTAATGGAAAATAATTTTTCAGAGTTATGCTGGTTATGCACTTGAGCTAAGAATGTCTGTGTGGTATTTGAAATGCTGGTTTATAGACTGCTCATTCTGTTCACTAATTGTCAAGTTTCCTGCCTACCAATTAGTTAAGCTGTACACATTTCACTCTTTTTTAGACTAAAATTTTCTTGCTATTGATATCTTTTCATTCTTTCATAGGTATCTTGAATATGGCCCTATTGTACTGCTACTTTATTAAAACAAGTCAGGAAAGCTATTGGTTTTTAGTTATTTCCCTTAGTTTACTCTTTTACTGGGTATAATGAAGAAGCTGAATATAATGTCCAAGGAGTTAGCTGACATAAAAAGGGATCTTCCTCATTGTACTTATAGAAAACACATACCAGTGGATCACATAGTTCATATGGTGAGAATTAGAGTGAAACTTGCATTGTTGATATGGGCTTGATCCTCTGTTGAGGGCTACATTCTGCATGAGAATGATTAAATAAAAAAATACAGTTGAAGAGGTATGGGTTAAATACTGATATTATCTTCTGGAAGCATGGGTCTGGGGGTGTAGTGAGCAATTAGGCTGAGAAAATTCAAAGGATAGGATAAAGTACAAATTGCATTGCCTTTTTAGCCTGCAGATATCAGAAGAAAATTTTTGTATGTGTGCTTTTCTTTTTCTCTCTAGAAGGATAGAATTTTGCTCTCAGTCCAGAAGAACATATTGCAGTTCACAAAGTGATGAGGCATTCCTTGAAATGCTCTTACTTTAAGTGACATTGGTTTGAGAATCAACAGAACATCTTTATTAGAGTATCTAAAGTAGCCAAATTTAATTTAAATCTTTGATCAACCCATCTTTAATCTGATCATTTCTCTAATAGAAAATCTAACATTTAATTATAGCGGCTTACATTAAAGTTTTGAATACCAGAGCATTCTACTGATCTTTTCTATGCAGCTTTGAAGAATAGAAATCTTGCTTCTTTTATAACTGTCATCAGAGAACTTTTGTTAACTTCCTTGTCTCCATAAAGCAGGCAATTTGTCCATGAATCTTCTTTATGCACAAAAATTAGCTGTCTTTTCTAAATTTTATAGTTTTAAAGACTACTTTGTTGCCTGAAAATACAGATAGAATTCAATAATGACAATGTTTTAGATGGCAGAGGTTGGGAGTGACTAGAAGGAATTAAAGTATTCTTTACAAAAGAACTTTATAGTAAAGTATTCTAAAGTAATGAAAGAATAAAGGAAAAGGATTGTGGGATAGGATGACAATTTCTTTGCAGACGGACATCTATTTTCATTTGCACGAGAAAAATGTTGCAAGACAGAGAGATTGTTAAATACTCAGAAGTGTCATACTAATTGCATTTCATGTAAGTGTTTCGCGTAGAGGGGAAAAAGGTCAAGATGGTGCTTCCTTACTAGCTGAAGGCCTGAACACGCACCTCTTTCAGCTGGATCAGCTAGGACAATTATAATCCAAGCTACTTGCATCACTCTTCCCCTTCAGGTTAACCAGAGCAGTTGCTCATGGTGTTATGTCCTAATTTAACTGAATTTAGAGTGGGCTGGGCTAGCTCAGATAATGTAAATAGTTTACTACAACCTTAGTTACTACTACAGAAGCTTTTATAGCTTGGATCACGGATTTGAAATGGGTTAGGAAGCCACTGCATAAGCAGCTGAGCTGGCAGATCAGAAAAAGCAGTGAATGTGTGAGGAGCGCTTAGGGGATGACTGTAGATGGTGATCTCCTCAGCTGGACCAGCTGCAGATGGAGCAGGCCACGTGGTTGCTGCCCTGATGCCATGGTGCTTCTGGCTTCTTGGAGCATAGAGCTGCTCCAAGCTGCATATCCGCCTCTTGGATATGTACATGCTTTTAAGTTCTTCTCGTCTTACGACATTTGAAATGTTGTTGACATCAAAATGTGTACGGTATGAAGATAATCACTGGAGAAATCAAAGCAGTGGATAGAAGACACATGTCTACATCACTTTTTGTATAAGTCAATGCTGTTTCCAATATTTTAATGAGACCTTGTTATTATGAATGACAATAGCATTATGGAATCTTGTGTTATGTAGCATTTCTGGTGGGACTTTTTTTACACTCACTTCATTTTACCTCAGTCATGTCACTTGTATCAGTTTCTAAATCCTGGTCAGGAAAGAAGAGTAGAAGATGAATTTGTTGTCAATTGTAATGTTGCATTTATCTAATGTTATCTTTCTCTTCTTCCCTCTCCCACCATCTGCTTTAGAAATACCAGTTCCCTGGGGATGTGCTTTCTGATAATTGGTGTCCGGAGAATGAAATAAATTCTAGAGATGAGTTCAGGTACTAATTTAGATGGTAGTATAAAGCTTTTTTAGTCTAGCTTTTGAACTTTGTATTTTCCACGTCTCCTGTTTATCCTAGAATGATGTAGCTAGAAAGCATTACAAGAATTTATTTAGTCAATTTAATCCAAGGCAAGAGTGACAAGACCTATCTCACTTCTAGTCAAATATTTGTTTTCATGCTCAGATACCACCAATGACAAAAGTGTCACAGCTTTTTTTAAAAACACTCTGTCTGAGTGTTTTAACTGCCCTGGTTCTAAGAATGTTTTTCCTATTTCTAAACTGAATCTTTCTTGCTTCAGTTTAATCTCATTACTTTGTGTCTTAGACACCACGAATGTAGAGAACTCATCCATGTCTCATGTGTTAGATATCTGATATGATATTGCATTTCCTGTGTCACTTGTTTTTGTGAATTAGCAGATAGGTGTAAGCTTTTTAAGTATTACTAATTTGGCTCGAGGATTATTGACTTAAATGTGAGAAAACAGAACAGTAGGCAAGGTATCTGATAAAACCAGAAGATTATATGGCCATTTAATGATAAAAAATGCCACTGCAAACCTAAGATACTACTGCTGTCTTCCAGAAGGCTGCATGTTAACTGATACTGGTAAGAATATCTTGCACTAGAGCCAAATTATTTGCTGGGAAAATGTGAGAATCAGTACATATGCACAGAGGTCAAGGAGCAGGCAAACTGGACTGTTGTTGTTGTTATTATGGCAGCTAAATAAATGGATCCTGAAAAAAGCTGCCAAATTTACTTTAAGAAAAAAAATTAGCTAATATCTCCAAATTTGTTAATAGGCGAATATACTCATTCTGGTTTTACGTTCTGGATGTTTTATAATTTTTTATAAATTATTTTATACAATCTTCAATTGATGCTAGAGTAGATTTCGACATTTTTAAACACAGCTCTTCTTTTGTGTGGAATGTTTGCCTAATCAAAAGACTCAGTTATTATTGAGATGGTGTTCAGAAGATAAACTGTTCTACTACCACTCCCACTGAGTTCTCTTTCATTATATATTCTCAATGGCAAAGATTTTTTTACCAAAATCAGCATGAAAAAGTTGCCATTTCTGAGGTGAGCATAGTTAGATTTTTGGCATTAGTGATGGACAATGCTACATGAACTTTTTGCAGTGATGCACCAAGAAAAAGTTCACAACAGGATTAACTACTGTGATACTGGTTTGAAAAGTAACAGAAAGAGGATTTCCCTGCACTGCTTCTCAGTTGTTCATAGGCTGAAGAACATGCCTGAGGCAATCACTTAAACTCTGCCAGAGTCTGGAAGGGGATTTTAAGAAGTAGCAATGGTAGAACAGAGCAGATTAAATGTGGATCCCAAGTACTGCCTTCACTTGCAGTCATGGTGCTAAAGCATACTTGCTACACTTCTCATCACAACTTGGCATGCACAATGTAGCTTTTGTTACCTACAAGGAATAGAAGTAACTAGCTTATTTTAAAGTCTGGGGAAGGGATGTTTTTTATCTCTTTTGCTTTGGATGTAACATAGATTATCAGCTAGCACCATGAATCTCTCAGACATGTATGAAGAAAAAAAATCAATGATGAAGTTGTATCATTAGCAAAGCTCCTTTTTTTTGAGAAGGAATTCTCCAGGCCTTCCTCTGCTCTGCAGAACTGTTGTGAAGTTGAAAGGCTATTCATTAAAGAACATTGGTCCGTTTCTATAACATGGATTAGTAAATCTGTAAATGGCTGTAATTTGTTAGTCCTACAATGCAGTTGCTCAGTATTTTTCCTGGGAAAGGCTGAAAATAGTCTGTGGAGATATTTCTTGTGCTATTTCTGGCTTTTCTGCTGATGTGATATACTGCTTTGATGTCCCTTGCTACACAAAAACATAATGACATCTGCAATGACTTCACAGTACATAGAAAATATGGAAGTTTGCAATTGTTTACCTGCTGTGTATGTTTGATGGAAGGTTTGTGCTGGGGTAACTCATTCTGCTTGTCATGGCTCCCATTAATTTGAGATGCTCTCTGCAGCTGGGCTGGCAACACTTCAAACAAGGGAGATTCAGACCTCTCTAGTTTCAAATGAAATAACAAATTTCTGCTAATAATATAATACTAAAAAAGTGGTGTAACCTTCATTAGCACATTTTCAGCATGCATTTTATGGAGGAAAGAATAAATAAAATATCCTGAACCAATCTGCGAAAACCTCATTGATTATGATACCTGCGTGGGTGCTTTCACCTTGGGAAAGGTGATAAAGCCAGTATCTGTTAGCAATGTGGGAATCTTTCTGCTATGCAGCTCTGTTTTAATACAGTGCTGACAAATGTATTCAACATATTTTCATGCTGTCCTATATTTAGTGATTCTCTGTAGTATTTGCAGCCAGTAGATGTTTGCCTTTTAGATTTGCTATGCAGAAAAGAAAGGAAAATATGAAAGTAGGGAAGAAAACATTATTTTAAAATAGAATTTGTTAGTGGAATACAAACAGTCCTGTGCTGGTAAGTGGAGCAAATAAAAGTGATGTGATACAGAAAGATTGTTTTCTTCTCTCTTGTGCATTTGCCATTTTAATTAAAATAAGTTAACAACTAAGTACTATTTAAAACTCTTCTGCACATGCCACAGGGCTTTCAGTGTCCTGTCACGATGAATCAGCATGTATTGAAACACCACTATGTCTGGCGGGCATTGTTGTTTTGTGATAGTGTTGATTCAGCGGATGTGAGGTAGGAAGCCATTCAACGGGGTACCATTAAAATTTAAACCAAATCGTTTCAGAGGCACAATGTTACCCTAATGACATGAGCAGCTGGCAGAATAGATTTGCATTCAAAGTAGAAGGGGTAAGTAGTCGCTCAGTCCTCTTCTCATTCCCGACTTGCATGTTCACAGGCCTTGTGGCATTCAACTGTTTGTGAAGACTGTGTTCTCAAAATAAGGAGGAAAAACTCTAATTATTTCAAGAATCAGTATGTTTTGTTAGTGGATTAGGAACAGAGATGTGATGACTCTTAAGGAATGACAAAGTTGGTGTTGACATTGCCCAGATCTTTATTCATATAAAATCAGTGTTGTTTAAAGAACAGATGAGTAAAAACTTGAGATATGTATGGACACTTTTCTGGAAGTCTTAATTAACATTATTCTTCAGCAAAGAATCTGTGAGTTTCTTGTAGATCAGTAGATAAGCTGTGGCCTTATGATTCAGAAACTTAAGGGTACGTACATATATTAAAATAAGACAATCTCTGTGCTCAATATCTGGCACTTTAATTGATATCCCCATTATATGACATATGTACAGTAGGACCTGGGTTTGTCTGTCTTTGGCAGCTGTCCCATAGAATGATTTAGTTTAATTACCATCATCTGTGTAATCAGTGGGAGTTTTATGTAAATAAGAGAGCCAGCGAGATGGACACGTAGCAGAGTCAGAAAAAAATGTAGGTTTTTAATGAATGATGAGATTAAGCTTGATTTACTACATTCTTTCTGTATTGGCTTTTGCAAGTACTATATTGGATTGCTGGGTTGCTTGCATGAGTGTCCATATGGAGACTTCAGGCCAATCACCAGAATTAATGTTGTGATGGAAGCAGAAGTAAGCGTGTGTTGTGTATGTTAGCTATAACAAGGCCCATAAATTGCCTGATGGAATACCCTGAGAACAAAAGCAGAGATGGCTTTATATCTTCCTTGCATGAATAGTGTCACGGCCTTCTGCTTTCCCAGACTTTGTTCAACAGTCACAGTTTGGCCTAGCCTACTAAACAAGACAGAAACTTTGCTGTTTGCCACTGCACAGCACAGATGTTCAGAGGAGAACACAAGGATTTCCTGTTACAAATCACATGTGCTTTCAGAAATCTTAAAAAATAAGCTAAAGCTGATAGATAAACATGGCCATTCTCAGTCATTCACTTTCAGATCAGACATGCATAGAAACAAGCAGATATATAAGCTGTTGAATTTCTCAAATATGATTAGAAGTGCAGCAAGACACAGTGCTTCCTGGAAATTTTCTGGAAATGGTTGCATCACAAAATGCTTGCTTGTTTAGATCAAATGTTTCATTCAGAACAAATTGAGTTTAAAGTATTTTTTAGCGAATTTGACAAGTCTGTGCCTGGCCTTTTGCTGGACTTCACCATCATCAGCTGGTTTAGAGCTTTAGAATATGTGATTTTGGGGGGGATCTAGTACTACCCCACTATTAGGAATGATGACTGCTTCCTGAAAATTGGGCCCAGCGAAAATGTTATTTCACTACTGCTATTAGCAGTAAAAATGATGGGAAGATTAGTTTCACTGAGCAGATGCATGATCTGCTCACAGTAGGCAAATTTCAGCTTCAAACCCAAATTTAGATAAGAAATCTAAATTTCTTGATAACCAGACATATTATGTTTATTTGTCTAGTCTCAGCTCCTGTCATTACTGTAAGTATTTTAGATAAAAAGAAGCATGTGCTTTCCATGTAAATAAGAGATTAATGGCAGGTTTTCAGTATTGAAGATGTTCTTCAGTTTGTAATAGCAGTCAAAGGGCTCCTGCAATTTAACTTCTTAATATAGCTTTTCCTCTCTCTCTTGTTCTTCCATTTCCTCTGCTTAGAAATTGAGTACAAGTGTCTGTGACTTGTCCCCAGCTAAGTACTCTTCTCCAGATACACTTAAAGTTGAATGCAGTTTTTCTAGAAAGGATTAATCTCAGCATATGTTTGGAATGTAAGAGTTCCTTCCCACCACATTTAGCAATCTTGTTCTTTTTTGGCATTAAATCTAAATGTTTTCTTATAGGCAAAGTTTTCTTTCTTCCTTCCTCTTTCCCTGTCACAGATGATTTAACACCCCCATGCATTTTACTTTATTCTCAATTTTCAAGATAATGTGGATGGTGCAGAGGTTGAGTACTAGATACACAAGCTTCTCATTCATAAATGCTCATTTCTTAGAAAGTCTGGATAAAAACCCAAAAGCTAATATTCAAGAGCTATTCCATTGTTAGCACTTGCTGTTAGTCCTGTTTGTGATGATCATGTGTTCAGAGAAATAAAATCAGTAGGTCAGTTCCTGAATTAAAGCATATTGGCTGATCTGCCTGATGGAACTTGCAGTTTTGCTGAATTGCTTGTGGTACTTTGAATTCTTCTTTTGTGTGATGTCTAGTCTGGAATGCAATCTGCTCTCAGAAAGAAATATATTAAAAATGGCCTGTCTTTTCTTAAAATGGGAAAACATTAACAGGTATGGGAGGCTGTACACTGTATTGCCAGTTCACGTGGCAACCAGTTGAAACAAGAAAAAAAATCCAAACATAATATAAACTGAAGTAATGAAAAAGCAAGGAGTTCATTGTCCATCTTTAGGGATACTCCATCTTACTCTGACACTTTACTCTGCTGTCATGTAGTAAATCAGGTAGCATGCAAATATTTTTGAATTTGCCAGAACAATTGTATGTATAATTTCTCCTTGGTGTAGTTGGGGAAATACTCAGTTTTGGGAAATTAGGAAAATGATAGAGCTTAAACTAATCTTACTGTGTTGCTTGATATTTCTCAATGGAATTATTAGCAATGAAAGGATACAGTCAATACTGCAGTCACAGGAGAGAGATTATCATTTAAAGGGCAGTGGCAGAAGAATCAGAAGAAATGTAGAAAAATGGTTAAGCTGCAACTGAACATATTTGATATTCTAAATATATACTGAACAAATTAACAGGAAAATCCTTTGGGTTATATTCATGTGTCATGATGGTTGGTGGGTACAGAAAGTACAAAGAAACTGTTTAGAAAGATTTCAAACTTTGTATTTTAGCTGCAAACATTTTCCCCTGCTGGCAGGAGCTAAAATTAGAGTAGATACATTTATATTGTTATATAAATGCACATTTCGCAACAACTGCAGATGCTGCCTGTCCTTGCAGCAGCTCTAAGAGACATCAGTAGGTACATGTGATGATCGGGGGAACTTGCATATGATACATGGATTCCAATCAATATCAGAGACTTTTTATGTAGCCATTATGAAAATTATTGTATTGTGAATACTTCTTGGTAAACACATATTTACCTTTACTGACAGGGTTTCCAACATGTATCCTCCAGCCTGGGGACAATACTTATAATTTAATGACTGTGCTTTGATCAAGAATGAATATACTTAAGGTTTCCTTCGTCCATCTGCAGGAAGAGGGTGGAAAATTACTAACCACAGAATAAAGAAGCCAGAGTTTTTGATATATAAATAGACTTCCAGCGTTACCTGAAAAGCCTGGGATGAAATACAGCAGGTAAAAAGAGAGCAGAACTGATGGGCAGAGCTTTGCCAGTGAGCGACCTTTAGCTTGGTTTAGCTGTTGGTCTCATCAAGGTGAGCTGGGCCGAAAAGACTCCAGGGTTCAGAAGCAACTTACAGGATGCATGGAAGTATTGTGAAAACACTCAAGTTACAGCTTAAACAGATGTCAGACAGGGGCATTAGCATGTTTGCAAGGTTTATTTATGTTTAGGACTATGTATTTTTCATGCTTTATTAAAGAACGATTTTGTTTTAAGTATTGAATGATTACATTGTGACATGGTTAGACTAAGGAATAGCTTTCCTGCCTTGTTGAGCTTTCCTGCCTAGTTTGGGGAGAGGAATAGTTGGTGAAGTCAGGGGATAATCTGAAAGTTAGCACAGGGAGACATGCAGTTAGAGTAGAGGGTCTAGTTCTCAGGAAAATGCTGAAAGGTCCTAGAAAAAATCCAGGATGGAGCAGCACAGTGAATGTCCTAACAAGCAGAGCTCAATCAGATAGGTAACCGTGCTAGCCAGTGTGACTGCAGCTGCTACATGCTTGAATGGCTCTGAAAAGTAGAGCTTTACAGGCTGTTAATGATTTTAGCCATGATATGTAGGAATGAGGAAGGGCCACTCAATGTGATGCCCACACTAAGGAATCCTGTAAAAGACCTGGTGGCATCCAATGGTCTTATGATGCTGTGGACAGCTGAAAATTATGCTATTGATAAATCTCTCTCTGGTTTCATTGTAGCAATATAACATTTTGAAACTGTAAATCCTACTGCACTTGGTAGACAGCCCTGTTTTTGTGATGATTACTTTTAGTGTTTCAGCTCATAGAAATGCTAGCAGCCAAGTGGGTCAGAAGGATTCAGTAACTTGCATTTGCCTGTGAACATTTGTGTTATCTCCACATCTTAACATTCTGCTTTCTGCAGAGAGCAGACAGACATTCACAGTGTTTTCCAGTGGCATTTTCCAAAGTACTCACTGATAGCCATACCCTACTCAGGTACTATTTTCTAATAGGATGAAGATCCTATACCTCTTATTGAATAACTAAGCTCCATGGGGAGAGAAGGTGATTCCCAGCTCTGCAATTCACCCAGGAGAGAGGAGGCTTTGATCTCAGTTTTCTATCTCTGCTTACCTCGATACATAGAAATGTACATCTAACTATGCAAAATTGCACAAGCTCTATTTGAACAAGCACTGAGGAATATTGAGGACTAAATAAGGTTTGACGTTATTATATCATATTGTTATGATATTTCCATACAATCATTGACCAAGAAAATGCACTGGCAGAACAATAAGTACAACCTCTGTAAACTTCAGCTGACTTTGCTAACTGCAGCAATGAAGGACTGTCAAATAGCTCATATTCTGCATTGGGTTTGGATCATCTCTGAAACAATGGATTCTCATCTGAATTAGATCTAGATGTCAAAGAGACTGATACCTGAGTCTTATTGGTCTCTCTTTTACTGTGTTGAAAATCCTTTCAGAACAGTTCCCTTCTATGAGACTTCCAGCTCACTTATCGTAGGTAGAGGAAATATGCTGTGAGGAAAAAGTGGTTTTTTTTTTTCCAGTTTTTACTATTTTTTGTTTGGTCTTGATAGGAAAAATATCCTAAGCCTTAATGTGGAGTTTCAGAATTGGATTTGATGTTGCTTTTAGAATTGACAGATTATCAGTGGAAGTAAGTTTTGTCTTCCTTTTTATATGGTTTCCTGACCAATAATCAAACACTAGTCACTCATAGTTACAGACTTGAGAGTGATAAGCACACGACTCTAATACCCTTAAGGATTATTTGTGCTTGGTTGCTGTCCAATTTAAATGGAAAGCATGGTCTTCTACGAGGTCACAAACATTTTTTCACCTTTCTCTTGTAAACTTTGATATGCAGAGAAAGTTCACCCTTCAGAATACCATTCTAGTTCAACAGAACTAAGAGTTAAGTGAACGCTTATGTCTAGTGCCTGAAACTGTGGCAAGACCAAAGATGACCATGAAAACAAAACTGGTACATGTCTCCAAAGAGCAAGGAAATAGAATATAGTATATATCTGATGTTACTTTGACTTGCTATGATATTTAAATAGTGTTTCTTTTTCTAGTAATGTTGTCCTCTGGTGATACAAAGGAAAACTTCAGATATTTGGATCTAGAGGGGTTGCTTGGAGTTCTGTGCTGTATCATGAAGTTTATTTATTTGAATAAATAACTGAGCTACAATAGTTGCAACTGCTCACAGAAATTAGTTATTCCTGTTGGCCCACATTTTTGCATTTCTTTCATAGATACATAGAATCATTTTTCTAAAATAGGTGGGCATTATATATTAGCAATAGTTGATATGCTAAGTAAACACTGGACCTATTAAGGTTATTATAATGTTGGCTGTTTCACACATTGTAATCCTCAGATAATGCTATGTTTGTGTGGCTGACTGTACTTTAGGTTGCGTAATAATGACTAAAATTGCATTTACTCAAGTGTGTTTTAATTGTGGTTCCCTATAGGCCAAACAACAGTATCAAAGTATATGAGTCTTTTATGTTTCTTTGTTTAATAAGCAGAGGCAAAGTCTTTAGCACAAATAGATTACAATTCCCAATACTAGATGGGAATGCTTTAGAACTGCAGCATGCTTTTCTTTTGTTTGACATCCCCTTGTCCTCAATGTTTTTCTAATCCTATTATTTCCTTTCTTCAGAAGTACAGAATACAGTAGTTGAATCCCTGAGAAGAAAAGACAAACTGACAAGATCACTTGCTGCATTATGCTGTGTTGATAGATTGTTTAAATCCTGCATTTGTAATGCAGATGGAAATAAACAGTTTCTGAGCAAAAGCTGATTAAAGAATTTAGTCAGAATTTTGTATCACAAAGAAATTGCTTACTTAAGAAAAATAAAAATGTTGATAGGGCCCAAGTGATTAGGCAAAAAGCAAAAACAAAAACAAAAAACTGCAAACCCAAAGCAAACCAGTAAAAACCACAAAAGTCCCACCAGGTACAAGCCCCCAGAGTGACCAGTCCTGCATCGTGATGAATTCTTTCAATTCTATTAAATTAATGTGAAGGTGAAGGATTCTAAAATACTAACATCATGGGACTGTATAGCATTTAACAGACTTGAGCTTCAATTCTATAGATGAAAGGCAGTCCTACGGTGAGAGTTACTCCAACAAGTTCTAAAGGAGGACATGTTTCAAAGGAAAACAATCCAGTGAGCTGTTTTTGTAAAAAAAATTGCTTCCTTCATTTTGTGTCATTACACACATGCAGAAGATGTGGATGTAAATGAAAAACTCAGCTAGAGCAGAGCCCTTCCATCCTCTTGACCTTTTGATAGGTTTGGGCTTGGAGTCCAAATCTTGTATTGATTTTTTGATTGTTTGAGTTAGCCCTGGTTTTCATATGGGGATATTAGAATTCCAGCCAGATATAGGTGTAAACTGTTATTAGCCCAGATAGTGATCTGCTTCTAAGCTATTTTTTCTTCAGTGTTGTCTACCATCCACTAACCTGCCAGGAAAGCATTTTTTTTTGAATCCAGTCTATTTTCTTGAATTTTCTGTGGCCTTCCTTTGTTGCCAGTTGCCATGTATTCATAAGCTTTTTTTTAAATAAAGATCATGGTATTTAATATATTACATTTGGCTTACTTAACCTCATCCTCTGAAATGCCCCACAGGGACCCATATTTTTACTTCACTTTCTATAAACAGAAATCTGAGTGTACTGTTAAGAGAGGAATTTTAACACTGGAGGCAATCTGTAAATTTTAAGCTAACAGGCTGGATGTATGACTTCAGATGCAAAATACATATATAAAAAAATCCTAATTGAATAAGTTACTACAAAATCAATGACTGTGAGAAAAACAGAGGAATACAGACTCTTTTAGGCAGTATCAGAGATACTATTTTATACATCGCTTTTTGATATTTTGACTGACTGTTAAATGTGGATAAACTGCATATTAATCTCAGTGTTTTCTTCTGGAGAGGCAGTCATCACACAGCATCCATCAGGCAGTACCAAACCAGCAGATATTCAGTACAATACTACTGTACTACCCCCCAAACAAAAAAATATCTGTGATGGCAATAGCAGTAGCAAGTTGTTCTTTGACGGAGCAGCCAGAGCCGACTCAGTGCTTCCCACCGGAGCAGGGGACACTGTTGTTTTTTCGCAGATCACAGATGGGGGCCTGGCCAAGGCTGTGCTGCACCTGACATGAACAGGAGAGAAGAAAGATGGAGGTGAACCAGGAGGCCAAGGGGAAAGACACAGAGCCCGTCTTGTTTCTTGTGTTGGGAGATATGGGAGGGCAGAGGAGAGCAATCCCTTGTGCTAGGAGGTGTCTGACGCTGCCCCACCAGCCTGTCCCCCACTTGGTGCCGCTGCCATGGTGCGGTTCCTGGCTCCAGTCTGCTCTACGTAGATGGCAGGACTGTGGTCGTGGTGTCATCTGTGGCTGCCTTCTGCTCTCTGCAAGCTGCCTTGCTGGCCAGTCTGTGCCCTCTTAGCAGCTCTTTTGTCACGTGGCCTGAAATGTACACACCGACTAGGCATGCTAACAGGGCTGAGGGGCCTGTATCCATAAAATTTGAGATTTTGGACTAAAATCACTCTGTTAAGGTAGATATTTTATGATCTTTTTGTTACCTTATTATCTAAGATCTTTACAATATTGATCCTTGCACCTACCTCTGATGGTGTTAAGTATTTTCATTCTTTACAGAAGAAAAACTTCTGTGACAGTGATGTGCCTAGGGAAATGTGAGAGACAAATAGCAGAACAGGGAATTGAATCCAGGTCACAGTTCAGCCTCCTAGCCAATAGGATGGCCTTCATTTGGTTGTAGCACCACATAGCCTCCTGGTTCTGTAGTGAATTACTGTTAATTCTTTCTTATCACTCATAATTATGATTTGAATTCCAAGAATGTGTCTCAACTCCATAACTATATGTAATTGAAACAAAACCAGACACCGGTGCAGACAACCAGGAGGTATGATTCCATTTGTTAACTGACTCAGGTCTTTCTTAAAACCACTGTGATTTATTGTTCTCTCTGCACCTACTGAAATAATATTGGCTATTTCATTGCTAATTAAGAATCTTCTGACTTCCAGCCTAAGCATATTCATAGCCTGTGTCTATTCATTTCTTCCTATATTAATGTTCTGATTTATTTAAATAGCTCTTTTGTCTTACAATACTGTTCTTCTCACTGATGAGAGAGACAGTTTAGCATAGTGGGAGTCAATTTTGGGCATTTAACTCAGTGCAGTATTTCACCTTGATCCTTTCTGTAGAACTGTTGTGCAGAATTTGTAGACAGAGGTAGCTGAGCTATTTCACAAACATTAATTAAGGGATCCTCAGAACTCCACTCTTTTGTAAGTAGGTACATTCACCACCTTACAAAATGCAGCCAGTTGCAGCACTGGTGTCTCTCACTGTTGAGAGACCTTCTTTATCTGACTTTAATGTTATTTAGTATTTTATACAAACTAAAAGCATGGCAGGCTACAAAGTTTGAATATAGTTTAGTGTCTGTTTTTATGTTTATTACCATAATGCCCCGACAGAGTATTTGAAAGACCTTTTAGAGTCACTGACCAAGTGTTTGAGAAGTGGTTTTTAGGTGCCCCAACTTTCAACATCCAGCAAGGAGTTTTAAAACACTAAGACCAGAACTACTACAATAATAAGAACCTAAGACCATTAGAGATTTAAAAAGCTTTGTTCAATACAAATCACTGCATGGCTACAACATATAGTTCCATAAACAGTGGAACTAATGAAGATTGTTTTCGTGTGAATATGCATCTTGATATTAATTGACCTTAGTGTCAGTGAAGGCATAAAGTCTTATCAAAGCTTTTCCTGCAGAACCTTTGTAAGGACTTTTGCTTTCCTCCTTATACCCATATATGAGTTCCCTGGAATTTTTTATGGTTGAACTACAGGCCCGTCTTCCTCTCCCAGCCTCCTATTTTAAAAATCTCTTGATAAATTTCACAGAATCACAGATGGAACTTCCTGTTTTTTAGTTTGTGTCCATTGCCTCTTATCCTGTCACAGGGCACCACTGAGAAAAGTCTGGGTTGGTCTTCTTTACACCCTCCCTTCAGATATTTATACACATTGATAACATCCACCTGAGCCTTCTCTTCTGTAGGCTAAACAATTCGATTTCATTGAATTCCTTTTAATCTGTTAACCAGTTATGAGAAGGCAGACATACAGTGAGATTGCATTACTCTTAATTCCATCAGAAACCAGGCTAAAAATGTTGCACTATACTCACAGTAGTGTTATCAAACATAGCTGCACTGATGATCAAGAAACTGTGTTGATTGACACCACCCAAGGTCTGTTCCCATACTACCTAAACATTGTCAGTGCAAGGCTTTGCCTGAAGCTTAAATCACTTCTTCCTTGACTTCCCCAAGTGCGATTAGTCCAGTACAGCCCTCTGTGTGTGCAGCTGACCTGTGCTAATCACTGGCTTTGAAGAGATAGTAGGGGGCTGGAAACATTTTGCACCTGTGTCGTTTGGCTGTGATGACAGTGTCAGAACACTAGATTTTTATAAACTTCTTTTTAATAACTAGAACGGATTCATCCTGTGCCTAAATAGTTAACCACCATAAAATGCAAATGCGGTAGTGAAAAGGGAACCTAACGCTTAGAACACACAAATCTCTAATATGCTTTTGGCTATTGTTAGTGGTATTGAGGTCTTATAATTTTCACCTCCTGATACCATTGAGGCTTATTTTAAGTTTACGAAGCATTTCTGGGGAAAAATTGATAAAATGATCCTTACAGCAGCATAGGTAGTATTTATTGTAGTGGAGGTTTTTTAATATATAACCTATAAGTATGCAATACAAAACTATGTAATTTGTAAGTGTATTGTATATTGTCAGTGTAATTTGTAAGGTATTTTCCTAAAGAAAAGTGTTAGTTTGATTATGATTTGTTAGTGTAACCCTCTGGATGTTGGTATTATACAGTTTCATTCAATAAATAGTAATACAGTGTAAGCACACTTAGATCCTGGTTTGGTTTCTGCGTATGCCTTAAGGTGCAAAAGAATTTCAAACAATTGAAATGAAGAGGTAGTGTAATGAGGAGGCTCTCTCTTAAATTATGCAGTGGTAGTGTTCTCGCACCTAGGATTTTGAGAGTGTTACAAGAACCTTGCCAACTGTGCTAAAGAAAAGTGGGATGACTGAGGAAGGGGTGGGTGGGGGCAAAACTTTTCCAAAAGAAACCAAGAAAAAAGGTAGGGGTGTGCATTGGAGGGGGGAGAAGAAAATAAAGTGAAATATGAAAGATCTGGATGTACAAATTGAATGTTCCAGGGGCTGTTTTTCATGGTGTATGATGATCACTTGGCAAAGACATGCTCTCAGTCTAAATCCTGACACAGAACTCATCTGAAATGTGTGAGAGTTTTGCCTGCATAAGGGGAGCAGTATTTAGCCCCATATGGCTTATCACTTTGATCTTCAAAGGTCAATTTCATATTGCTGAGCTAGTTTTGAATAAGTCTCCAATTAATTAGGAAGAGAAAACACTTCAGTTTAGAAAAAAAGATGCATCTGCTCAGTGTTACTTTTTCTGCAACACAAAAATTAATGACAGTGCAAACAAAATGGTATTTTCCATTGTATTCTCTCTGCCCTTCCAGAACAGCAATAATACAAAATGCAATCTCACTAGCTATTCTGGCTTCTTCATCATCCATCCCCCCCGAATGAGTACAGTAATGGATATAACTCTTGCCTAGAGAACTCCCTTTCTTTGGTAGAAGGAAATCAGGTCATGCTTAGTCTTTTGTGCAGCATCTTTCATATAAACTACACTCCAAAACACATTACAGTATAACAACAGAAAAAGAAAGAAGGTAGTAAAAAAGTAAAATAAACAATACTAGCTATAGGGAAAATGAAATCTGAAGAGAAATAGCATGTTAATGAGGTAACTCATCTATTTCACATAGCAGAAATGTGCAGAAAAGGCATTCACACCTTGAAGTACTAATGCAGAGTGAGGAAGCAGAAAGGCCCATGTTAGATGAACCATGATTTGTTACAGGAATAAAGAAGCAGAAATCCTCTGAAATCCAGCCCAGCTCACCAGTACTAGTTGCTGTTCTAGCTAGTTCTAGCTGCTTTGCAGTGCTCAGGTGATGCAAAGCTACCCTCAACCCTGTTCTGTTAGTCGACTTACTTATTTAGTAATTCCAAGCATATGGAGCATAGCGGTGACTCTGGGCACTGCAGTTTATGTGATGGGATGGAATAAGCCTGGGAAAACATTTTTCGTTACCAAATAAGGTAATTTTTGCATGTAACTGCTTTTTTCTTTATTTATTTTTCCCAGAATTTAACTCCAGCAGCATCAGAAATCAGCAAAACCTTAGCTTACTTGGTCTATGTGTGAAATAAGAAATAATGCTTTTTACAGATGGAGCAGGGAGAGATTATGATTTTCTACAGTTGCATATGCCACATCTAGGAAAATATCTTCAATCTTTTGACTGGGATGAGACTGTAAAACCATTTCTTTCCCCACAGATCACTCACCCAGTTGGCTTTGCATGTCAAGAGAATGAAATACAGTGTTATTAGCAGATATATTTTGCATGTGACAAAATGGGAAGTAGCATTTTGCTTATGTTAGACTCTGCAGAATTTGGACTTGACAAAGCCACTGCGTGAATTCTCTTGTACTGCAAGTCAACTTGAGACAGTAGCCTGAACAAAAAATGTAGCAGATTTAAGACTCATTCAGCAGTGAACATATGCGCACATTATTTTAAATATGTACAGAATCCCACTGATGCTTCTAATGCCTGCTCGCTCACGCATTGGGAAAACATAGAATAAGGAAACAAATTTGAGATTTATGGTAATACCACTGTGGACCTCTGAAGGAATGGTACAATATGTTTCTTTTGTATGCTTAGATGCTCTGCAAGAAATACTGTGGGGGGTTCTGTGTAAACAAAACCTTTGGCTTTAACTTGCCTGCAAAATGTGTGGGGAAGAGTAGAAGACACAGGTGGATTAAAAAAGAACATTCACAGCAGAACTGAGCTCAGCTGTATGCTGTATGATTTGCCACAGGTATTTCAAAGAAAAGGATTCTAAGTGGTTTGAGTAGGCATTTACCAAGAAGATTAGGTTGCAATAGGAATTTGCTAACTATGTGTTATTAAAACAAGGCATGCACAAGTCAATTACTATGAAAACTCTTGTAAGTGAGCAGAGTATCACCTACTTTACCACCAGTCTTTTTAGAAGTACAGCTGCTGTACTGCAGTTTCGCTGCTTCTTATCAGCGTGACAAGATCAAACTTAATTTAAGACCGAATTAAAATTGTTTTGCGTATCGCCACATTTATTATTTATTGTGGAGCAAATGCAGAGATAAATTGGCTCTTCAACCAGTGGACTCCTTGGGTTCTGGTCTTTCACTTTGTATACTGTATATTCCCAGGAATGCAGAAGAAAAAAAAGAGTTCCTAAACTCAAATAATTTTGCATGATGTGAATGTTATAATGATGAATCAAAGATAAGTTTGATTCACATGGCATTTTTCCACACACCTACTCATCTCGAAGAAGAAGGAGAAACTTATCTCCCTTTCCACCTACATAACAAGACAAGGCGCCTGATCTTGATAAAATAAGCTCCTAGTGTTGATATAGTTCTTTGGATAGATATAGTTATCTTGCAGTAAGTAAATGTAAAAGAGACACAGAAAATGTGAGCTATCCCAAAGATGGGTTCAGAAATATGATATGTCTAAATATGTTCTCATGCTTCCCTTTCACCTAGCATCAGCAGGCCAATATTGGATTTTTTGTTAAAAAAAAAAACAAGCAAACAACCCCCCCCCCACCAAATAACTTCTCTTTCATTTATAATTTCTCATTGTACTGGGAGATCATTTTTTGTATTATCATTAGCTGTTCTAAACTATGGTGAACCTAAAGAAGGGCCTTAGAGTATTTTACTTTGAACTTCTTTTCTTTAAAGTATAGCTCTGTGAGAAATGTTCACTCTTATTATTTAATATACATTTCAGTTAAAGTCCAGACGGTGGGATTTGGCCCTAACTACACAGAGCTATATTTGCAGATCATATATCATCAGGTAGCAACTAAATAATAATAAGTAGCTGGGAATGTAAAACATAAAGGTATTTCAGAATTCAAATCATGTTGGTTCGTTCTGCAAGCATAGTCCACTTAGACACCATGGAAGAATTACATTTAATTAGATATACATTTCTGTGTCCAAGTAGCATTTATGTGATTATTTTCTCTTAGCACACATGCAAAACTCACCAAACTGCCAAAGGAAAACTCTCTATTTCAAGTTATCCAGCCATTTATGTTGTGGGACTTGTTAAAGTAAACTTTTTGTACCCCTTCTCCCAGAGCAATTGGCAGAAGGGGCAGCAGAAGAAAACAGAGGGCTGCAGACACACAGTCTCTGACCTTGACTCTGGACAAGATGTGTTTTCTGGCTCTGTGCTGATTTGGGATGTTTGCAAAGGCAGGTCTCCTGCTGCTGCGATACATGCCTACTCTTTCACTGAACTCGGGGAGGAGGCTGGTCCACGGTTGTCGCTCCCTAAACCTCAGTCTGCCCCGTGCCATGTTTCACTGGAAGTTAACCGGAGCTTTGCGTTTGTCTCCTCGGGGTGAGCGGACGTTGGTTCCTTTTGGTGTAGGTGCAACACGCAATAGTGCCTGCCTTCAGCCCGCTAACCTGCCAGAGAAACTAGCCCAAGTGGTCACTGCCTGCCTAGTGGAAGGAAGGGAGCGAGGAGAACAAATTCGGTGCCTGTACTTTTACATTTAAAATTGGACAAACTTACTTTTTCTATCTTTTTTTCACTGGGAAAAGGGAAGGAATAACAGGCTGCAGGGCTGGATATTTGTACCTCTAATGGCTATGTCTTCATAGTTCACTGTGCTTTGCTTCAGGTCTGGATTGCTGTTTTGCATTGTGTTGAGTGAAAACGATTACTGCACACAGTCACTTTAAATTCTTGCTAAAACTTTGAATCACTTTCTGTCTACCTTATTTTAATTCCTTTCCTATGATGATTTCATCACTGTATTATCTGAGCACCTGTCTGAAGTTGAGCCGATTTTCATAGTGAGACACAATCCAAAAAGGAGAGCTGTAGACAAGGAATTTTATAACAAATTCACTGAAGAATTGGTTCAAAGATCTAATGATGTTAAATGATAAGGTATATGTACTGTAAATTACACACTGAAGCAAATGAGAAACACCTTTGAATTAAAAGGACAATCATCAGACTTGTGAACAATTTTGAAACAGTTACTCCTGGCACTCTGTAAAGACCCTTTGATCAGTGGCTGCAGTGGATAAAGGGTTTTGCATCTTCCTATATTTTTTTCTAAAGTGTATTAAGAGCAAGCTAGATAATTGTACATGTTTTTATATGTTTAACCTTTCTACATTTAAAAAGGATTTCCCTTATCTTCATTTAATGCAAGCATTGGATAAACTTGATCAATACAGTTTTAGACAGTGCACATATCTGTGCTTTGAATACAAGAGTACAACTAAAAGAGTGCATGTGAAAATGAGGGAAGAGGATAATTTATGCTTTCAAATGTAGGTGTATTTCAGGGTGGCATGTATGGTATGCAAGAAATATAGGGAGAATTTGCCTTGCTTGCTTGAGAAAATGATGATTTCATTTCTCTTCAAGAAGAAAAGGAGTAGGAAATAGAATAAAATAATATGCAGAATGAATATGCTATTTAACTCCTGAAGAATATGATTAGTTCATCCAATTGATGTCTGATGATATGAACAATACTGATAGCAATCTGGACTGAGGGAGCTGTAGAAGGCCAGTCACTTGTAGCAAGGATGATCAGTGAGGAGACAGTTTCACAGGGTTTTGAAGGTCCAGGCAAAGAAATTGTTATGCCAGATGTAGTCCAGCATCCTGTTTCCAACTGAAGAGGTGCTTTGGAGGAAGATGCTTAATATTTAATTGTGTTCCCTTTGAAATAACTTGACCAAGAGCAAAGCTTCTGCATAACCCTATAAATTACTGGTTGGGTTATGCCCTGGAGTATGAGAGTTTACTGCCCTATGAAATTGTTTTTGTTCTGTCTAGTGTAGCGTTGTTTGTTCTCATTTTTCATATGAATATCTAATGAAAATTCAAAACTATGAAAAATGAAGTCCATTTGGTGACTTCAGGGGGAGTTATGTAGTGTGAAATAGGACTACTAGTAACAAACTTAATGAATTTGGTAATCCTGGAACTCAAATCAGTAACCAATTGTCTTCTTCAGTTGACTGGTATAACTACAATTATTCCAGATTTACATGGAAAATGTTTTCTTCAGTATCTCATATGGCAACTCTACATTAAAGCAGTGCAATTATTGGATATTTATAAACAGAAATAGATGTAGGAAATCACCATATATGAATATATAATATGAAAGTGTTCAATATGTAAGTACAGAATCAGCTCAGGCCATTTTTAATAAGCTGCAAAGAAAGGATATGTTGGATTATTCTGTAATTAGTATTTTGAGTCATTCATAAAAAAAAGAATGGTTCTCAACTCGAGAACACCAAATTGCTTGTCAGATATATCTAACGCCTTGATTTAAGTTGTCCTAGAAACTACAGAACCTGTTACTTCAAAAAGACTTCCATGTAGCCTTTAGAGATGTACGTATATGCCTGTAGATTCAGATTCTTGCGTATGCTGTTTTTCTTGGCCAGTTTTCTGGGGTCCATGAAAAAAACTCTGCAGACGCACATATGGGGATATAAAAATATGCTTACAGTTTTAGAGGTACTTGAATATTCTAAGGAGTTCCATAAAAATGTATCTAAATATACTTTACAAATCTGTTCATAGAATGAGGAAAAAAAGTGGTGTGTATAAATGATGCATGGAACTGCCAGTTTAGCCAGAAGACAAAGCTGAAAAGTACATGCAAAACTGAGAGATCTTATCATGGAATTAGCAGAATCAAACTATGATTTTGGAGCTTAAAATTGTAATAATGGAGAAAGTCAAAGGAAAATTAGCCTTTAGGTACTGTGAAGTTTAAACCCATAGTGAAGTTGAGAGAACTCTTGTAACATCTAACCTACCTTATCCATGTTCAAAAGTGACTTGACGTATTAATGGGGAAAAAAATCCATCAAGGGCTTTTAATAATAATAAGCTGTTGAGCTGAAGATAACTGAAGGCTGGGACAATGTGCCAGCACATATGTTTATTCTGTACTTGCACTCTTCCATTATGAGTCATAGCCAGAAAAGGGACTATCAGGCTAGATGAACCTTTGGTCAGACCCATAACAGCTGTTCTTCTGTAGTGGTTCCCTCACAACTGTGTATCCAGTGGGCTCTGTTAGAAAGATTTAATTAAACTGACAGCTGGCAGGGAGCTTTTGGCCACAAACGTGGAAAAAAAAAGACCATTCCAAATAAAAATATGGAACAAAATCCTTCTGATGAGATGCAGTAAAGAAAATTTTATGCTGATGCTGTATCACAAAGAAGTATTAGGCAAACTTGGAAGTTAACTTTGTACTCTTCGTGGTAAAAGGAGAATAGAAATGCCATGTCCTTTCCTGTCATATGTACAATCTTATTAGAAAGGAAGCATTTTGTCCATTTTGGCCTTCCATCAGAATAATATTAAGCCTTTTTCCTACTCCTTTCAGTGACTAACAACATGCAACAAATAATATATTTCTTAAACTTATCTCTTTTATCTTCATTAATATTCAACAAATAGGTGTTTGCTGCTGGTCATACTTGGTCTGAGAAGTGCTGGTGAGAGTTCTCATCTCTGTATGGAGTTGCTGTGAAATAATCCAGGGGAAAAATTGGGATGAATTTATGTTCGAACTTCATTGTAACTCTCCAAGTACATGATGTTTCCTGCGATAAACAGGTTACCTTTTTGAGAAAGTAGACTATCCATCTTTCATAGAGGGGTGACAAGTCCCACTCTGGAAATCTGTGTACCCAAGCTTACATTAGAGCAACTTTTCTTCAGTCATATCCTCTCTGGGAAAACTGATTTTGAGTGGGTCATTTGAGTCCCTTTCTACTATTTCATTTTTCTGAAAAGATGATCCTGACTTTGTAGACAGAAGTACCTGAAGAAATCTTTGAGACTTGGAGAGAGATTTTGACAGATATTCTGAAAAGAGTGAGAATGTGCTCAATGGGTCCAGGGAACTGTGGTGCAAGTAAAATATTTTCTTATCTTCCACCTTGCTAGTCACTAGATTTAGCACTTTAGCTAAAGCTGGCCCAGCTAAAGCTGAGCTTCTTTCTGACTAGCTGTGAGAATAAGTTCTAAGTTAACTTTTAGGATAAGTTGGCTATTTCTCAGAATTTACAACTCTGCTGGGTAACTCTGTTTATATGCCCTTGTACTGTGCTTCCTTTTGTTAGATCCTTTCCTCTTTCATTTCACTGCTTCTGTTTGAGGGATCTAGGCTGACTATATATTCTCCCATGCCATAAGCAGCATTTCACTGTGCCTTGTTCAAAAATGGACAGAATCTGTTGGCTTTGATTTTAAATCATGCTGTCACTATGCCCAAGTCAGGACTGGCTTGCCAAGCTGAGACATGCAGCTAGGAGAAAAGTGTAACAGCACTGTGATGGCAGCAATTCAATTTAGGATGTCCCATGTGGGATTGCCTCTGGACTTTTATCTTAGACAGCATTGCCTTTCAGGTTCTAGAAAACTGACCTGAATCTAGCAGCCACACAGACGATTAAAGGTGGTCTCTAGGACATTAGTGTTTTGTTTACCAGTAAATAAACAGACAGCCCCAGAAAAGCTGATCAATGGCCAAATGTGTTTCTCAGTTTTGCATGCTTAATGTCCTTTTCCCATATAGGAGTTTACTCCAAACCCCTCTCTAGCATTGCAGCTGCTGGAGTCTCTCCAAGTGCAGGGCAGATCATACTTCCTTCATGAAATGCTTTTGAGCTTGAGTACAGCTGTGGTGATGGTAAGGAGACTGAGCCTTCCTTCAGCATGTTCTGTATCATATAAGGCAGTGTATATATAGCACAATGTCCCAATGGGACATGGGGGAGGTGTGGTATGAAAGGAAGACATAAGCTCTGTGCTGCTCTTTTGGCTCTTTCTGGGTTTCTGCATATGTGCGTCCAGAGAGTAACACTTTGTTAGGGAATGTGTATGTTGTGGTGGAGAGGGCAGGCTGAAGCTGAGATGACAGGGCAGGAGAAGCCTGAAGTTGGAGTGGGTCTCACAGCCAGTATGCAAATATCTGGTGTAGGGTGTAGCAGACCTAATGTGCACATGCCACAGCACAGAAATGCATGAGCATAGCAAACTCACTGTGCCTGACTTGCCCTCTTTTCATGTACAGAGGGGTATTGTACACAGGTCCCTGGGTGTCTTGAACTGTTGTTGTATATATATATTATGCTGCTTTTTTCTATTGGGATTAAATTTATCCTCAAGTTATTGCTAGTGCTATTCTGCAGTTCATTTCTCTCTCTTTCACTCTTCCATATTCCTCTGCTTTTCATTTTTTGACTTTTTTTTTGGTTGTAAAATAAGTCGGTCCATCTGCACAGAAAAAAAAGATGGGGTAGAAGTTTTTTGGGCTCTTCAAGGCTGTTGCTTGTTGCTTGTTGCTTTCTATTGAAAATGATTTCCTTCTGCTCTTCCATCTCTGACACACTGGAAACATTTTCTAAATAGCTACAAAAGCATTCCTAATGAGAACATCTTTTCAAATATTAAATTCAGGGGAACTTTGCACACCTGCTGATTGTGATGTAGAAAAATGGGCTTGAAACTTTTCTCGAGTTCTCCTGGGATTTGAAAAGAATGTCTGGCTTGAATATTTCAGTGAAAAGTCCCAAGGTAGCTTCACTGTCAAGAGTTTGAGAGGAGCTATGTCCCCTTCTTATTCCTCTCTTCTTTCCCCTGGCAGAACTACAGACATTCTGTAGTAGAAGTTCTTTGGAAATCTGGAGAATAAAGGACTCATCCCCACTGCCTATTTTTCCACTTCAAAACTTGACAGAGATTAATCTTAAAGTATTGCAAACAAAGGTATATTATTATTTTAGTACTAAGTACTTGCAGAAGATTTTGTTTTAGGATCAGCACTGTTATTTCTGCGTTATACAGAACAATGAATGTAGCACAGTTCTCTGGTCCTTGCTTGCTTTGTTATTTTCCCTTTGTCTTGTATGTTATCTTCTTTGTCTGTTCTGGCTTGTTACTTTCATCGAGTAATATAGGATGGATTTTTTGTTAGTGCAAGGTGGAGTTTCTTTCTCATGAGTCCACAGGGCTAATCATATATCTTTATTCAAATTATAACTCAGGGTAAACTGAAGTACCTTCATTTTTCCTCTGTTACATCTTTGACAGATTTGATGGGAAATACATTTCAGAATTAGTTAATTTTGAAAACATGTATATCTGCATTTTTCTTTGATAATGAGTGAGATATAAGTGCTCTACGGGTAATAGATTTTTGTCTGGTATAATTTTTGATAGCCTTTGGGAAAAAGAAAAGCATAATGAAGGATGCTTAAAAATGTTATATGTAATAGAATGGTCATGTCATATTATTGAAACCATGTGATCAGATGAGTAGCATGACCATAGAAAAATCCATCAGGCCCTTGATGAGATAGTTTGTTGATCAAAGTTCTATGTGGAAACTAGATTCACAATAAAATAGGCTTTTATTTCAGCCTGTATTAACAACATAATGGTGTCCACTACTGTGTGATGGTCAGAGTCTATGCTAAAAGTAATTTTGTACTTAGTCATTGTAGTGTTTTTTTGCGTAATTGTTTCTTTTTTTGCTTCATTGTCTAGAAAATATGATGGCTCTTTTAAGTAGTTTATTAGAATGGAGTGAGCTGCAGACATCTTTTGCCAGTCACTAGATCCTTTTTTGCTGCTTCTTCAATACCTAATCTATCATAAAGCAACCAGCTCTTTCTATTTCTTTTTCAGCTAATAGTGATTTCTTGTAGTATGGCAATTACTTGCATAGAAGCAGCTGAGCCTCGATTCCTCTAATTATATGTGATTTTACATTAGCTATGCACTTTAGGGGAAGGAGCAGGTTCTCTCCTGTTTCTTCCTGTGTGGCTTTCTCCCCATGTTTTTCCTTCTTTGGCACTAGGCAGAACCTTTGTTCCTTTCAGAGTGTCTAGTAAGAGCGAAACCATGTTCTCACCTTCTCAAAGAAGGACAGGCAGGAATATGCCCTGGCCTAGTACAACTCTGTGGAGGAATGGTTAGGCCAAAAGGGCCATGATCTGTTAAAAGTGAGCAATCCCGCCTACGATTACATAGAATAAGGCTCAGCGTGTGGGCAAGCTGCTGTCCTTGAAGTCTCCTCTAATCAGGAACATCGCCGGTGTCGACATCAAGAAAAGGGGAGGCAGCACACAGCTCTGACCACAAAGCTAGTAACACAAGCAGTCGCCCGACACCAATCCTGTCGCGGCACATCGTGCGTATACAAGGGGCCTTAACCAATAGTAGCATTGTTACTAACGCAAGCAGTCGCCCGACACCAATCCTGTCGCGGCACATCGCGCGTATACAGGGGGCCTTAACCAATAGTAGCATTGTTACTAACGCAAGCTTCTGCTCATTGTCTATATATACTCTGTGTAAGCCCTAATAAAGGGAGAACGACCATACTCATATTGAGACTCATCGTTACTCTGGGCCCGTCCCCCCACTCCGACATCTGGTAGCAGAGGACGGTTTATCTCCGAGACTACCGATAAGAGGATGATTGAATTCCGATAAGAGCTCCGAGACTGCGGTAAGCAGCGAGAGGACGGGAGTGGGGATCACACGGCTGGGAGGAGTGCTGGTCGAGAGCTGCCGCCAGACACGGCGTCGGGGTCGTGCCCCGTCTCCCAGGGAGCAGCATGGAAACGGACGCTGCAGCCACTCTGCTAGCTGGGATCCTCTCAAAGAGAGGGGTGGATGCCCCAGTGAAGCAGTTACACAGATTGATTAAGTTAGGGCAGCAATGGGGACATTTTTCAGACACACACTTGTTATTCTCCGTATCGGAGTGGAGAGACTTTGGGGAAACGATGTGGTCTAAGACCATTGAGGGTGGAGCGAAGGATGAGAAGGAGATCAAGGCGGTATGAACCCTCTGGAGTATGGTCCTGGAGACTCTGGTGGCGATGAAGGTGGAGAGGGAGGTGGCTGCAGCGGCTACAAAAATGTTGAGCCCTGCGCCAAGTAGCACCCCTCAGGGACCCGGCAGCGGGTCTCAGCTTGCTATCAGAGGGACTGGCTCCGTGGGTAAGCCGTACCGCACAGTGGCTGAGATGCTGCAGTCCTTGCGGAAAGGTTCGGCCGCCCCACAAGGAAAAGGGGAAGTTGCCACCGAGACGGCCGGCTCAGGCACTGCCGAAAGCGCGGAAGTGCCACAAGGTGCCTCCCATGACTCAGAGGGGGGCGGGTCAATCCCTAGTGTGCCGCCCTTGCCATCAGCCTGTGAGTTGCAGCGACCCTCAGTCCCTCCTCCACCGCCTCCTGCGCGGCCTCCGATGATGCTGCAAGGAGCGTGGCGGGAGCCCTCGACCCCGCCCTCTCCCACATCGTCAGGCACAGCTACGCCCACTACCCCCAAAGGAGGCGGGCCGTCTATGGCTCAGCTGGTAAAAAGGATCAGAGAAGCTGGAAAAGCTGGAACTCAATAAGGCAGGGAAAGGGTCCCTCCCTCCCTGCATGCAGCAAGCTGCGCTTGAACCCCCGGCAGGGAGGGAGTTGCGTTGGAGCGGCATCATTAGGGATGCCATCGTGGAAGGACAATGGCGCCCCGGTGCCTTAGGGGGCGGAGCATCGGCTCTGGCCTTTCCTATTGTCTGTGGCGGGGGTGAGAAGAAGTGGGAGCCACATGATTGGAAACTCCTGCAGCAGGCCCAAAATACGGTGTCAACCTATGGGGTCAAGTCCGAGGCGACTCGACAGATTGTGAACTGGATTTTTTCGGCCGATCTCATGTGTCCGTATGACTGTAAGAACTTGATGCGTCTGCTGCTCACCCCCACCCAGTACCTGTTATGGGTGGCTTCTTGGCAACAGCGCAGCACGGAGGAGGCTATGCGTCACCAAGACCCGGGCGACCCCCTGATTGGCATTTCAGCTGAAATGCTCACGGGGGACGGGCCATGGTCTAGCTATCTAGATCAGCTCAACTACCCTCCTTCAATGCTCCAGTTGGCATCGCGCCTCGCCTATGACGCTTTCCTCGCCCTGCCCGGAGGAGGCACACCGTCCTTCGGCAGCCTGACTCAAGGGGCAACTGAAAAATATAGCAACTTTATCGACCGCCTCTGGGAGGCAACCATGCATCACCCTGACCTTACTGAGGACGGCAAGGGGCAAATGTTTAAGGCTCTGGCCTTTGATAATGCAAACAAGGTCACAAAGCAGATCTTGGCCTCCTTGCCAAAAGGAGCGGGGGTGGAAGAAATGCTGTTGCGAGTGGAGCGGGCGGAGGCGCAAAAGCAAGGGGCCACTGTTGCTGCGGCAGTCCAGAGTGCGGTTGCGGCGGTAGTCCAGAAAGACCGAGGGTCGGGCCATCGGGGATCATCCAAGGGCGGTCCCTTTGGGGGGCAATGCTTCCGATGCGGCGAGCCTGGCCACACGAGAGCCAAATGCCGCACCGCGGTATGGTGTGATAACTGCCAGAGGGACTCCCATGCCACCAAGGCGTGCTCGGGAAACGGCCAACTGAGCGCGGGGCGGGGGGGCCGCACGCGGACACAAATGCGTCCTCCCGCGCGCCAGGGGGTTTTCTTCAACAGCACCGACCTGCAACCCGAGGGAGCCTGGGAATCGACGTGGAAACCACGATAGACGTCACACTCGTTGACTACTTGGTGCAGAAGATCCCCAGCAATGCCATAGGACCGCTCATCCATCAAGATAGCTCCGTCGGAGGGCTGCTGGTAGGGCGGTCCTCCGCTGGCATTCAAGGACTTATTGTCTTGCCGGGAGTGATCGATGCTGACTCTACGGGCCGTATATATATCATGGCCTATACCGTTTGTCCACCTGTCTTCATTCCCAAGGGCAGCAGGATTGCGCAATTACTCGCCCTTGACACCTCGTTGGGACGCCCACCACAACTCCAACCTTATCGAGGTAACCGTGGCTTCGGATCCACCGGACCTGCTGTTTGCTTTACCACAAAATTGGATCGTCATCCCACCATGGGTGTCACCCTCTCACAACACGGTGCCTCCAAGCGAGTCGAGGCCATGCTTGATACCGGAGCTGACGTCACCATCATCAGCCGGTCTGTGTGGCCTACGCAGTGGCCGGTAGAGAAGCCGACAACATCCATTGCAGGCATAGGGGGCCAATCTATCCCCTATGTCAGCAAACAGCCGATCCACTTGCAGTTTCCAGAGGGTCAACAAGCCAGTCTTAAGGTGTATGTGTTACCTCTACCTGGGACTTTGGAGGCCTTAGTTGGCCGAGATGTTTTGAATCAGATTGGAGCAGTGCTCACTACGAAACCTTTTTAGTCCTGGGCACTGGGGAGCAGTCGCCCAACCCACCGTTAACCTGAAACACCGATGAACCCGTGTGGGTTGACCAGTGGCCCATGAGTGAAGAGCGACTGCAAATCACCAAGCAGCTGGTCGCTGAGCAGCTTGCCTCCGGGCACATCAAGCCTTCTATCAGTCCATGGAACACGCCTATCTTTGTCCTCCCGAAGAAGAACGGAAAATGGCGACTCTTGCACGACCTCCGCAAAGTCAATGAACAGGTGCAATCTATGGGAGCGTTGCAGCCTGGCATGCCATCGCCTAATATGCTACCAGACGGGTGGCACATACTGATAGTTGACTTAAAGGACTGCTTTTTTACCATCCCTTTACACCCTCAAGATACACAGCATTTCGCCTTTTCTGTGCCAGCAATAAACAAGGCTGCACCCGCGGAGCGTTATGAGTGGGTTGTTTTGCCGCAAGGAATGAAAAACTCTCCAACATTGTGCCAACTTTATGTTGCATGGGCATTGCAGCCGCTCCGAAACCGATGGCCAGACACCATAATCTATCACTATATGGATGACATTCTTTGTTGCCAGGAAAAGTCTTTTACAGACGAGTCACTACAACAGCTAAGTTACATTCTCTCTAAAAAGGGACTTATCATTGCACCAGATAAGATCCAGCGCACGGCTCCGTGGAAGTATCTTGGATGGTCCATTGCAGAGTCTAAAATCCGGCCCCAAAAGACAGAACTCACAACGCGGTTAAGCACCCTGCATGATGTACAGACCCTGCTTGGGGACGTACAGTGGGTGCGACATTGTGTTGGTATCTCCAATACCGATATTGCGCCCCTGACGGCGCTATTGCGAGGCACTAATCCTGCTAACAAAATTACTTTGACACCTGAACAACATGCTGTGTTACAGCGTATCACACAAAAACTACATTTGGCATGGTCCTCTCGACGCCTCCTAAACCTTCCCATATCCCTAATCATATGTAATGGGAAAGACTCACCATATGCAGTCATTTGTCAGTGGCAAAACAGAAGCGGGGAATCTCTCTCCCCCATTCTGATCAATGCCACTGCCAAACGCAAAAACCAAAACGATGTATTTCATATCTTGGAATGGGTATTCCTGAGTGTACAACCAAAAACGAGTATCCAGACCTGAACCGAAGCAGTAGGTGAATTGATACGCAAAGGGCGATCAAGAATCTTAGAGATCAGTGGTCAAGAGCCGAACGATATCAGTATACCTGTTAACATGGCTGACCTAGAGTGGTGGCTCCAAAACGCTGTGGCCATACAAAATGCTCTGTTAGGTTTCTGTGGTAAGGTACATTCGCGTCAGCCTCAGGGAAGGTTATGGCAGGTGCTACAGCGAAATCAGTGGATAGAAAAGCCCAAAGTAAGTAGGGAACCCCTTTCAGATGGCGTTACTGTCTACACGGATGCGGGTAAGTGCTTGCGACGTGCCGCGTGCGTGTGGAAAGAAAGTGAGCAATGGAAACAACACGTCATGGAGGGACAGCCTCGGGATTCCCTTCAGACTTTAGAATTAACTGCAGTAGTTTGGGCTCTAACTACTTGGTTGAATACCCCTCTAAACGTAGTGACTGATTCAATGTATGTAGCAGGGATAGTACCACGGCTGGAGGATGCCTTAATAAGGGAAACATCTAACCCGAGGTTGGGAAGCCTGTTCATCACCTTGCGCTCTGTGCTGGGTCAATGAACAGCAGCTTGCTGTGTTATCTACATTCGTAGTCACCAGCTAGACGTGGGGCTAGGCCAAGGCAATCAGCTCGCTGACAGCCTGGTTAGCTCAGTGTGTCATCTACCCCCTATGGACAAATTCCAGCAAGCTAGGCAAAGCCATGACACGTTTCATCAGAACGCCAAGGACTTAAAAAGGCAATTTGGCTTGACAGAGAGTGAGGCCCGAGGTATTGTACAGGCTTGCCCAAGATGTGGGAACCATGGCCCAGGTATTGGGCTTGGGGTAAATCCAAAAGGGTTAAAGGCTCTAGAATTATGGCAAATGGATGTCACTCATGTTCCAGAATTCGGTCGGTTAAAGTATGTACATGTGACCATTGATACCTTTTCAAAAATGATATGGGCAACTGCATTACCCGGAGAAAAGGCACAACATGTGTGCAAACACCTGTTGGCTTGTTTTGCCGTATTGGGCGTACCGGAGCGGATAAAAACGGATAATGGACCTGCCTATATCAGCCACAAATTCAGGGCGTTTCTGTCCCGATGGGGAGTTGATCATGTTACAGGAATCCCACACTCACCCACTGGACAGGGCCTAGTGGAGCGCACCCATCAAGTGTTAAAAGACTACCTAAGGAAGCAAAAGGGTGAGGAGACGGACGCACAGCAGAGACTGCACCGTGCGCTCTTCACCCTGAATTATCTCTGTCTCATGGGCGACCGTGAGGAACCCCCGGTTGTCATTCACCACCAAAATCTTAAGTTTAATAACACAACAACGTTACCACAGTTTAAAGTAATGTATAGGGATCCAGTCTCCGGAATATGGACTGGGCCCGTCCCTGTTGTCTTCAATGGTCGAGGTTATATGTGTGTCTCTACAGATCGTGGTCCAGTGTGGGTACCCAGCAAGAACGCGAAGCCTGTCTTGACTCACCATGACTCGTCCAACGGGCAAGAGGATGGGGAACCTGATTCTGGGGGTACTGCTCCCAGTGGTAATGACTCTTCACAAGATTGATCCCAGGCCAAACATGTGGGTAACCTGGGCGAACGAAATGGGCCAGCAAGCATTTTGCTTGTCACTGGCCTCAGCTACCCGACCCTTTAGAACGTGTTTAGTAGGGATCCCAAGCTTTGACGCAGCGGCTTTCTCGCGTTTCGCTGCTCGTAATTGTGGTAAGAGTATTTCAACCGCTACCTGTAGTGTTACACTCATCAATAGCTTGAACACAACTCTGCCTTGGGATCCACAGGAATTAAATCTGCTCGGGGCAATGCGTATCGGAAACACGTCAAAAAACTGGACACAAACGTGTCTATACTTTAAAGGAGGGTTTCAGGAAAAAGGACGGGGATCTGTACTACGCAATTGGACTGATGTCAGCCCGATGGACAAGCACTATCGAAACTTAACCGGTCCCTTTTGCGGCGTCAATGATTCCTCCAATACGCCCCTAGGAGTTTATAAGCCCGATGACTTCCGGGGCGCATACAATATAGGGCCTCCCAGGGCATTGCTGCCTGAAGTATTTCTTATATGTGGGGACCGAGCTTGGCAAGGCATTCCTGGGAATGCAGAGGGGGGTCCGCGCTGTCTAGGGAAATTGACCCTATTGGCCCCGGATGCCAATTGGTGGAGGAATGTCACAGGAAAGGGGAGTAGTGTCCGCCGCAAGAGAGCTGTTACTGGCTTGTCCCCCGACTGTGATGACAGGGTCTCCCTGTTAAGTCCCACAGAGCGAGTGTTTCTGTCCTTTTTCGTACCCGGGGCGGCCGCCGGCAATGCCCTGAACCAGATCAGGCGTTTAGCCTGCTGGGCGGAAAAGCAAGCCAACGTCACCACGCAGGTGATTGAAAGCCTGCTGGAAGACCAAAAAGGCCTAAGGCATGCCATACTGCAAGACCGGGCTGCAATTGACTTTCTGTTGCTAGCCCAAGGCCATGGTTGTGAGGATTTTGAAGGTATGTGCTGCATGAATTTGTCTGATCATAGTGAATCCATTCACAAACAATTGCAGTGGTTGAAGGAGCACACAAGCAACATCCGTCAGAACCATGGGTTATTAGACGAATGGCTAACTAACCTGTTTGGAAATCTACCTCAATGGCCAATAGGGTTGCTTACTGAAGGCTTACGCATTCTACTAATCCTTATAGTTGTATGTTTATGCTTATGTGTAGTATTAAGCTGTATTAAGAAAGCTCTGCTGAAAGTAGTGAACCAAGCCTGGATTGCTCAAAAACAAGAAGGGGGAATTGTGGAGGAATGGTTAGGCCAAAAGGGCCATGATCTGTTAAAAGTGAGCAATCCCGCCTACGATTACATAGAATAAGGCTCAGCGTGTGGGCAAGCTGCTGTCCTTGAAGTCTCCTCTAATCAGGAACATCGCCGGTGTCGACATCAAGAAAAGGGGAGGCAGCACACAGCTCTGACCACAAAGCTAGTAACACAAGCAGTCGCCCGACACCAATCCTGTCGCGGCACATCGTGCGTATACAAGGGGCCTTAACCAATAGTAGCATTGTTACTAACGCAAGCAGTCGCCCGACACCAATCCTGTCGCGGCACATCGCGCGTATACAGGGGGCCTTAACCAATAGTAGCATTGTTACTAACGCAAGCTTCTGCTCATTGTCTATATATACTCTGTGTAAGCTCTAATAAAGGGAGAACGACCATACTCATATTGAGACTTATCGTTACTCTGGGCCCGTCCCCCCACTCCGACACAACTCTTGACAGACTAAATACAAGCAGACTTCCATCTTACTTGTTGGTCATTTCCCAGCAAGGCAAAAGAAGGAATGCCTTTCGTCCAAGAATCAGGAAGTACCTTATCAGCATTTAATATAGTCTAGGATTAAAAAGACTTCAGTCAAAAACTTTCTCTTGCCCCATCATTTCTAAGTTGGTGCTACTTGCCTTAAAGCAGACTACCATACATGTCCGATTTACAAGCTCTCTTCTATTGCATGCACAGATCTTCTCAGCACTTTGCTACTTCTTCCTTTGGCTCTAAGTCCTCAGGACTGTTGTATCCCTCTGAAGCATGTCTATTGGTTAGTCACTTTTCACCTGGTACCTTTTCCCCTAGGGCTTTATGAATTAAGCTAATCATTCACCCCAGCATGCTGCAAGAAAAGACTAATTAGTAGATCCACTCACTCCTAAACTTCTTCTCAAGGGATATTTTACCACTTGGTATTAAATACATAGAGACACCAGACTTCTCTCTTCAGCTTAGTTCTCTGATTGAAATCTGGTAACATAAAGCCACAGACTTTGTTAAAGCTACAGTGGCTATATAGCCAACTCTCATTCAGTTATGTTTCTAAAGTTATGTTGGCTTCAGTATGATTATTGTTTATATGGAAGGCTACTGAATGATTCCTTTGTTCACTCAGTAACTCATGCCTTTATTTTACTGCTGTGTTGTAAAAGAAGTATTGCTGTGTTTCTTAATATCACTATATCTTCAACTGGTGTTTAGAAACATGAAGACCTGAAGCTATATACAAGATTTAGCTTTATTCTCTTCATCTTTTATAACCCACAATGGTAAGAAGTGAGCAGAAAAAGTTCACTGATATTTTTAGATACTAGTGGTGGTGTTACTCAAGTGTCCAGCTCTCAAAGTACTTCAAAGAGAAATAATGTAATTAAGTATTAACATCAGAATAGATACATAAATTTGTAAATGTAACTTGCATTCTGGGATACCTGCCACTCAGCAAGTGATTAAATAAACTCCAGCTTCCCAGTTCATAAAAGAGAAGGTAAAGATATAACTTAATCATAGTCTGCAAGTTCTTATGCTGGGAAGAATGAAGAAGATGGATCTCTTGTAGATAAAATAAACTGGTGAAAAAGAACCCCTTTTTCAACAGTGAGGAAAATTAGCCCTTGGAAAAACTTCTACAGGGGTGTGGTAGCCTCTTCATACCTTGAAATCTTTACCTTATTAGCTAAATATGTTTGCAATAGATACACTCCAGCTCAGATGGAAATTGGCTAGATTCAGACATTATGGGATAATATTCTTTGACTCATTACACACAGAGCCACTCAGAAATGATATTTCCATTCCATTAGAAATTCTGATATAAAAAATACTGAAATACTGAAAACAAAATACTAAAATTTGCCAAAATGAAAATAAAATATTGCTGGTCTCAAGTGTTTAACTTTTTATTTCAGTAATGCTTACCTATCATATTAAACTTAATAAAAAGGCAAAGAAAAACCCTCCAAATGATACAATTCAAATAAAACATTCATATTTGATTTTAATGTTTTAATACTGAAATGTTTTAATGCTGAAAGAAAAGGAAAAAAGTCAATCAATATATCTTTTCATTATTGAAAATTTTGTCAAAAAGTGCAAAATATTTAAATTTTAATGAAGTGGCTATTCCAAGAAGTAACCTATACCTTAAAAAGGTTTCTGACTAACCTTTAGTATGGAAGAGGCCAAACTAGATGATCATAATAGTCTCTTTGAGTCTAAAAATCTTTTTTAATCTAATGAATGAATAGAGCTACATATATTTAAAGTCATTTTTGTAAGATAAACGTGGCTTGGAAGAGAAACTTGGGCTTATTCCTGTATGGGTGAAGTCTGTGTAGTTTCTGATGAAAATTTCCATGAAAGCAGAGTAGGCCCGTCAAGTTCAAGGCTGCATGTGAGCACCCGAGTGATCTTAGCATAGGCTTAAGTTTAGGCATGTCATGTGCAGAATTTAAAGAATCCATTACCCTCACGTGCAAGATTCTGTGGCAGGAGACTGTGAATCTATATTATATTTGCCTGCTGGGGATTAGATTTACCTACAGGTTCCCCTGAGATAAAAATTACAGAAAGATCTGTGATCACTTTTTGACTTTAATTACAAATTTAGGCTTACAATTCTATGTCACAGAATTCTCTTTTCTCAGTTTCAGGCAAAATTTAGCTTGAGGATGTTTTGTTTTACTTTAAATTTGAGACTATTATTTGAACTGCATGTTCGAGCTCAAACCTCAGTAATCAGACTCAGACTTATTGTCATTAAAATAAATCTTTATATGCAAACTATTTGGATAACTTGGTTCACATAATGAGAAAATAAATATTTTACAACTGGAGATAACCTAAGCTAAATAACATCTGCCTAGTTTTAAGAGTAATTTCCTGAAACTAGAGTATTTGGATAAAGGAATGCATAAAAAAAGATGGAAATAATTGCTTTTGCCACCAACATCCTGGAAGACAGCTGAAGGGATTTTTTTTATTTTTTTTTTAGAATTCCAGTTAATACAAAAAATCTGTGGACATTTTATGATTAGATTTTATCAGTGAGCAACTTCTAACCAAACACAAACAGAAGGCCCAATGCCAATTTCTTTGTGTGCCTGAAATGTACAGAAATTATCGGAAGATGATGTGTGCCACTATCATCTGATGATGGGCGCTTCCACAGTAGTCTTACCTGTTAGGCCCCGGTCCTCTGTTATGGGTATGAGGAAGATAAGTGCTTGGTAGTTTGCATCATTACTACCCCAAAGAAGTTCTCTACTTATTAAAGCAGACCAAAGAGGTTCAGGATGAAAAGATTGCTGCTATTTTTTGTAGAAGGCACAATTAAAAGCCAGGCTACCTGCCTGTGTATTACATGTAAATGCGATGGATGTCACTGAAGCCAGTCTCTGAACACCACAATAACAGAAAGATGCATGCAAAGGAAAAATAGGTCACCAGCCTACCACTAAAATCAGGCAGTCCAGGAAAATTTAACTAAATAGAATCTCTTATATAACTGATAAAATATTTAAAATAAACAGGCAGGAAATGGAATAAAAAATAAACAAAAGATGCCTGTGAGGGATAATTTACCCTAAAAGAAGAAAGGTTATATTCCTTAAAAATAAATGTTCTGTGCAAAATCCAACCCTTTTCGTGGTGGGGTTTCTTTTCCTGCCTGAACATAGTTCTAAGGAATGCTTGAAGCTCTTATGCCATCTGCATGAGGCTGAATAGGCACATCTGGTATGTACATTGTGGACTGCAGCTTCAGCTGGTTGCATTCAGTGAAGGGTCTCCCCAGCTGTTTGACAGGAGAATGCAAGACCTTAGAAACTGATGGTGACAAAGAGCAATATGTTGCACGGGACTGCTGGTACTGTGCCTGTGAACATGGTGCCAGGTTTTAACCAAGACCTTTGCAGGATGGGGCAACTGGGACAATTAATCAGTTATGTACTTGGAGGTGAACTGGCAGTTTTTGTGATTGACCCACCTCTAGAATTACTTGAAGCAGCTACTTGCATCCAAACTCCCTAAAACATTGAATCCAAATCTTTACTATGTAACTCAGGCCCATCAGTATTGAGAATCTTAGGGAAAAGGAAGAAAAAAATAAGGGCCAAATTCAAGCAAATTTACTTTCGGAGGAAAATATCTGATAGGTGACCATAGGCCGGAGTTCAAATTCACACTATTAATCTGTTATAAATCAGAGCTGAAGTTAACTTAACAAAACAATTTGAAAACTTTTCAGAATTTGGTAGTTTATCAAAAATTACCCCCTATGTTTTCCCAGTCCTTAGAAAAACAACAAAAAGAAAGTCTCCCTTCCTAATTAAGGATGTACTAGCATGTATTAAGAAAATGAAAAATAGTATTTTTTTTTCTTCATTTTATGCTTTGGAAGTTGCAAATCTGCAAGCAGAATGAACCACTTTGTCCCATGGGGAGATATTCATATCCACTGTGATGATAACAAAAGATATAGCCATGAAAGCATTACAAGAACTGATCAGTAAATGTAAGTGGAGACCAATTTCAGTTAGATTCTTTCGGTCATGGATTGTTTTGAAGGTTGAGTGAGCATCCTATGTCCTCTATGAGCTAGTTATACAGTGATTCATTTTTTGGAGGAAAATTCCTCTCTCACGACCTTCCAAAACTCATTTATTCAGGCTTTTTTGCTGGTATGTGATTTTTACCCATTCATAAACATCCCCACTACAGATGAATTCTTCTTTTAGCCTCTCACTTCAGGACTGTGAAAACTGGCTTTCATTTACACAAATAACAAGGAAAAGTCAAAGTAAGAATGAAATATGTGGGGTTTTTTTGTAAACCTGCAAAAATTTTTTTTTTCATTAGGTTTGGTGAGAATATTCCTTGCAATTATTTTCCTTCAGATGCTGGTGTTAATGAAAGCTCTAGTGGTACACTCAATAGTGTTTCTTCAGGAAAAAAAAAAGAGAAAAAAGAAAAAAAGAAGGATTTTTTTTGCTATTCAGAATGAAAGTATAAAATAACAGACCTCTCTTGCTTCTTGTTACCTTAGAGATAGACTTTGGTCACTGAAGCCAATAGCCGTGGTCTTCTATGGAACCAGAGCTTTTTTTTTTTTTTTTTTCCTTCTTTTTCTATTTTAGAATTAACATCTGTTTTGCCCATGATGTAAGTATCTGTGTGAGTGCATGTGTTTGTGAAATATGCCTGGCTATATGCCTATAAATACATGTAGAAATGTAAAATACAGTTTAAAAAGGAATGGGTAAGTTATATTTATCTGAATTTTTTCTTTTTTTTGCTTTTTGGTTTCAATGAGCACATTTTAAAGCTTTTTTTATTTTCAAATAAATGAGTAAAAGGAAGAGCTAATAAAATCCATCACTAAAAGTCCTTTGCTGAAACACTAAAAAACTGACACTTTGTGCTCTTAAAGGCTGTTAGTTTTTGGTAGAAAAGCTAATGAATGTAGCTGACATGTTAGTGAACGAAGCACCATTGATCTGCTTGTGCACCAAAAATAGCTTTATCATAATCATTAAAGGTTTTTGAGAGATGCATTTTTACTTAAATAAATGGAAAAGAACTACCTAGGGGTTCAAAATGCACACCACATTTGGCTCTTTAAAGATTATAACAAAATCTCTCATCCTCTGTTATATTTCAGTGTATTGGATACTGTGTGCCACTTTGTGTATTCAATCAAACTATGATACTTTTTTTACTGTTTTTCCTTCTGTTACCTTGCATCAAAAAGTATTGCCACGACTGACTGAAGATTCAACCATCTTCACAAAAGTAACTGAATTGTTTGTTGAGGTATTTGGTGAGCTTCTGGGGAAATGAAAAGCCGTGAGAGATTAGGTTATTTCCCTGCTGCAGTCTTGAATGAGCTTGCGTTTAACTAAATTTGGACAAGAATAGCAATAAAGATGCCATGGTGTGTACTTCAGTGGGAGCAGAAGAATCTTTAGAGGCCTTGGGTTCTTACTCATGAAGCTAACCTACCCTGAGGTCCGTATAACTACTTCACTGATCATATTTTTCTTGGGGGTAGTTAAGTGAAGGGAGCACTAGAACCTGTGCATGGTTGCATTCAGACATGCCCACTGCAGTATGGACTCTTCTTAGTTTTTCTCTTACTTTTGCATCAAGGAAAACATTTACATCTTGAAGAATTATTGCTTGTGAAATTTGATCTTGAACTTGTAGTTTTTTCTTCCTAGGTGTTGCTTCCCATTGATTCATACTCTAGAAAATTATTGTTAGGGGCATCTAGAGATACACAAATTCCTAAAAGTCCTGATTATCAGCATCAGTGAAAGTAAGTGCAACACAGAGTAGTCATTTGCCTTATTTTTCTTTAGTAGTCATATTTCTTAACATCCAAATTTGTTGAGTAATGAACTGTCTGCTTAAAAAGAAGGTGTTGATGGATTCACTAAGTCACAAGTCCACCTGATTTTTGTCAATAGAACTTAAGAGTGGAGCATCTTGTTTTTAATTTCTCCAGTAATATTCACCATTGAACCAGGTCTTCTGTATGAACAGGTCTGGCTTTAAGGAAAAACTGGAAGAGAAGACAAAATCTAGTTGTCTGATTTTCCCCAGTGCTCTCGCATCACATGGCAAATTCAGAAATGCAGAGCCTCCACCTCAGACAGAGGCTGTGTCTGCCTGTGGCAGCACCCTGCTTGCCTCAGAGGAGAATTTCTGACTGATGCTTCTGAGTTTCTGGCAACTGTTCCCCTGCTTGAAATAAGAACTTTCTTCTTTGACTCCACATATTTCTGCAATGTCATTTGGAAACTTTCCACAGGCCTGTATTACAATTTTTTCTTGGCCTAGTGACCAGTGACATATAACTCATCTTAAAAAAGAAAACATATACTTGAAGGCAACTGAGAAAGTCCTGTTGAGCAGAACTGGGTCCCAGAAATGCTCTTGCTGTTTTCCTTGAGCTTTTTAAGGAACAATGTGATCTGTGATGAAGCTGCCATGAAATAATTGAATTGCAGTCGTGTATAATGTGTGAGATGATGTGTGCCTCTATCCTAAGAAATGAGATTGTCAAAGCAAGGGCATACCTTTTCCTTTCCCCTTTTATAATGATAGGGCTAAGTATATAAATGGGAAGATAAAATAGTTTAAAGGAAAAACTAGTTCTGAGTTATATGGTTGTGCTCCCATCACTGAGCATGCTTGAACTGAAAATTCTTCCTTCATCTTTTCTGGTACAAATACTCTTTCCTGTGAATCTCACTTAATTGGTCTGGCATGCACAAATGTTGGATCGTAGTGGGGGGTAGGAGAGAATATGGCCCTTGTACTTACTTTCTGCTTGATCTTTCAGTCCTTGCTTTAGGAAAGGCATTTGTTAGTGCAATTTTTTGACAAAGTCTGCTTGCTATTTTCCAAATACACATTCAGCATCACTTCTATTGACACCCACCTCCGCATACTTGAGTATTTAATGGTTTACAATTAGCATGCCATCTTGTGACTTCAGAACCCATGAGAGGTAAAATGAATATTTATCATTTTAAAATCACCATAAGTTTAACTATCAAAATGATGCAGGTACTACACTTCCCTTTTGTTTGATTTTTTCACTGGTAGAACCGTTGTTGTGGAAGCACAAAAGAAAGTAAAAAGCCTATTGGTTCAGCATACCGACAATATCTTCAAAATCTACCCATTTTTCACAAACATGGGAAACATGATATCACTGAGGAGGCATAAGCTGTGTTATACAGAGCACCTGTAAGCAAGCCAAATCTAGCACTGAACAATTTAATATGTGATTTTTACCACAATGGAGAAAACAACTAAACCATGTATTGCTGTAGACCAGGCCTGGTTATGTTCCTCTTTTAAAAACACATGAACTATGAGCTGTGAACCACAGAGCAGACTGGTGGGAAGGAGCCGTGGTTTTAGGAATGGAGCAGTGCCTGCGGTGAGCCCAATTTCCAGCTTTCACCTCTGCTCTCCCTCTCTTCATAGTCCATCACCTGAGTCTTGTGGCCCCAGGTGCTGGGAAATCATACTTGACAGCTGTTAAACAGAAGACAAATAGATTCTTATTATCACAGATGCAACATTATTTGTATTTGTGTATTTGTATTCCTCAGCTATTTTGGAGGAAAAGCCACTCCTTTTTCAGTTTGCTGGCTCCTACAGATCCTGTTCCTAAGTACTCGTCTCCCTCTGTGTCTGGGCATCCAGACAGGGCTGTAGATTTCAAAGGCAGCAAGGTGCCTAGAGGTTAGACACCGTAATGTTGTAAGCACCTTTGTGGATCTAACGTTTTGTCATTAGCTGAAAATTGATACCCTATTATTTGTTTGAGCAACAGCTGTATGTGTAGTATATAGATATGAGTGTACACAAGTGTTTTGTGTGTCAGGAGATAGCTTTCAGATTTCATTATAAGTGTAGCAATAAGGTTGAAGTGCATTTTATTTTGTTCATGTTAGTACTTAACACATTCTTCAATGTAGAGATGCTAAGATGTGCAGCACGGGCATGATTAAACTTGCTGCTGCAATGATGGAATGGTGTTTCTTCTACACCATTTTGACTGAAAATAGCTTTTTGGATACTGCAGTTTTTCACTGCTTGATATCCACTCCAGAAAAATTGTAGATGGCAGTATATAGCATATTATATACATGCATTTTGTAATATTTGCATTTCATATGGAGAGAATATTTTTTCCTAAGGGTCATTGCATGAATAGAAATGGTTGAAAAATGTACTCTCAAAATTTATGAGGTAACAAATTATTCCTTTATGTCATTTTTTTAGGATCTGTTTTACTTCTTGTGCCTGAATGACTTTGGGGACAGTTGAGAGCTTAGTGTTGTTTTTCATATTTTTTCTTAACAGCGAATTGCTGTTACTTAAACCTGTAGGGTGTCTGTTGAATATTTCTCTCACATTTCATAGCCAGGTGTGCAGCCCTGTTACCTCAGAAAGAGGTTGCAGTAAAGGACTTTTTGAGTGTCTATCACAATAGCTTAATATCCGTTTAGAATATATGAACGCTAAAGCTTTTTATAATACCATGTCCATCTTTTCATTAATGGATTGTCAAAGATACATGGTGAATATGAGGGTCACCTGATATACGGTCTCATCTGTTCTTATTGGCAAATTAGCTATCCCTCATGGGGAGCCAGGCTGTTCACAAAAATGAAAAGTGTTGCCAGAAAAAGGAACAGTACTCCAATTTAAAGCAGATAGAATAAATTATTTATTTTTATATCTCAATACTATTCACAGAAGGTAAATACATGAATACAAACAATTTTTGTAAAAAAGGCAGGTATTCTCATCTACAAATATTATTACCTTCATGTGGAGCAGAGAAAAATTCAGGATAAATTTATATGGTAGTTTCCATCTCCCAATCTGATAAAATAATCAAAAAGATGATATTTTTGTCTTTGACTAAAACTGGCTGATTTCAATTGAAAGTTGTTAATTTTATACTGGCAGATGATATTTCCAGGCTTCATTTATGTCATATTTAGACTTGATTCTAACTTGGGATCTGCCTGTGCAAAGAACTATTGAAGTGGATGAGATTCTGCAAAGGCATAACAGATTGTGATAATGAATGTATAGTATTTTACTAAATGTTACATTTGAGTAAATGAAAGATGAAATGAAAAAAATATCATAAATACCTTTTTGTTTGTTTGTTCTGCTTAAAGAATAAATACATTTACTTTAATAAAGCTAACACAAGAAACCTCTAGGAACTTCTTCAAGAAGCTGTATATCCCATGTACAGCTGCATCTGTTTGGGACACTTTTTTTTTTCAAATCCTATTACTGACAATGTGTATATCATCTTAATTTGTGATGTACTTTGGAAAAAGTAAGGTTGACATTTTGATAGGTTTGACAGGACCATTTGGGAGGTTGTCCCCCTGCACAATACAGGCATCTATCTGTGATTTAGTTTTCTAATTACCTTTCATATATAGATATACATATGCCCAGAATGATTTTCTATGTCAGAAAATAACCATTAGTATTCATTACAAATAGAACAGCTCTTTTAAGGAGCATTTTTATTCCTACTCACACTGAAAGCAATCTTCAGTGTGGAAGTATTGAGATGCAGAGAAGCAAAATTTATCATTTGGTTTGCCTTGGTCTAGTAAAATGTTGTTGCCTTTTGCTAGAAACAAACATTTCTGAGTTTTCTTAATTTTCTGATTTTATTAATGATCAGATTCTCTACAAGAGACTGTTATTTTGTTAATAACAACAGGCAACAGCAAATATTGGTGGGAGTTAGATATACCAGTGAGAATCTGGGCAATAGTTTTTAAAGGAAAAATAATTAAAATAAACAAACCAGCAAACATAAACACTGAAAGATTGAGTATGGAATGGGAAGTTGGTGCCAGTCTGGACTCAGGGATTCATGAACCGGTCTCTCTATTTCTTTCCACATCTGCTCAGACACATCCACAGAACTGTGTTCTAACTGGACTCCAGAGTTTCCTCTGCACTGGTATATAAAAGCCATTGGAAATTATTGAGTTTCTGTGGAAAGCTGTGCCCTTTTGCAGGACAGGTAAAATGTAAGGATTTCAATTAGTTCCTTCCTCCTTCTGTCAGGAAGAGATAAAAATATCATCTTTGAGTTTGTATTCATTTGCTGATTAGTAATTTAGAATTTTCAATGACAACCCAAAACCTCTTAAATAATTAAAGCATCTTAATTAAGAATGTCACAATAACAATTTGAAGAGATCTGTATGTATTTGTTCATAAGAGAAAATTTCAAGTTCTCCACTTAAGTTCTGTAAGCGCAGCATTTATTGTTAACCATATACTCTCTGCTGAAAAAGCAGAGGTGTGTGCTAATACCTGACCCCAAGAGTCACATTATGAACATAAGATAAGTGTCAAACTGCAGCTCCAAGGTTAAATGCAATCCTGTGACAAACTTGGGTTCTCAACTGCCATAAATCGGGGTACGCCTGTGGAACTCTGTCCAGCTGAGCCAGTGTATGGTGCCCAAGGATCTGGCTCAGGATGCTGTTTTAAATTTTTTATAAAAAATAAAATAACAAGTAACTGTGTTGTAATCTTTAACACACTATTAAGTGCATAAGCTTGTATAGTGCATATTTCAAAGTGCATAGATAAGGTAACTTCTGGCTAAGCTGCCTTTTCTCAGATTAGATCTTGCTTCTTTGCCTGGCTGCTTAGCTACAGGTTATTTAAGGTGTGGATATTTGAAGTGTTTCAATTCACGTTTCTTTTTTCCTCAGGAGGTGTTTGCATTGCTCAGTCACTCAAAATCCCTCGGGAACCAAGACCAGGAGAATTTGACAAGATCATCAAGCGCCTGTTGGAAACTCCCAATGCTCGAGCAGTGATCATGTTTGCGAATGAAGATGATATTAGGTGCTTGTTTCTTAATTCTGTATGTCAGAGATGTTCCTTCTTCACAGAGATGCACAATTTGATGGTGAACAATGGTGTACACAGGAGGTTTCAGATTCAATTCAAAGGAAAAGTTCTCAGTAAGAAATTCAATTGCAATTACATACTGCTGTTATTTGCTCCACAGAGATCTAATGACTTCTTAGTTCCTAAGAATGAAACTCAAGGAGATTGGTATTCAGTGACTGAAAGGGAAGAAACCAGTAAGAATGCTAGAAAAATATGGCTAAGGATGAATCAAATTCACTTTTATAGTACTGTAGCTTGAGTTCTCTGTGCCTGTTGTTGAATATGCTGTAGGCTTTAAAAACTATTGGCTAGTTGATTAGAGTGATCTTATTTATACATATCCAGAATTAATACTTCAGAGGGATTCTAATCAGAAAGTTCTTTGTAAATGCAGTTTATTTAATTAGTCACTTGTTTGTTTATTTACAGGCGGATACTAGAAGCAGCCAAAAAAGCTAATCAGTCTGGACATTTCCTTTGGATTGGCTCAGATAGTTGGGGGTCAAAAATTTCACCGGTGCAGCAGCAGGAAGAGATTGCAGAAGGAGCAGTAACTATTCTGCCCAAAAGAGCCTCAATTGATGGTAGGAATGCACATGACACAAAAGACTGGTTTTCTGATAATGTTCAAACATTCTAGTCCTTTTAAGAAAAAAGAAAGAAAAAAATAAAGATCATGTAGTCCTTGAGTTCACGGAAAGCTATACATCTAAGGAACTTGAGTCATGTGGCTCAATCCAATATTCATTTAATATCTCTGTTCATATCTCTTCAGATGGGATTAGGTCCTTGAGTTCAGTACACCTGTGCTTGGGAGTTGAGGAGATCATGATTTGTAGGTTTGGATCTGTCTATTGATCTGAAGCTTAATCCAATTAAGAATTTAAGTTCTCTATCATTTACCTTTTAACTTTTCACTACTTTGCCCTCACAGAAGAATTCAACCCCCTGACTTAGACATCTAGCTCTGTTGTCAGGGTAGGGACAGAATTAAATATCTCCAAGCAGTGATAACTTCTGAAGGCTAAGGAGGAAACATCTAGCCAAAAGAAAACTGAGCCTAAGGCTGTGTCTGAAATCTGTCCCTCCTTTGGACATCTGCAGAGCTCTGACGTGTGAATAGGCTTCCATTCATTCAGGACCAGAGCCTGGAGTTTTTTCTCAAAAGGATAAGCAATTGTTTTGTTAAAGAAGTGAGCAAGTCTCCTTGTTTTACTGGTTTTTGTTTGTTTTTAATATAGCTCCAAGATAAGGAGATGCTGAATTTGCAATAAGACAATCTTATAATTGCCCAATAATTAGAGCATGTATGGAGGAGGTAACTGACAGTGAGAGTTTCTTACTCACAGCCTGGTGGTTCTCTGGGACAAAAAGGGACAACATCAGATGAATGATATGAGTTAGCTCATTCTTCTGGGAGTAGAGGCATCTAGGTTCTTCCTTCTGCTCCCTAAACTGTTGATATATGTTACTTTAAAAAGCCACTATATTAACATAGTTTATGACCTGACATATGAGGCACTCTTCTAGCAAGTGGAAGTTGCTGGATTGAACCACCTCATTCCCAGGATGGTACATAGTAACACCTCCTGCTGTCTGTGTAAGTGCTCTAAACTGGTAAAATATTAGAAATACTGAGCATTGTTGATGCTACTTGGAGAAGCTGGCCCCTGGAAACATTTTGTGAAGTGTTTAATCCCAATGGTATGTGTTGGTCACAGTTTGATCATGACTGATGGACTGTAGGAATAAGGTGGGTGCAGCTCCTGCTTCTTAGGATCTGATTAGGTTTAAACAGGAACCTTTAGTTTCTCAGTTGGTGTCATTAAGGGTATAAACAGAAGAAGCATTTAAGGTGTCTTGGGAGCCTCAGATCCAACAGAGAGGCACCCAATGACTTTAGGTGTCCATGAAATGAAATTTATTTGGATCACAGTCTTTGACTAAGTAGTGATTAAAATTTGCCTAATTTCTTGTAGGTGAATAAATCTTTATTTGGGTCTAGTCTATTGTGTTAAAAATCAAGCTGTTTCACTAGCTGTCTAGCTGTCTGCATTGCCTTTTCTTCATATAGAAGAGAATATAGAATAGACTATAGAATTCTATTCAAGCTTTATAGACTCTTTTAATTGCTGTAGCTATTTAAAAATAGTTTGTTCTATTACAAATACAAAATAGTAAAACATGCAGTATTTTTAAATCCTTAATTACTTATATGCACTTAAAATATCTTATTTAAAATAGTTTGTACTTAAGACTTTTTCTTGTTATGAAATCTATGCAGAATCCACTGCTGGTTTTAAATGACAATCTTTATCCTGTATCATATTCTAATGCTTTTTTTTTCTCTCACTTCTCTTTAATATAGCATTTGATAGATATTTTCGGAGCAGAACACTTGCTAACAATCGAAGAAATGTATGGTTTGCAGAATTTTGGGAAGAGAACTTTGGATGCAAGTTAGGATCACATGGAAAAAGAAACAGCAATATCAAGAAATGCACAGGTAACTATGAAAATATAACATTAACTTCAAATTATTTACTGGAGTGCAGGAAACAAACTGCTTTCTGTTGATCATTTTTCTGGCTCCCTTCAATCCTTCTTTTCATCTCTGTCAATCGTCCAATATAAATTATTTTGTAGTAAGAAAAGTATGACATTTCCTTCAAACCTGAGGGAAAAATTTCATAGGTAATATTTGAGAAAATTAGTAGTTGATTTATACACATCTAGTGATAGTACAGGCATTGTTACAGATGTAGCATGTGGTTCAATTTCATTCCTGTTTTCAGTGACCTTCTCTCTCACCCCAGGTAGAGTTGTCTATATGCATTTTTTGATGAAGGGCACATGACAGCAATTCTTATTTTTTTATCCCTGAAATATATATACAGCAAGTTAAGTTTCTGTTGAAACAATTGAGATCTTGATGATAGGTCAAGTCATGAACTCCTTATTTAGTTTAGGAACTGTGTTTAATGGTGGAGGAAAAAACAAATCAATATGTCCTCATTATTTGTCCTTATGTGAGAAGAACAGGATTGTACATTGTATTATAAATCTGAAAGGCTCTATGAAGTTTGAACAAAAAAAAAAATCCATGGAGCTGGCGTTGGGTTTCTTGCACCTGCTTGCTCAGGCATCATACCTAGACACAATGGTCATGACAGATAATATAGCAGTTGCATCCATAGCTCTGAATTTCATCTTACCTATGAGATGTTGGCTTCTTGTTACCCTTTAGAGAATTTCTGACTGTCTGGTTACACTAGCATGAAGTTTGTGTTACGGGGATGCCCTTCCAAACTTTCTGAAGACACAGGCTGTGCACCTGCACCCCAGTTTTTCCAGGAATGTCAGACAGACATATCGTGCAGTCTCCAAACACATACACCAAAAGTTCTCCACCTCCTGAACCAGTGGATTTATTGTATGTATAAAATGCCATTGATTCAAAGACTTATTGCACTGTGCTTCACAGAGCACACATATCTCATACCAAAATGTGGAAGCCATACACGCACTCTCTCATTTCCCAAATCGGACAACAACCCCTTGTCTTCTATCTTTTACCATATAGTACGCTTCCCCAAACAAGGATGAAATTCAGTGCCTCACTGACCTAAATCGTAGTTCATCACTCTAATCCTGTACTCCTTGGTATTGATTCATAGAGCAGTAAATCATGGCTGGGTAGTTACACATGCTTGGAAAGGGATTGTTTTGTTTTTGCTATTTTAAGAAAAGTATGGAGCTGGTTTTTTATTGAAAGCCTTCAGATAGTGTACGTGCCATAGTTTGGGATACTCTAAATGCTAATACAGATGGTTGTCTGGCTTGTCTCAGCTCATCATGTCTGTCAGTTTGAAGTGCCAAGTAAAAATTAATATCTAAAACGCGTAGGCCATGTCCTCTGTGCCAGAACATAGGAAGAAATCGTATCTTCTACACCCAGATAGTAAGCATAATAGCAAGGGATGGGATTAAGAAGTGGGCAGAAAGAATCTCATATGAAGGTTGCCCTTGTATTATCACCTGCAGAAAAAAAGCTGTGAATTCTGCTGAAGAAAAAGATATCTATGAGTCATAGTACCCTTGGCTAAAGACACTTAAAGATGGGTTACTACAATGGAATGGAAAAGATGCTTGGTCTCCAGCAGACTTGAAAGAAGCCAACAATTCAGAATGATCCCTATGCTTATCTAATTCAAATTTAAAGGTTTGGATAACAAAAATACCACAACATGTTTCTTTTAAGTAAATGTAATCAAGATATCAGGGTTGAATCTGTGATTTAAGCAGAAACACTGGGTGGAGAATGGTGAATGACTCCCGCATCTAGATCTAGATGCAGAGATGGCATCTTTACCCACAACACTTCAGGCATCATGGTCTTCCATGCACAAAAGAGTGGAGGTGTGAAAATCAGAATCTTGCATAGTTCTTCATACCAAAGCCCCCAAAGTGGATGAGTCAGTCTAGTATGATCTTCTAGGTTCTCTCAAGATTAAAGAATAGAATATCTCATGCATGAATTCATCTTTTCCTTTGAAAGACCAAAGATGTATCAACAATATATCATGGACAATTCTGCTCTGATTTAATGGTTAAATGAAAAAAATTAATGACCAAAAAAAAAAGGTTTGTAATTGGATTGGAGATGTTAAATTTAACTAAAAAGATGAAGCTCAATATCAAAGACTTTGATCCTTGCTTTATCCCATTTGCAAGTTGTCCTTCCAGTGGATTTTCCCTGAAACTTCTAGATTACTTTCTCAGCTATAAATTTCGACTAAACTCTTAAAAGGAATATATTCCCATCTCTATTTCAGGACTTGAAGATTGAGCTCAGAAATCAGATTTATCCCAGTTTTCCCATATTTTATCTGGGTACTGCAGATAATAAGATCCCACCAAATTTGTAAATTTGTATGTCATGCCAATAGCCAGGAATACAGTGAAAGAAACCCAAGAGCTCCCCTTCTCTGAAGGTATTAAAAGGCAAATGGTTAGGTATAAAGTTTTTTCAGCTTTCAGATGGGTTTTGTTAGGCATTTCTATTTATTTTAGCTAAGAATTACCTTTTCTCATATGGCATTTGTAATTCCCAGTGATGACACAATCAATATCCCTGTTTTTTATTTAGCCTGGTTATCAATTCATAGGTTTAAATTTGTACTACCCGTATTCAAAATGCTACCAGTCTAATCTAATTTCAAGGACCTTTTTCCTATGGAGATACTAGAAAATGCTTCATAGTGAAGACTATTTCTCTCTTTTCCATCTAAAATCAACAGACATTCTACCATTGATATTCCTGAGTGGGATGTCCTCTCCTTGTTCTTGGTTAGGAATTATAGAAGGGCATATGCTTTCTTAGCACCCTCTGTTCTTATACATTACTGATTAGGATAATTTAATGTGTTAATAGTTTAAACAGTTTATTTGAAAACAACTGCTATTCAAAAACTATTTTAAAATACTGTTTATTTGTGGTTGCTGCTGTTTCTTACTCTTAAAATAGTTTACACTTCAGAGATGCATAAAATAAATAAGTTTCTTTTGAGTCTTCCTGATGGTTTGCTTTCTGATTTTTGCCAGTTTACAGAAAGAAGTGATTCATCTAAACTTTGAAAAGTAATTGCTACTATTTATTTGCTATTAGCTCTATGTGTTTCTGAATGTGAGTTTATATTGATCAAATCATCATGATTAGAATAGTACATTGAAAATTTTAGAGCTTTTTGTCCCAACCTTCTAGAATAAAAAAAAAAATTGAATTGAGTCATTAACTTAGTAAAGATGAAACAATAATTCCATCACTGTCCTTAAACCCTTTTAATCAGGGAAGGGGAAAAGCATTTGCAAAAAACACTTGTTTATCTTACTACAATAAAATAGAAAAAAATACTGCACTACTAAGTATTGAACTGCCTGTAGAGGTTACAGGAAGCCTTATATTACATATTTATTCAAGGTCCTTTGTCTACCCTATAAAAAGATCTTTAGTTAGACACGAATCTTTCAGGGATGTTCAACAGCCTTTCATTAGCAATGGAACCTCTTTGTGGAAATAAGAAGTGAGGAGACGATAAGCTTTTCACTCATCCTTGTGACCCCACAGAAAATTTTAAAGATAGAGGGACTATTCATCCTTTGATTACCTCTATCTTTCAAGAGAAATGGCTTGCACAATGATTGCAAGAGGTGGCAAAGAGAGTAGGCCTCTTGCTCCACTTTAATTTTAACATCCTGGAGAATTTTCCCATTCCCTCAGCTTCCCACTTGACTCACCCAGTGAGTCAAATTTTAGATAGCTCAAGATTTAGGATTATTTAGAAACTTGGTGAACTGACCAGCTTGGCCAGCTTTATTCCTGGTGTTGTGTTACTAACTCCAGCTCTTGGGTGTTGAGTTATTAGTTGCCAGCCTCAGCTTTGATTTTCTAAGGCAGGTTTCTATACCTCACAGTTCTTAAGAAATATACAGAAGTATGAATACAAAAATCTGAAAATGAAACCAAAATATCTGAGTATTATTTTAAAAGTTTCTTTGAATTGTTGGGCTGGCAATATACCGCATCACTCTTTGGGAAGAGCCAAATCATGGTTACAGAAAAAGCAAAGCAGTTTTAATGGTTGTAGATTAAGAGTTAAGGGAGCAAGGTAAGAGTTAAATGAAATGTACTCAGATTTGCTCCTGTTAACGGTGCAGAATATTAACATTTGATTCCAGTCTAACTTGAAGTACTACAGAAGTCCTCTTTAAATATATATTTGCTGAGATTTTGTCTAAATTTTCCCCTCAGCATCCCTTCAAGGCATATATTTATTATCATATTTTCAGTCTTTGAACAGTAAAATGTGGACCTTTAATAAAAGCTCAGCAAAAATGTTGTTTAAGAAAGCTCTTCCATACATATCCTTTTACAGTAAGAGAAGTAGTTGCTCCCTCTGTTTTGTATGGTTAGCATTTTGTTTAACTACTCTGCAAACCTAATCAGCCTTTAACTGCCTATAATGACTGACTGCACTGCTAAAAATAGAGATGGGAGAAGAATTTCCCAAAGCATGCAGAGACCTGTGTAAATTAGTCAAATTTCAATTTGCTCTATCAAACTGGATTATTTACATCTGTGAAAAAAATCACAGTGTAGTATAATAGATATCATGTATCTGTGAATTTTACAAATACATTATTTAAATGTTTTCTCTTAACTAACCTCTTTGAAAATACAATTGCCCCTAAAAATATTAACAGCAAGAAGCAGATTTACTCACTGGTGTATTCAGCCGTGTTCTGACAAATTTATAGAACAAATTGAAAAGCTCGCAAGCAGAATGTGAATCTTCCAAAGGCACAGCAAATTGCTGTCTATTTAACTTGGGTAATAGATCCATTCCTATAGAATCTCTCCTAAAGTATGCTTTTTTTCTAGATGCGAACTGCACAAAGTTTTAAAAAGCAGCATACATGCAGTAGACACACATTTTATACAACTTACTAGTTAATATTTGTTAGGTGTACCACATTTCCCAGAAGTCACTAGGACTCAAGAGGGACTTTATTCTCAAGCACACTGCAGGCCAAGAGCTGCAGGCTCCCCCCTTTACATGACTTCGCTATTGTGACTATACATTTGGGCCTCAGAGGTAGAATGGGTAATTATTTCACTCCTTCTCTTCCTCTGCCGTTCTTTGCCATTTTCTTGAGTGCCATTTGAAATTTAGCCAATAACCACTTTGCAGAAAGATGTGTGACTTTTTTATATGTACTTATAAAATATATATTGCTATTTTGTGTAAGTATAGTAACACTAAATAAAAACGGCAGTAATCAGATTTGCAACATAATAAGCAGGAGCCAAGTTGACCATTGTATCTTTGCTGCCCATCACATCACCTTGACACAAAAGACTTTGAGGACTATTTGTTGTATTTATCTGATCTGTTTCTTATTTTCCTTTGGGCTTTATCTCAGAATTACGAATACTGTGTGTTACAGGCAGCGGCGCTGCAAAGGTCCCGCGCTGTCTGTGATGCAGCATTAAATAAAACGACATCACTTGTCATTAAATAATATATGGGGCTGGAGAGCACTTACTTTTGTTTTTAGTACAATAGATCATGTCCCAGGTGGCACTGAGACCTCTTCCAATAACCTAAATAAAGTTTAATCTCTTTATTGTGGTATACTATAGGCCACAAATTCACCACGTTTGCAGTTTTTGACAGTTTCCCAATTTCAAAGCCTGGGTAGTCAATTCCAAAGAAAAAGTTGATGTCTCAAAATGGTCATTGACATTTAAGGATGTGACATTCTGTCAAAATAAACAGGACTGAAATATGGACTTTCTTGTGCTATACTTCAAGTCATAATGTTTGTTTACATCAAATTCTCTACTGATGGTGGAGAACTGTCAGGCACAGACTTTATCATCTCTCTGCTATCCATGTCTGATAGACTGAAAAATTATGGAAGACTATAGTTTGAGGTACATTTGGTCAGAATATACACATTTAATCCTCTTGCAAAAGGGCAGTTCTGGCTCTTGTTGCAGAAACTAGAGAAATGTTGAATAGTACTCAATCCCAGCAATTGCTAATGTGCATAAATATTACTCAATATATCCAAGAGCTGTCAAATCAGGTGACCTAACATATGCTGACCATTTACTGACTTGACTTCTTCATTTCACTTATGACTGTTCTCCATTTTGGCATTTCAGCAGTTGTTAGGATTTTGTAAATCTCTTTATACTCTATCCAGTAGATAGTCACATTTCAATCTAGTTGTCAACCTTAGATTTAGCTACATATCATACAATTTCAAAAAGCTTCTTATTCTAATATGAAAAAGAAATTGTTACTGTTGATATACTCCCCAGATATCTCTGTTTCTCTATAATTTGAGTTATAAATAGGAATTCAAATCTTGTTTTCTGTCAGAAAATGTATCAATTTTATATTTATAATGTTTTACAAAGTTATGAGTCATATTCCACTGCATAATCATTTAAATAGAGTATCTTGCCATTTTAAATTTGATACACTTGCTGCCAAGTTGGAGTGCTTTTAATATGCATATGTGTGCGCGCATGTATGCCTGTGTAGGCTAGTACCTTATGAGTCCAGAAATGCTTATCCAGCTCAGAGCCTCTGCAAGACTGGCATATCTTAATGTATGAATTGTGGGTTTAAATATAATTTTTTTGCAAATTCTGTAAATGCACTTCCTCAAATATAGACTCAGAAAACTTGCAACTGATGTTACTCATGGGGTAACTTAGATGTAGCACATCTAGGAATGTCATCTCTTCTCACTGATTGTTCCTGGAAGCCAGTAATAAGTTACTCTGAAATTTCCAGTACTTTGGGCAGATGCTAGTAAAAGGAGAAAGTCGATAGTCAATGATGTCTTGCATGCTCTTCTTCATCTGTTCATTCTCCTCCTCTCGCACAAACAGACGCTTGCTGTGGAAGGGAAGAGAACAGGTGCTGTATAAACCTGAGACCTAGATATCTCTCTTCAGGTACAAGAGATATCTGGTGTTTTCCCTTCTGAGTAAACTTATGAGGAAATTCTTGTAAACCTGCTTTGTGAGAGCGCTGGAAAAACTGTTTCTATTTTACATATACATCTGTGCCATTATTCAAGCATTTCAAGTTACAGTGTTTATATAAAACTTTTTATAAGCATGTACGTTTGGTGTTACTAACACTGATGGGCTGCTTCATTAGAGTAAGGGTTAAATATTATAATAGAAGATAGTTTAAGCCTTAAAAAAATGATTATTAACTGCATAATTTTCAGTGTCCTTGGACGTGGTCAGAGAGGCTGATCTGCTCACATTCAAAGGAGGTTATCCACTTCTCGGTTCTTCTGACCAAACTGTCTGACTACTCTGACACTGTTCTGTGAGATGATCTGGATGAAGATTTTGGAGGTGAAACTACATTAGCCAGATCAGCAGCAGGCATGTTAATTTGGCTGCAAATGCTCTTCCGTATTCACAGTTGGGGGTCAGAGGACATAACCTGTTACAAGGAACTGAGCAGGTAGGGCTGAAAAAAGAGGAAAAGCTCCCCTTTTCATGCCTTCAAAGCTTGTATGACAAGAGAAATCAGCTGCTTATGATATTGATCCTACTGAGTAAGTTAGAAGAATACAGAATTCTCACTGTGGTCAGTTCCTAGGCAAAAAATGACTGTTCTTGGCCCTTGTTTGTAGAAGACTGTTAACTACAAACTGACATTGTGCTATTCCATTGATTAGCTGTTCTGAGAGAGAAAAAGAGTCTATTTAATATGCAGCTCAATATATATAGACTATTTTTAATATTCTGAGAGTATGCAGTGATTCAAGATATATATTTAAATTTACCAGAATGCATTTTCTCAGTAGATCCAAAAAAAGCTTGTTTTTCTCTTTTGTAACTGTAGAAAAATGTCATCTCACACATACACTGGAATACAGAATGAATTACATCATAAATTGTTGATGCAGAACTTCCCACTAAACAGCCTCTTCTCTATTAGTTAATACTTGATTTTCAGGATATCAACAAGTTAAAACAGATATGAGCACAAAGGAAAAGAAAATGGTAAAATTAAAGGAAATTATTTGATCTTTCTACTGTCATCTTTCTACTGTTTAATTATGTTTGATATTGAAAAAGATTTCAATTTATTTTGACCTTACAACCAATATCCCAAGTAAATATGTATTTGTTATAATTATATTAAACTTATAGTATACTTACTATAGAAAACTAAGTGTTTTCTGGGCTCTCATAATGACATGAAGAAGCCATGAAAACACTTAATGAAAGCCACTTTTATATCATGAACTTTTCCCATACATTGATAAATAATTATTCACCTGTGTAATTCCCCTAATTTATAAGTAATTGCTCACCTTTTGTGGGAGTTGAGAGTGGTCATCTGTAAACAGAAGCAGATGTTCTGTCATCTAGTGAGTAGAATTTCATTGCAAAAATAAACCCACCAAAATCAATGGGGCATACATAATTGGCTGTGATATAAATCACTATAGAAAAAGGAGGTCAGAATTTGGCTTTTAATGGATGTATACCCTTTAAATGCATCAATTATAATTCAATATTTCCAGAGTCATATTTGTATCCAATATTTGAAATAGGTGTTTTTATATGAAGGGTCCTTATGAAAGGTCAGTTAGAAGCACAAGTGTCCTCAATTTGTGTTAAAATCAGTATCTAACCAAGAGTTTGTTATATTGAATTTATACCAGATTAACAGCATGGCTGGACATAATGATTTTGACCCAGATTCTAACTCTGGACCAGTATATATGTAGGGCTTGTAGGATTGCCCTTGGGTGGAGCTCAGGAGTCAGGATTCACTTAATTCTTCAACTTCCAGCAGGCAAACTCCATCTATTTTAGTAAGTTGTTTAGACTGCTATGACTCAACCTGTAGGGATGCCTGCCTCTCTTCATGGACTGCAAATGGAGCCTTGAAGACTAATTTGGACTAGATGGCCCAATTTTAGATTGCTCAGTTCAGGTGAAATGAATCCCACTCCATGGCTGCATAGATCACCACCTTCTCAACAAAACAATTAGATATCTGCCTTCCCAGTTCATGTAAGATCCTGGTGATAATTTGCTTATGTTGATTATGCCTATATTACTTAAATATTTAGAGTTAATTTAACTTTTTTAAAAGCACTTTCATACATGGAAACAGAGGGAAGGCAGCCAGCTGTACACAGATTATCAGCAAACATTCCAGAAATCTGAATATATGATGATTTGCCTATTGAACATTAGATAGTATCATAGATTTCCAGGATGCAATATACTGTTGAATAACCTCAAACATTTAGTAGGGACTTGTTGACAAAGGTTTATATTTAAGCTTTGTTTGCAAATGGAATATTTAATATTTCCAGCCTAGATCTTTTTAACCTGAGATGAGATAAGCCCAGGAGGTAGACAAATTAAGCCTTTAAAATCTTTGATGAGTCTGTGTAATGTACATGATCTGTCACTGAGACAAAAGCAGCTGATGTTCTGATCTCATATGCTCATATCCAGTGAAGAAGAAGTTACTTTCAATTTATTAAAGTGAAACTGTGGGATGAGATCTGCTTCCATTAGTGGTATGTTCAGTTGCATCAGTAAACAGCAGCTGATTAATGCCATGGGGTTCTGCTACTGTATCTTCTGCATTTATTGAAGTTTTGGCAACCAAGGAAGGTCTTGATTGATTTGTTATTTTCTTAGTTATAATTCATGATTATGAAGGGAAAGGTCTATGCACTACATACATTCCACCTGAGCCTGCAAAGTAAGAGTTAAATACCTACAAAAGCTGTGCAGTCATGGGGCAGGTGGTGTGCCACTGTCTACCATGCTATTCAGATTTCCTTTGCTTCCTGTCTGTTCTCTATTTTTTTCTTGTGCTCAAGTTTAAGTCTTTGGGCTAGAGACTGCATTTTTCTGATTTTTTCTTTTTTTTTTTTGCACAGTGTATTACTGTTTTAGTCTTTCAAGCAAAAAAGAAAACTGAGTTGGCATTTGCACACATCATAAACCTGTTCAGAGGAGTCCAGTGAAATTTAAGTGCCACATAAGCATTGTTTGGCTTAGAAAATAAGGACTTTTTTTCACTCTCACTATTCAGTTCTGTTGGTAGACTTTTTCCTGAGCCATATTCTTGAAAGAGCAGTTCTTCAGAGTCTCTTGTATAGAGCAACAACTTTTCTCTCATCTTGAAATGAACAAATCATTTCCAGTGCTAGAAACACCTCAAGGTAATGTTTTAAATTGTCTTTTCCTGTGACTTTTGAAACTACACCAAACAAGAAACAAATTCATTTTATTCCTTTTATATTTTGAAACAGAGCCTGAAACTCCAGAAGCGGTAGTTTTAGAAACACCTAAGGAAAGTGGTAGAGTAAGCTCTAGAATTCACTTAACAGTCTTACAAGATATATTACATATAAAATCTGAAAACGTAACAAAACAATTCATGTGTATAGATTGGATTTTTTTTTCAACCTTGGGGACAGAAATAGTAGCACCTGCCAAAAGGCTGCAGTAGAGCAAAGCAGTTTGCAAAGTTGAAAAGCAGCATGGGTTTGTCCGACTATGAGACAAAATGATGTTATGTGTTCTGCATCTCCAGGGATATTCTGGATCTCTGAGGGATATGTAACATCCCTTAAATTCTAGATATAACTACCCAGAAAGAACAATGTACAGACTACAAATTAGTCATAGACTACATAATTGGTAATTCCAAATAAATAACATGCATGAGATTACAAATGGCTCTCACACAATTTGGAAAGAGGAAAGGAGGCTAAATTTGCTGTATAAATTGTTCATTATTTACTGATAGATAAACCACAGACATTCATGGATTTCATTGTGGAACTCATGTAATCTCTTTCATTTGTTAATTAGACTGGATATATATCTTTCTAACTTTTCTGAAAAATTAGAGTTCAAGTGTGGAAATTTCATATGAAGCATGTTGCTCACGAGCTTTTGATACATATCCATTGGTTTTTAGAAGAAACTTGTAATTACAGCATTGTGTTAAAATGGAGATAAAAAAACATAAAAGGAAGAAGAATTAATTTGCTGCATTAGCAGTCTTCATGTGATCTAACAGAACTGGAAGTGAGTATGCAAAGGTCTTCTACATTTGCAATTTCTGTGTGCAATGGGATAGTGCAGAATGTAAAGATTGGTACCTGACAACCTTCAGGAAAATGGGAAAATATATCCACATATTTTACTGCAGCTTTTGCGCTTTTTCTGCAGAAGTGCTTATGGCCAGGATATCAGCCTTCATGGTAAACCTTTCCTTGAGCCCTGTGACATTGCTCCTTTGCACTGTCTCTGATTGAGCCACACCTTTGCAAACTGAGGTATGAGACTTTCAGGTCTGCAAAAGATTTGGTTTCAATTTCAGATGAATATTAAGGTTACTTTCCATGTTATCTGAACTGGATTTATGGATTTACCCACTCCTATGTGAATTTTTTTTTCATTTAATTTATGATGATAATAAAGGAAACAGGGTTTGGGGCTCTAGACCAAAGATATTGCAACTTAGTTAGGGATAAAATACAAAAGATGTACAAAAATACAAAAGATAATGGCCAAATCTAATGCTATACATGAGTGATACTTTACTGAAAAGAAGAGATATGAGATATGAGAGGATATGGCCCTCCAAATGAGAGTAATAGCATGATTTTGTGTGGAAATCACAGAGGTCAGTAATCAAAGACTGAGTAGGAAAAGAAAAGCTTTAAAAGAATGATCAGAAGGGAAGTTATGTTGTTTTTCACTTCAGAACACAAGAGTTTTAGATCTTAAAAGTAAGATAAAGACGAGTAGAGTTTTAGGAAAAGACAGGTTTATACAGAGTCTTGAAAGAGAGACAAGAAGTTTGAACAACCTGTGAAAGGGGTCAAGGGTAGCCAACCAAGAATTTGGCTTTGGTGACACTGAATTATAAAAATCTCTAGTTTTGATGAAAGGAAGTGAGAGAAGTGCCATGCATATTGCTCCTCAAAATCTTTTTTGGTCTGTTATTATGTGGTTCTATTTTCCACAGTTTATCCTCTTTTTTGGCTTACTCATTTGAGCATGACTCTCACTCTTCCAATTTTTTTTAAAATTTCTCACAGTTTTACAATTTTACAAATTAAAAAGTTTTTCTTTCTTTCTTCTGCCTTCATTCCGATATTGCATCATGTTGGCTTTTGTTCTTAGAGCCTTTAAGATCACAGCTTTATGTTTACTTTCAGTTAAATATGTGACATTAAAAAAAAAAGTATGCTTTTAGATTTTTGACTGGTCCTTTTAATTTGCTTTTACCAGCTTCCTCTTTGCCTTTTCTCTTAAAAAATTCAGTATCCTTATATTCAGTTTTTATGTGTTTATTTATTTATTTTTCTTCTCTCTTAGTAAGATATCACATTTTGGTCGTGTTACAAAAGAGCTCACTTGTAGTCCTGCCTGGAATGAGGTCTGGTGCACTTTTCCAGATAAAACCCAAAGCCATTTCTTTTCTTGGTGTTTCTTGGTGTTCACGGTTGTGTGGTTCTGTTGGTCATTTATGGTATCCCTGACTCATGCTTCATTATGATTATTTACTCAGTTGAAATGTGGATACCTGAAATTTCAAATTATCATGTTTTCTACTTCTTCAGTCTCTCTAGCTTTTGCTAGCATTTCAGGTCCCCTGCTGCCATTGTGATTGAGTGGCTGACGGCACAGTCCTCTCATGCTCACTGATTAATCAAGCAGATCAATTCTGTGACACTTGTTGATACAGTTACATTTTAACAGGTTGCCTGATGTGTTCTTTAATATATAATATTAGTTCTCCACCTAGTCTAATGTCATTATCATTTCTAGGCATTTGGTTAGTGTTGTTCAAATCCTTAATAATTCTCTTATAAGACTATGTGCATTTTTGCTGTAGCTTAGTACATTCATTTATTAGCATGCTTTTGATTAGGTTTTGCATTTTTAAAAGTCCTTTCTCAAATGGAAGTCTGACTGCTAGTATCAATTATTTCTCATCAGAGGGTGAGGAATTTAATTATGCTGCGGTCAAGCACTTCAGCTGTAATTATGCCTTGAATGGATTTGCTGTGCAATGTTTAGAAATACAGCTCTAATCCTGCAAGCTAGGCCATATGGCCCTGCCTATGCACCTGTGCAGGACTGCAGTGAGATCAGTAGTATCTCACACATGGAAGCACTTAAGAATGATTATGACAACATGCAGCATGGCTTAAATGTATCTTCTACCTAAGTAAAAAGTATTCCATGCCCACTTCCACAAAGAAATGGTAATTTTACATGCCTATACTTTGCCCTCTTGTGATATCTCTCCAGAGAGTACGTGGCTATTTGAAATAATGCATTATTAATATTTTTCACTGGTCAAATGTTCTGTTCTTCAACTTTGTATGTGTTTTATTTTCCTGTCAAAAGGATGATGATAAAACACTATTTCCTGACTTCTGGCCTCCATACAGGTCTACTCTCTCAAGTATTCCATTTTTCAATATTACTGCAATGTGCAGCATGCATGTGCATGTTTCTTGGTGTGCGTGTATTCTCAGTGTGTAAAATGTCCCTTCCCTCTGTCTTAATTCCACTGTAATCTCTATCTCTGTGCAAGGCCACAGAGAATGCTTTTTGAACAAAATATTTTCCCCTTTTCCTTCCCCTCACCTGCCCTCAGCTTTATGCTACTGGTCTTCAATTCAGCATAGAAACTCTAAGCCAGGGTGTGGAATATCTGAGGGAGTTATTAAGAGTCCAAGCAGGTTGTCTGGAGAAAGGGGAGCTGAAGTTGGGACTGGAGGTTGGGCCTTTTGGTGTTGAGAGGCCCTGGCAGGCCACAGGGGAACTTTGCCAGGTACCCTTTCCCACATTCCTAATCTCAGATGATATATCTGAACTGCTGAAGACAGTGAAGCATTTCCAGTGATTGCTATTATACATTCAGGACCTATTTCAGAAAGTGGGGAAAAAAATACAATAAGGGTCAAAACCTTTATTCTTAATTTATTATTCAGGAAATCCTCTAGAGAAGCAGAACTTCAAAGAAGATCAATCTTCCATTTCAAAAAAGGATTTTGACATTTGGAATTGAAATTAATCTGGACCATTCTTAAATTCTCAGTAAAAGGGAAATAAAACTTATTTTACATCACTTAAAATACTATAGTGTGTTATATTATCTAACATGAAATTTAAATATATGTAACTAAAAGTTCCAACTTGACTCAGTTCTAAAATATCAAAACAGCACTTTCAGCATAGTCTCGATTTTCCTGAGTAAACTAAAATATTGGTGAATACATTTTTTAGGAAGATTTTTTTATTTTAATGGAAATACATTCTCTTGTGAAAGGTAGCTCTATAAAAGTCTCCCGATAATTCTATAGTTTAAAGAGAGAGAATGAGAAAGAATGCATGATTTGGCACCCAGAAAAATATTTTTTATCTGAGTGTTGTATAATAATTGACTGGATACAGTATGTACATGAATAGTTATGTGAGAAAATGTTTATCTAGCACATAGCTGATGATGGCAACAGTAATGACAATGTGTATAAAAGACATGCTGATTATGATGAATCACACAGAAAAAATGTTGACATTGATGTCTAGTAATTCTGAATGTCTCCAGGCAGCGAATTTATCTTTCTATTGGGCTACTTTTCACAAGCAAATACTTAATTTATGTATTTAATTTATTTCTCTAAATCTAATATGTGAAAGTGGAGAGTAGCATCATGTCAAGTGGAGGTTGGATATGCTCACCTGTTAACATATTTATATTTCCTGAGATCCAGCGATGTCAGTAACTAAGAGAGGTGGAAGCTCACTGGAAAGCATAGATCTGGTATTTTAGGCAACTGTTTTTCACTGATTGTCAAAAATTACTGCATTCATATCTCGTCTCTTATCCTGGCTCTATGAACTGCAGAAAAAAATGAGATAAAAACTATAACAAATTATTGCACGTGTATTGCAGGGATATGTTACTCAACATTTCTGAAAGACTAAGTTGTGGCAGTATCATGGCATTTCAAATGAAGAAGTTCATTCCATTTCAAGACAAATTCTCATTCAAGAACACTGTGTTTTTCATTGTTTATTTTTAATTCAGAGTACATTGACAGTTGTGGAAAACTCAGCTTTAAACAAAGCTTTTCTTGTTCAGAAGATCCCTTAATCTTCTTTCTTATTTGTGGGAATAATTCTATTGTTTTGACATCTAGAAAAATCAAGCCCCTCTTATGGATTGATAGCCTTTTCTTGGCCACCTATACCAGGCATTAGATCAGGTCTCTCTTTCTTCTTCAGTATTTATGCTATACAAGAGACAAATTCTCGGTTATTCATGAGCAGCCCACAGTAAGAATGCACATGGACACAGTTTTCATCCCAGCTGTGAAATGATGTCATGGTGGACTTTGGTGTGGAAGGGAAGTATCTTGTGATTGAGAAGGTAGAGCCGCCTTCAGAGCTCCAGGCAAGGTGAAGTCTCCAGTCAGATCAATGGATTTTCTACTGTGTGTAAGCCCTTTGGGGGACCTGGAGTCTTCCTCTTTCAAAAGCATGCATTGTATTCGTATATTGCAGTTTCACTGCAACTTCAGTTATTGATAATTAAGATGTAGAATTTTCCCCATGGTTAGAAAGTGACAGCTGATATTGATTACTATTTCAAATATAGTCAGAATGGTAATATTTTAGAGTATGACTTTTATTATTAATGTAATTACTTGTGAGTAGAACTGTGCTATATAATCCTGGGCCCATCATCCATTCTTACTCACAAAAAGAAGAACAAAAAAAAAAAAAAAAAAAGAAGGAAGGGAAAGAGGATGGGGAGAGGAATTGTTACTTCAAAGCAAGGTGTGTCTATCTTGACCCAAATCATGTGTTGCCTGCCTGTTTGATTACTTGTCCATTGAATGCAATGGTATATTTTATATTAATAGACAATGGCTGGCTAGTATGTCCCTGCTACCTCCTGAAAGTCTTTTATACCTCTCACTGCTGGCCCGCCTGTCTTCCACTTCCCTTGGGCTGTGCTGCTTACATAAACTGAGCTTAATGAAGCGATTCTCAAATGAGATTTATCTTTTAAAGGTTAAACATTTTAATTAGAATTCAATTGTGAGGAGACCTAGGGGGTTGGTGTGGAGTTAGTATCCTGTGCCTGGTCAGGATTCTTGAAATGTGTATTGTACTTCACACTTCCTAATAGTGCTCTATGATGCTTTCATCTTTGGAGAGTGGATCCCTTCTTGATTTTCCCTTGTTTTCAGCATGTTGCTCTACACTGCATCAAATTGTTCCAGCCCAGCAGTGTGGGTGATAGATAATGTTACAAACTTACATATGGTAGTTTGTAAGATAAACCAGTTCAGATAATACAGGATGTGTCATCCTGTAACTCAGATATTGAACTCATCTTTTCTGAGATATGAGTGGCTGGATACAATTCTTAAAGAACTTTAAATCTCATAGAATTCTGGTTCTTCTGACATGTGAAGATTTGTAGAGGATAGAAATTCAGATAATCCCGAGAAAGCAAGGAGGAACTGCAAGCAATGGCTGAGGCTGAAGCCTGAGACAGAAAGCACCAACTCATCTCCAGCTTTAAAAATGAAGTGATTGTACCTCAGAACAGATGGGAGGAATTTTAGCTTTATATGCATTTCACTGGAAGGAAAGGAGAAAGAGAAAGGAAATAATTTAATTTTTATATTTTCATTTTATTTGATAGTTTTATTTCTGTGTTACTAGCTTCTTGTCTTCACTACTTTCTCCATAATCTATTCCTCCTCCTCCTCAATTAATTTGGTCTGTAGAGTTTATTGAACCATGTCAAATCACTCTGTAGAAGTGACTTTTGGATTAGCCCATGTTTTTTAGGTCTTAGAATATAATTATTAGGTACATTTAGGTAGGCTTGAAAAGGAACATATTGCACGAGTTTTCACTGACACTCTTCTATGTGACAGTTCTTCAAGTCTGAATTGTTTTGACTGTTCTCACTCACAGATGCCAGTAGTCTTTCTTGTGGCAACTGATCCCCAGTTGAGACTCATTCTCCTTTACAGCTTGAATGCATGACTTGTTTCCATTAGCACTGTCAGGGTGTTTAAAATATTGACTTGCAGTTTTGTTTCATCTACATGGTGACTCGATGGTAAAATGCATTAATAAACATTTAGAAAAAATAATGGTATTTACACCTGGATATAGCAAACCTTGAGGATGAAGCTTAATATTGTCACAGATCTGGTGCAGGTTCACACAGGAATAGATTTATTTCTTATGCTCTGCTAAATTTCTTGTGGAATGCCGAGTGCATTAGAATCCATGGTAACTGTGCCTGGTAAAACGTTGTATTACTTTGCTGTTGATAATGCAAGTCCATCTAATTAGTACCAAATGTCAGGGTACTAAGAGGAGCAGGTGGCACCATTTGTATCTGAAGTAAATACAAACACAGTACTTGTGTGCAAAAACAGAGACTAAATAAAGCCTTTTGTGGAGTTTGCTACAGCTGGTTTGTCTGATGAATAAGATCTGAAAAAGAGAAGGTAATTATAAACTGTGCTCCATGAATGTAATTGATAATTTCAATTTCAGGTTGAACCAAATGTTATTGATAGGAAGCATTTCGGGCTTGAGACCTGTTATACTTAAAGAAATAAAGTGTATTGTTTCTGGAATAGAGACTATGATTTTCGGCATTTGGAAAGTTCATGGTTCTCTTCAGGTTCATGTTCTATTTTAAGAGTTGCTAGCAATAATGACAATTGTGAATAACAATAAATCAGAGAATTTTAATATTCTTGATGTTCATGAAATACTAAGAACTGTGAACAGACTTACTAAGTTGAGACTTTTGGTGATCTTTAAATACCTAAACCTCTGAGTTACTCAAAATGTACATGAACATTGTTTGAATGGGTCCAAAGTGAAAAGAAATTGCTAGAGATCGACTAAGGTGGGTAGAATCATTCTGCCTAGATGCCTTTATGACTTATGAAGAGAAATGAATAGCTCCAGAAATCTATCAAAAATAATTTTCTGGAGGTGCCTTATACAGTTGCAGTTTTCCAATAGGGAATGTACATTCAGGATGGATGCAGCTTATGGGACCCAGTGAAAACTTAACTAATCAGTCTTTATGGCAAAAAATTAACTGGGAAAATTAACTGTTTTTTTGCTTGCCAGGTGTTGATCAGTATCAGGAACAAAACAGGTCAAGATACTGTTACCTCTCACTGACATATGGCTGTCTAATGTGGAGATGAAGGGGAGTCCCTCCCTTGCAGCTGGAACACCAGTCTGCAGCATAGAGTTAAAGTGGTACTTTGACATCACCTTTATAGAAGGTTTATTTTCCTCCATGGAAATTTAGAAGGTAAAGAGATAAAAGGTGTGGGGGCCTTTATATTGGACATCTGCATTTGTGTGAATATCACTTATGATGACTATGTAGACAGTCTCTGGCCTGCAAACATAAAACTTCGTTTTCATGCTATGCCAGTCTTCTTAATCTTCTCATACACAAATATTCACTAAAAATGAAATATACCCTCAATACTAGTTTTATGCTTTTTCTTAGTTTGCTTAGTTAATCTGGCAATTGATATGTAAGTAAGATTTGCAATTCCATCTGTAATATTAAAATAGTGTGAATTTTTACATTATTACCATTTAATTAAAAATATGTGCTGTCTATTAGGAATAAAATGTCCTTTATTCCATTCCATTTATAAATGAAATATTAACAGTTATTTTTGCTTTTTTTTAAGACAATTTGATTACAAGAGAGAAAGAGAGAGCATGATGAATATTTTTAATGTATTTTGTGATAAACCCTGAGTTTGCAGCATATAATAGCAAACTTTAAGGGGGGATATTTTTAAAGGAGGGAACATTTAAGGAGAGATAATCAAGTAAAATTTGTATCTAGCAGATCTGGAAGTACAGAACATACTGTACAAGGAAAAAATAAATAACCTGCAAATGAAAAGAACACCCAAACATCTCCAAAAAAGATTAAGAGACTAAGCTAAGTAATAAAGAATATAAAAAGCAATCTTTCCAAAAATAATAACATACTCATCCTTACAGCCATATAGAAACACAAAAGAGCCAAACAGTTTAAGGGGAAAAAAATGAAGCTGTGATAAAAAAAAGCAAATAAAGCTATTTTTAATAACAAAAGTTCTCATCATAAAACAAATATTTAAATTCAAAGCAATTTAAAAAACCCATGGGCTCCTTAAAATAATATCCACCAAAATATCCTTCAGAGCAAAATATAAATTGGTTTAAGAGGAAAATAAATACCACTAATTTGTTGTATCAGCTTAGCACATTCTAGCAGCGCAGTTGTCTTGCTCATTAGTTTGCAGGATAGCCTGCAGTAAAGGACAACATGTTCTTGTGCTGCTCTGGTGCAGTTAGGGAAGAAAGAAAGATATGGTAGGTCATGATCTTTGTCACTTTCTTTTTGCTACTTTGGATAAGCATGAACTACAGCTAGTCTAAATTTCTTTCTGCACCTCCAGTGCATTGATATAAGCAATGCTTCAGTGCTGACAACCTTTGTCTCCCCCCAAACATTCATATGTTTCTGAGTCAAGAGAAGCCTTGCTCCTTTCAGAGTGAAGATACCACTGATTGATTGCACCTTGCCTCTTCATGAAAGACCATTTTCTGGTTCTTGTAGAATAGGGCACTTCGATTTGCACAAAGGTAAATTAGATTCTTGTGTCCTTGCAAAAATGAGCTTCTATTCCTACTGGTTTCTAACTCTGAGGTTGCCCAAAATCACTCTCTTGCAGCAGGAAAATGTTGAGCGAATCAGCTGAACAACAACTTCCTGCTCATGAGAAGCAGGAACTTTCAAGCTGTTGGAAACTTAATTGGAACAGGTGAGTGCTCTTTGCACAAGACTGCTGCTACAGCTGAGTTCCTATAGTCAATCTTAATGTGGCTCTCCCCTCTCTCCACCCGCAAAGAAATCTATGATATGTTGATTTTCAAAATAATAAGTGTGGTAGCCTGTCATGCAACTTGTACTGGTGTACACAGGTTGCATCAGTCGCTGGACATAACTGTGGTAAGTGGCACCTGTTGTACCATTTGTTTAGCACTTTATTGTATGTGTGCCTCCACTGTTTGGTAAAAAATAATATGTCTGAGTAGCAGGCAGGCAGGAAGGCTGCCAGTTTTTGCATTGTTCAGGCTGCTGCAGTATTGGTATCATGGTACCAGCAGGAGGTAGGGGAAATTGCTACTTCTCTGGGGGCAGCTGAGTACAGTCATGGAGAAGACGACTCTGGCTTGTGAGGTAGGACAGAGCTGGAGTGATAAAAGCCGGGAGTGGGGATCCTGCTGCAGGAGTACAGGCTGCCAAAACTCCTGAGAAGAGAAGGGAGCTGGCAGAAAAGCTGCAGGGGGTTGCAGAGACCCTCCCTGCAGAAGAGGTGATTTTGCTGGTGATCCTGACCAGACTGTGTAGAATTTGCTGGAGTCCAGGAAGCTGCTAAAAATTACAGAACTAGAAAACAAGAATAGAAGGACTTGCCCTGCAAGGCACAGTAAGGGAAAGATTTGTTTACAAACCCTTTTATTTTACTCTGTCTCACCATTATTACATGTATCTGGACATGTAAGAGTAGCTTCTTGTAGTGTGTGTTTTAATAAATCTTTGAGTAGAAGTTGCAAGCCATTTTAGTGTCTTTAGTGTGGTCCCTTTTAAAGGAAGAATACCAGCAGTTCCAGCTTTACCGTTATGGCAACCTGCGAGCCCATTACAATAATTTTTCAGTCACTTTCAGTCCTGCCCTGCTCACTTCTACAAGGGCAAAAACCAACAGCGCTGCAGAACCTGTTAGCCTCTTTTGTACTGGTTTCGTGCACCACCCAATGAAATAGAGGAACTCTTTATGACTGTCTTAGTATTTATTTGGGCTTTTCCATGCAGAAATGTAACTATCCTACTTTTATAAAGATATGAATAAACTTAACTTTATGCAAAGTCACATAAAGAGATCTTAGTAGGAATGCAAAAATGTTTAAAGATTCTCATTGATATATACGTGCCTGTTCTTGGAATTAGATGAATGCATCCTCTGAATCCTGAAAAAGCCTAAGCTGTGAAAGATAATGGCTACCACTTACTCCCAGAGGAAATCACTGACCTGTCATCCCTGTAAGAAACCTACAATAATGTTTTAGATCACAGGTCCATCAACAATGATGATATTCAAAAGGAAATTACTTTAGAATATGAAAGATTCTTATCAGCTCCTGAACTCTATATCCAAGACCTAGAGCGCTCGCAAAATTTGAGGACAAGAACAAAATATTGGGTTTGGAATCTGTCATTTGTTTTGTTAGCATTTCATGTGCAGACTCTTTAAAGATCTCACAGTGAAATGGAGTTTGTGAACCTAATAACAGCCATGTTACTTGACTTACAGTTTTTTGCCACAATACTGAAAATGATGCTTCTTGCAAAGAAGTCTGAACAGGAAGTATGTTCTAACTTATATGGTAGATAGGTAAATTCAAAGTTGTTTCTGGAAAGGAAGGAAGGAGAAACCTGATCCAAAGTACAAGGGAGAGGATTATCCTGTTTATTGAATCTGCATTTTTGTAATCCATCTCCAAAGGGAAAGAAGATACTAATATAAGTTTGGACTATCTCCACTTAATGTATGCAATTTACTTATACCCAGATGTTAATTGCCTAGCAAATCAGTCTTCTTTAAATAAATGTCAAAGTTATTTATTCTGTTAATGAAGAATGCATTTGCATTTGACGATCCTGTGAATATAACTTAGATACCTAAACTTAGAACAGTAGTTCTTACTCCTGAGATCCTGAAATAAACCAGCCTCTTCTATTGAGAAAATATAGGTAGCTTAAACATTAATTGTAGGAGGGTTTGTTTTTATAAACTGAAGGTAGCAGTTAGGTGCTTAATCTAGACAGATAAGATTCCAGCAAGAGTTGTCCTTTGCAGCTATTTTTTTATATAAATACCGACAGCCAGTCCTGCTGATTAAACCAATAGGGTTTGAAAGACAAAGAGGGGGGAATATCTTTGACAAAACAAGGTTTGCTCAGAGAAGTGCCTGTTCTGAGCAAACCTGGGCTGAATAGGGCAGGTTTAGCTTCCTGGATAAGACATTAAGGTAGTACAGTGATCAGCGAAGGAGATTAGTTCTGGGAAGTAGAACTTCAGGAGTAGATGGTGGAACTGTGCCCAAACTCTCATAACTGAGAAAAATGCACTGGTTAAAAAGTAGGAGCAGAACTAAGCCAGGTGATTGTGAAGTCTTGAGAGTGCATTTTATATTTACAATTTTTAAAATGTTTGTCCTATTTAAATCAAGTATTTAACATTTTCCTTTCCTAAATTAAACCTTAGCCTTAGTCTTAGCCATAGCTAATTATAAAAAAGACCTTTAACACTGAGCATTCTTCTTCTCAAGAAACAGCACAGGCTTCAGAAGATGGCAGAGTACAGCCTTGCTATGGTTATGCTTTTTGATGATTCTCAGGAGCTGGAGATTATTTTCTCACAAAGCTGTAGGAGTCAGTTTGAAGTCTAATAAGGCCAATGGAGAGGAGTTCCCCTCAGTGGGTACTAATCAGTGTAAGCAGCAGACACAAGGACACAATTTCTGATTTGGGGAGTAATTCACAGGCATCATAAGTTTTTTCCAATAAATTGATACCTGTGTCATCCCTGTCATGTCACATATAGATGGCGATTGGACTTCAAAAGAACTGAGGCAGACAGAATGACTCAAAGCAATACATGGATTTAACACTTAAGAAAGCAGATATGAACTCTCGTGTACCTGTTTTCTTGTTTTCTAAAAGAAAAACAAGAAAGAAGGAAAAGTTTTAGAGAATATAAAGCTTTTAGGGTAGGTTTTGCGTTTTCTACGCAGACAAGGAAAGTATCTACTTAAAATCCATGGATAAAAAGTGGAATTGCAGAGGGGGAAAAAAACCTTGAAGGAATTGAGTAATAATAGACAATGAGAAAAAAGACGACTTCCTTATTTTTAGCTTGTGCAACTGTGAGGACAGGGGTAAACCAGAAAAGTAGACAGCCACCTGTCATCAGTTTTTAAAGAGGATGCCTAAGCTAGGAATCTAGTTGATAAGCCCTTGCAGAAGGTGATTTAAATATCAGATGGCTTAAAAGCTAAGGTAGCTAGGCAGAATCTAGCTAGGTCTTTGGAATACATTCTTTTCTTAATATACTTGTAAACCTTGCACTAGCCTTATCTAGAGATTTGAATACGTATCAAGTGGAGGAAAAAAACTCTAATACTATAAAAAAGAGTACTGCAATGATGTTCATTTGGATCTTCAATGCATTGAATAGTAATTATTTCCTATGCATATATATTGGCATAAGAATCTTGCTATAAAGGATGTTTAGTTAATAAACAGTCTTTTAGTTTCATGATTTCTGTATGTTGTAACTCTATATCTGCTTATGAAGACTTACAAAGGTGCCACAGAAAAACTGGGAATTTTTTTTATTATTCTGTTTCCATTTGTTTATGTTAGTTCCTTTGGAACTGCCTATCTAAGGGCATGTGAAGGAATCACTCTCCAATGCTTTCTATGAACTTACATGGTAACTGTAACCTTCCACATTGTATTAGCAATAGCCTTCATGGTCTCTTTTCTTTAACATAGTATGGTTACCTTGCAGCTTTTGAAGTGCACCCCCGTGAATCTTTGATTTTCTGCAGTACTGCTTGATAGATGGAAATGTCAGGCTGGAAGACAGCTAATGAACTGAGTGTTCAATAGTTCATCACCTTGGTTTTACCAGAAATCCTTTAGCAAGAGTTTTGAAATAATTGTATTTGGTAGAATGAGATCACTCGCTTTTTTTGATAAAACAGCTGACACTACTCAGAACAGCAACATGTACGGGGAGGGGCAAATTTAATCTTCATATTGCAAAGCATGCTGCAAAAAATGCAGGAAGTGAAAGAAAAAGAATTTATGACTAATATTGCTGAAGATCTCTGCTGTGGCCCAGCTGAGGATATATACAAAGAGGTTTGCTCTTCAGCTGTCATAAGTTACTACTGATGACTGAATTTGTTGTTTATGAAGGCCTAAATTCAACAAAGGATTTAAACATGTGCCTATAATTATAAGACTATGAGGAATCCTTCATAGTTTAAAGACACAATTAAAGATTTCTCTGTCGGTGCCTGTGTGCGAAACCTCTGTTGTCCCATCTCAGGTCAGGAGGAGAATAGGCTTGTGGCACAGTGCCGCACAGCTATGGCTGAAGGAGTAAACACAGCACTGTAAATGTGAGTTCTGAGCAATCAGTTAGAAACTCCTTAAGAACTTCATTTTCTAGGTAAGATTCCCAAAACATAGTACGTGCGTTCCTGGAACCATGTGAATCATCTCAAAGTGATGCATCCATATGCAAGCAGAGTTTGCAGCCAGGAGCTGCTTTCTGACTCTAGATACAGCAACAGTTTGATGCTATCTCCCAATTCTGCTTTTGAGCAGGGTCTCAAATCTTGCTAGTACATGCCTATATAAGGAATGGGAGGGCAGGCAGAGATAGATGGCTGCTGTGGACTGGTGTGTTCCAGCCACCAAAATGTCCAGAGTGGCTTCAGGCAAGAATGTGCAGGAGGAAAAGATGATACAGAAATATTTAAGTTTGCTGTCACACTTCCTCATGGGAATGCCTAGGTGCCTATTGCTGCCATCCCCTTCTACTGATAGAACAGAATATCTATTCTATATCAATATTGATATGGTCCCTCACTGGACTGTATCATAAACTTCCTAACTGAATAAGGAGAGTCTGCATATCATGTCAGTTTTATGGGCCCAACACTTCATGGGAGAGAGAACTGGACAGAAACCAGCTCATGCACTGTTACAAGAAAGCGAGGTAACTGAACAAGAAGTCTATTGAGGTACCCTAATCAATGTATAAAAATATGCTTGTTTTACTAATTTTTCCTGACATTTTTCATAATTTTATTTGGGAAGCAGATCCTGATTTCACACAGTGAATAGTCCATGGAAAAAATGTTTTTACTGGAAAAGCTTGGCAAGCCTAGCTAAAACAAAGAAAATTGGAATAGTGCACTGGTGGAAAACTATAGTTCAAAATAGGCTGTTCCATGCACTTTCTTGTGCATTGAGCCCTGATGCTGAATTTCTTCTGCTTTTGTAAGTTGGAAGCTGTATGGATAATCATCACAAGGGCATTTTTCATCACAATTTCTTTCTTTAAAAATAACATGACATTTTGCTATTTAGAAATATAAAAATATACATTAAAGGCAATGATGCTACATTACTCCCTGATATTACTTTATTCCCTGTATCCACAGAAGTTCTTGTTCTGTGTCATGGTAGCAGTCCTCAATTCTCATAACAAACAGCAAAATATCTATGTAGGAGAAAAGCTCTAGAAGAAGTCTCATGGGTCATTGATTTAAGTCCCCTGTTAATGCAGGTACTTAGATCACAGAATCTAATTTATAAATTTAATTGTTTGTTTTCAACAACAAAATTGTCTCCATTACTTGTTTTTTGCTGATGGGGGTTGGGGGGTGGAAGAGGTTGGAATGTTCCAAACCCAACTCCTCTGAACATTAGAAAACCTTTTTTTCTAATCTCTATCTTCCATTTTATTTATGGCACATTATATCCCTTTGCTCTTGTGCCAGTACTGTCCACTACCTTATTCAGGTCTTCCTCCTGTCCTGTTGTGTTTAAAGAGAACATTAATATGCCATCCCTTTTCACATTGCCAGGCTAACCAAGCTAAGTTCTGATAGTTTCTTTTTGCAATAAACAAACATCTGTTTCCCCAGTAATCCAAATATCCTTCTTTGACCCTGTTCTAGTTTCAGTAACACTTTACTTCCATAAACCAAACTAAAAATAATGCTGTAATGATAATTATATAAAATTCTCATACTTACATTATTTTAATGAAGGGGATGTTTTCAAAAATCATAGTTGAAAACATAAAATAGTGTTCTATTTTCTGTCAGTTCAACAAACATAGGTCATTCTTTCTGCATATCATAAAATAATGGGTTTAGTTTTCATTTTTTGAGTGCATTGCAATAGGAACGTTTCATGGAAAGCCAGGTATAATAGCAATTCTAAATGCTAAAATAGATTCCAATTTACAAGGTATCACTATTCTACCTTTGCATGCATGAACCATTTTTTAATTGATCTGTTTACAAAAACATGCTTAAGTGCAAAGAAAAATGTGCACTTAATTAGAAAATATTACTATAAATAAAACTATTTGCTTTAGATTTATTTCAAGCTACAGTCATTCTAACCATTTAGATTTGAAGGACAGCTTGAACTTTTCATGGATAAGTACACAAAGCACTTAGAAGCTGTATCAATTTTGTAATGATGCATTCTGAACTCAAATGGTGCCTCATCATTATAATTTTGTAAAATAAAAATCGATAGTATCATTATAGCTGAAGAAAACTAATGTACATTAATGTTCAGATTGGAATGTTTAGATTGCTTTGGAGTCATGAAAGGTGAAGAATACTGTTGTGATCATAACATATTATTTGGAGACAGTTTAATGATTACTTCTTTTTTGGACTTTTTCTATAGTTGGGTCATTCCTTTTGTTTAGTTCCATGTAGAATGGTTTCATTCATTAGTTTGAATTGCCTGAGGAATGTCTGGCAGAGGAACTAACCTGATAGATTAAAGCATATTTTCTCTTGAAGACAGCTCTGCAAACACAAAGCAGCTATCCTTTGAAATTGGATTTTTGTTTCCTTCTCTGACACATAAGACTTAAAATTAGCAGAAATGTAATCCAAAAAGTGTTGATTTTGCTTGAGTTGCTTTAAAGTTCACAAATCTATTTTCACCAACTAACTTTTACAAGATTCTTTTCTTCTCAAGTTCTCATTTTTGTATCATGACCCAGGAGATGAGAAAAAGAAGAGTGAAAAACTTTGAGGATGAAATTGCAGAGAATTTCTAATATTCACTTGCTTAATACGTCACTTCTTATCTCAAGGCTAATAATTTCAAGGAAAAATATCAATGTCACACCATTAACTTCAATGATTTGATATACTGCTGGTTGAACAAGAAAAAAATGTATTGCGTAGTCTGTGAAAATAGTTGTTTGCTTGTTGGTTATGTTCAACCTAAATTTCTGAAATTAGAGAGATGTAAATTTCAAGCCTGTTTTATTATGTGACGTCACTGTAATCTGTTAATACATCAACAGTGGACTGGATCTACATACAATATCTTAGATTTTTTTTAACATTTTCTAACACCTGTTCTAACACCAGGCTAACTAAACACTGGAAAGGAAGAGAAAAGTGCCTAAAACCATGATTCACAGAAGTCAATGAACTGACCAGGGAACAACTGTGAAGTCATTGTCTATCTCCTGCTTAGATTTACATTTGATTAGTTTGTTAAAGGTGAATAGCTTCAATAAGAATAGCTTCAACAAGTTTCATGTTAAAGATGAATAGCTTCAACAACATCGATTCAGAGCAAAACTCTCAACAGATGCCAAAGTACCCTAATGACTGGTATATGCCATGACTGTTTCCTCCTCCCTGTGTACTGCAATATTTCTCAAAGGGCAAGATTAAATCCCTATTCATACCTATAAATATCCATAGAAAATGCATAAATGCTTTAACTTGTTAGCTGCAAGATTATTAGGGGTGTCACCAATTTTTCTGATTAGGTGGTGTATTAGGCCCAATGTAGCAGATGAAATTTGACTGTGTTTATCAGGTTGGGTTCTAAGTGTGAGATAACCAGAAAACACTTTGTTTATGGATTGTGTGGGGCTTTGCTGTGAACTGGATGCTGAGCAGCTTAACACTGGTTGAACACTGGGGTGATAAGCACAATCAGTAGCAGAAGATGCCATAGAATATTACACTCACATAAACTGAAGTTGTCTGGGATTCAGGGTTGGACTACAAATGAGCTGAAACTTTGGGGGAAGGTGGATTTTCATATGTATATTCGTTTTACTTAAGTGACTGAAATGGAAGTTAGGATTTGGTTGGGTTTTTTCTAAATCTAAGTCTGGTAGATCACATCTTTGTGGGTGTCAGTATAGCTTTTAACAGAATGCTAGAAGCAAAAACATGAGCTGAAAGTGGAGAAGGCAGGTACTAACAAGAGCTGTAAAAATTGTAAGTATAAAGAATTGTAAGACTAATATAACTAGCTAACGAAGCCAGGGGGAGGAGGTATTATTCAGGTATTATTCAAACAAATGTGCAGATAGATTACTAACAGAATTCCTCAAGCATTGCTCCTATGACCTATCCTATTCTATCAGTGGCCAGGACACAGAAATTAGGGTTTTGTAGAGGAATTATCTGATGACATCAACCTGTGAGGCATTACCAACCTCTAAGAAAATTGGCATCCTCTCGTTCTTAAAAAAAAAAAAAAAAAAAAGTGTAATTCCCCTGAGAAATGGAGTAATAGTACTGGAATCAGAATTAATAGGATCTATTAATAAAAAGCTAACAAGAGCATATACTCTAGAGTGAAAGTTCATCACATGGAATAAACAGAGAAGGAGGGCTGGATTTATTATTCTGTGAAAGAATGGCTGTGGGTTACTAATGTGATTGGGCTTTTAAAAAAGGCAAATATAACCCTAGAAATTTTCAGCAGAAGTATTTCCGATAGAAAGTTGAATCATCCCTACAATTCACGACTCTCCAGACAGTAAAATGCCATTTAGGAAGATTGTGAGAAATACATTTATACAGTGGTGTCTTCACATCCCATATATATCACAGAGACTGTTTCTCTGACAAGCCTGTGTAACTTCTCAAGTGAAGTCAGGATGAGGTCAGCGAGATCAAGATTTATATATATTCAACAAGCTGAATGAAGCCCACGATGTATGGCTAGATTTGAAATCTCTGAACAAACTTACAGAGCCAAATCCATACGCTTTATAAATCCTTGCAAAAACAGATTGAACAAGCATCTGTTTTTAGTGCTTGAGTCAATCGATTGAGTTATCTGCACAGGTCATTTGAGATGCTGCGTATCCAAGATCTCTGCACATGGCTGATTGGAATGACACAAACCCTTTTGGAGTGGCAGCTGGAGCCACTATTCCTGCATGGGGCAACTGAATTGAGCCTTCAAAGTGCTATTCAGCTCCAGATTCAGACACCTAAATTTAGATATTCCCGACAGTCAACAGAGATCTAAGCAAAAGTCTAGAAGGCTATTCACTCAATGAATGCAGGAAAGAAGGATGTCAGTGCGCAAGCGTGGATTTACAAGTGTGACTAATAGAGAGGGATGAAATTCTTTTCTTCCTGTTAAAACTGCCTCATCCAAGGCTTATGTTTGTGTTCAGGTGGTGTAGACACAACTATGTAGGTGCATATCCACTTCATTCAGATCATTACTTATCCCTCCCTGCTGCTGATGCTACGCTCACATGTGCTGCTTGCTGTTTGCTCTTGACATGGAACATTTTGAAAACTATGATAATTTTTATTTTCTCCTCTTATTAGTCATTGTTCTTCCATTTTTGTTTCCTTTAGCTGTATGGGCCCCTCCCCAAGCTTTTATTTTTCCTTCACTCTGAACAGCTTAAGGACTTCCCAGGCTGTGAATACAGTACAGAAAATGAGCAGAAGAAACGTGCTTCAAAAGCAAGATCTCTAAGGACAGCATTTCTAAGTGCATTTGTTTTTCAGAAGTAGAAAGTAGGGAGATGAGATTTGCTGTATGGTACCCAAGCTAGCAATAATTTAAGAGCAGAATCCAGGGCCTTAGATAATACAGGACACCACCAAAACCACAGGTCATCCACCTTTGCTTGCCTGCCTTATCTTGATTGAGTGTGATTCTTCTCTTCCTTTCTGTAATGGCTCATTTCAGTGCTACAGTGATTTGGTCAGTTTATATCCATTGGAACTATCTGCAAACTTGGACAGACCTTAACCACCCTTCATTTCTGTTTTTAAGCTCTTCTCTTTCTCCCTTTCTTTCTCCTCCCCTCTGCAGGGATGAGAAACATGTTTTTTTTATGAAAATTGGGTTTTGATCTCATTATGTTATTCCAGAAGCTGGTGTCCTAATGTCAGACCTATAGTGTATAAGTGTTAATCTGGTCCTGCTTGATTTAGTCATGTTTCTGTCTTTTCGTGCGTGTTTTTTTTTTTTTTTTTAAACAGGATAGTTCTATTTTGACATGCAGATCACTTGTAAACCTTGAAAAAGCCCTTGTTAGTGCTTAATTTTCTTTTGTCTATAGGTTTTAATTATCTATCCTTCAGCTCATAAATACGAGAACTTTTAAAATACGAGTTCTCTTATCAGGACTTTTTTGCTGTTTTTTTTTTAAATAAGACTAAATAATTAACAGGATTTTGACAAATTTGCATAGCTCTGCCACTCTTTCAGTTGCTGTGGCTTGACTTCTTTTCAGCCTGCACCATTTACTTTTACATTTGAAGCAAGCATTTCATCTACTGTGATGTCTACCTGATATTGATCATAAACAATAAATCAAAGCAACAGACTTTTTCCCTTAGAATTTGGTTGACTTATAAAATGCTGGAAAACCAGATCAGTAAAGTTATATGGACACTATGCTGTGCCTATCATTGGCAAGAGACTTTTGGATTTAGAAACTACTTGTATTCTTAATGGCAATTCTTGTTTATAAGCACATAGTAGCAGATTGGGCGATATTAACAGCTATTCATTTCTATGATCTACAGTCACCTAAATGAACAATTTTACTCCTTTGAACTAAATGAGAGTGGTAAAATCAGTGAAATTCCTCTCTCTGAGAAGCTGAGCAAGTGGATATGACACTGTCTGAAATCCAGGAGGCTTAGCTTCTTTTTCTAACTAACTCGAACACTTTTGGACAATTCATTTACTTCCTCCTTCTGCCTCACTGTCTGTTTTTCTTTATTTAAGCTGTATTTTCTACAGAACAAGGACTGTCCTTTTTCAACAGGTTTTTAAGGTGTTTAAACTCTGTGGAGTACATTTTTCAACATACCTACAAAGTGCAACAAAGCTATGGGCAGGGACACCAGAGCTAACAGCCCACGGTGAAGTTGGAAGCCGTGTAACAACACTAATGTAGCGCTGTGTGCAAGCTAATAAACTCTGGTTTTTCCACATCTCAGGTAAGACCAGGAAAAATTAAGCTACTGCGTAGAAAGGAGCAACAGCACCACCACCAGGTATTGAAACGAAAGTACAGTTTTAGAGGATTCAGCCTTGAGGCTGAAGCTAGGATGAAACAAAATGGATGAAGTTGCCAGTGGGCAACGCTGGTTCATTCCTGCACTCAGCCTTTCGTAATTGACTAGTCGTGCTGTTGGTAGGTGACTCTTTTTAAGGGGTTAGCTCTTGTGATTTTTTTAAGTGAAATTATTTTGAAAGGCTTAAAATTGCATGGATTCCATTCTGAAACAATTCCTAGGCATGAGTGTGGGCATATAATGGAGGTTCAGGGTTCCACTGGGCAGCTAAAATTATGCAAACACCTTATTTTTTGAGGTTCCTAAATCCTTTTTTGAATGTGACTCTTAGTGTTTTGGGCGGGTTTTATTCCTGATCTTGTCTGGAATGTCAAAGCAATATTGTAATCTGAAAGATAAGAAATTAATGACAAAAATAGGCTGTAAGATGTGAAGAGTCATTCTTAATACATGACATTATACTTTTCCTCAGTCCTAATAAGAATATAAATCAAAATGGCAACATTCATATAATTTGAACTCTGATGCTGATTTACAGCCAAAGTCAATTCAAATTATGCCTGTTTATTTTTAAGTAACACACAGATCCAAAACAACATCTGAAACCGTGGCACTCAAGACTCTCCTACTTTTGACTTTTACTTGCTGCTAATGCATCTGCTCTTCAGCTTTGCACTACTGTTCCTTTTTTCTTCCCCTGCTTTCTCTGCAGCCTCTCACCATCCTCTTTTCTCCTTTTCTTTCCTCTTTTTGGCATCCTGATAATGTCTCTCTTCATTCCAGCAGTCTCTGTACTGCTGAACGGACTGGCAGAATTTTTGCCTGAGTGCTCCAGAGTGATCCACTCAGTGCAGCCAGCTATCACCAATGTGTTCTCAAGTAGTGCATGCTGGGTGCCAATGTATAATCCCTGTGAAAAATACCATTTTGTTTTATGTTTTATATAGACTGGAGTGTGGAAAAGACTAAGGATTGTCAGAGATCTGCCAGTTTCACTGAGACAATCTTAAATACCAGTGGCATACCTTCTGGACCTGATTTGATCCTTTTTTCATACAGAAGGTTTTGAAAATTTGTTTCACTTCTTTGTGCATCAAGCTTGATGCATAATTTTGCACAGAAGGTTACAATGCAATCAGTGATGCAGACACAGCCTGCTATTTTTTTTTAATTTTGAATCTTATCATTTTGTGCTCCTAAATATAAAGTATTTTAGCATTAGTGCTGGTATTACCCAGTGCCAAAGGTATCTGTGACAGCACTCCTATTTTGACCTTCAGATACTGTAATTCTCAGGTTTTCACCAAAGCCATCTGTTTCTTCAGTATTTTTTCTGAAAATTATCATTATTTTCTGGACCTTGTTTTTTTTTTTATTTCTATCTTTGTTCCTTTTTAATTCGATGATTGAACTTATGATCTTACATACTAATGTAAAGGTGACACAATGAATTCTTGCAGTGCCTCTCTCACTGAAATGACAGAGACTAATGCTCAGAGGAGCAGGCTAGATTCATGATGCAAGTTATCAATATTCCTTTCCTTTTGTCATATGTATAAAAAAATGCACCCAGTAATTCAACTCCTTTGTTGTGAGTCAGTCTTTTCAACATTTACTTCCATCCATTGTTGCAGAACCTACAATTTCTATTCTTCATGCAGGCAGAACAGACACATTAAAAATCTTACTTGATAGCTCTTTAGTTGATGGCTGAAATTTGCAGAGCTGTCTTTGGGATTGAATATCCTGTTCCCCCCAAAATGACTGCTCATATGACAGTATCCTATAGGTAGTTTTATAGATACTAGTCTACATGAATGAAAAAACTCAGGTATCACACTGAAGTCTCAGAGCAGGTGGATGGTAGATGTTCTTGAACAGGAAAGACACCACTGTGTGGTTAGTTTAACCCTTTTCTTTACTCCTCCCCTTTGGATAATTTGGTGAGGGGACTGATGGAGAAGGATTGTGTGCTGATTTCTAAAGATTCTTCCTATAGTGTTTGCTTTCCCTGATTTAAAAAAAAAAAAAAAAAAAAGATAAGAAAAGATACAGATGACAGGGGTAGCTAACTTGGGTTTACTCAGAAGGTGGAAGGTGCCTAGAAGTATGTTGCTGTGATGCCAATTATCTTTCATGATATAGCATTTTGTGCCCAAAATAACTTCAGCTTTTGTATCAGCACAAGGTCATGTTACAGCATTTTACCACCACAGTAATAGTAATAAAATTGAAACTGAAGCTTCCCTTCAGGAGGAGTATTCGGTTAAGATGCCAGTGAAAAATCTGTCTTGCATTAGGTAAAGAAAAGGTATATAGTAAACAGTTAAAGAGCCTCCTCTTCAGAACTAGAGTCAGATGCAGTCCTGCTTTAGCAGAGATGTGACCAAGGTGACTGATTCTGTCTTTTTCCGTTCAAATGGCATGGTAGCCAAACTCTTAACAGCCTCCCCAAATGATGCATATGCTGAACTTCAGTTTAGAATAAAAGTATTGCCATACAGGTGACCCTATAATTTACAAAACTTGATTTTTAGATGGTTGTTAAAGAATTTGAAAGTTCATACAAAACTTCAACAAATATATAATTGATGATAATCAATGGCATTTAGTGGAGGTAAGGTCCTGTAACTGAACTTGGAGTCAGTCAGGACAAGAGCTACCACATTATGTTTGCAGCCCATTAATCAAGGATGGAATATCAGTGGAAAAAGCACTTTTGCTTAGCATTTTTCTAAAGAAAGAAATAGGCTAAGAAATTCCATTATTGTCTATTGAAAAGGAGTAATTCCAGAGCTTCTCTACAGCTCACCTCTATGAGTAATATAAGACTGACAGACTTGGTGCCAACAAATCTACTATCTGTAATCCTTTACTACTAGCTCTCCTACACGCTCTGCAGAGATGGTACTAGGATCATCATAATTTTCACTTGCCACACTTAGGATAATGTATTGCCTTCTTCCTTCATATCAGAAAAATGAGAAATTCTTTTGAGAAAAATAATAAACAATGCTAGTTTAGTTAATTGTTTTGATTGGCTCTGGATCTTTCCAATGAAAGAGAATATTATCTCCACATAGCATTTCATTTAACTGTAACAGCGTATTCACATATTAGTGTTCAGTGTAATTCAGTTAAGCGTGGCTGTGGTTCTTTCTCCACCAAGACTAAATGTATGGCATTAGAGATTTTTGTCAGAACTTTTTCTGCCTCAGGCTTCATTGCTGCTCTACACCACAAAGCAGCTGTAAATTCAGCTTAACTGACTGCTTATGGGTTCATCGTATGGAATTCCTGGGATGCTGTTGTGCTAACAGTACCTTACACAGGAGGAATACCTGAGGAAGAGGAAGCATAACTAGGCTATTCCTGAATCTCTGATTACCAGAACATCTGGAAAACAATGATATCTTTTTCATTTTTCCAAGACCAGTGCTCCTCGGATATCAGGACAACCATAGTGGTTTATGAGAGTACCACTGATACTGGTAATCTTGTTTTTTTTGATTGCCTTCTTCCTGTGGTAGTTTGTGTTAGCCTGAATAGGCTATGCAGGATGGGAATATAAGGAGAGAAGGAATGAAAAAGTCCATTGGTTTCACTCACAAAGAAGCCATTCGTTGAACAGTCATCCTGTTTCCATCTGTAATGACTATATTGACTTTTACAAGGCTGGAGTCTTTTCAGGGAATCCTCTTGTAAAGGACAGGTTAATGAGACAGTCCTCCTACTAAGAGTCCTTATTCCTCTGGGATAGTTTACAGGGACACAGAATTCAAATGTATATATATTTTTGTATATTTCTTACAGCCTTCAGAGTGTCATGGATGAATTAATCCAGACCACCGCATTTGAAAGAAATTTGCTATTGAGGGAGGATGGTGGGCTATTCTGAGGGTATGTCAGATACGATGAGGGTTTATGATGACTGCTGCAACAGTAAGTCAGAATATTCCCTGTTTTTTCTGGTCTTCCCTTCACTGCTTTTACATATCGCCTCTAGGGCAATCTAACTCTATGGAGGTAATGAAATAGAGGAGGGTCTGATTTGTTTCCTGATGTGTCTTCTCTTGATGATGAACTTGAGATGAATCAAAACCAGTAATAAGTATAACAGCCTTGTTGAGTGGAGTTGGTGAATTTAAAGCACCCACACCACTGATGCTGAAGAACAGTCTGTGTATGTCTCCTGATTGGATGGAGTGGGTACATTTATCTAGGTATCATTGACATCTGTCATACATTTTTGGCTCATTTTAGTATTACAGAGCCAGACACTGATTTATTTATATTGTTAGTTTGATTCGTTATCAAGACAGCAGGAAATACAGAGAAATTATATGACTGCATACAGACTGTATCAGCTTCTATCTCTGAATTCCAGATCCTGTTGCTTCCTTGTATCCATCACAAGCTATCAAATATATGCTATGTTTTCATAAAACCCAAAACCAAAATAACATTGTAGTATAAATCAGAAAGAACCATGTTACTTTGTTTTTGACAGTTTTATTTTCCAAATCTATGTAAGTGAAGAATTTATGGAAGTATCTTGCTAGGGAATTATTTAAAAAAAGACTTGATACTTTCCATTGACAGCACCAGCATAACAAAAAAATATTCTAATGAAAACAGTTGAGCAATGGTTGTCCTTTATGTGTCACTTTTGAATGGCCCATTAATTTTGGCAAATCTGTGTAAGAGTTGCTATTATCAATTTTAAAAAGATAAGCAAGCATTAATCCTACATCCCTAGCCCATTATTTTTAGTCTCAATTCATTTTATGACCAATAAGTTGATTAAAAGGATCTAAAATGGTGCTTCTTGGGGTTTAATGAGGAAAAAAGTTTACTTTAGAGCTCAGTGAAAGATGACAGAGTCCTGTCAATATATCTTATTAAAGTTACGCTGAACAGTTAATAATTAGAAATTTCTCTAACAGAATGGAAACATTTCACCTTCTCTTTTTATCTTTTCTTTTTGGATGAGAAAAATAACATTCCCCAAAGATAACATCAAAAGATTTGTAGGAATTATGCTGAAGACATTTCAGCAATAATTCAGTAATAGCTGCACTACCTGCTGACTGAATGGGTTATTTGCTACAAGGCATGTAAATGACTGAGCTTACTGTTCATTTCACTGAAGACATTAGAAGAGAAGGGTGTCCTGCAAAGACACACTAGGTAAAGTACATCTAGTAAATCAACTAAACTCAGTAATTCTAGTTTTGAAATTGCATCCTTTCAAAAAGGTACTTCCTGTAGTTAAAAAAAAAATCTTGAGAACTGGTAGAGTTAAGAGAGGAAATGATATCACCGCTCTTTCCAAATGTCTGCTTTCTAAAATTCAGTTTTGCTTTACTGAAGGGTTGTTTAAGAGGCTTAAAACAAATATTAGGAAGGCAACTTTTTCTCTCTATGCCTCCTGTAGACTAGAAGGATGTTTCTTCAGAAAACTGCTAGGGATGTGTCTGGTTTCAGCTGCCAGGGAGCAGTGCAAGCTGGGCTGCTCTGTGAGGGGGTCGAACATCTTGGGAATTAAATAATTTCATAATTTTATTGGAATGCTCATTAAAGGCTAATAATTCTATTACACACATGGATTAACCAAAGCAAATGGCTAGTGAGTAGTGTTTTGTTTATCATCTGTGTTTCTGTGGGATTTCCCACAGTGCTACCTACACCGTTATAGAGCAACTATACTAACTTGGCTGTGATCTTACTAGATTTTATATTAAGGCACAATAGAGACCACGCTGTACTTGGATATGACCGACATTTGCTTGATTTGAGTTTCACAACTTCTTCCTAACAAAGAGCAGCTTTTGCTCATTGCAAAACTAGACTAATTCAGGATCAGATTTTCAGCAAGTCTAAATACTCTCTGAAATTTGCAAAAACATCTTTTTTAGGGCATAATTAAAACCACTCTTCATAACTTTCAGTAGTTTAGCACTTTTTTCTTTTGAGACTTAAGGTCAGATGTCTTGAATAAAGTTTTGTGTGACAGCTTCACAGAGATGATGCCTTTTGACTAAGGACAGTATTCTGTAGACTGTATAGTTTTATAAAAGCTTTTGGCTCAGCTACTTGTCAGTTATCAATGATTTCCACAGCAGTATCAAGAAACATATTCTTAGATTTCAAAAAGGTGAGGAATCCGATGAAGCTGAATTCAGGCAATCTCTCTTCTACTCTATTATCAAGAGTATTATCAGGAAATGTAGGAAATATCAATTAAAAGGCAAAAATAAAGGATCCTTCAGAACTAAAAATTAAAAGAATGAATTATGTCCAGTTTCCAAGGAAAGTAAGTGGCAACATTTCCAATGAGTTAAGCAAATCAGGATTTTTTTTCAGTAGTGTAGTGTTTACACCAAGAACCAAAATGTAAAATTGTTGCACTCAGTTCCATTGTCCAAAGGCAGTGCAAAGTAAAAAGTAAAATTTTACATGAAAAAGTGCACTTAGATTTAGAAAATTATATATATTTATTTTGTAATCTTTATATTGTACTTAGAATATTCTGCTAAATATTTATTGCATTTGAATTCGATGGAGTTTGCTCAGTCATCATTCTGTAAGAAGGATAATTATATAATGGATTGTAAATAACATGAACACAGGTGATTTACAGTGCGTGAAGATTCACCCCTTATCATATATAAATGAAGCTTTATGACATTTGTGGTGTTGGCGAACTGAAGTATATTGTTGGAGGGTCCTCGTCCTTTTCATTAAAATTGATATTTTGGATATATTTTTAGAATATATATGCATAAATAAATACTGAATAAAAGATATTGTTCATTGATAGTGTTTGGGCAAACATTAGATTTGTCATGCTTAGTTTTTCTCTGCTCAGAATATGTTACACCACTTAAATTAAGTGTTCACTTAAACTTACCCTGTCCCTATGAGGGAAATTAATCTTACAGGCACTGAGGAGTGACCTGAGTAACCCTGGAGAGCAGGAAAATTGACACTAACCAGTTGAGACTAGTAGTAATCTCATGCTGTGCAGAAGGTCTAAGAGAACAGTCTACAAGGTTAATGTGTTAGTACTTCAAGACAGTGTCCTAGGGGAAAAATCCCATAGATAATTAACTCACCCAGAGCCGCAGGCTATTTTGTGTTTCTAGTGTCATTATGATGACAGAGATAGACTAAACAGACTTTCTCTTTTGAGAATCTGTGCTGTGATGAATTATAAGAACTCGAATCAAAGCAGTGCTTGTCTGTGAATGTAATGCAGTAAAACAGCAGTAGAGCAGAAGAATGTTCAGATACTTTTCCCTGATGAAGTTCTGTGTCTCCTGGTATCAGCAGAAGTGGTAGCTTTTCCTATGTGCTTCCTTCCCAGCATCAGCAGGACAACAAACAACAGATTTACCGTTTACATTATTATCAATGCTAATAATGACATCCATAGTAGCTTTTGTTATTGTGGTTGCATGCCAGGGTGAATCTATTGTTTTAAAACTGGAGCAAAAATTGATATAAAAGAATAAAAATTTTAGCTCCTGAAGGAAGATTATCGCTTTTGTTTAAGAAAAGTCTAGAACAAAGAGAAATAAAATATTAGAATGCTTTGATTCTACTAATAGGGACACTAGAATTAAAAATAAAATACCCTCTCATCAAATCCTATTTCTTAAATATTCATTTTTTTCAACAACTGTAAGGTGTGGAGTCTTAAAAAGATGAATCTTTTCACTCTTTTTATTGATTGTGTATGCGATGCTGTCAAAGGAGATCCTGAGTGGTGTTGAAATTAAATGCTGCCAATGTTTTGGTGACACTTAGATCTTCAGGTCCATCTACTGAAAATCCATTTACTTTTGAATTAGCAATTGAGGAAAACTCTGGCCTGGATAAAAAATTAGGCTAACCTCAGTTCCATGAAGGCAGAAGTGATGCAGATGAGCACACTGAGGCACTTACATACTAATAGGAGCCTGAATGAACTGACAGGACTAATTATTAAGAGGTGCAATGTAATTTTTTGTCATAGTTCCCATCTTTATGTCAAGTCTGTGTTTCAAAGTAGGCCTATAGCTTTCCTTTGCTGGCACATTGTCCACATTTAGCCATAATTTACTTTTGTGGCTTGTGGAACAGTGCAGCAGGCTTTCTGTAGACTGGTTGGTCACAAAATAATTTTGGAGGTCAAATCTTGAAAAGAGATTAGCAAGGTATGTTTATTGACAGCGCTCAGGGAGAATTTTACCTGACTACCTAAAAGTCCTTGTGTAATATCTGTTTTGTGTATCTCTTTATAAGATCTTTGTTACTGTTTCATGGAAACTACACCAATTCTAGAAGTTGTCCTGCAGTTATTCCAGAGCATAATGGGAATGTATTTTAAATAGAAAGATTTCAGCCACAGTGCTCCCGTTGTTCCTGCTTATCTGCCGCCTTTAAACAATTTCTTGCGCTGGTATTTCAGCCTGAAAACATTCTGAACGAAGCAAGGGCAAGACAGGGACAAACTTGACTTAGGCTAAATAGGCATCAGCCATGGAGACTTTGCCATGTCCCCTCTGCCTCCTTCGCCCATGCTGGCAGCCTGGAGAGCTGAGCTGTTTGGCGCCCACCTTATGAGAGGTACAAGAAACAGCGGCTTCAACTAACAAATGGCTGAAGTCTCCTGTAATTGTAGCAAATGCTGTTTCCATCTTGTTCATCTGGTGAAAAAGTTAAGAGCAGGCCTAGTTTCTCAGGCTCTGCAAGCTTTCTCTCTTTCCTACTTCTCTTCATGTGCCAAGAATGGCCCATCCTGGTACAGCAAAAGTTCATTTTTGCCTGCACAGTTGGCAAGAGCCTAGCAGAGCTCTTCAGAGATTTTTTTTCAAATGTAGCAAGTATTTGAATAGTGACTGGCTGGTCTCCTAGATTACATGGGTTAACTGCAATCCATTTCTTCAGTGCTCTGCCAGACCGCTTTAGTCATTTTATAATGGGAATTATATAAATTATGTGCAATCTCAAACTTGCATACATTTTCCATCTTAAGCTGGCAAACTTGTATTTTGAGTATGAGCTGACCCTTCATTACTGATGGTTCTTCTCATGTGCAACTATATATACTTTCATTTCCCATGAGTGAATAAAAAAAATCAAGAATCATTTTTAGAAAGCTCTTGGAAAAATAATACAAAAAAAAAATGTAGGCCAGATTCTGCCATTCCTACCTATGCAAAACTGCTTTGTAGATTTGTGAAAGATTTGTTATGAGATAATCTGCTTTATAAGATAATTCCCACCAAGAATACATAGTGAAAGTGTTTTGGTCACAGACTCGGAAACTCTAATCAAGTGTATATTGCCTCCGAGACAAGAAAAAGAAAAAAAGTACAAAAATAGTTCTGTATGAATTGTTCAGCCAGTGTCTGGGTGTATTCACCCAGTGTATATACATCACATTCATTTAATTTTATATCATTCTTTCTGTCTTTACATTTGTAAAATTAGGATTTTTTTACATCAGTGGAAAACTGTGTGATAAAAATAACTTCATTCTGTTTAACCAGTCATCAAAAATATCCAGTCTGAATATTGTTTGTATAGAATATGTTTTCTTTTTGCTTTTTTATTTTACAGTGAATAATGAAGATAATTAATAACAAGTAATGCATTGTTTTGTTCACAAATAAAGCAAATAATCTTTCAGCCATCATCTGGTTTCACAATTGTTATTGGCAAAATCTCCCGCTGATCATTGTGAAATGGCGCCGCTTAGATTTCACTGAGATTTCTTCCTTCAGTGTCTAGTCAAATAATATGCGTATATCAATGTAGAAAATAGAATTCGGAAAATGTTCTGTTACTGTGATGGGCCTGTTCATAAAGTTCCTATCCCTCTTTGACAAGTCTTTCTCAAAGTCAAGGCATTAAGAGGTTAAAATCATAACAGAAGATAACTGGATGTCTTTTTCATGTTAAGAAGCCGTGATGTATGTTTATTATTTAATTTTATTAAGAACCTTATTTTTTTTATGGTTTGCTATTTTGCTATTTCCAATGCACAAAATAGGGAAGAAAGAAAGCTTTTATTTGTCATTCTCCATGGAGATTAATTTTTTTTTTAATTTTTATTTTTTATACTTATATAAATTGGCTTCTCCGGGACATTAACCTGCACATCTGGATGATGCTACTGATGAAGAGAGCTGTAGGCTAAAAATTACAGATTTCCAATTGTTTGTGAGGGCAGTGAAGATAAAAAGCCTGAAGAGACCTCAAATTTATAGCATGGAGCAGGCTGATAGTTTATAGCTTTTTCTTTATGTGTTGCCTTGTTTGCAGGGCTGTAATTATAAACTGATTACAGCTAGGAAAAAAAGTCTTTGTTGTTCTCCGTTCTGAATAGTAATTACTGTGTTATTGTGTTTCTCTCCCATCCCTTTCTGTTGCCCTTTCTGAACATTACCAGACCTATTTTAGGCTTTAGTATAGTTTTTATGAAGCAGAAATTACAAAATAAGTATAACAGGGCTGACATGTTTATGATGATGGTCATCTTTTGAATTATACATCAGTTACTAAGAAATTTAGTGTAACGAAGTGTACATACCCTTTAAATTGGAGAATGTTAAAAGAAGAGACTGGCCATAACTTCTCTGAGCTACATAATCTAGGTTTTTTGTTGGGTTTGAATTTCTATCCCTACAGGTGCCCTCTCTCTGTCTGATTCTGTTAAAACAGAGAACATCTTTTCAGAACATTTTTAAGAAGGAATCAGTCTACCTTAACAGACGGTAGTGCAATTTGTTTTAAAAAATCAAATTCCTATCCTGACCCCTTTGGTATTCTTCTTTACACTAAATTTTGGAGCAAAATTAGGGGGGCTGTAAATCACCCTAACTTAATTGATTGCCTTTGAAACTGAACTGATTTAGGCCAGCAGTGCTGTGAGCTGCAAAATGCTCACAGTCGTGAAGTCAGTTGCAAATCATTAGATTGGCTTAAAAATCATCTTACCAAAGTACATTTTGGCTTTTCCTTCTGTTTTTAAAACTTTGGTATCTACTGAGGTCACACAAGCTTTCCACTGTTTAAAAACATATTTAAAAACATATTGAAATATATTTAAAAATGGACCAAGGTTCTCACTACCACTTTCCATCTTTTCTTTTTTTTTTCCCCTCCCATCATCACAGGGCTCCTGGGCAAGAATTAAAAAGGCTGGGTAATACAATACTCACAATAAAAATCTTCCAATCTGGCAACACTATGTGTATTGTACTTCTGTCTGTGTTACACGCTCTTAAAGATACAGACATCTGGCATGATGAGGTCACATCCAGTAACATTCTCCATGTAAATCTATTTGTTTTTCTGTTCACATTCAGCCATTCTTAATCATCTAGGGAATGAGGGACAAATCAAGAAAGGGACGCTGGCAGAACCTGTGTTATCCAAACCTGCTGTTTGGGCTGGGGTATGGGAGCAAGGTGAGAGGGGAGTACTTCACTGGAAGCCCCCCAGAGCTCAGTCACAAGCGAGCTCCATCCAGACTGTGCTCATCCACAGAAACATAGGCATTTGAGATTGCTTGGTAGCATTCGTTTAGACATTTTTGGTGCAGTGGCATCTGAATATTGGATCATAGGTTAATTCAGGTTGGCAGGGACCTGCTCAAAGCAGGCTCAGCTGTGAGGTCAGTCCAAGTTGCTCAGGGCTTCATCCAGTCGGGTCTTGTAAACCCCCAAGGATGGAGAGAGACTGCACAATCCCTCTGGGTAGCCTGTTCCACTGCTTGACTGTCCTCAGGGGAAGAAGCTTTTCCTTATATTAGTCTGAACCTCTCTTGTCTCAATTTATGTCTATCATCTCTTGTCCTCACACCATGCCCCACTGTGAAAAGCCTTGCTCCGTCTTCCAAATAACCTCCACATAGGCACTGGAGGGTGCTGTTCGGTCCCCCAGAGCCGCCTCTTCTCTAAGCTGAGCAAGCCCAGCTCCCTCAGCCTGTCCTCGCAGGGCAAGTGCTCTCCAGGCCCCTGAGCATCTTGGTGACCCTCCACTGTACTCACTCCAGTTTATTGATGTCTTTCTTGTATTGGGGACTCAAAACATATTTACATATCAAATGTAGCAGTGAAGCAGTTAGCTGATTTTGAGGCTTTTGCCATCAGTCTGTAAACTAAAGGTTATGATACAAGCTGTAACCTGGTCAGGCACAGAAAGGAATAACTGCAAGAGTTATTAGCACAGCTCCTCACAAACCTACTTGGACTGCTCAAACTAGTGACAGTGACAGCTGCTTGATTCTAACTGGTTGTCTTTGCCTCTTAGTTGTGCACCTACCTCTTTCCATAAGCTGTACTCGGCTCCTGGGTCTATTTCCTGAAGCTGTATTAGCTGTTGTGCCTGAGAACATACCGTCTCTATCTCTCACAGCAGGTCTGGAGACCAAAGTCAGCACGTTCCTGGTGGAACAGGCAGAAATAAAGAAATCTGGGGTATAGCTATGGCAACTGGCCAGTAGAAGAAGATAAACTCAGGCTTCTCTGATTGCTGGAGAGAGCTGGAAGGGGTATTCCTGGTATGAAAGTTCAGGCAGTAAAACCAAAGGGTTGATGGCAAGAATAGTAGAAAGGAAGCAAAGGCCTGGAAAAGTGATATCAAACTGCACTTGGTAAATTGGAACATGAACTGCACAAGATTGTGGTGTTCTGTGGAAGAGTTTTGATTTTTCCAAAAGCTTATCTATAATAGTAAAAAGTGTTGCAAGAGGCTAGCAGGGAGAATTTCAATTTTGATCAAGAAATCAGGTGAAAAACTGATTTGACTGGCTGTTGGTTATTGAAATGGGTTTATGATATTATAATGACTATCATAGGCAGTTTTTTAAATACAAAAAAGTTATGTCCTTTTTCATTTGATTTCTGAAGTATCAAAATAACCAAGCAGACACTCACTGTCTCAAGATTACAGCGATATGTAAAAGCTACTACAGATTTATCTTTTTGGGTTGATATTGTGAGTAGAAGTCACTGATGAAAATAAAACTTCAGGCTCAGAATACTGCTGTAAGAGTGTACAGTGAATTGCAGGTCTGAAACCTCACTATACTCATAATAATTCATACGAGGGGGTTTGCTGATATCGGTATGTAAAATATGACAATGTGAGTACATCCCATCAAGAGAAAGTTGATGCTTTAACAGTACTTTGCATATTTATTACATTATTGTTATTAGTGTACTGGCACCTGGAGGTGAGATCTGAATCCTAAGAAAGTATTTTATTCACTAAATATTTCAAGGAAAAGGTGAGGATCAGATGGCTTTATTTTGTACTGAACTCAGTGTGAGTTTGGTGTACTCTGATATATTTATGGAATTCATCCCCTGTGAGGAGTTACACTTGTTTCTACTGTGAATTCCAGATAGCCCTAGGTAGAGAGGAAAGGCCCTCAAGTTCCTGGTTTTAGCTGTGTAAAATGATAAAACTTCAAGCACCTTGGTAAAGTTTTGAAATTCAAAGGTGTTTATGCAGTTAAGAATATTTTTGATTACTTTTTAATGTTAGATACCTAAATTATACCATAGGAACCTTTATACTTTTCTGGGCATTGTTTGCTGCTTAATCACGAGCATCGTGTTCAGCACTATCTAATTTAGCCTGTCTCCAGCAAGATAGTTCTCAAATTTGCTGCAAAAGCTCTGACAGCATATCTTCTACCACCCTCCTCCTCGCCTCCAAAATACCATCTCCAAATATGTTTCTTGCGTCTCCCCTCTGCTGACACACACATGCACACAAACAAGTAGAGCAAATTGATTCTCTGTATCTGAAGGGGACAGTTCTGAAGGGAAGTTTTTTTCCTGGAGTGTGATTGTCAGGGTTTTCCCATGGGTATTTGCAGCTGTAAGAATGATGCCAATGGAGCCCATGCAGAAAACCTGCTAAAGGAGCAAACCCCCTAATGTCCCTAATTTAGCAATCAAGCCAATCAACTCTAATTACTTTGTGATTAAAGAAATAGCTATCTTCTAGGTTGTGGGAAGAATAGGGTTTGTGGGTAAACTGTCTTCCTGCTCTACATTGAAATCCCTTTCCAGAAGCCAATTGTCTATGTCCTGTTCGTGGCATCTAGCAGTCCATTAACTAGATGCTTAATTCTAATTTATGGTGCTTTTATTTTTGTCAGGAGCTGAAGAAACAGCTTTAATTAGGATAAGAGGGAAATTACAGATTTTCATTTTGCAGATTTTCTCCTTTTGAAAATGTTACATTTTGGCTGTTGTCTACAAGCTTGTTCAGTGATATTTCAACATTTCTAGAAAAGCACATAGGTTTATTTTTACAGTAATACATGATACAATTATAGTCTATAGCTCTTCAGAGCTTTTGACCCCAACCTTTCCATTTTGACCATCAAAAATAGGTCTTCTTATATAAAACTGAAAAACTGAAAGAAAAAAAATATTTAACTTTCTATGACATTGAAGAATTTTTTCTACTGGTTACAGTAGTGAAATTGACTTTTTTTCAACATCATGTCCTGTTTTTTGTGATGTGATGAGATCATTAAAATTGGAAACAAGGGAAAAAGAAAGTGGATAGGGTAACTGGAAAAGTTAAAGCAACATTTGCTTCAGCTTTTTTGTCCGCAATATTGTAAAAAGTTACTATCAGATCTTCCTGAAAAAAACAGTTTATCTCCACATCCAAACTCTGTCATGACTACTCCTATCTTGTCCAGTTCCACAAATTTTGTTTTGAAAATTTGCTAATGAGAATATGGACACAGCAGTAATTCAAAGTGAAATTTTGTTGTTGTTTATTTTTATATTTATTATTTTTTACATTGGTTTTCATTGCAAATTGTCTTGAAATCTTTTTTCATAATTGTCTCCCTAATAGTAACATGTAGCCCTGAGAATAAATGCAAATATGATGTATTTTCTCATAACTAAAGACAGTCCTTGCAACCACTGCAACATAACAAAACTATAACTATATCAAAATTTAAGCATAATTGAGTGTTTGTTCTGTTGGATTTGAATCTCTCTGTAGCAGAAAATTAAACAGTAGACAGTTAGTGTGTGGCAGTGTTTTGTACAAGCAGTAGGCTTCATCAGAAGACTGCAAAAAGCTTCATACAGACCTACAACAAAGTGTGAATGAAGAGTTAGCACTGTGAGGACCAAATAAATGAAGGAAGGTAAGATGAACACAGGCGACCAAGGAGAAGCAGGAAGGGTGAGATGAGCGGGCTGGTGGCTGTGGGAATCTCAGGTCTTGGGTTAAGGGACTGACACCTCGTAGGGAGTGGAGTACATGGGGACAGTGACGCTTAAACAATGGAGAAAAAACTGTTCTCAAATGGGAATGCTGGACACCACAACGAGTTTACCCAATTCTTGAAAAAAGGGATAAGCCATTTGTTGAAGTGCTGTTTAAATTCATGATTAGCAAAAGACAAATCCATATTTTGGCTGGGATTTATCTTGCCTACTGTTAATTCTCTAAGAGTTAGGGATTTAGTCCAAACTAGTCACACAAGAAAGAGAGTCTGGTCTGAAGGGCACTTTATTCCCATTTCCTTAAACACTTCTTTTCAGATAGGATGAGTTATTCTCAGAAGCTTCCTTCTTCTCCTTGAAAAAAAAAAAAAAAAGAGGTTAGGCAATTAACTCCAGATGGATCACTAAAATTGCATGAGAAGCATCCTGCCCTAAGTGACTAACCGGGAGGAAATACTATAAGCTCATGAATGCTCCCTTTCATGACCAGGTAAAATGATCCAGTACTTTGTGGGAAACCATCACATCAAAATACTTAGTCCAAGTACGACTTCATAGTACGTTCCCAATCTGTTCTTAAATTCATGACACATGAAGTTAACATGAGTTATTAAATATTTATTGCAGAGATAGCTCTGATGGGATGTTACTACCCCAAAGATTGCAGACTCCAAGCCCTGCCCTCTGGTCAGCATTCATAACCATAATCAGTTCAGATGTTGCAGTATTTTTCATGACATATCTCTGTAATTTAACCCTTGTGTCCCTGGAGAGACTCACATCAAGTAGTAGCTATAAATACTTAAAAGATTGGTATGCTTGGATGTTGCTACATTTATACTTCCAGGAAATGCTTTCCAATTACAAGAATGGCTTTTCTTAAGCAAGGTCTTAATCAAAAGTTTGTAACTAGAAATAATGCTCCTGAGGACAAAAGTCCCTAGAGTTTCTGTTTTGAAGCTTAAACTTAAAAGCTCTAGCAGTCAATGAACAGAGGAAGGCAGTTTTATATATACTGTTGCTATGCACTGAAGGTTCTCTGAGATTAAATGCTTACACACAATGAATAAATTCATTTTCTTGTACTGAATCCTTTCTCAAGCTGATAGCCGTTGCTATAGACTTTGTAGTTTTGTATTGAAGTCCGTGTTAGAAGTGCTCACGGCCTGTGGGGTTTTTAGACAGATGTCAGTTATTTCCACCTATGTGTGCCTAGACTATTACAGTAGCAATTTCCTCTTGGATTTAGATATTCCTGTGTGCAGTCTGTTGAAAATGCAAGTTCTGTCCACATAGCCACCTCAAGATCTGAAGTGATACTTTTTTTTTTTTAACTTGAGAAATTCAGCCAAACATTTGGTTGACTTTCTGTAAATGTTAACACTCAACTATACACTGTTCTGACAGTTAAAGAAATTTGGGATTTCTCCAAAAATTTGTGTGCTTCCTTAGCAGCCAGATTGTATGTACCTAAAGGAGTGCACTGGGCTACCAAGAGCAAGAGTGCACTAGGCTACTGAGCAGCAGGACTGAATTGCGTAGCGTGTCTTTGGATCCCAGTTATCACATGAACAGGATGTACAGCAGCTGCAAATTTTCACAGGCTTTAGAGAAGATGTAGTAGGATGGAACTGACAAATGCCTCCATGTTATTCCTTTCTTTTATTTGCTATTATTAATGAAAACATTTATGTTTATGGGTACAGAAATTCTAGGAAGAATTGAAAAGGTTGAATGCACCGAAATCAGTGCGTACCTCTGATTTTGAGAGTTAAAGTTTGAAAAATATTTACAATATGTCTTTGATCAAGTAGTCCTTAGATCTCCGTGTTAGCAAATAGTAAGCAAGCTTTCTCCTTTACTTCCTTTAGTTCAGAAAGGTCAAATAAGACTTCTGACGTGTTTTAATTGTAACAAACACATCTTTTGTGATATAATTCAATAATTTTTTTCCCCTTTACAACTCTGATTTGGTCAATAATCAGATAAATAAAAACATTTCTCTTTCACAAATCACACTTGTAATTTTTGAGGCTGAAATTTCCTGGTTTTGTAGAATTTAGGTAGTTGTGTGGAATTTAGGAATGGTAATTAAAATCATGGTTTTACCTTTGTAACTGAATTTTGATTGTAACTGTAGAATGATGTGTGTAAAATGAAAAGCAGCCGTCTTAAATCTGTCAACTTGAAACTTGTTTTTTTATAAATTGAATTTTTTAATTATGGATTTTTTTATTATTTGCATAAATAATGCAGAACAAATATTAACTACAGGGTTAATAAAGTGCAATTCAACGGTAACGTAGATTCAAATCAACTGCATTACTTTGATACATACAAAACCTTAACTCTTCTAAATGCTGTATTATACAAAATTTGCAAGAATGTAAGACTCTTGAGCAAAACTGAGATATGACTCTCTGACTCGAGTGTCTTCTAAAAAAAAGGATAAAGCAAGATGGGACTTGAGTACTATTTGAATGAATATGTAAATGTTTAGGAAATCTGCAAAATGCATGGAATGAATGATAAATAAAGCTTTGCTACATCTGAAAGTAGTTTACTCTCTGGCATAAAACCTGGCTAAAACCTAAGGAATCCTACTATGATATCAGACTTATGAATTGCTGTGGATCCTTTCTCAGCACTCCAATCTTCTCTCTCCCTTTTATTTAAACTCCTACAATGTCTTCTTTTTTTTCTGTAGATATTTCTAGAATAGGGATATGCTCTCAGATTGTCAGACATATTCCGGCAAAAAAGTGAATGGTTGTAGATATGAATGTCTATCAAAGCACCTTTTCTGGGGGGCAAGAATCTTCTGACAGTATCATTAATAATGCTCTACCTGCAGTTTCATAGCTGCAATCTACTGGTAGCAAGGACATATAACCTATTTAAATGTTATATACAGCTGCAGGTTTTGCCATAATAATAATAATAATATCCCTATTATAATAATATTTTCCTACATGGGCAGTTCATTTGATACTGACTATTAAGGCCTGCAAGAAATATTATTTATCCTGCTGTAATTTTGAGACACCTTTTTTTTTTTACAGGTGTGGTGCAGTTCTTGGTGTGGTTGGCAGAAACCATATACAGTGATGACTCATCGTTATTTGAACACAGTCATTATTGCTAAGCTTAGCATATACATCACAGCAAATCTTGGATTTGCAGGACACTATTTTACATAATACTGTCACTGTTAGATGTAGTAGACTCAGTTCTTAAATGCTTGAGAGTTCTGAACATGTGTTCTCCAGCCTTTTATATGCTATTTCAAGGAGCTACAATTAAGCAATTTGAAGGCATTAACTAGAAAAAACTAGGGATTTTTTTCATTCTGATAACAAAATTCAAGCCGTTGTTAGGGACTCTTAGAAAGCACAGAGATGAGGAAAAAAGAACCTTGTATTAATGCAACTTCAGTTTGTTTTTCTAATGGAAAACACACTAGTAAATGTCACACGTAGTATTTCTAAGAAAAAAACAATGTGACTAGAATTATAGTTTAACTCAACTTTGATGTATACTATTGTGTATTTGTTAAAGGGTTTTGCTGAAACTAATTTCTGATTTACTGCGAAGGTCAGGAAAAATGTTATGGTATTTCCAATGAAAAATATATCTGGGCAGGAAAAGCATTTTGAAAGTGCTATACTTTGGCATTTAGAAAACACACAAACCAAAAAATTAGTTTATCATTTAAAGTGACATTGAAATAAAAATCCTGGAAACACTGTCACTCACCTGAAGTGTTCTTTTTCCTATTTTCTGTTTGCAAAGTGGTTTAAAAATGTGAGGTTTCACCCCAGTTCTGGATAAGAAGCATTTTAAAATCTGCACATTCTTCTAGTGTTTGAAAAACTGTTTCTTACTCAGACCCTCACTAATTGGTCTTACTGTATGTTTTTTGTGAGCTGGCATAAACAGGCATAACCGCTGAAGTTACACCAGGTGCAAGTTCATTAAACCAGAGAACCACATCTGCTGGTTGTTGGAGGAGAGTACACAGTCAAATTGCTTCATTTCACTATCATTGCTTCCACATTCTCAATTTTGTTTTGGAATGGCTGGGAAAATTGATATAATCCTTAACTTCCTCTCTGAATTGCTTCCTAAACTGATATCATACTATTATAGAGGAGCTGTAGCTTTTGTGGGGCTCTTTGTGAACTAACTCATTCTCAAAACAAGGCTCACTGTTACAAAGTGGCTATTTGAAAAAGGCACTCAACTCCCCCACGATAAAAATATATCAACCCTTAAGTTCAAGTAAGTGAATATGGTGATCTCTATTATGTTATTTGTTCAGAGAGAGCAAACTCTTAGGAGCTTCTCTATAAGGTGCGAGGAAAACAGCTGAATAATCAGGGAAGGATTTAACTGGAGTAACATATGCTCCTGGTGCTTCCTGCTGAGACTGCTAAAATGACTTAGAATTTCTTAAAATTATAGATGACAACTTTCCGAGGAAAAAACGTTGCTGCAGAGATGGGAAGTTCTAGCAAATTCTGGCGAATAGAGAATGATCATCCCTGATTTAAAGATTAATGGTAGACTATTTACAAATGATTGTGATTTAGTTATCTTTGGCATGCACAAAAAGAACTATCTCAACACAGTAATGTTTATCTTTGGTTTTGTTTGCTTCCAAGTGAAGTTAAAGTAAAACCATTTTGTGAGCCAAGTAAATAGGATAAACAATTTAGATGTGAGGAAAAAATGTGAATAGTAGCTGGGAACAGAAGAAATTTTACTAGATATTGCAAATCCCCAAATGGTCAACACAAGTTTGAAAAAATCCCCAAAGAGTTATACAGATGCACTATCTGGCTTAAAGCAATAATTATACGCAAACAAATATAACAAATATAGGTAAAGAGAAGCTAATAGAATAAAAGTTGTTCATCAGTAACAGTTTTGTCTATTATCATTTTCACAAATCATTTTTATTGTCATTTTCCTCCCCCCACACTCCATTACTTGTCCTCGCACTGTTACTACCAGAGAGTTTTCTCTCCTGAATTAGAGCACAGGCTGTAAAAGAGCTGATTTGTCATTCAGCACATGTGAGAGGAGACAGGGAAAAAGAAGAGTGGTTGAGACTGAGAAAAGGTGGGAGGAATACAAGCTTTCTGAAAGGCATCTTTCTTCACTGGTGACAAATGTAACTTTAGGAGACTCCTGACCCTCTTGCAGCAGGATTTCTCTCTCTGCTCAGTCAGCTATTCGTGTTGCTGTGCTCTAACTGAAGGGGAAGACATGAAAGGCTTCATTTTTTAAGCTGTTTTTTTCAAATGAAATAGTGGTTTTTGCCCATGAGGCAAAATGAACGACCCTAAAAGTATGATACATAAACAACAGCAAATATAGAAATAAGTGCCATAAAATCATATGAAGGGAAATCTACAGTCAACAGTGTTTCTCACATGAATTATTAGTCCATTGCTAGTTGTTTCAATAATGACACAGAAAAGTTGTAAGTATGATATTAATATTATGTTAGTGAAATAAATGATATAATTTTACGAGATGATGATGGAAAAAGTATTTTCCATTTAAGTAACTGAAGACTATGACACTTTGCAACAGCTAAAGATGAGAGTTTTTAAACTGAAAATCTGTACAATATATATCTGAGAGTTTTCAGACAGTTGGATAGAAGTTTTCTGAGTTGTTAACTTTGATTTTTGGTAAGCTTTGGAGTATCAGGACACAAAAAACAGTGGAAGGCTTACACTGATCCAGTATTTGACCTGAACATAAAAGGTGACCTGGGCAATTATGTTCCAGTCAGTCCGAGGCAAAACACTGAATGACTGGTAATAAAGAACAAGATTAATAAAGAATAAGAATTTCTGAATAAGAAACTACAATGGTAGAAATCAATATGACACAAATAAAAAGAATTGAAAAATGGTTGTTAGGTTTCAGAGTGCATTCATCTGCTCTAGTTTAGAAATTTAATATCTCCATTCCACCAAACTGGAATCCCGCTTCTGTCTCCCAAAGCTGTCCGGTGCACAAATCCTTTCTCAAACCCTGAATCCTCAGAATACTGTTCCAGTCTGGAGCTCTAACCATCTGTTGTAGACAAAGTGTTTGACTCTAACCTTTGGTCTTCAAGGAGCATGAATTAAGATTTCAAGTAGATATATAGGACAGATTTTTGAAACTATAGAAATAATCATGAGAAATAATGCAGGTTGCACTCTGACCCAAATTGCCTTAAATGACACTAATATTAAACAGAATGATTGGAGACACCTGAATTTCCAGAAACGGCAGTAAATAAAACAAAACAAAACCCCAAACAAAATTTCCCTATATCACAAATTACAAAATAGGTATATCCATTTGCCTTACTTAGAATTTTTTTATATTCATAAGAGAATAATAAATAGGAACTCTGCTCTGGACTCTTTATATTGCCATGAACTTTTATTAGTGTGTAAATTTCATCTACATATGCCCTAAGTTCATCATTAAGAACATGGTCTCTAAAACATAGATAAGTTATGTAACATTTATTCCTTAGTAGATTAGTCACCTGTTGGTGAGATTGACAACTTAAGTTTTGATTGGTTAGATATTAGTTTTGATTATTTTAGATATCTCACCGGTGATATCATCATCCATGTATGAATTCATATTTTAGCTGTATTATATTAATCTTTATTTACTTACTCTATTGTGTTTTTAAACTTTTAATTAAAATACATTTTAATTTATTGTTGTGAAGGCTTAATTTTTCTGGAGTAGATTCCCTGAAATCCCTTGATTTCCAGTTCATAGCGGGGGGATTGACAATGTCACTTGCTTCTTCTTCACCTACAGACTAGTACTCCAGACACATTCCTTTATTCACCTAATCCACCTCTCACCTTACCGCTTATCCTACCCTGTCACAGCCGATCTCCACCATCCTGAGCAGCAGGTGCAATTATTCTTGCAGTACAGGAGTTACAGTAGCAAAGGGGAAAAAGAAATGGATAGAAGGGATGAAGGCAAATACCTGCAATGGTCCAGATGGTCACTCTTGTTCTAGGAAGTGGAAGAGTATCAGTGGCAACTCTTTCACAGGTACAGGCTCCTGCAGGATCTTTCCTGAGCTCATTCTAGTGTTCTGGAAACAGAATTCAAACAGGAGGAGCTAGGAACAGTTGTCACTTTACCTGGACCAGTGATATACCCTCCCTAGCTCTTCTCTAGCTCATGTGGGAAGAAGTTATTTGCAGGTGAGAATAGATGATGACAATAGGTTTTTCCAGATTTATATCTATGTATTTTCTCTGTTGGTCAGGAAAAGTCTTGACATCTTGCTAAAATTTCCCCAAGCTTGAACTTCTCATCATCTGGATTGGAAAGCACTATGTCCATCTTCCTGGATTTCCTTTGTATGTAAATCAGAGTAAGGATGGTGTGAGCCCAGTTCTTGTCACACTGTCAGACCACAGTGGGGTCAAGTGCCTGGGCTCAAGAGACGGGAACATCTTCTGATTCTTTTTAGCAAAGGCATAGCTCAATGCAATTTTTCCTGAGTATAAACTGTAGAATGAGAAATCAAAGTGGTCGTTAAGAAAGCATTAAAATATTTCTGCTGTGAGATATGTGTTATATTCTTTCAAGTCACCAGTGTGTGTAGAAGCATGTCTTGTAGAACTCAGTGTCAAGCTATAAATGAAACTGTTATTACTTGATAAACAGGTCTGAAGAAAAATGGTAGTCTTCCAAATATGTGATATTATCTTTGTAGTTGCTGACTATATTTATAGCTTAGACAATATGCATCATTCTATAGCTATACATTAACATTTCTTTAGGGAAGTGTAACGTGATCAAATTTTGCAGTCAGTTAAGCTGATAAGTTATTGTCATCTTTGTAAATTATGATTTTAGAACCTTGAGAATTCTAGAATGAGAAAATGAACAGAAACCTCAAAAAGAAAGAGCACAAAAAACAATTTGCTGTTTTTTCTTGGTTTATGGAAAGCACAGAGACTCTTCTTGTCTTTTGCCTTGCAGGACTGCTAGTTTTAATACTGATAATTCTGTGATGGTACTCACTCCTTCATAATTAAGGAAACACATGCCGTGTTAATAAATTCATTGGTTTTTTTTCCTGTAATTTATATGATAAAATGCTTTCTGACCACATATCTGTGAAAACTAAAGGTGAAATGTTATATTGTGGAGGAAATTTCTACAAATCTTATATGTATTTAAGCTACAGTTTAATAGGGAGTGCAATACTAAAATTTTTTGTTTTTTTAATAGCTGTACCACTTAGTACAATGTATTTGCATAAGGGTTTGCAACTTTCAGTGTTTCTTGATTTATTATTTATTATAGAAAGGGATTCCTCCTGTCTTCTCACCATCCCTTGCCTTTCAACATACGCATACATCTGTCTGATGTGTGAAGGGAATTATATCTAGCTTGGCAATAAAAAGATGTATGTCTCCTTCAAACTTCTCTTGTCCTGACCATCCCATTCAGAGGATGAGGAATCTCTTGGGAGCACGTACAGGTCATTGGTTCCTGTGTGCCTGTAGCAGCTCTGTAAATCCTGTCTTGTCATTGTTTGGCAGTCCTTATCTAGGCAGGAACAGTTAAGGTAGGGCTCGCAAGCTCTACCTGGGGATCACTGTTGGAAGCTAGTTCCCAAATGAAATAATTTAATAAAGTTGTAATCTAATTAATCTGCATCCTATTTATCCTCCTTTATGTCTGGGCAGTGCATTTTAACTAATTGTGTTAGCTTCAGCATGTGCAAGGAAAAGTTTTTCTGTTTAGCATGTGTCTCATGCTATTTACTAATATTTTGCCAATCATTAGATAGCATGTCTTGAAAAGCATCTATCAAATTACTTGTAATCAGTCACAAAAAGGGGTTATATGCTTTCCTTTCTGAATGACCAGTATCTTTTTCAATAAGTAGTGATGTTTTTTACTAATCCTTGAGGAGAAATAAAAGGATGTCATGATTTTTTCAGCGCTATCTATCTCTCCCAGTGCTCAGGGGTGTTTAAAGCACAAAACACTACTGATTATCAGATTACAAATTTGTTCAGTTCTAAGAAGTTACCTGTTACCACTGTAATGGGAGACAGTGGCAAAGCACAGTAGGCAAACAGAAGAAAGGCTTGTGAGTAGAGCTACTATTTGTTTTGGTATTTTTATTTTTCACATCATTTGTGCTTGCATATTTTGCCTAAAGAAAGATCTTGAATGCAGTATATTTTCAGACATAAATAATGGACTTTTAAAAACTTAAGTATATCAAAATAGGTATATCTAACTGAGAGAAGCCTGTGCTTAGAAATAGGAGTAAAACATAGCAAATAAAATATTAAAAATTAGAACATAGAATATTAAAGTAAAGAAATGATGCATACAATTTTGGTTCATTTATAAATAGTCTGAAACAATGTGAATGGAATATTTTCAAACTGAATGATTTGGTGATCTAGCAGCTATTCTAGGTATTAAATCTTTTGTTCATTGAGCCAACTGACCCAATGTAACTGAGCTTGACTGTAGACTTCAGTAGGGCAGATTTCACATCTGTAGTTGCGGAGTCTTCGTTCTCCCTGTAAATTAAAATTCTGAGACTTTGAAATCAGTGGCAGAATTCCTGTAAACTGTAAGAGACATGGGATTTCATGTTGGGTGTCTGCTTAAAAATATAATTTTCCTTCCTTTTACTTTTTAACTTTTCCACTTAGTACTATCACCCTGAAAGTAAAAGTTGTCTCTAGACTTGGACATGAATGATTGAGGTTGGCAATCCCACTAGAATCAAAATTTCATAATGTTTTGTTTGCTCTGTATTCGTTCTGCAGGAAAACTGTCCCTGTAGGGAAAAGAAGACAATACATGGTTCTCAATATGAATTATAATTCATATTGAATTATAAATCCAATAAATACAGGAAGAAGATCTCAGAATAAGCGCTGTTCAATATAGAAACAGACGGTCACATCACTTAGCAAATATTCAGCTACTTTCCCTGGCATGTTTAAATAATCCATATCAAACAATAGATGTAGATAAAAATCAAGGTAGCCTCAAGTTTATCTAAAACAGAATAGCAGGCTCCTGTAAAAATGTTCTATAAATAACAATAACCAGCTGTTCAATGAATATCAGTAAACTGGAAAGAAAGATTGTAGAAATATATACGTATACATACATACATACATACAGACATATATATATATATATATAAAAACTTTTTCTTGTAATTAAATGTTCTATCCTCCTTCCCAACCCAGAACTCAACATACTGTTTATATACCTGGCACAGTGTACAATGATTAGAGGTAAAACCAGATGGCCATATTTTTACTTGTCTTGTTTATTTAGTTGATGGATAACTGAGTCCTAATTTTACCCACCACTCTGATTGCAATCATTTATGTTCTACTATGAATTTTCACACACACACACATACACACATGCACACAAATAGAAGTAAACTGACTGTTTTTCTTCCTTAGGCTTAGAAAGAATTGCAAGAGATTCAGCGTATGAGCAAGAAGGAAAAGTTCAATTTGTAATTGATGCTGTATATTCCATGGCCTATGCACTACACAACATGCATAAAGATCTCTGTCCTGGATATATTGGTCTATGCCCAAGGATGAGCACAACTGATGGTAAAGAGCTACTTGGTTACATCCGAGCAGTAAACTTTAATGGTAAGTTACATGTACTCTTTTTTTTCCCCTTCTTCTTTAACTGTTTCAGAAGTGTCAAGATGTGTTTTTTTCTCTATATAGGACACTTTCAGGCACAGTGGAAAACACAGGATTAGAAGCAGTTCTCTTTTAATCAGAAGTGTGAGTTTTTCCACCTGTTTTGAAACCCCAAGTGTATTTTTCATCTTAACATTAAGCTGCTCCCAAAAGAGGCAGATGTAAAAAATAAGAATCTGTCAATCAAAACATTCCAGTGAAAAATTGCTATTGTAGAAAAAAGTTGAAGACTCATGCAGTCCTACTGACAGATTAGGATCCTCTGACAGAGGTTGCTCATCTTTTCCTTAGAGAATGAATTGAAAAAATAGCCCTGTGAAAATTGCTTTCTTCTGAAATTACTGTTAACAATTTTCCTACAAAAGTGAATAGTGTGGAGTTTGCTTTCAGCTTGCATATTTAAATCTCAATTAAAAGACTCACTTGCAGTTCCAGGTTCCCTTCCATTTCATTGTTATTTGATTCAGTGATTTAGTCAGCTTTAACACAAGTATGATATATATTTTTAAACTACACTGTATAATATTATGTGCAGCTGGGATCTGCCTGCTGGGGAAATGCGGTTACTGTTGCTTATGTTGTTAACAGTAGAGGCCAATAAAGAACAGGCTTAATTTATGAACATTAAATTGAAAAGGATAGAACATACTCGATGGTGAAATAAAGTTGCTGAAAATTTACAATATTTCATGAAAGTCATAATTGTCGTAGATCACATTTGCCATTATTTTACAAAGAAATGAAACAATATTCCTTGCTGTATTTTTTGTTCTCTACTTGGCAGTAATTCATGTACCAGACATGCCTCCTAACTATACAAAGAGAAGGTGTGTCTATCACAATTCACTCCAGTGACCTCAGCTGCCAGCCTTTTTGAAAAAAAGCACAAGGTCATTTTGAATTTAGTTTCCAAGTGGAAGCTTTTTTTGCTTTAGGTAATGTACCAGACCATTTGGTTGATATAAATGTTGGCTGTAGTTTACAGGTTTTTTCTCTTCTAAACCTTTTTTCTTCCTATGAAATTTTCATGAAAAGGGAATCCCTCTCTCCAGGAATATAAAGACAGAGGGAGTTTAAATGATTCTTTAGTCATTTTAAAGAAAACCTGGAGCAAAATATGTGTCTGGCAAATGGGAAATGTTGTTACGATGACAAAGGTAGGTAGCATATTGTAAGGCTTCCAGTGATAATTATCTACATTTCCAGTATATATTCTTCTGAGTCTGTGTTGTTAAAGCATAAAGTGATCTATTTTCATTTGGTTGGCATGAAAGTTCAGCATAAAAAGATAAGCTGTACATTTTATATGAAACCTTTCTCTCCCTAAAGATTGTTGTATTTCATCAATACCTGTCACGAATTCTCTGGCTGACTGTAACTATTGCAGCAAACAAGGGGAGATGAAAGAGAAGGAGAAAGCAATCTGGACACTAATGAAAATGTATCTATTTTTAAACTAGTGATTTATTAAAAGAGAGTAAAAGAAAAAAAAAAGAAACAGTTCTGTGAAGTCAACTTTCTGTCTCTTGGGATACATTAAGTCTTTCCTGTGTTGGGCTAGTCAAGATTATGTACTAGTGTACCATATCTTTCTTTGTGTCACATGCCCGAATATTTACTTTTTTGGAATTGTGCCCTGGGAGGCATCAGCTGAGGACAATATTTAACAGTGTGCCTTTTCTTATTAAGCTCAAATTCCTTTTCCTCAGGACAGCACTGTAGTTGTGTCTATCTTGGTTTCCAGAGGTGTATTTAGGTTGCTAGACCTCATGTGCTGGGAGCTGAGTGGTGCTATGCGTGAATTTTCACAAGAGCCCTTGGATCAGTCATTAATAGTGTAGTGTATTAAAAGTGAACTGATACATGAAAGGAAAACCATGCTGTACAGCCATTCAGGGTAGGATTTTTCTCCTAATCTTGTCACAGAATCACAGAATAGTTGAAGTTGGACAGCACCTCTGGAGATTGTCTCCTCCATCCCCCTGCTCAAAACAAGGTCAACTATAGCAGGTTGCTCAGGGCTTATGTACAGTTGGGTTTGGAATATCTCCAAGGATCGAAAATCCTCCAACAGCCTCTCTGAGCAACTTGTTCCAGTGTATGACCACTCTCACACTAAAAAAGTTGTTTATGTTTAAATGGAATTTTCTGCATTTCAATTTGTGTCCACTGCCTCTTGTTCTTTCACTGGGCATCAATGAGTAGAGTCTGTTTCCATCTTCTTTACTTTTACTTCTTTACCCCATCGGATATTTATGCACAGTGATAAGATACCCCTGAGCCTTTTCAAGGCTGAACAGTCCCAGCTCTCTCAGCCTCTCCTCCTATGTCAGATGCTCAAAGTCCTTAATCATCTTTCTGACTCTTTGCTAGACTCACTCCAGTCTGTCCGTGTCTCTTTGCCAGATTGCTATTTAGGAAGAGATTACTCATGGCAAAGACAGTAGGACCTGCCTTTCTTGTTCCGACATATGGTATAGAGGATGAAGGAAGGAAAGAAAGAATGGCCAGTGTTGTATTTTTATGATTTAAAACTATGGAAGACATCCTCTGTACCTGAAGTTTTACTTACCTTTATACAGTTTGCCAATATTCTTGATATAATAAAAAGATACATCAAAAGCTGTGGAAAAATTATTCAAAACTTTAGAAGCTGTGAGGGCTGCTATTGCACCCTTCCTGCATCCAGAGATCCACTGCTTTCATATATATTCCTTGCTGGGACAGCTGGCAGGATTAAGCCCCTGCTCCACAAGACAATAACAGTTTCTAATATTGATACGTAACTGGCATTTTATCAGATCCTCAAAGATACTGAGCCAACTTCTCACCTCTCCTAATTCCATATATCCCTCTTAACCAATGTAGTATTGAGTTGGTGCAACTACCATTAATATGCTGTCACATTCAACTCAGAAGGTTTCACATCACAAAGTATGACCTGTATTATGAAGGGCACCTTCTCATTATATGGAGAGCCTTTGTAAGGGGAACAAAACATACATATTTCTGTTCACTGGAGTATTTCTTTTTTGCTTTGATTACAAGTAATCACTTTTGAATGTGCTTACTTTTATTTACTCTGTTTGTTTTTATTTGAAGAAGATTTGTTACCCTGAAGGATTCATCTCTCTAATATTCTGTGACACCCTCATGACTGAAGAACGGTCATAACCATCAACACACTCTGTACTGATATAATTGCTAAGACATTTGTTTCTGCTTAGATATATTTCTACCAGTTCTAAATTAAATGCAAAATATCTCACAGTTCAGCATGATTTTGAAGGGGATAGCACTTCTGCTTTTGTAATAAGAATGAAGAAATTTATTTGTACATGAGATTTGGGTTACTGCCTAGTGTAGTTTTCTATTTTATTATTGCCTGTGTTTTTCCTAGGACAGCTAGAGACTGTGTATAGAAAACAATTTCTTTTCATTTATAATGAGCAGTTTAATCATTATTTTCATTTCACAGAGGAAGGGACCTCTAAGATGTAGAATCTTGTGTATGTTCTGACAGATGTACACAACAGCCCATTGTTTTGTACATGGAAATTAAGAGTTTGTAAACAACAGGAAAGTATAAAGATTCACATTTCCAAGCCAGTGTGTTGAGATGCAGAATATATAGTTCCCTGTGTTCTTTGTGGGAGCTGCTGGTAGACCATAACCAGCCCTTTCTAGCTATTTGATGAAAGAGTATTTAGAGCTTTCAGAAGCTTCCTGCTTCTACTTCTCTTCTGTCACTTTGTTTTCCCTTGACAAAAAGTAAATATGCTATCAGTTTATTTTATTTTTTTTAATAGAGGTGCCACATTTGAAAAATTTTCCCTGCCAGTTATTGTAGTCAAACAAAATGAGATATATATGTGAAATTGGTGTTTAAGGTTTAAAATTATTGAAAACAAATAGTTTTTCTATTAATTAGGTTTATAAATGATAATGTGCACAATTGTGTAATTGTGTCATGATGCAATTTCATCTTGCATCACATTTCTCCAATATTCTCTCTTGATATGACTTCATTATTCTGCCTACAAAACAAGGAGAGATTTTCTAAAGGCTTTTATCCTGGGATGTGCTGAGTGTTTCGTGAGAAGTTTTCTGCTGAACTCAACATAAGTGCTAATCATTTTGTAGAAACAGGACTTGAACATGCATTCATGTTGGCTGAAGATGTTTCAAAGATACAATGCTATTTCTTGGGAAGGGATAAAACATGGAAAGAATAGACTGATCAGTGTCCTTCTCCACAGTTGTTGCACTACAAAAGTAAAGATCAAAATTTAAGTACCAGAGTAAAATTGACTATTGCTCATATTGTACATAAAACATTTAATGTAGAAGAAAGCCCCTCTTTCTACATATAGATTTATAGCTAGTACAGCATGTAGAGTAGCTGACTGTTTTGTGCCTACCTTTAGGCATATATTCATATATATATATGTATATACACATTAACACAATGTAACAATTGCAGGCATAAATATCTAGAAAATATCAAAAGCTTTAACACAATATATTTACAGTCATTACAATACAAGTCTTTCACATAATCTTTAAGGTAAGGGCAGAATTTTACCTATATTTGCATACATGCAAGCAGACATCTTATTTACTTTGATGGGCTACTCATCCTGTGGGGGAACAGAGAAATTGCTATTCTGACATCCTTTGAAGTATGCTGGGAGAAAAAAGAAGGGCGCAGAGAATAGGTGGAAGCACCGACTCTGCTGGCAATGTCTAGATAAATGTTATCTGCTGCTGCTAGATGTCATTGGAACATCATTCCCCCTTCCGACTGAAGAGGACACTCAGGAAATATATTCTGACTCTTGGTTTGCAACCTTTTCTCTGGGCTTTTCTGTGATAAAGTAAAGCAACAGCTTCACTTGCTGGGTTTTTTGTGATAGATAACACTTTGCTCAGGAAGGTTGTGGAGTCGCCATCCTTTGAGATAGTCAAAACCGCCCGGACATGGTCCTAGGCAAACTGCTCTAGGTGACCCTGCTTGAACATGAGGCTGGACTAGATGAACTCCAGAGGTCCCTTCCAAACTCAGTGATTCTGTGATTTTATAGTCCTTACTGGATATGAAACAAAGCAAAAGTAGATCATGCACCTTTTCTATATGTTAAATGAATACATGCTATCCTTGCTCTATTCTTCTGACACTAGTTTCATAGTTGGAGTGGACCAGTAAACATCTCTTAATTTAGGTGTTGAATATGATAATTGAATAAATGCCTTTGAGAAAAGATTAATTTTGGCTACACAGACACACAGACACATATGCATGCATGCAGCATCAGCCCTATTTAAAAGGCAAACATGCAAAATTTCCTTCTGAAAAGTAAGAAAGACACTAGAGAATGAGGACATAAAAACAGAAACTGGTAGGCAAGCTCAAAATGGGCAGTTGACACCTGTACAGAATTAATGTCTTTAATAATTGTTATACATTGTAATATTTTTTTCCCAGAAAGCAGTATCTATAGAGGACTTTAAAAAAAAAACGACAAAGAGGGGAGTTTCTCATGGAGAGTTTTTAACCCTTCAGAAAATCATTTTTGTGGAATCACCTGTTTACACAATTCATTTGCCACTGCTATCGTTTGAAGTTGCTAAGACATCAATCTGAATCTCAAAACTCTCTTGAATAAATATTCATCTCAGACTTGGTTTTAAACATTTTTTCAAAGAAACCTGACACTTCTCTATTCTTCCACTGAGTACAAAATTTGCATTCTCGAATCATTATAACAGAAGCTTTAAAATCAGTCCTTTTTAAGATTGACATGTTTTGACATTTTTTAAGGCATTAAGCACAATAGAACTAAATGTCTCACTAAAAATGTATGGGAGCTATGCTCCTAACTCAGATTTTTTTTAAAACCAACTCTCAAATCTATAGTTACCAATACAGAAAAAAAAACTTTTTGAAATAGTTCAAGTTGGGACCATCTGTGTTTTTTAAGTTATGAGCTCTTACTGGCAGTACATCATTTAGCAGTTTGTTATGTCAGAAACACTTAACATCTTATGATGCAACTAGTACCGTAATATTCCGATAGGGTTAAAAAATAGCTTTGTATAATGAGATAACAGCAGATAAGTAGAGCAAATAGAGACAAACAAGATAAAAAATGTTACGAAGGGCTGAACTCTGCTCACCTTGCTGCTAGGATTCACTGTGGTTGCTACCCCAGTTAAATTAATCTGTACTCTGCTGGAAAAAAACAAAAATATAGCTATCAGCTGTAGAAGTGGTAGTGGAAGGGGGATGTCTACTGCAGATTTATTAAGATCTGTGACGTTTGTTCTGCTATTTATCACATGAAATGTTTCATTTAATTTTTTTGAAAGTCTTGGTGTTGACAGAGGAATGTTTGAAAACATGGCTAGAGCTTAAACTAACATAGACCTGAACACAGTAAAATCCCAGAATTTAAAATAATTCTTTCTTTTCATATTTTTTTATCATGCTTTTGGAAGTATCTGATTTGGCTTGTGAATGCATGGGGGCTGTGTCAGACAGTCTGTAATAAAGAATCCTGATGGCCAGTTTCCCGTGTCTTTATGCTAAATTGAGAAAGCAGCAGTTATGTCTCTTAATGTCTTATTGGGGATGAGCAGGGGATGATTTCAAATGAATTCTGCTTTGGCATGCTAATTATTTTAATGGAATTAATCCAGCTGGCTGTACAAGTGACTAGAATTGCTCAGTGGTCTGAATCACTCTTCGTGGGCTTAAGTAATGTATGGTTATGATGTAAGCTAGCGTAGCAGGCAAAGTCTGGAAGTGCTGTGATTCTCAGGTACCTCATGAATCCATGTGATTAAAATCAGAGATTATGAAAATATTGGGTGTTAAATTAGAAGGTAGAACCTAAAAATAAGTCTGAGTTATAGCTGTGTTCTTGCTTATATACAGACCTGAAGCACTGATTAATTGAGGAATATATATGTTCCACATACAAAATTCATAATGTGCTATGTGATTGAGGTCAGTTCTCTATTTTCCTGAGCAAGGTCTAGTTCATAATGTATTTTAATAATCTGTATGTGATAAGGTGGTAAAAGGTGATAAAAAATTTACCCTTATTACGCAAAGAAAACTGAATTGTATCTCCTGATAGGTGCAGGGTATACAGACATATTAAAGAACAGTTTTTTCATATGATCAAGTGAAAAAATCAAGCTAAAGTTAGTGAAAGAACAATGAAAACTAACCTTTGCTGCTCCGAGCAAAAAGATATCTGAGTATAAAGAAACTGCATCCATAATGTTTATTTTTTCCATCTTTTTTTTTAAAATCAGTGTAAGAAATGACACAGCTGTAGTTCTTCATGTTATTAAGCAGAAATACTTATTATTTTTATTACCAAGTAGAAGGTTTGCCACACATTTTGTGAAGAAACTAACTGCTAGTGAGCTTGCTAACTTAGATGTTTAAATTGAAAAGCTTCTTTTACATCCATTAAACCAAGTAAGAATGGCTATAGAAGTTATTAATCTTTATTTATGGCCTGTTTGGTAAGACAACAGTTCTGCAGGCAAGCAGGACAGTCATAAGGGGAAATAAATCCTTTTTTCTCAGTACCTCTGAAACGGAATAGTATGAGTCTTTTTCATTCTCTTAAAATACCAAACACCCTTTACTTATGAAAGGAAATAAGGACTTTAGAGAGAATAGCAATGGAAAAAAGCAATGAGGATTTTATGGGCAATCTTTGGGAGTATAAATAGGCCTCATTTATAGTTCATTCATGTAAAAAATGATGTAACTAGTATTAGTTGATAAGTGACTAACTCAAAAATAGAGCCATTCTTCATGGAGGTTGCTGTCAGTAAAATTATCTTGACAAATCTTAGATTCTCATCTGAAGAGCAAAATAGCAATCTCTCAATATTAAACAGAATGACAGAGAAATCAGGTAGACTTAATTCTGTAGGGCAGCAATTACATTGAGGAGAGAATAAATTTGTAATTAACAGATATCGCCTATATCATCAGACAGCGCTATTTAGTTTTGCTACTTTAGGGAGGTGTAGGATTCACCAGCAGTCATCTGAGTAAAACAATACTGGATTCCCCAGCAAGTTAGACACATTAGATCTTGTTACCAGATATGATCTTAAGCAAAAGCAAGTGAGGAGAATCCTACCGAAGTAAACAAGTCATCCAAGAGGGAAGTGAGGGGATTCAGTTCATCTCTTACAGGCAGACAGATATTTCACTCAGTTTCAGTAGCTAGTAAAGTCTAAAAGTAAGTGTCTAAGTTCTCCGAATAGCTGGTGGGGAAAGGCTGATGCCTCTAAAGGCTACCAGGGAGAGAGCCTGTCCATTAGCATTTAGGCACCATAGCAACTCATACTTCTGTATATTTTACTGTGAGAAGCTATGAGTCAGAGAAATTTTCCCAAAAGCTGGTTAAAACATTTCTAATAGTATGAAATATTAAATATGTGGAAGATATAGTTTATGTTAGAAGCTGCTCTAATTTACTGCAGCAGAGGAAGCATTTGCTGTTATTCCTGAGGATGAAGGTATCCAATCATTTTGGCCACACTGCAGGTTGTGTCTTATGCTGAACAGCTTAGACCCAAAATGTTGCTCCCCATAGTCTTAGCCAGAACTCTTCTTTCTAAGCCTGAAATAAAATGGTTTTGATGTACAAATTCCTGAGGCTTTCTATTTTAGAGAGACTGGCTCTCTCAATTATCCTGCTATCTATCATCAAAACTGAACATTTGATAATTTAAAGGAAAATAGTTCATAGTAAAGATTTTAGTTGCAATTCTGTGGCTTCTGTGCATAACACATGATCCAGGTGATGATGCATTAGTGAGTTTTTCACCTTAACATTTTTCAATGTGTGCCAATTTTTTTAGGTTATAGCTTTTTAATAATTTTTATAATTACATTAACATTTAATCAAAAAATTAGTTTTGAATATAGGAGATACAGAATACTCATTATTATTAGTTATTCTTGGAAGCCTAAACTCTTTTAAGCTCAGTCATAGGAGCCTACGCAGCTGGATGGATTTGAAAATGGTGCTTCTCTCTATTACTTACAGCTTTAGTAACAAATGATCAGCTTGATGGGTACTCTGCTTGAATACAGTTTTATTCACTAGTAGTTGACCTATTTTTGTAAAGGTAAGATTAATAGAATAGACTCAGCTACATGTCATGGTATGAAAATCTGGATATGTTTTTAACTACTGCATCAAAATTTCCAGACCAATGATAACTTCCTTTTTTGACCCTCCAGTTACAATGGGTGAGACTTATATCCAGTATGGTTAACTTTGATGTGGATTTGCTGAAATTTTAGGAGTTCAACTTGGGGGTAATAAAGTGTGATGCAATCCTTCTAGGTAATGGGAAGAAGTTTATGCCTCTGAAGATCCCAGAAGGCAATTAGAAATATTTAATATAGCAGTGCTAATTCTGTTTTGAGAAGGAGATGGTTGAAATACTGGTGCCTCCTTCCCCCAGCCTCTTTGTATTAGTCTGGGTTGAGCACATTCACTCAAGAAATAAAGGATCTGAGTTTTAAGCCTTCTTTAACCCAAAGGAGATTGAAGCCATGTTCCAGAAGCATGCCTTAAACAAGTATGGGGCATGGCTGGGAGGATGTACTTTTGTTGTGTCATATTTGGATCATTGTACAGCTAGGACTGCAAGACTTCTTAGAAGTCCTACTGAAATGGACTCTCAATATCCATGTAAATAGTACATCTCTCCCCATTTTCAGAAGAGAGCAAAATAACAAAGCAAATGCAGAAGGTGTTCCTCATGTCAAAATTCACAAATACGTAGAGAAGTTTGGAATACATCCAACAGAAAATGAAGAGAGTAAGAGAGAAACCTTTGCTTGAGCTCAGACAACTAGGCTATAAAGAATTCTAAAGCATATTGCAGATGCAATTTAGACATAATCTATAGTCACTTCTGGTAGCAGCAGGATAATATATATTACCAAACAAAGGCCTCTGCTAATGCTACTTCAAATGGCACAGTTTTGAGCATATCATGTTTCATTCCTGGTAAGAGAGGGAATAACTAGTCTATAACTGCTTTTTCCAAAAAACCTACAGAAATAGAGAAGTAAACTTAGAAGTAAACTTGCTACCTCACTCTGAAATGGGGGAAATCAAGTGGAATTCTCCTTTTAATTGTGAATAGAAATGAGCCTGAACCACTTTAAGAAAGTGCGTAATTCATTAAAGTTGATGGATGGTGGCAAGAAAATAGCTTAAAAAAATGTGCCTCTTCAGATAAAAGTTGTCATCTGTATTTTATCTTTATTCTAGTAAAAGTAGAATAGAAGCAGCTATAAGTGTATGATTCCATATTCCTACCCAGGCAACATCAAAACAAGAGATGTTAGTGCAGTACATGGTTGACTTTGTGCATTTATTGGAGGGTTTTTATCTTGCAACATATGCAAAGAAAGAAACAAGCTATCATCAGCATCTGGATTATTTTTGGTTTTCATTCAGATGAAAATTTTCTGTTCTATAGCAACTGAATTACGATTTACCCTTTGGGATTTAAGGAACATATCAGTATTATCTCTGAAGGGTTAGGGGAGCTAGCAGGGTTTTTAAATGTTATCTTTTACACTGTCCAGAAAGAAAAAAAAATTGTTTAGATGAAAGGCACTATCACTAGATTATCACAACTTTAATGTAAAGGAGAAAATTTGGGTTTAGCAAAAAAAAATTTTTTAGAGTTTTCATGTAATAATGATGGTTGATTATCACACTTTTATTTTGTTTCAATGAGCAATAAAAAGTTAGATGCCATGCTATCAGGAAATGAACATCTTTCAAGGTTCTTATAACACCCTCACAATGTATGAAATATAGCTTGATTACATAACACCTTGATTAAAAGAATTTTTACAGAAGTGGGAATGATTAGTTAAGTCCATTCTTATAAAAAAATCACTATTTTGCACAGTTTTTCAAGCAATAGTTTTGCCATGTCTCTGTTGCTACAATACTCTGTTGCTACAGTTGCAGTCATAGGTATATGTTATTTACATATCTCCTTGAAACTTTTTCTATGTGTTTTAATTTGTTTAAAAGTAATCCTTAAAATTACTAAAAACATGTATTATTGGAATTTCCTGATATAGTCAGCTATAAAGAAATAGAAAATCTGATCTGTTCATGTGTTTAATTAATTAATGGAAAAAGGCTCTTAAACTTTGATTTCAAGAAATTTTTCATCTTTAGTCTGTAATTTTGTCCTAAATGTACAATAACATGCAAATATCATAGCAGTTAGCAATTAATGCTGATTATTATGGTCCCGATATTGCCAGTGCCTGGAAACATTATGAACCACTGAGACAACCTGAAAACACTGAGATTATGAGTATTCAATTATTTTGTTAGAATAGGTCATCCATATTTTTCACGTTCTGGAATGAAGCAATGTCATTCATTTTGCCGAAATATTTATTGAAAAATAGGTAATAAATGTAACCTATTCATTACATAGTAAAAAAAAGGAAAATCTTTCAGCTAACCAGGAAAATGCAGAAACATTATGTTTATCAACGCTAGAATTTACGAAGTTCCAATTGTATTATAGCCAATAAAAATTTTGCTCTTTATTTTAGTGGGTCAAAATACCATATAGTATGGTATACTGTAAGAAATCTACTGTAAGAAAATATTTACTCTGTTTTAGGTTTAAAAAAAAATCTGACTTGTTTAAATTGATAACAAAATTAGTTTAAAGCAAAATCAAGGTCAGTTGCCATGCAAACAGACAGAAGAACAATTGTGATAACTATTACTTATCTTTATTATGAGTATCATCTATCCCTATTTACCTAGATACTAGGTACAGTATAGTTGTTACTAGTATACTAGTATAGTCGTTGCACCTGCTCTGTAAAGGAAGACAGTTCATAAGAGTCTGGGAAGAACTGGAGTAGCATGGGAACTGTCTGATCTGCCTGTGGGCTCCAGAACATCCTGATTTTACAGATGTGCTCTCTGTCACATATGTTTATTTGCAGGAATAGAAGAATAACATAGTAAGAGACAGTCCTTGATACTCCCTAAATATATATTCCTCTGGGAGCTATATGTTTTTCAGCGTGAAAGCATTGGAGTCTGTGTTTGCTTGTGGCATATAAATGTGGAGGTTCTGTACAGACTCAGCAGAGAGGAAGCTGCTATATATCACCCATTCACTATATCCTGCTGCCTCCTTAGAATTTCATTTCTTTCAAGGTTTTGCCATACATATACCCATAAACTCTTTAAATAACTAGAAATCCTTGATTCTGTATATTTTAGCTTATGGACTCGTAACTTGGAGACTTCAATAGTATATTGCTTCCCTCCTACTGTAAGGCTAAGCAAACAGATACATTTACTGAACACATATTATTGCTCACTCTGAGCTCCAGCTGGATCAAGATTTGATTTTTCCTGTTTGGCCCTGTAGCCCCTCTAGGACTACCCTGGCTTACCTCCAATATAGCTTGATCCCAAGTCAAGAGCCAAAAATGTATTGGCACTGTTCCTGTGCCATACATAATCACATTTTGTAAATATTTCCCTCAGTAGCATCAGATCACAACTTATAATATGGTCATTTATGGAATCTGTGTCCCACTTTTTGGAGGTAATTATTATGCAACTTAGAGGGAAGTGACAATGATGCATGGAAGCTCAAGTCATTATCTATCTGCGCAATATGCAACTACAGGGCACTCAAAGTCCTCAGCACAAGCCAGACTCTGCAAACTTGAAGTGTTTATTTGGTACAGTCTCTCCTCTGGTTCTTCCAAGTTCCTACCCAGAGATTTGAAGAGAAAGCCTCAGGATATTAGAGTCCACTGCTTATCATGTTGGAGAAAAACAACTAAAGGTGCTTGGAAATAACCCTTATATTGACGTACAACCACTGTGGGAAGGTTTCTACTAAGCCAGCTGGCATTTAAAGGCTCCAGCTCTTGATAGTTACAAATTGTTGTATTGATCCTCCTTTATACATGGACTAACTGCAGCTCAAACACTGCTAATTTTTCCTCTGTTTTGCACTTTCACTTTTTCTTATCAGCAAGGGACATTGTTTATGCACAAAGTGTTTAGACATTATTTTTTGCTTACCTGAGTATATAATGCACATGCTTTTGTTCCTATTGTAGTAAGGGAGATGTCCTGAGCCTTGTGCTGTGAATCAGAAAATTCTGAGGAATTTGTAAAATAAAAAGAGAGCCATATTCATGCAGATGCTCCAAAACCTCAAGAAGTTGTTGATTTTAGTTTCAGTTATGACTTATTGTTCAGATTGTTCCTTATTTACCCTACAAGTAACTTGAGCTTTTTAAGATTTTTCCTGTTTCTGTGTTGTTTGTCTGACCACCTGGTGATTCTGGATTACTGCATTACTGACCCCAAAAGTACCTATAAATGTTATTTTATTTATTTGTTTGATTGATTTTCTGTTTAGGAGGTCTTTGGACAACTCTTCAGCGTTTCAAGGCATTTTTAGACAATCCATATTTTTTTAGCTGATAAATTTTATATGTCCACAAGCACTGAGGATTGAATTGTCAGATCTGCTAAACCATCTCTGTTGCAAGATGTGAAGGGTCAAGACAGAGATACATGCCTTCTGCCAGCTATCCTCAACAGACACACCCACCTGCAATATACACCTACAGTCCCTATTATTATTTATGGATTTAAGTTCTTAATGCTTATACCAATTTGCACAGCAGAGGTGCTAGGCATATGAGTATATATGTGTTAATTATGATTTACTGCATGGTACCTACCAGACATTAATGGCTGCGTTATCTCAGTCCACTCAGTCTGTGAAATAAAGACATGAATATACAATTCCAGATGTGATTTAAGATAACTTATTTTGGGTTGAATAGCCGATCCTGTCACTTCTATGGAGAGGAGAGGTTGTAGCTTCTAACAATGAATAGGGTGAAGAGGGGGAGAGAGAGAAATTCACCTTCTAGTTGGGTCCTTCAGATTTTTGTGTGTTCTACATTCATGTGTAATCAGACTATCTGAAGATCAGCTGATAACAGACGTCTATACTTGCCAAACAATGAATAACACCAGTGACGCTTGAGAAGTACTGACTATGTTTTTCATGCATGAAGAAGAGATGGCAATTTGTTTTTACTTCAGTGGCCCACTAAAACCCATAAACACATGCCACATGAGCTCCGTGGCCGGGATCTAATTCTTATCTGAGTGAATACCATGTCATGTGAACAGATGTCTAGGAGTCTGTGCAGCCAAGATGTTATTATATGTTTCTAATATGGGTATCAGGCTTGTCAGCATAAAATATTTAAAAAGACCTTTCTTAATGTTTTTAGTAGTTTGTGGAATTTTATAGTATAGTCTGATTCCGAAGTTACTAAGTGCAAAAAAAAAAAAAAAAAAAAGCTTGCAAAATAACTCAATTATTACACTGGATTGAAATAATATTAAATAGTCAATCTTTGCAGAGAAATTTCGTTATCCAGTTTCTCTCTCATGACACTCTATCTCTGTGCCATGTGACAAAAAAAGCAGGATCTTTGATTTAAAGGATTTTTTTGCTGTCTCGTAGTTTTATTATTTGATTTTGGTCTCAATTAAACTAAAATTAATTTCCTGAGGAATCCGAATATCACCAGGCCCTAAAGCTGTACTTGGAAGTGATGTTCTTATCAGTTTGATCACTATTGAAAACCAGCAATTAATTAACATTCCTGGTAAGGATGCTGCTCTCACTGATTACAAGAAACTCTTTTCCTGTCTCTGGTCCCTAAGCAAAAACCTCAGGGAAATTTGTCCCAGGGTTCAAATCTCTTAGCCACCAATATTTGTAGCCTTCAGGCAGCCCTCTTGGAGAGGTGGTGCCAGGCCAGGTGACTCTCTCAACAGCCATGATCTCCATGAGTTTAGGACTGCATTTCTGTTGAGCTCTGTCCTAGAGGACAACTCAGATGAGGGACTTTGTCAAACTTCGGTGCCTCTCCCCCTTGTGTTTGAGCTGCAGTGGAGACAAAGCAGCAGCTGTGTGCCTCACTAAGGTGCTTCTGGAATGTAAATGCTCATCCTTCAGACACTTTGAGGTGCACATCAGAAGTGTCACTTGAATATTCTCTTGTGCTTAGGTGACTAAATTCAACCCAGGTCTTGGTCACCAAAATAGACAGCTGAAATCTTGTCCCCTCTGTTGGTCCTTTTCCTATAAAAATGTCTTCCTGTTTGATGTGGGTGATTTGCAGATTTTTAAGTCCTTGGACACTGTGGTGATGCAGACCTTGCAAATATAAACATATTGTGATTAAATGGGAGGTAGTCAAGAAAGGAAATAATTCTCGTGAGGTTCAGTGTCTTCAGAGATTACAAAAAGACGTATGGATCTTTTACTGAGGCTTATATATGAGAAAAGAATACAGTCCTATTTTTTTAAACTTTCACCTTAAATATTTTCTTAACTTAGTATACACATCTGTTACTCCTCATATGCTGCAACTGCTGCAATTGCTTCTTTGTCCTCCCTCAGAGGTCTCTCTGCCAGAATCAATAACATCCAAATCAATAGAAGAATATTTTTCAAAATATAAATCTTTTGTCTTCATGGTCCTGACTTGCTAATGATTTGTAATGGAATATTTAATAGAAATGAACACAGACCTTGATATGAATTGCCAGACAGATATGTAACAAGAGGAGTTCTGAGCGGCATAATGTAGAAGGATAATGAAACCTGACAATAATAGAAAACCATGGGCAAAGCACTAAGGGTGAGAACAAATGAACATGACTTCCATAGAACAGGGTCATAAGCTGCTGCCTGAATCGTATGATTTGTTGCCAGGAAATGGAAAGTAATAAGGTTAGGCACAAAAAAACGAAAGGAGGGCTTATAACTTCAGTGAATTGACATGCTACAAATATTGAACAGTAGATAGAATAGAGGCAAGGGCTATTTATAGTGGTATTTCTTTCTTTTCTTTTTTTCCTGTGAGAAATAACATCAAACATTACAGACATATGATGATGTAGGTGATAAAAGATACAGTTTTTCCTAGCATTGTGAAAGCAAAACTATGATGATCTGTTCTGTTCACCTTATTTTGTGTGTATCACGCAACTAGGTAAAGCAGAAGAGAGGACAATCATAAAAATTGAATAATATAGGAACATAGAGATTTTAGCTATTCATAAAGCCAAATAGCATAGGAATGAAAATCATCTCATTTCACTTTGGACATTTAGACTTCTGGATCTTGTGAGGACTTTGCTGGAGGTCATTGAGGGATTTCTGGGAACCTTCTGAAGAACTTGAGGGTGCCTGCTGCTCCTGGATAAGGAGAGCCAGGTGAGGACAGCCACAGGAGGCCTTGACTTCTGGGAAACACTTCTAGCAAGCTGTAGCAGCTGCTAATGAGCTCTGTGGGTTGCCTCTGATCGGAATGCATTGAGGCCCTTTTTCATCTGATCCTTGACTAGGGAGGGGTCCAAGCACCCTTTTAGCCAGTGTTGGAGAGAGGGTGATATAAGAGTCAGGCCCAGAGCAGAGCCAACAGATGCAGCAGTTTGCACAGAAGGATGCAAAGATGGACCTAATACCACTGGTCAGACCAGCATACACATCATCAGGTATGGTTATGATGTGCCAAAGGGCACAGTTCCCGGCAGCTACTGAAGCAACTGGCCCTACAACGTTAGACTCTTCAAGTCAGATAGATTTTCAGAAGGAGGATGCAGCTCTGCAGCGAGTGCCTGTGACCTCTTGCTGAAGCTGGGGCCTGTGGTCTTTTTGCCTGCTGAAGGTGTGCAGCTGTGGAGGAACTATACCACCATGTCAAAGAGCTGCGGGAGGAGGTCAGCAGCATCAGGGAAGATGTGAAAGAGAACAGCTGGATCTTCTCTGAAACTCTGCTGCTTCAGTAGCCTGAACCTCCAACTGTAGTGTACAGGTAGGCAGAGTTGCTGCTTATTGGATCAGAAAGTAGAAAATCCCATGGTGGAAAAGGCTGGAAGATGGTGACTTCTGGCACCAGGAGGAGGAATTCCTGCTTCACTGGAAGACTATGGACTAGATTCACTTTCCTCGTAGCTGATGAGGAGCTGGGAACACTGTCAGGTGGAGCAGCTGTGCCAACTGAGCCTCCTCCACACAGGAGCACCAGGAGGAAAGCTATGAGTGCTGTGGGGGATGAGGCCCCCATCTGGCAGCCTGACTTGCTGTCTAGTGAGGTATGCTGCTTGCCAGGAACTTGCATTCGGGATGTTGTGGAGAGGCAGCTGAGGCTTGTCCAGTCCTTAGACTCTGCTGCTCTTTGATGTGGGTGCTAATGATAGTGCCAGGGGAGACCTGGAAAGTATCAAGCATCATACATAGCTCTGGGGTAGTGGCCAAGGGCATGGGGGTGCAGGTGGTGTTCTCCTTGATCCTGCTGGTGAGGGAGAAGGGCCTGAGGAGGGCAGATCCCGTGGGTCAACAATTGGTTGTGCAGCTGGTGTCAACAATAGTGATTCAGTTTCTGTGACCACGGGACCCTCTTCAAGGACTGACAACTGTTTGGTAGGTTGGGATCCACCTGACAAAGCGGGGGAAGAAGTATCTTTGCCAACAGACTGGCCAACCTGGTAAGGAGGGCTTTAAATTAGAAATGACAGGGGAGGGAGATGATGACCCACAGTCAAGTGAGGAAGTGGTGGACAGGGTTGGCAATCAAAGGGTCTGGGGGGACGTAAACTGAAAGGACCTCCTAATCAACAAAACAGGGCTGAAGTGGAATCACCCCAAATGTGGGCGTGTAAATAAGGAAGTACCTGTGGGGCCACATTATGGGAATTCTCTCATGCCATTTCTAGGAAATTTCAGCATGAGTGGGTGCGTCTCTGAAGTGCCTGAACACTAACACACCCAACATGGGGAGCAAACAGAAGGAATTAGAAGTCTGTGTGCAGTTACAGGGCTACCATCTCATCGGGATCACGGAGATGTGGTGGGATAGCTCACACTACTGGAATGCTGCAGTAGATGGATAGAGGCTCTTTAGGAAGGACAGCCTGGGAAGGTGAGGAGGGGGATTTGCCCTTTGTGTGAGAGAGCAGCGGGAATGCATGGAGCTCTGCCTGGGGATGGATGACAAGCCAGCTGAGAGCTTAGGGGTCAGGATTAGCTGGCAGACCAGCATGGGTGGTGGTGTTGCAGGAGTCTGCTACAGACCATCTGATCAGGAAGAAGCAGGGGAGGCCTGGTTCAGACAGCTGGAAGAAGCCTCATGTTTGCAGGACCTGATCCTCATGGGGGACTTTAACCACCCTGATATCTGCTGGAGGGACAACACAGCAGGGCACCAGCAGTCTGGGAGGTTTCTGGAGTGCATCGATGACAACTTCCTGTCACAGGTGATCAAGGCCCCAAAGAGGAGAGGAGGTCTGCTGGACCTCATACTTTCAAATGAGGAAGAACTGGTTGGGGATGTGAAGATCGGGGCAGCCTTGGCTGCAGGGACCATGAGACGGTGGAGTTCAGGAACCTGCAAGGAGGGAGCAGGACAAAAGTCAGGATCACAACCCTGGACTTCAGAAGAACAGACCTCAGCCTGTTCAGGCACCTGTTTGGAAGAATCCCATGGCTTATGGCCCTAGAGGGAAGAGGCGCCTGAGAGAGCTGATTGATATTCAAGGGTCATCTGTCCAAACTCATGAATGGTCCATCCCCACATGCACTAAGTCAAACAAACTGGACACCCACAAGTCCATGGACCCTGATGGGATGCACCCACGAGTTTTGAAGGAGCTGGATGGTCTCACTGCGAGGTCACTCTTGATAATCTTTGAAAGGTCGTGGCAACTTGTGACTGGAAGAACGCAAATGTCACTCCTGTCTTCAAGAAGGTCAAAAAGGAGGATCTGGGAAGCAACAGGCCAGTCAGCCTCAACTTGATAGATCCTGGGAAATGTGATAAGACAACTAATCCTGGATAGTATTTCCAGACGTGGAAAGGACAGGCAGGTGACTGGGAGTAGTCAGCATTGATTTACAAGGGGAAATCATGCTTAGCCAAGCTGATAGCCTTTTATGATGAGGTGACTGGCTTGGTGGATGAGGAAAGAGCAGTTGATATTGTTTACCTTGACCTTAATAAGGCTTTCGTCACTGTCTCCGGTAACATCCTCATAGACAAGCTGATGAAGCACGAGCTAGACCATGGCAATATCACTGCTGCCAACATGAAAGAATAACAAGGGGTAATAGTCCAGAGGTAGACAAACTTCAGCAGCTTCTTCACAATGTCCCAGATCCAAGCCACTGCAAGCGAGAAGAAAACCTCCCTAGAGCACAAATCAGGTTGGCAGATAGGGGCCTCCGTCCCCCAAAGCAGGGAGTGTCCCACCACTATCATTTGCTATTTCTTCCTGGTGCAGCTACAGGACTTTGTTGGACAGAGCCTTCGGCTTCTTCTCTTCTACCATGGCAGTAAACCCATTCCATAGTTGCATAGTTGAAATGAATCTCAAATTTTTCTTTTGGAATATCAAATAATATTAAATCAGACTTAAAAATCAAGGTTATAACCTTTCATCTAGCAAAGCACTTAAGAATCTCCTTAAGGCATAAAATTGCAGTTAACAAGCAAGCCATCTATTGACTCACTCAATTTAGTGACACTGTCTGTATAAAGTTATGTATTAGCCTAGTTAGCTGTGTTAGCTTTCATCCTTAATGGAGCTGTATGTAGCACTCAGCTGGCAAATATGTAAGAAAGATGCATTTTAAGCATAATAATAACTGCTCATAAACAAATGGAAAGAGTTTTGATAATATTTGAGGCTTCCTAGAAGTAATAATCTGCATAAGTTTTCCTTCAGCAAGATTTAAACAACAAAAGGTGTGTATGTAGATAATAGAGATGCGATGTAAGTGCTAGAGTTCTTTATACTATTTCAGCTGACAAACACACAAAATTACCTTTTTTTGCATAGGTGTGATCAACCCCATATTTATGACTGAGGGACTTTGTATAAAGCTAAGGGTATGCCTTTTTATTAACCTGCTTGCAGAAGTGGGGTCCTGAACTGGCGGGTGCTGATTATTAAACAGAATTGTACACATTTGCTGTGAAAGGAAAATGAGGTTTTCAGATGCTTCTGTACTTAGAACCATCAAAAGGATGGGACATGAGTGGAGACACAAATGAGAAAAGGGAGGCAGATGGCAACAGATGTAGCTTGCTGCTTCCTCTTTGAGCAGCCCTCCTCACAGCACCTTACTGACTGCAAAGCCAGCACTAGCAATGCAGCAAAGACGGAACAGCTTTGGAGTTAGTTTTTGTATATTTTGACAGTCACTGTTATTTGCAGGGTTGGTGAACTCATTATCTGAAAGAGGAGAAGGACACAGGCACTGTTGTTGGAAGGGTGAGCGTCAAACTGATAGTCCATAGTGCTCAATACTTGCTTTGGTTATATAAATACTTAATAACACTATTAATGGAAAAGTAACTTAAAATCCATTGGAAAAAAAAGTAAGAAAGAAGGATGAAAAAAAAGAAGGAACATAATTTAATTCAAAATTCTCATTGATCTCAAATGTATGCTTTTTAGCCTTAAGTTCGAATGCAAAACTAAATCACTACTTGGGCAGACTTCCATATTTCCCCTGGGCTCACCTCAAGCATAGAGGCATTTGATTTTACAGTGTGGTTATGACTGAAATCTAATTCAGAATCACTTTTAAAACTTGTCAGACAGGTTTCTGCAGGTTGTGATCTGAAAAGTAGAACATTTCAATTTCCATTCCAGGCACATAACATTATGAGTCTCCAAATTTTCAAAACTGAAAACAAGGAGATTTTTTTTTTGTCTTTTTAATGGGATCAGCATTACAGTACATTAAGCTGTAATGCATAAAAGTAACTCTAAGGAAAAATGACATTTTTAACTACCATCAGTTATATTCTTTAGCAGAAACCTGTTGTATTTTAGATTGAAATTGTTACCCCTCAAGTCTATATTAAAAATTCAGGTACTCATTTCATGATTTTCATATCTCCTGACCTTGAGCAAATGCTCTTTTCAAGTTTCATCAAAAGCCAAGCATATATGTTAGTTTTACAGATAATTCTTAAAAGTAAGTTACTTTATTATACATTGTATATTGTGACTTCATCCATAAACTTCTGCTTGTGTAGTGACAGTTAATTAGCCATCAGTGTAGAACCACAAAAAGAATATAAAATAAATTTGGAAGTGATTTTGAAGAGTCATCAAATCCACTCTGCTGCCAAAGCCAGGATTAACTATATTGTTGTTATTCCTGACAGATGCTTGTCCAACCTGTTCTTGAAAATATCTGCAATGGAGATTTCACAGCCCCTGCAGGCAATTTACTGCTTCACTTTCCTCACTGCTGGAAAGTTTTTCTTTAGGTCTAACTTAAGTCTTCATTTTTGCAAATGAAATTCATCATTCCGTGTCTTGGAATAATAAGCTTAAATTTTCAACTTACTTTAAGCTCACATCCACAGTGGACATGAAAAAGAGCTTTTTGCCTTCATATTATGCCTACCTTTTACATTTTTGAAGATTATCATGCTGCCTCTCAGTCTTTTCTTGGTGGTCTAAACAGATGCAGTTCCTTTAACCTTTTATTGTAGGTTTTGTTTTCTCAGTCTCTCCTCTGAAGCTTCTCTCACTGTTCCATATCCTTCCTAAAATGCAGTTTTCAAAACTGAATGTAATATTCCAGCTGAAGCCATGTCAGTAGTGAAGAGTGCACCCCCATTTTTAGGAGAAAATAATCTCTTTATGTCTTGGAATGCTGGTTGTCTTATCACAGACATAAGGTTGTCTTATTAACAGCATAAAGCATTTTCATGTTCAGCTTGTGGTCCATTAGAATGTGCAGTACTAATTGCTCTTTACCAGTCCTTCCCACTCTGCAACGATGTGGTTAATTCTTCTCCCATGGAATGCAGAGCTTGCCTTTATTTGTACTGTCTTTTTTTTTCAATTTGTTGAGGTCATCCTGATCCAATACGTTTGTAGTTTTCTCAGCATGGTGTCATCTTCCAGATGTAATAACCATAGTTTTTATTTCTTTATCTAGACTGTTAATGAAAATAATGAGTATGCTCAGCCAGTACTGCAAACTTTCCTCCAGCTTGACAGTGAACCGTTAATAACTACAGCCAGTAGTAATCCCATTTAGGCAGTGTTTCCCTATTTTGCTTATCAAAATGTCATGTGAGAGCATCAAAACTTTATAAAGTCAAGCTCTATGACAATGTGACTGCTCTTCCTCTATCCAGAAGGCCTATTATGATATCGTGGAAGAAAATTAGATTATTTTGACATGATTTGTTCCTGATGTATCCATGGGCGCTGTTACTCATCTTCATTTTCTTACCTTGTAAGTGCTTAGACAGTGTGTGGTTATCTGTTCTAGCATTTTTTAGGAACTGAATTTGAGCTGATTGGCCTTGAATTTTGCAGCTTCTCCCCCTCCCCCTACTGTAAGCCAGGAATGACGTCTATCCTATTCCACTTGCTTAGAATCTTCCCTCATTCCCTATTAAGAATATTGCCTCTTAATAAGGAGAAGCATCTGTTATTAAATTTGTTAAGATCATTAAAATCTGTGAGTCCAGATATTGTTTAAAATACATTAATTACATTATAACTCACCTTTTATTTATAGTTGTCTTAATTCTGGCTTTTAGATATATATAAGGAGTATATAAGGAGTTAATGCATTTTTCTATGTAGCACATTCAATTGTCTTGCTATACATGATAAAGTATTTCAAAAATCTTAGAATTGTTTAGGAACACTATTATATTTGGGGAACTTTTAAGAACATGGAAAATGCAGTAATAGGAATAAAATGAAAGTGCTTGACACTTCAATAATAATACTGGCACATTTAGGGTCTGATTTTTACAAGGGCAGAAACATCTGCTGTTCTCATAAAACTGGCATCAAACTGCTTTTTGTGACCAACAGCTTTGAAAATGTTTTGTCAGGAAAACTTTTCTTCTTAACCCTTTCCAGAAAATTTCAGTTTTGATTTCCTTTTCAGCTTCCTTACAGGGAACTTCCAGCATATTCATATAGGTCTGACAATGGGTTACAGAGAATAATCATAATCCCAGCAATGACCATCGTGTCTCTATGAACTCTTTTTTTTATGTCATCTAATGCAAAATTGAATATTTCATGTATAAACAGCAGTATTTTGTAGAGGAGATGCTTTCTAAAATTTAAGTTATTGGTAGCATTAAAAAAACAAAATGAAGAAATAAATGGATTCATCAGTAATTGGAACAAAAACAAAAAGGCAAGGTTGATAACTGTCATTCTTCCCCAAATAAGACTACAGGGTAATGACAAATGGGTGAATTGAACAACATCTATCCAGGAGTGTCTTACTGCATCCCCATACCTCTCCTCAGGTATCTTTTAAAACCATATTCATTAGAATCCTTTGAACTGGAAGTTAGCAGAAATGAAAAAATGGAATTTCAACCACCATTTTCTTTGCTTACTGTGGAATCTCACTCCTTTTTAACTGTGATGTTGAATGATGTTTTATGCTCCGTAATGCTAAATGATGATGTCAAATGCATTTAAGTATGAATCTGTTTATTTATTTTTTTTTTAGAGTTATATAATATATATATATAAAATTAATCAATAATTTATTGTAAGTCTGATTTTATTATAAACTTCCTTAATGTTTGGTCTTCGCTATTGTGAGGCACTGTATGACAATGTCTCATACTTTTTCTGTTTCATGTGTTTGGGAAGGAGAACCTGAAATGGGACGGGATGGGGGTGGGGGGTAGAATTTATTCACTGATATAATCAGTTGATGGGATTAGCATCATTAAAGCCATTAAAGCCCTTGTCAAAAACACTTTGCATACATATTCACTGCTTTGCTGACATGGAAATTTTAATGCAGAAGACCAAGCTCTAAATGTGTACACATGTGTGATAGAAAAAAAGGGAGAGAAAGAAAATGCGAAGTGACACTAATCCATCATTTTCACAAAATTCGTGATGGCTGAACAGAGGTAAACGATTCTGTTCACAGTGGCATTTCTATCTATCTAGATTATGTTTGACTAACATTTCCTCTAAGTGCATAACAGCTGAGCTTTTGGTGAATTTGCAATGTGAATTATTATGACTGAGTTTTTTTTGTGAAATCATCCATGTGAAATGCTTGCTAGTCTGTCATGCTGATATTAATATTGCTAATGCTCTAGCAACTGCAATTCAGGATTGTTGCAATCTGCAACAGATTGTATTTAAATACAGTGTATTTCTGTATCTCATCTTCATACTGACAATTTTCTTTAAATGTTATAAACTCTCTAACTCTTCAGGGTTAAACCAAAAAAAAATAGAAATGAAACCTTGTTTAATTGCAGGGCTGAAAATAACTTCAAATAGTTTTTGGAGCAGCAAATGATTCTTAGGACACTTTAAGAGAGTTTGCCTGTATATTTTCAGAGTTTCAGGCAGAATTTATTAAAATAACATATTGGATTTTTGTAAGGAGCACTGCACAACAGGTACACTTTCACTGTTGGGCTGCCATCACCATTAATAATCTTCTTAACTGCCATTTTATGCTCTGCATTTTAAACAGGATTTACTGCATTTGTAATCCTAAAAATGCTAGTTTGCTGAAAATATACATAGATAAGATTTTGAAGATTTTCGTTTCTCAAAGAAAAACATGAATGAAAGCCTTTGCCCCTCACAAAAATGGTAGAATTGAGAAATGGGCCTGAATTTGATGGAGTCTTACATGTATTACAGTAAAAAATAATCAACCTTTACTGCTAAGGCTGTAAATTTGATTTAAACAGGATTTCTTTCTACATGTAATATGGTCTCAAAAAATTGATGTTTTGGGATATTAGGGACATGCAGTCAGTATGTATGGCAGTACTTAATCTCCCTACAGGTTTAAAAAACAGCAATAAAAAACAAATCCACTTTCTTTTAAAACTAACACATAAACAAGAAGGAATGCTTTCATACTTTCAAGAAGAATTATCTTATTTTTCCAATAACAAATGTCACTGCATACTAATATGAAGACTACTGCCAGCCACTGGAGCTGAGGAGGGGTTAGCATCAATACTCGTTTGAGCATTGCCTATCTGAAAGCATGATATCTCAGACTGCCTATCTGAGACCCCAGTGCAACAAGTTTGTAATTCTGGTTTAGCAGCTGCCAGAATCACCAGTGCTAAAGAATATAGGTTTTTTATCACCTAATCCATGCTAAATGGCAGGCTCTCTTAGATGTATTATGAGCACAGAAAAAGAGCACCCACAACACTGCAAGGGTTTCAGACCTGTTTTTTAAAGGGCATCTCATTTTCTGAAAGAAAACAGTATAGTCAGACTCATACATGGGTCCTTCTCTTTCATTGCTATGAAAACTAGTCATCAATAAATTTTCTAGTTTGCTTTATGTTTCTTCACCAGACTAGTTTTTTCTTGTTTCTCTCTTTCTGGCTAGTGAAAAGAAGCCTGACCTTTATATCCTTTGAAAGGCTTAAGACGTATCTGATTCAGTTGGATCTATTTTGAGCGAAAAAAAAAAAGTTTCATAAACCCTAATGCACTAATTATGGACCACTTAAATCAGGCTATACTATTACAGCCACATTTCTGCTGGTCTCTTCGATTTAGCTCCTGGATATTACTTTATACAAAGATCAAATAATCTGAAAACTTCCAGTCTATGCTAGCTCAACTATTATCCTGAGAATACTCAGTGAGATGTGCTGGTTTTATAGAAACAAAAGCCTTCAGATTGTTAAGCTATCATTGTAGGATATATATTTTTTAAATAATTCATTAATTAGCTGTAACTATCTCAATATAGTGTCTCAGATAGAGAGACATGAAAAAGAACCCTAAGACCCTTGTCTTAGAACAGTGTTTTTCTTGTTTTCACAAGACCTTTCAGTTTCTAGGGATGAAATAGCAGCCCTTGTCCAACCTCACTATGAAAGTATAAGTTCCCCATCCCCAGGAAGTTTTGGGATAGGGCCAGCTACCATACTTGACAGGAATATATAAGGGGAGGTGGAGAGAGAGTTCAGAGAAGGTTGAGAAAACTCTTTGCCTTGAAAATGCTAATTTGTGGAAGCTTAAAGTTTTGCAGAAGTGCAGCTGTTTTTACCACACTTCATCATCAAACATTCATGTGAATGTTTCCTGGAGAATGGAGATGGATAAATATGAGAGAAGGGGGTGGGGTGAGAAAAAACCATGAGCACAAAACAGTAACTCTTTGACTGGAACATGTGAGACCCTGGTTCAGGGAATGGATGTGAACTGAGGAGGTGTTGTGATCCCCTAACATTTGGACAGTTTGTCTTATTTTATTTATTTATTTTTTTAATACACAATCCATTAATATTCTTTCTACCTCTTGACTGATATAATGCTAGACTTTAAAGTAGTTTCATAAAAATTCTTTTTTTTTTTAGCCAGGCCTACTGTCAGCATGTTTTTCCTTATTGCAGTGATAAAGGCTAGACTCAGGTCAGTGTGACATCAGGAGAACCTTAATTTAATTAACCACAGTATGACTGCACAATATTTGAGATAAAGGGGTCTGTAGCAATAGCCTTATTTTATGCTCCGGAATACTTGTGCACTAAATTCACGTCATCTTAGAAATCCAAGTCCCAGTGCAATTTTGGAAGTGATCAAAGTTCTATTTGTGCAGTCTGAGCCTCTAATGATGAAGTCTGTGTAGCAAATCTCTTGTTTTTCTCCTTAATCTAAATGAATAAAGTGGAGAATGCAGTTGTTTACCTACTGAGTTTCACAGAAATTCAGGTTCTAATGAAATATTAATTACTAAAGATGTGCTATGCTTAACTGCGTTTGAGGAACAGGAAAAATAATGTAATCCTTCTTCATTGCATGAAAGTTTTGAAGGAAAGCACGAGTTATATTTGTGGTGGGAAGCTGGAAGTGAGTTCATGCAAAGCCCCTGGTACAGTTTTCTGGGCTGCTGTGTCTTGCTGAGATGCCTCTTACCATTTATGTCATACAGCACTGCAGAACTAGAATGATATAAATGGATATCATCATCATCAGTTCAGTAATTTGACCTGATAAAATACATCTAAAATAATCTTGGGATGGGAGGAATCAATTACTTTGCTCCTACTTAGAAAGCAGCTTCAGTGTTTTCATATGAGATATGTGGATTGTCCAAGGACTCCATTAATATTTTAATTCTTGTATATGACCAAAGTTATGCTATCATGCTCATCATAATTCTGTACTTCTCATACCGTATTTATAATTTCTTCTGTTCTGTCTTTGAACTTTAAGCTCCAAATTCTCATCCATCCACATGGGGTTGTGCATTTGTGCACCACTTGCACCCTAGAAACCTCCACTGGTATGTTGATATTAGTACTTTGCAATAAAAATCTGTTTCTCAGTATGCAATGGGTATGCTCAGATCAAACAGAAAATCCAGCTTTGGTAGTAACTTGCAAAATTGGTTCTCGCTGCTGCGTGTTTTTTGGGATTGATATTCATGGGCTGTCTCTCTACTCTGTCTCTCTAAAACTCTCTCTCTGCTCTCTTAGAAAAGGCACGACTGGTTTTTGATCTTGCAGAATTCACACTTGAGAATTGGTGTAGGCATGGACTTGCGTGTTTTGCTTGGGGGAGTGAGACAATTATCAAGCGTGCATGTGCTTATAAATGCTTTATATATGCATATGTGCATGCCACAAAATCGGTGTTCATAAACATAGAGGCTGTTTCCTGAGGAGAGGCAAAGACATTTAGCAACAGATGAATAAATAACTGCATATCCACAGTGGGAAATTGAGAGATTTTCCCCATAATCTTCATGGATTATGAGGATTAATCGATTCAGTAGGGAAGAAATGAAGTTTGTGTATACTTGTCTAACAGAACTCTTTGTTTCCCAATGAAATATGTATATTTCACCCAAATTTTGACCTTTGAGTGAAAAACATATAGCTGACCTAATTCTGATCATGCAAGTCTAAACTTGAAATGGCACTACTCAGGTCAGGAGTGGAATCTAGGCCTTTAGGATGCCATATAAATTGCATCTGAACATTTCTCTCAAAGCGATGTTAAATTCATTGCATTTTTTAATTACTCATATTCTCCTTCCTGTCTGAAGAAGCTCTTGGGCAGAAATTGTGTGTGTTGTCGAGTCATAAAGCTAATTAATGTCATGAAGTCACCCCACAGAAAGTAAAAGCCCAGTGTCTCAGATAGGAAAAGGGATTTCATTGGTGTAATTACTAAGTATTTTAAAGCCCAAACTGAATGCTGTAATAGCTATTCATTGCATAGATATCATAAGTAATGAAGAAAGGGATATTATGATAAACCGATGTAGAGAGTGTCAATGAAGATAATTTTATGAATGAATCAGCAGCTGGGAATGAGGTTTAAATTCTCCAAATCAGAACTCTCTGAAGAAGATACAGCCATTGTATATTTTACTTGAATTTTTCTAAGGCATAAAGCTGTCTTTTATCTCAGCAGCTGCCTGTTGAAAAGTTACATACACTTTTTACGTGCTAACATACATGCTTTGAAGTTGCAGTCTTCTGGATGGCTTCGTGAGGTCTTTCTTGTGGTGAGCAGTCCAGAACAGAGGTGTAAAATAGCTGCTAGTGCTGATGACTCTGTCAGTAAGCTTTGTTAAAACTGAGGGTGACACAAAAATGCATGTAGACATGCTTCTGAGCTGACACTAGCATAAATCAAGAATATTGTTATTGAAATCAATATAGTTATACCAACATATTGTTAGTGTTTTTGCTTGTTATAGGATTCTAAGGCCTGACCTTGTCATATTTCCACATGCGATTTCAGCGAGAACTATACTTGAACAGTGTAGAGTCAGGCCTAATTTAGTAGTTTTCTGCCTGATCTTTGTATATGATTTATGCGGTTACCTTTTATTAAAGATTGCAGAGGTCTCCAGGATACAAACTTTTATACAAGAAGGTCTTAAGGTTATGATAATTAATTTACTTTCCTCATGTATGTGATATTAGCAAAGCTCACAAAAGAAACAATAAATATTTTTTTCATAGTAATAGGTAGCTTGGATACAGAAATACCTGAATTGTTGTACAATCACTGTAAATTGGCTGTGGGCTCTGGTATACAAAGTAATGACAATTTTTGATAGAGGAATTTTTTTTTACTGGTACTGATAACCATTATAATGATCTGTGATCATATTTTGGATGCCCAGTAAAGGAATTTATAGTGGTTTATATTCTGGAGGTCCTCTGGAAAAAATGGCTGCAATGTGATTTATTCATTTCATTATTTTGTATACTGATACTGAAGAGGAAAAATACTTATGAGCCATACTTAGTTCTTTTTGTCTTTAAGTTGTAACATTTTCCCCTGAAAATGTGAGGTTTAATATACTCCTCTTGGTATGGAGTTTCAAACTAGGGAGATAAGAGGCCAAAATCTTCAGATGTTTCCTGAAAGCTGCTGCTTTGCTTGAGTAATAACTTAAATGACATTAAAATTGGGATTCATATTTACAGTTGTGTTTTCTTCCTCTTTTCTAAGGTAATGGTCTTTTTATCTAAATTTTATTTCCCAGTAATAAATTTAATGGGTACTTTGGACTACTCTGTTTGACTTAATGCAGAAAACAAGCCATGCTGGCAATTTCTTTTCTGAATTCTGAAAAGAATTTCAGATTAATATAGACAACATTTAAACTGGCAATTGTGATATAGTTTCTCTATAGGCTGCCATTCTGCTTTGGCTTATTCACCTAATGCTATCCAGGACAGGATCAAATATAGAAGTCCAAAATTTTGAGAGTGTTATGAAAAAAAATCAATATGTGAGTAATATATCTGAGTGGTGATTATTTGCCCATATGATCTAAATGTGAAATAAAGTTGGTACGGTAAGCTTCTGGATAATGTCTGTTCCTCTGTCAGTGACTTTTCCCCTTACTCATGTTCATATTGTGGTGGCATAGGAAATAGAGTGAGGTGAATCCGCAAGAGTTTGTTTAGTCCATCCTTCTACTCCTACACAGGGTAAACTGTAGCTAAATCAAGCCTGGAAAATGTTTTTAAAAAATACAGCAATGGAAATTCCATAGTATTGCCCAAGCAATTAATTACTGTGTTTAATTAACCAATGTCACTTGTGGTTATAAACCATCCATCTCTCTTCCCTCAGCCTACCTTTATCACCTTTTACTACTCAAATCAGATGAGCTAATATTTGAAAAACAGGTCAGAATTAGTTCATAGTTGTTTGATAAACATATTTTACATTACTTCCCCTGAAAGCTCTGGCAACAGTGTATTATTGTTCTTTTTAGTGAATTAGAATTTTAAACTCTGCAAAATTGTTTCACCAGTGCATTGTGGTATTACTGTCATTTGCATTTCAAACCTTTTATTACCACAAGCCTGGAGGAGCAGGTCAGAGGCATTTTTAACACAGAACCCTGAAAATTTGTTTTTGCACTGAACATTCTGCTTGAGCCAGAATTAGATTCCTGTTATTCTAAGCAGAGAAACTGATCAAGATGGTAAAATATCAAAGTAGTAATCAGAATGAGCAAAAAGGGGTCGAAAGAAGTTTAAGGAAAGATCAAGAACTGACAACTGAAATAAATTTTTAACTAAGCTTTGGAAGATCTAGATTTATCATCTTATATAACTTAGCTAAGGCAAGAAGATGTCTAAGCACAACTCCTCTTTGAAGTGAACTGATAGTTTTATTTTAAATACAAATTTAACCTTGCTATAGATACCTCTAGTTAACTGAGATGACAGGGTAAAACTGTAGCACTCCTTTATTGGATTCAGATTACACTGCATTATACTTAGTACTAACAATTCATCTGAGACTTGAAATATAATATGAAAACTATTCTGTTATGTGCCACTAGCCTTACAAAATTAAAAAACATTCCCAGGTGAAAAAAAATCAAACACAAGTAGATATACATTCTGCTAGATTAATCAAGGAGGTACCAAAACCACAGTATTGTTCTTTCTAAAAGCTGCACTGGCTCCTTTCTGAGAAGCTCGTGTCAAAGGTAGTGGAATTTCCTCCATAAGAGACTACTGTGCTGACGTTCTCAGTCTCTCTCCTGCTTTACAGAATTGGATGAAGCAGAAAAGTAGTGAAAGAAGCCTCTGGGGCAACAGAGGGAGCAACAGGGTATAGTTCTGGTGACATTATTTCTTCTTCTTAAACACTGTAGTTATTCCTTGGGTTTATTCTAAAATTAAACCTGTACCTGATCCTGCTTAAGTGATATATACTGTTATGCTTTTTTCCTCCTCCTCCCCCCCGCCCCAGATCAGCCTGCTAAATGGTTGTTATAAAATATGTGTTCATCCAGAATAGTGAAATGATTTAAGACCTAATTGTGCAGTGATGCTCCTACAATCACAGATCAGTAAAGTGATTAATTTTATAGTGCTTTTTTATAGAGAGAAATTAGCAATGTGGAAAAATCTAGGAAAATTCCTTGCCAGTCATGGTGTCCAGGTAAATCAATGTCAATAGTGCCTGGTTGGTGCAATATCTCTTACAGTAATTAATGGAACATACTTGTCTTAATTCTCTTGTGCTTAATTTGTGTTTCATCTGAATTTTTTTTTGTATGTGTACACAACTATCCACTATATTTTGTGTGTGTGTGCATGCATGTGTGTGTGTGTCTGTATACATATTTTGCAGTTTGCTAGTTTGTGACTTCAGAGCTGTATTGGAGTCTTGAAATAATTTTCTTTGATTTCTCATAGGGATTAAGCATTCAAATCCCATTAGCTAGTCTTAAGGCTCCTACATTTAGATTATTTTTTTACAGTTTTGAAAATGTGTGAGAACATTACCCAGAGTTTGTTTATTTATTTATTTTTTTCTTAAGCACATAACAAGGAAAGAAAACAGTCAATCTGCTGACTTGCAGCTCTAAGGTTGGGAGAGCTATTTGCTGTTAAAACACATCAGAAAAACATACACACCTGAAATACAGTGATGCAAGCTTGCTTGAAAGCAGCCTGGGAACTAACCTTTGCTTGTATCCTAAAGGAATTAGAATGTTTTGCTTTCTTAGTAAGTTCTGACAAATGTTTAAGTTATTTCCTTCTCAGGGAAGACATTTTCAGCCCATCTGGAGAAAGCAGATAAAGTGAGATTCCATTAGAGCAGTACCCCAGCCCTGACCTTCATGCTCAGTGGGTCTGACACTCATATTTATTATTGCTTTTTATTTAGGGAAGCCATAATTCTTAGAACAGTAAGAAACACAATAGAAAAACAAAAGAGCAAAGTGCAGCTTGGCATTTTTATTAATGGTGGGTTAAAACAGGAACTTGCATGTATATATAATCTCAAAGTGAAACCTGCTTTTAATCCACAGATGTGTACAGTAGAAATATACGGAAATGAAAAATGAACCTCTGACCACTGGCTCAGTTAGATGAATCAAAGCTCATAAAGTTCAATGAAGCTGTGTTGTATGTAACTTCAACTGTCAATTATTGAGAGTAACAACAGACTGGTGATTTGCTGGCAGTGCTTCGTTGCCCAGTCAATAAATTGCTCATGCAAAATGAAATAACACAAGAAAGTCTAGACGAGCAGCACTACGTTCATTTGAATAGCTTGCCCCTTTTTCTTTGTAACATCTGCAACCTTTGCATATGCAAACTGGAAGAATGCAACAGTAAGTGTTTTTAGTTACTGTTAGCTTTGTCATCAAGAAAGTTTGTCTTTTGATAAAAAAAAAATGTTCTTGGGCCCAAAATGCCCATTTTTCACCTTGAAAAATAACTTTGGTTTTCAAAGGCAAAGAAAATATGTGGATAGAATCCACTACACCAAAAAAGAAAAATGGGTAGAAGCCATGACATTGGAATTTTCCATTAATGATTGCTGAGAACTGAATTTTTCACGTAGTACTAGCTACTGCTACAGATGATGAAGGAAAGTTGTTCTCTGATAAGAAAGATCAGCATGCTTCTTTGATTCAAAATACACCCTTGAAATGAAATCCTCTAAAAAGAAATCAGAAGTTAGCATAATATATTTGAACTTTATCTTCCTGAATGGGATTCATCTTCAGCTGCAGAAAAGATAATGAACTTAATTGAATTATTCAAATTAACTGTTTATTTCAGAAGTATTTTTTTATTTATTTTTACCTTGAGTTAGTTTTATTTTGTTTAGAGAAGATTGGTTGTGATGTAGATCTAAAGAGCATTTTTAACTTTTCATTCCATACCCTAAAAACTTAAAGCATCAGTATTATCTCACTTAATTTAACCATTAACAAGATGCCTATTTAAAAATAGGCATTTTGTTTAATCTAAGCATTTAGACTCCTTCTATAGCTAATCAAAACATCTAGGGATCTTCAGAGGGGTGATTCACCCACTTGTATTATAAACCAATTTTAGAATAAGATGAATCACATTCTGGAGATGTCTATCTGTTTTCATTGATTATAGACTAATTTAAATTAGACAGGTGAAGTTAAGTGTGACAAATCCCACCCATGCTGGCCAAATTCATGCTCTCTTAACTAATTCATTACATACCATTCAACTAAAAATGTCTTTTCTACAGCCCAACACACAAATATGTGAGGCAAATTTCTTCAACATGGGTTTTCCTTTGCCATTTATTACTTTACCTGTAATGTATATGGCCCTTTTAATCAATGATCATTAGAATCTGATCCTTTTTGCTTTTTCTGGACAACTTTCAAATGGATTAGTAGATTATATTTTATGTTTCCTACTACTTTAATTTTATTTCACTTTAAATTCTTCACTGACTTTAATTAAACTTGCCCTAGGCTTGGAAACCTACCAAACTTTTTAATGAGCTGGCTACTGAACTTGTCATGATATAATAGTAGCCTAGTAATGTGGGTATCTGGTGTACTATACGTCTAATGATCTAAAATGACACTTTGAATGGTACAAACATTATATTATCTGGCTAAAGGAAACATTTTATTATATTGATATAAGTAAAGATACAGTGCATAAAACAAAGTTAGACCATATTATACAGGAAAATCCAAAAATGAGGGTAAATTGAAGCGTGTTTGAGGGCATTTTTGCTTATACCCTAGTAGTATCAGAATACCTGAGGAGTCACTTAGGGCTGTGAAGCCTAGACACATCTAGGTTTGCTCTCTTTCAGTTTTCACTCCTATCTTATGCATCAGTAGACTCATTACACTGCAAGCTGGTATTGTTAATAGTACTTCTCATGCTAGCAAACCAGTGACTCTGTCAACACTTCTGCAGTATTTTTCTTCTAGATCTTTTGATATAAAAAAGCATACCGTGTACATCCCTGATTTTTCCCACTTTACTTCATGATTTATCATCTTTTGTAGCTTTCAAGAGAAAAAATACAAAAAATAAGGAAATTCTTTGACATTTTGTTCTGTAAATTTAGATTTTGGACCCTACCTAAATGATTACTTTTTTAAACAAAAAAATCATGAACTTAATGGTCACAGAAATTGTGTCCTAGAGACCGAGGACTCAGAAAAGGATTTAGGACTCAGAGTAAATAATCAGCTGAAGCTCAGTTCACAGGGTGAATTCTGGTGAGAAAGCAAATGTAATTCTGAGTGTATAAGATTCTAGAAAGCATTTTTACAGTGAGAAACTCAAGAAGCTTCATTTAATGAGAAGTTAAAAGATCTTTTGATTTCTGTCTTGTCACATGAAGAAATATATTCTGGTAAAGGGGAACTCCTTAGTCTTATTTTAATTTTCCAAGCATGGCAGGGTCTGAAAGAGGAAGCTAGAAAAATTGAATCTAGAAATGCTATAACATTTTTAAAGAGTGAGGTGTCTTTTAAGTCCCTAATGGCATGAAAGTACTTCACTTGGGAAGCAATCAGATAGTAGCTGAAAATGCAATCTCCTACAGGGAATGAAAGAATGGAAAAAGAAAAGAGAAGGGCTCCTCAAGTAAACAAATTTGGAGAGAGTGGAGACCAGACTGATCTTTAGGAGACAACAATGGAGCCTCTGAGATTTTCCAGAAACTGGTAGACAAGAGACATGGATATAGGACAGGTGAACTGCAAAGCAGTTGCCTGCTGTGTGGGAAAGAAGCTGCATTTTGCTCTATGTGGTTGGCCAAGGCTGGGACACTGGTGGACTTCCCTATCACTTCAAATCCTTAAGCAGGATTAGGCTTCTTCCTAAGACTTGTGCTCCAATGCAGAAATATAGATTTGAGGCAGGAGTCACATGATCAAATTCTTTGGTATTTGTCAGGCCTCATCACCCTTTCTTTCAGTATTTGGTATTCCCCAAGGCCATTTCCACAGTATCTGTGTTCCCTGCACTACGTCAATGTACTGAAAGAATGTTTATAGCTCTTAATGCAGTCTATGAAGTTACGTAGTTGTTAAGGGATTTTTGTTTCACATGCTCACAGATTGTTCCCCACTGCATTATTCTTTCAGCAGAAAGTAGCTCTAAGGGGAGATACTGTTGTTTCAAATCTGTAGGATTTCACTGCTCTGCTTTCTAGACAATATATGTGTGTTGTCATCTCTAGATCAAAGGGAAGGATAGATTGCATCCTGTGACTTTACATCTCAGGCCCAGTAGATCATTCTAGTAGATGCATCCCACCTGTGAAAATATGCTTCCATTGTTATAAATTAGAAGTGAATTAACTTAACTGGATTTATTCAATTATGGTCAAAGAAAGAAAGGCTTAAGCCATTTGTTTGCTCATTTCCATTCATCAGCAGTTAACGAAAGTCCACAGGAAGTTCGCTGTGTGTAGGATAAATGTGTTACCATTTTCCTTGTGTTTTCTTTAATCCCATTCTTTTTTTCAAGGTGGACAAAGGCAAGTCAGAGTTTGAGCTTGGAAGTAACTTCTGCTATGTACCAAAAATGGGAGCTCAGTGAACTATTCTGCATTTTCTGCAGAACAGTTCTGCATCTTGTCACGGAACACCAGAAGGTGTGTAGTTTAAGGAGTCGTCTTTATTTTTTGAAGTAAGTTAGGCAGACCTGAAAATACTCTCTTTCAGTGGGCTTAGATTTTATCACCTGAATCCTATTTGAAAATGGTATTTCAGCCTCAGAAATCTTCAGCCTGAGATTATAGATGTAATCCTCTAATGTTACCTTTCTGATTGCATAGGCCAGAGGGATGACAGAACCATGGAAGTGGGCAATTACTCACTTTCTAGGCTAGAAATCTAGGCTTAAGATATTCAAAACTTACCTGTTTTTATGGTAAAACATGTGGATAATCTGTTTTAATACAATAAATAAAACCAGTCCAAACCACTCCACCATGATTTGGCTCATATATGCAGATATATATATATACTATATATATATAGTATTTACCATATGAGCATGAAATAAATTAGAGGTAAGCATCAGTAAAAAAACCTGTTTCTTTTCTTTTGGGGGGACTTACAAGAGGAAGGTTTAAAATGAGTTTATGAGCAAAAATCTTGTTTGTAAGTGGTTTGCCATGTTAGTGTGTGATATGTACTTTGAATTACTTCCACTACAGTCTTATATATCAGATTATACTTTGTTATAAATGTAAAATTTATTTATGGACAAGGATGGTTGACTGTATCTAAAATACAGCCATGATAAATAAAAAGCAAATTAGGTTATGTTGACTTCAAGACTGTTGAAAGTCTTTTAGGTTAATGAAATGATTCATATGATGAGTATGCATTGTGAATACAGATGAGGAACTTGAATTTCCTTACTTAAAAACATTCTTGACTTTTAGGGTTTATAAATAAAAATAAAATCACGATGCTTGTCATCCTGAACTGCTTGATATTGAGCAAGATTCCCTCATGAGCAATATGGTGGAGAATGGTTTTGACATATTAGATAAACTTCAAGCAGTTTTAGATAATCTTATGTGTAAGAGGGAAAGTTTGGGTAACTCTTCTCAGTTTTCCATGATAAGTAACTTAGTATTTAAATACCACATGCCAAAAATTTTTTTAAAAATGCATATTTTAGTATGGTGATGGAACAGTGACTTTCCTATTTCTGGAAGGAAATACAACCAAATAACTACACTAAAGTGAGAATTTTGGTACTGCAGAAGTGTAAAAACTCATATTTCAGGTTAAAATGCAAGATGAGTGAGAAAATTAAATAATCTACAGACTTTAGAAGACTTCGGGAGCAATTTTTTGGCAATATTTTTTTCCTGCAGCCTTCCCTTCTTGCTTCCCCCTCCAGCACAGACCTTTGGCTTTAGCTCCATGATTCATCATGTACAATGTAAATAATTGTACAGAAGGCATTAAGGATGGAGATATGTTAGCTTGTCCTGTTCTTTCCTCTGGAATTTTCAGTTTAAGAATTGATATAATTGGTTTGTGACAGACAACAGTAAATGTGAATGTAGAATGACTTCAAGGAATTGTTGAGATGCCCTTTATTATTTGAAGTATTTGGGGTTTTAAGACTTTTTTTTTTTTCCCCTAGGAATTAGTGTTACCCTAAGTGCACAGTGATAGTTTCCTCCCCTTCTGCTTGTCCTTCCTTTTATAGTAGCTTCAAATCTTATGGTACAGCAAACCATGTCTGTTAACTTGTTGTTACTAAATCTATAGCAAATATTAGATCTTTCTTATATTCCCTTGAAAACACAAAAAAGAAATGCTCACCAAAAATCAAGGCTTTTATTTTTAAATTGCAGTCATTTGACTTTGTTCCCAGAGAGCAATGCCGATAATGACAGAGACAATCTTCTTGCCTAGCTAAGCTTCTTTTGATGGCTGATTTGATATGAGCTGCTAGAGGTGAAAAAACAGCTGTATTTGACTTTCCTGTTGCAATGAACTAGGGACTGTCTGCAGATTGACATGGCCCAGATGACACCTTACACTAGTATATTGTACGTATTTGGAATAGCTGTCAGAATGACCTGGTGGTCCTTAGTTATGTTAGCTCACATTAGCAGACTGAAGAGGATCATTATTTTATGTCGTATTGGCAACCATTTTATCCCCAATAGCACTGGCAGGTTTGGATGCTGCAAAGATGTCTTAATTCCACCATTAGCCTTGCTTCATGATCCGCAGCTCTGTTGCACAAGCTCTTAGAACATATGCAAAGAACGTAGCCCCATATGCTGAAAATTGACACAGTTGCTTAAATATGTCATTCAGTAACAACTTGTGTTATTATGATTCAAATTATGGTATTTTAAAAGCTGGCTTACTGGATGATGAGGAATTGCATTGCCTTTTTCAATGCTCATACAACCTGTATTTTTTGACAAAGCTGTACCTTTCTGGTATATACCAGGGAATTCGCACCACCAGGGTAACAAGCCTGTCAAATTAGACATGAAAAGTGTGTGTTTGTGAGTGTGTGTGTGCGGAGGTTATAAGATCCTTCTTCTTTTGCTTCTCCTTTTGTTTTCCTTCTACTTTCCTTGCTTAGTTTCATTTCTCATAGAATCACTTTTTACTTTTGTTTGAACAATTTCTAGAATCACAGAACCACAGAATAGTTGGGGTTGGAAGGGACATTTGGAGATTGTCTGCTCCAAGACCCCCAACTCAAAGCAGGGTCAGCTAAAACAGGTTGCCCAGGACCATGTTCAGATGGGTTTTGAATATCTCCAAGGATGGAGACTCCACAACCTCTCTGGGCAACCTGTTCCAGTGTTTGATGACTCTCACAGTGAAGAAGTGTTTTGTTATGTTTAAACAGGATTTTCTGTTTTCCAGTTTATGCCCATAGCCTCTTGTCCTGTCACTGGGTGCGAAAGAGAAGACTCTGGTTCCATCTTCTTTACTCCCCCCATTCAGATGCTTATAAACATTGATGCGATCCCCCTGAGTTGTCTCTTCTCCAGGCTAAACAGTCCCAGCTCTCTCAGCCTCTCCTCGTATGACAGTCCCTTAATCATGGAAAATGTGGCCCTTCCCTGGACTCAATCCAGTATATCCATGTCTCTCTTGCACAGGGGAGCCCAGCACTGGACACAGCACTCTACGTTTGTCCAAACCCCAGTACTGAGGAGAGGGGGAGGATCACCTCCGTTGACCTGCTAGACACACTCTTCCTAATGCAGCCCAGGATACTGTTGGCCACCTTGGCCACAAGGGCACATTGCTGACCCGTATTCAACTTGTTACCCACCAGGACCCACCAGGTTCTTTTCTGTCAAGCTGGTCTCCAGCTGGTTGGCCCCCAGCCTGTCCTGGTGCATGTGGCTATTCCTCCCCAGGTGCAAGCCTTGGTATTTCCTTCTGTGTAACTTCATGAGGTTCCTCTCTGCCCATTTCTCCAGCCCTGCGAGGTCCCTCTGAATGGCAGCACAACCATCTGGCATATCACTTTCAGGTTCCTATTATTGAAATGCTTGGGTTTCCTTATAATGAAAGAAATATTTGTTTGTTTATAGATAATAATAATAATAATGGACTGTAAAAATAAATCCAGATATGGTTCTTAAGTTACCTTGTCTGTGCAAGAGTTTCTGTAGGCCAAATTTAAGAAACAGTGCTTGTCACTTTTCACATATTGAAACTCTAATTCAGTATATTCCACTGAGAATTATACCAACTTTTGTGCCCATAGGTATTTCATTAGAGAGCAGCTGGCAAATGATATATCCTCCTGAAAGGCTGGTTCAGCATCTACAATGCTGGAGGCAAATAGTGATTATCACCAATTCACTAGTTCATAATTTGGTTCAGAGGCAGTAGGTGTATTTTTATGTGTTGGGAGTCCCAGAATCTTCATTGTTTCCTTGAAAAAAAAAAAAAAACATTATCAAGTTAATCCTAAAATAAGTTTTGTTAAAAAGTAGTTTTAGCACTTAAATCTAAAGGAGGTGAGAGATCTAAAAAAAAAAAAAAATTATCCTCTATATTAGTTTGAAATTATTTAGATTCTTACAAGGTCCAGCAGGTTTTGTTTTTCTGTGTGTAAGTGATTGTTTCAAGATACTGGATATAAAAATCTTCAGTTGAGCCAGCATTTCCTTTACTGAAAGCCAACCTTTTGGTTATTGAAAGAATTCACAAGTCAGCTGTCTTAACTGTTTTGCATTGAAGTCCTCAGCTTCATCATTTGTAATTGGTGTAGTGTCATGCAGATATGTAAGAATCATGCTTTGCTGTCCTGTGATTGGGTCCACACTGCCAAATAAGCACAAGTTCCTTATTAGAAACAGATTTATTTTATTGTGATTCTTTATTCAGATAAACTTCTGAGGAAGGATAATGGTTGTTATCAGTTCATAATAATGACTGGAAAATTACAACTATTCCAAAATCTGCTGTGTATGTTGTTTAACAGTAAAAATTTTGATAGTTTGTCTAGTCCTTGCATTATCATTTCCAGCACATTCAGTTCAGCTATGCTCTAGAGCAATGTTTTATCCCTCAAAATATGTACAGATCAATAAACAGGGATGTTAGTCAGCATGGTATAGACTTCACTTAAGTCTCAGTCATTTCCATGTTTATCTGTATGGATTCACTCTCCTGTTCTCTGCATTGAAACTGAACAGCATCTCAGTCTCAGCATAAAGCTCTTTGTCTTTTCAAGCTCCTGGCAAGCTTGTTTGTTCTTTCCCCAGCTATTAACTTTACAGGAAAAAATCATTAGTTGATTTGGTAAACCCTGGAAAGCACAATCTAAGGAATGCCAGTATGTCCCGTATTAAACCCACAGATGAAGTCTCCAGGATGTCTTTGAAACTGTAGTCATAAACAAAATTATATCTTTGTATCACTGTGCCTCCAGAGTCTCTTTGCAAATACGACATATCCGGTAACTTTTTAACATCCAATCATTTTCAATTTGACTTTATTTCTCCACAACCTAACTAAGTAGGATTTATTTGATTGGCCTTTGTATAAGTATTACACAGATTATATGTGCCTCTTTCTGCAATTTAGTGTTAAATATGCTGTCATTAAAAGGTGATGTCAGAGAGGTGGGGGTTTTTTTTGTTTGTACATGAAAAATTATATTGGTTTAATTGATTAAAATGTTTTGTATTTGTGCATTTTGTTGACTATAGATTTTCTGCATTTGATATTTCACTGCATATAAACCAGACACTAAAATTCTTCCTTTAGTTGGATTTCTCAATTAAGAATAAAATTATGAGTGTATGGTTTTCGTAAGCTGAAACAGAATTTGTTTGAGACACTTATAAGATCTCCCACAACACCAAGATAGTAAAAATTGTTTTCTTTCTTCTTACGTCCTACAGAAATATGGCACATACGACATCCTTGTTAATATGAAGCGAGTTAATGTAATAGGTCATGACAAGCAGCTTTAATCGTTCATTAATACGTTCGCTGGGGGCAGTTGAGGCCAGATAAATGGAGTTTCATGCCTTTGACCACCAGAGGTGTATTTTAAAGTGCTGATTAAATCTCACCCAAAATGCCTAATGCTGCTAAAATTGCTAATAGGTAAATATCTGAAAGTTTAGGTGCTATGCACAGTTCAAGAAAGCTTCTAAAGGTTCTTCTGCTTAACCAGAGGTTAGCTGAACCTTTTACACTATGAATTGGTCTAAAAATCTATAGAGGGAACATGAGTGTGTGGTGTGTTTGCTTGTTTTCTGAGCTTTTCAACAATTCTGCTTTACTGTGAACATAAACTTAAAACAAAATGACTTTCTCTAGTTGAATGGAATAGTTAGCACTCTCTTTTTTGATCCAATGCATCCAGCCTTCATTCAGCTGGATTTCTTTGTCTTTAAAGGTATATAGATTTATTTTCATTGGTGATACCTTAAAAAATACAAAAAAAAATTTTTTTCAGAAGCCTTTTAGATTTTCACTGAAAAAAATGACAAAATTTTTCAGCGAAAAGCCAAAAAAAGATTTTTGTTGAAAAGCATTTTTGGTTGATAGCTTTCGTAATACAAATATTTTTCTTTAACTCTTTTTTAAGTGCTAGCATGAAGAGTTGTTTCATAGGTATTTCATTACCTTTAAAAATAGTTACTATACAATTTTTTTGGATGGGAAAATATAAGAAATATTAGAAAACATGAGTTTAACAATAACATATCCTAAATTCAAATCTGCTTACATTATTTATATAATGACAATGAGACTCAGACATCTTTACAGTTAAAATATATTACTATAGAGTATTATTTTCTCACCATGAAAATCAAGCAATTCTGAAGAACAGCACAGAATTTTGTACTTTAACATTTACATTTCATGACAGTGTAAAGATAAAGGGTAAAATATTTTCTGCAAAAGTAAATGGCAAAAATTCCTTAGACTCCAGTGAAGTTCTTGACCTAGAAGAAATATTCTCTGTGAATAGCAGAGGAATATTCAGATGAGGAGAAAGTGATTAATTAGACTGGACTTTGAGTCGAATGCCTGCAACGTATCACAGATGAGATGTGTAGCTGCAGGTGGTAAAGACTGTGTTTTCATATATTACCAAGCATCACTGATTAGATTTAGGTCACTGTATTAGGAAATGATCGTTACAGACTTAGATGCTCTCTTTGTAGTATTTTGAACAACTACACTACTCTTCTAAGTGTTGTTCATTACTTTACATTCTGAATCTTGGAACGATGGGTACAGAGGTAAATTTTAGTTCTCCTGCGTAGCTTCACTGAAGCAAATTAAGACTGTCTTTTATAGAGCTTATTGTAGCTGTAGGGAACCTGTCTAAAAAATCAGAATCCTTTTTAATATGTTGGATTATATTTTATAAAAGAATCTTCACAATGACAATTTCATAACATGAACTGGCAAATATAATAAGTACCTTTTTGCAAAATACTGGGAGAAGTTTTTTGGTTTTGTTTTTCTTTACTTTAATGTTTACTTTAAACTCGCTGGACTAAGCTGAAAACATGATACTGTGAATAGCCAGCTTTCTGGACACATTTTTGAAAGGGTCATGAGTGATCTTTCAGAAATGATTACCCTTTGCTTTGTTCAATGCAGCACCATTCCTCATTCGTTCAAATGTGTCCATCAGCTAGGGGAAATCAGTCTGGGCATGAATTTGAAGACAATTTATCTCAAGAAACCAACCCATCATTTTGATGATTAAACTACATCTATCCCCTTATTTATTCAGAAGCTGACCCCTACCCTGTGATTTGATTTTGTTCTTCTGATGGAGAGCCATCCTAAAGAAAAAAAGCACCAAGAACTTAAAGCAGAGCATAAAAGGAATACAATGATCAGTAAGGGATTTTATATTCTTAAAATACAAAATGTCACACAGCAAGAGAGTGAAAAAAGAACAGAAGGCAAAATGTGAAATATCATCCTACATGCATGAGGGACAGTGTTGCATAATCATCAGATGAGACCAACTGAACCTTGACACCTGAGTGTGCGTTCCTCTGATTGCAAGAAGAGAGGTGAAAATCTGAGTCTGGCACCTGAGCACCTGGAAGATTCACTCTGATTGTAAGAAAACCTGTACAGACCTGCATATAATCCTTTCAGATATCAGACTGCAGGTGAGAATGCACCATGGACTTTAGAATTTTTTTGAAAAGATCATCTTTACAACTGGCATATAGTTGGAGATAAGTCTCAATATTTGTGGCATTATCCATTACAGGGAACAGAGAGACTGGATAATTTGTGTAGTATGCTTAGAACACCCTTCTGTAGTGGCACCAGACTCCAGGTTTTGTTTTCTTAGACTGGAAATACACTACGATCATGATAAAAATCTTGGCCGGAGGTCTTTCTGGACAGTTAGCTCTTTGCCTTAGAGCTGTACTATAAGAATTTGACAGTGCTAGTAAGGGCTTGTCTTCTTCAAAGTCTTTCTAGTAACTGAACAGGAGATTTCAGTGGGTACAGTTCTTAATCAGTATGGTAGGGAAGTTGTGATAATAACCATCCTGGGAATAAATCACAGGGAAAAAGAAAAAAAGTAAGCCATGAGAAGGAAAGTGAATAGTTTTGGAGACATGCTGTACATGTTGCAGACTATCACTCAAATATCAAAGCAGGATAGTGCAGAGCTATGATGAATCAAGCAATATTTTGCTTGGAAAATTTAATCCTTGCTAGGGCCAGATATACAAGTTTCATCTGTAACTAACACTTTTATATGTAAGTGAAAAGGCTGTCATGAATAGCGAGTAAGAGGTCATGTGCCACTCCAATGAGCTTGATTCCTGTGCTGGAGAGGCCTGTGAGGCGTACTGGACATCCTTTTCTAAAAGAAACCTTCTATAGACAACTTTTCAAAGGCATCTTTTTTAGATGTCCAGTCTTCCTTCCTTTCCCACATAGATTCAGGTACTTGAGTTGAGGAGCTGAGGAAACAGTGAAGAGCCTGCATATCTGGCTTGAAAAAAAGATTTATACTGGTTTTATTTCACTGGGCTTCTGTTTTTCTACAGTTCATGCATTTAAGGAGAAATAGTGATTCTCTTTGATAGTATATTTTGAGCCAGGGGTTGTGAGAGGAGGACAGAAGTCAGCAGGATTTGTAATAGCTTGGCTTATTATTAAGTGGTGTTAAGAGAGGTGAAGACAGTAAAGAGAAATCCCAGGCTGTGCTGTAGATTGCAGTGAGGAGATGCTTTAGCTAACTGTGACTGAGGAAGCACCAGAACTGCACCAGTGCTGAAACATGGGCCTGCTGTGTCTGACCTGGCACTAAACTAACACAGCTGTATTTGTTTTGGAGCTTGTGCTGCTAAGGTACAATGCACAATACTATGTGGGCATGCTAGCTTCTCCGAAGTAGCTTGGAGGATATCTTCCTGTGTAGATGTGCTTGGGGAATCAGCTATAAATATGACCTAAGAGTTCCTTGAGCTGTAAAACTAGCAAAAGAGACAGATGCATTTCAGAAAAAAACAGGATTTTATGTACATTACTTATTCATTTGACTTAGTGGGATTGCAACTATATGATTCACGTAATTAACTTTATTCCTAATAGAAACCAATCTGAGAGAGCTCCAGATAACTGCAGAGAAAATATTAGTTCAAGAATCCGAAAAAGTTTTGTAATATTTTATTAACAGGAATTTCCTTTTTCCCTTTCCTCTTTTTCCCTTTCCTCTTTTTCCTTTTCGATGAGTGATAAAAGCCATTGCTCTAAGGGTATGTGAAACAGGTGTGGAAAGCAGCAACATTTGAGTGGGCTGAACTGATGGAGCTTTTACTGTAAACAAAAAGCAGCTGAAATTTGAAAGGCTATGGTAACAACACAGAATTCTTTTTCTGAGGTATGGTCCTTCCTTGATGCAATTTTTACATGTCTTTGGCAGCTGATGCATGATGAGCATATGGAATTTTGTCCTTTAGGGATTTTGGGGGGAATTAATTAGCTTGTAAATCACCATTTTATGAAATCAGCTAATGCGATTAATCTCTCAAATACTGGTCATATATTGTGTTAACTAAAGTTCCTTGAAATTTTTATACAGTGGGATCAACAAATCCTTAATTTTCAGCTCTTTGGACTTTATTCCATCTATAGATACACATATGCTATTGCAATTGAAGCTTGTGAGAGCTGTAATAATTAGCACAGGCTGTGTAGTAGAATGAGTCCCATTGCACTTGCTCAGTGTATTGGCAGCAGAGATGCCCATTAATGATCATATTTTGTTTTTATTGTCTTTTAAATCACACCAAAATAAGGACAAAAAATGTTATTTTTTGTTAAGGGGATTTGGTCTGGTGTGAAGGCTGCTGACTCAAATACTGATTTTTATCCATACAGGGACCAGTAGTCCAACTTTCTCAAAAAGCAAAAGAAAATGAGAACCTTTTCCTATTTGTCTCTGTCAGGCCCCTATTACATATATCTAGCACAGTAACAAAATTTTACAACATTTCCTCCAACCACCTCCAGGAATGATCTAATTATTTTATCCAGTTAGAGCTACAACTGGCAAGTTTTTTATGAGGTCTTTGAAATAGCTCATGGTAATAACTGAATCTTCATATTGCGTCATAGTTAGCACATAAAATAGTAGATTACACTGAAATGTTTAAAAACACAAACCTGGTCATGATTATAAAAAACACACACAATGCACCAGGAGCAATATAGGTTGGTTGTGTGTGTGTGGGGGGGGGGGCGTTGTTTGTTTTGTTTTTTGGGGCATTTCCAGGTCAGCTCTTTTGCTAGTGAGGACTTTAGCCAGCTCTACATGTTCAGTCTCATCTCCAGGAAATTCATCAGGTGCCTACAATCCAGGAGCTTCAGATAGGCCTACCAATATCTAAATCATCTAAAAAGCACCTTTTGTGATAAACAGGCAATTAAAAACAAAACAAAACAAAAAACAGTGAATTCTGAGCCAAATATATATATATATATATTTAAGTTTATGCTGTTTTCATAATGCAAATCCTGATTTAAGTAACTGGTTAAACAGAATTCATGTCTTCCTTATGACACTGAAGGAAGAAGCCAGAGTTGAGTGATGAATATGTCTTTTAGTCATTAAACATTTTAGTTATGTAGGGAAGATAATGGCAAGATTTGAAGGATGTCTAGTGTTAGCATTTTTCATTATATAGCTTAGTATAAGTAAGTATTCCACTACTGTGAGCTAAATGTCTTGAGTCAGGCCCCCAAAGAAGTAAGATTTTCTTTAAACTGTAAGATTAAAAATACTTTTGGAGTAATTCTTTCGCACCATCTGGTTTTTGAGTTGCATTTTAGCTACATATGAAAGCTTTCCTCTGCAACCCTGAGGACCCAGAATTTTTTAAAGAAAGCTGAAAATATTCTCCCATGCTTACATGGACCAAGGATCTGTGATCCGAAACTAGAAGTATTGTAAGGCTAGCCATAAACTTTCAGGAGTTGGTAATACTAGTGGTTAGTATTTCTATTTGTAATTGTTGAAATTGTGAATGTCTCATAGCAGTGGACCAGACTGAGTTGTATCAGTCTTCTGAACTCATGGTCTCAGGGTATCCTGTGTTACTCACTAACCTCAGTAAAGTATTGTATCTTTGAAACGTGTTAATGAAATACACTTATCATCAGTTTCTCTGAATGGAGAGAATAGCCCTTCAGAGAATATATTGTTCCTCTCTTGTAGATTTATTATGCTGTATATAAAAAAAAAATTGCTCATTTGTCTTAAATAGAAGTAAATTACTTACCTGTATATCTCAATAAATTCTAATGTGCTCTGTGTAAAAAAGTGAATAATTTGCTTTTATTCTGGGCAAATAAGTCAGTAAAAAAAATTCAGATATACTTCTCATGACATCCCAGATGTATAAAATCAGTATAGACCATGCTATATATACTTCCCAAAAGTTAGTACTGCAAGATTACATTTCCTAAAAGGTCAGTATGGTCCCTACAGTGGGGTCTTTAAAAAGTGGCAGGTGTGGGAGTGAGTATATGGATTATAGATGTATTAAATGACTGCACTTCAAAATTTAAATCAGTTCTTCAGTAAGCTGTGACCTATAAAGTGCTTGAAAATCACTGTAAATTAAAATGCCCTCTTAAATGTTTTATAGATGTAGTATCTGCATTGTTTTATGTCTTTGGAAATTAATAACTGTACCTGAAATAACCATGGCAACAGAGTAAATTATCACTGGGCACCGGTTTTTCACTGATGGTTGCTGTAATTACAAAGAAACAAGATAATAAAAAACATAAATGATTTGTTATCCTTTGCCTTCAATCCATTAGTTATTGCCATGTAGAGTTGAAGGACTCAGGAATTTCAAGTATTTTTTTCCTTACTGTTGCACCTCAGACTTCTCAGTAACTGCTCTGTAGAGTCTGCCCCCTCTTTCTGACACAAGGTAATACCATTCAGAATGAATAATGAAGTATTCATTGTGAATTATATTAGACTGTTTTATATTCTAGGAGCATCAAACAATAAGACATGACAAGGTCATGAGACTGAAATAACATTACCTTGGAAATTTGGAAAATATAAAGCTGTGATTCAAACAGGGACATCTCTGTTTGATGCCTCTCTTCAGATGTGTTGTGATAACTGAAGCGTGGCCTGAAGCTCTGTGTGTGTACAGGTTGTGTGGGTTAGTTCATTTTCAAATGCAGACTGCATAAAAGAAATCTAGGTACAAATTAGATTGTGGATGTTTAACAGTTCCTCTTAGTGCTGTGTCCTCTGTAAACACCTGAGTTGAGGTCCCAGCTGAAGCACTAGACAGAAGGCCTTTTGTGATCTCTATCAACTATTAGAAATCAATATTAGAAAATTCCCTAATATTCCTTTAACCTGTTTAATTATCACACAGCTTATTGCACTCAGGAAACAAGAAGAGATAGCTTAATATGTCAAATATGATCTTGCTCAGTAAGATGAAGTAGCTCCATGGATCACTGGCATTACATTGATCATTATTAAGATGCCTGTGAAGGAAAATCTTAATTGGAGTTGGGTTAGACACAGAATAAAATTACATTTATGTATCTACTGTCTGTTAAATAAATGTTAATAGACTATTTTCTGTGTACTAATGACAGTCCTAATGGGGCAGATGCAGATGTGTCTTTTTTGAGGAATCTGAATTTAACTATGTGCTTTTAGAGGGGCCTCAGAGTTAATGGCTTTTGGCTGTGGCCCCTTCTTTTGTGGGGGGAGCGGGGCGTAAATCAACTACACTTTATATAAGGCTTACAGGGAAAATTTGTTTAGTTCCTTTGTTTCCTTTGTAATCCAATATTTAACTATAATTATGTAACATTATTTTTCTTTCTGTTGTTGTTTTCTGATTGTTTTTACTCTATCAATATATAATTTATGGAAAAAGAATCAAGATTTAGACATTAAATACTGCAGTCATTACGTGACAGTAATTAGCATGATAAAATTGACAAATCACATTAGGTGTCTGAGATTTGTGATCACAGCTTAAGTTAGATAAGGTAGTGACTGTTAGCTTCCCTCTGATTCTAATCCTTCTCTTTTTTAAAAACAATCAGGGTGAAAAACAAGCTGATAACACAAGTTGTGTCAAAGCCCAGTGGCCAGCTTCAGTACAATTAGTGAGTTCAGTGTAGAGTAACTTGGTATAAAGCCCTACTTTGCAGAACAGCCAGATCATCAGATGGAGGCTTCCAGAGAGATACGCGAACAGAGTCGCAAATAAAGATTTCTGCTGGAGGCTGGGACAGAAGTCCCTGTACTGGGGATGATGCGTGTTAGCAGGGCCATTTACCCAGTGCTCCCTCTTTCCCCTTTTGAAGGGAAATTATTATTAGCTATTTTAACAATTGCTCCAAAGACAGTAGTTTTTTCCTCACGATGATGTAGTCTTGCTCACCAAATAGCTGTCATCTATGATAAACCACTTTTATTTGCATCTGATCAGCCAAGCCTTCGGAATCTATTAGTACAGAAGAGCTTTTTGAGAAAGCGAATATCTCCCTAAACTTCTGTGCAACAGCAGCTGGAACATACATGATTCTTCAGATACTCTCTTTTTCTACACACATCCCTCCTAATTCAGCTAGTTCCTGAACACTGCCATCCCTGCATTGATTCCCTGCAGTAATGTGTTGCTCTCTTTTCCTCGATCCATCTCCTTATATGAGCCCCAATTTCGTTTGGGCAGGGCTTTCATTTAGCTCCACATTTCCTTTCCCTCATATGTTTTAGTGCCAGAGGTATTGTGCTGAAGTGAAAAGAGAAGAAACCTCTCTTTTTGAGACAATGCAGGCACTTGCAAGTTGCAGATATTCACAAAAGTTGTTTCTTTCTCTGAAACATGTTATTTCAATGTCTTTTCAATTTCAGAAGTCCACAGGAGTGTGTATGTGTCTGCTTGGCAAGTTTTCATGCTTGCCCAAAATAAGTGTTGAGACTGGAAGTACCCTCTGAAGTGGGAGAACTATAACACTCACCTCTGCCTTCCCATAGTCAGGAACTGCAAACTGATCACAAAATTCTGCTATCATCTGGAAGATATTTGGCAATTGTCTGCTTGATAAGCTTTTCCCTGAAAAGTTTCAGAGTACCGAAAGTAAGACTCAGAATAGAAACTACGCTGCAAGCATGCCTTGTAGTAGAACTGAACAGAAATGCTTATACCGGAGGAAATAAGCTAATTACCTAAGCAAAATGCTGGAGCCTTATAAAATCAGAATTTCACATAAACCTTAGCCAGAACTGTTTGTAAGGTTAAAATATGAGAGAGAGAGAGAGAGAAAGAGAGAAAATGGATATTTATATTTATATCTGTTGTAGTAGGACCAGTGCTCTGAAATGTCATATGAACATTAATCCAGGAAGACAACAAATTTTCTTCTTGATTAATGCACAGGACCTACTTGCTGTACTGCGGAACATAGCAGGTGACCCCAATGAAAGTACTGTGCATTCAGTGACAAAAAAAAGTTCACCTGAGCTGAAATAAGTATATCTTTCCAGGAATAGAAAAAAAGAAGAAAAAAAAAAAGAATGAAGCACCATGGACCTTCTTCCCCTCACAAAAATGTAAAACATACAGATATAGGTGGAGGAGCAGGGAAAATGGAAACTGTAAGATGCAGAAGAGGGAGAATAAGGATCCTCAGCATCTCCTGCAGCACTAGAGACTGGCTACAGCTAAAGACCAGATGCAGGCAGGATGCGTCCTAACTCTTCATGAGATGTAGTTCTCACTTACGTCTTGGCGTGTCCTTCTTGTATAACCTGAGTGAAACTGATGGCTAGATTCGTGGTCAGGAGGGAGCTCTCTATCAGATCAGATAAGCAAGGACTGTTAGAAAGGTCACCCTTTTCTGCAGTCTGCTTCTTAGGAACATGTTAATTAGAGTTTTTGGCAACTAAAATCTGCCAGTGTAGAAGTTCCTCGGCACCCTTGATTCCCTTGACCTCTCCTGATCTCTTCCTATGTCACTGGACAGCTACACTGCTTGGAGGAATTTTGTTACCTGTAAATTCTTGGAAATGGAAATAAATACTATAAAGACCCTTTTAAACTAGATATCTATTGTATGATTGTGTTACTTGACCATAGGTTTTAAGAGAAAACTTGTCTCTATAGACTTTCTCAGTATAGAGAAAAAAACAAGCACAATTATTCCAAGTATGCTGGTAGCACTGACCTTTGGCTGCAAGCAGGGAATAGCAAGCCCTTTCTCTCTCTCTTTCTTTCTCTCCTCTCTTCCCCCAAGTTTCTCGTCCCCAACTACTCTGATGTCATTGCGTGGCCAGGGCTGCCATTTTTCCAGGAGTGGAAAAACAAAGCTAATGTGGCTGGGGCAGAACAGGAACTCTTTTCTGTTCCTCACTAATTTGTGCCCTATTAGAACCTCCTTCTTCACACTATTTTCCCAGGACCCATAGACTTTTCTGCCAATCCACAATGCTAATGCCCGCTTTGCTTTAGCACCTAGCTGGGAAGAAGGAGGAATGTTGTGAACAGGAATGAAGGCAAAAAGTCTGCAGTCTCCAAAATGGAAATGTCTACATCTCCTTCCCTTCCCCAGTTAGCTCTGGAGCAGAGAAGTTATTCACCTAGCATTGCCCCACCTTGGGGAGGAAGGATGAAAGCAGAAGCGTAGTCTAGCTGTGCAGCAAAAAATAGGATCAGGCCAGGCTGGGAAATGTAAAACTACCTTCACTGTATTGTGTCACCATAGCAGGACTGGTGCCAGCAATTTTAGTTTTTTGGTTTTTGGGTTTTTTTTGGTAAAATATGAATTTAGATCCACGATACTGTTGTATTATAGACATATTGTCTGTAGACATATTGTGTGCTATTAGACCCAACATGCTGGAAGAAGAAGAGGAGCTAGAGTTCCACCTTTTTGTTTTCTGGAGCAAGGATCACTCGTAAGAAGATATGAACAAAATTCACTCAGTGTAGTACCATTCTGAGAGCAGGCAACAGCAGACACTCAGGGAGAGAGTGTGAGGAACAAAGAAAATGTAGAAGATTTTTTCTCCTGTATTCTCTTCTTGCAATTAGTAGCTTAAGGATTGCATGAACTGGAGTTGCATCTGGATCACTGGTTTTAATAACCACTGATAGACACAGTAATGAGGGATGGGGCAAATCCCTTTTTAATACAGTCATATTGTTGGTTGCATCATCAAATTTTAGTAATTTTAGGGTAAGTTTTATGAGACACCATGTCTTTGTGCTTCCTGTGGCGGTAAGTTCCAATGCTGAGCTACATTTCCAGATTGAAAAAAGTACTGCTTTTTATTTATTTTAAACATTATGTAGTGAGTACTACCATAATTTATATCACACACACCCTGTGTGTTATTAGTGCATTCATACATGAACAGCCAGAATCTGCCCTGTGGTAAGTAAGATTCAGTTGCCTAAACATGGGCAGCTAATGCCATTTCAGATGCCCTGGGGTATCCATCTGCTTCAGAAGGGCATAGGGTTCTCTGTCATGTGCATATTCTGTATATTCTATGTGAATGTCTCCAGTATCTTAAGGTATTTAAAATGGCATTAAATGCCTATGTTTATACCAATTGAATGCAATTCTGAGAGAGAATATTTTACCATCCCCATTCTGAACTGAGCCATTTTAGGGCAAGCATAAAAAAAGGTCTTTTCAGATTTTTGAATAGGTGTAATACAATCACTGTTATTTTAGTAACTATATTGTTCATTGTTTGAAAATGTCTGCTCTATGGAGATGGAATAGATAATAGCTTCATTTATCACTGAGCCTTACTTAATACAGTATATATTCCTCCTCTGTCTGCCAGCCTAACATTCACAAGTTAGCTTTTCTTACTTCTACTTAATTGTTTATAATTCTTTGGTATTTTTGTCCCAAGCATTAAATGTTTTAACAGCTCTTCTTCTCTCTTTCCATTGATTCCATTTCAACTTCCTATTTCCTTTGTCTCATTGAAATGCATATCAGTAAGGATTTTTCTTTTCAATTTGAGAGATATATTCTTCTGTGGGAATTTTAAGTACTGAAAGTTCAAATGGTTACCCTCCCTCCTTCTACTTTATAGAGAATGATTTAATTCATGTACATCACTGTAGTCACTTTTTCTTTTTAAAAGCTAATTAAAATGAAAAAAAAAATAAAAACAACTATTAACACTTGAAACTAATTATATAAATTAATGAAATAAGAGATGATCCTATAATTCCAAGGTCCTTCCAGTAAAGTTGAATTCTAACAGTAATGGGTATAGCAGATGTTGCATTCTGAAGTTTTTGATATGCACCAGTTAACTGTATTATAGTGTAGATTAAATTGACTGATTTCATTTACCTAAACATACCCTTGAATCCATGCTGACTGCAGTGGGTTTCACAAGAGAGACAGCCTATGTGGACCAGCTTAGAGGATGAAGACTCAGCTTGAGTAATTTTTTATTTCATTTTAGAAAATAAATTGAATATCAAGACACTAAAATCTGGTGAAATACCATAGCATGTTTTGTAGTGGCATTGGCTCTGCTAGAATTGGAGTATTCTGTAAATGACAGATGTGGGGCTTATGAACACAATCACTTTTTAAGGTACTAAAGTAGCAAATTATTTATTAAAGGTTTTCATATGGGAAAAAACCCCAGGGCTGTTGATTTAATTTAACAGATTTCAAAATTTTAAAAGCAGTATGTTTTTAAAGGCTCCCCACTATTTGTATTTTGAGGATTCATTACAGGTTAATCATTTTTATGTGTAGTTTGCCACTACACTTCCAGTCTTCCAGCTATTCCACTTCCTTTCCACTTCCTGAGACATAAAGAGAACAACTTCACTGGGAGACACCTGGGCAGGTGTGTTCAGTAACCTTGCAGAGAACTAAGATTACAGCTTGCATTAGGAGAGGGGAGGTTTTAGGTCCATGCGAACTGCAATTTGATAAGGTAGGCACCTGCTGTATAAGGTAGCTGTTGAGCAGCAAATTAAGAATTTTAATGGTATCTAAACATACATGTTTAAGGATTTATTTGGGAGGAGCTGAATTTTCAAGTCCAACATAGAAAGGGCCTATCCTAAAATAGTTGTTTATCATAGTCCTCCTTGTCAACACTGCAAAGCATTAAAAATTTAAAGGGCTCCATTTCATCCTGGATTCTGTATTATAAACCTCATTCATTTTACTTTTTTTCTTCTCTAAATAACATTTCTGGCTAGTTTAAACTGCATTTTGAAACGCTCATAAACTGCTGAGGTCACAGATACATTGTTTCACTAGTATTTAGTTAATGTGCTAGTTTAACACTGGGAGTCGTTTAATGCTGCTGGCTGTAAACTGGGAAGGAGGAGGGAGAATTTTTTTTAGTACCAGATTATTACTTTGTATCTACAATAAGTAAATGCGTCTTTAGACTTAATAAACTGTAACTCACTCTTTCTTGCTGTAATGAACTGGTGGATGGATATGCACTGTCTTCAAACAGGTAGTAACAGAAATATTCTACAATACATCCTGCTGTAAGGTTCATAGAAGATTACCTATTTTGTCTGGTTTTGAAGTGATTTTTGAAGCAGGACCTGTTTGTTAGCCCTCTGTGCTTCGAAAGAGTTGGTACACGGCATAGCAATGACCCTGAAGCTTTTAGGCAACCACATCATTCTTACAGTATATACGGTTGTTAAAATGATATCCAGCAGTCGACAAATGCTTATATTAATGACTTGAAAAGCCCAGGAGACTAGTTCTGATGCACAGCTCACAAGTTCTCTACATGTCTTTTGAAGCCCATCATTGGATTTAGCCACAGCACTGCTGTCAGGACAGTGCAATCACTTCATGCCGCTGTGTCTTTAATGGCGTAGAATGGATGGAGCTCTGTCTCCATTTATTTCCCACTATATCCCATCCCTTTCTACCTCTTTTGGTTAAGCCATCCCTGTGAAGGAGAAAGAGCACTTTCACGCTATGCTAACTATGAGACTAAACTCCTAGACTGTTCTTTTCCAGGCTGAGGAGATTAAAGGGCCTGCTTTTTTTCTCTTTTGCTTTACCTTTGCAGCTGCGGAAGTGTGATTTCAAAACATTTTGTACATTTTCTGAACAGTATTTGATTGTGGAATTTGATTTTTTTTCCTACTACTTATCAGTCTACAGTGACACATCAGAAAAATAAGACTTTCTTAGGTATTCTGGAATTGCTCAACATAGATAGACCTCAGAAATAGATCTCAAAATAAGTTAGTAACTATGTTAATACAAAAAAATAAGATTGGCTCAAAGAAAAATGAAGGTACACACATGATTTTTCTTATTTTATCCAAGCTTATTAAGTATTCTTGAGATTCTACCATGCCTGTTTTAGGTAACATAATAAAAATAGCATTTTTCCTATGTTGGTGCCCGATAAGTGCAGCTCCTGTATGAGGATGTCCGAGCTCATTTTCTACAATAAAAATTCTATCCAAGAACAATTCGGTGCAGTTTCCCAAACTCTTTTTATATAAACTGGAATTTATACAACCTGGGCTAGCTACCTCAGTTCAGAGTGTTGCAATCTGTATTCGTGTGTTACATTTGGATTTAGTAGCCAGTTGAAGATCAGTAAGCTGAGCAATTAAACACGCATCTTAAACTGGTACTAACATGCAGTTCCCTGTAATGATAATGAAACATTGCTTGCATACATAGCAGTACAGTGCAGTAGAGGATATCGAGAGTGCTCAGTTCTGCAGATCTGATTCTCAAGAAAAGGGGCACTTGTACAACTCAGCGGGGTTTGTTACAGTGTTATACACTGAATCTGGTGGTGCTTCCACCTATGATATTAGTCGACATTAGTCAGCTTCGATGCTTCTCCACGTAGTTAAATTATCTAATGTCTATACAATGTTAATGAGATTTTCCACAGAAGGGTCCACTTGTCTTTACTTTGAGCAAATGTACTCAGTGGATTATCCATAGATGTATATTTTATTAGATAACCTGTTGATTTTGTAGATTATCCATTCTCAGATAAACAGTTCATCTGGATCATCCATCAGGGTATATTTTTCTTCAGATGAGATTAATATTCTTTTAGGACCAGTAATTAACCATTGGTGATTTGTTTATAGCCGTGGGGCCTCTAGTTCCATCCTGTGCTTGCACTTTCAAAGTTTCTGCTACCATCTTCAGTTCATAATTTTGGGAACCCCAGCTACAAGCCTCTGTTTTTCTTCAGCAGCCCTTAAGCTTTGCTTTCATGATTATGTAAATACTTTATTTTATCCCAATTATTTTATTAGCACAACATAATCATGCCTACCTTCTTGTTCTGGGCATATTGAATGATGCATTCCACAGAACAATAATGATCTAGAAGACATATATTTCTAGACAGATAGATGAAAATAATGATCTGACACCACTTGTTAACCATATCTACTAGTTTTGGCAACATCACTAGTATGTTATCAAATCTGCTTTGATTGTTATAGTATCCTCTAAAAATCTGTTTTTCAACAGAGGGATGCTAGGTTCTTCCTGTGAATTTTCTTCCTAAGTATTTTTTTTTTTTTGGTCCAAATCTTCTAATTACAGGGTTTAACAAGCTTAATTTTATTAACTTGGCAAAGGTTGTTTTAGCTTCTGCTATATGAGAGGGATCTTGCTGCACTCAGTTGGAATGGCAGGATGACTGAGGTGCACAATGTGAAACACTGTTATGCTTTAGCTGAGAACACTACTGTGTCAAAAAGAAGTATTGTTCTGGCCTGTACAATAGTCTGTCTCTTTTGTATGTGACATTTCTAAAAAACAACAATAGATTATAAGTTCTCACTGTTGTTGCTGAGTGTAGGAACGTGTGAAATTCCCATTTGTCTTAAGGGATGCAAAGGACATTCTGCATCTCTTGGGAAAAGATATCTGCCATTTCCATGAGTTTTTTAAAAGCTGCTATATGGAAAGATGACTCCTATCACTACTTGAGAGCAATAATCTGAACATTACCTCAGTACCCACTCATACCTCATGCCAAACTCAACAAGTGTAATTTTGTGGGAGAAATGTATTGGGCCAACCTGCTATCTGTGCAGTCAAGAATAATTTCCTTGCTCAGGACATTGCAGGTTGCCATTCTTTTGCCCTTCGTTCTGTCAAAGGAATTGGGGGCAAAACACAAACAGATTTCCTAAAATTTTGTGGCAGTTAAGTGTGTCTCTCCTATCTTCTCTAGGTCTTAAATCTTTGTCACAGATAAATTTGTTAAACTCCTGTTCTGCAGTTGTTCATATCTAATTTTTGCTGCCATAATTTTGCTGGCAGAACTGCGAAAGTGGCATGGTGGCGTATGTGCCACTTGTCACTCTCAAAGCACTCTTTATTTCACTGGATGTCAGTTTTACGTGGGAACTGTTGTTTGTTGAACAAAACATAACGAAAATCTTTATGGGAGACACAGAGACACAAGCGGTACTTATGCTGAAATTACGGAGTATGTAGGGTGCTAGCCCCACTTCTCGTGGCTAACTTCTGAATGATATTTATGTAGGCCTTCATGCTTTATTTGGTATTCCCCAGATACCACTGATGCAAACCTTTACTTAGTACCCCTAGGTACTGTGTTTACCATCTTATGCCATAAGGATGAACTATGAACTGGACAGTCTCCTTTTAGTTGTTTTATGGAGAAATAGGAAAACTTTGTTTTTTTGTTTTTTGTTTTGCTTGAATAAAATTAGATTTCATTCTCCAGTCACTGAAATAGAACTTTAACATATTTGAGTTTGGGGGATGGGAGAAAATGACGTTCGTTGTGTAATTTTTGAAAAGTCTCAGTGGAAGTTCAGAACCTTGAAAGTGATGTCACCTTGAGGGAATTCCTCACTATGTGATCTAATTTGGCTGGCTTGGTTGCTAAGGTGCACATGCAGTTTTCAAACTTTGAACACTTTGTTGATCGAAGTAAGAACAGACTGTCAATTTATGACTTTTGACAGCTTCAGCAATGGATCTTTCTGTCAGGCAGCGTCATATATAGAGGAGAGAACAAAAAACAGCTGCTATCTTTACTTTATTTTGATAAAACACTTTTACACAGGTGGTCAGTGCTGGAAACTCATCACATCATTAACTTTGACCAGATTTAAACACTTGTTCCACAAGGCCTGTTATGAGTGTTGGTTACTAAGGAGATGATATGCATTTTATTTTCATATTTAACAGGGAAATTCTTGAGGAAGTTCATTAGAAGATTGCTGTTTTGTGCCCACTGCACTGTATTCACATTGTAAAGTGAAATTACGCCCTTCTGCAAGTCAAAGGAGGTTTTCCACTTCTGATTTCTCAGAGTTGGCTAATGTTCTGTAGCACAGAAAGAATATTGCAAAACATAATCTTTTTAAGTTGTTTTGATTAACTCTCATGGTAGATATACAGCAGATTTTGTGGTGATGATAATATCACACATTTTCTTTGTGAGGTTTCTGGATTTATTACCATATTGACATTACATTAAGAAGAACCTGCTCAGTGTGATCAGCTGTCTCTAATTAGTATTTTTCCCCCAGAATATATTTTCTGGAAAACTGCTTTACAGGTATTTATCCTAATTGCTTTTTAATTTTTTTAGGGAGTGCTGGAACACCTGTTATCTTCAATGAAAATGGAGATGCTCCTGGACGCTATGATATTTTTCAATATCAAATCACCAACAAGAGCACAGAATACAAAGTAATTGGCCAGTGGACTAACCAGCTTCATCTAAATGTGAGTAGTAGTTTGATTATGATGTTGATATTGGAGAAATGCAATCATTTGAGTATTACATTGTGTAAAAACACTTCAAAAATATTGAGTATTTATAATAGTTGGCAGAAAAAATTCTCGCATTCTCTTCTTGAGAAGACAGCAAAAGATAACAAAAACCCCCCCGCCTGACCCAAATTCTTTATATTTTAATATAGGTTAAGTTGTGTACTCACCTGCTTCTTAAATGATATTTTAGAATCATTCTGACCATGAAGTTAGGCAGGGTAACATGAACTTATACTTCAAAAGAGGATGTCAGACACAATGATTAGCACATATATGTCACTCAGTATCTTAAAATATATCCTGTCTATACAGGATATAAGAGTATGAAGATGTATTTAAATAAAAGAGAAGTTTAGACTCTCTGACCACTTTTGATTTGGATGAAACACCAGAATAATGAACGAGTACAATACAAATATTTGTTGAATATAAAGGGACAATTTGGAAATTTTCTATATAGTTAATTAGGATTAGTATAGCTCCTTCTTACTTGATAATAGAGGAAACAAAAGCCAATAACTTTTCTATCCTTAGGAGATGTTTCTAATTTCTGCTTTAATATGCTCTGTAGGTTTTACAGTAGCTAAGCCCCATCTGTGCATTGAATTATATTTGCTTTGGAAAACAGCGTCCCAACAAGATTCAGGGAATATAATGTATAAGAACATTTGTATGCCAGCTAAGCATCTAGCCACAACTCTAACTTGAGAGTTTGCTGGGGCGAGAGCACTTTCTGTCAGAAAATGGCTCTGTGTAAGGAGAGTTACTGTCACAAGTAGGGCAAAATGAAGTTAATCTGTCTCACTATTAGATGTGCAAGATTTATAGGGTTTACCTTGAGGTGTGTTAGCCATCTGGGTAGCTCTGAAAATTTGAAATACCAATTGTATTTTGCTAAAGGCTGGTGAGAAAGGGGACAGTATGAACTGATGACTGGATTCACCAGAGGGAATTTATTCAGTGATTTCAGTCAAACCACGAAGAGCAGGTTTCAGACAGCTCTGGTTTTCCACTTACAAGGCTCATGATAAAGAGTAACAAAACAAAACAAACAAAAAACCCAATAAATATTTACAGATGATTGTTCTGGCGGGACTACTTTGCAATAACTATCTGAGTGCTATTAACAATGTTACGTATGATAGCGCCTCCATTTTCAGCCATAGCTATTAAACTACTTTACCATATCTACCATTTAATATCTGTAACTGCTTGGCAAGTTAATTCTTGGGTCCAAATAGAAAAAACTTACCAATAGAAACTATGCGTAACATTGTGTGGCAATGTTTTGTCCCTCCAGTAATTTGTTATGCATCTGTTGAAAGGCATGATGAGAAAAGGGTTAAACATGTTTAAAGATTAATACTAAATGGTTATTTCCAGAAGACACCAGAGTTAGACCCTTATCGTAACTATTATGGCAGGTCTTTGTTATTGCTACGGTTTTCTGAAAAGTTACGGTGTTTATCAGATACATTGAGAAGCTGATACCTATATTTTGAATATATATTTGTACTGACATAGCAGTTATATAGTAGTAGTTAATAGCTGCCTTAGAATTTGCTCAACTTTAATTCCATTCCGATGTGCCTCTCTCTATCCTCCCTGAGACTACTAAACTTGTCATTAAGTCTAGCTTTTCAGTGCTGTTGTTTCTGCCTGATGTATTCATACTTAAAGGAGTTCTCTGAAAGAGAGTACTGGAGTATGGATCTACTCAGTGATATTGAGCAGATTTTTCATCTGCTGAAATGGCTGAAACAACACTGTGCTAACCATATAGACCACGAAGCTAACAGGGAAGGATTTACTTGAGTAGCTAGGGAAGTCCCTTGTTAAGGCTCATCAAGATTGAATGTTTAGTTTGTTCCTTTGGCTCTCTTCTTTTATCTCTTTTCTCACTGTCATGAGCCCACATGCCGTGCCAGACATAGCCGGTTGTCCAAATTCACTGATCGGCTCTGTCCGGCTTGTGAGCAGCCATTTCTGCGCCAAGCCTAGTGTCAGGGCCTTGTTCTCATCATGTCACCCTGTGTGCTGGCATGTGTCCCCTGCTCACATGGCCCAAGGTCACACAGCTGCTCAGTCCCCCCATGCACACTGTAGATGGATTCAGCAATAAGGCATTTCTCTTCCTGCTTTTCCCTCCTGTTTCTGAACTTATTCATCTTTATCAAAAACTTGGAAGAGCTCTGAATGGAAGACTGGGTTTTACTTTTTAAAATTTGTCAGGGCTTGAGGTACTGGATGCCAATCTTTGTCAGTGTCTGTAGGCAATTCTGCAGTAAAAATAAAGAATTAAGTGATAATAGGGATGATACAGTTTGTTTCAGTATGTTTCTGTATTCACTACACTTGTTTAGCACATGTGTCAATGCTAGTTATGCTACATGATGATCTGCTTTGTCAACCCTACCTCCTTATTTCACTAGACAAAATGTGTTGAAACCAAGTAATCATTGTGAATGATTGTCAATGATCTAAATAATCATATTACAAATTAGGTAATGCCTTTGATTGCCAGTGGATCGGATGGATCACAGTGGATCTTTTCAGTGAAAGCATCTATGCTCATTGAAGGCAAAATGATATTATGAAGGCAGGACACTTTTTATCCTGCTGCTTTATAAAGGAGATTCTTTAAAAAATATGATACTTTTCCCACTGTATCCTTCTTTCTATTGCACAGTTTCTTCTTAATGAAGACGCAGATAACTGCTGTTTAATGAATGTCTGTATCAGCTAAATATACTCTATATGTACTTCTACTTGCATAGTCTACTCTTGTTTCTAAAGACTTTTTATTTCAAATCATGTAGCAGTGTGTTGTAAGCTGTGACTGTGTTTATGATTACATTTGTCTATACAGCTGGTACCATGCTTCAGAAAGTTTATAGCATTTATTCATTCATTTATTTATTTATTTATGACAGAAGGATAAGTCATGGAAGTACTGACTTTGCAGTACAGCTTAATCTTTTGTACAGTTAAGGAAACTAAGACTAGAACATTTCTTTCAGTTAAGTTATTGAACCAGATGGGTTTCTTTTTTTATTTGTTTTCTTTCTTTCTTTCTTTCTTTCTTTCTTTTTGTTTTGCTTTTCCTTGGGATACTCTGTGATATTTTCTCTGCTGAGTTTTGACTGCAGGTCTCTGTTGTGTGGGTTGTGGCTCATTACCCGGTACTCTGGTCTGGCCATGTCTCTAGAGCCTCAGGAGTCCTCTGCTGGTATCTCTGGTTCTTCAGAGTTTTCACCGACTCCACAGGGTCCTTGTGGTCGAGTTTCAGTCTTGTTCCTTTCCTGGTGTGATGCTGGCTTTCCCTTTGGGCTGAAAATGCTGACTCCGGCTAGATAAAGACTCTGTACTTGCTCCCTAAGGGGCTCTTTGTTAGCAGACTTCTCTAGCTGCAGAGACCCTTCTAGCTGTGATACTGGTTTCTCCCTGTAGTCCTTAGTAATATTAATGCTCTGCTTTCGGCAGACTGACCTTTCAGATTTCCTTTGCAACAGCCATAGCTTCCAGATATAGGAACTTCATGGCTACTGCTCAGCAGTAATCTTGTAATTCTTTTTTTACAAAAGAAATGTACACGTGACAATGCTAATATGGAGACTCAGCAGCTGAGACATACAGTATGGAAGTTAAACTTAAAAAAAATCATGAATTATGAATAAAGTATCTCAATCCTTGACTGACACAAGGCAATTCTGAAAGCAGAAAACAGGATCCCCAAAAATCTGATTGCTTTTATATAATTATCACCTTATACCACTCTGGAAATGTACATTTATACCTCCTTTAGAGTCCTTTTACTTGCTAAGGTTGTCTGACTTTAAAGAATCTTAGTGTAAATAACCAGACCCTAAATTTTTTTAGTATAACACAGATGGAAAAATAATTGTTTTAGAACTTCTGATCATTGACTGTAGGTTAACTGCCTGGGGTTTATAAATGTATGCTGGGAGGGCAAAAGGATAAGGCCAGACTCTTCTCAGTGGTACCCAGTGACAGGACAAGAGGCAATGGGCACAAACTGAAACACAGCAAATTCTGCTTGAACACAAGAAAACACTTCTTCACTGTGAGGGTGGTTGAACACTGGAACAGGTTGCCCAGAGAGGCTGTGGAGTCTCCATCCATGGAGATATTCAAAACCCGTCTGAACATGGTCCTGGTCAACCTGTTTTAGCTGACCCTGCTTGAGCAGGGGTCTTGGAGCAGACAATCTCCAGAGGTCCCTTCCAACACTAGCTATTCTGTGGTTCTGTGATTTTGTTGTTTCCTTCATTTTCTTTTCTTTATTAGTAGCAGAATATAACTTATTTCAGTAAACCTGGATACGTATAAATCTTTCTCTCCCAAAACATTCTGTTTTTCATAATTAACTAGAAAAAAAAATTCTAAGAAGAAGATAGTTGTTTCTGTAAAACTTATGGTTTATTCATACTGCAATAGCATTTTGCATACCAGGTCACCTGTAAAACTTCTCTACAAATGTGTGAATTTAGCAAATTTGAGCTCTCAACCATGTAATCTCCACAGGAGAAAAGTTGTTAAAACAAGCTTGATTTTCCTGGCTCTTATGATTTGAAACCTGCTTCCTTTTATGATTAATAATGAATTCCATTTTAGAATTTTTTTTTTAATTGTACTTCTTGTAACACAGGGGCTCGATCTAGATGTTGACTGATGGCTTTTGTCAGTGGCAGTTAATGAAAATAGTTCCAGTCTCAAAGCTTTAATGACAAGTTTCTCAGTTAGCTTCATGTCTTATGAACTCATTCTGTTTTTCTTTTCTAGTTCATTTTTTCTTATTTATTTATTTATTGTTATTTATTATTTATTAGGGGTTTTTTTTCTTCTTTAAAAATGTTGTATTTTGAAACTGAAATGCCAGCTGGAAAAAGGAAAGTTGAAATGTTTACAAATTTTTAAATTAAATATTTTGACTTTTCAAATAAATCCTTTTTTTTTTAGCTTAAAGCATTCTCACAGTTAATTTAAAATTTACACATTGTCTTGGTTTACCAAAATTTGTATTGAAAGAATTTAATTCGAAAAAAGTTACAGATTCAAATCCATATTCTTCCAGGTTAGTGCTGTTGATTGACAGGACTTCAAGTAGATACAATTTTTGGTGCTTTCAAAATCGGTTATTTAGCTGAGACAATTAAAGAGCTTGGGTGGATGCACATTTGTGTTATCTTAGTCCTTAAGAAGAAAAAATGCATATCAAAACAGTGTAAGTTTTAAGTGAGAACACAGTGAAATTTTTAATGCAGAGTTCATGTTTTTTTTCTTGCCAATGTGCAGGAGTTCTACTGGACAGGAAAAGAAGTTCTCCAAAAAACAATTTTTAACATACTCAGAAATAATAAGATGCATAAACTTTCAGATTTATGGAGTGTATGCACTGAGGATATAAATGACTTTGGGGCAGCCATTTTTCTGTGATGGTCTTGATTTATAAGTAAGAAAGCTATAGATTAAAATTACACTGATGTGATGAACTATCAGAGAGACAGCCATAATCATCATCAGCCTTGAGCACAGTGTTTGGTGAACTAGTAAAGATTGGGAACCCTGCATCAGGAATGAACTTCGCTTCAGGCAGCCATATCACATGAAGAAGTGAATCAGTATTTGATCTCTCTTCTTTTCTAGGGCTCTCGTAAATTGTATATCTAATCCTGAAGGAAACTACCAACGCTGACATTAGTCAATTCTCTTTAGAAGCAACAATTCAAACTGCATTAATTTCCTTTCTTGTTACACGGTAAAAGAAAATGATTCAAGAAGCTTCTGATATTTACTCTAATTACAGCAAACAAGCTTCAAGCTTTGCCGTACACCATTATATTTTATTAAAGAAGTCAGACAGTCTTTTTTTTCCCTGTGGTAACTATTATATAATTGATATATGTATATTTAAATTACTGAACCTAATCACTGTGTTTAAAAAAAGATTACACTACAGTGAAACACACAAAGCAGTAGCGTTTAGTGCTATATATGGTTATATCTATAAACAAAATATGACAATCATACTGCCTGAAGGCTGTGCTTCTGCCCATATGTAATAGGGCAGTAGAGTTCAAACTTACACCCTGTCCATATCATTAGCCAGAAGACTGTTGATGCTAGATGCTCAGGTTAAAAATCAAACTGATGGGGACAGGCAAAAACTGTTTTGGGCTCTTTTATCACTATTCTCAAAATTATACTGCTAGCTTCCTTTACAGGGCTCAAAGTCAGATAGAAAGAGACTAGTATGGTCTCTAGAAGAATACTTATGTTTTACAAAGGTAGTCATGGTCTTAGCACTGGTCAATAAGTATGTCTCAGAATTTATTCTTCTTTGCTATCAGAGTCTGAATTCAGTATGAAACTTGTATGCACTAAAAACAAGTGCTAGGCTGAAGGGATTAGTCACCAGAGGACTACACTGGATGCAGATCGTGGACCAGCTGACAAAATATATGAAACATGGAACAAAAATGGGATTTATGATTTTGAAAGATTATACATTGTATTATTCTTAAAAATTGTATGTTTTCGAAAAAAAACAAGATGAATACACATGTTAAAAAGGCTTTAAATGATTTTGAGATGTTTTGCTAATAGAATAGATGTTATTTTAGACATGGCTGAAAATCAAAACAGCACTTGGATTCAAGATCCAATGCCTCTAGGAGAACCCAAAACGACTGACAACTTATCTTGTCTTCCTCATAAAGCTTTTTTGTATGTCAATCCTAATAGTCTTCTTTTTTTTCCAATGAAACAGACATCTTGACTAAATCTCTAAGTAGAGAAAAAAAGAGAGATGCTGAGAAAATATCCTCAACTTGGCTAACCATTTGTTTTTCACTAGAAAGATTGCCAATGAAACAGTCTCTGCTTGAGAGTTAGGATGAATAGGAATTTTTCCCACCTTGTTAGGGTCAGTGAATGGCAGGTTTCTCAAATGAAGCATGGGGTTGCAGTTGCACACTTGGCTATGAATTTGTCACAGGGTTCTTGAGTGGGTGGTAGATATTTTATAATTTTTTGAGAACATCTGTGTAAGAAGTATTACAATTAGACTGAAGTACTTTTTAAACAGTCATAGCCAAAAGGACAATCCAGTATTCTTGTTTATCTCCAGAAACAGAAAGGACACCTTGGCATGCATGAAAAATAAAATGAATCACTTTTGGTTTAAAATAACTTTTTTCTCTTTCACAATAAAAACAAGTGTGCAATGAAAGAATAATGAAAAATCAGGACACCTTTTATATGTATTTCTGGGCAGATTTGCATTCATATATACGACTTCAGAGCATGGTTAGCCACTCTTTGGTACCTGTGAATGCCGTGACTTTTAGCATAGACAAGCACCTATTGGGTATAATAGGTGATTTGTATTATGCATGGTTGGCAACAAGTCTGCAGTGAATTGCTGTGTGATATACCAATGTGAAATATGGAGTATCAGCATATTTCTTCCCCAGTCCCTTCCATCTTTCTCCTCCTCCATAAAGAAATTTATATAAGCATTGTAATTGGAAGACTGAGCTGCCCTTCAAACCTAGAAGCAAAATATTCATACTTAAAAGCAAAAATAGCATATTAAATGGCATTTAATTATTGTGCATCTGTGATGCATGATGGAAGGCTACTACTCATTAAAATTATTAAATGGAAAAGAAAATGAGACATTCAGTGGTTATGACACGATGAAAGAGAATCACCAGCAGTTAGCAGTACATTACTACATGATTATTTTTTCTGTTTGCTTTCCTGCAATTTTCTTTCATCATGCAATAGTATTAATTAATTTCATTTCTTTAGGATAATCATCTAATATTTATCCATTTATGCATTTGTTCATCCTGATAAATACTCAGACTTTTTTTTTTAATTATTAAAAGACAGGAAGTGAATTATTTTGCCCATTTCCAAAATGGTATCACTATTTTTAGCAGTTCATAGTGATATGGCAGTGAAAAATGTATACTAATCTCCTTGTACCTTCAGCTCAAAGTAAACTTTAGTGGGGAGTGGGACAACAGACTGTACTGGAGATGGCTGGGACAAATAGGGAGGATTGCAATATGGATTTTGGTAACACTAAGTAGCACTCCATGAACTGAAACCCCGTTTGGGGAAAGTAGAGGCCTGAAGCTGAGCAATGGCTTTGGAATTGTTAACTGAGATTTGCATTGCCTGAGGCCGTTGCTACAATGACCTCCTTGACCTGTGATGCAATCCATCTGCCTCCTTTTCCAGGGCTAAGATCTCTTTAGCAGAACTGTGACTTCACTGAGAAAATAGACTAGCTGGAGAGACTCCAGATGCAAGGAATGAGAGTGATCAGCTGTCTAAAAGTATGCCTGCAGGGAAAGGCTGGGCAAACTACAGTTGTTTAGTCTAGAGAAGACTGAACTGAGAAGAGTTATGCTAATCTCTTTCAATATAGAAAAGATTATTCAGGAAAAGAAAAAACTGTTAGTCATAGTTAATTTGGCTGTTATGAGAAGTAATGGATTTAAATTACAGTAAGAGAGATTTAATGTGGACATGCTGAAAAACTCTAATGACGAGAATAATTAAGCACTGGACTGCATTACCAAGGGAGGCTGGGGAATCTCCAGCACTAAGGGCTAGTTAGGAACATGTGCGCTATACGAACTGGTTTTGACATAGCTGATTCTGATTTGGGGCCAGAGGAGGACTCCGAAGATCTCCTTCAGACATCATTTGTTAAATTTTCTGACTGTTGTTAGTTCATTTTGTTTGATTTACTAGTAACCCCAGCAAGGTTAGATTTCCCTATATGCTCAGTCCCTGAGCAAAGGCTAAAAGAGATACAAACAACCGAATTCCTACACACTGGGTTTTCTGAGTGAATGCAAGACTGTGCATAGCTTAGTTACTTTATTTAGGAGACTCTATTGCTTCAGCTCCTCGATTGTGCAATACATTAGTAGGTAAGGACAGCTTCTGTAGGCATCCTCAGAGAGCTTTCCATTGACATACAGGATTCCAGATTGGACTTTTTTACATCAGACCTGCTTAATATTTCTCAAACTGAATTATATTCCTTTCTGTTCATATGGAAGACAGATTATTACTGTGAAAATGGTGATTTATTTTCCTTGGACCTTCTTTCCCTACCTTCTTTCCCCTTCCTTCTTTTCCCTCTCAAAGATAAATTTTTCCTGTAACGAAAATGAAGACAGCAACTCTACTCTTAACAATATTTAAAAAGCATCATTAATTAGCCAAGAATTAGGAAAAGTATGATCATAGCATCTCCTATTACTTAATCTTTATATATAGGAAACTTTGGCTTCTTGAAGAGGTATTCTGTAGAGTCACAAAAGACAAAGTCTAAAGACCTTTAGCTGTCATAAGAATGCATCACAATTGCTTTATTTATGTGGCCCAGCTATGATCTTAATTTTCTATTTGTGCTCAAAATATTTAGTGCTTGAAATCTGCTCTATAGTTTTGTAGAAGCAGACAGCTAAAAGGGGTGAGCTAAAAGCTCAAGAGACCATCTAGGTCTTGCATAAAGGATATATCTTCTATATTTGCTTCACTCCAAGGATGAAGACTTTACAGGCTTTGAAGGCATTCTCTTCCAGTTTTTAAGTACCATTATCACTCTGAAATGTTTCATAATATCTGACTTTAATCCTCATTGCTATAATTAAAGTGCATGACTTCTTACTTTACACTACATTTTTCTTTTTCACTACTTACACTGAACACATCCCCTTCCTTATGTGTTCTAGGACTGCTGTTTTACCCCCCAGGCTGTGTTATTTCTCTAGGCTATACAAACTCAATTTCTTCAGTTTTGTCTCATAGATGATGTATTCTAGGCACACTTCTGATCCTTGTTGATTTCCTCTGGAGTCCCCATTTGATTCTCTTCCTAACTGAGGATCCAGCCTTCACAATGATCCAGCCTTCACAAAGCACTCTGGCTGAGATCTCACCAGTGCGGAGTAGAGGAGAAACATCATTTCATGTATTCACAAGTGCAGAGTAGAGGGGAAAGATTATTTTATCTGTGTTTCTCAGGATGGCATTTGCCCTTTTTGTAACAGCATGACATTGCTGGCTCAACATATTATGAGATCTTTTTCTGTGAAAAGCTTCTATCTCTCTGTACTTCCTGTCACATATTGTGCTACCTAAATATATAAATCACAGTTGCCCCTGATAACCTGCATGCTCCTTTTTTCAGACTCTCTGCAGTTAGATAGCATCCTTTTGAAAACGTATCCTATCCTTCAGCATAGCTTCATCCTTTTCCAGGTCAGTGTTATTGCCCAAATTTGATCACTATACAACCTATTCTAAAATCCAAACTCTGTTGAACAGTTATAAGTATTGAATAATAGCAGACCAAGAATAGACACTTTCCAGGTTCCACCCTGTACCCCCCTTCCATCCTGTCAGTGTCTCAGTGACACATTTTCTCTTCCTACAGTTTTTTGATTGAATTTGCACCCAGCCTTTAGGGGCTAAATCTGTTTCAATAGGTTGCTTATGAGTGAGAGTGCAATTTGAAAAGGTGTCAAAAATCTTTCTAATGTTAAGATAAATGACACATAACTGCTTCTCTCTCATCCACAGTGCCTGTTACCTCTCACAGAAGGAAATTTGACAACTGACTGTTGACAGATCCCTGTTGACTGTTATTTGCCTTGTTTGTTTTTTCCTGTGCGTTTAAAATGTGTTTGTTTATTTGTTTCAGGATTTTTTCTGGGAATTGAAGTTAAGCCAACTGGTTGATAATTCCCTGGCTTTTTCTTTTCACCTCTTTTCTGAACAACAGCACTATGTTTACTGTTTACAATTTTTCCATACCTTACCCATCCTCCATGAAGTCTCAATGGCTTTCTCTCTCCTCAGTCAGTTCTTTAAGTACCCTAGAAAGAATTTCGCTATGCTCAGTCCATACAAAAACCTCTGACCTTCTGAAGCACTCTCCTTTGATTGTGTTCATCTTTTTTTCCTTAGCAACAAGTTTTTTTTCCCCCAAGTAAATGTGCTCTACAGTATTTTCTCTAGCTTAAACTTGTTCCACATGCTTGTTTTTGTGCTTGACAGATCACTAAGTCTCTCTGCAGAGTTTTCAATTTAATTACTGACTCTTCATTCTAAGCAGCAGCATAAACATGGCAGAGAGCTCTTCCCCTTCGCTGCTAAAAATTTCATTTTAAAACATAGTCTCTTTTCTGCCAGTTCTGAACTAGTTCTGACTTTCTGTATGTGATTTTGTTACCTAGCTGCAACTATATGTAATGGGCCAGTGTGATTTCCTTTGTTTATGAAGTGCTGAAAATCAGAAAATGATTATGGTAGAAAGATCTGACCTTTCACTGAAAGAAGCTGATTACTGTAGGAGAATCTACCTTAAAGTAGTGTCAAAATCTACATCTCGGTGTTTAGGATTTTGCCATGCTTCAGGGTGGAATGTCCTATAGATGTTAACTACCCTTTTTTATAAAAACAGGTTAGATGAAGATGTCAGTAATGGTTTAGGTATAGTGACTTTTGAGATAAAGAAATAAACTTGATCCCTACATGCTATCCAAGGTTTTCTGTTCCTCTGTCACAGTCAATTATGGTATAGGGTTGCTGAGGTGAGGGCAACTTTGCTCAAAATTTCAAGTGCTTCACTTTGCTGGAACACTGCTCAAGGTTAAGTGTTGTGGGACCACATGATCCTTCAGCTCTGTTTTCTATTATTCTGTGAGTGGTTGGTGTTGAAGTCATTACTGTTGTGCTTTCTGTCTTGCTGCCACTAGTGCTTGAATAGATTATCTGCAAAATCATCCTGCTCTCTTCTTTCATTTCCTTCATTAAAATCCTTTTTGTTAGGATAGCCTCAAAAAGCTTAAGTCTGTTTGGATATATGCTATGACTTCTAACTATCGTGTTGATCAGTGCTGCCTTACTTTTTTTAGGATGTCCTTTTCTGCTGGTATCTGTTGTGCTGATATCCTGATGTCCTTTATATTATGTTTTGACTGTAAATTTTTTAGGCTTAAGGCAATCATTTTTTCCTGCAGACTTTTACAGGCCTTAGTACACTTGAGGTCTCGGTCTGTGAGCACTGTGGGAATAAAGAGAATATATTACTTATTATTATTGATATTATTTTGCAGAAGAGATTGGACAGGCTGGCATTTAGAGACATTCATTCATCAGTTTCATATGCACACCTTTTCCACTGGTCAAGAACTAGGAAATAAATTAAGCCATTTAAAAATAATGGGGCAGGATTAAAAATAAAACTAACTTGTCAATATCTTTTTTTTTCATAAAGAACTGTTTGTTTTCTAATTGGCTAATTTCTGGTTTAAAGTAATAAAATATTAAAGATAAGAGGCTGACAGGTCATCTCCATAGGTAACATCAAACATATATATATGGTCTTGCCATTTTCAGCATAACTTTTCTGAAGTCAGTGGACTGATCTAAACCTGCTGAAGTTCTAGCCCAATACATAATGCCTGATTTTTGAAAGTCATATATCTATCAAGTGGGCCCTCATGAAAGTGTTTGGGGACAGAATTTGTAAGCTTCCTGTTTTGGTAGACAAGCTCTCCTTTAAACTGACAAAATGATTAAAAGCATCTCATACTGACCATTTCTGAATAAAAAGATAGGATTTATTCAAGTAGTTTTAAGTGAATTAGCCAGTGACTTAAAATTAAAGAAAAAATAAATCCATATAAGATTCCTTTAAAGTCATATAGTGTTTGTGCTTAACCCCTTTTCTTCCTTCTGTTTACTCTGAGCTGTAAAGTGGGGGAGAACTGCACCACCACTGGGAATGAAAGGCATGTAATACAGTCTGGAGGGAAATTTAATAGCTCTGAAGGACTTGGGACAGGCTAGATTCAAACATATGTAGCAGCAAATCAGAGCAATAGGTTTGGGAGGGAGCATGTTTGTTATGGGTATTAAAAACTTCATCAAGAAGCAACTAGTCTGTTAAACTAGTGATGCCACGGACGTTAAGCAGAACTGGGAAGTTTCCCCAAGCATGGGGAAAAAGACATTAAGGAGCTCTTTGCCAGAATTGGGCTTTCTTTCTTTTCGCAAAGAACTAAATGTTGTGAAGTTTTCTTACAAGCTATTTCTGCATGATCAACTGCAGGGAGAAAAAATTTATGTCCAAGCCTTGTGGTCCAAGTACTGAACCCTTGTGGACTTAGTACTAGAGCTGGTCAAAACATATCACTTGACAAAAAGAAGGGAAGGGAGGATGGTTTGCTCACCAAATAACATTTTCATAAAGAAACATCCAATTCTGGCATGTGCTTTTGGAGTGGACGGGTTTTTAACATATTTAATTATAAATAAAATTATGGCGCAGTCTGCTTCTAGTAGCACATTATAACTTCAATCTGTGTGTATGCCTCATAAGTTATATAGCTATAGGACACAAATGCTCATTAAAATCTCTGTAAATACATATCAAGTACTTGCAAGGCATGTGAGGAATTCTGGGTAATGATATGCAATAGAAATTGTGTATATGAAAAAGGTCTGCATAAAGATTAACTTTAGAAAGCTCATTTGCAGTCTGATCCATTCATGGTAATCATATATTTTCAACATAGCACTTCCAAAAAATCTAAAGTCTTGAACAGAATTTTTCTGTGACAAAACACTATTAAGGAAATAGTCGGTTTTTGCTCTCATTTGAAAATAAACAGCCTGTCTCCAGCAACAGGTACCTTAATAGTAATTAAGATTCACACATCGAAGAAAGAAAAAAATATCTAGCTTACATTGAAGAGAAGTGCATACTAGATTGCTGTAAAATACCATCCACTGCTTATCCAGTGCAATAACAGTAGCTGTTTACTGATGACCTGCTAATCCCTGCACTTTGTGCCAGCGTACTCCCCAGGCATCTGAGAATAAAATGTGTTCCAATTTCAATTTCCAAGTATTCCATACATCTTAACAAATCTTATATCTGGCAAATCAAAGTAGAGAATATATTTGAGCTCCATGGGTCCTCCCAGGAAATGCCAGCTCCTACCTTTAAACTAAGATTGTGGTAGGGTCAGTACTTCTGGAAGTCATAAGTGCAAACCAAACCACAGTTAGGAAAATGTAATCTAAACATAATCAGGTCCCAGACTATTCAGAGGCTAACTTTAAGGCTTGGATTTAAAGTCTGTATAGAACTAATTGATATTCTCTATAGATTATGATATAGTCATATGATTATTACTTGTTTAAGATTTACACAGTGTGCTCCACTATACAAGTATTCAGCAATCATGAATTATATGACTTACCTAGTGAGGCTGGCATTTTGTGGTAAAATTACAGCCTCAGACCACTAAATAAAATATTCCTGTTGAGAAAGCAAGGCCAGTATTTAACCTTTTGTGTTTATGAGCATAAGAAATTTTATATCAGTTACATCATTTTTTCATATTTATATTTACCCCCTCATACCATCCTCAACTTACTTTTTCTTTTTTTGTTTTTATTTTGCTGTAGCTGAAAACAACTTCTTAATATAGCCAGAACATTAAAAAACATTCCTTTAGCTTTAGTAATTCCAAAGACCGGTAATACTGTAGTTCCAGGAAAGCAGAGATGACAAGAAGATTTTTGACATGCAGAAGTGCAGAATTGATATAGTGTTTCTGGTGTGTATTCTTTAAAAAATATTGCTCAATTTTAAATGCAAATTTTTTTTTTTAGTCATACTTTCTAAAACATAAATACTTGCTCACGCACAAGACCATTGTCCAGACAGACCAGCATTAGGGATCTCAGAAAGTTTCTTTAAAACACAGTAAAGAACTGGAATCTGCCAAGTTGTGACAATTGTAATCAATCTCCCCTTTAAGTGCGAGGTGAACATTTAGCAAGAACAACAAAATCATACAGCAGTTTATTCAGTTATACCAGCTAGGCAAATGGTCTTCCAGACCTGAGAGATGGAGATCAGTTTAGTGCGTGGTATCACTGAGATCCAACCCTGCCCCCCCCCCCAAAAAAAATCCCTACTTAACATTTTTACCCATATTTTAAACTTGCTGAAGTGTCTGCACAGTTCTTGGGTGCATGACAGCTTCCCTCCAGCCAATTGCAAAGCTGAAGTTCAAGCAGGGTAAATAATTTGCCTAAAATCACTAAGAAAGTCAGATTATATCAGAGCCATATAGGCTAACTCTAAGAAAATGACACTAGAGAGTAAAACTTGTTAATCATTCTGTACCTCTGTTCTCAAATAATAGAAATATTGCCTTCCTTCCTGTGGTCAAGAGCATTTTAAATCATACATGCATAAATATACACACATATACATATGCACATAACTATATATTTGAATGTAAATTACAGCAAATATAACTGTCCTTATTCTTCCTCTAGTGAAGATGTGAGATACAGATGGTAAACAGTGTGCCTAGGAGGCATTTTGGGCAGGTGGATTAATAGTTAGGAGAACTAGCTTCCATCTGGCTTCAACAACAACTTGTGCTTCTGTTCCTAGAGAAAAAGGGGATAATGATTTTCCATGTAGTATTCCAGATTCGCGCTTTAATGACCCTTGCATTTAATTAAGTTCCTCAAACTCCTCTTCAAATGTACCTGATTTTTGACTGGATTATTTTTCAGCTGGCATGTGATAAAACCAAAGATAGACCCCATATTCCTTGCAAACCTCTAGGAGTGTCTATACCTGAAATTCCAGAAAATGACATCCACATGTAGCTGGTAGAGTTAATATTTCTCAGCAGTTATGGCAAATTTGGTAATGATAGTGTTTTGATACTGCCATTGACAATCTAGATTTGTTCTGCCTATTTTTTTTTTTTAATTTCCAACAGTTTTCACTCCAGAATATTGTTTGTCCTTGACTTATTTCTTCCCTCTGCACATTACTTCTTAAATGTTTGTAAGTTTAGCCTGTAAGTATACCCAGGTTTCTCTAGAGGGATAAAATCTGGTTGGCAGATGGAATCCAATGATCATTATATTTAGGCTCATAATGAATTCACTTTAGTTGAACCGGTTTCAGTTTAATTTTGGTGTGTTATGGTTCAGATTACTTGCTTGGACAAAGTACATTAGAGATTAGAACTATTACTGTAAGAACAGATGCATTATACAATTTAAAAAGCTAAATATTAGACTAAATTACCTTAATGCATTCTCTTCCTATGCTCCATTGATGAACCTTTTTGTCAGAAAAGAAATATTTCCAGGAACTTGAGACTAAAATAAGTATAACTTAGGAACAGGTGAAGGTGATGTTTCAATTCTTTATCATTTTTATAACTCAGGATCTGAATACATATTAAAAGCCAATATGAAGTGGTATGTGACAGCCTTGATGCTTCTGAAGGACTTGGCTACCTGACTGCAAAATAAAATATTAGCCTGCTCATATAATTCTGGTTGAATGCACTACTTGCATTACAAAAGGCACAAAGTGTGGTTTCCTTTGTTCTGATCTTGTATAATTCTATTCATTGCAATATTACCTTAAACATATATTTTTGATAGTTTTCAAATAAATACCTAGTTGTGAGATAAGGTTTTAAAAATGGAATTTCCTGCAAGTGATAATATAAAATAATCTGAAACAACTAAATATTATCTAGCCATGTCCTTGATATATGCTCTCTGAAGTCTGTCCAGGCCCTTTATGTTATCACTGGTTGCTGGATTATGTGACTAAGTGATAAATTTTGCCATGATCATTAAGAATGAAAAAAACCCCTGTTCTTGTATACACAAATGGTTCAAAAATGATAAGCAACCTATTAACAGCATTTTTGATCAGCCTCCTTTGGTTACTGAGGGCATTGCTAATTGAATGAGTTGCTTGATTGCTGGAGGAACATAGGTGCCAGAATGTAAATGTGCTTCTTGTACTGTGACATGTAAATCTCATCTTGTTTTAGACCAGTTCTCACCCTCATTAATTTTTAGCTTTATTATTAGATGTTAGAGGAAATTGTATTTGTAATGTTCAAGAAGGATAGAGGTGTTTACTCAATTTTGGTATGGAATGGCATTTGGTCTGTTTTAATGGTTTAGTGAACTGTGAGTCTTAGTGCTGCAAATTAAAGAAAATTGCAACTCCATCGGCAGATATCTCATATAGAATAATTTTTATGTCTATTTAAATAGCAATGAAGCCATTTTTGTCTGTATGGTGGCTCATTTCATAGAAAATGAGCACGTATCTTACGGACATGCTGTCATACTCTTTCTGATGTTTTCACTCCATACTTTCCAATCCAATTTCCACTCTGCTTTCCAATAAGTATCGGAAAAGCAGAAAATGGCACCTCATCTTAGGGGAATGTGAGATACTCCATGATGGCACATCAGTCAAACACTTCCCTTTCAAAATTCAGAGGAGCTTCTCAAATAAAATTAATAATCATGTTTAAATTATTATTAATAATAAATACGGATCTAGGCCATTCCAATCCATCTAACCTACATGATGGATTCAGATGTATTTAATACTGAACTTTGCCCTGTCATATATCACACTGTAGTGAAGACCAGATAGTGAATCTCGCATAAAAAATTAGTGACAAAATAAATCTCCTAGAAACTAAATTTGCTTAAGGCTACTTAATAATCTGAGACTCATCCAGCCTTAGCAGTGTCTGAGCAGTGGAGACTGATGCAGACACAAATATCTTGGTCAGTAAGGGATGAAGAGCTGCCAAACTTATCCTTTTCTCTCTTTTTTTTGTGTTGAAGAAAACTTCTTTTCTGTCTTTCGTTTGCCTGTTTTTCGCTTCTTTATCAGGTTTATTCCTCTGTGAGAATTTTGTTTAAAAATATGTGCCTACAGTTAAGCTCCTCTGAAGTTAGTTTCACAACATTTGAACTTTTAGATCACTTTGGTGCAAATTTTCCCAGTTATTTAGATGCTGAAAACTGCAGATGGGAGTCTACTGGGATTTTCAAAAACACTTAAACAGATAAGGCACTTAGATCCCACTTAAATTAATTAACTGGGTTGAACAAGTTTCCCTTGGCACTTTTGAAAGTTCTACTACTAAGTGTTTATATCTACATAAATAATCTGTTTTTCAACAGAAGCTGAGCATCCAGTAGCTCCCTCTAAATTTATGACAGTTATTGGTGTTCAGCATTTCTAAAAATTATACAATATGCCTGGCTGCATGTTTCCAAATGTCCCAGGTGATCCTCCTTCTCTTTCTTGTATTTTAACAATTTTTACTATAATTTCTTGTCTAAAAATAAACTCAGTTTAGAAATGGGTTCAATAGTGTTATTATTACAGACAGAAAGCTAATGACATGGGTGAGTCTCCTGCTGAGGTCTGGGAAGTCAGGTCCATTGGTATATAACTCAATGACTGGAAAAAACTGATAGACCTTTAAGAGCACTGTGTTAATTGTGACTTGTACTGGATTTCCTTATTAAATTCATATTATGCAAAATAGTAGCTCAAAAAAATACATTACAGGCAAAGAGTGCTACTGTTATGGATAGCTGGGATGAACCCAGTGACCAGAAATAGCAGAACTTTTACAGTCTTTAATTTGTGTGCTAAATTGCTGCATATACAGAAACCCTTAGCAGATCTGTCTGGATATAATAAAAGCAAGTAGAGCTCACTCGGTGGTACAGTTTCCCCTACCCTTTATTCTGCCTCTGTTGCAGCAGTGCCTAAGCAGCAGTCTGAGGGTGTACAAACATTACAATTCTGGTTTTGATAGAGTCCACTTCTGAAATGAATCTGCTTACTCCCACTTAGCACACTGACTCATGTTGTGGAGCAGGGCTCAGACAATGTGAACTGGATTTCTTTTGGCTAAAATGAAAACAAAGGACATTTAATCTGCTCTAACCATTAAAAGGGGTTCAGTCCACAGGATCAAGTGAAAACTAGTCCAGTCTCCCTTCTTAGTCTTTAATTTCAAATACTGACCAACATGAACATCAAATAATTGGAGCCACAGATTGACTCTTACTGTGCCTTGTAAATGTAGATATAACCTGAGCTGTCATGATGCATAGGTTCACGGGGGATCCCCATGACAGGGGATGAAGAAGGGCAAGGGGAATTGTATCTTTGTGCCCCTTCCAGAGTTAAAGCCAGTTAACATCCTGCTCTTCCAGAATTTTCTTTCTGCTATCTTAGGTTTTTTATAAACCACCTCAATGCTAAATGACCTGTTATCTATGCATCTATTGCTCTCTGTTAGTGAACTTCCAATCACACTGCATGTTTTGGGGAAGGGAGGACAAAATGACTATCACAAAAATCTGTAAGAACATTGTTTTTATCAGTAGTGATACCATTGAGGATGGAAGGCCTGGGAAGGTGATGAAAGAAGAAGGGCAGTGGAGGAAAGACGACTTTTAAGGGGATCTCTAATTTCAAATAATGACCAATGTTTCTTCTGTTCTCTTTCTTCTTAGAAAACAGAATAAAAAATTCTTGAGCAAGAGTTCATAAAATGTTTTATTAAATTCTTTTTCAGAAATGTAGGTCAGCCTAAAGCTCTAAATGTAATTATACTAAGTCATTCAAACAAGACAGTTTGTAAGACAATTTGAAAATTCAGCTGCACACCAGCCATTCATTTTGAATATTCTCTACTTTGGTTTAGAATTATTTTATGCTTTGAGAGTTCATTCTGGTTTGGAACATTTCAGGACTAACAGCCATTTGTGCTTTTATTCATAATTCATTTAAAAAAAAGAGTTAAGTTTGTTTAGCCAGTGAGTTTTCCAACATTCACAACCCTATGCTGCCATGCTGGGCATTATATCTTGCATGGTTTATGTGTCAGATCTACTAGAATAAAAATCGCAATATGAATCTTTATTAGTGACCTTCTGAGATAGGAATTTATTATCAGTTGTTGCCAGTGGGATGTGTAACCTGAAACACTGTAAAGTATTGCCAGTCAAGAAGAGTTTTGAGGCGTCTTTTTATTTTAAACCTAGTCAGGGTGAAAGCGTATGAAACCATGGATATTTGTAGAATAAAAGGAAAATGTTTTGCTCAGCTTATAGGTAGAAACTCTGAAAGATATAAATGAATTTTTTTGTACCTATCTAGGCTGTGGATTCATAGAGTAAATGTGGCTTTAGGGCACTTAATCCCAGATAAGAAACACTGTAGTCTCGTGGCATCAAATGCTGATCTGGTATAAACTCATTTTGCCAGTTCAAATGTGTTAAAAAATTGGACACCTTAAATTTATCCTTTTAGGCTTTCTGTCAGAGTAGATATTGCCTGTCCATGCCCCTCTAACTTTGTGCTGGATCAGGTGTTGTGTATTCTCTGTATTGTGTGTTCTGATTTGACAAATATTCAATACTGTTCTTTTTTGAGTCATCTCAAACTTATCCACAGATCTGGATTAATGACCGTGGCCTCCTATTGCCCCCATTGCTGTAGTATCTGATTAAATTGCAAGCTTTGATGTATTTATCTTCATAACAGCACTGTGGAGGAGGATATGTCTTTGTTATCACACAGATTTCATCATAACATGTTTTCTTTCTTGTCTTGTAGATTAACACTAGGGGTTACACAGGCTTTGTGAATTCTGGTGGTTAAAACTAGGGGATTGTAACAGAGGTGAATATTTTCTTAAAGTGTCAAGTGCTCTGCTAGAGCTCTACCAAGGCTATTTCATACAATTGGATGATTCTTATGGTTTTTAGGAAGCTAATTACTTAAATGATTTACTTTTAAATAAACACCATATGCTGTATTTCATGTAATTATCAAACTCCTTCAGGATGTAAATACAGTTTTGTCTCAGTAACTTCTGTAGGTTCAGGACTGATCCAAGCCCCACTGAATGACTCTGGGGATTTAAGTGGCTATTCAGAGAACTGATTGTATGAGTATATTTCTTGTCTCCTTACTACTGTGCACTCCTTTGTTTGCCCCTCTGAGTGGTGAATAACAGAAAAGTCCTACCCTGTGCAGAAGTGGGGACAGAGAGCTCTGCAGTTTGCTTCTGTTTTATTCACCTACATGCTGGTGCTCTGACTTGCTGAGGAAGGCAAAGGAGACTGGGAATGTTACACTGTGATTTTCTCTTAAATCTGTTGAAAATTTGCTGGAAAAATAAACTGTTGAGGCCAAAATTATCCCTCTTGATAGGCTGTCCCCATTCTGTCCTCCTCCAGAAGGAACTGAAAACATTCCTGACACGTGAAGTTTTGTTATTGCTGTTTCATTTATAAGTAAAATGTCCAAATTAAATAAAAGTGCTAAGTACTTAACAGGCAAGAACAAGAGAAGTCCCTTGTCCTTGAGTGCTTACCACCTCACAGAGGAATAAGAGGTGGAACGTGGAAGCAACACAGAGCGATTCTGGTGCCTCTAAGTAGTTCTTTGCTCTGCAGACTGCTCTAGTTTAATCAATGTGACCTCTTGCAGCACACAGTTTTACTCAGGTGAGTTAAGGAGAACTGGGACCAAACTGAATGGTAACGTTAAGTAGGAGTTGTGTTAAGTCCATGAGTTTCCTATTCAGATTTTGTTTTGGGGGGCATACAGGAAGAATAGATAAGTGGATGAAAAACATTGTTTTGTTAATACTCCATTGTGGAGTAACCTGAGATTTTCAAAACAAGACTGCATTGTGTGCATGTATTTTGTACTACAAATATTTTTGGAAATTTTAAATCAGGAGGACTGAAATGTAGCCATGACATCTTTTTCCATCATTATTATTCAGAAAGCGGTGTATGCACATTTTTATCTTCTAGAAATGAAAACAAAACACTCTGGTACATTTCAAAACTTAGCAAATGAAAAAGTATGAAATATCCAGATTCTTGGAATAGATGGTATTAAATCTCATATACACAGATCTTTTCTCCTATCCTCTTTTTTTCTGATGGAGTTGATGCATGGAGATTTTAATCTATCCCTTTACTGTACCAGAAAATAATTTGAAACTCAAACAGTCTTATTTTGTAATTAAATGTTTGAGAACTACTGGTATTTATATTTGCATGTAATTAGCTTTCAAAGCCCTGTATACAGGGCTTTTTGCTTTTAAACTAACCCAGAGTCGATAAATATCTTTACAAATGTCAATTTGGTCAGCAGTAAAGAGGTAAATAGAAACTAATGACACTCATCAAGCCTGTGGCATGAATGATTTATTGGACACAATCATTTAACACTTTCATAAAGTCAATACAAGGGAAAGAAACAGGTTTCTTATTATGGTAAGCTGTATTTGTACTGTCAGCATGTAGTGATTTATAACAAACCTGTGGCCAGGATTAGGATATTATAAATGGGGGAAAATAGAAGGCTCATTAATTTTTTATACCCACAGGTAGAAGACATGCAGTGGGCTAATAGAGAACACACTCATCCAGCATCTGTCTGCAGCCTGCCCTGTAAACCTGGGGAAAGAAAGAAAACCGTAAAGGGAGTGCCTTGCTGTTGGCACTGTGAACGCTGTGAAGGGTACCATTACCAGGTGGATGAATTCAACTGTGAACTGTGCCCTATTAATAAGAGACCAAATGCCAACCGTACAGATTGCCAGCTTATCCCTATAATCAAACTGGAGTGGCATTCTCCTTGGGCCATTGTGCCTGTCTTCATAGCTATTCTTGGAATAATTGCCACCACCTTTGTAATTGTGACATTTGTCCGGTACAATGACACTCCTATCGTCAGGGCGTCTGGACGGGAGCTCAGCTATGTGCTCTTGACTGGGATTTTTCTCTGTTACTCCATTACTTTTTTAATGATTGCAACTCCTGATACAGTAGTCTGCTCATTTCGAAGGATCTTTTTAGGACTTGGCATGTGTTTCAGCTATGCTGCCTTGCTTACCAAAACAAACAGAATTCACAGAATATTTGAACAAGGTAAAAAATCTGTCACAGCTCCTAAATTTATTAGCCCAGCTTCCCAGCTGGTGATCACTTTCAGCCTCATATCCATGCAGCTTATTGGAGTCTTCATCTGGTTTGCTATTGATCCACCACATATCATAGTAGACTATGGAGAGCAGAGGACACTTGAACCAGAAAATGCCAGAGGAGTTCTTAAATGTGACATTTCAGATCTTTCTCTCATTTGTTCCCTTGGATACAGTATTCTCTTGATGGTCACATGCACTGTTTATGCTATTAAAACAAGAGGGGTTCCAGAGACCTTCAATGAAGCAAAACCCATTGGATTTACTATGTACACAACCTGCATAATTTGGTTAGCTTTTATTCCAATCTTTTTTGGTACGGCCCAATCAGCAGAGAAGGTAAGTGATAAGTTTATGAATCAAATACTGTCTTCTTTTTATTTTTATCTGGCAATTTTTATAACACTACAATACTTTCACTCTTACAAGATACGAATTCTGAATGCTAACTGTGAATACAGACTCTCCAAATTCACAGATAGTAAAATACATGATTCAAAAGGTAAGTTTCCTATATTTTATAGCAAGATATTGAATGCGATTGTGGTATCAGTGGCCTAATGATGTTGAGATTTTCTCAATATATCCTTACTTTAAATAACTGTTTCTACTAATGCTTGTTTTTACCCTTCCATGATGCTCCAGCCTGTTACATGAAGCCCTATAAATCTTTGTTATCATCCACAAATCTGATAGGAATGTTTACATTTCAAAAATCTAAGACGAACAGCTTACATTTGTCAAAAATAATGAAGAAGAATGTCTGGGAAGAATGAAAAGAATTACTTTTCCCTCTGGTTAACACATGTAACTTTAAAAAAGAATAGGAGGAGTGAATGAAGTAGATATAAAATCATGTTAAGCATAATTCACTAAATATTATCTCAGAGGAAAAAAAAAAATCCCTAATCTTTTAATGAGAAATTCAACCTTTCATACTTGGATACCTGTTCTTCCTTGTTCAGTTGACATGGTTCTTTTCTGATATCAGTCATGGTGAGCTATATAAAACATATCAGACATTTAACTCTCCCGCTCTCAGTTCTAATGGGAAGACACAGATAAATGTCAACTGCATGGGTTTGAATCCAACTGATAGTGGGGAATATGACAAGTTAGGTAGGAAAGTGCAATGGAAACAGCATCAGTCTTCAAGCCTGTTTGGAAAAGCTTTAAAATAAGAAATTTAAGTCATCAGTCCTTTATAAAACCTCTTCTCCCTTTACTTCTAGCAGGTGATTTTTATAATATTTTTAAATATAAATTTTTAGTTAAATTAGTTTTTACTAGAAAGCTCAGCATGTGTCCACTGATAACTGTGCACAGATTTAACGTATCCCTGTTTGGGATAGCCCTCTTGCCTCCAGAATTAAATAGGTCCTTGTAGCTTGATAAAGCACCGGCTGATTCAAGCAGAGGAGTATGTGTGGGGAAGACAGCATGACAGAAAAAAACATTTTCTTCACTAAAAATCAAGGTAAGCAGACTTACTGAATTGAATCAGGCTTGATTTCCATCATCTTTCAAATAAAATCAGGGGAAGTTTATGACAAATTGAGTACCAAGCTAATGGCACATCAAAATGCAGTAGGTAAAACTAAAAAAAATTCTGTCTGATATAGGAAAAGTTGTTCAGGTGAATTGCATTTAATTTCTGACTTTTTTGTATAGGCTCAAGTCAAAAAAGACTTTGGTATATAAATATGCGGTACTGTTCATTTGGAAAGATTCCACTTCAGCTTGGGCCAGTCAGTTTTATGGCAAGTACCTATAACAAAACAACTCTGTTTCTGGATATCGAGACATAGAAAATATTACTTGGCTGGCAACTGTGCAATGAGTTTTTATTTACACCATTGGTTCACCTTAGTTTGTAGTAAAGGATGACTTGGTTTTGACCTCTAAAGAAGAGATTAATGAACACCTCCGTTGGGTTTCTTTTATGAGACCCAAGAGTGAACACACAAATTATACTAAATCACACAGCTTATAACACTAAATTTCACTTGTTAGTTGCCTTTTTTCTAAATGATTTGTTATTCTTCAGATAACAACTTTCAGGACAGAAAGAAAAAACAAATTAATATGCTAATACAGTAGTTTTGTAATTCAAATAATTCTTTTCTCAGTGCTTCTGCTTTTTCCTACAAATAAAAGCTTGTTTCCACACAGAATCTTATGGACATCATCACAATAGCTCATGCATTCATACAATTAAATTACTTACCTGAATGGAACAAAAATGTGCTTAATGCACACATATATACGTTGTCTGAATATAGTCAAGCAAAGTTGCTTGTCATTTTCTTAGTTAATACACAACACCTAAAGAAGCAAAGAAGAAAAACTAATACATTATAGAATGTCATAATTGAAATTTGGTATTATGATCATTTTTGGAAGATCAAAGAAATAAAATAAATGAAAAGGGAAAATAAACTAAGTAGGCTTTTCTTAGATGTTTATTCACTTTGCAGTTGATTTTAGAAACCTGAAATCATTTTTTCATATGGCTTCAGTTTGTTCAGAGAGAAATGAAAATAAATTGGGGAACTTAAAGTACTGTTTAAGAGTAGTGGTTGCTTTTTTGAAATGCTGACAGTAGTAAAATGTAACATACCATTATTTGCAACCCATATGTAGTTCCAACTTGTATTTCATTGGCTTTTAGCTTTAGACACACTTCTATTTGAATAAAAAGTAGTCAACACTTCTCCAAAATGTTTTGGGACACTTCTGTTTTCCTAAATACAAGTAGCACTCACAACAAATGGTGGAAGCCATTATGCATGTTTGGAAAGTCAGGATATATTTACTTATTTAACTAGTCCATGAACACAATTTGGATAGAAGGTGTTTTGATGAACTTCTTTTTATTTTTATTTATTTTATTTCACAGTTGGAATATTTACACTCATAGACAGCGAAATAAGATCTTTAAATAAATGCTAAAAACAAACAGGTGTCCAGATCCAAAACTCACATATCTTCATGGAAAGATCTCCTTTACATTTAGGTACCAATTCCTGAAAATGTAAAGTTACTAAGAGATTCTGGATAAAATGTAGAGAAGCATAAGGTTGCACAGCCGGTACAAGTCCATAAGTTGTGTTGTTGTCCCTCAAACTTAAAAAAATGTTTAAGGAAGGGCATGCAAGTAAGCATAAGTTCATATCTGAGGGCAGACTACTAAATCTTAGTCATAGATTCTCACTGTGAAGCACATGTTGAGGAAGCTCATCTCACTCCACTGTGTATATGTGGAGCCCTGGGTCTCTAGCTGGTTGATTCAGATGAGTTAAATGACCCAGATTAACCTCCCATAATCCAAGTCTGACAGCTTTTGCAGATCTCCGTATTTATTATTTGCCCTTAATTTCCAGCAGCAGAATATGAAACCCATGTGATATTAAAGATGCCGTTCTGGTTATTATTTCTGCAGAAGTTCTGCAGAGAACAGGAAGAGCATTGACTTTAAGTCCTGTATGATTGTCCAATTCATGATTTTGTCTGTTCATGATTATTCCATCTTTGACAACTGCTATTGTAAGAAAAGGAACCTACTACAAATAGTTAAATTATTCCAGCACATCATCAAACTGAATGAAAAAATTAGCCTCAAGACATAAAACACCAATTTCCTAACACTTGTGTAAATGTCACTGAGTTTTTTTAAGGAAAAAGGAGTGAAATTCTGCAAGATGGCATTCTGTCAATATAGCCTTCAACTACATGTATGGCAAAACATTTGAAATATTGGGCTCATCTGGAATAGAGATGTCTTAAATATCATGATGACTGGAATGTCACAGAAGAGTGAGATTAGCTGAGTGATTAAAACAGATGTTTTATGAACCTCTGGGTAAAATTAAGTTACAACGGCAGACTGCACAAGAGCCGGCTGAGGATAGATGGCTGTCTAAAGTACACCCATATTCAACAAAAAGAACTACTTTAATTTCCTTGCATTACTTGTTTTACGAGTTTTGACAGATGGATGAATCATGTTCATTCACAGATAATAAAGACATCATTTATTATATTAACCTAGAAGTGTTCTGTTTTGAATGAGTAGATGAATGCTTGTTTCCCATCCTGCAAAAGAAAAGAGGTAGTGCTTTTTGCTAAGGAAAGAGCACTATGGAAAACACTGAGTAATTTCTTCCTTCTCCTCCCACCGGAAGCAATTGCAAGGTGTAATCTAATGAGGCAGATAAATTTTAGCATATTTTCTAATTATTCTGACAAGTTTGAGCTTCCCTTTCACAACTGCAGTGTGGGCAAAACAAGATGTAAGGTATAGTAGAAATCTTCCCATAACGTATTATCTTTATAATCTTACTATCCCAGCTGTTTGGATCCTGGATTTGCTGATCATGTGGATCTTATACTTACATCCAGTTGCTAGTAGCATTAAAAGAAGCTAGAAACACTTCCAATAGTATCCCAATATTAATTTGACTTTTAAGCTACTTGACTTTTAAGTTACTGCTGTAGTTGTCAAGAAACAGATATTCAATTCTCAGCGGGAGGGAAAGGTGGTTTCATCACACAACCTAGTAAGCATAAAAAAACTACTAATGAGAATTCAGGTAGGAACCCCTTGCTTCCCCCAGATTTCTACAGTTGTTAAGCAAATCATCTTAGTTTTTGCTTATGTTATGAATTCCTAGCTAAATGTATTCCTGGGACTGTAAGGAAACAAAACTTCCTAACAATGCCTCAGACTGTGTTAATGAAGCAGACTACACGGAGTCTTTTCTTCATCTCAAAGCATTCTCTTCTAATTCTGATGATATTCAGAGATCTATCTCTGCAGGTAGTCCATGCAGTACACATCACAGGAAAAAAATAAAAAAGGCAACTGCTAGTAAGAAAGCCAAATGTTAATATTTCTTCTTTTCTATGAATAATATTTGGTTTGATTAAACTAGAATCTTTAGTGCCAACACTGTGCATAGCATCAAGATTAATCTGAGGGACATTTGGAACATTTTCTAATTTTCATTATTGCAAGATACAGTTAGGAGACTGCCAAAGTGATATTTTACACATTCAGTAGTTTATCATTGTTCGAAACCCATGATTTCTGTGATGCTATTGCTGAGTTTATCATTACTTGAATTGCCATTACTTGAGTTTTTTACGTGTTTTAGAACATAGAAAATTAGATAAAATTTACTAGATTGTCTGACAGGAACATCCCTCCCTCTCACTGGAAACCAAATGTTAATAAGGGAGAAGCTCTCCAGAACGTTTTGATTTCAAACTTTTCAGAATGTAAATATTTAATGCACTGAATTATTTCTAAATTTTAAAACTTCCTAGAATTTGTGACCTAATCCTGAGCGAAATTAGGGTTCCAGTGTTGTGCTTTAGAAGCAGAGTGGGGACAAAGGAGTTGACAAGGGTATGACTGAGTTGCAGTTTACCATCCAGTCTTCCTCTGCTCCCTTTCCTTCTGTGAGGGAAGTGCCTCACCCCTTGCTTATCCCCCAGGCAGCATGTTTCCCTCTAGCTGGTGAAGTTACTCAATGCATGTGTAGGTCAGGGACATTCCTGGGTCCGTCCTTCAGCTGAACAAATGATAGATGCAGCCACCCTGTTTTTTCCTCCTCCCTCCAAGGAGATGCAAGAGAAAGAGAAGCGTTCGTACTGCTCCTGTGTGGCTGCATAAACTGCAAAATTTGCCCCCCCCCGTGAGAAACCATTTAAATATATGTGTGCTTTTATTCCAAAAGTCACTTTGTGCAAACCCATTTCATAAGTTGCTTCTTAGATCTGGAAAAGTTGTCCTGTCCCCATTTGAATCAAAAGTGGAAATGATGAAAAAGTTTATAAGCTAATAATTGAGACAAAAATTATGTATAGAGTTATTTCAATATTGTGGACATTCAGAGAACTTGTTTCAGTTTCAACCTTTTAGAGTTTTTAAGTCTAAATTGAAATTTAGAAGCAGAAGCAGTTCTGGTATCAAAACAGGAAAATTTCATAACTTTTAAACTATTCCCAAAACATTCATCAAACTGTAAACTGTAGTATACTGTAATTATCTAAACTGCAGTTGAATAAGATTAACTAACAGATCAGAAGGGATTACTCTGGTCACCTAAGTCGGTCTCTTGTGTAAAAAGACATCCTGAGCCCTATTGTTTGCTTAAATGCTATTCAGGCTCATTCTGATAATTTAAGTAGACTGCTGCTGCACACAGACCATAGACAAGATTGCCTCCCTTTCTGTGTACAAGACTTTCTTATGTACTGCAAGTCCCAGTTCACACCCAATGTACAGCATTTCTGTTGCTGTACAGGTTGAGAGAGTGAGCTGGTTTTCTTCAGGGTCTAAGGACTCCTTGCACAATCATTTGCAAATGGTCTATTTGCAGCCATGTCTCTGCCTGCGATAACATAATCAGTGAGGAGACTGTGCTTGTTACCTGGAGCACAGCACTCCACAAAAAGACCAACACGTTTTTTAGAAGAGAGCTGGTTCACAACCTGTCATCTCAGAGCTCAGGTAGAGTGAGCTGTCTCATATCTACAAAATACAAGGCAGATATGCCCTTTTTAATTTCAAAAATGTGGAATTTCAGGAAGGCCACTGCAGTCACCATTTCGATAAACTGAGAGATAAAGTAAAAATCAGTTAAAATTGAAGCAAACATTTTGCAATATGGTGTCCTAGGAGTTTTGGATGCCTGACTCCTCTGAAAATCAGGAGTCTAAGTGGGGGCTCCTAGCCAATAATCCATTTTCTGAGTGTCAATTTTACATATGGAAATTGGTTTTAAATTAACAAAAATAATTACTCATCAAGAAAGTTCTTTCCTTGTGTGCTTCAGACAATCATGTAAGGGGTACAAGACAGCACGCACTGTAATAAGGAATTGCTACATACTTTCTTTCATGTATTGTTTTACATCATCTAAAGCTTTGAAATCTAAATTCATTATTTTCAAGTGGTGGCTTTGGACTAAATTTTGGACTAAATTACAGCTTTATATACAAAGGGTAAATGCACATTGAAACATTCTTCGAGAGCTAGTCATCTGCAGTGGTTAGGGCCAAACAAGTTAAGGCTCCTCAGTTATTTCAAGCTGCTGTTGGATGAAAGGTATTTGCAACGCTTTGCTGAAACCCTTGGACTCTGTGTGAAGGAGTGGAGAGAAAATGTCCTTCTACTTCTGCCTGCTCAGAAAATGTAGATGTGACCTGATGCCTTAAAGTACATGAAAGCTAGGGAGATTTCTTTCAGACTGTGCTACTCACTCAACAAAACCTAGTAGAGGGCTGAATGAATCTACTTTAAAATATTCTCCTCTCTATTTAGATACTGTTCAGCACAGTATGCACCTAAGTTTAATCAAGTATTCTTCTTGCTGAATGAAGGACCTAGTGCATAACTGATGTATACATAATTCTAAAGACTCAGCTTTATTTACTTTAAGATATGCCTGCAGTCTTTAAGTTGCACATAGAATATTAGCAGGGAATTTAATTTCTCTTTAGTTTAACACTAATTAAACCACTAGTATTTTAAGTATGTACACTAAGCACTGATTTTAATTATAAGGTTATTAGGAGGTATCAGGAAGACAGAAAATACCAGGTTCTTAAAGCAGAAAGTGGATGATTTAGTAAAATGTAAGACCATTTTTTTCAATAGTTCAGTGAGACACTCATGTGTACACCTGAAGGTTGTATACCCTGTTCTTTCCTGCACTGTTGCACATTTGTTCCAATACAAGTAGGGTGCTGGCATGTGATGAACACCTTTTTGGACACTGAAGAGATGTGCAGCTGCCACATAATGGAAGACACTAGCATTTTGTTTGTCTGATGTTTTTACTTCTGCCTCCATGATGAATGATAGCTTCAGGGTCTTTGGGAAGGGAGGAGACAGGAATTGAGTTGCCAAAAAGATTTCCTTAGCCCGTGGCCTGCTTCTTGCCCAATGGGGAATGTCAGAGTGTTGATAATGGGTATATGAAGTCCTCTTTTCTAAGAAGGAGTGCTTGTCAGGGAGAACTTTAGATATACTTTTGGGGCTATTTGCTGGCTTTTGTGGTAAGTTCCTAAATCTAACAGAGGAGCAGAAACAATTTTGTAGGCACAAAGAACTATATAACTGCCACCTTCATCCACTGTAAAAAGAATAATCAGTAATCACAAAGGACAGTTTGTGAAAGACCAAATATTTAATTGAGACTATTTGGGCAAATTCTATGCCCTATCTGCTGTATTTCCAGAAATCAGGATAACCTCATAAAAATGTTAGTCTGTTGGTTCTGATTTGTTCAGTGTCAAAAATCTGCTTGTCTTTAGCAAGTGAAGTTAAAGAGAAATCTTTCCAGTAATATTAGATATCTTTGCACAGTAAGAAAGAGATTGCACTTTGGTATTAAGATGCTATAAACCTTCACAATTGTGTTTCGTATAGAACCATAACTGTGAGATGGGTTCTCTATAGTCATTATTATGCACAAGACAGCGTGAAAGTCACTGATGGTTTTGCATAAAAAGAAATGGCAGATAATACTTCTTCCGATTTAGCCATGCTGTCAACAACTTCATGCTCAGATAGTCAAGCCTTGACAATTGGTGCCTAGGCACACTGCATTTGAAGAGGACCATGGGCAGTTTTAATAGTCCAGTAAAAGCAGCATATTTCTTTTGAGCAGTGGCAAGCCTCTCTGTATGCAGTGAGAACGGATTTGGGGATTTAAGGGATGCACATAATATGTTGCATCATGAGAACTTATCAAGAAAATGGATTGAGACAAATGCAGTTCCTGATTTTTGTTTTATATTCAGTACAAGCTATTGTTCTGCATTCAAACTGAAGAGAGACATAACAGTTTTTGGACTCAGCTGCCTGATAAAGAGCTCATCCTCACAGAGGCATATGTTCACCCTAAATCATTCAGGTTTCCCTTTCAGATTGAAATCCGCTTTCAGACTGAGGCTAGAGCAGACTGATGTGTTTCAGTTATCCATCCATGAAGCCTTCACTGAGTAGCTCCAGCACTGCTCTGTGGCCTGACAGGACCCCATTCCTTTTAACTGTTTCTTTAAAAGTATTAAATAACTTGTACTTTATTAATTCTTAGGTACCTGGGGCTGGGGAAGGACTGATAAAATAGTCATAACACAAACTATAGAATTTTTTTTATAAGCACATACAGTATTTAAGATTTACTGAAAAATGGAATTGAATATGTTTGTAAATATACAGGAAGAGGGATTTTTTTTATTTCAGTTAGGGATAATATGATAAATCCAAAACCCAGGAAAAAAATCTATCTATGGATAATGGAATATTAATTGTCACATTATTTTTTATATTTTTACTCTTGTTAAAAGTAATTAAAAACCTTTAAATGGAATATTGTTTAGAAATGAGGTTGGAACTGTTTCTGGGATACTCACATGACACTTCTTGTACTTGCTAGTTTCTGACAAGTTGGAAGCAGTATAAAAATAGCCTTTCTTGTTGCTTTAAAGGTACTTTTGCCTTACTCAGAACAAGTAAACACATATATGAAAAATATAAGAAACAAATTAAAGAGGCTTTAGTTTAGCTATGAGAAGATATTCAGCTTCTCTCCTTTTTTATCCCCTGCTACAAATAATTCTGATTTTGAATAGATTTCATAACATTACATAGATTTTGGGTTTACAAATAAGATCAAAATACTGTGGATTAGAAAATTCCCATGCATCAGCTAAGCCTCAATAACAATTCATACACAAGCTCATCATACACTGCATCTGTAACTTGCCCCATGCTCAGTACCTAATCAAAGTCACATTATCTTGTATTCCTTTTAGACTAATAACATTCTCAAGTACAATTAGGGTGACTCAACTGAGAGATAGTTATGTAAAGCACAGTAAGTTGCTTGTGTGTTTGAGCCTCTTGTTATTGTTTTATTGTTTAAGAACTGGTTGGACATCAAATTAAAATACAAGATCCAGCCCACAGATTTAATTGCCTATAAGCCAGATGTAATTTGTAACAGAAATGTCCAGTAAAAGTTTACATTTTAATGTAGGTAACAGAGAATGTTAAATTCATATCTCATAAGGTGGAAATACCAGGAACTAGAAAATGATGGAAGTCTGACAAACTAGTGAGCTTTATGCTCACTCTTAAAAATCAAAACCAAAACCTTTTATGGGAATACATCTGTAATTAGACTGTTAGCACTGAATACGCATATGAGTGTGTGTATAAATATTCCATTTTATATAATTATAAGCTCTCTCTTGCATGGAACAAGTATAATTATTTTAACTGGCCAAGTAAAAGCAATAATTCCAATTCATATATGACCACCATCAAAAAACCACAAGAATCAAGACTTTAATTAATCATATACATTTATTTTTGGAAGTGTATTTTTCTTTCAGTTTACAGGGAAGCTTCTTAACAGGGGATAAAATGACACTGGAGAGATCTATAAGAGCTAAGCCAAGAGGGTTAGAATTTGACAGAATGAGGATGTTATCTCTTTTTCTAGTTATCCAGCGAAAAAAGGATTAATTATAAAATATTCTCTTAAATTTAGACATGAATTTTCAGTATGAACATACAGTTTGACTTTTTTTCTTCTGTAAATCATGCTTTCCAGATTTATGGATGATTTTACAAGTGGCTGGTTTACCAGAAACAATGTCACCAGTAGAACAGTCAAATGACTGTTTTCATGATGATTATCAAGGTCATGTTTATTTGATAGAACTGATCATACAACACCTGTATAATTCTGTTTTCTACAGAAAATTTCCTCCTTCATACAAATGCTGAAATGGTCAGCACAGTACAGTAAAAATAGCTGAACAGTGAAGGGAAGAAAGACATGGAACTTGACTGTCCTTTGTTTTACTCCACTGAACTCAGATGGAATACCTGGTATTCACAGGTATTGTACCTGCCATTCACAGGTACTGCACAATATTTCCCAACTACAAAGCAGCAAGTACATGAAAAAAAAATCCATTAAGACCACTTAGTGTGCTGATTATATATAGAAGTATTGGCAATAGGGATACTGTGAATGCAATCCTATTTTGGGTATTTTGCACCAGGATATAATATGATCAACAAAAATGGGAGCATAGTTGAGTTTAAGGTTAGCAAAGGAGTAGGAAATGACTTACAAGAGAGTGTTAAGTATCAAATGTGGGGAGAAGGTTTTACATGTGAAGCTGAAGAAAACATGACATTTTGCAAGCATGTTTTCTAGTAAGCTGGCACTTGTAATTGAGTGAGGTATAGCAGAAGAAGAGCTCACAGCAGGGAAAGCATCTATCTCCTAATCTAGTCATCAAAAAGACACATGCAAACCAATGTGGCATGATACAGAAATTGGTCCCAAAGCCTAAAATTGCTTTTCAGGCAGTCTCTGTAAGGGAATTGTTTGCACCATATGTTTTCCTTAAGAGCTGATCTGCTGAAATGGTGTTTTAGGAGGAATCTTATACCTGCAATGCAAATTATGATACAGTCAAAAGCAGCTTCCTCCCAAACATGTCACATTCTATCTCTTTGAGTCATGACAATAAATACAATTTAACTGACCTACAAAGATCAAATATATCTATCAAGGCTTCCAGATTTCCAAGCTGGAAATTGCTCTTCTATTCCTCCACACTGTTCTCTTTGTCAATGAGGCTTGTAATTTCTTTGTTTCCAGCCACCACGAAAGGTATCACCCTTGTCCTTATCAACCTTCATTTTTGCTCTTCTCTTGTTTCTCCTCTCCTTACTTTATAATTTGTCCAAGATACAAAAGTCATTCCAGCCAATGCCACTTTTATTCCATGATGCCCCAAATCCTAATCCTTTTCTGTAAGGCTTAATGCTTAGACCCTGCACTTATCCCTGTGTCCTGCTCTCCCTCATTGACATTGCTGTTGGTTTTTGTTGTTGTTCACTACTCTCACTCTTAAATTCAGGCACATTTTATTCTGACTTCTGTGTACAAAATGCTTTCTTTCTTCCCATCAGACGACATCCAGAACTCTAAAATCTATCCAAGTTTTAGTTCCTTTGTTTTCTGCTTCTGGAAGATTCAACTAAGACCACAGTCCAGTTCAAGTCAGTGGGAGTTTTGCCATTGACCTTAACAAAGCTGTGATGTTACTGCCCCAATTGCTGCAACTCTTATATGAATCCTTTCTCAGTATTTTGCAAGCTGCTAGGAACTATGCTAAAGGACCTGTGTAGGTTAGCATTTTGCACATCTATGTTGGATAATAATGAAAAGTTGGAATTTGCCACTTTATTCTTCATTGTTTATCTAATATAATCATAAAAATCCATAGGCTCAAATATGGCTTGGCTTTACCTACAGCTGACTCTACCATATTTTTGTACTTTGTATTTTTATTTTACTTTCAATAAACAGTTCTACGTCTCTTTCAATTCTCCTGCTCACAGGAACTATATTAAATTATATGAGAGGGAGCTGAGAAAGGAAGAAATAATACAAAAATACACTGCAGGCAGGTTAGGTCTTCTAAACATCTATAACAGTAAAATTGCTAAATGCACCATGTCCTGAAACAGTATCATATGCTACTTCACTGCTACAGTAGAAATTTGCAAGCCTGAAGGAGGCATAGATGCAGGAATGTGAAATATGTGGTATGCTCCCTCCCATCTCATAGGTAGCGATCTAAGAAGCAGGTGACTGATGACTTTAAAATGTTTGCTTTATTGGTCTTTCTCTTTGTGCCCATGTGTAACTCTGTATGGTGCTTGGGTGGGTTTCATGCTAGACTGTGGGCTAGAGGGAAGCACTGTCAGCTGGCATTGCTCCACTTGCACTTGCTGTAAGAGGATGGTTCAGAGCCAGGCGTTTTAGTTTCAGAGCCAGGGCGTTTGAGCATTTGACTATATCCATATTCTCTCAACATCACTGCAGTGTGCAAGGAAATGGCAAAACGGCAGCTGAACAGATCTCTTCTGCATGATATGAACTCATGTCTGCTGGAAAAAAAGTCTTTGTATTTCAAAACATTCACAGTAGACTGAAGATCTACTCTGGGTAGATTTTTTTTTTATTTCAGTCAAAAAAGGTAATTCCTAAAATATATTTTTAAGTGCTGAGGGTTTCATCTTACAGAATGTACTAATACCACACAGAACACTGCTTGACCATCATCCTAGTTAGTCATTTCTGTTTCCTATATGTGACTAAAATAAAAGCTTTTGTAAAAATATGCTAGACATATGTACAGAATGAGAAAGATTAAGTCTGATTTTAATTGTGTCATCTGAATAGTAACGCAAGTTCTTTGGGTCTCTTTGCTCATGGATGAACACACATATTCCTTTTAATGTTAAAGTTGTGCACACACACTGACAGAAGACTAGACCCCTCTGGTTGCAAAATGAAACCATGGGCACCTCTCCAAGACATGTAATGCCTCAGAGTCAATGCCAAAACTTATTTTTACTGCAGTTAGCACTAACATGCTGTTTAAAATGGCAGAGTATAAGCAAGTAACTTAGATCTAACCTGTCAAGTTAGCCAGCAGTGATGTGTTTCGGTGCACCAGTATGCTTATTTTCCCTGAGATTTTTTTTTTATTCTTGCTTGTCAGCTTGGGTAAACAATACTCTGTTCCTTCTAAAGTCATCCACTTGGGTGAAGGATATTTCACAGAGGGCCCATACTCTATGCCTTATTGACTTCTCATTGAAATCACTTTTTCAATTTATTCACAATTCATGTCTCTTTTTCTTAATCAAAGCCTCTTTCACTTATTTTGAAGAACCATATGTGAGGTTCCTAAGAGGTTTAAATGTACATGTTTCTTACTCAGATGATGACTGCATTTTGCTTACAGTAGAATTAAAGTGAGTGACGTCTGTGTTTAATTAAAAAAAAAAAAAGAGAGCTAAAGAACAGAAAATCCTCTGTTGCTTCCTAAAAGCTTGAAGTACCCAAATTTGTCAAAGAACATTAAAGGAACCACCGTACATGTTTTCATAGACGGGTTCTGTTGTCCTGTTTCCTCACTTACACAAATCAGCCTGTTGCAATCCACTACAAAGCCACTTGTCTGCAGTTTCATAGGTCATGTCTGCCTATTTCAGATGAATAAACAACTAGCTACTAGGTATTTCACAGAGCCAGAATAAAAGATGTGGAAATATAACAAACAGTGAGTTGGTTGTGTAGTTCTGTAGGCTAACAATACTGGTGAGAAGGTTTAAGAAAAGGGTATGTGGTTGGTGGTTTGGAAAAGGCTAGGAATCTAAAATTTGAATATGTTCAAGTTATTGGGTTGTAGGTCCAACCATGTAACACTTGATTTACTAACCCTGGCAATTTTCACCTAGCTGATGTATTCTGTGCATGTTAAGTCCAGCTCCTTAATGTTGTCTTTACTGAAACAAAAAGAAGTTTTCCCAGCAGTTATATTCTATTAATTTTCCTAAACAATTTAGAGAATTATTTCTGAGAATATGAGGACTTCTTGACTCAATATACACAAAATGCATTCTTTCTTGCTTTTCTTTGTTATATATGTTCAGTTGTCCTTGAAGATTACTGACAGCTTTGAGAAGAAACATGGCTTCCAGTAGCTGTTCTGGAAAGTTTATGAAGGCAGCAAGCTTCTGTTTTCACTGGATGCTCTTAATAGATATTCTGTGTAATGAGAATGAATAACAAACTAGGGATTGTCATGAGAGAGCTCCTAGTACTGTCCATAGAGAGAAAGTTCTAGTAATGGCTTACCTTTTAATTTTTAGGTTCTGCTTTGAATATGCACATGAGGAGAAACTAGTTGCCAGTAGATGCAAAATTAAATGTGGGCAGCAAACGAAGTTTGGGTCACAGCATGAGAGAGAGTGTCAGGTCAGTAGTCTTCAGCTCCATTCCCAGTATTGCTACAAGTCCAGACCTTAAGGTCTCCTTTCAAATTTCAGTTTAATTACAAGTTTTCCATAAGAATTTAAGGTATGTTAAGGAATTCAAGGTATGTTGAAGGTATGTTCCTGGAATTCAAGAGTGGGTTAATCCATGTGTTTGAAGACATACCCTCTTGCATGCAAGAGAATTATATAGCAAGCACTAATTACACCTATATCTGAGTCCATGATCCAACTGGCCATTTACTGCTTGATCAGTAGGACTGCCTGGGGTGCACATCTAGAGCCAAATTCAAACTCACACTTCAGAATTTTCAGCAAAATATTGTAATTGTTTTGATACCATGAAGTTAAATGGAATAAGTCAGCATACCTACTAAAAAAGATTTAATTCATTAGTAAGAAGTGTGGAGTTTCTTTTGGTTGCATACTTATTTTATATCACATAGAACATTTCTAAAGAGACAAAGAACCTCATCTGCTTCATACTGTTCATATCTCCTCTATTGGATTATTTCATGAGGTCACATCAGATGCAATGTCCAATTTTCCTATTTCTGCTTTCCATTCATTTTTGCAATAAATGAATTTCCATTTTCCTCAGCATAAAGTCTATGCAAGCTAACGAAGATACAAAAGAAAAACCTCTTTGACTGTGGAGTTTTCATAACTGAAGCTTCTTTTGCAAGCTTAATTTTGCCACTCTGGAACACATGCAGCCTGTACTTTCCAAAGCAGCTCCCTCTTCTTTTCAGTTGTGCACAGGAGTGCAAAGGAAAAAGCAGAAGAAATAAGTCTGTATGGTTTCCTAAGTATAGATACTATTCAGGCTAACATTGTTTTGGATACAAACAACCCCAGAATGGAGCACAATAGGAAAAGGGTAATAGTTCACCATCTGCATGAAAATTCATATGCTATAAAGTCTGGAGGAATGAGCTAATGTACACATAATCTCTTATGATGCCCTGATGAAAAAAAAAAACCCTCCCATAGGCTGACTATGGCTTTGGATGATCTGTTTTCCTAAAAAAAAATTGTCCAGTCCTATAAGAGGTTGCCGTGTTCCAGGGAAATCATATGATAAGTACAGCTACTTGCAGAAACATTTTCTTTGTAAAATGCAGGTGTCTTTTATGTCAGCGAGTCTTGGAGTAAGGCCGTGAAGCAGACTGTATGACATTGTTAATGAAAAATTGAAATATTAATTGGAAATTAAAAAATAATTATTGTAGGCTAATTTTACCATAATGAATTCTGAAGAAAGGGAGTCTGGAGATAACGGATGTATTAGAGTTTTTACAGGACCTTCATTGTAGGATGCTTTTTGTCCTCTCTTGTAGTTAGAAAAGATTTTTTTTTTTTTCCTGGAGAATAATAAATTCACTGAAATAGTGTTCTGACCATTAAGAACAGTGGTCTGTAAAAAAACACAGGTAGAAAACAAGTCAGAAGAAAGGCTAGATATATTTTCAGAAAATTGCTAGAGAGGAAGACAGTAACTGGCTAAAACAGTGTTTACTTGTCTGCCTCTAACAGACATGGCCAGATTCCCTATGCACTTGCCATTTACCTGCAGAGTTATAGTATGTGTGCAGGAGTCATTTATTTTGGTTTATTTTGGTTTTTTTTTGATGTTACAAAACTGATAGTCCTCTGTTTCTTGGATTGCCAGTTTTTAGGGCATTCACTGGAAAGATATAGAGTATATGACTCTTTAGCTGGTCAGAGGAGCTTAGCATTTTGAGCAGCTTGAAGTACAATTCAGAAAGAAAAGTACATTTTCAAAAGGAAAAGACGAGGGCATGTTGTTTCTCAGTGTGGACCTCTGTGTGTACCCACAATATGGCCAGGCACTACATGTGTCTGCACTTGCAGCAGTAAATGAATTAAGTGACCAAAGAAGCCTCCATACAGCCGTATTGCTTACTGCAAGGTCAGGTGGAATTTACAATTTTCTGAGCATAGGCTGCCTTTTACAGAAATGTGGGTATCAGAAGATAAGCTACAGAACTCTTACCACTGGTAATATGAAAGAACAATCCAGGGAGCATGGCAGGCATAAACCCTACCTTTCCTTTTTAAGATTGGTGTAAAACTAGCCATAGTAGGACTGAAAGGTGGTGATCTACCTTCCTGGGTAATGTTCCATCCACCAGGAAATGGACTAGTCTGAAATGGCACTGTGCCAGCCGCTTTGCTTAGATAGCTCTGCTTTATGTAGGATGTACAACTATTAGTGTGAAATGTTTATAAAGAAAGGAAGTATTCTTTATCCCCCCCAAATAAAAAGCAAATATATTAACAAAAATGAATAAAAAAAATCAAGGAAGCTCTCTCATATACAAGACTTATTGTTTAAGTCTTTAGTGCTAAATAAAACAGGTTTATAAACCATAGAAATAGAACACTTAAACGTATGTTTCTTCCATGTCCCATGTGGTGCATCTGTGGACCTGAGACATAATTGTTGGGTTTTGTGCATTTTTTTCAGCTCAAAGTGATTGAAATAATCTAAGGGCTCTGTTACAGCTCATCAGGTGGCTTTTTATAGCAGAAATCTGACTTTGTGATATGAGTACTATACCATGAGAGCATGAAGAAGAATTTGTGGATGCATTTCCTGCCAAGATAGTAACTATGTAAAATGGAGAGGGGTAAATTTGTCACAGTCTTGTCTACACTGCCTTTTGGGAGTCGTCCTTGATTATATTCCTTAACTATGCATGAGAGAATGCTATTTGTAATGGACAAAATTGTGCCAGGGAGCTTACTAGCAGTTAAGCAACGTAGGTAGTACATGAATCAGGATAAGAAAGCTGGGATTCTAGTTGTAGTTAATCTTTCACACAGAAAGATTTTTGCATATATTGCATTCATATAGAAAAGTCCCAGTGGAAGCTATGGAATGACACAGCCTCATTCCGGGATGCTTTGTAGCAAGGCTGTGACGCCACTATCCTGGGCAATATGAGTTGAAGTCCCTCCACTCTCTGGAATATCTAACAATGGTAATAAGGTAAAAGGATGCCACCATCTGTTCTGTCTTTGATATCTCTATTTGATTTCCTTTACTTCTCTTTCTTGGGCCTGAAAAGAAAATATATGATTCAGTGATAAAATATCCACTAGTAAAAAACGGTGTATATTATTGACTGTTATTTCCTTTAGCAAAAGCAAAATAAATGCATTTGGTTCAATCACAACCAATTTTTTAATTCTAGTTAATTGCCAAACCAGAGAAAAAATATCACGGGTTACCTTCATGATCTTTCATCCTTCCTTCGTAGCAGTACTGTACACAATATTCCACAGTAGCCTTAGGGGAAACAGAGCCTTTGGCTACAATCAGTGGTAAATAGAAACTGATTACTAACATGGAATAAATACACAGCTCCTTTCCCAGGAGATAAAGAATGTCTCCACTGAAATTATTGCTGTCCTTGCATCCGTTTGATGCATTAAAAAATATAATGATAGTCTTGCTTGTCTCTTTTATTTTACGCTGTGCTTTGCTGTTTGGAGAAAAAGTGCAGCCAGGTTAGAGACACATGTTTTTGTCATATGAAAGAATTTTTATGCAATAGCCTTCACTTAGAGACTTCACTTTAAACTTTGTCTTCCTTTCTTCTCCAAAACTCAAGGTGATTCTATGAAATTTACAGGGATATTCTTCTGGAAGAGAAGATTTTGTACTGAGATTTACAGGATAATAGGGACAAGCTATTTTTTAGGATCCAGCAAAATAAATCTGTCAGAAACTGTTTCTTATCTTGTGTTAATTTATCCCAAAGCAGGATTTAATTCTGAAGGTGGAAAAGCAGTTTTGCAGCCACATTTACTGTTTTACAGTTGCTATTGGTTGAGGGCAAAATTTAGATTTTTTTTGGTGATTCAATAACAAAATTCAGTGCAGTCCTCCCCAAATCTACTGCCAGCCAATGCAGCTACTCTGTTTAGGCCAAAGCCTATACAAACTCTGCCTGCCAGTTGGAAGCAGATTATATGCCTACTTTTCCAAACAGTTAGATATTGTTTCATGACCAAAAGTCCAGATCTAAATGGATATCAAAATAGAGAGTGGATCCTCAGCTGCACTGAACTATGTAGGGCTTCTGCTGTGGTAGGTGTTTTTGTCTACCCAAGATATAAGTATTTTGGTTCAATAATATACCTAGCACCTGAAAGCAGAGGAGTGAGAGACTAAATTCTAATTCTGAATACTAATATTCATCACCATGGTCTTTTATACTCCCACAAAAGTGCAGAAGTAGGCCCCAAAACATTTTTTACATAATTTTACAGATACACAGATGAGACCACACCATAGATAAGCCCTACATCTATTAGATATCAGCAATCTAACAACAGCAACAAAAGAATCAGATTGATAAGGACACCAGTAGTATATGGTAGCCTTTGCTAATACTAATAATTAGTGAGGGGATAAAATATCATACCTCAGGTTTTAACACAATTTCTAAGGATTAATTATGAAGATAGAAACTTAGCAAGAATAGATTTTCCTGCATCTACCTAAGTCTTTCTTCTATCTTTCCACTAAAGCAACTTGCTTTGGTCACACTCTAAGGCAGGATATTTGATTACATGGATTACACTTCTAACCTAATCTGGTAACTCCTACATTCTTAAACATTTAAAAAACAAGGTATTTTTAAATAAAACACTGTTTGTAATAAATATGTATAAAAGTGTTTTGTTTTTTTTTGTCACCAGGTTTTCCTTCCCATTAGCTCACTCTTATTGTTTTGATAATCTACTTCTATGGCAGTTTTGTTTTTGAGCTGCTGATACCTTTTATGATGTTCAGACTTTTAAAATTTGCGTTCCTTCTGCTTGTTTGCAACTCTGGCCATTTATTCCATGCAAAAAACAGGATAGTAAAAACAAGAGTTACTTTTTAGGTATCTGTGGTTGTAGAAAGAAAAGTATTTCTTTATGTAGAATCATGTCTTCATTTCTTTATGCCTTCATCCTGAAAAGTCTGAAATTTGTATTTGTTGCACCTAAGAAAATATGCATCTGTAAACCTACTGTGATTTTCTACTTGCATAGGAATAGTATACTTTTTAAGGAGAGATACAGAATATTTATACCTCTCCATCTCTCCTGATTACTCTAAGTTAATACAAACCAGCGTTTAATACCTTCCAAATATGCAATGTATGACTTTTCAGCCTTGTGGAAGCTCTTAGATTGTATGCACTTAGTGAAATTTTCTGATCTGACATAATTGTTATATCAACAGTTTTAAAAGTACCTCTTACTTTAGAGGCCCCCTATCTGCAGGGAGCCTGTTCTGATGGGAAAGTACTACTTGGCCTATGAACAGACTGCTTAGTTATTGTGTGGAAGTAAAGTGGGGTAAGTCAGCCTCCCCCCTTTGGTCATTCTTCTGGACATGTCTACCTCTCAGAGTCTGACTGCAGTCCCAACACTACATCCAGATGGTCAGAGTGCTCAGCACACTGAGGGGCACAGTTTATAGTTGATCCATTAGTAGAATGTGATATGATACTGCATCAACATTAACTAAGTTATATAATATTTTGGAAAAAACAAGGCCTTTTTTGTAGTGTAATTTATGAGCACTCTAAGTAAGTAGGGACAGATTGCACTACCATGTTGACACATCCATTAAAACTCTTTGTAGTTAAATTTTACACACTTACATGGTTGTGTTGCAGGGGATGGGAGTTTTGTCATGACTGAAGCACCTTTAGGTTGACTGTGAAACATTTCCATTTCAATTCCAGTAAGCTGATAAGCCTTTTTCAAAAAAATGATAAAATATTTGTAATTATGGTAACAAAAGCAGAGTGCAATATATGTCAACAATAAGGTAAATGAGATTAAAAAAGTCTGCTTGCTGATCAAGTGGGCATTTTTACTGAGTTGTTGGATAGGGCTCAGTGAATAAAGGTCTTAACGGTCTTAATGAGCTTACTTTAAGGGAGATAGACTACTCAGTTTCCTTATGACAATACTAGTTCTGCAGAGATATAGGATAGGATTCATTTGACAGTATGTAGACATGTAGTATATGTGAACCTAGTCACCCAGATATTTAATAACAGATCCTTTTGCAACTTGTAACTTCTATAGTCTGTATCTGTGAGTTATCTCTGACTTTTCAGTATTGACAGAAAAGGGAAAGGAGAAAAGTACAGAAATGGTGGAAGGACTGTGGTGGCAGAAACAGAATCCTTATTGCTGCTCAATCATATAGTTTTTAAAGAATGAAACCTATAATACTTTTCATCCAAAGAAAGACATTGCAGGAAATCTCTAACAGAGATAGGAAAAGAAGCACTTCAAATGACTGCTAACTTGAAAGATTTTGGCTGAAAAGAGAGGAAACAGTTGTGATTTTAAAGTCCACTGAAATCCATGATTGAGACTTTAAAGAGTTTTATGAAAACAGTATCACTCTTCTGTTGTAACTTTAAGATTCAAAATGTTCCAGAAATATATGTTGTCTTTTATTGCGTTGTTTACATTGATTTTAACATTCAGTTCATCAGTGTAAATCAAAACCTTTATATTCACTCATGCTTTTCTCCGTCAGGTAATCAGTGTCACCACAATCTTTGTTGTTTTCTGAGATCACAAACCATAAACTTCAGCATATTCACATATAACTTCAGTAACACAGGATATGTATTTATCTTAACATTTTTGTACTTCTGTATTTGTTTTTAAATTTTCTTTTTTTTTTTGAATGGGAGTGAAAATAAGTGTGGACATAGACTGAGTGATTATTTCAAGGGGGAACTATGATTATTCATAAAGTATTAGAAGCCTAAAACATAAAGCCAGGAATGTATCGGAGATATTGGTTTACTCTGGAATGTTTTTGTTTCTGTTTGATGGGCCTATTTAGATATTTTGAAGATTGTATGATATAATATCATGTAATTTACAATCTTAAATGTTGGTAGAAGGCCTTAAATATATTAGGTAGATGATGAAAATTTAGAATTAACTCCAGCAAGAGATTAGGAACAAAGACATTTCCAGGCATTTGATTGCTACATAAATTGTGTCATTGAAATATGAAAGATAAAAAAGTCCACTGTTCTAAGAAACTGTCTCTGTTTACATATACATTAATAGTATTAAGGAGTATATCCTCTGCTGACAATTGCAAGGGAAGGGGATTTACAGGCTTCAGTATCTTCTGATGGTGCAGCCTGATTTTGCCTGGACAAGGCAAGAGGGAAGAAATGCATAACAGTCCTGCTCTGTCTGACCAGCAGTCCAATTTTTTCCAGAAGATTGTGTCCATCACCTTCAAGGGCATTGGCGTAGTTGTGTTGCCTTCAGAATGGATGGCAAAACTACAGGGTTTTGCTCATCTCACTTCTTTTGGTAGCAGTACCATATACTCCTTTGCAATAGGGAATATTAAATTAGTATGACGAAGGGGGAAGGGAAGGATAGTCCCTTCACTTGTGCTTAAGTGGAAGCTGACAATCATGCAGCTTGTTGAAAACAGTATAGACCTGAACATCCGTCATTTAGTGAAACAGTTTCAAATGCTGTATCTGAAATTCTATCTCTGGGGTCAGATTTTTTTTTTTTTTTACTCTTAACAGTGAGATTACAACATGGTAGCCTACCATTAAAGAAAAGTTGGTTGCAAACATTCACAGAGTGTTTGTTAAAAATCCCATAATTTGCTGAGATATTTTGCATGGGGTAATGATCACATGGGGAATTGAATCTCACCTCTCCAGAAATTCATGAACTTTTCTCATTGATTATCTTAAACCACACACAAAACATCTCCTAACTATCTTATCTATGCACAAAAGACTATCCTACCTTATCGTATCTGCATCTACAGGAACAGTTTTCCTGCCTGGAGAGTCACTGAGCCTGCCAGATTCTCCACCCAGGGTGTTATTCAACACATTTAAGCACACGAGTAGTGTCCATCAATTGTCCTATGGCAGCAAGGTCTGCCTGGAGAATCACCTGGATTCTCCAAAATTCCTGTCTAGAGAACTCCTGTGACAATTAGCCAAATCTTTGTTGTGAAGCCAGCTGAGAGTTCAGTCAATCACTTTGTCCTGAATTAGTCTATTGTCTCAAATTAGTCCATTGTCTTATCAGCATTGAGATTAGCTAAGCAGGTTTTGGACTAGCCTGAGAACTGATGACTAAGTATGCCACTGCACGCACACAAAAACTCAGCCTTGCTACCCAGCTACATGACAATTATACGTATAGGACTAACCTGAATTTCACTCTTATGTCACAATTATAATTTAACATAGATCTTAACACATGTACTAAATCCATCTTAATTTTTGGATTTAGCTACTGTCTGGGAAATGCATGTGAATAAGCCACTGAAAAGCAAAAACAGAGCAAAGCACTGCAGCTAACACTTACATAACGCACATTGTCTTGAAAATCCTCAAACTCATTTTCCTGCCCTGCTGGGCCAAGATGAAAAAGCACATATGGTGAGGAAAGCCACTTGCTGTTGGGAGACCTCTGCATTCCCTGTGCACAGGGAGGAACAATTTAGCCTCATCCCTCACTCTGTTCTGCTAATCTGACACAAATCAAATGCAAGAGACAGAGCATGAATATGGATAAGTGAGAAGATGGAATTTCCTGTCTCGTGTGGCTAAATGTTTCTTGTTAAGAGTCAGGTTTAGAGCTGAGTGAACAGTGGAATAATATATTTATGATTCTGTTTATGCAATTTGACTTGTGATTCAGTGAGGGCTTCTTCATGTTTTCTTACATTTACCTTACATATCTTTACAAAAAACTGGAGTTTGGCTTGAAGCATTTATTCATGTAGAGAATAAATGGTTTTTCAAACTGTCTTTGGCTTACCTACTTTTTGCATATTTTGTGTTTTCATGAATGCAGGGGAAAGATATCAGTAATATGGATAAGAAAAGGAGATTGTTGCAAAATATCTGCATTTATCAAGCAAAATATATGCAACAGAATATCAGATGAGGAAGAAAAACAAGGGTCATGTACGTATGAGAAGCAGAAAAATTTATTTTGAAGAGAAAGTTTATACACAACCTCTTCCCTCAGCAGTATACAAGAGATCATCACTTGAGGGCAGAGACCCTGTGGAAATATAATGTAGAAACAATGATGCTTTTTGCAGGCCTCTGGGATGCCTTGGACATATCGTAGGGGTGAAAGCCAGGAGCTGTCAGTTTAGCCCCAGTCATCAGGGCAAACAACAGCAGTGATAGGAAAGGTTGAGAATGGTGACAGAAATAGAAGCTATTTGGTAAGAAAAATGGCAAGAGAAAAGGATCGGCAAAATTTGCTACAGATTGCATCTGATTTAGATGTCACTCTCCCTTTTGACTTTGTAAAGGAGGAACACAGCTAATTTAAACCCTGGAGTTCACATTTACACCCAAAAATAAACCTTGTGCAAAAAGCAAAAAGTGTTGGGGGGAATGACAGGAAATTATTTTTAGTGTCCTAAATGTTTCTATACTTACTGCCACCTATTATATCCCTCATTCTAAAATACTCTTAGCTCTCACCTGAATGGACTTGGTGCATTAACAATCATTTCATTCAGTGCTCCTGTCAGCAAAAATTAGGTCACCCAATCAGGGTAGGCAGAATATTATGCCATCGATGTAGGTGACCTATCATATAATAAAAATTTAAAATGCTTTGAGAGATAAAGACAAAAGAGGATACAAGGAGCAGCATAGAGGAAGAAAGTAAGTGCTGTGATTTAAGGGTTTATTCTAAGAGGCTCAGCAGAGAGACAATGGTTTAGGATAACTTTTGTCTATGAGAAGATTAAAGGAAAGATTTGGGTAGCTGCTAAATAATAGGGTTTGCCTTTTTATTTTTGTTTTATCATGCATCCAATATATCATTTTGCCTCTCAGTGAAACTCAATAGACAGAATATGGTAGGTTTCTTGTTATACCAATAATATATTTTATTTAAAGTTATCATGGCCCATCTGTTACTTCCATCCAAAATACTTCCTTATAGTATTATTATCTGTCACGGACACAATTTACACAAATCACTGCTGGATACAAACAACAATGTGCTAAATTTGACAGTGGACTGTTCCTACTTCAGGCCAGATTATTTATATGATTATAAAGCTGAATAATAGTAAAATTGCAACATACTTTCTACTGCACTGTGTATATGTCTCTTTGCTATTTGTGCTGATTTGCAAACCATGAAACAAGCATCATCTTCCTTTCAGAAAATGAATAGTGTTGATGTCTGCATTATAGGTCAGACTTACTAACCATTGTTTAAACAGCAGCAGCAACAATATTAGCTCTCCAAGTTTATCAGAATGATAGGAGGAAATGCAGTAAAATCTCAGGCAGGCTAATACAGGGATTGGTGAGGTTCTGTCAGAGACAGTACAAAGTATGTACAGTATATGCTGTTGTACGTCAAAAGTACTTAGACTTTAAGAACAACCTTAGTCATCTTAATTCTACCAGAAATTAAAAAAAAAAAGTTTGGCATCCAATTTCACCCAACTTTTATGTAAAAGTGGAGGTCCTACCATCTATGTGAAAATGGACAGCTAGAGGAAAGAGAAATAAGCTGTAGTGTGAACTACACTTTATTAAATACCAGAGAAGCCCTCCATTGGAGAATAAATCTGTGAATATTCCAGCATGGGAAAAACTTCATGTGGATTCTGTAACTTCTTGGACTCTCTAGTCAAACAGCTACAAGAAGCCAGGCTTCATTATTTCTGATGTTCACAGGGCTGTTTGTTTCTAACCTAATCAAGCAGAAGTCTATGATCCTTAAGGATACTTCTTTTAATCCTTGGTTATAGTCAAGTTAAATACCATGTAGATGGAAGTCATGGTCATCTACTATTGGGATCCTTATTAGTAATATTCTTGGGCCATGTCTACGAAGTCTTGCCAGCAAAGCTAGGAGAGTGGGAACTGTTTAAAAAAAAAAAAAAAAAAAGCAAAACACGCATACAGCCCGATGCTGACTGACGTAGTTACACTGGTAAAACCTCAATGTGTGAATATGCCAGTAGAGGAAAGCTAATGTTAGTTTTGCATCTGTCATTCAGTGAGGTGATGTAACCATTCTGGCAGGAAACCATCTCTTCCTGGCATGCATCATGGGGATTCTGACAGTGTGGCCCTGGCAGATTGGCTAGTGGCAGAGGATCTTTAGTTTAGACAAGCATTAAAACTTGAATTGAAAAACTGGGTGATCTGGCAAGATAGAGCATTTAATTTGGAATAGCCCAATAAACCAGTTAAGGGAACCAATGAGGTTGGCTTTTTTTTGGCCACCATTTTGCAGACTGCAAATTGCATTCCAGCACATTGAATCAAATTCACTGAAAGGAAAGCAAATAGATCATTGTGTTAGTTTAAAAGAACAAGGAGTGTTCAATTCTTTATTTATATGCATTGGAACCATAACGAACATATGTATTGATGGTTCTTAATTTTGCAATAACAGAAAATCAGCCTTTAGTAAATAGTAATTGTGCAGTCAGTAACTTTTAGCATGCAACTGCTATCAGTCATTTAGTTATATAATTACAGTTATTAATTACAGTTTGAAAGTAGAGCAAAAAGAAGTGTCTTTTTTTTTTTTTCTTAAGATGGGGAAGAAAAAATACCTTTTAGTCCTTTCACTTAATTGAATTGGTTTTCTTCCAGAGATAGAATGTCCTATTTAATCATTACAGCAGATGTGGAGCAGCAATCTGAATATATGGGAATGTAAACCAAAGGGATTTTCTGTTAGGTTTAAAGCATTGGCAATATCTTAAAAATATGCAATCTGTTGAATTCTGGGTTGGCTTTGAGCACTGGAAACACTGTGCTGTAGAAAAGGCTTTGCTTTGTATTAACAATTAACATTTATAAAATGCCTTGAGGGGTAGAACCCCTTAATTTTTATGAAGTATTCAAGTAAAAAACACAGAATATTGAACTGAGCTGGCCTGAATGCATAGGTTTCACCATATTTTACCATTTCACTTTGAATACTAATTTGTTATTGATATTATTATTATTACTATTATTATTATTATTTTGGCTATTTAAATATCCATAATGCACAAATTAAAGCAAAGTAAAACAAATGAAAGCAAATTAAAATATGGTACCTATCCCAGTCTTCTTTATTTACTTCAAGAAGACAGAACAAGGGAGGTCAAGATGTCAGGAAGATACCAGAGAGAGAAAAATTATAATAACCCCCCCCCCACACACAAAATATTCTTAATTATTACTACTACTATTACAGGATTCGTGCTGTAACACCTCTAATTATTACTACTACTATTATATGTTTTGTGGTGTCACCTTTCCTTCCATCATTTTCCTGTAAGTAACTCAGTAAAACTCAATTTTAAGAAAGATGTAACAAAGCTGAAGAAGATTTGGGTTTATATGCAGCCAAATCAGCCTTTGGTCCCTGAAAAAATCATGGAGTGAGTTTTTTTGGAACATATTTCTGGCACAGGAAGGAGGAGAAGATGACTGGGAGCAGTCAGCATGGATTTGCTAAGGGCAAAGCATGCTTGACCAACCTAATTGCCTTCTGTGATGAGATATCTGGATTTGTGGACAAGGAGAGAGCAGGGGATGTAATTTACCTTGACTTTAGTAATGCTTTCAACACCATCTTCCATGGTATTTTGCTGTCTAAGTTAGGACTTAGAGGTCAGGCTTTTCACAGTTGCATATGGCGGGAGAGCAAGAGACCATGGGCGTAAATTGAAACAAGAGCAGTTCAGATTGGATATAAGAAAAACTTTTTCCGTATGAGGACAGTCAAGTGGAACAGGTTGCCCAGAGAGGTGGTACAATCTCTCTCCATCCTTGAAGGTTTTCAAGACCTGACTGGATAAAACCCTGGGCAACCTGGTCCGATCTCACAGCTGACCCTGATTTGAGCAGAAGGTTGGATGAGACCTCCTCAGATCCCTTCCAGTCTGAATTATCCTATGATGCTATAAGTAGGAAACAAAATATAAATGAAGCGAAAACTTTTTATGGAAAGCCCAAAATTGCTCAATTGCTTGACTGAACTGATCTGGATTTTGGTACATTTCTGTGGATTTTCAGTTTGAGCAAACTTCAGTTCATAATCTGTGACAAAACCCTTTTTAGACACTCAGAATGCTCACAAGACAGACAAGCTGTTTCCCTCTCCACAGTAAGGCTGAGACACTGTTATAGAACAAAGTAGAGCAAAGAGTACAGCAGCTGTTCAGAAGTTAAGAGAAGTTTTACTTCATCTTTTCATGGATCAGGTCAACATACTGTCAAGGCTAGAGTTCAAATTTTAACAGTAAAGACATGAGAATTCTTAGTACCTATGTCTCATATTCTACTTGAATCTAGGTCTATATCGTCCTTGTAGATAATCTGTATTCAAGCTGCCAACAAATCTCATCTACTCTTGTGGCAGATGATAATAGTGACTATAGAGAAAGGATCCTGGATCCCTACATGGAAGGGCACTGGCTTGTCTTCTCTGTATGATGTCACCATAGCAAGAGCAGATGGATACCTGAAGATTACCTAGTGTGCCAGATCCACCTTGTGTGATTAACAGCGTTTTGGAGGATGATTTAACTGTTGGGTTCACCCATAGTTCCCCTGAGTTTTATCAGTCAAACACTAGAGTCAGTCATGAATTAGTCATAAGCCGACCTTCATGTCAGTTCTGCAGTACAGTTTAGACATATCTACTGCTACACACAAGTTCCTACCTTCTGGCATTGCCCCCAGAAAAGTTAATGTGTTAGGTTTTAATTCAAAATTAAAATTCTGGAGAGTTATGAATGACAGATTAAATGAATCTAGCAGAAGTGCAGTATCACCTATGGATGACACTGTAGCTCCTAAAGGTGCAGATACAGAGATTGTCATCAGTACTAATATACTAATACAAGGATTGTGGTACCCATCCTGAGGTACCATCTCAGATGCTGCTCTAAGATATCTTCATACTGCATGTTTCAGTGAGAGTGAGCAAAACCCTGCCTTGCCATCAGAATCCTCCAGGTACTGAAGCTGAGAGGAAGAAGCGGTTTAAAGCTTATTCAAGAACTCACATAAAAATAAAATTTGTGCTAGAGGTCTATGGCATAAATATGTGTTTGCTTGCTGAAGAGACCTCAGAGAGACTGTAGGTCATAGAGAGCCTTTGGAGACAAATGGGAATAGTTAGCTAAACCCCATTGAAACCACTCTGTGTTTTTCTTGCTGAATGCGGGTGTAAGTAAACAAACTGTTAATCAAACTGATCTCATCCTCCTGGCAGTTGAGAACCATCAAGGTATGATGCATATTGGGGTCTTCTGACAAGTAACAAGTTCAAACATTGTCTCCTTCAAAGGCAAAGCAGTTTCCATCACTGTGTGCTGCAGCTCACAGTTTCATCAGAAAAGAAGGATTACATTTACAGAGACATGGTGGGATAGCTCGCATGACTGGAGTGCTGTCATGGATGGCTACGTGCTTTTTAGGAAAGACAGGCCAGGAAAGCGAGGTGGTGGAGTTGCTCTTTATGTGAGAGAGCAACTGGAATGTATGGAGCTGTGCCTAGGGGTGGATGAAGAGCGAGTCGAGAGCTTATGGGTAAGGATTAAAGGGCAGGCTAGCATGGGTGACCCTGTTGTGGGTGTTTACTACAGGCCACCTGATCAGGAAGAGGAAGTCGATGAGGCCTTCTACAGACAGCTGGAAGTAGCCTCACGATCCCAGGCCCTGGTTCTCACGGGGGACTTCAGCCACCCTGATATCTGCTGGAAAGACAACACAGCTAGGCACAAACAGTCCAGGAAGTTCTTGCGGAGCATTGGTGACAACTTTTTGACACAGGTGGTGGAGGAGCCAACAAGGAGAGGTGTGCTGCTGGACCTCGTACTAACAAACAAAGAAGGACTGGTGGAAGATGTGAAGGTCGGGGGCAGCCTTGGCTGCAGTGACCATGAGATGGTGGAGTTCAGGATCCTGCCAGGAGGAGGCAGCAGGGCACTAAGTAGGATCACAGCCCTGGAGTTTAGGAGAGCAAACTTTGGCCTCTTCAGGGACCTACTTTGCGGAATCCCATGGGTTAGGGCCCTAGAAGGAAGGGACGTTCAAGAGAGCTGGTTAATATTCAAACATCACCTCCTCCAGTCTCAAGAGCGGTGCATCCCTATGAGTAGGAAGTCAAGCAAAGGAGGTAGGAGACCTGCACGGATGAGCAAGGAGCTCCTGGCAAAACTCAACCAGAAGAAGGAAGTCTACAGAGAGTGGAAAGGGGGACAGGCCACTTGGGAGGATTATAGAAACATTGTCCGAGTATGCAGGGATGCGACGAGGAAGGCTAAGGCCCGTTTGGAATTAAATCTGGCGAGAGATGTCAAGGACAGCAAGAAGGGCTTCTTCAAATACATCAGTAGCAAGAGGAAGACTAGGGAAAATGTGGGCCCTTTGCTGAATGGGGTGGGTGCCCTGGTGACGAAGGATGCAGAGAAGGCAGAGTTACTGAATGCCGCCTTTGCTTCAGTCTTTACTGCTCAGGCCAGCCCTCAGGAACCCCAGACCCTGGAGGCAAGAGAGAAAGTCTGGAGAAAGGAAGACTTTCCCTTGGTGGAGGAGGATTGGGTTAGAGATCACTTAAGCAAACTTGACACCCACAAATCCATGGGCCCCGATGGGATGCACCCACGAGTGCTGAGGGAGCTGGCGGACATTATTGCTAAGCCACTCTCCATCATCTTTGAAAGGTCATGGAGAACAGGAGAGGTGCCTGAGGACTGGAAGAAAGCCAATGTCACCCCAGTCTTCAAAAAGGGCAAGAAGGAGGACCCAGGGAACTACAGGCCAGTCAGCCTCACCTGCATCCCTGGAAAGGTGATGGAGCAGCTCATCCTGGAGGCCATCTCCAAGCATGTGGAGGACAAGAAGGTGATCAGGAGTAGTCAGCATGGCTTCACCAAGGGGAAATCATGCTTAACCAATCTGATAGCCTTCTAGGATGGAATGACAGGCTGGGTAGATGAGGGGAGAGCAGTGGATGTTGTCTACCTAGACTTCAGCAAGGCTTTCGACACTGTCTCCCATAACATCCTCATAGACAAGCTCAGGAAGTGTGGGCTGGATGAGTGGACAGTGAGGTGGATTGAGAACTGGCTGAACGGCAGAGCTCAGAGAGTTGTGATCAGTGGCACAGAGTCTAGTTGGAGGCCTGTAGCTAGCGGTGTCCCCCAGGGGTCAGTACTGGGTCCAGTCTTGTTCAACTTCTTCATCAATGACCTGGATGAAGGGACAGAGTGCACCCTCAGCAAGTTTGCTGACAGTACAAAACTGGGAGGAGTGGCCGATACACCAGAGGGCTGTGCTGCCATTCAGAGAGACCTGGACAGGCTGGAGAGGTGGGCGGAGAGGAACCTCCTGAAGTTCAACAAAGGCAAGTGCAGGGTCCTGCACCTGGGGAGGAACAACCCCATGCACCAGTACAGGTTGGGGGTTGACCTGCTGGAAAGCAGCTCTGCTGAGAAGGACCTGGGAGTGCTGGTGGACACCAAGTTAAGCATGAGGCAGCAATGTGCCCTTGTGGCCAAGAAGGCCAATGGTATCCTGGGGTGCATCAGGAAGAGTGTTACCAGCAGGTCGAGGGAGGTGATCCTCCCCCTCTTCTCAGCCCTGGTGAGGCCACATCTGGAGTACTGCGTCCAGTTCTGGGCTCCCCAGTACAAGAGGGATGTGGCACTACTGGAGCAAGTCCAGCGAAGGGCCACAAAGATGATTAGGGGACTGGAGCATCTCTCTTATGAGGAAAGACTGAGAGAGCTGGGCCTGTTTAGCCTGGAGAAGAGAAGGCTGAGAGGAGATCTTATCAACGTGTACAAGTATGTGAAGGGAGGGTGTCGAGAGGATGGGACCAGACTCTTTTCAGTGGTGCCGAGTGACAGGACACGAGGCAACGGGCACAAACTGAAACACAGACGCTTCCATCTGAACATGAGGAAATACTTTTTCACTGTGAGGGTGACAGAGCACTGGAACAGGTTGCCCAGAGAGGTTGTGGAGTCTCCTTCTCTGGAGATATTCAAAACCCGCCTGGATGCAATCCTGTGCAATATGCTCTAGGTGACCCTGCTTGAGCAGGGGGGTTGGACTAGATGATCTCCAGAGGTCCCTTCCAACCTCAGCGATTCTGTGATTCTGTGATTATGTCTATACTACCGCTTCAAGGGTTCCCAAATCCAGATGTCTACACTGCCCATGTTTTGGAGAATGCGTTCCACCATTTCCTCCCTCACCCAGAAAAGTTCCCATGTAAAGGAAATGCAGGCATGCACTTCGGATGGAAGCTGTAGTTGGTTTTGAAGGTGAGGTACCAGGACTCCATGGCATGATGTAACACTTTCAGAAAAATAAGTATTCATGAAGCCAAAATAAATGAGGCAGTTTCAGTCACATTACAAACAGCTGGATTGAATCATGCTGTGGAATGGCAGGATTGGGCTTGAACAGAAGTATGACTGGTCCTAAATGAGATAATTGATGATGTGCTTTGTCTGGTGGCAGGCTGTTGCAACTGACACAGGCTGCATACAGTCATAAAACAGTCCTGCCTGTGCCTGCAGGAACAATCAATCATATGTGTGTGGGTGTGTGTGGGGTGGGGACCTGGCACTAGTCCTGTGGCACTAAAGAGTACTTCCCTGGTGCAGAACTTTCTTCAGGTTAAGAATATGCCACTACCTCTCTTTCTATGCATGACCCTTATTTGCTTTTTTTTTTATTTGTTTGGTGGGCATAAAGATCAGTTGTATCTGGTAAATGGAGCCATCAAGTGAAAAGGTATCTTGGAATTGTAATGAAAATGCATCAGAGGTGTGTTAGGGAGTCAAAAGGCCAAGTTTAAATTATAAGGTTATGCTATTGATGTAACTGGGTGGGAGAAATGAAGACGTTTGTCCCACGTGCCGATTTCTCTTCTTGATAGATCTGAACCTGGGCAGACATGAAATAGTGGTGAGCTTTTACGAGGTCTGCTCTCTAAGAAGAAAGGAGTCCATAAATGCAGGGCATTATAGCACATTGGTTATAGAAATCAGATAAGCTTTTACATAATCTTAAGGAGCCAGCTACTCTCTTTCTCTTCTGAACTGGTGTACTCTGGGCATTTGGCTAGATAAAAGGTACACAGACAGTGGGGGAAAAGAACTGAAATTTTGCATCTCTGCATTATTCTGAGCTCAAAGAAAAAATGCCCAAGTGAAATTCAGGGTATTTATAGCCACATAGCTAGAAACCAATAAAAATATTGTTTTGAATGGAACTGGCCAGGTTCTTACAGCCATCATGAACCATCATGAAGGGACACTAAGACATACCAAAGCCAAGTTCTGATTGCTAAGCTGCCTGGACTCTGCTAATTTGTCTGGAGCACTGTCTTCTGCTTTTTGTCATATTCTTTGACATTCTTTATGTAAATGAATTCTGTGGAGCAAGGATAGTTGCTCTGTGTTCAGAGTTTGTGCACTTCCTATATAGAGTTAGTGTGAATACATTGCATAAGACATTTTATATTGCTGCTGTTCGTATTAGACTTTTACTTATGATATCTTTTTCAGTACATAGCAGTTTTCTTTGTGTGCAGTTGGTGGGTCACCTGCATTTCAGCAATAGTGTAGGTTGTACTCACGTGTGACAAATACAAGAGAAAATTTATGTTAGAGGCTTCTCTCTGTTTCTGTATTCCTAGTGCCTCCAACAGCTTATAAACTAATTGCCCAAATGCTGTTTCTTTCCCCTAGTTACCTTTCTGTCCTTAAGCTTCTCCCAGTTGTTGTCTCTGCCCCAGGAAATCCCTGTCCTCTGCTTCTGTTTTGGATAACCTAGATTATGATTTTTGGCCTGGAACATAAGGCAGCATGAGTTATTTCAAAATTCCTATTTGAAAAGACTTATTTTGAAAAGTTTTTTTTGAAACTGCTTTTGAAGAGGACTTTGAAAAGGATGTGGATTAGATGCAGCATAGAATAGCTAGTGTAGCATAGTGTACAGCATAATGTAGAATAGTGTATAGCATAAAACATACAATATGCACTGCACTTTAAGAAGCTTGGGCCTAATTCTGAAATCCAGTTCAAGTTAGTGGGAGTTTTTTCCCTGCTTCAGAACTAGGTAGGGAATTCACAATGGGTTTCTATGAAGAATGAAATCTGAGAGGAAAGGTTTACTGGAGCAATGTCATAATGAATTATGTAACAATAGCAGTCAAAGTACCAAGGCAAGTAAACACTCAAATGGATCTGGTATAGATTAATAGTAAAGAAGGGAAAATACTTTTATAATGCACATATACTTAAGTCCAATTGTGACCACTTACGCTGCAGTTTATTTCTTCTTCTAAAAAGTGGGAAGAAAACTAATGAAAAAAATGCTTTTATTAGCTAATGGTTTTTTGGCCAGTTCCCCACTTGGAACAATTCACTTTAAATTCATTGAAGTCAAAACAGCAACCATCTGTGGATTCATCCTGCTGTCATTAAACTTATTCTGACATAAGGAATGAACTTGACAAACATTTCTAGATATGGCTAGTACCTGAATACAGTCATTTTAAGATTTCCTTTCATAAATTGCAATTGAAATGCATGCAAAGGGCTAAAGGCACTTATTTGATTGTTTGTTTTTCTTTTTGTTGTTCCATTTTAGCTGCTTCTTTGCTCATTACATTATTTCCATTAGCATAATGTATTGGTTATGTTTGCACAGCTTTTTCTGCCAAAGGCTGCCTGCAGTTGTACAGCCATTGGGGTAACCAGCTGTTACTTATTTAAGCCTCCATCATTTTGTATGACAGAATAACTTAATTATGCCCTGCTTGAAGATGCTAAATAAAATTATCTTCTGAACAAGTGTACTTCATTTAATATTTGTCTCTATCAGGTACTTGAACTCTGACGCTTAAGCCATATGCACTAAATAAATAAACACACTATAAAAGTAAACCTAGTAGCAAGTTAATTATTACAGAATTAGAGGTTGTTTTATAGAATTTCTAGAGCACGGTTATTTCTTTAGTTAACTCATTATGCATATTTAAAGGACTTCAGAAAACCAGGAGTAAATTGCAGTTAGTAGTAGCATAATAAGCTGGCAGTTAAAGTTAACAATTTTTTTCTAAGCTTTGTGAATATGGGAAACAGATCTTCAATAAATGCTGATCATTAAAAAAAGACAGGATTGTAATATCTATAAATTACAAATCTGGACAACAAATAAGATTGCTTGCTACTCAGCAAGCTAATATTCTCTAGTTCTAAGAATGTCTCAGTCAACAGCAATGGTCTCCTTGTGTTGCAGAATGTGATTTAGTTTTTATTTTAAACCTGGAGTGTGAGTCATCAAACTCCACTATTTTCTTTTTCCTGGTAGTGTCTTTCTTCAGCTCTCTATAAAGCAACTTTCTTCCCTTTTTCATCACTAGACAATTATGCATATGAAAGTGACAATTTTGGTGTTGCCAACTGGCTTCTTGAGTTTTGAGTGTTCCAAAATGTCAGCTTCCATATTTTGAAATGGAGTATAATTGAAGATGTGCCAAACTACATGAATTTATTTTGAATAGATGCCCATCTGCCACATTAGCTACCTGATTTAGCCTTTAGACAAATACAATCTGCATTCAAAGTAGATATCTAAAGATTGAATTGATTAATAAGAGATGCCTTGTATAAAATACACTTTTGCTAAAATTATAAAAGTAAAAATATAAAATAATTCTCTAAACTGTGCTGTATTTTATCTAGGTGTATTGATTTATGTCATGCAAATCAGAATGCTTTTGAACAAAGAGAGTTATGATTGCTAAGTATTTGAAAGGAATATGAAAGTGATTTGTAGGCTAGAATATAGCAGCCCAGCAGAACATAGTAGAAAATCTCTGTAAATCTTATAATAAGGGAACAATTTTTATAAATAAAACTGGAAACAAAGGTGAAATTCATGCTTGTACAGAGTACCCAACTGTAGCCCAGTAAATATGATTTTGCCATTAGCAGTAAAAGGCCACAGATTTTGTATTGACCTGACAGCACGAGGTCTCGGGACCTGCTTGGGTTTGTCTCGAACTTGTGTTAATTGTGATAACAACTATCTAGCAGTCAGGTGATTATTGCCTAGCAAGCTTCACCTTAGCTCTGTGAATATAGTATATAGTAAAGATCTAACAAACCTGTGCAGTCAGTGAGTAACAAACACTTAATTTTAATTGGCACTGGGAGGAGATATTATGTGACTTTAATGAATAGTTAATGTATGAAGATAGACTGACCATAGCTGGGAACTAATTTAAGAAAGATCAAATAAGTAGACCGTGTTAGAAAATTCATAAAAATAACCCCAAGTGGGCCCAAAACTGAGGAGGAAGAAACCCCCATCATAATATCATACACCTTCTCCTGGTTAAGGACTCAGGATGCTGATGACTCCACATAAACTCCCCTTCCCTCTAGCCATCTTCAGAGGGACTGAATCTAGTGTCCTTAGGAACTGAAGGAACATGAGAGTGCCACTGGAGAAAAGGCATTGATACTAGGAAGCTTATGTACAACAATTTTAGCTAGATTATTAATGAGACTTTTTTGTCATAATTCAAAAATTTGGACTATAAGTGCTAGTATCACTGTAACTGGATTAATAATAATGTTTATTGTAGTTTTGATTAGACTGTTAAGATTTTAATTAGACTAACAACCGCTTCTTGATTTGGCATTTTGCCTATGAGAAGATCTTGAATGTAACACAATATACGATAAAAATCCTACTTCTACACTATGTTGAAGATTCAATTAATCTATAACATATGAACTACTTTTGAATAATCTCCTTCTTCAGGTTTTCCATGCATGGAAGACTTTTCTGGTATGGCTATTTAATATTGACATTGCTTTTACCAGTATTTGGCAATTTCTTAGCTTAGTTTTTCTAACTGTGAGTACCTACTTGGAGTACAATTTGAGCTTTCAGGGCTCAGCATTCCTGAATATGAGGATCAACATATACATTACAGCAGACCTGGTACAGATTGGTTTTCGATCAGTGGTTGGCTACTGTGGCTTTGTCTGTAGTAAGGATGATGAGATGAATGGGGCCTTGAGAAAACATAATACCATAATAAACTGGAGTGGTGTGATATATGTAGGTTGTATGGTAATGTGATATCTGACTTATATTATGAGAAGGAAAAAGATTTCCTATTGATATTGCAAATGATTTTGAAGATTTACAAGGCAATACATAGCATTTTCTATGACACCTGTCTTGAAATTTTAAGGATGGACCACAGTACAGAAGCAGACTTTAGTTTATTACTGTTCTAAGTAAAAAATTATAATAAATGTTGCAGTTAAAATAAAGCTGAACTGTGACTTTTTTAATCTTCAAAAATGTTGCTTATTCCCAAAGAGTAGAACTTTTGATAGTGCAACACTTGTTTCAAACTAATCTTCACCATCTTTGCCATAAAACAGTGTAATTTGAGATGCCAATATACTATGATGTTATCTATAAAGCCACAGGCTGGGTCTACAGATGTTACATACCACCAGAAAACTTTTTCAAATGTTTCAATTACAGAAAAGAAAAAGCGTCTGAAATTTGTATAGTGAAACAAATGGAAGGGAAAGGAACAAGCCCAAGGAAGTAAAACAGACAAAAAAATATATTTTCTAGAATTTTATGATAAAAATGACATTTGCTAAAAGTAATGACAATGAGCATTAGTTTCCACATAGTTCCACATGAACATAGGCTCTATCTAAGCAAGTAAATACATGTTGCTAAGACAATTCTCAGGCTATGAAACCAGTTGGCATGGTCTAGCTAGGCTGATGCTTTTAAAATCTCTTAGACTTTCAGCTAGAACAGAGAGGGCATATCTGTACTACCTAAGGAGAATAGTCTCAAACTATGGGCAAACTCCTGGGAGCTGTCTGGGAGAGCGTGAGCTGGCCCAGGCCCAGGCCCACTCATACTGGGAGTGCTCTCAATTTATGGTATAGGCAATTACAATTTAACTGTGTAGGCAATAAAGTTCTAGTGCCCAGGTATAGACCTTAACATTGTTTAATTTAGTACTATAGATGTACTGCTAGAGTATTATATTTACATTAATTGTTTTCCAGAACCAAGAGCCCTAGAGGTCAACTATCATTGTTTTTATATATCATATTTTGTTAGGAAATGAAATGAGGAGATATTCAGTGTTGGACAACCATTATTCGTCCAATAAAGTTGTTCCCAAATGAAAGGATATGATAGTGAAGCTTGGTGGAGCGAACATTTAATTTCCAGTTCCAGGACTTGTCTTTGTTTGCGATAGAGTGATCCTGCTCTACCTCTGTGGTAAAATCAGGTATTGAGGAGTCACTAAAAAGTGTTTAGATGAACTAAGGTTAATTTTAGGTATGTGATGAAAATACACTTTGGAGGAAAATTCTGTAAGTTAAAGACTTAGATTATTTGTGATCTATAAACTTTGCAATGTGCGGCTGTGGAAAATACAATTTTTCAACAAATCTGCATTTGCCTTCCTTAAAACAGTAAATACAATGCTAAAAAGCGACATGGTAAAGCCATTCCTTTCTCTGCATGAAATAATTTACAAATAGAAAGGAATACTTACAAATATTACAAGAAAGATCAAAATCAAACTTAAAGGGGAAAACATCTGAACAGTGAAACTATTACCATAATTTAGTTTCTGATGTGTGGGTATATACAAATTCCACTGAGGCTGCAAGATTTCATAGCTACTCAAGCATCCAGGCTTTTATGAAAGTTCATACTTTTTGAAGCTGACACACGTTCAATTTGAAATCTATCATTAGATCTTCCATTTCTCTGAAAATTTGTGAAGACACCTGAAATGTACAGATAAAAAGAAAGAGGATTTGTTTTCCTAATTTTCTCTTCAATGTACAGAATCATAGCCTACATTTACTGCTTGAGATAATAAGCAAATGACTGTGGTACTTTCATGTTACTGAAGACTTTGACTTTTTCTCTCACAGACTCATTTTAATTAGTAGTTTTGTAAATAATATTTTTTAAAGTTAGAAGCAATATATATGTTCAGGAGTTTCCCATGTTTTCTAACTGAAAAAAGATTTGAAGAAAACTTGTTCCATGAAGTGTATCTTATATTTGGAAAATAAACTTGTTATGTCAATGAGAAAAACAATGAGAAATTACTTGCACCTGTAATATTTTTCTTCAAGAAAAGGTGAATTTTCTTCTCACAGGCCCAAGTATAGAAGTGTGTTGTGCAATGAAAGCAATAAAAATCCATCAGTGCAAGCTTATGTGTGGTGGGGTAGAGGTACTGCAGAAAAGTAGGAATCCTTTTGGTTAGTTATTCTAACTCAGCCCATTGCCAGCATTGCAACCTCCCTGTTTTCTAATATATTTGCCTGCAGCCAGCCTTTTCCATAGTGATTCTTTGTATGAAATCCATTCCACAGTGTGTCTTTCTGCTCTGTGAACATGACTGTGACACTGTAGGTCTTGTCGTCCAATCAGCTATTTAGCAAGCAGCAACACATGCAAAACCAATTGTAATGTGCATGTGCATGACTTTAAAAGGACAGGCTTTTTCTGAGTACTCTAGATTCTGCAGGTAAGGATGGATGGCTATGAATGCTTTCAGTGTTATACTGAGTCTGAAAAGACTCTTGCTCTCCCCACCATAAACTGAGAGGGGCTGTTTTGCTGTCTTCCCAAATCTGTGGGAAGTATGCAGATGGATGGCATGTATCTTTATTGCATCATGTATCATTTTCCTTCTGGCTATAAATGCTCTGATAAAGGTTTCCAAGAGCTGACAGTGAGGGCAAGTGCAGGGGGAAGGAACGAGAGCAGAAAGCCATTCTGGGAAAGGGAGATTGTTGCAGCTCTGGCCTAAAAAATGAACTTGGCAGAAGGATCCAAGAAGATTCACGGAGGGGAGAGGAGCTAGTGGCATAAAGTATTTGATAATAAGGATGAGAATAAAATTAAACCACAATTCCATCTTCTGCAATGATACACACTGTGTTACCAGCAGCGTGGGACAGGTTGAAGAGTGCCTGTCTGGGTATATCTGTTTGAGCAGTGTAGGTCAGGACCCACTATTAGATACCTAGGCTTCTTCAGTCTAAGGAGAAAGGCAATCCTAAAGGGCAAACTATGCAGAATTAGCCAATAAGGGACCTTAGATCAGCTGTGTGGTTTTAAACTCTCACTTATTTTTGGAGGGTGAGCAGTTGACTTGGAACTACATTAGGCACCTCTGTCAGTTTGAGATGTGAGTTAGAAAACTTGAACCAAAGTGGAAAACTTAGATTTGGTTCACTCAAGAAATTATAATAGCCACATCTCCCACCTCTCTAGGGTATACTGTTAAAATCAGATTAGGGAACAGGCTGGGTGGGAGATATCCTCTATTTGATCTATTAAAACTGAGTAGAAAGGCAAAATAAATAGGGTGAGAAAAACAGCAAGTCTGGAGGGAGTCTGAATGTAATCTTATCTGTGGGAGTAGGAGAGAACTCAAACCAAGGAAGCAATCTGGACAAAAGTTGTGACATTACTACTATCTTTTTTTTTCCGCTTTAATAGAAGAGATTGCCTTGTGTTGAACTCGAGGCATGCTGTGTGCAAAGCACTGCCTCTGCATGCACCCAGTGGGATCCCACTGGGGACTTGGGGGATATTTACAATTCTAAGCAGTGAAACCTAGCTGAGAGGTAGTCACTCAGCTCCCTACATTGGGGAACTTTTGTACACATAGCAGCTTAGATGCATAGAAAATTTTCAGGTTACCTAGGAGACATTAATTAAGTTTTAAGTACTTCCAAATTTAGTAAGCCATTAAAGTATGTGTTTTTTTAAAACTCATTTTGAGATGCCAGAATTTTTCCAATGTCACATTTTAGGTTTCAAAGGAGAACAAAGGAAATAGATATGCCTAGAAACCCTAGCAGAAGATAGAAATTCCTTAAATAGTCATACAGACATTATCTATTTTACCTGCTGAGGCAGTCAGCAGCTATGTCACCAAGCATGCAGGATTCTTCTGAGGAGGAAAGAGTCCAGGTCATTTGTGAGACAGGCAGATAACGTGTCTGAGTGCGGATACAGAGTCTATCTACATCATTTACAAGGGACACTTTCTGCTGTGAGGGATCCTTTGTCACTTATGGAGGCAGAAAATGGTCCTGTGTCAGCTCTGGGGTGTGGGGAATGGAGAAAGGAAGGTATTTAGGTCTCAAGTTTTTCTCATAGTGTAAAGGGAAGCAAGATTTTTTTTTTTCTGTGATACTGTGAATTTGGTTTTCCATCTTATATCTTCTGACTGTCAAGAGCAAGGAGAATAGATATAGCAATCTTTGTTATATCTAGGAAAGGCTTTATTGGACAAAAAGGTTGTAGTTGAGAAAGGATTTTAGTGTGAGGAGTGTTGAAATTCATTTCTGTGTAACCATGAATTGTTGTGAAAAAGAGACCTTTATGCTCCTATAACTTAGAGTGAGCTACCATTGTGAGACACATGAAAAATTATTCAGACCTCATATGTTATTAAACTGAACTACTTTTGTTGCTACTTGATTTTTAGAGCAGATAATTCTGTAAAACTTATAGGTAGTTATTGCTCCCAGAATAATAAAAGTACCCAGAATGCACAGCAATAAAAAGTTATTGTCCCTTTGTCAGGGATAAAACAGAAGATAAGTCAGACAAAAGTCAAAGCAACAGTATGGCATCATGATGCTTGCTGCACTTCTTCTTCATCAGCATGCAGGAAGGGGGATTCCAAAGCTGGAAGATATTAACAAGAGACATTCCTGTCTTATATACAGACTCTCTGACTGGATTTGTACAGTCATGGTCATTGCCTTCACACTATTAAACTGACCATTCAAAAAAAAAAAAAAAAGGAAAAAGAGATCAGAGCAATAGAGTGTAGTGATCACAGGAACTGACAGCTTGCCTCCATCTGAGTTTACAATTGCATGGAAGTGTATGGAGTCAGATTCATGTACACACACAAAACATGTACATGTAAGTATGTACATTCAAAGCCTTCCTCTCAAACCCTGGCAAGTTTCTTGATGTCCTTCTTTCTCATTAGTTTCATTAAAGAGTAAGCAGTAAGAATTATCCTTGCAAAACAGCATCCTTGAGGCCTCTTGAGTCTCTAAAAATTATATTCACTGTTTTAAAATTGTTCTTTCAGAAAATTCCCAACTGGCTCTAATGCTAATGTTTCAATATATCTAGGGGCTAGTCCAAAAATACAGCAATCATTATAAATAAATCCCACTGCATACGAACTGTAATCTGCAACATGAAAGAATCTGTAGTTTGGGGTTTTTTAAACAGGCTTATGTGCTGATCATTTCAATTAAATCCATAAAAAATACGCATTAGATGTAATGATATAACTCATGTAAAATATTTGTTTCAAAGTGCATTGAAAACCATGGACTCTCATTATTGCATGATCAAGTTTAGGGTTTGGTTCCCATTTGAAGCTTACTTGAATATAAAACTTCAGGCAAAGATTGTTTCTCTTTAGCATTTGTAAGAGTTTGGTACATTGGGATCTCTTATCTCAAATAGACCTTTGTGATCTACCATAATGCAAATATGTGTTGCTAATATGATTATTACTACTACATGAATTTATATATTTCACCACATAACACTCAGAAGTTCTTTATTTGTACTCCTGTGCATATGACCTTTTTTCTATAACTCTTATACTGAACCACAAAAGAAAGACCAGTCTTATGGGTCAGATATTTGATAAGAACTTAAAAAAATGTTCAGATGCCAGTCATTGTTACAGATTTCTTGGATGAGGCTCAGCTAGTCACTTAATATCCATGGATTTGGATTTTCAAAAATAGTAAGGCTTCAAAAAAATATTTTTTACATCTAATGGAATTTTCATATGCCCTACAGTGAATTAAAGGTCTTATTTGCATTGATCTCAGTTTTGAAAATCCTATTAGCAAATATCTATATCACCCTTATGAACCAAAATTGCTTTGCTTTGGGACACCACTTAATGCAATGCTTAACCCTGCAAGCCACTGCTATACCAGTTTATTTGGACATCAGCCCAAAGGGTTTAAAGAGAAATAGCTGTCATTGGTGCCATTTGTATGTAAACATGCATCTGCACAGAGCTCCTTTCATAGAAGTCTGAAAAAACCTGCGTATTAATGTAGTTGTGTGAGGTTACCATTAAATGTGTTCATGCAAAACATAGGTCAAGGTCTGCTTTCAGGCACACCACTGTCAATTCAGAGATTGAAAGAAATGAAGTTATTTCACTGATGTGAGAAAAGACTGTATTGTATGCTTTTTCTGATGTATTAGATTGATGTATTATTGAAATGAAGGAATATGTTGCCTCTGTCACTTTCCTTGGCACAATGGGAAATCTTGATTGTCTTATCTGTCTCATGCACATAGCTGTCCATGAAAACAGGTTCAACCTCTTACAGACTTTGAAGCATGGCCAGTCTTTTTTAAGGAGTAGATTGGAGTATTCCTCAGTTTACAGTAAGATTTGGCAGGTTTTCTATACAATTATAGAGTTCCTCTGCAGAATGGTTCAGAGTGAGAGTTCGTACTATAGAAATACATTTGTCACATTTCTCACCTAACAGTGCTTTAAGTGAGAGCAGAGATTGTGATCTCTAAGGAAGAAGTATCTAATGAAAAAACTTTGTTTGTAAGTTGAAAATACATTCAAAAATGAGCAACTGTTATGGTGACTGCACACCGACTTCTTACATCTCTACTTTTCTGCCACAGGCTAAGTTACCTGAGGGCACTTACCAGCAGTAAAACCAGTTAATCTGAAGTTGACATTCTTGGCAGCAACTCAGTACCTTATCTTCAAGTTAACATGATAGTATCAACGAGTGCTTAAAATCATGCCTCATTACAATGTCAGTGAATCTGCTGCCAAGACAATGAACAGATTTTATTCCGTCTCATAGAAAGGATGGATTGAGTATCTTTTAGCAACATTATTACTGAGAGAATTCTTATTTATTTTAGCAAACCATGCAGAATTGTAACTAAAATTGTTGTCTCATATACCTTAGGGGAAATAAATGTTGAACAGAGCTACAATAACTATTTTTAATGTGCTATCAGAATACTTCTCCAAATAAAAAAAAATCCTCTTCTTTCTGCTTTTCTCACCATGGAGTGATCATTGTAATTTCCTTTTATGGGACTGTGGAAGATCAGAATTGCTTTCTTTCAGTAGGTGATAGTGAACAATAGACAAACTCACTCTGAAATGACAGATTTTTCCTGTGTCTCTATAGGGAATTGAGGTCCATTGTAATCTGTTTTCCTGGTTCCCTTGTTATTTGATTTCCTATTTACAAGGAATGTGGCATATTAACATATTTATTATATGCCACAGAGCATTGTGACTAGAATTCAACAGTAATGTGGAAACATTAAAAGCAAAACCACCACCACCAACATCAGAAAAATAAAAACCCAAAACACCTCCAACAAACCCGATAATATTCAAGCTTCACTATGGAGAAACTCATTTTCTTGTATACTTGAAATGCAAATGGTATATCAAAGATTTCTCATCAGATTCTGCGTTATGCCTGTGGCCAGTTGAACCATGCGGCACACACTGCTGAATCACCAAATGGCATATTGTTGTAGAGGCTTTTGTGTATTAAAATAGATGATACAAGGCTAACCTTATTGTCACTGCTTGTATACTGTCCCTGTACAGACATATTTGTTTATCATCTGAAAATGCAGTTGCTACAGCAGCTTGATTATGTTTATGGGAATGAATAAGCATTATGTATTTCTCTTGATGTTAAAAAAACCCAACAACATAAAGAAGCTATATTTGTCTATAGTTAAAGACAACTTAAGTGAAAGATCCTTCTGATGTATGTACAGAAAAAAAAAGAATGTGATATTGGTTCCTTGACCAGCTAGTATTTTTAAGATAATTTGCCTTTATATGTTAAATCAATATTACAAACAATGATTTTCATGTTGTTGTTTCTGTCTCTTCCCAGATGTACATCCAGACAACAACACTTACTGTCTCCATGAGTTTAAGTGCTTCTGTGTCTCTGGGCATGCTCTACATGCCCAAAGTTTATATTATAATTTTTCATCCAGAGCAGAATGTTCAAAAAAGGAAGAGGAGCTTCAAGGCTGTAGTGACAGCTGCCACAATGCAAAGCAAACTGATCCAGAAAGGAAATGACAGACCAAATGGCGAGGTCAAAACTGAACTATGTGAAAGTCTTGAAACCAACAGTAAGTCATCTGTAGACTTTCCCATGGTCAAGAGTGGCAGTACTTCCTAATAGATGTACGTTCACTTGAAAGCACTTTCTTTTAGTAATAAATTTCATTCTTTTTTTTTGCTTGTTTTGCGTGAATCCAGAGATGTGTCAGAATTCATGTACTGATCAATGCAGGAATGCCTAGAGTTGTTTCAAACAAACTGTTTTTTATGGGTGACAGGAGGCTAGTAAAAAAAAAAATCATGAACAGATTTTGGAAAGCCACATCTTTTTAAAATGATCTGTTTTAGCTAGTGCTAATTTGATGTGTTGTGCATTCTGTGCCATTTGCGATATGTTCTGACAGTTCATGAGGTGTATCTGTGGTCATCACTGTATATTCAAAACTAAAAGGCTGTTGAAAAAATACAATGAAAACAGCTAATATTGTTTTTTTGCTTTAGAGTTAGATATGGAAGTGAAAATAGTCCTTCACTTTTCTACCTTGAGTTAATATTTATTGTTAACTTGTCCATCTATCACAATTCATAAATGGTACTGTTGCTCCCCAGAATAACACTTTTCATCCAAGTCTTTGTTGTAGTCTTGTTCATCTTGGTACAAAAATGTAATAATTCATATACAACTTAATCATTATATGTTCTTATTTGTCATGGATTAGTAATGAGAAGAAGTTCTTGAATCTTGGCACATCTCTAAATTGCTCTGGTATGGAAGAGAACAGTGGTCATAGCTTCCATTCCACTGCATGACGTACAGTCTTGTAAACTGGACTTCAGAATTTATATATATATATATATATATATATATATATATTTGAATAGAGCCAGTAATTTTATCCCCGGGTTAGTAGTGAGAGAGAATCAGTTTCTATCAAGGAGTTGGTTCCATGGAATGGACAGCTGCTGTTACAGTTAAAGACTAATTTTTCAGTCATTGTACTGAAAATGAGTTTTATGAATTTTCATTACTTTTTTATGATGTTGACAAGAAATTGAAGAATGCTATTTCGCTTGTGCACATTCAGACAAACCAGCACCAAGTTTACATAAAAATATTGTACTTATTTCATAAAAATGCAACCCCCCACTGAATTCAATCAGAGTTTGCTGGACTGAGGACCAAGTAAAAATAGTCCATAGGTTTACCATAGCATAGTTGCTGATGCATGGAGCATACTGAGTGCAAACAAATTAACTTGCAAAACTTGTGACCCTTCAAAATGTGTAAATCTGCCAGTCTGAGCTATGAGTTTCTACAGCTTCAGATTAACACATATAACAGAGGACAGAAGGAGAAAGATGATGAAATTCCTTGTGGCTCAAATAACAGAATGGAAATAGGAAGAACTCAATACTTTCACAAATCTTCAGAAGCCACCAAAAGAAAATGCAGAAGGAAAAGAGGGGTGGATTTTGCTGAGTTTGCAAAATGATCAGCTTCTGAGGAAAGGTCAAAGGAGGGCTTCCACAGTAGGAGGAGGAAGAGAGTTAGTAAGAAAGTCTTGTGTATCTGATGTTTTTCTACTGTACCTAATTAAGAAATGCTGTATCTGGGATTCTTTAAACTGATTATATAAAATTCATGGGAACAGCTGCTCTTGGAAGCAGGTTTGCTTCCCCAGTAGTGTGATGTACACAGGGTAATGCTTATTTACTGTACTCTAAAATTGTTTTCAGCAGTAGCTTATCTGTATAATCATAAATTCACTGGGAGTATATCCTGATGAGGCTTTGATCCATGCATGATAATACTCCATAGGCAAAAATTCAGAGTCAAGTCATTTGTAATTTAAGGAGTTGTAGCTGTGTAATTGAGCTCTTGGCCAAAGATGGATTTTGCACTTTTCAAAAAGTGTTCTGTATTCATTGGATTTGAGCATCTTCCCTCTCTTCTGCCAAAACAGTTACTTTCAAAAAAACTTTTGGAGGTTCCTGTGAATTCTCAGTGCATATGCAAAACAAATGGTTTTCCCTAGGTCAAAAGTAACAACTCCTCAACACTGCATAATTTCTTCTTGTAGTGACACCATGCAAGGTAGATTTTTCTTGTTGATGATAGCATATGAAAGTGATCTAGAAAATAAGGCTGTTCCTAGTATTCTAGAAGTGGATAGTGAATGTTTCCCTTCACTTCCCAAGCACTAATACTGGTTATGATAATGGTACTAAGTGAGAAATTAGATGAAACAGGTAATTCCTTTAGCTTTCAAACTGAAGAGAACTCTTTTCTCTCTAGTTCATTCTCTTGCATGTAACTGCTTCCTATTCATGTTGTCCTCCACAGGAACATAAGCCTCTCTGATATGGAAAAATATATATGTTCTGTGGAAAACATTGCATCTGGGACACAGAATGAAGAAAAAAAGTCCATATGCAATTGCAGAGGACATAACAATGACAACTACTTTAAATGTATATAGGTCAGCCCACAGTAACATTTCTAAATTGCATTAGATCCTCTATCATATTATTCTTTTTCTCTTTGTTTCATTCCAACATCAATGTAGTAACTGGAGCTAGAAAGATTGTTCGTTCCAGAAATATTTTGAGCCAAGTTTGCTACTTTTTATGGCCATCTGAGCTTGCCAAATGTGGTGCATATTATTACTATGAAATGCTAACAGTTTTAAAGACCAGGACACCAGCTGCTAAAGCTTTCAGATCCTCAAACAGGAACTGTAGGGTTATTGTAGTGAACTGTAAAGACACAATATTTATCAAGTGAAAAAGTGTTTGGATATGAGATTAGATTTATCACATTTTGAACTAGCATCAACACTGGCTTTCCCTGCTATCATTTTTTAAAGTGATGACACTCAGAATAAACAATGATAAATTCTGTTTCTTGATCAATTCTAGATTAGATCTGTCAAAACTATTTAGGCATCAGACATACAACCAAGTTATAGCAAATTAATAAGTTACTCTAAATCAGCTGATGTGTAGTAACTATTTATTTGTGTGCTTTGAGCTTCTTGCAAATGTCCTCACATAATTCAGTTTACTAAGTTATGATAAATCCGGTTATGTTATATTGCTGTGGGCTAAAAGCATACACATGAAAAGTTATCATGGAACTCAGCTGATACAGGGTAATGTGTTAAGCTAGCTTAACCTGATCACATATCTGAGCCTATATTCAAAACGAGGGAAAAAATGAGGCTCTGCTCTCTTCATCCCTTTGTTCCCAAATGTGCAGAATTTGCAGATGTGCATTTATTTGTTATTTCTTAACTGGGCACAAAATCCTTTTATGTTCTAAGGAACTTTGTGCCATTTCAGCAGTCCTGCGTTATTCTCAGAAGGAACTTAAAGGGCCACAGGAAAAATAGAATCCTCTTAAAAATCCAGCTGTGGGAGCATGGGAGAGTTCAGATGGAAGCAGTGCATCCCATCTGAAAGATCTGAAAGATGTAAATGAGGCTATATTTGCTTCAAGTGTCCCAATACATTCAAATAAAGCTATTTCATGTCAATACTGGAATACTACAATCGCTCAGCAGATTTATGTGACAGACTCAGTGTGCTAAGAGCAATCATCATTTCACGCATTAGCTCTTAACCAGACACAAAATGTTTGAGCTACCTATGCAGGTGAGAGTAAGAAATATTCTGTTTTGCAGCTTCCTTTTGATTATCCCTTCTTAAAAAAAAAAGTCTAGTGACATATGAATTATAATGGTCTAGTTCTGCTGTGTCTTCCAAAATGGCAACTGCAAGATTAAAATAAAATTCCTCAGAAACCTGCAGAAAATATGAAGATGAAGCAACCAGCAAATTTAATTATTTATACTACCTAATATCATTTTGCAGCAACTTTAGTGAGAAGAGGTACAGGAGAGGGAAACAGTCATTTCTTAGTTTCTGTAAATCTGTTCTTCCAAAATCATCACCAGATTGTTGTGTTGGATTTAGGAGACAGTAAGAAGAATTGTCTTCCTATCTCAGCCGTTCCTACCAGATTCTATATTAAAAAAAAAAAAAATCAAGGAAGGAAGACAGATATGAGAATAGAATAAAGATCTTTGAATCTACAGACGAGACTATTTTTGTGCCATCAAATTATTTTCATCCTGCCAGCTGCAGTCCTCACTGTCATAAGCAGAACATGACTGTCGCAGATGGAAGATAAGATGTATATGGGAAGCCAAATTTTAATTTATGCAATGTGGCATAAACCTTATTTTAGAAACAAAAGAAAGACTCAGTCCCCCAGTAGTCTGATCTGCCTTATGCTCATCTAGTTTAGAATCAAGTAATTCTTGCCTGTGAATTCTAAAACCATTTTCCTCTTCCCACCACGATATGAATAGAGCAGTGGAGACTTGGCCATATTTTATTATGTAAAGGGATAAGATATAAGGGCTACAAGCCAATAAAAAAACTGCTACACAAGATTCACAGTTATTTTTACAATGGTAAAGGTGTTTAACCTTCCCCTTCTGAATCAGTGGTGTCAGCTTTGCCAAAGGGAGAAATGATCAACCTGAGGATACCACAACTGCATGGCAGCTGAAATACAGCCTAGACTTCTCTTAAACTTTTCCACTGGCTTACTTAAATGCAGATGCTTTGTGTCCAAAAGCTCACCAGAAAACACATGCCATAGGCACTAGTTACCCAGTTCCACTGACTTTGAGACTTTAGACTTTCCCACTTTAGACTTTCTTCCCTTCAAGGAGCTGGATGGACAGCCCATGACTACCTGCAAAGTTGTCTGCAGCCAATAGAAAAAAGAGAAAAAGTTAAGCTCTAGACTTAAAAAACTCTCTGAAGATCAGCTAAAATGATATCAGACAAATAATATGTTGAAATACTGTTACAGACATTTTAAAACCAATAGCAAAACAGAGGTAGCTGCTAACAGGTAACCTGCTGCTACATACAGGAGAAATAATCAAAGTATTATAGAAAAATTATGATTGTTTTTGTCAGGATCTTCCTTCTCCACTCAGTGTTGTGCTGTCCCTCTCTTGATCTCTGCTTCCCCAGACCATAAAAACAAAGTTATAACCAAAACACAGAACTTGAGATCCAACTAAGCTCACCACTTAAGTACATGCTTAAACTTTCTTAGATAATTCCATTAACATGGGCCATAATGTTTGGAAACGTAGTTGAATACTGACTGACTTCAAATGCTGAATTTGCTTCTTTTTCTCTTGCTTCTAAAAATCCTGAATTTTGTTTTTTGTTGTTGTTTGGTTTTGTTTTTTTTGGTTTACAGCTTCCTCTACCAAGACAACTTATGTCAGTTACAGCAATCAGGCAAACTAAGCAGGTCTGAAATTCACTGGGAGATCTGCAGGATGGGATATTACAGACAAAGACTTTACCACCACCAGAATTCTGTCTTGGAAATACCAGTAGACTACATTCAAATCAATAGCCAGTCTCCTAAAGGACAAGGATTAAACAAGAGGCAAAAGGTAAAAAGAGACAGGGGAAGGAGAAGCCCAGTTTTATCACACAGAAACTGAGTGTCAAACTTCTGAACTGTTCACTCAAAAAAGGAAGTAAATCACAAAAGGAAAACAAATGTTAGCTTGTGAAAAAAATGCTGTTGAAATAAACCATGTCTGATGTTATATTTGTAAGTACTTTTTTGTGATTGTGACAATTTCCTTTCCTGTCCTACATTGTTCAACTTGTATAAGAAGATGAGTTTGTTTCTTGTGATGGCTGACTGAATTAAGTCCAGGGTTATGCTGAAATAAATGCAATGGTCAACGCATGCTAATTTTTATACAAAATAATTTATTTCTAATAATAAAGGAATGTTTTGCAAATGTTGAGACTTGTTTTGTTGCAGTTTTAAGGAAAAAAAAAAAGTCCTTATACTGTTGTCTATTGTTTGTTTAGAATGTGCAGTAAAGGTGGGTGTACAAATAAAATAATAATCATTACATCAGAAGAATGCAGTGTAAACTATAAGCATGTGTGTGTGTGTGTGTGTGTGTGCACATGTGTATGCATGTGCATGCCTCCACATGTGTGTGTGTGTGTGTGTGTGTGTGTGTACTCAGCAGTGTGTGAATTTATTTGTTCAAAATTTTGTGACTATAATATACTTTATAATGGCAGGATTTCTTTTCCTCTCCTCGCCCTCACAGTAAGTGTATTTTATATGTTTGTAAAGCAAACGAGTCCTGATGATTACTATTTTGTATGACCATATTATATTTTTGAACCTCCACCAATAGTTCTGATCCGTGTCATTTCTGGAACTTACAGTGTGTAAGACTATGTGGCAGCTAGGCTGGATTGGGCTAAAAGTCTGTTCAGCCTAGTATTCTGTCTCTGACGGGGAATGTAGTAGATGCTTATCTCAATAAAGGTGACTGAAATAACAGGAGAGAAATCAATGGAAAATTTGGAAAGCGGTAACCTAGTGGATAGATGTGTTAATGCCTTCTTAACACTTAAAAATCAAAGAAATAGACACCCATTTACAATTTTGACATCATCTAACTTTCCATGTCCAATGATTGTCTGTGCATTAGAAGTAATTGCACGAAGACAGAGAAACTCACGTAGTTATCTATCATGTTAATAAATACCTCCAGAGAAGTTCAAAGTAGACAGCTAGGGACTTTCAACTCTTTTGCTATATTTATGATGTTTTTTAACACTTTTTCACTCCATACACTACCTACCATTCGTCAAGTCAATGAGTCTTCACAATCAGGTGGCTGTTAAATGTTCTTTCTGTTGAATTAGCCTGGATGGTTCCTTGTGCTTTTTAACTTGTAGGAGCTATATTTTTGTAACATATTTTAAAGGAAGAGGCTGTAGTGGGTGCTGGATTTAATAAGCACAGGTTGAAGTATCTGAAACTGAATCACTTTCTGTTACAGTGTCAAGCTAAACTCCTGTGCAGTCAGCAAACTGCATGTAGTTAACTGTCCTGTCAGTGAATTTTCGTTTTCAAGACACTTTGACAAAACACAGTTAGCTTTTCCCAGCGTTTAAACATCTGAATTATTGACTGATGAATGCTTTGGTACAGTGTACTGGAAACATTTATAGCCAATCATACATCAAACTGCAGAACAATTGTTAGACTCAAAAAAATAATAAAAGAAAATTATAGAAGTTCCTTTCTCATTGAATATGCCACTGAATATGTCCCAATCCTGTAAACTCACATATGCTTAATTTTAAACATATTAGCAATGCAGCTAATGTACTGAGAACTAGTTACATGGTTGAAGTTAAGCAGACCAAGAAAAAAATGTCAGCCAACATTTTTATTTCTGTTTGGACAGCTAATACCATATGATCAAAAAGAAGTGTTTTGTGAAAATGGATAGACTTAGATCAATGTTTGACAAGACAGTTTTCCAAGTCTAGGGTGGATTTTCTAACAGAGAGAAAAAGAGAGAGAACCTTTTTTATCTGAAAATCAGTGTTTTGGCACAGGTCCTTTTCATAGAAACCTTTGAAAAGTTTAACTTTAAATCCACAACAAAACAAATTACAGATTTTTTTTGCCTATAACTTCTGTACATAATAATATATGAACAACAGTATGCATCTGAAAAAGTGCTTCACAGGATATCACACATAAACATTAGCGTATGATATATGAATATATCTTCACAGCTTCACAGTCATCCAAAGAAAATGTTATTCTGAAGCAGAATACCAAAAATGCCCTGACCAAATTATACTTTTTTGCATAAACAGGTAAAAACAGAGTTTTGTTTTTATGCAAATTATTGCATGTTTTCTATGCCATTCTACCTAAAACATGTAGTATATTAAGCCTTATCAGCCTCACCGCTATTAGTGTAACTCATTTGAGAAACAGCCCACAGTATGAATTATATAATGAACTGGGCATTTCAAAGAACACAGAACAGTACTGGTCTACAGGTTCTACTTCTGTAGGGTAGTTATGCACACGCTTACCTATATAGAATGCCTATTTACCTGTGAGTGGTCTTGCTGATGTCACTGAATTAACTAAGCATTTAAAATATTGGATATCTATCCACAAAAAGAGTAATCAAAACCACATTCTTCTCTTGTATCCTACTAGAGCTATGGAAAAACAATGCAGGTTATATATTATTTCAGAATGGAGTGCCAACTCCAAACTCTTCAGCTTAAAAGAGTTTGTCCTATAAAGACAGTAGCGGTTCCTAAAAAAATTTTCTGGCAAGTTAATTTGTGAGTTCTGCTTCCAAGATTGTATCTTCAGGTGACTTTGAGTCCCATTCCTACAGTACACTGTGCATCAGATATACAAGTAACACCCAGCTTCTGTGACCCCTCCTGAGATTACTGGGCCTTTCTCCCCAGTTTACTTATTACCATAAAAAGTCACCTCCTAAAAAGAGGAGCTGTTATAAAGAAAAAAAAAGAGAAAATTGTATAATACGGTTGGAAGAAAAATTGCTATATTTTTGCAAGATGGGTATAAAAAGAGATGAGCTTTAGAAAAATTGCTTCCACTGTACTTTACTTTTTACATTACAAGGTCCATTTTTTACGAGAAGATTGGGGGAATTTGGCCAGCAATAAGAAGAAAAATCCCCACAGAGTCTGTTGTTATTGTGCCTTTGAATACTCATGCAGCTAGTTTATTTTTCTTCTTTCTCCCTATGAGATAACTGTCACCTGTTCTTTTTATACAGAAAATTCACTGTTTTTTTTCACAAACTCTGTTTTTTGATCTACCTCATTCTGCTCTATATTTTATAGCATTGCTATTCATGAAGCTATAGTTAAACCTTTATCAGCATTTTCATTATGAATAGTACTGTTTAACACACAAAGATTTTGCAGGTTGAAACTCGGCATGTATTTTCTGAGTCTATATGCAAAAGAATGTAAATGAGATGATTATTTTTCTCTTTAAGTTTTAGATAACTTAAAACAAAAAGCTTACAAACAGAATAAAATACTGAGGCAGATGTAATTGGGAGGTGGTAGCGATTTAAAAAGTGAAATTTGGCCAATGATTATAACACAAGATGTTCCTGTTGTCTCAAATACAATTTGAAAAATTAAATTTACATAGCATAGGAGAGAACCATTAAAAAATACACATTTCCAGTATCCACTTTCACATACCTTTGCATCCTTAAACTGTATTTTCAGGTCAACGGACCTAAGACAAAAGCCATTCAAGTCAATAAAGGTCTTACCATTGATTTTAACAGATTTGAGATCAGGCGTCAGGTGTTTTAATCATTAATGTAAACTGTAGCTTTTTAAAAGCTATTATCTTTGAATAAATGGCCTTGTCACTGAAAGCTACATTACATATATATTAATTTTAGATATATTTTAACTGACAGCTATAACCCTTCTAATGCCATACAAGTAACTGGTGCATTAATCACTTGTGTTTACAAAAATCCTCTTTTAGGGATTTTTCATAAATTTTATAAAGTTAGATTTTATGAATGAAATGGTTTATGGCACCAAGCTAGAACTTGCATTGGGCTGACGTTTAGAGGCACAGAGCACTCTTAAATCATATAGGCTTCACTGGTATCTGAAAGTGCTCAGCAGCTGGAGCTACTGAGGATCATGCTTTAACCAATCTAGAACAAATGTTTATAGTGAACCAAAGAGCCAAATCAATCAAAATATTTAGACAATGATAGATAAATATCTTTGGGACTGATTGAAGTTAAAGACTTTGGTGCCTAGAAGGACCCAGGTCTCAGAGCCTTCCATCTTTAAACAAGGAATGGATGAGGAGTTCTTGAACTGAATTGCAACCTTCCTTCTGTGAACTGTCGCGGCTTGGCTTCGCAGGTGTGAGCAGTCCATTGTAGAAACGTTCAGACACCTACTGGTCAAGGTCTGGGTTGATGCCTCTAGCTTTCATCCTGGAGACAGGGTGACAACCAGTCAATGGCACTTTCTTCCAACAGTGAAACTGTCCCAACATATAAATATAGTGTATACTGCTCGTTTTGGCAAATATTTACTCTCTCCCACTCAAGTGTACACTTCCACACACTATGCTGAAGATTTGATCCAAAGCCAAGTGAAATTCATAGCAGTCTTTCAGCAGACTTGTTTAGACAGAATAACCCAGAGGGATCGGATGATTCTAATTTCTAGCCCAGACTGTAAACTGAAGCCACCCAATGACTGTTATAAATGAGATGGGCAATATACAATGTCAAAATACATTCCAATGTAATTTTTATCCAGGAGAAGCTACCATGGTTATGAATGAAGTCTGTCCCCGTTAAGGGCAAAAAGCTGTATGCCAAAAGAACAGAGATTGAAGTCTTATATTAATGTTATCTTGCAAATTAGAGCTTAGACACATTAGTGAGACAGTGTCTGAAAATGTGATTATTCAATTTTTATTAAACAGAGGGTTTAAGTCTCAAGTAATTTCAGTCCACTCAGTTTTCACAGTAATAAATTACCAGTAGCTGAGATCTTGAAGTTTAGTAGCTAAACTATTGCATTGGTCCAGTTAAAATTATAAAAATTCTTTATTCTACAAGCTTAAGGTTTCATTCTGATCATGGAAAAGCAGACTATAGTTTTAAAAATGATATTATTAGTCATTTATGTGTGAGTGCACTGAAACAACTCCATCAGGACACACAGCTTTATATTCCTGTACGTCTGAGATCAGGAACAAGCCCTTAATGTTGTTTTGTGACTGCAGGATAGATAGAATGGGTTTTGAATGACTCTATGCATCAGGTCAATGAACCAGAAATTAAGCAGAATTCACAGGCAATACTTTAACTGTTATATAGAAATAATAATGGACCACTTTGTCAAAAAATCCCCCTTTCAAGAAATGCCTAAATAGCAATTTACACAGCAGGGTTTTTAAATAATAATACTAGCTCTCTTCCAATGAACAGATAATTTTTATTACTCACCAAGGAAAGAAATGAAAGAAGGCATTCTGAAATGCTCCAGTTTGTAAATATATCATACTGGAATACAATTTCCTTGTTTATGCCTCTTTTTAAAGGCAGAATACAAAAGCAGAAGATATAGCATGGTGGCTAAAAAAAAAGTCTCTCTTGCAGCACTCTTTTGTCATGCTTTAACTTTAAAATGCATGTGAATGATGAAACATATTTCACCATCACATCAGGCAGTAAATAGAACGATAGCTTATCACTATATTTTCAAATAGATTATGTGCCATGTGGTGTAATTAAGAAAATTCATATGGATCTACATATTATGGTTAAATATTAAAGAAAGAAATTTGATGACAGAAGAGGTACACATTACTTTCCCAGTTTCAGTAATCCAATAGCACCTTTGACCCTAGTGGTATTGCAACTGTTTGCCTCCAGAAAACACCACTGCGTATTTTATGTGCATGCTTTATTTTCTGTGGATCATTACCTATTCCAATTTAATTGTGAAATGATTTTTCTAAAAAATTGATTTAAGTCACCTTACAGAGAAGCCATTTCTTTCTGAGGTTCTCCTGAAATTTCAGTACCTAATAGGAGAACAAAATAAATGTGTCATTAATCTTAATTGAGTTACTTGGGAGATTAAAAGGTTGTGATTAATGGGATACAGCAAATAGAAGAAGGAATAAAACTTATCTGTGGACTGTGTCCTATAGTTCTGAATAGATGTAAGTCATATTGTCTCCTTTCAGCTTCTTTTTTGTCTTAAATTTACAAGTCAGATCATGGAAACTGCAAAATACGTTTGGTGGAAATAATCTGTTGCATCTATCCAATGAAAACAAAGTGTGAAATACATATTCATTTGGCAATATTTTAGTTTTCATAATTTAAAGGAGCTGGGAAGCCTTAATAATTCTGTTAAATTTATTGTCAGGAAATGGTCAGCAAAAGTTTATATATAAAAGGTCATTGTAAAATTCTTTGTACTTTTTGTGAATGTTGATAACTCTGTAAATTTTTTCCCTCACATTGAAACACTGAACAAATGCAGAGCAATAGTTTTTCTTGTTTGGCATTACAGTACGACAGCAGGTGGTTAGCTCCAAGGAACTTACTATTTTCAATAGTATGGCAGCAGGGGAGAGAAGAGCAAGCAGCAGTGTCCCCCAGAGCTAAAGCAATGTTAGAAGTACAGTAAGATCCACAACACCATCAAAGGCAAAGCAGGCTTTTGTTTATATTCCAGAAATGACTTGTGTCTAGATGGAAGTAACAGCAACATGACAGGCAGAGGAGTATGAATGTGACAGAAAAAAAGACCAGTGATAGAACTGCAGTCCCTAAAACTCTACTGGAAACAAAAGAAAATGTTGGAAAGTTCCACTGTTGAAGAACTGTGTTGGCTCTGAAGAGCCCATGCTGACCTCCATTAAGGTCACACGGCAGCTCCAGAGAATGAGCTAATATTACGTATTCTACAGAACGGCAGCAGGCAAGCATGACAAAATAATTGATGGGAGCCATGAGAACTAATGTTGGATGAGGTAGCAAATAAGAACACAGACTCATTCTTCTTTGAAATCCAAAAAAACTATTACCATGGTGTCCAAGGAATATGCACAACTTCTGCAAAGACCTACAAATACATACATTTTAACCTTTTGTTCAGAAGATCTAGGCGAGGACCAAAGGTTGAACATTTCCTTTGAAATGGCACCTGTCTTTCTGCAAATGAATCTGCCAATTCCCTCTTGTCAATGCCTAATATCTCTAGAGCCTTCCCACCCTCTGAGATCCTAGTCTGCAAGGGAACTGGAAATGATTTTCCAAGATAAGAGAAAACTTTCCCTGAAAAACTGAAACTTTCCCACATAAAATTGTAATTTTTGTAAGACATGCCCCCTTTGTCAAAAATAACTCCAAATTCACAGCTAACTGGTAAATTAAATATATTTAACTGAAGATGTCTGATGAATCGTAACTAAGCAGATTTCAAGTGCCAAAGTTGAAATTTGGCCGAAATGATCTTTTTCTAATGATCTTACTGGGAGTTTCAGTCACCACTTTTTTTTCCTTGGTCAGATGCAGAAGAAGAAATGCTTACCTACAGTGGGCGATATGACCATTACAAACTGTGTGTCCTGTTCCACAGTGTCGTCTAATATCTACGGCACTCCAAAAGCACCAGCTTCACACTGGTTCCTAAGGAAGCAAAACATTAACTGAATTTCCAGCACCAGTTCCTGTACAGAGCACTGTACAGTACAGTGTAGAGCACAGAGGCTATTTATATAAGTGATGAGCCAAAGCTTAGCATTGTCTGTAGAACTCTTCTGCAAGATTGATGCCCAAAAAATTACTATATGCAATGTTAGTTTCAAAGTCTCTTTAGCTGCCTGTTTCCCTGACACGGCATGTTCTCTGTTTCTGGGCAGCTACTCTACTTTCTAAATAAGCTGTCTTTGCTTTACTGTCTTTGTAATCATTGATTATCAATATTAAATAAGTATGGTCCTTCAGAAAATAAACTGTTTGTTACATGTAGAAATTCTCTTTGCTAGTCTTGCTAGAATGTTGATGCACTTCCCAGTGGATATATTTTGATATATAGTTTTCTTTCTTAAGTACTGCTTTGGGTAGTTCCCCGGTGGTCCCTCCAGAGTCTTTGGTCCCCAGTACTAGTTTGTGACACTCAGGAGGGAAACATATCAATGGAGTAAATCTGTGGCAACAATAGTCAAATAGAAGAGGAAACAGGGAGAGAAAGTTCTAAAAAGAGATAAAACAATTCCAGAAAACATTCCTGGTTAGAGATATGCATGATTATTTTCTTCTGAAGAACTGAAGAATCATTGACAAAATTTAAATGCAGTTTCCACAGGCTGCTTCTGGACGTAATTCCTGTGGCAGCTAAGTCTGCTTCAGTGGTTTATTGTTTTCAGTCTCAACAACTGCTGGATTAATCTTTGAATGCTACCCCCTTTTCATTTCTTAATAGAATTTTAATAAAATCTTAAAACAATAAAGCAAGAGAGAGTACACAGGTAAAGCTGAGTGTTGGCGATGCATACGACATATGAACTGTCAAGCTTTTGGGGCCTTGCATGTTACAACAGTATGAAGTCTTTATCAGTGATAAATCTATCTATACATCCATTTATCTATCTTTTTAGCTATCTCACATATTGCAGAGTGTAAAGAGTAGAACCCAATGTTGCTTGCTTGCTGTGTTTAACTCAGACGTGCAGTTCTTACTCTATGTATAATTTAGAGATGATATACACCTCTAAAAATAGCAGCATGCATATATTCTGCCCCTGCTCAACATAGTTTTTCATCAGTGCTAAAAATCAAGATAGACATGTCTAAAAACAATATGCTGATTCTTTCTTCATTTCTATAGTTTTCACTCTTATCTGAAAATGCAAAACAAGTTGTAATCATTTTAATATACAGAGGTTATCCTTCCTTGTGAGAATTTTCATCTGTTGCCATCATCTCCAATGTGACACTGAACAAGGAATGACAGGATGATTAGTTTTATATGAAATTCAGGGTATTTTTCTGTGAGTGACAGCTATGAAGTGCACAATTTGTAAGATAAAATAACAAAAATGTGATTATTTCAAATGCCAGACTGCTGATACTTTATAAATTATTGCCTAAAGCATTGAAAGTTTAGGACAGATGCCCTGAAAGTATATTCTGAAGATAGTTTCAGATGATGGTGTTTCAGAACCTATTTCTTCCCTTAGAAAAATGAACTGTTATTCCTAGAAACAGATAAAATATAAAGCCAGAAAAGAGAGAAACAGCAGCACTGGCATCAATGACATAAATATTACAGGTGAAAGAAAGGAGCCATTTTTTTTTTCAGAAAGTCTGATTAATTCAGTTCATTTTATAGTTATGTATATTGCTTTTCCAAGAAAACAGAAACTGGATAATACAGATAATATACTCACCAATAGTAATCAGACAATGATTTCTCATTGTTCTATGTACAGAGCGGGGCTCTGCATTTTTAAGGTTTCTAGTACAGTACTACTATTTCCTCCTTGATGTTTTTGTCTTGAAAGAATTGTGCTCACAATTTCCCTAGAATAAGTCTCATTAAAACACAGTGTTCTCTGCTTTCAAGAACAAAGAGGATCAGCTGTTAATAGGCAGAAGACCTCTTTTTAATTAATCCTGTGTTTCTATTTAAGGAAAGTGGTACTGTTCTAGGCAAGTGCTTGCAAATTTTCTACCACTGGATCCTATGGTATTTTTCTTAATGATAAAGCACCAGACACAGCTCCTGACCTGTGTTTGATGAGGTTATGCCTAAAGCAAGCTCTTCCCTAAGCAATACTAACGGCAGTAGAATGATATTTGTGCTAGGAAAATACCAGTGGAACTATTTCCATCCGGGTGAATTTCCCGTAGATATGAAGTCATGGATCAAAGCAAGGCCTTTTCTGTAGAGCAAATGTGTAGCATCAGCTTTTCTGCCTAGCACAGTAGGTTGAACTGACAGATGCCAGGGGCAAAGGCCTGGTGTGCTAGTGATGAATATGAGACACACAGTTCTAGCATGGGGAAGTAACATGATGAACCCAGAAATATTTGCATTACATGGGACTTGCAACATACCCTGACCTAGGACATATGTACACAGGGATGTTAACTTGTTTATCTGATAAAGTGACAGTAACAGGTAGATCATGTTTGTTGTTTCTTTCAGTTAGATTGTGAAATTCCCACTACATAAATTGCTTCCAATTTCCTGGGGGTTTGTGAAGTTAATTTTGCAATGAATGAACTCAAAGTTGCTTGGAGATATTGGACAGAAGAGACTGATACCAGGTCACTTTCAACTATCCACAATGTTTTCACTCGCATCAGTTTTCCACCCAAGGCTGACTCTGACAACAGAATATGTAAAACACAGCAATAGATATAAATTTTACATTGTCTTTTGGGTAAACTGAGTCAAGCTCTCAAAAATAAAGACAGAAAGACAGGCAAAAAAAGAGGTTGACTTGTATCCCAGGTGTATCCCAAGCTGTTTGCTATTCAGTTATAAAATGCAAATAGCAATGTGATGACATGTGAAGAGATCAAAGTATTCAAACAGTCAGACAGATCTTTGCTGAGCAATTAAGTGAGTCTACAGAGATACTATTCCTGCACCAAAAAGTGGAAAGTTTCCTGTATTAAGATAACGCAAATTATCCAAAATTCTGTGAAAAACATAATTAGTATATCCTACAAAGAACTGCTGGCTGTTCATGTTTTGTACATGAGAATTTCCATATTTCAGTCAAAATACTACTGATCCTAATAAATATTTTAATCACTGAAAAATAGCCACATTTTTCTGTTAAAATTGTAGCCCTTATTTACAGACTTCTAGCTTATGGCAGAAAAGTGGCAGTACTGACACTAACAGAAGACCAGGACATGGGCAGAAGTGGATCCATGTGAAGCTGAGAAAATGGAGGCAGATGCTTCTCTGTATGTAATAAGTCAAGTAAAGAAGCATGTGCAAGTGAGCCCTCAGGGACCTGCAAGTTAAGATGAGTTTGGGAATCTCAGGAGCTGGTGCTTGCCTTCTATCTGACAGTCTCCATTAACACTTCAAAATGGCAGGTTCTGGCAACAGGTCCCTGTCTGGCTGGCATAAGCCTGTACTTATCTGGCAGAACAGCAGCAAAATATATCGGTGGGTTGATACCCCAAATCCTCATAAATAAAAGGATAAGGCAGATGCAGCTTCAGAAGCTGGCCAAGGAACAGAAATCCATGCAATCTGTTCTACAAACAATGGTCTAGGAGAAGTTCAAGGGGTGCATCAATAGCAGTATTCAATATAAAATGCACTGTTTATAACATTTAAATACAATGTCATTTATCTTTTTGACCAAGGTGTTCATGGACGGAGTATTGTAGCAGGATGATGTAGCAGAATTTGCAAGCTGTGTGAGAACATCCATCTATATTTCACCAGCAGTATCTAAAGAAGGTATTTGGGCTCACAGACCACCAGTACATCTAGAAGAGCATAGCTGGTGAGCCACCCATAAAGATAATGGTAACAGGGTAGAGATGCTCAGACCATTTGCCATTGTTGAACACCTTTCTGTAATGTGTCAGTTTTGATTCTGTTTTTGAGGATAATCTTGGATTTTTCTTGCTTTTGAAAGCAGACACTCTTCCATTCTCCAAACTACTACTTAGGCCACTAACCTGCAACTGACAGGCACTTGATTTGAAGCTCCTTTTGTCTGTGATTCACAGAAAACAGGAAAGAAACAGTTGGCACACATCAGCTCCATTCTGTAACAGGGCTATCCACTCAGCTTTCCTGTGACCAGAGATGATGAGAGAACCCAGGACTCCAGAATTTCTCAAACAAAATACCATACTGCTGGTCTAGAGTATAATTTTCTTTCTTTGAAAACATTTGAAAGGTGCTGCTTCAGTCCCCATCATAAGGAAAAAAATCTCAAATGTCAAAAGTTTCCATAGGACAGAGTTGATATTCCCTCACACAACACGTATTTAAAAAATTGTTGGTACCTTATATAAGCCGGATAATTTTGTTGTTTGGTTTCTCTTTAATCTCCCTCAGACAGAATGAGCAGCTTATCTCGAACAGTTAAAATGATAAGTCTTGTAACCTGGTAAGTTTTTGACAGAAATGTATATGTAAAGTTGGATGAGTGACTTGGCTAGCAGGCCTTAAGTGTCAGTAATCACTTGTCAACATTAATGAGTGGCTAAACAGTTTCAGCAAACTCACAGTATGGAAAAAATGAGTTGAGTCTGTTCCTTCATCTCACAGGACTCTTGTGCATTAACACCATTTCCGTGGATGATTATCTAAGGGATATATCAGTTTCCTATGAAATCATCGTCATTTCTTACTGACTAGTAAGGGAACTTAGACATTAACTTGAGCAATTTCCTTAGCTAAAAACATACCATTTAAGTGCAAATTAGGGACTTAGTCATGAGGACTGAATCCCTCTGAATAGGAACAACCTTTATTTTTGTGGCAGCATTTCAGTTTCTAAACATGCAGTTATTCTTTGTTCCACTTAACAAGAAGGACCAAAAAGCAACCATACTGGTCTTTCCTTCACATGAAATTAGTATTTCATTTATGCTCTATTAGCAGAATTTAATAAAATTAAATTGTGGTGTTATTTCCATACATTTACTGTAATCTGAAGTTAGGCAGATTCCTTGATGACATTTTACCCTTTTCTTGCTAGCTTTCTTTCAATAGATTTACATGATAGAATTCCATACTATAATTGTATATGTTCTGTCTTTGTTAAACTTCCACCACCATAATATTGTTGCACATTTTATTTTGTGCTAGATGTGCATAGCAGTTTAGAAATGAATCAAAAAGAGAAGTTACGTGTCCCAAGTTATATGGATAACAAAAAGAGAGAGAGAGAGAAAAAAAAGAGAGAAATAATTGCAGCAGCAGATAAGCAATAAACAACAGAAAGGAAATATTGACCTTAAAGGATGTAGTTAGTTATAAAAGATTAAAAAAAATGCATATAATCTATTTTGCTTTCTCCTTGTATATAAAAAATCTAATCACTGATACATTACTTTGAGAAAGGGAATTTGTGTAGGATCTCTCTTAAAAAGAATCTGTTATAATATAGGAGATGTTTGGCATTATGTTATTAAGTGGGACAAATAATCAGTTTCCTGACTTACATATATATATATTTTTTTTCTTTGCTTATTTAGAAGAACTCAAACTTCTCCAGGCCAGTCTGATCCGTCTGTAGCTAACACTTATTAATGGATTTTGTCACAGTAGCCTGTGCTTTGATGATGTAAAACAGTACCTTTTAACTATAATATACATTTCAGATCTGCAGGTATACTCAATACAATCAAAATCTAATAGATACGAAGCTTAGGGGCTGGAGGCTTTTCCACCCATCTGAACTTATTTCTCCATCAGAGTTCCAATCCCCCTCCAGGGAGTCATCTAATGTAATTGTTTTTTGAATGGCTTCAGTGATTTTGCTTTAAAAACAATGCCCAGTAGGCTTCTCTACGTATTTCTAATCTTTTTCTATGAAGAAGTTTTTTCTGGCATCTGCTTGGAGCTAATTGTTTAATTTTGTTTAATTTCCATTATTTCCTAGAGATAAAAAAATTAAAACTTTTGACACTATATATATATTTAATTCAAGACTTCATGTGTAACATGTGGCTAAGTAGTATACTTAATAATGATCAGCTAATGCTTATACCTCTTAAGCCTAGGAGCCAACATGACATTATTTGCTAATGCCTATACATATTTATCCATACATGATGTGTGGCCGATGATACTTTTTGAATATAATTTATCAAGAGATCTTCTACAGATAGCAATGTATTTTCTACAGTGGGACTAGTTTTATGACTAGATTCACTTGATTTAACACTATTCACTAGATTTAGCACTAGATTCTTCTCACCGTGAAATTAATCCAAGGTTTTCTGTGAGATAGCAGTGTGTCCTGAAATCTTCTAGAGAGTTGAAGGTATCCAGTTCTCACTAAAATGCCCAGGTTGCAACAGAATTTAATCATAAGAATCTAATTTCCAGAGCATTAAATTATCACTGTCTAAAAAGGAAAACTGGCTGTTAGGATAGTTTTCCTGTCACAATCAGTTCCCATACTGATGTTTTCTGAGGCATTTGGAAATAAGCAGAAAATAAACAGCAGAGAATAGTGACTAGGGTTATGATTTGGGCACTGTGCCTGCTACTGTAGCAGTGCGACAGAGCTGCTGCTACTTTGAGGTAAATCCACAAAGCAATTTAGGTTTTATAGTGCTGCACTCAGAGAGTCAGTCTGAAAGTCAAAATAAACCTCAACTAAAACCCAGTTCAAACCAGCCTAACATTTGCTTTTAACCAGGCCTGAACTGGACTGGAAGCCTTGTTGGACACAAACAGAAGCTAAACCAACCAATTTTCTAAAATTATAATCCAGCTAAAAAGCTGATGTTACCAAAGGAAGATGTTTTCAGATGTTTCTTCTGTGTGCATATGTATTTTTGTTCACGTATGGATTAACCAGGGGCTTGAAGTTTTCTCTTCTGCCATCTCCCAGCTGGCCTTCATTGCCCATTCCCTGCTTCAGAGCCCTGTCCCGGTCCCAGCCCAGAGCTGCGGTTTCTGCCCAGCTGATCAGGGAGAGGGGTGAAAGGTAAAAGACTGGTGCCCTCACGCCCAGTGTCTGCACTGAACAAGAGTCAAAAGCTAGCATCTGCTCCATTGTATAACACCTTGCAGTTTTAATTGTTGGACTTTCCAACCAAACTAGTAGGAGGAAGTTTAAAGTTAATGAATCAGTTAATGTCATCAAGACTGCAAGTTTAGGCAATTTTGAATGCTTTTCGAACTAACAGTCAACAGATATGGGATGATCTTTATTTTTAAACATAAGTGGTTGAATGCTGTTATTAGCCACACAGCATCAGGAGATAGATTGAAGGTAAGAAAACAATAATGAGAAGAGTGGGAAAGTGGAGAAGCAGTTACAGATAATACGAACAATAGGAGAGATACTGTTGATGACATAATAGAAGTGCATGTATATTGTTTATTTAGTTCTAGTTCTGTAGCTCACAACTATCTACACTTAAAAGGAGTTTCAATAAAAATGGATATTTACTTATTCAAAGATTTAAATGACGAAAATGTAAGTGCTTAGAGAGTTTACATGATTCTAGGATTATTTAAGTAGGAATTTAGGGTATCCATTTTGGATGAAGCTAAGTTCTTGTATGGGCATAGCCCAAAGTCATTTTAGTTAGACAAGCCTCTTTTCTGAAAAGTACCTGCAGCTGTGTAGCAAGATTTTGTAATTAGGGACCATAAAGTAGAGAAGGAAACACACACCTACTAAGCTGTTGACATATTCCTTGAGATCACCCTTCCACCAAGTAAAGAACTGCATAGATTCCTTTATCTATTAATTTTGTTCTATGTAACAAATGAGCTTGTTCTGCAATGAGAATCCAAGTGAGAAGGTGTAAAATAGACTGTTTCAGTTAACTCTGCAATAGTTGCTTCTTTTTGGTTACATGTACAAAATTTAAATGTCTTTTGTTCAGTAAAAATAGGGAATTGTAGTTTGAGATACATCCAGAGAACAAATCTGTTGAGGGAGAAGATTGATATTTCCATTATGAACATACTTATCTTTAATCTATAGATAACTTGTCTGGAAAAATGTTTCTCTTTGGAACAGAATAAAATATTCTTCCACTAATGGAATAACTTAAGAATAGTGAAATGATATTAGAATTAAGCTGCATGATTATGATAGCTAAAAATATATAACTTGAGAAACACAGATAAGCAACCCTTATACATTGACAAAGGTTGATTGTTATAGAACACAAATCCAAAGACTGATTCAATTAGCAGTCCCACAATCAAATCAATAATTAAAGTTGCCATTAATGATAAGAGTATTTCCATATACATCATATGACAAAAATGCATAAGGAATTAAAAAATAAAAATCTTAGAACCCACTGCTTATGGAGATTTTCTTAATTAAGAAAATATCTGCAATAAGATCTGAAATTTCTCAGCCATTACACTATAGATCACCTTTCTTCTTGACAAGCAACCCATTTAGGTTGATATAGTATTGTTTAAAATCTTGATCCAAAAAATCTGCTTAAATAACATTTTTTCAACAATAAAGAAGGCAAAATCTCAGATAAAGCAATGATAGTTCTAATTCTAGAAACACAAACCTATTAGTGATCAAGATTTTCTTAGACATTTGCTGCTAAATATAATTAAAACGAGCATAGCTTTAACATATAATTATATTTCTCTTTAATTATGTTAAATTGGAAGGTAAGATGGTATACTCTGTGTATTTTCCAACATCATGTAGCCAATTTATCAGAATAGCCTCTCAGATGTCACATGTAAAATTCGTACAAACCTATTTGCACACTGAAACAATGATCTGAAAGCCAAACAACTAACTACATAACCATCTGCTTGGAAAAATAAATGTAGTTTTGCATGTGCGAATACAAAGGGTCAGTTCATAGAAAGAGGATCATGAAAATATCTTAAAAATTTGGAAGCATGTTTTAAAATCTTGACAAGTTTTTAATGAAAGACTCTCTATTTTTTCTCCGACTGGAATAGATATAGACAGAAATATGGACATCTAGCAGTTTAAGTCCAGTCAAGGTCCCTGGACTTCACCAGGGCTAGGTTTTACTGCAAGATTTTACGAGAGAATGTTGCCATGAAAACATACCTCATGGTAAAGAAGGGAATTATGCTTAAAACATAGATATGAAAAAAGAATATGAATTATTTCTTGAAATAATCTCCTGAATTTCCTCTTAAACAACAATCTACCTCATTTCTATTCTGTAAAAACCAATACCCCCCCCCACACACACCAAAAAAAAAATCCCAAGATATAAGAAACATTTCAAGCTGTAGGTAAGCATAGAAGCACAAGATTAGATAGTCCAAATATTAGTAACGGGCAAATGTCAAAAGATTCAGACAAGAAGTCAAAAGCTCAAGTTGTGACAGTGCTAGAGCCTCTGGGATTTTACAAAATAAAATAAAATAAAATAAAATAAAAGACAAACCAATGCAACTTAATTTGATTCTTCTTCACCCATCAGTTAGATTATTTTTTTAAGTAAATAAAGAATGTTCAGAAAACCTCAAGGATCACCATCTGGTTGCAAGAGGTTAATTCCACTGCCTGATCTCATAAACTCAGCCTGATACCTTTGGAATTTTCAGCTATGTCTGGAACTTTTATTTCCAATTCTTCCAGTCAGCTGTGCAAAAAAAAAAAAAAAAAGAACAACAATCACACTGCTGAAGGCCCTATTTCTAGCCTCTGGATAACAAGTAAGTATCACATATACATAAGAAAAGACATTAAAAATGAAATTAGATACTTGGGTGATGGTAAGTAAGAGTTTGACCATAAAAAGTGATCAGCAATTTAAGTGAAAAAAAAAAAAGTGTCAACTAGTTAAATCACAATGAAATAAGAATTTGATCCTCAAAGGGATGAGCACTTTAATTCCAAAGAGGAAAATCCCTTAAGTATATACATAACTTTGAGGAGGCAAGTTGTTTGACTGAAGTCATTAGGAGGACTTGTAAATGTAACCATATGCTCAGACATTTTACTGGATCACACAAGGGAATTCCTTAACATGAAGACACACATAGTTAGAAGTTTAGAATACTATCATGGGTCATTGAAGACTTACATTAATTTCTTTGTTTTATTGAAGGTACCTTTGATTTTAAAGGCCTAGAAATCCTTGTCAAACTGCGTGCTAGAATTTGTTACCAAAAAATAGAGAAGATCATATTTCCCTATTTTACATGGGTGCAACCAGGAAAAAAGGGCTCTAACACATTCTAATACTATAACAAGTGGGACTATATAAATACACTTCTGATTGGTTGAGAAACCTGACCTAGAAGAGGTAGCAGAGTTATTTCTCTGCGTGGTACAATAGTTGAAGTCATAAGTTTGCCCAAAACAGAAGAAATGGCATTATATTTTCCAGCACTATAGAAGAGATGTAGATTCTTTATTATGTTGGTTGGACTGATAGTACTCATTTTATTCCTCTTCTGACACAGAAATCCCTCCCTTCTTCCTTTTCTGGAAAGGCATGTATTCATGATTTCTCCTTGATAATGGGAAATGGTTTTGTTTTATTTATAAGCTTTTCAACATGTGTTGCATGAACTTTTAAGAAGAAAAAAGGGCTTTATATCTCTCTGTTGCTAAATTTAAATAGGGATGTTTTATTTTGTGCCTGGTCTGTTTTGAAACTAACAAAAAATGATGTATTAATTAAAAAAAAAAAAAAAAAGTATTTGCTTGCCTGGTTGACATGCAGCAGACGGTTACATTTACACATTTTAATATCTCAAACAGTTTGCACTTAAGAGTATTAAAGATAGCATACATTTAAATGAGAAATAAAAATAAATGTGCCATCCTTAAAAGCATGTAGATTAATATCTTGTATAACTAAAACACTAAAGGAAGCGGTAGCTTCCACAGAATTCAAAACCACTGACTTGGTATAACTCTACCTTGTTCTATGTTCTGTAATATGTCACCATCTAATTATTCAGCTGCTAATTCAGTTCTCATTCTGGCAGGTAATCTGAACATCTGGGAATACAAGAGTTTTTTTTCTTGTAAATTTAACAGGCTGTCAGTGAGACTAAAAGGGTACAGGAGAAATTTTATACAAAGCAGTCAACAAAAAAGCCCATACATGTAGAAACTTATTTCACGGGTAAAACACTACATTACCTTGGTGGAGATCACAACTAGGAAAAAAAGACAAAAAACATTTGTTGCAACAGACTCTATTCATGCAACTACATAAGCTTTGACCATGCTTTGAAATGGTATAACAGGAGTTACAGTGTACTCAATAAGAAACCAACAGAACTATTCACGGAATAAAGTGCTCAAATTCACAAGATGATTGTGTGTGGTAGCAGCTAAGCTTTAGGCTTTTGGACCCTGCAGAAGGATCCACTGGCCAAAGTTAGCTGCAGATTTCCTGAGGACAGAACTGGGAGAGTGCTTCTGAATGGGCTCTGCAAAAGCCAGGATGCTGAGGGGAACATGACTAAATTATCGAGTAGGAGATGCAGAGAGCAGGAGAGTTTCCAAAATCCTTATCATGGCAGCATGAGAGCTTTCAGCCATTAGGGATTCTCAGCAATGAGCTCTCTTCAGAGACAGATGCATTTTCTGTAGTAATCTAAGGTAAGGAAATCTAAGTAAACTTTATGTTTTTGGAAGATGTAAGAGGAAGAGTTCAGTACTGAGGCACTCACACTTACCCATGAAGTAAGAATTTCTACCTTTGCTTGGAAGAACTCCAATCCACAATGTCTGCCTCTCACGATGGTGCAGTAAATGCCAGGCTATAGACGGTTATAAATATGTACAAGATGTAAGGGTAGGGAGGAGGGAGATCAGAGCACAATCAGTCTCTGAAGTGGTTTCACTTTGCAGACAATAACAGTAGATCAGAGACAGAAAAATGGGCCATGGAGACCATTGCTTTCATCTAGTGGAACCTTGAAAGGGCACACTTTTTTCCTCTCAAAACATTTTTTTCCTCTCAAAACACCTTTTTTAACACATCCCTTATTGCCTTCTGTTATATATTCAGCTTGTAAAGCAGTTTACCTACCATATTTAACATCTTAGTTCACAGGTTCGGTCTCTCAGTGCTATTGCTATACCAATAGCAGATAATATTATTAGGTCATAAACCCGCACAATGTCTTCATCTCCTTCTTGCAGAGCTAGTGTTGGCACAAAGATGAAGGCCAGGATGCAGCCATTTGAATTGACGTTAATCCAATATGAATATAGGAGGTAGAGCAAGACATACCGCTCACCCAAGATGCATCCATCAACAAGTATGTATCAAGTGAAAGAAAGATTGTAATCTGTAATACAGATAGCATCATTCTTCAGAGAAATGCATTACAAACCATCTGAACATCAGCCTCACAAGGGAAATCTTTTCAAGATGTGCATCTGAGGAAAAAAAAAATGTGCGTGCTCTAATGTGAAAAAGGGTAGTCAGGCCACGGAATATGTAATATCCCTGCCCTATAGGTTATGCTGAGTCAGGATGTTTGGAGAGAATGGTATTAAAGAAAAAGATATCGTTGTAATCAGCAGCTTAGATAATGTGCATCTCAACATGTCAGACTGATATTTGTGAAAAACCTGAAAGTGGCATGGTAATAGGACATGGCATTATGCATATACTTACAGAAATGAAGAAGGTCTATCATAAAAGCAAACTAATTTAAAAGGATATTCCTTCCTCATAACAAAGCTACTGACAAACACACTGTCACTGAAAAAACAACCAGAAACTCAAGGAACGTATATGCACCAAAGCTGCACTAAATACATGGAATGTTCCAGCAAAAATTTAAATCCCCATTACCATGGTTATCTGAGTAGAACAGTGTGAAGCCGTAGAAGCAGATATCAAAACCCAGTCACTCCATCCAGAATTCTGAAGGGTCACGTCTGACTGCTATATTTAAAAGAGAAACTAAATGAGGTTTTTCATAGAATCAAAAATCAGACAAACCTTCTTTCTCTTTTCTCTGGTACTTGTAAATGGCAAAGCCAAACTATTTTGCTGAGAAAATAACAAATCCATGTGCAGAACAGTACCCTATATACAATGTCCTTCATATAGAGCATTAGAAGACACTGAAGAGAAAAATACAGCTGCACAAAGAGGTTTCAGACTATGCAAAAAGCTTGAAATAGATCCCTGCAACAATAAATATTTGGACTCATGACAAGGAAAGATATGAAAGAAAGTTGGAGGCTAACACAATGACTCAATATCAGTTTTAAGTAATCATAGTTTTAAGTTATCATAGTTTTAAGTAAAATAAACTTTCTAGGTATTGTTTTTTTTCCTTCTGCAAAATCACAAATGCTCCTTCTTTTATTCTCTGCTCTGAGAGAGATTAGAGAAATTATGGCTAAAGAAAAATACATACACAAGCTAAGAATTTATTCGCAGCTGCCAGATTAAGTAGTAGTCTGATGTTGGTTTGCTGATATCAATTCCTTTGTTTAGATGTGATAGAATGATTTTGAACCTAGCAGGAATGATCTAAAGTGGAAAGGAAAATATGAAGGGAAAAGAAGATGTGGATTCTAGGCATAGTAGATTAGATCCACAAAGAAGTCATTTTTAGGGATTTATTTGAAGGAAAACATAACTGGAGATTAGGAAATATTGAGGCCAGAAACCTAAATCAAAACAAAGAAATTACACTGGAGTTCATTTATAAAGATAACAGAGACAAAAAATCACAGTAACACATAAAATGGACCAGAAAAGTTTTAAAGCAGATTTAAAAGTAAAAACATATCAAAACTCTTATTACCAATGCAGAAATAAATTTGAGTAATCATTAGAAACAGCAGACCTAGGATATTGGTATTTTTGCAGGTTATCAATGAAAGGAGACTGCTGGTCAGCCCTACATACAGAATTTTTGTGATAGAAATTAAGTGGTGTTCTATAAACATAAGTCTGAATGTAGTAGAGGATGTATCCTATCAACAGGACAAATGGCTGGTAGAGTTCTATCATCAGCATAATTCTGTTGTATTAATAGATTCATAGATTGCATATCAAGACAGAGTCATGTAGTCTGACCTACTGTAAAGGAAAGAACCTTCTTAAATTAATTCCTATTTGAGCTAGAGTAAGACTTTTGGAAAATAAAATAAAATAAAATCTTGTCTCAATTTAAAAATTCTTAGTGGTGATGAATCTACCACTTCTCTTGGTAATACGTTCCAAAGGTTAATATCCTCACTATATTAAAAAAAAAAAAAAAGAGTATTTTCTTCCTCACCCGAATTTATCTTTATTCTACTTTCTGCTCAGATATACTGGCCTACTGACATCTCTAGTCCCCTTGTAGCTACTTATACGCTGTAATGAGGTTGCCTTTTAACATCCTCTTTGTTAAGCTAAAGAGATAGAGTTCCTGGAGTCTTTCACAGTATAACTTTCTAGTTAATCCTTTAATAATTCCTCTGACTCTGTCATGAACAAAGTATCCTCATGTTTCTTGAGCGAAGGTATCAGATACAGACACAAAGCTGTGAAAGTCATTGGCTCAGTGACAAATGCAGTGACTATATTTACACTGCAAAAGATGTGTTGCTTGGGAGTGATTCCAGGCCCTCAAGTCTCCAGTGTCCATATTAACTCTGAACCTTCTCTAGAGCGCATGGGCTGCTATTACACTGCATTGCATTTGACAGAAGTGTCTTTTGTATTCCCTCTGATTTCTCCTTCGCCCCAGGACTTAGCTATAGTGCTTGAATGCAAGGATTGTTTCGCATGATTTCAAATGACATTTTTGTAGCATGACATTAAGTATATATTTTTCAGGCTCTTGTATGCGGTATGAAGGAATATGGGAGTGAAGCAGCCTGAAGAATCAAGATAGATCTTGTAGGCTAAAGCAGGGTGAAGGAAGCCAAGTTTAGAACAGTTTCATTCTTTTTCCCTATACAGAATAGTCATTGGAGCAAACTAACCTGAGAACCACATTTTATCTAGGGGAAACCAGTGGGCTAGCTTCTAAAGAAAGTCCAGGAACGAACCAAATTACTTACAGGGAATGAATTATGCTGACCAGGGAATCAGACTCCAGGGAACTAAGTTATTTGACAGGGTAAACATATGTGCAGTCTCCTTTCACCTCTACCAGTTCTTTTACATGCAAAAATTGAGCTGGTCTATTTGCCTAGAGAGAAGCTCCGCTAGAAGCTCAAAATATCTACTGCTTCCCAAACTATCATCTTTCTTACTGCCCTAGAGAATGGTTTACAATTGGTACTAGGAAAAATGTTGTTCTCTGTTAGATCCTACAGCCATTTGTCTAATGGGAAAATTGGCCCAGAACATTATCCAGCTGTTGTTAATGAGATGAGGCCAGAGTGGTGGCCTCATTTGCTTTAAAGTAAGGTAAAAATAGAAGAGCAGCTGCACTATACTTTTGCTTATTTTTCCCGATAATGAGCACAAGTGTTATTTCTTAGCTGCAAACTAGATACCTCATTCAGATTTCATATTCTGAGGCTTTCTTATTCAAAGGTAGAAGATGCTCAAAACTGAGGGAAATCTTTAAGCCAGATGTATCTTAAGAATATATAACACCAGTTATTTAGCCTGTACTGTAGAAGGTCTAAATGTATTTGATTGTCATTCAGCAATATGTTTTCAGCCTTCTAAGCATTACAGACAATTTATTAGCCCTCTAGAAACTCACCAGGTATTTAAGTCTAGAAGACCCTATTGCACTTCATCAAGGATATTGAAGCCAATAATAAGGCTTAAACATTATATATAGCACTATGTAGCACTATTCTCTGAATACAGAATTTTTTCTAGACTGGATCAGTTTCTTCTTTAGGCTAATTTTCCCATTAGTTCCCCATTAGTTCCCATTTCCTGCCTCTGACAGGGCACTATATCACATACTACTTCCAACTTCATCACACCAGAAGTTCTTTCTTTGTAAGCTAAGAACAATAGTAGGCAAAATATGTTAATGCCTTTAGTTCTTACATTCACACACATCTTTCTATTGAGCTTCTTGATAGATCATCTTATAAAATGGCTCAGAGCTCATGCTTTGCAGATTTTCAGGCCTTTTACTAGAGGGACTGCAGCCAAGTAGGTTGGAGAATCATACTTGTAATAATTGTTACTGTGAGAAGTGTGTTGGGTGATGGGGAACGGAAGCATGTTATGTTTGCAAGAACACCAGCTTCTCTAATTTGCTTCTCTGTGGGTATTTGTAGAAAGGCAACAATGGTTGCCTTAATGCTTCTTTTAAAGCCCTTCCAGACTTCTGCTCCAGATGAAACCTACTTATTTTGCACATAAGTAAGGCAATATGACTGACACAACCTGATGTGACACTTCACAGGCTGACTCATTGTTTAGGAAATTTAAAACAACAAGAGCTCCTTCACTTTGGTAAAAGAATATGTTCTTTGGAACAAGAATGAAAAGCTTTTAATATCATATCCTGCCCCCATCCCCTTATAGAGATAAATAAAGAAGCTCAGCACAGAAAATTAGCAACTTGTTTATTATTTTTATGGCAGTAAAATACTTCAGCCTTTTTAGTGTCAAAGCATATGTGTTTTCTTCAACTTGTATGACACCAGCTGACCTATATGTTAAGGATGCCATCATGTAGCTGTATTGGCAAGGTGCAGGAAGTTGCTTTTCCTTCAGCTTCTTAGAAGAAGAGAGTGTTAATTACATAACTCTTTGATGAATCTTCTATCTGTCCCTACTAATTAACTCAGAGGAGAAGCATTCAAAAGACCTTGTCTATCACGCAAAGATATAAATGTCACCAGACTCTCCCTACAGTAGTTGCAAGAATGCAGGTTACAAGAAATCTAGTAACTTTGCATGCCAATGAAAGTAACATCATAAATTTGCAGGTAGAGAATGAAATTAGCTCCAACGTGACTAGCTGTTCTCCACGGCAAGACTTTTTCCCTCTGTTTCCTCCTCTGTTCAACAAAATGAATATGCATGTGTGAGGTT